>NC_072377.2:61152500-66152500 GCF_028885625.2 Pongo pygmaeus
AAGCAAAAAGTTTCCTCAATGACAGTTTCTGGGTGATCACTGTGTGCAGCCAGTGGCTTGTGGACAGGATCTGGAGCTGCAGAGGGAGGGGAGGCATAGCCAGTGTTGACCTCCTCCTGGATTCCCCATTGGCTGAGATGAGTCACCAGTTATAAGCACAGTGGAAAAATCTGTTTATTTACTACACCCAGCTGTACCCTGCCTCTTTCCAGAATGTGTTATAAAACTGTTCATTCTTTCTGGATCCAGATATAGTAAGTAAGGTTGTAAACCCCGAACTAAGAGGCAATTGACCATGGTCTGCCACTAATTTGCTGTGTGACCTCTGTCGAACAGTATTCCCCAGGACAATGATTCCCCAATTTTTTTTACTACCTCAAGCATCCCTCTTTATTCCAATTCTGTAGAATGAAAATTTTATAATTTTTAATTATAATTCTAGTCAAAAGCTAGATGTTTTAAGTAAATATTTGCAGGTTAAAAAAAAAAACAACTTTTTTTTTTGAGACAGAATCTCACTCTGTCACCCAGGCTGGAGTGCAGTGGCGTGATCTCAGCTCACTGCAACCTCCATCTCCCAGGTTCAAGCAATTCTCCTGCCTCAGCCTTCCAAATAGCTGGAATTACAGGTGCACACCACCATACCTGGCCAGCTTTTGTATTTTTAGTAGAGACAGGGTTTCACCATGTTGGCCAGGCTGGTCTCGAACTCCGGACTTCAAGTGATCCGCCCACCTCAGCTCCCAAAAGTGCTGGGATTACAGGCATGAGCCACCATGCCTGTCCTTTTTAACAAAAATTTTTTAACATAGCTCATTACTTCCTTCTTGTGAATAATGAATAAGGGGGCCCATGTTGGGAAGCATTGTAAGATGATCTTTAGCCTTTTTCATTTCAAAACAGTTTGTGATTCCAAATTCTTTGTTTTTAAGCAAAATCTCACGTTGCAAGGGAAGTCCACTTTGTGTTTTCAGTGGAAGAAATGAAAAAAAAGCAAGCAGTATTCTCTGCAGCACTGATATAGCTATGAGCACCTATGTCAGAGAGATGCTTTAAAACAGGAGTCAGCAAATTTCTCCTCTAAAGGGCCAGATGGTAAATATAGTAATATTGAGAAGGAGATTGGTCTTTGTCAGAACTTTTCAACACTACTGTTATAGCACTCATACAGCTATAGGCAATATATAAACCAATGGGTGCGGCTGCTTTCCAATAAAACTTTATCCATGGACACTGAAATGTGAATTTTATATAATTTTCACACGCCCCAAAGTGTTTTTCTTCGTTTTATTTATTTTTCAACCATTAACAGCATGTAAATAGTCTTAAGCCTACAGGCTGTGCAAGAGCAAGAGATGGGCTATATTTGACCTACAGGCTGTCGTTTGCTTATCCCTGTTTTAGAAAATAAGCATGATAAAGGCCCAATAACCCATGATCCAAATGACTTTTCTTCCAGATTTGTCAGTTCTAGTCCCAGTGTTGAATATCAATTGCTAGTAGAATGAGAATCTGGGCACCTTTATAGGTTTACTCCTATTTTTCTGTCTTATAGAGACATTTCCCCTCTTCCTCCATCTTTCCCTTTGGGTTACTATTATCACCAGTTGGACATGGAGAAATAGAAAACGCCTGGGCATCCCCAGGCCTATACCCAGCTCCCCTTGATGGCCTCAGGCCAGCTAGGCTCTCTAGAACTCCTAGGCTGCTTGCATTTTTGTGAATTTATCACCAAGAGGATCTCTTCCAAGCAAAGTGGAAGGGTTTCCCTGTGGATGGCCTACCTGGGAGCACTTTTCAGTGGGTCATGGAATAAGCCAAAAACCTTCTGATGTCCAGAAACAATAGGAAAGAATTTTTCCTGGGGAGTTGGGGATGCCTTCATGGAGATAGTGATTTTTGAACTGAGACTGAAAGGAGGTCTAGAGGTATGGAAAAGGAGAGAAAGGTTATTTCTCAAAGGTCACAGCATGAATAAGTGCAGAAATATTCAACTACAATTATAGTAATAACAGTTCACATTTATTGACTCTATGCTGGACATTTTAAAAGTGCCTTATGTGCATTAGCTCATTTCATCCTCATAACCCTATGCTATAGATATATTACTGTCTTCATTTTACAGATGACAAAACTAAGGCACAGAGAGGTTAAAGAACTTGCCCAAGTCACACAGTTAATAGGGGCAAAGCCACGATTCAAACCTGGTCTGATTCTAGAACCTGTGCTTATAACCACGACACATTGCCCTGGAGGCCATTTTTGTGCTGTAAAATAACCATCAACCACTCTTGAGGTCCTTTCTAGTTTCAAAATTCCATGATTCTATGTGTCTATGTCTCCCTGTATGTATTCCATGTGTATATGTCTTCCTGCACACCAGCAAACACTGGTACCTTGCAAGGTGGGCCTTCTTTTCTGTTCTCAGCCTACTTTATCTCCTCCACAATCCCCAGAACCATGTGGACTATAGCTAGAACCACCCATCTGATTCCCACTAATATGTGTATTTGTTTTCGTTAAGTTACAGCTTGATAGTATCTATCTAATCTATCATCTATCTATCTGTTTTAAAGATTTTTCTGAAAACAGTATATACCAATGTGCAAAACTTCAACCTGAAAAATTATAAAGAATGTAAAAACTTACCCAGAATCCCACTGCCAAGGGTAACAGCTTGAACATTTTGATGATCTCTCTAGATATCTCCACAAAGTTATGTAAATATCTTCATGTTTATGTAACTGTGATCATTCTATACATGATATGCATCCTACTTTTTTTTATCAGCCGTAGATGCATCTTTCCATATCAATAAATACAGTATGTTAAAAACCATCACTTAAATTCTATTTATGTATCTACCATAATGTATTTAACAAATCCTTACATATGTGAATATATTTTTACATACATATGTAAAAGAATAAATTTTTAAGGCTAGAATCTGGAGTTTTCAGGGACCTACTCATGATTTCTTGCCAATAGGACATGCATTGCAACTATAGCTTTTCATGGCTTACAGGGATCCAAAGAGGTTTTCATGGCTCCTAAAGCATCTCAGGCGGCAGAAAGCAGGTAACCTTTACCTTTCCTTGGAGGTGAGGAAAGAATTTGGAAAGAGGATAACCAAATATCCTGGACTATACAGTTCTCAAGAAAACCCAGAGAAAAACTAACAAATTACTGCTTAATACATTAAATATGGCTATGTTTCCAAACCATTGTACTAAACTCATGTTGAATCACTTTTTCCTGCAAAGCGCTTTTGGAGAAAAACATGATAATTGTACAGCCAATAGTTCTACAAGTGAAAATCGTGCTTCGTGCTCTTTTTTCCTTCCAAGAATAACGATCCCAGATAATTATACCATTGAGGTGGAAGCTGAAAATGGAGATGGTGTAATTAAATCTGATATGACATATTGGAGATTAGAGAACATAGGTAAGTATTATTTGATACTCGTATATACTCTTTATTAAATGTTTACCTCCTTCTTTGTTAAAGAGGTATCTGTGGACTCAAAAGTAGGCTCATCAAGTTCAAGGATATGTGTTGTGGGTATACAGAGAATTCATCTTCTAATTAAAGAAGAAAGGAAGTGAGGGAAGGAGGGAAGGAAGGGAGGGAGGGAGGGATTCACCGAATGAGAAAAAAGGAATGAGAAACAAAAGCTATTTTGTGGGCCGCTGGTTTCCCCTTGTAGTTTGTAATTGCACTCAAAGAAACAAAAAGGTCTCTCCCCACCACCCCACCCTGCCAATGTCATTGCTCATAAAGGAAAAGAGCATAAAATTATTATTTTTTAAAATGCCTCACCACTTCTGACTTAAAAAAAATCTTTTTCAAAGACTCATTTTCACCATATACTTTTAAAATTATAACTGTATTGAGATATAATTCACATTATGTAAATTTCACCTTTTTAAAGTGTACAGTTCAGTGGTTTTTATCATATTCACAAAGTTGTACAAATGTTACCACTGTCTAATTTCAGAACATTTTTATTGCCCTCAAAAGAAAATTCATACCCATTAGCAGTCAGTCCCTAATCCTTTGTTTTCTCTTTCCTCCATTCTCTGGCAACCACTAATCTATTTTCTGCCTGTATGGATTTGCCTATACATTTTATAAAAATATAATGATATAATATGTGGTCTTTTGTATCTAATTTCTTTCACTTAGCATAATGTTTTCAAGGTTCATCAATGTTGCAGCATGTATTAGTGCTTTATTTCTTTTTATAGCTAAATAATATTCCACTGGATGGATATACCACATTTTGTTTACCCATACATCAGTTTATGGACATTTGGCTTGTTGCTACCTTTTGATTATTATGAATAATGTTGCTGTGAATATTTGTATACAATTTTTTGTGTGGACATGTTTCAATTCTCTTAGATATATACCTAGTGAAATTGCTGAGTCACATAGTAACTCAATGTTTAACTTTTGGTAGAACTGCTAAACTTTATCAAAGTGGCTGCACCATTTAACATTCCCGCTGGCAATTTATAAAGGTTACGATTTCTGCATACCCTCACCAACACTTGTTATTGTCCATCTTTTTTTAATTATAGCCATCCTAGTGGGTGTGAAGTGATACCTTGTTATGGTTCTGATTTGCATTTATCCAATGTCTAATGATGTTGAACATTTTTCATGTGTTTATTGGCCATTTGTATATCTTCTCTGGAGAAATGCTTATTCAGATCCTTTGCCTATTTATAATTGAGTTGTCGTTATTGTTGAGTTTTAAGAATTCTTTATATATTCTTGGCACAAGTTCCTTATCAGATATGTAATTTGCAAATATTTCCTCCCTGTTTGTGGGTTTTCTTTTACTTTTTAAATGGTTAAGGTAGAAAAATATTTATACGAAGTCAAAAATGTATATATTTTTTATTTGATTGTTTGTACTTTAGGTGTCATATCTAAGAAACCATTGCCTTACCTGAGGTCAGAAAGATTTACTGCTGTAGTTTTTTCTAAGAGTTTTGAAGTCTTAGTTCCTACATTTGAATTATTGATCCATTTTTAGTTAATTTCTGTATATGGTGTTAAATAGGGGTCTAACTTTATTCTTTTGCATGTGGATATCCAGTTATCCCAGAACCATTTGTTGAAAAGATGATTTCTGCCCCCATGGCCCCACCCCATGCTGTTGAATTGTCTTGGCACCTTTGTAAAAATCAATTATTTCACCATAAATGTAAGGTATTTTTCAGGATCCTCAATTCTATTCCATTGAACTATATTTTTGTAATTAGGCCAATACCACACTGTCTTGATTACTGTAGCCTTATGATAAATTTTGAAATTGGGAAAATGAGTCCTCCAACTGTGTTCTTTTTCAAGATTGTTTTAGCTGTTGGGTCCCTTGCATTTCCATATAAATTTTAGTATTAGCTTGTCAATTTCTGCAGAGAAGTCAGCTGCAATTTCAATACAGATATTGTCATCTTCATAATATACAATCTTCCAATCCATGAACATGGGATATCTTTCCATTTATTTAGGCTGCCTTCAGTTTCTTTCATTAATTTGTTACAGTTTTCAGTGTAGAAGTTGTACACTTCTTTGGTTCAGTTTATTCCAAAATATTTTATTCTTTTAAATGCTATTGTAAATGGAATTGCTTTCTTAATTTTATTTTCAGATTGTTCATTGTTAGTGTATATAAATACAATTGATTTTTGTACATCGATTTGGTAATTGGCAACCTTGTTGAACTTGTTTATTGGTTCTAATAGGTTTTTTAGGTGGATTCCTTAGGATTGTCTGTATACAAGGTCATGTCATCTGCAAACATAATCTTATTTCTTACTTTATGATCTGGATACATTTTATTTTTCTTGTCTAGTTGCCTTGTCTAGAACTTTTAGTATAGCGTTGAATAGAAGTGTTGAAAGCAGACATCCTTTTCTTGTTCCTGATCTTAGGGGGAAAGCATCCAGTCTTTCGCCATTTAAGTTTGATGTTAGCTATGGGTTTTGTAGATACCCATTGCACATTGAGAAAATTTCCTTCCACTCATAGTTTGTTGAGCATTTCCTTATTGTGAATAGGTGTGGGATCTTGTCACATGCCTTTTCTTTATCTGGTGGGATGATCATATGGTTTTGTCTTTTATTAAAATGGTGTCTTACGTTGACTGATTTTCATAAGTTAAACAAACCTTGTATTTCTGTAATAAGTTCCACTTGGTTGTGGTGTATAATTCTTTTTATATGTCGCTGAATTTGGATTCCTAGGTTTTTATTGAGAATTTTTGCTCCTATATTCAACATGGATATGGTCTGTAGCTTTCTTGTGATATCTTTGTTTTTGGTATCAGGGCAGTATTGGCCTCATAGAATGAGCTGGTAAGTATTTCCTCATCTTCTATTTTTTTGGAAAAGTCTGTGAAAGACTAGTGTTAATTATTTTTAAACCTGTCAATAGATTTCCTCAGTGAAGCCATCTGGGCCTGGGCTTTCTTTGTGGGAAGTTTTTGACTTGGTTTCTTTATAAAACTTTTTTCTTAAGAACTCCCTTTGGAAGACTTACTCCACACTGTAAACATTGGTGTTAATTCATGATGATGGACCTGGAAGGGGACAAGATTATTCACTTTTTCTCAAAAACCCTCATTATTACTATTTTTACTTTCTTAAAATAAGTGTATTATCACTTTAGCAATTAAAATATTAAAAAGCAAATTCAGTTACAAAGAAAACTCAAAACAAAACAAAACAAACTTTCTAGTCCCTCTTTCAACTAGATTTAGTATCTATTTAAATATTCTGTAATTGCCACTGCTTAAAACTTTGAGGAGGAATTTTGGCCTAAATTGATACAATACTGGAATTATAAAATTAATCTCTGAAGAAACTCTGCTTTATAATATGTTTCTAGGACCTGGTAAAGTGTTGCTAAGTACTAAGATTTTTTTTTTTTTTTGGAATCCTTTAATGAAAGCATTTAATATCAGAATAATAAGCATAATAATTTTATAATAATTAGGTTAGTACAAAAGTAATTGTGGTTTTTGACATTACTTTCAATGGAACTTTTCTTATTTAAATTCAAGTGGATAGAACTATGACAGTGCTTTTAAGAGCAATTAAAAATATTTTGGGCTAGCATGGTTGCTCATGCCTGTAATCCCAGCACTTTGGGAGGCCGAGGCAGGTGAATCATGAGGTCAAGAGATTGAGACCATCCTGGCCAACATGGTGAAACTCCGTCTCTACTAAAAATACAAAAATTAGCTGGGCGTGGTGGTGCGCACCTGTAGTCCCAGCTACTCGGGAGGCTGAGGCAGGAAAATCACTTGAACTTGGGAGGCAGAGGTTGCAGTGAGCCAAGATCATGCCTCTACACTCCAGCCTGGTGACAGAGCGAGACTCCATCTCAAAATATATATATATTTTGATCTCTAATTGAAATATGTCCTCCCTACCCCCAGTTTACAGTGGTAATTTGCTTAAACCTTTTTCACAGATAATGCCAGAGTTTACTTTGGTCCAGCCTCTGTCATAAATTATTACAGTTAGTGGTATCTAAATAAATAAACTTTAGCTATGTTTGATATGCATCAGTTTTTGACTTAAAATCTATTCTGTCTGATTTTAGTATGCCACCCTGCTCGCTTTTGTTTGCTATTTGCATGGAACATCTTTTTTCATCCTTTCACTTTCAATCTATTTGTATTTTCAGATCTAAAGTTAGTCTTTGTAGATAGCATATAGTTAGATCTTTTTTTTAATTTAAATTTTTTATTTTTTATAGAGACTTGCCATGTTACCCAGGCTAGTCTTGAACTCCTGGCCTCAAATGAACCCTCTGCTTTGGCCTCCCAAAATGTTGGGATTACCAGCATGAGCCCTTGTGCCCAGCCAGTTGGATTTTTTTTTCTTTAATTATCTGCTGATCTGTGTATTTGGGTTGGAGAGTTTAACCTATTTACATTTAAAGTAATTGTTGATAAGGAAGGACTTACTTTTGACATTAAAAAATTTTTCTTTATATTTTATAGCTTTTTTATCCCTCATTTTTCCATTATTGTCTTCTTTTGTGTTTAGTTGATTTCTTTATGGTGACATGTTTTGATTTCCTTTGGTGTATTTTCTATAGATACTTTCTTTGAGATTACTATGGGGACTACAAATAGCATCTAAAGTTATAACAATCTAATTTGAAATGATATCAACTTAACTTCAATTGCATATAAAACTCTACTCCTACACAGCTTCATTCCCCACCCCCATTTTATATCCTTGATGTCACAGATTACATCTGTATCCATTGTATACCATAAAGCTGTAATTGTTTTTCATACATTTGTCTTTTAAATTCTTTGGAAAATAAAAAGAGGAATTATAAACCATAATTACAGTAATACTAGCTTTTATATTTGCTCATGTATTTATACTAGAGATCTTTATATCTTCATCTGGCTCCAAGTTAATGTCTAGTGTCCTTTCATTTCAACCAGAAGGACTCCTTTTAGCATTTCTTATAGGGCAGGACTATTGGTAATGAACTCACTCAACTTTTATTTTTCTTGGAATGTCTTAATTTCTCCCTCATTTTTGAAGAACAGTTTTGCCAGGTATGTAATTCTCAGTTGACAATTTTTTTCTCTTTCAGCACTTTAAATGTATTATCCCACTGC
Source organism: Pongo pygmaeus (assembly GCF_028885625.2). Lineage (NCBI taxonomy): Eukaryota > Metazoa > Chordata > Mammalia > Primates > Hominidae > Pongo > Pongo pygmaeus. The sequence continues at coordinate 61,161,164 of NC_072377.2, forward strand.
CTTCTGGGCTCTAAGGTTTTTGCTGAGAAATTAGTTGATAATATTATTGAAGATCCATTGTATGTGATGAGTTGTATCTCTCTTGCTGCTTCCAAGATACTGTCTTTGTCTTTCTAGGGTTTTGGTTGTAATGTGTCTTAGTGTGGGTCTCTTTGGGTTTATCCTACTTGGTATTCATTGGGATTCTTGGATTTGCAGATTTGTGTGTTTCATCACATTTGGGGACTTTTTAGCTACTATTTCTTCAAATAATCTCTCCACCACTTCCTCTCTCTCTTCTCTTTCAGAAACTCCCAAAATGTGTTTATTGGTTGGCTTGATCCTGTTCCACAGCTCCCTTAGACTCTGTTTATTTTTCCTATTTTTTTTCTTTCTGTTCCTCAGACTCAATACTTTCAGTTGTTCTATCTTCACATTTACTGATTGTTTCTTATGCCTGCTTAAATTTACTGCTGAACCCCTGTAGTGAATTTGTATTTCAGGTATTGTGATTTTCAACTTCAGAGTTTCTGTTTGCTTCTTTTAAAAAAATAATTTATATATTTTGGTTGATATTCTCATTTTGTTCATGTATTATTTTCCTGATTTCCTTTAGTTGTTTGTCCATGTTTAACTTTAGCTCTTTGAACATATTTAAGGTGATCATTTTAGGGTCTTGGTCTAGAAATTCTGATGGCTGGGCTTCCTCAAGGACAGTTTCTGTGGATTTATTTTGTTTACTTAAATGGGCCATGTTTTCCTGTTTCTTTGTATGCCTTGCAATTTTTGTTGTTGTTGTTAAAAATTGGGCCTTGGAAAAAACAGCTACCTCTCCAAGTCTTTGCAGACTGACTCTGTGCTGGGGCTGTTCCTCATAGATTAGCTGGGCTTACTCTGAGCCTAGGGATCAGCCCAAGGTGAAAATTTAAAGTCTTCTCAGTTCTTTTCTGAGTATACATCTTGCATAGGCCTGGATGGTGCTTTCTCAGTTACACTGTATATACACACAGCTGCTTTTTTTTCTTCTTTTTTTGAGACAGGGTCTGGCTCTGTTGCCCAGGCTGGAGTTCAGTGATGCCATCATAGCTCATGGCAACCTCCTCTTCCTGGTCTCAAGCCATTCTCCCACCTCAGCCTCCCAAGTGGCTGGGACTACAGGCACACACCACACCTGGCTAATTTTTATATTTTTTTGTAGAGGTGGCATTTCACCATGCTGCCCAGGCCAGTTTCAAACTTCTGAGCTCAAGCGATCTGCTTGCCTCGGCCTTTCAAAGTGTTGGGATTACAGGTGTGAGCCACTGTGCCTGGCCACAGCTGCTTTTGAATGTCTTAATTTCCCAAAGAATCTTACCCAGTTTCTCCTTATGATTTCATATAATTTATTGTATGTCTGCATACATAATCTCTTGCTCCAGGCTTCCATGTGTCTGTAGTCTCCCTGTAGCTTTTATGAGCAGTGCCTGGCTCTTTTCCTGCCTGAGATTAAAGTTAGGCAAAACAGACACCAGTCGTTTAGTCTACCCTCAGAGAGGCTGGAATGTAAGTAAGCGTGCTCTGTTCTCTCCAGTTGGTAGAAGGGAAATAGGAGCTGAGATGCCACCTTCTTCAAACCAAGACCACTGATGTTTCAGGGAGAGGGTGGGGCAAGGGCAAGTAAGACAGCCACAAAACTATTTTCCTGCCACTTTGAAGGTGACTTTGTCTTGAATTGGTGTTTATAATGGTTATAAACCCTGGGTTGATTTCCAGAGCTCCTACAAGTTTAGTTCAGCCAGTTTCTGTCCTTTTTTTTTTTTTTTTTTTGAGTTGGAGTCTTGCTCTATCACCCAGGCTGGAGTGCAGTGGCTCAATCTTGGCTCACTGCAACCTCCGCCTCCCAGGTTCAAGCTATTCTCCTGCCTCAGCCTCCCAGGCAGCTGGGACTACAGGCACGCACCACACTACCCGGCTAATTTTTGTATTTTTAGTAGAGACAGGGTTTCACCATGTTGGCCAGGATCGTCTTGATCTCCTGACCTTGTGATCCACCTGCCTCAGCCTCCCAAAGTGCTGGGATTACAGGCATGAGCCTCCGCGCCCAGCCCTGTCTTTTTTTTTTTTCCAATGTTTTCATGGGAGAACAAGAACTTAGAGCTACCTAGTCTGCCATTTTGCTGATGTCACTTGATATAAATCAGTTCTTAATGAGATATTCTGAGGGCTATTTTTATTCAGAGGAATAACTAATACTTTCTATCTCCTTGGTGATGGAGTATTAGAGTTAAGTGGAACTACAGTAGGTATTTGTGTTTATTCTGACTGGAAGTGGTTTAGTGCAATGAGCAAGGGCAGGAACTTTGGTGTGGATACAAATGAGTCTTAGATTGCCTTCTTATTAGAAAGTTATTTTCCCTTTTCCAATACCAGTTTTATCTTCTGTAGAATGGATATAATAAATGTTAGGTGGTTGAGAGGATTCAACAAAATGATTCACCTAAAAAAATACTTATAAAGTACTCAATACGTATCAATAATTTTATGGAAATATTTAATATGTCTATTGTATACGGCTCTACTTACTAGTGGCCACACGGATTCATGACCACCCTTTAGTCCGGGCATCAGTACAAATTATTTTTTCAGTAGCTACCAAGAGTTTTCTGAATATTTTTACCCAGTTAATGTTTTAAAGTCCATGTCTCTAAGTAGGGATTTTGCTTTCTAAAACTCTTCAAGAATTATAAAGACCCCATTCTCCATGATGTGATTATTTTACATTGCATGCCTGTATCAAAACAGCTCGTATGTCCCATAAATATACACACCAACTATGTACTCACAAATTAAAAATTTTAAAAATTAAAAAAAATTACAAAGACTAAAAAGATAATACTATTCAATTCTAGCTAGCAAGAGTCTGGTGAGATGGGTATTCATACAATGTTGATGGAAACTGAAATTGGTATAACCTTTCTGGAAAGCAAAATGGACCTGTGTGACAGCAGCCCTAAAAATGGTCATGCCCTTTTACCCAGTCAGCCTATGCTAAGGGGTCTAAGGAAACCACCAGAGATGTAAAGGAAAATTCAACCATCATCCATTTACTCATTCACTTAACAAATATTTGATACCTGCTAAATGTCAGGTGTTAATTCTAGACTCTGTGATCAAGACCAGCCTTTGTCCTCAAGGAGTTTTAAATGAAAAATTAGAAACACTATTGTTAGCGGTGGAAGTTATCTGAGTTACCGGCAGCAAATCCGTATGAGTCTGCAGCAACCTCAGTTCTTGCCTCCTCGGAAGAAAGAATTCAACTGAGGGGCATACGACAGAAGAAGAAACTGAGGCACGTTTTAGAGCAGGAGTGGAAGTTTATTAAAAAGCTCTAGAGGCCGGGCGCGGTGGCTCATGCCTGTAATCCCAGCACTTTGGGAGGCCGAGGCAGGCGGATCACGAGGTCAGGAGCTTGAGACCGTCTTGGCTAACACGGTGAAACCCTGTCTCTACTAAAAATACAAAAAATTAGCTGGGCGTGGTGGCAGATGCATGTCGTCCCAGCTACTTGGGGGGCTGAGGCAAGAGAATGGCGTGAACCCAGGAGGCGGCGCTTGCAGTGAGCCGAGATCGCCCCACTGCACTCCAGCGTGGGTGACAGAGGGAGGCTCCATCTCAAAAAACAAAAATAAAAAGTAAAAGACAAAAAAGCTTTAGAGCAGGAATGGAAAGAAGGAAGAAGGTAAAGAACACCTGGAAGAGGGCCAAGTGGGCATCCTGGAGGTCAAGCGCCCCGTTTGACCTTGGACTTTTCTACGCCTTGGGTTTTCTACGCCGGCCTACTTCTGGCATCTTGCATCCCATTTCCCTTGATTCTTCCCTTACGGTGAGCTGCCCACTTGCACGGTGGCCTGCTAGCACTTAGGAGGTGAGCATGCGCAGTGTATTTACTGGAGTCCTAGGCATGCTCAACTGAGGCGTTCTTCCCTTTTCCAGTGGAATGCCCCCAGAAGCTCATATACCAGTTAAACTCTGCCATTTTGCCTTTTAATGGCCATGCTTGAGCCCACTCGCCCAGTTCCTGGGATTTTTTTTTTTTTTTTTTTTTTTGAGACAGAGTCTCACTGTGTCGCCCAGGCTGGATGGAGTGTAGTGGTGGCTCACTGCCACCTCCGTCTACTGGGTTCAAGTGATTTTCCTGCCTCCTGAGTAGCTGGGATTACAGGCGCCCGCCACTATGCCCGGCTAACTTTTGTATTTTTAGTAGAGATGGGGTTTCACTATGTTGGCCAGGCTGGTCTTGAACTCCTGACCTCCTGATCCGCCTGCCTCAGCCTCCCAAAGTGCTGGGATTACAGATGTGAGCCACTGCGTCCAGCCCAATTCCTAAGATCTTATTGGGGAGCTGCCAATCACCCCCGTTACAGGTGTTTTTATATATAGGGAAACTGCCTTTCCCTGGTGCTGGCTACAGCCAATTGTTAGGTTTGCAAGGCAGCATGACAACGGTCTGAGCATCACCTGATGGTCACCTGACTTTCCTGGTGGGGTGTAGGGGGAGCCCTCTCCTGTCCTTCTCATGCCTGATTAGCTACCTGCTGTAATACCATGACTGTGCGATAATAGAACATAAGTCAAAAAATTATGTTCATCCATAAAGTAGAATATTATGAACCTTAAAAATCATGTTTTGAAGAATTATTAGTACAATCAACATTATGCTGATTGCATAATGTTATTTTTAAAAAACAAAAGCTTTATTTAGCATAATACCAATTTTGTTAAAAGATAATGCATGCAAATCAAAACCACAATGAGATACCATCTCACACCAGTTAGAATGGCAATCATTAAAATGTCAGGAAACAACAGGTGCTGGAGAGGATGTGGAGAAATAGGAACACTTTTACACTGTTGGTGGGACTGTAAACTAGTTCAACCCTTGTGGAAGTCAGTGTGGCGATTCCTCAGGGATCTAGAACTAGAAATTCCATTCGACCCAGCCATCCCATTACTGGGTATATACTCAAAGGGCTATAAATCATGCTGCTATAAAGACACATGCACACGTATGTTTATTGCGGCATTATTCACAATAGCAAAGACTTGGAACCAACCCAAATGTCCAACAATGATAGACTGGATTAAGAAAATGTGGCACATATACACCATGGAATACTATGCAGCCATAAAAAATGATGAGTTCATGTCCTTTGTAGGGACATGGATGAAATTGGAAATCATCATTCTCAGTAAACTATCGCAAGAACAAAAAACCAAACACCGCATATTCTCACTCATAGGTGGGAATTGAACAATGAGAACACATGGACACAGGAAGGGGAACATCACACTTCGGGGACTGTTGCGGGGTGGGGGGAGGGGGGAGGGATAGCATTGGGAGATATACCTAATGCTAGATGACGAGTTAGTGGGTGCAGCGCACCAGCATGGCACATGTATACATATGTAACTTACCTGCATATTGCACACATGTACCATAAAACCTAAAGCATAATACTAATAATAATAAAAAATAAAAAAAAATAAAAATAAAAAAAACAATAAAAAAAATTAAAAAAAGATAATGCAAATAATTATACAGAAAACAGCTGAAAGGAAATATACCAAAATGGTAATAAGGGTTATCTCTGGTTGATGGGATAGTGATTTTTAGTTTTTCTTTGTATTTTTCTACACTTAAAAAATGTTGCATAATAAGCATATGCTACATTTATAACTAGAAAAATGCTTATTTTCAAAGAGAGAAATTTAAGGCTAAAATGTTTGCAGTGTGCAAGGAAAATGAGAGTTATTTTCCAGTGTTTATAGTGGGTATTCCATCATCCTAGGGGTCAAGGAAGGAGAGGCCTTGGGGAGGTAAGAGTAAATAAGAAAGACAGCCTATTTTCTGGTTGTGTGGTCTCTTTTTACCTCCCTTCTGCTTGGCATAGCATACGACCCATCAATAAGAGGCTGATTTGCTGAAAAATCACAGGAATGCATCCTTCTCTCACTGGGTATTCCTTTTTCAGAGGTGTCGGGGTTTGGGGGGTGACATTCCTTTTGTACTGCCTTGCAAATGCCATCTTTGTTCATATAGCAGACCACAATGCACTATCATTTCCTTTCTAGGGTTTTTTCTTTTTTCAATTTTGGGTGGATGCTATTAGAAAATTCTTATCTTTTTGCAAATATGAGAGTTGTATGATTTTTATTTTCAGCGAAAACTGAACCACCTAAGATTTTCAGTGTGAAACCAGTTTTGGGCATCAAACGAATGATTCAAATTGAATGGACAAAGCCTGAGTTGGCACCTGTTTCATCTGATTTAAAATACACACTTCGATTCAGGACAGTCAATAGTACCAGCTGGGTAAGTTATGCTGTTATAATAATATTCCTATTAGAGGCTCAGAGGAAAAGAATCATTGACAACTATTGTTGACCTGGAATCACTATTTCACTTTTTACATTAAGAATAGAAGAGAGACATTGCTAAGTACTTCTCCTCCCAGTTTTCCATTTTTCCATCTGGACCTTTTAGATTGGAAGAGTGTTCTACAATAGGCATTTTTGCCTTCTGAGTGCAGGGACATAATAAAGAGTGAGAAATTTACTTCTGCATTATATCCAAGTTTGTGTCTGGCTATGTTGGCTACCAGAGAGTCTATGGTTTGGCCATTTTATTTTTTATTTTTCTGACCTTTTATAAAATCATGAGGTATAACATACATTGGGAAAGGTGAACAAAACATAATATTACATTTAACAAATTATTATTAAGTCAGTGCTCATGTAGAAACCACTGCGGTCAAGAATAGAACATCTCCAGGATGCCAGAGCCCTCTGCTTGCCCTTTGCTCATGACCTCCTTTAGAGCTATTACCCTGATTTTCATGGTAATCTTCTTTGCTTTCATTTTTTACCATTTAAGCTTGCATCACTGAAGAACATAGTTTAAGAGACTATGCCCTGTTTCCTTGAGTCCCAGGATGAAGAAGCGCCCAGTAGAAATAGAGGAGGAGTATATAAAGGGAATCCATATATTTTGTATTTTCTAATGTTTGGCTTCTATCTCTCAATATTGTGCTTTTAAGACTTATTCATGCTATATAATGCTGTAGTTTATACATTTTCATTGCTGTGTAGTATCCCATCGTATGAATATGATGGAATGGTGGCTTTGATTTGCATTTACCTGACCTTTAATGAAGTTACACACCTTTTCACATGTTTATTGGCCCTTTGGATTCCTTCTTCTGGAAGTGCTGATTTAAGCCTTTTGCATGTTTTTTCTATTGGCTGGTCTGCCTGATTTTTCAATTGATTTGTAGGCATTCCTTATATATTCTATTTATGAGTCTTTTATTTGTTACATGTATTGCAAACATCTTTCACTATGTGGCATGATGTTTCACTCTCTTAATGGTGACTTTTGAGGAACAGTCACTTAATTTTAATATGGTTAAAGTTTTATCAGTCTTTACCTTTATGCTTAATGCCTTTTGTGTCTTAGGAAATGTTTTCTTACCTCAAAGACAAGAAAATATTCTGCAGTTTCCATCAATGCAGCCTGAAATTGTATCACCTTTTTGTAATCATCTCATATTTATTGCCTTTTTATAAATTTTAGACAGGGTCTCACTCTGTTACCCAGGCTGGAGTGCAGTGGTGTGATTGCAGCTCATTGCAGCCTTGAACTCTTGGGCTCAAACGATCCTCCTGCCTCAGCCTCTTGAGCAGCTAGGACTACAGGCATATGCCACCATGCCTGGCTGATTTTAAAATTTTTTTTGTAGTGTTGCCCAGGTTGGTCTCGAACTCCTGGTCTTAAGTGATCCTCCTCCCTCAGCCTCCCAAAGTTCTGAGATTACAGGTGTGAGCCATCATGAGCAGCCACATTATTGACTTTTAATCAACTATTAGCCAATTAAATCTTTAAGACTTCTTACCTCCTGAACACTTGCTAGTAAAACATACCTCTACTATCTTATCATTTGTTGATTTTTAACCTAAGTTCAGGTGTTTTATTTATTCTTATTGAATTTCTTCATGTTGGTCTTATCTATCATTCCAGCCTATTTAGAATCCTGTTTGGTCACCCAAAACTTATGATTAACTTTTTACTTTTTAACTTTTCAGTATCCCCAGGTTTGATAACACTTCCTTCTATACCTTTATCTAATTATTAATAAAAATGGTGACTACATCAGAGCCCTGTGGTAAACCAGTAGAAACCATCCAGAGGATCAACCCCTCCTTTGGATATGGTCATTTATTCAGGTTTCTATGAATATACCTAATTACCACTATCATCATTCAGCCTACTTTTTTTTTATCTTGTCCAGGAGGCTATCATGTGACCCTTTCCCTTGTGGAAACCCATAGACACCCTGTTTACTGCAGCATCCTCTGCTTGTCTGGAACTCTTTCAGAAAAGCATTATTTGTCCTATTGATGCAGAATTTTTGCTCCTTAGTTCAGCTAAATCTGGGTTCTTGTGTCAACAGGAAAAATTAGGCATGTGGACACATTGAAGGGTGAGGAGAGAGGAATTTATTGGGCGAAAAGGAAAAAAGAGAAAAAAACTCTCAGCAAAGCGAGATGGGCTCCTGCTAACAGGCTACCACCTCACAGACTGAATACCAGGCCACCACACAGGAGCTGAAGAGGCCAGGCTCCTTCCCCCCTGCACAAAGCATGAACTTCCCGTGGCTCCACCCCATTCTCCCAGTGCACAGGCGGGTCCCCAGTCTGTTGTGGACATGCGCGGACAAGACCCTGGGCAGGTTTCCTCATCTGCACAAAAGCATCTGATGTGAACACTTGGGCAGGTCGGAGATTCTCTGGGAACCCCCCTTATCTGCCTTCTGCTTCTATCACTGTGTTCAGAGAGATGATAATGGCCACTTCTCCCCCTAGCTTCCTTTCTAAGCCAGCTCTGGAACCATTCTCTTTGAACCTGCCTACATGGAACATTAGATTCATTAACTGTAGTTTGGGGAACCCCTAAGCAGGGCAGTCCCCAGCACAGCACAAGCTCCTCTTCATACCACATGTCATGGTCTCTGTGAACCTGAGAAACTTCTGGGATAATCTACTGGCTATAAACCCTTAATTCCTTCTATTTGGCTGAGTGCAGAGTCACTACAGCTCCTGGGATAGGATTCAACAAGAAAAATAAACCAGGACCAGAGTCCCTCTGGAAAATTAGTATACCGCATATAACACTAAGTGAGGGCAACAAGTATAAACTGCCTAACCCTTGGCATCCTGTACCCTGTCTCTTTGACAAACTCACCCACATCTGTACTCATCTTTGCTTCCTGCCAGTCCCGAAGGTAAAATGTCCTGCCTCCTGTTTTCCTGGAGGATGCAGGAAGGAAGGTGGAAGTCTGTAGTACTCTTTCTCTCTCCTTGCTTGCTTGCTTTTTTTTTTTTTTTTTTTTTTTTGAGGTGGAGTTTCACTCTTGTTGCCCAGGCTGGAGTGAATGGCATGATCTTGGCTCACTGCAACCTCCACCTCCAGGGTTCAAGTGATTCTCTTGCCTCAGCCTCCCAAGTAGCTGCGATTACAGGCTCGTGCCACCACACCTGGCTAATTTTTTGTATTTTTAGTAGAGATGGGGTTTCACATGTTGGTCAGGCTGCTCTCGAACCCCTGACCTCAGGTGATCCACCTCCCTCAGCCTCCCAAAGTGTTGGGATTGTGGGCGTGAGCCACCATGCTTGGCCTTCTCCTTAGCTTTCAAATACAAGCAGTTATCCTCAGTTGCAATCCTAGCTAAACCCAACTCTGCTCTTCCCAACCTTCTATCAAAGATTTCCATTGTTGATGGAAAAGGGTCCAAATTATTAACTCTGTGAGACCTAGCCTCTGCCGACCCCTTCACGCTCTTGCTCTTGCCTCTCTGGTCATTCTGAATGGCTTGTTTCCCTTGCATCATGTTCTCTCACTCTTTCTGTGCCTCTTCCTAGAACACCCTCTGCTTTTGCACCTCTCCTGCCCCAATCTCTTCACCTTTCAGAACTCAGGCCTGACATATTTCCTTCTGAGGGCCTGGGCCTGGTCCCTCCTCTGCATGCTTCTGTCATTGCACTTAACAGCAATGCATTTCAACTTTCTCTTCCAGTTACACTGTAAGTTCTTCAAATGCAGGGACCTTAGTTTTCATCTGTTTTCCCTTTGCCTGGTGCATGCCTGTGCTCAATAAATATTTGTTTAAATGTAGCCATGTAAAACTAATGCTAAAATTCCAACATGTCCATATAGCAAGACCCATATTTGTATGATACTATGAGTAACAGAGAGCTTCCTTATACTCCAAATTATTTAATCCTTGCAAATATCCTGTAATTGAGGCCTTGCTATCCCCGTTTTTGCAGATTAGGAAATCAAGATGTTGAAAGCTTAAATGATCCATTCAAGATCACAGGGCTTGTAAGTTGCAAACCTAAGCTCAGGTTTTCTGTCTCCCAGGTTTGCCATCCATGTGACCATACCTCAACACCCTCCAGATTCTTCTGTGGCCCTAGTCTAAAGGGTTTGCACCTTTATATAATAAAGCCATGTGAGCCTCTTAGGAAGGGATCTCAAAACTATTTTAAGAATTTGATTTATGGACTGGGTGCAGTGGCTCACGCCTGTAATCCCAGCACTTTGGGAGGCCGAGGTGGGTGGATCACCTGAGATCAGGAGTTAGGGACCAGCCTGGCCAGCGTAATGAAACCCTGTCTCTACGAAAAATACAAAAAATTAGCCGGGCATGGCCGGGCACGGTGGCTCACACCTGTAATCCCAGCACTTTGGGAGGCCGAGGCGAGTGGATCACGAGGTTAGGAGATCGAGACCATCCTGGCCAACACGGTGAAACCCCGTCCCTCTAAAAATACAAAAATTTAGCCGGGTGTGTTGGCAGGCACCTGTAGTCCCAGCTACTCAGGAGGCTGAGGCAGGAGAATGGCATGAACCCCGGAGGTGGAGCTTGCAGTAAGCCGAGATCGCCACTGTACTCCAGCCTGGGTGACAGAGCAAGACTCTGTCTCAAAAAAAAAAAAAAAAAAATTAGCCTGGCATGGTGGTGCGGACCTGTAGCCCCAGCTACTGGGGAGGCTGAGGCAGGAGAATCGCTTGAACCCGGCAGGCAGAGGTTGCAATGAGCCAAGATCGTGCCACTGCACTCCAGCCTGGGCAACAGAGTCAGAAAACACACACACACATACACACACACACACACACACACAGAATTTGATTTAGGTTTTGTATCAGAACTTCTGACTCATCTATTAAGACAAACACTTTGGGTGAATTAGGATTTGGAACAAAGCATAGATTGTTAACAGCGAACCTGATGAAGCTAATTAATATTTTGGTAGGGTTCCATTGCCTGTGCAGAGTTGGGGAAGTTTTGGATCTAAGCCTGTATATAAAGGATCAATTGATCCTGGATCCTGTCAGGGCCAGAGGCACCTTGGCTGGACAAAATAACAACGTAAAGGAGCCTTACAGGTGCCTTGATTAAAAGACTGAGCAGCGGTTTCATCTTCTCTGAGGCCGGGACTGGGAGGAAGAGGCTTCTGTGGCTGCATTAGGCAGAACTTTCTGAGTATGAACGTGTTGAGAACCACTACACAGGCTGAGCATGTGCTAAGGGTACAACAAAGCAGGAGGAAAAATTGAAAGGTTAAAAAGAAGAATATTATATATTTTTTAAAGCATGACAAGTAAAATAGAGCTTTATTAGACTTCCTTACACTTGCTGTATGGATTAGTATTTTTATTTTAAATTACATATGGAGGGCACCATGTGGTTGGGCCTTTCCTGGCAGTCTTAATCCTCTTCTAGTTGGATCCCTAACTAACAACAGGTTGTCTCAAGTTACTCTCCACAACCCTAGTCTGCCGTCACAGCATCTCCAGGGCCTGTTTGAAGAGGATGCTCAGGGAACCTGGGATTTAGCCCCCAAAGTGTCATTGCCTCTTCTTGTTCCACCTCTGTCTCACGAGGCTGGGAGTTCCAAAGTCCATCTGCGGCTGTCAGCTTTCTGCCATAGACACATATCCTCCCTCTGCCCAATTTCCTTAAAGCACAGGAGCTGCAATTAGGTACTAATTTTCATGGCTGGGACATAGATGTAAGTAGTATCAGGACTTCCTTCTCTTGCAAGATCCATGGGACTATGCTGTGTGCATACTAGTTAAATAGACATGCCTATTAGTGCAGTTTATTTTTTATTAATCAGCTCAAAATAAGCTTTATAAACCTTTAGGTTTTGGGTTTTATAAACTTTAGGTTTATAAAGCTAATATTGAGCTAAATGTCTATATTGAACTAAAGGTTTATATTGCAGCAACAATGACTGTGCTCAGAAAAGGAAGAGCTAAATGTTTAGTTTCTCTTGGAGAGCTGAGTCCCAGAAATTATATAAAGCAACATCTTCACTTTACCAATGAGAAGTTGACATCTAGAGAAAATAACTGATTTATTTACCTCTTTCCTCCCCAAGAGAGTATCAAAATTAATTTATACATTCAGGCCGTTGAGACTTTCAGCAGCTTGACTGGTCACCCAAAGACCAGTGCTTTGAAGTGAAAGATTTGGGTAAAACGAAAAAGCCGAGGAGTGAAGAAATCTGTGTTCTGATCCTATTCTGTAGATCTTCTAACTTTCATTTAAATGGTTATTTAACTTTCCTGGGTCTCGTGGATGACATGAGGATTGCATTTGATGCAGCTAAGGTCTCTGTTTCTGCTGTTCCATGAGGCAGTATCTCTAGGTGTTGGAGTCACCTCCTAGGCCCAGGTTGCCCTGGGTCATAAGGCTTGCATCTTCTAGAACAGCAAGCAGCAGAGCTCTGCTCACTCAGACCAGGCCAGAGGCAGGAATCTCTGCCCCATAAGCTTAGATACAGGAAATGGGAAGGGAGGTGGTGGTTCATGGGGATGTTCATATCTGTGTAGGTACCAATTGTTCCCAGGCACATATGGAAGTCTGTTAATGAAAATGATATATTTTAAAATTTGATTTAGAGTGTTACTAGTTCTAAAAATGTAAAAGTACACTGGGTAGTGAAGAGGAAAATGGGAGGATAATATGTGTGGTCTCCATTTCAGTTTAGGATTGTCTCTGTCTTGTAGATGGAAGTCAACTTCGCTAAGAACCGTAAAGATAAAAACCAAACCTACAACCTCACGGGGCTGCAGCCTTTTACAGAATATGTCATAGCTCTGCGATGTGCGGTCAAGGAGTCAAAGTTCTGGAGTGACTGGAGCCAAGAAAAAATGGGAATGACTGAGGAAGAAGGCGAGCTACTCCCTGCGATTCCCGTCCTGTCTGCTCTTGTGTAGGGCTGCTTTGGGCTAGACTTGGTGGGGTTTGTCAAGTGTCCTGGTTGGGAATCATGGAATCTCATGACCCCAGGGGCCCCCTGTACCCCCAAGAGTGAGCCGGCACAACTTTGTGCCCCAAAGGCAAAGGATCACATTTTAATACTCATGAGGTTCTTATACTATACATGAAAGGGTATCATATCATTTGTTTTGTTTTGTTTTGTTTTGTTTTTGAGATGCAGTCTTACTCTGTCACCCAGGATGGAGTGCAGTGGTACGATCTCGGCTCACTGCCACCACCATCTCCCGAGTTCAAGGAATTCTTGTGCCTCAGCCTCCCAGGTAGCTGGGATTACAGGAGCCCACCACCACGCCTGGCTAATTTTTGTATTTTTAGTAGAGAAGGGGTATCACCATGTTGGCTAGGCTAGTCTTGAACTCCTGACCTCAGGTGATCTGCCCACCTTGGCCTCCCAAAGTGCTGGGATTACAGGCGTGAGCCACTGTGCCCCGCCAGTATCATATCATTTGAAGGTATCCTGTGATAAATTAAAGATACATATTGTGAACCCTGGAGCTACTACTCAAAAAATAAATAAAGGTATAACTAATACAATTAAAAAAATCACATTGTTAATGACAGTGAGGAAAGGAAAGAGGCGTGGATTGCAGGTTGATGGAGTGCTTACTAAGTGTCAGTACGGTCATTAAGAGCAAAGCTTCCAGTCAGTGGGTTTGGCTTAAATCCCAAGCCAGGTGTCTTTGGGCAAGATACCTAATCTCTCAGTTCATTCTCAGCAGTTTCCTCACATTTATTCCACTTTTCTATATTGAAATAGAATATGTAAGTTGAGTTTATAGTAGTACCTATTTTTTAGTATTATTTTAAAGATTAAATGAAATAATGTGTTTAGCCCATAGTAGATATTCACTAACTGCTAGATTTCCTATTCTTATTATTTATCCTCCTATTATTATTTTTAATCCTCCTAAAAGCACTATAAAATATGTAGAGTCACTCCCATTTTGGAAATGAGGCAACTGAGTTTCAGAGACGCTAATAAACAGCTCAGGGTCACTCAGCATGTGTTACTTTTATCAAGAGCCTTGACCAGAATCTGACCCTCAGTAGATGATCAATAAATGTGTGATGAATGTATCAGTTTTCTATTGCTGCTGTAACAATACAAATTTAGTGGCTTAATGCAACACTAATGTATTCTTCCATAGCTCTGGAAGTCAGATGTCCAAAATCAGTTTCACTGGCTAAAGTCAAGATGTCAGCAGGGCCATTTCCTTCTGAGACTCTGAGTGGAGAATCTGTTTCCTTGCCTTTTCCAGCTTCTAGTGGCTGCCTGCATTCTTTGGCTTGTGGTCCTTCTTCCATCTACAATACTTATCCCCCCATCATCACATCACCTTTCCCCACTCTTGTGTGTCAAACCTCTCTGCCTCCCTCTTATAAGGACTTTTGTGATCACAGTTAGGACCCACCTGGCTAATCCAAGATAATGTTCCCATCTCAAGATCCTTAACTTAATCACATCTGCAAAGTCCCTTTTACCATATAAGGAAACATTTACAGGTTCCAGGGATTTGGACAAGATTTTTTTTTTTTTTTTAGGTGGAGTCTCGCTCTGTCGCCCAGGCTGGAGTGCATTGGCGCGATCTCCGCTCACTGCAAGCTCCGCCTCCCAGGTTCACACCATTCTCCTGCCTCAGCCTCCCGAGTTGTTGGGACTACAGGCGCCCACCACCATGCCTGGCTAATTTTTTGTATTTTTACTACAGACGGAGTTTCACTGTGTTAGCCAGGATGGTCTTGATCTCCTGACCTCATGATCTGCCCGCCTCGGCCTCCCAAAGTGCTGGGATTACAGGCATGAGCCACCGCGCCTGGCCTGGATGAGATATTTTGAGGGCCATTTTTCAGCCTAACAGTAAATGAATGACTAATTGGATGAATAGTTGGTGATGGCCACACATCTTCTTCTGAATTATGGACAAGGAATTTTAAAATGCCCACCCTTCTAACCTTCCTCTGAGGCTTTAACCTTATTTATTTATAAGGGATGAGTTTTAGAATATGAATTCCCCCATGACCATGATTTCAGGCCTCATGATTTCAGGTGGTTTAGGGATACCCATATTGTAATAGAAAATTAGATTTCAGTCTCATACCCAAGTTGCAGACTGGTCTCAGATAGCATCTGGGGTCAACTTCTGTGCTACCTCATCCACAAAATAATGATTTATTCCTTTGGATCCTGGTTGAGTTTCCAGTATTAACACTAGTATTAACAGATGTTTGGTGCATTCGCCCCTATGGTCAGATGCCTGGAACCAATTTGATGCCTTCTGAATTTTGTGCTCCACACTGGAGATGTTCATGCAGTATCATTTAGCAAATAGTTCTCTTCCTTTGCCTCACTTTTCAGCAGGCAAGCTGATGATTAAGTGCTCCCTTGAGTGCCATTGTGTTTTGCCTAGCTCTTCCCCTGCCATGGCTGTCACTCTTTTTTCAAGTGACCTCCTGGTGCCATCGTGGCTCAGAGTCTCAAGCTTATCACAGACCAGCCAGTCCCTCGTGTCAGTTTTCTCAGCTTGTTTTGCTGCCAGAAACAAGATTTACTATTTCATCTGATTTATTAGTTCAGCTAGCTTGATTTAATTAGCAAACACCAGATGCTGGTGTTACCTATGCCTTTTGCTAATTAAACCAAATCAACACTTATTTATCAAAGTCACCACTAGAGAACTTTTGCTTTTGTCCTTCTTCATTTTTTCAGGATCCCAGAAAAAACTGATTAAAATGCACCCCCCAGCCAATCCTCATTTCTTGTTTTCAAATTTATAAAGCGTGTGTTTTCCTATTTCAGTGAAATGCCATTTGTTTAATGCGTACCACTTCAAACCTTTCTAATTGTTTGAAAACAATTAGATATCTAATCACCTACAGTTTAAGTATTCTAAGTTGGATGTGAAGCCCTGCCTATTTTCTTTTGGATTTCAATCTACTGATTATTAGAGTTATTTACCTATATTTAGGCATTTAAATATCTACTCACTACATGATACAGATATAATTTGATTCAAATCCTGGCTTTATTTCTTAAAAGCTTGTGATATTGAATACCTGCTTAATTTCTCTATGCTTCAGAAATGATAATTAGTAACATTATTGCTGTAACTAATTACAGGGCTGTGGGCATTAAATGAGAAAATTCAGAGAAACTGACACTTGCTAAGAGTTAGCTTTTATTATTGTTGGTCTTTAGCAGGGGTACCTGTATATGTCTAACTGGTGGTGGTTGTGGGGATACCCATATTGTAATAGAAATAGTATAGCATCAACTGTTGCTGTATCAGTCCAGACAATTGATGCCTTTGAATATGTGGATATTTTGGTTGATTTGGAAAATTTTAATTTTTTTTTCAGAGTCCTTATGTTTCCCCCTTTGATTAAACTGAAAATCCATTATCAATTTATGGTTAATGGAAAGCTGGCTATAATAACTATAGAAGACTTATATGGTAGTGAAGCAGCAGTTTCACTAACAGCTGCATCTGTGGGAAGTCTATACTGAGAAGACTGTCTCTCTTTGGACCATATTTGCAGGAAATAGTGGCCTCAATGAAAGAAGAAAATATCAATTTAAACTTATTTATTATTACCATCTACGAAAACAAAATGGCTGCCTATGGGATTTTTTTTTTTTTTTTTTTTTTTTTTTGAGGCAGGGTCTCACTCTGTCACCCAGACTGAAATGTAGTGGTGAGATCTCAGCTCACTGCAGCCTCCGCCTCCCAGGCTCAAGTGATCCTCCCACCTCAGCCTCCCGAGTAGCTGGGATTACAGGCATGTGCCACCATGCCCGGCTTGCCTATGGGCTAAATCCAAGAAGAATTTCACTCATATTGCTAGTCAAGTGCCTGGAATGACTATTTAATAATCAGTTTAGTTTTGCCTGTATCTATCCTTGAGATGAATATTTAGGACTGGGTAGTAATGAACACCTTGTCTTTAGATTTTTTTTTCTTACTGTCAATATTACTGGCCCTGAGTTTGACTCTCCACATGATTGGAACAGAGAGATTCTGCATGTGAGAGATGGAGTGAAGGTCCCTCTAATCCTGTGGGTTTCCTTGGAAGGTCTAATGACTTTGTAGCCCTGTACAAAGGCTGTCTTCTGGGAGGAACTTGGCCACTGCTTACATCTCACTGGCTTGTAGACAGGGTGAAACCAGCCTGTTGCTTCCTGTCTGAGAAACTTGACTACCGGCTGTCCTGTCTTCTGATTCAATACAAGCCTTTGAGAAATCAGAAAACTCATGGCAGAGCTTTTGAGACAACACCTTGGTGGGATTCAGATGAAATAATATGTAAAGTCAATAATATGTAAAGTCAACACAGTTCAATCTCCTTGTAAGCAATTCTAATGGAATTGCATTTATCTCATTGGGAGATCCTGGGCCTAACAGCTAGACTGTGTTAACTAGACTTTGGCTTCTGCAAGAGTAGTTGTAGAAGTGTGACTCTCCATTAAAGGCAAAACAAGTTATTAACTCAATTGTACTTGGTACATTTTCCTCATTATAAGATTGTCTTTAGTTGGAGTTCAGTTATTTTACTTTTTTTAAAACAATTCTTTTGAGACACGGCTCGCTCTGTTGCCCAGGCTGGAATGCAATGGCGCGATCTCAGCTCACCGCAATCTCTGCTTCCTGGGTTCAAGCGATTCTCCTGCCTCAGCCTCCCAAGTAGCTGGGATTACAGGCACACACCACCACACCCAGCTAATTTTTTATATTTTTTGGTAGAGACAAGGTTTCACCATTGGCCAGGCTGGTCTTGAACTCCTGACCTCAAGTGATCCACCTGCCTCGGCCTCCCAAAGTGCTGGGATTACAGGCATGAGCCACCGTGCCCAGCCAGTAATTTTACTTGAAGATATCTAATCACCTACAGTTTAAAAGATCCCTGAAGACAATCTCTTACTTCTAAAAAAATAGTTTAGATCTTGGTCTGAGTGGTAGACTCATTCTTTGTGGACCTAATTACATTATCTCCAGCCATGCTACTTCCTCAAGGAAAAATTCAGAGTGCAACTACTGCAGCTTTGACTAGGGACATTTACTCTCTTCTCCAAATCGTGGGCCACTAGCCTTTTCAACATTTGTTTAGAACTCTCTGCTTTCCTCTCATGGCTAAGGTGGGTGGATCATTCTCTAATCAGTAGCTCAGCATTTTGATATCTCAGGTGCATGTCAGGGCGTTCAACTATAAATTGCCAGTGAGCCATCTCCTGACAAAACTTGCTTGAGACAGGATATTTGAGACATATAGTCCAGAAATCAAGTGAAATGTAAATTCCTTGTTTTTTGTAAGTTTCATCCCTGTATGGTTAGATCATCAGAAGCCTGTACACTTAGACTATTGTCTCAGACTGTGTTGTTTACTGGAAAAAGGCATGTGTCAGGATTTATGCCCTGGCTATTTATGGAAAACAACTATGAAAAATGCACATACATGATATTTCTGTGCTTTTGCTCTATTGGGATTGCAGATATTGGCTTTTACGTTACTCTGTGTCCTTTTTGAAAAGATCCACGTGATAAATTCCATTTATGATTTCAGTGTTCGTAGCCAGAAAATAGTTTCCCTTCATATGAATTTCTAGTTTCCTTTTTATTGGGCCATGAGAAATAGGCACCTCAATGTGATTCTTTTTTATTTTGGGAAAACCAGCATTAAATTTAGAGCTCAAGGAGGGACCTAGTGAAGCTTATTTTCTTATTCCTTTGTCATTTAATTTCTTCTTTTATTTTATAACATCTCAAGTATGTAGTTTTATTTTTTTGGAAGTAGACTTGGTATAAATTTTATATACATATATCTCCTTGTGAGTTATCTGTGTCATTCCCAGCTATAATATATATGTTAGATCTAGAGGACATGAGATAGTGACATTTTGATCTAGATTTGGGTGACAAATTATATTACAATGGGGCCTATTATACTTTTCCTTTATCTTACATTAAATCATCAGACTCAAGAGCAGTTTTATTTTTTTATCTTTGGTTGATTCCAGTTCCTTGACCACAAAATGAAGACATCTTTGGTCATTGCAAGGCTGCCATCCCTCCACTCCTCACCTTATTCCCACTGGCTCCCTCAAGCAAATCCTTCCCAACTGCCCAGCTAACCTTCCCCATCTCCTCTGCAACTCTCTTCTCTCTAGGTTGAGTACCTCATTCTTGTTCCTTACAGCTCCATGTGGCCTGGAACTGTGGAGAGTCCTGAAACCAGCTGAGGCGGATGGAAGAAGGCTGGTGCGGTTGTTATGGAAGGTGACCTCCCTCTGGATTCTTTTTCTCTCTCTTTCTTCCCCTTCCCTCCCTTCCCTCCCTTCCCTCCCTTCCATCCCTTCCATCCTCCTTCCCTTCCCTTCCCTCCCCTCCCCCTCCTCTCCCCTTCCTACCCTTCCCCCTCCCCCCTCACCTTTCCCCTCCCCACTCTCTCCCCTCCCCTCCCCTCCCTTTCCCTCTCCTTCCCTTCCCTTGCCTTGCCTTGCCTTCCCTTCCCTTCCTTTCTCTATCTCTCTCTCTCTTTCCCTCCCTCCCCGCCACCGCCTTTCTTTCTTTTTGGCAGAGTCTTGCTCAATCACCCAGGCTGGAGTGCAGTAGTGAAATCATAACTCACTGCAGCCTTTAACTCCTAGGCTCAAGTGATCCTCCCACTTCACCTTCCCAAGTAGCTGGGACTACAGAAGTGTGCCAGTACACCCAGCTAATTAAAAATATATACATATATTATATATATATATATATATTTTTTTGGTTGAGGCTGAGTCTTGCTATGTTGTCCAGGCTGGTCTTGAACTCCTGGACTCGAGAGATCCTCCCACCTTAGCCTCCCAAAGCATTGGGATTATAAGCATGAGCCACCATGTCCAGCCTGTTTCTTTATCCTGTTTAAAAGCCCTTGGTCTCTTACCCTTCCAAAAACTGTGATTCTTGAAATTTTACCTCCAGAATTTCCTTCCCTAGAGGGCTTTATGATGCCCCAAATCTCACATTGGTTAGCCAGCTCAAAAAAGCCCTATAGGTCATCTTGCAGATGGCCCAAACATGCATGACAGACACTGGGCCCCCTCCTCTTTGGTCTGAAACATTAACATTCAGGGTGGGTAGAAAGTGAAAGTGCAGGAGGAACCATGACCTTTTGGAGGAAATGACGGCTGACCAGCCTCTGCTGGAAGGCAGCGTAAGTCTCTGGAACCCCCCTCCCCACCTAACTGTCTAAGAAGAGCTCTGATCAGGGTCAGCTTGCTGGTGTGTCCTCGAGTCATTGGCAACATATATGGCACATGTGTGTTGAAATAGTGGGGCACAAAAACAGAAGAGGGACCACATGGTCCTTTCTAGGGCAGAGGCCTGGGAGTGAGGAACAGGAGAAGTCAGGTGGGGAATGCAGAGAAGAAGAGGGAAGAGGACCTGAGAGAGGGAAGTGAGAGAAGGAGTAGAAAATGGGGGGGCAAGGGAATAAACAGGAAAGGAAAAGGGCAGATGGAGAAAAAAAGAGTGAAAAGATGGGGAAGAAGAAGGAGGAGACAAGTGAGATGCCAGAATTCCTTCGTGTGCCTCCAGAACTCCCAGGAAATGCTCATGATGTTAGCTCACATTTGCTGAAGTCCAGGCAAGTTCAAAATCCCGTTGAAAATGGAGCAAGTGTCCTGCTTTGCCAGATGACATTCCAATTACCTCAGGGTTGGAGGCTCCCGCACCATCGCCCACTCCCTCCACACCCGCAGGGCTATGGGACTCCCTGGGTTGCGGAGGCGGTGCTGCCGCAGCATGAGACCACAGCCAGAGATGGCGGGGAATCCTAGAGAATCAGTCCCAGATGCTGTGCTGTCTTTCTCAGCCATCAAGTATGAAAACAAATGACTGTGGCAACACATTTTGGGGGGAGGAAAGCCAACAACCGCACACGCCCACATGTGGTCTTAGCTACATAGCAGTGGCGAAGGGCCAAGTAGGGCAGCTTGAGAAGTAGAGAAAATGGATTTCAGTGCCCGCCTCCTCCCCGTCGCCTGTTGGTTCTGGTCTTTTTCTCTACACCCACCCCCCTGCCCCCCTGCCGCACCTTCAAAGGAAAGAGCTCTCTAAGAATTGAGCTGGTTAAAAAAGAATGTACCAAAATGCTCTAAAATTAAGTAATAATGATAGTTGCATGACTGAACATACTATTAATAAAAGCCATTGAACTCACATTAAAACAGTGAATTTTATGGAATGTGAATTGTATCTCAATTTTTATTATTTTAAAAAGAATATGTTATTTAAAAAGAATGTTATTTAAAATGTTAATATGTTATTTAAAAAGATTTTAAATAACATGTTATTTAAAAAAGAATATGTGTTATTTAAAAAAGAAAATGGGGCTGGGCGTGGGCTGGGCCGGTAATCCCAGCACTTTGGGAGGCCAAGGCGTGGGGATCATGTGAGGTCAGGAATTCAAGACCAGCTTGGACAACACGGCAAAACCCTGTCTCTACTAAAAATACAAAAATTAGTCAGGCATGGTGGTGCACACCTGTAATCCCCGCTACTTGGGAGGCTGAGGCAGGAGAATTGTTGGAATCCAAGAGGCGGAGGTTGCAGTGAGCCAAGATCAGGCCACTGCATTCTAGCCTGGGTGACAGAGCGAGACCCTGTCTCAAAATAAATAAATAAATAAAATAAAAAAGAAAATGGGTCGTCTTGAGAGATAAAAGGCTCCTGGTCATTAGGAAGATTCTAGCTGACCTTTTATGCCTAGGTAAAAGTAAAGGAAATTCCTGAATTGGGAAGGCAGTGGGATGAAGTGCCTGCTAAAGTCCCACTTAGAAGTCCTGGACTTATATTCAGGCATTATGCTCCATCTATGTGTGTAATCAGTAACAGAACCGGAATTCCTATAAATTCTGGGAAATACTCACCATGCTGTCTCCTAGGCAAATGTCTGGTGAGTGGGCCCAAGTTCAAGGCTGAAAATAAGAGTTTAGCTTAAAGTCCTCAGGATTCCACCTTAAACTTCTCGCCAAGGGTTTGGGACTAGCAGGGCAGCCCTCTTAGCTAGGACGCCTGGCTGGGGTGCCTGGTCCAGGGAAGCTGGCTCCCTTCTCAGAAGGAGAGGCATGGAAATAAAAGACTAGGGCATAGGGTACTCTCCAACCTTTGGATACTCCAGGCAAGAGATGACTCAGAGCCAGACCAGACTTGGATGGGCTCAGAGGGAATGTGTCAGCTTTTTAGCCCTTACTCCTCTACACGAGTGGGATGGAGCGAAAGATACAGGCAGAAGGAAATAAGGGTGGCTTGTTTACATTGTTTTGGGCATTCTTCTAGTTTAGCCTCATGGAATTAGACGAAATTTAGTAAATCCCCTCTTCTGGCACTTGAAGTGTTACTATCACAGCCCAGGATGTGTTATTCATCCCTGGAGGGTAATTACCTGATTGTAGTTTAGTATCTAATAGTTAGCCTTATTCCCCACCCTCACCCCCACTGCTTCTCACTGTCTCAATGCCTTTCTTTTTCTTTGTTATTGGCAATAAATTTTGTTTTCTTTGGGTTCAGAAGGCAAGAGGAACCCCAGTCCTAGAGAAAACACTTGGCTACAACATGTGGTACTATCCAGAAAACAACACTAACCTCACAGAAACAATGAACACCACTAACCAGCAGCTTGAACTGCATCTGGGAGGCGAGAGCTATTGGGTGTCTGTGATTTCTTATAATTCTCTTGGGAAGTCTCCAGTGGCCACCCTGAGGATTCCAGCTATTCAGGAAAAATGTAAGTAGAGCATCAACTTCTTCCTTAGGTGCCTGGTCCCATCGATTGGCCAAGGAGCAGTCCCTGTGCTCTCAAGAGTGGCTGTTTCTCTTGAGTCAAAATGAAAATGGAGTGGGGACTTCTTAGGTTGTGGTGAAGCAATGAGAATTTGCTGGTAATTAATGAATCACTTGAAGTCATATTCCTTTGGAACAAAGCCTGCGTTAAAAATCAGGGACTTCATAAATTACAGAATACAAAGCCATACGCCTAGAAGTTCTGTGTGCAGCTTTGATTTGTTCTGGTCTGAGTGAATGTAAGCTGGGTCGAGTCCTATGAAACTGTCCTGTTTCTCACATTTGTCCTCCGTGACCGAAGCTGCTCTTGAACTCTTCTCCCCACAAATGGGTACACTCACCACATCCCCATCCTTGGTTTAATGCTTGCTGTCCTGTTTTCTTCCTTTTCGCCTTCCATTTGTCACTATGGAAAAATTCTAGTGTTTATACTTGCCAATAAATTGTTCATTACACTTTTGGTTAAGTAGTTTTTGACATATTACTGCCCCCAGGCAAACTCATATTTATCCTGTTTTGGAATAAAAAACTTTCATTCAAAGAATTGCAGACAATAGATTTCCTCTTTTCTCTCTTATTTTTCTCTTTCAAACTTAGTACTATCCCTTATTCTATAAATTATCTTATTTATTTTACTACCTTTTTCTTCCTCAATAGGATGTAAATGCCATGAGGGCAGGGATTTTTTGTCTGTTTTTCCTTTCTTTTTTTTAACCTAATTCCCAACACTTAAAATAGCATAGAGCAGTTGGCATAGAGCAGGTGCGCAGTAACTATTTGTGGAAACATATCATAGTTAGGAATGTTCTCTCCAATTCACCACCTTTCTCTATTTGCTTACACCTAGACTGGTTCCGACATTTACACAACCAGTTCTAGAATTCCCTGCCTTTGTTCCCTTCCATCTCTTCTCCTTAAACCCTCATTTTATAATTCCTAGATATTTATATTTTTGTATTTTGAGCTACACTTGATATTATTTTAGTTAGCATTTAATAGTACTCCCTGCAGTCCTCATTTCCTGACATCCTAGTTCCCACCTGTCCAGCACCCTAGTGATGAAGTTCCCAACAAATGTACGTGTCATTGGGCACACATTCTTTGTTAACAGAGGCGCTGTTGAATAGTAACCTCAGTTTCCCAGTGGCCCCAGGATGGGAGGCGGTAAAGAATAGGGTATAAAAGCATGGGCTTTGGAGTCCAGCAGCCCTGGGTTCAAATCTTTGCTCTTTCACAAGATACCATTAACCTTGGGCAAGTTACCTAACTTATCCGAAGCTTAGCTACTTGTAAAATGGAGCTATTATATAATAATACCTACCTCACAGAGCTGTAGTGAAGATTAAATGAGATCATGTATGTAAAATGCTTTGTCTGGTGGTAATTATTACTATTGTCATTATTGTTATTATTATTATTATTATTATTATTATTATTGAGATGGAGTTTCCCTCTTGTTGCCCAGGCTGCAGTGCAATGGTGTGATCTCAGCTCACCACAACCTCCGCCTCCTAGGTTCAAGCAATTATCCTGCCTCAGCCTCCTGAGTAGCTGGGATTACAGGCATGCACCACTACGCCAGCTCATTTTGTATTTTTAGTAGAGACGGAGTTTCTCCATGTTGGTCAGGCTGGTCTCGAACTCCTGTGCTCAGGTGATCCACCTGCCTTGGCATCCCAAAGTGCTGGGATTACAGGTGTGAGCCACCGCTCCTGGCTTATTGTCATTCTTAATAAAATTTCTGATTGATCAAATTTCTGTTAGACATGGATTATCAACTTTAAAAATATTATAAAATACACTTTAAAGTTATGCTAAATTCACTTAAGTTTTTTTTGGCTTTGTGTCAGATACAACTGTGTGATCATCAATTATAAGGGTCCTAGATCAGGTATTGGCAAACTGCAGCTTGCAGGTTAAATCTGGTTGGACACTTGTTATTGTAAATGAAGTTTCACTCTAACACAACCACACATATTTGCTCACATATTGTTTATGGCTTCTTTTGTGCAACAGTGGCTAAGTTGAATAGTTATGACAGAGACGACCTAGCCCACAAAACCTAAAATCTAAAATATTTGCTATCTGGCTCTTTACAGAGAAACTTTACAGATGCTAGTCCCAGACATATAAGAAAGTAATGTTCTGGATGTGCGTGGTGGCTCACGCCTGTAATCCCAGCACTTTGAGGCCAAGGCGGGTGGATCACTGAGTTTGGGAGTTCGAGACAAGTCCAGGCAACATAGTGAAACCTTGTCTCTACAAAAAAAAAAAAAAAAAAAAAAAAAAAAAAAAAAAAATTAGCCAGGCCTGGTAGCATGTGCCTGTAGTCCCAGCTACTTGAGAGGCTGAGGGGGACGAATCGCTTGAGCCAAAGAGGTTGAGCCTGCAGTGAGCCGAGATCGCACCACTGCACTCCAGCCTGGGTGACAGAGCGAGACCCTGTCTCAAAAACAAAAGAAAGTAATATTCTACAGAATTTTGCTTACTAAAGTGGAGGCAACTGGAGAATGAGAATAATAACTAGAGAATAATATAATTTTTGTAAGTATAACTATCATTAAGTAAGAGTTATCATACATTGTCTACTAGTATGTGTCAGGAATTGTGCTAAGATAACATAGGTTTTCCCATTTTAGCCTTGACATGACTCATGTTGTAGATGCTGTGAGATCTGTTTTATAGATGGCAAAGGGATTCAGGCAAGCTTAATAATGTGCCCAAGGTCTCTGGAGTGGGATGATTCCAGCTCGGATCTGCAGTATTCCCAACTTGTACCATATCCCACAACCTTAGATGTGTTATTCATAAAGTGACTTGAATTCCGGTCACAGATGCTGTGTGACACTGAACTGGTTATTGACCTGTGCGGGCCTCCACGTTCCCCTCTTGGAATAAGGGCTTGGAATGAGGTTCCTTCTGCTCAGCCCTGGGTTTTGTGAGACCTGAGCCAGCAGGCAGAGGCGGCGTGGTCTCAGGTAGGGTATGGGAAAGCCCGGGCACTGTGTCTTGAGGCCGGAGGAGGAAGATGGGCCCAAGTTGGGGCAGACCTCAGGATGGGCCAGGACGGTTGGCAAAGGAGAAGCAGCACCAGCACGTGAGCCCCGGGTGACTGTCTTCATGCAGATCACAGGAAATCAATGGCTTTCACAGTCAAAGCCCCTCTCTGCTTCTTCAAGGAAGGATCTGTGTTTCCTACCACACCTGGAGATGTTTGGAGTAATTGCTCAGAAAGCTCTTGTTGAATGATGGAAAGACCTGGCGATTCGTTTATATTGAGTAGAGTGATGACTTGGAAACTTCCCTTTTGGCGCCCCTTGGTGTGGCCAGGCTTTCCCCTTTCAAGATTGACTCATGGCTTCCTGGGGCCGGCGCCACGCCCCTGTGGTCTCCGCAGTCTCTGCAGTGCACTTGGCGCTTTAGACCCGGCTCTCCCTGCTCCTCAGAGCTCCAGTGTTGGTGAGAAGGAGTGTGGGGTTAGACATCAACACTGGCTTCTTCAGGCCAGGATTTGTGGGCAATCATTTTTTTAAAAAGTGCCTCCAGGGAGATGAGGAAGCTGCAGAAGCAGGCCAGGACAGGGCAGAGGCTGAGATGAAGGTGGGCTTTCAGGGCTGCCAAAACAAAGCACTGCAGACTGGGCGGCTTCAAACAACAGAACTTTATTGTCTCATGGTCCTGGAGGCCAGAAGTCCCAAATCGAGGTGCTGGTTGGCCATGCTCCCTGAAGTCTCTAGGGGAGAATCCTTCCTTACCCCTTCCAGCTTGTAGTGGCCCCAGGTATTCCTTGGCTTGTGGTAGCTGCAATAACTCCCATAAATCCAATCTCTGCTTCAGTTTTCACATGGCTAGCTTCTTGTGTGTCTCTGTTTCCATGCCCAGATTCCTCTTTTCTTATAAAGGACCCACTGTCTTAACTAATTACATCTGCAATGGCATATTTCCAAATACAGGCACATTCTGTGGCACTGGGGATATACTTTGGGGGGATACAATTCAACCTGTAACAGGTACAATCTGAGATAAAAGCCCCAGGGAGGGGGGTTCCCACTGGATCTTGCAGGGGACTCTATCTAGAGTGTGAGTGACATCTTATAGTCATCCCAGCCAAGCAAAACACACGCACACAGTAAGAAGGAAGCTGAGTGGGTCTGGGTGGAGCGCCAACATTGGCTGCTAGAAGAGTCTAGTTACATCTCCAAGGCTCCAGCAGGGACTTTCAGCCAGGACTGGCTGGGGATGCTTCCAGGCGGTGAGCAGGGGAAGGCTGGAAGGAGAAACTCAGAGCCCTAGGGTTAGGTGGGGTCGATCTCCAGGCTCTGTGCTTCTTGCCCTCGCCTCTGCTGCTTCTGTGGCTTCACATTTCCTCCATGCCTCAGTTGTCCTTCTCAGAGTTACCTTTTCAGGTTGACAAATTACCTGGCCTTGCTGCTAGGACTAGCCCCTGGAGTGTCTCATAAGGACCCTGTTTGGGAAAAGGATCCGTCAACTGTGGCTTACAAGAACAAGACTCCTAAATATACACACAGCCTGCTGGGGTTTGTTGCCAAGGAACAGCAGGATGCAGGACCCCGGGTCCCCACCCCAGATTCCTACATGTGGCCTAGGCTTCCAGCTTCAAAAGGCTTTTGGGTTTTTTTGGTTTTTTTTTTGCAGGACACTTTTGTGCCCGCATCCAGGATCATCTCTGGCATTCATTGAAACACTCTTCCAGGCTGGGTGTGGTGGGTCGTGCCTGTAATCCCAGCACTTTGGGAGACCGACTGAGTTGGGCAGATCACTTGAGGTCAGGAGTTTGAGACCAGCCTGGCCAACATTGTGAAACCCCATCTCTACTAAAAATACAAAAAATTGGCCAGGTGTGTTAGCGTGCATCTATAGTCCCAGCTACTTGGGAGGTTGAGGCACAAGGATCACTTGAACCCAGGAGGTGGAGGTTGCAGTGAGCCAAGATCATGCCACTGCACTTCAGCCTGGGTGACAGGGTGAGACTATGCCTCAAAAAAAAAAAAAAAAGAAAGAAAGAAAAGAAAAGAAAAAGAAACGCTGTTCCCATGGATTCCAGTTTTGCAGGCTGAGGAGTGCTACGCTGGTGAGGATTGGGTGAGGGGAGAGCACGCCCTGGAATTTCTGAGCCCCGCCCAGTTTGTACCTTCCAGCTCTGCCTCGCTGCACCTCCAATAGTTCTCTGTGTGTTCGAATGTTTTCAATAAGATCTCTCTCTGATTCTGATTAAGTTCCAGATATTGGATTTGAAGCCACACACTCAACTTTTCTATTAAATAAATCCTTGTGACCTGTTTCCAGATTATTTTGGCCAGTCCTGCAGAAAATGTTGCCATTTATGTATTGATCCATACTAGGTAATTTGGATGGCAATGTGTTTATCTTTCTGGTACAAACGCAATACTTGCTGCCTTGAGGATAGGAATTCATATCCAGTTTGTGTAGAGCCAGACTATATAGTGAAAGCGTAAAGCCATCTCCCTGGTATGATTTTAAGGTCTCCATCTCCCAGCTTCCCAGCCACACAATTCCCCAGAGCCTGAAAGTCTACCTTTGGAGATTCTCTGTCTCAGGTTTCCTTTCCATTTGACTTGCAGAGATACCTGTGGAAGGTAAGTCTTTTTAGTCATCAACTCTCTAGTGAGATCCTTTTCTGGAAACAGGTCAATTTGGGGTAGGTAAAGGAAGATTAAGAAACCACTTACTCCTCAAAGGTGTTGTGTAAGGAAAAAGGATGCAATAAGGGGAATGAAAAGAGCCCCATCCGGGGAGGCTGCAGTGGAGATCCTGAACTTTGGCCTTGTTTTACAGCTGAGACAATGAGGATGCCAATGTGGTTGTTGCATTTGGAGAATGAGTTGGGTAGCTGTGAAGCAGTCCTTTTCTCTCCTTTCAGCATTTCAGTGCATTGAGGTCATGCAGGCCTGCCTTGCTGAGGACCAGCTAGTGGTGAAGTGGCAAAGCTCTGCTCTAGACGTGAACACTTGGATGATTGAATGGTTTCCGGATGTGGACTCAGAGCCCACCACCCTTTCCTGGGAATCTGTGTCTCAGGCCACGAACTGGACGATCCAGCAAGGTAGCCAGGGTGGAACCCACAGGTTCCCTCAGTGCGGGGTTTGGTTTCATTTTCATCCATTTTTAGATCTTTAACTTTGGCTTCAAAGCTGTTAGTGTGGTTAATAGCATTTGACAAGCTTGTGCAAGCTTAATGAAGTGACACGCTTCTTGGTATTTCCAAGGCAAGGCTGGCACAGAAAGCTGTGGATGTCAAGCAGACCAGGTATCTGATTGGTCTCCAGGTGGAAAACACCATCTTAACACCCACTATCAGAGAGTCCTTCCCGGATAGCTGGGTCATCCTATGGATAACTCCAGAGTGTGGATCCCAGCTGGCCTACCTAGGATACTTTCTTCAGTTCTGGTTGCCTGTTTAACAGTTAGGCCCCCTTCCCAGGTGATTGTTATAGGAATAGCCTTCTTTTCAGGAAAGTCCCTGCCATATGTAAGATATACAAGTGAGGCTTTACTCTTTATTTTTAATTTTGTTTAAATTTTTAATTTCTAGAGACAGGGTCTTGCTTGATTGCCAAGGATGGAGTGCAGTGGCACGATCATAGCTCACTGTAACCTCAAACTCCTGGGCTCAAGTGATCCTCCTGCCTCAGCCTCCCTCATGAGGCTTTACCCTTTTAATCCTGTGACTACAATCATTTCTTAATGCTTCAAACATCCATATTAAGAATAATACACATGCAGGGATGCAGGCAAGTAGAGGAGATAGAAGTCACAGTGTTTGAGATCTACAGGGTGATGATATGTTGTTCTAGGACTTAATTAGGCAGCATGTTCAGCGATCCTATGGATCTCTCTGCTGCAACAGTATTTGGTCAGAACAGACTTGGGGATTCCCTGCCTCCAAAAAAGAGAAAGCTAAAAAGCTAAATTTAAAAATAAGAATTAATTAGAAAATCTGAGAAAAGCAATAGATATTAGAGACCATTCAACCTAACCTGTTTATTTTCCAGAGGTGGAAACTGTAGAGAAATGGAATATCTTCTATAAGTGTTTGGCCATAACTCTTAGTCTAGTATTCCTTCCACTCTGCCATGCTCTGCACTTATGCTTTTTTTTCTTTCTTTTTTACAGATAAATTAAAACCTTTCTGGTGCTATAACATCTCTGTGTATCCAATGTTGCACGACAAAGTTGGCGAGCCATATTCCATCCAGGCTTATGCCAAAGAAGGCGGTATGAATGGACAAGGCCCTGTGGGAAAAAGGAAAGAGTGGGACCTGTCCCACATGCCAATAAGGCTGCAAGTACCTGTAGCTCATTCCCAGCCATCTTAGGGCTTATTTGTGCTTCATCTTGTAGTGAGCTCTGTATGTTATGAATTTGCTGAATTCTGAAGCTGGGGTAGACATTAGAGATCATTGAATCCAATCCCCTCATTTCACAAATGGAAAATTAAAACTCAGAGAGGTGAAATAACTTGCCCAAAGTCACAAATAAACAGTGCAAATAGAGCTGCTATCAGCAATAACGCTGAATTAAGACCACATCAGGGAGCCTACAGAGTTCATCCTAAGCTAGGGA
Organism: Pongo pygmaeus; assembly: GCF_028885625.2. Taxonomy (NCBI): domain Eukaryota; kingdom Metazoa; phylum Chordata; class Mammalia; order Primates; family Hominidae; genus Pongo; species Pongo pygmaeus. The sequence continues at coordinate 61,191,954 of NC_072377.2, forward strand.
TGTTAAAAAATTATTTTTAATTATGTAGCAATAAGCAAAGGCTTTACTGGTGAATTGCTCAAGCTTTACTTTTATCTTTTTGGAAGTTCGTGTCTTCCAGATTCAACACTGGAAAAAATCTTCTGCCACTCAAAGGTAGCCTATGGAGCCATATTCTTCAACTATTTGATAATAACTACACTTTACAGATATGAATGAAAAAGCTGGGTACCAAATTGGAGTGAGACATCTATAAGAAAGGACTTTTTCAAGTGGTCTTGTTGCCACTTCTCTTCTTGCTTAAGAGGCTCTAGAAAACAATTTTCCCAAACAAGCTGATTCATCAATTCCCTACTCAACCCTCTCCCCTTGCCTCCAGCACTGTGGTTTGGTCTGAGTACTGGCCAGAGCCTTTGTGGGGGAACGATCTCCTGGAGTGCGGTTCAGTGATTATCATTTATCCCCCTGTCCTTTCCAGTTCCATCAGAAGGTCCTGAGACCAAGGTGGAGAACATTGGCGTGAAGACAGTCACGATCGCATGGAAAGAGATTTCCAAGAGTGAGAGAAAGGGTATCATCTGCAACTACACCATCTTTTACCAAGCTGAAGGTGGAAAAGGATTCTGTAAGCACGCCCATAGCCAAGTGGAAAAAAACCCCAAGCCCCAGATAGATGCTATGGATAGACCTGTCGTAGGCATGGCTCCCCAACCACATTGTGACCTGCAACCTGGCATGAATCACTTAGCTTCTTTAAGTCTCTCTGAAAATGGGGCCAAGAGCACCCGCCTTTTGGGGTTTTGGGGGTTAAGTGAGAGTGAAGTGATAGTACCTGAGAGGAGAGTCCTGAGGAAATGGAAGGAGTTGTTATAATTTGTCCTGGTTGGGCCCTGAATTGACCTCCTGGGAACTCCCCGACCATCATTCCCAGGAATGGCGTGCCTGGCTTAAAGAGTGAGGAGGAACAGACCCTGTCACCGTGACTTCTACTGCCCCTGCCAAATCATGCTTTGTTTTTCAGTCCACCTTATCTCCTGACATCTTAAATACTGGGCAAGGCTTGGATTCTTGCTTAGGCTAAATAATTTTTTCTTATGGCAAAATACATGTAAAATATTTTTCCAGTTTAAACATTTGAAAATGTACAATTTAGTGGCATTAGAAGCATTCACAATATTGTGCAACCATCACCACTATTTCCAGAACTCTTCTATTTCCGCCCAAATACAAGCCCTATACCCATTCATTTGTCACTCCCCATTCCTCTCCTCCCACAGCCCCTGGCAACCACCAAACTGCTTTGTGTCTCTATGGATTGCCTATTTTGGATATTTCATATACATAGAATCATAAAATATGTGGCCTTTGTGTCTGGCTTCTTTCATGTAGCATGTTTTCAAAGTTCATCCATGTTATAGCATGATTTTGTACTTATTTTTATGGCTGAATAATATTCCATTGTGTGGATATTCCATATTTTGTTTATCCATTCATCAGTTGATGAACATTTAGGTTGTTTCAACCTTTAGGCTACTGTGAATAGGGCTGCTATGAACAGATGTCTGCTATGAACGTATGCTGCTATGTACACATATCTGTTTGAGTTTGTGTTTTTCATTCTTTTGGGCATATACCTAGAAGCTGAATTACTGGATCATACGGTAACTCTAGTTTAACTTATTGAGGAGCCACCAAACTGTTTTCCACAGTGACTACTCCACACTATACATTTCTTACTAGCAATGTATGAGGGTTTTCATTTCCCTGCATCCTTGTCAATACGTGTTATTTTTCATTAAAAAAAATTATTATGGCTGTCCTGGTAGGTATGTAGTGGTTATTGCATTGACTTGCATTTCCCTACTGACTAATAATGTTGGGCATCTTTTCATGTAGTTTTTGCCCATTTGTATATCTTCTTTTTTTGTTTTGAGACGGAGTTTTGCTCTTGTTGTCCAGACTGGAGTGCAATGGCACCATCTCGGCTCACTGCAACCTCCACCTCCCAGGTTCAAGTGATTCTCTTGCCTCAGCCTCCCAAGTAGCTGGGATTGCAGGCGTGCACCACCACATCCAGCTAATTTTATATTTTTAGTAGAGTTGGAGTTTCTCCATGTTGGTCAGGCTGGTCTCAAACTTCCGACCTCAGGTGATCTGCCTGCCCCGGCCTCCCAAAGTGCTGGGATGACAGGTGTGAGCCACTGCATCCAGCCAGCCCATTTGTATATCTTCTTTGGAGAAGTGTCTTTTTAATCTTTTTTCTTATGTTTAAATTGGGTTGTCTTTTCGTTATTGAATTTATAAGAGTTCTTTATATATTCTGGATATAAGTTATTTATCAGATATATGATTTGTAAATATTTTCTCCCATTCTATGGATTATCTTTTCATTCTCAATATTATCTTTTGGTGCACAAAAACTTTGAATTTTAGTGAAGTCCAGCTTAATCTATTTTTTTCTTTTGCTGCTTGTGCTTTTGGTGTCATATCTAAGAAACCATTGTGAAATTCAAGGTCGTGAAGATTTATCTATGCTGTCTTCTAAGAGTTTTTATAGTTCTAGCTCTTATATTGAGGTCCTTGATCCATCTTGATATTTAAGCAGGACATGAATAGGGGTCAGAATATGAGACAGCTGAGCTTGGAAGCACAGGTTCCAATGCTCTTATTTTGGTGCTACTGGGACACAATTTTCAGTCTGGTTTGGCTGTGGTGTTTGACCTCTGTATTTTCCCTTTAGCCAAGACAGTCAATTCCAGCGTCTTGCAGTACGGCCTGGAGTCCCTGAAACGAAAGACCTCTTACACTGTTCAGGTCATGGCCAGCACCAGTGCTGGGGGAATCAACGGGACCAGTATAAATTTCAAGACATTGTCATTCAGTGAGTATTTCCTTCAATCCTTAGGTACCTCTCCCTCACGTTTACCTTGCATCAGAGAGAAATGACATCTGCCAAAAGCTGGAGGAAGCCAAATGAAAGGGCAGTGCCTAGTGAAAAGAGCCATCCTGCTCTCTGGCTCACCAGCCTTCCTGGAAAGCATATAGGTGAGGGGATGGGAGGGAGAGAGCAGGCAAGTTGAGAGCCGAATTTGGAAACGCTGGTCATTTTGGTCATTTCTCATGGGCAGCCACAAATCCTCTGGAGGAGGAGGTGTCAAATTAATGCCAACTTCAGTCTTAGCACCAAACCAGCTCCCATCTCAAGGCTGTCTCCCCGTTCACAGTCACCAGTTTCTGCATGTTATAGGTTACGGTATGTATTAGTCTGTTTTCACGCTGCTGATAAAGACACACCCGAGACTGGGTAATTTATAAAGAAAAAGAGGTTTAATGGACTCACAGTTCCACGTGGCTGGGGAGGCCGCACAGTCACGGCAGAAGGCGAAAGGCACATCTTACATGGTGGCAGGCAAGAGAGAATGAGGACCAAGCGAAACCATCAGATCTCATGAGATTTATTCACTACTACGAGAACAGCATGGGGGGAAATTGCCCCCATGATTCAGTTATCTCCCACTGGGTCCCTCCCACAACACGTAGGAATTATGGGAGCTACAATTCAAGATGAGATTTGGGTGGGGACACAGCCAAACCATATCACTGTACAACAGGGCCTTCAAGGGAAAACCTTGGTTAACTCAAGACTACTGACCCATAGGAAGGGGCTTAACCTCATCATTTGTGGAGGTTTTTTTTGAGCAAAAAGACATATATTTAACTTACCCACTTTTACATTAAAAAATAGCAAGAAAAATTTACTAGAGAAAACAAATAATGTAAAATAAAATGTAGCTTCATATGATGGCTGGTTAAGGGAGATATTTAGAGGCAGGCAGATGGAATGAGGAGGGGGATGAAGCAGAAAGAAGGAAGGAGGATAGGAGAAACAGAAATATGTTAATTTTGCTAAGTCCTTGAGTGACAGAGATTTGATTTTTAAGTACGTGCTAAAACTGTCTTAAAGAATGAACAACTTTTTAGATTAAAAATGAAGGAACACTGCCAAGTTTTTGCAATAACTGAGGCAAGCTAAAAATTGCTTGAAATATTCTTGAAAGCCTCTTATGCATCACATTTTTCAAGAATAAAATTGCTTTATGACTCTGGAAAATGTGAGTATGCCTTTTTTTTTACAGAGAAAACATATTCTGTTTTGATGGACTAACATTGCCTTCTAGGAACTCTTTTTGATATGCTGTTGAAAATTGTTTAAAGCTATACTGAATTTTTGCAACACCAGGCACAAATTTCATCAGCTCAAGGAGTTTTCTCCATGGGTTAAATGAAAGCAAGATCCAGCCCTGGAACCTAGAAGTTTCCTACCCTGGTCTATAGATTATAAATCACCCTGCTTCCATTTTTGATCCTCTATAATCCATTTTCCACACAGCAGTCAGAGTTTCAAACCCTGAATTCTCTGCTTAAAAGCCACCAGTGACTTTTATTATATTTTAAAGAAAATCCAAACTCCTTCCTATAACTTTCAAGGTCTTTCATCATCTGTCCCTTGCTGACCTCATTTTTCCTGCTGCTTTCTGCCTCTATTTATCTTCCTTACCTTGTTCCTGCTTCAAAGTTTTGCATCCACTGTTTCTTCTGCCTGGAATGCTTTTCTGCATGGTTTTGCATGGCTGGATCCTTCTCACTATTAAGATCAGCTTGAATTTCACTCCTTCCTTGGACACCTTAGCTAAAGTTGCTGTCTGGATGCAGTGGCTCATGCCTGTAACTCCAGCACTTTGGGAGGCCAAGGCAGGAGGATCACTCAAGGCCAGGAGTTCAAGACCAGCCTGGCCAACATGGTGAAACCCAGTCTCTACCTAAAATACAAAAATTAGCCGGGCTTGGTGGCAGGCGCCTGTAATCCCAGCTACCAGGGTGGCTGGGGCAGGAGAATCACTTGAACCCGGGAGGCGGAGGTTGCAGTAAGCCGAGATGCACCACTGCACTCCAGCCTGGGCAACAGAGCGAGATTCCATCTCAAAAAAAAAAAAATTCTAAAAATTAGCTGGGCATGATGGCTTGCACCTGTAAGTCCTAGGCACTTGGGAGGCTGAGGCAGGAGGTTGCTTGAGCCCAGGAGTTCGAGGCTACAGTGAGCTATGATCATGCCAGTGCACTCCAGCCTGGGCGACAGAGCGAGATCCATCTCAAAAAAATATTTATAAAAATTAAAAAGTAAGTGCTCAATAAATATTCACTGAATGAATGCTGTTGGAATGAATGCTGCCAGGAAGACACCTAGATGGGGAGGCACGAAATTCTGTTTTTTGTTTTTGTTTTTGTTTTTGAGATGAAGTTTAGCCCTGTCGCCCAGGCTGGAGTGCAATGGCATGATCAGCACTCACTGCAACCTCCGCCTCCCAGGTTCAAGCAATTCTTCTGCCTCAGCCTCCTGAGTAGCTGGGATTACAGGTGCACGCTATCACACCCAGCTAATTTTTTGTATCTTTAGTAGAGACGGGGTCTCACCATGTTGGTCAGGCGGTCTCAAACTCCTGACCTGGGGTCTTTTTAGTGGAAAGAAATTGAATTTAATGAAAGAAAACTAGTAAGAAATTGTGTTGCTGAAGCTACTAGAAGAAAAAGTTAATCATTGATTTTTGTCAAGAAGGTGAGGAACTCACTACTGACTTTTGTTCTTTCTTTTTCAAAGGTGTCTTTGAGATTACCCTTATAACTTCTCTGATTGGTGGAGGCCTTCTTATTCTCATTATCCTGACAGTGGCATATGGTCTCAAAAAACCCAAGTGAGTCTGCAGACAACAGTGGGTGCCTTAAAAATCAGGGACAAAAAGGGGTTGAAGTCATCACAGGTGCTTCGTAGGAGAGGGCACTCTACCATTAAGGGGTGTTCATTCATTTATTAACTTGGTGCATATTTATTGAGGTTATTAAAGGCCACGCTAAGTGGCTCATCAGAATTCTGACCAAGCAACAGCACTTTCGTTTCCCAGAGCTCCATGCCCAGGTCTAGGCCTTTTTGAGGCCAGGAGAGTGCCAGCTGTCCCATAGGTTCTGTCTGCTCTATTTGCCATCTGAGACTGGAGTTGGAGAGCAGGCCCTTTCTCTCAGTGTCTAGCAGGGCCCCTGGCTGCAGCAAGAGGCCTTCTTGCAAGCTTCTGTCTCAGGCAGAGCAGGGAGCAGTGTCTCCACGGTGTTGGAGTGCTGGCCAGTCGTCTGTGGGTGCAAGCTTATTGCTTGCTTGTGGTGCAGTGTTGAGGGTCTGGCTGCAGGGGCCTTTACCCTGCTTGCCCTGGCCACTGTGGGGAAGAAAGCATGTCTTCAGGGTCTTACACTTTCTCTCTGCAGTGAGCCTTATGGTACCCTAATGGTCTTTCCCTGGTTGAGCTGTCTCTCCAAATTAGACAGTTGTGAGTCATCTCTGTCAAGCAGCTGCACTTAGTTAATGGTCAAGCTAATATCAACCTCAGTTACCAACTGTAGGTAATAACCAAGCCACCAGCATAGATTCTTGTACATTATGCACTTAACTAATCATTTTGATCTTAGCATGCATCAGAATCAGGCCTCACCCCCAAAGTTTCTGATTCAGTGGTTCTAGGGTAAAGCCCCAAAATTTGCATTTCTAACAAGTTCCCAGGTGATCCCGATGCTGCTGGTTGGGACCACACTTCAAGAACCATTGCAGGAAAGTGTGGGTAGCTTATAAGGTTTATAAAACGTTGTCCTTCCCAGAGGATAAGCCTCAAAGGAATGACTCTGTGATGGTGCAATTTACAGCATCGGGACCAGGTATGGAGATGCTGGGATGGGAGAGAGGGGAAGATAAGCTTTGTATGGGAAGAGTCTCCTTTGATCACATCCCACAGAGAACTTACACACCCCCCAACACACAACGAAAAACAACTCCACTTTCCCAGGTTCTATCAGGCGGACATGCCCTTATTTAGGAGGGAACCTTATAATTCCCTTTAGCACAGCCTCACTCTTTTGACTCAGCCATATGGTGCTAATGCTTCTTGGATTCACTTCCCATCTTAAAATCTTCTCTCTTATTAGCAAATTGACTCACCTGTGTTGGCCCAGTGTTCCCAACCCTGCTGAAAGTAGTATAGCCACATGGCGTGGAGATGATTTCAAGGTAAACTCTCCTGTTTTTATTAAGGAAATCATTGTTGTGGGAGGTAGACAAGGTGAATGGAGATGGGGAAGAGTCCTAGGCTGAGCTTTTTTCGAGGTTCACATCAAGAGAACTCGAGTTGAAAAGTCTCAGGGAATGGCAGGCAGGGCAGATGGAATCAGCCTTCCTGGAATGACTTTGACCTCATGCTTTGACAAGGGGAAAGGGCTTCACCAGGCTCATGAGGACTCAGTGCGTTCCCAGGTGGAACTGGTCCCATAAAGGATGCTGCAGAATAAAGACACTGGCCCTACCCTTCCTGACCTGATGGGCTAATTAGAGAGAGAGGAGCCTTGGCTATAGGATTTGAAGCCATTTACAAAGCAGCCAAGAGCACATTAATGTAAAGACTGCCTAAATACCACCAGGGAATGTTGATGGGCATGGCAGTCTGAGGCTGCCTCAGGTTATTTTTCTCAGGTTGGGGATGTCAGAGTCAGGCTTTATTTAACTGGCATTGGGGTTTTCTAGTGAGTATTCCTTAACTAGAAACCCTCCATTTGCATAAATTTTTAAGTGGAAAACTGTTAGGGAAATTTTAAGGTTTAATTTCTTGCTTACGTAGAAAAAATCTCAATCAAATATAACCTTTAAATCCTTATTACTGAAAGGCTGTTTCCAGTTATTCCTTGATGCACAAATTTTAAATATTAGTCTTTGTTCCCACTCAGAAGTCTTTTTTGAGCATGGGCATTTTGTTATAATGGGCTTTCTTTCTATTTCCTCCTCTTATCAGTCCGGTATACTGGACTGATTTATACCCCCATTTACTTTCCTGCTTATTAAATGTCATTTAGAGAGTAAATGGATTCACAGGCAGTGCTCTCTGATAACTAACATGCTTTTCGAATAATCCGTAGGTTGGGCCTCTAGAGCCAGCACTTATTAATCACTCACTACATGCCACGTGCTGGGCTAGGCCCTAGGGATACAAATGACAAAGTCACTGTCCCTGCCATGAGGCCACCTCTGATTTTCTGGTGAGGTTGCACAAGTCTGTCTCTATGATGTGGTTTTTCCATCCCTAAGAGTTCTAATTTTGGTGCTTCCATCTTAACTGGGGTTTTGTGAGCATGGGATTGTGTGGAAAATAGCCTTGCACACTCTAGCAGAAGAAATTGTTTGAATTGGCTGGGTGCTGTGGCTCATGCCTATAATCCCAGCATTTTGGGAGGCCAAGGAAGGCAGATTGCTTGAGCTCAGGAGTTCAAGACCAGCCTGGGTAACATGACAAAACCCCATCTCTACAGAAAATAAAAAAAGTAGCCAGGTGTGGTGGTGTGCATCTGTAGCCCCTGCTACTCAGGAAGCTGAGGGGGGAGAATTACCTGAGGCTGAGAAGTTGAGGCTGCAGTGAGTGGTGATCATGCTACTGCACTCCAGCCTGGGCAATGGGAGTGAGACCCTGTCTCAAAAAAAAAAAAAAAAAAAAAAAAATTATATACATATAAGTAAATAAATTTTAAAAATTGTTTGAATCCAGGGCACTGTTTCTCAGGAAATGTGCCACTCCTTCCAAGCTCTGTGGAAGGGCATGCAAAGAGCGTTGGCCACCACTTCTGGGCCTGGGAGGAAGGTGGGGGCTGTTCCAGAGGTGGGCATTTGCTGTCCCAAGCCTAACGAGTTTTTGGCTGTGTCATATGTGACTCCTAAATGACCACTTGGGATGTCCCTTTTTCTTTTCCAGGATAAGCTAAACCTGAAGGAGTCTGATGACTCTGTGAACACAGAAGACAGGATCTTAAAACCATGTTCCACCCCCAGTGACAAGTTGGTGATTGACAAGTTGGTGGTGAACTTTGGGAATGTTCTGCAAGAAATTTTCACAGATGAAGCCAGAACGGGTCAGGAAAACAATTTAGGAGGGGAAAAGAATGAGTACGTGACCTACGCCTTCCGGCCTGACTGTCCCCTGGGGAAAAGTTTTGAGGAGCTCCCAGTTTCACCTGAGATTCCTCCCAGAAAATCGCAATACCTACGTTCGAGGATGCCAGAGGGGACCCGCCCGGAAGCCAAAGAGCAGCTTCTCTTTTCTGGTCAAAGTTTAGTACCAGATCATCTGTGTGAGGAAGGAGCCCCAAATCCATATTTGAAAAATTCAGTGACAACCAGGGAATTTCTTGTGTCTGAAAAACTTCCAGATCACACCAAGGGAGGAGTCTAAATGCGACCATAGCATGAGACCCTGGGGGCCTCAGTGTGGATGGCCCTTGCCAGAGAAGATGTCAAGACTCGGCATGCAGCGCTTGCTTGGCCCTGCCACATCCTGCCTAGGTTAAAGTCTCCCCTGCCCCTGAGCTGCCAGTTGAACTTGGTCAGCACAGATATGACCTTGTACTGGGAAGAAGGGATGGTGATAAGCCTGAGTTTTGTAAAGGAACAGCAATCTCTTTTCTTTTGTTCAGATACCAAGCTCTCACCGAGGCCTCCTGACAGATTGACTTTGGAGGAAGGGCCCAAGTTCTGAGCCCAAAGGACCCCCAAGGGGGACATATCTGGCCTCCCAGGAATTGGGTCATGGTCCCAGCCTTTGCTGGGGCTGAGCCTCAGAGTTCCAGAAGGACTTTCCCTGCTGCCAGAGGACAGTTGTTTTGTTGGCTCTTGGGTGGTCTGGTGGGAGCCTGAGCTCTGGGCTTCCCCTACGAGGTAGCCCTGAAGCCTTCCTCTCTCCCCACAGTTGGGGCTGGAGGTGGAGTGGACCTTCCTAAGGGGTTGCCTGAGGCTCCTCACATCCTCTTAGATCTCAAGTGTCTGTAGCAACACCGCACCTGAGAATTCTCACCCCCAATTTAGAGTGCATTGACTACTAAAAAATCAAGGAATGGGGAGGGCCCTGGGGAATGTACACTGCCGGGCGCAGCTCTGTCCAGTCTCCAGGGGGCCACTTCCCAGCTGCTGCTGCCCTTCTATTCAGCACCCAGCCTGGGAGCAGAAAGGCACCTGACATTGCAGTGGTTGTCATATAGGGACGCTGGCCCCTCACACTGGTTCAGAGCCCAGGAATGCTTACTGAGCATATTCTTAAAAGGCCTCTTCCCGGAAGCAGCAGGGTAGGGCCTGGGAACATGCAATGCTTAGCAACTTTGCAGCCCCAACAGGAGGACTTCTGCTCCTTTTCTCTAGCTGAGCACAGAGCTTGTGACAGTTAGTGGAGCCTTTCACAAAAGTGTGGATTGCTGGCTTCAGCACTGAGGTGGTACTGGGCTCCTCCTGTAACTATAGTGACAGAGTCAGCTGTGACTCCCTTGACCTTTGTGGGAGGCCACTAGGAGCCTGGTGAGATCAGGGCAGGCGAGGCAATGAGTGAGTGGCCCAAGGTGCAGTGAACCTAGCACTTGCCAGCCAGGAAGGCTGATGGTATTTTTTCTAGGAGAGTTTGAGGAATCAGTACTAGGATTGCAGGCGTGAACTTCGCAAGCCACCCACTCAGGTGTGCAAAACATCACTTTACTTTCCTAAAACTAAAATTAATTGCTAGCCTGAGACCTGACACTTCAAAGTAACCTCAGCCCAGTATGATGATTTCTGACTTGCCTTGGGTTTGCGACTCAGTCACATTTGGGGTTTTGCCCTCCCCTGTCCTGCCTGGGACTGGCTCTGAGTGCCGAGGATGTTCAATGGCGAAGCGTCCATGGGGCAGAGTTGGTCACTCAGTGGCGTCCTCTGGGTCATGTATTTGTCCGGTCGTGGTTTTGTCTCTGGCCTCCTGTGTTTACTATGGTCCCTCCTGTCCCTGTTGGATCACCTACCACTTACCTTAGCCAATTGCTGCCTTGTTACTGTGGGTACAGGAAGGTGTGGCTGCTCTCTCAAAGCTCTGTCCTCATTAACATCTCCAGTGGCTGCAGCTACCCCCCCACCACCCACCCAGGACTCAGTACTCCTGGTTTACGGAACAGTGACTTCTGGTACACCAAGGAATGAGGGAGGCCCAAGGCAGGGCGCCGGGGAACAGGACTCTAGGGCAATGCCCCTGTCCCTTTGTTCTGCACTCAAGTCCACGTGTAGGAAGGGACCAAACAAAAGAGATGCGTCCAATTCTCACGCCGCCCCGATGTCTGCTCTCCCTGCTCTCCTTGCTCTCCACCCCTTCTGTGGTGTGGTCTCTTCGGTGAGCCCACTGTCCCCAGAGTTCCAGGTGGTGTGGTGTGGACTCTTCGGTGAGCCCACTGTCCCCAGAGTTCCAGGTGGTGTGGTGTGGACTCTTCGGTGAGCCCACTGTCCCCAGAGTTCCAGATGGGGCCTTTGGCAACCCCACCTTCGGATTCATGAACATCTGGGGAGATTCTAGCTTTGCCTCCTGTCTTGGTCTGAGGATGGGGGAGGGCACGGGTACCCCCACAGCTGTTCTTTCAACCCTCCTGCCCACCTGTAGTTGGGGGAATTTTCTCAAATTCTGTGGGAGGTGGGTGAGAGGAGAGCCTGGAACGAGTTCTCCCAAACTTGGCTGTCTCACACCTGGATGTAGATGAAGCTTTTGAACCTAAAATCTAAGAATTTGATGGGAGAGAAAATGGATCCCCAGTGGCTCCTGTGAGTGGATTCCAGAGATAAGGATGTTGCCCTCTGGCCCCTGCTCCTTCATCATCAAAGCCGGAAGCGTCTTCCACTGGACAATTTGCAAATCCCCACCCAGCCCTTCCTGTTTCATTTCTTCTTTCCTTTCTCTCCTCTTGCCCCTATCTTATACTTTGTTTTCCCCCACTGCTAGAGCTTCTCATCTTTTAACACTTGCTATTTTTTTCTTGTTTCTTTTCATTCCTTTCTCCCCTTCCATCAGCCTCCTTTGATCATTTTCCATGGTTTTATTACCTTTGAGGGGTGGGAAGACGGTTGGCTCTGTTTCTCTCTAGGTGGGAGGAGCTGTTTCTATGAGTCCCCAAAACGCACTGGTTGGCCACACCTTAGCTCTCCTGAGCAGATTCACAGGATGTGAGCCTCAGAGTTCAGAGCGCTGGTGACTTCCTCTCCTGGATCGAGTCACTAACTGTCCCCGCTCTGGACACCTGGGACTGCCTCTGTGGCTGGAGAAGGCCATCTGTGTTTTCCCTGTTTACTGTCAGAGACATTGTGAGGACACAAACAGGAAGACTTGTGTTTTAGCAAGGTCATTAAAAATGGATAAACCAGTTTTCTGAGTCCCTGGGATCCATGCAGACAGCTAGGTTAGTGGCCTTTAACAGTAAGAGCAGAAAATTTTAAAAGAATGGCAGAGAAACAAATCTGTGGCTTAAATAAAAAGACCACAAGTTCCTTCTGGTGTCTCGGGAGGCAGCGGTGTGAAAACACCACGCAAGGGTCTGGAGGAGGCAGGAGATGGGGAGAGATGAAAAAGGAGAGGCCCACAGTATGGATCCTTCCGGCTGCTCTGCTGATGCTCTGTGTGTGAGGAAAGCCTATGCTGGCCAATCCACCCCAGTCTGATTCTGTCCCCATTTCCAGCCCGCCCCTAGTTACTCCTGCTGCAGCAGGCACCCTGCCGCCCAGGGCAGTGGCCCACGGGCCAAATCCAGGCCCTGTTTTTGTAGGTTCATGAACTAAAAGCTATAATGACCTACTTAATGGTTGAAAACAAAAAGAATAACATTTTGTGACAAGAAAAGTCCAAGAAATTCACGTAGTGTTGACAAAGTAATTGGAACACAGCCATGCCCATCGTTGACCTATTCCCTATGGTGGCTTGCCCCTACAAAGGCAGAGTTGAGTAGTTTCAACAGAGAGTTTTTCCCACAAAGCGGAAAACGTTTACCCTCTGTCCCTTTGCACAAAAAATTTGTGGACGCCTACTGTAACCCACAGACGTGAAACTCAGACTGCCACTATGTTTCAACTTTGAATTAGCTGCAAATTAAAAAGAAATCAGGATATGTCATTCTGAATTTCTGACCAAATAAGGACTGCCCTCTTTGAAGGGTGCACACACTTACTGGTTCCCCACCAGCCCTCCTAAATTCCTGTCCCCTTCCCATAGCTAAGGTCGAGAGTTGGTGGCTTACACCAGTGGTTTTTCAACAGGAGTGATTTTGACCCCCAGCCTCCAAACCTCAGACATTTGGTGATGCCTGGAGATATTTTTGATTGTCACGACTGGGAAGGTGCTGCTGGCATCTAGTGGGTAGAGGCCGGCAATGCTGGAAATTATTTTACAATGCGCAGAACAGCCCTCACAACAAAGAATTATCTGGCAGAAAATGTCATCAGTGCTGAGGCTGAGAAGTCGTGGCCTGAACTACCCTCTGCCTTCTAGATCCACACACACTGTTCGCATGGGTGAGACTCACCTCTAGGTGTCCCCTCGTTTTTCTAATTTAAAATTTGTTTTAAATTCAACTTCACAACAGTAATCCCAAGAGTTTTAAATAGCAATTATTTGTCATGCTTAATTAACTCCTAACATGATCTGTGTGCACTTGTACACATTTTTCAGCTAATTGCAAATCATACTGAATACATTATATTCTCCCATACATAAAAATTCATGCATGAGCACAGCATTTTGAACATCCACGAAGAACCCCATGGCGTGCCTGCATGGTGTGGTTTGCTAAGGCATCCCTTGGTTGATAGGATTCGTTTAAAGGTCCTCCTAGTATAGAGTGCAATGCAATAAACATTTATCTTTTCTTACCTTTGTCCTGTCTCTTTGGGGCTGTTTTCAAAAGTGGAATTGCTGGGTCAGAATTTTATGGTTGTCACATTTTGCGTGACTGTGTCCCATCAAAGGTTATGCTGATTTACAGTATCACCAGACATGTCTGACGGATCCTTTGTCCTTTTCCACTGAGAATCAGCTGTCTACCCGTCAACTTGATTTTGTCAACTTATCGGAAATAGTTATTGAAACTTTATAGTTATTTGTGTAGCTTTAATCCTTGTGAAGCTAAACTTCTCTTTTTTTATTGTTGCCATGTCCCTGTGCTGACATTACAGAATGTTCTCTGCCTCCATGCTCCTGGGGACATTGAGAGACCAGCTGAGTAGCTAGAAATAAGAAGTACTCAGTAGGCCCTTAGCACAGCGGGTGGACTTTGCCATTTGGTTGACTATTTAAAATACTTGTTTTTGTAGGCCATTTGAAAAAGAAATTTCACACTGATGTATTTTGTTAATTGTTTCTACGTAAATGTTGATTAATGACAAGCCTACTTGTAGTCAAAATGTGTAGTGTGGTCAGTGTCTTGCACTCTTACTGTGGGTGGGGGGTGCGGTTCCTGAAGAGTGGAGTGTGACTAAGGATAACAGCAGTCCTCATTCCCTTTGGACACAGGGGTCAGTGGGGAGAGAGTTTGCTCTGAAGCACAAACAGCTCCAATCCATGCTGGAAGAGACCCCAGGCCACAATAGCCCTCAACACAGAGCTCTATGCAGGGCTGTCCTAACCAAGACGCTTGCCGTGTGCTGATGAAAAGGGCTGGGGAGAGGCGAGGGGCAGGGGAGGGCAGAACTCCACAAGAGGTCAAAACCTGCTGTCAGCAATGCTCTTGTGGCTGTTCAAGGGAAGTGAGATACTTGTACTATGCATTTCATTTTTAGGAGTAGAATTCTCTCTTCTTGCCCAACTTCAACATAAGCGTGGACTAAAATTCGAGAAATTAGAAAGGACATGCAGCGTTTTCCAACTAGGAAGACTGAATCTGTGGCCCCAAGAGAACCATCTCTGAAGACTGGGTATGTGGTCTTTTCCACACATGGACCACCTACAGATGCAATCTGTGATGCATGTGCATGAGAAGTCTGTTATTAAGTAGAGTATGAAAACATGGTTATGGTAATAGGAACAGCTTTTAAAATGCTTTTGTATTTGGGCCTTTCATACAAAAAAGCTGTAATACCATTTTCATGTAATGCTATACTTCTATACTATTTTCATGTAATACTATACTTCTATATTAAAGTTTTACCTACTCAGCCAGGTGCAGTGACTCACGCCTTTAATCCCAGCACTTTGGGAGGCCGAGGTGGGCAGATCACTTGAGGTCAGGAGTTTGAGACCAGCCTGGGCAACATGGTGAAACCCTGTCTCTACAAAAAATACAAAAATTAGCCAGGCGTGGTGGTGCGCACCTGTAGTCTCAGCTATGCGGGAGGCTGAGGCAGGAGAATCACTTGACCCCGTGAGGCAGAGATTGCAGTGAGCCGAGATCGTGCCTCTGCACTCCAGCCTGGGCAGCAGAGCAAGCCCCTGTCTTAAAGTTTTACCTAGTCCTAGTCAGCTGTCTAAACTGAGGCTCCACAATGTAAATACGTGAGAGATGAGGGGAGCCTGGTGGCTGTGGGAAAGGGCTCCGGTTGACCAGGACTCAGCAGCTCATTACACTCTTTGCTGCAGGAAATGACTCCTGCCTGCATTTCCTGTGGAGGATCCGAGCCCCACGCCCAGGCTCTCATTGTCTTCCTAGTCCAGACTCCTTCCCGCTCCTGGAGCTGCCTCTGGGTCTCAGCTCTCTGCTCTGAGGCTACGCCACAGCTACAGCTCCCTGACCTGTTCCTGTTCAGGCTCCCAGGAAACCTCAGAGTGGCAGGTGCCTGCTGTTTCCTCTGTCTCCTGCCCACCCCACCATGGCCTCTCCCGTACTTTCAATTTGTTTTTCTTTAGCCATTCCTTCCCTTCAGCTTCTAAACACACTTGGGTCACTTCCATTAAAGAAATAAAGAGCTCCCTGGATCTTCCTCTCCCTCAGGCTGCCCACAGACTCTTGTCACAGCGCAGGCTGTGGTTTAAAGGGAACGTGGTCCACAGCCTGTCTGGCAGCTTCTCCAGGCAGCTGAACTTGTTTCCGTTTTTGGTAGTGAGAGAATTGCAGCGCTAGAACTTTCTAGAGGTGTAGAAAGCAGGGAGTCACTCTGAACCCATTCTGGTTCGGGGGACTGCCAGATTTAAAAAAAAAAAAAGGGTGTAGAAAGCAAGCCCTTGAGATCAATTTTGGGACAAGGAATATGGACACCAGAACAGACTGGTAAGTACCCAAGTATATGACAAACATCCACCATGGATCTAGGAGAAGCCCTGGGGCAGGGCGATATTCACCCGCAGAGACCCCTGTTCATCACTAAGCTTATGAAGAACCACTTACTGGCATTTAACGCCAGGTGCTGTGCTCAAGGTGTGGCACACAGTACCCAGTAAGCCTCACAACCGCATTGTGAGTAGGTAGCTCTGGCCAGTGGCAGATGAGGAGGCTGTGCTCAGAAAGGCTAGATGACTTGGCGGAGGCTCTCTGAGGCCCTAAGCGGGAAGTGGGGGGTTGGAGCCCAGCCCTTTGACTTTCCTTGTGCTTTTCTACCTTGGGTGAGTAAGATGACCAAGGGATTGGGGAGATCAAGAGGAGTGGAGACTCCAAGGGGACCTCTTTTTGGTGAGACGTGTAGACCATTCCCCTCTCCCCTGGATGCCTGCAGAGCTCTTGAGACTGGTTTTAGAGCCAGTGAGGTCTAAGAGAAATGCTGACGGCAGGTGCAGGGATGGGGAGGGGCACCGTGTCCATGTTCACAGCCCTGGTGACAAGAAGACAGAAGCCCCCAGGGACCCTGAGCTTCAGAAGGGTTTACGATGGCTACAGAAGCAGGAAGTCCCATGACAGTGTAGAATCTGTAAGCACCCCCAGGACCTGGGCAGGGCAAAAGCAGGTCTGCTGGAAGAGTGGATGTCCCATGACTGTTGGAATAAGGTACCACGTGGGTGCCTCCTCCCACCCCTCCTTCCCCCTCCCCCACCCCCACCCACCCTTGGCACAAAGTGAGACTCGTATCAAAATAAAAACAAGTTATTGGCTCATGAGTTACACTTTCAAAGAGTCCATAGACTTAGCAAAGATTCGTGTCCTCTTGCTGTTGTAACACATTTCCATAAGCTCAATGCCTTAAACAACAGGAATTGATGATTTCACAGTTCTGCAGGTTGGAAGTCACACTGGGCTACAGTCCAGGTGCTGGCAGGGCTGTGTTCCTCTCTGGAGGCCATAGGGAAGAGTCTTCCTTGCCTCCTCCAGCTCCTAGGCGATGCCTTTATTCCTTGGCTTGCGGCTCCTTCCTCCGTCTGCGGAGCCAGCAGTGTTGTGTCTCTCAGTTCTGCAGTCACACTCGCTCTGTGTGCAGGACCTGGGCTGCACAGCATGAAGGCCCCAACTAAAGCCTCCGTCTCCGTGTGGGGACTTTCTCCCGAGATGCCAGGTTTGTCCTCTTAGGAGTTCCTGGCCCATAGAAGACTGTGGCTATATAGTCTTATGTGAGATCAGAACCCAATGGGAGCTTGATGGGAAGTGAGCCCAGAAACCCATCAAAATCTCATCTTATTGTCAAAGCTATAGGGCCAAAGGATCTAGGGCCTAGAAAACCTAGCCCTAGATCCATAGCCCAGGGGGCTCACTAACAGTGCCCCTAGAATTAGACATCCCAGGTCCCTGGCCCAGCTGGATTCCCACAGGCCTTGCTCTGCAGGGACAAGATCCTGAGAGAGCGGGAGGGGCAGGTTCTAGGGGTAGAACCAGGGGCTGTCTTGGCCTCGGTCCATCAGAACCACAAGCACAGGCCCATGGAAGGGCGAATAAGGGGAAGTCCAATAATAATAAGGTCCAAATGAACTTCCATCTGAATTCAGAATTCTTAAGGATTAGCAAGTGCTGGAGTTTGTGCAGGGCTCAGGGGTCCAGGAAGGTGCACCCCAGTTAGTGAAAAGCCTAGGGTGCTGGTTTAGTCAAAACCACGACTGCATATGTGCACCTCACACATCTCCCAGGGGCTTGACTTCAAACCTTCCTTCATAGGAAACAAGCCACAGGACACAAAACACGTCCAGTTGGCCTTTTGAAACAAATAATATGTATTTACTTAGAAACAAAATTGCACTTTTCCCTATAAGTCAACAAATGCTAAGGATTCTGGACGTCAAATACCTCCCAAGACGTTTTATCAGCCAGACTTTGTTGTCCTTCAGGAAAAAATATGAGTTCCAGGAAAAATGACAGGCATGCAGGATGCTGATTTCCTTCCTGATGGTAAGACAGCAGCCTCCTAAACTGACGATTTCGTGACTTCTCAGGGGCTGGTTCTGGAGAACACCTTACTTTAAACAAAGGGAGAATGCTCTGTCCAAAGACATCTTCTCTTGAACCCAAAGCAATGTTTTCCCACCATATATCAGAATTTTCACTCTTTTCTAGATCCTTATCCCTTCACTACCCCTTCCCCATCAAAAATATAAAACAAGAAATTTAAAAAAAAATTTTTTTTCCTTAGAAACATGGTCTAACTTTGTTGCCCAGGTCGGAGTGCAGAGGTGGGATCATGGCTCACTGTAGCCTCCATCTCCTGGGCTCAAGGAATCCTCCCACTTCAGCCTCCCACATAGCTGGGATTGTGCCACCACACCCGGCTGATTGTTTTGTTTTTTTGTAGAGATGGGGGTCTTGCTTTGTTACTCAGACCAGACTGGTCTTGAACTCCTGGCCTTAAGCAATCCTGCTGCTTCAGTCTCCCAAAGTGCTGAAATTACAGGCATGAGCCACTGTGCCCGGCACAAAATCTTCCAAAAAACAAAACAAAATGAAAACCCCAGGAGTCCTGAATATCATCCTTCGAGTCCTCCTGACCTCCTTGTCTGGGAGAGCCCTGAGTGAAGGAGCTCAGGACGGTACCCCTGAGGCCTGCACTCCAGCCTAGGTGACTGAGCATGGGTGACCCGTCACTGTGCTGCCGACAGCAGAGTGGACTGACAGGGCTTCCAGATGGACACCGTCCCTGTAAGAGCATCTTAATGCCTCAGGCTAAGTCCCATGTCAGAGTCAGGGCTTAGCTCACTTAACAGGTGGGAAGCTAACTTAACTCATGGCATGTTTACAAGTGTGATAACATTTATAAATTCTAAAATAATAAAGCTAATTGTATTAGTCTGTTCTCACACTTCTAATAAAGACATACTTGAGACTGGGTAATTAATAAAGGAAAGAGGTTTAATGGACTCACAGTTCCACATGGCTGGCGAAGCTTCACAATCATGGTGGAAGGCAAAAGGCACGTCTTACATGGCAGCAGGCAAGACAGAAGGCGAACCAAGTGAAAGGGGAAACCCCTTATAAAACCATCAGATCGGCCAGGTATGGTGGCTCCTGCCTGTAATCCCAGCACTTTGGGAGGCCGAGGCAGGCGGATCACCTGAGGTCGGGAGTTCGAGACCAACCTGACTAACATGGAGAAACCCTGTCTCTACTAAAAATACAAAATTAGCCCGGCGTGGTGGCACATGCCTGTAATCCCACCTACTCAGGAGGCTGAGGCAGGAGAATCACTTGAACCTGGGAGGTGGAGGTTGCGGTGAGCTGAGATCGCGCCATTGCGCTCCAGCCTGGGTAACGAGTGAAACTCTGTCGCAAAAAACAAACAAACAAACAAAAAAACAAAAAAAACACCATCAGATCTCGTGAGACTTATTCATTACCACGAGAACAGTTTGGGGGAATTGCCCCCATGATTCAATTATCTCCCACTAAGTCCCTCCCACAACACGTGGGAATTATGAGAATATAATTCAAGATGAGGTTTGGGTGGGGACACACCAAATCATATCACTAATGAACCCACTTAATTAAATATTCTTCAATTTTGTGATTTTTTTTTCTTGGTTATTTGCCATCAATTGTTTTCTTCAGGTCAAGCATATTTTTGCAGGCCCCCAAAAAAACTCACTGGCCTGGGAGCCTGCCTCTCTGTTGCCGGGTGGATAGAATATCTCTGGCTAAGTGTTGTAATGAAAATGCCCTGCTGGCGTCTAATTGGAGACCATTGCAGGGTGCTCCCAGGTGGAGGGCATGGGGTTGGGGTCAGCTTGGGCTGTGGGTGGAGAGGCAGGAAGTCACCTGCAGGCTGACAGGACCCAGCCATCGTTTCCCCTCGTCCATATTTCCCAGTAGAGCTGGTCCCAGACTGGGTGTTAAACGTGAAGCATTAACAGGTAATCCTGATGGGCCTTTCGCTTTACTAAACTGAGGTCTGGTGAGTGAGTCTGACGCTTTGGGTGGTTCTGTGTCCAACTATTACCTGGACCCTCCTGTGAACACTGTCACCGCAGATAATGGACCACGCCCAAAGTGTCCCAATTCTGAATGCTGTATTTGTACAGGGATGGGGTTAGGAATGGAATCTTAGGTTAAGTCCCCCCAAAGCAAATCCTGAGACAAACGTCCAGGTGTAACTAATTCATCCAGGGCACATTCCCAAGAGAAACTGGTGAGCGAATGAGGGATGCTTGAGAGGAGGGGAAGACGCCAGGGCAGGGTGGGATTTCAGGCAGAGCCCTGCAGGGCAGCGCCAGTCTCATTCCCAGATGATGCTGGAGGTAAGTGTCTCTGTCCTTGGCGCGTGTCCTCCCCAGGCAAGGGGCCTGGGCTATCACACTCCTAAGCTCCTCAGTCTACTAACAGCTGTCCCCAAAGGGTATGAAACCTCCAGGCACATTTGACTGTGTGCTTGGAGGCCAGGAGTCAGGCTCTGGTAGCCTGAAAGAAGCTGTGGAAAGATAACTGCAGGTGCCCGCAGTGGAAAGCAGAGCCCAGGGAAGCTGGTGGAGATGGGGGCAGATCCTGTTGCCAGATTTGGCAATACAAAATGCAGAGCACGTATTTACATAACACACACCAGGTACTGTCCTGTGTGTTTTTCAAAGACTATCTCGTTGAATCCCAGCCTGGCTGGTTCTGGAGTGGGTGCTCCCCTAGTTGTTTTTTTTGTTTGTTTGTTTTTTTGAGACGGAGTTTTGCTCTTGTTGCCCAGGCTGGAGTGCAGTGGCGCAATTTCGGCTCACCACAACGTCCGCCTCCCAGGTTCAAGTGATTCTCCTGCTTCAGCCTCCCGAGTAGCTGGGATTACAGGCATGCGCCACCACACCTGGCTCGTTTTGTATTTTTAGTAGAGACGGGGTTTTTCCATGTTGGTCAGGCTGGTCTCGAACTCCCAACCTCAGGTGATCTGCCCGCCTCAGCCTCCCAAAGTGCTGGGATTACAGGCATGAGCCACTGCGCCCAGCCCAGTGCACCCCTGTTTTGTAGGTAGAATGTAGTCGTTTGAAGCAGGAGCGCTGGGGTCAGACTGAATTTTAAGCCCCAGCTTTGCTCCCTGCTCCTCTGTTGCCTTCCACGAGTTCCTCAACCTCTCTAAGCCTCAGTTGCTTTATCTGTAAAATGGGTGAAATAGTATCACCACAACAATTGGGGCAGTGAAATGAAGCAATGATTGTACCACTTCGTTCTACCACTGTTTGCTACACGTAGTGCTTGGCACACAGTAAGTGCGGGGTGAGTAACATGGGGCTTGCTGTCATCATTACAGATGAGGTAACTGAGGTGAGGAAAGCCCATGCTGTTTCTAAAGGGTGGCTTTGCCTTGGTTTTCATTTCTGTGTGGGGCCAGGGGAGGGGTGGACTCTGGGGAGGTATGAACCTGGCTGTGAGTGCATAGGGCAAGAGTCCCCTATTTTCCAGCCCCCTCTCAGGGTCTCCTTCCTGATACTGTCCACAAACAAGAAGGGGTCTGCCCAGGCTGAAGGACCCCAGAACCTCACGGCAGGCCTGGGGAGGCTAGGCGGCGATGCTGAAATAAAGGAGGAGGCAAGGAGGAGAAGCTGGGCAGGGAATTGTCTAGAATTGTCTAGAATTGTCCAAAAAGAGGAAAAGAGCTATTTCTCAGCTCTTTGTCTTTAGTGCTTGCCTAGAGATGCCATTGTTAGGGTCCCAGGCCAGTCCCACAATCTAGAAATCCTCCCTCCCCACATTTCATAGACACAGCCATAGTCATGGCAGGGACACTGCATGAGCCCCCTGCAAGCAACGCACAGGCCTCCTCAGGAGGGGAGGTGCCACCTGGTTTCTGGAGCCTCAGGCCTCCCTCACCCTCCGCAGGATGCTTCTCCTTGGACATGATGTTCCCAGGCTTGGAAGCAGCTACCCTTCCTTCACCTCACAGGCTCATTGCCCCTCTCTTTCCCTGGACCCTCCAGCTAACCAGTTGCCATGTCTGGCAGCGCTGCTCCTGAGCTGGCTTTGCTTTCCTATTTTCCTCCTGGCCTCAGCCCCCTTCAGACTTCACCCTGATGAGAAAAGTGCTCCTGAGTGGTGTCCTGTCTCAGGCTTACCCTCTCTTGTCCATTCCTCAAGTAGGTGTTACAATGATCTCAAAGACAAGAAAGAACTAGAATAGTCCCCATCTCATGGGGTGAATGACGGAAAGCCCAGCTCCCCAGCTGGCGACATCATCACCAAGCAGCGCCTGGACTGGGGCGAGTCTAGGGCTCCCAACAGAAGGAGGTGCTCACTTTCAGGGTCAGGCAAGGGCACCAAGTGCCTCCCATGACTGTGTGCCCTGGGTACCTCTCTTATCTCACCCATTGTGTTTCTTACTCTTCTCTCTGCTACGGGAGGCCCTTTGACATCACCAGATTGTGACCTTTCGTTTACCATGGAATCAGTAGAAAATCTGACACCTGCAGAATTATCTGCACAAAGAAAGCCTCCTTGTTTGGAAATGGGGCTGGCTTACATTCACACATGACTCTATTGGAGAAGAGAGAAACCTGTTTGATGTTGCCTTAAATGTAATAAAAATGTGGTTGGACTGGCACAGTGGCTCACAACTGTAATCTCAGCACTTTGGGAGGCCAAGGCAGGAGCATCACTTGAGGCCAGGATGTTGAGGCTAGCCTGGGCAACATAGCGAGACTCCGTCTCTACAAAACTTTTTTAAAAAAATTAGCCAGGTCTGGTGGCACACGTCTGTAGTCCCAGTTGCTTGGGGGCCTGAGGAAGGAGGATTGCTTCAGCCCACGAATTCAAGGTTGCAGTTACCTAAGAGCGCATCACTGCACTCCAGCCTGGGCCATAGCATGAGATTGTGTCTCAAAAACACGGTGGTGATTAGACGTCTCTTTTGAACCTGCCTCAATTAAGGTCAGAGGTGTATGATTAGGTGCCACCTTGGGCATTCATTTCTGTCCTGGGAGTAGAAAAAGTGTAAGATTACCTCCCCACAAGCACTTGAGCATGGGTTGTAGATAAATCCATCTGTGTCCCTGCTGGGGCTGATGGAGATGTGGAGACTGAGGAGTCCTCCTTGCTTGAAGTCACATCTTTGGCAAAGGGCTGGAAAGAGGGAAGGGAATATCTGGATGTTGCTCAGAGGGGTCAACAAAAATTCTTCTGGCCAGTCCTGAAATATAAGTCTCATTGTAACAATAAGAATTATAGTTTAGTCTGACCCAGAGAACCGAGGCAACATTGATTTGAAAACAGTTTGTGCACACCGCTGGCTCTCCTGGTCACCAGCTCATGCCTGCACAACAAAATTCTACAGAAGATGCTTTTCCTCCAGGAAGGCATCCCGATGAGCACAGCTTTTTGCCTGAACATAAAATGTTTTCTGAAAAATCTTTCCCCAAAAAAGAGGGAGTGCTTTAGTAAAGGACTTACAAAGTTTCTCATATCACAGTTTCTCTCTTCTTATTTATTTATTTATTATTTTTCTGAGACAGATTCTCGCTCTGTCACCCAGGCTGGAGTGCAGTGGCATGACCTTGGCTCACTGCAGCCTCAGCCTCCGCCTCCCGGGTTCAAGCGATTCTCCTGCCTCAGGCACCCGAGTAGCTGGGATTACAGGCGCCGCACCACCACGCCAGGCTAATTCTTGTATTTTTAGTAGAGACGGGGTTTCACCATGTTGGCCAGGCTGGTCTCAAATTCCTGACCTCAAGTGATCTGCCCACTTCGGCCTCCGAAAGTGCTGGGATTACAGGCGTGAGCCTCTGTGCCTGGCCTCTCTTTGTTGTTTAAACACAAAAGTTCTGTTTGCGAAAGACCTATTCACCAAAATGACCTCATCCAATGTTAATTTTTAATTTTGAGAGTCACATGGAGATCACCAGAAGGAACTGGCATAAAAGGAGACAAGGTCATAGAACAGGGATTTAGTCATTATTCCTGGGATACGATCTCAATATTAACTAGGTTAGATTTCAGTATAAAGTTTTTTAAAGACCATTTTAAAAAGTAAAATCATAACAGGTTACATTATTGGGATGGAGGGAAAGTCTCTTAAGATAAAAGTGGATACTTAAGGCTTTTGAATACTGTTTTCCATGACAGCATTGTCTGCTGTCTCTCACACAACTAGACGGAAACGTTAGGAACGAGCTCCCAAAACCTGTGCCGATGATTCACAAAGGGGATCTGGTAATGACGAGGAAGGATCTCAGTGTCCAATTGCAGGTGAAGAGTTGCATGGAACTATCTTCATAAAGTACGAGTGGAAAAAATCAATTCTATATTTCTGCATTGTTCCACATCTTATTTAAAATATGGATCATAGGCAGACATCTGACTATTTAATCAACATCTGTAAAGCTGACACAGTTAAGCTGTCCAAAAACTTTTCTTAGGATCTTCTCATTGAGGAATTGGGGGACTGTTTTATATTGGGAGCTGCCTGGTGTTTGGCCAGGGGTTAGTCGTAGCCTGGTTTGTATGGCCTGAGCCTACTTGCACTTTCTGATGTGTTCTTAAGGCGGAGCCTGATCCTGGTTCACTCCGTCTTCCTCGCTAGACATTAACTTCCCAAAGGGCAGGGCTGTCCTTTTATAACCCACAAACCCAGCGTTTTCTCCTGTGCTGTTGGAAAGTTTGCTGACCCCTCTTCTCTGGACCTCATTTTCCTTGTCCAGGATGAGGAGTTTGGACAAAATGATTAGTAAGGATCCATCTGACTTTAATTTTCTCTAAATTTTTGCTTTTGGATTGAGTATATATTTTGCTTCAAATGAAAGCTCTTGCCGAGGCACGGTGGCTCAGAGCTGTAATCACAGCACTTTGGAAGGCCAAGGATGGAAGATGGCTTGAAGCCAGGCATTTGAGACCAGCCTGGGCAACAAAGTGAGCCCGTGTCTACAAAAAAGAAAAATTAGCCGGGCATGGCAGTGCTGCCTGTAGTCTGAGCTACTTGAGAGGCTGAGGTGGGAGGATTGCTTGAGCCTGGGCAACAGAGAAGACTCTCTCTCTCGGTGGCGGGAAGCTCTTGCCTGTAGCCAGGGTGGGATGGGAATCAGGAAATGATCCCAGATTTGAGGTGCGAAGGAGGCAGATTCCTGACTGCCCATGGCACTGTGCAACTCTGGATTAGAAGAAACCTGAGACACATTTTAAACATTTTTTTAAAATTAAAAATAATCTGTTTATTCACCCACTTACCTGTTCATATAAGCAAGTTCTGCCAAACACCAAGCACTATGCTAGACCAGGAGAGGACTGAGCCAGGGCCCTCTCTCCAGAGGCCCAGCAGTAGGTGCCAGGATATAGAAGGCCCTTAACTCGGGGAAGGAGAGAGAAGAATGGAAGACTTCCCTTAAGAGGGTATCTATTTGAGTTGATTTTTGGTGAACCAATAAGAATTTCCCAGCTTAACAGGGACTGGGGACTGGAGAACATTCTAGGAGAGGAAATCATGCGCATGGGCTAGGTTAGAGGAAACTCAGTATGTTCTGGAAACTATAAAGTGTGCAAATGGGGGGTTGGAAAGGTCCAGCGAGGGCCCAAAAGGACAGAAAGCAAACGTGGGGAATGAGGTCAGCACAGCGGGGCAGCAGCAGGCAGCCCCTCCGGGAGTGGCAGGAGATGGAGAGGAGCGGCTGGCGGCACCGTGAAGGTGAGCCAGGCTGGAACGGGTGCTCGTGCTAGGCAGCGGGCCCGGGGAAGTCTGTGGACAGAACGACCTGGGGCAGGACCGTGGTCTGAGCACCCAGGAAAAGCCCCTGCCGGAGATCCTCCTGTCACTAGTTGCCATGGGCTAGATTCCACCATTAGAGGAGTCTTTCTTTGGCCAAAAGAATGAGACTCCAGGGGTCGTGTGAGGCTGCATTCTCAGGAAAGTGGGACACATTGACCTCTTTTGTAGGGGTTGCTCTATAGGGTCAGAGTAAATGTATGTGCTAGTAGGGGTGGGGAGCTAGCCTCGGAGTAAACCTTGAGGGCATAAGGAGAAGCACTGCTCTGGGCTCGAGGCTCAGTTAGGACACTTCAAGGTAGGCAATTGCAGGTGCAGGGGGCTGCTTGAGGGCATGAGGTGCCCCATATTCACAAACAAGGGTGGTGGGGAGGGAGACGAGGGGAAGAGAAACTCAGAAGAGTTTGAAGGGCCTGGGAAGCAGGTGTGCATTCTCCTTAAGCTAGCCTGGGCATGACATCATCAAGGATTTTGCTTAAGTGATTGGGTACAATTGGTGTACACATCAAAGAATGCGGACTTTGGATCAGGCTGGAGTTGGAACTCCACTGTTTGTCAACCACGTGACCCTGGGCAAGTTATTCAACCTCTTGGAGCCTGTGTTTGTAAATCGTGCTGGTATTTACCTCATAAGTTTCTAGGATTTCATAACCCACAGTAAACACTTCATAGATGGCATGTATTTGCTCACCTTTGGACACCCTGCTCCAGCATGTGGCCCCCAGCAGGTGATCAGAAAGGTCTGCCGGTTCATTTGAAGAGGAGCGGCCCCTCACCTCCAGCAGCAATGTCTAGTCTCGATTCTGACCATGGCAGTTAAGAGTTTCTTGGAGGTCCTTTCCTAGGTACTGATGCTGGCTGGGTAGCCCTGGTGTTCGTATGTCTAGATTGAACAACTGGCAAAATCCACACTGACTTTGACCTGAAGAGTGGCTGACCTTTCATTCTCAGAACGCTGATGCAGAATTATGGTTTCTATTGTCAGAATCTCAGTGCCTTTTTATTTAAATATTCCCCTTCATGCCATTCCTTTAAAAGCATTATCCCTCTCATAAAGCTTATAGAGCCTATTTCCGAGAATTTTCTATAAATTCCTTTAAAAGCTATCATTAGTCAACAGGCTGCTTCTGACTACAGGCAAGACTGCAGGGAAAACCCTTCCCTACAGGGATGGGACCCAGATGTATACTTAATAGTTGTGTCTTGGACCTGTTACTAAGTGAAGATTGTTCTAGGAAAGTAGGCCTGGACTGAGGTATTAGATTTCTAACCAACAGGCTGGTCTTATTCAGAGTTTGAACCAGCACTCTGGGGGAGAAACCACTTGCGGCCGTTGAATTACTCTGGCTAGCCTGTCTCAGAAGGACCATCCACAGCCAGGGCTAATGAGACAGTTGAAGAGAGAGAAATACTTTACCTGAGGGGTTTTTTTTTTTTTTTTTGGCTTTTATTTTTGTGTGTGTGGATTACCACCATATATCTCACCATGTTATCCCAGAAAGACTACAATTTCATACAGAATGCACAGATGTTTAAATAAAAAGCCATTTAAGTGAGGGGATAATTCTCACTAAAAAAAGCTCAAAAATAAGAAATGACAATTCTAGATAAACTTTTTTGACACGTAAAATGACATAACCATAGTCACAGGGAATAAAAGAATCAGGTTTGAATGTCCACAGGTTTCTAAAACTAAGCTCTGGCTTCGTATCTGTTGAAAATCTTTAGCAGTTGGAGAAAATAGCTGTATTGAAAAATAAATACTGAACTTTGAGTTGAAAGGTACATTTTCCTCCCTCGATGGAGACAGAACTTTTCAGCTATGGAGAACCCAAGCAGCCTTTCCATGATCTTACTAAGTTGTCCGAGAGCCAACCCCAATCAGCAGCAACAGGACTCGAGCTGTTCACCCTGATTCCGAGTTGGCTGAGCTTCCTGCTGCTTTCACATATTCTTCTTTTTCTACCTCAGTTCCCCTTTGCTCGTATTCTTTTCACTCCATTAACTTGCCCAAGCACTGGACTTAAGTATGGAAGAGCCTATACGCAGTTGTAATATGTTTCATATTTTGAAAGTGTAGAAGTCTGTATTAATTTAAAAAGAAAAAGCTTAAATAGAAAGTTAAGCAATCCTGAACAAGAAAACTATTTCACTGCCTTTGGGCTAGGGAAAGAGTATGCTCTCAAGGAGTTACATAATCTTTTCCAAAGCAGGATGGACTGTATCTATCATACAAATTAGGATAAGATGAGCCACCACACCTTAAAGAAATCAGGCTTGAGCCTATACAAGCCATAACCAAATAGAAGATTTTAAACAAAGGAGCACATAGCCCAAAGCTGACATGTTATTTCTATAAACTCTGGTATATATGTGAAGGACTTACTGTTGGCCGGCTTGTGGGTTTTTTGACTCACTACATTTTTTTAGACAAAATCACAATGTGAAGGCACATTAATCGTTGAGATTTTCTTTTCCTTCCAGGTGGACTTGCTGACTGATTAGTTTCATATACTACTTAGTAACCTCAAGAAGTAGCAGGAGGATGCCATGTATCAATCTCCTTCAAGTCTCACTGCAACAAGGATGGAGACTCCAGCGGAGTGCGGGGTGGGCACAGACAGGCCACAAGATGGCGCAGCACCTCCATACTTGGGCTCTTGACAACCAAGTAGGTTTTTGTTTTCTTTTTAATGTCCACTAGGAGGTAGGATGCTACGATTTCAGACCTCAGCTATTAAATAGTACATCTGGAAAACTAGTGGATAAATCTGCCATCTCCATTCTGTTATTAAGGCCAAGATAGTGTACTGGTTTTCTTTTAAATCACATTCCATTATGTCAAACATTTAAAATGTCACAAAATCCACATGAAGCATCTCATTTACACTAAGATGCTTATTTACCTAACACCACTAATGATAAATGCTGTTACAAATATGCATAGTCAGATGATAGTAACCACATACAGAAAAAAATTTGAACAAAAATTTATTTCTTAAAATTTACTTAAGGGATTAGAGCTAATATATAATAGAACATTTAATATAACATTTGGAGTTATGTCAACATAAAAATAGCTGTGGTTACAATCAGCACATGCAATTCACTGCAAAGGTAAAAATACATGCTATACTCTAGACAAGCCTTCCAAATGAAGTTAGAGTAGATGGGGTAAAACAGCAAGTGAACATGAAAGGATTGCACTTAGAAGAAAGTGGGACATAGCTAAGATATAAAAGAAACATACCTAATGCTAGTCACTGCATTGTCCTACTAGCAAATTGCACACTTATTTTTAGAGTATATTCAATACACATATACATTGAGACTAGAGAATTTTCAAATATCTACCTTTGAAATATCCCTTTGTTTCTAACACATCACATTATGGTATTAATGTAACAGCACTTAAAACCTGTAGTTATCATTCAAAGCTTGTGTTCAAGAGATAAAAGAACATCATTCAGACAAAGCTGGTGTTCAAGAAATAAAAAAAATCTATCACTATCAGCCTTAAATGCATCTCATCACACGATCCATCAACTTTAATGAAATGGGTAATGAAGTTAAACTAACCAGTTTGTACAAACTATTGACTGAGAAAAAGCCCTTAAAAATTTAGGAACAAATGAGCAACAGAAGAGCTCACCCTGAGCTGCCACCTTTTAATTTTTAATGCAATGTATGTAAGAATATCATGCTAATGCACATACTAGTAGCATGTATGATGGAAAAAAAAATAGGTTAATGCAAAAGATAATACGCTTGGCTTTGTAAAGTTTTGTTTTGACTTACATCTGTCTGAATTCTGTTTATCGAGTCTGAAAAGGAACTGCTGCCAAGGACCAGTCCAAAGAAGAATTAGGCTGTAAGACTGCTAGTTCATACCTTCTTTGAAATCGATGACAATGTCCAATTTTAGGCTAATCCTAAAACACTTGCCATTTTATGACTCCATATTCTTTTAATTTACAGAAAAGTACAAACTTTTTAGAAAGTAATCTTATCAACGCAATATAATCTAACAATACCTATAATAGAAAGCTATCCCAGTAAATTTTTTTGAACAATTGAACTTTTGTCTTATGTAGCTTGTAACTTTGTTATTTTATTCATCTCAACAAAATAAAATTTTATTGAAACAAGTGTATGGTTTAGGAATATGCTCTTAATAACAACTGAGCAAAATTAGAATGATGTGGACTATAACAGAATGAAGATCTCTCCTGCTTGATGTACTTGGTCAATATATGTTAGTAAACAAATATTTTAGGGAATTCTATGATTATTCTACTTCTACATTTACATGTCATGGTTTTAACTAGTTAAATGGGTAGAAAAAATACATCTTTAATAATTGATTTCTATTTCTCAAACTAGATGCTCTACTTTAAATATGAGCTTTAATAAATGTTTCTTAACATTTTAAAGTTGTAACATTTCTAAGTATACTCCACTAACTTCACAATAAGAGCTAGGGTCACTGGATGACTTCATGTGGTAAAATCCCTTATCAAGGAATAAGGCTGAAATTTAAATGAACAATTAGGTAGAGAAGAGGTAGGAACACAGAACATGTGAATGAAATTTGCTTTTTTTCCTTGCTGCTCTGTTCCCGAGTGCCGACTGATCCATAGTAAAAAAGGACAGGATTAAAATTTTAGATTTTAATTGCACAAAGTGCGAAGTTTTATAGTTTTCTAATAATTATTCAGTATTATCCCTTTCAGAGATGAGGGCCGGATACCACAGACATCAGTAACTGACAAGTTATAGTATCAACACATTTAACATTTGGGTCCTTATTTCATAACCCTAAAGGGAGCAACTGCAGGTGCAGAAGCAGTAAGTGAACTAGTTTTGTCCAGACAAGGTTTTCTGATGTGCTATTACTTTAAACACCACTTTTAGACACTAAAGATTTAAAGTGATAAAGCCACTAACTTTATTAGACTAGTTTTTACATAAATAACCAGATTTGTTTCTTTGCCTACCTAAAGTACAATTTACATGCATCAACACATAGATTATTCTAAAACATGCTCGGGAAAGTAATTCTGAATGTAAAAAGTTTTATAATTTATTTTCTCCTTAGGGCAGAAGACGTACATTACATATTAGTGCTCAAATATATGTTCATTTCCAGAATGAATTTTTGCACAGTAATCATATATCCATTTAATATGTATAAAGTGTTCTTGGGGATGGGGGTATATTCACTCACTGTACCATGTTTTATACAGGCTTCAACATGCAAATTTGTTAATATCATGGCCTTCAATGATCCTCCATTCTCATTCCTGTAGATCAAGAGTTCACATTGTATATCTGACCCTGAAATGTACAAACTTCACACTACAACATTCTTCATGACACTATTTGTTATGAGGAAAGTTGCAGCTAAACATTATAGTCATGTGACTTAAATTTTGAGAAAATGGAAAATGTAATAGGTATAAATTTCCTGACACATACAGCAAGACAAAACCAGCCCAGCCTTTTGATGATCAACTTAAAAGCTGGAGATGTCATTATCTTGTTGTGTAAATTTGGGTCTATCCCTACCTTTACTTCTCTGTGCCTGATTTTCCTCATCTACTTTGAATTCGTCATTCTATTAATCTACTTTTGCTTAAAGTGGGAAACTGAATATATCAGAATAAAGCATCTACTTTTTTTCATAAAGAAGATCACATAATATGTGAAAGAACTTTGAAAGGATGAGGCATTATATAAATGCAAGAATATAAAAGATAAACAGGAAGTCTAATGTGGACAATATTCTGAGAGTAAAAAGTGTAATTATATTTCAGTTGTAAATGTATACCAAGTTTTCTTAGCTTTCTATTCTCCAATAACCTCTAGAAACTATTCTAAGCATGCCTGGTTTCTGTAACTTAAATATGGCATAAAAACCTGTTTCCTTTAAATTCACCTGATAGCAGTAGTCAATCACTAATAACGCTTGCTAATTTCCTCTTACTTTCTTAAGAAAGCCCCTATATTTAGCATCTGCGTCCATATCACATGTGGTGGTTAGGGGACAGCGTAAGTACACTAGTGGCTTTAGCACTAAACTTGAGGCCTGGGTCACTTCTCTCTTGAAGAAAAAAGGTTTTAAAAATTCCTAAATCACAATGTAGAACTAAGTTCCACCCTACCTCAGAACTGCAGATATTAAAATACCATCTCTTTATTAAGTGTCTCTACAATAACGATATTTGCTAAGATCAAGATGTACATTTTTTGGGGTTCTGTTTTGTTTTGGTAAATATTGCCCAAGTTGTCTTAGTTTGCCTCAAACATTTACTAAAAATAAAAAAATTTAAATCTTTGCCTACTTAAAAATAAAAAAAAATACTCAAAACAAATTTAAGCTGAAGATATATACTGTATAAAGTGTTCATCTACCCAATACTCTGAAGTCTTAAAAGTCAATGATATGTGTATATATATGTGTGTGTATATATATATATATAAACATTAGCAATTTAAGCCTTTTAAAAAGCCAATTTTTTAGATGCTTTATGGTTTTTTTTTTCCCCTTTACTACTACAATTTAAGCCTTTAAAAATGGCAATTTTTTAGATGCTTGAGATAGTTTGGGGGATCCCTAGCTCTTATCATGGCACTCTGTTGAGTTTGTGAAATGGATCTTTAAAGAGGTTGTCAATAATATGCAAATTTTTGAAAACTAGTGAGATTACTAATTATTGATGAATAAAAAATGAGTACTTTTAATCTGCCAAGTTAAAGCTCTAGAATTCCTTTTCTCCAGCAATAACTCGCAGCATCACTACCAATGGAAGGGACCTAAGGAATACTGTGTACATTGATATACACGAGGCTGCTCCTCATTTTTTTGTCAGATTACAAAAGCTGGGCTCATATAGTTATGGCCTATGGACCTCTTTTTAAGTTATTTTAGCAGAAGTAGATAGTCTATACCTTGCTCCTCTAATCTTTTATATTAACTGTCCCTAAGCCACTTTGATGACTATTCTAATCAAAATCAGTATAGCTGTGCTCACTAAGCATATCACTGCTTATTATTTAAATACCTTCTGTTTTCTATGTAGCAAAACAAAAAGTTTTATAAATTTCAGATAAGCTTTCTGTTTTTCTTCAGTGCAAACATCCTGAAACAGCACAAAATCATTCAGCTAGTCTGAGGATAAAGTCAGTTTATGTAGTGCTTAAAGTAGAATCCCAGATATTCTGGAATGGAAATAGCTCATGTGAAACTTCAGTTCATTTTTGTCCTTAAGGGCAAATGATCATCTTCAGAGAGTGAAGACTTTTTAAAATCTGAATTCACAGATAAAATAATTTTAGCTTTACTTTATAGGTACTGCTGAAGTTGTAGCAGGAACTACTAGTCCTTCACTGAGGCATGTAGCCGCCTTGCCGTACAGTCTGTGGTAAGTAACTTTTAGGCATTCCTTCATCAATCACAGCCTCCATGCCAACTGTTTCAAATCTTTCTACTTGTCCCTCAGTACCTGGACCAAAAGCATCTGCTGCAGAAACTTCCTGAAACATTTTCATTTGCCCAGATCCACAGGATTGTGAAATATGATCTGAAATCTGTTGTTTAAGTCTAACAAAATCTTCCTCATTGACTGATGAAACTTGCTTTGACCTTTCAAAATGTGAAATATCTGGACTGGATTCATGCTGACTGCAGTTCTGTTTGAAGTACTGTTGCCTGGGCAAAATACCATCACCGCCATCTACATG
The DNA here is from genome assembly GCF_028885625.2 of Pongo pygmaeus. Lineage (NCBI taxonomy): Eukaryota > Metazoa > Chordata > Mammalia > Primates > Hominidae > Pongo > Pongo pygmaeus. The sequence goes on from NC_072377.2 coordinate 61,225,573, forward strand.
ATCTACTAATTGTAGATCTTCTGGCCGCTCCTCTGAATCTAACAAGGGCTGGGTAGACTCGGATCTTGAGAAGACTTGGACTGATGGAACTTGGTGTCTGTAGCCACTGTGTACCACAGTAGAGTACTGGACAGTGCTCGAAGTGTTTTGTGAAGATTCATTTTCATCACTGCTAGAAATGCTTGGCCTAGAAGATGACATGCATGAAGACCCCCCAATACCACTGCTGTGTCCTTCAGTATTAATTTTTTCCTTTTTGAACAGGTCCAGTGATTTCAGATCTTCTGGAAAAGGCTTTTTGTCATTTGCTTCTATTTCCACAACACTTACATCAGTGAAATTGCCATCTGAATACATTTGATCTTTTGAATTAAAATTGTGCTAAGGAAGAGAGAAAATTGTATATGGCAAGTATTAGTTAAAGCCACAGAGCTAATGCATCTCTGTAACTTCCCAGTAACTCTCAGTGGTACAGAAATAACCTGTATTATGTCACTAAGTCACTGTCAACTACCCAAAATGCAGATACTATAAAATGAGTCTAAGTAGTCTAAATCAATATTGTTGGTGTTACATTTTGATAAGCTAATGATCTATAAGTAGTATTTAATATTTCATGCCTAGACTAGGCAGCCTAGGATTAACTGGACAGAAAACTAGAAAACATTAAGGAAAATCAAACCTGAATGACGGAGATTTTGTAGAATATAAAAATACACAATACAGTTTAATCTGTTATATAAAATTTAAGGACTACTGGAGGATAATAAATATAAATGAGTTCCCCTTTGGGGCATATTTAAAATTCAGAGTTTAGAGTAGGTTCCCAGAGATCATTTCATCAGTGCTAAAATGATAAACTGCTGAACTTGGTTTTAATACTCAATCCAAAATGCTTGAGGTAGTTACCATCACATAGCAGTTTCAGCACCTCAAGTTTTCAGTTTGCAAGTTCAACCAAACATCTGTAATGTGTACTAATCAATTTAAAATATCAGAACAAATATACTATGATGGTGATAAAACCCTAAAAATGTGTCACACATATTAAATTTTGATTAAAATTTTCATTTATGTACTATTTTATCTTCATTTACTTTTTGATTCAGCTTGAATATCTTATCTTTTGGTACATTTGTAGATACTCAATATACCTACTAACTGTAGATACTCAATATACCTACTAACATGTCTGCATATTATAAACAACTCAGAAGCATTTTCTCTTACCCTTGGAGGAGTGTGAGGTGACCACTGGGCAATATGACTCTTTGAAGGATCTGGAACATTAGGCCAGATGTGTTTTTTAATTCTGAAGAGAAAAGAAAAATGGCCTATGTAAAACCACACATAATAAACAATGAATAGTCCCTGTTTCTAAACATGTTCATCAAAGACTCTTACAAACTAAACCAATTACCTAAATGAACAAAAAATACCTACTCTACCCCAAACAAAAATTATTTTTCTTATAACCAATAGAAAAATACTGTTGAAAATGCATAAGGATTATAATGTATTCATAATGAATTAACAAAGCTAAATCTAATCAGTGTTCAAATTTTTTTTAAACTCTCAAAATTCTGCAATTAAAACCACTTAAAATCTTTATCCAGGCCACATGTTGTGGTATTCCAATTAAAAGAATCCAGATAACAAATTAATGTTCCCACTGATACCAAAAAAGTTCAAATACAAAAATCAAATTTAAAAAAGTGACTACTGAGAATGGTGCTTCAAAGAGTGAGAGCCTACCAGACTGACTCTCCTGTAGGAAATACCTATAACATTTGGAAGTAATATAAAAAGTAGTAAAGCTGACAACCTAGACAAACCAATGAATGAATCCTTGAAAGACACAAATTACCAAAACAGATTGAAGAAAAAGAAAGCTATATTTTTAAAGAAATTGAATTTTTAATTAAAAACCTTCCCACAAAACTCTGGGCAAAAGGAAACAATTGTATTAATACTATACAAACTCTTTCAGAAAACAGAGGAGGTAACATGTTCCTATTCATTTTATGAGGCCAGTATTATGCTGATTTTAAAACCAGACAGATAAGGCACATAAAGACAGACTAACTTCACTCATGAACACAGATGCAAACAGTATTAAACTGAATGCAGCAAAATCCAAGGAATGCAAAGATGATATATGAAAATCAATAAAATGCACCATATTCATGGAAGGAAGGAGAAAAACCGTATGATCATCTCAATAGATTCAGAAAAAGCATTTGACCAAATTGTGACACTCATTCGTGATAAAAATTGCTAGCAAAGCAAAACAGAAATAAGAACCTCCCCCTGCAAGTAGTAGTAAAGAGGAAAAAAAACCCATAAAGTGGCCGGGCGCGGTGGCTCACACCTGTAATCCCAGCACTTTGGGAGGCTGAGGTGGGTGGATTACCTGAGGTCAGGAGTTCGAGACCAGCCTGGCCAACATGGTGAAACCCCATCTCTACTAAAATAAAAATACAAAAAAATTAGCCAGGCATGGTAGTGCATGCCTGTAATCCCAGCTACTCGGGAGGCTGAGGCAGGAGAATTGCTTGAACCCAGAAGGTGGAGGCTGCAGTGAGCCAAGATTGTGCCACTGCACCCCAGCCTGGGCAACAAGAGTAGAACTCAGTCTCAAAACAAAAAAAAACCCCACAAAGCAAAAACTTCAACCTACAGCTAACATCACATGTGATGGTGAAAGACTAAATACTTTCACCTCTAAAATTAGGAACAATGCAATGTTCTTATATGGTCTAGATGTACTATATGTACTAGAGGTCTTAGCCAGTGCATTAAGACAATAAAAAGAACTAAAAGCATAAAGATTAGAACAATTATAATTACTCCCAAGAAGCATGATTGTGTATCTAGAAAATCCTAAGGAATCCAAAAAGCTACTAATAAATGAATTTATCAAAGTCTCAGTATACATGATGAACATATTTTAAAAAATCAATTGCATTTCTATATACTAAGAATTAGAAAATATTTTTAAACATTCCATTTATAATAACAAAAAATACTTCTGTCATGAATTCAAAAAAAGTTAGTTACACAAGGCCTGTCTACTGAAAACTACAAAACACTGCGAAAGTAAATTAACCAAAACCCAAATAAATAAATAAACCAGGTTCACAGATTGAAAGAGTAGCATTAAGATTGCAGTTCTCTCCTATAGATTCAATTAAATCTGACCTACAGATTCAATAAAACCCCAATCAAAACTATAGTTTTAAAAAAATTGACAAGCTGAATTAAAATGTATATGAAAAGGCAAAAAACCTAGCCAAAATAACTTCTTTAAAAAAAGAACATACTGGAAGAATCCTACCTATTTTCAAAATTTACTATAGAGCTATACTCACCAAGGCAATGTGGTATTGGCATAAGAACGGACATATATACATTTATGAAACAGAAGTGAGAGTATGGAAATAGATACAGACTTATAAAGACAATTGCTTTTAGCAAAGGTACCAAAGCAATTCAATGGGGAAAAGACACTCTTTTCAAAATAAATGACAATGGAATTAGACATCTGAATGAACAAAATGAACCTTGACCCTGACCTCACACCATGCACAAAAATAACCTGAAATGGATCATAGACTAAGAGCTGAAACTATTGAACTTGTGGAAGAAAACATGAGACAATATTTTGATACTGTGTTTGGCAGGACACAAAACTCAGGAACCACAGAAAAAAACTGATAAAATGAACTTCATCAAAATAAAAAACTTATACTTTTCTTTTTTTTTTTCCCAGACGGAGTCTCGCTCTGTCACCCAGGTTGGAGTGCAGTGACGTGATCTTGGCTCACTGCAACCTATGCCTCCTGGGTTCAAGCAATTCTCCTGCCTCAGCCTCCCGCGTAGCTGGGACTACTGGCGTGTGCCACCACGCCCGGCTAAGTTTTTGTATTTTTAGTAGAGATGGGGTTTCACTGTGTTAGCCAGGATGGCCTCAATCTCCTGACCTTGTGAGCCACCCACCTTGACCTCCCAAAGTGGTGGGATTACAGGCGTAAAACTTCTGCTTTTCTAAAGCCACAGTTAAGACAAAAAAAGCACAGACTGGGATAAAAGTTTGCAAAACGTATTTAACAATGTTGTAACCAGAACATATAAAGCATTCTTATAGCTCAATTATAAACAAAATAACCCAATTTGAAAATGGGTAAAAGATTTCAATAGACACATCACAAAAGAAAATATATACGTGATACATGAAAAGATCCATTACTAGTCATTGGAGAAATGAAAATTAAAATGATATAGTACTACACACCCACTAGAATGAAAGAAGTCTGACAGCAATAAGTGTTAGTGATAATATGGAACACTGCTGGAGGCAATCCAAGATGGTGTAGCCACTCTGAAAAAGTTTGGCAGTTTCTTATAAAGTTGAACATATACTTAGCATATGACCCAGCACTCTCACTCCTATTATTTGTTCAAGATAAAGGAAAACATATGCTCGCACAGTTTTGTATGTGAATATTCATAGCAACATTATTTATAATAGCTAAAAATTAGAAATAACCTAAACTTTCATAACAGATCAGTCTAAGTTTTGATATATCCATACTACACAATACTGTTCAGCAATAAAAAAGAAAAAGGTAGGCCAGGTGTGGTGACTCATGCCTGTAATCCCAGCACTTTTGGGAAGCCAAGGTGGGTGGATCACTTGAGGTCCGGAGTTCGAGACCAGCCTGGCCAACATGGTGCAACTCCGTCTCAACTGTAAACACAAAAATTAGCTGGGCATGGTGGCAAGTGCCTGTAATCCCAGGTACTCAAGAAGCTGAGGCAGGAGAATCACCTGAACTCAGGAGGTGGACGTTGCAGTGAGCCAAGATCATGCCACTGTACTCCAGTAAGGGTAACAGAGTGAGACTCCATCTCAAAAAAAAAAAAAGGGAGAAGTATATGCAACAACATGGATGAATCTCAAAAATATTACATGAAAGACATACGCAAAAGACTACATGCTATTTGATTCTGTTTATATAAAATTCTTGGCCGTGGCTCACACCTGTAATCCCAGCACTTTGGGAGGCTGAGGGTGTATCCCCTGAGGTCAGTAGTTCGAGACCAGCCTGGCCAACAAGAGTGAAACTCTGTCTCAAAATAGATAAATAAATAAAAATTCTAGAAAAGGCAAAACTACAGTTACAGAAAAGCAGATCAATGACTGCCTGGGGTTGGGTTGAGGAGAAGACAGATTACAAAGGAGAACAAGGAAGCTTTATAAAAGTGATGAAAATGTTCTATATTGTGATTGTGGTGGTAGTTATACATCTGTATGTAATTACAAAAGTTCATCAAACTGTACACTTAAAATGGATAAATTTTATTGCATGTAAATTCAGCTCAATAAAGCTGGGGGAAAATGCAAAAATATGAACAAGGTTACTTACAGGTCTCGCTTATTAAAGCAGAACAGCACTCCCAGAAGAGTTGTCAATAGGAATGCTAAGCAAACAGGCACGACTATGGCTTCAATTTCTCCTTGAGCTTAAAAAAAAAAGAAAAAAAGAAAAAAGAAAGAGGTGTCATGGGAAATAATTGTTGACATATGAACTAAGGAGATATAATACAACTTCCCAACGAGACTTACTGTTGAAAAGATAAAATACAATCCTAATTATTTTTCAAGGTCTCTTCAGACTTGATGATTTTTACCCTCTTCTCTCTTTGGTAAATCACATCCCAACCATTTATGTCTTATACATTAACCTGGCCGCATAGCATAAAATATATGTCGGTTGGGGGATAAAAATGATCAGTGTATCGGGTAATCTACTGGGTTAGAGCTTTCAAACATAACCATTTGTAATATTTATGATCTGCATTTGGTAGAATTTTAGTAAAAGTTTATCTCTGAGTTCTAATACTGTATAACAGAGAAATTATGTCAGAACAAATATAAATACTGGGTAAAATGGAAAAGCTATAAAAACATAATTGAACTACACATTTAACCTTCTAAAAAATAAAAATGCAACTCTCCGAAGTTTTAAGAGTTATTTACCATTTTTCAAAAAGATGATATATCTGATACAGGGCTAAGAACTTCAGGAGCTGCTCAATGGGCATGAGGAGTGGCACAAGTAGGAATAAACTAAAAAGTAAACAAGCCTAAGATCCCTAAATACCACACAAATCCTCATCTGAATTTAAAAGAGGACTTGTTCATCAAATTAATCACTAATTGGGATAATTAACATTGGAGATTTTTTAAATGACTTTCCTGATTAATTTTGAATTTTACTTAGTCTTTTACAGTAAAAAATGTATGAAAGTAATATTGCAGCCATATACTATTCACTTAATTTTATCCTTCCACCACACATATCCCTTTGTAAGTAACTACCATCCTATGAAGCTCAGTAGAAATCAAGAAATCAGATAAATGCTTGGGAATAAACTATGGGTTGACAAATATTAACTCTTAAATGCTAAGCATCATATATATATATATATATATTATATATATGGGTGTATGTATATATATTATGTGTGTATACATATTGATATATGTGTGTATATATATATTGATATGTGTATGTATGTATGTGTGTGTATATATATATAAAATGCCAAATCTAATTTAGGCAGAAACTTTGCTTTATTAAACATCTGCTTTTATGTTTTCAAGCCTGTGCCTTTGCTCATGCTGCTCTCTAAGATGCTACCTTCTTCCTATTTGTCCACATATTAACTCAAGGTTCAAGTATTTTCTTCTCCATAAAACCTCTGAAGGTAAAATTATCCGTTACTGGTATATTTAAATTCCTACTCTATTTACTGTCTACATAGTCCACAGGTTCTCCTTTTTCTGATTTACTTATGCAAAATTTCTTCAACTAAGCTGTAAGGTCCTCACTGACAAGACTCATGTCATGTGAAGAAGCCATAATGGATCCATGAGACTATAGATAGAGAATTGAAAAAAAGTAGGTTATAAAATAATACTAAGTATAATTTAATTTTAGGAAAAAAATATATACAGAGAAGAGACTAAAAGGATACACAAATATGTTATTTTGGGGTAAGGGACTAGGACTAATTTTTCTTCCTCTCTACATTTTACCGTACAGTCTAAATTCCCTATAATGAACACACTTATGTAATAAAAAAATTTTAGGCTGAGCATGGTGGCTCATGCCTGTAATCCGGCACTCTGGGAGGCTAAGGCAGGAGGACTGAGGCCAGGAGTTCAAAACCAGCTTGGGCAACACAGTGAGATCCCATCTCTATCAAAAAACTTGTTTTAACTAGCCAGGCATGGTGGTGCCTACCAGCAGTCTTAGTTACTTGGGAGGCTGAGGCAGGAGGATTGCTTGAGCCCAGGAATTTGAGGTTGCAGTGAGCTATGACTGCACCACTGCACTCCAGCCTTGGAGACAGAGCAAGACTGTCTCAAAAACAAACAAACAAAAAATATACATATGGGCTTTTATGTGTATGTGTGTATACACACACATACATATATACAAACCTCTGTAGAGATGGCTGGTCTCCACAGAAATACATAAAATATACATTTTTAAGTTTATTTTTAAATTTTTCTCAAGATTATGGTATAAAGTTTTATTTTAAATAACATACCTATTAACATACCACCACATGGGACCAACCTTATCCCAGAAACTATATTCATTACTGACCCTAACAGCAAAGCTCAGAACCTTTTATCATTTATTTTATGTAGTCACTCATTCATTTATTCTCTCACTCAGCAAGCATTCAACCAACAAGGCACATGGAATTTACTACTTATCATTAACTAGGCTGGCACTTGGGGGTGGGGGTTACAATCAAGGTAAAATAAGGTAATTTTCTATAATGATTCAAAATGTAGTGGGAACAAGAAAGAATGCTGGTTAAGTTTGCTTTAGGGAAGATGATGAGGTGAAGACCTCATTGGGGGCAATGCACTAAGAAAAGAAAGTTAGTATGAGGAGCTTGCAGTTGAAGAAAATGATGATGAAAGGGTACGCACAATCAATAGGACTTGACACTCAGCTTATGTGAGAGAAAAATATACGAATACATTTATTGTAATCACATCTAAATTTATGGCTTTGGCTAAGAGTTGGATAGTTGTGGCATAGAATGAGGGAGGGGAAATGTATTTGGGAAGGAAAGAGAAGATGGCTAAAGCCATGGACAGAGTTTGAATAGGCAAGTAAGAAAACAGGGTCAAGAGGCCAGGTGCGGTGGCTCATGCCTGTAATCCCAGCACTTTGGGAGGCTGAGGCAGGTGGATCACCTGAGGTCAGGAGGTCGAGACCATCCCAGCCAACATGGTGAAACCCCGTCTCTATAAAAATACAAAAAATTAGCCAGGCGCGGCAGTGGGCACCTCTACCCCAGCTACGTGGGAGGCTGAGGTAGGAGAATCACTTGAACCTGCAGTGAGCTGGGATTGTACCACTGCAGTCGAGTCTGGGCAACAAGAGCAAAAATCTGTCTCGAAAAAAAAAAAAGAAAATAGGGTCAAGAACAGAGCTCTGGGGAATACAAACCATTTAAAAGTTAAAAGTAGATGCCAGCCACAGTAGCTCACGCCTGTAATCCCAGCATTTTGGGAGGCTGAGGCAGGCACAACACAAGGTCAGAAGATGGAGACCATCCTGGCTAATACAGTGAAACCCCATCTCTACCAAAAAAAAATACAAAAAATTAGCCAGGCGTGGTGGCACATGCCTGTAGTCCCAGCTACTTGGGAGGCTGAGGCAGAAGAATCACTTGAACCTGGGAGGTGGAGGTTGCAGTGAGCTGAGATCGCACCACTGCACTCCAGTCTGGGTGACAGAGCGAGACTCTGTCTCAAAAAAAAAAAAAAAAAAAAAATCAAAAAAGGAGAAGAAGAACAACACACCAAAGAACAAGGAGACTCAGGAGACTGCGCTAGCAGAAAAAGTATGGTTAGAAAACCCAAGGGAGGAGGGAGTTTCAAGGATGGAAGGCCAACAGAGTCAAATGCAGAAAAGGCTGGAGGCAGTGGCTTATGTCTATAATCTCAGCACTTTAGGAGGCCAAGGCCAGAAGGATCACTTGAGCCCAGGAGTTTGAGACCAGCCATCTCTGTAAAAAAAATTAGCTGGATGTGGTGGCACTGGTCCCAGCTACTTGAGAAACTGAGGTAGGAGGATCACTTGAGCCCAGGAGGTCAAGGCTGCAGTGTGCCATATTCATGCCATTGCACTCCACTGTAGCCTGGGCAACAGAATAAGACCGTGCCTCCAAAAAAAAAAGTAGAAAAAAGATGAAAACTAAAAAGCATGCAGTACATATGATGATCAAGAGGTCTTTTGAGTGACACCAGAGAGGTTTCAGTGCAGGGGTGGGGTACGACCCCTAATTTCAGTATGTTAAATACTGAGTGGGAGGTACGGAAGTGAAGACTGTAAAGTGGACTAGTCCTTCAAGTAATCTCTCTATAAAAGAAAGAAATGAGGATAAAGAAGGAAAGAACACACCCAAACCAGTGAAAAAAAATGAACCCACATGGAAAGATATATAAATTCTTTTATGATTTTCAGTAGAGCTGAAAATAGTCAGAAGCAGTTAATAAAATGTCAAAAAGGTGAGGAATAACACTTTCTATAAAGAAACCACCAACCAAAGCCAGATAATATAAAAATCATCATGAATCCAAAGATGTACTTTTTAACACAATTTTAGCACATAAACTAAGTTCATTTCTAATCTAAGTTTGAGAAAGAAAAAAACCAAACTTCATTATTTCTTACCAAACTTTGGGGTAGTAAAAGTGAATTCTGGACCATCCTTCCCACCTTCATCTGTGTATGCTGCCATTCGTACCATGTACAATGTGTCACTAGTCAAAGAGGACAATGTATATTCTGTGTGGGAAGAATCCACATTCACAGCTGGAAGAAATAAAGAACTGTGCTTCATTCAACTATTCAATGCTTTTGCTTATTTGGCCTATATTTGGCATTGTGAAAGTATTAAAAAAGAAGCAAAGTATTTTTGTCATAAAACAACTTTTATAATGTTCTGACATAATTTTATGTTCTAAAGCACAACACAGTACTTTTTCAATAAATCCATGAAAGCAACCATAAGGCAAATTCTCAGGTGTTTCCTGAGGCCAATATACTATAAGATGTATAAGAAGAACAGACTTAAATTAGTACTTAAAAGCTTAAGGAAAAAATAACTGATTCTTAATAACTGATACAGTTTTATTACCAGTTTCATTTCCAATGATGGTTCTATAAAATATAGTATAATTTCTGATAAATCCATTCTGAACATCAACAGGAAGTTGGTCCCACTCTAAGACAGCTTCGTTTTTCCCTACTTTTTTTGTCCGAACAGTAGGTCCTTTGGAAGGTGCTGTAACAGAGTGAACACATTTGCTAACTGAAAATCATTTAGAATCTAGTAAAATTTCCTTGTCATAAAATTATTTGAACATAATGAGATACATCTTTATTTAAAAGTGATAAAATGTTTTTGTTAATACAAAGCCCTAAACTGTTTTTTTTTCCAAAGAAGTGAGTTTGGACTTACGAGCTTGTTTAAGGTATGCCTTTATGGATTCAGGGCTTCCTGGTCCGTCAGCATATACTGGAGTAACTGTTATCAAATAGCATTTGCTCTCTGCTAAGTTCCCTAAAGCAAGAATAGCAGATTAAGCATGTTTTTCCATAATGAAAAAGTCAAGTTAATACCATAATTTATTTCTACATTATAATTTCATGACCACTTAATTTTCTATTAAACCTGCAGTTTTCTAAGTAAGCATTGCCTTTTCCATACTGGATTCAAGCTTAATCAGGTAAAACTGTCTGTAAAAGTATTGCCAATGCAGTGGATAAAAAATACATTGTTAAGAATGATGATGGTATTTACATTTAGAATTTATAAAACAATGATCTCAAATTACTCTGGATTTTATAGAGTCTGACAATTTTTGTTATGTCTTACCTACAAGAGAGAACAGCCTAAGGAGCAAGACGACTAAAGTAGGAAGACCTAGGGAAAGCACTAATGGCCCTAGTTTGCGAATTGGAAAAAAGGGTAACTTAAAAAACTTCCTTGGCCGGGCGCCGTGGCTCATGTCTGTAATCCCAGCACTTTGGGAGGTTAAGGTGGGAGGATCACTTGAGGTCAGGAGTTTGAGACCAGCGTGGTCAACATGGTGAAACCCCCCTTTACTGAAAATACAAAAATTAGCTGGGCATGGTGGTGGGAGCCTGTAGTCCCAGCTGCTTGGGAGGCTGTGGCAGGAGAATCACTTGAACCCAGGAGGCGGAGCTTGCAGTGAGCCGAGATCGCACCACTGCACTCCAGCCTGGGCGATAGAGTGAGACTCTGTCTCAAAAAAGCAAAAACCAAAACAAACTTCCTTTATTTTTATCTTTTTTAGCATGCACCACTAAAATTTTTCTTTTTTATACAGCATATTATCTGTACATATTAGAAAATGTTTTATTGAAATTTATACCTTCAATAAGAATGTATATTCCTTAACTATTACTCATGAAGTTACATGCTCCTTTACCTTCTTAAACAGAGTGATTTTACCTTTTCTTAATGATCCAATATTACCAAAAAATGAACAATTTTTATATTCTACTCTAATGTGATGCTTTCAGGGTTACTGACCAACATACGACTACCTACCCAAACTTAATGTCTCCACAACCTATGCTAGCTTCTATTTTTTTTGAGATGGAGTTTCATTCTTGTTGTTCAGGCTGGAGTGCAATGGCATGATCTTGGCTCACTGCAACCTCCGCCTCCCGGCTTCAAGACATTCTCCGGCCTCAGCCTCCCAAATGGCTGGGATTACAGGCATGTGCCACCACGCCTAGCTGATTTTGTTTTAGTAGAGATGGAGTTTATCCACGTTGGTCAGGCTGGTCTCGAACTCCCGACCTGAGGTGATCTGCCCGCCTCAGCCTCCCAAAGTGCTGGGATTACAGGCGTGAGCCACCGCATCGGCCACTTCTTTAAAAAGTTTCTATTGGCTCTGAGCAGTGGTTCACGCCTGTAATACCAGTACTTTGGGAGTCTGAGGTAAGAGACTCGCTTGAGGCCAGGTGTTGGAGATCAGCCTTTGCAACACAGTGAGATTCCCTCTCTACAAAAAAAATAAAATTAGCTGAGTGTGGCAGCATGTGCCTGTAGTCCCAGATACTCCAGAGGATGAGGCAGAAGGGTCACTTTAGCCTGGGAGTTGAAGGCCGCAGTGAGCCATGATCATGCCACCATACTCTAGCCTAGGCAACAGAGTGAGACCTTGTATTTATTTATTTTTTTTAAAGTTTCTATAGTTATTTCCAGCCTGTTTCAGGACTTCCTAAGCTCCACCATGTTTTTAATTTGATAAAGTCAGTAAACTAGACAACCAAGCTTATTAAAACTGTACACTAATAACAGGTAAGTCCAAACAGCCTGTATTATGACTAAAGCTCAAAAACTTTATGGCAGGAATCTCTCTGCTTAGGGCTTTTCTCTAATTAACCATATTATTCACAGCTGAATTCTAATTATTAATTATCAACAAGAATATAAACTGAGTTTTTTTTCTCTTCAAAGTTGTTTTATCACTTTATAACCACTTAAGCAGCACCATAACACACAGACTGGAGCGCTACGATTCATTACTTCTGTCCTTTGTTACTACTTCCAATTGAAAGACATAAGGAAATCTGAGTTCTAGTTCTGCTTCCTCTAGCTGATGGTTCTAAGACATTAAACAAGTCATCCAGATGCTCTAGGAAACTATTTTCTCATCTGAAGGATGAGGTACAGAGAACATATAACTAATCAGCAGCAAAAGTTGGACTCTTATATTTCTCTATACTCTATAGTTTTAGGAGTTTTCCCTTGACAATAAAATCATATTGGGGTACAAAAAGAAGAAAGTATTAACCCCACTCTGTTCATAAAGAGACTGTAATTCAGAGAGGTTAAGTATGACTTGCGGAAAGTCACACATCTAGTAAGTAGTGAGGCTATGATAAATTGGAAGTCTTTTCAACGGACCAAAACACTATAAGCAAAAGAAAAAGCTGCCTAAAGAGTTAGAAAAAGGATATCAATTTAAATGTTTCTAGCCAGGTATACCTCTTAAATGGGTGCGATGCACGGTACCATCTTCTTGTTGCCAGTCTGCGATACAGGGTGCTTTATCTGATAACACACACCACTCAAGTATATATTTCTTTACAGATTCCCTTGGAGTAGTCCATTCTACCCAAAGCATGTTATCTTTGGGGAATGCTTTAAGATCCATTACAGGGTGAGTAGCTTTAAAACAAAGTTTGAATATTGAAATAATAAATATTAACAAATTTGAAATTTCCATATTTTACAGTCATTTCCAAAACATGTGATTTATCAATTTTTGTAGCATTATATTTCCTTGCATAAAAGCACTTTATTATAACTTACAGGTAAAGTAGTCAATTTTTAAACTTAGATTTTGCTTCCCCGCTGGGCATTGTGGCTCATTCCTGTAATTCTAATACTTTAGGAGGCCGAGGCGGGTGGATCACTTGACATCAGGAGTTCGAAACCAGCCTGGCCAACACGGTGAAACCCCGTCTCTACTAAAAATACAAAATTAGCCAGGTATTGTGGTGCGCGCCTTTCATTCCAGCTACTTGGGAGGCTGGTGCACAAGAATCGCTTGAAGCCAGGAGGCAGAGGCCAAGATCGTGCCATTGCACTCCAGCCTAGGCAACAGAGCAAGACTGTGTCTCAAAAAGAAAAAAAAAAATTGCTTTCCCTAAATTCTTCAAATGTTTTCTAAGTTTGTCATTGCAACTTTTCTTCTTTGAAAGCTACAAATAAAGCTTCAGATAAACATTTCAGTCATATGTATACAAAGTTCTCAAAATCTTGAAATAATATTTTAAAAACCAGGTAAGTAATCAGAATATGCTTAAATGAATGAAGTAGCTTACTGTGAAGTTTAAGTGAGCATGTAGTGATGGAAATGTTTCTTGCATCCTGATGAAATTTGTCTGCTGACTGATTCCTAAAAATGCAATCACTAGCTGGGTTTGGTGGCATATGCCTGTAATCCCAGCACTTTGGGAGGCCAGGGGAGATCGCTTGAGCTCAGGAGTTCGAGACCAGCCTGAGCAACCTGGCGAAACCCAGTCTCTAAAAAAAAGAAAATCATTATTTATAAAATTTAAAAAATTAAAAAATAAACAAGTGATTATCCCTGATACTGAGGAGACAGTCTTAGATAACTTGTGTTTTTTATGGGAGCCCTGTCCATACCTAACCACCATTTTTCCACCCAAGAGTCAGGCTCCATCTCATAGATACAAACCTTGAAAGCCACAGGCAGGGATAGTTAAAACAGCTGCATCTGATTTGCCAACAAGATTTCTTGCTGTTAGAGTTGCTACATAGCGATCATTTGTGAGATTTACTGTCAGTTTTGTGGCATTAACTGTGTAATTTTGTAAATGTGATTTCCATCTTGTGAGAGTCACTTCATAATCCAAGATTTTTCCATTGGCTTCAAAAGGAGGCAATGTCTGTAATAAAATAGTTTATTTTTAAAAATAATTTCATAAATCTTGAATAAAAAATCAGTTGTTCTTCATATTCACAAATCATGCCATTATGTCAAATCTCTAAATATTTAACTGGAAAGGATTCACAATCTCCATTTTAAATTCGGTTCTAAAATAAAACTAGTACATACTAAATGAAGAGTAAAAGCATGACCTCAACTAAAAGAGGGTAAGTAGCATCATTCTGTTAGCTTTTGGTTCTGTATCAATTCTGCACTGTGGCTATGTAGGTCTGAATTATTTATTTTATGCTTGAGTATTTTTCTACCTTCTTTTTTAGTATGATCTACTCATGCACTTACCAGCATACATTTTGATTATCACAAACTTTTATTATTTTCTGAGGTACTCTGGAAAATTCCAAAGTACAAAAACAACATTCCTCTTCTTATAGAACTTATACTTTCACAGAACTGTACTTAAATACCTATAAGGTATTATTTGTAGTTTATGAACCTGACTTCTATATAATATTAATACATATAAAGCATTACCTTTCTATTTAGTAAAAATAGTAATCAAATGCTTTGCTATTAAGATGAATAAAAATTTATTTATTTAAAAGACCTCCATTCATAATACCATACAAAATGTATTTATAAGGGCTGGGCGCGGTGGCTTATGCCTGTAATCCCAGTACTTTGGGAGGCCGAGGCAGGCAGAACATGAGGTCAAGAGATCAAGATCATCCTGGCCACCATGGTGAAACCCCGTCTCTGCTAAAAATACAAAAATTAGCTGGGCGTGGTGGCACGTGCCTGTAGTCCCAGCTACTCAGGAGGCTGAGGCAGGAGAATCACTTGAACCTGGGAGGCAGAGGTTGCAGTGAACCAAGATCACGCCACTACACTCCTGCCTGGCAATGGAGCGAGACTCGGTTTCAAAAAAAAAAAAAAGATTTATAAGAGAGAAAATATAAATGTGATTTTTTACCTTCCACACGAGTTGTATAGTTCTGTAGCCTTGAGTATGGGATGGATCTATTTTATACCAGAAACTTGGTGCTTTAGATGGTCCTAAAGAAAAGACACAAACTCCTTAAAATAAAAAGGTTTTAACAGTAAAATAAAATTCTGCAAATTATTCTTTTACTTTGTTCTTAGTACTCTTGCCCTCCAATTGCATGGTGTCTCTACCTCTTTGCATTTTCCCATCCCAGCACAAAACACCTGGCTCTTCCTTTAGTCGGGGTGATAGCCTGATATTCCAATTATACTGGAACTCTTTTCTAACCTCAAAATTGTAAAGGTAAAAATGTATTCTGAGCAACAACTAAAGAGGCATCACTCTTTCTTATAACTTCATGTTCTTTATTCTGTTTGTGTGCTGGCACTGTATTTATCTACTTGAATCTCCTGTACCAGCAGCCTTTTCCCAGCCTTCCTGGTCTGCCTGTCCTCACTTCCGTTTTGTCGTCTGTAATTGCCTCTTCATGATCAACACAACACTGCTTAGATTTTATTCAACTCCTCTCTTATTCTATTAAATACCAGGTCTTCTAATTATATTTATAAAAATTTTAAAAGTTAGTTAATATGATTTTTTAAAGAAAAAACGAACTTTTTAAAATAAACTTTTTAACAGTAAAAAATAAAAATGAAATAAATATAAGTTGATACTACTTATCGCTAAAAATCAAACTGGAAAATCTATTTAAACACATTGCTTACCCCTAAATATTCATAGGAATAATAAAACAAATTAAGATAAATGTACTAAAATAAGTTTATTACTTTATATAAGGATGATTGACAGTGATGGGATGTAATAAAAACTAATTCATAGTATTGTCGTGATAATCACTAACCATCTGAAAAAGCAATCCATAAAACATAGTGTTTTTTTTCCAGAGACAGTGTCTCGCTCTGTTGCCCAGGCTAGAGTGCAGTGGATGACTATAGTGAACCATAACCTTCAGCTCCTAGGCTCAGGTGATCTTCCCACCTCAGCATCCCAAGTAGCTGGGGTTTGGTCACCATACCCAGCCAAAACATAAATTGTTAAATACCAGTAATTAAATTCAGTTTTAAAAATACCTGTAGTATTAATTTTTCAAAACTTTTATAATAGCCATTAAATGTAGCATATAATTTTTCATTTAATTTTTAGCAATAAGTAATATCAACTGACATTTCATTTTTACTTATCATTGTTAAGCTTTTTGTAAAAAATTTGTCTTAAAAAAATCAATGGCATTAACTGATTTCTCAAAATTTTTATGAATATAATAACAAGATATGGTTAGTCAGTAGAATAAGAAAGGAGTTGAATAAAATCTAAGCAGTGAGGCTGGGTGTGGTGGCTCGTGCTTGCAAACCCAGCACTTTAGGAGGCCGAGGGATGTGGTTCCCTTCAGTTCAGTAGTTCAAGACCAGCCTGGGCACCATGGCAAAACCTTGTCTCCACAAAAAAATACAAAAATTTGCTGGGCATGGTGATGCATGCCTGTAGTCCCAGCTATGTTGGGGGCTGAGGCACGAGGATCGCTTCAGCCTTGGAGGTAGAGGCTGCGGTGAGCCGTGTTCATGCCACTGCACTCCAGCATAGGCAACAGAGTGAGGCACTATTTCCAAAAAAAAAAAAAAAATTTAAGTACTGATATGTTAATCATGAAGAGGCAATTACAGACAACAAAACAGAAAGGATAGGACAGGCAGACCAGGAAGGCTGGGAAAAAGGCTGCTGGTACAGAAGTTAAAATAGATAAATTCACATGAGTACAGTGCAGCACTCAAACAGAATAAAAAACATGAAATTATTTTTAAAAATTATGAGCTGGAAATATTTCCTAACATAAAGAGAACCCAGAGACTTCATTCACTCATTGATTTGACAAAGATTATGTACACTTGTCCATTAAAAATGCACACAGGCACTAACCACAATATTTTACCTACATTTTAAAGTATTACATTAATTCCTCCCCATGTATCTCATTTTAAGAATTCCTGGTCAAGACAAAGCACTCTGGCTGAGGACTCCCATAGCAGCAATAGCAAAACTGATTTCTTTCTCAGCATTTATGAGAGAAATCTTAGGGAGAAGGGTACTTTTCTGCCTTTGATGTTCTCAAGTCACATGACCTAAACCTCTAGAAGAGCTGGAAGTAAAGGGATATAGGTGGTAGGGGATTTTTTCAGCCACAGCTACTGCCATTGATAACTAAGAGGTGAGTCTGTGATAGGAAGGTCTCAAAATGAAAAATCTATGCCACAGGATTATTTCTTGAACTTAGTAACATCAGCTGCTTTGCAGTGAGGATCTTACTTTAGACTGTACACTCTTTTTGTGCCTTTTTTATTCTATACCATATATATTATCTATAGGAGAAAAAAGGAAAATAAAAACTAACCAACCAAAATTCCAGATCAACCGCTTCCCAGGGGCTTATCAAGTGCTATTAGAAAAAAAATGAATAAAAGGTATAATACAAGTATCTTTTTGATAGTGAGGATCTAAGGTATAGTTTGCTAGACAGTGTGATTTTAATGATTCAGGATATGATTCTCTAGTTAGGAGTATCTCTGGAGAAGTCTCCTTGAATAAAATGTTCTAGACTTATCAACAGTTAAGTCAACGGTTTTCTGATAGTATCTAAGTCACCATTCCATGATGAATTTTTTTTTTTGAGACGGAGTCTCGTTCTGTCACCCAGGCTGAAGTGCAGTGGCGTGATCTTGGCTCACTGCAACCTCCGCCTCCCGGTTTCAAGCGATTCTCCTGCCTCAGCCTCCCGAGTAGCTGGGACTACAGGCGCCCACCACCACGCCCGGCTAATTTTTGTACTTTTTAATAGAGAAGGCGTTTCACCATATTGGCCAGGCTGGTCTCAAACTCCTGACCTTGTGATCCGCCCACCTCGGCCTCCCAAAGTACTGGGATTACAGGTGTGAGCCACCACACCTGGCCTCCATGATAATTTAATTAGGTATCAAATAGACTTACACTATCAATGATCCATATTCAATTTTACATCTTAATGTCCTTAAAAATGAAAACGTAAAAATATTGCAGTTTGAATAAAATGATCACAAACTAAGAAGCAATGAGGCTATATTATTAAAACCAGAACCAATTCACATCCGGAATTCCAATAGCTTTACTTCTTCATATACTCATTTACTTACTATCTTCATAGGTGATCCCACTTGCTTCTTCACTCCAGTCACTCCAGTATCCCTTACCATCTTCCTTCATACAGCGAATCCTAAACACATATTCTGTAAAAGGTTTAAGGTCTTGGACAGTGAATGAAGATCGGGTGGATGCTGTGTCTTCAGGAGGAATCTGAAACAAAGCAAATCAACCAACAGAAAACCTCAATTAGTAAGGTCTTCTAAATTGTGTTAAAATTTAGAAACTTTTTTTTTTTTTTTTTTTTTTTTTAGGCACAGCCTTGCTCTCTTTTGCCCAGGTTGGAGTGCAGTGGTGCGATCTTGGCTCAACACAACCTCTACCTCCCAGGTTCAAGCGATTCTCCTGCCTCAGCCTCCTCAGTGGCTGGGATTACAGGTGCCCGCCACCACTCTCAGCTAATTTTTGTATTTTTTTAGTATCAACAAGATTTCACCATGTTGGCCAGGCTGGTCTGTAACTCCTGACCTCAAGCAATCCACTTGCCTCGGCCTCCCAAAGTGCCAGGATTACAGATGTGAGCCACTGCGCTCAGCCTAGAAACTATTTATTTGAGACAGAGTCTCCCTCTGTCGCCCAGGTTGGAGTGCAATGGTGCAATGGCGCGATCTCAGCTCACTGCAACCTCCGCCTCCTGGGTTCAAGTGATTCTACTGCCTCAGCCTCTCGAAACTATTTTACTGACACAAGACTAATACATTAAACTCAACCTCTGGAGACAAATAAGTGTAAGTTAAAAAGCAGTCCAAATCAGTAAAGTTATTAGGTTTTAGAAGTATGGAAACATCTATTATCTTTCCTTTTTTCCCTTTATTTCTTCCACAGGGCCTGTAATATAACTTAGGATTTCTACACGAAACAGATGGCACACTCCATTTAGAATAATTCAAGGAGGGCTTCATAAAGGGACTACATGCAGAGTATATGGAATCCTTAGACAGTGCAGTTAGTACTCTGGGACTTAGAGCTGTTTCTACCTCTAGGCCCAAAGGGATGAGGGAAAGTACCAGAACCTGAAAGAAGCCAGTCAGCTAGAGAGGGCTGTCTTGACAGGCAGTGACCCTAAGTTGAGAGACGGGGCTAGGTGTGGTGGCTCACACCTGTAATCCCAGCACTTTGGGAGACTGAGGTAGGTGGATCACCTGAGGTCAGGAGTTCGAGACCAACCTAGCCAACATGGTGAAACCCCGTCTCTACTAAAAATACAAAAATTAGCTGGGCGTGGTGGCGCACACCTGTAATCCCAGCTACTTGGGAGTCTGAGGCAGAAGAATCGCTTGAACTAGGGAGGTGGAGGTTGCAGTAAGCCAAGATCATGCCATTACACTCCAGCCTGGGCAACAAGAGCTAAACTCCATCTCAAAAAAAAAAAAAAAAAAAAAAAAAAGATAGCCAGTTACTGAGAGGAAGCAGGGAAAATCAACATGCCAATTTCACTTTTCTTCTATCTGTCTTCTCTCCTGCCTAGTCCCTTCCTTCCATTAACCACAGTCACAAGGAAGCTATAAAGAATGGGAACCCACAGATGCAGTCTATATAGGTCAGCATGACACAATAAAGAGAAGGGTAGAGCATAGATGTGGACAGGCAAAAGGAAGATATCCAGCCCAATCAAGAAAAACGAAAGTTTTCCTGGCTTTTAAACTTGGCTTTCAGAAAAAAAGAAGAAATTAAATACAGATAAATAACTGGTCATATTACTCTGATAATTTAATATTGGATACAAAATAAACATCAGTCTTTTTTGTAGCACTGAATTAAGATTCTATACTTAATATCACATTTTGAAGGACTTCAGGTATGTATATTCTCTGTACAACATGAAGCATTAATCCAATTTTGTTTTATTGCTTTTCCTGATTGTATTCTGAGCACTTTAGATAAGTGGGGTAAGGAGAGAAGTAGTAAAGTCATGAGCCCAATTCCCTAACAAGCTCACTGTGACTAGAGCAACAAAAGCAAAGACATACTGTTTGTGATAAATGGAATCAAAACAGAGAAGAGTATGGATAACTGAATGCTATGGTGATAGCCTTTTTAAAAGCTCCAAGTATTTCTTTTGCTGGTAGCATCATCTTTGGGTATACTATCCTTTTCAGTCTTACAAGTTCCCTACCAATCCCTTCCTCTACCTCAGTGGTTGGCAAACTTTCTATAAAAAGGTAGATAAAATATTTACTAATATTTTAGGCTTGTGGGCCAGAGACTCTCTTTGCAACTACTCAACTCTTCCACTGTAGAATAAAAATAGAGACAATATGTAAAGAAATGAGTGTGGCTGTGTTCCAATAAAACTTTATTTACAAAAACAAGTCACAGGCTGATTTTGGTGGACTGCAGCACACCAATCCCTACACTAGCTACCTTATCCTTATAATCTCTTGATTTTTGCTCCTCTACTTAATTTGCTTCTTATTACTTGTATTCTTTGTAACTCCCATCAAAAATGCCATTTCTAGGCTGGTAGTGGTAGCTCACATCTGTAATCCCAGCACTTTGGGAGGCCCAAGGTAGGAGAATCGCTTAAGGCCAGGAGTTTGAGACCATCCTGGGCAACATGGCAAGACTTCATCTCCACAAAAAATAATAATAATTTTAAAAAGCCAGGTATGGTGGTGCACACCTGTAGTGAGACTAAGGCAGGAGGATCACTTAAGCTCGAGTTCGAAATTGCAGTGAGCCAGCGGCCTGGGCAAATGGAGACACTGTCTCTGGAAGAAAAAAAAAAGCCATTTCCTATCACCCTATATCATTTTCATGTTTTACTTAAAGGCTACTGTATTTAGCAAAACTGTATTTTCTATCTGGATATCTTCCTGATTCCCCTTGTTTGAAATGACCCAGAAGAGGTATCAAGCAAAATATTTCACATACCCAGAAACTTAAAGACATTTAGAGAATGACTGAAACTTTTTAAGATTAGAGGGTTGAAAGAAGGACTATTTGAATAAACAGTAACTTTCAATTTACCTGGCTCCAAGTTGAGGCATCTTTGGTCCTATACTGAATATTATATTTTAGTATTATAACACTCTTAATACTTGGGTTGGTCCACGTCAATTTTAAGATACTAGACAGTTCCTCTGAGTTGATCACTGATAAATTATGTGGCGGATTGGGCTTCACTGAAAAATAAAATAAATCCTAAGGTTTATTATGTTTTCCAATTTCATATACAAACTCAAATATACTCTTTATATTGTCCTTCCTTTATTTTACAATATTCATTCATCCTTACCAAATGAACTAATTTCTCTGAAAATTATGCTATGCTATATACCTTATAATGGAAAAAAAAAGATTTCTAAAGAATCTTTAGTTCTCCTTGTTAGTTTACTACATTCGTTACTCTCTTCAGGTTCGTATGTCAAAAGACAAATATTTATGATATCAAATTTTTAAAAAAGAGAATAAAAATGGAACATACATACTGTAATTACAATGGTGTAAGATGTTTGAGAACAGAAAACATTCAAAGTGAAAACAGCTGTTAAGTGTGGCTGGATTATGGATATTTTCCTTTTTCCAAATTCTATTTGATATTACTGATAAAATGGCTTCATAAAAATCACTAAGATAAATGCTTGTTTCTACATTAATTAAAATCTAAAATCTACATTAATTAAAATCTAAAAAATTAAAATCTAAAAACATTAATTAAAATCTAAAAATCTACATTAAAATCTAAAAAAAATCTAAATATAAAAATTAATTTGTAAACTACTACAGTGTCAAATAAACTCTCAAATTCAGGTTTATAACTACCTTTATATACAGGATCAAAATTGATATGATCTGATGTAACCTTCCCAAGGGCATTCTCTGCTTCTACCCAGACTTCAATGTTGACAAAATACACAGTAGAATAATCAACAGTGCATGAGGTGGGGGTGTCACGTTTTGCTTTGCAATCAGCAAACTTGTGTGTTGCCCTAAATACAAAAAATTGAAGAATCAGTCATTAAAAACACATCTGAAAAAATTAGAGTGAAAAAAATTACTTGCAAAGAGTTTGATGAGACCTAGATTGTCGTAGCAAACTTTGCAATAAAACTGCTGGTCACTAACAAAATTTCTTTAAAATTAACCATTCTTTAAAATTAACTTTGATCTATATCTTAAAACATAAAATTATTTTCAAATTTGTAGTCTAAAAATATTGTGCTTTAAAATTTTATGCTCCATCCCCACTGACTCCTCTCCAAAAATTATCTATTTCCTTGTGATCCCAGTGCTGTTTTTTCTTTTTCCTAAAACAGAACCCTTACTGTACCACAAATTTCTTTAAGCACAATATGCTAAAAGGTGACAGGAGGTTAGGTGTAAGAATTTCTATCACCCCTTAGCCTTTAGTCTTAGGGCTAAAATCTCTTAGCCTCTTTCTAGTCAAACTTAGGCAACTACTTTCTGATTTCTATCACCATGGAAAGTTTCAAGTAATATTACTATATTTATTTATAATTATATAAATTATGCCTCAATTAAAAATATTTATCTACAACACTGTTTTTAAAAATAGAAGGATAAACCAAACCCCAAATTGAACCAAAACAAAAATGGTTAGTCTCTAAGGAGAAGAAGGAAATAAGGTAGAGGATTCAGGAATAGAATATAGACTTTTCTGAACATGCCTTAATACTATTAATAGATTTGACTTTTTGGATTGTTTTATATAATTATTAAGAAAAATTCCTAAGAATCAAAAGCAAAATGAAACATATGAACTTGTGTACTGAGTATGTAGTATAACCACATAGAAAAGAACTATTCCAAGTAACATTAAAACACAGTAATCTGACTATTACACATCCTTCATAGAGAAAAACAATCTTAAAATCATTCTTGGTAATCATTTTGTTGGTGCTAATACTGGTGTTATTATTCTGCAGCTGCTGTATTAACCGTAGGATAAAGCAAATGAATAATTATATTAGTGTTGTTGTGAACTATGTTTTTCAGTTCATAAGAAAGAAGATGTAGATGTCAGGTAAATGTAATTATGTAAAAACCTATAGCCCTAATTTTAAACTGAAAATATCAGTATGAATTTGTATTTTTAAAAGATAGTATTATATCTCAAACCACAAAACATATCCTAGCTCTTTCGACCGAAAAAATCTAAAAAATCTAAAAACTATGACAAACCAGTAGTGATGAATTCCTGTGGCACCCTGATTGTAGTCTGTAAATATTATTTCACACTAAATGAAACCAGAGAGTTTTGGGAAAAGGTTGATTCCAGGTCTGGGTGAGGAAATACATAAGATGACCCTGTAAAAGCATGTTATATCAGCTATCAAAGGCTAAGGAAGTTGTGTCAAGACGATGAATGAGCCGGGTGGGGTGGTGGGTGCCTATAATCCCAGCCACTCGGGAGGCAGTGAGCCAAGATCACGCCATTTCACTACAGCCTGGTCAAAAGAGCAAAACTCTGTCTCAAAAAAAAAAAAAAAAAAAAAGATGAATGAGCCAATTTGAATAAACTGCCACTGATCAAAGATGGGACAATCCATAACGAATTAAAACACATCAAATATGTTTAAATATAAATTCATAATGAGAAAGAAAAGCCCTCATTATTCTACCTTTGGAGGATACTAGGGAATCAACTCATTATAAAACTGGTAATTAAGGAAAAATATTATACCTATCTTGCTTCTCTTATCTGAACTGTACTTCAGGGTAAACCACAGTTGATAAAGGCAAGTTTTTCTTTAAGTATTTCAGCTAAAACAAACAAAACACAGAATACCACAGTTTTGTAATTTATATACAAATTATAATCACTGATGACTGCTCAAAGCTGTGAGGGAAATACTAGTGGGAAAACAACATGGTTAAATTTCGGAAACATTCTGTTGAGTTATAAAACTTTTCACAAAAGAGTGTATACTATATAATCCCATTTATATGAGACATTCTGCAACAGGAAAAAATAATCTATGGTGAAGAATATCAGACAGGTAGTTGCTCATGGGGTGGGGCACTTGCCGGGATTGACTGTGAAGGAGCAGGAAGGAACTTTCTAGGTGTGTTAGTAATGTTCTATGTCTTGATACTGATTTGAGTTACACAGGTGTCTGTACTTGTCAAAACTCACTGAATGGTACACTAAGATTTGTGTTTTCACTATATGTAAATTTTACTTAAAAACATAATACTGAACTCTAGTTCATGTAAATACTGAAGTGATTAAGAATGAGGTATATTAATGACTGTAACTCACTATGAAATACTGAAGTGATTAAGGGTGACGTATATTAATGACTGCAACTCACTATGAAATACATAAAAAAGAGACAGATTGAGAGATGGAGAGAAGGATGCATAGATAAATAGATAGGTGATAAAGCAAAGATAGTAAAATGTTAATTGTAGAATCTAGGGTATGCAAGAGTGTTCACTGTAAAATTCTTTCAGTTTTTCTGTTTGGAAAAAACAAATGGGAAACTTAGTAAATAAAGGAATAAGGCTGACAACACCTGAAACCACTGCTCAATCTTAATATCAGAAAAAAGAAAAACAGTGAAACATTATCTGGTCGTTCCTGATAGAAGTACACCTCACTCCTACAAAATATTTTTTTGGGAAAAAAAAAAAAATCAAACCCAAATCTGATGAAATCTGTAGGTCTAACAGCAATTTTTTGGAAAGAAAAAGACAAGGGGGCCAGGCGCAGTGGCCACGTCTATCATCTCAGCACTTTGGGAGGCAGAGGCGGGCAGATCACGAGGTCAGGAGTTCGAGCCCAGCCTGACCAACATGGTGAAACCCTCTCTATTAAAAATACAAAAAAAATTAGCTGGGCATGGTGGCACACGCCTGTAATCCCAGCTACTCAGGAGGCTGAGGCAGGAGAATTGCTTGAACCTGGGAAGCGGAGGTTGCAGTGAGCAGAGATCATGCCACTGTACTCCAGCCTAGGTGACAGAGCAAGACTCCATCTCAAAAAAAAAAGACAAGGAAATATGTTAAACAATGTACAATGTATAACAGTTTAACAACTGAATTGTAAGGAAAAAGAACAAACAGAACCTATAATTTAAGAGACAAGACATAAATTCACAAAGTAGGGAGCTTATTCGAATCTTGACTGAAACAAATGTAAAAAAATTATACATATATGCATATTCATGAGACAATGAGGGAAATCAACACTAACTGAAAATGTAGTATTTTATATCTGAGTGTAACAATGGTATGTTGTTATGCTTTTTTTAAAATGCCCTTATCTTTTAGAGACGTGTACTGAAATATCTTTGGATGAAATATGATGTCTGCGATTCTCTCTTCAAGACAATATAGGCAAAGAGTACCTTCGAAATAAAGACTGGTCATGAGCTGACCAGTGTTGAAGCTGAGTGATGGGTATGTATGGGTATTCTACTATTCTTTCTACTTTAATTTTTTATTTATTTATTTTTTTTGAGATGGAGTCTCACTCTGTTACCCAGGCTGGAGTGTAGTGGTGCGATCCGGGCTCACTGCAACCTCCGCCTCCTGGATTCAAGTAATTTCTCCTGCCTCAACCTCCGAGTCACTTGGATTATAGGCGCCTGCCACCATGCCTGGCTAATTTTTGTATTTTTGGTAGAGACGGGGTTTTGCCCTGTTGGCCAGGCTGGTCTCAAACTCCTGACCTCAAGTGATCTGCCCGCCTCAGCCTCCCAAAGTGCTGGGATTATAGGCGTGGGCCACCGCGCCTGGGGGATTACAGGCGTGAGCCACCGTGCCTGGCCTCTACTTTTACATATATTTGAAATGTTACAAAATAAAAAATTAAATGTTTTAAAATAGCATTTAATATTATTACTTGGTAAAATAAAAATTTCAGCAAAAATGACTAAACTTTAATAAATCTAACATGAAACAAATTTAAAATAACGTACCATTCAGATTTTAAAGTGAAGTTTGTCTCCAAGTGTGTTTCCCTTCCACGATCCCACTCACACCTCATTTTCTTCCCCTCATTCACAATGCAACTCAAATTTTTAGGTTTTTCTGGAGGCACTAAAAGGGATTAATTAGCATCTTTCAGAAAGCTTTATATCCACAAATATTATGCAATTTATATACTACCCAAGGCATTTGCGATCTAAATTAGATGAAAAAAATCAAACCCAAGCAAAAAGTATGGACACAATGAAAGGCTGATGACAATTTCTTTTCTATCCCAACTCTTACACTTCTTTTCAGGAAGTAATATATATACATCCATCCTAACTGTCATCAACTGGTTTGTTTCACATTAATTTTCTATGTAAAATCAACTTTCATTTATAACTGGAAAAAAATATCAACTGATTTCTCCATTAAGTTTATTTTTAAAAGTAATATATACATACGTTTGTAAGAGGCAATTAAGTAGAAGCCAAAATGATTCATTTATATTTCTCTTCTTATTGCTTTCCCAAACTCATTGGAAGAAAAGCAAATGCCAAAACAGTAAAGTCTGGGTGATCCACAAATTAGATAACCCACTTTTGGATCACAGTAAATTTATTTTGTTTACTTTGTTACTCCAAGGCCAGGCACAGTGGCTCACGCCTGTAATCCCAGCAGTTTGGGAGCCCGACGCAGGTGGATCACCTGAGGTCAGGAGTTTGAGACCAGCCTGGCCAACATGGCGAAACCTCATTTCTACTAAAAATATGAAAAATTAGCCGGGCGTGGTGGCTCATGCCTGTAGTCCCAGCTACTTGGGAGGCTGAGGCAGAGGACTGCTTGAACCCGGGAGGGCAGTGAGCTGAGATCATGCCACTGCACTCCAGCCTGGGTGACAGAGCGAGACTCCATCACCCAAAAAAAAAAAAAAAAAACGATTTACTCCAATATTTGTTCGCTTTCTTCAGGTAGCTGCTTTACACGTGCATTTTCTCAGCAATTAAGGGATACTGAGAATTACCATCATTATGTCAATTCAACAATACTTTCTTGTGGTGGGGGGGGTCTCATGTCAAATATTTCTCTAGTAAACTGAAACTGCTTGACTTTCAGGAAAGACAGGAGACTTGTGGTTCCCACTTCTAAGCTTATTCTTTAAAAACCAAACATGTCCAAGTCACTAAGTCCACAAGTTACTACATTTTATAAAGATGAAAGGACAACATTAAAAATGCAGTTCAATAGTCATGACAAAGTCTGAAATAAGACAAAAACAAAACTTACAGCCTGAAATTATTGTGATTCCATAAACATTCTGTTCAAGCTGTCCGAATGTAAGAATGTTGCAAGTGAGCTGAATATTTAATGAAGCTATATCTGTAAAGGTGACACTGGATGCTGTTCTGTTTATGATAGTATATTGCTCCTTAGGAATAGTAAAATGGTTTGTTTTCCAGACAATGTAATTAGCATTTACATGAAAATAATCCATACATTTTTCCTTTAGCACACAAACTGCAGTGAAATTAGAATGAAGTTGTACAACTGGAGATTCAGGACTGATATAACCACATGGATCTAGAAGTTCACCTAAAAAGGAACAATAGAAAATATATAAATGGACTGAATTTTTCTGGTACAAAATGATATCTAGCTGGTAGCACTCAATGTAGAGTCCCTCAACCTTCACTAAAATATCCCTAAAGACACAGAAAAAGACAATACACAACTGAAAATTAATATGGTTAGAATTTAATGCCTGAATTTGTAAAGAAATATACAAATTATAAGGATAATAGAGCTGAATTAAGAAAAACCCATTCATGCTTTATAGCCCATGGTATAAACTATTTCTTTAAGAAACACAAACTGCCTGCAGCATGATTCATACTTGCCCCACAACCTATCCTGTCCCTCCATTTAGATCCCAGGTCTAAACTCAACTCTCCAGAAAACAGGCAGTGGTGGTCTCCTCTACAGTCCTGAATGCTGTTGTGGAGTACAGCTGGGGTCACAGACAGACAGTATACATTGTCCACACATCAAAACTCAGACAACAAAGGAAACAGCAAGGGACCAATATAAAACAGGAAGAATAGAACAAGATGGCCAAATAGTTTAGTTTTAAGAATAAATGCATGGCCCTGGGTATGATGGTTTGCGTCTATAATCTCAGCACTTTTGGGAGGCCGAGGCAAGAGGATCGCTTGAGCTCAGGAGTTTGAAACCGGCTTGGGCAACATAGGGAGACGCCATCTGTACTAAAAATAAAAAAAATTAGCCGAGCATGGTGGTGCACGCCTATAGTCCCAGCTATTCGGGAGGCTGAAGTGGGATGATGGCTTGAGCCCAAGGGGTCAAGGATGTAGTGAGCCACTGCACTCCACCCTGGACAACAGAGTGAAAATAAATGCATGGGATAAGATCCCCTATTTAAAAACAAAGAATCAGCCTGACCAACATGCTAAAACCCAGTCTCTACTAAAAATACAAAAATTAGCTGGGTGTCGTGGTGGGCACCTGTAATCCCAGCTGCTTGGGAGACTGAGGCATGAGAATCACCTGAGCCCGGGAAGTGGAGGTTGCAGTGAGCTGAGATCACGCCACTGCACTCCAGCCTGGGAGAGAGAGTGAGACCGAGTCTCAAAAAAAACAAAACAAAACAAAACAAACAAAACAAAACACAAAGAATCAGATTGGGTAAAAAAAAATTAAACACAACTATACGCTTTACCTACCACCTACTCCACATTGATGACATCTCAATCCCTATCTCTAGCACTAAACCCCCATGCTTTCAATAGCCCATTAGACATATATCTACCTGAGATATCCCATAGCTATTTTTAAATGAGCATGTCCAAAACTATTACGTATCATAATCTTTTCAAACATATTATTTTTTATTCTTATTTCTCTGCCTCTGCTAACAGCGCCACTCCCATCCAGACACCCAGGCCAGATACTCTGTAGTCATCTTCCAACATCTCTAATTAGCCTCCTCTAACCTCCAACTTAACAATAGTGCACTGTGTTGGTTCTATATGCTTAATAAGCATATCAACATCTTCTTTCCAATGCTACTTTGACTGCTGAAGCACAGGATACTATATCAGTCTGACCTCCTTCCAGTTTATCTTACATACTACTGTCACAGTTACTGTTCTAAAATAATTAAGACATTTGTCTACTTTAAATTATTTAGTGGCTACCTATTAACAAGATAAAAGTCCCAACTATTTGACATGATTTTATTCTTTTTCTCTAGCTTCAATGTCCACAATTATAAGGTGGCTTTCCTCAATGAATCCTATTTGCTGTGGGGTTCCTGGGTAGGTACCCATGAAGTTTTTTTAAGATTAAAAATTACTAGCCTGGGCAACATGGCAAAACCCCGTCTCTACAGAAAAAAATACAAATATTAGTCAGGCATGGTGGCACACGCCTGTAGTCCCAGCTACTCAGGGGTGAGGGTCGGTGCTGAGGCAGGAGGATTGCTTGAGCCCAAGAGGTCAAGGCTGCAGTGAGCCCAGAAAAAATTAAAAACAGTTTTTGCAGTCAAAATTGTATCCCCAAACAGAATCCCAGGACCTCTCATAAAGCCTGTAAAACCCAGAGCTGGAATGTGTATTTCTTTGTTTCAGACTGATAATGTTTATATCATCTTGCTGTTTATATCATCTTGCTGTTATTTATAAATGCCTACTGTAAATCTTAGTATTACTCTCAATTTCCAATAGTATGGTCCTTCATCCAGTGGAGAATCTCAGACTAAGTTACTCTGTGATACTGGGTCAGATCTTACAACTCCTTAGACATCACTTTATTCTTTGGCAAAATCACTTGTTATACTTTCTCTAAAGTAATTATAGGGATGTTAAATGTGAAATATATTCTAGAGTACTAAAAACATAAGATGTAATTAGAGACTCAATATGAATAATTTTTAATCACATAGAATAAGAGAAATATTAAAAATGGGCAAATGGGCTGGGCGCGGTGGCTCACACCTGTAATCCCAGCACTTTGGGAGGCCGAGGTGGGTGGATCACAAGGTCAGGAGATCAAGGCCACCGTGGCTAACACAGTGAAACCCTGTCTCTACTAAAAATACAAAAAATTAGCCAGGCGTGGTGGCGGGCGCCTGTAGTCCCAGCTACTTGGGAGGCTGAGGCAGGAGAATGGTGTGAACCCAGGAGGCAGAGCTTGCAGTGAGCCAAGATCACACCACTGCACTCCAGCCTGAGCGACAGAGTGAGACGCAGTCTCGAAAAAAAAAGGGCAAATGTTCCGTTTTTCAAAGTGAGACACAGCTTCACTAATACCATCCCATGTCAAATTAATCCCATTTTACAGGGCTACCAGGCTGAGATTAAATTGTAAAAAGAAAGTATTTTAATTAAGAAAGGTATCTGATAAAGTTATTTTGAATGTTTATAGGGCAAGATGAAGAAATATGAATTAGAATACACTATAACTGGGTGGGACTCAGTGGCTCACGTCTGTAATCCCAGCACTTTGGGAGGCCGAGGTGGATGGATCACCTGAGATGAGGAGTTCTAGACCAGCCTGACCAACATGGTGAAACCCTGTCTCTACTAAAAATACAAAAATTACCCGGGCATGGTGACCCGCACCTGTAATTCCAGCTACTCGGGAGGCTGAGGCAGGAGAATTGCTTGAACCTGGGGGGCAGAGGTTGCAGTGAGCTGAGATTGAGCCACTGCACTCCAGCCTAGGTGACAAAACGAGACTCCATCTCAAAAAAAAAGAAGAAAAGAAAAAAAAGAAAAAGAATATACTATAACCAATATTACAATGAACATTATGAAATTGCTGATATTTTGCTACTTTTACAGGTTCATACTCAAATTTATATTTGATTACCCGTATATAAAAATACTGACTAAGAAAAAAGTCAATTAGAGTATGGTCTTAAGTAGAATATGCTGAAGTGCATGCCCTCAATCCTTGGAGAAGACTGTATTTTAAGAATGGCCACACCTACATATTTATCCCATCCCACCTATTTTTCTTACAATGTCACGCATACTCTTTTCATGAAGAGGTGGGGACTCCATTTCCCCCAACCACATCAGATCTGTAAGAATGCCTTGTGTCCACTCCAGCCAATGGAGTGTGCTATGAGACTTCAGAGGCTAGATCATTAAAAGAATACAGACTCCAATTAGCTTTCTTTCTCTCTCCTGGGATATCTGCCCTTAGAACCCAGCCACACATTGTAAGAAAGCCAGGGCCATAAAAAGAGGCCATGTATGGTGTTTTGGACAATGGCCCCAGCAACGCCCTCAGCCTGCAGATAACATTAACAACAGACATATAAGCGAAGGAGTCTGCAGATGACTCTGCAGATGACTCCAGCCCCCAGTCTGAATATTGCAGCTGAGGCCCCAGACATTGTACAGCAAAGATGAATACGTCTGATTGTGCCTGCCTATCTATAGTCCTGTCCTATACAAACCATGAGAGATATTATTATCATTTTAAGCCTTGAAGATCTGGAGTATTTGTGAGGCAGCAACAGGTAACTAATGCAGTCCTGTTATTTTCAACATTTTAATCAACAACTTGGGAAAAGACAGACACACATGCTTATCAAATTAGCAGAGGACAGGACTACAAACAACTGCCAACACTTCGGATGAAAATGTTGGGATTCAAAATTATGTTGAAAGAGTAGAACACCAGGCTAAAACTGATAAAATGAAATTAGCAACAAAGGAAATATATCCTATTTAGGTAATAAGAAATATATATAGGGTGAGGGAGAACTAGTTTAAGAGTAACCCATGTAAAAACCACCTGAGAATTTTCACTGATCACTAGCTTAACATGAAACAAGGGTGTATCTCAGCTACCAAATAGTTACATAACTTTATAAAAATGATGTTCAGATCAAAGTAAGTATAAGAGCCACTGTAGTCAGACTGGTTTTGGTATATTACACTCTTTTTTTCATAAAGAAACTTTCATTCAAAGACAACAATAACCTTTATAATAAATATGCAGTAACTATCATTTTTATAATGCTTACTGTAGGCCAAGCACTGTCCAAATATTTCCTCTATATTAACTTATTTTTGGTTGTTTTTTGAGATAGGGTCTCAGTCTGCCACCCCAGGGTGGAATGCAGTGGCACAATCTCCACACACTGCAACCTCTGCCTCCTGGGTTCAAGTGACTCTCCCACCTCAGCCTCCCAAGTAGCTGAGACTTTCAGGCATGTGCTACCAAGCCCAGATTTTTTTTTTTTTTTTTGGAAACAGGGTTTCACTCTCTCACCCAGACTGGAGTGCAGTGGTGCGATCTTGGCTCACTGCAACCTCCGCCTCCCAGGCTCAAGCGATTCTCCTGCCTCAGCCTCCTGAGTAGCGGGGATTACAGGCGTGCGCCACTACCGCCTGGCTAATTTTTGTATTTTTAGTAGATACGGGGTTTTACCGTATTGGCCAGGCTAGTCTTGAACTCCTAACCTCAAATGATCCACCCATCTCGGCCTCCCAAAGTGCTTGGATTACTGGCATAAGCCACCATGCCTGGCCTCTATATAACTTCTTTAATCCTCACTAATAACCCTAGGAGGTAGTGGCCTTTATTATCACCATTTCATAGATCAGGAAATTGAGGTACAGAAAATGACTGATCAAGGTCCTACAGCTAGTAAGGGGGACAGCTGGGATAATATTATTCATATACATACACACACACACACGTACACATAAATATTTTTTATGAGACAGGGTCTTGCTCTGTTACCCAGGATAAAGTGCAATGGTGTGACCATGGCTCACTGTGACCTCGAGGTCCAGGGCTCATGATTCTCCTGGCTCAGCCTCCTGAGTAGTTGGGACCAGAGGCGTGATATGGTTTGAATCTGTGTCCCCACCCAAATCTCATGTCGTATCATAATCCCCAGTGTTGGAGGTGGGGCCTGGTGGAGAGGTGATTAAATCATAGGGGTGGATTTCTCACTTGGTACTGCCTTGAGATGGTGGATGAGAAATGAGTTATTGTGAGCTCTGGTCATTTAAAAGTTTGTAGCACCTTCCCTTTCTCTCTCTCTTCCTCCTGTTCTCGCCATGTGAGATGCCTCACTCCCCCTCTGCCTTCTGCCATGATTGGAAACTTCCCAAAGCCTCCCCAGAAGCAGATGCCACCATGCTTCCGCACAACCTACAGAACTGTAGGTTAATTAAACCTTTTCTTTATAAATTACCCAGTCTCAGGTATTTCTTTACAGCAGTGTGAGAGTGGACTAATACTTGGCTAATTAAAAAAAAAATTGTAGAGATGGGGCCTTGCTTTGTTGCCCAGGCTGGTTTTGAATTCCTGGACTCAAGTTATTTTCCCGCCTATGCCTCCCAAGGTTCTGGGATTACAGGTGTGAGCCACCATGCCCAGCCAGTATTCTATTTTAAATGTAATACAGGCAACTAAGAGAAGAGTCAGTAGGGTAATCAGCATGCACAGGGTTAAAAACCAGATCCTATAGAATGACTAGATATCTGGGTAACTGTAATTTGGGGATGAGGACTTACAGACACAGGAAAGCAGCCCTTCAATACTTGAGGAGCATGTAGTACGAATGACATAAAATTTAACAAGATTTAACAAATTTTCTCCTATTCATTTACAAAAAAAAAAAAAAACCCACATACTTTTTTCCTTCCCCATTTTAAAGTTATTGTTAGTATGGATATACAGCATTTAAGATTACTGACTGTTACAACTCAAATTATAAAAACAGATTGTCAAGAATGTTTTTATTAAAATCAATTTAAGATATTATTCTCTCGATTATCCTAGAAATAATATATGAACATAACAATTAAACATAAGCTTAATTATATAATAATATAAAAATATATAAACCTAATTTGTGAAGTTAGAAGATAGGGTATTTCATGAACCTTACCTGTAGATTCAGTGGTGAGGAAAATAAACAAGGCTTGCACTAGCCAAGTCTGCAACATCAACATCTTGCGCGGATATTTCTGCAACAGACACGTGTAATATTACTTTTAATATTTTTTCTCTTATATACACATAATTTAAGACACAATCTCGTTTCCATGCTGTAGCTGCGTTTCTAAAAGGTGGTAAAATTCTTAGAGAATGTAGAAAACTTAAGTCTTCACATTATTTTTCTTCATTCTACTGAAGTTATGGCTGTGGAAAACACTGCTAGAAAACATAATTTATACTTTAAGGTTAATTAAAAGAGATATCTTGTTTCTTTCTTATGTGAAGTCCTATATTAGTAAATAACTGTGAGATTAAGAACTTCAGAGTGACAAATTTCTACATGGCAAAACTCACCATAATATGTATCCTTAAAAGATACCTGACAAATGGAAAAAAATGTTTGTAATTCATAGCATGGCCAAAAATTTTCCCTGATATATAAAGAATGCCTACAAATCACTAAAAAATTCTAACACCTAATAGAACAACAGGCAAAAATATTTGAATAGTTTATAGAAAAGGAAATACAAGTAAATCAAGCATATGAAAAGATACTTTCAACCTCACTCAAAATGAGAAATATAAATTAGAGAACTACTCGGATAGGAATGCAAAATGATACAGACACTCTGGTAAACAATTTGACAGTTCATTACCAAGTTAAAAGCACACCATAAGACTTGGTATTTCCACTCCAAAGAGTGTACTCCCTAAAATAAAAACATATGCCCACACCAAGACTTATACTCAAATGTTCACAGCAGCTTCATTCATAAGTCCCAAACTGGAAACAATTCAAATGTCCACCAACTGCTGAATGTATAAACATACATCCAAACAATGGTAGAGACATAGAATACTACCCAGCAAACAAACAAAAAAAAGAGCATGAACTAGTGATACATGCAGTAGTATGAATGAATCTCAAAAGCATCACACTGAATAAACGAAGCCAGACACAACAGGTTATATATTGTATAACTCTATTTACAGGAAATTCTTTTTTTTTTTTTTTTAAGAGATGGGGGTCTTACTATGTTGCCCAGGCTGTCTCAAACTCCTGCGCTCGAGCGATCCTCCTGCCTCAGTCTCCCAAAGCACTGGGATTACAGGCATGAGCTATTGTGCCACTGTGCCTCGGAAATTCTTGATACGGCAAAACTAAGGTGACAGAAAGCAGATCCAGGGTTGCCTAGGGCTGAGGTAGACAAGGCACACATAAAGGGGCATAAAGGAAATCTGGCGTGATAATAATAGTCTATGACTTGATTGTGGTGGTGACTATAAGACTCTATACATTTGGCAGGGCGCGGTGGCTCACGCCTGTAATCCCAGCACTTTGGGAGGCCGAGGTGGGCAGATCACTTGAGGTCAGGAGTTCAAGACCAGCCTGGCCAACATGGTGAAACTCCATCTCTATTAAAATCTCTACAAAATTAGCTGGGCGTGGTGGCGGGC
The DNA here is from genome assembly GCF_028885625.2 of Pongo pygmaeus. Classification (NCBI taxonomy): domain Eukaryota; kingdom Metazoa; phylum Chordata; class Mammalia; order Primates; family Hominidae; genus Pongo; species Pongo pygmaeus. The sequence continues at coordinate 61,261,632 of NC_072377.2, forward strand.
GTCTATGATGCCAGCTATTCGGGAGGCTGAGGCAGGAGAATCGCTTGAACCCGTGAAGCAGAGGTTGCAGTAAGCCCAGATCATGCCACTGGACTCCAGCATGGGCAACAGAGTGAGACCCTGTCTTTCTCACACACCCACACACACACACACACTAGCCAGGTGTGGTGGTGTATGCCTGCAGTCCCAGCTAATCCTGAGGCTTGAGGCAGAAGAACTGGTTGAACCCAGAAGGCAGACGCTGCAGTGAGCTGAGATGGCACCACTGCACTCCAGCCTCGGCAACAAAGCGAAATTCTATTTTAAAAAAAAAAGACTACATTTGTCAAAATTCACTGAATTCTGTGTCAACTATTTCAAAGGCACTGAGATTTTACCTTACTTTCAAGCTAACAAGTCAGCCTACCACAGTGTCATGGATACTGGCAAAAGGCATGACATTTTTGAGTCAGAGACAAAGCACTGTATTACTCATAACAGTAGTCAGAGTATCAGCATTTTCTTGTGCCAGCTGCTTGAGTCCCAACTGCCACAGGGCATTGTGAAGTCAGATGACACCTGAACAGGCTGCTTCACAGGAAAGAAAGACAGATCTTAAGTAACCCTAAACTTGAAAAATATGCAGGAAGCATGTCTGCCTTTTACTCTAGAGGGAGACATTATCTGTGTCTTTGAAGACTGTAAGTAAACCTGTCCTTTGCTCCACGGCTCTGAGAGTCTACCTTCCAACATTCTTTAAAAGGTAAGTTGGCCGGGCACGGTGGCTCACACCTATAATCCCAGCACTTTGGGAGGCTGAGGCGGGTGGATCATGAGGTCAGGAGTTCAAGACCAGCCTGACCAACATGGTGAAACCCCGTCCCTAATAAAAATACAAAAATTAGCCAGGCGTGGTGGCAGCCGCCTGTAATCCCAGCTACTCCCAGCTACTCAGGAGGCTGAGGCAGAGAACTGCTTGAACTTGGAAGGAGGAGGCTGCAGTGAGCCGAGGTCATACCACTGCACTCCAGCCTAGGTGACAGAGCGAGACTCCGTCTCAAAACAAAGTTTAGAAAAAAGGCAGCCATCAGGGTTTTTGCTTATACGAAATGCAGAAATGTTAGACTCATGGGTTTCCTATCAAGTTGTAACTAAAAAATGGTGAATTTTATTGTTTATAAATTAGACCTTAAAAACAAACAAAATCTGCCCAGATAAGGTATAGCCAAAATAAACGAGTGCTTAATACCTCCAAAGACATGTACAAGAATGTTTACAGAAGTTTTATTCAAAATAGATGAAAATTAAAATCAACCAAATATCTATCAACACTAGGATAAATTATGGTATATTCAAGTAATTGAATCACAGCAATGAAAAAGAATAACAGATACATGCATCATGGATGAATCTCACATATAAAACAGAATGAAAGAAATCAGACAGGCTGGGTGCAGTGGCCCACACCTGTCATATCAGCACTTTGGGAGGCTGAGGGGGAAGGATTGCTTGAGGCCAGGAGTTAACAGGCCAGCCTGCACAAAATAGTGAGACCCTGACTCTACAAAAACATTTTAAAAGAGAAAAAAGGCAAGAAAGTACGCTCTGCATGATTTATTTTACAGAAGTTCAAAAAGAGGCAAAAGTCTACCATGTTTGGTGACAGAGGTCAGAGCAGTTGTTTTTTGTAAGGAAGGGTATAAAAGGGGACATTCTGGGTGCTGAGCATGTTCTGTATCTTGATCTGGACAGTGATAAACTCACTGAGCTGTACACTTATGAGTTCTGTTTTGCAGTATGTAAAAAAAGGTACACAAACCAAAAATTATCCCAATACCATTCTTACATATTAGTGTTGGCAAAAATATAAAAACCCAAAAAGGTATCAACAGGGTGTTGTAAGACTAAGCAACGAAAGTATCATTACACACTAAAGATTATAGTGTAAATTGGCATAAGCTTCCCAATACATTGAACACTTTAAAAACGGTCAGTTTTGTTGTTTGTAAATTAGACCTCACTTAAAAACAAAGAAAAAAGCTCTATCCAAACAAGGCAGAGAGCCAGTTTGGCAATATCAATCAAAATTAAAACACACACATTTGATTCTAATGATTCTACTTTATTTTATCCTACAGATATGAATAAAACAACACATGTACAAAGTTATTCACTGCATTGTTTTTAATAGTAAAAGGCTGAAACAACCTGATTATGATGGGACACTAGTTAAATGATGGTATACCAAAACCATCTAAATGTAAATACTTGTAGCCATTTAAAAAAAAATGAGGAAGCTCTATATGTACAGAAACATAAAGTTATCTAAAATACATTGTTACATTGTTAAGGTACAGAACAACGCATTTGCTATTATTTGTGGGCAAAACAATATACAAGAAAACAAAACACACATTCTTTTTTTATATATGCATACAATATCTCTAGGAGGATAAAGTTCAAATACTGGCTGTGACAGGGTATTTGAGACATCAGGGTGGGAGGGAGACGCTCCACCATATACTCTGCAGCCTTGCTATGTTGACCATGTGAATCTTCAGTACTTATGCAAAAAATTAATTTAAATTAAAAAATACTTAATGTCAGCTAGGTGCAGTGGCTCATGCCTATAATCCCAGCACTTGGGGAGGCCGAGGTGGGTGGATCATCTGAGGTCAGGAGTTCCAGACCAGCCTGGCCTACATGGTGAAACCCCGTCTCTACTAAAAATACAAAAAGTAGCTGGGCGTGGTGGTGGGCACCTGTAATCCCAGCTACTTGGGAGGCTGAGGCAGGAGAATCGCTTGAACCCGGGAGGCGGAGGTTGCAGTGAACAGAGATGGCGCCACTGCACTCCAGGCTGGGCGACAGAGTGAAACTCCGTCTCAAAAAATAAATAAAATAAATAAATACTTAAGTTTCAAACTATTGGGTACTATGCTCACTAACCGGGTGACAGTTCAATCGTACTCCAAACCTCAGCATCACACAATATACCCATGTAACCTGCACATGTACTCCCTGAACCTAAATAAAAGCTAAAATTATTAAAGACAAAATACTTAATGGGTAATTTTTTCTTCTAAATAAAACTATTAACTCTTCTTGATGAGAAATGGCTTCCTAGTTCTACACTTGGAACACAATATTGTTTTATTAAATATACATACTAACTTGATTTTATGCACTCCCTAATCATGTAACAGCTTGCCAGCATGCCCAGCTAATTTTTTAAAAATTTTTCTGTAAAGATGGGGGTCTCACTATGTTGCACAGGCAGGTCCCAAACTCCTGGCCTGAAGCGATCCTCCTCCTTTGGCCACCCAAAGTGCTGGAATTATAGGTGTGAGCCACTGTGCCAAGCCAAATGTACTATATTCTTGCAACAAAGCTGCTCCAGAACAAGAGGTCCATGAAAGAACTTATGATTACTTCAAAGCAATTAGATTTGTTTGAGTAGTACCATGGAACACAAGCAAAGGAAACTAGGCAAAGGTAGATTTCACATTTCACATTTAGAAAGTAATCTTTCCTAATTTTTAAAAGATTGTAATGGAGAGGTGATGAAGAAACATCTATTACGGGACTGGATTTCATAGTCCAAATCTAAGAAATGAAGACACAGTAACACTATATAAAATATTATATGCAATACAGTTAACTTCACTTGGGGCTTGTTTAAAAATTGACAGAATTATGGCCGGGTGCGGTGGCTCATGCCTGTAATCCCAGCACTTTGGGAAGCCAAGGCAGGTGGATGACAAGGTCAGGAGTTCAAGATGAGCCTAACCAATATGGTGAAGCCCCGTCTCTAATAAAAATACAAAAATTAGCCGGGCATGGTGGCACACACCTATAGTCCCAGCTACTCAGGAGGCTGAGGTAGGAGAATCACTTGAACCTGGGAGGCGGAGGTTGCAGTGAGCCAAGATCGTGCCATTGCACTCCAGTCTGGGCGACAGAGCGAGACTCCATCTCAAAAAAATTAAAAAAAAATTTGACAGAATTGACAGTAGTTTGCTTATTTTTTCCCTCCTTTCCTTCTGTTGATACTAATATTTAATTTAAAAGTATATTAATAGCACTATCACCTCACCTCTTGCAGAGTTTTCTATGCATATGTTATAACCATACATTGCATACACTAACCTTCTTTGAAATCTGCAGGTAACTTGAGAAGCTTCTATGAAGCCAAAACCTAACTAGTAACCATAAATACAGGAAAGATTATTTCTGAAAACCAAATGCTGGAATCATTCCTCAACTACGGTGATATAACATGGTAGTGTGCCAAAAGGAGCTAGATGATGTATAGTAAGTATTGCTACTTTCAATGTTAAAGAAACAAAGTTTATAAATGATTTATTTAAAATAAAATAAATTCAAGATTATCCCTATAGTTGTTCATTCTGATTTACTTTCATTTCCATATGTTTTCTCAAGTGAGAGAAAAAGCAGTAGAGTTACAATTGATAAATATTTAATGGTTAGGCTCTTTATAAATTATTTTTGTCACCTATGGATTGTGATTTTTTTTTCATTTCCTAACTTAACCTAAAGATGAAATAAAAAGCACGAATATATTTAGATTTACATTTCATGTGAAAAAGAATGTCAATATAAACTCTGTTACTATGGTAACATTACTATTACAATTGTAGAACAGTATATGAACTAAAATTGCCAAATAGAAGGCAAAATAATGCTTGTTGAATGAATAAGTTGAGTGGGGATCAAGATGAAGAAAATTTCTATATATCTTTCACAGTACAGTGTTACTGTGAATAAACTGCCAGAAGTTGGTAACACCTACGCTAAATTAACTAATTATTAAATTAGTTTTTAAATTATCCACACTCTGTTCTCTTCCATTAGTATCAATTATGAGTTCATAACAATTAACACTAGGATACTATTTTACATTACACAAAATGTTTTCACATAAATTATTTCACTTTAGTATCCTAATATCCTAAAGAATCAGGTGAGGAGGGCAGGGATTATTTATTGGAACTTTGTAAAATAAAAAAACAAAAATTCAGACAAGACCAATTACTTACGCAAATCACAAAATTAGTAAGTGAAGGAGTAGGCATTTGAAGCTCAGTTTTCTACTTCTAAATGTCATGCTTTTTCCATTGGGTTTCACTGTAAAGAGAGGAGAGTCTTGTTCAGAAGGCTGGCTTTGATAATTTTATTATATGTGTGCTTTTAAAATCCCCATCTGCTCTTAGACTTTCGGGTTTGCAGAAAGTATCCCACTTTAGATATGTTCTGAGCTTCAGAATAAAATAAACCCATCAACACTTGTATAAGAGTATTCAAATATCCTAGTCCTTTTTTTTTTTTTTTTTTGAGACAGTGTCTCACTCCCATCACCAGGCTGCAGTGTAGCAGCACAATTACAGCTCACTGTAATTCCCAGTGTAACTTCCCAGGCTCAGGTAATTCTCCCACCTCAGCCTCCCGAGTAGCTGGGACTAGAGATGGCACCATCATGCCTAGCTAATTTTTTTATTTTTAGTAGAGATAGTGTTTTGCCATGTTGCCCAGGCTGAGCTCAAGGGGATCTGCCCACCTTGGCCTCCCAAAGTGTTGGGATTACAGGCATGAGCCACCGCGCCCAGCCCTAGTGCTATGATTTGATATACACTTGCAAACATTATTGGCTCACCCTTACCTAATGCAAACTTCCCTGATGTCTATGTAATGTCACAGAAACATGAAAGGAACATTTATGACAGAAGGAGTTCTTTAACAATCACATATTTTTTCTTCTACTAGCACTAAATTAAGCCTGCTAACAACTATTCTACGTAATCAGAGATAAAAATCCATTTTAAGATTTGTTCACTTAAATTCTAGCTTAAGTACTAGTGCTCCTCTTTGAAATACAACAAGTAACTTCAAACTTACGCAAGGAGTTGACTCTTCCATTATTGTTTCATACACATTAAGCCTTTGATATAACTTAATAACACATAAGGAATTAAATTTATAAAAATATTTTTTAAATGTCTAATGAAAAGAAACTGAAAAAATGCCATGTGAAAGTGCACTATAATCCCACCAAGAGATAACTACTATGAACATTCTGGTGGATATTCTTGCAAAATTTTCTATACATGTATTATATAACTTTATATTGTATAAATATACACTTTCCTATTTTACAAAGATGGGATCATATAAGTGAGAAATGTTTTATAACTTCTTTCACTTACCACTACATAGTGGACATCTTCATAAGTTAATATATATACAGTAATTCCTTGTAGCCTTTACTCAAATTCACCTCCTCATAAAGATCTTCCCTAACCACCCTGTGTTGCTTATACCCCTTTCCTGTTTGTTTTTTTTTTTCTACAACACTTAACACCTTCTAAAATAGGCTAGCAAACATTTTCTGTAAAGGGCCGGATAATAAATATTTTAGACTTCATGGGCTTTAAGTTCTCCCTTGCAATTAGTTAACTCCGTTATTAAAGTGCAAAAGCAGCCATACACAATATGTAAATAAGTGGGCATAGGTATATTCCCATGCAATTTTATTTACAAAAATGGCTGCAAGCTGGATTTGGCTTATGGGCTATAGTTTGCCAACCCCTGTTCTAAATACAATATAATTAAATTAATTTTCTTTTTGTTTGTTATGGGCTGAACTGTTCCCCCAAAAAAATATGTTGAAGTCTTAACCCCAGTACCACAAAATGTTACTCTATGGGCAGATTTAATTGGATGTTATAGTGGAGTATAATAGGCCTTTAGTACAATATGACTGGTGTCTTTAAAGAGACAGAGCCAGGAAGAATACCATGTGAATACACAGGCAGAGACTGGAGTTATGCAGCTGTAAGCTAAGGAATCTCAAGGACGATGGCTACCACCAGAAGCTAGGAGAGGCAAAGGAAGATTCTATCCAAAGTCTCAAAAGGACTTCTAGCCTCCAAAACCTTGAGAGAATAAATTTGTTATTTTGAGCCACCCAATTTGTGGTACAGGTTGAACATCCCAAATCTGAAAACTGAAATGCTCTAATTCCAAAATGTTTTGAGCTCTGGCATTTTGGATTTCAGATTTTAGGATTTGGGATGCTTAACTGTAAGTATATAATGCAAATACAACACAAACTGAAAAAAAAAAATCCAAAATCCAATATACTTCTGTTACTAAGTATTTCAGATAAGGGATACTGTAACAAAAGGATGCTCTATTACAGTAGCCCCTAGGAAACTAACACATAGTGTGTGTCCCCAAAATAGAAGGTGTGAAGAGTGGAATGGCTAGGCCCTATGGCAGCTGTGTGCTTGGCTATATCTTCTTTGGTGATGTGTCTGTTCAAACATATTGATCAACTGGGTTTCCTGTTTTCTCATTAAGTTTTGAAAGTTCTAAGAAGATATTCTGGCCTTTATTAGAAAATGGATTTATGCATTATTTTCTTGTATGCTTGTCTTTTCATTCTTTTAACAGTATCTTTTGAAGGAGGTTTAATTTTAATAAAGTTCAATTCATCAATTTGTGTTTTTGATGTATCTAAGAAGTCTTTGCTTAATCTAAAATCACAAAGGGCCCGACGCGGTAGCTCACACTTGTAATCCCAGCACTTTGGGAGGCCGAAGTGGGGGGATCACCTGAGTTCAGAAGTTCGAGACCAGCCTGGGCATATGGTGAAACCCTGTCTCTACTAAAATATTTAAAAAATTAGCCGGGTGTGGTGGCGCACATCTGTAATCTCAGCTACACAGGAAGCTGAGGCAGGAGAACTGCTTGAACCCAGGAGGCAGAGGAGGCTGCAGTGAGCAGAGACAGCACGACTGTACTCCAGCCTGGGTGACAAAGTGAGACTCCTTCTCAAAAAAAATAAAATATAAAAAATAAAAATAAAGTCAAAAAGGTTTTTTCCTACAAGTTTTATAGTTTTAGGGTCATTTAGGTCTCAGTTATTTCAAGTTAATATTTATGTATGGTGTCATGCTGAAATTTGAGTTCATTTCGTATATATTGATAATTGTTTCAAAACTATTTGCTGAAAAAATTATCCTTTCTCAAGTGAATTGCCTTTGCGCCTTTCTTAAAAATCAGTTGTTCACATAGGTGTGGGTCTATTTGGGTACTCTCAATTCCAGGGTGGGCAAGCTTTTCATATATGAGCTATGAGGTAAATATTCTAGGTTTGTGAGCCATAAGGTCTCTATTGGAGCTACCAATCTACTGTTATGACACAAAAGCAACCATAGAAAATACACAAACAAACAGGGGTGGCTGTGTTCTAACAGTACTTTATGGAAACAGAAGGTAGGTTGACTCCTACTCTATTTGTTCCACTGATCAATTTGCTTATTTATATGCTACCACCACACTGTCGTGATGACTGTAGCCTTATAAATCTTGAAATCAACATTCTGTGTGCACTCAAAAAGCACTGCTGTTGCTGGTAGAGTGTTACATAAATGGCCATCACATGAATTTGGTTGATAGTGTTCAAATCTTCCATATCCTTACTGATTTTCTGACTACTTCTATCATTGTTCAAAAAGGGATAATGAAATCCCTGAACATAACTGTGGATTTACTTCTCCTTGCAGTTTTTACCCTGTGTGTTTTGAAACTATGTTATTTGGTAGATCCTTCTGACAAATTGACCCTTTTAACATTAGGAAATGCCCTTCTTTACCACTGGTAACATTCTCTGAAATCTACTTTGATATTACTATAGCCAATTCTGTCTTATTTTGATTAGTGTTATCACGACATATCCTCTCCCATTCTTTTTTGTTTAATCTGTATGTTTCTTCATATTTAAGTAGCATCTTTAGGGGGTAGGCAGCATGTGGTTGTATCCAATCTGATAATCTCTGCTTTTCTGCTTTTCAATTGGGTCTTCAGACCATTTACATTTAATATAATTTGTGATATGATTAGGTTTAAAGCTATCAGCTTCGTATTTGTTTTCTTCTTGACTGTTCTTTGTTCCTGTTTACTTTTCTGCATTTATTTTTGTTAATTATTTTTTATTCTCTTTTCCTTGTTAGCTAATAAGCTATAATTCTTTGTTTTCTTATTGGTTGCTTTAGGTTTATAATGTACATCTTTAACTTTTCACAATCTATCTTCAAGTAATATTATGTTACCTCAGGCACAGTATACAATAGTATATACTTCCATTTCTCCCCCTAGACCTTTGTGCTATTTTAGCATATATTTTACTTTTGCATATATTAAAACTTCACATTGGTAGCTCCCACCTGTAATCCCATCACTCTGGGAGGCCAAGGCAGGAGGATCATTTGAGCCCAGAAGTTTAAGACCAGGTTGGGCAATATAGTAAGACTCCCGCCTCTACAAAAAATAAAAAGTTAGATAGCTGTGGTGGTGCATGCCTGTTGTCCCAGCTACTTAGGAGGCTGAGGTGAGAGGACTGCTTGAGCCTTGGAGGTCGAGGCTGCAGTGAGCTGTGGTTGCACTACTGCATTCCAGCCCGGATGACAGAGTGAGACTGTCACATATTTACTCATGTGGTTACCATTTCTAGAGCTTTTAATTCCTTTGTATAGATCCATATTTCCATCTGGTATCATTTTCCTTGGGCCTGAAAAACTGCCTTTAACATTTTTCTGTAGTGTGGGTAGAGCAAAGCCTAAACAGATTTGAAAACAAAACCAAAGTGTGAATGCTAACAAGTATTTAACCTAACATAACAAGCACAGTTCAAAATGAGAAAAGATACTACTAATTACTATATTAACAGATCAAAGGAAAATGACAGGGTCATTCCAACGGATGTTTGAAAAGCATCTGATAACATTCAACAACTGTTCATCTAAAACTTAAAAATAACAACAAAGTGTCAGAAAACTAAGACTGAAAGAGACCATCCTTACCTTGGTGAAGGATGACAAAGACGATACAGGGACTCTAGAACCAGATTGCTTGTGTTCAAATTTCAGCCCCTATATTTTAACATCTTAAGCAAGTTTTTAAATAGCCTTCACTTTTATGTCCTTTATCTGCAAAAATGGGGTACCACCACCACCTACCCATCTAGGAATGTTATGATGATTAAATAACTCAATATACATAAAGTGCTTAGAATCATTTGGCTCATTGTAACTACTCAATAAAAGGTTAACAGCTGTTATTATTAGTGCAGCTCTTGCTGTTGCTGCCACAGGTACTACTATAAGAAACCTACAAGGCCAGGCGTGGTGGCTCACGCCTGTAATTCCAGCACTTTGGGAGGCCGAGGCGGGTGGATCACAGGTCAGGAGTTTGAGACCAGCCTGGCCAATACGGTGAAACCCTGTCTCTACTAAAAATACGAAAATTAGCTGGTGGTGGTGGTGGGCACCTATAGTCCCAGCTGCTTGGGAGGCTGAGGCAGAATTGCTTGAACCCGGGAGACAGAGGTTGCAGTGAGCCGAGACTGCACCACTGCACTCCAGCCTGGGCGACAGAGTGAGGCTCTGCCTCCAAAAAAAAAAAAAAAAGGAAGAAAGAAACCTATAATAAGCATCTATAGGTTTAAAGGTAAAAATTAGAAGCGTTCCTATTAATGTCAGGATTCAGACAAGATGCTTGAAGTCATCAGTTATTCACCACTGCTCTAAAGGGCTTAAGCAAAAATATAATAAATAAGATCTAAAAATGCAAAATAAATTGTGAATGATATGATTATCTATCAAGAAAGAGTGAGACTCACATGACAAACTATTAGGGCTATTGAAAATTTAACATAGTAGTCAAACAAAACATCATCAAAAAATAATAGGTCTATTTAGAGTTTAACATAATAGTCAAACAAAACATCATCAAAAAATAGCTCTCCAGCTGGTGTGGTGGCTCACGCCTATAATCCCAGCACTTTGGGAGGCCGAGACAGGCAGATCACCTGAGGTTGGGAGTTCCAGACCAGCCTGACCAACATGGAGAAACCCCGTCTCTAATAACAATACAAAATTAGCCGGGAGTGGTGGCGCATGCCTGTAATCTCAGATACTTGGGAGGCTGAGGCAGGAGAATCACTTGAACCCAGTAGGCGGAGGTTGCAGTGAGCCAAGATGTTGCCATTGCACTCCAGCCCAGGCAACAAGAGCAAAACTCCGTCTCCAGAAAAAAAAAAGCTCTCCTACTTACCAGTAATAACTAATTAGAAAATGTAACAGAAGGCTGGGTGCAGTGGCTCACGCCTGTAATCCCAGCACTTTGGGAGGTCGAGGTAGGTAGACTGCTTGAGCCCAGGAGTTCAAGACCAGCCTAAGCAACATGGCAAAACCCCATCTCTATAAAAAATTAAAAAAAAAAAAAAATTAGCCGGGCATGGTGGAGCATGCCTGTAATCCCAGCCACTCAGGAAGCTGAGGTGGGACGACTACTTGAGCCTGGGCTTATAGAGGCTGCAGCAAGCTAAGAAGCCGAGATCGTGCCATCATACTCCAGCCTCGGTGACAGTGCGAGGCTCTGTCTCAAAAAAAAAAAAAGTCTCGCCAAAAAAAAAAAAGGCAGTCTAAAGGTAGAGTAAACATAGCACTGATTGGCAAATGAACAGACAAGTAAATCAACAGTACAAAACAAAACAGACTCAAGTGTTTATAAGAATTTAGTATCTGATTTTTTCAAAGGTTGCTCATTTGCTGGGAAGATAAAGGACTATTCAATAAATAGTATTGGGACAACTGGCTCCATAAGCAAAAAAGAAAAAAAAAGAACCCCATTTCATCAGACAAAAAGACACACTCATGCACGTGCACATGCATGTATAAGCATACACTCTCTCTCCAGATTAAGGACCTAAATGCAAAAGCAAAATTATAAGCATATTGAAAAACATATAGAATATGCTTATGACCTTAGGGCCTTTTAAAATTAGACTATTTTAGCCAAATGAAAAGATTTACAGAGCACTTTGATGAACATCCATGTTCTCACCATTGCTTAAGAAATAAAAGCTCAAGTTTTTATTCAATTTTTATTGTTACAAACATAATTGAAGCCATATAAATAGTTCTTGCCTTTAAGGAGTCCAAAGTTTAGAGATGTAGAATATGCACAAAGTGCCACAAGAGCACAGAAAATACCCAGTTCAGACAGGGGCCAGGAGTGCCCAGTCATAAAATAAGTGTAGGGGTTCCTAGATAGAGAAAATAGCACACATATGAACTATACATCATCTTTGACTCTAATTGTCAAGTGAAGATTACCAATGACAAAATCCCAGAGCATGCCAGTCTAACCAGAGCTATGCTGTCTGAAACATAGCTCTGATTAACTCACTTTGCACTAGGGGGTGGGGTTGGGGGTAATACATAAAACAGAACATTCAAACAAAAAAAGATTGAGCAGATCAATCAACCTTAGAGCAAAGGGTGAAGCTGACTGCTTAAAAGAAAATGAAAATTTGGAGGCAGAACATTCCAAATGTAACAGGGTAACAGATTTACAGTGCTGAAAGGAATGAATCTCCTGCTCTGGATATGTAAACACACAGCTTTAAAACAATCATCTATATACTATAGCAATTTTTCAACCAATGTAGCTCTCTTCTTCATGATCAATCAGCGAACTAATTTCTTATTAAATCTTACTAAGATATATTAGATAGCCGCAGAGTTAAAAAAAAAAAAAAGAGACTGTAGCCATTTTGACTACATATATCACAAGTGTTTCTGAAGCCTTTCACACTGTTGACCATCCCTGGTTTTTGAATTTCTCCTATATCCTGGTTTCCATGTAACCAGATAACGTAGTTGAATTTTTTCCTTTATCCTCTTTCTTGTCTCCTTTACTGAATTCTCTGCTAGCTTTTATCTCCAGGTTATGAAGGTACCCAAAGATAAAGTATTGGGCATCGACTTTTCTTTTTAAATACCAACTTCTTTGAAGACATGACTTCAACTACTACCTTCAAACAAAATAATTTCAAGAATTTTGGCTTGGATCTTTCTTTTAATTCCAGTTACATTTCATCTTCTTAGATACTCTGTCTCTGAGTCTTATCAATTTAAGAGGTCTAAAAACAATACACCACAGGTACATGCTCATGAACACATATACACATAAATGCCCACCCACTTTTTTTGTTTTATTATACTTTAAGTTCTAGGGTACATGTGCACAACATGCAGGTTACATATGTATACACGTGCCATGTTGGTGTGCTGCACCCGTTAACTAGTCATTTACATTAGGTATATCGCCTAATGCTATCCCTCCCCCCTCCCCCCACCCCATGACAGGCCCTGCTGTGTGATGTTCTCCACCCTGTGTCCAAGTGTTCTCATTGTTCAATTCCCACCTATGGGTGAGAACATGCAGTGTTTGGTTTTCTGTCCTTGCAATAGTTTGCTCAGAATGATGGTTTCTAGCTTCATCCATGTCCCTATAAAGGACATGAACTCATCCTTTTTTATGGCTACATAGTTATTCCATGGTGTATATGTGCCACATTTTCTTAATCCAGTCTATCATTCATGGACATTTAGGTTGGTTCCAAGTCTTTGCTATTGTGAATAGTGCCACAATAAACATATGTGTGCATGTGTCTTTGTAGCAGCATGATTTATAATCCTTTGGGTATATGCCGAGTAATGGGATGAATGCCCACACACTTTTTAAAAAGTCACAAGGACTTACCATTTTTCCCTATGTACGAACAACTCATCCTCTTCAACTGCCCAAGTCAATGGAGTCCGTCGTTTCTCTCATCTATGCAGTACATTTTAGCTTTTTCTCAGTTACAAATCTTACCCTGTCTTCTCTCCCATAATATATTTCCCACCCGTCTCTTCTTTTTACTCTCCACCACAAACTAACCTAATTTGGACATTGATCACCTCAATAATTTCAACTGTGTTCCTGCTTCCAGTCTTTCCTCCCCACCAAGCATTCTGAACATTGTTGGTGGATCACTCTCTCTAAAACACAACTTTAAACCTGTCATTCTTTTCCTCAACAGCTTTTTAAAAGGTGAATAATAATGCCAAATATTTTAACTATTTAAGAACCTAAAATTTTGGCTTTGGTGTGCCTATCCAATCTATCTTTTCCAATATTCAAGTTTCTCTATTCTAAAAAAAAAGAAAAAAAAAATTCCTTTCCTCAGACTTCTCCCTCAAGCTACCTTACTACTATACTTCTAGAGAGAACTGCTTGCAATTGCAAGCAATCTGGCTTTCACTCCAATAATGCTGAAATTATTCTTGTAGTTTCCAAACTGCAAAGCAAATACTTAAGCTCCTCATTTTGCTTGACCACACCATGCCATTTATAATTCGGTCTTATCTTTTCATCACTCCCTACTAACCATCCCTGTAGACTCAGCAAACCACTAGACTTCCTCTAACATACCTTGTTCTTTCAGTCTGTGCTTCTACATATATTATTCCAATGTCTTTCCTGACTCTGCTGTGCACTACAAACTGCCTTTGAAATATCATCTCTTCTATGGAATTTCCCCCCACTTCACAAACATCTTTGCTCTCAGTGTACTCTTACATCATTCCCTAATAGGATTCAGAACACTGCACAGTAATTGTTTCACATATCTTGATATCCTCAGAATCTAACATAGTTTGAGGCACCTGGTGGACAATTAAGGGTGGGTTTTTATATACTTTCTGGTATGATCTTCTTCTTCTATCTACTCACTGTCACTCAAGTATACTGTATGGAGAAGCAGGATGTATCATGGTTAAGAGGTCAGATTCTGAAGCCAGGCTATGTATGTATGACCTTTAGATCTACCACTTAGCTGGGCAAATTAATTAACTTTCTTGTGCCTGGGTTTCCCTATGTGTAAAAAAAGGATTATTATCTTATTATTATTAGATCTATTTCATAATATTGTGAAGATTAAATGCCTTAATATGGGCAAAGTGCTCAAAACAGTGACTGGCACAACATAAGCACTAAATATATATTGCCTGCTTTAATTAACAGACCTTAGTTACTGCTGATCCTTTCCACAGGCTAGTCCTATATCATGTTCTATATTCTCCATTCTATATTTTGTCCTCCATTCGCTATTATTAATGGGCTGTCTTCATTTTTCCTTTTATCCAAATCCTACCCAGGTTTCAAGGCCAACTTATATAAATCCTTTGCTCATTCCAATCCTTACATGCTCATTCCAATCCTTAAACGATCATTCCCTAATTTTAGTATCTACAGGATTTTCTGCATCACTCTGCATTTAATTAAAACTGCTTTGCATCCTTGTAGTTTTTCTCATATAAGTTTGTCAATCCAATTGTTAGAAACTCTTTGAAGGTCCTGATTACATCTCCTGCACCTTTGTGAGTTCCTGCAGCAGGTAGTAATTGCTTAGTATTTGCTGTGTAAAATAATAAAGCACAATAGGAACCTCAACTCTGATCATTCCGCCTTTGCAATCAAAGAAAGGGAGAAGCGGTGAGAACATTCCATGCTTCTCTAGGAGCCAAGGTGCAAATGTATTAGGGCCAGAGAATTCTGACTCCCATTAAAATGAGCAGCTCTGAAAGAAGGGAGCGGGGGAAACCCTCCCTGCCACTGTAGAGGATTTATAGGTTGCCCTTAAGTTCCCAAACCAAATTGTGGCACTGGGTTTTTTTATGAGAAACGTGTCAACATGACAAAATGATTCAGAGCAGAGGATTTGGAGTCACACAGATCTAGGTTTCAGAGAGACTCCTGTTTCCTTCTCTATAAAGGGGACATTTTAACACCTACTTCACAGGTATTTAACTTTCACCCTAACACTGAACTGAAGTGCAAAGCCTTGGAAACAAATTTAAATAAATTGAAAATACTGCAATTCACAAATAAAAGTGAGAACGTTTTTAGTTACATAAGACTATATTATATTAAATTAGGTGGCAGCAGTATTTATAATAAGCTAAATTGCCTGTGAGAAAATTAAACTGGTACATACTTAAAATGAGAAAAAAATTCCACTAAAAAGTTTGTCCTTTTTGACACTTTCTCCTTCTTGTAATTTTTTTCTTTCACTCAAGATTAAAACAAATGTTCAAGATTATCCCTAAAAAGAAATAGCTGGAAAGCACAATAGCAAGTTGGTTCTATAAATGCAGTATTTCAGTTCATAGTTCAAAAATACTTCCAAATAGGAATTAACATGAATTTAAGAAATTAACATAATGGCAAACAACTAAACTGATGATCTGAGTTCGTAATTTCAAATTAAGAGTTGTTCCAACTTGAAGCTGGCAGTCATACACAGTTTAAAGGGTTTGTTTACAGCACTGACAAAAGCAAATACCACAATCTTTCAGAAAATTCACCCTGGCATTCTAATAACTAGTTATTTTAAGGCAGTATAATTGTTGAAATACTTCACGAACTAAGCCAAAATGCGTTTCCTTCTGAAGGAAAAAAAAAAAAAAAAGAAAAGGGTGACAAGTCTTATTTTTAACTTGTAATTTTTTTTTTTTTTTCAGTTTCGGATTATGAAATAAAATGCTGTTCATCCACTGAAGGACAGACCCTTGCTTCCTGGACTATCTTCAAAAGCTTAGGTCGGAGGAGGTAAAATTTTAAAAACTGATTTGTTCTCCTTGGGATACAGTGAGACGTGGAATTCATTCGGAATGATAATTATTAATAGAAGAGATCAAAAGAAGGAAAGAAACGTTAATAACGTTTATAAGCATTGTGAACTTTCAACAATGTTGAAACGTTACGATTTCAAGATGAAAAAATGGCTTTGGGGAAGGGAAATCCACCTCGAGAATGAAGACAAGTGCGGAGCGAATAGAATTTCAGGGGAGATGGAAACGGGATTGGGAAAAACGTGGGATCTGGTAACAAAAAGGGGGGTTTGTTCTTGAAGGGCGTTCTGCAGGGCGGGCGTAAGAGGGGTGCGTGCGTACGCCTGGGTGAAGTTTGTACTCAGGGCTGAGATAATCGAGGTGACAAAGTTGTGGAAGTAGAATTCGGAGGTGCGGGAGCAGGAAGGGGAAGGAATGTGGGGATTTCCAGGCTGGGCTGACAAGTTCCGGGCGCTGCTCTCAGGGGGAAGGGAGGTCTCCTCGAGTGCCAGATAGCCCGTCCGAAACCACCGACAATCTCCCTCCAGCTACGCGACCCAGCACCCGGCCCCTCCTCACCTCAGGCCGCGCCGCTTCGACCCTCCGCGTCTCCACAGCGCACGACCCCCTTGGCGCCAGGCTGGGCCAGACCCGTCGGCCTGGCAGGCGCCGCCCCCGGTTCAGCTGCGCCGGGGCGGCCCAGCGCGGCTCCGCGGGCCTTTTGGCTGCTCGCCCCGGCTCCGGAACGCTCGCGGATCTTTCTCCGCGGAGGTAGCGCGCCACCCCAGTCCCGCGGCGGGGCGGGGCGCTCCCCAATCCCGCCCAGCTGCGCCCCCGGCCGGCCACCGCTGCGTCCCGCCCCCTACCGGGACCTAGGCGCTGATTGGCCCCTGAGAGACCCTTTGCGCCCAGGCATTGGTCCAGCGGCCGCCCGTCGACGAGGGGGCGGGACTCCGAGGGGTAGCGATTCCCGTAACGCGGCTCCCCGCGTCCCGGATTCCGGTGGCTGCGCCCGCGTCGCCTCTCCCAGACTAGATCGAAGGGTTCCCCCCACCTCCCCTCTGTGGGCGGAAAGAGCGGAATGTTCCATTTTTCTGTGGAATAACGGGGTCATGAACTGAAGTCCGGGTGCTGCCCGCCGCCCGCTGCCCCCGCCCTCCCTTCTCGCCAGGGCGCCTGCGGCCTCTCTTCGCGGCCTTCCCCGAGGGACTCAGAGCTGCGAGGGACCGCCTAGCTCCCCTGGGGATGGGGGAGGCGTGGGAGCCTCTTGGGGAAAGTGAAGAGCTCCGTGGCCGTGACTCCGCACGAGACTGCGGCAGATTGTGGCGGCGGCTTCGCTCCAAGACTTATGTAAACGAGCCTTGCCACAGTACTTGTTTAAATTAGTAAATGAGTTTGGGTGCGATTGATAAGTGAGCCCCAGAGCTGGTGGCCCACCAAGCGACTAGTTGTTTGCGGTTTGTACCTCACCGTTTATGATAAAAAATACCGGGTAAAAACCTATTCATCCCCCCTCCCCGCCTCCGCCCCCCGTTTCCCTCAGAAAATGGACCTAAAGGCTCATGATGTTTGTTTCTCCCCAAAGGAAGATGAGAATCTTGAGTTAAAAGATAAGGCACGTGCGTGCGTGCATGTGGGGTGTGTGCGTAGGTGTCTGTAAAAGTAAACACCCAAAGGTAGAGGCTTTTGTGGAAGAATGAGAGGATATAGGAAGGAAATAATGGCTTATTGAACTTAAATTATATCTATAAATTAACAACTATAAAGTTCTTCATTATATTGAGGATTCAGCTAGAGTAAAACATAGATCGAATTATAATCTCTTAGTTGTTGATCAGATAATTTATAAAAGGGCAAAGTGGGCCTGCTAATGGAGTCGCAGGCCAAGTAGATGGTGCTGCAGCTGATGTGTTCAGCTCTTGCTCCTCCCTGTCATCCTATATCTAACCTATAGATTGTGACCAGATTCTATTCTAGCTTTGCCATTTAGAGGGGTGTTTATTTTAAAACAAATTTTTATAAAAATTTGTTAAATTGAAAATTTTGTATAGATCCAGGAAACTTGATTTTTTTGTTGTTGTTCAGAGTCTCACTCTGTCACCCAGGCTGGAGTGCAGTGGCTGGATCATGGCTCACCGCACGTTCAAATTCCTGGGCTCCAGCGATCCTCCTACCTCAACCTCCCAAGTGTGTCAGACTACAGGTGCCCCTACAATACCTGGCCAATTTTTAAAATTTTTGGAGAGACAAGATTTTGGTATGCTGCCCCGGCTGGTCTTGAACTCCTGGCAACAAACGATCCTCCGGCCTTAGTGGCCTCCCAAAGTGCTGAGATAACAGGTGTGATGCAAAGATGTATTTAGGGGAGATGTATAGTGGTTAAATGTATCCTCTGGTTCTAGATTGCCTGGGTTTAAATGCTGATGCCTCTATTTCCCATCTCTGTGACCTTGGACAAGTCTTTTTAAGTTTCTTCATCTGCAAAATGAGAATAACAATACCAACCTAATGGGATTGTTGCAAGGATTAAATGAGTTAAAATACATACAGTGTTTGGCACGTAGTAGGTGCTCTGTAAGTATCAGCTATAATCATTATTGAAGGTCTACTCGGTCAACGCTTCTGAAATATTTTAGTATCACAACATATGTTAAAAATGATGATATTTTGCTGGTCGGGGAAGGGCAGGTACACAGAAGTGGATTGATATGTCACAACACACCAGCCTGCCTTGGCACCATTAGGAAAACAAATGACTGAGTTAGTGCTTTTATATTTGTCTTTTTATTGGCTCAGCTCAGGTCCTGCTCCCAAGAAAGTCACATTTTATGGGAGTAGTTAAAGTCTGAGGCCAAAAGGATGAATCAATATTGGAGAAGTATTTTTCAGAACAACAGGACAGGAGACCTCTGCTGTGCTGGAGTTACATGACTTTGCAGACACCTCTGTAGAGTATTGGCCTTGAAATTACCAATTTCAGATTAAGGATTTGTTACTAGAAAGCCTTGTCAAAATGCAAAGGTAAGTAGGGGAAAGTGGTGTATTAATGGGGAACTCTCCATTTGTGTCCTGTGACCATCTGAGATTTTAGATATGTCAAGAGCAGGCCGGGTGCAGTGGCTCACACCTGTAATCCCAGCATTTTGGGAGGCTGAGGCAGGCGGATCACTTGAGGCCAGTAATTCAAGACCAGCCTGGCCAGCACGGTGAAACCCCCCGACTCTATTAAAAATACAAAAATTAGCCAAGCATGGTGGTGGGTGCCTGTAATCCCAGTTACTTGGGAGGCTGAGGCACAAGAATCACTTGAACCCGGGAGGCAGAGGTTGCAGTGAGCTGAGATCCTGCCACTGCACTCCAGCCTGGGTGACAGAGCAAGACTCCTTCTCAAAAAAAAAAAAAAAAAAAAAGCAGAGATTGAGGAACCTGTACAGTGAGAAAGTAACATGAAGGCACCAAAATTACAATTACTTGGGAGTAAGTGAACAAAGCTTAGGAAATTGGGCCATGGAACAAAGGTGATAAATGTCAAAGACAAACTTTGCTTGCATTTCTAATTCCCTAAATCTGGCGCTGACTAGGGTATCCCTTTACTTCCTTGTCTGTGCCCAGTTACGTTCCTGAAACTCTGTGTCAGCCCTGGAATTATCCTCATGTTCTGCATCAACTTAATGATTTCAGCATCCATGTTCATGACTCGTTAGCACTCTGACCTCACAATTTCTCATCCTTTTCTTTTCCAATCATCTTCAACTTCACTCTGTATCAGCAACCCACAGATGGAGCCACACCTTCAACCTAGTCATCAATGAAATTACTTCCCCTCCAAAATGTTGGATTGTGAGTTTCCCTCTCTGTACCTACAGCCACCTACCACCATCTACCTCTATTTTGTGGTCACTCCCATTGAATCTGTAATTTGTCCTCAATGTGACAGCCTGACAGCCAGTCTTTCTTCTCATACTTTATCAGCTGTTTCCTATCATTTTTTATCATACTTACCAGTAAGATCCCTTTTTTTTTTGAGACGGAGTTTTTCTGTTGTCCAGGCTGGGGTGCAATGGCACGATCTTGGCTCACCACAACCTCCGCCTCCCTGGTTCAAGCGATTCTCCTGCCTCAGCCTCATGAGTAGCTGGGATTACAGGTGCTCACCACCATGCCCGGCTAATTTGTGTACTTTTAGTAGAGACGGGGTTTCACCAAGTTGGCCAGGCTGATCTCAACTCCTTAAAGTGATGGGATTACAGGGGTGAGCCACCGCCCCCCAAGAACCCTTTTATCAACCATTTTAACTGCACTTATCTTCAGTTCCCTTGACCTTCAGCTATGTTTACCTTATCAGGCTGTTTCCTGACTGTTTCCTTTTTCCTTGAGCTATCAGCCCCACCCTGACATTTATTCTTAGTACAGAACCTTGTTTTACTCCCTTAAAATCAAGGCCATCATTTGTGAGCATCCTTAACTTTTCTCCAACTTAGGAAGCAAATAGATATTTATCCTCTTTCTCTTTTCCCCACTCAGAGGAAGAAAGGCCCCTTTACTTTTAAAAGGTTAATTCCTCCTCCTCTGTTCTTGGTACTACTTTAAGTCTAGTCCCCTAGTTTTATATTTTTCATTATTAACACTAAATGACTTTGAAATGTTTAAAAATTAAATATTAACTCAGTGGTGAGTTCAGGACAGCCTCTCTGCATGTGTTAAAACCTTTGTAACCTGATAGCACCGAATTCACCAAAATTAAAAATAATTAAATGTCTAAAAATGAAGAATGTTAAGCTACATTGAAATTCACTTAACAAAATGAGGTGAGAATGAAAAATGAACTTAAATTTCCAAACTAGAAGACAAGAGAAATTCATTTCATAGCAACAAAACTCAAAAGCATTATGACTGCTATTTCAAAAAATGTTTTGAAGAATGTATATTCAGAAAAATCAACGTACCATAAGAGTACTGCCTGAAAATTTTTGACAAAATGAACACATTCATGTTTATCATCTATATCAAGAAACAGAAGGCCTGGCACGGTGGCTCACACCGGTAATCCCAGCACTTCCGGAGGCCAAGGCGGGCAGATCACGAGGTCAGGAGACCAGCCTGACCAACGTGGTGAAACCTCATCTCTACTAAAAATACAAAAATTAGCTGGGCTTGGTGGTGCATGCCTGTAATCCCAGCTGCTGGGGAGGCTGAGGTAGGAGAATGGCTTGCACCTAGGAGGCGGAGGTTGTAGTGAGCCGAGATTGTAGTGAGCCGCTACACTCCAGCCTGGGTGACAGAGCAAGACTTGGTCTCGAAAAGAAAAAAGAAAGAAATAGAAAATAGGCTGGGTGTGGTGGCTCATGCCTGTAATCCCAGCACTTTGGGAGGCCAGAGGCTAAGGCGGGTAGATCACAAGGTCAAGAGTTTGAGACTATCCTGGCCAACGTGGTGAAACCCACTCTCTACTAAAAATACAAAAATTAGCCAGGCATGGTGGCACACATCTGTAGTCCCAGCCACTCGGGAGGTTGAGATATGAGAATTGTTTGAACCCGGGAGGCGGAGGTTGCAGTGAGCTGAGATTGCGCCACTGCACTCCAGCCTGGTGACAAAGCGAGACTCTGTCTAAAAAAAAAAAAAGAAACAGAAAATGACCAGTACCCCAAAAGGGCCCTCCTCCCATCCAGTTATTGGAAGATCATAACTGACCACTATTCTAATGTCATAGTGGTGTACCCAGGCGAGTTAGAGAAAACGCCACACTTTGAGATGAATTAAGAGTCCTTTATTAGCCGGCGACCGAGAGACGGCTAATGCTCAAAATTCTCTCGCCCCCAAAGAAGGGGCTAGATTTTCTTTTATACTTTGGTTTAGAAAGGGGAGGGGGGGTCTAGTTAAAACAATTTTACAGAAATAAAGTAGGCAAAAAGTTAAAAGGATAAATGGTTACAGGAAAGTAAACAGTTCCAGGTGCAGGGGCTTTAAGACTATTACAAGGTGATAGATTCGGGGCTTTGGGCGTTATCAATCAGACGAATTCCTGGGAATTGCGGATATAGCTTGCCACAGTATCTTATCAGTTAATTGCATTCTTGGATGTGCTGGGAGTCAGCTTGCACAAGTTAAGTCCTTGAGGAAGGGGCTGCCAGTGAAAGAGCCAAGATGGAGTCTGTCTGGCTCTCTTAGCTGAGGAAGAGTCAATTCAGGTGGAAACAAGCCTAAAAACAGGGTTGGTAAAAACAAGGTTGGGCGTTACAATAGTTTTATGCTGTCTTTTTAAACTTGAAAAGTGTACAGAAAAATTTTTTCACATCAGATGGGTAATGTGCCAACGTCGTAACAAGGTTTGAGGGAGGCACATCTCACACATGCACATGAAAACCCAATCATCAGGCTTATAAACTACAGAAGAATCTGAAACTTCTTAGTCTTAATATTAGGTTGGTGCAAAAGTAATTTCTGCCATTACTTTTAATGGTGAAAACCACAATTTTACGCCAACCTAATATATTTACTTACTTTATTTTAATGAATATACTAAGCCAAGAGAGTTTAAAATGAAATAAGTACTGCTCTGTGGCCGGGCGTAGTGGTTCACGCCTATAATCCCAGCACTTTGGGAGGCCGAGACGGGCGGATCACAAGGTCAGGAGATCGAGACCATCCTGGCTAACACGGTGAAACCCCATCTCTACTAAAAAATACAAAAAATTAGCTGGGCGTGGTGGCGGGCGCCTGTAGTCCCAGCTGCTTGGGAGGCTGAGGCAGGAGAATGGTGTGAACCCGGGAGGTGGAGCTTGCAGTGAGCCGAGATTGCGCCACTGCACTCCAGCCTGGGTGATAGAGCAAGACTCTGTCTCAAAAAAAAAAAAAAAAGAAAGAAAGAAAGAAGCGCTGTTCTGTAAAGGTTAAACACAGAGGAAGGGATCTAGCTCAGAGATCTCCATACTGTGGACTTCTGGGGAAAACCCTGGTCAAATAGCCATGGGCTGGTCAATTATCTTGAGTTACTCTTTCAGAGGGAAGGTTGGCTTCAGAGAAGGAAAGGCCAGTGCAAGACATGTGAGCAGCAGTTAGGTGCATCCTATTCCTAGACACATACATAGGATAAGGAAGTCAGGTATTGGGACTGTAGCTTTGGAATGGACTATACTTGCTTCAGAATATTATCATGGGGAGTTTGAGAAGCAAGGGCTTTCCTTTGTTGATTCTCCTTTCACCAGTCTTCCTGGAAAGAATATTCTGCAGTTACAAAATAGGTTCCTTGGTTGCAAGTCTGATACTTGTGCTAAAACCAAATAGATGAAAAAGTATCAACATGAATTTTAAAAAATATATTGTGTGAGCTTGTATAGCTAAGAATTCCCAGCCCCCTACATAGGATCTGAAGAAAGATCTAGTACTAATTGTATTAAATAATGGTTTAGGCAAATGTGTATCTGTCTCCTTAAGAGAGGAAGGCAGTCCCTACTGTAAAGTAAAAATGAAATGGATATACTTCCCGAGAGGGCTGGAATTTTCTGAAAATTGTCCCCTCTGATTTTTCACAGGATTTAGGGAATGGCCATCTTCCATAATTAACAAATAAATAAATAAAATTTAATGTCAGGGTCAAATGAAACTGGAAACAAAGCTTATCTGGTGATATGTCAAATTATGAGAGTAATTATTTGGATGTAAGGATGCTGTGACCTCCTGCTTCTTGGTATTCCTTGTGTGATTTCCTCCTCTTGAGTGTGAAGGGATGTATGTCATTGGGTTATATAAGATAGTGCCCATCTTGCTAGTGTCTCTCACTCTCTTGTGGCTCTGAAAAATCAAGCTGCCTGCCATGTTTGAGCTTTGATATGGAAAGACCACATGTTAAGGAACTGAGGGCAGACTCTGCCAACAGCTAGCTTTGAAACTGAATCTCTCGGCCGGGCGCAGTGGCTCACACCTTTAATCCCAGCACTTTGAGAGGCCAAGGTGGGCGGATCACAAGGTCAGGAGTTCAAGACCAGCCTGGCCAAGATGGTGAAACCCCATCTCTACTAAAAATACAAAAATTAGCTGGGTGTGGTGGCAGGCACCTGTAATCCCAGCTACCCAGGAGGCTGAGGCAGAGAATTTCTTGAACCCAGGAGGCAGAGGTTGCAGTGAGCCGAGATCACGCTACTGCACTCCAGCCTGGGTGGCAGAGCGAGACTCCATCTCAAAAAAAAAAAAGAAAGAAAGCAAGCAAATCTCTCAGTCCTACAGCCTCAAGGAACTGAATTTTGCCAACAAAAGCAGATCCTTCCCCAGTCAAGCCTCAGATGAGACAGCATCCTCAGCTAACAACTTGTTTGCAGCCTTATGAGAACTGAAGCAGAGAACCCAGCTAAATTGTGCCTAGACTCCTGACCACAGAAACTGAGATAATAAATGTGTGTTGTTTTAAGCTGCCAAGTATGTGATAATTTGTTATGTAGTGGAGAACTAATACAACAGGGAAAAGTTAAAAGCTATTCACATAAATATTTATAATGGATATTATTTCTACACATTCAAATCAAGCTTTTCTTAAGTTCTTAAGAAGATATGAATCTGGAGAAGGAAATTATATCAAGCAGAAGGCTGCTCTGGTGTTGTGAAGACGGGATCCAACCATTCTAATGTATTCAATTTATTTATTCAATAAGTATTGAGCATAAACTATGTTCCAGGCACTGAGATATTAATCTAAGGAAGACACACATGTTGTCCTCATTGAGGACCTCAAAAGTCTAATACATAAACCAATAATCACACAAAAATCATAGCCATGTTACAGTGCTATGAGGAAGATGTTAAGAGAATATTCTGGAAGTACTCATACATGAATACATCAGAAACTGGGCATTATAAGAACTCAGTTGCCTCTCTCTACTTTCAGTTCTACATCTTTGTACCTTGTAGCGGATTTAAAATGGCCACAAATTCTTCAATACTCTTCTATGGAGAGATTTGAGGGCTATTTCCCTTCATCTTGAATTTAGGCAGGCTTGTTCAGGGTCTGGCTTTTAAGAGGAGCTTTCACCTTGGTCTGTGGAAGTCCCGAGTCACTGTGTACAAAGTCCATCTACCTTATTACACCATCTGGAGAGAGCTGAGACTACAGAGAGAGGGGGAGTGGCCCGGCTGATCCCAGTCTTCCTAGTGACCCTGCCCAGGAACTTGGTATGTGAGTAAAGCCATCTTGGAACTTCCATACCAGACCAGCCACGAGATGAATAATACTAACTGATCCCAGTCAATGCCACATAGAGCAGAAGAACTGCCTAACTGAATTCTTTCCAAACTGCTGACTCAAAAATTTGTATGGTATAATAAAATGTTTGTTTTAAGTCACTGTTTTGTTAGGAGTAATAAGCAACCAGAATAAAATTCTAATCTTTATCATGTACCATGCTGAAAATCTGACCATCTCACTCTCCTTAAAACTCCATTAATCCCTTCCCATTACCCAAATCCCTCTTGTATGTCATAGAAGTCCCTCATTACGTGACCTCTACCTACTTCTCTGGTCTTATCTCCTAACATGGCCTCCAACTCCAGGCTCTCATATTACCTATTTGCTAATGGTTCCTGGGCCAACATCCAACATACTGTTCCCTCATTCCATGCCAAGAAGAGACAACTTATTCTGTTTCCTTGGCCAGTCATTGCCTTCTTCATTTGCTTTGCCTAACTTGCTCACCGTGTAAAAATATTCATCTAAGTAGTTATTTCCTCTCAGAAGTCTGCTCTAGGCCATGAGAAACTCAGCCAAAAGTGCAAATGATTCCAGATGGTCATTCACTGTAGAAAAGGAATTGATGGGCCGGGCGTGGTGGCTCATGCCTGTAATCCCAGCACTTTGGGAGGCCGAGGCATTAGGATCACAAGGTCAGAAGATTGAGACCATCCTGGCCAACATGGTGAAGCCCGGTCTCTACTAAAAATACAAAAAAATTTCTGGGCATGGTGGTGCACACCTGTAGTCCCAGCTACTCAGGAGGCTGAGGCAGGAGAATCGCTTGAACCCAGGAGGCAGAGGTTGCAGTGAGCTGAGATTGCGCCACTGCACTCCAGCCTGGTGACAGAACGAGACTCCATCTCAAAAAAAAAAAAAAAAAAAAAAAGAAAGAAAAAAAAAGAAAAAGAAAAAAAAGAAAGAAAAGGAATTGAGGAAGAGATTTCTAGACCACAGAGCAAAAAGGGAATGGGGGAACCCAGATAAAATGGCAGACTGAAAAAATTCTTTGCTCTTTAAGTTAGTCTCTCCCAACATATACAATGTCATGGATGCTGTATTAGTCATTTGAACAAAGTGCTATGTTAATTCAGAAAAGAGACAATTAATTTTCCCTGGAGAGACTGGAGATGCTTTCTAGAGGAAGTGTGACATTGAAGCAGGTTCATGAAAGATGAGTAGGAACTCACTAAGGGAGATAATGGAGGGAAGCAGTTCTTGGCAGAGGGAACAGCAAGAGGAAGCAGTGGGAATGTGAAAGGACAAGGTATTACCAAGAGGTCTGGTGAGAGTAGATCAGGGAGTGCGGGGTGAGAAATAAAATGAGACAAGAAAGTGGAGGCCTTCTTTAAAAGCCGTGCTACACAGGGGATTTGCACTTTATTTTGTAGAGAGATATTAAAGTTTTTAAAGCAGGATACTGTTGGGAACAGATTTGTGATTCAGAAAACAAATTATGTTAATACTGTGAAGGATGAACTGGGGGAACAAGAAACTGGAAGAGAGCTTGAACTAGAATAGCTCCTTATTTTGGAAGAGAAGGAAGAGGTTGTTCTGAATAATGCCAGGGAGATAGCATGGCAAGACTTGACAGTGGGATATGGTAAGAAATGTATGGACAGATCTGTGATCAAAGCCTGAGTTAATCATTGCGGATGAGCTGTATATTCTTAAGTAATTTCTTCCCCCTCCCCTCCCCTCCCCTCCCCTTCCCTCCTCTGTCCTCCCCTCCCCTTCCCTCCTCTGTCCTCCCCTCCCCTGTCCTCGCCTCTCCTTTTTTTTTTTTTGAGACAGGGTCTGGCTTTAATGCCCAGGCTGGAGTGCAGTGATGTGATCATAGCTCACTGCAGCCTCAAACTCCTGGGCTCAAGCGACTTTTCCACCTCAGCCTCCTAAGGAGTTGGGACTATAGGCACACACCACCATGTGTGGCTAATTTTTTTGATTTTTTGTAGATACAGGGTCTCACTTTATTGCCCAGACTGATCTCAAACTCCCGGGCTTTCACTCTAGTTGTGTCCTTTGTGGTTCTTGGATGTCATCACCCCCACATTAGGCACCTGCAGGTATGTCCTTGTCCCCACCTGGGCTCTGGATGTACATTCCATGCTACTTTCCACTTTTGTGTCTCATGGTCATGACTGTAAGTCCCCTTGGACCCTTTGTCAGCTAAATTATGTGTCTTTCTTGGGGGTCCTTTAGCTTTTCTGTGCCACTCTCGGGGCTGCAAAAGATTCAGAGGGGCTGCCTCAGACTTTCCCTACCTAGGGCACTATATGTGGTCATCTTTACCTTACTTCTGTGACAACATTGTGGTCTAGGAAACATCTGCTAGGCTGCTGCCTCCCAGGATTTCAGATGTTAGTATATTCCCAACATTGTCATGAGCCTCCACCATGTCTCCCCAACTTGCAGCTAACCCCAAGTAAGGGGCATGGTGGAGGACCTTTTCTTAGATCTTTACTACCTAAAGTTATTTTGCTTAACACTCATTTCTCTACTTTTGCCCTCCCCAACTTGGAAAGTCTTTATCTAGCCTAGGGGTGGGGTGGGGTGGGGTAGGGGGGTTGATATTAGTGGGAGGGGCAATTAAGATGGGTCAGCAAGTATCTCCCCAAATCTTTCTTTCTTACTACTAAGGCTTTTGAATTTGAGAGTCCAGGAGTTTGGCACCTTCATTCTCTGCTAGTCAGTGGGTTTTTGTTGTTTGTCTTTCTAATGCAATCAGGGAGAGTTGTTAAGTGAAGAGTGCAGAGAGAAAAAAAAATTCTGGAACAAATACTTTACTTAAATATCTTGATATACTGAAATAAAGTTTTTGTCTCTTCCAAATATATGCATCCTCTTCTCACATCTGCCAAGACAGTCATAGGTAAGAAACCTCAAATTAGAATAAAGAGTATCCGCTTCCTTGATCTGATTTCTGTGTGCAGATAATGAGAAGAGGCGAAGGATCAACCAGATTCTGAAAACTTGCTTTCAGGTACCAGGGGCCAGAGCATAAAACTAGATATTTTCCCAGGATTGATTGATTTAGGTACTGAGCCTCAGGGGTCACATAGAAAATTTCCCAGTGACATTAAAGGAAGCCCATACTCTATTGTGTAAGAAAAGAGAAAAACTAAACAAGCTGCCAGGTGTCGAACTTCTCCTTCTGTCCAGTTCTGGTTCTGCCTTGTGGAGCTGTAGGAGAGGGTCACCAATGCCCAGACATACCACTACACCTTCCCTTCTTTTGCCCACCTTCTTACCTCTTAACATCATTCTCATGAATTTTTTTTCATATACTCCCTACCTTTTTCTAACTTTATAAAGACAGAAAAATAAATGAAGAATGAATCATCTGTCTTGTGTGTTAGATATCATGGCAGGAGGTAGAAAGGAAACTGAATATGTCTTTAAACCCCTGGAGCATCTAGCTACAGATGGACTAAATGGTCCAACCCAAATGCAGAAAACCAGTGTAAACCACTTAGACTGTGATTCTGATTTCAATAAAAAGTGAATTTTTTTTCCAAGTAGGAATATGTTAAGCTGTTTTCTCTAATCAGAGACAAATTTTCAATGCCTGGATAACAAGTATTATCCTAAGTGCCACCCTTTTTTGTGTGCCAGCTATGTGACAGGAACTCACTTTATATCCCAATTAATTTTTGCAACAAATGGGGCAGGAAATAGCAGTTGTTCACTGTAGTCACACTCTTATGACCGAGAAGTGTTAATTTATATATGTATGTAAATTGTACATCTTCCTTATATATCACGTATAATTTAATTATATAATTATGTTATATAATTTAATATTATATAATTATGTTATATAACTTAATATTATATAATTATGTTATATAATTTAATTATATAATTTAATATTATAGAATTATGTTATATAATTTAATTATATAATTTAATATTATAGAATTATGTTATATAATTTAATATTATATAATTATGTTATATAATATAATTATATAATTTAATATTATATAATTATGTTATATAACATAATTATATAATTTAATATATATAATTATATAATTATATTACATAATTATATAATTATTTATATAATTTTATTATATAGTTTAATTACATAATAATTATATAATTGTATAATTTAATATTATATAATTAAATTATATAATTGTATAATTTAGTATTATATAATTAAATTATATAATTGTATAATTTAGTATTATATAATTAAATTATATAATTGTATAATTTAGTATTATATAATTAAATTATATAATTATATAATTTAATATTATATAATTAAATTATATAATTAAACTATATAATAAAATTATACAATTATATAATTTAATATTATAGGATTAAATTATATAATTATATAATTTAATATATGATTCAATTATATAATTATAATTTATATAATTATATATTCCTTATATATTATAAATGTATATATTATATATTTCTTATATATAAATATTATATATATAAAGAAACACGGTCTCTCTGTCATGCAGTGGCTCTATCATAGCTCACTGCAGCCTCAAACTCTTAAGAGCCTCAAACTCTTAAGCTCAAGTGCTCCTCCTACCTCAGCCTCCTAAGTAGCTGGGACTACAGGTGTGTGCCATTACGTCCAGCTAATTAAAAAAATTTTTTGTAGAGATGAGGTCTCCCTATGTTGCCCAAGCTGGTGTCAAACTCCTGGCCTCAAGCAATCCTCTTGCCTTAGCCTCCTAAATTGCTGGAACTACAAGCATGAGCCACTACACACAGCTATTTTGGTGTATTTCTAATATCTTTTAGATGCGTATAATTTTTGCTTTTTCAGTTACCACCATGGCCTAAACAATTTCCTATGTTGTTAAAAGCTTATTTTACTGACTACACTCATGACGTTTTTAATAGCTCATTGAAATTTTCCAATACATTTCATAGATATATTGGGAGTAGACATAGCAGAGGGTATTGTAGCCTCAGATTAGCCTGGGTGTAATCTTGGAAGGAGGGAACTGCCTTGCTGCTCCCTCTACTTTTGCCTCTCCTGTAGCCAAGCCTCAGGAGAGGCTTTTCTGCATGGCTTCCAGGGTTTGGTTTGTGAGGGAAGAAGATGAGGATAAAGTCAACTCAAACTTCATGGCAGCATTGTGCCCACTTTTCCCTGTCACTGCCATTCTCCAGCAGAAACACTTTGGACACCGACACATGCTCCCTCTTGGAGAAACTTTCTAGTTTGGGTAAAAAGACCAAAAAGTGGGAAAAAATTAATTAGAAATATGGAGATCATGGGTGGAAGGAGATACCATGGCATGACCCTGAAAGCCCTCAGCATACTCTGGCATGGATCTCTGAGGAAACACAAGATGACCTCTGTGCGAGGTGTTTTTCATGTTGGTTGGAATTTTCACTGGTAAGAACACAAGTACCTTTAAGCTTTGGCCAGAAGGTTTCAGATCTTGAATAGGCCCAAACTAATTTGTGCTTTTTCTAAGTAGAATAGTCAGGTTGAACCTGTGGATCAACAGTTGACATTATGCCAACCAAAATATTTCTCTTTTTGGAAGCAACTAACAAGTTTCAATAATTCTTCTTGAGTCTTTCTCACATAAGGAAACAGGGCACATCATTAAAACTACCCTGGAGGAAATTATATGATAGTCTTTGTAAAACTAACATTCCAGAAGGGAGGGGACTTTACCAATGCAGGGGATTATTAATAGCTATTTTGTGCCTTCAGATGGCATGATGCTTTATGTGTTAGTGAATTTCACAGGATCACATATGTGCAAGGGGGCCAGGCTTGGATCAAGGGGGTATGTGGCTGCTGGCTCTGATTTTTGTTCTGCTGGGCCTTGGTGGAAGCAACCAGTTAGGCAAATAGAGCCAGGCACACTATCCTTAATGTATTAGACAATTGGTAATTCTTTGTTGTTTGTGATGATGGGTTTGATAGGAATCTCTGGACATGGAGATAGAAAACCAGGTGGCTCTACCATTTATTAGTTCTATAACTATAGACAGATTACTTGTCTCACCTGAACCTCCATTTCCTTATCTGTAAAATGGAAATACAATCTCTTTCAATAAGTTGTTATGAAATCTAAATAAGATAATATATGTAAAAGTGCTAGACATGGAAAAATATTTTATAATTTTTAAGGTATATTATTATTGTTGTTATGATTATCATTACTAGTAAGTTTAATCATGGAAGACTTATGGACTGACTAGTAAACTAGGATAACTTAGTGGGGATCTGTGGTTTGGGATCTCAAAATAACAATGAAAGCCTAAATGTCAGACCTTTTTTTTTTCCCCGAGACGGAGTTTCGCTGTTGTTGCTCAGGCTGGAGTGCAATGGTGCAATCTCGTCTCACCGCAATCTGTGCCTCCCGGGTTCAAGCAATTCTCCTGCCTCAGCCTCCTGAGTAGCTGGGATTACAGGTGCCCACCACCACGCCTGGCTAATTTTGTATTTTTAGTCAGGACAAGGTTTCTCCATGTTGGTCAGGTTGGTCTTGAACTCCCAACCTCAGGTAAACCACCTGCCTTGTCCTCCCAAAGTGCTGGGATTATAGGTGTGAGCCACTGCGCCTGGCCCAGACCTTTATTTTATACACACACACACACACACACACACTGCAGTTTGTTTCACTGAAGACATTGGGACTTGGTTTCAATTAGTTTCTGGTTCAAACAATTAGTTAATGGCAGGATCAAGATGATAAACCACTGTTTTGGCCAGGCACTGTGGCTCATGCCTGTAATCCCAGCACTTTGGGAGGCCGAAGCGGGTGGATTACTTGAGGTCAGCCTGGCCAGCATGGTGAAACCCTATCTTTACTAAAAATACAAAAATTAGCTGGACCTGATAGCGGGCGCCTATAATCCCAGCTACTTGAGAGGCTGAGGCAGGAGAATCACTTGTGCCCGGAAGGCAGAGGTTGCAGTGAGCCAAGATCACACCACTGTACTCCAGCCTGGGCGAAAGAGTGAGACTCTGTCTCAAAAAGAAAAAAACAGCAAAAAAATGATAAACCACTATTTCAAGTAAATGTGAAATAGGACTGAGTGTTGAAGCAGCCTGGATCTGACATTAAATCCTATGGTGACCTATCACATGGAGACACAGAGGCTTGCGGGCAAATAACTGAAGTTCTTGATAACTAAGCTTGATGGAAGACACAGAGAGATTGTTCAGGCTACGAATCACCAATGGATTTTTGTCATTTTAATGATATTATTAATCTGTAAAGGTATTGTTTAGAAAACATTGCCATCATATAATTCTTGTTAATTGCTTAGGATAATAAATAATACCTGCCATTTATTATTAATCACCCATTACATGCCAGGCATTCTACTTAAATCATGTCACTTAATCCCTTCGACCATCTGGAAAGTGGCACTACTGTCCCATTTTACAGATGAAATCAAAGCTCAGAGACACTAGGGAACTTGCTCAAGGTCACACAGCGGGTAAATGTCAGAGCCAGGATTCTAATTCACGTTTGTATGACACTGAAGCTCAGGCCCTTTCTATCACTTACAGTTAATGAGTGTGGATGACCCAGAGACTAAGATTGTTTCCTTCATGGCCACGTCTTTAATTTCTGCCAATCTGAAAACAAAACTTCTGCACAAAGATTAGTGTCCTTAACCGGAGCTGCTTGCCCAACACAGTCCACACTGTTAAGATTCTCTACTGCAAACAGGGCTTTCGATCCTTCCCTTTTACAGTGAATTCACACTCAGTTTGACCCCAGCTCTCCAAAGCTTTCTATTTGATCTTGTTTTCTGTTTTCAATTTTCAGAAGCATGTCAGATTCCTTTCTTGAATGTGAAGGGGAGGAAAAGAATCATTATATAGGCCAGCCGCGGTGGCTCACGCCTATAATCCCAGCACTTTGGAAGGCCGAGGCGGGCGGATGACCTGAGGTCAGGAGTTCGAGACCAGCCTAGCCAACATGGTGAAACCCAGTCTCTACTAAAAATACAAAAAAATTAGCTGGGCGTGGTGGTGGGCACCTATAGTCTCAGCTACTTGGGAGGCTGAGGCAGGAGAATCACTTGAACCTGAGAGGCGTAGGTTGCAGTGAGCCATGATCACGCTGTTGCACTCCAGCCTGAGCAACAAGAGTGAAACTCCGTCTCAAAAAAAAAAAAAAAAATCATTATATAGAGTCAAATATGGATACCTTTTGTTTGAATAAACATGAGAGGTAGAGATTAGGGCAAACACTCAGGTTAAATAGGATATGGCTACTGCTTAGGGTTAAAGCATGACAATAAATACTTTTTAGACAACTAACTGAAAGACAGGTCTGTCCTCTCATTTTCCTGAGAACCATATACATACTTGAACATTAAGCAACAGGTCCTGGAGAGGGAGGTAAGAAGTTTTTCACATTTCTACAATTTTGCTGAAATAATCTTACATGTAGAACATACACATCATGCTTTTATTTGGAAAACCTCATTCCACATGGAGGGAATTTGGGATGTGACAGGGTGGGCAGATGACTAAGTCGGAGTCAGAACGTCTCTATTTGAGCTCTGTAACTTCCTAACTATGCAGCCTTTGGCAAATCACATAATCACTCTGAATTTCACTTTCCTAATCAGTAAACTGTGACTAACAACAGCTGTCCCTGACTACTGCAGAAGGATAGCATGAGGGCCAAATGGGAGAAGAGATGGCAAAGGGCTCTCTAAACTGGAAAGTGCTGGGCAGATGTTAAGAGTTAATGTCAGTTTTGGAGAACATCCTAGCTTTGTGTATTACTATGCGTGAGAAGGTGGCAGGCTGTGGAGGTGGTGGTGGTGTGCTAAGGAGGAGCCTGGCAGTTTTTATATTCAGATGCTAAATCACAGCTGTTGGGCAGGCAGAAAGCCAGGGCAAAGCCTGCTCTCTCTAGCTGCACCTGAAACCCCAGTTTCCTCTACACTATTCAC
Source organism: Pongo pygmaeus (assembly GCF_028885625.2). Classification (NCBI taxonomy): domain Eukaryota; kingdom Metazoa; phylum Chordata; class Mammalia; order Primates; family Hominidae; genus Pongo; species Pongo pygmaeus. The sequence continues at coordinate 61,296,288 of NC_072377.2, forward strand.
TAACTGCCCTGCCTACAAGCAGGGAAGTGTAAGGCCCTTCACCTCCCACAATCACAGGCAGGAGGGAAGAAGCCAGCACTGAGCCACAGAAAGGCTGAGTCACTAATAAAAACTACCATTTATTAAATGCTTACTATGTGTCAGGCAAGATGCTAAGCATTTTACATATATGATCTTATCTATTTCTCATATCAGAAAATAAGGCTGGTCTGATTATTATCCCCATTTTACAGATGAGGAAAGTGAGGGTCAGAGAAGTCAAATGACTTGCCCAGGATTGTAATTAGACAGGAGTCTCTACCAAGAGTCAAATCCAGGATATCTGATTGTAAAACCCACATCCTCAAACACTAAGCTATACTGCAACCTCTGGTTGCAACCTCACATGCTCAGCTTCCTGCCACCAAACACAACTCCATTGGAGGTATCCAGTTTCCAAAGAGAGCAAATACAGAAAAGGAGTTTGGGTGCTGATGCTGGCCGGGCAACTCCATTTCCTACTCACCACGCAGACCTCCCTTGGTACAACTTGAGGAGTGACCAGGCATTTACCTGGTAATCTGTATCTTCTCAATGGGTAAAGAAAAGGAGAGCAGAAAATGTTTGTGCCTCGAGTGTCTGGCTAATAGTTGTCATAAAGTTATTTAACTCTAGTTAGGCCACAGCAGAATTAGAGTTATAATTTTTTTTTTTTTTTGAGACAGAGTCTTGCTCTGTCTCCCAGGCTGCAGTACAGTGGCTCAGTCTGGGCTCACTGCAAGCTCTGCCACCTGGGTTCACGCCATTCTCCTGCCTCAGCCTCCCAAGTAGCTGGGACTACAGGCACCCACCACCACGCCCAGCTAATTTTTTGTATTTTTAGTAGAGACGGGGTTTCACCATGTTAGCCAGGATGGTCTGGATCTCCTGACCTCATGATCCGCCCGCCTCGGCCTCCCAAAGTGTTGGGATTACAGGAGTGAGCCACTGCGCCTGGCCAGAATTAGAGTTATAATTAAGGCAGGACGTGGTAAGGTGATCACAGCCAAAGGTGCCACTGTGATCTGGGAATGCCGTTGTTGCTAGCAGCGGCAGCAACTGGTACTTCACCCAATCCCTCATCTCCATAGATAACAGAATTTCCATCTACAGCAAATGTTTACTTAGCATCTGTGGAGTGCCATGCTCAACGTCAGGTGCCAGGAACGTACACATGATAAGGCACTTTGACATGAGAAAAAGCAGTAGAAGGAAGTATATAATAGTAACAGATTGGTGCTTCAGAAAGTACATGAAATTGAATTCTGAAGAGGAGGTGATATGGTTTGGCTGTGTTCCCACCCAAATCTTATCTTGATTTGTAGCTCCCATAATTCCCATGTGCTGTGGGAAGGATCTGGTGGGACGTAATTGAATCATGGGGGCAGGTCTTTCCCACGCTGTTCTCATGATAGTGAATAAGTCTCACACCATCTAATGGTTTTATAAAGGGGAATTCCCCTACACAAGCTCTCTTGCCTGCTGCCATGTAAGATGTGACTTTGCTCCTCCTTTATGTGAGGCCTCCCCAGCCTTGTGGAACTGTGAGTGAATTAAAACTCTTTTCTTTATAAATTACCCAGTCTCAGGTATGTTTTTATTAGCAGCGTGAGAACAGACTAACACAGCAGGTGGTGACAATTTGGGATGGAGTAGTCAGAGTAACTTTCATGAAGGAGGGAGTGAATAAGACTTTGAAGGATGGGTGAGACTTGACTAAATGAGAAGGGATGGGATTGAAAGGAGAAATGTCAGAAGAGATGACATTGTGGGAGAAGGTCTAGTGCAAAGATAGGTTCAAAATAAGTGAGAATGAGCACTGGTGTGTTAGAATGCTTTCAGCTATTTGGAATAGAAATGGCTTAAACCAATTAATTTTTTCACATAGTCCAGAGGTAAAATGGGCTTCTGAATTGCTTGATCCAGCAGTCAAAGTGTGCCATGAAAGAACCAAGTCCTTTTCATGTCTCTGCTCTGCAGTTCACAGAGTCATCGCAGAGTCAGGCAATACGCTCCCTTGTTCACATCCAACAAGAGAGAGATTGATTTATCTTTCCCAGAAATCACAAACTAGCCCCTCTCTGTATTTCATTGGCTCAGGCTGGCTTGGGACCTGCTTATTCCTAAACCAATCATTGATAAAGGAAATGAAATATTTTAATTGGCTTAGACTGGTGGACTAAAACTTTAGCCTTCATTGGAGGGCTTGTAAAAACATATTGCTGCCTGCTCTACTCCAGAGTTTCTGACTCAGTGGGCCTAGGGTTGGAATTTGCATTTATGATGCATTACCATGTGATGCTGGTGCTGCAGGTCTGGGGCCACAAGTTCACTTTTTTTTTTTTTTTTTTTTTTTGAGATGGAGTCTTGCTCTGTCACCCAGGCTGGAGTGCAGTGGCATGATCTCGGCTCACTGCAACCTCCGCCTCCCAGGTTCACGCCATTCTCCTGCTTCAGCCTCCCGAGTAGCTGGGACTACAGGCGCCCACCACCATGCCTGGCTAATTTTTTATATTTTTAGTAGAGACGGAGTTTCACCATGTTAGCCAAGATGGTCTCAATCTCTTGACCTTGTGATCTGCCCACCTGGGCCTCCCAAAGTGCTGGAATTACAGGTGTGAGCCACCACGCCCAGCCCTTTTTTTTTTTCCTTTTTCTTTTGAGATGGAGTCTTGCTCTGTCACCCAGGCTGGAGTGCAGTGGTGTGATCTCTGCTCACTGCAACCTCCGCCTCCCGGGTTCAAATGATTCTCCTGCCTCAGACTCCTGAGTAGCTGGGATTATAGGCGTGTGCCACCATGCCTGGCTAATTTTTTTTATTTTCAGTAGAGACTGGGTTTCACCATGTTGGCCAGGCTGGTCTTGAACTCCTGACCTTGTGATCCGCCTGCCTTGGCCTCCCAAAGTGCTGTGATTACAGGCGTGAGCCATTGCTCCCAGACCGCAACTTTCAAGACCACTATTGTAGGATAATTAATTGAGGTGGAATAGATGTTGGGATATCAATCCATGGTCTCCTATAAATGTCCTGGTTTGCCTGGCTGAGCTGGTGTAATTATGTCCCCCTTTACTGTCAAAAGTGTTCTGGTTCTTTTCTTTTCTTCTTCTTCTTCTTCTTTTTTTTTTTTTTTTTTTGAGATGGAGTCTCACTCTGTTGCCAGGCTGGAGTGCATTGGCACAATCTTGGCTCACTGCAACCTCTGCCTCCTGGGTTCCAAGCGATTCTCGTGCCTCTGCCTTCCGAGTAGCTGGGACTACAGGCATGTGCCACCAAGCCCAGCTAATTTTTGTATTTTTAGTAGAGACAGGTTACATCATGTTGGCCAGGATGGTCTCGATCTCTTGACCTTGTGATCCACCCGCCTTGGCCTCCCAAAGTGTTGGGATTACAGGTGTGAGCCACTGCGCCCTGCTGGTTATTTTCATATATAAATTATGTGATCACCTTACCACACAGGGCTTTGAGTTCAAGTCAAGTTTCTTTCACTACAAGTGAACACAGGAGAGTGAACCAGTATTTGTCAATAAAATGTGTGATTCCAATTGGGAGATCTCTTCTTTGTTTCATGTCCAAGGATCTATAAGAGACAGAGAAAAAAGCCATCAGTATCAATCATATTTCACATTAAGTATCCTGACTGATGTGTTTTAAGGGCATTGCTTTTGATTTATATGGAAACTATTCTTGTAAATATAGCTTTTGCTATCCTTTTTGCTTAACATTCTTAATAGCATGATTTGATTTATAAAAAAAGGCATTGATTGCAACTAATTCATTTTATGTCTTAAGTTCATTGACTTATAGTTTTACAAAAATGTGAAACATCATGTATTAAGCTAAATAATCATAGTTTTAAAACATTGGTCATGGCTGAGCGTAGTGGCTCACACCTGCAATCTCAGTACTTTGGGAAGCCAGGGTGAGAGGATTGCTTGAGGCCAGGAGTTCAAGGCCAGCCTGAGCAACATAGCAGGACCCTGTCTCTACCAAAAAAAAAAAAAAAAAAAAAAAATAGCAGGTGCCTGTATTCTGAGCTATCTGGGAGGCTGAGGCAGGAAGATCACTTAAGCCCAGGAGTTTCAGGCTGCAGTGAGGTTTGATTGTGCTACTGCACTCCAGCCTGGGTGGCAGAGTAAGACCTTGGCTGCAAACAAAACAAAACAAAAACACACTTCGGTTATAATGCAAGTCACAGTTAAACAGAGTTCAGAAATAGTGTTTGTTGCCAAGTATTTCTGGTTCATCCAGAACTAAGAGTTTTTTATTGAAAATTAACTATATCTGGCAATCTTAGTAGAGGCCATGTATTTCTGAAAGCAAATAGTGAATAAATATTTTTGTTTTTCTTTCTTAATCTAGTTTCTTTTTCTTGGCTTTTTCTACTAAAAGTTACCAAAGACTAAGTTTGAAATTATCTTACATATTAGATACCTCCAATCTTGTCATGGAATTAGATGTAATCTCTTTAAGGTCTTTCTTCAGAAATTGATTGCAAGCAGTTTGGGATGCCACTTAAGAATTTGCTGAAACCACTTCCTCCCAACCCCACAAAAAATCACAAACCCAGGCACAATCCAGATGAGAATCATAAACATCTCATTGCTCTTTGCAACAGCATGAATTGTGAAATTTTAGTTAATCCAAGAATTTTTTAATGTTGTTGTTTTAAACCTTTTATTAGATTTTCTTCTTATGCCAAAATAACCACATATGGTTCCAATCCTTCAGGATAAGGACAATTTGGGGTGAGTCTAATAGGATAGCAACATTTAAAAAGTTCAAATATGGTAGAATTGTTTTGTTTTGTTTATATGGTAGAGATAAATTTTTGAGTTAGAGAGATCTAGCAGTCTTCTGTTCTAAACTTACATTCATTGTAGGAACCTCCTCAACATCCCTGAGAGAGATGGTTCTTTAAACTGAATTATTAATTCCAGTAATAGAGAGGCTGCAGCCTGACGGGGAGGGGTGGCATTGGTTTTATTGTTGAACCACTTTAGCTGGTTTTCTTACAGTAAGTTATGCAGTGTCTCCCAGTACAGTTTGTGTTAGAGGACTATAGACTATGCTGTAGACTGTACCATACCCTCCTCAAATTGATTTGTTGAAGCCCTAACTCCCAATGTGACAGTATTTGGAGATAGGCCTTTTAGGAGATAATTAAGGTTAAATCAGTTCATAAGAATGGGATCTTGGCCAGGCACAGTGGCTCACACTTGTAATCCCAGCACTTTGGGAGGCCAAGGTGGGCAGATCATGAGGTCAGGAGTTCGAGACCAGCCTGACCAACATGGTGAAACTCCATCTCTACTAAAAATACAAAAATTAGCCAGTCGTGGTGGTACACACCTGTAATCCCAGCTAATCAGGAGGCTGAGGCAGGAGAATTGCTTGAACCTGGGAAGCAGAGGTTGCAGTGAGCTGAGATTGCATCACTGCACTCCAGCCTGGGTGACAGAGCAAGACTCCGTCTCAAAAAAAAAAAAGAATGGGATCTCTCCACAGAAAGGCCATGGGAGGACACAGTGAGAAACTGTGGCTATCTGCAAGCCATGAAGAGAGCCCTCATCAGAAACCAAATTGGCCGGAACCTTGATGTTGGACTTTCCAGCCTCTAGAACTGTGAGAAATAAACCTCTGCTGTTTAAGCCACCACTGTGGTATTTTGTTATGGCAATATGAGTAGACTGAGATAGGCTATATGTGCTGCCTTTTCTTATTTATTTATTTATTTGTTTTTGAGACAGAGTCTCGCTGTGTCACCCAGGCTGGAGTGTGGTGGCATGATCTTGGCTGACTGCAAGCGCCACCTCCCGGGTTCACACCATTCTCCTGCCTCAGCCTCCGAAGTAGCTGAGACTACAGGCACCCACCACCATGCCTGGCTAATTTTTTTGTATTTTTAGTAGAGACAGGGTTTCACTGTGTTAGCCAGGATGGTCTCCATCTCCTGACCTCATGATCCGCCCGCCTCGGCCTCCCAAAGTGCTGGGATTACAGGCGTGAGCCACCATACCCAGCCTGTACTGCCTTTTCTATACTACATTTCTCAGCTATCAAGCCCATCTTAACACATCTATTCTTTAAAATTAAACTTCACAGGCCAGGCACAGTGGCTCATGCCTGTAATCCTACCACTTTGGGAGGCCAAGGTGGGTGGATTTGGGAGGCCAAGGTGGGTGGATCACCTGAGGTTAGGAGTTCAAGACCAGCCTGGCCAACATGGTGAAACCCCGTTGCTACTAAAAATACAAAAATTAGCCTGGCGTGGTGGTGGGCACCTGTAGTCCCAGCTACTCGGGAGACTGAGGCAGGAGAATCATTTGAACCCGGGAGGCAGAGGATGCAGTGAGCTGAGACCACGCCATTGCACTCCAGCCTGGGCGACATGAGTGAAACTCTATCTCAAAAAAAAAAAAAAAAATTAAACTTCACGGTGAGTTCCATTTTTCTTTATTTGATACGATTTCCAGATTGTTGTTCCAACTTGCTGCCCACTTTGAGATCACATCAGTTTGTGTCTACCTCATCAAAATGATGGTGTCTAGAACTGAACATAGTATTTTAAGTGAACTCTGATTAATGCAGAATATATTAAAACATTACTTTCTATGAGCTGAATTCCATATCTTCTTGTGGGCCACACATAATATAGTGTTGGTTTTGCTTTTTCAGAAAACACATTATATGCAGGTTAAACTTGTTGTCACATAAAATATGCATATTTTTAGGATGAGCTTTTTTTCTGGGCCTTGTAATCCAGTAGGCTTTTGGATTACCAAGTACGAAACATATGAAAAAGTGCGAACGTTTAGAGGAACCATTTTTCTTCCAAAAAAAGAAAGAAGCAACAACAAAAACCAAAAAAAAAAAAAAAAAAAAAAAGAGAGATAAGATGTTAACTCCAAGAGCTAGTTGGTTTAATGGTAAAATGAATTCTGTATTTGAAACCTGGCCTAGTACACATAACTTCCTACTCAAAAATTGATGCTGTATAAAAAACGTTAGACTGAGTGTTAGAAGAGATGAATTTAAATCCCAGCTTTATAAGTGATGAGCTAAGTGGCTCTTGGGAAGTCACCTACTCTTTCTAAGCCTGAGTCTCCTTATCTCTTTGCCTGTAAGGAGTTGTAGCATACCTCTCCTAACATACAGGAAAACACACACACACAAACACATGCCACCAGTTACCATCTACTCTCATGACTATTTTACCAAATAAAAACATTTTAACACCAAAAAAGGAGAAACAGCAGAATTTCAGAATGACAATTGGCAAATATACATGCACATTTCCTTTAAGTCCTGGTGAAAACTGTCACTTACTAAAGGACCTTTTGGAAACTACTGAACTAGATCATGTCTAAGGTCTTGTCTAGACCCTCAAGTTGGGTGTGGGGCTTCTGAACACTGGATAGCAGTGAGATGACACATTTGGGGGTGTAAAGTTATTCAATAATCCATTCATGTGTTAAATCAACAAATATTTATTGAATACCCACTATGTGCCATATATTTAAAAGCTGGGATATATCAATGAACAAAATAGACAAAAATGCCTGTCCTCGTGGTACTTATATACTGGAGGGAAGAGACAGAAAACAAGTAGTAAACATAAAACAGAAGGCAATTACGGGCTGGGCGCGGTGGCTCATGCCTGTAATCCCAGCACTTTGGGAGGCTGAGGTGGGCGGATCATGAGGTTAAGAGATCGAGACCATCCTGGGCAACATGGTGAAACCTCGTCTCTACTAAAAATACAAAAATTAGCTCGGCATGGTGGCACGTGCCTGTAGTCCCAGCTACTTGGGAGGCTGAGGCAGGAGAATCGCTTGAACCTGGGAGGCGGAGGTTGCAGTGAGCTGAGATTGTGCCACTGCACTCCAGCCTGGTGACAGAGCAAGACTCCGTCTCAAAAAAAAAAAAAAAAAAGGCAATTATATACAGTGTACTACTTTGGAGGATGCTGACTGCCATGGAAAACGAGAGAAAGCAGAGCAGGCAAGGTAGGCAGGAAGTTTGGGGACATTTTTCTGGTCACAGCACAGCAAGGAGCACTGGATCTCATTAACATGATAGTCACATTTTTTGGCTTCTACTTATTGCCTCAAACCTAGCCATGAGTAAATTGATTAATTTAGAAACTTATTACTTATTTCACATATTTAATATCTCTAATGCAGGGTTGTTGTAGATCATAGTAATTAATTCAGCTTGGGAAATTGTCACTGAGTTATTTATTTAGATTAACAGCTTGTGATTTTATTTATTAGGGGTATATCTGATTTTGAAAATGCCTTAATTCAATGAATTGATTAATCATTTATCATTTAGTCAATAAATATTTATGGATTGCTTGTTATGCAGAAGGCTGAATTATATGTGCATGTATTAAAGTTATAGCTATAGAATTATTAACTCTAGAATTCCTGAGTGTTTATAAAGGTGGAATTAGGTGCTGTGAAGTATTACAGAGTTAAAAACGGCAATATTTTTAACCCAGAGAATATAGCTGTATTTGTTTGTTAATTTGCTTTACAATTATCTAAGAACAGGTTAGTTGATCTCATAAAACTTCTCTGGTAGATAGGGTAGCGTATTTTCCTTATTGTATACATAGGGAGACTTGAGATTCCAGGAAGTTAGATGCCTTATCCTTAGTCACTTAGGGAGTATAGTGTCAATATTGCAACGAGGACCTTAGGTTTCAGGGGTCATTGTTTAGCAACATCTGATCTTGAGCCAGTTGGGATAAGAGGACACGTACCTTTGGTTCCTTATCTCTCTGGGAGATGGGGATCCTTTAATGTGCCCACCCAGAGCTCCCCTTCCACAGCACCCACCTTTCTGGGTTCTACATCTTTGATGCCAAAAGGCCTCAGATTTCAAAAATTATTTGGTGCTTCAGGTCTTCTGTCTCAACCAATGGGGTTGAGGCCTCCCTCTGGTCTAGGTGTCAGCAAGTACAGAAGGAAGGTGGAGGGGTAAGAAAGGGGCAGAGGAAAAGGCCAAAAGAGGGAAGCTACCATGTTCATTTCAGCTCTTTCATCTTCCTGCAGCTCGCAGCTTACTAATTATTCTTCTCCTTCCCAATTACAGAAAAAAGAGAAAGGATCATCATAAAGGGATTCTAGAAATGTGACCTTGACCATTTAGCTTTTGGGAATGACACGTCTAGCCTTAACTTTCGGACATTTTTAGCAGGCGATTTTCAACCTGGTTACAAAATGAGCAGAAGTATTACCCTATGAAGGAGTTTTTTTTTTTTTTTTTTTGAGTCGAAGTCTCGCTCTGTTGCCCACGCTGGAGTGCAGTGGCGTGATCTTGGCTCACTGCAACATCTACCTCCTGGGTTCAAGCAATTTGAAGGAGATGTATTAAAAATACCTGAAGGGAGCCAGGCATGGTGGCCCACGCCTATAATCCCAGTACTTTGGGAGGCCAAGGTGGGCAAGTCACTTGAGGTCAGGAGTTCGAGACCAGTCTCACCAACCTGGTGAAACCCTATCTCTACTAAAAATGCAAAAATTAGCCAGGCGTGGTGGCACATGCCTGTAATCCCAGCTACTTGGGAGGCTGAGGCAGGTGAATTGCTTGAACCCGGAGGCAGAGATTTTAGTGAGCTGAGATCATGCCACTGCACTCCGGCCTGGGTGACAGAGCTAGACAAGACTCCGTCTCAAAAAAATTTTAAAAATAAAAAAAATAAAAATAACTGAAGGGAGGTTGTCAAAATATGAATCTCCCCCCTCTCCCAGGATCTCATTCTAGCAAAAGTTCTCAGTCTTGGCTACACATTAAAATCACCTGGAGAACATTCACAAAATGCCCAGGTATACAGCCTACCTCTAAGAGGCATTCTGAGTTCATTGTCCTGGGATATAATCCTGCTGATATTGTACTGAAGCACCAGGTACTTTTAAGGTGCAGCCAGGATCACTGCCCTGGCGATCCTGAATTACTGACAAGAGTGTGTCCTAATCCTGGTGTGCTGCCCCCAGGTGTGTTGGAGTGTGGAGAAAAAAACTCGAGAACCATTAATCCAGTGTTTCTCAAAGGGTGGTCTGCAGAACAGCAGCATCGGCATCGCCTGGGAACTTACTAGAAATGCAAATTCTTGGGCCTAACTCCAGACCTACTAACTCAGAAACTCTCCGGGTGTGACCCAGCAATCTAGGGTTTCAGGAGCCCTCAGGTGATTCTGATGCATGTTGAATTTGAGAACCACTGTCCTAATCTAACCTGTAGTATTCTGAACTGATAATCTGAATATAATTGAGTTAGATACCTTCTTTTCTGATGAAAAGAACATTATGTCTATAAGCAGGTGCAGGGAGCTTTGTTTAGCTAAAGAAATTAAAGTGCTATGATAGGAATGTTAGACATTAACTAGAAAGGAATCTGGGAATAGGGGCAGAGGTTGTTTATGATTTTCTTTTTGAGGTACAGGATCCTTCCCAGAAAAATCACACCATGTGGTCAGCCATCTTCTCTCCTTGAGCTAAAGCTCTTTTTGTGTTGACCATGAGTTTATATTTTAACCTACTCCAGGCAAACTCTTCCCCATAATCAAATAAAGTTTTCAAAGACAGTGAAGATTAGCAAACAAAGCCTTGCATTAGACAGAAAGGCTGGGAAACACTAAAAGCAACCTTGAGCCAAGATGTCTCCCTGGTAACCCAGCAGGTCCACCACTAGGATAGTAAATAACTCTGATGACATCATGGCATGATGTCTGGTGACTCTTGGTCACCACAGTAGGGGCAGAAGAGAGAGGTTTTCTGATCCACTGATCCATTTGGTCCTTCAGTGACCCCTTTGGCTCTGATAGAATCTTTTTTTTTTTTTTTTTTTTGAGAGAGGGTCTGGCTCTGTCACCCAGACTGGAATGCAGTGGTGCAATCTTGGCTTACTGCAACCTCTGCCTCCTGGGCTCAAGTGTGCCTCCAGAGTAGCTGGGATGACAAGTATGTGCCTCTACGACCAGATAATTTTTGTTTTTGTTTTTTTGGTAGAGATGGAGCTTCACCATATATTGCTCAGGCTGGTCTTGAACTCGCGGGCTCAAGTGATCTGCCGGTTTTGACCTCTCCATGTGTTAAGATTACACATATGAGCCACTGTACCTGGCTCATAGAAATTTTTTTTTTTTTTTTGAGATGGAGTCTGTCTCTGTTGCCCAGGCTGGAGTGTAGTGGCGCAATCTTGTCCCACTGCAAGCTCCGCCTCCCAGGTTCACGCCATTCTCCCGCCTCAGCCTCCCGAGTAGCTGGGACTACAGGCGCCTGCCAACACGCCTGGCTAATTTGTGTGTGTGTGTGTGTGTGTGTGTGTGTGTGTGTGTTTTTAGTACAGACGGGGTTTCACCGTGTTAGCCAGGATGGTCTCAATCTCCTGACCTCGTGATCCACCCGCCTTGGCCTCCCAAAGTGTTGGGATTACAGGCGTGAGCCACCGCGCCCAGTCAGCTCATACAATCTTTAGAGAAGAACCTTTGTAGGTGGGATGATACGTGCTTCTGGACATCATGTGAATCATCATATTTCCAGCTTTGAAGCATATTGATGAGGATTTGAACAATGTCTTAAAGCAGGAGTACTGTTTTATTATGAAAGAAGCTTCCTAGTTGACAAACTTTTCATACAGAGTCAAACTTCATTCTAATGGCAATAATTATTATATTATAAGAAACTGGGGGGCCGGGCGTGGTGGCTCACGCCTGTAATCCCAGCACTTTGGGAGGCGGAGGCAGGTGGATCACCAGGTCAGGAGATCGAGACCATCCTGACTAACACCGTGAAACCCCGTCTCTACTAAAAACACAAAAAAATTAGCTGGGCGTGGTGGCAGGCGCCTGTAGTCCCAGCTACTCCGGAGGCTGAGGTAGGAGAATGGTGTGAACCGGGAAGGTGGAACTTGCAGTGAGCCAAGATCGCGCCACTGTACTCCAGCCTGGGCGACAGAGAGAGACTCCGTCTCAAAAAAAATAAAAAAATGAAAAAAAAAGAAAACAAACTGGGATCATGTTGAATTTGCCTGAAACAAATCCAAGGAGTTAGATTGCTTCAGAGGTCACCTGATAGAAATAGCTCATAAATTCCCTAGGAGTAAATCACTCTTACTAGGCCTGAAGACATGCTTCAAGTCAGAATGTGATAGTAATGATTCACTCTGGGATTTCATTTCAAGCCACAGGAACTAAAAATGCAAGTACAGTTCCCAATGCGAAACACAACCTGTAATCTTAATCCATTTAACTTCCTCAAATTGCTGTATTACTCAAAACAGCTGATTTCTTCATTGAGCATAGATGAATTTCCTCTGTGGCAAATGTCACCATCTGACCCAAGGATATGTCTAGGCCCTCCTTACCACCTGTGAGCTCTCCTTCAAGGAAAGGCCATTGAGCAAGCCCAATTGGTCTAGTTAAGAGCCTGTGCTTTGGAATCAGATTACCTGTGTTGGAATCTACCAATACGGCTTGGTATTTTTGGATGTATCTCTTAACCTTCCTAAACTACAATTCCCTCAACTGGAAAATGGAGAAGCAATAATACTGACGTCACAGTATCAGCAGTTGCACAGGATCTGGTATAAAGGTGGTCAGGTATAAAAGTGGTCAATAAATATTAGTTCTTATTTAAGGAGGTAATAGTATAATGGTTAGGAGGAGGATTTTAAGGCCAAATTGTCTAGTTCGAATCCCAATTCTGCCACTTACTTTGTAAAAGTTACCTAATCACTTGGGGCCAAGGTTGAGGACAGGTGCCTGGGAAACACTGGGAAGTGCTCCAGAGAATAAATGAGAGGCTCCAATTTTTATTTTCATTTATTTATTTATTAAGACGGAGTTTCATTCTTTTGCCCAGGCTGGAGTGCAATGGTGCAGTCTCAGCTCACTGCAATCTCTGCCTCCCAGGTTCAAGTGATTCTCCTGCCTCAGCCTCCCGAGTAGCTGGGATTATAGGCACCTGACACCACGCCCAGGTATTTTTTTATTTTTAGTAGAGATGGGGGTTTCACCACTGGCCAGGGTGGTATCAAACTCCTGACCTCAGGTGATCTACCCGCCTTGGCCTCTCAAAGTGCTGGGATTACAGGCGTAAGCCACTGCACCTGGCAGAGGCTCCAGTTTTTAAAGAAAAAAGGACAACTCCGGAAAAGGGATTGAATGCAAAACTTGTTCATCAGGAATTCTCATTAGTTTACAGGAATAACACTGAATAGTGATTGGCTATACATTGCTGAACCGTAGGCTATGAGTTATGGTGTCCAGGATATGGCATTTTTTGGCTCCTCTGTGTCAGTCTAGAGCTCATATAGCAAGTGGCTTCAAGAAGTGATTCTTGGGCCGGGCACAGTGGCTCATGCCTGTAATCCCAGCACTTTGGGAGGCCAAGGTGGGTGGATCACGAGGTCAGGAGATCGAGACCATCCTGGCTAACAAGGTGAAACCCCGTCTCTACTAAAAGTACAAAAAATTAGCCGGGCATGGTGGCGGGCGCCTGTAGTCCCAGCTACTCGGGAGGCTGAGGCAGGAGAATGGCACGAACCCGGGAGGCAGAGCTTACAGAGAGCTGAGATCGTGCCACTGCACTCCAGCCTGGGTGACAGAGTGAGACACCATCTCAAAATAAAAGAAGTGATTCTTTAGCTTAAGGGAAGAGTGATACTCCTGTCACATTTCAAATGCCTCTCTGAGCATGATAATTTAAAGGGGCTTGCATGCCTCAGATGCAAATTTCTTTTGCTTTCTCATAGCACACTACGAGAGAGTACAAATGAGGCCCACCTATCGTATTTTAAATACTTAGAAGTTGTACATCAAGCTAAATAACTCTTAAATAAAATGTTTTCTGTTCTCCTATCTTGACATATATACCTTCATAGCAAACTAGGTTCAGGTTCAAATGTAGAATTTTTAGAGTTCCACACCAGAGGTTGGAGGAACAGAGGGAGCCAGCCCCTGGACACTGGGTTCTGGCCTCCAGCTACTTCTCTTACCCAGCTTCTTCCTGCATCCAGCCCTAGTATCCAGGACTCCCCAGCCCCCGTCCCATACACATACCTGTGGTAACAGTGTGCTACCTGGAAATCTCCAGGGAAGTGCCAGGTAGATGCTCTGGAAGTTGGTGTGGGCTCTTTGGGCAAAGGAAATTCCAGAGTCAGCCAGGCACGGTGGCACACGCCTGTAATCCCAGCACTTTGGGAGGCCCAGGCAGACAGATCATGAGGTCAAGAGATCGAGACCATCCTGGCCAACATGGTGAAACCCTGTCTCTACTAAAAATACAAAAATTAGCTGGGTGTGGTGGCACACACTTGTAGTCCCAGCTACTTGGGAGGCTGAGGCAGGAGAATCGCTTGAACCAGGAGTCAGAGGTTGCAGTGAGCTGAGATTATGCCACTGCACTCCAGCCTGGTGACAGAGTGAGACTCTGTCTAAAATAAATAAATAAATAAATAAATAAATAAATAAAAAATTCCAGAGTCCAGGAATGCATTCTGAAGTGGAGTATTATGGACTAAATGCTTGTGTCCCCCAAAATTCCTGTGTTGAAGCCCTAACCCCCAGTGTGCCTGTATTTGGAGATGGGGCCTCTAAGAAAGTAATTAAGATTAAATGAGATTATAAGGGTGAAGTTCTGATCTGATAGGCTTAGTGTCCTTATAGGAAGCGACATCAGAGAGCAGTCTATGCACAGGCACTGAAGAAAGGCATGTGAGGATAGTGAGAAGGGGTCACCTGCAAGCCAGGAGGAGGGTCCTCACCAGAAATGGACTATGCTGGCACCCTGCTCTTGGACTTCCTAGCCTCCAGAACAGTGAGAAATACACTTCTGTTGTTTCAGCCACCCAGGCTGTGGTACTTCATTATGGCAGCCTAAGCTGACAGTGAGTGTGGGGCTGGCTCCTGGAGGACACACCCCTGCAGACTCCTTGGTCTGTGAGGAAGAAAGGCAACCAGAGAAAAGCTAGAGTCTCCTCTAAAGAGCAGGCCTTGGTGTAGGGACGCCCTTGAGCTGCAAGGACGGAACTGCTCTTCAAAGGTGCTCAGGGAGAAGTGGAGAAATGTTGAATTTCATGTATACTTGGCCTAGGCAGAGAGACTCAATGTGGAAATTTAAGCCAAGAACTAAGTGGACCTGACAGTTATGGTCACAGGCTGTTTGGCTAGAAATTATCTTAGAGGTCATCTAGCCCTCATACAGTTAGAGAACTGAGCTCCAGGGACTTTCCAAAGGTTGAACAGAAACTTGTTGAGATCATGGCTCTCTAAAATCTCAGGCATATACCTTTGTTTGTGTTAGGTTATAAAAGTTTCCCAATTAGTGGATTAACTTTCAGAGGCCTGCTGAATTTGCTAGGAGGAGAACTTTGAAGAATGCATTAAGAATTCTTGCCTCATTGCAGGCCAGAGCTACTTGTGTTTGCCTAACCTGGAGCTGATGAAACAAAGCATCTGGTTAAAAAATTATACATAAAGCCAGGCGCAATGGCTCACGCCTGTAATCCCAGCACCTTGGGAGGCCGAGGCAGGTGGATCACGAGGTCAGGAGTTCGAGACCATCCTGGCCAACATGGTGAAACCCCATTTCTGGCCGGGCACAGTGGCTCACGCCTGTAATTCCAGCACTTTGGGAGGCTGAGGCAGGCGGATCACGAGGTCAGGAGATCAAGTCCATCCTGGCTAACACAGTGAAACCCTGTCTCTACTAAAAATACAAAAAATTAGCCGGGAATGGTGGTGGGTGCCTGTAGTCCCAACTACTCAGGAGGCTGAGGCAGGAGAATAGCGTGAACCCGGGAAGCGGATGCAGTGAGCCGAGATCGTGCCACTGCACTCCAGCCTGAGCGACACAGCGAGACTCCATCTCACAAAAAAAAAAAAAAAAAGATAAGAAAGAAAAGAAAAAAAAATGCTCAACACCACTCACTGATTATCAGGAAAATGCAAATCAAAACCACACTGAGATATTATCTTCCCCCAGTTAGAATGGGCATTATTAAGAAGACAAAAAAAACAAAACACAGATGCTGGCGAGGATGGGGAGAAAAGAAAACTCATCTCCACTGCTGGTGAGAATGTAAATTAGTACAACCACTATGGAAAACAATGCAGAGATTTCTCAAAGAACTAAAAGTAGAACTACCATAGCATCCAGCAATGCCACTACTGGGTATTTATTCAAAGGAAAAGAAATCAGTATATTAAAAAGATACCTGTACTTCTTTATCAAAGCACTATTCATAATAGCAAAGATATGGCATCAACCTAAGTGTCCATCAGTAAATGAATGGATAAAGAAAATGTAGTGTGTATATATATATATATACACACATATATATATACACAATGGAATACTATTCAGCAATAAAAAGAATGAAATGATGTCATTTGCAGCAACTTGGGTGGAACTGGAAGTCATTATGTGAAGTGAAATAAACCGGCACAGAAAGATAAATATTGCATTTTTTTCATTCATATATGGGAGCTAAAAAAGTTGATCTCATGGAAGTAGAGTAGAATGATAGGTACCAGAGGCTGGGAAGAGTGTGTGGGTGGGTGGCAAGGATTAAGAGAGGTTGGTTAATGGTGAAAACATATAGTTAGATAGAAGGGATAAGTTCTAATGTTCAAGAGCCGAGTAGTGTAACTATAGTTAGCAACCATGTATTGCATATTTCAAATAGCTAGAAGAGAGGACTTGAAATGTTCCCAATACATAGAAATGATAAAGGCTCAAAGTGATGAATACCTTAAATATCCTGACCTGATCATTACACATCTTATGCATGTAACAAAATATCACATGTACCCCATAATTATGTATCAAAAAATGATCAGAAAGTATGAACATATCTTACTCAGACTTTGCCTATGCTTATCCAATGAAATTATTTTTAAGACAGAAAGCAGGCCAGGCACGGTGCCTCACGCCTGTAACCCTGGCAGTTTGGGAGGCAGAGGAGGGTGGATCAGCTGAGGTCAGAAGTTGGAGATCAGCCTGGCCAGGATGGTGAAACCTCATCTCTACTAAAAATACAAAAAATTAGCTGGGCATGGTGGTGGACGCCTGTAATCTCAGCTACTCGGGAGGCTGAGGCAGGAGAACTGCTTGAATCCAGGAGGTGGAGGTTGCTGTAAGCCAAGATCACACCATTGCACTCCAGCCTGGGTGACAGAGTGAGACTCTGTCTTAAAAAAAAAAAGATAGAAAGCAGATATATTTTATCTTTTCTCAGTAGAGCTCTAAGTTTGTAGATGTTTTCTGCTTACGGCTTGGGCAGCCCAGGTAGTTTCCAAACCTCTCTCTTCTATTTCCAAGACAGAGCTGTGGCCCTTTTCCTTCACAGTAGCTCTGCCTTGGACAGAAATGATCAAGGGCCACTGCCACTGCTTTTAGGTTTGAGCAGATAAGATTTGGGGGGTATCTAACTGGTATTCCATTTATCTCCCCAAAAGAGTAAAAATGGCTCAAAATAATGTTCCAAATAATTCTCTCAAAACAATATAAGGTTCATTGGCTTTTTCTCATTATAAAAGACATTTTTGTTCTGTTTTGTTTTGTTTTTTGAGATGGAGTCTCGCTCTATGGCCAGGCTGGAGTGCAGTGGTGCCATCTCAGCTCACTGCAACCTCTGCCTCCCAGGTTCAAGAGATTCTCCTGCCTCAGCCTCCCAAGTAGCTGAGACTACAGGTGCACGCCACCACACCCAGTTAATTTTTGTATTTTTAGTAGAGACAGGGTTCACCATGTTGGCCAGGCTGGTCTCAAACTCCTGATCTGAAGTGATCTGCCCAAACTTGGTCTCCCAAAGTGCTGGGATTACAGGCGTGAGCCACTGTGCACAGCCTTGTTTTGTTTTTGAGACAGTGTCTTGCTCTGTCAGCCAAGCTGGAGTACAGTGGCACTATCATAGCTCACTCCAGCCTTGACTTCCCAGGGTCAAGTGATCCTCCTGCTTCAGCCTCCCAAGTAGCTGGGACTACAGGCATGCACCACCACACCTGGCTAATTTTTAAATTTTTAGTAAAGAGGGGGTTTCGCTATGTTGTCCAGGCTGATCTTGAGCTACTGAGCTAAAGTGATCTTCCCACCTTGGCTTCCCAAAGTGTTGAGATTACAGGCATGAGGCACCATGGCTGTCCAATAAATATTCTTAATATGATTATCTATTTCTAACTCTAATATCCTTAGAATTGATTCTTAGAAGTGGAGTTACTATGAAAGAGCCTTAATACTTCAAGTCAAATTGCTTTTCGAAGAGGCATTACCATTAATTCCAGCAACAGCAGTGTAGAATAGTGCCTGTTTCACTACATCCTCCTGGATAGACTCTTGCCTATTAGTGTAGCACTGAGATCTGACTTCTGAATCAGCCTGTCTAGAATTGAATTCCAACTCAACCACTTCCTAGCTGTGTGGATTGGGAAAAGTTGCTTAGCTGCTCTATACCTTGGTTTATCTTTGTTCAAATGGGCATAGTAATACTGCCTACTTCATAGTTATTATGAAGTTTAAAATAATATATTACAGGTACTCAATAAAGGCTAGTCTATTACATTAATAAAATTATCTTCCAATTTGACATGTGAAAAACTGTACTTCATTGTTGCCTTAAATTGCATTCTCTGATTACTACTGATTATAAACTTTAAAAATGTTTATTGGCTGATTTGTGTGTGTGCATGTGTGTGAATTGACTATTCATTTCCATTGACTCCTCCTAATTGTGGCTGGTGTTTTCTTGTTATAGATTTGTTGGAGCTCTTTATATATTGACATTAATCTCATGCATGTTATATACACAAATGGTTTTCATAGTATTTAATTTGCTTCTAATCTTTATGATTTTGGGGGTTATATAAATGCTTAAATTTCTATGTAGTGAAAAGTGAAATCAAATATGATAAAGTTTTCTTTGACTTTTTTTTTTTTTTGAGACAGTCTTGCTCTGTTGCCTAGGCTGGAGTGCTGTGGTGTGATCTCAGCTCACTGCAAGCTCTGCCTCCCGAGTTCACGCCATTCTCCTGCCTCAGCCTCCCGAGTAGCTGGGACTACAGGCGCCCGCCACCATGCCTGGCTAATTTTTGTTTGTATTTTTAGTAAAGACAGGGTTTCACCGTGTTAGTCAGGATGGTCTTGATCTCCTAACCTCGTGATCTGCCCGCCTTTACCTCCCAAAGTGCTGGGATTACAGGCGTGAGCTACCGTGCCCGGCTCTTTGGCTTTTTTAATTGCTTTTTTATTTAGAAATCCAGCTCTCTTCCCAGGTTAGTTTTTTTGTTTTTGTTTTGTGTGTACGTGTGTAGAGACTAAGTCTCGCTATATTGCCCAGGCTGGTCTTGAACCCCTGGTCTCAATCCTCCCACTTCAGCCTTGCAAAGTGCTGGGATTACAGGCATGAGCCACCATAGCCAGCCCCATGTTAGTTTATAATACATAATTTATTATTCATAAATTGAATTTTTATATAGTCTGAAGTTTGTTTTGAGGTTCCCTAAAAGATTCCATTTTTAATCAGTACTACTTTAATTATTCTAGGTTTAGAATAATTAAATAGTTAATTAAATAATAAATAATTAAATAAAATTATAAATAGTTAAATATTAACTGTTAAATTACAGATTATATATTTATATTTTCTTAATAATATATAATTTATTATTAATTATAATTCTAAATTAAATTATAAATAGTTAATTACACTATAATATTTCTTAAAAATTCTTGAATGCTTATTCTTCAGTTTATTTATTTATTTATTTTTTTGAGACGGAGTCTCACTCTGTCGCCCAGGCTGGAGTGTGAGTGCAGTGGCGCCATCTCGGCTCACCGCAACCTCTGCCTCCCGGGTTGAAGCAATTCTCCTGCCTCAGGCTCCCAAGTAGCTGGGACTCCAGGTGCGCCACCACGCCTGGCTAATTTCTTGTATTTTTAGTAGAGATGGGGTTTCACCGTGTTAACCAGGATAGTCTCAATCTCCTGACCTTGTGATCCGCCTGCCTTGGCCTCCGAAAGTGCTGGGTTTACAGGCGTGAGCCACCACGTCTGGCCTCTTTCAGTTTATTAAGCATCGACAGATGTTAACATCTTGACAAGATGTTAAATTTTAACATCATGTTAAGTTCCCACACATGAATTTTTTTTTTTTTTTTTTTGAGACAGGGCCTTGCTCTGTCACCCAGGCTGGAGTGCAGTGGCACGATCTCGGCTCACTGCAGCCTCTGACTCCCTGACACGAGGGATCCTCCCACCCTAGCCTTTTGAGTAGCTGGGACCACAGGTGCAATCCACCACACTTGGTTAATTTTAAAACTTTTTGTAGAGATGGGGGTCTTGCTATGTTGCCTAGGCTGGTCTCGAAATGGCCTCAAGTGATCCTCCTGCCTCAGCCTCCAACAATGCTGGGATTACAGGAATGAGCCACCACGCCTGGCTGACAAATCTTTTAAATTATATATATGTATATATATACACGTGTATATATACACGTATATATGTATATATATACACGTATATATACGTGTATATATATACACGTGTATATATACGTGTATATATACACGTGTATATATATACACGTATATATACACGTATATATACATGTGTGCATATATACACGTATATATACATGTGTGCATATATACACGTATATATACATGTGTGCATATATACACGTATATATACATGTGTGTATATATACACGTATATATACACGTATATATACATGTGTGTATATATACGTGTATATATACACACATATACATGTGTGTATATACACACATATATACATGTGTGTATATATACACGTATATATACACGTATATATGTATATATATACACGTATATATACAAGTATATATGTATATATATACACACGTATATATGTATATATATACACACGTATACGTATATATATACAAGTATATATGTATATATATACACACATATATACGTATATATACACACATATATACACATATATACATATATACGTATATATACACATATATATGTATATATAATATATATAATATATTTATATTTATATATAAATATTTATATAATATATAAAATATATATTATATAAATATATAAAAAATATATATAATATATAAAATATATATTATATTATATATAAAACATATATATTATATAATATATATAAAACATACATATTATATTATATATATAAAATATATATAATATAATATATATAAAATATATATAATATAATATATATAAAATATATATATAAAAATATATATAATATAATATATATATAATATAATATATATAAAATATATATATTATATTTTATATATATATATATTTTTTTGAGACGGAGTTTCGCTTTTGTTGCCCAGGCTGGAGTGCAATGGCGTGATCTCGGCTCACTGCAACCTCCACCTCCCGGGTTCCAGCGATTCTCCTGCCCCAGCCTCCCGAGTAGCTGGGATTACAGGCATGCGCCACCACGCCTGGCTAATTTTGTGGTTTTTTTTTAGTAGAGATGGGAGTTCTCCATGCTGGTCAGGCTGGTCTCGAACTCCCGACCTTAGGTGATCCGCCCACCTCGGCCTCCCAAAGTGCTGGGATTACAGGCGTGAGCCACCATGCCCGGCCTTAAATTAGATTTGACTTAAACCTACGTATTAATTTTGTTTTAGGAACATGGAGTATTTCTTCATTTATTACAGTTTTATTTTTTAAAGTTTTGCAAGTTTGCTGTTGTTTTTGTGGTTGTTTTCACATAGGCATACTCATTTCTTGCTAGGGTTATTTCTATAGTTTTAAATATTTTTGTATTATATTTGGGCTTATTACTCCTATTAGGTTGTTTAACTTACTGATGGTATATGGAACACTTATAGATTTCTGGATATTTTGTATTTGACGACACTGAAGAACTTTCTTAGGAATTCTGAAAGGCTTGTAGTTGAGCCACGCCGGGTTTTCTAAGTGCATAATCCAATCATCTGGAAATAACATTGATCTTTTCCAAATCATTATGTCTCTTATTTCCGTTTCATGAATATTTTCAGTTGCTGAAAATGTGTGAAAAGTGCACTGTCTAAAGCAATCTCTCTTTTCTGCTCTCTTCACTCCTACAACAAATACAGTGAACTGAGGATGAGGTTGGGGGAGGGGAAGAAGGAGAGGAGCAGGGCTGGTGCTTATCCGGGAAGCGCAGAAGATGCCTTCCGGCTGCAAGCAGCAGTTTCTGTAGATCTAAGTGCTGGCCAGGGGCTTCCCAAGGCAGCTGTGGTCTAAGCTACTGATTTGCTGTATCAGCGATCTGCCACCTTCCTTCCCCTTGTTTTCTTGCCCTCTGCCTCAGCCTTGCCCCTCTCTCCCCAACCTCCCTCCTCAGCTCTGCTCCTCTCTGTCTCCTTCCTCAGTAGGGATATGGCAGTGGCCACAGCCTCTGCACTGATGAGAGAACTTGCCAACGTGCTTTTTGCTCCAGTAGGAGCTTGTTCATCTGTGGCCAAGATCAGACCTTGGCTCAATGGCATGGGCTGCTTAGTGCACCTACCCTGATGTAATTCCTCCCTCTCTCCATCTTCCCTGCTCCCACCTTCCTTTGAGCCATCATCAGCTATCACCTTGACTCCTGTAATAGCTTTCTAAATGGCTCTCCTCCAATACATTCTTTTCACAGGGCAATATTTTAAAAACATAAATCAGAATACACTCCCTTATTGAAAACCTTTCAGTGACTTCCCATAGCGCTTAGAATAAACATAAACTCCTTAACGTGGCCCTGTGTGATTGGTCTCTTCCAATCTCTCGTAGCATCTTGTACTACCTCTCCTCTTGTTCTCTGGAACACCACTCTGTCTTCTCTTCTGTCCCTGGAACACATCAAGAGTGTATTCACCCTAGAGCCTTTGGACTTGCTACTCCCACTGTCTGGAACATCTTCTCCTAGCCCTTGGTGTGTGTTTGCCTCCTCATTATTCAGGCCTCATATGCAATATCCATATTCCCACCCTTTCTGCTCTCAGAGCACACTGTTTGTGTTCTTCATGTCATTTACCATAATCTGTAATGATCTTGTTTATTTGTTCATTTATTTGTGTCTTTGCTACCTGGAATGTAAACTCTATGACAGCAGATAATTTTGTCTTGTTTACTTCTGATTTCCTGGAATCGAGAACTGTGGCACATAGAAAACACTAGAAAAATACCGTTTTTGCCTGGGTTCCCTCTATAAAATAGTCTGTTATCAGGGGTTGCATGCATTTTGGGAAGTGAATCATGCAAGAGGAATGAGGTTGGGGAAGTAAAACAGTGAAGGAGGGAAGGCCAATACAGATATCTGTTGTAAGTGGTCACTGCAGTGGACTACTTAAGACTGGATTGTGATGATGGGCATCTTCTGTGAAGCCATGTGTCTAAGAACTGTGCATTCCAGGGGCAGTGGAAGGTGTATCTACCCACCAGATTCTGTTTCAGCTTTGGGTCAAGGGCTTACGTTTCCATGGATGCATGTAGGACCAGCGACATGATTTGCAAGGCTCAGTGCAAAATAAAATTACAGGTCATTGTTCAAAAAGTATTCATAATTTCAAGATAGAGATAGTAGAGCCCCAAACCAAGAATGAGGCCCATCTGAGCACAGGGTCCTGTGCCACTACACAGGCCTCGTGCCCTTGCCCTCATGCGCTAGGCCAGGCAGCTTCCTGCAGCATCCCACTGATGTGTCAGAGAAGCCCCAGAGCATGAGAGCTGGAGTGATGAGGCATGGCTGAATCAGGTGCTGTCACGTTACACCTGCAGGAAGCAGGCTGTACAGCAGTGGTTGGAGCAAAAGGTGGACTGAGAGGATGTCAGGCCTTGTCACTTGAGATATCAAGATATCCAAAACAATAAATGAGTTTAGAGTTTCTACGGCTTACTGTCATTTGCCTAAAATTCCAGAAGACTTAAATGGTAATTTTGAGAGTAATCATTCTTGTAGTTTTGATGATGCTAATGGATGGAACTCTTGTGCTTTCCCATTGAGTATGATCATGGTATTGATTTAAATGACTATATTTCCTATGTGAGAAGCCCTATTCCTTATTATTATTATTATTTTTAATTGAGACAGGATCTCACTCTGTCACCCAGGCTGGAGTGCAGTGGCACAATCTTGACTCACTGCAGCCTGCGCCTCCTGGGCTTAAGCAATCCTCCCACCTCAGCCTTCCAAGTAGCTGGGACCACAGATGCACACCACTGCTCCTGGCTAATTTTTTTTTTTTTTTGGTGGAGACAGGGTCTCACCATGTTGCCCAAGCTGGTCTTGAACTCCCGAGCTCAAGCGATCAGCCTGCTCTGGCCTCCCAAAGTGCTGGGATTATAGGAGTGAGTTATTGTGCCCCGTTCACAATTTTTTAAGACATCTTAGAGAGAAACTCTGTCCAATAGAATGTTCTGTGATGATGAAAAAGGTCTACACCGTTTAATATGGTAGCCAATAGGCACATATAGCTATTGAGCACTTGACCTGTGAGGAACTGTTGGTTAAATTTTATTTAATTTTAATTCATTTAGGCCAGGCACGGTGGCTCGCGCCTGTAATCCCAGCACTTTAGGAGGCCGAGGCAGGCAGATCATGAGGTCAGGAGTTTGAGACCAGCCTGGCCAATGTGCTGAAACCCCGTCTCTACTAAAAATACAAAAATTATCTGGGCATGGTGGCTGGCACCTGTAATCCCAGCTACTTGGGAGGCTGAGGCAGGAGAATCCCTTGAACCTGGGAGGCAGAGGTTACAGTAAGCCGAGATTGCGCCACTGCACTCCAGCCTGGGTGACAGAGCAAGACTCCATCTCAAAAAAAAATTAAATTAAATTAAATTTAAAAAATTAATTCATTTAAATTTAAAGCACCATGTGGCTAGTGGCTACTGTATTGCAGAGTGCAGCTATTGATAGTAAACGACACTTGTACATTCTACCAATGGTAAAATTCAAGTCTTCTGTTCAGTCCCTCTGTAAGCTCCACTAACTCAGTGAGTTATCTCAAGCCTGCTTTATTTTAAGGCAATGGATTCTAGATCCAGGAAAAAAAGTTCCATTTCCCTATCTTGTGTCCAAGGCAGACATAGCTAATTGACCATGGCATTTTTATGTTCTCTGAGTTTAGAAGTAGCTTTGTCATCTTTCTCACAGTGAGGATCTGGAAAGCCACTACTCATTGAGAGGGGGTAACAATAAACTCTTATTTATTGAGGGCTTACTGCGTGCCAAGTACTTTAAGTTATGTTAGAAGTAAATCCCAGTCCCTCCAACCACACAGATCTGCATTGTCTTCTTTGTGTTGGGAACCAAGATACTCTTCCAACTGGGTTGGATGTCAACCTGCTCAGCCACCTCCATGGGACAGACCAATCAATCATTCAAAGGACAAAGGAGTTTATTTCTCCCCTCACAATATTTGACAAAACTTAAAACATTGATCTTTCCATCTTCATTCCACTACAATAATTGTATGTTCATAATGGAGACTGGACATGGGGAAAGCAAAGTAAAAGAACATTTACTACGTGTCAATGTCAGCGCTGTGCAGGATGCTTTAGACATTTTTGTCATTTAGCAGCTATAGGAACCACATGGACAGGATCTATAAAGCATCTTTAGTTTGTCCTTTTCTGCTGTGCCTCACAAGAAGTGAGTAATGAATTTTGTCAGCGGGTGTTTAATTCAGTTTACTTATTAATTCATTTACTAAGTCAATGATATTAATTAAGTGTCCAGTAAGTGCACAAAGCAGTGCTAGGTTCCGGGAAGCCACATAGACATCAAGGTCCTGGCCTCAAGACATTCAGCTTTGTGGACTATAAACGCAGCATAATGAGCCATGGCAATACAGGGAAGAGAGAGTTTGAGGAGACAAGGAAGGCTGCAAAGAGAAGGTGGCCTTCGAACTAAGTGTTGATGAATAAAAAGAATTCACCAGGTAAGAAAGGAGATTCTAGACTGAGGTAAAATTATGTGTAATAGCATAAACACAACAAAACCATATGGAATATTTCAGAAAGGGCAAGTGTTTTAGTGTAATTTACCAACACTAGAAATTCTGCTCTTGGAGTGACATGTGTCTACTTATAATGGTACATTGTAAATTACTTTGCCATTGCATGATGAACTCAAAGCATATATAAGTTAATCTGTCAAGAAAATATCAGCATATTATATTACTGAAGTAAAATCAGAGGGAAAGTGATCTACTGCTAACTAGCTATCTGACTTCGGGCAAGTAAGCTTGGTTACTTTAGGTTTTAGTTGCCTTATTTATAAAATGAAGAGGTTGATGTAGAATGTATTATTTATCCTCTCCACTATTCTAAGAAGCAACAATAATACCAAGGG
Source organism: Pongo pygmaeus (assembly GCF_028885625.2). NCBI lineage: Eukaryota > Metazoa > Chordata > Mammalia > Primates > Hominidae > Pongo > Pongo pygmaeus. The sequence goes on from NC_072377.2 coordinate 61,322,679, forward strand.
CTTATTCTCAGAATGAAGGAAAGAAGAAAATCAACAGGTACTTACTGAATCTGCCCCTAGTAAGTTGACAAAAGAAAGGAGATAAGTATATATTCACTGTCAATTTGCACAAAACAATTAAAAACTGCTAAGAAGATATTAAGGTGTTAGTTTGAACTTCTGAATTCTTTTTTTTTTTTTGAGACGGAGTCGCGTTCAGTTGCCCAGGCTGGAGTGCAGAGGCGCGATCTCGGCTCACTGCAAGCTCCGCCTCCCGGGTTCACGCCATTCTCATGCCTCTCAGCCTCCCAAGTAGCTGGGACTACAGGCGCCCGCCACCACGCCTGGCTAATTGAACTTTTGAATTCTAATGGCTGGGAGAGGGTGGGACATGGTAAGGAAAAGTCAAATATGAATCTAAGAGGCTTGTTTTGAGTAAGGACTGCCAGATTTGTACAAAGCAATCAGAAAAAGGATATTATTATGCTCTTTCAATATCTTGTTCTTAAAAAACAAAAGTGATCATTCCTGGAACTCTGATAAGAAAGATTCCAGTAGGCAGGTCAGCGGAGGTTCAGCCAGGAAGGCTGTTTATTTACTTAACATTTCCATTGCCTGGACTGAAGAGAGATAATCACTTTTAGTTTCAAACTCGATCTAGTCTATAACACATGGAAAGGGATTTCATGTGTTTTCTAGGAAGAAACAGATGTTACCCATAAAAAACAAAGCAAAAAGCCCAAAAAATCTATATTGCTATTGCAAAATTTGAGTATGAGAACTCATGTCATATTCATACACGATAAATGCTATATGTTATTTGTATAAAGAAAGGTAATAATGCATTTTCAGATAATTAGTTAAAATAATTTTGGTTGGTCAAAACTGTATTAGAAGATGAATTCTCTGACGCCAACTGGTGACTGTCTGAGGCTCCCACATTTACAGATTTTATGTTATTTCAACAAATATCCATGGAGTGTGGGAGAGGCACTGTGCTAGGTGCCAGATATACACTGGAGGATAAACAGACACAGCCCTTGTCCTCACGGAGCTTAGAGTCTGGTGGGGACAACATACCTATAAAATAAACACCATAATAGGTATTTCATTCATGCCTTAAAGGAAAACAACAAAGATCGGGGGTGGTGGGGAACTAATTCAGGGCAGGGCAGCCAGGAAAGCAGAGACCCTGGCTACTCTCTTCCCTGACAGTTAAACAGATCCATTCAGCTGTCCACCAGGAATTTCTCAGTGTAACTTTCAGAGTAAGAGTAAAACAATTCCTTTTTTAAGAGACCAGGGTATCACTCTGTCTCCCAGGCTGGAGTGTAGTGGCATAATCATAGCTTACTGTAACCTCAAACTCCTGGGCTCAAGTGATCCTCCCACCTCAGCCTCCCAAGAAGCTAAGAAGCTAAGACACCAGGCACATGCCACCACACCCGGCTAGTTTTTAAGATTTTTTTGTAGAGACAGGGTCTTGCTGGTCTTGAACTCCTGGCCTCAAGTGACCCTCCCGCCTTGGCCTTCCAAAGTGCTGGGATTACAGGAGTGAGCCACCTCACCTGGCCATAAAACAATTCTTTAAGTATCTAAGGGATTTAAGTATCATTTCAGGGTTTTGTGGTCGCAAGAGTTTTAAAATCTCCATCCTTGACAGGTGAGTCAAAAACTACTCTCCCTCATGGCACCCTGAACCACAAAAAAATAACAATGTAAACCATATATCATTTGGAGATTGCTGGTTCCCTCAGATTTAGACGACGTTTCCTAAAACCTCCCTCATCCTATGCTCAGTAGAAGTCAAGGCCCATTCCAATACTTCTGCAAATTCCATAGGAGTGGCTCTGACTCTGAACTCTTTGCTTTTGCAAATGGGTTTAGATCATGGAACATGTTGCTTTACTATAAATGTGGTTTGTGTTTCATGCCATGTTAGCCTAGATGTGAAACATAGTCTCCTTTTGATTGCCACAGAGCTCTTTTTTTTTTTTTTTTTTCCTTGAGACGGAGTCTTGCTCTGTTGCCAGGCTGGAGTACAGTGGCACGATCTCGGCACACTGCAACCTCCGCCTCCCAGGTTCAAGTGATTCTCCTGCCTCAGCTTCCTGAGTAGCTGGGACTACAAGCACACGCCACCATGCCCAGCTAATATTTTTGTATTTTAGTAGAGACGGGGTTTCACCATGTTGGCCAGGATGGTCTCGATCTCTTGACCTTGTGATCCTCCCGCCTTGGCCTCCCAAAGTGCTGTGATTATAGGTGTGAGCCACCGCACCCGGCCAGAGCTCTTACAGGACATTTGTATGTATAGTAGGTTTTTTTAAAAAAAGACTTCAGAGGGGATGAAGTGAAGAATAGGTTTGTATTAGTCAGGATAAGTCAACTGCTGTAACAAACAAGCCCTATTATAGTAACTTAGCAATAACAACAAAAGGATTCTTTCTTCCTGATATCACTGTTCAGTGGGGGTTGGAGAGGGCCTGATCCATATAGTCCTTCACAGACTGGAGCTCTTCTCTAGTGGCTTCAGAATCTTCTAGGGTATTAGAGTCCCCAACTTGATCCTCTGCAATCAGCCTGCAGGAGAGGGAAAGGCATGTGGAAGAACTGCCAGATTTGAAGAGAAGTGTTTGAGGAGACAAGGAAGGCTGCAACGAGATACTTTGGGAGTTATATTGGCCACATCTGGAGGTGGCACACACCACCTCTGCCCACTTTCCATTGACTCGTAGTCACATGGCTATACCTAACTGCCGTGGAGGCTGGGAAATATAGTTTAGATTTGAGGCCAGGATGAAAACAGCTTTTGTAATCTGTCTCTGCCACAGGATTTATTCTGTAGTAGCACAAACAACTTAAAATTTAACATTTAATCTCCTAGTTTTTAGGAAGTCCTTGGCCTCACTTCTATGGATTTTTTTGTTTTTTTTTTTCTTTTTAAGACAGAGTCTCATTCTGTCACCAGGCTGGAGTGCAGTGGTGCGATCTTGGCTCACTGCAACCTCCACCTCCTGGGTTCAAGTGATGCTCCTGCCTCAGCCTCCCGAGTAGCTGAGTGTACGGGCGTGTGCCACCATGCCCAGCTAATGTTTGTATTTTTAGTAGAAACAGGATTTCACCATGTTGACCAGGATGGTCTCAATCTCTTGACCTTGTGATCCACCCACCTTGCCTCCCAAAGTGCTGGGATTACAGGCGTGAGCCACCACGCCCAGCCTACTTCTACGGATTTTTAATGTAATTTTCAGACTCATGCCAACTCCTCTTCCCCTCTCCACTTTATTCCTTCCTTCCTTCCCTTTCTGTCTTCCCATACGCTAATATTTTGTTATTTTTTTCTGGCAGAGTGTATTCAGTGACCCCTCATTGCCTTGTCTCCAACAGGCTACTGATGTAACTGGGCAGCTTAACTTCAACACGCATCTTAAAACCTGTTTTCCTTTCTCTTGGGTTTCAAGATATAACCTTGACACAAACTGCAGAAGCCTTTTTCCCTTAGCCTTAAGATATCCATGTCCCTCCCCTTCTCACCATATATACTCCCTTCACATTTACCTAACTGTATGCTAGTATCTAATTATGTGCCTTCTTAGAAGTTCCTGGGGCTAATCTTGAGACAGGCAGACCAAGCCTGAGACCCAGCTGCAAAATCTGAGAGATTACTTCAAGGCAACTAGTCAACAACCCAACCATTGTTGAGATGATGCCAGCCTGCGCTCCAGGTAGACTGGGACCCAAGATATCCAACTGAACAAGACATGTAGACATTGTACTCAGCACAATTCTTGCCTGCCTTCCATATCAAGGTTCCCCCCCGCCTTTTTTTTTTTTCTTTCTTTTTTTTTGAGATGGAGTCTCGCTCTGTTGTCCAGGCTGGAGTCCAATGGTGCAATCTTGGCTCACTGCAACCTCTGCTTCCCGGGTTCAAGTGATTCTCCTGCTTCAGCCTCCCGAGTCACTGGGATTACAGGCACCCGCCACCACGCCCAGCTAATTTTTTGTATTTTTAGTAGAGATGGGGTTTCACCATGTTGGTCAGGCTGGTCTCGAGCTCGTGACCTCAAGTGATCCACCCGCCTCAGCCTCCCAAAGTGCTGGGATTACAGGCGTGAGCCACCACGCCCGGCAAAATTTCCCCTTTTTAAGCACTTGCCTTTCCCCCAAAAATCAAAGTGATTACTTTGGAGGGCATCAGGCTACTTCCCCATTGCTAGATTTGGTTAATGAAGTCACTTTCTTTCTACCATACCCCACTCATGTTAACTGTACTCTGCAAACGACAAGCGACCAAACCTGCATTGAGTTACACTGAGACTCTCACCATCCATCTAACTGTCTTATTTATGTAGGCAGGAGGTGGGAAATACTGGGTAGAAGAGGGCAGGGTGCATGGTGAGGGCTCCACCCTCAAGCATGGACCATGGCCCTAAGTGAGCACATGCATTCCTGTTTTCCCATCTGAATGTTGCCTTTTCCCAACCACTCTGGCCTGCCATGTCCCTGGCCCAGTACCCATAAAAACCCCAGGCTCCCCTGTCAGAGGAGCAGAATGGTGCAGCAGAGAAAGAGAAAAGTGTCTGAATGTCGAGAGGAAAAGAGGCAGCTGGACACCAGAGACTATGGTTGGAGGGGAGTTTGGCCAGGGACGGTCAGAGAGGAGTTCCTCTGGGGACGGCCAAACTCCAGGGGAAGATGATCTTCCTATTTCATCCCCTTTCCAGCATCCTATCCCACTGAGAGCCACTTTCATCACTCAGTAAAATTCTCCACATACACCACCCTTCAATCCTGATTCTTCCTGGATGCTGGACAAGAATTTGGGACGCACTGGGTGCAAGAACCCAAAAAGGCTGTCACACTGACTCTTCACTGAGGTGTTTAACCCTTAAGCCCTCCGTGGATGGCAACAGCTAGAAGAGCATTGTTTATAACACGTGCCTTCTGGGGTTCCAGAGGTCCCGGGCAACACCTAGATGCTGCTGTAGTCTGGTACGGGGCTTGTTCCTGCCAGTACCCAAAGGCACTCACCCCAGCTCCCTCTCTCACAAGGGAGTTGAGTATGGAGGTAAACAAGCCACACCTCTGTAGCAAGGCCGGAGAAGGGGTCAAGGGAACTCTCCCATCTCATTATCAGAGAACAAAGGCAGTTCTTCACTAGAGAATTCATTTATAGGACATCACATTTGAAACCCTCTGAGGCCTATATGACATATGGCATATGTCTGTATTTCTCAAACTGATGTAAAATATATTCTTCGGACTGTGGGGCTTTATGCCTGGAAATTCCTGAAGCCACAAGCTAAAAACAACCTGTTTTTAGCTTAGAACAGTTCCCCCCAGGGCCATGTCTGTGCCGTGTCTGTCCCCTTTTGGGGGTGTTGTTCCTTTGCACCCTACTGTTTTAATACACAACTTGAATCTTCTAAATATGATGGGTGTGTTTGCATATGTATATTACCTTAATTATTTTAATTAATTAAAACTGAAATATGAGCCCACAAATCCACTGCTTGTGTAAAGAAACAAAAACAAGAAGTGGAGAGGAAAAGTTTTCTTGTGGTCATAAGCTTTTCTTTTTTTCTTTTTTTTTTTTTGAGACGAAGTCTAGCTGTGTTGCCCAGGTTGGAGTGCAGTGGCTCAAGCTTGGCTTACTGCAACCTCTGCCTCTCGGGTTCAAGTGATTCGTCTGCCTCAGCCTCCTGAGTAGCTGGGACTACAGGCGCCTATCACCATTCCCGGCTAATTTTTTGTATTTTTAGTACAGACAGGGTTTCACCATGTTGACCAGGCTGGTCTCGAACTCCTGACCTTGTGATCTGCCTACCTCAGCTTCCCAAAGTGCTGAGATTACAGGCGTGAGCCACCGCACCCGGCCTACAAATTTTTTTTTTTTTTTTTTGAGACGGAGTCTTGCTCTGTCGCCCAGGCTGGAATGCAGTGGTGTGATCTCAGCTCATCCTGGGTTCACACCATCCTCCTGCCTCAGCCTCCCGAGTAGCTGGGACTACAGGCACCCGCAACCACGCTTGACTAATTTTTTGTATGTTTAGTAGAGACAAGGTTTCACTGTGTTAGCCAGGATGGTCTTGATCTCCTGACCTTGTGATCCACCCGCCTTGGCCTCCCAAAGTGCTGGAATTACAGGCATGAGCCACTGCGCCCGGCTAGTCATAAGCTTTTCAATCATCCTTTCCCTTGTCCTTCCTGGTTATATGAAACAATAGGTGCCCTTTTCTTTGTAAGCTATTTAAGATCGTATTTAACTTCAAAATGTGGTCTGTCGCAACCAAAAGAATTCTGATTCATACAATAAACATAGCAACTTTCCTGAAGAGTCATTTTTTACTATCAAATTTTTGCAAATCTCCCAATGTAATTTTTATTTTAAACCATAGATACACAGTTGTTACTCAATCCATGATGGAGATTGGTTCCAGTACCCCCTATGCATACTAAAATCCATGATGCTCAAGTCCCTAATATAAAGTGGTGTTGTATTTGCATGCACTCTATGCAGATCCTCTTGTATTCATATAATGCAAATGCTATGCAAACAGTTGTTATGCTATATTGTTTAGAAATAAGAAGAAGAAAAGGTACGTACATGTTCAGTACACAGTACAGATGCAGCCATCCTTTTTTTTTTTTTTTTTTGAGACAGAGTCTTGCTGTGTTGCCCAGGCCGGAGTGCAGTGGCGCAATCTCGGCTCACTGCAGCCTCTGCCTCCCGAGTTGAAGCAATTCTCTGCCTCAGCCTCCTGAGTAGCTGGAATTACAGGCACCCACCACCACGCCTGGCTAATTTTTGTATTTTTAGTAGAGATGGGGTTTCACCATATTGGCCAGGCTGGTCTCGAACTCCTGACCTCGTGATCTGCCTGCCTCGGCCTCCCAAAGTGATGGGATTACAGGCGTGAGCCCCCGCGCCTAGCAGCCAACCATTTTTTTCCTCCTGGACATTTTCCATTGGTAGTTGGTTGAATTCATGGATGCAGAACCCATGGATACGGATTGCCAGTTGTATATTATTAAACAGAATGTCGGGATAGATTCTAGGTCTCCGGGGCTGTGCATTCCTACCTAGAGGCACTTAGGTGAGAAAGTTGGAGGACTGCTGTCACTGTTTTAAGCTTAAGACAGTGTCAAATTACTTTTTTCCTTCTTGTATATTCCTTCATGGGGGAGGAACTTTTGCTGGGAACCTGTGAAATGATGAGCTTTTTATGCACTTTCTAATTGGATGCATTTTTGAGATGTGGGGCAACAGAAGCAGGAGCCTGCAAGAGAGCAGCAACATCTGAAAAGTCTGCTGAGCCATCTGGCTTCAGGAGAATTTGCTTAGTTTGCTTCCAGGAAGTTGTGATAAAATTTATAAGTAATTTATAACACAAGGACTTCAAGAGAGGCATATTGGAAAACTCAGTGCTATCTCAAACTGTCTGGAGCAAATTATAAGCCTCAGCTACCTCCCCCACTACAAAAAAAAATGCAAGTTTTGAATGGAAAGGAAACACTTGTAGCTCTATTTCCTCTCAGGCACAAGCAGCTCTAAAAAAAGACACAATGTGAACAGAGCGTCTCAGAAAGAGTTGCAGCTATTGTTTGCAAAGTAAGGAGGAAGCAAAGCAATAATATTAACAGAAATCGTTTGAAAACAGTGCAAGCAAGGAGAATTGCAAAGTAGAAAGTATACCTAAGGGGGTAGAAACATCAGATAGGATCTACCTCAAGGCATGGAGAGATCTTTGTTTTGTTTGTTCCACAGTTGAAATGATCTTTATCTTCCAATCTAAACATTGCCTACTTTTTGTTTCTTTTCTTCTTATTTTATGTGGGAGTTTCTATTTGAATTTTAGTCATGTTGTTTTGAGTGGATGATCAGCCACAGCAGGATATGCCTTTTTTTTTTTTTTAAGTGAGATTAAACATGAAGTTAGATGGTAATCAGTGAGGCTGGTTGTATACATAAATATCTGCACATTATTTTAATGTTTTCCATAGTTGTAAATTTTCACAAAGAGATCCATGATTCTATGAGGAGTCTATTAAAAAATATGCTATCTACTCTCTTTGAATCTTGTCTAAGTTAACCTCTTTTCTTTTCTATAAAATAGGTATTGAACTTTATGAAAAGAACCAAAATGATCTTCACTGGAGTTGGTTAGGATCATTAGCTTTATCACATAAAAGCTTCTGGATTTTTTTGTTTATTTGTTTTTTATTTGGGGTTTGTCTTAGTCTGTTTTCTGTTGCTTATACCAGAATACATGAAGCTGGGTAGTTGATTTAAAAAAAGGAATTTATTTTTACAATTATAAGAAATGAACTTATTTCTTATAAGGCTGGCAAGAAGGTCAAGCCTGAGGCTGACAAGTCCGAGGTCAAGAGGCTGAATCTGGTGAGGGCCTTCTTGCTGACGGGGACTCTCTGCAGAGTCCTGAGGTGGTACAGGGGCTGAGCATGCTAGCTCATCTTCTTCCTCTTCTTGTAAAGCCACCAGTCCCCTCTCATGAAAACTTGTTGATCCATTAGCCCATTAATCCATTAATCCCTCTTGACCCAATCACCTCTTAAAGGCCTCAGCTCTCAATACTGTCACATTGGGGATTAAATTACAACACAAGGCCAGGCGTGGTGGCTCACACCTGTAATCCCAGCACTTTGAGAGGCCAAGTCGGGTGGATCATGAGGTCAGGAGATTGAGACCATCCTGGCTAACCTGGTGAAACCCCATCTCTACTAAAAATACAAAAAATTAGCTGGGCATGGTGGCACACCTGTAGTCCCAGCTACTTGGGAGGCTGAGGCACGATAATCGCTTGAACCCGGGAGGCAGAGGTTGTGGTGAGCCAAGATTGCATGATTGCACTCCAGCCTGGGCAACAAGAGCGAAACTCCGTCTCAAAAAAAAAAAAAAATTACAACACGAGCTTTGGAGGGGATAGATATTCAAACTATAGCAGGACTGATCTTAAAAATCAGTTGGTAAAACATTACGTTTTGTTAAACATGTTTCAGTTGTTCAACATGTTTTGTGCTAAATTCATAGATTGTATTTTGATCACATCAGTGGGAATGTCTTTCATATCAATGGATCAAGATTAATTTGATGAAGAGATAAAATATAACTCATTTTAAAGAAAATTCTAAAGTCACTACATATGGTGTGGTGATTTCAGCTTGGCAAACACTGGAACAAAACCATTATGTAGCCAATGCCCTGTGGTCTGTCATATACTCAAATACATACCATATGTGTTGTGTCAGCATGCCAGATTACTTTTGTACCTCTACTCTGTGGAAAATATTCAAATGCTATGATAATGACCAGAGAAATAGTAATGATAAGTCAATGAGTCCCGAGTGTCCAAAGTGTAACTTGAATGGATTAAAGAATAACTAGGTTGTCTAACGTCATCCTGATATGGACAGGAGGCAGGGAAATACTATGTAGAAAAGGATAGGGTCCCTGGCAAGGGCTCTTCTCTCAAGCCTGGACCCACAGCCCTAAATGAGAGCATGCATTCCTGTTTTCTCACCCAAATGTTGCCTTTTCAAAACCACCCTGGCCCACCACACCCCCAATCCTGTACCCATAAAAACCCCGAGGGTCACTGGCAGAGGAGCAGAGTGGAGTGGCAGAGAAGGAGAGAAGAGAAGAAGCAGCTGGACATTGGAGAAAAGCAGTTTGACTTCAGAGGGATGGCTTGATGGATGGGACTTTGGGGAAGAGTTTGGCTGAGGATGGCCAAACTCCAAGGGAAGATTATCTTCCCACTCCATCCCCCTTCCAGCTCCCTTTCTCACTGAGAGCCACTTCCACCACCCAATAAAATCCTCCTTGTACACAACCCTTCCATCTGTTTATGTAACCTGATTCTTCCTGGATGCCAGACAAGAACTTAGGTACTAAGAGGGCAGGGTATAAAAGGCTGTCACCTTGACCCTCCACTAAGCTGGTTAATGCTTAAGCCGTTCACAGATTGCAAAGTTAAAGGAACACACTGTAACAAACACCCTCTGGGGCTCCAGGGGTCACGGGCAATCCCTAGATGCTGCCACGGGCTGGTAGGGGTTTCCTTACCACCAGCGCCCAAAGACACTCACTGTGGCTCCTGCACCCACCCACCTGTGTGCTCTGCCTCCAGCAAGGAGTTTGAGTGCCGCAGACTGAGTAAGCGAGCCACCCCTTTGCAAGTCCTGTGAAAAGGTCAAGGGAATGATCCCATCTCAGTCCTATGCACTGGTTCCCCAAAGAGGCTGTTCATCAGAAACCAACAGAGAGGTCTAAAACTTTGTAAAATTTAAATCTAGTAAAATTCACACTTTTAGAGGCTCTATGAGTTTTAACATATGCTTGTCACTACCACCACAATCAAGTTGTAGAACAGCCCATCACCCCTCCAGAAATGCCCTGTGCTACCCCTTTGTGCTCAAAACCCAGCCTCAGCCTTTCAATCCTGGAAACCACTAATCTGTTCTCCTTCACTATGGTTTTGCATTTTCCAGCATGTCATATAAATGGAATACAGTATGGAAAATGGGTTGTATTCCTGCATATAATACACTGGAGAGTCATCCTTGCTGTTGCAAGTTTGTTCTTTTTAATTGCTTAGTACTATTCCATTGTACAGATGTATCACTGTTTGTCTGAGTGTTACTCAACTGAGAGACATTTGGGTTTTTACCAGGTTTGGGTGATTATGAATAAAAATATTATAACTATTCATGTATATAGTTCATTGTAGGAACATGTTTCCACTTATCTTAGGTAAATACCTAAAAGTGAGATACCTGAGAAGTTTTGAAAAATATTCCCCTTCCCATGGATTTGCAATTTCTTCAGTATGGGGCCTTGGAATATATACTTTAAAAATGCTCCTCTAGTGTAATTTCTTTGTTTTTTGGAGACAAGAGTCTTGCTCTGTTGCCCAGGCTGGAGTGTAGTGGTGCAATCTCACTCACTGCAACCTCTCTCACCCTGGCTGAAGTGATTCTTATGCCTCAGCCTCCCAAGTAGCTGGGATTACAAATGCACACCACTGCACCCAGATAATTTTTGTATTTTTAGTAGAGACGGGGTTTCACCATGTTGGCCAGGCTGGTCTTGAACTCCTGGCCTCAAGGGATTTGCCTGCCTCAGCCTCCCAAAGTGCTGAGATTATAGACATGAGCCATAGCCCAAATGTGATTTTTTAATGGGTAAGGAATGTCCTTGCGAGTGGTGAAACTTCTTGGAAATAGTTAGAGGTAATGATTGCCCAACATTGTGTATGTACTAAATGCCACTGAATTGTATGCTTTAAAATGGTTAATGGTTAATTTTATGTCATATACATTCTATCTCAATTTTTAAAAAACCTAAAAAAATGTGCTCCCAGGTCATTCTGATATTTGGAAGATCTGATCTTGGAAGGTTGTACCTGGCTGGGCTTTATGTTAAAAGATCTTTATTTATTTATTTATTTTGAGATGAAGTTTCACTCTTGCTGCCCAGGCTGGAGTGCAATGGTGCAATCTCAGCTCACTGCAACCTCTGCCTCCTGGGTTCAAGAGATTCTCCTGTCTCAGCCTCCCAGGTAGCTGGGATTACAGGCACCCACCACCACACCCGGCTAATTTTAAAAGATCTCTATACTGATCTCAGCCTCTGGGTCTTGGTCCAATCTTCTCCTTGTGAATCTGTAACAAACTGAATTCTCTTTAGAAAGTTTGAGGAATCTTAAAAAATTGTTGATGGTTAGCAGGTAAGCCTGTAGCTTTTGTGCTGTCTTGGAGATTACTCCTGGCTCACATGGACCCAGAGTTCTGAGGTCATCATCTCTGCTGTGGTCTAACCAGAACTCTGAGGGCTCAGCATGGGTCTGGATCCAATTTCTCTCTGAGTGGAGTAGCGTGGGTGAGATCCTTCTTACCAGAGGATTAGCGAGGCTAGATTAGTCCTAGAGTCTGTTGAGACAGTCTACAGAATAATTTTGAGTGCTTGGGATTGACTGGCTATCAATTTGCATCTCTCTGGGGTTTTTACTATTTACCAATAGATATACAACTGGTTATTGCAGCATCGAAATAGATCCCATCTCATTCATTGGCACAAGTTACACCATAGAAGACCTTATATTCATAACCCTGGCCGTGTTAAGAGTATGGCTAGGCTTGCAGATATGAGAAAAACTAGCCAGACATCCTTACGAGGCAGAGTTGTGATATAGAAAGAGCATAGGATTATGATAGTCAATACCTTGGTTCTGGAAGTTTCTTTGTCTTTAAAGACTAAAGCAGAGGCACAGAGAGAGTACTCCCTGTTCTCTATGTGCATCCATTCTCCATTCCAGTCTTTCTTCAGCTTCTGCTGCTATAGACACCCCTATGTCCTTACACTTCCTGTTTTTGTCTTTTCTGTACCACTTGAACTTTGAGCCATCTGTCAAACCAGGGGATCCTTATATCCGAACACTTTCTTCTTCTGGGATGTTTGTGTATGCCTAGCCACTTTGAGGATGAGGGAATAAGCCAAAGGGAGAAGGTGGTTGGGAGTTGGAGCTCAGAGTTGAGCCCTGTCCCTGTGGAATTTCCTAAGCTGGCACCACAGTGGGGTGTGGGGAGTGCTTCTGAAAGACAGGCATCATCCTAAGCCCCGTGCATCTCAGGTAGGACTGAGTCTTAGACTATGAGGAAGACATAGTTTGGGCTCCTTATTACTACCTCCAGAGGACCTAGCATCTAAGGGGAATCTTTTCTCTCCCCTTTTCTTGCCCTCTGGAATGGAAGCCTCTTCAGATAGATTCATCTCATTGTTGCAGAATTTTAGACGTTTGTCTTTTCCATTTGCTTGGTCATCTTGCCTTTTCCCATTAGGTTTCATGACTTGAATCATGAAAGGGCAGAAAAGCAGACAGTACTCTAGTTAAAATAAAACAGAGATGGAGGGAGGGTCCTGGAGAAGAAGGGTACTGTGTATGATGCTGGGGGGAGGAAAGAAGAGATGAGGGAACCAGTAGTGGGACCACAGAGAGCTTATAGTTCTCACCTGAACTTGTGAAGAAGAGATCATTGATTTGAACGTTCCGCCATCTGCCTAGATTGCATTGGAATGTGAGTAAGAAGAGAAAGTTACTGCCTACCACAAATAACTCGCCTTTCCTACCCTCCCTTGATTTCTCAGACTGACTCAGGTACTGGAAGCATTTACTGAGGACTTGGCCATGGGAAATGAGAGACCACCAGGCAAACTTGCAGGGAAGACGATTTGTTTACTGTCTCTTTATTTCTCTTTCTGAATCTCTCCACCGAGAACCTGGAGTCTATAGATTTCCACAGTAGAGAGCTCTGGCTCTCTACTCTAGTAGGACTTTGTGTACTGGACCATTTCTGACCACTTCTCTTTTCTCAACATTACTTTTTCTGTCTCCTATCCTCCCTCTAGAGTTGGTGTGAAACTAGACCTAAGGTGTGGTGAATAGCAAGGTCTTGACATGTTTGCCCTTTCTCAGTTTCCAGGTGACATTTTATTCTCTCCTCATTATTGCCTGAAGAAATGAGCTAAGCAAGGTATGAGGAAACATAGTAGGGCTGTTGGCAGAGATATCTTTTGATAGGGGGAACATTTAAATGGATATTTTGAAGGAAATTGGCTTGAATATATTGACCTGTGTATATAACTGATCAAAATTCTGGAGTATTGCCAGGTGTGGTAGCCTGTGCCTATAATCCCAGCACTTTGGGAGGCCAAAGAAGGATGGCTTGCGGCCAGGAGTTTGAGACCAACCTGGGCAACATAGTGAGAACTTGTCTCTAAAAAACTAAAAAATAGGCTGGGCGCAGTGGCTCACGCCTGTAATCCCAGCACTTTGGGATGCCAAGGCGGGCGAATCACAAAGTCAGGAGATCGAGACCATCCTTGCCAATAAGGTGAAACCCTATCTCTACTAAAATACAAAAAATTAGCTGGGCGTGGTGGCGGGTGCCTGTAGTCCCAGCTACTCCAGAGGCTGAGGCAGGAGAATCACTTGAACCCAGGAGGCAGAGGTTGCAGGGAGCCGAGATTGCGCCACTGCACTCCAGCCTGGTGACAGAGCAAGACTCTGTCTCAAATAACTAACTAACTAACTAAATAAATAAAAACTATTGCATGTGGGTTGTGCACCTGTAGTCCCAGCTACTTAGGAGGCTGAAGTGGTAGGATCATTTGAGCCCAGGTGTTTGAGGCTGCGGTGAGCCATGATTGCACCACTCTACTCCAGGCTGGGCCACAGAGTGAGACCCTGAGTCTTAAAAAAAATTGGCCAGGCGTGGTGGCTCACGCCTGTAATCCCAGCACTTTGGGAGGCCGAGGCGGATGGATCAGGAGAGACTGAGACCATCCTGGCTAACACGATGAAACCCCGTCTCTACTAAAAATACAAAAAACTAGCCGGGCCTGGTGGCGGACGCCTGTAATCCCAGCTACTCAGGAGGCTGAGGCAGGAGAATGGCGTGAACCCGGGAGGCGGAGCTTGCAGTGAGCAGAGATCATGCCACTGCACTCCAGCCTGGGTGACAGAGCGAGACTCCATCTCAAAAAAAAAAAACAAAAACAAAAAACACAAAACAAAACAAAATTCCAGAGTGTTATATCCATCCAGTAAATGGTTATGGAGCTCTCCTATAAATTACTGACTCAAGGCAATTATTGTCTGGAATTTAATGAGAGAGAGAGAGAATTTGACAAACTTGGCTGGCATACACATTGATGATTCTTAAGGAAAACAATAAAACTGCCTCACAGGCTGTAAGGGAAAGCACACACTGTAATGACATCTCAGCAAATCGTAGCACAGTGCACATTTCCCACAAGGCTGTGGTTCCCCGTGTCCTCACCCGCCTTGGTTGTAATAGTCGCTAGCAGGCCATGTTCCATCATTAGTAACATCTCTCTTTGTGGGAATAGTGGTGTAATTGTGGACAGAAGTTCATATTGAGTTCTATTTATAGCTTCTGGTGACTCATTAATATGTTACCTTAGCAAAGGGTAGCTCCAGAGCCAGCCTTTTATTACTGTATTAGTCAAAAACATTCTCACTGGGGTATTCTGATAAAATGAAAAACAAACTGTAAAACACTTCTAGCAATTTGCATGTCAGCCTTTTAATTGGTGTGATATTAGCACCCTCGCACACTTTATTGGAAGCTACAATTGTCAAAGGTACCCATGTCTACAAGTGTTTACCAACATGTAGGTTCTGTGTTAAGGGAAAGAAAAAAGAATCCACTTGTAGTCTTCTGAAGAGTTAAACTCGCAGTTGATCCGGAAAATATGTTAACCAACCTTCAAAAGTATTTCCGCTCCCAGAAGTCTTCAAGCCCTCTGTGTATGCCCTTTGTGACATTTTCACACATGTGACCTTCACACTCACCACTTTGATTCCAACAGCGAAGTCGTGGTTGGGAGTAAGACTGAGCTGGGTAGAGATAGTAAGGTAAGACTTTGAAGCTGCTGTACTTTTATCAATTCAGTCTGAAAAACAGTCTCTGTGGTTAAGCCCGTTAAATCCCCTGTGCTTTCATAGCAGCTTGGCTAAAGGTTATTACTATGAAGGCTGGAGGGAGAGTGGGAGATAACTTCGACCAGAGAGCTCTCGCTGAAATGGGTTCAAAGGAGTTACTCATCTTCTATTCCCTTTAGTGGAACCTCATAATCAGATAGCACTTACTCTGTGCTTTGTTAAAAATATAGCACACAGGCTGGGCGCAGTGGCTCACGCCTGTAATCCCAGCACTTTGGGAGGCCGAGGCGGGCAGATCATCTGAGGTCAGGAGTTCAAGACAAGCTTGACCAACATGGAGAAACCCAGTCTCTACTAAAAATACAAAATTAGCCAGGCGTGATGGCACATGCCTGTAATCTCAGCTACTCTGGAGGCTGAGGCAGGAGAATCGCTTGAACCTGGGAGGCGGAGGTTGCGGTGAGCCAAGATCACGCCATTGCACTCCAGCCTGGGCAACAAGAGCAAAACTCTGTCTAAAAAAAATGTAGCATACAATGAAGCTACCAATATCAAGTGCTAGCAAGGATTTGGAGCACTTGATATTTGTAAGAACTTTCTTACATTGCTGACGGGAATGCAAAATGGTACAGCCACTCTGGAAAACAATTTGGCAGTGTGAAAGGAAATTAAATCTTGGGACCCCAAACTCATTAAGCCAAAGGGAAAAGTCAAGCTGAGAACTGGGTCACACAAACCTGCTTCCCCATTTTTGGTTCCTAAATAAGATGGCTACAAGATGAAAAGCTACAAGCTTCCCCCATAGTTTTCCCACAAGGAAATTGCTTGTGAGCTGCAAGATCTTCTAAGGTGTTTCTGTTAAAATTTCACTATGGCAATGTAAACTGATAGCTTATCTTTATGGATGCAGTCACCCCTGGCCCACCAGACACAAATGCATATCAGATTGTTCTCCTGGCCCATTTTCGTCTATGTTATCTTATGGAAAATGCAGATTCCCAGCCGGGTGTGGTGGCTCACACCTGTAATCCCATCACTTTGGAAGGCGGAGGCTGGTGGATCAAGAGGTCAGGAGTTTGAGACCAGCCTGGCCAACACAGTGAAATCCTGTCTCTACTAAAAATACAAAAAGTTAGCTGGGCGTGGTGGCGGGCGCCGCTAATCCCAGCTACTTGGGAGGCTGAGGCAGGAGAATTGCTTGAACCTGGGAGGCAGAGGTTGCAGTGAGCCGAGATTGTGCCATTGCACTCCAGCCCGAGCAACAGTGCGAGACTCTGTCTAAAAAAAAAAAAGCAGATTCCCTGCGTTTTTCCTCTGCCCCATTTGTCTATGTCATCTTATGTAAAAACTGCAGATTCACAAAGGCATGAATGGCTATTTTTCCTTACCCTGCTCTTACATGAAAATTGTATACATCTCAATATCCTGCCCTTTCCCCTTTAAATTTGGAGCCCTCAAAATCATCTTCAGAGAAAGGCATAGACCTGTCTCCCAGGTGTGCAGCCTTAACTTTGGCAAAATAAACCTCCTAAAATGATTGAGACTTGTCTTGTCATTTTTCTTGATTGACAGCAGTTTCTTATGAAGTTAAGCATACACAGAGCATGTAACATAACAATCTCACTCCTAGGTATTTACTCAAGAGAAGTGAGCAGGGAACGGTATGAGGTAGGTACAGAGCATTCAGGCAGAGAGGACCACCTGCAGGAGCGTGATAACTCTGAGGAGGTGAGGAGACAAGGCATTGTCATAGATGGAAGCTTATGGGGAGGCAACGAGATGAGGCTGCAGGCTGGGCTTTGTGGGCTGTGGTAGGGATTTTGGTTTCTATTCTGAGAATGATGAGAAACCATTAAAATGATTTAGGCAAGAGGGTGACATAATCAGATGTACCTTTTTAAATGATCAACCTGGCTGCAGTGTGGAGAGTGGACTAGAGGGAGGCAAATATGCCCAGGGAGGTCATTGAGTTGTCTGGGAGAATTCCTGATGGGGCTTGGGATAGGGCTGTAACCTTAGAGATGTTCTCTTTTAATGCCCCAAATACCCCTGCGAAGGTTTGCACCGATGTCTTTTTTTTTTTTTTTTTTGAGACGGAGTCTGTCTCTGTCACCCAGGCTGGAGTGCAGCGGTGCCATCTCAGCTCACTGCAAACTCTGCCTCCCGGGTTCATGCCATTCTCCTGCCTCAGCCTCCCAAGTAGCTGGGATTAGAGGTGCCCGCCATCCACGCCCAGCTAACTTTTTGTATTTTTAGTAGAGATGGGATTTCACTATGTTGGCCAGGATGGTCTTGATCTCCTGACCTCGTGATCCGCCCACCTCAGCCTCCCAAAGTGCTGGGATTACAGGCGTAAGCCACCGTGCCCGGCCTCACTGATGTCTTTTATATAATAATATTTCTAGTAGAAACAAGAATAATGAATCACTTCTTTTCAAATACGGATTATAAAATACTCCATATATAAAAAAGAATTTATGTGATATTAAGGGAAATTAAATAACATAAAAAAAATCAGGACTTTCTTTCCTTTCTTCCTTCTCCCCTCCCCTCCCCTCCCCTCCCCTTCCCTTGGGGTCTTGCTCTGTTGCCCAGGCTAAAGTGCAGTGGCACAATCTCGGCTCACTGCAACCTGCGCCTCCCAGGTTCAAGTGATTCTCCTGCCTCAGCCTCCTGAGTAGCTGGGATTACAGACAAAAGGCATGCCACCACACCTGGCTGATTTTTGTATTTTTCCTAGAGACGGGGTTTCACCATGTTGGCCAAACTGGTCTTGAACTCCTGACCTCAAGTAATCCACCAGCCTTGGCCTCCCAAAGTGCTGGGATTACAGGTGTGAGCCACCATGCCCGTCCCGGTATCAGGACTTTCTAATGGTTAGAGCTTGTAAGCATTGGAAGAGGCTGGCTTGGGAGGTGACGGGAGGCCAAGCTGTTGACAATTTGTGTAAGGGTGCGGAAGAAGGATTCCCAGGAGAGGAGAGAGGTTGGGTAGTTGACTGCAAATGTGCTGATCCTAAAATCCTCCGCCACAATGCAAAAAAAGAGCATAAATATTTGTTACAAGCAAAGCTCTTAAGGGGCATTTGAAAACCTGGGGTGTTGGTTTCTTAAAATCAAATGTGGAGTTGTAGCTCCTGTTTTTGGTGAGTCCTTTGATTTTTGGAACATGTAAGATGGAACCATGTGCATACATATACTCACTTATATAGCAACAAATGTGGTGGAGGTATTTTAATTTCTTGAGTCCCAGAGGTAGTGGGTTAAGAGCAGAGTGAGAGATTGGATAAGGAGATAGTTGCATCGATTCCTTTTTCTATTCCACAGAAGAAGCTCGCAGACTATGGCTTGTGGGCCAAATGGCACTTGTTTTGTATGACCCATGAACTAAGAATGATGCTTATATTTTGTTTGATTAAACTTTTAAATTTGAGGCCAGGCGTGGTGGCACACACCTGTATTCCCAGCACTTTGGGAGGCTGAGGTGGGTGGATCACCTGAGGTCGGGAGTTTGAGACCAGCCTGACCAGCATGGAGAAACCCCACCTCTACTAAAAATACAGAAAAATTAGCCAGGCATGGTGGCCCATGCTCGTAATCCCAGCTACTCGGGAGGCTGAGGCAGGAGAATCGCTTGAACCCAGGAGGTGGAGGTTGCAGTGAGCCAAGATTGAGCCATTGCACTCCAGCCTGGGCAACAAAAGTGAAACTCTGTCTCAAAAAAAAAAAACAAAAAAAAAACTTTTAAATTTGAGGTAATTCTAAATTCACTTGAACTTATAGAAGACACATTACAGAAAAAAAAAACAGATAAAATATACTTCATCAAAATTAAAAATTTTTGTGCACCAAAGGACACTATCAACAGAGTGAAAAGGCAATTCACAGAATGGGAGAAAATATTTGCAAATAATAATCCAATAAGGAGTTAATATCCAGAATATATAAAGAATACTTGTAAATCAAAAACGAAAGCCAAACAACCCTATTAAAATATGGTTAAAGGACTTGAATAGACAATTCTCCAAAGAAGATACATTAATGGCCAATAAACAAATGAAGAGATGATAAATACAAATAATCATTAGAGAAATGCAAATCAAAATCACTTCACATCCATTAGGGTGGCTGTCACCAAAAATAACAAATGTTGATGAGGATGTGAAGAAGTGGGAACGCTTGTGCCCTGCTGGAGGTATGTAAAATGGTGCAGCTGCTCTGGAAAACAGTATCACATTTCCTCCAAAAATTAAACATAGAATTACCATATGATCCAGCAATTCCACTTCTATCCAAAAGAATTCAAAGTAGGGACTTGAGCCAGGCGCGGTGGCTCACACCTGTAATCCCAGCACTTTGGGAGGCCAAGGCGGGCAGATCACCTGAGGTCAGGAGTTTGAGACCAGCCTGGCCAACATGATGAAACCCCAATCTCTACTAAAAATACAAAAATTAGCTGGGTGTGGTGGCAGGCACCTGTAATCCCAGCTACTCGGGAGCAGGAGAATCCCTTGAATCTGGGAGGAGGAGGTTGTAGTGAGCTAAGATTGCGCCACTGCACTCCAGTCTGGGTGACAAAGCGAGACTCCATCTCAAAAATAAAAGGAAAGCAGGGACTTGAACAGATATTTATACAGCAATGTTTATGACAGCATTATTCACAATAGCCAAAAAGTGGAAACAATTTAAATGTCCACCAATGGATGAATGGAAATACAAAATGTGGTATATACATACAATGGGATATTATTATTCAGCCTTAAAGAGAATGAAATTCTGATACATATTACAGCATGGATGAATCTTGAATACATTAAGCTAGGTGAAATAAACCTGATACAAAAGGACAAATATTGTGTGATTCTACTTATAGGAAGTGCCTAGAGTAGTCAAATTCATAGATACTGAAAAGGGGCTGTGGAAGGGAATAATAAGGAGATATTATTTAACGGATACAGAGTTTTATTTTGAGGTGATGTAAAAGTTCTGAAAATGGATGGTGGTGATGGTTGCATAATAATGCGAATGTATTTACTGCCAGTGGATTATAAATTTTAAAAAATGTTAAAATGATAAATTTTATGTTATGTATATTTTACCACAATAAAAAAAGAAGTAATACAGAGAGATCCCATGTGCTCTTCTACTCAGTTTTCCCCAACGGTAACATCTTATAAAATTATACAATATAATACACAACCTGCCAGGCGCAGTGGCTCACACCTGTAATCCCAGCACATTGGGAGGCCGAGGTGGGCGGATCACCTGAGGTCAGGAGTTTGAGACCAGCCTGCCTAACACGGGGAAACCCCGTCTCTACTAAAAATACAAAAATTAGCCAGGCGTTGTGGCACCTGCCTGTAATCCAGGAAATTGACAGTTACATAAACCCAAATCTTATTCAGACAGCCTCAGTTTTACATGTGCTCATTTGTGTTTTTTTATTTTAAAATTAGTGAAAATGATAAAAAGTAATATTTTGTGACACATAAAATTGATATGAAATTCAAATTTCAGTATTTATAAATAAAATTTGATTGGAGCATAACCACATTCCTTCATTTACGTATTTTCTTTTTTTTTTTTTTTTTTTTTGAGACGGAATCACAGTCTCACCCAGGCTGGAGTGCAGTGGCACAATCTCTGCACCTCTGCCTCCTGGATTCAAGTGATTCTCCTGCCTCAGTCTCCTGAGTAGCTGGGATTATAAGCACATGCCACCACACCCGGCTAATTTTCATATTTTTAGTAGAGACGGGGTTTCGTCATGTTGACCAGGCTGGTCTCGATCTCCTAAGCTTAGGTGATCCACCCGCCTCGGCCTCCCAAAGTGCTGGGACTACAGGCATGAGCCACTGCGCCCAGCCCATTTATGTATTTTCTATGGTTACTTTTGTGTTGTAGTGACAGAGTTAAGTAGTTGGGACAGAAAACTATAAAGCTTGAAATATTTATTATCTGTCCTTTATAGAAACAGTTTGTTGACCTCTGTTCTAGAGTACAATCAGCTGCCAAAAAGAAAAAAAAAAGGTTGTGAGTATAAAATTACTTAAGGGAAATGACTGGATAACGTGTATAAATTTGGGCAAGTGAATCATAATGAAAATGGTAAATTGTCAAGAGTGGTATTTATGAAACTTAGGTTGGTGCTGCTTGGCCTTGCTGGGAACTTTGATTGTTCCCAAGATGCATTTGCTTAGCTCTTCTCACCAGGGCGAGTATTGAGTATTGTGCTTTTTGGTTCCCATGCCTTTGTACCAATGGATATGCTTTGATGCAAGTAACAGAAAACATGACTAAATGTAGTTTAAATTTAGAAATTTGTAATACCCCTCATTACAATTTTAGAAGAAAGGGGATTCCGGAGCTGCTTAATTCAACAGCTCAAAGATGAGACCAAGGACACAGGTTCTCTCCACTCTTCCGCTCTGCCATTTGCAGCTTGTTCTTAGGTTCACACCCCATGTCCTCAATGTGGCTGTGGTAGTTCATCGTGACCTAAGAGTGTAAGAGGGGAAGAGGCCTGTCCTTTTCTTCGTGTTCCATTGTAACATGATGTGATGAAAATTATTCCAGAAGTTCCCTACAGACCTCCTTTCTGAATTACTTCCCATACCTCTTCCAGCCTTAGTAAGGGGAATAGAATACCATGATAAGGCCTAGACTAATCAGAATTCATCCCTAGATAGAAAAGGGGGCCAGGCCCAGTGGCTCACGCCTGTAATCCCAGCACTTTGGGAGGCCGAGGCAGGTAGATCACCTGAGATCAGGAGTTCAAGACCAGCCTGGCCAACATGGTGAAACCCCGTCTCTACTAAAAATACAAAAATTAGCTGGGCATGGTGGCACGTGCCTGTAATCCCAGCTACTTGGTAGGCTGAGGCAGGAGAACTGCTTGAGCCTGAGAGGTGGGGGTTGCAGTGAGCCAACATTGTGGCATTGCACTCCAGCCTGGGCGACAGAGTGAGATTCCATTTCAAAAAAAAAAAAAAAAAAAAGGTAAGGGGCCCAATATTTCGGAAACACACAGAGTTACCTAATTCTTGAACAAAACTGGGATTTTGCTAGCAAAGAAAAATGTGGGGGGATGGATGTGGTGGCTCACACTTGTAATGCACTTTGGGAGGCTGAGGTGGGTGGACCACCTGAGGTCAGGAGTTCGAGACCAGCCTGGCCAATATGGTGAAACCCTGTCTCTACGAAAAATACAAAAATTAGCTGGGTGTGTGGCATGTGCCTGTAGTCCCAGCTACTCAGGAGGCTGAGGCAGGAGAATCGCTTCAACCCGGGAGGTGGAGGTTGGAGTGAGCTGAGCTCGTGCGCTGCACTCCAGCCTGGGCAACAGAGCAAGACTCCATCTCAAAAAAAAAATGTGGGAGAATGAATGAATGTGGGAGGTAACAAATGGTGTCTGCCATAGCCATAACTTGATGTCTGCAACCTCAGTTGTGGTGTTCACCATTTTAACTAAGCACAGGTGTGTAAAAATGATGTGCATATATTATTATTTTATTTTATTTTTGAGATGGAGTCTTGCTCTGTTGCCCAGGCTGGAGTGCAGTAGTGCCATCTTGGCTCACTGCACCTCCGCCTCCTGGGTTCAAGCAATTCTCCTGCCTCAGCCTCCTGAGTAGCTGGGACTACAGGCACCCGCCACCACACCTGGCTAATTTTTTGTTTTTTTAGTAGAGACGGGGTTTCACCTGTTAGCCAGGATGGTCTGTCTCCTGACCTCGTGATCTGCCCGCCTCGGCCTCCCAAAGTGCTGGGATTACAGGCGTGAGCCACCTCTTCTGGCCTGTGATGTGCATATATAAATGAGGAAATCTAAATGACTAGACTTCCTTTCTTTTTTACTCCTCCTTTTCTTCCTCTAAAAACTGCAAGCCAACATGATGTGTCTTCTAGGGGCATGAGAGATGGAGAAAGAAAGTCACAGCTTCCATGAGACTTTGCTCAGTGCTATGATCTGAATGCGTTTCCACCAAATTCCTATGCTGAAATCCTAACTCCCAAGAAGATGGTACTACGAGATGATTGGAAGGTGATTAGGTCATGAAGGCTCTGCCCTTATGGGATTAGTGCCCTCATAAAAGGGGCCCAGAGAGCTAACTGCCTTACCCTTTCCCCATGTCAGGACGGAATGAGAAGGCGCCCTCATCCAAACACTGGATCTGCTGGTGCCTTGATTCTGGACTCTACAGCCTTCAGAACTGTGATAAATAAATTTCTGTTTTTTATAAATGACTCCATCTATAGTATTTTGTTATAGCAGCTTGAAAGGACAAAGACGTTCAGTTTAAATCATGAATGCAGACCCATTTGTACCAAAAATTAACACAGCAATAAACCTTTACTGAACACCTATGATGGGCCAGCTTTTGGGGACATAGCAGTTAATAAAATAGAAAACTCCCCAACCCCTATGGAGCTTACATTCTACCAGGCAGATTCAGTGTATTAATCTCTAATGTGCCAGTTCACTATCTCCTTCCATCTGAGTCTTAAAAGTATTATTATTTTTTTTTTTTGAGACTGAGTCTCCCTCTATTGCCCAGGCTAGAGTGTAGTGGTGCGATCTCAGCTCACTGCAACCTCTCCGCCTCTCAGGTTCAAGCAATTCTCATGCCTCAGCCTCCCGAGTAACTGGGATTACAAGCACCTGCCACCATCCCCGGCTAATTTTTGTATTTTTAGCACAGACGGGGTTTCACCATGTTGGCCAGGCTGGTTTCAAACTCCTGACCTCCAGTGATCCGCTTACCTCAGCCTCCCAAAGTGCTGAGATTACAGGTATGAGCCACTGTGCCCGGCCTTAAAGTACTTTTTTGAATGTTGACTTTTCTTTCTTAGGTGATACAACTTAGTAGTAGTCATCTCAATTTGTGGGTGGAAATAAAACACTTAGATCATTCTGGTTTATGCGGAATCTCAAATTTACCCACAGCCAACCTGCCTCCTCTTTTGGAAAACAGGAGAAAAAAATCCGAGAAAGGGATCGTTGATTGAAATAAACAAAGAGGGCCAGCGCGGTGGCTCACGCCTGTAATCCCAGCACTTTGGGAGGCTGAGGCGGGCGGATCACGAGGTCAGGAGATCCAGACCATCCTGGCTAACACGGTGAAACCCCATCTCTACTAAAAATACAAAAAATTAGCCGGGCGTGGTGGCGGACGCCTGTCGTCCCAGCTACTAGGGAGGTTGAGGCAGGAGAATGGCGAGAACCCGGGAGGCAGAGCTTGCAGTGAGCCGAGATCGCGCCACTGCACTCCAGCCTGGGCGACAGAACCAGACTCCGTCTCAAAAAAAAAAAAAAAAAAGAAATAAACAAAGAAATAATCAGCGGTATCAATGAGAAGGCTTCTAAGAGAGTGCAGCTGGAGTGGGTGCAGGATGCTCTGAAAGGCGTTTGGGGGCTGAACACTTACGTCATAGGGGCACATGGCAAAAGCACATTAGAACGAGAAATTCAGGGGTCATGATGAGACTGTTCTCACTCTGACTTGAATCTGAAATCTTGACTAATGAGAAGTTTGAGATGGGGGCTAGTGAGGTTGGACCCTCCAGAGGAAAACTGGCTTGACCCAGGTTAACCCAGTTACTCATTCCTCTGCTAGGCCGCTGCTTTCCCCACCCTAACGTCTGTCCTTGCCTGCTTCTTCCAGGAGGTCTTCTGTGCCCACAAACATAGCTCAAGTCTTGAAGCACATCCAGGGGGTTTGAGCCTCCCCCTCCCACGGTCAGATCTCTTTCCTGTCTGAATTACTTAAGATGCCATTTGTAGGGCCAGAGTGCCTTCACACTCTTCCAGACTTGAGAACCTTCCCTGAAACTTCATTTGTATCCACTTGAACCTGGGTACACGGGATTGATATCCTAAGCGCAACTGGGATCCTGTAGGTGCCCTTAGAGCATCAGGGCTTTATTAGAAATGAGGGTGGGGAGAGATACGGGGGGAGTAGATTCCGAGTGTGGCAAAGATGGGTTAGAAGCAGTTGTCATCATTAATATTCTCTGAGATTAGTGACAAAATGCTGGCACACTTGACACTCCCAGTGAGCAGGCAGAAGTATGAGTGTGAACAAGGCAAGTGGGAAGGAACAGGAGGATAACATCAGGTCACAGTCACCTTCTTTCTTTATTTTTTTTTTTTGAGACGAAGTCTTACTTTGTCACCCAGGCTGGAGTGCAGTGGCACAATCTTAGCTCACTGTAACCTCCGCCTCCTGGGTTCAAGTGATTTTCCTTCTTCAGCCTCCTGAGTAGCTGGGTTTACAGGCACCTGCCACGACGCCTGGCTAATTTTTGTATTTTTGGTAGAGATGGGATTTCACCATGTTGGCCAGGCTAGTCTCGAACTCCTGACCTCAGGCAGTCACCTTCTTTCAAAATCTTATTATTATTATTATTTTTTGGTGTGGTATGCAAAAATTTTTTGCTACAAATTCAGATACCCATGATAAAACTATAACCAGAAAGCCTTTATGAATGGTTTATTAAATCATATCCCTACTCTCTTGGGAAAGGATATATAAAATGTAACAACATATCAAGAATAATAATTAGAAATAAAGGAATAAAATGGAATCAGGAATGTGACTACAAAAACACACCATAATTACTAAGCATGACCTGGCTGCAGATTTAACTTTGGGCTTACTAACAAACAATTCAAAGTGAGAACTGTGGCTGGTTATACAATTCACATAGTTGATACGATTAAAAGGCCAGTGGCCCAAAAGAAGTACAATCATTCCTGGAACGAAGACTAGAAAAATTCTTTGGAGAGCTCCCAGGAAAAAGACAGGGTGAAATGTTGAATAACGTGCTCAACTATATCCTTAGAGGAGATTCAGTGACAAGTTCTTTCTAACAGCATCTCTTGGTCTGGCAAATTCCTGGGACAGGTTGGGTAGAGGTGGTGGTTTCTTTGAAGTATCAGTCTGTGTCCATAACTTTGAAGAACCACAAACATACTGCCAGTTTAGGACATGTCAATGTTTTAGTAAGGAAAAAATATAACAGTCTATTTTCTAGTAGAAGGAGAAAGCCCTGCCTTCAAAGCCCTAATATCACTGATTCCCTGTCAACACACACACACACCTCTGAATGTTCAATCCATAGCTTGGCTGAATGAAGGAAATGTTTTAATGTAATATGGGAGCCGCCAATTAAGGAAATGAGGACCTGAGAGTAGGCAATAAATTGAAATTAAAAATTATTCATTCTTAAATAATGGTGGAGCCAGATTTTATGTGAGGCCTGAAACTTATACAATTTTAGGCACTCTCTTTAAGGAAAAGAACATACAGTTATGAACATAAAAGATGGTATGAAAATAAATATATGGAAAGAGGAAATAAATCACAACAAATGACTGGAGCCACAGAGATCTACATCTTTTTCTTCTGAGATTAAGTACTTTATCAGAAATGCTTACAAAGAAACACTTCCTGATTGTAACTTGCTATCCCTTTCCTACAAGCAACTAACCCCCAGCACTAGTGGGGGCCTGTGCAAGTGAGGCCCCCCACCTAAGCTTAAGTTTCATTAATTCATGGCTATATAGAAAATCGTCTCAATTCCCATACTAAGTCCATCATCATTTCCTAGAAGACTAAGCCTCTTCCTTCTCCTTGATACTGCAAACTTTGAACTGTTGTTGACAAGATCCCAAATAAATCAATGCCTTTATTTCTTTGAAAATAACTTCATGTCCATCTGGAAGAAATAATAGCTCCCAGTCTCATACTTTTTAAAGTGATCATGTGTCCCCATTCAGCACGCAGGGCTCTAAATTTGGGTATCCTCGGCTGTCATGTGACAGAATTTCCCTAGAAGTGTTTTGGGACTAAACGGGAAGAATGTGAGATTTGCTCTGTTTTGTAAAGCAAACAGCAGGAAGTTGGGAAAGTCTGATAAATCTGAATGCATTTTCTGTGCTATCTTGTCCTCTATTCAAATCAATTTTATTTTTTCTTCTTGGATGAGGAGCCATAATCAGGTTTCCATTGACAAGCTGTGAAAATGTTGACTACAGTTTTGTAACTGAGTTGAAAGTGGAAAAGCCAGATGAAAAAACAATCTCCAACCTGAAAAGTAAAAAGCAAAATGTACTTCTAGAAAAATATTGCATGTGACTTGGAGAAAAATTAGAATAGGATCTGCCTATTTTAAAATGAAACCTCAAGCATGTGGTTTAGGCTTAGGGTGTTTCCTCTTTTTTTCTTGTAATTTTACTCTGAGATTGAAGCAGTGTTGGCATATTTGCCACACAATAGGTTTCCTGTAGTAGGAGGAAAGAGTCATAGGTTGAGTTTATATGAAAAAAGGCAAGGCCCGCTGATGATCGTTTAACACAGAATGTAAAGTGATCAGATTTTTTTAAAGTAAAGTATCAGTTGAATACAGAAAGATTCCCCAATGTGCTATGGTGCCTTGTAGTAACTGAGTCCTTGCAGTTGCTTCCTGGCAGTGATTCCCTCCCAGACCCCCAAAAGGTTGTATGTGCTGGGGAACCAGGTAAGTGTGAATACCCAGTAGGGACAGGGCTCTGATCCAGGGCTGGAAGGCAGCGCCTGGGATCCTCAGGGCTGATTTAACCTTCTGATCCATGGGTCTCTGGGGAAACATTTTAGAATTGACATCTTTGCTTGGAGACCACAGAGCTGGCGATAAGAACATAGCAAGCTTATCCACAAATGTGTTTTTATAGGAAATTTTGTGTGGGAAAGAAATGGGGAGGAATATACAAGAAGAAAAGAAAAGAAGGAAGGGAAAGCAAACCTAAGCTCAGGTCCAACGTAGGGAGAAGAAACACTTGCTAATTGTTTTGAGGCATACAACTACAATGAACTCTCAATAACTCAGAATAGTCTCAAAGAGATCTGATCTGAATTAAAATGTAAACTAGACAATAATTTTTAAGGTAAATATAAATTTATTATTTTAAGGCATATTCCTTAATAGTTAAATAGCTGAGAAAACAAGTAGAAATCCTCCTGGGATTGCTCAAATGCCTTAAGGAAAAAAATTATAATGAGGACAATTAATTGTTCTTATCTAAATAGATGCTGCGAAAATTACTTTAAGTATTTGAAAACTTTGTTTCCTTAAGAAGCTAAACATGATTTCAGCATTTGCTTTGCAAATCTTATTTTTCAAAATATTGCTTTGGCAGATTTTGGCTTTCTACTGAAATTATAAATTATTCTGTACTCTTTTAGCAGGGTGAGAAAGAATGTGGTCTTATTCCATGTGGGATAGATAAGTATACTGTAGCCATATATGTACTAGGCTCTGTACTGATGTCTCTCTCTTTTTTTTTTTTTTTTTTTTTTGAGATTGAGTCTCCCTCTGTCGCCCAGGCTGGAATGCAGTGGCGCCATCTCGGCTCACTGCAACCTCCGCCTCCCTGTTTCAAGCAATTCTCTTGCCTCAGCCTCTCGAGTAGCTGGGATTACAGTGTGCCTGCCACCATGCCTGGCTAATTTTTTTGTATCTTTAGTAGAGACAGGGTTTCACCATGTTGGCCAGGCTGGTCTCGAACTCCTGACCTTGAGCGATCCACCCGCCTCGGCCTCCCAAAGTGCTGGGATTACA
The DNA here is from genome assembly GCF_028885625.2 of Pongo pygmaeus. Classification (NCBI taxonomy): domain Eukaryota; kingdom Metazoa; phylum Chordata; class Mammalia; order Primates; family Hominidae; genus Pongo; species Pongo pygmaeus. The sequence continues at coordinate 61,351,750 of NC_072377.2, forward strand.
GGCATGAGCCACCGCGCCCGGCTTGGATTTCTATTTGTGTTTATTTTTTTGCATATGTTTTTTGAGATTAAAAGTTTTTTTTGAATTGGTAAAACATTTAAAAGAAATTGAAGAAACCCAGTAAAACATTTAAAAGAAATTAAAGGGCACGAAGTGAGATGTACATAAAGTAAGTCTCCTTTCCATTCTTGTTCCCTAACCTTTTCCCCCAGAGTCCCCCACGGCTCACCATGGGAGATATTGTGCTGAACATTTAAGATATAATATCTCATTTAATCCCATGTGGTAATTGACTACATATTGTCACCTTCATTTAATAGATGAGGAAACTGAAGCACAGAGCATACATGCCCCAGATCACAAGGAAATAAGAGAACCAGGATCAGAGCCCGCGCCAGTGCATCACTGCTTTACATCCTCCGCATTATCTTCACTCCAGATGGCCACAAAGCCTGGTCTCTACTTTCTTGTCCCCACCCCTCTGCTTGTTTAAATTTGACTCATGCTTTAAGGCCTTGTTTAGAATAATGACAGCATTTACTGAGTGCTCACTATGTGCCAGGAACTTAACATACACTATCTTATTTAACCTTCATAATAGCCTTAGGAGGTAAGTAAGTATTATTATCCCCATTTAAGAGAAGTGAAGCTGAGACTTAGAAAGCCACATAGCTAGTAAGTGGCAGCGTAACACTGCCATGCTGATCTGATCTGAGGCCCTAACCTCCCACCTCCAGCCCATTCACTCACAAAGTTCTCCCCAGCTTGCAGTGATTTCACTTCTAGGAATAGCCTTAGCACTTCTTATCACAAACCAGGATGGTATTTGCTTGCAAATTGTTCTGTATTGTTCTTAGGCAGTTTAACCTCCTAGATTCTTCTCTTTCAACCTTGCTGTCCACTCCTAGAAAGCAAAGACTCTATTTGTAATGTTCAATCATAATGCAATTGTACAAATCCTACTGAGACCTTACAAAATAGAACAAGAAAATGGACTAATGAAAATGGAACTCTTTAAACTTCAGTCTGGAATTACATCACTGGCATATTTAGCTTTTGAAAAATCAAATACATGTGCACTAGAATAAGTGAGAGAGGAAAAAGGCAACTTGATGAGGTGGTACTGTCTGCCATTGCTCTCCCAGGCTCATGCCCCAGGGTATGCACCAGGAGGCTGGCACGTGCCTTTGCTGGATGGGCTCTCCATTCCATGGGTTCAGAGTACGTAAGTACCTGTCTCTGAGTGTGACTCTATTGCTTCAAGATGAATTTCTCTCTCTTTCTCTCCCTCCCTCCCTCCCTCCCTCCTTCCTTCCTTCCTTCCTCTCTCTCTCTTTCTTTCTTTTTTTTTTTTTTTTTGAGACAGACTTTTGCTCTTGTTACCCAGGCTGGAGTGCAATGGCACAATCTCGGCTCCACAATCTCACAACCTCCACCTCCTAGGTTCAAGCGATTCTCCTGCCTCAGCCTCCCAAGTAACTAGGATTACAGGCGCCCACCACCACGCCCGGCTAATTTTGTATTTTTAGTAGAGACGGGGTTTCTCCATGTTGGTCAGGCTGGTCTCGAACTCTTGACCTCAGGTAATCGCCTGCCTCGGCCTCCCAAATTGGTGGGATTACGGGGTGAGCCACCGCACCCGGCCTCTCTCTTTCTTTCTTGTCTCACTCTCTTGCTCAGTCTGGAGTGCAGGGTACAATCATGGCTTACTGCAGCCTCAGCCTCCTGGGCTCAAGTGATCCTTCCACCTCAGCCTCCTGAGCTGCTGGGACCACAGGGGCATGCCACCATGCCTGGCTAATTTTTTTGTTTTGTAGAGATGGAGGTCTTGCTATGTTGCTCAGGCTGGTCTGGAATTCCTGGTTTCATGCGATCTTCCTGACTCAGCCTCCCAAAGTGCCAAGATTACAGGTGTGAGCCACCACGCCCTGCTTCTTTTTAAAAAATACAACACTGGCTGCAAGGTGGCTCATGCCTGTAATTCCAACACTTTGGGAAGCCGAGGTGGGAGGATCACTTGAGCCTAGGAGTGCTAGAACAGCCTGGGCAATATAGTGAGACACAGTTTCTACAAAAAATTTTTAAAAAAATTAGCTGGGCATGGTAGTACATGCTGGTTGTCCCAGTTTACTTAGGAGGCTGAGGGAGGAGGATTGCTTGAGTCCAGGAGTTTGAGGCTGTAGTGAGTTATGATCATGCCACTGCACTCCAGCCTGGGAGACAGACTGAGACTCTGTCTCCAAAACAACAACAACAGCAACACAGGGCAAGCAGGACATGGAACTAGGTTCAAACGCTGGAAGAAACTCTGACTCTATATCTTACTTTTAGGGAAATTAAAGGGATCTTAAAATTGAGCATACATATTTTCTACCTTTAGGACCTAACCCAATCTAAGGTGGCTACATTTTACCTAAAGTTGAAGGATTGTCCCTAGCCAGAAAAACTTCAGATCCCTTTAGTTCACATTCCAACATTGGGAAAATAAACTTGAAAAGTATGTTCCTTAGCAAAGAAAGATCTGGGTGTGAAATGAAGTTCATTTTGTTTTGTTTTGCTTTTTTCTTGATCATCAGTCTCCAGTGCCAATGTCTCAGTTTGCAGACTAACTGTAATTACATGTGTGGCCTCTCCTTAGGAGAAACAGCAACACACTCTCTGATGGATCAATTTGGCATAAACTGTGAAGTAAAAGGGATTCCATGCTGGGTGGAAGGTTGGGCCAGAAGTTCTCCAAGTTTCCTTTCAAACCTCTCTGTGGTAGTATTCCAACTGTTCTAAGGCCATTGTGAAAGGTCTTCTGAGTAATTTATGGCCTCTTTTTTCCTTTAACCAAGCACATTAGATGATCTCCAGATGTCTCTGTTATTCCTTTTGGAAGCAGTAGGGTCCTGGATCATTAGCTGGGCTGTGGGGACCACTGCCTGGGAACTGTGAGGACATATTTAACCTGCTGATCTTGAATGTCTCTAGTTCCTCACTGGTCTTGCCTGCCTCTTATTAGGTCAAGGCACTCATAGGAAGTGGATTAGTTGCATTTAAGGAGAATTAAGTGTTGTTTGAAAAAATATCTGGACCCTGGGGCCCCAAGCAGGGGTAGAGATTTACTGTGGAGCCCTTTCCTGAAAGCAGAACAGGGATCTGGAACTCAAGGCCAGGGCCTTTGGGTTAGGAAAGTGGGGCACCAGGATGGGTGATGAGATTGGCTGGGGAGGGCTACCAGCCCCTGCCTTAAACTTTGGGCCTGCCCAGCAGTCTCTGTGTCACTGTTAAGGCCATCTTCACCTCGTGGTGACCCAGTTTTGGCTTTTTGGAGAAAAGGCTTTGTTGAGGCCGGGCGCGGTGGCTCACGCCTGTAATCCCAGCACTTTTGGAGGCCAAGGCAGGTGGATCCATGAGGTCAGGAGATCGAGATCGTCCTGGCTAACACTGTGAAACCCCATCTCTACTAAAAATACAAAAAATTAGTCGGGCGAGGTGGTGGGTGCCTGTAGTCCCAGCTACTCAGGAGGCTGAGGCAGGAGAATGGCGTGAACCTGGGAGGCAGAGCTTGCAGTGAGCCGAGATTGCACCACTACACTCCAGCCTGGGCAACAGAAGGAGACTCCATCTCAAAAAAACAAAAAAAAAAGAAAAGAAGAAAAGAAAAGGTTTTGTTGGCCAGTGACCCCTACACAGAGACCCTCAGAAAACTTGTTCTCCCCTTCTCAGATTTTACACCACTCCAGGGGTATATTAAGCTAGGTTGCCACCTCCTCTGATGACTCTCTTTCCCGTGTCCCCTTTTCCATGTGTTCTGCCTGCCTTTCACACTAAACTGTTATCTCCTGAAGAAAAAAAACTGGATTTTGCCAGAGGAGGTGGCTCATGCCTGTAATACCAGCACTTTGGGATGCTGAGGGAGGATTGCTTGAGGCGAGGATTTCAAAACCAGCCTGGGCAATAAAGTGAGACCTTATCTCTACAAAAAAAAAGTTAAAAAATCAGTGGGGCGTGCTGGTGTGCACTTTTAGTCCCAGCTACTCTGGAGGCTGAGGTGGGAGGATTGCTTGAGCCCAGGAGGTTGAGGCTGCAGTGAGCCACGATCATGCCACTGCAATCCAATGGGCAACAGTGAGACCATGTCTCCAAAACACAAAACAAAACAACTTGGATTTTATTCATCCCTCCATTCTTGGCTCTGAGCCTGGCCCATAGTCCTGTAAATTGGTGTTGGGGATCTGCCCGGGGACCTGCATGGGAACTTTCCCCAACTTCCTATATTGTCCTTGACTTTTTTGTTTATTTGTAACTTTTAAGATTGCACATTTTCAAATAAACAGAAAGTATAGAGAATAGTATAATGAATACTCCTTTATCCAGATTTCCCTTGATTGCAACACTTGCCATATTTACTTCATCTGTTCTTTTTGCCCAAATATTTAAAAGTAAATTTCAGATATAATGATATTTTACCCCTAAATACTCATGTATGCATCTCTAAAATAAGGATGTCTCCCCACAGAACCATAATACTGTATTCTATATTATTATCACACATTATCACACCTAATAAAATAAATGAAAGTTCCTAGCCTGGGCAACATGGCGAAACCCTGTCTCTACAAAAAATAAAAAATTAGCTGGGTGTGGTGGTGAGCGCCTATAGTCCCTGCTACTTGTGGGGCTGAAGCAGGAGGAGCACTTGAACCTGGGAGGTCAAGGCTGCAGTGACCCATGATCGCACCACTGCACTCCAGCCTGGGGGACAGAGCGAGACCTCGTCCCAAAAAGGAAAATAAATAAGTAAATTAATTAATGTAATAGTTCTTGGCTGGATGCAGTGGCTCATGCCTGTAATCCCAGCACTTTGGGAGGCCAATGCAGGCAGATCACTTGAGCTCAGGAGTTCGAGACCAGCCTGGACAACAGTGAAACCCTGTCTCTAAAAATACAAAAATTCGCCTGGCATTGTGGCGCGTGCCTGTAGTCCCAGCTACTCTGGTGGCTGAGGCAGGAGAATTGCTTGAACCTGGGAGGCAGAGGTTGCAGTGAGCCATGATCGTGCCACTGCACTCCAGCTCGAGCGACAGAGCGAGACCCTGTCTCAAAAAAAAAAAAAGTTCCTAAATATCAACTGCCCTCAGAAGGTCTTTTATAACTGGTTTATTCAAAACAGAATCTTCTCAGGGGCCACACACTGCATTTAATTGTTTTGACTCTAGTTTTTCTTCCCCTTTTCCTCCATGCTATGTTATTGACTTATTGAAGCAATCAGGCCAGTACTTTTGAAAGTCCCATTTTCATGGTGCTATTTAAACTTCACCAGACTCCCAAGGTAGAGCTCACTTAAGGAAACATCGTAGCCACCACTGTGGGAGTCTCCTCCACTCTAGGAACCCTCCATTTCTTTCTTTCTTTCTTTTTCTTTTTTGAGACGGAGTTTCACTCTTGTTGCCCAGGCTAGAGTGCAATGGTGTGATCTCGGCTTACCACAACCTTCGCCTCCTGGGTTCAAGCAATTCTCCTGCCTCAGTCTCCTGAGTGCTTAAGAACCCTCCATTTCTATCCTCCTCTTTGCTCCCTTCATCCAGGAGCAAATCCCCAGGGCATTGAAACCCAAGGCTAAAGGCTCATCTATCCCATGCTCTCTCATCTTTTGCTTGGAGGTCAATTTCTTGGCCTTGCAGTCAGCTGGTGTGAGTTTTCCAATAAAGCAGGGCCTGGACAGCTCTCCCTATAGCTGCCAGCAACAACCTCAGGAAGCCCCAGGGTCCTTCACTTAAGTTGCTGTCAAAGCCTTTGAGCTTGGGGCTCTGGGGCTTCATTATGGGTAGCAGCATACAGCAGCCACCATTTTTCAAAATGAAGTTAAAATCCTCTCCTTCTAACTCAATACATCTCTTAAATTCATCCCAGAAAAATAACCTGTTTTCCAAGTGACGTTAGATTCAGCAGCACCACCCCTACCCTATTGCCCCTGGGACTGATGATCTCCAGGCAGATGTTTCGCACCAGTGGCTGCTCCTGCCAGTAAAAAAAAAAAAAAAAAAAAAAAAAGAAGAAGAAGTTTCCATTGATTTGCTTGAGAAATGTAAGAGTTTGGGGCTGTAGTCCCTGCTACAAGGTCAATAGAGAATTGTCTTGCCTGAGGTGCCCTAGGAAATCAGCCAGGAAAAGCAGGGATCTACTTTTCATTTCATAGGTAAGGGAGTGGGTGGGAGGCTGGGGCAGGGAGAGAATGGAGGAGGGGAAGGTTCAGATAGCTGTGTGTTTAGATCAGAGGACTTGGGCTAAGATCAGCAAGAAAACATGAATATTCCAACACAAAGAGGAGTGGAGTTACGCCATCAGGGGCGTGGGCTGGAAACCCTAAAAGGACAGTTTCCTCCAGCTTGACATGAATGTCTAGCTGTTTACTTTGGCTCACTGGATTTCTCTTTTTTTGAGACAGAGTCTTGCTCTATCTCCCAGGCTAGAGTGTAGTGGCTTGATCTTGGCTCACTGCAATCTCCACCTCCCGGGTTCAAGCGATTCCCTTGCCTCAGTCTCCCTAGCAGCTGGGATTACAGGTGTGCACCACCACGTGCAGCTAATTTTTGTATTTTTAGTGGAGATGGGATTTCACCATGTTGGCCAGGCTGGTCTCGAACTCCTGGCCTCAAGTGATCCGCCCACCTCACCCTTCCAAGTGCTGGGATTACAGGCATGCACCACTGTGCTTGGCCTGGATTTCTATTTGTGTGTATTTATTTATTTTTACAAGGAAAAACTCTCCAACAGCTATGTTTCTATGGGTGGAGTAGATCACATTTTATTCCTGAACGTGGTAAAATGCTTCATAGGCAATTAAGAGTAGAGAAGAGAGAACTTTATCATTTTAACTAAATTCTCAATTTATGGTTCAGTTAAACCTTTGCATTTTCTGGCTCTTCCTCTTAATTCTGTTTCTTGTTTTTCCTTTCTCTCCCTGCAAGGCTCCCCTTTTTGTCCCCCACACTCCACTTTATTTTCCTACTTTTATTTCAGTGGCTGGCAAAATCAGAGTGTTGTATTTGATTTTGAAAGAGTCACTGTGGAAGCTTAGGCAATCTTTTTCTCTAGAACATTGAGTAAGGTGGGTCTGAGCCTGTCCTTTTTGCAGCAGCTTAGGGAGGGTGTGTGTCCACATGTGTGTGAGTATAGGAGGGGGTGAGGGAACCCAAGGCACCCCCTCCTTGCGAGACACAAAAACCTGATCCCCAGAGTAAGGGCAGAAGGCCAGGAGTAGGAGAAGTTTCTCTGTTTACTCTTTAAGATCTGGTGGTTGGGGGCTGGTCGTGGTGGCTCGTGCCTGTGATCCCAGCACTTTGGGAGGCGGAGGCGGGTGGATCACCTGAGGTCAGGAGTTTGAGACCAGCCTAACATGGTGATACCCTGTCTCTACTAAAATAGAGCTGTAATCCCAGCTATTCAGGAGGCTGAGGCAGGAGAATCACTTGAACCCTGGAGGCAGAGGTTGCAGTGAGCTGAGACTTGGCCATTGCACTCCAGCCTGGGCAACAAGAGTGAAACTCCACCTCAAAAAAAAAAAAAAAAAAAAAGATCTGGTGGTTGGGGCATTTTGGCAAATAGCTTGGCCACCACTTTATTATATGGTTAGTTTTGAAAGCAGATTGCTGAGAATGGCAATGAAAGACAGAACTTACACTTTTTTTTTTTTTTTTTTTTAAGTGAGAAGAGCAAGGCAACTAGTTAGCTTCTTCAGGTTCTGGATAACCTGCAGTGTGGGCTTCAGGAAATTGACTAGGGGAATCTGAGAGTAGACTGCACTGGCCCTCTCTGGACTTCGACCTTTAGGTTCTTTTCCCCTTTTCCTTTGCCTCTGCTTCTCTGAGGTCAGCACCCACTTCAATAATCCTGTCCCAGGGCCACCAGATCTCCTTGAGCTTCAGAAAACCCTCCTCTCACTGTCCTTCCCCAACGTTTCAATGAATGAAGTCTCACTGAGCATACAGCAATCAAACCTGTGATCCAGGTGGCACTCGGAATTCAGCAGTAGCAGTGGTGGTTCCCACACTGCTCACTGGACCTTGGCTAAGACACCACCTGGGACCACAGCTGATGGCTGGGAGTTAACACCTACCTATTGAAGAAAGGAAAGAGAACAATTTAATGACAAGTTTTGTTTTTACTCCTAAGTGAAACTACAATCAGGGATAATTTGTGATTGTAAAGTTGGCACATATACCTTTTTTTTTTCTTAATCAGGGGAATTTTTCTTTTACTTTATAAGAGAAAATTAAAAGCCACCAGACAGGAACTCACTCAAATTCTTGCCACAAACTTACCTGCAGAGGAATTCATCATTTCCTCCTTCTCCTCCATCATAGTGAAAGAGACATCTCATTGAAAAAGCCAGTTCTGAGGCTCTAAATCTCTCTTGCAGCCTCATTGACTTTGCTGCATTGCAAGTTCCTTTTCTCTCCTGATGTTTCACTTGCTGCTGATTCATTGCCATCAGCGTTTAAACAAGCCCAAGTGTCTTCTATCCTTAAAATCGTACCCTCCCTAGCTTCCCCACCCCTTTAATTCACTTCTTTATCTGACTTGTTTTGGTTACAGTTAAGTTTATTGAAACAGGTGTCCACACTCACCACCACTTCCTTACCCTCTACCCTGAAACTCTCCTTGAAATCTGGCTGCTGCCCCAATGTTCCTCTGACACTGGTCCAGCCAAGATCACTAACAACCTTGTTGCTCAACTTTAGGCTGTTTTCACAGCATTATCTGACTTGAGCTCTAAGTAGCTGATACCGGTGACCATGGCCTTCTTGAAAGTGTCTTCTAGCTGGGTGAGTGGCTCATGCCTGCAATCCCAACACTTGGGGAGGTTGAGGTGGGTGGATTGCTTGAGCTCAGGAGTTCAAGACCAGCTTGGGCAACATGGCAAAACCCCGTCTCTACTAAGAAACAAACTGAAAAAAATTAGCCAGACATGGTGGCATGCGCCTATAGTCCCAACTACTCAGAAGGCTGAGGTGGGAGGATTACCTGAGCCTGGGAGGCCGAGGCTGCAGTAAGCCGTGATTGTGCCACTGCACTCCAGCCTGGGTGACAGAGTGAGGCCCTGTCAAAAAAAAAAAAAAAAAGAAACTGTCTTCCTTGGTTTGGTGACATCTATCTTTTCACCACCACTTCTTAGAATCCTTTGTGGGCTATTTTTCTGTTAATATGTTCATTATAGAACCTTTGGGAAATTTAAAAAAATAGTCTACTTGTTATCTCCACATGGAAGTCTTTTTTTTTTTTTTTGAGACAGGGTCTTACTCTGTCACCCAGACTGGAATGCAGTGGCATGATCATGGCTCACTGTAGCCTCAACCTCCCAGGTCCAGGTGATCCTCCCACCTCAGCTTCCTGAGTAGCTGGGACTACAGACATGTGCCACCATGCAGGCTAATTTTTCTTTTTCTTTCTTTCTTTTTTTTTTTTCTTTTTTTTTTTTTTGTAGAGACAGTGTTTCCCCATGTTGCCCAGGCTGGTCTTGAACTTCTAAGCTGAAGCGATCTGCCTACCTTGGCCTCCCAAAGTGCTGGGATTACAGGCATGAGCCGCCATGCTGGCCTCCACATGGAAGTCTTAGCAGCATTTTAGAATGCGGACATCCTAAATAGAGCTCATCATTTCCATTCCCAAGCCTGCTCCCCAACTACAGTCTCTTTCTCAGTGAATGGCTCCATCCTTTCTCCTGTTGCTCAAGCCAGAGTCCTGATGTTATCTTGGACTCTTCCCTCTCCCATATTTCTCATGCCCAGTCAATCATCAAGACCCATCAATTTTATCTCTTGAATATTTCCAAATCCATTTATAGTTGACCCTTGAACAACACAGGTTTGAACTGTGGGGATCACTTTTACGTGGATATTTTTCAACCAAACGCAGAATGAAAATACATTATTTGCAGGAAGTGAAACCCACTCACATAGAGGGCATATATGCAGGTTCTGCAGGACTTGAGTATGCATAGATTTTGGTATGGAATTGTGGAGTTCTGGAACCAATCCCCCACGTATATGGAAAGTATGGAAGGACAACTGTACTTTCTATTTTTTTTTGAGACTGTATTTTCTTTTTTTTTTTTTTTTTGAGACAGGGTCTCTGTCGCCCAGGCTGGAGTGCAGTGGCGCTATCTTGGCTCACTGCCACCTCCGCCTCCCAGGTTCAAGCAATTCTCCTGTCTCAGCCTCCCGAGTAGCTGGGACTATAGGCGTGCACCACCATGCCCAGCTAATTTTTGTATTTTCAGTAAAGATGGGGTTTCACCATGTTGGCCAGGCTGGTCTCGAATTCCTGACCTTAGGTAATCCGCCCGCCTTGGCCTCCCAAAGTGTTGGGATTACAGGCGTGAGCCACCGAGTCTATTCTTTATTTTTTTTTTTTTTTGGAGATGGAGTCTAAAATCTGTCGCCCAGGCTGGAGTGTAGATTGCAGTGGCGATCTCGGCTCACGGCAACCTCTGCCTCCCGGGTTCAAGCCATTCACCTCCCTCAGCCTCCCTGGTAGCTGGGACTACAGGCACACGCTGCCATGCCCGGCTAATTTTTTTGTATTTTTATTAGAGACGGGGTTTCACTGTGTTGCCTAGACTGGTTTCGAACTCCTGAGCTCAAGCAATCTGCCCACCTCAGCCTCTCAAAGTGCTAGGATTTCAGACGGAGCCACAGTGCCCGGCTGCCACTGCGTCTGTTCTTACTGCTTCTGTGTTAGTTTGAGTTCCTCTCTTTCTCGCCCAGTCAACTTAACAACCTCCTAACTAGTCTTCCTGACTCCATTTTTTGCCCCATTCCTTTACATTCTTCTTACTACAGACAGCCTCCTTTGTAAACAGTCACATCTGAGCTTGTCACCCCGCCACCCCTCTATTACATAAACCCTTTGATAGAGGGTAATCCTCAGGACAAAGTCTACATTTCTCAATGTAACCTTCAAGGATCTACATATTGTGTTCTTTGCTTGCCTCTTTGGTCTTTTCTCCATCACACCCATCCCCACCCCTTTCAGCCACACTGAACTAATTGTACTATTCTAAGTGCCCCTTCTCATTTCCTAGTTTTTTTTTTTTTTTTTTTTGAGACGGAGTCTCACTCTGTTGCCCAGGCTGGAGTGCAGTGGCACGGTCTGGGCTCACTGCAAGCTCTGCCTCCCAGGTTCACACCATTCTCCTGCCTCAGCACCCCCACAAGTAGCTGGGATCACAGGCGCCTGCCACCACGCCCAGCTAATTTTGTTTTTGTATTTTTAGTAGAGACGGGGTTTCACCATGTTAGCCCGGGTGGTCTCGATCTCCTGATCTCGTGATCCACCCGCCTCGCCCTCCCGAAGTGCTGGGATTACAGGTGTGAGCCACCGCGCCCAGCTTCATCTCCCAATTTTTTATGTGTAGTTCTTGAAATTTTTCTTTTCCCCTTCCTGGCTAACTGAAACTCATTTTTTGGATTTCAGGTTAGAGATATGAACCTCTCTTAAAGTCTTTCCTGAATTTTAGGTGCTCCCAGGGCCCCTACCAAAAGTCTTATGCTTTATCATCAATGCGTGTCTGCTAATGATTGTAAGCCCCCAAGGAAAGGAATATGTCTGGTTGATGGGATCATTTCCCACACCTTGCACAGTGTGCAGCACAAATAGACAAATAGTTACTGAATATATGATTGTGATTCCAACCACTGCTTGTGGGGAGAAAGTGGTTCAATGACATGGTCTGTCCTGAAACATTAAATTTTTTACCCTCACGTTCTTCTTCTTTTTTTTTTTTTTTTTTTTGAGATCGGGTTTCGCTCTGTTGCTCAGGCTGGAGTATAGTAGTGCAGTCTTGGCTCACTGCAACCTCTGCCTACTGGGTCAAGCGATTCTCTTGCCTCAGCCTCCTGAGTAGCTGGGACTACTACAGGCACAGGCCACCATGCCTGGCTAATTTTTATATTTTTAGTAGAGACCGGGTTTCACCATGTTGGCCAAGTTGGTCTCGAACTCCTGACCTCAAGTGATCTGCCCACCTTGGCCTCTAAAAGTGCTGGGATTTTAGGTGTGAGCTTGCGCTCCGGGATCCCTCATGTTCTTTTCATCATAAAGAATAATATTCATAGAGCACTTTACTGGGGGCCATTCCATTTTCCAGGGATAGGGATAGAAGCCAAACAAACCACTTCCTTGTTTCTTCCATTGAAATGATATTGAAATAAGGTCACTTTCATTTGTTTCCTCCTTTTATTCCCATGGTGATTAAAACTGAAATCACTTTTCCAGGGATTGGTACATAAAAGCCCCAAGGACTACTCAATGATATTAAGCTACGCTGACCTCAGGGTGATAGGTTTCCTGGTTATCCTTGACATATGTTGACAATATACATCTAGCCATTCACTAGATGCCTGGAAATGTTAATGCAAAATTAGCATCACTTAACAACGGTACTTGTTTAGGGATTGTTTTTAAAATTTTTGAGCTGGTCTACTTGTTTCCTATCTCTAGTGATTAAATGAATAATAAACGAATAAGCTGTCTTTTGGTTTGCTTGTGGGAATGCAATTGCTAGTATGTACTGGGTAAAAGGGGGTCATTGTAGGGCACAGTGAAGTCATTATTTATGAGTTAGTGGAATTTTCAATGGTTTCCTGGAGCAAATAGATGTTTATATGTCTGATATTTTGAGCATTATCTGGCAGAGGCTGTAAATAATATTGTATCTTACACATCTGACTTTTGTGGTTGACATCTAGGGGGCCCTTTCCCACACTTACCATAGAACAATATGCAGAGACCTAACAGGAACAGCCAGCCTCCCTGGATTAAGCTACTCCACTTCCATCTTCATAGAGAGGAAATTGTACCATGCAAAGCTTCTTACTTAAACCACCATTCAGACCAAGGAGAAAGGTGTCAATAAGGTCAGTGCTATAGTCAGGATCTGAACTGAAAGCTGAATAAACAAAATTAATATTCTGAGCCAAATCAAAATATTATTTTTATTTTGTTTTATTTTACTAGATCTTAGTTACTTTTTATTCTTAAACTAAAAAACGCATTCAGTGGAATCATATAAACTCAAAATTGGGTCGTCAAACATTTTTTTCCCTTAGAAATGTTTGAATTGGAATAAAATCAAAATATTCAAATGTTTCTTAAATAGAGCTTGAAGAGTTGTTTTATGTGAAATCTTGGTTATAACTGAAGACAAATGACCCTTTGGAAATTTAAATTTCTCTGGGGTTCAGCTGCTTACCTGTTTGTGAGTATCATCAAGAATGAAAGAGCAGGGCTGGGCGCGGTGGCTCACGCCTGTAATCCCAGCACTTTGGGAGGCCGAGGCGGGCAGATCACGAGGTCAGGCAGATCAGGAGGTCAGGACCATCCTGGCTAACATGGTGAAACCCCGTCTCTACTAAAAATACAACCCCCCCCCCCCAAAATTAGCCAGGCGTGCTGGCGGGCGCCTGTAGTCCCAGCTACTCGGGAGGCTGAGGCAGGAGAATGGCGTGAACTCGGGAGGCGGAGCTTGCAGTGAGCCGAGATGGCGCCACTGCACTCCAGCCTGGGCGACAGAGACCCCGTCTCAAAAAAAAAAAAAGAATGATAGAGTAGGTGTCGAAAGTCCCTTCATCCTAAACTGAGATGCTAGAGTTCCCAGCCAGGCAGGACATGCGAGGAGGTATGAACCAATTAGCCCATTATCCCCTCTATGCTTCAAATGAACTAGTTGTGAGGTTGGGAAGTTGAAAAGTTGATGGAGAGAAAGCCCTGGGGTAAATTGGACTCCTGGGGCCTTTCCCCCTCATTCTCCAGAGAAGTTTCAAGTTCTTCCCCGCCCCTACTTCCCGCCTACCACCAACCTCAGCCCGAGAAGGGTTTCTAAGAGATGACCATCAGGAGAGACTCACCTGGGAGTAAAGAAGGTGTCTCAGGAGCAAGCTGCAATAGTGCGTATCTCCTGAACACCAAATAGGAACAAATATCATCTTAAAATGAATCTTGCCCAAGAAAACTTTCAGAACAGAGAAAGGGCCCCAACAGAAGCACGAATAGTCAGAATCTAGGGACTAGTGGGAGATGTAAGCTGCCAGCCAGAGAGGAATTTTTCCCAGCATGGGTGATTGAGTGAGATGATTTTTTTTTTTTGAGACGGAGTCTCTTATTCTGTCACTCAGGCTGGAGTACAATGGTTGTGATCTCACCTCACTGCAGCCTCTGCCTCCTGAGTTCAAGCGATTCTTCTGCCTCAACCTCCCAAGTAGCTGGGATTACAGGTACACACCACCATGCCTGGCTAATTTTTGTACTTTTAGTAGAAACAGGGCTTTGCCATGTTGGAACCAGGCTGGTCTTGAACTCCTCACCTCGGGTGATCCGCTAGCCTCGGCCTCCCAAAGTGTTGGGATTACAGGCATGAGCCACTGCACCCGGCCAAGTGAGAAGATCTTTGTTTTTTGTTTTGGTTTTTTTTTTGAGACAAAGTCTCGCTTCTTCACTCAGGCTGGAGTGCAATGGCGCAATCTTGGCTCCCTGCAACTTCCACCTCCCAGGTTCAAGCGATTCTCCTGCCTCAGCCTCCCCAGTAGCTGGGACTACAGGCATGTGCCACCACGCCCAGCTAATTTTTGTATTTTTAGTACAGACAGGGTTTCACTGTGTTGGCCAGGCTGGTCTCAAACTCCTGACCTCAGGTGATCTGCCTGCCTTGGCCTCCCAAGTTGCTGGGATTACAGGAGTGAGCTACCACGCTCAGCCAAGATGCTCTTTAAGAAGTCCCATTGGAGGCCAGGCATGGTGGCTCACGCCTGTAATCCCAGCATTTTAAGAGGCCGAGGCGGGTGGATCATTTTAGGTCAAGAGTTCAAGACCAGCCTGGCCAACATGGTGAAACCCTATCTCTACTAAAAACACAAAAAAAATTAGCCGGGCTTGGTGGCCACACTGTAATCCCAGCTACTAGGGAGGCTCAGGCAGGAGAATCGCTTGAACCTGGGAGGCAGAGGTTGCAGTGAGCCAAGATTGCTCCACTGCACTCCAGCCTAGGTGACAGAGTGAGACTCCATCTCAAAAAAAAAAAAAAAAAAAGTCCCATTGGAGAAAGAGGCAGCATTGCTGTGCCTGGCACCTGCAGGACACTGAGGCCAGAGTGCAACTCTACTGGCCTTGCGAGACTACACCCTTCTCCCTCTTACCCTTGCTCCTTGGGTCTGACCCTGAAGGTCTAAAACATTTGCTTGCGAGTTGGAGAGGAGGTGGATAGGGAAGAGAAGAAGCCAATGATACCTAGTCCTCCACTGCAGGGCTCCAAGCCTGAAGCAAACCTGAGCTAGAAGTTAAGAGAATAAGATAAGAGAATAAGGTTGGAGTTTTATATTAAACTGTTCTCAACTTTTTAAAACAAAGACTGTTCTCTGGCCTGGAAAGGCTATGGGACCTGACTGAGATTGTATCTATAGCCTGGAAAAATGATCTATGGAGTAAGTTTACTATGGTGTGATGGACAAGATTAAAATTGTTTTCATGTTCATATTCTGCTGAGACTAACTTCTTTAAAACATGGGTTACATATACGTTTTGCAATGTTTTGCTTAAAAAAAGTGTGACAATAATTTATGGTCTCCTTTTACATGTATGTGTCGTCTACACACATATCATATATACATAATCATAGGGTTTTACAGCCGGAAGGATATTTAGAGGTGTTCTGGTCCAACATATTCATTTTATAAACGAGGAAATGAACTCTCATAAGATCTCTTTCAGTTCCAAAGTTTGAGGATTTTATGGTATTGACAGGTAGTCATAGAAGACATTGAAAGAAATCATACTTTTCTCTTAGGGATAGACATTAAGAGTATCTTAAAACTAAGCCAGGTGTGGTGGCATGCACCTGTAATTCCAGCTACTCTGGAAACTGAGGCAGGAGGCTCGCTTGAGC
This sequence comes from Pongo pygmaeus, assembly GCF_028885625.2. NCBI lineage: Eukaryota > Metazoa > Chordata > Mammalia > Primates > Hominidae > Pongo > Pongo pygmaeus. The sequence continues at coordinate 61,367,675 of NC_072377.2, forward strand.
CCAGGAGTTTGAGGCTGCAGTGAGGCACCCCAGCCTGGGGGACAGAGAGAGATACTGTCTCTTAAAAAACAAAACAAAAAAACAGTCAAGAATCAAGAACTGTCTGGCTCAGGCAAGGCACTAAGGATACTAGCTGGTTCATTGCTTCTGCAGGACATACAAGAATGATTGCTTTTTAAAAAAATTAGACTGGGGTACCTGCCAGCCTAAATAACTGCAGTGCTTGACCAAGAGCCAAGCCTAGAAGGCCAAAGACAGAGTTCAAAGATTGCCCTTGTTTTAGACAAGATGATTTCTATTCGCCTTCAGAGAACACTTAGGTCCTACTTTGTCCAGGGATTTAGGCTTGCAGGCTTCTCAGATGCCAGTCTTTTCATGGAGCCGTGGCTCTGCATACCTTGGTTTTTCTCCCACCCCCGTGGCAGGGGAGAATCCAGAAGGATCTTTCAAGCACCTTGAGGGAGGAAAACAGAGAAGGCAATAGCCACGCCCCATTCATCGTCTCCTTTTCTTCTGAGTTCTCCATTTAATAGCATCAAATTGCCTTTCCCCTACTGCTCATAAACCATTTCCATGTGTATTATTACAATGATCGGCAGGATGTGGGAAGAGAGACATCTCCCAGTACAGCCTGGCAAGCATTCTGTGGTTGATAGAGCACCAAAGATCCTTATAGGTCCCCTTTCCACACCCTTTCTCCTCCTGTGTTCCCAGTGGTCACAGCTCCCAGTAACAGCAGTGACTCAGTGGTTCAAACATCAAAGTAAAGAGGCAATTGTCTGGAGTTGAAAGTGGATATTTAGGCAAACGCTGAGAGCAGTGAGGAGTCTGTGGAACTTGGCCTGGAGAAATCCCCTGGGTGATATGCATGGATAGAACCCAAAGTTCAGCCTCTCACTGACCTCTCTGCAACTAAGAGACTGAAGGAGAAGATGGCTGCAACACAGAGATCTCTGCTTCAGTCTTGGGGATCCCCACTGACAGTTTCGGGTTGACTCCACTAAGAGACACACTGTAGACCAGCTCTGGGCTAACATGCCTCCTCGGCCTCCAAGAGTATAGATTCCTCCCTCACTAGCCCAGGTTGCTTGTCTCTAAGAATTCCAAAGAGGTGTGTCAGCTCTACAACAAAGCCAATAACCACTTTGTTTTGCTGAGATTCTCCTTCACACTTACAGATGATAAGGAGCTTTTCTAGAAAAAAAGAGGTTGTTATAAAAACTTTCTTCCCTTAGAATGTGAGGTGATGCAATGACTGAATCAATTGAACAATGCCCATATGTTTATTCTCATGGCGTTCTAGTTATCTCCCATTGTAATTCCAGTCCTAACTTCTTGCTCTAAAGCATACTGATAAAAATCACCTTTTAATAGAATCATTATTGACCTCAGCCATTGTATTAATCAGAAGTAATAACTACTGTAATAGCTTTTATTTTATTTTATTTTATTTTTTGAGACAGAGTCTCGCTCTTGTCTCTTAGGCTGAAGTGCAGTGGTGTGATCTTGGCTCACTGCAACCTCCACCTCCTGGGTTCAAACGATTATCCTGGCTCAGCCTCCCAAGTAGCTGGGATTACAGGTGTTCACCACTATGCCTGGCTAATCTTTGTATTTTTTTAGTAGAGACAGAGTTTCACCATGTTAGCCAGGCTGGTCTCGAACTCCTGACCTCAGGTGATCTGCCCACTTCCACCTCTCAAAGTGCTGGGATTTCAGGCGTCAGCCACCGCACCTGGCCTGTAATATCTTTTAAATCTTACTGGTTTAATACTAGACAGGTTATTTCTTGAAAATGTTAAAGTCCAATTGGATGCTTGGCAACTGGACTCAGATGGCTTATGCCTAGTGCTTCCACCATCTTTGGGGGCCTCAGAGTCCTCTACTGGGTCCTCTGCATCTGACTTCCCAAGAAAGAGCTTGTGAACTATGCTATCAGAGGTTTTAGGGAAGCCAGGCACATCGCAGCAACTCACATTCAGAATCAGCCCATGCCAGATTGCTTTGAGCTCAGGAGTTGGAGACCAGCCTGGGCAACATGGCAAAACCTCATCTCTACAAAAAATACAAAAATTAGCCAGGCATTGGTGGCTCATGCCTGTAGTCCCAGCTACTTGGGAGACTGAAATGGGAGCATCCCTTAAGCCTGGGAAATGGAGATTGCAGTGAGCCCAAATTACGCCACTGCAACAGCCTGGGCAACAGACTGAGACTCTGTCTCAAAAAAACAAAACAAAACAAAAACGAAAAACAAACAAAAAAAGAATCAGCCCATGCCTCACCTCACTGCAAGGGGCTGGGAGATGTAGTTCTGCCATGTGTTGCTCAGGAAGAAGAGGAGCCCATGGTTTTGGTGAGTGCTGTCTTGGTGGCAGCCCACCTCTCTGGGGGAAGCAGTATATACAGGGATGAGGAGGCCAGGGTCTAGAGCTGGGCTGCTTGGTCTGGAATCCTGACCCAGACACTTCCTCATCATATGGCCTACTCCTTTGTAAACTGGGCACAATAATGTTACTTACCCGAAGTGTTGCTTTAAGGGTTAAACAAGATGACTCCTGTAAGTCCTAAACTTAGAGCAGTGGCTGCACATAGTAAACACTTGAGAAACACTAGCTATTTGCAATGAATGTGAAGCCTTTAGACCAAGCCTGGCAGCACAGAACCTCAGCTGTTATTGTTCCTCCTTTCCCTTATTTATGACTTCAGCGAAAACTTCCTTTTTTTTTTTTTTTTTTTGACACAGGGTCTCACTCTGTTGCTTAGGCTGGAGTGCAGTGGTGCCATCACGGCCCACTGCAGCCCCTACCTCCTGGTCTCAAGTGATCCTCCCACCTCAGCCTCTTAAGTAGCTGGGACCACAGGTGTGCACCACCATACCCAGAGGGTTTTTTGTATTTTTGTAGAGACAGGGATTCACCATGTTGCCCAGGTAGGTCTCAAAGTCCTGGGCTCAATTGATCTGTCTGCCCCAGCCTCTCAAAGTGCAGGAATTACAAGTGTGAACCACACCGCACCTGGCCTAAAAACCTTGTTTTCTGATGTTCAAGGTCCTCCATCTGCTTCTTTGCTTTCCTGTTCTCTTCTTTGCTGCAAGTTTAAGTGTCTGGTTCCATTCCTGATTTTGTTTCTCTCTCCTCCATCATACAACCTCTGGCTGTGAAAGTCTTCTTGGCTTATGCCCCAGCCTGTGGACTCCAGTTCTCTCTCCTCTATCAAATACCTCCTGACAATTTCCTGTTAATGAAACCTTGTTTTTATTGTACATTTAAAGAATCTCTCTAAATGAAGTGGAGTGTTCCCCTCTGATTTTCTATTTTTTCCCTTACATTGTATCAATTCTCACAGGGAATAAAACCCAGGAAAATCAGGGCTATTAGCAGCAGCCCCAGTAATCAGGTGCATGGAGTCTCTGGCACACTGATGGGACAAAGTCAGAAAATAGAACCTGAGATAAGTTTCTGTTATTGTTTTATCTGTGCAATCTGGAGAATTTTGGCTGGCACATCCTCATAGATAGAGAGCTTTATGAGAGTAGGCATTTTGTTATTCATAACTGTAGCTCCCTGGAACAGTACACATAATAGGTGTTCACAACTGGCTTGCTTAAAAAAAACATCAGTGATTACTTAAAGAAAGGAGAGTTAGCAGCAGAAGAGAAATGAGGACAAGGGAATAGATTCATTAAAGCCTACTCAACTAGTTTCTTCTGATATTCTCCACCACTACTTTTTATGGTATTTTTAATTAAAGGATTAAAGTTATCATTAACAAATATTTTTCTTTGCATTAGATAAGACAGTATAGAAAGACTCCGTCTCTATTAAAAAAAAAAAAAAAAAAAAAGAATTAGTAGGGCTTGGTGGCGTGTGCCTGTAGTCCCAGGGGCTGAGGTGGGAGGATCACTTGAGCCTAGGATGTCAAGGCTGCGATGAGCTATTTTGCCACTGCACTCCAGCCTGGGTGACAGAGTGACAACTTGTCTCTAAAAAAATTAAAAAGAAAACAAAGAAAAACAAAAGAAAGTACATTAGTTCTAGATGAAATCTTTCTGTAAAAAAAAGAAAAGAAAGGACACTAGCAATATTGGAAGAGCTAGCATATTTCATGAAAATGTATGACTTCAGGATCTCAATGGTCATTCTGATTCACCAGATTATTAATTTTTCTCTTGAAAATTGTTGAGGCCGGGTGCAGTGGCTCACACCTGTAATCCCAGCACTTTGGGAGGCTGAGGTGGGCAGATTACCTGAAGTCAGGAGTTCGAGACCAGCCTGGCCAACATGGTGAAACCCTATCTCTACTAAAAATACAAAATTAGCCGGGCGTGGTGGCACGTACCTGTAATCCCAGTTACCTGGGGGGCTGAGGCAGGAGAATCATTTGAACTCGGGAGGCAGAGGTTGCAGTGAGCCAAGATCACACCATCACACTCCAGCCTGGGCAACAGAGTGAGAGACTCTGTCTCAAAAAATAAATAAATAAATAAATAAATAAAATTTAAAAAGAGAGAAAGAAAATTGTTGAGAAGACACATTCTCCAGATCAAGTTTAATTGAAAAAAAGCAATTACTTCATATGTTTATGTTAGTTAAATTCTGAAGTAACAAAAAATCAGAACAAAGCATTATATTGTGTTCATTCTGATTTCTGATTTTAAAATAGTTTGTAAGGTTAATTTTTAAATGTTGAAAATGGCTAGGCATGGTGGCTCACACCTGTAATCCCAGCACTTTGGGAGGCCAAGGCAGGTGGATCACTTGAGCTCAGTTCGAGATCAGCCTGGACAACACAACAAAACCCTGTCTCTAGAAAAAATACAAAATCTAGCTGGGTGTTGTGGTGCACGCCTGTAGTCCCAGTTACTCGGGAGACTGAGGTGGGAGGATCACCTGAGCCTGGGAAGCAGAGGCTGCAGTGAGCCGTGACTGTGCCACTGCACTCCAACCAGGACAATGGAGTGAGACCTTGTCTCAGAAAAAAAAGAAAGAAAGAAAGAAAAAAATGAAAAAGAACAAATTAAATGTTGAAGATGAAACACAATTGAGGAACTACTTGCTGTTCTGTGCTTCGTTGAGAAGAATCAGCATCCGTCATTCTCTTCCCCACTTCCTACAGTCTCACAAGTCAGATCTTTCCTGAATAGACCTACTGATGAAGAAGTGAGGCCAAATTAACATGTAATATCATTATGACAAAGAAATAGACAGTGATACCAACACTTATGAGACTGGGGCAGCTTTGCCAGATATATTAAGGTTTCTTTTTGCCTAACCAGGAAGTTTACTGATTTGTAAGAACCAGTCCAGGTTGGGTGCAGTGGCTCATGCATGTAATTCCAGCTCTTTGGGAGGCCAAGGTGGGAGGATTGCTTGAGTTCAGGAATTCAAGACAAGCTTGGACAACATAGTGAAACCTCATCTCTACTAAAAATAAAAATAAAAATAAATTACCTGGGTGTGGTGGCACATGCCTGTAGTCCCATCTACTTGGGAGGCTCAAGGAGGAGAATTGCTTGAGCCCAGAAGTTTGAGGCAGCAGTGAGATATCACTCCAGTGCACTCTAGCCTGGGGCAACAGAGAGAGACCTTGTCTCCAAAAACAAACGAACAAAACAAACAACCAAACAACAACAACAAAAAGTCCAGATTTTCTCATACTCTGAAATTGTACAAACTACAAAAAGACTGTTTGGCTCTAAGCTTCAGGGCAAGCAGTCAATAAATATTTGTTGGAAGAATGAATGAATAAATGAATGAATGAATGCATTATAATCAGCTATTACTGGTCCAGAACAAGATAAGCCGAGGCCTGAGACTAGGTGCCAGAAAAGGAGATAATTTCCTCTTGACATTAGGACTGAACCCCTTAGAGGCCTTCCTGCCTATCTGAGTGATGTCTAAGTTCTTAGGACGTGTGATTTAAACTAACCTTACTCCTTACCAACAAACAGTGATTGGTTATATAAATAGCCAAGTAATTCAGACCCATATATGTCTATTTTCTGCACAAAAGATCTGTACTTTGCCTGGTTGTAGAACCCTTGTCCATCCCCTTAATTCTGGAAGAGCTGGTGGAAGGGAAGACACTGTCATGTCTACTTCCTTCCTGACTTGGACCCATTTCTAGGGGCTGGTGTTTATTTCTTAGTTACAAAGGGGGTTGAAGGGGGCACACATATATTTCCTGAGTGTTTATAGTGTGCAGGGAGTGATAACAAGAGCAGGCATGAAGCCATAGTCATTTCTGCCTGCATTAAGACCAGGCTACCTACCTTGAATAGAAAAACTGGCTAAACTGAGTGGTGAGCTGTTAATAGGCTCACAAGGTAGCAGGGAGAAGCAGTGATCGTCCAAGCTCATGATGAGCTCTGAGGGGAAATCCCATTTCTGGGTGTAGCTGAATCATGCTTACATATATTACAGCAGTCCCCAGCCTTCCTCGCACCAGGGACTGGTTTCGTGGAAGACAATTTTTCCACGGACGGGGTGCAGGGTGGGGGGCGATGGTTTCAGGATGATTCAAGCACATTACATTTATTGTGTACTTTATTTCTATTGTTATCACATACTCTTCATAATGTAGAATCAGTGGGAGCCCTGAGCTTGTTTTCCTACGACTAGACAGTCCCATCTCAGGGTGATGGGAAACAGTGGCAGATCATCGGGCATTAGATTCTCATAAGGAGTGCACAACCTAGATCCTTCTCATGCACAGCTCACAATAGGGTTCGTGCTCCAGTGAGAATCTAATGCTGCCACTGATCTGACAGGAGGTGGAGCTCAGGCAGTAATGCGAGTGATGGGGAGCAGCTGTAAATACAGATGAAACTTCGTTCACTCACCTACTGCTCACCTCCTGCTCACCTCCTGCTGTGTGGCCCGCTTCCTAACAGGCCATGGACTGGTACTAGTCTGTGGCCTGTGGGTCGGGGACCCCTGTCCTAGGAGATCTGTGAGCAATGTCTGAAGTGTTAGTCAAGGGAAACGGAGCTCATCCTTCTGAGGCTGAGGCCAGGCCTTAGCTTGCCCATTGCAGAGGACAATTCTCTGGGCTCTAAGATGTGGCTTTTCTTCCTCATAACCTGTCGTTTTTTATTATCAGTGTCTAAGTAGTCAGTAAGTGTCATTGGCTTCTCTTAAAAGCCTTTTGGAAGTACTTTTACGTCACATGAATAGAAGCAATGGAGATAATTTCCTTCCTTCACCTTCATTCACTGTTATGTCTTTGGCCCAGGTTCACTTTCAGCACACCGGAGACATTGCTCGTGGTCATCTGTTTGTAACTGGGTTCAGTTCTTGGATTCACTGCTTATGTGGGGTCATTTGCAGTCTCCTCCGTCCTCCTCCCACCTTCCAGTCTTCCAGTCTACAAAAATTTCAGTTCCCTATCTTTCATGTCAGCCAGTTAGATTGTACCTCATCCTTTGAAGGGAACTGGGAATCTTTCTTTTGCTCTCATTTTCCCCAGTTTGTAGACCACTAGTAGTGGCAAGGTGGTTTACCATTCACCATTAATAAACATTTTACTAGGGGTTTAATAATCAACATGTTATTTCCTGTTTTTCACACATCAATGTGAAAACTACCTTTGTCTCTCTAGTGACAATTGTGCTGGTGTGACATACTGAATGGAAACTGTTCAGCTTTCAAAAACTCATTCAGCTGTCCAAAAAAACCAGGGTTAGACTGGAACAGGGGTCAGAATACAAAGGCATTTGCTCTGAAAGACTATAGTTTCTAATGGAACATACAGTTTGTTGACAGTCTTCGTCCACTAGTATTTACATTTCTTTGTCAATATCTAGGAAATATGTGATTCTAACAGAATTCTCTGATTTCAAAATATCATTTTTCCCTCAAAGACCATCAGAGAGTCTCACTACTACATGTCAGAGGTGCTATCATATTTCTTTATTAATTTAGTTTTTGACTTGGGCATTATATTTTATGCTAAGGTAAAATATGTTGCTTCTTAGTTACCCCATTTAAACCTAGGGTGGATTCCAAAAGGTTGTTTTCAAAAGATTACCTTTAAAATGCCAGGATGCACATGCTTAGAGACATGCATTTGTAAATTTCAAAAAAAAAAAAAAAAAAATGTAGAGGCAAAAGTAAAATTAATACTTATGATTGTCTTTCTGGAAGGCATTACAGATGGTCCTTGACTTATGATCATTCAACTTATGATTTTTTGACTTTACTTCAAGCACCCATACAATCATTCTGTTTTTCACTTTCAGTATAGTATTTAATAAATTACATGAGATAGTCAACACTGTTATAACGTAGGCTTTGTGTTAGATAATTTTGTTCTGCTGTAGGCTACTACGAGTGTTCTGAGCACATTAAAGGTAGGCTAGGATAAGCTATGATGTTTGGTAGGTTAAGCGTGTTAAATGTATTTTTGGGCTGGGCGTGGTGGCTTATGCCTGTAATCCCAGCACTTTGGGAGGCCGAGGAGGGAGGATTGCTTGAGCCCAGGAGTTTGAGACCAGCCTGGGCAACATGGCAAAACCTCATTTCTACTAAAAATATAAAAAAGTAGCTAGATGTGGTGGTGTACACCTTGTAGTCCCAGCTACTTGGGAGGCTGAGTTTGGGGAATCACCTGAGCCTGGGAAGTTGAGGCTGTAATGAGCCATGATCACACCACTGCACTCCAGCCTGGGTGACAGAGTGAGACCTGTCTCAAAAAACTAAAAAAAAAAAAAATTCGACAACGCTATTTTCAACTCACAATGGGTTTATTGGGACATAACTCCATCATAAGTTGAGAAGCATGCGCATATTTCTCATCATGGTGGGGTTTTCTAACATGAGACTGAGTGCCAAGTTGTGCTGTGGTAGAGCTGAAAAGGTTAATAAGCTGGAGCCACAGCAATCTATTTATATTGGTTTACTTCCAGCAAGATGAGAACATCGGAATTCAGTGTTTACTGGAAGAAATAACACCTATGTTAAACCAGGTGATTACTAAAGGGAACTAAGAAAAATGAAAAAAAATTAGCAACCCTAACTTCCAACAACTCTAACTGGTTTAGCACAAAGTGCTGAGTTGGTGGGCACTTTCCACAAATTGCCTGTATAGATGTACAAACCCAATAAACAAATTCAGGAAGAAGGCTTTGCCCAGGGTATACCACACTATGAAATGTGAATGAATTTTCTGGAACAGGAAAATGATGGTTTGGGGATTATATATGTGAATTATGGGACTAGAGAGACCTCACTTTTCTTTCTTTTTGAGACGGAGTCTCGCTGTGTCACCAGGTTGGAGTGCAGTGGCACAATCTCCCGGGTTCAAGTGATTCTCCTGCCTCAGCCTCCCGAGCGCCACCACGCCGAGCTAATTTTTTTTTTTTTTGAGACTCTGTCGTCCGGGCTGGAGTGCAGTGGCGCCATCTTGGCTCACTGCAAGCTCCGCCTCCTGGGTTCACGCCATTCTCCTGCCTCAGCCTTTGGAGTAGCTGGGAATACAGGTGCCCGCCACTACGCCCGGCTAATTTTTTGTATATTTCGTAGAGACGGGGTTTCACCGTGTTAGCCAGGATGGTCTCGATCTCTTGACCTCATGATCCGCCCACCTCGGCCTCCCCAAGTGCTGAGATTACAGGCGTGAGCCAACGTGCACGGCCAGAATACATTTCTTTACTTCTTTTGAAGTTAGGCATGTCCACACAATTTGACTTGGCAAATGAAATGTGAGAGTAAATCATGAGATTGACCTCTCATTTCCTTTGGTTTGGTTTGGTCACCGAAGAAGAACATATTGAAATGGAATCTACATCAGCCGACTCTGCCGGCTGGTAGGAGACATGTATTGTGAATAAGAAACAAACCGTGTCAGCCAGTGAGATTTGGAGGTTGTTTGTTGTTAAAGTAGAAGCTAGCCTACCCTGACTGATGCAGGCAGTGTAGGGCTAGGTAATCTACTTGTGGATGGACATGGATTCAGAAGTAGCCTGTGACACAGCTGAACAACTTAACAGTCTGATGCCAAACAACTTAACAGGTTGATGCTTAAAGAATGACTCTTCAAAGATGAGAACAGCCCACAAACAAAACAAAACAACATAAAAGGAAAATTCTTCAGAAGCTATGTCCTGAAGCCCTTCTGTTTGTAACAGGACTTTCTTTCCCTCTAGCTACTGCCCAGCATGGAAGGCTGATCCATACACTTTCTCCTTTACAATCTCTGATTCATGCAACTATCATTGTCAAAAAGAGATTATGGACTAGGCTGGGTGTGGTGGCTCATGCCTGTAATCCCAGCACTTTGGGAGGCTGAGGTGGGTGGATCACCTGAGGTCAAGAGTTCGAGACCAGCCTGGCCAACATGGCAAAACCTGTCTCTATTAAAAATACAAAAAAATTAGCCGGGCATGGTGGCATGTGCCTGTAATCCCAGCTACTTGGGAGGCTGAGACAGGAGAATCCCTTGAACCCAGCAGGCAGAGATTGCAGTGAGCTGAGATTGTGCCACTGCACTCCAGCCTGGGCGACAGAGGGAGACTCCATCTTAAAAAAGAAAAAAAAGAGATTGTGGACTAATGACATCTTTTATGATTGCTTTCTACATCCCCCTTCCTTGCCAACTCCCTCTTTGCCTCTCTACTTCCTTCCTTCCTGAAAAAAAATGAAATGATCGCGTGCCTACTTTGTGCCAGGCATTGTATAAATTTCTAGAAGTGCAAAGCCAAAGGATTGTGATTTGGCCCCAGAGGAGCTTGTATCTAGTTAATGGTATAGTCTAACCTTTCTAAACAAATACTACTAATATAAAGTGGTGAATGTTATACAGGTACTTGAGATATTCACAAAATAACATCTAGGCTCCCAAATAACATAGAGTGGCCATCATCTTATGTGGCTAAGCCTTGAACTTTATGCAGACCTCTAGCACAAATCAATCCAAACAACACATAATTATCTTAGTAAGATCTGCAGTTAGTAGTAGTCATTCAAAACTTTGCTAAGTCTTAAGTTTGTGAAAGTCTTGAGTAGGCAAGAGACCATTATTTTGAAACAGAAAAATAGTTAAATACGTAGAGTATTTGAGAAATGTGTGAGAACTGCCTGTTCAACTCTGTTGGGCCAGGATGTAGATCTTTCCAAATCACATGACCTTCTCCCTGTTGGCACGATCAATCATATCTGAAAATGATGACATATGGAAATAATTAACAAAGAAGAGAGATAAACATTGTCAAGTGACTTGGGCTGTAGCCAGGAACTGACAATGTTAAAAAATATTTTGCAGAAGATTGTACATTTAGAAGCTGTAAACTGTGACTGATCATAGGAATTTAAATAGGTTTCATTAGTTCAAGTTAGAATGACAATAAATGTGAAGAACATGTCTGGGATGTGTTTTTTTTGTTTGTTTTTTGCTTTTATTCAGCAAAGCATACATTTTTTTTTTTCCAAAACAAAATCATTCAGCAAAAAACCAACCAAAGAACAATAATAAAAAAACAGTGCACATGCCACAAAGCAAACCAAACATAGCTCAGTTTTCCTACTGATAACGTATTTTGTCTTTTAATTTTGGCATGTCGAAGTCACAGAAATTCACAGACTTAATATGCACACCCAAATATTCTAAGTGCTTATTTAGGAAGTATCTTTATTTGGAATAAAGAATTTTGAGTTATAAAACTGATGGCTTATAGAATGCAGCTTACTAAATTGGTCTTCGTTCTTACAAACTAGAGTAATCTTGTCCTTTGAGAGTTGAAAATACATATTCATCTACATTTCTGCAGCAAGTGGCCCACAGTTAATTTTCATCACTGGTGGGGTTGGCAGAATGTTCACTCTCTTCTGCTGCTGTACTGTGTCTTCGTTGACTTGGAATAGCAGGAAGCACTCGGTTTGTCCGCAGAGGTTCTCCAGATAGAACTGGGAAGAAAGAATAGAACAAGACACTTTCAAGATTTGCTTCTCTCACAGGAAGGTGGCAGGAGAATTAATTGTGTTGTGTTTTAGGAGTGGAGGCATTTCTAAGAAGTGTGTCTTGGTGAGAGCTAGACTGCAGAGAGAAGCTGTATATGTATATCTTGTATATGTATCTGTTCAGGCTTGCTGCATGAAGTCTGGGATTTCAAATTTGCCCACATAGAAGACTGTACTAAGTTTGATCAAACATGATTGGGCTGTGCATGCCTGGCAGAGCTCTTCCTTGGAGTGGAGTAGCTGTTGATGTTCAAAAACTGCTCACAAGGCTCTAAAGAAGGCCCAAGACATTTGTACTGTGCTTTTATGCAAACCTCAAAAGGCTCTCAGGCTTCTTTTAGGAAAAGCACTGTGGGCCCTTTCATTTCTTTTTTGTAGAGCTAAGTTGATCAAAGATCTTTATCTTTCCTTCTCTCCTGAAACTTAACTGTGAAAAGCAAAGCTCTTGGGCCCTGCCAAAGAAAACCTCTCTTTGGCTTCTCCAAGCTCCAAAAGCATTCAAGACTGAGTGGCTCTGTCCTTAACTAGATGTTTTTGTGGCTACAGTTCTGCTTAAAGACAGGTTCGGGCTTGAATTTCATTCAATGATAGAATCGACACCATCCAAAACGTTCACTTTCCACACATCTGTAAGGGGCAGAGGAACTGATCTGTCAAGGAAGAGGTCTTGGTTTCTGCTACTAACTCTCTGTGTGACCTTGGACATATCCCTCTACCTCTTAGTTTCCTTATCTGCCAAAAGACAGAGTTGTACTAAGACCCTATTGTTCATTGTTTTTACTTAAAGAGTTCTAGAGCTCTTGGTTTGTCTCCTTCAAACCCTAGCCTAGGGGAGAAAGACATACTGGATATATACTCTGTGCAGTGTGCCAAGTGTTTCACATATGTTATCTCATTTAGTACTCCGATAAATCTTATTAGAATGGCACTATTGTTATGGACAGTGAGGAAACTAAAGTACAGAAAGGTTGTGAAACTTATCTGAAATAGGACAGCTCCTAAATCATCTAACCTGCACTTAGGAGGATGTGGAGGGGCTGTGTGTGTCTGTCTGTGATAAATGCAGTGGGGTGCAATTGGAAGAAAAAAAGAAAATAGAATCCAGTAAGTATTGCTTATTTCATGAGGCAGTAGACTCAGTGTCCTGTAGTTTTGCTCCTGGCTCTACAACGGGAATAATAATAAAACTTGCTTTATTGTTATTGTGCTTCAGAGTATAGATATGAGAATATTCAAACTCAGAATCTCTGGGTGGGGGACCCAGGAATCTACTTCACAACAAACACCCCAGGTAATACTTAGGCACACTAAAGTTTGAAGATCACTGGCCCAATGGAGTATATTAATATTTTATATTAGGAGAGTTTTTTTCATATAAAATAAATCAATAATACCAAAAGTAATCCTGATGAACTGCATTTTTTTTTCTGCTTAGGAATGCATGGACTGTGAGTACAGAGGCGATGTACATTTCTATCTGTCCAGTATAGTAAGGAAACCGATATCAGGAGGCCAGTCTTAAGAGAGAATTTTTAAAGCACCTTCCTAAAGACATTAAATAATACATGTAAAAATAAACTGGTTATTGTTTCAATAGTTCAAACACAAAAATTCCTAAAAGGAGGGAGTATTAGTATTTTTTTTTTAAATAAGCATTTAAAAAAAGCTTTAAAGATGGTCTCTGTTTTCCTGTAATTTATAAGTGTTGGCACCTGATGTTCCCTTGAAAAATGAAAGTAGGGCTGGGCGTGGTGGCTCACGTCTGTAATCCTAGCACTTTGGGAGGCCGAGGCGGGTGGATCACTTGAGGTCAGGAGTTGGAAACCAGCCTGGCCAACATGGCGAAACCCCATCTCTACTAAAAAAAATACAAAAATTAGCCAGGCATGGTGGCAGGCGCCTGTAATCCCAGCTACTTGGGCGGCTGAGGCAGGGGAATCGCTTGAACCTGGGAGGTGGAGGTTGCAATGAGCTGAGATCATGCCATTGCACTCTAGCCTGGGCGACAGAGCAAGACTTCGTCTCAAAAAAAAAGAAAAATGAAAGTAAACTGAAATCACATTTAGTTGTGTCTAGATGTGTTAACATTTGCAAAGGAAGCTGCAGAAGATTCATAATACTTACATTTTTGATCTGGTAGGGGAGCTAGGTTGTTCCGAGTGAAAGGAAGATCCCTGATTTTGTGTCTGTTTGGGGAAAGATGCTGCAAATTTTGTCCTGAAGATAAACATATTTGCATCAATTACTTGAGACTCAACCAAGTGCAAATTACAGAATGCAATGGATAAGAGAATCATCAAAGTTGTTACAGATCACTAAATTTAAGGTGGTAACAATAACAATGAAAACAATGATAGCTACACTTTATTGCATTTCTGTTATATACCAGTCACTGTTTAAATGATAGAAAAAGGTACTAGAAATCATTTCTTGAGTGTACTAGTTTAAATAAAATTTTATAAAGAAACACACTGGGTTACTCACCCCATAAAAGTTAAAGTTGAAAAAAAATGAAAATAATATAGATATGGCATCTCTCATATATTCATCAAATCTTTGATGAAATGAGTGGGTGATGAGTAGAGTATTTTCTTCTAAAGCAGAGTTTCTCAATCCTGGCTGCACATAGGAATTATCTAAGAAGTTAGAAAACATACTGCTTTCCTGGCCACATCCCAGATTATTAAATTAGAATCACTGGAGGTGGCGCATGGTGTCAGATGTTTATCAGCTCCTAGCTGATTCAAGTGCAGCCAGGATGGAGAATCATTGACCTGGAAGACGGAATGGGGTGGATGCACTCGGGAAACCTATTCTCTAACTTGGACAGAAAGCAGTGGTGTGTGCGTGGACCATGTGAGCCAGCTCTTGAGAGCTGATGGTTACATTTTCAGAAATTTTGTGAACTGTTTGACATCACACCAGTGTTTTGAAATCAGCCATGGTGGGTGTATTTACACCGTGAAAAATCAGCAAGCACAGATTTTTCTCCTGGAAAGCCAGCTGTTAAACATTCATCAATGTACTACTGACTTTAAGATACAGATGTTTGATACCTGAAAATAGAAGGGAACACAAAAATGTGATTTAAATCCATTTTAAAATGGACTGGATGGTGTCATGAATAGCAGCTTGGTTGGGCTCTGGGGTCAAACAGAATTAGGCTTGATTCCCTGCTTCCCCACTTTTTAGTTATATGACCTTGGGCAAATGATATTACCTCTCAACACCTCAATTTTTTCATATACAGAATGGTGAAAATAATTGTATATCTTTTCCACTTGTCATGAGGATTAAATTGGAGAACAAGAGTAAAGCATTTAGCTTATAGGGTAAAGTACTCAATAGACCTTAACAAAAAAAGATTATTTGATCTTTTGCCTATCAGTCTAGTAAGAAAGAACCAGAATTGCTATAGCAATGCTCCTAGACTTTAACGGTCTTCTGTTAGAGCAAAATAGCATAAGAAAAAAAGAAAAAACAAGAGGATTAGCCAAGAACACCTTGCATCTGTTTAAGTGAATCTCATGGTGGATGGTCTGTGCAGAAGCGGCCACCTCAGCAATGTTAGTTGATGGAGATTAAATCTCCAGTCTCCCTGGTAGATATTTTGCCATTATATTTTATCCTTTTGAACAATGAACATCAAATAACTTCAGGAGCCATTATTTACAGAGAAAAATTCCTGAGTAGAATTAACATTAAAATTTATATTAGCGAACAACTTATTTATCCATGAACACTTGAGCAGAAATTTGTAAAACCAACAATGAGATAACAATTATGAGTTATGTTTATGGAACACTTACTTTTGTCAGGAATAGGGATAAATGCTGTAGGCATAATCTTATTTAACTCTGACAATCACTTTTTCTTGTGAGATACATTCTATTATCATCCTCATTTTACAAATGAGGACCTTGTGACTTGGAGGAGTTCTAAAAGTGCTCAAGTCACACGCTAGGAAGGGACACAGCCTAGACTTCAACCCTATAGGGCTGACCCTGTAACTTCTATTATTCTGCCTCCTCTAAGCAGATGGGAGCAGTGGGCAAAGAAGGGCTACAGCAGTGACTCGGAGATGAAGGGGAGTTAAACTTTATTCTATGTTGGCATTTTGCTCAGTTTTCAGGGACAGGGTGGAGCCATGCATAGCCCAAAGCTGTCTGGTGCTGCAGGCAACTCCAGGGAGTGTTCAGCTTTGGGGACGGGGTCAAGGACCACTGTCCTAGAAAAAAAGGAAAGCAAATGTTTTCACAGTTACATGACGGAACCCGAGGTGACTGCAGGATTAATAATAATAATAATAATAATAATAAATAGATAATTCAGCAATCATCCATTGAGCACTCATTATATTCCAGACCCTAGAGTACAAAGAGGAGAAGGCAAGGCATTCAGGAGGGGATTGCAATTGATGTGGGAGGAGAGACAGGTAAACATATGGTTTTGAAGCTCCATGAGTAGTGCTGTGATAGAGTTTGTGAGGGCATTGCAGAGGAAGGAATAGTCCAGAGAAGTTGAGGTTTTCTTGGATCCCATAGACCTTGTTCCAATATCTCCTCTGCCACTTCCTAGCTAGCTCTGTGACCTTAGGCAGATGAGCTAACCTCTCTGTCTCAATTTCTTCGGTTATAAAGAGGATAAAATCTCTCCTGCAATGTTGTGGAAAGCGAAGTGTGTAGGTGTGTAGGTCAGCAAGGTGGAGCTATTCTTTTTTTTTTTTTTTTTGGAGACAGTGTCTCGCTCTGTTGCTCAGGATGGAGTGCAGTAGTGCCATCGTGGCTCATGGCAACCTCTGCCTCCCAGGTTCCAGCAATTCTCCTGCCTCAGCCTCCTGAGTATCTTGGACTACAGGCGTGCGCCACCACACCAGGCTAATTTTTGTATTTTTAGTAGAGACGGGGTTTCACCATGTTGGCCAGGCTGATCTTGAACGCCTGACCTCAGGTGATCCACCCGTCTCAGCCTCCCAAAGTGTTGGGATTACAGGCATGAGCAACCGTGCCCGGCCAGGTGGAGCTGTTCTTATTAGGAGTCCTAAGAAAGAGCCATATTTCCGACAGAGATCAGGGTGACCTTCACGTATTATAGAAGGTGAGTTTTGAGCTGGTTCTTAAAAGATTGTAGGAATCGGTCAAGCACACAGAGGAGAGAACCCAAAATAATAACAAGGGCCAAGATGTCATAGAATGAAAAGGTATGAAATTGTCAAGAAACTGAGGTAGAGGTGGGGAACTTCTGAAGGAAGGAACTTCTGAAGAGGTAGGGGTAGGGATTTGAGATGGGCGGTGCAGAAGCTGAGCATGACCATGCCGTGAGGCCCGACCATGCCGTGAGGGCTTTGTTTGCCCAGTTTAGAACCCTGGCCTTTGTCCTGAAAAGATGCAAAACCTTTGATGGGTTTAGACAGAGGGATCACAGGATCAGACCTAACCAGCCAGAAGAGTGCATTGTTGTTGAGACAGTCTAGAAAATTCTAGAGAAGGAAGCTCTCTTTTGCGGGAGAAAGGAAGTGCACACTTTTTTACTCTTCTTCTGATGGCTTATAAATAACCAGGCTAGCAGACAACACCACAGAGCTTTCTGTTCCATTTTCTCTGAAAGCTGCCTGCAATGAATTAAGCTGATGTGCTCCAAATTCCAGGTCTCAAGGATAAGTGCTTCATCCCCCATCTTGCTGCATCCAACCCCTGACAGGTCTCAATAAATGTTAAGCAATAATCATTACAGCTAAATGTTCAGGGCTGCTGATGTAAGCATTGGATAGTGGCTGCCTGGAATTTTAACAGCAGCACTGCTAACTCATATTATTTCTACGAAACCCAGGGCAGGAAAGGAGGAAATCCAAAGATAAAGGGACAATCCAAGTTCAAGTCAGTGCTACAGTGGGATGACTTATCCAACTGCTTTACCACATTAAACTTTCACATAAAGTTTCAACTCTCCTAGACTAACAACAATGACAACACCCCTTCAGTGTAGTGCAGAAGCCTCAGTGATCTCAAAACAATTATTGTTAAAAATGATCACAAATATAAAATCCGTAAGGCTAGGAAAGCTTTTTTTTTTTTTTTTTTTTTTTGAGACAGAGTCTTGCTCTGTCGCCCAGGCTGGAGTGCAGTGGTACGATTTCGGCTCACTGCAACCTCTGCCTCCTGAGTTCAAGTGATTCTCCCACCTCAGCCTCCAGAGTAGCTGGGACTACAGGCACCCACCACCACACCCGGATAATTTTTGTATTTTTGTATTTTTAGTAGAGACGGGGTTTCACTATGTTGGCCAGGCTGGTCTCGAACTCCTGACCTCAGGTGATCAGCCCACCTTGGCCTCCCAAAGTGCTGGGATTACAGGCTTGAGCCATCACACCCAGCCTCAGTGGCTCATATCTATAATCCCAGCATTTTGGGAGGCCAAGATGGAAGGATTGCTTGAGGCCAGCGGTTCTAGAATAGTCTGCGTAACAAAGTGAGACCCTTGATTCTACAAAAAAATGATGACAAAAAAATTAGCCAGAGGAGGAGATGTGTCTGTAGTTCCAGTTACGTGGGAGGTTGAGATGGGAGGATTGCTTAAGCCCAGGAGTTTGAGGCTGAAGTGAACTATGATCAAGCCACTGTACTCCAGCCTGGGTGACAGATCCTATTTCTCTCTAAAAAAAAAAAAAAAAATCCCTCACTCTCTTTTGATAAATCACTATGATAAACACTCAGCAATCATTTAATGCATGATCAAATGACTAAGCTCCTTTCCATTTTTAAAACCTATGACTGTATCTAAACATGAGAAGAAAGTCAATTTAAAGTCAGTTGCAGAAGCATTTTAGTAAAACTATACCCCTTAAAGCTGATTTATAGGCTGAAGACACTTGGGAAATTTATCATGACTCAGTTGCCTAGAATGGCTCCTAGTTATAATCAGCACTCAGAAAAATTGGTTGAAAAAAAATATTTGATATAGGCAGATTCCATTGGAGAAATTCACCTTTCCCTTTCTGCTATTCTGCTGTCCCAGGATTTTTCTAGTTATTTCATTGTGTAAGTTAGCAAATCCCCAAACCATGTTTATTGAATTTCCTTTTATTTCAAATAAGATGGAAATTTCTGGGTGGCACATGTGTCAGAATGTACTAATTCTCTATCCAATATCTACTCCCTCACTTAGAAACAGAAATCCAATTTTGGAGGGATAGCAACGTGGCCAGCTAAAAGACTCCTTGTTGATAGCTGTGAATATATGACCAAAGTTTAGAGGCCAATGAGATGCAAGCGGAAGTGTGGCACTTAAGCCAGATGAGTTCTTAATGGGAGCTGATTCACATGGGGACATGCATTTTTCCCCCTCTCTACTTCCCTCCTCCTGCTCCATCAGCCCCTCGAGGACAGAAGCCATACATTAGGTGATGGGGCACATAGATGGAAAGAGCCTATGTTGCTTGTGATTGTGGAGCCACCAAATGTCTGGGAACTGCCTACTTCAGACTTCTTTCATGTGATAACATTAAACTTTTTTTTTTTTTTGAGACAGGGCCTCACTTTGTCATCCAGTCTGGGGTGCAGTGGTGTGATCTTGGCTCACTGCAACCTCTGCCTCCCAGGCTCAAGTGATCCTCCCGTCTCAGCCCCCAAAGTAGCTGGGACCACAGGCAAGCACCACTACTCCTGGCTAATTTTTTTTTGTGTTTTTTGTAGAGACAAAGCTTAACCACGTTGCCCAGGCTGGTTTTGAACTCCTGAGCTCAAGCAATCCACCTGCTTCGGCCTCTCAAAGTGCTGGGATTACAAGCGTGAGCCACTGCACCTGGCCGTGATAGCAATAAACTTCTTTGTTGTTCAAGCCCCTGTGACTTTGGGTTTCTTTTACAGGAAGCTGAACCCCATCCTAACTGATATAAAAGAGACAGGCCAAGGCTGTCTTTGGAACGGAAAAAGAACAAGACTTTCAGATTTTCACATAATTTTCATAACAGAAGGTATTTGTTTGGCTGGGACAGGCCTAACTTTGGAAAACAGGATGGGTTGAGGCCCTGAAGTGTCAAAAGGTGGCAGACCACTGTGTTCCCTTCCTGATCCTTCTGCAGAAAAAAATGCAAACACTACCCATGCCATCAGCCAAGTGCTTCAGTGCTTTGTGGAGGAAGCAAAATCTTGAATGGAGTTTTTCTCAGACATCAGGAAACAGCCTTAATGTGCTTATCCATATTTATCCTGTGCCTAAATATGTATAAAAATATGAGTGAGGGAGCCACATTCTACTTCAAAGGCTTCAGGCACTGGGCACATGTCAAAGGGTGAAGAGAGTCAAAATCAACTGCATATTAAACGCAAAGGAATTTTGCTCATTCTAAAAAAATATGTGTCCCTTTTCTACTTTTTAAAAAACACATTGTGGCTGGGCACGGTGGCTCACGCCTGTAATCCCAGCATTTTGGGAGGCTGAGGCGGACGGATCACGAGGTCAGGAGTTCGAAACCAGCCTGACCAACATAGTGAAACCCCGTCTCCACTAAAAATACAAAAATTAGCCAGGCATGGTGGCACATGCCTGTAATCCCAGCTACCTGGGAGGCTGAGGCGGGAGAATTGCTTGAACCCAGGAGGCGGATGTTGCAGTGAGCTGAGATCATGCCACTACACTCCAGCCTGGGTGACAAGTGAGACTCTGTCTCAAAACACACACACACACACACACACACACACACACCACCCCCAACAAAATCCCCCATTGCTGTCTTGGTCTTTCACTTTTCTACTCTTAGAGAAAAATGGCTTCAAGAAATAAATTATTTTCTCTCTTAATCCTACTGTAAGAAAAACAACAACTGAAAGATGTTTATAAAGCCTGTCTGACACTCCGTGGAGAGACGGTGGAGTGGTGTGGACTGGACTAAACTGGGGACAGTGGTGTCTAAGTGGACAGTGGTTACTTAGATCCAACCAATTATTGCCATGTGGGAATTTGGGTTTAGTGTTGCCAGATTTTCTAGTTTTTCGAGAGAAGCTAGAATTCTAGATTTTTATATAAAATTTCATAATTTAAAAATATTGACAATTCACTTAAAAACAAGCTAAGGTACTGTGGCACCGAACAGGTTTCGGAAGCTGTTTTGCAGCCTCTGCTTTTGAATAATGGTTCAAAGAATCACCTGTGGATCTTTTATTTTTTTTTCTGTAGAGATGGGGATCTTGCTACATTGACCCCCTGCCTCAACCCTTCAAACTTCTGAGATTACAAGTGTGAGTCACTGTACCCAGCCTATGGATCATTTAAAAAATAAAAATAAATTCTTTAGTGCAATACATTTATTTATAAGGTGGGGAATAGCTACATATACATTTGTATAAAAACATAAATTCCATACCAGGTGCGGTGGCTCACGCCTGTAATCCCAGCACTTTGGGAGGCTGAGATGGGTGGATCACGAGGTCAGGAGATCGAGACCATCCTGACTAACATGGTGAAACCCCATCTCTACTAAAAATACAAAAAATTAGCTGGGCGTGGTGGCATGTGCCTGTAGTCCCAGCTACTTGGGAGGCTAAGGCAGGAGAATCGCTTGAACCCAGGAAGCGGAGGTTGTAGTGGGCTGAGATCGTGCCACTGTGGAGGTTGCAGTGAGCTGAGATTGTACCACTGCACTCCAGCTTGGGCGACAGAGCGAGACTCCGTATCAAAAAAGAAAAATCTTTATCTATATCTATCTATCTATCATCTATCTATCTATCTATATAAATTCTTAGGCTTGGTGTGGTGGCTCATGCCTATAATCTCAGCACTTTGAGAGACCGAGAAGGGAGGATTGCTTGAGGCCATGAGTTCACCACCAGCCTGGGAAACATAGTGAAACTCCATCTCTACAAAAAAAAAAAAAAAAAAAAAAAAGCCAGATGTAGGAGTGCGCAACTATAGTCCCAGCTACTCAGGACGCTGAGGCAGGGGGATCGCTTGAACCCAGGAGAAAGAGGCTGCAGTGAGCCATGATTGTGCCACTGCACTCTAGCCTGGGTGACAGAGTGTGATCTTGCCTCAAATAAATAAATAAATACATACATACATTGTTTAGTGTGATACATTTATTTAAAAGGTGGGATATGTACATATTTCATATCTAAAAATGGAGATATATATGTGGTAAAATATCTCTGGAAGGATAAACAAAAAATGCATTTTTTTTTTTTTGACATTTAGCTTTGGATGAGGGGCACTGGATAGCTGGGGAAGACGCAAGAGGGAGAATTGCTTCGCAACCCTTTGGTATGTGTTGAGATCTAACTCATAAATGTGCAAATGTGTTACCTTTCTACACGTGTCCACACAAGGCATGGCCATTTTCCCTGTTCCCTCACCAAGATTTTGGTTCAGTAGGTCTGGGGTGGAGATTGAATGCCTGATTTAAAAACAATCACACAAACAAACTCCTCACAGGCATTTGCCACACACTAGTTAAGAATCCTTGCTAGTGGAAATAGTAATATTCTTGCTCCAATCTGGTACATACCACACATTTGCTGGGAAGATGAGAAGGCACATATTTGTACTTGATGATTACTTGAAGAGGGGAGAAGCAGAATGTTTTCACAGTCCAGAAATCTCAAATCCAGTGCACTTTGGGAGAAAAGGTGGCTCTAATCACTCATTTTATTCTCACCCTGCCTTCTAGGCTATTGCCACTCCAGTTCCTAGCTTAAAACTCTCGGGACATTTCCAGTATAGAGCCTGCTGAGAATGAAGACAAAATCAAGGACATTACCTGATGACGGATTATGTAGATGGCGAAGATGTGGTGGCACTGAGACCTCCTGGTGACCAGGCCGGACACTGAGCAATCTGTCCAGCAGCTTATCAGAAGAAGACACAGTCCAAACTTTGTAGGAAAATACCTGATTAGAATCACTCCTCCAGGGGTTATCTAGTAACATCTGGCAGCCAGTTCTGTTATTTAATAAATCCTGCTCACTTCGACTTTTCTGAGATCGCTGGGCCATATGATGAGGACCAGAACTCAGGCCTGCATGGGAAGTGGCCCCATGGGAGGCTGTTAGGAAGTTATTGCCCAGGGTGATGGGTGGGAGACTCTGCGTTCTGATTGGTGGAAGCCCCTTACGGGCCAGCGGTTTCTTTTCTGGTAAGAGATATTTTGAATTGTCTGAGGTTTTTTTCTTAAATTCAACCATAGCCACCTGATCACCAGGCTGTTCTTGGCAGTTGGTACCCACGATGCTATCAAAGGTGGTGATGATGTCATTGACTTCCGAGGTGTCCTCCTCTCTGTATCGGTCCCTGCTGGGATCCTTCTGATGGGCTCTCTGCTCTTCTTTCTTGTTTTTGCAGAATATTTGGTTGAGCATGTTGAACCGTCCCTCCTTCTTCTGGGGCCGACTGCTCTGAGAGGGAGGGGGTCGAGTAGGCTCTGTTCTATGCGAATATAAAAGAGCAGGGATGATATGTGAGTATAGTAGAGACATCACTCACCGAAATACCAACCCCCTATTCCACATGCTTCAGCAGGTTTTCTGAGATCCTTCCTAGATACCCCCAAAGCCTTCTCAAGTTAAAGACAGTGTGAAGAACTCACAGTACCCCTGGCAATCCCTCCCAGAAGAGGCTCTTTACCATGGGCAGTCTTTGCCCAAGGAGGACGTTTCTTAGATTTTTCTTGCTCCTTCGGGGATATCCTTTCAAAATTTACACCTAGATCATCTGTTTTCAACAAGAGGTTAACTAAACTGAAAATTAGCTGAAAGTGTTGTTGTTCTCACATCTCAAGGACAGTCAGTAGGAGCACAAGTGGAAGTCAGAGATGAAGCCTAAGGGTTTGAGTATCCTTCAATGAGCAGAAGGATAGAGGAGGTTGCTGAGGTGGGGGGAGTGTGGTTTTAGGCTTTCTCTGACAGAGATCCTAGAAAACATGGACCGAGTGCTGACCAACTGACATTATCCCCCTCAGGGACCCCTTCCCCATTTTAAACTAAAACTTTTCTATCGAAAAGTACTTTTTAAAAAAGTATGCTAAAGAACAGGTGCGGTGGCTCACGCCTATAATTCCAGAACTCTGGGAGGCTGAGGCAGGAGGATCACTTGATATCAGGAGTTTGAGACCAGCCCGGGCAACATGGCAGGATCTCATCTCTATCGAAAAAAAAACACCAAAAAACAAGGAAAGAAGCTTTAGTCTGGGCTCCAGTGAGAGAAGAGGAGGAGTGCATGACCAAAGTCGGGCGTGGCTGCAGAAGAAAGTGAGCAATGCCCAATGCGCAGGCAAATTATAAAGGAAAAAGGCCAGCAGTTGTCGAGAGGTTCCCCGAGGCACTATTCTGTTTGTGTTCCTTGGAAAATTCTGTGTGATTCTCTTTTGAGGCTCCAATTGACTTAATGCTTTCTGCGGTATGAATTAACGATGAAACCTGACCCGTGTGTGTGCCCCTAAGAGTCAGATTGCAACATTACTTTCTGGAGTGAGATATCGCAATCTGCAATTTGAAAAACATCACCACTTATTTTGGATACATATAACGAATGTTTTCTGTACAGGTCACACAGTGCATCCTTTGAATCTTTATTCCATGATGTAGTCTTATCTTTATTCTTTCACCTTCCAATGGGCTTTTTGAAATACTGAATTCTAGACTCCTAATACCACCAGAGAGAGAGCCCCAGGGCACTTCCGACACTCGTTTCCCTATAAAGAATATGTCTGTGTGAATTGATGCTATTGCAGCATCTTGTGTAAGCCATCTCCTCCTCCTGTTACAGCTTGTGCTTTAGGCCTCTGGGTCTCAAAATGAGGTCCACTGAACCCTTGGAGAGGGATCCCTGACTTTTTCAGGGGTTTATGGCATTAAACTCTATTCATAATAACACCACAAAGTTATTTGTCTTTTTCACTGTGCTGCCTTGCATCGATGGTGCAATAGAGGTGGTGGGTAAAATGGTGGCTGCCTCAGTACAGATCAGGACAATAGTGGCATCAATGTACTTGCAGAAAAAAAAAGTCCTTTAACTTAATAATGTCCTTGTTTAGGCAGTACAAGTTATTAATTTGATGAAATATTAACTTGAGTACACTTGTTTGATAAAATAAGAAGCACCCGTAAACAATTCTACTATATACGGAGGTGTGATGATTGTCTTGGGGTAAAGCAGCTGTGCAATTGTTTGAGTCGCGGGCTGAACCAGACACTTTTTTCACGGAACACCATTTTTATGCCTTACAGATAAACTATGGTTATGTAGAGCTAAGTATTTGCAGAAATTTCTGCAAAATAAATAAAGTGAAATACACAGAAACAGAGAGTAAAACAGTGGTTACCAGAAGTGAGGGTGAGGCGGGGGGATGGGAGGTGTAGGTCAAAGGATACAAAGTTGCAGGTAAGTTCAAGTATTTATCCTAACTCAGCCTCCCAAGTGTCTGGGATTACAGGTGCATGCCACCACGCCCAGCTAATTTTGGTATTTTTAGTAGAGATGGGGTTTTGCCATCTTGGCTAGGCTAGTCTTGAACTCCTGGGCTCAAGTGATCTACCCGCCTTGGCTTCCCAAAATGTGGAGGTTACAGGCATGAGTCACTGCGCCCCGCCCATCTCACTAGGTATATTTATATCAAAATATGTATACCTTATAGATGTGTGTGTATATATATATATAAAATAAAAATATATTAAAATGAATAAAGTGGGCCAGGAGCGGTGGCTCACGCCTGTAATCCTAGCACTTTGGGAGGCTGAGGCGGGTGGATCACCTGAGGTTGGGAGTTACAGACTAGCCTGACCAACATGGAGAAAACCTGTCTCTACTAAAAATACAAAATTAGCCAGGCATAGTGGCACATGCCTGTAATCCCAGCTACTCTGGAGGCTGAGACAGGAGAATCACTTGAACCTGGGAGGCAGAGGTTTCGGTGAGCCGAGATCGTGCCATTGTACTCCAGCCTGGGCAATAAGAGTGAAACTCCATCTCAAAATAAATAAATACATAAATAAATAAAATAAAATGAATACAGTGAATATTTCATTTCAAGATAAATAATTGACACTTATTGTAGCCAATGACAAAAGTCTAGCTTTCAAGCAAAAACTAGAATTTTGGAAAACTTATATTCACATTGTAAGCTTGACACCATCTCAGTATATAAAACTTGTCCAATAGATTGGTGGTGACGCTAACAAATGTGACTTCTTGATATTGTATAATGAAATGTGTCATTTGGAAGATCTCTATAATTAAGTGAACCAATATTTTCCAAATGACCAATGCAAGGTGTTAATAAAATCATGCGTGTGTGTAAGACCCATTTAAAGTATAAGGTATAGTAATGTATTCTAATGTGACAGAGTACAAAAAATTCATTGATATGGTGAGAATCCACATTGCAATTAACTTTTAAGAAACTACTACTTGTTAAGTTTTGGTATCGTATCAAAGAAAAATACACATAATTATCTGAAAAACCTATTGAGATACACCCGCCTTTTCCAACTACGTATTTATATAAGGCCGGATTGTTTTCATATACGTCAATGAAAACATGACACTGTGGCTGGGCATGATGGCTCACACTTCTAATCCCAGCACTTCGGGAGGCTAAGGTGGGAGGACTGCTTGAGGCCAGGAGTTTGAGACCAGCCTGGGTAGCATAGTGAGGCCATCTCTACAAAAAAATAAAAAAACAAAAAACAAGAAAACCCAGCTGGGCATGGTGGCACATGCCTTAAGTCCCAGCTACTCAA
Source organism: Pongo pygmaeus (assembly GCF_028885625.2). Taxonomy (NCBI): domain Eukaryota; kingdom Metazoa; phylum Chordata; class Mammalia; order Primates; family Hominidae; genus Pongo; species Pongo pygmaeus. The sequence goes on from NC_072377.2 coordinate 61,394,355, forward strand.
GAGGATGAGGTGAGGGGATCGTTTGAGCCCAAGAGTTCAAGGTTGTAGTGAGCCATGATTATGCCACTGCACACCAGCCTGGATGACAAGTGAGACTCTGGCTCTAAAAAAATAAAAATAATAATAAATAAATAAATAAGCAAACCCCCAAACCAAAAAACAAAACACATTATATTGCAAAAGAGAGAATGCAAAAAGCAGACGTGGAACCCACTTTATTCTATTTTTTTTTTTTTTTTTTTTTTGAGACAGGGTCTTGCTCTGTCATCCAGGCTGGAGTGCAGTGGCGCTATCTCAGCTTACTGCAACCTCCACTTCCCAGGCTCAAGCTATTCTCCTGCCTCAGCTTCCGCAGTAGCTGGGGTTACAGGCACGCACCACCACGCCTGGCTAGTTTTTCTGTTTTTGGTAAAGATGGGGCTTCACCATGTTGTCCAGACTGGTCCAGCTGAACTTCTGACCTCAGGTCATCCACCCGCCTCGACCTCCCATAGTGCTAGGATTACAGGTGTGAGCCACCATGCCCAGCCCCCAGCTGTATTCTATTAAGCTTGTATTATGCTACCAAAGAGATATGCCAAAAATATAAAACAATGCTGCTCTTCTCATGACAATACTTTTGTTTTGGGAAATAGAAATATGAAATAAAACATTTTATTTTTAATTAAAATATACTATTTATGTTCACATGTAAATGTAATGTTTATTATTAATTTAAATGGATAACAATGCATATTTTATTAGAAATTTATCATTTTAATTAATTAATTAACATTTTTGAGACAGAGTCTCGCTCTGTCACCCAGGCTGGAGTGCAATGGAGTGATCTTGGGTCACTGCAACCTCCACCTCTCAGGTTCAAGCTGTTCTCCTGCCTCAGCCTCCCAAGTAGCTGAGATTACAGGCACCCACCACCATGCCTGGCTAATTTTTGTATTTTTAGTAGACATGGAATTTCACCATGTTGGCCAGGCTGGTCTCGAACTCCTAACCTCAGGTGATCCGCCTGCCTCAGCCTCCCAAAGTGCTGGGATTACAGGCATGAGTCACCGCGCCTGGCCTCTCAGTTTTAATTTCTAATGCCATAAATTTTGACAGGTTTGACTCTCATAAACAAAAGTTATTTGGGGGCCCTTAATAATTTTTGAGAGTGTAAAAGGGTCCTGGGAACAAAAGTTTGAGACTCACCAAATTAGACAAAAGGGGGATTTAGAGGATGTGCCAAAAAGGGAAGAGGAAAGAGAGAAAAGCAAAGAAGAGATTCAAGTTCAGTGAATATTAGGCTGATGGATTCGGGCTCACTACTATCATTTTGCTCCAAGAACACTTTATTCTGTGTTAGATAATGGCAAACATTAATTATATAATAATTTAATGTCTTTAATACTATGTAACATTAATTATATTATAAAAGCATAATAATATTATTATTGGTTTGCACCTTGGCAATTTAAAACATTTCATCCAAATTTATAAATATTTGAGAAGAATAGAAAAATAAGTGGCTCCTGTTGTACTCACCTGCTCTCTTGGGAGAGGAGTTTGACACACGCCGTGTGACCACAGTACAGGGCGTAGGCCAAGGGCGTGCTCTCATTGATGTCCCGCAGGTTGCTGTCCATTCCCAACTCCAGCAGTGACTGGACACATTCGGCCTTCCCTGCAGCTGCAGCCCAGTGCAGAGGTGTCCTGGAGGGGCCATGTGAAAAAAGCACAAGCGTCTGAGCACGTGAATTGTTCAGGCTGCTTAGCCAGCAACAGCTCCTGCTCAAAGTCAGGTTGAGGTAGGGAAAATCTTGTTGCCACTTACAGTATAGAAATAGTTAAGTGTTAAATGAGCCTGAAGGATGATGGTGGACATGTGTAGGGGCCTCTCCTCTAGCTCTAAGTATTCCCTGCCATCTATACTCTCTGGCCTTTCTAACAATTTCCTAGAAGAGGAAGTAGTGGGTCAAAGGGTATGAACAGTTTTGAGGTTCTTTATACATAGTGCCAAGCTGCCTTCCAGGAAGATTGAGTCAATTTGTCCTCCTACTAGCTATGTTTCACCTCCTTCTCTAATACTGAGTATTGTTACTAACTTTAAAAATCTTTGTCCGTTTTGGTAGGCAAAATATGCTTCACTGTCGTTTTCCTTTTTATTTAATTTACAGTAAGGTTTGAACTTTTGAAATATAAGTTTGTTTGCCATTTGAGTTTCCTCATTGAAATGACTAATGCCTTTAGTCATTTTTCTATTAAAGTGTAAGTGTTTTTCTTACTAATTTGTATGTGCTCTTTATAGTAAAGACATTGATCTTTTATAGGTTATGTTTATGAAAACATTTTCTGTAATTTGTTACTTGACTTTTAATTTATTTTTATTTTTATTTTATTTTTTGAGACGGAGTTTCACTCTGTCACCCAGGCTGGAGTGCAATGGTGTGGTCTTGGCTCACTGCAACCTCCGCCTCCCAGGTTCAAGTGATTCTCCCACCTCAGCCTCCTGAGTAGCTGAGACTACAGGCACGTGCTACCACACGCAGCTAATTTTTGTATTTTTAGTAGAGACTGGGTTTCACTATGTTGGCCAGGCTGGTTTTGAACTCCTGAACTCATGATCCACCCGCTTTGGCCTCCCAAAGTGCTGGGATTACAGCCGTGAGCCACCATGACCAGCCGACTTTCAATTTTTAAGTGATTTTTCTATAAAACTTAAAAAAAAATCACATTTAATTCCTTCTTCATTTTTTCTTTCTTTCATGATGTTATGTTTAAAAAGTCCTTCATGGCTGGGCACAGTGGCTCACGCCTGTAATTCTGGCACTTTGGGAGGTTGAGGCAGACGGATCATCTGAGGTCAGGAGTTCAACAGCAGCCCGGCCAACAAGGTGAAACACCGTCTCCATCAAAAATACAAAAATGAGCCAGGCATGGTGGCACGTGCCTGTAGTCCCAGCTACTCAGGAGGCTGAGGCACGAGAATTGCTTAAACCCCAGAGGCAGAGGTTGCAGTGAGCCGAGATCACACCACTGCACTCCATCATAGGCGACAGAGCAAGACTCCGTCTCAAAAAAAAAAAAAAAAAAAAAAAGTCCTTCATTAGCCAAAAGGTATATAAATATTTACCAGTATTTAAACCTTTATTAAACTGTATAACCAGTGTTTTCTTAAGAGAATAAAAAGAAAAGCCATAGACCGGGAGAAAATATTTGCAAATCACATAGTCAACAAAGTATTACTAATACTGGTAATTAGTATATAAAATCTTTCAGAACTGGCTGGGCGCGGTGGCTCATGCCTGTAATCCCAGCACTTTGGGAGGCTGAGGCGGGCGGATCACAAGGTCAGGAGATTGAGACCATCCTGGCTAACACGATGAAACCCCGTCTCTACTAATAATACAAAAAATTAGCCGGGCGTGCTGGCGGGCGCCTGTAGTCCCAGCTACTCGGGAGGCTGAGGCAGGAGAATGGTGTGAACCGGGGAGGCAGAGCTTTCAGTGAGCCGAGATCATGCCACTGCACTCCAGCCTGGGCAACAGAGCGAGACTCTGTCTCAAAAAATAAATAAATAAAATAAAATAAAATCTTTCAGAAGTGAACAATAAGAAAATAAACCAATTTTAAAAATTAGCAAAAGATCAGAATAGACTTTTCATCAAAGAAGATATATGGATGGTAAATAAGCACATGAAGAGGTACTCAATAACATCTGTCATTAGAGAAATGCAAATTAAAACCACAATGAAATACCAATACACACCTATGAAGATGGCTAAAATAAGAAAAACAAACAAACAAACAAACAAACCAAAAAACCCAAAGAGAACAAAGCTTGGCAATATCAGGTGCTGGTGAAGATACGGAGCAACTGGAACTTTCATACATTCCTGGTGGGAAGGTAAAGTGGTAAGAGCTGCTCTGGAAAATAATTTACCAGTTCCTTCCGAAGTTAAACACATACTTATAACCTACAAATCCCACTTTTAAGTATTTTGCCGGAGAAATAAAAACTTACATTCACAGCAATAATGGTACACAAATGTTTGTAGGAGCATTACCGTAATTGTCAAAAACTGGAAACAACTCAATGTCCTTCAGTGGGTGAATGGACAAACAAACTGTGGTTCATCCTATTCCAGTAGTACTGGAATACTACTCAGTAGTGAAAAAGAACAGACTGCCCTTATATGCAACAACATAGATGAGTGTCAAATGCATTCTGCTGAGTGAAATAAATCAAATAAATCAGTCTCAAAGGATGACCTACTGTATATTTCCATTTACATGACCTTCTGGAAAAGGCAAAACTATACAGACCGATAACTAATGAGTGGTTGCCAGGGCTTAGGGATGGGAGATAGAACTGTACACCATAAAAGTAAATTTTACTGAACGTAAATGAAAAGAACACCAGTATTCTAGATTTATTTGGTTTAAAAATAAAAAACCATGGCTGGGCACTGTGGCTCACGCCTGAAATCCCAGCACATTGAGAGGCAGAGGTGGGAGATTGCTTGAGCTCAGGAGTTCGACACCACCCTAGGCAACACGGCAAAACCCAGTCTCTACAAAAAGAATATAAAAATTAGTTGGATGTGATGGGTATGTGCCTGTAGTCCTCGCTTCTCAGGAGGTTAAGGTGGGAGGATTGATTGAGCCTAGAGAGGTTGAGGCTTCAGTGAGCCGAGATCCTACCACCACACTCCAGCCTGGGCAATGGAGTGAGACCCTGTCTCAAAAAACAAAAACTAAACAAACAAAACCTGTGTGTGTGTCTATATGCGTATTTTGGTATGTGCAGTGAGGTCAGAGCCAATCTGACTGTTTTTATAATTACATAGCCAACTTTTCTCAACATCATTTTTTTTTTTTTTTTTTTTTTGAGACAGAGTCTTGCTCTGTTGCCAGGCTGGAGTGCAGTGGTGCAATCTCAGCTCACTGAAACCTCCGACTCCCTGGTTCAAGCTATTCTGCCTCAGCCTCCCGAATAGCTGGGGTTACAGGCACGGGCCACCACACCCAGCTAATTTTTGTATTTTTAGTAGAGACAGGGTTTCACCATGTTAGCCAGGATGGTTTCGATCTCCTGACCTCGTGATCCGCCCTCCTTGGCCTCCCAAAGTGTTGGAATTACAGGCGTGAGGCACCGCACCAAGCCCTCTTAACACCATTTCTTCGTGTGGTGGGATTATATTTTAAGATCCTGATCTCTATACATATTTTCTACCTCACCTCTTTCCCCTATTTAAGGGGATGGTTGACTTTGTGCTCAACCTCAGGGGAGGGATATTGCAAAGTCAGGAAGGGAAAAGTCTTTTTGCTTTCAAAAGCCAAGCTTGGGACTGAGAGCAACCTCAGAGCAAAGGCAAAATATTTAACTAAACATCTGAATGGAAATGGCTTCCCCAGCACCGGAAAGGCGGTCCCCCTTCAGTGGTCAAGGTGGTGTGACAGCTGGGCACGGTGGCTCGCACCTGTAATCCCACCACTTTGGGAGGCCAAGGCGGGCGGATCACGAGGTCAGGAGATCGAGACCATCCTGGCTAACATGGTGAAACCCTGTCTCTACTAAAAATACAAAAAATTAGCCGGGCGTAGTGGCACATGCCTGTAATCCCAGCTACTCGGGAGGCTGAGGCTGGAGAATCGCTTGAACCTGGGAGGCAGAGGTTGCAGTGAGCCAAGATCGCACCACTGCTGCTCCAGCCTGGGCGACAGAGGGAGACTCTGTCTCGAAAAAGATGGTGTGACAAGAGCATAAAGGACCACTGGACTCACGAGCAAAGGGGTCAGGAACCTTGCTTCACTAGTAGAGATACTAGGAGCGAGAGATGGGGAATTTCTGTGGTTTGTCTAGGCAATGGGACCACAGGCAGGCCAAGATGGCGCCCGTGCCCAAGCACAGCACTGACACAGCTGAACATCATCCGACCTGAAAGGATAAGGACAGAAGATGAGGGGCCACTCTCCATCTCTATTCCTATACACCCGTTGTATAAAATTCCAGAACCAAGGCACACACAATAAGGCAAGTGGGGTGGGGGCCTTTAAAAGACGAGGTTAGGTTTCCTGCTAATCTAGTGAGATAACTCAAAAATAGAAATTAGGTTAAATTATAGATAAAAATCATTATAACTTTTAAAACTCTGGGTTGTAAAATAACATAAATACTTGATATAGTAAGTGTTCCACCACTTTTTTTTTTTTTTTTTTTGAGATGGAGTCTCGCTCTGTCACTAGGTTGGGGTGCAGTGGCGCAATCTCGGCTCACTGCAACCTCTGCCCCTGGGGTTCAAGCGATTCTCCTGCCTCAGCCTCCCGAGTAGCTGGGACTACAGGCGCCCGCCATCACGCCCAGCTAATTTTTGTATTTTTAGTAGAGATGAAGTTTCACCATGTTGGTCAGGCTGGTCTCGATCCCTGACCTCGTGATCCACCCGCCTGGGCCTCCCAAAGTGCTGGGATTACAGGAGTGAGCCACCGCACCCGGCCAGTGTTCCACCACTTTTTGAAAAAGATAGATTGTATGCTCCATGTGGGAGGGGAATGGGAGCCTTTCACTCACTGTGTGGTTCTGGCACATATAGAGGCTCTCAATAAGAAGGTTGAATAAATTGATACTTTTGTGATACTGCTTTCTTTATTTTACCAAAGACAAAATAATTCTGGGTAGTATTAGACCCTGATTTTTTTTAACTCTGTGAGTAGAAATAAGAATTTCAACTATTCATTTAAAGAGCACCTACTGTTTTCTAGGAGGTCAAGGCTTGGATTTGTCTTGGATGAAGGACTCTGCCTGTGTTTTGGTAATCTGTCCCAGTGGGTTTTTAAGTGTGCCTAATGTACAGCAAATACTTCGATCTAAAACAGAAGTTTGAGAAGCTGAAGCTTAGCTGAAGCATATAAAAAGTCAACTTGCTGGGAGATAGAGTTGCATCTCTGAAGATTATGTTTACTCTAAAAAAAATGTTTCTTAAGTGTAGATTTATAGCTGCTCTGTGCCTATGCATTATTATTTTTGGAAGCTGTGGACTTATAGTTGCTTAGGCAGTTGCCAGCAGGAGATCAGAGTTGAGAGCTTGGAGGTGGCCTAAAGACGATTAGCCCTGGCCATCAGGTCATCCTGGAAAATACTGTAAAAGGCACTGGACGTTTGATTCTACACATAGTTGTATTCAAGATTGAATAAACTAGGCCAGGCATGGTGGCTAACACCTATAATCCCAGCACTTCGGGAGGCTGAGGCGGGTGGATCACTTGAGGTCAGGCGTTCAATACCAGTCTGGCCAACATGGTGAAACCCCTAATCTACTAAAAAAAAAAAAAAAAAAAAAAAAAAAAAAAATTAGCCAGGCATGGTGGCGCACACCTGTAGTCCCAGCTACTCGGGAGGTTGAGGCAGGAGAATCGCTTGAACCAGGGAGGTGGAGGTTGCAGTGAGCTGAGATCGTGCCACTGCACTCCAGCCTGGGTGACAGGGTGAGACTCTGTCTCCAAAAATAAAAGATTGAATACACTATATTTTGGATTAAGTACTGATATCACAACACTATGTTCTGATTTTTTTCTGGGGGTGTAGGGAGAGGCAAAGGGCAAGTTGACATTCCTTTTTTGAGATAGGGTCTCACTCTGTCACCCAGGCTGGAGTGCAGTGATACAATCACAGTTCACTGCAACCTTCACCTCCCGGGCTCAAGCGATCCTCCCATGTCAGCCCCCTGAGTAGCTGGGACTACAGGCATGTACCACTATGTCCGGCTAATGTTTGTATTTTTTGTAGAGATGGGGTTTCGCCATGTTGCCAAGGCTGGTCTCGAACTCCTGGGCTTAAGCGATTCATCTGCCTCAGCCTCCCAAAGTGCTGGGATTACAGGTGTGAGCCTGGCCCACATTCCTACGAATGGGGTCTTCTGTGTGAAGAATGACTATCACTCCGGTAAGTCACTCGGGAAATGGGCAGTCCTGGGGCAGGAAAGGAAGTCGTGGAAGATCTCTCCTCAGCCTTGTGCAGGGCCTGAACCCTGGGCAGAAGGGCACTCCTGAGAGGGCCAGGTGGTCTCTCAGGCCTGGAGGCAGCCTGGGAGCTGGACAGAGAAGGGTGGGGTTGGGTATATCTGTGAATGGGGTTGGACATGAGTATTTGGAGAGCGTATATGTATGTATATTGTGTGGCCCCAGAATTACCAGGTACAGATTGTATCTTCTGTCAATTAAACACCTTTTTCCTGTTATGCTAGAAGCAGCAATTTTATAACACCTAATAGGGCCATGTATTTTTCAACACAGTGATCAATCACACGGCGTATTTGAATGTGGCAGATGTGATTAGTTCCATTCTATGTGAGAGAGGTCTCCAGGCGACATTTATTCTGAAACAAGACAGGTCCCCAGCAGATTATGGCCTCTGCCAATAAATTCAGCAGATGGAGGGCTGGATGTTGATCTAGTCAGGCTTACCAACATGTGATGATTCACTCAGAAGCTTTGTGAAATACTCCTTCATGACAATTACTAAGACCGACTGTTTAAATTCCTCTGACCTTCAAATGGAAGCGATCCAGAAGAATAGGATTTTGCTGAGTAACGAGGGGAGCATATAGATAATCTCTAATATACTCATGTCCTTGGGGCCAGTCTGTGGTACCTAATTTCAAGTTGTCTAAACTTTAGCTCCTTTCTTATCTCTAAGCTTCAGGATGTCCTGCAAACACAGCCAATCTGCCTCAGCTATCACAGCAGGGGGCTAAAGGGCAGGGCCCATGATTCAGAAGGAATTCAGCAGAGATGAGTGGGCAGATGTGGTGGGCAGATCCTGCTGAATGGCAGGAGATGATGGGTCCAAGGATGCAGCGTTGGTTGAGCTATCAGTGACTGAGGAATGATTAATGAAACATGTAAACATTCCCCAGAGAATTCCCAGAAATACACAGCGAGCAGAACTTGATAACAGACTTTCCTCTCTGAAGATAAGTAAACTGCATATTAAAGCAAACTGTGACCTCATAGACTGATGAAATTTGAAACACTTAAGCTACATATGCTGCTTCTGGGTTATGTGTTCTGTGTCATATCTTAGGTAAGTACTACAATGTTTTAAGTACCATAGACTTATGATGTGTTTTACTATCTGGGAGGCCTAGTTCTTCATATTTTCCTTCTACCTCTTTTTATTACTTTTATTTACTTATTATTTTATTACCTTACTTTTCTTTCCTTTTCACAAAAACTTTCAGTAGGAAAAACTTTCACTAAAAAAGAGAAGAAGGAAAGGGAAATCACAATTATTGTAAATGCTTAAAGCACATAAACCTATGCAAACTTTGAAAAATTAAACTATTTATTTTTTTTTTTTTAATTTTTTTTTGAGACGGAGTCTCACTCTGTTATCCAGGCTGGAGTGCAGTGGCACAGTCTCGGCTCAGTGCAACCTCTGCCTCTCAGGTTCAAGCAATTCTCCTGCCTCAGCCTCCAGAGTAGCTAGTATTACAGGCGTGCGCCACCATGCCCGGCTAATTTTTGTATTTTTAGTAGAGACAGGGTTTCACCATGTTGGCCAGGTTGGTCTTGAACTCCTGACCTCGTGATCTGCCTGCCTCAGCCTCCCAAAGTGCTGGGATTACAGATGTGAGCCACTGTGCCTGGCCCTGAAAAATTCAACTATTAACAGAAGCTTATAGCTTCAGCATGAAGGCAGAATTTCATGTTTTCCTGCAGAAAACGTGGAAAAAAAATGGAGGCTAGGATTTGATCAGTACATGAGGCCTCTGAGTTGAGCACTGGAATGGAAAGGACTCTTCTGGATATTTATTTCCTTTTGAATTCTCCTTATCTTTTGTACTTTCTTTTCTCCCCTTAGTTTTACTTTCCACCCTGAGGCCTAGAGAATTGGATTTTCTTTGCTAAGTAGGTGGTATTGCAGAATGGGAACTATTCTGTTGAAAGCTGGCTCTAGGGGTGTTTTGAAGTAGATGAACTTTCCCTCAGCCTACCTTTCTGAAATTTGTTCTTTTTTTAAAAAATGGTTAATTCACTTTTTTCCTCATGTAGCTTATGTTCTTCTACTTTCTTACTTGCTTAGGATCAACATCTGCTCTTAGGAAAACATTTACTTTTTTCTTTTCTTTTTCTTTTTTTTTTTTAGACAGAGTGTTGCTTGCTTAGTAACCCAGGCTGGAGTGCAATGGCGTGATCTTGGCTCACTGCAACCTCTGCCTCTTGGTTTCAAGCGATTCTCCTGCCTCAGCCTCCTGAGTAGCTGGGATTATAGGTGTCCGCCACCACACCTGGCTAATTGTTGTATTTTCAGTAAAGATGGGTTTCGCCATGTTGGCCAGGCTGGTCTCAAACTCCTGACCTCAAGTGATCCACCCATCTCGGCCTCTCAAAGTGCTGGGATTATAGGTGTGAGCCACCACACCGGCTGGAAAATGTCTACTTTCAATGATTTATACTTTAATTTTACTTAAAGTCATTTAACCATCTCCAACTTCTGAGACCTATGTAGAACTCCCCATTTTTTCCCCGAGTTAAAAGAATTTCAGGTATTAATAGAGAAGATTAGCGTGGCCCCTGTGCAAGGATGACACACAAATTTGTGAAGTATTCCATATTTTATAAAATAATTTAAAAAAAAAAGAATTTCAGGTATCTGGGAGTAGGAGGTGCTTTCTTGGGGCATCTAAAATTATAAGTAGGCCGGGCACGGTGGCTCACGCTTGTAATCCCAGCACTTTGAGAGGCTGAGGCGGGCAGGTCATCTGAGGCCAGGAGTTCAAGACCAGCCTGGCCAACATGGTGAAACCCTGTCTCTACTAAAAATACAAAAGTAAGCTGGGCGTGGTGGCAGGAGCCTGTAGCTCCAGCTACTTGGGAGGTTGAGGCAAGGGAATCGCTTGGACCCGGGAGGTGGAGGTTGCAGTAGGCTGAGGTTGCACCACTGCACTCCAGCCTGGGCATCAAAGCAAGACTCCATCTCAAAAAAATAAATAAATAAAATAAAATAATTATAAGTAAGGGGCTAATTTTGCACTTCAATACAAGAGGATAAAGAAACCAGAGTGCTCAAGTCTATACTTATTTTTGATAGTCTTATTTGTTGTTATATTTTTCTTACATTTCCATTGACTCAATGCCTAACCAAAACAGTTTAGATAAGCAGGGCATTGTAGGTGAAAAGCTGCAAGTTTGAAAGACAGGTGTACAAATCTTCATTTAGTATCTAACTAGCTCTGACAGAAGTCTTTTTACCTTTTTGGATCCAGCTTCCTTTTTCAGACAATACATCTTTGATGATCGAAAACAACAACAACCTGATAAAGTTCCTTGTAGTTCTAAGAGCCCAATAGTCCAGAATACAAAGTCTCTATTATGTTCTTCTCTGGATAAAAGAACTTGTGGACTTTATAACATAATCCAAGAATGAAGAAAAAAAAAAAACCAAAACCTACCTTTAGGAACAAAAAGGGCACATAGCAGGAAGCTGAAATACAGAACGCTTTCTGAGAACACGGAGAACATTTAGCAAAAAGTGGAAAATCTGACAACACTGTGCAGTCGCAGTCTTCCTCTCCATAACAATAATTTTTTCTCCTCTCACTAAAATAGAGCAATTTTTATTGTCACAAGCACATGTGTATTACTGGCAATAAGGATATAGCTGTATAGGACACCTCCTTAAACATCTTCTTTATTTTAAGATTCAGTTAGGGGGAAATGACTAGTTTCCCAGCACTTTCTGGTTGCCATAGATACCTGTCATCCACATCCAGAGCCTGCAGGTTACAGTCAGGGACTCTTGCCAGCTCATGAATAATATCGCTGAAGCCCGCTGCCGCTGCGACATGTACACATGTCTTCCCACTCTCATCATCATAGTTGATTATGGACGGCCCCTGATGATGGCTCAGAATGGTAGAGCACAGAATCCTATTTCCACTCTGGAAAAGAGAGTCAAAGAAAGCCCATTATGTACAATCCAGTGTTCTTCTCTGTCTAGGCATGTTAAGATAAAAATACAAAGGAAAAAAACGAAAGAAAGAAAGAAAAAAGATGAAAAGAGGAAAGGAAATGGAAAAAAAGAATAAAAATACATTCTGTCTAAGCTCTCCAACAAATGTCCACTTGTCTCAAGTCACTGCAGAGATTTTTGTCTCCCACAGGAGCTAAATTGTCTTCCATAACTAGTGAATGAAGGATGGATTGAAATTAAATACAGGTGCAATGGACTGACATCAGAGCTAGAGTGATGGATGGGCCACCCAGACAACAACTTGCTCATTAGGTCTGATCATTTGTGTCCCCATTTGCTGTAGAGGCTGACCACCAAGAAACTGACAGAGTTCATCTTAATGTTAAAGAAGTGGCTATGATGAGTACTGATTGGTGGCGCGATGATGCATTTAAAAAGCTTGTTTCTGGGTAGGGCCAAGGAGCAGGGGGCTGAGAATTTGTCCCAGGGAGCCTGGGAAGCAGAACTGTCTGAGCAGAGGCTACAATCTTGTATCAGACTTCGTTTACAAAAACAATTAAAAGATAAAGTGAGAATTTCCAGATGGGGACAACAGAACATTATGCCTTAAGCACAGGGTCCCATCTGAGTACCAGACCCTCTATGGCTGCACTGGTCACATATACATAAAGTAATCTCTGGCTACAAACTTTTTCTTTCTCTTCCTATCATCTTCCCTTTTGCGTCTTCTTCCTCCATCCATCTTTCCTTTGTCTAACAATGATTTTAAATAACTTTGACCAATTGTTTATATTCTATGGGATGCCTGTCCTTAGAAGTCAGCTAAAGCTTACTTAGGTGACTTAGAAGTCAGCTAAAGCTTACTTAGGTGACTTAGAAGTCAGCTAAAGCTTACTTAGGTGACTTAGAAGTCACCTAAAGCTTACTTAGGTGACTTAGAAGTCACCTAAAGCTTACTTAGGTGACTTAGAAGTCACCTAAAGCTTAGGTAAGCACACCTAAGCTTTCATGCCTTTATCAACTTTTCTATGTTTGTTTCACTTCATGCTAGTTAGACATATATCGAAGGAGTCTGAAATACATTTTAGATAGTCAAGAGACACTTTTTTTTAAAAGCAGTAGCCATTCAATAAGGAAAATAGAAGCAAAAAGAGTGTCAGCACAACAATTCTTTTTTGTTTACAATTTCCTGGAAGAGTAAAGGAATTCAAGCTGTCAAGGTGGTTCAAAGGCCAAAACACCCTGTTCATAGTTTCCCCTCTTGGTAGAAAAAGAAGCATTAAGTGCAGATGGAGAAAACAAAACCCCACACTCGTACTCTCTTCCTTTCACCTCCCTCGCCCCTGGGGTGGAGTCATTTTGGAAGTGGTAAACTGAAATAGAGGCTGCTGCTTCTGGGATCCTGCCAGCCAGTCCCAGGCAGCAGGTCTCTTGGCAGCTGGGGTACTGTCAACAGCCTCTCTGGATAAGTAAAGACAGACTCCACACCTTTACTCTTTTCCTTTTGTCCTAAATTCTCCAAACAATTCTTTTGTCTCTATACCTGAATCTCACTTATAGCACAATTGTTTGTATTTTACTTTTCTTTATAAGAAGATCCTCCCAGGAAGAATGGTGACAGCTGTGTTTACTGTGTGATCATCTGGGCCTGGCACCTTTCTAAGCCATTTCATGTACTAACTCATGAACAACAATCCCACAAGGTTGGTACTATTATTGTCCTCATATTATATAGGAGAAAATGAAGGCATAAGGGATTAAGAAATTTGCCCTCTGTCACAGCTAAGAATTAGCAGATCCAGGATTGACTGTGGAGGTGTTGGACTTCACCACTATACTATTCTGTCTGTGATTAAAAAGAGTGGTCTATTAATTTGATCCTGCATGTTCATACTGGAGGAACTAAAGTGAAAACTGTTTAGACCTACATCAGTACCAGTGATGTGTGCCTCGCCAACTGAGACCTCCTTTACAGTTAATCTTCGGGTACTTTAAGAGTTTCTCCTAGTAAGTTTTCCGTGGTGCACCCTCAGGAGAATTTCAGGGAGCCTTAGAAAACACTAGTTTGTAAGTCAAGGCCCTGGATCACTTGCCTCCTGGTGACAGAATTCCCTTCTTAATAATCTAGACTGTGTGTCAGCCAAAAATATGCTTAGGCCTGGGAGGTAGGGAAAGTCACAGAGACCAGGAGACACTAGACAAGAAGAAATGGGACTGTGGTCCAGGTGGGTCCTTAGGAAGAATGGAGAGTAGGTTTACATTGGGTAGAAATGTTATTAAATAGGGAAAGAAACAGTATTGTACGTATCCTATTCTTAAGGAGCTCTAGAATTCTACACTGAGCTGCCAGATGATGATTGTGAGTTTGTTTTTGTTGTATTTATTTGTTTTTGTTCATGAGTAATCCATAACATTGCCTTCATGTATTCTGAAAATGATTGGGAACTGAGTCCTAGTCGTGTTCTCTTTACCCATCATGAGTGGGGAGAGTTGGGGAAGCCTGACTCATAAGAAGCCTTGCCAAGAAGAAAGTCGAGTTAATGTGTAATAATTTTGCTACAGGCAGATTGATAAAACAACAACAACAACAACAATAAGATCTAGATATCCTAACTGTAGACATTCTAGGTGACCTTCAAAGGAGTCTAGTGGGCGATTTAGGACTAGCTGCTCATTTGCTAACATATGTCTAAGGAATATGTTCTATGGTGGCTTCTTCTTGGCAGGAACTCCAATCTCCTTCCTTCTCTTGAACACTGGGATGTGTTTGCATTGCTTGTCTTGTGATGGTGACCATATAAAGCAGAGGCCAGTGCTTTAGCCTCCGTGTTGCAGCCGCTTATCCCTCCTAAAAAGCTGGGAGCTTTTGTGATGTGAGAAGATGATCCTGGCTCATCGGCTGGAGCCAGACATGTTAGACTAGAATGGAGACAAAAGGAACATCTAGAGTCTATTCCATGTGAATGTTTGAGGGTTGAGGGTCTGGGGCTAACTAGAGAAAGAAATGTGCCTAATATCCCTGGCTTAGAATCTGGACTGCCTTCATGGTTAGCCCCTTTGGAACAAGCTTTTGGTTGGCCTGGACTCCAGAGGCTGCCAAGCCCAAAAGCCTGGGGCTGCTTCTTCTGGAGAGAAAGCAGAAGATAGAAATAGTGGGAGGAGGTGAGGTATAGTGACCCACTGCTGCTGAACTACTTCATTTCTTTTTTTTTTTTTGAGACAAAGTCTCACTCTGTCGCCCAGGCTGGAGTGCAATGGAATGACCTCGGCTCACTGCAACCTCTACTTCCCGGGTTCAAGTGATTCTCCTGTTTCAGCCTTCCGAGTAGCTGGGATTACAGGCATGCACCACCACGCCTGGCTAATTTTTTGTATTTTTAGGAGAGACGGGGTTTCACCATGTTGGCCAGGCTGCTCTCAACCTCCTGATCTCAAGTGATCCACCCACCTCAGCCTCCCAAAGTGCTGGGATTACAGGTGTGAGCCACCACACCCTGCCCAAACTACTTCATTTCATAGAGGTGCTAATGCTTAATGGGGGAAAATGTTTTTCATGCTTTGATGTATAGAAAGGGTCTGGCTTGGGCTTCTAGCTGTCTGGCAAGATGAAGTCTCCAGGATATCTGTGTGTTGTCCTTACTAAGCCTATGCCTAAGAATCTTTCTGCTGAAATGAAGCCTAGCAAAGAATAATTCTCAACAAATATTTGCTGAGCAATAAATAAATAAATAAGTGAAATAGACCTTACAAACTATGGCAAAGCCAAACAGGTTGGATTTTACCCATCCTTTTTGGCCTCTTCTCTCTCTTCTCTTCATTATCTTTCTCCATTCTCTACCTTTTCTCTTCTTTCTCTACTTGTTTTTACTCCTAGGTGAGTCCCTGTTTTCCCTCATTCTACCCACTCCCTTTCTCTCTACAATTAGGCACTGAGGACCTGACATGTGAAAGCCACTTTAACTTAGGTTACCCTTTGAAGCTCCAGCTTCCCAAACAGGTCAGAGTCTTTGCTCCCAGGGTAATAGGGGCTAATTTCCTAAATTTGACTTTCTCATTGTTTACTCTGGACTTAGGCAGCTTGATGGTTGTCCTCTTATCAAGTATTGGAAACCATGTGGCCTGAGTTCCTGCCTGGGTGCTGGATGCACTTGGGCAAATGCTAAGCTTTTGTACTAGTTTCCCCACCTAGGAACTGCAGGATTAGACAAAATGACCTGTGGTCTCTTCCAGCTCTAAGCTTCTTTCACCTTATGAGCTGGATCCACTGATATACAGCATTTATAATTATACATTAGCATTTTGAATACATTGAGAGTTAAAATATATTCATGGGACTTTGACATAGTCCAAACAGTTGACCACAGATCAACTGCGAGTGTGTGTGAGTGTGTGTGTAATTCTTTGCCCCCCATATTGAAAAAGCATGAAATAATCATTTTATATTAGTGCAATTATTTTCTTTCTAACCTTCCTTGAAAAGTATGCTGCTGAAGAAGATCTCAAGTAAAACACATTTTCTAGTAAGTTGGGGAGGGTAGCGAAATTTGAGGGAAGGTAGATGCTTGCCCCTCTTAGTGACCAGCCGTAAAGCCTAGAATTCATATTGCTAGAAACACTCCTAGTATTAAGGCATTGTACTCCTACAAGGCTTGGTTAAGCTGCCAGTGTTATTCCAGAACTCTTCTTAAATCCATAAGAGAAGTTAGGTCACAAGGCAAGCAAGCTGCTGCCCCCAAATTGGAGAGACAGACAGACAGACAGGCAGTTACAGGGACTCACAACATACTAGAGCAGAAACCTCTGAGGGAATCATTGCTACCTCTGCAGGGTAGAAAAATTCAAACTATAGTTAATGAATTGTCAAAGGCTCAGTGTGGACAAATCTGAGAGTACAAACTCAGTAATCCAGTTACATTGGGTATGGGGTGCCATGCTTTTGTGAGTTTTATTTCCAGCAGCTCAACCGGCTTCTCACAGTATATAGCAGAGAAAAATTCCCATGGGCTTCTGGCAGGAGGAGGGGAAAAGGAACCTTTTTGAAATATACCAGAGCACTCTGTTCCTCTTAATAAAATCTGTCCTCCGGAGAAACTAGTTAACCAGAGCCTAATCTACCGAGGTTTTATCAGAGCCTAATTGACCTTAGGGAAGGAAAGTGCTCAACTCCATCTAGCTCTATCTTTCCACATGGGAGCAGAACAATACCCAACTCCAGCCCACTCTAGCTATCCTGTCCCACCTAAGAAGGGGAAAAAACATCCTGAGAATCACTTGGAATATTCACATTCCAGAGGCATAGGTTCACTAAAAGACAGGGACCAAATCATAGGACGATATAGTACATTTCTCTTCCCCCCATACTTCACCATTACATTACTAAAGTGCTATTTACAGGAGTTGCTCTTACCCACTACATCATGTCTGGCTATTGAGAAAAAATTATAAAGCATGCCAAAAGGTGAACAACACAATATCTACAGAGCAAGCATCAGTTCCAGACACGGCAGGGATATGGGAATTATCAGATAAATAATTTAAAGCAACTGTGATTAATGTGCTAAGGGCTGTAAATGGATAAAGTGGGCAACATGTCAGAACAGATGGGCGATGTAAGCAGGAAGATGGAGATCCTAAGAGAGAACCAATAATAAATGCTGGAGATAAAAAACACTGTAATGGAAATGAAGAATGCCTTTGATGAGCTTATCAGTAGATTGGACACAGCTGAGGGAAGAGTTTCTGCGCTTGAGAATATCTCAATGTAAACCTCCAAAACTGGAAAACAAAAGGAACAAAGACTGAAAAAAACAGAACAGAATATTCACAGACTGTGAGAGAACTACAAAAGGTGTAACATACAGGCAATAGGAATACCAGAAGGAGAAGAGAAAAAGGAACAGGATAAATATTTGAAACAATAATAACAACTGAGAATTTTACCAAAAAAATTGTTAGACACAAAAGCTCAGAGAACACCAAGCAGGATAAATGCCAAAAACAACAACAAAAACAACAAAACAAACAAAAAACCCTATGCCTAGGCATATTATTTTCCAATTACAGAAAACCAAAGATAAAGAAAAAGTCCTGAAAGAAGCCAGAGGAAAAGAACACCTTACCTATAGAGGAGCAAAGAGAAGGATTACCTCTGATTTCTCAGAAACCATACAAGCAAGAAGAGACTGGAGTGAAAGCCTCCCATCAACAAGAATTCTGTACCTTATGAAACTGTCCTTCAAAAGTGAAGGAGAAATAAATACTTTCTTAGATAAGCAAAAATTGAGGGAATTTGTTACTGGTAGACCTGCATTGCACTAGATGTTAAAAGTAATTTCTTGCTGGGTGTGGTGGCTCATGCCTGTAATCCCAGCATTTTGGGAGGCTGACGCAGGTGGATCACCTGAGATCAGGAGTTCGAGACCAGCCTGATCAATATGGAGAAACCCCCTCTCTGCTAAAAATACAAAAATTAGCCAGGTGTGGTGGTGCATGCCTGTAATCCCAGCTACTCAGGAGGCTGAGACAGGAGAATCGCTTGAACCCAGGAGGCAGAGGTTGTGGTAAGCCGAGATCGCACCATTGCACTCCAGCCTGGGCAACAGAGCAAGACTCCGTCTCAAAAAAAAAAAAAAAAAAAAAAGTAGTTTCTTAGAAGAGAAGAAAAATGATATAGGCCAGAAACTCTGATTTACATAAAGAAAAGAAGAACACTGAAGAAGGAATAAGTGAAGGTAAAATAAAAACTTTTATTTTTTTATTGTTAATTAACCCAGGAGATAATTGTTCAAAATACTAATAGCTACAATGTATGCTAATGCATCTATCTTTATATCTATATACATATGTATAAGCTTATATATGCTTATATATAAGTAAAATGAATGACAGCAATCATACTAGGGACAGGTGGAAGGAATTAGGATCATTTTGTTATTATAAAGTATTCACACTACCCATGAAGTGGTATAGTGTTATTTTGAAGTGGATTTCGATTAGTTGTAAACATACTTGGTATACTCTAGGGCAAACACTAAAAAAATAAAAAAGGAAGTATAACTAATATTCTAAGAAAAGAGAGAAAATGGAATAATACAAGATGCTAATTAAAACCACAAAAGGTGGAAAAAGAGTAGAAGAAAAAATAGGAGCAAAGAATAAGGGCATGGGCGGATCACAAGGTCAAGAGATCGAAACCATCCTGGCTAACATGGTGAAACCCTGTCTCTACTTAAAATACAAAACAAAACAAAAAAAATTAGCCGGGTGTGGTGGCGGGCGCCTGTAGTCCCAGCTACTCAGGAGGCTGAGGCAGGAGAATGGCGTGAACCCGAGAGGCGGAGCTTGCAGTGAGCAGAGATCGCGCCACTGCACTCCAGCCTGGGCGACAGAGTGAGACACTGTCTCAAAAAAAAAAAAAAAAAAAAAAAAGAATAAGGGCAGCAAATAGAAAACAGTAACAAATATGATTGATGTTACTCTAACTATATGAATAATCACTTTGAACATCAATGGTCTAAATGTACCAATCAACAGACAGAGATTGTCAGGGTGGATAGAAAAATAAGACCCAACTATATGTTGTCTATAAGAAACCCACTTTAAATATAATGACACATATAGATTAAAAGTAAATGAGTGGTGAAAGATTTACCATGAAAACACTAACCAAAAGAAAGCAGGAGTAGCTATATATTATAATTCTAGACAGAGCAGACTACAAAACAAAGAAAGTTGTTAGGGATAAAGAAGGGTATTACATAATGATAAAGAGGTCAGTTCCCCAAGAAGACATAACGATCCTTATGTACCCAACAACACAGCCTCAAAATATGCGAGGCAAAACCTGATAAAGCTGCAAGAAGAAACAGATGAGTCCACTTTATAGTTGAAGACTTCAACATCCCTCTATCAGAAATGGACAGCTCCAGAAAGCAGAAAATCAGTAGGAATATAGTTGAACTTAAAAATACAATTAATTGGCCAGGCACGATGGCTCACGCCTATAATCCCAGCACTTTGGGAGGCTGAGGCGGGCGGATCACAAGGTCGGGAGTTCGAGACCAGCCTGGCCAACATGATGAAACCCCATCTCTACTAAAAATACAAAAACTAGCTGGGCGTGGTGGTGCGTGCCTGTAATCCCAGCTATTGGGGAGACTGAGGTAGGAGAATGACTTGAACCTAGGAGGCGGAGGTTGTAGTGAGCTGAGATTGTGCCACTGCACTCCAGCCTGGGTGACAGAGGAAGATTCCGTCTCAAAAAAAAAAAAAAAAAATACAATTAATTAATTGGATACAATTGACGTCTACTGACTACTTCGTCTAACAGCAAAATACACATTTTTAACAAGCTCACATGGGACCTTCACTAAGATAGACTACAGTCTAAGCCATAAAACCAACCTTAACAAAAGTGAAAGAATAGAAATCATACAATGCATGCTTTCAGACCATGGTAGCATTCAACTATAAATCAATAACAGACAACTGGAAAATTTCTGAACATGTGGAGATTAAACAACATAACTAACACATGGTTCAAAAGAAGAAATCGCAACATAAATTAAAAAAATGCTTTGAACAAAAGGAAGAGAACATCAAAATTTGTGGGATGTAGCAAAAACAGTTTCTCAGAAGAAAATTTACAGCATTGAATGTATATATTAAAAAAGAAGAAAGATCTAGAATCAATTATATAAGCTTACATCTTAGGAAGCTAGAAAAAGAAGAGCAAATTAAATCCAAAGTAAGCAGAAGAAAAGAAAAAATAAAAATTAGAGAAGAAATCAATGAAGTAGAAAACAGAAAATCAATAGAGAAAATCAATGAAACCAAAAGCTGGTTCTTAGAAAAGATTAATAAAAGTGATAAGCCTCTAGCCAGGCTAGAAAAAAACAGAGGGACACAAATTACTTAATATCAGAAATGAAAAAAGGTACTTCACTACAGATCCTATGGACATTAAAAGAATAATGAAGAAATACTTTAAACAACTCTATTTTCACAACTTGATAGCATATTTGAAATGGACCAATTCCTTAAAAGACACAATCTACCAAAACACACACAAAGAGAAATAGATAATCTGAACACGCTTATGTCTATTAAAGAAACTGAATAGGCTGGGCGCGGTGGCTCATGCCTGTTATCCCAGCACTTTGGGAGGCCGAGGCAGGTGGATCACCTGAGGTCAGGAGTTCAAGACCAGCCTGGCCAACATAGTGAAATCTGGTGTCTACTGAAAATACAAAAAATTAGCCTGGCGTGGTGGCAGGCGCCTGTAATCCCAGCTACTTGGGAAGCTGGGGCAAGAGAATTGCTTGAACCCGGGAGGTGGAGGTTGCAGTGAGCCGAGATCGCGTCATTGCACTCCAGCCTGGGCGACAGAGTGAGAGACTCTGTCTCAAAAAAAAAAAAAAAAAAAAAAAGACATAAATTGAATACATAATTAATAACCTTCTAAAATGGAAATATGAGGCTCAGATATATTCACTGGTAAATTTTACCAAACATTCAAGAAAAATATAACGGTTTTTTAAGAATCTCTTTCAGAAGATGGAAGCATAGGGAACTTCCTAACTCGTTCTATCAGTCAGCATCACCCTAATACAAAACAAAACAAAGACATTATAAGAAAAGAAAACTATAGACCAATAACTTTCATAAAGATAGATGTAAATGTCCTCCACAACATATTAGTGAATAGAATCTAGCAACATAAAAAAAGAATTATACATCATGGTCAAATAGGATCTATCCAAGGTACGCAAGTGTAGCTCAACATTTTCAAATCAATTAATGTAATCAACCACATCAGCAGGCTAAAGAAGAAGAATCACATGGTTGTATCAACAGATACAGGAAAAGCATTTGAGAAAATCCACCACTTATTCATAATAAAAACTCTCAGTAAACTAGGAATAGAGAAGAACTTCCTAAACTTGATAAAGAGCATCTATAGAAAACCTATAGCTAACATCATACTTCAAGGTGAAAAATGAGAAGCTTTCCAACTAAGATCAGGAAGAAGGTAAAAATGTCTCCTCTCACAACTTTCCTTTCCTTCCTTCCTTCCTTCCTCCCTCCCTCCCTCTCTCTTGTTCTCTTTCTTTCTTTTTCTTTCTTTCTTTCTTTCTTTCTTTCTTTCTTTCTTTCTTTCTTTCTTTCTTTCTTTCTTTCTTTCTTTCTTTCTGTCTCTCTCTCTCTCTCTCTTTCTTTATTTCTTTCTTTCTTGACAGGGTCTCACTCTGTTGCTCAGGCTGGAGTGCAGTGGTGCGATCGTGTCTCACTGTGACCTCCGCCTCCCAGGTTCAAGCGATTCTCCTGCCTCAGCCTCCCGTGTAGCTGGGACTACAGGCACGTACCACCACACCCAGCTAGTTTTTGTATTTTTAGTACAGGCAGGTTTTTGCCATTTGGCCAGGCTGGTCTTGAACTCCTGGCCTCAAGCAATCTGCCTGCATCGGCCTCCCAAAGTGCTGGGATTACAGGCGTGAGCCACTGTACCCAGTTCCACAACCTCTTTTCAATATTATACTCAAAGTTCTAGTTAATGCAATAAGACAAGAATAGGAAGTAAAAAGAATGCTGATTGGGAAGGAAGAAATAAAACAGTCTGTTTTCAGATCACATGGCTATGTATAAAATCTGAAAGAATAGACAAAAATAGCTCTGAAACTAAGAAGCAATTATAGCAAGATTTCAGGATACAGGCTAATATACAAAAGTTGATGATTTTTCTATATACTAGCAATGAGCAAATAGAATTTGAAATTAAAAATACAATACAATTTACATTAGCACCCCCCAAAATTAAATACTTAGGTACAAATGTAACAAAATGTGATACAAGAGCTATATGAAAAGATCTATAAAAGTGTGATGAAAAACATCAAAGAACTACATAAATGGAGATCTTCATACGGTAAGGGTAAGAGCAAAATAAAAATTATAAAAAATAAATAAATGGATATTGCATGTTCATGGCTAAGAAGATTTAAAATTGTTAAGATATCAGTTCTTCAAAATTTGATCTATAGATTCAATATAGTCCCTATCAAAATACCAGAAACTTATCTTGTAGATATCAACAAACTGATTCCACAGTTTATATGGAGAGGCAAAAGACACAGAATAGTCAACAAGATAGTGGAGAACAAAGTTGGGTGACTGACACTACTCAACTTTAAGACTTACTATAAAGCTACAGTAATCAAGATAGTGTGATATTGGCAAAATAATAGACAAGTAAGTCAATGCAACAGAATGGACAGCCAAGAAATAGACCCACATAATCAACTGATATTTGACAAAAGAGTAAAAGCAATACAATAAAGAAGAGGTAATTGTTTCACCAAATGGTGCTGAAACAACTGGACATCTACATGCAAAAAAATAAACCTAGACACAGACCTTATACCTTTCACAAAATTGACTCAAAACTGATCACAGACCTAAATGTAAAACCTAAAATTAGGCCGGGCAAGGCAGCTCGTACCTGTAATCCCAGCACTTTGGGAGGCTAGGGTGGGAGGATCGCTTGAGTCCCGGAGTTCAAGACCAGCCTAGGCAACATGGTGAAACCTCATCTCTAAAAAAAATACAAAAAATTACCTAGGCATTGTGGCATGTGCCTGTAGTCCCAGGTACTCAAGAGGCTGAAGTGGAAGGATCACTTGAGCCCAGGAGGTCCAGGCTGCAGTGAGCCGTGATTATGTCACTGCACTCCAGCCTGGATGAGACAGAGTGAATTCTAAAATTATATAAGAATTCCAGGAGATGCTCTTTCCCTAAGTGGCCTCAGCTAATCTGTGAAAATGGTTCGCTATTCACTTGACCCAGAGAGCCCCACAAAATCATGCAAATCAAGAGGTTCAAGTCTTCATGTTCACTTTACGAACACTTGTGAAACTGCCCAGGCCATCAGGGTAGGCATATATGAAAAGCCATAAAGTATCTGAAAGATGTCACTTTACAGAAACAGTGTGTACCATTCTGACGTTACAATGGTGGAGTTGGCAAGTGTGCCCAGGTCAAGCAGTGGGGCTGGACACAAGGTCGGTGGCCCAAAAAGAGTGCTGAATTTTTGCTGCACATGCTTAAAAATGCAGAGTAATGCTGAACTTATGGGTTTCGATGTAGATTATCTGGTCATTGAGCATATCCACATGAACAAAGCACATAAGATGTGCCGCTGGACCTACAGAGCTCATGGTTGGATTAACCCATACATGAGCTCTCCCTGCCACACTAAGATGATCCTTACTGAAAAGGAACAAAATGTTCCTAAACCAGAAGAGGAGATTGCCCAGAAGAAAAAGATATCCCAGAAGAAACTGAAGAAACACAAACTTATGGCACGAGAGTAAATTCAGCATTAAAATAAATGCAATTAAAAGTAAAAGAAAAAAAAAAGAATTCCAGGAGATAACAGGAGCAAAATTGAGATGACCTTGGGTTTGGTGATGACTTTTAGATACTGAAATAATAATCCATGGAAGAAAAAATTGATAACCTAGATTTCATTAAAATCAAAAACTTCTCTGTGAAGGACACTGCCAAAAGAATAACAAGATAAGCCCCAACCTAGAAGAAAATATTTGTAAAAGACGTATCTAATAAAAGACTATTGCCAAAATATGCAAAGAACTCCTAAAACTCAACAGTAAGAAAACAAACAATGATTTTTAAATGGGCCAAAGATCTTTATCGATAGCTCACAAAGAAAATTTGCAGATGACTAATAAGCCCATGAAAAGATGCACCACATCATATGCCATCAGAAAAACACAAACTAAAATAACCACGAGATACCACAGTGCATTGATTAGGAAGGCTAAAATCCAGAACACTGACAATACCAAACGCTGGTGAGGATAATGAACAACAGGAACTCTCATTCACTTCTGGTGGAAATGCAAAATGGTACAGCCACTTTTGAAGACAGTTTGGTGGTTTCTTTTTTTTTTTTTTTTGAGACAGAGTCCTACCCTGTCACCCAGGTTGGAGTGCAATGGCGCAATCTTGGCTCACTGCAACCTCTGCCTCCCAGGTTCAAACGATTCTCCTGCCTCAGCCTCCCAAGTAGCTGGGATTACAGGCACCCACTACCATGCCCAGCTAATTTTTGTATTTTTAGTAGAGACAGGGATTCACCATATTGTTCAGGCTGGTCTCAAACTCCTGACCTCGTGATCCGCCCGCCTCGGCCTCCCAAAGTGCTGGGATTACAGGTGTGAGCCAACGTGCCCGGTCATTTTGGTAGATTCTTACAAAACTAAACATAGCCTTACCATAGATCCAGCAATTGTGCTCCTTGATATTTACCCAAAGGAACTGAAAACTTATGTTTACACAAAAAGCTGCACACAGATGTTTATAATGGTTTTATTCATAATTGGCAAAGCTGGGAAGCAATCAAGATGTCTTTGCATAGGTGAATGGATAAATAAACCTTGGTATATTCATGTAATGGAATATTAATCAGTGCTAAAAAGAAATGAGCTATTACGTCATGAAAAGACATGGAGGAAATGTAAATGCATATTAATAGACAATTTGAAAAAGCTACATACAGTCAATTCCAACTATATGACATTCTGGAAAAGGCAAAACTATGGAGACAGTAAAAAGATCAGTGGTTGCTAGGGATTAGGATAAGGGTGGAAAGAATAAAGGGAGCTCAGAGGATTTTTAGGGCAATGAAGGTATTCTGCGTGATACTTTAATGATGGATACATGTCATTATACCTTTGTCCAATTCCACAGAATGTACAATATCAAGAGTGAAACTTATGGTAAACTATGGACTTTGGGCATTGATGACCTGTCAGTGTAGGCTATCAATTGTAACAAATGTACCACTGTAGTGGGAGATGTTGGTAACGGGGGAGGCAATTTATTGTCAGTGGGGCGGGGGGGCAGAAGATATTAATAGGTGACGTATTTCTGCAATTTTCCTCTCAATTTTATTGGGAACTGAAAGCTGCTCTAGAAAACTAAAGTCTTTACATGAAATGTTTTTTTCCACAGAGAGAAAGAACCCAATAAGCCATTAACCCCATTGGCTTGAGATGAATAAATTTATTGGAGTGAATTCAATGAACACCTCTTTAGGGACCTACGGTTCACAAAGCTCTGTTCTGGGTGTTGAGACATTTGGATGAATAAGGCACGTTGCCCTTAGGTCCACAGTCCAGAAGGGAAGACACAGGCACCTCACCAATTTTAACAAAGTCCTAGAAGTAATGTGGAGGGAAGAATTTGGAAAGGGAGCTCAACAAAGAAGGTGACACTTAGTTGGGCTTTGAGAAATAAGAAAGAATAAGCAGATATTCTGTAGGCAGAAGGAATGATGCAGGGAGTGCAAGAAGAAAGAAGTATTTTACCCAAATGGAAGAGCACGACAGCAGGGGAGAGAGAAGGAATCTTTATGATGTATTGTGAGGATTACTAATATTCCAGTGTGATTAGAGCCAAGATTACGTGAGCTTGAGAGGAAAGGTCAGGGGTGGGGAACCAAGGACCAACAGTGACCATAATTGTTTTGGTATAATAATAGCTATGTTAGTACATGTCTTTGTGATTTGTTGGGAGAGCTCTGTAAGAATAGATTGGAAGGCCAAGTGTGGTGGCTCATGCCTGTAATCCCAACACTTGGGAGGCCTGGGTGGGAGGATCTCTTGAGTCCAGGAGTTCAAGACCAGCATAGGCAACATGGTGAGACTTTGTCTCAACTTAAAAAAAAATTAGCCAAGCATGGTGGTGTGTGCCTGTAGTCCCAGCTACTAGGGAGGCCGAGTGGCAGAATTGCTTGAGCCCAGGATTAAACTTAGTTTACCTAGTAGGCCTACTGTTTCCAATCTTTACTGCTTTGTTTATTTTGGTGAAGTACAAAGGCCTTATTATTTCAATGAACTATAGCTTTAAATGTGATCTCATTATATGGTCCAAGAGAAAAGCAGGAAATTCAGAAAAAGGAATAAATGACAACGGGAAATAGACTCATTCGTATGGAAAAACTCTAAAACGAGCACAATGCTAGCCCTGTGTTATAAATGAACAAGAAGTCTAAAGAAGGCAAGTGTAATAATGATTTCAGCTGACATTTGGAATTACCCTCAGTCTTTGCAGTGTAAATGGCAGAATACACCACTTCTGAATTTTACTGCTAACCATAGGGAAGGAGAATACACAATTTCTCCAGAGCCGGGGTTCTTAGCCTTTTGTGGGTAGTCACTGTTCCTCATTGAGGAGGTCAAGAAAGTTGTGGACTCCTTCCTCAGAAAAATGAATGCAAACATGCTCACACACCATATATACGGTATTACATACAATTGTAGGGGTTCTAGAGAGACCTATCTTTTTAATCTTTTTACCTCCAATGCAAGACACATAGTGGATGCTCAAGAAGTATTTATTTAGTGATTGAGTAAATAAATGAACAAGGCATTATGCTTATACAATCATGGTCAAAATGCAAACATCTCCAATAGTAGGTAAAGTATTAGCACCCATTAATATGAATTCATTTATCATAGTGCTTCTAAACCCTAGCTGCATATTACAGTCTTCTATGGAAAGGAGGGAGCTTTAAATAATGTATGTGTGGCTGGACGTGGTGGCTCATGCCAGTAATCTCAGAACTTTGGGAGGCTGAGGCGGGTGAATCAGCTGAGGTCAGGAGTTCGAGACCAGTCTGACCCATGTGGTGAAACCCCATCTCTACTAAAAATACAAAAATTAGGCAGTCATGGTGGTGCGTGCCTGTAATTCCAGCTACTTAGGAGCCTGAGGCAGGAGAATTGCTTGAACCCGGGAGGCAGATGATGCAGTGAGCCAAGATCGCACCATTGCACTCCAACCTGGGCAATAGAGTAAGACTCCATCTCAAAAAAATATATCTATATATATATGTGTGTGTGTGTGTGTGTGTGTGTGTACATGCATGCACACACAGTTTTTTTGTTTTTGTTTTTGTTTTTTATAGAGATATAGTCTTGCTATATTGCCCAGGTTAGTCTTGAACTCCTGGTCTCAAGTGATCCTCCTGCCTCAGATTCCCAAAGTGGTGAGATTATAGCCACAGCTCCCAGTCAATACAAATATATTTTTTTATGAGCCCAGGGTCTCAGTGTGTTACACAGCTTGGTCTCAAACTCCTGGGCTCAGGTGATCCTCCTGCCTCAGTCTCCCAAGTAGCTGGGATTATAGGCACATGCCATTATGCCCAGCTCCAGTTTTGAAAAATACTGATGGCTGGGCCCCACCCCAGAACAACTGAATGAAAATCTAAGAGGTGAGGCCTGGACATGAGTATTGTTTAAAAGCTCTTCAGATTATTCCATTGTGCATACAGGGCTGAAATCAATGTAGTAGGTTAAAAGCTGTGACATTTAGTAGAGACAAAGAGTATGGGAGCTTTCAGGTAGCTGAACATGTGGAGGTTTCTGGAGGGTGGCACACCCAGAGAGGACATAGAAGATCCATGCCTGTTCCCCCATACCCTTGCCCTACCTGTCTCTTCATCTTCATCCTTTGCTATATAATTTATAACGAACTGGTAAACATAAAAAAAAGAGAAAGAATATGAAGGCATAGGTATAATAACTAAGTTTCCGTGGAGAAAATCAGGAACCCTAATAAAAATGACCATTTCGTCCAATTACATAGTACATTACATATCACTATCATATGCATGGTCTCATTCTGACACCAAAGATACCCTTATCAGTTAAGCCAAGCAAGTGTTGACTTGCCTTAGATCAAGCCCAAGTCTATTAATGCAAACTCAGATATTCAGAGTTGAGTAGGTTGTTCTTATGATTTTGCCAAAGTGCCTCTTAAAGGATAAGAACAGGGATTCCCGGCCGGGTGCAGTGGCTCACACCTGTAATCTCAGCACTTTGGGAGGCCGAGCGGGGCGGATCATGAGGTCAGGAGTTCAAGACCAGCCTGGCCAACATGGTGAAAACCCATCTCTACTAAAAATACAAAAATTAGCTGGGCATGGTGGTATGTGCCTATAATCCCAGCTACTTGGGAGGCTGAGGCAGGAGAATTGCTTGAACCAGGACCCGGGAGGCGGAGGGTGCAGTGAGCTGAGATCGCACCACTGCATTCCGGCCTGGGCTATAGAGTGAGACTCCGTTTCAGAAAACAAAACAAAACTAAACAACAACAACAACAACAAAAACCCAGCGATTCCCACCTTGTGAGGGCCCAATGGGGGTCTGGGAATCTGTTGTTTTACAAGCACTGCTGGTGATTCCATTGCAAGGCCAGGTCTAAAGACAGCAGCTCTACACTGGGGCTGGGATGGTGGAAGGGGGATGCATGTCAGTCAGAATTACCTGGGGAGGTTTTTCAAAATGCACATGCATCCTGGATCTAGGGAATCAGAATGCAGTGGTGTTGAGGTGACTATATAGAAAATGCCTGCTTCTGGTGCCACTTTCATCTCAGCTGAACCAACACATGAGGAGCTTCCTGGGAGCCCAGCCAGGTTCCTCTGTGGCCACTGCTACAGTGGTGACCCCTGACCAGCCAGAGGCCAGCCCCAGGGCATGGAGTCCTGGGCAGAGACTGGCAGCGATGGTGGCAGGGCAGGTGATTAGATACTGAAAGTATGTAGGAGGGTGCTATGGGCAGGTGGAGATGACAAAACAAGCCTTGCTCACTGCATAGCTTTGCAGAGAAACTGGTGCAGAGAAACTGAAGCCAAGGTTAGAGGGATGAAAACAGAGCAGTTTCCAGATCACTTCTGTTTTCCCCTTACATCAGGCACACATGTCAATCCTGAAAGTCCCAGGTGCCCACTTCTGCTGTACTTGGCACATGGAAATGCTGACTGAAACCACAGTCAGGGCTGCAGAAACTATTCTCACAGGGTCCTGGCAGTAGCTCAGACAGGCGCCCTTTCTGGGCCAACAGAAATCAACTGTGGGGGTGTCTGTGCTGAAGACAGAGATGGGCTGGCAAGTTTATGCAAAGGATGCTTTCCTTGAAAAAAGGAATAGATAACTTTTAGTTAATCATTCCCCTTGAAAATAGAAAGCACTCTGTTACACATGAGTGATTATTATTCTTTCACCTTACTCTTGGTTTTGCCCTCTCTGGACAATAGATTTCTTGAGCCTATTCTGATTTGTTTGGTTGTGTGTATTGACGTGGACTCCCTTATGTGATAGTGATGCAGGGTCATGAGCCACTACTTTCACTGTCGGGTGTAGAATTCAGGATCACCTGAAACAACTCTGCTGGGGAGGATTTGGAAGCAAGAAGAGAGTCAGAGAGTCATGGTCCAAAGACTTTGAAGGCATTTTCCCAGCAATTCTTTGAAGGTTTACTCTGGGACACAGTAAGCCAGTAGCAAACACTGAGATGGAGAGAGAAAGAGAGAGAATGAGGGGGGTGTGTGTGTGTCTGTTTGTGACACCCAAGGTAGGCTCTGCTTGATATTTTATAACTACTCCCCTTTGCATCTTGGCAGCGTTTCTTTTCAACAAGAGGTGGAGCTGAATGAAGAGCTGAAACCTCCATCTTTAAAGTTTGACCTACTCAGAAAATTGTTAACACTGCTTTCCACCATTTAAACCTGAGACCAGTCCACAGGTCAATTTCTCACCTGGACTGCCCAGTGGAGAGCGGTTTTAAAGTCTTTATCCACAAGGGTGGGGTCTGCCCCCTTCTTCAGCAGCATTTGGGTGTGTTGAGGCTGATTGTGGAAAGCCGCCCAGTGGAGTGGTGTCATTCCCTGCAAAACAACAGTCAGAGAGGACAGAGATGAGCACAGGCTCCCAGGAAGAAAACTGGAGCTCACACTTTCTCCTCAGGCCTGGGGGCCATCACCAGATGCATTGGTTGTTTCCTGCTGGTTCATTCATTCATTCATTAATCCATTCATTCAATAGATGTTTATTGTGCGTCTGCTTTGTGCCAGGCAAGCAGGTGTTCAGGATACAAAAGTTAATAAGATAAATGAGATCCTTACCCTCATGGAAATTGCTCTGTGGTAAAGGAAGGCAGATATTAAATGCACAAAAACATGTCAAACAATCTTCCAGATTGATAAATACTATGAAGAATGCACATAGGATGCTGGTGAGAGAGTAACCAAGGGTGGAGGGACTGTTCTAAACAGGCCTCTGTGAGAAGAAATGGAGGAAGAGGACAGCCAACACCAAGCACAGAGGCAGAGAGTAAGTTAAAGAGGCCCCTGTGACTGGAGTGCAATCCCCCACCACCAGGGCAGGGGTGCTGTCTGTTTTCCTCTATCTCTAATGCCTAGGCTAAAGGCTGGAGAAATAGCTATTGAATGAATGAATGAGGTAGGAGGGGAAGACAGCAATGTGAAGTGAGGTTGGAGAGGGAGGCAGGAGCTGATCCTGGGAGGGTGGGATGGGGGATAACTGTCTCTGCATAACACATTTGGATTTTATTCTAATTCAGTGGAGAGACAATGAATTAGATTTTAAGCAGGTATTGGCATGATCAGATGTACACTGTTTAGAAGAAATCACTGTGGCAGCTTGGAGAACAGAGCTGGATGAATGAATGGTGAATCCCAGCTTCTTTCAGAGTTCAGGGTCATATGGATTAGGTATAATTTAACATTAAGTGAGCTTATGCTGAGAAATGGTGGCCAAAAAGAGCCAGCATTATCTGAGAGTATATATGATGAAAAGATTGGCTCTTCTCCTTGCTCACTCATCTCAATTCCATGAAATGTATCTAGAATGAATTGAAATGAAGATGCCTCATAAAGGGGGCAAAGGGCATGGGCAGCTTTGAAGACTCCCTATAGTTAACTCTGCTGATAGTATAAAGCTAGGAGACAACACCTTGGCTTTCTCTGTTCCTTCCAGGGTGAGCTGCATGGAGAAGATGGGCCTCAGCCTAGACAGGAGCACATTAATAATAGCCCAGAGCTAATATTTATTGATCTAGAGACCTTTATGAGTTCTTTTATCTATTGTCTCACTTAATCCTCCAAACAGTCTTCTGGAGTAAGTACTGTGGTGATGTCTCCTACATGTTCACCAAGCTGTTTCCTCTTCCCCTAGGGCACACAGTCAAACTACATTCCCCAGCCTCCTTGCAGATAGGTGCAGTCACATGAATGAGTCCTTGCCATTGGAATGTGGACAGAGGAGATGGAAACCTTCCCCAGGCCTGGGCTAGAAAAAAAGCCCATGTGGTCCTCCACATCTTCTTTTTTTCCTCATATATCAACAGAATGCAGAGGAGGACAAGGCTCTAGAAGATGCTGGAACCATGTGATTGAAAACCCTGGGTTTCTGATCAATGAGGGAGAATAGGACCACCCTGCCAAACAGCACTGGACTATGATACGAGCAAGAAATAGGCTTTTATTGTGTCAGGCTACTGAGATTTCAAGTCATTTGCTAGAGCAGTTAGCCAGCTCTGATAGGTGCGATTGTAATTCTCATTTAACAGAAGAGGAAGCTGAGCTCTAGAGAAATTCCTGAGTTTGTGAGTAGGCATGGAACTGAATCTAGGGTTTAAGGTTTGTGGGACACTAGAATTAGAAAATCCCTTCAACCAGTTCCATATTTTAAATTCCTATATTATGGTTTGCTTTCAAGTTTCAAGTATCATATGACAGTGAACCTCCAGAGATACTCTTGAGGATATTTCAAGAAATTGGTTCCATGTGAAAAAGAATGCTGGTATAAAAGCAATGGAACTTCTTATTCTTATTCCAATAGCTGAATATTTACTTGGAAATCAGAATACCTCAGTACATTCTAATTGGTCCTCTTCATTTTTAACTGGGCACACTGGGGTTAGAAATCTAACACAAGGGAATTACATTTTAAAATTAAATTATACTTTAAAAATAATGCATGGATAGCCCGTTTCCCAGTTCTTAGTCCCATTTGCTTCATTGCAAATGAAGTGATGAAACGAAGTCATTGGCTTCATCACAAAGTGCCAAAACTTTTCAAGTTACTGGAGTGTAAGTTGCATGACAGCAGGGCCTTTATTTGCCAGTCTGAATTCCTAGATCCTAGAATGGTGCCAGGCACATTATAGATGCTGAGTAAATACTTATTAACTGAACGAATGACTTACTGTGCTCCATTGAAATTTTTTTTTTTTTTTTTTTTTGAGATGGAGTTTCGCTCTGTTGCCCAGGCTGGAGTGCAATGGCGCAATTTTGGCTCACTGCAACCTCCACCTCCCAGGTTCAAGTGATTCTCCTACCTCAGCCTCCCAAGTAGCTGAGATTACAGGTGCCCGCCACCACGCCTGCCTAATTTTTGTAGTTTTTAGTAGAGACAGGTTTCACCATGTTGGCCAGGCTGGTCTTGAGCTCCTGACCTTAGCAGCCCACCTCAGCCTCCCAAAACGCTGGGATTACAGGAGTGAGCCACCGCACCCGGCCGAATTTCTTTGTAAAAATTTGGCTTTGCTTTTTAAAATCATACACAGAAGAAAGGCAGAACATGACTTCTCCTTTATAGACAATGAGCTTGTCTGATATGATCATTGTTACCAACTCATTAGTTGAAACTTGTCAGGATTTTTGATGAGTGCTCCAAACAATCTTGTCCTTTGTACTACTGTACTATCTCACATCCAATTACTAACCAGGCCTAACCCTGCTTAGCTTCTGAGGTCAGGTTCGTTCAGGGTGGTTCTGGCCATAGACCACTGCACTGTCAAAAGTGAGGTAGATGGCAATGACTATATGCAGAAGTATGATTTAGAGATGTGGGAATTCCGTGCGAAAAAGTGGTTGTGAATTAAACTATGGTAATGCAATGTTAATTATTGTCTCCTAAATACAGTTTCAGGCTTTAAGAGTTATTCTCTTTAAACAACCACAAGAAAACCCCCCTCAAAACCCAACTCTTGCATAGTTTGGTGAAGGGGTGGGGTGGGAGGAGTGCTATCCTTTTTCATACACCTACTTGGTGCCAAGAGCTTTGTATATGCTATCTCATAGAATCTTTACAATGATCCTAAGGGGTTAGTAGTTTTAGGCCTATCTTACAGGCAAGGAAACTGAAATACAGATTAAGTAATTTGCCTAAGGCCATTGACTGAGTCCATGGTAGAGGTAGGGTTCAGTACTTGTTTCTCTGACTCTGGAGAAAAAAATGCTCTTTCCACACTTCATGGTGGTAGAATTTCATTTTGGGAATGAGCTCAGATGCTAAAAAATTCCTTTCTTTGTAATTGTAGCTGGATTCAAGGTTGTCTTACTTTCTAAAATGATGGTTCTTACTAGTGTAAGGATTGGTACCCTATATTTTTGTTTCATTTGGCATTGCCTCAAGGGTCCTCCTGAAAGTGCAGTTGGCAAACATTTATTTTTATAAGATATATACACATACATAATACGTATTCTCCCACCCAGTTCACCATCACCACAAAACTTGAGAACATCTTGAAAATAACTGGTGATCCTCTGAATGGCTCCAAATCAAGACCCAAATTACTTCATTACTTTTCTAAATACTTGTGCAATATAAATGGGTTGTGAACACTCAGTCAAGTAAAGGGAAATTTCCTGCTGCTTTTTTTTCTTTTTCTTTTTTTCATTTGGGCTGATGAGAAATAAGAATAAATCCTCTTAGAGTTAATAATGTGAAAACCAAAACTTTCAAAAGCAGCTCAAAGGCAGAGGTTGGTATTGCACACTTTATTTAGGAACATTTTCCTACAACTGCTTCCTTCTCCTTTCTTCTTCTTCTTTCTTCAACTTCTGTTGGGCCCGCAGAAATTGTAGTTGTCTTATGTTAAACTTCTGGTGACCAGTTAAGGGGCAAACATCAGGCTTAGCAATTGGTATCTGTACTAAGCAGTGACAGAAATCACGATTAAGCTGTGACGCACATAAAGGCAGATGCTGTGGCATATTCACCATGGTGTGCTCCCTGCACTGAGCCCACAGTAAGTGTTCAAAAAAAGCTTACTGGAAGAATTAATTAGTGAATTGCAGCTTATCAAAGATCACTTGGACTCATAGGGAATATAAAATCAGAGTCTGTTGGATAAGACAGCCATCTGTGTCCAAGTTATGGAGACCTTTCCAACCAGTTACTTCCTGGAGTTTCATTGAGGGCTAAACTGAGCCTTCGAAGCATCTAGGAGCTGACGATCTAGCAGTCAGCATCAGGCATGTTGCAACAAACACCCAGATGGCCCTGGTGACAGGAGAATTCTACTCTTCTGAAAATCAGAAAGTATTGATTGGCTCAAAGAGTGAGGAGGAACACATATTCAGTTAAAAATATAAGCTCTCCAGAATGTTTTGAGGGGAAATGTTAAGTTTTGATTGACTTGGGATCCGATTTTAGATTGCTGATAACACAAAATGTATGTTCTAACTGTTGGATGCATAGTAGGGTTGCTTTGGAACAGTGTCTTGTGTTGATGAGTAATTCTGTGCCTTGAACCTGTGCCACCACAATTTCAGTTAAAAGCTTACAAGTCCTATCAGCTTCTCAGAACATTTTTTTTTTTCAAAACCACTTTTGTGTTTTCTGAACCAGAAATCTGCTTTAGTGCTTAGCAGGTTTCATGTTTCAGAACTGTACTTTTAGAGTGTCTCTAGCCAACACTGAAAGGCACACAGAGAGAAATGTTGATGTGGCTGGGTGCTTGGTTTGTTCTGTCTTGGTTGGCGGTTCGGGGCGGGGTGGTGGAGGGGGAGGGTTAAGAATTATAGCAGGTGTCTGGCGGCTGAGAGGTCAGTAAACAATTCCAGATGCTTTGAAGGATCTAGAATTTCCAGCAGATTGGCTCTGGTTGACATTTAAAAATTAACATACTTAATCCTCTAATCATATATGATCACCCCCAACAAAAGTGATAGAGGATCTCCCTTAGATAAAAAATTGGAATTAATATGTACTTTAAAAGTAGATCTAGTTTTAAAAACTAGATGGTGTTACAAGTACAGTAATGAAAGCCATTTTCTTTCATTTTTATTTGGAAAACAATCTTATAGATCAGAAAGCTTAGTAAATTAATTCATTGTCTTTGTTTTGGAATTTCCTAAACTGGGTAGATAGACAGTGAGCATCACAATAGCCAAAGACTATAACTGAAGGCCAAGAATACTCTGAGGTTGGATTTTAGGGCACTAGGAAGGGCTGCTGATAATGACACTCTTTAAAAACTCTCACTTTCTCCCTGTAATAATCATAAGAATAATATGTCTGACATTTTTAAAAAAAGACTTTAGAATGGGAGTTTTCATAATTTAAATCAGACAAGAAAAACAATAAAACGAACTTAGGCCATGGAAGTCTAGGAGCCAATTCTAACAAGAACAAACTTACAAAACAAAGCCTTCAGAATAGAAGCCTAAGTTGATAGATTTATTTTTCAACAAAAAAAGAACATCTACATTCTTCTGCACTAAATTGTGAACTCCATCATAGCAGGGATGAAGCCCACATGAGACATGGCAGGTACTGAACAAATATTTGTTGAATAATTAAAATGAAACAATCTTCCTGTTCCAAGGAGATCACCTTGGGAGGCTATACAATTATTCTACTCATTGCTCAAAATAATTTTGGGAGGTTTTTTTTTTTGAAATTGCCACTAGAGCAAGAGCTCTATCCATGGATAGAAATAAGGATATGTGAGTTTCATCAGAGAAATAATTACATCTTTATTTTCACTAACTTCTTTTTTTTTTCTTTTTTGAGACGGAGTCTCGTTCTGTCACCCAGGCTGGAGTGCAGTGGCACCATCTCGGCTTACTGCAACCTCCACCTCCTGGGTTCAAGAGATTCTCCTGCCTCAGCCTCTCTAGTAGCTGGGACTACAGGTGCGAGCCACCACGCCCGTTTAATTTTTGTATTTTTAGTAGAGATGGGCGTCACCATATTGGCCAGGCTGGTCTTGAACTCCTAGACCTCAAGATCTGCCCGCCTTGGCCTCCCAAAGTGCTAGGATTACAGGCGTAAGCCACTGCGCCCGGCCTATTTTCACTAACTTCTAATTGAAATTTAACATCTTTTTCAATTATGAATATAGGCAACAACCCACAGTAGTATAAACAGTACCTGTGACTTTCCACCTCTATAAGTTATAGGTACAGTGCTATTACATTAGTGATTGCAGATCACTATATGTCTCACTACTTCAACAATTGTAGTAGTTTGTGGTCCTACCATCAAATCTTATTTAATGCATTAATAAACAATCTTATATGTTATTATCATAAATTTGTTCTTTAAAATGTTTTCTAGCCTGGCCACCATGGTGAAACTCTGCCTCTACAGAAAAAAAAAAAAAAAAATTAGTTGGGTATGGTGGTATGTGCCTGTAGTCCCAACTACTTGGGAGGCTGAGGTGGGAGAATCACTTGAGCCTGGGAGGCAGAGGTTGCAGTGAACTGAGATTGCACCACTGTACTCCGGCCTCACAGAGTGAGACCCCGTCTCAATAAATAAATAAATAGGCTGGGCGTGGTGCCTCACACCTGTAATCCCAGCCCTTTAGGAGACCAAGGTGGATGAATCATTTGAGGTCAGGAGTTCGAGACCAGCCTGGCCAACATGGTGAAATCCCGCCTCTACTAAAAAATACAAAAATTAGCCAGGCGTGGCAGTGGGTGCCTGTAATCCCAGCTACTCGGTAGGCTGAGGCAGGAGAATCACTTGAACCCTGGAGGTGGAAGTTGCAGCGAGCTGAGATCGCACCACTGCACTCCAGCCTTGGTGACAAAGCGAGACTCCGTCTCAATAAATAAATAAAAGAATGTTTTGATAGCTGTATTTTAATATATTGATTTCTTTTGCAATCTTATATGTTTTATTTTCTGTAATTTCAGATATTTTTCCTTTGTGATTTTTTTTCCTTTTAAAAAGAAGTTTAAATAGAGATGAGGTTTAGTCATGTTGCCCAGGCTGATCTTGAACTCCTGAGCTCAAGCAATCCTCCTGCCTCGGCCTCCCAAAGGGCTGGGATTACAGGTGTGAGCCACTGCACCCAGCCTAATTTCAGGTATGTTTCTGAGAAGTTATCCATAGGTTTCACAAACACATGAAGATGTGTCCATGTCATAAATATGGGTAAGGACTCCTGCTCTAAAGTCTACAGGACATTTTTTAAAAATTCTAATTGGTGTAAAATTTTATTTACTTATTTATATCTCATAAACACCTCTAATACCATGAAAATCTTATTTTTTTGAGAGTAGGTTTTGGAAATAACAGTCACTTGGAGTCAAGTCTGGGAAATAAATTGGATAGCTGAGTCAACAAAACAAAAGAAGAAAGGGCCATAAAATAAAATAACATGACTTTTTCTTGAATTTAATTATTTCTTTCTCCCTAGATATAACATATCTAGATATAATATATATCTAGGCTGGGCGTGGTGGCTCACGCCTATAATCCCAGCACTTTGGGAGGCCGAGGCGGGTGGATCACTTGAGGACAGTAGTTCGAGACCACCCTGGCCAACCTGGTGAAACCCCGTCTCCACAAAAAATACAAAAATTAACCGGGCATGGTGGCAGGCGCCTGTAATCCCAGCTACTTAAGAGGCTGAGGCAGAAGAATCACTTGAACCCAAGAGGCGGAGGTTGCAGTGAGCCAAAGTCGTGCCACTGCACTCCAGCCTGGGTGACACAGTGAGACCACATCTCGGAAAAAAAAAAAATCTATACATATGTGTGTGTGTGTATACGTGTATACTCACACACGTGTGTGTATATATGTGTATATGTGTATATTATGTGTATATATGTGTGTATATGTGTGTGTGTGTATATATATATATATAAATTTTTGTGCCTCACTAAAGCTTTTGTGCAAGCTACTGAACTAGAACCTAGGGATACAAAGATAAAAAAGGCATGGTCTGCCTCTAGAAGTTTATAGGGTTAGGGGGAGAGTGGGAGAGGGAAGTGGGGGCTCCTAAGTAGTGGTGACCCTACTCCATTTTTTTTTTTTTTTTAGCTCTTCGGTCTTAGGCTAAAACTTCTGATTCATTAAAAACTTTTGTTTGTTATTTTACCTTTTGCTAACTGTAAAGTTAAAAATTTCAAGAGTCAGGGACTGTTTTTTCTGCTTTTGGTTCTATCTCAGGAATGTGGTAAGTAGAAGTGATGCTAAGAATTATGTCCAAAAGGTCACATCTGTTTTTGCAACTTAAATTTATTTTCTCAGAGTGGTTCTACAATTGAAGTTTGGTTTGTCAGACTGCTCACAAAAATCTACTTACATAAGAGTGTGCATTTAATATATCCTAAACAATATATATATCCTAAATGCTGTGCATAACAGTGCTTCTCTGGATAAATGCATTCAAAGTTCTAACCCAGATGCCAACAGCTCAGAGCCCCTCTTGATAGAACACTCTTCCTGTCAAGGCTAAAATGAGAGCAGGAGAGGTTAGTTTCCATTTAACTCCCGGTAGCTGCAATAGACAAGCCTCACTCTATGTTAATGATTCTTCTGAGGTCCTGTTTTGAAGAACAAAAGCACAAAGGACAATCTGACCTATCTTGCTTTTTTCAGTGTTAACTGCAGTGTGGACAGCTTCTAAATAAGTCAGTTTATAATTAAGCAGTGTGGTTAATGAAACAGGAAAAAAAACCAGATCACTGGAACAGAACAAAGAGTTAAAAAATGAAACCATATATTAAAAAAAATCTGGTAACAAACAAAAACATAATTTAACATAACGTAATCCAGTTCTTGGGGTAGAGAAGGCCTTCTTTAAAAAGACGTCAAAAGAAAAAGCAGAAACAGACAAGAATGATCATTTTAATTATATCAGATTTTTACATTTCTGAATAAGAAAAGGTACTATGAACTGTTTCAAAATAGCCAACAGCCTATGAAAAAGTATTTATAACCCAACAGCAAAGCATTAATATTCAGAATATAAACTAAACTCCTATAAATCAATAAGAAAATGACAACCCAATGGATCAATGGACAAAGAATGTAAACAGGCAAGTCACAAAAGAAGATATAATAAAGACCATTATATCTATGAAATGATGCTCATCTCATTAATCAGGGAAAATGCAAATAACAAGAAAATCCAGCAACAACTGGGAAAAAACCAGTACTTCCACTAACAACAACAACAACAACAACAACAACACCCAGCTATTTTGGGGGCATAATTAGGCAGTGTGTATTAAAAATAAAAACATACACTCTCTACTACCCAGCAATTATTCTTTTAAGAGAAATGCTTGTATAGAGTATGCAAAGAGGCTTGTACAGGAAACACTCTTTAGACTGGTGTTTATGATGGCGAAAAATTGAGACAACCTAAATATCCATTCATAGGGGAATGACAAAATAAATGGAGGTATTTTGATATTATGTTACATTATGAAGCCATTAAAAGGAATGAGCCACAGGCTGGGTGCCGTGGCTCACGCCTATAATCCCAGCACTTTGGGAGGCCGAGGCAGGTGGATCACAAGGTCCGGAGTTCGAGACCAGCCTGGCCAACATGGTGAAACCCTGTCTCTACTAATATACAAAAATTAGCTGGGCGTGGTGGTGGGTGCCTGTAATCCCAGCTACTCGGGAGGCTGAGGCAGGAGAGTCGTGTGAATCTGGGAGGTGGAGGTTGCAGTGGGCCGAGATCGCACCGTTGTACTCTGGCCTGGACAGGGCGAGACTCCGTCTCGAAAAAACAAAACAACAACAACAAAGAAGGAATGAGCCAGATCTATATTTATCAAAAATTCTAAGACAAATGCTTTAGTTGAAAAAACTAAGTTAGGCTGGGTGCGGTGGCTCATGCCTGTAATCCCAGCACCTTGGGAGGCTGAAGCGGGTGGGTCACGAGGTCAGGAGATCGAGACCACCCTGGCTAACACGGTGAAACCCTGTCTCTACTAAAAATACAAAAAAATTTAGCTGGGCGTGGTGGCGGGTGCCTGTAGTCCCAGCTACTTGGGAGGCTGAGGCAGAACCCAGGAGGTGGAGCTTGCAGTGAGCCGAGATCACGCCACTGCACTCCAGCCTGGGCAACAGAGTAAGACTCTGTCTCAAAAAAAAAAAAAGGCTGGGCGCAGTGGCTCACGCCTGTAATCGCAGCACTTTGGGAGGCCGAGGCAGGCAGATCACGAGGTCAGGAGATCGAGACCATCCAGGCTAACACCGTGAAACCCTATCTCTACTAAAAATACAAAAAATTAGCCGGGTGTGGTGGCGGATGCTTGTAGTCCCAGCTACTGGGAGGCTGAGGCAGGAGAATGGCATTAACCCAGGAGGTGGAGCTTGCAGTGAGCCGAGACCGCACCACTGCACTCCAGCCTGGGCGACAGAGCGAGACTCCATCTCAAAAAAAAAAAAAAAAAAAAAAAAAGTTGCAGAACACATAGAGTGATATCTTCTTTTAAAAAATGAATTTAATTGTTACTCCCCCCTACCCCTCATACAATGGAGGCTACATCATGTTTGGAAGTCATTGAAAAAAGACAGAAGAGAGAAGATTACTTGTTCAAAACATTGAGCAGCCAAATACAGGAACTCCACCAAAGTAATGAATGAAAAAGAAAGCCTGGGCTGTGTTCTTTCCATTTCAGAATTGTATTTATTTCTCAATGCCAAGAGCTTTTGCTGTTATAAATTTATCGTGATTGGTTCTCACTAGCAATGACCAATAACTAAATAAAATAAATAATTGGCAAAAACTGAATTACAGCAAAAGATTTAGTTTTAAAGATTTTTTTTTTTTTTTTTTTGAGACAGAGTCTTGCTCTGTTGCCTAGGCTGGAGTGCAGTCACGCCATCTCAGAGCACTGCAACCTCCGTTTCCCAAGTTCAAGCAATTCCACTGCCTGCCTCAGCCTCTGGAGTAGCTGGGGCAACAGGCATGAGCCAGTACACCCGGCTAATTTTCATATTTTTAGTAGAGACGGGGTTTGGCCATGTTGGCCAGGCTGGTCTTGAACTCCTGGCCTCAAGTGATTCACCTGCCTCAGCCTCCCAAAGTGCTGGGATTACAGGCATGAGCCGTGGAGCCGGGCCTCAAAGATCTTAATTGGCTTCATTTGCAATTCTAGAACTGGGCTTCATTCCAAAATGTTCTGGCCAGGCATGGTGGTGCACAGCTATAATCCCAGCACTTTGGGAGGCTGAGGCGGGAGGATCACTTGAACCCAGGAGTTCTAGACCAGTCTGGGCAACATAGGAAGACCCTTATCTCTACGAAAAACAAAAAATGAGCTGGGTATGGTTGTGCATGCCTGTGGTGCAGGGTTTCTGTGGTCCCATCTACTCTGGAGGCTGAGGCAGTAGGCTGCAGTGGGCTGTGATCGTGTCACTGCACTCCAGTCTGAGTGACAGAGTGAGACTGTTTAAAAAAAAAAAAAAAAAAAAAAAAATTTTCCAATGAGCCCAGCAGAGGAGGTTGGTTTTGTAGACAGAGAAGGACTGAAAAAAGCAGAAGCAAAGAACAAAAAGCAGATTGGTTATTTCAAAGTTACTTTCCTTGAAAGATGAAAGATGAGAACAGGGAAACAGAACAACAGAGAAAAAACTGATTGCTTAACATCAGGTTACTTCAGGTTACTTTTTGTTGTCAGGATTAAAGGCAGAGGAAATTTCATTATTATGCTAAGTAAAACTGGCCCGTTTGGGAAATTTGGCTGTTATCTCTCTCCTGATTTCTCAGAAGGTCAGATAACAACTCGGTTTCAGTTTGGTAACTTGGAATTTAAGTATGAGGGACTCCATTTTGATATTTGGCCTAGTCTGTTGACCTAGTACAGGAGCTCAGTCAAAAACAAAATTATATGAGTGCCTCAGAGTTATATGAATGCCACCTCTACTAAAAATGGAAAAATTAGCCTGGCATGGTGGTGTCTGCCTGTAGTCCTAGCTACTCAGGAGGCTAGGTGAGAGGATCACCTGAGCCCAGGATGCGGAGGTTACAGTGAGCTGACATGGCACCATACCACTGCACTCTAGCCTGGGCCACAGAATGAGACTCTGCCTCAAAAAAAAAACAAAACCAAAACCATGTATATATCTATATACAGATATATATATACACACATACACATACATATATGGATACATAATATATACATACACATATATATCCATACATTTTGTTTTAAATCTTCAGTGATTTAAAGCAAAACCTCAGAGGAAAGAGGGTTGCACTGTTAGAAACTTCTGCTTTAAAAATGAGAACCAGAGATGAGGTAGCACACTCTGGTCACTCTGCCCATGGTGTGGAAGCAGGGAGCTGGAGTGGCGGAGTCCATGTGTATGAAAAACACAGGCAAGCATTAGCAGATGGTTTCAGATGGTTTCCAGACAGCAGGCTGTGAATGGACCAAAGAGGAAGCTGTGACCGTGGGTAGGAAGTGCCTTGTTGAGGTCCTTACTCTGTTGAGTCTGCTTTCTGGGCTTAAAACCCAGCGGGTCCATATGCTGGTGTAATAGCAGGAGAAATCTTTTTGCAGAAGTCCG
Source organism: Pongo pygmaeus (assembly GCF_028885625.2). Lineage (NCBI taxonomy): Eukaryota > Metazoa > Chordata > Mammalia > Primates > Hominidae > Pongo > Pongo pygmaeus. Next base: position 61,437,759 of record NC_072377.2, read on the forward strand.
TTTGCACGAGGAGGAACCAGGGACTTTTCCGATATTTACCACATATTCTATGTAAGGTGTTACAATTACCACTCTTAGAAAGATCCATGTCTGCTTTCATTGTCTGCACTGCCAGGTGCCTCCTGGAGTGGAGAAAAACAGGGAACTATGTCTTTGCTGGGGGGTTGCTAGTTCTACTGAGGAGTGCTTGAGTTGTAGGTCTATGAGTGGAATTTAGCTTTAGGGTATAAATGAGCAAATTTGTCATCTTTCTAAATAAGACCCAGTTTAGGGATTACCCCAGAGGTTGGAGGTGGAGGAAGTAGTTGGCAACTTGCCCTGAAATCTAGAGGTTCACAGTCTGCTGACATGGACTCTGCCACTCCAGCTCCCTGCTTCCACACCATGGGCAGAGTGACGAGAGTGTGCTACCTCATCTCTGGTTCTCATCTTTAAAGCAGAAGTTTCTAACAGTGCAACCCTCTTTCCTCTGAGGTTTTGCTTTAAACCACTGAAGATATGGGGAGTGAAAGCAGCAGGGGCTTTCTGATGTGGTCATTAATGCCAGTCAGAGGGAGGCCTTTAATCAGAAGGCTCCAGACAGATGGGTGGACCAGGCGCAGTGGTTCACACCTGTCATCTCAGCACTTTGGGAGGCCAGGGTGGGCAGATCACCTGAACTCACTGTGGGGAAAAGAAAGAGAGATCAGACTGTTACTGTGTCTATGTAGAAAGAAGTAAACATAAGAGACTCCATTTTGTTCTGTACTAAGAAAAATTCTTCTGCCTTGAGACGCTGTTAATCTGTAACCCTACCCCCATCCCTGTGCTTGCAGAAACATGTGCTGTGTCGACTCAAGGTTTAATGGATTTAGGGCTATGCAGGATGTGCTTTGTTAAACAAACGCTTGAAGGTAGCATGCTTGTTAAAAGTCATCACCACTCCCTAATCTCAAGTACCCAGGGACACAAAACACTGTGGAAGGCCACAGGGACCTCTGCCTGGGAAAGCCAGGTATTGTCCAAGGTTTCTCCCCATGTGGTAGTCGGAAATATGGCCTCATGGCAAGAGAAAGACCTGACCTTCCCGCAGCCCGACACCCGTAAAGGGTCTGTGCTGAGGAGGATTAGTAAAAGAGGAAGGCCTCTTTGCAGTTGAGATAAGAGGAAGGCATCTGTCTCCTGCTCCTCCCTGGGCAATGGAATGTCTCGGTGTAAAACCCAATTGTATATTCCATCTACTGAGATAGGAGAAAACCGCCTTAGGGCTGGAGGTGAGACATGCTGGCGGCAATACTGCTCTTTAAGGCACTGAGATGTTTATGTATGTGCACATCAAAGGAACAGCACTTTTTTCTTAACCTTGTTTATGGTACAGAGACATTTGTTCACGTGTTTTCCTGCTGACCCTCTCCCCACTATTACCCTATTGTCCTGCCACATCCCCCTCTCTAAGATGGTAGAGATAATGATCAATAAATACTGAGGGAACTCAGAGACCAGTGCCAGCTCGCATCCTCCTTATGCTGAGCTCCAGTCCCGTGGGCCCACTTTTCTTCCTCTATACTTTGTCTCTGTGTCTCTTTCTTTTCTCAAGTCTTTCATTCCACCTGATGAGAAACGCTCACAGGTATGGAGGGGCAGGCCACCCCTTCACTCACAAGTTTGAGACCAGCCTGCTCAACATGGTGAAACCCCGTCTCTATTAAAAATACAAAAATTAGCCGAGCATAGTGGTGCACACCTGTAGTCCCAGCTACTTGGGAGGCTGAGGTAGGAGAGTTTCTTGAATCTGGGAGGCGGAGGCTGTAGTGAGCTGAGATCGCACCACTGTACTCCAGCCTGGGCGACAGAGTAAGAATCTGTCTATTTGAAAAAAAAAAAAGACAGATGCGGGGGCATCTACCCCAGAAGAAAGTGATTAGGAGGCTTACCTCCTGCCCCCTTGCCTATGGTCACCTAGCTTCCTTGAAAATAATGTAATCGGCATCTTTGTGTATGTACATTTTTAATGTTATCAGACTTTCTTAGTGAAATGCAACCAAACCAAGCACATATTTACTTTAAAATTCCATTGAAAACCAGGTATTTAAATTGATTTTAAGAACCTTGTTAAGGAAATCAGCCTGGCTAAGGAAAATTTGTACTGCATTTTAAAAGAGTTAAGCACATCTAACAAGACTCTAAGCTACTCTTGGGCAGCTCTGCTTAGTGTCTGAGCCACCTTCCCTCAAGAACTTTGTTGAAGAATGTTGAACGACCTTTCTGGAAGCCTTCTACTTGCAACATGAATTAAACAGCAGTTACGATCACTGGGATTAATAATGTGATGCCTGGAGCAGGTAACCTGGAATTATTAATATTATCTCTCTGTCATCTTTTTCTTTTCTTTTTGGAGGGGAGGGGGACAGGATGTCACTCTGTCACCCAGGCTAGAGTGCAGTGATGTGATCATATCTCACTGTAACCTTGAACTTCTGGGCTCAAGTGATCCTCCTGCCTCAGCCTCCAGAGTAGCTGGGACTATAGGCATGTGCCACCACACCCAGCTACTTTTTAAACTTTTTGTAGAAATGGAGTCTCGCTCTGCTGCCCAGGCTGGTCTCAAACTCCTGGGTTCAAGTGAGCCTCCCACCTTGGCCTCCCAGAGCACTGGGATTACAGGCACGAGCCAGTGTTCAGTCTTGTCATTGTTTTCCTTTCTCTTTCTTTTTTTTCTTTAGAGATGGGGGTCTCGCTTTGTTGCCAGGCTGGACTCTCAAACTTCTGGGCTCAAGTGATCCTCCCACCTCAGCCTCCTGAGTAGCTGTGACCACTGTCACACGCCACTACACTCACCTCTCTGCCATCTTTCACTAGAGAGCATGTCTTAGGCTGAGTGCGGTGGCTCATGCCTGTAATCCCAGCACTTTGGGAGGCCGAGGCAGGCGGATCACCTGAGGTTGGGAGTTCGAGACCAGCTTGACCAACACGGAGAAACTCCATCTCTACTAAAAGTACAAAATTAGCCGGGTGTGGTGGCGCCTGCTTGTAATCCCAGCTACTGGGGAGGCTGAGGCAGGAGAATCACTTTAATCTGGGAGGCGGGGGTTGCAGTGAGCCAAGACGGCGCCACTGCACTCCAGCCTGGGCAACAAGAGCGAAACTCCATCTTAAAAAAAAAAAAATAGAGAGAGAGAGCATGTCTTGAGCCATAGCTTGCTACTAAGTTTCTGGGACTTGAGAAGACAGGAGAGAGCAATATTTATTTCTCAATGTCCAGAGGGAAGTTACAAAATTTCAGTCATATGGTAAATGCTGAAGTACTTAATGCAGTAAAGTCCTTCCCTATCAGAAGCTACACACACTCTTGGTGGGGATAAGTTTCTGCTGAGGATTAATAGTGAAAACAGGTCTCCCTTTCAGGGTAGGAACACAAAACCATGCTTCATGTCTCCCCGTAGCTTTTAAGAGGGAGCACAATGGTTCAGAAACCCCCTTTCTTTCACCCTCACGTGCAAAATGACCACTTGTTGCTTGAGAGTGTGGCTCACCTCATTGTCCTGGTGATTAATCTCGCTGATGTTCGACTGTTGCAACAGGACCGTGAGGAGCCTGTAAGGAAAAAATAGGAGAAATGGCTCAAAAGAACAGGCAGTCACGGTGCTCTTGGAATCAGTATAAAATCATGACCTTAGAAAAAGCGTCAGTTGAAAGGCTCCGAATGAAGATGAGGGCCCTTTCCGTTTCTCTGGGAAAAAGATCCACAGAAAAGAAGCAAGAGCGTGACAGGTTAGAAGACACCTGTGTGGAGGGCTACTGTCTGCCTCTCCCACCGTCTCTCCGTTTCAGCACTCCCGAGGGGCACAGGGGGATGGAGAAACTTTAGGCTCATTGTGTTCACCAGGCCTCTGTCACCTAGCCATGCCCTTTAAGATCCAAAATCATGTAGCAATTATTATTATTATTTTTTCTTTGAGATGGAGTCTCGCTCTGTTGCCCAGGCTCAAGTGCAGTGGCACAAACTTGGCTCACTGCAAGCTCCGCCTCCTGGATTCACGCCATCCTCCTGCCTCAGCCTCCAGAGTAGCTGGGACTACAGGCGCCCCACACCACGCCCGGCTAATTTTTTCTATTTTTCAGTAGAGACGGGGTTTCACCGTGTTAGCCAGGATGGTCTGGATCTCCTGACCTCGTGATCCGCCTGCCTAAGCCTCCCAAAGTGCTGGGATTACAGGTGTGAGCCACCGTGCCTGGCCACTTATTCTTTATTCACTTTATAGAAACTTACAGAGTGCTTTCGACCTGCTTCACTCCTAGCTGCATATGTCATGCCTTTTTAATGCATAGATTATACCAGGAGGTTGTCAGTATTTGCAAGTTTGCTCATTCTTTGTAAAATACACACATGCCTAAGCACAAGATGACAGTAATCAGTGTAAAACAGCTATCAATGATTCTCAGATTCAGGCTCTTACCTGACTTGGATCTCCTGCTCAGTTGACTGAAGTCAGCGCTCCATCTGGGAGAGGGGGCAGCCGAGCATAGTGGAGAGGGGCCCCGGGCTCTGCAGCCAGATGGCTTGGGTTTACGTCCCAGCCCTGCCACTGATGAGCTCTGTGACCTCAGCCAAGTTACTTACCTTCTTCCTGCCTAAACTTCCTCATCTGTGAGATAGGAGTGATAAAAACTACCTATCACACAGCTCAGTGTGAGGATTAAATGAGTTAATATGCATACAACATATAGAGCATGCCTGGAACATGCTGTTATTTCTAGAGCACTTAACCCCAGAAGTTTGGACCCTGGCTCCATCTCAGAATTGCCTGGAGAGACTTTTTTTTTAAAACACAAATACCTGGACTCTGTACTCAGGGTTTCTAACTCAGTAGGTCTGGAGAAGCCCAGCTTCTACTGTTTAAAAAAAGCTCTTCAGGAAATTATGGTAAACAACCAGGTTTGGAAACAATTAAGAAAAGTGCTGAATGAATTAATCAATGGATACTCATCAAGATGATAAAGAATAGTGTATGGGCAGTCAATGGAGGAAATTCAGAAATTGCTTTTGGAAGAATTATTTGTAAAATGAAATTGTTTAGTCTCTTCTCCAATCAAATCTTTATCGTCTCTCAGATTGGAAGACATCTAAAGCCCTAAGTATTAAATTGTTACTTACAATAGAAGAAAAGAAGGATCCACTAATCATATTGCCTTAGCAGTAAATGTAATACACAGAGAGCTTAAATAGATATGGACTGCTGGTTATTTGCGGTGGAGGTGAAATAACCAGGAAGCCTGTGGTTTCAATCTTGTTTTATCATAGTCTTTTGGGGAGCCAGGATAATGCTCAGATTTAATTCTGACCTCACTACTGCACGATCTGAGTTTCTGTATCCTCATGTATATCAGAGGGGTAGCAACGCAGTGGTGTAAAGGATTGAGTGATCCAGCAGGCAGAGAGACCCTGGGTCACATACACCAAAGGGACAATGGCTATGACTGCATACAGTACATCTCTTTTATGCTCTCTGAATTCTAGATGTAGCCTTTGGTAGGAAGACATATAAAAATAATTGCATTTTGGGTCACACAATTTTTATCTTTGCAATTATTTCACCACTGGTTATATTTCCCTGTGGCTGCTTTGTGAGTGGGGGCAGGGCTTAACTGGTGACTGTGCTTCTCCTTCCTCTCTTTCCTTTCTGTCTTCTCTGGCTCATTATTGGCCATTATTTACTCTCTAGGGCCCATTTGGTCTGAGGGACTCGGGGAGGAGGGGAGGGCAAGGCAGGAGGTCAGCTGTGGTCCAGTGTGGTTATCCTCGGTTAGTCCTGAGCAGACAGAGATTATCTGTAGCCAGACAGGATCTTCTGGGGCTCTAACCAGATTAGAATGGGGGTAGGGAGAGCAAGACCTCTTGTCACATCCTGGGTGGCCTCCCAAGGTTCTGGGATGAACCGTGTGCCTAGATATTTGGCTTTCAAAGCCATTCTCTTCTCTATACTGCCCTGCTCTGAGGCTGACCTCTAGGGATGGCATCAACAAGGCTCCCTTTCCCTTGGCTTCCTATTGGGTTTTGCTGATGGGGGAACTGGCAGGAGAAGGGAGAGAAGCCAGCTCCCTTTCTGGCAATAATTGTATTTCTCTACCAAAGGCCTCAGTTCTTGCCAGGTGGCCCCTCTCCTACAGCTAAGCTACCACTGCAGCTCTCAGAAGTTTCCAGTAACAGCCCCTTCCTTGCCCCTTTAGGTCTAGAGAATAACATTTTCCTGCTCTTTTGGGGAAAGTGGGGGTGGGGTAGGGGGTTAGAACATCATCCATCATCTCTTGTTGGTCAATTTTTGGTCAATTTTTTTTTTGAGACAAGGTCTCACTCTGTCACCCAGGCTGGAGTGCAGTGGCACAATCACAGTTCACTGCAACCTGGACTTCCTGGGCTGAAGCGATTCATCCTCCTGCCTCGGCCTTCAGAGTAGTTTGCACTACAGGTGTACACCATCACGTCCAACTAATTTTTTAGTGTTTTTAGTAGAGATGGGGTTTCACTATGTTGCCCAGGCTGATCTTGAACTCCTGAACTCAAACGATCCTCAGCCGCCCGAAGTGCTGGGATTACAGGCGAGAATCACCCTATCCAGCCTTGTTGGCCAAGTTTAAATAGTCTTTCCCTAGACTTTCTCCAGTTGCCACCCTTTAATTCCCATGTCTTCTCTGTCATGGCTGTGACTGATACATGATGATCTATGTGGCCCAACTCCATTTGACTGTGAAGTCTCTGAGATCCATTGATCGTCAAAGCTGGACACAAATAGACAGATCAAGGCCCTCTCCTGCATTCTTGCCCTCTCTCACATGTTGTGAGAACAAAGAACCTGAGGCCCTTCCTGGCTTGCCAAGACCACCATACAGTGGCTCAGTGATACAGCCTGAACCAGAAACCAGGTGTCTCATTGCCAGCCTGGGACTTCCTTGCTGTTCTGTGGTACGGAGGTCACCTGTGAGATACTTGTCCAGCATCTTTCTCAATTCCTAGATGATTTGCAGCCCTCTGTTGTGCTTCCCCCGAGCTCTCATTTTGTGTTACCGTGGCCCAGGAGTCCTTCCACACCCCCATCAGCCCAGTTCAGACTCCCACCTGTCCTCGGATCTCCGAGTCAGTGATGTAAGACCCATCTCATCTCAGGTGCCAGGACAGCAGGCTTGGACCCCAGCAAGAGCAGTCCCAGACAGGTGGTGTGTGAGTCATAAGAGCACCGAGGCTGGGGCCAGACTGCCGCTGTTAGAATCCCTGCTCCATACCAACCAGCCAGTGACCTTGGGTGAGCTCCCAGTGCCTACATTTTCTTATCCATAAAATGCAGAGAATAATACCTACTTCCTCAAGATCTGTCATGACTTTGAGTCCATGCACACAAAGCACTTGGAATAGCCCTTACATGCCAGAATAAAGTTTTATATGGCCAGGTGCGCTGGCTCACGCCTGCCTGTAATCCCAGCACTTTGGGAGACCAAGGTGGGCGGATCACCTGAGGTCAAGAATTTGAGACCAGCCTGGCTAACATTGTGAAACCGTGTCTGTAACAGAAATAGAAAAATTAGCCAGGCATGATGGTGGGCACCTGTAATTCCAGCTACTAGGGAGGCTGAGGTCGGAGAATTGCTTCAATCTGGGAGGCGGAGGTTGCAGTGAGCCGAGATCATGCCACTGCACTCTAGCCTGGGCAACAGAGCTTGAGACTCTGTCTCAAAACAAACAAACAAACAAAAAAATCTATAAAATGATTAATTTTTTAATAGCTCCTACCTTCTATTTTCTGGGTCTCCACTGATTACCATTAGGTGAATGGCGGGTCTCAGAGAAGGATCAGCTAGAAGCATCCTGGGGACAACTCATCCCTGTGAGTTGTCTGGATGCTCCCAGACTTGGAGCTGGCCAGCGCAGTGACAGGTGGGAAAAAATGGTCCCGCAACCAGCCGTCTCCCCTTCCTGTCCCTGGAGCTGCCTGTATTAGAGTGTGCTGCAGTGAGACAACCACCGCAGGTCAGAACACACCACCTGGTAACTAGAGAACAGGACCCCAAGGAAATGATTTTCTTCCTCCCTTGGGCTGCAGTCAAGAGTGATGAAAAGAGGCAGAGTGGCTGGCACTCTGACAGGGAGGAAAAAAAAGTCTGCCAGTAGCCATGGAGACCACGAAAAAGAACTTCAGAGAGCCCCGTGGCTGCTTTCAGAGAAAATTGCTGCTTGCCTTCCAACACTAGCATGTGCAGCGTTGTACAAACACAACTCTGTTCTCTTTGGAGCTTTGTTTTAATGATCATGCCCCCTCTTTCACACCAGCGCCCTCTGAATGTCCCAGCCAAGGAAGCAAGAAAAGCCATGGGGAGCTGAAAGGGAGAAAACTTGGACCTGCTGAGAAGCAGAGGGTTCAAAGTAGGAAGGGGAATCATGAGAGGAAACCTGTGCGTCTTTGCTTTTGTAAACCCAATGTGCCCTCATGTTCATGATTATAAACCACTTATCCCTGCATCAGCCTCCATCCCCACTGAGCGGGTGTTTAGCTAAGGATGCAGATTCATACTGTTTGGTTTGTTCAGGAGTTGTTTCCATCCGAGCACTAAAATCCCTCTGGAGGCAAAGGACTAATTGAAGCGTCCCTTGGCTTGTTTATAAGCAGCTTCAGTTTGAGGCTTCTCTCTGAATAACCTCCAGTGAGCACCAAATAGAAGGAGCTTGCTGTTTGGAAATCTAAGTGTTAGCAGATTTTAAATCAGTATAAAAACCTGAGCACAAGGGCACCATGTGGCCTGTACATACTGTTTATGATTAGGGGAAAATGCAGACATATGCCAACTTACAAAGGTGTGTATAGATCCACACATACAACACACCCCAACAACCATTGCAGTAAACCTGTGTGCCCGGCAGTAGGATGCAGGACTGCATTTCCATGGGCCTGTGTCTGTGCACACATTTTTGTGGACCTGAGTGTGCTGAGGTGAAGAAGGCCAGGATGAGCACCAGTGGGGTGGCAGTAGTAGTGTTTCATTCCTTAGCTTCTTATGATGTTTATGGTGTTTCTGTCTTCCATCATCATCATCATTGATGACCATCAACATTATCATATCATCACCCCATCATCATCACCATGTTCACTTTCTGAACATGGACAATGTACTAGGTGCTGAGTTCAGTGTTTCCACACATTTTCTCCTTTACTTCTGCCTGCTTCCCTGTGAAGTAAGCAGGAATAATATATTTAATAGTACTTACTTCGCCAGGTGTGGTGGCTCACTCTTGTAATCCCAGCACTTTGGGAGGCTGAGGTGGGTGGATCACCTGAGGTTGGGAGTTCAAGACCAGCCTGACCAACATGGAGAAACCCCATCTCTACTAAAAATACAAAATTATCCGGGCATGGTGGTGCGTGTCTGTAATCCCAACTACTCGGGAGGCTGAGGCAGGAGAATTGCTTGAACCCAGGAGGCGCAGGTTGCGGTAAGCCAAGATTATGCCTTTACGCTCCAGCCTGGGCAACAAGAGTGAAACTCTGTCTCAAAAAAAAAAAAAAAAAAAAAATAGTACTTATTTCAAGGGGAAGCCGAGCCTTGACATGTTAACTTGCCCAAGAGAATAAGAGCTGGAGCCAGATTTAAACTCAGTCAGTCTGACTCATACTCATGAGCTGGCACTCCTGGCCACCCTTCAGGGATCTTTCTTTCCTCTTTCTTTCTTTCTTTCTTTCTTTCTTTCTTTCTTTCTTTCTTTTTCTTTCTTTCTTTCTGTCTCTCTCTCTCTCTTTCTTTCTTTTCTCTCTCTCTCTCTCTCTCCCTCTCTGTCCCTCTCTCTCTCTTTCTTTCCTCCCTTCCTTCCTTCCTTCCGGTCTTGTGCTGTCGCCCAGGTTGGATTACAGTGGCACGATCATAGCTCACCACAGCCTCAAATTCCTGGGCTCAAGCAATCTTCCAGTCTCAGCCTCCTGAATAGGTAGGACTACAGGAGCACATCACTATGCCTGGCTAATTAAAAAAAAAATCATTTTTAGAAATGAGGCCTCACTATGTTGCGTAAGCTGGTCTTGAACTCCTGGCCTCAAGTTATCCTCCTGCCTCCGTCTCCCAAAGCACTAGGATTACAGGTGTGAGCCACAATGCCTGGCCCCTTCAGGGATTTTAGATTGTTTTCAGATAAATATAATAAAATAAGATAACGAGTGAAGAAACAAGACAAAGAGAAAACAAGGGCAGGAAAAAAAAAAGACATGATCTATAGTCCTACATGTATGCCAGAGGTGGGACACAAATTGAGTTTTGAATTTTCTAAATATATAAAGACAGAAACATGCTCTGAAGTCACAGTGTCTGTATAGTAAAAAAAAATGATTTATCAGAAGCAGCACACCAATTCCTTCTTCAGTAGAAATATTTCTTGTGGTTTCTCATATAGAATTTTTCGGAGGTGCTAATGAACGATGAGCCAGTAAGACTGTTTCTTATAAGGCTTCTCAACGGAGACCAAGGGCTTAATGTCAAAATACGGCCATTAAAATAAATTTGGTTTCTACTTTAAACATTTAATGCAGATGTATCAAACTCTGCCATGGACCTAAAATTTCTCAAACAACTATAAAATATGTAATTTTAACAATGTAATTCCATAGGGAATCCTTTAGGGCGGACTAGTTTCCAATATTCTGTAGGTAACCAAGCTACAGTCATGCATCATTTAATGATGGGAATACTTTCTGAGAAATGTGTCGTTAGGTGATTTCATCATTGTGTGGACATCATAGAGTGTATTACACAAACCTAGATGGTAGAGCTTACTACACACCTATGCTATATGGTAGAGCCTATTGCTTCTAGGCTACAAACATGCACAGCATGTGACTGTACTAGACACTGTAGGCAATTGTAACACAGTGGTAAGTATTTATGTATCTAAACATAGAAAAGGTACAGTAAAAATATGATGTAATCATCTTATGGGACCATCATTACACATGCAGTCTGCCATTAACTGAAATGTCATTATGCAGCTTGTGACTGTATTTGATTTGCTGTATTGTTGTTAGGACTTAACCCAGTTAATCTTTGGAGAGCATTTACTAGAAATAACAATTTTGGTTTTGGAATAGTCAATCTTAACTTTTTGGGATTATTAGTTAAAGCAGCTAGCATTGCCATAACTAAAGCAGAATTTTATCTTTCAGAATCAGTTAAGGGCTTTTTGGACAATATAACTAACTATGTCATCTGCACACAGAAGGATGTTTATTTTTCTTATTTCAACTCATCCAAGGGTGGTGGCTGGGCCATTAGGTACAGTTTCAAGAGAGGGGAAGCCACGACTCTCTGCTCTCTTAGTTATAGCAACTTAATGTAGATCCTCAAGAGTCGAGGAGTACTGATAAGCATAATAAGAAATAGAAACACAAGTCCACAAAGAGGAAGTACACTTGAGTTGATTTTCAATTTATTATTGCAGTGATTTCAGAGAATGAACCTAATCAACTGATCCAATTGACATTGAATGTAATTTTGACTGACAAGGCTTAGTTTACCCCTCAGGTGCAATGGGTTAAGAACAGAGACAGCAAGCTTTTCACCAAAATCCATGTTCCCCTTTCCTGGATTGGAGGCATTGTTGGGAGATGGATTCCTGGCTAGAAACTATATTCCCCAAAGCACTTTATAACCAGATGCGGTCGAATGACTAGTCCTTATTGATGGAATATGAGCAGAAATGAATTGTGTCATTTGCAGGCTGAGGTTTTAAAGAACTGAGTGTGGCTTCTCTATAGGGTAGTCCCTGCTTAATCTGCGGTTTCGCTTTCCATTATTTCAGTTACCCACAGTTCACTGTGGTTCAAAAACATTCAATGAAAAATTCCAGAAATAAACAATTCATGTTTTAAATTGTGCAGCATTCTGAGTAGAATGATTAAATCTGCCGCTAACTACACTCCACTCTCATTAGTCACATAGGAGCCATCTCGGTTAACAGATTGGCTGTCCCTGTATCGCAGCACTGTGTTCATGTTACTCTTATTTTACTTAGCAGTGGCCCCAAAGTGCAAGAGTAGTGATACTGGCATATTGTTATAATTGTTCTATTTTATTATTATTGTTGTTAATCTCTTACTGTGCCTAATTTATACGTTAAATTTTATGGGTATGTATGTAGAGGAAAAAAACATAGCATATATGGACTTTGGTACTATCTGAGGTTTCAGACATCGATGTGGGTCTTGGAACGTATCCCCTCCAGGGTGACGGGGGACTACTGTGCTCCTCTTTCCCCATCTGCAGGCTGAATGAAGGGCATTCTGTGCTCTTAGGGGATGAAGGTGCTACAGAATGGAAGAAGCTTGGGTCCCTGAATCGCCATGTGGCAGGGAGCCACCTACCACCCCCCTACATTGGATGGTTACATGTCTGAGAAACTTTTTTTTTTTTGAGACGAAGTCTCACTTTGTCACCCAGCCTGGAGTGCAGTGGCGCAAACTCAGCTCACTGCAACCTCTGGGTTCAAGCGATTCTCCTGCTTCAGCCTCCTGAGTAGCTGGGCTTACAGGCACTCACCACCACATATGGCTAATTTTTGTATTTTTAGTACAGGTGGGGTTTTGCCATGTTGGCCAGGCTGGTCTCGAACTCCTCACCTCAGGTTATCCACCTGCCTCCCAAAGTGCTGGGATTACAGGTGTGAGCCATGGGACCCGGCCAGAAATAATTTTTAGTGTGTTAAAACACTGAAGCTTTGGATTTTATGTGCTACAACAGCTATAATTACCATAACTTAAATGGGCTCTTTTAATCTTCCAGAATCAGTTAATAGGTTTTGAAATGACCACTCCGAGTGAGGCAAGTAAAAGCAATTACATAGAGTAAATTAAGACAGAAGAAACAGAAAAGGTACATTTTAAAGTTATTTTCTAAAGACCACTTTTGGGAAAACAGTATGATTTTGTGACTAAGTATTTTTGTGGGGTCATTCTTTTTTTTTTGTTTTTCCTAATTCATCAAGAGGGAGTCATCTCCTCACGATGTCTATTGATTGTTAACTGTCTGGGTTTGCTGTTTCTTTTCTAAACATCCTTGTTTTGTTGGGCTTTGGGTAAATCCTAGTTTTCTGTTATTTCTGGACATAGTCCAATATAATAAGAGTCAAGCCTTGGGAATAGTCCTGGAATTTCCCAGGACCTTTTATTTTACTGTAAAAGAGATTGAAGTAAAGAAATCTTGTTATTCCTCAGCCTGGAAGATTATGGCCTTGGGCTCCTCATCCTAGACAGAGCTTCAGGTTTTAGTTCTGGACACAGAGTTGAGAGGGTGAAGTATATAGAATACACTCCTTGTGCTGCTGGCCTATGACCTAGGCTTGGAAATGCTCAATTCCTGTCAGAGGCATGTTCTGCACAGCAGAAAGCGTCCACCCTATTACTGATTCCATAGTAGAAATGCTGTTAGCAGCTGCTCTGAGAGGCTTTCTAAAGAATGGGGATCGAGGCCATGTAGACACAGAGAAATGGAGAAGCTACCCTTGGTATGGACAAAACCTTTTCCTTCATTGCTCAGTTATCTTACAAAAAGGTGGCCTTCTTGATCATCCAATTTACTTGAATGTATTTTTTCACAGGGCTTCTAGGAGCACACACTTCTGGTTTCCTTCTAACCCCTGATCTTCCTGCTGCTGGCTCCTTTGCCTCCTCCCAGCTCCTAAAGGCTGGCATGGCCCTGGGTTTTTTTTATTTTTATTTTTATTTATTTATTTATTTTTGAGACGGAGTCTCGCTCTGTCGCCCAGGCTGGAGTGCAGTGGCGCAATCTCGGCTCACTGCAACCTCTGCCTCCCAGGTTCAAGCGATTCTCCTGCCTCAGCCTTCCAAACAGCTGGGACTACAGGCACGCGCCACCATGCCCAGCTAATTTTTGTATTTTTAGTAGAGACGGGGTTTCACCATGTTGGCCAGGATGTTCTCGATCTCATGACCTCGTGATCCGCCCGCCTTGGCCTCCCAAAGTGCTGGGATTACAGGCGTGAGCCACTGTGTCCGGCCGCCCTGGGTTTAGACATTAATCTTTCTGCCCAGTCACTGCTCTTTTGCCCTATTTAATTTTCTTCATAGCCCTCATCATTATTAGAAATGATCTTATTTATGTGTTAACTGGTATGCTTAAGAGCTTCACTAGAATATAAGCCCTGTGACCTCAGAGACTCTGTTTTATTTACTACAGAATTTCAAAGGACTAGAACAGTCCTTGGTCCATAACATGTGCTCAAAAAATAGTTGTTGAATGCATAATTGACTGACTGATTAATGGAATGAATGAATATATGAATTCTGATGATAACAAACAGCATGTCTTCTTAAAGATTAGGAGACAAAACTTTTATCGAAGTAGGAGGAGATAGTTTGAGATTATTCTAGAATATTTTGTTGTGGTCCTATTTGCTGCAACTTCAAAAAAAAAAAAAAAGATGGTTTTCTTTTTCTTTTTTATCAGCCACAGAGGGATGGATTAGATGACCTTCTCATACAAGTTGAGTCACTCCCAACTTGAGCATCATGTAAACCTGGCCACTTACCTCACATCGGGCTCAGCAGTGGCAGCATGCAGTGGCAGGCGGCCATTTTTATCTGGGATATTGTGCTTGGCACCATTTCTGAGTAAACTCACACAGCCTTCAAGCCAGCCCTGAAATACAAGAGCAACCACATCATTATATAACAGAAGCTCATGTAACATGGTCCAACAAACTTTCTCTAGATTTTTTTCCCTTTCTCTGGTTTGGCTAAAAACATATTTTATTTGACTTGAAGTGGTTAAGAACCACAACTCCATCTTAGATGCCTCAACAGAGGGCCGAAGGTCTTGAAGTACAGATTCCCAGGTTTATGGGAGAACCTTTCCCCTTTAGATGCAGACTGACCTTAGAATCTCTCCATCTCCCCCTCCCCATTTCTAGGGCCGCTCACTGGTATTACATGTATAAGCTCAGACGCATGATAAATGGGCCTTGGTCTTCTATTGCAAGCAAAACTTTTCTAGTAACCACAAGGACAGCACCTTGCTTATTCAAGTCAGTCCCCCTCCCAGTGCCTAGCAGTCTAACCTGAGCTTCACTGCAATGGCTGGGACCCTGCCACCTTGTTGACTGATCTTTCTGATGCTGAAAGCTTGAATCCCTAAATATAAGGGCATCACCAGCACCTTCCAAAGGTTTCCCATTGCTATGTTTTATCCACCTGTAAATTCCTCAAGAAACTTTATGTGAACTGCTGAAACCTGCTGTCTACAATTGTCCAGATTGAGACCTGATATGGCCACATCTCATGCTTGTCTCCTCCTCGGTCAACATTTACTGCTGGGTCATCTTCTCATTGTCTCTCCCATTTCAAAGGCCAGGTGTAATTTCAGGCTAGCCCTCCCTCCCATGCTACTTTAACTGACCCATACCTATTGATAACCAAGTTTGGCTCGCGTGCTAAAGAGGATGTCTCCTACGTTCATCCAGAATGGCTTGGGTTATTTGCCCAATTATAAGTATACTTAAAAATAGATGAAATTATTATTATGAAGAATAATAGGATAACCCTCTATTTTGTTCAGAAGCAGGCTTCCCACCTTCCTACATTCGCATCTAGGTAAACCTCAAAATTATCCAGTAAAATGAGAAAGATGACTGAAGATTTTTCCTCCTTTTATTGAAAGCAATAAAAATAAAAATGTTGGCTGGGCAGGGTGGCTCACGCCTGTAATCCCAGCACTTTGGGAGGCTGAGGCGGGCAGATCACAAGGTCAGGCGATCGAGACCATCCTGATAACACGGTGAAACCCCGTCTCTACTAAAAACACAAAAAATTAGCTGGGTGTGGTGGCGGGTGCCTGTAGTCCCAGCTACTCGGGAGGCTGAGGCAGCAGAATGGCGTAAACCCGGGAGGTGGGGCTTGCAGTGGGCCGAGATCACGCCACTGCACTCCAGCCTGGGCGACAGAGCGAGACTCTGTCTCAAGAAAAAAAAAAAAAAATCAAAATGTTAATAAATGCATGGAGAAGAAGGAAGATAATCATAAGAGAAGAACCTTTTGGTTTTGAAAAGTCTGGAAGGAAAATCAACAAAAATGCATCAAAACTCAGAGTATAAATATTGAATATGATTTTGTAGAATTGACCATTAATATCTAAGTCTTAAGTAGAAGGAAGTATTTTTCTGGCATTTCCAGTCTTGAGTCATAGTTTACTGATGCATTAAATCTGTTTCTAGTTGTTAATGTCTAAATCATCAAGTTCTCAGATTAAAAGAAATGAGACCCAGAGACCCAAAAGAAAGGCATGCTGGGCAAATTTTAGAGTTGCCAAAGATTTACAGTTTTTGAAAAGCAGATCTTTTGGTGGGGGAAAGTTTGAAACACTTTTAAAAATCATATTGCAACATTTCCTGGAACTCTGTGTGTGTCAATGGTTTTCTGATTTTTTTTTTTTCCTGAAGATAAAAAGAAGAAAACCATTGAATATACTATCTGAAACCCTTGGTCAGTCACTATTAAGAACCAACAAATGAGTTTTATACCTACTATGTGCTGGCTGATTCCCCAAGTGTTTATTCGTCAGCTGTGATGAGCATTTTTTTAATTACATGTTACAAATGAAGGAGAAAGCACAAAGAGATACAGTGATTTGCCTAACCAACGTCACACACCTGTGAAATCTGATCATTTGAATTGGGTCCTTCTTGTTGTATCCAACTACTAAACCAGAGTTGAGAAGTCAGGGAAAAAAGCAGGCAGGGCAAGTAACATTGCTCCCAAAATGCAATTATCTGTGAGCCTGGCTGCTGAAACTGCCCGTAGTAACTAGTTTTATCTAATGGCTTCCGAAAAACCTGCTGCAACTCAAAGACAAATTTTACCCACCATGGTCGCTCACCAGTCAGAGCTTGCCAGCTCCCCAAAACTCGACTAGTGCCAATGAACTTTCTGGAAAAACAATATGTAACATTTCTCCTTCTAATAAAACCTACAACTTCCTCTTCATTCTTTGGACATATCGAGGACCACCTGGTCTGTGTGTATGCCCTGAATTGCAATTCTTTTTTTTCTTGTTTTTTGAGACAGGGTCTCACTCTTGTCACCCAGGCTGGAGTACAGTGGCACGATCTCAGCTCACTGCAGCCTCCACCTCCTGGGTTCAAGTGATTCTCCTGCCTCAGCTTCCCAAGTAGCTGGGACTACAGGCATGCGCCAGCACGCCTGGCTACATTTTGTATTTTTGGTAGAGACAGGGTTTCACCATGTTGCCCAGGCTGGTCTTGAACTCCTGACCTCAGGTGATCCACCTGCCTCGGCCTCCCAAAGTGCTGGGATTACAGGCGTGAGCCACCATGCCCAGCTGCAATTCTTATATATCAAATAATATGTTAAATGTAGAGATTCGTATCTCTCTCTCTCTCTCTCTCTCTCTCTCTATATATATATATATCTTGGCTCACCACAACTTCCGCCTCCTGGGTTCAGGCGATTCTCCTGCCTCAGCCTCCGGAGTACCTGGAATTACAGGCATGTGCCACCACGCCCGGCTAATTTTGTATTTTTAGTAGAGACAGGGTTTCTCCATGTTGGTCAGGCTGGTCTCAAACTCCCAACCTCAGGTGATCCTCCAGCCTCCTGGCCTCCCAAAGTAGTGGGATTACAGGTGTGAGCCACCGCACCTGGCCTCAACTCTACATATTTTATTTGAGTTTGACACATCTGTGGTAAGTTTTTTTGTACACTGAGTTCAGAGTTGTGGCTGAGACTTAACTTCTAAGTGTCCTGTTTGCGAAATTTTTCTTTAATTCTTGAATTTGAACATTGCCAGGAGGGAGGGATAAGCTTCACAGTGCAGTCCCCAGGACAACCGCTTCCCATGAGCCTCACCAGAACAATGGAGGGGCCTGCCTTGGGGAGCCACACGGAGATGGGGGCAGAGTTAAAAAGGTGGCACCACATGGTGTCCTGCTGGCAGACTGTCCTCATGCAGCCCTTAGAATATATTCCTAGAAAGAGTTGTCTGCAAAGGTGCCAACTTTCTAGGCTCCAAGGGTGTCCATCATTATTCACCGTGATTTAGAGGAGTACTTCTTCCCAGTCCCTTGCATAGCTCTCTAGTCAAAGAAATGTAAAATTTTGAATTTTTGAACTTCGAAAGGGGGACAGTTTGCTTTCACTACATTCTATTTGCTAGCGGCAGTCAGCTTTAGAAACCCCTTCTATCCCCTTCCTCTACCCCCTTATCCCAGTTTTCTCTTTTCTTCAGCTCAGACACTGGAAAAGTCCATAGCAAGAGCAGTTCTTAAGGCATGTGCTAGAAGGGAGGGGGCTAGGAGGACAGCCATATGTCTGTCTGAGATATGGGACTTCAGCTAATATGCACAGACAAGTGGCTTTTAAACCTGATGGGCAAGTTTTTAAAAATTGCCTGAGAGGCTGAGGCAGGCAGATCATGAGGTCAAGAGATCGAGACCATCCTGGCCAACATGGTGAAACCCTGTCTCTACTAAAAATACAAAAATTAGCTGGGTGTGGTGGTGCATGCCTGTAGTCCCAGTTACTTGGGAGGCTAAGGCAGGAGAATCGCTTGAACCCGGGAGGCAGAGGCTGCAGTGAGCTGAGATCGCACCGCTGCACTCCAGCCTGGTGACAGAGTAAGACTCAAAAAAAAAAAAAAAAAAAAAAAAAAAAATTGCCAAGGAGGTTTTTTCAACATGCAGACTCCCCCAACACCAACTACCCCAGTCCTGCTCCCAGAGTATCTGACTCAGAAGGTCTGGGGTATACCCCTGGTACCTGCATTTGACACTAATGTGAATAAGTTCTGATAACCCTCTACCATCAGACCAGCCTGGCACTTGCATTTGAAACAAGCACCCCAAGGGTATTGACGCAAAAGATCTGTGGACCACAGTTTGAAAATTTCTTCCCAGATTTGCATATGAGTTCTAGAGAGAGAGCACAAATAGAAAATGAAAAAGTAGGCTCTAAAGGAAATCTCTGTGAGACTTGGGCAATGCTTCATTGCAATCTCTGATAGATCATGGCAGAAAGGGGTGGTGTTTTGGAAAGGGAAGTGATTTAATTCAGCAGGACACCCTCAATGGGGCTGGTCAGAGTGAATTCACCACCATCAGTGGGCAGCAATAGCAAATGCAAGCCATAGCAAATGCAAGAAGTTGCCCTGGTAGCAACGGTGGTCATAGTGAAGATTTCTGGGTACCTCTCTGGAGAGGTAGAAAAAGGATGACCTCCATGTGGTGGTTAGGACTTGTTTGACATGGACTCAAGGCACCCCTAGGACCTCCCAAAAGGATTGCAGGAAGAGTTTGAGAGGAGAGGGTCTTGAGGATTTTCAGTAAGGCTTAACAACCAAGCTTGCTCTAATGTTGGGAAATGCTGAACTGAAATCTCTACTGGTGAGGACTAGCATTACGACACAGTTGTTAAATTGAGCCCTGATTGTGGGCTGAGTCCTCTGCTTGGTGTTGTCCCTTTAAGAGCCTGCTATGTCTCCCCTGTTCTCTATCTTCCAGTCCCTCCCACCGCCTTCCCCAGTTCTCATTGTTCTCCACATTCCTCAGCCTCAAGCTTCTACTCAACAAATCCTACCCTACAGATATTAACTGGATCTTCACAGTATTCCCACTATGTTGGGGTTATTTAGGGAGATTGTTTTTAGAAGCCCCAAGTGTGTCCAGAAATATCCCAAGAGAAATTCTGATGCCATTAAGATAGAAAAGAATGTTTCCCTAATGGCCATATCACCTCTATCTTAGAGGATTGTTAGGAAGATCCAAAATGGCCCAAATTCATGAAACCAACTCTAAGTGGGGATATAAACGTTGAAGATCATTGGAGTAAAGCTTCAAGTTCTAGCTCCTTTAGCCCGCTGCATAGATCCAAGAATGCTCCTTTGCAACTGGGACCCCATAATGACACCCTTAGCCTACCCTGCTCCTTAGACCCTGTGACAGGCACAAGTCAGTACCAGGTAGGTGGCCAGGCATAAACTTGTGCGGCCATAAGCATCCTGCATGTTAATATTGGCTCCCATCTTCAACAGCAGCTTCACTGTGTCCACCTGACGTCCAGAAACCGCATGCATCAAGGGCGTGCATCCTGGAATGAGACATTTCAACAGCCTTTAAACATGTTTGACCCATGAAACTGATGAGCAGGCTTTATTGGCCTGTTCATTTGTTTTGCTGTTTGCAATACAAACCCAGCTGTTTGTATAGGACTGAAGGGAGATGAAGCTGATTGTTGCTACATCTCTATAAACTATGTATTTTTTTTTACTGGCTCTTTTCAATCTTTTGCAATTTTGCAATAATTGGCTGAGTAAAACATTTTGGGTAGATGATAAAAATTGCTTATGACTGTGTCAGGGATCAGCATAATTTAAGACATAACAGGCAGATTTATCTTGACTTGGCTTGAACCATGTAGAATCTAGGAGTGCCTTTGGAAAGCCGCTCTATCCGGGCAGATGGGTTCAGCACACTTTTATTGGGGGTGGCAGGTGCTAAGGGGCAGGAACAGTACCCAGCCTTGGATTGTACAAATTCTTGCTGAAAAAGTGGCCACCTGTACTGAAATGCTTCTCTGTTTTCATAATCAATATAGGTCAAGGCATTTAGTTTTTTATGTGTTTTCTTCCTGAATAAAAATAGAGATGAAATTACACATTTTGATGAACTTTGCAGGGCTGTTGGAACAAGCCAGCCTCATGAGGCAGGATCCAGGTGCTTCTTATTCCTTCAGGTGAAGAAATCAAACCTCAGATTCACCCCTTGCCCAGACGAGACTTGTGTAGATGTCTTTGGACTGGAGATTGTGATTCTTCTCCAGATGAACTGCAAGCTATGACCCTGAGAAATCCCTGAGAAAGGGTAAATCCCAAGATTTCTGTTTTCACTGAAAGAACACCGAGTTCAGAGTTGTGGCTGAGTCTTAACTTCTAAGTGTCCCTTTTGCCAAAGTTGTCTTTAGTATTTGAATTTGAACATTGCCAGGAGGGAGTGATGAGCTTTGCAGTGCAGTCTCTAGGACACCACAAATTGAATTGCAGTCGGCAACTCAATTTCTCTCCAATTTTTTTCCTTCTAAAACTCTTTCAGTCATCTGTACTGGGAAAAAGCAGCAATGAAGTGCTATGTCTTAAAATAGTTGCAAAATTTCCTTCCTTTCCCTTCCTCCCTTCCTTTCTTCCTGTCAACAAGTGGTAATTATAACTATTGAGAGAAAAAAAGGACATGCTGCAAAAGGCAATTATTGAAGCAATCTGTGAATCTGAAATGCTCAGTAAGTAAAGCTAAAGAATCCCTAGATAGGCCGGGTGTGGTGGCTCCTGCCTGTAATCCCAGCACTTTGGGAGGCAGAGGTGGGCAGATCTCTTGAGGCCAGGAGTTCGAGAACAGCCTGGCCAACATGGTTAAACCCTGTCTAAAAATTCAAAAAAAATTTGCTGGGCGTGGTGGCACACACCTATGATCCCAGCTACTCAGGAGGCTGAGGCAGGAGAATTGCTTGAACCCGAGAGGTGGAGGTTGCAGTGAGCCGAGATTGTGCCACTGCACTCTAGCCTGGGTGACAGAGTGAGACTCCATCTCAAAAAAAACACACACACACAGAGAAACAAAAACAGAATCCCTAGATACTGTTTTCATAAAATTACATGCTATGTCTGGCTAATTTACATCTATCTTGAGAGCCTAGCTTACATATAAATTTCTTCAGGGAACACCTTCCTGACCCTCCATTGTGAACTGGATGTCCATGTTATAATTTTTCATCATCCTTCATTTTTCTCTAGTAATTCTTTTAATATTTTACAATTATGTATTGATTGAGCATAATCATGTGTTTAAAACTTGTCTCTTCTAAGCTATAAATTCGAAGTGGAAGGAACCACATCTCTCATGCTCATCACTGAATCCTCGGTACCAACCACTGTACCTGGTACCGGGAAGATATTAAACAGCAATTCTGAAATGCATAACCAAATGATTACTGAACGAATCTTTTTTTTTTTTTTTTTTTTTTTTTGAGACAGCATCTTGCTCTGTTGCCCAGGCTGGAGTGCAGTGGTGTGATCATGGCTCCCTGCAGCCTTGACCTTCCAGGCTCAAGCAATCCTTCCATGTCAATGTCTCAAAGTACAGGGATTACCGGCGTGAGCCACTGCATCTGGTCCAAATATTTCTTAAGCTTAAAATAATTTTCCTGAGGTGTCTCTAACTGAGGTTTAGGGAGGAATGACAGATTCATCTCAAATGGGGTTCCAAAATTTATTTTAAGTTGGTACATTTGTCCTTGTAGAAAATAGAAAAAAAACCCTCAAAATAAAACAAATGAGACAGTACAGCATTGTTCCTGTATGTAAAATTCATATATAAAAGAAAAGGTCTTCCTTAAACAAAAGCAATGGGAAAAGTAACAAAAAACAATAGCAACAACAACAAAAATACGGTACTTAGGAATAAATTTAACCGAAGAAGAGCAAGACATATGTGGATAAAAAGTATAAAACTTGCTGGGTGACATAAAAGAAGAACTAAACATGGGAAGATACTATGTTTATGAAGGAAAAGACTCAATATAGTAGAGCTATCAATTTCCTGAAAATGAATCTATACATTCATTGCAAGTCTAATAAAAACTCAACAAAGCTGTTGTGAAACTTGAAAAAAATCCTAAAATTTATCTGGAAGTTTAAAGTGTCAAAAAAATTTTCAAGACAATTTTACAGTAGAATGAAAGAGGATTATTGCTTTTTGAACCAACAAGATTATACAGCCATGGTAATTAAAATAATAAATATATCAACAGAACAGAAGAAACAGTCCATGAAATACTTAGACCTATGGAGGAACTCAATATATGACCAAAGTGACATCACAAATCACTAGGAAAAAAAAAGGTATTCAATAAATGGTGCTGACAAACTGGTTATACAAAAGGGATACGTTAAAATTAGATCTAAAATTCACATCATACATAAATATTTTCCAAATGGATTAGACACCAAATATGAAAAGCAAAATTTAACAACTTATAAAATATATAGACGAATATATTTTATAACATTAAGACTAGTAAGGCCTTACTGAAGAAGACATAAAAACTGCAAACTATAAAGAAAACATTTTATTAAATTCAATTATATTCAAATTAAAATTTTCTGTATTACATAAGGTCCCATAAACGAAATGAAAAGGCCAGTTACAGATTGGGAGGTTATTTGAATTCATAAAACCAAGAAAAAATTATGAGCTTAACTAAATAAATAACATCAACAATTCAATCAGAAAGAAATAAACAATGTAGGAGCAATTTGAGAGACAGCAGACACAAGCCAATAAACATATGAAAGATTATAAATCTCTCAAATAATTAGGGAATACATATTTCTATATTTCTCAATGTCATTGAGAAATGACATTGAGAAACCACTTCATACATATTGGATTAGCAATTATAAAATGTCTGAAATGCCAGGTGTTGTCAAGGATTTGGGAAACTCTTACATACTGTTGGTTAAAGTATAAGCTGGGACAACCATTTTTGGGGATAAATGTGGCAACATTTAATAAAATTATAGGTGCTTATACCTTATAACCCTGTAATTCCACTTCCAAGTTTATTTCATAAAGAAAATTTCACATTGATGAACAAAGAGATAGAATCAAAGATGATAATGAAGAATTAAACTAACAAGAAATGGCATAAATGAACATTAATAGAGAAATACATAAATTATGTTATATTTATGCAAAGAAGTGTCATAGAGCAATTAAAATGTCAGAGTTAAATTAATCCAGATCCACTTGAATAAATCTTGAAGACATAATTTTGAGTGAAGAAAGCCAATTGCAAAGATACACACTATTATTTATGTAAATTTTATAAATCAAAATAACAACAGGCTGCTATAAACCCAGTTAAAGCACAAAAACAGAAAAAGGAAAGATACACACCAACTTCAGAATAGTGGTTAGTTATTTTAGAGGAATGAAGGGAAAAGGGGTGGAATCAGAAAAGGATAAAAAGGGCCTTCAACTGCTCTGTAACTTTTTTCCTTTAAAAAAATCCAAGGAAAAGATTGCAAATTGTCAAAATTGTTAAATTCTGCAAAATAAAGGGTGGAGCAACTTGGTTAGGTAAGTTGTGCAGGAAGGTAGCCTCAGCGTCTTGTGTCCTTAAATGATCCACTTTGCCACATGGTAAAGTGTTCAAGAACTTTAAGACATCTGCACTATAAGATAAGGAGCAGAAAGAGCACTAACCAAGGACACAGAACATTTGGGTTCCAGTTCCAGCTATTTTATTAGCTATGAAACTTTGGCTAAGAAACTTAGCCACTTTGAGACTCATTGTCTTGTCCTGGGTGGTGCAAAGTAGTTACAGTAAGGTTATGAAATTCCAAAAGCAACAATAATAGCTTGTATTTATTGAGTGTTTATTATGTATCAGGCATAACTCTGAATACTCTAGATGGATTAACCCAGCTAGTTTTGATTTTTGTACTGTCCTTAGTCTGTTTTCTGTTGCTATAAATGAATACACGAGACTGGGTAATTTATGAAGTGAAGAATTTTATTTCTTTCAGTTCTGGAGGCTGGGATGTCCAAGGTTGAGGGGCCATATTGGGTGAGGGCCTTTTTGGTGGTGGGAACTCTCTGCAGAGGCCTGAGGTGGTACAGGGTATCACATGGCAAGGGAGCTCATGAGAGATGACCCAACTAGCTCTTATAACAGACCCACTCCCATGATTACTAACCCACTCCCACAATGACCCATGAGTGGATTAATCCCAATAATCTCCCAAAGGTTCCACCTCTCAACAATACTGCATTGTGGACCAGGTTCCCAACACATGAAATTTGAGGGAACACATTCAAACTATAGCATGTAGCTTGAATGTAGTTGAAATTGGGTATACTGATTCCTTCCACTTTATTCTTTTTCAAAATTGTTTTAACTATCCTAGTTCCTTTGTATTTCTGTACACATTTTAGCTAATCTTGTCTCTATGCACAAAAAATCTTGCTGGGGTTTGGTAGAAATTGTGGTCTCCATCTCATGCCAAGATGTCTCTTCAGAATTTGCGCTAAACCTGTATACAAATTTGAAGAGCATTGCATGTTTACTAAGTTGAGGCTTCTAGTCCACAAACATGGTATGCCTTTCCATTTATTAAGATCTTTGATTTATTTAATTAGCACTTTATAGTTTTCAACATACAAGTTCTGTACATATTTTATTGTATTTGCACCTAAATGTCTCTTTTTATTGAGTGATTTTAAATGGTATTATAGTTTAAAATTTTGATGTCTGCATGTTCATTGTTTGTATACAAAAATAAAATCTATGTCTTGTACCCTGTGACCTTGCTGAACTCACTTAGTTGTAGGAGTATGTTGGTAGGTTCCTTAGGAGTTACTATGAAGACAATCAAATTGTGCAAAAAGTAACAGTTTTCTTTTTTCCTTTTCAAGATGTATGCTTTTGGCCGGGCCAGTGGCTCACACCTGTAATCCCAGCACTTTGGGAGGCCAAGGTGGGCGGATCACCTGGGAGGTCAGGAGTTTGAGAAGAGCCTGGGCAACATGGTGAAACCTGTCTCTACTAAAAATACAAAAATTAGCTGGGCGCAGTGGCGGGCACCTGTAATCCCAGTTACTCGGGAGTCTGAGGCAGAATTGCTTGAACCCGGGAGGTGGAGGTTGCAGTGAGCCAAGATTGCACCACTGCACTCCAGTCTGGGTGACAGAGTGAGACTCTGTCAAAAAAATAAAAGATGTATGCTTTTTATTTCCTTTTCTTGCCCTTTTGCACTCATATTAAACTATGCTGAATTGGAGTAGTGAGAGTGGACATTCACACCTTATTCCAGGTCTTAGGGGCAAAGCACTCAAACTTTCACCATTAAGTAAAACCTTAGCTCTAGAGTTGTTGTTGCTGTTGTTGTTGTTGATACTCTTCCTTATGTTGAAGAAGCTCTCCTGTATTCCTATTTTTCTGAGATTTTTATTATTAATATGTGTTAAATTTTGTCTAAAGCTTTTTTTGTATTAATTGATATGAACATGTGATTTTTCTGCCTTAGTTGGTTAATTCGGTGGATTACATTGAATTTCAAATATTGAACCAGTCTTACATCCCTAACACCCCTAAAACAAACCCTACTTGGTCATGGTGTGTGATTCTTTTTGTTTTTGTTTTGAGATGGAGTCTTGCTCTGTCACCCAGGCTGGAGTGCAGTAGTGTGATCTCGGCTCACTGCAACCTCCACCTCCCAGGTTCAAGCAATTCTCATGCCTCAGCCTCCCCAGTAGCTAGGATTACAGGCGCATGTCACCGTACCCAGCTAATTTTTGTATTTTTAGTAGAGACGGGGTTTCACCATGTTGGCCAGGCCGGTCTTGACCTCAAGTCCTGACCTCAAGTCATCTGCTTGCCTCGACCTCCCAAAGTGTTGGGATTATAGGCGTGAGCCACTGTGTCGAGCCTATTTCTGTATATTACTGAATTCTATTTGCTAATATTTGGTTAAGGATTTTTATCTCTACTTTCATGAAGACTACTGGTCTATAGGCTTATTTTTTTTTACATCGTCTTTGGTTTTGATAGTGAAGTAATACTAGCTCATAAACATAACTGAAACGTGTTTTCTCATCTCTTTTTTTGGAAGAGATTATGTGGAATCGATGCTGGTTATTCTTTAAAAGTTTGTAGAAATCTGCCAGGTGAGGTGGCTCATATCTATAATCTTAGCCCTTTGGGAGGCCAAGGTGGGAGGATCACAAATCTCTGGTGAAATAATCTAGTCCTGAAGATATCTTTTTTGGGGGGGATTTTAAAATTATGAAGTCAATTTCCTAATTATAGGGCTCTTCAGATTACCTGTTTCTTATTGGCTATTTCTTACTGTTCTGTTTTCAAGTTCATTAATTCTTTCCTTTGCATCCTCATTCTGCTGCTGAGCTTATTCACTGAGTTTTAACATTGTGATGATTGTATTTTTGATTTTTAAAAATTCTCATTTGTTTTTTCCTTATGTCTTTTATTATTTCTTTGCTGAGACTTTCTATTTTTTTCTTTACTTTTAAGCATGTTTTCAATGGAAAAAAGTGCTCATTGAAGCATTTTTGTCACGGTTATTTGAAAATCTTTGTGAGATAATTCTAACATCTCTTTCATTGGCATCTGTTGATTATTTTTTCATTCAGTTTGGGATCTTCCTGTTTCTTGGTATGACAAGTAATTTTCGATTGAAACTTGGACATTTGGGGTATTATATTATGAGATTCCTGATCTTAAACCCTTTATTTTAGCTGGCTTCCATGGGCACTGCTGTAAAGGGGAAGTAAATGGGTGCCACCTCATTATTGCAAGGTGGCATTAGAAATCCAGGTTTCCTACTTAGTCTTTGCTGGAATGAGTGGGGCTGGAGCCCCATGGCTTTTTGTGGTGTTTGGCTGGAGTAGGGACTTATTGTCTAAAAAGTGTTCTGTCTTTCTAGGCTGTTCCTTTCCTGGTCCTTTAGCCAGAGAGGGAAGGCTTTTGTTGTTTTTCTTGCTGTTTAGTCTGTGCCTGTTGACATTTCTGGGTTGCCAGCTTCTTCAGCATCAGCTCTGGGAGAGACAAGGCAAAAAGAAAACGCTGGGCACTTACACCATGTCATTCCTTGAGTCAGAAGATCTCAGCTCATATGTCATCTTATCTCCATCTTCCAGAGTCTTTTTATGTTTATATATAACGTCCAGCGTTTTTAGTTGCATTTAGCAGAAATAATACGAAAGAAATGCATCTACTCCATCTTCCCAGAAGCAGAAATCCTTGCTCTTTGCCTTTTACAGTTACATTTTCTCAACATCCATTGCTACCAAAAGTAGTCTGCTCTTTCCGTACCCTTTCCTAACTACTTGACCTATCTATTTTGGTCATTCATACAAGGATATTGAAAACAAACTCGAACTGATGACTTCATTATAAGAGGCGATGTGGTATCTGCACATAGCCACAGTATCAAAATGGCTGGTCAGATATACATTTATTAACATTGTTCATGTCTGAAGGCCATCTCTAAAAAAATAGAGCAGAACATTCTGGATTCAAAATGCATACATATCTCACCTTCACTGTCACAGCATTCCAGGATAGAAGGGTCTTCCCGAATCACTGCAGTCAGAGCATTGACATCTCCATTAGAGGCTGCTTGATAAACCATGGTCAGGTCAACTTCCTCAGATGAGTCACCTTCATGCATCAAACAGACACAATGTTAGTGTGTGGAGCCAGTTCACTGAAAGAATAACAATACCCAAGTAGTCACCCACACAAGTGATTCATTAAAACTTCTCAAGTGAATCCAGGCAGAAGACTGAGTCATCCTGGCTACACACTCCCTCACCACTTCTGAAGAAAGGTGGATCACTCATGCCGTTTGTAACACCGCCGTGTATTGGAAAGGAACCTGAGGGATTGGACGTCATTTGAGATTTTCTGATTATTTCCAGGCTTTCAGGCTTCTCAAAGCCAGTGAGCCCAGAGAGGAAAGTGGGCCCTCATCTTGGTTCTGCATTGCCCTTTTTGATCTGGAACATGTTCCTTGTCCTCCCAATGACTCAGTTTACTACCTTTGAAAGAGACATTGTGCTCTCCATTCTCCGTTCTCCAGATGTAGAGGGTGAGGCAGCCTTTCCCACCCTATTCTGTACCCTGAGGACTGACCCTTGCCGAGTGCTCCACCCAGGCTCCCTCACCCTCTTGCTTGCCCATGAGAGGCACGGGCAGGAGCCTGATGGGGAGAAGAGACAGATGTGACATTTCTTCCTGCCTTCCCCTAGTGCAGTGTTCGGCAGGAGCCACTTCTCTCCCACCAGGAGGCTCTTTCTTGGCAGAGCCAGTCTCTTCCTCTGCAGAGTTAGTCTCTCTGGGTTCCCTGATAAAACGGTCCCCTCCCATCCTTTTTAGCTGTAAGTATGGGATTGGCTTCCCACTGATGTTAGTCTGTGGAGCTTCAGCATCCCTAGTTCATTCTTTCAGCCCTGCTTCATCTCTGCAAGCTGTCCCTTCATGAAAGTCTCTTCATTTCAACCACCTGAGATTTCATGAGAGGGAATTCCCAGAAGAAACAGAACTGTAGGCAACTCCTTTGAATTTGGTAGCCACCTGCATTATGCCTTGTGCATGACTGAACCAACTAATAGCATGGTCAAAGGCAACATCAGGCCAGGCATGATGGCTCAGGTCTGTAATCTCAGCACTTTGGGAGGCTGAGGTGGGAGGAAGGCTTGAGCCCAGGAGTCCGAGATCAGCCTGGGCAGCACAGTGAGACCCTCTCTCTACAAAAAATTTAAAAATTAGCTGGACATTGTTGTGGGTACCTGTAGTCCCAGGTACTCAGGAGGCTGAGGCAGGAGGATCACTTGAGCCCTGGAATTCAAGCAGTGAGCTATGATCATGCCACTATACTCCAGCCTGGACAATGGAGTGAGACCTTGTCTTAAAAAAAAAAAAAAAAAAAAAGGCAACAACAGAACTATGGGTCAAGTGGGGCTGGGTGCAGTGGCTCATGCCTGTAGTCCCAGCACTGTGTGAGGCCGAGGCGCGCAGATCACTTGAGGTCAGGAGTTCAAGACCAGCCTGGCCAGTGTGGAGAAACCCAGCCTCTACTAAAAATACAAAAAAATAAGCCAGGTGTGGTGGCGTGCGCCTGTAATCCCAGCTACTTGGGAGGCTGAGGCAGGATAATTGCTTTAACCCGGGAGGCAGAGGGTGCAGTGAGCTGAGATCACACCATTGCACTCTAGCCTGGGCGACACAGCGAGACTCTGTCTCAAAACAAAACAACAACAACAAAAGAACTGTGGGTCAAGTGGAGAACAGGGAGGACTGGGAGGTGAGTTCTGCTCAAGAGGAGGCCTCCAGGGAGAGGCTGTGTTGATCGACTCACACAGTTCTTCCCATGCACGCCTCCTCTGCTCCCCAAGCATAGCCACTGTTCAGGTGTGGTGGCTCACGCCTGTAATCTCAGCACTTTGGGAGGCTGAGGTGGGTGGATCACCTGAGGTCGGGAGTTTGAGACCAGCCTGACCAACGTGGAGAAACTCCGTCTCTACTAAAAATACAAAAAATTAGCTGGGCATGGTGGCGCATGCCTGTAATTCCAGCTACTCGGGAGGCTGAAGCAGGAGAATTGCTTGAACCCGGGAGGCGGAGGTTGCGGTGAGCCGAGATGGCGCCATTGTACTCCAGCCTGGGCAACAAGAGTGAAACTCCGTCTCAAAAAAAAAAAAAAAAAGTAAAAAAAGAGAAAAAGGTTTTTTAAGTTGTGTTTTTCTGCTAATGTGGACATTATGTCAAAGGTACTTTTTAGTTTTCAGTTCTAATTGATCTTTAGTTGGCAGTGGTCCTAACCCTTTGCCTCGGTTTCTCTGTCCCAGTATTTTTGGGAAGTCATAAGTGTCTTTTAGCCGGTTGACCTGTCTGTCCGCAAAGGAACTTGTTATTGGAAATGATTCATTTATGACAACAAAATGTTTTGTAAAGTGAGTGGTTGTTCCTTAACTTACCCACTGTAGTATTTTGTTGTTTTTGTTTGTTTGTTTTAGGCAGACTCACTTGCACATTTGCCTGGGGGCCAGAAATGAGAGAGGAGGGGTGTCCAGGTCAAATGCCACTCCTGTGATGAGCACAAGGACTGTGGAGCCAGACAACCTCAGTATCAGTCCCAGCTTGCACTGACCAGCTGTGTGGATTTGGGCTGTCCCCTCTCCAGGCCTTAGTTTCCTTGTTTTCATTTGTTTGTTTGTTTACAGGGTCTCTTTGGGTCACCCAGGCTGGAGTGCAGTGGCGTGATCTTGGCTCACTGCAGCCTTGACCTCCCAGGCCCAAGTGATCCTCCCATCTCAGCCTCCTGAGTAGCTGGGACTACAGACGTGCACCACCATGCCCAGCTAATTTTTGTATTTTTTGTAGAGATGGGGTTTTGCCATGTTGCCCAGGCTGATCTCTAACAATCCTCCCATGTTGGCCTCCCAAAGTGCTGGGATTTATAGGCATGAGCCACTGTTCCTGGCCAGTTTCTTTGTCTTTAAAATGAAGGTAATCATGATGATAATTATGATAACTACCTACCTCTCTTATAAGTTTGTTGGAAGGAAAAAAATGAGTTACTATTTAATTCTGTGTGCTTTTAGAACAAGGCCTGGCATATAATAGTGTATATATTTTATATATTTGCTGTGACTACTGCTACTTAAAAAAATTTTTTTTTGATGTGTTTAGAAAGCATTAGAAATCTGGGACATGTAGAGAAAATAGTCTCTTGTTGATGATGATTAGACAAAAAGTCCGTACATTGCACAGAACATTAGTCTCCATTAAGAACCTTCCCAGGACTCTAGACATTTTGTTAAGATTTCGCACAGTATATTTGGGCACAAGAAAGAGGGCCCAGAAATAGGACAAAGATGGAGCTGGTATCTGGTTGTGTGACCACATCCAAAGATGCTGGTGGTATTACTTCAGGAGGAAGATCCTGGTGGTGGGCTGAGGAGCTCTGTGTTTAACAGCCTGTTCATATGTTATATAATGTGCCTATATAACAGACATAAATGTATTCACAATCCATTCATCACTGAGTGCAATAAAATATGCAAGGCACATTCATCACACTAGACCACATACAGCTGAGAGAAACAATGATTGCATTGCCTGATAGAATTATGATCCCCAAAATATCTTGCCAGAAATCTAATTAGATGGTATTTAATAGAGCTAAAGGTAGAGTAACATATTGAAAGACAGGACCAGCTGGATTTCCTAGGCCGACTAAGAATCCCTAAGCCTAGCTGGGAAGGTGACTGCATCCACCTTTAAACACAGGACTTGGAACTTAGCTCACACCTGACCAATCAGAGAGCTCACTAAAACGCTAATTAGGCAAAAACAGGAGGTAAAGAAATAGCCAATCATCTGTTGTCTGAGAGCGTAGCGGGAGGGACAATGACTGGGATTTAAACCCAGGCATTCGAGCTGGCAATGGCTACCCTCTTTGGGTCGCCTCCCTTTGTATGGGAGCTCTGTTTTCACTCTATTAAATCTTGCAACTGCACATACTCTTCTGGTCCGTGTTTGTTACGTCTCGAGCTGAGCTTTCGCTCACTGTCCACCACTGCTGTTTGCTGCTGTCGCAGACCCGCCACTGACTTCTATCCCTCTGGATCCAGCAGGGTGTCCACTGTGCTCCTGATCCAGCGAGGCACCCATTGCTGTTCCCAATCGGGCTAAAGGCTTGCCATTGTTCCTGCACGGCTAACTGCCTGGGTTCGTCCTAATCGAGCTGAACGCTAGTCACCGGGTTCTAGGTTCTCTTCCATGACCCATGGCTTCTAATAGAGCTATAACACTCACTGCATGGCCCAAGATTCCATTCCTTGGAATACGTGAGGCCAAGAACCCCAGGTCAGATAACACGAGGTTTGCTACCATCTTGGAAGCCCCCCTGCCACCATCTTGGGAGCTCTAAGAACAAGGACCCCCGGTAACAATATCTTAGTCCACAAAATATCCACTTGAACTGATTGAAGGGTGGTTAAGTATGTAGTTTTTGCACTCAACTTCCCCTCTCCCTGTTGATAAGATTAACCTGATTATTTTCTAGGGACTACGTCCTCTCCTCTTCTAGCCCACAGGCTGATTCAATGGAATTGACTATATCCCTGGTCAGGGGCAGAACATGTGGCTTAGAACTAAGCCACTCAGCACTAGCATTATCCTGGCCATGGAGATGGATTCAGAAATGTGACCCAATTAGAGCCCATGAAAAGCAATGATACGTTTGATATGTTGACTGGGGTTGTCGAGAACAATACTGTCGCTTTGTTCTACCACCCATGAACCTGGAAGCCACCTGGTGACATCTTTCTCTTACCAGAGAAAGGTGGAGAGCTTTTCTCTGCCCGCCCCTCGCACCCCGCCCCCCTAAAAAAAAGAAAAAGGAAAAAGAAATCTTAGCCTAGATCAATGTCCCGAAGCATTTCCCCAATGTTTTCTGGTAGTTTCATGTCTTATATTTAAATCTTTAATCCGTTTTGATTTGACTTTTGTATATGGTGAGAGATAGGGGTCTAGTTTTATTCTTCTGCATATAGATATCCAGTCTTCCCAGCACCTTTTATTGAAGAGACTGTCCTTTCCCAAATGTATGTCTTGGTGCCTTTGTTAAAAATGAGTTGTCTGTAAATGTGTGAACTTGTTTCTGGAATCTCAGTTCTGTTCCATAGGTCTACGTGGCTGTTTTTATGTCAGTATCGTGCTATTTTGGTTACTATAGCCTTGTAGTATAATTTGAAGTCAAGTAATGTGATGCCTCCAGCTTAAGCCAATTTACATAGATTTTGTGTATTCATTTGGATTTTCTTTTTAATCACTGAAAAAGTTCTGACCGATAAAACGTTTTAAAAAAGAACTTGGAGTTTTAGTTGGAAAATTAGCTCTATAGAAATAAACAGCGTTGTAATAAATTAGTAGGAAGTCTGGCTGAATTACCAAATCTAGTAGCCATACTGAGGGCACTGATAGGCCTTTTCCATTCTTAACTGGTCAGTGTCATATTGAGGTCTATGGTCTCAAACAGGGGTATAGTGGCTGGAGAACATTCAGAGGTGAGTGACTGGAGGTATGAATGGACTTTAATCATGTCACGTGAAGAATGGTTGAAGGAAATAAATGTGTCTACTCTGAAGATTATTCCATGGGGTCATGATAGTAGTTTTCAGATAGTTAAAGAGTTTTTTTTAATTAAAAAAATTGTGCAGGAGGCTGAGGCAGGAGAATGGCGCGAATCCGGGAGGCAGAGCTTGCAGTGAGCCAAGATCACGCCACTGCACTCCAGCCTGGGCAACAGAGTGAGACTCTGTCTCAAAAAAAAAAAAATTGTGGTAAAAGATACACAAAATTTGAAATTTTAACCATTTAAGTGTGCTTACAGTTCAATTGCATTATGTCCATTCACACTGTTGTGTAACCATCACTAAAACTCATCTTTTCATCTTCCAAATCTCTGTACTCATTAAACTGTAACTTCACATTCTTTCCCGTCCCCAGTCCCTGGAAACCACCATTCTACTTTCTGTCTAGGAATTTGACTACTAAAGGCACCTCATGTATGTGGAATCAATAAACGTTGTCCTTTCGTGACTGGCTTATTTCACTTAGCATAATATCCTCAAGGTTCATCCATGTTGTAGAATGTGTCAGAATTGTCTCCCTTTTTAAGATTTAATAATATTTAATTGTATGTGTGCATCACATTTTGTTTATTCATTACCTGTCAATGGACACTTGGGTTGTTCCCATCTTTTGGCTATTGTGAATAATGCTGCTGTGAACATGGGTCTACAAATCTTTTTGCATTCCTGCTTTTAATTCTTTTGGGTATATACTCAGAAGTGGAATTGTTGGATCATGTGATAATTCCATTTTTAATTTTTGAAGGAACCACCATACTGTCTTCCAAAAGGCTGCACCATTTTGTATTTCCACCAAAGTGCACAAGAGTTTCAATTTCCCCATATCCTTGCTAACACTTATTATTTATTGTTTGGGTTTTAAAAAAAATAATAGCCATCCTAATGAGGGTGAAGTCATATTTCATTGTGGTTTTGATTTGCATTTCTCTAATATTAGTGACAGTGAGCATTTTTCCATGTGCTTATTGGCTATAGGCATATCTTTCAAGAAATGTCTATTCAAATCCTTTGCCCATTTTTAATTGAGTTGTTTGGCTTTTTGTTGCTGGGTTGTAGGAGTTCTTTATATATTCTGAATATTAAACTTTTATCAGGCATATGATTTGCAAATATTTTCTCTCATTCTGTGGGTTGCCTTTTCATTCTGTTGATAGTGTCCTTTGATGACAAAGCTTTTAATTTTGATGTAGTCTAATTTCGATTTTTTCTTCTGTTGTCTGTGCATTTGATGTCATAGCCAAGAAATCATTGCCAAATCCAGTGTCATGAAGCTTTTCCCTAGGCTTTTTTTTTATGAGTTTTACAGTTTTAGTCTTATGTTTGGGTCTTTGATCCATTTTGAGTTAACTTTTATATATGGTGTAAAGTAAGGGTCCAAATACATTTTTTTCCATGTGGCTATCCTGTTTTTCCAACATCATTCATTGAAAATACTATTGTCTTAGTCTGTTTCCTGCTGCTATAACACAATACTATAGACTGGGTAATTTATAAATAAACTTATTTGGCTCATGGTTCTTGAGGCTAGGAAGTCCAAGGGCGTGATGCCAACATGTGGTGAGGATGATCTCATGGCAGAAGGGTGAAAGGCAGAAGCAAGCATGTGAGACAGAAGAGGAAATCAGGCCAAACTCATTGTTTTTATCAGGCATCCACGCCAGAAGATATCTAACTCACTCCTAATATAACAGTATTAATCAATTCATCAGAGCAGAGCCCTCATGCTCCAATCACCTCTAAAAAGCCCACCTCTTAATACTAGTACAATGACAGTTAAATTTCAACACAACTTTCAGTGGGAACATTCAAGTCATAGCAACTATTCTTTCCCTATTGAATGGTCTTGGCACTCTTGTGGAAAATCAGTTGACCATAAATGTATGGGATTATTTCTGGACTTTCAGTTCTATTCTACTGATCTATATGTCTGTATGCCAGTACCACACTGTTTTCATTACTGTAGCTTTGTAGTAAGTTTTGAAACCAGGAAGTGTGAAACCTCCAACTCTTCTTTTTGAAGATTTTTTGGCTATTTTGGGGTCTCCTGAAATTCAATATGAATATTAGGATGATTTTTCTATTTCTGTAGAAAACATCATTGGGATTTTGACAGAGATTATATTGAATCTGTAGATTGCTTTGTGTAGTATTGGCATCTTAATAATATTAAGTTTTCTAATTCATGAAACATAAAATGTCTTTCCATTTACTGGTGTTTCCCTTAATTTCTTTCAGCAATGCTTTGTAGTTTTCAGTGTACCAGTCTTTTACCACCTTGGTTATTCCTAAGTATTTTATTCTTTCTCATACTATTGTAAATAGAATTGTTTTTCGAAGGGCTTTTATGCAAACAATTTTATGGTTAAATTGCTGTGTGAGACTCCAGTAGTTAGAAATAGCAGTGGGTGAGAGTGACAGAGAGACAGGTATTCTAATTATTATTAGAGCTTATAAAAATGGACTGGGTCACCTCAAGAAGTAGTGAGCTTCCTGTCACTGAAGATGACCTCTCTTGGCTAGATGACCACCAAACCTGTTTAGAAGGAATTTAGACATAGAATGAAGCACAGTGTAGGGGGAAAAGGAAGACGTGTGAAGCAGAATAGCATGTACTTCAGAATTCCTTCTGGCCCTGCGATGTACGCTAAACCACAGTACAACAAGGAAATAGGAAATGAAGGAGCTTCCCTAGAAGTTATTTACAAAGAGCCAATCTAAGTTGCGGTCAATGCAAATAATTGGGCACAAACTTAGAAACTGTACAGAGAATTTCTATAGAAATGAGGAAGCATGATGTAGAAATAACAAGTACAAAGAAAAGGATGACTTACGGTCCTAATGGAATCTAAAATGAGGGCGGGAAAGTTTTTTTCTACTGACAATCAGAAACCCACTTATTAAGATGTCTAAAAGATCTACATAAACAAACAACACCTCAGTCCTTCCTTGTCTCCTTCCTATTGCTCCTCTCTCTCTCTCTTTCTCATCTATTCGTCATCTATGTTTCTTTCCACACTGCTTACATGAGGAGCATGTTTTGAATGGTCTTGCCTCTCTAACTGCTTTAAACAGATAGACTTCTGTACGGGTGCATAAAGAGAGATTCCAGAATACACACAGGGTGAGAGACTCTGAGGGTAGAAAATGGAAGAAACATGAAGAAATAGGAAGAAAGAAGCATGTGAAGACACGCAGATTATATTTTATTTAAAACTCTGCCGCTGCTGCCGGAGAATGATCTGGGCGGCAGCTGGTGGCCTCGGCTAGCGGCCAGGAGCCACTTCTACGGGTGCCCAGAGAAGCAAAGGTCACCGGTCTCATGTCGTCGTCCTCTCTGCCCCCCAGGAGGGGCAAGAGGGAGCCACGGCCGATGTCAGAAATACACTTTCGGAAATGGCCTCTAAATCCTGGCTGAATTTTTTAACCTTCCTCTATGGATCGGCAATAGGATTTCTTTTATTTTCTCAGCTATTTAGTATTTTGTTGGGAGAAGAGGGTGACACCCAGACTAATGTTCTTCATAATGATCCTCATGCGAGGCATTCAGATGATAATGGACAGAATCATCTAGAATTCTTCATAATGATCCTCATGCGAGGCATTCAGATGATAATGGACAGAATCATCTAGAATTCTTCATAATGATCCTCATGCGAGGCATTCAGATGATAATGGACAGAATCATCTAGAAGGACAAATGAACTTCAATGCAGATTCTAGCCAACGTAAAGATGAGAACACAGACATCGCTGAAAACCTCTATCAGCAAGTAAAAATTCTTTGCTGGGTTATGACAGGCTCTGAAAACCTAGAGAAAAAGGCCAAACATGTCAAAGCTACATGGTCCCAGCGTCGTCTAAAAGTATTTTTTATGAGTTCAGAAGAAAATAAAGACTTCCCTGCTGTGGGATTGAAAACCAAAGAAGGCAGAGATGAGCTATACTGGAAAACAATTAAACCTTTTCAGTCTGTTCATCAACATCATTTAGAAGATGCTGATTGGTTTTTGAAAGCAGATGATGACACATATTTCATACTAGACAATTTGAGATGGCTTCTTTCAAAATATGATTCTAAAGAACCCATTTACTTTGGGAGAAGATTTAAGCCCTTTGTAAAGCAAGGCTGTATGAGTGGAGGAGCAGGATATTTACTAAGCAAAGAAAGCCTTGAAAAGATTTCTTGATGCATTTAAAACAGACAAGTGTCACATAATTCCTCCACTGAAGACTTAGCACTGGAGAGATGCATGGAAATTATAAATGTAGAAGCAGGAGATTCCAGAGATCCCACTGGAAAAGAAATTTTTCATCCCTTTGTGCCAGAACACCATTTAATAAAGGTTATCTACCTAGAAGCTTTTGGTACTGGA
This sequence comes from Pongo pygmaeus, assembly GCF_028885625.2. Lineage (NCBI taxonomy): Eukaryota > Metazoa > Chordata > Mammalia > Primates > Hominidae > Pongo > Pongo pygmaeus. Next base: position 61,475,894 of record NC_072377.2, read on the forward strand.
ATTACAACTATTATCCTTCTGTAGAGCGTCCTGGTTGCTGTTCTGATCTTGCAGTTTCTTTTCACTATGTTGATTTTACAACTGTGTATGTGTTAGAATACCTTGTTTATCATCTTCGTCCGTATGGTTATTTATACAGATATCAAGCTAACTTACCTGAAAATATGCTAAAGGAAATTAGTCAAGCAAACAAAAATGAAGGCACAAAAGTGAAGTTAGGAAACCCTTGAAAGAAAACCATGAATGAACAAAGGTAAAATGTCTAGCATTGCCCTGAAGAAGGACTTCTGCATTTCTGACATAGAGCACTGGAATCCCAGTGAGGAATTCTAAGTGAACATTCCATATAGAAATCTTTCACTTGAATGACTATAAACTGAAGCTTTAAATGAGCTGCGAAGTCTGTTAAAATGTGTTTTGATACAGTAATATAAAAATATATCTATATATATAAGAAGAACTTGTGTTTTTAAAATGATGGCCAGGTAGAGGAACTAGAAAAGAGATTTTGTTGTCTATTTTTGACCATCTGTATTATTGTCACTGAGAAACTAAAACAGTTGAATTTGCTAAAACTACACTGCACCATGTTAGTAAGAAACAGATCTGCCTTAAAGAAAATCTTAGGGCTGGGTGCAGTGGCTCACGCCTGTAATCCCAGCACTTTGGGAGGCCGAAGTGGGCAGATCACGAGGTCAGGAGATCGAGACCACCCTGGCCAACATGGTGAAATCTCATCTCCACTAAAAATACAAAAATTAGCTGGGCGTGGTGGCGCGCGCCTGTAGTCCCAGCTACTTGGCAGGCTGAGGCAGGAGAATCGCTTGAACCGGGGAGGTGGAGCTTGCAGTGAGTCGAGATCGCACCATTGCACTCCAGCCTGGGCGACAGAGTAAGACTCCGTCTCAAAAAAAGAAAAAAAAAGAAAATTTTAGACAGAAATATTGTTGCTCAGTGTTGTTAATACAGCTCAAGAGTTGAGTTTATATTTGCAGGATGATATAAATGATCCAACCCCCCCAACACATATAGTTATTGTCTAATGGAAATTTTGCTGTGATTATTTATAATTGGCAGTATTTCTTCCAGAAGAAGCTAAAATAAGACTGGCACTTATCGTGAAGTACCTTAATAAAACTGTGCTTTAAAATTATCGTGGGCCTTGACTGTATTATATATTTGATTCTAATTAGTAATCCTTTACAGAATCTCTGTTGTCTCTTTTCTAAATATGTTTAGCCACCCTTGAATACCATTCTCCACTATTAATATTAATTTACTCAAAGTATTCATAGCATTCTGTAAACATGTATTTTATAATATTTGTTCCCAAATTTACCCATTGTTAATTATGTGTAACTAATAATAAATTTAATGCTATTTGAGGATGCTTTTCTTGTATCAGTGCGACTCTCAGAAATTACTAAGTGACATTTTAAATTGATTATTTTAAACTCTTTCTAACTACATAGTTATGATTTCTTTCATTCTCATCCTGTTGACAGATGAGAACGTGTTTGTGCCTTTCATAACTTGTTTAAAGCAGAGTTTTAAAATTCATTTTTAGGATCTAAGGTGGCTATTAGTTACACTGGCAAGATTATTTTGAATGCAAGATTTTCACAGGAATTAATTAAAAACAATGGAAAATGCAGAGTGCTTAAACAAAAATGTTATATATTGAAAGAGTAGATATTTAACTTATAAATAACAGTCTGAAGGTTGATGCTGACTTACTATTTTGGGATAATTGTCTTGCCAATGGAAAATTCTAACAACGCAGAATACCTATTCAAGGCTGTCATCAAAAGCATTCACAAATGTTTCATTCTATTTTTAGTGACTCTGTTTAAAGACTTTCTGAAAGGAAAGAAAATTTTTAATTTTTATTATCTTTAGCAATACTGAGTGTGTCATAACAGAATATTTTACAGACTTTCTATGAGATTATTATTATTATTATTTTTTCTTGAGACAGTCTCGCTCTGTTGCCCAGGCTGGAGTGTAGTGGCACGATCTCGGCTCACTGCAGGCTCCGCCTCCCGGGTTCATGCCATTCTCCTGCCTCAGTCTCCCGTGTAGCTGGGACTACAGGCGTCTGCCACTACGCCTGGCTAATTTTTTGTATTTTTAGCAGAGACGGGGTTTCACCATGTTAGCCAGGATGATCTTGATCTCCTGACCTAGTGATCCACCAGCCTCGGCCTCCCAAAGTGCTGAGATTACAGGCGTGAGCCACCGGGTCCAGCCTTATGAGATTATTTTTAATGGCACAAAAGATTTACATTTCTCTTATGTTTATCATTATGCCAATTTTACATGGCTGTCATGCCACTGACTCTGCTGTTTAGCTAAATAATTTCTTTTTTTGGAGACAGAGTCTCACTCTGTCCCCCAGGCTGGAGTGCAGTGGCGTGATCTTGGCTCACTGCAACCTCTGCCTCCCAGGTTCAAGTGATTCTCCTGCCTCAGCCTCCCGAGTAGCTGGGATTACAGGCACCCGCCACCACGCCTGGCCAATTTTTGTATTTTTAGTAGAGATGGGGTTTTGCTATGTTGGCCAGGCTGGTCTTGAACTCCTGACCTCAGGTGATCTACCCACCTCTGCCTCCCAAGGTGCTGGGATTACAGTTGTGAGCCACAGCGCCTGGCTAGCTAAATAGTTTCTATTTATTGTGCCAAAACATGTCAAAATCATGACTCTTGGAATGGTTTATTTGAGAGGATGTTCATTTCATTGGCTAACCATGGATTACTCTGTCCACATAGTAAAAACATGCACCAATTTTTACCTATTATCGTGGTAGTATCATCTGCCAAAATTTCAAGGCATTAGTTTTATTCTTTGAACAACTCTTTACCATAGTGTGGACATGAATTTTCATATGTGTTACTTGACTAGAAGTATAAATGGTTTACTATAAATATCCAAAAACCTTAAGATTTGCTCATAGGAAATGAATGTTGTGATAAATCCTGGGCTCTAGAGTCAGACTTGCTTGGGTTTAAATTCTTGCTCCAACACTTACTGTTTTTGTAACCTTGAGCAATTTTATTTAATCTCTCTGTGTCTCAATTTTCTCATCTGTAAATTAGGGATAATAATACTACCTACCTCACAGGATTTTTGTGAGGGTTAAATAAATGTAAGGTTCTTAGAACACTGTCTGTCCCAGAATAGGGAGCAATAAATACAAGATTGTATTATTATTCTATTACCTTAGAGTGTAACTATTGCATTTAAGTGAATAAAAAATTTGCTTTGACCAGATACTGAAGGAAATATTTCATATATTTCTTAATAAGTAATAGCTAGTATTTATCGAGTGCCTATTGTGTGCTAACTATTGTGCTTAGATAATCTGTGTATAATAGTGTTAATCCTCAAAATTTGGGTGTTATTCCCATGTTACAGATAAGGAAACTGAGGCTCGGAGAATTAAAGTCACTTTGTCACTTTCACAAAGCTAGTAAGTAACAGAGGCAGGATTTATATTCAAACCCTGTGTGTTCATTTGAACTGTATCAGGGTTAGGGTTAGTCATTTAGTATTATTTCCATTTTTATTTATATGATATATGACATCTGATACATTGGCCAGTAATACGCAAATTAACCCAGCCAAATTATCATAGTGATTCTTAAACTGTGGTTAGCATACTTGCCTAGGATGTTGTTAAAATGCTGATCTGCAGACCCCAGTCTCAGAAATTCTAATTTAAGCATGGGGCCCAAGAGTATGCATTCTTACCAAATACCCTAGGACAGTGATTGTCAAAAGTGTGGTCCCAACAAACAGCATCAACATCACCTGGGAACCTGTTGGAAATGCAACCTCTCTCAGGGCCCCATCTCAGATCTACTAAATCAGATACTCTAGGAGCAGGGGCAGGGGCTAGCAGTTGTGTTTAAGCAAACTCTGCAGGTGTCTTTCTCATCCTAGTTTGAGAACCACTGCCAACACCTACATGATTTTGGTGCAAATAGTGTTTGAAACACACTGAAGATTACTGCCCCATTATTAAGACATTTTTCAAAAAGCATGTTTTAAATCAGTGTAGTCCAGGATCACATAATATTAAATATGAAATAAAGATAATTTAAAGGGTCATTGGATCATTCATTTTGGCCAAATTTGTAGCTTCTCCAAAGTGACTAATATCAGGGCCCACGATAAAATCTGTAATGCTCCAAGTTTAGTAATTTTATATTGAGGCAGGAAGGGTTCATTAAGTACTAATAAGTACCAAATTTATTAAAAGCATACATAAAATAAGTGTCATCAAAAAGGTCTACAATTGTTAGTAAAAAAAATTTAAATTGAAGTAGTAAATGCTATTTTATAACATACAGAGCATTTTTCTGCCAATTCATTCTGTTTTGTGTGACCTAATAAAGCAAAAACAAAAACAATTCTCCGAGTATTTCATAGAGCACATAAAACCAGATTTCATGATGATGATGTATTCACTAGCTTTTAGATTAAGATCTTTGTTATTTAGATAAATTATTTTAGTATGGTTTTAAAACATAAGGCTTTTGATGTCTTATGTTCTCTAATGATGGTATGCTTGTATTTTCTAGTGGAAAGTTAATAGATAAAGCCGATTTTTGTCCCAGTTTGTTTTCAAATATCATAAATTCAGAGGAGTTTTTCTTACTGTAATGAGATATGAAAATAAACCACTGATGGGCTTTTAATATTATTTGAATATGGAATTGGATTTGAGCATTAAATTTGCTAACTGGTTATTTTCACAATTGTTTTCTTGAGTATTAATTTTTCACTTCTTTGAGACTGTCAAACCATAGTTATTAGCAGGTTGATGCACTATTGTACTTGAAAGAATCCCTTGATTGATTAAATTACATCTAACATTTTATTCTCCATTTGTTTTCAGTTCATTAAACTAATATTCTTTGACAGTTTCTGCTTTGTATTTATTGCCCTTCTTTATTTGTTTTATTACTAATTCCCATTTTCTAGTTACTCTTAAATGCTGCCTTCACAGGGTTAATTTGGCTGTTAATAGTGATTAAAATTTTTATGACTTAATTGATCATTTTAAACCTACGAACTGGGTTTCCCTATAAGATTGAAAGTAAAAGTCTAAGAATAATGCCTGCTGGCTCTCAAGATAGTTGCCCTGCTTAAAATTCTAGAATTTTAAATTAATTCTACATCTACAATTATTATTATTACTTTTTTTTTTTTCTTTTTTTGAGACGGAGTTTCACTCTTGTTACCCAGGCGTGATCTTGGCTCACCGCAACCTCTGCCTCCTGGGTTCAAGCAATTCTCCTTCTTCAGCCTCCCGAGTAGCTGGGGTTACAGGCATGCACCACCACGCCCAGCTCATTTTGTAGTTTTAGTAGAGACGGGGTTTCACCATGTTGGTCAGGCTGGTCTTGAACTCCCAACCTCAGGTGATCCACCTGCCTCAGCCTCCCAAAGTGCTGGGATTATAGGCGTGAGCCACCGCGCCTAGCCACATCTACAATTATTAAAGGAAGTAAAGTTATTTGGATTCTTCCACTCACCCTTTTCTCAAAAACAAAAAAAACCAAAACCCATTTGCTTTATTTTTCTGCTTTATAGTAGGCCTGACAGAAACATACTGAAGCAATCTGGGAGACAATCTGTGGTAGATCCTATGCTAAATGTTAATGTTACCTCTGTTGATTTAAAAACACGTGTTTAGGGGCTGGGCAGCAGTGGCTCACACCTGTAATCCCAGCACTTTGGGAGGCCGAGGCAGGAGGATCACGAGGTCAGGAGATCAAGACCAACCTGGCTAACATGGTGAAACCCCGTCTCTCCTAAAAATACAAAAAATTTAGCCGGGTGTGGTGGCGGGCGCCTGTAGTCCCAGCTACTCAGGAGGCTGAGGCAGGAGAATGGTGTGAAGCCGGGTGGCAGAGCTTGCAGTGAGCCGAGATCGTGCCACTGCACTCCAGCCTGGGCGACAGAGTGAGACTCTGTCTCAAAACAAACAAACAAACAAACAAACAAACCCAAAAAAACCCAAACACGTGTTTATATATAAGAGTTGAAATAAAAATTTTAACAAAGGGTAGAATAAGGAATTTTACAATTTCCCTTTAGAGAAACCAGCTCTAAAGTTTTAGGGTTGAATTGTGCTCTATTTCAATTCCCTTACCTCTCTAGTTTTCAGTTTATATTAGTTAAATTTTAATAACTTTGCAGGGCCTGGCAAATTAATAACCTACATGAAGTATTTTATCAGAGGGAAACTAATCTTACTGCTAAGCAGTGTGTTGTACTACATAGTGAATGTTTGTGTTTTGGAATCTAAAAATTATTTAAGGTAATGGTGTTATGAATGGTTTAAAAATGTCTGGTGACTTGCTTATTTTAAGTGATCACCATTAAGTCAGAAAAACGTATTTTTAAATGTTTCTCAAAGTGGCTTTTGAACATTTTTAAACAGTTAATTTAAATAATGCATAAGATAAATTACCATGTTCAAAGTTAAAAAAAAAAAAACTTGGGTGTGGCTTGGTTTGGTGGCTTATGCCTATAATCCTAGCACTTTAAGAGGCCGAGGTGGGCCGGGTGCGGTGGCTCACGCCTGTAATCCCAGCACTTTGGGAGGCCGAGGCGGGCGGATCACAAGGTCAGGAGATCGAGACCATCCTGGCTAACACGGTGAAACCCTATCTCTATTAAAAATACAAAAAAATTAGCCGGGCATGGTGGTGGGCGCCTGTAGTCCCAGCTACTTGGGAGGCCGAGGCAGGAGAATGGCATGAACCCGGGTGGCGGAGCTTGCAGTGAGCCGAGATCATGCCACTGTGCTCCAGCCTGGGCGACAGAGTGAGACTCCGTCTCAAAAAAAAAAATAAAGAGGCCGAAGTGAGAGGATCACTTGAGACCAGTAGTTGGAGACCAGCCTGAGCAACATAGCAAGACCTCATCTCTACAATTGTGTTTTAACTGTAATATATATATATGAAATGTGTAAAAGTCTGTAAAAGCCTGGAAGAACGTGCATCAAAAAGTCAATAGAGATAATCTCTTGGATATTCTTCAGAACTTTCTATAGTTTTCAAATTCTTTATAATGAATTTATGTTCTTTTATACCTGTCAAAATAAACCAAGTTTTTTTCCTTACATGGTAAGAGAGAAGTCAAGCTTACTAGCTTTAATAAACCATTACTAAGGGGGTACACAGAGCCTAGCATATCTATAACTAAGAAAACAAGTCCTTGTTGTTTGATAACATCCTAAAAAAGAAAAAAGTATGTATTTTGCTAATTCTGACCTTTATAAATACTCTAGTAGGTTTTTTAAAAAAAACAGGTATGTATTTTAATTTTTATTAATTTTTACCTAAAAATTGGAAAGATAAACAGTCTTAAGATCATTTCTTTCCTTCATTTTTCATGGTCAAAAAACCTAACTGATTTCTGGATGTATCATAAATTATCCAATGTCAAGGGCTTTGCATTAATACTGGTATGTCAGACATGTAATAGGCTATTAAAGATGTTTTAGATTAGAGGACCTTCCTTACAGTATCTCAGGTTTTACAAAAAGATTCCTTTTTTAGAGCTTCACATGGTGGCTTTGTCCTTGGGTTATTATGGAGCTCTTTGGGAAAGCCCTTGACTGCATCGGTTCCTGGGCCCATTTTGTTGAAATTACCCAGAAGTTAGCTTGACACTTGTTCTGCTTAAGCTGTGACCCTTTTGCAAAAGGGCCAGGTCAGTGGAAGGGCACATTGGGTATTGCAATTTCAAGAGTTCAGACCAGGGTAATTTGGGGAGGCTTTCTTTGGTTTATTCTATTCTGAGGATTCTTGGGTGACTAAACACATCCTAGGGTCACCAATGATGTCTGGATTCATTTTGGACAACCACAGAGGACTCTGCAGATCTTTCTTAGATTGTTCCTTGACATAGAATTGATTGCCTCTGAAGAACTCATTCATCCATTTACTCATCTACCACAGGCTAGTAAAATTGTAGTTACAAAGGCTGTAGAGTTTTCTGTCCCTAAGAAAGACATGCCCTAGTGGGAAGACAAATGTCTTATTTATGATTGAGACATACTGGAGATATTATGGCAGGACAGGGGAAGAATCACTTCAGTGAACAGTTTTCTGGGCATTCCTCTAATTCCCTCTCTCCTCCTGCGGGATTATCCTGAATGCTTTGAAGAAACTGCATTCTTAGGGGTACCCAGAATGACCTATCCACAAAGTGGCGTCTTTCCACCTTTAAGGAGCATGCCAGGCCTTACACCGCACCACGATGGCTTCATGGGACAACATTGCCACCCACTGGTAATGAAGAGTCTCTGTGGACCTTCACCTGGGCCCTGAGTCAATCTGGAACTCTTTGGCCATGCAAGAACAAGTTAAAGGTCATTGACACAGCTGGCTGGCATTGAAACAAAATTAGTCTCATGTGACTTTTTTCAAATATATCAGGTGACGCAAAGCATACATATAGAAAAATGGTAAGAGCACAAGCTCTGGGGCCTCACCTGTAGAGTCTGATTCTGGCACTGCCACTTACCTGTTAGCTATGTGACCTTAGGCAAGTTGCTTAACATCTCTATGTCCGTTCTTCACTTGCCAAATGGATAAGAATAGTGCCTCCCCCTTAGGGCTGTTCTGAGAGCTGAATGAATTAATTCATATGAAGTGCTTAAAGCAGTGTGCCTGGCCCAGAGTAAATATTCAAAGTGCTTTAATTAGTGGGGTGATTCCTCAAAGACCAAGAGGCAGAAATACCATTTGACCCAGCAATCCCATTACTAGGTATATACCCCAAGGAATATAAATCTTTCTATTATAAAGATACTTGCATGCATATCACAATAGCAGCACTGTTCACTGTTAGCGAAAACATGGAATCAACCTAAATGCCCATCAATGATAAATTGGATAGAGAAAATGTGATACATACGCACCATGGAATACTATGCACCATGGAATACTATGCAGCAATAAAAAAGAATGAGGTCATGTCCTTTGCAGGGACATGGATGGAGTTGGAAGCCATTATCCTCAGCAAACTAATGCAGGAACAGAAAACCAAACACCACATGTTCTCACTGATAAGTGGGAGCTGAATGATGAGAACATATGGACACATGGAGAGGAACAACACACACTGGAGCCTATCAGAGGGGGTGGTGTGGGGAGGGGGGGAGCATCAGGAAGAAGAGCTAATAGATGCTGAGCTTAATATTTAGGTGATGGGATTATCTGTGCAGCAAACAAACATGGCACACATTTACCTGTGTAACAAACCTGCACATCCTACAGATGTACCCTTGAACTTAAAATAAAAGTTAAAGAAAAAAAAAAAAAAAGTGTGTCTGCTGTTATTATTATCCAAATTACTACTTTGACATAGATAGGCACTTGTGTCTTCTTGCTCTTAGACGAGACCCTTTGCCTTGTGCCGCAGGCTGTAGTAATTTTGTGAGCAGAAACATTTTTACCATTTCTCATGTCTTCTCCAGTCCCTCAGGGTGTATTGCCTGAGAAGATAAGAGTGTTTTAGAAAGTGTCAGTCATATGAGAAGAAGAGAGTTTCTTTCTAACATTTTAAAGGGAAAAATAGCTCCGAGCTTTCCACATGTACCAGCTGAGGGAACAAATATGCAAAGTGACCTTCATACCGTGGGAGTGGAAAAGAAGAGATTTCATTCTGTGGGGAGGAAGTCTTGCAACAGTATTATCTCAAGGGTAAATATCTGACTGCAATCAGATCTTTCTTCCTAATCAAATTTGTGATGCAACACATGTTGTGTTTCTTTGAATGTTAGCATCTCTGTGCTCTCGCGGGGGTAGGTTTTCTGAGCTGTGAATGGCATTTCATGTTGAGCGCCTCTCCTGCATGAAGAGGACTTGGGGAATGGAATTTTCTGTTTTAAGGAGTGTGTCTGTGTTGAAATTCAGTGAAGATGCCTCTTAGAATGCACTTTTATAGAATGCATCTTTATTTTAATAATATTAATTCTTAAAAATATCTCAATATGTACGGGGCCTTTAGGATGGAGGCAATATACACACTTATTGATTAATTTAGTATACATATGCTGCTCAGATGGGCTTTCTCACCCACTGGGGTTTTGTTGAAACTTTTCTGATGTTAAAATATTATGTCAAGAAGTACTTTGGTAATTACGCAGTGATATGGTCTGGCTCTGTGTTCCCACCCAAATCTCATCTTGAATTGTAATCCGAATTGTAATCCTCACATGTTGGTGGAGGGACCTCGTGGGAGGTGATTAAATCATGGGGGTGGTTCCCCCATGCTGCTTTTCTCATAATAGTGAGTTCTCATGAGATCTGATGGTTTTTTTAAAATTTAATTTTATTATTATTATACTTTAAGTTTCAGGGTACATATGCACAACATGCAGGTTTGTTACATATGTATACATGTGCCATGTTGGTGTGCTGCACCCATTAACTCATCATTTAGCATTAGGTATATCTCCTAATGCTATCCCTCCCCCCTCCCCCCACCCCACAACAGGCCCCGGTGTGTGATGTTCCCTTTCCTGTGTCCATGTGTTTTCATTGTTCAATTCTCACCTATGAGTGAGAACATGCGGTGTTTGGTTTTTTGTCCTTTAGATATTTTGCTGAGAATGATGGTTTCCAGCTTCATCCATGTCCCTACAAAGGACATGAACTCATCACTTTTTATGGCTGCATAGTATTCCATGGTGTATATGTGCCACATTTTCTTAATCCAGTCTATCATTGATGGATTTTTGGGTTGGTTCCAAGTCTTCGCTATTGTGAATAGTGCCGCAATAAACATACGTGTGCATGTGTCTTTATAGCAGCACGATTTATAATCCTTTGGGTATATACCCAGTAATGGGATGGCTGGGTCAAATGGTATTTCTAGTTCTAGGTTCCTGAGGAATCACCACACTGACTTCCACAATGGTTGAACTAGTTTACAGTCCCACCAACAGTGTAAAAGTGTTCCTATTTCTCCACATCCTCTCCAGCACCTGTTGTTTCCTGACTTTTTAATGATCGCCACACACATTCTGGTGTGAGATGGTATCTCATTGTGGTTTTGATTTGCATTTCTCTGATGGCCAGTGATAATGAGCATTTTTTCATGTGTTTTTTGGCTGCATAAATGTCTTCTTTTGAGAAGTGTCTGTTCATATCCTTCACCCACTTTTTGGTGGGGTTGTTTGTTTTTTTCTTGTAAATTTGTTTGAGTTCATTGTAGATTCTGGATATTAGCCCTTTGTCAGATGAGTAGATTGCAAAAATTTTCTCCCGTTCTGTAGGTTGCCTGTTCACTCTGATGGTAGTTTCTTTTGCTGTGCAGAAGCTCTTTAGTTTAATTAGATCCCATTTGTCAATTTTGGCTTTTGTTGCCATTGCTTTTGGTGTTTTAGTCATGAAGTCCTTGCCCATGCCTATGTCCTGAATGGTATTGCCTAGGTTTTCTTCTAGGGCTTTTATGGTGTTAGGTCTAACATGTAAGTCTTTAATCCATCTTGAATTAATTTTTGTATAAGGTGTAAGGAAGGTTTTATAAGGGGATTTTCCCCCTTTGCTTGGCACTTCTCCTTCCTGCTGCCATGTGAAGAAGGATGCATTTGATGCTTCTTCTGCCATGATTGTAAGTTTCCTGAGGCCTCCCCAACCCTGCAGAACTGTGAGTCAATTAAACCTCTTTCCTTTATAAATTACCCAGTCTTGGGTAGTTTTTTTTGTAGCAGCATGAGAATGGACTAATACAGGTAGGTAGAAATCTTTAATTTTATGAAGTATTATGCTAGCCTTGCTGGCTTTTGGAAATTGAAAAGTTAGTTAAGTGTTGTTATGAAACCATCCTTCCTCCAATCTTCCTTACTTTCTTCTGAATCAAATATATGACTCCACTTACCTCTTACTTTCCAGGAATGGCAGGTGTTGGAGTCAGGCATTTGCCATTTTAACTGCCAACTCTGGAAAATGAGGAATTGGTTTGTTTAGTCTGGAGCAGAGCAGAATGTTCATGTTCAGTTGAACATGATAGCTGTTTTCAATTCTGAAAAAGCTGGAGGAGAGTTTAGACTTGTTTTCTTTTCTTTTCTTTCTTTTTTTTTCTTTTGAGACAGAGTCTCACTCTGTTGCCCAGGCTGGAGTGCATCGGCACGATCTTGGCTCACTGCAAGCTCCGCTTCCTGGGTCCAAATGATTCTCCTGCGTCAGCCTCCCGAGTAGTTGGGATTACAGGTGCCTGCCACCACGCCCAGCTAATTTTTGTATTTTTAGTAGAGATGGGGTTTCACCATATTGGTCAGGCTGGTCTTGAACTCTTGACCTCAAGTGATCCACCTGCCTCAGCCTCCCAAAGTGCTAGGATTACAGGTGTGAGCCACTGCACCTGGGCTAGACTTGTTTTCTGTAAATCCACAGGGAAGAACTAGTTCTGGTGGGTAGAAGTTAGAATTAATAAGACTTTTGAATGACTAGAGCTGTTCAGATACAGAGGCAATTACCTTGCAAGCTAGTGCACTCCTTATCACTATCTGTGTTTAAGCAGGTTCTGACCAAACCCATCTTGGCAGTGTTCTTGAGGAGACAGCTATATTGAGTAGAAGGTTGATCTCTAAGTTTCCTTTCATGATTGATATTCCACGTGTCTAGCTAACATCTGTGGAGAACCAAACAGTGAATCACCCATCATTCATGAACAAAGACTGTTGGGCTGGGGGAGATTTGGAGAAGGGGGTCTTCCTTGGATCTTTTAAAAGACACCCTCCTTGTGGCCCTCTACTGTGCCCACTTATAAAACTGCCCGTAGTGCCTTGGTCTCCTGAAAATAGTTTAAGAAAACAAGTGTAATTTGGGTGGCTGGCTCAAATGTTAGAGATCGAACAAGTCTATTGCCCTGTAGTCCCTGAGCTTTGAGTTATCCCTGACACCCTGTAGTGGCTGCATTCTGTCAGCTGGTCTTCCAGGGGTCCCTTCCTTTTCTGAACTCTGTTTTTTCTTCATCACTGATGCATTTTTTTTCTTTCTTGTTTTTTTTTTTTTGTTTTTTTTTGTTTTTTTTTTCCTGGAGACAGAGTCTCCCTCCCATTGCCCAGGCTGGAGTTCAGTGGTGCAATCACAGTTCACTGCAGCCTCAACTTCCTGGGCTCAGATGACCCTCCTACCTCAGCCTCCCGAGTAGCTGGGACTACAGACGTGCACCACCATGACTGGTTAATTTTTTGTATTTTTAGTAGACATGGGGTTTCACCATGTTGACCAGGCTGGTCTCAAACTCCTGGGCTCAAGTGATTCTCCTCCCTCAGCCTCCTAAAGTGCTGGGATTACAAGCATGTGCCACTGCTTCTGGCCTCAATGATGCATTTCCACATTCCTTCTTTAAATTGTCTTAAAAATTTTACTGACCCTTTAAAGTGTTATGAGTATGGTTTCTGTACAGTCATAGATTGGCAGTAGTTCCCGAATGACTGGATTACAAAAATTATGAAAACACAGATAAGAAGAAAATATAAACTCAAAAGTGATCATTGAAATGTTGGTATGTTGCATACACTTGACTTATGCTGCAGGATGGGTTTGCATCCTACCCCACCTCCTTTATGGAGCCCCTGCATCATGCAATGGAGGAGTGGGGAGAAGTGTTAGCAGTAGGTGAGCTTAGAAGCCTGAAGGGTCTGGTTGTTTCATAGTGCATAGTTGTGTACCTCTGCTCTTTCCATCCACCCCCACAAGCCCCGCCAGCAGAATCTGAACTGTCTCTTGTTCCCCATCCTGCACTCCAAATGAGCATGGCTGAAAATGGGTGGTGACCTAATCCAAAGGCCACAAAAAGGACAAGGCAAGTTCCTGAGGAGAAGGCAAAATGGTTAAAAGGTCCTCACAGCTGCAAGGCCAGGAAACAAAGAAGAGGAGGAAGCTCTGAAAGGTGCTACTGCCTGAGGTGGGTACAGCCCTCAGGGATTAGGACAGTGGCAGGTAGTGTCTGCTGGGGTGGCAGGGCTGGTGGACCGGCTAGCAGTGCAAATCTTAAATCTCCCACAGTGTGATCTTCCTATGGGCTGGGATACAATGATAGAACCTGAAGAAATGACTGAAAGTCTCGGAGATGCTGTGTGAGTTTGGCTAACACTAAGGCCATTTTGTTGCTCACTTACTAAGTGAATCGCCCTTCTATCCTCTCCTCCCCTTCTCCGCTTGGAAGTTCCTTTCCATGAGAAGGGACTGGGTCAAGGATGATATTATGAGCATTTAACAACTGCCTTTTCAGGGGCCTGGAACAGGATGGAAACATCTGGGCAGGGTAGATGACTTTGTACTTGCTGGTCTTATGTGTGTGTTCCTGAGGAATGATTAGAGCAGCGAGAATGGAGAAATCCCTGTTGATCTGAGGGCATAGAAAGATTTTAACATTTAACTACCACCAACTGTTCTGAGCACAGTGCTGGAGTTACATGTATTTTTTATTTACAAAAATATAATCACACTATGTATAGTCACAAGTCACTTAATGCCAGGGATAGTTCTGAGAAACCTGTCAGTAGGTGATTTTGTTGTTATGAGAACATCATAGAGTGTACCTACACAAACCTAGATGGTATAGCCCACTACACACCCAGACTATATGGTACAGCCTATTACTCCTAGGCTGCCATCCTGTACAGCATGTTACTGTACTGAATACTGCAGGCAATTGTACCACAGTACTTGTGTATCTAAACATAGTAAAGGTAAAGCAAAAATATGGTATAGACGATAAAATGTGGTACACTAGTGTAGGGCACATAGCATAAATAGAGCTTGCAGGCCGGGATGTTGCTCTGGGTGAGTCAGTGAGTGAGTGGTGATTGAATGTGAAGGCCTAGGACATTACTGTGCACTACTGTAGACTTTATAAACACTGCACACTCAGTTTACACTACATTTATAAACAAATGTTTTCTTTCTTCTATAATCAATTAATCTTAGCTTACTATAACATTTTTACTCTACTAACTCTTAAAATTTGTTTAAACTTTTTGGCTCTATTGTAATAACACTGAAAACAAACACACTGTACAGTTGAACAAAAATATTTTCTTTCTTTATATCCTTATCCTTTAAGTTTTTTTCAATTTTTAAAATGATTTATTTATTTTCATTTTCTAAATATTTTCATTAAAAACTAAGACACAAACACACACACATTAGCCTAGGCCTACACAGGGTCAGGATCTTCAATAACTTATTTTCCACCTTCACATCTTGCCCCACTGGAAGCTCTTCTGGGACAGTAACATGCACAAAACTGTCATCTCCTATGAGAACAATGACCTCTTCTGGAATACCTCCTGAGGGAACTTCCTGTTAGCTTAAAAAATAGTTAGCTTAAAAGAAAAAAAAGTAAAAGGAGTATAAATAATGATAGAACTATAGTATAGTAAATAAATAAACTAGTAGCACAGATCACTATAAAGTATTATGTACTGTACATAATTGTACGTGCTTTTTAAAAAAAATTATTTATTTATTTATTTATTTTTGACAGAGTCTCACTCTGTTACCCAGGCTGGAGTGCAGTGGCATCATCTCGGCTCACTGTAACCTCCACCTCCCGGGTTCAAGCAATTCTCCTGGCTTAGTCTCCCGAGTAGCTGGGCCTACAGGCGCGCCCGCCACCATGCCCAGCTAATTTTTGTATTTTTAGAAGAGACGGGTTTTGCCATGTTGGCCAATCTGGTCTTGAACTCCTGACCTCAGGTGATCTGCTAGCCCTGGCCCCTCAAAGTGCTGGATTACAGGCGCGAGCCACCGCGCCCAGTCCTGTGTGTGCTTTTTTTAAACAACTGGCAATGCAGTAGATTTGTTTATACCAGCATCATCACGAACACCTGGATAATGTGTTGTGCCATGACATTATGATGGCTACGATATCAATAGGTGACAGAAAATGTTCAGTTCCATCATAATCTTATGGAACCACCATCATATTTGTAGTACATTGTTGACCGAAATGTCACTATGAGGTACACGACTGTATAGTTTTGTTTTTTGCTCTTTTTCACTTAATTTTTTTTTTTTTTTTTTGAGTCAGAGTCTGGCTCCGTCACCCAGGCTGGAATGCAGTGGTGTGATCTTGGCTTACTGCAGCGTCCACCTCCTGGGTTCAAGCGATTCTCCTGCCTTAGCCTCCTGAGTAGCTGGGATGACAGGCATGCACTACCAGCCTTGCTGATTTTTATATTTTTAGTGGAGACAGGGTTGTGCCATGTTGGGCAGGCTGGTTTCAAACTCTTGGCCTCAAGTGATCTACCCGCCTCGGCCTCCCAAAGAGCTGGGATTACAGGCATGAGCCATCGCTGCTGGCCACTTAATATTAGATTATAAACATTTACCCATGTCATAAGATAAAATTTGAAAATGTTACCTGTAAAATGTGACATAAAATCCCATGGACTGGATTCAGCATTACTAATATAATTATTTCTCATTACTGGGCATTTCAATAGCTTACTTTTTGTGATTATAAGTTCTGTTGCTATTCTGAATAATACCAAAACATTTTTACATGTATATCTTTTTTTTTTTGAGACGGATTCTCACTCTTTCGCCCAGGCCGGAGTACGGTGGCGCGATCTCGGCTCACTGCAAGCTCCGCCTCCCGGGTTCACGCCATTCTCCTGCCTCAGCCTCCCGACTAGCGGGGACTACAGGCGCCCGCCACCGCGCCTGGTTAATTTTTGTATTTTTAGTAGAGATGGTGTTTCACTGTGTTAGCCAGGATGGTCTCGATCTCCTGACCTCGTGATCCACCCGCCTCGGACTCCCAAAGTGCTGGGATTACAGGCGTGAGCCACCGTGCCCGGCTACATGTGTATCTTTTTGTGCATTTGTGATTATTTCCTTTGGACACATTCCTAGAAGAGAACTTGGAAGTCAATGGATTTGACTCTTTGTGAAACTGCCCTCTAGAAAGGTTGGTTGGACCAATACACACTCCCAAGCAGGGCTTGAGAGCACACTTCACCCCGTTATCAGTGATAGTGTGCTTTATAATTTAAAAAAATGCTGATGTGAAAGGAGAATAGTGTATTATTTTCAATGGTCATTTTTTTTCTTTTTTTAAAATTTGAGATGGAGTCTCGTTCTGTCGCCCAGGCTGGAGTGCCTCAGCTCACTGCAGCCTCTGCCTCTCGGTTTCAAACAATTTTCCCACCTCAGCCTCCTGAGTAGCTGGGACTACAGGCGTGTGCCACCACCCCCCGAAATGGTCATTTTTTTCTTTTATTCCTGAGAGAGAAGTATTTTTATGTTTATGTCCATTTTATGAATTATCTGTTGGTATCCTTTCTATTGTCTCCACCCAATTGATTTGAAAGTGCTTTATAGGCCGGGCGCGGTGGCTCAAGCCTGTAATCCCAGCACTTTGGGAGGCCGAGGCAGGCAGATCACGAGGTCAGGAGATCGAGACCACGGTGAAACCTCGTCTCTACTAAAAATACAAAAAATTAGCCAGGTGCGGTGGCGGGCGCCTGTAGTCCCAGCTACTGAGGAGGCTGAGGCAGGAGAATGGCGTGAACCCGGGAGGCGGAGCTTGCAGTGAGCCGAGATTGCACCACTGCACTCCAGCCTGGGCGACAGAGCGAGACTCCGTCTCAAAAAAAAAAAAAAAGAAAGTGCTTTATGTACAGTAAAGACACTAACCCTTCATCTGTTATAATGCTACAGTTACCTTTCCCTGTTTGCCAATGAAGTTCTCAATTTGGTTTTGTTGGTAAAAAAATATCTTTTCAGCATTTATATAGTCAAAAATCTATGGATACTGCATTTTAAAATTGATTTCATTGCTTTTATGATTAGAAATAACTTTATGAAACCTTGTGCTTATTTATTTGATATTGAATTGTACTTAATATAAATTTGTAAACTTTCTTTTTGTATTCTGCAATCAATTTTTTTCAAAATAGTCAGTTATTAGTTAATTCTCCCTTTCCTTGCTTAATTGTAATGGCAACCTTATATATACTCAATCATTATTGACACTTTAGAGGAGGCTCCTATCCTGTTCACTAGAGGAGGCTCCTCCTATAGCCTATTCACTGGAACTGTGGCTTGGGGAGCAGGGACCCCAGATATACCCTCTCTGTAGTGGTGTGCATGAATTTGGGGGTACAGCCAAAGACCATTTCAGGCACACTCCATAAGTCTTGTGGTAGGTCCCCAGTCAAAGTTCTTAGCTTCTAGAATTGTTGGTAGCACATCTGAAGGAATTAAAAGACTCAGAATTACCCTAAAGTTAGTGAAGACTGCCACACGATTACTTCTACAGAACAACAATATCTCTGAGTCTCTTTAAAAGCACCCACTGGTACTGCATTGCTCATGTGATCTTTTCAGGACCGTTTCAATGCCTGAGTAACAGTCTTAATGATGGCCAGCACTTAACATAGAGCTCACTGTATGCCCAGCACTGTGTAAGCACTTCCTAGAAACTGACTCTTTTAATTCTCACTGTATGAGGTTGAGGTAGGTACTACAATTATTCCCATTTTATGGATGAGGAAACAGGTACAGAGTAGAAACAAAGTGACTTATCCAAACTTGCACAGCTGGCAATTGGTAAAACCCAGGTAAGGCTGCAGCCTGTCAGGCCTTGGATCCCACCCTCTGACCCCTGTGCACTGTGGTCTGGAAGCACTCTTTCACTCAGAGACAAAGCCCTCATATATTTCAGTGAACTTGTGACCTCTTTTTGGTGCTGGATGGACATTCCACATTTTCACATTCCATTCTCACTGACTCACGGCAGCTTGTACCCTTCTTTCCACCCTGTTGCACAAGCTGTGTGGCATGGCGTTTTGCCTGACACATCACTGTGCTAGAGTTTATACTCACTGTAGCAAAAATAAGCTTTAAATATTAACCCAAAATTGGAAGCACACCTGTGAAAAATTGGCTGGCTGTACAACAGGGAGGGAATTAAGGCTAGTGGTAATACGACAAATTTTCTAAAGTGAGGTTGAACAAGTTCTTTTAAAACATTAAGATAAATATCAAATGGCCAAGGGACAAATAGTTCTCATATTGAAGCACAGAAAAAAAGTAAAATTTTTAAAATTTATTTTCTAAGATTAGCATAAACTGGTAAAGACACATACACACACACAGACACACACACACACACACACACACACCTATAGACCAATTCAGTTTGTGAGTACAAAATTGTAAGTTTTAAATTAAATTCTACTGGATCAATTTCAGTTGGGTATGGAAATAAAATAATGCATCATGGCCAAATACAGTTTATTCTAGAATATAAAGATACTTTAGTTGGAGGATATCTATTAATAAAATATGTCATACCAATAGAACAAAGGAAAAATAAGTGATTGTATGAGCAAACACCAGAAAGGCATTTATGAAATTTGACCCCTATAAGATAAACAGATAAAAAGTGCTTATCTATTTCAAACCAATTGCAAACATAATACCTAATAGTGAAACAATAGAGAAGGGAAGAAATAAGACAAATTCTAACAAATGCAGTAAGATATGAAGCAAAAAGAAATGAAATGTAATAATCATAAAGGAAGAGCAAAATAATAATAATTTATTAATAGCTAACTTTTACAGATGAATTCTCTTCCAGGCACTGTCCTAACAATTTCATTGGAATTAGGCCATTTATTTGTTTCAATAACTTTATGAAGTAGGTAGTATTTAACCCCTCTGCTCCATTTAAAGATGAGAAAATTGAAGCACAGAAAGGTTCAACAACTTTCCCAGAGTTGCACAGCTATTAAATGACAGGATTTGAAAGCAGTCCACCAGGCCTGAAGCCAGGGTTCTCACCCACTATGTGGCACTGACCGTCAGGGTTTGAATGATTTAATTATCAGACAGCACATGGGAATTATCCATAGAATAAGTAGAATTAATAAGCTTCAATTAAGTTAGTCAGGTTTAAAAATAAATATAAAACTAGATAGTTCTATATTAAATAACATAAGGGGGAAAATAATTCATTACATGAAAATATAAAATACCCAGGAATAAACCTCACCAAAATATCGTAATTTAAATGAGAAAAACTATATTGTGGTCCTGGTGTTCTATCTTCTGAGTCTAAGATGCCTTCTGGATAAAAACTTTATTGTGGGATATAACAGAAAAGTTGGATTTATGGACATGCATACCATAGTCCTAGATAGGAGGACTAAAGAGTATATACAATTTTAATTATTACCAGATTAAAATATGTTTAATCTCATTTCAATCAAAGTTCCAACAATTGTTTGGGAGGAGGTGTCAGGAAAGCATTAACTTTTATTTGTAAAAATAAATAGATAATTATGTTTTAAAGAAAACAAAAGAATATATTTAAGTATTTGCTTATTAGTACACTGAATCTCTCTGGAAGGATGCATAAGACATTGGTTACATTATTTTGCTTCCAGGGAAGGGAATTGGACCACTAAAGGTAGGAGCGGGGATGGATTACTCATCGGACATTTTTAATACCTTAAAAGCGTGTGACTATATTACCATTCTAAAAGCAAAAACAAATAAAACAGCAAACAAAAAGTAGGTAAGAATATCCAATAAAATTGAAAAAAAAACAATATTGAGGGAGATTTCCTCTATCGAATAGTACAACATATAAAACTGTAATAATTAAAATAGTGAGATTCTGCTTCAAAACTAGATAGATTACTAGAGCAGCAAAGAGCCCAGAAACTTGCCTGAGACTAGCATGGCAGATGGAAGTAAACAGATAGGCTGGCTTACGAGCAAGGGGAGAGTTTTATCCAGAAGGCATCGTAGACTCAGAAGATAGAACACCAGGACCAGAGGGCAGGGAAAGCAGAAGCACTGCAAAGCCTACGAGTGTCCCTGAAGGATTAATTTCCTTCTGATGTGGTTCACCTGCTCAGGCAATTCTGTCTCTTCCAACTTCCAAATGAAAAAGAGGTGTGTATTAGTCTGTTCTCATATTGCTAATAAAGACATATCCAAGACTGAAGTAATTTATAAAGGAAAGAAGTTTGAGGGACTCATCCACATGGCTAGAGAGGCCTCACAATCATGGTGAAAGGCAAAGGAGAAGCAGAGGCATATCTTACGTGGTGGCAGGCAAGAGAGCTTGTGCACGGGAACTCAAATTTATAAGACCATCAGATCTTGTGAGTCTTATTCACTACCACAAGAACAGTATAGGGGAAACCACCCCCATGATTCAATTATCTCCACCTGGCCGTGCTCTTGACACATGGGGATTATTACAATTCAAAGTGAGATTTGGGTGGGGGCACAGCCAAACAATATCAGGGTGCTCTGCCATGAATTCATTACAGAGGAAGCAAAGGCTTGGAGTGTGGGATGTTCTCTTGACCTGGGGAGACCAGTCATCCATGTGACCTTAGGTGAGTCATTTATTATAATCACTAGCGCTTACTAAGTGATTCTGTGGGCCCGGCATGGTGCCAGGTACTTTGTATGCATTACTTCATTAAATCTTTATAACAATCCTCTGAGGATGGTTGTAATCATCTTTATAACGATCCTATAACCCACACCAACAGTTTCAAACAATCGTTTGTAGTATAATCATCTTAACTTACAAGGTAAGGAAAGCAAGGGATAAATATATCACCAGCTGGAGCACACAGTAAGCAGCAGTACTGGGATCTGAGCGTCCAGTCAGCTCCAGCGGCCACAGGGTTTACTCCACTGTACCACTGCTAATCCCTTTGTGTTTCAGTCTTCACATATAAACAGTGAAGGAGCTGGGTTATATATTCACTGAGACTCCTTCTAATTCTAAAGGGACTGCTATTCTAAGATGAAACACTTCCAGGATCCATCCTTAAATTGGTTCCTGCTGTGGCCACCTGAAACCAACCAACCTATCTGAACTCCACTATATATTCAGTGGCCCCTGCTGGGCCAGCCCAGTTGTGGCCATAACTCTAGGATGCCATTTTAAAAATAATATTAAGTGATCAGAAGGATAATAGTGTCAATCTGGGTGAATTTCAGGTGCACCTCTTACAGTTTTTTAAAATAGCAGACTGTGTGCTGATTTACTGTGGTGAATTAAAGATCATAGGAGTGGTCTCAAGGGTAAAGTTGATGTGCCCACAACCAAAGAGCAAGATGCCAAGGCTGAAAGAATTCTTTTTTTTTTTTTTTAATCAACTGTTGTTTTTGTGTGACCTTGTTTACAGGGTTGGAGATCTCTGAACTCTCTTGGAGAAAGGTCCACTTGTTGCTGCATAGAACAAATGGGCTGAGTAGGTAAATAACAGCCTACCTTCAGAAGCTTCCGTGTAAAAGCCAAGCCCTGGCCTTGGCAATCTCTAGTTCCCATCACATCAGTTCCTCCGGTTATATTCCAGTGTAATCTCACCCTTTTAACCTCTTTCTCCTCCTTCTGGGATGCTGGGGCCATTCTTTGCTCCAAGGGCAGACTGCCATGGAGACTGAATCCTCTCTGGAAGAGGTGGGGCTGTCACACTGAGCTGAGGCCTCTTAGCAGGGCTCATTCCAAAGGGAAGCCCAGCCCAGTGGAGCCACAGTGGTGGCTGTTGTCCCTGCCAGCCCACCTTAAGCAAATCACAGAGGGAGTCGGGCACTCTGCTGAGGACTCTAGCCAACATCACCTTTTCCTTCTCATGCTAGATGTCAGAAAGGGGTTGATCAGGTGGACTGTCAGAATCTAGAAAGTATGTCTTGGTATGAAGAGGAGTGTGGGAGGGCTTGGGGGTCAGAAGCCTGAGTTAACATGA
The DNA here is from genome assembly GCF_028885625.2 of Pongo pygmaeus. Classification (NCBI taxonomy): domain Eukaryota; kingdom Metazoa; phylum Chordata; class Mammalia; order Primates; family Hominidae; genus Pongo; species Pongo pygmaeus. Next base: position 61,498,663 of record NC_072377.2, read on the forward strand.
TAACCTTGTCCTTTGTCCATGTGTCCTTGGGCAAGTTATGTAACCTCAGATGGACTAAAAATGGAATCTGTCTCAAAGTCTGTGGCACGGATTAAGTGAGATAATAGGAAGAAAGAGTATAGCACAGTGCCTGGTATATGGGAGCTGCTCAATAACCCAGAGTGATAGCTCTTCTTTTAATTAGGAGTACTGGCTAGTATTCTTGGCCAGATCTCCTGTTTCTCTTTGGAGGTGATTCCCTAACCCTGGCATGGAGAGTGAATTGTCATGAATACATCTTGGTGGCTGAGAAGCTGGGAATAGGCTGGGGTTAAGAGATGCTGAACAACATAGCTCTTTGCTAGTTAAAGGAGTGTACCACTTTCTATGCTGTATTCATTTATGTATTGCTTGAATTTTTTGAAAAAGTATTAATTTCATAATTAGCAAATAAGTGTAAGGAAATAGATATGAATATTTTATACTCTATATAATATATATTATTATCATATCTGTTATAGTGACCTGTCATCAGTGATCTTTGACGTTACTATTGTAATTGTTTTGGGTCCCATGGACCACATCCACAGAAGATGATGAATTTAAATGGATAAATGTGTTCTCTGACTGCTCCACTGACCAACCAGTCCCCCATCTCTCTCCCTCTCCTCAGGCCTCCTTATTCCTTGAGACACAACAATATTGAAATTAGGCCAATTAATAACCCTACAATGTTCTTTGAGTATTCAAGTGAAAGGAAGAGTCACAAGCCTCTCACTTTAAATCAAAAGCTAGAAATGATTAAGCTCAATGAGGAAGGCATGTTGAAAGCTAAAACAGACCAGAAACGAGGCCTCTTGTGTCAGTTAGTCAAGTTGTGAATGCAAAGAAAAGTTCTTGAAGGAAATTAAAAGTGCTACTCCAGTGAACACATGAATGGTAAGAAAGAGAAACAGCTTTATTGCAGATATGGAGAAAGTTTTAGTGGCCTGGATAAAAGACCAATCTAGCCACCACATTTCCTTAAGCCAAAGCCTAATCCAGAGGAAGCCCCTAACTTTCTCCAAGTCTGTGAAGTCTGAGAGAAATGAGGAAGACGCAAAATAAAAGTTTGAAGCTAGCAAAGGTTATTTCATGAGGTTTAAGGAGAGAAGCCATCTCTATAACATAAAAATGGAAGTGAAGCAGGAAGTGCTGTTGGAGAAGCTGCAGCAAGTTATCCAGCAGATCTAGCTAAGGTCATTGATGAACGTGGCTATGCTAAACAACAGATTTGCAATGTAGATAAAACAGCCTTCTACTGGGAGAAGATGCCACCTAGGACTTTCATAGCTGGAGAAGGGATGTCACTGCCCAGCTTCAGTGCTTCAAAGGACTCTTGTTAGGGGCCAATGCAGCTGATGACTTGGAGTTGAAGCCAGTGCTCATTTACCATTCCAAAACCTGAAGTCTCTTAACAATTATGTTAAATCTACTCTGCCTCAGCTCTATAAATGGAATAACAAAGCCTGGATGGTAGCAAATCTATTTACAACATGGTTTATTGAATATTTTAAGCCTACTATTGAGACCTACTGGTCAGAAAGAAAAGTTCCTTTCAAAACAATATGGACAATACATTGTCAATGAGCAGTAATATTTTGAAATGAATCATTTTTTCTAAGCAAGAGCTCTGATAGAGATGTACAAGGAGATTAATGTTGTTTTCATGCCTGTAACACAGCACCCATTCTGCAGCCCATGGATCAAGGAGTAATTTTGACTTTCAAGTCTTGTTGTTTATGACATACATTTTGCAGGGCTATAGCCTCCATAGATAGTGATTCCTCTGATGGATCTGGGCAAAGTAAGTTGAAAACCTTTGCTCTATTAGTTTCTGCCAGAGAAAATAAAAAAATAAGAAAAACTCCGGAAATAATTCACTATTCAAGATACCATTAAAATCATTCATGATTCGTGGCTCACGCCTGTAATCCCAGCACTTTGGGAGGCTGAGGCGGGCGGATCATGAAGTCAGGAGATTGAGACCATCCTGGCTAACATGGTGAAACCCCATCTCTACTAAAAATACAAAAAAATTAGCCGGGCCTGGTGGCAGGCGCTTGTAGTCCCAGCTACTCAGGAGGTTGAGGCAGGAGAATGGTGTGAACCCAGGCGGCAGAGCTTGCAGTGAGCCAAGATTGTGCCACTGCACTCTAGTCTGGGTGACAGAGCGAGACTCCATCTCAAAAAAATAAATAAATAAATAAATAAATTCATGATTCATTGAAGGAGGTAAAAATATCAACACTAATAGGAGTTTGGAAGAAGTTAATTTCAGCTCTCCAAACAGGAGTTTTGAAGAAGTCTTAGAGGAGTTCAGAACTTCAGTAGAGGAAGTAACTGCAGATGTAGCAGAAATAGCAGAGAACTAGAGTTAGAAGTGAAGCCTGAAGATATGATTAAATTTTTGCAATCTCATGATAAACCTTGAATGGATGAAGAGTTGCTTCTTATGGATGAGTAAAGAAAGTGATTTATTGAGATCGTATCTACTCTTGGTGAAGACACTGTGAATATTGTTGAAATGACAACAAAGGATTTAGAATATCACATAAATTTAGTTGATAAAGCAGTGGTAGGGTTGGAGAGAATTGACTCCAGTTTTGAAAGAATTTCTACCGTGGGTAAAATGCTATCAAACCGTATCACATGTTACAGATACATCTTTTATGAAAGAAGGAGTCAATTGATGGAGCAAACTTTATTTTTGTCTTATTTTAAGAACTTGCCATAGCTACCCCAACCTTCAGTGGCCACCACCCAGATCAGTCAGCAGCCATCAGCATTGAAGCAAGACCCTCTACCAGCAAAAAGATGGCTGAAAGCTCAGATGATCGTTAGCTTTTCTTTAGCAATAAAGTATTTTTAAAATAAGTTATGCACATTTTTAGACAAAATGCTATTGCATACTTAATAGATTACAGTACAGCGTAAACCTAACTTTTACATGCATTGGGAAACCAAAAGTTTGTATAACTCACTTTTTGCAATATTCACTTTGTTTCAGTGGTCTGGAAACAAACCCACTGTATCCCCAAGGTATACCTGTATTAGGTCAATAGACAAAATTAGAATGCACATGCTAGATTAATAGAAAGCACACACACATGTTGAGGGAGAGAGACACACACAGAGGGAGAGAGAGAGAGGGAGGGAAGGAGTGAGAGAGACAGAAAGAGCAAATGATAAAGCAAATGGGGCAAAATGTTAACATTAGATGAATCTGAGTAAAAGGCATACAAGTGTTTTTTTTTATATGATTCTTATTTTTACAACATTTCTATAAGTTTGAAATTATTTTTGAAAAATTTAGGCCAGGCGCAGTGACTCACACCTGTAATCCCAGCACTTTGAGAGGCCGATGCAGGTGGATCACCTGAAGTCAGGAGTTCGAGACCAGCCTGGCCAACATGGCGAAACCCCGTCTCTACTAAAAATACAAAAATTAACCAGGCATGGTGGCAGGCACCTGTAATCCCAGCTAAGTGGGAGGCTGGGGCAGGAGAATCGCTTAAACCCCAGAGGTGGAGGTTGCAGTGAGCTGAGATTGTGCCACTGCACTCCAGCCTGGGGGATAGAGCAAGACTCTGCCTCCAAAAAAAAAAAAAAAAGAAAAATTTAAAATAATTTGAATACTGTTGAATATTATATGCATATATCTTAAGTTCTGAGAGCACAATTAGAAATGGAAGTACTTTCCATGTATACTGGAATGACTTCCCTTCTCTTCCTCCCTCAATATACCTGATAAAATAAGAATAGGCTCATTAATGAGCAAGTGCCATTCTTAGGTTTCACAAAGAGAAAACAAAGAGCCCTTATTAAGCACACAAACCTACATATTGATTGAAGGTAAATATTAGGGTTCATGACTTTAAAAGATAAATCAGAAAATCTGACATGTAGATCATTCATGATATAAGGGAATTCTAAAACACAATTCAGCAGACCCTGCATTAAATGACCAACAGAGATTTACAAGTGCATTAATCATGTGACTCCTGGTTAGTGGTCTTAGCCCCACCCATATGCCACCTTTTGCACCCACCTTTGACCTCAGTGCATCCATACCTTCACCTTCTCATCTTGTCCCACATTTGGTGATGAGTGAGATGTTTGTCTCATGCTTATTTTGTAATAAAAAAACAGCTACAAGTTTATTGTATTTTCTTTTAGACTCCATATCCATTTTGGTTAAAATATCCTTGTATCAAAATAGTGGTATCAAAGGGAAAATCCATGAATATCAGGTACCCAGCACAGTTACTTAGTTCTGGAACTGTGGAGTTAGTGAGTAGAGATGACAGGAAGAGCTCAGTGTGGTGGCCCAGCTGCCTGCTGCACTGGAGGCTGAGCTGAGGGAGAGCCTCCTGAAGCTGATCCAATGAGTTGTGGGAAACATCAGGGTTGATTCAGATGTGGTTGCCCAAGTGAGTCTCTATTCTCTCCGGATACCACTCAAGGGTCCTTCCTCTTGGGATGCATACTCTGGCAAGAAGCCCCCTCCCCCAGGACAGTTAGGTGGTCCTGTGGTGAAGAATACTGATGGCTGTGAAGGGTAATTTTTTGGATAAGCTCAGCCAGGGGCTTCCTTCTGTAGAGTCCATAAGAGGAGCCATAAAGGGTGGAAGGAAAGGGATGCTCAGGTTATTGGGGGCACAACCTGTCCTAGGGGATAACAGATGGAGGCCACAGCACACTCCAGAATGGACTGGTCTATCACACACTTTCTCAGGAGTTGGTTGGTTGGAAGAAGGCAGCATCACAAAGAAGGAGGCAGAGAAAGGTGGGGGTCAAACACACTTGCCTAGACTTATTCAGGAGTGATCAAGAAAACTGAAAGAGGCTGGGCACAGTGGCTCATGCCTGTACTCCCAGCACTTTGGGAGGCCGAGGAAGGCGGATCACCTGAGGTCAGGAGTTCAAGACCAGCCTGGCCAAAAGGTGAAACCCTGTCTCTACAAAAATACGAAAATTAGACGGTCATGATGGTGGGCGTCTGTAATCCCAGCTACTTCGGAGGCTGAGGCAGGAGAATTGCTTGAACCCAGGAGGCAGAGGTTGAGCCAAGATCACGCCATTGCACTCCAGCCAGGGTAACAGAGTGAGACTTCATCTCAAAAAACAAAACAAAACAAAACAAAACACTGAAACAAACATGCTTGCCTAGACTTGTTCAGGAGTGGTCAAGAACAGGAAAAAAAGATTCTTCTCCCATCTCTCTTTCCCTCTGATCCTCTTTCTTGACCAAGAGAAGGAGAAGGCTAAGCATTTTCTCAAAGGCAACATATAATTTGCTTCTAAACGAGTGCTGGTTTGCCAGCTAGTTTTTATTTATCTGGACTGTCAATCTGAAAATCAATCACAGAATTATCCTCAATGTTCCTGGGTTTACTCCAGGCTCCCATTCAAGATCTCTGAGCCTGAACTCAGCAACTGAGCCCAAATCATTCCCTTTCCTTTCCTATCTCCTATGCTTGCCTTTCAAAACTCCTTTCAGAGGACTCCTTTGTCCAAAACACCATTCAAAATTTGCTTATTCTTCCTTTGGATGCATCTGGTTGTCATGCCAGATTTTTAACTTTTGCTTTTTCAGCAAAGCACAGATCTTTTTGTCTAGCATTCCCATTTTAGATGAGCAGTTGGATTTAAAACCTGCACATTGAGGGAGGTTCCAAGATGGCCAAATAGGAACAGCTCCAGTCTACAGCTCCCAGCGTGAACAATGCAGAAGACAGGTGATTTTTGCATTTCCAACTGAGGTACCAGGTTCATCTCACCGGGGCTTGTCAGACAGTGGGTGCAGGACAGTGGATGCAGCCCACCGAGTGTGACCCGAAGCCAGGTGAGGCATCGCCTCACCCGATAAGCGCAAGGGGTCAGGGAATTCCCTTTCCTAGCCAAGGGAAGCAGTGACAGATGGCACCTGGAAAATTGGGTTACTCCCACCCTAATACTGCACTTTTCCAACCATCTTAGGAAATGGCACACCAGGAGATTATATCCCGTGCCTGGCTCAGAGGGTCCCACACCCACAGAGCCTTGCTCACTGCTAGCACAGCACTCTGAGATCGAACTGCAAGGCAGCAGCGAGGCTGGGGGAAGGGCATGTGCCTTTGCTGAGGCTTTAGTAGGTAAATAAAGCAGCCAGGAAGCTCGAACTGGGTGGAGCCCACCTCAGTTCAAGGGGGCCTGCCTGCCTCTGTAGACTCCACCTCTGAGGGCAGGGCATAGCTGAACAAAAGGCAGAAGAAACTTCTGCAGACTTAATTGTCCTTGTCTGACAGCTTTGAAGAGAGTAGTGGTTCTCCCAGCACAGAGTTTGAGATCTGAGCACAGATATACTGCCTCCTCAAGTGGGTCCCTGACCCCCGAGTAGCCTAACTGGGAGGCACCTCCCAGTAGGGGCTGACTGACACCTCATATAGCCAGGTGCCTCTCTGAGACTAAGCTTCCAGAGGAAGGATCAGGAAGCAACATTTGCCGTTCTGCAATATTTGAGGTTCTGCAGCCTCCACTGGTGATACCAGGCAAACAGGGTCTGGAGTGGACCTCCAGCAAACTCCAACAGACCTGCAGCTGAGGATCCTGACTGTTAGAAGGAAAACTAACAAACAGAAAGGACATCCACACCAAAACCCCATCTGTATGTCACCATCATCAAAGACCAAAGGTAGATAAAACCACAAAGATTGGGAGAAACCAGAGCAGAAAAGCTGAAAATTCTAAAAATCAGACGGCCTCTTCTCCTCCAAAGGGATGCAGCTCCTCACCAGCAATGGAACAAAGCTGGACAGAGAATGACTTTGATGAGTTGAGAGAAGAAGGCTTCAGAAGATCGGGAATAACAAACTTCTCTGAGCTAAAGGAGGTGTTCGAACCCATCACAAAGAAGCTAAAAACCTTGAAAAAAGATTGGATGAATGGCTAACTAGAATAAACAGCATAGCGAAGACCTTAAATGCCTTGATGGAGCTGAAAACCAAGGCACAAGAACTACGTGACACATGCACAAGCTTCAGTAGCTGATTCGATCAACTGGAAGAAAGGGTATCAGTGATTGAAGATCAAATGAATGAAATGAAGCAAAAAGACAAGATAACAGAAAAAAGAGTGAAAAGAAATGAACAAAGCCTCCAAGAAATATGGGACTATGTGAAAAGACCAAATCTACATCTGATTTGTGTACCTGAAAGTGACAGGGGGAATGGAACCAAGTTGGAAAACACTCTTCAGGATATTATCCAGGAGAACTTCCCCAACCTAGGAAGGCAGGCCAACATTCAAATTGGGGAAATACAGAGAATGCCATGAAGATACTCCTCAAGAAGAGCAACTCCAAGACACATAATTGTCAGGTTCACCAAAGTTGAAATGAAGGAAAAAATGTTAAGGGCAGCCAGAGAGAAAGGTTGGGTTACCCACAAAGGGAAGCCCATCAGACTAACAGCTGATCTCTCGGCAGAAACTCTACAAGCCAGAAGAGAGTGAGGGCCAATATTCAACATTCTTAAAGGAAAGGATTTTCAACCCAGAATTTCATATCCAGCCAAACTAAGCTTCATAAGTGAAGGAGAAATAAAATACTTTACAGATAAGCAAATGCTGAGAGATTTTGTCACCACCAGGCCTGCCCTACAAGAACTCCTGAAGGAAGCACTAAACATGGGAAGGAACAACTGGTACCAGCCACTGCAAAAACATGACAAATTGTAAAGACCATTGATGCTAGGAAGAAACTGCATCAACTAACAAGCAAAATAACCAGCTAACATCATAATGACAGGATCAAATTCACACATAACAATATTAACTTTAAATGTAAATGGGCTAAATGCTCCAATTAAAAGACACAGACTGGCAAGTTGGATAAAGAGTCAAGACCCATCAGTGTGCTGTATTCAGGAGACCCATCTCACATGCAGAGACACACATAGGCTCAAAATAAAGGGATGGAGGAAGATCTACCAAGCAAATGGAAAACAAAAAAAGGCAGGGGTTGCAATCCTAGTCTCTGATAAAACAGACTTTAAACCAACAAAGATCAGAAGAGACAAAGAAGGCCATTACATAATGATAAAGGGATCAATTCAACAAGAAGAGCTAACTATCCTAAATATATATGCACCCAATACAGGAGCACCCAGATTCATAAAGCAAGTCCTTAGAGAACTACAAAGAGACTTAGACTCCCACACAATAATAATGGGAGGCTTTAACACCCCACTGTCAACATTAGACAGATCAACGAGACAGAAAGTTTACAAGGATATCCAGGAATTGAACTCAGCTCTGCACCGAGCAGACCTAATAGACATCTACAGAACTCTCCACCCCAAATCAACAGAATATACATTATTCTCAACACCACCTTGCACTTATTCCAAAATTGACCACATAGTTGGAAGTAAAGCACTCCTCAGCAAATGTAAAAGAACAGAAATTATAACAAACTGTCTCTCAGACCACAGTGCAACCAAACTAGAACTCAGGATTAAGAAACTCACTCAAAACCGCTCAACTACATGGAAACTGAACAACCTGCTCCTGAATGACTACTGGGTACATAACGAAATGAAGGCAGAAAAAAAGATGTTCTTTGAAACCGACGAGAACAAAGACACAACATACCAGAATCTCTGGGACACATTTAAAGCAGTGTGTAGAGGGAAATTTATAGCAATAAATGCCCACAACAGAAAGCAGGAAAGATCTAAAATGGACACCCTAACATCACAATTAAAAGAACTAGAGAAGCGAGAGCAAACACAATCAAAAGCTAGCAGAAGGCAAGAAATAACTAAGATTAGAGCAGAACTGAAGGAGATAGAGACACAAAAAACCCTTCAAAAAATCAATGAATCCAGGAGCTGCTTTTTTGAAAAGATCAACAAAATTGATAGACCGCTAGCAAGACTAATAAAGAAGAAAAGAGAGAAGAATCAAACAGATGCAATAAAAAATGATAAAGGGGATATCACCACTGATCCCATGGAGATACAAACTACCATCAGAGAATAGTATAAACACCTCTATGCAAATAAACTAGAAAATCTAGAAGAAATGGATAAATTCCTGGACACATACACCCTCCCAAGACTAAACCAGGAAGAAGTTGAATCCCTGAATAGACCAATAACAGGCTCTGAAATTGAGGCAATAATTAATAGCCTACCAGCCAAAAAAAGTCGAGGACCAGACGGATTCACAGCCGAATTCTAACAGAGATACAAAGAGGAGCTGGTACCATTCCTTCTGAAACTATTTCAATCAATAGAAAAAGAGGGAATCCTCCCTAACTCATTTTATGAGGCCAGCATCATCCTGATACCAAAGCCTGGCAGAGACACAACAAAAAAAGAGAATTTTAGACCAATATCCCTGATGAACATTGATGCAAAAATCCTCGATAAAATACTGGCAAACCGAATCCAGCAGCACATCAAGAAGCTTATCCACCATGATCAAGTTGGCTTCATCCCTGGTATGCAAGGCTGGTTCAACATACACAAATCAATAAATGTAATCCATCATATAAACAGAACCAAAGACAAAAACCACAAGATTATCTCAATAGATGCAGAAAAGGCCTTCGACAAAATTCAACAGCCCTTCATGCTAAAAACTCTCAATAAATTAGGTATTGATTGGACGTATCTCAAAATAATGAGAGCTATTTATGATAAACCCACAGCCAATATCATACTGAATGGACCAAAACTGGAAGCAATCCCTTTGAAAACTGGCACAAGACAGGGATGCCCTCTCTCACCACTCCTATTCAACATAGTGTTGGAAGTTCTGGCCAGGGCAATCAGGCAGGAGAAATAAATAAAGAGTATTCAGTTAGGAAAACAGGAAGTCAAATTGTCCCTGTTTGCAGATGACATGATTGTATATTTAGAAAACCCCATCGTCTCAGCCCCAAATCTCCTTAAGCTGATAAGCAACTTCAGCAAAGTCTCAGGATACAAAATCAATGTGCAAAAATCACAAGCATTCCTATACACCAATAACAGACAAACAGAGAACCAAATCATGAGTGAACTCCCATTCACAATTGCTTCAAAGAGAATAAGATACATAGGAAACCAACTTACAAGGGATGTGAAGGACCTCTTCAAGGAGAATTACAAACCACTGCTCAACGAAATAAAAGAGGACACAAACAAATGGAAGAACATTCCATGCTCATGGATAGGAAGAATAAATATCATGAAAATGGCCATACTGCCCAAGGTAATTTATAGATTCAATGCCATCCCCATCAAGCTACCAATGACTTTCTTCACAGAATTGGAAAAAACTACTTTAAAGTTCATATGGAACCAAAAAAGAGCCCACATTGCCAAGTCAATCCTAAGCAAAAAGAACAAAGCTAGAGGCATCATGCTACCTGACTTCAATCTATACTACAAGGCTACAGTAACCAAAACAGCATGGTACTGGTACCAAAACAGAGATATAGACCAATGGAACAGAACAGAGCCCTCTGAAATAATACCACACATCTACAACCATCTGATCTTTGACAAACCTGACAAAAACAAGAAATGAGGAAAGGATTCCCTATTTAATAAATGGTGCTGGGAAAACTGGTAGCCATATGTAGAAAGCTGAAACTGGATCCCTTCCTTATGGCTGATACAAAAATTAATTCAAGATGGATTAAAGACTTAAAAACCCTAGAAGAAAACTTAGGCAATACCATTCAGGACATAGGCATGGGCAAGGACTTCATGTCTAAAACACCAAAAGCAATGGCAACAAAAGCCAAAATTGACAAATAGGACCTAATTAAACTAAAGAGCTTCTGCACAGCAAAAGAAACTACCATCAGAGTGAACAGGCCACCTACAGAATGGGAGAAAATTTTTCCAATCTACTCATCTGACAAAGGGCTAATATCCAGAATCTACAATGAACTTAAACAAATTGACAAGAAAAAATCAAACAACCCCATCCAAAAGTGGGTGAAGGATATGAACAGACATTTCTCAAAAGAAGACATTTATGCAGCCAACAGACACAGGAAAAATGCTCATAATCACTGGCCATCAGAGAAATGCAAACCAAAACCACAATGAGATACCATCTCATACCAGTTAGAATGGCAATCATTAAAAAGTCAGGAAACAACAGGTGCTGGAGAGGATGTGGAGAAATAGGAACACTTTTACACAGTTGGTGGGACTGTAAACTAGTTCAACCATTGCGGAAGACAGTGTGGTGATTTGTCAAGGATCTAGAACTAGAAATACCATTTGACCCAGCCATCCCATTACTGGGTGTATACCCAAAGGATTATAAATCATGCTGCTATAAAGACACATGCACACGTATGTTTATTGCAGCACTATTCCCAATAGCAAAGACTTGGAACCAACCCAAATGTCCATCAATGATAGACTGGATTAAGAAAATGTGGCACATATACACCATGGAATACTATGCAGCCATAAAAAATGATGAGTTCATGTCCTTTGTAGGGATATGGATGAAGCTGGAAACCATCATTCTGAGCAAACTATCGCAAGGACAGAAAACCAAACACTGCATGTTCTCACTCATAGGTGGGAATTGAACAATGAGAACACTTGGACACAGGGTGGGGAACACCACACACCGGGGCCTGTTGTGGGGTGGGGGGACGGGGGAGGGGGGAGGGATAGCATTAGGAGATATACCTAATGTAAATGACGAGTTAATGGGTGCAGCATACCAATATGGCACATGTATATACATATGTAACAAACCTGCACATTGTGCACATGTACCCTAGAACTTAAAGTATAAAAAAAACAAAAAACAAACAGAAAAACCCCTGCACATCTGTGTGTGGGAACTTTAAAAATCCACAACACAATGGAATAAGAGCTGGATTGTGAAAATAAATGTTTCATTAATTTGATTCTTCATTGATGTCTTTTTTTTTATTAAACCTTATTGCTGGCCAAGGAAAAGACATTCTGCAGTAGAAAGAATACGGGTTTTAAGTGAAACAGATTTAGCTTGGAATCCTAGCTTTGCTGTTTTACTTTGTGGTAACATTGGGTAGGTCATAACCTTTTTGAATTTCCTCATCGATAAAAGGGGGTCATACTCTGAAGCTGATATGAGGATTATATGAGCTAGTCTGTGTGCAGTCCTTAGGACAGAGCCTGGCTCTGCTAAATGCTCCATAAACATTCCCTCTTGTCAATATGTATCCATGTAAAGCCCTGCACAGAGTCTGCACCGAACAGATGCTCCCCTCCCTTCCCCCACCTCTTACTTGCCAATTTTTCTTGTAGCTTAAATGAGAATGGATTTTACCAAAAACCGAGTCACAGTGTTGCGTGCTTTCTGGGATCTGACCTCTTCTCACTCCCTGCAGTGGGTTAAATGGTGGCCCTAAAGATATGTTCTAACCTCTAATCCTGGAACCTGTGGCTATTCCCTTATATGGCAGGAGAGTAAATATGACCTTATATCTGAAAGGATGTGATTAAGCCAAGGACTTTGAGAGGAGGAGTTCATCCTGGATTATCTGGGTGGTCCCTAAATGCAATCACATGCATCCTTAAAGGAGAGGCAGAGGAACTGTGAGACAGGTACACAGAGGAGCGACGCACACAGACGAGGCCAAGTGAAGATGGTGGCAGAGACCAGAGTGATGAGGCCACAGCAGCCAAGGCTGGAAGGACCAGGGAAGATTCTTTCCTAAAGGTTCTAGGAGTAGGCCCCCGCTGACTTTTTTTTTTTTTTTTTTTTGAGGTGGAGTCTCACTCTGTCACCCAGGCTAGAGTGCAGTGGCGCAATCTTGGCTCACTGCAACCTCCACCTCCTAAGTTCAAGCAATTCTTGTGTCTCAGCCTCCCAAGTAGCTGGGACTACAGGCGCGTGACACCACATCCAGCTAATTTTTTATTTTTACTAGAGACAGGGTTTCACCATGTTGGCCAGGCTGGTCTCAAACTCTTGATCCTAGGTGATCTGCCCACCTTGGCTTCCCAAAGTGCTGAGATTACAGGCATGAGCCACTGCGCCTGGCCTGCTGCTGACATCTTGATTTCAGACTTTTGGGCACCAGAACTGTGAGAGGATAAATTTCTGTTGTTTTAAGCTACCCAGCTTGTGAGAATTGGTTACAGCAGCCCAGAGACAATCACACACTGTATTAATCTGGGCTAGAAGACAAAGCCCTTCCTCTCCTTTTCCAGCAACTTGACAAGAGAAACGACCTGTGCAAGAGGGTGGTCCACAGGCCACACAGGTGCGTGCAAACACACCACTCAGCCTGGTCAGGCATATTTCCTCAGAGACCCTGGCAGGGCCAGGCCCTCCTCACCCCCAACAACACAGAGGAGTGGGTGAGGCCCTGAGGCTACCCCCTCCACCCACCGATCCCTCGCCTTTTTTTTTTTTTTTTTTCCTGTTTTCTCTCTCAGGTTTGGGATTCTTTCAGGTGCAGCAAAACTTTTCTTTCCACAAGTCGTGACAAAGCTTATAATGCAAGTATCTTCAGTTACATAATATGTAGACTTTAGCAGGAACCTCTGTGTTCTGTAGTAAATGGCTTTACTACAGGTCGCTTCCTGTGTGTGTGGGCTTTGAGAGGGAACACAACCAGAAAGCACACGTGGGACCAGAAGAGATGTTGCTATGGTGAAAGCTGAAAGCACAAAAGAGAGTCGAGAGTTCTGAAGACCCAGGCTTCCTCCCTCACAGTTTTGCAAAGCCAGCCAGAGACCATGCCCCTGGCCAGTCAAATGATCTGATTGTTAGGACTTCCAGCAGCTCTGTGAATATGTAATATAGTATTATCCACATTCACAGTCAAGGAGACAGAAGCCAGTGGAGATCAACTAGTTTGTGCAAGTTCATGTAACTAGGAAGAGGGCAGAGACAGGACTCGAGCAAATGACCATCTGTCACCAAGACCCTGGCATGCCTCATTGCCTCTAGCTAAAGAGAAATATAGGAAAATGCATGTGGAGGGATTCAGGCTTACCAAATCCACCTTGTTGGAGCCCTGAAGGTCCTTCTGCATCATATTCTTCCACCATTCTCTGGGCCACCATGACCCAGAGTCAGTGCTAGGCCTGGGATTGGCCATGTACAGGAAGCTTCCTATTGCCCTGTTGTATGGATGGAGAACACCTGGGCCTCAGTCCCCTCTGTTGCTATTTAGTGGGTTGTTGTTATTATTATTAGGAAGAACCCAACTTTGAACCTTTCTGTGCTTTAGTTCCCGCATCTGAAATGTGGAAGAGGGGTAGGTTGGATGACTGGTTCTCCATCTTTGCTGTCCATGAGAACTTCCCAAGGAGTATTGGTTGGGCCAACCACTGCAGTTAAACTGGAATCTCCCTGGGTGGGATGCAAGCATCAGCATTTTCAGAATTTCTTCAGATGATTCTTTTTTCTTTTTTTTGAGACAGAGTCTTGCTCTGTCGCCAGGCTGGAGTGCAGTGGCCTGATCTCAGCTCACTGCAACCTCCACCTCCCAGGTTCAAGTGATTTCCTGCCTCAGCCTCCTGAGTAGCTGGGACTACAGGTGTGTGTCACCATGCCCAGCTAATTTTTGTATTTTTAGTAGAGACGGGGTTTCACCATGTTGGCCAGGATGGTCTCGATCTCTTGACCTTGTGATCTGCCCACCTCGGCCTCCCAAAGCACTGGGATTACAGGTGTGAGCCTTGCGCCCGGCCCAGATGATTCTTAAGTACAGCCAATGTGAGAACCAGCAGGTTACCTGATTGCTAAGGTTCTTCCAGCTGCAATGTCTTCTGTCCCCATCTGCATGTAAAGCCAGTGCTACTAGGGTTCACTTATCCAGACAGTAACGATTCATGAAAAACCTTCAACTAAAGCCCCACGCTCAACTTTTCCCGAGAAAGTCACCTCCCTTTGGTTTGTCCAACAATATAATATTTAAAATCTGTATAATGGTCTCAACCCTCATGGTCTTTCATGCTTTTAAGAAAGAGGAAGGATTAATGGGGTAATAAAACTATTCAGGAATGGCTTAGTTAATTATTATTCTAGGTCTTGCTATAAATGGTATCCTAGGTTTCTGAAAAAAATAATGAATGTAATTTAGTCATCCAGCACTAAGCCCTCATTTGATCTGAGGACTGCTACATTCAGGCTGAAGGTAGAGAGATGAGTAGTCTTTTGCACTTCAGAAACTCCCAGTCCAAGGTAATAACAACAGCAATAATAATAACAGCTGCAGCCAAAATGGGAAAATACTTGTTGAATATCAGGCATTGCTAACAGGTGCTTTTTATATGTTATTTTAGATCCTCACAACAACCCTGCTAGGTAAGCATCATTTCCTTCATTGTATTCCTGGGGAAACTAAGGCCCAGAGAGGTTAGGTAACTTGCCAAGGTCACACAGCTAAGAAGTAGCTGATCTGCCATTCTGATCTATGTCTATAAGATTTAAAATCCCATGCTCTTTCCACCATATGATAAAACCTCTAGAAAGAGAGAAAGGATTGAGAAATAGAGATAAAGATGGCAGGGAGAGGGTTAACTTCCATGGGAGAGAATTGGCCCAGGTGGAGGAATTGCTGTGAATTGCTCACATGAAAGGTGTTATAAGAAAATCAGTCTTGTAATTCTGTATCTTAACTATGTTTGGGGCTCAATCCTGTTAGAAGGTACAGCACTGGAACATGTAAATTCATTACGAAGAGCTAGTTCTTCAGTCAGTCCCAGCTCCCTCCAATTAGTCTTCAAAAATAAACCCATTTTGTGTTTTGTGGCTCAGCAACGTCATTTTTCAGCCAGTGTGAGCTCTTTGGTTCTTAGCAGATTTTCACTTTCACTGACTGCCATCAGTGATATAAAATGTACCAGGAGGAGAGGATGGTGGTGGGTACAGCTGTGACAACCCCTTTCTCTATGGTGTTCAGATCCAAACACGGTATGAGCCAGCACGTTCTGAAGGCGCACACACACACACACACACACACACACACACACACAAACACACAAACACACAAACACTATTCCAAATGAGCTAAGACCTGGAGAACATACTATATACATATCTACATTAGCTAACTCAGGAATCTAAATATAAATTTATTTTTGGAGAAACCCACTGGGCCAAAATAATTCACCCACGAAGCCAGATGTAGCTTGAGGGGTAATAAAGATGCTATGGCCTAGAGCAGGAAAAGGGAAAAAAGAATGAAGCAGAACATTTTCTTAATGAGGCTTTTTCAAACCACCATTTCATGTTATAGCCAAAACAGATAAAATCACCAAAGGAACTTAGGATCGTGAAGAATATTCAGAGACTGTAGAAAGTGGTTTAAATATTAGATATTTAAGAAAAGATTCTAAAAAATATTTATTATGTTTATAAAATGGAAATTTCATGTTTATACTAAAAAAAGATTTACTATTACACATAAGTATTACACGAAGATGTATATAAACAGATTGCATATGCAAAATGTATACACATAGACCACATGGCCAAATACGTGATATTATAAGGATAAGTTGATCTCACAGCAACATTTTGATGTGGAAAATTACCTCCACTCCAGAAATTATAAGTAAGGAAGATATACCCTGTCATTGCAAATAATAGCATAGGGATATGTCACTACACAACCTTGGATGAGATAACATATCAACCCGACATAAATACAGGCAACATCTATTCCTGAAAGGAATAAAAAAATGCTTATGAAGATACAGCAATGAGATACTGGGCTAATAGAATGATTAAAAAAATGTGATGTGTTCTTACATTGCTTACTGTAATTTTTAAAAAAGATTTGGAAAAAACAGAATAAAGATGACACTATCTGAAATAGTTGGTGTGCTTGAAATCCAGTTTTTAAAATTTGAAGGTAGGAATACTTCAACAAGATCATAAGTTTATACAACAAATCATAAGCTTATTTTTCTGTTTCAGATGCTTATCAAACTAGAAGTGAACATTTTGAACAGGTTTGTTTTCTAGGTGAAATTCTCTTTCCATATCCTACGTAGCAAATACTCATGCACACCCACACACGCACACACACACACACACGCACACTTCTCTTTCTCTCCTTACAACTGTAAATCCATACCATGAGACTAAGGATGCTAACAACCAAAGAATGTGTTAAAGCAGCATTTTACCTCTTTGCTGATCAAACACAGAAGGGGTGCTGAAATCCATGGTAGCCTGTCTCATCATTTACCATCAGAATGGCAAAAAGCATCCAGGTCTCTAGAGAGGAGAAAACACCATCTCAAACATTACAGTCAATACGACAGTCAGAGGCAGCATCGTTTGCCAAGACCTCTGTTTCAGGATTAAACATGCATCAGAGCTGCAGGTTGTTGTCAAGGCAAGGTGATGAAAATAGGTAAATGCTATTCCTGTAAATACCTGCTAGGAAAAGAGTTACTCTATGGCCTCATTCATCAGCTGTACATGGGCATAATACACCCTCCACCCCCAAATAAATAAACACAATTACTCAAACTCCAAAAAGATAGTAAAATTGTATGGGCCACCTGCCTTGGATCTGGGCTGGGAAAACACAGCAGATCACGGAGCTTCAGCGGCTGGAATGTCGCTTTACACCAACAGAAATCTGAATGGGTGAGTGAGGATTCACAGGGCCAGACAGAGCATGTGCAAAGCTGCCAATGCAGTTCGCATTCGGCTGTGCTCTTGGTGGAGTGAGAACTGCATTTGGGTCACGTGAGCAGAAAGTGCCATCTCAATGGAATAGGACGTAAATATTGTAGCAGGAGGCTGCTGGCCATGTGCTGTGTGGAGTAATTATCCATGTTGGCAGTCTTCTTCACTCCCCTTTCAGCTCCGTTCTCCAATTGACAGGGAGGATAGGGAAAGGTGTCATTTGAAAGGCGACATTTCAAATGTCAAGGCTCGAGTGTCTGTGGTGATAAAATTAAGACAGTCTGCAGTCACAAGGATGTTTATTGTAGCATTACATGTAGTAAAACCTGAAAAATCACCCGCATGTACCTCATTCAGGGAGCAGCTAAGTAAATGGTAGTAAATTCGTACTCTAGATTTAAAAATCTGACATAAATAAATCTATGTGTATTTATCTGGTGACATGTCACTAATCTATTGTTAAATGAAATAAACAAGTTATATATTTCATTTGTTCACATTTTAATAAAACCAGAAACCACTCACTGTATACATTATTTTTATATATTCAGAGGAACACTGAAAAAGATGTAGAAAGATACGTACTAAACTGCTAATATTGGTTCCCTCAGGCCACTGTGATTAGAGTAGGAGATTTCTAACTTGTTCTGTATCAATCTCTGTATTTTTGGCTTGTTAATAACCAGTATCTATTATCTTATATTTGTAATAAAAATATGATATACTAAATTCAAACAAAGTTCTATATTCTAGGCACAACCAGATTTTTGGATAAGTCAAACAGCCATATAGTAGATGTTTTCATAAATGCTATTGATAGCGGTAATAACTGTTTTCTTTTTAACTTAATTAGTGTGTGATTGTGGAAATAAAAGCAGAAATCATTTTTCTCCGTATATGGCCACCTCTGTTTTGATATGGACTGATCTAGTGTATAATTTGTGTTCATCGATAGGCAGGCTCCTTGCTTTTCTCCTGCCTCATATTTTCTCAGTGCCTATCATTAATTTTCCATCAACATATTGGGGAGCCTCTCTTCTTTGTGACAATACTGCTACTCACTCAAAAATACTGTTCATTCTCCTTTCCCACATTAGCCCCTCCCCTCAACATGCCTTGCGTTCTTTTTATTTAAAAACACAGGCAGAACATATGTCTTACAAATCATTACCCAAAATGTGCTCCTTAGGTAAATCTCTTACATTTCCCAACACCAGTTTCTTGCATTAACCATGAGAGCCAGATTTAGGGGCTGCGAGTGGATTGAGGAGGAAACTGAGAATTACACCAGCAGATCCTCAGCTAAGGAGAGATGGCTCAAGCTCATCTGGCTGATGGAGGTAAAAGGGTTTTTGCCATTCAGTCCCAAGCAGGAGAAAAACAAAGGGTTTAGATGAATTTCCCTTTCATTCATTTGTTCATTAATTCATCAACTGTTAAGGAAGGAGTACTGTGCTCCAATCATTTCTACAGGCACCAGAGAGGCAAGACAGGAAATGTTCCCACACTCAATGAGCTTACACTCATGGGCGCAACTTCTGCCTCTGGCCATGCTGGAGTAATAGGGACTGGATTCACTCTCCTTCCTTAAACAACTGGAAAATTGGGCAAAATAAGTAGAACAGTTTTTGGACAGCAGGAAGCACAGGACAGGGATCTTTGACAGAAGATAAACAAATGAGGTCAGTGTGAGTCCCCAGCTTGCTATCTGGGGAGAGTTTCCAGGCTGCAGCCCATGGAGGGGATAGAGGGCTGAATGGTTTGTGGAAGGGCCCACAGAAAGGAATGTCCTCATTCTAGTCCTCAGAACCTGTGAATATGATCTTATTTGGAAAAGGAGTCTTTGCAGATATAATTAAGTTAAGGCTGTCAAGTTGAAATCATCCTGCATTATACTGGTGGGCCCTGTGTCCAACCACAAATGCCCTTATAAGAGACATGCAGAGAGAAGAGGAGGAGGCCACATGGGCACAGGGGCAGAGAGGGGAATGATGCAGCAACAATCTAAGGAACACTTGCAGCCACCAGAAGCTGGAAGAGGTATGGAACAGGCTGTCCCTTAGAGCCTTCAGAAGGAGGAGGCCCTGTTGACGCCTTGAGTTCAAAATTCTAGTCCCCAGAACTGTGAGAGAATAAATATCTGTTGTTTTGAGCCGCCAAACTTGTGGTAATTTGTTACAATGGCTTCAGGAAACTAATACAAAAGAGGAACTCTCAAAATAAATGCAAAGTCTCTAAAATGATTACAAAACCAAATTAAAGTACACAGACATTTTCATGTTTTGAAAAGGGTTGCTTTGGGCTCATTTTGAAGAAGGGCAGTCAAAGAGAATGGAAAGGGCATGAACTTGGGTTTGTCTCTTGTTAGGTGTATGATTAGGACAAGCTGATGCAGTGCAGGTGAGCCCCCAAATTGGGACTTAGCCTGAAGGATTGTTGGCTTTTTGCAGGAAAGAATTCAAAGGTGAGCCCGTGATGGAGACGGTAACTTTTACTGAAGCAGCAGGTGTACACTACAGCAGCAGCAGCAGAGGTACTGCTCCTGTGGATCAGGGCTACCCCATGGGTGCTGTGCCCGGAGGAGCAGTGTATGGGATGCTGGCAGCTGTATTTAGGCCGATTTTAATTACACGCTAATTAAGAGGTGGGCTACTCAGAACTTTCTGAAAAAGGAACAGGGAGTTTCTGGAACCAGGTAAGGTAAGTTCTGGGCCCTTACTATAGCATTTGTAAACTGTCATGGTGTTGGTGGGAGTGTCTTTATGCTACTAAGCAGTGAGGGCAACTAGAGGTTGCTCTCATTACCGTCTTCTGGTTTTGGCTGGCTTCTTCACTGCACCCTGTTTCAACCAGATCCTGCTCTGAGCAGCAGGGTTGCAACCAGGGGTCTTGACCAGTGCTTGGAAAACAAGTCCTGCTGCTCTACCTCACAGTAATATAATTTTTGAGCCTCAGTGTCTTAACCTGTGGCATGGGAATCCCACTCTCTAACTTCTTGTGAGAGTTGACTATTATTATTCAGTCCACTTCCTGGGCTGCAAACATAAGACAGAGTTCTTTCTTTTATTTATTTATTTTTTTTTTGAGACAGAGTTTCGCTCTTGTCACCCAGGCTGAGGCTGGAGTGCAATGGCGCCATCTCAGCTCACCTCAACCTCCGCCTCCCAGGTTCAAGCAATTCTCCTCCCTCCGCCTCCTGAGTAGCTGGGATTACAGGTATGTGCCACCACGCCTGGCCAATTTTTTTTGTATTTTTAGTAGAGATGGGGTTTCTCCATGTTGGTTAGGCTGGTCTCAAACTCCCGACCTCAGGTGATCCACCCGCCTTGGCCTCCCAAAGTGCTGGGATTATAGGCGTGAGCCACTGTGCCTGGCCGAGATAGTTCTTTCTATACAACCAAGGCCAGTGTACAATAAGATATGGTTGTTTCTTCAAGTGCTTTTTTTTTTTTTTTTTTTTTGGAGACAGGAACCCATGCTGGAGTGTAGTGGTGTGATCTCGGCTCACTGCAACCTCCTCCTCCCAGCTTCAAGCAATCTTCCCACCTCAGCCTCCCAGGTAGCTGGGACTACAGGCACGTGCCACACTGGGCTAATTTTTGTATTTTTTGTAGAGACGGGGTTTCATCTTGTTACGCAGGCTAGTCTTGAACTACTGAGCTCAAGTGATCCACCCACCTTGGCCCCCTAAGGTGCTAGGATTACAGGCATGAGCCACCGCATGCAGCCTTCACATTCATTTTGATTAGAGCACTTATTCTGATTATTATTATTAACTTTGATCTACAATGCAGGAGAGGAGGAGAGGACAAGGTCTGTGGTCATGCAAAATCCGACTCTTTCCTTCCTTTCCAGTTCTTTCCTCACCACTCTCCCTCCCTTCCCAACATCCAGCCACACTGTCTGTCCTTACACACAGTTCCCTTTTCCATGCCCTAAAGACTGCTATTGTGTCTCTCCTTGGAATGCTGTTTCCCCTGTTCGGTGCCACCGCTGAGCTCTCTCTGACCACATTATCCAAAATAGTCCTCCACTTTCATGTCCCACCAGTCACTCCCTTTTCCAGAATGCTGCTTTGTGAATTTACAATGAGAAATAGCCCTGTTAGGAAAACAGGGCTTTTGCCCATACTGTGACAACTGTCTAGCCCAATGCTTCTGAGGCTAGCTGTAGTGAAAAATCTGGTTTTTGAATTTCCAAACCATCATGCATCATGCATTCTGAAAATATGATAAAAATTAATAATAGAAACATAAAAGTAGGAGTTACAGAATACAAGTCCTAATTTTTATTATTAGATTCAACAGGCATAATATTACCTGTCAATAAATATAATCGGGCTGGGCATGACGGCTTGCACCTGTAATCCCAGCATTTTGGGAGGCTGGGCCCAGGATCACTTGAGCCCGGGAGTTCAAGGCTGCCATGATCTATGACTGCGCCACTGCACTTCAGCCTGAGCAACAGAATGAGATCATGTTTCTAAAATATATAAAGAAAATTAGGGCCAGACACAGTGGCTCATGCCTGTAATCCGAGCACTTTGGGAGGCCAAGGCAGGAGGACTGCTTGAACCCAGGAGTTTGAGACCAGCCTGGGCAACATGGTGATACCTTGTCTCTACAAAATAAAATTTAAAAATCAGCTGGGCATGATGGCATGTGCCTGTAGTCCCTGCTACTGGGGAAGTTGAGATGTGAAGATTGCTTGAATTTGGGAGGTTGAGGCTGGAGTGAGCCATGATCACGCCACTGCACTCCAGCCTGGGTGATAGAGTAAAATTCTGTCAGAAAAGAAAAGAAAAGAAAAGAAAATCAGAACAAACATAGTACACAACGAATTATAAAAACTGTGGGGCCGAGTGTGGTGGCTCATGCCTGTAATCCCAGCACTTTGAGAGGCCAAGGCAGGCAGATCATGAGGTCAGGAGTTTGAGAACAGCCTGACCAACATGGTGAAACCCTGTCTCTACTAAAAATACAAGTATTAGCCAAGCTTGGTGGAGCACGCCTGTAATTCCAGCTACTTAGGAGGCTGAGGCAGGAGAATCGCTTGAACCTGGGAGGCAGAGGTTGCAGTGAGCTGAGATTTCGCCACTGCATTCCAGCCTGGGCGACAGAGCGAGACTCTGTCACAAACAAACAAACAAAAAACTGTGCACATTTTTCACTGAAAGTGCAATTCAGTATTAATAATCTGTGCTGTCCAATACAATGGCCACTAGCTACATGTGGCTATTTAAATTTGTTAATTAAAATGAAATAAAATTAAAAATTCAATTCCTTAATCGCAGTTGCCACTGTGATTTTACTCTGTCATGATTAAAATATTTTCCTCTTAACTTTCATTTTAGATTCAGGGGGTACATGTGCAGGTTTATTATACGGGAATATTATATGATGATGAGGTTTGGGGTACAACTGATCTTGTCACCCAGGTAGTGAGCATAGTACCCAATAGCTTTTCAACTCTTGCTCCCCTCCCTCAGTCCCCTCCCTCAGTCCCCTCCATTAGTCCCCAGCGTCTATTGTTCCCAGCATTATGTCCATGAGTACCCAATGTTTAGCTCCCATTTAAAAGCAGAAACATGTGGTATGTGGTTTTCTCTTCCTGTGTTAATTTGCTTAGGATAACAGTCTCCAGCTGCATACTGCTGCAAAGGACATGATTTTATTCTTTTTCATGGCTGCAAGCTTTTAGTAGTGTTTTTTTGTTTTTGTTTTTGTTTTTGAGATAGGGTCTCAATAGGGTGCCCAGGCTCTAGTACAGTGGCGCAAACATGGCTCACTGCAGCCTTGACCTCCCAGGCTCAAGTGATCCTCCTCTGCCAGCCCCCCAAGTAGCTGGGACTACAGGTGTGCACCACCATGCCCAGCCTTTTTTTTTTTTTTTTTTTTTTTTTTTGATAGAGATGGGGTCTCGCCATGTTGCCCATGCTGGTCTCAAACTCCTGAGCTCAAACGACCTGCCTGCCTCAGCCTCCCAAACTGTTGGGATTACAGGTGTGAACCACCACACTCGGCCTATGGCTGCAAACTTTTGTGCTTTGAGAAATGCTGGTAAGTCATGAAAAGACAAGCCACAGACAGGGAGAAAATATTTGTAAAACACAAAGCCAGTAGAGGACTTGCACCCAGAATATATAAAATCCTTAAAACTTAATAGTAAAATAAAAGCACCCAATTTTTAAAAAAGGCTAAGATTTGAATCAATAGTTCATCAAAGAATAAATACCAAAGGTAAATAAGCACATGAAAAAATGCTCAGCATCATTTGTCATTAGAAAAATGTAAATTAAAATCGCAATGAAATACCACTATGCACCAATTGGAATAGCTTTAAAGAGAAACAAGAAACTAAGATTGCACCATGTGCTTGTGAGGATGTTGGAACTCTCATACATTGCTGCTGAAGGAGGACACAATGGTGCAACCATTTTGGAAAACAGTTTTGTAGTTTCTTATAAAGTTAAACATAAATATGGCCCAGCAATGCAACCCCCAAGTATTTAGTTTAGAGAAATGAAAACATATGTTTACACGAACACTTGTATATAATTGTTTATAGTGGCTCCATTACCACCCCAAACTAAAAGCAACCTCAATGTTCATTAACTGGTGAATGGATAAACAAACTATGGTACATTTATATGATGGAATACTACTCAGCAATGAAAAGGAATGAGCTACTGATATGTGCAATTAATGGATAAATCTTTAGTGTATTATGCTAAGTTAAAGAACCCAGACACAAAAGGCTACATACTGCATGATTCCACATATATGGCATTCTGGCAAAAAGTGGAGACAGAAATCAGATGAGTGCTTTCCAAGGGGAGGGAATGGACAACAAAGGAACGGGATAGAACTTTTGGAGTGACAGAAATATTCTATATCTTGAATGTGGCGATGGTTACATATCCTGTATTCATTTGTCAAACTCATAGAACTAAACATCTCAAAAGGGTGCATTTTACTAAATGTAAATCATACCTCAATAAACCTGAATCAGCAATATGAATCTTCTTAACCTAGATTTTAAAATAATTGTTTGTAAAAAATGAACAATTGTTTGTTAAAAATTGAAACTAGCAGATTTAGAAAATGAATAAATGCTTACTTTTCTCATACATTTATATAATTTTAGAGTATGGTTGACAAACTAACCCTAAAACGTCACATATGTAACACCGTCCTACTGTGCACGACTTTTCATGTACATTTGACAATGCCCAGCTGGTCTACACCACAATGAGACAAGCCTGCCATCAGAGGCTTGAAGGTTGTGGCAATGTCAAATTGCTGTAACCATCTCTAAGTGGTTACATTTAAAATTTCTTTCAATTTGTATACTTAACTTGTCACAAACTGGTGATAAACCAGCATCTCCTGGACTGGCAGCAGCCACAGCCCACACTTTGAGTAGTGCTGCTCTAAATCTCTCTTTCCTTGACTCATCCCATGGTGGGCTTCTTCTTACCATTCAGGTCTCTGCTCAGACAGCCTTCCCTGACTTTCCTATTCTGTCTAAAGGGGTCAGTGCCTTCCTTCTCAATTCCAATTATAGTTAATAAAATCTCCTCATTTTTACCTTCTTATAATTATCACTATCTGTAATTCATTGTGTCTTCATTGTCTGTCTTTCTTTTTATTTTATTTATTTTTTATTATTATTACACTTTAAGTTTTAGGGTACATGTGCACAATGTGCAGGTTAGTTACATATGTATACATGTGCCATGCTGGTGCGCTGCACCCATTAACTCGTCATTTAGCATTAGGAATATCTCCTGATGCTATCCCTCCCCCCTCCCCCCACCCCACAACAGTCCCCAGAGTGTGATGTTCCCCTTCCTGTGTCCATGTGTTCTCATTGTTCAATTCCCATCTATGAGTGAGAACATGCGGTGTTTGGTTTTTTGTCCTTGCGATAGTTTACTGAGAGTGGTGATTTCCAATTTCATCCATGTCCCTACAAAGGACATGAACTCACGTCTGTCTTTCTGTAGCAGATACTGTCAGTCCCCAGACCTGTTAATGTGCTTCAGCTGGCTTTGAAAGGTCAGCATGTACATTTTGGTCTGAGAGTATTTTTTCAGAATGCAGAAGGTCACTTTACCAGCTCTGAGGATGGGCAAGAAGTGCCAGGGAATTAGTCAACCCCCTCCCCAGCCCACAACAATCCTCAACAAGTGACTCTCAGGAGCTGGTCTATAAACACCAGCTTCCTTTGCCCTTGGACAGGATGATTCTGAGGCATGGTGTTTTACTCCATTTGCTATTTCCCTTTCAGGATTAAACTCCTTCAGGGTTAAACTCCACTGCCACCTGTGAGAATAGGTCTAATAACATTCTTTTTATGGGCTGCTCTTCCCTCCCTGTATTACTTTCCCACTTTCCTACTGATATTTCCTGCACTTCTCAAAAAGTTACTTGCATTGGAATCATTGTCTCAGCGTCTGCTTCTAGGGAAACCCAAATTAAAACTTTTCTCCACAAGAGGGTAAATTTCATAAGGACAGGGTCTTTGTCTACTCTTTCCTTGTCTGCTTTGTCCACTCCATGTCCTTACAGCCTAGCACAGAGAGGGGCACAAAGGAGGTGCTCAATACATTTCAGTGCATGAGTGAAACTTCACTGAAGAACTTTCCTTGCCCAAGCTGACAACTTGCTCACTGACAATGTAACATTGGAACCCAATTAACCATCCTTCATGGGGTAAGAACTTTCTGACAAGAACTTCTGTAGTCCTTGTAATTTTCTAGTCTAAACAAGAAACCATGTATTTGAGGATTGGTTCTAGGGTTTCTGGAATTGGCTCTCAAATCGGATTAAATTTAAGGATTCTAGTAGCTCTATTTCCAGGAGTAAAGAGAGCATTGATTGTCCATGGTGTGAAGTGGTAACAGAGATACGCAAAAAGCTGCACTGAATATTCCTAATTAATCACTAGACACAACAGGCAAGGAGTTGGGTGACTGTGTAGATGATACCCTCAAACATTTTTGGAAACTTATTGAATATGGCTGGTTGCTCCTAATGTCACTGGACAAAGTGATGAAAGAAAAGGATTAGCTCACGGATTCTAATTCCCAGCTCAGGTGCCATATAGATGACCTGGAGGTATGTATGTGTACCCTGAAGGAGAGTCTTACCTCCTGTAGCCATGAGGCTGAGGACGCTGAAATCAAATGCAGGCTCTCATGCTGCAACTGCGTGAATTACAATGCAAATTGAACTCCTGAGTTACAGCGCAAGTCAAACTCCCAGCTTCACAGGATGTCTGCTGTTAAAGTGAGGACATCGATTGGGAAAGTAGAGGATACTGGAAATTGGATAGAGACATGTGAGAAGACCCTGATGAAGCTGGGGGACATTGAGCATCTAAACTCTGAGGAGTCTTCTTTGCCAGTGGAAGTGGACTCCCAATCCCTAGTAGAAGCAGCCTCCCCATCTCCAGTAGTAGCAGCCTTTTCACCTCAGTCTGAGAAGATTGACCCTGAATTGCCTGAGGAAACTGTATTGGCCTTCCTTGACACCGTTGCCATGCACGACAATGCTGATTCTCTTCAGGAGCCACCACCATTGTTCCTCTGCTTCTAGACCTATAACTAGACTCAAGTCCCAGCAGCCCCTAAAGGTGAGGTGCAAAGTGTGACCCATGAAGAAGTACATTACATTCCAAAATAATTACTTGAGCTTCCTAAAAATCCAGGAAACATGGGAATGGATACTAAGGGAGTGAGATAATGGTGAAAGGAACATAAAGTTAGATCAGGTTGAATTTATTGATATTAACTCATTAAGCAGAAATTCTGCATTCACTGTTTCAGCTCAGGCAGTTATAAAGGGTTCTAACAGTCGGGTTAGTTGGTTGAAACATGGACCACAAAGTGGCCCAGGGTGAGCAAATTGGAAATACTGGACTTGCCTTGGTTTAATGTGGAAGAGATTCAAAGGCTTAGGGAGACTGGAATGTCAGAGTGGATTTGTCATTTAAGAACTACTCACCCACACGGGAGGGTCTAGAAGACATACTTTTAGCAGTACTGTGAGGAATAGGAATAAATCTGTGAGGGGAACCCCAGCATCTTTGAAGAGCTCTGTGATTGCTCTTCTCTGCAGATGGTGAGAACTGCAGTCATTGAATTGGGAAGCCTAAATGCAGTGGGAATA
Organism: Pongo pygmaeus; assembly: GCF_028885625.2. NCBI lineage: Eukaryota > Metazoa > Chordata > Mammalia > Primates > Hominidae > Pongo > Pongo pygmaeus. The sequence continues at coordinate 61,526,508 of NC_072377.2, forward strand.
ATTGGATCCTAGGATGGTAGGGCCAAGTGGTGGTACTCAACTGCCAAAGACAAGGTGGGCATAGTTACTGTTGTGAAAAAAAAAAAGAATCATGGCACCCAAAATTCACTATGCCACAGGGAAATTTAAGCTTGAGAACTGAGTCATGCAAAAAGCTGTCTTCTTTCGTCCCCAAACAGATAGCTGTATTTTCACATGCTGACTTTATCATATGTAGAGTTACTGGGCATGAGAGGAATGTGTAATTGCTTTTTCCCCTATTCCCTCTTTTTTTTTTTTAAGATGGAGTCTCGCTCTGTCGCCCAGGCTGGAGTGCAGTGGTGTGATCTCTGCTCACTGCAAACTCTGCTTCCCGGTTCAAGCAATTCTCCTGCCTCAGTCTCCCGAGTAGCTGGGATGACAGACCCCTACCACCACACCCAGCTAATTTTTGTATTTTTAGTAGAGACAGGGTTTCACTGTATGGGCCAGGCTGGTCTCAAACTCCTGACCTCAGGTGATCTGCCCACCTCAGCTTCCCAAAGTGCTGGGATTATAGGCATGAGCCACCATGCCCGGCCAACTCTATTCCCTCTTTCCACATGTAATATGTGGACTCACTGAGTGCTAATCAGAGCCTCACAAAAAGGTGACCACTTGTTTCATTGCCTATCCTCTCTCCTTTATTTCCCTCCTCTTCTGCTTGCTCTGTCCTCTTTAAATACTGAAGTTCCTAAAACTCTCTTTGGAAAAATCTCAGGTCACAGATCCCACTGTGACCTGTGTTTGTTTTTCCTGGTTGCATCCTCAACCTTGACAAAATAAACCTGCAGTCAGTTGAGATCTACCTCAGTCACTCTTTGGTTTATGCTGTAATGGACAGCAATGGTCCAAGCAGCAATCAGAGTTGTCTGAGTCTTAGAAACCTATGGCATTGGCTAGTTGATCATGGCATTTCTCAAAGTAAAATAGATAGGAAGCCTATGAAATTCTGAATCTGTATAAGCAGAAAAGCTCTAGGTTAAGTGACAAAAGTCTAACATGAATCATAAAAACAGAGAATCATGATCCTTCAATTAATTCCCAGAATTGAGCCTGTTTACAAACCTAGAACCCCTTAAATGAAGTGGAGGCTGGATCCCTTGGGGAAAGGCCCTGGTACCCTACTAAATGATTATACTGTTAATCTTTCTCTCAGTTTTCCCCAAAAGAGATGTATGGCCTTTTTACTAGGGTAACTGTGCATTGAGAAAAGAGAAATAATCAGACCTCTCAGGGCTTACTGGACATTGGCTGTGAGCTGACACTAATTTCAGGAGACTCAAAATATCACTGTGGACTGCCAGTCAGAGGAGGGACTTTCAGAGGTCATGTGGTCAATGGAGTTTCAGCTCAGATCCATCTCACAGTGGGTCTAATGGGCCCCAATGCCATCCTGTGGTCATTTTCCCAGTTCTGGATGCACAATTAGAATAGACATACTTAGCAGCTCACAGAATCTCTACCTTGGTTCCCTGAACTGTGGAGTAAGGGCTATTATGGTGGGAAAGGCCAAGTGGAAGCCACTAGAACTGTGTCTACCTAGGAAAATACTAAACCAAAAGCAATACAACATTTCTGGAGGAACTGTAGAGGTCATAAAGGACTTGAAGGATGCAGGGGTGGTGATTCCTACCACGTCTCCATTCAACCCTCCAATATGCTTTCCAATTTGGCAGAAGACAGGTGGATCTTCGAGAATAACAGTGGATTACTGTAAGCTTAACCAGGTGGCAACTCCAATTGCAGCTGTTGTTCAGATATGGTTTTATTCCTTGAGCAAATTAAAACACTCTCTGATACATAGTATGCAGTTACTGCTCTGGCAAATGCTTTTCTCTCAATACCTATTAGTAAAGACCACCAGAAACAGTTTATTTCAGGTGACAAGTCAACATTCTTGATGAACATAAATGCAAAAATCTTTAACAAAATACTAGCAAACTGAATCTAGTAGCACATTAAAAAGTTAATCCGCCATGATCAAGTGGGTTTTATCCCTAGCATGCAAGGTTGATTCAACATATGCCAATCAATAAATATGATTCATGACATATGCAGATCTAAAAACAAAAACCACATGATCATCTTACTAGATCAGAAAAGAATTTCAATAATATTCAACATCCCTTCATGTTTAAAACCCTAAACAAACTAGGCATTGAAGGAATATATCTCAAAATAATAAGAGCCATCTATGACAAACTCACAACCAAAAACATACTGAATCGGCAACCCAGTATAGGCAGGACCGTACTGAATTCTGGAAGCATTCCCTCTGAGAACTGGAACAAGACAAAGATTCCTACTCTCACCACTCCTATTCAACATAGTACTGGAAGTCCTAGACAGAGCCATCAGGCAAGAGAAAGGAATAAAAGGCATCCAAACAGGAAAAGAGGAAGTCAAACTATCTCTGTTTGCAGATGATATGATTTTATACCTAGAAAACCTCATATTCTCTCTGCCCCAAAGCTCCTACATCTGGTAAACAACTTCAGCAAAGTTTCAGGATACAAGATCAATGTACAAAAATTAGTAGCATTTCTATATACCAACAACATCCAAGCTGAGTGCCAAAACAAGAATGCAGTCCCATTCACAACAGCCACACACATACACACACACATACATATACACACACACAGACACACACATAGCAATACCTAGGAATACAGCTAACCAGGGAGGTGAAAGAGCTCTATAATGAGAATTATCTTTCAAATAAATTCTTTTATTATTCTTTTCTGAAAGAAATCAGAGATGACACAAACAAATGAAAAAACATTCCATGCTTGTGGGTAAGAAGAATCAATATTGTTAAAACGGCCATACTGCCCAAAGCAATTTACAGGTTGAATGGTATTCCTATCAATTTATCAATGACATTTTTCACAGAATTAGAGAAAAATTAGAAAAATTTTTAGAATTAGAAAAAAACTATTCTAAAATTTATATGAAACCAAAAGGGCCTGAATAGCCAAAGCAATCCTAAGCAAAAAGAACAAAGCTGAAGGCATCACATTACCCAACTTCAAACTATACTACAAGGTTACAGTAACCAAAACAGCATGGTACTGGTACCAAAACACATAGACCAATGGAACAGAATAGAGAGCCCACAAATAATGCTGCACACCTACAACCATCTGATCTTCAACAAAGTTGACAAAAACAAGCAATGGAGAAAGGACTCCCTGTTCAATAAATGGTGCTGGGATAACTGGCTAGCAATGTGCAGAAGATTGGAACTGGACCCCTTCCTTACACCATGTGCAAAAATCAACTCAAGATGGATTAAAGACTTAAACGTAAAACTTAAAACTATAAAAAATCCTGGAAGATAACTTAGGAAATACCATTCTGGACATAGGCCCTGACAAATATGCCTATGCCTATGCTGTCTTTCATGACAAAGACACCAAAGCAATTGACAAATGGTACCTAATTAAATGAAAAAGCTCCTGCATAGCAAAAGAAACTATCAACAGAGTAAATAGACAACCTACAGAATGGGAGAAAATGTCTGCAAATTATGCATCTGACAAAGGTCTAATATCCAGAATCTACAAGCAACTTAAACAAATTTATAAGCAAGAAAAAATCCCATTAAAAAATGGGCAAAGGACATGAACAGACACTTTTTTTTTTTTTTCAAGACAAGGTCTCACTTTGTCACCCAGGCTAGAGCACAATGGTGCGATCTCAGCTTACTATAGCCTCCACCTCCCAGGTTCAAGCAATCCTTCTGCCTCAGCCCCAAAAGTAGCTGGGACTATGGGTGCATGACATCATGTCTGGCTAACCTTTTTGTACTGTTTTGTAGAGATGGGGTTTCACCATATTGGCCAGGCTGGTCTTGAACTTCTGAGCTCAAGCAATCTGCCCACCTCAGCCTCCCAAAGTGCTAGGATTACAGGAGTGAGACACTGTGCTTGGACATGAATAGACACTTTTAAAAAGACATACACATAACCAATAAGCATATGAAAAAATGCTCAACATCACTAATCGCTAGAGAAATGCAAATCAAAAATCACAATTAGACCCATCTCACATCAGTCAGAGTGGCTATTACTAAAAAGTCAAAAAGTAACAGATGCTGGAGAGGTTGTGGAGAAAAGAGTATATAAGAAAACACTTATATACAGTATATAAGAGAACACTTATATACTATCGGTGGGAATGTAAATTAATGCAGCCGCTGTGGAAAGTAGTTTGGAGATTTCTCAAATAAATTAAAACAGAACTACTATTTGATGCATCTATCAAGTGGAAAGTTTCCTTAATTTCAGTTTTTCAGTCAGAGTTGTGTAAGCTGACCCAACTGAGATGTCTATGTTATTGGTTATTGTTTCTGCTGTTAATCGTCATTTCTCTTCAATTAAGGTATAAACAAGTTGAATTTTTTCCTTGCAAATTGAAATGGATAATCTGCTGTTTCAGGCTTCATTTCCAAAATGGTCTCGTCCTTTCTTAAGATGAGTTATTTATTGATAAACGACTGATTTCTTTGGGAGCATTGAGCTCATAAACTTTTCATAAGGGATCAATGATTTCACCATTCTTCCACTCAAACTTCACCATAAATTTAATATTTGTTCTTGTTTCAATTTTAGCAGGATTGAGCTCATAAACTTTTCATAAAGGATCAATGATTTCACCATTCTTCCACTCAAGCTTGACTATAAATTTAACATTTGTTCTTGTTTTTAGCAGAATTCATGTTGCTCTGATAGAGGCTCTTTTCAAACTGAAATCTTAAGCTTCTTAGTGCCTTCAACTAGATCTTGTTCGGACATGTTATAACAAGTTAGTATGAATTTACTTTAGTGTAAAAAACTTGAAATTCATACATAGTTTTTTCATAAAACGTATTTTCTATGAACTATTTGAAGACCCCTCATATGTAGATGTACAAATAACATACTGATATGGTTAGGCTTTGTGTCCCCACCCAAATCTCATCTTGAATTGTAATCCTCATACTCCCTACACGTCAAGGGAGAGACCAGGTGGAGGTAATTGGATAATGGAGGTGGTTCCCCCATGCGGTTCTTGTGATAGAGAATGAGTGCTCACGAGATCTGATGGTTTTATAAGGGGCTCTTCCTCCTTTGATCAGCACTTCTCCTTCCTGCCACCTTCTGAAGAAGGTGCCTTGCTTCCCCTTTGCCTTCTACCTTGATTATAAATTTCCTGAGGCCACCCCAGCCATGGTGAACTGTGAGTCAATTAAACTCCTTTCCTTTATAAATTACCCAGTCTCAGGCAGTTTTTTACAGCAGTGTGAAAATGGACTAATACAATAAATTGGTACTGCAGAGAGTGGAGAGCTGCTATAAAGATACCAAAAAATGTGGAAGCGACTTTGGAACTGGAAAGTAGGTGGAGGTTGGAACAGTTTGAAGGGCTCAGAAGAAGACAGGAAAATGTGGGAAAGCTTGGAACTTCCTAGAGACTTGTTGAATAGCTTTGACCAAAATGCTGATAGTGATATGGGCAATGAAGTCCAGGCTGAGGTATCTTAGATGGAGATGAGGAACTTGTTGGGAACTGGAATAAAGGTGACTCTTGCTATGCTTTAGCAAAGAGACTAATGGCATTTTGCCCTTGCCCTAGAGATCTGTGGAACTTTAAACTTGAGAGAGATGATTTAGGGTATCTGGTGGAAGAAATTTCTTAGCAGCAGAGCATTCAAGAGATGGTGTGGGTGCTTTTAAAAGCATTCAGTTTTATGCATTCAAAAAGAGATGGTTTGGATTGGAACTTATGTTTAAAAGGGAAGCAGAGCACACAAGTTAGGAAAATTTGCAGCCTGATGATGCACTAGAAAAGAAAAACCCATTTTCCAGCCAGGTGTGGTGGCTCATGGTTGTAATCCCAGAGCTTCGAAAGACCGAGGCAGATGGATCACTTGAAGTCAGGAGTTCGAGACCAGCATAACCAACATGGTGAAACCCTGTCTCTACTAAAAATACAAAAATTAGCCAGGTGTGGTGGTACATGCCTGTAATGCCAGCTATTTGGGAGGCTGAGGCAGGAGAATCACTTGAACCCTGAAGGCAGAGGTTGCAGTGAGCTGAGATCACGCCACTGCACTACAGCCTGGGGGACAGAGTGAGAGTCTGTCTCAAAAACAAAAAACAAAACAAAACAAAAAAGAAAAAGAAAAAGAAAAAGCCAAATTTGCAGAAGTAATGAGGAACCAAATGTTAATTGCTAAGACAATGGGGAAAATGTCTCCAGGGCATGTCAGAGGTCTTCACAGCAGCCCCTCCTGTCACAGGCCTGGAGACCTAGGAGGAAAAAATGGTTTTTGGGGCCAGGACAGGGCCTTGCTGCTTTGTGCAGTCTCAGGGCTTTGTGCCCTGTGTCCTAGCCATGGCTAAAAGGAGCCAATGTACGGCTCAGGCTATTGCTTCAGAGGGTGAAAGCCTTCGCAGCTTCCATGTGGCGTTGCACGTGCAGGTGCACAGAAGTCAAGGATTGAGTTTGGGAACCTCCACCTAGATTTCAAAGAATGTATGGAAATATCTGGATGCGCAGGCAGAAGTTGCGTGCAGAGACAGAGCTCTCATGGAGAACCTCTGCTAGGGCAATGAATAAGGGAAATGTGGGGTCAGAGCTCCCACACAGAGTCCCCACTGGGGCACTGCCTAGTGAAGCTGTGAGAAGAGGGCCACCATCCTCCAGACTCCAGAATGATAGATTCACTGCCAGCTTGCACCATGTGCCTGGAAAAGCCACAAACACTCAATGCCAGTATATGAAAGCAGGCAGGAGGGGGACTGTAACCTGTAAAGCCACAGGGGCAGAGCTGCCCATGGCCATGGGAGCCCACCTCTTGCACCAGCATGACCTGGATGTGAGACATGGAGTCAAAGATCATTTTGGGAATTTAAGGTTTAATTACTGCCCTGCTGGATTTCAGACTTGCACGGGGCCTGTAATCTCTTTGTTTTGGCCAATTTCTCCTATTTGGAATGGGTGCATTTACCCAATGCCTGAACCCCCAATTTATCTAAAAAGGGACTTGCCTTGTCTCAGATAAGACTTTGGACTTGGACTTTTGAGTTAATGCTGGAATGATTAGGACTTTGGGGGACTGTTGGGAAGGCATGATTGATTTTGAAACATTAAAGGGATATGAGATTTGGGGAGGGGCCAAGGATAGAATGATATGGTTAGGTTTTGTGCCCCCACCCAAATCTCATCTTGAATTGTAATCCCCATAATCCCCACATGCCAAGGAAGGTAATTGAATCATGGGCACTCTTTCCCCCATGCTGTTCTCATGATAGTGAGTGAGTTCTCACAAGATCTGATTTTTTTTTTTTAGGCGGATTGTCCTTCTGTCACCCAGGCTGGAGGGCGGTGGCTTGATCTCTGCTCACTGCAACCTCCACCCCCCAGGTTCAAGTGATTCTCCTGCCTCAGCCTCCTGAGTAGCTGGGACTACAGGTGTGTGCCACCATGCCCAGCCAATCTTCTTTTTGTATTTCTAGTAGAGATGGGGTTTCAGCATGTTGGTCAGGCTGTTCTCGAACTCCTGACCTCATGATCCACCTGCCTTGGACTCCCAAAGTGCTGGGATTACAGGCGTGAGCCACTGTGCCCAGCCCTGAAGGTTTTATAAGAGGCTCTTTCCCGTTTGCTCAGCACTTCTCCTTCCTGCTGCCTTGTGAAGAAGGTGCCTTGCTTCCCTTTTGCCTTCTGCCATGATTGTAAGTTTCCTGAGGCCTCCCCAGCTATGCTGAACTGAGTCAATTGAACTCCTTTCCTTTATAAATTACTCAGTCTTGGGCAGTTCTTTATAGCAGTATGAAAATGGACTAATACACATACCTAGTGATATATATATTATAAAGAAGAAAGAAAAGTGTGTGTGTGTGTTTAAAGAAAACTAAGCTTTTGTTATTTTTTTTTGTTTCCTTTCTGCTTTTATTATTCAACATGAGATGTATTGACTTTATAGCATAGTACTTACATATTAACTTACACATAGTATTTAAGTTATATGACATCAAGGAGAAGAGTAAGCATCACTTAAGGACTTTACATGTTCTTCCAGGGAAGGAGTTAGTGCATTTTCAGTTGTATGTGGGATGGCTGTATCATGTTAGGTGCATATATGATGTGGTTATTGTCCTATCTGGAGATTAAGTATGGTTTATGGAGAGGTGTATAGGTGCCAGGTTGATGAGGGGTGGAAATGTGATGATTAATTTTATCTGTCAACTTGACTGGGCCATGGGATGCCAACACATTTGGCCAAACATTATCCTGGGTGTCTCTGTGAGGGCATTTCTAGATGAGATTAACATTTGAATCAGTAGACTGAGAAAAAAATTGCCCTCCCCAGTGCTGGGGGGAATCATGCAAAATCTCAAAAGCTTGAATACAACAAAAAGGCTGAGGAAACCTGAAACCTCTCTCTGTTTCTGATTGCTTCAGCTAAGACATAAGTGTTCTCCTGTTCTTGTACTAGGACTTATACCATCAGCCCTTTATTCTTAGGTCTTTGGACTAGTGCCAGGATTTCTATCACTGTCTTTTCTGGGTCTTTAGCTTGCAGACAGCAGATTGTGGGACTTCTCAGCCTCCATAACTTTATAAGTCAATTCTTTATAATAAATCTAATTGTCTCTCTCTCTCCCTCTCTGTTTGTCTGTCTGTCTATCTATCTAGTTGCCTCAAGCCTTTAGTAAATCAAATGTGTCATACTTATATACAGGCTTGGATGAGGTCATGATGTACAGAACAGAACACAGTTTAAAGAAAATTCTGGATTATTCTACATTCATCTATCTCCTGGTACTTGTGAGGAAGAAGAAACTTTCAATCAAGTGTGAACCATGAAGAAGTGGCTCAGCAGTGGTTGATGTAGAAAGAAACACTGAAGGGCCCAGGGAAACTAGAAGGTCATCATTATCATTATTTTCATTATTGTTATCCTTGCTATATAACTCAAGCCAATCACCCATCATTCAAGCACCCACCTTCTTTGTGTATCAACATATAAGTTGCTTTATGTGTCTGTGTCCCTGTGGAATTTGAGCCGCTTCTTGGTCACATGCATTTCTCCTCACCACTCTTAGCCCTTCCTGCTCACCTCTTACCCCTCCAATCCCAGACCACTTCTCACCTTGATACTCCTTCCCTACCTGATCCTTGATTGGATGTTTCTTATGAGACTATCACAGTTGGAGATGAAAAAGCAGTGGCTGCTCAAGAATATTATCAATTTAAAACAGAACTGTAGACAATATGACAAAAGAGTCCTTGCTGTTATCCTTGAAATCAAGGGGTTTCTAAACTACTTCCAAGGTCATTCCTTTAAAAATCTGTGAGTACTGTTCATGAGCTAATTTGGACTTTTTCTAAGGATAGCCCATATACTTAAGGGTCCCACTGTTTTACTAAGAGCCATATTCTTGTATAAAATCCTGGAAGAACACTACTGAATATTGATGCCATCTGTCACTTCAGATTTCCAACTGTTTATTTATACTATACCTATACCTCATTTCATGAAGCAACACTATGAACTCTTTCCCTATAAAATATGCCATATGCTTTATGTATATATTTGTTATACCCATAAGACAACTTTCATATTGCTTTGGTCTTACAATTCCTACCTTTTAATATTCATTCACTTATTTACTCAACAGACAAACATTTGGCACCTACTCTGCATTACAGACTCTGATAGCTCAAAATATATGTCTTTTATAGAGATTTTTTGACCATTTCAACATTTGTTGCCCTATTTGGCTCTTAATCAAAAATTATATTTAGACACCTTTCCTACTGATATTGTTCATTGTTTTGTAACGTTAGTCTTTCTGTTGTTGTTGTTGTTAAGACAGGGCTTCGCTCTGTCACCCAGGCTGGAGCGTGGTGGCGTGATCACAGCTCACTGCAGCATCAACCTCCTGGGCCCAATCAATTCTCCCATACCGCCACTCCCGGCTACTGTTTTTTTTTTTTTGAGACAGAGTTTTGCTCTTGTTGCCCAGGCTGGAGTGCAATGGCGTGATCTCGACCCCACCACAACCTCCGCCTCCCGGGTTCAAGCGAATCTTCTGCCTCAGCCCCCCGAGGAGCTGGGATTACAGGAATGTGCCACAATGCCCGGCTAATTTTGTATTTTTAGTAGAGATGAGGCTTCTCCATGTTGGTCAGTCTGGTCTCAAACTCCCAACCTCAGGTGATTCGCCCACTTTGGCCTCCCAAAGTGCTGGGATTACAGGAGTGAGCCACTGCACCCGGCAACCGGCTAATTTTTGTATTTTTTGTAGAGATGGGATTTCGTCATGTTGCCAAGGCTGGTCTCAAACTCTTGGGCTCAAGCAATCCACCTGCCTTGGCCTCCCAAAGCGCTGGGATTACAGATGTGAGCCACCGTGCCCAGCTAGTCTTGTTAGTCTTAATATCCACAACTGAATTCTGAACTTCTAAGTTCTCAGAAAGCAGGAGCTGAATAAGAGGTCTTCTGTCTCTCACAGTGCTAAAACAGTGCTATGCAAGTAGCAGTAACAGAGTCAGCCAGTAATAGATAGTGGTTTGTTACATGCTAAATGTTAAATGCCTGAATGGAAAAATCATATATATATATATATTTTTTTTTTGCAAAAATGGTGAAGAAGGTGATGGAAGCCTGCTGGCTCCACAATGCGTGCTCCTCTTCCCCGCCCCCTTCCCAGTGTGTGTGATCCCATCCTAGTTAGTGCAGACCCACCCCTTTACGACTTTGTTATATATTTTCCTTTTGTTTTTGGTTTCTAGGCTTCTATGAAACTTTATTTTTATGCATATAATGATAGAAAGTTGTTTGAGTATTTATCATACTTATCAGTTATATCTAGCTTGCTTAGGTTGATCTAGAACTATGATGTCATTCATTCAATCATATGATAAATATTTAATGAGAATTAACTATGTACTAGGCAACGGCCTTGGTGCTAGGGACATTGTGGTGACTAGAATAAGCGTGCCGTCCTTATTCACAAGAAGCTTTTACTTTAGAGGTAACTTATGTGGGCACTTGTTGTGGTCTTTTGGCATCTCAGAGTCCTTAGATGCTGAGGGAACATCTCTTAATGATTACCTTTATAAGAATATAATAGTCCTCCCCATAACTGGGCAGACACAGGGCTCTTCCTCCCATCCCTCTAGCCCACTAACAAATGCTGCTCTTGCTGCTGTCTTACAAGCAACTTTCTTAGCCTACCTTGCCTAGATGAAAGATGTAAAGAGGTTCCTCATCCTCTTACACTTGGACGTATTTAGGCTCATACTGGCTAGTAGGCATTGCTATTACAAGGGGTATCCACAGATCTGAATAATGTTAGCCTTTCCTTTAAAAATCTCAAATAGATAGTTTTGAACTTGTTTCTTCCTCCGAACTGCATTTGTTGCTTTATTAGATTTCCATCTCAACTGGAAACCTTGGGGATTGTATTAAATCATATCTGGATTGTGGCCTCTTCCACGGCAATCCAATGGATTTGGGAAATAACAGAGACAAATGTGACAAAAACACAACCCACGATGCTTTTAAATGTCTGTGTGAATGGTGAATTTGCTGAACATCTCAAAATTGTTTTTGAAAACTTCTAAGTTGGACCACATATCCTTTCTATTTTTAACTCGTGAATGATTGGCCAAGTTTAGATGCAGTCCTGTGGTTTGAATTAAGTTAGCACATCATAGAGATCTGGCTCCAGCAATCTCACTCCTCCCCGCTGCTCCTTCCTGGCAGACTCTGGAGGGTTTAGAATAACATTATTCTTTGCATTAATTTTTCTGAGAGGAAGTCTTTGCAAGGAATCTAATTGAACTTGTTCAAAGTTTGAACCTCTCCAAAGTTTCTTGTAGAGTTAGGAAAACAAAACGTGAGGTTACCAAGAAGGTTAATGGAAGAGAAGCCTGTGGCTGTTTGCTTAAAATGGTTGCTAATGGGGCAAAAGCCTCACTCTGTAGAGTCGTTCTGTTTTGTGACCACAGACTGTACCCCTACCAGCCAAAAAGGTCCAGGAGAAAATTGTGTTGCTGCATCAATGCCAATCCCTCCCAATTGCAAGGAAAGCAACTTACAATGTGACACTCTTGGTATACGTGAGCCCCACTTTGATCACTGGCAGGCTAAAGCAATGCTTCTTAAATTTCAATGGGCACAAACGTGATCTGGGGGATCAACCTAAGATGAACTTTCTGATTTAGCAGACCAGGATACGGGCAGAGATTCTGGATATCTGGCAAGTTCCCAGATTATGTTGGTAGTTGGTCCATCCTTTGTGCAGCAACGAGCTAGAATATTTCTCAATTACTGAATAAAAAATAATACACTTACAGGCTTTTCCACGGACGTTCACTACTGAACAGTAAAAACTCATAAACAGAAACTAAGCTCCCAAACAGCCTCAGAAAAATCAATCTCTAACAGAGGTGGAGACTGGTTAATTACTGGCAACTATGACCACCTTGAATCTCCGTGTCTATTTTCAGGTAAAAATGGAGTCAGCTGATGGCTAGATGTTATCAGGGCCATACATGTCAGAGCTTCCTCAGAATTCTGCCCCATTCTAGCTCTACACACACAGACAAATTACTGAACATCTCTAAGTATTTCTCCAGTATGTATACTGGAGATAATCATGGTACCCATTCTGAAACGTTGTTGGGAGAATAAAATGGGGTAACAAGGCAGTGGTGTGCTAGTGGGTCCGGAATTGGTTCCTTCTGGGTTCTTGGTCTTGCTGACTTCAAGCAAGAAGCCGTGGACCCTCATGGTGAGTATTAAAGTTCTTAAAGATGGTGTGTCCGGAGTTTGTTCCTTCAGATGTTCAGACGTGTCTGGAGTTTCTTCCTTCTGGTGGCTTCATGGTCTCCCCGACTTCAGGAGTGAAGCCACAGACCTACGCAGTGAGTGTTAACAGCTTCATTCCTCCCACTGGGTTCGTGGTCTCGCTGGCTTCATGAGTGAAGCTGCAGACCTTCCCGGTGAGTGTTACAGCCCATAAAGCCATGTGGACCCAAAGTGTGAACAGCAGCATGATTTACCGTGAAGAACCAAAGAACAAAACCACCACACCATGGAAGCTGACCCAAGAGCGTTGCAGCTGCTGGCTCACGTGACCTGCTTTTATTCTCTTATTTGGCCCCACCCACTTCCTGCTGATTGGTCCATTTTACAGAGAGCTGATTGGTCCATTTTACAGAGTGCTGATTGGTCCGTTTTACAGAGTGCTGATTGGTCTGTTTTGACAGAGTGCTGATTGGTGCGTTTACAAGCCTTTAGGTAGACACAGAGTGCTGACTGGTGCATTTACAATCCTTTAGCTAGACAGAAAAATTCTCCAAGTCTCCACCCACCCCAAAAGCCCAGCCTGCTTTACCTCTCACTAGCACTGTGTAGAGCTGTCTAGAGAACCTCCTTATCAAAAAATTTTGTAATTGGGTTTTTCTCAAGAAATGGTAAATTGGGGTCTCTCAAACTGGATGTTACGTGAGGTGTGACCATATTCTGTCATTATCCCATGATTGGTCAATGCTTGGCTCTTTCACCTTGCCAAGGAAACCACTGAGCATAATTTCAGACTTTTGGGAATTCATTGCTCCATCCGTTTTGACCTCCATCACAAGAAGCAGGACTCCAAGCTGTACAGTTTCAGGATAGATCCCAAGATATTATTGTCTCTCTAAAGTTTGTACTATAATGAATATGCCAAAATTAGCGTGGGGAAGAACAGAATGTATGTATATAGGTAATATAAAATGAGCCTGTGACCCAGTTACAGCTTTCATACATTTTTCTAAATGATCATAGCTGGTAGATTAATTGGAAGATGGCAGCTCCCGTAGCAAGTAGGGGGGTAATTTCCCTCTGGTGCATTTGTGCTGAAAACATGGGCTTACTATTTTGAACATAAGGGACATTAACAATCAGCCTAGCCATTCCAACACGTATAGATCTTTCATTCTTCTTTAACTGTTCTTTTCTATTCCCCTACATTTCTCTGTTCCTTCCCCTGACTCCTCTTCAATGCCTTGTGGTGGAAAGAAAGAAGTGTCTTTTCTTTTTTGAGAATGCTAGGCCACAATTAGTGTGCCTCCTTTGACACAAAAACTTTCCCCAGAGTGGTAGATTTACAACCTAGAGTCCATTAAGCACATGGACATTGGAGCTTGACTGGCTAAATTCTAATCCCAGTTTTATAACGTGATGCTATCTCAGTTACGCCTTATTTCCCTCATCTGTAAGATGAGAATATCTTAGTGCTTTCTTCATAAGGTTTTTGAGTGAAGTAAATTGACTTAAATATGTCAAGTTCTTAGGGCAATGCCTTACATCGTAATTCTGATAGACATTTACCTTTACGATTTCCATCAGTTATTCTATTTCTTTGTTGTCGTTTGTTTTTATTGAGATGAAGTTTTGCTCTGTTGCCCAGGCTGGAGTGCAGTGGTGCGATCTTGGCTCACTGCAACGTGCGCCTCCCAGGTTCAAGCAATTCTCCTGCCTCAGCCTCCTGAGTAGCTGGGATTACAGGCACTCACCACCACACCTGGCTAATTTTTGTATTTAGTAGAGGTGGGGTTTCACCATGCCACATTGGTCAGGCTGGTCTCGAACTCCTGACCTCAGGTGATCCACCCGCCTTGGCCTCCGAAAGTGCTGGGATTATAGGCATGAGCCACTGCGCCTGGCCAAGTTATTCCATCTCTTTTGCAACTTCATCTTTTTCCCTCCTCAAGATACTTTTCCTTAGCCTACACATACATCGTTCTTCAGGCCTTAAAAAAATAAAAACAAAACAAAACTGTGATGATGTGATGTTTCTTCAAACAGATTTATTCTTCATTTCTTGACATGATTTTGGGAATAAAAAGTCTACATGTGCTATTTCCTTTCCAGACCATCCAATCTCTGCTTGATCCATCGTAATCTGGCTTTAGCTCCCTAGCTGCTGAGAGCAAGTACTACTGTGCAGATGCTCTGATGGACAACTGTTCTGATGGAACTGTTAGGATCCAGGTCACCTAGGGCCACACTGAAGTTTTTAATGGTTGGAGGAATTGATTGATAGCACCTGCTATGAAAAACATACAGACTTAAATAATATTTCCCGCAAATCTCAGAGTTCCCAATATCTAAGCATTCACTGTTATTTTGGGGGTGGGAATGGGGCCTTGGCACTTTAGCCTAGGTGGTATAGAATGGTGGGAAGAATCGTGAACGTGGTGTCACAAGAACTAGGCTCAAGTTCTCATTCTTCTTTGCATATGTTAGATGCTCAATCAATACTTATTTAACTGAAATAATTATTTGCCCAGCAAACCACCCAGGACTCTTGCCTACTTAGTTTTATGCTAATGCATCTGCTATCCAGGTTGGGTCAAACACTGAGAGAGCCTAAATGGAGGTTAGGCATCTGGGCCTATAACCTAGGTGTCCACAGGCAGGAGTTAGTAAGCCCAGGGGCTTGGAAAGGAGTTTGTCTTTGAAGGAAGATTGAGACAGGGAGATGCAGGGTTGTTGATGTTGGCTGCTGGACCCAGATCTGACCCTTTAGGCAGAGAAATGGGGCTCAAGCAAAATCCTCTCCTGCTTTAAGCCAGCTTGGTATTTCTCTGGTATCATCTATCTAGCTTTTCACTATCTAGTTCTGCCTCCAGTTTCTTTTTTATTTCAAGATAATTTTAACCTCTGAATTCCTCTTGTTATGTGTCTTGAGAAAAAGTCCCAATATTCAGAGAATCACAAACTATGTTAGAGCAAGAAGTTATCTTAATCACCTTCAGTTTACACAGAGACCCAGAGAGCTGCTAATTAACCCAATAATCATCAGAGAAAATAATTTTCTTTCATTTGTAGGAAGAAAATTAAGGAGGTTTGAATTATCATTTGGCTGGTTAAGGCGACACTCCCATTGCATGAATGCAGTGTCAACAATTTAATGACATCAAGAAACGGGAGGTTTCCTTTACACGCTCTCCCAAAGGATGTTTTCACATGTGGTTGTTTCAGATAACAGTTTTGAAATGTTGAGTGACACCCAGCACATTTTCTATTTGATTTCACAATCTTTTTGTAAGACAGAATTAAAAAAAAAATCTATTTCCTTCCCGCTGGAAATAGAGCAAGCAGATTTACATTAAGCTTACGAAGCAGAAAATTAAAATTTTTGCAAAACCATGGTATATATTATTTGGTCTGCATTATGCTAAACAATTGGTTTGATTCACTTTGGGCCCCTAAAAGTGACCATTTTTTGGTATGTTATAGACCCAGCCTGTATGTTTCTTGGTGAAATGGTGACTGAATCTTTCTTTGGCCTAATATGTCCTATTTGCCTGTGAGAGATCTGATGTATGAGTTATACATGTAGCAATATGGCAGCCTTTAGGCAAGTTTAGATGAAATATTTCAGCTATGTGTAGGATTTAAGCTTCCAGGAGTTTATATTCTGACATTTCCCTCTTTCTCCCTCAGGGAAAGAAATTCTATTAAAATCCAAATTGAAAAATGGAGAAAAAAATGAGATCTCAATTTGCAGCAGGAAATTTTTGGCATGACTGGCTTAGGGAGACAAAAAACAAGTTTGAAGAGCTAAATCTGAATTAATCTCTACATCTCTAATCAAACAGGTTTATGCTTTCATTCATCCATTTAAACAAACAAACTAAAATTCTATGGGCATACCTACATACATAATTGTTCTTTTGTTGTAATATTTTCTTTGTTATAATTCAAGATAAAAATAACATACTAGGAAAGGTTTTGGCTATTTGCTCGATAAACTAAGATATGTCAGAAATGATTTTCAACATCAGGCTATTAATAATATTTGATGGGAATAAAGGTTGTTATGGTAATCTCTGAATTCCCTTTTGTCAATGATAAACTCTACACCAGGATATCAGCCTGTTTAAATGCTTGAAGAAATGTTCATGTAGTTCTGTCTACATGCAACAGGCTCCTGTATATGAAATTTCATGGCTACCATGCACAAGTAGGAATCCAAATCAGAATTCTTATTTTTCTCTTAGTAAAAAACCCAACAGCTGAATTAGAATGGTGTATTAGAACAACTCATCCATCAACCATTGATTAAGAAGTAGGTATTGAACACTCATTAAGTGCCTGGCCCGATGCTGAGTGTCATTATTTGTTATTCCAAAATGCTTCATAAATTAGCAGCCCAGCTCAGATCTGATGCACTCTCAATTCCCCAAACCTGTGCCAAAATTGTTTTTGGCTGGAACAAAGATAAACATATAGAATCTCTTTTTCTCTGACAAGAATAGCTGCCTATATAGTATACTTCTCATTTTTCAAAATCCAATTCTCAATATATATGGCTAATTAAAAAAATACACCAACAGTGAGATAAAATAAATAGTAAGCTATACTCTTGGGAAAATATTTTCCACAAATATGCCAAAGAATTAATATCTTTCATATTTAAAGATAATATGCTTCAATAAGAAAAACATCAACATAACAGAAAAATAGGTACAAGTGAATAGTTTATAGAGAAAGAAAAATAAGTCATCAATAAGGAAATGAAAAGATGCATTTTTTTTAGTCTAGTACATTGTAGCTATTCAATAAATATTTATTGAATAAATGAAGAAATTCATTAGTAAAGGAAAAGGGTGCAATATTGGTAGTAATAAAACATTAAAATTTCAAACAATAATTATATTTTGCCTCTCAAACTAGCCTATATTAGTATATCAGTCTGAGTCTAATGACGAGATAGAAACCAAGCAGTAGATTGAATAAGGAAGTTTAATATAAATATTAAGTATCATAAAAGAGTAACTATAAGAGATAAGGAAACTCTCTGTGATGCCCGAAAACTAGAGGAGAGTACTCAGGGAAAGACAAACTCGGAAAGAGGTTCAGACCTCAATGGAGAAAGTTTAGTTCAACCCACTGGATAGCAGAGAAGTTCATTGCTGGTATGTTCAGGCTGGTGCCAGTCAGCAGTCACTGTGAAGCCACCTTTCAGAGTGCAGGTGGGATAATGTCATCAGTAACCAGTGGTATGAACATGCAGGGGTAGGAGAGTGCTTTAGGCTGCAGCCGGGCAGCACAGGGGCCTGCATAGGGAATCCAGGTGTCACCATGCTCAGAAGGCCTTCAAGATGTTCATTTCCGTGTCAAGAGGGCCACAGAAATGTTATTGGCAGTCTGAGGCCGCAAGGATTCTTGAGTTGTCTGAGTTTTCTTGTCCTAAGGTTGGTGCAGATGTCTTCATACCCACACTACTGGTTCTCATGCTAGAGTCGGAAACCTCAGGAGAGCCTCTTGTCTCCTGCACTGTCCCTGTAGTGCCTTCTTTAAAGGAGAAATGCTTAAAGGAATTCTATTACCTCAGAATGTATATTGAAAAGTAAATTTGGAGCAGAGAGGCAATAAATTGATAATTAGTACCATCAGTTACCATTAAAGAAAAAATATAAAGAATAATTTAAAAATATATTGATAAATACATTATTCTGAGTAATAATGGCAACCATCAAAAGTACTAAAATGATAAATTATTCACAATATTAACATGGAGGAAGTGAATTGAGAGAGAATAGAAAGACTTTTACTTTGTATTTTATTTCGTGCCTTTCTATATTATTTTTATTTTTTTGGTAGTTTTTATGAAAGAATGCATTATTTTCAATATCTGCATCCCCAAAGTCAGATAATCAAAAAATTAAACCTATTCACTAGTTAAATAGAAAGAGTAAGCAATTTTCCAAATTATTATACGAAAGAAAGAAGCAACAAAAATCCAGGAAAAATAAGAAACAGCAAAAAGAAACAGCTATAAACCAAACAAATAAAAACAAAAACAGAATATCTGAATAAAAATAAACATAATAGTGTTCTCAAATAATGTAAATGGATTAAATTCCCCTATTAAGTATAAAAACTCCCAGAATGATTTTTAAAAAGCAAAATACAAATATATGATATTTTAAAAAACATGCTTAGAACAAAAGGCAGAATGTAATGAGAAAATTAGGCTAAAACCAAAGTGAGACAGAATGTAAGCTACCACAACTTTACAAGGTATGTGCCATCATTGTCCTCAATATCTGGTGAGGAAACTAAGACACAGCTACTGTGACAGAACAGGGATTAAAACCCAGGTTGTCTGGCTCCTCAACCTGTGCTTGTAGCCATTATGCTAGATTGCAAAAATGGTCACAATTCTCAACCCCTGCAGCCTTATTTTTCCAGTTTCTTTGTAAGAAAGCAATTGCAAAACCACAGCTTTGAATATGAGAATGTGAATTCAGATGGATTTCAACAATTGTGAGCAGCCCTGTTTAATTCCAAGAGTAAGGTTTCTGTTATGACTTTTCACTTTTTGCACTAGGCTGGCAAGAGTGACTTAAATAACTGCAATAGAGAATCAAAATCCATTTCACTGCAAGATGAAAAACCCTAGCAGAAACCCCATTCCCCAAATTAAACAAGGCTGTTTATAATAATTGACACTTATTCTAATTCACTTTCTGGTATTCAGAACTGTGGCTTTGTAATTGCTTTTTCAAGGGGAGATATTGGCATTTCTAGACTACAAAGCAGCACACGGTATCAAGATGTGTTTTTTTTCTCATAAATAATGATGCTGAACACCTTTCTCATTTGCATATTGATCATTTTCATATCCTCTTTTGTGGAGTGCTTGTTCAGGATTCTGGCTCAACATTAAAAATTGTGCTGTATATCTTTTTCTTTTCAATTTATAGAACTTTTATAGAAGAATATAGTCTAGATATAAATTCTTTGCCATATGTGTGTGTGCATGCAAATGTCTGCATAGCAAATATTTTATACCAGTCTGAGGTTTGCTTTTTCCATTCTCTTAACCATGTCATTCATTGAACAGAATTTCTTTATGTTAATTAAATCCGATTTATCAGTATTTCCATGTGTTCTAAGAAACTGTGGTCTAATCTGAGGTCCCTGAACACATTTACTATGTTTTCTTCTAGAATTTTTATTGTTTTACTTTTCTTCTTTAGATATATGATCCACCTTGAATTAATTTTTGTATATAATGTGAGGTAAGGGACAAGATTCTTTTTTTCCCATATGAATATATACTTGAGCCACCACCATTTATTGAAAAGATAATTCTTTCTCCACTGAGTTTCTGTGATGTCTTTATCATAAATCAGATTTATCATAAATCCTATGGATGTGGGTCTGTTTCTGAAGTCTAATTTATTCCATGACCTGTTGTCTATTCTTGTTCCAGTACCATACTGTTTTAATTCCTCTAGCTTTGATATCAGGTTTTGTCTTTTTCTTCAGTATTGCCTTAGCTGTTCAGAGTTCTTTTTATTTCCATATCAATTTTACAAATAGCTTATCAGTTTCTGCCAAAAAAATTGATAGGATTTTTATTGGATTGCATTGAATTTATATATCCATTTGGAATGACTTGATATCTTAAGAAAGTTGCATCTTTGAATTCCGTGTTCATGATATTACCTGTCATTTACTTGGATCTTCTTTTACTTCTCTCAGCAACTATCTGTAGTTTTCATCGTAGAGATCTTATACATCTTCTATCAGATTTATTCTACATAATTGATGTTTTTGGTGCTTTAAAAATTTTACCAATTGTTTGTCTCTTTTTAAAAATAGATTCATTTCCCCATTGAAATTCTCCAACCTTTCTTCCACTTTGTCTATCATTTTCTCCATTCTCTTGACCATATTAATCACAGTTATTTAAAACTCCCTGTCAGTTATTGTCAAAGTCTGATTCACCTATAAATCTGTTTACTTTAAATAAATTTCCACTTGGATTTCCATAATTTGGTTCAAAGCCTGGACGGTTGAAAGCCTGTAACATTCGCCAAGGTTTTTCTATTTTGGAAAGGCTTTAATTATGACCTCTGCCTCCCTAGTACTGAAATCTCTGATCAGATCTTCAGCTACTCTCCTTCCCTCCCTCCCTCCCTTCCTTCTTTCATTCCTTCCTTCCTTCCTTCCTCTCTCCCTCCTTCCCTTCCTTCTCTCTCTTTCTTTCTTTTTCTTTCTCTTTCTTCTTTCTTTCCTTTCTTTTCTCTTTCTCTCCTTTCTTTCTTCTTTCTTTCTTTTCTCTCTCTCCTCCCCTCCCTCTCTCCCTCTCTTCCTTCCTTCCTTCCTTCTTTTCCTCTCTCCCTCCTCCCTCCCTTCCTCCCCCCTCTTTCTTTCTCTCTTTCTCTCCTTCTGTTTCTTTATTTCTTGTTTCATATTTTGTGTGCCAGCTTAGGAATCCATCAACTTTAGGGAAATAAGTTTGCAGAATTGTAGGCAAACAGACAAAATAAGTTTGCAGAATAAGTAGGCAGAATTGTAGGGAAACAACACCTTTGTTGTTTCCCTTCAACAAAGGTGTTGTTTCCCTTCTTCAGGACTTTCCTAAGTCCTGGCTGCTTTGGCAGCTCCAAATTCTTACTTCTACTTTCTCAGCCCACTAAGACTGTTGTATTTGTATATCCCTATTCTGCAGTGTGTACATGTCCTCAAGAGAATATCTGGAATGTATGTGGACCTCATGCCACAGGGTTTTCTTTAAATCTTGCTTGTGCTTGGTGTCTCCAGTGCCTTCAGACAATTGCTTTATGTATTTTGTGCAACGTTTATAGTTATTTTTGAAGAAAGGGCTAGATGATGCAAGCTATTTTATCATAGCTGGAGTCCTAAATCTTCTCAGTATCTAGCCTTAAAGTATTAAAGTATTAAAGTATCTAGCCTTGAGCTGTCTGTTATCTTCAGTAAGTCTTCTAAACTTAATGGCTTCCTTTTCATAGTTTTTTTGGAGAATTAAAAGGAAAATGACTGTTTCATGTTTAGGCTGGCACAGGGTGAACAGAAGATACCAGTCATAGAAGATGAGATATGAGGGGACAAAAATGCAGCAAAAGCAGAAAATCAAAGCAAGTACTGCCTGGGAGAAATGCACAGATTACTGGGAGCTGGTGCATTGCCAGCACACATGGAATGAGAACTATTTAGTGAGAATTTTTCTTTCCTACTCATATGTTTCTTCCTCTAAAGGGAGCCCATTTATCACAACTCTGGGTCTCTCTCTGTTTCTTTACTCACTGTGTCTCTGGGGAGGTGGAATGACTCATTTGTTTGAGAAATATGGGAAGAATTGTGGTGTATGTTGAGCTCAACTCTGTCCTCATACTGCCCACAGAAAACACGAATTTACTTATTGTCAGTAATAATACTGACAAATTTGGGTAGTCCCCTTCCACGTGGCAAAGTCTCCTTGAATCTGACACTGGGACAGGGTGTGCAAGCCTCGAGTTCATTCAGCAGGAACATATAATTCTCAATGTAGACCCTTAGAACTTTGCTTTTATCTATCAAAAAGTTGCTATTTTTCCTGTATTGTGTTTTTTCCCCCTTCTCCTCAACTTGTTTAGAACCTAGATGAAAAGAGGGGTGCTATTTGTTGGGATATTCTCAAAGATCTTAATATGGACTGTCTTAGTCTTCATCTCCTAGAAAACAACACCTAAGGGAAAGATCTGACAGTTGGTTTAAGAGGTGCAAGCCAGGGGTGTGAAAATGTTGAAAACAAATAGAAGTTAATTAAGGAAAGAGGTGAAGCTATGGGGTGTGATGCAGGATGCTGGCTTCAACTTCCCAATGAGCTGTAAAGAGATATAGGGCATCTGTCTTCATTTGGCACATGCGACTTTTTTGGAGAGAGAGTGTGTGTGTTTTGTTTTTTCTTTTTGAAACAGTCTCACTCTATCACCCAGGCTGGAGTGCAGTGGTGCGATCTCGGCTTACTGCAACCTCCCATCTCCTGGGTTCAAGCAATTCTCGTGCCTCAGCCTCCCAAGTAGCTGGGATTACAGGTGTGGGCCACCAAACCTGGCTAATTTTTGTATTTTTAGTAGAGACAGAGTTTCACCATGTTGGCCAGGCTGGTCTGGAATGCCTGACCTCAGGTGATTCGCCAGCCTTGGCCTCCCAAAGTGCTGGAATATAAGCTTGAGCCACCGCGCCCTGCCTTTTTTGGAGAGTTTTTAAAGAGAAGTCATACTATGAATGGATGAAAGGAAGGACATATGTCTGCCTGATTCTCTTTTTCCCACCTGAGTACTAACTGGGCCCCACCCTGCTTAGCTTCCGAGAGCAGGTGAGATTGGGCTTATTCAGGGTGGTATGGCCAGACTCTGATTCTCTTTCATTTCCTGTTTCCCAATGGTCAAGGTTTACTCCATGGAAAGTTAAGGCCCCTTACACTTCTGGGTGGCATCATCTAGCCCCTTCTCAGCTGCTCAGGTGCCATGCCCCACTATGTAGCATTTCATCTGTGACACTGGGAATGAGGCACCAACTAAGAGAAGACAGCAATTGAGGGAATCTTGAAAAAGGGCAAGGTTTATGTCCAATACAGAGACTGGAGATGTTTTCACTTTAATCTTCCTAGACTTGTGGACAGTACCTGCAGTATGTGGATCATTCATGTGAATGGCTTTCAGATTACACCAGGTAATGCTTTCTTTGTCCCAACAGTGTGACTGTCATGGGGAAAGCTTCCAGCCCCATGGGAAGCCAGCAGTGGCAATAGTTTGGGGAAGGCTGTTCTTTCAGCATTCCTCAAATCAGTGAACTTACTCAGTGGAGGGTTGGTTTGGGATGTGTTCTTGGGTTGAGGGTTTGGCCTCAATTAAATTTAAACAATAGATTCCTGTAACATAAAGAGTAAAATTGTAACATTATAGAATGTTATATATAGCTGAAAGGGATCTTACTCTTCCCATTCTTTTCTGAATGATTTTGTGAAGAACCTGACAAAATCTCCTTTTCTTCCTTCTCTCCTTCTTCCTTCTCATTCTCACAAAGCAGAGAGATAAAGGCAAGAAGCCTATCACTCAAACACTGTCCCATGTCCCAGTAAACACAGACAGAGCTCCTGAAGGAATTAACCTTTCAGAAAATTGCCCCTCCTAGAGTATTCCTTGTTTGGTTGCAAGGTGAGAGGAGCCCTATTGTGTGAATACGCAATGTGCCCAGTCTCTCTCCATCGAGGTCCATCACCATCTTTCTGCTGGTTGGAGATTATCGCTGGCAATTCCTGCAGAGGAACCTGCGACCATATCTGCCCACTCTAGTCCCTCCACGAAAGCCGCAGGAGGATTGCCCTTTACTGACCGCCTGCTGGCATGCACTGATGAAACTTCAGGTCACACAGTTGCTGCCACGGAGGTGAGAATTGGATTGGGTGGGTTAGAGTGAGTTTTGGGGCAGCAAGGCATGAAAGCAGACGGCCTGCCCTAACTGGAGGGTTTGTGCCTATTTTGCACATTATAGAGATCTTCTGAGAAATGGATGTGAAGGGCTCTGGAATGTTCCTGCCTGTGCCATTCCAGGGTGAGTTCTTGGGTGTTCATGCGGAAGGCCTGAATATTCTGTTGTGGGTATCTTTCTACATAAAAATGTTATGCTGTACCCTCTACAACCTGTGTTCTAGTCAGTGCTAGACTTATCTGCAAAAGTGTCGGCAGAGAAAATGAGGTGAAGGTCTCTGAGAGACTGGCATTGAAAACTGGCTCTAGGGTTCCATGGGAAGAGAGGAGGGATGGCTGAGAGGCGAACTAATTTCCCAAGGCTAGAGCCTGTCTTAACGTCTCCTTGGGGGAACCCAAGTTCTACCAAAGTTTAAAGTGGCAGAGTTTGAAGACAGTACAGACCTCAGGCCCATAGTCTGTGGATGAAACCTTAAATCTGTCCCTCATCAGAGGGAGGCAGAAAGATGCTTCAAGCATGTAAACCCTGCCACTCAAGAGGAAGCGTCTAAGTGGGAGAAGAAGAAACATCAACATATGTTGGTCTAGAACAGAGATTCTCAAGTGTTTGGGTCTCAAGACTCCTTCACTCTCTTACAAGTGATTGAGGACCATAAGGAACTTTGGTATGTGTGAGTTATATCAACCTATAGTTACTATACTTGAAATAAAACCTGAGGACTTAAAAAAGTTTATTAATTTAAAAAACTCCAATAATAAACCTAATACCAATTAACATAAATACCACATATTTATGAAAATGACTTATTTTCCAAGACAAAAAATTAGCAAAGAATGACACTGATGTATGTTTCTATGAAATGTTTGCAAATCTTTTTGATATCTGGCAAATCTCTCTTTGAGAAATGCTTTCTATCAGAAGACAGCTGGATTCTCATATCTGTTTCTGCACTAGTCTGTTTGATATCACACATCATGTAGCCTCTGGAGAGCACTAATGCACACTTGAGAGGATGAGATAGAAAAGGTGATTGATGCCTCAGTGTTATCATGAAAACTAGTTTTGACCTGAAAGAGGCTTAAAGTTTCCAAACCACACTTTGAGAATACTTGGTCAATAATTTTCTGGTGAAACTTATTTATTTACTGTTCTTTTAAAAACAAGGGGTTTTTAATATCCATGAAAAGATGACTATTGATTCTTATTTGGCAGTAGAGAAAGTCTTAATGGTTAAAAAATTTGTAGTTTAGTGAAAATAGTTTCTGGGGAAATATATTTGCTTTCATATTTTTTCCTGCAGCTTTCAATCTTGCTGGTAAGTACACTTCTACTTAGATGCTCTTTGCTTTGTGACAGATAAACTCATATTTCTGATTTTTTCTTTATCTGAAGTTTTTCATTCCTGTGATCTCAGGCCTGCCATAAGCCAAGGGACTTTGGCTGGGGCTGGGGATGGGGTGAGAGGGTGGGAAGGTTAAGAGCTGGATCTGCCATTTGCTGAGTCTGTGACCTTCACCGATTTACTTAGTGAATCCAGAAAGAAGCTTTTTATTGGAAGTAGCCAAAACAAACAAACAAAACAAAACAGAAAAACCCAGCCTGAAAGCCTTAAACAAGAAGAACAATGTATTTTCTCATATATTATGAAGTCTGATGTAGAATTTCATTAGAGTTGGTTAATTCAATGGCCCGATAAGGGAGAACTCAGGTTCTTGCCATCTTTCTACTCTGCCATCTTCAACATACCAGTAGTATCTTTAGCTACTCTTCTTGGTGCCCTGAGTCATGTCTGGACACAACATCTGATGGAAGAAACAGGAACTTTTCTTCCCATGTGTCTCTTTATTATCTAGTAATCCTTTCCAAAAGCCTCCCCCCTTCCACTAGCAGACCTCATCTCATGAATTATTGAACATAACTAGGTCACTTGTTCCTACGTAAGCCAAACCCCAGCTATTGAAAGTGGGTTTCTGTGATGGGCCTCCCTAATTTGTATGCATGCCAGAGCCACTTGGGGAGGGGTGGACATTTGAAAAAATTTGAGATTGGTCAATGAGGAGAGAGCGTATTGGGTAGAAAACCGCTCATGTCTGCTACACTTAAGTTTGCCGAGCCTCATCTTCCTTACCTGCAACATGGAGTAAGAATAGTATCTGCCTATATGGCACATGATGCTAGCTATTATTTCAGTTGTCATTATTATTAAGCTCCTGGATAGTATCATGAGAAGCAGTTGATTAAGGAGAATTGCTCCAAAACTTGCTTTTTGAAATCTTTGAGTACCACATACATATATATAGGAATGGATGGCAAATCTCACCAAAGTTTATACAGTCAAATTGGCAGAATAGCCTCTCTTCTATAGATCTCCTCCTCTATTGATAATATCTCAGATCACATATTGATAATACCTTTTATTTTTTGATTTCATGTCTTGGATGAGTTGAAGCTGGATTGGTCCTGGCTTATATAAGTCTGAGAAAGGGATTCGGGACAAAGTTTTGTTTTGCTTTTGTCACAAAAACATTCTGCATTACACATATATGAGCTGAGCTGACTGCAGGGTGTTCGATGCAGAGAAAGTTCGGATTATTTAAATAAACGATTTTATACTCATTTATTTTTTGACTATGCCATGCACTACAGTAGGTCCTTTACATATACATGTTTTTCTAATCCTACCAACAAAAATGTATTGGTGCGTTCTTCTCATTCATTCATTCAACATATATTTGATTGCCAGTAATCTCATTTTACAGACAATAAAATGGAGGTTTACAGAGGTTGACTCACATGTTTACAGTGATATAGCTGGTAAGTGGCCACGTTGGGATTTGTGCTTAGGTCAGCCTGACTTCACTCCATGCAAAGTCTTCATGCCTTCGTTTCCTGAGAGCTTCCTCAGTGTTCAATTTCACCAGGCTTCACCCGTTAAGAATGGAAGTGGGTGGGAGCAGTGACAGGGTGTTGGCTTACACTCAGGGGTGAAGCCAGATCCCAGGATGGTCTGTTGTTAGATGGCCCCCTCTGGTCACCGTACTTCCTTGGAATTTCGGTTTGTTCCTCTTGGCTCCTGCAGGTGGCAGGTTTGTACCAGTCAGCGCTTGCCTCCTCCTTGCCAAGAGACTAAAGTGGGGAGAATGACTTCGTTGGCAAACTGTAGACATCAGATGCATCACTTTCTGGACTCATTCTGTAGGATGGGCAGCTGGCTCTTTTCAGCTACCCCCATGCAAGAAGATGGAATAAACTGCATTTGAATTGGAATTTTACTTATGAAACGTGCCCTCAAATATTTAATACACACTTTTCCCAATGACAAATGTTGAGGCACTTAGGGAATGTATTGGCACCTATAGCTAACACATCTATGATGTTTATCTGTACAATTGCCATAAGCTTCCTAATGTGGTGGGTATGAATTATTTATGTAGCATAGTGCTTGGTGCGTGTGACTTCTCAGTTGATGTTTGTAGAATGCATTAGTGAACAACT
This sequence comes from Pongo pygmaeus, assembly GCF_028885625.2. NCBI lineage: Eukaryota > Metazoa > Chordata > Mammalia > Primates > Hominidae > Pongo > Pongo pygmaeus. The sequence goes on from NC_072377.2 coordinate 61,554,316, forward strand.
TGGAGTAAGATGATCTGGATTTGAGCTTTGAGTTGGTTATTTCCTATTTGGGAAGCTTTTAGTAAGTCAGATGTTCTCTGAATCTCCGTTTCCTCATCTGTAACATCAATCATGATGATAATTCCTAAGCTCACTTGTTGTGGGAATGAAAGGCATATGAAAAGGACTTGGTATAATACTTGTCAGAGATGGTTATTATTTTTAGGTGACCAGACCAAAGTTGTAAAATATGTTAGTGTTTGATACCTCCTGGTTGGGATTATAATATAAAATGTCTGGGGCTAGAATTTAGCCAGATCCCACTGGTGACACCTCATCTCTGGTTGGAATTTCCTGCCCTCTGCTCAAAGTACGTACCTTTGTCACTTCACATGGATAATTGTTGAAGTAATTTACTTATGGTTTTTCCTGGCTCCAATGTTGCCTTCTTCACCTCCAATTTCTTTCGTTCATTCATTCATTCATTCATTCTTTCTTTCTTTCTTTCTTTCCTTTTTTTTTTTCCCGAGACAGAATCTCTCTCTGTTGCCCAGGCTGGAGTGCAGTGGCATGATCTCAGCTCACTGCAATCTCCACCTCCTGGGTTCAAGTGATTCTCCTGCCTCAGCCTCCCTAGTAGCTGGGACCACAGGTGCCACCGCCACGCCTGGTGAGTTTTTGTGTTTTTAGTAGAAAGCCATGTTGGCCAGGCTTGTCTCGAGCTCCTGGCCTTAAGTGATCCTCCTGCCTCTGCATCCCAAAATACTGGGATTTCAAGCGTGAGCCACCACACCCGGCCCATTCTTTCTCTTTTTAAATATAATTTTGTCATCTTTCTTCTAGACAGTAGATTATCCCTTTGTAACATTTTTCTTGTAAGACATTTACTTTTGTTAAGTGGTGAAAAGTTAACAATTTCTTATCTAAATTTACAAAGATTTTTTTTAAATTTCAACTTTTATTTTAGATACAGGGGTACATCCGCAGGTTTATTACATAGATGGACTGTACCCAGGTCATGAGCATAGTACCCAATAGGTAGTTTTTCACCTCATTCCCTCCCACCCTCTCCCATCTAGTAGTCTGCAGTGTCTGTTGTTCCCATGTTTATGTCTATGTATGTTCAATGTTTAGCTCCCACTTTTAAGTGAGAACATGCAGCATTTGGTTTTCTGTTCCTGCATTAACTCACTTAGGATTATGGCCTCCAGCTCCATCCATGTTGCTGCAAAGGACATGATTCATTCTTGTTTATGTCTGTGGAATATTCCATGGTGTATATGTTCTACATTTTCTTTATTCAGTCCATCATTTATGGGCACCTAAGTTGATTCCATGGCTTTGCTATTGTGAGTAGTATGGCAATGAACATATGAGTGCATGTGTCTTTTTGGTATAATAATTTATTTTCCTTTGGGCATATACCCAATAATGGGATTGCTGGGTCGAATGGTAGCTCTGTTTTAAATTCTCTGAGAAGTCACCAAACTGCTTTCCACAGTGGCTGATCTAATTTACATTCCCACCAACATTGTATAGGTATTCCCTTTTCTCTGCAGCCTTGCCAGCATCTGTTTTTGTTTTTGTTTTTTTTTATTTTTTAATAATAGTCATGCTGAATGGTGTGAGATGGTGTCTCATGGTGGTTTTGATTTCCATTTCTCTGATGATTAGTGATGATGAACTTTTTTTTTTTTTTTTTTTTTTTTGAGATGGAGTCTCGCTTTGTTGCTCAGGCTGGAATGCAGTGACGCGATCTCAGCTCACTGCAACCTCTGCCTCCCAAGTAGGTAGGTTCAAATGATTCTCCCACCTTAGCCGCCCAAGTAGCTGGGATTACAGGTGCACCACCACACCCTGCTGATTTTTTTTGTATTTTTGGTAGAGATGGGGTTCCACCATGTTGACTAGGCTGGTCTCTAACTCCTGACCTCAAGTGATCCTCCTGCCCAGGCCTCTCAAAGTGCTGGGATGACAGGCATGAGCCATCGCACCCAGCCAGATGAGCATTTCTTCATGTTTGTTGGCCACTTGCATGTCTTCTGAGAAGTGTCTGTTTAGGTCCTTTGCCCATTTTTTAATGAGGTTATTTGGTTTTTGCTTGTTGATTAGTTTAATTTCCTTATAGAGTCTGGATATTAGACCTTTATCAGATGCATAGTTTGCAAATATTTTCTCCCGTTCCCTAGATTGTCTATTTACTCTGTTGATAGTTTGTTTTGCTGTGTAAAAGCTCTTTAGTCTAATTAGGTTCCACTCATCAACTTTGTTTTGGTTTCAATTGTTTTTATTTCCCTCTAATTTCTGAAGGCTTTTCTCAAGGAGGCCCTTCCATAAACCTAACTTCCATGTACTTTTTTCACCTAACCACCATTATCCACTCACTTACATGCATGCACAAAGGGTGTGCAGTGGCAGCAGGGTAACTCTTGGGACCCCGATGAGCTTTGTGCATTTTCACTTCTCAGCCTGTGTGTGCTCTCCCTCTCCTTCTCCCTCCTTCCTTGGAAGGTCTTCTCCATCCTCTCTTTACCCCGAACCACATCTACATCTCCAGGATCCCTCTTCCGTGAAGGTCTCATACAGCCCATGCTGATCTCCCCACTTTGAACTCCCTTTGCTCTTATGAGGCATTACAGATTGCTGGATATTTAAAGGCATGGTCTTTGGTGTCAGACAGCCTGGAATCAAATCCTGGCAAATGATTTAAACTTTATGTGGGTTGGTTTCCTTATCCCTAAAGTGGCAATAGTAATAGTACCTACTTAATAAAGTTGTTTTGAAGATTCAACAACATGATTTACATAAAGCATTTAGCACAGTGGTTGGAACAGAGTAAACACTCAATACACTGTTGCTATTACTATCCTGATCAGTATTATCAGTAAAGAGATTACTTGATACTTCTTTATTGCTTGTATCGGATTGGGTCTCATCTTCCTAGGTAGATAGCTTCTTATATTCAGGTACGTGTCCCATGTTTCTTTGCTGCAACCCTTGCATTCATTGCCTTATATACTCCCTGAACATGGTAAGTACACCACAACTTCTTATTGCTTGATCAGTCTTGTCTAGTATTAAGAAATAAAACTGATCTTCAAGTTAATTTTTAGTAAAGCCACATAGACACTGATTGAGGATGCCATTGCCATGTGCCAAGAATATCTACAAAGCTTTCCGATTAGAGACAGTGGCCCATTCAGAATTCACAGAGTAGCCTGTCTGACTGTAATATACATTTTATTTAATTTTTTGAGACAGGGTCTCGTTGTTGCCCAGGCTGGAGTGCAGTGGTATGATCTCGGCTAACTGCAGCCTCGACCTCCTGGGCTCAAATGACACTTGCACCTCAGCCTTCCATGTAACTGGGACTACAGGCATGCGCCACCACACCCATCACACTCGGCTAATTTGTGTAATTGTTCTTTTTAGAGATGGGGCTTTGCCACATTGTCCAGTCTGGTCTCAAACTCCTGAGCTCAAGTGATTTGCCTGCCTCAGCCTCCCAAAGTGCTAGGGTTATAGGTGTGGGCCACTGTGCCTGGCTATAATATACATTTTTTTAAAACAAAGAGTTTATATCCTTTTTAAAATTTATTTTTTTTTTACTGTAAGTTCTGGGGTACATGTTTAGAATGTGCAGGTTTTTTACATAGGTACACACGTGCCATGGTGGTTTGCTACACCCATCAGCCTGTCATCTACATTAGGTATTTGTCCTAATGCTATCCCTCCCCTAGTCCCCCACCCCCCAACAGGCTCCGGTATGTTATGTTCCCCTCCCTGTGTCCATGTGTTCTCATTGTTCAACTCCCACTTATGAGTGAGAACATGAAAGTGTTTGGTTTTCTGTTCCTGTGTTAGTTTGCTGAGAATGATGGTTTCCAGCTTCAACCATGTCCCTGCAAAGGACATGAACTCATCCTTTTTTAAGGCTGCATAGTATTCCATGGTGTCTATGTCCATTCTATCCATTCTTTATCCAGTCTATCATTGATGGGCATTTGGGTTGGTTCCAAGACTTTGCTATTGTGAATAAGGCTGCAATAAACATACGCGTGCATGTGTCTTTATAGTAGAATGATTTATAATCCTTTGGGTATATACCCAGTAATGGGATTGCTGGGTCAAATGGTATTTCTGGTTCTAGATCCCTGAGGAATCACCACACTGTCTTCCACAATGGTTGAACTAAATTACACTCCCACCAACAGTGTAAAAGCTTTCCTATTTCTCCACATGCTCTCCAGCATCTGTTGCAAAACAGTTTATTTCCTATACAATTTGCTCATTGTATATAAGATTGGGAAATAAAGGAGAAAAGTGTGACAAGTGACTAAATAATTTCAGTGATGACTAGGACATTTGTGAAGTTTATCAGCCAACAAAACATAATAAACTTGAGTTGGTCCCTAGTCTCCCAAATATCCCGTCTCCGCGGCTCTGGAGGGCTGTGAGGTCAACGAGGAATAATGGCTCGCGTCCACGGTTCTGGTTGTTTTCTCCTTCAGTTCTCACAATTCTTTTTTTTTTTTTTTTTTTTTTTTTTAAGTGCTAACCTGCTTTCTTTCTCTCTGCCAGGGGTGGATGTGATTATAAAGCTCTTCTCAGCCTCAGGTAAAGATTATTGTTACCTGTGGTCCTGAGAGACCTGGCTCTATTTCTCAAGCCTTTTGTATGTGTGCTGGGAAACCCTAGGGTTAAATGTCACTTCTCTAGAGAGCTGGGGGATCTTTCACCACCACAAAGTGGCCTAATCTCATGCTCTATCTGAGGGTTTCTCTGGAGTCCCTCTGCTGGCCATGAGAAACAAGAGCAGAAAGCAGTTCTTTAGAATAAGAAACCCAGAATTTTGTATTTGAAAGTGATACATAGAGATGTAGAGAGGCAAGACTATTCCTGCTCAGCAAAGGGAAGTCACACTCAGGTTATGATCTAAAGCAGTGAGACTAAGTGCAAAATCAAAATTAATTTAATACAGGGTACTGGAAAAAAATAATTCCTTTGAGGAATACCTGGAATGTACAACTAATGTTTGATTTTTAGAACAAGGCTGGAAATCAGTGGAGATTGCTAAGGTTAGAGCAAACCCACTTCAAGGCATGTTCATTATCCACAAATAGTCCGCCTTTCCCCCAGCTTGCTTTGGTCTGGTCTAATTCATGAGTCAGATTACCAAGGTATCATACAAATAGAGAGACGCCATACAGATACCAAAGTGAACCTATGGAATCAGACACTTGAGTGTGCGCAATTGATGCAGCGCTCTGATTATGGGACTGGGCTTTGTGGTCTATTGGCCCTGGGTTTCATTAACTGCCCAGGCTCCCTCCAGAGACTCAGGGCATGTTTTGTTGCTGTGGGTGGTGCTCTTGCTCTATCAAAGGGACCACAAGAGAGCATGCGCTTCAGATGACGACACAGTATAGGTGCTGAAGGACTTCTTATACAAAAAGAAGCAGCTCCTGGTGTTTGTCACCAAAAGGACGGGAAAAAGAGAAATGAAAATCAACCGCATATGCAACAATGTCATATCTTCTCTTGACTCATTTTCTAATCAAACGAAAATGAAAATAAAATCCATGCACTATACAATGACTTGGAAATATCTACCAGCCCAGAGGAGAAGTAGATAAAGAGTGAAAATATTTCAAAGGAGATGGATGAGAAATAGATGGCACTTGGTGGAAAGTCCTGACACTACAGCAAAGGAGAAACTAGTCACTTGTGGTTAGGAAAGGGCAATGTACTGAGGGGCCTTGGCCATCCCTGAGATGCAATGCATCACAGCAGCCAGTGGGGGGCAGAGGTGCTCCATGGCTTAGAGCGCCTTTAACCCTCAGCCTGCAAATCCTGCTCATAGGAGACCAGCTGGACCTCCTTTGGAGCTGGTACTTCCCTCCAGGCAGAGCAGAACTGTGAAAACATAGGAGGTGGTTGATCTCATATGCTTTACCACAAGCTCAGTTTTGACTTCAAGACAGTTTGCTGATTTTATTTTTTCTTTCACTTATTCTCTTCCTGTTTCTCTTGTTCCCAGCAAGAACCTCTCTGTTGATCATGGATACAGGACAGTCAACTCTCTGAGTTAATCATGTGAACACCCAAAACCAAGGACTATAGCCTGTTTCCTGAACCCTTATCTCTCTAGTGTACAGAACTTTTTTTAAGTCACTGGCAGTTTGGAGACAATGCTTAAGTGGGTGGGTGCTTCTGGTTGGTTTATAGGTACACATGGGCATCCGGGCTGGAGGTGGCTCACACAAGCTCATGAGAGCCAGTTGTGTAATCTCTTCCTTGCCCCTAGTTAAGTGATGTCATGTTGGTGGCTTGACGTTGGCCATGGCGGGAGTATTTATGCTACAAAAATGGCCATTTACTGCAAATCAGGACTACCCCTCTCCCCGCAGCACCCCAGAAAGCTGGTTGTTAAATACAATGAGTACACCAATGACCCCAGGGCAGGTTTAAGAGTCAGAGAAGGTATAAATTGCTGGTCAGGCCTGGTGGCTCATGCCTATAATCCCAACAGTTTGGGAAAGTGAGGTGGGAGGATCACTTGAGCCCGGGAGTTTGAGACAAGTCTGGGCAACATAGTGGGATTCTGTCTCTACAAAAAATGAAAAAAATTGGCTGGGTGTGGTGGCACACACCAGCTACTTGGGAGGCTGAGGCAGGAAGATCACTTGAGCCCTTGTGGTTGCAGTGAGCCATGATTGTGCTACTGCACTCCAGCCTGAGTGACAGAGCAAGACCCTGTCTCAAAAAAAAAAAAAAAAAAAATTACTTAGCCCCATGTACGTTCATGTTCAGGCCACAATGCATCTAGTGAAAAGAAAACGGAGCAGTGTTTGATTAGCTGAGAGGATCTTCTAGTATGGACCATTCCAGAAACTATAGTCAACAATCCTGTAAAGATGCCTTTCCTATTAAGGGCAAGCAAGAAATTAAATAAAGTTTTTGTTTGTAATTTTTAACAGTTGAATTGCAATACTAAGTGGCTCATGAAGCTATGCACCCTCTTTTTCCTTTCAATTTTGAGCCTTAGGAAAAATGTGAGCTTTCTTAGAAAGCTTATAACATCAGATTTATTGTTTTTATGAAGCAAAACTCCAGAATAAAAACAGTGGCCACCAGGAACCATTGAACAAGACATGTTTGCTCATGTCATGTTCATGTACAACTTATGGATTTAAAGGCATAAGGTTAGCTTTTCTCAGAAAAAACACTCTATCACATTCATGGACTAACTTTCACACTGGCCAGTCTATCAAAATTACTGGAAGACACACACATTCAAGGAGTTTGCTGTATTATAACATTTGCAACACTTTCTGCAAAGGAAATAGGTTTAAGTCATTAGATCACGATATATATTTGTATCATTAATGAAATGTTTTCAAGTAGATTATCGGACCCATGGGGTTTCTGGCCATGCAAGGAAGATGGCTAAATGGGGGTGGTAGCTCTCTGGGCTTGGGAGATGGAGTAAAAGCTGTGGGCAGGAGGGCTGAGGAAATAAGTCATTATAATGAGGCGGTGGGAGCCAGGTTTCTCACTGCAAGAAAAGAGTAATAAATACAGAAAAGGAGAAAGCTATAATGAACGCTGTGGTCTATGGGATTAGGATGAGAAGTTTTGGTGTAAATTTAGAGTTTGCACTATGTGGGGTTAGATAAAGAAACAAAACGTTGATGTACATTTCTGTGAGTCTGTGCATACACTTTATATCTTCGTGTGTGCGTATGTATACACATTCACACATGCACACAAATACATACATTTCCTAGCTTTGTACTAGAGACAGCTTGGGAGTAGTGAAATCCAATAACAAAGATCCTACCTAGAATTTAGTTTCTAAATATTATACTATTTTTCCATGAATATGGACCAGAATTCCTTGGAGAAATGGCTGATCTCACAGATGGACCAGGAAAAATATGCCAAGTTTAGAATATCTTGTTGTTCCAGAAGGTAAGAAAGTAATCAAATAATGATGGCAACATAGAGGACATGGGACAGCCGGAAGCGGTGCCAGCTAGCCCAATCTGGGATGATTTGTGTGTCCAAGTAACCACAGCATTAGATTATATCCCATTGATTAAAATAGATATCCATGAGTCTATCCTGATATAATGAGCAAATGAACACATAAATGGAAAGAGAATGCTCTTTCCTAAAGTAGAATGCCAGCTAATGAATGTTGAAAAAATTAAGGACTTAGAGCAATTTGAGAACCATAGTAATTATTTTAGGCAAAATGTATCAATAGATTTGAAAGCTGGAGGTGAAAGTTGAGTAAAGAATGGGATATTTACACAGTCTAGGAGTGTCTTTCCAGGAAACACTTGTTGACTGCAAAATAAAAAAAGGTAGTTGGTGGTGACTGGGAGATACAGGGTTTCTTTTTGGAGTGATGAAGACATAGTAGAATTAGATCATGGTAATGGTTGCACAACATTATGAATTTATGAACTAATAATCACTGAATTGTACACTTTCAAACAGTGAATTTTATGTTACACGAACTTATCTTTAAAAAAAGAAAATTAATTTGACAAAATTTGACAAAGCAGTTACATACTCTAGGCCTGGGGAAACAACCGTCAAGAGGTAGAGTTAGCAGAACCAAGTGGCTCAGAGGGGGACCCATTGACTGAGCTCAACCCCCTGGAGATGGGCATCGCCTGGCTGTTGCTAGTGCCTGCCGGGGGGAATGGGAGGCTGGTTCTGGGGCTGCTGAAAGCTGGAGCCAACTATGCTGCTGGAGCAATACTGCTGCTGGAGAGACACTCCCAGAAAGTGCAAAGACCAGGAAGGAGGGTCCCTTTCCTTCCTCCCAACCTCCAGTCACACTCTAAGGCTTCTGCCAGCAGCATCTAAGGGGAAATGAACCAGATGGCTTACCATATCCAAGAGCAGAGTATAGAAAGGTGGGCTTGGATCCAAGAGACAATAGATAAATAACCAACACACAGAGAACAATGGAGAATTAACAGCTCATACAATGAGGGGAGAGGATTCTTTTCTCATATAATTATTTTCTTCTCTAAAAGAGTGATTTGTTAGATCTTAAACTAAATGTTGCTTAATTTTAGAAGAACTTCAGGAATACTTTTCTAAATCGGAAAAAAATCTTATTTCTTTATATATGCTAATTCTACATCTGAAAACATTTTTCAGCTCTTACATTGCTCCTACCTCCTTGACCCTTAGGTATAACTGAGAGAATTCTGCCTCCTAATATGCATACGCGTTCCCACCTGGGTGCCTTTGCTCTGGGTGCCTTCCCACCCAGAGGCCCTTCTTTCCTCTTCTCTGCCTGAGTTCTATTCTTCTTCCATCAGTGAAGCCTTTTCTATGCACATCAGTTAACAGTGACATTTTCTTTCCTGCTTCTGAGTCCTCATGGGACAAATTTCCAGGTTATGCTTGGACACACATTGCGTTGAGTAACCAGCTAAGTTTTCATAGATGTGTGCTCATGTCTATTTATTACATGGATGTTTCCTGACATGCCCAGACAGTGTGAAGCCTCAATGAATATTCGTTCATGACTGAGCCTCTATGGACATTTGAGAACAGCTTTAAAGTGAATAATTGTATAATAATTTTATGGAAAATATTCAAATTTTCCAGGAAAAGGGATGATCAGATGACAAAAACACCTCTGTTTCTGTCCCCATTATTTCTACTAGTCACCCACTTTTACATGAGCCAGAGTTGATACTCTTATTAAATGCTTGGTGTTTGGAAAAGTTTGTGAGGCCAACATTTGACTTAGGTACTGGTCAGACAAAGCTGAACCTGATGAGAGAGAAGGGGTCATCAGATTGCACATACTTAAAAAGTAAAGAAACTCTAGGTAGTCTTGCCTCCCACCCAGGCTTAAAGAGTTGGCATCAAGGTGCTCAAATAGACCCAACACAGAGACTGGTGATGCTTTCAGGTTTGGTTCTGTTTGCTGCTCTTATAAACTCATTTTGTGTCCAAGTGGCTTGCTCTGTCAGATGAAACCTTGGAAAGGTAAAAAATCCTTCTCAAGTCAAATTTTCATCTTCCTTTGAAATCTCTGAACCCATTAACTAGGGACATTAACCAGCACTTTCATGTTACCCACCTGAGACCACCTCTTGTTTAGCATCAACCATCTTTTTTTTTTTTTTTTTTTTTTTTGTGAAAGAGCATGCTTTATTTGGAAGCAGAGTGCTGCACAGTGACCGACAGATGAAGGCCACCCATTGGGCACGTACACGTCGTACTCCAAAATACACACACGATGTTTTGCTAATAAAAATCAATGGGAACAGGGATTCCTCTGGGCAACTCCCCCAACCTCATCCCTTTCAGGGGTTGGGAAATCTCCCAGCCATCTTCCTGAGGGCAGCGGTGGTTCACTAGAGATAAAGCCCCTCAGGGATGCCTTCCTGTTTCTTATAAAGAACATTTTCTTTAGATTTTTTGAAGTCTTCATTTGTTACTTTCATTCTATGTTCTCTTAAGGCCATCAGACCAGCTTCTGTACAGATTGCCCTGATGTCAGCACCAGAGAAGTCATATTTAGCCATGATCAAGTCGTCCAGGGTTACATCATTGGCCAGTGCCATCCTGCTTGTGTGAATCTGAAAGATGTGCTTCTTAGTCTTTTCATCAGGCAGGTGGAACTCGATCTTGTCAATGCGGCCTGGTCTGATAAGTGCTGGATCCAAAGTTTCTATTTGCTTTGTGGCCATGATAACTTTCACATCTTCCCTAGAATCAAATCCACCCAATTGGTTCAACAGTTCCAATTCCAACGTTGTTTGCTGAATTTCTCTCTCACCACCAGAATTGGAGTCATATCTTTTTGTCCCTAATGGCCTCAATTTCATCAGTAAACATGATGGATGGTGCATGTTCTTCAGCAACTTGAAACAATTCCCATACGAGTTTGGGCCCATCACCTAGGTACTTCCGAATAGGTTCAGAGCCAACCACTCTCAAGAAAGTGGCTGAGGTTTGGTTTGCTACTGCTTTGGCTAACAAGGCTTTACCTGTGCCAGGTGGACCACAGAGAATGACCCCTTTAGGAGACTTTATACCCATCTCTTCATAATATTCAGGATGGGTGAGAGGAAGCTCTATAGATTCCTTAATTTCCTGAATTTGGTTGTCCAATCCCCCAATATTGGCATAGGTCTCCTGGGGGGCCTTCTCCACCTTCATCATTGTGACCAGGGGACCTGTGTCATCCATCAGCACCCCTATCACGGCATGTACCTTGTGTCTGAGCAGAACCAAGCAGCCAGGTTCCAGCAGATCCTTGTCTACAAATGAAAGAATGCTGACGTAGTGTTCTGAGCCCACAGATGTAGACACAATGGCATGATTGTCATCGATGATCTCTTCCAAGATTCCTACTGACATCGGGGTCCCCCTCAGACATCCACTTTTGATATTCCCTCCTCTTGCTTTTCTTCTAATAGTTTTATTTGTTCCTGATTTCTAATGAATTCTTCCTCCATGAGAAGATAGTCTTTAATTCTCTCTAACTTCGGTAATTTTAACCAACACTGAGTGTGAAGTGTCACCAGTGGCAGTTTACTGGCAACATCTTGTCCCTTTGTTTTTTCTTCTTTTTCCGCCACTCTAGTTGGTACAGGAGGTTAGTACTTATTTTTCTTGTCCTTGTCATCCTTCTTGCCACGTCTAGGACCATGACCACCACCCTGACTTTGACCCATCTTGTCCTGGCCACTTGAGCTGCCACTGCCGGAAGTTCCTCCACCTCAACTATCATTTCTAAGTTCTTAATTTTTGATGTGTATTTTCTCTTGGGGATACTCACACTGGAAGGCTACCAATTTATATGTTTTCAAGAGAATAAACAGGTACTACATAAATAAATGAAGTGGGCTTGGTGTAAGACACTGGGGAGGGTAAAATACACAGAATGTCAGCTCTTGATGGGTGTTAAGGAGAAAAGTAAAGCAGGGAAAGGTGTTGGGATATGTACATGTGGGACAGAGTAGGTGTGATGGTCAGGTTCCTGTGTCAGCTTGGCTAGGCTATAGTACCCAGTGCTTAATCAAATACTAACCTAGGTGCTGCTGTGAAGGTATTTGGGGATGTGATGAACATTCACAAATAGTAGACTATAAGTAAAGCAGATTATCTTTCATAATGTGGTTGGGCCTTACCTCATCCCTTGAAGGCCTTAAGAGCAAAAATTGAGGTTTCCCGGAGAAGAAGAAATTCTGCCCTAAGACTAAAGCATCAACTCCCACCTATTCCAGCTGCTGGCCTTCCCTGCAGACTTCAGACTTGTCAGGCTCCACGATCCCATGAGCCAATTCCTTGAAACAGATCTGAGTGTGTATGCATGTACATATTCACATGTATGTACACACACACATATACACATTCACATCCTATTGGTGCTGTTTCTCTGGGAAATCCTGACTGATCCAGGCTCAATTTTGGATTCAGAAGCTTTTGGACTTTCAGCTTGCTAATTTCAAGTCTTTGCTCAAGTGTCACATTCTCAGAGATGCCTATTCCAATCATTCTATTGAATATGAAAAATCAATCACCTTCCCATTCTGTATCCCTGATCCTCCGACCCCACTCTATTTCTTCCCACAGCAATGTCACTTTTCACATAACTGTGTTACTATTTATTGTGTTTATTTTCTATCGCTCCCAGTATATAAACTTCATAATAGCAGGTGTCATAGGATGACTTCCCTGGGAACAAAACTCTGAGCTGGAGATTTGTGTGCAAGGAGGGTTATGGCGGCGGGTGCTCTCAGGCACAGCAGCCATAGGGTGTGAAGGAAGCAAGACTGTGCACAGAGAGGACTTGAACTGTGATTCAGTTGCAACAGAGGTCTCCACTGATTCCCAGGGGAGCCCTGAAGCTGGGGAAGTGCTTCAGGGATGTCCTGAATTGAGACAAAGGGGGTGGGGCCCAAATCAGCCAGTCATTGGACGCAGAGTGTCCCCAGGAAGGGGACACGGCTCCCTTTGGCCAAGGGCAATTCATAGGGAGGACTCAGTGTGGGTCATCAGCCAGTAACAATCCTGGCAGCTGGGGAATGAGCAGAGTGACTCTGAACAAGGATCTGGGCAGCGCACCTGGCAGGCAGCAGCCATCTTTATTTCTCTATTGCTGCATCCTCAGTTCCCAGGACAGGGCCAGGATTGTTGAATGGATGGGTGGATGAATGAATGAATGAATGAATGAATGGTTTTCAGAAAGGTCAGCATGTACAAACAGGATATGGCCACTGCTCTCAGTTGATGCGCAGAATGACAAGAGGATAAAAATAGAAAACAGGCTAATATGATCACAAAAACCATTAAGGCAGTAAAAAACAAAGAAGGATAAATGAGAGAATAGAGGCTTAGGGCTATTCGAGGGACAGGCAGTAAATACACTTATATGACAGGGCTTAGGGCTATTCGAGGGAAGGGCAGTAAATACACTTATATGACAGGGCTTAGGGCTATTTGAGGGAGGAGCACTAAATACATTTATATGACAGAGTTTCCATGTCTTACACACAGATCCTGAGCAGTTGTAGGCCCAGGGTGTGCTGTTACTGGCCTGAGCAGGACCCAGCGTTAAAGAAAGCATCCTGCGAACACAAGGAACAACTGGCTCCCGTGACAGAACTTTTAACAAGCCTTTTCTCAAATCTGTTGACTTAACGCAGGCCAAGGAATTCTTTGAAAGGCAACATGGCTATAAATCAGCAAGTCCTGCGAACGTGCATTCCAGGGTCTTGGAGGAAAGGGCTGCACACAAAAGCACCCCTTCTAAGTCTTCAGGAATGCTGTGGTGAGTGGCCCTGGAGGTCTCGGGGTTAGACTCTGGGTCTGGGAATGAAAAGCATCCAGGAGAGGGGAGCAGGGAAGCCCCAGCAGAGTAGTGCAGCTTGCTTCTAAGGACAGCAATGGACACCTGGCACCCGGAGTGGTGCCTAGCAGATTCTAGGCACTCAATGAATGTCTGCTGAGTGACTGAAGAATAGTCAGGGACCTTGATTCTGGCCCTAGTTCTGTCATTCACTTGCCGTGTGACCTTCAGGAAGTCTCTTTGCTTCTCTGAGTCTTGTTCATCCTGTCTGTAAAATATTGGGCTTAAGCACAAATGGAATCTTTGGGAATGAATGGCTCATGACAGTCTGAATTTGTTTATTTATTTTATTTATTTTTGAAATGGGGTCTCACTTTGTTGCTCAGGCTGGAGTGCAGTGGCACCATCACGGCTCGACCTCCTGGGCTCAGGTGATCCTCCCACCTCAGCCTCCTGAGTAGCTTGGACCACAGGCATGCACCACCATGCCCAGCTAATTTTTATATTTTTTCTAAAGACAGGGTTTCACCATGTTGCCCAGGCTGGTCTCAAATTCTTGGGCTCAAGCGATCTGCCCACCTCAGACTCCCAAAGTGCTGGGATTACAGTTGTGAGCCACCACGCCGGCTGAATTAAAAAGCATTTGAAGAGGTGCCTGAAGCTGTGGAAGGCAGGAGACATAAGAAGCCCATATGGCAGAGTTTCCTGAGCTAATGTGAGCACATGCGATGGTCAGGGGCTGCTAAGGGAAGTAAGCAATTCCTGCTGTGGCTGCCACACCCCAGTGGGACTTGCAGGGGAACAACAGGACACTGCTGTGTCCACCACTCCGGGAGAAATGTCTCTTCCAGAGCCGCTGAAAACACAACAGATCTCCCTCTGGGGCAGCCTGACGCCAGAGGCCGAAGGGAAAGAGGAAAGTGCTGTCTGATGCCCACTGCAACTTCCATTCTGTCTGAGGCAGGCCATTTCCTAAGGCTTGGAGGCTGGCAGAATGGCAATCAATTTCAGTCAACTGCCTGCTCACTTCCATCAGTGGCTTGATGTGGCGCAAAGAATGACAGGCTCCCACTCAGAATAGGAGAGTTCAAATTCTAGCTTTTCTAACGCCTGCAAATCTGGCAACTGACTGAATTCCTCTGGATCTATAAAATGGGACTAATTCTATCTACATCACAGGTTTGATTAAACTGGAGAAGATTTGTATAAAACCAGCACAAGTTTGTTTCCCCCCCACCCCTTCTCTCCCTTTCTCCCTCTACCTTCACTCCTTCCCTCTGTGCAAGCCAGCCTAGCTAGTTGGAACATGACATAAACGAGGCCAAGGGCATGAGTTTGATGCCCATATAGGACCAGAGTCCTGGACAGACAACTTGCAAGTTGTGTGCTCATGCTCCTCATCACAGAACAAAGGCAGTTTGCCACTGACCAGTGTCACTCTGGACAAATACTATTTATTCCGCAAGGATGCCAAGCATTTTTAATCCCTGACTCATCAGGAAGAGGAATTTGGCAAAGAGGGGAATGGGGGTGGGGAATAAATGTGAATAAATCCAAGTGAGGCAGGAATGTAATTAGGAGGGCCAGATTCTGCTGCTCTGGAGCACAGAGGGAGAAGGGAGGAGGTGGTCCTTTCCCTTGGAAGAATTGACACGAGGACCCCAATTCTCCCTTTGTAAATCTGGAAAACAGAGCCCCTAGAAAAATTTTGGGGTTTTCATTCTCCCTCATGGAGTTGCTCTGAATCCCATGGCTGTGGATCCCTGAGGAGTGGTGATATAATGGAAAGGAGTCCTCAAATATCTCCATTTGCACTAAGCAGTTTTTGTGTGCCATGTGGCTGTAAGTGTAAGTACTATCATGCAGGAGGTATGTCCATTTTTTACTTAAATCTGGGTCCTTATATTAAAAGTAGTTGGAGTTTAGACCTACATGACAGCCAGGCCCGATAGTTGGGTTCCCTATTTCATTTGATGCTCTCTATTGCCCCATATGTCTCCACACTAGGGGTTCAGCAGCCTAGCCATGGGAATGGACTTCATAGCAGCTCCTTCTTCTTGGCTGGGGGCCCTGGACCCTGATGAGGGCTGCCCAGAGCCTTCCCCTGCAGTGTCACCTTCTTGTGAGCTGAGTCTGAGGAGGTGCTTGGCTTCTCCCACCGTGTAGAGACGGTGGCCCACGTGGTGACAGTCATTTGCTTTCCCTGCTTTGGTTGGTTGCCTCGCTCTGCCTGCTCCCTTCTTTTCCTCCTAGCTCTTTCTTCCCCATCACAATGCCTTGTTATGATCTCCTCTTCCCCTCCCCATGGTGCTGGAAACTGCCTCTTGTCTCACCACCCCTTTCTTCTTTCCCAAGATTCCTGCCTCCTCTTCGAGCTCTCTCACTCCGTGTTTAAGCCATGAGAATTTCCTTCTCTGCTGTACCGAAAGATGCTCTTAATACCAGCTCCTACTCCAGTGGGCCCGAAAAATTCCTCCAGGCAAGTGGGCACAGAGATCATCCTGAGAACTGAATAAGTCTGAAGGGGGAGAAAGTGGCATTAATTGAGCCCTAACTCTGTGCCAGGGAACTTGCATGCAATATACATCTAATCTTCACAGCATTCTTTTGAGATACTTAACTACCGCTTTGCGGATGAGCAAATTGAGGCTCAGAGAAGGTAAGTGCTTAACCTGAGGCCTCAGTTAGTGAATGGCAGTCATAATCTTTTCCCAGTCTGTCTGACTCTGAAGTCACTTTCATTTCTACACTTCTGCCCCTCGCTGAATCCACAGTAATCTTCACATTCACCTCTGGCTAATGCAATTCCATCTTGATTCTTAGGAAAATATGATGTGTCAGGTTGAATTTTAAACACAGCATCTGTATGAATCCCTTTCTATGCTGCTGATAAAGACATATGAGAAACTGGGAACAAAAAGAGGTTTAATTGGACTTACAATTCCACATGGCTGGGTAGGCCTCAGGATCATGGCAGGAGGAGGAAGGCACTTCTTACATGGTGGCGTCGAGAGAGAAATGAGAGAGGAGCAAAAGCAGAAGGCCCTGATAAACCCATCAGATCTCATGAGACTTATTCACTATCAGGAGAATAGCACGGGAAAGATCAGCCCTCATGATTCAATTACTTCCCCTTGGGTCTTTCCCACAACGTGTGGGAATTCTGGGAGATACAATTCAAGTTGAGATTTGGGTGGGGACACAGCCAAACCATATCAGCATCCTAGAAATTAAAGTTGGAGAAGCAGAAATAAATGTGTCAAGATGATTTGTAAGATGATAATGAGATGAGACACAAGCTCCAATGACTTGAGTTGAAAAATGCTAAATGTGTGTGTATTTTGTGTTTTGGGGCGTGTGTGTGCATGTGTGTGTGTGTGAGAGAGAGAGAGAGAAAGAAAATGAGAGAGAGAGAGAGAAAATAAATCCAGCAAATTAATAAAAGCATCAATCTAAGACCACTGGTCCTGAATGCTAGGGCAAGATGAGAAAGCAGCTCAGGAAGTGATTATAATGAACAGAGAGACTCTGACCTGGGAGAAATCTTGTTACTCAGGATCAGGAAAATGTTAAACTCTTCTCAGCTAGTGTTTTATTATTAAAAAATGCTGCATATAATTAATTACTCATAAATATACATTAAATAAGGTGTCTGTAAAAGAAACACACATAAAACAAGGTCATGTATTGTTTGATTTATGAAATGTTGTGACCAGAGGCTGGAAGAAGCCTGGCTCTTCCCAGGAGCAGTGATTCAGTGTTCACTAGTTCATTGTCTGCAGAGACTTTATGGACTAGACCATAACTAGGCTGAATAACAAGAATTGACTGTCTGTTTCCTGTCCTGTTTACTGTTGTCTCTCCCACTAGACAGTGTGATGTACAAGGACAGGCATTGTGTCTGCTTTCCTCACCCCTAGATCCCTGCAACCCCTGGCACATAGTAAGTGCCAATAAGTGATTTTTTGTTTGAATGAATGAATGAATGAAAGAGGAGGAGAATCATGAAAGTGTAGGGTCATAGAAGCCAGGGGAGTTTTTAGTACGAACGAGTCATTAACAACATAGACAAAGCAGAGGGATTGGTGAGGGAAGGAGGGGAAGTGCCCATTAGCTGGCATATGGGAGCCTGGGAGACTGGTTTCAGCTGAGGAAGGAGGGCAGAAGCCAGGCTGTAGCAACTGAGGAATGAGCAATGGGGAAGAAGAAAGAGTGTAGGCTACATTTTTGAAAGTTTGGGTAAGAAGGCGGGGAAAGGGATTTGATAGAAGCTAGAGGAGCACCTGGTCAAGGGGTGGATGTTTCAGGCCTGGAGAAGCTCTCATAATTATAAGCTTTGGGGGCAAGTATCCCAGAGGGAGGAAGAGGCTGGGCGTGTAGCACCTGGAAAGAAAGGAATGTGGCTCAGGGCAAAGGTTAACTCTGAACAAGAAGAGGAAGATCTGAGCTGCAGCAGCTAGGGAAAAGGAAAAATGGATGAGTGTGAATGTAAATGTACTTACAGTGAAGCGGGCAGGAAGGTGAAGGGAGTCCTTCCTGATCACCTTGGTGTCTCTTGGTGCATTAGGAGGCCAGGTGTTATGTAAGAGAAGGAGAGAGAGGTCACGTGAAGACTGAGCTGAGGCTTGGTGAAGGTGAGGGAGTTCACGCTGGATGAATCAAAGGATTAGTGGGCAGATTGATGCTGGAGATCCAGGATGCTGTGTTGGCCTTCACAGCCAGGGTGAAAAGAGCAGATGAGGCTGGTTATGGTGCTGCTGCCCAGCCTGTATGTTTTGCTGGGCAGGTGCAGTAGGAGGATTGTGGTGTGAGGGAGCTGAAGAATCTGTGAGAGAAGAGGACTTGTGATCAACAATGAAGTTCAGGCTGGAGCAGGCTGATGATTAGGAGAAGACAGAGGAGCAGGGGCTTGTGGTATCTGTGGGGTAGAAGAGCAGATATGGAGGGATGAGGAGATGAGATGGGGGGTCAGGGGTTCATGAGGGGAAGCTTCAGGTGATGATCAAGCCCAGAGTGTCACCATACCTGTGGGTGGGCAGCTGAAGGTCAGTAGAGTTCCTGGTATTCAGGAGATCCAGGGCTTACATGGATCCAATCATCCAGCTAGTCTTGCATTGATTTTGCATCGGTTTAGTCTTGATTGATTTTTGCATTGATTAGATCTTGCACTAAATAAGCTTCTTACTGTGGTTTTTCAGGCCTGAGGCAGGTGACAGTGAAACAACCTGTTGAGGTTGTTTCAGTGAGATTGTTAAGCATCATATGTCCAAGGGAAATATTAATTTCACCAAGTCAGACATACTTAAGACAGCCATCCTTTCCTCTATATATCACACAAAACCAAATGGATCTATTATTTGAAAGAAACTTGAAAGAAAATTTTGCATATCTACAAGGAGTGTGGTATGAAGGAAAAAAGATTAACATATGCAAATAATGGTCCTGGCTCTGTCACTAACTAACCTTGTGATCCTGGGCAGGTTTAACACTCTGGGCCCCAGTTTACAGACACCTACTGCCTCCAGATCAGTTCTTCCCAGTCCGACTTCTTAACCCATCGTGTTCAGGCTTTCATCCCCAGCACAACCTATCTGCCCATTGAGAACTGCAAGTGACTCCAAATGGTCCATCCCAGTGGCTTCTTACCTGGTCTTGATCTCTTTGACTTCAGAGAGAGTGGCACTTGGCATTGTGGGCCATCACCTCTGCAGATTTTTTTTTTTTTTTGAGATGGAGTCTTGCTCTGTCTCCCAGGCTGGAGTGCAGTGGCGCAATCTTGGCTCACTGCAAGCTCGGCCTCCTGGGTTCAGCCATTCTCCTGCCTCAGCCTCCCGAGTAGCTGGGACTACAGGCGCCCACCACCATGCCCGGCTAATTTTTTGTATTTTTAGTAGAGACGGGGTTTCGTCGCATTAACCAGGAGAGTCTCGATCTGCTGACCTCATGATCTGCCCGCCTCGGCCTCCCAAAGTGCTGGGATTACAGGTGTGAGCCACCGCGCCTGGCCCAGATTCTTCTTAACTTTGCTTCAGAAGCGCCATCCTTGAGGTTGTCCTACTCAGCCCCTATATGTCCTTCTCTGTTTCCTGCATCCTCAGACAGTTGATCCCAAGGATGGACCCTTCCTCTTTCCAGGGCTCATCCCTTGGCACTCTCTTTCAGTTGCTTAATTTCAGTCATTACCTCCTTGCAAGGGATTTAGTTCTTTATCTTCAGTTCTGACTTTTGTCCCTTGTTCTAGTTGAAGTTTCCAAGTGCCTGTTGGACATCTCTGCCAGTGCTAGGAAATTCACTAGTTGCAAACCAGAATGCATTTTTTTCCCCTGTTATCCCTCTCTGTTTCATATTTCTATCCATGGAACCATTGTTCTCCTGTCACTCAAAGTATTTTCTCTTTTTTTTGCAAATAACTGTACTCTAAAAGAATCATAGCACCTTGGAGAAGTTCATCTGAAAGGGATCCCAGAGGTGGTATCTCACAGTGGGAGGCATTGTGGCTATAGGCAGGTGTGGCCTGTGGACTTGGGTCAATCTGTATTTGAATGCTGGCTTAGTTACTTGCTTGCTGAGTGGCCTTTGGAAAGTTACTTAACTTCTCTGTGCCTCAGTTTCACACATGTAAAATAGAGATAATACCTTAAAAGGTTATTGTTAGCATCAATTAGATGATGTATGTGAAGTCCTCAGTAAAGGGCCTAGCACTTATTAAATATTCAATGAATAATATTTATTATCAAGGATACTACCCACTCATTTTTCAGATGGTGAAACTGATGACTGAAGAGATAAGTGAATAACAGGGAAAGAGTTGGGACTAGAAACGTGTCTGATGACTTCAAGATCTGTGTGCCTACCTACTTTTTTTTTTTTTTTTTTTTTTTTTGAGATGAAATCTCCCTCTGTCACCCAGGCTGGAGTGCAGTGGCGTGATCTCGGCTCATTGCAACCTCTGCCTCCCGGGTTCAAGCGACCTCAGTCTCCTAAGTAGCTGGGGCTACAGGCATGTGCCACCATGCCCAGCTAATTTTTGTATTTTTAGTAGAGACGGGGTTTCGCCATGTTGGCCAGGCCGGTCTCGAACTCCTGACCTCAGGTTATCTGCCTGCCTTGGCCTCCCAGAGTGCTGGGATTACAGGCATGAGCCACCGTGCCCAGCCCTACCTACATTTTTTAAGGCAATTTATGTATAAGCTAGGGAGTAATGATTGGAAACAGTAAGAAAACCATCTTTGGAGGGGTTTATTTTTATATCTGAAGTTCCTCCGGGAAGGGGTCATGTCTCTAACTTGCTGTCAAGTCTTAATTATTTATGCTAATTGGGACCAAGAAAACTTGGTTAAATGAAAAGTCCATATAGTCTCCAAATGCCATTTAAATAACAACTTCAACCTTTTCTTTAATCATCATTTATCTGTTTGTTGGAGGTACTACAACAATGTAGAAACAGAACATGAAAAATAGCAAAATGCTTGAGTCACAGATTTCTAACTATGTTTTAAAAGAGAATTACAAATAAGTTCAGCTCAAAAGAAATCTCAAAGATTTTGAAAAATAGACATGGAATGAGGGCATTGTGATATATAAAAATAAATGAAAGAAATTCCACATACATTGTTATCAATGTCTGGAAGTGCTCTATGTTTGGGAGGAGATTAGCCTCTGGTTGCTAATGCTGTTTTTCATATTTACTTATCTTGTTAACTTCATTAAACCTAACAGGAAATAATTTCAGCATCACAGCTAATTTATTTTGACATCCCAAGAGTGCTATTTTTTTTCTTTTAAATTGTGCCTGCTGCTTTCTATCAAACCATACCCCAATTGAAGGGGCATCTGTTATTGGAATGTCTTTTCAAAAATAACAGTGGAGTCTAAATGTCTGGAAGGTTTACAATAAAATCTTCTATTTGGAGCCAACATTTGCGATGGGATGCTTGGGTTTATTTTACTTTATTTTTTAAGTTTTTCCAGACTTTTGAGAAAGTCATCATGTGTGATCATGTTTCTTCAGCTGAACGTGGTCAATTCAATCTGGCTCACTGAGGGTTGGGGAAGGGGAATCTCCCAGGAGGCATGAAGTAAACAGCATATTCTGGATGTGTCTATTGGGCAGAGGTATGAGTTCCAGGTTGTTTTTTTTTGTTTTTTTTGTTTTTTTTTTGAGTTAGAGTCTTGCTCTGTCACCCAGGCTGGAGTGCAGTGCCATAATCACAACTCACTACAGCCTCCAACCTCTGGGCTCAAACAATCCTCCTGCCTCAGCCTTCTGAGTAACTAGGACTACAGGTGTGTGCCACCATGCCTAGCTATTTTTTTTTTCTTTTTTTGTAGAGATGGAGTCTCACTATGTTGCCTAGGCTGGTCTTGAACTCTTGACCTCAAACAATCCTCCCACCTTGTCCTCCCAAAGTGCTGGGATTACAGGTGTGACACACCACTGCACCCAGATGAGTGCCATGACTTTTAAAGGGAACTCCTTATTTCTACCTAGAGTCAGTTTCCAGTGGCTTCTGTTTTGAACAGTTTGGTCATCCTGTTGGAGTAGGTAGCTAGTCAGATATGAGCAGGGCAGGAAAGGGCCCCCTACCTCCCACTAGGAATGTCAGGCGACCATCAGGTGATGGTTGGCGGTTGTTAAACTGCCTCTCTAAAATAATAATTGGTTGCAGCCAGCGCCAGGGAAAGGCAGTCTCCCAATAGATTTAAAAAACCGGGCCAGATGTGGTGGCTCATGCTTGTAATCCCAGCACTTTGGGAGGCCGAGGCAGGTGGATCACTTGAGGTCAGGAGTTCGAGACCAGCCTGGTCAACATGGTGAAACCCTGTCTCTACTAAAAATACAAAAATTAGCTGGTTGTGGTGGCACGTGCTTGTAATCTCAGCTACTTGGGAGGCTGAGGCAGGAGAATCACTTGAACCTGGGAGGCTGAGGTTGCAGTGAGCTGAGAATGCACCATTGCACTCCAGCCTGGGTGACAAGAGTGAAACTCCGTCTCAAACAAACAAACAAACAAACACCAAAAAACCCCTGAAACTAGTGATTAGCAGCTTCTCAATAAGATCTCAGGAGTTGGGTGAGTGGGCTCAAGCATGTGGATTGAGAGGTAAAATGGCGGAGTTTAACTGGTATATGACCTTCCGGGAACATTCTACTGGCAAGGGAAGAAAGCCTCAAGTGAGCATGCATGTGACTCCATTAAACACTGTGCATGCTCCCCTCCCAATCACTAGCAGGCTACTGCACATGAAGATGGCCCACCCCAAAGAAGAGTCAGGGGAAAAGGAACAGAAGACCCTGGAAGCATGGCAACATATAAAGCCCCAAATCAAAAGGTCAAACCATGCACTTGATCTCTCAAGTCGCCCGCTTGATCCTTTTCTAAGTGTACTTTTCTTCCTTTCTTTCCTGCTCTAAAGCTTTTTAATAAACTTTCACTCTGCTCTAATACTTGCCTCTGTCTCTCCTTCTGCCTTATATCCCTCAGTTGAATTCTTTCTTCTAAGGAAGCAAGAACTCAGGTTGCTGCAGACCTGTAGGGATTCACTGATGGTAACAGACTTTGGTGCCATGTGACTCAGATACATTCCACTGCTAACAATCCAGCAAACATTTCATGTTTGTTTGATGCTTGCTAATAATACAGTAGCATCCAGTGGCAAGAGAAAGGTGTGGGGGGGACCACATGTCCCCTTATTCCCAACCTCACTACTAGAGAGTATGGCATGTTAAAATGAAAGTAAGGCTTGGATTGAATTTTGGCAGACACATAAACTAATATTTATTCATAAACATGAAAACAAATGCAAAACTATTTTGAAGGCAGAATGGACCAGCCTAGGAAAATGATCAAATCTTCATGCAGTTAAAAATGCAGGACCATTGGGAAGCGAGACCTGAAGATGGTAATAAACTGCTGGGTGTGCCAGATTCTGCCGGCCAGGGTGGTAGAGCTGTGTTCCTCCTACCTATCCCTTAGGCCAAGTAACAAACCCTCTGGGTTAGATTTTGACAAACTATTTGAAGTGCTAAATAACCACCTCTGAAGGTTATTGATTCCTGATTGGGATTCCTAATAGCTAATGAACTGCCCCTGAAGGGTAGGGGTAGATTCCTGATTAGGATATTTTGAATGTTTGCTAACTGCTGATAAACGTTTGCTAACTACTGCTAAATGTTTGCTAACTGCTGCAAAGAGTTAATTTATATACACACTGCAGCATACTGTTCATAGCCAAATACAGCATCACTGTTTTCCCAATCTCCCAAGCTAGATGTCTCAAAGTCATGCTTGTCACTGCCAAATGCCTTGCCCGTCAACAGTTCTGACATGTCTAACAGACATCATCTCTCAAATTTGGCTTCTCCTCTTATCTCCAGAGCCATTGGCTTAGTTTCAGCCCTTATCAGGAACTTTCCTTGAATTACTGTAACTGCCTCCTAACTGCTCATCTCTTTTTAAAATTTTTTAATTATTTTATTTTTTTTTTTAGTATTTATTGATCATTCTTGGGTGTTTCTCGGAGAGGGGAATGTGGCAGGGTCATAGGATAATAGTGCAGAGAAGGTCAGCAGATAACACCTGAACAAAGGTCTCTGGTTTTCCTAGGCAGAGGTCCCTGCGGCCTTCGCCTTCGGCAGTGTTTGTGTCCCTGGGTACTTGAGATTAGGGAGTGGTGATGACTCTTAACGAGCATGCTGCCTTCAAGCATCTGTTTAACAAAGCACATCTTGCACCGCCCTTAATCCATTTAACCCTGAGTTGAAACCTGTTTCAGAGAGCAGGGGGTTGGGGGTAAGGCTGTAGATTAACAGCATCCCAAGGCAGAAGAATTTTTCTTAGTACAGAACAAAATGGAGTCTCCTATGTCTACTTCTTTCTACACAGACACAGTAACAATCTGATCTCTCTTTCTTTTCCCCACATTTCCCCCTTTTCTTTTCGACAAAACCGCCATCATCATCGTGGCCCGTTCTCGATGGTCGCTGTCTCTTCTCTTCGGAGCTGTTGGGTACACCTGCAGAAAGGCTGTCACTTCACACTTGGAAGACTGCACAGCGGCCAGGCAGAGACGCTCCTCACTTTCCAGACGGGGCGGCCGGGCAGAGGCGCTTCTCACTTCCCAGACGGGTCGGCAGGGCAGAGGCGCTCCCCATTTCCCAGAAGGGGCGGCCTGGCAGAGACACTCCTCACATCCCAGACGGGGCGGCCCGGCAGAGGCGCTCCTCACTTCCCAGACGGGGCAGCTGGGCAGAGGCGCTCCTCACTTCCTAGACGGGGTGACGGCCGGGCAGAGACGCTCCTCACCTCCCAGACGGGGTGGCGGTCAGGTAGAGGCGCTCCTCACTTCCCAGACGGGGTGGCCGGGCAGAGGCGCTCCTCACATCCCAGACAATGGGCGGCCGGGCAGAGACGCTCCTCACTTCCTAGACGGGGTGGCGGCTGGGCAGAGGCGCTCCTCACTTCCCAGACGGGGCTGCCGGGCAGAGGGGCTCCTCACATCCCTGACGATGGGCGGCCAGGCAGAGACGCTCCTCACTTCCTAGACGGGGTGGCGGCGGGCCAGAGGCTGTAATCTTAGCACTTTGGGAGGCCAAGGCAGGCAGTGGGGAGGTGGAGGTTGTAGCCAGCCGAGATCACACCACTGCACTCCAGCCTGGGCAACATTGAGCATTGAGTGAGCGAGACTCCGTCTGCAATCCCCGCACCTCGGGAGGCCGAGGCGGGCAGATCACTGGAGGTTAGGAGCTGGAGAGCAGCCCGGCCAACACGGCGAAACCCCGTCTCCACCAAAAATACACAAACCAGTCAGGCGTGGTGGCGCGTGCCTGCAATCCCAGGCACTCGGTAGACCGAGGCAGGAGAATCACGGGAGCACGAGGCAGGGAGGTTGCAGCGAGCCGAGATCACAACAGTACAGTCCAGCCTCGGCAACAGAGGGAGACCGTCGAAAGGAAGGAAGGGAGGGAGGGAGGGAGGGAGGCAGGCAGGCAGGCAGGCAGGCAGGCAGGCAGGCAGGAAGGCAGGCAGGCTAACTGCTCATCTTAACCTTCCTCTCTTCCTATAGTTCACTCCCTACTCCAGAGTTCTTACCCTAAAAACAAGTCTGACCCTGTCACTCCCCTGCATAAATTTTTTTCAGGGTTCCCAGGGCCTACTGAATAGTATCAAACCTCCTTAGCTGATCTCAAGGCACCTACAATATGGCACCCTATGCTCCAGCCTGCATAAGCATTTCACAGTTTCCCAAATATTCTGATCTGGTTTATTCAGATCACTGGCAGGTGCAGTTCCTGGTTTCATTACCTGGCAACATTGCTCCTTATTTGAAGGCCTTCTTTATTTTCCTTCCCCTGAGAAGGGGACAGGTCGTTGTTTGTTTGTTCAGGTCTTTGTGTTCCCACAGCCCTTTCTATTTATATTCATGGGTAGTAGCTACTATGTCATGTAAATTAGGGTTATCAGGTACAATGGAGGATGCCCAATTAATTTTCAATTTCAGATAAATAATGAATAATTTGTATTACACATAGGTCTCATGCAATATTTAGAACATATATGAAACAATTATTTGTTATGTATCTAAACTTCAAATTGAGCTGAGCATTCTAATTTTTATTTGCTAAATCTGGCAAGCCTAGCTGTGTTGTAATTCACTGTGTACGTGTCTGTTACACTTCGCTGTGAACTGCTGGAAGGCACTTGTGTCCAAGTGAGAAACCAGACTACAAGCTCCTATGGGATAAATGTTACTCAAATAGAAAAAAAGATGGAAAAAAAGAGAGAGATCAAAAGATAAATAAATGTCACTACTTGTCTTTTTTACATTTGGAAAAATTAAAAAAAAATGTCAGGCTACATGAAAGATCCAAGTAATAGTGCACCCTATATCCAGCATTTTCTTTTTTTAAGAGACGGGGTTTCACTCTGTCACCCAGGCTGGAGTACAGTGGTGCAATCATAGCTCACTGCAGCCTCAAACTCCTGGTCTCAAGTGATCCTCCTGCCTCAGTCTCCCAAGTAGCTGGGACTGCACGGATACACCACCATGCCCAGCTATTTTTTCTTCTTTTTTTGTGGAAACAGGGTCTTGCTATGTTTCCCAGGTTGGTCTCAAACTCCTGGCTTCAAGAGATGCTTATCATCCTCCCAAAGCATTAGGATTATGGGCATGAGCCACAGTGCCCAGCCCCAGCAATATTTTGAAAAATCAAAAGCATTTCCAAAAATAAGGGATAAAAATGATATAGGCAGAGTAGATGAATATTTTCTTTTGTGGAACCCAAGAGTTATGGCTAACATATAGAGTAATAATAATAATGACAATGAAATAATATTAGTTATTGTGAACTTGTGCCAATATATTTTAAGCGCATTCCCATCAGAGCCTTACAAAGCCCTATGAGGGAGGTACTCACCACCAGAGACTGGATAATTTCAGTTTCCAGTGGTGAGCCTTGTTAGCTTTGGTTTCAAGAGCTATTCTACTTCCTCCCCAAAGACCCACGGGGAAGCTAACTGGGTAGGAGAGTTGTTCAAAGGTCTACCTTATAAACTGAAAATAATGCATGAAGTTGCAAGGTTTCTGTGTGGGATTTGGACTCAGTCCCATTTCATCTTGGGAAGCTTTCTTTGCCTATAAGGGTTTCTCAGATGTCCACTTTTGTCTGAGTCTTGTGGCCATAAAACTGCCTTTACCAAAAGTTTATTTTAAGGGCTATGACTCAGAGACATAAAGAAATGTTTGAAGAAGGGAGAGGGGATAAAAGCATGCAAGATTCTGTATGGAATGGAACATTTGATACAGCCACCCCACTTCCTTTAGTTGAGCACATGGTGGGAGACCATTCAAAAAGCCAACAACTTGGGTAACAGCCCTTAAATTGACATTGTTTAGGCATGAATGGATCCAATTGGTTTTAAATGTTTTGTTCTCCACATAATTCCTATTTTAAGAA
The DNA here is from genome assembly GCF_028885625.2 of Pongo pygmaeus. Taxonomy (NCBI): domain Eukaryota; kingdom Metazoa; phylum Chordata; class Mammalia; order Primates; family Hominidae; genus Pongo; species Pongo pygmaeus. The sequence continues at coordinate 61,582,092 of NC_072377.2, forward strand.
GATTGGTTACTATAGAGACTAGAGCTGCCTTTATTCTGGATGTTCAAGAGAGGACATGTTGACTAATGGTTAGAGCAGAGGTCTAAGGTCCAAGGTCCTAGTCCTAGCCCAACCACAGACTTACTGAGAGCTTGTCCATAACTCACTCCCCATGCTGAAATTCTTCCTTAGCTAATGAGGAGCAAAAAATATCTTTGATGTGGCCCTTTGGGCAGTGATATTTACATACTTCGTTATTGATGCTGGGTGAGATGGAAGAAATGGGGTGAGGGGGAGAGCAATTCTAACATAAAATGAATTTTAAGATATTGAAGTTGGAAGGTTATTGACCTGCTAAATAAGCTGGCAAATGGGAAGTAACTACTCATCACAGCATCACCTCTGGGACTGGGACTTGGCCAACAGTGGCTCAGAGTACTTTTTTGAAAAGTGTATGTTTGTGCATGCGTATGTGTATGTGCGTGCATGCCAAAGCTTAAGCTCCTAAGGGTAAGATATAAAGGCTGCAATTTACAAATCTATATAAATGATTTATCCCTAACCTTCAGAAAGAATTCTTTTATTCTCTAGCAGAGTGAGTGAGTTTTAGTTTTTTAAAACAATTTTTTATTATGAAGAATTTTCAGACACAAAGTTGAGATGCTAATAGTGTAAATAACTCCAATATATCCGTTACCCAGCTTCAACAGTGAACATTCTGTCATTCTTGTTTCACTTCTCTCATTTTAAAACGTTTCTTTTCTGAATCACGTTAGAGCAAATCCCAGATGACATATTGTTTTACTTGCCAATACTTCAGTATGCATCTTTAACAGATAAAGCCTTCTTTCCATAACCACAATGTACCATTATCACACTCAACAGAATTAACAACTTGTTAATTCTTAATATTTATCTAATACCTAATGCATGTTCAGTTTTCTCTGATTGCCTCAAAAATATCGGTTTTTAATAGTTGGTTTATTCCAATTAGGATTCACATATGGCCCACATATTACATTTGTTTGATATGTTTGTTAAGTATTTTTAGTCTATAACAATTCCCTTTTCTCTCTTACCCTATTTTATTTGGAAACATGTCAAACATTTTTGGAAAAGCTGTTAGGCAAATGCAATAAACTCCCACTTATCTTCACATTTTACACATTTTCTTAATAGTTCCTCTCTCTACGTGTGTGTTGGGGGTGAGCTTATTATTGTCATCATCATCATTATTTTGCTGAACCATTTGAGAGCTTTCAAGTTTGTTGCAGACATTGTGGTATTTTATGCTTAACCATTTGAGTGCGTTTCCCCTATGAACAAGGGCATTCAAATACAAAGTCATATTATAAATAATTGTAAATATGGCACTGAGAAAATTTAAGGATTATATTTAATTAAGGATATTATCTATTATTCATTCTATATTCAAATATCCCCAGTTGTCTTTCATAGCTTTTCAAAAATGTCCTTTATAGCTTTTTAAAAACATCTTGGTGCAAATGTAGAATCAAATATTGTATTTATCAAGTCTTTTTAGATTTCTTTAATCTACAATACTCCCTAGCTGTTTTTATCTTTTATGAAATCAACATTTTTAAAGCATCTGGGCCAGTTACTGGGCAAAATGATTCTCAGTTGGATTTGTCTGACTGTTTCTTTTTTAGTTCTTTTTTTAAATTTTTTGAAATTATACTTTAAGTTCTAGGGTACATGTGCACAATGTGTAGGTTTGTTACATGTGTATACATGCGCCATGTTGGTGTGCTGCACCCGTTAACTCGTCATTTCCATTAGGTATATCTCCTAATGCTATCACTCTCCGCTCCCCCCACCCCATGACAGGCCCCAGTGTGTGATGTTCCTCACCCTGTGTCCAAGTGTTCTCATTATTCAATTATCACCTATGAGTGAGAACATGTGGTGTTTGGTTTTCTGTCCTTGTGATAGTTTGCTCAGAATGGTGGTTTCCAGCTTCATCCATGTCCCCAAAAAGGACATGAACTCATCCTTTTTTATAACTGCATAGTATTCCACGGTGTATATGTGCCACATTTTCTTAATCCAGTCTATCATTGTTGGACATTTGGGTTGGTTCCAAGCCTTTGTTATTGTGAATAGTGCCGCAATAAACATATGTGCATGTGTCTTTATAGCAGCATGAGTTATAATCCTTTGGGTATATGCCCAGTAATGGGATGGCTGGGTCAAATGGTATTTCTAGTTCTAGAACCTTGAGGAATCGCCACACTGTCTTCCACAATGGTTGAACTAGTTTACACTCCCACCAACAGTGTAAAAGTGTTCTTATTTCTCCACATCCTCTCCAGCACCTGTTGTTTCCTGACTTTTTAATGATCGTCATTCTAACTGGTGTGAGATGGTGTCTCATTGTGGTTTTGATTTGCATTTCTCTGATGGCCAGTGATGATGAGCATTTTTTTCATATGTCTGTTGGCTGCATAAATGTCTTCTTTTGAGAAGTGTCTGTTTATATCCTTCGCCCACTTTTTGATGGGGTTGTTTGATTTTTTTCTTGGAAATTTGTTTAAGTACTTTGTAGATTCTGGATTCAAAACAAAAAAAACAAAACAAAAACTTGAAAAGCATAGACAGTGCAGATATCTTCTTGGGTCCCATGGCAAGTGCCCAGTTTTCCCTTTGTGGGGAGAAAAGCCGTACCTCCTTTGCAGAGTTGTTTGTCAGAGCCTAGAATAAGATGATACTTGAGATAAAGTAGATGGGAAGGTGGGATCTCCTAGTGACTCGAAGCCATTCACAGTTCATGCTACCAGAGAACATTGTTTTTCTATCCTCATCCTTTCTTTCCATATCCTTGCAATAAATGGCCTGTTGGGTGAGGTACAGCTCAATGGGGCAGAACCACATGGACATGCAGCAGGAACCGAGCTTGAGGCACCATCAGCACTCCTCCAACCCAAATGGTCTCCTCAGCATGAGGAGAGAGGGCCCAACAGCCTCCATACCCATGGCAAAAGAAGGGAAGGGCCTCCTTGCCTGTTGGGACCCATGCACCTTCCATTCCCGAAATATGGGAAGCTATGTGTCAAGGAGAGATGGTGGCAAAGAGACCATGGCAACTTTTTTAGTTCCTAAAAGAATTAGTGAAACAAATGTAAAACTAACACACTTTGTTATAATTTACAGCAAAGTTGCCATGTGTTGAGGCTGAGATTTGTTCTTCTCTTACTTTTGAACTCCCTATTCATTATATTACTTTGGAGATGTTTGTCCTCGGAGGGCATTTATGTTTGTGTTTTTTATGTCCCCATGCAGAATAACCCCAAATTTTATTTTCAGGGGCTTCTGCATGGTCTTAAAGATGCCTCTGAAGCATTTATTCTTGGTTTTACTCTTGCAATTCTTCCTTGTTTCAATTCAGAGCACAGCAGAAAATGTATTCCAACCCACATTTGTGGAAGAGAAAGGAGTCGGGCTCCAGATGTTACCATCTCTCCTTGAAACATAGCCTAGCCACTCCTACCTGGACATTTAGAGCTTCCCATATTTTGGGAATGGAAGGTGCATGGGTCCCAAGTCAACTTCTAGCCAGCAGTGCTGTCATTTCTGTGTGTGCTCCTAGTCCCTAACAGACACCTCACCTAGCCAAGAGAACTGACTTGTGTTGGTCCCAGGTAGCTGCAAGTGGTCTGTGTGGATGAATCATAGATAAGCTTATTTTGTATTTTCCAACCAGATGTCATGGAGCTACTTAGCAGATACTGAATTACGACTCCCTAGAATAGTGTTGGACATTGACAGCAGGGATCATCCTGGTAAGGTCTGCCATCTCCATGAGGGTCTTTGTGTCCAGGCTAGGAGGCCCTTCCCTCATTTTGCCATGGATGTGGATGCTGTTGGGCCCTCCCCATGCCCATGGGTCTCCCCATGGGTCTCCCCATGCCAAGGAGACCATTTGGGTTGGAGGAGTGCTGATGGTGCCTCAAGCTCGGTTCCTGCTGCAAGTCCAGTGGTCCTGCCCCACTGAGCTGTACCTCAACCAACAGGCCATTTACTGGATGGATATGGAAAGAAAGGATGAGGATAGAAAAACAATGCTCTCTGGTAGCGTGAACTGTGAATGGCTTCGAGTCACTAGGAGATCCCACCTTCCCATCTACTTTATCTCAAGTATCATTTTATTCTAGGCTCTGACAAGCAACTCTGCAAAGCAGGTAAGGCTTTTCTCCCCACAAAAGGAAAACTGGGCACTTGCCATGGGACCCAAGAAGATATCTGCACTGTCTATGCTTTTTAGGTTTTTGTTTTGTTTTGTTTTGTTTGAAATACAGTTTCACTCTGTTGCCCAGGCTGGAGTGCAGTGGTGCAATCTTGGCTCACTGCAACCTCCACCTCTTGGGTTCAAGCGATTCTTGTGCCTCAGTCTCCTGAGTAGCTGGGATTACAGGGGTGTACCACCACACCCAACTAATTTTTGTATTTTTAATAGAGATGGGGTTTCGCCATGTTGAACAGGCTGGTCTTAAACTCCTGACCTCAAGTGATACACCCCATCAGCCTCCCAAAGTGCTGGGATTACAGATGTGAGCCACTGCACCCAGCCTGTTTTCAGGGTTTTATAGGGGAAATGGAAACCCATAGGTGCAGGACAATAGTGACCTGCTGCCTCTAGTCACATGACATAAAATATTCATTATCATAACAATGATCATAGCTGCCATACAACTGTTATTCTATTTAATCTTCCCAATACAGTATAGAGATTACAGTTTCCATTTAAAAGGTGGGAGTCCTAAAGCTCAGAGAGGTTATGGAGCTTGTTCCCAGCCATACAGATGATCAGTGGTGGACTAGGATTGGAACCTGTCTCTCTTCAACTTAAAAGCACAATGCTTTTACCCTTCCTCCCACTGCTTCCTTGAGGAGTTTTGCCCTGCTTACTCAATGAGTGTTGCAATGAGTTTTCTTTAATTTCTGTACCTTATCTTTCCACCACCTACAACCTCATTTATCCAATAAGACTTCACAACCAAATAGCTTTTGCAGAGTGCTGAGCACTCACCTGGCCTGAGATTGTTCGTACTGATCGAAACACAAGGAAATATCTATTTCCAAAATTGGATAATGTAATACAGGTCCATGTTTGGTGCTAATGAGTTTAGGTACTAGCATGGAGGAGGAGAAAGGTGAAACACAGCAATAATTATTTTTAGCATCAAAGTTTTCCCCAAATAACTCATTTCTAGAGCCAGATCTGCTTGAATAGCTTCAACTGCTGGCAACTTGAAGGTTCCACCCATAGTGTTAGAAGTTAGAATTGAAAGGGAGTAACATAAGAAGAAGATGTAATATAAGTAACATAAGAAGAAGAAGAGGATGCTTCCAGGCATGTGAGGGGTAGACAGAAAGGCCGGGGCTGCCTCTGTTCCCAGCTTGGCCCTGTGACGCCTGGCCCAACAGAGCTCCAGTTCTTGGCCTGTCTGTGGTAGGAAGATGCCTGAAGTTGGGCCAGAGGTCTGGCCCGGTCAGAGACTGAACCACTCAAATGCCAAGAAAAGGGATTCTCAGAGTTTTGGAGTCTGGGAAGTTTGTTAAGATGGACTTCCTTATCAATGAGAGAAGGGATCTCCAGGGCTATCTTCATTCATCTTAGGCCTGTTTCCATGCTCTCCTCTTTGTAGCCAAAGGATTAAAAACACCACATCTCTGCTTTCCACAGCATGGTGGAGCAATTGTTTTATTCCCACAAGCATCATCTACATGTTATTGCTGGAGACACTGAGACAGTTTGAAATCTGTAGCAAAAGTAGCAGGATGGCATCTCTCCACTTCCCATGTCTTTTTCAAATACAATGTTCTAGGTGCCAAAACATCCAAATGTTATAGAAAGAGTCTCTGGACTCAGAGAGACTATTTGAATTCCAGATTTTCCACTTACAAGCTGGGTGACCTTGGCCAAATTTCTCAGCCGCCCTGAGCCTCAATATCCTTGTAAAATGTAAAAAATAATGCCTGCTTTCCAGGCTTGTGAGGATGAAATGACATAATATATGTGAAAAATGCCTAGGCCTGTTCCCAGTAGGTGGTCAGAGCTGGTTTCCTTCCTCTCTCGACCCCCTCATATTCATTCATCTCTTTTTCTTTTTGCTGTAGCTCACACTTTAGAGAAGGTAATATCTGCTTTTCATTTCTTCTGAAAAGGCTGCACAAATCTAGCATCTATAGTCTAGATAATTATCCGGAGTCTTGATAATGATGTTTATGAGAACTGTGCCAAGGAATGGGACATTCTCATCCTAGCTGAACACTCGCTGCATCTCAGAAAAGGGTAAAGGCAGCCCAGGCCAGGTGCACACAGGCCAAGGAAGGTCAACAGCAGTAGCAGAAGCCAAGTCATTTCCCCACCAGGGAGAACCAAAGGGCCAGAAGTTAAAAGAAAGGACAAGTTTCCCAGACATCTGTTTCTCTTGGGATTTGTAGCACTGATCCTTGCCTCAAGGATCTGAATGCCTAGTTGCTGGAGGCAACTCAAAAGAAATTGAATCAATGGAGGCAGAAACAAATTAGTAGACAAGCTGGCCCAAATAAGATGCCCTCCACCAGAATTCTGTAATGGCCTGAATTGGATTCCCATCAGAAAAGATACCCAATGAGAGGGTGAAAGTTTTTGTATCTGGAGTGAATAGGGACCCAGTGCAGGAAAGTTACTAGAAAATTAAGGAAAACAATACAATGGTAGAACTTTTAAAGTAGCCTTAGAGTGGTACTTTTGTTTCTGTTCCAAAGTGCTGTGTTTCCCCCAATAAACCTGTAATATTTTTGTGAGAGGAGAATGATAACAATGGCTGATGGAGCAGAGGTGGTGGTAGAGAGGAGAGGAGGGATGAGTTCTGAGTTAGAGATGTATGTTTTATGATGTAGATATGGAACTTCATGTTTTGAGATGTGACTGTCATAAAGTAATATAGCCATATATATCTATATTTAAGGCTATTTTTTTACCCTGACTGGGTGGCCAGTGACCTGCTTTTAGATGAATTCCACAGGAGGGGTCTAAAGACTTTCTCAGCAAAACAGAGTCCTTAAGCAAAGTGCACAAAACTCACGGGGTGACCTCTTTGAGCAAGACCCTTATCTGAATGTGCGAGTATGGGTGTGAGGGAACAAGAGCTTTGGGATCCATGGGCCCACTGGAATCTCAAGTCTTCCAATTACAGAAAGTCCTCACTTAACATGGTCAATAAGTTCTTGGAAATTGTGACTTTAAGCAATAAGGCCTATAACCATTTTTTCCCTCATCAATGTTATAATGAAATGACACTGAGCTAAATGATGTTATCTCAGCACCTGCTGTACAGCGTTTAGCTTCCTGTCACAATTTCTTTTCCTTTTCTTTTCTTTTCTTTTTTTTTTTTTAAGATGGAGTCTTGCTCTGTTGCCCAGGCTGGAGTGCAGTGGCACAATCTCGGCTCACTGCAACCTCCGCCTCCAGGGTCAAGTGATTCTCCTGCCTCAGCCTCCTGAGTAGCACCCGCCACCATGCCCAGGTAATTTTTGTATTTTTAGTAGAGATGGGGTTTCACCATGTTGGCCAGGCTGGTCTCAAACTCCTGACCTCAGGTGATTCACCCACCTCGGCCTCCCAAAGTGCTGGGATTACAGGCATGAGTCACCGTGCCTGGCCCCGTCCCAATTTCTAAGAACCTATTGATGACATTAGGTGAGGACATACTGAACCAACGATGTAGTTTTGGGCAAAACTTAGTCTCCCTGCATTCTGATCCATAAACTGTGGAAAAGGACCCTACTTCATAGGATTGTTTTCAGATTTAAATGAAATAATGTTTATATTAAACACTTTGCTTTATTACCCATTGCTTCTGAGCATCTTTCTCTATGTCTCTGCCTCTCTCTCAACACCTCAAATCATTCTTCTGACAATGCCCACTGCACATTCTGCGCCCCCACAGCCTTCCTGATCTCAAGGTAAACATCAAATTACTGTTCCTGTTGTAAAGTGAAGAAATCATGGGGAGATACTAGGGGGTGGGTGGAAGGGCTGGACTTGGCTGCACTATGGCATAGGTGAAATTGGGCTTTGGCATTCTGCTGCCTTCTCTACAAGTAGGAACTGGTTTCTTCCTGGGGCAGGCAATGTTCATGGCCTACTTGGTGGCATTTGCCCCATGTTTCACTCCCTGATTTTGTAACAGGAGGATTTTCCTTCCTACTGGGAAGGGCAAGTCCCTCTCGTAACCTCCAGAGAATGAGTCATTGTTACTTTAAGCCAAAGGCAAGGGATCCAATTCCAACCAGTCAGATGCAAGGAGAAGTCTGCTTGAATCTTCTGCTGAAGATTTCGCTTTCTTGTTAAAAGACAGACGCGTGGCTTGCAATGCTATTTAATATTTTCTTTTCCTTCCATTTTCAACGTAGAAGTGATGCTTGAAACCACAGCAGCCATTTTGGGGCCACGAGGCAATAAGCACAAGGATAAAAAGCCAAGAACCAAAGATGGAGAATCAAGGGTGTAATGAACCTAGATGATATGACATGACAGAGTCCTGAACTGCTAGACTTCTTATTAGGTGAGATGAGTAAATGTCTTCATTGCTTAAATCACTCATAATTTGATTTTCTGTCAATTGCAACTAAAAGCATTCTTATCTAATATTTCTTATTTTTGAATAGCATTTCTTTCTGAAGTGCCATACTGCAACCTTCCTGATAGCCCAGGATCTCTGCTAAGGTACCACTGAAGATCATGATATTAGCTGGACTTAATGCATGATTTCATCAATGAATACTTGGATTTTAACAAATAATTCCTGGAGATAAAGGCATAAAACTATAATGGCTGAATGACAGATATTGGGGTTAGTACTTTTCAGAGGGCCAGGGGCCTTGATTTCTGCCTCTTCAATGCCTGCATGTAACTACTAGCTGGTTTACCTATACATTTTCCCCAGAACCTTCTTACTCAAAGTGTGGTCTACCAGCTGTACTGGCATCACCAGGGATCCTTTAAAAATACGAAATCTTAGGCCCCAGTCCAGACCCACTGGATCAGAACCTGCACTTTAACAAAGATCTCCAAATGACTCATATGCACATTAAGTTTGAGGAGCACAGCCTCAGAGGATGTGGAATTGCTGGAGTTCAAAAACAAACAAACAAAAAAGGTCAGTTTTCTAGTGCTAGATAAATAGCTCACAAAGCACAGTGTCACAAGGAAAAAATTCTCATTTTGTCTTTTTATCTGGCTATGGAGATCTGGGGGTAAACTAGGTTTGTTGAATAAATAAATGTAATTCTTTCAAAGTCATCTGAACTTGGAGATCAGAATCACCCAGCACAATCACTTGCCTCAAGATTATATATTACTTCTGAAATAGACATGAGTTATACAGAAACTGGGAGACAGAAGAGAAATGGAAATAGTGGTGGTATGGCCCAAGGAAGTACCCACTGCAGCTGGGCATGGCCACATTTTACAGGCCCTCAATTAAGTTCCTTCATGTGAGGGTCCGCTCACTTCCTCAAATACTCAGATTCTCATCATTGGCAGTGTCTGGTGATCAGGTGGTAAGTTATCCATGCCAATAAAAATAAACATTAGTTTGCATGAGATTTAAGAATGTCAAACAATTAATCTGCATGAAATCTATAGCCATCACATGGACAGGAAAGCTCCTCTTGGCCTGTTCCAGAAAATTTTCTCCCTGTAAAAATCTTCATGGTAACTCAAGTTGTAATCGGAAGTCATCTCTCTGATTTATCAGGAGACATCCCCATCTTGGGGACCAGAACTCTTGAAAGTCCTTGCAAGTAGTACATTCCCTCATTCCCCTTCCCAAGGCAGACTTACAAGGAAGGCAAAACTAAAATGAGAAGGATGCTTTGTGTGCATGGAATCAAGATGAGGAGATTTAGGTATATGTGTATCATAGCATCAAGATGAGATGGCTGGACGTATCCATCCTGCCATCAGGATGGTCTGGAAAAAGGGAGAAATCGGAGCCTAGCAGCTAAAGCTCCATGTCCCTGAACACCTGAACAGTCTCAGCCAAGGTCTGGAAAAAGGGAGAAATTGGAGCCTAGCAGCTAAAGCTGCATGTCCCTGAACACCTGAACAGTCTCAGCCAATATTCACCCTCCCATTTTCTAGATCTTGATGGTGATGGCTCATGCTATCTTTACATTTTCTATGCTTTTAATCAAGTTATAATCAACAGTGCTTCCTGGGTAACATGCTGTCTTTTTAAAGTGATTTGTATATTCTTATTACAGCCTAATATAAACTGCTCTCACTGTTTAATGTGTAGAAGGCAATACCAGGTCACTCTTTCTAAGTTCTTGGTAGGCATCTCATGGTCACCCTCAAGTACTACTATAGTGGAGACCAGTGGTCCCCAACCTTTTTGGCACCAGGGACCAGTTTCAAGGAAGATAATGTTTCCATGGAGAGGGTGGGCAAGGAATGGTTTTGGGATGAAACTGTTCCACCTCAGATCATCAGGCATTAGTTAGATTCTCATAAGGAGCACACAACCTAGATCTCTCGCATGCGTAGTTCACAATAGGGTTTGCGCTCCTATGAGAATTGAATGCTGCGGCTGATCTGACAAGAGGCAGAGCTCAGTGGTAATGCTCACTCCCCCACTGCTCACCTCCTACTGTGCAGCCTGGTTCCAATACTGGTCCAAGGCCTGGGAGATGGAGACCCCTGGTGTAGACAATAAGGTGCAGTCTTAGTTCTACTTAGTGCCATTAATGGTTGCAGTGGAGTAGAGCATCATAGCTCCCAGCTTATGTGCTTCCATAGGACTGGGTAACAGGCGTGTCCAAGTAATTGATCCTCTCAACCCTTGGGGAACACAGGTAGGTCCTAGATGGCTGGAACCTTTAGGTCATTCCTGCCCCACAGTGATGTCTCACAATATGAAAAAAGCTGAGAATCCCTAGGATAGTGGAATGGCCCTGGAAATCAGGGTACCACTATGTATGTGTTGGCACCCTTGTGCAGGTCATTGTACTCTCAGAAGCTCAGTGTCTAAGCCAGGTGGGCCAAAGCTTATTTCATGCTGAATCAACGAAGTTACATCCACCTGGGCTTAAAATGAGCTTATGAGGGAAGGCAGTGCCAGGCCTGCAAGTGGGATCCACATGGTCCCAGGTGTGGAACTAACTGCTGGACTGCAGATGCAGAGAACCAAGTGGGTCATAGCATGAACAGAAATCAGACCCTTTCCTCTTGGTGCTCATATTTGTCAGACTTGGGGGGCTCTGAGAGGAGAGTGGCTGGTAGCAATGTTTAAAGAGGGCAAAAACAACGAGCTGGTTATTCACTTACCCAGTGGAAAGCCCAGGGAGGAACTCCACACATTTGGGAAGCAGTGACCAGAGTAACTTAGACTACATCTCAAATTATAGCCAATAAAGTGATTGTCAATTTTCTCAAAGAAAATGTACATATTCTCTGAGCTCTATATTTTTTGACTGTGCCATTATTTCTGATATCCCAACAATTCTTTAACATCAAGGGACCTTTTACAAATACTCTATAGAGCTAACAACATTTTATATTACTAAATGCAAATATTGTCCAGTATTTGTCTCCACTTTCTCTGGTAGGATATTCTGCCTCCTACCTGTGGACATTTAGCTACATTCCTGGTCATTAATTCTACAGCAAATACCTTGGCTGGCAAAATTTCTTAGTTCTTTTTTCTCTTGCTGTCAGAAAGCTTTCTGGAAAGTTTTATTTTGATATCACTGTATTAGTTTGCTGGGGCTGCCCTAACAAAATACTATACACTGGGTAGCTTAAAAGACAGGACTTTATTTTCTCATGATTCTGGAGGCTAGAAATCTGAGATCAAGATGTTGGCAGGTTTGGTTTCTCCTGAGTCTCCTCTCTTGGCTTGTGGATGGGTGGCTTCTCCCTCTGCCTTTGCATGATTTTCTCTCTGTTTTCTAATCTCCTCTTCTTGTGGGGACACCGGTTGTATTGGATTAAGGCCCACCATATTTACCTCATTTTAATTTAATACCTCTGTAAAGGCCCTGTGTCCAAATACAGTCACATTCTGAGGCCCTGGGGGTGGGGGCTTCAACATAAGAAATTTGAGAGGCCTGAAGTTCAGCAATAACAGTCACTAATAGCACTGAAATGAATCTGTGGCTGGCTCAGTCCTTCAGGGCAAAAAAGGATGTAGCAGATATCTGTTTTTAATTACACTAATAGCTCACAGGATTTTAGAACAGAACATGTCCTTGGAAAGGTCATCTCATCATATGCTGTTATTTGGCAGATTAAGAAACTGAAGCCCAGAGATGTTATGTGACATCCCTAAACATATACAACTGGCATCGGATGATGACCTGAGGGTGAGGCATATGGTCAGAACTTCATCAGAAGCAAACTACTCTACTTACATATTCTTACATATAAAGCCAAGATAAAACCATGATTGTATTTTTGTGGCCAGGAAATGTACTCATGGAAGAAAGCCTAGTTATCGTCCTGCAAATTGGTAATTTTTCTGTGGTGACTTATCTCCTTGAATCCTGGAGTTCCCACCTGCAATGTTCCCGGGCTGCCTCTCCAGCAGTGATGTGGCTGTCTGCTGAGGTGGACTCTGCCTGTGCCAGGGCCGGCAGCAGCTTCCTCATCCTGACTTCCTGGTCCCAGCATGGCAGCCACAGCTGCCTCCTCATACTTTCAAAGCTCGTGATCAAATCACAGAATCAGGAATCCAGCTGCCACCACTGCTCTGACACATTTTCATGTCCACAGAAGTAGCAGCAGGGAGATAGCTGCCGTCTTACTGCTGTGGTTTAGGTCTTGCCTAAGTGCATCCAGAACCCTAGATCCAAGAGAGTCTGGGAAATGCAGATTTTAGCTTTCCAGACTCTGCAGTACGGAAAAGTACATAGAAAGAGGTAGAGTGAATGGAGAGTGTCAATCAACCATACCCAGCAAAGTTATACCTTGGGTTACATGGATTTTAATTAGTAAAACAGAATGAATCAGTGAAGACCGCTGGGAACACTGAATGTTGAGGCTTCAGGTTTCTTTAGTGTGGAGTTGAACTCAGGCCCAGTGGAGATCATTTCTTAAAAATGGTAAATGGATAACTTTTTCCAACATATATGCCTTCTGCAATTAGAGTCAGCATGCAATATACCAACAAATAAATCAAGAATGGGGTTATCTGTTTTCAAAATTTGCCTGGGAACAAAAAAGTATTTGTATCGGAGACTGACATCCCTTGCCCCCTGCCCCATAGCCATTCTCTTCTTCTTCCTTTTAATGATAGAAACCCCCAGAGTTTAAGATAGACACATGGCCATCAAGCTAGCACATAGGTTGGCAAACTATGGCCTGTGGGCTAAATCTGGCCCTCTGCCTTCTTTGTAAATACACTTTTCTTGGATCACAGTGACACTCATTTATTTGTACATTGTCTATAGCTGCTTTTACACTACAGTGACAGAGCCGGATAATTGTGACAGAGACCACACAGCCTTCAAACCTGAAAATATTGACTCTCTGGCCCTTTACAGAAAAAGTTTGCTGACTCCTGTGCTAAAGACTACAGTGTCTAGCCTCTCTTGCAGCTATGTGAAATCATATGACTAGCCTTGGTCCATGGAGATATGAGTGAAGGTGATACCTGTCACTTTTATGCTTTGACTTTAAAATATTTGATGTATATCTTCTATCCCTCTTCCTTTTTCCTGTAGGCTTACCACACTTTTAATGTAATGTACCAGATAGTTAATATTTTAGACTTTGTGGGCCATAGAGTTTCTGTCACAACTACTCTAGTCTGTCGTTGGACCACAAAAGCAGCCATAGACAACACATAAACAAGTGAGCATGGCTGTGTTCCAACAACACTTCATTTACAAGAGCAGGTGGCAGGACAGATTTGACCTGCAGGCTGTAGTCTGCTGATTTCTGCTCTTAGAGATGACTGAGTAACACAAGGAAGGAACTCGAGTTCCTGAATGAACACATGGGAAAAAACTGCCCACCAACCTAGACCATTCCCCCAAGACTTGTTGATGAGAAAAACAAATACCTGGCTTATTTAAGCCATTGTATGTTTGGGTCTCTTTGTTACCACAGCTTAGCCTTACATGGTGCATCTTGGGCTTGTAAATGATACCCAAACTTGAGAGATATTTTCTCTTTCTTTTTTTTTTTTTTTCCACTCTGTCCCTCAGGATGGAGTGCAGTGGCAAGATCTCAGCTCACTGAAACCTCTGCCTCCCTGGTTCAAGCGATTCTCATGCCTCAGCTTCCCAAGTAGCTGGGATTACAGGCATGCACCACCACGCCTGGCTAATTTTCTGCATTTTTAGTAGAGATGGAGTTTCGCCATGTTGGCCAGGCTGGTCTTGAACTCCTAGCTTCAAGTGATCTGCCTGCTTCAGCCTCCCAAAGTGCTGGGATTACAGGCATGAGCCACCACACCTGGCTGAGAGATGTTTTCTAATATTTGGTCAAGATCTTGATTCTAATGTTTGCAATTAAATGTTACCTGAGCACCTACTGAGGGCCAGTCTCTGTGCAAAGCACAGCAGGGGATGAAAAGATAAAAAAGACATATTCCTTCTTACCGCAAAGGACAACCCATGTGTTAGGACTTGGTGGTAGGTTGTAATCAGTTGTGAAGTTAGTCACTAGCAATTTACAACCTAAAGTTTTGAAGTTTGTGAATGATGTGCTGTGTCAGGGGACCTCAAGACCACCCTCAGGCTTCAATGATTTATTAGAAGGACTCATAAGACTCAGAAACTGCTATACTCATAGTTATGTTTTATTAAAGTGAAAGTTTACAGATTGAAATCAGCAAACGGCAAGGCACATCGGGCAAAGTCCAGGAGAAACTAGGAACAAGCTTCCAGATGTCCCCTCCCAGTGGAGTCATATAGGGGCCATACTTAATTTCCCAGCAACAATGTGAGAAAACACACATGAAGTACTGCCAATCAGGGAAGCTCCCCAGCCTTGGTATCTAGGGTTTTTTAAACTGGGGTTCCGCTACATAGGCATTCAGCACCCATGTGACTGCCCTCAGCTACTCAGTCTCTAGCTCCACAGAGCAAAAACAGGCATTTATCAAAAATCACATTTTTAGCATAAACTTATCTGGTTATACTGGTACAGCCTGGCCCAAGGCCTCAGGCATACAAAAAACACTCTTATCATGCAGAATATTCCAAGAGCTCAGAGGTTTTGCCCAAGCCAAGGGTCAGTCCTGAAGAGAGGCTTTCTTTTGGAATGTGAAGGGTTTGAGCAACTTACGGATTCTGAATTAACCCTTTCCAGTGCATGTGCCTTTTATGTAAATAAAATAGATTTAAGCATATCCCCATCTTGCCTTTTGATATGCTTTTTGATTGGGATAGAAAAGGATTAAGTTACAGCTTTTTTGCTGGACCCTGACACAAGAATGTATAGAGAATATGACTGTCGGCCAGGCGAGGTGGCTCACACCTGTAATCCCAGCACTTCGGGAGGCCGAGGCGGGCGGATCACGAGGTCAGGAGATCAAGACCATCCTGGCTAACACGGTGAAACCCCGGCTCTACCAAAAATACAAAAAATTAGCCGGGCGTGGTGGTGGGCGCCTGTAGTCCCAGGTACTCGGGAGGCTGAGGCAGGAGAATGGTGTGAACCTGGGAGGCGGAGCTTGCAGTGAGCCAAGATTGCGCCACCGCACTCCAGCCTGGGCGACAGAGCAAGACACCGTCTCAAAAAAAAAAAAAAAAAAAAAAAAAGAAGAGAATATGATTGTCATCCTTCATAAAGGTGAAAAAGGTCGATAACTATCCACTTAATGAAGGGAATAAAATAAGAGCACATAAATTACAATGAAAAATCACAGAAACGGGCCAGGCACAGTGGCTCACGCTTTTAATCCCAGCAGTTAGGGAGGCCGAGGCTGGAAGATCACTTGAGGTCAGGAGTTTGAGACCAGTCTGGCCAACATGGCGAAACCCTGTCTCTACTAAAAATACAAAAATTAGCTGGGCATGGTGGCACACCCCTGTAATTCCAGCTGTTTGTGAGTCTGAGGCATGAGAATCACTTGAACCTGGGATGCAGAGGTTGCAGCAAGCTGAGATTGCACCACTGTACTTCAGCCTGGGCGACAGGGGGAGACTCTGTCAAAAAAAGAAAGAAAGAAAAAGAAAGAAAGGAGGGAAGCAAGGAAGGGAGGAAGGAAGGAAGGATGGAAGGAAGGAAGGAAGGAAGGAAATCACAGAAAAGTACGGCATGGGCTCAAAGGAAGAGTGCTCTCCAACGTTGGAGAGATTAGGAAAGATCTCAGGAAAGAGGTAGCTTGGAGATGGCCTTGGTCCTTGGTAAAACCGTCACAGAAAGACTTAGGTGGCAGAAAAGGGATATTTGGGGCAGTGCAGAATGAGAGAATGGTGCAAAGGCAGTGAGGCATGAAAGTTGGTGTGTTTACATGGGACAGTGAGTAGTCACACTTGACTCTGGTGGGAAATGAGATTGGAAAAGTAGGTGGGAGTCATATTATGGAGGGCATTAGATTCTGGGCTGAAGATTTTCTGATACAATCAGCAGGCAATGGGGAGTACTCAGTCTTTGAAAGTTTTTATGCAGTGGAATATGTTCCTATCTGTGGTTTAGAAAAATTCTTCTGCAAGAATGTGATAAACTGAACAATGTTTGAAGCAGGACAACCAGTAACAAAGCTATTATGAGACAAAAAATAGTAAGAGCCTGAGTTATGGTCATGAATGTGGACAGGAAAAAATACTTACCAGAAACAATTTAGACAGAATCTATAGGACTGTACTCTAAAAATTTGGTAAACAGAGGCATGTCAGAGAGAGGAATGGAGAAGAACCTAAGAGCTATACATGCTCCATGGGTTAAAGTATAAAGTGACTGAGTAATTGTGTGCTACTGTAGGAAATAAGGAAAATAGGCACTAGAGCTTATTTGAAGAGGGGCTGGAGGTGAGGTGAATCACAGGTAATCCATTGGATTTGGAAATGGTAAGTGTGAGATACCAGTAAAATGTACAAATGATGTCTATCAGGCCATTCAAAGAATGAGTCTGTAGCTTGGGAACAGGTAATAGGTTTGAGAGTCTTTGTCATTGAGGTTCTGTGGGAATAAATGACATTGTCAAGAAAGAGAATGTAGAGGGAGAAGAGAGGCTGACTTGAGGAAGAAGTTTGGAGATACTGATAATTAAATGACAGACAAGGAAGAGGCATCAGAGAAGGTTAGAGGGAGAAGCAAAGGAGAATCAGGTTGGAAGCCAAGGAAGGAAAGGGAATCCACTGGTTGCCGTGTCCTGGGAGGTGGAGCAGGATGCAGTTGAGAGAGACTGTTGAGCCTCACTGGCAGTAAAGAAAGGTGACGCTTGATGACCCTGAAGGCGGAATTGGCCAAATTTCAGGGTTTAGTGAGGGAGTACTGGGAAAGTAGGTGAGAAACTCTGCCATGCCTGGGGAGAAGCAAGAACTCCTGTGGATGGGGGTGGCTGGGTGGGAGACGCATGGATGGGACACAGTAGTAGGCCACCAAGAGTGAAATACTAACTGCATAGGCACCCCAAAGCTTCCATGCAAGCTTAGAAAAGCAAGTGTCCCAAAGGGTTCAGATGATGACAAGTCTTTCTTTCATATGGAGCTGGGACAGATACTTCACCAAAGCCTCTTTAAATGCTGGTGACACTGTGAACACCCCTCAGGGACCACAGGGAAGAGGATCCCACAATCAATTATTATCTGGGCACTCTTCACTCACTCATCGTGGAATTTGGCGCGCCCTTGGGTGCTGTGTTCCAGCTCAGGATCTCCACTCTTCAGATTAAAGAGCTGTTATAACTCTCTGTTTATTTTAGAAAAGATTAATGGTTCCCCCTCCTCGTTTCTCAGGGACAGACTTTAATCTGTCTAGAGTGAGTCATGAAATATATCGGCTCAACCGCTCTGGCTGCAAGATTACAGATATAAAATTGTCCGATTTTGACAAAAAACAGCTGCAGCCCTTCTTTTTATTTTGAGTCCACAATCACATGTGGATAGAGACAGATAGGGGCTGTGCCTGGTAAGAGTTCCACGATAGGCAGAGACATAGGTCAGGAGACACAAGCCCTCCACCCTTATCTGTAATCCTCCCAAGAGCCTCCAACTTGTCACCTTCAGCAAGATGTCTCTCAATTAATTCATGTCAGGTTAACTTAACTCAATTCAACCAACTCTCCCAAGCTACTTTCACAATTAATGTGGAAAATGAAAGGTGAACAAGAAGGAATACTCTCAACAAGTTTCAGTCTACCGGTGGTGAGCTAAGACCCACCAAGGAATAATCATGATAAATGCTATGTAAAGCTGTTTGAAGAAAGAGGGCATTGAAAGGTGAGCTCCAACCTTAGGCAAGACTTTCTGGAGAGGGCAGTGTTGGAGCTGATCTTGAAGGTCCTTGGTGTGTGTGTATGTGCACAGGTGTGCATGTGTGTATGCACCTGAGTTTACAGGGTTAACCAGAGAGAAAGTGAAGCATTCTAGGAAAAGATACTTTGATAAATAAGCACATGGAGACAGAGAATTGCAGTGCATGGGGAATGTGTGGGAAAATCATAGTTGAAGAGGGTTTTAGGTCCAGATGTTTGATGTGTTAGATTCACCTGGGCAACTTGTGAAAAATTCATCAGCCAAGGCCTTTCCACTGGATTTTACAAGCTAGGCTGCCGGGATTTTGAGATGTTAATGATTTGCCAGGGTCATTTTGCTCATTAACTAATAGTAGGACCAGCTGGAGGACCTGTTTTCGGGGAAGAAAAAGTTTGTTTTGTTTTGTTTTTAATTCAAAACTGCTGGGGTGTAAGATTTGTGAGGGGAGTTACAAAATAGAAGACTAGAAAAGTAGGTTGGACCCAAATTATGGATAGATTCAATGAAAGGCTAAGGAAATTGGAATTTTTCTATCAGCAAAGAGAGTCATTGAAAGTTTCAGAGAAGTGACATTGTCAAAATAATCAGAGATACCATCTAAAAACAAAAACTTATGGGTTCAGCCTGTTGACTGGAAATAGGAGTATAACTGGCTTACAGATTCCATACCTTCCCAGCCAGTTAGGCCCTGCTACTCTCATCTGAATCACATTCCTCCATAAGCCTATAGAGGCAGGGATCCCCCGCTCTTATATAAGTGATGAAATATCTCTGAGCACCCTCACTATATCAAGCACTTCAAAACTGCTCTCTAAACCCTAAGGATGTAGTGTTGGTAAGATGAGTGTAAATGCTCATCTGGCTCTTGGCCCAAAGAAAGTACATGCTAATCCTCCCCCAAACCCACCTCATGGGGTCTATCTACCTCTGTGGTAGGAGTAGCAGCCCTGAGTCCTTGCCTGAGGATAAAGGGAGAGTGTATGTGGGTGACCATAGTGCTTCACCACAGCCAGGAGAGCAAATCAGGAGTCAGGCCTGCAGATGATGGACCCTCTCAAGGCTTCATGGGCAAATGGCGAGTCAGAGAATGGGGATAGAACTATGTTGCTCCTGGAAGTCTGCAGTCTGGAAGCCTGGACCCTAGTTAGGGCTACCTTGCTTATTGCAATCAGAAGAGGAGGGGTGCGAAAGAGATTTGAAGCCTGATTAAAAGCCCACCAGCTGTTTACACCAGGTGACGCTTGCCTTGGGAAAACAACTACTGGCCGGAAGAGCTGCCCCGTGGGAACTTAGCTCACCTGCTTCCTCATACTGCTTGCCTTCACCATGTGGAAAATTCTCTCAGCCTTTATCCCATAATTTGTCTTTCTTCTTTTTGTTTTCTGGAGGGTAAAATGTAGTTTCAACTGAGAGATCAAACAAAGATACCCTAAATGGAAGCACTCTGTATAGAAGAAAGCTCAAGATTGTAATTAAAATGTTGGCAGCATCATTGGAAGGCAGAGAAACTATCACCTTGGAACAAAGATTGGGCTAAAATAATCCAGAATGAGGAGAATTGTTTAAAAGAATGATCTACACCTTGTAGAAATTCATCAGCATTTTGTGTAAAAGACGGAAGGTCAGAAGTAACGTACTTTTCATTTATACTGTGTTCAGATGTAGCATTTCTCAATGGGTATGTTATTGATAATTAGGCAGTACTGTGTTATACAAAATTTTTCCACATTGGCAGACACCTGGCATCCCCGGCACCTCCTCCAAAGTGCCAGCAGCACTCTCAGTCATCGTAAAACTAAGAAAGTCCTGAGAAACGCTGCTCTAATGTTTCAGAGTGCATGTGAATAAGTTATTTCCTTTAATCGGCATAATGATTCAAAATATTTGTAACATTTTCACTCTTCAGATGATGAACTGAGACCGAAAATGAATTGCTGGCTTTTTCACCTGTCTAGTGAAGGGTGCTGCTGAACCTCAAACTCGAATAGACTGATTCCTAATTCAGTTCCTTCTCTAAAACATTGTGCTATCTTTCAATGGAGGCAGAGATTTATATTTGATTTCATCAACTAATACATATATGCACCTGAACTTTTGTTGTTATTTATATTCTAGCTATCTTCTAAGGAACATAGATTTTGTTAAACAGAGCACACTTTGTTCCGCTGAGGGCGTTGATGGACACTTAGCGGTAGGAGCTAAGGGGAACTGGGCTAATTTCTCTGATAGAGGGAGAAGGTCATGGAGCTCCCAGGGTAAATAAGGAAGGAAGAAGGAGAGGACAGAGAGCCTAGAGGACCTTGGGAAGCCTGGAACTATATAACATGACTCACCCACACACTCTCACTCTGCATCCCAAGGTATTACTTGTACAAAGTATTACTCATGAAATGCTTAAAGTGTGAATTGTTTTGTATAAAATGACAAAGGGCTGAGTATTCCACCTGGGTTGAGAGAGGCTGATACAGAGTCAGTACATATGGACCCAGGAGCCAGAGGCAGGAGGGATTATGAGTGCAAGTTTCCTGACAATTAGAAAGAATCAAGGGCAGGGATGTTCACAGGTGTAGAACTGGTGGATTCACCCAGACATCTGAAACCGTGGAAGCACTAGCTCACATCTGGGTCACAGGCAACTCAAATGAAGGTTGAAATACTGCAGTGCTGCTGGGTTCTACAATATTTTCCAGGAATTGTAGTCAGGAGAACTGACTTATGTCAGAGAAAACCAAGCTTGAAATATTTGAAGTGACTGATGATTTACTTCCTAATCTGATGAAGACCATAGAGAATTCTCTGGATAGAGTTAAATTGATGAGTGAGGGGCATGATGTAGACTCAGAAATAAACACCTGGAAGGAATATTCAGCCAGCGGCCCCAGAACTGTTGCTTCCATAAGCATGCAGAGGCTTATGGATGGTCATTCTCTGTAATAAACATTGGATGGTTCCATAACTCCAGATTCCATGAAAATGACAAAATGACAGAGAAGGACTGAATCCATATATGGAAAGAGGACCAAATCTTAAGCATAATTATTATCTAGTTATAATTGCTACACACTGGGATTCTCATATAAACATCCAGTGTGTTCACAATAGGAACCTGGTGAAACCTGGCTTGGATTCCTTTGGCCACATCACTCTGTTCGTGTTTCAAATGAGTCTGCTCTGGTTTGTTGCTTTCTTGGATTCAAAACCTTCTTACTGTTAGGAAAATGTTCCTTATCTTTCCATGTGCAGTAATCTTTATGTGAGAAACAGGAGATGGTGTCCCCTGGATGCCTGCACAGCCCTGCCGCTGAGAATCTCACTGAGACCTGTGCCTGAGTGCTGCCCCCTAGGGGTTCTCTGTGACATTGCCCTGCAGCCGCAGGCAGGGTGCTCATCTGCTAGGCCACGGGGTCCTTCAAGGATCCCAACGTTCCAAACCGTCCTGAGAGGAGAATAAAAGAAAGACCATTATTGATGCCAGATTTTTGTGTTGCTTTCTTCTACTCTGATACTTCCACAGGAAGTCTCTCAACTCCTCCTCACAGTCCTAATTATCTTGTCCAACCTTTTGCCCTAAGGCAGGCTTCGGGCTGACATATCCCAGACACAATTAGTCAGTGGTTGACTCTCATTCAAATAATAATAATAAATCAGAATGGCATTGGGTTCTTTGAGGATGAACTTGATACGCATGAAATCTCAAACAAAATCCTGCGAGTATGAATCCCGGTTCCTCTCCCCCACCCCTGGGCTGAGATCGCCTGTCCCAGCCAGCACAGAAGGAGGCGACACTCTATCTGGCTTCCACTCTTCCCTCAGTGGCCCTGGGTTTCCACTGCAACCAGTTTAGAATCCAATATTTTACAAGAAGATGCCACAGAAGGAGCACAGCTACTGCTTAGACAGGCAACTCTCAGGTTTCCAGAATTTAAATGGGTTCAGAAATTATCCTAGAAGTCACAGTTAAAGGGTGTTCAGGGACAAGTATAAGGCCCACCAAATAGTTCCTTCATTAAGGGACATTTACAGAATGCAATCGGAGTCCCAAAATTCAAAGAAAAACCCCACAACCTTAAGCTAACCATCTTTAGCTTAATTCTCTATATTAAAACATGAATTTGAAATTTGCGTGGCATGGCAATCTACCCAAGCCAATCGTTTTGGCAAATATAAAAATTTTTCTGGTAAATATATTAATAGCCTCCAACCATCAGAAGTGAGGGAGTGTTGGAGGAGTCAGTATATTCCTTCCTTCACAACCTGGCTACCAGGAGTCAGGTTTTAGAAAATATTCTGACAATACCTAGACATTTATTCACAAAAAGTCTCAAAAACAGTCTTAAACATGGCATGTAGCTAAGAAAGTCCCAGTCTTTATCCTTGGGCCCTCTTTTACCTTCGAGTCATCTGTTCAGCATTCCCCATAAAAGGCTTAGTTGAATTTAGGGCAAGCGTATTCTGATGGCAGGTGTGTCCAGTTTTGTACAGGGTCAGGTACAGGGTGCTCTGTGAAGTGGAGGATGTAGAACCAACTTGGGGGTCTAGACTGCAAGCTTGCACCATTTGTATTCAGAAAGCTGGGCTTGCCAATGCTTATGCTTCATTCAGGTAAGGGCAGAGTTTCTGGTATAACACCCCTAACCAACCATCTGGTTTGATTACTACTCACCTCACCAATTAGAAACTATTTTAAATATCCATTATGTTAGTAAGCCTCCCGGCATAGGTTTAGTTAATTATATTCAAATGCTAAGTGGATCATCTTAGAAGATGTTGACTCTGGCTAGGGTACTTCATTTGAGTTAACCAACTCCAGCAGTAGTTAACTGCTGGATCCCCCAAACAGGATATTTTAAATTCTGGCCTCCCCTCTTGGAGGCTAGATTAGAGTTAACTTGTATATACAACTACATCACAATGTCTCAACTGAAAAATTTTATTTATTTATTTTTCTATTAAACCAACCAATCAGCAGCAAACGGAAGAATTTTAAAATGAAATACCACACAGACAATATAGCACTTGAGACAGTGAAGACTGCACAAAGCAAGATAGAGTCAGAAGCAAGATAACAGCTTTAATGAGCTGACTTCCTGCTTTGTCTTCAGGAGCGTGAATCTTGCTTGCCTCAGTAGATGCTGAGTTCCATGTAAGGGCAGGCTGTCTTTGCTGAGATGGATTTATTGTACAAGAAATAAAGCTTCATTGAGCTCTTTCTAAAACTTTCTATTTTAAAGCCTAGAATTTCACTGGCCCAAGTGTACCTAGAATAAATCAGATAACTGTATTCGGAGCTTTCAGAACCTTCAAAAGAAAATTTGAGGCAAGAGCCACAGAAGTGAGTCTGCTCCTCTATCTAAGGCTGTATCTCCACTCTCCTCTGTTGTGCTGAAAGGTAATAAAACTCTAGTAGTGAAACATCTAAGGGTGAAGAAGCATATTTTAAATGTGTTATCAATGCAGGAGCAGAAAACCAAATACTGCATGTTCTCACTTACAAGTGGGAGCTAAATATTGGGTATTCATAGACTAAAGATGGCAACAATAGAAAATGGGGTCTACTAGAATGAGGAGGGAGGGGGGCAAGCATTGAAAAACTATTGGGCATTATGCTTAGTACCTGGGTGATGGGATCAGTCATACCCCAAACTTCAGCACATGCAATATACCCAACTAACAAACCTGCACATGTACCCCCTAGATCTAAAATAAAAGTTGAAATTATATTAAAAAGGCATATTATCAAAATTCTATTCATCAGTGGAAAAATGGCAGACAACAATTGGTGAATCCCTACTGAAAGATAAGCCTTTACTAGTATTTTAGGCATTCTCACTAACTTGCAAAATTATAGTACTTGTGCCCTCAGATCCTTTATGGAACAATGTGGAATGGAAATTAAACATGCATACATGCACAAACATGCACACGCAAAGCAGTAACTCTGATTGATACTTTATTTTAATACAAGGTTTAAAATAAAAACCAGATCATTGAAATCTTAAATTAATTTCACATTAAACCTTGATAGTTTTGAAATGGTGTCACCCAGCAAATACCAAATAACCTGAACTTTGAGATTAAACCTCTTCTATGGAACACTATTCAATGAGTCTTTCCCATTATAAGCCTTTTGTGAAACAAAATGGGGTAGAAATATATGTAATAATAGCAACACAATAACATAATAATAATAGTAAATAAACCAATGCCTCAATCTTGTGAAATATCTCAGTACTTAGTTTTGCTAGGCTTTCTTTCAGCAGCTTTGATTTCCCAGATGTATGCCGTCTGAAAAATAGCAGAAATAAATCTATTACAATAGGAAAGGTAGCAAAGGCAAGGATGGTGATTGTGTTTATGTTTCACTGAGCCAAGACATTAGCGGTCTCTGGTATTTACTTACTTGATTATACTTACTTATAATCATTTTTCAAGGATTGGACCTTTTTTTTTTTTTTTAAGAGACCGGGTCTTGCTATGTTGCCCAGACTGGTGTTGAACTCTTGGGATCAAACGATTGTCCTGTCTCGGCCTCCCAAAGTTCTGGGATTACAGGCATCAGCTACAATGCCTTGCCCAAGGATCAGACTTTTTAAAGAAACAAAACCCCTATGGCCTGTGAGGCAGGATGTGTGCAGATTATTGACAGGGCCAACATAGGTCTGTCTGTGGTTGACTATTTCCTGAATGATACGGTGGAAGGGTACCAGAAAACCCCTCTGTCCTCAGAATACATCCTTCGCTACCCTGTCATGGTTGAGTGAGCTTCTGCCATTAAAGATTTTATTTGCTGGACTTAAGATAGTAATTTTCTAACTCCTTTAAGCCACAACATTCTTTCTTTCAGTGATCTAATAAATAAAATAGATACAAGCAGAGATGCTGTAGCTGAAATAGGTGACCCATTGGCCCAGCTGGCCACTCCCTCTGAGGCACAAGGGCAAACTACCAGGGCTCATCGAAGCACATTTTAAAACCCACGGGGGCTGGGAGCAGTGGCTCACACCTGTAATCCCCACACTTTGGGAGGCCCAGGCAGGCAGATCACTTGAGGCCAGGAATTGACCAGCATGGCCAACATAGTGAAACCCTATCTCTACTAAAAACAAACAAACAAACAAAAAACAAAACAAAAGCTCCACTGGGTTAAGACGGAGCTTCCCAGTCAATGTGCACACCAGGGTTAGAGATGTTGGAAGATATGGATCCCTTCAGCCCTCTGCAGTGTGGCTTGGGGGTCCAAGTGGGGTGGTGGTAGGGCTAGGCCTCATTGTCTCTCACTTTGATTTGTTACAGTGTGTGGTAAAATGCTGATTATTTTATTTATTTATTTATTTTGAGACAGAGTCTTCCTCTGTTGCCCAGGCTGGATTGCAATGGCACGATCTCAGCTCCCTGCAACCTCCACCTCCCAGGTTCAAGCAATTCTCATGCCTCAGCCACCCAAGTAGCTGGGACTACAGGCATGTGCCACCACGCCTGGCTAATTTTTGTATTTTTAGTAGAGATGGGGTTTCACCATGTTGCTCAGACTGGTCTTGAACTCCTGACCTCAAGTGATCCGCCGCCCGCCTTGGCCTCCCAAAGTGCTGGGATTATAGGCATGCGACTTTTTGTCTGCAGACATGAGAAAAGGTTAGGGAGCCCCCAGATTAGGGCATTGTCCTCTGATAGAGGCATTGTTCCTCTGATAGAGGCTATCACCCTCAATTATGACTAGTTATTAAACACCTCAGGAATTTTTCTAACAAACTTTTTTTCTGCCAATTTTCTATGAAAGGGAACTATATGTCAGACAAATCTTGGTAGAGGAAATGGTGAAAATACAGGTCATCAACTGGCCCTCCCTGGGAAACCAGACTTGAGTGGGAGGAAGCCGGTGAAGAAATCTGGATGGCTTGGAGACAAAAGACAGCACTCAGACAAGAGAAAGCAGACATTAGGAGGGTACGGAAGAGGAGGCCACGCCCTTGCCAACTCCCAGCCCCCAGAGCTCAGCCCGGTGCCCCAGGCAGCAGCTCAGCCTCTGTCAAGGTCATGCACACAAACACAGATATGGTTTCTGAAATAGAGTTTTCACAATGTAAGTGCTCATTTGGGAGACCCAGACAAGTGGGTTCTTCACCTGGAAGAAGACAGGCTTGAGTTTCGAAAGCGTCGATGAGTAATTCCAAGTGGGACCGGTCAAAGAGGGAGACAGGCAGGCCCTGACAGTCCCGGACTGCAGAAACAAAGCGGCTTCCCACCTCCTCCCATCCCGCGTCCTCTTCCTCTGTTTCTCAACTTCTTTTTCCCATCGTTCTGTGACTCACGAGTGTCAGCCGCTGGAGCACTCCCCATCTCCCAGCCCTCAGAGATCTCATTGTGAGCATTTTCTTCTCATCCCCATGCACTTAGGGTTGGGCACGCAGCCAGACACGATCCACTTTTCCAAAGGCGCCCCCTGAGGGGCAGCTTCCTGGCAGGCACCTTCCACAGGCAAAAATGATTTGCCTCTAAGGACTGATGCGCCAGACGGACAAGCTGAGGTTTATGGTTTTCCACCAAGGGGTTTCACAAAGCCTTGCCAATTCCCCCTTTTGCCATTGGCCAATTCCCTTTTACTGACTCTCTCCGCTTGTCATCTGCTTTGTCAGCCAAATCCCTTTTCATTTTTCTCAGCTTCATCTTGGACCCAGGCCTGGTAAAGCCTGTCAGGAAGATCCCTGACACACGAAGTTTTATGTCCCTTCCACCACCAACCTAGAGGCCTTGCCTGGGCTTCACCTCTGTGCTGTTTCAGAGAAGCGTGTTCCCATGTCTTAAGGAGGGCAAGCACGTTTAACAGAAACACTCGATGAATAATAGCACATATAATTATTTTCAAATGAGAATTTAAATCAAAAGATGTAAAGAAGTAATGGAAATAGAACCCTCAGGAGAGAATTGGAGGGGGAGAAAAACCAAGTGGAGATAAACTAAAATAGAAACCGTTCTTGTACAAAACTGAAAATCACCAGGGAGGGTCCAAAATTACACCAAAAACAGCATAGTTGTTTTGGAATCAGGAATCCTGGATGCCTGGCTGAATTCAGGCACCATGAGAATTCTTCTTGGGACTATTTTGGGCCTGTCTCAAACTTACTTGCCTTTTTCTCTCCATTACGGTAAGAAATCACTCCTCATCATTTCTCAGCAGTATCTCTGAGTGCTCGCTAAGTATAGGGGGCCCCGTCGCTTACACACAACTTGCCCTGGTGCTTATTTGGGTTTTGGCTTGTTTGTTTAATCTAACATCTATTGAGGCCCACTAGGTGCCAAATACTTTACAGCATTATCTCATTTAATTCTCATAACAGCTCTATGATGTAGGGATTGTTATTATCCCCATTTAAGGATGATAACAGATGAGGAAACTGGAGCTGAGAAGGTAGAAGCCATCTGCTCAAGGACACACAGGTGTTAGAAAGTAGGA
Source organism: Pongo pygmaeus (assembly GCF_028885625.2). NCBI lineage: Eukaryota > Metazoa > Chordata > Mammalia > Primates > Hominidae > Pongo > Pongo pygmaeus. The sequence continues at coordinate 61,609,963 of NC_072377.2, forward strand.
GAAACAGAATTCAAACTCAGGCATGTCTGGCCACAAAGACCATGCTCCGAACCATTCCATGGCCACCCTGTCTTCCTCTGTGAATGACTTTCATGTTTAAACTATTTTGCGGTTTGGGAATAGAAATACCTGCCACCCAGATGGCCTCCAAATATACAACTCTCAAGCCCACTCCCATCCAAGCCAGCAGGAAAACCAGCTCTTCTGTTAGGGGTGCCCCTTGGGGCAGGGACTTTTTAACTCTTACCAGCTGTCAGGTGCTCCTATGGATGCCAGAAGCAGCTGAAATCCAAGGGTCCGGAGAGATTCTCTCCTTGCATAGCTAAGAGGGCTTGCTGGAGGTGGTATGGCTCAAGCTCTGCTTCTGGTCCTCAGTGATGCTCATAGCTCTTCAGAAGGAAAGGCGGATGCCCACCCAGCCTGGCCCTCTACCCACTTAGGTGCTACTTGCCGTCAGGAGGGCTTCCCATGGACATGGGCCAGACTCCTAGTGACACCATCGTAGAGTCATTGACAGTCATGAAGACACACTGCCCGGATAGGGGAGTGGGGTGTGAGTGGGAGGGGTGGTTTCGGCAGGAAACTGTTCCACCTCAGATCATCAGGCATTAGTTAGATTCTCATAAGGACTGTGCAACCTAGATTCCTCTAGCATGCGCAGTTCATAATGGGGTTCATGCTCCTATGAGAATCTAGTGCCAGCGCTGATCTGCCAGGAGGTGGAGTTCAGGCAGTAATGCCCACCCGCCTGCGACTCACCTCCTGCTGTGGGGTCGGGTTCCTAACAGGCCATGGACCGGGTACCAGTCCGTGGGCTGGGGCTGGGGACCCCTGCATTAGGGGACAGGCTCCTCTGCTGTTCTCTTTTTAGTCCTGTCACATTCTTCCTTCACGGTGATTTTGTTTCAGGGGCTTCCTTGCCTTTCTTGTGCCTGGGTATGGCTGTGGTCACCCACTCACCTTTAGTTCACCTCAGTGAATTTCAATAACTTTGAATCTCGGGGAAGAGGTATTGGGGCTTTAATCCTTTTAATCCCTTTCCTCACAGAAGGTCCCCAGGAGGTCCTCAGGTAAACGTGCCCCCACAGCCCTCAGAAAAGTTCAAGCAGTGCTTACAAACAAAGTAATCAAGCCTCCCCTCATCCTGCTGGAGTCCTAACCCTCAGGGAAAGCCCAACTACTTCACTATTGCTTGATCTCTGCCATTTAGTTGTTAGGTGAATTTTGCCCTCACAAGCACCTTGTACACTTGTAATGTGTGCACCCCTCCTTGGCCTTTAGTGCTCAACAGAGCCCAATAACTGTGTCCACCAACTGGGGCCCTGGAGCAGTCTCTCTCTCTCCCTTTCCTTTTCTTTGTTTTTTTTTAGCAATATTGGGAGCAATAATGAGTTTATTATTTTCAAGACTGTTTGGACCCCTCAAACGAGAGCTATCAAAGGCAGGTTTCTATGGGGATTGGAATTACTTTATTGTCAACCACCCTACAGCCTATTTGCAGATTACAGACCTCTAATCTGTAATAGTATAATGTAATGGAGCCATATTTCCAGCTATTCTGTCTTTGTTTGCATCACCAAGGGATGCAGGGGTTGTAGAGTGGAGACTCATGGTGGGCCTGGGAAATACCAGAGGTTTTATTTATTTATTTTTTTGAGACGGAGTCTCACTCTGTGGCCCAGGCTGGAGTGTAGTGGTGGGATCTCGGCTCACTGCAACTTCCGCCACCCGGGTTCAAGTGATTCTCCAGCCTCAGCCTCCTGAGCAGCTAGGACTACACACCCAGTTAATTTTTGTATTTTTTTTTAGTAGAGACGGCGTTTCACCATGTTGGTCAGGCTGGTCTCGAACTCCTGACCTCAGGAGATCCGGCAGCCTTGGCCTCCCGAAGTGCTGGGATTACAGGTGTGAGCCACTGCACCCGGCTGGGCCAGAGGCTTTAAAAGGAGCTGACTCTCTTCTCCTCGCTGCTCTCCTCTCCTCTGGCCCCAGTGGACCTCAGCAGGCCAGCTGACTCCCAGCCTCCTGACCCAGTGTCACTCCCTGCCTGGGCGCCTGGGGCACCAGGCTAGGGCAGGGGCCTGTGCTATTTCCCTCTCCCCTGTGTATTCATCTTGCTCTTACACATCCATCATGACCAATTTTGCATTTGCAAGGTTGGAATATGAGGATATTCTTTCTCCTTTGTGTTACTCTTTGAACTCAATAAACTGCCATGAGGAGGCACAGATAAGAAGTTACCATTTCTTAAGTGACTTCTGTTGCCAGCCTCTTTACATACAATATCTTATTTAGTCCTCAGAAAAACATGGCAAAGGAGATTTAATTCCATTTCCCTATTTGAGAAATTAAGGATGCAAAAGAGGTGCCTAGTAAGTAACTTACCTAGCAAATGATGGAGCAGGAATTTGAATCTGCAGTCCATAGGCTTTACACCTCTTGACTCTCCCTTATGGGTCACGGCCTACGGCCTCGTGATGGCCTTCCCTCGGGGGAATGAGCTGAGGCAAAATTAAGAAGCATTTTGACTTGATTATACTTTTTATCAACCGAAAACCATTAAAAAGGTAAACTTAAGCATTATAGAATATTGTCATGTCATTTCCACGGAAGATACTAATTTTAAAACAAAATTGAGGACTTAATGTAATTAACTCGCTCATTTTCTCTAAGTATGATTTTATCTTACACTTGAATAGAACGTGAATTTCTAACTCACTCTCAAATCTTTTGCTGGGCATCTCTTCCAGTTTGACTATAGCACTAGAATGTTCTGCAGCATCAGCAATCACCCTGTCGGCAGCTTCAGAGCTGTTTCCCTGTTGTGATGAAATGCACAGACTACAGAACCACACTGTGGCTTCTCAGCCCAGCTCTGCCACCTATTGAGGGTGAATCACCTCCCAGGATTGTTGTGAAGAATTAAGTTACTAGATTCAAAGCATTTAGAACAGTGAGCCCTCAGTGAATTTTAGCTACGACAATTAAAAATGTTTTCTACTCTCCTGGAAAAACTTATCTGTGTCTGCTTTCTGATATTGCTGCTCAGCTGCAAGTAGAAGACAACCAGCCAGGCAAGGTGGCTCATGCCTGTAATCCCAGCACTTTGGGAGGCCGAGATTGGCGGATCACTTGAGGTCAGGAGTTCAAGACCAGCCTGACCAACATGGTGAAACCTTGTCTCTACTAAAAATATAAAAATCAGCCAGGCATGGTGGCACAGGCCTGTGATCCTGGCTACTCGGGAGGCTGAGGCAGGAGAATCGCTTGAACCCAGGAGGCAGAGGTTGCAGTGAGCTGAGATCATGCCACTGCACTCCAACCTGGGTGACAGAGTGAGACTCTCTTTCTCAAAAAAAAAAAAAAAAAAAGAAAAAAAGAAAAAAGACAACGTATGTGTCATTCACTTGAGGTAGCTGTGAAAGATCTGGTAGGATAGTTGAATAGTCCTGTCTTTGGGCAGAGGACAGCATTAGTGTTGACAGTAGTTGAGTATTACTTAGCATTGTACTGAGCTAGAACTCAAGGGAGAATGAGATTCTTTTGCTGCATCTGTTTTGTAATAAAAGTTATCATCTTGTTATGATAAAAAAAAAAAAAGCACCAAAAGTACTGCATTTCTAGAGACAGGAGGCATTCCTGACTTTGGTAGCATGATTTCAGCTGTAGAAAGAAAACTGCATTTTACATAGGAAGAAATAAACAAAAATGTTAGCAGCAGTTATCATGGGATAGTGATATTTTATTTTAGGTTTCTAGGGGTTTTTTGGGTACTTTTCCATAATTTTCAAAATCTTTACTGAATATACTTTATCTTTACAATTTAAAAGTTATAAAAAATAAAGTTATTGAAATTGGATAAATTGACATCCATCCAAAGTTACATCCAGCTTTTCTATTATTTATTTATTTTCCTTATTTTTTTTGGAGACACAGTCTCGCTCTATCACCCAGGTTGGAGTGCAGTGGTGGGATCATAGCTTGCTGCAGCCTTGGCCTCCTGGTCTCAAGTGATCCTCTCGTCTCAGCCTCCCAAAGTGCTGGGATTACAGGTGTGACCAGCTGCACGTGGGCAGCTTTTCTGTTCTGCCAACATTTCTTTTGATGATAGGATGGGTGTTTTTCCATCATTTTCTTTTGGCTACATTAATGTCCTTGCCAAATGTAATGCTTGTCTTACTAAACCTAATTTCAAGAGTAAAAAATCTCCAAACTTTACTTATCTTCTGATATTGTGGCTTCAATCTGTTGGACAGACATTTGTGTCTTTGGTTGAGATATAGAAACAATTGAACAAATACCAGGGAAAGCAGAGTTTAAGGCAAGCTAAAACTGAAAAGAAATAAAATAGTACTCAATCTTATCCCAGGCAAGCTGATGTCACTCGTTTGGATTGCAGCTATACAAGGTCACTCTATTTGACATCATTCTTGTTTGGTAACATTTTGCTCAAACTCCTAGTCCTTTCTATAAAACACTTGATTTTTTATTCACCAAGCCTGCAGAACTCTTTCAAGTACTTGTAAAACTAACCAAAATTTTAGATTGAATAATGGGTTCAAAAGACTTCCAAACCTTCAGGATCAAACGGGAAGCTAATGGAAGATTTTAAAGCAGTGGTCCCTTCCCATTGCATTTCATGTTTTTCCCCCTTTTACATAGAATTTAGAGCATTTCAGAAAATATACCTGGGAATTAATGAATGATTCAGGAGTGCTCTTCTAGAGGAGAAAGTTCATTCTTTGTTTATCCAAATCATTACTTAGTGATAAACAGGCGAGAGAAGAGAACTTAGCATTAGTCCCAATGCCAGCCAAGGGATAATTACAGTTAGCATTTCTGTAGTGTAGATGCTGATCTATGCACTTTACACATAATTAAATCATTTGATCCTTGCAACAGCCTTATGAGAGAGGGTTTTGTTACCTTCATGTTACAGGGGAGGAAATTAAGATCCAGGGAGGTTAAGAAAGTTGTTCAATGTCACGGAGTCATCAGGTGACCGAACTAGGATTTGAATTGTAAGCAGGCTGCTCCACAGTCTGTGTTCTTATCTACCATTCTATTTTGCCTCACATTGATCACTAGAACTAGAAGGATGGGGGTAACATGGACTAGCGGATAGAGCCAGGGCTCTGCCACCCCCACGGCAGCATCACCATCACCACCCTCACCAGCAGCAGCCTTAAATACTGTTGTGGGTTTAATCATGGCCTTCCAAAAGATATGTCCATGCTCTAAACTCTGGGACCTATGGATGTGACCTTCCTTATTTGGAAAAAGAATATTTACAGATATAATTAAATTAAGGATCTTTTGATGAGGAGACCATCCTGGATTAGACAGGGAGACCTGAAATCCAAAGAGAAGTATCCTTCTAAGAGAAGGGCAGAGGGATATTTGAGGCAGAAAGAAGAGAAGAACACAGAGAAGAGGAAGTGGCAATGTGGCCCTGGAAGCAGAGATGGAAGTGATAAGACCACAAGTAAAGAAATGGTGGCAGCCACCAGGAGCTGGAGGAGGCAAAGAGCAGATTGCCCCTCAAAACCTCCCAGAGGCTGAATGGCCCTGCTGTGTTTCAGACTTCTGGCCTCCAGGACTGTGAGAGAAAACATTTGTTATTTTAAGCCACTTAGTTTGTGGTAATTTACTACTTCAGCCTCAAGAAACTAACACAGATATTATATACTGGTATGGTATTTTTTTGGTTTCTAAAATGCTTTGGCATGCACACATGGCTTCATTTGTACCCCCTAATGGTTTAGTTTGGGGACCCAGATCCACCATGAAATGGTTGTGGGATTTTGTGCAAGTCATCAACCTCTCTGGCCTCTATCTTTTCATCTGTAAAATGAGGCAGGTAATGATGCTCGCACTGGGTCCCCCACCAAAGTACTGTGAAGATTAAATGGAAGGACATGCCCGTGGACTTGCTATACTGACAAGTTGTATTTGATGCTGAGCTCTCTTTACCTATCCTTGGGTGACAGCTCCCTCACTGCCTGGAAGAGGATATGGGCACCATAAACACACCTAGAGGGAGTGTGGGCATGCTTCTGCCACCTCCTTCACCAGCATGGTGTGAGGCTGAGGGTGAGGGCTGGGTGTGGAGAGCCCAAGGCCACTGGGAGACAGGACAGGGAAGGAAGTTTAACAAGACTGTGCTTTGCCATGGGTTCAGTCATCTCATGAGCTGAGGCTTGGGGTCCCAAGGCTGGCTTCTCAAGAAACATTTGGTCTAAGAGCAGAAAGGCGGAAAGGTCTGTTCCCTATTAGCCCTTGTCCTCTACATGATCAGAAGCCAGGGACCACCCGTGAAGGTGTGAGTAGAAGTTCATTTTCCTGCTGACCTTTCAATCCAGAGCATTTGGGTGATGATGGCTCTGAAAGGTGGTAATTAGTGCTAATCGAGGTGATGGTTTTGTGAAGCTGACACCTATCCATTAGGAAATGGACTGAGGCCAAGGGACCAGCCACCCCACCAGGGGACAAAAAGCTAAAAAATCAATGCGTGGCCAAACTCTGCACAATTAGTGTGCTCCTCCAACCATGCTTTAGTGCACAAAGGGAACCCTTGCAAGGATAGAAAATGGGAGCTCCAAGGTTGAATGCCACCGTAAGCCTAGGAATAGAGACATAAACAATGACAAGGAAGAAGAGACACAGTGGGAGAGAGAAGAGGAATGGGGGGAGGGCAACTTGGTGTGCTTTTATGAGGGACAGAATACACTCGGGCAGTTGAGAATAGCACACAGTAAGCCAAGGGCACTCACTCATCTACATTCAGTATAAAGCGATTTCCTGATTTTTCATGAGTTATGCCACTTGCATTCTATCAAATTTATTTCCTGTTCCTTTACTCCAGTGAGTCTCCACAGGTACCCAGAATTCTGCTAAAATTTGGCATCATCAAGGAACAAAACGTTCACTCATGTTATTGCAATAACTTTGTAACTTCTCTTTTCCTTATGCCCCATCCAAACTATCCTCTACACTTAAGCACAAGTGATTTTTTAAAAAGACAAATCTGAAAGTGTAACTCCCCTGCCTAAACCTTCCACTGGCTTGCTATTGCTGTTGTACTTAAGATAAAACCTCAAGTCCCTAGCATGGTCTGCCACATGCTCTGGCTGTTGCCGACCTCCCCAGGCACTCTGCGTGCCTCTCTCCCCATCACTTTCCACCCTCCTTTCCACCCTCTATTCTGGCTCAGAGTCTTCAAGTAAGTCATTCATTCGTGTACATATAGTATAAGTATGTATGTATGTAGACATATATGGAAGCAGATAACCAAGTTAGATATCCCTTTGACTAGAAATCTCTTTCCCCTGTAATGTGTTTGCCTAACTGCAATTTTTTGTTCTCCCGACACACACAGAAGCCTTCTCAGACTCTCTCCCTTTAATTATGTTCCCCTTATTAATTTTTCATAATTCTCATAACATGATTTTCACCTTAATAGCTCTTACTACAAATTATATGTGTGTGTATGATTCATGTGTATATATATATATTCATATTAAAAGATCAGTTACTGTTAGCTTTTAAACTAATGTAAGAGTCTTTAGAAACAGGCAAACAGATTAGAAACACTTTTCTTCCTTTTTTACTTCCTTCCTTTTCTTTTTTCCTTCTCTTTGTTCTTTTCTCTCTTTTTTTTAAATACAGGCATAAATATAGAAGGGAGGATCATATATATGTGTGTGTATATATATATATATATATGTATATGAATCATAGTTTGCCTTTTTGCTCCTCCACTAAATTGTTAGCTCTAAGAAGTGGGACATGTATGCTTTGCTCTCTGCAGTAAATTCAGTTCCCCAACCCCAGATATTCTGGGATTTGATTGGTCAGGGGTGGGGTGGGGTCTGAGCCCTGGCATTTATTGAAAGTTCCTCAGGTGGTTCTCATGTACAGCCGAGTGGAGAGCTGTTTATTTAACCTACCTTCATCATTTTAAGAAGGAAGGAGCTGAGGCCCAGAGAGGTCACCTGACTTGGTCAAGGTCTCTTGGAGCTGGCTATAAGCAGATTGAGACAAGGACTCAGTTCTTTTAGGGCCTGGTCTCTTTGCACACTATAATGTCCCTTCACTTAAGTTGGAGAAGCTTTATCACTGAGTAGAGAGAGGTTTCTTTCATATTTTTGCATTCTTGGAGGATGACTAACTCATGCTTGTTAGCCTGGGACTTTCCAGGTTTTAGCACTTTAGGTCCTGTGGGTCTCAGGTAAAGGAAACAAAAATATGCCACTCCAAAATACACTTCTTTGGTATATTTTGATATGACTATTCACAGGAACTGCAAACCACAGGAAAAGCTTTGAAAAGCTGTCTTTTGGGGAGGCGGGGAGATTTGCATCTGCAAAGGAAATCTACATTAGTGAAATGAAGTTAACAGCAGACACAAACAGGGTTTTATAAGGCCTCCCTTATCCAGACCTAGGAAAGATTAAATCACAGGAAAGAGGGACTAAAATTCTGACACTTCAAAAGGTCTGATAGATAAAGTTTTACCATATAAGAGCAGGATACTGTCTGTTCTTTCTGAGGGCTGCTATCCGTGGGGCTCTATCTGCATAACAAGATAGCCTTTGCTTACCATGCCTTTTCTCCCCTCTTCCTCCAATAACTTGTCTTGCCATGCCCCAAGCCTCTATTCCTTGCTGTATGGTATATGACCTTCAGCCATCTGGCTTTCCATTGAGTCTCATACTTTGTGTGTGGCTTCTGTGTCCATATGCACATGAATAAAATTTGTACACTTTTTTTTCCTGTTAATCTGCCTATTGTTAGTTTGTTTTATAGACTCAAATTATTTAAACTTCAGAAGCAAGAGGGAAGGAAATTCTCTTCATCCCTACACAGGCAAGGTGAGATGGTTGACATCACTGTTTGCACAATCACTAAGTCCAGGTTAGGAAAGAGAAGCAATGCCATACAGCGATTGAAACCCAAATTCTAAAGCTAGACTCATCTAGGTTTGAACCCCGACTTATCAATTAGATGATGACCTTAGGCAAGCTTCAGTTTCTTTGTAAGAAGGGAGAAATAATGTTGTATGCCTTAAACAGTTGTTGTGAAGATGAAATTAGCTAATATTTGTAAAGCACTTAGCACAAAACATTGTTCATAGTAAAAGATCAATTACGGTTAGCTTTTAAATTGATGTAAGAGTCTTTAGAAATAGATAAAAGGATAGATATACTTTTCTTCCTTTTTTCTTTCCTTCCTTTTTTTCTTTCCTTCTCTTTGTTCTTTTTTCTTTATAAAATACAGGTGTAAATATAGAAGGGAGATGTGTTTCTGAAGGTCTAGCAATTACTAGAGCACTAAAATACCTCTTTTTTTTTTTTTAACCAGCACTCATTACTGTCTGTCAATTCTAAATGCCACCCAGACATTTCTAGGTAGTGCAATTTTGCCCTGCCAAGTGAAAGCATTTCATGGCGCTCAATCATTAGGCAGCTATTTAAAACAACTTTCTTTCAGAGCTTCTCCTTCCCTTGGGCATTCATGCTGAAGACTCTGTCAAAGTGCCTATTTCCTGGAATCTGGCTTTAGCAGACTTCCCAGAGGTTGGTACACCAGACTAATCATTTTTCTAAGGCAGCACTGGAGTCCTCAGGACACCAGTTGAATCTGATCCATATGGTAGCTCTGGGAACACAAAATGCTAATGATGTGGAACTTAGGCCACTGGTATTTATTCTATTGTTGTTTGCTTATTTATTTATTATCTGTGCAGGCCAACCAAAAGATAAATTTGGGACCAACCTCAAACAAGGTAAGTGGAGTGTTCATTCAGTAGTCTTAGCTTACTTGTACTAGCCATCTTTATGTCTTTAGTGAGTCCATATTAGAAATGACGGTGTCTTTGTAGAAGGATGAACTAAGCAGAAACGTAGAAAAATCAGAATTTTTGAGATTCAACTTTGAAGACAACCTCCTCCAATTCTTTTGAGAGTATTGCTTATTTAATACTTGCTTACATTGCAACATTTTGCAGTCCACCAGGAAATCACTCTAACAGTAACTGCTCATCAGACAGTGACAAGAGGATTTGGGGAAGGCAAACAGCTGCAGATTCAGATGTGGGAGGGAGGTAGGCAGGTGATGGGGGAATGAATCTTGGGTGTCCACATGCCAGGGAGAGGCTCAGCCAGGAATGACACTACAGGGTGACTGACAGTCAATGAAACTTGCCATTCTAATCAGCAATAAAAAGCAATGAGCTGTTGCTATACACACAACAGGGATGGATATTAAAATAAATGTGCTGAGAGAAAGAAGCCAGACCAAAAAAAAAAAAAAAAAATAGTGCCTACTGCCTTTCATTTATATACAATGCTAGAAAATGGAAACTATTCCACTGTGACAGAAAGCAAATTAGTAGTTGTCTGTGACTGCACTGCCACCATTCAACCTGTTTCTTAGGTCAGTAACTTGGCATCACCTTGAATCTTCCTTCTCATTCTCGCTCCTGGCCCCCATTGACTCAGTAGGCAGGCCCTAAAGAGTCTACCTTTTAAATTTTATTCATAATCATCCTTTTCTCACTATTGTCATGGTCGCTTTATTAGGTCCAATTTTCATACATCTTTTCTATTTCTTATTTGTAGTAGTCTCTAAATGGTTTCCTTCCCTCTATTTCCTGACTATTCTAATTTATCCTTTGTACTGTTTTCAGAATAACCATAAAATGTTTTCCATCTTTAAATATAAAAAACAAAATTATAAAATATTTTAAAAATCATTTAAAATGTGCATAGAATTACAAACACCTCGGTGCCTATAACCCAGGATTAAGGACTGTTCACGTTTTGGAATTTCTCTTTTGTGTATTATTATAAAAGAAACTTCTCTTTTAATGGAACCATCTTTGCTCTACTTCCTATCTTCTATGCCATGGGTGCTCCCCAGTTTCCAACACTGTCATATATTTGTATATATCTATTTAGCTCATGTTGTGTACTTTTACTAAATATATGTATTCCTGTTTAAGAATTAAATAAATGGTATAATATTGTATATGTCATTCTGCAACTTGCTTTATGACAAGTGTTTGATAACTGTGTGCTGATATAGATGAAGATGAAATTGACTCTATACTGCTATATAATATTCTCTTATTACATTATACGTTATGCATTATCTTGTGGGTGGGGCATTTATGCTGTTTCTAGTTTTTTGCTGTTAATAGAATTAAAAAAATAAATATCCTTGTGTATGTCCTTGTAGTGAACTGAATGATGACCTCAAAGATATGTTCATGTCTAATGCCTAAAATCTGTGAATATCACCTTATATGGTGAAAGATGTTATTAAGTTAAATATCTTAAGAGGAGGAGCTTAGTCTGAATTATCTGGGTGGGCTCTAAATACAATCACATGTGAGAAAGAGAGGCAGAGGGAGGTTCAATACCACACATACAGAGGAGAAGGCAATGTGAGCACAGAGCAGAGATGCAGCCATAAGCCAAGGAAAGCCAACAGACACCAGAAGTGGAAGAGACAAGGAATGCATTCTCCTCTAGGGCTTTTGGAGGGAACTCAACCCTGCTTCACCTGCATTTCAGGCGTCTGGCCCCCTGAGCTCTAAGAGAATAAATTTTTGTTGTTTTAAGCCAAACAAACTTGTGGTAATTTGTTATGGCAGCCACAGAAGCTAATACAGTCCTGCATTACATTGTACAGTAATTCTCCACGGATTTAAACTTACGAGTCACAGGGCATGTGCAGTTTCCACTTTACTTAGATATTTAGTGAGTGCGCTATTTGCAATTGCAAAAATATGGAACCAGCCTAAATGCCCATCAATTAACAAGTGGATAAGGAAAATGTGGTAGATATATACCATGGAATACCACTCAGCCATAAAAAGGAACAAAATAATGGCATTCACAGCAACCTGGATGGAATTGGAGACTACTGTTCTAAGTGAAGTAACTCAGGAATGGAAAACCGAACATCATATGTTCTCACTCATAAGTGGGAGCTAAGTTATGAGGATTCTAAGGCATAAGAATGATACACTGGACTTAGGGACTTGAGGGAAAGGGTGGGAGGGGCATGAGAGATAAAAGACTACACATTGGGTACAGTGTACACAGCTTGGGCGATGGGTGCACAAAAATCTGAGAAATCGCCGCTAAAGAACTTACTCATGTAAACAAACATGACCTGCTTCCTAAAAACCCATTGAAATAAAAAAAAATTTTTAAAAATAAAATAAAATGAGCTAAAAAGAGTGCAAAATAAATTTAAAAAAGATATTTAGCAAGTATGTTAATATTTTATTTTATTTTATTTTTCGAGACATGGTCGGTCTCACTCTGTCACCCAGGCTGGAGTGCAGTGGCATGATCATGGCTTCCTGCAAACTTGACCTACTGAGCTCAATGATCCTCCCACCTCAGCCTCCCAAATAGCTGGGACCACAGGTGCACACCACCACAACTGGCTAATTTTTGTATTTTTTGTAGAGATGGGGGTCTCACCACATTGCCCAGGCTGGTCTCAAACTCCTGAATTCAAGCAATCCTCCCACCTCATCCTCTCAAAGTGTTGGGATTAAAGGGGTGAGTCACCACTCCTAGTCATGAGTGTGTTAATTTACACTCACCAAAGCAGTGTATGCTCCTTTCCATTTCCCACATCTTGGCCAATTGTTGATACTGTTGGACTTTAAAGTCTTTGCCAATCCAAAGTGTGTAAAGTAGTATTTCATTATTATTTTACTCGCATTTCCCTTATTACATGTGAAGCTGATAATATTTTTGTATGATTCTTGGTCATTTAGATTTCCACTTCGGTGAGTTTCCTGTTCATAGTCTCCACCCATGTTTGTTAGGTTGTTTATGTTTTTTTATTACTTCAGTGGTCCTTTACATTTGTGAATACTAATCCTCAGTCTGTCACTTATGGTTCAAATATTTTCTATAAGTCTGTAGACTGTCCTTTAACAATGATGTATTTTGAGGGAGAGAAGCTCTACATTTTAATTAAGTTTTCATCAAAACTTTTAATTAAAGTTTTATCAAAAGTTTAAAGATTTACCAAACTTGTTTTTTATAAGTCATACTTTTTTTGTCTTGTCTAAGAAATCATTGCCTACCTTCAATTCATGAAGATTTTCCTATTAAATGTATACACTGTCTTTAAGTCCTATTTTTCACATTTGACTTTTAATTTATTCAGAACTTTGTATTAGTCTGTTCTTGGATTGCTATAAAGAACTATCTGAGACTGGATAATTTATAAAGAAAAGAGGTTTAATTGGCTCATGGTTCTGCAGGCTGTACAGGAAACATGGCTGAGGAGGCCTCAGAAAACATACAGTTATGGCAGAAGGCAAAGGGGAAGTAGGCACATCTTACATGGCTGGAGCAGGAGAAAGAGAAGACAAGGGGGAGGTGTTACACACTTTTAAACAACCAGGTGTCATGAGAATTCACTCAGTATCATGAGAACAGCAAGGAGGAAATCTGACCCCAAAATCAAATTACGTCACAGCAGGCCCCTCCTCCAAGATTGGGGATTACAATTTGACATGGGATTTGGAAGGGGACACAAATCCAAACCATATTATTCTACCCCAGCCCCTGCCAAATCTCATGTCCTACTCACATTGCAAAATACAATAATCCCTTCTCAACAGTCCCCCAGGTCTTAACTCATTTCAGCATTAACTGAAAAGTCCATCTGAGGTTGGGCACGGTGGCTAATGCCTGTAATCCCAGCACTTTGGGAGGTTGATGTGGGCAGATCACCTAAGGTCAGGAGTTCAAGACCACCCTGGCCAACATGGCAAAGCCTCATCTCTACTAAAAATATAAAAATTAGACATGCATGATGGTGGGCACCTGTAATACCTGCTACTCAGGAGGCTGAGGCAGGGAGAATTGCTTGAACCAGGAGGTGGAGGTTGCAGTGAGCTGAGATCATGCCATTGCACTCCAGCCTAGGTGACAGAGTGAGACTCCTTCTCAAAAGAAAACCAAAAAAGCAAACAAAAACGAAAACAAAGTCTCATCTGAGACGAGGCAAGTCCCTTCTGCCTATGAGCCTGTAAAATAAAAAAAAAGTTAGTTACTTCCAAGATGCAATAGGGGTATAGGAATTGGGTAAACCCTTTCATCCCAAATGGGAGAAATTGGCCAAAAGAAAGGGGCTGCGGGCCCCATACAAGTCCGAAACCCAGCAGGGCAGTCATTAAATCTTAAAGCTCTAAATCAATCTCCTTTGACTCTGTGTCTCACATCCAGGCCATACTGATGCAAGGAGTGGGCTCCCACAGCCTTGGGCAGCTCTGCCTCTGTGGCTCTGCAGGGCTTGGCCCCCATAGCTGCTCTCAAGGGTTGGTGTTGAGTGCCTGTGGCTTTTCCAGATGCACAGCACAAGCTATCAGTGGATCTACCATTCTAGAGTCTGGAGGACAGTGGCCCCTCTTCTCACAGCTCCAGTGGGCAGTACCCCAGTGGGGACTCTGTGTGTGGGCTCCAACCCCACATTTTCCCTCTGCACTGGCCTAGTAGAGGTTCTCCTTGAGGGCCCCACCTCTGTAGCAGACTTCTGCCTGAACATCCAGGCTTTCCCACAGATCTCTAGAGCAGGGGCACAATGCTGCCCAGTTCTTTGCTAACACATAACAAAAGTTACCTTTGCTCCAGTTCCCAGTAAGTTCCTCATCTCCACCTGAGTCCTCCTCAGCCTGGCCATCTCTGTCCATATTACTATCAGCATTTTGGTAAAAACTATTCAGCAAGTCTCTAGGAAGTTCCAAACTTTCCTTCCTCTCCCTGTCTTCTTCTGAGCCCCCCAAACTGTTCCAACCTCTCTGCCTGTTACCCAGTTCCAAAGCTGCTTCCACATTTTCTGGTATCTTTATAGCAATGCCCCATTCCTAGGTACCAATTTACTGTATTAGTTTGTTCTTGCATTGCTATAAAGAGGTACCTCAGACTGGTTTATTTATAAAGAAAAGAGGTTTAGTTGGCTCACGGTTCTGCAGGCTATACAGGAAGCATAGCTGGGGAGGCCTCAGGAAACTTCCAATCATGGCAGAAGGTGAAGGGGAAGCAGGCACATCTTACATGGCTGGAACAGGAGGAAGAGGAGAGAAAGGTGCTAAACACTTTTAAACAACCAGATCTCATGAGAACTCACTAACTATCAGGAGAACAGCAAGAGGGAAATCCACCCCCATGACCCAGTCACCTCCCACTTGGCCCCTCCTTCAAGAATAGGGATTACAATTTGGCATGAGATTTGCACAGGGACCAAATCCAAACCATATAAAATTTATTTTTTAGAATATTATGAAGTAGGAACATAACTTCATTTTTTTTCCTACATGACAGTCACTTCTACCATTTTCACACTGGTTTGTAATGCCACCTGGATCACATACAAATCACATAACTTGTGCTTTATGCGTCTCTATTTAGTTTTCCAATCTACTGATCCATATGCCTGTGTCAGTGCCAGACTGTCTCAATGATTTAGATTTATATGTCAGGACTAGTCTCCTTCTTAGTGTTCTCTTTTTTGAATGTTGTTTTGTCTATTCTTGAACCTTTAAACTTCCAAATGAATTTTAGAATTGTTTAGTTTCATTATATATTCTCTTGCTTCTTTCATCAGAATTGCATTGAACTTACAGGTTAATTTTTAGAAAATTTACAGGCTTACAGCACTGAACCTTATCATTATTTAGTAAGGCAGATTAAAATCAAAGTATGTCTGTAGCTATTACATTGTGAATAGCACAAAAACTTTGAGGAAAATTCTTCCAGTATTCCGTAACTATTATCTAATTCAGCAAAGACATCATTCCCTAATGAATGCCCACAACACATCTTCACAGTTTCACTTTGTTAACGTAATAAAAATATCAACCAACATTCCTATCAGAACTATACGCATTCATCATTGGTTGGCTACAGAAACAAGAATTCAGCAAAAAAGCAATGAAAGTATTCTGTGAACATCAATTGGCTTTATCCAATTTATAATAAAGAGCTTTATATATCTTATTATTATTTATAAATTATGTGATACAGAACCTTTATATTAGAAAATATAATAAACTTTTCTCTAAATACTTTTAATATATTTTTAATTTCTTAAAAATATATTGATAGTCTTCCCCCACCTGCCCAGCCAGAAAGCTGTTTGTTAAATATTTACCAGCAGACCACTGGCTCTAGCCCTCACCAGTATCTACATATCCTTGCAGAAGGCTACTCTGCTCCCAGGACAAAAGTGCCAGAGGGTGCCCCTCAGGTACAGATTATCTGAGAGGCCTCATGAAAAGTGCCCTGTTATGGTTGTTAAACATTTACCAGCACAACTATGGTTCTATCCCACTCCCCAAGGTAGCAGCTCTCAACCAATGACAGAAAGAGTTGATGTATAAATACCCCAGCTCCCTCACCCTCAGGTGGGTTGAAATAACTCTGATGTATGTTTTATACTTTTTCCCAGAGCTTCCCTAAGAGATTAAGCTCCAGTCACCCCAAGTAGGAGCTGGCCTGACAACACACCCTTTATTGTCTTCTCTTTCATTTTACTTCTCCTTTTCTCACTGATGTCTTCTTCCAAATCAACCTGTGCTTGAATTCTTATCTGTTCAAGACCACTGGATCTGTAATTCTTATACCCTTTCAGTCTGATTAAAAGTATCAAAAAAGGCTGGAAGGTAGAGATTGGATTTTGTGAAGAGGGCAGTTTGGAGAGAGTTGTTCCTATGCTCTAAGCTCCACTTGCCAATAAGGGAGAGGAGAGGACAGAGAGAGAGAGAGAGAGAGAGACAGAGAGAGAGAGAGAGAGAGAGAGAGAGAGCATGCGTGCAATTTTTCTCAACTCAAGGGTATGAGAATATGTATTAATTTCCCAGAGCTGTCGTAACTAAACGCTCCAAGTTGGGAGGCTTAAAACAACAGAAATTTATTCTCTCACATTTCTGGATGCTACAAATCTGAAATGAAAGTGCTAGCAGGGTTAGTTCTTTCTGAGAGCTCTGAAGAAAAATCTGTTCCATGTCTGTTTCCCAGCTTCTGGTGATGGATGGCAGTCCTTGGTATTCCTTGGCTTGTAGATGAAACACTTCAATTTCCTGCCTTTGTCTTTGTTTCTCTCCTTCTCTTCTTTCTCCTTCTCCTCCTCCTTCCTCTTCCTCCTCCTCTCCTTCTTCTCCTCCTCCCCCTCCCCCTCCTCCTCCTGCTCCTTCTCCTCTTCCTCCACTTCCTCCTCCTCTTCCTCCTCCTCCTCCTCTGTCTTCTTCTTCTTCTTCTTCCTCTTTTTCTTCTTCCTCCTCCTCTTCTTCTTCCTTCTCCTCTCCTCCTCCTCCTCCTCCTCCTCCTCCTCTTCTTCTTCTTCTTCTTCTCCTCCTCCTCCTCCTCCTCCTCCTCCTCCTTCTTCATCTGTTCTTCATCGTCGTCTTCTTCTCAATCTCTTTCTTCTTCCACCACTCTTATTGGAAAAAAAGCCCACCATACTTTAGTGTGACATCATCTTAAGTAATTGCATCTGCACTAATCCTACTTCTAAATAAAGTCACATTCTGAGGTACTAGGGTTAGGACTTTAGCATATCTTTTGGGGGGACATGATTCAACCCATAATAGGATGTTTTTCATGAGCTCTCTCAGAGCTCTAAGGGGTGATGCTTCCCTCATGCCCAGGGAAAGCTAACTAGTGGTGTTAGTGTAGAAGCAGTGATGATAGGTTGGACCTGCACTCACAGAGTGGGAACAAAGGTTGTATGAATATGCCTCATGGACTAGCCAGTGGGCCCTGGCTCAGGTTCTGTCCAATAAGATCACGTACATGGCTGGAGGGACCCTGGCAAGTAGCTCAAGCTAAACGCTGAATTTCTGAGGACTTAGGAAGGATTTGCAAATGATGATAAGAATAGAGTTACATCTGTCTGAATTAAGAAAACATAGGGAGGAATCCCCAGGGACATAAACATCCAAATAACCCATGAAGATGCCCCATAAGACAGAGTCAGCTTTAACTATATGCTGAAAAGCAAACATACAATGTTATCTGGCAAAGTTAGAACTGGTTTATCCCTTTAACTCTCTCTTCCATATCTTTTTTCATCCTGGTTGGGGCAGAAACCATAACTAATAAATGGGGGAGAAGTGGGGATGCAGAGAGAGTTGAAGTCAATCACACCCATGTTGCCAGAGGCAGGTGGCTATTAATCAGGCCTTAGCATGATGAGCGCAGAGAAGTTCCACCTTTCAATGAATTTTAAAGCCTTTGAAAGTAGCTTGGACTAGACTTTTTAATTTCCTAATAGGGATTATTATTGGAAACTTAGAGGGGCTTTAAGATCATCCGTGTCCTACAAATAAGTAGGCAATGAAGTCATGATTTCAGATCTTATGTGTTTGATGAGCAGGAGAAAATCACCACACTAAATAAATTTGGAAGAGTCATTTGTACGGAAAAATGAAGTTGTCTATGATTACTTCCCATAAGTTATGCAATCAACATGTTATATGTTATCCTCATCTCCATCCACTCCTTAAATCCCTTTTCATTCAGTCATACCGAGTTTCTTACATTTCCTCAAACCAACCCCACTGTTTGGTTACTCCATGCTTTTGTGCATACTGATCTTGCTGCCTGTAGCATCCTCCTTCCTTCTTCCTCTTCTAGCTAACTAATTCCTGTATAATCTTTCAATACATTGTCTCTTCAACATCACCTTCTCTGAGAACCATTCTTTTAACCTCCTCCTTTCCACCCATATTTAGATGCGTACTCCTACATAACAAATCTTATCACACAATTGTTGATTTCACATGTGCCCCCACTGTTCTGTGATATCCTTGAGAGCCTGAAATAGGTCTTATGATGTTCTTGGTGCTTAGTACAATGTCTACAACACAGTAGGCATTCAGTAAATAACTACCAATGGTGATGGTGGGGGTTCGCAGGGAACAGATTAGGAGCCAATTCTCAGGATTCTCCTGAGAAAGTCCCACATTTCTGGAGCAGAATAAGAGACTTCTGAAAGGTGTGAAGCAGCCTGTGAGTCAGAAGAAACATCACTGGGCTTGCAGAGAGCAGCAGAAGGTGGAGCTACTCATAGACCATGTGGACATGGCACACTCAGGAGTGCCATCTTTGAATCCTGCAGGACTATAAAGAGCTCAGAGATGACCATCAATTTTTTTGAGGTTCTCTGGAAGTTGGGTGGCAGATGTAAAGAGCTAGTGCTTTGTAACCATTGCCAAAATTTTTGTTGACTTGAACCTGAGTGCATATGAGGTGGAATGATGGAAAGCCGAAAGGATAAAGAAAATTTAAATAAATGTGTCAGGCACCATGCTTAGCACACTGCTTGACTTAGAGTGTAAAGAACTCTAAGAGTTCTAAAGAAACAATAAGCTTCTTAATAGAAATTTAACATAAGGAAATCTACTAACCTAGAACATGAGAAAGCAGACAAAAATGTGAAAATCTACACACACACACACACACACACACACAGTTTGTATCAGAATTTCATCACTGCCTGTCATGAGTAAGTATTGCTTTCTTGACTCTGTTCCTCTACGAATGACTCTCTTCATAATGTTTATAATAAAATATAGCAATAATAAAACATAACGAAAGATAAATGGGTGTATTTTTAAAAGTAATGGTACAAAAGAGGGTTTATGCTGCATGGCAGGCCATTTTTCATACTAAAAGGGGCCAAATTTATCTACATAAAACATGATCTAGTTCACTGCTTTTTCTGTGGAGTAAAAGCCATTTAAAATGTATTTCCTTCCCTTAACTCTTTCAGACTTCACCTCTTGTCTTTGTTGGACCCTGGATATTAACAATCAGCTTATTGTTGGTCTTACTGGAAGGTGAACCACTTCCCCCTGGGGAGATCCTACCTCCTGGGAAGCTCACTGTGCTGTATTTTTTTAGGAAAAATCTCAGAGTCTTCATTTTGGGCCTTGACATGAAACAGAGAACAGCGTATTTAGGATCTGGAAGACCAGAAGCAGCGGCCCTTAAGGGAGATTCTTTCAATGGTAATAGAACAGAAAGAGTCACAGAGCTGGACCTTAGTGTTCTTTTCTGGTCCTTCCTTTCTTAGATTGATGCCTGGTGAGGAGGAATTATTATTTGTTTCCACACCACCAATCTCTCCCATTTCTACTCTCCCTTCTCCAGCTGACTACTGGAAGCTGAGCCATTTATTAGATTGGTGTTCTTTTTTTTTTTTTTTTTTTTTTGCTTATATTGATGATGAAGGAAGTTAGAACATACTTGCTACATACATAAGCTTTATAACAAAACTCATAATCATCACCAATTTTATCTTCATAAAAATAGAAACATTCTAATAGTCTCTCTCATTGAACATTTGCTGTGTCCTAGTGCTGTCAGAAGAATTTTATACACATCGCATTTAATACTCACCACAACTTTGTGAAATAGGTAACCTACCTTCCTTCCTTTCTTCCTTCTTTCCTTTCTTCCTTCTTTCCTTCCTTCCCTCCTTCCTTCCTTCCCATCTTTCTTTCTTTCTTTCTTTTTCTTTCTTTCTTTCCTTTCTTTCTTTCTTTCTTTCTTTCTTTCTTTCTTTCTCTCTCTCTCTTTCTCTCTCTCTCTCTGTCTTTCTTTCTTTCTCTCTCTCTCTTTCTCTCTCTCTCTCTGTCTTTCTTTCTCTCTCTCTCTCTATCTCTCTCTCTTTCTTTCTCTCTCTCTCTCTGTCTTTCTTTCTTTCTCTCTCTCTCTCTGTCTCTCTCTCTTTCTTTCTCTCTTTCTTTCTTCTCCAGCTTCTATATCAAGAATGGGTTGTACTGTTTTCAGTTTGCACACAAAGGAAGTTGGGATATAGGAGGCCTGCACGACTTGCCCAAGGTCTCAGAGTGCGGAAGAGGCAGGGTGAGTACCAAAGCCCATGTTCTTCACCTCTGTGCTTACATTCACACTCAGCACCAGGTACTTTTCATTATTGATGGCTTTGTACTTTGAGAACTTTTAGTGGTAGCATTTTTAACCCCAGACCTAATTTCTTGGCCACCCAGAAGCAAATAGGTGTCCAAAAACTTAAGGTTGTTCTAAGAAAGGTATAATTATGATGGTAAACCTGTTTTTTTTTTTTTTTTTAAGTAAGCCATTCTTAAAAGAGCCATTCTTGCCCTACCTACAAGTAACTTGTGGAGAGCTGATTCTCTGTAATTTTAATTCTACATTATCTGTTCCTCAGAGTTGCTTTTTAGAAAAGTCTTTATTTGGAAGTACTAAATTGAAGGGGAAAAAGTCAATGTGCTTTTAAAGGTAGATTGTCCAGATTGATTTTTAAATTTTATTCTAGTTCTATTTTTGAACATCATTTAGTAACAAAATATTAGTTGTATCCTTGATAATAGAGAATAAATTATAAGTCCTGTACTCCCTGAAATAGACCTCACTGATAAAAAGTCAATTCGAGCCCATTCACAAGAACATAAAAAAGTATATATTTAACAAAAGTGTACAATACTTGTATACTGAAAACAATAAAATATTGTTCAGTCAAAATAAAAAAAGACCTAAATCAATAGAGGGATATATTATATTTATGGATTAGAAGATTCAGTATTGTAAATATGCCAATTAGTCCATAACAGAGGTCAAAAACCTATGGCCCATGGACCAAATGCAGCCCACTGCCTGCTTTTGTAAATAAAGTTTTATTGGAACACAGCCATACCCTAAAACATGATCTTGTTTACTGCTTTTTCTGTGGAGTAAAAGCTATTTAAAATGTATTTCCTTCTCTTAACTTACATATTACCTATGGCTGCTTTTGCTCTCAAAACCTAAAATATTTATGATCTGACTCTTAAATGAAAAAGTTTGTGAATTCAAGATCTATGCATTAACATAGTCTCAGTCAAAATCCTTATGATTTTTTTGTGTGTAGAAACTGACAAGCTGATTCTAAATTTGCACAGAAATGCAAAGAACCTAGAATAGTTGACAGTCTTGAGAAAGAACAATCTTCGAGAACTAATACTGTCATTTTTAAACTTAAGCTGGGCTGCTTAGGGCCCTGTCATCCGGTGGTGTTTTTCTAAGCTTTGTTTCTCCTCCTTCATGCTCCTAACCTTTGAGAAAGTCCCAGCTCAGAAGACTCATTTCCTTCCTGAGTTTATACGAGGAGAGGAGACAGATCTTCACTGCACAGCTCCTGGGACATAATTCAGTTCTGATGAAGGGCTGCAGGCAGGTGAAGGTGGAAGAGAGCAACTTGCCTTATTAAAACTCGGTGCCCTCTAAGGAAGGTTGTTACAGATGAGTGCTCTGGGCAAAGCCTTTTGTAGGATGATTTGTGGGTCAAACAGGTCCCTGACTAGAGTGTCCCTCTCCCATTGGGGTTCTTCCACTTTGACCTCCTCTGCTACAACCATTTATGACCCCATTGCTTCCGCTTTCCCCCTAGGGCTCAAGTGTGGGCAAAATCAAAACCCCCTTCTTTTCCTTGTTTCTTTTACCTCCCGTATCTCCCAAGATCCTCTACCCAATTAAGTCCTCTGGCCTCAAAACAAAGTAGTAAATTGACGAACTTTCTTATTTCATATTTCAGAAGAGGCAAAAGGGCCTCTTCTGAAAGCAATGGAATACAAAAATCAGCATAATCAAGGAAAATATAAAACCCTGATTGACTGATTTATAAAACCCAGCTTTCTGATCCGATTTTGCCAAAATTATTAACAAGACACTCCATTTCTGTTTGACCCATATTTTTTCTCTGATCTGTGTCATCTCCAGGTGGTTTTCCAATACTTAGAAACTGATGTAGCTCTTCCCGGACATTTCTTAGTATTTTGCCCCATCCGAGGACTGGCACCCAATGCCTTAAAAACTAAACTTTTTCATGACTCGAACTCCCAGATATCGTAGAGTCTGCCCTTACTTCAAGGTCCATTTGGAGCAACAAGCCTAGTGCATAAATTACTTAAAGCATAGTGGTGGTTGACACCTTCCATTCCCAGTCATTACCTAGCTTTGTCAGTATGATACGGTAGCTACGGTGAAATGGTTCTGAAGCCAGT
This sequence comes from Pongo pygmaeus, assembly GCF_028885625.2. Classification (NCBI taxonomy): domain Eukaryota; kingdom Metazoa; phylum Chordata; class Mammalia; order Primates; family Hominidae; genus Pongo; species Pongo pygmaeus. The sequence continues at coordinate 61,633,028 of NC_072377.2, forward strand.
CACCCTGGGTTCAAGTCTTAGTTCTACCTTTGCTAGCTCTACAACTTTGGGCAAGTTACTTAACCTCTCCCTGCCTCAGTCTCCTCATCAGTAAAATGAGGATAATAATATTGCCTACCTTGTAAAATCCTACCTTGCAAGGTCATGATGAGTATCCATTGGGAAGATAAACAAAATAGAATTAGGAATCAAGACTTATTTGCCACTTAAAAAATATCATTAATTCTTTCCGAGCCTAGTTTATCAGTGCTGCCCACTTTGGAGTTAACGCTGAATAGGTGAGGAGGCAGGTTACTTCTGATAATACTCAGCTGTGTAGGGAGAGGGCCTATCCCCAGAAGAAGTAGAGAATAATCTGAATACGAGGTGGGCAGCGTGATGAGCAGAGAACCGTCTGGTCACATCACTAGAGGTATCCTCTTCAGACATGGTAATAATGCTGTGGAAATGTTCCCCCTGCACTCTCTGGCTCACTGTCTAATCGAGTCTCCAAAGAATGGAAACTGAGTCAACTTTTCCTTGTTGTGTTGTTGTATTTTTTCCCCTCTCCAAAGAGAAGAAGCAAAGCCCTTTATGTCCTTGGAAACTGTGTCTTATGTACTTTACAGATTTTATTTCTCTAAGGAGATCTGGTTATCATCCCTTTTCATCAAATTTATGATACTCCTCTGAACTCTCTCCAAGTACTGCATTTTCTTCCATGCTGTGGACCACAGCTGGATGGGATGCACTCCCCAGGGTCTCACAGTGACCATGATAAAAAGGCTGTTCCTGTCCCACGAAGCCTCCTTAGCATCCCATTTGGTGCCCAGTCTAACTGTAAGTATATATTACTCCTGAGTTTTTCTATCTTATTTTCTGATATTCAAGTATTTGTATATTAAATCATTTGAAAAATGTCTATCATGATTACAAAGCCTGTTTTGCTATTTCAGAAAAATTTATTGTGTCCCAATGGATGTATCTGCTGTTGAAAACAGAATTCTCCACTCTGAGGATGAACCACAGGGGGTCATAAAAATTGCATTCTGCAGTATTTTTTCTATTTTCTATTCATGCACATCTTCCTGACTTAGAAATTATTCAAGTTTCCAAAAGAGTAAATGATTTTAAATAAAATGGTTAAAATATTCTAATGTAGTCGTATTTCTGTTAGGGGTGAATGAATGTTAAAAACAGGAGTTTCAAGCATCTAAAAGTGAAGGTATAGACAGAAAAACTAAAGTGTAAGAGGGAGAGGAAGGAAGCACTGTGATTTCTACTCAACGCATGACCATTCAGGCTATTCAAGAAGAAACAGGCTTTTAGATGACCCATAAATATGAAAGATAGACTGATGGGGAAAAGGGCCCAAGGTATGGTAGTGGGATGCAGACATCTCTTTACCTCACCCTGTCTTTGCTGTTAGAGTGCTTTCTAGCAGGGAAGGCTTCCTTTCTCCAGCAGTAAAGCTTCTTAATGAAAGCAGTTTGGAAACATACGCCCATTTGTGATCTCAAAAAAAAAAAAGTGGACATAAAACATACTGTCAGTATTATTTTCCTACTACTTTAGCATGAAAAAAATTGTTATTTTTGAAGTTTCACTGCTTTAGAATAAAAGAGGCTGAAAAACATAATTATGAAAAACATAAAAAAAAGAAATTCCTAACAACCTGTACGAATCAGGTTCTGCTAACAGTTGTAACAAATAACCTCCAAATCTTGGGGCTTTAGAAAAAGTTTCTTTCTTTCTCTCAACACAGGGCAGTGCAGGTCTCTGCTGTGGTGCGTAGGCAGGGCAGTTCTCCTCTACAGTCATTCAGGCTTCTTACACCTTGAGGTTCTGTCACCTTTCAGTACCCTGGAGTCCTCCTACTTCCCCTGCATCTGGCTGGCAGAGAGGAAGGGAGAGAGAGGGAGTGGAGGATCGGGCTTGGCAGCAGTGTCCATTGTTCCCACCAATATTCTTCTGGCCTAACTGCAAGAGAGACTGGGAAATATAATTTAGCTGTGTGCTCAGAAAGAACAGCATATAGGTTTGATAAGTATTCATCCAGTCTCTGTCATATAATCTAAATTAAAGGTCACATATTAGCAGCAGGCAAGCTAAATGTTGTCCCCAGATGCGTTTCCTTTTGGCCTGCATCAAGTGGTTTAAAAAGTCAATTTTGTTCAAAAACTTTAATATGGGAAGATTTCACACTTAAAAATAAAAAGAAAATCTAGTATTTTTGGTTCCTCTCAACAAATCAGAAAATCTTGTGGGCCTGCATTTTCTTTTGTCACGAAATGGCTGAAATTAAGTAGCAGCTGACCCTCAGCTTAGGTCTACAGTCTCCAGTTCACCCTTGTTGGGGCTCAGAAAATGATACCCCGAAATATGGTGCTCTGATATGCTGAACTAAAGTGTACTGACCTGATGGGTTCTTCCTGTTTGCTGCACAGGCAAAACCAATTCACTGAGACCATGGTATTGCAGTAAAGAAACAGTTTAATTAATGCAAGGCTGGCCATGCAAGAGAACTGGAGTTATCACTGGAATCAGTCTCCCCATAGGCTCAGAGATTAGGGTTTTTATGGTCAATTTGGTGGGCAGGTGACTAGGGAATGGGTGCTGCTGACTGATTGAGGATGTAATCATAAGCGTGTGGAAAATGATCCTGTGCACTGAGTCTGCCTCTGGGTGGGTGCGGGGGTTACGGGACCAGTTGAATGATGAGTCACGAGTCTGGGTGGGGTCAGTCAATTGCCAGAATGCAACAGTCTATAAAACATCTCAAAAGACCAATCTTAGGTTCTATAATAGTGATCTATAGGAGCAATTGGGAAAGCCACAAATCTTGTGACCTCTGGCCATATGACTCCTGAATAGTAAGCGATTATAGAAACTATGCATACATTTTAGCAGAATTTGGGCCCCTCCCATAATACTAATCTTGTAGCCTTTCACCAGTTTTACAAAGGCAGTTTCAGCCCCCAAACAAGGAGGACGCAGTTTAAGAGAGGGAGTATTATCATCCTTGCTTCAAAGTTAAACTATCAACTAAATTTCTCCCATGATTAGCTTGGCCTATGCCCAGGAATGAGTGAGGACAGCCAGCCTGGGAGGCTAGATTGGGCCAGCCATGCTGGACTTCTCTCACTGTCATAATCTTTGCAAAGGTGGTTTCAAAAGTCATAGCCTCAAGGTCTCTATGATCCTCTTCCCTCCCACTCAACTCTGCCCTGTCTCTCAGCCTTATGTCTCTCCCAAAGCACAGGATGAGGCTTTACTCTGATATTCCCTTATCTACTTTAAGACCAGACTTGCCAAAGGAAACACAGTTGCCTTCCATCCCCTCCCTAAAATCCAGAAAAGAAGATTGAGAAATGCAATCACACTTGGAAAGACTTTTTCACAAGATAATGTCTGCCCCTCTGGCTCATTCAAATTACGAAGAGAATAATTTACAAGTTAATTTCTGTCTCCCATACTGCCCCTCAAAAAATCATTTACTACTCCTTAAAATTGCTACACCCCATCTCTGCTTCCCCTAGGGAGAAGGGCATATAAGCATCTAGACCTCACTAGGTTATTGAGCAATCATTCTGCGATTTCCATGTGCTATGCATGTTAAATAAGCAGTATGCCTTTCCTCTTATTAATCTGTTTATTGTCAGTTCATTTTCAGCAAACCTTCAGAGGGCAGAAGGGAAGCTTTCACCTGGCTCCTACACCCTGAAGCCTGTTTCAGTCACTCATTTGCCTGGCCTTTGGAGATGCTTACACTTGCATTCTCTGGTCTGCATGATGATTTATTCTTTTTTTTTTTTTTTGAGACAGAGTCTTGCTCTGTCTAACAGGCTGGAGTGCAGTGGTACGATCTCGGCTCACTGCAACCTCCACCTCCCGGATTCAAGTGATTCTCCTGCCTCAGCCTCCTGAGTAGCTGGGACTACAGGCGCCCACCACCACACCAGGCTAATTTTTGGTATTTTTAGTAGAGACAGGGTTTTTCCATGTTAGCCAGGATGGTCTCTATCTCCTGACCTCGTGATCCACCCCCCTCGGCCTCCCAAAGTGCTGGGATTACAGGCGTTATTCTTTTTTATATTCTAGATCTTGTCATTAATATGTCAATACCAACAATTGACTGCTATGGATTGATTCAGTGTGTATTTGTTAGATTACTTTTTAGATCATAGTGAAAACTACTTGCCAACCCTGAAACTCTCTTTTTCTGTAGAAGTAATGGCTAATGTCCAATTATGAATGAATTGAGATGTTTTACTTTTAGCCTAATTGTATGCTTAGTCATAATTTATATTCTGAACTAAAATGGTAATCTATCAGAAATACTGTTGAATGTGAAAATTTTTCTTTTTTCTTCCTAGGATTAATAATGTTTGCTGGGCTTGTAATTTTAAGATCCTTTTTATGGACAAAGATCTTAAGCAAACAGAATGATCCTTAGGTTGACAGCAGAACAGTTAATAGAGACGTACTCTACTTTGTTGTTGACCACTGGCTATTTTGGGAATGGTGTCAGGTGGATTTGACATGGCTATTAAAATAATCAACTTAAATAAAAAACACATCCCAATATAGTTCCCTTGTAGTTCTTTTAGTTGGATTTGAAACTGTTCCACAACTGAAATTTGGAAAATCAAGTTATATTGAAGGTGGAGGGAGGAATGGTTGGCTGAATTTAAATGACAGATTTAATTGTTTTGTTTTGTTGGAGAACACTGTCTATAAATGTCTAAGAATTTGGTGTTAGAAGTTTGTACACTATTCTAAAAAGAAGGAAATAGAGGATCAAACTTACAGTGAACAAACTATTTGCAAAGAAAATATCTCTTAACACCCTAGAAAAGCAAAGAAAATAAATGTGAACACACCTAAGGGCAATTAACACTTATAAAATGAAAGTACATTATACTGACAGCTTTATCTTTTTTGTTTGCTTTTTTAAAAAAATGAGCAGAGCTTGAAGTGTTAATTTTAAAAATCAGGGCTGGGCGCAGTGGTTCATGCCTGTAATCCCAGCACTTTGGGAGGCCGAGGCACGTGGATCACGTGGTCAGGAGATCGAGACCATCCTGGCTAACATGGTGAAACCCCGTCTCTACTAAAAATACAAAAAATTAGCTGGGTGTGGTGGTGGGCACCTGTAGTCCCAGCTACTCGGGAGGCTGAGGCAGGAGAATGGCGGGAACCCGGGAGGCGGAGGTTGCAGTGGGCCGAGATCACGCCACTGCACTCCAGCCTGGGCGACAGAGCGAGACTCCATCTCAAAAATAAATAAATAAATAAAAATAATAACAAAAATCACCTGAGGGTATTTTAATGTTTCTGGTAAAATTACTGATGCTCATAATGGCAGCCTTTCTAGCACTTTTCAGTTTACCTGTTTGGATTTGTAGTCATGCCTTGCTTAACTACAGGGATACGTTCTGAGAAATGCATCATTAGGTGATTTTGTCGTTGTGTGAACCTCATACAGTGTACTTATACAAACCTAGATGGTATAGCCTACTATACATCAATATCAAAGCTATATGGTATTGCGTATTGCTCCTAGACTACAAACCTGCACAGCATTTTACTGTACTGAAAACTGTCGGTCATTGAAACACAACAGTACCCAAATGGCATTTGTGTATCTGAACATATCTAAACATAGAAAAGGTAAAAATACAGTGTTATTATCTTATGGGATCACCGTCATATCTGTGGGTTCACCGTCATATCATATGGGGTCACGATCTGTCAGTGACCAAAATGTCATTATGCAGTGCATAACTACACATACAAGTGACAAAAATTCTGTGGAGAGAAGCTTTAAGCACATTTGTGAAACAAGCTACAGAAGAACTTTTGTTTTACATTTTTATTGTGTATTTGGATGAGGGGAATAAACTGCTGACATAATTTGCTGATGATTCAGAATTGGCTATCAGCAGAATCATGATCCTGGTGAAGATGGAGGAAAAAATATAGAGAGATCTCCTGTGACAAAAAGTGAGTGAAAAATTGTCACAAAATCACTTTTGGTGGTGGGGGGTAAGGGGATTGCCCCTGGGGAAAAATAAGTCATTGGATCGTGTGGGTTGAGAGAGGCTGACTGAAGAGCACCTGAGCACTCTTGGCTGTCTTACCCAGCCCCAAATCCTCACTCAACACCCAGAAATGGGAATTATCTCCTTGCCAAGATGGGGAAACTGAGTCTCAGATGGATTGATAAACTTGGCAAGGTCTATAAGCAAAATAATAGAGGATGTAGGAATTCAAACTCATGGCTTCCAGGCACCAAAGTCCTCACTGAGAAAAACAGAGTGAACATAGAGAAATGGCATTCTGAGAGAGAGACCCATTGAAAGGAAGTGGACAGTGAGCTTGGGTTTTAAATGTGATTCAATGACCTGCTGACTGAGAGGAAGTTTCAAAAGGTCTGTAGCACAGTGGGCTGAGGGACACTGCAATTCTTCTCCCTCCAACTCCCAGAGACTAAGTCCAGCAGCATGGGCTTCAACCAGGGGCACTTTGGTACCAGAAGGATACAGGCTGGACAGATTCCAACAGAGCAATAAAAACAGTAAAGGAAACAGAGATTTATCTGTCAAAGGATGCATGAGTCCAAGCACTTGTAGCTTGCAGTAATGGGGAGGAGAGGACGATGGATGGCAACTCTTTGAAGTGTGTGTCTGCATTTAAGGAGTGATTAGCTTGTAGCAGGAGTACACCCAGGAGTGGAAAGTGACGAAATGTGGATAAGAAACCTCTAAACTGATAGCAGAAAATGGTTTTTGGAAGAGTTACAGGGCAACTCCTTGAGGCTCTGATGTTTTTCACTTTTCCTGACTCACTTGTTTTCCAGGAGTCCCAGCGTCTCCTGAAGAAATCCCTTTCCCATTCAGCCGGCAGCTGCAACAGGTGGGATGGGCCAGACCAGCCCTCTGGGGATGCTGATCCCAGGGAGCATCCAGGCCGGAAGGTCCAAACAGGCAAGTGACTCATTTGCTTTTCCTCCCTTGGTCATGTCTATGACTCATACACTTTCATTCAGTCCCAAGTATGAGAAAGGAACATCAAAAAGTCCAAGATGTTATCAAATATTTGATGAAAAAGGAAATTCCCCTGTCATATGATCCTTACAGAAAATGTTTATTTAGTCTTCATTTTGTTGACATTTCTTTGATTTATCAACATTCAGAAGGTAGAGTGAGGAGAAGAAAGACTGTTAAGTGAGACAAAGAAAGGTTAGGATGGCTCAGTCATTGCTCCCCCGAGGGAGTGATCTAAGCTGCTCACCCACAGACAGAAAGGGTAAATGGTCTAGCTCTTCACTAATAAGAAAGGACTCTTCATTTGAGTAAGTGCGGAGTATTTACAGAGCTGTGTTTGTAATCACATGGTGCCTGTGTATAGATGGCTGGGAGACAGGATAAACGGGTGGGTGATTTAAAAGCATCAACTTTGGTATCAGATGGATCTGGAGTGGAATTATGGATCTGTCACTTATTAGCTGTGCAACTTTCAGCAAGATCCTTGAGTGCTCTGAGACTTAGCTTTCAGATCTATAAAATAACAATTATAAAAAAATAGCAGCAATGATAATGCCAACATGTCTATCACTGATTAAGCTTCTACTTTGTACCAGACATTGATCTATGGATTTTACATATATTATCTCATTTTATCTTTCCAACAAACTAAAATATGGGTAGTACTATTGTCTCCATTTTATAGGTGTGGAAGCCAAGTCACTGAGAGCTGAAGGAACTTGCTCAAGGTCACGCAATTAGAAAGGAGCAAAATATCTCCCTCCTCAGATTGTTATGAGGCTTACTCAAGGTAAAGCAGCTAAAGAGATTAGTTCCCTGTAAATGTACAACAGTATATATGCTTATTTTTTTTTCAAACTAAAGACAAGGAAGGGGGAATTCCCTTTCTAATTGTCCCAATTGCTATCTCCTTTTTTTTTTTTTTTTTTTTTTTTTTTTTTGAGATGTAGTCTCACTTTGTCACCCAGACTGGAGTGCAGTAGCGTGATCTCGGCTCACTGCAACCTCTTCCTGCCAGGTTCAAGCAATTCTCCTGCCTCAGCCTCCAGAGTAGCTGGGACTGCAAGTGCGTGCCACCATGACCAGCTAATTTTTTGTGTTTTTAGTAGAGACGGGGTTTCACCATGCTGGTCTCGAACTCCTGGTCTTGTGATCTGCCCGCCTCGGTCTGCCAAAGTTCTGGGATTACAGGTGTGAGCCACGGTATCCGGCTGCCATTGACTTTTTAAAATAAGTAAGTGATTCTGTCTGTTATCAACATCTTATGCACAAGTAATTCACAGTATTCTTTATTTTTTAACACAAAGTTTTCAAAATTCATAGAGATTATTTGTAAGACAGCTGTGAGCAACATCTGATACTAGGCTAGGACATATCCCTCCGCTTTGTTCAAGAAACTGCTCTATACTTTCAATCAACTAAAATAAACATGTGGAAACCATTGAAAGCTTACTTTCCGTGAACTCGTTCACAAATCTAGGGGCATACTTCAGAGTAAAATATAATCTCTTCTCTACACACGCATCATGCAAACATGCATGCATGCACACACACACAATGCAACTCAGATGTTCAAACTGCCTTTGAAGGTGGCGTTGAGCAAAGCTGTCTTACCCAGTAGTGTTGCTATTCATCTTGGTTGGTGTATTAGACTGTTCAGCTACCACAACAAAATACCACAGACTGGGTAGCTTAGGCAACAGAAACTCACTTTCTCACAGCTCTGGAGGCTGAAAAGCCTCAGATCAGGGTGCTGGCCAGTTTGGTTTCTGTTGAGGGCTCTCTTCATGGCTTGCAGACAACCACCTTCTCATTATGTCCTCACGTGGCCTTTCCTTAATACATGTATGTAGAGACCTTTCTCTCTCTCTCTTCCTCTTCTTATAAGCCCACCAGTCCTATCAGATTAGGACCTACTCTTACAACTTCAGTCAGTCTTAATCACTTTCTAAAAGCCCTATCTCTGAATACAGTCACATTGGAATGTAGGGTTTCAATATATGAATTTTGGGGGTACAGAGTTCAGTTCAGTGTACAGAAATTGGCTGAGGCTGGATTGTTTTTATGCTGGGGCCTATGTATCTGAGAGAATCATTTATTAATCATTCAAATTTTCCATGTGGTCATCTTTAGAACAGTAATTGCCAAAGGGCTGTGAATCAGGTGTTTATTGTAGAACATGAACAGATGAAATGTAACAGATAAGGCTCCCTTGGTAAAGCAGAGTCTTGGAATACAGGGTGGTGGTGTTCTTTCTAAAAATAAGTCTTGGTGGCTATTGTGCTGCTAATACTGAGGGCATTTTAAAACGTAAACAGGGCCTAAAAGTAAAAGCTAGATCTGGAAAGGAAAGGGACTATTCTGCAGAAGGAACACATTCTTTCCAAGTGGTTTGCATAATTTCCTATGTCGCTTTCATGTTAGAGAAAACACATAGGTATTTTGGATGACTATGTAGACCAAGTTTTCGTATCATCTCAGAAATATCACTGGGGCTGGTTTGGTTAATCGAAGAAGGCTTGTTAACTTTTCTTTCATGTGTAATTTAAAACTGGAAAATATGAACGTGCTATTTTCTTGCTTTCAGACTTTGTTACCTTCTCCCTTTGGACATAGGCAGGCTCAAGTGGTGTATGTATATACGTCTGTATGTGAGTAGAGCTGGGGGAGTGGGGAGATGGGAGGGGTTGGACAAAAAAATTAGAATTTGTCAATTGTAAAAGCCCTGGTAACATTCAGCTTCTTGTGTTCAATATAGGGCCTATTTATTAGGCTATTGTTCTGAGAGAGGATTTTCAAGAACAAATTTAAATCTCTCCGTCAAGAAACCAAAGGCCGGCCGGGCGCAGTGGCTCATGCCTGTAATTCCAGCACTTTGGGAGGCTGAGGCGGGTGGATCACGAGGTCAGGAGATCGTGATCCATCCTGGCTAACACGGTGAAACCCCGTCTCTACTAAAAATACAAAAAAAAATTAGTCGGGCGTGGTGGCGGGTGCCTGTAGTCCCAGCTACTCAGGAGGCTGAGGCAGGAGAATGGTGTGAACCTGCGAGCTTGCAGTGAGCTGAGATTGCGCCACTGCACTCCAGCCTGGGTGACAAAGCGAGACTCCATCTCAAAAAAAAAAAGAAAAAAAAAGAAACCAAAGACCAAGACTGAAGACCCTATTGGTTCTCCCCATAGAGTAGAGAAGCCTCATGCTTCTCAGGACAGTAAGGCTATGACTTCATGGCGGAAGGGTAAGTGATAGGTTTCACCCTATCTAGAGTAGAGTAGTACTCATGCATCTCTGGATCTCCACCAGGCCCTGGCCAGCCTGAGGGAGAGACCAGATCACCAGTTCACCAGCACCACAGTTCCCCAGGTGGGCAAGGATCCCTGTGTCAGAGATTCCAGGAGCCAGAGGACTCCCCCTGCACCTCCAGGAGGTCATGGAAACCTTAAGCTACAACCACCTTCTCCTCTCCCTCTTTTCCATTCACCACTTTAGGGGGAAAAACAGATGGGGAGGGAGAGTGGTGGGAACAGGAAAGGAAGGAGGAAGCCTTCTAGAAGGCTGAGAATTTGTGCCCAGGAATAACTGTTACTCAAAGACACGGTTTACATGACAAGTTAAGGCTAGGTCCGAAATCAGATAGGGCTAAATGTTAAATTTTTAAAGGTGTGCAACAGAAATGAGTTATCTTGTCAGATTAGCTATAGGAAAAGAAGCCACATCTTACCTTCTATCTAGCTGTGCTTATGGACTGTAGCATGAGTGGATTTTGCTTCATTTGCTTCTTGTTTCATGAATGGCTAAGTGTGTGTTTATGTGTGTGTGTGAGATGTGGTAGGTGTGGTGGGGAAAGGAATAAAATATAGTTTCACTGGGAACATACTCAGTCACACATGAGTCCCACTAAAATGAAATTGTAGGAAACATCCCAAAGTATAAATGTATTTGGCAATTATATCAGACATTTTAGCATTAAATATCTCACTTCTCACTGGTTCCTCATGGCAGAGTCAAACCAGAGGACCTTAACCAGTGCTTTCTGAACACAGACACCCACCTCCCAAAATGTGATTTGCAAAACGACCTAAGGCACACTCTCCACCACCATCACCATCCCCATCATTACTTGCAGCGAGCATCTACTAAGCTTACTCTACGTTAAGTACTCAGTGTTCTCTACTAAATGCTTTACACGATCATATTCAGTCTTTGCAACAACCATACTAATATTATCCCCATTTTAAAGATGAGGGAACTGAGGCTTACAGATGAAGTAAGTATTTAAGCCAAGAATCAGGGCCATGTATTAATAGTTCCAAAGACTATGCATGTTTTTTTCCATTCCGCCATGCTATTTTCAAGCTTCTTTTGAAGATGACACTTTTAGAGAACTTTCTGGTATCTCTGAAGTTCAATTTTTGGGCTTTCTGTTTTCTAGGTTCTATGTTGATGTGGCTCACAGCCAGTAGTGTAGGGTACAGGAGAAACCTTCATCACCTCATCTTCTCAGGGCCCTACTGCAAGCCAGCATCTCCCCTCCTTCCTCTCTGCTTCAAGATCCATGGAGGTATATTTTAATATTTTCTAGTATAGTTATCTTTATTTCAGTTGGTTAAGTATCAATTTTCTTATCTAATATCCTGAAGCACTTCTCTCTACCACCTGTCTTATTTTTATCCATCTCTAGGTATAAAGTTTTTGATAAAGAAAAGTGTCATTAGACACTACCTTCTCTTTACCAAAGGTTTTCCAGTACGTTAATAAGGCTTCTCTCTGGGAACATTTTACAAATTTCAAATTGGATAATCAATTTAAAATATATGCAATCCAGCAAAGAGACAGCAAATACCACTAATGCTCTTCACTTGGTTTGGCCAAATCACTCACCTGGGATAAAGTAGAAATACACCAAAATGCATTTAGAAAAATGTCTGGACTCTCAGAGTCCCAGTGTTTCCAGACAAACACTGACAGTTTTAGCTTTTCCTATTACCAAGGCAAAGGGTTTTGCTTTTGATTCTCAGCTTTACAGATTTCTTTTACCTTTGTCAACCTAAGTTTTCCAAATTTGCTAACCTCTTTTAAAGACATGCCATGTACAGTGGCGCTTCCTGGCTAGCATGCCCATCTTGTTCCCCAGCCCACTGTGCGGGCCTTAATCATTCTTTAAATCCCAGATCCTAGTTCCCTCTTCCATGAATCTTCCCAGACCTTTTCAGCTTCCATTCATTTCCCTTTCTTGGGAAACCTACAACACTTATTAAGTGAAACATTACTTTTGGCATTTAATTGTGTACTGCCTGAACTATTACTTATTATTTACATGTATGTATAGCTTCTCTTTCCAGTGACAAAACCGGTTTCTTACATGGAAGTAATTTTGTTTTGCCACATATGAGTCCCTGCAGAATGACAAATAGCAGACATTTAATAAATGCATATTGAATGGATGAAGGCACTTTGTTTCAAAGGGATAACCCTAGAGTTGATTTGACTCAGGAGAAAATACAGCTCACACAGCTCATTGGAATGCTTATTGTTTTGCCATTTCCTGGTAGTGGAAAGTCCCAGTCAGTTATCAATTAATAGTATCAACAACTATTTTATCTAGTGCTTAACAGGGGATGACATCCAGAGGTAACTTCACAGACAGAGCCTGTTGTGAAACAGGTTGAATTCTGCCACATCTTACTACCTTCCTGGTCGCAGACCAATCACTTAACTCCTGCAATGCCACATGTAGAAAATATATTCTGTTATCAGTGAGTTTACAAGCCTGTGATACCACGCTCCAGAAGCCAGCAGGAATGTGATACTGGTGTAACTGAGCCCCTGGCTTTGCAAGTTTGTACACTTAAGCATCTCTGAGTGAAAAGCAGTGATATAAACACAAAGGAACCATTATTAGAGAAATCATATTTATGTTCCCATATTGTATGTGGTCAGAGGAAAGCAAGACAAGGGCAAGACTTGGGCAAGTGACGAGACGTATTAGCAGTGGCAGCAACAGAGCTGGGTAAACAGCTGTAAATCCCAAATGCTGAGCCGTGTTAACATTTTACAGAATGCTTTGATCCTTTTCAGTAAGATAAAAGGCAAGAATAAATTCACACAGCCTCTTTGGAGGTCAGTGTGATTTCTCTGTTTCTGTGGAAAAGCACTAACTAGTCACATGTTAATTCACAGTTTGATGCTCACCAAACTGGAGCAGACAGTTAGAGGTAGGGATGACTTACCAAAAAAAAAAAAAAAGAAAAAAGAAAAAAAAAAGAAGACTGGTTTCCCCAGAACCTGAATGGAGATCCTGCAGCTAAAAGAGGTCATCCATCTCTTTTGGGTGTTCTTTTTAGACATCCAAATGCAGACTGGATGGTGCCTTCCCAGAAGAGCATGTTGTGGGTCATCTCTCTATGGGGATAACTGGGGAAGGAAGCTTCCTCCCAAAGGACATGCAGCCAGAGTATGATTTTACAGTAGAATCTAAGAATATTAATAATTCTTTGAACATAAATGACCAAGGAGCTGATTTCAGCAAGAAGTTTCCGGGAGAAGTTTCAAACTGTTGTAACTGCCAAGTATTAAGGGGCAAGATGCCACTAATTCCCAGTGGATTAAAAATACTGCTAGTTTTTCTCAGGGACATTTCAATTTTGGAAAGAGTGTCAGTTTAGAAACACAAATTAAATACCATCTTTGAGATGAAATGAAACCTGAAGGAATTAGACAATTCACCAATAAGAAGGACTTTTCTCAAGTAATCTGTGAACTGTGTGTTCTAGAAAGGACTGTATGTACTGAGTGGAGGCAGGGGGATGAGAAGAGGAGCTGAGGAGGAGGAGGAGTCTGAGGAATGTGGCCTGGGACTACTCAGATAAATTGTTACAAAGGAGGAATCTGACCTAGGAACCAATCTCCATCTCTTGAGGTGTCTGGGCCAAAACATGTTTTATGACTTTGATGATAGAAAAAAATCTATGTATTTTGAATGCTGATATAATGAAGATCAAAGCTGCACAATTTGGATGAAAAGAACACTACTGTCATGTTTCAAGTTTTGCAAAATACATGATGGAATGATCTTTAGATCACATGGTTGAATGTGAAGATTTGAGTATCTCACAAAAAAAGAATCTTGCAAATACATACAGAGAAAATTATGATAATGCAAATAAAACCCTTTAATTTATGTTGCATGAAAGAAGTTTAAAGTAGGAATAAGTAAGCATGAGTCTATGTTAATAGACTAGCCACCGTAAATAGGAATATTTATCCATTGTTTACAAATCCATAGAATTATTAGATGAAAACTATACCATTCTAAATATGTAGGACTCTTTATCATCCACTTACAAAAGTAATGGCTTTAGTATCTATTGTTTACTTATGTCTCTACCATTCCAGAAATTGAGTAGAGCAGGTAGCACAGAGGGAGGGAGAAGCAGCTTCAGAGGTCAAGTCTTAATTGACAGGCCCTGGACCTTGACCTTTGGGCACCCTAACTGGGCCTCTTCTAAAAACCAGACCATGAGTTGCCCCCAAACCGATTCTTCTGAAGTAACCAAATCTATCAATGAATGAATATTAAAATGAAACTTGAACAAGCCGCAAGTGCAAAGGGGATTAAGAATGGAGTCTGGTAGGGAGAGGCACCCCAAAATAAGAGTAGGTGCAGAAAGAAAATTAAAACAATTTTGAAAATGGGTTTCTTTCATTTTTGAGTTTTACTTCTGTCAGTCCTTGGGGACCAGGAGAATATGGCAGCACAGGTGCTTGAGAACAGGCTGCGCTGGGATTTGGAAAACCTATTGACTTTAGAGAAGTTACATAACCTCCCTGGGCTTCCGGAACCTTATCTATAAAAGGAAGAGGTTGGATTCAAAGATGTCTTTTCTGCTTTAATATGTTCTGGTTTCACCAAGCAAGTCTTTGCCTGGCATCTAGAAAAGATCCTCAGCCCAAACAAAGCGATATCATCCAGAAGGAAAATGCCCTTCAGGTCTGTTTCAGGACTTCAGTGTTCACCATGATGGTGAGTGACGGTCTTTCTTGGCCACCAGCTGTCTGGAGCGACCCTGAGGCCTCCTCAGGGGTGCAAGTGAGGAGGAGCTGCAGAGGCAGAGGAGAGACACCAGGATGGAAAGTGACTCAGGAATGAGACTGCTCTCCCCATTCGACTCTCAGTCCAAAAAACCATGCTCCTATTGTGAAAATTAGAACTTTGAGCAGCGTTCCATGTGTTTATTCTACTTGTATCAAAGAGGCTTTCATCTCCCTAGAGCAAATTATTAACACATTCCACCAAAGTTGTGAGGGTGGAGGCCTGGCCTTGGAGAAAAAATAATCACCATCATAATAAAGAATTGCCCGAAACGTGAACTTAAGAAAAACTAACATAAAAGCCCCCACTTTTAATGACAGTGGTTGGAAAGGCGCCAAGGTCCTTGTGCCCAGGGGAGCATGGTTGGCTGACTCCTTGTCCGTGGGCTGACCCTTCTGTGTCCAGGAATTTTCCATGAGCAGGCCGTAGTGTGGGAGGTGGGGACTTTTGCAGGTTCAGCAGGTTGAGGCACTCACAGCCAGTTGCCCTAAGCCTTAACTGGAGACCAGATTTTGTTGGCTGAGTGAGCAGTGGCTCTCAGTTCCAGGCAATAAATCTTTGCTTCTCAAGATCTTTTGGTTGAGAAGAGGAGGGAGAAAAATAGAGAGGAGAGAAAGAGGGAGAGAGGAGAGAGAGAGAGAGAGACAAAGAGAGAGCAAGAGCAAGAGCCAACTCTCAGATACAGCCAAGAGGAGCAACAGACATAAAATAAGCCCAACAATATTTCAGTTTCATGAATGGATTATTCCCTAAAGGGCTGTGAGGAATAGTTTCTACATAGAGATTGTGCCATTTTCTAAAGCAAGTTCACTTGATTTACAGGAATCATTCGATGCTTAGGCACCTCCTTTGAGATACAGTTAGACTATATGAGTAAAGGGCCCAGTGCAAAAGACAGTATAGAGAATACAGGGAATTATTTACTGCTGCTGAAAACAGGACCCAGGGTTCAGACTTTGCTTTTGTTTGCCTTTTAAAAAATGTTTCCAAGTAACTCCAGAATACATGATACCTCAAGTCTCACATGATTGTAACAACCAAGATTCATGAATAGCCATGAATGTGTTGTTTGTCATTAACATCAGTTTTCTCCCTTTGGGGCTAAAGAAAGAGCAGAAAGAACAGAGAAATCAGAATGTGAGTGGGACTTGTACTTCATAAAACAGCCAGAGGATCCTCCTGTAAAACTGCATGGGATTTTTGGCTTTGTCATCTGGGAAATTGAGAATTTGCCTGTGATGTGAGGAGTGACTGCTGACATCAGTGGAGATGGATGAATACCTTTTGTATTACACGAATAATTAGAAGGGATCTCAAAAATCCCACCATTCACCAGTTTCATACATAAATTTTTAAACTTTGGCTAGCAGTGATGAGTACCATTTGCTTAGCACTTGACTGCTTCAGAATGCCTTTCACAACGATATCTGTGCTATTTCTTTTGTATTTTCAACTTTTAAAAACATTTTAATTGAGATATAATTCACATACCATAAAACACACCAATTTAAAGTGTACAATTCCATGGTTTTTAGTATATTTGTGGTGTAACCACCACTACAATCTAATTCCAGAACATTTACATCACCCCCAAAAGAAAAGCCCTTTCCATTAGCAGTCATTCTCGATACCTGTCCAACACTCAGACCTTCCTAGGCAACCGCTAATCTACTTTCTGTTTCTATATATTTGCCTATTGTGGACTTTTTATATAGATGGAATCATACAGCTGTGGCCTTTTGGGTCTGTCTTTTGCTTAGGATAATGTTGTCAATTTCATCCATATAGTAGCATGCATCAGTCCTTTATCATATTACCCAATAATAGTGTGGATATAACACATTTTATCTATCCTTTCATCAGTTGATAGACATTTGAGTTGTCTCCACTTTTTTCTTTAATTTTTAGTTGACACATAATAATTGTACTTATTTATGGGATGCAGAGTAGTATTTCCTTATGTGTATACCACGTATAATAATCAATTCAGCGGAATTAGCACATCCATCACCTCAAACTTGGATCATTTCTTTGTGTTGTGAACGTTAAAAATCCTCTCTTATAGCTTTTTTGAAAATGTACAATAAATTCTGGTTAACCATATGCCCCCTGTGATGCTGCAGAACGCCTGAACTCATTCCTGTTATCCAACAGTAATTCCGTAATTGTTAATCAGCATCTCCCCATCCTCCCCGCCCCGCCACCCTTCTCCGCCTCTAATACCCACGATTGTACTCTACTTTTTCTTAGCTCTCTCATGAGTGAGAACATGTGGTATTTATCATTCTGTGCTTCTCTTATTTTATTTAACATCATGTCCTCTGTGTTGCTGCAAATGACAGAATTACATTTTTTTTTGTGGCTGAACAGTATTCCATTGTGTATATATATATCACATTTTCTTTTATATTCCACTTTTATTTTAGGTTTGATGGTACATGTGAAGGTTTGTAATGTAAATAAGCTTGTGTCAAGGGGGTTTGTTGTACAGATTATTTTATCACCCAGCTACTAAGGCTAGTACCCAATAGTTATTTTTTCTGCCCCCCTCCTTCCTCCCATCCTCCACCCTCAAGTAGGTCCCAGTGTCTGTTGTTTCCTTCTTTGTGTCCATGAGTTCTCATTATTCAGCTCCTACTTACAAGTGAGAACATGCGGTATTTGGTTTTCTGTTCCTGCATTAGTTGATAAGGATAATGGCTTCCAGCTCCATCCAGGTTCCCACGAAAGACATTATCTCATTTTTTTATGATTGCATAATATTCCATGGTGTATATGTACCACAGTCTTTAAATCCAATCTGTCACTGATGAGCATTTAGGTTGATTCCATGTCTTCACTATTGTGAATAGAGCTGCAATGAACATACAAGTGCATGCGTCTTTATGGTAGAATGACTTACATTCCTCTGGGTATATACCCAGTAATGAGATTGTTGGGTTGAAAGGTAGTTCTGTTTTTAGCTCTTTGAGGAATTGCTACATTGCTTTCCATGATGACTGAACTAATTTACACCCCCCCCAACAGTGTATAAGGGTTCTTTTTTCTCCACAACCTGGCCAGCATCTGTTATTTTTTGACTATTTATTTATTCATTTTTGAGACAGAGTTTTATTCTTGTTTCTCAGGATGGAGTGCATTGGCGCAGTCTTGGCTCACTGCAACCTCTGCCTCCTGGGCTCAAGCAATTCTCCTGCCTCAGCCTACCAAGTAGCTGGGATTACAGGTGCCCACCACCATGCCTGGCTATTTTTTTTTTAATTTTTAGTAGACACGGGGTTTCACCATGTTGGCCAGGCTGGTCTCGAACTCCTGACCTCAGGTGATCTGCCCACCTCGGCCTCCCAAAGTGCTGGGATTACAGGTGGGAGCCACTGTGCCTGGCCATTTTTTGACTTTTTAATAGCCATTCTGACTGGTGTGAGGTGATATCTCATTGTGGTTTTGATTTGCATTTCTCTAATGATCAGTGATATTGAGCTTTTTAAAAATATTTTTTAATATGATATTTGGCCACATGTATGTCTTTATTTTGTTAACTTTCATGTTTATTTATTTTTTTTGAGACAGAGTTTCATTCTGTCACCCACGCTGGGGTGCAGTGGTGGGATCTCGGCTCGCTGCAACCTCTGCCTCCTGGGTTCAAGGGATTTTTGTGCCTCAGGCTCCTGGGTAGCCAAAACTACAGGCGTGTGCCATCACACCTGGCTAATTTTTGTATTTTTAGTAGAGATGCGGTTTCATCATGTTGGCCAGGCTGGTCTTGAACTCCTGACCTCAAGTGATCTCCCTGCCTCAGCCTCCCAAACTGCTGGGATTACAGGTGTGAGTCACCGCACCCAGCCTGTCTTCTTTAGAAAAGTGTCTGTTCATGTCCTTTGCCCACTTTTTAATGTTTTTTTGTTTGTTTTTCTCTTGCAAATTCGTTTAAGTTCCTTATAGATGTTGGATATTAGACCTGTGTCTGATACATAGTTTGCAAAAATTTTCTCCACTCTGTAGGTTTTCTGTTTACTCTGTTGATAGTTTATTTTGCTGTGCAGAAGCTCTTAAGTTAATTAGATGCCATTTGTCAATTTTTGCTTTTGTTGTGATTGATTTTGGCATCTTCATCATGAAATCTTTGCCTGTTCCCATGTCCAAGATGGTATTGCCTAGATTGTCTTCCAGGGTTTTTATAGTTTTGGGTTTTACATTCAAGTCTTTAATCCATCTTCAGTTGACTTTTTTATATGGTATAAGGAAGGGGTCTAGTTTCATTATTCTGCATATGGCTAGCCAGTTATCCCAGCAACATTTGTTGAATAAGGAGTCCTTCCCCCCACTGCTTATTATCTGTGCTATTTCTAGAATTATTTGCAATTAATGGATTCAGAAACTGAGGCTCAGTGTGTGTGTGTGATTTGCCCAAGTTTCCCTCTCTACCGTTTTCACTCTATACCTGTGGTTCTCAAGGAAAGATGATTTTGCCCCCCAGGGGAAGTTTGGGACTATCTGGAGACATTCTTGGTTGTCTCAACTAAAAGGTGCCATTGGCACCTATGTTGGGTAGAGGCCATGGTACTGCTAAACATCCTAGAACGTACAAGATAGCACCCCCCTCCTCCTGCACACATGCAAAGAATCATCCACCCCCAAATGTCAACAGCACCAAGGTTAAGAAATCCTGCTCTATATATTCTCACTTTAAAATTTCTCTTTGACTTCAACTACTATCTTTATGCTGGCAACTTTTAAATTTATATTTGCTATTTCCAAAGCTCCATGAGTCTCGTTACTAACTGCCTAACAGGGACTTCTACCTGATTTTCATTTGGGAATCTTAAACACAATAAATTAAAAATTAATATTCTGAACCTCCTATATTCTGATCTTGATCACAGCCCCTACCATCTAGGTTTTCTCAAGTGAGAAACATGATTGCAATGTGATATGTTTCGGTTATGTCCCCACCCAAATCTCACTCTGAATTGTAATAATACCCATGCGTCAAGGGCCGGGCCAGCTGGAGATAACTGAATCATGGGGGCAGTTTCCCATGTTATGGCAGTTTCCCATACATGTTATCATGGTAGTGAATAAGTCTCATGAGATCTCATGGTTTTATAAATGGGAGCTCCCCTGCACAAACTCTCTCATTTCTGCCGCCATGTAAAATGTCCCTTTGCTCTTCCTTCATCCTCTTCCATGATTGTGAAGCCTTCCTAGCCATGTGAGTCCATTAAACCTCTTCCTTTATAAATTACCCAGTCTCTGGTATGACTTTATTAGCAGCAAGAGAATGGACTAATACACCATGCTTGATCTTTTCCTCCCTGTTCTCTTCCTCACTTACCCCAATCCAATCATGTGATATATCTTTCAAATACATCTGAGAGACATCTCTAGCCATTGGTCTCCACTGACACTCTTAGCACTGGTCCTCATCATCTCTCAGGACAAACTCTAGCAAACCATACCTGGAACTCTTCTTGGCAAACCATGCCTGGAACTCTTCTTAGCACCCATGAGGTATTATCATCCTCATTTTAGAGATGAAGAATGAAGGTACACAGAAATTAAGTGATGGAGTTGATAAAGGAGCTAGGCTTTGAACCCAGGCCAGGCTCTTGTCTACTGACCATTACACTCAGGTACCTCTTGAATCATCTTGGCCTCAACTTCTATGTTTTCCTACATGAACCATGTGCTCAACTTATTCTGAAGATTTTCCTTGCTTTCTAGGGCTTTTTACATTTCCTGTGCCATTGAAAATGATATTTCCTCCATCTGGAATGCTCTTTCTTCTTTGCTTGCTGTTAGTTCCTACCAATCTTCCAAGACCAACTCAGATAACAGTTCTTCAAGGCAGGCATCATGTCTTATTTATTATTTTTTAATCCCAGCACTGTATCTATTTCATAATAGGTACCCCAATATTTACTAAATAAAAGAAAATGATTATTTCTCTTTCTACTACTTCCAAAGCAAAGTTATTTTGCAAATATTTTCCATTGAAAGCAGCTCCATAGATGTCCCATTCCTGCCTTAAGGCAACTGATTAGAAGTGGATGCTTGTATATAGGTATATATGAGGGCAAGATTCTCTGAAATATATTGACTATATGAATTCAATATATACAGTAAGTCCTCACTTAACGTTATCAATATGTTCTTGGAAACTGTGACTTTAGGAAAACTTAGGTAGAATGAAACCAATTTTACCATAGCCTCGTTGATATAACCAAGAGTTAAGTTCTGGTCATTTCTGGTCACAAAAACATCCCTAAACTTATAAATAAAGACCTAAAATGTTTCCAATATTAAACATTAAAATAAATGTGAGCTATTCAAACATTTAAGAAAGATGAAAAAAACCAAGTAAGATAATTATTTACCCACTAATTCCAGTTCAGGGTCAAGGGTGTCTAGAGCCTGTCTCTGCAGCTCAGGGTGCAAGGCAGGAACCAGCCCTGGACAGGATGCCATTAATTGCACGGCACACTCACACGCACCCACACTCACTCCCAGTTCACTTCACGGGCACATCTTTAGGATTGGGAGGAAACTGGAAGACTCAGAGAAAACTCACTCCAGAAATGGAGAGAACATGCAAACTCCACACAAACAGTGGCCCTGTCTGAGAGTTGATTTTTTTTCTCATCGACATTATAACAAAATGACATTGAATAAAATGATGTTATCCAAGGACTTGCTGTATTGTATTGGTCATAGGAGTTCGAAGAGGTGGCATCAGCAATGTTCTGAAGGGCACCAAACGTTCCTAAGGTTTGTTTATGGCCCCACATTTCTATCTCAATTTGAAAATAAATCTCTTCTATGTAGCCTGGTCAAATAAACATTTGTTATAACAGTAATTTATTTCAAATAATTCATGTCAGTGTAGAAGAAATCAAAAGGTGTTTATATTGGAAAGTCTATCCCAAATTCACATCACTCTAACAACTTTCCTCTCCCTCTCCCCTATCCCTTGATACCATATGTAGTTGAAGTAAAGATACAATATGGTACAGGGATTTAAGGTCATTCTAATTTCCATTTTCATTACAACTACAATAAGGCATATGAGAAGACAAGCATTTCCTGGCAAGCAACTTTTTTTTCATCATCAGCAAAAGAGGAAAATATAAATATGGTGTAGGGAAAAATATCCTCTCGAAGACCATAAAGTTGACTTAATTCAGAAACAAAATCTGTGTATCCCCTGTTCCATTAATTCCCTCATACTATTAGCTATTGGAAGATGAGGATGAAAGCTGAAGATAAACAAGTAGTGTTTGGAACTAAGGGAAGAGAGTTGTGAGCACGAATCAACCTGGGCCCCAAATGTAATTTTACTGTGGACAAAGGAAGCCCTGTTCCAGAGTTGTAAGGGTTAAAATGATTACTGAGATATGGCCCCTGCTCCTTGGAAGATGCAAGAAAGTGTAATAAAGACCGTTCTTTTCTGTAAGTTTTTAGTAACATGAAAGTTAAATCTTGCAGTTTTTGATAACATGACATTTTAAAATGTCTTTTATTATCAATGAGGGTAACTGTTCAGGATGAACACATTTTTATGTGATAGTTCCAGCATCCTGTCCCCAGAGGATCTTAGCTTTGTTTCTGAAAACCCATAAATAAAGGTGGAATCATAGTCATTGGCAATCTTTCTGAGGGGTCCTGAAGTGTGAATAATTTAGTCTCAAACACAGTGGCTATATGTGCAAAAACGGCAAAATGGATCTGTGTCTATCCAGGGAAACAAAAAATCTATTTCTTTTGTTATGTATTAATACACCGCCCATCATTAGCACTGCAGTGGCACCTCTGTTTGGTGGTGCATTTATTTTCTTTCTTTTTCTTTTTCTTTTTTTTTTTTTTGGAGATGGAGTCTCAGTCTTTTTGCCCAGGCTGGAATGCAATGGCATGATCTTGGCTCAACCTCCACCTCCCGGGTTCAAGTGATTCTCCTGCCTCAGCCTCCCAAGTAGCTGGAATTACAGGCACCCACCACCACGCCCAGCTAATTCTGTATTTTTAGTAGAGACAGGGTTTCACCGTGTTAGCCAGGCTGGTCTCAAACTCCTGTCCTCAAGTGATCCGCCCATCTGGGTCTCTCAAAGTGCTAGGATTACAGGTGTGAGCCACTGCGCCTGGCCTGATGGTGCACTTTTTTTTTTTTTTTAAAGATAATTTCCTCTGCTTTGTGGGAAATCAGTAAGTGCTCTTCTCTTGGTGTCTTAGTCCATTTGGGCTGCTATAACAAATTACCGTAGACTGGATGGTTTAAATTACTAACATTCCTTTCTCATCATTCTAGTGGCTAGATCTCTGAGATGAGGGTGCCGGCATGGTGGGGTTCTAGTAAGAGACCTCTCCTGGGTTGCAGATTGCTGACTTCTTATATTTCCACATGGCAGAAAGAGGGTGTGAGAGCTCTCTGGGATCTCTTTTATAAGGGCACTAACTCCTTTCATGACCTAATTACTTGCTGAAGGCCCCACATCTTAATTCCATCACTTTGGGAGTTTGAATTTAAACACATACATTCAGTTCCATAACACTTGGGCATAATTCTCCCCTCCTTAGAGAACAGCTAAAGTGGTCGTGGAGGCTGCTCTCAATTTTCTAATGCCAGGGCTTCTCTTGTTAACATCTCTTTCACCCAGCTACTCCCCTTTAAATTATATCCCACATCTAACTGCTTCTGGCCATCTCCACTGCTCTAGCTCTGGTCCAAGCTGCTAGCAGGGCCGACCCGCAGTATTGCAACAGCCTCACTGTTGGGCTTTCTGCCCCTGCCCACTTTAGTCAATTATTGCGCTGCAGCCAAAGGCAAGAATATAGCAAGTATCCCACTTTGGGGTGTTTAATCTTGTTGATATGTAAGTCAGAACAGGTCACTCCTCTACTTTAACCCCCAAGGGTCCCCCATTTCACTCAACAGAAGCCACGCACCTTCAAAGGCTTTTAAAACTCTGCATAAACTGACTCTTCATTATTTCTCTGTCTTCATCTACTACCAGGCTCCCTCTTGACCACATGTGCCGCATCCTGGCCCACCTCCTTGCTGATCCGTAAATATGGTTATGCTCTTGCCTCGGGGCCTTTGCACATTCCTCTCTCTGAAGCTCTTCCTCCCAAACGTCCACACAACACAACTTACTCCCTCCTTCCCGTGGGGATTTACTCCATTGTCACTCTTCCAATCAGGCCTACCCTGACATCCCTACTTAAAATGGTGATGCCCCCCAATTCCTTATCTCCTCAACCCTTCCTTATATCTTTCATGGTAATGCCAGCACGCTGTGTATTTTATTTATGTGTTGTGTTTATTTTCTACCTCTCCAGTTAGAATGTTTGATCAATGAGGGGAAGGATTTTTTATTCCTTTTTTGCTGCTGTATTCTCAGTGCTTAGAACAGAGACTGGCATTTGGAAGGTTCTTAGAAATATTTGTTAATTAGATTAATGAAATGGGGAACAGCAAGTTCTTTCTTGCACAAAGGTACAGGAGGTAATGTGCCTTTTATACTCTCCTTCCTTCATCCCTCACTCTTAATCCCTTTTCAGCTTACACATACTGCTTAGTTCTTAAACCTGATATTTCTTGGAAGTGACATGACCGGGGACCACATTCCAGTTGCAGTCTGCAGTGTTAGTTCTTGGACTACAAGGGCACACCTAGCATTGCAGAACGCAGAATATCAGTTGCGGCAAATCCATTTTAATGTCTTTTCTATGTCTTGAGCCTATTTGTATGGCTGGCATTCCTAGGTCACCTTAGAACAGTTCTCCCTGTTTGAGAAGCGATTATTGAAATTTGGGATTCAGTATTCTGAAGATCCATGACAAATACTGAAGTCAGTCTCCCTGGATTTTGTAGGTATTTTTAAGTTAGTCCTTAACTAACTTAAAAATGGATTTCAACTACATACTTGTCAAAAGAGTGATATTTGCTATATTCTGATCTGCTTCTTGTCTGGATAACCCATTGACAGGATGAAGAAGGCATCGGTAATAAGTTACTGGGATATTTTAAATAAGACTCTGAAAGAAAGGCCCACAAGAGGAATACGTTTTGAAGGGAAAGTGGGGGCAGGTCAGAAGCTTAGGGTGTAAATCAAGCTGATTGGGGCAGCCAGGCAATAAATAGCCTGGCACTTCACAAATATCACAGAACACATGATGAGCCATGCACTTTACAGCGGACTTAGGTTAACTGAGGCCCTAAAGGGGGAAGTAGCTGGGCAGCAAGACAGGCACTGAAATTAAACTCCTAAGTTTTGCTCAGGGCCTGCTGATCCAGAGTAGAGGCAACGTGCCACCTAAGACTAGCTTAGGGTCTGCCCAGGGTGTGGTGGGACCATGGAAGCCTGGCAAACCCCTGCAGGGAAAGAAAGGATACCAGGTTTCTGTGGGCTCTGAGTGCATCTTCCCCAAGCAATGCTGTCAGGCCACGTCCCAGACTGCAGCTCGCCTCTTTAAGGCTAAGATGAAGGTTGAGCAAGGGATGGTGCAATTCCGGGTTGGGGAGGTTGAGGACCTTCAAGTGAAACAACGGCTTAGGTGGAAACTCTCCCAAAGTCAGAGTTGCTTGTGGTTAATGTTCCTGCTGCAGCTGTTCTAGACAATGGTACTGAAAGGCTGAGTGTGGGTGAGTTCTTTCTTGACCCTGACTATGTAAAGGGCCTCTTTTTAAATGTTTTGGACTTCATCATCATGCTTTGCACATTATCATTCTTGAATTTTCTATTTTTGGTGACTTCTAGCCAACAACAAGCCCTCTTATTTCTGCACAATTGCCTCATGGCTTGGGTTGAAATCCCACATAGCAGAGGCAGGGGTGGTATTCTTGTTTCACAAGGGCTCATTTTCTGTCCATGCAGCTCCCTTCATTCCCCCAGCTCTGAGCTCGCCCCTCTGCTACTCCAGCCTCCTGGTTAGGCAGCCTGCTTTGTCCTGTGGTTTCTGTTGACACAGGACAGATAGTAAGGACACTGCAGCTTTGTGGATGAAGGAAGAACAAAAACTTCAAGAGAATGTCCCCATTAGTGCAGATATCCTTGTCTCACCAACTCCCTTTACAGCCCAGTGACTTTTATGGCCGAAAGCTGTCAAAAGGCTTCTCCAGAAAGACAAAGCAGCCTGGGCAAGGCCAGGATTGGCAGACATCAGTATGGTATTCTCTAGATGTTCTTTAGTAACATTGCAAGATCTGAGCTGGATTTGCTAGAGCTCTTCTCAGATTATCCTTTTCTTTAAAGGCTTCAAATCAAGGCAACACAGCTACAAAGAAGAAACTCTGGTATTGGGTTTCAGAGGTCTATTTTAACGTGTTCTTTATTAACATGTTGTTTTCTGACCAATTCCAAGGTGGTACGATTTGGATCTGTGTCCCCACCCAAATCTCATGTTCAGTTGTAATCCCCATCATTGGAGGTGAGGCCTGGTGGGAGGTGACTGGATCATGGGGGCAGCGTTCTCATGAATAAGGTAGCACCATCCTCTCCGTGCTGATCTCGTGATAGTGAATGAGTGAGTTATCACGAGATGTGGTTGTTTAAAAGTGTGTGCCCCCTCGACCCCATCTAGGACTTGCTACTGCCATGTAAGATGCCTGCTCCCACTTTGCCTTCCGCCATGAGAAAAAGCTCCCTGAGGTCTCCCCAGAAGCAGACGCTGCCGTGCTTCCTGTACAGCCTGTGGAGCAGTGAGCCAATTAAACCTCTTTTCTTTATAAATTACCCTGTCTCAGGTATTTCTTTATAGCAGTGCGAGAAAGAACAAATACACAAGGGAAATGCAAAGATGACTAAAAGTCGAAGACTAGGTTTTCAATGAAATAGGAAAGTAATAGAGATAAATCATCCGAAACGAGATAGATAAAAGTCAATTTAAGAAAGCTCTTTAAGTCCATGAGGGGCATTATCCAGAAGTTGGGGCTTTGTCATTTTCAATTCCATTTAGGGACAAAGTAAAAAGAAAATGGCTCATATTAATAGAGCGATTCAATGTAAAAGAGCTTATTTAATACTTAGAGAGGTTCCTGGGAGATACTATTGGATTTCTTTCTTTGGTTATATATTGATGTATAGATTTAATGCAATCCTGGAATAGGTAACAATCTTGAAAAAGAATAACAAAGCTGGAGGACTCACACTCCCAGACTTCAAAACTTACAAGGCTGTAGTCATCAAGACAGTGTGGCACTGGCATAATAACAGACTTACGAACAAAATTGAGAGTCCAGAAAGAAACCCATACATTATACCACAAGTTGTTAATGCATCCATCTGTTCACAGACATTTGGGTTGCTTCTAGTTTTTGGCTATTACAAATAAGACTTGTGTGAACATTTGTGTACAAGTCTTTATATGAACATGCTGTCATTTCTCATGGGAGTGGAATGGCTTTGTCATATAGTAAGTGTATGTTTAACCTTTTTTTGCATTTTTTACTGTGGCAAAAAATATATAACATAAGTTTACTATTTTAGCCATTTTGAAGTGTATACTTCAGAAGTGTTAAGTGTATTCACATTGTTGTGAAATATAATAGATATTCAGATTTTTCTCATCGTGCAAATCAGATACTCTATAGCCATTAAGCAGCAACTCTCCTTTTCCTCCTCCTCCCCATCCCCTGGTAACTATCATTCTACTCTCTGTTTCTATGAATTTGACAACTTTACATACCTCATATAAGTGGAATCACAGTATCTGTCTTTTTGTGACTGGCTTATTTCACTTAGTATAATATTCTCCAGGTTCATCCATGTTGTAACATGTGACAGAATTTCCTTTCTTACAAGGTTGAATAATATTCCATTGTCTGTTTATATCACATTTTGTTTATCCATCTACCCATCAGTGGACATTTAGGATGCTTCGCTTCTTGGCTATTGTGAATAGTGTTGCTATAAACATGGGTGTGGAAATATCTGTTAGTATACAGTTACTTCTTAAGAAACTGCTAAACTCTTCCCTAAAGTGGACATACCAAATTATATTCCAACCAAGAGCGTATGAAAGTTTCATTTCTTCCATATTCTCATCATTTGGGTGTGGTCAATCTTATTAACTTTAGCTATTCTAATAGGTGTGCAGTGGTATCTCATTGCAACTTTAATTTGCACTTCCCTAATGACTAACAATGTTGAGCATTTTTTCATGTGCTATCTTTGTATCTTCTTTGGGAAGATTGAAGACATGTAGGTGAAACAATGGCTTGGGTAAAAACTCTCCCAAAGTCAGAGCTACTTGTGAAGTTTCCTGCTTCAGCTGTTCTAGACAATGGTACTAAAGGGCTGAGTGTGGGTGTGCTCTTTCTTGACAGTGACTATGATAAAGACCCTCTTTTTAAATGTTTTGGGCTTTATCATCTATTCAATCTTTCGTGCATTTTTGAAATTGGGTTGTTTACTTTCTTACTATTGAGCTTGAGAGTTCTTTATAGAGTCTTGATTCAAGTCCTTTATCAGATTTATGACATCTGATATGATTTCAAATATTTTCTCCTGGTCTGTGGCCTGTCTTTTCATTCTCTTAACAGCATACTCAAAAATCAGAAGTTTTAAGTTTTATGAAATTCAAACAATCAATTTTAAAAAACGAGTCCTATTTTTGGTGCCATATCCAAGAAATCTTTGCATAACGCAAGATCGCAAAGATTTTTCCTGTGTTTTCTTCTGGAAGTTTTGTACTTGTGGGTTTCATCTTTAGGCCTATGATCCATTTAAATTAACTTTGGTATATTGTGCAGAATGTGGATCAAAATTTATATTTTTTGTGTGATTATTTAATTATTACAGCATATTTTGTTGTAAAAAACTATTCTTTCTTCACTGAATTTCCTTTGTAATTTTGTTGAAAGTTGGTTGTCCATATGTGTGTGAGTCTATGTCTGGACTTTCCATTCTGTTCTGCTGACCTATCTTTACACCATTGCCACACTGTTTTGATTACTGTAGCTTTATAAATTAAAATCAGAGACCATTAGTCCTTCAATGCTGTTCTTGTTTTTCAAAGTTGCTTTGCTTATTCTAGGTCCTTTGTACTTTTATATAAATTTAAAAATCAACTTGTCAATTTCTACAAAAATAGCCTACTGGAACTTTAATTGAGATTGCTTTGAATATATAGGTCATTTTAGGAAGAACTGATGTCTTACCAATATTGAGTCTTCTGACTGATGAATGTGATGTATCTCTCCATTTATTTCAAAATTTATTTTTTCTCAACCATGTTTTATGGTTTTATTGCATATATCTTGTACATATTTTATTGCATTTACCCTTATGCATTTCATATTTTTCATGCTAATAATGGCAATTAAAAAATTTTATATTTCCAAATATTCATTGCTAAGCTGGTCTGGGCTTCAACTTTTCGATTTGTCTTATTAGATATTTCTGTGTCCTCTCTCATCACTACTGGGTGAGCAGCTAAAGGGTGCTTATTTATTTTTAGAAACATATTGGCCAAATCCTACTTGCTCGGGCCTGGGAAAGGAAAGATTGGACCTGAGTCTGTTTTCACTACCTTCATGCAAGCAGAATCCTTTCCTGATATCTTTGTATAAAGACAACACTTCCATGTGGTTCTTTTCTGGAGCCTCCCGATTCTCTGCCATCCACACAAAAGCCACGGAGACTGAGCTCCTGGCACAACTGTGACCACCTCGCTAATCACTCGGCTTTGGCTGCTGAAGGTCATAGAGCTGCCTGGCAGGAAATGGGGCACAGACAGCAGGTGGCCCTGCCAGAGCAGCTGAAAAAGTGCTCCATTCATGACAGATTGTACATTGTGAACCCCAGTGACAGCATAGCATACCTGTCAGCCCCATGGCCGGCTGATTAGGTTAATTAAGGTTTTTGTCTTCAAGCATAACTGTTAGAGCTGTCAGCAGCATCAGTGACGCTAAAATGAAGAATCATATTTAGAGAGTGACACAGAAGATCCAAAAGAATGCTTGTGCGAACATAGAAGGCTAAGAGGCAGTGGATTCATTTCAACCCCAGAACAACTTAATTCAAAAATATTGGGGGGAAAAAGCAATCATGTTCAGTGGAGTTTATGGTGCTCTGAAAGCATATCTGACTAACATACAGTTGATACCTTGGAGGTTATCTTAGGAGTCCTACAGGTAAGTCTCAGGGAGATAATTCATTTTCCAAAAGCACCAGAACTACAGACTATTTAAGAACAGAACACGTGCAGTTTTAATTACTAATGTGCTTGGCACAGTGGCTGCCCACAAGGACTCCAGAGGCTAAATAGGAAGTTTCACAGAGTGCATCATTGACTTTTAAAACTTTAGATGGAGGATTAAAATATTTATTTTAAGTAGAATTGGAAGCGTTAACTTAGTGCAATTGCAGAAGCAACAGCAAGGCATCCGTGCTTCCAGCTGACTATGCTCATCCATGCCTGGGATTTCATAAATTCCTTTGGTTCTTTGACAACTACTGAGATTCTGATACCTTGAATGGGAGAATAAGTCATTAGGCCTTATCAGTCATTTACATGTTGTGAATGTACCCCAGTGTGAAAGAATTGATCCTAAAGCATTTTCTTCTGGCCCTTGGAGAATATAGTATAAGGGAGATCAAAGAACCTAAAGTGAGTGAAGAGAAATGAGAGGGGGCAAAGGCATTTTTATAAAAGATGGAGAGAAAAAGAGACTAAAGACTCTAATTCAAATTCCACATAGGAACACATCAAAGTGAAATGGAAAAGTTCTCTGACCCCATCACAGGATGTAGGACAGGGGTATGGCTCATTTACTTGGTCACCATGCCCAAACCCCTTAAGGGAGGAGGAACATGCAGGTGAGCTGGGGTGAGTGCTTTTGGGCTCTGGCCCCACAGCAGTACTAGGGGTGTTGCAATGCTCTTTTAGCCCTGCCGTCCAGGGATGGCTTAAGTGTTAAACAGCTCAGTGAAGAGTCAGTGTGACAGCCTTTTTGAGTTCCTGCACCCAGTGGGTCCTGAATTCTTGTCCAGCATCCAAGAAGAATCAAGATGGTAAATGCAGGGATTTTACTGATTGATGGAGGTGGCTTTCAGCGGGATGGGGAGCTGGAGAGGGGATGGAGTGGGAAGATGATCTTCCCCTGGAGTTTGGCTGTCCCATGGCCTATCTCATCTATGACTGTCCCCAGCTAAACTCCTCTCAACATTCTCCTCTCGACATTCAGATGCTTCCTCTCTTTTCTTCTTCTCTGCCTTGCCACTCTGCTGCTCTGCCCTTCTGCTGCTCTTCTGTTCATGGAGCCTGGGGTTTGGGGTTTACATGGGTACAGGATAGGGGGACATGGTGGGCAAAAAAGACAACATTTGGGCATGAAAACAAGAATGCCTGTTCGCATTTAGGGCTGCAGGTCCAGACTTGAGGGTGAGCCCTTGCCAGAGACCCCGCCCTCTAGCCTCCTGTTTGTATCAAAGTATCAAAGGACACTATCAAAAAGGTAAGAAGACAACCCACAAAACAGGAGAAAATCATATCTGCTAAGGATCTAGTATCCAGAATATATGAAAAATTCTTACAACTCAACGACAAGAAGATCAAAAACATGGTTAAAAAATAGGCAAAGGACTTGAATGAACGTTTTCCAAAAGAAGATATACAAAGGACCAGTAAGCACATGAAAATAGTGCTTAATATTGTTGATCATTAAGAAAACACAAATCAAAATCACAAGGTGCTACTTCACAGCCACTAAAATGTCTATAATCAAGAAAACAAAAATTAACAAGTATTGACAAGGATGTGGAGAAATTGGAACTCTCATACACTGCTGATGGGAATGTAAAATAGTGCAGCCCGTGTGGAAGATAGTTTAGAGGTTCCTCAAAAAGTTAAACATGGAATTACCATATGACCCAGAAATTCTATTGCTAGGTTTATATATGAAAGAATTGAAAACTGATGTTCAAACAAAAACTTGTGTGTGAATGTTTCCAGCAGCACAATTCACAATATCCAAAAGGTCTAAGCAACCCAAATGTTCATCAACTAATGAATGGATAAATAAAATGTGGTATATCTATGCAAAGGAATATTACAGTCATTAAAAGGAATAAAGTACCAATACATGCTACAACATGAATGTCCTTCCAAAACATTATGATAAGTGAAAGAAGCAAGACACAAAAGGCCATGTATTGTATGATTCTAGTTTTATGAAATGTCCATAATAGGCAAATCTATAGAGATGCAAAGCATATTAGTGGTTTCCAGGGGCTAGAATAAAGGGGCAATGAGGAGTGACTGCTTAAGGAGCCTTGGGCTTCCTTATATGGTGATGAAAAATGTTCTGGAATTAGATAGTGGTGATGTTTGCATAATCTTGTGAATGTACTGAAAACCACTGAATTGTACACTGAAAAATATTTAAAATGGTAAATCTTATGTTACGTGAATTTTATCCCAATTAAAAAACAAATAAGCCACATAGAAGCTCCAGGCACATTTTGGTTAATTCTAGGGAAGCCCAATCTTTGCAAGTGACTATTCATGGAGAGGCAATCCAGTGTTGTGGGTGTTATGGGTGATGTCTAGAGAATATGTCGCCAGCCCAGTTTCTGTAAAGCATAGTTAGGCAACAGAGCTTCAAAAGTGTAACTCTTTTTTCTATTATTCCTGCCGTATTGTCAGACTACAATGTAGGAATCAGAAGCTGAGGAAAGGAAGACAGGAAAGGGAAACACATTTCCAACATAAGAAACATAAATGTTCTGAAGCTGAGTTAAAGCCTGAATAATAAGAATTTGTCATAGTCAAAGAAAGTGCCAGGTATCAGACCTCAATATGGAACAAGCAGAGACAGGCTTATCATCCACCCCTTTTTTCTGTCATCTACAACTTCAAGTCTTTGGGCTTTAAACTACACACATCCTTAATCAAGCCAGCAATATACATGTATTTTATAATCTGAAAAGTTATTTGAATTTTGCCCAGATATTAGAAAGTTTCAGTGGTTGATTTCTTCCTCTCTCCCCTTTTCTAGTCACGGTTGAGATTTTTCTTTTTTAATTAGGAAAAACAAAATGGAGTTCAATACAGCTGAACCAGAGAGAAAGGCCATACCAAGTGCTTTGACTAAATTTGATGATGAAACTAATGATCCCATAATAACTGAATCTCTAATGATAAACCACTGTTAAAGGCACTATATAAAAAGATTTTGTTTTTGTTTTTACCTGAAAACTCATTTGGCTAGACCACGATAAGTCAAGGGTCATGAGTTTGGTGCTTATATGGGTCTCTTAGTTTCTCTCTTTCATGGCCTCAAACTGTCCCCTTAGGCAGCCATCTTGAAAACATCACCAGGTGAGTTTACTATCCAAACTGGAAGAAAGAACATATTCAAGTCTTTCTGTTTCCATTCTGTCCTCTAAGGAGCTAGAAGTCATCACTCCATTCTAACAGCAAGTAAAAGGCTGAACAAACTGAAAAAAATCAAGAACCCTTAACTCTCCTCAGATCCATCAGAGAAGTGAGGTCACAGGGAAAATCATTGCTCTCAAAATTGGACAGAATGTTCTCTCCAGGTAAATATTGAGAATCTTAATTTAATTGGAGCAAAAACCTTAGAGCAGAAAACTGTGGGAACCAGTGCTAGGGTAGGAAAAACTAAATTACACTTGAAAAATTGTTGGAGGCTCAGTGTGGACAAGTCTGAGAGTTAAAAAGTCTAGGGAGACTGAGGATTAGAGAGATATCTCCTGTATTTTTGTGAGTTTTACCTCCAGGAGCTCAAACAGGTCTTCACAGTGAATAATAGTAAAAAATTATCTCATGCTTCCAGCCTGGGAAGGAGGAAGTAACCATTTTGAAAAATGCCAGGGGATTTTGTTTTTCTTAACAAGGCCTGCCCTCAGAGTAACCTATTTTATGAGAGCCTAAACTATTGGTTTTTTTTGTTTGTTTTTGTTTTTGTTTTTGCAGAGTTTAACTGACCTGGGGGAAAGGAAATACTCAATTCCGGCCCCTTCTGGTCTTCCACGTGGGAAAAGGAAAATACGCAGTATCAACCCAACTACCCATCCTGCCCCACCTGAGGATGGGGCAGGGTGGGCTCACTAAGGATCATTTGTGAAGTTCACAGGGGCACAAGCTCACTAAACGATTGAGACCTAATCATAGAACTGTAGAACACTACCCACTCCTCACAACTTACTACCACCTTACTAAAGACCTATTTACAGCAGTTCCGCTTACCCAGTACATCATGTCTGGCTATCAAGGCGTAATAAAAGCAAAAACACAGTGTGAAGAGAGAGAGCAAGCATCAGATACAGACTTGGATATGGGAAAGATGCCAGAATTAGACTGAATTTAAAACAACTATGATTATTCTACTAAGGGAAGTGATGGGTAAAGTAAACAATATACAAGAACAGATGGACAATGTAAGCACAGAGATGGAAATTCTAGAAAAGAATGAAAAAGAAATACTGGACATGAAAAACACTGTAACAGAAACGAAGACTGTCTTTGATGGGCTCTTTTGAAGACATAAGTAGCTGGGGAAAGAATCCCTGAGCTTAAGGCTATCTCAATTTAAATGTCCAAACTGAAAAGCAAAAAGAAAAAGATATGAAAAAACAAAACCACAGAACAAAATACCCAATTACTATGGGACAACTACAAAAGGTATAACATACATGCAATGGAAATACCAGAAGGAGAATGAAGGGAGAAAGGAACTGAAGAAATATTTGAACCAATAATGACTGAGAATTTGGTTTGTCAAACACCAAACCAAAAATCCAGAAATCTCACAAAACATCAAGCAGGATAAATGTCAAAATAAACTAGACCTAGAAGTTTACTGTATTCAAGCTGAAGAAAATCAAAGATAAAAAAAAATTCTTGAAAGAAGTCACTGGAAAAAATATCTTACTGGTGACGGTAGAGGAACAAATATGAGAATTACATCTGAATTCTCAGAAATTTTGCAAGCAAAAATAGAATGGAGTGAAATATATAAAGTGTTGAGAGAAAAACCCAGCAATGTAGAGTTCTGTACAATGTGAAATTATCTTTTAAAAAGTAAAGGAGAAATGAAGACTTTCTTAGACAAAAATTGAGAGCATTTGTTGTCAGTGGAATTGCCTTGTAATAAATATTGAAAGAAGACTAGGCGCAGTGTCTCACACCTGTAGTTCCAGCACTTTAGGAGGCTGAGGTGGGTGGATTGCTTGAGCTCAGGCGTTCAAGATGAGCCTGGGCAACATGATGAAACCCTGTCTCTACAAAAAATATAAAAAATTAGCTGGGCATTGTGGCGCATGGCTGTAGTCCCAACTACTCAGGAGGCTGAGGTTGGGGGATCACTTGAGCCTGGGAGGTCAAGGCTGCAGTGAGCTGTGCTCATGTCACAGCACTCCAGCCTGGGCAACAGAGTGAGACCTTGTCAAGAAAAAAAATTATTCAGAGAGAAGGAAAATGATATAGATCAGAAACTTAGATCTATATGAATAAAGGAAGAGCATCAGAAAAGGAATAAGTGAAGGTAAAATAAAACCTTTTATCTTTCTCATTAATAATAATAACAGCAACAATTTATTTATGTACGTATTATGTGTATCAAGGGATAGGAGAGAGGAATTAGGATTTTTTTTTTGTTTTGAGATGGAGTCTTGCTCTGTCGCCCAGGCTGGAGTGCTGTGGCACGATCTCGGCTCACTGCAACCTCTGCCTCCCAGGTTCACGCCATTCTCCTGCCTCAGCCTCCAGAGTAGCTGGGACTACAGGCACCCGCCACCACACCTGGTTAATTTTTTGTATTTTTAGTAGAGACAGCATTTTACCGTGTTAGCCAGGATGGTTTTGATCTCCTGACCTCGTGATCTGCCTGCCTCAGCCTCCCAAAGTGCTGGGATTACAGGCATGAGCCACCACGCCTGGCAGATTATTTTGTTATTATAAAGTACACCATCCATGAAATGGTATAGTGATACTTGAAAGTGGACTACTTGGATAAGTCATAAATGTATATTGCAAATTCTGGGGCAACCGCTAAAAAAAGGAAAGAAGTATAACTGATAGGTTGAGAAAGGCAAGAAAATGGAATCACATAAAATGCTCAATTAAAACCAGAAAAGGCAGAAAAAGAGTATAAGACAAGAATAGGAAAAAACAACAAAGGCAACAAACAGAAAACAGTAATAAACATGGGAAATATTAATCCAGTTCTATCAGTAAGCACTTTCAATATCAATGGCCTAGGGCAGGAGGAGTGGCAGCAGCCGGGCAGTCCAGCATCAGGAAGGCTCCAGGCATGCCTCGGCCCACAGGCACCCAGCATATATTTTCCATGTCAAGATGCCCAAGAGGAAGGGGAGCTCAACTGAAGGGATGGTGAAGGAAGAGCCCAAGAGGAGATTGGTGCGGTTGTCAACTAAACCTGCTCCTGCAAAAGTGGAAACAAGGCCAAAAAGGCAGCAGAAAAGGATAAACCTTCGGACAAAAAAAAGTGCAAACAAAAGGGAAAAGGGGAGCAAAGGGAAAACAGGCTAATCTAAAAACTAAAGACGATTTACCTGCAGAAAATGGAGAAACTAAACAAGGAGAGTTCAGCCTCTGATGAAGCGTTAGAGAAAGAAGCCCAGTCTGATTAACATCATATACCATGTCTTACTAGTGGTCCCTGTCTCCCTTCTTGTACAATCCAGAGAAATATTTTTAT
This sequence comes from Pongo pygmaeus, assembly GCF_028885625.2. Classification (NCBI taxonomy): domain Eukaryota; kingdom Metazoa; phylum Chordata; class Mammalia; order Primates; family Hominidae; genus Pongo; species Pongo pygmaeus. The sequence continues at coordinate 61,669,830 of NC_072377.2, forward strand.
TAACTATTTTGTAAATGCAAGTTTTTAGCAGCTGTAGGGACATTTTTAAGAAGGAGAGAATCCCACCAGAAAATAGTATAGGATTTTGAATTACATAGGCTTTGATTGTCTTCGGTATCAGCTTAACATTCCATAGATTTTTTTTTTTTCTTTTTACTCTATAATACAAAGCATGCCAAGTGGCAGTGTGGAGTCACAACCCTGATTTAATGTCCTGAACATTTTAAATTACTTCCGTTCCCCTGTTGTTTCTTAATAGATTGTTTCCTAAAGAAAATCACTCCTTGATTATGACTCTCCCTCTCAGAAGTGTGTGCCCTCTGTAACATCTTTGGTTATGGTAGTCCCATTTTCATAACAACTTTGTTAATGGGACAGATTGAAAATTTGAGTATGTAGTTATATGATGCCAAGTTGTGAATTGGTGGGATTTATGTAACAGCTTATCAACATCGAAGATACTGGTACTTGATATTTTCTTAAGGACTATTTGCCTTTAAATTTTAAGCTGTAAAGTCACTGGAATAACTGTTTAAAAAAGAATTACAATACACGGCTTTTTAGATTTTCAGTATGTATGTTAAGAATTGTGTACAAATTGAAATGCCTGTGTACTGACCCTCAGCACAACCAATGAAATCTCCATTACAAAAAGTCCCCAGTATCAATGGTCTGAATGCACAAATTAAAAGATAAAGATATCAGAGTAGATTTTTAAAAAAGATCTATAACTATATGTTATCTATAAGAAACCCACTTTACACATTAAAGAAGTTTATGGATTAAAAGTAAAGAGATGGAGAAAGATTTGCCATGTAAATACTAACCAAAAGAAAGAAGGAGTAACTATGTATTAATTTTAGATACAGCACACTTCAGATCAAGGAACTTACCAGAGATAAAAAGGGGCATTATGTAATGACAAAGGGATAATTCTTCAAGATAACAATCCTTCATGTGTGTGCATCTAACGACACAGCATCAAAATACATGAGGAAAACACTAATAGAAATGCCAAGAGAAACAGATGAATCCACTATTATAGTTGGAGACTTTAACATCACTCTATCAGATATGACCAGATCTAGCAGGCAGATAATCACTAAGGACATATAGCTAAACTCAACAACACCATCTATCAATTGCATATAGTTGACATCTATAGACTGCTTCATAATAGCAGAATACACATTCTTCTGAAGCTCACATGGAACACTCACCAAGACTGACCACATTCTGGGCCATGAAACAAACCTTAAGAAACTTAAAATGATACAAATCATAAAACGGTTGCTTTCAGACCTCAGTGGAATTAAAACTACGTATCACTAACAGAAAGATAGCTGGAAAATCTGAAAATATGTGAAGAAGACACTTCTAAGTAACACATGGGTCAAAGAAGTCTCAAGAAAAAGTTTAAAATATTTTTGAACTAAATAAGAATAAAAATGCAAGTTATCAAAATTTGTAGGATGCAGTAAAAGCAGTGCTTAGAAGGAAATTTACAGCCTTGATTGCATATATTAGAAAAGAAGAAAGTTCTAAAATCAATCATCTAAGCTTCCACCTTAGGAAACTAGAAAAAGCAGAGCAAATTAATCCAAAATAAGCAGGAGAAAATAAATCATAAAATTGAAGATGGCATTTAAAATAGGAAATCAGTAGAGAAGATAAATAAAAAAAATTCAGGCTCTGGTCGCCTCAGACACTATGAAACCCAAAGGCTGGAATGGCTGTCACCCAAACAGCAAAGATAGCACCCCACCCCCGCGGCCCCGCCCCGCTCTCTCTGGGCGTACCATGTTAGGGGAATTTAGATCTCTGTCTGCTGGAGGCCTTGAGCCGGGGGACTGGAGGCCCCAATTGGAAGGTCCCACCCAGTGAAGAGGAACGGGATCGGGCACCTACTTAAATCAGCAGCCTGGCCACGTTTTGGTAGAGCAGCTGTGCTGTGCTGGGGGATCCCTTCCACCCTGGATTGGGTCAGACTCTCCAAAGCCTGAAAGCTGGAATGACTAACGCATCCGAACAGCAAAGATGTCACCCCCCTGCCGAGCTTCTTTTTATGGGGCTGCAATGCAGCTATTGGTAGCTGGCTGGAATTCCAAGCCAGTGGGTCTTATCTTGTGAGATGCTGTGGAAGTGGGATCTGCGGGCTGTTGCTGCTCAGCTCCCGGGATTCAGGCTCTTTCCTAGAAATATGTGTGGGAGTCTAACCTTCCACTTTGCCAGAGCTGCAGCTACTTTTGCTGGAAAGCGGAATTTTCTAAGGCTCCAGGGTCTGCACGCATGCCTGAGCTCTGCCGAAACTCCACCTAGCTCTGTCCCTCCGACTCAAGATTGAAGGCCCTGTTGGGTTCACAAGGAGATCTCCTGACCCAAGAGTTGTGAAGATCTGTAGGAGAAACGTGGTTTCCCGGGGTCGCACATTCACTCACCGCTTCCCTAGGTGGGGGAGGCTCCCCTGGCTTTGTGTCATTCCTGGGTGGGCCACTGTCCTGTCTTGCTTGTAAATAGTCTTTTAACAGAGCATTCACACTGGGAAAACATGGAGTAAATAAGATTAAAACCAGGCTATGATAGGGATAAGGCTTTCAATGTCTAGCCATTTCTCATGGTGCTTCTACAAAAAACCACCACAAAAGAAAAAAAAAGCCAACTATTAAAATGCTAAAAATTTCAAGATTAATACAAATTTTAAGAGATGAAATAAACAAAAAAGAAAAAGCAAAAACAAAATAAAAGATACTAAGGAAATAATGAAAAGATACTATCAACTTTGCATCAAGCAACCTCAGATAGGATTCTTTTTTTTTTATTTTTTTATTTTTTTTAATTATACTTTAAGTTTTAGGGTACATGTGCACAACATGCAGGTTAGTTAAATATGTATACATGTGATAAGTATTCTTCAGTTAAGTGGAGAGAGGAAATAATTTTGTCTGAAACCAGGAAATGAGTCTGAAACCAGGAAGTGAGAAAAAAGACTGGACAGCCAAATCTCGCTGGCTCCATACTACCTGAACTGTCTTCTGGAGCATTCCTTTTATTTATCTGCTGGAAACTTATGGGAAACATTATCTTACAGAACATTTTTTAAATATCCAAGATTTTAGAGACTGCTTGCTAAGATAAACCCTAATTTAGAATCCATGTGAGAAAATCCTCGAGGAACATAAGGAGCGATTGCCTGAGGGATTCTCTTGCATCTTTATCCAAAGGACCCAAAAAATCAAATTCAAAATCCATCCCTATTATCTTCACCTCTAATTAATATTAGAGTATCTAGATTGCTATTTACTTCTCTCACAGACCCCTGACAAGTAGTACATTACCCTAATTTCATAGAAACTACCCCACAGTTGAATTCCTCACCCATGCTGATGACTCAGCATTAGGATGTGAAGACTGAAAAAATGGAAGAATACGGATTAAAAGAAAAAAAATCACTCTACTTACCCTAAGGCCAGTGTTTCAGTATTGCAGGGAGGTTCAATCATCCTTTAGTGCTCTTCTCTTGAGTGTTGTTGTTGCTGTTATTCTTTTCTTTCTCTTTCTCTTCTCCTTCTCTTCCTCCTCCTCTTCTTCCTCCTGCTTCCCTTTCCTCTTTCTCCTTCTTCCTGCTCCCTCCTCTTCCTCCTCTCCCATTCCTCCTCTCTCCTCCTCCTCTTTCTTATTCTTCTTCTAACCTTTCCATTTCAAAATCATTCCAAAATCATTCCAGTCCTAAGGACAGTTAAAGATATCTTGTTCCCATGGAGAAAGGAAGAATAAGATATGTAAAATCAGGGATATAACCTAATTTTACAAACAGAGTTAAAAGAATTACAGCTTGTGACATAACTTTTAAAACAACATATGTTCCCTCTGTAGTGATTACCCTTAACCAGGTGATCTTTGGTTATTCAGGGAATGATAATAACACTAAATCAATTTTCAAATATCATTGAGGCAGTTTGCTATTTGCCAGTTGAATTTCTTTATCTACATGGTTTCTGGGAGCTCCAGCAATACAATCAGTTGCTGAGTGGTACTTACACAAGGTTTCTTGGTCTTATTGGAGTTATCAGCCTGCAACCTTCAGGAATCAAGGCCTCTTTGCTGGACGTTAACCAGAAGTCTGGGTGGCAAATTGTGTGGCTCTGGGGTTTGTTGATGCTGGTTTGCATGAACAAGTTGTGTTAGCTTTAGGCCCAGTTGATGGTTTTGGTTATGCAATTACTTGAGCCCTGGTTTCTTCATCAATCAAGCAAGCCTCAAATTTCCTCCTCTTTCTCAGTTTTGTGATTTTTGACATTAGCAGAATTTAAAATTCAGAATGTTTGCTAAGCAGTTTCATAAATGGAAACCACGTTTGTCAAATGAGCTCCAAACCAGGAAATTCAGCGAGAGGATTCCTGGGCGTCCCCAGTCCCAGCCTGCCTAGCATCTCACATGAATTGGAGGCTGTAATGTCCTCCCAGAGGGAACTGGATCTAGCCAGTAGGCACAAACATTCTTTTGGTCTTTCCAAAATTTTTCTGCAGAAAATGCCCATGGGACAACTCACTGTGAAGTTGAAATTATATGCAAGTGTGTATACAATTAAATTTCAAAATAAATTCCTTAGAATTGTGTGTGTTTGTTTTTTGCTAATTTGATGGTAAACATGAAAGCCCAAAGTGTCCTGGGAAAAGCTTTGTATTTTTCTTTAAGCCACAAATAGTCTAATTAGACTTGAAAGAATGCACTTCCAAAGCAAAATAAGACAAAATAGAACATTCAAAGAGCCACATACTGTAGTTTCAGAGATAACTAGATATTGGGTCTATAAAGATAGCAATGCATTGCTATTGAGTTTGTCTTGCCCACTGTCTTCCACACTCCAGGCGGGAGGGCTACAGCAGCGTCTTATCGTCCTTGAATTTGTTGAATGAATGGCAGTGTCCAGAAATGTGGAAAACCCCGGGCACAGAATGATACTAAGGGGATCTAAAGAGTTTCTTGGGTGAAAATACTGGTGCTACTTGGGAAGATTTGAGAATATGATGGCTCTGAAAATGTACAATTGCGCTGCAATCTTACAGAATTTTTAGAGTCAACTTCTATAAAGAGGGCACAAAACTATTTATAATAAGCACAGTTGGAAAAATACTGTGAAGCAGGAAAGATGGCCTTAGACGTTCTCACCTCCTATTTCTGGGAATTCCTCACCATTCATGGTCCTCAAGATCACTCTACCCCCTTCCCTGTCAAAGCCTGGTTTTAGGAAGGGATCTGGTAAATTCATCCCCCTGAGTTTCAGTAACTGAAACAGTTTACTGCAGTAATACATTAAGTCATATTTCAATTGACAGAAAAGGCTTAATATACTATAATAGTTATTCTGTTTACTTTTAAATAAACATCAACACGTTAACCCAAGGTGGCATATTTCTAATTACAGAATTAAAAACATCAGTCAGAGCATGAGAGAAAGCAATTTTGTAAAGGAAACACTTTCAAAAAAATTGGACTGTATACTTCACCTATTTCACTTGTTTCTGAGGCTTGGTAATTGATTATCCAGTAATGTTTTGGCCTTCTTACATATTAAGAATAGTTAGTACAAACAAAGCAAGGGGATGCCTATTATTAAAATAAGCAATCTCTAATGAACCCGTGAATTCCACTGCAACTCTCTCAGCAGCTTGCTCAGGACCCAGGCTAAATCAGGTACTCAAATACCAATCCCTGTTTTCAAAGAGGGAAAATTAAATTGCTTTTGGCTTTGTTCATAAAAATAGCCATTTTGCATTCATGGCACTGAATAGATTCTTTATGATAATTAATGTACGTTTTATATTTTGACAATAATCCTTGGGCTGTGTTCTCATGAATATTTCCATTAAATAATTACCTCTTAGAAACGAAAGAGCTCTTTTGTATTTTTTAGAGCTGTGTTTATGGATACATTCTCCATGCCTCCCCTTTCCCATTCCTCTCAAAATTGCTTGTATCTAAGGAACTTAATACCTTGTCATTATATGTTTAATTCACTTTAGGATATGTGTCCAGAAATATTTGTGCTATTGATAGAATCGGACTGGCCCTCTGAATACTGAGAGCTGGTCCCATTTCTGCAGATTTTCCCTCTGTGTCTTGCACGTGTTGTAGACCTGTAAACCTCCTGGCATACATAAGCCCACTCTTCTCATTTTGTTTGAGATCCAAAATTCCTAAGAGGAAAGTAACCATTTCATAACCAATCTTAGAGGCTTCTTTGTCTTTTCTTTATAAATTCTTAACCTTTTCATAACTTAGCAGAAAGTATGCAAGGCTCAGGTTAGGTCAACAACAGAGTCAAGATTAACTACAAGAAAGTGACATGGGAAAAAATCCAACTAGTCCAAACACGGAAACATCAATAGGTGACTTAGACCAACTGTAACATTAGCCATCACCTCAGGTCCACTAGCACTTAATATATTTTGTTAATAGTCTCTGAGACTCTTAGAATCTGCTTTTCCTCTTTTCTTCAGAGTATGGATTTCATTGCTCTTAAAACATTGCATCTTCTGCTGGGAATAATTTTGTTCTTGGCCTCTGGAACAGCGCATAAATTATATCTCTGGAATTTTAGACTACAACAGTTAACAAAATGGTTTCCTAGTCCCCTGGGAAGCCCAGGTAGGAATAGCTACTTACGGAAGTGATTAAGTGTGGAATTTTTGCTTTAGGCACAGAACAGGAGTCAACTCAAGAGCTTTTTTATTTACATCTGCAGTTTTGTTTATTTTGGCTCTATCAATTTCTACATCTGAACAAAATATAACTCTAAGCTATGTCACCAGGAAGAGAGAGATGGAGTCTCCTCCTGTGTCTGAATGAAGGGTACCTTCACATGTGGGTAAAGTCTTGTCCAAACACACTTGGTGTCACTTCCATGCATAAATTCCTGCTCAGGGTTTGTCAGGTTAATTTAACCTCAGAGGATTCTAATGCTTCCAAATGAGGCAAAAAAAAAACACAAAAAAACATATATATATATATATATATATATATATATAAAATGAAATTATGTTAAGACTTGTTGGGCTGAACAAACAGAAAGATAAGTAGTTTTCTTTACTGAAGAGCCATTCACGTATATGCTAATGTCCATTGTGAATCTTCAAGAGTGGAGGAGCACTTTCCAAAAATATTTGACCTTGGAAGACTTTTCTTTATTCAGAGTATCTCTAAAAATCTCATGTTCTACAAGGAACTAAACCACAGTCAAATTTCAATTGAAGGCTTACCTCAGTCATTCACTCACTCCAGCACAAATCAGAGCCATGACTTTGCTAACTTGGTTGAATTCCATGAGCAATGTTATTTTGGGCCAGATCCATAGCCAGTTGCAATATCCTATCACTAAAAGACAGTCTATGACATAGGGTGTGCACATGTGTTTTTTAAAATGTAAAGCTCAGCTGCTCTACCAAAATGCAGCCAGATGCTGCTCTAAGTGGGTTCCCAATCCTGTTCAGATTCCTCTTGAAAACTGGCACAAGACAAGGATGCCCTCTTTCACCACTTCTATTCAACATGGTATTGAAGCCCTAGCCAGAGCAATTAGGCAAGAGAAAGAAATAAAGCATATCCAAATAGGAAGAGAGGAAGTCAAACTCTCTCTCTCTGTAGATGACATGATTCTATATTTAGAAAACCCCATAGTCTCAGCTCAATAGCTCCACCAGCTGATAAACAACTTTAGCAAATTTTGGGACACAAAATCAATGCACAAAAATCACTAGCATTCCTATACACCAGCAACAACCAAACTGAGAGCCAAATCAGACAGGCAATCTCATTCACTATTGCCAAAAACAAAATAAAATACCTACGAATACAGCTAACCAGCCAGGTGAAAGATCTCTACAATGAGAATTAAAAAACACTGCTCAAAGAAATCAGAGAAGACACAAACAAATGGAAAAACACCCCATGCTCATGAATAGGAAGTATCAATATCATTAACATGGCTATATTGCCCAAACCAATTTACAGATTCAATGCTATTCCTATCAAACTACCAATGAAATTCTTCACATAACTAGAAAAAATTGTTTTAAAATTTATATAGAACCAAAAAAATAGCCCAAACAGCCAAAGCAATCCTAAAGAAAAAGAACAAAGCTGGCGGAATCACATTACCTGACTTCAAACTATACTGCAAGGCTACAGTGACCAAAACAGCATGGCACTGGTACAAAAACAGGCACAAAGACCAATGGAACAGAATAAACAGCCCAGAAATAAGGCCGCACATCTATGACTATCTGATCTTTGACAAAGCTGATGAAGACAAGCAATGGGGAAAAGACTCCCTGTTCAGTAAGTGGTGCCAGGATAACTAGCTAGCCATATGCAGAAGATGGAAGCTGGACCCCATCCTTACTGCAAAACAAAAATCAACTCAAGATGGATTAAAGACTTAAATGTGAAACCCAAAACTATAAAAACCCTGAGGACAACGTAGGCAATATCATCCTGGACCTAGACACGGGCAAAGATTTCACAACAAAGACACCAAAAGCAATTGCAACAAAAGCAAAAATTGAAAAATGGCGTCCAACTAAACTTAAGAGCTTCTGCACAGGAAAAGAAAGTATCGGCCGGGTGCAGTGGCTCACCCCTGTAATCCCAGCACTTTGGGAGACCAAAGCAGGCAGATCACAAGGTCAGGAGATCGAGACCATCCTGGCTAACACGGTGAAACCCCTTCTCTACTAAAAATACAAAAAAAAAATTAGCCAGGCATGATGGCGGGCGCCTGTAGTCCCAGCTACTAGGGAGGCTGAGGCAGGAGAATGGCGTGAACCCAGGGGGGCGGAGCTTGCAGTGAGCCGAGATCGCGCCACTGCACTCCAGCCTGGGAGACAGCGAGACTCTGTCTCAAAAAAAAAAAAAAAAAAAAAGAAACTATCAACAGAGTGAAGAGACAACCTAGAGGATGGGAGAAAATTTTTGCAAACTACGCACTGACAAAGGTCTAATGTCCAGCATCTATAAGAGATAAACAAACAACCCCATTAAAAAGTGGGCAAAGGACATGAACAGACACTTCTCAAAAGAAGATGTACATACAGCCAACAAGCATATGAAAAAAAAACTCAATATCACTGATCATTAGAGAAATGTAAATCAAAACCACAATGAGATACCATCTCACACCAGTCAGAGTCACTATTATTAAGAAGTCAAAAAATAACAAATGCTGGTGATGTTGCAGAGAAAATGGAATGCTTATACACTGTTGGTGGGAGTGTAAATTAGTTCAACCATTGTGGAAAACAGTCTGTCAATTTCTAAAGAGCTAAAAGCAGAACTACTATTTGACCCAGCAATCCTATTACTGGGTATATACCTAGAGGAATATAAAGCATTCTACCATAAAGACACATGCACGTGAATGTTCACTGCAGCACTGTTCACCATAGCAAAGACATGGAATCAACCTAAATGCCCATCAATGACAGACTGGATAAAGAAAATGTGGTACATATACACCCTGGAATACTACACAGCCATAAAAAAGACCAAGATCATGTCTTTTGCAGGAACATAGATGGAGCTGGAGAGTATCATCCTTAGTAAACTAATACAGGAACAGAAAACCAAATACTACATGTTCTCATTTATAAGTGGGAGCTAAATGATAAGAACTTATGAACACAAAGAAAGGAACAACAGACACTGTGGTCTACTTGAGAGGGAAAGGTGGGAGGAGGGAGAGGAGCAGAAAGGTAAGTATTGGGTATTGAGCTTAGTACCTGGGTGATATAATAATATGTACAACAAACCTCCTGTGACACGTGTTTATTTATGTTACAAACCTTCACACATACCTCCAAACCTAAGTTTAAGAAAGCAAAGCTCATAAAATAATGCATAAATAATTACTGTTACTTGATTATTGAGAGTTTCATCAAGTCACAGCAGAATTGAGGATTCACAGGAGAAGGAAGAGTCTGTGAGAAAGCATAGCAGTTGGCCACAGTGACAAAATCCTTGAAATATTCAAGATGCAACTCTTATTCCATGTCTTCCCTGAAGAGTCTTTTATGAATCTATCACCAAGAAATTTATCTACATTTTGGATCATCTTGGGGGTACTACAGTGTTAATGCTATGATGGTAAATGGATTATTTATGTTTATATGAGCATAAATGATATTTGTCTTAGTCTGTTCAGGCTACTAGAACAAAATACCTTAGACTGGATAATTTGTAAACAACAGAAATGCATTTCTCATAGTTCTGGAGACTGGGAAGTCTAAGATGAAGGCACCAGTAGATTAGATTCTGGGTGAAGGCTTGTTGTCTGCTTCCTAGATGGTACCTTGTTGCTGTGTCCTCACATGTCAGAAGGGGCCAGGAGGCTTCCTCAAGCCTCTTTTATAAGCGCACTAATTTTGTTTAAGTGAGTGGAGACCACTAAAGGTCCCACCTCTTAATACTGTCACATTGGGTGTTAGGTTACAATATATGAATTTGGGGAGGACACACACATTCAAACCACAGCAATATTTTTAAAGTCTCAAAGGGATGCTAAAGTATTTATTTAGGTTGATGTTTCTGATACAAAGAGGTTCAAACTAAAATAGAATAATTGATATCTCTTGATTTGCATCTGGTGTAGCGAGAACTTTTTTTGACAGGACTAAAAGACTGCCTACTCTGTATCGACAGGGCCAGAGAGGAAGAAGCCACTAGTCTATCATCAGGCCAGACCAATTCTAGCCATAGGTTGAGCCAGATCAGAACTGGGGTGACTTAAAGAACAATGGCATGTATTACTTTCATCAATTTTATCGACTTGGTCATCTTTCATAGAGCCGTGAGCTACTTATATCTAAAATTAGAAATAGAAGGTATTTAGAGATCATTTAGTGCAAATGCTCATATTAGAAACCAGGAGGCTGAGGCCGAGAAAGGTTTTATAGGATGCTGTAAGGGTCGCTTCAGGACCAGAGGGCAGTATCTTTGAGAAGCAGACTTTCAAACTTTTGAACATTTTCCACCACGTCAATAAATAGTTGTTTCTGATAGAGCAGATTTTTTTGTGGGCTCTTATAGCTAGCTAAACCTACATACTTTTCTTGCTTTTATCATAAAATGGCTAGATACAGAAAAAATATGGAAAGGTACAGAGGTAACTTTGGCAAGAGATGCAAAGCAGACATGAGAAAGCTTGAGGTGATACTTTGAGTCTGTACACACATAAAATAGCTCCCTGCTGTCAGTAATGGTCTTCCCAAATGAGTGCCTCTCAGATACCTGGGTCACAGAGTGATGCGCCAGTCCAGAGCAATATGTTCTAGTAACAGTCTACTTCCTTCGAGACTTCTGGACAGGATGTAGAAGCATGCTAAAGACTATCACTCCTTTGGTAAAAATGAAAACAAACAAAATAAGAAATATGCTTTGATACAGGGAAAAAGGAGTAAGATGGATGCAATAAACCCTTGATGAACTTAATTCTAACAGAAATAAGCTTTTTATAGGTGAGCAGGGAGCCATGACAGCTTCCATACCTAGGCATGCTCCTGGTCTGGGTACAGGTAGTAACTGGGTACAGATGGAGAGACTTTTCTGCGTAAGGAGAAATTGGCCAAGTTTTTTTTTTCTGAGATGGAGTCTTACTCTGTCACCCAGGCTGAAGTGCAGTGGCATAATCTTGGCTCACTGCAACCTCTTTCACCCGGGTTCAAGTGATTCTCCTGCCTCAGCCTCCTGAGTAGCTGGGACTACAGGTGCCCACCACCAAGCCTGGCTAATTTTTGTATTTTTAGTAGAGATGGGGTTTCACCATTTTGGCCTGGCTTGTCTTGAACTCCCGACCTCAAGTGATCCACCCACCTCGGCCTTTCAAAGTGCTGGGATTACAGGCATGAGCTATTGCACCCAGCCAAAATTGGCCAAGTTTTATAGGACAACATGAAATGGCTAGAAGGACTGGATTCTGGAACAGCCCCAAATGCAAAGACACATCACTTGGCCCAACAATTCCTTCCCCTGTTTCTCATCCCCACCATGAGGTTTCCTGAGAAAAACAGCAGTAGGGGAGTGACTGATAAGCAGGGAGCAACTGCATAACTCTGTACATTCTGGGGCCCCAACAAAGTTTAATTCAAAGGTAAACCAAAAAGATCTGATTGTTCAGCCAATCCCCACCCAGCTCAACTACTGACAAAATCAAGCAGTCAGCAGCTTGAGATGATGGAACGCAGGTAAATTCACTATAATATGAGCTTTTCAGCTCTTGATTTGTATGTAGTGCATCTTGACAATGAAGGGGGATTATGTCAACTGGTCTTAAGATCAAGTCATTAATTTAGCATAGAACAGAAGAGAGGAATGATGATGAGTTTCAATAATCATTGCCAAAGAACAAGCAAAAATGAAATTTATTCAATTCCTGCTGCTATCCCAGATTGTCTCTACCTATTCATTGGCAAACAGCATTCTGTCCAATCACCCACTTTTAAAACAAAGAGCATGGTAGTGCCATTCTTATCAGTTTTCAGCTTTGCATAGGCCAAGAGGAATCCTTAGAAACTCAGGCTGCAAGAAAGGGCAACTGGGATCTCTGACCCACCCGTATCAAATCGCAACTTGACATAACCAGAGCTTCTAGGGCAGAATAATTATAAATAGTTCATCCACAAGCTTGAGCAAAAGCAGCTCCACTTTTGCCTTCCTTTGTGGGTCATTTTGAGGCAGTGAGGTCTTGCTCACAGATCAGTTCTTCTAGATGGCCCAACGAAATAATTCAGGAGGCAATGGTGGGCAAATATTTCAATGAACTGCACCCAAGAACTAGGATTTGGCAACTCATACGTCCATAGAAGATCAAAGAAAGAGGACATACAGTTTTCCTCATTCACCTTGATCTACGTAAGAGTCAGAATATCATTCCTAAAAGTCCGTGACAGAGTAGTCAAATTCGTAGAGCCAGAAAGCAGAGTGGTGTGTGCCAGGGACTGAGGAAGCCCCCTTTCAGCCCACGAGAGAAACATACAAGTCTGTAAATATTCAGGTCTGCCTTGGAGGGGAGAATGAGGATAAGGGGATCTAAGCAATCCAAGTAACAATAATAAAACTAAATATGACATTAACATGAAAAGTCTGTACGGGGCATTGTACCAAGCAATGTCTGTACCAGGCATTTTATCTGTAGTTTATTCAACCCAGGACTGAGCAGACACCTACTGTTCTGATTTTAGGAAGAATTCTTGTGTAATACTTGAAGTGCTTACCAATGAGCCCGATTACCCTGCTTTAGGGTTCACAGATGCATGTTGGTGATGGAGAGTCTGCTGGTTGTGAAACAGATATTAATGCCCTTGTAGCTCAATTTTTAAAATGTGTGAACTCTACAGGTCCTTTTTAAGAAATAAAATTTTCTCCTATTCCTGAGAGTAAATCCACAGACCCTTGTTTGAGAAACACTGACTTAAAATATTGAAGACTTCCTCCATGAAAGTCATGCAATAGCAAATCACCACTGCAGAATAGAAATGTTGTCTAAGTGATAAAAATAAAATTATCATCATAACAAAAATACTAAATTAAAAATTTTTTAATTTTCTTATAGTTCACGGAGCCCCCTCCCCTTCCAAAAATATGCCCAGAGATCTCTGTTTGAGAATTACTTCTCTTAGAAAGGTTTGGGAGCTTCTGACAGCCATGGTTGATGGGGGCGGTGGGAAGCAGGAAAAAAATTAAATGTTTTGGTGGTGGTGGTTCTAAACAAAAAACATTTTAAAAAATGGATTTACTTTGTGAAATGGGAAATAAGGCTAGGAAATAAATATATGTACATATAGAGGGAGAAATAATGTTTAAGTACTTTATTTTCAGTAGATAGTAGGTGGCTTGATTGAGTACATTCAGCTATTTTGGAAAATGGCAGCTAGTGAAAATATTTTTCAGCAACAAGACTTGGGGTGTTTGTCTCCATTTCAGCACCCCCTTTCTTCTCAAGCAATTTAATTTGGGGTGACTTGTTTAGGAGAATTAGACAATGCTTTCATGTGAATATTTATATGGGCAGATTTTGTTTTCCCCTTGGGCTGTACGGCTGCCAGCCATTTATTGCCTGCTTGGTACAGGGGCAGGTTTTTTGTTTTGTTTTTTTCCCTTTCCCCTCTGTGGTTCCTACAATAGAAATAATCATTTTTTAAAATGGAAAGGAACCCACTCCCTTTTCATAATCTCAGCTACAGATCTGCTTTTGATTCTGCATGCTTCATTTTGTTCCCTGAAGGATAATTTGGAGATTTGAGTAATTAACCCAAGACTCATAGGAGGCAGTCTTTCGGAGGCTGGTAATTTTGCTGTGGTGGAGTCGGCTGCTGTCGAGCATTAACTTCTTAATAATGAAGGCTTTCAGACCCTCTGCTATTGGCACAATGATGCACTTGAAGCTAGTGGCTTGGCGGAGTGTAAGCGGGCCACTTCTATTCTTTCCTTGGACAAAATAGTCCTCTTGATCTCTGGGTTGGAGCTATTTTTAGTTTAGTTCAGTTCTTTTTTGCTTTTTAACTTGGTGGGCAAGTCTTTCACTTATATTTTGATCCACTGCTTAATCTGTTGCCTTTTTTCAAAAAGACCTGCAAAAAGGCACCCTTCCCAATATCCAGCAGCTAGTCCCCCCTTTCAGTATATTTAGAATCCTCTTTTTAGAAAAGCTGTGACTCAACTCCTGCACTAAATGGGACCTTGCTTCTCTGATCCCAGTACACTTCCTGCTATTAACATGGTAATGTCTTATGCAGCACTGGGGACAATCACACCTGCAATTAAAAACCAAATTAGGATGTATCTTTTCTTGGCAAACAGGATCCACAGAAATTCGAAGACAGCTGCTGCCCGTCCCCTCCCATTCCCACTCATCTTTTAATTCCCTCTTTTGAGCTTTGAGCAGAGAAAAGAACTAGAAATTTCTAGTTGTTATTTGATGAGTCAGTATTTTAACTGATTCGGCAAATACTGAGTGCTTACCATGGAACAGACTTTTTATCAACTTGAGATAAGCAGAGCCATTTTATCAACTTGTCATTGTGAGTTCTGTGACTAGGACCTATGTGCTTTGAAAAGGATTATGAAAATACAAGACCTAATGTATTTGTATTATAATATATATAGCAATTATACACATACATATATAACAATCCCATAAACACAAAGTTAATAAACAGTTAATGTTGACCAGCAGCATTCTATCAACTTAATTAACTCTATAGACCTTAAAACAAAATCCCAGTACATTTGTAAGCAGTTTATAGGTAGATTTTCCAAAGATTTCCAGATATTCTCCTTATAAACTAAATCAGTTTTTTCATAATCAAATAATTTCAAAAAACATGTTTTATTTAAAATTTCTAAAAATTCTTTTCATGCCAGAAATTACAGTTCACGTGAGATGTATATTGTCAAAATGCTTCATTTGAGAACAGCCTCTGAAGGCTTTAAAGTAGCCCAGTGAGAGCAGATGAGGGGAGTTCATGGAGGTAGAAGCTTACAATTCTGTGTGGACAAGGCTACATATAATGCTAGGACCCTACTTAAGGAGATTCTAAGGATGTGTCTTAGGGACCTGCTGCATTCCCGTTAATACTCAGCTATTAATACAAAGCACACATTGTTCCCAGGTAGGTCTTACTATTATCTGTGCAATTGATGCCCCTTGGAATATTTGAAAACAATTCTCATGTCAACTCAAACGTCCTGTCTTGGCCAGGTGTGGTGGCTCAAGCCTGTAATCCCAGCACTTTGGGAGGCCAAGGCTGGTCGATCACTTGAGGTCAGGAGTTGGAGACCAGACTGGCCAACGTGGTGAAACCCCATCTCTACTAAAAATACAAAAATTAGCTAGGTGTGGTGGCAGGCACCTGTAATCCCAGCTACTCGGGAGGCTGAGGCGGGAGAATTGCTTGAACCTGGGAGGTGGAGGTTGCAGTGAGCCGAGATTGCGCCATTGCACTCCAGCCTGGGCAACAAGAGTGAGACTCTGTTTCAAAAAAAAAAAAAAAAAAAAGTCTTTTCATTTCTGTTTCTTTCTATTCCCTGTAGAATATTCTTGTCACTTTCTTTTGCTCATTCCTCAGTTTTGGGTGCCCCAAAAAGGAAAACGCCATATTCCAGATGTGGTTTAATGAATACGAAGTAAGTGGGAGTCTTGCCGTTACACTAGAGTTTTATCCTTATATTAACTCAACTTTATCATGTTTTGATGCATATTGGGCTTGTCCTCAACCAAAACACAGAAGCCCATGGGTCCTTTTCACATCAGTGATGCCAAGTGGATCACCTTCAACCAGTCCTTGTGAAGATGGCTTTCTGAATGTCTTTGCATTTAGGCTTGTTAAATATAGTTTTGTAAGTACCTCCTTCAACACAAACCCTATAATCAAAACCCTGATTTTGTCATCAAGCTTAGTTATTATTCTTCCCAGCTTTGTGCCCTCTTAAAGTTGACAAGCTGGCCTTCTGTGTTGGAGAGGACAGAGGTGAGCAAGCATAGAACTGGGGACTGCACCTTGGAGATTACTGCAAAATTATGTCTGCCTTTGTGGTTAACTTGTCCCATTACCTACAAAAATCCAACAAAGGAATGGTTCTCTATTCTGTCAATAAAGACACAACAGATTATTTCTTTAATGTTTCACTGGAATAATGGTATTCTGATTTTCAACAAATATTCAGGCAGGAATAGTGCTTCTGTAGTTTCTATTTGCAGCTTAATATTATATGTCACATATAATGTTAACATGATATGACCCAAGATTCACATATACTAACTCGTTATGGCATTTCTTGTAGGAACAAGGCCTCTGAGTCTAGGATGATGAAGTTAAATTTATGTGAGGCCAAAAAATAAATAAAAATAATGGCTCTGCCCCAGTTGTTGCATAGCTATAAGGTTAGATGGGATCTGGATAGGTCATTTTATCATCCCTCTACCCCCTATTAAGTCATGCTACGAATCTGTCTTCATTTTCCTTAGGCCTTCCTTTGTCTACCTTTTTCAAAATTTTCCAGAAACCATGTTTTCTGAGTTGTCATACACATTTTAATTTTTGAAGGTTTAGGGACAGTGTCCAATTCAATGTTCCTTGTTTGGCTTTGCCTCTTGGCCCAGATTTAAAGTTCTTGGATCTCTGATAAGTACTTAATGGCCTTGGGGACACGAAAAGAAGAGTGGGCCTTGCTCTGGATTAAAGGCTCAGAAACCCAGGGAAGGCGCCACATTCCCTGGCTGTGTTAATTAGCCATGCCTGTTGCTAGTAAGTCTCTGGAGATATTTTACTAGGATCACAGAAGCAATTTGCAACGCCCAGAGTTGGGGAAAAAAACAACACCCAGGCTTTATAAATCTCATAGAAAAGAACTTTGCCTTCTCCAAAGAATCATTCTCCTTATATTTAATATTATTTTTTTGAAACCAGAACAAGGGAACATAGAAATTGAATCTCTGTAATTCAAAGTGAACTATGGAAATGCATTTCTCTTTCCCCACTTGTGTAATTCAATTCAGTGTTCTTACTCTGCAACAAAACCCTTACTATTAATAGCTGAAAGCATGAGTTTATAATCATTTTTTAAAATTCTATGGATCTTATCCATGGAATTTATTTGCTCTTCAATACTATCTTTCCCCCCAGGGACTCATTACTCATTTACACATCTAGAAAGTAAATAGTGTGCCATTAACTAGAGAAAAATGCAGCCTCCAATTCATGGCACCAGGATATGGGCTTTTTTTTTCGTTTCTTTCTTTTTTTTTTTTTCAAACAAGACAAGCATTTGGAAACAGAATACTTTAAAAGGAAAAGATCAGAACTTGTTTTTCAATGAGTTGAGAACAACAGGCACCATTGTAGCCCAAAGCAAGGGTCTTAAAAACAGCTCAGGGGAAAAAACCCATGACAGACTATTACATATAAGCTGAAGATTTAGGTTAAATATTCTTAAGTTCCAAATGGATTTCAATTTCTATCTTAACATGTTTATCTATTTGCAAATTTAATCATGACTTTAAAAAAAAGACTTCAGGGTTCTTATAAATTGAAAACGTTGGTAGTAATTATTTTAACTAGAAATGGGGACATATTTTCATAGCAGCTATTGATCTGTGGCCTAATTGGCACCATAGGGAAAATTCTTCCCAGTATTCTCCGGGTTGGGAAGAATAGTACACGATCTGGTTTCATCAAAAGGCTATAAGCAACATAGTGAGACCTTGTCTCTTAAAAAAAAAGACTGTGGGTCGAGTTCATCATAAAAGGGCAGCATGACTCCTGTGTGTATGACACCTATATCAAAGGACAGGCATTCCTGACTTATCATCATTAATCTTGTATGTGTCTCAGGAGTGCAAAGAATTGACTTCCCCCTATGTTTGGTTGGTTATGCTAGGTTTCCCTGGAGACCAGGGTAGAGAAGAACTATACAAGCTGTCACCTTTCTTTTTTCTCATAGACAGCTGGATATAATGTTAATATTAGTAATATCTGACATTTAGAAAACATTTATTTTGTGCTTGGTACAATTCTTGATGCTTCACATATATGAACACATATATTTCTAACAACAATGTCAGAGAGGTACATTAGCATTCCTATTTTACAGAGGAGGAAACTGAGACCCAAAGGAGGTAAGCTATTTCCAAAGTGCAAGCAATTGGCTTGAGCCCATGTGGTCTAGCTTTAGAGTGACATTAGCCTAAAGGAATATAATGTGAGATACATATATAATTTTAAATTATCTCATAGCCACATTTAAAAAAAGTAAACTGAAATGTATGAAATTAATTTTAATAATGCATTTTCTCTAACTCAATATATTCTAAATATTATCATTTCAACACATAAAGTGTAAAAATAATGAGATATTTTACATTTTAAAACTCTTTTTAAACTAAGTCTTTGAAATCCACTGTGTGGTTTGCACTTTCAGCACATGTCAGCTTGGATTAGCCGTGTTCCAAGTGCTGGATGCCACATGTGGCTCAGGTCTACCAAATTTGAGTCAACATCTCAATGTCTCTTGCTCTGCAGTCACTCTTCTCTTTGGTTAGAGGCAGCTTCTAAGTCCAGAATGGGAGTAGAGTAGGGGATTAGGGGGCAGTTTATGGGAGAACTGGAAGCAGTAGAGCCCTTCCATCCTGTTGGTGCCTTTGTGTATATTAGAGTAAGGGCCAGCTCTGGGATGACACAGTCCCTTGGGTTGACAGATGCTTGGATGGATGGCAGCCGTCACTCGCCCCCATAGGCCACAAGCTCCACAGCCACACACCACCACCCTGCCTGTGACCTCCAACACTCAGTGGCCTCCTTGCAAGGACTCTAGGCCTATGGGGAAAGGAGTATGGAAAAGGCTGCCTGGAAGGGCAGTTCTCGCATGTGGGCAGAGTGGGGCTGGGTGTTCATGTCAGGGACAGAAGTGAGAGCACGGCCTTTGTGGGGGCGTCATGGTGTGGCTCTGTGCCACTGGGAGACTGCTGCTGGGCAGAATGATATGAGGCACCCACATCACTGTCCGGAACATAAAATGCAGAGGCCTTCCCCAGTCCTCAGCTGCCTTGAAACCGTGACTTGTATGTGTTTTCTGTTTTTCTGTTGTTTCTGAAGACAATCCTCTCTGGGGCTACAGGCTCAGTCTCTCTTGCATTTTGTTACCTTTTCCTTCATTACAAACATATTGTTCACTAGATTGTAGTGGTTGATTGTAGTGGTAGATTGTAGGTCATTATCCCTGTTACCTGATGTCTTTCCTCTGAAAGGAGAGGGTTGCAGGGCAGCTAATGCTCTAATAAATCAGGTAGGCTTTAGATGACAGGGAGCTGGCAGTGGCCAGGGGACCAGGGTGGTCTCCCTAGTGTCCTGGGTAGCCCAGGATTGACTAGTGGGGGCGAGGCATCACAGGAGTGTCAAGGGGGATCCTTCCTGTCATAAAGTGGGACCTTCCCTTACAGGTCAGTCTGCTACTGCATATCCAATATGCACACACTCCTGCTCTGCTCTGAAGTTATGTCAGAAAAAGCAATCCAAGCCCCCACCTCCTCAGTCACTCAATGTTATAGATGGATGGAGGGTGGGACTAGGAAGGAAAAGAGGATGACGGAGATGTGTTCATAAACACTTCTGTACTTGCACCTTGAAGAAAGCATTTTCTCAGAGAAATTGTCACAGAAGGAAAAACATTTAAATTACTGGTACATTTAAACTATTGTTATAGCTACTTTGAAAAAAAGCTATTTAGCAATGTCTACCAATACTGAACTCCCACATACCCCATGGCCCTGAGATTTTACTCCCAGGTACATATCCAATAGGGATGTGTACGTATGTTTGCCAAAAGACACATACCCAAATGTTCATGGTGTTGTTTATCATAGTAAAAAAGTAGAAACAACCCAAATATCATCGGCAGGAGACTGGTTAAAAAGGTTATGTGTAGTCACACAATATACAATATGTGTATTGTATACATATATAACACAATAACAAGAATGAACAAACTACAACAATAATATTGATGGTTCTCTCAAATAAAATATTGAATAAAAGAAACCAGATACAAAGGAATACATGTTACATCATTTCGTTTATACAAAGTTCAAAAACAGGCAAAACTAATCTATGGTGTTAGATGTCAGGCTACTATATTTGATATTGTAACCCTCAGCATATAGCACCTATATCACTGAATGGAAAGGATAATGAATCAGTTTCTCTTTTTCTTTTCTTTTTTTTTTCTTTCTTTCTTTCTTTTTTTTTTTTTGAGACAGAGTCTTGCTCTGTTGCCCAGGCTGGAGCGCAGTGGCGAGATCTCAGCTCACTGCAAGCTTTCCTGCCCGGGTTCACGCCATTCTCCTGCCTCAGCCTTCCGAGTAGCTGGGACTAGAGGCGCCCACCACCACACCTGGCTAATTGTTTGTATTTTTAGTAGAGATGGAGTTTCACCGTGTTAGCCAGGATGGTCTCGATCTCGTGATCCACCCACCTCGGCCTCCTGAAGTGCTGGGATTGCAGGCGTGAGCCACCGCGCCGGCTCCATGAATCAATTTTTCTCTTACTTTACATAGAGCATGCTGATTTTTTTTCTTTTCTGTTAAAGCCTATTTGCGACCCACTACATGGATTTTATTATCTTTAATGGGTTGTGATCTATAATTTGGAAACCATTGTTATTAATACTGGTTAGGCTCCCAGAGTAGCCCAGAAGTTACCTAATCTCTTTAAGCCTCAGTTTCCTCCTCCATAAAAAGAAGGAAATAATGGTGCCCCTCTCATAGGGCAGTTGCGGGACTGGATGCGTTAATGCACATTAAGCTCTCTTGGCACAGTGACTGGCATGAGAGCATGCTTGCATGTGAGTGCACACACACACACACACACACACATACTTTTATTAGTAGTTGTATTTCTAAATACATCCAGGTCTTTCCTTGGGCAAATAAACATTTTAAATCCCTGTTCTCAGGACTCACTGATAACATGAACTAATCTTCCAGAGGAGACTCAGAGGTGACTCATTACTCTAGAAGCCAAGTTCCTTGGTGATTAGGACTTCTGGGATTTCCACCTAGACGTGGGCTTCTTTAAGTTTTTTTCTCTTTTCCCATGTGTTCTACTGGGCTATTTTCTTATCTGCTCTGGTCTTTTGGTCAGGACCTGAGATCATTTGGGCTGGTACAGTGTAACTGTACTTGCACAATCGTTGTTTTTAAAAAGTCATCTTAGCTTGGGAAGTGTTGGCCTCTGCTAAGAGTAAGCCCTCCTACTTGGCCATGAGGTCTGACCAGCTCCCATTGCTTCCTCCAACAACAAGGGCTTTATGCTCTCATGCAAAAAGACCAGCTGTCAGCTTAAATTTCCCTAATCCAGCCAGATCCCAACTCGGCCAATCAACAGTCGCTATCTGGGGGAAGCCCATCTGTGAAATGCAGCCGTGCCCTTACTGGAATGACATGTCATAAAAATTAGTTTGGGCACTAATCTAAGGAAGCTTTGTGCTGAGTCGAGGGACTGTGAGGTCCCGGTTGGTGTCCTTCTCTTTGCCAAAGAGCTGGACCAGATGAGAAGTTCCCAGTTTGAAAAGACAGAAAGTGCCTCCACTTCCTGTTTCCCTTCACCCTGAACCCCTCGTGATGCTGTCCTTGGGATGAGGGGAGACTCTTACCCACTCCCCCAAGTCATCTTCTCTGGGCGGCTGGTTCCTCTGTCACCCAAGAGGGCTAAAAGGATGGACAGAAATACATCATATTCTGTTTTTTTTTTTTTTGGTGGAGATTTGTTGGTTTTTAACTGCAAGATTATATTACTAACTCATGTTGGCTTGTTTGTTTAAAAAGAACAAACAGACAAACTCATTCCTATGAGAAAGATTTTTCTAGTGTATGTTGCCCCTCTCATCTCTATAAAAATAGTTGTTCCCAAAACATGTTTTTTTAAACTACTGAGAACAATAAAGCATCTAGATTTTCATTTTGTTATAGTTTAATGGCCCAGGTGACTTTTCCCCTCAGATCTACTGTCCTGACCTGTTTGCTTCCTCAGTTTACACCACACTCTCTCCTTGCTTCCTGACCCTTTAATTATATCCTCCTTTTAGCCCCCGTCTCATGACTACAGAGGGACCTGGGGAGATGGGCAGCTGGCACCTGGCCAGAGGCAGAACTGAACCTGGCTTGCAGGTGGGTGCCCGCTCACCTCCAAGCTTGCTGAGCATGGTGGGAAATGTGAGGAGGCCTGGAACGTGGCCTTGACTTCAGGGATCCTGAAACTTGGGTTAGGAAATGGTTTGCACACACGTGAAGTTTCCCAACCATACATGACAGAATATGAGTGCTATGGAGGACACCAGCATAACAAGGGCATGCCATTGCCTGCCCGACTCTCATACTGTGCCTGGCAATCTTGTTGCCACTATTTCTGCATGTTTGGATCACATTTATTCAGTTGTTAGTGATTTATAATTGAGGACCTACCTATGTACCCTATATTGTTCCAGGAGTCATGGGATGCATTTTATTGGTGATGCCTTACCATTCAGCCTGCTGGAAGTGTGCACAGGGCTGACTTCGACCAATTAAAATGTAAACTTTATAGAAGTGAGCTTAAAGGATCAGGAGAAGTCCTCTTTACATCATTAAGTAACTGAGTAATGTGCTTCCTCTGTGCCATTTTAAAAAATCATCATGCCTTCAATCCTAACATTGGAATTGTATTTTCAGACAGTCACGTGGACATTTTTACACTTGCCGATTTTTATCTAATTTTAAATGATTTTGAAATATTTTCTCAGAGTATAGGTTCTTTCCTAGAAGTTTATAAGTGTGAGTTCTACAGTAACATTGAGGAAAAAAAAACCCATCATTTTAATTAAAAAAAAACCAAACCTACAGATTTTTTGTTTTTTTAAAAAGCATTTTCCTTGCACGAATTAGGAACATTTCAGACTTAATTATCTCTACTTTTTAAAAATTTTAAACTAATTTTTGGAATAAAGGGAACTAATCAATGTTTTGGCCACATCTTTGCTTCAAGGCAATATAATTAATCAGATTGCTATTTTAAGTCGGCCTGGGTGCTGCGTTGCCAGCTTTATAGTTTGAGGGGCTTAGGAAATATTTTCTAAGGACTTTGTACATACATAATAATGTTAGACCAAAAGAAAAAATCAATGCATGAATTAAAAACCGCATATTTATCCCATTTTATATGGTGAAATTTGTCTATTATATCATTTAACAGCAAACCATGAAGGCTCTCACACTATTTTGGAATTTTGGAGAGTATAGCATTGACTAAAGAGAGGTTGAAATGAATTAAAACTGAGAGAGAGAAAGAGATTTAAAAATATTTTATTCATTAATTCATTCACTCACTTATTTGCTTATTCATTAAACATGACTAAGGGCTCCTTAACACATTAGTAGGTGCCATAAAGCAGAGTATGACATTTCTCTCAAGCTCCTGTGATCCCTTTTAAGCTATCCTTCCTCCTTTCTCACATTCTGGCTGACTCTCCTTCTAGGATAAGTGGATCTCTACTGCAACTCTGCACAGCCACACCTAACCTCCTCCAGACACTCTCTACCTCTATGCCTCTGTTTCATTATTTTTCTGCTCACTTATCCAAACCTCATCCTTCTTTTCCTAATAGTTCAACTCAGGCCTAGCTTCAAAAAAATAAGCAATTTGTATTGAGCTCCAATATAGAGCTATAAGGGTTCTTATATATAAAGAAGTACAAGATGCAACCAGGACCATGCAAACCCTGCCATCCTGCTTAGGAGTTGTGAGTCATGCTTCAAGCTTAGAGGATGTTGGCAACATATGGCATGTGCGTAATACCAGACAACTGATTCCTACCATGAGTGCTACAGGAGGTTGTGGGATGGAAAACCACTGGAAGCTGCTTAGGAAACTGAGGTTTAAATTTTGAAAATAAGATCTGGGTGGCTGTGAAAAAGGGACAAGACATTCCCAGTGGGTATGAAAAGCTACCTACTCCAAGAAGGCCCAACCCAGTGGGTACCAATTACTTGCCCCCTAATGCACACATCTTGAGTTTAAACTTTGTCTCACAAGCTTAACTTGTATGCAGACTCTTTAGCAGTGGCTTAAAAAAACAAAGGTGGGGCAGTGTTTCTGGTTTTTCTATTTTTCTCCATCCTATTTTATTTTAAGCTCCTCATAAAGAGACTTATATCTGATCTCTAGTTCAAGTTGTCCTGGTGTGCCCTGCCTCATAGACAGACTGTGAAAGAATTAGCAGATTATAAGAATTTAAGCTCTGTGGATGTATCTGTGACAACGAGGCCAGGTGCTGGTGTGAACTGAAAAAGAAATAGATGAGAGAGAGCTGTCACTGGGCTTTGTCCACAAAAAGTGTGCGAAAAAATACGAAATCATTAAGTATTGATTTATACTGGTTATACTGCAGCATGAATGCAACCATAAAATCCAGGGGAACAGTGAAACAAAGCCAAAATATGAGTGAGGATAAGTATGGTAATTCAGAAGAAGTAGGCTGCTTGGGTCCCCAGTGGTGGGGAAATGAGTGGATGGGAGAAGCACTGGTTTGAGGAGGGTGCTGGGTGAGGCTGGGGCTTCTCTGGCTGCAAATGACATGAGCGCTGTCATGTCAGGAGACCTGAGACAGCAGCAAGCTGTGAGAGTGGCTGGGCTCAGCTTCCTGTTTAGTTTCACATCTGCTGACTTTAAGTGTTAATATCTGCATTTAGGCAGTAACTGGGAAGTAAGGGAATTCTTGATCAAGCTTTCCTATTTATGTTGTCCTTATCCCGACTCTCTCCCATGACAATACAAATGCCAGCTAAGCCAGATTAATAAAGATGGGAACACTGGACTCCTCCTGGAGAATTCTGGGTTTTCCTGCATGTTTTTCTAAGATCCATTAAGAAGAGTTATCCAAATCTTGAAAATAAAGAAAAAGGCTGAATACGTACCTTTTAATCTGCTTGCCCAAAAGTCATCTGATATTCTAGGGGGAGGTAACATTGTGTGTCTTACTAATTAGGGCCCAGAGTTTGTAAAGTTTGATGTTATCCTATAGAAAATGTTACATTGCTAACGACATCTGTCCAGAAAAAAAAAAGGTAACCCCGATGGTTATGGCTTTATTGCCCTGTAGGACATTAACCAGTTTGGTGTCTAACTTTGCACTCTTATTCCAGAATTACTTCCAATGACTATCCACGTGATGGTTGTCATACTCTTCTTTATTCCAGCTTTGTCATTCTGCTTCTTCTCTCGTTGAGTTAAATAAATCTTTGACATGTGCTCACTATATGTTTTATGAGAGTTAAGTTTTTAACTTAAAAAAAATTATACTTTGACAAATCTTAGAAGTCGACTTGGTATAATAAGTTTAATTTGCTGATCAACAAAGATGGCTTGTGATGTATCTTTGTTAATATTAAGAACCTGAAATTCTTACAATTAGCATTCATAATTTTATGAATTTTATGAATTAAAATTCATAATTTTATGAAAATACACATAAGTGTATTTTATACACTTCTATGCATAAGAACACTGATAAGAAATAACTAAGAGGAACCAGCATTTTGTAAACCATTGAGTGAGTTTTGAATAAGGTTAGCGACAGAACCAAATAATTTTTCAATTTGCAAGAAATGTTCTTCTGCTACTCTGCAGAACTGTTCTTCCCTGCACCCATCTAATTGTGAAATTCTTGTAAGCCTTCAAGTCAGGAAGCATTTCAAATAGAAAGAGGAACTTTAAAAAATGTCCCCCTGGGGAAAGATTTTCCCCCTTCTCCCCCAAAAGGACTCATAATTCATTTCAGCTGCTTTGATTTTCATGGCATCATTTTTAAAAATAGCAATAGAAAATTGAGACTTTATGGGAGAGGCATCAAATATAGGGCTAAATGTTATTTTCTCTTGGTAAGGCCTAGTACAGGATTTTATTAGCTGCTGATATTTTGTGGGAATCCTGAAATATCTAAATTAATTGTCTTCTTTAAATATTTTTTTTTTTTTTCTGAGACAGGGTCTTGCTCTGTCTCCCAAGCTGGAGTGCAGTGGTGTGATCATTGGCTTACTGCAGCTTTGACCTCCCAGGCTCAGATGATCCTCTGGCTTCAGTCTCTTGAGTAGGTGGGACCAGAGGCATGCACCACTACACTCAGCTACATTTTAAAATATTTTTTGTAGAAATGTGGTTTTGCTATGTTGCCCAGGCTGGTTTTGAACTCCTGAGCTAAAGCAATCCTACCACCTAGGATTTTCAAAGTGCTGGGATTACAGGCATGAGCCACTGTGGCACCGTGCCAGTACATGGATCTCTGTACTTGCCTGGGCAAGGGGGTGAGAACCTGTCTCTACAAAAAAATTTTTTAAAAATTAGCTGGAGGCAGTAGCACACACCTGTAGTTCCAACTACTCAGGAGGCTGAGGAAGGAGGATCCCTGCAGCCCAGGAGCTAGAGGCTACAGTGAGCTATGATTATGCCACTACACTCTAGCCTGTGCCACAGAGAAAGACCCTGTTTCTAAAAAAAAAAAAAAAAAAGATATTGGGGTCAACCATCACTCCTAGTCTCTCCATGCATGAGAAACTTCACCTCTAATATAACTCCTTATAGTAGGTTCTCTGACACAAAGTAGTTCTTCAGTAAAGAAAGTCAGTTGCCTTTGCCCTGTGGCTGTCTCACTATGGACCTTTGCCGCCAGTGCTATCGGAAATCCTCTGATGCTCTTTAGTCACTCTGGTTTAGTCTCCTGCTATTAAAGCTGACTGTCCCCAAACCCACAGTAATGAAATATTGGTCATTAATATATTATTAAGTTGTGGCAGCCCCTGCATCAATATTAAATAACTATGGTCTGCTTGAGTGCTTACCATGTCCTAGGTCGCTGACAGGGTGTGATCGACCAATGAGACTGAGACAGGAACTACAGCCATCACCCCATTTGCCATGGCTCTGAGACTGATGAAACTTGCCCCCAGGACAAAAGAGGAAGCAGCAATTGGGCCACGCCTCTCTACAGAGTTCTTCCAGTTGTTGATTCTAAACTTCTCACCCCCAAGAAAGTTTCACAGAGAAGTGGATTGCACAATCTTAACACCAGCCTGAGCCTTGGGTCCAGCTTCTTATCTGCAGTCCAGTCTACTTCTCAGGAATGTCTTTCTAGGCCATTGTTTACATTATTTCAAAACCAAGGAGCTATGAAATTTCTGAGAGTCCTAAGACTGGAACCTAAAGATTGCAATTCAAGGCCAGAATTTGCCTTGTTGTCACTGTCAACTCACTCTTCTCTTTATTATCTGCTAGCTTTGAGGGCTTTTGAATTCTTAAGACATATCTTAACTCTTTTCTTGGAACTTTTAACCTTTTCAGATTTTTAAAAATAGTTTTGTTCTTTCTTTGTCCTTAGATAACTAGTAATGCTTTCTCAGACTCAGTCGTTATCTCTTCTGAGATTTCATTGTTTTAACTGGCACACTGTGGGAGGTCAGTGTGTGTGTGTGTGTGTGTGTGTGTGTGTTTATGTATAAAACAGACTTCAAAGGTTTCAGGAATTATTGGTCCTGTCAAAATTCTGAGTAGCTCAGCTCATATTTACTCATGCACCTTACTCTTCCAGCTCGTCTGCACTTCTTCCTTCTGGTTCTCATGTTGGCAGGTGTATTAGTCAGGGTTCCCTGGAGGGACATAACTAATAGGATATTATATATATAAAGGGGAGTTTATTAAGTATTAACTAACATGATCATAAGGTCCCACAATAGGCTGTTTGCAAGCTTGAGGAGCAAGGAGGGCCAGTCCGAGTCTCAAAACTGAAGAACTTGGAGTCCAGTGTTTGATGGCAGGAAGCATCCAGCATGGGAGAAAGATGTAGGCTGGGAGGCTAGGCCAGTCTTGCCTTTTCACGTTTTTCTGTCTGCTTTATATTAGCCAGCAGCTGATTAGATTGTGACCACCAGATTAAGGGTGGGTCTGCCTTCCCCAGTCCACTGACTCATATGTTAATCTCCTTTGGCAACACCCTCATAGACACACCCAGGATCAATACTTTGAATTCTTCAATCCAATCAAGTTGACCTTCAGTATTAACCATCACAGCAGGGCAAGAGAACACACAACATGATATTATCACAATATTTTTACCACAGCAAACTTAAGGTACTCCATCCACACAGATGCCCATCAAAATAAAACAGAAAAGGGAATAGGAAGCAGGGGATGAGGAGTTAATTTCCTTTAGACTTGCTGCTTGAACTTATTCAGATTCCTCTTAGATCTGGAGCTGACTTTTTTGTGACATTCCTTTCTCATAGACCACTTTTTCTACTGAGAGCTGACTTGGGGTCAAGAAAGGAAGAACAAACTAGTACTTAAATGAAATAGGATACATTTGAATAGGTCTTTTAATTTTTCCAAGTATTTAATCTCTATTAGTATTCTTGTGGCATCCATATGAAGAGATAAGTAGCAAATTTTAAAGAATTTCTACTGAAGTTAGAAAACTGAGTTCATCTAATCTTTTCATGCATCTCTATAATTTAGGAGATTGATGCTCAGAAATGATTATAATTGTACTAGTGGAGGTGCCAGCTACTGTGCCCATAGAAGGATCTATCTGTAACTAAATTCCTTGGTATGGCCATGAATGGTAAGTCTCACCTTTCTTGAGGCCCCTCTTAGCATCAGTTTCCTTGAGCTTCCCTGGCTTTCTCACCTTTCTTCCTTTGTCAAAATAAGATGATATTTTTCTAGATCTATTTATTCATCCAACTAAATATCTCCATGCCTCTGAGATGCCTATGTAACCTATACAACAAAAAGAGCATATTGAATGAGTGCGATGAATGAGGCATCTGAAATCCTACAATTAAAAAAAAACAAAGGAAGAAAAAATTAGAAGTGTCTTTCCTAAAAGAAAGTCAGACATAAAAGTTGTGGTTTTTTGTTTTGTTTTGTTTTTTTGTTTGTTTGTTTAACCTGTCCTGAAATGTTGGCAAGGTCCTATATCATAAAGTCTCTGCTTGATACATAAAATGTTTGGAGCAATCAGAATTGGTTTCAATTTTTCTCATGGGATTATGACCCCAAGAAAGTAGGAAAACCTCTGCTGTGTATATTTACTCTCGATGAGACTCCATTTCCATATCCAGTCTTCCTATGCCCTATCCCATCTCAGTTTATTATTCAAATTCTACCTGCTTTCATTCATTCAACAAAAATTGTTGAGTGGATATTACATGCCAGAAAGTGTTTGATATGTTCCCAACCATCTGAGCTGGCCATTCTTCCACTGGCTAAGAGGAACTCAGGAGTCTGAAACCCCTTTGAGGTAAAATTAAGGAAAAAAATCAGAAAATAAGTTTTTGAATAATAAAGTTGTTTTTTTTTAACAAATGTTTTGTGGTTGTTTCAAAATGTCTTCATATTTACTTAGCATTTTCATAGATTACAAAGGAATTTCATAAATATTCTTTAACTACAATGTCCACTCCTAGGGTGTGGATAGTTTCAGTAGGTCTTCCTCACTATGAACTTGAGTGTAGAGACTGTGTTTTATTATGTTTATGTCTCTAGAATTTGGCCTGGGGTCAAGTAGGGATTAGGCTCTCACTAAGTAATTTTTAAATGAACATCTTCATATTACATGTATATAAGTTATTTCCTATGCTGGTTTGTAATTGGAGGCTCTTTGCACTATCTCCTTTCCATGTGCACAGCATTTTTCTCATCAGACAATGTATTTGGCTGAATTTTACCCAGGAAAAATGTTAGGTTGAACTTAGAGGACAATCTGGGACAGTACCAGACATCCTAGTCATGTCATCAGTCCTTGAAGCCATAGTTGAAAACTTTATAAAAGGAGAAGTTTGGTAAAGACACAAAGTTGTTAGGTGGAGAAAACTGGAGAACTAAAAGAATTTCATATTAGGGATGGTAGTTTCATGATGACAATGATTAAGTTTCAGAGATATTAAGGCAACAGTAAGATTGCAAACAAAAGCAGTAAGATGGCATCTGAAGCAAGAAGTTCACCAAGATGACTTGTTTAATTTTCCCCTTTCATAGGGTACTTGGGAGTTTATTTCTTCCATATTATGTCTTCAAACTTCTGGTTAAAAACACTAAACTATCTGATGAGCAGAATATAAGAAATGATAGGAATAATGATCTGGCATTTGGTTTCTAGAAGGAAACGAGACAATAAGCTTAAATGGTGCCTGTATTAGAAACAAGGGCAATAAGAATTTTGAGAGTGTTAAAGTCTTAGTTCTGACCTTGTGATAAGACTATTTCTTGCTATTTATTTCTCCCCATCAGAAATCTTTAATTTTCTGTTTTTCAATTGTCATATCTATGAAAACATCCTTAGCAGGTAACCTAAGACTTAGAGGTTGAAAATGTGAGATTAGTATTGGCAGAAAATGTTAGAAGACAACTTTGGCTACCTGGAACCCAGACATTTTTTCTGTGAGATCTTGGAAAAGTCACTGATATGGTTTAGCTCTGTGTCCCCACCTAAATCTCATGTTGAATTGTGATTCTTGGCATTGGAGGTGGGGCCTGGTGAGAGGTGATTGGATCATGGGGGCGGTTTCCAATGGTTTAGCACCATTGCCCTAGTGCTGAGATACAGCTCTCATGAGATCTGGTTGTTTGAAAGTGTGTAGCACCTCCCCTGTCATTCTGCCTCCTGCTGGCTATGTGAAGATGTACTTGTTCCCCCTTTGCCTTCATCATGATTGTAAGTTTCCTGAGGCCTCTCAAGAAGCAGAAGCCTGTACAGCCTGTGGAACCATGAGCCGATTAAACCTTTTTTCTTTATAAATTGCCCAGTCCCAGGTAGTTCTTTACAGCAGTGTGAGAATAGACTTATACAGTCACCTAGCCTTGCTGAACCTCAGTTTTCTAACTTCAGTAGAAATCCTTTTAGATTGGCCCACTTATCTCTTCATACAGATGCTGTAGGAATAGAATTAGCAGAGATAAAATACCTAGAAAAATTAAGATACCTATTCAAATGTATGCTATTTTATTTAAGTACTAGTTTATTTTTCCTTTCTTGACCCCAACTCAGCTCTGAGTAGAAAAAGTGATCAGGAATGTCACAAAAAAGTCAGCTCCAAATCTAAGAGGAGTCTAAATAAGTTAAAGCAGAAGGTCTAAAAGAAATAAACCACTCACCCCCTGCTTCTTATTCTCTTTTCTGTTTAATTTTCATAAGCATCTTTGTGGACGGGTTAACCTTAAGTGTTTGCTGTGGTAAAAATGTTGTGATAATATCATGTTCTGTGTTCTCTTGTCCTGCCAACATGAGAATCAGAAGGAGGAAGTGCAGATGAGCTGGAAGAGTGAGCTGCATCTGTAAATATGAGCTGAGCTATTCAGAATTTTGACAGGCCCTAATAATTTCTGAAACTGTGCATGCACATGCACACACACACACACCCCTACAATGACCTTCTACCTATGTGTCAGATAGTTTTCTAAGAATTGATGTTACACAATGATGAAAAATACATATTCCCTGCTTTCAAGAAGCTTGCATTCTAATGAGTGAAGAATAAAATAGTGAATTCATAATATAAATTAAATTCAAATAATTATATGTGCTACGAAAAAAATCCAAAATAATTAAATAGAGAGTAAAAGGGAGGTGAGAATGAGGCTGGAGTTGACAAGTAGAGAGGTATGAGTCAGACAAGAGAAGGTGATATTTGAACTGAAATCTGAGTATCCAGAGGCATCAGCCAGGGAAATATCTAAAAGAAGAGCTGAAAGATGAGTTGGAATGAATTCACTGAGGAAAGTATGCAGGAAAATGAGGTTGCAGAGGTAAACCACAGCCAAATCAAAAGCAACTTTTAGTCTATGATCTTGGAATTTATTCTAAGTAGCATAGGAAACTCTTAGAAGAGTCTGATCTTTGATTTGTGGATTAATGTCTTTCATTAACCTTGGATTAAATCTTAGCCATTATCTCTATAAATGTTTCTTCTGCCTTATTCCTTCCTGTTCTTTAACACCAGTTTCCTGTATATCAGACCATCTAACAGTGTCTCACATCTAAAACATTCTATTGTTTTTCTTCATTCATTATCCCTTTATGGTTTAGTTCAAATAATTTCTATTGAACTGCCTTCAAATTTACTGATC
Source organism: Pongo pygmaeus (assembly GCF_028885625.2). Classification (NCBI taxonomy): domain Eukaryota; kingdom Metazoa; phylum Chordata; class Mammalia; order Primates; family Hominidae; genus Pongo; species Pongo pygmaeus. The sequence continues at coordinate 61,702,523 of NC_072377.2, forward strand.
TTTTCTTCAGGATCAGTAAAGGTTGTGTTCAGTCTTGTAGTTAAACACGTTGAATGAATTTTTCATTTCTAATATTGTAGTTTTCAGCTCTATAATTTCCCTTCAATCCTTTTAGAGAGCTTCCATTTTTATGCTAAAGTTCCCTGTCTGGCACGAAGTAATTTCCTAAAATATTTTTGTTGAACGAATAAATTGGTTTTGCTGCTCTGTCAGGAAAAAGGATTTTTTAAAATACAGAAAAATATTCACATCTGGACTGAAAAATTTAGTATCATAAATTAGTGATCTTCTACTAAGACTCAACTCATGATACAACCAGGTGATAGCCATCTTCATTTGAATGTTTTGCAAATTTAACCTTATTTTGGAGACAGCTAATGTAATAGGGCACTCTCATATTACTAGTATTCTTATACTTGGTCAGTTCCTTCTGGAAGCTCATAGTAGGACTAGACCCACAGGCATATAAACATCAAGGCACTTTGCTCAATAGTGCAGAACTATAGCAACCATAATAAATGTCTCCTTTTGTGAATGATTTAAATAAAGCCAGAATGCCTTTGGGTTAGTTTTTATCCCTGGAAAAAGACAAATCATTCCACTGGCAACATATAGAATATGTTCCTTGGACTAGATGATACATGACTTAAATTTCTTCTCTCTAGAGGATAGTTTTGGCAAGCTTCTCTATGTGCAAATGTGAAAGATACAGTTTTCACCTGGAGTAGAAAGCCCCGGAAGTCTGTCCTGCGGAGCAATCACTAGAGTGCTAGGAATCCCAGAATTTAACAAGTAAAATTCAAAAGAAAAGTAAAAGTGAAAAGGAGAAGTCTCAAGTAATCCATTAAATGTTTCTGGAGCAGACAAAACAAAATAACAAGGCAAGGCTGTGGAGTTGCATAACAAGAAAAACATAAATGCATGTTTTCCAGAAAGCACTGGCCTCTCACATAAGTTTAAAGAGACTGATGCCTCTGGCAAGGGGATTATACTAGAGTTGCAATCACCTTTATGTTTTATTAGTGCTTATTATTACCATGGTGAACACAATGCTATCTGCTTCCCTGAGTGTGTTTGAAGTATAGGAAAAATCCAAAGATTTTTATAAAGTGAGGGATGGTGATATAGTACAACTCATACGTGCACATACACATGGACGTACACAGAGACTCAAAAGAGTTGCATTTTAATTTCTCAGCAGAAGGAAACTTAGATTCTTTCATATCCATCTGTAGTTTCTAGACATTATATGGAGAGACAGAAATCTGAATTTGGCCAGTGGCGAGGGCTGCCCAGGGTTTAATTAGATCAGCACGCAGGCTGGGATATGCTGACCTTTTTTGTCCATGCTAAGCCTATAGGCTGTGTTTCTGAATGCCTCCCTCTCGGCAAACTGTAACAGGAGCTTTCATTTTAAAGTGCTTTCCAAACTTTATTCCTTATTGCCCTTGAGGAGAGGTCCTTATTAGTCTCTCTATTTTGCTGACTGGAATGAACTGACCTGCTTAAGGTCCAAGCGGGAATTAGTGCCCAAACTGGAATTACCACTTTGGTACCTTTGGACCAAGTCCCAGGGACTGGCTGTTAAGGACAAGGCTATTGTGGTTCTTTCTCCTCCTGCTCTGTCTCTGCAGAGTTAACCCACTCCAAGGAATCGTTTTTGTCAGTCTGTGAGCTTTGGTTTTGATTTCTGCTAACTGGATATAACCATATTTGTGGTATTTTCTGATCTTGTCAAGTGTACTTGTGCTATTTATGATGTTGACAAAGGTTCACTTTTGATTAACGTTAAGGAACTACACTGTGCCAGGATCTATATACATCCTCGGACTTATAAAAGTTAGACAGCTGGACACATTCTGCTCCTATGTGTATATCCTTGGAAAATTTTCACGTGGGCCTATGAGGGGTACGAATAAGGACACAAGGTTGTTTTGTTTTGTTTTGTTTTTTAATGATAGTGAAAGTTGAATGCAACTTTTTTTAATCAGAGAATTTTCAGGTTATTCATTTATTCAAAAAATATTTATTGAGTGCCTGTGACTTGCCAGGTCTCAGCAAAACCATCAATTAACCTGCAGCATTCATGGTTGGAGCTGCACTCAAGTCTTCTAGGGCCTTACTATTGTAATACTGGCTGCCCATCCAGAACTACCAGCATTTGAACCTCTTTGTCTGGGAGGCTTCCTCTGGTTGCTGGAACCTGTCTGCCCCAGGGCAAGCTGGAAGTGTTGAAGAACTGATGCCTGCCCATGCCAGCACCTTGCAGCAATGACTGCTCCAGCTCCCTCCAGCTCCCTGGCTCCTCAGGTGGAAAGACCAGCAATGATCTATGCTGGCTCTCAGAGCTCCCCAGTGGGGTAAGCGCCTCTTGCCAACAATTGAAATTTGCTAAGTAGTAATCCCTGTATACTAGCTGCCTTGCCTTCACCAGCTCACTTCTCCATGCCCTTATAAACATTTCCTGGGATCACCTCCCCAAACTACCCGTACTTGAATCCTGTCTCAGGGACTGCTTCTGAGGGACACCCTCTTAGGGTGTCATTGTTCATGCATCTAATATCACTAGTTTAAAAAGAAGTTTTAGAAGAACCCTAAAAATGTTTGAAAAAGAGGGGGTCTAGGATCTCAAGAAGCTCCCAGGCTAGCCATCTTTTTTCCCAGAATGAGGGGAGAAAGGTGTTTTAATATTTATTGCAAAGGAATCTGTATATTAGATTAACCCATATGAAACTGCTGATATTTGGTCATTGTTGACATAAAAATATCAGTTTCATCTTCTGAGAAATCAAAAAGAAAACCAAAAGAAAAATGGCAGTTTCATATGGCTCAATAATACATGGATGGCATTTTTCTTTGCTGAGACAGAGTCTGCAGTGGCCCATCTCCGCTCACTGCATCCTCCACCTACCGGGCTCAAGCAATTCTCCTGCCTCAGCCTTCCAAGTAGCCAGGACTACAGGTGTGCACCATCACCCCGGGTAATTTTTGTATTTTTACTAGAGACAGGGTTTTACCATGTTGGCCAGGCTGGTCTCGAATGCCTGGCCTCAAGTGATCTGAATGGCTCGGCCTCCCGAAGTCCTGGGATTACAGGCATCAGCCACTGTGCCCAGCCAATACATGGCAGTTTTCTTGCTTTTCTTGCTTTGTGTTTTTGTTTTTGCTTCCATTTAAGTACCAAATTCTTGCCAACTGACAGAATGAATCACATATGCCAAAGTGGCTGGCTACCATAGCCAACATTGCAGCTGGCAGGATGCAGGAAGAGGGATAAAGTTTATGCTTCTACGATTAACGATGTTTCAGAGGGGAAACACCTTGTTTCTCCTCAAACCCATTAAACAGAACTTAGTGGCCACTCCTAGCTGCAAGGGAGTCTTAAAAAATGTCATCTTTATTGCAGATAGCCACGTCTAGCTATAATAAAGGCTACCTTCACTACAGAAGAAGGAGTAAACAATATTGGAAGATATCTAGCACTCATGCCTCCCTAATTAGAATTTTTTTTACTAATAAGAAAGCAAACAACCAGAAGGAAAAAGGGGATCTCCAATGAACCTAACATCAAATGTTTATTTTTCTGCAGTTCTTAGAATTAGAAGGAACATTTAAGATCCTTTGATGGTTTTATTTTATTTTACTTTACTTTATTTTCTATATTTGTGTTGGACCTCAGTTACAGAGGGCTAATTTAATCATTAGTTTTATTTCATGATGTATCACCATCATCACTCATGCCATGGCCTGCTCTTGTTTCTTATTTATTTATTTATTTTTTCTGTTTTGAGATGGAGTCTCGCTCTGTTGCCCAGACTGGAGTGCAGATGCACGATCTCGGCTCACTGCAGCTTCTGCCTCCAGGGTTCAAGCCTGTCTCAGCCTCCCGAATAGCTGGGATTAAAGGTGCCCACCATCACACCCTGATAATTTTTGTATTTTTAGTAGAGACAGGGTTTCACCATATTGGTCAGGCTGGTCTTGAACTCCTGACCTCAGGTGATCCACCTGCCTTGGCCTCCCAAAGTGCCAGGATTACAGGCGTAAGCCACTGCGCTTGGCCACTTGTTTCATTTTGAAAGGTATTCCAGGTCGTCCTGAATAACTACCCCCATCCCTAGCCCCATCCTCATGTTAGGCTACACCCTGAATGTTTGATATCTATCTTTGAAATTGTGCTTTTCCTTACAAATTATCTGCTATTTTTGCATGTATGTATTTTTACTTTACATACACTATATTGTGCTAAGAAAAACTTTGTTCTTTTTCTTATTTTTTTACCCATCATTATGTTTTTAATATTAGTTTGTATCAAATTCTATATTTCATGTTATTTTGCTACATAATTTCTCTGGCTATGGACTCCTAATTTGCCTCCAATTCCCCACTGCCAAGAAAGCGACACAATGATATGCATGCATACTTGTACTTTTCTGGACCTTTGTGATAATGTTTCAAGGGTTATTTTACTGTACAAAGTAAGATTTATGCACAGTAGTTGACTAGGCACTGCCACCTTGTTCCCCAGAATGTCCACACTGCGTTCCCACCAGCAGCACACAAGACTTCGTTTCCTCATACACTGCCTGCCCTCCAAAAAATTTGACATTATCACATTTCTAATTTTATGAATTTGATGAGAATGAAGCATATGTCATTGCTGCTTTAATATGTATTTCTCCACTTACTATTTATTTTGTCATATCTTCATATATATGTTAGCAATTTGGGTTTTCTCTTCTGTGACTTGTCTTTTTATGTCTTGCCCAATATTGTCTTGAATTTTTGCCTTTTTCTTATTGATTTGCAGGAATCCTTTCATACTCCCTGTATAAACCCTTTGTCAATTAAGTCATAAAAATATTTTGTTCATGATGGTAATTCTTTTCCTAATGTGTCGTCTCTCTCTATCCATCATTGTTGCCGGTTTTGGGTCTTTTTACAATGCTCTACCCCATTCTCAATTACATTCATCTACATTTTTTTTTACTAGCTGTATAGTTTTACCTCCACATTTAGGTCTTTGGTCCACTTGGAGTTTTCCTTTGTATTGGTATAAAGTATGAATCTTGTTTTGCTTTTTTAAATATAGTGACTCCGATTTCCTAACACCACCACTAAACAGTCTGTCCTTTCCCTATTGATTTGTATTAGCATTGTTTTCATATATCAAGTTCCCCCATACACTGTATGTACTTTCTCTCTCACTTTCTCTGAGATCTTCATTCCACTCCTTTGGTTATTTGTCTTGAACTCTTAAGTAGTCCCAAGTTTTAAAGTGTATAGAGAGTGTATACACACACACACACACACACATACAAAAAGCAACATAACTGGTCTGGCCTAGAAAATGTGGGATTTGAAAGGAGATTCTGTGCCGTGTAAATGGCAAGAAAGTGGGAAACAAGAAGTAAACCAAAGTTCCCAGCATCGATCTTTGACCCCAAGAGTGATGTCAATGGTGCCTGTACCCAGCTTCCATGCAGACAGGAACTATATTCCTTTTCTATATTTCTCCTTGCTCCATGTCCACAGATGTAGTTTTGTATTTCATATTTGTCCATTCAACTTTGCTTCATAAAAGTTTGAGATGTCTTACAAAAATGCAGTTAACCAAGCAGAAGATAATAACACTAAAATAGATGGAGAAAATGAGCCAAGGAAAAAATTAAAATTGCACTTTATTTCATTCAGAGCCCAAGTTAGTTTATAGAAACCTCAATTCACTTTGATTTTTTTTTTCCATTTGTAGTTCCTCTCTTTCTGTGCTTCACAAGGTTGTTCAACTTTTAGTGTTCTTGTTACGTTCTTTAGGAGAGGAAATGAAGACCCCGGAAGCCCCATGTTTGAAGAGATTGTTGGATGAAGGTGGTCTAGGTTGTGAGGGGATTGATGAAATGCTGTGCAGTTACCCGATAGAAAGACTAGAGGCAAAGACTCAAAGAACTAGGGCTCTTGTCCCTGTTCAGCCACTGACTGGCTGCAACCTTCACTGAAACACAAATCTCTCTTGGCTTTATTATCCTCAGCTGCCAGTGGGGAGGTTGTCCTCATGGTTCCAAGGTTTCATCCAATGCCAGCATTCTCTGATTCCGCATGCTTTTTTCCTCTGGGGGCATCAGTCACCAGCTCCCTCTGGAGACATTTTACAGCTAATACGCACACCAAGCCAGCTGTTAGTGCTGTAACTGGGACATTCCCAGAAGGCTAATTAGCCTGCTCCCCTGGCTCAGAATAATTACTCCACAATATTCACATGACTCTTTCACACCAGGAATTCATCTCCTGTAGAGGGTCTCACAGATGTATCTTATGCATAAAAGAGAAGAAACAGCAAATGCATTCCATAGCCAAGAGCAAATAGCCTCTATAAATTGCATTTTCCAGCAGATACCAAAAAAGTTAGCACAGAATCAAAGAAACTAAACTGCTCTCACCCAACTGTCCTCTAGTCTTCCAATCTTCTGGTGCCACCCCTTTTCCCAATAACCAAATAAACCTACCCAGGCCTCCACTTGGCACTGACTGCACATTCAGCTATCTCCCAGTTACATCTGTACTCCATCCGGAAGATATTCTAGTTGACATCTCATACTCCTTGCTCCAGCTCCTCCCTGGCTCTTTGGTCACCCCAGATGTTTCATTACTTGGCCTGCCTTGCAGCTCAAAGTGATCTCAGCTGTAGTGGCCAACAGCACAGCCCTACTGAAGGCTGGGGTGTGCCAGAAGGGAACTGTTTCCCAGCACCCAGGAAACAACTCAAAATCAGGATTCAGGCCTAGAACTACCCTGAGAATCCACTGGCCAAACACCATCAAGGGGAGCCTCTTACTCTTTTTCTGTCTTCTTGGTCTAGGTCTGCTGAACCCAATTCCAGAAAAGAGCCCATTCTCCCATCACTCTGGTCCTCTAATTCACTCGACATGACCTTCAAGGCCCTACATGGTTGAATCTCTGCTCTCCTCTGAAACCTCATCTCCTACTTGTCTGTCCTCAGTCCAGGCCTTGCAGCCACCCGGGCCTTTGGTAGTTCCTAGAGAAGCCCTCTGCCTTCTCCCACCCCAGGACTTTTGCATGTGCTGCCTGCAACACTCTCCTTCCCCTTCCCTCTATCTATTATGTACTTAATTCCTATACTTTCTTTAGCTGTCATCTCAGTTACCCCTTCTTCTTGGAAGCCTTTTTGATGGCCTGCACCTAGGTCAGGTTCCTTTGTTACATGCTTGCACAGAACCATATTATTTCCTTCTACACTTTTAGCAACACATGGAAGTAGCAAAAAGTAGATTTTCCTCAATGGCCTCACAGGTCTGGGTCAAATTCTAAGCCAGACATTAAATCTTGAATTCCTGCACTTCTCCCCCTACCCAAGCAAACCAAAAAGGCAGTGGATTTCCCCTATTCTTCTGCCATATGGTTAATTCTTTGTATAACCCAGTGTTCCAAATTATCACATTTGAATTGATTAGTAGATTCCCAAACTACTGTAGTTCAACTATCTTTCTAACATTTACGTTCCTAGAGCTATAAAAGAAATGGAAATTGTGGGAAAATCTTTGCACATCTGGATAATTTGTTTTTACCTTCCAGTGATCCTTCAGAACTCTAAATCTTTCATTTTACATATTGAAGGAGTTTATTCACCAGTATGGAAGTTTTGCTTCATACGCCTCAATTTTAATTTTTATATATTCAATTTTAATTTTTATAATTATCACTGTTTTAAAAAAATCCTTTCTTTTTACATTTTTTCTTTTTATTATGAAAAATAGAATAATATAATGAATCCCTAAGTACTATTATCTTCATGTACTCATCAAAATTGATCAATGGACAATCATGTTTCATCTATACTGCCACTTACAGCAACAAATTACTGCTTTTTCAAATAGCCTGTTTATCTCTAAAACAGCTGGCTTCATTGTTTTAAAGCATACCAGGAAAATTGAAATTTGGCATCAGTTTGGGTTCCTGCATCTATATCCACCTATTGAATCTAGAATGGAATAAAAAGTTGCATTGTAAAGTCTACTAGCTCAAATCTTAAATATCTGATATCAGTCAAAATGTCAGGTACTCCAACATGTACATGGATTAAGTATAGCTCAGAGTAAAGTTTGTATTGTTTCCCCTTTAAATAGAGAAGCAAATTTGGGTAAGATCTAACATCATAAAAACAATTCAAGACAATTTTCTTTAAAAGAAAATTACACTGTGGTGAGGTAGTTCAACTCGCCCTGTAAATTCTGAAAAGGCATTGATTGATAATAATACAGTCCTGAGTCTCTTAAAGTCTCCTTCTTTATTAACTGGCTCTTTTCCTCTGAAAGTAGAGCCTGGATTAATATTTGCTGATAAAAAGCCTGAGTGGACCGGCGATATGATCGAGATTGAATCTGGGCTGACACCCTTGGTTGTTTACCAGACAAGCACACCCCTTCTGTCCACTCTGCTTCGGCACTGAGCCAAATAGTGTTAGGGAAAAGCAACTGCTCCCCTGGGCCAGGACGGACTCAGATTGTGGGAGTCGCCAAGTGTGACCCCACTCCCCTGCACCGTGATTGGGGCAGAGGGACTGTGTGATTCACTTTGAGCCAGTTAAATGTAAGGGGAAGTATACTGAGGCGTCTGGGGAAGATTTTGTCCCAATGATGGATAGAGAGAAACTAGGAAGGAGCACTCTGACCCTTGCCTTCTACCTGGAATGCAATTGCTGAAGAGATGGTATCGGGAGCTGTGGCAGCCATGTTGTGGGAGACAAGACAACTCTGACCCACTGAGGACTGAGCAGTGGAACAATGGAAACAAACCTGGCTGCTTGATGTCCTTAGCAGGCCTCTGAATAGACCTTACCTCTAGATTTTTTGCTGGGTGTAGAGAAAATAAACTCCTCTATTATGCACATTTCCAGCAGATACAGCATGTATCTAAACAGAATAGCAAGGGCTGGTTATACTGGTGTGGTTAGAGTCACTTCAATCTAATTCACTGAACATGCACTGAGCACCTACTATGTGCCAGGCTCCGTGCTAGACATTGGGAAGCTAAATGTATAAAAGAAGTAGTCTCTGCTCTCAAAAACAACTGTTAGTAAAGTTTAAAAGAAAGGCATGAAACTTCCAGGGGATATTTCCTTGAAGAAATAAACTGCTGTGCTCCAAAGTGGTGAATTTAGTGTCCAAGGATTGGCAAGGGTGCCTGGGTAAGAAGTCATCTCTCTCAGAAATAATAAAATCACACATAGAAACATCCTATAAGAAGGCATATATGCTTCTTATCCTATAAGAAGCACAGCCGATTGACAGGCGCGTACAAGCCCAGGAGCTCTAGAATGGGCTCTGACCCTCTCCTATATCCTACATTCCACACCTGGAAACTCATGGCTTTGGCTTAAGAATTTGTCCCTTGCTAAACTGCAATTACCCCTGAGGAGCAACACATATTTGTTCTATCATTTAAAAGGAGAATTAGCGCTCTTGTGAAGGTTCTGGGGACCTGAAGAAAGGTGGGTGGAAGTGGAAGGAGAAGTGGGCACCAAAAAGGAGGTTGGGGACACTAAGGTGATCCACATTTTAACTCAGGGCCCGCTCTGAGCCAGCTGAAATAAACCACAAAAGGGCAAGTGATTTGTGATTTTTCTGACCATTCCATCCTTGGCCTGGTTTTTCTTTTTAAAAAGGTTTATGGAAAATGGAGACACACCCAGAGGGTGTAGAAGCCTTCACATAAAGAACCAATTGGCCTCTCCAATGTGGAAAACAAATAGGGTAGAATCAGGAGAGAGAGACCCCATCCTGCTATTCATAGCTCTTCCAAATAGCCCTCCAGGGAAACAATGGAAGGAGAGAAGCCTTTTGAATTCCAGTCACTAAATTGGAAAAGCATAATTATGCAAAATATGTAAACAAAAATTAGCCAACTGAGAGGGATGCTGGAGAGTGGTTTCACTACAGCTTGAGTTTTAGATGAACACCCCTAAATCTCTGAAGACTCTGCCTTCAGAGCACTGCAAGAATGTCCCCCTACCCACACTTCCTCTGTCCTGACCCTTCCTTTCTTGCCTGTAGCCCTAACTTCCTGGCATCTCCTTTTGTTTCCCAATGAAGCTCAGGCCATTTTCTGTTCCTGGACTATCTCCTGGGCATTCTCGTCTACAAAGGGTTTCAGCTCTAAAGTTTGAACTAATCATTGCAACCAAACTGAAATACAGAGAAGAAACATTTCAACATATGAGGATGAGAACAGCATTGCTCTGTCTATACAAAGTTTTGCCTGAATTACCACAGGTCCCCAAATAACATCATTGTTCAATGTCATTTCATTATAAGGTTGATGAAAAAACAATTGATTTCTGGCCAGGACCACTGTCTTTGTAGAGCCTGCACGCTCTCCTCATACCTGCATGGGTTTTCTCCAGGTCCCCTGGTTTCCTCCTAGTACCAAAGATGTGCCCGTGAGGTGTATTGGCATGTCTATGTGGTCCCAGTCTGAGTGAGTGTGGGTGTGTGTGAGTGTGCCCTGCAATGGGATGGTGTCCTGTCCAAGGCCAATTCCCACCTTGCACCCTGAGCTGCTGGGATAGACTCTGGTAACTCCTCAACTCTGAACTGGAATAAGCGGGTAAGTATCTTACTTGTTTTTATTAACCTTTCTTAAATGCATGTATAGATCACATTTATTTCAATGTTTAATATTTAGAAGTGTTTTGATTGGCCGGGCGTGGTGGCTCACGCCTGTAATCCCAGCACTTTGGGAGGCCGAGGCGGGTGGATCACGAGGTCAGGAGATGGAGATCATCCTGGCTAACACGGTGAAACCCCGTCTCTACTAAAAATACAAACAATTAGCCAGGCATGGTGGCGGGCGCCTGTAGTCCCAGCTACTCAGGAGGCTGAGGCAGGAGAATGCGTGAACCCGGGATGCGCAGCTTGCAGTGAGCCGAGATCCAGCCGCTGCACTCCAGCCTGGGCGACAGAGAGAGACTCCGTCTCAAAATAAAAAAAAAAATTTGTTTGAGTTCATTGTAGATTCTGGATATTAGCCCTTTGTCAGATGAGTAGGTTGCGAAAATTTTCTCCCATTTTGTAGGTTGCCTGTTCACTTTGATGGTAGTTTCTTTTGCTGTGCAGAAGCTCTTGAGTTTAATTAGATCCCATTTGTCAATTTTGGCTTTTGTTGCCATTGCTTTTGGTGTTTTAGACATGAAGTCCTTGCCCATGCCTATGTCCTGAATGGTAATGCCTAGGTTTTCTTCTAGGGTTTTTATGGTTTCAGGTCTAACATTTAAGTCTTTAATCCATTTTGAATTGATTTTTGTATAAGGTGTAAGGAAGGGATCCAGTTTCAGCTTTCTACATATGGCTAGCCAGTTTTCCCAGCACCATTTATTAAATAGGGAATCCTTTCCCCATCTCTTGTTTTTTGCAGCCATAAAAAATGATGAGTTCATGTCCTTTGTAGGGACATGGATGAAATTGGAAATCATCATTCTCAGTAAACTATCGCAAGAACAAAAAGCCAAACACCGCATATTCTCACTCATAGGTGGGAATTGAACAATGAGAACACATGGACACAGGAAGGGGAACATCACACTTCGGGGACTGTTGTGGGGTGGGGGGAGGGGGGAGGGATAGCATTGAGAGATATACCTAATGCTAGATGACGAGTTGGTGGGTGCAGTGCACTAGCATGGCACATGTATACATATGTAACTTACCTGCACATTGCACACATGTACCATAAAACCTAAAGTATAATAATAATAATAATAAAAAAAGATTAAAAAAAATAAATAAATAAAAAATAAAATAAAATAAAACAAAGCTCTGCTGCAATTGAAACAACAGAGCATGCACAGCAAATTAATTTAAATAAAGCATGTCAAATATTTGCAAAAATAAAAAAAAAAAAAAAAAAGGAGTGTTTTGATCTTTTTGTTGTTAAGAGACAGGGTTTTGCTTTGTCACCTAGGCTGGAGTGCAGTGGTGCAATCATAGCTCACTGCAGCCTTGACCTTCTGGGCTCAAGGGATCCTCCCACCTCAGCCTCTTGAGTAACTGAGACAACATGTATGCACCAACACCCAGGCTAATTTTTTAGTTTTTATTTTGTGCAGATAGGTTCTCACTATTTTGCCCAGGCTGGTCTCAAACTCTTGGCCTCAAGAGATCCTCCTGCCTCGGCCTCCCAAAGTGCTGAGATTACAGGCATGAGCCACCATGCCCAGCTTGTTTTCATTTTTATTTACAAGTTTGGAGATGTTTTTCTGACCAGAAATAGGCCATAGGAACTTAGCTGTTGTTTGTATCAATTAGCCTACAGTAAGACTGGTTTTGTTTTACTTATAGTCAGTTTCCAAGAACATATCAATAATGTCAATGTTAAGTGAGGACTTACTGTTATCTCTATCTGAATAGTGAATTTTCCATCTTTGGCCAGTGAGGAATCTCTGACCTCTTTCATTCGTTTTCTCCTTTAAGCATTTCTTGTGTTCCTACTATGTGCCAGGCAGCAAGATGAATACAGAAGGCACAGTGGTGAGCCCTATAGACACAATGTCCCCTCTTGAGCCACTTTTATTCCACTGGGGAAACCACTGAAAAAGTGTCCTAAGTGTTATAAATTGAATTCTTGGAATGTACACCAGGGAAACCCCAAGGAATGGGTGATGCACAGTTCTTCTTAAAGAAGCAAGAGGTGACATCATCAGGAGAAGATAGAAAGACACTGGATGAACAAAACAACAGCATCCAGCAGCTGTAGTGAGTTGAGACCATAAATGTGGACAGAACTAGCTTAGAGCCTCCAGTGGAGGAGATGACCAGTGAAATAACATTTGTGCTGAGGCAGGGGTTGGCTGGGCCACAGGCAAAAGAGGGAGAGGATGAGATGTTCATCTCAGCCTTGAGGGAAGGTTGAGATAGGAACAAGCACAGTACAGTGGGGCACGACCAAGAGGCAGCACAAGAGAGGCCCAGAGCTAATGTTGGGCAGCAGTGGGAACTAACGTGGCATGGAAAAAAGTTTTTTGCTTGCAAAAAATGTTTCTAATTCAATTATTCATAAGTTATGTGAGTCTCTCCAACTGGCAACTGGTCAGCTTACTTGTGAACCAAACTTTTAAGATTGTTAGGTTTGGGGCATTTTATTTAAATGACTGTCTAATAGCGTTTATCAGTGATTTCATTCCCACATACCATTGTACCTCTTCACCAGGCCAATAGATCAATAACCTTAGGCTTTCTCTCTCTCCTAGAGACAGCCTAAGGAGAGACAGCCTAGAGACAGCAGAGGGAGAGAGGGGTGGGGTATCCCAGAAGGAGTAAAGGACTGATCCCTCACCCTGTACAGGGAATTCTGCAGCCATTCCTACCCAGCCTAGTCTCTGGCTCTAATTAAAGAAGTCTTATCTTTCACAGATCTGCCTTTTAAAGGGACATAAACAACACTGCCCAAGGCCATTAGTGCATTTTTAAAAAGCTAAAAACGCAGAAAATCCTCGAAGTATTTTATAAGTAAGTACTTAGAAAAGCTTGATGAACACCAGAACCTTCAGCAAGAAACTCTGCTTCACCCCAATGCTAATATGCCTTGCTAAGCGATCTCAGACTCCAGCCTCCCCAGTGGAAATGTTTGTGAAGTCTGTGCATTTTCCTGTAATACATTAAGAGGTCTACCCTGCCTGTAGGTGAGCTAAAGCTAAAGCTTAAATGCCTTAATTATGCTTAGGGGGCACCAGGCAAGAAAAGGAAATGGCTCTTAAAAAAACCAATGCTGCCTCCCTCCAGCCACAAAAACTATTTTGCAGTTAAACTGCATTAGAGATGTAACTTTACCAACCAAGAATGCTGAGTCTATGGGCACTTGGTTTTCTTCCTGCCCAGGACTTTTTATGGCCTAGTGATTTTCTAGGTCTCTTGCTATGTGAGGTTTAAAGTCAATGGACCTTCTTAAATAGGTTGGAAGTGGCTTGGGAGGCAGAGATAGTAGCGGTAATAAAGGAACTGAGAGGGAGGATGGGAACTTGCCCTGTCCCTGCAAGACTTCTCCCAGACCCAGGACACTCTCCATCCCTATGTTGGTGGTTAGGGAACGTGTATTAGTCTGTTCTCACACTGCTATAAAGAATACCTGAGACTCGGTAGTTTATAAAGAAAAAAGGCTTCGTTGGCTCATACTTCCACAGGCTGTACAGAAAGCATGATGCTGGCATTTACTTGGCCTCTGGGGAGGCCTCAGGAAACTTTCAATCATGGCAGAAGGTGAAGGGGGAGCAAAGCACTTCACATGGCTGGTGCGGGAGGAAGAGCAAGTGCAGGGAGGTGCTACACATTTTTAAACCGCCAGATCTCATGAGAACTCTATCTGAGAACAGCACTAGGGGCATGGTACTAAACCATTAGAAACCACCCCCATGATCCAATCACCTCCCTCCAGGCCCCACCACCAGCATTGGGGATTATACTTCAACATGAGATTTGGGTGGGGACACAGATCCAAAGCACATCAGAACCCAAGACAGTCACTGGGAGTCAAGACAACTAGTTCTGAAGCTTACTCTTCCAGTAACTAGTTTAGCAGCCTCAAGAAAGTCACTTCACTTCTCTGGGCCTTGTTTCCTCATTGGTAAAAGTCTGCTTTAGCCCAAAGGATGCTGAATTCCTTCCACCTCTACAATGCTCTGATTTGCGGATGTGAGGCCAGTCTGAGCTATTGCTGAGAAGGGGCAGGTTATAGTCACCATGAGTGTGCTCACAGGTCAGAACATGAGCATTTTAGATGAAGAGGCATTTTCAGGGAGCAGAAGCTGATAAGGCTATGGAGGATTTGTAAAGTATTGACAGTGAATACTGCAGAGGGTATGTTACTTCCCTTGCTTTAGAATGCCTATGAGATGCCCTTTGTGCACTAAGGCCACCTGTGCACATCCAGTGTCCAAATCAGCCACCCCCCACGAAGCAGTCATCAGAGACACCTAATGAAGAACTACGGCTTCTTCAGTGTCATGAAAGTGTGTGGGTACCTCTGTTCCTATCAGCCCAATGAACTTGATTTGAAGAGTGCTTTATTATTATTTTTTTTTCCAAAAGCCTATGAACATCATTCTTTCTCTCCCCAGGCCTGACATTATTATAATGATAAGGTTTCCCTTTAATAATTATATCCCCCTGTTCTCTCTGAAAACCAGGAAAATACTTAAAAATCAGAGTCTGAAAGGGCAGCTGTCACCCTAAGACCTCATCCCTATTTAATTTAGATTAGAACAGGGCAGTCATTTTCATCAGTCATCAGGCTGAGTGAAAAAGGAGTCCACTCCTCCCTGACTCCCCAGATTGCTAAAGAAGCATTGCAGACAGATGAATTAAATCATAAACCCTGAGCAAACTCTCCCGCCTCACTCATTACTTCCTTATTTAATCCTTTTAACTTTCCTATCGATCAAATAAGGCCTCAGGACCAGAACCACGCTGTTTGAGGGTAGATAAGGCAGTTGCCTTTCCCTGGAACCATGTGTTCCCTGAGTTTGAAACCTAGAAAAGGACCTCCAGCTAGCCACATGGACACAAATATACCTGAATTCAAAGGTATACATGTGCACCCAGTTGACAGTGGTGGAAGGAGCCCTTTTCCTTTCGTAATTTCTTGGTATCACTAGGGCATGTTTTTATTTTCTCTATTCCTCGGCAAGAATGAGGTGACCTCCTATGAGCAGGATTTTTAAGAAGGAAAGGAAGAGAGCAAGGCGCCTCTGACCCTCCCAGGGAAGAAGGAGGAGAGCACCTGGGAAGAACGTGGTATTGAGTGGGAAGGCTGGAGGTCAGACCACTGAAATGGTTCATACAACTTTATATGGAGATGTCTGATTATCACTAATTACTGTACCTCAGAAAATAATGGCTTCCCCCTCTGTGCTTCATTAATAATTCACTATTAGATCTGTGCTGCGCTTGTGAAAGCAAATAGGAACATAGCGGAGACATCACCCCTGACTGAGCTCTGAGGGTTGCAGAGAGGCTCACACACAGAGTAGGGGCCAGAAAGCAGACCAAGAAGATAGAGGGAGCTCCCTGTTTCTCAAGGCTCCCAAGAAGGAACACCACATGTGGCTCCATGGAAACTGACTTAGTGAGACAGACAAATACTTCAGGTACAGAGGCTAATAATCCATAACTCTATCACTGACTGTAAAAGTGGTCATGAATGATGAATGCACAACACAAGTCATGGGAACTTTCAGGTCAGCTTCACCCATTCAGAGAATGCTGCAAACCTCAGTCATTCAGACCTTACTATTTGAGAACTGGTAGGCACATAGGTTGGAATTAAAGGTACTCAGAGACAAATGTGGTCAACATCCTACTTCATCTTTGGCCTGCCACAGGCACCTGAAGGAACCAAACATCCAGGCTTGCCCAAAACTCACTCAAGTCATGAAGCAGACACAGCATGTGCTTGAAAAGTGTAATGCTTTTAGCAAACTGTGGGGTTCCAAATGTGAGGCAGAGGAATTTGACTTGACAGCTACAGCTCTCTCTTTCTCTATTCTCTCTCCATCTCTCTCTCTCTCTCTCTCTCACACACACACACACACACGCACATGCATGAAGGGTACATTGAATCCAGAAATGATTCAGGCAAATTGTTTAGGTTATCTGAACTCTGCCCTCCTACCCCACCACATAAACACCAAGAACAAAGTAAATTACAACAAGCATTCTTTTAAAGGCATAGTGCTTTTAAAGCAAAGAGCTTACAAGAAAGAAAGGGAAACCCCTATGTTTCAGATATAGAAGGAAAACTGAAAACCAGGCCAGAGAGTGTGGGAGCTTTTTTGGTTCTTTGGCTATGGGAGAGACTGGTATGAAGGGGTTTGGTTAACAGTAACCTTGGGGCTTGAATGCTAATGCCTATGTGGGAACAGCAGTTAAAGTACTTTATTATGGTGAAGGAAAGTGAACCTGAGACCCCTCATAAGCTTGGCACTCCAAAGGGCTGCATCTCAGTGAAAGAATGAACTGGGAAAAATCTCCAACCCACCCACCAGCACAGGGATGCTGTCTCTTCCAGAGCTTTCTATAGAGACAAAAGCTTTTCTGAGAATTCATATTCACAAGCTTTGCCTTCATGAGTTTCCGGTTAACTATTTTTATATCTATATATTCTTAGAAACTTAGGTTGAAAAATTATATTAAAGATTGGTCTTGGCAATTCTCAAAATACGATATACAAATGGCCAACTAACATATGGAAAAATGCTCAACATCACTAATGATAAGGGGAATGCAAATCAAAACCACAATGCAATACCACCTTACTCCTTCGGGAATGGCCATAATAAAAAAATAATAGATGTTGGTGTGGACGTGGTGAAAAGGGAACACTTTTACTCTGCTGGTGGGAATGTAAACTAGTACAACTATGGAAAACAGTGTGGGGATTCTTTAAAAGACTAAAAGTAAAACTACCATTTGATCCAGCTGTCCCACTACTAGGTATGTACCCAGAGGAAAATAAGTCATTATATGAAAAAGTTACTTGCACACCTGTGTTTATAGCAGCACAATTCATAATTGCAAAAATATAGAGCCAGCCCAAATGTTCATCAATCAACGAGTGGATAAAAAATTGTGGTGCATATATACTGTGGAATACTACTTAGCTATAAAAAGGAATGGAATAATGGCATTTGCAGCAACCTGGATGGAATCGAAGAACTTTATTCTAAGTGAAGTAACTCAGGAATGGAAAACCAAACATCACATGTTTTTGCTCATAAGTGGGAGCTAAACTATGAGGATGCAAAGGCATAAGAATGATACAATGGACTTTGGGGACTTAGGGGAAAAGGTGGGGGGGAATAAAATTCTACACATGGGATACAGTGTATACTGCTTGGGTGATGGATGCAGCAAAATCTCAGAAATCACCACTAAGGAACTTAGTCATATAACCAAACACTACCTGTTCCCCAAAAACCTATTGAAAAAAAAAATTGGGCTTGGGTCTATGGTACACCAGGGATACCTGATAGAAGTGAAAGGAAGATGTTTCTAGCCAATTCTACACAGACCCACAAATAAAGTCCTGCTAAAGTTGAACTAACAATCTAAAATCACAAGCAATCTTCCAAGAGACTAAAATTAGGCACAACACAAACAGCAGGATTGGAACCAAAGGACTTCAAATAACTTGACAATTTGATTACTAATTTGAGTATCATCAATAATTTGATGATTAAGGACATAAAAGAAAATCCAAACCACAAGGAATAGAAAAGACACTTAAAGAGTGAGCAGAATGGAAAATATAAAATTAGATCTCCACCTTAATCCTACATGAAATAAACTCCAGATATATTAGTGTCTAAATGTGAAAAAGCAAACTTTAAAACTTTTAAAGAAAGCATAGAAGAAGATGATATGACATTGGATAGGGGGAATTTTCTTATAGAAGACACAAAATCTATAAACCATAGAGGAAAGGACTGATAAATTTGAATTTTATTAAGATGAAAAAAATTTGAGAAAAAGAGGGACCATAAACAAAGATAGAAGAAAAAAAACAGTCTGAGGGAAGATACTTGCACCTTATATGAAAATAAATCTCATAAATTAATAAGAAAAAGACCGTTAATCCAATTGAAAGAGGTATTTACGATTCACAGAAGAGGCAATATAAATGGTTAATAAACACATAAGAAGATGCTCCTGTTCACAAGTAATTAGGGATTGCAAATAACAACAAAAGTCTGCATGATGAAATACCTATGCATTGTGAGTGTGGGGCATGTGTTGGAACCACTCTTGTGAAGAGAAATTTGGCAACACCTAATAAAGCTGAAGTTTTATTAGGTGCATGAGACCGGTGCATGGATGTTTATTATTACAGCTCTGTCTGCGACAATCAAATATGGGAGGATCCTAATGTCCACCAGTGAGCAGTGCATACACACAATACCACCACATGGGTTGTTTATGGGCATAAGCACATGCTGAGAATGATACCCATCTACTTAAAGGTAGGGATTATCTTGGCAAAGAGAAGAGAGTGTGAATGGGATTCTGGTGGCCTCTAAATACAGCCATACATCGCTTAACAATGGGGACATTTTCTTTCTTTTTTTTTTTTTTTGAGATGGAGTTTCACTCTGTCGCCCAGGCTGGAGTGCAGTGGCACGATCTCAGCTTACTGCAACCTCTGCCTCCCAGGTTCAAGCGATTCTCCTGCCTCAGCCTCCTGAGTAGCTGGGATTACAGGGACCTGCCACCATGCCCAGCTAATTTTTGTATTTTAATAGAGACACGGTTTCACCATGTTGGCCAGGCTGGTCTTGAACTCCTGACCTTAGGTGATCTGCCCGCCTCGGCCTCCCAAAGTTCTGGGATTACAGGTGTGAGCCACTGCGCACAGCCACAATGGGGACACTTTCTGAGAAGTGCATCATTAGGTGATTTCGTTGTTGGGTGGCCATTGCAGAGTGTACTTCCACAGGCCTAGAAGTACAGCCTATGACACCTCAAGGCTATAAGATATCGCCTATTTCTCTTAGGCTACAAACCTGTGCAGCATGATACTGTGCTGAACACTGGGCAATTGTAACAATGGTAAGTGTTTGTGTATCTAAACATATTTACACATAGAAAAGATAACAGTAAAAATATGGTATTATAATCTTATGGGACCAAGGTGATATATGTGGTCCATTGTTGACCAAAACATTATGTAGTGCATGACTGTAATTGTATTTCTTAAGACTATCTGAAACTAATTAGGCAATATATTGAGGTAGCATTTATGTAATCTTGATGGTGAGTACATAGGTGTCTGTTAACTTATTGTCTGTATGTTTGAAATACCTTATAATTAAAAATAAAATTTAGAAAAAGATGGCATTCAGGCAGTGATTGCTCTAAATGAAACCTAAAATGATCCACAGAGCTTTAAATGCTATTAGATGAATAGGTTCATTGATTCAATAAATATTTATTGATTGCCTTCCCTATAGTAAGTGTTGTGCTAGGTGCACATGAAACATTAATTGAACCTTGCCCTTGGATTCACCTGTGGGCCATATTACAGCTGGCAGTGATTAAGAAGGTCCTTGGAAGTCCAGGTTAGTGTTACCTTATGCTGAATTCTGCTCTATATTATGCCATCTTGTAGGACCTTTTCAAGTATACTTTATCCTGATATAAGCCTGGAAAAGCACATTATAATAGTTAATAAGACCTAATGTAACTCATAGAATTCTAGGCATAGCCCTAAGCCTTTGCATGCATTAGGTCTTTTTATCCTCACCACAACCTTATGAGGTAGGTACTATCATTACCCTCATTTTATAGCTAAAGAAACTGAGGCATAGGAGGTTAATTAATTTGAGTTATATCACCTAGCTAACTAGTAGAGCCAAAATGTTCACTTTGTCAACTTAACACCAATGCACATCACTTTTAAGGTCTCTTTTGGTCTGTCTGTCCTTGTGTAGTTACAGTTGAACTTTAAGTTCTCTGGGCAATGCTTCAGGACACCTGTTCCATGTGTTATGGAAGAGCAGGATGCTGGGTCTGGAAAGGACCCTTAAAGATCATCTGGTCCCGTGGAATGGTAAAGGGTGAGCTTCATGAGAGCAGGAGGTATCTTCGTTCTATCACTGATGAGTCCCCCTGCCAGTTACATAGTAGTAGCTCAGTATTTATTGAAAAAATGAGTGTTGAATAATTTTGTTTTTTAAAGCATTTATTCAAACCTCCAATATTAAACAGATCATATCAGAGATGCTCTGGTTAAAGTTTTTAAGTGGAGGTGGGGCCCAGAGTTCCACTATCTAGAGCCTGCTGTAGAACTACCCACAGCTTGAAGACTACTCCTAATCCAGATCCCTGCAGTACAGATGAAGATGCCTGATGTCCAAGGAGGTTTAGTGTCCTATCAAAGACCACTCTGCTAAGGAAGAACAGAGCTGACTCTTCTGATGCTGAGTCCCAAAGTTCTTTCCCCCATCACAACATAAGGGGGTAGCCTGGCCCCCAGACTGCTTACAACTGAGAATATACTTATAGGAAAACGACAGCTGCTTGGCACATAGATGGTTATGTAATTCAAGTTACTCAAAGACAACCTTAATTTACTTGTGATGGCTAAGCAAAGATTTTCTGTCTCATAAATTAAGAATTAGCAATTGCATTGTATACTACCACACCCCATGAAATACTTCTAAACTCAGAGAACTCTTTGTTGGTTTTAAAAGATACCAAGATCCATTTTATTGCTTGTTTGAAGATTATTCATTTTATGGCTGAAGGGAGATTATGGCACTTTTGCCATCCTCCAGCCTTTCCCCCATCCTCCAAGAACCTTTCACCCCACCTGCCTTGCCATGATGAAAATGTTACAGGAAACACTCAGCAAGGGGTTGCTTGGGAGAAACCTGTATGAGAATGTGTGCCTTCGTTTGGGTATGAGAGGGTATCTACCAGCAGGGATGCCCATCCAATTATCTCTTCTGAAGGCACACTCCCTATTCTTTTAGGAGCATATTAATCATTTTTACACTATCCTGACTCCTAATCACAGGCGTTTCCAGTGTTGTCAAAACAGTGCCTGCCTGCATCTGTTTTCTTCAATTGGGCTGGGTTCCAGGGAGTGTTTGTGAGAGAGGAGAGAACAAGAGATTGACAGTCTTGTGTTGACATTTTGTGGCTGTTTGGAAATGAAAACAATCCAGGTCTGATGTTGTAATTCCTCCTTTTATGGGGAAAAAGCAATGTCTCAGCATGAATGAGCATAACCGAACACACTAGGACACACCCCAGACACACTGTGTACTCCCAGGACACTCACCATGCTTTTAGTTACTGCTGTTGTAGAATGAAAGGCAGAAAAGGTCTTTTATTGAGCCAAAGAATCAAGAAATCTTTTGGTTCTCCACACCCAAATCTCCTACTCCAATGGAATGAATAAAATGTCGAAGAGAAAAAAAAATCCTGATTTTTACTTTATATATATGTATGTCTTTTTTCCTTCTTTTCAAACTATAATATTAATCACAACTCAGTTTTTAGTTACCCAAGTAATAGATTTTCATTGATAAATATGAAAACAATATAGATAAACAAAACTTCTCTTTACCTATTCCCCACATCTGACTCTGTTCTTCATTGTATATCATTATTATCTCTCCACTGCACATACCTCCAGACGTTTTCTAAGCATTTACATTCATATATGTCTATTTGCATATAGGAACGCATATATTTATTTGGTGGGAATTTTTGTTTAATACATAAATTGTTCATATGGTACATATTTTACTGTGACTAGCTTTTCTAACTTAAATATGTGTTGCATATATTCTTCATATCAGTATGTATTCATTGATCTTATTTGCTTTAAGAGAAGTATAATCTTTCATAGAATGGATATATGAAAATTTATTTAATTATTTCCCAAATGATGAAAATTTAGATTATTTTCAATTTTTTATGATTACAAGCAATACTGTGATGAAATTTGTTGTACTTATCTTTTTAAGCACATGTGCCAACGTTTTCTATAGAATAGACATGAAGAAATGAAATTTACGGGTTAAAGGGTAACACTTGCTTTTTAAAAGCAACAATAAAAATTATCTATCTAACTGTCTTAGCTTGAGCTGCCATAACAAAGTATCATAGACCAGGTGGCTTAAACAACATTCATTCATTTTTCACAGTTTTGGAGACTGGTAAGTCCAAGATCAAGATGCCTGCAGATTTGGTTCCTGGTGAGGGCCTTCTTCCTTACTTGCAGATGGCCACCTTTTTGCTGTTTCCTCACATGGTGAAGAGAGAGAAGGCTCTGGCTTATCTTCCTCTTCTTATAAGGACACTAATCCCATCACGGAGAGGGCCCAACTTCATTTAAACCAAATTACTTCCCAAAGACCCCACCTTCAAATACCATCGTGTTAGGGGTTTGGGTTTCACATATGTATTTTGAGGGTACACAAACATTCAATCCATTATATATCTATTTATTTGAATTGGTAATAAATTCCTATAGAAAAAAATTTCAAAGTCAGGATCAAGTGGAATCATAAATCTAAAAGCAGGCAGACAAAAATGGTGGATTTTAATTTAACTATATTGATAATCACATTAAATGTTCTAAACACTTTATTAGAAAACATAGATTGTCAGATGGGATTAAAAGAAAATATCAAGACTTGACTCTATCCTACCTACAAGAAACCCACTTTATATCTCAAGACATTGGTAGGTTAAAAGTAAAAGGAGAGAAACAAACAGTAGTCGAACACTAACAAAAAGAAAGTCAAAGTGCTTAATAACAAACTGGACTTAAGAACAAGAAATTATTACCAGGGATGAATGGGTATTAGATTATAATAAAGAGGTCAATTCATAAAGAAGACATAATGATCCTAAATGTGTATGCATCAAACAAAGTAGCTTCAAAATACATGAAACAAAAATTGACAGAATTGAAAGAGTAAATAGACAAATCCAGTTATAGTTGGAGTCTTTAGCACTTCTCTCTCAGTAATCAAATAGAAAAAATAGAGAGGAAGTTACTAAGAATGTAGATAACATAAACAGCACTGTCAACCAACTTGACCTAATTGACATTTGGAGAGCGCTTTACTCAGCAACAGTGGTACCTCAAAAATATTAAGAGAATTTAAAACTTCCAAGGTATGCCTTCTGACCATGATAGGGTTAAAGAAGAAATCAATAACAGAAAAGGATCTTTAAAATCCCCTAATATTTGGATATTAAACAACATATTCTAAGTAACCCGTGGGTCAAATAGGAATTCACAAGAGAAATTGGAAAACATCTTGAATTGGATAAAAATAAAGATTCAAAAGGTCAAAATTTGTAGTACAGCTAAAGCTGTACTTAGAAGAAAATATGTAGCATTAAATGCTTATGTCAGAAAGGTAACTGGAAAACTCACAAAATTGAAAAGAGCAATGGAGAAACAGAACCACAACAAGCAAGAACAAGGGACGAGGCAGTAGCTAGACACATAGCCACAATCATGCTTCCCAGCAGCTCTGCATCAGTTGCAGGCTACTGGCTGCCACAAGTTGCCTGGAAGCCTCTCTTGGCTCCAGAAATTGGCTTTTACCACCCCAGTTGTTGCCACCCATAACAAGAATGGTTTCCTTCATTTCTTGACACCAGCTCTCTCTTCATAGTCCAGAGCTTGAGAGTCTAATTGGTTGAGCCCAGGCCATTTTCTTCTATCCTAGCTATAAAAGTTGATAGGCGAGTAAGTGGCTTAAGTATTCAGTTTCTATGGTGGCAGGCTGTATCTCCAGTAAAAACTCAGAAAGTGAGGATCTCTCCAAACAAAAGAAACAATTTCAGAAAAGTTATCACTATGCCATCCCACCGTCTTTTCCCAGACTCCTGTTTTCCTCCCAACAGCCAATCATTCTCGTTAGTTTCTAGAGTAGCCCCAGAAAAGGATACATATGTGTAAATTTCTGTGTGTCCCTCTCCCTTCTTTATAAGTGAATAGAAATTTATAAGGTTATTGAGTGAGACTTTCCCTGATACTGTGTAGCTGGTTAGAAAGACCCAGACCTGAGATCAAACGGTACCCTATAGTTTAGAGAGGATTTTAAGACATCTTTCTTGGGACTTTTGAAGAGGCTGAAGCACTGGATCTTTTACTCCATTCATCATCCTAGCTCCATTCTTCCTAGTCCAGAAAAAACAACTGAGGAGCAAAGAGCATGAAAGAAGTCAGAGTTATCAGGAATGTGGCATTCATGTTGGGAGGCTATTTCTGGACCCCACACAACAACTCCTCACCTAATTCAGGCAGGGCTTCCACCAGCCCTTCTCTCCAATTAACAGACGAGGTAGGTGGATTCTTAAGGAATCATTGGTAGCGTTTGGGAATATTGGCAGGAAAGGGAAACTAATGTCTCACTCCCTGACTTGCTGCCTGCCTCACATGGCTGGACAACTGGATATGAGATTTAAATAGGACATAATGAAAAGTCTAAACTAAACTAGACTGAACATTGTTTAATTATGACAATGAGCCCTGCCCAAGATGTTGTTTGTTACATGATGGTAAAGGAGACTTTGACAGAGTGTGGTGAAAGTATTTATTCATATTGGTGACAGTACTTAGTTGCAGTCAATAGAATCCACTCTAGCTAGCTTTAAAAGAGGAGTTTTATTTAGGGATATAGAAGGCTCATAGAACCACTGATAAGGTTAAAGAATCAGACTCCAGGCTGAACTCCATGGACCTGACCTCAAAAGCGTTTCTGCCTCTGCCACAATATAAAATGAACAAATAAGTAAACAAACAAACAAATCAGGAAGCCACCACAACTTCTGGCTTCAAGACTGTTTTTGCTGAGAGAGGCCAAATGAATGCTCCATGTCCTACCTTCTTAAAATAAAGTTAGTTTTAAATCAAAGTTTTTTTGTAGATATAGTTTATTTTTGCAACCTGAATTATATGTCCCCATCATTGGGGCATGGGAAATGGCAACATATGGTTGTTGTTTTTGATTTTACATTGGAAAAATTGGATTTAAATTATGGGAAATATTAGAACGTGGAAAAGTGTTTAATAGATTTGGGGCAACACAAATGACAATATTGACTATGGCTATCCTTGGAAAAAATAAATCATTTTATGTTAATTCACATTGAACTGAGACTGCGCAAAAAACTGGTTGAAGAAATATATAGCTATGAACTACAAGTTATGTTTGTCATTTAAAATGTATCTATATCTGGTCGGGCGCTGTGGCTCACGCCTGTAATCCCAGCACTTTGGGAGGCTGAGGCGGGTTGATCGCTTGAGGTCAGGAGTTCGAGACCAGCCTGGCCAACATGGTGAAACCTCATCCCTACTAAAAATACAAAAAATTAGCTGGGTGTGGTGGCATGTGCCTGTAATCCCAGCTACTCAGGAGGCTGAGGCAGGAGAATTGCTTGAACCCAGGAGGCGGAGGTAGCAGTGAGCCAAGATCATTCCACTGCACTCCAGCCCGGGTGACACAGCAAGACTTTGTCTCAAAAACAAACAAATAAATAAATAAATAAAAATTTAAAAATAAAAAATAAAATATATCTATATCAGTTGCATATAGTTTTGCTTTGGTTTGTTAGTGGCTGTATAATATTTCACCATAAGGATGAACTCTATCATATTAAGCCCTCTAATGATAGAAATTCAAGTTGTTTGCTACCTTTTACTATTTTTTTCAATAGCAAAAGTTTTTTTCTTTAAGCTGCAATGCAAATCCTGGCACACAAGTGCAAGTATAACGACATCTTCCATGATTATGTCCCTTCTAAATAACAGGCTAGAATCTCTTTGCTTTTTCCTCCTGAGTTAAATAAAAGGATCCTTTTTTTCCTCTCAAGAATGTACTACATAATTTTAAATCCATTCTTGAATAAAAGTAACAGCAATAGAAACAGACTCATGGCAGATGTAGCTCTCACATCAGCCACCAGTTACGTCTGTGACCTCAGGCAAGTCACAAATCCCTTTGGACTTAATTTCATTACCTCTAAAATGTAAGGGTTGGACAAGGTGATCTCTGAGGCCCAGCTACTAAACTGTGGTCCTTAGTAGTGTCTTTAGGATATGTAATATTGCCTGAACCTTTTATGGCATCAATAATTATGCCCTTTAGGTACAGTGACTTTCAGTTTCTTCTCGTGTCTCCATCCCTTCTCACTTTCCCAATGGCAAAAGCAGCACCTCAAACAGAGTAGATGGTTAGTAAACCAGTTATTGACCAATGGGACAAGCCTATTGAATGAGAGACAAAATTTGAATTTATCCATTCATTCATCATCCAAAATAACCAACCCTGTGCTTTGCTTGTATTTCAACTCTAGAATATTATTTCCTAAGAATTTCTATACTTCCCCATGGCTAATGAATAGAACCATCCCTTACCAATTCCATTCTTTTGCAACTGGATTATTTTGTATTGTAAAGTATGGTTATAAAGTAAATTTTTTTTTCCCTTAAATTTATTCTATTAGTAATGTACTCTTTAGTCCTTTGGAAAACTTGGAACTCTAAATAATCCAAATCCCTTCATGGAAATCAGGCAAAACCTTTTGGAAGAGTTTCTCTTTAATGTCTATGAAAGTATTTTGTAAATGCCCCACCTTAATGCAGCTCTGTGATTGTGGACAAAAAAGTAGAGCCCAGGGTCTTGAATGGACAATGGATTATAATGAGGTAGATAACCTTGGAGCATGGTGAGAACAGCATACACTTCATTGGGCAAATCACATTTTGCCTCACTAGCTGTGTGGCCTTAGGGTAGTTACCTTACCTCTCTGGGCCTCAAGTTAATAATACTTTCTTGGCAGGGCTATTGTGAAATCTAAACAAGTATATGTAACATGTCTGTCATATGTAACCCCCCAATCATAGTAGCTGTTAATACGATTACCCATGCAGAGTGATGTTGATGAATACAGAAGGCGTTCTAGAATAAATGGTGTTGAAATGGTAGGCTAAATGCAAAGCCACAGTGAAGAAGGCAGGACATCCTGGACCAAGTGTAAGGAACTACCGTTTAGCTTCCACGAAGCCACCTGAATGGAATCTCCTGCTGTCAGCTCACCAGACGCAATCTCCACCGGTTTATGTAAAAGCTGGTTATGCTCTTAATTTGGTCCACTAAAAAATTGTCCATTGTCTCCTGGAGTGACCTTTATGCCAAAAACATCATCTAGCTATTCATGCAGAGGTGTATGCAGTGTGTCTGGGCTATCTTGGAATGCCTCTTCTATTACCACATTCAGAACATCACTTCCTCATTCCCTCCTCTCCAACCCAACTGCTGCCTTGTCTCAGGCTGTTATCCACTGTTCCCTGACTCTTGCACTGGTCTTGCCTGGAGCCTCACTCCTCTATGAGCTGTCTTTAATCTGCCTGCCAGAGTTATTGCTCCACTGCCTCTCTGCTATCTACAGGGGGAAATCATATTCTTCTGTAGCACTTACAAAAGCCTCCATCACCTCTCCTCCTGCCTCTCCAACCTAATCTCCACCATTTCTTGCCATTCTCTCCCCACCAACCCCCACCCAATCAAACTCTACTCTCCCAGGAATACTGATCTATTTACATGTTCCAGAATGTTCTATGTTTTGTATTGCACATAGAGTTCCTCCTGTCTGGAATGCCCTCCACAAATGTGTTCATTTGAGAAGCACCTACCAGCTTTTGTGATGCCTTCCCTGGCTCCTTTTCCAGCTTAGCTGTGCTCCTCCCCTGCACCCACCCAATCTTCCAGACAAACCTTGCTAATGTAATTGCCCTACTGCAGTGTAATGCTTTGTCTTTGGCCTCCCACAGTCATATCACAAGGCCCTTGAAAGGCTCTTTGATAATGAGAATTACATGTGTTTTCATCTTTATATCCCTGGGACTTAGAACAACACTTGGCACATAGCAGGTGCACGATAAATGATGGTACCTGCTCTCCGTATCAGTTGGGAAGGAGTTTGGCTGCAAGTAACAGAATACCTGGCTAGGAGTATTTCCCACAGAAGTAACACAGGGAATTATTTCCTACAGATAACAGGGTTTCTGGAAGCAAGTAGTTGCTGGTGTTGGCTTAGATATTCACTGATGCCATCAGGGTCCCTGGTTCTATCTTTCCCCTTTCAGTCTATTCTCAACACAGCAGCCAGAGTGATCTTAAAATGTCAATCAAATCATGTCACCCTCTCCTCCAACCCTCCAGTGATTTGCTTAATGATTTGCTTGTTTTGCTCAAGGGAATAGCCACAGTCCTTATATTAGCCTCTAATGCCCTGCCCAAGGTGAATACCTCCTTTTCTTTCTTCCATAATACTTATCACCATGTGACATATTATAGCCTTGACTTCTCATATGTTATATATTGTCTTTCTCTCCTGTTACCACTAAAAATAAACTCCAAGGAAGCAGGGATTTTTGTGTGCTTTTTTCACTGCTGTGTCTCTAGCAACTAGAACAGTGCCTGGCACATAACAGACACTCAATAAATACTAGTTGAATAAACAAATGAATGGCTCTTTCTACTTTACCTCCCTTCCAGTCTAAGCTTTGTCTTCATCTTTGTTGCCTCATGGCTACATGATGGCTGCGGCTTTCCAGACATCATGTCCATGTCCAAGGCAAAAAGAATTTGGGGAAGAGTAATGCCAGACACATGGGTCCCTCTTTATCACATAAGCAAAACTTTCTCAGGAGTCCCAAGCTGACTTTAGTTTATATCTATTTGGCTTGGGTTATGGCACAAGCTACCAGCAGCAGTGAGAGAAGCTAGGAAAGCAAGTTGGTAACTGGGCACATTGCTGCCCTGAGCAAGACTGAAAAGAAGAGAAGGGCTGGACATGGTATCACTAACTGGGTCTGCTGTGAAACTGCTAAAGGAAGAACCCAAACTTTGGGAACAAAATGGGAAATGCATCACCCTCTCCTAGAATCATCTCTGCCTCAGATCCCTTCATTTCCCAGATGACCTGCCGTTGGCCACTGGAGGAACATGAAAGGCACAGGCAGCCTGTGGCCTGAGGCTCAGAGAGTGCAACAGAGACCTTAGTGTCTGCTCCCTTGAAGCTCACTGGAAGGCCAGCATATAATAGCGTTCAAATAATTGCATTTCTCAGGCTTGCAAGCACGCTCAGCATTGTTCAGGCAAACTGTGCCTTCCTGCGCCTCTGAACTTGGTCACCGCAGACCAGCCCTGCCCAGTCTTTGGGTGCTCCAGACTGCACACTGATGAAGAAACTTTGGCAACTGTTAAATTGCCTGCAGATGGGTCCAGTCACGCAGAAACATTCATGCAGTGTCCTCCAGGCCCTTTGTGTGCTTCCCCGGATACAAGAGAGTGGGACCTGGACCCCCCCTCTGCCCAGCAGGCTTATGCTGCTCTACATCCTCTGGGGAAGTGACTGCAGCTCATTTGAACCTAGAAGCAACCACGTGATGCTGTCCCAGGCCATGGTTCTCCTAACACATGTAGCAGAAGCCATTCCAGGAAGAAAAGGTGCCTGGACCCTGGATATTAGGGCCTGAAGCAAGGCATCACCAGGAAATTCTCTTTAGTTATTTTGGCTCTGACCTCGATTCCATCATGACGCTTGTCACCACATTCTTCACTAGGTGAGGGGCACCATGAGGATAGTGACTGTGTCTTTCATCTGTTTGTACCTCTAGCACCTAGCACACTGCCTAGTACCATAGCAGGTGCCAAATAAATAGGCACTTGAAGAATGAATGAAAGATTCCCTGAAAATAGAATGTGACAGGCATGTGGAAGCGAGAGGCGAGAGGGAGCCTGATGCACCCTGTGGGTGGTACAATACTTCTTCATAGCCTTTGCATTACAGTCTAAAGATTTTACCAACTTCAAATATTAAACACCTAAAGAGATTTTTTTTCCCACTTTTGCTGTCTTAAGCTCATTAATTTTCTTCAAGGTTTTGCCCACTGTTGCCACTGGAAAGAAAGAGGGGAAAAAATGTTAGCACGTCCATGGAATTTGCAAAGTTACCAAATAGTTTAATATCCAGGTAAATCAGTGGCAGCTCAAAAAAATCCTGCCTCAGCTTTTTAATATGAGAATATTTACCACTGAAGGAGTACCTTGATCCCCTCTGACCAGCTGTGAGCTTATTAGTCTAATTCCCAAGTAACTCTAATCAAACATGTCATTTAAAAAATCTTCAGTAGCTAATCTTCCTCTCATTCAATTAAAAATATCTGTCATCTTCTCGATGTGACATCCAAAGGCTGGGAGTCCCAAACCTTGCTAAAAGAGAAAAGACATTTTCCCTATATCATATGCTGTGGTATTTCCAGGGCTTATAATGGTGAGAAAGAAATGCTCTCCTGTATCCTATGCCAGCCAGTAGCATTCTGTCCAAACTATTCCCACGCACTCCCACCCAGATGAATTGTATTTAAAGAGAATAGATCCTTCACCTGAACACTCTATCTGATTTAGAACTCTGCTTTCTCCTGGCCCATGAACGCAGAGAGAAAGCTATAATTCTTTACAATCATGAGCATCTTTAGCCTTGGGAAGTGTGTCAATGTGCTGGAAGAAGGTAGTTGCTTCTCAAAGGCTGCCATGTTAGAAATCCATATGGCCAATGTTTCTGCCATTGTTCCTTTCCTGCTGTGAGGAAAAGTGCCTATGTAGTCTCTGGCTACACGTGATTGTCCTGTGTGATACGATGCCATGATCTGGCCGTCTCTTACAGTACAGCTTTTCATTCCGAGATAGCCTGTCGTGCTGGCTGTTTTGGATGCAGCTTGGCATGAGCACAGAAAGTTCATACAGCCACGCACAACTTGATCTACTAGTTGTGAACGGAAACTTTTGAACACGTTCCACCAGCTGCACAATGGTACCATTTATTACTTTATTCTCAGGGGAAAACGTTTGCTGTGTGAATAATACCAGGGACTTATGTAAGCTTCTTCATTTTCAGGGAGCTTTATGGGTGTCAGCAAATTCACACAACACCCTGGTAAGGTAGCAAGGCATCGTTACGTCTTCTTTACAGGGAGAGAAATCAGATCACAGCATCGGATTTTCCCAAGGCCAAATGGACAATAAGTGGCATGGACTTATTTCCAGAGAGATCCATACTATTCTGCTGGAAAGCACAAAGAATTTCCCACTCACAGAAAGTCTCAGTGGGATTCAATCCTGGACTTAAAACTTGTGGATTAGTACCCTGACTTTTGATGTATCTCCTAAATGTTGCCTTACTTTGGGTTTTGTTCAGATGGGTAAAAAGAGCAAGACAAGGCAGGGGCACCCATCTAGGTGAGTGATGAAGATTTCAGTATCTCCCTTGCCACTGAGTAATTGTCTAATCTATAATCACAAGATCATGGGGGTTTGGGGGTGTGTGAGGGGATGTAAGTATCTATAAAGCCCCATGAGAAAAAAAAAAAAACTTGCAGTATAATATAGAACAGATTTGTTGATTTCAATTGCTGTTTAGGAGATTGAGAAAGTTTTCCCTATCAGCTCCAGGAACATACTAAATGCCTGCTGTAGTGAACTGAATTGTGGCCTCCAAAAAGATATGTCCAAGCCGTCAACCCCAGTACCTCTGACTGTGACCTTATGTAGCAAATGGGTCTTTGCAGGTGTAATGAAGGAATGATCTTGGGATGAGATCATCTGGATTTAGGATAGGCTTAAATCTAATGACAGCAGTCCTGAAAAGAGAATGGCAGCGGGAGATCTAAGACACAGACATACAGACGGGGAAGACCAGGTGAAGACACTGGCAGGGACTGGAGTGATTCAGCTGTAAGCCAACGAACGTCAAGGGTTGCCAGCAGCCACCTGAAGCCAGGAGAGTGTGGAATGGGTTCTCCCTCAGAGCCTCCAGAAGGAACTGACTCTGCCAGCACCTTGATTTCAGGCTTCTGGCCTCCAAAACTGTGAGAGAATTAATTTTTGTTGTATTTTAGGTCACCCAGTTTGTGGCTATTTGTTAGACTAGCCCCAATAAACCCTCTTCGGCTCCTTCTTCCAGTCTTTAGAGTCATGTGGACTTTAACCCAATTTAAAGCTGTATACACGCCATGCCAGATATTTCATTTGAATTGTTTTATTTTTGTAGAAATGGGGTCTTGCTCTGTTGTCCAGACTGGAGTGCAGTGATGTGATCATAGTTCACTGCAGCCTTGAACTCCTGGTCCAAGTGATCCTCCTGCCTCAGCCTCTCCAAATCTTTTAATTTGTATGTATGTATGTATGTATGTATGTATGTATGTATGTGTGTGTGTGTGTGTGTGTGTGTATGGCAGAGAGAGAAAGGGCATTCTAATTCCAAAGTGATTGAAAATTATTCTCCTAGATAACCACCATTAGTGAATGAAGAATTGGATTATCTTGACACATCTCACTGTGAAAGCAGAAGGGGCATGCATCTGGAAGGCAGGAGAAGTCAAGAAGACAGAGGGGTGAGTTCAAATTCTGATTGCAAAGCAACAATTTTCATACCTTCTCTTCTCTAGGCCACTGCACCAAGGAGCACACATGGAGCACAGAATAGCCTTTAAAAATAATAAGGTAATAATTACTAACACAAATTCATGACATAAAATTCAACTATTATTGAAATTCATAATATAGAAAATGACAACCTCTAAAATACGTATGGTACATATTCCTCTGATATTTTTTTCCCTGCTCAACAATATAAATACACACACACACTCTTTCTCCCCCTAACATTTTAAAAATTGGAATGGAGAGTAGGTCTGCAGGCAGCCTGGTGCCTACTAATTTTTTGGAGCTAATTCAGCTTGACAGAAGCAATGTTTGCTGAGTGTGCCTGGGTGTAAGTCCTGTTTCTTGCAAGCCTTGGGTAAGGCACAAAACCTTCACAAAATACATCTGATATGAGATTACTTCTATGGTTAGAGAACAAGTTTGGCAAACCTTTTCTGTCAAAGACTCGGTAGTAAATATTTTAGGCTCGTGGGCTATGAGGTCTCCACTGCAATGACCCAACTCTGGTGTAGCGTGAAAGCAGCCACAGATCATGTGCACATGCATGTGCATTTATGCCATATTGTCAGTACACTGCTGCAGAACAGATTACCCCACACTCAGTCAATTAAAACAACACCCACTTATTATTTCTAGTTCCATAGGTCAGAAGTCTGGGTGGACTTACCTGAGCTCTTCACTTAGGTTTCGCGCTGCTGACATGAAAGTATTGGCTGGCTGGGCTCTTATCTGGGGGCTTCCAAGCTCATTCAGGTTGTTGGAAGAATCCATCTCCTTGGGGTTGTAGGACTGAAGTCCTGGTTTCCCTGCTGCTTGTCATCAGGGCCACACTCAGGGCTCCTGTGGGCAGTTCATAGTACAGATGTTTGCTCTCTTCCTGGTCAGCTGTAGCATGTTTCTTTAACTTCTCTTCTGCTACCAGCAAGAGAGAACCCTGTTGTAAATGGCTCATATGATTAGGTTAGGCGCGCCTGGGTAATTTCCCTTTTGAAGAGCCCCAAATCAACTGATTAGTAATCTTAATGACATCTGCAAGAATCCCCTTTGCAATAAAATGTAACGTAAATCACAGGAGTGATACTTCAGTACATTCACAGGTTTCACTCACACTCAAAGGGAGGCGATTATACAAGGATGAGCATCCCTGGGAGACATTTTAGAATTCTGCCCACCACAGCTGGGTTCTAATACAGCTTTATTTATTGACACCAAAATTCAAATTGAATACAATGTTCTTGTGTAACAAAATAGTGTTCTTCTTTTGATTTCCTTCTTAATCATTTAAAAATGTAAAAGTTCTTAACTATTGAGGCTGCACAGAAACAGGCAAAGGCCTGGATCTAGCCCATGGCCTGTGGTTTGCTGACCCCTGGGCTAGAAGATCAAGTAAACAAATCTTGAAAAAATACCAAAAGAGAAATTGTCATAGTGCCCCATCCAGTGCCTTGATCACAGTAGGTACTCAGTGAACGAATGAACAGATACTGGTTCCAGGAGAGACAGAAGACACATGCACCCCACATACCCTAGAGCTGAGTCCGCTGCTGTGGGTAAAATACAAACACTCCCGTCTCTCCTTTTGAATGTGAGACCAGGCATAATCACAGGACGTTCAGGTGACCCAGAGCTCAGACTCCAGCGCCTTCTACATTTCCCTCAGGCTCCAAAGCAAAAGCACGGTATAATTACAAGGGCCATGTTGCAGTTTAGGTCAATCCAGCGCACGTTATCTGATAACTGAATTCCAAAGCCAAGCGAAACTCTCAGCAGTCTTTCCCCAAGATGCTGGGCTCAGCATCAGTGTTCAGTTCTCCTTAATTACAGGTTGGCTTGTTTTGTTATGCAATAGTGCCCCAGCCCAGATGAATGTCATTTCCTTTCTTGGTAGGTGAAATGGATGAGGTGAGAAAGGCCCGGACCACGCCGAGAATCGAATGCATGGTAAACATAGGGCCATGGGGAAGTCTTAACACCACTTGGCAAGATCTCTCACTGATGGATCCACCCTGTATGTTTTCTGATTGGAAACATTCCCTGAGATAGGAAGGATCATGCTATTGGCTGAAGCTGCATCAGGGGAGTATTATTTGCTCTGGAAAATCTGGGAGAGGGTGTCCCAGTCTGTGAACTACCCAGACCCTCAGGTTCACAGAATACTAGGATGAGGAGGATCCCAAGGAACACCTGCATCAACTCTCATGTTCTACAAGGGAAGAAGCCAGGTCTCAGGGACATTAAATCACTTTCCCAAATGTACCAAGCTAGTCAGAGTGAAGAAAGATCCTATTTATCCCAATTCCCAGTGAAATGCCATTTCTGCACCATAGCTTCTCTTCTGCATGTGTCCTATGCTCCCGCACTTTTTGTGCTGCTTAGCGTTTTGCCCAGAAGTGTGCCAGAGATTATTGCTCATTCTTTCTCCTCCCACGGTCACAACACCTCCCTGGGCTGATGTCACCTCTTACTTTGCAATTCAAAATGTTGAAGAAGGTGCGACCTGTCTAGATTTTCGTGTAGTCTTCTCTCCTGATCGCTGTTTCAGATAACACATTCAGGATGTTGGTAAATCGCTGTGAATCAGAGCCTCGGGGACAGCCTGGTTTGGTGTGTGGACAGTCTGGCTAATGTCATAGCAGTCCCTGCCTTAAATATCAATGTCCGAGGAAGGTGGGATGCTGTTTCCAAAAGATTGATTTGCAATTCTGCTAATATATGGCTGAGTGTTCTTTAAAATGGAGTATTCTTCTTGCCCTCTGCCACCTTCACAACACCCTAAATCTTTGGAAGAATGTGCTTCTTGTTGTACCTACAAGTAGGGAGCATTTTCCTTGTCCGGCCTGTCCCAGTGTCTCGGGAACCCTTGAGGTTTCTGTCCCCATTCCACATACTTAGCCCCATCTCCAGGCTTCCTGTCCATCAGCATGAGAGATCATACTCTAGGAGTCTTAAGTGCTGAGTTCCCTAGTGGAAACTCACTGGATTGCAATGCCCCAAGTCCCTCCTTCTCTCTCTCAGTGCCTTGGGATGGGCTTTGTGCCAGCTGTGCCCATCCTGCTGTTCTGCAGCTTGGTGCCCCAGTTTGGCTGGCAATTCCTTCCTAACATGATGGGCCTCTGCTAAGGTCACATTCTTTCACCAACTCAGGGTCCTTCCAGCTCCTCCACCAAAATAGCGCCCTGGTTGTCCTCACTTGTCCCATCTTCAGCAGGGAGGCACTTGATTCTGTGGCATTTGGCACTGCTCACTGGGCTTTCTTTTCTTTTCACTGTAAGACTCACGCATTAGATCTGTCTTGCTATATTCCTAACAATGTCTCTGTGTCCCCACTCCCATTCAACTCTTGCCATTCTCCAGCCATTGCTCTTGAAGAATGTGGGACTAATACCCCTGGGTAGGGTCACAAGGCCCTGCAGAGGTGATGCCATGAAGTTGCCTACACAGAACTGCCTCCCTGCTAAGAGTTCCAGGATCAAATTCTTCTAGTTGCCTGCTTGGGTGGGTCCTCACCCCCACCCCTGCCCAGGGCACCATCTGTGGGAGATTAGGAAGTAACCACTGTCTACCCCTCAGACACCACGTGCTGCATGACTGTGTCCTGAGGCAGCCACATGGCTGTCAGCCCTGAAGGTCCTGAGATCCCCATTCTGAGACCCTTCGCTTACTCACTGCCCTCATTCTTCTTTCTCTGTCCACTCTCAGGGCAACTACATCCACACAGTGAAGGCAGGGCCTGTGTAGTGGATGCCAGGCTGTCTTCACATACATTTCTCTTTCTCTTAAGCATCCTGGACCATAAAGCCCTAGTGTGCTGCTCCTACCTTGCCAGGAGGACTCCTGTCTCAGCTCTGTCTCCTGAAGATGACCCTTCAGGAGAGAAAAAGCATCTCCTGTTACCTGTGCCCAGATGGTCCTTAAAAATTATTTTCTTATTTGATAAACATGAAAATGTTATGTCTAACCAGCCAACAGGCTCTAGACCTGAGCCATCTAGGAAGATGAGGCCCCACCC
Source organism: Pongo pygmaeus (assembly GCF_028885625.2). Taxonomy (NCBI): domain Eukaryota; kingdom Metazoa; phylum Chordata; class Mammalia; order Primates; family Hominidae; genus Pongo; species Pongo pygmaeus. Next base: position 61,739,575 of record NC_072377.2, read on the forward strand.
CTGACTAGTGCCCTCTTTGCAGATTCACCGATGCAGATTCTTGTCAGCAGAGATAATTTGTCAAATTTTACTTTCATCAAGAGAAATATAATTAGAGCGATGTACTTTTGATTTCTAAATTATGAAATTCTATTATAATGTGAAGTGTGTATTTTCAAAGTATACATACATTTCCTTTTAGAAATGTTGATATACCTCCCTAGGAACTTTCCTTCCTTTTGTTAGAAAACCAATGCTGTAAAATGTTAGGGAACAAAAGAAAGGTATGGAGGAAGATCAACCTTGTGGGACCCAGGAAGAAACAGGGAAGAAGAATCCCAGTATGAAACTACCTTTCCAGGACAAATAACATTCTCAGAAGTGGGCATGTACTTTGTCTCCAGGCAGATAGCCTGCCCATTACATTTTTGTTTTGTTTTGTTTTGTTTTGTTTTGTTTGAGACGGAGTCTTACTCTGTCACCTAGGCTGGAGTGCAGTGGCATGATCTCAGCTCACTGCAGCCTCCACCTCCTGGGTTCAAGCGTTTCTCCTGCCTCAGCCTCCTGAGTAGCTGGGACTACAGGTGCCTGCCACCATGCCCAGCTAATTTTTGTATATATTTTTTAGTAGAGATGTGGTTTCACCATGTTGGCCAGGCTGGTCTCGAACTCTTGACTTCAAGTGATATGCCTACCTCGACCTCCCATTACATTTTAAATAGCATAGCTCTCTGCTACACTGTATATTTCCCAAATAAAAAGTTTTCAGCTCAACTTCTAGAAAAGCTCTGCTTTATCAACTTTCTGTTTCTCATGCCATGAGTTGACTATGACTCTCTCATGCACCTGCCAATCAGTTTTATCACTTGCCATTAGGAGGTCCTTGGGAAGCAATGGGAAAGCTCCCCAGTCCAGAGAAACTAACTCCAGGCATGTGTCTGAACTCAGAGGCTCCAACCAAGAGCAGGGAATGGCCTTGTGGGAGGTGAGTGCATTTTGGATATGGGGAGCAAGGCTGGTGGGATTCTGCTAATGAAACTGATCACAGGTGGCACGGCTCTCCTTTGAACTTAATTATTTTTAAAGTTCACCTCTCCCTGATCCATAACGAGGTCTGGTGAGACTTGTCATAGTCCCAGAATTATTTCGATCATTCCAGCTCAGCAGAAACAATGAGAGAACATCAATATGGCAACCACAGACGTCTGGGAACAGGGATCATCACCCAGGCCTGGGAGCTCTGCGCAGTTTTGTCTGCCTTGGCTCCACAGTGCTCTTTGCCCTGTGATACACTGCACCACTGTACAGCTTCACACAGCTGGCACTAGCTCCACAGTGGCTAAGGTTGTGTTGCTTAGGACTAACCTGGAGGAGAGGAGAGGAAAAGATGGTATTAGCGGCTCCCTTTCATGTCAACAGGTTCACTGAAAAAGGAGCAAAGGGCTTAGTCATGTTTTAATGCTCTCAAAGCTTACTACGTATCCAGGATATTTTGGGTTATATTTAGTATTTGATTCATGTTTCAATTATTTTAGCAGTAGACAAAGCAAAAGCTGAGTGAGTCCCATGCAGTAAAATCCTGAAAGCTTTTCCCAACCTAAAGATAGCCAATAACTTTCAGCTTACATTTTACATGAGGAAAAACAAATGTTTCAGTGAAGCGTCCCAAATTCTTAGAAGAATCAGAGATAAGAAGCTCCCGCCAGCAACTTCAGTGTCCCTGGCCCAATTTAGTGGTTTGTGCCTTGGCAGAGCTCCTACTAACAGGACAGAGGACTCTTTGGGAAGACAGAGCCCATTTGAAAGGCGAGTGTTATTTATAAATTATCTCCAGATGGTCCAGTTCCTACAATTCCTACGTTGCTCAGACTCTCAGAGTGGAAATTTTAATCATAGACTGTTTGAGGTTGATTTGGTCTAAGCGAGGGACAATTTTGAGGATTCAAGTGACAAAAAGAAGGCAGAAGAGTTATCTCTTGAGACTGCTCTCCGGAGACCTGCCCTTGCTTGTGGAGCCTTAGTTAATCACCATTTGTTTTCTGCTTTGCAATTCACAAAGCCCTTTTCTCAGAGTTTCAGACAGGCCTCCTCCCTTTGCACCTGGGAGGAACTACTGAAAACATCCTCCAGGGTAGGAACCACACTGAATATTTAATTTACTTTTTAGAACATCTAATACATATTAGACATGTAGATATTATATAAAAGACACAGGTTAGGTATTAGAACTCCAAGCCTACCTGCTTCTATTAAACACGTCCCCACATCAGGAACTGTTGTCCGATCTACACTTAGCCTGCCTGCCTACCTGCCTTCTTTCCTTCCTTCCTTCCTTCTTTCCCTCCCTCCCACCTTCCTTCCTTCCTTCTTTCCCTCTTTCCCTCCTTTCCTCTTTCCCTCCCTCCCTCCTTCCTTCCTTCCTTCCTTTCTTCCCTCTTTCTGTACTTCAATCTTTCCACCAGTCAGTCCTTCCATTATTTCTTTCATTTATCCAGCAATTGTTTATGAAGAACTTACTATATGCCAGGGATGGGGTTAGCTATGGCTCAGAGTTCAGAACACACTTCAGATCTCAGTGGAGAAAGAAGTAGCATGTGACCCCTCCCCACCACAGACCTCTGCAGAACCTCATGAATTCCAGCCAATGACAGTCCACATATGCAAAGGAAAAAACCCTTGCCATGCTTACATCTACCATGGTGAATGCCAGCAAGACTCTGGGGAAAGATTATCTGTCCAAGTTTATGAAATTAAATGTGCCCTTGGAGTGGGGGTGGGGGTTCTCTTGGGCCTGTAGACATCATTTAACTGCTTTAATAAACCCGTCCTGGAACTTCCCTATCACGGTACTTCTTCATATCTGAGATAACTTCAAATTTTAGGCTATCTTTTCCTTTACTTTCAGCTAAAAGCAATATACCAGGTGCATGCCTCAAATGGATTATACCATAATTCAGGAGTTGGCAAATTATAGGCCTATGAACAGCTGTCTGTTTTTGTTAAGTAAAGTTTTATTGGAACACGACCTCATCCTTTCTTTCAAGTACTGTCTTTGGCTGCTTTTCCATTACAATAGCAACACGGAGTAGTGATGGAGGCCAAATGGCCCTTAAGCCTAAAATTCCTCTATTTGGCCCTATAAGAAAAAGTTTGCAAACCTTTGCCATTCTTGAACATGATCATTCCTTTTGTTGTTGGATATTGTTTTTCTAAGCTTCTCCAAAAATTGTCTTTTTAAGCAAGGTTTTAAACCTGTCACTTGGCCATATTCTTGCATATAAAAACAAATGTTATAAATCGGGAAAGAATCCAATTAGAAAATAAATAATGCAGGCATGGAAGTAATTTACAATAATCTTCTAGATCATCTGGGATCTTATTAGAGTCTGCCAAAGGTTGCGGTCAATGCGCAAGATTACATTTTCCACGTATAAATAAGTACAGGTAATTATAACAACGAATTCAAAACTACAGCCTAACCCAGGAGAAGAACAAGAAAAAATGTGGGGTTTTTTTTCCCCTCATTTTAGGTTTAAATCAGCCAAACTAAACTTCCTCCTGGGCTGAAAGATGTTGGTGGAACTCACATCACAATGAATATTTTTACAGCTGAGGGAGAAAGGGCCCTGAAATGAGTATCCAGGAGGCCCTCCTTAAGCACCCTTGCTTCAGAGTTCTGCAAACCAAGTGTTGGGGAGATAACGACTGTTGGTTAAATAAGGCACGATCAAAGTCTATCATGTAAATAGAGCCAACTATATATTTGATATTTTGGCTTGTTGCCATATTCTCTCGCTCTCCTAAAGAAGAAAAAAACCCTTCTTGTTAGAAAGTTCCCTGGGATGGCTGAAGTTGCCTTCCTTTAAATTATCCGGGTGGCAGGCAGTTCTGCAGCTAATTAAAATTGCGGCTGCACAGGTTGCAAGAAGGAGCAAATAACTTATCGAACTTTGTGGGAACTTCGAGATACAGCGGCCCCAGTCATACATTTCTCCTTGCTTCTTTAGAAGCTGCTTACAAACCTTCCCCTTGGTGCAGAAAGAACAAGATGTTCACGTCTCCTAAGTTTTTGGGGGGCTTCCAGATTGTCCCCAGGTCAAAACCTGCCACATAAGCTGGTGAGGTGCATAATGATCTGAACAATCTTTGTGGATGAGCCGAGCCTGGTTCTTTTGTCAGGGGGAGTCATCTAGGACGAGCTTGGCATCCTGGACAGAGTCCAGAGTACACAGCCCCTGAAGGCAATGCTCCATAAATGCCCAGGATCTGACGATGCTCTACACACACACACACACACACACACACACACACACACACACACACACACACAATGCCAAGTGCAGTGAAAACATCACCACTGAACTCTCGGGAAAGCAACTAGATAACCACTGACTGCAACATATTAGACTCAGAGTGTGGACAATTAGAGACAGAAAGTTTCAACTTTATGAATATTCAACAGGAACCAATGAAATTGTTTTTGGAAAGCTCCCATTTACAACTTCCAGCCCATTCCACTGTTATCTTCTTTCCAAAACATCTGATATGGGAGCCTTCCACTTCCTTTCCCAAAGAACGCTGGATGTATGCTAAGTTTTCCATCTCAACCATGTAAATCAACAACTTTTGCTCCCCGTTTCTTAACTGAGAGAGATATTAACATCTGTGACTGATAAAGTACTCAGTTTATTGAAGGGTTTTAACTCATAATAATTATAGCAATAGGAAAATTTATAAATAACTGAAGTAAGTAAATTTTTCAACTTAGGAAAGAACAGTTAAAAGTTGGGCACCTTTCCTTTTTTTAACTTGAAAGAGTTTTGATACATGTTATTCACTATCTCATTATAATTTTGACATATAGCCTTGTCAATGGGTAGAGAGAAGTACTATTTATTTGAAAGCATGTGAAGCTCAAAGTGATTAAATGATTTAGTAAGGTTGCAATGCCTTCTTGTTAGCCATGTTTATGGTTATTATTCTATGCTACTACATCTTTTCAAAAGACAAAAACTTACAAAAATTTAGAAAATCACTCATTGTTTCATAACTTATAAAAGAAAAAGACTCAACCAAACAAAGATAACGACATAATTTGGCAGGAAAGTGTGGGTTTAACTGTCAGAGCTATGTAACTAAAGGGATGCTTCAGGAAATTTACCTGGCCCTCTGAACCTCATTTTCTCATCAATAAAATGGGTATAATAATATCTACCATGCAAAATTGTTGTGGGAATTGGGAATAAAATACACAATGTCCCCAGAATACGGTGGACCCACCACAAATGGTAGTTATTCACATTTTGGAGTGAATGGCATTAAGGCATCAGGTGTTTGGATTTTACATATGATTAAAAATATTTATTATACATTATGTTCTATTATAAACATTTGTCTCTTTATAGACTTACATTGCCTAATAAAAAGTGCATATACCATTTTCCATGTAAATAATTCCTATTACCAGACATATAGGTAGTTTCCTATCTTTACTCTTACAGATAACATTGTGATGAAAATCTTTATGCGTGGTTGGGTGTGGTAGCTCACACCTGTAATCCCAGCACTTTGGGAGGCTGAGGCAGATGGATCACCTGAGGTCAGGGGTTTGAGACCAGCCTGAACAACATGGTGAAACCGTGTCTCTACTAAAAATACAAAAATTAGCCAGGTGTGGTGGCGCACACCTATAATCCCAGCTACTCAGGAGGCTGAGGCAGGAGAATTGCTTGAACCTGGGAGGCAGAGGTTGCGGTGAGCTGAGATGGAGCCATGTACTCCAGCCTGGGCAATAACAGCGAAACTGTCTCAAAAAAGAAAAAAAATAATAAAATCTTTATGCATAAAGCTTCATCCACATTGAATCCTGAGGATCAGTTTCCTGAAGTAACATTTCTGGATCAAAGGGAATGAAGAGTCTAAAGGCCCATGATTTTTGGGGCCAAACTGCTTTATAGAGAGATTCTGCCGATTCTCATGATCATCAGCAGTCGGGGGAGGATCTTCTCACCTCACTCTCACTAGTCTCTGTTTCTATCATTCCAGAAGTCTGTGCAAATGTGATTGCAAAAAGAGCATCTCCTTTGTTCTGATTTACATTTCCTTGGTTGCTAGTGAGGATGACTCCAAATATTTAAGTTTAATTACAAATTAATTACTCTTTTTTCCCCCATTTTTGGGGTCTCGTTTTTTTTTTTTCTCCATAGATTTGTATGAGTTCATTATTTATATGAACAATGTTAACCTTGCTGAGGGACCCAGCCACCTAAATCAAATGGGCAGGATGGGCCGGGAGAAATAAGGCAGAAATGACTGTAGAGGAACCAATATAGGAGCCACTCGTGACATACTGGCCTCTCAGTAAAACTGAGCCCCATGATTTCCTCAAACTCTCTGAAGGTATAGAGCACTCAGAAAGTGAAAAAAGGGGAAGAGAGTCAAGTCACTAATATTTGTTGACTATTAAATATGACTATTTAATCTCTTATGTACCACATATGTGTTGGGCAATGATTACCTGTGCCAGTCTTTGTTCTAAATGCTGGGGATATTACAATGAAGATATGGGACGGGGTCTCCACTTTCATGGAGCTTATTTATCAAATGTTTATTGAATGTCAGGCACATTTTTAGAGGCCTTCTAATCCATCACCTCAAGAACTCTATATGATATTGTTATTTCCTTTTTCCAGATAAGAAAACTGAGCCTCAGCTGGGTTGGTTTAGAGCAGAGATCAAGCAGTTTAGTACTGGAGTCAGGATCTGAACTCAGGCACTCAGGCTCCAGAGCCCACAGGTTTCACTATCCTAATAAATAAGATAAAAGCTCAAGTACAGACAGTGTTTGCTTTGCACCTTAGTGCAGGATTGTAAGAATGACCTTGCAGGCTGGGTATGGTGGCTCACACCTGTAATCCCAGCAGTTAGAGACCAGCCTGAGCAAGATGGTGAAAGCCCGTCTCTACAAAAAATACAAAAATTAGCTGAGCATGGTGGCATTCACCTGTAGTCCTAGCTACTCAGGATGCCGAGGTGAGAGGATTGCTTGAGCCCAACATGTCAAGGCTGCAGTGAGCTATGATGGCAACACTGCACTCCAGCCTGAGCGACAGAGTGAGACCTTGTCAAAAACAACAACAACAACAACAAACACCAAAAGACCATGCAGAAACCTCACAAAGAAATAATCACAATGGTCCCATAACCTTTAGAAATATTTGTCAAAACATTAAAAACTCTCTATCAGTTATAAATGTATAAGGAAATGAAAAAAATGGTAAAACAAATATTTATTTAGCACACTAATTTTACAGATTAGAAATGTTGAGAATTGTGCTATTTCTTTGTAAAAAACTTACCAAGAGTAGTTTGAGCAGTGCATTCTGTATTCTTTCATGAAATGCTCAGTCAAGTGCAGCCACAAGAGGAGACAGAGGAGAAGCTCAGGAAAACAATACTCACAGGTCCTAGAGACAGGAGACAAACCACACCAGGCAGGGCCACGTGGGGTAGCCTCAGGGTGGTCAGGAGGCAGAAAGCAGGGGTACAGGGAAAGCCGAGGCTACAGCCTTTATTAGGGTTTCCCAGCAGGGCAACGGCAGTTTAGGACTGGCTAGTTTGAATCACTTCAGCAGGCACTTGACTATAGGGGTGGTCTTTAGTTGCCTGGTTCCTGGCCTTTGGTTGACTAAGGCAGAGGTGCAGGGGCCACATAGAGGAGAGATGGCTCTGGGTTGGGCAGTTTGCGTATCAAAGGCACACTCCCAGCTGAGCCCTTTGCTGTCTCTAAGGATTGGCCAGCCCTGGGAGAGGCAGTTAGACAGGTTTTTAAGATATTGAAACATCATAACATACAGAAAATAAAAAATATAAATAATACACAGTGTTACCTTTTTGTCATACAACTTACAGTATAGAAAAATATATTTTCTATGCCCTGGTAAATTGTTACTCTCCTTTCTAAATTTGAGTGAGCACCCAACATTTAATCTTTTTCACTTTTAATTCATGAATTAACTCTGAGAGTTCCTTTAATGTGATTTTTTAAATTTAAATTTAAATTTTTTTTTTTTTTTGCTGGCATCACTTCCTCTGGGATATCTTGCTCCTTGTCCTCACTTTCCTCATTTATGTCAATAAGGTCACCTTCGCGAAGTTCCTCTGGCTGCCTATGTAGAGTCTAGGATGCCTGAGTGTTGACATCCCAATCTCAGCTATATCTTCTCACTTCCATTTATGTTGGATTTGAATCTCACTCCCTGCGTTCTCATTTTTCATTTCTTTGCTTCACTTTCATTTTTGCTGGCCACTTCCCTCCATTGATGTCCATTTGTGTAAGATATCACATGGGTCATCACTGGAAGACAAGGAAGCACAGCGACATGCTTTGCTGTCTGTGTGTGAACCAATATCAGGGTGTGGTGACCATCACTGGCAGACTTTGAAAGAAGTGATGTGATTGGCCACTGACTGATCATAGTGTTCATATTTACAAAAGTGATGTGTGTCCTGAAGAGCTAGCAGCGAAGTCTGTGCTTCATGCAGGAACTGACAGTTCATAGACCATGGTGAATGAAATCTGAACCTTGCCCTTGTGGGGACTGCATCTATTTAACTAAACTGACTAAACAGTCATGATTGAAATTCAAACATATTGGAAGCCCAATATGTTTGCAATATGTTTCCCATATTGGCAAAGGAAGAACTATCTGCTTCTTGGTACTGAACCTTGCATAGCTATAACAAGGAAATGATAGCACATTTTAAAGACGACGACATGGATTTTATTTTGTCAAGTTGTTTTTTTCCATTGTGTAAAATAGCAGGGTGTGACCACAGCAAGCACTATTGTTTAATCATTCAGTTGAAAACTCAGCCCACACATCTCTCCTCACCCAGTGGACCTGCTCTTTTAGGATAATTCCATCTAGTTCACAAAGCCGTACTGAAGATATTTCCTGTCTTCATGCAAAACACTTCCATCCTCTCCCTGCCCAGGGGAGGAAATGGAAAGAGAACGCTTATCCATCACAACAGGATATAGAGCTGTGGACCTGATTCTACCCCATGTCTCTGATTTAATGTGCAGTCTGAACCCAGGCACAAATCTAAGCAATACACCATATGTGCAGGCCCCAGGGGAAATGAGAACAAGCCTGAAGGAAGTTAGGCAAGAGAGCAAGCCCAGAGACAATATATATTCTTTGCTACACATTCTATTTCCTTTGGGCCTGGATTCCATGGGTTTCTCTGTATGTATCGGTGTGCATGTATGCTTGGAAGATTGGTTTATGAAGGGCACAGGAGTCTGCATCTGACTCCTGGTGCATATGTGATTGCAAAAGTGAGAAGAGGAATATCAGGAGGAGGAGGTGCATGAAAAGGGAAGAGTGAGGTTCTGGCAGGATCATTCAGAATGCACACTAAGGCCAATATGTTCGGAAAGGAGTGTGTAGTAAGGAGAAGAGTGTCTTAGTTTCCCAGAAGTTGGTCCTGAACACAAGGAGTTAATTTGGGGAGTAATCCCAGTAAGACCAGGAGAGTGCAGAAATGAACCAAGGACGACAGGGAAGCAAGACAGGATATGACAGGGGCAGGTTATGAATGCGGACACTTGGGGCTTAGTCACCCTGGAGACCTCTGTGTGGCAATTCGGAACATGCTGCCGAGTTGTCTCACCCAAGGGATGAGAAAGCCGAGATATTTACACACCAAATCCCATCCTGGTTGAGGGCTGCTTGCTGTCGATTGCCTTTTCAGCCCTTATGGCCAGGCCTGCATGCAGAGCACACTCTCAGGAGGCCAGGGGGAGCCTAGAGGCAGACTCACAAATTCTTACAGTACCAGGCCATCTGGAGTGCACAAAATGGGAAGTAGCCACAGGTACTGGTAGGGCACCAACAGGGCCTGCTATTAGGTTCTGAATGTGGTCCGGGCACTGCTGTAAGCACTTTGCATGTGTTAACGTGTGAGATGCTCACAAGCCTACAAGATAGGTCTTGTTATCACCATTTTATAGATGTGGCACAGAGAGGTTAAGTCACTTGCCCAGGCTCACAGGCTCTATGGAGCCTTAGCATATGTGTTACAGCACATTGGCAATGCCCTCTGCAATGCATGCTTTTATCTTCTCTCTTTCCTTTGTTTTCCCACAAACTCTCCTAGGTTTTTAAGGCTTATGATAACTGAAGAGCATTTGTTGGTGTGAGGTACTTTACATGAGCAGGATCCCCAACAACATAGGGTACCAGCCACCCCTGGACAGTACACCCGAGCTTATATAGAGGGAAGTACAGTTCTCTTATTTAAGTCACTGTGCTTGGGAATCTTGTCATCACCATGAACACACAGGGTAATGTTGGAGTTCTAAGTACGGCTCTGCGACACCAAACACAGAAGGAGATATGTGGACCCAGCCCTGCTGCAGCAGTGAGACCTTATACAGGAGGAGCTGAGTCAGTGTCTGAGGACCTGCATCCCACCCCGTCCTGAGTGCTTTTTCTCTTGCTTTGATTAAAGGAGGACTCAGTCTCTTGTAGATTTCCATTCCTTGTGGAGGGAGCTGATACAAGAGACAACATGACTGAGTCTTCTTTGGCTCCCCCACGAGTCACTGCTTGAGCCTGCCTCACCAAACCAGTCCTGAGGTCTCAGTGCACAGAGCTGTCAGCAAACCTCCCACTCCCTGTTTGTGTTGGCTTTTGTCACCGTGCCATGCTGGAGGTGTTGGCTAAAGCTGTTTACTGGCTTAATTTAAAAACACCTCGAGGTGTTCTTAAAATTCTGCTTTGAGCAGCAATATGGACAGAATGGCAATGAAGCCAGAAAGCAATGAAGATAAATAGAATATAACCAAACAAAATTATCATAAAATCACATGGAGCAGCTTAAGGGAACTTTTGAAAAAGTAGATTATTTAAATACAATATTACACACATATATCTACACATACATAGGCACACATATATGTATATGAATGCACATACCTGTATAATTTCAGGAGATCTTATTGTCTTCATGGAGCTCACTTATTCATACCATAGAGGTCAGGCCATGTTCTAGGCTAAGTGCAACTCTGAAGCACGTTCTTCCAGACCAAAACAACAGAACAAAGCACAGAAGACTTAAAATATTAGTTTTATATGCATGAAAAATAATGGCATCAAAAATCAGACTCCTATGGCAAAAGCCACCAACATAGCTTTCTTGATTATTTTTATGGGGCCAGGAACCATTTGATAGCGGGATGTGGGTAAAACCAGGCGATACGAAGTGAGGAGCTAAAAATCAGCTTACCTAGCATCGTCAATTGCCTAAATTGAATGTCAAGAGAAAAACCTTAGAAAATGCTCATCCAATCTCCAGGAAACAAAAGGTCAAAGAGGAGAAGCTCATGGAGCTATTCGGTGGCAGGGTGATGGCTAAAAGTCAGCTCTCCTGTCTTCAACTCTGCACAAAACTTCACGGCTTCCCTCGTTCAGTGTTCTTCATTTGTCACAGTGCACTGCAACACGACATTGAGGGAAACCCCTAAAACTTACAATCCCTCCCTCTTCATCACCCTATTTCCTAGAGTCACGCCACACAGCCACTTTCCCTACCCAACCCTGGCCACAGGTCCTGGCCGGCTGTCTTGGCTCAAATGCAGGTAAGGGTTAGTCAGAAGGGAAAGTGAAGAGGGAAGTCAGGAGAGGAGTGGGGTGAGATTCTCTTTGCAAGCGGAGAGGCTCAATTAACAATGACAGAAGAATTCCAGCACTGTCTCTCTTCCACAGCCCAAGAATAACATCCAGGAGTCAACACCTCTGCCTCCCACATGCTGACACACAGTCTCTTTGTCTTGTCTTGTGTTGAACCTTTAAGCACTCCAGAACCCAATTTCTATGTTTTCTCTCTCAAGGGTTGAATGGATTTAATAAGCATTTCTAAAAGTCACCTGAGAGTAGGCTTGTGAACCAACTCTGGGTTTTCCTCTTTCTCTGAGGTGACTCTACAGAAGAGAAACTCACTGGAACCAAGGTACTAACATTCTTCAGCCTCTAAGTAGGCACAAATTCTCTCATCAGAGGGACCTATAGAAAGCCAATATTGATGGGGCATGAGTTCCTTCCATCTAGAAAATAAAGACCTTACTCCTGATTGAACTGGTGGGGAGAGGGCAGAAGTGTACAAAGTCTGAGATACAACATTATGTTGGTAACAGCACCCATTCCCAACTCTCACTCCAGCAGCATTACTTAATGTAATATTTGATCATTGCTTAAATTATTATTATAGCTTCAGAAAACACCACGAGTGTATGATCATGATTATTATCTGGTTGTGTTTCTAGCTTACAACTTAAAAATGTAATCACATGGAAGAAGATCCCTCAAAAGACAAGAAATGGAGGAAATTAACATGTTACACATCAGCACTGGTCTTTGTCTGTTTTTTATTAAGTATGTTCCCAAAGCACTTCATAGGGGAAACCAAAGACACGTGGAATGTTTAAAGAGCATTGCACATCCAAATCATTTGATTCCCAGCTACAAGTCATTAGGCTGATATTATTAACGTCAAGCACACTTGGGAAATGTAAGTAAAGGACTGACAAATTTGGAAGGTCTAAAATGGAGATTACATTTGTGCAATTTCAAATTTTAGCTAAATGAATATTGTAAAAGCAAAGTATATTAGGTGGTTTCTGTGTGCCAGATACTGTTCTGAATGCTTTCTATATATTTTATTTCAGTATCATAAAAATCCCATGGACTAGGTACTATTATTAATCCCACTTTACAGTTGGGGAAATTGGTGTTCAGCATGGTTGGTAACTGGCTCAAGGCTACTGAGATACTTAGGTGGCAGAGTCAGGAATGTCTAACTACAAAATGTAGGCTTTTAACAAGTATGTTATATTGCTTCTCAATACCTAGAATACAAGGGTAATAAAAAAATAAGACACAAGAATTTTTGAGAGTATTCATTTGTTTTGTATATGTTTAGTGATGGTGTGTCTATACCAGGAACTACACATGAGGAGCTGAAGATACAGTTGAAAACTGACTAGGTTCCTGCCCTCTGGCATTTACATTCTAATCTAGACAGAAAAAAATATATAACCATAGAAAAAAATAAAATTAATGTAAGCTGTAGTAAGTGCTATGAGAAAGACAAAGAGCCTGATATATTAAATAAGGAAGGAGGACTCTCTTAGCATAAGTTCTCTGTGGAAAGCTTGGCAAAGAATTGCATGTAGGTGGTTTCTTTCAGGAAGTGATCACAGGGAAGAGTAGTGGGGACTGGGGGAAAAAAAAAAGAAAGAGGAAAAGCTGAAACTAGGGTGCATTCTCAAGTTGGTCACTGCTGTGGGCCATGGGAACAATTCTGCCGGGACACCAGAGAGTAGACGAGAATGCACCTCAGAACTGTCCAACCCATAGAAGGAAGAGATAAACACGGGTCCACCACCTCCCAATGGTCATGTGTTGTTCATTTCCTCCCATTCCTAGGCTGTGCGTGCAAAGCTCCCACTGCAATACCAGAGAAATCCTGGGCCAGAAACTGAAAGAAGCCAGGTACAGCTGAGGCCAGGGGCTGCCAGGTGGTGTCACCCAGATAAAGTTTGTTGCTACGATGGCTGGCCAAGAGGTGGGCTGAGTTGGCTGTGAGGACACACAAGGTGACCAATACAGAGACCTGTGTTAGGGGGCTGTGTCAGGTAAAGCTTCTCTGTGGAGGTGGCTTTTGTGATGAGATTTCAGGAGGACAAAGAGCCAAGCATGGTAAGAGCTGAGAGAAGAGCATTTCCAAGCATAGGAACCAGCCATTGAAAGGCCCTCAGAAAGAGGTAGCATCTTTCAGGAACTGACGCCCAGGGTAGCTGTGATAAGGAAAGGTGAGAAGCAGCCCAGGATGTCATAGAGGGGCAGTGCCAGGTCACACAGAGGCTTGGAGGGCATGATAAGGATTTCGTTTCTAGTGAATACAAACTCATTGAAGGGTCATAAAAATGCACTCTATTAACCTCCAAACAAGGGATCACAAGAGTTTCACAGCTGAAAAAGAACCATAGGTATGAAGCTGAGAGGTCATTCTATACAAGAAAGAACAAACTGGTTGATAGTTCCATTGGCCAAAGGTCCATACTGGGGCCAAGAACAAGGGCTTCCCTCAAAGTCAACAGGGCCAAAAGTTTGTTGTGCACTGCTGAGTTCAGGGAGCCAGTCCATAGCTCCAGTCTCTGACACAGAAATTGTTGGTAAGAACAACTGAGAACCAAGGCTGGGATGGGATGAGGGTCGGGACTCGATGGATAATATTTGGAGAACTTCTAAGAGTCAGGGTGTCTTACATTTTATTTTATTTTATTTTTGAGATGGAGTCCCCCTCTGTTGCTCAGGTTGGAGTGCAGTGGCATGATCTCAGCTCACTGCAACCCCCACCTCCCAGGTTCAAGCAATTCTTCTGCCTCAGTCTTCCGAGTAGCTGGGACTACAGGCACACACTACCACGCCTGGCTAATTTTTGTATTTTTAGTACAGCCGTGGTTTCGCCATATTGGCCAGGCTGGTCTTGAACTCCTGACCTCATGGTCCGCCCACCTCGGCCTCCCAAAGTGCTGGGATTACAGGCGTGAGCCACCTTACATTTTCTTTGATGCCAGCATAGATCATTGCTTTTAAAGAAAGGTCTCAAATCTCTAAGACTTGGGGTATTAGAACTCTGAAAGGGACTCTTGTACTGGGAGCTCCTGAGTCTCCCCACTTGAGCTTCAGTTTTATCTTCTCCTGAGAAGTCTTTCACTTTGATTTCTCCTGTATCTGCTGTGCTGGGCCCAAAGGAGGCATTAACATTCTGGTCCAAGCCTCAACAAAACCCCTTACCCTTGAGATATTTGTTGAACAAAATTGCCTGTCTATGTTTATTTAAACATATTTGCCACATGATTAATGAGCAACATAAAATGCTTACACCTGGGAATCATGAACCATGTAATTTCCATGCTCCTTGCCTATCTGACCTTTCCTTAGCTCACAGGTACATCAACACACATCCTGTCTCTGTAATACCTTTGGTGGTTGTGTTAGAGCAGGCTAACTGCTTAACAAGTCCCAAATTCCAGTGACTTAACACAACAAAGTTTATTTTTCATTCTGGTCACATTCCCATACAGGGCTACTGCAAAGTTCTATTCCATGCAGTCATTTAGGAATCCAGGCTCATTCCTTCTTATGGCTCTATCCTCTTCTGAGTTTTTGAAATCTTCTCCATTTGGCCGGTGTAAGAGCAAAGAGCACACGTGGAAAAGGCACCACTGCTCTCAGGTGAGGCACATCCACTCTGATGGAAACTAGTCTTACAGCCCACCCAGGTGCACAGGGATTGAGAAGTGTAATCTATTGGGATCCCAAGAATAGAGGACCTTGGGTATTGTGAGCACCAGCAGCCCCTACCACAGTGGTGGAGGAAAACAAAGCACTATTAATCTTCCAAGAAAAATATGGAAGCTGCACATAAGCTTTACCATGTAATATAGGCCAGTATGCTTGGCTTCCTAAAGTGCATGTAGAAACAATGTAGAGTACACATTGCTATCTCCAGAGCTTAAAAGAAACTCAAAAAGGCTGGGCGTGGTGGTTCATGCCTGTAATCCCAGCACTTTGAGAGGCCGAGGGGGACGGATCACTTGAGGTCAGGAGTTCGAGACCAGCCTGGCCAACGTGGTGAAACCTCATCTCTACTAAAAATACAAAAATTAGGCCAGGTGTGGTGGCTCACGTCTGTAATCCCAGCACTTTGGGAGGCCGAGGAGGGCGGATCACGAGGTCAGGAGATCGAGACCATCCTGGCTAACATGGTGAAACCCAGTCTCTACTAAAAATACAAAAACAAAATTAGCCGGGCATGGTGATGGGCGCCTGTAGTCCTAGCTACTAGGGAGGCTGAGGTGCGAGAATGGCGTGAACCTGGGAGGCGGAGCTTGCAGTGAGTCGAGATTGCGCCACTGCATTCCAACCTGGGTGACAGAGCGAGACTCCATCTCAAAAAAAAAAAAAAAAAAAAGTAGCTGGGCATTTTGGCGCATACCTGTAATCTCAGCTACTTGGGAGGCTGAGGCAGGAGAATTGCTTGAACCCAGGAGGTGAAGGTTGTAGTGAGCTGAGATTGCACCACTGCACTCCAGCCTGGGCAACAGAGTGAGATTCCGTCTCAAAAAAAAAAGAAAAGGAAAAGCAAAAGAAGAAACTCAAAGAATATGATAAGTATTAGGACATCAATTTTAAAAATATTACTACACTACACTACTTATTACAAATAATAAATGTTGAAGAAATTTCGAGTGAAATATATTTAGGTGACTTTTCTCTCTCTGACTCATTAGAAATTGTAAAACTTCTGAGCCTATAGGTCTTTTTTTTCCTTTTAATTGTGGTAAACTACACATAAAATTTCCCATCTTAATCAGGTGTAAGCGTACAATTCAGTAGTATAGAGTACATGGCATAGTTGTGCAACCAATCTTCAGTACTCTTTCCATAAACTCAGAATAATTAGTTAACAGTCAAGAACAGGAATAAAATCTAGATTTACACCTCCCACATAAAGATCATAAACATTTCTTTAGCGTGACAATAATGTTATTTTGCCTTAAGCTTGATTTTCAGTACATTGATCATTATCGAGCAATGTTATTTATTATTTTGTTTTTAATTGTGGTAAAACTTACATAATATAATTTGCCATCTTAACCATTTTTAAGTATACAGTTCAGTAGTGTTATGTGTAGTCACATTTCTGAGCAACAATCTCTAAGACTTTTTCATCTAGAAAAACTGAAACTCTTTATCCTTTAAACAATTCTTTCTTTCCCCAGCACCTGGAAACCACAATTCTACTTTCTGTCTCTAAGAATCTGACTACTCTAGGTACCTTATGTAAGCAAGATTGTATGGTAGCTGTCTTTTTATAATTGGCTTATTACTTACCATAATGTCCTCGAGGTCCATCCATGCTGTAGAATGTGTCAGAATTTCCTTCCTTTTTAAGGCTGAGTAATATTCTATTGTATGTATATACCACATTTTGTTTATTCATCTACCCAGTGATGCTTCTACCTTTTGGCTATTATGAGTAATGCAAGGGCAGCCATTATTAAGGTAAGTTTTGAAGATGGAGAATCACAAGGAACAACACACTCACTGGTGTGTGTGTGTGTATGCACGCGCGTTCATGCTCTTGTCACCTTCCTCCTACTCACAGACTCAGAGTGTGGCAGAAAACTAATAACTGAACCTAGGACACTTGATTGTACCATTTTCTTTACTCCCATAGGACAGGTTCTTATGTAATGAAAGTGTCTCTTAAATTTCATCTACTAAAATGATAATTTTCTGAATGAATATGGGACATTGTCCAAGTAAACGGGTTTGAAGTTGCACTAGTTAATTACTCTCAGAGTTAATCCCTCAATAAGTTACTTATAAGTACCTATTTTGTATTCTATTCAGCGGAGGTTCTGGTACATAAAAACAGTGCACGGTCTTTTCCCTGGTCATAGTTTAGGTATAACGTAAAATACTAGGCTAACACTTTCAAATGGTGTCTACTGAACATCAGTGTTCAGTGTGATGTTAGTAGGTGCTTCATAATAATAGCATTCCATGGTCAAATATGCTTGACCATGGAACACTGTGATACAATTTTTAAATTTTTATACAAACACAACTTAATTGAGGCCCAAGCACAGGGGTGATGGGGTGGGAGGGGAGTATGTCTGTGTTGAGTTCAGTTAGGGGAGCGATTCAGCATCTAGTCAAGGCAGAGAAGTCAATCATTCAGCAATCACTGGTAAACAAAATGACAACTCATCTAGATATCACACATTATAATTTTCTCGAATTAAAATCTTTCTATTGGCAACTTTCAAGACTCTTGTACATCACTGGGCTCATTAGATAAACTGTGTAAAGTCCGGGTGTCTCATGGTGGTAGATTTCTAGCCCATAATGGTGCCAAAAGTTGCCCACCCATCAAACGCACCTCTTTCACCACTCTCAACTTTAAGCCCACAGAGTTGCAGATGTATCTCCCATGGGCTCACTCTTCTAGAAAAGGTGGGCTTTTCTGGACATAGTCCCCCAAACAATGCTGAGGCCCATGCCATGAGGGCCATCACCCAGGGGATAACAGGGAGGTGAGGGCCTTCCCAGGCTGTGACCCTAGCGATACAGGAGCCGCTCTCCTGCAGCTCTCACTGAGGCAATGTCTCCCATGACCTAAGCAGAAATGCAGAGGAATCCCATCCACACTCCTGGAAGCTGGAGAGCCCTCTCTCCATAGGACGCATCCCTAACCCTTGGGCAGGGCCTTGAGAACAGCTGCCATGGAGGTGAGGCAAAGCTTTACCTCCACCCACTTAGGGTCCAAGCTAGGCCTGATAATTAAATTGACAGAAGACAGATGAACAGGACAAAAGCATGCAAATTTACCCTCAGTTTTGCATGATACAAGAGCCCTCATAAGAAAATAAAGACCCAGCTTCATCCATGTCCCTACAAAGGACATGAACTCATCATTTTTATGGCTGCATAGTATTCCATGATGTATATGTGCCACATTTTCTTAATCCAGTCTGTCATTGTTGGACATTTGGGTTGGTTCCAAGTCTTTGAAGCTGGAAACCATCATTCTCAGCAAACTATCGCAAGGACAAAAAGCCAAACACCGCACGTTCTCACTCATAGGTGGGAATTGAACAATGAGAACACATGGACACAGGAAGGGGAACATCACACACCGGGGCCTGTTGTGGGGTGGGGGGGAGCGGGGAGGGACAGCATTTGGAGATATACCTAATGTTAAATGACGAGTTACTGGGTGCAGCACACCAACATGGCACATGTATACATATGTAACTAACCTGCACGTTGTGCACATGTACTCTAAAACTTAAAGTATAATAAAAAAAAAAAGAAAAATAAAATAAAGACCCAAAGAAATAGCAAAACCTACATGTATTAGGTCAAACAAAGGGAGGCAATCATGGAAAAGTAACTTAATTATGTGTAGAAGCTAAAGGAAGATATGAATTATCTTAACAAGGTTTGTTTGTACAAAATTCTCTTGGTTATGACTCCCCATCAAAGAATGTTTCTTTTCTCCTGGCACAGGGAGGGAATCTTTTTCATGGGAGTTTTTATCTCCTGTTTTCAGGAAGAAAAGGGGAAGATTAGAATGCTCATCTTACTTCTGCTGTTTTGCAAGTGCCTTTCACTTGATGTAATCCCTATGTCAAAGTGGCATATTTTGGGGTGGCATATTCTGCCAGTCTGCACCAGTTTGACCCCTTTGTCCCTCCCTCACCCTGAGCTCCATCTGAGTGCTAAGCACAAACCTCCCCTTCACTAGCTCTTTTCCCCCAAAGCAAAGCAACCCAGGCAGACCGCTGCCTATGGTCCCAGCCCGATCAGTCCCTCATACCGCCCCTGCCATGTCTGAGTCTCAAGTTCATGTACTTTTTCCTTTTGATCTTCCTTCAATATCATAAGCTCCCAGAGGACAGATGAGCTTGTATCTTATTTGTCCGCAGCACAGAGTAAGTACCACAGTTTTTCACTGACTGACAATGAATGAATAAAGGAGCAAAGACATCCATCTAAACAGTTTCCTTGGTGACCTAGTGATTCCAGGCCAGATAGCAGAAAGCTGCCACATCGTTTCCAAAAAGTTATACAAGTAGAGGTTTTATTTACATGTTACCTTGTTTCTGAGCTCTCTAAATCTGTCATCTTTTATCTACAACTAGGGTTAATATTCACTACCCATATAGTATGAAAACCCTTATCAGATTCCAGTGGTATGACTGTTTGTGTTTTCTACTCAAATAATAACAAGATGATTTTTTAGAAGGCCAACCTAGGTCGCTCTTCCGTGTGCTGGGGCCCAAGCAGCAATAGAAAGCCTGGTAATCGGACACCTTTTGCCCCACAATGTCACCCTGAATGAGTCTTTTCTTTCCGTTCTCTCTTTGCTTGGTCTTTTCCAGACTAGCTTTCCATTTCACAGCTTTGCTAAACATTCAGGTCAAGGCCAGAGCAAAGGGACTATCTCAAGGTGGAAGGAACCGAATTTAGCCACATAGGGCCTCTCCCTAACGAAAGCATTTAGCACCCAGCCAAGGAATCTATCTGTCTTTAGATTCCAAAACAGAAAAAAGGGGAAAAAATCTCTCTTAAGAAAAATGCCAGTTTTGCTTTGCTTCTGCTCTAAGCCAACCCTGTTTCAGGTTCCAAGGAGGTTGCTCCTTGCAGAAGGGAACGTGCTACAGAACACATCAGAAGACCTGAATTCTATTTCTGGCACTCACTCTGATATTCTGTGACCTCATCCCCGGCTACTTGAAGAGCTTTGTCCTGCCCCCATACCCACCCTCTGCCATCCTCTTATTGCAACTTTGTGTGTAAGTGTGTTAAGACTCAGGAAAATTCTCCAAAAGCTCAAACTCAAGTGATCTTTATTACTAGGGGCCACAAGTGCCAACCAGCCTAGAGGGGTTCCTGGGAACAGGTGCGCGGATCACGAGGTCAGGAGATAGAGACCATCCTGGCTAACATGGTGAAACCCCAGCTCTACTAAAAATACAAAAAATTAGCTAGGAGTGGTTGCACGTGCCTGTAGTCCCAGCTACTTCAGAGGCTGAAGCAGGAGAATCGCTTGAACCCAGGAGGCGGAGGTTGCAGTGAGCAGAGAGAGTGCCACTGCACTTCAGCCTGGGCAACAGAGCAAGACTCCATCTCAAAAAAAAAAAAAATGCTGGCTTCCTGCCTTGTGTTGTGGCAGGACTTAGTAGGCAGACTAAATCTGCCTACTAAGAAGTAGACATGGAGATACGGAATCTTCCACACGGAATAGAATTTACCGGTTACCTGGAAGCACTGGCATGCCCATTAAAATCTCCTCCTTTGAGAAGCCATGGAACACTGTTCTGCCATCTACCCCACATTCTAGAAATTTACTTGCATCTTCTGAGTACCATCTGTGGTATTGGCATCCGCAACCTGTTGATGCAAAAACATGAAGCTTCTAGTGAGGAGGGAACAAACCTCTCTCTTTTGGAGGTATCAGTCTTAGTGTACTTTGTGAAAAGGGAAATGATCATGTGAAATAGTAGATGGCATTTTTCTGATGCTTTGCACAAACCTTGATTTCACATGGTGCTGCAGCTGTGTTGCTGGAAACAGTATAGCACGGAGAATGCAAACTTTGGAAGATACCAGCTGGATAAAATCCTGACTCTACACTAGGTACTGTGTGGCCTTGAGCAATTTATTTAATGTCCCAATTTCAGTTTCTTGTATACAATAGGGTTTCTAAATGGACCTAATTATCATGAGTGTAAACTGAGAAAATGCCTGTACACTGCTTAGCACAGTGTCGGAACACGTCAATTGCTGTATGAATGCTATCTATTAGCAATAATATACACTATTAATAGATATTAATAAATAGCATTTAAATTCATATTAAAACTAAGTATTTTAATTAATAATTATTAAAATTAATGAATATTATTAATATTAATACTATAATATTATTACATTATCTGTTAAGTAATAGATAACATTATAAATAATAATAGTCCAGCCAGGCATCGTGGCTCATGCGTGTAATCCCAGCACTTTAGGAGGCCAAGGCGGGTAGATCACTTGAGGCTAGGAGTTTGAGACCAGCCTGGCCAACATGGCAAAACCCCATCTTTACTAAAAATACACAAACTAGCTGGACATGGTGGTGCACATCTGTAGTCCCACCTACTTGAGTGGCTGAGCACGAGAATCGCTTTAACCCACAAGGCAGAGGTCACAGTGACCCGAGATCATACCACTGCACTCCAGCTCCACAGAGTGAAACTCTGTCTCAAAAAAACCTTAATAATAATAATAAGGCTCATAAAAAATAACCTAGGGAATTCACTAATGATGAGCAAATGGAAGTGATTCAAATAACCCTTTTGTGGCCCTAAAATATCCTGATAGGTATCTATTTTAGCACATGTAACATTCTGTTGTATTCTTTACTTCTTTATATCTCCACTATTCCAAAGCCTCTCCAGGGCAGGGAATTCTCTCTTTTATTGTAATGTCACAAAGTCTCCTCTATTACCTGTCCTATATAAATGTTGTTGAGTAAATGAAAAGTGAAGCTATAAATTAGTGAGTGAATGAGTAAGCAAGTAAACAAATACTCATTTGAAGGGAACATTTTTTGCATTAAACCGAAACAATTGTATCTTATACGAACTATTTCTAAAAAGATAGCATTTTCCTTATTTATTATGAACTATTGCCAACTTCCCTTCCCCTATCTCTGAGAAATGCAAAGTCCCTGATTTACAGTAATTTCTCAAGAGTTGTTTAGGGGTTGTCTTAGTCAGCTCAGGCTGCTATAACAGAATAGCTGGATGGCTTCAACAACAGACATTTATTTCTCACAGTTCTGCAAGCTGGGAAGTCTCCTTCCTCCTGGCTTGCAGATAGCTACCTTCTTGCTGGGTCCTCACATAGGTGAAGGGAGAAAAGGCTCTAGTTTCGCTTTCTCTTCTTATAGAGACTAATCCCATCACGGAGCCCCACCCTCATGCCATCATCTAAACCTACTTACTCTCCAAAGACCCCCCCTCTAAATTCCATCACATTGAAGGTTAGATTTTCAATATCTGAATCTTGGGAGGATGCAAACATTCAGTCCTTAGCAGGTGCTGGAAGTATTAACACAGAGCCCAAAAACGATAGAATATTTTTGGTAGGATGAATCCACTTTCAACTCTGGAAGCCAGGCATTTCAGAGTGGAAAAGAAAAGAGAAGCAACAACTGCACAAATAAGCATCTTATTAAGGAAATCACTAGGTCTTTGAGGGGTGCACATTCTATGCTTTCTAAAGGATGAAGTCTGAGCAGGCGGAACGAAGCTAATCTTGCCTGGCTGCACTCTTCTGTTCTGGCAGGGGGCTGGTGCCGCTCCCTGCAGATGCCCACGATGCCAGGCAGCCTGGTTTAGTTTGTGGAACGTGCTCTAATCCGTCAGCACAGCCACAGTAGATATTCTGAAAGCTAAGAGAATCACCTTCAGCAGCTTATCGACTAACCGCAGGCCCTTATCTCAAATGGGAACTTATTCAAACCGTTATTCAAGCTTATTCAAATGAATCTGAGAGCCTACTAACAGCCCTGGCTACATAATTTGCCGGGCGCAGTTCAAACCGAAAATGCAGAGTCCTTTTCAAAAATTATTAAGCATGTCAGTAGAGCATCCAACTAAGCACACGTCGGCTTCTGAGCACAGGTCACAGGCCCATAAACCCAGCCATGCCACGCAATGACTATCCAATAAGTCAAACACCAGGAAAACCCAACCCCTCCACAGCCCTGCGGCTGCTGCAGCAGAAAAACAAAAACAAAACAGACACTCAACACCATCAGCATCAGCTCTTCCCAAACCACCAGCCTTCCTCAGAACCTCCCTCATTTGACCTGTTTTAACTCGTGTTCCCTCGACCTTCCAATTTTCAGTGTACATAAAGCAGATCAAGGCTATCACAAAACAAAACAAACACCAAAAAGCCAAACCACTGGATCTAGAGACCTGCGGACTTGCCCTCCTGATACTCGCAGCTGGTGTTTAAGGACGTGCCTGCCTTGGGCGATGGGCGGGTAGAAACCTCACACACCAAAGCCCACTGAGCTAAATTCAAGGTTGAGAACCCCAAACCCGGTGGGAACACGGTCTGCAGACACGCCCCCTTAAGTCCCTGTCGCACACAATAAATTGCTTTCTGAATATTCCCTTTACAACTGCAAAAAATAGAAATGGCTATAACTGTGCAGAGAAAGAAAAGAGAAGCTGGGATGAGCTCCATCAGGGGCCGAATCTGCTTCTCGCTGGTGGATACTGTGATAAGAAACCTGGATCTGAGCGGCCTCACAATGGCCTATTTATCCAGCTCTCACGCACGGCCGGCAGCCCCGGCTGGGAATCACGGGGGTGGCAGCCGTCCCCGGAAAACGGCGGCGCTCCGACACAGGAAAGCCCGCGGATCAACTGATCTGCAGACAACGCTTCTTCCTTCCTGGGAAGCGGCCACAAAGGCAGCCAGCTGACCCCGGCCCAGCGCGGCTCCCGGCCGAGGAGGACAGGGGCGGGGTGTGTGTGTGTGTGGGGAACTCGTCGTCCGCCCCGCCCCCACCCCCCAAGTTTCCTTTGGCAAAAGCATCCCAGGCGCGGTTCAGGCAGAGTCCACGCCAGCTAGGCTGGGGCCGAAACTCTGCACGCCAGGAAGGCGGGGTAGGCGGACCCGCCGCCCCCAGCCCCGCGCGCCCGCCGCGCCCCCCACGGCCCCCACCAGCGGGCCCTTCCGGCTGGAGCGGCCTTGGCCTGGGGCTGGGGTTGACTTTGGTTGGGGGACAGGAACGAGTGGCACAGCGCCCCCGACTGTCCCCTGAGGAGGCCCCTCCCTACGACTTTTGGTCAAAGCAAAAAGAAACACAGACATGTGCGTCACCCCGGGAAGCGCGGGGGTTGCGCTCGCGTTTCAGGAGCCGACTTCGCATCCTCCCTCGGTAGGGGGGGTCGGGGGTTCCTAAAATTTACCCCCCAACTTCACTTCTCTGGCGACAGAGCACCTTAACAGTTCATTTCCCTCTCGCTCTCCAGTGAAAACATCTTATTTTTGTGCTAAAATGTATAAAGACACCATGAGAATTGGCAGGAGGTCAAACCGTAGATTCTGAGATGCTCCGCTCGCTCCCCAGGAAGCGCTGTTTTCGGAAGTGTTGACCCAGCAGCTGGTCCCCGCTGCTCTAATGACACGATGTGTGCTTTCACTTTTTCACTCCCCAAACAACGTGGTTTGGAGTCTTGAAAGCCTTGGAAATCGCTGCCCGTGGAGGGAAAGGTCTGGAGAGGCCAGGCCAGGAGAGCAGACACGCCGCGAGAAGCGGAGGCAGCCATGTGAACTCGCCTGGCTCCGCAGGGAGGGGCGAGGTTGTCCAGGTCACAGGTGGAGCTGGCCAGCTGCGAGCCAGGATGTCCTTGCTCTTTCCAAATTATACACAGTTCCCACAACGAAAAAAGAGAGGGGTAGGGGGTCCAGGCAGATCTTCAGCTGTTTGTATACTCTGCACCAGGAGGCGCTATCATCAGCCCGGACCCCTACTCCACAGGACTGAGGAGACCACAATTCTTCCCTCCAGGCAGAATCGTGGACCCAATATTCCCATCTCCCCGACTTCTCGTAACTCAGTATACCGCCATTAACGGCATAGTCAGCCTTCTGGACTTGAACTCCAGAAGGAATTTTGTCTCATTTAGTGCCTGCAGGGGAGCAGGATGAGATAGTACCTCTTGTACTGGCACAAGGTCTCTTAGTTGACACTTACATAAACATTGCTCTGTTTCTAGGGACAGCATCATTTCTTGACCTAGAGAAACAAAGATATTGTGGGAAGGACCCCTGATGCTCAGTGGCAGTTTGGAGACCTGGCATTAGCCTTACTCAGTAAGGCTTCCTGAACTACCAGGACTGATCCAGTCAGCTTTGATGATCCCCTAGCCTGGTACTGGGATTCTTCCAAACACCCATGAGATCACCCACATCTCACAGGGGCTGGTAGTGTTCCAGCAGAGAAAGGTGAGGGCAGCAAGCAGTAGTCACTTTGGGCCTGAAATTAACATCTTGGGGTTTTTATATCTACCCACCCACTATGGGACATTATTGTCCCTTCCTCTTTGCTACAGTGTTTCCAGAAAATGAGAAGTAGCATCTTCTTAGAAATAGATTGGGTACCCTGTCTTAGACCCAGTTCCTTTTTTTTTTTTTTTTTTTTTGAGACACTGTCTCACTCTGTCTCCCAGGCTGGAGTACAGTGGCGCGATCTGGGCTCACTGCAACCTCCGCCTTGGGGGTTCAAGTAATTCTCCTGCCTTAGCCTCCTAAGTAGCTGGGAATCCAGGTGTGTGCCACCACACTCGGCTGATTTTTGTATTTTTAATAAAGACAGGGTTTCACCATATTGGCCAGGCTACCCTTGAACTCCTGACCTCAAGTGATTCGCCTGCCTCAGCCTCCCAAAGTGCTGGGCAGTTACTTTTATTATAGTTCTAGATAACATAGAAAAGAACATGGAAAGCAGCTATGCAAGCGAAACACAAACAACCCTGTTAAAAAGTGGGCAAAAGACATGAACAGACACTTCTCAAAAGAAGACATGCAAGCAGCCAACAAATGTGAAAAGATGCTCAGCATTGCTAATTATCAGAGAAATGCAAATCAAAACCACAATGAGATCTCACACCACTCAGAATGACTATTATTAAAAAGTCAAAAAAACAGCAGATGCTGGCAAGGCTGTGGAGAAAAGGGAACACATACATTGCTGGCATTGCTGGTGGGAATGTAAATTAATTCAGCCACTGTGGAAAGTACTTTGGAGATTTCTCAAATAAAATAAAGCTACCATTCAACCCAGCAGCAATCCCATTACTGGTACATATCCAAATGAAAAGAAATCGTTCTACCAAAAAGACACGTTCATTTTTAGTGCTTCACAGCATTATTTACAATAGCAAAACATTGAATCAGCCTAGGTGTCCATCAATGGAAGACTGGTACATATACACCATGGAATACTATGCAGCAATAAAAAAGAAGGAAATCATGTCCTTTGCAGCAACATGGATGCAGCTGGAAGCCATTATTCTAAGCAAATTAATGCAGGAGCAGAAAACCAAATAGTGTATGTTCTAACTTATAAGTGGGAGCTACATATTAGGTACACATAGACATAAAGATGGCAACAATAGACACTGGGGGACATTAGAGGGAAGCAAGGGTCGAAAAATAACTATTGGCTACTATGCTCACTGCCTGGGTAACAGGATCATTTTACCCCAGACCTCAGCATCACATGTATATCACACAATATACCCAAGTAAAAAATCTGCACATGTACCCCTGAATCTAAAATAAAGGTTGAAATTATATATTAAAAAAAAACAAAACAGGACAGAACATGAACTGTGGTGACTATTTTCAAAGGAGGGAGACTTTGCATTTGCCAGGGTTCAGGTTTTATAATATATTCTTGATATCAATATATTTTAAAAGATACCTGGGTGAAGTTTAAAAATCCCCTGAACACACATTTAATAAGCTGTCTCAGAAACCTATTCAGAAAGGCTGTTCTTTGCCTGCCCAGAATCTGCCTCTTCCATTCTGACTGTCCTCACAGCCAATGGGACAACCCAAGAATAATGAGCTCTGGCCACCCAGCCCCATCCATGGTCAATGCCTCTTGCGGAACCCATTGTCTTTGCCTTATGGGGTTGCAGACCTGGCCTCCGACTCCTAATGGCTTGGTCTATCTCCTGCTTGCACTCTGCCTCTCCCCATCTAATGGCAGAGACTCCCTGGCTCCAGCCCCCCGTGCTTTCCCTCAATGTCCTGCTCTTCCAGACACTCCAGTAACTTCCTTGCCCAACCTGTTGGCTTCCATGGCAAGTGCTCCTGGAAAACCTGATTGGCCCCTGCTCCTCTAAGGGGGTTCTGACACACGCTACCCTTCAAGTTGCTATAGAACATCAGACACCAAGATTGTGGGCAATTAGTACCATAAATAAATGCACAAGAATACAATGGTTCTATTTGAAGAAAATGATTAGGATTCAAAACCGTCTACACATAACGGTCTATATAATGGCTTCTTGCTTAGACTTGGTCACTTTCAGAGTCTTCTGTCCACCTCTTTCCCATCCCCCTCCTGCTTCCCCACTAGTTTAGTAAAATGTGCTTTGCAAAGAGCCCAGTTAGTGCCTTCCTACAACTAAGGATTAATGAGGCAGCAGAGAGGTCCAGGCCCCCACTTATTGTCCCTCCCATCCACTGGGCAGTTTCTCTACTCCACTGAGTCAGGAAGGAGAAAATTCTAACCACCAGGACTATTTTTTTTAAACATCAAAGTCCTGCTGAATGTAAAATGGTACCATTACTATGGAAAACAGTTTGGTGGTTCCTCAAAATGCTGAACATTGAATTACCATATGACCCTGAAATTCCACTCCTAGGTATATGCCCAAAAGAATTGAAAACATATTTAAACAAAAATCTGTACATCAATATTCATAACAGCACTGTTCACAGTAGCCAAAAAGTGGAAACAGCTCAATTGTCCATCAATGAGTGAATGGATTAATAAAATGTGGTATGTACATACAATGGAATAGTATTCGGCCATGAAGAGGAGTGAAGTATTGATACAAACTATAATCCAATATGTATTATATATAAAATACAACATAAATGAACCTACAAAACATTAAGGCAAGTGAAAGAGGCTAACTAGTTGATCATAATAATGATGATGATGAGAATGATAATTTATTATAGTGAAGATGACTATGATGATGGAAGAAAGAGGCTTAAAGGGGATCCCACAAGTCTAGACAATGTAGCATCCCTAGATTCCCTGGAGCAGGACAATGTTTCTGAGCAATCCTAAGCCTTGAGTCACTTTGACCCCACTGTTGATGCAGCCTTGCCCAGATCAGGGTTGGTAAGTAACAGAATCCAAGTTTGTCCAGTATCAGAGCCAACAATAATTCAACTGCACCTCAGTCTTCCTAAAATGGCAGTAAAGGTTTACAATTATAGCTCTGGGATCACAGAACTTCTTAGACATATATATATAATGAGAACATTCACTAATAGTGAGTGCTTCATATATACCTGGCACTGTTCTATGTGCTTTATATATACTAAGTTGTTAATTCCCACTGAAGTCTTGTGAACTAGGCATTGTTATTAGTCTCATTTCATAGATGAAGAAACTGCGGAACAGAGAGATAACAGTCATGTCCAAGACCTTCTAGCTGTCAGACAGCAGCGTCTGGATTGACACCCAGAAAGAAGGCTGCCACCAGGCCTCTGAAAGAGCTTACTGGGCGGGAACCTGCGTGATTACTTCTGGCTCTTCTCCTCCCTTGTAGAATCCCAACATGCTTCTCTTTTGTTCTTTCAGGGAGACCATGTCCTCCAACATCTGGCCCGGCTGCCTTTGGCACCAAAACTGTATACATACCCTAGAGCAGAGACTTACTGAGTTTCCTTGACGGTATTTTCATGCTGTTTCCTACATCAGGATATAAATACAACAAAACAATAGCTTGTCTTTTCATTTGCCTTTGCTATTGTCTGTGCGATGAGCTCTGGGTGAAAGGACACTGGGACAGTATACAAATAGCTTTGGCTCTGAAGGTAAAGGCTTTTCTTTGCCACTGCAGGAAGTTCAAAAGAGATTTGTTCTTTTTTTGGGGAGTGGGTGAGAGAGACTGATTCACGATTTTATTTTATTAGCGAGTTCACAGAGTCCTGGGATATTCATCTTGCAATGCTGTTTTGCATTTCTTTTTCTCCTTCATTCTCCAGAAAACCCAGTAACACTAGGCTATAAAGCCATGAAGCTTCCCAGTCAGTGAATTCGGGGTGCTGGGGACCTAGATAGGGAAGAAGTTACTAGTCTTAAGAGGGCCTAGATGTGGCTTCAGTAATACCTACTCTAATACTTTCCCCTCCCCATTTTACAGATGAGGGAATTCAGTCCCAAATGGCAAAGAGACGGTTACCTTCCTAGGTTGGCAGTAGATGCAGAACTTAAACCCTGGCCAGTCTCCTAGTTCTATATTCAAAGTTTTTCCCTGCCATGGAACCTTCCTCTCCACTGCCCCTGAAAGAAGTAGAGCACTGTTAGAAGAGTCAATGGATGCCAGGCCTGGCAGAGGTCAGGCTGACAGCAGATGTCAGAGGTGGTAGAAGCCAGAAGGGCCAGGGACAAAGTTTAAGGCTGTGGTCATACAGCAGAATGTCTAGTCTCTGCACTGATGGGTCCCAATTTCAGAGACAGGTGGAGTGGTTCAAAAATCTCAATTGCTTCTTAAGAGAATAATTGCTCTGGAAGTCATCATGCAAGGTGGCTGAAATGGGGGAGTGTATTAATCCATTCTCACACTGCTAATAAAGACTTACCCAAGACTGGGTAATTTATAAAGGAAAGAGATTTAATTGACTCACAGTTCAGCATGATTGGAGAAGCCTCAGGAAACTTACAATCATGGCGGGAGGGGAAACAAACATGTTCTTCTTCACATGGTGGCAGCAAGGAGAAGAGCTGAGCACAAAGGGGGAAAGCTGCTTATAAAACCATCAGATCTCATGAGACATCCAGTATTACAAGAACAGCTTGAGGGCAACCACCCCCATGATCCCACTGAATCCCTCCCATGACACATGGGGATTATGATTATGGGAACTACAACTCAAGATGAGATTTGGGTGGGGACAAAGCCAAACCATATTAGAGTATGATTCTCCTTCACTGAGAACCAATGGTATTTCTGGTACTATGCAGGGAATTTCAGTGTATTATCTCATTTAATTCCCAGAACAACTCCATCATGTAAGTTTTATTAAACTCTTTTCACAGCTGAGGAGACTAAGGCTGAGAGAGGGCTCACGGCCAAAAAATATCAGGACAAACATATGATTATGAGTTCATTTGACTTTAAAGTTAGGAGGCTCTCCATTAAGCCATATGGCCCAAAATAAGACTGGGGTCTCTTATCTCAGAACTTTGGACTTCCACCAGGGACTTTTCCTTCCAAAAGAAATTTTTAAGTTGCTATTGATATATTATCCATTTTTCTTAGATTTAGTCCCAATAGGACTAGTGGGAAGTTGGGAAATTCCTATGGGAGGGTGTGGCTCTTCCTCTGACCTTGTTTAAGACATGCTAGTGAGAGGTGACAACATGCTAGCAGCCCTTGCTCGCTCTCAGCACCTCCTTGGCCTTGGCGTCCACTCTGGCCACTCTTGAGAAGCCCTTCAGCCTGCCACTGCACTGTGGGAGCCCCTCTCTGGGCTGGCTGAGGCCGGAGCCAGCTCCCTCTGCTTGCGGGAAGGTGTGGAGGGTGAGACGTGGGTGGGAACCAGGGCTATGTGCCTCCGGGTGGGCATGGGCTTGGTGGGCCCTGCACTCGGAGCAGCCGGCCAGCGCCACCGGCTCCGGCAGTGAGGGGCTTAGCACCCAGGCCAGCAGCTGTGGAGGGGGCATCGGGTCCCCCAGCACTGCTGGCCCACCTGCACAGTGCTCAAATTCTTGCCAGGCATCAGCCACCGCCCCCTGCTCCGTGGCGCCTGGTCCCATTGACCACCCAAGGGCTGAGGAGTACAAGCGAGCGGCGAGGGACTGGCGGGCAGCTCCACCTGGGGCCCTGGCGTGGGATCCACGAGGCGAAGCCAGCTGGGCTTCTGAGTCTGGTGGAGACTTGGAGAACTTTTATGTCTACCCGGAGGATTGTATATGCACCAATCAGCACTCTGTGTCTAGCTCAGGGTTCGTGGATGCACCAATCAGCACTCTGTATCCAGTTTATCTGGTGGGGACTTGGAGAACTTTTATGTCTAGCTAAAGGATTGTAAATTCACCAATCAGCACTCTGTGTCTAGCTCAGGGATTGTAAATGCACCAGTCAGCACCCTGTCAAAATGGACCAATCGGCTCTCTGTAAAACGGACCAATCAGCTCTCTGTAAAATGGACAAATCAACTCTCTGTAGAATGGGCCAATCAGCAGAATGTGGGTGGGGTCGGATAAGGGAATAAAAGCAGGCTGCCCGAGCCAGCAGAGGCAACCTGCTGGGGTCCTCTTCCGCACTGTGGGAGTTTTGTTCTTTTGCTCATTGCACTAAATCCTGCTACTGATTGCTATTTGGGGCTGCATTGCCTTTATGAAATGTAACACTCACAGGGAAGGTCTACAGCTTCACTCCTGGGGTTGGCGAGACCACGAAGCTGCCAGGAGGAATGAACAACTCCAGACAGGAGGAACGAACAACTCCAGATGCGCCACCTTAAGAGCGTTAACACTCACTGTGAAAGTCTGCAGCTTCACTCCTGAAGCCAGCGAGACCACGAACCCACCAGAAGGAAGAAATTCCGAACACATCTGAACATCAGAAGGAAAAAATTCCGGATGCACCATCTTAAAAAACTATAACACTGCAAGGTTCTGCAGCTTCATTCTTGAAGGCAGTGAGACCAAGAACCCACCAATTCTGGGCACAGTAGGGGAATGTCTCTGCATCTAGGCCATTCAGCAGACCACGGGGAGGGGAAGATGCAGGCTTGTCCTTACCCTGTGACTGTGTGGGTCACCTAAGAGAGGTATCCTGGAGGAGTGGCCAACAGCAGAAACTTTGGCATCACACTGCCTGAGATGTGATACCTGCTATTATTTACCAGTTTTAGGGCCTTGGATAAGGCATGTGGACTTTCTATGCCTTATTTCTTTCATCTGTAAAATGGGGTAATAATTACCTGCCTCACAAGATTCTTGAGAGAAACCAGTTAATATATGTAAAGGGTGTAGAGGATTGCCTGGCTCACCATAAGTAGATGGAGCATCATTATTAATATGCTTCCAGGAGCCATTTTCCCTAAGTCTTGGATTTAATAACAACCAGGGACTGAATAACAACCAGAATCCTGGAACCAGCTACCATTTTTATTGAGCACCTAATCTATTTGCTAGGAATGCTTTGTATGTACCAGGTGTAACCCTTAGAGATGTTAGATAAGCATTATTATCTCCATTCTACAAACAAGGAAATGGAGGCATCAAAAAGTCAAGTGACTTGCCCCAGCTTACATGACCAGAAGGTGCCAAGCTGGTGTCTGAATCTACATCAGTCAGGCTACAGGGTCTCTCCAGTGACTCAGCTACTTCTCCAACGCTGTGTTGGTGGTTTCCAGCAAAAGCCATCTTTAAACATAATGTCTTTTTTTTTCATTGTATTTTTTTATTTTTTGGTAGAAATGGGTAGTTAAAAAGTAAGTAGTGTGACTGTAATCAGATGTTCTCTAATCTGCCCCTTTGAAAACAATATTAAGGTGGAGGAGCATTGTCATTTAGTAGGAGCTGCTGATGCCAGACAGTGTCCACTCTGGACTGTGCATCCCCTTCCTGGGAATCTATCCTGGACTGACTTAACCTCAGCCTGCATGTACAGTAACCAAGCAAATTGAGGTCGATGACCAAGTTAAACACATTTTCATGGATTCAGGACGCTTGCTCTCAGAAAAGAGGTTTAAAATGATCTTGATCCAAACTTCTTTGTTGTACAATGTTCTGGTACAGGAAACTGGTGATGATAGTGATGGTAATAATCAAAATGACAGATGGCTGTCTTATAAGAGCTTATGGAGGGCCAGGCACTGTGCTGCATACTTTACACATATCATCCCATTTAATCCTCACAACTGTCTTTTAGAGCCCCCTTTTATGGATGATGAAATTAAGACTTAGAGAAGGACAGTCCCTCATTCAGGTCACATAGTGACATGTGGAATCAGGATTCACATTCCTGCTGAACTCCTAAACTCCTAAGGTTATATGCCATCTGCACTCTTTGAAAAGGGTCTTTATTGACCTAAGTCAAAAAGAAACACGCAAACTCTAGTTGTCCCAAAAAGAGATGGAGTCATCTATTCCCTCAACTCCAAAAGTCACTTGAATTCTGCCTTGAATTCTTGAACTTTGGGAAGAGATGGCAGGTTCTACCTGAATCTCCCAACACCTTTAAAAGTGGAAGAATTATAGCAAAACCTCAATTATTGACAAATGTTCTAATTGTCCTTGAATGTTCGTCAATCAACAAAGTCCCACCTAAATAGGTTCTCTCCTTCCTAATAGGTCCTGGGGTAAGAGTTAAGCATTCTAATTTGCGCTTTTATTCTGAGTTAGCTGGAATTTTGCCACCAGTATTAAAACAAGAAGAATAAATTTATTTGTGGAAACACTTTTACTTCCCAATACTCTAGAGTACTGTTACAATGAGACAGCAAAGTTATCCGTTTATTCATCTGATAATTGACATTTATGGAGTGCCTAGTATTTTCTCAATACTGCGCTAGAGGTGCTGGGAAGAGAGAGATAAAAATAAATGATACTCTTTTGTTCTCGAGTTGCTTGCAAATTTGCATGCATTGGTCCTAGTTTGGATTTTGCCAAATCCAAGGAAAAGGATCTTCAGTTGGTCCCGCAAAGCAAGCTCCAGAGAAACTCAACAGCAGAATTCCATTACTTGTATAGCTTTCTGGGTATGAAAAACAGTAAGAGGAACTATCACAACTCTAGGGTTTTTTAAGGCATGAATCATAAACCAGATCAACAGGTATGGTGACGGGCTTGCCAGTTTAGTAATTGTCTCTATAAAAGGAGAGAACTACTTGATCAGAAGGAAATGCCAACGCTCGCCCCCAGCCCACAGCCCTCCCACGTGAAGCTCAACCTCTCAGAGTGTTGTTGAGATGCTGTCTGTTTTGTTTTGATTCCAGGTCCCTCTCTACCCTGCTGAGCCACATAGAGAGAATGAAGCCTGCCGTTTTGCACACAGTTTTGCCTTTTCGGCTGTTTATTTTGCTAAGACTCTTAAACCTGTCAGCGAAGCGGTTTCCAGCCCAGTCTCTGTGGTAATAATCTCCCTTTCTAAGAGATAAGCACCCCGAGTGAGACAGATTGGAAGACAAGCTAACACACCAAAGTTGCTGAGCACACACGACTCTTTAAAGATGGCCTCATTCACTACTCAGGCTTTATTAACTTCAAAAAAGAAAAAGAACAACAACAAAAAAGTCCAGCTTGGAGGTTTCAGAAACTCACTAAGAAATTACTAGAAACCCCTCAGTGGAAAATGCCAATGCATGCACACATGCCTGACCCAGACCCACATTTCTTGCAGCACAAGGGCTGATGGAGAAACATGAGCAGGGAAGACCTGTTGGGGAGCTGGGGGGACAGGACCTCTCGACAAGCCTAGAGTTTACTCAGACGTCCCAAGTTCTGAGATATAAACCAAGTTTTATCCCCAGAAAACCAAACCATACCAAACACTCAGATGAAAAATGCCACTTCTCAATTTTCTAAAATCAAATTAAATCTTACTTTGCATTCCCTTTTCTCCAGGGCAGGAAATTTATTCTTGGTCATTAGGAAGGAACTCCTTACCAAAGATAATGCTAGATCGTTTTGGCAGGGTTCTTGTCCATCTTCCATGGCCTGTTTAGAAGTCATTGAACTTTTCTGTTTTGCTGCTCAAATCTTGATTTTATTCAACTGTGGGACAGCAACATACTCAGGGAAGGTGGGCCCTTCCCCAAGCTCAGGCAAATGGAACGTGGTTAGTTTAAGCTGAAACTGTGCAGCAAACCTACCTTTCCTTCCACCTGTAGTGTGGGATGGGCATGTGACTGTGGATTTCTGGGATCTTCCATAGGATGGGAGTGACGCAGGGCAAGTGAGCCCCCAAGTGGAGCTTAGCCTATAAGAGTTCTTGGCTTTGCCCAGGAAATAATTCAAGGGTGAGCCGGTGGTAGGATAGAAGAAAACAGCTTTGTTGAAGCGGCAGTGTCACAGCTCTGTGACTGCTCCTGCAGAGCAGGGTTATCCTATAGGCAGTGTGTCCAGAGTAGCAGCTCAGTGCAGTCTTGCAATCATATTTATACCTGCTTTTAATTACAAGTAGACTAAGGGGTGGTTTATGCAGAAATTTCCAGAGAAGGGGTGCTAACTTTTGGACCATCAGGCCATTGGCATGGAAAGAGGTGGTAATTCCCTGTTGTTGCCATGGTGATGGTAAACTTACATGGCATGCTGGTGGGCTGTCTCATGGAAAGCTGCTTCTGCCTTGTCCCTGTTTTAGCTAGTCCTCAATTTGGTCCAGTGTCCAAGCCCCACCTTCTACCTCAGGAGGAGAGTGTGAGAGGGGAATTTCCTATTTAATTAAAACAAAGGCATGTGAGGCAAAACTCCATTCTTTCCTTCCTTTTGAGCACATCCATGTGAGGCACGAAGCTTGGACCTGCAGCAGCAGCCATCTTGTTGTTATGAGGGGAAAGGAGACCATCACCAAGAAGCCGCAGCCTCCTGACAGTGTTACGTTGCTGAGGTTACCTCTCTGGAACCTCTTGATGTGTACCATGAAGAACCCTTGATGTTCAAGGCTGTTCTAATTGGGTGTTCTATTACTCACTAACTAAAAGCAGCTTGCATTATACAATCTTTGAAGTCCTGAACCCTGAGGACAGTGTGGTCTTCCTGTGGTCCACCCTGTAGTCTTCCATCCATGCTGGTCACCACTGATAGTGTCTGAGCCCACATCGTCCCCTGTGCAAACATGCCTCACTGTTTTGGTGCCAAAAGTGAGTAAGATGGGGGACCTCTGCTGACGATTGCCCCCCCCAAAGCCTAGTGTTCAGTGTCCCTGGGACACCACACAGCCACTGCTCAGTCACCATCCTGGGCTGCATTCAGGAGCCCACAGGAAAGCTCCTGCGTGGCAATAATGCTGCGGTGACCTTGCCTCCAAGGTCAGCTTGGGTGAAGAGGTTTTGATGTTGTCAGACCTTCCTAAGGCTTTTAGTAATAGGCAGTTGTCACTCATAACAGATTCTCTGTCCTCAATTCATTCACTCAAAGCTAAGAAACTGGGTCCTGAGGCAACAGTCGGACCAGGCTTTAAAATGATGTCTGGAAATTTGAAGTAATGATTTGGTTGAATAACTGCCTAGAAAAACACTGGGTTCTCTCCCTCCACTTACCCCACCCACCCTACTCCATTCAGGATCTGCACAGCCACAAATCTGTTATGCGGATGCATTTTCAGTGCTCCCTCCTTCTTTCACAAGATATCTCCCCTTCAAGGACTCTCCTAGTGGCCAAGGACTTAAAAGCAAAAACAAACTGAATAAAGTTTCCATTGATCTTGAGAAACTAACCATTGAGTGGATTAAAGGGAGATTGAAAGACCTAGAAAGGCAAATCAAAGGTGAAGGATTCTTTTCTCTCCACACTGGAAATTTTTCATGTTATAGTTGATGGTCCATGGCTCAATAAGCTATGAGCCACTTCTGGTTCATCAGAACGGTGCTTTTAGAAGCAGAGCTGTTACATGACAATAAGCATAACATTTGCCTGAAGAGCTTTTTTGGTTTAAAAGCATGTTTCTGGAGCCTAACTTCTTGCGATTCGAATTCCTCAGGCCTGGGATGTGGCCTGGAGAACTTGTTTTATGTTCAGCCAGCCTGGGCCATACTGACTGAGTAGTTCCCGAGTCCACACTGAGATACGCTGTCCTGCCCTTGGAGCCAGGCATTTCATTTGGTCAAACACAGCTTCCACCTTCTTCTCATTATAAGTAGCCTCTTAATAAAAGAAAAGAAGAAAAAAAAACAACAGAGTTAAAATAGTTCAGCCTGAGGTTTTGCCAAAGCACTCAGCAAAAATGTTTGTTGATTCCAGAATCTAAAATGCTAAATGAGGGTCAAAAATGAACCTCAAATTACATTTGAGAGGAGACTTCCTACAGTTTCTCCATCTTTTGTAGGAACTGATCGGAGCTGGTGTTCTCTAGCACACACTGTTTGGCATAAACTGTGTTTGAGGTTTCCCTAATTCTCCTGGCATCCCAGGGAATGGCCTAGGGAGCTCTTCCATGCAAATGAATAGTTTGCCTTATCTGGTTCTCAGAAGTTCCCCTTTCTGATGAAAACCACTCTGAAATTGGTTACAGAGCAGGGGCTGGATGAGAGGCCCCAGCCAGCCAGCCAGCACCTCTAAATAAACAGAAGGGGTCACATGATTTATCTGGTGATGAGTGTTTGCTGGAAAGCATGTGGCGTGAGGTGACTGTCCAGTCGGAGGGAGTGGGGGAAAAAAGGCACAAACATGCAGCAGAAAACTCCAACTTGCTTTTGTTTTTAAGGGAAACTCCCCTCCTGCGAGGACGGTCCCCGGGAGGCCCTTTCTGAACCAGGCGAGGAGGAACGTTGTGGTTTTATGTGGGGGGCTGAGCTGGATGGGACAGCCTGGGAAGATGCCAGTGATCTGGGAGCAGGCAACTGTCTCCTAGAAAAGTCTCTTTTCCAAATGTTTCACCAGCGTCTTCTCAGATACTCCTGTTTAATGGGATCTTTCCTTTGATCTGGTCGGGTTTTCTATTGGTAACCTGAAAAATATTTGCTTGATACTTGAGCGATCACTCACTTGACAGAAGAACCTACTTACCCAAGGCTTTTGGGGTGGAAGGTGACAGAGGGAAGGGCTAGAGATGGAGGTGGAGAGAGTCAAGCTTGCAAGTTAAAAGAGAGAGTGGCAATGGCTACATAGGCTCCGGTCAACTGCAGGGCAAGACTATCCGGGCTGATTATAGCGATCATTGAGCTGCTTTACCCAGTAGTGACTAAAATTCCAAATGCTTAATATCCATTCTCAGGGGTTAACCACAGTTGATAAATTTCAGCATAATGCTCATATCTTTCCTACTGAGGACTGAAATGTCCTTATCTCTAAAATAACCTCTACAAATTAAGGAGGAAAATCAAAGAATGCCCAAAAGATAGGAACATACAATTCATAGAAAAGAAAATATAAATGGCTGTTAAAAACAAGAAAAGGTGTTTGACTTCTGTGAAATCAATTTGTAATTCTTTTAAAATAGATGATTTTTAAAAGGTGGTTAACTTTCACTCATAATGAGAGAAAAGCAAAAACTACATGAACTGGAAAGAAGTATAAAAGGGGGGTTACTGGGCTCTCAGTCCTGTCCTGTTTCTTGACCTGGGTGCTGATCACATTGTGTGTTTAATTTGTGAAGACATTGAGCTACACACTTAGGATCAATATATCTTTATAAATATATTTAAATTTAAAAAATTTAAAAAGTACATTGGAATTCCATTTTTTTACCTGACTGTCAAAGATAAAGATGATATGATACTGAAATGGATGTAGAAAAATAGATACTCTCATAGATAAAAATTATAACACAATATTGAAAAGGATGTGAAGAAATACACACTGTCATACATTGTTAACAGGAATATAAATGGTACAGTTTCTATGGAGGGCAAATAGACAATATCTATCAAATATACCAATGCACATACCTTTTGACACAGCAATTCCGCTTCTAAAATTTCTCCTACTCACATGTGTACAAAATGATATGAATACAATGTCATTCTCTAACATAGTGTTAGTAATAGCAAAAATCAGAAACAAACTAGATGTCCATTTCAAGGAGGCAGGCTAGATAAATCATTGTAGTTCTATAAAATGGAACATTACACAACTGTAAAAGAGGAATTGGAAACTCTTGATGTTCTGCAGAATAATCTCCAAGATATATTGTTGCATAGAAAGAAAAGCAAAGTATAGAAAGAAAAGCATACGTAGTATTCTATCATTTGAAAACGTAAGGGGAAAATTATACATATCCTCACTGACATATAAATAAAACCATCTCTGGAAGAATATACAAGAAACTGGTAACATAGCTTTCAGGTGGGAGAACTGAACATTTGGGGAACAAGATTTGGAGGGAGACTTTTGCCATATTTCTTTTGAAACTTGAATTTTGAATTACATGAAGGTATAATCCAGTCCAAAAATAAATGACATTTAAAATCTTAAGCCTGGATTTTTTGTGCTATGTAATATCTTGACTTTTTAATTATTATTTGGACTCCACTTTCATATTTCTCTCTTAAACTTTGTCATAAACCATCCCATCGTCAATTACATCTGTGAAGAGCAGGGAAAATTCTACCTTATAAGATCTACACATCAATTATGATAAGACCTGACTTCAGAAATGTTTAACTGGGAAAATCACATGCCATCGAGAATGGAGAAAATCCGTTAATCTGCTTTGCTGACTTATCAGGCCCCAGACCATGAACTACCATCACATGGCAATCAGCGACATTTTTCTCTCCTGTTCAGTATCATTTACTAAGTAGCAATACAGTCCATTAGCCTTTGGTCTGCCATGACTACTGTATCATTTTCTGCTATTCTCACTTGCTTCCTGAATAGGCTCTTGTTTCCTCCTTTCTGGGTAGTCTGTTTATTCTCCCTCCATTGTGCTATCTCCTGCATCTCACTAATGAGCTTCATCCTGTTTTTGACAGACCATTCTCTGTTTTGACAAGGTAAAATTGATCAGTGAATTAAACACACGTGAAACATCTCCAAATACAAACCCACTACAGGGAAAGATTTAAATGCTGTCCGTTTCCTTGCCGATAATAACTTGGAAGGCAATTTTAATAGCCATTCTGAATGGAGAGCTCTGTTTAAACTGTGTCTTCCATAAATAGAAACAAAGTGCAGACATCCTGCCTCTTGACTTCTTTCGTCATCTAAAGCTTTCAGAAGTATGCCTTTATTTTTTTCTAGATTTATCTCTTTCCTTCTACTGCAAATGAGACTACAGCCAGGGCGCACCCACAGCACGACTAGGGCTGAAAGGACACCCCCTCAATTATCTGTCATTAGGAGACCCCCATGATACCTTGGGCCACCCCTTAATATCTCACTGCCTTGTGAAGATGAGCCAGGTGAGTCTTTCATTTGAATTGCGAATTTGATCGCTTGACTCCAAAATGAGACATTCCATTCAACCAAATGGACATTCCTTATGAACCAGGCAGAGTGGGAGTTCAGGTAATTCAAAAACCTGAAATTGCATTTTTAAGTTTTGTCTCTCAGACTCAGAAACTTTCAGAAATAAAAAGATGTTAGAAATGATTTAGACTTGGCCAGGCACAGTGGCTCATGCCTGTAATCCCAGCACTTTGGGAGGCCGAGGTGGGGGAATCACGAGGTCACGAGTTCGAGATCAGCCTGACCAACATGATGAAACCCCATCTCCACTAAAAATACAAAAATTAGCCGGGTGCGGTGATGCAGGCCTGTAATCCCAGCTACTCAGGAGGCTGAGGCAGGAGAATCACTTGAACCACAGAGGCGGACATTGCAGTGAGCCGAGATTGCGCTACTCCAGCCTGGGTGACAGAGTGAGACTCCGTCTAAAAAAAAAAGAAAAAAAACCAGATGATTTAGACTTCTAGACTCAGAATTGATAACCTGAGGCTCATAGAAAGCTCCAGAGTGCATGAACGGACTCAAGGATTCTCTCAGTCCTGGTGGGCTAGGATATGCTGTGGTAATGTGTCTGAAATTGGTGGGTTCTTGGTTTCACTGACTTCAAGAATGAAGCCGCGGACCCTCGCAGTGAGTGTTACAGTTCTTAAAGGTGATGTGTCTGGAGTTTGCTTCTTATGTTCAGACATGTTCAGCGTTTTTTCCTTCTAGTGGGTTCGTGCTCTCACTGGCTTCAAGAGTGAAGCTGCAGACCTTTTCAGTGAGTGTTACAGCTCATAAAAGCAGTGCCGACCCAAAGACTGAGCAGCAGCAAAATTTGTTGCAAAGAGCAAAAGAACAAAGCTTCTACAACGCAGAAGGTGACCCCAGTGGGTTGCCACTGCTGGAGGGGGCAGCCTGCTTTTATTCCCTTATCTGGCCCCACCCACATCCTGCTGATTGGTCCATTTTACAGAGAGCTGATTGGTCTGTTTTACAGAGAGCTGATTGGTCCATTTTGATAGGGTGCTGATTGCGTTTACAATCCCTGAACTAGACACAAAAGTTCTCCAAGTCCCCACTAGATTAGCTAGACACAGACCACTGATTGGTAGATTCACAAACCCTGAGCTAAACACAGGGTGCTGATTGGTGCATTTACAAACCTTGAGCTAGACACAGAGTGCTGATTGGTGCATTCACAATCCCTTAGCTAGACATAAAGGTTCTCCAAGTCCCCACTAGACTCAGGAGCCCAGCTGGCTTCACCCAGTGGATCCCCCAATGGGCTGCAGGTGGAGCTGCCTGCCAGTCCGGCACCATGTGCCCGCACTCCTCAGCCCTTGGGCGGTCGATGGGACTGGGTGCCATGGAACAGGAGGTGGCGCTTGTCCGGGAGGCTCCGGCCATGCAGGAGCCCATAGCGCGGGGGAGGATCAGGCATGGCGGGCTGGGGGTCCTGAGCCCTGCCTCATGGGGGGGCAGCTGAGGCCCAGTGAGAATTCAAGGGCAGTGCCACTGGGCTGGCACTGCTGGGGGACCTGGTGCACCCTCCGCAGCTGCTGGCCTGGGTGCTAAGCCCCTCACTGCCCAGGGCCAGGGGTGCTGGGAAGCTACTCTGAGTGCGGGGCGTGCCGGAGCCCATGCCCACCCGGAACTCATGCTGGCCCGCAAGCGCCACCTGCAGCCCTGGTTCCTGCCCGTGCATCTCCCTCCACACCTCCCAGCAAGCAGAGGGAGCTGGCTGCGGCCTTGGCCAGCCCAGAGAGGGGCCCCCACAGTGCAGGGGCGGGCTGAAGGGCTCCTCAAGTGCGGCCAGAGTGGGCGTGAGGCCGAGGAGGCACTGAGAGTGAGCGAGGGCTGCCAGCACGCTGTCACCTCTCAATAACAAACACTTCGAGAATCTCAGTGGCTTCAAAGCAACAAAAGCTCATTTTGTACTCATACCACATGATGATACAGGTTTGGCTGGGACGTTGCTCCTGCATCATCAACATACTCCTGGACATGATAGAAATGCAATATCAGGAATATTGCTGGTGTCAATGCAGAAGGAAAGAGAGCTAAGCTCTTAATTCTTCAACCCAGAAGGGGGACCCTTTGCATCCCATTGGCCAATGCCTGAGTTCAGTTGGAGTAACGAAGTATAGCCTTTCTGCCAGGAGGATAACTACTTGGAGAAGTGTTTACTGTAAGGTCCACAAACCCTTAAAATTGTATGCAGAATTATATGTGAGCAGACATATGTGCATGCTTCTGGATAGTAGTTCTGCAGCTTTCAGCCTCTTCCAAAAAGAGTCGTTAACCATTCCTTCCCCACCCCTCACAAAGTTGAGAACCAATGATTTTAGTCCAAATTCCTTATTTTACAGATGGAAGAACTTGAAAGCCAGATCTTTAAACGACTTGCCAAAAATCAAAACGATGTCCCCAAACTTGCCAAAACAACTGTTAATTGGGAGCAGAAGCAGCCCCTAAGACTGTATCAGGGAAAGGCCACCCTTTCAGGCACAGCAGAAGGCTCCAGCCTCCGCTTAACCAGCTCTCTGCATCCAAATTTAATTTAGAGAGGAAGAAAAGAGGTCATGGGAAGGGTCTTTGTTTCCT
The DNA here is from genome assembly GCF_028885625.2 of Pongo pygmaeus. Lineage (NCBI taxonomy): Eukaryota > Metazoa > Chordata > Mammalia > Primates > Hominidae > Pongo > Pongo pygmaeus. The sequence goes on from NC_072377.2 coordinate 61,782,676, forward strand.
GTAGGTTTCAAATCCCAAATGGAGGTTGGAAACTGGTAGAGGATCCTCCTTGGAAACTTTTGAAAAATAACTTGTTTGAAAATATTTCAATGCCAAGAAAAACGTGACCCCTGGTCCCTGGCCCCTACTGTTCGCCTTTCCCTTCGGCCCTCTTTCCTTGTGTCAGGTAACCTGGGCTTCCATCGTATTCTTCCAGCTTCCTCATGTCTCAACTGAGCTTCCCGTTGGGGACCAACAAAAGACATTATCCTGGAAAAACTGTTTTTTCCATCTCTTTTCATAACTCCATTTCCTTTCCGGAAGACCATGTGTTTTCCTTAATTCATTTCAGCTCCCCATCCTGCCTCCTCCCTTTTTCCCCCCACCTCCATCTCAGGCTGGAATATCACTCAGCTTCTTAACCAGCGTGACAATGTTTCATTTTGGCCTTCCAAACAAACAGAAGTTGATGAGTCTCCCCTTTTGATTCTCCAGGCATGAAGACCCTCTTCTTTGACCACTGCCACCAATACCAGGATATATGAGAAAAGTTGGCAATTTATCTACGTTCTCAATTCTCTTTTCTCTTCCTCTTCACTCGATTAACTATTTTCTCAGCATCTCCCTCATTTGCTGTCCCTTTTCTATGATGAACTTTTGTCAGCCCATGGTGGGGGACTAGGAAAATCAAACATTATTTGTATAACAGGTAGAAGTTATTATATATCAGCATAGAAGGCAAAGATGAACTGAGACCAGTAACTATGTAATGGCAAGGAGCCTAGAATTCAGGGACATCTGCCTTCAGGTTTTGTGGAGCCTGAAGTGTTTGGGGACCTCAATAAGAAAAATAATTTAAAATTGTGAGAAGGTGGTCAGGCATCAAAGTAAATATTTGTTTAGACATTAATTTAATTACAAGTGAGTATGTGTTTATAATTCCTCATCCTCCCCTCCACATCAACCCCTTACAGGACATCAAGTATAAGGGAGGGGACAACGGAGTAGAAACAGACAGCAGTCTTAGCCAATTAAAGTAAAAATATACTGTATTTGCAAATTTGACAAAAATGCACAATCACATGAACACCTTGCTAGGGCTTCTCCCAAGGTCTTGAGAAGGCGCCCTGCAAGTGAGTGGCCCTAAAGTGTAAGATTCATTAAATTTGAGAGTCAGACTGTGTTGGAGATAGATGTAGCCAAAATATCTGGAAGGTGAATCAGGTCAAGAAGCCAGCAATCAGTACCTAAAGTCTCAGGCAAGATCCAATATTTATAATTTTTTTAAAAGTTAGCACTAGTTTTTTTCCACTCCCTCTTCCCTCCAAATTTTTTTTTTTTTTTAACTGCTAATGGCTTAATGCCCCAGGCCTCTAAGGACTTACATTTTGACAAAAGGTAAGCCAATTAAGGAACTCTTCCCAAAGAAGTGATTTTCAGTGTCACCAATATTGAGAGGAGTGAAGATTTCTAGAGTCGGGGACATTGTGTCTTCTCCAGATTCCCTCCAGTCACACCAGGGACTCCTGGAAGCAGAATGGAGGGATAATGAGGTTTTCCATGCGGAGTCCTGGACAGCCTTTAAGTGAATTAAGAGCATAGTGTATAAGAAAGGAAGGACAAATTGCATTCTTTGCATGTTCACTGAAGGCTGACCCTGAAAACACCTTATGATGCTTTCTCCCCACCACATATTCAGATTTATTCTACTCTGAATTATTACATGGATTTTCCCATTCATAAGGTAAAAAGATAAAGAGATACCCTCTCCCTTCCACTCAAGAATGGTTGAGAATGAATTTTCTTAGAGAAAAATTCCAACTGTTCCAATTCCAATTGTTGGAAGAATTTTGTTCAGCAAAAATGGTATAAAGGAAGAAAAAAAATTAATTCCTCAAAGCCAGTAAGGGAAAATATGAAAATGATATGTTTGGGTCAGATATCTGTTACAACCCATGATTCTTTCTAATTCATGGGGTTTTTTCTAAGTCCAATATCAGACTTTGGTTCTTATCTAGGGGAGACATCCTTTGGTACTTGTTCTTTAGAACTGTGCTTATCAACACTCTTCTCGAGTAGCATGGACCTGTGTTCTTATTTAGGGCACAAATGGGATGCTTGTTCCCACATACGGTCCTGCACCCAAGCTCCTGCCCTTGCCCTAAGGCCTGGCCCAATGCATATGGAGACTAAGTGGTCATACACCTATGATCTGACTATCAACGTCTTAGTCACGCCACCAGGATAGCAACTTCCTCGCTTCAAAAGCTTTAGCATGTCTTCCTTCATAGAAACAAGACATCATTTACAGGGGAATTCCAAATGTAGGTGATCCATTAACTCACTTAAAAACAGTCTCTTATTTCCAGGGCAATGGAAAAAGATTATTTTCTTCCACTCTAAATATAGGCACAAATGAGAACTGAAACCACAGGGCTGATAACAATACTGTGGTTGATTCTTTTAAAGTCACTATCAGCAGGAAGAGCCAATAGGAGTGTTCAGTGAGGGAGTGGGGGTGGGATAGGGTCAGAGAGACAAGGAAGCAGCCAGGTGCCAAAGTCAAAAGCATCATTTGACTTTAATCCTGTTCTAGAAACTCTGGTTGACGTCTAAGTAAAGTCTGTTTTTATTTTGGAAGAAAATCACTCTTGTTTATTTGGGAAAATATTTTTATAAATTAGTTAAGTCAAACAGTCTCTGAGTAATCCTAAAATTTGAGGTACTTGAGTGGCTTATGAGAACATACAAGTGAAGAGTGTATTAAAATAGAGATCTAAATACTAGACTTAGGAGCAACCAAGTCCTATTAATTGAAAAGACTGCTAGATTGGGGTGGGGTGGGGAGGGGCTTTCTAGTATCCCAAAACTGGGAACAAAATCAGGGAAAAGAAGATAAAAATATCTTCTGTATCAAAAACAGAGCCCAAGGCTATGAACTGGACCCACTCTTCACCATTTCTCCTGGTGAGACAGCCAAATTGGGGTGGTTCTGAGCAAGGTGGCTGGTCCATGCTGCCTAAATATGGCTACAGAGGCATGACCTGAAACATCAGATGGGAATGTGCAGATGCGACCCAGGGATGATCACAGGCTGGATGATCTTATAGACTGGAGGGTCCCACGGAGCCCTAGAGTGGGGACGAGATGGGAATCTAAACACAAACTCTGCCCCTCACTAGCAGTGACACCTAAGACAATCACTGCATTGTTCTAGACTTCATTTTCTTTGCTTTCAAAGTAGGACTGAAACCATATGATTTGGGAAGGCCCTGAGGTTCTGACTATAGTCAGACAGGTCCACATATGGAAGGACATTTAATACTTGGGTATTTATGTTTGTGCTATTAGACTGCTGGGTTGAGATGTTGTAGAAAACATCAGATTGCTAGTTGGGCGCTATTGTTATTGTGATTCCAGTTACCCTAAATCCTTCTGGACTCCCCAGTGGGTATAAATACATAATAATTATGACTATTACCCATAAGGCCTCAGTCAACATTAGGGGTGTTAAATTGGCTGAGTTGTTGGACCAGAACACCTCTGAGGCTCTTTTTAACCAAGGATTTCTCATGATCCCAAGATTCTTTTTGGACAAACTTTAAACAAGTTAAGATCAGGGTCTTTAGGAAAAAGGTATCTGTCTTTGCTTCTCTTTCATATCCTTCTCTCCTTGTTTTAGAAAATTAGATTCTTTGGGGGATAGTTATGGGGCAAGAGGAAAAATGAGGAGTCTGGGCAGAGTTTTTGTGATGGGGCCAAGATCTCCTAATTACATAGAAGAAAGTGAGATGGCTTGTTTAATGTGGAAAGGACTGAAGTTGTGGATTCAAGGATCAAGGATATATTTTTCCCCTGGACTGTTTCTAGGCTGGAGGAGCTGCACAGGATTCACAATTGAGGCTACAAGATAATCTGCTACAAAACTTTTATTTTCCCACCATCCCAAGCACACCACCCACCTCAAGGCAGGAGCCCAGATGAAGCATATGATATTAATTCTCAAGGGATAAAACACTTTTCAGTATTGAAATTTGGAAAGCTTGAATACTTGAAGGTCACATACTTTGTTGGTGGCAAAATGAGCTCTAGATCTCATCTTGTTATTAGTCTGCTAGGGCTGCCATAGCAAAATACCACAGAGTAGGTAGCTTACACAAGAGATTACTTTTCACATAGTTGTGGAGGCTAGAAGTTCAAGATCAAGGTGTCGGCAGGGCTGGTTTCTGGTGAGGCTTTCTCCTTGGCTTGCAAATGCCCGCTTTATTGCTGTGTTCTCACCTGGTCTTTCCTCTGCATGCATGCCCTCATGAGGCTTCTTCCCCTTCGATAAGGAATTCAGTTCTCTTGAAGAAGAGTGCCATCCTTATCACCTCATTCAAGCTTAATTACCTCCTTAAAGACCCTGTCTCTAAATAGAGTCTGACTAGGGGTTAGGGCTTCAACATATGACATATGAAATTTGGTGAGACATAATTCAGGCCATAACACTCCCTAACTCCCCATCTAATGTTCTCTCCACAGCAACACACTACATGCCAACAGCAATGTGTGTGCAATGGGTGGTAGGAGAAAACTAATTTCATTATTAAGTTGTGAAAAATCAGTGTTTTTAGAGAGATTTCAAATAATTATGGCACTCTTGGGTATTCAGAGGTATTTAATAAAAGGTGACAAATGAAAAAATAAAATGCTCTTTCTTGCTCTAATTTTAAGCCCTCTTCAAGGATGCCTTGAGGGGTCATCTTTTGATATCAACCAGAATTTACAGACTTCAGTATTTCTACTAGGTGCTTTAGCCTGGATGAGAAGAGGCTGAGACAGGAAATTTTCCTATTTTATTTAATATTTTTAAAACGGTCATGAGAAAACAGGATTGGATGACAGATGGCAAGTATGTGACATATGTGCCATCATTTCATCTTCCACCAATGGCAGACATTACTTACCAATCATGGCATTCACTGAACAGAGCTTCAGAATACACTCAGTGCAGTGCCTCAAATAGCATTTTTTTTTTTTTAAAGAAAGGGTATATGACGTTGGGAGGCTGAGGCAGGCGGATCATGAGGTCAAGAAATTGAGACCATCCTGGCCAACATGGTGAAACCCTGTCTGTACTAAAAATACAAAAATTAGCTGGGTGTGATGGCATGTGCCTATAGTCCCAGCTACTTGGGAGGCTGAGGCAAGAGAATTGCTTGAACCCAGGAGGCAGAGATTGCAGTGAACCAAGATCGTGCCACTGCACTCCAGCCTCCAGCCTCCAGCCTGGCGACAGAGCAAGACTCCGTCTCAAAAAAAAAAAAAAAAGGGTATATGAGGAGATGAAATAATGTTGCCAATAGCTAGCATTAATTGTGTGCTCACCAAGTCCCATACATTGTTTAAATTCTTTACACATATAAACCCATTTCTTCCTCATGACTACCCTATCAAGTAGGCACCAATAGAATTAACATTTTTCTGGTGGGGACAATGAGGCACAGGCGCCCAGCAAAGAAGTGGAAGAACTTGGATTTGAACTCAGGCCATCTGGCTCCAGAGCTGTGATCATTGTCATTCTGCTCTCTCTCACTCTAGGGGCAGTACTAGAGTTAATGGGGGGATATTGCGAAGAGTCAACTTGGGTCAAAAAAAGAAAATAACTTTTTTTTTACAGTAGGATGGTTCCAATAATTGAATTGATAGTCACTTGTAATATTCATCTCCCTATCACTGGAGACACCAAGCAGAGTTATAGAGCTATCTGTTAGGGTTGTGGTACAATTAGTTTCTGAACTGGATAAAGAATGGAGTGAGTTGGGTTATAGCACGTCAACTTCCATTTGGCTCTAAAAGTCAAGGATTCCTTGACTTAAGCAAGGATTTCTTAACTTAAGCAGTGTGAGCAAAACTAGAAGGAACCACAAGTGACATCCTTCCTGATTCTTTTTTGCCATCTCCCTTACCCCCCAGCATTGTCGAGCAGAAAGAATGCACAAAATTTGAATAAATCACACTGCATTTCAAAAATAGACACTCAATGGATGCCATATAAAACTTGCACAGCCCCAGAATACAAACAGTAGTTGTGAAAAACTAAATTGGATTCTATCAAACCATTGTTCCTTCATTAGTCTGAGCAGTCTTACTCCTCTTCTTATCACACTTTTCTGGGAAAGGGGACAAGTTACAGCAACAATAAAAGTTAGGTAAGTTTGTTAGTTGTCATTGAAGTTGACAATGTCTTCAAATATTAACTCTCTCTTTATCTTGCCTCAAGAATGGCATGCTTTGCAAGGCAAGCATCCTTCTCTGGAATGTGACCTTGGCCCTTCCTAGTAGCAGCAAAGAAAAATGCCATCCCTATGAGGTTACCATTTACTGATGGGAAAGAAAATTAATGGCGGTTGCCAAATCATTGCAGATGAAACTCACATATGTCAAATACTGAGGAATCTTCTAATACATTATGTGTCATTCCTTCCAAGATTTTTATCCGAACAGCTCTTCCACACTTCTGAAAGTCTGTAGTGTTACACTGTGAGCCGAGTGTGAATGGCCTGTGTCACTTGTACACAGCTTCTGTGACCTCCTGTTTCAAGACAGAGTTTGACCCTTTCCTTGGACCAGCTCCAACCCAGACTGTAGCCTTACTTCCTAAATTTTTTTTTTTTTTTTGGATGGAGTCTCGCTCTGTCACCCAGGCTGGAGTGCAATGGCGTGATCTTGGCTCACTGCAACCTCCACCTCCCGGGTTCAAGCGATTCTCCTGCCTCAGCCTCCTGAGTAGCTGGGATTACAGGCACGCACCACCATGCCCAGCTAATTTTTTTTTTTTTGTACTTTTAGTAGAGATGGAGTTTCACCATGCTGGTCAGGCTGATCTCGAACTCCTGACCTCGTGATCCACCTGCCTCAGCCTCCCAAAGTACTGGGATTACAGGCTTGAGCCACCATGCCTGGCCCTTACTTCCTAAAACTTAAAGAACAAAACTCACAGAGGAGTCCCTTCTGATTGACTGGTATACTTCAGAGGACCCACCCCTAGGATCAGCTTGAGTCCAAACTCCACTACTGAACCAACATGTGACACCTTGGGTGAGTCACTTAAGGCCTCCACTTCTCTGTCACTTATTTTCTGATACCTGGACTAGAGATAGTGACCTTTGGTCTTGACTAAATCACAAACAAAAAAAGTGAAGATAAAAGAAAACTCAGTAATATATAAAGACTGGTTAGAAACACAGGCGTAACAGAGACACAAGGGCAATAGAGCACTCTTTCAGTGATTCACTTACAGAGGTAGTTCTGGAGAGTCCACAGGGGGTGTAGTTATAACCAGCAGGTGCTAGTGTTTATACAGGACGGATCAAAATCTGTCCTCAGGATTCAAATATACTAGACTATTGAAACTGGATACCTAATTCCAGGTTTGAGTAATTATGAAAAAATAGATGTATAGTTGCAGTGGGGGAAAAAGGTTTATGTTTTCATTTAATAGTTTTCCAAATGTATGTTCTGAGAAAGACTTAACAAATGGGTTTATAAGGATCAAGCAACCTGCTACTAGACCAATGTAAACCTAAACAACTAAATAGAAAAAAATGTTGTTTTGAAAGTTGCGTTTTAGATTTTAAGGAGATTTGGAGGGAATAATAGGAAAGATTGTTAGATAAACTTGTTTCCTGCTTAAGAAAAAATAGTTATAAGTTAATACATGATGATAGAAATAAAGGAAGAAGAATGACAGCTAACATTTCTGAGTACTTACATTCTATGTATTTACATCCTGGCTACTTACATTCTTTCCCTATTCTAAGCACTTTCCACGTATTAACTCATGTAGTCCTCATAGCAACCTTCTAATCTAAGTATTATAACGTTATTATCCTCATTTTACAGATAAGTAAACTGAGGTAGTAATCATCCTCTTCTCACTCTTCTCAGCGATCAAACCTCATACTTAAGACCAGCCTGTGAGGTGTGCATTACACATCCTATATGTGGTTGGTTAATGAAACTGAGATTCAGCCTTGTTCAGGTCATACAGTTGGCAACATCAGAATGTGACCCTGATCTCCTAACTTGAAGAACTTTCTCTCCTGAATTGGGATGCCATCCAGTTAAGCCATAATAATGTGCTAGAAGTCCTTGTCCAAAGACTTTCTGAAATTAGATGTCCTCTAATGCATTGTTTAGTGTCTTGGTCCCACACTTGTCTTAGCAGGTCAGCTACATCTGGAAGCGTGTTCAGTCCTGGGTCCTGCTCCAAGCAGGATTTCAGGGCAAGGGCATGGTGCTGGGCGAAACACCATTTCCCTTTTGAGATTTTCTGACACTCTCCCCTTTCTTTTTAAGTATCCAGGCACCACTGGGCCTTGAATTGTCCAGGCTACTATCCAGTTATTTCTTAAGGATAACTTTGGCCATCCAAAATAAATCCCAAAAAAGTGACCCGTTAAAATAGTATATTGACAAATTACTACCATGGGTAATATGCGTTTTTCTTTTTTTTTTTTCTCACATATTTTGCTAACTGAGAAAAGGTTGGCACCCCTTCTCTGGTTCTCTGGTCCAATCTATTTGTGTTTCCAAGTTTTGTACTATTAGACTAATAAAAAAATAATGCTCAGAGATTTGTCAAACTTCTTCCTGTATTGAAGCTGACCACTGCACACCCCTGAGACAGTCACTATGACCGGGTGTTTACCTTGAGGTCATACAGTGCATGGGAACAGTTACATAAAAGCCAAAAGAGGGGCTCAGCATGAGGTCAGGAAGCAGCCACAAGCAGCAATGATCAGCTCTTGCAGTTGTATTCCTGCGCTCACATGCTCTGCATTTGGGCTGACTTACTCAAAGTTCACTCAAGTAAGCCATTGGATTGATCATGAAATCAGGATTAATTCCCCTGCATGGGGCCTCTGGCCTCTTTCCATCAACATTTTTAGAAGGGTAAAATTTTATGTGTTTTTTTAAACTAATTTCTTCTAGTCTTTTCCCTTCATTCATCTGTACTATTGCTTGATTGTAACCATAGTGCATATACAATGGTTTAATCCTGCTTTTTATTTACTTAGTGGCTTATCATGGGCTTTTTTGTTATAGTTGTTTTCTACGTAGGCTTCATAGTGACTGGACTGTTATTATTTGGCTGATCAGGCAGCCATTTCTACTCCCCTGCTCCCTTGCTTGTCTTCCATTATAGATTAAAACAAAAACTCCAGTGTTTCTAAACACCCTGGTGCCAGGGGTGCTCACATACTAAAAGGCCAAGGAAACGTGAAGAGATGTCTACTGAGAGACTTTAGAGGAGGATTTTATTTTCCAGATAAAAGGGACAGACATAAAAGAAGGAGAGGTGCTGAAATCACTCTTCTTTTCTTTGTGCCTTGAGTTGGGTCATCATGCCTGGAGTTTCAGCAGCCATATTGCAGTCATGAGGAGATAGGTGTGCAGACCAAATGCCAAGATGCTAAGGATGGCAGATGTAAATGTTAGAAAGTGTTTAGACCAACCCCAGGACCTCCCACCTCTGGACTTTTTGTTTTGCAAATAAGAAATATCCTTAGGGTATAAGCCTCTGTTAGTCAAGTATTCTGTTTCTTACAACAAAAAGCTTTCCTAACTGTTGTGGTCTTTGCAATCGTCATTTTAACTTTGTTCAAATATGCCTAGATGCTGCAAACCTTGGCAATAGCAGGCAGTTTGTGGAAGTATTTCATGGAACCTTCAGGTAGCTTTGGGGAGTGACCAGGGTGTAAGAAAGTTTGCTGGATGGCACAGGTTGCATCTAGTTTAACTTTGTCCCCTTGCCTTTATTTCCTGGAAGCTGCCTCATAGCTCAAGGCAGAGGTCTGGTCTGTTATCTACAGTTTTCATGCCCCAAGAGTGTCTCTGAGAGAATCCCTAGGTATCTGACATACTCACATGAGGCTGACAAAGCATTAGGCTGAATTGTTAAAATTAAGCCAGGAGCTGGAAACCAGGCTGATTCTCTGTAAAATTAAGAGGGTCTTGGGTAACTTGTCTTCTCTCCTTCAAACTTCTTTCCTCAAGTTTCCCCTTCTCCTAACCGCCTGTGTCTCAGCACATCTACTCTTTTAAGGCCTCTTCAAGTTCTGAACCTTTCCCTGCCTCCCCTTGCTCATTCTGCATCCCTTTCGTTCTCTTAACCAGCAGTCACCAAGGAAAAAACAGCCTTTCCCAGGATGGCTTCTTGGGCCTCTTGGGCCCACGTGCTGAAAGAGTATAAATCCCAGGGTCCAATAAGTTAGAGAAGTGTTGCCTACTGAATGCGTCTTCTAGGAAATTCACTTTGTTTATCAGGATAGAGAAATTGTTTGAATCTCAGTCAAGCCACTATTTCCCAAACATATATGACTTCAATCCTTTATTCCATGTTAATATTCTGCATATGCAGGTTCTACCCATCATTTGGGGGGAATATTGTGCTGAAGACACTCTAAAGTGACTGATCGTAGCCACAACTCCAAATTCTCTAATTTTGCACACATTTCCCCAATCCTGTAGGCTAACCCCAAATTCTTTAGTCTGGCTTTTTAAGGTCCTCCACAATATCTACAATCTAGTTTGGAAGCCTCATTTCCCATTATTCTTCTATATGAGCTTTCTGCTTCAACAAAACTCTCCTATTCCTTGTTCCCTAAATAGTCTGTGGCCGTTTCTGCCTCCCTATTTGCATACATATTCTTTGGGGGAGGGGCTTCTGAAATTTCATAAAGACGAGGAGAAGTGTCAGAAGTTCTTAATTAGTAATTTAACATTGTATCTTTTGGGATGCTTTGTTGCAAGCCACAGAAATAGGCTCTACTTAATTTAGGAAGAAGAATTTATTGAAAGGACACTGGGAAACTCAAAGAATTCCTAGAGTATCCAGAGAAAAAGCCTTGAAGACTGTGCAGCCAGGAACAACACTGTAAATTCCACTGCAGGATTCATTCATTGAGGACACCATAGCAACCATACTGCACCTGGACACTGCAGCTCACACCATCTGCACCATCAGCAAGTGTTCTTGGATGCCGATGCTAGAACCACTGGCCCTGCTGCTTCTGGGAACTGGATGTAGCTGCCATTGTGTCTTCAATCTGCCAGAATGGATTTGGCATGTTCCTTTCTTTATGTCACTAGCAGATTCAAAGACCATCTGATTGGTGGAATCTTGATCACGTGTCCATATCTAGTGGCAAGGGAGACTGGCAAGTCCAGTGTCTGGAATTTCAGCTTCTACAGGAGGAGCTGGGTTCTGTCTCATAAGAGGATTTCCTAAAGAGAGGAAGAAGTTTCAGATGATGAGTGGTCAAAAAGAATGACAATTTTCTATATTGTTATGTCATGGATTATTGAGAAACACAAGAGAAAGACAGACTTTTTTAATACCCCCAAAAGAGTTTACAGTCTAGCTAAGTAGACAAGATAAACAGATGAGATTATTTAAAAATAAGATAACTTATAATAATGTAATAAATAAGACTGCTTAATTAAAAGATAGTAACATTATGCTGAACATAATCAACAGAGTTAGAGAAAGTATATTTATATGTTACAGCTCCAAGCCATTGCTTTTCCAACAGTGTTTTTCTAGGACAAAATGTATGTAAGCAAGCCCTGTTTGCACCTAGAATATTTCCACACATCCACCCAGCTTCACTTTCCAAGCTTATTTGCACGAAGGCAAGCTCCTTGATTGCCCAACAAGATGCACAATGCTCAGGACTGAGCTATGTGTAATTAAAATATACATACATATATATATATATATATATATATATATATATATATGACAGATATGAAGTCTGAAGAATCAGAAACAATGGCATGAACATGGTAGTGGGTATAGGTTTTGACCTGGAGTCAGAGGGAAAGAGAATGAGCCTGGAGTTCTGGGAAATCCATCATCACTCTTCTGCATTGTGTGGTCACTTCTGTCCCTGGGGAAGGGCAGTGCTAAGCTGCGCTGGGGTAAAGGCCTATGCAGAGCCAAGAGTTGAGTGCTTTTCCTATGCTGTGTCAAGGTCATTGCTGCACAGGGCATTTGGGAGCTCTGCTCCTGCAGTCAGCCAATGGCCACTCAGGATTAACAGTGAATGCTGTGTGGGCAGAGCTGGAAAAAAATGGGTCACTTGGCTGGTTATGGGATATAGAAGGCCAGCAGCCAGGGCCTCCACCCATAACAGCCATCCAGTCCCAGGGCCCTGCTGCTCCTCCACCTTTCTCTTTCACGCCATGCAGCTCTCTGCATCACATTCTCCACCTTTCTAGGTGTCAATGTGGCCTCCAGAAAGAGGGTGAAAGTGAAAACAAAACTAAGGGGAAGAAATTAGGTGACAGCTTCACTCCTCCAAGAAGGAAAGGGATTGTGCAATATGGTAGAAAGGAAACTGATTCAATAGCTTTCTCTAGCTATTATCTGGGTGACCTTTGGCAAGTGATTCTCCCTTCAAATCATCATTAGTAAAATGGGATGATGTGAGACAACTCGTATGAAATTATAGCATACTAAAAAGAACAACTACCTACAACCAGGTTAGTACAAAAACTATGTTCTTCAGTCCTAAGTGATACTTAGGAGTGATTGCAGCTCAAGCTGCTGGTGAGGGACAGCCGATAATCTTCTGCTGTGGCTCTTGGCTTCGTTTGCATCCGAGAAGGTTCTTAAAGAAAAACTCTTCTGTGTTAAGATTGGTTGGTGTAATCAGAGCACAGGCATCAAGAGGAGCTCTCATCCAGCCTGGTCATCCACCCCACCTGCTTGGATTCTCTTTTCCATATCATGTGTGCATACATGCACACACACACACAGACACACACACACTCACACTCCCATCCACACACCCCTGAGGAATGCATAAAGTATAATAATGAAGTAATGACTAATGCCTAACAAGGGCAGTATGTAAAATGTTGTGCCGGTAGTGGACCTAGACTCCCAGGTTTGGAAATCCTGACTCTGCAGTTTGCTTGCTGTATGACCTTTGACACATTCCTCAACCTCTCAGTCCCTCAGTTTCCACATCTACAAAATAAGATAATAATAGTACCTACCACATAGGATGTTGTGAGGACTACCTGGGTTGATACACATAAAGCACTTAAGGTAGGACACAGCATGCAGTCATTACTCAATAACACTAGCTATTATATTTTTTAATATTATTTTCATACATCTAATTGAGTGCAGTTGTATTCAAAGCATCGGTAAGAAGAGGAAAAATGGATTGTACACATGTTTTGTGTGCTGTGTCTTCTATATACATGACTTTATTGAATCCTTACCTTAACCTGAAGCTCAGGGCTATTATTATTCTGAGGCTGATGTTCAGACAAGTAACACGTCCAAGGGCTGGAAAACGGGGAGCTGACATTCAAACCCAGGTGCTCCTGGCCCTGTGCTCCCACAATGCCATGCTTTCCCTTCTCTGGGACACTGCCACCATCACCTGAAATCATCAAAATTCTTCTTTGGGAATTTCCTTCAGAACTTGATGACTGTGTTTAGAATTTCCTCAGCACTGGCAAATCTTCTTCTTTTGAAAAATACATTGTCAGCATTTTTAAAAAGTCATCTATTGTCAAGATGAATAACTCAATAGGGTGATACTGTTTGGGGCTAAAATTAAGGTATGATTAATGTTTTTAAGTGGCTGGTAAACCAGTTCTGGAAACAATTCCAAGAGTAAAAGTTCTGAAATATTTTTGAAAAACTCAAAATCCCAAGAAAACTGCATTTCCCAGCCCTCCTTTGGCTATGTTGGCTCTGACATGCTTCTGTAGATGGGTTTTTAACAGCTTGGTTGTTCCTCGAGTATGTAAAAGAACATAGATTAAGACTGTTTGCTATGGTTTGGATACTTGACCTCTCCACACCACATATTGAAATTTGATCCCCAATGTGAGAGGCGGGGCAAAAGGAGGACATTTGGGTCAGGAAGGCAGATCCCTCATGAAGAGATTAATGCCCTCCCTTGCAGGTGAGTGAGTTCTCGCTCTATCAGATCCTAGCTAGAACTGGTTGTTAGAAAAATCCTGGCACCGTCCCCTGTCTCTGGCTTCCTGTCTCACCCCGTGGTCTCTGTACACACTGGCTCCCCTTCCCCTTCCCCCGTGAGTGGAAGCAGCCTGAGGCCTTCACCAAAAGCAGGTGCTGGTGTCATGCTTTTTGTGCACCCTGCAGAACCATGAGCCAATTAGCCTCTTTTCTTTATAAATTCCCCAGCCTCCGGTATTCCTTTACAGCAACACAAGTGAACGGAGACACTATCTGAGCATAATTATAAGTTGTGTTTGGGGCCTGTGGTAGGATGTGAGAGTTGGCATTCCCTGCTCTTTGCCTGTTTTTCTACAGTGATGTTCCCCTCCATGGTCCCTGGAATATTCTTCTGTCTCCAGGCCCTGCAAAACCCAGAACCATTTTGGAGGACAGCATGACAGAGGAAGAGGAATGGCATCGAGAGAGGCACTGTATATGCATTATTTTATTTATCCTCAGAACAGCCCGTTTCACTGGGGGAAACTAGGTCCAGAGTGGGTCCAGAACCTACTCCAGGTCACACAGCTGGACAGAGCAGAGGCAGGGGTGGCACGTGCCTCTAGATACCACTTTGCCTGTGGCCAGAGCAGCGTTCTGGCCACCCCAGGCCGGAGCACCTCCCTACTGAGCCCTTTTAAGTAGCAGTGTAGGCGGGGGTGTAATTAAGCTATTAAGCTGACTGCTGTGGCAGGATGAGGCTTTCTGGCCCACTTGTTCCCGGCTTCAGTAGCACCGATGGTTCCCGGAGATCATCTTCTTTGTGCAAGTGTTTGACTCAGTGGTCTGTACTGGAATTAGATGGATCCCTTTGCCACCACCTCCGGCCTCTAGGGCTTGTGCTTTGGAGGCCCAGCCTTCATATGCTTCTCCTCCAGAGTAGGCTGCGAGAGAGAAGCTGCTAGCTGTGTTGGTGCCCTTGACACGGCTGTCCACATCAACTTCAAGCACTGCCAAATTGGCGGGTTAAACAGGGAACCATCACCTTTTCAAATTCTGTTTTTATCTTATATTTTATCTACCCCAGAACTCATCTCTAAAAAACGGGGAAAGAGAGATGAAGGGGATGATAGAAAAATAAGGTAGCTGAACTTGTACTTTAATTGAAAAAAAAATCATAATTTCTCTAAGCAAAAAATAGTTGTAGACAAAAGCACATGTTCAAAAAAACAAAGTGATCAAAACCATATTAACTTTATGTTTTTTCTCTTCCCACCTAACCTCCAGATTCTTGACTTGTTTCATCCTACTGGTTCTTTTCAAATTATACCTGTGATAATTCAGCTGTTAAAAGAGGAGTTTTGAAGTCCTGTTAATATGTGACTCGAGGAAAATCCAAGGTAGGGAGAAAAATTAAACTCCTCCACCACTCTGGGGAACTTGGTTCTCTAAGGAGACATTGTTTTAAAACCAAGAACAAGCCAGAGATGACCAAGATTAGGTTTTATTCTTTGCTTCTCAAATCCTGATCCTAATCCATTAGAGCTAATTTTGCCTGATTCCTTTTCTCTATGCTGTGGGCTTGGGTGGATTTCTCTTAGATGGAGGAAGAGTCAAGAAATGGGTTATGGGGAGGGAGAAAGGGACAGATTTCATTAAACTGCCAAAAATATGTTTATGCCAGTAATAGCACGTATGATGCAAACTTGCTTCTACATGTAGAATAATCATCTGTGAGGGAAGTTGCTTATGAAGATGATGACATTTAAGAGTTTGGCATCCCAGCAGTTTTACCTTTGATCTTGGAAAACTGCCCAAAGTAACTAAGTCATTTACAATCTGCCTTGCTTGACATTTGAATTATTTTGAGGGTTGAGGGGGCACTTTCTTTTTCATTGTGCATTACCAGAGGCCTACTTTCTGATCTAAAAGAAGCAAAATAGGTGAGTCTCACACTCTGTGATTCAACAACACAAGCTTTGCTATACAGTGACCTTATTTATACTCCAAATGACAGCCTACAGCAGATCGCATTTGACAAATTTTAATCCTCTTAAACTGAAGTCTGAAACAGATACTAAACAGCGGTTTAGTGTGGGGCTCTCTGTCCTGGCTAGTTGAGGTGCGTGATGGGTAGTGGCAGAGAGAGGGGGTAGGGAGTAGGGTGAGGGAAGTCCAGGGAGCCCCGACAGGTGGAGATGGGGAAGTTGGGAAGACTGGAAAGAGAGGGTGTAAAGGCAATGAAACATTTCCCCTGCTCCTGAAGAAAAAACATGGACGAGGAAGCCATGGATGTTGAGGCTTTAAAGCTGACTTTAAGTAAGGGAGATTGTTCCAGATTATCTGGGGGCCTGGTTCACTCCATTGAATGGCCTTCAGAGCAGAACTGAGGCTTCCTGATGAAGAAATTCTGACTGTGCAGAGCAACTTTGGCCCGTGTCCAAGAGTTCAAGTCTGTCTTTTCTGATAGCCTGCCCTATGGATTTCAGACTTGCCTATCCAGTCCCTATAATCAGGTAAACCAATTCTGTGCAATAAATCTCTTAATATCTGTCTCCTTCTGATGTGGTTTTACTGGTTAAAACTTGACTGATGCAGATTTGCAGCCTGGAGTCCCCTTCCAAACGTGAGAATTTGTGGCTTCAGCTGCTGGAAGCCTGGCTGTGGCAGAGGCCCTCAGCTGCCAGCTGTCCTTAGGGAGTGCTTTGACTGAGCAGAGTCCCCTTGCCCCAGGTCACACTCCCTTCCCAGGGCAGCAAAGCTCCAATGACTGTCTGATGTGGGGCTAGAAAGGCTGGGCCCCTGGCCCCAACTCTGGGTAAACCTGAGGGCTGCCTCAGCTTCAGAGCTCCCCATGAACTTGGCTGAGGCCTTCATTGTGGCTGCATCATAGCCCCACTGCTCCCTTCACCCCACCCTCCTTTCTTCCCTTCTTACCCAGGCGTTGATTCCCAGAGCACTGCCTGATAAACCTCCTGCCCAGGAATCTTCATCTGCTCCCCGGGAAATCCGATCTGTACCAGGAACCTTGCTCCACTGAGTTTCCATCTATTTCCTGCATCTTTGACTTTCCCTTCTCATTCATCTCTTTCCCCTCGCCACATGTAAATGCTCTAGGCTCTCCCATATTAAAAAGAAACACAACCAGGAAACATCATAACCATTCCTAAATTGTGTCATCCTCAAGTTGTGGCTGGTTTTGTTGTTTGTTTGTTTGTTTATTTTTTCCATATCCCAACTTCTTGAGGAACTAACTGGACACTGTCTCATCTTCACCTTCCACTTACTCCTCGATACAGCATGGCTTTCCTCAGCCGCCATCACTCCCTGAAATTGTTCTCAAGAAGGTCACCAGCAACCTCCTATTTATTAAAATCCCATGACACTCTTCAGCCTTTACCATATGTGACTTGGTGACTGGCAATGTGATTTTCTTTTGCCTTTATGAAATTGTTGTCTGGCTCCAATAGCCTCCATCACCCACTCTGCACTGGATTCCCATATGTCTCCCTGGCTGCTTCCTTTCAGTCTTCTTCATGGACTCCCTTTGTCATCTGTTCAGTAGCTCCCTTTGTCAGCCTCTTTCTACTCTACACTCTCTCCTTGGGCGATTTGGCCACATCTGTAATTTCAGTGATCACCTATGTGCTTAAAGGCTACCAAATCATTATTTCTAACCTCAATCTGTCCTGGACTCTGAATGCTGTACATCCAACTATTGAACATTTCTCCCTAAATGTTTTATCTTGTCTAATACTGAATCCACCCTCACACATGTTCCTCCCTTCTGAGCTAATAACACAATACATTCTTCCCACCAACAGAGCCTGCAGTGATCTTCAATTCCCCACCCCCACCCCACCTCCTCCGCCGCTCTCTCTCTCCCTCTCTCTCTCTCTCTCTCTCTCTCTCCCCCTCTCTCTGTCTCTCTCTTTTTCTCAACTCAGCCATTGGTCACTAGGGATTGTGGTATCATCCTCTTAAATAGTGTATTCTCTCAAAGTAGCCCTACTTCTCCCACCTTAATATTTCATCTCAGATCTTCACTGTCTCACATATTTTATAGCATAATAAACAGCGTTTAAAGCTGAGTGATCTGTGCTCCACCCTGTGGAGGGCTTGGCTCTGTCCTCTCTCTGGTTACACCGCTAACCAGAAGTCAAGAAGTCCATAGGACCTACAGGACATTGCCACCATGGGCCCACACACCCCAATTCCAGGCCATGTTTCCATACCTAGAACTGTGGATTCCCTGTCCAAATGGCCTGAGCCTGCTTCCAGGGCTGACGTGGGACTCTCCCACAGATCCATGCCGCCATGTCTATGCTGCATTGCTGGAGTGCATGCCTGTAGGCTTGAAAGTGGCAACAGGTGGCTGTTTGCAGCGGGGAGGGACAGAGGCTGGACAGAGGAGTCAGATAGTTCATATGCACATGTGTGCAGAATTTCTTGTGGTTCTAGATGGAGCTGGGGTGTCAGGCAGAGGGAGAACAGGGGTAAGCTGTGACTAATTTTAGTCTTTCTCCCAGCCCCATGAATGCTGGGGAAGAGGGTTCTGGTTATGAAGCATCTTGTATACACCAAGTACAAAGCTAAATAATGGGAATTAAAGATGAACCAGACATACTTATTGCCCTCCAGAAGCTCAGGAACAGACAACAAGGGGAGTCATTATAAAATGAGATGAAATCCATTTTCATAAAGGCATGTTTGAAGAGCTGTGTGGGGTGGCAGGGTCAATCCCTGCCAGATAATAGGGAAAGGCTTCTTGCATGGGAGAACATTTGACCTGAAATTTGAAGCTTGAGAGTAAGTTTGCTGAACCTGAGAAAGCCACTGTCAGCAAAGAAAACAGCAAGCATTCAAAGAACCATGGGCGGCTTAGTGGGCTGGAAGCTCTGGAGAGGTGGCTGGAAAGGCAGCAGGACTGTCATGAAGGGGCTTGTGGGGTTTGCTGGGGAGCTTCTACTTCATCCCAAAGGCCACGGGGAAGCTTTATGCATTTAAAGTTGGGGACTCAGTTGGTATTAGTCACACGTTTGAAAGATTTCTCTGGACTAGCCTCTTAAGGGGTTTCCTCTTCTCCAGCATCCGCACCCCTCCCTGAGAGTCCAGCCGTCATCCTGCTGCCAACCTGATCCTTCTGAAACCCACATTGGATGCTGTCACTCTTCTGCTTCTTCCCATTGCCTCCAGGTGAGAGCCCAGTTTCCACTCCCTCTCTGTCCAGCCCCTCTCCTGCCTGCTCAGTCTCTGCCATGTGCTTCTTCTGTTGCAGACATACCCCATCGCTGGTCCCACCCCAAATACACCACACTTTCGGATTACTCTGCACCAATGCTCCTCTCCAAATTGCCAGCCTGAATAAGTCCTTATCTTTCAAGCAGTATAGTGGAGAGAAAAGAGCACAGATTTTACATACAGATTGATCAGGGGTCCTGGTTCTGCCACTTCCTGGCTCTGTAATGTTCAGCAGGCCACTGAAACTCTGAGCTTTGGCTGCCAAACCTCTCTGAGGGACATAACATCCACTTTTCAAGGCTACTGTGAGGATTAAATGCACTAACAGAGGTAAGTGTGTGGCGTGAGCACAGCAGACTGCACCTGGAGTGAGCCTGCTGGACCCACAAGCCCGCTGGACTTCGGCTTGCCCCACAGTGGCCCCTGCTGCGCTTCCCAGTATGTATATCTGGAATCTGTCTTAGTTCCTTGCTCTAACCCAGCCTGGTTCCTGCCACATTCTTCACACCAAGGGAGGCCCTGCTCCCCAAGCCCCAGCCATTGCCTGGTGTCCTGCTGCAAACCCAGGGGATCCCTGGAGGCCACGATGCTGCCATTTGCCCACACTCCAGCCCCTCTCCACCACCGTGTCAGCCCCTGCCGGAGATGAATGCTGTCACCCACGGATCCGAGCTCATTGCATTGTTTGCATGTAATTTTGATTTCATTGCTATTCACCTACAAAGTTGCCTAGCTCCTAAGCCCAAGTTCTGCCTTTTTCCACCTTATTCGCATCTTCCCATCAGCTAGCAAAGGATGGCTTTGAAATCTGTGCCTTATACACTGTACAATAAGTCCCATGGCTTATGACCATAACTAAGGTAATTATGTAATGTATTATCTAAATCATTACTTTTTGAGACTGAAAGGGCACAATCAGAGTTAACTAAATGTGTGGTCATTCAACCCATAACCCAGATAGCACTGGTCACTGGGGAGATGCAACAGTGAGCCCAAGAAATAAATTTTCTTTATCTATCTCCTCTACGGGCTGTGGCTATGTTGCCTTCAGCTGTAGAGACATCACTTGTAATTTTAGTTTGTTCTCATCAGCCCGCTCTGTTGTTATGGTTCACCTAGGGAAGCATCCAGCCACTGAGAAAGAGAAGGGAGAACAGCGCTTCACTGCCTGCCATGCCTGAGGCGCAGAGCGGCCGTTGGCTGCTCTGCCAGGAGCTCTGCAGGGACATGGCAGCCGTGCTCCGTGTGGGTGGGAGAGGTGGCAGCATTTTGTGGTGCTCGTCATTCTTATTTGACAACTGTTTGGGGTTTTAGAAACTCTTGGCATTGGTTTATAACACCCCACCCACCCTGTCTCGGTAACCACCATTTGCCCTCCCTACAAGAGGTCATGCCAATTCTGAGATGAGGCAAGGCAGGCTCAGCAGCCCTGGCTGGCTCCCACTCTGACACCTAAAGAGCTTTCTCTTGCCTCTGGTCAGACTCACAACTTCCTGTACCCCTCAGAATCAAGCCCTTATGAGGGGGTTCAAGTGCCAGAATGCTGACTTCCCATAGACTGGCAACGGAAATAAAAACTTCTGCTTTCAGAAAGCATATTGAGTTAACGTGATTCTTAGTCATTTACATCATTATGAGAGAATCTGTGGGTGTGTGCCTTAGAGAGTGTGAACACATTTATTCTGGCGTTTGATAATGTATTGCCATTTAAAGGAAATTCCCTTCAGCTCTTTTATTTCACCATCATGTATGGCCTTGAGCTAGCCCACCATATGAACCTCCTAGGAGTAGGGTGAAAGGGAGAAAGGAACCAGGACCAGGTTACCCTGTATACATGACAGAGATAATGGAGCAGGGGGTACAAAATTGCCCACTGAGGGGCTCAAATAATCCTCTTTAAAGTCTCCCTGCAGGGCAGGGCGTGGCAGCTCATGCCTGTAATCCCAGCACTTTGGGAGGCCGAAGCAGGCAGATCATAGGTCAGAAGTTCAAGACCAGCCTGGCCAACATGGTGAAACCCCATCTTTACTAAAAATACAAAAATTAGCCGGGCGTGGTGGCACATGCCTGTAATCCCGGCTGCTTGGGAGGCTGAGGCAGGAAGAGCGCTTGAAACCAGAAGGCGGAGATTGCAGTGCACCGAGATTGCACCACTGCACTGCAGCCTGGGTGAAAGAGCGAAACTCCATCTCAAAAAAACAAAACAAAACAAAAAGAGTCTCCCTGTATTGTGCCCCCACCTCAACTTTGAGAATTACCATTATATTTGTTTAAATCCTCCTAAAACTAGTAATTATTGAGCAATTGCTTTGTACCAGCAGTTCCTAACCCACATAATCACCATATGAGCAGGCACTGTGGTCCTCACTTTACGGATGTGGACACAATGGCCCACAGACCTTAAAACAGTTCCCCAAGAGCACACGCTAGCAAGAGGTAGCTCAGAGCCAGGTCTCTTGGCTTTGAAATCTGTGCCTTATACACTGCACAATAGTCCTCTCAATTTTATGCTGCAGACCTTAGCCACAACAGAGAGATTCAGTTCTGTGTGTGGTCCCTTTATTATAATGACTGTCATCTTGGGTAGAATAGACAAGGACAAAATGTATACTGCCTACCTTTTTAAAAAAGAAGTATATTTGGTTGTTCTGGGATAAGGAATGGGGAAGAGAGTGAAAGCATTCAAATTGAATTATAAGGATATGATAGGCCAATTTAAAGGTAATCAAAGTCTTTGGATTTTCATTATTTTATTTTGCTTGGATTATTCTTGAATTGGCTGGAACTCCAAAACATGCTTAGAATTAATTCTCCAAATCTTGCATTTAGGAAAATGGTCTCAGAATGCAATTAATAAAATGGCAAATTTTAATTCATCATTCTAAATTCTCCATTACTTCAAACACATATTTCAGGCAGATTTGATATATAGGTATTTGAAATTACTAGGAGTCATAAAACAAGGCATTAAGTCTGGAATCTGGAATTTTCCCTTTAGAATAAACCTGCATTCGATGATTATTCCGACATGAAACTGTGCTATTGCAGCCCTTGCTCCATTATTCAACTTTGTAAATAGGGTAGATGGAATCATAGGAAGCAGTGCTGACAGTTACTAAAGTGTAGTTGGAGGCCTTTACAAGTTTAATAAAATGCAGGGGAAAGGGGAAGAAAAAGAATGGGGTTTGCCCTGGAAAGGAGATTCCAGGGTCAGGAGACAATTGTGTAACTTTCTGAGTTCTGCCCTCCCTGGGCCAGGCCAGGTCACTTGGCCAATTCTTGCCAAAACTTTTCAACCCAGTGACTCAGGAACTGGACTTTTCCATTCTAGCCTGTGGGAATGTGGCTGTGATTTTATAACTGAAGTCCACAGAACAATGGGATTTGCCTTATGAAAAATTGCTTTTCAGACACCAGCACTGCAAAACACCTACTTCTACTGGCTCACCAGTGGAGCTCTTAAAACTTTTTTAAAACACTCCGTTCTTGGGTGAACAACACACCCAGCCTCTCCCCAATAACTAGAAAAAAGGTCAGCATCCTTCACATTTGAAGGTCAAAGTCCTGGTCAAAGATGCTGTTTGATTCACCCATGGATAATGGCCAATTTGATAGAAGATATAGAAGCAAACAAACAAACAAACAAAGACCATGTAAATCAAGCTTGCCTTTAGATGCTTGGCCTAGAATAGGGAGTATAGCTTAGTGCCTAAAAACTTGGACTGTGAAGAGAGACAGGTCTGGGTCCAATCTCAACCACATAGACAAGTTATTTAAACTCTGTAAACCTTAGTTTCCCATCTGTAAAATGAAGATATCATTGTACTAACATATATTTGTTATGAGGATTACATTTTAAAAAATTCACACAAAATATCTGACATAGGGGAAAGAATAAAATCATATTGTATAGACAGAACCATGCTAAATAGAGGATTCTTGTGTCCACTGAATGCAGGTGCTACTGTATGAGGCAGACTCAAATGGCCTCTCAAGTGGCTGGCTTGCTTGCCTCTTTCTCCACCTTCTTACAGAAGAGCAATTCCTAATGCCTGACATGGCTTAAAAAAAGCTGACAGGGGACAGCCTCCAGATATAACTGAGCAGGAAGCTAGAAACAGCAATCCCTGCACATTCTGCTAAACTCAACTTTGAGGATAGTCTGGTGGTGCATCCTGGCTTGGACTAGGGAAGAGCAACTGGCCGAGATCATGGTCGAGCCACCAATTATCACCTCCTCTGAGGAACGCACACCCTTTTTTAAGTAATCAACCAATTAAAATTTTAAACTCAGGAATCTTTCTCTTAAAACATACAGATTTTTATTACAATTTCAAAAACATCCAAGACAATTATTTATAGCCTAAATGCAATTATTTATAGCCTTGTAAAAATATGGGCCAGATGAATAGAAAAGACGGCTGGTTTTGTTCATTTGTTTTTACTCTCTCACTGCACCACTGTGCGGTTTAGAATTACTGCATTTGGTTGTCAGCAACTGGATAATCTCCAACCGGTTATAAGAATCGAACCTGTTTGGTTTATCACACACAAGACACACACACAGAGTTGTGTATATAAATACAATCTAAATGTCCCCTCAATGGGTAAACAGGAGTTGAAACAGTTGGAATATTCATTACTATGGGTAAGTTAGAATTGTATGAATGTAGGCAGAAAATTTTCCTTCCCTGGGTCTTGGGTTTTTAAATATAAATAAATACACCTAATTATGCTTACAGATTGTTTTATTCATCTAATGGTGTTTTAAAAACGTGAATGTGAATGACTTTTCTAAGCACTCACTTCCTAGTTCCCTAATATCACCCAGCTGCCTGCTTCTCACATTTGCTTCTCTTCTTGGTCCCTGGAAGGATTTGGGCTTGCAGACCCTGCATGAGATGATTTAGCCTTCCTCTAACTGCCAGATTCTGCTATCCTGATTCTTACTGAGTTGCTGAGTTGTTGAATCTCTTTGTTGGGAGAGTAAGTAAAACTCTCATTCTTTTACAGATAGGCTTGCGGATTTATTAGGAAGAAATGAAGCATGCTCAGACAAAAAGAAAAAAAAGTCAATTTCTTGTTATTCTTCGGTTTTTTAATTTCTTTGCAGATATTTTGGAAGATCCCTGTTCTGTAACTCTACATTCTTATCTGCAAAGTATCACTTATTTCAGCCAGTTAATAACCACCTCTCCTTGTCAAGATGTTATATCTGAGACACTCCCAGAAGTTTCTGCTGGTTTTTCTTCCTTTGTCTTTCCTTAGGGATATTGGGCAAATATCTCTGACAACTTAAACCTTGATGTGACAAATAGAGATTTCACATTTATGATTAAACCATCATGATTCCACAAAGGGACAGCCTGAGCCTTCATTTGGTTTGGGCTTGGAGCCAACAGAAGTTGAGTCAGACACTCCTAGTGAGTAAAGGATCGCGGGCTCAACTTAGAATCAAGCAGGGCAGAGGGGCCTTTGGTTGTAGAGCTGTACTCAAAGAACATAACACTCCTCCTGCCAAACCAAACTTAATGGCTCTGCCCTCCAAAAGTCACAGCTTTTATCAACCAACTGGTATTCTACTGTGAGATGCACAATCTATCCCACTTTGATCTCAGCAACAATATGCTTGAGGCAATGATCTCAATTTTGCAATCATAGCTGAATTGATGTAAAACTGGGGACAATCACTTTACAACTTTCTTTACTCAAATCTCATTTCTCCCTAACAGCAGAGCCACTGCCCCCAAACTGACAATCGGCTAGAACAGTGTGCAGAATCACCTGAGGATCTTGCTGAAATGATAATCCCGACTCAGTGAGCCGGGAGTGGGCCTATGATTCTGCCTTCTGACTGCTCCCAGCTGATGTGGGTGCTTATGGTCCACAATTGCATTTGGAGTAGCAAGGACCTAGACAGCTTTGTCCATTTCAATTAGGTGTTTATTTGCTTCCAAGTGCTGACTTCTGTGCTAGGTGCTGGGAATACAAAGATGCATGAGACAATTGCTTTCCTCGGAGAGCTCACTGTTTAATGAAGAGGTAGACACATAAATATCTAACAGTGGTGTACATGATAATTGCTATCATTACAATATGAATACAGTCCTTTGGCACCAAAGAAAGAAGTGAGAGATAAAATTATAAGTTACAATCAATGTACAAATACTCCTATCTCCACCTACCTCTGCCCTTTTTTTATCCTGTGCATGTTCCAACATGAAAAACACTTGTAACGTGGAACCCAGATCAGACCTCCCTTAAAACTGATATTTCCAAGAAGTCAAGCTCTGGACAAACTGCATATAAGCAGATGCTTTCAAAAAGGTGAAATCATGATTCTCATGTAAATATAAAACAAATGTGTGTCAAATACTTTATTCAATTAACACTGATCGAAGAGCATTTGAGAAGCTACGTGTTTAGAGGCAACATTAGGATAAGATTGCCAGGTCAAACACAAAGCTGGTCAATGTCCAACAGAGCCATAAACTGTAAGATAACTTTTGGGTTATCTTTTCTAAGGGACAGAGATTATTTGCATCTCCAGCAGATAAAACCTGCATGTTAAGAACTGGATCTCTAGAGCTGTAAGGTAGCTCAAACAATAGAAAGTCAACCTAGCACTAAGCCCCCGGTAACCTCTTTCGCTTATTTTCAAGTTTCAGATAAATTTTCTGATTTCACACCCAGCCTCCAGAAAATTATTGCAAGATGGGAGAAGATCCCCTTTCACTTCAACTAGCTCTAAAGGTACTTTAGGAACTGAACCTTCCTAATTTACCTGATTGGATCTCATTCCCAGATGAAATGATTGTTAGTAATAGCATCTGTCATTGATTGAGGTACTAGATTATGTATTTTAGGTACATTATCTCTCTCAGTCTTCACATCAGCCCTTGAAGTAAGTACAACTATCCGTCCTTGACAGTTGAAGAAATAATCTCAGGGAGGTTAGATGAGTTGCCCAAAACCATGCAACTACTGGCACAGCCAGGATTCAACACAGTAATATTATTATGAATACAATAAGTAATGAGCAAATGAATGTGAGGCCTTAATGTTAGACAAGAATAGTTTGGGTTTGGGATCAACGTGATTTGTACGATTTTTTTTTCACAGTGCTTAACATTTGCAGGTCCTTTGGATGAGGGCATTGTTTTCAGAACCTATGTTAAAAATAGAATAATATTTGATTGAAAAAGAGTGGGGAGGCCAGGAGAGAGCAGTTTGCTGTGGGACAGACACTGTGGCATTCCAGGCTGCAGTTTTAGGGCCTGGAACCACAGGAGCGCAGTAAGGGCAGGGCTGGGCAGGGCTGGGCAAGGCAGGGTCGGCTCACACTCCCCACCTCCGGTTGCTCCTTGGCACCTGGCTGCATGGCTGGTTCACTTCCTCTGCTACCACGAAAGCTATTTCTCAGGACCTGGGATGAATAATCTAATCAAGAATGATGCCACCTTCCCAAGAAGCACTTCCTGGCCGCTCCCCAGTCACCTCCTCAGGATTACATCCTCCTGAGGGCCTATCATAGAACTTTTCTGCTTGGGGTAGGTAAAGGGAAGTCCTAACAGATGAGCCATTAGCTGGGGTGGGGCAGATTGCAGAGCAGGAAGGCAGTCTCTCTCAGAGCAGAACAGGGCTACAGGCAGGCAGGGAGCCACAGCACCTATCCCAGAGGTCATTTCTGATGTTAGAGTTCCCTTGGATATTTGTTAAAAAATGTGTCCTCCCAGACCCCAACCCAGACTTACTGAATGAGAAACTCAGGGATAAAGCTCAGAAATCCTTAATTTTTAACAGCCTCTCTTGGTGATTCAATCTGAAAACCTTTTGTCCCACATCACTAGTTCTTACCCCTGATTTCACATTAAAAATTAAAACCACCTGAGAAACTTCTTTTTTTTGAGACAGGGTTTCACTCTGTCACCCAGGCTGGCGTGCAGTGACACAAACTTGGCTCACTGCAGCCTCGACTTCCCAGGCTCAACAGTCCTCCCACATCAGCCTCTCAAGTAGCTGAGACTACAGGCACACGCCACCACTCCTGGCTAATTTTTGTATTTTTTTGTAAAGGCGGGGTTTTGCCAGGTTGCCCTGGCTGGTCTCGAATTCCTGGGCTCAGCCAATCTGCCTGCCTCAGCCTCCCAAAGTGCTAGGATTACAGGAGTGAGCCACCATGCCGCCCCCCACCCTGTCCCTGAGAAACTTCCAAAAGCAGCATGTCCTGGCCCGGAAATCTGTATTTTTTAAGTTCTCTGTCCCACCCATTCCAGGGAAACTCTAAAGTAAAGCTAGTGTGGAAAACCATTTTTCTAGAATTCAGTGCTTCTCAAACAAGCGTGCATTCAAATCATCTGGGAATCTTGTTAAATGCAGATATTGATCCCGTACGTCTGGGGCGGGTCCTGCGACTCTGCATTTCTAATAATCTCTGTGGTGCAGCAGATGCTTCTGGTACTACTTCGAGTGGCAAGATTCTCCATTGTAGATCTTTAACCTTGGCTGATCACTAGGATCACCTGTGCAGATTGCATTGGTTTCTTAGGGCTGCTGAAACAAATACCAGAAACTTCTGGCTTCAAATAGCACACATTTTTGAAATCAGTTTTGGAAATCAGAAGTCCAAAACCAGTTCCACCGGGCCAAAGTCAAGGTGTCAGCAAGGCTGCTTTCCTTCTAAAGGCTGTAGGAGAAATCCATTTCCTTGCCCTTTCTAGTTTCTGGAGGGCACTTACGGTCCTTGCCTGCTCATGGACCCTTCGTCCGTTTGCGAAGGGCATCATCACTCCTATCTCTGCTTCCCTTGTCCCCTGGCCTCTGACTCCTGCCCAGTAAGGAACCTTGTGGTTACATCAGGCTCACCTAGATAATCCAGGGTGATCCCTTCATCTCAACACCCTTAACTTAATCACACCTGCAAAGTCCCTTTCACCATATAACAGCGTGTTTATAGCAGTACGATTCACTATTGAGAAAATATGGAACCAGCCCAAATCTCTATCAATCAATGAGTGGATGAAGAAATTGTGGTGTACATATATATATATACATATACATATATATAATTATGTTTTTGTATTTTTGTATATATAGTGTATATACATATACCACAATTTCTTCATCATATATTCATATAGATATATGATGGAATACATCATAATTCATATATATTATATATATATATATATGATGGAATACTACTCAGCCATAAAAAGAAACGAATTAATGGCATTTGCAGCAACCTGGATGGAACTGGAGACTATTATTCTAAGTGAAGTAACTCAGGAATGGAAAACCACATTGTATGTTCTCACTCATAAGTGGGAGCTAAGCTATGAGGATGCAAAAGCATAAGAATGACACAATGGACTTTAGTGACTTGGGAGGAAAGGTTGGGAAGGGGGCGAGGGATAAAAGGTTACAAATTGGGTGCAGTGTATACTGCTTGAGCGATCGGTGCACCAAAATCTCACAAATCACCACTAAAGAACTTACTCATGTAGCAAAACACCACCTGTTCCCCCCAAACCTATGGAAATTAGAAAAAAAAATCACAGGCTCCAGGAATTAGAACATTTTTGTTGGGGGTGCATGCATTCTTCAGCCTACCATGGAGATTTTTTTTCTTTTTTAATTCTGAAACTGAGGTCCCTTGGTAAAGACCCTGTTGTGTTTGGTCTAGGGCAAGGCCAGGCCCTTGTCAGAGGCTCTGGGCTGAGTACAGCACTATGCATAGGGGGCTTGTGAAACGCCGCTCCTCCTAGGCCAGGGCACACTCGTGTGGGGCCTCCCTCCACCCCTTCCACTGATTCCTCCCTGGACTTCCACTCAAAAACCCCAGCACACAAACTGAGGCCTCACAAGAGAGTCAAGGAGGCAAATGTTGGTCTTTCCCCCTGCTTGGGAGGCCATTGCAATTAGGGACCTGGTTCCTGCTTTTTGTCCCAGGAGTTCACAGAGCTAGGGCAGCAGGCTGAGGGTTGAATCAACCCTTCTCCCCAAGCAGGCCCTGGATATTAGTGCGTTTCCTTTTTATTTGGCATTTATAGTATTCCCAGCCACTTCTCAACCCTTATAATTATAACCCGGATCCCACTCAGCCTCCTTCAGCTCGGGTTTAAAAGCTAAGCGATCTCTTGAAGCAGCCAACTATTAAAACTTCATGGCCTTTTACGAAATATCAGTTGACAGAAGGTATTATGAAACACTGCCTAGTATGATTACAATTACAGTGCAATTGTCGACACACATGAGTCAAGCATACTGTGTGAAGTGACAGTTGGGATGGCATAGTTTCTTCCCTCGCTGGCTGCCCAGGCCTGGGGCTTTCCTAATCCGTCTCCATGGCCTGGTCCTTGCCATCAGCTCTGAGGGGCAAAAGCCAGCCACTCAGCCAGACAGGGGCCAACCCCACTGGTGGCTTCTGGACTTATCTTTGTACGATGCAGCATGCTGGTTTTCTACTAGGCCTTTCCGGGGACTTAAGGCATGGCTTTGAGCAGGGGCTGGGTGATCCATTTTCCTTTATGAATTCAGCTACAGCAATACAAACAAGCCCTGGCATGCGCCTACCGGCATGGCCACCTAGGTGTCCCAGATGAGTATGATTTTTGGTGGGATCCCCAAGAATATCTACCTCCCTGCCCTCTCTGACTGCCAAACTTCTCCAGGAAGGGCTTTACAGATGCTTTAAGTCTCTCAACACTGCAAACTAACTTCAGCCACCATCTCTCTTCTGTGCTATCTTGAAGATCACCTCAAGGCTGAATCCAATGGTATTCTCCCAGTCCTCACTCTCCTTAATCTATTTTCAGTTTCATACTGTTGAAATTCACTCTTAGTATAAAGTCCAAATTTT
This sequence comes from Pongo pygmaeus, assembly GCF_028885625.2. NCBI lineage: Eukaryota > Metazoa > Chordata > Mammalia > Primates > Hominidae > Pongo > Pongo pygmaeus. The sequence goes on from NC_072377.2 coordinate 61,812,732, forward strand.
ATTACTATGGCCTATGTCATCCGCCCCCATCCTACCCTTCCAGTTCTATCACATGTCCCCTTCCTCTCTGGTCTCTGGGCACCTGTCACCCTGGCCATCTGCTGCCCTCCAATGTGCCAAGCTCTTTCCTGTCTCAGCAGCTTTGCCCTGCTTTTCCCTCTGCTGGAAAGCCCATCCACTCTTCTTCCTTGGCCAGGTGCTTTTTCACCTGCACATCTGAGCTGGAGTAGCACCTGCTGAAAGAGGTCTTCCCTGGCCACCTCTCTAAAAGGACGTGTCACCCATTCTTAATACCCTGTATCACAGCAGCCAGCTTACTTCCTTCATAACCATTATTGTCATTTGTAATTATTTGTTAGTTTCTTACTTGGCTCATCTGTCTTTTCCACTGGACAGCAAGCTTCTCAAAGAGAAGGACCAGATTTGTCTTGTTCATCAATGAATCTCCAGTGACAGAAGCTGAATACATAGACTGAATTGACTGGCCCCCCTGTACAGGTTCTCCCTTGGCTCTACGCTGTTTTGCTCTTCTGCTCTTCCCCCACTTCTTCTTTCCTTCATTGGCTTCCTCCACCATTTCTTAAGGTTTACCTTGACCCCACCTCTTCTTGTTTGGTTTGTTCATGAACTCCTGTGAACTCAGCAGCCTCCTCTTGAAGGCTGAGAGCTACATCTCTACCCACCTACTCCCTAGGGCCCAACATCCAGCCTTCAATGCCCATCTTCTATTTTATTGTGCTTGCCAGACATTTCCATCAGGAAGGTCATTTTCCCCTAAGCCAGCTTTTCCTCCTGATTTCCATATTTCTCTTGATGGTATCTTTCTTTAGTCATTTAGGCTTGAAATCTCGGCACCATTTTTTACTCCAATCCTCTTCCTTCATTCATTCAGGTAAAAAGCTACATAGTAGCTACACATTATCCTCTGCCATGGGTCTTCTTCAGAACCATAGCCCCTCTTTCCTGGATTATGCAAATAGCCACTTAACTGATTTCCTGACCTCGGCTTCTCCCCACCATGCTCCACGCTTCTGTCACTATATTAGCTGACATTGTATTCTTCCAGTGCTCAAACACCTTTAGTGGCTCCCTACTGGCGAGAAAGTAAAGTCCAAATTCCTTAGACTGATAATCAGGCCCCAAGTTACCTTTCTGGTTGGCCTTCTATTATTGCCCCATCTGTAGTCTCCATGTTCTAATCCAATATTTGTCATTCCTCTCTGAGCCTTCCTACCTCTGATTCTTTGCTTCTGCCATTTTCTTCATCTGTAATGCCCTCCTCCATCTTTGTCTGACAATATATCAAGAACCACTCCCAAGACTCCCTTTGTCATACATTTTCCTTTGATTCTGTCCAACAAGAATGACTGAATGCCATGCCTTTTATCTCACTTTTCTTTGAATTTCAGTTATATCTATACCTGTGTCTCTTTTAGACCATATTTAAGTTCTATGAGGATTTTTTAAAAAACTGTGTCATAACCATTGTTACTTCTTCAATGCATGAATACCCCCATGCCCACATATGTGTGCGTGTGTGCAGACACATACACACGCACACACACAGAGGTAGTTAAAAGTCTTTAACAAGGGCTGTAAATAATTGTCCTCAAGGCACTCTATGGAGAACTCATTGACACCCATGAAAGGATGGAGCAAGTTTATGTTACACAGATGTCAGAATAATGTTGTGGCTTACTCTCTGTGGAGCTTGGACCTCTAAATTAAACTAAAACAACCCTTGTGATCATCCTCCCAGCCGTGATTTAACTGCATTCCCTCATGGAAAGAAACCAGTCTGGACCTAGAGGAAATCAAGCTGTTGTTTGAAAGGCTGGATGCAGGGGCTGAGAGCACAGGCTCTGTCAGTACTGATCCCAGTGAGCTTGTCACAGGCATCTGTTTCTGCGGCACAACATAGAGTATTTGCCAAAGGAAGTTGGGGACTTCTTAACCAGTGACAAATGGCTCTCTCATCTCTGAGCTCATGTGGCACTTTTTACCATTCATCTTTAGGGAACCAAATCAGTAAACATATCAAGTAACCATTGTAGTCTCCAGTGGCTAGAACACACCCGACCCATAGTAGACACTCGATGTTTCATTAAAGAAAGAATAAATGCATGGGCTTCTCTATTCCCCTCCCACCATGGGGAAGCTCATACTTCCAAATATTAGGACGAAATGCCTTCTTATCTGGCCTTCTGGGACAACTCACAGGACACCGGCAACCACTATTGCTTACCTGGAAGCTTTGTCAAGGCACCTGGCATCATAAGTCTCAGGCTTCAAGGAAAAAGCCCACCTGGACCTGGAGTTCTGCATGGGGGTAGTAGGGAAAGAAAAAATGCTTTAAAATCAGAGACCTTGTGTTGCATCTCAGTTCTGTGACCCTAGACCTATGCTGTCCAGTATGGTAGCCACTAGCCACACGTGGCTATTTAAATCTAAATCAAATAAAATTAGATACAATTAGAAACCAGTTCCTCAGTAGCACTAGCCACATTTTCAGTGCTCAATGGCCACATAAGGCTACTGGCTTCCACACTGGACAGCACAGACGTAGAACATTTCCAACATTGCTGAAAGCTCTATTGGACAAGCACTGCCATAGACAAATCACTTAGCATCTTTGAGTCTCAGTTTACTCATTTGTCAGTTGGATTAGATGGTACCCAAGTTTCTTTTCTCTGAAAATTTTGGAAAGTCTGGAATCCACACCTATTCCCTTCGAAGTGCTAGAATATGACTGATTGACGAATAATTAGAATATAAAATGGCCAGAGAATAGTGACAACAGAAGTTTAGCTACAAGCTTGGTGCAACAGTTGGAGAAAGGGGAGAAATTTGCTTTGACCTGGTGCTTTGCAGGCTCTCACTATGTTAAAGTCACACCTTGTCTTTCACCCCCTGCACTTATACCCCCGCTCCCAAGCCGTTCCCCAGCCTCAAAAAATATATTCAACTGTTTGAGCCTACTCTCCGCTAGTTGGCTAAACTGATCAGCTAAGTACCACTACATTTTAGTGTTGATGCCCAAAGGGTTCAAATGATAGCTTAGTGTGCTGCAAGGCAAGAGCACAAGCCAGGATTTAGCAGAGCTCAGAGCTAGACCTTGACCTGTCACCATGCAGCTGGTAACTTTGGATAAGTCACCTGCTGGGGCACAATTTCTTCATATGTAACATTATGTAAGTCTAAGGACTTCAAGGTCATCCCCAAATCCAAGATTCTAGATTGTAGCATTAGGTTTTCCATTGCACTGGCCAGTTTGCATTGGCAAGATTGTCTCTAGAGTGATGGGGAAGGTCTCATAAAACAGGGGTATTCCCCTTCCCAAAGCCCTAGGCTAGGTAGTACAGTGCAAGCTGCCCTTGTTTCTAGTCAAGCTCCCTCCTGCAGATGAGTCACTCAGCAGAAAAGGTGTGTCCAGGCGCCTGCCTGCCTAGGCTGATTAATGGAATTCCTTATATGGCACTTGTTTTTCTGACAGGCAATATGTTCTTGGAAATGAAGCTTAAGTCAGGTCTTCAGGTGACATTCAGAGAACATTTGCTTTGTTCTGTTTCACAGAATGTTGTCTCAAGGCGAACAGCCTTTTCACCAGGAAGTTTCCTCCTGGACATGTTCAGCTGCCACAGAAATAGTTCAGATTCAGGGCCCAAAGCAAGGGGCATAGTGTGCCCTGCTCTCTCCCACAAATAATCCCATGTTCTCTGAAAAGAGGGCACCATGAAGGCAGAAGCCCAGATAACTGGAGCTCTGCTGTAGCCAATGTCTCTGCCAGGGTGGTGTGGAGATGCAGAGCCCTGCACGTGGTCTTCTCTTCCTTCTCTCTCTTCTTATGGCACATGGGCTGCTGCAGTGCAGAACGGCTTGGTGTGTCCATGCTGGCTGGACAAGGACAATGAGGGTACAGCCATATTCCTAGATGGGAGATTGGGTCAGCATGACCCTGTACAGTGAGGGTAGCTCACTCTGCTCACAGACTGAACACACGACCTTCTGCCTGCACCCCCGCCCTCCAACTCTGGAGGATGCTAGCCTCTCTTGAGTCAAGACCGAGATGCCCCAGCCCCTGGCAATAGAAACTGTTCACCCTGCCTGCCTGAACCTGGAGTTTTCCAGTACCATGCATGAGGGCTAGTTATGTGTCAGGGGCCATTTCATGCCTCACCACATTTTCTCTGAGCCTCATGGTCACCCTGCAAGGTAGGTATTATTATCTTTCCTACTTTACCGATAAGAAGAATGGGGAGCATGACTTGCCTATAGTCACCCAAACAGACAAGTGGCTGAGCTGGGACCAGAACTGGCTCTGGGAGGCTTTGGTACCCATGCTCTAGTTCTCTGAAGACTGGAGCCCTCCTAGAATAAATGAGTTTAAGGTTCAGCTATTAAGTTTGAAGAAAAGTCTAGGAAGGGAAATGTATTTCTTTCCTATTGCTGCTGTAAGAAATTGCCACAAATTTAGTGGCTTTAAAAAACACAGATTTATTCTTTTAGAATTTTGGAGGCTGGAAGTTCAAAATAAATTTCAGTGGGCTAAAGTCAAGGTGCCAGCAGGGCTCATTCCTTCTGGAGGTTCTAGGGGAGAATCCATTTTCTTGCCTTTCTATCTTCTACAGGCTGTCTGCATTCCTTAGTCCTGTATCCAAAGGCCCTTTTGCCATATAAGGTAACATAGTTACAGGTTCTGGGGATCAGAGAGTGGATACCTTTGGAAGGCATTTATTCAGCCTCCCACAGGGGATTTCTCATTCACCTTGAGAAACATAAATAGTTGTTGAAAATGCATTTGAGTTACCTCCTTCACCTATGCTCAGCCCTTTTCTCTTCCTCTTGGGTGGAAAGCAGGTCTGCAGAGACCCAGGGGTCACGAGACGGTAGAAGGAGAAGACACCACACAGAGGCGCTGGGCACATGCACCCAGGCCACTCCTTGCTCCTGTGCACTCTTCTTTTCTGTGGGGGTGGAGGCAGGAGAGTGAGAGGTCAGAGGCCCAGGGGCTGATACATTAGCTTTCTCAACCTCCTTTCTCATATGAAGGAAGCCCCCATTTCCTCTAAACTGCTTCACTACGATGGCCAGAAAAAAGAGCACCTATTTGCTTTAAGTATGTATTTTGTGTCCCATTGCATTTGAAACATGTCCAGTGTCCCCCCCATGGTCTTCACAAGGCCCTGCAAGATGAGCCTCCTGGCCACGTTTCCCACCTCGACCCATGCCAGTGCCTTCTTCCTCCCTGTGTTCTAGCCACACAAGCGTGGTTGACACAAGAGAACGCTCACAATTTCAGCAGAACCAGCCATTGTTTTTTTCTGGTACTGCTTGCTGATAAGACACGTGTGCAGTGGCTTAATGCGTCCACATATGTCAGAGTCTTGCTTTCCACAATGCTTAGACTGTCTTTGAAAACAGAAATGTTATCTAAGCAACCTAACCCCCTTATGGATTTTTTTTAAAAGCCCACAACAAAAAAGCATTAAAGTAACTAAACCAATACCTTTAAGTCACTCAAGTTCTAGCTAGGGACTATTAAAACGACTTCTTCCTTCAAAGCCTAATATATTTTGCAAAATTACTCCTTGTGTGGCAAGCAGGATGGTTAATATTATCCTTACTTTAGAGATGGGGAGACAGTCTCAGAAAAAGGAAGACAACTTTTAAATAATAGTCCCAAGACTAGAGCCCAGTCGCCCAGTCTTTCTTTTTTTTTTGAGACGGAGTTTCGCTCTTGTTGCCTAGGCTGGAGTGCAATGGCGTGATCTCGGCTCACAGCAACCTCCGCCTCCCAGGTTCAAGCCATTCTCCTGCCTCAGCCTCCAGAGTAGCTGGGATTACAGGCATGCGCCACCACGCCTGGCTAATTTTGTATTTTTAGTAGAGATGGGGTTTCTCCATGTTGGTTAGGCTGGTCTTGAACTCCGGACCTCAGGTTATCCGCCTGCCTCGGCCTCCCAAAGTGCTGGGATTACAGGCGTGAGCCACCGCGCCCAGCCGAGCCCAGTCTTTCTAAACCACCCCTCCTTCTGTGCTTTGCATCTTAGGGTACTTGAAGATAAAGGATAAGGAACATTGTGAAAAGACAAAGCAACAGAGAGGTCTGCAAAATGATAAGCAACACAAATTGGCTGCTGATAAAAAACTGGACACAATCTATATATATATGATATATGATATATGATATACCACTGTAGAGTTCAGCTTGGCAGGACCAGAGGGTGAGAGCTACTTCTGGGGAACCCTAGCCTACTTGGCTGCTTTCAGCCCATATGTGCCCTGCACCCTTCATCCCTTTTCCTGCAATTTTTCTGTTTCTCCCTCCAACTTCACACTCTGACTCAGATATCAGGAGACAGCAGCTGAGGCCAGTGGGAGATGAGAAGGGGAGGAGGGGGTTGGAAACCATCTCCTCTCTGTGCCACACCCACCTTCATGGCCCTTCTACATGTAGTTGATCAACTTTGCCCAGGTCATTCTTGGAATGCCAGAAGTTGGAGGGCAGGAAAAGAGGCATTTCTTCCAGAGTTTTCAATGGACGGGTCTTCCTAAAACATTTGCAGGGGCACCAGAATATAAAGTTTTAGGCTCAGCCCAGTAGTCAAGTGTTATATATGCATGTTTTATTGCTTGTTTGCTTATTTCTAATGACCAGATCTTAGAGGAGAACATGGGCTCTGCTCTCTGACCAATGGGCTCTAACCCCCATACTGTCTTGGCCAGGTCACAAACTTTTTGAGCCTTAATATTCTCATCTGTACAACTGAAGTAATAAGAATACCCACCTTTCTGGGATTGTAAAGAGGATTAATTAAGATAATGTCTGATTCCAAGTAGTTTCTCAATAAACTAGAGTTATCATTGACTTCACTGTGTCCACCATCTTGAATACAGTCTTTGATCAACAATTGGATGGATGATACATAAAATAAAGATATATCATTGCATCCATGTTGCAGACATGAACCAGAGCTCTGGAATCCAAGAAAAGTTTTGGCATTCCACTCTCCCTTCTCAGGGATGACTTTAATCTTCAGAACCCATGTATGGATGCTCATTGTGGGTAAATGTGAATTAGTGGTAACAAATCACAAAGCTTCCAGGAGGATCCAGGAGTCCTTTTTCTGACCAGGCTACAACCATTAACAGGTCTCAAACAGCATTAAAAGAAATAGGCTGGAATAGAAAATACCAATAGTAAGGGTATTTTTTTTTAGCTTTCGTTTTTTTAATATGAAATTAAAATATAGTAAGATTTAATTTACTATAAATTTATATGAGTTAATTTATAGTAAATTAAATTCAGTATGCTGTACTCATGTATACATATAAATAAACATAAATACTTATATGTATTATTTTATTTATACTTATTTGTATTTATGTTTGTGTATTTATATGTATACATGCATATAGCATACTGAATTTAATGTACTATATAGTTCCTACTTTGGGTTATAATCCAAAAACTTTTAAAGATGCTGTTCTTGGTATAGACATTGCCTTTGCCCAATTTTCATAGAACCATAATTACTGTTGATTGTCCACCTTGTGACTATTTTTGGACTGTGTGTTTTAACAGAGCAACACCGAGAGTGAATATGAGAATCTAGGGTTTGGGGAAGACTCATGTTCTCAAGCTGCCTGGCTAGGTCACCCCGTTTCTTCAGGGAGCATAGTTAATGGTACATTTTAAGCAATGGAGCCATTGAGTGAGTGACACTTGGGAGTTTACATTGGTGGGGGTATGTCAGTGACTGCTTATGGGTGCTTCTGCTGCCCATATGTATGGTGCAGGCTGGACTTCAGAGAAATATCACGGAACACAATGACCGCTTACATTCCTTGCCCTGCGAACCACATCTCCAGCTCAGTCTCTGTCATTTCTGAGCTGTGTGTTGAGCCCTTCCTCTATAGGAGGAAAGACTCAGGGTAGGAAAAGAACCATGTGGAGGAGTACAGGAGCATGCAACGTTCTGTGACTACCACTCCTGGCAGAAAAACAAGGGGCTCTCCCAGTGACGCCAGTGGTGATTCCTCACAGCACCTCCACTCAAAGATAAGTATTCATACTGGTTTGAATTAGATAGAAAATACAGGAATGATAAATAATGCTCATCTTTCAGGGACCATAAAAAGGAGTAATTAATGTGAAATTCAGAGCCATTTGATGATGAGAAAGGATGAAGGCAGCCTTCCTCGCGAGACGACGTGGAAAGAGCAATGGACTGGGAGCCAGAAGGCCTGGTGTGCAGGAGCAAGTCTGCCACTAACCAACCAACCTCCTGGACACACCATAGCCTCTCTGGGCTTCAGTGTCCTCATCTGTGAAATGAAGGAGTCAGTATAGGTCATGGTGTGGAGAAGGAAGAGGGTGTGGCCAGATAATTATTTAAGCCAAATAACTGTTCATTGAAAAGTTGACCAGAAGATACAAAAACCCATCAAAATGAGGCAACTCTGAGGCAAAATGGGGCCCCAGACTTTGGGGCCCCACTTTGATTTCTCCCATGACAGGTAGAATCCTCAGGTGGCCCCTAAGAGCTCCAGCCCCACTGTGTACCTCCTTCCTCTCACTTATTCAAACACTAATCTAAGTACTGCTATGGGGGAATTTTGGAGGTGTATTTAAAAGTCCAAATCCACTGGGCTTAAGATGGGGATATTTTCCAGGTGGGTCTGACCTGATTATACAAATCCTTTTACAGTAGAGCGTTTACTCTGGCTGATGACCAAGCAGAAAGCCAGAGATTGGAAGCACAAGAAGGATTTGACACATTATTGATGGCTTGAAGATCTAGGGGCTCAAGTGGCAAGGAATGTGGTAGTTTCAAGGAGCTGAGAGCAGCCTCCACTCCATAGCAGCCAGCGAGAACAAGGACTTCAGTCCTATGGGTGTAACAAGTAGAAACTTAGAAGTCAGCTTTTCCCCAGAGCCCCTAGGCAAGAACTCAGACTTGTGAGACCCTGAGCAGAGAATTCAGCCATGCTGTGCCAGACTTCTGACCTACAGGACCCTGAGATACTAAATGGAGGCTGTTTTAAGCTGCTAAATTTATGATAATATGTTTCACAGCAACAGAATATCAATACACTCCCCACATCGCATGGTGGCTGGCAAGGACCTCCACAAATGCCAACCTCTGAGGATCCCTATAAAGACACCTGAATTGGATTGTCTCTGCCATCTTTGATGGCTGCAAGTTTCTACATTCCCCCCAACATTTCATGTCATTCTGAGAATAGCTTGATGGAAATCATATTTGAAGCTGTGAGCTGTAGAAAGTCTCCACTTTTTGTTTGTTTTTTTGTCTAGTGACCTGTGGGCCATTAGAAAGAAGTGTGAATTACTAAGTAATAATTGTATAACATGGAACAGGGTAATAACCATTTTTCAGGGTTTGGTTGGTCTGAGAATATGGAAAATGTATTGGTAGTCAGTAGAACCAAGTTACATGTCACCCTTGGGTAGGCAGCTGACTGGATGTGGCAGTTTACCTTCTAACTAAAGCTCTAATCTCAGAATGTCAGAGTCTCCTTTGTTCTGACCACCCCAAGATGAAATTACAGCCAAGCATTATGTTCAGAGAATAGTCAGCCCACCCAGGCCACTTACACCAAGCCAAAAATGAGAAGAATTTGGCCAAGGAAGCTGATGGAGTCCATCTTTATCCATTGTGTTGTTCTCTTTGAGTGTCCTCTGATGCAAAGGAGGAAATTCGTGGTGACTTTAAATGTCACCAGTGTTTCAATGAAAACAGGAATATTGCCTATGGAAACACTTCCTGACTCAGAAAAATCGTTACGACCTCCAAGACCCTAATTATCCCAGGTGGGTCCCAACACTCCCTTGATGGAACTACTTCACAGTAGGGAAAGAGCACAATAGTCAGAAACTTGGATTTGAATCTTATCCCTGCCACTCACTAGCTGTATGCCTTAGGTAAGTTGCACAAATTCTTTGAGCCTCAGTTTCCTCATCCACAGGGATGACTAAGAACGCCTCCCTAAATAGGAATAATAGTGCTCACTTCATAGAGATCTAGTGAAAATTGCCTAAGATCACATGCATAAAAGATCTCATACAGTATTCAATAAATGTCAATCATAGTAGTAGAAGTTATATTTTTATCATATTTGTCCTTTAACAGTTTCCGTATTGGAAACAGTTTTTCCATTCTAGAGGAACTTTATCATTCTGCCTCTGACCTGCTCTTCATTCCTGAAGAATTTATGGAGTTCCTACTGAGATAGCCAGGGCTCTCCTGGTAATCGAAATATTATAAATGACCTAGAAGAAATAACTCTTTTTCTCCAGGAGCTCGTATTTTTATATTAAAAAGATATGCAGATTATATAAGCAAAATGGAATAAGTTAAAGTGTCAACCAACCATAAATTGCTGCAACAATCTTTGGTATCATTTATCCTCATCATAATTATTATTATTACTATGAGTAGGTGAAGAACAACCACAGGATTCAGTGTTTAGTATGCATTCTTAGGCCAGGTGCAGTGAATCATGCCCGCAATCCCAGCACTTTGGAAGGTCAAGGCAGGAGGATCACTTGAAGCCAGGAGATTGAGATCAGCCTGGGCAACAAAGTGAGACCCTGTCTCTACAAAATACTAGCCAGGCGTGGTGGCATGTGCCTGTAGTCCCTGCCTCTGGGGAGGCTGAGATGGGAGAATTGCCTGAGCCCAGGAGGTCAAGGCTGCAGTGAACTGTGACCAAGCCACTGTTCTCCAGCCTAGGTGACAGAGAGAGACCCTGTCTCTTAAAAAAATGCATTCTTGGCCAGGTGCGGTGGCTCACGCCTGTAATCCCAGAACTTTGGGAGGCTGAGGTGGGAGGATCACCTGAGGTCAGGAGTTCGAAACCTGCCTGGCCAACATGGCAAAACCCTGTCTCTACTAAAAGTACAAAAAAATTAGCTGGGTGTGGTGGTGGGCGCCTGTAATCCCAGCTACTCAGGAGGCTGAGGCAGGAGAATTGCTTGAACCCGGGAGGCTGAGGTTGCAGTGAGCCAAGATCACGCCACTGCGCTCCAGCCTGGGCAACAAGAGCGAGGCTCCGTCTCAAAAAAAAAAAAAAAATGCATTTTTAGACTTTAGAATAAGCAAAGTTCAATGTGAACTTGTAGGCTGGGAAAGGTCCAATGTGGGGTGGGCAGGCAGCAATGGACTGAAGCCATGGAGGGGTGGGTGGGATTCACTGGATGCATGGAAGGGCAGCTCAGCAGGATACCTGAAGTTGAGGCTGACTAAAGTGTGGTCAGGATTTAAAGGTCTGGCACGTTAGGAACTGAAAGTTTGTGTTAGAACACTGCAGGTGAGAAGCTTGTATCAGTAAAGAAGACGCTATTTTAGCAAGCTTTGAGCATCACACTTGAGTGATGGAGACTTGGCACTCAAATAGCTAATAAGAAGTCATGTAGATTGTTTAAGAAATGGAGGGCATGTGGAGATTGGCACTTGAGGGCTAATCACTGGTAATTTGCACACCTCTTTTGAGTCTCAGTTTCCTCATCCACGTGGGCAGTGGTGTGTAGGCTGGGTGGCCCAGTGGGGAGACTGGAGGAGACAAAGAGGTCAGTGCAGAGGCTGCTCTACAATGCTTCTGACAGAGGTGAAGAGATTCTCTAGGGAAGTGCTTCTTAAACTGCAGTGTGCACACAAATCCCCTGAGACCTTGCTCAAATGCAGATCCTGATTGAGTCTTTGCCAGGAGTATCTCCCAGGTGATGCTGATGCTACTGATCAGGGACTACACTTGAGTAACAAGGACCAAGACTAAGAGTTACAGCAGAAATGGAGAGACAGAGGTGCATGCATCAAAGGAAGACCTGGTAGAAGTTAGCCTTTGATGAAGTACTGAGACATCCTGCAACGTGGATGAAGGTGAACCTCCAAAACATATGCTCAGTGAAAGAAGCCAGGCACAAAAGAACACATAGTGTATGGTTCTGCTTATATGAAATGTCCAGAAAAGGCAAAAAGCAAAAATATTGAGTCAGTAAGCAGATGAGTGGTTGCTTAGGATAGAGAGTGGAAAGAGAAGTGATTGTGTGTGGGCATGAGGTTTTTTAGGGTGTGAGAAAAATGTTCTGAAATTAGATTATGGGGATTGTTATACAATTTTATAAACATACAAAAAATAGTTGAATTGTATACTTACAATAAGTTAATTTTATGGTAAATAAAGTTGTTAATTTAAAAAAAAGATTCAATACAAGTTTGTGTTTGAAACATAGGAGATAACAGAAAGGAAATAATACAAGAAGAAATTCACCTGTTAAGCCTGTTCCATCGACAGGCTAGCTTTTGTTCTCCCTTGCTTTCTCCTCTTGAAAACAGTGAGTCTGATGGACTGGGATCTGAGCTCAGAGCTAACCTAGGTATTTTAGACACTTCAGTAGTTAGAGAAATTCCTTTTAGTGATCCCAAATCACACCTTGGATATAACTACCTCCACTGCAGGATTGGTCAGGTTAGCAACCTGGAAAGGCATGAGGGGAAAAGAATGAATCATCAGAAAATATATAGTGTAATCATCTGAAAAGGTGACTCATGCATGAATTTTTACATGCCTATTCTTTACTCAGACCCCAGTAACATCTCTTACATTGAAAAAGTATACGTCTTTAGGTTTCCAAGCACAAAATTGTGTTCAGACATTGCATTGCTTTTACCACAATCTGCATACAGCACCAGAGTCTGGAGATTCTGGGTCAGTGTGATCCCAGGACCAGTAACATCAGCATCACCTGAGGACTTGGTAGAAATACACACTCTTACGCTCCACCCTAGGATTACAGAATCAGAAACTGGGTGTGGGGCCCAGAAGTCTGTTTTAACGAGCCCTCCAGGTAATTATTTGCATGTTAACATTTGAGAACTACTACTCTAGGCCATGATATGTGCGCGCACACGCACGCGTGCACACACACACACACACACACACACCAGCCACACTTGGGAAATGACGCCTATTCCAAGACAAGAGCTACTGTCTTGTAAGGGCAGAAGTTATGATGGCAAATATACGGCAGGAATGCAACCACTTCCATCTTCCCTATACATGCCTGTCACCACTAATCCATCACTGCAATCTTTCATAATGAGTCAGGGTAGCAGTGCCTTTGGCCATCTAGCAGTAGAAAACCTCACCAGGTGTCCTGCACTAACGTGGAGTTGGGTGGGGAAAGGCTGAAGTAGATTTAGAAATTGCAATGTGGAGAATTTGGCAGAAAGTGAGAGCCTGATATAGATAGTGTCACTCATTCCCCATGGTCTTGGGTGGCCTATAGGAGATTAAGAATTTCCTATTATCCAAGCTGGGGAACATGGGCTGAAAGATTGGTAGACCCAACAAGGCCTGGAGTCCAAACAAATAAACTCACAAAGTGCCAGAATCTCAAATCCAGAATTGAGGGGCAGAATTAAAGTGTCAGATGCAAACATGAGGTCCCAAAGACCAGGTGGAATCAGCCACATCTGGTGGAAACTGATGCAAGTTATCCAGGGACAAGGTAGGACAAGGGACATCCCGGAAGAGGTCACAGAAGATCCATGGGACAGCTCACACCAAAGACCCCCCTCCCATCTTGCTTGTTCAAGAAGAGTAAGCTTTCCCCTCCCAGAAGCCATTTCGGGGAGGAGAAGGTAGAAAGGATTTTCTTTAAGAACAGAGATATGGCCCTGAATTGAAATACTTAACCAAATACTTACCCTCAAAGAGGCAGTTATAAACTGGAAGAGACTGGGTTATCTGTGAACTGTGAGGTAGACAGGAATTTTAGATCTGTTTCAGAGAATAAAGTTAAAATTTTGGTGGCAAACATCTGATTTGTAACTGTTCATAAAGCTACCTATCAAAATGTTATGGATTTCAGATTTTTTTTTTGTCTTGACATTAGTTTCTCCTAGTCCAGCTAAAACAAGCAAGGCGTGGGAGGCAGATGCAAAGGTCGGCATCGGCCTCAGAGGGTTGACCAGCTCCAGGTTTCAACACGAGGTGCCCCTTGTCCCATTTCAGAATGCTTCCCCTTCAGCCTAAAAGGTTTCAACAGTTAGTGCTTCCCCTTCAGCCTAAAAGGTTTCGACAGTTAGTGCCATTTGGTCCAGTCACATAATCACAGCTGGTAATTGGAGAAGGTGAACATGTGCTTCCAACATTCACTTTTCATAGACTCATTAGGTCAAAGATCATCTGAGCAAACCCTCTCATTTTACAGATGAGGAAACCAAGGTCAAAAAAGCTAAACTAAGTTACTCGCGAACTGTAGCTGGAAAAAAGCTGGAACCAGAATCCTAATTGCTCCAAGTCCAAATTCACAGCTCTTTCTACCACATCAAGCTGCTCATAAACCAGAAATGATCCATTCCACACACTGTAATCATAAACCAAAACCCAAAGATTCCAAGTAGTCTCTTTCTTGAAAGAAACCATTGGTGTTTGCTTTACTTCTTCTTCCTACGTGTGTTTTGAGAGATGTTGTGAGTCTCCTGATGAAAAGCTATTCTGAGAGAAGCTGAGACAAAGCCTCAGTGATCTATGGCTGCCAAAGTTAGCCCCTCTGCAGCTGTACCAGCACAGGGGAGGCGGGGAGGCAGCCAAGCTGTCTTCAGTGCTGTATTCAGAGGTGCGAGCGCCTGGAATTCTGCAATCCAAAAGGGCCTTCTGCGGGGCAGCTGCCTTCTTAGTGTCTTTGAAGGTTCACCCTTTGAAGAATCATCCTTCGACTGAAGGAGGACTTTGCACGTGTCACGCAGCGTGAGTTTCAAAGACTGCCAGAATCCAAAGTCTCGATCAACCCATCAGGATGGGGACAACTTTTAGACAGGAACTGGTGATAATGTGGTGCATATCTTCTTTCTTCCATGACCTCAGAAATTTTGTTTTTAATTTGTATTGCGAAGAAAAATGGAAATCAGAGCAATCACCTGGATAATTTTCTCCAAAAGCACACATTTGCTTTAGTTTCCTGGAATGACTATTCATGAATGCGTTCAGATGCAAGTGTTATTTATCAGTTATCCCCATAAATTTCATGGGGAGCTGTGCTTGGCTCAGGATATTGGGTTGGAAGCCTAATTGCAACTCTTATCCAAAGTGACCAGAACCTTCCCAGTTACCCAGAATAAAGGACCCCCAGTTCCTTCTTTGTGTGTGTGTGTGAGAGAGAGAGAGAGAGAGAGCCATGTCCTTAAGTTGCATTTTCAGTATTGATTTTATTGTGGTCTGCTAATGTTTATATGTCTTAAAAAATGTTCTCTCCATGGATAAGGTCTCCACCTCTCAGGCCACAATAATACCTCGCAGAATGGACAAGCATGGATAATTTTCTTGTTTAACTCCAGGGCCATGTGCATGCCTCCTATTAGCCCTAACATGAGGGGGGCAAATAAATTCAATAAAGTTTCATCAAGTCTTACTTGTTTTTTGCTATGAATGATTTAATATTATAATTATTTTTAGCATAGAGGCAATATGTATCTAACTCAGGGATAAATGATGATTCTGAAGACGTCTTTGCTGTCAATTAACATATTTCAGCTTCCCTAGAACTTGAGGAGAGAGGTTGGACAATATTATATTTGGCTAATGGCAAAGTCTGCAGATACTTCAACAAGAAAGTGAATGGTAATATTGCCTTGCTGATGCTTGCCGTTTTCATTTTTCATTCTCATATTGGTCTCAATAAAACTGTGAAAACTTTCCCTGCTTTTTCTAAATAGTCTTCTTTTATTTCTCTAGAAACAAGAAAAAATAAAACACCACATACACGTATCTCACCCCTCTTCCCTTTGCCTCTCCTACTGCCTGGGCCTTCACTAGACCCATTAGTGCTGGTGGCCAAGTTGTCCTCACTCTCATATGATTTCGAACTCTTAGGTTTGAGAAGGTTGATCACAGCGGGAGGTCACAGGAAGGCAAGCAGTCTGCATTGGTTCTAGAGGGCAAAATTCCTAGATAATAGTTCCTTCCTCTGCTCACCTGGGTTGTCCTTCCTTACACTGTGGAAACCGAGGTTCTGGTGAGCCTTGTGAAGCAGCTATTAGGTCTCAGCCATTAGCACATGGGCCTCTTGGCATATTCACGCTTGGGTGAGCTAAGTCCTTGGGACAGACAGTACCACGATGGAGAGAAGAGAGAAGACACACCACCCTAGGATATTAGGGCCAAAGCCCCCATGGGGAAAGCTTGCACACCACCATCTGCACCAGAAGCAAGTAAGCAGGTGCATTTTATAGAAAGAGTAACATTTGTTTTCATGGAGGAAGTTATTATTTGTATGCTTAAAGCTTTTTAAAAATATCTGCTTTGAATAATCATTCACATGAAAACCATACACTAATGGAATTCTAGGGTTGAAAAAGATCTCAGCTCTCATCTAATTGAGCCCTTCCATTTTAATGATAAGGAAAACAAAGTCCAAAAAGTTTTCCCCAGGCTCTCGGAGTAGAGAAGCCACAGTTAGAACTAACTGAACCCAGAAAGACAGTTCTTTAAGAAGAATGACAACAACAAAAAATCCACATTATTTAATTATTAGTAAAACAATACTTCTTGAGAGAGACAGATAGAAATACAGAGACAGAGACAGAGAAAGGTGGTATAGAGCATGCAATAGGATAATATAGTGGCTAAAGTACAGGCTTTAGGACAAGCAGACCTGACTTCAAGGCTCAGCTCTACCTCCTATTAACCATATGCCCTTGGTTTAGACCACTCTGGCCCTCAGTTTCCTCATCTGTAGACATTTGGATGATAATAATAGAGCAGACAGTGATCTAACTTTTCCTTGCATATTTGTAACAGAACTCTGATCCTAGTGACAAGGATGAGGGGACAGATTACCTGGCCTATGGTCCTTAAGGCAGCCTAGGGAAATTTTGACATATATTAGTACGAATTCCCTATAAATACTTTTAATTGATAGCCCTGACTAGATGGGGGCTTGAAAATGTTTTCCCTCTGGCTCTAACTGACTTTTTTCAAAACCTTATTCCTCTGTATGCCTCAGGTAGGCCATGAACCTTGATTGGTCTGGAAGTCAGCCATGTTGGTTCCTTTCTTCTTGTGATGGCAGCTTTGGGCATGGGCATGTGAGGCAATTGTGTGTACTGTTTGGGGGAGTAAGGGACTTCTAGGAAAGATTTATAACAAGAGACATATCAGGGAAGAGACTGGATATTGCCCCATGTGGATGTGATTTAGCAGCCAGCTTGAGGTCATGATGGGAGCTTGGTTAAGAACTACCTACCATTTTGATGATGGCAGAGCAAAAATATAGAAATATCAGACCCTGATGCCACTGAATTGGGCACCCCTGTAGCCACTTTACTATGGAATGTCTCATAATGTAAGGCAATAAACTTATTTGCTATTTAAGCCAATCTTAAGATACTTATAGCTGAATGCATCCAAAGTGGTACAGTAGTACTTACTATATAAGGTTATTGTGAATAGCAAATGATAAGTGCAATAAGAGAAATAGTACACAATTGAGCATAAAGAAACTCTTCAATAAATAGTAGTTGTCAATAGTGCTGCAGTTGTTATTATTATAGGAGAATATATGCCAAAAAAATCACATATCCTATTCTTTAGTGACAAAAACTTCTTAACAGTGTCTTGATAGCCTTATATCAATTTTTAAAAATAGAAGTAAAATACTATACACATTGTTTTTCAATTCCAAGATGTTTCCTAATAGAAATGTTGATGCCCATGGTAACTTGCCAAGCCAGTTGGAAATTACCTCTAATTCCCAAGAGTGTGTATCACTTAATAATCTTCCAAAGATTTGAAAATGTTGTCTTCCAACTGAAAACATTTGGATTTTCAAAATTCTTCTTTTAAATGTAGAAAAAAGTGCTAAGAAATGTTAAAGAACATAAACAACCAACATAGACTGCCCTAATGAACATTAAGGGACAGTTCCTAAGAGAGACAGGGCCTGACCACCTCAATAGAACATTTTTGTTGGAACTAAATTTTACAGTATCTACAGAGGCAGAGTGGCATTCACTGTATGGGACAGTGGCAAACACTTGATCTGTTTCCAAGGGCATGTAACCCTAAGTCAAATGACCATTAGGATTTAGGTTGCAGTTCTGGTCTCTAAGGACCACTGTGGTAACCAAGTGAACCACAGAAATTCAACCAAAGTTCAGGTGATCCAAGAGGAAATCACCAAGCAGAGAAGAAAAGAAAGGCCAATTGTCAGCTAAAGTTTCCTCCAGAAATTATGGACAGTCAGAGTGTTTCTGACTGATAAACAAGATTCAAAAACATGAGGATTCAGGAAAATCTTTACAGATGTTTTTCTTCCCCTGGAATTTGCAGTAACTATTCCCTCTGAGCTCTTTGGGCCACAGAAGCATAGAAATGCTTGTACATTGAAAGGAGTAAGGGAAATGATTAAAAATTTCCCAGGAGTTCAAACCTGTCCAGAAACTTCCTGTTTCTAACATGTGGTTTGTGAAGCACTTCCCGGTACTTTAGTGGGGATGGGATAGGGAGCGAAATCAGCCATTTGTGTAGCAATGTGGTACAGTGTGACTTTGGAGTGAAGCCAAAGGTTCTCACCCCAGCTACACTTTAGAATCATACAAAAAGTTTGTGTAAAATGCTGACACCAGGCTACCCTAGGCTACCAATTAAATCAGAATCTCTGGGATTGGGTCTAAGCATATGTAAATAGGTAGATATTTGTCTGTGTATATATGAGTTTTCTAAGCTTTCCAGCTGAGTCTAGGGGTGAGAATTTACTGAATTAGGTCTAATATTCATTCATGGCTTCCCAGCTTCTAAGCTATACAACCATGGACACGATGTTTTCTCTCTATGCCTCAGTTTCCACGTCTGCAGACTGGGTATTACAATCACAAGACAGACTAAATGATATGATGCATATAAAGAAATGAGCCTAGAACTCACTAGCTCATGTCAAGTCCAAACCCTCTGCATGGGACCTCCATTCCCCTGCAGAGTGAGGTTTACAGTGACAGAAAGAACTGGCAAGTGTAGCGGAGGGCTGGGAAGTTCATTAGAAAGAGAAGGTGACACTTTCTCTTATCTTCCCTGTCAACTGAACTTGTACATTCCTGGAAGAAAGCAAGTGTCCTGAAATAGCCATTTAAAATGAGTCTGTTAGAGTGGATTCCACATTAAGGGGGGAAAAAAGTACTTCTCTATCTCTTCTCCCTGTTGGCAGGCATACAGGAAGATGATGAAAGGGCTACCACACCCTGCTGTGGACACTGGCCAACCTGTCACAAATGTCCACAGGGAGTAAACAACAATAGTGTTGATCCCTAACATGAAAGATACAGAAAAACAAGGACCAATATTCATCTGACATTACCTGTCAACAGGTCAGTCTTTCCATGAGATTATAAATTTGTATGTCTGCCTCCGTCAGTATACTGTAGGCTGCCTGGGAGGCAAGGACACGCTTCTTAACAATAGCCCTTTTAGTAAATACTTTCCAAGTATCAAGCATACATGTAATTTATCTCATTTAATATTCACAACGTTTAAGGATGGCACTGCTATTCTCCCCACTGTGAAGAGATGATACCTAAGGCTTAGGCACATAAGTAACTTGCCCAAGTCCAAATAGACCATGAGAATGGTCAGATTTGAACCCAGGTTTCTGTCTGGCTCTAAAGATTTTATATCTCAGGCCTTAAAAAGAAAAACCTGGCACCACCTCTTTCCAAATAACCCATGGAAATAAAAAAATTTTTAAAAATCGCCCAAAAAGTGAAAAAAAAAAATTAACATTATAATGGTGCAAAAGCAATACACATTAAGTAAAAACTACTTTGAGTACTCATACAACCATTCTGTTTTTCACTTTCAGCATGGTATTCAATAAATTACATGAGATATTCAAAGCTTTATTGTAAAAAAAAAAAAGAATAAAGAAAAACCTGGTGTGTAGTATGCGCCAATATTTGATGAATGAAGGAAGTTGGGTTTTTTTTTTGTTTTTTTCAGAAGAAAAGTTAAAGAACTGAAAGTCAGCATCTATACTGTCCTTATAATCCACACTAGTCCTTACTGATTTCTTGTGAGCCACCTCTGGAATAAATCTAATTGAGGAGCAGCAGGGTCTCTCCAAGGTTGATATACATTAAAAACAAAATCAACCTGAAAAAGCCAGACATTATGATTTACAATTTTATGTAAAACATGAAGGTAAAACTTACACGTGCACCTGTCTTACTGCCCCAATTCAACTGTAAGCCCCTGAAAATGAAGTCATACATAATACTTCTTGCAGCGTCCCACAGGCCTCAGCAGAAATATGGGTCATCCCTGGGAAGGGTTCGAGGCCGGGTTAATATCCTGCTGTGAACTTGGCCTTCCCTCAACTTTTTATCCATGTGGAATCACATTAGATTGGTCATTCAGGGCAGACAAGAAAAGGAAAAGAAGTCACAAAATGACAGCATGACGCACGACCATGAAAATGTACAGCGGCCCTCCCAGCCTCTGAGCTAGGTGATAGATATTTGTATTGATTCCACATCTAAATGTCCAGTCTCTTTAGCACACCTAGAAAACCCCCTAGCAGATCCTACACCTTCTTTTTTGCTGCTCCTGCAATTCCTCTGTGAGGTTAAGTCAGTTCCACAATAGTGAAAGGGCTGGGAAGAGGGAGGAAGCAGGCTACAATCCACCAATATAGACAAACTTGAAATCATGGGTTGAAGAAAATTTACACTTGAAAAGTCCTTGGAAATGATGCAGCAAGCCTCCTGATTTCACAGGCAAGTGAACGAAGACAGCAAGTCAAGAATTGATTTGCTCATCGTTACACAATCAACTAGTGCCAGGGCGAGAACTTAAGCCCTGGTTCCTGGCTCCCAATCCTCTGCTCTGTTGACTTTCCTAGGCTGTCCCTTTACAAAGTGAGTAAGGGAAGAGACTACACACTCATGTGCAGTGCTGGGAAGAGTCAAGGTGCTGACCAAGGGCGGGGTGGTAAGCACAGTGTAGACCTGGAAGCCTAGTGCAGGCTTGTCAAGGAAGCTCCACAAGTTGGTCCAGTCTGACTCTCTTAGGGCCATGATTTTCCCTGCACATGGAAAGTCAGGTCAAAGGCCATTCAACTGGTCACTGAAATTTCAAACAGGTGGTTGTGATTATGTGACCTTGGCTTTATTAGCAACTCTAAGGATGCAGTAAGCTACCAAGAAAACCTAAGAATCCAAATTTTGATAAATTAGAGCCCTCCCATTTTCATATAAACAAATCTAGAGTGAAATGAGTAGTTTTCAAATTCCAGCCTTCTCATATTAATCAGAAAAAGACATTTATGACACCAACACACACAGATAATTAGTCTTCTTTACAGCCTGATAGCAAGAAAAGAAAAAAAGAGGACCATGAGTTTCATATGAGTTACTCATGTGAAAATCTGAAATTAATAACTTCATGGACCTGAAAAAGCAAGAGCTGTATAGATTATTCAGAGGAAAAGAAAGATTTCTTTCCTTAAGCTTCAAATATTTAAATCTTTTCATTATGAAATTCTGTCCAATTTAAATCTATTTCAGGTTGTCCCAGAATAGCCTTCCTTGGTAACCCATGCCAATCCTTTGTGAGTCTTACTCTAAAAAATGTCCTTCTATTAGCTAACATATTTCTCAAGCTAGTTCATGGCCAACACTCCTCTCTCTTGAGAAGTGGACTAATGGTAGGTCCTCACTCTCCTTAATGGTGTTTTTTTCTCAGGAGTGTGGTGCCTTGAACCATCAGCCTTCTGGTGAACTGGGCCTGGAGCACCTGCAAGCCAAGCCTACAGCCACAGAGTTGGCTGGCACAAGCTGCTGCTGTGACTGTGGCAGGCTGCTGTGACTTGGGATGGGGATCTTAGAACCTCCAAGATGAAGCCATTGTCAGTACCTGCCTGATCTTGAAAGATCTTGGCCAGCCACGTGTTCTCCTGTTTTTCCAGCAGGGTCAGCTTTCATGAATGATCTTGTAATTTTGTTTATCTTCTGGCGCCACAGCTGTCAAACTTTGCAGCATGAATCCATTCATGTTGCAAGATCCACAACACACCCAGTAAAGTTGGCATTGACCTTGAATCAATCTTCACTTGTGAACTTCGTATCTTGATATCCAATTACAGCATACTCACCCATCAAATCTTTCTGGGGTCCACTCAGAATCATGCAGTGAAAAGTCAGTTTGTGCAAATCATGTTCTCCTTCCACAGTGGTGTCCTTTGGTGGAGAAGAAAGAGCTATATCTTGAATGGAAGGAGGTGGTTCTTTTAGCTAATGGAATTTTCATAACTTCAAGAGAAGTCTGATTATTTTGGATCTGAGACTAAACTCTTTAAATAGTAGACTTTAAGTTCTTGCAGAAGCTTGTACTTATGTTCATTTTTGATAAGCAGTTTTGTTGTATGTTGAATCTCAGCCATGATAGATGACCTTCCTTGTGTTTTTCTTCCCCAGATTACATCAATGTTAGGCACTTACTATGTGTGAGTCCTTTTGCTTAGAGTTTTCAAAACAAGAGTATATCCTTTTGGATCACATTGTTCATCTTTATTAGTGCTGTGTTTTTAATGCTTTGTCCCTCAAAGGGACAAAGAACACAGGTGGGGAAGAGTGGGGCTTGAAAAGGGAGGCAGTGCAGGATGACCCTAAATACATCATTTTCAAAGGAAAAGCTGTAAACCACAATGTCTTCATTCCTCCCTAGAATAGCCCATGCTTTTATTGTACTGTTTTGATTCTAGTAATTTTGCCCTGTTGCATCTCAGCAATAGGGAGTTTCATAGGTAAAGCAGCACTGTCGTTAATTGCCAGAAGTCTATTCTCTTTCAAGTTTCAAAAGAGTGCCTTGGTGAAGTTGTGTGTGTACACGCTGTCAGAAGCCATCAGATTTTCAAATTTGGTTCTGTTGCCAGGTATCCCAGAGTGTGCTGTTTTCTCCAACTGACATTTTGAGTATCAAAGGCTGATTTTTGTTCAAAGATCCTGATGAAACCATTGACACTGAGCCCCTTCTATGCACCCTGAAAGTATTCTTAGCTGCCTCTACATTGCATAGAAATAAATGTTGGCGGTTTTGCAGTCCTATTCAAACTGCCATTGACCACATGATGTCTTGTCTTGTCATTTAGTTTTGGCATGGCTATCCTCCATCTCCAACTAGATTCAGGAGATGAATTCACCTTTCTAACTCCAGAGAAGATAGTCTATTTCTACCTACTTTAACACTTAGTCCCACCTCAGAGCTCAGGTTTTTCTTGAAGGTCAAGATGCAGTTAAACAAAGAGTCTTCCAGAATTGGGTTGCTTTGTTCTCTCAAAAATCACATATCTAAATCTCAAATCTTAAACCTCCAGAAACTCCCTCTTCAGAAAACATTTCAAAGACCCAGAATATTACTATAGTTAGGAAGAAGCTAAATATTCAGCTGGTCCATCACCCTCATCTTTTAGACACTGAAGTCTTTCTAAAAGGAACTTGAATAACATCTCCACTTCCAGAGAGAGTGCTTGGAAATGGTTATTCACCTTTGATGAACTTAACTACTTTGGCAAAAATGTGTCAGTGAAAAAAATTCTAGGCCTTTTTCCATGCCCTGAGGGATAGTTTCAAGACTTCATTGGATCAAAACAACAATAAATAAAACTCATTACTTGTAAGGATGTATTGTTCTTCCAAGGATCTCAAAGTGGAATGTTATTAAGAGAGAATTTTTTTTTCTGTGCTTTTAATCTGGGAGTTAACAACATCTCTACCATGATCAGAGGGGAACAAACAAACATGCCTACAATGTGCCTAGTTCTGTACAGTGGGCCAAACACATCTTCACTAAGAATTGTTTTTCTTGTAAACTTGGGTATTTGATGAACCTGTCAACCAACATTGAAATTCCTCCCTTTTCAGTTGAATATAATGGATGAAAACAAGTAGACTGATTAACTAAATAGCTAACTAATGGGCTTCAGGACTGACTCTTATTGAAAGAATTCAGGACACAGTTCCTACATGTGAAATTGAACTCCACAGTTCCATAATGGGAGTCAAGTGTAATTTTTAAAAAATTTCTAAGTATGATAATATGAGGGTAGTTTTAGGATATATTCTGCTTAACAACAATATAAATTGACATATGTTTTGGAAAACAATTTAGAAGTAGATATCAAGAGCCCTAAAAAATTCAGGCAACTTGATTCAGCAATTTCACTTTCTGAGAATCCTATCTTAGGAAATTAAGCAAACTTTGAACAAAGTTTTAAGCCCAAAGATATTCTTGGCAGCATAATTAATAGTAGGCAGAAGTTAGAAACAATCTCAATGTCCACTAAAAGAAGAAAGCTAACAAATTATGGTACAAATGTTCAGTGGTCAGCACTAAACGTGATGTTTATAAGATTTTTAATGACATGTAAAAATATTTCTGATGAAACATTAAGTAAAAAGATTACGGGCTGGGCGTGGTGGCTCACGCCTGTAATCCCAGCACTTTGGGAGGCTGAGGCAGACGGATCACGAGGTCAGGAGTTCGAGACCAGCCTCGCCAACATAGTGAAACCCCGTCTCTACTAAAAATACAAAAATTTAGCCAAGCATGGTGGTGCACACCTGTAATCCCAGGTACTCAGGAGGCTGAGGCAGGAGAATCACTTGAACCCAGGAGGCGGAGGTTGCAGTGAGCCAAGATCACACTATTGCACTCCAGCCTGGGAGACAGTGCAAGACTCCATCACCAAAAAAAAAAAAAAAAACAGAATTAGGATGTAAAAATTGTGTATGTGTAACATCCAAATGTTGCATGTCCACATAAAGATACTCGAAGGGAATAAATATAATGCACAATAAACAATATTTATCTTTGGTATCATTCCTTTAGTATCTATTTTTACATTTTTCTATGTTTGTAAAATATCCTCTTCATCAGAGTATACTACTCCTGTGGGGAAAAAAAATAACTTTAGGTTAAATGATCAAAGAAAATAGTAAGCTTCAATGATAAAAATACACAAAGATAAGTCACAGCTATTACTTCTTTTTGATTCTGCATTTATTTTAGTGAATGGAAAATAAATGTATGAGTGAAAGAACATGTGTGCTTAATTTTCAGAATTCACTTGAAGCTGTCCCCAGCGGATTATAGAAGTTGTCAACAAATAGGGCATTTTTCACATACAGTGATGGCAACTACCTACATGCCTAGAATAGCCAATCTGATTGTCCAACATCAGAAGGAGACCATGCTGTCCACCTTAGCCAATGAGCCACAGCATTAACAAGAAAGTTATTGCTTTAGTTCAGTAAAATTTGACATCATCCACTGTGCATACTCAGTGCGCTAGCTGCTACTGAGACTACAGAAGTGAGTAAACACTCACTTTTCACAGATGAGATTCTAGCCCTTAAGGAATATTGATTTTGTAGCTGAGACAGACCTACATGTGCAACCATAATTCAACATAGGTGTGCTAAGGATGCTGGTGAAGGGACTGGGGAAATGATGTGGGAGTGCAGAAAAGTTAGCAATGAAATCAGACACCCTTAGAGGGGGTGTTTTTTGTTTGTGTCTAGATATGTAGACAAAAACAGTTCACTTTGGTGGGTGCAGTGGCTCACACCTGTAATCCCAGCACTTTGGGAGGCTGAGGCGGGTGGATCACTTGAGGTCAGGAGTTTGAGACGAGCCTGGCCAATGTGGAGAAACCCCATCTCTACAGGTGGATCACTTGAGGTCAGGAGTTCGAGACCAACCTGGCTAACATGGAGAAACTCTGTCTCTACTAAAAATACAAAAATTAGCTGGGTGTGGAGGTGCTTGCCTATAATCCCAGCTACTCGGGTGGCTGAGGTTGCAGTAAGCTGAGATCACGCCACTGCACTCCAGCCTGGGTGACAGAGCG
Source organism: Pongo pygmaeus (assembly GCF_028885625.2). Taxonomy (NCBI): domain Eukaryota; kingdom Metazoa; phylum Chordata; class Mammalia; order Primates; family Hominidae; genus Pongo; species Pongo pygmaeus. Next base: position 61,838,656 of record NC_072377.2, read on the forward strand.
AGACTCTGCCAAAAAAAAAAAAAAATTCATTTTATGCAGGGAAATATTTTTGTCTAATCCATGGAAACTGTAATATTCTGCACTCATGAGACTATTTTTCTTTTACAGTGTTCTATGATATATTTATGACATCTTTCTAGGTTCTAAAAAATGTACTTTACCTAAATATTTACATATATCCTCTTTAGATTTCGTTTAATAAGAATGAGAACCTATCTCATCATCATTACTTAATGTTTCACCACTTCAGGAACAAGGAGACTAAGACAAGGGTTCTGCTAAGTCATTTTTTCTTTTGCTGCTGTATTCCTATCTGGAATGTGGAGATGGCAATAGTTTCTGAGCCAGGACTGGAGCCCTGGTTCATTTGGACACTTTTTTGTTCAGGAAAGTTCCTACTGAAGATGTTAGTCTATAAAACATATAAAGGAACTATGGAGTCTTGATTTTTAAAAAAAAATTACAGGTTGGCTCTGTGAGGAGAAACCAGAAGGCTATTCCAACCAATTCTTCCCCAACCTTGAAACCCTGACACTCTGTTCCTGGACAGTCTTTAGCCTTGGGAATAATGAAGGTGTTTCAGGAGTGCTGGTTTTTATCTTTCTAGGGAGCAGGGGAAGAATGATGATAGCTGTCAAAAACTCAGAGTATCACACTGACTTGCCTTCTTTTCTCACTTGCTCCCTCCTTCCCCATTAAGTAATTTTTAGGGTAGGCACAAAGGAAATGAAAGACTCCAGTCTCTTAAGGAATTGGCATTGTAATAAGAGAAATCTAAATTTGTGTAATGAAGCCTTATAGTAAACTTGTATCCATATGCATCATAGGACATGGTGTTCTCAGATGCTCAAGTGTTGAATATTTGTGAATAGGGCTAGTGAGAGTTAATCCATGGAGACTTTTGAAAGAGAAGAAAGATCTGAGTTTGAGCAGAGGCAAAACATCATGTTTATATTGAGTGGAAGTTAAAAATGCTTTATTCAAGTTTGATTCAAAATCAGATTCTAATGGTCTAGCCTTGGTTTTAAGCTAAGCCAAATTTTGTTATTTTAATGATGCATTTTAGGAAATAGGGAGAAAATGGAGTAAAATGAGGTCTTTGGTCAGTATAAACACAAGTAAGATTGTGATGCTTGAACATGGTTCACTAAGTCAAAATCTGCCCTAAATATTTTAATTCTCTGAGTGTTTGAGTATCTGGGTGGTCTGAGCTCATAAAATAGCCTCTGTGAAGGCACAGTCTCTCTTCCGTTTCTCAGGACTCTGAGCAGTTGCTCACCAGCCATGTTGTCTGAATGACATAATTGCCAGATAAACCTTAGTGATACTGCAGAGTAATTACTTTAAAACAGTTCAATTACTTTTAGTCTCATGTCTAGTTAAAATCATGCCCTTAGAAAGGTCATGTGAAAGACTCCAAAGAACTTAGTAGAGTATTTGATGAAGCCACAGTTCTCAGAAAGCCATCAAGCCATAGGAGCTGAAGCTACTCTCTCCTTCCTCCAGACCTTATCTTTAGGTGGGGCTTCATTTGCCAAAGCACCGCTACCTGGTCAGCCCAGGAGCTAATAGCATTGTGGAAGGAGGTTTAATGAACAGAAAGCCCCACTGAGCCAAGCATGAGCCTGCATTGTGCATGTAGAAGCAATCACACTTGAGCATCACTCTAAATGAGAGAGGGCCAGAGATTTTCCCATCCCGCCAGGGAACCAGCATGGGTGTCACCCTCTGTAACAGCTTCATATGAGCTTTACTTCTGGCCCAGGATCCCCCTCCCTGCCTTCTTCCTTCACCTGTGGCCTTTCCTTATCACACCTTCCATCTGGGCAAGGAAAGCATGTCCATTCTCCTCCATGGCTATTTGATCTTTCTCTCCAGTTTCTTCCATTCTCACTGCAATTAAGACTGCTCTTTTCTATGATGAGTTACCCTTGCAAGCCCGAAGTCCTGCTTTCTATTCTCTTGAGAAAGATAAGTGCTTGATGTCCTATAGGGCTCTCTTCCCCAGAAAAATTCCGTTATCTCAATGAGGACTGGAAGGCAAAACATGAGTCCCTAATAGTCCCTATAAGTTGCCCTTTCATAAGATATGGGATAAGGTGATAAGCACATAGAAGCACACAGTTTGCAAAAACGTTTTGGATGCTATCAGAAGAGACTATCAAAGAACAGGAATCACTTATAGACATAGGTTTTCAACATTTTAAAATTACATTTTTAATGGTTAAGTCTAAAGTGAGCTTTTAATATTTTCTAGACTTCCAGTAAAACCATTTAAACCCAATTAATATCTCAAAGAAAAACAGTTAATAAAATAAGAATAATTCTATTCCAATTTCTATAGAAAAAAACTAATCACTGACTTAAATAACACTTTATTACCGATATAAGTAGAGAAAAACCATCGTTTGAACCTGAGTACCTAGTGTGAAATTATCATCAATAAAATTATACCCAGCTCTTCTCATATTCAGGGAATTGTGTTAGAAGTAGAAATGAATTCAGATATAGGTAGAAATTCACACCCTAATATTTACTTGAGAAACTAGTGATTGTAATAAAGCTTGATTATCAAATGCTTAACTTTAGCAAAAGAAATACAAATGAGACTGGTTTGTCAGTTTGGTAGTGGCTAGTGCAGAATTTGATCAGAAGGGAATATGGATTTACATGGGTGTGACTCCTTTCTTCTGTGCATTCCCTTGATATTTAGTTCTAAACAATAATGATTTTTCTAGCATAGTCATCTATTTCCAAAATTATGAGGAATCACAAAATTATACAACTAATATGGTTCTCCCAATGTCTAGTTAGTAATTCTACCATGAGGAACTGATTATAAGGAAGCTGTAATCACCATGCAGTACCAATCTTTTAATTCTCCCTATCTCATCTGGAGAAGCTAAAGAGGTAGCAAATACTCCTGGTTTGGATTCCTTCTGATGTCTCCTTTATGCACTTTCCAGAGTTACCTCTGGCTCTCTTATCTCCTGGGGACTTATCTATGGAATTTCAACTTATGTCTTTTCAAGACTCTTGTGCAGATTTTCTTCCTGAGGCAATTTCTCAATTATGTGTTGGGCTTCCTGATTTATTATGAAATCTAAAACCTTAGCAAAGATGAAGGACCCAACTTTGATTCCCTTTATCTCTGCATCATCATTTTCCTCGCCCTCTATTTCCTTCTCTGGAAACAATGACTCCTGTTCTCCATGTTCTTCAAGATTCTCTCTCCCCGGAACATCTGCGGGACTATAACACTGTACCCCCACCATGGTACTTTCCGTAGCCTAAATCTAAAAACAGTGAACACAACCCCAAACCATCAGCCTGCGACTTCAGGCCTACTTATTCATATAATGGAGGCATCTTGACCAGCACGCCCTGAATGGCAGCCTGACATGGGCCTTTTGACCAATGTGCTAGTTCACTCTGTTTAGTCTTTCCTGTGTGGAACATTGCTTCCAAGTGGCATTCCAACTCAGATATTCCAGCTCCAAATCACTTGCCTTGACTACCTTTTAATACTCAATTTCATCATCTCTTGATTCTTGCAACGCTCATCTTTTCTACCTATGCTCTGTTCCCATCCTCTGTCTACTGTCTAGAATTGATGCACAGCACCGTCTTCCTGGGTGCCACATTGGTTCAGCCTGTCAATTAGGCTGGTTCTTCCATAGCCATGGTGCTTAAGTAATGCCTGTCTTGCATCTCCTGGTAGCTTAAGATCTTATTAGGTCAGTGCCATCTTCTGCACCCAACAGATTTCTTCCTGACCACGTAAATGAAACTCAGAGTAAAAGATTATGAACTTATAAAAGAACAGCTGGGGCTCTCTTCTTTAGCGCAATCAGGATCAGGTAATTGGTCAGTTAATTAAAACTCAGTGGGAGCTGAAGTACTGAACCCACCAGAGAGCAGTCTTCTTGCCACAAGCAAGAAGGTGAGAGATAGAAGGTGAGTGATAGTACCCTGTGCATGGGGTACTACCAGTTAAGCTGGTGAGTTGGTAAAGTGGAAATCAGTTAATAAAGCCTCTATTCTAACCCTCAGTTTCTTTATAACACTCAGCAAAATTTACCGTCTAGCCTAAAACAGAAAAGAAACAAAGTAAGATTTATGTTAAGCAGTAAACTTAACCTTGTGACATTCCCTAGTTCAGGGAAGTGGCCTCTTCAGAAGCTGTATTCCACTCGTTCATGACCCAGAACACCTTATAAAAATTATCAGTGCCCTTGGCTGAGGCTTTTTGTGAAATGCAGAAGATGTTAAGCACAAAAACTCAAATTGAAATCCCAAAGCAGATGGAACATGAATAATAGAAATCATAGTCTACTAATAATTCAATAATAGCATCTTATGATTGGACCAATTCAGAGTGATAATTGCAACTTGGTACATTATTCGTTCATCTATTTGAAATCTTGGAAGGAACTCTACACGGCACAGTAAGGAGGCTTTGAGAGCCTAAAGCTGTTTCTGTTGTTGTTTGAATGGTGCCAGCCACAGCATGTTTAAACACCACTGCTGCTAGCTGGGTGCCAATGTGGTTTCACCAGCAAGTGTGGGCAAGGATATTTTTTTTAAAACTGAAAAGGATTGCTTCCAAAGCATGAAATCAACTGCTAAATCTATCTACTTTTTAAAAACATCCTCTATTTATACTTAGTGAATCTGTGCAAAAATCTTGTCACAAACACACTTAACTCCATGGCCTTAGTGAGAAACCTCTGTTGTGGGTGCTCAGACCTATAATCAAAGCATTAAGTGATCTCTCCACACCCCTTCCTCCATTCATCGACAGCCCTAGCCAGTCAAAAAATGGATCTTCAGGATCATATCTAGATGAATCCAGGGCCCTGACAGGAGACCTATGTAAAGGTAGACCACTTAGGGATAATCACCAACAGTTTGAAGGGCATTTGTTATTAACGGATTTTCTTTTTGGGTTTTGTGTTTTAGCAAAAAGAAAGAAAGATAGAGAAGAAAGAGAGTAGGTTTAGAGATGCAGACTGCCAAATTCATAAGTATTTGTATGATTATAAATACTAAAATGTACACATAAATTGTCCACATGGATCTGCTACTTTCTTCTTAGCCCATAACTGGATTATTTCTCGAGTGAGGACATTGCATTCTCATTCTTTGCTCACATGATTTAGCTTTCATCAGACTTTGTATAATGTCCTACACACTATAGCATAGTGAATAAGAGCAAGGGCCCTGGAGAAGACTGACTGAGTTTGAATCCCAACCCCCAATCTCCTTGAGCACACCCCATAACATTTCTGTGCCTCACATTCATCAGTTGAATGTATTAGGTTGGTGCCAAAGTGATTGCAGTTTTTGCCACTGAAAGTGGCAATCACTTTGGCACCAACCGAATAAATCACTTAGAGGAGATGACTGGTGCCTAGTAAATGCTTAATAAACATTGGCAATTACTGTTAACTAACTGCAACTTGGCTAACTTGGCTACACTATGTGTGTGAGTGACAAAACGGTCCGCTGATTTTGAGAAAAAAGGACCCTAGAATGGAAATGGAAATGCGGTTTCCAGTTAGTAAAATGGTATTAGAGTATAGATAATATGGAGCCATCAAAATTATTTCTCCAAGATAATGTATAGTGTAGATGTGGCATACTAATGACGACAGGAGAGAGCCTGTGGATCCATAGGTGTCTTTGTCACCAAGTGGAAAATATCTTGAAGTAGAAATCAAAACACCTAAACTGTAGTCTAGTTCTTTCCTTAACTAGCTATGTGATTTTGGTATAATCATTTTACCTCTCTGGACTTCTGGACCTCAATGTTTTCATACACAAAGTGAGCGGGTTGATCTAGCAGTGCTATCCAATAGGATTTTCTGTTGTGATGAAAATGTTCTGTCTCTGCACTGTTTGGTATGGCAGCCACTAGCCACATGGGGATATATTGAGCACTTCAAGTGTGATGAGTACAACTGAGGAACTGCGTTTTTAATTTTATTTTTATTTTTAACTAATTTAGGTGTAAGCTTACATAGGCACATATAACAAGTGGCTACTATATCGGGACAGCACAGACAGTATTTTCTAAGATCTTTTCTGATTTTAGCATTCTGTGCTTGACAGAACCTCTCTAGGAAAACCAGTATTGTTACAATGGTTCTTAAGACCTTATCTGATCTTTAGGGTCTGTGTACTTTGGAAGACAACTAAAAGCAAATTTGTAGAGACCCTTAAGAAGAACATGGATCTTGAGAAACTAGGAGTGTGCTGCCTAGAGGCTGATGAGTACCCTAATGACCTTCAGTGGTATTTTCTAAGTCTTTACATGAATCAGGTTTGAACTATCTCAACTTCGGAAAAATAATAGCTAATAAAAACTGACATTTTTTGAGTACTTACTCTAGATTAACAGACTTATTTCACAAAACCCAAATAACATAGGCATATTATTATTCTTGATTTACGGATGAAGAAAGTGAGGAAACGAAATGTTAAATAACTTGTCTCAGGCCATCCAGCTAGAAAGTGGATAGCCAGGATATGAACCTAGACAATGAGCTCCAGATCTTCTTTTGTAAAAATCTTAATGAATAATAGCACACATATAGAGCAGTGTTCAAGTAAAAAATGTGCAGATTAATTACTTTTCATAAAGTAAACATGCCCATACCATTTCCAGAATATTACCAGCATCCCAGAAGCCCTCATTAGGACCCTATTCAGTCACTGCTCACCCCATCCCTACTAAGGATAACCACTATGCTGATTGCTAACACCATAGGTTAGAAGAACTTATACTTTAACCACTATGTTGTAGATCCCTGAAGACAGTATTAGAAGATCACATTCTTATAATCAAGAGAAGAAACAAACACGTTTGGTGGTCTCAAATAAATCAGTAGTAAAAACAGGCAATCCATAGACTAGAGAACTACCTATTGATTTGAAACATATTCATTGAGCATCTACTATGTAACAAGCATTGTGCTAAGCACTATGTATTCAACACTGATTGAAACAGACAGAGCTCCTCCTCTATAAAGGTTTTAAGACTTGGTCCAGTTTATCAACTAATAGGTGGCTTAGAGAGTAGAAGAAGACTACTCAGTGATCTTGGTGGTGGCTGACAGCCATAATAGTGGTGGTCAATAGCCTTAGTTATGGTGCCAACAGTAGTGCTGGCACTCCAGAGAAGAGTTGCCCTGGCTCTGGTCTCTAGAATTTTAGCAGAATGTCCTTTGAGTCTCCTGGAATTTTGGAAAGGTGACAATTAGAGCTAACTGCATGACATTCCACTAAAAACAATTTTATAAACAATTTCTGAATACTGTCTTTATAAGCAATAACTTAGGAAAAGTCTACAAGCTTAATGTAACCAGAGAGATTACAACATGAGATGGAAGATGTGGGGATATTGCATGAATAGGAAAAAAATTAAAAAGACCACCAGGGAACTCCACCCCAGCTAATGAGGAACGATTGCTCCCTGCTGACAAGCAACTGAGCCACTCTAACTAAAATTTTCCAGAGTAATAAAGAGGCTGATGCAAGACAGTGAAGCATCCAAGGGCTATTTCCAAACAAATTCTGGGAGATACAAAAGCAAATAGACCAATGACAGTTAAAAAAAAAAAAAAAAGGCTTCTATGGGCTACTGCGAATTGAGCTACTTGTATCACTGTGACCCAGTTGTGCCTTATGCCCAGGGATACTTTAGTACTGCTCTCTTGTGGTTCAGGGAGAATGTAGATGGAAGTTGAGTTTTAAATGTACCGACGTCTTGCTTTTTCCAAAGTTGACTTGATCTCTCCCTTGAAATGCATATGCTAATATGACCCCTGGGAATTGTGCAAACCTACCAACACACCACAAGGTCAGCTGTTTAGACATTGTTGGGTTTCCGTAATGCTGAAAAAATAGCATGGGAGCCCTGCAGGAACCGTGCCATCACTGTGTTTCTCTTATCTGAGCTCGGTTCTCACACTAGCTGGAGCTCTTGCATCTACTGTACAATGAAAACATACTGTGGGAACAACTGAAATTTCATCTCAGGGGAGGAGAAGGGGTGCATTTTCTCCTATTACCCAACTCCATGCTATGCAACCAGTCTCACCCATCCTTGTGTCAAATCCGCATAGCTAATGGAGCATGAGAAGCCTTAAGTGCCTCAGTCTATTTATTGTAAACAGTGAAAGGGTGTAAGCAGCAAACAGGACTTCTAATCATGGAAAGTGAGTGGAGCTGTGCAAAGGGCTTGCAGGGAAACCAAAGTCCAGAGAGCACAGCTAGTGTGTAATGAACTGCAAGGGTGGCCTCAGGTCTTTTCCTATAAATGAGCGACAGGCAGACTCCTAGGAGCTTTGCAGCACCAATGAGGAGCAGCGAGGCCTGAGTGGGGAATCTGCAAAGCTCAGGAAGTTCTGACTCTATGATGAAAAGATTGAGCAAGAGAAAAGCCCCACTTCCAAATGGAAAAGGTCTTGACATCTAAATCCTTTCCTCATTTTTTTTTCTCACCATGATTTCAGCTTGCATTCAGTGGGAGCTGGCAATCTTTCCACTCAGGTCTTTTTCCTTGACAAACACAGTGCAAAAACTGATGCTTAGGCTTTAAACTATGTGGAGCACACCCAAGGCTACTTTGTAGAAAGCGAAGGTCTGTGCAATGACCTGCTCCCTGGAGCCCTTGTAATAGTGGTTGGGAAGGTCTCAGAGCCAGCAAAATGATCGTTTCTGACTCTGTGGCTGAGGGATGGTGCTGCAAATGTGTGTTTTCTTGGGTTTCACTTCCTCCTGCCAAGATCACTCTGCCCTGCACCCTCCTCTTTTCTTCAACGGATTAGGGGCTGACCATTCATTCACTCATTCACTCAGCAAATATTTATTATTTGCTATGTGTCAGGCACTGATTTATGTGCAATGCACAAGACAGACAAAATTGCTCCCTTCATGAAGCTTACATTCTAAGAAGAGAGAAGGACAAAGACAAATAAGGAAATGCATAGTTTAATATTGGGCAGTGATGAGTGGCATGCAGAAAAATAACATAAGCTGAAGGGACAGAGAGTTATTGTTAGATAAAGTGGTCTGAGGTAATCCCTATAAGGAGATGACATTAGAACCCAGACCTAATGATGTGAGCAAGCCATGTAGACACCTGGGAGAAGAATGTCTCAGGTAATGGAAATACCACTTGCAAAGGCTAACAGGTGGGAACATGCTTGGCATTCAGGAGGAACAGCAAGACCAGTCCTCATGAGAAGCCATGGGGAAAATAATAAAAGACGATATCAGAGAAGCAGGCAAGTACCTGATCATGTGGGACTCTGGTATGGACTTTGCATTTTATTCTAGGAGGATGGGAAGCCATTTGAGCATGGCCGAGATATCATCTCTATTGCAAAACTTTGTGACTGTCAGTGGCCCTACCCACAGAATAAGACTGAGAGCCAAAGCTCAAACTGGAGAATAGACAGCCAGAGCAGAGTACGACAAGTTGTAATGACCACAGCAATTCCAATGATCAAAGCTCAGGTATGACTGCAAGACCGGGAGCATTCTGTGATCCAATAGCCTTTTCTTTGTCTCCTCTTTTTAGAAGGGTCCAGTAGCCACTGTTAGGATGTAGAGAGACATCATATCTGTACCCAACTGGCTACAGGTCCCTCCTTGCCATGCACAGCTCTTGTTTGCCTCCCCGCTTTACTTGCCTGCTCTTCCCAAGTACACCTGAGGCTCCCGTCACAGTGAATTATACATCTTCCCCAACCGTGTTATTCCTCCCTTCCTGGAATGTGCTCATTCTTCTGCCTAGAGTGACATTTTCTGCCTTGTATGCCTGAGGAAACACCCACTCGTCCTTAAAGAGTCAGCTTAAATAGTATCTCCTCTGTGAAGGATGTACGGTATTTCTGCTGACATGTGTCACACTGCATTGAAGTATAGACAGGTGACGCTGGATAAGAATAAATAATGAAGACTTGAGTTAAAATGTAAAAAAGGTTTTCTGTTAAGGTCAAGGAGATAACACGCTCCTGTTGTAGAAGAGATAGGCCACTCTGAAGGGAATATATGCTCCTAGTGTCATTCATCAGGGAGTAGGTAACTTCTCAGGGAGGAAGAAGCACACCAGAGTGGGAAAGGGACTTTTAGGGGCTGGGAGACATTGGCTAGACACTCAGGCATGTCTGGATCAAGCTGAATTGACTCTGGCCACTGCGATTAGGCAGGAAGCTGCCCCAGGAAGCAATCATGCATCTGGGTTTGTGTGACAGTTCAGTTCCTGCTTAAAGTGAATTGGTAAAAGGAGCACAGTTTCTGCTCTCCTGAGGTGAGCATTGCAGGGAGGGGTGCTTTAGCAATGAGGAAGACACAGAGAAAGCAGAGGTGAACAGCCACCTGCAGGTGGATAATCACCCACTAAAGGACATGTGCTTCCATTGAATGAGATATGTTAAATAAAGGAGCTGCCCTGCATTGCCATCTTTGCTTGGGAAGAAGAAAGCTATTATAGCCTAATAAATGGTGATCGATTGCTTCTTATGACCAAATTTAAATTAAAACCAAAGAAGTTCCTTGAGTAAGACCAAACCTGTTGAAATTTCAAAAAGGCAGCAGCCGAAAGATCATAATTACTAGTTTGATAACTGAAAGGAACACTATGTTTTTGTTTAAAAGACACAAGTTTGAGTCCCTGGCTGTGCTGTCATTTGATTGTGTGATTGGCAATTCACTTCACCACTCTGAACCTCAATATCCTCACCTAAAAGGCAGATAATGATAGCTAACTTGCAATGTTGCTGTGAGAATTAAATGAAATGGGCCAGGCGCGGTGGCTCACGCCTGTAATCCCAGCACTTTGGGAGGCCGAGGTGGGCGGATCACAAGGTCAGGAGTTTGAGACCAGCCTGACTAACATAGTGAAACCCCATCTCTACTAAAAATACAAAAATTAGCCGGGCGTGCTGGTGTGTGCCTGTAACCCCAGCTACTCAGGAGGCTGAGGCAGGAGAATCACTGGAACCCAGAAAGTGGAGGTTGCAGTGAGCTGAGATTGAGCCACTACACTCCAGCCTAGGCAACAGAGTGAGACTCCATCAAAAAAAAAAAAAAAAAAAGAATTAAATGAAATGAAGTATATGAAATAACTTTGTATAGAACATGACATGAATAGAAGTAATTTAATAATACATTTCTGTTATTAGAACTACAATGGAATCAGCAATATGTTTATAACTTATTTACTGTATTGTTGTTAATAAAAAATGTAGTCAAGTTCAACGCACTGAACTTTATGCAGGGATGTGCATTCTAATCAACATATGTAAAAATTGTTAAAGGGTTTTCTTTAATATCAAGCATCAGAGTTAAGGCAAATGCAGAAGTCCCAGGGAGAAACATGTGAGAGTAAATCACATTTTTTATAATTTATTGTCTTTCACATTTTGCTTTCCAAATGCTGCCTCAAAATGTTGGGTTTTTAAAAATGGCCATCTAGACTTGGTAAAATCATCTAGCCAAAAGAAAAGGCCTTTTTGGGCATAACAAGATCAGAAACTATAAATATAAAGATGGATAGATTTGATGACATAAAAATTCTGAATGTCAACAGAGCAAGAACCAAGCAAATATATAAAAGCACAGTTGAAAGACAGGTTACAAACTGGGATAAAATGTAGCATATGGGAAAGAGAAAGTGTTAAATTCCTTAATTTATAAATTTTTAAATAAAAAATTATGAACAATCCAATGGAAAAAATTACATATAAAGATAATTTATCAGAGAAGAAACACAAATGACCAATAAGAATGCCTAATCTCCCCAGTGATTAAAGGAGAACAAACTAAAATAATAAGATGCTATTTTTCATTTATCAGATGGGCAAAAGTTTAAAAGAATGCTAATACTCATTGTTGGTGAGGGTGTAGGAAGTGGGCACTCTCATAAACTGTGGTGGGAATTAATTTTGGTACAACCTTTCTGGAGGGCAATTTGGCAAGACCTATAAAAATCTAAAATATGCAAACCCTTTGACCCAACAACTCCAATTTAGAAATTTATTCTAAAGAAATGAGACAAATGTGCAAGATGTCTCTACAAAGTTATTTCTCATGAAGTTGCTTATGACAGGAAATTGCAAACACTTTAAATATCCAGGGGATTAATTGCATAAGTGATAGAATGTACACACAGTGAGACATTAAAAACAATGATGTAGGCATAGTTACTGACATGAAGAGATATCCTTAATTAGAAAACAAAACAAAAATTACTATACAGTAATATATCCATCTGGTTATTGCTAGTGGGTGGGATTTGGGGTGCTAGTCTCTATAATCTTCTCAATTGGTTTATTAATGCTTTATTATAGCAAGTATATCATAATAACTACTTTTACATTAAAAGAAATAAAAGGTATTTCTAAAATAGTTTTCTTAAAGCAATATTGCTTCTCACAAAGATTGTTTTACATCACAACATTTTAAGTATGACTTCCTTTTTTCTTAGTAGATTCCAATTGAGACATATTCGAGACTATTCCAACACAATATTCTCTTGGGGAGAGCTTGATTTGTTTTCAACCTCACAGTCTGATGTGCTGACATAAAAGCTGAAACAAAAACTTAATGAATCATCCTTCCCCTAATCCTTCCCTAGGAATTTTTGCTTCTTTTTCAAATACTTTTCTGCTGCTAGGACAAATCTCAGCTCTAAATCAAATACCCTAACTGCATGGAACAGGCTTTTTGCACAAGGCTGCTGGTCTTTTCTCTAGCTTTTGCTTGCCTTTCTCTGAAGCAACCAAGGGTCCAGGCCTGGGGTTACCTTGTTCAATAACAGCAGTGTAGTTCCATTTTTAAAAAATCAGTCAATTCAGTGAAAAATCTGTTCAGTCCCACAGAGACTACTTAATATAGCAGAGAAAACAGAGGATACTGTTGAAGCATCTAGGTTCTAGAACAAGACTGCACGGATTTAAATTCCGATTTTACTTACTAGTTAACTTGCAATGTTAACTTTAGCCAATTACTTTAAGCCTCAGTTTCCCCATCTATAAAATGAGCACATAATGTCTTCTTCATAGGATTATTGTGAAGATCAAAAGAGAAATCATATGTAAAGCACTTAGCACAGTGCCTGACACTTAGTTGACTCTGAAGAATGCTAGTCATTAATATTATCATTTGTTTTAATTACCTGTTGTGTAATTATTCTAGTTTCTGTAGGTCAGGAATCTGGGGGTGGTTTAGCTGGGTGTTCTGGCTCTGGTTCACTCACAATGCTGCAATCAAGGTATCAGCTGAGACTAGTCATATCATGGGTAACTTCCAAGCTCAGTCAAGAGGTATTGGCAAGACTCAGTTCCTTTTGGGCTGCTGGACTGAGGGTCTCAGTTCCTTGCCTTGTGGGCCTCTCCACATGGCAGCTCACACCTTGGAAGCCTGCTTCATCAGAGCCAGGAGTTAAGAGCATGAAAACAAGGTAGAAATTACAGCTTTCATAACCGAATCTTGGATGTGGCTACACATCACGCTTGCTATGACCGACTCCTTAAAAATAAGCCACTGAGCCCGGCCTACAAACAATGGGAAAGGATTACACAAGGGAGTGAACCCAAGAAAGCAGGAATCATCAGGAACCATTTTAGAAACGCACTGCCACATCATTGTCCAAGTTTTACAGGAAAATACTAAATTTTGAGAACTATGTTAGGTGATTTTGTAGACTTTTATAAATCCAAACAAATTGCAAAGTGTCCAGTTGGAGCTAATGTGTCATTTTATCTGAATTATTATCTATGTTAATATGGTGATGAGTAGTTCACAGAGAAACTCCCAGTAAGCAAAAGAGTGGGTGCTGTAGAATAGGGGTCCCCAAACCCCAGGCCATGGACTGGTACTAGTCACTCACAAGATGACCACTCACATTACTGTCTGAGCTCCACCTCCTATCAGATCAGCAGTGGCACTGAATTCTCATAAGAGTGTGAACCGTATTGTGAACTGTGCACGCAAGGGATCTAGGTTGCATGCTCCTTTTGAGAAACCAATGCCTGAAGATCTGTCACTGTCTCTCATTGCCCCCGGATGGGATTGTCTAGTTGCAGGAAAACAAGCTTAGGGCTCCCACTGATTCTACATTATGGTGAATTGTATAATTATTTCATTATATATTACAGTGTAATAACAATATAACACTTGAATCATCCCGAAACCATCCCCCACCCTAGTCTGTGGAAAAACTGTCATCCATGAAACCCAGTCCCTGGTGCCAAAAAGATTGGGGATTGCTGCTATAGAAATCTTCTCTGGTACTTATATTACAAAAGCAGTAGGGTTTTTCATTTGTTTTCCAAATATAACCCAACTCTGTGCCCTTGAATACATGTCTCAGCCAACTCTTGAAGGAATTAGATGCCATCGAGCTCTCAGAGTCACCTTCCTCTTAGCACAAAGGAATGTAACCCCACATGTAGGGTCCATCCAAGGCACAGTTGGTCTCTTACTGTCTTCTGGCTCCTAAGCATCCCAGGGCTGTTGTTTTATCTTCACAGTTCACTCCAGGTTTTGAGTACCCCTATTTTCTTCCCTTATCAAAGTACCAGAGAGACTTTCTGTTACTTGATTTCAGAAAGCAATTTGATTCTTCCTGAGTCTCTCAATTCTCTTTCCAGATCACACCTTATACTACAAAAAAAAAAAAAAAAAAAAAAGGGCAATTCTCTCCCTAAAAGAAATTCTTTTATACTCTGAGAGGGGCAGTCAGCTTTAAAAATTGTGTGATGTTGTTTCTAATCATACAAATTCTACTTAATATTAAATATTATTCTTCCTTTACAATGACCTAAATTAAAAGTGTTCATGGAGTGAAAAAAAGTTAATTTCTCTCCTAATTGATTTATTAGATTCAGTGCGGTGTGAATCAAAATCCCCGCAAGCTTTTTAAAAATACAAGTTGGTAAGATAGTGTATTAGGCCATTCTTGCATTGCTATAAAGAAATACCTGGTCTGGGTAATTTATTTTAAAAACTTTAGTTGGCTCACAGTTCTGCAGGCATAGTAGCATCTGCTTCTGGGGAAGCCTCAGGAAGCTTCCAATCATGGCAGAAGGAAAAGGGGGAGTAGGCACATCACATAGCAAAGGCAGGAGCAAGAGAGAAAGAAAGGTGTGTGTCAGGGGGTGCCACACACTTTTAAATGACCATATCTCACGAGAACTCACTGTCATAAAGACAGTACCCGAGCCATGAGGAATTCACACTCATGATCCAAACACCTCCCACTAGGCCCCAACTCCAGCACTGGGAATTATATTTCAATGTGAGATTTGGGCAGGGACAAATATCCTAACTATATCATTCCATTCCTGGCCCCAAATCTCATGCCCTTCTCACATTGCAAAATACAATCAGACCTTCTCAACAGTTCCCCCAAATCTTAACACATTCCAGCATTAACTCAAAAGTCCAAAGTCTCATCTGAGACAATGGAAATTCCTTCTACCTATGAGCCTTTAAGATCAAAAGCAAGTGAGTTACTTCCAAGATACAATGGGTTATAGGCATTGGGTAAACATTCTTATTCCAAAAGGGAGAAATTGGCCACAAGAAAGGGGCTATAGGCCCCGTGCAAGTTAAAAACCCAGCAGGAGAGTTATTAAATTTTAAAGCTCCAAAATAATCCCCTTTGACTCCATGTCTCACATCCAGGGCACACTGGTGCAAGAAGTCAGCTTCCAAGTCCTTGGGAAACTCTATCCCTGTGGCTTTTCAGGGTTCAGCTCTGGTAGCTGCTCTCACAGTTGTTGAGTGTTTGCAGCTTTTCCAGGTACAGTGTGCAAGCTACTAGTGGATTTATCATTCTTGGGTCTAGAGGACAGTGGCCCCTTTCCCACAGCTCCACTAGGCAGTACCCCAGAGGGGACTCTCTGTGGGGGCTCCAAACCCATACTCCCCCTTGGCATTGCCCTAGTAGAGATTTTCTATGAGGGCTCTGCCCCTGCAACAGGCTTCTGATCTGAACACCTAGGTTTTTCCACACATCCTCTGATATCTGGGTGGAAGCTCCCAAGCCTCCTTCACTTTTGCATTCTGTGCACCTGCAGGCTTAACACCACATGGAAGCCACCAAAATGTGTGGTTGCACCCTCTGAAGCAGCAGCCTGAGCTGTATCTGGGGCCCTCTGAGCCAAGGCTCAAGTTGGAGTGGCTAGGATGTAGGGAGCAATATCCCGAGGCTGCACAGGGCAGTGGGGTCCTGGGTCTGGACCACAAAACCATTCTTCCCTCCTACACCTTCAGACTTGTGATGGGAAGGGCTGACACATGGTCTCTGAAATGCTTTTGAGGTATTTTCCACATTGTCTTGGCTAGTAGCACTTGGCTCACTTTTAGTAATGCAAATTTCTCTAGCAAGTGGTTGTTCTACAGCCTACTTGAATCCCTCTCCCAAAAAAAGCTTTTTCTTTTTCTGCCACATGGCCAGGCAAATTTTCCAACTTTTTACACTCTGTTTCCCATTTAAATATAAGTTCCAACTTTAAATCATTCCTTTACTCCCACATCCAGGCATAGGCTGTAAGAAGCAGCCAGGCTGCATATTGAACACTTGCTACTAAGAAATTTATTCTACCTGATACCCTAGGTCATCATTCTCAAGCTCAAACTTCCACAGGCCCCTAGGGCATGAACAGAATGCAGCCAAACCCTTTACTCAAGCATAACAGGTGTGACCTTTGCTCCAGTTCCTAATAAGTTCCTCATTTGCATCTGAGACCTCCTCACCCTGGACTTCACTGTCCATATAACTATCAGAAGTTTGGTCACAACCGTTTAACTAGTCTCTAAGAAGTTCCAAACTTTTCCTCATCTTCCTGTCTTCTGCTGAGACCTCCAAACTCTTAAACTTCTGCCTGTTACCCAGTTCCAAGGCTGCTTATACATTTTCAGATATCTTTATAGCAATGCCCCACTCCTCAGTACCAATTTTCTGTATTAGGTCATTCTTGCATTGCTACAAAGAAATACCTGAGATGGGGTAATTTATTTTAAAAAGAGGTTTAATTGGGCGATGGTTCTGCAGGCTGTACAGGAAGCATAGCAGCATCTGCCTCTGAGGAGGCCTCAGGAATCTTCCAATCATGACATAAGGCAAAGGGGGAACAGGCACATCACATGGCAAAGGCAGGAGCAAGAGAGAGAGAGAGAGTGAGAGTGAGGGGGAGGTGCCATACACTCTTAAATGACTAGATGTCATGAGAATTCACCATTATGAAGAAAGCATCAAGCCATGAGGAATTCACCCCCATGATCCAAACACCTCCCCCCAGGCCCTACCTCTAGCATTGGGGATTATGATTCAACATGAGATTTGGGCAGGGACAAATATCCAAACTACATCAGATGGTTCTAAATTTATATGGAAATATAAAAACTAGAATGGCCACAGTAATCTTTATAAAAGAAACGAAGTTGGAGAATTTAAACTACCAGATTTCCAAACTTATTGCAAACTAATCCATAGTAATCAAGGTGCTGCAGTGTTGTCACCAAGATAGACTAAAAGATCTGAGGAAAAGGAGAGAGAAAGAGAAATAGAAATAGAAGAGAAATAGAAACACATATACAGTCATGCACTGCATAAGAACATTTTGGTCAATGACAGACTGGATATATGATAGTGATCCCATAAGTTTATAACAGAGTTGAAAAATTCCTATTGCCTAGAAACATTGTAGCACAGCATGTTACTCACAGATTTGTGGGGATGCTGGTGTAAACAAACCTACTGCACTGCCAGTCCTATAAAAGTATAGCACAGGCCAGGCAAGGTGGCTCACACCTATAATCCCAGCACTTTAGGAGGCTGAGACAGGAGGACTGCTTGAGCCCAGGAGTTCAAATCCAACTTGGGGAACATAGTGAGAACCTGTCTACAAAAATTTTTTAAAAGTAGCCAGGTGTGCTGACACACACCTGTGGTCCCAGCTATTCAGGAGGCTGAGGTGGGAGGATCACTTGAGCCCAGGAAATAGAGGCTGCAGTGAACTATGATTGCACCCCTGCAATCCAGCCTGGGTAATAGAGTGAGATCCTATCTCTAAAAAGAAAAAAATATATAGCACATGCAATTATGTACACTTTATAATACTTGATAATGATAATAAATGACTGTGTTACAGGTATATGTGTTTACTATACTAAACTTTTTGATCTTTAATTCAGAGTGTTCTCCTACTTATTTTAAAAAGTTAACTATAAAATAGCCTCAGTCAGACCCTTCAGGAGGTATTCCAGAAGATGTTGTTATCATGGGAGATACAATTCCGTGCATGTTATTGCTCCTAAAGGCCTTCCAGTGGGACAAGATGTGGAGGTGGAAGACAGTGATACGGATGATCCTGACCCTGTGTAGGCCTAGGCTAATGTGTGTGTTTGGATCTTAGTTTTTAACAAAAAAGTTTAAAAAGCAAAAAAAAAAAAACAACCCTTTTTTAATAGAAAAAAGCTTATAGAATAAGGATATAAAGAAAGAAAGTATTTTTGTTTTCTATAAACAAATACTATGCAATGTGTTGTGTTTTAAGCCATACAATGTGTTGTGTTTTAAGCCGTACAATGTGTTGTGTTTTAAGCTAAGTGTTTTCACAAGAGTCAAAAAGTTTCTAAAAATTCAAAAGTTTACAAAGTAAAAAGTTACAGTAAGCTAAGGTTAATTTAGTATTGATGGAAAAATTTCTAAAGAAATTTAGTGTAGCCTAGTGTACAGTTTTTATAGGTCTATAATAATGTACAGTAATGAGCTGGGCCTTCACATTCACTCACCACTCACTCACTGACTCACTCACAGCAAGTTTCAGTTCTGCAAGCTCCATTCCTGTAAGTGCCCTGTACAAGTGTGCCATTTTTTATCTTTATACTGTATTTTTACTATGCATTTTCTATGTTTAGATACACAAATATTTACCATTGTGCTATAATTGCCTACAGTATTCAGTAGAGTACCATGCTGTACAGGTTTGTGGCCTAGGAGCAATAGACTGTTCCATATAGCCTAGGTGTGTGGTAGGCTAGGTTTGTGTAACTACACTCTATGATGTTCGCACAAGGATGAAATCACCTAACAATACATTTCGCAGGACGTATCCCTGTCCAGTGATGCATGACTGTATACAGATACTGATTTTTAACAAAGTCACTAATAAAAATCAGTGAGGAAAGGAAGGTCTTTATATTAGGCTGGTGCAGAAGTAATTGTGGTTTTTGTGATTGAAAGTAATGGCAAAAATTGCAATTACTTTTGCACTAACCTAAATAAATGATTGTGGGAACAGCTGGATATTCAAATGGAAAACAATGAACCTTGACCTCTTTTTCACATCACATCAAAAATTAATTTGAGATAGACATAAACATGAAAGCTAAAACAATAAGACTTCTAAAAGAAAACATGAAAATATCTTCACTAACTTGAAACAGGCAGAGTTCTTAGACACTAAAACAATAATTACAAAAGAAAAATTGATAAATAGTACTTAAAACAAATTCATAACTTCTCCTTATCAAAAGATACTAAGTGAAAACATAGGCCATAGACTAAGAAAACATGCGCAATAAAATATCTAACAAAGGTTTATCTATTCTAGTATATCGATCACATTTCTATCTGAAATCTATCATATTATTTCAGATATGATATCTGAAATTCAGTAGTTTAAGTTCTCCATGACACATATCAGGAATATATTTTTTAAATTAATAATAAAAAGACAAGCAACCCAACTTAAATATGGGTAAAATGCCCAAATGAGCACGTCACAAAAAATAGTATATAACTAGCCAATAAAGGTATAAAAAAATGCTCGGCATTATTAGTCATCATTGTAATGCACATTAAAACCACAACGAGATATCACAATACACACATCAGAATGGTCAGGGAAAAAAGACAATATCAAGTATCGTCAAGGACGTGAAGTAAGTGGAAATCACATACATTGTTGGTGGGAATGAGAATGTTGCAATTACTTTGGAAACATGTCTGGTGATTTCTAATTGAGTAAGTTAAATAAACATCATCAACTCCTTGACCTGGCAATTCTACTGTTAGGTTTATAATCATGATACATGAATACATATGCCCACAAATGACTTGTATAACAATGCTCATGAAAAATATATTTATAATAGTAAAAAGGCAGAAATAGCACAAATGTTTTTATCAATAGGAGAATGGATAAGTAAATTGTAGTATATACAATGGAACTACCTACCATTTGTGGAATACTATACAGCAATAAAAAGAAATGAACTCATTGGGCAATAACAACATGGATAAAATTTTTTTTAATTACTTTGACTAAAAGAAATCAAATCAACCACTATAGAGGACAACTTTTAAATTATATTTGAATTTCAAGAATAGGCAAAACTAGTATCGGAGATAGAAGTAAGAATAAATGTTACCCTGGGCTAGGAAAGTGGGGTGTTATTGACTGGAGAATGTCATGAGCTAACTTTCAGCAATGATGGAAATGTTTTAGGTCTGGATCTAGGTGATGGTCACATGAATATATAAATATGTAAAAAGTATTTCAGCTGTACACTTAAAATTTCTGCACTGTATAATATAAAACTTGTATCTCAATAAACATTGAAAAAGTCAAAATAGTATTAGAAATTCCTTTTTCTAATCAGATAGAAACCCTTACTCCACCTCTGCTGAACCCCCACCATTCTACTGTGTCCTGTTTGGAGAAGTATATCCTGTAATCCTTCTTTGTTGAGATTACTAAATAATTCACTTAACAGCTTGGAAAGCATCCACCATACACTTCACAGAATGGAGCTGGATTTGTGGAGCCACAGATGGAGGACAACCACTTTATCCCTAGAGCATATCTGCCCCGTAATTGGCTCAGGGCTGGCAGCCTGAGCTCCTGAGTGGAACATAGGAGGAGCTAACTCCCAACCATACAACCAAACTCCTGGTTCAACTAGAAATTTGGGGGTAGGTGCCTCACGCAGGGACAGGAGCATGAGTGGGTAGGTGGGAGAGCCTTGCCTTGGCTTAATCCCTTGTCCTTTTTTTCATGGACTTGCTTGACAGAATGTGTGGTGGGCTGTGGGGAGGAGGCTCACCTTGGACAGACAAAAGGTTGACAAATCACCTTCAAAGGAGTTGAGGTAATTTGATGGGAATCATTTCTTCTCTGTGGAGTACTAAAGGACTGATGTAGGGTAGTTGACTAACTGAGGGCGGTGTCAGAGCCAGCTTTGTAGTACGGGAGGAAGGTTAGGAAAACAGGTTACCCATGCACATGGGAACATTGGGGTGGGTACGGGGCTTGATGTATTTCCAGGATCTGTGCTGGCTGAGGGCATCTGGTAGCACAGTCTTCAGAGAAATTCTCCTAAATATTTTCCACGTTTTCTATTCTACAAAAGAGAATTAGACCCAGGTGCTAAAGGCACAATCGCATCTCATTGGTGTTCACCAAAGATTGTATTCATTGTTTCTGAAGATGCAACAGCCAATGTTTTTTTGCAGCAATTCCAGGCTCCAATGCAGAGAAGCCATGTTATGTATACAACTTGCATGAATCCCATTCTACTGTTCCTTGTTCCCTGTCTCGTTATCCTCAACTTCTAAGAAAGCTGATATCCTCTCTTACCTTAAATATTTATAACCTTAAACCAAGAAATATCAACAACTTTTTAAAAATTATTTACTTATGCCATTTTTATAATTAGGTACTTTGCTATTTAAGACTTTCAGGGGCAAACGCAAAAAATTGTTTTGATCGAGTTACAAAATAAAATCTTAAACAAATGTACATAGAATACTCAAGAGTTTATTTTAAAAGTGAGTAAAAACACATGCCAACATTAAGTGAATATCATTTCCTTTAAAATAATACCTAGGAAGGTACTTAATCCAACAAAAACTCCTCTTTTGCAATTGCCCCTAGAGCTAGTTCACAGCTGCACGTAACACAATAACAGATAAAATGAAACTTATTATTTTATAATTACAACTGTCTTTAATTAAGAAAGATGTTGGCCTACCTTACAATCAAAATCAAAACCACCCTTAACAAGGATGATTGGCCATCACTGAGGCAATTGCAAAATATCCAGTTTAAAAGTGTGATTTTTTAAAAAAAACTGTGGCAAGTGATGGAGGATTACAAAAACAAGTGACAAGCCTCCCAAACTTGTCTCTCAGGCTTGTCCTTTGAAGGAGACAGTAGTCATTTTTGATAACAAGACCTTTTTGTGAAATAAAATAAAAAATAAGAGAAACCCACTGAATCTCATTGCGTTGTTCTCATTCCTTTTGCAGGTGAGTGCATATTGTGTATTGTGCCATTGTTCTTTGAATGATCCCTTTTTATTTTTTAAAAACCACTTTGTAAATTTTTTTCCATTAATAAATTGCTATGACGAGTTGGTGGGTGCAGCGCACCAGCATGGCACATGTATACATATGTAACTTAGCTGCACATTGCGCACATGTACCATAAAACCTAAAGTATAATAATAATAATAAAAATAATAATAAAAAAAGAAAAAAAAAGTTGCTCACAGCTGGAAATATAAGACAAAACTTAAAAAAAAAATAAATAAATAAATTGCTATAAATTAATTGAAGAGTTCAGAAAACACAGAAGAAAATATGATCATCTATTATTCCACCACAAGAGATTAATCATTTTAAAGGCGGGTTTTGTATATTGCCTTAAAAATGATTGGAATAAAGCTGAGATGGCTATGGTGGTTGAGATATTACATTTAGAAAAATATGAAAGATCGTTACTGAAGCCTTGATATTTGTTTTGTAGAAACTGAATACTGAGGGTAAAAATCAAGTTACAGTATTCTGTCTACAAGTCAGACTTCAAGTAATAGTTTCCAAATATATGAATGCCTTTAGCATTAGGGATTCTTAAGTGTATCATTTAAGAAGTAGTGCCTTCTCCAGCTCAGAAAGCTATGTCCCACAAAGCAAAGCAAGCCAAAAGTTACTTGTCTTTCCAGGCAAGTTGGCAAGAGTGAAACAAAAGAGGAGGTCATACCCATTAACTTTCCCTTCTGGATTATAGAGTGGGAGCCACTGCAACCTTTCATCCAATAGCCATGGTCACGGCCAAAGCCAAGCAATCCTGCCATCTTTGGGCTCCAGAAAAAAAGAGCTTCACTCTTCCCAACGTTTACCTGTGAGGACCAAGGTAAGAAAGAAAACTTTCTTGACAAATACTTGCCATAGTCCTAAAGTCCAAATCTAAGTTTATTCACTAATCATTGTACTTGTAAGCCAACCGAGGTACACAACATCTGAATTCCTCCAGCTATATTGCTGGAAATCCATATGAAACTCATCGAAAGGGCATTTCTCTTTACCACCTTCTTGCATTCCTTTGGCCATGCTGATGTCTGTCCCCTGTGTCTCAATTACTGAGCTGGGTACGGACTTTATGGACCTGAGGCAGAGAAGGGTGGAATCTGGGTCGACAGGGAGACTTAGGAGATACTAGGACGTAGTGAAGGCTACAGTGATTCATGGAATAATGCCTCTGAGAAAGAACATGTAGAGTAAGAAGAGGAAAAGACAAAGATGGAGATTTGAGGAACCCTTGAAGTCTGACAGGGCACGGTTGTTCATAAGATTTAGAAACAAGAAACAGGGCATGCACAATGACACCCACATGGTGAAAGCATTCTGTATGATCATTATCTGTTATAAAACTCTATAAAACTATCTGTTATAAAACTTTATATTGAGCATCTCAATGGCAGGAACTTTGTCTTGTTTATCTTTGGGTCTTCCTTAGCTCCTACAAATGCTTAATTGATGTCTAGAGGGGAAGAAGAAGGAGAGGGTAGAAGCAGAGAAAAACAAGAAAATAGAAAACACAGAGTGGGAACAAGGAAGACAGGCAGGAGGAAATCAGCTGGAGATGTAATATTCCACAAGGATTCTCTGTCCAGCTTGCTTGCTAGAAACCTAGAACTTCAGTGGCTAAGTCAATCTCTGAACAAGAAGAGGCATGGCCAAGAAGCCTGGGGGAACTGAAAGCCAACCCCAGGAAACTAGCCTGCAGAGTAGAAACAAAGAGTGTGCAGTGTTGTTTCTAGACCCACACAAGAAATTGATAATAACTTCAGTAAGGTCAAGGTTTCTGATGTGAAGATACCTTCATCGGTTTTTCAGACTGCTTAAAGACAAGGCAATAAAATAGATCTTGAGGACTCAATTGACCCAATACTGAAAAGAA
Organism: Pongo pygmaeus; assembly: GCF_028885625.2. Taxonomy (NCBI): domain Eukaryota; kingdom Metazoa; phylum Chordata; class Mammalia; order Primates; family Hominidae; genus Pongo; species Pongo pygmaeus. The sequence continues at coordinate 61,862,925 of NC_072377.2, forward strand.
GTTACTAAAGATTTGGTAGCAGTAGATGATCCTGTGATTGTGATTATATGTCACTCTGGTGCACTGGCTTGCAGGAGGTAAGACTGTGAGGTGGCAAGGAAAGAGAATAGCGGTTCTGGTTCACAGAGCACTAACACTGCATTGATAGCAATGATGGAAAATGATATTTTCCCAAATCGCTGTGGTCTGCTTCTTCTAAAATCTACTATTTATTTTCTCCCAATCAAAGTTTACCTCTATTTGACTTCGTAGGTTCTTGAAGCTAATAAATTATGGAACTACTTGCCTAGAAAAATATTTTTGTGGAAAGAATTGTAATCTAGAGGAAACACTCACTGACTGAATTCCAACAAACCTGTCCAATGGTATGGTTGAGTTCTTGCCCTCTGCTCAAAGCCGAGAGATTTACCCTGAGTAGAAACCATTCAAAGCTCTTAATTCAACATTCTTGAACTGTGTTGCAAATTTGGTCCTCCCATAGGAAGGTGGGGTGAGGGACAGGGAGGGTTAGAAAAATCTTTTTATCTAGCCGTACTTGAAATGTTTTGTTTAGTCTGGAGAAACCCAAATGATATAGTTTTTCAGATTCTGTACTTTTTCATTTTGGCTTTGTTTGTGTATGATATGTGCACCAAAAAACCGTCAAAGTACAAAACTCATTCTAGAGCAATTTAAAGTCTACTCATGCTAAACAATGAGTTAAAATAGTGTGTTGCTTTTCTGTAGTTCCTTTCAAGCAGAACATTAAATCTCTGGGTATTTACAGAAATTTCTGCAAGAACTCAGTCAGACAATACTTGCCCCATTTTCCCAATGGAAAAACATTTTGATAAATCACATAACATGGCCTAATCTTTTCAGTAGAGTCCTCATTTCCTGCCCAATTTTCCCCTCTACTCACCTTCCACCAACCCCCAAGAAAGGCGCCTGCCACCACGCCCAGCTAATTTTTGTATTTTTAGTAGAGATGGTGTTTCACCATGTTGGTCAGGCTGGTCTCGAACTCCTGACCTCAAGTGATCTACACGTCACAGTCTCCCAAAGTGTTGGGATTACAGGCATGACCCACTGTGCCTAGCCTGATTTCTATCTTTTGTATGGCTGCATAGTATTTCACGGTCTATATGTACCACATTTTCTTTATCCAGTCTGTCACTGATGGGCATTTAGGTTGATTCCATGTCTTTGCTACTATGAAAAGTGCAGCAGTGAACATTTGCATGCATATGTCTTTATGGTAGAATGATTTCCATTCCTCTGGGTATATACCCAGTATAGGATTGCTGGGTCAAATGGTAGTCCTGCTTTTAGCTCTTTGACGAATTGCCATACTGCTTTCCACAATGGTTGAACTGATTTACACTCCCACCAACAATGTGTAAGTGTTCCTTTTCTCCATATCCTCACCAGCAGTCTAGACTTTTTAAGGGAAAGTTAGACTACCTATTTATATCTGAAAGTAACTAGAAAAGCCAAGGTTATCTGCCACAGAATTCATCCATAGGCAGACAAGGAAACAACAGAGTGAATTTCAAGAGTAAACAATGAGCAGGAATAAAGTTGCTTTCTATTTATACTCTACCAACTTCAACTTGTTCAATAGACTGCTTACAAATATGTACTACACACACCCATATATATATTATACTTCTATTCTCATGGATACTTATAGTCACCCAGATTCTCTGCAAAGACACAGTACAAACTGATAAAAGCAGTTTCCCCTGGGAAAGGGGAACAGATGGTTTTGGAGCAAGAGTGAGAGATAGCTTAAATTATGCCTTTTGGATTCTGATTATAGACACATAGTTTAAAAAATTCATTTAAATTCAAAATATTTGAACTAGTATGGAAAGTAAAGCAAATAGAAAATTAAAATAGGAAAGTAACGTGGAGCCAGGCATAGGTTAGTTTACTAAATACATAGCATAAAGTCTGATAAACTTGCTATGGAGTAGAAGGCAAATTTGGCTCTAAGTCTCTGGTTACCAGCGTGAAGAAAGAAACAGCACGATTTCCAGTGTTCATCAGGAAAAACAAACCATTTGCTCAGGACAAACAAAGCTACCTCTAGAACTAAAACAAGAGTTAAATTTCTCCTATGGATTCTCTCTTTTGAGTCCCCAAAAGTAGTGAAGAATACCTTCCCTAACCCCATTATTATAGACACAGGGCAAAACTAATAGCATTGCCAATCTTATGATGTTTGTTATTATTAGTAACAGGAGCTAAAGGTGATATGAACCAGGGCTCATTATTGGCTTTGTAGGTGAATTAATAAAATCACGGCAATTATTTGGCTTTAGTAGAAGTAATGAGAAGAAAATTAGGTGGTCTTGTTACCAGTGGAAGAGACCCGAGTTACCGGCAGTGAATCCATATGGGTCCACAGCAGCTTCAGTCCTTGCCTCCTCTGAAGAAAGAATTTGACTGAGGGGCATACAGCAGAAGAAGAGACCAAGGCAAGTTTCAGGGCAGGAGTAGAAGTTTATTTAAAAGGTTTTAGAACAGGAAAGAGAGGAAAATTCGCTTGTAGGAGACCCAAGCGGGTGCTTGAAGGTCCAAGAAAGAAAAGAGAGCAAAAGAAGACAGCAAAAAAGAGGGGCCTTTAACCTTGATCCTAGGACTTCATAGGCTCGCCTCTTTCCCAAGATTTTTCCCTTAGGGTGGGCTTTCCACATGCCCAGTGCTTTCCTTACCCTTTGGAATTGAGCATGCACAATGTATTTAGGGAGTTATACACATGCCCATCTGAGGCTTTCTTCCCTTTCCGGTGGAGTGTGCCCCCAGAAGATCATACTTCACCATTTTTGTCTCTTAACACGCATGCCCAGGAAGTTGCTTCTCCCTGGGGCTTGCATTCAATTAACATTTTGATGTTAACAGGTGTGGACCATCAGGAAATGGCCTCTCCCTGGAGCTGCCAAATACATATTTTTAGAGAGGCAATGCAATAATTGCCAAACCATCACCCAACATTTCTAGTGGGTCGGGGGAGACCCTCTCCTGCCCCGCTCATGCCTAACTACCTGTAACAGCCTATGGCCCTGAATCATTAGGCTGCTCCTACTTGAAATTCACTCAATCTTCAGAGTCAGATGCACCCAACTGTCCATCAAAGATTTAAGTTCACAACAGGTTGTCTTCAGATAATACTTGAGCTTTGAGGCCTGTGCACTGTGCAATGAATGAATGATATAGTTGCACAGAATGTTCACCTAAATATCTTCACTACAAGCCAAAGTAAATGTGAATCACCTACCACTACTCGCATATGTGAATGGATAAAATTAGAAAGACTGACCACACCAAGTGCTGATAAGGATGTGGAGGAACTGGAACTCTTATAAGTCACTGATGAAAACACCAGATGATGTGACTACTTTGGAAAATTGTTTGACAGTTTCCTTAAAAGTTACAGATACAACTACCATCTGAGCTAGCCATTCTACCCCTAAGTACTTACCCAAGAAAAAAGGGAAAATGGCCAGGTGCAGTGGCTCATGCCTGTAGTCCCAGCACTTTGGAAGGCTGAGGCGGGTGGATCATGAGGTCAGGAGTTCGAGACCAGCCTGACCAACATGGAGAAACCCCATCTCTACTAAAAATACAAAAATTAGCTGGGCGTGGTGGCATGCACCTGTAATCCCAGCTACTCGGGAGGCTGAGGCAGGAGAATCACTGGAACCTGGGAGGCAGAGGTCACATTGAGCCAAGATTGTGCCACTGCACTCCAGCCTGGGCGACACAGCCAGACTCTGTCTCAAAAAAAAAAAAAAAGAAAAAGTAAAAAGGGAAAATGTATCTATACCAGACTTGTACACAAACAGTAGCAGCTTTACTTGTAATAGCAATCCAAACATCCATCAACAGGTGAATGAATAAACAAATCATGATATGTACATACAGTGGGACAACAGTAAAAAGAAATTAACTATTGATACATGTAACATCAATGCTTGATTGGTTCTTATGCCTCAAGAACTTTACACTGTTTCATTTAAGCCCCATGTCCGCCCTATAAGGTAAATACTATTGTTCTCCTCTTTGTAGACTTGAGAAAACTGAAGATTGGAGAAGGTCGGCAATTTGTCTGGGGTTACCCAGCTGATGAGTAGATGAGACACAGACCAAGTCAATCTGACACAGTATTCACACACACTGTGTAGCAGGGAGCAGGACTGCTTTGAGCCCCTTGGACCTACGAACCCCTTCAAGGTGAGGCAGTACCATGCAGGAGATGACCTCCAACAACCAGAAGCGGCTCAGGGATGGTGCAGAGAAGGCAACTTTGAAAGAGGAAGACATTTTTTCTTTCTTTGGATAATGCCCAGATGACTCACCTTTTCTCCTCTCTCAGCTCCAAATCTTCATGTCTTAATCTTGATGTGTCAGATCTGGGGACCCATTGGAGTGCTCCCCAGAGAGGTTGTCCTTCTGTCTCAAAGCACAGGTTAGGACAAGCAGCAGCTCCATTTGGGCATCTATTCCTGAAGCAAGCTGCAATTTGATATTCTTTTACTGTTTACTTCTGCTTTAATTACAGGGTGGGGGAAAGAGCTCTTAAAGTTTGCCAAAAACTTTGGTGATTTTTAAAAAGTCCTTCTTCACTTTCCAATTATTCAACTCTGCTGGGAAAGGCAATAGGAGCGCTTTTGGAACTGAGTTTGCTGCTGAGTTGCCAGGGTTTCGAGATCTCTGCAAAGGTCATTGTTTTTTGTAAAGGTCATTGTCTTTTCATGAAAACCCCGGCAAAGCATGCCAACGCAGGAAAGCCATCAGCTTGCCAAATGTCCGGTGTCCCAGTCACCTGCTCTTCCTGCCCTAGGAAGGATGTGAGATGATCTCTGGAGTAAAGACATGAGATGGGGTTTGTTCCTTTCTTGCTCTTAAATCAGCTGCAAAATGCATGAACAAAGCACACACAGGATGATTCCCTGAGCCCTGTGCCGCCTCCTCGTTAAAGGCCAGCAGCTGCTGGGTGTTGCACAGAGCAAGATAAGCAATACGGCATTTGTAGCCATTCACATCCTGAACGTAGAGCATTGTGTTCTCAACGGAATTTCTGAGGCTTCAAGCCCTGAAGAATACCCAACAAGTGAAAATACAGAGAAAGGGTGTGCTCTGGACAGGGGTCCTGGGTGGAGTGGGGATACACAGCAGGAAAGGCAGGCAGAATCCAGCAACCAAGTCACGAGTCACTAGCTCTTCAGAAAAGTGGCTCTGCTGACAAGAGAATTAGGGCAGGATGATTTTGGCAAGCCCCGTGTTGTGTTAGCTGCGCAAACTTTTTCTGTTCTCTTATGCAGCCTCTTAACAACTGAGTGGGGGCATCTTTTCACGTTTCATGGAGAGGCTGATTCCTGTCAGATGTTTAGCAAAGGGCTTCCACATTAGGTTTATCAAGCACACACAATTCCAGATGCAACGCGGAATCCATTTAGTTTGAGAAGATTAAAACGTGCCGTTTCCTGCCATTGGCAGCATTTTCATTTTTCCTCTTTCCTTACAGTTTTCTCACGTTACTTGAAGTGATTCTTACCCTTATCTTTACACTGTGTTTTAAAGAAAATTATGGGGGAGAGGAGAAAAGACCCAGAGTGTCACCGGCAGCACCTGACAGGAAGCCACTAAACTATGTGAGCACCTCCTGATTGGAGATATTCTCCACCCCGTTGGATGCCTCTGATTTACCTCTCTATGGGCAGATACTAATTTCAAACCCATGGCCATAAGATTATTTCAATGACTTCCCTTCCATCTTCCTGCCTCCTCCAATAGACTTAATGTCCCTATTCCTCCCCTCACAAGCCTACCTCAGTCACCCACCATCAACAAACACAAATGCAGCTCTCCACAGGTCTCTCACAAAGAGTCTACACAGACCCTACACCAACCAACCCCCACACCCAAGCCAATGCCCCAAGAATGTTATCATCATCTGAGAGAAGGGCTAGAACAGGCCACCCAAATACAGTAGTGACTGTACTGTAGTGACAGAAGCAACTCAGTATATATGTGTGTGTGTGTGTGTGTGTGTATATATATCTCCATATATCCTCTTCAAAGGAGATATCCCTAGAGAAATATATATATATAACTAAATATATGAACACTTTCACTTAATGTAGATTTAAATATATGTAGATACATGTATATATATTCTTTCTCCTATCCCATCCATTCATTCATTTATTCAACTTAAATTCATTTAGTGTTTACTGTATGCCAAGCACTCTTCTAGGCAGTGAAGACTCAACAGGAAGAAAGAGCCAGGTGAAGAATGGCTAGGCAGTGAAGACTCAACAGGAAGAAACCGCATTTCCTGCACTTTGATAGGAAATGTTGGTAATCCTACATTTGGTAGAGTAAGACAAAAATAAACACATAAATGTATATTTCAGGTTATGATGGGGATATGAAGAAAAAGCAAGCAGGGAGGTAGGAAGTGATGGGGATTGAGGGTGATGTTTTAGATGGGTGGTCAGGGAGGCCCTTGCTCAGAAGGGGAAGGCTGAGTGGAAAGCTGAAGGAAGCGAGCATGAGCCATAAGGACATCAGAGTGGACACCCAGGGAGAGGAAAAAGCACGTGCAAATGTCCTCCTGTTTGGGAGCATGCTTCTTGCTTTCAAGAAGCAGCAAAGAGGCCAGGAGTAGAAAGAGTAAAGGGAAGCGGTGGGAAATGAGGTAATAGAAGAGGGACGCAGAATGAGAAAGGCAGACTCTGGCAAGCTCTGAACAGAGGAGAGGCACCATCTGACTACTGGCATAGCAGGATGCCTGCTGAGTAGGAAGAGTTTGAGCAGTCAGGGACAGAAGCAGGGAGCCTAGTTTGGAGGCAGCTGCAGTAATCCAGGTAAGAGGTGATGGAGCTGGGATAAGGCAGCAGTGAGGGAGGTGGGAGTGGAGAGTTTCTGGATATACTGAGAAGAGAGAGCTTCAGGACGTGCTGATGGACTGGGCTTGCGGGATGGCCTTGGTCCTGAAACTCCTGGCAAGGGAATAGGCCCAGCTCTCAGCTCAGAGAGTGCAAATGCATCAGAAATCAAGGCCTCTTGAATTCTGGCTCTTACACAAGAGACAAAGACCCCATTTATTTAGCACCTACTACGTGTCAGGTGCTGCCTTAGGTATTTTCACAGAAACTTCTTCCTCACAAATCTTTGAGATGGGTTTGACTACCTCCACTTCATGGGTAAGGAAACCAGAATCTCAAAGAAGTTCAATCAGTCAGGGACAGAGATCTGAACCTGTGTCTACCAGTCCCCAGGGCTGTTAGTCGGAGACCCTTACAGAGGGAGAGCCTAGCAGAGTGGCTCGGGGGTTGCTGCAAGTGCAGCGAAGGGAGGCACCAGAATAAGGGAACCCTCACACCCTCCCAGGCAGCCGCGGCTTCGCACCAGAGCTCCAGGGTGGAGCTGCAAGTCATGGGTCTGACCTAGCACCAAGCTTCCTCAACAGGATCCAGAATGTAGCTGCTGGGGCTGCAGCCACCAGAAGCAGGAAAGCCAACTAGGGACAGGCAGGAGATCCAGGTGACCCATCCAAGCCCCAGGCCCGGCTTTTCTGCGTGAGAGGGAGGGTGCCACCAGGTGCTGCCCACAGCCCCTGTAGTCAACACCCTCCAAATTTAGTTTCCACATTTCAGCCTCCACACATCAAAACTTTCAGCTAGCCATCCTGGGAGGAGCCCCGAGGTCGCTGCCTCTGGGCTGGCTGGGGCCAATTGGAGGAAATGGGCCTGCACTCAACACTTGTGCACCTGCACCGGGCGTTGTGTATTTCTCCTCTGGTTTCCAGAGCAACAGAAACAACAGTGACTGCCGAAACCCCCTTAACACCACAGCCCAGGCTGACCCTGACCAATGGCAGCCAGACCTTGCATCTTGGCCTCTTCCCTTTTCTCTCACCCCCCTGAAAGTATCTCCTCTGAAAACAAAAACTTAACCGGCCTCTTTCACTGAGCTGAAATGGTTCTCAGAGCTTGCCCAACTCTGAGCTCTTCCTGACACGCCTGGGTTTCTGACTGTCAGCACCCCAGGGAGAGGGTGGGACGCCCAGATCCAGGCATGGAGCAGAATGTCGCCTAGGGAGAGCGCCGGGAGCCTCCTCCTCGGAACCACTGCAGAAGCTACTTTACTGCAAACAACCTAAGTAAAGTGGGCAATTTCCCAAGGTGTGGCCCCAGCTGCTGACCCCAGAGTTTGTACTCAAACACCTGTGGGCCTGGCTACTGCCCTTATTGACAAATCCTATCTCATCAGATGCTCTGGGGCTATAGGTCTTCATTCCATGTCAGGAATGCCCCGCTTTGAGAGGACTTGTGATTGTGGTAATTTATGACACCAGCTGCTGTGAAAATGACTGGGGAATGGGTAAATTGCCCTGCCTGTAAACTCACAAATGGACATCCAGGACCAGAGATGTCCTTGCTCTGAAGCAAGCACCCATATCGCCCTGCCTCAAACTGTGGGGTGCTGTGCTAGCTCACGTTTCATCTCTCAGGTTGCTGTTCAAGTTGCAAGCAGAGAATTCCATGGGCTCAGCTGGGAAACAGGACACCAGGGTCCTTCCCTCCATTCTGTGAGTATCCACCACAGGAGGGAAAGGGAAGAGGGCACCTCTATGCTGTTTTTTTAGTTATTTCCACAACCCCACAAGTTAAATATAGCATTTTCCACATGTGTACAACTGAGAAAATCAAAGTTCAGTGAGGTTAAGTGACTTGCCTGAGATTGCACAGTGAGCAAGTAGCAGGACCGGGATTTGAATCCAGATTTCCTATCTCACATTATACTGTAGAGGCATATTCAAAGTCTTTAATAAAGGGCTCAGTTCCTTGATTATCCTGCACAATAAACAAAATCATAGGTACTCTATTAGTTTGCCAGGGCTGCCATAACACAGTATCACAGTCTGGGAGGCTAACAACAGGAGTTTATTGTCTCACGATTCTGGAGGCTAGAAGGCCAAGATCAAGGAGTGGGCTACTTCTGAGGCCTCTCTCCTTGGCTTGTGGGTGGCCATCACCTCCTCCCTGGGTCTCCACATGCTTTGCCCTCTGTTCATGTCTATGTCCTACTCTCTTCTTATGAAGACACCAGTCACATTGGTAATCCTAGCGGGACCATTCCAGTGACCCCATTTAACAATAATTACCTCTTTAAAGACTCTCTCTTCAAATGCAGTCACATTCTGAGGTATCAGAGATTAGGACATATGAATTTGGAGGGGGAAGATACAATTCACTCCATAACAGGTACCAAGTCCCGTCTTTTCAATGCTTGTTTTAGCTCCTCAATAATAAAATATAATAACAATATTCTAAATATAAATAAATATGGTAGGCATTCAAATGATCATGAAAAAAGAAGGCTTTTACTAAAAGTTAATTGTCTTTCTTTTTTTTTTTTTTTTTTTTTTGAGACACGGTCTTGCTCTGTTGCCCAGGCTGAAGCACAGTGGTGTGATCTCAGCTCACTGCAACCTCTGCCTCCCAGGCTCCAGGAATCCTCCCCCTTCAGCCTCCTGAGTAGCTGGGACTATAAGTGCATACTACCATGCTCAACTAATTTTGCTAATTTTTGTATGTTTTGTAGAGATGGGGTTTCATCTTGTTCCCCAGGCTGGTCTCGAACTCCTGGGCTCAAGCAATCCTCCCGCCTCAGCCTCCCAAATCTCTGAGACTACAGGTATGAGCCACTGTACCTGGCCAAAAAATTGATTTTCAGCTGCCATTCTGTTAGCAATTTTTTTCAGAAAGCATTTCCTATGTACAAAACACTTTGATCATTAAAATGCCATATGGTACATAGCGCCTCTGCTCATTAAACTTTCACTAGAGCTGAGAAGATAAGAAGACATAGACCCAAATAACAACCATACAAAGCAGACATGCTCTATGCCCCAAGAATGGTGCCCTGTAGAGTACCAGGAAGTCCACAGATGAGACATCACTTCTATTTGGGATAATCAAGGAAGACCTCCTGGAGGCGGTGACTTTAAAGGTTGACCTTAATGTCACATGGGATTTTAATCGACAAAAATCGGCGATGTTGGCTTTTAAAACCATACATTTGGACCTTGTATTTGGATTTTTACCCCTAAAAGTCTCTATATAAAAATAGGAATATTTACAACATCATCGTGCTACACATACCTTGATGAGGAGTATCTCCAAGGAGACCAAGAAAGAAAAAGGGCAGTGTCCAGAGAAATAGAACCCAGCAGTCTGGTGCACCTGAGTCTCTCTTAAGCCCATATAAAATAGATGACAGGCTTCCATGTGTGTTGCGCCCCCCTTCCCTCACTGGTAACCACGTGCCTGCAGCAGCCAGCAAAAAGTCTGACACTGTTGTGAGGCTGTCGTCAGCCCAATTTCTCGTTTGTTTGTTTGTTTGTTTGTTTTGACAGAGTCTTGCTCTGCCACCCAGGCTGGAGTGCAGTGGCGGGATCTCAGCTCACTGCAATCTTTGCCACCTGGGTTCAAGCAAGTCTCCTGCCTCAGCCTCCAAGTAGCTGGGATTACAGAAGCACACCATCACACCTGGCTAATTTTTGTATTTTTAGTAGAGACGGGGTTTCTCCATGTTGGCCAGGCTGGTCTCAAATTCCTGACCTCAGGTGATCCACTCACCTTAGCCTTCCAAAGTGCTGGGATTACAGGTGTGAGCCACCATACCCGGCCGATTTCTCATTCTTTATTCAGAAATCAGGAGGGGGCTCGTTTCCCAAGATAGGATAAGACTTTGGGCAGACAGGTGGCTCCAGAACCATTTTAGCCAAGAACAAGCTTTATCCTCCATCTTCTGTGACTTTGGAACTCTGAGCCTTTTCCTTTCATTACTCTTCTGTATCTGTCTTTAATAGAGCAGATGACCATTTAAATCACAAGGCCAGCTTGCTATACTTGGGGGAGTTCTCAGGGTACAAACCAAGCATGGGGTATGTCTGATTTTGTACTTAGTTCTCCCTGCTAGGAAAGCTCTTCTGTCTTTCTCCCATCCAAAGTAGTTTTCTCTTACTCAGCCCTCAAAACTCAGCTCAAAGAGCACCCCTTCAGAGAAACCAATTCCTTTCACAGACACTCATATCTAGGGCAGGTTTCTCTACTACATAGTCCCATTACACCTCTCCTTCACAGTTTGTAGAGACATATTAGTTTGTATCTCCTGCAGCAGATCTTAACTTCCACAAAGGCATGTATGGGCCATGATTATCCTCATGTCTGACACATGGAAGGTGCCCCACATGTGGACCAAACCATTGGGAGGCAGCCTGATGTACCAGTAACTGGAGTCAGACAGACCTTAGTTGGAATGCCAGCTCCAACACCTACTATTTGGACAATTGATTACACTTCCTGTATCTCAGCCTCCCCTATTACACAATGAGGATAATCATGTTTATTTCACAAGATTGTTATGAGAAACATATAGATAAGAACATCTAGCTGGCATTTTGTGAGACCTCATGCAGTAATATTAGTTGCTTTACTTCTTTTATTACCCAAACAGGCTTACCATGGTTCTCAGGGAACCTTGACTCTCAGGCCACTCAGACCTTCCTTCATAAATCCCAATGTCTGCCCTAGAATTTTAATTCAAGATTGAAAATGCTTTCTGGAGCTCTCTGAAGCTGAATTGGGAGGTTTCATTATCCACTGTGTCTGTAAGTGTTCTAAGCTGCAAGAAACGGGAACCAACTCCTTCATCTAAGATGAAAAGGAAGTCCTCAAAAGTAAATAGGCTGCTGAGAGTTTCTAGAATGATGCAGAAACAGGTGCAAGGGCTCTCCCTCAAGAACAATGCCCCACATCAGGCCACAGAGCTGGGCCATAAAAGATGCTGCTGCAATTGCTACCAGGCACAGGCCAGCTCCAAGTACTGTGTGTGGTTGGCCCTGGATGCTGGATGCTGGCTATGGAACCACAGCCCTTGTTGCCTCTGGGAACTAAGCATAGAGTCACTGCTGTCTTGCCCTTATCAGAATGGAGGTCTGTCCATAGTGCCTGTTTTAGCGATGCTTCAAAGTCTAGGAAAGGGGCCGTGCACGGTGGCTCATGCCTGTAATCCCAGCCCTTTGGGAGGCCGAGGTGGGCAGATCACCTGAGGTTGGGAGACTGAGATCATCCCGGCCAACAGGGAGAATCCCCGTCTCTACTAAAAATACAAAAAATTAGCTGGGCGTGGTGGCGCATGCCTGTAATCCCAGCTACTTGGGAGGCTGAGGCATGAGAATCGCTTGAACTCAGGAGGTGGAGATTGCGGTGAGCCAAGATCACACCACTGCACTCCAGCCTGGGCAACAAGAGTGAAACTCTGTCTCAAAATTAATTAATTAATTAAGTAAATTAAATAAAAAACATTTTAAAAGTCTAGGAAAGGCACTTCTGACTGGTGGAACCCAGGTTAATGTGCCCATAAATTCGCTGCAAAGCAGGCTGAGGAAGCATAGGTCTGCCACATTCAGCTTTTCTATGAGAGAAGCCTCTGCCTTACCAGCTCAGGAATTCCTCCCCAAAAGGAAAGGGGTTCAGTCACTGGACATCCAAAACACTGACAACTGCCTGCCATCCCCTGGAATGGACTCGGCTCCTATTTCCTGAGTCTTTCCTTACTCTACCCGTGCTAGCCTCATAGACTAAGTCCCTAATTGACCACTCTCCACATACAAGCATGTTCTAGGTGACTCCTCCCTGCCCCATATCCCTGTTCAAATATTTTCATTTTCTTTACTCCTTTTTCATCCATTTGTATCAGTTTTCTTCCTCCAAAGTCATATGTGCCCAGGATTCTACGTGCATGTAACTCCACAGTCAGTCCATTTCACAGCTCAACTCTTTCTTATTTCTAAAGTTCAATTTATTTCAGAATTACTCTTAACCTATTTAGAATGGGAGCAAATTCACATTTACACAATATTTTAGGGAAGAGTTCCTTCTCTCATGTGCCCACCCATGTCAATGTCTGAAACAGCCAGCCTCAGTGAACATGGTCTTCTTAAGATGGTCTTCAAAAGTAGTATTCTTTGGTCAAATGAATTTAAGAGAAGTTTCCCTGTGAAAGTCACAATGCACATTAGGTAATTAAAGGTCTGGAAAGTCATGAAATACAGAAGCCTATTTAACTTTTAAACGCAACCCTTTCAAAGCGTATTTGACTACAAACCATCCCCACATTTTTTGTTGTTGTCTTTATAACACTTTTTCACATCCAAAGCATGCTGCAATAAAGCTTCTTAAGATACTTTACTCAGAAGATTCTTCATGTTCCCTTCCTCCTGATAAAACTATCCCCAAGTAAATGAATTTCTGCTCAGCTTGGAGAAGGAGAACAGGGACAATGGGGAGAGGTGCCGTACTGTAGACCCTTGCTACTCAAAGTGCGGTCCGTGGACCAGAAGCATCACCATTACCATCACCGAGGAGCTTGAGAAATGTAGCATCTCAGGTCCCACCCCCGACCTGGGAAACCGGAATCTGCATTTTAGCAAGTTTATTCCTATGTACAGTAAAGTTTGACCCATACTGGCATAGATAACTCCTACACCTAAAACCTCCAGTTCCCCATAATGAACATGTAAGGAGTTCAACTCATGCCCAAGTTTCCATAAGTAGAATTTGCTCCTCCCTTTAGGGTTTTACAGAGCTCAGCACTCTTTTTCAGGGTGGGCCCACACCCTTTGGAATTCTGGGAGTTTAAGGAAACCTTAGCATTTTGTGGTTTGACCACAAAGAAGCTGAGCTGACTTCTATGATCTTTTCTGAAACATCCGGTGGGGAACCTCTGGCCTCCAGCATTGAGGGATGTGCCATCAGGACTATCGCTGGAACACCCGGGAGGTACTGTTGTAACAAGCCACAGCCAGGTAGCGTTTAGAAATCCAATTCTGCACAGAGTACAAATGGAATTCTAAAAGGGCACTTCATTCATTTTCTGCAAAACTAGTCTCTCAACCACCAGCAAGTGTATTTACCAAATGCAGTAGATTTTAAAACAACATAAACTATAACCCAAAGCAATGCTGGTATCTGGACCTCAGCCAGCCTGCCACCCTGTTCACCTGCCTTAGGTTACAAAAGGTTCCTATAATGCCCTGCTTCATAGAGTTGGATGTGACAGGATTTCAAATCAAACAAACCCAGGTTCAAATAGTGGTTCTGCCTCTTACCAGTCCAGTTAAGCCAACCATTTTGCTTTATCTCTCTTAGCTGTGGGTTCTTCCCTGTAAAACAGGGCTATGAGGATTGGCTTCGCAGAGCTGTTGTAATGAGGACTCCATCAGGTGAGATGTGGGAAGCAGCAGCTCAGTGCCTTTCTGGTGCCAAGAGCTTCAACCACATTAGATACTTCCCGCTGTCCTGCCATTCCCAGCCCACTCCCCAAATGTCAGCTCAGGAATTCCCTTCCTGTAGGCTTCCATCCTGAGGCGACCACCCTCCAAGCCCTGTGGCTGTGGAAATGACAGCCTGGATCCTCCTTCACTCTTCAACCACTGTGGTCACCTAGCCTCTGCCCTCCCAATTACCACAGACCACAGCTCCAGAGGCAGCCTGGAGAGCTAGCAAATTTCTTTCTCCACCTCCCTGACAGCCCTGTGGGACCACTTCTAATCTGTGACTGGCTTGGGGAAGGAGGCAAAGGAGGAGAGCTTGGAAGTAAACGGGAGAGGCAGGGCTGGAGGAGTCCTTTCTCCACAGACCTACAGTCTGGGGTCTATAACTTTACTTCTGAGAAGAAATAAAGAAAAAGGAAAATTTGGTATACTTTCCTCTTAAGCCATTGAAATAAGGTAAATAAATGAACCTGTTTTCTACTATTTAAACTTGGAGCTGGTAGAAGTTGATTCTACTAACCAACTCTCATGCAGGGATACCGAGGAAGAATCTTCATGGAGGGAAAGCACGGCTATTATTGGTAAGTCATCATTCCCCTAAAGGGAAGAGGCAGAGATATAACCATTGAGTTACCAGACTCCCAATGACATGTGAACTGAGACTGAACAAGATCACGAGCCGCTGATTGATGATTGCTCCAATGACTTGTGGCTCATTGTTAGTACCAAGGGAGCATTGTTGCTAATCCTCCCAGCTATGAGTGTTTTCCAGGTGAGATAATGTTCTGTGGACTGAGAGTGTGCACATTGGCAACACTGACAAGGTGAAGATGAAGATGATCGGTGTGAATAAACAGCAAGTGGTATACAACCAGGCCTCAGAGATGGCAGGCTTGGTTCCAGACTATCCCAATAAAGTGAGCATCACAATAAAGCAAGCCACATTAATTGTTTGGTTTCCTACTGCATGTAACACTACACCATAGTCTATTATGTGCAATAGCATTATGTTTTAAAAAGTAATCCACATACCTTAATTTAAAAGTACTTTATTGCTAAAAAAAAAAAAATGCTAACAATATGGAGCCTCCAGCAAGTCAATCTTTTTGCTCATGGAGGGTCCTGCCTAGATGTTGATGGCTGCTGAGTGATCAGGGTGGTGGTTGCTGAAGGTTGGGGTAGCTGTGGCAATTTCTTCATGGACAATGAAGTTTACTGCACCAGTTGACTCTTCCTTTCACAAAATATTTCCATTTTTTGTTATTGTTGTTATTTATTTATTTATTTATTTTTTTGAGGCAGGATCTCAGTCTGTTGCTGAGGCTGGAGTGCAGTGGCGTGATCTTGGCTCACTGCAACCTCCGCTTCCCAGGTTCAAGCAATTCTCATGTTTCAGCCTCCTGAGTAGCTGGGATTACAAGCAATCGCCACCACACCCAGCTAATTTTTGTATTTTTAGTAGAGACAGGGTTTCACCATGTTGGCTAGGCTGGTCTCAAACTCCTGACCTCAGGTGATCCACCCACCTCAGCCTCCCAGACTGCTGGGATTATAGGTGTGAGCCACCGCGCCCGGCTCACAAAATATTTCTCTGAAGCATGCAGTGTTGTTTGACAGCATTTTATCCGCAGTAGAACTTCTTTCAAAACTGAAGTCAATCTTCTCAAACTCTGCTACTGCTTTATCAACTAAGTTTATGGAATACTCTAAATCCTTTGTTATCATTTCAACGGTGTTCAATGCATCTTCACCAGGAGAAGATTCTACCTCAAGAAACCAGTTTCTTTGCTCATCTGTTAAAGTTCTATCATGAGATTACAGCAATTCAGTCACATCTTCAGGCTCTGCTTCTAATTCTAGTTCTCTTGCTATTTCCACGACATTTGCAGTTACTTCCTCCACTGAAGACTTAAATTCCTCAAAGTCGTCTATGAGGGTTGGAATCAGCTTTTTCCAAACTCGTGTTAATGTTGATATTTTGATCTCCTCTCATGAATCATGAATGTTTTCACTGGCATCTAGAATGGTGAATTCTTTTCTGAAAGGTCTTCAGTGTACTTTGCCCAGATCCATCAAAGGAATCACTATCTATGGTAGCTATAGCCTTGCAAAATATATTTATTAAATAATAAAACTTCAAAGTCAAAATTACTCCTTGATCCACGGGTTACAGAATGAATATTATTAGCAGGCATAAAAGTAACATTAACCTCCTTGTACCTCTCCATCAGAGCTCTTGGGTGACCAGGTGCATTGTCAATGAACAGTAATATTTTGAAAGGAATCTTTTTTTCTGATTAATAGGTCTTAATAATGGGCTTAAAGTATTCAAGACACCATGCTGTAAAGAGATTTGCTATCATCCAGGCTTTGTTGTTCCACTTACAGAGCATAGGCAGAGGAGATTTAGCATAATTCTTAAAGGACCTAGGATTTTTTTGAATGGCAAACAAATTTTGGCTTTAACTTTACGTCAACAGCTACATTAGCTCCTAACAAGAGAGTCAGTCTGTCCTTTGAATCTTTGAAGCCAGGAATTGACTTCTCCTCTCTAGCTATGAAAGTCCTAGATGGCGGCTGGGCGTGGTGACTCAAGCCTGTAATCCCAGCACTTTGGGAGGCTGAGGCAGGCGGATCACAAGGTCAGGCGATCGAGACCATCCTGGCTAACACGGTGAAACCCCGTCTCTACTAAAAATACAAAAAATTAGCCAGGCGTGGTGGCGGGCGCCTGTAGTCCCAGCTACAAGGGAGGCTGAGGCAGGAGAATGGCATGAACCCGGGAGGTGGAGCTTGCAATGAGCTGAGATCGTGCCACTGTACTCCAGCCTGGGCGACAGAGCAAGACTTCGTCTCAAAAAAAAAAAAAAAGAAAAAAGGAAAAAAGAAAGTCCTAGATGGCATCTTCTTCCAATAGAAGGTTGTTTCAACTACACTGAGAGTCTGTTGTTTAGTGTAGCCACCTTCATCAACGATCTTAGCCAGATCTTCTGGATAACTTGCTGCAGCTTCTACACTAGCCTTGCTGCTTCACTTGTACTTTTTGTTTGTTTGTTTGTTTGTTTTTTGAGATGGAGTCTTGCTCTGTTGCCCAGGCTGGAGGGCAATGGCACAATCTCAGCTCACTGCAACCTCCACCTCCAGGGTTCAAGCGATTCTCCTACCTCAGCCTCCCAAGTAGCTGGGGTTATAGGCATGTGCCACCACCCCGTTATTTTTCATACTTTTAATAGGGATGTAGTTTCATCATGTTGGCCAGGCTGGTCTCGAACTCCTGACCTCAAGTGATCCACCCACATCGGCCTCCCAAAGTGCTGGGATTAGAGGCATGAGCCACTGCACCCAGCCCACTTTCTACTTCTATGTTAAAAAGAGTTCTTTCTTTAAACGTCACGAACTAACCTCTGCTAGCTTCAAACTTTTCTTCTGCAGCTTCCTCACCTCTCTCACCCTTCAGTGAATTGCAGAGAGTTAGGGCCTTGCTCTGGATTAGGCTTTGGCTTAAAGGAATGTTGTGGCTAGTTTGATCTTCTATCCAGACCACTGAAACTTTCTCCATATCAGCAATAAGGCTGTTTTGCTTTTTTTTTTTTTTTTTCCTTCTCATTTTTATGTTCACTGGAGTAGCACTTCTAATTTCCTTCAAGAGTTTTTTTTTTTTTTTTTTTAATTCACAATTTGGCTAACTGTTTGGAGCAAGAGACCTAACTTTCAGCATATCTCAGCTTTCAATATGCCTTCCTCGCTAAGCTTAATCATTTCTAGCTTTTGATTTAAAGTGAGAGATGTGTGACTCTTCCTTTTACTTGAACACTGAGAGGCCATTGTAGGATTCTTAATTAGCCTAATCTCAATATTGTTGAGTCTCAGGGAACAGGGAGACCCTGAGGGGAGGAAGAGGGACGGGAACAGTGGGTCAGTGGAGCAGCAGAACACACACAACAATTGTCAATTAAGTGTCTTACTCGGGTGTGTTTTCTAGTGCCCCGAAACAATTACAATGGCAACATCAAAGATCACTGATGACAGATCATGATAACAGATATAATGATCATGGAAAAGTTTGAAATATTGTGAGAATTACCAAAATATGTCACGGAGACACGAAGCAAGCATATGTTGGAAAAATGGTGCTGATAAACTTGCCACAAACCTTCAATTTGTAAAAAGCATAATATCTGCCATGTTCAATAAAGAACTATAAAACAAGCTAGGCCTGCTGAAATGCATTGACCACTAAAAGTGTACAATAAGACCCTTTTCTAAAATAAATACTCCACAAATAATAATAAACGATTTTTAATATTCAGCAACAGTCCTCAGTTTTCTAAAGTATTTGAAGAGGGCACCATTTTTATATCCAGGGCTGAGGATGGGCCACCAAAGAATTTAACATTTGTTCCAGATGCCCACCTTTCGCTGCAGAGAGGACCTGCTCAGAGCTCCATCTCACAAAGCTACTCAAAACGTGGCCCATGGACCAGAAAGGTTGGGAGCTTGTTAGAAATGCAGAGTCCTAGGCCCTGCTCCAGATCTATGGAATCAGAATCTGCACTTTAGCGAGGCCTGCAGGGGATCTGTGTGCTCATTACAATTCGAGAAGGGCTGTTTTAGAACATCAGAAACCAAAGCAGTTACTGCACCAGGTTATTCTCTGAGGGTGGTCAGGAAAGGCAGATTTATTCTGTCACATCCATGAAACAACTCTAAAGGGACAGTGCTCATTTGTGACATTACTCACCAGGGTAGGAGAACAGCACCTTTGTTCAAAGGCCCCATGACACACTCCTACTCACATAAATTAATGGCCCCAATGTGGTGGTGAACTCTTGAGGTAGGAGCAAAAAATTCACATACTAATGTACCCATGGAGCTGCATGACTCCCACAGGAAGCCCAGAATTGTGCTTTCAGGCTCACAAGTCCTGTAAAGTAGCAAGTTGGTCTTGGTCTTTCTGGCCATGATCATAAACTTTCAACTAGCAGCCAGGTCATAACAGGGAGGCACTGGAAGGTGTAATGACAACAGGTTGTACAACATCAGTGAAGTGGAGCCAAGGACAAAGGAAGAGGCAAGGAGAGGGAGGGATGTTTTACAACTTACCAGGAATTGTGACCAGTATGATGCACAGAGTTTCAGGCTTAAGACAGGGATGGGAAAAAGTAGAGAGGGGTTAACAACAAATGCTGATCTGTGGCTTTCATTAAATAAATTCACGTGTTCTTAAGGACCTTTGAATTTCGGAACATCTCTGACAATTTATGATTAGAATATTTGATGAAATGGTTTAAACTGAACAGAAAAACTTCCATACCAGAGCATTTTTATCAGATTTTTAAAAATGCACCCAAAGTCTCTATGAAACTTATAAAAATAGGCTTATTTGGGTGTAATGTGAAAGTGAACCAGCCCAACTGTGCCACTAAGATCCTGCCTCTGATGATGCTTCTTTGCCCTCATTCTTCTCTGCCTTTCAGAGACCAGCCAGAAAAATCACAACATTCAACTGAATTAGCATCCTTCTACTTCCAAATCCTGTAGTGAGGAGGATGCTTAAGTTCTACAGACAGCTGCAAAAAGACTAGAAAATGCCCTTGTGGAAAGGCCTGATGTGGTTTCTTAGTTTTCAAGGAGTCCATTTACATGGGGAAAGGGCTTCATGGAGTAAGACTGACAATCCGTAGTAGTTATCTGAATTTTATCTTCCATATTTACTCATAGATCTTCCACTTCAAAATCCTCTTTCAAAATTTCCAGGAGAAAATATGATTCTTCTCCATGGCCACCCCCTTCCTCCCAGGAAGAAAAGGCAGGCTTGAGGGCAGCAGCCTTGAAAGACCCCTGACTTGGCTAAGAGGAACTGAACAATGTATGACAATGTGTGACATTCGTATGGCCCTGCCCTTATAAAGCTCCTTCATATGCATCATCTCAAGTTTCTGAAGAGGTATGAATTGTGTTTAATTAAAGCCCGAGTGATGGAAGCGGACAGAAAGTTATTTCGAGGCTGTTCACACATCTTCAGCCCCTCTTATCAAGCTTTCAGAGCTCTATTCTAAAGGTTAGGGGTGTAGGAGGCAATTATGTCTCTTCTCTAGCAGCTGCCAGAGATTACTGCCGTCAGAGTGATTATCACCAAATAATTGTTCCCTTTCTTCCCTGCTGACAGGGCAGAATGGGAACAGAGACTCATCTGAAACAGATTTTGTACTTGCTGAATGCAAGTTGGATAGCTCAGGTCAATGAGCATCCACTGAAGTATTTCAGCATCGTGCCTGTTGACCTCAGAGAAAAATTAAAATTCATCTGATACAAAAGGGAAAACCATCAAATGTCACCTGCTTGAGGTTATGCAGATTTCTTGGAGTTGAGCAACTGTGGTTGCAGACTGGAATAAACATTTATTTTAGCCTGAAATAAATTGT
Organism: Pongo pygmaeus; assembly: GCF_028885625.2. Lineage (NCBI taxonomy): Eukaryota > Metazoa > Chordata > Mammalia > Primates > Hominidae > Pongo > Pongo pygmaeus. The sequence continues at coordinate 61,883,688 of NC_072377.2, forward strand.
CCTTTGCTGAGGATGATTCTAGAGGATAGAAACAAGAGGAGTATTTTCTGGAGCCTGAACTCTGAGACAAGTACCTGGCTTATTTCCGTAGTTGTAGATATGAAAAGACTGCTCATAACCCCTCTCCTCCTGCCTGCCTTCATGACATTCACAGGGAGGTTATTAAAATTGTCCACTAGGCCTGTCTCTGGAGCAGTCACAGAGTCCAAATTTTCCGATGAACTCCTCAAAGTTGTCATGATACTGAAGATAAATAGGCTATAATGTGAGTGAAGCGTGCTGCAAATTCAGTAGTGTCACTTTTCAGCCTACTGTCTACCCAACAAAGCTCTAGAATGCTGGGAAATGAAATGTTCCACACTAACAAATATTTATGTGCAATTCTATACAGGGTAGTGGGCAAGAATAAAGTAGAGTAGGTCATCATCGTAATCTTTAATGGCTGGTAATTTAATGTCTGGTAATATGAAGGGAGAAAAGTGGCCATCTCTTTTTTCTCTCTCATTGAGAGAGATTTGATGTGATTTCAACCAACAAACCTATATTATAGCCTGATGTATACCAGACATTACGCTAGAGGTTATGGGAACAGGGAGGATCCTGAGGTAACAAAGACAAGGTCTCTGCCCTCAGATGAGTTCACAATGTGGCTCTTCCATTTTTTCTAAAAGAGACAGAATGATAATGAGACTTCTGAGTCAGAAGAGTCATGGGATCGAAGTTTGAGATTTGGCTTCTCCACTTGCTAGCTTTTGACTTTGGGCAGGTCACTAGCCTCTCCATGCCTCAGTTTCTCTCTCTACAAACTGAGGATAAGGGTACTCCAGTAACCTACCTCAAAAGATTGTTGTAAAGACCAAATGAAATTGAACATGCAAAACCTCTTTCTAAATGGCAGAGCATCATGCGAATGTGATCTTATAATTGTGAGTCACAGCAAAAGAGCGATTAGATTCCTAACAATGATACCTTCTACATAAACAATAACCTTGACCAGCAACTGCCGTCTTCTAAATCCCCTAAAAATCAGCACATGAGAAAGGCAGGTTGGCTTTCCTTCAAAGGTAGGGGTGTGTTATAAAAAACATTTGTGTGACCCTAGCGCCAAGAGCATAGCAAGTACTCAATAAATGCTGAAAAATTGGAGTTAGTCTGAGACTCCACAGTCAGATTAGAGAAAACGGAACCAAAGGGGCTACTCTGAAAGTCGGGGGTCAAACCATACATCTTAGTGGTCACAAATTAGTCCATTTGTTTTTGTATGTAATGTCAATATGTCAGTAGTAAGGGTAAATGTTGCAATGATTTACCATAGACCACAATCATAAGGGATTCCTCTACCCCCTCTCCCTGCCCACTATCACCACAAGATTTTTCGCTGGTAGCTTTTACTGTTGATCAAGTTTCACTTTGACTGCAAAAGTCACAGTAGGTATCCTGTAGAAAGTGTTTGAAGAGATTGGGTGCGGTGGCTCACACCTGTAATCCCAGCACTTTGGGAGGCCGAGGTGGGAGGATCACCTGAGGTCAGAAATTTGAGACCAGCCTGCCCAACATGGTGAAACCCTGTCTCTACTAAAAATACAAAAATTAGCCAGGTGTGGTGGCACATGCCTTTAATCTCAGCACCCGGGAGGCTGAGGCAGAAAAATCACTGGAACCCGCGGGGTGGAGGCTGCAGTAAGCCAAGATTGCACCACTGCATTTCAGCCTCTGTGACAGAGAGAAACTCTGTCTCAAAAAAAAAAATAGTGTCTGATTGAATAATTGGAAGACTATTTCAAAGGTATAAAGCTTGCATAAAAGAACTCAGTGTCAGATTCTAGACCATGCAGGGCCCAGCACAAAGGCTCCGGATGCACATCAACTGTGGACCATTGCTTTTTGAAGGAGGCAATGATGAGTGTAGTTCTAGTTAACATGCTCCCAAGTTTTGATCTTTAGGCAAATAGTTTAAATTCATTCATCTACATTTTCCAAATCTATAAAACATGTGTGCCACCTTTCTCGCTTACACTTACACACAACAACAACAACAACAACAAAAATAAACATCTCTAGAAGCCATGAGGGTTTTTTTTTTTTTTAAGATCATATTTGTTCATTTAGGCCAATACCAAAATTGAGCAGGGGGAAGGGTGGGGAGCTGAGCTGGAGAAATGGTACAAGAGCCAAGCTAAGGGCAGTTGGAAGCTGGCCCAGGAATAAAATTCCCTGCGTGCAGCTGTAAAACATACACCTGTCCTTCAGGGACTGAGTTCAGGATAACCAAACATTCCCTATAATAAGTCTGCACATTCTGCTGTGCCAACAGAGAAGCCCAATTATATGTGTAAGAGGATCAGCCATGAGCTACTTGGTCTCTGCTGGCCATTTTAGTACTAAAATTTATGACAGCACTAAGCAAAACTCCCAAAGTGCAGAAAGCTGGGGGCTGGGGCAGATCAGGTCAAACATGTGGCCTACACAGGCCCCTCAGTCTCCTTCCTCAAGCCAAGCTTCCACTCTTCCCCCCACCCCAGGCCACTCCCTGCAGGACAGGGTGTTCAGAAATTGCTTGAAAAGGGAGAATTATCTTGAAACCAAAGACATTCATTTAGACTTGAACAAAGGTAGTCGTTTGAGGGAATACTGGGGAAAAAGCAACTTAGAAGAAGGGAAAGGAGGCATATAGATGGAAGTTAAGTCAGACTCCACATAGTTTCAATTAATATGATTTTTGGAAAGGCTCTTGCATCCTCATTTCTGTGGAGGCCGAGTTGGCCAAAGTGCTGAACCAAAGTTTTGCCATATAGAACACAGCCACACAAACAGACCCCTCCTAGTCAATCACTGAATCCAGCCTCTCCAGACTCAACAATCTGACTTAGGATCTCAGAATTCCAGGAAATACTAGGGATGGCTTGGCTGCCTGCTTGGTTATAGGTGAGGAAACAGGTGAATGGTGAAGTGACTTAACCAAAGTTCCCAGAGCTGGCACATTTACAGCTGAGATCTCCCAATACTGTTGTCTTACTCCTGCACGCAAAAATTAGTGGATGTTTTGTTCTATTTTTGTCTTTCAAAGGACTTGGCTTCATTGTTAAAAGAAACCTCATTGCAAGTTACCAAGCTGTCAAACCCTGAGGAGGGATGAGCCATTATTTTTCAAATCTGCGCACCAGCAGTGCTTCTGTTACATCACCCAACACAGAATATCTTAAAATCAATTTTAGGAATGGATCTCGTAACCAAAAAACAGCTTGTTCAGAAAGGGGCACCTATGCACGTAGCAGATGCCTTCTATCTGGTCTCCATCTTCTATCAGGTCTCCCTTTCTCTCTCTTTATTACAGCCCCCCACCTCTGGGAAACTGCCACGCCCAGCCACTAAGACCAAGACTTTGTGCACTAAGACTGTGTCGACAGATAAGCAGAAAAGTACAGCACTAGTTTCATCTAGTGTTTTGCCCTGTGTTTCAGTTGAGAGAAATTTCACACATATACACATACACAGACACACACACACACTCTCTCTCTCTCTTCCTAAGAAATGAATATAGAGTAGCTAAAACCAGACAAGTTCTAGATCACTGAGGCTTGAGACCCAAGCCTGAGACTGTTCCTAATTGGCTTCATTGACAGCAGACACTCAGCTCCTCTGACCCACTCTCTAGGATCCTGCACAGATGTGGCCAAATTCTTCCCCACAAAACCAGCTTCAGACTCTCCTGGGCCTGGCGATCCATGCCTTCTTCTTCACCCCTCTCCTGAAGATTCCTGTGACTATGGGTCTGGAAGCCCTTTCTGCCAAGATACCACTTTCCTCCTCTGGTCTCATTTGGTTTGTCTGACCCTTGGCTGGTTCTAATCCTTGGTGAATTCCTTCACATACTGCTCTAAGCTTGCCCTTTGACTGCATTACCTCGAGCCTTTCTACAAGGCACCAGCTCTATTTCCTGGCCAGAAGTAGAAATTCCCTCTCCCGCTGCACAGAAGTCCCACTCACAGAATTCGGCTTCATTGCTTCTGTGCCTCTCCAGCTCCATTCCTTGAAGAGCAGAGATGACAAGGTGTAGGTTCTGTGTATGCATCCATGTTCTCATTGATGGCTCAGCCAGCATCTCTAAAGTTTTTTTAAATGATTAAGGGCCTTTGGGTTCCCCTGTGGCACTTCCTTGGAGGTAAGGGCTCGGGTGAAGTTGTTCATTTGGCTGTTGATCCCAGGGGAGCACAGGGAATATGAAACAGGGAAGGGAGGAAAGCTAATAAAGAATGTGTTAAGAAGCTTTGGGCAATCAGGGCTTCCTCTAGCAGGAAACCCTTAGGAGACTGCAGAACATTCCTTGGAATGAGGGCAAGGACGTTGGATTATTTATCCAGCCAGGCCTTTCCCTCTTTGGCCAAGGGTTATTCCTTGGGCAATAATTCCCTGGCACTTGCAGACTAACCTGTGTGCTTCCAAGCTCTTTTTTTTTTCTTTTTTTCTTTTGTCTTTTTTTTTTTTGAGATGGAGTCTTGCACTGTCGCCCACGTTGGAGTGCAATGGTGCGATCTTGGCTCACTGCAACCTCTGCCCCCTGGGTTCAAGCGATTCTTCTGCCTCAGCCTCCTGAGTGGCTGGGATAACAGGTGCCCGCCACCACACCCAGCTAATTTGTTATGTTTTTAGTACAGACGGGGTTTCACTATATTGGCCAGGCTGCTCTTGAACACCTGACCTTGTGATCCACCTGCCTCGGCCTCCCAAAGTGCTGGGATTACAGGTGTGAGCCACCATGTCTGGCCGCTTGCAAGCTCATTTCTATGGCTGAAGAATGCCCGCAGGCAGAGAGAAGCAGGAGGTTGTCTGTCTACACAGCAGGTGACTACAGCCAAACTCTGGGGTGGCCAAGGGGACATGGGTTGGACACCAACAGCGTCTGCTACAAAAGTGGTTGTTGCCACCCCTCAGAATCCCCCTCTCTGTGTGATCTTCCAGATTCAATGTAACATGTACTGAATGCTGCCAAATATAATGTACCAGACTAGACTCAGGTAATCACGAAGATGTGTAAGACAGAGTTCTTCTCCACATAAAACTTTCAATTTGATGTAAGAGACAAACAGAAATAAAAGTCTTTATAGAAAAGTAAGTCTTTATAGAATAAAGAAGAATATGAGAAGGGCTGTATTAGAGCCATGAATCACTGGCTGTGAGAGCTGCGGGAAGATGAGATTAATTTTGAATAGAGGGAGAAGGCTATCAGGGCAGTTTTCCAAAGCTAAAATATTTTAAACATATGCTAAATCGACAGACATCCAATTCCCACCAAGAGCAAAAGAATAAACATTCTTTCGCAGGGCCCTAAAGCCAGAAAACAGTGAAAGAATTAGAACCATTTTATCTCAATTCACAAAAGGAAATAAGTGACATCTTTCAGTATCACCCCATCTTCTAGATGCAATGTTTAAAACCAAGTCACAAGAGCAAGATGTTCTTCCTGCTCCACGTTCAACTACGCATTTGAAATCTGTTTTCATTTGTCGAAATGAGCAATTAATTAACAGTCTTCGTGAGGTTCTCAGACTCAACAAGTGTGCCCCTCTCCTGCTGCCTCTGCCACAGGCAGGCAGTTTGCATGTCCCTGCTTTTGAAGGACAACTTAGGAATGAAGCTAAACGAGACATCAGCAGTTTTCCAAATCCAGGTGAAGAAAGTGAATGACTTCAGCATGAAAGACAGGGCTGGGGCGACGGGGGAGAGCAGGAGACGGATGAGTCAGCCCATGTTCGTGGAAAGCTGGGGTTTGTTGGAAGAATCTCAAGCTTTCATTTTGTGGTGTTTGGAAGCTTAATTCCCAGCTTCTAATTAAACATATAAACTGTAATCACAAAGGTATTTCACAAGTAGTTCCTTGGATGTGGCAGGGGTTCTAAGAACCAATTCGAGATGCAGGGAGGAGCGGGAAAGGTGTGGAGAGGAAGCAGGCCTGGGAGTGAGAGCATACTGGGCTTCAGGAAGCTACCTGCTGAGGAGGTGCTGGGGACCCCACACCTGAGCTCCACACTGGAGGGATGCAGACAGAGAGGATGGGGATGGAGCTGTGCAGTGGGGCCTTTTTGTTCTTCTTGCCCAGGTCCTTCTCTCCTGCCTCTCTGGCTGCGTGGCTCCAAGCCAGAGACTTGGATATGCAGCTGGAACTTTGGGTATTGGCAAGAAATAGCAACTGCACCCCACGTCACCATTCAAGTTCATATGCGGCCCTGCCCCTGCCACCCTCTCAGAAAGGAGATGCTAACGGGCAATGACAAGGAGGAAGTTATGGTACAATGGCAGACTTAAAGTGCCCAGTCATGCTATTACTGCACTCAGCTGAGAATTCTGCAGGGGCAGGGAGTGGGGGATGGAAACACTTGGGCTTCTCTCGTTTTGTCCCCTGCAGAGTGACTCCGCAGCATTATAGTGTCTACCCCAGCCAAAACCCAACCGCTCTCCTGCCAGAAGGGAGATTTTTGCCAGATACAAATCACATGCTGGCCAGAAGCACCAAGGCCCTGGGAAGAAGTGTGTGTTTTCTGGTGGGGAGGAGAATGTGGTATTCAGAAGTCCAACTCAAGGAGAAATATAGATCTTGAGCCCTTCACCCAAGGTTGCTCTGTGACTCCACTGCCTAGCATGGTTTAACAACCATACAGCTTAACCATAATAAAGACAAGTTCTAGATCAGTGGAACTTGATCCCCCAAGCAGAAACGTTCCAGATCACTGGAGTTTGAGATCCCAGTCTAGCCTGTCTCCTTTTCTCTGCTCACAAGACATTTTATGGATAAGAGCAGGAATGAAACAATAATACATGTGATGTATTGAGGGCCTCAAATGTGCCGGCTGATGCAGAGTCATAATCTCCTCTCACAGCAACACTGAAAAGTAAGTCTTGTCATCCTCCAGTTTATAGTTGGGCTCAGTGGTCAAGATTGATTTGTTAAAATTTCTATCACTTTGAATTCACCTCTAATCATACAGCTAATAGTACTGAAGCCATCTCTGAATTGAGCTGTGACTGACTGCAAAGCCTTTCTTGTTTCCAGGCCAACATACCGTCTCTTCCCGACTTGGAGCACAATCCATTAAATATTCAGACATTTATGTGTGGAAAGCAGTGGCGAGGTTGGCTGTCAGCCAGACCTGTATTGGGTTCCACACTCTGCCATGGGAATTTGGGCAAGTTATTTAGCCCTTTTGAGACTCAGTTTCCTCATATATAAAATGGGAAAGAGATTATTAATACCTACCTCTTAAGGTTGTTAAAAAGAATAAATGAAGTGGTGTTTGTAAAACACATAGCACAATGCCTGGCACATAGTCATGCTTGATAAATGTTTATGATTGTCGCTTTTATTGTCTAGACTCAGAGATCCCCAAGAAGGCTTTTTAAAAAAACTTGAGTATACAGAATTAGATTAATTATAATCTTCGATTTATGATGTATTCTCATTATTGATCCGTGAGTGGTCGTTCTTATTAATTAATGTATTCATTTTATGCTAAATATCCACAAAACTACCACTCAACATGAAAACTATACCATTGACAATAACTTACAGCTTTTATATATAGAAGGGATTTCACAGTTCTAAAATATGTATTCTTGCATATACCATAGCTATATTCTAGGTATTAGCATGTTGAATGAATGTACTCAATGTTCATTGAATAAAGGAATCAATACATGCAATAATTCATCAATAATCACTTGTATTTAGGGACCAGACAATAGACACCACACTCTGAAGTGAAATGTGAGACTACAAGGTAGAGTTTGCAAAGGCAGTATCTACAAACCAGGCTTTAGTCATGATTAGCCATTTGCCACATTCGGAGTACACCCTATTAAATTAAAAGGTGAATGGGCACTAAATAGAATAAGATTTTTGGAGAGAACTATGGGTGTGTTGCGAGTCCCACTCCCACCCATGGGGTAAGGGTTGTGGGTGCTTTTCCTTTATCTGAAATCAAGGGAAGCTGGCATAAACGGTCCACTCTAATAGGTGTGGACTGAAAATGGGGTCACAGTGGTCGGGTGTCTGTCTCATGCATAAACCACATACAGGGTGAGTAGTAAGGGCTAGCAGGCTACCTCTCCAGTGGAATAAAACAGGGATGGCTACACTGTGATCAGACAGTGCACCCAGAGGTAGTCAGAGTAGAGGAAGCTTGAGTGTTTCCCATGGATCAGATATCAGCCACAGAGAAGAGACGGCAGGCTGAGATCACCTTGGATCCTAAACAAGAGGACTGACTGGAGAGGCAAACGGATCCCCCATGCCTTTGGTAGCAAACCACCAGCACCCCCAAGGTGAGAAACTTTACGCCACCAGCAAGAGAACCACATGAGCTATCCCCATATGGGCAGACTATACCTGAAGAACTTGCCAAATTCTCTGGTAGAGCCAGCCTTAAACACACGTAGGCTCTGAGATGACTCACAATAAGATTTGTCAAGTCAGAATGGTCCTGCCTCTGCACTCCTCCCCTTCCTTTGCTTCAACCCAGGAGGGGCCCAAGGCAACCTAGAGAGTGAATGAGAAGGCAGAAAAAAATCAAGGCAGTAAGATGGAGAAGCCAGCCCTCTCTCTTCCACTGCAGGTCTGGGCTTAGGGTGGGGTAGCAGTGATAGAAACTTTAACTTCAAAATAAGTGTACATTTGTATTACTACATTTGACTGGACATAATAATAACTAAACTGAGACTGTTTTTATGACTAGGAGTGACAGACCACTATCTATTGCCTGAGAGGGGCCAGCCACCAGGATGAATTTGAAGAGGCAGTTTGGGAAAGGAAAGTAGCTGTGCTCTGCTTAAACTCTGTGAGTCCCACTTGCTGAGAGTGACAGTTATAGGGTCTCAACTGAGATCCTATAAGAATTAAGGTACAGTGCTACAAATGTACAGTGGGCACATAAAAAATTTTCAGACCCATTTATAATGAAAACTATAAAACACTGGTGAAATAACTTGAAAAAGATACCAAATATATTAGTTCATTTTCACACTGCCGATAAAGACACACCTGAAACTGGGAACAAAAACAGGCTTAATTGGACTTACAGTTCCACATGACTGGGGAGGCCTCAGAAGCATGGTGGGAGGTGAAAAGCACTTCTTACATAGGGGTGGCAAGAGAAAAATGAGGAGGAAGCAAAAGCAGAAACTCCTGATAAAACATCAGATCTCGTGAGACTTATTCACTATCATGAGAACAGCACGGGAAAGACTGGCCCCCATGATTCAATGACTTCCTCTAGGTCCCTCCCACAACATGTTGGAATTCTGGGAGATACAATTCAAGTTGAGATTTGAGTGGGGACACAGCCAAACTGTATCACCAAAAAATGAAAAGATATTCCATGTTCATGGATTAGAAGAATCAATATTGTTAGACTGTCCATACTAACCAAAGCAATCTGCATATTCAGTGCAACCCCAATCAAAATACCAATGACATTCTTCACAGAAATAGAAGAAACTACCCTAAAATTTATATGGAACCACAGAAGACCCAGAATAGTCAAAGCTGTCCTAAGCAAAAAGAACAAAACTGGAGAAATCACATTATCTGACTTCAAATTATACTACAGAGCTATAGTAACCAAAACACCATGGTACTTGCATAAAAACAGACACATAGACCAATGGAACAGAACGGAGGACCAAGAAACAAATCCACACACCTAAAGTGAACTCATTTCCTACAAAGGCACATATACACAATGAGTACTATTCAGCCATAAAAAAGAACAAGAGCCAGTCATTTGCAACAATGTGGATGTAACTGAAGGTCATTATGTTAAGTGAAATAAGCCAGGCACAGAAAGACAATAGTGTGTGTTCTCACTTATTTGTGGGATCTAAAAATCAGACAATTGAACTCATGGAGATGGAGAGTGGAAGGATGGTTATTAGAGGCTGGGAAATATAGTAAGTGGGTGAGGAGGAGGTGGGGATGGGATGGTTAATGGCTACAGAAAATATTTAGAAAGAATGAATAAGACCCACTATTTGATAGCACAACAGGGTGACTATAGTCAATAAAAGTTTAATTTGTACATTTAAAAATAACTAAAAGAGTATAATTGGATTGTTGGTAACACAAAGGATAAATGCCTGAGGGGGTGGATATTCCATTCTCCATGATGTGATTATGATTCACTGTATGCCTGTATCAAAACATCTCATGTAATCCATAAAAATACATACCTACTGTGTACCCACAAAAATTAAAAACTAAAAAAAAAAAAAAAAAAAAAAAAATGAACTAACCCAAAATGGATTAGGAAACCTACTTTGGATCCCTTCTTCTCCATCAAGGGTCTCCATCTAGGTCAACTCAAGGCTAGATCTGTAACCAGAAAATGCTACAAGAGCCTCAAGATTTTCTCCAAAGGAGTCAGCCCTGAGATGCTCATTAATCACTGAAAACAAGTAGTTGTTTCACGCCAAGGCTGGGAGCACTCTGTTCCTAAGCAGTCCTCTTATCTCTCTGATCTTCCAGGAAAGAGCATAGCAATGGTCCATCCTTTGGGGATGCAAGCCCTGTCCCATTCACAGTTTGAGGGAATTGCCACCTACTTCCATGCCTCCAAGCACAACTGTCTATTCCTCCTCTTCCAGAATTATGCCACAATATCTCCCCTCTGTGAGCCCTTAGGGACACATCTGGACTCTTTGTCCAGGGTTTACACCTGGAGGAATAGGCTGTGTAGCAAATTCTGCCATGTTCCACCCAGATCTGTGTGTTAGTCCCTCAGCTTTGCATCCTTCTTCTAAGGAATGGGAGTTCACCTGAAATCACACCATTGCTTGGTTTCCCTTCTTACTTGCTTGCTTCCCCACTTCCTTCCTGGTTTCTTCTTAGAACACTTTATTACTAAATAACTTGTATATTGGGTGTGATTTTAGCAACCCGACCTAAAACAAGTTGTTAGACCTACTCAGCTTTACCACACTGGCTCATCTTCTGACTTTGTGCTATACAACTAACTGGTCTCTAAGCAGCACTCAAAGAGGACAAGAATGCAGGTCTCAGGCATGAGTAGCTGGAATATAATCTCCGCATAAGGCACCTCCAATCTCAGAATACTACACCTCTCAAGCAGTGACTTCTTAAGCACTCTTTATAAATATAAGGACATTAGTCACAAACAAACATTTATTCAACTTTGTTTTTACTCTTTCCCTTTGTTTTTCAATCTATTTTGACTGCCATTCTCCTTTAGTATCTGAAGAGGCTGAATAAACAGTCCACTTGAAAGCAGGCATACTGAATATCTATTGAAAGTTAAGAGACCATACAGATAAGAGTCAAAATATGCCTAAAATGAAACTCTTAGTGAAATTCAGTACCTATTTCTTTCTATGGAATGGTGTAAAGCTAAGTTGATTGAACCATATAATAAAGCAATAGTCAACAGAAAAATCAATAGAGGTACATACATAATGCATCCATTTAAAGGACTTTAGCCTATAAGAAAGACCTATGCCACAGAACTTTTAGTTATGAAACAGACGGAGAGATGGCAGTTCCTTAGAAATCTACAAGTGGAGGCTCTAATTCCCGGAGGGGTCGCACCAATTTGGATGCAACTGCTTCTTCCCCATTTGGAGCACACTGATGAGCCACAAAGAACCCAGTGGGCTCCCTCGTGATCGCCTAGGACAGTCAGCCATGATTGTCTTCTCACTTTGCACAAAGGGCAGTGTGACAACTGGCCACTTTATAGGGAGAAACATGGTGACAGCCTCTCACAGTTCTCCATTTAGTCTGAGCCTCCTTCTCCCAAGCTGCTCACCACTACGAGCCCACATCAGTAAATACCCAAATTTACTTTTATTGGCCCCTTCTCTGCACCACCTGGATTAGAAGTAGTGGTCAGGCAAGTTTTGAGAAAGACTTCAGTTCCAAGAGTTGAAACCATGGGGAAAGGTTTTACATATATTTTCATCTACTGGGAGAAGCATCAGCTGAAGAAGATTGAGAGGCAAAACAGCTCAGAAGGTGCTAGAGACAGACTGCCAGTTTAAATCCTACACCTGCAACAGGACATCCTGGGTCAAAGTTCTTCAACTCTACATGCCTCCTTTTCCTCCTTTGTCAAATTAGGATGATAATATTTACCTCAAAGGGTTATTGGGAAGATTAAAAGAGTTAATACTTTTAAAAGTGCTTAGATGAGCACCTAACACATAGTAAACACTCACTAAATATAACCCCTGGCTGTTGTTTCAACCGCTGTTATTTGTGTCTTCCTATTCTTCTTCACCATCATCATCATTATCACCACCTTTCCCTAAGAAAATTTACAAACTTGAAGCAATGTTTATTTAATTCAAAATAAAGGCCCCATAAGCTTCACACAGGAGCACACTCCATGTCTGTAGGAACTCTCATCACTCCTGTGTTCTCCCTATATATTTGCATCTCTTACTGGCCAGAAGACCTAGCTCTGGTATATATAACTGAATTAGTCAATGGAATGTGACTATGGCTGCCATTTTTTTTTTTACAAGCCTATTTGTATTTGTCCCATTTCCCAACCTTAAGACCTCAAGATGTCAGGAAAAAAGACTAAACTTGGAGTCAGAGCCTTGGTTCCTAATCTTGGCTCCCACTAGTTGTATGACAAAGAGCAAGTCACTTAACCTCTTTGCACTTCAATTTCCTCACCTGCAAAGGACAGAAATTGGGTAATTAACATCTGCCTTTCATTACCTCCCAGAACTGTAGTAAATCTCAAATAAGATATGGTATGTGAAAGTGAACTCCCCCATGCAAGTTCAGTGCCCCATTCACTCATTCATTCTTGTCTCTCTAAACATACTTTGTGTAGACAAAGATCATTTACTTCCATTTTTAATTCCAGTGTCAAAAGAGTACAACATACCTTCCAAAGGGCATAAGAGCATTCCGTTCTTAACACAAATGGCTGCCTCCTCTTTTCTTCCCTTGGGTTTCAAAGCTGTAATATGAGTACACAGCCACTTTTAAATTCTTTCCTATTTTCCACTCTCTCTAATTACATGATATCATGGACTAAAAGATAGACCATGAGATCTTCATGTTGCTACAACTTACAAGTGATGCAAATTATCATTAGCAAACTGCATCTGAAACTGAGAGCACTTCACCCATAAGGATCCCAAGAAGAAACAGCCCATTCTAATGACAGAGTAAAAGCAAAGGCTGAGTGCGGAGCTTAAGGAATACATTGGGACCAACCTGTAGATATTTCAAAAGCACTAATTATTGCTACAGCTTGTCATAGGAAGACTAAACCAACTGCACTTATCTGTAATGATTTTTTTTTTTAATGCTACCAACGCATTTCACACGTGCTAAAACCTCCAGGCTAAATTGGTTGCAAGACATAAGACCATCAGGGCATTCAAAGAAATAGTCTCTGCAATTATCACTAATTAACCAGCCCTAACAGTTGGAAGCCAGTTGGAGAGGTTTACGCTTGAATGTAAATGAGGAAGGAAGGACCTGCTGGAATGAGATGGTGTGGCATATTTGTTTTGTTTTGACTTCTTTCCAGACATATTTCAGTTTACATAAATATTTGAAGGTTGGATCAGACAGGATTTACAGCACAATGGTATCAGGAATGTCCTTATAAAAACTTTGATATGGTCTAAATTAGGTTTCAAGAAGGAAGGGCAGCCGTGGGAGCAGAAGCCTTTTTCAGTATTTAATTTTATGTCCTGACCAGTGCCTAACACCACTTCATAAATCACAGGTACCTTGGACTTAGAATGCACAAGCCCTGTTTCCATGGCCTCGATTTCAGCAGGGACAGACACTGCCTGGAAAGAGAGCTTGCCAACCTTCTGGTTTAAGCACTGCATGTGTGACCTTTGGTTGACCTTAGGTTCTGGGATTTGAGGGTTAAAGTTGTCTTTTGGCATTGGAGCCTGATTTTTTTTTTCTCCAAAAGTGTTTAGAGAAATAAGACAGCGCCCCACCCTCTGCAGCAGGGCAAGCTGTTTCCTGTAGAAGCAAGAGTTAGTGGCTATCCCAGTTATTCCTTGTGAAAAATACTTCTTCAGGAGAGAAACTCTTTCTCAAGGGGTCTGTTTCTGTTTCTCTTTCAATGCCTAACTCTCCAAGGAGTTTACTTAGAATTAGCATGGTCTTTGCATAAAGGCGGATAAAGCAAAGGCGATGCTGTTTGTTTTCAAGGTGAGAATTAGACCAAAATAAGAATCTGACAGGTTGAACCAAATGAAAAGCCCTCACTTCTCTGAACATAAATTTTCTTCGCACAAATTGTTTTTTCCTGAAGGCAGATCACTGAGGTGCAGGTGGATTATAGGAACCTAAACTACATAATGATCTCTAATAAATGAACATTTTTACTGCACCAACGGTTGGTTAGGGATATACCACGAAACATACTAGCCTATTTCTGAGTGAAGCAGGAAAGCTTTCATAGAGAGGTTTTATTGTTTACATTCAATGAAAGGAAAAGTCTGACTTGAAGTAGTCAGATATAATCTCTCTCTGAATTAAAAGGGTTCTATTGTACTAAGATGCTGGTGCTGTTAGCAAAGGTGAATCCAGGATTTTTGCCCAGCCACAGAATGCCTTTATACAAGCGAGCTATACATGTGGCCACAAACAGACAAACTTGCCTGGTTATTGGCAGCCATTCTCAGTGTAAGAAGAGTTTATTTTCCTTTAGGAGCCCACAGTTGAACAATGTTCTGGTGCCCTAGCTGTTTCATAACTTTCCATGTAATTAAGCAGTTGGCATGACCTTCTGTAGCAAGATAATAATAGGAATTAGCAAAGGCGGGGCTTGTACACAAGGACACTTTGGACTACTCAAGCTCACAAATAAAAGCTTTCAAATAAATGCAAAACTGTCTTTCAAATTCAAAGAACTTTCCCAGTGAAGTGACACTCCCCCAACACACACACACACACACACACACACACACTGTAAGCAAACATGACCAAATTTCCTGTAACTTGAGAACTGCAAGGGACAATTCAAAAAGGTGGGAGGAAGCAGACCTGGTCATCATTTTTCAAAAGCCACCTTCACTGTCTAGATGACCTTAAGGATGAATATAAAAGCTAGTCATTTGCAAAAAAAAAAAAAAAAAAAAAAAAAGGTCACTACAGATTTCTAGGAGTAAGCTGGTTTTGAAAAAGAAATTATGATTTAAAGAAAAATAATAAAACCATGAGCAGAGCAGAGCACAAATTACACGGCCACTGAACACCAAGTGGTTTCAAACCAAGATCCAGTAGAACAGATGTGCACCTTTCCTGGGACAGAAATCTGAGCACTTTTGTCCAGGATAGTTCAATAAGCAGGCAACAGATAGGTGGGTGTGGTAGATAGCCTCCAAAGATGGCTGCCATCAATGCCTGCACTTCCTAGACACATGGGCTGCTTCCCCCATCAAGATGGGAATCTAATTCCATCTGGAAATCTGAGCTATCCTTGGTGCCTAGCTGGACAACAAATATGGCAGAAATGGGGCTGCATAACTTTTGAGGCTAGTTACTAGGGCTGTGCAGTTTCCCTTGGATCTGTTGGAATACTCACTGTTAGGATGGACCCAGCATCTCACTGTGAGAAGCTCGAACCTCATAAGAAGCCACACATAGGCACTCTGGTCAACAGCCTCATCTGGGCTCTCAACCATCGGCCTTCAGGAGCTGCTGACCATGCCAGTCAGCCATGTTGGTTGTGCAGCCCCAGCCAACACCTGCCTGCAACTTCATGAAAGATGCCAAGCAAGAATTGTCCAGCTGAGACCCATTAATTCACAGAATCATGAGACATAATAAATTTGTGCATATATATGAAGTGGGTATGAAATTACTTTGCTCATTTTTTCCTTATTGACTTATAAGAGCTTTTTGTAAGTGAGGGATAGTAACTCTTTGCCTAACATTTTAATACTGTTACCAAATGAAAGATCTTGACTGTAAGTTGTCCAGGTTTTTGGCTTGTCGAACAAAGAGTTGAACAAAACACACAAACAAAGCAACAAAAGAAGAGAGTAACAAAAGCACAGATTTATTGAAGCAAAAGTACACTCCACAGAGTGCGAGCGGGCTCGAGCAAGCGGCTCAAGAGCCACCCCCACCCCATTGCAATGTTCTTTAGGGTTTTTATTAAGCTAAAAAATAACTTGGTAACACCCCTAGGTGCCCTTTAGAGGCCTCCAATTGGTTACACCCTATGAAGGATTGCCCTACAACCAGTCTGAGGCTGAAGTGGAGACTTCTGTCTTGTTGTCACAGGAGTGAAAATGTGGCCTGTTTACTGCCTAATCTTGCCTAGAACTGGCTGCACCTGCTGTTCTCTTGCTTATGCCTTAACCCCTGGTTACCCTAATTCCCTGTTCTTCTATCTCAATACCATACATTTTCTCAATTTTGCCATTTGCCTTTTCTCTGGGTATAGAATTATTGTGTTTTTCTGTCTGATGTAGTCATGGCTTTTGCTTTCATAGGCCTGCCCCATATCAAATTGAAATCCATTTCTCTGATTATTTATGTGTGAATTTAACATATGTTTATTGAACACCTACTCTGTACCAGGCACTCTCCACTTTGCTAGTGAATAAGATAAAATAGGGGGCTGGCTGTAATGCCTCATATGGGTAATCCCAGTGACTCAGGAGGCGTAAGCAGGAGGATTGCTTGAGGCCCAAGAGTTTGAGACCAGCATGGGCTAAATAGTGAGACTCTGTCTCTGCAAAAATGAAAAAAAAAAATTAGCTGGCCATGGTGGTATGTAACTGTAGCCCTAGCTACTTAAGAGGCTGAGGCATGAGGATTGCTGGAGCCCAGGAGTTGGAGGCTACAGTAAGCTGTGATCACACCACTGCACTCTAGCCTGGGCTACAGGGTGAGACCCTGTCTCAAAACACAAAAACAAGAATAGCACCATACCTTCATTGAGCTCATAGTCTTCTAGGGGGTTAGAATGGGGTGGATTTGAACACAGAACTGCTATGAAGAATGTTACCTGTAGTAATATGTAGGCTGCTATGGAAGCCCACAGCAGGAGCACTTACGGACTTCCAGGGACGTCAAAGAAAACTTCCTGTAGGAAGTGACATTTAAGCTGCATTCTGAGTCATGTATTTATGGCTTCATTCTACATTTAAATCAGGAGTTAATTTAAGTTCAAGCAGCAATATACCTAGTAAATATGATCAAAATAAGAGCTATCATTGCTTTTACATGTTGGATTTCTATATGTGCTTGGGTCTGTTTCTGGGCTTTGCATCCTATTTTTTTAAAAGCTGCCTCTTTTTGGTTCCTACGTGTTCTCTTTATAATTATTGTCTTAATTTTGTATTTGAGCCAACATATAATATCATTTGCTTTGCTTTTATTAATACTTTTTACCCTAAATTAATTTTCTTGATGTACACCTGTACTTTTGTCAATCTATTACAATAAAATCACTTTTCACCATATTTATTATAGTTTTCCATTTAACTTCTTAAAATGTTTATTATTTAAAAGTTTTATGTACTAAAAGTGCATACAGTATATTTTCACCACTTAATGAAAAATAAAAAATGACACCCATGTCCATCACACTGTGCTCTGATCCATGCAGAGGGCTCATGTGCTGCTTTCTGATCTGTCCATTTCTGTGCCCTCAGCAGTATCCTACATTGAAATAGCACTGAGCATTCCCTTGCTTTTCTTCATAGTTTTACCACCTGTGTTTCCTCCAAGCAATATATCATTTCATTTGCCTTGTTTCAACTTTTCTTAACGAAATCGTTCTATATTTTTGTAACTTCCTTCTGTGGTTCAGCATCATATGTGTTTACATATACAGATAGAATACAGCATGTTCATTTATTTTTACTGCTACATGGTAGTACAGCATATGTATATCCTTACGTTTTTTGATCCAATTCATTGTTGATGGATATTTGTATTACTTTAAGATTTTTGCTAATAGGAATAATGCTTTTCCAAACATGCCCTGATTCACCTGTAAAAGTTTCTCTAAGATTTATACATAGAAGATAAATTCCTGGGTCTTAGAGTATGCACATATTCACCTTTACCAGTTAGTGCTGGATTGTTTAACAAAGCAATTGTAACAAGCTACGCTCCCACAAGCAGCCTTTGAAAGCTCCTGTTGCTTTCTTGTCAACACTTGGTATTAACTGACTTTTTAAGTTTCATTAATCTGATATGAAAGCATACTATTGTAATTTTTATTTACATTGTCTTGACATATAATAAGAGCAATAATATTTTATATATTTATTGGCTGTTTGTATTTCCTCCTCTAGAAAATGACTGTTCATGAAAATTTCCCATTTTTCTATTAGTTTATTCCTCTCTTTCTTAATGATTCAAAGGAGTTCTTTTGCATTCTGAGACTAGCCCTTTGGTCACATGTGTGGCAAATGTCTTTTCCCTCTTTATGACTCTTATTTTCTCTCTCTCAGAGAAAATGAGGTTTCTTCTGATAAGCTGAAGTTCTTGATTTTAATATAGTCAAGTATAATAATCATTTCCTTTATGTTTAGATGCTTTTGGTGTCTTGCATAGGAAGTCTTTCCCTACCTCAGAATCATAAAGATATTTCCTATCTTTTTCTAAAAGGCTTAAATTTGGCCTTTCCATTTTTAAGTCATGAATGCATCTGGAAATGATTTTTGTGTAAGGTCTAAAGAGAAAGGCATTTTTAATTTTTTTTATCCTTTGTAAGGACAACCAATTTTCCCCCATTACTTCTAATTGAATAGTCCTTTTTTGTCTCATTGATTTTTTCTCACTGAAGATGACATCTTTTAGGAGTTCTAAATTTATGTGAAGGCATTCAATCCACCCTCTCCTGGATTAAGCTCCAGTTTTTGCTCCTGTCCCTTGAGAATATTTGGCCCATCGAAATCTAGACAAAATCCTCCAGGGATTTAAGGGAGTATAAGGGGATATTACACAAGGCAAACACAGATCAGAGTTCACTTCTACCTGAGGTATCATCCTTTCTTCCGTCTCTGGCCTCCAGTTGTTTTCCCACTTTACCACCAGCTCAGTCCTGCCTTTATAAATATTAATTTCAGGTGTCCGTATAAGAAGAAATTTCTCTATACTTTCAATTAAAATTATTGCCCTTAATTTAAAATCTAAATCAATTTGATGCTATTTCCAGTTCTTTTTATTTCACTTATAAAGTTAGGATTCTTTCTTTCTTTTTAAATCATTGTTATTACATTTAATCTGGTTAGCTGAGTTATGTTTCTCAAAAAATTTTCCAGGAAGGGTACATGAATAATTCCATTCCTGTGAATATTTTAGTATTTCCCTTACATGAGAAAGACATCTTGGCTGAGTGACACTCTTTCCCATCTGCATTCTTTAGATGTTATTCCATTGTCTTCATCAGAAAATATTCCTGAAGTGCTTGAGATCAGGCTAAACTGTTGGCCTGTTTTTGTTTTTGTGGGCTGATTTTTATGGAGGTAGGGGTAGAAATAAAGTAATAGTGATCTGCTTCTGTTTCTATTGTTGGATGATTACAGAAATTTCTTTTTTTCATTTCCTTTTCTTTTTTGATGTTATTTAACATCACCCATATCATTTTGACATGAGTTGTTATTTATTAAGTTTTTCCAGGTTACAATAATCCCTTTCAATCTGCAGATTCAGATTGTCCTTCATTCTAGGAAAGTTTTCTTATATTATATCATTGAATGTTTTATTTTTTTCTCTTTTCTTGTCCATGAATTGCTATTTTCTGTGTACTAAATCTCCATCAACTATTCTTCATAGCCATAATGTCATTTCTAATCTCTTGCAATTCAGTTCTTTTCCTCAGTTATTTTTGGATTTTTCTCAATTCTATCTTTTATCTCACTAATCTTGGTTCTTCATAGTATCAATGTTGTTTTTACTATTTCTAATGTCATTTAAATTGCTTTAACAAAATGGCTAGTCAGGCTGCAGTCATGAATATTCCATATTATTTCAGATTTAATCTGGCCTCAATCTCACAATGTTTTAAAACTTGTACGAAGAGTGAAAATAAAAATGATAATTGACTTCATCGTTGAGAAAAAAGTGTAAATATAATATATAACATATATATAAATATACAAATTTGGCATTTGTGATGTTTTTACATCACAAATGTTTTGTCTCTTTTCTCCAAATGTACATTCCATTTTGAGAAGAAACTTAGGAAAGTAGCCAGACATGAGTAAGTTTGGCCGCACCCAAAGAGTGAGCTGATGAATTCTCTTCCAAACCTACAGTTCTATAATATGTAAACTGTAATTGTTTCTCAGACTGTTAAAAAAATTCCATCAACTTCTCTGATACATTAAGTAAATTTGTACATTATTTTTTCTTTTTTAATGAAATAGCAACTGTCCTCTATCAAAATCAAGAGTCCCTAAATAAAATCCTGTCCAAAGTAACAAAAGAAATGTATAGCAATCATAGTGTTTTCAATTCTTAAGATCTAAATAAAACATTAAACCCCCAGAAAATAAATGCCATCTGTGTTGAAAAACTCAGAACAAATAACTTCTCTGATCATGTTGGAATATAGTATTTACTTCAGATATGAAATGATTTCACAGATCCTAATTTTAATGGTCATGTCATTTTTATGAATGGGGAAATCTAAGGTGTAGTGAAGGGAGATATTTAAAAATATCTAAGGAACCAAGAGTTGAACAGACAAGAACCCCTTAGCAGCCAATGTTATTTTTTTAAATGTATATGAGAATGTCTATACAAGGATTCTCCTGCTCATTAGGAGTAGGTAGAACTATTATTGCAAAGTTGTCATTTTCAAGTGAATAGTGTGTGGGTAGCTTCCTTTATGTCTGGACAAATTAGAGTTGTGCAGGAATTTGCTAATTAGTATGTGTTGATGGCTCAGTTCAGTAGCCCTGCCTCAGAACTCAGAGCAGGATACCATAAGTATTTTTAAACTTCTTCAAGCATAATACCTGTAGGAAAAGATGAACAGAATTAGAATTATTCAACTTGGAAGAAAGAATACCAAAAGCTAAATTTGCTGTTTTCAAATAGCTCAGAAGAATTACAACTTTGTATGACCCACAAAAAGGAAAATTAGATAATTGCAACAGGAATTGGTTAACATCAAAGAAAGAACTTCCCAGTTATAAAGACTGGGGGGAAAACACCAGGGAAATAACAAAATAATAATGACAATACTAATAATGATTTATTGAATATATTATGTGCCATTTCCATTTTAAGCACTTTATAGACATTATCTCATTTAATCTTCACAATAATGTTGTATGGTCAGTATTGTTGCTTCGATTTCACATTTATTTGTTCATTTAACAATTATTTTTGAAGGCCTACTATGTACCAAGCACTGTTCTAGACAGAAGGATTAGAGATTCATAAGACTGGACAAAGTCTCTGTACCCATGAAGCTTTTATTCAGGCATTGGCAGATGAGGGAGGTTGATAATGAACAAAGAAATAAGAAAAATAACTTAGAGTAAAAACTATTATGCAGAGAATTGAAAATAGAGGGTTATGATAATCATCAATGAGCTAGGCAATCAGAGAAGTATCTCTGAGAAGGTGAATTCTGATTGACAAGAAGGAGACAACATGTGTGGGGAAATGGAAGAATATTGCTGGCAGAGAGCAGGTGGAGGCAAGGCACTAAAGCAGCAACAAATTTAACCACTTCCAGAGGCCAAAAGAAGCCCGCTGTGCCAGGGCACAGTAGACAAGGGGAAATGTCTACCAGGAAGTCCCATAACACTTAACCACCATCCAAAGGCTTTACCCTGACCCTTGTAAAGTGCCATAACCTGTTCTCTGACCTCTCTTTGGTCTTCACCCTGTGCCATTTCCCCTTGTCTACAGGGAGCGTACAGTGGTGCAATCTCAGCTCACTGCAACCTCTGCCTCTCAGGTTCAAGCAATTCTCCCACCTCAGCCTCCCAAGTAGCTGGGACTACAGGTGCGGGCCACCGTGCCTGGCTACTTTATGTATTTTTGGTAGAAACAGGGGTTGCACCATGTTAGCCAGGCTGGTCTCAAACCTCTGACCTCAAGTGATCCTCCCGCTTCAGCCTCCCAAAGTACTAGGATTACAGGTGTGAGCCACTGTGCCCAGCCTATTTCTTTTAAAAATACCTCTATTGTAATGACTAGAATAATTCTGTATAAAAATGTGCTACAAAATCAATCAATCGATTCATTATATTTCTTAAATATCATTTGGGCTTCTGTATAGAGAATGGATTGTAGGATGGCAAGCACAGAGGTCATCTGCAGGAAGGTCATGAAGCCTTTCCTCTGGAGCAGGGAGGCCTCCCCTGGGAAGGTGAAAACAGGAGGCTGAGCCACTGACCTGCTCTGTAATTCAGCCACAGCTAGGGCATACTACATTCTCCCACTCTATAGTGCTGGCCAGTGCCAGTTAGAGCCCCGATTTGCTATCAGTTGCCCATGTGGTTAAGTACTGTCTTTTTGTTTATTTGTTTAAACTCAAAGTTGTGGCAGCAGTTGACCTACCTGCCAACATAACGCAATTCCTATACACGTACACACACACACACCACACACACACACACACACACACACACACACACAGAGGTAATGGGGGAAAAATCATTTTACACTGTCTTCAGTTACATGGAAATGCCTTAGAATGAAATGTGTCTGACTTGGGTCAACTGTTATCTATAATATAAGGATGACTCTACCCAAAGAATTTCTTTCCTGTCTTTCTAATAGTACGTTCCAGAAGAATCAAGATCCAGATGTGATCGAGGAACTTCTCATGACAGTGGAGAAACTCAGCCTGCCAATATTACTAAAGGGAAAAAAAAGGTTTTGAGGTAGATATCCTCTAGATTTTGTTGGATAAGGGGGAATTAATAATGTGGCATATGAGATCAGTCCCACAATGAGGGAGAAAAGATCAGAGGAATCTTGAACATTGATGTGTCCATCACGAAATCATCTACATGCATCTCTCATTCTCCTTCTATAATATTCTCAAGTCAAATAAATGATGTTCAATGTCTATGTTCAATATGTGAAACAGATATTGGAAAAACAAAAGTACAACCTTGAATTTCAGTGATTAAACAAAAATAATGTAGGAACTCTTGATCTGTTTCTTGAAACAAATAGGCTACTCAAATCACATCCACTACAGGACATCGTTATGGTATACAGACACAATGATGCAGTACTAATAAAAAAATTAGCCATATCAATAATAATAATATTTATTAAAGATCTCTAGGTCAGATATTGTGTCGAGTGCTGCGAGATCGTTTCCTAAGGATGGAAAATATTTATAGAACTACTGGTGACCTATGTCTCCAAAATTGAGATAAATTTCTGCAACATTCTTTGGGACGCATTAGAAACATTTCCCATTTGGGAAATTTCTTAAACAAAAATGGTGATTGACTGTTCTGCTCATTTATCCAAGAAAGAGTTGAATGGATTTCATCTGGAAGAGTTTCCTAACACTGAAAATACTGAAAACAAACAAACAAACCACATACATTACTTAAGTCACACAGATTTGGCCTCTAACCAAAAAAGAGAGGGGGAAATATTAACATAGAAAGCATTGCATTCCTTCCATATATACATAAATAGCGTACTTGGACCATAACAGCAAGAATCCAGAACTGATGAATCATGGCTAAGATATCCACAAAATACTTGAAGCGAAAATAGTGTGGTTTCTTTCAATACTTATACAAAAATTCAGGGCTTTCACATAAAGATAATCACTAATGAAAAAATGCCACTTGTTCTAGTCCTTCGTAATTGCTAAATATTACATTCACATTGTTACCTATTCACTTTTTCTGATTTTAAAAGTAGTATTTCCTCACTAAAGAAAAGCTGCAGGAGGATTATAAAGAATTTGTCCCACTTTTTAAAGGAAAATCTCCCATAATCCCTCAACCCAGAATTAATGGCTAATATTTTGGGTAGGTTTCATTCAGTCTTTTTCTTATGTGAACCTTATATTTTTACACAGTTAAGAAACAATCATACGTACACTTTTTAAAACTTTTATTTTAGCTTTGGGGGTACATACGAAGGTTTGTTACATAAGTAAACACATGTCACAGGGATTTGTTGTCCATATTATTTCATCACCCAGGTATTAAGCCCAGTACCCAATAGTTATTTTTTCTGCTCCTGTCCCTCCTGCCACCCTCCCCCATCAACAACAGACCAAGTGTCTGTTGTTTCCTTCTTTGTGTTCATAAGTTCTTATCATTTAGATCCCACTTATAAGTGAGAACACATGGTATTTGGTTTTCTGTTCCTGCGTTAGTTTGCTAAGGATAATAGCCTCCAGCTCCATTCATGTTCCCACAAAGACATGATCTCATTCTTTTTTATGACTGCATGGTATTCCATGGTGTATGGAATTTTCTTTATCCAATCTGTCATTGATGTCATTTAGGTTGACTTTATGTCTTTGCTATTGTGAATAGTGCTGCAGTGAACATTTGCATGCATGCATCTTTATGGTAGAATGACTTATATTCCTCTGGGTATATACCCAGTAATGGGATTGCTGGGTCAAATGGTAGTTCTGCTTTTAGCTCTTTGAGGAATCAACATACTGCTTTCCACAATGACTGAAAAAATTTAGATTCCCACCAATAGTGTATTTTTCTCTGCAACCTTACCAGCATCTGTTATTTTTTGACTTTTTAATAATAGCCATTCTGACTATTATGAGATGGTATCTCACTGTGGTTTTGATTTGCATTTCTCTAACGATCAGTAATTCTGAGCTTTTTTTATATGCTTGTTGGCTACATGCATGTCTTCTTTTGAGAATTGTCTGTTCATGTCCTTTGCCCACTTTTTAATGGAGTTGTTTTTCTCTTGTAAATTTGTTTAAGTTCCTTAAAGATGCTGGATATTAGACCTTTGTCAGATATATAGTTTGCAAATACTTTCTCCTGTACTGTAGGTTGTCTGTTTACTCTGTTGATATGTGCTGAAGCTCTTACATTTAATTAGATCCCATTTTCCAATGTTCGCTTTTGTTGAAATTGCTTTTGGTGTCTTTGTCATGAAATCTTTGCCCATTCCTATTAGGTTTTTAATTCATCTTGTTTTTTTTTTTTTGTATGATATAAGGAAGGGGTCCAGTTTCAACCTTCTGCATATGGCTAGCCGGTTATCCCAGCACCATTTATTGAATAGGGAGTCTTTTCCACATTGCTTATTTTTGTCAGCTTTGCAAAAATCATGTCATAGCTGTGCAGCTTTATTTCTGGGCTCTCTATGCTGTTCCATTGGTCTGTGTTCCTGTTTTTGTACTAGTACCATGCTGTTTTGGTTACTGTAGCCTTGTAGTATAGTTTGAAGTTGGGTAACATGATGACTTCAGCTTTGTTCTTTTTGCCTAGGATTGCATTGGCTATTCAGGTTCTTTTTTGCTTCCATTTTAATTTTTAAATAGTTTTTCATTCTGTGAAGAATATCATTGGTAGGAATATCATTTGATAGGAATAGCATTGAATCTGTAAATTGCTTTGGGCAATATAGCCATTTTAATGATATTGATTCTTACTATCTGATATGGTTTGGCTCTGTGTCCCAACCCAAATCTCATCTTGAATTGAACTCTCATAATTCCCACATGTTGTGGGAGGTACTTGGTGGGAGATAATT
This sequence comes from Pongo pygmaeus, assembly GCF_028885625.2. NCBI lineage: Eukaryota > Metazoa > Chordata > Mammalia > Primates > Hominidae > Pongo > Pongo pygmaeus. Next base: position 61,909,384 of record NC_072377.2, read on the forward strand.
GAGTCATGGGGACAATTTCCTTCATACTGTTCTCCTGGTAGTGAATAAGTCTCACAAAATCTGATGGTTTTATCAGGGGTTTCCGCTGTCATGTCTTCCTCATTTCTCTCTTTGCCTGCTGCCATCCATGTAAGATGGGACTTGCTCCTCTTTGCCTTCCGCCATGATTTTGAGGCTTCCCCAGCCATGTGGAACTGTAAGTCCAATTAAACGTCTTTCTTTTGTAAAGTGCCCAATCTAGGCTATGTCTTCATCAGCAGCATGAAAATGAACTAATACACTAAATTGGTACCAAAAGAGTGTGGTGCTTCTGAGAAGATAACCGAAAATGTGGAAGCAACTTTGGAACTGGGTAATAGGCAGAGGTTGGAATAGTTTGGAGGTCTCAGAAGACAGGAAAATGTGGGAAAGTTTGGAACTTCCTAGAGACTTGTTGAATGGCTTTGACCAAAATGCTAATAGCAATATGGACAATAAGGTCCAGGCTGAGGTGGTCTCAGATGGAAATGAGGAACTTGTTGGGAACTTGAGCAAAGGTGACTCTTGTTATGTTTTAGCAAGGAAACTGACAGCATTTTGCCCCTGCCCTAGAAATTTGTGGAATTTTGAACTTTAGAGAGATGCTTTAGGGTATCTGGAGGAAGAAATTTCTAAGCAGCAAAGCATTCAAGAGGTGACTTGGGTGCTATTTAAAACTTCAGTTTTAAAAGGGAAACAGAGCATAAAAGTGTGAAAAGTTTGCAGCTTGACAATCCAATAGAAAAGAAAATCCCATTTTCTGAGGAGAAATTCAAGCAGGCTACAAAAGTTTGCGTAAGTAACAAGGAGCTAAATGTTAATCCCCAAGACAATGGGGAAAATGTCTCCAGGGCATGTCAGAGGTCTTCACAGCAGCCCCTCCCATCACAGGCCTAGAGGCCTAGGATGAAAAAGTGGTTTTGTGGGCCAGGACCAGTGTCCCCTTGCTGTGTGCTGCCTAGGGACTTGGTGCCCTGCATCCCAGCTGCTCCATCCATAGCTGAAAGGGATCAACATAGAGCTCGGGCTGTGTCTTCAGATTGTGCAAGCTCCAAGCCTTGGCAGCTTCCATGTAATGTTGGGGCTGTGGGTGCACAGAAATCAAGAATTGAGGTTTGGGAACCTCTGCCTAGATTTCAGAAGATGTATGGAAATGCCTGGATGCCCAGGCAGAAGTTTGCTGCAGGGGTTGGGCTCTCTTGGAGAACCTCTGCTAGGGCAGTGTGGTAGGGAGATGTGGAGTTAGAGTCTGCACACTGAGTGTACTGGGGCACTGCCTAGTGGAACTGTGAGAAGATGGCCACCATCCTCCAGACCCCAAAATGGTAGATCCACCAACAGCTTGCACCGTGAACCTGGAAAAGCTGCAGACACTCAACACCAGCCTGTGAAAGCAGCTGGAAGGAAGACTGTACTCTGCAAAGCCACAGGGGTGGAGCTGCCCAAGACCATGGGAACTCACCTCTTGCATCAGCGTGACCTGGATGTGAGACATGGAGTCAAAATAGATAATTTTGGAGCTTTAAGATTTGACTGTCCCACTGGATTTCAGACTTGCATGGGCCCTGTAGCCCCTTTGTTTTGGCCAGTTTCTCCCATTTGAAATGGTTGTATTTACCCAATGGCTGTACCTCCATTGTATCTAGGAAGTAACTAGCTTGCTTTTGGTTTTACAGGCTCATAGGTGGAAGGGACTTGCCTTGTCTCAAATGAGACTTTGGACTGTAGACTTTTGAGTTAATGCTCAAATGAGTTAAGACTTTGGGGCACTGTTGGGAAGGCATGATTGGTTTTGAAATGTGAGGACATGAGATTTGGCAGGGGCCAGGGGCAGAATGATATGGTTTGGTTCTGTGTCCCCACCCAAATCTCATCTTGAATTGAACTCCCATAATTCCCATGTTTTGGGAGGGATCTGGTGGGAGATAATTGAATCACCAGGGCAGTTTCCTTCATACTGTTCTCCTGGAAGTAAATATGTCTCACAAGATATGATTATTTTATCAGGGGTTTCTGCTGTCACGTCTTCCTCATTTCTCTCTTTGCCTGCTGCCATCCATGTAAGATGGGACTTGCCCCTCTTTGCCTTCTGCCATGATTGTGAGGCTTTCCCAGCCATGTGGAACTATAAGTCCAATTAAACCTCTTCCTTTTGTAAATTGCCCAGTCTTGGATATGTCTTTATTAGCAGCATGAAAACAAACTAATACACTATCCATGAGCATGGGATGTTTTTCGATTTGTTTGTGTCTTCTCTGATTTCTTTGAGCACTGTTTTCTAATTCTCATTGTAGAGATTTTTCACTTTGCTGGTTAGCTGTATTCTTGGGTATTTTATTTTGTTAGTGGCAATAGTGAATGGGATTGCCTTTCTGATTTGACTCTCAGTTTGGCTGTTGTTGGTGTATAGGAATGCTAGTGATTTTTGTACATTGATTTTGGATCCTGCAACTTTGTTGAAGTTGTTTATCAGGTGGAGGAGCTTTTGGGCTGAGACCATGGGGTTTTCTAGATACAGAATTATGTTGTCTGCAAACAGAGATCGTTTGATGTCCTCTCTTTCTATTTGGGTTCCCTTTTTTTCTTTCTCTTCTCTGATTGCTCTAGCTGGGACTTCCAATACTATGATTAATAGAAGTGGTGAGAGAGGACATCATTGTCCTGTACCAGTTTTCAAGGAGAGTGCTTCCAGCTTTTGCTTATTCAGTATGATGTTGCCTATAGGTTTGTCATAGATGGCTCTTATTATTTTAAGGTATGTTCCTTCAATACCTAGTTTATTGAGAGTTTTTGACATGAAGGGATGTTGACATGAAGGGAAGGATGTTGAATAGAAGCCTTTTCGGCATCTATTGAGACAATCATGTGGTTTTTTTCTTTAGTTCTGTTTATGTGATGAATCACATTTATTGATTTGCATATGTTGAACCAACCTTGCATCCCAGAGATGAAGCCTGCTTAATCATGGTTGATTAGCTTTTTGATGTGCTGTGGGATTCAGTTTACAAGTATTTTGGTGAGGATTTTTCCACTGATGTTTATCAAGGATATTGACTTGAAGTTTTCTTTTTTTATTGTGTCTGCACCAGATTTTGGTATCAAGATGATGCTGGCCTCATTGATTGAATTGGGGAAGAGTTCCTCCTCCTCAATTTTTTGGAATAGTTTGTGTAAGAATGGTACCAGCTCTTCTTTGTACATCTGGTAGAATTTGGCCATTAACCCATCAGGTCTTGGACTTTTTTTGTTGGTAGGCTATTTATTACTGATTCAATTTTGGCACTTGTTATTGGTCTGTTCAGGGAATCAATTTCTTCTTGGCTCAGTCTTGGGAGACTGCATGTGTCCAGGAATTTATTCACCTCTTCTAAGTTTTCTGGTTTGTGTGCATAGAGTGTTCATAGTAGCTTCCGATGGTTGTTTTTATTTCTGTGGGGTCAATGGTAACATTCCCTTCATCATTTCTAATTGTGTCTCTTTGGATCTTACCTCTTTTCTTCTTAATTAGTCTAGCTAGTGGCCTATATATTTTATTAATCTTTTCAAAAAACCAACTCCTGGATTTGTTGGTCTCTCTCTATATATGTATATATATATATACTTTAAGTTCTGGGTGCATGTGCAGAATGTGCAGGTTTGTTACATAGGTATACACGTGCTATGGTGGTTTGCTGCACCCATCAACCCATCATCTACATTAGATATTTCTGCTAATGCTATCCCTCCCCTAGCCCCCAACCTGCCAACAGGCTCCAGTGTGTGATGTTCCCCTCCCTGTGTCCATGCATTCTCATTGTTCAACTCCCACTTATGAGTGAGAACATGCAGTGTTTGCTTTTCTGTTCTTGTGTTAATTTGCTGAGAATGATGGTTTCTAGCTTCATCCATGTCCCTGCTAAGGACACGAACCCATCCTTTTTTATGGCTGCATAGTATTCCATAGTGCATATGTGTCACATTTTCTTTATCCAGTCTATCATTGATGGGAATTTGGGTTGGTTCCAAGTCTTTGCTATTGTGAACAGTGCCACAATAAACATACATGTCCATGTGTCTTTATAGTAAATTATTTGTAATCCTTTGGGTATATACCCAGTAATGGGATTGCTGGGTCAAATGGTATTTGTCTTTTGAGTGATTTTTCATGACTTGACTTCCTTTAGTTCAGCTCTGATTTGTGTTATTTCTCGTATTCTGCTAACTTTGGGGTTGATTTGTTCTTGCTTCTCTAATTCTTTCAGTTGTGAAGTTAGGTTGTTAATCTGATATCTTTCTAATGTTTTATATGGGCAATTAGTGCTATGAATTTCCCTTTTAATATGGCCTTAGCTGTGTCTCAGAGATTCTGGTATGTTATATCTTTGTTTTCATTATTTTCAAAAAACTTCTTGATTTCTGCCTTAATTTCATTATTTACCCAAAAGTTGTTCAGGAGCATGTCATTTAATTTCCATGTAATTGCATGGTTTTGAGCAATTCAATTTTTGTAGTCTTGACTTCTGTTTTTCTTGTGTTGTGGTCCGACAGTGTGTTTGGTATGATTTGGGTTCTTTTGTATTTGTTGAGTATTGTTTTATGTCCAATTATGTGGTCGATTTTAGAGTATGTGCGATGTGGTGATGAGAAGATACATACACTTTTTAAAACTTGCTTTTTTAATACTATGAGCACTTTCCCATGTCATTAAAACTTGTTCATAAATGTTCTTTTGATGGGTACAAAATATTATATTTCCAAGCCTCTATATTTTTTTTTGTAGTTATTTATTTATTTTTTTTTTTCTTTTTTTCTTTTTTTTTCTTTTATTATTATTATTATTATTATTATTATTATTATTATACTTTAGGTTTTATGGTACATGTGCACAATGTGCAGGTAAGTTACATATGTGTACATGTGCCATGCTGGTGCGCTGCACCCACCAACTCGTCATCTAGCATTAGGTATATCTCCCAATGCTATCCCTCCCCCCTCTCCCCACCCCACAACAGTCCCCGAAGTGTGATGTTCCCCTTCCTGTGTCCATGTGTTCTCATTGTTCAATTCCCACCTATGAGTGAGAATATGCGGTGTTTGGTTTTTTGTTCTTGCGATAGTTTACTGAGAATGATGATTTCCAATTTCATCCATGTCCCTACAAAGGACATGAACTCATCATTTTTTATGGCTGCATAGTATTCCATGGTGTATATGTGCCACATTTTCTTAATCCAGTCTATCATTGTTGGACATTTGGGTTGGTTCCAAGTCTTTGCTATTGTGAATAATGCGGCAATAAACATACGTGTGCATGTGTCTTTATAGCAGCATGATTTATAGTCCTTTGGGTATATACCCAGTAATGGGATGGCTGGGTCGAATGGAATTTCTAGTTCTAGATCCCTGAGGAATCGCCACACTGACTTCCACAAGGGTTGAACTAGTTTACAGTCCCACCAACAGTGTAAAAGTGTTCCTATTTCTCCACATCCTCTCCAGCACCTGTTGTTTCCTGACTTTTTAATGATTGCCATTCTAACTGGTGTGAGATGGTATCTCATTGTGGTTTTGATTTGCATTTCTCTGATGGCCAGTGATGGTGAGCATTTTTTCATGTGTTTTTTGGCTGCATAAATGTCTTCTTTTGAGAAGTGTCTGTTCATGTCCTTCGCCCACTTTTTGATGGGGTTGTTTGTTTTTTTCTTGTAAATTTGTTGGAGTTCATTGTAGATTCTGGATATTAGCCCTTTGTCAGATGAGTAGGTTGCGAAAATTTTCTCCCATTTTGTAGGTTGCCTGTTCACTCTGATGGTAGTTTCCTTTGCTGTGCAGAAGCTCTTTAGTTTAATTAGATCCCATTTGTCAATTTTGGCTTTTGTGGCCATTGCTTTTGGTGTTTTAGACATGAAGTCCTTGCCCATGCCTATGTCCTGAATGGTAATGCCTAGGTTTTCTTCTAGGGTTTTTATGGTTTTAGGTCTAACATTTAAGTCTTTAATCCATCTTGAATTGATTTTTGTATAAGGTGTAAGGAAGGGATCCAGTTTCAGCTTTCTACATATGGCTAGCCAGTTTTCCCAGCACCATTTATTAAATAGGGAATCCTTTCCCCATTTCTTGTTTTTGTCAGCTTTGTCAAAGATCAGATACTTGTAGATATGTGGCATTATTTCTGACGGCTCTGTTCTGTTCCATTGATCTATATCTCTGTTTTGGTACCAGTACCATGCTGTTTTGGTTACTGTAGCCTTGTAGTATAGTTTGAAGTCAGGTAGTGTGATGCCTCCAGCTTTGTTCTTTTGGCTTAGGATTGACTTGGTGATGTGGGCTCTTTTTTGGTTCCATATGAACTTTAAAGTAGTTTTTTCCAATTCTGTGAAGAAAGTCATTGGTAGCTTGATGGGGATGGCATTGAATCTGTAAATTACCTTGGGAAGGATGGCCATTTTCATGATATTGATTCTTCCTACCCATGAGCATGGAATGTTCTTCCATTTGTTTGTATCCTCTTTTATTTCCTTGAGCAGTGGTTTGTAGTTCTCCTTGAAGAGGTCTTTCACATCCCTTGTAAGTTGGATTCCTAGGTATTTTATTCTCTTTGAAGCAATTGTGAATGGGAGTTCACTCATGATTTGGCTCTCTGTTTGTCTGTTATTGATGTATAAGAATGCTTGTGATTTTTGCACATTGATTTTGTATCCTGAGACTTTGCTGAAGTTGCTTATCAGCTTAAGGAGATTTTGGGCTGAGACAATGGGGTTTTCTAGATATACTATCATGTCATCTGCAAACAGGGACAATTTGACTTCCTCTTTTCCTAATTGAATACCCTTGATTTCCTTCTCCTGCCTAATTGCCCTGGCCAGAACTTCCAACACTATGTTGAATAGAAGTGGCGAGAGAGGGCATCCCTGTCTTGTGCCAGTTTTCAAAGGGAATGCTTCCAGTTTTTGCCCATTCAGTATGATATTGGCTGTGGGTTTGTCATAGATAGCTCTTATTATTTTGAGATACGTCCCATCAATTCCTAATTTATTGAGAGTTTTTAGCATGAAGGGTTGTTGAATTTTGTCAAAGGCCTTTTCTGCATCTATTGAGATAATCATGTGGTTTTTGTCTTTGGTTCTGTTTATATGCTGGATTACATTTATTGATTTGCGTATATTGAACCAGCCTTGCATCCCAGGGATGAAGCCCACTTGATCATGGTGGATAAGCTTTTTGATGTGCTGCTGGATTCTGTTTGCCAGTATTTTATTGAGGATTTTCGCATCAATGTTCATCAAGGATATTGGTCTAAAATTCTCTTTTTTTGTTGTGTCTCTGCCAGGCTTTGGTATCAGGATGATGCTGGCCTCATAAAATGAGTTAGGGAGGATTCCCTCTTTTTCTATTGATTGGAATAGTTTCAGAAGGAATGGTACCAGCTCCTCCTTGTACCTCTGGTAGAATTCGGCTGTGAACCCATCTGGTCCTGGACTTTTTTTGGTTGGTAAGCTATTGATTATTGCCACAATTTCAGCTCTTGTTATTGGTCTATTCAGAGATTCAACTTCTTCTTGGTTTAGTCTTGGGAGGGTGTATGTGTTGAGGAATTTATCCATTTCTTCTAGATTTTCTAGTTTATTTGCATAGAGGTGTTTGTAATATTCTCTGATGGTAGTTTGTATTTCTGTGGGATCGGTGGTGATATTATCCCCTTTATCATTTTTTATTGCATCTATTTGATTCTTCTCTCTTTTTTTCTTTATTAATCTTGCTAGCGGTCTATCAATTTTGTTGATCCTTTCAAAAAACCAGCTCCTGGATTCATTTATTTTTTGAAGGGTTTTTTTGTGTCTCTATTTCCTTCAGTTCTGCTCTGATTTTAGTTATTTCTTGCCTTCTGCTAGCTTTTGAATGTGTTTGCTCTTGCTTTTCTAGTTCTTTTAATTGTGATGTTAGGGTGTCAATTTTGGATCTTTCCTGCTTTCTCTTGTGGGCATTTAGTGCTATAAATTTCCCTCTACACACTGCTTTGAATGCATCCCAGAGATTCTGGTATGTTGTGTCTTGGTTCTCGTTGGTTTCAAAGAACATCTTTATTTCTGCCTTCATTTCGTTATGTACCCAGTAGTCACTCAGGAGCAGGTTGTTCAGTTTCCACGTAGTTGAGCGGTTTTGAGTGAGATTCTTAATCCTGAGCTCTAGCTTGATTGCACTGTGATCTGAGAGACAGTTTGTTACAATTTCTGTTCTTTTGCATTTATTGAGGAGAGCTTTACTTCCAAGTATATGGTCAATTTTGGAATAGGTGTGGTGTGGTGCTGAAAAAAATGTATATTCTGTTGATTTGGGGTGGAGAGTTCTGTAGATGTCTGTTAGGTCTGCTTGGTGCAGAGCTAAGTTCAATTCCTGGGTATCCTTGTTGACTTTCTGTCTCGTTGATCTGTCTAATGTTGACAGTGGGGTGTTAAAGTCTCCCATTATTAATGTGTGGGAGTCTAAGTCTCTTTGTAGGTCACTCAGGACTTGCTTTATGAATCTGGGTGCTCCTGTATTGGGTGCATATATATTTAGGATAGTTAGCTCTTCTTGTTGAATTAATCCCTTTACCATTATGTAATGGCCTTCTTTGTCTCTTTTGATCTTTGTTGGTTTAAAGTCTGTTTTATCAGAGACTAGGATTGCAACCCCTGCCTTTTTTTGTTTTCCATTTGCTTGGTAGATCTTCCTCCATCCTTTTATTTTGAGCCTATGTGTGTCTCTGCACGTGAGATGGGTTTCCTGAATACAGCACACTGATGGGTCTTGAGTCTTTATCCAATTTGCCAGTCTGTGTCTTTTAATTGGAGCATTTAGTCCATTTACATTTAAAGTTAATATTGTTATGTGTGAATTTGATCCTGTCATTATGATGTTAGCTGGATATTTTGCTCATTAGTTGATGCAGTCTCTTCCTAGTCTCGATGGTCTTTACATTTCGGTATGATTTTGCAGTGGCTGGTACCGGTTGTGCCTTTCCATGTTTAGTGCTTCCTTCAGGAGCTCTTTTAGGGCAGGCCTGGTGGTGACAAAATCTCTCAGCATTTGCTTGTCTGTAAAGTATTTTATTTCTCCTTCACTTATAAGCTTAGTTTGGCAGGATATGAAATTCTGGGTTGAAAATTCTTTTCTTTAAGAATGTTGAATATTGGCCCCCACTCTCTTCTGGCTTGTAGGGTTTCTGCTGAGAGATCCGCTGTTAGTCTGATGGGCTTCCCTTTGATGGTAACCCGACCTTTCTCTCTGGCTGCCCTTAACATTTTTTCCTTCATTTCAACTGTGGTGAATCTGACAATTATGTGTCTTGGAGTTGCTCTTCTCGAGGAGTATCTTTGTGGCGTTCTCTGTATTTCCTGAATCTGAATGTTGTCCTGCCTTGCTAGATTGGGGAAGTTCTCCTGGATAATATCCTGCAGAGTGTTTTCCAACTTGTTTCCATTCTCCCCGTCACTTTCAGGTACACCAATCAGACGTAGATTTGGTCTTTTCACATAGTCCCACATTTCTTGGAGGCTTTGCTCGTTTCTTTTTATTCTTTTTTCTCTAAACTTCCCTTCTCGCTTCATTTCATTCATTTCATCTTCCAGGGCTGATACCCTTTCTTCCATTTGATCGCATCGGCTCCTGGGGCTTCTGCATTCTTCACGTAGTTCTCGAGCCTTGGTTTTCAGCTCCATCAGCTCCTTTAAGCACTTCTCTGTATTGGTTATTCTAGTTATACATTCTTCTAAATTTTTTTCAAAGTTTTCAACTTCTTTGCCTTTGGTTTGAATATCCTCCCGTAGCTCGGAGTAATTTGATCATCTGAAGCCTTCTTCTCTCAGCTCGTCAAAGTCATTCTCCGTCCAGCTTTGTTCCATTGCTGGTGAGGAACTGCGTTCCTTTGGAGGAGGAGAGGTACTCTGGTTTTTAGAGTTTCCAGTTTTTCTGCTCTGTTTTTTCCCCATCTTTGTGGTTTTATCTACTTTTGGTCTTTGATGATGGTGATGTACAGATGGGTTTTTGGTGTGGATGTCCTTTCTGTTAGTTTTCCTTCTAACAGACAGGACCCTCAGCTGCAGGTCTGTTGGAGTACCTGGCCGGCCGTGTGAGGTGTCAGTCTGCCCCTGCTGGGGGGTGCCTCCCAGTTAGGCTGTTCGGGGGTCAGGGGTCAGGGACCCACTTGAGGAGGCAGTCAGCCCGTTCTCAGATCTCCAGCTGCGTGCTGGGAGAACCACTGCTCTCCTCACAGCTGTCAGACAGGGACATTTAAGTCTGCAGAGGTTACTGCTGTCTTTTTGTTTGTCTGTGCCCTGCCCCCAGAGGTGGAGCCTACAGAGGCAGGCAGGCCTCCTTGAGCTGTGGTGGGCTCCACCCAGTTCAAGCTTCCTGGCTGCTTTGTTTACCTAAGCGAGCCTGGGCAATGGCGGGTGCCCCTCCCCCAGCCTCGCTGCCGACTTGCTGTTTGATCTCAGACTGCTGTGCTAGCAATCAGCGAGACTCCGTGGGTGTAGGACCCTCTGAGCCAGGTGCGGGCTATACTCTCCTGGGGCACCGTTTCCTAAGCCCGTCGGAAAAGCACAGTATTCGGGTGTGAGTGGCCCGATTTTCCAGGTGCCGTCTGTCACCCCTGGAAGGGGAACTCCCTGACCCCTTGCGCTTCCCGAGTGAGGCAATGCCTCGCCCCTGCTTCGGCTGGCGCACGGTGCACTCACCCACTGACCTGCGCCCACTGTCTGGCACTGGAAATGCAGAAATCACCCATCTTCTGCGTGGCTCGCGCTGGGAGCTGTAGACCGGAGCTGTTCCTATTCGGCCATCTTGGCTCCTCCCGCCTCTATATTTTTAACATTTATGTTGCTTCTAATGTTTTTCTATTGTTAAAAACTACAGTGGTTGTAATGACTAGAATTTTTGCATTACATTTTGAATGACTTTATTGTAATGACTAGAACAATTCTTTATAAAAATTGCTACAAAATTAATCAACCAATCGATTCATTATATTTCTTAAACATCATTCTGGCTTCTGTGTAGAGAATGGATTGTAGGAGGGCAAGCACAGACGTCATCTGCAGGGAGATCATCAAGCCTTTCCCCAGGAGCAGGGAGAGGCAGGAAAATGGACCCAGGGGATCTAGCTAGTCACCTGTTCAAAAATGTAATATTAATGACATCCCAGCAGAGTTTTGAAAAGACTAAAAGAGTTTCTATTCCATGAATAGGCAAATGGAAGTGGTATTTTCCCCCTACATTTTCCTTCCTCAATCTGGGTCATAAAGAAATTGACTGAAAAAGAGACTAGAGGGCTCCTCTCTAGGTATGGCATATTGATTGACAGGGTAGCAGACCTCAGCAGAGACATGAAAGCTGCCCAGTACTTTTTTTTTCCCATCTCACTATCAGCTACCATGTCCCTCCACTCCAAGAACATTGGAAGTCAACTGCTCAGAGGTATTTCAAATACCCAGAAATGTCCTTATACACCACAGTGTTCAATCAACTTCCCCAAAGTCCCAGTAGTCGTTTAGAATATGCCTTCACCCAGGACTGCTGGGTTGCACAACTCCAGGTATACCGTTTGTATTATATTCTATGTGAAGGTCTCCCCTGGAGTAGTACAGCATTGCCCCAGGCTGTTTCCCTACATTTATACAAGAGTAAAAATGAAGAGGAGAACTCTCTGGCTACCTAAAAAACCTTGTGTTGATCTCACCTCAGGGCTAATGCTGGAGTCTCTTTTGGCTTTAGTGCCAAGGCTCTACTTGTTGATTCACTTATCAAAATATATTTGAACATATTTTCCAGGCAGAAAGCCTTTTAAAAGATACAGAGACACAAAGCTTCTCTAAGACAAACTCTGAACCAGGGCAACAGAGAAACCCTCTGCTCCCACCACCAGGCTATCTACTTGAAACAGGAGTTATGACTGGATAAGTGTCAAGAACATAAACAGAAACTGTCTCTGAAGCACAGGGCATAAAGCAGTCTTAAAGCTGAAGATGGAGTAGAAGCATTGAAAAAAATCCTCCAGTAATCCAACCTCCACCCCAAGGGCAAGGTAAAATTAGATGAATTGAACTCAATGACACACTGAGGGCAACCATGGCAACAACAAAAGCCAAACACAATTCAGCTCCTGATTAGACTGATTCAACATCACCCCTCTCCTTCCTGATCAATAGCCCAGCAGAAGGGACATGTCCATTTCTAGGTATAAGGAATTATTCACCTCAGTCTCTACCTTTCTATCTTTGATTGATTGATATCAGGCAATCAATCAAAAATTAGAAGACACACAAAAATCAAAGAAAAATAACTAATTGTAAAAAAGACATAGTAGGCAACAGAGCCAGACTCAGAGATAACCCAGATGTTAGAACTATCATAGAGGGAATTTTAAATAACTGCTTAATATAATATCTTACATGCTCTGGTGGAAAAGGCAAGTAGTACATAAAAATAGATGAGAAATTTTAGTGGAGCAATAAGCGCTATAGAAAAAAATTGAAAATGCTAAAAATGACACACATCATAACAAAGATAAAGAATGCCTTCGACTAGCTGATCGAGAGACTCAACAAGCCAAGAACAAAATCAATGAACTTGAAAATAGATAAACAGAAATTCCTCAAACAGAAACACAAAGGAAAAAAAGGAATGAATGACAAATGACAAAAAATAAAAAAACACAGAGCATACAAGAGCTGTGGGTCTAATATATGTGTAGGGTAGGAGAAATATTTGAAGAGATGACAGCTGAAAAATTTCCAAAAAATAATGAAATATATTAATCCACAGGTCCAAGGAGTTCAGAGAAGCCTAAAGAGATTAAACAACAAGGTAAAGAAAAAGGAGGAGGAGGAGGGACGAGAAAAATGAAACCCATACACTCCCATACCCATCTAGATCCATCATAGTGGAGTCGCTTAAAACTAAAGACAAAGAGAAAATTTTGAGGAAAGTTAAAAAAGAAAACATTGTATACAAAGGAACAAAGCTAAGAGTGACAGCAGGAGTCTTATCTGAAACTATGCAAGCCAGAAAACAGTAGAATGATCCATTTAAAATGCTGAAAGAAAAATACTAGTAACCCAGAATGTATGCCCAATGGAAAAAGGATCCTAAAAATTAAAGCGATATCAAGACTTTTTCAGACAAACAGAAACTGAGAGAACTTATTATCAGAAGACCTACACTACAAAAATTGTTAAAGGAAGTTCTAAGGGTAGAAGGAAGATGTTACTGATCAAAACTTGGAATATGGAGCCAGACAGATCTCCAGAAATGGTCAAAATGAAGGTTTTTCTAGCTCTAGGTGAATTGAATTAAATTATTATTATTTTGAGATGGAGTCTCGCTCTGTCACCAGGCTGGAGTGCGGTGGCGAGATCTCAGCTCACTGCAACCTCTGACTCTCTGGTTCAAGCTATTCTCCTGCCTCAGCCTCCGGAGTAGCTGGGATTATAGTCACGCACCACCACGCCCAGCTAATTTTTGTATTTTTAGTAAAGACGGCTTTTCACCATGTTGGCCAGGATGGTCTCGATCTCCTGACCTCGTGATTAGCCCTCCACCTCCCAAAGTGCTGGGATTACAGGCGTGAGCCACTGCGCCCGGCCAATTAAATTATTTTTAACATAAAATGTCAATTAGCAGACACTGTTGTTGCCCACAACATCGCCTTCAATGGGCTGAAATACTCTTCTCCCACCTGCAGAAGAGGTGAAGAGCTGCTATCAGTTCACAGCTATATTCTTCTCCTGAGAACTGCCCTTGACCAATGGCAGCCACTTGGAAACAGAGTATGTAGAAAGCTATGCATGGTTCCTGGGGTGTCCAGTAACGAATGACTAACAGATATGAGGCACCAAAAAGGCCTGCCCTTTTGCCTGAAGGTGGGATAATTCTGTGGTACCATTCCTGTTGTAGGGTGCCCTGTGGGATCAGCAGAAGCTGGCTTCATCTGAATTCACACCTTTGGCCTTTTCCCCTGCCCTATCCTGCTTCCTTCCCTTTGGCACAGGTTTCGCCTGAGAGTTGTCCCTCAACATTCCCTCACTCTCTGCTTCTGGGGAACCTGACCCAAGGCACTCTACGTTTCACCACAAAGCATGATGTTTGCCATAGGTTTCTGTGCTATGTATCATGCTGTGTATCCAGTTAAGAAATTCCCTTCTGTTCCCAGTTTCCTAAAGAGTGTATATCAAGAATGGAAGATATTTTTTGTAAAAAAATTTTCCACATTTATTCTTATGATCATATGCTTTTATTCCCCTTTATTTTGGTAACGTGGCAACATACACAATCAACCTAGAATTCTTGGAATAAATGCAACTTAGTCAATTTTTTTTAATTTTAATCTTAATACTTTTCAAGACCAAGCAGGGAGCAGCAGGAGAAATCCCAAATACATTTAAACCTTCCAAAGCTGCTAACCACAAGAATGCTAGCCATTTCATATTCAACGAGTTTGTCCTCTATCAGGCTTACAAAAGGAACAGGACTGTCCACAGGTAAGGTGGAAGGAGAGGGTCTGCAAGTACCTATCAATCTTTTGGCTTCTAACACCAGCTTTTGCTTGAAGGAGCAGTACAACTTTATGCTTCAGCCCTTAGGCAGAGCCCTTCAGAGGATCAAAACATATGGTTAATCAATCCCATAGGATTACGTGAGTAGGGAGTACAGAAGGAATTTGCGAACTGGCACGGGGCCTTTCATAGACTAGATTTCAAAAAATATTAGCCTATTAACAGATTTTTACCACCTATTTATCATAGACTACTTTCCTCATCTTTACTTGTGCATATTAGAAGTTGGAGGAACTTAAACTCTAAAACCATAGTCCTTTTATCACCAAATCCTTGTTTTTATTACTAAGGAAAGAAATAGCTATCAACATTCTAACTAGAAAATGCATGAATTTTTGTGTATGGAATAAGTACCGTAAAACACACAAACACACAAGCTCTAGAGTGATGGTGAGTTAATCCTGTGAGAAATACCTTTATCCAACTTTATTTGGTCTCTCTTGAGACCCCCGTTCTGGAAATGGCTCATCAGGGCTGATAACACATTTTTTTTTTGTTTTTTGTTTTGGTTTTGTTTTGTTTTGTTTTGTTTGAAACGGGGTTCTGCTTTGTTACCCAGGCTGAGAGGCAGTGGCACAATCACAGCTTACTGCAGCCTTGAACCCCTGGGCTCAAGCAATTCTCCCAAATAGCTGGGATTACAGGTGTGAGCCCCGACACCTGGCCAGATGACACAGTCTGGCTGCAAGGTTAAAAGTTTTCCAAGTTTGTTACTCATTGTGTGTTTTTGCATTCTCTGCTAAATTCTAAATTCTTCCAAGGCTGTGAATGTATCTTGCCTTTCTTTTGTCCTGTCTTTCTTGGCAAAGTATTAAGGACAAAAGGTATTTGCTCCATTATTACTGAATTAGAGATGACAGGCCCATGGGAATCACCCCCGGACCCTGGCCCTGCTAACACCCTTCTCTAATCAAATGTGTTACTGAAGAAAATACCCACAGTGGCATCAAAGACAGAAACACTCTGCCAAAATAGAAATCCTAATAAACTCTGAAATCATCAGCTTCCTCTAAACTTCTTTCTATTGTCTTTCCATTGATTTATGAGGTACGATGCTTACTGGACACCTTTAACCTGAAGATCTGGTGGCTGAGAGTACTTTTTAAATAGCTGATCATTTGTGAAATAAACACTCTGATCGTCTGATGGCTGCTGACTTTCAATTTGTTTTTTGTTTTTTTTTTTTCCTCCCAGGAACTTTCCCATGGCTCAATGTAATCATTTCCTCAAATGAGAAACATGCTTTTTGTAAAAAACAACAAAACCCACTGTCATTGGTAGAAATTGGCGCTTCCCTTAACCCTGTCAGACTCAGCCTGTTCCTTTCCACTCTTTATAAACTTATTTCCCTGAACAACCTTATTGGTGACACAGCTTGTATTGATTTGCCACTCATATCTCTACTTCTTCCCACAACCCCAGAATTGCTACAATTTGGGAGGAAAGAAGCTGTGGAAAATGACCAGTATCCCCTGCATTCCTGGCTCTTACCTTTCATTAGTGCCCTGACTCTACGAATTTTCACTTAAATAATATCCCACAAATTGCACCAATTAATTTTAATTCATAGATCTCAGAGATCATCGGGATTTTTGAAGCTAGAAGGAACCTCAGTGATTGCCTAGTTGATTCTTTCATTTTACCGAAATTAAGCTTTGGAATAAATGCATTATCCTAGATCTAGAGACAGAACCAAGATGCAACAAGTCTGAACCCTTTCTAGTGAATACATAGTACCACCCTATATGCATGAACCAAATCTGAGAAAATGAGCTCGCAGGTTTATGCACAGCAACATGAAAATGTTCCCAACTCCCTCGAAACAACATGCTAATTTAATTTCAGCCAGCAAGACCTCATTCCAAGTTCCCACCCCACCACCCAAAAAATAGGGTAGCAGGGCTGCCCTGAACATTGAAGCCTCCTGGGGAATTCCCTGACATATCCCAAGGAAAAAGGGTATTGATGCCCAGTTTCAACAGACCTTTCTCACATTCCTGATTCAGAAATCTTCTTACCTAATATGTATTAGGGTTCTACTGAAATCGGTCTCAAACACTTTATCAAGCATCGTTTGAGAAATCTCTGTGCTACTTGTCCTGCCCACCCCAACCTCAAGCCTTGTCCTCCAGAATGGCTCCACAAAGAGGAGAGAACAGAGATGGATCACCACCAGAGCCTGAGAAGAGGGCCTGTGAAAACTGCCCTCCTTCCAATCAAAAAGGATTTTTTTTTTCCTGACTGCTATGTGAATAGAACGCTAAAAACTTGAACTTTGAGCTGTGATCCAATACCTGAAATTCCTTTCATTCCACAATTAAAGATAAGGCTTTCAGTGAAAACACAGCAGGAATGAGCATTCCGCAGACTCATTAATACCCAGGAAGAGATAAATGACTGACATGGGCCGTTTCTTAGAGATGGCTTTGGAGGAGGAGGAGGGAAAGGAGAGGTCAAGTGTACTAAAGGAAGAGTGAGCACAGGAAAATGAAAGGCTAGAGGCTTTGAAGAGAATCTCTGCCCACTTCACCATCTGCCCTGAACAATGCGGGATCTAATTGCTTCCAGAACTGCTCCTCACTTTAAAAAACAAAAATCTCCTTTGACCACAAAGCCAACTGCTAAAGGTTTTTAAGTGGACAAGGATGTCTTTGGGTGGCATCTACCCAGATGAAGATGAATAGGAAATAGATCCTTATCCAGGTATATTAGAAAGCGACTTCAAAACTTGTAATAAATTTGTGCTATCAATCATTATATTACCTCATGAGGTAATATATATGAATATAGGCTTTTCAACTGGGGAGCTCAAAGTGAAAAAGGAACCATAGATTTGTAGAAAACAGCAAAATCAGCTTCCCAAGCACTCAGCAGAGTATCATATGTAATAGAAATCACACACATACACACAAAGATAAAATCGATACACAAGTTAAAGGAATTTCCAGATTGGTATGATTGTTTCCATAAGTGAAAAAGTGGAATTAAGGATGATACTGAGAATGTGGTAGAATGCAGTCCCTTTTTATTTTCTGAGGAGGTGGGGTGGGGAGTCATTGAGAAAGGCAGAGAAAAAGAATGAGGATTGTGCTCCTGTTTACACACAGCCTGGGTTAATGTGTAATTGACAAGATTAATGGCTGCATAATAATTGCCTCTATTGTTTACTGTCTGGATGGTGGCCAGCCACCTTCCCGCTCTGCCCACCAATGGGTTTGGGTTTGTAAGGAATGCAGTCAGTGGCTGATAGGGTCTGTGTGCCAGGTGTAACCTTGCTAAAGAAGACATTCAAGAATCATACAGGGAGACCTGGTGAGGTTTTGCCATGGCAGGGCATGCCTTCTTCTTGCTGTGAATAGTCTAACTTCAAATCTGCTAGGTGAGCTGTGTCAGAACAGAGCCAGGCTTGGCCTGACCTAACCGCTCTACCTGAGAAAGACAAAGAAAATAAAACCTCAGGATGTAGAGAAAGGTCTCATTTCTGTCCTGGCCATACTGTGAACCAAAAAGCAGAGTGTTCCTCTGTGCCATTCCTTGCACTGTCCCGGGCTGTGCTGGGAAGTGCCCACCTTTCCCCCACAGGGATGCACAAATACCTTCCTCTCCACTCTTCCCCGATCTGCTTTCTAAGCTCTTGCCTCTTGTGCACTGTGAGACAAGCAAACAGACCAAGACTCTGGGTCATGAACCGCAGACAGGATTTCCATGGAAAGGTACCATGCGTCCAACCCCTCTCCTGCTGATCTTGTCTTGTCTTGCCTCTCACAGGGACCAGCATGGTTTTATGTACAAAAACAAGAGCTACGTAATTCTCACGTGGCCTTGTTCTCATCTGGGTCACAAGTGTTCTTCTTGATTACCTCAACCTTTGTGGTTTTCCATTTCCTAACAAATCAGTTTTAGAGTCTTGACGTCTGAAGAGGCCCTCCTAGGGCTGGTACTAGTCTACCCTTCCTGTCTTCCCTTCCAGCCCAGCTTAGACTGCTTTACTGTGGAGCTCTATTCCTCCTTCCTTCCACCTAGAAGGTCTCCCTGCTACCCACTCTCTCTCAGTATATTCAAATCTCATCCCTCTGCTGCAGACTCCATAGTGTCTCCCTATTATACACTCTCACATCCTTTGTGCTTTTCCTTCATAACACTTATCCCTCCTGTCATTAAGTAATGATTTGTGCAGTCATCAGTGGGGTGGCTCTCTCCCTTGCTAGACAGTAAGTTCCTAAAGACAAAAACTGCACATGCTGTGTTCTGTGATACCTCTCTAAAAAAGTGTCTTTAGTATGTGCTTAAATCAATTGTCAAGTTAATAACTATACGAATACATGCAAAGACCAGTTCAAAATTTTCACTTCCTTGGTGAGCTCAACCTTCAGCCCTTCCAGCTGGGTATATTCTTGCTAGTCCATCTGAAGTAACAGGGGAACTTTGTGCTTCTCTGGCATTATCATTTCCCTGTTTTATTATCAGTATCTGGGCTTAGTCTTATCTCTCGTGCTTCTCTAAACCTCCTTGAGAGCAGGGACTCTCATTCATTCTTTGTGTGGCTCACAACTCCAAACACAAAATTTTATGTAGCTGGGAGTAAAAAACTGTCCGCCAAGTAGTGGGCTATTTATTTATTCAGTCAGTCATTCATTTGATATCTATAGTCCTACATTCTGCACACAGTCCTACATCCTCCACACACTACTTCTTCTATATTAAAACAACATTTTAAAGAATTTTCCCCAGTCTACAAATCTTATCATTTCAGAATCTCAGCCATACAGCATATGCTTTTTCCAAGGGCATTCCACTCCAGTCTGCAGTCTTAAGTTTAAAGACATTGACATGGTTTGGCTGTGTGTTCCCATTCAAATCTCATCTCGAATTGTAATCCTCACATGTCAAGGAAGGATCTGGTAGGAGGTGATTGGATCATGGGGGCAGTTTCCCCCATGCTGTTCTCGTGATACGGAGGGAGTTCTTAATGAGATCTGATGGTTTAAAAGTGGCAGTTTCCTCTGTGTGCTCTCTCTCTCTCTCCTGCCGCCATGTAAGACATGCCTTGCTTCCCCTTCCTCTTCCACCATGATTGTAAGTTCCTGAGGCCTCCCAGCCATGCAGAACTGTGAGTCAATTAAACCGCCTTCCTTTATAAATTACCCAGTCTCAGGTATTTCTTTATAGCAGTGTGAAAACAGACTAATACAGATATAAAGTCAAGGCATGAAGGTGCTCTATGTTTTTGAGCACAGACAGCAGAAGAGGCAAGAGGCTGGAACAGTAGAAAAATAGAGGCAGCAAGAGTAAATCCTTGCAACAAGTGGTTTAGGTGAATTAAATTAAAAGCCCTAAGAAATTCAAAGCACTAATAGGCTTTGAGCTTAAGTCTTCACCCTGTGTATACAGCATAGCCTTGGGAAAGTCACTTTTCTCCCCAGATCTGTTTTCTGATGGGTGGACTGGCACAGATGATGTCTGCCTTTCAGATTGTATATGGGATTAGTATAATTTCAGAGAAATTTCTCTGTCAACTCAAAAGGGTTATGCAAATGGGATTACCTAAATAAAAGCCCAGAGCTTCCAGTTTAGAAGACAAGGTGTGGGCACACAAGGAAAGAGGGGAGCTGGGCACTGAGGAGGCTGAAGTGAGAGGACAGGGAGCTTGTTGTTCTCCTGCAATGTATGAGGTACACAAAACAGAGAAGCTTGAAAAGGGGAAGCAGAACCCTGTAGAAGCACCACTCAGGGCTAGGAGCAGGCTGGGTGCCAAGGGGCTCCCACAGAAAATGAGTCTGGAGAAGAAGAGGTGACGAAGGAAGACCAAAGTCCCTCTAAGGAGAGTCTGCTGTACTTGCTACTGGGAGAACATAAGAGGATCAGTAAAAGCATCCAATGAAAGGAGGAGGAACCACAGGAGCCAATGCTGGAGAAAGTGGTTAAGCCAGGCAGTCTGGTCAGATCACAGTCCTATTTCTTCTTCCTGGACATGCAGCCAACTACAATTCTCAGACTCCCTTGTAGTTAGGTGTGGCCACCTGACTGAATTCTAGCCAAAGTAATGTGAACAGAATGATATGGGTCACTTCCAGACCAGGCACATACCGACCTTCTGCCTGTCTTTCTCTGTGCTGTTTTCCATCCTTGTGTGCTCGCATTCAGGGTGACTTCGGAAGCCAAATGTTGAAGATGGTAGAGCCACAAGACAAAAGGATCAGGTTCCCAGATCACTGCTTGGAGGATAGAGACCTATCAGTCATGACAGCCATTTTAGACTCTATATCACCAAGAAAAAAAAAACAATTATATTGTTCAATCCAATGTACAATTAGGGGTGAGTTTATTAGAGCAGCTATCATTACCTCAATTAGTATAGCACAATGAGGCTAGAGAGGTGACTGAGGAGACCACTGGCTACATTTTTAAATAATCAAGTGTAAATTATATAAGAGAGGAAGGAGAAACAGGTGGGAGAAAGAAGAGGCTGGTAGATGGTATCTATGGATGGTTTTTGAAGACAGGACTCCAAAATAAAGAATATTGAAATGTTCTTTTACACAAAGAATGTGCACCTCATGACCTGAACAGTCCACGTCCACTCCTGCTTGGCAGCTCCCATCTACTCTGTGACCTCGCCCCTAGCACTTAACCTTTCCTTGGCTTTCTATTTATAGCCAGAAAAGAAAAATACCAATCAAATTTCTGTAAAAGGTTTCCTAAAACTCCAAGTTCCTGCTCCTGCTTTTTCTCTCTCTTTTTCCCCCCCAAATAATTTTTGATTGTTTAATGTGGGAAAATGCTTTATGAGAATTGCATTCCTTTCTGAGCCACTGCCTGGGTCATTTAAATTAAACAATAGACAGAGGGAAACATTAACTTGAGGGGATTTTATAATAACAATCTTTAGGGCTGAACCAGGATTGGCTAAGAACATGAAAGGAACTGGAAGATTTGTGGCCATCTAGCTACAGGAGAAAAAGTTCAGCTTTCTCTTCTTCTCCTCCCAACAGGTATGCTCCAAAGATGATGCCTCATCAATTCTGTGGTCCTGTCAGTTTCGAATGTTTCTAAAATGTTCTCAGATGCTCAGGCAAGCACAGACCAATGAACGAATGTAGATACTAAAGGCAAAGTTTTAAAGGACTCTAAAGCCATTCAGGCAAAGACAAGGTGTAAACAGAATTTATTCTAATTACTATTATTATTTTCATTATTTTAATCAGATAGGTCTATTCAGGACATGCAAGCTTAGCTTTTGAGTCTTGGTCATAAACCTTTGGGCATTTTTTTCTAAGTCCCTGTAATACCAACAATGAGAGATTAAGCTAGAAAATAAATCTACAAATGAGTAGCTATCTTATAATTAGTAAGCACTCTCCTTCATATAAAATTCCATGCCAGTCTCTAATAGCCACCCTCTGTACTCACGTAGAGCCTTTCATCTGAGATGCCCAAAGTACTTCTTGCTAATACCAGTGCGAATTTTCTCAAAATTTCTGTAAGTCAGGGAACTAGAATTCTCATTCATAAGGCATACTGACTGTTCCTGACATCTAAGCCCTTCTGTCTCCATCTTATGTAGTTGTAGGTGGGCCCCTGCCCCAGGTCACTGTGGTACCCCCAGCGCAATGAAGGGGAGAAAGGATCCTATCAAGGCAGGAAATTCTGGTTGCAGCCACATAGGAGACAATGGGACAGAAGGGAAGCTCCTTCATTGGAGTTAGGCCTGACTGCAAACCCTGGCTCCTGTGTTTCAGCAAATTAACTACCCTCTCTGAGCTTCAGTTTTCTCATCTATAACCAAGAATGGAGCCGGGTACAGTAGTTTACACCTGTAATCCCAGCACTTTGAGAGGCTGAGGCACAGGGATTGCTTGAGGCCAGGAGTTCCAGACCAGACCAGGCAACGTGACCCCATCTCTACCAAAAAAAATTTGTTTTAAGTTATCTGGGTGTGGTGGGGCACACCTGTAGTCCCAGCTACTCAGGAGGCTGAGGCAGTAAGATCCCTTGTGCCCAGGAGTTCAAGATTACAGTGAGCTATGATCATGTCACTGCACTCCAGCCTGGGCAATAAGTGAGGGTCTGTTGAAAAAATAATAATAATAAAACAAAAAAGGATGTAATATAATAGTATGGTTCTTGACCCACATTAGGCACTCAATAAATACTTGCTAGGGGTATAAGGCCGTATCAGCCTTCATATCCTCAATTTCATTGTATCTTTGAAAGTAAGCAATGTTGTGTCTGGTTAATACTTGGTTGAGGGTCTGCGTGGGAATAATGCTCATAGTAAGCACTCAATAAATCCTAGTGGAATTGTCTTGCATTGGGAGAGTCTATTTCCAATGTCCATGCCACCAAAGCCAACTTGAGTTTTCCACAAGAACAATCCAATATTATCTCATGTAAATTCTGATCCCTGGGTTTGAAAGATTTTTTTTAGGTGCAATTGTAATCCTCCCTCTTCAGTATACCTGGGTTGATTTTCCAAATATCTTCCTGTTCTGCGTTCATAACCAATGGAGAATACTGTTATGAATTGTATCACTTTGTTAAATACCAATAAAAAATTATTAGTTACAGCCAGGTGTAGTGGCTCACGCCTGTAATCCCAGCACTTTGGGAGGCCGAGGCAGGTGGATCACCTGAGGTCGGGAGTTTGACACCAGCCTAACCAACATGGGGAAAACCTGTTTCTACTAAAAATACAAAATTAGCTGGATGTGGTGGTATACACCTGTAATCCCAGCTACTTGAGAGGCTGAGGCAGGAGAATCGCTTGAACCTGGAAAGTGGAGGTTGCAGTGAGCTGAGATCACGCCATTGCACTCCAGCCTGGGCAACAAGAGAGAAACTCTGTCTCAAAAAAAAAAAAAAAAAAAAAAATTATTAGTTACAGGGATTTGTTGAAAGTATTTCTTATGTAAAATTGTCTTGTATAAACTTTAATGTATTAATTATACTTTGTGGATTTGTTTGAATTATTTTTAGAATGTGAATGGTTTAGTCCTTTCAGATATTTGAAAACAAAATAATATACTTTGGATTATAAATATCATATTTTCATTAGATTTTTCATAACTCTACCAAAAATCCAGTCATGCCATTCGGCAATCAAAAGCTAGAAAGTTACGAGAAGCTCCCATTTTCTGGATCTGAAAATTAAAAAACAATTTATAAACTTATTTGGAAGGCCATGATAATGACACCACATTTACTCAGAACTCACTTTTCTAACCTCAGCCTGTTCAAAATATTGAAATAACCAAAAAGTAAGAATGAGGTTGGAAAAGGAAAGCTTCTGAGCAGGCAAAATAGACATTAATATGTTACACATCTATATTTCATGGTTGTGAATTTCATTGACAAGAGATCTTTTAGAATATCACTCAGAGCTAAGTACTCCTATTTTGTCCACAATGCTAACAAGTTTTTCATTTGATTTTGCCCATTGTTGGTGGATGAAAAGCAGCATATCAGAAGTGTGTAGGCATTAGAGAGAAGAAGAGTTCTTCTGGGTGTCAGCCCATAAGCCAAGAAACCAGCTGGTTTTTGCATAACTATTTGTCTGGCACTTTAGCAGATATTAAGGGAGAGAAAAGTGATAATGATTGTCCTTACCTTCCCCACCTTACACCTTGGTTGGTAGTAGAAAAGGGATACACACAGGAAACAACTAGAGAACAAATAAATTGTGCAGTACTGGCCATATGCACTAAAATAACTCAGAGAAAGACATCAGCGTGGAAGACAGTACAACAGATTTCACTGAGACCAAATCTTCTGAAAAATTATAAATTACAGTAAGCTCTCTGTCTTAAAGACAAAAAAAAATCTGAAAAGTGGTATCTTGAAATCATTGTGGTAAACATTTGTCTTTGGCCCTAAGACCAATTTTGAGACAATTACATTTTTATTTCACCAGGTGGTAAGGCAGTTAAGAGTGGGGACCTGCCAGCACCCATTCTTTTGTCCTACAGAGCATATAGCTGTGCGGTGTACAGAAAAGCCAATTGTAAATATTTGTCAAATTGAATTTCCAAGTCAGGGCATATTAATATACTCTGTTAATTATCACATTAAAATCTAAACAGGTGGTAAATTTAGATGAGATGCAGAGAAAAATGCAAAACCGGCTAAAAGCTCAAATGGACTAGGAAATACCTAAAAGATTGGGGAAAAAAGCAAAGGTTTGCTCAGAAGAGATGAACAGGAAGTTTTAGGAAACTTCAAATATCTAAAACACAGGGATGATTTCTTTGCACATACCTGGAAAACAAAATTAGAGGAAATCAACTTAAGGTGTAGAAGGAGCGATTTTGATACCAAGGCATTTGGAATGTACTCTTGAATAAAATTATGTTTTTTAATGTTTTCTTTCATATGCTGCTCTTTAAATGGTTCTGTGAAATAGCATGGAAGCAGAGTCATGGGTTCAGTGACACATTCAGTAGCCCTGGGCTGAAAGACCTGTGTAAGGCCCTGCCAATCCACAAGAGCACTCGTACCTTCTGAGAAGGGGCTCCTTCTCAATGGGGTTCATGCAGATTATACCTGGAATCAGGATTCTGAACAACTCCTTCATGAATCACTCTGCTCATGACCCAGGTTGGGAAAGAGGCCCATCTGTCTGCTAGAATCAGCGGGAAACAGTGATGGTAAAGGCATGAGCCAAAGGTTCTGAAGGTGGGAAAATGTACACACACAAGACTCACTGCCTGACTCCTTGGACAAAGACAGATGCTGGCTTGGTGTGATTTAAGGGACACCAAGATAATCTGCCAAATCTCTTTCCTATCAACAAGAAAAACAAGCAACGCAGTATAATGAAGACAGGATTGTGCTAGGCCTGGGGAGGCCCGCGTCCAAATCTTGGTTCCATGTTATATTGATCTAGCTACTTCACCTTTCTGGGACTCAGTTTCCTCATAACAAGTTATTCTGAGGACTAAATGAGATCATGTATTAAGTACCTGGTACAATAGGAGCCACACAGTACACGCTCGTTCTGTGGTAGCTTCTATTCTGCAACAGCAGGGACCTGCTTTTGACCTAACCATTGTTAGGTTGTCACTATTGCCCTTCTGTAAGTGAAAGTATAGCAAGGAGTTGCTCTGCACACCCATAGATAAATACACAGGTAAGTTAACTTCTGTTGCTTGGAACTCAAAATCTTTTTTTTTTTTTTTTTGAGACGGAGTCTTGCTCTGTCGCCCAGGCTGGAGTGCAGTGGCGCGATCTCTGCTCACTGCAAGCTCCGCCTCCCAGGTTCACGCCATTCTCCTGCCTCAGCCTCCCGAGTAGCTGGGACTACAGGGAAACTCAACATCTTAGTAGGAAAATCCTCAGCTTGCTTTGTCAACCTAGGAAAGGAAGTTGACCAGGAAAGTATAAAAGAGGGTGGTTCCCAGAAAATTAAATCACTTCAGCAGAATTTGAGGTATAAAATGAAGCACTGAAGAAAATGGATGCTTTTATTTCTCCATATAATGGAAATCAGAAGTTCTGCACATACATCTAAGAATATTTTAAGAATAACAATTATTCACCTGGACACTTCCAGACAAAACTAAAGGTTCGAATCCATGCTGGCACAGAAGACACAAGAAAGGGAAATCACAAATGACACAGTGGGGGCACAGGAGTCTCACTCTCAGCCGGCCTGTGGCCAGTGACATTCTTCAGTTTTCCTTGCCATTGTCTGCTGCCCAATCAGCTCTACTTGGTAGAAGGAGCTGGCCACTGGATCCAGATGGAGCTGCTGGGAATGAATGCCACACTGGGCAAGCAGGGCCCTGTGGTTCCATAGGGAGGCGAGAGTACCAGGACCGCTCAGTGGAGAAGATGGGTACAAACTGAAACAAACCAAACCGCTTGACTGAATGCCGCTGCCCAGAAATATAAGTGACGGAGGCTAGGATTGGAGTGGGAAGCAGTGAACCTGGTTAGAGCTTTCTGGGGTAACTCAGAGGAAAAATTATGCAAAATGAATTGGGCAAATTAACTGTAGGAACTACCCTGATTTAGCAAGAGATAAGATAGGGGAGGAGTCTAGAGCAGAAAATGGAAAAAACAGGCAAAGCAAGGCCCAGCACTCAGGGCCCAGGCTGCCTCACCCAGAGAGCTTCAGGAACTTGGATAGGAATACTAGAGATAAAGCATGTTCTAGTCCCCAGGACCTGGGGCCTCAGTTCCAAACCTTTCTCTGTCTCTTTTTTTGCATGTAAATATAAAACAATGGCTGGCCACTAATGGTTGTTTCTCCCCAAAGTAAAACACAGACAACGAAAACAAAAAATTCCACCAGCCAGACATAAACTAATGATATATGTTCCAGGTAAGTGGTTATCTGCAAATCTGTCTTAGATCAAAGAATTCTCTCTCTCTTTTCCATTTTTGGTCTGTAAACAGGCAGGAAAAACTGGGGTTTCCCAGGCATGCACACTTACTTGCTGCTCAAAGAAACACTCAATCTGTTAGAACTTTTTGATGGCATGCGAGGCCTAGGATGTGATTTCCATTATCTATTAAATGATAAGTACATAATAAGCATAGTAGATTTACAGTAGAGTCTATCTCAGTGAAGATGTTATTGCTAGAAATATTTATTAAAATTTTCTAAAAATATTCACTTACGCTGTGTAAGAAAAATGCTGCGTAAGATGCTAAAAGTGGCATAAAATATTAGCAAAAAGCCTACCCTCTCAGAGTGTACATTCTAGGAAAAATGATGCAACCTCAAATAATGCTACAACTATAATCTGAGTATTTGCTATATGCAAAATGCTTTGTGCACATTGTTTACTTAATCCTCACAATAACCTATGAAAGAGATTAAATTATCTCAATTTTACTGAAGTTCAGAAAGATTGAATAACTTGCCTAAATTCACATGGTCACATGGTAAAAAGGACATCTATTGTTTCATCTATCTACATCTCTTCTTTTTTTTTTTTTTCAATCCCAATCTCTTTCTTCTGAGGATCTGGTCTTCAAGATCCCCCTGTCCCTAATGTGCGAGTGCACGCACGCGCGCGCGCACACACACACACACACACACACACACACACACACAATGTGCTTCTATTGGGCCAATCATAGACCTCTGCATTCCTGATCATGTGATACAAATCAAACCAATCAGAGTTCTTCTTTGGTGTCTTCAAATTGGAACTAAGGTGAGAGAGTTCCTTCTTTCTGAACCTCTTGTGAAATGAAGCTTGGGCACATGAACTTTGGGGTTGCCAAAACACATAGTTCTAGCTTGTCAGAAGATGCTGGTCTGAGGAAAGAGAGTCAATACCAAGAAATAACTAGAAATATGAAATAAGAGACATCAAAGACAGCAGTGTGCTGGTCATTAACAACTAGTTCTCCAAATGTAGTTCTGACACAAATGGTGGTTGGTAATTTTCTTTAGGTGAGTAAAATGAAAGTAAATCAACAAAGACGCATACTGGAGCTTGACTCACTTTTCAATGATATGACTAACTGCTTTGACAAGTCAAATAATTGTTCTTAAAATCTGAAAGATCTTAGCAATTTTCGATGCTATTCACAATGTAAGAACTGCAGATACAACACACTTTCAAGTTCAATTTGCATTGTCAACATTTTCTTCATCACTTTCTTAAGTCTAGAATCTAGACAATCAACAAAACAATAGATTAAGCCCTGGTTTTAAGCATTCGTTCATTTCTATGGTTTAAATGCCTCCGCTACGGACATTTTCAAGCTTCCAACATGACATCGATACATATGAAGTTGGAAAGAGATGTATAATAGCACACCACTGTACAGGGTTTCCACCATACCAATACCACAGATATGAAGAATCTCAAAGGTGTAGATAATAGCAAAATGCAGTAAAATAATTGAGAAGTAATGAGGTTATAGAATTTATTACTTTTGTATTTAATAAAATTTTTACTCATGAGTTTACATCATTTATTTTTTAATAATGTTATATTTAACTACTGGCTTACAAAATCCCTCAGAATCAAACAGTTGGCTCTCAAGAACTAGCGCGAGCCAGATTCAGCACCCCACAGGCTCCATTTATTCCTGAGAATAAATTTATTCCCACCCTGATTTCAGGAGCCTACAAATACTCTAATTTGTTCAACCTAGAGATAAAGTGGCTTTTCAGTTGCTTGCAACCAAAAGAATCTTAGCTAATTTAAGAAGTCCCTCTTGGCTATAGTGGACAGGGAAGGCTTCATCAAAGAGGCAGGGCTAAAGCGCCCACCTCTGAAGGCCAATTTTCCAGACGACTTAGTTTCATTTTTTTGAAAAAATTGAAGAAATAACCATGCCTCCCACTTTGATAAAAGGAATTTTCAACTCTGGAAAACCTGGCCATGCTGTGCCACGATCCCTTTAAATGTCTTCCCAGATGAAGAATGTTTAATCAGCTGAACGGAGCCTCCAACCCCTGCAGAACCCGGGAGGATGTTAGCAGCTCACAGCCTTGCTCCCAGGAGTCTCGGCTTCATTCTGTGAAACTGCACAGGGTGGAGCCCTGGCTTCTCCCTGGAGAGGAAGTAGCTGCAGGAATGCCAGATGTGGCATTCCCACAGCAGCTGGTGGAAAGGCCGTGTCTCCCAGCATGAGGAGCAGCTGCAGAGACTGAGCCCCAGAAGTTTGCAGTTTCCACAGGCCAAGGAGAACCCAAGCTACCTGGGGCCTGAGGCAACACAGGCTGATAAATAGAGCATAATTTGGGTCTGATTCTCCCACACTGCCTTTGTCTCCTTCCACCGGTGTTTGGTAAACCTTTTAAAAGAGTTATTCCAAGTGTTTTTTCAAGCCTCTAATCTGTCTTCAAAAATATCCTGGAGGAGGAAATGAAGATTGTTTGCTGCAGAAGACAAGGGTGGAAATGGCCAGGAAAGTCTCTTCAGAACACCTAGATGAAAGCCACAAATGAGGGTGGGGAGAGCTTGGACAGAAGCCAGCCAGGGCTACTGGCCTGCCTGTTCTGCAGTTTTTAAACTAAGGGAGTAACTGAAGTCCTCTGCTCTGTGTGAAGGCCAGGGGTGGGGGATGCGGCGGAGGAGAAGTCGGGGTGGAGAGGCTGTAGACAAAAAGGATGAGAGGGCTGGAGGTGGTGGAATGGGGGGAAATCAAGTATGCAGCTCATCTTAGGTCTTGTTTAATGTACGGTTTTGGAGGGGTGGGGTAGGAGATGGACCTTCAGCCCTGCATCCAAAGTTGATTAAAATCCTGAAATTTTTCATAATTGGACCTCATTAATAAATTCCTCAGGGTTCCAGGAGGCTCTGTAGAGGTAAAACAAGGGTTTGGAGAGATGAGAGCAACAGGAGATTATAAGATCCCAGACCACGGAGTTAATTCCACTTAATCAGCCTGGAGAAACTCCACATTTACAACACATCCGAGGACCCAGTGAGGCCTCCCACCCTCTGCAGCGCGGCAGGGATTTTTCTCATTTACTTCTCCCTTATTTTTTAACCCCTATTTCCAACATGAATAATAAGCTGCCCCACAAGTTAGCACTAATGCTCCTCTTCTCTCCGGAGGAAGTTTACTGTGTCTGTGGTAGGCATAACTCCAGAGCTTGGGGAAGGGAGGATTCCACCGCCCGGTCTCCTCTCTTCATTTTGCCACCCACCATCTCCCACCACGCCCTGCTCCACCTGCTTCCTCGCCTCTCACTTTTGAGAACATATATGCTCAGTTGTTAGCTTGACCTCCAATTCACACATAATCTCTGTGATGCTTAATTTTATGTGTCAACTTGGTTGGGCTAAAGGATGCCCAGATAGCTAGTAAAACATTATTTCTGGTTGTGTCTGTTAGAGTATCTTTGGAAGAGATTAATATTTTAATTGGTAGACTGAGTAAAGAAGATCATCCTCACTAATATGGCCAGTCATCACCTAATCAATCCATTGAGGGCTGAATAGAACAAAAAGGCTGAGGAAGGGAGAAGTCAGTCTCTCTGCTTGAGCTGGGACATCCATCTTTGCCCTCAGACATCAGCCCTCCTGGTTCTCTAGCCTTTGAATTTGGACAGGGATTTACATTAGTGCCACACCCTCCCTTGCTTCTCAGACCTTTGGGTTTGGACTGGAACTACTCCCCCAGCTTTCCTGACTCTCTAGCTTGCATACAGCAGATTGTGGGACTTCTTAGCCTCAATAATTACGAGAGCCAAGTTCCATAATAAATATCTTTCCATATATCCCATGAGTTCTGTTTCTCTGCAGATTCCTGACTAATACAAACCCAAACCTTGAATTGAGACATTAGCATTAGCTTGTTGCCATGCCAAATCTTTAGTGGTTAACAAGTGGCAAGCTTGCTTGGTTTGTAATGTATCTTTTCTCTTTCCCTTAGTAAAAGTGAGCCTGAGCTGCAAAACACCCAACAACCAGATACTTCAGAAAAAAAGCAAACAAGAAACAAAGAGCCTGAGCGATGCCCAAACTGAGAAGCCAATCTCTGAATAGGAGTGGGCCAGGGTCAAATGCAGGCTTTTGTCAGGGATCCAAATGGCTCGTTCTCGTAGCATCTATATCTTGCAAATATAAAATGTTCCTTTATTGAACATTCTAGTGAGGAGAGTTACCCAGCAAGACTATGTGGCACGGAAGGGGCATTGCAGTTCAACCTCAAGAACCATCCCCAAGAACCATCACATGAACGCCAAGGCGGCTGGTCCTCAGCACAGGACTCACTCCCATGATGAGCAGTGTCTTCTATGAGATGTGACTTTTTTCACTGTGCAGGCTAGGGTTGAACTACAGAGAAAAGGGAGTAGAGAAGGAGGGAGAAGGGAGAAAGGGTCAATTTAGCAATGGCAGTGGAACCTGAGAAGGTAGTCATCCCAGATGTGCAGCTACCTCCTTACCAAACCCTCAACCCATGCCCATCTCCACACCCCAATTTCAAGCTAGGGAGTAAGAGAGCAGGCTGCCTCCTTCACTTCCAACTTTGCCTCTCTTTTCCTATCCCCTTGCTAGAGTGCATTTGGAATGTTCCTTTCTCTTCACTCTTCACCATTCTCTGCTTTAACATCCCCTCATCCCATCCCAATACAGAAAAATAAAAGGTTTCTTTTTGTTGTTCTCTTACGATTACAGAGAAATCTCAGGGGACCCAATACTGACATGAACTGGCCCAGCTCTCTCTACCTACCTTGGGAACGAGTCCAGGAAGCTTCAAAATCCTGCCCCCAGGGTTTGATTCCAACTATTTGACATTCTGGAAAAGTCAAAACTATGGCGACAGGAAAACAACAGTTGTTGCCAGTGGGAAGGAGTGAGGGAGGGATGAATAGGTATAGGTGGAGGACAGAGGATTTTGAGGATATTGAAACCACTCTGTATGATACTATAATGGTGGGTACATGTCATTATATAGATGGTCCTGGACTTACAATTTTTTGACTTTATAATGGTGTGAAACCATTGCAATTTCGATGCACTTTGAATTTCTAATTTTTATCTTTTCCAAAGCTAGTGACAGGGTACATGAAATATTCAACACTTTATTATAAAATAGGCTTTGTGTTAGATGATTTTATGCAAATATAGGATAATGTAAGTGTCCTGAGCATGTTTAAGGTGGGTTAGGTGTATTAAATGCATTTTCAACTTACAATATTTTCAACTTACAGTGAGTTTATCTAGACATAACCCCTTCTGAATTAGGAGCATTTGTACATTTGTCCAAGCCGATAAAATGCACACCAAGAATGAACCCTAATGTAAACTATGGGTTTTGGGTGTTAATGATGTGTCAGTGTAGGTCCTTCTGTTGTAACAAATGTACCACTCTGGTGGGGATGCTGGTAATGGGAGAAGCTATGCATGTGTGGGGGCAGGAGGTATACGGGAATTCTCTGTACCTTCCTCTCAAAAAAAGCATTTTATGTGATAATAGATTATGATTAATGAATGCTTGTTCTATGCTAAATTTTCGAAAAACTAATTCTGACCCCCGGCATTGGTATGGCATCCCTCAGGAGGGAGGACAGTGATGTGTGGGTCACTTTTCAACCTGAACTGGGCTTTTCAGGGCTTGGCCAGGTTCCACCTGGAATTTCACCCTTAAAAAGTGAAGGGTGGATGAAGAGGGGGTTCACTTTTTACTCCACATATATTTATAACTTGGAATTTTACAAGAATACCTCCATGTATTTCTTCTATAAAAGTAAAATAAAGTAAAATAAAATAAATAGAACTTTGCAATATTACTTAGTTAAGCCTCTGATTTCAATTATAAACCAGATGTCTGCTTGAACCTTTCCACTGTCGTGGATCCCTTATACTTGGTCTGTACTCCGCATCTGATGCCTAAGATGGGTGAATCCCCTCCGTGTGATTTTCCTGCCTTTATTCCTCTTCGTCCTCTGCCTTGGCCCTGCTGCCTCAATGGAGCCTTATACCAGTTGTCGCAGACTCCATCCCCTTCTCTGTTTCTACAGGAAACCCAGGCTCACTCAGCTTTTCATGAGTTTGGTAACTCCATAGGGAGTTGTGAGAAGGCATCGCAGGACTCCATCCCCAGCTCCTGCTGCCCCTATCTCAGCTCCTTGGGGAGTAAACTCCACACCCTCCCACTGCCTGCCTTCCTTGATACCCCCACCAGAACTCTCATGAATCCATTCCTTTCTATCTTCTTCCAAAGTAACAGAAGCTAACTCTAGCTAACTTAAACCAAAAGGGGAAATATGTTAGGAGTAGAGGGTCTCAGGAAATCCAGATGGACCATAAGAAGATCTGTAGAGCCCTGGCATCTCTGGGCCTCTCCCCTCTATGAAATGGAGATGGCTGCCATCCACAGGGTAGCTGTGGGTAGGGGATGCTCTCTTTACCTGAAGCGTCCAGTTTGCAGTGGGTTCTCAGGAAATATTGATTCTCTTCTTCCCTTACGTAGGCCCTTGACCACATGAGAATGATCTTTCTACAACACCATGTGGCCATGCCACTTCCTTGCTTAAAACCCTTCTGTGCCTCCTCAGATCCCTCAGCATAAAGTCCTAGCTCCTCCATCTGCAGTGTTTTCTCTCTGCAGTTGTCTGTCTCTGCTTCTCCATCCATGCAGTGGGCTGTAGCTGTCCCTTAGCACCCAAGTGTCCAGCTACACAGAAAGAAAATTGGCTCCTCAGAACCCTAACCCCGAGTTCCTGGAAAGAAGTATCAGACTGGCCCTTGTCTAACAATCTCAACCAGGAGGAAAGGGGTCGTAGAACAATGGGTCACGTGAAAGGGGAATGATCCACAGCTAGGCACACTCAGGCGTGATCACAATCTTGCAGATGGCTAAGTAAAATTCATCTGAAGATTTGATATTTGGGTATAGTTTCAAAAAGGGGATTGCTTTGTTTTCATTGAAGGGAAACAAAGCACAGACTTTGAAATCAAATCCATTTGGTTTTGAATCTCTGCTTGGTCACTTAATAATAACTGGGCAGTGTTGAGAAAGCCACTTAGCCCCTCCGGTCCTCAATGTCCTCATGTATGAAGTAGAGATAGCTGCCATTCACAGGGTGGCCATGGGTGTGGGATGCTCTCCCTCTTACCTGAAGTTTGTGGTGGGTTCTCAGGAAATATTGATTCTCCTCTTCCTTTACATAGGTCCTTGATGCCATGAGAGTGATCCTTCTACAACACCATGTGGCCATGCCACTCCCTTGCTTAAAACCCTTCTGGGGCTCCTCATATCCCTCAGCATACAGTCCTAGCTCCTCAAGATAACATAAAAAACCCTGAAAGCGCTCTCTGCCCTCCTCTCTACTCATTCCCCACCACTTCTGTGCCCCTGCCATGGAAACAACTTACCGTTCCCAGCACCCGACGTGCCCTCTCTCCTTCCCTGCTCCTCTTTCCCCCACCGACTCCCCAATCTTGTCTGTCTAATGTCTACTCCTTCCTGGGGTCTATTTACTCAGGAAAATCTTCTTTGGCCATCACTTCCATCCACAATGCTGTACTGAGTCTCTTCTAGATGCTCCTGGTTAGAACCCTCCTCAGTGTTCCTGAGAACCAGCCTAGACAATAAGAATGGCCTCAGAAACTCTACTTTGCAAGGCAGTCCAGTCCACTGCTATCTCCTAGAAGGTTCTACCACTCCCATCCTAACTGGCAATACAGCCAAAAATGCCTCTCCATAATTTTCATCCAATGATCTTAGATTTCACCCTAGAACAGCCTTCAAATTACTTGGAGCTTGAATCTTACTGCCCCTAATCTATCTTTCCATTCCTTTTACTGGACCTCAAGAGACGTGGTCCAGCAAACATCTATCATCCTGTAATATTCTTTAATTTGTCAGTATTCTTCTCAAACCCTGGCGTTCTTAGGTGAGATAAACCACCACCTCCCTCATTATGGATCCTACAGATCCATATGCAGCCTCAGACTGAGGGGCTTTTTTATCCAGTTAAGCCACCCTGCCTAGGTCCTGTGAGCTTCTGGTTAACCATGCCCCCTCCAAGCCCTTAGCATATAACCTGCTGTAGTGCCAGGTCCAATCTCTCCCCACGCCCGGGCTCATGCAAGTGCCTAAAGTTATACAACAAGCCAAGGGCAGAGACTAGGAGATATCTCAAGATTTATAATCTCTAGTCTAGCACGGTTTAGCAATTCACTTGTCCACAATTATTTGAGCTGATGGCCTTATATATGTTAATAATAATAAGTATGGCTAATGCATATTGAAGGTTTACTCTGTGCCAGGATAGGCTAAGAAATATATGTGAGTTTTCTCATTTAAGCCTCACAACAAGTCCTTAGGAATTTTACAGATGAGGAAACTCAAGTTTAGGGAGATTAAGAAATGTAATCCACTAGCTTAATAGAATGAAGCCTTGGGTTAGACATCAGAGCAATAAGGTCTCAGAGCATATTATATATGACAGCTGTGAACTCCCATATTTATTTTCTAAAATTAGCAATTTCCTAATTTAAGCCCTCCCAATGACCAGACTTGATTTCAATTAAACACAAAGGAAGATAACTCACATCAATCAAGTGAAGTCTGGGGGTACAGAGTACTAGCCCAGCCCCCAGGGCACAGTCCTCTCAAGTGTTCTCCTAGGCATGGACAGGCCCCTCCTTACAAAATGTTCAGAAGTCCTAGAGCTTTTGCCTCATCCACTCACTCTGTTTCTAAACTTGAATGTGGTGTGAGAACAGATCTTGCAGCCTTGCAAAGCTTCTGTAGACATCTGCTGTCTCTCTTACATTTATATAACAAGGCTCATCTCTGATTAATTAATTTGATGACCTCCAGTCAATCTGGTGTCTGAACTTCAAACTGTGGTAAAACCTTATTTATCTATTTAACACAATTCCAAGCGTTCCTTATATTCCATTTTTAAAGACAGTAATAACTTCTTTTTATCGCTAAACCATGAAATGAGAAACTGGCATTGGGTTAGATTGGTTCCCAGGTAAAAGAGTGCTCATAAGGCTAGTGGCTTTCTGGTAACACTGATCCACCTGGGACTGGTAGGTAAAGATGTCCTCAATCACATCCCATCCCTTGTAATCCCTGTACAATGAAGACAGCTTTGTCCACCAAACCTTTCACCCACTCCTGGAGCTCAGGAGGATGACAGGCTGTCAGCCAATGTTCTGGACAAATGCTCCCCGTGGAAATTTCTGCTAATTGAACTCAGATCTTGCCTTGCTTGTTCTGAAGCAGGATCAGAGATCTGACTGCTGACTGTGTGGCTTCCCAGAAGATTTGGAAACATGCTTGATGTGGGTATGGGATAGGGACAGGGGAATTCTTGTGGCCTGGGGGCAGAGGAGGGCTCCAAACACAACATTAGGGCTTGGCAAAACCCAAGAACACTATGCCAAGACCTTTTCCCTTCACTTGTAAGCCCATATGCATTTGAAAGGGAACTTAGTCCTCATTTCAGGAGTGAGTACACATTAGTCATCAGTGTACAGTGATAGTAGCACTGGGGACTCATACCTAGAATGATCCCCCCTTTTTTTTTCCTATCCTATTTCTTCTTATCCACCAGAATCCAGTTTATTTTTACCAGGACTTCTCCATCAAGTCTAGCTCACAGTAACTACTAGCCTATGACAACATAACACTTGTTGCTGGAAAGATATCTCTTGACATGTGCAGCCTTAAGGCATCTTTTGAAATTTTTAAACTATGTGTATTTATACATATATACATGCATGTGCATATTACAATTTTTCATGCACTTACTCAAAAACTGTTTACTGATAACCTACTGCTGCCAGACACTGAGCTGGGTACTAAGGGACATGATGGAGAACAAGGTAAGCAAGGTCTTGACCCTTACAGACCTCACAGTGGGGAACTGTATGGCTCGATGACTATATCCACAGGATTTTAATTTATGGAGATGACCAAGTGATGACACGAAGAGCCTGATGCTATTGAAAGAAGATATTTATCACTTACATTTCCTCCAGAGAAGGCATACAACACCATGCAAGGCCACCTAGGGGGCACAAGGTTTTGGTCAGGAGGCAGAAGCAGGAGCAAGGAGGGGAAAGTCTAGGCTGGAGTTTTCATTGGGGTTTCTGCAGGAGAACTAAAACTGGGCAGAGTAAACCGTTTCAGATTGGCTAGTTTGAAGCATTCTGGCAGGCTTTGGGCTCTAGGAGTGTTCTCTAATTGTCTGATACCTGGTCCTGGAATGAATTAGGGCAGATAAATACTGGACTGGTATATGAGAGTTAAAGGGGGTTACTGAAGGTATAGACTCCGTTGTTCTATTGGTTTGTTTGCCTGTGAAAGGCGAGCCTTTTGTTATCTGTAAGACAGACCCTAGGAGGGTCAGTCTCTCCCCGAACAGCAAAATTTTCAAGATGTCAAAACATCATAAAGTTCAAAACACTTTTAAAAACATTATTAATACACTGTATCCATCAGGGCTCAGAATGGACAACAGAACATACTCTAGATATTTGAAACAAAAGGGATTTAGTGTAGGAACATAGTGTTTACAAAATTACTGAAAGGGCTGAAGAGGAAGTCAGGGTCCACCAATGGATAATTTATTTTAAGGGCATATGGTTCTAACTTGGATCTGGAAGTAGCAAAGATGCTGCTGCTACCAATACCGCTGTCCCCTCCAGAGTGACATATCCCTACAAAGCTGGTGACTAGACATGGAATGCTGGTCCACCTACCACAATTGATTCATCCATCTATATAACCTTACTTAGCAGTAAGAGAACATTATGTGTATTTCTGAGTTTCGCAAGTGCAGGAAGGAGGGGACAACTGTGGCCACAGATTTCTATGTTCTATACAGTATAACACACAAATGAAACATGTGATAAACACACAAGACTGAACTGCCTCTCTGTCCTACAATTGGTAGGTTTTTATGCCAGAAGGTTGTCCAGCTAACATTTCTATTCTAGGCTGGACTGGTCTGTCTGTCCCACACTTTTTTCAGCTGAAAACTCTCTACTCTTCTTTGAAGATACAGTTTAAGCATTGCCTCCTTTGTGAGGCCTTTCTTCTTCCTGCTAAGAACTGGCCACTCCCTCCTCGATCCTCCCCATGGAAGCAGAGGTAGACTCTCATCGCAGTGCCCACCATACTTCTTTGCTCTTACACCAATGTTTCTCTGCTTGACCGTGAGATGCTTCAAGCCATTCCATGGCATGCAGTAGACACAGAATAAATGATCCTTGGATGAATGGGAAAGGCTGAGGTTCTTACCAAAGATCCAAGATGCAGGTAGAGATTCCAATATAGCCTGTTACCCAGTCCAGTCATAGAGGAGCTGAGTGGATAAGTCCCGTTTTCATCAAGGCTAAAATCTTGGACAGTGTTAAGGCATCTTAGCTCTGGTACTGTTTGGGGCAAAACACTGTAGCAAATAATTAAATAAGAGTAGCCTGAGCAGGGATTAGGAAGCAGAAGGAAGTTTAATATCTCTGCATGACTCAGAAATACCAGGTAGTTTCAGTTGCATCTAACAGAAACACAGCTCAAATGAGACAAACGAATAAAAAAAGAATATACTGACCAGCATAACTGAAAGGTCAGGGTGCTAGCTTCAGACATACCTGGGTCCAGTCTGTACCCTGTGTCATCAGGGGTCTGTCACTTTGGCTCAGTTTTCCTCTATAACCTGTATTCTCACACTGACTCTCCCCATATGGTAGCAAAAGTGATTATTTTTTCTTTTACTTTTCTCAACTTACACTGTACCCATTCATCAATCTCAGTAGAAATGGAGTCTCTTTCTCAATACTTCCAGCAAAATATTTCAGGATTGACTCTGACTTGGACCAGTCTGGTTCTAAGTACCCCTTACCCGAGCCAGAAGAATAAAAGATGCAGGCTTCCATTGGCAGGTGCTGTGTTCAACCCTGAAACGGGGGATCCATGGGTCATATCAACCCCACCAAAGCCCATGGGCTGAGTATGGAAGGAGGTGGTGTTATCAGAAAGAGGCGTATAAATGGTAGACGTGAAAAACAACAGCTGTTTCCTGGAGTGGTTAACTAGTATTTTGCTATCTCCAAAGCCTCATTCTTCATTTTGAAAGAGTCTTTCAACTACTCAAGAGCAACAGCAAAACTGCAGCCATTCTCAGGATGCTTCTTGGATGGGATGCCCAATGAGATTGGTACAAAACAGAAAAATTTGACATCATTTCTAAGTTTCAGTTGAGACTGGGGAGAGAAAGGAAAAACCCATCAGTTTCAGGTCTTGAGTAGTAAAACCAGAGTGAGAGGGAAGGGGGGAAAACGCTTGGGATGTAAATGGAATGAACAACAGAAAATAATTAAAAAGGAAGTGGCTTCCTCTCGTTTGTCAGTCGGGCCTTGTGAGGAACAAGAGCGGTACCTTTTCTGGAGCCTCAGCTGCTCTGCTGCCTTTCCAGCCGCCTCCTTGGGAAGAATGAGGCCTTAACAACCAGCATGGTGTCAGGGCTGGCCTCCACCCAAGCCTAAACAGTGCCCCCATTGAGGGACCCCAGGGGCAGCCCTGGATGCCTCTCCCTTCTCCTGCTCCCCTCAATGGGCTATTTGTGGGACTAACAAGGACTGGGAGACACACTGCCTATCTCCTCCGAGGCCCCAACAGCTGCAGGATTCTGCAGGAACTCCACAGGGCCCCTGCACATCCCTGCAAAGACACCAACCGGAGGATGCCGGATTCAGAAAGGGTCTCCAGGCGCCTCCTGGATGAGGGAGAAAAATACTCCTCAGTTCTTTCCTTCCTCCCAGCCCTTTCTCCCGTCTCCTGGGATAGCGACTCTTCACCCCAAAAATATTTGGTAGCCTGCCTTCCTGCAGCTTGGATACCCTCCCTGTTCTATCCTTCTTGCTGGCTGGGAGAAAGAAGAAAAAGGAGAAATAATCTTCTTCCAAAGCTGAGAGTTTATGATTGTAGCCATGTCCAAATATTTCATTTTCATTTTCCACTTCCTCTGCTGAGATAAAGTGACCTAGAGTGGAAAGTGGTAGCTAAAAAATTCTCATCACAAACCAAGATCACAGCTACTGTTCCCATTGATCTTCCAACCCCGCAACAACACAAAGGAGCAGTAACAGGCCGGGCGCGGTGGCTCACTCATGTAATCCCAGCACTTTGGGAGGCCGAGGTGGGCCGATCACCTGAGGCCAGGAGTTCGAGGCCAGCCTGGCCAACATGGTGAAACCCCATCTCTACTAAAAATACAAAAAATTAGCTGGGCATGGTGGTGAATGCCTGTAATCCCAGCTACTCAGGGAGGCTGAGGCAGGAGAATCGCTTGAACTCGGGAGGCGGAGGTTACAGTGAGCCAAGACCGTGCCACTGCACTCCAGCCTGGGCAACAAGAGCAAAACTCCATCTCAAAAAAAAAAAAAAAAAAAAAAGTAACAGTAACAGTTCCTTGTATTCTATTTCTCCTGAGCCCATTAGGTAATGATTGCTAATTGCCTTGAGGAAACAGACCAGCATACTGTCTAGAACAGGTAGGTGAGGAAGAATCATCCCTGACTTTCTACTTCTATAGGATATAAAGTCTTGCCTGTGTCTTTTCACTTAAGAGATGCAAGTTGACCTCCTGCCCAAATGTCTCCTTCCAGGAGTTTATTGTTGCACATGAAAATCCTATTCTCATGATATTCCATGTTTGTTAGTGGAAGCAAGTGTATTCTGCATGAATAGAAGTATGTCTGTTTTGGTGGAACTTTGCTGAAGTGTAAATACCCATGGGCTCAAGACATCAAGCTTTACAGGTGATTAACATTAGGGTGCTATGTAGTTGATCTTGT
Organism: Pongo pygmaeus; assembly: GCF_028885625.2. Lineage (NCBI taxonomy): Eukaryota > Metazoa > Chordata > Mammalia > Primates > Hominidae > Pongo > Pongo pygmaeus. The sequence continues at coordinate 61,950,215 of NC_072377.2, forward strand.
CCTTCCCAGAGTGATAGCTGTGATAAAGGGGAGAGGGAACAGCCCCAGGAAAAACCTGTACCTACTGTGCAATGAACAGAATCTGTAGGGGGATCTGGTACAACTTAAACTTTGTTCCCCCCACAAATTTTTGCCAGAAGGTTGGGACCTGGCCTCATTCTTCAGGGTCAGGGGACTGTTTCCCATGCCAGTCCATTCTACTTTTGAACAAATCTTACTCATTAGATCATTGGAGAATCCTTTCTTGCGTCAATTTCCATTGGATTTCCCTTAAACATGGAGACATTTATCCTGGTCTTGCCCCACTACTACATGCACTCTAAAATCTATAAAATCTTCTAAAATCCATACAATCTTCAACCCTTCCATAGAGAAATCACTCATGCCTCCTCCTGAGCTTTTCCATTTTGGGCTAAATCATGGTTTCTGCAATTTCTGTAAGAGTTCCAGATATGACACAGTTGCCTGATTTTTAACCGGCTGGTTGACTGTCTCCAGACTCTGCTTTTTTGTTTTTTGTTTTTTGTTATCTGTCTTTGACCCTATTAAGTATATGGAACTCAGCTGCAGTTTGACTAGGGTTAAAATGCAGACAGGCCATTGTTATCCTTTATCGGAGGATTCTACTCCCGTGAATGCACTCCAAGACTCGATGCTCACCACATGGCAACCAGCTCCCACTGGACTTCCTCGGTGATAAAACTCATGAGACTTTTCACATGAACTTCTGTTAAGCCAGTCATCTCCAGTCAATTTGTTTTTTTAACCGAAGATCTAATATTCATTCCTCATTTAACTTTATCCCCTTAGTTTCAGTCCATTGATCTAACATGTGGAGCTCTTTTAGAAATACTGATTCAGTTAGTAAAACCTCTCAAATTTATGTAATCTACAAACATCCAAATATGTCTTCTCTATTTTCGTTCAACTTGTTGATGAAAGTGAAGACAAGACCAAAAAGCTCAGATATTTGAGACCAAATGTCAGAGACATCACCATGTCCTGTTCAGAACCATGTTGATACAACAAAAGCAGATGCCAGATGCTGGAGAGTTCAGTCCTGCTTCCCAGTCCAGAGACACTTCACATAAAGGAATACCACATTTTTGGACATAAGAAAGTATTCTAATGTTTTCCTTGAGTTGATATTGGATAGGGGTGCTCAGTATTGCTTTTCATACTATGCACACATAGGATTCTATGGATGCAGAAAGAACAGCCTTTTATCCTACCTTACGCATTACATAACAGGCCTCTGACCTTTAAAGAAGATTATTTTTTATTAAAACAGCCTTCTTGCCAAAGTCCTATGTGCTCCTTTCTAGGAGAGATTCCCAGATTACAGCTTATCCAATCAATATGACAATAAAAGACACATCAAAACCTTAGCCCTGTATTTTCCTAGCGTTCTCTAAATCCTGCCCAAAGAGGTGCTGTTTTCATTTCCCAAGAAAAATAGAACCATTCTACGAATTATTTGCAAAAACTAGCTGAAATTCTAAATTCAAGATGTTGCAAAGCAGATTTGCATGCTAAGTTAAGACAGCTTTCAAGGTAGAAGCTCTCAGTTTGAATACAGAAACCCGTTTTGGCAAAGTCATGTGAAAAATGCAAACACGTCCCAATCAAATGTTTTCCCAGCCATTTCCCAGCTTCATGTCTAACAGAGGTTGAGTGTGAGCTGAAGAATGGTTTGAATAATAACATGAGAATAAATAAGTCACTTATTTGGGGATTCTAACGGGGAAAAAAAGTCACTAAGTAAAAAGTCACAACTAAGTTGAGATTTGAATTAGCTTCATCATGGGATGAACAAGAAAAACCCAAGTAATTCTATTTCTTTTGGAGTTCAAGCCCATCAGAGCATGAATTCCTTTCCTATAAGATTCTATTACAAATAAGTTGGATCATAGCTCACCTTGCCACATTTCAGCCTTATAAAAGAAGCCTTCCAGAAGGGATTAGCCTTTCTCTTTCCAAAAATCCATGTACTCTTCTCGATCATTTTGCAGGAATTGTTCTGATAAAATAGTATTTCCCCCCTCCAGGTCTAATGCCCATCACCTTCTGACACAGTAAGTGACCAAATCTTTCCCTCATAATATGTCCCCATTCAACCCTTCTTCTGTTTTCCCTTATTTGCTGTCAGAATGACATAACAACTGAATCCTTCAGGCTCGGGGGCCTCTCTTTTCTTCAGTATTCAAATGTAATTATTTGAACTGCAGGAAGTCTGGTATCCATCTCAAGCTTCCAGAGGCTCTGCCATAGGAGGCTCCTGCTGGGTGGGTGCCAGTCACTCATTTCCCAACCCCTGCTCCTGGCTCCTGCTGAGCTTCTCAACCCTCTTGCTCACCCTCACAGCCATCCTTTCTTTGCAGGTACACCGTTCCCTTTCATTCCACAAGGCACCACTAACATACAGCCATATTGAATAGGACTTACACTGAAGGTTTGGAAATTTTGGAAAGGCACTATGCAAAATTGGACTCAGCATCACTGTAGCTAGTGTCTATCCATAAGGAGTCCCTTCCGGGCTAAGTTACTGGGCCTGCCCTCAGAATGGGGTCTCTGGCACCCTTTCCTCTCCGCCTCACTCACCAAGGGAAAACTCAATCTTCTTTAACAATAAGAAAGAAGAAGAAGAAGAAGAAAGAAAACAAAATAAACAAATGACCAAAATCTTTAATAACCCAGCAATCCTAAAATGCAGACATGTCTGCAGTCAGGTTTTGTTTTTGTGGGTATTTTTTAGTAGCAATTAAAAACGTTTAGCAAACAAAAAATTTAACAAGCAAAAAAAAATTTTATGATATAAATGTGCAAAATCACTAAAGCATTTTTAAAAATCATAGTACATCTATATGATGTAATAGCATTTGGTTATTTAAGGTTATTTGGCTTCCTGTATAAGGTGCAGCCTCCAAGCAGTTATTTGCAGCATCTTTCAATGGCAGGAAAATTACTCATTATATAATGTTTAGGAAAATTAGGATCCAAAATTGTATGAAGTATGACTTCAACTCCATAAAAAATCTGGAGGAAAGCATGCCAGATTATCAACAGGAATTAAAGGAGCAGGGGAGATGGCTATTTTATTGTTTCAGTTTCCCTGGGCTTTTTATTTTTTTTTAATTTTTTAAAAATAATTCCAACTTTTATTTTAGATTTAGGGGTTACCTGTGCAGGTTTGTTACATACATTTATGGCATGATGCTGAGGTTTGGGATAGGAATGATCCTGTCACCCAAGTAGTGAGCATGCTACCCATAAGTAGTTTTTTTCAGCCCTTGCCCTGCTTCCTATCTCTCCCCTCTAGTAGTTCCCAGTGTCTGTTGTTCCCATCTTTATGTCCATGAATACCCAATGTTTAGCTCCTACTTATAAGTAAGAACATGCAGTATTTGGTTTTCTGTTCCTATGCTAATTCACTTAGGATAATGGCTTCCAGTTGTGTCCATGTTGCTGCAAAATACATGATTTCATTCTTTTTCTTGGCTGTGTAGTATTTCATGGTATATATGTACCATATTTTCTTTATCCAATTCACTATTGATGGACACCTAGGTTGATTCCATGTCTTTGGAATTGTGAGTAGTGCAATGAATATGTGAGTACATGTGCCTTTTTTGTAGTACAATTTATTTTCCTTTGGGTATATACCCATAATACAGTTGCTGGGTTGAATGGTAGTTCCGTTTTAAGTTCTTTGAGAAATCTCCACACTGCTTTCCACAGTGGCTGAACTAATTTACATTTCCACCAACAACGTACAAACATTCCCTTTTCTCTGCAGGTTCACTAGCATCTGTTTTTTGACTTTTCAGTAATGGCCACTGTGACTGGTATGAGATGGTATTTCATTGTGGTTTTGATTTGCATTTCTCTGATGATTCATGATGTGGAGCATTTTTGCATATGTTTGTTGGATGATTGTATGTCTTCTTTTGAGAAGTGTCTGTTCATGTCCTTTGCCACTTTTTAATGGGTTTTTCTTTTTCTTGTTGAGTTGTTTAAGTTCCTTATAAATTCTGTATATCAGACCTTTGTCAGATACATAGTTTACAAACACTTTCTTCCATTCTTTAGGGTCCCCGTTTACTCTTTTGATAATTTCTTTTGCTGTGCAGAAGCTCTTTAGTTTAATTAGGTCTCACTTGTCAATTTTGTTTTTGTCGCAATTGCTTATGACTTGGTCATAAATTCTTTCCCAAGACTGATGTCCAGAATGGTGCTCCTAGGATTTCTTCTGGGATTTTTATAGTTTGAGGTCTTATATTTAAATCTTTAACCCATCATGAATTAATTTTTGCATATAGTTAAAGGTAGGAGTCCAGTTTCAATTTTCTGCATATGAAGCTATTCCAGTACCATTTGTTGAATAAGGAGTCCTTGTTTATTTTTGTTGACTTCGTCAAAGATCAGAAGGTTATAGGTGTACGCCTTTATTTCTGGGTTCTGTATTCGGTTCCATTGGTCTTTGTTTCTGTTTTTGTACCCAGTAGCATGCCATTTTGATTAATGTAGCCTTATAGTATAGCTGAAAGTCGGGGAATGTGATGCCTCTGGCTTTGTTGTTTTGGGTGTTTAGGATTGCTTTGGCTGTTTGGGCTCTTTTTTGGTTCCATATGAGTTTTAGAATAGTTTTTTCTAGTTTTGTGAAAATGACATTTGTAGTGTGATAGGAATAGCATTGAATCTGTAGATTGCTTTGGATAGTACTTGCCCGTGTCTTTTAAAGCCCACTGGGTAACCATTATCTTTTATGACCATGAAAATCATTAAGATTTACTTACACAGACACTGGCCTGGCAGATGCAAGTCTGATTTCAGGCTGGGGTTTACCCTAATCCCAGGGAAATATCCCCTTGCACATGATTCAGCTCAAACCTCTCTCATGTAACCCTCCATGCCCCTACCCCATGTTCCCTTCCCACTGTGCAGTCGATCACATTCTCCACCTCCAGCCTATAATGCTTCGTACAAACCTTTTTTAGTCCTTCTCACATCTGTATAAGTCAGGTCTCAGAAACCTCATACTGAAGAGTGTTTAAAACAGAGACTCTTTACAAAGAAGCAGAGTATAAGGAGACTGCAAAAGTTAGTACATACCGCTGGGCAAATTAAGAGGAACTCTATTACTATCCCTAGGCTGGAAAGGTAAGAGGAAGAAGTAGTTCTCAGAGCCTGGAGGGAGAAGGAGAAGGATGCTTCACAGGAACTGCAACCTTGAGTAGTGAGGAATGTAGCCAGTCTGGAGCAAACCCTCAGGAAAGGAGCCACTGGAAAAGCCCTGAGTTTGGCTCTTCCTCCCTCCTTCCAATTATCTGCTGGTGCTGGAGGGAACTCCAGCTGGAATCCAGGGTCAAGGGAGCCCTTTCCTGTGGTCCATACAGGGCAGCCTCCAAGGGAAGAAAGTGGACCTTTCCCTTGGAGGGACAAACCAAAGATTGGCCACAACAACGTACTGTCATGATTGATTCGCAGGCATGCCAAGTGTCTGCTGCCTAAGAGATTCCCTTTAATTTTACAAAACACTAGAGCTCAAGGCTGCACCCTCTGTACTTCAGAATATCCAGAGCCACCCACCCACGCAGTCCTCTCCCTTCTCCTGAGGCGGTCCTTGCTACATCCTTCCTGGTTTCTACATCTTTCCTACTCTCTCATTAGCCCACTTCCTGGACATGCTGGACAACACCCTTCTTCCGTCCTATTTCACAAATCAGCATAAATTCAAGGGTTATTGTGTGTATCAGATTTCTAACTGAAGGATAGTGGGTAAAGGGGGATAAAAGGCAACACAGAGTGAGGAACAACTTCAAAACCCTTATTAGACATCTCTTTCATAAATATTCACAAACCATTTTCCACTATGAAGAATTTCTCAGCTATGTACCACCATCTTCTAGAAACCCAGGCCCCTTCCACAGCCTTCTTTTTTCCCTCTATTGACAGCCTTCTAAAACCCTAAATTCTGTTCTACTCTTTTTTGTCTAAACCTTATTATTTTAGTATTTATATTTTAGCATAAAATTTTATATTTCAATATAAAATATTAAATTAATATTAATATTAAAATAGTTTACTATTTTAATGCAATTGTCTTTAAAATCAAATTGGCAAGTTTTTTAATGTTCTTTTTTAAAAACTTTTTTATTTCAATAGGTTTTTGGGGAACAGGTGGTGTTTGGTTACACAAATAAGTTCTTCAGTGGTGATTTCAGAGATTTTGGTGCACCCATCACCCAAGCAGTGTACACTGTACCCTACGTGTAGTTTGTTATACCTTGCCACCCCCTCATCCTTTGGTGACAATGGCCTTATAGTACAGTTTGAAGTTCAGTAATGTGATGCCTCCAGATTTGTAATAAAATTAATATTAATAAATGGTAATATTAAAAATAATTATACTAATTAATATTATTATTTTGATATTTTATATTTTAATATAAAATATTCTATTATATTAATATTAAAATATTCTAATATTTTAATGCTATGCTTTTAAAAATCAAATTACAAGTTGCATAAATTTTTAATAGAACCAGGGCCAAGATTAGGGGGAGGAAAGTGAGGCAAGGGCATATACACATGCAGGATCAGATCCTCTCTTTATTTTAAATTTTCATCCTTTGTTCATCAAGGATTTTGTTTTCATTAATTTTGATTTTTAAAAGACTACTTTATAGTGCGATTTATCTTAACCACTAAGTTTTTTGACATCCCCGTCGACTCTTTTTTTTTTTTTTTTATCCCAGGCAAGTGCCTCACTCAATATCACCTTAGTTATGGCCCTGCCAGTTGAGGGGGCTCAGGGAAAAAGACTTATCTTTCTACATTAAACATGTCAGTTTAGAAGCTCTTCCAAACCAAAAGGTAAGTTCTTTTCCCAAGCAGAATTTTGTCTTCAAACTCCTGCCAATTTTGAGAAGAATTTTTTTCTTGTGACCCCTCCCTCATTAGGCTATGAGATCCTTCAGAATAGAAAATGATGCTGTATCCGCTTCCATAGCCCCAGCACCCAGACTTGGTAGATGAATTATAAATATTTACTGAATGCAAGGATCCAGTGCAGAGCTTTGTAAATTCCATTTGTTATTTGTTGAATATATTCACAGGTTTTCTTTTTATGTTAAAATCAAATATCTTAGAAAACTAGCTGGCAAGGACCTGAAGACATCATTTAATCTAATCTTTTCATTTTGTACGTTGGGACGCTGAGGCCAACCTCCATGGTTATACTTGCAGGCAAGTTGCTTAGAGTTTATCCAAAAACAATGATATTTCTGATTGTCAGGGTACTAAATAATTTTGGTAGCATCCCAGTAAGCAGAACAGAGTAAAATTCTCCCAGGGGTTCACGAAGCCCCTGCAATAATACGATGCTACTAATTAATTAATTAATACAATGCTGTTATTTCTGCCAACAGAAATCTCAGAATATGAAAAACACACAAGAGAGGCTAAATGGGAAAATTACTGACACCCAAGCCAATGACCTGAGTCAGAACAGCTTTTATCAGAATGAAGTGCAGAAATATTAATATCAAGAAGCTGAACTTTTAAATAAAAGCCAGAAAATGTATTTGCCCAAGGTAAAGGCATGAGCAGAAGGTTTACAGAGAGAAGGACAATGGTGATAAGGAAAGCTTGCTTCTTTACAATGAATGCATTGTGACAAACTTGTGAGGCACCAAGCAAGCTGACAAGGGTCCCTTCGTCCTTGCACCTAGGACAGTTTGGCCAAAGGACATCTAGGGTGACATGCCTCAGACAGTCCGCATTGATTTCACATCCTGGAATAGACCAAAGAACCTGTCCAACCTGACTGTCAGCCTTTTCAAAATCACCTTTGGAATTCTTTGTTCAACCCTGCTTGGTTTACACTGGAACGTCTCTTCTGGGACTTCTCTGGTGACTTGATCTTTGTCCACAATGACATACCCCAGGAGACCCACCAATACCCAGATTTGCCCAGTGGGTGACACTAATATTAGATCCAATTAGAAGTGTCAATTCAAAACAGATGAAGGACACATTAACACACAAGTCAGGGCTACCACAAATTCATTTCTTCCTCACAATATTCTCTAGCAGAAAAGAGGGCAAACTGACCTTGAAGAAACTTCCTTTTTTTATCGGTTACTATGGCAGTACGAACCGTCTCTCCCCAGGGCACCTGCCCATGGGTTTGCACCTGCCAGCTGGTAGCAAGAGTGCACCAGCAGCCTTGGTTCCCAGTGGCTGTGCTCACATCATCAACAAAGGTACCAGCAGTGCCAATTGGCTTCACGATATGGATACCTGCCCACTAAGCATTGGCCCGGAGCTCGGGGACTTTCACAAAGGCCAGCCAACAGCTGGCAGGCAGGAACCTCCAGGTCATTGTCATCCTGGGCTGAATTGGAACGTGCACTTGGGAGACAAAGGCTCTGTCTGTAACCACAGCATCCCTTCCTCCCTGAGTGTTTTATTTTCAGCTCTGTGTCCCCTGCTATGGGAGGGCCATGTGGCTGAAGGTGTCTTTCTTGTTTGTTTGTTTTTTTTTCCCCTCCTTTAGCATTGCCCTGCCTTGTGCATGGTGTAGAAAAGCTTTCTCTGTCCCATGTCTAGTTTTATTGCAAATCAGAAAGCTCACCATAAGTCATCCTGGGCCAGTGGGTTCAGAGGTGGAGCTGGTAACCAGAGGCCATGTCAAACTTCCTCCTCTGGCTCCACACCAAGGCCTCCGAGGATTTTTTGTCACATGAGGTTAGTGTAGTTTCACATCCTCTAAAGAAAGCTCTGTCGAAACTCTCTATTCTCACATGGCTTCAGCTCAAACAACCACCCGACTCAGCTGCCTTCCTAACCCTTTCAAGCCATGAATCAGGAGACCTGGGTTCCAGTTTCAGCTCAGTCTGCGTGCCCCAGAGCAATGACGGGGCCTCAACTTCTTTACCATGAAAATTAAGAGGCCAAAGTACCTTTCACTCAGGTTCCTTTCAACTCTCTCTCTCCTACCTTAAAAAAAAAACAACAAACAACAGTTTATTTTTCCTGCTGCTATTAGAAGAAACTCTTAACCTGAGAATCTCTAAAAATGAATAGAGATTATTTTGGTTTAAAAAATACATGGCTACACACAACAACCTGACTGTATCTCAAAAATATTATGGTAAATGAAAGACGCTTTACATACAAAAGAGCTCATACTGTATGGTATTATTAACATGGAATTCAAAAATAGGCAAAACTAATCTACAGTTTTAAAAATTAGAATAGTGGTTGCCTCCGGCAGTGAGGTAGGAGCAGGGATTACCTGGGAAGGGGCAAAAAAGAATTTTCTGAGATAAAGGTTATATTTTATATCTGGTTAGGACTGGGTCACACAAGTAAGCCTTCGTCAAAACTCATAGACTGCTACTCTTGAGAGGATCAATAGAGGTAATAAAGCAATTATAGCAAAATATTAATTGCATGATCCAAGTTGTGAGTAAATGGGTATATACTGTTTAATTCCTTCACCTTTCCTGTAATTTGGGAATCTTCATACTAAAATGCTAGAAAAAAACACGTTCTAATACATTTCAAAATTCCTGTCTCATTCATTCTCTCCTTTCTTCCATCCCCCCTCTTTCTTGACATATGACCTTCTTTCGCCATTAAATGAGTCAATGGAAATGGGAATATTTATTGATTTGAGCAGTTAAGTCACCAGTGCTCTGTGATGACTAACTACTTTATCATTCATTTGAAGGGAAGAGGACAAGCTCTGTGCATCTTTCTCAAAGGAAGGGTTCCTACCTGTAAAAGTCTGTTAGAAAGGACTGCAGATTTGATAAGCATCTTTCAAGAGCTCTGTCCCCATTCCAACCCAACCCAACCCTCCAGCCCCAACACATTTGTTAAAAATTAACATTCAGAGACGCAGGGCCCTCAATCTTGGACTTCCCAGACTCCAGAACTGTAAGACATAAACCTCTTGTCTTTATTTTAAAAAATAATAATAACATTCAGTCCCCTTTGTGAAGGTTTTTATCAGGATATCTCAAACTTAACACTGAAAGGAGGTAGCAAAATTTCTGTTTCCTCCATGTCTTTGTACTTGTAGAAATGGAGGGACAAAGGTAAGACACAGGTGTGACCAGGCCCTTCGAGTGGTTCAGCTGACTGAATATACACCTAGAGACCCTAAAACAAGCCACAGGGGTGAGAAATCAGAGAATTAGGAATGCACGATTTAAAAGTACTGCGGTTTCCAATGTGAATTGACTGGAACTGAGGTTAAAGAAGAATTTCAGCATTTTTTGGTCACCAGTTTCTCAATGGACCATTTCCTGTCCTCTCACTGTCAAGTTTAGAGAATAAAACAAACCTCAAGGATGTTATCTCTGCTCCACACCCTGTCTCAAGGCAAAGTTAGTGGTCACCAATAGCAAAATAGCACACACTACATCTACAAATGTATGTGACATATCTTCACATTGTGTGGGTGTATGTGACCACAACTTCAAAGAAACAAACAAAAGAAGCAACCAATAATCATAATGAAGAGGTTAAATTTTACCAGAGCCAATTGGCCGGAGAAAAAAAATCCAAAAACACAATGAAAACAAAGAATATTAGACCTGTTAAAAATAAAAATAAAAACCTTAGAGTTCATTTTAGTCAAACTTTTCATTTTGCAGAAAAAGAAACCGGCTCTCAAATTTCCAATTTAATGAAAGTTATGTCTGAGAATCTGAATCTGAGACCTGATCTCACCACCAGAAAATAGGATTGGAATTGACCTTATAAATAATATATTCTAAGCCCCTCAGTTCACTGGTGAGGAAACTGAGGTTCAGAGAAATTTCAGGGACTATTTTGAGTCCACACTGTTACTTAGTAGGACTAACTCCCATGTGTTTATGCTTCTGAGGAAGACAGCTTCGGTACCTTCCTTCCCTGTCCAAATCCTATCAGCAGCCCTTATCACTCTTTTGTTCTTTGAAATAAGCAGTTGATATTTTTCTCATGTTCTTATACAAATAACCATCTTAATTCAGCTTAGAGATCCACATCTCCTGTCCAACCAGATTAGTATCCCTTACGGAAATTCAGGCACCGAGTCTCCCTCTATCGCTCAGGCTGGAGTGCACAATCTCAGCTCACTGCAACCTCTGCCTCCCGGGTTCCAGTGATTCTCCTGCCTCAGCCTCCTGAGTAGCTGGGATTACAGGCATGCACCACCACGCCTAGCTAATTTTTGTATTTTTAGTAGAGACAAGGTTTCACCATGTTGGCCAGGCTGGTCTCGAACTCCTGACCTCAAGTGATCTGCCTGCCTCAGCCTCCCAAAGTGCTGGGATTACAGGCGTGAGCCACTGCATCTGGCTACATCCAGGCAATTTTAAATAACTGTCTGTGTTTTATAACCACTCAAAGCTGGTCAGCCTCAAGGAAATCAACTAGGAGAGTTCAGAGTTTTTCCATGTTAAATTCTGACTCTATTTACCAAAGCAAATGGATTAAGGTACTGAAAGACTTTAGTAAACACAAATATTTTTACTTGTGGTTACAGAGGCTTTGCAAGAGCTCTTGTTCTTAGCAGTGATTATGCTGAGCCATTCATTTCATTCACTTAATAGTCTGACAAAATGTGAATGCCTACCACGTGTCTGGTACTTTCTAGGTGATGGAGACGCAGCAGGGAACAAAGTTTCTGCACTCTTGGATCTCATATCTAGTGCAAGAAACAGACAAGCAATAAACAAGTATAGCCATAATATGTCAGATATTGATATGTGCCATGGGGAAAAAGAAAGTGAGAAAGTAGGTGAGTGGGTACCAGACTGCAGCAGTAGGGAAGGGTGGTTGCTAATGTCATATATAAGGTGGACTCACTGATAAACAGACTTGAAAGAAATGAGGAAGCAAGCGTTGTGTACATCTGGAGGAAGCCGTTTCCAAGCAGAGGGGGAACAAAAGTAAAGGCCTGAAGTAGGAGTGGCATATTGTTGGAACAGCGAGAAGGCCAGGGTGACCGGAGCAGAGTGAGCGAGGAGACAGGGGAAGGAGATGTCTTGAGGCCCAATTGTGTGGGGCTTTGTAGGACATTGCCAGGGCTTCAGCTTTTTCTCAAAGTGAGGTGGAAAGGCATTAAAAACTGTGGAACCCAGGACTGACATGATCTGATTTCCATTTAAAAGAATCAATTTGTCTGTGTATTGAGAAACAACTGTAGCTATTATTGGCTACTACAAGAATCCAGGGATAATTGTGGCTTGGACCAGTGATGGTAGCAGTGGAGGTAGTGAGAAGTAGTAAGATTCTTGGAGGTAGAGCTGACAGGATTTATTGATGGATTGGAAGTATGAGGAAAAGAGAACCAAGAATGACTTTCAAGGTTTTAGGTTGGAGCAATGATATGGTTTGGATCCCACCCAAATCTCTCTTTGAATTGTAATCCCCAGTGTTGGAGATAGGGCTGGGTGGGAGGTGATTGGATCATGGGTGCAGAGTTCTCATGAATGGTTTAGTACCATCCCCCCTTTGGTACTGTATAGCGGTAGAGTTATCATGACATCTGGTTGTTTAAAAGTGTGGAGCACTGGCCGGGCACGGTGGCTCACGTTTGTAATCCCAGCACTTTGGGAGGCTGAGGCAGGCAGATCACCTGAAGTTGGGAGTTCGAGACCAGCCTGACCAACATGGAGAAACCCCATCTCTACTAAAAATACAAAATTAACCAGGCATGGTGATGGGTGCCTGTAATCCCAGCTACTTGGGAGGCTGAAGTAGGAGAATTGCTTGAACCTGGGAGGCGGAGGTTGAGGTGAGTTGAGATGGTGTCATTGCACTCCAGCCTGGGCAACAAGAGCAAAACTCTGTCTCAAAAAAAAAAAAAAAAAAAAAAAAAAACAACCAAACACCGCATATTCTCACTCATAGGTGGGAATTGAACAATGAGAACACATGGACACAGGAAATGGAACATCACACTCTGGGGACTGTTGTGGCATGGGGGGAGGGTGGAGGGATAGCTTTGGGAGATATACCTAATGCTAGATGACGAGTTAGTGGGTGCAGCGCACCAGCATGGCACATGTATACATATGTAACTAACCTGCACATTGCGCACATGTACCCTAAAACCTAAAGTATAAAAAAAAAAAAAAAAAAAAAGTGTGTAGCCCTTCCCACCCTCTCTCCTGCTTGCTCTGGTTCCAGCCATGGAAGATGTGCCGGCTTCCCCTTGCCTTCCACCATGATAGGACGTTTCCTGAGGCCTCCCCAGAAGCAGCAGTCACTATGCTTTCTGTATAGCCTGCAGAACCATAAGCCAATTAAACCTCTTTTCTTCATAAATTAACCAGTCTCAGGTATTTCTTTATAGCAGTCTGAGAACAGAGTAATATGGAGCAACTCTTGGACAGAATTGCCTTTTGCTAGAATGAGGAAGGCTGGAGTAGATTTGGGTTGCCATAGGGGAGAGGAGTGCTCGTGGGTTATGAATCAGGACTTCAACACTAAACATGCTGGGCTGGAGATGCCTGTTAGATATCCAATTAACAGAACTGATTGATACAAGTAATGACACATTTTATTAGAGATATATCTCAAGAATGCAGTTAGAAACACAATGGAGATTTGTCTCTAGCCTAGAGACATAAATGTTGGTGTCATTAGCATATGGATAATATTGAGACCCCTGAGACCAGATGAGATCACCTAGTGAGGGTGGATAAAAAAAGACAAGGAAGGACCAAGTACACAATTATTTGCAGGTCATTGAGATGAGGAGAAAGCAGCAAAGAAGGTAGAGGAAGGTACCAGAGAGGCAGACAAAGATTAGAGAGCAGTATTCCCAAGTCAGGTAGGTCGTCAGCTATGCCTAATTCTGCTTATTCTAGAGGCAAGCTGAATTATAAGGGGAAAAGCAAAAAATAGCCACCTGCATCTCCCGCTATCATATCTACAGTCTCCTGTTACAACAATAATAGCAAGAATAGTAGGAATAGGCCAGGCACGGTGGCTCACACCTGTAATCCTAGCACTTTGGGAGGCCGAGGTGGGTGGATCACTTGAGGTCAGGAGTTCGAGACAAGCCTGGCCAACATGGTGAAATCCTGTCTCTACTAAAAATATGAAAACAAATTTAGCCAAGCATGGTGGCGGGCACCTGTAATCCCAGATACTTGGGAGGCTAAGGCAGGAGAATTGCTTGAACCTGGGAGGCAGAGGTTGCAGTGAGCTGAGATCATGCCACTGCACTCTAGCCTGGGCAACAAGGGCAAAACTTCACCTCAAAAAAAAGGAATAGTAAGAATAATGAACTATCATCTATTGAATGTCTATCATGCCCCAAGGATTGTGCTTCAGTAAATATCACATGTCAACAGTGATGGGTTGGCAGTGGCTACCTGGAGCATTTTGCTGAGAGGGATTGTGAGGCTGCCTCTTTGCTCAAAGGAAAAGGATTGAGCTGTGATATTTGCTATGTATACAATAAGGAATTGGCATCACAATTGCCAGGTGTTAGTGGACATTGTACTAAGATTTTACGTATATCATCTGAGGAGCTCACAACGACAGAGTAGTGATATAATTGGCCCCATTTTACTAATGCAGAGACCCAGGTCAGAGAGGTGTACTAACCTCTGCCCAGTGACACAGCTAGATGTGCCAAAGGGGAGGCTTGGCCCAGGTCAGCTGACCTTTGTCCCACACTGCACAGTTTCTCTCTCCTTCTTTCTCCATCCAATCAGAAAAGTACATGGAATTTCAGATCCCCAGGGTATCCCTTTTCTAATTTAAACTTATGACACAGAAGGCATATAATCAACAGGATCAACATCAAATGTGCTGATTCCTTTAGGCTCAAAGAAAACGTGGTAAGCTGGATTCATGAACTTATTTAGAGACACATGTTTGCAAGCTCACATACAAGAGAAAAAGAAACAAAACAAGAAGTAAGAGTAATAAAACCATTCAAATAGCAAGTTTTTTCAGCCTAGAGCAGTGGAAGATGACACAGTAAGAGCAACCATTAAAATATGACTATTATTTTGTCTTCATCATTCCCATAGCAACCTAGTATTATTCCCTGCCAAAAACTAACTCAGTAGGCACCAAGAATTCACAGCTTCTCTTTTAGCACCAAGCCCTTCCCACAGTCATTTGTATTAACATTTGCAAAAGATTTATTTCCCTTTGATTCAAATAATTCCACATTCCCAAGAATATCTAGACTGGAGTGTGGCCAACTGCCTGCAGGGCCTGCAGTCATCTCCCTGGTCCAGGGTAGTTCCCTGGGTGCCTGTGAATGGCTCATTGTTCAAGACAAACCCACTGCAGAGAACAGAGAAGACACAGAAGAGGAATTAGTGTCATGTTCTGGAGACTGATCTGGACTTTGAGCAAAGAAACTGCATGCCCATGGCCATCACCTAAGGCTACTATGAGTCACAGCTATCAGTGCCTCCCAGCCCAGGGCTCCCCTGAGATACAGCTCAGTTCATAATCAATAATCAACACACATCTGGAGGTTTCTAACCCAAGTCCTTCCATATAACCAAGCAGAGGGCTATTAAAGCAGGGCCCAAAATGAAAATCTTCATCATCCTCAAGTATTTGTTAGGTACCAACTATGCAGGATTAAACACTGCTATTCAGAGAAAAGTATTCAGAGAAAAGTCTGCTGGCACCTTCAAATAGTCTGCATGGCTTTAGCAACTGACCAGAAAGCTAAGAAAGGTGTGATGTTTAGACTCTTATATGATGGAGGCTGGAAACCTAAATCCTGCTCTGAGTTTTGCTACTGAGTTTCTGAATCTATTCTGTATATTCAAACTAATAGAGTACTTCAGAGAAAGGTCCAACTACCCACTTCAAAGTCCATTGAAATCAAAGATAAAAGGACTATAATTTTAGAATTTCTTGGGATTAATCAACCTGTCACCAAATTCAATTGCAGAGTGCAAAAAATATTTCCTGGTGTAGACTTTCTACATTTAGACTTTATTTATTATTTCAGCAATATATTAATGAACCACACAATTAACGCTTGATAAGTATAATTTAGTAGCCACAAACTTATTTTTCAGAATATGGCTATTTTCAAAGTTACGCTTCTTCGTACTTATTCAGGCCTTTTATTGTCCTTATTTGAGCCTTTTAATAGTCAGAAAACTACATTTCAAGATAAATCTCCATGCCACATTACTTCTCCCAGCTCTCAGAAACCCATCAAAATACATTAGAGAAAATCAATATGGTAATCTAGAAACAATAGCTTAATTCACTTATGGTCTTGACTTACCCATCTGTAAAAAACAATAGCTATATCTGCCCAAGTGAATATATATCCGACTTTACGCCATGGAGAAAAATATATCTAACTTGCCAAGACATGACTCTACCCTTCTACTTCCCTACTTACTATCTACAAGTAAGGCAAAAAGGCTATATGGAGTCTGAACTTTCTAACCAATGTACGCATCTCAGTCTTCATTGAGGCCATTAATACATTAAAAACATGGATGAAGGGCCATTTGTTGCGTAAAGTCATTTTTCCCTTGACATTTATTATCAGTAGAAAAGTTTTTCTGTTTTAATACCCACATTCTGGCATATAATTACTGTAATAAAGTCTACTTCTGCGCTCTGGGTGACTGCTGCCAGTATTATGAAATCATGGCAATGGTTGTAAAAATAAGGGAGGTCACAACCCTTCCACACACACACACACCCACTCTGCAGCTGATATTAAATAGCTCTGGTGGGAAAATGCAGACCTTTAAACTTTCTCTACCAAACTCAATGCATTCTGTATTTAACTTCTTTAAAACAATTTGTGTTATAAGAATTCAAAAACTGCATATGGCCATGGAAAAAAAAAAGAAGGAGCTTGTACTTAATTAGCTACTAAGTCCAACTTGGACGAAGCACAATAACAACCATTTCTTTGTGCTAACTATTTTTAATGATATGCATTACATGCATTGGCCTGTCTACTGCCCAGACTGTTCCAGCATCAATCTTGCTTTAGTCTTATGCTTTTGGCAAAGAACAGCATTGGGAAAAGTCTTCATTGTGATGTTTTGCCATTTTGGGAGGGATAACTCCTGAAGCATGAATTCCCTCCGAACTTTAAACTACCAACATGGCTTCATGACCACAAGACAATCAATGTCCAAGCACATCAGAAGCTGTATAAATATTCTCCTTGCACCTCAAACAGTACTCAATATTTTGATTCATCCTCTCTGGGCTTAAGCCGCTTGAATATTTTAATCCAATTGCTTCCAGCTATTCTCTTACATAACTGTTGAATACAATTTTTCTACTTCCAACCAAGAACCAAGTCAAGCTAATTCAAGATCATGAAAAGGACAGACAGGTCCAAGAGGCAGTGGCTTGTGCATTAAAAAAAAAAAAAATCTTCTAGTTCTTTACATAATAGGAATTTCCTTAGAAAGGGTCTGTTTTTAAAAGTAGAATCTTGGGTTTCCAAATTAAAATAATCCTGAGTACGGATGCTCCTTGAGGGTCTGAAGGCCAGGATCTCCTCTTGCCCTTAGAATGAGAAATCCATTGTCCTCCAAAGCATCACAGAGAATATAGAATGTGGGAGAACAAGATGTCTAAGGACCACAAGAAAACATCAACAGAACACAGTACAAAGAAAACCAAGCCCTGAGAATGTCACCTCTGCTCTAAACACAGCAACTCCGCTGTCATCTATTTTGTTTCCTGGCCTTATGTATCAAGTTTATGTTTAGGAATGAAAAGAGCCACTACAACCGTTTTAGAAAGCAGTTTGAGATGTGCAAACCCTGCAACCAGCAATTCCACTTCTAGGTATGTATCCTGGAGTAACTGGTACATATCTGCCCCAGAATGCATGTATGTGAATGCTCACAGCATTGTTGTTCATGATGGCTGCAAACCAGAATCATCCCATAGTACAACAGATAAATACACTGTAGTGAATTTGTACAATAGAAAACTATACAGCAGGAAAAGTAATAAACCAGAGGTTTGTGCCACAACATGAACGAATCTTACAAACACAATGTTGAATTTAAAAAGGCAAGACATGAAAGAAAACATAGAATCATTCCACCTGTATAAAGTCGGAAAGGGGGCAATACTAATCTATATTGTGTAGAGATGCATATATGAGTAATAAAGCCAGGAAGAAAAGCAAAGAAATGATTATCACAAAAGTCTGAAGAATATTTTCTTTGGAGGGAAAGCAGGTGAGAGAAAGTTGTGATTCAGATTCAGGATGAGAAGTAGGGGAGACTTCTGGGGTGCTGGCAACGTCTTATTTCTCACCCTTTAAAATCTTTCCATGTGAATATTTTATCATTTACTTCACAATTGCAAAAATTAACAAACACAAAAAGCACCACCTAAAGAAAAACAGTTTGAAGAAATCACTGTTTCAATTCAATTTCTTCATGTTAAATAAGGAACTGGAGGTCAGGAAGATTAAGTCAGTTGCCATTTCTCCTGTTGCCCTGATGTGGGCTCTTGGATGTGGGGCTTGTTATGGAGCCTCTTCTTTTCTCAGAACCTGGGGACCTGGAGAGGCCAGGCCATCTGGAACTGATGTCCTTCCCAATGTTTTACTCTGCTGAGAAAAGCCTCTTCTTTTCTGAGAACCTGGGGACCTGGAGAGGCCAGGCCATCTGGAATTGATGTCCTTCCCAATATTTTACTCTGCTGGTTCACTTTACCCAGCCCAAGCTTCTTTGCCTTTCCTTTCTCTCCCTTCAAGGTAAGGATTTTTCTACTTTGAAAGGAGTTGTTAATGGATAACCTTTCTTCTCCAGTGGGTTTTAGGGGGTCAAGGGCCTGTCATTATTCCACTGGGCTCTTCCATCCAGCATGCAAACTGACCCACTCTTCTTCCTCCTCCACAGCTCCTCTTCCTCACAGGCAGCCCTCAACCTCTCTCAACTCTGTGGATTCAAACTGGACAGACACACGTACTACACAAACATCCTTGTATACATGCATACCACCACTCAGACCCTGTCTTCATTCCATGTCTGCCTGACTTACAGTCCTATGTAGACCATATCTAGTGCATAATCTATACCCTAAAACCTACTATACTTTGCATCTCATGGATGTTTTAAACTAAAATTTTAGCCCTACATGTTAAACTCAATGATTCTTTAGATACTTTTCGATCATCATTCATATAAACAATTGAAAGTGGCAGGGTAAGTTACAGACATGTACTTTGGCTACTGGAGGGGTCTCATTCTAAACTCCTACTGCTTGAGCTGCCCAGTATATATTGCCTTTATAATAAGGTTTTAAAAATATTTGATTATCTCCTTCCTCTAAAAAGAATCAGTTGCTGAGGAAACATCTAGCCAGAACATTGTTTAGAGGTAAAATTGTGTGTTAAGAACTTCCACATGAGGCATTTGTAAATAATAACATGATGTAAATAATAACATGATTTTCACAGCTTATACAGGAATCTGTTTACTAGATTTCTCCAAGTCAGTGGCATTCTTGGATTTTAAGAATCTAAAAGAAATTTAAGAAACACAGAAGACAGAACCTGGAGAAGTAAATGAAAGGGTAACAGCAAAAATTCAGAAGTGCTGGTAATTGTGTTTGTTTGTTTCTTTTAGGCAGTTACACAAGCAAGAAATTGCAGGGTGGAGTTTGACCTTCCAACAGAAATCTCTACAGAGGCCACTACAAAGATTACCAAGCCCAGTGTATGTCCTCACTGTCAGAACAATACTCATTACAGTTTGCAAATTTGGACGTTAAAGAAACTGTATCATCCCTGAGTGTTCAGAGTAACGGAGTTTCTGCTGCCTCTCAGCATTCATGTCATTGCCCGGAAGCATGGTGGCTTGATTGTAAAAATCTTCAAGGAATCTTCATTCCAGGACCAGAAATTTCAGGCTTGACAAAGTAAAGGTAGAAAAGTGAAGCTATGTCCCATAAGTGAGAAACTCTATGATAAGTCTCTGAAAAATGGAATTACAGAGGGAACCAAAAATCCAATGTAGTCCACGCCATCAAGCAGAGCAAAAACACAAAAGAAAATGGCAAATAAAAATGTAGGCAGCAAAAGAAAAATATTATGTATGAAAATCCAAATAAAGCGATAGATTCTTTAGCCCCATGAACAACTCTCTCCAAATAAACTTGCTATCACTCTCAAAGAAGCTCATATGCATGTAGAAGTTTTCCAGCCATGGATAAACAAGAAAGAAGTGTCATTTCAAGAAGAGCTGGCCATAAGAAAAAATGTTTTTGTCAGAAGAACAGCAATATTTGCAATCTCCCACCTTCTCTGCAGAAGGCCAATGTAACCAAAAACATCTGAAGAAGCCAAAATCTTCTATGTGTCATGTGGGCACAATGCCAATACCAGATAAAGCAAAACAAGAGGGGTGATTATTTTTCTCTTCAAAACAACCCCATGTGCAAAGACTTGATTTGCCTCCTGCTGTGCACCTTCAACGAGATGAACTCATGTAGTTAAAATTCCAGATCACATCACTTCTTTAAAAATCGCTCCTAGGGACTTTGCTCTCTGGTTCTCTTTTCTGTGCCTTGCTGTCCTCTACCCACCCTTCCCAGCACTGCTTGAGCCCAGCAGCCCACACAGAGCCTCCCTTGCCTTTGGATTCCCAAGGCATTAGCTGTGCACATCACTCATTCTGACCCAATGCATGGAGCACTGCTTAGGGACCAAACTGCCCCCCAAGAGTTCGTGGTTTGTTTCCCCAACCAGATTCTAAGATCATGGAAAACAGAGAACTTTATTGTACTTCCTTATCCATCCCCTACCATAGCGCTGAGCTCATAGTAGGTGCTCAGACCCACTATGCTCCATGCTGCCTTCCCTACCACCGCTCTGGATCATCACCCAGAAATAAATACCCTTACAGCACGAAGGCACCACCATCAGGGTGGTCGTGGCTTCCCTTCTGCTGCTTCAGTGTCTTCTCTTTCTCTGGTTTGCTTTTTAGACAAAGAGTGGACAGAAACTAAAAACACCTGCAGGTCAGTGAGTGTCAATTTAATGCAAAATGGTGGCTCTCGACACTAGAATACAGGTCAGGTCACCACTGAACTTTAACATAGCATGATGGTAACAAAGGTCATAACCACCCTGAGCAATAAACAATGTCAGGATAACTGAATAGCAAACAATTGCAGGAGACAGATCAAAGTTTTTGCAGTATTTGGAACTAGGTTCCTAAAACATCCAACAGGACCGTTCGTTCTGCTATAATGTGATAGTAGAGTCTTAAATATTATGTTTTATCAAAAACTGGGATATTAAGATAGTTGTTTCAGTGGAAGGGGAAGATGATTAGGGTTAGGATTGGAGAGCTTCAGACATGATGACTAACAATAGAGGAGTTTCATAGTTATATGTTATTATCATAACCTAAAATGTACATACCCCATTGGTCAAGGTTGACAGAATAAACCCAAGTGTTTCAAACCACACACTCAGTAACATCAGTCTTCTCCATCTCCTTTGGCTTTTATTTTGTGATTCTGCTTATTTGAACACCCAATCTTAAACCAAAGAGAGAAGAATATAAGCAAAAATTCAGAGCAGCTCACCAAGGAAACATCAACAGTATCTTGCTAGGCTTTGCAGGGCCTTAATTTTCTCTTCCCCCTTGGGGTTCCAGTTCCTCAGTCACCCATTATAACCAAGAGAAGTTGTATAATGCAAAAATGCTCCTGAATTAGTAGAATAACGTGTATTATTTTCCATTATGAAAACTCCCCATAGAGGGAAAATGGCTAAACTCCAGGCTTAAAATTCAATTTGGGATTTTCATATCAGTCACTGACTTCCTGGGGCCACATCAGCGATGTTTCTGTCAGGAGTCTATCGCCATAGAGATATTAGTCTTGCCCATTCCTGAGCAGCCTCTCCAGATTGTTTCCCTCCAAAATGCAGGAAAATGTTCATTGTACAATTTTTTTAAAACCATAAAACCTGGTAGAAAGGACCAGAGGCATCTCCCTAAGGTATAGGCACCCTCCAGAGCAAGAATGATTCTAGGGGTAAGGCTTAAGGTGCCTCTGGCTGTACCTTCAGGGCAATTCCTCGTGTCACACAGATCATGGGGATTTGGTGTTTTAGAGGAATATTGTCAACAGGGAAAACTAGCAGGCCCCTTAAAAAGGTGAGAGTGGAAATCTAGTTTAAAAAACAAGGCATCTCATTCATCTTCTACAGAATTTGCCAAATCCATCCTAGATGAGTGGATGAAAAGTCTTATTTCCATGCCATCAATTAAGGCCATTAATCCTTTCCAGCACTGACATATTGGTCTGGGCTTATTCAGGATTTTGACAAAAAGCTTACACAGCAGGTTTTCTGACTGAGTCATTCTAAGTAATTCTGAGGCCCTGGGAAAGTCAACCTGCTGTATCATTATAACTGCCACAATGCTAAGTGTGCCACCTGGATGATCTAGACCATCTATATGACATTTCCAGGAAGCTTTTATAGCACCATCTCACAGATGAGAAAACCAAGGCATAGGGAGGTTAAGTATTGCTATGATCTGAATGTTTGTATACCCCCAAAATTCTTATACTGGAATCTAATACCCAGTGTGATGGTATTAAGAGGTGGGGCATTTTGGAAAGTGGTAAGTTATGAGGCTCTGCCCTATGAATGGGATTCGTGCCCCTATAAAAGAGACTCAAGGAAGCTCCCTTGCCCCTTCTGCCATGTGAAGACACAGCAAGAAGGCACCATTCTGAAGCAGAGAGAGCAGCCTTCACCAGACACTGAATCTGCTAGTTCCTTGATCTTGGACTTTGCAGCCTCCAGAACTGTACGCAATACATTTCTGTTTACAAATTACTGAGTCTAAGGTATTTTGTTACAGCAGCTCAAATGGACTAAGAAAAGTGGCTTGTTCAAGAACATGTGCCTGATAAAGTTGATGAAATCAGGATTCAAACCTAGGCTGTCTGATATAGGCCCACAGGCTTAACCACTACACCACACTGCCTTTCTCCATGTATGCCACAAGGACTTAATATGAATGGCTTACAAGGACTCATATTAAGTGACTTCCCAGTCAACCATTTGTGCTCACATCACATCCCCTCAGCCCACCTTTTTGTGCTCACATCACATCTCCTCAGCCCACCTCTGATTTCAGCCCTGGTTTTGGCATTGAGTTCTAGAAATCTCAGGTCGATTTCTTGCTTTCTGCCTCAGGACCTCCTGTGAAGGTGTGGGAGCCCAGGCAGGCCACTTTCAAGTCAGCTTGGAAATCCTCAAGCAATGAGGCGTGAGAACTGTGGAGAAGTGCCCCAGGCTCCAGCATAACAAAGGACAATCTGGAGACTTTCCATGCACTTCTCAGAATGCCAGTGTAACCATGCTCCCGTTGTCCACAGCATCAGCCTTGATAACATACCCTAATATTTTCCTTTCTGCCACATTCTCTCCATCCCCTCATTCCTGCTTCTTGGGTTCAACTCCTAAATAAACTACCTGCACATGAGATCTACTCTCGGGCTTGCTTTTGGGGAACCAAACTTAGACATCCTGCCTTTGCAGCTTGATGAACCACACTGTTTCTTGGGGCTCCTTCCTAATCTGTTATTCAGATTTTTACATCCTACACAAATTTTCAGCAACCTGCCCTGAATGAAGTCCATCAGGGCATACATTCCAGAAGGAGCTACTGCCAGTACATGAGACAATTCTCATGTGTTAAAATTTACCTAAAGATTCCGGGCTGTGAGTTGCTGAATCTGCATTTCCACCTGGTTTTCCCAGAAGTGGCTGTTCATCCAGGAAGACTTGTTCTGCTCACTAGTCTATAAAGAAGGCTTGGCATAGTTCTGTACTCAATTATCCAGAAAGACAGTTTTGGTCCTCATATAATCATGTGGATGTGTTTAGAGATTCTGTAAGGTGAAAAAGCTATCTGCCAGTGCATTAATTTGGAGAAACTATGTATTTCTATTTTAAAACTGGAAAATTGCTTTTTAAAATTTTTCATTTCTCCAAGTATTTTATTTTTCACTATGCTAAATGATCCAAATGCGTTGTACATTCCCCATGCTGTAGGTACAATTATCATGCCCTCTAACCACTATAGATGCACAATAAACTCAGAGTAATAAATTAACATTCAAGACAAATCATTAAATTCATGTTCACAATTCCCCCCATAAAGAAAGACTGTAAGCATCTCTTTAAAGGTATGTGACAGTAAGGTTATTTTGGCTTAAGACCAATTTTCAGTGCACAGATCAAGAATGTTACTTGTTCTTTTATTTGTTTGTGTTTTAATTGTGGTGAAATACACATAAAATTAATCATGTTAGCCATTTTCACTGTTCAGTTCAATAGTGTTAAGTATATTTGCATTGTTGTGCAATGAGTCTCCAGAACCTTTTCATCTTGCAAAACTAAAATTTTCTATCCATTAAACAACTCCTTGTTTCTCCCTTCCCCAGCCCTTGGCAACCACCTTCTACCTTCTATTTTTATGACTTTAAATACTCTAGATACCTCATAGAAGTGAAGCCATACAGTATTTGTCCTTCTGTGACTGGCTTGTTTCAGTTAGCATAATGTCCTTGAAGTTCATCCATGTAGTAACTTCCTTTTTAAGGCTGAATAGTATTCCACTCCATGCAAATACCACATTTTGTTTATTCATTCATCCATCCATATACACTTTGTGTGGCTTCCACTTCTTGACTATTGTGAAGAGCGCTGCTATGAACATGGTATTGTGAAGAGCGCTGCTATGAACATGGGTGCACCAGCAAGTTGCTGTTAATGAAATTGATTACATTCTGTAGTGTTCCTTCCAGCTCACAGTCTTACATTCCTGTTATCAAGAAAAGTTAACTTAAAGTCTTTCTTACTCAGTTATCCACATTTGGAATTAGCTTAACCTGTTGGCCTAACAGTCATGACCCAGTGTAACCACTCATGTCTCAGCACAGATGACAAAATGCAACTTGCCTAGGAAGAAATAGGCTCAGTGGAGGGCTGGCCTTGGAGAACTCATCTTAATAAAGTGGAGGCAAAGTTATTTTGGGAGGTCATGTAAGCAGAGTGATTATCATCATGGGGTCTGGGATCAAAATCCCAGGTCCAGCCTTCACTAGCTGTGTGACCTTGAGAAAGTTACTTAACCTCCCTAAACCTCAGTTCCTAATCTCTAAACAGAGGCAGTGATCATGATAGTATAGACATCTAGGAACACGATGAGGAGTAAATAAAATAATCCATGTTAAGAATTTAGTGTCTGGCATACAGTAAGCGCCCAACAACTGTTAGCCCATATTCTATAGTTACAGGTCACCGTTCCAAACCCCTCAATTTACAGAGGAGGCTCAGCAAATTGAAGGAACATTTACTCCTGCCTTCACACATAGCCACAGGCATATGCAGACACAAAGCCACAGAGCTCCGTATGTGCAAAGACCCCCTGTTTGATTTTAAAACCCTTGTGATCAGGGCTTTACTATCTAGCTATGAAAGTTTGGTTTATCTCAAAACTTTGATTTAAAAAACACGTCAATTAACCTAAGTTTGACCCTGGGAGCCCACAGGCTTAAAAACAAAAGCTAAAAAACAGGAACTGAAAAAGTTAAAAAAAAAGTGAGCAAAACTAAGTAAACAGCATGCACACTTTTTTACTTTTCTGCTAAGAAAATCCTTAACTTTGTATTTCTTAAATCCTGTTTAAAATATATTTGGCTTTCTTTTGCATCAAATGTGGACCATCATAACCATCATCCAAAGACCACTGCACTTTAAATAATGATCCATGCTTTTACTTGGCCTTTCACAGGCTGGAACAAATTACCAAATTTCTCTCCCCACCCCCCCACCCCCACCCCCACCCCCACCCACCGGCACATTTCTGCCTTTGCAGCTCTGATTACTAGAGTTGAACACATTTGAGCAGTTCATTAGACAGCAGTCCAAAGCTTCAGGGCAACTTGGGGGCCATAATCGCATAGAATTCAGAGTTTGCAGCCTGCCAGCCAAGCACGCTGCTTCATGCATGCTGCTGCTGAGCAACTCCCAGTCGCATAGAACAGCCTCCCAGCTCCAGTGTCCTCTCTAAATCTCTGGCTCATGGTAACTTTCAAGTACATGGTGAGCTTTGTCTAGCATTCTGGGACACCTTAAGGAATCTACCTGGCTCTTCTTTTTCATTTTTAAATTTTTTAAAAATTATTATTTATTATTATTGTTATTTTTTAAGCCAGGGTCTCACTCTGTCATCCAGGCTGGGGTGCAGTGGCAGGATCACAGCTCATTGCAGCCTCAAACTTCTGGGTTCAAGCAATCCTCCTGCCTTAGCCTCCCAAAGTATTGGGATTATAGGCATGAGCCACTGAGCCTAGCCTTCCTTTTTTTTTTTTTTTTTAAATCAGATTTACATTCCTCGATATTCAAGGTTCACAATGCAAAGCAACATTAACGATTTATTTTCTTCTCAGATATTGTGTGTGTGTGTGCACGCGCATGTGTGTGTAATTTTATTTTATTTTCTAGCTGGAAAGAGGCTGTTTCTCTTGGGGCTAGTCAATTCTTAGAGATGGCAAAGGGCTCAGCCTTTCATATGAAAACTACCCAATCCAGCCTTTCATATGAAAACTACCCAGTCTTGCCTGTGCACCCAAGGAGGCAATATTCCTCTGCCTTAATTAACCCACGGCCAGGTATCAGGCAACTAGGGGCCACCCCTATATCTTAGAGGCTGCCCCAAATAATTCAAACTAGCCAATCCTAAACTACCTACCCTGCCTTGCCTCTCTCATGAAAACCCCATTTATTGGGAGCACTGGCCAAACCTTCCCCCAGTTCCTATCTTCTGCTTCCTACCACCCTGGTGTTTTTCCATGTGCCCCTGCATAGCATGACCGTGCCTCCTGTCGCTAGGACCTGTGAGAATAAACTTTGTTTTGCTGAGCTTCTCCTCTGCCTTCTTTTGTGGCCACAGCTAACTAAGCATCTCATAAAAAAGTGCAAAATATCAGGTCACCCTGCCCTGCTCCTGTTCCTGCCCAAGAACCACCAGCACATGAGGGGTTAACAACACAGGCTGGGCGTTAAAATCACCTGAAGCACTTTTCTATAAAACTATGGATGTCTAGATATCCCTCCAGGCCATCTGAAGCAGCACTTCTGAGGATGCCTCGCAGGGCTCAGCTGGTCCTAGGAACTACTCAGGTGATTGTGATGAATGGCGAGGGCTGAGAACCTCCGCCCAACCAAAACAGGATGTCAGTGTACAGCCCCAGGCCCCACACTCCAAGGGCAGGCCATGTGCAAGATGAATTGCTGCAGAATCCTTCAAGGCATACCAAAAATTCCCATAAGGAGTGACCCCAATTCACCATTAAAGGGGAAAATGTCCTTCCTCAGCTCATCTAGAAATAAAACCTACAGGACTCATTTCTACCTGGGGTCACTGAAGGCCTGATCTTACACTCCAGCCAACATCACACCCTGAGTGCACATCTTATCTGGCTGAACACTGCTTCCAGCCTGTCCTCATGACTACACCCACATAACTCCACTTCACTGCAGAGTAAGTCAGAGAGAACCTTGCTACAGTTGGAGCTCTGCAGGAGAGCACAGGGGCCACCAGCAGAGTTCTCTCTAAGCAGCAGGACCAGTCCGTGTCAGATGACCATGGCCCAGGGAGCAGACAGACCCCTGAGCATCATCAGCAAAAGATGAGGGAGGCAGACAATGTAGAAGGTATTCAATGGCTGGACTAAAAGCAGCACATACAGGAGGATCATCCCAGTGTAATCAGGGCTGCAAAGAACTAGGGCAGAGATTGAATGTTGAAGCCGGTGCAGGGTGGAGAGACACTGACCAGAGCACTGGGCTCTGGGGGTAAAATGCCTGGATTAAACCCTGGCTCTGACCCATAATTTGTGGCAAGCAAGAAAACAAAAACTCTGTAAGCCTCAGTTTTCTTATCTATCAAGTGGGAATAATTGCTTTACTCGTAGGGTTATTGTGAGGAATAGATGAGATAGTGAGGCTGAGTGCCAGCACAGTAGCCGGTACTCAATCAAATATAACCGTAAAACAAAGGGGCAGTTCCTAAGGCCCAAGATGGAGTTTTAGTCAAAAGGAAATAAGGCAAAAGGCCAGTTACAAGATGGAGCAGGCCCTGCAGTGGAGTTGAAAACCCAGGTCACCGTGATGACTGTGGACTATAACTTTGGGTTCCAGTTTCTTTGCAAAAACAAGATTGTCCCCCAAGTCCTAAACAAATTGGGCAGCCATGGCCTTAGCTACAAAGGTTAGAAAGAGCCAAGCAACCATTACCCTGACTGTCTTGGCACAGGTTCAAAGCTGATGATCACTCCCTGGGACTTTGAAAGGCCATTTTCCTTTCAATCCACAGGTCCTTCCCAGTATGGTCCTTCAAGAATTATTTCTTTTTTTGTTTTTTCAACTAACCCCTGGTATTTTCCATGTCCAGTGCCACGCTTCTATCCTCATTCTGGGCAGGGGCCTCCCTCCTGTCTACCTCTCTAGCCCTTTGAGTTTCTCCATCCTGCACTGCCCCTGTTTTGCTCTGTTTCCCCATCAGCCTTCATTCTAGACCCTTCACACAGGCAGCTCCCCAGCCCACAGAGTCCAAAAGCAGGCTTTCTTCTCTACCCTTTCTCCCCACTCTCACCCAGTCCCATCCTCTGCCCTACCCACCCATCCCCGACAAGCTAGGATTTCATTATCCTCCAACTGAACCACATAAAGCCTCCATTTAGGAATTCTCATACATATTTTCATGTTAGCAACACCCACCATCTTCCCTGGAAAGTTCCCATTAGCTTTCCCTTAAGAACTCAAAATACAGTAAGACTTCACATTAACATTTTAACACAGAAACCTCTGTCCTGGCTTTTCGGTTCACTGTCATTCAGGGGGAGAAGCATTTTACCATACTCTGAGAACCAACTCCCGAGGTGGAAAAATGGGGACATTTTTCTAAACATGTTTGTTTCTGATCTTCCTTGCTGTCCTCCCCCAGCCTCCCATGAAGCTGATACCCCCATCGGATTGGACCTGCACTCTTGGTGAAATGTCGCTGCTGCTGCTGCTGCTCATGAGAGCAGAGAGATTTTTGTGATCTGTTTCTGGCACAGACCAATAGATCTGTTGTTTTCCATGGCCAAAGCTTGAACTTCTAATCTTGTCCAGCCATTTCATAAACTTGGTTATGAGACCCGTCCTACGGGGGACCGGGCAAGAGAACCATTCGAGAGCATCATTGTGGCTAAAGATCAACAGGCCCAAGTGGTAGAAGGTGGCCAAGAGGGTACTGACTCATCAGGCAGCATGTCCTACCTACTACCTGTGCTACAGAATGTTGTCTTCTGCTCATTCTCTGCACTCACACAAAGGAACTGAGTGAAAAAAACAAATAATGATATGTGATCAGTTGCATTCCTGGGTTAGCCAGTATAGGAAGAACATGGCCTTTTTATAGAGATACCAATTCATAGACCATTTTTAAAGCTGAAAGGGAACACAGGGATAACCTCTCCAACTGCCTTTTTTTTTTTTTTTTTTTTTTTTTTAAACAGATGAAGAAACTGAGGTTTTAAGAAATAAATGGACCGACCAAGGATCACAAGAGCTGAACAGGAACTGATCTCCCTCTTTCTGTACTTTTTCCATTGCACTACACTATTTACAAATATTATTTACAAAATGCATTTTTAAAATATAAGCGTATGATCAGAGACAGAAAGAGGATGTATTGGTAGAATTTTTTCTTGAAAATTATTTGTAATGCCATAATGTTTTTACAGGCAATATGCATAGCTGAATTGTTCTCGGAGAGTGATAAAGTACTCAGGATCAAAGAAGTTATTTGGTTGCCAGGAAGAAAAAAGGAAGAACGTAAAGTTGGATAGAGAAAACCAAGATGGGAGGTTTAAATATGTATTGGGGTGAATATCAGATCAAGGAGGGAAGAACAGGGATGAAAAAGGAAACACATAGAAGAAGGATATTAGAGATCAGGAGAGACAAAAACACTTCCAAGAAACCTAAAAAAGTAGTTTCAATGGTAAAGTGTGAGAATCCTCAATGTTAGCAGTTTAAAAACCTGTGAGTCCTAGAAAAGGACAATGGGGGAATGACCTCTACTAAGCAGGTGATTTACCTATTTTCTCACTCCATCCTCACAAAACCCCACTAGAGGTTATTATTATACCCATTTTACAGACAAGAAACTATGTCTCAGAGAAGTTAACTCGCCTATGGTCACAAAATGAAAATGTAGTAAAGCCAAGATTCTAATTCAAGATTGACACCAAAATCCATCCACCAGTCTAGAAGTCACGGCTTTCTTTATATCAGTAGATAGCAACACAAGTAATAGTGCAGAGATTAAATCTTTTCTTAGAGTAACGTTTAAAAAGTAACATTAGCATGTGTCATATTTGTGCCTCTAACATCACAGCCTGGAAATGCTATGTTCTACTAACCTTTACTTTGGGTCAGAAGAAGTTACTGCCAGGCATTACAGGAACTTGGACTCGGGTTTTGGAACAATCAAAGAGTGACTGATGTGGGAAGTCCTTTAATTCTTCCAGTGATAAAAAGATGATTGTACCAAGGGCTCATGTCCCCATTTCCAAGTGAGACAATGTGAGTCCTCACCTGGCAACTATAGTTTATTTTTTCTACTTCATTTCAATTCAGAGTAGGCTTCAGAAGTCCTAGTAAGTATTCAGTTTCATTTCCTTCATTCTTATGTATTTTTTAAAGTTTGGTCATATTTTCAGTATAACTTAGCTCCAAAAATTCTAATAGCACCTCTATTTAAGAATATATCACAAGGTATCCATATGTTGGGGAAATGATAATTGACTAAAAGTTCAAATTCTCTTGATAATTTTCTGTTCCAAGGAAATTGAGTGTGTGTATAAGTACATATATATAGAATATATAGATACTCATTTAGGAGGTACATTTTGCTTTCTCTTAAGATTACAACACAGCTGGAAATTAATTTAATTTTCATAATCTCTTGTGTAGTTTCTTCTTTTGTTCTACACATTACTTCTTAATCTCCCCACCCACAAAGGGGTTATAATAGCAAAGTAACTGAACGCTGAACGATGACGTTTTTGAAGTCCTAACATGACAAAAGAATTTTCACAGTTACCAGAAGTTGATTTGATAGATTTTAATAGATTTAGTTGATTTCAATGGATTATGACTTCAAATGACAGCAAAAAGGGAGTGAGGAGACTGGAAAGGACAAGAACATCAAATTAACAGAACGGAGTTTCCTCACCCGAGATAACTTTTGTTAAAACTTTTTTTAACCCAAAGCTGAATTTACTTTTTATTCATTTCCACATTAAATTATAAACAACACGTTTTGAGGTGTTATATTTAGATGTTTTTAATTTGGCCAGTCTAATACACAACCTAAAAAGTTTCCATTAGGGTGTGACAATGCCTAAAAACAAAACCAAACAAAACCTTTTCCTGTTCTCCTTAAGGTGGGTGGATCAAAGAATGTTTAGGCAGATAAGAGGGTTTCAGAGGTCGTACAGTCCCAGTTACTGAGAAGATTATAAAGAAGGATTTTTAAAATCATGGCTGTGAAGAGTTTCTTGTCCAAAAAAGCAAGAGAATTCTCCAAACAACTGTTGGTTAATGTCCAACGCAGTTTGCTACATTTCACATCTTCTCTGTCTTCAAAGGCTACAAATTTGAAACTTTACTGGGTAGGAAGGTTTTGAAACTCAAGTTCCATTTATTCTTGGCCAAACCCAGCCGTCTGGTTCCCAAGATGGGCATGCGAGAGGGTCAAACTGTTGAAATAGTGATTTCCCCATCACCCAAGCTCCCCAGAGAATGAGTTAAAAACAACTTTTAAACAAATGTAGATCTAAAACACAACGAAAAAGGTATTTTGTGTTTTAACAGCCAAGGTCCAAGGTGTCCTGGCTCTGCAGATTGAGCCCCACCTGTCTTTGTGAGTAACTTCTTATTGAAGTCAAGCGTCCTCCCCAGTGTGGTGGAAAGACATGTTCATTGCCATTTGGAAGCAAGACATAAAAGAAATCACAAAGGGCAAATTAGGACTGCTGCACCACACAGGAACTTAAAGGTTGATTTAATGTTTTTTTGGCTTTGGGGTGTTTTTTTGTTTTGTTTGTTTGTTTGTTTGCTTTTATTATGGTACTCTCTCCTAAATATGAACTGAACTTGCCTTTATCAGAGTACAAATAAGAGAGACATTCTGAGATCTTCGGTTTGACTCCTGGGTGAGTCATTCTGCATCCCCACCGCTCGCCCACCAGTCCCCAGGCTGCCATTACATTTGAAAAATAGCAAGCGAAGAATTATCAGAGGGAAAATCTAAACTATAAAGAAAAAACTAGGCCAGGGACAGTGGCTCATGACAGTAATCCTGACACTTTGGGAGGTGGAGCCCAGGAGTTTGAGACCAGCTTGGGCAATATAGTGAGACCCCATCTCTACAAAACACTTAAAAAAATTAGCCAGGCATGGTAGCACACGCCTGTGGTCCCAGCCACTCAGGAAGCTGAGGCAGCAGGATCACTTGAGCCCAGGAGGTTGAGGCTGCAGTAAGCCATGATGGTGCCACTACACTCCAGCTTGGGTGACAGAGCGAGATCTTATCTCAAAAAAATAAATAAATAAAATAAACAAATAAATAAATGAGCAATCTTCCCTTTTGTCCCCTACACTGCCATACACAACACAGGATTGAAAGTGGATACCTCAATGGTTAATCAACACTCTGACCTCAGTTTACACATGCTCTGGGAAGGAAGCCCCTTTATGAGGAGTGCATTGTGGGAAAACAAGGGGAATGTTCTTCATAAATCTCAGGGCAAAGTGCCTGTCCTGCAGCTGCATAACAAAACAGTTCCATACACACCATCCATCCACCCATGTCCTAAATAAGATTCCCTCTAGATAAATGTAGGGCATCTCCCACATTTTTCATCCCCTCTCTCCAGTTTTAGGGCTCATTTTCTTTTATACTCCCCGCATGGTCCCCAATTCTTTTTCCCTACATCATTCTCCTTCATGTCGAAATTAAATAATGTGTATAAAACACCCAGTGCAGGGCTTGATACTCTGTGGACTCACAATAAAACTGTTTGTTCCCTTCCCTTTTCAAGTAGTGGCTCTGATGCACCCTGTTTCCAGCTCTAAAGCTTCTCTCCTGTCCCCTTTCACCTTCTTGTCTCCCCCTCTCCTTATCCCCCTTACCTTACTGTGCTGATCCTCATCCTTCTCTTCCCTCGCCCCACCAAAACAGACCCAAGCACATCTGCTTTCTCCTCCCAGTTCAGTTCCAACGACATTAACTGAGCACCTGTGTCAGTGCTTGGCAATCTCTAGTGCCACCTTCACAATTTTTACCTTGTGCCTTTTCTACACATGACCTGGGCTGTATTTCTATTTAAATAAACTCATTTCTTAAAAAGTAAAGAAATGTATTTTTAAAGGAAAGCTTCTCCCTGCTATGGACAGAAACTTATATTACTTTCCCTAATTGAATTAAAGAGAGCAAACACATAACCATTAAAAATTATTTTACATATTTGTGAAACATCAAGCTGGAAAAAGTTTATAAAAAATATGAAATAAAACAATATATGACCCCTGCTCTCAAAGGATAGTTTCCAAGTGGGTAGGACAAGAATAAAGTACAGCACAGAGGCAGACGTAAAAACCAGACCTGGGAAGGTATTACAGGTGTTTACGGAGAGTACATGACGTTATAAAATGGCACACTGCGGGCCGGGCGCGGTGGCTCAAGCCTGTAATCCCAGCACTTTGGGAGGCCGAGGCGGGCGGATCACGAGGTCAGGAGATCGAGACCACGGTGAAACCCCGTCTCTATTAAAAATACAAAAAATTAGACGGGCGAGGTGGTGGGCGCCTGTAGTCCCAGCTACTCAGGAGGCTGAGGCAGCAAAATGGCGTGAACCCGGGAGGCGGAGCTTGCAGTGAGCCGAGATTTCGCCACTGCACTCCAGCCTGGGCGACAGAGCGAGACTCCACCTCAAAAAAAAAAAAAAAGGCACACTGCCGTGAAAACAGGACACTTCGAGTGAAGTGCTTATTTATTTTCTCATGCTCTCTCTCACCCTACCTTCCCATCTACCATCCATCAGAACACAATTTTCTGTAGTTCTTAGCATGGGAGCACATTCCCAAAAGTGAGAAGTATCAACAATCAAACTGAGAAGTTCGTTCTTTGTAGGTGAGACATCATCCAGCTTTGCCTCAGGCAAAGTTTGGCACTCACAATGCCAGGAGACACCATTCATGCTACAATATACATACAAATCAGCTCTGCTCTAGAGGTAGATAGTGGAGAGAAGGTATAACAGATTCACAAAGCCATTATGGATGGAGATTTCTTCTGGCTTCTTGCTGCGTTCTCTAACCATGTGGCTTTCATTCTCATAGTTGCTTCATGGTTACAAGAGGGCTGCTCCACCACCAACATCACATTTATATGACAGGAAACAAGAAGAGCAGGAAGAGGGTGGTGCCTGTACAGGGAAACCAAAGCTTTCCTAGAAACCTTTCAAGTACAACACTGGCCAGGAGAGGAGAAACTCCAGGAGAGGAGATGTGATTTTGTTGCAGTTGTCATTCTGGTTTTTGTTTTTGGACCCATTGCTGCTTTGAAAGAAACTGGAGGCCTATTAGCAAGGATGAAGGGAACAAAAGACTTTTGGATGGAAGTCACGGCCTTTATAACCTAATCTCTGACGTGATACTCCATCACTTCTGCCGTATTCTGTTGGGCACCCTGACTCCATTACATAAGAGTGTGAATACCAAGAGTTGGGCATCTCTGGGGCTGTCTTGGAGTCCAGACACCACAGAAGGCAACTAGCAACATCTGCCAGACATCGACCCTGTAACTTTTATTTCATACACCTTTATGGAACTTTCATATAGCCACAGTGCCAAGGGCACTCGATAAATATTTATCAAAGAAGTTGAAGAATGAACATTTCAAACTATTGTGCCAGGCTGCTATCTTCCAGCAAAAAGTTGGCAGCATGACCATTTTATTAGGATTCCAGCTTTTCTTTCTGCAATTGTAGGTTGGTGCAAAAGTAATCGTGGTTTTTGCCATAAACATAATGGTAAAAACCACAATTACTTTTGCACCAACCTAATATTTGGATATTTTGTTAGAGTGATTTTCAAACATAGCTCCAACGGGTCCCAAGTGGAGTCCCCAGAAGGTATCTCTTCACTTCTTCCTGGTTGAGTCAGAGAAATTCCTCTGACACCTACCTATTTTTACATATTGGGATTCCCTTAAAAAAACAATACTTTTGCAAAAAAAAATTGAAACTTTCTTATTGCATTTGTATATGTTATTTTAAATGAAAACATGAGAAAATGAATAAATGAAAACTGTGGATAGTGTTAAAAAGTACAGGTTGCTAGATTTAATACAATTAAAAGAAAAATGAGAATCCTCAGAAAAGTCATAAGCAATGAGCCCTTAATCCCAATTCAGACATCAGATTAAGCTGGTCGACTTTGGATTCAATTATACAAAACACAAAAAGAAAAAAGATGAGAAAAAAACATGCAAAAATCTAGATATATACGATTGAAGATTATGTCTTAAAAGGGAGGTAAAATTAAAATTTTCTAGCTCTTGAGGAATAGGAACTGTCTCAGAACATACAAACTTATCTTTTGACCCTTCTGTCTGATTTTCCTATTAGTTTTTGGATACAAATTACACAGAGAAGTAGACTCTTTCCTGCCTGTGTGTGCTGAAATTTACCTTGACTGCCTCTCCGCTGTCCTCAGCAGGGGCTCTCAGGCTGGCACTGGCTTTGAAGACAGGTTTTATTTAGCTGTTGTTTTTTTTTTTAACTTGATTTCATCTTCACATTTAAAGTTGGGAAATTCCCTCTTAAAATCTGGACTCACAGTTTCTCTTGAAAAGTCAGAAAATCTGGCAGCAAACTCAAACTTGGCAGGATTCCAGGCCTCCTTTGTGCACGTGAACTCATCTGCCTTGAGTTATAGTTATTTTTATACTTGCTTTTCCCTCTAACTTAAATAAGTTTCACTTATCTACTTATTCCCTACTGCAGTGGTTCTCGAACTTCAAGGGGCATTGGAATCACCTGGAGGACTTGTTAAAACCCAGATCGGGCTGGGCGTGGTGGCTCACACCTGTAATTCCAGCACTTTGGGAGGCCGAGGCAGGCAGATCACCTGAGGTCAGGAGTTCGAGACCAGCCTGACCAACATGGTGAAACCCCATCTCTACTAAAAATACAAAAAAAAAAAAAAAATTAGCTAGGTGTGGTGGCAAGCGCCTGTAGTCCCAGCTACTCAGGAGGCTGAGGGAGGAGAATCACTTGAATCCAGGAGGTGGAGGTTGCAGTGAGTGGAGATCATGCCACGGCACTCCAGCCTGGGAGACAGAGCAAGACTCCATCTCAGCAAAACAAAAACAAAACAAAACAACCAGATGGTTGGGCCCACCCTGGAGTTTCTGATTCAGTAGGACTGGGGGAGGCCAATGATGTGCATTTCTGGCATTTTCCAGGCAACGCTGCAGCTGCAGGTCCCAGAACCACACTTTGAGAACTGCTCCCCTACAACACAGTGCAGGGCCTTGCAAATAAACTGTTGAATTGTTATAGATATTGCAGAGACTAAGAGTGCACAAATGCCTTTGGTAAATTCCCATTTCACTGCTTACTCTGTCTTCGCACAAACTATTTAATCTCTTTGTACATCTCTCTTTACCTGTATAATGAAGAAAATAATAGAACTCATGTATTTCAAAGGATTGTTATTAATATTCAGTAAGATATATATAAATACTGCATCTGGTATAGTCAGTGCTAAGTAAACATGGTTATTATTATTTTTAATTATCTCCTTTCCTAGTCCGTTAGTTTGAAGTCATGGCCTACCTCTAGTTTTTCTTTGTGTAATTACCCCTTAGAAGCCCCACCAATATCTAAAGCTCTGCCTTACACAAAGCAAATACTAAATAAATATTTCCTGAGTGAATAAATAAACAAACTAATACACCCTCAAATTTCGTGGATCGAATGTTGAATAGGACAACCAAGTTCAGTCTACATTTTTATAGAGACCTTTTAATCATAGCATAAAGCCAGTTAAAATGGATATTTCTGCATTAAAGTGTAAACTCAGAGACGATTAGTAAATGTAACAATTCCCCAAGCAGGTATTAACAGCTAGTCTTTATGCACTCAGTGCCAGCATTGTTCTCTGTGCAAATTAACCCATAGAATTAACCCATAGAATCCGGCCTCAGTTAGTGTTAAACCTGATCTATCAGTTAGAAATTGCATTTGGCTACAGAGGACCCCAAAATAGTGGCTCAAACATGCGAAGTTATTTTCTCTCACATAAAAATGCATTTTAAGGTAGGCAGGTCAGGGCTGGGCAGTGGCGCGGCAGAAAGACTCTGTCTTTCTGCTCCAGCCACTGACACGCATAGCCTATCTGGGAATCCACCTCAGAGTCCAGGATGGCTGTTGAGGGCATTAGCTTCCTATCAGCTTTCCAGCCAGGAGGAAAAGGAAAGGATTCGGGACAAAAGCCTCCTCCCTCCCTTTTAAGAAGCCTTCCTGGAAGTCCCACAAAATAAATCTAGTCTGCCGGAGCCGGGCCACACAGCCACACCCTTTCTCAAGGGAAAGGCGATCTTTGAACTGAGCACGTTGCTGGCCTGAGAAATCAAGCTTCTGTTGGTTAAGGAGAGCAGGGAGAATGGGTGTTGGTTTAGAGAATTTGCCCCGTCTGCAATAACTAGCATAGACACACACACACACACACACACACACACACACACACACACACACACACACACACACACACACAGTCTTCTTTCTTAACTTCCAATGAACAACAAATCACAGGTTTCAATATTTGCTAAGTAAGCTGCCGTGAGTGTGGGTTTCACTCACACATTTTTGCTATCACATTTTTGATAAGGCAAAACTTGAAACTTAACCATGCCTCAGCCTTAGGGAAAGCAGCTGGCTCGGCAGCAGGGCCACATGCTGTGTATATGCAGAGTGTAAATTTGGATCACACACACTGTGATGATGCTGGCAGTTGGGATAAAAATAAATACCTCCCAACACTCTCTGCATTGTGATTATTGTATTCAAACCTTGAGCATGAGAGTGATGAAAGCAAACAGCGGGAGAATGAACACACTGTAACACCTCCTTCAAGGAAAGCTGATGGGATCTGAAATAACAGAAGACATCATTTAGTAGGAATCTCTCTCTCTTTCTGTCTTCCCTCTTCCCACCATCTACACTGTATCACAGCTGCAGTTTTACTTAATGTTTGCAAGCTAAATTGTAAAGCACCTATATGCCAACCTCCAAAGAGAGCCTTCTCCATTGAAACACTCCAAGCCATCAGCTAACCTTGATCTGCAGCTCCTCCATGGTTGGAGCCTCGGAGGCAGACAAAAACTCCTTTATAAAGAAGCTCGGAAAGAACTAAACTCTGAAACGATAGGCTCTCTGTGTTCTTTGTGTAGGCAGGCAATTTCCCAGCAAGGTTTCGGGTTTTGCAGTTAGCTTTTGTAATTACAATAAAAGAGAGATAGTAACCTTTAGAGTGAGTGGCAGCAGCACCCTAACACTAGGCTGTGTGAAAACAGATCACATTACTCCGGAGCCTCACATTGCAGCCCGGGTTATTGTGCAAAACTGGGTTCTGTTGTAGGCATCCAGGGAGCCTTTCTTCATCAAGGGAGGTCATTGCACCTGTGCAAAGCAGATTTTTTTTTTTTTTAAGATTCTTTTTTTTCTTTTTTTTCCACCCCCAGTTCAACTGATATTGAAAGTCACTGCAAAGTAGATTTGTGTGAGGACATATCAGGGGATGGGCGGTGAAGGAGGAAATCTTGTAGGGGTCAGGGCACAGTGTCCACAGGCAGAGTAAAGTGTTGGGTGAACCACGCCGGGGATGAAACTGTTCTGCAATTCCTTTGGATGCTGCATGTGACTTGCTGGAGCAGACAGAAACTCAGGTGTTTGGCCGTCTTGATCAAGCCACCGCATCAACAGAGTTTAGAAGCTGCTGGTCATCATCACTTGTGATTTCCTGTGATAAGAATGAATATTAGTAAATCAGGAACTGTTTTCAGCTCTGAAGACTTTCTTTTAATTTTTTCACGACACATGAGCCTTGCATATAATGATAATCTATCTAATAGATATCAATTAAAAAAAATCCTAAAGGATATTTTCATTCTTCAAGCTGAGCATCTGCTAGTGGAAGGATTTCAAGGGCATGGTTCTCATCTACTCCTGGTAATGGCTCCCTCCACATCACAATAGCAGGGTCGGAACTGTGTGGAAGAGGCAATGAACGGTGGAAATTCAGTCCCAGTCGAGGCGGCTCAGTGGATAGAAGACATAGAAAATGTGAAGTGAGGAAAGCAGTCAGTCATTCGTTCATTCAACAAGTACTTATTGAGTGCCAGCTGTATACTACCATTTGACCCTGTTCTAGTGTTAATCATCATTCTAGGAACTAGACAGACCAGATCCCTGCCCTTGTGAAGCTCAAGTTCAACCAATGTTTCTTGTGCAGGATGTATGGGCGAATTTCTGTACTAGGCACTGTTGGGGGACAAAAATCAGTAATTCGCAGCCATCAGAAATCCTCAGGTTTCTTACGAGCTTGTGAGGGAGATACCAATGCCATGTTGGGAGCTTATACAGGACGTGGTCAGGGCTCAAAGAAGGATGTGTATGGGTAGGAAGTGCTCTGAGCCTAATACACATGAAAGAGCAAAACAAAATTAGCAGAAGCTGGGAGGAGCTGCAGAAGGGAGCACGGTAAAGTGAGGCCCACACAGGGAGAGGGATCTGGACTGGGTTAATTTTGAATTTGGAGTTTAGGGCTCTTCGCTCCATGTCCCTTACCACAACCTGTAAATTTCGGCTGGACCTAATCAGGCCATTCATGGGGCTTCGGAGCCCACCCATTCTGTAGCCCAAGTGGCTAGAAGTAGGGCATAAGGGTTAGCAGGACATTTTAAGCATATGTATGTGTCCCTCCCTATCCTTCAGGCTTCTTGGGGGCTGAAAAGGGTGTACCGAAGAGGTTACAAAGCAATCAAAGAAGTATTTTGTTCAGCATGCAAATTATTTGAAAAAAATTTTTGAGCCAATATTTAAAAATCAAAAGATTTCCATTTTGTAACGCAGCTTTCCAGCATGTTTATTAGAGATCAGACGCTATGGCAACACTGGGCCCACACTACTGCAATATAAGAGGAGGCCAGAGCAGAAGTTTCCACTGACCCCTCCCTCCCACGTAGATGAGCCATGCACCCACACACCCAGTCCCCACTACTCCCATAGGTCTGCCCTACTCCGAAGTCAACGATCAGTTGCCATTTCTCATGAAAAGTACAATGTTGGTATTTTAGCGTAAAGAAATATCCTTTTCCCATGTTGCTATCAAATATGGGGACATGAAAGACCTGAGGGATGGCATATCTTTCAAGAAGCAAAAATCATTCTTTCCTTCATTTTACAAATATTTATTGAGGGCCTACTATGAGTCAGGTACTGTTTTAAACACTGGGGATACAGCAATGAGAAAAAAAAAGACAATGCTCTCCTCTACCCA
Source organism: Pongo pygmaeus (assembly GCF_028885625.2). Lineage (NCBI taxonomy): Eukaryota > Metazoa > Chordata > Mammalia > Primates > Hominidae > Pongo > Pongo pygmaeus. The sequence goes on from NC_072377.2 coordinate 61,990,929, forward strand.
CCACTTGAGGAGCTATTTTTTATTTGCGAGAGACAGACAATAAACAAATACATAATATATCATCAGGTAGTAGTGGTATGAAACATGAGAGGAAAAGGTAGGGGTAGGGTGAGAGAAGAGGATTAGTTAGGATGGGGTGAAAGGGGCAGATGTGTCATTGGTCAGGGAAGGCCTCTCTGACAAGTGATGTCTGAACAGAAACCTGAGTGACTAGATAGGTGAGTGCTGAGAGGGTATATTTCCTTGTAGAAGAAAAAAATATTCCAATGTATCTAATACGCAACGAGCATTTGAGTCAAAAGAATTTAAGGCCGTTAGGAAATAAATTAAGGTTAAAAAAAAAACATGGAAAAGCACACAGAAAGATCGGGGTCCCATCTTCAAGAATCCTGCTTTTGCAATTAAAAAAAAAAAGATTTGAATTTTTATAGTCATTTTGCTGCATGGGAGACCAAAGTCAAGTTTAATATTAGCAATCTAATTACATTTCAATCTTTGTGACTGTGTGAGATAGGTAAGAACATCTCCATGCTTCAGACAGAGAAATAAGGCTCAGATCAGATCATCTAAGGTCTCTGCTTGCAATAACATGGTTACTAAGTAGTAGAGACAAGATTATCCTAACTCCAGTCCAGCATCTTTCCAAGGTTATGCTTCAGTAACTTCCTCCAAAGCACCCAGAACAAGAGTAGAGCGAAAGCAAACCTAGGGAGAGGAGGTAAGGAGGACAGAAGCAGAGAGGTCCAGGAAGCGCTTCAGAGTAACCAGCTCTAGATGTGGAATTTCTTCACGATGTCATGTTATCTTGGAAATGCATACACATTTTGCATTTATTCTGTAATATATCCATATTTGTCAATTTCAATCAAATAAAGAAACACATTACAGGAAAGTGTACCATGTTTACTACCCAACTTTGCTTGCCAATCCTCCAAATGCACTCAGGACCTCAGTTTTGAAAATGGTGCCAGGGGTCTGCAGAATGTTACAACCAGTCCAGCAGAACAAGAGCTAATAGGGAATTGACCCAGAAATGCTACAGAACATAATATTCTCTATCAAATGCATAATTATTAAGATGTATCAAATTGATTGAAATAGTCTCTACACTACAAATATAAGCAATCATGTATTACCAAACGGTATTCAAGCGTCAAACCTTTGTTTCTATCTTGAAGTTAGATTTGTAAGATGTTGTGCACATCTGGAGAGAAAATAACACAGTCCAAGAAAGGTGGAGGTGGTAAAAATCCGAGAATAAAGTCATTGTCGTTGAGTGCAAATAAGTGCTTTTCTGAGACAATTTTCCTTTACTGTATAATAATTCCTTATTCCTTAAGGGAAAAGTATAACATTACTGTTCTGGAATGTATCATGTAGATGTTGGTATCTCTGCACTTTTCTAATCATAAACTGTTACAGATGGGTTTCCAAAGTTCTGTAGGTCACAGGATGAGAATCATTCACCCTTGTCCTATGTCTCGTTCTTTTATAATCGCAGGGTTGTTTTTTTTTACCTAGTTTTTTGTCCATCTCTAGTAGAGATACTCTTCTTTCCAACTTTCCCCTAAAGGGCTATATTTATATTGCACCTGATATTTTACCCAACCTCTGAGTAGGAAGATGAACCTGGCAAGCATCTTTCTTCAAATCATTTATCATGCTTGCAAATGGCTGGCATGAGTCCACATTATTTCCTCTGCATTCCAATGCATGTTTTTAAGGCGTCTTTTAATGTACCATTTAGGAAAGAGCTCCATATATCAAGAAACAAAAAACAGCCAAGGAATCTAATATTCTGTCCAAGACCTGTGAAGGAGATGCTGATATTTGTTCATTTGAATCAAGCCTTCTAGAAATGAATCTGGGTATGAGTTAGTAGTGGATTTAAAAAAAGGAGTGTGGCATTGTCCTTCTGGGGCCTATTTCAAGAGAGAGAAAAAAAAGACTTCATCTGTAAGCCATTTGAGAAAAAAACTGATGGGGCAGTTCTCTCCAAATGCTTTGCTTCGGCCTCTAACAAGAGAAAAGGTGCCATTTCCCTCCCATCTCTTTTTCCAGCTTCTAATTCATGTCCTTTAAAAAACTTGATTGTGTAAATCACTAAATCCCCACTTGCTCAGTTGTCCTAGTTTAGGCTGTCATTATTGTTCTCCTCCCTTGCTGGAATGGCCTCCTAATTCATCTGCCCACCTCTGCTTTCTTCCCACCACAGTCTACCCTTCCCACTGCCCCAGAGAAAACGTGGTAAAGGACAGATCTGGTCATGTCCCTCTTGTGATTAAAAGTCTCAGAGGTGCCCACTGCCTGCAGGGGAAAGTCCACATGCACTAGCATAACACACCAAGTCCTTCCTGTTCCACCCTACTCACCTTTCTCCCTCATCTCAGGAGCTCTGTGTTCCATGCAGTCCTGGCCCAGCCTCAGTAGACTGCTCATCTGCTCTACCTTTGTTGCCATGCCCTCTTGCCTGTTGGCCTCTCAGAATGAAAACCCTTTTCCTTTTCTCTGCTGGTTTGACTTCTACTCAACCTCTAGGATATAGCTCATATGTCTCCTTCTCTCAAGGTTTCCCCAGCTCCACTCAGCATACCTCCAATACATTTCTAATTTAGCAGGTATATTTTAATAATTTTATTTTACCATCTCTACTCAGCCCCACCAGCTCTCAGAGGATAAGGACTAGGCTTTAATTATCTATAATGCCCCCCAGGGGCACTAACTCTTATGAACATCCAATCTGCCCTGTTTTGAAAAAAAAATCTCATGGAAAGAAGCTGAGAGATGTTGCAGCAGGTGCTTGAGGTAGGCTCCTGGTGGCAAAACTGGACCTGTTCACTATAGCTGCAGCTGAAATCAGGTGAGCAGAATGCATGTAGCCTGGGGCACAAAATATGTCTGCCACAGGCATGTTGATTTGAATAAGCACGGAAATGCAGGGTAGGAGGGCACGTCACAGGCCCCAGCCCAGCTGCCCATGTAGCATAGGAATGCTTTTACAGATTGCTTCAATGGGGAGCTTCCACTGTTCTCCCTCCTTTGACAAGAGCAAATGATATCACCAGACAGCTCATTGATGGGCATTTTTGCCAAACATAATTAATCTTATTTTAATGATAATAATAGTAACATTATCAAGTGCTTATTTTATGCTAAGTACTGTCCTAAGAGCTTTGCATGTACCGTTTGATTTTCATAAGCACCATATGTGGTAAATACATTCATTATCACCCCCATTTTCTAGGTAGACTGTAGCAGATGCTGCCTGTGCCCTATCCACCTCCCCTCAAGCCTCCCCATTTTAGTGCAGGCAAGCAGAACTCCCTAATGCCTGCACCTGCAGCTCTTGGCCAGAGATCATTCTCCGGTACAAGAGCCCATTTTCCTGCAGTATGTTTGGTCAGAAGTACCAGAGAATTAACACCTCCTAGAAGGATTCCTCAGTCAATGACTGAGAGGATTGCTTCTCAAGTGGGTTGGCTCTGAGTTATGTGGTCTACACTGGCTCCCAGAGTTCCCTAGAGGGGTTAAGCTCTGGTTATCTGCAATTGAAACACTCTTGATAATTCACCTGTTACTGGCTGCCTTACCTCCCCCTGCTCACTTCCCTGCTCTCTTACCACTGTTTCCTGGAATACCTCCTAGTATTTGCATTTTGAAACCTGATCTCTAGGTCTACTTCTGGAGGAACCTAACAAAGATAATTGGGCCAAGGCACTAAGAAGATCCAGGACTTGCCCAAGATGATTTCTCACTCGAGGGCCCACACTCTTATCCACTACCCTGTACTGTTAACTCATCCAGGTTTTCCCGCTGTAAAAACGAACAGCCATCATTTCCTTCCTCTGTGCCCAAATATGTGAAGACAGCCAAAGACTCTCCAATTCCTTCTGCCATGACTGTTACAAACATGGTTTCCATACCAATCATCCCCTCGTGAGGCAACCTCTCCCCTGTACAAATTTTCCACTTAAAATTAAACACATGAATTTTTTTCTGCTTTTTACCTTACATATTTCATCCATCTGCTTTTTGTTCCTGTGCCGTTATAGAAGTACAGAATTCAAAATATGGTACGGCAGACTATTCAATTTTAATCCTATTTTAATACCAAAAAAAAGTTCCTGGAACTAGTTCTATGTTCAAAATAGCATCCATGCAAACAAAATGTTGAATTGGTTACTATGAATCTTACTAATATAAGTAATGCTTACATTAATAAGGTCTTATAAATGTAGCAAGATATGAATATTGATGTATTTATTATTTATTTATTAACAGCAACAACAAACACTCTGATTTCTTCTGTGTATTTTAGTGAATTACATCCTCATCCAGAGGTCCTGAATTTATCTTTGTCACGCTTCCTTCTCTATCATCTATGTCAGTCATAAACAAAAAATCAGGCATCATAGATGAGCTGTATATAGAAAGCATTCCCAGAAGTAAGCACCACAGTGGGGTGCACAGAACATATTGTTGATGAATTTAAGGTTCTTGGACTGCTATCTGGAATCAGTCTATATACAACATAGTCAAAGTAAAATAATAAATTTAGGAATTGTAACATGTCATAAACAGATCCTAAGATGAAGAGTCACAGAATGTTATGGCAAGAGGCTGGGCATGGTGGCTCATGCCTATAATCTCAGCACTTTGGAAGGCCGAGGTGGGTGGATCACTTGAGGTCCAGAGTTTCAGACCAGCCTGGCCAACGTGGTGAAACTCCATCTCTACTAAAAATACAAGAATTAGCTGGGTGTGGGGGTACACGCCTGTAATCCCAGATACTCAGGAGGCTGAGGCAGGAGAATCACTTGAACCCAGGAGGTGGAGACTGTAGTGAGCCAAGATCACACCACTGCACCCCAGTCTGGGCAACAGAGTGAGACTCAGTCTCAAAAAAAAAAAAGGAATATTATGGCAAGCGAAACTCTAAAGAACAACTATTTCAATTTCATCTTTTACGGAATTTAAGATCTTACAACTAGGTAGTGACATAATCAGAAATAGAACCCAGATTTCTTAGCTCTGAATTCAGTGCTTAGTCCACTTATCACAACCTGTTACAAATTGTGAATAATTCATTTTTCATCCCAATCACAATAGAGTATCTTTGCATACCAAGTCACTAACTCATCTCCTATGATGACCAATACCTGGTTTGAAGTAATACATGAAACTAATTAAATGTTTGTCACAGAAATTTAGAATTAAGGACAATGAGGGACTGAACCAATGAGGGACTGAGCCAGTGGATGGCTCTTGAATTGAGATGTCATGCTAAACAGTAAATTTTGAATTTAAATTTAAATAAGATCGATGTAAGTGACAACACAGAGCCCCTAAGAAACAGAGAATACTCTGAGCCTCACTTTCCCAGACCAGTTCTTCTGAGACCTGGTGATATTTATACTTCATGAAGCTTATTTGTTTTTTGTTTCTTTGTTTGTTTGTTTTTTGAGATGGAGTCTCACTCTGTTGCCCAGGCTGGAGTGCAGTGGTGTAATCTCCATTCACTGCAAGCTCTGCCTCCTGGGTTCACGCCATTCTCCTGCCTCAGCCTCCCGAGTAGCTGGGACTACAGGCGCTCACCACCACACCTGGATAATTTTTTCTATTTTTGGTAGAGATGGGGTTTCACTGTGTTAGCCAGGATGGTCTCAATCTCCTGACCTCGTGATCTACCTGCCTCAGCCTCCCAAAGTGCTGGGATTACAGGCGTGAGCCACCATGCCCAGCCGCTTATTTGTATTTTTAAAGTAATGTCCTGTAACACATTTACTTGGGCTAGTTTGAGTATGTATCTCTTCCTGTAACCAAAAGTCCTGGATAGAAGACTCTTCCCTCTTCTTGCTACTAAGCTAAACAACTACTTTTTAAAAAATGGGTGTCAGATAATGGAATAGGAAGAATGGCCATTGGAATTAGCATGAAGAACTGAATCAGCATGAATGAAGTAGGAGACTAAGTTTAACCAAATACCAGCTGTGGTTGGAGAATGTTGTTTTATGGGGAAAAGAGGCTGATATTCCTCTCTAAGTCCTTTAGCAAGTTTAGAATCAGGCCCTTGACAGTAGAAATGTATGAGAGTCTTCAAGAGGCCCATCTGCTGTTGGCTGTCTTCAAGAGACCCATCTCACGTGGAATTATGCCCACAGGATCAAAGTAGAGTTGAAGAAAGATCTATCACATTAACAGAAAACAAAAAGGAGCAGGGGTCACTATTCTTATAACAGACGAAACAGACTTTAATAGTGAAAGAGGACAAAGAAAGGCATTACATAATGATAAAGGGTTCAACAAGAAGACTTAACTATCCTAAGTATTATACACCCGACACTGAAGCACCCAGATTCATAAAACTACTACTTCTACACCTATGAAAAGACTTAGCCACACAATAATAGTGGTGGACTTCAACACCCCAAGGATAACATTAGACAGATCACTGAGGCAGAAAACTAACAAAGAAATTCTGGACTTAAATTTGACACTTGACCAATTGAACCTAACAAACATCCACACGATACTCCACCCATAAGTCACAGAATATACATTCTTTTTCATCTGCACGTAGAACATACTCCAAGATCCACATGCTCAGCCATAAAGCAAGTCTCGATAAATTAAAAATCAAAATCACATTAATCATAGTCTCTGACCAGTGGAATAAAAGTAGAAATTAATACCAAGATCTCCCAAAACCACACAATTACATGGAAATTAAACAACTTGCTCCTGAATGACTTTTGGGTAAACAATAAAATTAAGGCAGAAATCAGCAAATTCTTTGAAATAAATGCAAATATGAACACAACACAGCAAAATCTCTAGGATGCAGCAAAAGCAATGTTAAGAAGAACGTTTATAGTGCTAAACGCCTACCTCAAAAAGTTAGAAAGATCTCAAAGTAATGATCTACTGTCACACCTAGAGGAACTAGAGAAACAATAACAAACTAACCCCAAAGTTAGCAGAAGTAAAGAAATAACTATAATCAGGGCAGAATTAAATGAAATTGAGACCCCCAAATCCACACAAAAAATCAATGAAACAAAAAGTTGGTTCATTGAAAGGATAAGCAAAATCAATAGACCACTATCTAGGTTAGCATGGAAAAAAAGAGAAGATTCAAATAAGCATAGTTGGAAATGACAAAGGTGACATTACAACCAATCCCACAGAAACACAAAAGATCCTCAGAGACTATTGTGAAAATCTCTATGCATACAAACTAAAAAATCTAGAGGAAACAGATTAATTTCTGAAAACACACAAGCTCCCAAGATTTAATCATAAATAAATTGAGACCCTGAACAGTCCAATATCCAGTTCCCAAACTGAATCAGTAATGAAAAAAAAAAAACCTACCAACCAAAAAAAGATGGATTCACAGCCAAATTCTACTAGACATACAAAGAAGAGCTGGTACCAATTCAACTGAAACTATCCCCAAAAAATCAAGGAGGAGGGACTCCTCCATAAGTCATTCCATGAAGCCAGCATATCCTGATATGAATACCTGGAAAAAACATAATGAAAAAAGAAAACTGCAGGCTAATATCTCTGATGAACATAGATGCAAAAATCCTCAACAAAATACTAGCAAACCAAATCCAGCAGCACATCAAAAAGTTAATTCACCACAATCAAGTAATCTTCATTCCTGAGATGAAAAATTGGTTCAACATATGCAAATCAATAAATGTGATTCACTACATAAACAGAATTAAAACCAAAAACCATATGATCATCTCAATGGATGTAGAAAAAGCCTTTGCTAAAATCCAACATCTCTTCATGATAAAAAACCCTCAACAAAGTAGGCATCAAAGTAAAATACTTCAAAATAATAAGAGCCGTCTATGACCACAGACAACATCACACTGAATGGGCAAATACTGGAAGCATTCCTCTTGAAAACTGGAACAAGAAAAGGATACCCACTGTCACCACTCCTATTCAAGATAGTACTGAAAGTCCTAACCAGAGCAGTCAGGCAAAAGAAAGAAATAAAAATCATCCAAATAGGAAAATAAGTAGTCAAACTACCTTTCTTTGCTGACAATATGATTCTATACCTAGAAAACTAAGGACTCTGGCAAAAGGCTCCTGGAACCAGTAAATAACTTCAGTAAAGTTGCAGGATACAAAATCAATGCACACAAATTAGTAGCATTTCTATACACCAATAATTTTCAAGCTGAGAGCGAAACCAAAAATACAATCCCTCTTACAACAGCCACACACAAAAGAAAATACCTAAGAATACGTCTAACCAGGGAGGTGAAAGATGTCTATAAGAAGAACTATAAAACACTGCTGAAATAAATCATAGATGACACAAACAAATGGAAAATCATTCTGTGCTCATGAATTAGAAGAATCAACATTGTTAAAATGGCCATACTGTCTAAAGCAATCGACAGATTCAACACTATTCTTATCAAACTGCCAATGTCATTTTTTACAGAATTAGAAAAAAACTATTTTAAAATTCATATGGAACCAAAAAAGAGCTCAACTAGCCAAAGCACTCCTAAGCAAAAAGATCAAAGCCCAAGGCATCACATTACCAGACATCAAACTATATTATAAAACTACAGTAACCAAAACAGCTTGGTACTGGTACAAAAACAGACACATACACCAATGGGACAGAACAGAGAACCCAGAAATGAAGCTGCACACCTATAACTGTCTGTTCTTCAACAAAGTCAACAAACATAAACAATGGGGCAAGAACTCCCTATTCAATAAACAGTGCTGGGAAAACTGGCTAGCTACATGAAGAAGGATGAAACTGGATCCCTACCCTTCACCATATACAAAAATTAAATCAACATGAATTAAAGATTTTAATGTAGGACTTCAAACTATAAGGATCCTAGAAGAAAACCTAGGAAACACCATTCTGGACATCAGTCTTGGGAAAGAATTTATGACTAAGTCCTCAAAAGCTAATGAAATAAAAACAAAAATTGACGAGTGGGATCTAATTAAACCAAAGAGCTTCTGCACTGCCAAAGGAACCATCAACAGAGTAAACAGACAACATACAGAATGAGAGAAAATATTCACAAACTATGTATCCAACAAAAGCCTAATATGCAGAATTTATAAGAAACTTAAATAATTCAACAAGCAAAAAAGCAACACCATTAAAAAGTAGGCAAAGGACATGAACAGACACTTCTAAAAAGAAGACACACAAGCAACCAACAAACATATGACAAAATGCTCCACATCATGAATCATCAGAGAAATGCAAATCAAAACCACATGAGATACCATCTCACATCAGTCAGAATGGCTATTAACTGAAAACTCAGAAAAGAACGGATGCTGGTGAGGCCGCAGGGAAAAGGGAATTTTTATACACTGTTGGTGGGAATGTAATTCAGTTCAGCCACTGTGGAAAGCAGTGAGATCTGGAGATTTCTCAAATAACTTAAAACAGAACTACCATTCAACCCAACAATCCCATTACTGGGTATATATCCAAAAGAAAACACGTTTTTCTACCAAAAAGACACATGCGCTTGTAAGTTCCTTGCGGCACTATTCACAATAGCAGAGACATGGAATCAACCTAGGTTTCCATCAACAGTGGATTGGATAAAGAAAATGTGGTACATATACATTATGTACCACTCAGCCATAAAAAAAAAACAAAATCACATCCTTCGCAGCAACATGGATGCAGCTGGAGGCCATTATCATAATAAACAAATTAACACATGAAAAGAAAACCAAATGCCACATGTTCTCACTTATAAGTGCGAGCTAAACATTGATTATTCATGGATATAATGATGAAAACAATAGACACTAGGGATTAATATAGAGGGGGGAAGAAGGAAGAGGGCAAGGGTTGAAAACCTAACTCTTGGGTATACTATGCTCACTACCTGAATGACAGGGTCATTCATATCCCAAACCTCAGCATCATGCGATAAACCTATGTAATAAATCTGCACATGTACTCCCTGAATCTAAAATAAAAGTCAAAATTTTTTTTTAAAGAAAGGTGTGTGTTTTGAATGGTGAGTTTTCTCCACCCACTTCCTTACCCCACACTGCTTTAGACTTGCCCTGGTAGTTCCAACCAAGAGAAAGAAAGGAGCAGAGCCTAATATGTGACTATAAAAGGGCATGTTCTCAGGCCGGGCATGGGGGCTCATGCCTGTAATCCTAGAACTTTGGGAGGCTGAGATGGGTGGATCACCTGAGGTCAGGAGTTCGAGACCAGCCTGGCTAACATGGTGAAACCCCATCTCTACTAAAAATACAAAAATTAGCCGAATGTGGTGGTGCATGCCTGTAATCCTGGTTACTCCGGAGGCTGAGGTAGGAGAATCGTTTGAACATGGCAGGCAGAGGTTGCAGTGAGCCAAGATTGTGCCACTGCACTCCAGCCTGGGCCACAGAGTGAGACTCTGTCTCAAAATAAATAAATAATAAAATAAAAGGGCATGTTCTGTTTCCCACCAGCTACTCTTCTGACCATGGATTCATAGTCCTTCTGAGCTCTCTGATACTCCCAGCTTTGGGAGGTGGGTCAGCACCTTAAGTCAATTTCCTACTAGTCTTATTGGTTTCCATAGACCTAAGATAGTCAATATACCTCAATCAATAAAGCATGTCAATAGGGTTTCTCCCCAAAAACATTAAACACAATTGTATTGGCACTATTCATTTTCAGTCAACAACCCGTCTCCCACTTCTTTGTTGACAGACCCTTATTATCCATTTCTCAGTGATCCTATCCCCACCTCATCAGCTCAGAAAAAAAGCTAAATGAATTTAAGACCAGCATGTGTTCTTATGGCTTAAGCCACTGTTCATCAGGTTTTCTGTTAATTACAAGTTAACCCTGGTAAAATAAATAATGGATAGCACTAAAAGTTTGTATTATGTGCTGAAAGCTTTCCAAGTGCTTCACGTGGACTGGTTCATTCAATCTTCACAACAATCCTAAGAGAATGATGATGATGATTATTATTATTATCGTCATCATCCCTATTTTACATCTGAGGAAATGGAGGCACAAAGATGTTAACTTGTCCGTTGTCTCAGAGATAATATTTATAGAGTTAGCATTTACGTCTAGGCATATGGTTCCATCATCTGTGCTCTTTAGCACTATATTAGACTACCCGAATATAATAGAATGATTTATAATAACATATAAAAATTATTAGATTGAGTTGCCTTATTTTTGACCACAAATTGAACATTAACACATGGATTAAGCAAAACCATGTAGTTGTCCATTATACCCAGGCTAAATTTTGTTACCTGGTCTGTGTTTTAGAAGTCATATGGCCAAGGGCTCTGCTATAAACCATTAAAACCTTTTGTTCTCTGTCAACCCTAGATTAGACCTTGCCAGGAGAGCAATTTAACAATTGGTAACTGTTTAAACATTACCCCTGAAGGAAGCCTTCCATTCCTGCTTCTCTCTCTTGTGTAGCCTTGTTCTTGTAGCCTCCCACTCAGAAATCAACTGAGACCTATCTGTAGGAATAATGCTGTTCAAAAGAACCTTTCCTTCTTGTATTCAGCACTGCTAGAGACTTAGAAGTGGGTGCATGGAGAGACATTTTTTTCTTGCCTGTTGCCAGCACTGCTAGACACTTGGAAGTGGAAGGTGTGAAGAGACATTTCTTTCTTGTGTCCATTCTTTATTTTTGTTTATTTTGTTTGCTATCATTGCTTGGCTTTAGGTACCTAGATTTTATACATACCGTGGGCCAAAATCTGACCAAATTGTTTCCCAAAATGCATTTATTTTCCTGCAAGGAGTGAGTCTGCAGAAAGGAAAACCAGATATCTGAGTTATTATACTCAATCAATAGCTCTGCTGGGCTGGTCCCCAGTGGCTGAGAAATTGTGTTTTTGAGAAGGATGTGTGCTCATCAACACAACTACATAAACAACTCAGCAAGTTAACACAAGATAAGGATTGTCCCAGTGGCCAAGGTATTTCAGATAAACTAAATAACTATGTAAAATGAACAATTAAATAAAACAATGTCATGATTTTTATATATTTTTTTTAATTTGGATACCAAAATACACACAAACACATATACACACAAAAAACAACAACAACAGAAAGAGTATCATTTGCAAAGTCCCTGTGTTGGGGACAGAAATCTTGATGTAGATTTTTAAGGCATTTCACGAAAATAAAGATATTGAAGTCTTCCTATTTCTGAGCCCCAACTTTCTCTTTGTGAGATAAGTTTTTGATAGACTAGAAAATTGTCTCTTAAGGTTCTTGTCAGGTCAAAAAACTTGCTCCCTCACCTCGATTCCCATGCTCTTTACAGCTCCTCCTATTATGGTACTAATTGCATCCCATTGTTCTGTAATTAGCAGGGAGAGTTTCTTTCTGTCTCCTACCACTTGACATGAATGCAAAGTCAGATATTAACCCAGCAATGGCCCAGGATTGAGGCTTTGAAATGAATAGATTGATATCAAATCCTCAATCCAAATTTTGAATGCTATTGCTGTAAGAAAATTATCAAAATCATCATCATTCTAGAAATTCACAGGAAGCAATCAGGCAACTATTACTAAAAGCTATGCTTTGATAATATGGAGAATAAGACCCTTGGGCACTTATCTAACATGTGCTGACTATAATTACAATATGCGTACAATCTGAAAAGATGACTGTTTTTAAAGATTTTTGAGGCTGGGCACAGTGGTTCACGCCTGTAAACCCAGCACTTTAGGAAGCCGAGGCAGGTGGATCACTTGAGGTCAGGAGTTTGAGACCAGCCTGGCCAACATAGTGAAACCCTGTCTCTACTAAAAATACAAAAATTACCCGGGCGTGGTGGTGCACGCCTGTAATGCCAGCTATTCAGGAGGCTGAGGCACAAGAATCGCTTGAACCCAGGAGGTGGAGGTTGCAGTGAGCCGAGATTGCGCCACTGCACCCCAGCCTGGGCGACAGAGCAAGAGTCTGTCTCAAAAAAAAAAAAAAAAAAAGAGTGACCAGTGACCACACAAATGCTCTGAGTTATTGGTGAAAGTAAGCTTTTTCGGTGAAAACAAAAATATTTTGGCTATCATACTCATGGTGCCATTCAGGTGCAGTGGATTCTTTACCTGGAGAATATCCTGTTCCAATGACAGAGAGAGCATGGGAGCCCTCAGAGAACTGTGAAAGAATCTGATGGGCAGATCTTCCTCAAAGAAAGGTTCACTGTGGAATAGTCGCTGCTCCGCATGTGCGTTTTCCAGCAGTGGGTGGGCACGTTCTGATTCACAGAACTAAAGGGATTTAAAGGACAGAATTTTTTTTGTTCTATGTGATTAGAAATACGCTGCTATCGGGCCGGGCGCAGTGGCTCACGCCTGTAATCCCAGCACTTTGGGAGGCTGAGGCGGGCGGATCACCTGAGGTCAGGAGCTCGAGACCAGCCTCAACATGGGGAAACCCAGTCTCTACTAAAAATACAAAATTAGCCGGGCGTAGTGGTGCATGCCTGTAATCTCAGCTACTCGGGAGGCTGAGGCAGGAGAATTGCTTGAACCTGGGAGGCGGAGGTTGCGGTGAGCCGAGATCGCGCCACTGCACTCCAGCCTGGGCAACAAGAGCGAAACTCCGTCTCAAAAAAAAAAAAAAAAAAAAAGAAATACGCTGCTATCACAGAGAAGATGTTGAAACCAACAAAAAAAGGCAAAGAATGAATGACTGCAAAATGTGTTCCTTCAAAAGAAAAAACAAAACAAAAAATGCATAAGAAAGGAAGAAAAGGAAGAGGAGAGAAAGGGAGGAAAGAGCCCCTAATTCCATTAGTTGGAAGAAACTGTTGTAAGAGAGGAAAGGAGGAAAAGGAATGCATTTCAAGACCAAGCAGGATATCGCGGTAGAGCTCTAAGAGAGTCTGCTCATTTCTCCACGTCTCATGGATTTGGGAGAGCCTCCCCAAGCAGGTTCCTCCTGCCTTTGGGGAGAGCCTCAGAGAAGCAGGTTGGCCAAGATGTAAGAGTTTTTGAATTTTGCTTTTCATGTGGCTAGATAACAGCCACATGAATGAAGGAGTTTACCAACTTAATCATGCTAATCCCCTCCACCCAGAATGAAATAAGTGTCTTCTTTCCAAGAGAGATAGGCGTCCTCCAATCCTCCCAGTGCTCAGATCCTTGTCTGCAATTGATCATCGCCAAGTCTCATATGCAAGAAACAAACACAAAAAATTAAAGAACCTACTGAGTAGGCAAGAGGGTTTTTTTGGAACAAAATGTCCATCTCATCAGGCCACTGGCCGCATTCCTCTGGCCATCTAGAGGAGATCTCTTAATTAAGCCCTCTCTCTCTTTTTTTTTTTTTTTTTTTTTTTTGAGATGGAGTCTCACTCTGTCGCTAGGCTGGAGTGCAGTGGTGCAACCTCAGCTCACTGCAACCTCCAACTCCCTGGTTCAAGCGATTCTCCTGCCTCAGCCTCCAGAGTAGCTGGGATTACAGGCTTCTGTCACCACACCCAGCTAATTTTTGTATTTTTAGTAGAGATGGGGTTTCACCATGTTGGCCAGGATGGTCTCGATCTCTTGACCCCATGATCTGCCCACCTCAGCCTCCCAAGGAGCTGGGATTACAGGCATGAACCACCGTGCCCAGCCAAGCCCATCTCTTAATTAAGAGAAATTCTCTCCAGGTAGTTGTATAGTTGATTCATTCCTTTAAGTTAAAAAAAAATGCAGAAATAGCACGATGAGAGATCACTATGTACAACAACTTGCCTCCTATCCTTTCCCATCCCCCATTGCTCCAGGAGAAAATGTGCTTTGTAGAAAGCTCAAAATGTGAATGAAAGAAAAGCGCTGGAGTTGAGACAAATTTCTAGTTTGGAAACAAAAGCGCCAATATCATGATGAAAATTGTTCTCTACCACAGGGGACACTGGCCCAGTGCTCCCAGCTTACAGCCCTAGGACTTGAGACAACCACAAGGAGTTAACATTTGCTGAGTGCTTGCGGTGCAGGCTGAGCGCTTATGCACATTATCTCTTTTGAAAATCTTTTTGGAACAAAGATTTGTTACTTTCATGCCTACGGCACAGAATCCATGATAGAGATTATTATTTTTGGAGAAATTATTTAACCGAAATAATAATAGCTACTTCACCAGCTACTTCATAAGCCCTGATTTAAAAAAAAGAAAAAAATCTTGGCTCAGAAACAAGCCAACAGAACATAACACAGTCCTCTAAACTCAACTTTAAAGTTGTCTTTGTCCCAATTTCACACTCTTGTTTGCAAACCCAGCCTTTACATAAGAGGCCGACCTCACTGGGTGTGGCTGGCTTGCCCAGACAGGAGATGTAAACATTTCTCTTTGGGGATCAGCATTTGGGGCAACCTTAGAGCACTGTCACCATGTGGCCGGAGTCCTAGATCTCAGGAAGAAAGCTGAGGTTCTGAGTAAGTTGAATCAGAGAATATGAGAACAAAAAAAAGGGGGAACCTGACAACTGGTTAATGTGGAGCAATTGTCAGCTTTAGAAGCCCATTCAGGCTGGAGAGAGACCCATCCTTCTAATATGACAGCCATGGGTCATGACAGAATTAGACCTGGGTTTTCCAGGTGCCTGTAGGTGTACCAGGGAAAGCCAGGAGAGCCAACAGCAGCTCCACACCAACCCAGCTCAGGAAGGCGGACCGAACAGCGGCACAGGAAGCAGCTTGTACAGTCAGCAACCCTGAAACAAACTCTCCTCGCCAATGCAATGCCAATTGGACTCCTTCGCCAGGAGTAAACGTGATTCTTCTTGCGATTAGTTCAGAAACTTGCCTTCCAGAGATTAAAAGAAAGCAGCCTTGGGGAGGTTGGATGCAGTTGTAAAAAGAAAAATGCCTGAGCATTGCAGAGAAAGCTGGACATGTACTTGACCCAGTTACAATCTTCCTTTCTCTTTTTTCCTGCTGGTTCAGGAGCATATCTCTTTCCTTAATTGAAAGAAATGTTTCCTTTGCAGTGGGATTTTGATTTTAAAGTTAGGTTATGTTCATTTAATTTTCTTTTCTTCTGTGTTTTTTCTTTTTAAAAACACCATATGAAAATTAACAGTTGCTCATTATAGAAAATATGGAAAAATACAAAAAAGAAAATTAAAATCACATCTAATTCTACCCTTTGGATGATCACTGTTAATATTTTAATTTTTCTTTATTATTTTCAAGTCTTTTAAGTTTTCATTATGTTTGTGTATGTTCATATGTGTGTGTATGCACACACACACATATATATATATTTATAGTTATTTTACAAAATTGGGATTTTCCAAAATACCGTTTTGTGATCTGCTTTTTTCCACTTATTATAATGGAAACATTCTCAAGCAATTAAATATTCTTTGGAAACACATTTTTTAAATGACTACATAATTACTATTCTTTTTCAAGCTTTAACAGTCTGAGTGCAGTACATTAAATAAAATAATGTATTGATATTTTCCATTTAACATAACTTTAAGCCATTTGTGTTTGATTGCACTCATTTAACATACTTCTCTATTGTTTTTGCAAGTTCAGACGCTTTAAGTGCAGCCAATTAAATTGAAAACACTAAGCACATCAGGAAAGATTTACTGATGGTATAAGCCACTAAAGAAACCTAAGCCAGCTCTGTTATTTCGCAAAACAGCTGTATCTATCTACAATCAAAGTCCACCTCCTAAAATAAGAGATTGCTTATTTCTTATGATTTTAGGTGCTACAGTAGGCTGGTTTCATTTTCTGGTGACGGCACTGTGTCTTCCCAAACATTCAGAAACCTTTTAACCCAACAGATGGCATTTAATATTAGACCATTGGCCATTTAGAAAAATCTAGATAATTGACTGCATTATTGGAAGGACTTAACTTTTGAACAGGTACTATTCCCAACATCTGCTTTCAAGCTTGTTTGGAGCTCTCAGGAAACTTTCTCCCAAAGAAACGAGCTCTAAGAGGTGGGCAGCTGACAAGGAACCTGAGGCATCACATGCCATGCGAGGAGTTCCATCCAACAGCACAGTGATGACGCTGGGAGAAAACGAATTCCAAACACTTTGGTGGGATCAGTGACTCTTTCTCACCTTTCACCCCAGCTAGCCAGCAGCAGGAATGAGGATTCCAGAGGACAAACTTGGAAAACTCAAGAAGCAGAATTGGGAAAGGAAGGTTCCAGGGAAATATGCCTCCTCCTCGGGGCCCTCTTGGTGTCCGTCAGCTTCCGGACACTCTTCTCCGAGCGCCTCAGGGTGGCTCTACCTGCTTCGACTTTCTGCCATCATCACCTTTTCACATGCCTCAAGCTTCACACTCTACTCTGACCCACTTCCCAGTTCTCTTAAGCCATCCTTTTCTTAAAGCAAGTTCAAAATCTTTTTTGAGGCTTTCAAAAAAGCACCTTGCTAGGAAACTGGGAAAAGAAAATTCAAAGCTCCCTCCTGAGTCGACTCATGATTGTAACATTCTATAGGGAAAGACAAGGATGACAGTAGGAAATAAGGCAGGTCTTACAGCACATAGAGGTCTAAAGAAAAACATGCGTCTGCATTTCAGAGGAACATTCCATGTCAATGACCTCTCTGAACATGGAGCCCCAGGAAAAAAGAAAGAAGAGCCAGACCCTAAAGACAGAGACTAGGAATTCCTCCTAAGGACCTCACAGGTAGCAAAGGGGGAAAACCAATGGAAGAATCAACTTCCTGTCTTCTTTTCCTCCCTTTTGCTATTATAATCGCCACCACCATCCAGATGAAAATGAAGGTACATTAATAGAAGGGAATGAACATTTCCCAAGTTCTTGTCATTGATCAAGAATTGGTCTCTTGCAGAAGAGGAAATGAGACTCAGGGAGGTTAAGTAAGAAACAAGGACAAAAGTGGAGCAGTGCGAGGATGCCATTCTTCTCAGGAACAAAGCCAACAACCAATTGGAGGACAGAAGGAAGTCCCAAAGAATGTCAGCTGCGAAGGGAGGGTAGCCCTGTTTCCTGACTGCCCATCCCTGATCCTGAGAAAAATAGGCTTCCATTCCAAAGACTGCCCCTTCATTTGGAATGGATGTAAGGCATGCATCTGTAAATTGGGGCTGCAATTTGATTTTCATTCAGACGTTTTGGCATCATACAGACACCACCAGGGCATGTTTTAGTTTCTACCAAAACAAAAGAAGCTCAGAAGAAGTTCTTTATAATTTAGTCT
Source organism: Pongo pygmaeus (assembly GCF_028885625.2). Lineage (NCBI taxonomy): Eukaryota > Metazoa > Chordata > Mammalia > Primates > Hominidae > Pongo > Pongo pygmaeus. The sequence continues at coordinate 62,009,147 of NC_072377.2, forward strand.
TTCCAACCAGGCAGCCACTCCTCCTCCTCCAGACTTCGCTGTAAAGCTCCGAATTTGGTTCCAGGATCCCACTGAAGCCTACAGTCTAGAAACAAGTCAGGATTTAAAGGTGGATTCTATTATTCCCAAAAGGAATGGTGCTATGTCTTACTTTCTGTTGTTTTTATGTAAACTTAACAGGATTTTTTTTCTTCTTTCAGGATCACCCAATTGTAAATTTCATAGCTTCTTTCTTTTCCCTTTAGCTGTTTATATCAGTTTTTCAAATGGTTCATATAAAAAGTTTATATACTCTAAAGCCTTCCAATAAATCTAAGTTGTAGACACTGTGATCTCTAGAAAAGTTACCTTTTCTATGGTGATTAACTTAGAGCTGTATTGTCTTATTTTAATAAATCATTTAACACTTGATATTCTCATTGACAAAGAATATTCATTAGAAAAAATTCCTAAGCAGAAGAGATGGATTAGAAGTTCAGACAATAATTGATATCTTAATAAAGTTTTGTTCATATTTAGCAGGTCACATTTTATTGCTCAGTTTAGAAATTGGCATCCCAAATGTTGTAGAAACAAAAATATGAGTATTCTTGGGATAGTCTTATTTTGAAAGTGTAAGAAAACCCTTGACAATTGTACACAAAAGATCCAGACTCTCAGCAGTGACTTGGGAGGAGGACGCAGTTCCTAACAAAAGCAAAGGCAGCAAAAAAAAAAAAAAAAGGCACCTCACCTACTTATAAAGCAAAAATTATTTGGACCTCTTCTTTTGCTCAATTGTCCCCTCAGCACAGAATATATGCAACTGTTTCATTAGCACCACCATCAATTAGAAGTTCTTTGCAGTCTAAACATATTGGACAACTTTATTGCTGAAGGGAAGCAGTGTCCAGTTCCCCAGGCTATTGCAATGCCAAATCCCAGAAGCAAAACAAGATTTTCTTCATTGCTCTGATGGGATGCAAGATGTTCCTGAGGTTTAAAGTTCGACTTTTACAGGCACTTTCCTTTTGCCTTCAGAACTATTTTATACTTACGTGGTATGGTCCTTCAATTTCCACAGGCAAATTTATTTCCTAAAACAGAAGTCCAAAGTCAAAGAAGACTAAAAGACTTCAGTCCAGAGACTTCTGAAGACCTTGGATTTCATTTATATTTTCTGTGCCTTGGGTAATTATTTATGTGGTTTATGTTATTTTGGATAAACAGGACTTGCTCTTAAAATCAGATGAATGGAAAAACATGACAAGTAAATGCATTTATAGAATACTGGCATGGAATATGCACTATTGCTTCACTTTCACTATTTAATCACTAATAATTAGATCTTGAAATAATTAGATGTATATTAGTTATATAACTAATCCTTTACCTTTCATCAATGTTTATTTACAAGGCACGATTATTTTCAATAGCTATAGTTTTTCTTTCTAAAGTGTTTTTTTGTTGCTGTTGTTGTTTTGAGATGGAGTCTCGCTTTGTCACCGGGCTGGAGTGCAGTGGTGCGATCTCGGCTCACTGCAACCTCTGCCTCCCAGGTTCAAGCGATTCCTCTGCCTCAGCCTCCCCAGTAGCTGGGACTATAGGCGTGCACCACTACGCCCAGCTAATTGTTTGCATTTTAGTAGAGACGCGGTTTCACCATGTTGGCCAGGATGGTCTTAATCACCTGACCTTATGATCGGCCCGCCTCGGCCTCCCAAAGTGCTGGGATTACAGGCGTGAGCCACCACGCCCAGCCTCTGAAGTTTTATGTAATATTTTCCACCTGAACTTGTTCTCTTTTTTATTATTCTGTTCCATTATTAAGGTTTTCCCTTATTTTCTTAAACATTTGCATAGCATTCTACATTTCATATTGCCTAAGTTTTGTGATATAAACTTTTCTGCTTTTTGTTCTATCATTTTTTTCTGTGGCATGGGGTGGGGTGTACTTTGCATGTTGGGAATTGTGAAAAAGGACGTAGAGAGTGATTTTGAGACTTCATATAAAGGAAGCCCCCGTGTTTTCATCAGGCCATAGTCAGTTTCTACATTAATTTCTCAGCTTGGGATTCCCCAACATACCCGTAGGGTAAATTTGGATTCCACACCCATGCATGGCACACTTGTGAAGTTTCCATTTATCATGGGACGTATTTTTTCCATTGAAACCCAGGGTAGTCTTGCATTTCCTGAGAGCTTCCCTGGGCCAGTGGGCAGTTTTCAAATTTCTCTTTTACTGAAGGAGCAGGCATTCATAACTCTGGGTTTTGCATTTATGGAAGTAAATACAGTAGGAGAATGATAAATAAACCATGTTATATTACACAGGGGTTAAAAAGTAATAATGACTTCCAAGACATAGTTTGAAGTTGCAGCAAGATACATATAGTGTGATATATACACACATATATATACACATAAGAAGCAGTACCAAATATTTTTATAGGTGCATATATACGTATATGAGAGCAGAGAAAACGTATGGATAGATACATGCTATAGTAGTAATACTATAGGTTGAGCTTAGAATTGGAACTCAGGTCAAGAAATGAGAAGAGGCTATAGCTTTATGGGTTGCATCTAATTTAGTCAATGAAAATGTAGATGTATATTAGTTATATAACTAAAAATCAATAGTTGTATTTAAGTATATTTAAATAGAGACCACGTAACTGAATTCACAATAGCTTCTTTTTCACCTTATGTAATTTCTCAATCAACAGATACTAAAAAGTCATGTTAATTCATGAAAATTGTTGAGGCACAACGGGCCTCACAATGACATTCCTGATTATCTCTGTTCTTAGCCACGTGCCTGTTTATGTAATTAATGGCTATGTTCGTGAAGCTAGAAAAGTAATTTGGCATTATTATGAATCTGTAAATCCAGTATGTGTGAAGACCATGACCAAGGCTAGGAGACCACACTAAGGTACATTGAGTAGGAAAGTATCTTATGGACCTGCTGCTGCCACAAAAGTTAATGTAAGAAAGACAACATTTCAGAGGCCCTCACTGTGAAAGCTACTTTACCTGCACTTTGATCTATAAAATGGACCAAATGGTAAGATCGAATAACCAAAAAAAGCCACCTTACCTCTTTCTTTGATATCTGTCACACAGGATTGCCTGTCTTTGGAGATTCTTACTTAGCATGTGGTACACTTACACAGTGGCATGCCAGATATTCCTATTACCACTGAAATTTAATGCTTATCTTGTTTCCCTCTTAGATTCTCGAGTTTTGTTTAAAAAAAAAAAAGTTAACCCAAACATATTGAGACCTACATCTCCTGGTAGGAATTTCTACAAATATAGAGTGAAGGACTTTTAGATTCAAATCATTTTAGCTACCTACCTTAGACCCTGTGGTGTTCTAGGAAGGCTGATTTTTATGGTGAAGAGGTTCAAGAAAAGATAATAAGGAGAATTAGCAGCTTAAAACAATCTCATGTCAACTGCAAGATGACCATGGAATAGCCTATACACACTGCTGATAAGTTGGCTCAGCCCCCTTCAATCCAACTCATCTTTTAGATCACCAAGAATGCACCTTTGCCAGAAGTGAAAAAGGAACAACAGCCAACATGTACCTTTAAAATGGGAAATGTCATTGTGAATAGTGCTGCAATAAACATACGTGTGCATGTGTCTTTATAGTAGAATGATTTATAACCCTTTGGGTATGCACCCAGCAATGGGATTGCTGGGTCAAATGGTGTTTCTGGTTCTAGATCCTTCAGGTATCACCACACTGTCTTCCACAATGGTTGAACTAATTTACACTACCACAAATAGTGTAAAAGCATTCCTATTTCTCCACATCCTCTCCAGCATCTGTTGTTTCCTAACTTTTTAATGATCACCATTCTAACTGGTGTGAGATGGTATCTCACTGTAGTTTTGATTTGCATTTGTCTAATGACCAGTGATGATAAGCTTTTTTTTTTCTTTTTTTAATTATACTTTAAGTTCTAGGGTACATGTGCACAACATGCAGGTTTGATACATAGGTATATATGTGCCATGTTGGTTTGCTGCACCCATCAACTCATCATTTACATTAGGTATTTCTCTTAATGCTATCCCTCCCCCAGCCCCTCACCGCCCGACAGACCCTGCGGTGTGATGTTCCCCCCGCTGTGTCCAAGTGATCTCATTGTTCAATTCCCACTTATGAGTGAGAACATGCGGTGTTTGATTTTCTGTCCTTGTGATAGTTTGCTGAGAATGATGGTTTCCAGCTTCATCCATGTCCATGCAAAGACATGAAATGATGATGAACTTTTTCGTATGTTTTTTGGCCACATAAGTGTCTTCTTTTGAGAAGTGTCTGTTCATATCCTTCGCCCACTTTTTGATGGGGTTTTTTTTTCTTGTAAATTTGTTTGAGTTATGTGTAGATTCTGGATATTAGCCCTTTGTCAGATGGATAGATTGCAAAAATTTTCACCCATTCTGAAGGTTGCCTGTTCACTCTGATGATCACTTATTTTGCTGTGCAGAAGCTCTTTAGTTTAATTAGATCTCACTTGTCAATTTTGACTTTTGTTACCATTCCTTTTGGTGTTTTAGTCATGAAGGCTTTGCCCATGCCTGTGTCCTGAATGGTATTGCCTAGGTTTTCTTCTAGGGTTTTTATGGTTTTAGGTCTTAAGTCTTTAATCCAGACTTGGAACATACCCAAATAAAGAAAATGTGGCACATATATACCATGGAATACAATGCAGGCATAGAAAAGGATGAGTTCATGTCCTTTGCATGGACATGGATGAAGCTGGAAACCATCACTCTCAGCAAACTAACACAGAAACAAAAAACAAAACACCGCATGTTCTTACTCATAAGTAGGAGTTGAACAATGAGAATACATGGACACAGGGAGGGGAACATCACACACTGGGACCTGTCGGTGGGTAGGGAGCTAGGGGAGGGACAGCATTAGGAGAAATACCTAATGTAGGTGACAGGTTGGTGGGTACAGCAAACCACCATGGCACATGTATACCTATGTAACAAACTTGCACTTTCTGCACATGTATGTGCAGAAAAGCTCAAAAACAGCTAAGGGCTCCACCCAGTTGGCATTTCTAAAGTTAATGTATGTTACCTAAAAAACAGTTCTCACATTTCCACAATCCTACAAGGTTCTGAAGTCTTTGTATTTTTCACCCAATGTCTGAGAAATGACTTGCTGTATTTGCAAATTGCATAAAATGATGAAATCTGAGTGCAAATGTTTTAAATATAATTTGAAAACTCAAAGTATAATTTTAAAAAATTTAAAAACTTAAACTATAATTTTAAAAAAAAGAAAAAAAATGGGAAATGTCTTTTAAATAGAGAGATCACATTCTTCCGTAAGCAAGAACCCATTCATAGATCTGGAATTAGCCAGAAAGAAAGGAGTTCTGCAATGCTAAGCCAAAGGAATCGAGACAACTTGACTCTCAGGAATGTTCCTGAAGCCAGCATACTCTTCAGAGTAGGCCTCAGGGGTATGCAAGAGTCTCGTCTGTCAGACAAAATGTCATGGAGAACCACTTCTCATTTTGAACCAAATCATCTAAAAAGTAAAACAAAACAAAACAATTGTATCATAATGGCAATGAGGAAGTCAAAACACTCACGGCTATCAGTGCCTGGTCAGTGAGGTCTAGACCCATGTTGCTGATGGAGATTCCAAAACGCAGGGTTTAAAGTAGGCAGTTTTTATTCAAAAGGAAGAAACACCATCAGAACTCATGAGAGGAATTCTCCAAATGCTTACTTTAAAAATCAATTTCCAATCACTTTTTCAAAAACACATTTCCTGGTACATGAACATTTGCATACAGATTTCATCATTTTATTCAATTTGCAAATACAGCAAGTCATTTCTCAGACATTGGGTGAAAAATACAAAGACTCCAGAACCTTGTAGGATTGTGGAAATGTGAGAGCTATTTTTTAGGTAACATACATTAACTGTAGAAATGCCAACTGGGTGGAGCCCTTAGCTGTTTTTGAGCTTCTTTATAATAGCACCATTGTACATTTGTCTACTCAAAGTTTAATGAGTTTTAATATTATCCCTTCAAGCAAGGGAGCGTCTTGTATCCACAGAAACATCCTTATGAATCCAAGCATAGGAGACTCATTTACTTTCACCTACTAGATAAAATCTTGGTTTAAAGGTTGCAGTGAAAAGTTGCATTGCATAAGGAGTTAAACCTTGAGTTCTTATTTTTTCAATATAGCTTAGTTGTTTTCAGGTATGCATTAATATCTCCACCTGATGCCAGATGGGTTGGCAGTTTTGGCAGGTAGGACTAAGCATAAACAAGGATTGAGAATTAGGTCCAGGATTCCATTAAGAGCACGTGTCATCATACAAGTCAAAGAGTAAGAATCACTGGGGTGTTATTGCTGCAAAGGTTTTTTATAAATCTGCTGAATTTTTCCATTTGACAGGAGAGGAAACAAATGATAACAACTATAGTGACCATCAATAGACCATTTTGCTTTAATGTATTTTCTTATTGAATTCTCAGTGCTACCTTGTGAGGGAGGTACTATCATTATCCCATTTAGAGATGAGGAAACTGAGGCTGGAACATATTAAGAACTTTCTCTGAATGTCTACTCAAATGTCACCTTATCTGGGAGGTATTCCCTTTATAAAATAGCAGCACCACCTTGGCACTCCCTCTTCCTCTCATATGGCTTTGTTTTTCTTCTTGCCACCTGTTTCTATTTGACACACATATATTCACTTTTGTATTGTTATCTCACCCTTCTAACATGTAAGCTTCATGGGGAAACTGATTTTGCTTTGCCCATTGCTATTTTCCCAGCACAGAGAGTACCTGGCATATAGTTGGTGCTCAGTAAATATTTGCTGAATAAAGAAATTATTAAAGAAACTTGCCCAAGGCCAGCTTGTAATTGGTGGACCCAGTATTTGCAGCTGGACTGTTGCCCTCAAGCCACACATTTTGGTTACTTGAGGTCACTTAGCGTCTTAGTCCATTTGGGTTGCTATACAAGATACCATGGACTGGGTGGGTTATAAACAACAGACATTTATTTCTTACAGTTCTGGAAGCTGGGAAGTCCATGATCAAGGCACTGGCAGATTAGGCGACTAATGAGGGCCTCCTTTCTGGTTCATAGATGGTGTCTTCTTGCTTCTTGATGATAGAAGGGATGAGGAGTCTCTCTGGGGCCTCTGTTATAAGCACTAGTCCCATTCATAAGGGCTCTACCCTCATGGCCTATGTACCTCCAAAGGCTCCACTTACTAATACTAGCACTTTGGGGGCTAGGACTTTAACATATACATTTGAGGGAGACACAAAAACTTCAGTCCATTGCACTTAGGCTATTCATTTTCTCTTTCTAAGGAACTGGCTTATTTCACATTAAGATATTTTGCAGGAATTCCAGGCTATCCTTAATTTTCTCTGGTTATTTCCCTTGCTGTGACTACATTATGAGGACACATTGAAAGACACAGAAAATATGCCTGGGGTGGGAGTCGTAGATTTAGTTCTAAACCCAGCTAACTGGGTAACTAAGAGCAAGCTGTTGCATTGTTCTACATCTCAGCTTCTTTATTAGCAATGTGCCAGCTCTGTTCTAAGTTCTTACAGCAGATTTTTCTAATATGCCAAAAAAGTCCCCAGTGATTCCAAAGAATGGCAGAAGGCTCCAAATCAATTTTAATTGAATTAAAAATTTAAATTAACTATTTATACTATATCCCATATTCTACTTCATCCCCCCACCAAAAACAGACAAACAAACAAAAGAACTCTTAATAGAAAAGTCTGCATGAAAATACACAAAAATATTGATAGAGGTGGTCTTTGGAACCAGGGATGATTTTTTTTCTTTTTACTCTTTTGTAGTTACCATAGTACTTTTGCAATGGAAAAAAAATACACTTTATTAAAAAAAAAAAAAAACCTAAAAACAAAATACAGGCATACTCCATATAACTTTTAGGGCAAATAGAGTGTTATCGAGAAAGTAACAATTCATTTGTTCCATAATTTATTAAGTTCCATTATGTGATAGGCATTATTCCTCCAAAAAAGACAATAATCTTTATTTTATAAAGTTTAAAAACAGTGGGAGTCCTGAATAAAAAGTTTTGTTAGATTTTAAGTGACTTTAAGAATGGATTAGATTTAACGATCACATACAAAGAAGAGATACACAGCCACCTGCTCTGACACTTTAACGTGTACCTTGTCCATAGACATCACGTAACTGCTGGGTTTCATTCCAGTTCAGGGGAGCGTATTCATGTAAGAATTAACTTAACATTATTAACATGGTAAGCCATGGGTCTTGATCACATGGTAGACACTTTTCTAGTAATACAGGGTGGCAATTCTCAGTTTAGAATTCTTCTCCTTTCCTTTTTCCCATTATATTGGTCCCCCTGGTTCTCTTACTCTCCTGGACCCTGGAGTCTCCACCACTCATTGCTGTTTTCTTGATCAACCCATGCTCTCAGTCTTATCAGCAGCCAACTCCATTGTGCCCATTTTGTCAGATTTATCCAAAGAAGAACAACATGCCTAATGAGAGAAGGGGTAAGAGGAAAGCAGCCAGGCTCCTCTGTAGCCCTAATTTATAGACTCATTAATAGTCTTGGGTATCACCTAGTCTTCCAAAAACAATAGGACGGTAATTAGCTTGGCTTGGCCAGCCAGCCAGCCCACGATAAAAGGCAATGAATGGCAATAAATGGAAAGGCAAAAAAAAAAAAAAAACACCAAATAGGTTTACAAGCAACATACCTTTAAACATTTTATCATTTAAAATGAGAAGGTTTAGACTTTTAATTACATAATTAATAGCCTAAGAAGCTACTTGTCTGGACAGAAGGCATACCAACTTCAAGCACCAGAGGAAGGTGCCTAGGAGCAAGTTGGGCACAGGAAGATGCAAATTATAAATTCTTTTACAGACAGCAACAACATCTGAAATCCTCTAAGCTTCCTCATGAATCTGCTTCCAGAGAGTAGTGAGTGTTCTGTTATCCCTGAAGGAACCACCATGACCAGCAGCCCAAAAACCTCCTAGGACAATTTCACCTTCTGTGAAAGGAAGGCTCTTTATTTCTGGACTGGGTGCTTATTACAGAAACACCCTGGTTACATTTTCAGTATATGCCAAACACAAATGTCACTTTGGTATAGCATCATTTCTGGATTTCAGTCTGGGTTTTCAGATTTTTTCTTAATGGTCTTCTTGCAATGTGATGATGTGGAACTGAAGAAGCCTTGGGTGTTCAAAACCAGAAGTGAGAAAGTTGGGGTCTTCTCACCATCACTGTCTGGTTTATCTCCAAATCTGTTTCCTCATCAGCAAAAACTAGTGATACCATTGTTATTGAGAATAGCAGTCATGATGGCATAGTCCCATTGGTTACATTTGAGCAGATGCTGCCACTGTATTATTTTGGGTGGGGGTAGGAGAAGTGATCTGAGACCTTAATGCCAAGCCAAAGGAAAAGGAGAGAAAACAAGACAGGAAGGAGCCAAGGTGGGCCCATAAGAAGGCAGCCCCTAAGAGGAGAGGCCAGCAGTCCAAACTACAGTGTGCCCTAACCTCAATGCAGTCCAGTGTATAAGGTGGTCTGAGTTGCTGAGTGCACAAAACATTTGGGGACCCCAAACAGATGAGGTTCAGCATGCTAATTCTAGGAGGTCTTGGGTCTAAGCAGGATCATAACCTAAAAAAAAAAAAGTCTCCAGGAAGAGTTAAGGAGCACGGGTAGACTCCAGGTAAGCAGGAGTCTCAGGTATGCTTTAAACCTAGTTCTAAGAGGATAATAAATAATAAGGAAAGAGGAGAAAGACCACTGCTCATGCAGCCATGCTCAGGGCCACAGCTACATCAGGTGCATGGAGAGCCAGGTCTAAGCAGGAAGAAGAAACAGAGTTGCTAATATCTCCAAGCCTTGACCAAGATTGGTTCAGGCACCCAATCTATTGGTGGAAATCTCCTCAACATTTTAGTAAAGCTGGAGATACTGAGAGAAATCAGGGACTGGCTTGAGATGTGTTGATTGGGGAAGGATCTCAGCATGCTGGCATTCAGTAACTGAAAGGCCCAGGGGGAAAGAAAATGTATTGAAATAACCATGAGAGTTATTAAACCTTGGCATCTATCCTAGCCCAAGGACCAGTGGAAAACTGCTTTTAAACACTTTTGTGTTTTCTGAAAGTGAGCACTTGTGTGAAAAACAATACTCAATCCCTCAGTATGTCTTTGCTGTCAATAGGTAGAGAACATAACTTCTCGGGGGCCAGGCCTGGATATTGTCTCCTTAGATATAAAGGATATTAGGGGCCCGGTTCTATGTGAAGGTGCCCTCCAAAACCAGAAAAGAATACTGAAGACCAGAAATTGTACCAAGTGGCCATCTTGACACTTTCCAGTGAAGCCAGTGGTTGCATCTGCTTCTGGCCAGAAGTTTCCTAACCAGCTCCTGGATAAATGCTTAATTAACATTACTCCAAGTCCATCTGAGTCTGTGGCTAAATGGTTCTTGGTGTTTTGTTTTACATTGTGAGGGGAATTCAGTGTCTTGGAAACTAGTTGGCTAACCCAGACCATAGGTCAGTGGTTTTCAACTCACTCTGCACATAGAATCATCTGGAAACTCTTTATAAAAATACCAGTGCCTCAGCAAAAGAAACTACCATCAAAGAGAACAGGCAACCTACAGAATGGGAGAAAATTTTTGCAATCTATCCATCTGACAAAGGGCTAATATCCAGAATCTACACATAACTCAAACAAATTTACAAGAAAAAAACAACCCCATCAAAAAGTGGGCAAAGGATATGAACAGACACTTCTCAAAAGAAGACATCTATACAGCCAACAGGCATGTGAAAAAATGTTCATCATCACTGGTCATCAGAGAAATGCAAATCAAAACCACAATGAGATTCCATCTCACGCCAGTTAGCATGGCAATCATTAAAAAGTCAGGAAACAACTGATGTTGGAGAGGATGTGGAGAAATAGGAACGCTTTTACACGGTTAGTGGGAGTGTAAATTAGTTCAACCATTGTGGAAGACAATGTGGTGATTCTTCAAGGACCAAGAACTAGAATTACCATTTGATCCAGCAATCCCATTACTGGGTATATACCCAAAGGATTACAAATCATGCTACTATAAAGACACATGCACGCATATGTTTGTTGTGGCATTATTCACACCAGCAAAGACTTGAAACCAACCCAAATGTCCATCAATGATAGACTGGATTAAGTAAATGCGGCACATATACACCATGAAATACTATGCTGCCATAAAAAAGGATGAGTTCATGTTCTTTGCAGGGACATGGATGAAACTGGAAACCATCATTCTCAGCAAACTATCACAAGGACAGAAAACCAAACACCGCATGTTCTCACTCATAAGTGGGAATTGAACAATGAGATCACTTGGACACAGGGAGGGGAACATCACACACCAGGGCCTGTTGGGCAGTGGGGGGCTGGGGGAGGGATAGCATTAGGAGAAATACCTAATGTAAATGATGAGTTGATGGGGGCAGCAAACCAACATGGCACATGGTATACATGTATACCAACACGGCACATGACAACATGTATACGTTGTGCACATGTACACTAGAACTTAAAGTATGATACTAATAAAAAAAAAATACCAGTGCCAGAGCTCCACCCTTAGAGATTCTGGCTTAACTTGTCTAGAGTAGGGAGTATGTCGGGGAATGTTTTTAATGCTCTGCAGGTGATTCTTCCATCCAGCTAGGTTGAAAGCAGTGCCTCTCAAAGTCTAACATGCATATGAATCCCTCCGAATCTTGCATAACGTGCAGATCCTGATCTAGTAGGTCTGGGTGGAGATTTTGTATTTTAAACTAGCTCCAGATGATACCCAAGCTGTTTGTCTGCAGGCCGTATGTCAAGGTATTAGAGAATGGGAAATGTGTCAGAGCTCTCAGCAGGTGAGCCCTTCCTCACCAGGGCAGACCCCACCCACCCCAGAGCTGTGGCTCTGCCTTAGCCTTCTGTCAAGTTGAGCAGATGCTTCCAGAGCTCAAAGATGGCCTTCCGAGTTAGCTATGGAAATAAGCAACAGTCCAAATAGTCCAGTAAGTCCTCAAATAAATCAGGGTGACACCAATGGGCATACAAGAGTGAGTGAATAAGAGTCAAGCAATGAAGTTTTTTTTTTTTTTTTTTTTTTTTTTTTTTTTAAATCAGCCTTTGTTTTGCTTTGGCTCTGTGTTTGTGGGGAAACTCCAGTGAGTAGAGGCTTAGCCCTGTCTTCTAGAGTAAACAGGGGCTGTGGGTGAGGAAGAGGGAGGCTGGGGAAGGAGGGCTCCGTACATGCAGAGTGGTGCAGAACACACCCCACGCTCTAAATAAAAACCTTTTCAGACCTAAGCCTTGGCCACTTTGCGATCGGACTATGAGGGCCTCCTGCAGTGACTGCCACTCTTGTTTTGTCTTCTTGAGATACTGCTTCCCTCATCTTCCTGCCCTGATCAGAGACGTCCTGTAAAATGAACTCTACACTCTGTGTGGCCATCAGATCTGTGGATCTGTGTGATCCCTCACCCTTACCTCCCAGGACCTTCTTTTTTCTCCTCCGAAGCACAGGGGTCAGTTCCTCACCAGGGCTTTCAGCCCAGCTTCCCCCTGCCTGGAATAGTCTCTCTTTCACATATCCAATTACTGAAACTCTCCCACCCTTCCAGGCCCAGCTCCAATCCGGTCTTTTCCTTCAAGCCATTCCTGGTCCACCTGCTGCCACTCTTCCTGGGCACTTCTAGAGCATTTCCTCATTGTCTATGGCTTTAACATGCCGTGTTTCTCCCAACTTAGCACCTTTTCATGAGAATATGGTGTCTCTCCCTAATCCCATCATAAACTTCTAGTGGTAGAACTGTACCTTATACTTCCTTGTATCTCCTATACCTAGTGTAGTTCTTTGCAAATAATAGATGCTCAGTAAGATTTGTCACATATTTATCAAAGAGCTCACCACAACTAATGAACCTGAGATTCCCATAGGAAAGAGAGGTTCTTAGGAGTTTGAACTCACAGACAAGACTTCCCACCAAAAAGTCCCCACCCCCTCAATGCCTTAGGTCCCTCTCTACTCTGGGTGGGTTTTGCCCTTATGTGGCACCTGGAAGTCCCTGCTCTGGATTCCCTCAAAGCCCTGTGGTTTTGCCTCCAACAGCCCTCATGCCTAGACCATCCCTTGTGCTGAACGTGCATCTAATTCAACACCGTAGTCTTCAGACCTGTGCAATTTTCACTCCCTGTAAGGAAGTCAAAGGTCCTTCCAGAATCGGGTCTTCAGTCTGTTCCTCTGAAGAGAAAAACAATAGGGTGTGGTCAGGAGAAAAATAGACTCCCAGCCAAACAAATGTCTCCTGGAAAAACCACTCATGCAGCTAGAACAAACAGGTATGGTCACTCCACTAGCTCTGGGCAGAACTCTGCACTGATTCAAGGCTGCAGATGGAGACATTGGAATGCTATCCAATGCTGTCTATCCAGGGACCACCATCAAACATCTCTACAGGGGAAAAGCTTGTCCAAAAATAAATAAAAACGATGGAAACTTTGAATGTGATCATTAGAGTGCACCCATGGGAATACTTTGAAAGCAGAACCTTCCTGAGGGGACCTCAGGAATGTCTTAGTGTACTGGCAGCTCCTGACAAACAGCAAAAGAGAAATGAGATGCCTTTGCCACACATTTCTGTTTCTCCCCCTGGGCTCCATGCACAAAGGCCCTGCTGCTTTCTCCCCCAGGACATGGCCAAAAATGCTGCCCTTGCTCACACATGACTTGTCTTAGCCAGGTTCTGTATTGGCTTTAGTCACTGAAGGCTGCTGATTCCTCCCCCATTCCCCCAAGGTCCTCATTTGTTTGTTAAGCTAGATTTCTCCCAGGTCCCATTCCTCTGGCATTACATGGAGGGAAGAGTGTTAAATTCAGTCAAGGTTGAGGAGGGAGGAAAAGACTTTGCAATTAAATTGCTAATTAAGGAAGTACCAACCTGAAGAAGCTAATTTGCACTGACCTATTTAAAATATCCAGCAGCAGATCATGCATGAATTGAGGTACAGCCCTTTTATGCATCAGCCAACTGGCTTTCTTTCAGAGCAGCAGCTATCAATAATTCCATGCTGAGGACCATCTGATAGGAAATCAACCACTGGCCCCTGGAATGCCAGCATTCCTCACTGCTCTGTTTTCCCAGTTGTCAGCTCTGTTTATAAATTGTCCATTTATAGCAAATCCAGCACCTGCTATGAACACCTCATCCTGCCAAGTGTTGGAGTGCATCTCAGAAAGAGCCACTATAGACTTTTTCAGTTCCTTTTAACCTTTTCCCAACCCGGGAGTTTGAATATTTGCATAGGAATTCTGAAGGAGGACTTTTTCAGTGCAGAAAAGGCTAGGTCGTCTATTAAAAGTTAGCATTTTGCTCCACTTTAAAAAGAAAGAGCAAATTATCATTCTCTTGGGAGATACAATGCTCTCTTTCTGAACAAGTCTGACACTGGGACACATTTAAAACAACCTCTGAAAAATTCAGCAGGGTCAAAATGCTCCGGAGAAGACTTAAGGGGGGCTTTCTTTTGCACTCGATTATGCAGCTTTTTAGCTCACTGTCAACACTGAACAGATAATGCAGCCTGCTGCTTAAAACCATTATGTAAAATATATTAAAAGATACCTTCCAGTGTTGGAAACCCAATATATGACCTAGTTTGAGTCTCTTCTTGCCAATCATCCATTTGCAAAGTGCCTAGATTAATTCTCAAAGTTCCTCTCCCAATATGCTTCTGTTCATTTTGTTCATTGCAAAATAAAATAAAATATGGCACTCATGGAATATTCATGGAGTATGGGCTCATGGTTTCTAGAGGATTGTGAAGGTCAAACCAGATGCTATGGCAGACAGAAATTGGCTGAGTGGCCTTGGGAAGATGGGACAAGCCTTGATGCTTCAGTTTATACATTCCCACAGTAATCCTTCTCAAGAATAAGATTATCACCCTTTTAAAGCCACAGAGGGAGACCCTGATTAAGACCACGTGGCAAAGGCAGCTGAGCTGGGTGGGCAGCATTCCTGATCCCTGGTTCTGCAGTCAGCCAAGTAGGCGGCCCCATATTTTTTATGAGAGGACTCAAGGGCTTGGTATTTCTTTAAAAAAAAAAAAAAAAAAATTAAGGTACCTGGATGAAAAAGAATCTGTGAAAGGTTATTGTTACTAATGGTCCAGTAAAGTCAGGCTATGAGATCAGAAAAAAACAGAAGTGATTTAAAACATAGAATTAGAGGGCACGAAATGAAACACCCTTCACAAATGCTTCACTTTGGGCAGTGTGTTTTTCTCTACTAGGGCCTGGGTCCTCAGCATTCCAGTCTGGAGTGGCTTGTAGCTTTGTGGTGCAGTTTGTATACATTAAGCTAATTTCAGAGGACATAGGCATCAATTATTTCTTTCCAAAATAGAATTGTGCTTAATCAATTACATGTTACTCCAATGCAAATCTTCCTTGCTTACTTTTTGGTCATTCGATGGCCATCTGTTTTACCAACCTGGATTCTTTCACTCATCACACAAGTCAGACCCCATTACTTGAGATGATCTCTGAGATGCCCCTGCTGGAGAAAGGAATGTGCAAATTAAGAGACTACAAATCAGTTTGAAAACTCAATGACTCCTTCCCATAAATCTGTGTCCTTAATATTAAAAATCATTTGGAGGTGCTGAAAAGAAAGAGAACTGATAGCTACAGAAAACAACAGCCCTACTCTCTTCAGGGCACAGATTAGTAGTCAAGAGGGGTTATGCAGATCTAAATCCATATTCTGCTACCAAAAATAGAAAAGAGGAAACCTTTGAAGCCAAAGAAGGCCTAAGAATAACTGTCAGCAAAGAGCTAGAGCCACATGGACAGGAAGCAACGCTCAAGTGGCAGTTCTGTGCTGCCTTTTTCTTCCTCCCCAGTAGCTTTTCACATTCATTCTGTTAAAAAGATAGCTTTCAAAGGCTTCCTTCAACATGAACACGTACGCCTGCACAGCCGGCCTTTCCACAGCAGCCTGGGGGCCGGCATTGAGCATCGCTTCCACACAGTCCTTGGGTTTAGTGTTATTTCCCCCCACGGATCATTTCAATCTGTTTAAAGCTGAACAGTGAACTCTTCATAGACCACATTGCACAGAGAACCCTCAATAGCAAATGATCGACTGAGCAAACATTCATTTCTTGTTTTGCTTTTAATAATTTTGTTTCAACCCAACCTAGTCTTCATCCTTTTTTCAATACTCAGGAAACTGCAACAAACCAATAAAGTTTATTTTATCTCATGTGCCTTAAATGACACTATAAAAACATGCATTTGGATATGTCCTATAAAAGGTATTCAAGTTAGGAGAGGTTCTTTGGAAACACAAGAGTGAGAGACCTTTGGAATGGCCCATGGGGTGGCTAGAGAGGGGCAGAGGGCAAGAAGGGTTACAGGAAGGGGACCAGTTGATGGGTGGTGATGAGGCGATTTGAAGTGCAAATAATGGAAAAGAGGAGGTGAAGGATAAAGGAATAAGAAAGACATTGAGGAAGACAAGGCAGGGCCTCTTCCAGCCCATACAGTGCCTTCGTACAAGTTAGAAAAAGGCACCACTTCCTCTGAGCACACACAAACCCATGCAAGAGTGCATGGCTAGATTTCAGCCTGCGCTCTTCCCTTCAGCCAGGTAATCTTCCAGAAGGCACAGCTTGCATGATACCATACATGGGGGCCCAGGAAAAAATGTGGGTAAGAGATTGAAAGGCCAAAATGGGGAACTTTAGAAGTACTGGAAGGAAAAAAAAAAAAAAAGTGATGGATGCTTCTGGTAGCATACAGGAAATCCTGTTTGAATCATAGAGCTTTGCTGGTGGGTGGGGGCGGGGAAGGATGGTTGGCAAAATTGGTTTCTCCAAAGTAGCTATCCAGCTGAGCAGTTTATCTTTGTCTTATTTCATAGGATGAATGTAATGTTCATTTCAAAGGAACTTTGTGTTAATCATATCAATATCTAATGAATAACTTCCAGGATTAATACAATTTATATTTATTTGTCAGGATGAAGATCTGTGCCTAGATACAAACTGCTCTGACTCATAAGCTGAACGTAGCCCTTAACTAAGACACAAGAACATCTGAGCTTCATATGATGAAGAGTTGGGGATTCTTAACTGCTTTTGTCTCAAAATTCTTGAATGTTTTACTGAAACAAACTTAAGACAAAAGAAAAAAGATAATAACCCCCATCATTGAGACAGGTTGTTCTTCCAAGGTCATAGCTTCAGCTGTACTATAAACCCTTACCAATCTATTCAGGTTAGGGCCATGATTTATATCACAGTTGGCAAAATTGATATGCAAACAATACATATATATTAAATTTGTAGCATGCAAATATTAAAACTATTTGGGGTCAAAACTTCCCCTGGCAAAACTAAAGGTGATGAAATATTAATTGCGTGTTAAGTACCTTTTATCACATATTAAATTGGAAGTTCTCTGGTAATGGCTGAATAGAAAACCCCACTGAGTACTCTGTCTGAAGTTTGTTTGGGGTTTTTTGTTTGTTTAGTTTTGTTTTAACTAAATCTCCCTGCACTGGCTCTGCCAGTGGCTGTCATTATTAACCACGCTCTTGCTCAGAGTGTGGGCCTTCATTCCATCACTGTTTACATGACAATTTACAGATTTTACAGTCCCTCAACAATGTGATATGGACCGTTTCATTAAATTCTCAGAACAGCCCTTTGAAGTAAGTATGGTTTTGTCATCATCCTATGGTAGATAAGGAAATTGGGAATTTAGACAAGCTCAGAGACTCGTCTGAGACTATCCAAGCAGTGAGTGATAGAATGAGAACTTCATCCCAGGCCTTCTGGCTCAAATCAGTGATCTTGCTAATATAACAGCCCTCTGGTTCAAGCTGAGACATCTACTCAGAGCCTTTTGCATCAAAGACAGGTTTATCTACTTCTGGGATGACAAGTATTCAACCTGACTGGTGAGAGGATGAGCAATGACCTATTCTGACAACCTCAATGACTTAGCTTTTGAATATCTAGTTTACCACTCCAAAGATTTTGTTCTATAAAACTATAGTCTCTGTTGCAATTGACCCAGAGCATAACAGTCATCTTAAAAATTTGATCAAGTCCATGGAATTATAAAAGCCAATAGCAATATTATCAAAAATCATATTTTATTTAAATTATAGATTCAGGGGTTCCATGTACAGGTTTGTTACATAGGTGTATTGCATAGTTCTGGGGTTGGGTTCTGGTGAACCCAAATAGTAAACCTGGTACCAAATAGGTAGTTTTTCCAGCCCTTCTCCCCTTCCTCCCTCTCCCCTTTTGGAGTCCCCAGTATCTATTGTTTACCTCTTTATGTCCGTGTGTACCCATTGTTTAGCTCCCGCTTATTAGTGAGAACACATAGTACTTGGTTTTCTATTTCTGCATTAATTCACTTAGGATAATGTCCTCCAGTTGTACCTATGTTGCTGCAAAGGACATGATTTCATTCTTTTTTTATGGCTGCATAGTATTCCATGGTGTATATATACCACATTTTTTCCTCTTTTTTTTCTTTTTGAGAGCGAGTCTTGCTCTGTCGCCCAGGCTGGAGTGCAGTGGCACGATCTCGGCTCACTGCAACCTCAGCCTCCTGGGTTCAAGCGATTTTCCTGCCTCAGCATCCGGAGTAGCTGGGATTATAGGTGCCCACCACCATGCCTGGCTAATTTTTGTATTTTAGAAGAGACGGGATTTCACCATGTTGGGCAGGCTGGTCTCAAACTCCTGACCTCAGTGATTTGCCTGCCTCCGCCTCCTGAAGTACTGGGATCACAGGCATAAACCACCACACTTGGTCTATGTACCACATTTTTAAAATCCAATCCACCACTGGTGAACACTTACATTGATTCCAAGCCTTTGATATTTTGAATAGTGCTATGATAAACATAACAGTGCAGGTGTCTTTTTGATGAAATAATTTCTTTTCCTTTGGCTAGGTACCTAGTAATGGGATTGCTGGGTTGAATTACTATTCAGTTCTATTTTCAGTTCTTTCAGAAATCTCCATACTATTTTCCATAGGAGTGGAGCTAATTTACATTCTCATCAACAGTGTATAACTGTTCCCTAAAAATTATGTTTTAAATAGAATAGGTTTTTTGTGGTTTTATTTTGGTTGTCTTTGGTTGATTTAGGAATGTTAGAAAGTGTGATGTTCATTTTAACATGAAAACACTTAAGTTTAAAGCAGATCTTGCAGAGTACTTATGGTCTAGGCCAGTTCTAAAGGTGCATCTATAGTTGATCAGTTCTTATTTGTTTTAGCACCAGCATCTAGGTGAAAGGACAGCCTAGTGTGTTTGCTCCCTTTCTAGATCAATAACTTGCACGTTAGAGACTAAGAATAGAAGCACTTCTTCATGCAGTGCTCTGCCACATATGTTTTTGGAGAAATAAGACATTAACTGATTTCAGTTAATAACAGCCTCTGAGATATCTGCTTCTATAACAACCTATCTCTCTCAATCCTAATTCAGATTCCCAATTAAAAATGAAAAACTATTTTTAAAAATTAAAAATACCTTTCTATTTGTCATTGCAGGTGCCTGGAACCAATTTGGCTCCAGAATGTAATAGTTTCATTGACAAAACAATTTGAGAATGTTTTAAGGCTAAAGCTGGCAATGATCAATTAGAAGGCCTGTTTCCTAGAAATTCAGCCATGTGATCAAATGATGACACTAGACAGTCAAACTCATTCATCATCACAATATTTTTTTACAATAAAAACAGCAGCCCTTAGAATTTATCTAGTGGAAATGAGACATATAGTGTAACCAAGTAACTAGTGATAGTTCCAATAATAAGCTCCAGGCTGCTTATACACCTCAGTCATGTTTAGGTTACACTGTTAAACATGATCATTTTCCAATCCACTCTATGACACCAGCAATTCCACTTCTAGTTTTATACCCTAGGAAAGTGTGTGTGTGAGAGAGAGAGATGCGCAAAAATGTTTGTGACCATGCTGTTTATTTTTTAAACCTCAGAAACAATTAACTTCTTAAGTAGACAACCTAACTGCCCCTCATTGGAGAAATGGATTTAAATACTGTGAATCAATGTGAAGCAGCATATTAAAAAAAAAACAAAACACCCCTCAGAATTGGAGAATACTTGTAAATCATGTGTCTGATAAAGGATTACTATCCAGAATATATAAAGAACTACTACAGCTCAACAGCAATAAATAAATACATAAATAAACAAACAAACCAAAATAACTCCATAATTTAAAACAGGGCAAACGACTTGAATACATATCCTCCAAAGAAGATATACATATGAGCAAGAAGCACAGAAAAAGATGCTCAACATCACTGATAATTCGGGAAATACAAATCAGATACCATTTCACACCCGCTAGGTTCTGAGAGAGAAAGAACAAGATAGAGAGAGAGAAGAAAACAAATGTTGGTGACAATGTAGAAAAATTAGAAACCTTGTGAATTGCTGGTAGGAATGTAAAATGGTGCCCCACTATGGAAGACAGTATGATAGTTCCTCAAAAAGTTAAGCATATAATTGCTGTATGATTCTGCAATTCCACTTCTAGGTTGATACCCAAAAATTGAAATCAAGGACTCGAACAGATATTTGTACACCAGCGTTCATAGCAACATTATTGACGACAGCCAAAGTGTGAAGACAACACAAATGCCTATCAATGGATGAATGGATAAACAAAATGTGGTATATGCATGCATGCTTTAGAATTTTATTCAGTCTTTAAAAGGAAGGAAATATTTTGATGCATGCCATATTATAGATAAACGTTGAAAACATTATGCTAAGTGAAATAACTGAGACACAAAAGAACAAATATCGTATGATTCCACTTATATGGGGTACCTAGAACAGCCAAATTTATCAAGAAAGTAAAATAGTGGTTACCAAGGGTTGCTGGAAGCAGGATGAAAAGCAATTGTCTAACAGCTACAGAGTTTCAGTCTGGGATGATTTAAAAAATTGTGGAAATAAATAGTGGTGGCCGGGCATGGTGGCTCATGCCTGTAATCCTAGGACTTTGGGAGGCCGAGGTGGGTGGATCATTTGAGGTCAGGAGTTCGAGACCAGCCTAGCCAACATGGTGAAGTCCCATCTCTACTAAAAATATAAAAATTAGCCGGGCGTGGTGGCAGGTGTCTGGAATTCCAGCTACTAGGGAGGCTGAGGCAGGAGAAATGCTTGAATTCAGGAGGCAGAGGTTGCAATAAGCCAAGATCCGACCATTGCACTCCAGCCTGGGTGACTGAGTGAGAATCTGCTTCAAAAAAAAAAAAAAATAGTGATGATGTTATACAACAATCTCAATATACTTGATAGTACTGAATTGTATACTCAAAGAGACTTAAAATGGTAATTTTTGTTATGTATATTTTTGCAATAAAAATATTTTTTTCAATCAGGAAAGGGAAAGATAATCAAATATGGTAAAATGTTAAAATTAAAATGTCTTTAAATTCAGTAGTGGGTTTACTGATGGTTTATTTTATTAGTTCTATACTTTTCTATGTATTTGACATGTCTCTGCATACTCTTTATTAATTGTTAGAAGTTTTGAAGAAAAGTTTTTCTTAAAATCATCAGACCTTCTCTGTCAGGTAAGAACATGGGATAAGGTACTGAAGGCTGAAGGTTGTCTCTTTAATGAAAAGATTCATTTCTTGAAGCCTAAAACAGTGCTTCTCACATCTTGTTAAAATGAAGATTCTGATTACGTTGGTCTGGGGAGGGGCCTGAGGTTCTCTGACACCTAGGTGATGCAGATGCTACTGGCTCACAGATGCACTGTGAGTATCGAGGAGCTAAAGATCCACATATATCATCTTTCATCTGAAATTTCTTCTCAGTTATGTACCACTGGATGATAAAGGGCTGAAATCAGCCTTGATTACCCTTCAATGAAAAATCTATTATTTTATAACTTGTTTGATAAAGACTACAAGGCAAAATTACAAATAATTAAACCCTAATCATTGTTAAAAATATTTCATAATGACTGCATCTCTTTTAAAAATCATAAAGGAAACTTTGGATTCAGCTGTCAGAATCCATAATAAATGCAGTTTGGGACATACTAATTCCACTCCCCCAAATGAATTTTGAAATAGGAATTGCCATAGCACAAATTTCCACTGATGAAAAGCTAACTTTACTTAATTAATGATATGGTCCTTGAACAAGATCTCCCCTCCCCTCCCTTCCCCCCTTCTTCTTCTTCTTCGTCTTCAACTTCTTCTTTTCTTCTTTTTCTTTCTCTCTCTCTCTCTCTCCTCACTCTCCTTAATTCTAGAATAATCCAAGGTCGGGAGCTAATAATTTCACCTACTAAAATGTGACTGATTAATTGCTTAAAATTGAAAAAGCTCCTGGGAGAAGATTTCTTGTCAGAACTGTTTAGAATCTGTTCTGTCTGATGGGCCCCCAAAGTGCCAATCTAGTTCTCTGAATTAAAGTTTTCAGGAGGCCTAATGTTCATATAATTGGCCTAAATATGACTCACCTAACTGCCAAAAAAGGAGAAATCTTTTGTATCCCCCAGTTAACTACCAGACCACCAGACCTCTCTTCAGAATTGAATGGTAGGGTTCTCCAAATGACTATAATTGATTAACAGTAAGCGGATTTCAGCCATAATTATTCCACTGCTGAACTTGTTTTACTCCAACAACCACCAAAGTTTTAAACAGCATAAGGCTATTTGTAACATTCATTAACCTTTCATCAGCCTGTGATTTCAGAGGCATGAATTGTCTTTAATCCAAACTGAAAATTTTACTTGAAAAAAAGCTCATCATCACTGGTCATTAGACACATGCAAATCAAAACCACAATGAGATACCATCTCATGCCAGTTCAAATGGTGATCATTAAAAAGTCAGGAACAACAGAATGCTGGAGAGGACGTAGAGAAATAGGAACGCTTTTACACTGTTTGTGGGAGTGTAAATTAGTTCAACTATTGTGGAAGACAGTGTGGTGATTCCTCAAGGATCTAGAACCAGAAATACCATTTGACCCAACAATCTCATTACTGGATATATACCCAAAGGATTATAAATCATGCTACTATAAAGATGTATGCCCACGTATGTTTATTGCAGCACTGTTCACAATAGCAAAGACTTGGAGCCAACCCAAATGCCCATCAATGATAGACTCAATAAAGAAAATGTGACACATATACACCACAGAATACTATGCAGCCATAAAAAAGGATGAGTTCATGTCCTTTGCAGGGACATGGATGAAGCTGGAGACCATCATTCTCAGCAAACTAACACAGAAACAGAAAACCAAACACCGCATGTTCTCAGTCATAAGTGGGAGTTGAACAATGAGAACACATGGACACAGGGAGGGGAACATCATACACCAGGGCCTGTCCATGGGTAGGGGCTAGGGGACAGATAGCATTAGGAGAAATACCTAATGTAGATGATGGGTTGATGAGTCCAGCAAACCACCACGGCACACGTATACCTATGAAAGTAACAAACCTGCATGTCTGCACATGTATCCCAGAACTTAAAGTATAATAATAATCATAATAATAAAAAGAATACTTTGACATATGTCCCAGGTTAATGGTTTTTTGGAATCTGTACTCTGTTTTTCCAAACAGAATCATAGTTACAATAATACATATAGCTAAACCTTATGGTGCCTTAACTCTGTGCCAAGCCCGGTTCTACACATTTTAAATGGATTATCTCGTAGAATCCTTACAACAGCCCTGTGAGATAAGTGGTATTGTCATCTCCAACTCACAGTAAAAAAAAAAAAAAATGAAGACTCAGAAAACTAAACACATCCAAAGCCACGAAGTGGCAGTTTCTGACTCTAGAGCCCTGTTCTTTGCCATGATGCTCAATTGCTAATTTTAATTATAATTGCTAATTCCAGTCATAAATGGGGTCAAACAGGGCTGCTCTTAACTGCTTGATAGAGCTGCAGTAAATTAGGAAGCATGTCTCTTTCTTAGCAAGCATCCTCCTCTATAATATGTCTTTATTCACTTTCACTTGGAGTAGTCATTAGAAACATATGAGCCAGCTAGCTAATTACTGTCAAGAAAAAAAAAACTTTATATTTGGCAGAGAATCTGCAATATTCAAGTGGAAGAACACTAATGCCTCTATTGAATCCTTCAGTTCATTTTAGCTACTTAGGGGAGTTTATATCAGGAGGACTACAATCTAGGGGTATGCTGAGGTTTCTTTTTGAAGAATAGCTCATTGGAATGCAGGCTTGATTATAAAAAGCTGAGGCTTGAATAATATCAGCACATTTTTTATTTCTAAGGCAGTTGAATTCCCTTCCAAATTACTTACATCCCTCAATGAAAATTAGGCTCTTCCTAGGCCTGATACTTCATTAACAAGTAAAAAGGCTCTATGTATGTACAAAATATTAACAGCCAAAAAGGAGCTATTTTCACATGGACTCAAGACTCATCCATCCATTTGCTGTGGCAATGCTGGGAGAGCTCATACTCTGGGTGGGTCAAAGGAGGAAAAGGCTGAAGGATACTGACCATATTGAGTCAGGAAACAGAAAGCCCAATTTATTTCAATCCCATTTGCAGTCTTAAATTACAACTTTTACTGACAACGTCTCTATTTCAAAAAGACATTTCTCAATAAAATGTAATTCAGACATAATTTGCTTGCCAAAGGCCAAATGCTATCTTGTACCTCCGCATTTGCATAGCAAATTTCCATCAGGACCTGAAGGCACTAAACATATATTTAACTTGAGAAAGATGACCAGAGACTTCCTAAAGGTACAGAAAAGTGAGCTTTTTTGATACTATAGCAAAACTCAATAGATAGTAGTTTCCTTAAGATTAGCTGCAATGTGGAATTTAAAACCGTATTGATGAACTTTTTATAGTCCCATTAAAATCCATCAGTTTTATGCACTTCTAATGAATCTTTTACCCATGTTGTCCATGTAATGCTATACACTGTCATTTGGAAGGTGTTTGCTAGTTATGAAAATCTTCCAAATGTTGATACATTAATTTAACAATAACAAAAGGTTACATTTGTTGATATATAAAAATAATGCTACCATATAAAATTCATATTTGTTAATATAACATTGATCTCAGAAAAATCTTTAAATATTGGGAAGGTGTCAAACTCATGGTGATGGATGCGAGGTTTTTAAAATTCTAATTTTTGCTTGAAATCTTAGATTTTAACCCTGATAAAAACACTGTGAGTTGTTTTTCCTAAAGTGACAGCCTTCCTTTGTTCATTTTGGAGAAAATGTCTGCCAATACCCAAATTTGAATATCTACGGTTTGTCAGTTATTCCTTCAAATAAAAGTGCTGTTCCAAAAATAAAGTTCTAACTCAAACAATTTGCTTACATTCTTTTTTTAAGACAATATACTTCGATTGACAGCAGAAGTGTTTCATGAAAAGAACTTCCCATATCATAGCACAGAATATTTAAAAATTGCACTAACTGTGTGGTGGTGAAAAATACAATGACAACTAGTACAGTTTGGTGCGCCTGCCTTGATTTGCATGAAAGCATTAGCAGCCGTACCCATCATTGCTTTTGTACCAGTAGTGGAAATGACTATACAGTTAAAAAGGTGAGTTGAGTCTTAGTATTATTAGAAACATGGTTTTTCATGTTGTAGACTCCTGGAAGTGGTCTCAGAGATTCAGAGATGCCCGGGGGTTAGTGGGTCACACTTTGAGAACCATTGGAACAGATGATAATTCACATAAAACTGATTGAATCTAAAATTAGTTCTTTTTGAGACAATAGCTCTGTAATTCTGTAGTATGTGGTAGCTGAGCAGATGGCCTACAAGGAGGAAGACTCCTGACTAAGGATCAAATGTCATGTGTTGAAATGCCATTTTCACTTGAAAAATTGTACTGTTCCTCCTGTATGTCATCACATGGTAGAGGATACTAACCATCGGTGTGAGGAGAGGGGAGCTGCAGCAGGAGCTCCGGCAGATGTGATTGGAAGGACCCAGGAAGTTTCCATGACAGACCTGACTTAGTTGATTGGGAGCCAGTGCCCAATCCCTACACCTGGCAGGCATTAGAAATGCCAGGAGCCACTGGGAGGAAAGAAGGGCCTGGTATCTGGCATTTTAGGTGGCCTGAGGCAAGAGGGAGCTTGAGAAGAAGTTGTTGGCATCTGTGAGTTGGGTATTTCCAATGAGGACATTGTTATGCCAGAGGCCACTGAAGGCCCCTCCCTGTCTCTGTGGCTTAGTTGGCAGGACTTCTTTGTCAGCATCTTTCTCTTTCCCCCAGATCCCTTTCAGCACATACCTGCATGCCCCAGTCCCATACTGACCATGAGGTTACAAGAGAGGCACTAATTAGCAGCTCATCCCTTTCCATCCCAAAATTGGACTCCCACATCTCCAATAAACATCTCATAATTTGGCTCCAAGAATTCATGTTCATAGTATAACCTTACAATTTTTATTTTTGGTGTGAATCACTTATTTTATATTTTTAACAACTCTTATTATTGAGAAGTGGTGTCTCTCTTTCCATTGATTCTGATGAGATCTTTGTTGCTATTTTGGTAACAAGAAGCAACAGCTGGAGTAGGGGTTATCCAAAGTCTTTTGTGTTGTGTACAGAAAATACTTAAGGGACTCTGTGAAAAAGTTCTCCTGCATACCCTACATGATTTTATCTGTGATGTAATATTATTAACATTTGTAAGTAATTCCACTTTATAGATGAAGAAACTGAGGCACCCAAGGTTTAGGTGACGGCTCAAATCAGTGGACGAATGTAAGATTTTAATACTCTCTGCCTAATGTGTTTTTTCCTAGGCCAGTGATTCTGGGGAATTTGAGGACCCAGGCCCATATCCTACCTTCCTATCTACCACCACCTCCCACTACAGCCCCCACAAATAAAAATTAGTCTAATTTTTTTAGTCATATTGCTGATAACATCTGGGATGTTAGTTAAGGAGTGATCGTGACAGTGAATGATGAATAAATTACCAGTCAGCAACAAGAAAGAAAGAAAATAAGTGAAAGTTTACCAGGAAAGCTTTTCCATGGTGCCTTTTAGTTACAGGAATATATTCTAAATATGCACTGTGTTCTTTTTATAAATATTGAGTATTAGTTGACTCATCCTATCCTACACAGAGGTCTGTAGATACCAACTTTAATAAATGCCTGGAAGAAGAGCTTTTAATTTCTTTCAATTTGATTGTTGAATCTATATTAGTATTAGAAACTGTTCTCTAATTTAATACTTACAGAAAAAAATTGCTATTTTGAATTGGTCTGTGACCTCAGTTGCCTTTTCCCTGTCTTTGTTCTGTAAGAAGAGTTTCTCTTGGCTCCTGATTTACAGTACAAAATATACTCTGACAGAACCATAGCCCAAGCCCCAAAGTTCTTAAGGCCTAATTCAATTAAAGGTATAAATGATATTAAGAAGCTTCTTGTAGTGCAGAGAACATTTCTATTGGGTAAAATGTTTTATTGGAACACTGATATTTCTGCCATTGCTTGCTGCCATCATTGTTACTGAACCCTCCATCTCTTGCCCAGGTGTTTACCTCATTATGTATATTTGAATTATTGATAACTGTTGAGCACCTCATCACAGCATTGTGATAACGAGGTCAAGATTTCAGATGTATGGCTGACATCTCATTGGTTTCACTCCACTAATCCCCAGTCCCAGCTTACCATCTTGCATTAAGCTTTCCACAGACTCACGAAGAGTCCTCAGCAAGCAGAGTTGACTTGATAAGAATCCAACACTGCTCTGTCAACTCCCAAAACACTATTGATAGAAAAATCAAAAGTATGATCTAAAGTGCATGTAATTCTTATTATGTCTTGAATTTGTACAGGGTGTTTTCACAAAAGAAATCAAAGTACTACTAAAGCTATCTTAAATTATCTTAACCAACATTTATTCAGTGCCTATAATGATCATGACATTGTGCTCACCACTGTGGGAGATATAAAAATGAATATGGCCCTGTCTCCACCTCATGGAATCCTAAAATAGAGGTGGGAAGATAATAATAATTATAATGTGTATGACATTGTTGAGCTTTATTATGTTGAAGATATTGTTACATTGTCTTATTTTCTCTCAAACAATTTGGGTAGGTATTATTGTCCCCATTTTAGTAACAAGCTCAAGAAGAGTAAATAACTTACCAAAAGAGATTAATTTACCAAAAGATATTTATGCTATGACTCAAATTCATGCCTTTGATTCTAAACATTTTAACACTTAACTGAATTTCTATAAAGTATAAAGACTTAAAATGGTAAAACAAAACAGATAAAAATTAATATATTCAAAAGTTCTTACAGTTTCCCAGTCCTTTAATACTACCACAGGGTGTCTGGCTGCTCCCTCTGAAGTGTGCACCCCTTTCCAGTCATTTTGAGAATCCATAAAGGGAGGCAGTTTCATATGAGCTTGCAAATCATTCTATGGGCCCTAGACCTCAGGAGGCACCTCGCTAAGACTTGATGGAACATAAAAAGTTAGAACTAGACAGCGAAAGAGCGGGAGTCCCACCGATTCTGACTGATAAGGTCCCTTAGTAGAAGCTCCAGGACTCTTAGCAAATTTCAGCAACCATTTTTTTTTTCATTGTCTGTCTTTGATATTTAGAATAATAAGCACCTGGGACTGTGGGAGACACAGAGTTTTGCCACCCAAGTACCCTTTGCTGCTAAACTCAGAAGGAGGAAAGAGGCTAATACCACAAAAGAGCACCAAGACCAACCTGGCATGTACCAGCAGGATCCAGAAGAGGATGTGTGAGACTGAATTCTCAGAGTCTTGATCAAGGAGGCTGGGACACAGCAAATAGTGTGTTGACTTGGAATTGTTTTTCTGAGATATGCAACTTAATATTCTGGAGAGGACCCCAAGAGATCATGCAAACTGACTACTATCATGGCTCCCAAAAGTATGGAAAATGTACTGGGCATACTAAGTGTGAAGGGACATGCCAGCACTTCCATGATAGATGATGGACAAAGGGATTAAGAGGCTCGGGGAGGTAGGAATGCTTGAATGGATATACTATTATATATATGACCAGAAGATAATTGTTCCATAGCAAAGCCCAGAGGACACACCATTTTTCAAGCTATAAGGAATGTACTACCAAGAAGAATAAAATACTTGGTGGTGGCTCCCCTCTGTAGGCCAGGGCTGATGGCAGGACATACCATCATAGAACTGGGCTTACTGATAGTAAAGGGAATAATAGGACTCCAAACCATAAAGTCCAGGTTGTAGCTTTTAACTGCCAGAAGCCAGAGGCTTACAATTAATACATGAACCAGCAAGGTTGAGTGAGAATCTAGAGTGTCTAGTTCAGAAAACAGCATCCAAAAGGGCAAAAATAATAGATAGCGAGAAGGGCACTACAGGAAAAAAAATATGACTTTTTCTGTACAGACAGAAAAAGTCAAGACAGATGGCTGAGCAGCTAAGGGCACTCACCCCAGTAAAGAGGAACACTTCTTGCCCAGTTTCTGGACCTGAGTCAGTTTTCAGATCCAGAACCTACTCATTGAAGATGTGATGAGTTCCCACGAGTAAGGACCATGCTACACCATTAAGAAGAAAGCGCAATACCTGGTGAGCCTCTTGAAGTTGTAGAGACAGCATATCCCACATCTAGGGTTATTCTGCCAGCCCATATACTGGGTGATAGAAAAGGCTACAAGACTTTTGTATGGTCCAGAAAATAAAAGGACTCTACAGCATATTCAGGCTATAGTATAAGTATCCCTGTCACTTGGGCCATATGATCTGGCAGTCACTACAGTGTTGAAAGTATCAGTGTCTCAGTCCATTTGTGCTGCTATAATAGAATAACACAGACTTGGTAATTCATAAAGAGCAGAAATTTATTTTCTCACAATTCTGGTGGCTGGGAATCTAAGATCAAGATGCCAGCAGGTTCAGTTGTCTGGTGAGGGCTGCTCTCTCCTTCCAAGATGGCGCTTGTTGCCGCACCCACTGGAGGGGAGGAATACCATTTCCTCACATGGTAGAAGGGCAAGATAGCCAAACGCCACATAAAGAAGCCTCTTTTATAAAGGCTGTAATCCCATTCATGAGGGAGAAGCCTACATAATCATCCCTTAAAGGCCCTACCTCTTAATACCATCACAAAAGCCATTGAGTTTCAACACCTGAATTTTGGAAGGGATATATTTAAACCATAGCAATCAGTAATGGGAAAAGATGCCACGCAGAATTTATGGCAAGTCTCAGCAGAAGAATTACACTGCAGAGTGATACAGGTCTTAATCCCTCTGCCTCAGTGTCTGCTTCCAGACAACCCAACCTGTGATTGGGGTACATGGAATTCTTCCAACATTGCACATGACCAGAATGCAATACAGAAAGAAATTGGGTAAAAACATAAACTTGATAGGAAGCATACATTGGGTCTATCTCATGATGTTATTTTAAGAAGGGCAATTACCCTCACTAGCAGGCTACTCATTATCTCCCCATGAAAAATGTTCTGAAGTATACAGTCAATATCCACTCCATGTACTTTTCATAGGAGGAAGCCACTGTTCTTTATCTTTCCAAAGTCATGTAAGACTCAACACTCAAGTACCAGTGCCAAAGTCTGATCTTTATATTCACTGATGAAGACCATCAAGGAACCATAGAATCATAGCATGTTGGACATGGGAAAGACTTCGCAGGTCTTTATTCTCACTGGTAGAGTTTGATGCACACAGTGGAGCCTTCAAATGCCTGATCATTGTTTTCCTGCCTTCCTCTGGGACTATGGCATGGGACCTAAGGAGAAGTCTGCCTTTCCCAGAAAGGTTTCCTCCCCAATAAAAAGATTCACAAGAAAGCAACCCCTCATCTTCTGTGATCTTTTTGATGTCACATTGTCTATTCTTGATGCCTAGAACTATGGTAGCCACCTGCAACCATAAAGAGAGACATCAGGAACATGATACAACACAGTAAGACAAAAGGGTCTGTGTCCTTTATTACATCATTGAGCTGTTGAACTAATCCCTCAAACAACCCTGAGTCCAGAGTTTTTTATTTTTAGATAACATTCCCTTATTTTTAAAGATATTTTTTATATGGGTATTCTGATTTGCAGCCAAAAGCTGCTATATTAGGGATTATCTAATCCAGTATCTGTGTTTCACAGATACAGAAACTAGGACTATGAGTGAGTAAATAACTTGCTCTACAGTCTGATTAAGTATCAGAGCTACAACTCAAATGCTAGTGTCCTGATTCTTGCACTAAAGCACTTTCCACCAACCCTTATAGAACACTCTAGCTATAATCAAAAGACAGTAATAAGACCAGAAAGAGGCCTGGCAGGCTCTGAGGAGAAGCCACTTCAGGCACTCAGGGAGAAGAGGGCTCCTGCCAGTGAATACAGACCAACAGGACAGGATCCTAATCAATTGTGAGTGACTCTTCTGCCTTGTTCCTGACCTTGCGTCCCCAGAAAGCCAATTAAAAATAAGCATTGACCATGTCACTGTCCTAGATACACAAAAATAACATTACTGTACATGACCAAAAGTGAACCAGATTCTCTGAATTTTTTTCCAACTTCCAAAAATAGTTAGGACTCCCTGCCAAAGAGAGTGGGGCTTGAATTCCCATGAAAAAAAAAAAAAAAATCAGTCCACGGCATTTGCTCCAGTGTAGAAATAATTAAATACACAGTGAAGAATGGAATTCTCAGTGCTCTCTCACCCCATCAGCCTGTTTTCTGAAAGTAAACAAAAAAAATATTTTCCAATAATGTGGCAACTGCAATGTAATGAAGAAAGCACTAGACTTGGAACCAGGAAAACTGGAGTCTAGTCTGTAAGAAACATTTGTTATTCACTTTAGTACCCCAGCATCTGACCCTTTCTTTACTGGTTTGAAGAATCCCTCATCTTAAAATATAGAACCCATCTTTCATTGTATAAGCTTAAATGGTCAGATATTTATTTCTCCCAGCTTCCCTTGCAGCTAGAATTTGGGCACATGGCCTAAACTCCACTGCAATGGCTAATTGTGTATCAACCTGACTGAATGACAGATGCCCAGATACTTAGTCAAATGTTATTCTAGGTGTGTCTGCAAGGGCATTTCTGGATAAGATTAACATTCAAATCAGTAGACAGAGTAAAGCAGATTACCCTCCCCGGGGTTAGTGGGTATCATCCAATCCATTGAAGGCCTGAATAGAACAAAAAGATGAGGTAAGACAGAATTCACTCTGCCTGACTTTTAACTGGGACATTAGTTTTGTCCTGTCTTCTGACTCAGACTGGAACTTATACTATACACTCTCCTGGTTCTCAGGCCTTCAGCTTTGGACTGAAACTATACCATCAGTTATTCTCCAGCTTACCCACTGCAGATCCTGGGACTTCTTGGCCTCCATAACCATGTGGGCCAATTCTTTACTTAATGTGTGTGTGTGTGTGTATACACATATACATATGTAATTCCTACTGGTTCTGTTTCTCTGGAAAACCTTATCCTCAAAAGTACTATCCTCAGATTTTGAACAGAAAGCTAGTGCAGCAAAGAAAGATCCAGAGAGAGTGGGCTTTGCAAAAAGGGGAGGGGAAACAGAGTTGATTAGATACTCCTAGTTGAGGTTTGACCTGGAATCACAGGAAATAATCCTGCGGCTTTGCAGAAAAGACAAGGGGTATGAGGCTTTTGTTTTCTCTCTCAGTGCTGAGGCACTGGGCATTACAGATCCACAAGTCAGTTTTGACCCTTGGCCAGACAGGAAGCCCCATGAGGAGAGAACCTTCATTGGCCTGTTCATTACCATCTCCCCAGCACCTAGCTCAGTGCTTGGAGTCTAGCACCTGCTCATAGTATCTGTTGGATGAATGAAGTCTGCTGTATCTGCATACACATCAGCCATTTCTCGAAAATAGGACAGTTTTGAGATTTTTATGCTGGCCAAATGAAACCTCCCTCAGTATAGGAATATTAAAGAAACTGAGGCTAACAGAAGCATAATAATAACTGAAAATAATAATCAAAGAGGTTTGGATTTGGGCTTAACTTTAGGCTTGACATTCATTGGAAGAAGTCACAATACTGAATATTTTCTAATGGTAAAGACTCTAGGGATTGATGCCTTGGCTGGGAAACTGACATCCTCCAGCCATGTACATTCTCATACCTCATGCCAAGATGAACTGAGATCGAAAGTGACAAGACCTACCTGAACCACCTCTAACCAGATACTCTCAGCAGGGGCTCAACTCTCATTCCAGTCTTGCTTGTTACATTTTGCTGTTTCCATTAAAGGGTGAAAGGATGACCCAGGGAGCAAGCAGATTCCCTTTTTACTATTTAGCTTATAACCAAGTCTCTAACTCCTTAATTATTTTCTTGATGCATTTATTACAAGAGAGATTTAGTTCAAAGGTAGCAGAAGCTTGAAAGTTAGATTTGTACAAAAAATTAAAAAGCAGCTTGTTTTGCCAGAATTATCTATATTTCTTCAGACCAGCATGTGGGTGTGGTAGTAGAAAAGGCAGGGCCTAAATAGGCCCTCAACAGTCCTTTATTAGAACAGAAACTTCTCTAGGCTGATTCTGTGTGTCCTAATAGGCTTCAGTAAATGACAGAAACAAGAGCTAACACCTGCAAATATTTATTATGTGCCAGTCACTGTCCTAAGCACTTGACCTGTATTAACTGAGAGAATCCTCACAAATCCCTATGAGGTATGTGCCATCATACCTATTTTATAGATGAGGAAAGGCAGATACAGAGAAGTAACTAACTTGCCCAAGTTCACACAGCTAGGAGGGGAGGAACGCAAATTTGAACCCAAGCACCTGGCTCCAGAGTCTGTGCTCTTAACTGTGGTCAACATGAACACTAGCTGACAAACCCCACGCTGCCTGGCATAGATTCCATGGTGTATACTGGCAACAGAGGAACCAGAGCTAAGCACCAATGGGTAAAGGAGGAGCTGAGGAACAGAAAGCAAGTTTAAGGTATTTTTTAAAAACACACACACATACTCATGTGCATGTGTCTTTATAATAGAATGATTTATATTCCTTTGGGCATATACCCAGCAATGGGATTGCTGAGTCGAATGATATTTCTGTCTTCAGATCTCCAAGGAATTGCCACACTGTCTTCAACAATGGTTGAACTAATTTACACTCCCACCAGGAATGTATAGGGGTTCCTTTTTCTCCACAACCTCACCAGCATGTGTTATTTTTTTACGTTTTAATAATAGCCATTCTGACTGGTGTGAGATGGTATCTTATTGTGGTTTTGATTTGCATTTTTCTACATGCCTGTGTATGTTCATTGCATCACTATTCACAATAGTAAAGGTATGGGATCAACCTAAATGCCTATCAGTACTAGACTAGATAAAGAAAATGTGGTACATTTACACCATGGGATGGACATGGATGGAGCTGGAGACCATTATCCTTAGCAAACTAATGCAGGAACAGAAAACCGAATACTGCATGTTCTCACTTGTAAGTGGGAGCTAAATGATGAGAACACATGAACACATAGAGGGGAACAACACACACTGGGGCCCATTGGAGGCTGAAGGATGGGAAGAAGGAGAGGAACTAATGGGTACTAGGCTTAATACCTGGGTAATGAAATAATCTGCACAACAAACCCCCATGACACATGATTACCTAAGTAACAAACCTTCACATGTACCCCGAACTTAAAAGTTTAAAACAAATTGTCTTTATTATTTCTGACTATAAAAATAATACACTCATTGGAGAAAATATAAAAAATACTCAAAAAGTATAAAAAATCAAAATCAAAAATCTCACCTGAGTTTGTCTTTTACACCTACCCAACAGGTCTCATTCATTTATTTGCTCACCTCTTCTACCACTAATTCACTATCCATTTGCCAAGTTTCATGCATGGCTCTGTGGAACAAGTAATATTGTATAGTTCACATAAACTAACCCAGCTTGATTAGTTTAGAAGAAGCAATAAAGGATATGTAAGAATGTCTTATCTACAATTCAAGGCAAGCTGTAATTAAAAGTAATACAAAAGAGGATGTTTAGGGCAGCGAAACAATTCTGTCTGATGCTGGAATTGTGGATGCATAACATCATACATTTGTCCAGACCTATAGAATGTGCAACACCAAAAGTGAACCGTAAGGTGAACTATGGATTTCGGTGATAACCATGTGTCACTGTAGTAGGTTCATCAGTTGCAACAAATGTACTACCGGGTGCAGGATCCTGATGGTGGGGAAGGCTCTGCTTATGTGTGTATGCAGGCAGGACACATATGGGAAATCTCTGTACTTTCTGCTCAATTTTGCTGTGATCCTAAGACCATTCTAAAAGATAAAGTCTATTTAAACCGAAAAAAAGTTCTCTTTTTTTAAGTAATAGAAAGTTAAAATAATGCTTTGTGAGTGTTTACTGTGGGCCACACAGAGTTCTAAAAAATTCTACATAATTAATTCATTCAATCCTTACAACAACAGAATGAGGTGAGACTATATTTAAGTCCCCCTTTTATAGATGAGTGAACCAATATACAAAGAAGCTAACTAACTAACCAAAAGTCACTCAGAGAATGTGGTAAAGCCCGAATCCCAGCCTGAACAGTGAGCTCAAAAACCTCACTCCTAATCCTGTCTCCTCAGCCTCTGTGGAGGTTTAGGACAACTAAGGATGGAGGGATCCCTCCCTTAGGCGAGGGAAGGTGGGGTGGGAAGTGGAATCTCCAGTGGGGAGGGGGTGGGGGAGCATCTGAGGTGGATGAAGAGTGAGCAGTAGTCCTCCTCTTTCCTGTTCCTGAAGCAATACAGAGCCTTACAATAGCTTGCGTTGGAGTG
The DNA here is from genome assembly GCF_028885625.2 of Pongo pygmaeus. Lineage (NCBI taxonomy): Eukaryota > Metazoa > Chordata > Mammalia > Primates > Hominidae > Pongo > Pongo pygmaeus. The sequence goes on from NC_072377.2 coordinate 62,045,195, forward strand.
TCTACGGGGGCAGAACGCTAGATTTCGGGTCACTAGGCCCTTCCCAGAAAGAATAGTAACCTCTGAAATGTGCCCCTCACTGCTAAGTGCTGTAGATCCATTGTGTCTTCAAGCCAGAGTTGGAGATGCCTGTGTTCAGTTGGTCACCTCATCGCGCACCTCCCTCTTCCTTCCCCTCACAGCCCTATCTCAAATCACTTCCCAGCAATGACTTGCCCTTCTCCCTCCAGGGCTGTCCCTGCATTCCCCACACCCTCCCGGCTGGCACCTCTGCCCAAGCTGTGGTTTGGCCCCAGAGGTCTGGACTGGACAGGGACAGCCTGAGCTGATCCTCAAGGAACAGGAAAGTTCAGTGTTTGCCTGAGGCACAACGAGTCATTCAGCAGTCAGTAACTCTTGCTCCTTAGCACTCCGTCCCCCTGCAGAAACCTTCTCAGGGGACATGGAGACATTTAGGCCTATTGAAGAGACTAGCCTCTATTGGCCTTTCTTCCCTCACACTTCCTTCAAGGGGCTTTAGCAAGATTTATTTCTGACAGAAATGTCTTTCTGTAGACTTGTAAATATTCAGTCACTTCACAATTTTGCTTAAAACTGTACCAAACTGTATTTTATTCCATTTTCAAAAATGATCGGTGGTAGCCTGACTTCAAAGATGGCTGCCATCAATTGCTGCCCTCTTGTAGACACATGCCACTGTTCCATGGAGAGGGGAGGCTGCTTCTGCACACCCTCGAAGCTCAGCTGGCCAGTGACTACTCTCAACAGAAGATACGGTGGAAGTGACATTGTGCCAGCTCCAGGCCCTGGTCTTTAAGAGGACTGGCAGTTTCCACTTCTTGCATCTTGGATCCCTGAGAGACACGGAAGAAATCCAGCAACTGTACGGGAAAGAGGCCACGTGGAGGAACACAGAGGGATCACGCATGTGCATGAAGAAGCCATGTTGAATGTCCAGCCAGTGAAGCTTCCAGATGGCTCAGCCCCAGACTCCCAAACAAGAACTACTGAGCTCAGCTCATTCAACCCACAGAACCATGAAAAACAATAATATATTATTAAATCACCATGTTTTGGATTTTTTTATGTAACAATAAATAAATTATGATCATTCACTTTAACCCACTAATTCTAGGAATCTAGAAAATAATCTGAAATATAATCTAATATTCATGAATAAAGATATCTAATACATATCATTGTTGATCACCTTAAAAAAAGAGAAAAAACACGGGGCAATAGTTAAGTAAATTGTACATATGATCTATTGTGTAACATTTAAATAACGTAAATAATGCTAAGGCCAGGCGGTGGCTCACGCCTGTAATCCCAGCACTTTGGGAGGCCAAGGTGGGTGGATCACCTAAGGTTGGGAGTTCGAGACCAGCCTGACCAACATGGAGAAACCCCATCTCTACTAAAAATACAAAATTAGCTGGGCATGGTGGTGCATGCCTGTAATCCCAGCTACTTGGGAGGCTGAGGCAGGAGAATCGCTTGAACCTGGGAGATGGAGGTTGCAGTGAGCCAAGATCGTGCCATTGCACTCCAGCCTGGGCAATAAGAGCAAAACTCCATCTCAAATAATAATAATACTTAAGAAGAGTCTTTAATATCATAAAAATGCTTTTGACTTTTTAAAAAGAAAGAAAAGAAAATGAGTCACCAAATTATGAATTGTAGATGATCTCTACCACATAATATACATACAAGTAGAGATGATTGGAAGTGTATTTGCTAATGTTATCAGCATTTTTAACTGGTGGTAAGATTGTTATATTCTTCTTTATAGTTTTCTGGGCATTTCTAAGTTTTCTAGAACAGGATTGTGTTTTTAGATTTCTTATCATAAAAGTAATACATGCCCATTATTTTAAAAATTCATACAATTCAAAAGGGCAGAAAAGTAAAGTGATAGTCAACCCAAGCCTACCATTATAGAGATAACCACTGTCAACATTTGAATGTTAACATTTAGAATTTAACATTAATATAGATGTGCATTTTTTAATGTTAGGATACTATATTATTTTATATTCTGATTTTTGTACCTGTTTTATAATCAAAAGAAAATACATCTTAATACAGATAATTGTAACTTTTCTCAAAACATCTCAATGCCTTTTATCCCTCCTCTCATATAAAGTTTGCAGAGATGTGTGTATATGCACAAAAAATGCAGCCACAGGAACATACACACCATACTTCAAAATGTATTACACAGTATAACAACTCTGCCTCTAAGCAGTAATTCATATATTAGGAAAGTTGATATTTAGCAAATTAGAGAAAAAACTTTCTGGTACTCCCTTTCCTCTTATGATAGCTGGCCTGCCAGAAAGGAATCCTTGAACCTGAGCTCCCAGCCAGGGCCTGTGAGGCCTGGTAAGCATAATGGTAACAGGCAGGGCTCTGAGCCAGCCTGCCTGAGTTGGAATCCTCCTTTACTGGTTCTCTGACCTTGGGCAAATGACCGTAAGCTTCCATTTCCTTATCTAAAAAACAGGTAATTCTACTAACGACCTCAAAAGGACGTTGTACAGATCGACTTGGGCAGTCTATATGATGAGCTTAGTATATTCGGTTAATATCTAGGTGGTAGCAATGTCATTATTCTTTCTTTCTGGAAAAGGCTGTCACATTTGATTTGGCATGAACCCCACCCAGACAACCAGCATTTAGTCCTTGCACATATTCTGCATACCTTGTATTAAAATACTTGAATTTAGGGAAAAGAAAAAAAAATCAGCAGCCACTATACAGTATATAGTACTATACCATAGTATAGCATAATATCATAATAAATAACGTTCTAGTCTATTAATATCCCATGATAAGTATTAACAAAGTTTGGAAATGGAAAAAAAAGATTAGCATTTAGGTTTGTACACATTTTGTCAGGCATTAGATATAACAGCAGCAAGAACAGGAGGACAAGGGAAGAAATGAAGGGCGACTCTGATGTTTGCATACTTTCCATATGCCAAGCAGCATGCTCAGGGCAGCTGCAGAACTGAGTCCTCCCTGTAAGCACTATTACCCCTGTTTTACAAATGAAGAAACTGGGGCTTAAAGAAATTAACTAACTTGCTTAAGGACACACAAATGGTCAAATAGACTGAACCAGGATTTGAAGCCAGTGTGTTTGATTCCAAACCTCTGAGCTCAACCATGAGGATAATCTCCCTAACAATTCCATAAAGTAGGTATTACCTTCAACACGACCCAAGTTAACACCTCAGGGGGTTTCCATGTTGGAATTGTCAGTTCATTCTCTTGTACCCCACATATAATTATTTCCCTGCTCAGAAGCTGATTTCATTGCTACTCGTTAAAATTACCTGGACAGGATTTTTTAATATACCAATCCTTTCCACAGAGATTCTAATGTACTAAGTCTAGTGGCCAAGGGCCCATTGGGTATAACAAGCCAGCATGAAGCAGCACTGGCCTCCATGGTGCTGAGGCACCCACTGCTTCCAAGGACACTCAAGTAGTTTCCCCAGCCCTTTGCCTCCCCAGGGATTCTTAGTCCATCCACCAGCACCTACAGCTCTGGTCTTAGGTCTGCTCTCGTTCTCACCCTCGCTGACTCTACTCTGTCACCAGTGACCTTAAGTCACTTTCCTGAATGGTCCACCCACCCTCCTTCCCATCTCAAAGCTTCCTAGAAGGCTTTAGTGAAAGCATGTTCCATTCCTTTGTTTCAATGAGCTTGGGAAACCACTCCTTCAGTGATTTAAACAATAGAAAGGAAAACAAAAAAGAAAACAAAGGGACTTCCAAAAATCAAACACTTATTGTTCCTAGGAACCCCCTATCAGTGAATTTTAAGAATAAATGAAGGAAAACTTAGATACCCCTGCCCCCCAAATGCCTGGCAGACATTTGTGCTGGCTTTTGAAGAGTGCATCCTGGAGAGAGGGTCATTCTGTATCTTGGAGGTCGGCTGGCCCTGAGGAGCTGAGGCTTTTGTTTTCTAAAAGTTACATTACGCTTGGTCTGTGGAAGACTTGTATTATGTGGGTCTTTTTGCTCAGAGTTCAGTTCCTTAAAATCTCAAGCACTTTAACTGCTAGAAGGGAAAACCTCACTGATTTGTTCACTGGTAAAACCACATTAAAATGTAGCCCCCAACTGATGTATCTAGGGTTTTTGCTTAAAATTATGTGCCAGTTATTTCTATTGACTACTCCCTTGTGTGTTCTATATTCACATATGGAATACAATTCTGAAAATACTAACTTCTTTTGACCTATTTAAGTCTTCAACTTCCCATTTTGGTTGTTTATCGCTATCTCAAATAGCTCACAGAGGCATCAATCAATGCAAAACTTTTACTACTTTTAACTGATAAACCCAGAGAAAAGAGCTTTTATTTGGGATTAATTGACAGTACTCTCTTCCTATCTCTGACAGTTGAACGTCAATGTGGCCACAAGGAAAGCTTTAAATAGTTCAACCTTCAGCTCTGTCTCTGACGGGAACCAGGAATAAGAACGATGATCTTGTCTGAACAACCTGAAACTTATTCCAGAATCTTCAGAACATTTTTGTAGTCTTACATTCCAGAAGAATCTAAGACTTTAAGCAGAATATAAGAACTGAAACCATGGTATTGCTATTCAGGCTCCTCTTAAAAGAGCTTTGGCTCAATTCATCTGCACCTCATTATTAATTTACCTTTTGCTGCAGCAGAGACCGAGAGAGAAATGCACAAGGGCCAAATCTCCTCAGAGAGGACCTCCTGAGCCAAATGGATGGGCCTTCACCTGCTGTTTATGAAAAAGCAGTCTTAGACTAATCCAGAATTATTAACAAATTGTTCCAGCAACACAAGGCTGCTTTTTTCCTAAAGTGGCCCTAAAAAGAATACATAGAAAAATATGGGTCAAACAGGACTTCAGAAAGTTACTAAATGCAGCAAAAGCACTAAAAATTAGATAACTAGTCACTTAGGGGTAACTTACTGATTTGAAAACAATGTGACTGAAAATTCTGAAATCCTCAAACTTTTTAGCTATTAAAAATCACCTATAACATTATGTATGAATTGTAATTCATTAACATCTTCTGGAGAAGACAGAATAAGACAAATGTGATATGCTAAGATTTACAGATAAAATGGAATAAATTGGAATCAGAATAAGCAAACCAAGAGGTAGACCAGGTCATTGTATCATTTAAATATACTTGTTTAAAACTCCTCCATGGATATAGATATATCTATCTGCACACAATTTTTTCTGGGTTAGTAATATGAGTGATTATGTTTAGTTTTTATGTTGTGCTCAGTTAAGCTTATTAATCACATGCAAGTGACTAACATAACAAGTGCTACCTAGTCAGGGAGGGTATAAACCATTTTAATTTTTTCTATATTCTTTTTTATATTAAAAACCTAATACATCACTTAAAAATTAAATATCACCCATTCTATTTTTCCAAAAATTAAGGAAGAGTTCAAAACCATCTTACTAAAGTCACAGCTAGTAGAAAAATATTGTGCAAGACATTTTCTAGAAATCCAGATTTTTTCCCATTAGCATTTTTATTTCATTATCAATTAATGATAAGATTTAAATTAGTTTTGTCTATGTTTTTGTCCTAGTTGAAAAAAGTTTTGAAATTACAAAGAAAAATAAAAAGCACCTCAAGACCCACCAGAATAGGAAGCTTTCTCAATGCTAAAAAGTTGTCATATGATCATATTTTAGTTAGAACTGTGGTTAGGGGGCATCCAGGCACGGTGGTTCATGCCTGTAGTCCTAGCACTTTGGGAGGCGAGGCATGAGAATCAGATGAGGTCAGGAGTTCGAGAACAGCCTGGCCAACATGGCAAAACCCCCATCCTACTAAAAATATAAAAATTAGCTGGGCATGGTGGCACACACCTGTAATCTCAGCTACTTGGGAGGCTGAGGCAGGAGAGTCCCTTGAACCCGGGAGGCAGAGGTTGCAGTGAGCCAACTTTGCACCACTGCACTCCAGCCTGGGCAACAGAGCAAGGCTCTGTCTCAAAAACAAAACAAAACAAAAACCCCTATAATCCAGAACTGTGGTTAGGGGGATGGAAATCTACAGTTTCATAAACTACTGAAAATTTTGAGTATAGTATACTGTTCCTCATAGATATGGGTACTTTTGCATTTTTTTGTTCCTCACAATGTATTACTGTTTCATTTTTTTCTATTGCCTAACCCCCAAGACCCTTGACTGAAGACTCAGCCAGCAGTCTGCTGGATTTGAATTCACCATTAGCACCTGGGGTAACCTCAATCCACAGAATGTGAGAAGACAAGCGAGGCAATGTTTGTGGAGTCCAGCGGCTGAACCCGCTCTGCTACAGAAGAAATGCCCCAATTGTCTTTCCTAAGCAAAAATTGCCACGACTCCCCATAAACAATCAGTTGTCCATTGACTGTTATAAATAGACTTTAATACACAACCAGCTGTCTGAGGGAGAGTTTATAACTGTTGACCAAAGACACAGTAGGGAAGGGAAATGAGAGATTTCCACATAGCAGGAGAATGACTTGTCTGCAGTCTGCAGTGAATGAGGTTGCACACAGATCTTCCATTTAAAATATGTCAGCATGCCTTGGACTCGAGTGAAAATTATGGAGACAGCACAATGGGCTTCATGTGGGAGTCTATTTCAACAGATACTGTATTCTTCTCTTGGGCACCCTTGAATTCAGGATTGTGAAATAAGTGGCAGTTACCAGCAGATATCCTGTAAAGTGCTGGTCACAGGAGATATTTTCGATGATACAGTGCAAGATGCACTAGTTTAACTGTGATAAGAACTAATCCCTTACCCCACTTCTTCTCCATTTCCTGTTGTTTCCCTTTATCTTTTCCAGGATGACTCTCCTTCTTGCACAACCTCGTTGACAACCACTCTCTATGAAAGAGTGTTCCCGAGCATCTTATTTTAACCAGAACCAGTCCCTGGGGCGAGGTGGTATCTCAAAAATCTGGTCAGGTGTGACAGAGAACAGGGCTCTGGGCAGCCAGCCATGGCCACAGGCCTCTCTGTACTGCAGCAGATCTGCCCACGGCTGCTCTGAGTTCTGACCAGCCAGCCAGAGACAACTGGATGTGGTGGAGGTTGAAGGTGGATGCAGGTATTGTCACAAAGCTCAATAAGACTAAACAAGGAAGGATAACATGCATGAGAGACACAAATGTGGGAATAAAGACAGCAGCACAAAAGAAAGGCACAGGGGAGCAGGGATCCATCAGGAAAGATTTAGCAGAATGTTTCTTCACTCAGTAAAATAGAGATGAAGAAAAGAAAAGGTCATATTTTGATAGAAAATAGTACGTTTAGTGGCCGGGCACAGTGTCTCACGCCTACAATCGCAGCACTTTGGGAGGCTGAGGCAGGAGGATCACCTAGCCAACACTGTAAAACTGCATCTCTACTAAAAATACAAAAATTAGCCAGGCATGGTGACACATGCCTGTAATACCAGCTACTCAGTAAGCTGAGGCAGGAGAATCACTTGAACCTGGGAGGCAGAGGTTGCAGTGAGCCGAGATCACACCACTGCACTCCAGCCTGAGGAACAGAGTGAGACTCTCTCAAAAAAAAAAAAAAAGAAAGAAAGAAAAGGGAAAGAGTATGTTTAGTGCATTTTAAAAATGTATTTTTTCCAAAACTGTGTGAAACATGATTTGGGACACTGAAAAATTTCAAATGCATTCCTAGTTTGATTCCCACATCTTAAGTTTTAAAGCTATGATAATTTTTTTTTTTTTTTTTTTTTTTTGAGACGGAGTCTCACTCTGTCACCCGGGCTGGAGTGCAATGGTGAGATCTCGGCTCACTGCAACCTCCGCCTCCCAGGTTCAAGCGATTCTCCTGCCTCAGCCTCCCGAGTAGCTGGGATTACAGGTTCACACCACCACACCCAGCTAATTTTTTGTATTTTTAGTAGAGATGGGGTTTCACTATGTTGGCCAGACTGATCTCGAACTCCTGAACCTCGTGATCTGCCCACCTTGGCCTCCCAAAGTGCTGGGATTACAGGTGTGAGCCACCGTGCCCAGCCTAAATTTTCTTTTAAAAATTTACTTCCAAGATAAAAATAAGCTTATCATGATTGCATTTGAACTATCCAGAGTGAACACCCATCCTATGATCTCAGTTTACCCTTAAATTAACATAAGTGAGAAAATTCATTATTCCAGTTCAAATTAGAGAATGTCTTTTTTTCCCTTCTGGCCAAGAGACATGCAATTTAATGCCAGGGCCTAGTTTTAAGAATTAGAATTCTTCTATTTTAAAGACGGAAAAATTGTAAACTGAGTAGGTAATGTTTCTCTAGAGATGTATATAGAAGCATTTGAGATTTCTCCTACTAGGAATCTGTAGATGGCTACTTTTTACCTCAATAAATCACTGTTCCTCAGTTTCCTCTTTTGTAAGACAACACCTTCCTGATAGTAAGCATAGAAGAATGCCTTGCAGCAGACACTCAATAATGTAACCTATTACAAATTAATTCACTTTAAAGCTTCCCATTGCTTTTTCCTTCCAGTATAACTTTTATTGAAATATAATATACATGCAGACATGCATATAAGTATACAATTTGATGAATTTTCACAACCTGAACACACACTTGAGGCCTCTGCCCAGATTAAGAGTCAGAACATCCCCCACACTTAAGAGCTCCTTTTATACTTGCATCCCACACCCTACCCTCAGCTAACAGTAATGTTAATCTAACAACATTTGCTTTGCCATTTGTAAAACATTTATAGTGGTAAAATATATCTAAAACTTAGAATCTTAACTTTTTTTTTTTTTTTTTTTTTCAGACAGAGTCGCTCTGTTGCCAGGCTGGAATACCATGGCACGATCTTGGCTCACTGCAACCTCCACCTCCTGGGTTCAAGCGATTCTCCTGCCTCAGCCTCCCAAGTAGCTGGGACTACAGGCGCACGCCACCATACCCAGCTAATTTTTGTATTTTTAGGAGAGATGGGGTTTCACCATGTTGGCCAGGATGGTCTCCATCTCAACCTAGTGATCCGCCCACCTTGGCCTCTCTGAGTGCTGGGATTACAGGCAGGAGCCACCACGCCCAGCCCATCTTAACCATTTTTAAGTGTACAGTTCAGTAGAGTACTAAGTGCAATCCCATTGTTGTACAACCATCACCAGCATCCGCCTCCAAAACTCTTTTCATCTCACGTAACTGAGACTCAATGCCCATTCAGCAATATCTCCCTATTCCTCTCTCCCTCTAGCTCCTGGCCACCACCATTTTACTTTGTCTTTATGAATCTTACCACTCTGGATTCTTTAATATAAATGGAATTGAAGTGTTCGTCCTACTTTTGCCGATTTTTGTTCTCTACATAAGTAGAATCATACAGCTGTTTTACCCTGTATCTAGCTTCTTTCCCTCAACATGTCTGTGGGATTTATCAGTTCATTTAGAGTTCTACTTTGTTTCTCCTCGTTAGATAGTACTCTCCTGTGTGAGTATGCCACAATGTATTCTACTGGTGATGGGCATTTGGGTAGTTTTCAATTTGGAGTTTTTACATGTAGTGCTGCTATGTCTTTTGGTAAAATATGTGGCTAGAAATGAAATTGCTAGAGCACAGCGTATGCATGTATTCAGCTTTAGTAGATATTCCCATTACTTTTTATTAATACATTCAAGTCACCAAAGAGAAGTGATCTTTCATATATGACTTATACAATCTCTTACATGAAGGAAAGCAGTTTACATATTTGAATTCACATGATGCTGTGGACTCTGCCCAGAAGAGTAAAACTGCCCATCCACTCAACTCCTCCCACCGCAAACCCCACACGCCAGCTCTATTGAGCTTTCTCTGCTTAGCTGAACACCCCTGTCCTACTCTTTCCTCCCTAGGCCATTGTGGGTGCTGCTTCACTCAGCCTGCACCCTCTTTCTACCTGGTTTAATGGCTGTTTGTCTCTCAGACCTCAGCCCCTTTGAGAACTAGTACCAAAGCACAAAGTATGCCTCCTCAAAATGCATGTCATCATGAGTCCGTTCTTGTTGGAATATAAGTCTGAAGATGAGGCTCTGGCATTCTCCTCTTACCCAGGTCTTGCCACTTACTACCTCTGTTTCTTTATCTTTTAGGAGTTGTCTGCACATGCAGATTAAACTTATTTTGAGCCTCCATTCTGGGTTCCCATTGACATAAAATATGATGCTTAGAATATACACAAATCCAAACCATTTAGATAGGTATCAGCAACCAGGTTCAATCCACTTTCTAATAGTTGTACATAACACCATTTTACTGTTCTAGATGATGTCAAGTCTAAGGATTCGCTAGCATTTAATAATACCTAATTCCAACAGAACAAAAAACTGCCCAGTAGCACCTTCCAAAGACTAAGTACAATGATAGAAAGCACTGAACTGAGTTGGTCTTCCATGTTGGACAAAAAACAATGCTCTGAATCTACATGGTTTCATTACAGAATTGGAAGAGTAATGTGGACTGATGCCATAAAAGTAATTCCAGTTAACAGTTCCATTTACACTAACAACAGTAACCTAGATCACCAAGAAATAATCCAAATAGAAATTGCCGTGGCTTAAATGAAATAAAAATGAGGGAACTAATTCAGATCTTTTTCTCCATTAAATGTAAAGTTATATCATGTTCATGGGTGGGAAGATATAGACATTCAGACATCTTCCATGAGAAAAACAATTTAGTGTATGGTACACATTCTTTCAGAATCCTAAGTATACATTAAAACTATAGGAATTAAGTTAATATGGACATGAAAATGAACAAAGATTAGTGGATTAGAATAGGATGTTAGAAAAAACTTATCAGGCTTAAGGAAATTTAACATGTGATTTAAAAAATAATGCCCAAATCAAGGTGGGGGAAAGTTCAAATAGTCAATAAAAGGTTACAACAGTGGGCTATTTAAAAAAAAAAAAAAAAGACCTGTATCAGATAAGAATGTATTTGACTGCAAGTAACCAAAAAACCAAATGAACAGTGGCCTAATTAGAGATACAATTTCTCATAAATTAGAAGTCTCTGCTAGTATTGGCCCACCTGCTCAATGATATTCTGAGGTGAGTTGACAGTCTATAGACCACAGGCCAATCATTGCACTTTTGTACAACTCAAAAATGAAGAATGGTCTTTACCTATTTTAAATGGTTGGAAAAAAGAATATTCTGTGACAAGTTACATTAAGTTTAAATATTAGGGCCCGTGAATAAAGTTTTATTGGAATACAAAGATGCTCATTTACATTTCCTCAATGGCCATTTCTATGCTTCAACACGAGAGTTGAGTAGACAGAGGTTGTATGGCCTACAAAGCCCAAGATATTCACTATCTGGCCCTTTACAGAAAAAACTTGCCAATCCCTGCCCTAAGGAACCCGTACTCTTTCCAGCTTTGCCATCTTTGTTACATTGCCCCCAGTAATGTAGTGCTTTATTACTGCAAACTAGGCCCTCAACTCCAAAGTAGAAGCCTTCCTGGAAACCCTGCAGACTCCCACTTACATTTGACTGGCCAGAGATTGGCACTGCCAGGCCTAGACACAAGTGGCCTGGGTGCTTCCAGCTCTCCCCACCCGGAAGTATTAATGTATAAATAAGACCATGAACACAAGAACTACAAGAGGCAGAGTGTGTATGATCTTTTTATGGGGACGACCAAATATGAAACCTAGAACCAATAAAGTCAGAGACTGACTTATCCATATAATAACCCCATGTAGAAAAGAAACTTAAATATATTTGTCACATTTTGTTATATTAAGAGTTTCTATAAGACAAAAAATGCTTGATAAACTCAATTCAACTGTCTAATTTGATATGTTCAAATTTTCATTTGAAACTGGATCCCTTCCTTACACCTTATACAAAAATTAATTCAAGATGGATTAAAGACTTAAATGTTAGACCTAAAACCATAAAAACCCTAGAAGAAAACCTAGGCATTACCATTCAGGACATAGGCATGGGCAAGGACTTCATGTCTAAAACACCAAAAGCAATGGCAATAAAAGCCAAAATTGACAAATGGGATCTAATTAAACTAAAGAGCTTCTGCACAGCAAAAGAAACTACCATCAGAGTGAACAGGCAACCTACAAAATGGGAGAAAATTTTCGCAACCTACTCATCTGACAAAGGGCTAATATCCAGAATCTACAATGAACTCCAACAAATTTACAAGAAAAAAACAAACAACCCCATCAAAAAGTGGGCGAAAGACATGAACAGACACTTCTCAAAAGAAGACATTTATGCAGCCAAAAAACACATGAAAAAATGTTCACCATCACTGGCCATCAGAGAAATGCAAATCAAAACCACAATGAGATACCATCTCACACCAATTAGAATGGCAATCATTAAAAAGTCAGGAAACAACAGGTGCTGGAGAGGATGTGGAGAAATAGGAACACTTTTACACTGTTGGTGGGACTGTAAACTAGTTCAACCCTTGTGGAAGTCAGTGTGGCGATTCCTCAGGGATCTAGAACTAGAAATTCCATTCGACCCAGCCATCCCATTACTGGGTATATACCCAAAGGACTATAAATCATGCTGCTATAAAGACACATGCACACGTATGTTTATTGCCGCATTATTCACAATAGCAAAGACTTGGAACCAACCCAAATGTCCAACAATGATAGATTGGATTAAGAAAATGTGGCACATATACACCATGGAATACTATGCAGCCATAAAAAATGATGAGTTCATGTCCTTTGTAGGGACATGGATGAAATTGGAAATCATCATTCTCAGTAAACTATCGCAAGAACAAAAAACCAAACACCGCATATTCTCACTCATAGGTGGGAATTGAACAATGAGAACACATGGACACAGGAAGGGGAACATCACACTTCGGGGACTGTTGTGGGGTGGGGGGAGGGGGGAGGGATAGCATTGGGAGATATACCTAATGCTAGATGACGAGTTGGTGGGTGCAGCGCACCAGCATGGCACATGTATACATATGTAACTTACCTGCACATTGCGCACATGTACCATAAAACCTAAAGTATAATAATAATAATAATAATAATAATAAAAGAAAAAAAAAAGAAAATATTACCAACAACAACAACAAAAAAATAAAAATAAAGATGCAACTTAACAATGAAATGTATCCCTTATCAAAAGGACTTGCCCTGTATGGGGAAAATGTTCTCACAGTTGAGGGAAATGTAAACTGGCATAGTTTTTGGGGAGACCAAATTGCATCTGACATTTTCTTAGCAATTTTACGTGCATATAAGAATCTATATTCAAAGATGATCACAGCACTGTAATAATGGGTAACTTTAAAATGCCTTCTTTGAATGTCCATCAATAAGGGAATCAGTTAAATGGGTATTGAACTATTTAAATACTATATACAAGCTAATGTCCATGGGGAAAAAAAGTGTTAGGATTTTGAAATGTCTCCGCAACACCTTGTTAAGGAGCTATAGGATCATTTTAAGGCTATGTTCATATACAAAGAAAGCAGTCTGGCAGAGCACATGTCACACCTGACAGTCACTACCTTTGTTTAGGATTGGGGCTGGAAAGTCAGCTTCTCATATTGCATATGTTGCTATTAAACTTAAAAGCACAAACCACTTGCATAAATTTGTCAGAACTTCCGTTGCAGAGATATAAAGAAAGGAATCAAAAAAGAGAGTAGTTCATCCTTATTTCATGAAATCCACCACACAGCCAAGACCGAGCTTGGGAAAGTCTAGAGCCAGGGATGGCTCTCTGCCTCCTCTATGCTCAGCCCTCACCTTGACCATCATTCTACAGGGATACTCTGCAAGGTGCAGGCTAATGTGAACTATGAACGTCCACTGAGAAAGTCACATTTTAAAATTGTAAATTTAACTGATATACTCCTCCTCCCACTAGGACAGATAACAGGTTACTAAGGTTCTGAGTGTCATCTAACTTTGTTTCTCTTCTGCCTCAAGAAATCTAACAAGTAGTTTTGGTATTAATATCTGCGTTGGAGTACTTCCTTATATCTTACTTTGGACCTACGTTTTAGAACCTAAAACTAGGAGTCATTGAGTGAATGCTATAACGACCGAATATTTGTTTCAAAGTACATTGCGTTGCTTCTTTCCTGTGATCCTTGACGATAGGATTTGAAACCCAACATCTATCTACTCATTCTGATTCAGAGGCTCAAGGGCATTAAGTAATAGATAACCAACATAAAAGACCCACAACAATGGTACTATAGTTTTATTAAAGATAGCAGAAAAGCTAATATCATCAAATTCCTTAAATGATAGTGAGACAAACTTTCCATGAGGCCAGAGGCCCCCTTCATCAGTCAAGCAACATCCTCCACTCTCAGGCTCCCATCTGACACCAGGCTGTGAAGGCCTTGGGGCCCTTTACCCATGACTAGCCCATGACAGAATGCTTTCTTCCACAGAGTCCTCACTCACTCTAAATGAGGCCTGGAGTGTTAGGTGAGGAGGAATGTACATGCTGAGGTCAGTTCTGGACCAGCCCCAGGCTAATGGTACAGAGAAGGATGATAGCAGCTGAATAGCTCAGAAGAGTCCGAAGCCAGCTTAACACCGGTAACAATTTTACCCCTACCCCAAGAGCTGACATGCGTCCAATTCCAGTTCCTCTTTCCCCACCTAAATGATCCCAGAGGTGGCACTAAGCCCAGCCCACTCACAATCTAGGACAGCAATAGTCAGACATCTCAATGGGCCCAGCTTCCCAGTAGTAGGAGTGACTGAGAACAGCACTAGGGGGCCCCTGCCCACATCAAAGAGAAGCATCTAAGAGGGGTTACTGCCATAATGCCATCCTTCTTGCTGTGCTTTGAGAGACAAACCAAATCCCACCTCCCTTCAAAGAGCTCTAGTTGCTATGAAAATAATCCCACCCCCTACTAGAGTCCTGAGACTTAGGTGGCCCTGAGGCCAGTAGGAGGCTTTGGGGTATCTCAAGAGCAGCCACACTTCTTCACCAAGGAAGTGTTCACGTAGTGCACACTCATCTTGTGTTCATCATCCTGGACCATCAGGGAGAAGAGTCTGACCCTGGTGGGACGGCAGGTCTGGAACAGCCAGGGACAGGTAGGTACTGCCCTCTGCAGAAACGAATGGCAGAATGGTGAGTGCCTCGTAGCCACAGCCTCATATCTAAGGGCATCAGTAGACTTGTCGGGGATACATGGGAAGGGAGAAGGAGGGCCTGGGGAGAAGCTGCTGGATCAGGGCTGTTTCAGAACAATCTTTAGGAAGCTGATGTTGTTTCTTATAAATAAAGATAAGGGATAAGGTCACAGGGCGGGGAAGATGCTACACACGGCATCAGTGCTAGATTACGTAATTGCCAACTTCAACGGCTTCCTTGACTCAAAAGGAGCCAGGCCTAGAGAGTTGAGCACTTAGTGCTATCCCAATATGACCCCAGAAGAGAAAGAAGGAGGCTCCATGTCTTACCTTATAGCACTCAAAGCTGGAATGACGGAGCTCACTGTTGAGGGCCGGGCAGGTCCCCTGACAGTAAGGGAAGCTGAGAGTCTTGGGTGCAACAATACACTCGCCCCAGGCAGCTCTGTGAAGGTTCACCTTGCGATCCTGCAGATGGCAGAACTTCTCTGCTGGAAACATATCCTGGCCATGGCCTATCTCCCGGCTATTCTGGCCTGGGATCCCCAGGATCAACTGCTCCACATTAGAGATAAAGGGTTTCTGGACATGAGGCAGGTGAAACAGAGGTGGCTGTGTGTGGGATGAGGTCACGAACAGCAACAGTACGTCTCATTTCCTTTCGATACTGGAACATTCGTTCAGGCTGGCATCAGCAACATCAGTGGCTGGAAACTTTGTCTCTGCCAAGAGGGTGGGCACCACCTCCATCCAATATGTGAGTGAACAGTAGATCTCCAATAATGACCCTCCCTTTGACTGGTAGGATGAAAAGATAATGGGGAAAGATCCCAACAGGAATCTTTGGAGGCCCCTTCGATGGTCCTCGAACTCTAGAACAAGCTCAGTGGCATGGGGGACAATGGGCACCCAAGCCCATAACTTTATCAAGGAAACCCCCAAGAAGGAAACTGCCTCAAAACAGAGAAGCCAGTAGCTGCATAGGAACTATGAGCCTGTAGGGAAAGAAGAGGGGAAGCTCCAGGAGGCCACTATCGTGGAAAGTCCCACCTCCCTTTCAGCTTCTTACTCCCCACTACCCAGCCTGGCAGGACAGGACAAAGACTTAGCAGTCTCAGCTTGTCAAAGCCAGTGCTTAGTCCACAGCAGCCAGGGATGGACTGAGGTTCCTCAACTCCCATCACCCTACCCCTGGAATTAAGTCAGAATGCCCTAGTACTGAAAACCATTCCAGTCACCATGACCTAAGACAAGCCACTTGCCCTGTTTATCTCCCAAAACACTATAGTTGCCCAACCCAGCAGCTCTGTACTTCACACTTTAGAGCATCCTTACACACAGAACTTTAGGGCATCAGCCATAAAGCTTAAAGACATCCTACATACCAAGCCTGCAGAGCTGAAACCAGGAAGCAGATTCCTTTTCTGCTAGACCAGCTGAAGAATATTCTGTTCCCAACTCTTTGCTCTACTCACAAGAGCCCTTAATATCTGTTGTCATTTATACCCCATTCCCTGACCAGCCCCACAAAATGCTGCCAGGCAGCTTCTGGATCACTCCTTCCCTGGCAAAGACCAGCGCTCCAGCTACTTACTTTTGAATGTGAGGGTAAAACCATGTTGCCTGGCAAAAAAAGATCTCATTTATGTGGGAAGGAAGCATCGGGTTAGGACAGTCAAACGTCTCTACCAAGCTCAAACACGTGCACCAAAGACCCAGAGCCAAGAGCCCAGGAATGAGCCAGGAGCTGCCACTTCTCCCACAGCCACCCTCCATCGTACCTGCTCTCAGAAGCAGGGCTTCCCCTTCGCTGTCTTTAAAGATCCATGTGCCCAGGTGTAGGCCCTATTCTAACTCCCACAGCTTGGGGTTGATCACGCATTCAAGAGAAATTAAATTCAGGTGAGAGAAACTCCCACTCCCAGAACAACTTCAATACCAACTCCTGTTTACAGAATGGAGGTGCAAGAAGTGATAATACAGATTGTGTTTCTCAAATGCAACCTCAAAAACACAAGTACATAATTAGTGAATAGATGCACTTATGTGGAAGACATGCTCTGACAGACTGTGTTGGTCCAAATGCTGGAAACAAGGACAGGTATGCACAGTTTGCAAGTTACAAACACTCCATTTAACTCACCTTTGTGTTCTTGGACTTTGGCTAACATCAGAATCACCTACAGCATTTGTTAAGACATAGATTGCTAGGCCCCATTCCCAGAGTTTCTGATTCAGTAGGTCTTAAATGAGGTCCAAGAATTTACCTCTCTAGCAAGTTGCTAGGTGATGCTGATAATGCTGGTTCTGAGACCGCTTTGAAAATCACTCATCCACATTATTTATGCCATAACTAGTATATAGAAGATGCCCAATATGTGTATTTTGATTCATTGATAATACACTATACCTAGTGTGTTTGTGGTTCTGAAATTTTTTTAAACAGAAACAAACAAACAAACAAAAAAACTCCTTCAGGTTAAAGGGATGAGATTCACTAAATCTGAAAATACCAGATTCTTATGTGGGAAGTACCCACATAAGAAAAGTAGCATTTGGGATTCATGCTCCCAACATTCTTTTGTTTTCTTTTCGGAGAGTGCAAATCAAGATCTTCAAAAAATAACATATACGAGAAGCCAATATAGTCTTCTTCATGTTTGCTAACACTTAACAAATTATTATGAGCATATTATATATATAGTGTAGGAATAATCTGTCAATTAAACATACAGAGTAAGGCATCCTTCATTAACAAATTAACCTGCATTTCACAATATCTGCTTTTCTTAAAAGACCAAATCACATTGACACGTACAATAAAAGTTTAGTTTCTCCACTTTGAGAGGCCGAGGCGGGCGGATCACAAGGTCGCAGTTCAAGAGCAGCCTGACCAACATGGCGAAACCCCATCTCTACTAAAAATACAAAAATTAGCCGGGTGTGGTAGTGTGCACCTGTAATCCCTGCTACTCAGGAGGCTGAAACAGGAGAATCACTTGAGCCTGGGAGGCAGAGATTGCAGTGAGCCAAGATCGCGCCACTGCACTCCAGCCTAGGCAACAGAGTGAGACTTCGTCTCAAAAAAAAAAAAAAAAAAAGTATAGTTTCTCTAAACTTGAGGTTTATTTATTCTCAGAAATTCAATGTCCCAAATTATGTAAATAAGTATACCGTAAATAATGGTAATCAGAACAATCCATCTTTAGAAAGCTTGCTGTGTAAATTCATTAGTTAATGTTAGTGAAACAAGCTTATGAGGTAGGTGTGATTATCCTTGTTTTGTGGATGGGGAAACTGAGGAAAAAATAGGTAATGACCTGCCCACGGCAGGGCTGAGTCAGCTGTCCGTGCAGAGTAGATTCTATGTTAAGACAATTCCTTTGGGTTTTTTGTTCCTTAAAAACAAAGAAATACAAAACAAAAGCAAAGGATAAAATAATTCAATTTAGGAAAACAAGCTTTGATAAAAGGAAAAGGAATAGGAATAGGTTTTTTTTTTTTAAGTTGAGAACAGAATTCTTTAAAAGCTAATAATTTGTGTGCCTAAGGTTCCTACTAATTATCCCTACCTCGTCTGTGTTATTTTTCTAATCAATGAGAGGTTGATGATAACTCTCTTTTGAGCTTATATTCTTTGCTTTTTAATGAGCAGGTTCTTATGGAACCCCAATTAAATATGCAGTGAGCTTATGGAATTTCTAGCAAATGTGGCTTTCCTTTTTGTTTAGATAAATTAATCTCCAAATTCTCAGCAAGAGGAAAGGGGGCAGCTCCCATCTAATCCCCAGGCCTTCCCTAAATGGCTTCAAGTGTGAATGTGTTAAGTAAAATCCTTCATGAATTTGTAAATTGCTTTAAATAAAACCTCAATAATAATCTTGGATGAGAAGCTTGTTTTACTAATTTATAGCTAAGCAGCTGTTGTTTTGTTAGCATCTTCAGCTTCATTTACACAAGAAAATCTGAAAATGAATCATGCAGACAGGAGAGACCAGATTGCACTCTATGGTAAACGTTTTTGTATGCTTGTCTCATAGGACGTTGAAAAGTAAACACCAAAAAAGACCATTCATCAACCATCACACTGGAGAAAATGTTGGCCAATGATATGTTCAGCTTATATTTCAATAGATTTTATATTTCATGTGTCACTGCCCAGCTACAGCTGAGTGTGTATGATGAAAATGCACGCTAGCAAAATATGAGCCAACTTCTCTGAGGCCCTGCAAAACCTATCAAGTGGCTTATCAGGGAAGAAGGAAGCACTGACTGCTCAAGTCATTGACTCTAGTATGCCTGTATCCTCACCATTCAGCTCTGTCTATTTAGATGTGGTAAGAATCAGAAGCAGATGAAAAGTATATAGTTGATAATATGCTCAGTGTCTTCTTAGACTTGAGATAATATACATAAAGGTGCTTTATAAACTATAAATTGCAAGTCCTTTCTGTGGGTAGGGTATCACATATTTATTTAATGCAATAATCTTTAAGTTTTTTGTTGAGTGCCCTAACAGTAAAAATATAAAATAAAATAAATTAACATTTACCCCAATGTCTACATATGGGTTTATTCATTAATAAACTACATAGGTAAACTAATATACATATATATTAATGAGATGCACATATATACATATAAGATACACAAAAATGGAGATTGAAAAAGGATATGAAAATTAAATAGGAGGGGCCAGGCGTGGTGGCTCACGCCTGTAATCCCAGCACTTTGGGAGGCAGAGGCAGGCAGATCATGAGGTCAGGAAATTGAGACCATCCTGGCTAACATGGTGAAACCCCATCTCTATTAAAAATACAAAAAATTAGCTGGGTGTGGTAGCAGGCGCCTGTAGTCCCAGCTACTTGGGAGGCTGAGGCAGGAGAATGGCGTGAACCCAGGAGGCTGAGCTTGCAGTGAGCTGAGATCCAGCCACTGCACTTCAGCCTGGGCAACAGAGCGAGATTCCGTCACAAAAAAAAAAAAAAAAAAAAAAAAAAAAGAAAGAAAGAAAAAGAAAATGAAATAGGAATTCATTTTCTTTTATTTCTACTATTTTTTCCTGCTCCCAGCAGATCATCTTAGGAGACTACTGCTTTAATGGATAAGTTCATTTTGAAAAGTAGGGGTGATAATTATAATTAACATTTTTTAAATTATACTTTAAGTTCTAGGGTACATGTGCACAACATGCAGGTTTATTACATATGTATACATGTGCCATGTTGGTGTGCTGCACCCATTAACTCATCATTTACATTAGGTATATCTCCTAATGCTGTCCCTTCCCCCTTCCCACACCCTCGACAGGGGTGTGTGTGATGTTCCCCACCCTGTGTCCAAGTGTTCTCATTGTTCAGTTCCCACCTATGAGTGAGAACATGCAGTGTTTGGTTTTCTGTCCTTGCGATAGTTTGCTGAGAATGATGGTTTCCAGCTTCATCCATGTCCCTACAAAGGACATGAACTCATCCCTTTTAATGGCTGCATAGTATTCCATGGTGTATATGTGCCATATTTTCTTAATCCAGTCCGTCATTGATGGACATTTGGGTTGGTTCCAAGTCTTTGCTATTGTGAATAGTGTCACAGTAAACATACATGTGCATGTGTCTTTATAGCAGCATGATTTATAATCCTTTGGGTATATGCCCAGTAATGGGATGGCTGGGTCAAATGGTATTGCTAATTCTGCATCCTTGAGGAATTGCCACACTTTCTTCCACAATGGTTGAACTCATTTACAGTCCCACCAACAGTGTAAAAGTGTTCCTATTTCTCCACATCCTCTCCAGCACCTGTTGTTTCCTGACTTTTTAATGATCACCATTCTAACTAGTGTGAGATGGTATCTCATTGTGGTTTCAATTTGCATTTCTCTGATGGCCAGTGATGGTGAGCATTTTTTCATGTGTCTGTTGGCTGCATAAATGTCTTCTTTTGAGAAGTGTCTGTTCATATCCTTTGCTCACTTTTTGATGGGGTTGTTTGATTTTTTTTCCTGTAAATTTGTTTAAGTTCTTTGTAGATTCTGGATATTAGCCCTTTGTCAGATGGGTAGATTGTAAAAATTTTCTCCCATTCCGTAGGTTGCCAGTTCACTCTGATGGTAATTTCTTTTGCTGTGCAGAAGCTCTTTAGTTTAACCAGATCCCATTTGTCAATTTTGGCTTTGTTGCCATTGCTTTTGGTGTTTTAGACATGAAGTCCTTGCCCATGCCTATGGCCTGAATGGTATTGCCTAGGTTTTTTCTAGGGTTTTTATGGTTTTAGGTCTAACATTTAAGTCTTTAATCCATCTTGAATTAAGTTTTGTATAAGGTGTAAGGAAGGGATCCAGTTTCAGCTTTCTACATATGGCTAGCCAGTTTTCCTAGCACCACTCATTAAATAGGGAATCCTTTCCCCATTTCTTGTTTTTGTCAGGTTTGTCAAAGATCAGATGGTTGTAGATGTGTGGTATTATTTCAGAGGGCTCTATTCTGTTCCATTGGTCCATATCTCTGTTGTGGTACCAGTACCATGCTGTTTTGGTTACTATAGCCTTGTAGTATAGTTTGAAGTCAGGTAGCGTGATGCCTCCAGCTTTGTTCTTTTGGCTTAGGATTGTCTTGGCATTGTGGGCTCTTTTTTGGTTCCATATGAAGTTTAAAGTAGTTTTTTCCAATTCTGTGAAGAAAGTCATTGGCAGCTTGATGGGGATGGCACTGAATCTATAAATTACCTTGGGCTGTGTGGCCATTTTCACGATATTGATTCTTCCTATCCGTGAGCATGGAATGTTCTTCCATTTGTTTGTGTCCTCTTTTATTTTGTTGAGCAGTGGTTTGTAGTTCTCCTTGAAGAGGTCCTTCACATCCCTTGTAAGTTGGATTCCTAGATATTTTGTTCTCTTTGAAGCAATTGTGAATGGGAGTTCACTCATGATTTGGCCTTCTGTTTGTCTGTTATTGGTGTATAAGAATGCTTGTGATTTTTGCACATTGATTTTGTATCCTGAGACTTTGCTGAAGTTGCTTATCAGCTTAAGGAGATTTTGGGCTGAGATGATGGGGTTTTCTAAGTGTACAATCATGTCATCTGCAAACAGGGACAATTTGACTTCCTCATTTCCTAATTGAATACCTTTTATTTCTTTCTCTTGCCTGACTGCCCTGGCCAGAACTTCCAACACTATGTTGAATAGGAGTGGTGAGAGAGGGCATCCCTGTCTTGTGCCATTTTTCAAACGGAATGCTTCCAGTTTTTGTCCATTCAGTATGATATTGGCTGTGGGTTTGTCATAAATAGCTCTTATTATTTTGAGATACGTCCCATCAATACCTAGTTTATTGAGAGTTTTTAGCATGAAGGGCTGTTGGAATTTTGTCAAAGGCCTTTTCTGCATCTATTGAGATAATCATGTGGTTTTTGTCTTTGGTTCTGTTTATATGATGAATTATGTTTATTGATTTGCATATGTTGAACTAGCCTTGCATCCCAGGGATGAAGCCAACTTCATCATAGTGGATAAGCTTTTTGATGTGCTGCTGGATTCGGTTTGCCAGTATTTTATTGAGGATTTTTGCATTGTTGTTCATCAGGGATATTGGTCTAAAATTCTCTTTTTTTGTTGTGTCTCTGCCAGGCTTTGGTATCAGGATGATGATGGCCTCATAAAATGAATTAGTGAGGATTCCCTCTTTTTCTATCGATTGGAATAGTTTCAGAAGGAATGGTACCAGCTCCTTTTTGTACCTCTGGTAGAATTGGGCTGTGAATCTGTCTGGTCCTGGACTTTTTTTGGTTGGTATGCTATTAATTATTGCCTCAAATTCAGAACCTCTTATTGGTCTATTCAGGGATTCAACTTCTTCCTGGTTTAGTCTTGGGAGGGTGTATGTGTCCAGGAATTTATCGATTTCTTCCGGATTTTCTAGTTTATTTGCGAAGAGGTGTTTATAGTATTCTCTGATGGTAGTATGTATTTCTGTGGGATCGGTGGTGATATCCCCTTCATCATTTTTTATTGCAGCTATTTGATTCTTCTCTCTTTTCTTCTTTATTAGTCTTGCTAGCAGTCTATCAATTTTGTTGATCTTTTCAAAAAACCAGCTCCTGGATTCATGGATTTTTTGAAGGGTTTTTTGTGTCTCTATCTCCTTCAGTTCTGCTCTGATCTTAGTTATTTCTTGCCTTCTGCTAGCTTTTGAATGTGTTTGCTCTTGCTTCTCTAGTTCTTTTAATTGTGATGTTCAGGTGTCCATTTTAGATCTTTCCTGCTTTCTCTCATGGGCATTTAGCGCTATAAATTTCCCTCTCCACACTGCTTTAAATGTGTCCCAGAGATTCTGGTATGTTGTGTCTTTGTTCTCATTGGTTTCAAAGAACCTCTTTATTTCTGCCTTCATTTCGTTAAGTACCCAGTAGTCATTCAGGAGCAGGTTGTTCAGTTTCCATGTAGTTGAGTGGTTTTGAGTGAGTTTCTTAATCCTGAGTTCTAGTGTGATTGCCCTGTGGTCTGAGAGACAGTTTGTTATAATTTCTGTTCTTTTACATTTGCTGAGGAGTGCTTTACTTCCAACTATGTGGTCAATTTTGGAATAAGTGTGATGTGGTGCTGAGAAGAATGTATATTCTGTTGATTTGGGGTGGAGAGTTCTGTAGATGTCTATTAGGTCTGCTTGGTGCAGAGCTGAGTTCAATTCCTGGATATCTTTGTTAACTTTCTGTCTCGTGGATCTGTCTAATGTTGACAGTTGGGTGTTAAAGTCTCCCATTATTATTGTGTGGGAGTCTAAGTCTCTTTGTAGGTCTCTAAGGACTTGCTTTATGAATCTGGTGCTCCTGTATTGGGTGCATATATATTTAGGATAATTAGCTCTTC
The DNA here is from genome assembly GCF_028885625.2 of Pongo pygmaeus. Lineage (NCBI taxonomy): Eukaryota > Metazoa > Chordata > Mammalia > Primates > Hominidae > Pongo > Pongo pygmaeus. The sequence continues at coordinate 62,069,227 of NC_072377.2, forward strand.
TTGTTGAGTTGATCCCTTTACCATTATGTAATGGCCTCCTCTGTCTCTTTTGATCTTTGTTGGTTTAAAGTCTGTTTTATCAGAGACTAGGATTGCTACCCTTGCTTTTTCTTTTGTTTTCCATTTGCTTGGTAGATCTTCCTCCATCCCTTTATTTTGAGCATATGTGTGTCTCTGCACGTGAGATGGGTCTCCTGAATACAGCACACTGATGGGTCTTGACTCTTTATCCAATTTGCCAGTCTGTGTCTTTTAATTGGAGCATTTAGCCCATTTACATTTAAGGTTAATATTGTTATGTGTGAATTTGATCCTGTCATTATGAAGTTAGCTGGTTATTTTGCTCGTTAGTTGGTACGGTTTCTTCCTAGCATCGACAGTCTTTACAATTTGGCATGTTTTTGCAGTGGCTGGTACTGGTTGTTCCTTTCCATGTTTAGTGCTTCCTTCAGGAGCTCTTGTAAGGCAGGCCTGGTGGTGACAAAATCCCTCAGCATTTGTTTGTCTGTAAAGGATTTTATTTCTCCTTCATTTATGAAGCTTAGTTTGGCTGGATATGAAATTCTGGGCTGAAAATTCTTTTCTTTAAGAATGTTGAATATTGGCCCCCACTCTCTTCTGGCTTGTAGAGTTTCTGCCGAGAGATCTGCTGTTAGTCTGATGGGCTTCCCTTTTTGGGTAACCCGACCTTTCTTTCTGGCTGCCCTTAACCTTTTTTCCTTCATTTCAACTTTGGTGAATCTGACAATTATGTGTCTTGGAGTTGCTCTTCTCGAGGAGTATCTTTGTGGCATTCTCTGTGTTTCCTGAGTTTGAATGTTGGCCTGCCTCACTAGGTTGGGGAAGTTCTCCTGGATAATATCCTGAAAAGTGTTTTCCAACTTGTTTGCATTCTCCCCGTCACTTTCAGGTATGCCAATCAGACGTAGATTTTGTCTTTTCACATAGTCCCATATTTCTTGGAGGCTTTGTTCATTTCTTTTTACTCTTTTTTCTGTAAACTTCTCTTCTCACTTCATTTCATTCATTTGATCTTCAATCACTGATACCCTTTCTTCCACTTGATCAAATCAGCTACTGAAGCTTGTGCATGCATCACGTAGTTCTTGTGCTGTGGTTTTCAACTCCATCAGGTCATTTAAGGACTTCTCTCCACTATTATTCTAGCTAGCCATTTGTCTAATCTTTTTTCAAGGTTTTTAGCTTCTTTGTGATGGGTTTGAACATCTTCCTTTAGCTTGGAGAAGTTTGTTATTACTGATCGTCTGAAGCCTTCCTCTCTTAACTGGTCAAAGTCATTCTCTGTCCAGCTTTGTTCCATTGCTGGTGAGGAGCTGTGTTCCTTTGGAGGAGAAGAGGCACTCTGATTTTTAGAATTTTCAGCCTGTCTGCTCTGGTTTCTCCCCATCTTTGTGGTTTTATCTACCTTTGGTCTTTGATGATGGTGACGTACAGATGGGGTTTTGGTGTGGATGTCCTTTCTATTTCTTAGTTTTCCTTTTAACAGTCAGGACCCTCAGCTGCAGGTCTGTTGGAGTTTGCTGGAGGTCCACTCCAGACCCTGTTTGCCTGGGTATCACCAGCCGAGGCGGCAGAACAGCAAATATTGCAGAATGGCAAATGTTGCTGCCTGATCCTTCCTCTGGAAGCTTCGTCTCAGAAAGGCACAGGCTGTGTGAGGTGTCAGTCGGCCCCTACTGGGAGGTGTCTCCCAGTTAGGTTACTCAGGGGTCAGGGACCCACTTGAGGAGGCAGTCTGTCTGTTCTCAGATCTCAAACTCTGTGCTGGGAGAACCACTACTCTCTTCAAAGCTGTCAGACAGGGATGTTTAAGTCTGCAGAAGTTTCTGCTGCCTTTTGTTCAGCTATGCCCTGCCCCCAGAGGTGGAGTCTACAGAGGCAGGCAAGCGTCCTTGAGCTGTGGTGGGCTCCACCTAGTTCGAGCTTCCCAGCCGCTTTATTTACCTACTCAAGCCTCAGCAATGGTGGATGCCCCTCCCCTAGCCTCACTGCCACCTTGCAGTTCAATCTCAGACTGCTGTGCTAGCAGTGAGCGAGGCTCCGTGGGTGTGGGGCCCTCCAAGTCAGGTGCGGGATATAATCTCCTGGTGTGCCATTCGCTAAGGCCGTCGGAAAAGCGCATATTAGGGTGGGAGTGTCCTGATTTTCCAGGTACCATCTGTCACGGCTTCCCTTCACTAGGAAAGGGAATTCCCCAATCCCTTGCGCTTCCTGGGTGAGGTGATGCCCTGCCCTGCTCCGTGGGCTGCACTGTCTGACAAACTGCAGTGAGATGAACCCGGTACCTCAGTTGGAAATGCAGAAATCACCCGTCTTCTGCGTCATTCACGCTGTGAGCTGCAGACTGGAGCTGTTCCTATTCGCCCATCTTGGAACCTCCTCTACAATTAACATTTACATAGTGTATGTAAATACTGCTAAATATTACTAATTCCAGTGCTTTACATATGTTAACTTGTTTTACCTTGGTATCAGCCTTTTGCAACAGGTATAATTATTATCTCCACTTCACAGATGATGAAATTGAGGTACAGACTGCACCTAACTTGTCCATGGCTACACAATTACCAAGTATCAGGGATAGGATTTAAACCTAGGTGGTCTGGAGCTAGACTCTAGCTCATCTAAAACCTGAAGGCCTGGCAAGGTATTATCATACTAATCAGTAAGTAATCAGGATGCCTATTCATTAGCTTCCATAACACCTGCATAATGGCATGTATCTTACCATATTGTAATTGTTGCTTTGAATACTTGTCTCCTCTGTTAAACTGAAAACTGCTTTAGAACAAGGACTGAAGTAGTTTTGTATTTACATAACAGTATTGAGCACAGTGCCTGGTACCTAAAAAGTATGTGGTAGGCACTTGTTGGATGGATAGTTGGATGAAAGAAAAAACAATTTTAATAATGGATGGATGGATAGATGGATTTATCCCAACTTACTAGATATCCATTGGAATTTGAATGTCCTCGAAATAGGGATGAAAATATCACCTGCCAATAAAAATATTCACAGACTTTCTTCTTACTGAGATAATGCTCTGTTGCTAACCAACATATAGAAAAAAATTATCTCTGATGTTATCCAAGCCTTTTCAGGGAGGAAATACTATCCCACTCATGAGCATTTCAAACCCTGCAGAAACCAAAAAAGGTGAAAAAGAAAGGAATGTTGTTTATGGAAATAATATGTCTTGTCAGGAATTTGTGTTTTGTCTCATAAAAAGAAGAAAACAAAAAGAGAATCTGCCTTATGCTCTGGCATCAACAGGAAACCTAGTTCATTACAAATGTAGCCTGGATACCTCCAGGGAAAACAAAAAGATGAGTGAATGAATGAATGGGTAATAGACTTGCCTTTTCTGAAGTGGAATCCAGGTTTTAATCCAGTCTTAATCCACTGTATGTGGTAACAGTTGCATTAGTAATACGCTTTGTCACAACACAAACTACCCAGACTGTAAGACTGTTGGACATTTATACTCAAACCAAGAGTCTATGTTTTATTCATGTTGAGTGGCACAAATCAGTGCTGAGATATGGGAACTAAACCTTGAAAAGTTTCCTCCTATATTTGAAACTGGAAAAACTTCAAGGCACTTTGATTCAAATACACATTCTATTAAAATGTGTATCTTGCTTAAGCCCAGGAGGTGGAGGTTGCAGTGAGCAGAGATCATGCCACTGCACTCTAGCACTCCAGCCTGGTCAACAGAGCAAAACCTTGTCTCAAAAAAAAAAAGTGTATATATTTCATACCAATTACTTCTGTACTTAGTGTAGCTTAAGATACAAAAGCCTCTGAATCAAAACAATAACTGCAGAATTGCTTTTACAAGTCTAATGATGTACTTAATGTAATGTGATAGGTTTCATTTAAATAATGTATAATTTTGTCTGTTTTCCATTGCTTTATATTCTCTCAAATGGAAAACAGTTCTATAGAAGTCAAATTCTGGACTTCCTTTGTTATAACTATATTTCAGCTGATTAGTGTTCTTTGGGACTTTCTTTTAGCAATCAGATACAATTACCATTGTTCTATAACACTGACTACCAAACTTGTTATTTCACTCTCTGTCTTGTCTTTATTTTTCTCTCTTCAGGATAATATCCACTGTAGTGTCCATAAATCTTTACTGAAGGGATTCACTATTAAATTACTTAGCAAAGTTAGTACTCTTTAAAGATATTGTTTGTTTTAATGAGTAGAGAGGAGGGCAGAGTTCTGCCACATTAAGTGTAGTTAAGAGGACCCTCAACACAGCATCGACATCACCTAAGAGCATCTTAGAAACGCAGAATCTCAGAACTTTCAGACTTTAATGTGCATTTGAACTAACTGGGGATGTTAAAAAGCAGATTCTGATTCAGGAGTTCTGGGGTGGGGCCCGAGATTCTGCAGTTTGATGAGCTCACAGGTGATGTCTATACAGCTAGTCCTCAAGCCACCTCCTGAGTAGCAAGACCTAGGGAAAGAGCCCATGATGATATCGCACTTACCACGTATCTGACTAAAACAAAGAGATTTAATAAGATAAATAGTTGTTAAATAAAGATTTACTTAGCACATAGTCTATGACTAATCCTTTTATGATTGAGTTATTTGACTTTAGATAGGCCATAAGACTTCTCTGTTTATTATCCTTTTCTCTTTAATGAACATAGTACTTCAATTGGTTTGTTTTCTGATAATGTTTACATTCGACCTTTGTATTCATTTTATGCATTCTATTTGTCATGTTACCTAAGACCAGACAACTGTCATTTGAAATAGTTATTTTTAAGAGATAGAACCAAATATGTAAAGATAGAATTTTCAAGTAAAGAAAAAGCTGGTGTTTTCTTAAAAAATTTAAATCTTGTTATGATTTAATACTAGTTACATGTTGTGGGAAACAAAACCAAGTAAAGAAATTACAGCAGTCTCCAATTATTTATTTATTTATTTTGAGACGGAGTCTCTCTTTGTCGCCCAGGCTGGAGTGCAGTGGTGCATCTCAGCTCACTGCAACCTCTGCCTCCCAGGTTCAAGTGAGTCTCCTGCCTCAGCCTCCTGAATAGCTGGGACTACAAGCATGTGCGACCACGCCTGGCTAATTTTTGTATTTTTAGTAGAGACGGGATTTCACCATGTTGTTCAGGTTCGTCTTGAACTCCTGACCTGGTGATTCGCCCTCCTCAGCCTCCCAAAGTTCTGGGATTACTGGTGTGCACCACCGTGCCCGGCCGGCAGTCTCCAATTCTAACTTGTTAGTACAAACCTTGGAAAATCACCTAATTGATTTCCTCACCAGGTTCCTCATCTATAAAATAGGCTTAAATTTAAGTTTCCTCAAGGCATTGATGTCAAGAGATACTAACAAAACATGTTGGTTCCTCTATATAAGTGGTCCTGAAAATGTGGTCCTAGGACAAGCAGCATCAGCATCCCTGGGAATTTATTGGAGAAACAAATTTTCAGACCACACCCAAGCCCAAGACCTACTGAATCAAAAACTTGGGGTGGAGGCAAGAAATCTACATTTTTAACAAGTCCTCAGGTGATTCTGATATATGTTACAATGTTAGAACCACTGCAGTCTCTATAGAGCACAGTAACGATAACTCTCAATCAATGGAGGAAGGGGTATACTGTTCTAACTAGCAATCCATATGGAACAGTAAATTAGGCCGTATTAAATCAGGAACAATAAATTAGGGCTTACCTCACAACATTACACGTTTAAATCTATGCTGATTAAAAATATAAGTATAAATAGGGCCAGGCACAGTGGCTCACGCCTGTAATCCCAGCACTTTGGGAGGCCAAGGTGGGCAGATCACTTGAGGTCAGGAGTTCGAGATCAGCCTGGCCAACATGGCGGAACCCCATCTCTACTAAAAATACAAAAATTAGCCAGGCGTGATGGCGGGCGCCTGTAATCCCAGCTACTCGGGAGGCTGAGGCACCAGAATCGTTTGAACCTGGGAAGCAGATGTTGTAGTGAGCTGAGATTGTACCACTGCACTCCAGCCTGAGTGACAAAGTGAGACTCTGTCTCAAAAAACAACAACAACAAAAGATATATAAATATAAATAATAAACATAAAACATTTGACTGCACTAAAATTCAGTGTTTAGGCAACAAGAGACATCATACAAAAAATTAAAAGACAAATCACATACTAAAGAGAACATACATGCAATGTAAAGTTCTCAAAATCTAGAATCCCTAGCATAAATTTCTTAAAATCCTACAAATCAACATGAAGACAACTATTTTTTAAAAACAGGCAAAGAGTAAGAACAGATAGTTCACATAAGAATGGTATGTGAAAAGATTATTTCTCATCGGCAATCAGGGAAATGCAAATGAAAACAACATGAAACACTATTTGATACTTCAACGACTGGCAGAAAAATTAAAGTCTGATGGAGGAGTGTGTAGAGAAATGAGCATCCCCAATGTCAATTGTAAAACTTGGCAATATCTAGTCAAATAAATTTGCATTCGCTACAAACTAGCAATTCTACTTCTAGGAACTGAGCTAGAGTCCCTGTGTGCATCATCATACGAAAGCTATCTGAGGATCTTCCCCAGTAGCAACCTTTGTTTTAGGGAAAAATTGGAAATAACTCAAATGTTAATAGATGTATCAATACATAAATTAAGTACATTTACACAGTGAAACACTATAGAATCTTAAAACATATGAGATAGTACTACTTGCATCAACATGATTAAATCTCAAAATCAATGTTTCAAGATTAATATATACAAATCATAAAGCAATATTTTGTATTGGGAGCATAATATATAGTCAGAGCATAAAAGATGTGGACAAGAAGCATATACACCAACCTCAGGCTGGCAATTACTATTGGGTATCAGACAGATAATAGGAAAGGGAGGCCTTCATCTATATCTATTTTATTTATTCAAAAAAAATTTGAAGCAAGAGTGGCAAAATATTAGCACATATTAAAACTAGTTGGATAAATCAAATAAAAATAAAACTAGTTGGTATCAAACTCTCTACTACTGCCACCACTTTTTGTAATTTTATATAATTTTAAAATATTAAAAATAAAATATTGGCCAGCTACCGTGGCTCACGCCTGTAATCCCACACTTTGGAAGGCTGAGGCGGGCGAATCATGAGGTCAAGAGATCAAGACCATTCTGGCCAACATAGTGAAACACCATCTCTACTAAAAATACAAAACTTAGCTGGGCGTGGTGGTACACACCTGTAGTCCCAGCTACTCGGGAGGCTGAGGCAGGAGAATCACTTGAACTCGGGAGGCGGAGGTTGCCTGAGCCGAGATTGTGCCACTGCACTCCAGCCTGGGTGATAGAACAAGACTCCATCTCAAAAAAAAAAAAAAAAGTTTCATTTATTTCTGTGTTCCTAAAATTTTGTTTCAAGTAGTCAACTAAATATACATTTCCTTAAGCACATATGAGAAAAGCTTTTTTTTTTTTTTTTTTTTTTTTGAGACGGAGACTCTGTCACCCAGGCAGGAGTGCAATGGCACGATCTCGGCTCACTGCAACCTCCACTTCCTGGATTCAAGCGATTCTCATGCCTCAGCCTCCTGAGTAGCTGGCATTACAGGTGTGCACCACCATGCCTGGGTGATTTTTATATTTTTAGTAGAGACACGGTTTCATCATGTTGGCCAAGCTGGTCTCAAACTCCTGACTTCAAGTGATCCACCTGCCTCGGCCTCCCAAAGTGCTGGGATTACAGGCGTGAGCCACTGCACCTGGCCGAGAAAAGCGTTCTTTAAAAAGTAATAAAAAAAGTAGAAAACTTTATTTTTCTCAACTTTTGTTATGATATGAAATATCTATAAAATTATGAAGAAAATGAAAACAAAAAAATGTACAAACAAAACTTTTAGCTGATTATGGAGCAGGGTAAACACAAAAGAAGAGGATTTCCTGTATTTTTTTGGGGGGGTGAGGGGTGTAGAAATAGATTTAAAGGCTATAAAGGAACAAAAGAGGTCAGTAATTTATCCCCCAAAAATCTATGCGGAAGGAAGGCACTTCTTGAATAAAGACAGAAGTGGTTGTTCAGCTTTCAGAAATATCTGGGCCCTAATTCCAATTGATTTCTTTCTGGTAGGAAAAGATCTCCACATGTATACTTCTCATAGTTCCTTTCAGCCTCTAAAACATTAGCTTAATTTTAGATAATACCTGCAAAAATTGGGTTCAATTTGTGTATTGAGAGTTGAAGAATTTTCATGTGACTTTGTACATATAGTGTGTGGCTTCTTGTAGCCAGACCCTTGGGAAGCCCTAAACATTGAAAAGATTATGGAGTCCTACCATCCCACCAGTGGTAATTCAACATTTTATTATGATGCAAAATTTCCATGCATGCTGAAATCAATAGAGTTTCTTCCAACATTTTTTTGTGCAAAGTTCTGAACAAATCTGTCAAAGCTAACTTGTTTATTTTTAGGGTGGGGGCGCCCCTGCTTTGCTGGTGCCCTGAACATGTCATAATCTGTTGGGTATCTTGCACTGGCTCAGCTATCAATTAGGGAGCTAAAGGGCTCTTTAAAGCAATCCATAATTTTAAACCTACCACATGACTAGGAAAGACTACTAAATGTTGTTAAGTTTTCTCACCGGTTTCAAGACTCAGATTCTAGTCTGAAGCAGCAAACATCCAAGTAATTGAGTAATACTACACAGCTGAAGCCCACCACTGAAATGTTCATTCATACTCTTCCACTCTTTGTCACAAGACTAGAATGTAAGACATCAGTGGAATTTTGTTTTCTTTCTTTTTTGAGACGGAGTCTTGGTCTGTCCCCCAGGCTAGAATGCAGTGGTGCACTCTCAGCTCACTGCAACCTCTGCCTCCCAGGTTCAAGCAATTCTCCTGCCTCAGCCTCCCGAGTAGCTGGGACTACAGGTGTGTGACACCATGCCCAGATAATTTTTATATTTTTAGTAGAGATAGGGTTTCACCATGTTGACCAGGCTGGTCTTGAACTCCTGACCTCAGGTGATCCACCTGCCTTGGCCTCCCAAAGTGCTGGGATTATAGGCATGAGCCACAGCACCTGGCCGACATCAGTGGCATTTCGAACTGTGACCTTCTGAATATGCTACATGAACCGTTTTTTAAAAGAGACTGTACAGCCTCAGGACTGTCTTTGTTGTGTTTGATAAAATGCAGTTACTAAAACAAAATTGCTGAAATACTTTTCCCAGCCAATGCTACAGATATCTTTGCAAATAAAGGTCATGTAAGAATATGAACATTTATGTTTCAGAAATAAAGTTAGTTGTACCAGTGGGTATAGCTTTAAACCAATTAATTTTAAGTCTATGCAATCTTACCAAAGGGCTATTTTTATGAACTTGTTTTAGCAAACTTGTTGCAGGAAGAAACTGTCTTTCTATGATATTCTATGCAATACCTGCTATGGTTTGAGTGTGTCTCCTCCAAAATTCAAGTGTTGCCAATGTAACAGTATTAAGATGTGGGGCCTTTATCATAATTTAAAAATCAAAAAATAGTATGTGGTGAAAAGGGAACACCTTTACACTGCTGGTGGGAATGTAAACTAGTACAACCACTACGGAAAACAGTGTGGAGGTTCCTTAAATAACTAAAAGTAGATCTGCCATTTGATCCAGCAATCCCACTACTGTTTATCTACCCAGAGGAAAAGAAGTCATTATATGAAAAAGATACTTGCACACGCATATTTATAGCAGCACAATTTGCAATTGCAAAAATATGGAACCAGCCCAAATGCCCATTAGTCAATGAATGGATAAAGTCAACATATATGTGTACATACATATATATATGTATATGTATACAGACACCACATTTATGTGTATATATGTATATATATACACATACCACATTTATGTGTGTATATATATATATACACACACACACACACACACACACCATGGAATACTATTCAGCCATAAAAAGGAAAGAAATAATGGCATTCACAGCAACCTGGATGGAATCGAGACCATATTTCTAAGTGAAGTAACTCAAGAATGGAAAACCAAACATCGTATGTTCTCACTTATAAGTGGGAGCTAAGCTATGAATATGCAAAGGCGTAAGAGTGATACAATGGACTTCGGTTACTTGGTGGAGAAGGGTGAGAAGGGGGCAAGGGATAAAAGACTACACATTGGGTACAGTGTACACTGCTCGGGTGATGGGTGAACCAAAATCTCAGAAATCACCACTAAAGAACTTATCCGTGTAACGGAACGCCACATGTTCCCCAAAAACCTATTTTAAAAAGGGGTGGGGCCTTTAAGAGGTGATAGATCCTCCCTCAAGAATGGGATTAAATGCTTATAAAAGAGGCTTCATACAGCATTCAGCCCTCTCTTGCCTTCTGCATAGAAGGATGCGGCAAAAAGGCCCCTACCAGATGCTGGCATCTTTATCTTGAACTTCCCAGTCTCCAGAACTGTGAGAAAATACATTCCTATTCTTTATAAATTACCTAGTCTTAGGTATGTTGTTGTAGCACCACAAATAGATTAATATAGAACCCAAGGAGGTGGCAAGATAAATATTCGGTTGTTACATTGCACATCATAACAAGTCACTTGTTTTCAAGTCAGGTAAAAATGTTTAAAAGTAAATGAGCTGGCCAGGCACAGTGGCTCACGCCTGTAATCCCAGCACTTTGCGAGGCCAAGGCGGGTGGATCACCTCAGGTCAAGAGTTCAAGACCAGCCTGACCAACATGGAGAAACCTGGTCTCCACTAAAAATACAAAATTAGTTAGGTGTGGTGGCGCATGCCTTTAATCCCAGCTACTTGGGAAGAGAATCGCTTGAACCTGGGAGGTGGAGGTTGTGGTGAGCCAAGACTGTGCCATTGCACTCCAGCCTGGGCAAGGAGAGCAAAACTCCATCTCCAAAAAAAAAAAAGTGTATGAGTTAAAATTATATAATTCTAAAAGTTCAATACACTGATTTTTAAAAAAATGAATCACATTGTACTAAATGAAAAATATTTGCTGAGGCCTTTTTTACAAAAGTATTTTGAGCCTCCAAGATGGTTTGATAAATCCGTGAACTGTCAATCAATTTGTCAATCTGTGTTATCAATCCCTGTTGCAGTAGTCCCCCCATATCCTTGAGGGATGCATTTCAAGACCCCCAGTAAATGCCTGAAACCATGGATAGTACCAAATAGTACCCTATGCAGTATGTACTGCTTTTTCATATACATACATACCTATGATAAAGTTTAACTTATAAATCAGGCACAGTAAGAGATTAACAACAATAACTAATAATAAAATAGAGCAATTATAGAAATATATCAGTGTTACTACTCTTGTGCTTTGGGGCCATTATGAAGTAAAATAAAGGTGACTTGAACACAAGAAGCACTGTAATACTGAAACAGCGGATCTGATCAATGAAACAGCTCCTGACTAATGGGTGGGCCTCTACAGGCGAAACATCCCTCATAAGATAGAGCAGGACAGCTTGAGATTTCATCGTGATACTCAGAATGGTATGCAAGTGAAAACCTGTGAATGGTTTCTGGTATTTTTCATTTAATATTTTTGGACTGCAGTTTACTGTGGATTAAAAAAACACACACACAGAAAGCAAAGCACAGATGAGAAGGAACTACTGTATATGAAAAGAATCATGACAGTTACCGAGGAGAATATATATATATATATATATATATATATTTTTTTTTTTTTTTTTTGAGATGGAGTTTCACTCTTGTTGCCCAGGCTGGAGTGCCATGGCATGATCTCAGCTCACCACAACTTTGGCCTCCCGGTTTCAAGCGATTCTCCTGCCTCAGCCTCCCAAGTAACTGGGATTATAGGCATGCACCACCATGCCCAGCTAATTTTTTGTATTTTTAGTAGAGATGGGGTTTCTCCATGTTGGTCAGGCTGGTCTCGAACTCCCGACCTCAGGCGGTCCACCTGCCTTGGCCTCCCAAAGTGCTGGGATTACAGGCGTGAATCACCACACCCAGCTCAGTAGAATATTAAAAAGCATAAGGTATAGGTTTTGCCCTTAGTTTGTAATTTGGTCAGCAAGAAATGCTTAAGTACATTAAAACATAAATTGCAACATAGAAAAGCAACACAAAAGCAGACAGAAGAAATGGATGACCAGTGGTCAAATCAGTAATATAAACACTAAGTAAACATAATGTGGCCGGGCATGGTGGTTCAGGCCTATAATCCCAGCACTTTGGGAGGCTGAGGCAGGCGGATCTCTTGATCTCAGGAGTTTGAGACCAGGCCGGGCAACATGATGAAACCCTGTCTCTACAAAAAATACAAAAATTAGCTGGGCGTGGTGGCATGTGCCTATATTCCCAGCTCCTTGGGAGGTTGAGTGGGGAGGATCGCTTGAATCCAGGAGGTCGAGGTTGCAGTAAGCAGAGACTGTGCCTACACACTCCAGCCTGGGTGACAGAGTAAGACCCTGTCTCAAAAACAAAGAAGCAAAAATAATGCTTTCAGAAGAGAAATCATTGCAGAGCAAAACTGTGTATGTGAAAGTTTCATTATTTAACCAAGAAACACTGAAAGAGGCAACACAGCAGCCTCACAACAGTTTGGCAAGAGTGTTCCCTTGCTCCAATGTTATGGCCAAATTTGTAGTCAGAACTATTGGGTATTTACACGTCTTTCAGATAGCGAATTAAGATCATGAATTGAAGAATGATTGGGGTAAACAAGCTATGCTTGAAAAACCAAAATGCAGAGAGCACCTTGCACACCTTCCTGAGAACAGGAGATGGGAGGAAGAAGAACAGAGATGAAAACTTAGAGCAGATTAAGGGGTACATCAGAGGATCAGTTTCTGGGAAACCTAAAATATCTATCATTTGAAATATTGACAATATGGTGCCATTGAACTCAATATGTTAAATTTATTTCCTCGCTTTTTAAATACAGGTGTCAAGAGCTGAGCTAATCATGCACCTCAGCTCACCACACAGTCCTCAGACAGTGGAAGAGCCCTTGTTTCTCTGTATTCATTTACTTATTCCCTTTTATCCCCATGTGTCACTCACTTTTCCCCCTTTCCTCATGGACAGCCATTCTACCGTGTTTAATGTGTATGGTGACATTTCCATGTTCTTACAAAATGCATATTATTGTTTTGCCTGTATTTTTTTGTAGCAGCTTCATGAAGATATCATTTACATACTACCTAATTCACTCATTTAAAGTGTACAGTTCAGGCCAGGCATGCTCACCTGTAATCCCAGCACTTTGGGAGGCCAAGGTATGAAGCTCACTTGAGCCCAGGAGTTTGAGACCACCCTGGGCAAAAGAGCAAGCAGCCATCTTTAAAAAAAAAAAAAAATTAGCCAGGTATAGTGGTGGGTGCCTGTAGTTCCAGATACTCAAGAGGCTAAGGAGGGAAGATCCTTTGACCCCAGGAGGTCAAGGTTGCAGTAAGCTGTGATCGAGCCACTGCACTCTAGCCTGGGTGACAGAGTGAGACCCTGTTTCCCAAATTAAATTAAGTTAAATTAAAAAGTGTAAAATTCAGTACAGTTTAATTAAATTAAATTAAAAAGTGTACAATTCAGTATTCCCAGAATTGCACAACCATCACCACAATCAATTTTACAATATTTATATCATCGCAAAAAAAACCCTTGTGTTCACTAAGGAGCCACTCCCCATTCCCCCCTCTGCCTAAACTCTGGCAACCACTAATCTGCTTTCTGGCTCTATGGATTTGCTTATTCTGGACATTTCATATCAGTGGAATCATATATCATGTGGCCTTTTCTGTCTGTCTCCTTTCACTTAGCAAGTTTGCAAGGTTAATCCATGTTATAGCATTTATTAGTACTTCATTCCTTTTTATGGCTGAATAATATTTTATTGTATATATTTATCATATTTTACTTTATCCATTCATCAGTTAATGGACATTTGAGTTGTTTTACCTTTGGACTATTATGAATAATGCTTCTATTAACATTCATATACGAGTTTTTGTGTAGGCATATGTTTTCAGTTCTCATGGGTGTATACCTAGGAGTGGAAATTCTGGGCAATATGGTAACTCTATATTTAATAATTTGAGTAATCATCAAACTGTTTTCCAAAGTGGCTAGATGATTTACACCAGCAATTTCTTTACAATCTCACTGAGATGGACACTTACTATCTGTCCATTTTTTTCTAGCCATCATAGTGGGTATGGAATGGTATTGCATTGTGCTTTTGGTTTGTATTTGCCTGATAGGTAACAATGTCGGGCATCTTTTCACGTGCTCATTTCCATTTGTACATCTTCTTTGGAAAAATGTCCATTTCAATCTTTTGCCCATTTATAAATTTAGTTTGTATCTTTTTATTATTGAGTTGTAAGAATTCTTCGTATATTCTAGATAGAAGTCTTTTATCAGGATTGTCTTTTCAATCTCCAAATAGTGTCCTTTGAAACACAAATTATTAAAATTTTGATGAAGTCTAATTTGTCTATTTTGTTGTTATTGCTTGTGGCTTTAGTGTCAGATATAGGTTTATTTCTGGATTCCCAATTCTATTGATCTATATGTCTGTTTTTATGCCAGTACCACCCTGTCTTAATTACTGCTTTGAAAGATTGTAAGATTTGAAATCAGAAAGTGTGAGTCTTCCACTTTTTTCTTCTTTTTCAAGATAGTTTGGGTGCATATATTTTGATTTATAACATACTTTATTTTTTAACCACATGTCCTTTTTACAGTTGATTTAAATCAAAGTCCCTGTAATAATTGTATTTAAAAACTGCCTTTTCTTCTTTGTAGAGATATTCTGGCCATTTTCTTTTTGGGATTGACATAGACCCGAAGGTCCCCTTGCTAGAGCTGACTGAGGCAACACTCTTGAACAAACCCTTTCTGCAATGGTGGCAGTTCTTCCTTCTTCCTCAAAGTCTATTCTTAAACCAGGTCCCTTCTCTTGGCATTGTTTTTTTTTACTTTTAATTTTTTAAAATCTTAGACATAGAATTTTGTTAAACCTCTTGAGAGCTTCAGGACAATTGCTGTGTCTCTGATCATTCCATTTGAACTGCTCAAACTGAAACTCAGTGAATGCCTTAATAATAGACTTTTTTGGAATATATTAAAATTGTATGTATATATGGCCAGGCATGGTGGCTCATGACTGTAATCCAAGCACTTTGGGAGGCCAAGGCGGGCGGATCGCTTGAGGCCAGGAGTTTGAGACCAGGCTGGGCAACATGGCGAAACCCCATGTTTCCAAAATACATGGAAATTACCCAGTCATGGTGGTGCTTGCCTGTAATCCCAGCTGCTCAGGAGGCTGAGGGACGAGAATCACTTGAACCCAGGAGACAGAGGTTGCAGTGAGCTGAGATCTTGGCACTGCACTCCAGCCTGGGTGAAAGAGAGAGACTCTGTCTCAAAAAAAAAATTTATATATATATATACATATAATGCACACAGAGACAAGAGCACAAATCATGATATTGCTATGTACATATATATTTAATTTATGCAAATAATATTGTGAGAGACATAAATATATATATGTGTGTATATGTGTTTTCCACATACAACTCCTTTCATAACTGGCAAAATATAAATTTGATTTTGATCCCCCACAGAGTGTACATTTTAATTTCAAACAAACAGTCCCTTACCTGTTTTTTGGCACTAGGCTATCTCTGTTGACTATTTTTGTGTCTTGCGGAGCACAGGTTCCCTGGTGCTACCACAAGGGCTATGCCACCAACCCTGAGACTAGTGGCCAGCTGTTGCCTGGTACCATTTGTGATTGTCAGCTAAAATTCTGAAAGCAAAGTAACGTGTGGTGAGTGGATTTACCCAGAATGAGAGACTTTGTTGTTTTCTAAAATTTTTAACTATCCGATATATATCTCAAGAAATTATGTTTTTAAAAAATAGTAAAAATACTTTCCAAAAAACTGAAAAAAAGTGAGTAACACTTTGCTCACATAAAAATTGTGGTGTTTGGAGAGGCTCCCTCTGCCTATTTTGAACAGAGTAACAGTGTCAATGCAAGTCACCTCTATCTTTGGTGAATGGGAGTGGCCAAGGCTCTTCAGGTAACAGTGACAGAAAACTGACATGACATGACAACAGTCTAAACAAGAGACATGCTATTTATGCCCATAATAAATCACTTGCCTTATACCACTTATGAATGCCCTTCTAGTATTTTGAAAATAAATTGAGGTATTCAGTTTTTATTAGTATAACATTGATTTTTTTTTTTTACATGCTCACTAGATGAGCATTGACCAAATATTTAGATAATACCTGTTGGGAAAGTGCTGAATTACTAGCCTGCCTGAGAATCCCACACATTTCAGTCCAAGATAACCTTCCCAAATTTTCCATCTCCCATCAGAGGAGTTGCAAAAGGGTCTGAAGAAGTTTGGATAGGGAGCCAGTGTGAACACAAGCCGAGATTTTCAGAAGGTAGCCACCGAGGCATGTTGTGGAGAGCAGTTGTTCCAGGTCTATGGAAGGGCCAAGAAGAGCACATTCAAGGGGTTGTCTGATGGCAGGGCCATTGTGATTTGCAAAGCACCCCATAGGTTTCACCAATGGACAAAGAAGGACATTTACAGATATAGACCACCTGGGAATTCTGAGTGTACAAATGCACAGATGAAGTCACTGACTTACTTGACACTTTAGAACAGTGTAAAGTGCCAGTCATGAATATTGGAAAGGATATGTTATGATACAGGGGTAATCTTGATAAATACACATTCCCAAGAACAAAACTCCTGCTGTGTATAGAGGGGTTAGGAATAAACCCTGGGCTTCTAAGGAGTGAATTAATAACCACAGAGGAGCAGAACTGGATGAAGACATTTAGAAATTGAAAACAGTAATATCACAGCTAACACTTTAGGGAAAAAAAATTGTTTTGATGGATGAATAGTGGCCATAAACATGTAAACGCTGATCCCTTACGCAACTCAAATTACAATTTAATTCTACTGGGAGGATGGGGGTAATATCTTGAGGAGGGAGGGAGGGAGGGAGGGAGGAAAGGGGACTAGATCCTCTTCTACTCTAGTGAGAAGACAACAGAGAATGACTGGAATGAAATTTAAGTGGTAACACAGTACATTAATAGACACGTAAAGATAAACATTAAAAATAAGCAGCCAAAGGAGAACAGATGACAGCGGTCATCTCTTTGGTAGGGGTGTGAGGTGGGAATGTGGGAAGGGAAGCAGAAGACCACTACTTTTTATATCAAAACTTACAGAACTATTTGAGTTCTTAAACTACTTTTATTGATAAAACTTTTTAAAAGGAGAAGGAGGAAGAACAAGAGGGGAGGGGAGAGGAATTGAGACAACAAATGAGTAAACTATCTGAATAATCCAGAAACAACTAAACTCTGGTAAAAGGATGGAATGGGGAAAAATGGAATTGAAAAGAGTTTCTTAGGAAACATGGAAAAGATTTAGTGCTTGAATGTGGAGGAGAGATGCTGAGATGGTTGAAGTCTCAAGCCAGTTTATGGGGAGAATAGGATATATTTAGAGAAAAATAAACTAACATATCACACACATTGACAATCTCATGCAATTAGTGCATCATATACTACATTGTTTTCTAATTGTGTAACTGTAGAATTTAGCACTTTATTTGTACAGGGCTATCATTTTCATGAACTACATCATAAACATGATCATTATGTAATATCCATAATTGGCGAATAGCACAGCATACCACAATGGACAGTGCAGTTCAGAGAGAGAATGTGAACGGGATTAGAAAAGAGTCAATATGAATGAAAATGATTGGGAAATAATTCCAAAGGAAAGAGAATATGAGCAGGCAATAGGTCTGTTTAACAGTCAATTTATAAAATAATCAATTTGCCAAATGACAAATTTGCTAAAATTTGTCAGAAAATTCATTTGTAGCAGTGTCACCCCAAGAGACATCCACATAGCCAGGAGCAGAAAGGGACACAGGTGTCTAAACTGTGAGATTGGTAGCCCAAATTGATAGATATTTGAGGAGTCTAACAAATCTCTAGCTACAGTGCTATAATAAAGCTTTAAGGAAACTAAAATGTGGGGAAAGTCTCCACTTAATGTGATAAATTGATGCCTCAGCAAATCAGTTTGTGGAACTGATTTTTGGTAAACTGGCTTGTGGCAAACTCACTGCGAATGAATTAATTTTTGCTATGTGGGCCTGCTTCAACATCTAGAACTGAAATATGTAAACACTGATTCCATTCTGCAGCCCCCAACCCAATGATCTCGAAACCTTTTTTACTGCAACCTGCAGTAAGGAATACACTTTACACCATAACTACGCACACATGCACGCGTGTGCACACACACACACACGAAACAAAAGACTCACATTGTCCTTACTTCAGACAATGCACTCTGATACTTTCTATTGTATTTCTTTTCTTCTTCTCTTAAAAAAAAATACTGGCTTAAACCTGCAGTTTAGAAAACCTTATAACAGCAAACCTGTTTAAACTTTATTATAGAGTGGAAGGCCAATATTCCTATAGAACAAAACACATATGTTTAACACTTTTGGAGAAAATAATGATTGCAATTCCAATTTCGTGTTCTGTGATACAATTCTCCACTGCAATGTGCTGCGCTGCTCTAAATTCTGCTGTGGGACTGTGGGGAGATCTTGCAGCTCCAGATCCCTGGTATGCCTGCCATGGCCCGACGGGTGGCTGGTTAAGGAGCTAGGAGGGACATACCTTGATCCTAAGATACCTCACTAATTGTCCTTTTCCTTTTCTACCAAATCTACCTGTTTCACTCTCCACTGCTAAAACTTGCTATCTGCCACCTTTAGGAGCTGCACTTTTCCTTATTGGACTAATAAACCAAACACCATCTTAAGCTTCTCACTTCCTCTCCTATCCTGGAATCAAGTCACCAATCCTTTGAGGTTTCTTAAATTTTTTGCTGTATTTGCATTATCCCCTTTTTCCCCCTGGGACCCTGGAGGAAAAGATAGAATTGCACATGGATTCTGATGGTGGGTTTTCAAGTGCTGTAAAGTTGATTCATCATCATTTCAAGAAAAGCCAGACTTGGGATGTACTGACTTGGCTTTCGGGTCATCTGGTTAAAACCACTATTTTATGATGTAATTTCTAATTCAGTGACATGTTAAGTATCTGAGGGGAAAATGATTTAAAAAACATATGCCAAGTGCTATTGTATATCTCTCCATTTCACCATGCATTTAAACAAATTAGATACTGATTGTACTTCAAGTGTAAAATGCTGAAGGCCTATTCTGTCCTTTTGAGTTCAATTAAATTTTTAATTACTCAGTAAAAGGAGACACATGGGGAAGGAGAGGTGACATTTCACCAAGGATTTTCCCAAAATTAAGAGTAAGAACAATGAGATTTTCATCTGCTACTGTTCACTAATGATGAAACAATGCTTTTTTATGAGCTCATTTTGTTCCCATATTTTTTCAGTTTTGACCATTTGTCCATCTCCAAAGGACTTGTATCAGCCCTACCGGAAACTAATAGCAAAGATTAGCATCAAAGACAAAGAATAAGTAAAACCCTTGCCTGTTTTCAGGTATTCACAATTTCTGGGATTATATCCTTTGCAGCTGGAGCTCTCCATATTGGAGTCAGCCCAAAATTTAATTTAGGGAGAAAGTTTGATTAACATTCCTTCAGTTACAAGGGCTTTATAAAGCAAAGTGTTTTCTTGGCACTTTTGTTAGATTTTTTTTTCCTTCCTTATCCATGCAAGTATTTTTAGAAGAAGGAGGAGGAAAGGATGGAGCCAAACTTTGAAACAGATTTACTAAGAAGGTGAATGTGAAGAACTTAGTTTGCAAAGCTGAGAAAATATAAAAGTGAAAGTATTATATCAGTATTTGAGTACCCTGAATACCCACTATGCATGTTGAATAATTCTAGTGAAATAGGTAAAAATCTGTGTTGAAACGCCAGTGCCCTGTTAAAACATAATTCTAATGAGGAGAGATGGCAGTTGTGCTCCCTGTTTCAGTTATTCAGGATCATTCAGAGAAATTCACTTTTGCCACCAACTAACCTTCTAATCCTAGCAAACTGCTGGGAAATTTTATGCTACTCCTTGAAATAGGACTGGTTGAAGACTGTGAGTGATTACTACACTATCGCTATTCAAAAGACCTTCAACTGCATGGTACCTGATAGGCACTTGATAAATATTTATTGACTGATTAAGCAGTGACTGATTATAGTACAAAGGATATATTTATTCCTCCTGGAAGCAGCAGCATGTAGTGACAAATACTGAATTTAGAATTAGAAGCCTATCCTACCAATTTGCCAGCTAAGTGATTTGGGAAAATATTTTTAAAACCTAAGGTTCTATTTTCAAGTCTGTAAAATGGGAAGAATTATGTCTACCTTGAAGAAGAGTTGTGGGAGAATTAAATGGGGTGACAGTATGCAAAATGCCTGACACACAGGAGTTCTCAGCAAATGCTAGTTGAATTGAATTCTAGATTACTCATTCTCGGGAAGGAGTTCGTCTCTAACTTTAGTGTTTCCATCAATAAGTTTGATACGTTTATTTTGTTTTCTGGATTATTGAGTAGTCCTCCTCCCTTCAAAAATAATCAACTCATTTTGGGCAAAGTACAGAAGCAAGTAAGAATAAAAGGAATATTAAATATTGCAATGGCAATAAAAAGAATTAAAATCTTTGTGATATGAATAAGCTCACAGAGCAGCCCAGACTTTTTGGTGTACATTGTCAAGGAAGGCAGTGAATCCAATAATGTTAATAACTTCCCTATGTAAGGGCAACTGCAGACTTTCAGAGAGAACCCAACCGATTGTAATTTTATGCCATCCTCTTATTGAGAATGGCCTCTTGAAAGTTACCTAAGCTCATATTATCATCCTTGATTAAATTAATATGAGAAGGATGACAAGTGCTGAGATACTTCCCTTCAAATAAGATGAAAACAGCATCCAAGGAATAAGGAAAAAATACAAGTGAAGAGGTCAAAAATCAGCTGAGTTAGCAGGGGCCACTCTAAACAGATGCTCAGCCTCTCAGGAGACTGACAGCTCCAGTATGTGATGGGCCAGGCAGTTTGGGAGCTGCCCCTTCCTTCTGCCAGACCAGATGATGATTAGCAACTGACACATGAATAGGAATAGCTGGGCCTGGGCCTGAAACTGCAGGGAGGGGCACTGGTTCCAGCCAACAAGCCTGCAAAGCAGTTGGAGAATAGAAAAATGCAAATGTCCTAGGTCTCCTCAGCCATCAATTCAGAATCTAAGTACTGGTATATAGTTAGCTGTTTCAGGAAGATAAAGAACTGCTTTTAGAAAAAGATAGCCATTTAAAAATCAGCTTAGGATTGTTCTTATATTTCAGAAGGTTTTTATTTCCAATAACATTCCTACAGAATATCACCCCTGAACATGTTAATATTTGAAAAAATTTTAAAAACCTAAATCTTCCTGGAATTAGGTTCTACTCATTTTGCCAATATCCTATTTCTAATGGAGGAGGTGAATCATTAAGACAAAATTTAGGGAACCTCTGAGATATCAAAAGTGATTTAAAATAACATGAAAAATTGCATTTCCATGGTCTTACTTTGCCTAACCCAATGGTTTCTTCCCTTTAAATGAGTTTGCATCCCAATGTTTTCACATATACTAATGAGCTAACAACAATACTCATGGATTTTATACTAATCTATTTAGAAATAAAGAAGATAGCCTTGTGATTTTACCAGCATTTGAAGCACTCCTCAAAGAAAGATAATTCTTAGTTTATTTTGCCTCTCTCAGACTGGGATAGGATATGACTTGCTCTGTAGTCCACGAAACAGAGTGAAGAGCTTCTGTCTCAGCTTCCACAGATTACCATGTTCTACTACAGTTGGCCCAGCAGATTCTCTGCCCACTAAATCATCTGAAGCAACAGATGGATCTCACAATTGCCAATAAATATTTGTGAAGGGGGAGGCTCTCTGCAGAGATTTCCTGTGTTTTAGAGCTTTTGCTGCAATGATTCTTTTAGTTTTTCATCTTAGAAATTATTTTTCTTTGTAATTTGAGATGGAAGTCAATGATGAGTATCATCTTATGATGTGCAGAGCAGTACTAAATTAAAACCAAAAACCAAGATTCTCTCATCTCATGTGTTGTTTTCAGTTTGTTTTTTGAGCTTAGCACCTCACATCTTCTTGGTCTACCTTTTACTTCTGCTCTGGCGCCAGCTCGCTGTGGCCCCACAGCATCTCACTCTAGCCCCACCCTGTTATGTCTCACTTCTGCCCCAGGTGAAGGTGCCAGTGGTAAGCCGATTACCTTCTGTACAGGCACAAAGCTTGAAATGTGGAAGGGTAACACCTCCTGGCCCAGAGCTTGTCCACTGAAGACAGGAGCTGATGGGTAAATGTTACCCTACCCTCTCCCATTTCTCCAGTGTATAATGTGAGGCACCTTCCACACAGTTCCCCAGATGGGCCCAGAGGGACGGAGCCCCAACTGTCCATGACGGTGGAAATCAACTGGATAAGGCCCCCCAGGCCTGGTTTTCACCTCCCTCACTCCTGTTTCCTCATCTCAGGATTTGCTTTCAAGGGACACAGATTAAACTCCTACCAATGGTGACTGTTTCTTTTTGTCCTTAGCAAATACCAGACATTATCCACTTTTAAAAGTGTTTTCAGTCTGGCAGGAAATAAATCTCACTGTTTTCATTTGCATGTGTGACTATTAGTAAGTGAAAGAGAAAACACTTTTAAAAATCACAAGTAAACCACAATAAAAAATCACAAGTAAACCACAATAAAAATCTAAGATAAAAACCAACACTTTGTTGCCTCTTCCCCCAACCCAGATGAAGGTATTACTTTCTGATTTTCACACCACAAATATGATGCCAAGGAAACAACATACCAGAAGTCTTTTCCTACTACCTTATAGCTCTTGAAATGTTAAGACAGGACCAGGAAATGATGGGTATTATTTGAATTTGGGCCATTGTCTATATGTGACAGACTTTCATAAACTGTTAGAGATGGACTAGATGTTAAATATCACCAAGTTGAGTATCCCGGCTTAGAAAAATGGAGACACTAAGACCCAGTGAAGAGAAGTAATGGAGAGACTTGCCACCTGTGACACAGATAAGGGTAGCCCCGGCCTGGAACTCCTGACTCTTTGGTCCATTTCCTGCTAAGTCATGTTGTCCTTTCTTCAGAAATTGATCATTTGGCTTTCCCACAACATCCTCATTCGTGGTATCTTCTAAGACCACCTTTACTATTGAAATAAGAAATGTTATAATTTCACCATAAAGGCATCACAAAGAACGATTTTTTAAAGAAAAATATCCAGAGACATGATATCTTTGTAGGAAACATTATTACGGTGAGCTCCGAAAAGAGCTTTCTGAAGTGTCCCAAACTGCAATTTATTACTGGAATACTGGGATCCTAGTTCAAAGGTGACATAAAATATGAAGTCAGCATGAGTATCTAAAATACACAAAACAAAACTGAGAGTTGCTAACACAAAATCAAGACCAATAAATAGGCCAGGCACAGTGGCTCATTTCTGTAATCCCAGCACTTTGGGAGGCCGAGGCAGCAGATCACTTGAGATCAAGAGTTCAAGACCAGCTTGGCCAACATGGTGAAACCCCACCTCTACTAAAAATACAAAAATGATCTGGGTGTGGTGGCGTACGCTTGTAATCCCAGCTATTTGGGGGGCTGAGGCATGAGAACAGCTTGAACCCGGGAAGCGGAGATTGCAGTGAGCCAAGATCCCACCACTGCATTCCAGCTTGGGTGACAGAGTGAGACTCCATCTCAAAAAAAAAAAAAAAAAAAAAAAATCAATTAATAAAAAGTGTCAGAGATCTTAAATTTTTTAGAAGCCTATACCTACCAGCAGCATAAGGGAGCCTGGACATCTAGATCTCACAAGACTACATTACAGAGTTAACTTTGTCTCTTTGGATATGTTAGAGATTTACCTTAAGTTTTCACATGTACAGTTTTTACTTATTATAATAAAACTGTTTAAAATAATGAAAGTTAAAAGTCATTGAAGGTGATTCATATATTTAGGACAAGTGCATAATTTTAAATGCATAATTTAAATTCCTATTATGGTTAGTTAACCTATAATAACTCTGTTGAGTTTGTTTCAGCCATATATTATTTCAGCTAGAGAAGAGCTAATATTTGCAAGGAACCTACTAAATTCTATGAATTTTAGATATTTTCAACTTTATTTATTGCTATCCCCTGTCCTACTTTGAGTTCCTCCAAAAGGGGACCTTCAGATGGGATTCCAGTTCAAATAGTTGACTCAGGAGGTGAAGGAAACACTGCATGGAAATGGGAAAGTGAGACAGAGAAGGCAGCCAGTAAAGGTGTTTTTCCAAACTGGCTACTACTGTGGGCGACTAGAGCCTAACCCTGCTGGAAAATAAAATCCAGAAGCTGTTGTAGAACACACCCGAGTTGTCCTACCCAAAGGGCAAGAGAGGTAGTATGTTGATCAGTTTTTAGCAGCCAGCTCTGGAAGAAGATGGGAGAGCTCTGATTTGTAGCATTTGCCAGTTTCTGTAGTGTAAATGCTCCCACCATGGCCAATTTCAAGCACCAATGAGACATCATTGAACTTAGAGTTTGGAAGAGGTATGCACTCTAGGCTCTCAAGTTGATGCAAGCCACCTCCAGCATACCATCTGCAATTCGCATCATTGGCTAAGGACTGCTTAGGATCAGGAGCAGAGCCCACTTCTAGCCGGCCATATACTCAGCAAATTGAGTGTCACAAGCCAGACAGATACAGGTGCTGCCGTGGAAATCTGGCTTATGTGCACCAAGGTAGTGGTAAGGTGAAAGGAAAAGGGCGAAGCCCCAACGGTGACTACTACATCCCTGTATTAATGATGACTGAAGTGTGTACAACTTGCCAAAAGTCACACAATCATGGAAGAGCTGAGATTCAAACACAGACCTGGCTGATAGCAAAGCCTTCTAGTCTGTGTCATGCTGTTCCTCCTATAGAAAGCTGTATATCTCACAATGCCTTAGTGAACAAATAAAACTGTATTATGTTACTTAGGGTCAATTAGTCCGCTCTAACAAGTAGATCTAAATAGGCAATGGCTTAAGACAAAGGAATTATATTTGTGGGTGGGAACTCCAGTTATCTAGGGGACTGTCCTCCATCCAGTCATTCGGGGACCCTTTCACTCTGTTTGTCTGCCATTCTCTGGGCCATGATAGTCATCTGTATTCAGCTGTGCCATTTCTTGAAATCTATGGCTCACATGCTGTTGATGAGAACTAGTCGCATGGCCATATCTAGCTGCAAGGCAGGCTGGAAAACTTAGCCACTGGCAAGGCAAGTGCTTCCCCACTACAGCTGCATGGCAATGGCTGGGGAGAAGGACTTTGGTTGGCAGCTAATCATCTCTATCACAGTTTCCCATAGAGTCTTTAGGATATTATCGTTGTCCATTTGTTTGTATAATGAATTTTAATATCTGTAGTAATTCAAAGGTAAATTTTTATGTCTAGTTTATGAAGATTTTTCAAAAATAAAATTTGAAACAGCTTGCTACTTTGGGTTACAAAAATAATGCAGAGTGTAGTATCCCTTTCTCCATTCAAAGGCGTTATGTATTGGTGAAGACCTTCATGATAATATTTTCACTTGAGAAGCTTAAGGCATTAGAGAATGAAAGCTGTATTGAAGCAAGAACACTGAAAGAACTCATAAATAGGTTTCTCACTAAGAAAATAGCAGCTAACCATAGAAAAACAACAAAGATATTTTACATATATTATGTTATCATAATGGATACACATTGCAGCTTTGAGGTTAAAAGAATGCGCTGTGGGCCCAGAATATCTAAGTTCAAATCTCACCCCACTGACTCTGAATAGTCTTGGTTAAGTTACCTAACCTCTCTGCTTCGGTTTCTTTACCTGGAAAATGGCGATGACGACAGTGCCTACCTCACAGGGTTATTGTGTTGATGAAATAAGTTAATATACATGAAGCACTTATCACTGTAATGGCACATAGTAATGTTTAATACATGTTTATATTTAATGATAATTTTAAACACCTTTTGTTCTCCAGAAACTTCCAGGATCCTCTTCCCCAAACCTTTCAGGTTTGTTTTGTGTTGCAGGTGGTACACGCACCTAGAGACATTTTTCTTTCTTTTTATGGGCTTCTATCCTAATATTCAATGCCTTTCAATTGTATGACCCCCAGCTCCACCTTGACCACTTCTCAATGGTCCACCTCTTCCCTCACTCTACCAACAATCCCTTCTCCTCACAGAGGCCCCTGAAGTGCACTTTTAAGACCTGAGTTTACTACCCCTCATTTTCTTTAAACTTTCCTGAGTCTTCATTGCAAAACTTTCTGCTTCTTTTCTGCCATTCTATTTTTCTGCCTTTTAGATTCCCAGTTTCCCTGATCCCCTATTCCCGCCAATTGCCCCCAGTAAGAGACTCAGAATATAGATAGAGATAAATTCTTACCTTTTCCTAAAACGAATGCACAATTGAATTCACAGATGAGGTAGTTTTATTTCAAGGAAGGGGAACTCCCTGTTAGGGAGAGAGTGTTGTGATTAAAGGTCAGATCCTAAGAACTCTTAGACAGTTGGTGTTTCGTAACCATCTAAATCAACTCCTGTTCACTGAGCATCTACTGCATGCGAGGCACCGAGGTAGGGACCCTGTGGAGGTGAGATGATGAAAACGAAATGGTCTCTGCTTCAGGGTCTCATAGGAATTGGAAAATGTGCACACAGACACAAGTGGCTCCAATGCAAGGCAGGCTTTGTAAATATCCGGAGGAAAAGGGCATTGTCTTGTTTTCTCTGCTCCCAGCACCTCTTATTCCTCCCAGAAAAGGGCCTGGCCCTTAGCAGGTGCTTAGCAGTACCTCCCTCGGACCTGGGCAGGAGACTACCCCTGGCCCTGTGTTTTAGAGTGTATGATGTGTCACAAATTTGGAAAGAGAAATTGACTCAAGAACACACAGCTGCCCTGATCACTGGGATCTAGTGCACAGTGATGGCTGGGCAAACATCTGCTCTGGAGATCAACACTAGTGAGCCCCAGGGAAGCGCAGCTTCACATGCTTTGCCCCAGGGCCTTCAAATGTCAAAAAGTTTTGTGGATGTTGATGCTGCCACTGATGTCGGAAACAACACCACTTTGGACACAGGGAGGACCTCACTAATAGAAGTGTTCAGTAAGAGAAGACAGAAATCCTCTAACTTGTCAAATGTCTTCCCTCACATAACAGAAACGCAATGGATTCCTGAATAACATGTCACGTCCTGGTTGTCTGAGAGTCCATGTTCTTGTTTCCCTTTGTGTTCCATTTCATGGATCCCTAACTACTCACAATATATGGGCAATATTAACAATATTTGCACACTAACACTAAGGAATATTTTGCAGTATTAAGCATTATGTGTGACTTAAGATTTGTGTTTATATAGATTTGACAAAACATTTAAAGTATGTTGTCCATACATTAGCAACTATGTGGCTCTTGAATGCTAGAAGTTCAAATAGTTTTATTTTAATAAAATATTTGATAATCAAATTTTCAAAAGTTTTAGAAGTTCAGCTTTATTTAAATCATTTTATTTAAAATTTTGATGTTTGTCAAATTTGTATTTTGAATTGATTTTTACCTTTTAATAACGATAGATCATTGGATTGTTTCAAGTGACTGAACGCAAATTATGTGAAATATCTTAATATAACAACATAATTAGTAATTTTGTTGAAATTAAAGCTAGAAAATTAATTTCATAAAAAAATTGCAAATTACGTGTCTTTATTCCTCATCCAAACATTGTCAGCCCATTGGGCTGCAATTAAATACAACTGTCTTTGATATTTTGTCATATCAGTCATATAAAACCCATAACTTTACATATAATATACAATTTTGTCTTTATAAAAGTATACTTATCAAAGTGGGAACCTAGAACATATTTTACTTGCTGTTGGCTTACATTTTAACTTTTAAATAATTAAAAATGTTGTAAGGGGCCTCTATCTGTATTCTCACCCTAACCCTGAAAACGTTAGGAAAGGGATTGGCCCAGGGATGGTTTAGTGAGGGTTTTAGGGGTGAAGTGGATCTAAGGAAGTGTTTTCAGGAGAAGAGGAAAGAGCACGATATATTCCTAACTAGGGGCAACAGATATTTGTGGCTGGAGCCCAGGCCTCAGGATAGGATGTACTATGGTGAGAATTGAACTGTCAATGGTGGAAAGTAAGGGAGATGATAGACTGGGAGTTCTACGAGGGTAAAAGTCATATCTACTTTGATCTCTAGGGTATGCACAGTGTCTAGCACATAGGAGGTAATGCACTTGATATTTGTTGAATGAATCAAAGAATGTAGATTCCATACTGTATGCAATGTGGAACCATTAAAGGGTTTGAGGAGAGAGGACAGAATCAGAAATGTAGTTGAGAAAGGTAACTCCAACAATAGTGGCGAAAAGGTAGCTAGGAGAGGTGGAAAGACTAATTTTCTTAGTTATACGTTACTACAGTCATGTATCACTTAATGACTGGGATACATTTGATACATTCCCAGAAATGCATCATTAGGTGATTTTGTCATTGTGTGAACATCATAGAGTGTATGAACACAAATCTGGATAGTATAGCCTACTACACACATAAGTTATATGGTATAGCTTACTGCTCCTAGGCTACAAACCTATATAGCATGTGACTGTGCTGAATACTGTAGGCAGTGTAGCACAATGGTAGGTATTTGGGTATCCAAATATATCTAAACATAGAAAATGTACAGTAAAAATATGGCATTATAATCTTCTGGGACCACCATCATATATGTGGTCCATCATTATGCAGCACATGACTATAATTTATATCCACTGCATTTCTTCTTTATTTCCTGAACATATACATGTGGATTATTTTTCTTATTTATTAATCCTGACCTAATCAAACATTTAACAATCCATAAAACTCATTGGTGTTAGGTACTATAGTTCTAGGTCTGCACCGTCCAATACGTCAGCTACCCGTGGCCTTTGAGCACTCAAAATGTGGCTAGTCTGAATTAAGATGTTAGAAATAGTCAGTGTAAAACACACACCAGATTTCAAAGCGCCAAAAAACAGAAACTATCTCATTCGTAATATGTTATACATTGATTACTCGTGGAAATAATTTTTTGGATACGTTATGTAAGATAAAATATATGATTGAAATTAATTTCACCTGGTTTTAAATGTATCTACTAGAAAATTTAATATTATATATGTGGCTTGCACTATATTTTGTTAGACAGCATTCTTCTAGTGCATGATAATTTTTGAAAATTTGTATTTATTTATTTATTTTTAGAGACAGGGTGTTGCTCTGTGGCCCAGGCTGGAGTGCAGTGGTGTGATTATGGTTCATTGCAGTCTGGAACTCCAGGGCATAATCCATCGTCCCATCTCAGCCTCCTGAGTACCTGAGACTACAGGCGTGTGCCACCATGCCCAGCTAATTTTTTTTTTAATTTTTGTAGCGATGAGGATCTCACTATGTCACCCAGGCTGGCCTCAAACTCCAGGCCTCAAGTAATCCTACTGTCTCGGCCTTCCAAAGTGCTGGGATTACAGGCGTGAGCCACTGTGCCCAGCCCCATGCCAACTTTGTATACCTCTTTATAGCAGCTTTGGCCACAAAACAATGGAAATCAATTGCAAAGTGAAGGTGCAAATGTTGCAAAAGATGCAGAAGTGAACAGAGCCAGTGAAAGTGGTCCTGAACTGCTCAGGTCACATGCAAAGCCTTGTGAATGCAGGATTCAGCAGAGTTGGACCAGGAAGTTGGTAAAAGGAAGAAAAAACTGACAAGGACACTAGTCTAAAGAAAGCAATTGAGTATTACAGGAGGATCTTGGGGAAATGTATGAACCCTTCAAATATTGTTTGCAAAAATGATAGCCCTGACTAAGCCACAAAGGTCAAATGCAAAAAGAGTATCTCAGCATGCATCAAAAAACAGCAACCACGATGGCCATTCAAAGAATTCAAAGATTCAGTGCAAGATTCTAAAGTGAGAAGAATTTTGCTTACTCTGAGGCAAATTAAATTTAATAAGTTGTAGTTGTGTTCTTAAATATAAAATCCCAAGTACTTTTCATTATTTATTACAAAAATTAATTTCTGATTTTAAGAACATGCAAATACATGCAAAATGTTTAGAAGGTTTATTAATAAAAGGGAATCATATATATCTCTTAAGTATTTTACTTTAGCTTAAAACATATAAACAACGGTGTTTTGTTTTGGTTGGTTTGGGGTTTTTTTGGTCAATATTTGGCTGTAGGGCTTTAGTCTTTAGAATGTGGATTCACCGTTTAGAGTTCCATGTATCTTCACATTGTCTACAATTTTCAGTTTTAGTTTCTTTAAAGCAAAGTGACTACTGATAGATACCTGCAAAGTAAATTCTTCCCAATCTTTCACAATGGTCATACCCACAACTAATCTGACAGATTTTTTCAGTGCCTCGCCTCAATTACTTCCTATTAACATATGGTAAAGGAAGAACACCTTTTCAATTAAGCATGTCCTCTGATTATTTTTCTCTTAAAAAATCAGTGTGTCCATATGCAAATGCATAATGACAACCTGAATATTCACATAAGTGATTAAAATAAAAATGACTAGAAGCATCAAAAACTATTGGAAAGACCAGCACTTAGGTTTCCCCGTGGTGATATGTGGTGGCTGGGAAGAAGTTAGAGAATTGTTAACTAGTTGATAGTGTTGCACTGGGTACCGCCTCACTTTGATCCCCAGTTTCAATCATTTTTCTCTCAAAGCATTTCACTTCATTTTCACTGGAACAACTTTCTTTTTGCACACACATACTCATGTTTTATTAATTTAATAATCAATTGTGTAATATTTAATTAAATTTCACAAGGAACATTGTAATAGGTGGAATCAAGTTTGGGAACAAGTACAATGGATTCTCATGGGACCCATAACTCACCTAGTGGGAACAGAAGTATGCAGGTGCACACCAGCCGCTGGCCTGAGCATTTATTGTGCTGTATCACCCCTCTGCATGTTGTACATCACACAGTAATGGCTGGTATCTGTTACTGGATGAGTCAGCTAAATGGAGGCTGGTTAAGAGAACTTCTACTATAATGTCATTTACAGTGCCCTTGTAGGGAACCAATTATCCCACTGATGACAGGATTTTCTGACTTAGAACATCTGAAAACACCTGGGAAGTATGTTGTCTGGAAAGAGCAGGCAGAAACCAAATTCTAGCCCCAGCACTCCTGCAAGTATTCCATAATAAATATTTGTAAGCTTGAAAGAACACCAGCTTTTACCCTATTCTCAAGGTTATATTATTATTTTATGTTTATCTGAGGTATAGATCTCACAAACAGCCATGAATATGTGAATACATTCACATACTGATGATCTGGAATTCTACCAGTCAGCCTGATAAATACCCACTAATAAAAATATCTGTAGATCAGAATATTTTATTCATTTTTGTAGAAATGAAAAACAACAAACAATATCCTCAGAGGAGAAAAATTCCTGCATATGCACAGTAGGTGCTTACTAAATATATGATGAATGATGTACACGCTGAAATATTTCTCCCAATGTATATTATGTCTGCTCATTCTAATATTTGTGATACTTATGTACAGTGAGGAAATGCCCAGTGTCAAAGTGGATCCTCAATGTGAATATGCTGTAGGAACTGAAGTGTGATGTAGGCAGTTTCCAGAAGCACTACGTGGAGGCAGTGATCTGTAATGCACTGGTATTAAGGTTACTGAAATTGTCATGAAATTGCATGAGTGAAATCGTTGCAAGGTTTACGTCCCAGTGAGGATGGAAATGAAGAGCTTGGAAACAGGAATTGGAGCTTTCAGTCTAGAAGCAACCTTGGAAGAAATACAGGTCCCCTGAATGTTATTAAATAAATCATATTAAGAGAATTCAGAGCCTACAGTACTTGATATTTGACATCCACCTCTCTGCAGTAACATAGAGCAGGATTGAACAGCACCAAACCAGAGCTAGAGTCTTAATCACGCATAAGACTCAGAAACTTCTATTCACATATGGCAGAGAGCGAACACCCTTTTCAGTTAAGCATGTCCTTTGATTCTCTCTTTAAGAAATCAGTGTGTCCGTATGCAGATGCATAATGACAACCTGAATATTTACGTAAACAGAAAAAAAAATGACTCAAAGCAACAAAAACTGTGGGAAAATACCAACACTTAGGTTTCTCCATGGTAATATGTGGTGGATGGAGGAAGTTAGAGAATTGTAGCTAGTTGATAGTGCTGCGCTGGGTAGCCTTCTCCCTTTGATCCCCAGTTTCAACCACTGTACAAACAGTCAAAAATCAGTGTTGCTGGAATCTCCTTTTTACTTTGCTACTCTGGTTAAAGTCTTCCACTTACTTTTCTCACTTACAGGTACCTGAATATGTGCGTGCAAATTTAAGTCTTTAGATCAAAATAGGAACAATGAAAGTTTATCCGTTTCAGTTTAGGATTTGGTGGGTGTGGCAATCCGGGAAGACCTGGGAAATAACTACTGTTTGGTTTGAATGATACATTTGACTGCCATTAAAAGAGCATATAATTATAGCCTAAATGTAGACTTAATTTTTTAACAGATTCATCTGAACTTTCAAAATTTGTACCGTGGGGTGTAACGATCTAAATATATCTTATGGGAGATGTTACAGCAGTTTTCAAATCATTGAGCTAATATGAAATCTGAACTTTTTAAAACCCCTCTGATCTAACCTGGTTACGCAGTTAACATTGTATCTGGGAAAGGGGCTTTCATTTTACCTAGTCTCCAGAAGTCAATGGAATTATTCTGTAAATAGTTCAGGCTTTTGTCTAAATATGTGAAGACTGCCAAGATTATCTCCGTGAGAATCCGCACCCCCCCAACCCAACCTTCCCCCTCCTTAATCATGTTCCATAAAGTAATCTACAGACGCTCCTCCTGGGTTTTGGGAGATTCCCCATCCTAAACAAACCAGCTGGAGGAAAGAAAAGGAAGCAAGAAATAAACGCAACACAGAAGTTCTCAGGTGACAAAAGGTCAAAAATCATGAACGTGTAAATGTTGCTTTTTCCATCCCAAAGCACTTTCTCACGTAGAGTCCAGGGACTAGGAGGACTCACAACGCCGCGATAGGCAGCCGGGCCCTGCAGGAGTGGGGACAGAGGGAACCCGGCCGGTGGCCCGACCCCGCAGGGAAGAAGGACGTGCGGCGAGAAGCATCGGATTCGGGGGAGGGCCGGGACCTGGCCGAGGGTGACATTACCGAGCACTTCCTGGCACAGCGCTGGTCCCCTCCCCAAACGCGCTATATGTGGTCCTGCATGGGACTGCCTTTCCCAAAGACAGCCAAGGAAAAACTAAAGATCGACGGGGACACCCGCCTCCCTTTCTCGCCCCCACGGTTTCTCACAGGCTGTGGGGACATGGTGCGGGTAGGGGGGTAGTTGTCCCAAATCAGCAGCTTCAGGATGTAAGGTATTACAGAAACTTTGAAGTTTTGTTATATGTAGCAGAGGGACAGGGGTGGGACAATAGAGAAAAAATGTTTTCTTTTCAAAAGAAAACACAAACAAAACTTTATTTTTCTGGTTCGCGGCAGCCTGTCTGCTGAACGTTGACTTGCTTTCGCTTTGCAGCAGGCGACGGTCCCGGGCGCCACCTGCGCGTCGGTGGGAGGCTGGTCCACGCCCGGGTCCCCCGACGCCCACTGCAAAAGGCAGTGCGAATGACAGACTGTAAGCCCTCTTGCCTGCGTCCCCTTCAAGCACCAGAAACCCAAGTTGGAACCAATTCTTTCTTTCGGAAGCTGCAACTCCCCTCCGGCGAGCTCCCGCGGAGCCGCGCCGAGATTGCACAGAGGAAGCGGCGCAGCGCTGCCGCCAAGGCTCCTTCTGTCGCCGGTGCGGCGGGGACTACCTGGCGGCGCGGCGCGTGCAGCGCGCAGAGTCCAGAGCGCTCGAGCCCGAGCCCGCACCCCCGCCCTCTCCGCCTCCCAGTCCACCTCGCCCACCCGCCCTCTCGCCCGGCGGAGAGCACAGCCCACTCCCTCCCACCTGCGGCCGCGGGGCCGCCCTCCTCCCGCACCTCTACCGCAGGCCGGACCCAGTGCGCCCGCCCGTCGGTCAGTCCAGGCCAGGCGCCCGGCGGGCCGCGCTCACGCAGTTGGCGCAGGAGGCCTTACGCTGGCGGCGCAGTGCCCGCCCCCTGCGCTCACCCCGCCCCCTCCCTCCCTCGCAGGGGCCGAGCGAATGTAGCCCGCGAGAGAAAATGGCGGCGGCGGCGGGGAATCGCGCCTCGTCGTCGGGATTCCCGGGCGCCGGGGCTGCGAGCCCTGAGGCGGGCGGTGGCGGAGGAGCCCTCAAGGCGAGCAGCGCGCCCGCGGCGGCCACGGGACTGCTGCGGGAGGCGGGCAGCGGGGGCCGCGAGCGGGCGGACTGGCGGCGGCGGCAGCTGCGCAAAGTGCGGAGTGTGGAGCTGGACCAGCTGCCTGAGCAGCCGCTCTTCCTTGCCGCCTCACCGCCGTCCTCCTCGACTTCCCCGTCGCCGGATCCCGCGGACGCAGCGCGGAGTGGGACCGGCTTCCAGCCTGTGGCGGTGCCGCCGCCCCACGGAGCCGCGAGCCGCGGCGGCGCCCACCTTGCCGAGTCGGTGGCGGCGCCGGACAGCGGCGCCTCGAGTCCCGCAGCGGCCGAGCCCGGGGAGAAGCGGGCGCCCGCCGCCGAGCCGTCTCCTGCAGCGGCCCCCGCCGGGTGAGCAGCGCGGCCGGGGTCGCGGCGGGGACTTGGAGAGCGGGCAGAGGGCAATGAATGAACCCCGGGCACCATGCACGGCGTCCCGGGGCTCAGCGCAGCTAGGCTACGCGCCGCTCGCCGGGACCCACGCCCCTGAGAACCCCTCGACCCCTTCGGAGTCGGGCGGCGCCCCGGACCCAGCCTGGGGGACCGGACGGGGACGTGCAGAAGAGTTTGTTATTGTTTGCAGACATGTGACAGGCGTGCGAGCCTCTCTGCGGGGAACCGTTGCGAAAAGGTGTAGGGGGCTACGGCTGGCTTTGTGGGACTCCTGGAATCGGGGCTCTCCGAGGAGCCCGGGGGCGAGGCACGGCCCTGCGGCGGCGGCCCCGGACGGGTGTCCCCGGGGCAAAGGCACTGGGGGGCGAGGCCCGAGCCTGAGGCGGGCGGTGGTCGGAAGAGGGGCGGGGTGGGTGGGAAGCCCGAGGTCGGGTGGGAGACTGAGAGGGCCGAAGAGAAAGTAGCAGGTCTCAGCGGCCGTGACAGGCAGAGCCCCTCGGCCCGCCTGGGACTCGAGTCCCTAGGCAGGTACCGCGGGCTGGGCCCGGACGCAGGCGGCGCGCCCCCAGCGCCGGCCGCAGTGCTCTAGGAGGACGGCTCGGTAACGCCTGTCAAAGCGGTGCGGCGGAAGGCTGCACACTCGCGGAGACTTGCAGTCTTTTAGGAAGTGCGGTTTGTCTAATTGCAGCCCCCAAGGGGCTCTGAGTGTTCCTGGGAATGCGAACTGCACTGCTAAGTCACTTGAGTGACTTCTGTTTGGAGTTTGAATTTGGCCTTTGAAGTTTGCATTTGGCGGAGTGGTGTAAGAGCCAGGACCGGATGTGTCAGCCATTCAGTTTCAAAGCGGTGGTGACTGCTCCCCGCAGCCCCTCCGGCTTGGCCCGGGGACCGCGGCGCGGGTGCAGTGCTTCCTGCTCGGTGCCCTGGCGCGGGCCGCCCGCTGAATTCCAGGGGCCACAGTGCGGTGGGCTTTGGCTCAGATGAGTCTTCTGGTGCATATGAAGTACAGTATGTGTAAGATAATTTAGACCAGCGGTTTATTGGCCTCGCCCATTTTTGGCTACTGGAAATTTTTATGTTAAAGGAAATTCTTTTAAGTGTGACAGCTACATCCTTGTTTGTTTGTTTTTTGAAAACCTGATTAACGTATGCAAAGCACAAAGTCTTGATGGGTATTTTGAGTTGCTGGAAATGTTTTTGTGATAGTCCCTCGTGGCCCTGTAGAATTCCCTGACCTTTATTATGAGAATAAAGCGTGTCATTTTGTGAGACGAATTTGACAGTAGGAGTCCTTGGTTTGGATTAATTATCTAAAGTGAGCTGGCATTTTTGGTGCACTTGATTATTTGCTTAAAATCACGATCCATTTAATATTTGGAAGTCCCCTTCCTCCCCCCAAGAACTAAAAAATATGCTTCGCACTGTACCATGGCACTACTGAGACCAAAGGAGATTTGTGACTGATACAGTTTTGTGTGCACTTGTACATGTAATTTATTTTTTCAAGAGTTATGTACCTCTATAGTTTTCCTGTTTCTGTGCAGATTGTGTTAAAACTTAACTAGAATAATTCTTTGAAGGCAACTTCTACTTTAAATGAATTCCAGATAAAAATTTTTAACCCCAAATTTAAGAAATTGTATCTATTCTTATGAGACCTTTTTGGATACAATAAATAATTTAGCAAACGTCAGCATTCTAGTCTTCTTAATGAGCTGTGAATATAGTAGAAGAGCATCCACTGTAAAAATAACGTACTGAAATTGTTTAATGTTGTCTCTTGACACAAAATAAGAGGACTAAGGTGGAGGCAGATAGAATTTAGGGACTAAGTAATCCATGCTTAGTATTTGCGTTTTATAACCGAGGTTTTTTCCCCTTTGCTTAAGGTGTAGATTATAATTGCACAGTATAAGAAAATAATGGGCTAGTAAGGATAATCTTTTTTAAAGAAATTATTTTTACTAGTCAGAATGCTGTTGGTTTATCCCAAATGTCATACGTAAAGATTTCATTTATAGTAAAATGTTGATTCCCTAACCTTATGAAATATAGTGCATTTTTTTTTTCTTAACAATTGGGTTGAAATTCATTAGAATCTATTGCTATAAAACTTTGTGGGGAAAGGGCTTGTATCTTATTTGGGTGTGTATATTTTGTGTTGCATGTTGGTTATGCTACATTATTACTTACCATTTAAATTAAAGTTTTAGAAAAAACCCTTAATTATAGCCAACTCAATAAAATATCAATTGAACTTTACGTTTTACTTTTTTTTGACAGTTAAGTGACATTCATACTTCCAAGAGGCAATCTAAGATTTTGAAATATTTGAGAGTAGTTCTGTGATCTTTTTTAATTTTAGAATTTCCTTCTGATCTTTGAATGTAGAAAATATACTTTGAATTAGAAGTTATATAAATAAATAATACTCGTATTTAAATAGAAGATTTTAAGTTTGTCCCTCTTTTTCAGGATAATAGTTGAAATCAGTGAAAGTGCCTGTAAGTGGCGCCCAAGGGTTTGGAATTTTTCCTTATATTACAGAATTTAGGGGCTTTTTCTTCCTATTTACTGTCTTTGAAGAAAAATTACAGTGTTACTCTCCATTGAACAGGCTATTGTGAGTTTGGTAGATATAATTACCCCATCCTATTTTTGTAACTTAAAAAACCAAACTATCAATTTGATGGCCCCGTGAAAGAACAAGATATGCTGTACTTGTTAATGTTAGTTTTTGTTTAAAACTAAAGATATTTCACAGGCTGCTTTTATATCCTCATATAGCCCTCAGATTTCACTTCCTTTTTAAAGCTATTAGGCTAAAAATATAATTTAGTGACCTTTTACTAAAGAGGAGGTATAAGAGCATTATTACCTAAAAATTACTCTTAAAATGTTAAGTGAGTGACTTTATAAAAATAAGGGTAGTCACATAAGTTAGTCTTCCATGAATTTGTAAGTTTTTAGTTAAGGATGGTCTCAGTTTCATTTTAAATCAGGTAAGAAAATTAATGCATTCTTCAAAGATGAACCTTAATATAATTCTGGAAGAGAAATATCAGAGCTAGAATTGTTGCCAACTTTTATTTTCTTTTCATATCTGATTTTGGCAAGAGTGACTGGTTAACCAACATTCCTTAATATACGATTTCCAATACACTATAACTCCATTTTGTTAGATACGAAAAACAGGAAGTAGCCCTGTTCATTGATATTCTTTTACAACTTCCATGGCACCTCGAGCATAATATGTTGCATGTTTTAGAAATGGCCACTGACTTGTCAACTTGGAGATTTCAAAATGTGGGAAGAAAGGAGTGTTCTTTTGCTTTTAGCAAGAGCAAAAAAAAACCAGCTACAGCTTGCCTAGGCTGAGTCGGCTAATCAGTCCTTGACACTGGCTGTGTGCATCTGAAAGGAAGAAATGAGGGGGTGGCAAGGTAGTTAATGGGGAATGGATTACCATGAGGAAAAATATGGGGCATTCAGAAATGCTCTTAGGTAGAAAGCACAACTTTTGCATTTTGCACTCCAGTCATCTTGGGTTGAGGGCTGTCGGTTATACAGAAGGCGATGGGAAAATGTGTCATGGAAAAGTAGTAGTCTCTAGAGGCTGCTTAGGAACTGCATGTATATTACACCTCTAATCTTGGAATTCTTTGCTTCTATCAAATATATCAAGTATAGACTTGGTTGTTTTCCATAGTCCTGGCCTCTTTCTATATCCTAAGTTAAAAGCTAAAGCAACTTAAACATGTAAATGGTAGACTGTTAATGTGAGGAAATGGGTAAGATTAGGAGTAACCCCAAAGTTGTCTTTAAGAAATTATTTAAGAACATGTTTAATCATGAAAGAAATAATCAGGGCCGGAATTAGTAAATGGTTCATTGCAAAGCATGAGATTAGTCAGATGCTCTTTTCAGTTTGCAAAAATATATTAGGATTTTATCTGTGGCTTAAAACATACTCATTGAGCATATAGATATGCCTAGATACCTTATATATATAATCAACTTTTTCGCCTTCTGTGTGTGTGTATGATATCTATTATATGTATTATATATATGTTTATATATAATCTCATTTAATCATCACTGCAGCCCCCTAAGATAGTGTAATTTCTGTTTTCTGGAGATGCAAACTCATCTGAGATGGTAAAGCCTCATGATTACACAACTAGAAGACAGCGAGGATTCAATCCCAAGTCAGTCTGACTCCACAGTACATTTCTTTCGACTACTCTGCTTCTTCCATTTTCTTTTTCAAATTAATAATCAAATTAATTGATTATTTTTAAGGAGAAATTTGTTTTGCAGGCATTCTAATAGACCATGAGCTAGGTCTCTACTCTGTGCTAAGTTTGCCTGTTAATATGTATGATAGGTATGTTTCTGTAACCTGGCCTTGTATATGTAATACAAGTAAACTGTATTTGGATCACCCTATCATGTCAGCCAAAGAGGATTAGTCATTAGTGTTGAATGTTTCTTAGATTTATTGATTTGTGCTGTATTAAATCATAAGTGAAAGGAGATAAAGAAGCTGAAATTAACATGGTTCATTCATGGTACTCACACAGGAAGAGAAACTTTTAGTATTGCTAGACCCTACCCCTTTGTTATTGTTTTAGATTTCATCCATTCAACATTTATGAACTTCTGCAAGGTGGTGGTCTTGGGTGGTGGAGAAAAAGATCATGAGTGCACAAGCTGTTTCTGTCGATAGGTTGTGGTATGAACATGTGTCACAATACTGTGTTAAGTGCTGTAAGAGAAATGGGGATACAGAGGGGATACAACATATTAGTTTCAAACTATTTCTGCCTACTATTTTCTCATAAGAAGAATATATACAAAACTGCATGTTCAGGCATGATTTTTTTTTTCTTCGAAGAGAAAATTAAAGAGGAGATATGGGGAGCAAGAAATTCAATATCTGCTAGTTCTGAAATTCTGTCTTTATCATTAGTAACAGCAACTCTACTAGTAACGAAAACAACATGGAGAAATATAAAATATTCTTTAGGGCATAAGATGATCAAGAAGATAGCCTTGTCTTTATTTACTCTATGTCATGTCATAGGTGATTGAGTTATGTTTGGTATGGAAGGGAGTTCTGTATTGTTAGTGATTGAGTCCTTTGGAATACCAGGCTGGTTTGATGCAGATGTTAATTTGATCGAGATGTTGTAGAATACTAAGGGGAATTGTTAAAACTCACCAAGTGTATAATTCTGCAAGTACACGTCTGTCACCTGGGAATTACTAAGCCATCGGACCTCTTGAAGACTGGAGAAAGTGCCTGGAGCCACATGGTACAGCCTACACAGTACTGTAGTTAGTGCGTTAACTAAGTTCATCACCTGTAAGCATAATGGTGGATAGATGTGGAGTGAGAAGAGGGTCAGTACTGGGGTGTAGGTGGAAGCTTTGCTCTTGATAGATGTTATCATTACTTTTCTTTTTTTATTTTTAAATTAGAAATGGGTTCTCACTGTGTTGCCCAGGCTGGAACCGAACTCCTGGGCTCAGGTGATCTTTCCACATAGCTGGAACTATGGGTGCAAACCACTGTGTCTGGTTTTACTTTTATTCATGGCCTAAACAATAATTTAAGTTATATGTTATCACATAATCTTCAAACTGGTGTTATGGCATTCTGAATACTAAACATCAGTCGTTAACAGACCAGGAATTTTATCTGATTCTTTGCACTATCTCCCAGCATCTAGATTAGTGTCTGGCACCCATGAATATTAGGTGCCCAGAAATGTTAACATGAATTAATTTTCCGAAAGTGGTTAAATTAGTATATCTGAAGATTAACTTAGTGTAGTGTGATTTTAATCATGATCTAGCTTAAGACAGGTTTTGAAGGCAAGAACTGTCTTTTTTTTTTTTTTTTTTAGGAGTTTTTGTATATCGTTTGGTATTTATTTATTTGTTTTTGAGACGGAGTCTTGCTCTGTTGCCCATGCTGGAGTGCAGTGGCACAATCTCTGCTCACTGCAGCCTCTGCCTCCTAGGTTCAAGCAGTTCTCCTGTCTAGCCTCCCGAGTAGCTTGCTGGGATTACAGGCATGCCCCACTATGCCCAGTTAATTTTTGTATTTTTTTGTAGAGACAGGGTTTCACCATGTTGGCCAGGCTGGTCTTGAACTCCTGACCTCAAGTGATCCACCCACCTTGGCCTCCCAAAGTGCTGGGATTACAGGAATGAGCCACTGTGCCCAGACCATTGCGTGATGTTTAAAAGCAGTAGTTGGCATTTAGCAAGCAGTCATTCATAATATTGACCAATTTTATATAATGTGAGCCTTCTAATAATTAGTGTAGTTACAAAATAATTGGAGCCATGCTCAAACTGTCAAATATTGAGAAAATTGAATTCCTGGTATTTGAAAGTGTCTAATTATTTGAGTTAATTGGTAAGCCCTCCTGATTTTTTACTTAACCATGACACTTCTTCCATGGCGCCCATCTTCATCCTCTTGAACATTGATACTAGAAGATTCCCAGGGTGGTCCTAGGCCTTCTCTCATTCTGTCTTGTCCATCCCCACCCCAGTCTTATTAATGCCTTTAGATCAGTTATGGACCATTTACAAATGATTGCAGAGTTTATTGTCCTAACCATGACCTCTCCTAAAGTCCAGACCTACACCTGGCTACATGACACCTGCGCAGTCAGATGTCTAAAACCAAATTAAAGATCTTCCCTAAACCATCTCCTAACATGTTCCCTGCTCATTAAATGGCAGAACCAGAACCCAGGAGTCACCCTTGACACCTCCTCCTGTCACCTCCTCAGATTCAGTCCATCCTTAGGTGCTGGCAGGTTGACCTGTTATCACACCCCTAGCCAGGTGCCCGTTGTCTCTCGTTTCCACTGAGTAGCCTCCTTGCCTGATCCCTGTGTCCTTTCTCCTTTGCTGTCCGTTCCAATCTGTTCTCTATATTAGGTGGCCAGAGTGATCATTTCCAAATGTAAATCTGATCATAACTTCCTCCCTCCAGAAAAGTAAATGTAATTTAATTTTAAGATGTTCAGATGCCTTCCATTTGGATAAAGACCAGGAAATCTTTAACATGCCTGACCGAGTCCCTGCCCGGTCGGGCCCCTGTCTGCTTCTCCAGGCCCATCTCAGCTCACACTTGCCCTTGTTCCATGGCAGGGTTGCGTGCTTTCATTTCCTCAGACTCACTCACTGCCTTCTGCTATAGGGCCCTCACATGCTCCCTCTGCCAGGAACACTGTTTCTCCATAAAGTCAGCTCTTCATTGTTAAAATCTTAACTCATTGACACTTCCTCAGGGAAGCTTTCCCTGATCCGCCCAGACTAGCTTTGTAGCAAGGTGTCCCTACTGTCAGTGTTGTGCTTTTACATTTGTTATCTCATTTGATGAATGACTGCCTTCCCTCTAGCACCTAGCAAGATGCCTGGCAGAGGGTAGACACTGCATAAATATTTGTTGAATAAATGAATGAGAGGGATAATGGCATGGCATGTTCAAATTAGTGGATCCACTGTTTTTCCTGTTTAGTCAGACGTAGTTTAGGACATAGCTGAAAAGGTGTTAAATGGCAAAAGTCTAGACTATTGGTGTTTCAACCCTGTAGATTTGTGATAGACTCATTCAGAGGTACCTGGACTTGTAGACGTGCCTAGTGGCTCGAGTGAAATAGGACAGCTTAATGTAGTAGAGACCAAATAGCTATACTGCATGACAACTTTATAGGTAAGAAGAGTCTGCTATGTGTATATAATTATTCTGTACTTAATAGGGAGTTAAGAATGTGTGTGTATATATATGCATTTATATATTCACACATACATCTGTGTGAATAAATATACACATAAAGGCGTCATGCATTAGTATAATTCTTATTTTTAAAGTTCTCAGAATGTCATCTAAACTTAAGATATCATTTTTAGAATTCTTGTCTGATAACCCTACTTCATCCAGAATTCATTAATTTGGTCATAATTCAACTTGGGATAAATAAAATTTCACATTTCCATTGAAGAAAATATTTGTTAGGCAAGTACTCCATGAGATTGCAGAAGC
This sequence comes from Pongo pygmaeus, assembly GCF_028885625.2. NCBI lineage: Eukaryota > Metazoa > Chordata > Mammalia > Primates > Hominidae > Pongo > Pongo pygmaeus. The sequence continues at coordinate 62,112,276 of NC_072377.2, forward strand.
CAAGAACCCATGTAACAGAAAACATTTTAAAATTTACTGTTGGTAAGTAAACCCAGCAGCCTCTCTTATCTAGAACATGGGTTAGCACTAAGAAGTAAGAAAAAATGCTCTAAGCAGCCAAAGGACCTGTAACAAAATATGTGCTTTGAAGCACTTTGATTTTACACTTAGAAGAGTTCCCAGGGCATTTGCCCAGGATTGATACTTATTTCAGATGTTGTTCATGCAGTCTTGTTCATGTGGTGTTCCTAACATGTAGCAATTAGAAGCAGCCAGTTAGAAGGGGTGGCAGTGTGAGTCCTGCAAGAGGCAGGTTCCCCAGAGGCAGCAGTGTTGGCACACCTGACAGTGAGAGGAGAGAGGGAGAATAGGACTCAAAACATTGCAATGGGGGGCTACCTAGCACTGGTACAATTAGTTCCACCTAGGGTAGCCTCTACCATTTAAAAATATACTCAGTGAAGTGAAATTGGAAAGCTTGTGTATAGATTAAGGAAAATTACTATCCAAGATAGTTACAGAAAGTGTCTTGATCTTTGAAGTGGTAAACCTCTAACTTTTCTGTAAGATGTAGTTCTGTAGCCTTGATGATACTGAATAAATATGTACTTTAGAATTACATAAAAATGGATGCTGCTTACCAAATGTCTTATCGATTATCTGTGTGGAAAAATCTTTTTTGTTATTGTTGACCTGAGTCATTTTATACCCTGCAGTTTCTTTAAAATGCTTAATAATCACCACTACCACTAATATACTGATCTTTTCCTTTTTATTTTTTATTATTATTTTTTTTTGAGACGGAGTCTTAAAGATATTTTTCTTGCTCCAAGGGTCTAGATTCTTCTTCTTCTTTTTTTTTTTTTTGAGATGACGTTTCGCTCTTGTTGCCCAGGCTGGAGTGCAATAGCACAATCTCGGCTCACCACAACCTCCGCCTCCTGGGTTCAGGCGATTCTTCTGCCTCAGCCTCCTGAGTAGCTGGGATTACAGGCCCCTGCCACCACTTCCAACTTTCTAAATTTTTGTATTTTTGGTAGAGACAGGCTTTCACCATGTTGGCCAGGCTGGTCTTGAACTCCCGACCTCAGATGATCCACCCGCCTCAGCTTCCCAAAGTGCTGGGATTACAGGTGTGAGCCACCACGCCCGACCAGGTCTAGATTCTTAAATAACCAAATTTCAAGTTTTGTACAAAGATTGAAGGAAAGCTAGTCTTTAACCAGAAAGAAAAGGGTTTGTCAGGAGATTATCAGCCGTATCTTTGCTGACTCATTGATATTGTGGTGCCTGAGACATCTTGGCTTTTGTGACAGAATCCTGCATACAACTTTCTCCAGGATAGTTCCTCCAGGAGGGACCCCTCTGCCAGGCACTGCGGCAGTCACATGTCCGGGCTGCATCTCTGCCCTGCTCAGCCTCTTCATCCTTGCATTCAGATCTCCATGTGGTTTAGGGTGCCCATCAGGGTAAACACTGCCATTGTCTCTTTAATTGCTGTGCTCTTACTCTTCTGGCTTTCACACCTTCAGCTTCCAATCAGTCACCAGTTCTTGTTATTAACACTCTCCTAGTAGCCTGAGAATCCATCCAACTTTCTCCACTGCCATGACTGCTAACCCAGGGTCAGGTCACTGTCAACCCACTGTCAACCTTTTCTTCACCCTCAGAATGAAGTCCAGACTCCGTAACGCAGTTCAGAAACCCTTAGCACTCAGGCCTCTGCTCACCCTCAGAATGGTCTGCTCCTGTCATTCGGCATCGTGCTCATAGTTTTAGTCCCTCAACTGACCCTTCTTTTTTTTTTTTAAGAAAACAATTTTTATTTAAAAATTTGTTTTATAAAAAGTATTGGCATGAATACATAGATAAGGCATTTGAAATGGCTTCTCTGGTTGGACTGTTGACCAGCTGAATTCCAGCTCTGTCCTGCAGCTGATCACCCTTCTTTCTCGGCGTGCCCAATGCTCCTACCTCTATCTAGAATACTCCTTCCAGCTCCGTGGTGAGGTTTTGTTTTGTTTTGTTTTTATTCTCTTTGCAATAAAGAATTATTGGTATTCCACTAAAAAATAAATGTGGCTTTGTAGAAATCAGTGCTATACTGTGAATTCTGCCGAACTCTGGTTTAATGTTCCTCAATATCTGAGTTAGATTTGCTACTTTTAAGCCTTTTTAGTTTTTTTTTTCTATCATTCTACATGTAGTCAGGTCTTTCTGAATGACAGTGTTTACAAAGAGATGTTTGTAAAGCACACATTATTGTAAAGTGAATCAGATTTTCTTATTTTGTGTTGAAAGTTCAGAGGTGTGGTCTCAGTGAAAAAATGTTGCTGCCAACCTACATATTACTGTCCTTGAGAATAATCCGAGGCCTTCACAGGTCAGACAACAGATATGCTTAGATACTTCAAGCAGAGAGCTTGATGACGATGTAAGCATCACAAGGTTTATGTCAGCTGCTGGACCTCCACAGACAGGGTCCCAGCAAGCTGACAGGTTGTAGGTGAGCAAGCACGTTAGATGTGCAGGTCACTCAACATCCCTTTTTGTCGGATCTATGGATGGTCTTTCCTGAGAAATGAAAGGGCAGATCAGTAAGCATGCTAGAGCGTGTGTCTTCAGTCCTGCTATCACTCCTGAGGAGGAGATGTCCATGTTTTCAGGAAACACTCAGAGCTGCCAGCCAGGCACCAAGGTGCTGGGGACACAGCAGGAGGGAAGTCTCCATCACTTGCCTGTGGAGGAGCTTACCTGATGACAGACAGTGCAGACCCCAGTCCACTGTGAGTCGGGGAGGCATCAGGCGCCTTTTTTGGGAAATGTGAGGTGGAGCATCAAGCCAAGTCCCGATAAATGTGGAGGAATGAACCAGGTGAAAGGAACTTGCATGGAGGTTTTGTAGCCTAGGGGTGGGTGGAGAACACACAGGCCCAGAAGTCAGCAGTCTTAGGATGGCATGGAGGACTGAAAATATAGTTCAGGTAAATCGGTCAGAGTGGAGGCAGGGTGCAGGGACCAAGCTGGGACACGATTTCTGGCTCTGGCCAGAGAGAGAGCCACGCAGAGCTCTCTGCCTCATATTGCCCCCACTGGCCAATCCTTGAATCTCAGCACTTAGGACAAAATAAAAAAGCCTTTATAATTCGACAGGTAACCACAGAGTGCTAGGAAGTGGATCAGGAGGCCCCAAGAAAGATTTACATCAGAGCTGGGACAAGACAGTCTGGAGTCACAAATCTGGGAGCTGTGGCTTTTGTACTTTAGTAGCTTCATGTAGTTTCAGAGCTTCACAGATTGGGAAGTGTTCTCATGGCAAAATGAATTCCATCCACTGTGGTCCTGAATTTGGTTTTGGGACTACATGTTTCCATTTCAGAGACCATGCACTGTAGTGATTAACAACCTGGGCCTTGCTGGGCGCCGTGGCTCACGCCTGTAATCCCAGAACTTTGGGAGGCTGAGGCGGGTGGATCACCTGAAGTCAAGAGTTCGAGACCAGCCAGGCCAACATGGTGAAACCCTGTCTCTACTAAAAATACAAAAATTAGCTGGGCGTGGTGGCATGTGCCTGTGATCCCAGCTTCTCGGGAGGCTGAGGTAGGAGAATCACTTGAAACTGGAAGGCAGAGGTTGCAGTGAGCTGAGTTCGCGCCACTGCACTCCAGCCTGAGTGACATGACGAAAACTCCGTCTCAAAAAAAAAAAGAACCTGGGCACTAGGAATTAGACCTGTTAGCTACTTGGACCCCAGGGAAGTCACTTCTCTGAACCTTGAATTTCTTGTCTCTAAAATGGGGTCGTTGGTGGTATAATGAAGCACCATTCTTGATCCAGAAAAGTATTCAGTTAATACTAACTATAGATAATACTCTCGCAAGTAACTATCTATGCTCACTACTTAAACCTTTAACCTTTTAGGGTGAGGTTAAGAGCCTCCCCCAAGGTTGCTGTGCTACTTGTCACTAGATTAGCAAAGGCAGTTTGTGTAGATAATGCATCATCTTGATGACAATACATTTTCCCCTGTTATTTTGAAATGATTTACTAGAAAAATAGAAAATGGCAACTTTCAAAATTCTGTGATACGGGATAAAGCATCTCCTCAGGGTTCTCATCTCTGTGACCTAATGCAGGTTTCTTGGTCTTGTTTTCTCATCTGTGAAAAGAAAAGATTGGTTTACATAATCTCTCAGTTCCCTTCAAGCTCTAGCCACTCTCCAAAAATTTAACTTGGAAATTACTTCTTGTGGCTAAATTTAGCTGTAATTATTGAAACAACAATTAGTTTTTTGAATTTACTCTTGGAATTTTAAACCTGGGTAACAACTATGAAGAGAAATGCAAATGAGAAGCAACAAAGGCTTAGAAAAAAGAAATATTTGTCAAGCAACATTAAGTGATGAGAAAATATGTTTTTAAAAAAGCTTAATAACTGCTAGGAGAATATTATTTTGCAAATTGGAGAAAATAAATTAGGTCAAAGTCATTAGCATGTTTGTGTTTAGCAAATACTACCTTACTTAGGGGGCGATTTTTAAAGTAACTTTAATTTTTTGACAACTTTGCTATTAAAAGCTATGTTTTACTTCTCAATGTTAATTGTATAAAGAAGGGACATTCTTGGATATAACCTCTAAAAAAGCTTCTTCTTTGACTTCTTCCTATGTTTATAAAGACCTTTTTGTAAATAAACATATGTCTGCATCTTTTTTTCAAGTTAAAAATGCATCGCTTGGTAACAGTCATTGCTTCCTAATTGTGAAAATTTACATTTAATTATATTTTGGGGGTTTTTTTCATGTAATTTGGATAGAGTTGATAGCTACTAGAAAATGCAAATGCATTTCACTATTAATCCTATTATTTTGGGCTTAAGTTCTAAAAAATTATGACTTTAAAATAGACTTGGAATAAGACTAACTGATTTAATCATTGTAATTGCACCAACTTGAATCGTATTCACAGAAACCACCTTGCCTGTTGCTGTTTTTCTTCTTTTTTTTTTCCCCCCCTTTTTTCTGAGACAGGGTCTCACTCCTTCACCCAGGCTGAAATGCAGTGACATGATCATGACTCACTGCAGCTTCAGCCTTAGCGGGCTCAGTTGATCCTCTCACTTCAGCCTCTCGCGTAGCTGGGACCACAGGCGCATGCCACCATGCCCGGCAAAAATTTTTTTTGTAGTGACGGGGTTTCGCCATGTTGCCTAAGCTGGTCTCCAACTCCTGGGCTCACGCAATCCACCCGTCTTGGCCTCCCAGAATGCCAGGATTACAGGTGTGAGCCACCATGCCAAGCCCGCATTGCTGTTTTTTATACACAGAACTGAAACTGTTCATAATTCATTGCAGAGCACACAGACATTCAGCAGTAATTACTTTTTGTCTTGGATTCCTGGTAGTAAAGAATGCTTGATCCTTCCTGCTTCTACCCCAGCCCGTGCTAGTTCTTATCATTGTGATCAGTTATTAGATATTTATTTGGGGCACTTACTCTGTGCTGCTAGCACGTGATTTCCAGATAAGGCTGTGATCAGGAATAGAGCAAATCTTTTGAATCTTGGTCACCTCAGCACCATTCTCTAGCTAGTTGTGACTGATGGTGATAACTGGCTGTAGGTTTTGTTACCAGTAAATAAGGCAGCTAAGCTGTCATCTGCACAATGCAAACTGAAATTGTCCTGCAGTTTTTTAAGTGGATAGTAGGACATTCCCTCCATTGCAAGATGATTTGCTAGGAGAGTTTTAAATAGTGCTGAAGACACATGAGAACAAAGCCTTCCCTTTTTGGGCTCAGGTCCAGAAAAGCAGTTTTGGCATTAAAGAGAAAAGGTTTATGCTCAAGAATTTCTTGCTTTTTCTTCTCCCTCTTACTTCTTGGACCAAGTGTTGGTGATAAGATACAAAACCGTTAGTGTCTGAAGTACCTCTGAATCCAGCAGCCTTCTAAAGAAATGTGATCAGAATTATATTGTGTAATATAATGCTTTCTTCTTGTTGAAGATGCCCCCATAATACTGATAGATATCACAGATTTTGCAGATTTTAATTGTGAATTTAAAATTTAAAATGTCATAGATTTTCTTATCTGAGTAGAAGATACTGTTGGCCATACTCTAATCCAAAATGAAATTTTTTTTCCCCAAGTTCTGTCTCCGTTTCTTGTTTTACTTTTCCTCTCTCTTTCTTAAACACATACATATACTACCTACCCCACCCCCATACATATACAGGTCTTGCTAAATTACTGCCTTTTCACTCCACATGGCCAAGTTGTTTTGGGACTTGGTGTTCCAGGATCTTCAGTAAGCCTCTTACACTGGGTTCTGTGCTATAGAAAAGTTGCTATAGTGCTGGTACACACACATTTTCCTGTAAATTTCTCAGTTCTTTATTTAAAAATAAATATTTTATAAATCATTTATTGAGCATTGATAGGGTTTGTGTTTGTAATCAAATGCTGTCCTTCTGCTTTATACTTTGGATTACCTGCACTGTACTTTTTACACCTAGTCTGACTTCCTCTCCTTATACTATTGGGTTACTTCTGCCCCAGCTATATCATTTTGTGTGTATTTAGAGCACATGAGCTAAATCTTATATTGATTAAAGAGTTTAAAAATCTGTCACAAAATTTAGCCCAAAGACATGGCAAATTTTATGTTGTCATTTACTGGTTTTTTTTTTAAATACGTAATCTAGGATTGATTTTTTTTTTTTTTGTAATGCACTATGAGAGATTGCCTACATTAAAAGCATTGGTAACAGCACTTAAATGTTTTGTAAGAAGTTTCTGTGTAAGGAATATTATATATTTAAAATGTTAATTCATTCTTTCCCATATGCTTAGGTAGCCATGTGTGTCAGGTCTTTTCAAGTACAGTATTCTTGCATTAAAATAGCCTAGAAATGTTATTTCTGCATTCCAGTTCTGTCTTCTATAACTTTTTTTTAACCCGTGAAAATGTTGGGTTCTTTTTTTAGGATCATGTATGTGAATTTGAGGTTCAGAGACTGCAGTCACTGCAGAGACCTGAAAGCCATTACTATCTCTCCTCTGTGATTATATGTGTCCCCTGTGATTCCCACCTGCAGGATTAGGAATGGGAGGGAGAGCAGGGGGTAGAAAAGGGAAGGTGGCAGAATCCGTCGCAAACCAGTGAACTCCAAAACCTAATCAGGCTTCTTTCTAGGCAGATTCTATGAGAGAGGAAGACAGACCACAGAAAACCTAGCCCTAATTTTTTTTAACCCATGATTTCTAATGTTTATCTATTTGTTCATTTTGTAATTCGAGTTTGATCAGACCAACTATCAGGCAGACATTTAGTTTGCACTTTCAAAAATGGAAACTTACGCATTTATTAAATGATATCCAGAATCATTTCCTTTTTTCTTTTAGAACATTAAACGTTAATCCTTTTGAATATTCTCATGTGTTTCAAGATACTTATGATTGCTTATGTAGGACTAATGCAAAAATTAAATGAATTCCATGAGAATTCTTTTTTGACCTCACAAGAGTTAAGGAGACCTACTTTATGTGAAAGTGAGATTTTTATAGATAATACTTTGAAAACCAAAATTACTCTGATACTAAACAGTTTACTGTGTCTGTTAAAGTAAAAAACCTAATTGAATTGCAGTTGAAATTCAAGAGTCTAGACATTCCTTGTGGGTATATTTGATTTCCTCTTTCCCCTTTTAGCTGTTGGAGAGGGAATTGCCAGGTGTCTTTAGTGGAAAGATATTTAACCTGCTGTCTGACTGCTTATTGTGGTAGATGAAGTGTTAGCACTGGCTCAGGCTTGTGAGACCGTTCTCCATTACTGTCCTAACACTTTGGCGGGATTTTGAGTAAAGTTACTTTATTTAACCTCTTTTGAGTTTGACCTCATCTGTGAATTAGAAATAATGATACCCTTCGTACTTACAGAATTTGGGAAGAGCAAATGAGATGATGAATATAAAAACCTACCCTTTCAGAAGGGTAAAAATAAAATACTAGGATTTATGGTCATAGCATTTTAGAATTCAGAAGGACAACCTCCTGACTCTAAGCAGTAAAAGTGGCAAGGAAAAGGGGTTCAGCCGTTGTTGAGAGGTTTCCTACTTCAGTAGAGTGCTGGGTCTGGGACCCAGCCTCAATCATCCTAGTTCATTGTCACTCTCCTACTGTACTTATCTGAAATGGCAATAATAGTTAACTTCCTCTGTGCTTGGTACACTGGATGCCTTATATAGATTGTCTCATTTAAGTCTTACATCATCCTCGTGAATTTTGATTCCCATTTTACATATGAGAAATCAGAGACTGTGAGAGGTGAGGTATCCTGGCAAGGTGGTAGCACAGCTAGTGGGTGGCAAAGCCTGAAACTGATACCTTAGCAGTTTGACTTCAAGCCTGCATTCTTAACCTTTGTGACTATCTTTGCATTTTTTTAAATCAAGAGATAATTTTGTTTAATCAGAACACAAATTTTATTATCTTGGAAAAATTATTCATTTCTTTGTCTTAGCTTTTATTCATTCTTCACATAGTGTATTATGAAGTCAAAATCATATGTAGTGATGACTTTTTAAATTAAATTATCTATTTAGGTCTTCCAGAAATACAGAAAACATTAGTGAAGCATTTTAAGTTTTTTTTTGTTTGTTTTTGTTTGTTTGTTTTTGAGACAGAGTCTCGCTCTGTCACCAGGCTGGAGTGCAGTGGGGCTGTCTCAGCTCACTGAAACCTCCACTCCCGGGTTCAAGTGATTCTCCTGCCTCAGCCTCCGTAGTAGCTGGGATTACAGGCATGCACTACCGCACCCAGATAATTTTTGTATTTTTAGTAGAGATGGGGTTTCACCATGTTGGCCAGGATGGTCTTGATCTCCTGACCTCTTGATCCGCCTGCCTCAGCCTCCCAAAGTGCTGGGATTACAGGTGTGAGCCACCGCGCTCTGCCATCATTTTTTTGTTTTTATATGAAGTTCTTCTAAAATAAAGCAAGTTATAAACACAAATACATTTAGATTCAGTGTTTTTACTATGCCAGGGAAGAGACGCGGCTTCAGGGAAAGATATGGTTGAACTTTGTTAATACATACATTTTTTGCCAGCAAAATTGGAGATATGCTTGGTGTGCACATACATTAAAAGCAATAATTGTTAACACTTTTGGAGTACTTCACAGAGTGCCTGCCCAGACTGTCTGACATGCTTCACATTTGGTGCCTACGCAGCCTTGCACAGTAGTAAGGAGAGAGTGAACACTCATGACCTCCTGCGGTCTATGCACACACTCCCTCCCCAACAGTGCCTCAGCTCACACCTGAGTATCTCTGTGCATGCTCCCAGGGAGCTTCCTGCAGTACCTTAGGCATTCTGAAATGTATGTCTTTACAACAAGACACACTTGTTAAAGCTCTTTACAAATGGGCCTTGGCGGGGGCGGGGAAAGCTGGTTTTCATTTCCAGTTATTTTAAATTTAGGCTTATTTCACACTTCAGCATTCTTTTAATTAATGTGTTTTAATTAAAAGAATTAATTATTCTTGGTAATTATTCTTGGTTGATAATGCCCTTTTATTAATTTGAGTAAAGATGATATCTAAGACCAGCATCTAGTATTAAATTATGCCTAGATGGACTTCTGTTCATTTATTCTGTTACTAGTGGTTGGTTGTTCTTTACTAGTGAAATAAGTTAACGAATGCCTGCCTGCCTGTCACGTGGGGCCTTTATTTTGTGTTCAGCAGGCACCTTCTTTGATAATTATAAAGGAGCTTAGTGGCTCTGAGAGAATTCAGTAATCTTCATGACCCCTATGCCTTCCCAACAAAGGAGATTATCTTTTAGTTTATAGAAAGGTCACTCAGGTAAAACTGAAATCTCCTTCAAGGCAAGATAAATATCTTTATCCTTAACTGTGTCTCTGACATGCCATTATTTTTTCTTCAATAATAATAGTTTGCTGGCCCATAAGTCTTTTATGTGAACTGCTTATGGTTGGAAACTTAAACACTCACTTCAGCTCCGTACGTGTTTATTGACATACTTTCCTATGTGTATGTACTGTGCTAGGAACTGAGTGAGCCCTAGGTAAATGCTGGAGCCAGGGGAGATAAAAAGAGAATTTAATTCTTGTGTTCTCTAGCTAGTTATTGATTAATTGTAGCTAATTTCATAAGAAACTCTTGGAGGAAACTGAAGGGTAGTTGTAGGTTCTACCTGGATATGACGGGATTCTATGTGTATGCCCAGATATGAGGACAGCTTGTTGAATACTGCCTGTTAGTTTGCTTTTGGGTGAATCACGAGGTCAGGAGTTCCAGACCAGCCTGGCCAACATGGTAAAACCCTGTCTGTACTGTACAAAAAATTAGCTGGGCATGGTGGCAGGTGCCTGTAATCCCAGCTACTCGGGAGGCTGAGGCAGAATAATCACTTGAACCCGGGAGGCGGAGGTTGCAGTGAGCTGAGATGATGCCACTGCACTCCAGCCTGGGCAACAGAGCAAGACTCCATCTCAAAACAAAGAAAGAAAAAAGATGAGAGAAATATTGTTGTGCTTTAAGAAAGCCTTTTAAATTAAAATGTGAGTTGACACCCCAGCCAGAATAAGGGTGATGGTGTCAGGCTCCTGAAAATGATTTTATTGTGTATATTTTACTTATATACAGCTTTTGAGAGAATAACTTGTATAAAATAAGATACTTAATTTTAGATATTATTACAATAATAAGTCTTACAAGTAATAAGATATAAAATTAAATATCTTATTTTATGGAAGTTAATTACTTATTAGTGGTAATTCCACCTGCAGGCTTGAAGTTTCATGGCCTCCAGTGTTTCTCTCCAATGGAACCTTTGCTCCATTGAACCTTGGATGGCTTAGAATCTGGCACAGATGTTAAGGGTTGAGAAGTGAATGATAGTTCTATTGGCAATCTTAATTCCTTGATAGGCAGGCCCAGGCTCATATCCATACCTTAGAAAGGGTAGCAGGGAAATACTAGCTCAGCTTCCTCCCTGAAGAGTGCCAGTATTTCCTGGAAAAGAGCTGAAGAGGATCCTATGGAGGAGCCTGAGACCACTGCAGGTTAGGAGACAGGAAGGCAGGGAAGAGGAGACAGGGAGGCAGGGAAGAGAAGACAGGAAGGCAGGGAAGAGGAGACAGGGAGGCAGGGAAGAGGAGACAGGGAGGCAGGGAAGAGGAGACAGGGAGGCAGGGAAGAGGAGACAGGGAGGCAGGGAAGAGGAGACAGGGAGGCAGGGAAGAGGAGACAGGGAGGCAGGGAAGAGGAGACAGGGAGGCAGGGAAGAGGAGACAGGGAGGCAGGGAAGAGGAGACAGGGAGGCAGGGAAGAGGAGACAGGGAGACAGGGAAGAGGAGACAGGGAGGCAGGGAAGAGGAGACAGGGAGGCAGGGAAGAGGAGACAGGGAGGCAGGGAAGAGGAGACAGGGAGGCAGGGAAGAGGAGACAGGGAGGCAGGGAAGAGTTGACAGGAAGGCAGGGAAGAGGAGACAAGGAGGCGGGGAAGAGGAGACAGGAAGGTAGGAAGAGGACTTTTTCCAAGGAACCAGTGGTCCGCAGTAGCGATGCTGCTGGTTGAGGGCTACAGAGGATGTGGGTTAGTGGAGTGATGGGAGTGGGACTTACTTTACTGAGGGATGAAGGGGGAGGTACGGAAGCATAGGCTACTTTGGAGAAACCTGGAGAAGGAGGGAGATGGGAGAGAAGTAGAAGCTAGAATGTTTGCAAAGATGAAGCATTTTGGGGTTTGGTGGTTGTTTTAAGATAAAAAGGGGAGGAATTTTACAAGCTGAAGAGATGGCACAGAGAGGAAAAAGTTTTATTTGTGGTTAAAGTAGTGAGCATGCTTTTCTGAAACGTCATTTCTCAAGGAGATGGCGGCTTGGAGGGGGTCAATTGATGGTTAATAGGAAGCCAATCTAATGAAAAGCTAGCTATACCTTTGAAATAGGAAATTTGTAGATAGAAATGTTTGTGTTCTCTTTGTTTAAATTGTAGCTTGTGGTATAACAAAACATTCACTCAACAAATTTTGTAAAGAATTGGCTATATGCAGATACTAGGAAGACGGCAGTGATGAAACAGACACAAATCCCTGCTCTCAGATAATATTCTAACAAAAACGTGTTTGTAAGTGTGCTCAGAACCCATTTCATGATTTCTGCTTGGTTTGTGGACTCGACTGAGGTTGATGTGAGCAGTTCCTGTAAAGGACCATCCCTATCCCAGGTTGTTCAGAGAATTGTTTTCTGTCCGAGCCCTCGGAGTGGCTCTTGTGTTTGTCTACCCTCTTCCTAATTGTCGCTTTTAAATACCTTGTAGAAATACTCTCTCTCCATATTTCAGCTTGGTCAGCATGTGTACCTGACTAGCAGCCAGTCAAATTTTGGTGTTGATGACATGGGTGTGGCAGTGCACGTGGGAAGGTAATTCAGGTATTACCTTTTTTTTGGTGATAGTGTCAGAGTGTTAAAGTGATTAGTTTTTAGAGAAATAATTTCGGACCTATTTAGAAATACCCATATAGATATTACTTATTCTGTTGCATACTGATAGGCTTTCTTGGATGGGGAAGGTGGTAGAGATGTGATTAATGCTTTGGCATTTGTGCGGTTTATCTTGTCTCTGCTTCAGGTCAGGGGCGACTTGTTACTGTTTACCTATGGCTAGTTGTGTGGCACTCCCTAAACAGTTTATTGAAGTTTTGTCTTGTGTGTGTGACTGTCATATTATGATGGCAGAGTTGTTGAGAACAGCTGCTTCAGCCTATTGTCAAACATTTTGGCCCCATCCACCCAGCATACTTCTTTTAGGGGACTGAAGGAAAGGGACCCAGGAGTGTCCGCGCAGACTGTCATCCTAGTAATGCTTACTTGGAACAGTGAACAAAATCGATTCAAGTCTCAAGTCTTTTGATTTACCTTAATCCATTTGAATTTTGTATTTTAGCCACCTTTGTATCTTTGACATAAAACCATCACAGGGTACTCCTCTCAGAAATCTTGGAATAAAATGGACACTCTAGAAAATAGATGCTCCATTTTTTATGCTTATGCTGTGGTTTCAAATGTATCTTGCCAGCAGTATCCCCCCACCTTAAGCTAGGAGAATCTAGGTGTGAGGAATTTGGATTCGGAATTCCAGCACTGCCCCCCAGACATGCCCATTCACTGACCCCCTGAGCTAGTTCCCTTTCTTCCTCTTAGGTTGCTTCCGTAATAGGATGCACTTCATGGCTTTTGCATCTCCCCTCCCAGCCACAAGATCTTTGAATCTCTGAGGGTTTTCTTCAAGGCATTTTATTCCTACTAACCACAGGAAAAATCAACAGCCATCAACAAAATTATAGACATGGGTAAGTTCCTAAGTTAGGTTTTCACTGAAATATATATGAGTCTAGACTCACGGTTCTTAGCTTCTTTACTGACCGTCTCTTAGTCTTTTCCTGGGGTTGAAAGCTGTCATTTTTCCCAAGAGTGGTGTGGGAGCTCTTCTCTCTTTCTGCAGTGGCCCAGGACTAACAGTGGATACTTTGCATACACAAAGGCCTCAGTGAAGCTTATTTACATCTTGGAGATCTTTCTGGTGTAGAAGCTCATATTGGAAAGGCATTGCTTCCTCACAGCCTCCTATGTACAAATACTGGGCATTTGGGAGTCTGGATGAAAGATGAGTAAGACAAAGGCTTTGTTCTCAAGTAAAAGTCCAAGGGGAAAAGATTAGTCCATTATTTTATTCAGTACATATTTATTGACTACCACCCTTGTGCCAAGCTTTCTGCTGGGGCAGGAGACGTAAACTTGAGACCAATTTCTGTCCTCACGGATCTCAAAGTCAAGAGTGGGAAACAGATAAGAGGCCATTATAGCAGTGCTCTTTGCTGAGTGAGGACTGAGGAAGATTTCTTCGCACTGTGTTTTAGGGGATGTGGCCAGTGGGGGAGGCTGAAGGCAGCACCTGGGATGGTTTCTCCAAGGGGACCGTAGAGCTTCAGTAATGAGGTGGACCCTACAGAGTACTGACACCAAGAAATATGCCTAGGGAAGACTAGATAAACTGGGATTTTATTTTTATTTTTTGCTGCTTCTGTATGCTAGGCAAACTCACATTTTATTTGCTGTCAGTCTGTTTTCATTTTTCAGTTTAAAAGTTTTCAGGTTGATAACTTTGGTCCAGTATCAGAGTGATGATGAATTGAGTCAAAGCTGTTCTTTTAAAAAGAATATTCATATGCATGCTTATGAAAAAGAGCTGTCTTGTTTTAAAATGGAGTAATACAATTTCTGTGTTACAAGTACAGTTCTTTGCCCCATTTCCATTCAAATTGTCATTTATATCTGAAATCATTAAAATTAGAAAACAGTTATGATGAATGTCTTTTGAAGCATATAGCAGGAAAAGTCATAAGTCAAAACCTGCCAGTTTAAAGTAAATGCAATTATTTGGTTCTATGAAATTGTAGCTTTTGCTATAGTGAAAAGAAATTGGCATATTTATGAACAACTCCAGGATCTCATTGAAATAAGGAAGACATTATTTAGGAAGACAGTAATGATTCAGACTATATTTAGGACAGGATGTTGGAGTTAATGTGCCTTCTCTTTCAAGTGATTAGTGGGCAGATGACATCTTTGATATTAATGATTGCCTGCGTTAACATTTTTAAGGAAAGAGTGCCACCTACCGAATGAAGAGCTTTTGTTTTCTTCCATTCAATTCCAAGAATCTTGTTTCACTTTGAATCCTCAGTGGGTGGCATTTGCTGGGCAGTGATCCCGTCTTCCAGTGGATTGACTAGGGTAGCTAGGATTCTTAGAGGGAGTTTATGCCCCCAAAACCAGGTGTAGAAACAAAACCTAAGCATAAACATGATTCAGCACTTGGCAAGTCTCAAAGCCTTACCATCATGTTAATGTACTTACTGGCCCAGAAGGTTTTTTGTTTTGTTTTGTTTTGAGCTAGGAGCAAATGGCTGGGAGGAGATGAACTATTCCAAAAAATAATTGAAGGGGATTGAAGAGCATATGACATTGGTCGAGATCTTCTGGGGAGACTTCATTTTCCTAGGGAATAATATTAGTATAGAGATTGCTTGATCACAACTTGGCCATAGGTCAATGGAGGGATTCCTGAGGTCAAGTTGCGAATCCAAAGGCCTACTTCAAAGTAATCCATATGGTACTCTTTTTGTAGTTCCTAACAATAATAGCTCATCAGTGAAAGGTGGAGTACATGAACAGCAGCAAACACACCAGTATCAGAATTAAAGGACATCATTTGAGAATTTCACATAGTCATTGTTTTTAGTATATTGGGACATTTTTGATGTTGTGGCTTAATTGACTACTAGACATCAGCCATCTCCAGCTTTTTCCACTTGTCGATTGGCTTATGCAAGTAATGAGTGATATTTAAAGGAGGTGGACTGTATGCTAAATTGATTTATCCTTGCTTATGTGTACAGATTAATTGTATAATCCATGAGGGGTGATTGATTAAGATCCTAAAGTGAAAAAATATATATATAGTATCAGGTATTAGCATTTATTCCACATAAAATTTTATGCTTTCTAAGCCAAATATGTCAAGTTTGTGTCCTAAACACTAGATGTTATTAACCAATGGTTAGTTGCCTTTTATTTTTCCAGTTTAGAGTATAGCAGATCCTTCAATAATGTCATTTAGTTGAACATTTTGGACAATTTTGCTAAAAAGTTGATGAGGAAAAAAAATCTCTTCTGGCAGAGGCTACTGTCAGTATGGAGTTTGTATATTCCCCCCATCTCTGGGTGGATTTTCTCTGAGTATTCTGGTTTCCCCCTGACACCCCAAAGATGTGCACGTTAGGTTCATTGGCATGTCTGCAAGGACCCAGACTGAGAGAATGTGGGTGTTTGTTAATGCACCCTGCAACGGGATGACATCCTACGCAGGGCTAGTTCAAGTCTGACACCCTGAATTGTTGGGACAGGCTGTGGCCACCTGTGACCCTGAACTGGAATAAGTGGGTAAATAATCATCTTGTTATTAATGTTTCTTAAATGTATGTTATAGCTCACATTTTTTCAGTGTTTAGTGTTAGAAGTGTTTGGGGTCTCTCGAAGTTTGGTGATGTTTTTGTGACCAGAAATATGCCATAGGAACTTTCCCACTTGTTTACATCAATTGGCCTATGGTAAAGTTGGTTTTAAAGTCAAAGTTTCTCTTATTGTGTAACTTGCCATTGACATCTACTCATGTTACTTAAGTAAGGGTTTTGTTTGTTTGTTTTTGTTTGTTTGTTTTTTGTTTTTTTGAGATGGAGTCTTACTCTGTCACCCAGGCCGGAGTACGGTGCCCTGATCTCGGCTCACTGCAACCTCCGCCTCCCAAGTTCAAACGATTCTCCTGCCTCAGCCTCCCAGGTAGCTGGGATTACAGGCACGTGCCACCACGCCTGGCTAATTTTTGTATTTTTAGTAGAGGCAGGGTTTCACCATGTTGGCCAGGCTGGTCTTAAACTCCAGACTTGAGGTGTTCTACCTGCTTCGGCCTCCTAAAGTGCTGGGATTACAGGCATGAGCCACCGCACCCAGCCACTCATTATTAATACAAATAATGAGTATTAATTGGCTGAATAGCAAGTATTCTCTGAAAACCTTGTTTAATAATACAAAACTTTTAGTAATACAAAAGCAAAAATATTTTAGCAATAACTGTGTTTTCAGATTTGCACTCAAAAAACTAGTATGACTTTTAATATGGTATCCCAGCTTTTCTCCTTTTTAAAAACAGAAAACCCTAACTTCTGTAACTTGACCCAGATTAAGCATATCTGATACCATTATTCCAGATTATGAGAAAAGTCAGCTGTGTGGCTACAGAGAGCTCTGGCCTGAAGTAGTTATTAATAGAATTCACATTGGGACGTAAAAACAACTGGAACTGAAACTTGGTCTGAGAGCCGCCATGTTTCATGTCTCATTTCAGGCTACTACTTTGCATCTTTTTGACTTATAGCACTTAAATATGCAAATGCAAAATTGTTAAGGTTTTTTTTTTTTTTTTTTTTCATTTTTTAAAGATGGAGTCTCATTCTGTCTGTCACCCAGGCTGGAGTGCAGTGGCGCGTTCTCAGCTCGCTGTAACCTCCGCTTCCCGAGTTCAAGCAATTCTCCTGCCTCAGCCTCCAGAGTAGCTGGGATTACAGGCATGCACCACCATGCCCAGCTAATTTGTATGTGTTTAGTAGAGATGGGGTTTTGCCATATTGGCTGGGCACGGTGTTTCACACCTGTAATCCCAGCCCTTTGGGAGGCTGAGGCAGGCGGATCATCTGAGGTCAAAATTGTTAAGCCTTTTAAGGAAGAGAAATGTATGGCTTATTCATTTAAAAAAAAAAACAACTAGAGGGGTTAATATTTTTCATGTAAAACAATCTTAAAATCTTTGTGCTCTCTACTTTCTTGAATGTTCTGCTTGACAGTTGTCTGAACTTTCTGAGAGCTTTGATAGAGTCTTATACATAATACCTGCCTGTCTTAGTAATAAAGTTTGAATTGCTATGATAGTGAATATTGGAGGAGTCTAAAAGTTCGTAACAGTATGTCCCCCATACTGACATACTGCCTGAGTTAGTACAAGGGGTCTGCAGATCCACTTAGCTACCACATAGATGGTAATGATGCCTTAAGAAAGGATTTTCACATTTGAAAACATGGAGAGCCACTGGATTATAGAATGACAAAGAATATTTTACTCAAAAAAATTTTGGGAAGTACTCTCCAGATTTAACAATTAAAAGGAATTTGTGGTCCTACTGAGCTTTCTGTCTTCTGATGGTGTCTATCTACCTGACAGGAATAATATTGATGTGGCAGTGGTGATAAATGAATTGTATGTTCACACTGAATGACCCTAAGCTATCATCTTGTAGTCTGATCTGATTTCATAGGTTCTTAAGTTCCAAAAAGGTTGTGAATTTAAGAGCATGTCATGGCTAATGGCACATTCAGGACTTGATTATGAATTTCCAGATCCCTGAATCCTGTCATTTTCCTTTAGTTCCGTGAAGCTTCCCACAGTGTGGAGTAGTAGTTCAGCGGTGCATGTTTATTTTTAAGGAAATATTTCAAGCATACGGAAAAATACAGATGGAATACATTAGATAATAGTATAATAAACAGCCAGAAAACCTTCATCTGTATTTAATAAATGTTAATATATTATTGTACTTGATGCAGTGCAGTTGGATGTGTATTTTTTAAAGGAACTAATATTAAAGAAACAGTTGAAGCCTCCTTTGTCTTCTGGCTAGAGCTTCTTCCCTCCCTCCCTACCAGCAGAAGCAGCCTTGTACAGCAGTCTTCATATTCTAGATGTTGCTAGTCAACATTGTTACCTTCTGAAACCAGAAAAAAAGTTTTATTTTGCTACTGTCATCTGTTTTTCAAATAACTTGTTAAAAGAAGTTACAATAACAGCATAGTGGAGGAGGAGGACAGGACTTTGAAGCCGTAGAGAGCTGATTTTGAAACTCAGAATTGTCACTTACTATGTAGAGTTAATCAAACTACTTAATCTTTCTGCAGGTTTCTTTATCTGCCCATGAAGATGAGGAGTCTTACCTTGTAGCTTTGGTGAGATGTAAAGCCACCGTATGGACAATACCTAGCGTAGTACTTAGAACGGAGGAGGCACTGCAGAGGCTAGCTTTAATAGTAGTAGTAGTAATAGTAGTAATTCAGTTTATTGTGGGCTACCATGCACTTGGTGCCATTGTAAGTACTTCATCCATGTTCAGTTAAAAAGTTGAGGTAAGAATTAACTATATGTAAAAGACTTAGAACAGGGTGTGGCAGGTAGTAGGTGGGTCATAAGTGTTAGCTATTATTGTTATCCCCATTTATAGTAGAATAAATTAATGGGAGGAACTCTAAGAAGTTAACTTTCTTCTAAGTACTTTACATATATATTAATTTGTTTAATCCTGGTAGCTACTTTATATGGTAGATACTATTATCCCCATTTTATAGTGAGGAAATTGAGGCACAAAGAAGCACTTCTACCAAGATTGCACAGCTAGTGTCAGAGCTTATATCTTACTTAACCCAGGCAGTCTCGCTCCAGAACTCATGCCCCTGATCACTGTGCCATACTTCTTGTGTATGTGGTATGGCTTCTTACCTTATCTATCCAATCCTAGGAACATATCTTTCAGGTGGTATGATCTCTGTTGACTAAGAAGTCCTTCCTGGTTTTGTTGTAGATGCAACACATTTCCTCATGTGACCCCAGCCTGTTAAAATGGGGTCATTTTGATAGAAGCTACCCAGATTTGATTCGTTTGGGTGGCTGTTGCTCCGTAAGTACCTTTAACAGTCTCTTCACCCCCCCACCCACCAATTCTTCCTGAAGTCCCCAGTGTGGGTCTTACATGTGCTGAATTTGGCCAGTGACCCAGTAGCCGTCTCTGGTCAGCACTGCTTTCTGGCCATTGCCGTCATCTCCTTCAGCCACATTGGCCTCGCCCCCTCGGACCTGCTTCACCCACCAGTCCTGCCAGTAACACCACCATCAGTGCTGAAGATGCACAGTGTTCCCACTGTGCAGAGCTCCAGGGTCTTTGCAATGAAATGAGAATCATTCCCCAGGCCCATTTATTTTGTTTTGTATTCTGGGACTTACTTGTAACCATATAGAGACCTTTAGAGAAAATAAATTATCAAGGTTTTTTGGTTTTGTTTTGTTTTGTTTCTCATGGCTTTTTTGCTTTCACCCCAGACCTAAGAGCTTGGCAGAGAATGAGTGGACTGGACCATGGGCAAATCTTTGTGACAGACTCTGGCCTCTGCTAGTGGTTGGATTGGGCCAGGCTTGAATTTCTGATGCCCTCTTCTCTTAGGATGGGTTCGTACAAGGAGACTACCCATCTCGCTGGCTGTCTAAATAATCTTTTCTCCCTATATTCATTTTGAATTATTGGAGCCTTAATTGCACTACAGACATGCTAAATTTTGTGATAGCTTAAGAAGTATTAAGACATTAAGATTCCTGGTGTTAGTTTTTTCTCTGCAGTTTTCTTAGAAATATTGACTTACTGGAGCCAGAGGGTCTGTAGAGATGAGCCAGTACAGGTTTCTTAGAGTATGTTCCAAGGAACACTGCGCTATCAAAGATGCTCTGCAAAAAAGGACTTCTATGGCAAGTGAATGTGAGGAATGCTACATACCTTGTTTTTCCCCTTGGAGATTAATGACACATGTAGGTCTTATTAGAGGCTCTGTGCTGTCCTGTGATAAATAAAGCCAACTAACTTGTTTTTATCAAGTGTTCCCTGATCTGCAGAATCATTAGATGTTTTGTATTATAGGATTTTTTTTTTTTTTTTTTTTGAGACGGAGTCTCGCTCTGTCGCCCAGGCTGGAGTGCAGTGGCGCGATCTCAGCTCACTGCAAGCTTCGCCTCCCGGGTTCACGCCATTCTCCAGCCTCAGCCTCCCGAGTAGCTGGGACTACAGGTGCCCGCCACCATGCCCGGCTATTTTTTTGTATGTTTAGTAGAGACGGGGCTTCACCGTGTTAGCCAGGATGGTCTTGATCTCCTGACCTCGTGATCCGCCTGCCTTGGCCTCCCAAAGTGTTGGGATTACAGGCGTGAGCCACCGTGCCCGGCCTAGGATATTATTTTGCCAAAGCTATGTCTTCTGTTTAGAACATCTTCTGGACTTCACCAACTCTATCTGCCAGTTCTGTTCTTTAAAATTATTCAGGCATCACCTCCTCTGTGGATCTTTTCAGGACTCTCCTAGATAAAATTAAGGATGGAGATCACTCCACCTTCACAACTGTTTATGAGATGTTAAATACTTTTATTACAGCAGAGATGACATTGTGTTTTCTTGCTTCTGCGAGACAGAACGATTGGAGGAACATAGACCCTGTTTTATTATCTTTCGTCTTTTAATTTTTCTTCTTCGCTGCCTGGCCAGTGCTTATCTGTGGTAGGTGTGCCAGCATTCATTGAATGGAGTGGTTTGCTAGCATTCAAAGCATAAAGAAGAAAAGCTGCATTTGTCAGGAAGTCATTCTTTCTCATTCTGAGCATCCCAGTTAACATGCCTTTCTACCAGCTGGAAGGAAATAGTATAGTACTAGCTGTTCTGTAGAATTTTGAAAGAAATCCTTCTCCTAGCAAAGACTAAGAGGGCTTTGTATGCTAATTCGGGGTTATCCCCTCTTCTCCATTAATCTCAGAGCATTAAAAACAATTAAGGGCTTTTTTTAAAAATAGAAGGTATTCACTCAAAATATTACATCTCTAAAACTTCTTCTTAAAATACAGAAGCTTTAAATTTTGTTAGTGGGCTAAGAATTACAGCAAGTTGTATTATGCCATAACCTACATATACTAACAGACCACTTTCGTAAGTATGTACTAGCCCTGTTGAGTTAACCACTTAGAAGTATACTCAAACTACCTTGCCGCATTTCCCCAAAGATAACAAGTAAACATAGGAGAAAACATACACTGCAGCCTTCATGTAACACTGACTTGGGATCTTTTTAATGAAAACCCAAATGGTGAAGGAACAGAGGTTTTCATTTCACTGTGCCATGCATTCTGTACCAGTGCCCCCAGATAAGGGCAGGATGCATGGCCTTGCTGAGAACACCCCTCCCCCCACCACTCCAACCTACTTCTCTAGTGTAACATCTCGCTAGGTTTATGCATCAGTTGTCTTGTAGACATTCCCAGCCCTAGATTTGTCAAGTAGCAAGGGGGGATTCTTAAAAGGAAATACACGTTTAGCCAAAAACTGTTTTGTTTTGTTTTTAAAAACATCCTTCTTACTTACTGATCTGTGTTCAACAATTAGGAAAGAGGATACTCACAATGTTTCATTTTCCCCCAAAGGTTTCTAAAGGTTTTTCCTCAAGTACCAAGGACACAACAAAGGAAAGAATAAACAGTGGAATTTTTAGCGCAGAATATCAAAAGAATACAAGCTTTTGTGGGTTTTTGTTGGAAAGGAACAAGTGGGAAATGGGACCGTATTAATTTTAAACTCCCTCTGTTGGGTGCTCAGAAAATAGTTTACATTAAGCCTGATAGATGTTCTGAGTTTCTCCCCCCAGGAAGATGGGTGAAAGAGTCCTAGTATTTAGAAGTACTGTTACAAAGCTGATTACTCTGATGAGTGATAGAAGTGTTTTAAAGCAATATTTAGTCTAAGTAGTAAATATTCCTAAGACAGACAGTAACTTTACAATTCATTTGTTTTGTCTGTCTTAAATAGCAGAACAATGTTGTTTTTCTGTCACTAACGTTTTTATATGTTTTCTAAGATGATGAATTATACAGAATCACCAAACTCATATTTCTGTTCAGGTCTGACCATTTTTACAATTTTCACTTGCCTGTGTAAATATTACCCACACATTATAGTTCATAATTTGTGATATGTCAGCAGATTTCATTGAACTTGAGTCTTAGGTCACAATAGAACTAACAAAATATTGGCTTCATTCTAGTCCAGTTTCTTTTCTTTTATGCCTATACACCAGGGGTGTTCGCTTGAAAACAAGTCTTCCTTTACCTCCTGCTTTTTCTTCTCACCTGCTCTTTAAAAAATAATTGTACCTGACTCAAATTGCTAGTCTTCTAGAATTTTCATTTGCTACCAAGTTAACTTGCTTACTAACTTGATTTGTCTTATCTCTTTTAGATTTATTTAAAATCCCTACCAATTTTAAGAGTCATTGCATGTTCTTGATTGTCTCTGCATGGCTATTTCTCCACGTCCCCCTCTCTGAATTCTGATGTATATTTGACTTGTCTGGATTATATTTCCTCCTGGCAAGTTTTGACTTCTGTTGCAGTTTGACGTTTTCTTTACCTGTCAGTGCTCGTGATGGTTTCCATGGCTTAACAAAGTGTACATATTTAGTTTCATTATTGTATAAATTTGTTCATTTTTCTGTTCATCTATTCACACATTTAGAAGGAAGAGCTGTTCTTTTTCCAAATTTGGACAGAACATCTCAATTCTGTTAGAGATGTGCTTAGTAATGTGTATTGGATTGATTTATTGTGGTACATTAATAACTTCAATGTGGTAGTTTTTGATGGAATCTACCAGCTACATTTCTGAGAGACATGAGTGTGCCAAAGAAACACCATAACCAAGCTTTTACACTGCTGCCTTATTTTCTTTCTGGAACTAGGCAGGTGTAAAGAGATGATTTAGAAAAGCTTTTTGCATTTTATCTTTTTCTTAGTATTTATCTGGGTTTCAGCTGCAAGGAATATAGCCCCTTTCGTTTGATGATATTTATCCGTATATACACATGGCCACCTGAAAGTTTAGCCTTAGTGTTTTACCTTAAATATGTCAGTGACTTTAGAGACTGTTGAAGTACATCCATAATGTTTGTATGTTAGTTTAAAAGTAAAAAAGACTTGGTCGGGCGTGGTGGCTCATGCCTGTAATCCCAGTACTTTGGGAGGCCGAAGTGGGTGGATCACTTGAGGTCAGGAGTTTGAGACCAGCCTGGCCAACATGGTGAAACCCCATCTCTACTAAAAAATACAAAAATTAGCTGGGCGTTGTGTTGGGCGTCTGTAATCCCAGATACTAGGGAGGCTGAGGCTGCAGAATCGCTTGAACTTGGGAGGTGGAAGCTGCAGTGAGCTGAGATCCTGCCACTATACTCCAGCCTGGGTGACAGAGTAACACTGGGTCTCAACAAAAAAAGTAAAAAACACTTTTCCTGCAAGGCAGTTTTCTCAAATTCATATTTGAATATTCTTATGACTATTTGTGGTCAAGAAAGATGCCTTTTAATCATAAAATAATCTTGAATAGAGTTTTTAAAAAATGTACCTCATGCAAGAAGACAAATGAGAATCTTTTCGTTCACTTAATAATGTATTCTCTGCTCATAATAATGCCCTGGTCTACAGTTGTCAGTATTTTATGCAGACGTTATTTTATATGTTCCAGTGGTGTCTGAAATTTATAGCACACTGAGTTTGAGTTACCAGTAATAATTTACTTAGAAATCCCTTCAAGTTTATTCAGTATTCAGTAGAGGATCAGTTGCTTTAAATATATTCATACATTTTGAGCATGTAAGAATATTTAGTGTAAGAGAACTGTACAGTTAATATACATTTTTCTTTTTGATTCACTTTTCTTCTCTAAAGGGAGATTTGGGCATGTACTTTATAGACTAAGTCAAAGGTAATTGACTGCAAAAAAAAAAAATACAGAGTTGCCACTTTTAAGAATGATTTGATACTGGCTAGTAGCTCTCTGCCTTTTGTAAATTCCCTCTTATTATAGTTAGTTGCCTGACGATTGTTACAAATTTACTAATTTGGAAGTAATAAAAACTTTCGAATGTTCTTCCTTTTCTCATTGAAGTTCTTTACCTTTTCTCTTTGAAGTTACTTACATGTCCCTAGAGGCACTAATTTATGGTAGAAGTTGTTAAGGGCTATGTTTGTCCATTGTGAATGATGGTGTAACATCTGCATGGTGTTACTTCTTAGATCTTTGTTGATTAGAAGTGATAATCAGCTACTCTGACTCTGACTCTGAATCAGGGAGTGTTTATCAAGCCCATGACATCTGTTGTTCTGGGTGCTTTGTTCTAGCTGCAGGACAAGGAAAAGGCCCTGCCCTCAAAGAATTTACCCTTTCCTTGTCTAGTTCAGCCAGTGATTGTGTGTTTATAGTATGATTATCTATTAATACATTGTCTTATTTTAATTTTGGTGAATTTTATATGTATTTTATGTTTCTATACTGTGTTATGGTTTTCAAAATCCTATAATTGTGCTGGAGAATACTTTTAATTTTAAAACTCAAATGGAGTGGTGTTTTGATGGAAACTAATCCATGATTTAGGGTAAATGGATTTGTTGTGCATGACCATGTGGAATATGTTATAAATATGAGTCAATCAGAATCACTAAGGTGGTATTAAACTGCTTATATGTATTGTTTATAATTAGTTGTGTTATTGTCTTTGTTACTTGACTTCCATATTACTTAACTGTTGATGTGGTCAATCAGAACATGAGCTTTTTGAGGGTGAATTCTATGCCCATATCTCTCAAAGGCCTAAATAAGAAGGTTTGCACACAATACTTAAAATAGTTTTTCCACTAATAAAGATTTCTGATATAGATTCAACATACTATAAAACTGATTTCAACCGGGTGCAGTGGCTCATGCCTGTAATTCTAGCACTTTGGGAGGCCAGGGCAGGCAGATTGCTTTGAGCTCAGGAGTTCAAGACCAGCCCGGACAACATGGAGAAACCCCATCTGTACAAAAAGTACAAAAAAATGAGCCAGGCATGGTGGCTTGTGCCTGTGGTCCCAGCTACTCGGGAGGCTGACGCTGGAGGATTGCTTGAGTTGGGAAGTGGAGGTTGTAGTGAGCCAAGATTGCGCCACTGCACTCCAGCCTGGGCGTCAGAGCCAAACCCTCTCTGTCTTTTAAAAAAAAAAAAAAAAAAAAAAAAAGGAAAGAATTAATCCTTTATTGTGCTAAAGAGAGGATATTTACCCTATGGGGGGATAAAAGTAGTAGTGCCTGTTTCTTGTTATAAATAAATAGCAGTTGTGCCGTCTTTAGTCCTCGGGGTCAAACTTTACTGAATAAAATCTGGAATAAAATCTTGTGGGAACTAATTTTCAGAATGTGAGCCATTTTTATACATTGTTACTTCTTATGTAAACATACCTATGTTATAAATGGTGTGTCATATAAAGATGGAAGATTCGCCCTTCCAATGGTTTATTTAATCCTCCTTGCTTAGAAGGAATAGGCCAACAGTTGGCAAAGACAGTATGTCTCTGGAGAAACTATCTTACTGGAAAGTAGAATTGTCCTAGTATTGAGATAAAGATGGTTTGGTTTTGGTTTTGGTTTTGTTTGCAAATGCCTCAGATCTAGGTCAACAGATTGAAAGTACTTGTAGATATTCATTTTCCTTTTGTTCTTAGAAGACACAGACTGTGAAGTCACTCTCATCTGAGTGTAAGTCATAGTGTTTTTTACATATAGACTTTATCACCTTAAACATGTAACCGAACCTCCCGTATCCTTTGTCTCATCTGTAAAATGGAGTAGTAAGAGCCGCGTCTCAAGAGAATTGACTGAGTAACCCATGTGGCTGTTAGCCCTATCCATGGGAAGGAATTGTCAGCCTTTCTGTTTCATTATGCTCTCCCTATCCTCAGTTAAGTCATTTCTGTTCTTGCCTTTTACCTGGAACCTTACACTTTAAGTGTCCCACAATGGACTAGGATTGTTTTGGAAGGTCGTTCCTCCCTTGCTCTCCTCTTCCTCAGTAATAATGGCTTATGAGTTTGGTAGTGTGTGAATTTCTTCTGCTAGGAAGGCTTCACAGGTGGACCTTAATTAGTTAGCTCTGAATTGTGCCTGTCCCAAATAATGTATTTTCCTAGAGTTCCTTGAAGTTCCTTGGACACCAAGAGAATCAAGATACGGAAATCTTAATTTATACCTAAGGTTAAATCTCATTAATTTCCACAAAGGTTTTCTACGATTGTTACCGTCTTAGTTACCTCTATTGCAGTGAAATGCTCTAATAATGAAGAGAATTAATATGCTTCTTTAATTATTATAATTAATCAAATAGTCACTGTTGTAAAAACTTACAAAACTTGTTTGTATTATTATCAAATAGGTATCAGCACAGGTGCTGACTTCTTGTAAAAACAAACTCAGATTGGGCAGTGAACACTCATAGCAGCAAAGAGCACAGCTCTTGAATCAAACCTGTGGGGGTTTGAATCTGGCCCTGCCACTCACTTGCAAACTGTGTTACCCTGGGCATAACCCAGCCTCCCCAAGCCTCCGATGGAAAAGACCTCACAAGGTTGCTGGAAGGGTGCAGTAAATTCATACATGTAAAGCACCTAATCCATTGTCTGGCATGTAATATAATTTTTCTGTAATGACACTCTGGCAGTTATTTCTCCATATCGCTGGTTGTTGACAAACATATTTCCTTCCTAAAGATGAGCATTTAATAAATAACTTAAAAATTACAGTAGACTGGTAGGATTCTTTTTGTTTATTTTTTTGGACATGGAGTTTTGCTCTTGTTGCCCAGGCTGGAGTGCAATGGCGTGATCTCGGCTCACTGCAACCTCAGCCTCCTGGGTTCCTGCCTCAACCTCCCTAGTAGCTGGGATTACAGGCATGCGCCACTATGCCCGGCTAATTTTGTATTTTTAGTAGAGATGGGGTTTCTCCATGTTAGTCAGGCTGGTCTCGAACTCCCAACCTCAGTTGATCTGCCTGCCTCGGCCTCTCAAAGTGCTGGGATTACAGGCGGGAGCCACTGCACCCGGCCAAGATTCTGTTTTTGAGTGTTTATGAAATGTCCCCTGTGTGCCAGGCATTGTGCAGAACTAGAGTTTTAGTCAGACTCTTTGAGGTTGCAGGGAACAGAGATGGGTTAAAATTTATTTCATTCCAAATTAAAGAATCCACCAAGAAGTTTCCTCCATTGCAGCATGTACACTTAGCCCCTGGAGAACTAATTATTCATTATCCAAGGATGGTATAAAAGTGGCTGTCATCATCTTAACAGCTTATCAAGGGACCTGTGTACAACTTGTTAGGTTGACTTTTGTTGCTTCTGCATCCCTGTCTTTCTTCTAATTTCTGTCTCTTCTCCCTTATTTCTGTCTCAATGTTTCTACTTATTACCTTGCTCTGTTTCCGTGTTAAGTGCCACTCTTCCTGCAGTGACACTATTTGTATGTTTTACTTTCAAACTCTGAGAGAGAGAGCTGACTCAGGCATAGTCTGTATAGAAGGTCATTGGACCAAGGAACATTCCTGGACCGGGCAGCTGTGGAAGGTGGGATGGATTCAAATGTATAAAGCACCTTAAGCATTAGCCACCACCCTTAGGGCTGGGCAGACCCTTGGCTTCCCAGAAAGGGGCAGTGCATCAGGTCACTGGGCAGTGTGATAGAACAATGAATAAGAGGTAACTTGTCCTGGAAGAGCTCACAGTGTGGAGAGGGAAGCAGATACTTAAACATATACTTAATTTTATGATATATTATAGTTAATATTTACCATGCAGGGGAGAGCAGCTAACTGCCATTAGAATGGTGGTAGGACATTCTTCACTGAAGCCATATTGAGATGGCAAAGGGTATTCCTGGCAGGGGGGAAAAAAAAGTCATCTGCAGAGACGGGAGTAAAATATCATGGTATATTTATGAAGTTTTTTTGCGCTATGAGAAGAGGGCCGTAGTTGGTATTTAAGGGGCTCCAGGAAGAAGATCTAATTTACGGTACTGATGAAGATGATTAGACACAGAACTAGGAGAAAAAGACCTCATAGAAGAGTAGAGGAGAGACCTACAAGAGAGTTAGTACAATCAACAGTGGCTGACACCACATTATAAAGGGAGGACTGACTACAGTTTCCCTGAGAATGGACCCTTTGAAGCATCTTGGTTTTTAGCAGGTGAGTTTTGTAGGTCTAGGAAGAGTCTAGGACTAGAAACCTAACCTCAGGGAGTAAGCATTCTTGAAGTTCTATGTCAGTCACAAATTCATTCTTAGGAATGTCTAGAAACCAAAACCAAGAAACCTCATGTTTCCTAAGTAAACAGGAAATGAAGATAAAGCTTGATCTGTAATAGTGCTTAAGTTTCTCTTATTTTTCTGACCACAATTTTATTTATTTTTAAGTCTTCAAGGTAGTTTCTCAAAATACACTGCTTGGCTAAAATCTGTTATTTTTTTTAAGGTCAAAAGTATATACACTATTATTTAAAATAGGTATGTTTCTGGGTAATGTTTGGCAAAAATAACTCCCCGAAACATTCATGTTTAATCAACATGAATTGGAGATGGCTCTCATTTCCCAGTGACTTCACAGCTATCTGTTTAGATTAGCTTTGGTTAAAAAAAGATTTTTTTCCTGCTATGGCTGTGATATATTAATTGCATGATAAATCACTGCTATATACATACATACATACACACACACTCATCTAGTAAAAATAAAAACCCTATATATGCCTGGTTTATGGAAGATTATATGTTAGGATTATAACAAAAACAATACAAGTATGTAAAAAAATTTTTCACAGTTTGGTTCTGTTTCAGAGAGAAATTAAACAGAGTAGATGTGATTTATTCATGGCAAATATAATAGGATTTACTATATACTTCATTGATTCAAAGATCCCAGTGGGTATAAGTTGTACCATTATTTTATATACTGTGAAGGAAATAACACCTGCCAGTTAAATTATAATAACTTTTGATTGCAAGAAGCATTCAGATTTCAGATATTAAAATGTGAAAAAATACACATTTTAGAATTAATGACATGTAATTATTATGAAAAGACTAGGAAAAACACTTTGGTTTATATTTGCAGGTTAATTTAGGAACAGTGAAAATTGTTCTGAACAACATCTAAATTGCAAATTTAGTCTTAATTAAATACAGAATTATAAAAAAAGTTAAGAATAGTCATTAAAATTTAAAACTGGAAAGGCTGTAGGACTGCCAGAGTTAATAAGTGATCATTCACTTAATATATGTTCATACTTACTATTTGAGCCAGACATGCTTAGATGTTAGGTGTATAGATGGAGATAACACGTGGTCCCCTCACTCATGGAGCTTACAGTTCATAAGAGAGGAACAGTTTGCAAACTGCATTAACCATGTTAAAGGAAAAATACAAGTGCTGTTAAAGGAAAAATACAAGTGCTGTGAAAGAATGGAACTGGGAGTTCTTAATTGAAATTGGGAAAGTCTGAGGAGTTGAGGAAAATCTAGAGAGTGGGTAGAAATTAGGTAAAAAGTAGACAGAGAAGGAAGCAGCCTGTCCAGAAGCCCTGAGTAGGAAAGATCTTGGGGTTATTGAGGCAGTGAAGAAGGGGAGGTGCAGGTCTGGTGACAGGAATTGAGGTGAGACCACATGGTGCAGGGCCACTTAGGTTGGGCTAAACATTTTGTATTTTAGTCTAAGCCCGGGGGGAACCACTAGAGGATTTTAATGGAGGAAGTAACCCTGGCTGCACTGTGAAATCTGGGTAAGATTCAAAGTTAGAGAAGCCTCATTAGGAGCCTGTTGCTAGTTCAGACCAGGTTTAAGCGCAGCTTGACCTGGATGGGAGTGTGAATGGAAGACATATTTTTTAGAAGATTATTTGCCAATATTATCAAAAGTCTTCATTTGTGTACATTTTTTACCCAGCATTTCCATTTCTGGGTGTTTATTCTAAAGAAATAATTTAGGCCGAACGTGGTGTAATCCCAGCACTTTGGGAGGCCGAGGTGGGTGGATCACCTGAGGTCAGGAGTTCGAGACTAGCCTGACCAACATGGTGAAATCTCATCTCTACTAAAAACACACAATTAGCCAGGCGTGGTGGCACATGCCTGTAATACTAGCTACTTGGAAGGCTGAGGCAGGAGAATCACTTAAACCTGGGAGGCGGAGGTTGCAGTGAGCCTATTGCGCCATTGCACTCTAGTCTGGGCAACAAGAGCTAAACTCCATCTCAAAAACAAAAGAAAAAAGAAAAAAATAATCTCATAGTCCTTAAACATAAATAAGGTAAAACGAAATTTAAAAATGAATCTCAGATGTATGTAAAAGTTCAGCTACTAGAATGCTCATCCCTATTATTTATGATAAAAGAAATTGGTCTAAAAGATGATAGTATTTTCAAACAAGTGGAAAGGAAAGAGACAAATTAAACTTTAAGGAGGCCATGCCATCCAGGAAGATTTGTGTAGACAAGGAACGTCCTTTGTGTGTTTGACTCGGGGCCAGGAACAGAAACTGAAAATCCATAGCAGAGAAGAGATACTCCTGAAACAGATTTGGGGGAAGAGAGATAGCTAGGACCAGAGGAAAGACGATCAAGCACCTTGGTCCAGGAGTGCAGGAGTTTCTGGTATAAAAATGCACTGCAGTTCCACTGTGAGGCTTATTTTTTGGAACTAGCCTGGGAACCAAACCACCTCTTGCAACATTGTTACTGGAGGGGGAAAGTGCTTTTAATACTAAAGACTTGGAAGTGAATTTTTAGTATGCAGTCACCACATAAATTCAGTTGCCTACAAAGCTGAGCCTCCTGGAATACCAACTAAGCAGGATGGATTTTTTGGAAGACACTTTATCCCCAGTGTTCTTCACCCCTACCTCTCTTTCTCTGCCTTCCTCTCCCTCCTCCTTTTTCTCCTCCTCCTTTCTTCTCTGCCTTCTTCCCTTCTCTCCATCCTCCCTTCCTCTTTCCTTCTTTCTCCTCCCTCTCTTACTTTCTTCTACACATCCCCTAACATTTATATTTTATAATCAGCATAAAAAGCAGCCAAGCACATATAAGTAAATTAGATAATCCTCCTTTTTTCATACTTTTTGAAAATCTCATGTTGCTTCTATATAACAGTATTTGTGTGTGTGTGTGTGTGTGTGTGTGTGTAAGGAAATATTTTACTCTGTGGTCTTAATGCCTATTTGCAAGTTTCAAACCAAACCTTATGTATTCTTTGTATTTCTAAAAATGTCTAGGCCAGTCGCTGATACAAAGGTGTTTAATATGTTGCCTTCTACTTTCCTCACGGTCTTGATGCTTCAGTGAAACGGGTTAACCGTTTCCTTTCTAGTGAATATTTATTTTTAAGTAGTTTCTTCTTCCTTTGGCTGATTCTCTGAAGATCGTACTTCATAGTTGTGATTAGCTGGAAAATTCCTAGAGGAGTTTGAATTTGTCTTTTTAGTAAACTTGAGGTTCTTGTCTTTGGTATTTCCTTGAGTATTTCCTTTTCCTATCAGTGTATAAAAACTGTTCTCTAGCTTTATAGACTTTTCAAAATAGTTACTGAAATTAGCTTAGTATTTTTAAAGTTGTTACTAATCCCAAGGTGCAGTTGCTTTAACTGCATCCTTATAAATCAGGTTTTCAAATCTATGCATATCGTGTATGTGTGTATGCTTATGTGGATGTGGGTATATTTTAAAATTAGTGATTTTCGTGAGCTTGATCCTTTGCCTGTTAGGCTTTGTAGAGTTAATTCTCAAACGTTCTTAGTTTAGAGATTGTTTTATTCTGGTAAATCCACACTATTTTATGGAGTAAAGATCAAACGTTTGTACTGGGTAATTTTTATTCTTTATAGAGTTCCCCAAGTGCTTTGTCATGAAGTCACTGTTCTATGAAAATAAAAATTTAATCGTGTAGGCTATGAAAAATTGTTTTGGGATCATAGATGATGTAGTTAAGTTTCACTTCACTTATTAAATATTTATTGAGATTATTTCAGGTAAATCAGCATATCCACCAGATTCTATCTGTATTGATTTAATTTATTGGAAATCCTGGGATAAAAGTGTAGTAATACACCCTTCTAAATATTTGTTATATACTTGGGTGGTAGAATTGAAAACAATGCAGTCTTAGTGAATGTATTTGTTAATACAGTGCTTAATGTCTTGGGATTCATTTTGTTAACTACAGTGGAACATAGGTCTGCATGATATGTGTCAGTAGTATATAATTCAGAATCTTTTCAAGCTTTAAGTCATTTGGGGTTTTTAGCAGTTATCTTTTTTATTACATGTCAGTTGGAAGTATAAAATAGAACCATCCATTCTGTTTGTTCTTGGAAATTATTTTTCATATATAAATTTCTCATTTTCTTTGTTTCTCCCTGCATTTTAGTCGTGAAATGGAGAATAAAGAAACTCTCAAAGGGTTGCACAAGATGGACGATCGTCCAGAGGAACGAATGATCAGGGAGAAACTGAAGGCAACCTGTATGCCAGCCTGGAAGCACGAATGGTTGGAAAGGAGAAATAGGCGAGGGCCTGTGGTAAGTGGCTATGGGTTACCAGCTATAAGGAAGAAAGCATAGGAGGAAATGGAAAAGTAAGCATAAATAAATCCTCTTGTAAGCTTTTCTTCTTCATTTTAAATGTAGTAGTTTTATTTACTTGATATTGTGGTCATTTGGAAGAAACCATAATTAAAACTATGCTCATTAAACAACTTAAACTGTTCTGGGAACTTAACTGTTGCGTTTGGTGGAGGGGTAAATGCTTAAACCAAGACTGCCCTCTCATGTCAGTATCTAAAATCCTTTCATTGGAGTTTTATACTGTACTTGTAAATTTTAAAAAGAATTTTTCCAGTTTATTTTAGATGTTTTATCTCTAAGACAGGATCCAAGGATCTTAATTTCAGAAATCTTCTAGGAAAGAAAACATTTAATTGCAGTAATTCATAAGTGTAATGATTGGGTTTTCACATGCATGCATAAAATGTGCGTTTCTCCAACTTTGTTACAATGTCAGCATGTTATCCTCATTTGACATGAAAAAAATGTTTAATAGACCTGTGGGGATTAAGATATTTTAAAAATGTGTGGGGTTTGATGAAAGAAAATCTAGAGTCCTAGATTTTAAAAAGCAGGGATACTCTGTCCTTTGCTATAGGTATAAGAATATATATTCTTATAAGAATACCATCATGAAATGTGTGTCTTCATTCTTACAAAGGAAGAAGTATTACAGTATCCTAGCACTAATCTCTCTCAGCAAGTTTTTATTTTGTTCTTTTAAAACAGATAACGGCAACTTAAAATTCATCTAAGCTTTGACAAGGGTCTAAATATACCCCTGCCAAATGACTGTCTGCCCTACATTCATCCCATATGCCTATTTAAGCTTACATTTAAATTAATTAGATGTAAATAAAAGTAAAAATTTAGTTTCTCAGTCTTACCAACTACATTTCAAATGCTCAGTAACCGCATGTGGCCAATGGCTACCTTTTAGGCAGTGCAGTTTTAGCACATTTTCACTGCCTCAGAAAGCTCTCTTAGATGTGTAGTACTGACTCCTGTCTGACTTAAATAACTCAATAATCCCTGTGGCTTTCGATATCCTCATCACTGAGCTGTAGTCTGTCAGGAATATTTTACCCACTGGTTCTAATTCTAACCGATGGAATTATACAGAATAAATCTAATTGTTCCTTTCCATACCAACACTTAAGTTATTATGGGCCTATGAGTCCTTGTCTTTACAGCTAAGTTTCTATATTTCTTCCATTTATTACTCACGTGAGATGGTATGGTGGGAACCCCTCACCATTTTAGTTATTCGTGCCAGAAGATGAATATGAAGAAATTAAGGATTTATCTTAGAGAAGAGAAAGTGCTATTGAAACGTCTTGTAGAAGGTTGGCAGTTAAAAGGGCATATTATTACTCAATCAATATAAACTTTTGAACAAGCAGAGCCATCTGAAGTTTGAATGTCCTGCTTTCTGAGCTCCTTTAGATGGAGGTGTTCAAACAGAGCCTAAATCTTTTGAGAATACCGTAGGGCATAAATCACAACTTTTTAAAAACGAGCCAGCCATTTGTTCTTTATTACACATGAACTAAGAATATCCAGTTCTCTAAGACAAAATTTTGGTTTTTATACTGTTCACTTTCTACCAAGTACCAAAGTACCTTGTCTGTATATAAGACATGAGTGAAGAGGGAGGAGATGTGTGGAATAAGATGCATAACACATAGTCCTTAAGCTTAATTATGCCACCCTACATTTTATGGTTTACGGATTTCATATTATCCTTAAGAAGTTTACTGTTTACTTGGGAGGTCTGATTTTGTTTGTTTTTATACTTTAAGTAAGTTGTGTCAAATCATTCTTGAAACATAAAGTGTAAATATCTCCAAATGGGAAAATTAGACTTATACATAATAAATAGAGTAATACATGAAATATCACAAAGCAACTTGTGACTAGGTGCCAAATATGTGGGATGGGCAGAAGAGCAATAGGGACTTAGGAAAGAGAAAGAATGTCATGCTGGTAGACTTCAGGGAAGTTTCATAAAAGGAAGAATTTTAACTGAGCCTAGGAAGATGGGTAAGTTTTCCTCATGTGAAGGTGTACTGCCTGGGGTGCTGCAGGCTGGAGATGAGTATTAAATTAGGAGGAGAGTGAGTGAAAGCACAGGAGGAGGAAGGGTCAGGCAAGTTTGGTAACACAGCAACTAGCTATAGAACAGGAGCAGTGGGAGAAAGTCCAGAAAGGTCTGCTGAGCTTCAGTTGTACAAGGCTGTGGAGTTTGGCCTTTGGTCATGGCTAGATTAGGTCTGAAAGCCTTAATTAAAAAAAAAAAAAAAAAAAAAAAGGCAGGTCTTGTAAACTGCATTTCTGCTTAAGAAATTGATCTTTAAATTTGTAGTCTCTTTTGGTTTTCTGAGATACATGTCTAACCTATTATTGTAATATAACGTTGTAAAGAAACACACACACACAAAAGCAGGGTAAAATGATTGCATAGTCATCAAACTATTTGAAATTATACCCAGTGTTGTTTCAAGGTCCTACATTTTATCAAAACAAATAAAAACATACCTAGATCTTTGATCTAGTAGTTGAATAAGTTGACTATAGAAGTTATGAGTGCTTATTTTTCACATTTGTTTAATCACCTTTGATTGTTGCTTTTGAGTGTTAAATGAGTTAGGGTATATAATAACAAATAATACCGTTTCTACAGTTTTGTATGCATTACAAAATTGTGATGGAGGAGGTTGCATTTTAACTAGTGTTAAATCCTAAATGACTGAAATTTGTGCAGGTAAAAATAGTCTTTTACATTAATAAAGTAATAATAAAAGTTGATATATTGTCTGGCATACTGGTATAATATTTCATAACAAAAACTCATTAAGTTTATTTCCTAGTCTATGATATTTACATTTACTTACCTTTTATATTTTTAAGTAATCAAAATATTGGAATACTTTGATTCAGGTGGTAAAACCAATCCCAGTTAAAGGAGATGGATCTGAAATGAATCACTTAGCAGCTGAGTCTCCAGGAGAGGCCCAGGCAAGTGCGGCTTCACCAGCTTCCAAAGGCCGACGCAGTCCTTCTCCTGGCAACTCCCCATCAGGTCGCACAGTGAAATCAGAATCTCCAGGAGTAAGGAGAAAAAGAGTTTCCCCAGTGCCTGTAAGTTAATGTTACAACAAATATGTTAGTTTTTATAATTTTTAGATTCATTTATAACAAAAGACTGGCCAGCCATCTGTTAGAACATCAGTTTTCAAAATATGATCTGCAGACCCCTGAGGATGCGGGGGTGGTTCCTAAGACCCTTTTTGGGGTCTATTAGGTCAAAACTAGTTTTGTGATAAAACTGGAATGTTGTTTGCCTCTTTCCCGTGTTGATATTTGCAGTGGTGGGTAAAGCTACTGGTGCCTTTTCCCAATTTAAGGCTACAACTGTAGAAACTATATTCATTATTGCTATGTATCAGCCATTAAAGAAAAAAATGCCAGTTACACTTGATAATGCCTTCGACAAGGAAATATAAATTAATTTTATTAAATCTTGACTCTTAGTAAATACATGCCTTTGTAATGTTGTGTGTGATGAAATGGGATGCATGCATAAAGCACTTCTACATACCAAAATCCAGTAGTTTCTAAAGGAGAAGTATTTGTGCAGTTGTTAGAGTTGCAAGCTGAACTAGTTATTTCTTTCATGAAACATGAAATGAGTGACCAACAAACTATGATTATTTAGATTTGGGTATTTGGAAGACATTTTTCTTAAGGTGAATTAAATGAGACTGTCACTTCAAGAAAAGCAACTTAAGGCTGGGAGTGGTGGCTCACACCTATAATCCCACCACTTTGGGAGGCCGAGGTGGGCGTATCACCTGAGGTCAGGAGTTCAAGACCAGCTTGGCCAACATGGTGAAACCTCATCTCTACTAAAAATACAAAAGTTAGCCAGGCATGGTGGCAGATGCCTGTAATCCCAGCTACTCGGGGGGCTGAGGCAGGAGAATTGCTTGAACCCAGGAGGCAGAGGTTGCAGTGAGCCTAGATTACACCATTGCACTCTAGCCTGGGTGACAACAGTGAAACTCCATCTCAAAAAAAAAGAAAAAAAGAAAAGCAACTTAAGTATTTTTTCACCAGTGTTAAAAGTTGAGATGTCAAAACAAAAATTAGAATTGTAGAAAGCTGCTATCCATCACTATGAGCTTGACAGCCTCCCAGTGCTTAGACATTTCTGATAAGATTGGTGATAACAAATGTGATTATTTTCATGCTGTATAATGAAATATGTGAACATTTGGAAGATCTGCGTAACTTAAGGAACCAATATTTTCCACATGATCAGTGTATGATAATAACAAAATCATTCATAGGTAAAAGATACATTCAAAGTGTAAAATACACCATTTGGATTTTTAATGTGCCAGTAGGAAAAGTTTGTTGATGTGGTTTCAGATTCCACATTACAACTGCCTTTAAGAAACCGTTTTTTGAGCTTTAGTATAGTACCAAAGAATATTCATCATTATTTGAACAGGCAGTGGCTCACACCTATAATCCTAGCA
This sequence comes from Pongo pygmaeus, assembly GCF_028885625.2. Taxonomy (NCBI): domain Eukaryota; kingdom Metazoa; phylum Chordata; class Mammalia; order Primates; family Hominidae; genus Pongo; species Pongo pygmaeus. The sequence goes on from NC_072377.2 coordinate 62,149,759, forward strand.
CTTTGGGAGGCCAAGGTGGGCGGATCACTGGAGGTCGGGAGTTCAAGACCAGCCTGGCCAACATGGCGAAACCCCGTCTCTACTAAAAATATAAAAATTAGCCAGGCGTGGTGGCAGGCACCTGTAATCCCAGCTACTTTGGAGGCTGAAGCAGAGAGAATTGCTTGAACCTGGGAGGCAGAGGTTGCAGTGAGCCGAGATCATGCCACTGCACTCCAGCCTGGGCGACAGAGTGAGACTCCTAAAAAAAAAAAAAAAAAAAGGCTATTAAAATACTCCTTCCTTTTACATCTACATATCTGCATGAGGCCAAACTTTCTTTCATATACTTTAATCAAAACATCATATCACAGCAGATTGAATGCAGAAGCAGCTATGAGAATCTTAGCTGTCTTCTATATTAAGCTAAACATCAAAAGAAATTTGCGAAAAGATAGGTGGTAAATTCATGTGAGAGAGAGACTTCTAGTGGTGGAAATGCATGTTAAGACTCACTTTCTAACTTTGAAGAACAAATGATTGAATGGAAAAATGGTTGAGATAGTGACCACAAGAGGAATTTGGGTTTTTTTTAAGATCTGGAGTTATTAAGGTACATAAATTCGTTAAAAAGTACATTTAAAGCAAAAACATTTTACAGTAAAACCTGGTGCCCAACAGTAGTTGTTGGCTCTATGTTAAAATACCTTTAAATTAGCTATTAATTTTTGTTAACTTAAAACAATAATCAGTTACTAGCTCACGAATCTGCGGATTGGGCAGGGCTCAGCAGGGGTGGCTTATCTCTGTTCCTCGTGACATCCTCTGAAGATGAAATGTCCAAGACTGCTTCTTCACTCACATGCCTATTGCTTCAGCTGGGATACTAGAACACTTGGGGGCCTGTTGGCATCTCTTCCTCCTAGCACGAAGACTGGGTTGCAATGAGTATTGTTTCGAGAGGCAGGTCTCAACATGCAAGCTCTTCTCAAGCCTCCACTTCATTGTGTTTGCTAATGCCTTATTGCCCAAAGCTAGTTACATGCCCAAACCCAGAATTGATGTGATAGGGAACTACACAAGAATGTAAATACTGGGCGGTATGGTTCATGGGGGCCATCAAAATGAAAGTTTACAACAAGTATAAACAGAACTGTCTTCCTTCCCCACACTCCACCCCCAAAACCTACTTTGGGCATGTATGTAGACAAAGTTACCCCCTCATTCTTTTTAACAGTTACATAGCCTTTCATTAGCTGGATAAATCATGGTTTATTTAATGAATGATATACTAATGAACATTTATAATCCTTTTAACCTTTTGTTACTGAAAACAGTGCTTCAAAAGTATTTTTATACGTGTGTCATCTTGTACATCTGTGAGCATGTATCTGTGAACATATCCATAGGCTGGATACCTAGCAGGTCAAAATGACGTGTGCATGTATAATTGGCTTTTTTTGTTTTTACTTTTTAGTAACTGCTTTTTAAAAAATAATGGCTTTATTGATGTGTAATTCATCTACTGTACAATTCACCTGTTTAGATTGTATAATTCAGTGTTTTCTAGTATATTCGCAGGGTTGTGTAGCCATTATTATGGTTGGTTTTTAAACATCTTTATCACCCCAATAAGATATCCTAGACCTATTAGCAGTATTAAAGCAAAATAGGTAGTAAGCCATTAGCCTGGGGTTGTTTCTACACCTGGAAATGAAACCAAGCTTTAGCCAATCACAAACAGCCAGCCAGCCTATTTGTTATATAACTAGGGACTTTGCATAATGCCATGCCCAAATAAGGCAAACACCTAGCTGTAGCCAATCAGCTAATTCCTTTGCTTTGCTTTGCTTTGCTTTGCGTTCAGCCTATAAAAGCTGGCTGTTCAAGGTGCTAGATCAGAGATCTCTGAACTTCTTGAGGTTTTGAGTGCCACTTGGTTCATGAATCATTCTTTGCTCAGATAAACTCTGTTAAATTTATTTTGTCTAAAGTTTTCCATTTAACAACAGTCTCTCCCAACCCTAGGCAACCACTAATCTATTTTCTCTATATATATAATTTGCCTATTCTGGACATTTCATATAAATGGGATCACTTAATAGGTGATCTTTTATGACTGGCTTCTTTCACGTAGTATCATATTTTCAAGGTTTATCCACGCTATGGCATGTGTTAGTACTCCATTTTTAATTGCAGAGCGATATTGTATGGATATACCACATTTTGTTTATCTGTTAGTTGATGGACATTTGAGCTGCTCCTATTTGGTGGCTATTATGAATAATGCTACTGTGAACATTTGTGTACAAGTTTTTATGTGGACATATATTCTCATTTCTCTTGAGTTTATACCTAGGAATGGAATTGCTGGGTAATATGTTTAACATTTTGAGGAACTGCTATACTGTTTTCCAAACCAGCTGCACATTTTACATTCTGCCAGCACTATATGAGAATTCTAATTGCTTTGTGGTCTTGCCAACATTTATTACCCTTAACTATTTAATTAGGGATCCAAAAAAACTGGAGTTTCCACTGGACATTGATGGAAAGACCAAGTTCTAGGAAAATTAGTATAGTGAGAGTGTTATATATTACCCTCACCCTAGGAGCGTTTTTGTCAGCTTCCACTAATTTGTTTTTATTGAGGAAGAGTCTGCAGAGTGTATGTTGGGAGGCATTCCACGGCAGCATTTGTAAATTTCTTGTTAAAGAAGATTAATAAAGCCTTCAATAGATCCCAGGAAGTTGGATTTTTAATTTTTACTACTAGACACAGCATTCTGCCTGCTTATGACATATACTTTTTATGCTTTTTGTTTTGGTTTATATTAGATGTTTCGAAGAACTCAAATGTTTATAGGATAATTTATAAAATTACCACATGGTTGTCTCTCTCAGCCAGATATTTATCAACATTTATGGGGATGACTGAGATTTTAAAAGTTCACCTGAGATGAGTATGTCAGACAAAATCATTTAGCCTTCGTTCCATAATATTTTAAATCTGACATTTTTTCAGACTATAATCTGCCGCATGACTGTCTTGTATGATCATCTTTGGATAATAGTTTCTTTTTTTTTTGAGACGGAGCCTCGCTCTGTTGCCCAGGCTGGAGTGCAGTGGCACAATCTTGGCTCACTGCAACCTCCATCCCAGGTTCAAGTGATTCTCCTGTCTCAGCCTCCGAGTAGCTGGGATTACAGGCATGTGCCATCACACCCAGCTGATTTTTTGTATTTTTAGTAGAGACGGGTTTCACCATGTTAATTCAGATGGTCTGGATCTCCTGACCTCGTGATCCGCCCTCCTCGGCCTCCCAAAGTGCTGGGATTACAGGCGTGAGCCACCATGCCTGACCGGATAATAGTTTCTTAATTAAGAAATGAGAAACGTACCTAATAAAAAAAAATGTTGTGAAGTTTCAGAGTGGCAGAATCACACCACCCCGAAGAGCCCCTTCACCAGATGGCTTCTCACCATATAGCCCTGAGGAAACAAACCGCCGTGTTAACAAAGTGATGCGGGCCAGACTGTACTTACTGCAGCAGATAGGGCCCAACTCTTTCCTGATTGGAGGAGACAGCCCAGACAATAAATACCGGGTGTTTATTGGGCCTCAGGTAGGACTCGACACCATTTTATATTTTATTAGTAGTAGTATATGGTACTACCTCAAATTTATATACTATAATGTTCTTAAATTTAGATCAGTTAATTCCCTATAGTAAACAAAAGTAAACTTAAAATGTATTTTAGGCTAATATTTTTCTTTAATGTATTTATGAGGTTATACTATCTTAATATACCATAGAATAGAAATTTGATCTGGTTAATAAATTCAGTGAAAATGAGAGATTAAATCATGGAAATAGCTGTAGATTTTTCTTATATACAAAGATAATGAAGAATATGAATTAATAGAAACTTTAGTATAAAAAGTTGGAAATATTGTAAAAGTGATAAATTTAGAAGTTCTTGTGAACCACAGATGTATTAACCTATAGGTTTTCTTTTTAACTCTTTAGAACTGCAGCTGTGCACGTGGAACATTCTGTATTCATCTGCTATTTGTGATGCTCCGGGTGTTTCAACTAGAACCTTCAGACCCAATGTTATGGAGAAAAACTTTAAAGAATTTTGAGGTAGTTTTTAATAAATGCTTAGAGTAAAATTGTTAGCATATTCTTATGATATATTCTTAAAATTTATCCTTCATTAAATTTAGGCAGTGACCATTTTAAAGGTGTGAAGGTATGTAAGAATTAGTTGATGCTTATAAATAGTTCTCACGAGATATTTACTAAACTTTTTTTTCTGGCTTGAAAAAAACAATAAACACTGACCTGCTGTAAGAATGTTGTCCTTAGTAAAAACTATAATGTGTTCTTATTTTTGAAGCTCTTAAATCAACTTTATAAAAAACATGCAAATAAAAGATAAATAATTCAGCCTCTAGAACTCTTCATATGTATAATTATGGCACAAATATCATTGTTACTGTCTTTTTCCAATGTTAGGTTGAGAGTTTGTTCCAGAAATATCACAGTAGGCGTAGCTCAAGGATCAAAGCTCCATCTCGTAACACCATCCAGAAGTTTGTTTCACGCATGTCAAATTCTCATACATTGTCATCATCTAGTACTTCTACGTCTAGTTCAGAAAACAGGTTAGTACTTTTTAAGGATTTCAAAGCATTAATCCAGTGTTACTTTTAATTTTAGGGGTAATTTTTTATATCTACTTGTTAAGTTGCTCTAAAATGATTTAATTATTGAATCTTGGCTTTCAAGTTAAAATCAAGGGTGAAGATACTAAAGGTTCTCTGGACATGGTGGCTCGTGCCTGTAATCCCAGCACCTTGGGAGACTGAGGCAGAAGGATTGCCTGAGCCCAGGAGTTCAAGACCAGCCTGGGCAACATAGGGATACCCCATCTCTACAGAAGTAAAATAATTAGCTGGGAGTGGTGATACCTGTAGTCCCAATTACTTGAGAGGCCAAGGCAGGAGGATCGCTTGAACCCAGGAGTTCAAGGCTCCAGTGACCTATGATCGCACCACTGCACTCCAGCCTAGATGACAGAATAAGACCCTGTCTCTTAAAAAATATGTGGGTGTGTGTATATATGTATGTTGTTAAAGATCATGTGAGAGTGTGTGTTTGTATATGGACATTTTGTGCTAAAAACTACAGTATTCATGTGAATCTTCTTTCTATTCTGTATATTGCTTTATTGGTTTTAGTGTAAAAATTAGATTTTTAAAAATTAATCCACAAAGGAGTGCTGCTTCTCTTACCAGGGCACCTTCTATATTATTCCCGAAGTGCCCAGTTTGAGAAGCATTGTTCTGAGTGGTTAAATCCTGTCTTCATCCTATTAATCTGTTAAGTATTGTTAACTACCTCAAAATTCATGAAGAATGAAAAAGTGACAGGGTCGTAACAAGGGTGCAGTGAAGAGAAGAGAGGTTCTCTTCATCTGTGGGAAAAGTAAATGTTTGAATTTTCTTAATTTTGATTAAATGAAATAATTTTAGAATCCTAGAGTTTTATGAGTTTTTAGACATTGAAGATTTTCTAGTTGGCATGTCTCAGTGACACAGCGATAAGTGAAGCCAAGAGGTTATGCAGCTCATTTGAGGAAAGGTATAACCAGAACCTGGGTATCTTTGTTTTACCCCTCATCTCTTCTAAATAAAATGAAAAAAAATAAGCTTTATTTCTCCAGCCTCCTGAACTCCTAGCCCCAAGCATTCCTCCCACCTCAGCATCCCAAAGTGCTGTGATTACAGGTGTGAGCCACCACACCCAGCTCCTTTTTCCTTTTGAGTGACATTTCTGTAACTTTTTACTGTGGAGAAAAATAACAGATGCTTAAAACCAAGTAGCCAAAATTAAAACATAAAGTTTCTCTCTGAGGTTAAATATATATATTTGGATTTGCATATCCATGGGGGGAACCACAAAAGTTATCTTGGTTATGAGATTGTACTATATATAGATAGATAGATTTTTGTTTCGTATAACCACTATTTTTGTATCTAAGATCAATAAAAAGAAAATACAGAGGAAATTTATCTGGAGATCTGATTACATACAATTTTAAATGTTATGCCCAAAACAATAATAAAACAATTAGGATAAACAAATTTAAAATTCAATTGAAAATGAAGGGCATAAAGAGAATATCCACCAAAAAAAGAATTTTAAGGGGCTAAGAAACACAAAAACTGTTCAGTCAACCTAATAACCAAAGAAATGTTCATTTTTTAAAAAAAGATACCAGTTTTTATTTACCGAAATAATGGAGACTTTTTAAATGATGCAATTCAGTTATTGTAAGGATATGCTTGATCGTATGTAAAGCTGTATAGCCTTTTGAAGAAAAAAGTAATATGGCGTTTAAAAACATTTATATTCATTGATCCAGTAAATGTTCTTCTTAAGTAAAAGTTTAATCTGAGAAATGCAAAAGCCTCACATGTATCATATATGACTGTTTCTCATAGTATTATGGTGGAAAAGTAGAAACAGTTTAAATATCCAACAGCAATTGAATGATTAAATTAGCATATGCCCATGTTACGAATGTCATGTAGGCATTAAAATTATGCTTTTGGAGAACATTGAATGGCTTGGGAAAATGTCGATAAGTAAAACCAAATCTAGGTTATAATAATATATTATGCATGAACCCAGTTTTATATAGAAAAGGTATTACAAGTATGTAAACATGGGAAGGAATAAAAATTTCAGTGGTTATTAATAGGAGGTGCTATTATGGGTAACTTTTTTTAAACTTTAAATATTTTGTGGTCCATTTGGTCTCTGTTAAAACTACTCAGCTCTGCCCTTATAGCCTGAAAGTAGCCAAAGACGATATATAAATGAATGGGGATGGCTGTGTTCAGTAAAACTGTATTTACACAAGTAGTCCACAGGCTGATTTGTTTTCCTTATAAGTTCATTACTCCCTGCTCTATACTCGTAATTTTGCTTCAGAAAAACTATGCTAAAAAAAATCTGAAACGTCAAAAAAAATGAGTACAAAGATGTTCGTAATGGTTTCTTTTTTTTTTTTTTTTTTTTTAGATGGAGTCTCTCTCTGTCACCCAGGCTGGAGTGCAGTGGCGTGATCTTGGCTAACTGCAAGCTCTGCCTCCCGGGTTCATGCCATTCTCCTGCCTCAGCCTCCCAGGTAGCTGGGACTGCAGGCGCCCGCCGCCATGCCCAGCTAATTTTTTGTATTTTTAGTAGTGACAGGGTTTCACCATGTTAACCAGGATAGTCTCCTGACCTCATGATCTGCCTGTCTCAGCCTCCCAAAGTGCTGGGATTACAGGCCTGAGCCACCGCTCCCGGCTGTAATGGTTTCTTAAAATGTAAAAATATGGAAACAGCTTATATGTCCAACATTAATGGATACTTAAAACAGGATCTATCTAGTCAGTGGAAAATTATGATGGCATTAAAAATTATGTGGTGGAAGCAACCCAGGTGTCCATCAGTAGATGAATGGATAAAATGTGGTGTATACACATAGTGGAATATTACTCAGCTTTACAAAGGAAGGAAGTGTGCTACAACATGGATGAACCTTTAGGACATTATGCTAAGCAAAATAAGCCAGTCACAAAAAGACAAATACTGTATAATTGCCCTTACATGAGATACTTAGTCAAAACCATAGAGACGGAAAGTAGAATGAGCCTAGGTGGGAGGATTACTTGATCCCAGGAGTTCTGACCAGCCTGGGCAACATAGTGTGACCCTGTCTCTACCAAAAAAAAAAAAAAACAAAGGGAAAAGAAAGAAAAGAAAAATTAGCCAGGCATGGGTGGCATGCCCCCGTGGTCCCAGCTACTCAGGAGGCTGAGGCAGGAGGATCTCTTGAGCCCAGAAGTTCAAGGCTGCAGTGAGCTATACTTGTGTTGCTGTACTACAGTCTGGGTGACAGAGCAAGATCCTGTCTGAAAAATATGTAGAATGGTGGTTGCCAGAGGCTGGAGGAAGGAGATCGTGGAGAATAGTGTTTAACGGGTATAGGGTTTCAGTATTACAAGATGAAAACAATACTGGAGACACATAGTGGTGATGGTTGCACGGTTGCACAGCATGAAGGCATTTAATACCACTGAACTGTACACTTAAAAATGGTTAAGATGGTAAATTTTATGTTATGCATATGTTGCCACAACAAAAAAAAGAATTATGTATATGAAGAGTTTAAGTGCAATTTTATAATAAAAATTTTTTAAATATGAAATAGTGCATATATATACATAAATGATCTGAACAATGCTTACAAAATATGTACTTGGAAAAAAGATGGGCAGGAAATACCCCAGAATGGTATTCTTTTTGTTGCCAGAGAAGTATTTAATAAGTTGCACTTATAATTTGACTAAATTGTGAAACTTTATTTTCATCTATGAATAAGCTTAATTTTGGTGTAATTATTTGAAGGGTTAGTTGACCTTGGATTATTTTTGCCATGAATATTTTTATTATAGATAGTTGTATACATCATTTCTGTAATGCTGCTGTTAATTCTTTGTTACTAATGCATGCATAGTCTGACAGTTTTTCCCCATCCTAAGTAGCTCCATAATTAGGAAAAGAGATGGGGCAGGTACATCAGGAGGGACAGACTAGTGAGTGTGCCTTCATCACAGGAATCATGCATTATGACTTTGCTGACTTGTTTGACTAGCTTTTTGGAAAGCTTTTTGTGCATTTGGGGAACTGGTTATTTTGCTGGTAGTTACTCAGATCTGTTTTTCAGGGAAAAGTAATTGCCATTTTTGCCATTACTTCTAATGGCAAAATTAGAATTAAAAAAATTAGAAGTAATGGCAAAAACCGCAATTACTTTTGCACCAACCTAATAGTTTAAGATAGTAGAAGTGCAATATTGGGCCTAGCTTAGCAGACTCTGAAATTTATAGACGTTGTAAGTTTATGGCATATTCTTCTCAGATAAAAGTGTAATGGTAGATCTGTCACAAACTGATTTTATGATTTGAGGCAACTTATTTAACATCCCAGAGCCTTGTCTTTATATTATAATGGAAATACGGCTATTGATTTTAAAAGCCATCCCTCACATCATGAAGGTTTAAATAAAAACATTTATGAAATAGAAAACTAAAGCCCTCTTTAGCCTGGCTGCACACGAAATAACTACTGTTAACTATTTAATACAACTTTTAAAAATTACATAAATCAGGGAATGAAACTCTTCTTTGCACACTCCGTACTTCAGCAAACACATGCACGCACGTTCCCCCATCCATGTTTCTCTCAACTTTCTTACTGTTTTTAAACAAATACAAAGTCATGCCATGTGTTCTGGTGTGCAATTTTCTTTTACTTTTACTTTATATATCAAGAATATTTTTCCACATCATTACCAAATTACATACTTTTTTCTTTTCATGGCTGTATAAGATTATGTTGGTACACCATAATTTATTTAGCCATTGCCTTAATTATTGTACATTAAGTACACCTCCAGTTTTTGTTTACATACTTAAAATATGTAGCAATAACATCCTAGAAAATAGGATTTTTAGGTCATGAATATATACATGTAGTATTTTAAGAAATACTAACAAAATTTCCTTCCAGAGATTTTAGTTTTTACTCCTACCAGTAGTCTATATGAGAACCTGGTTTTCTGTGCCATTGTCAGGGCCAGATGTTACCAATCTATTATTTTTTATTCCAATTGCCTTTTTATTTCCTTTGTCCATTGTACTGTTTATTAGTATTTTTCTTACTGATTTTTAAAAGTACTTTGTATATTAGAAATACTCAAGTATATGCAATATAATTAACCATTATGTTGCAATTTTGCCATAAATGGAATCATTCTATACATGGTAGTTTTATTTTGACCTCATTTATGGATCCCTCTGTTCCTTTTTAAAGGCTTCAAGGTGTCTGGGTTTGCCATAATTTGTTTAGCCTCTTTTTGGCATTCGTTTGGTTGTTTTGATTTCTTTTCGTTATTCTAAATAATACTGCAGTGGACATTTTCATACATATATCTCTATATATTTATCTTTTTATTTTCTTACGATACATTCCTAGAAGTCTAGGTGAAAGACTGTGTACACTTAAAATGTGATGTGTTCCTAGATTCGTTTCTAGGAAAGTTGGACCAGTTCATACTGCCACCAGAAATTTCTGAAATAGGCATTTAAATTTAGGATGTGGAATCTTTGAGCTCTAAGGTACGCCAGTACTTAAAATCTTGAAACTGGTACCATGTAGTATATTTTTGTACATAGTCAAACCTGTTGGTCTATTCAAAAGGTACAGTAGCAGAATTTGGGGGATACAAATGTTTCTTTCTAAGATTGCAGTCTGTGTATTGAATTGTTTTCATAGCAAAGAAGGTTAACTCACACCTACAATCTATAAGTACTCATGTGTTAATCTGATTTTAAATTACTGTATATTAATAGCGTAAATATGTGTCTCTTAGTTATACAAGATGCTCTTAAGCAAGAATTTCTAATGTATTTATATTCTAAGCAAGCAGAAAGTGTTTTTAGCATATCAGTTCTACTTTATATTCTTTAATGCTTAATACTTTTTCTTCCCCTTTTCTATAGCATAAAGGATGAAGAGGAACAGATGTGTCCTATTTGCTTATTGGGCATGCTTGATGAAGAAAGTCTTACAGTGTGTGAAGACGGCTGCAGGAACAAGCTGCACCACCACTGCATGTCAATTTGTATGTGGCTCTTTTTCTCCCTATGCTTACTCAACACAGTTGCTCTCTGAGCTGACTGTGTTATTTAAGAGTGTAACATGGCTTGAGGGGAAATTGGTGAGAGAATAAAAAAAGTATATCTAAGTCCTAAGTCCTGTGTGAAAAGTTTTCAACAAATGGGAATGTAGGATCTTTAGGTGATGACCTGTGTGAGCAAAGAAATGCAATAAAGTGTGTGTGACATATGTGATAATGGAAGAAGTGCACAGAATTAGAAACAGTTTCAATCTGGAAGGTATACGTGAAGGGAAGGAGGTGGAAGAAGACCTGAGCAGGCATTACAGAAAGGCTAGCATCAAAGTAAGGTTTGGAAGGATCTTACCCAGTAGTCAAACAGGGCAGAATGTTTTGAAAAATAGTGAGCAGAGTACATGTTATCAGAATGAATAAAATAGCATTTGCAAATCAAAATCATTTAACCTGCTGTGTTTACTTGCTTTCAGATAAATATTTAATTAGATTATTTTTGAGGTTCCTTCTATATAAATTCTATAAACTAATTATAAACAGTTATGAAATAAAAATAATGTTAAACATTTACATTTTTGTAAGATTTTGTTTCTGTAATTTTTCAGGGGCAGAAGAGTGTAGAAGAAATAGAGAACCTTTAATATGTCCCCTTTGTAGATCTAAGTGGAGATCTCATGATTTCTACAGGTAATAATTTTGAAATAATGATACATATATGTTTAATTTTTAAAAATTTCTCAAAGTGTGGTTTAAGTCTGTTAATTTTTTTAAAGCAAGTTTTGTTATTTTTCATTTTAGCCACGAGTTGTCAAGTCCTGTGGATTCCCCTTCTTCCGTCAGAGCTGCACAGCAGCAAACTGTACAGCAGCAGCCTTTGGCTGGATCACAAAGAAGGAATCAAGAGAGCAATTTTAACCTTACTCATTATGGAACTCAGCAAATCCCTCCTGCTTACAAAGATTTAGCTGAGCCATGGATTCAGGTAAGTAGTTCTTTGTTTTTCATTTCTCAAAGAAATATTTATAGATCAATTAATGTATTTGTCTCCTTCCCTCAGTTGTTTATAATTTAAAAAAACACTTTTACTTGCCTCCATCATGACCTTTATTCCACTGGAAATTTTAATGTTACTTTTCGTATTAATACTGTACTGCTTATTGTACAGTTTCAACTTCAAAACTTCTTGTGGTTTCACTTCACATAGCTAGAAACATCTCTTCCTGAACTAACAGACATACAGGGTTATTCAAGGATAGAAGGATAGAAACCATAACCCTTCAATGCTAACTTTTCCCAATGTTTAATCCCCGTGCCTGCCAAGAATTTTTATCATGTTTCTTATTTGCTGCCATTTAAAATTAATTTCTCCTTTCATATCCTAATGGCATACAAATGGGTGCTTAATAATTGCAGAGGAGATGAATAAGAAAAAAATATGTGATGGTTACCTTGAGTTCATCATTTTTATTTGTAAGAACAGTTTCCCATCCCTTTACCATCTCTTCTGATTGAATGTTTTTTCATCCGCAGTAAGTAGGGCTTTTTTGTCGGTTGGTTTGTAATGATTTTCTTGGTTGTTGAATGCTCAGTCTATTATTTTTTAAATGTAGGATCTAAAACCAGACGGGTCTCCAGTAGACACTAATAAAGTAAAATAATTATTTTCAGTAATCTGTTAAATTCTGTTGAATTAAATTTGTGAACAGATGCATTAACACATTAAGCTTATATATCATGATTTGTTTCATTTTTCTTTTGTGACCATTACAGTCCTGCAGTTTTGGAATTCTCTTAGCATATTAGCAACCCATTTATGCATCTAATAAAATCTGCAAAAATATTAAACACATATTCTTGTACCTAGTTCATTAATGAAATTTAATGAACTATTAATGAACATAGGCCCTCACCTGCCCTTTCATGACCCATCAAAGAATTCTCAAGTTGATTCTGAGCTGTTAGATTTCATTCTTTCAAGCATATGGTCTAGTTTGTTTTGCCTAAGCTTTAGGTCAGACTAGGCTGTACATTCCTAGCTTTTTATTAAGCATGTTAGGTAAGACAGTTAAAACATAGGTAGTGGTACACTACTTAACAGTACCAGAAGCTCACTATATTCTAGTTGGTTCATTCTCCCATAATATCCCTTTATAACAAAACACATGTAAATAAGTATGTTATGATCTGTTTTTCCAAAAATTGTGTTTATTCATCTTTAATATTTAGACATTTTTCACATAATGAATTATCTTAGGTATTAAGCTTACTTTTAGCTAATTGGCCCATAATGTCAAGACCATTCACCCTTTCCTCACTGTAGGGACTCTGGCTTTTGGGGCATGGTATTGACGACGGTAACAGCATATACTATAATTCTACGTCTACGATTACCCTTTGCTTACTCGAACACAAGCATTTTTTCTTCAGTTGTTCGTTTTGTCCACTCCATTCATTTTACAGTCCTACCTGTTTTGTCTAGTTTTTTAAACCTTTTTGTACAGACAAAAACCAATTAAATGCGTTTTGCTTATTGCTCTTGGCTGTAAGAGAAATACTCTATGTCTCTTGAAACCTTCTCCTGGTGCCTTTTTTGATTTGTTTTTTGTTTGTTTGTTTTCTTAATCTTGCTCCAGTTTTTCTTTTTAAACTACCTTAATATGAATACAGAGTTGAGGTTTTCACAGTTTTTTGGCGTTTTGGTAAGCATGTGGGACATTAGAGGCATAGAATGTATGTATAGCCTTCTAATGACTTAATGGAGCTTATTATTAATTTTACCTGAGCTAATATTAGTGACTTTGGATAATTACCAGTTAAACTTGAGTATAAAATTCTTCCTTATGATGCTTAAGTGGCTGGATATATTTGAAGTTGTGAAGGATGGTAAAGATTTAAGAAATGTCCAGTTTTTATGTAGTAAACAAAACGATGCTGAACTGAAAATACTCTGGGTCCGTAAGCTTTTCTTTACATTGAATTCATTGTGTGTGTTTGATACAGGTGTTTGGAATGGAACTCGTTGGCTGCTTATTTTCTAGAAACTGGAATGTGAGAGAGATGGCCCTCAGGCGTCTTTCCCATGATGTCAGTGGGGCCCTGCTGTTGGCAAATGGGGAGAGCACTGGAAATTCTGGGGGCAGCAGTGGAAGCAGCCCGAGTGGGGGAGCCACCAGTGGGTCTTCCCAGACCAGTATCTCAGGAGATGTGGTGGAGGCGTGCTGCAACGTTCTGTCAATGGTCTGTGCTGACCCTGTCTACAAAGTGTACGTTGCTGCTTTAGTAAGTAGCTTTATTCCATAATCATATCATTATGGGTTTGGGGTTTTTTGATGGTTCGTAGATAGTGTTTTTAAGATACAATAAAGCTACTTTACCTAATTTTGGAAAATCCAAATTTTATTTTTATTCCATAATTCCAGGAAATTACACTTTTTCTTTTGTTTATTTGAATTTTACTGATTTTTATGATGTCCAAGGTTTCTTATATAACTTTTACTTTTTAGTTTCATTGTTTTACAGGCTTTGCAGGGGTATCCAAGGGAGAGAATATAGTCATGGTTTCTTAGTTTCTGTTTCTGTTTGGGCCAGTAAAGCTCCTTCCTCATCCTCCTTTTCCACTTACCACTAGAGACAGACTAAAAACCATGGCTTCAGGCTGCTAAAGCCTAAAACAAAACAAAACAGAACAATAACAAATAGGGCGAGCTAGACAAGCTTGCTGATTTTTAAAGATTTTTTTAATGTCTTGCTGTTCATGTCTTTACATTTTTCTGAGCAGATACCTTATACATGACCTAATTCAAAATGCTTTTTGGGATGGCAGAGTCATCAACGTTATTCTGATTTTTTAAAAAAATGTATCAGATATTAAGGAAGATATGTTTTTAATAAACATTTTGATTGATTTTTAATAAACATTGTCATGTGGAGATTCAAAAGCCTATTCAAAGAAAAGGGTTCCATGACATAGATCATTGAGTTGCTTTTCCAGTTTAACCTGTTAAAAGTTCTTTCATGGGTGGAATAGAGTGACAAGGAGATAATTTAGGAGACTAACTGGACTTTCTCCATTCTGCGTATGTCTCTTTAGGGCTTCTCAACCTCAGTACTATTAACATTTGTTAGATAATTGTTTGTTGGAGGGTGGGGGGAGGGCCAGGGATGTTGTCCTGTGTGTACTGTGGCAGCATCGCTGGCCTCTACCCATTAGATACCAGGAGCAAACCCAACCCCACCCGATCATGCCTCCAGTTATGACAACCAAGAATGTCTCCAGGCATTGCCAAATGGCTCCAGTGGTCAAAACTGCCCCCAGTTGAGAATCACTACTTTAATTCTTATCTAGTCTGTTTTTAAAATTCATGAGCAGTCTGTAGGCTTCCTCCCTCAGTCTTTTTCTAATGCATCCTCTACCGATTGGGCCTAATGAATCTTCTTCTTGACAGGTAATACAGCATGACAGTTATGAACGTGGGTTTGGAGTCACAATTGAGTGATCTCATAATTTATCATTCCAACCACAATGCTTGCATAATGTGCTGGTTAAAGTTGGACTAGCCTAGGCAATCTGGACACGTGATCAAGATCATAGAGACAGACCTGGATTCAAATTCTGGTTCTCCCTTTTACTAGCACAGTGGCTTTACAAAGGTTAATTAACCTCTCAAATAAACTTCAGTTTTCTCTCCCATAAAATAATGAAAATACCTCTTAGATTTGAAATTAGATTATGTAGAAACTTTCAACCATATGCCTAGCACATTGTAAGAACATTTAGTATTATGTAATAGTTATCATTATTTCTTAAACACAACTTGGATTATCCCCCAACTCATTTAGAAACCTTTAGAGGTTTCTGTTTCTTTGACATTCCTAAAGCATATTCTGTGGAAGTTTGGCAGGGTGGTGAAAAGTTCCCTGAAGAAAGAATCCTGTATTCAGTTAAGATTGGTGAACACTGGATTACACAAGGATAACTAGGTCTGTTGACTGAAAGCCTTCTGGGATCCTTCAGTAAGCTAATGTACATTGTGAACCTAAAGGGTCAAAGGATAGAATGCATTGTTTCCAGAGTTATTTTGCTACACCCTGTTTTTTCATGTAGCATCTGGAGGGACCAGCATACTATAGAATAAAGACCAATTGGCCCAATATTTTGCCTCTTACTATTTTCCAACACAAACCTTCAGGCATACTTGACTAAATAAAATCCTCTTTTTGCTAGTTCCTTTTCTGCAAAGCCTTTGCTGTGTTACTCTTTCTGTACACACCGTAACTGCCTTACTGTCGTGGTTGTTTCTTCTTAAGTTCAGACTGTTTCCCAACTAGCTTATGAGTTCCTAGAGCACAAAGATTGTATAAAGGATACCAGGCTCCATGGAGGTAGAAATGGCTCCTTCTGTTAAAGCTTACCCTTTCCCTTTCCCTTATCTCCCCTTCCTCTGTCTCTTCCTTTTTTTCCTCTCCCTCCCTTTGCATATATAATTTTTTTTTTTTTTTTTTTGCTGAACCATTTGAGTTTTTTTTGCAGGCATCATGACACTTAAATATGTGTCTCTTAAAACCAAATACATAATTCCATTTATTCTTCCATATACAGTCAGCACATTAACATTAATCACAGTACTGTTTTGTACTATAAAGTTCATACTCAAATCTCTTCAGTTGCCCAACAGTGCCCTTCAGCTATGGCTAAACTGCAGACTTTATTCAGATTTCACCAGTTTTTCTGCTGTTGTCTTTTTTCTGTTCCAGGATCCAATCCAGGATCCCACAGTGCATTTAGTCACCATGTCCCCTTAATGTCTTCTCATCCATGACAGTTCCTCGGCCTTTCCTAGTTTTTAATGACCTTGACAGATACTTTCAAAGTATACTGGCCAGTTATTTTGTAGAATATCCCTCAGTTTGGGTTTATCTGATGTTTTCTCATGATTAGATTGAAGTTATGTATTTTTCACAAGAATGTCACAGAGGTGACAGGCCTTTCTCAGTGCATCATATCAGTGGGTACATATGCCCATGGCTTTTATTATTGGTGATGCTGTCAGTTAAGGTGATGTCTACCAAGTTTCCCTGCTGTAAAGTTAATATTCCTAAATATCTTGTGAGAGTTACTTTGAGATTATGCAAATATCCTGTTTCACCTCAAAGTTTTGTCCACTGATTTTAAAAGCATTTGTGGATCTTGCCTATAGCAGTTATTACTACACCATTGAAAATGGTGCTCTCTTGGGCACAGGGAGGGGAGCATCACACACCGGGGTCTGTTGGGGGTCGAGGGGTAGGGGAGGGATAGCATTACGAGAAATACCTAATGTAGATGATAGGTTGATGGATGCAGCAAACCACCATGGCATGTGTGTACCTATGTAACAAACCTGCATGTTCTGCACATGTATCCCAGAACTTAAAGTATAATAAAAAAAATGGTGTTCTAGTAGTGATTTTCTATTTTCCTCATTCCTTCTACATTAATTAATTGGAATTATTCTATAAAGAAGAGCTTCTCCGTTTATATACCTATTCAATTTTTAATTTGTATTGGTGTAGGCTCCTGGGTATTCATTTTGTTCTGTGGGTTGCAACCCAATACTACCATCATTTGTTTTGTTGCTCTAATTATTCCAGCCTTGACCATTGGGAGCTCTTTCAGGTTGGCCCCTGTTCTCATTTTTCTTTTTTAAAATAATTTTTTTAACTTTTCGTCTTGAAATGAATTCAGAGTTTTAAAAATTGCAGAGAAAAGAGTTCAGAAAATTCCTTCCTGCCCCATTCATTTATTTTGTTAGTTAGTTGTATCATTACAGAAGCATGGAATTCTTATGTTATTCTATGGGTTATAATCCATTCCTGTCTTTACTTATTTTGTTGCTCAAATTGTCTCAAATTAGGCCATTATTTCTGATGCTTTTTAAGTGTACATAAACTGACCTTCAGATTTTTTTCCTTAGAAAACATTGAGAGCCATGCTGGTATATACTCCTTGCCACAGTTTAGCAGAAAGAATCAAACTTCAGAGACTTCTCCAGCCAGTTGTAGACACCATCCTAGTCAAATGTGCAGATGCCAATAGGTAAGGCTTTATTGATGAACCACTTCAAACCCTCTTGTCTTAAAAGTGCCTTGCAGCAAGCCTCACACCTAGTGTGAATATCTGATACATTTTATTAAATGAGTCTTTGAACATTGTCTTTTAATGTGAGATTTAAAATGAAAATGCAGCACTTAAAGCTCTTAAGGTCTGGCGGAAAGAACTACTGGCAAGTAAAAGCCAGGCAAACAAACTGCATGGATCTCCACATTATTGTATTGTGATTTACTCTCTTTAATAACATTCATAATCTGAAGTCCAGTCGATAAGAACAGTAGTTGACATTTATATCTATAAGTTATAATCTCATTTTAGAGTATGGGTTACACAGGATAGGAACCAGTAAGATCATTACACCTGCATATGCCTTGTTATCAGCATAAAAAATTAACAAATCCATCTCATTTTCAGTGTAATGGAATTTTACTCTACTTATGACAGTTTTGTCAAAAAATTTTTAGATTTTATATATTCCTGCAATATCCTTAAAAATTGACAGGGAACAAGAATAACCCTAACTGGAAAGAAAAATATGAAGTAGAGAATTGAGGTACAGTGACAGTAAAGATGAGTACAAGCCATGCTTTTTTCAGACCAATGGTTCTCTTTTATTTTCCCCTTCCATAAAATAGGAGGAAAAGATCAATTTTCATTTAATAATCACAGCTACCATGAACAGTTATTTGGTAGTTCCTATTTCTTTCTATCCTAGCAGGTCTTGGTTAGCAAGAAGTGTTGAATCTCCCTTCTGTTGCCTCTTCCATTTCACCCATTTAGAGCTCTCTCAGTACAACCTTTCTCTTCCTCTGCAAGTCATAATGACTTAGTTTGCACAGGATCTCAAAACTTAGGTACCTACCTTTAACGAATTTCTCATCTCATGAAGTCTGTCTTTTGCCTCTATTGTTTTCTCTATAGATTGAAAATATTGGATGTTTTCTTGTTGCTTAGAGAAAACATTGTATATCTGTAAAATATTGCAAATTAACAAGTAATTTGCAAAATGCATAGGAAAAATGTCATTTTTAAATATTAGAATACGTATATTTCTGAGAATTCAGTGTTCTCATGGTATTTGTTTTGCTGCTCACTTTTTGAAACTCTAAACTTAGGTTGTTTACCTGGTCACCTGAATGACTGAACATAAGAAATACTGTAGAGAGATTTTATAATATTCAGACCTCATTTTGGCTATGTAAGGAAATGGAGGGTTTTTGGATAGGAAGGTTTTGTTTTTAATTCAAGAGCTTCTTAGTGAAAGTTCAGAAATCAAAATATCAAGGTCCTTGTTTTTTCTTTTAACAAAATATAAGACTTTTATCTGATTTGGTATTTAAATCAATACTTGCTAAGAGCCATTGTTGAAGATTCTGTGCTTAACATAGAGGATATGTTAAATTTACGAAATTAGACCTAATAAATGAATATTACTATTTATGGTGACATTGTTAATGTGATTTTAGTGGTGGAAAAGTAAACACTCCTGAAAACATTATTTCTCCACTTTTTCACAAGGCATTGCATTACTCCTCTAATATCGTATAGTATTTTAGCCAAGATCCAGGATTGATGTTGCTTTTCCTTTGCTTTTAGCCGCACAAGTCAGCTGTCCATATCAACACTGTTGGAGCTGTGCAAAGGCCAAGCAGGAGAGTTGGCAGTTGGCAGAGAAATACTAAAAGCTGGTAATAACTTTTCACTTAAAATGAATATAGCATATTTTATCATGTTCCTGAGCAGCCTTGTCTGATCTCATAATCTCTCATGAGGCAGTTTACAGGATTTTGAAGTAATTTTATAAATTGATTCACTGTGTTACAGTTAGAAATGTGAATTACTCTGAGAGAGAAATTCTTTAAAATAGTTCAGAATATTTTTGTTGGCCTTACACCATTTAATCATGTCTTGTTTTAGATTTTAATATCACTATTTTTTAATCATTAATTTTTACTTTCCTTTTTGTAGGATCCATTGGTATTGGTGGTGTTGATTATGTCTTAAATTGTATTCTTGGAAACCAAACTGAATCAAACAATTGGCAAGAACTTCTTGGCCGCCTTTGTCTTATAGATAGACTGTTGTTGGAATTTCCTGCTGAATTTTATCCTCATATTGTCAGTACTGATGTTTCACAAGCTGAGCCTGTTGAAATCAGGTAATTTTTCTTCTGAAAATGTATTACTTGTATCTTCCTGCCCTCCTGTAATACACCCTCCTCAAGAATGACACATTTTAGATTTTTGAAAGACTCAGAAAATACAGAGCATGAATAGGTTGCTGATACCTTAATATTTGATTGACGTATGAAAACCCAAAGTCTGGGCTGTTTAATTAAAAATTTATAGATACTTTATGCTGAAATGGTTTTTGAAGTATACATGCTGTATATTACTACCATTTTTTAAGTTTCCATGTATTTTTCAGTAATTGGAACTTACATGGTAATGAATGTTTTTTTCTTTCAGGTATAAGAAGCTGCTGTCCCTCTTAACCTTTGCTTTGCAGTCCATTGATAATTCCCACTCAATGGTTGGCAAACTTTCCAGAAGGATCTACTTGAGTTCTGCAAGAATGGTTACTACAGTACCCCATGTGTTCTCAAAACTGTTAGAAATGCTGAGTGTTTCCAGTTCCACTCACTTCACCAGGATGCGTCGCCGTTTGATGGCTATTGCAGATGAGGTGGAGATTGCCGAAGCCATCCAGTTGGGTGTAGAAGACACTTTGGATGGTCAACAGGACAGCTTCTTGCAGGCATCTGTTCCCAGCAACTATCTGGAAACCACAGAGAACAATTCCCTTGAGTGCACAATCCGTTTAGAGAAAACTGGAAAAGGATTATGTGCTACAAAATTGAGTGCCAGTTCAGAGGAAATTTCTGAGAGACTGGCCAGCATTTCAGTAGGACCTTCTAGTTCAACAACAACAGAGCAACCAAAGCCAATGGTTCAAACAAAAGGCAGACCCCACAGTCAGTGTTTGAACTCCTCTCCTTTATCTCATCATTCCCAATTAATGTTTCCAGCCTTGTCAACCCCTTCTTCTTCGGCCCCATCTGTACCAGCTGGCACTGCAACAGATGTCTCTAAGCAGAGACTTCAGGGATTCGTTCCCTGCAGAATACCTTCTGCATCTCCTCAAACACAGCGCAAGTTTTCTCTACAATTCCACAGAAACTGTCCTGAAAACAAAGACTCAGATAAACTTTCCCCAGTCTTTACTCAGTCAAGACCCTTGCCCTCCAGTAACATACACAGGCCAAAGCCATCTCGACCTACCCCAGGTAATACAAGTAAACAGGGAGATCCCTCAAAAAATAGCATGACACTTGATCTGAACAGTAGTTCCAAATGTGATGACAGCTTTGGCTGTAGCAGCAATAGTAGTAATGCTGTTATACCCAGTGACGAGACAGTGTTCACCCCAGTAGAGGAGAAATGCAGATTAGATGTCAATACAGAGCTCAACTCCAGTATTGAGGACCTTCTTGAAGCATCTATGCCTTCAAGTGATACAACAGTAACTTTTAAGTCAGAAGTTGCTGTCCTGTCTCCTGAAAAGGCTGAAAACGATGATACCTACAAAGATGATGTGAATCATAATCAAAAGTGCAAAGAAAAGATGGAAGCTGAAGAAGAAGAAGCTTTAGCAATTGCCATGGCAATGTCAGCGTCTCAGGATGCCCTCCCCATAGTTCCTCAGCTGCAGGTTGAAAATGGAGAAGATATCATCATTATTCAACAGGATGTAAGTATAGATTCTTTAAGAGGTTAGAAAACTTCCTTGGGGCTGGGCACAGTGACTCATACCTGTAATTCCAGCACTTTGGGAGGCTGAGGCCGAAGGATTTCTTGAGCACAGAAGTTCGAAACTAGCCTGGTCAACAAAGCAAGACCCTGTCTCTACAAAAAATTTTAAAAATTAGCCAGGCATGATAGTGCACACCTGGGGTCCCAGCTACTCAGGAGGCTGAGGTGGGGAGGGTCACTTGAACTGGGAGTTTGAGGCTACAGTGAGCTGTGATTACACCATTGTACTCTAGCCTGAATGACAGAGCAAGACACTGTCTCACAGAGAGCTTCCTTGGACCATACTAAAATAAACCTAATTCAGAAATGCTGCTTCTGACATTTAGAAGCAGAGTTTTCCACATAAAATTACTACTTATACAACAGTAATGTTTGTACTGTTTAAACAGCAATAATTCTTGCCTGTGGGCATTTCCGGTTAATTGTATAATGGTGATCACTTTTGCATTTGCAGTCGGTCACAAATACCTTCCATTCAGAGGTCACATTTATAGGTGGTTTGGGAAGCCAGACTGAATAAGAATAATATCTTGCAGACTAATTTCACAAAATCTTACTCCTTTAACAGTAAAAAGATTGCTTTCGTTTAATATGTAGACACCAGAGACTCTCCCAGGACATACCAAAGCAAAACAACCGTATAGAGAAGACACTGAATGGCTGAAAGGTCAACAGATAGGCCTTGGAGCATTTTCTTCTTGTTATCAGGCTCAAGATGTGGGAACTGGGACTTTAATGGCTGTTAAACAGGTAAATATCTAGTGAGCATATAAATGAAATGATTCAAATCACAAAATGAAGCATGTTCAGTAAAAAGAATAAAGGATATGTCCACGTGTGTGTACTTCAGTTCTTTAAACTTTTAGAAACTTACGTTTCAAAGTAGATGTTTCTAAAGCACCAGAAACATCATGAATTCTGTTATTACTAAAAGTTGAGGCCACGCGTAATCCCAGCACTTCGGGAGGCCAAGGTGGTTGGATCATTTGATGTCAGGAGTTCAAGACCAGCCTGGCCAGCATGGTGAAACCCTACCTCTACTAAAAATACAAAAATTGGCCGGGCGTGGTGGTAGGCATCTGTAGTCTCAGCTACTCAGGAGGCTGAGACAGAAGAATTGCTTGAACTCAGGAGGTAGAGGTTGCAGTGAGCCGCGATCGCACCACTGTACTCCAGCCTGAGCGACAGAGCAAGACTGTCTCAAAAAAAATAAATAAAATAAAAGTTGAAGTATGATTATTGTAAGACTACAATATCAAGATGGGCCTTACAAAGGTTTTTTGGTTTTGCTTTTTGTAGGTAGTAGAGGTGTGGTTTTCAGGTACTACTTTCAACAGTGTACGGGTGCAGTGCCATCTTGGGGTTTCAGTGGTTTACTTTTTATAATGAGCATACTTAATCAGGATAGGAAAATTATTAAACTTTCATTTTTAAATCATCTTGATTCTTCTCCCATATTTGGGCTTTTCTCATCTTTACTCTGAGACTATTGGAATATTGACTATATCCCAATATTTTTGTCATTTTTCTGATGTTTACTGCTGCTTAAGCTAGATTCTTAGTGTTTAAAAGAGTTTGACTTGGGTTTTTTTAAAGTACATTGCATCCATGAGCATAAATGCCATCTGTTGCTAATAAAATGCTAGTTTGCATTTGTTAATTTTAGATCAGATTGCTAGTGAAAATATGCAAAACTTTGTGAACGTGTTTATTTGAAACAGGTGACTTATGTCAGAAACACATCTTCTGAGCAAGAAGAAGTAGTAGAAGCATTAAGAGAAGAGATAAGAATGATGAGCCATCTGAATCATCCAAACATCATTAGGATGTTGGGAGCCACGTGTGAGAAGAGCAATTACAATCTCTTCATTGAATGGATGGCAGGTATGTTAATGTTTTAAATTACAAAATAGTAGTACATGGATTTAACTTTCTGCAATTAAATTTAGGAAAAATCGGTTTAATTAAAATTTATTTTTATCAAATAGTTTGGGTTTCTAAAAACAAATCACCCCAGTATATTAGTATGAACCACAAATACTTCGTTTTGTATTTCATTTAATATAAATGAAATACTGACTACCTCTACCTTTTAAATTTTTCCAGTGTATTTTTAAATGATTGTGTAGCATTGTTGTTTTTAATACCTGATAGTATAAGATATGTCTATTTCCAGGTAGCCATGATAAATTGGACAGATGAGGAAGTGTTTTAACATAACAATATAAAAACAAAATTAACATATAACTTGAAAACTTATTACAAGTAAATGAGCACTGAAACATAAAGTTGAACCTTGTCATCTGCTGAAATAAATGAAGACTGAGTTTTATTTTGTATTATACAATGTATACAATAAAATTAATGACCTGATGTGATGAACAGGTTGTTTGGTTTAACTTCTTAGATTTGTGTGTGTATTTAAGAGTGCATTTCTCTTTACCAGTCAGTTCTTAAGTACATTATCTGTTGTTGGTCTTAATAAAGATTTACACTACAGTTGATAGGTTGACTACTATAAACACTTTTAAAAGCGGCTAAATTTGAGACATGTTCCAGGTCAGAGCTAGTAAATGGTAGGATATGAAGCCTAACTCTGGGTTTTCTGTTCCTCCTCCCATTCTTTCCACCTTTTACTACGTAATATGTTAACATTGTTTACTTTAGTCGTTAATAAAGTTGTTTTGTGTATTTTGAGAAGACAGAGAAGTGAATTGTACATTTCAGAAATAGTTTAATCCAAAACTGTTAACTTTTACAGCTTTCTGAAATCTTGACTCTCCAATAAACTGGTTCCCTGTGGGTTCCATGAAAATGTCTCCTAATTAGTAGGTTTTTGAGATGATACAGGAATATGTTAGTTTTGAAATGTTTTTCTTCTGTTTCAGATGTGAATGTGAGTTCATGCAGTGAAAACTTTAGAAACCAAAGTGTAATAAATACTTTTAATTCTGTCTTAAGTTTATGATAATTATTTCTATTGTCTTATAGGGGGATCGGTGGCTCATTTGCTGAGTAAATATGGAGCCTTCAAAGAATCAGTAGTTATTAACTACACTGAACAGTTACTTCGTGGCCTTTCATATCTCCATGAAAACCAAATCATTCACAGAGATGTCAAAGGTGGGAATTCTTTTAATTATTATCTAATGACAATAAAAAAATTAATTTTAAAATTTGGGGCCAGGCGCAGTGGCTCACACCTGTAATCCCAGTACTTTGGGAGGTGAAGGCAGGTGGATCACTTGAGGTCAGGAGTTCGAGACCAGCCTGGCCAACATGGTGAAACCCCGTCTGTACTAAAAATACAAAAAGTAACAGGGTAAGGTGGCGCATGCCTGTAATCCTGGCTATTTGGGAGGCTGAGACAGGAGAATCGCTTGAACCCAGAAGGCAGAGGTTGAAGTGAGCCGAGATCACACCACTGCACTCTAGCCTCGGTGACAGAGCGAGACTCTGTCTCAAAGAAGAAAAAAAAAATGGACCTTTGTTGATAGTTTCTAACTATGGGATTTTTTTTCTCTCAGTAATTCAGAATATTAGAACTGAAATGAGCCTTAGGGGTCATTTAATCTGCCTTCCTCGTTTAATAGAAAAGTACATTGAATACAAGAGAGGCTGTACCTTTTCTACAGTTTTATTGCTAGTTAATGGCAGAAAGTATACAATACAGGTCTCCAGATTCCCTGTCTTGGCCTTATGATACACTGACTCCCAGAAAGTTCCTTTTCCTGGTTTTATTTAGAATAATTGGGATATTGGGATATCATCAACTTCTTTTAAGAAAAATTCCTTCAAATCCTTTGTAGTTCCCATTCTTTTTCTTATCCTTTTCTTTTTTTTGGAGACAGGTTCTCTGTCACTCAGGCTGGAGTGCAGTGTTGCAAACTTGGCACACTGTAACTTTCATTTCCTGGGCTCAAGTGATCCTCCCACCTCAGCCTCCCAAGTAGCTAGGACAACAGGTGTGCACCACCATGCCTGGCTAATTTTTTATATTTTTTGTAGAGATGGGGTTTTGCCATGTTGCCCCCAGGCTAGTCTTGAACTCCTGGGCTCAAGCGATCCGCTTGCCTCAGCCTCCCACAGTGCTGAGATTACAGGCATGAGCCACCGTACCTGGCCTCAGTTTATTTTTCTCAAGAGCAAATTTGGTTTTCTGTCATTAGTCTTTTTAGCTAGTATTTGACATAATGTGTTGAAGTAATTTTATAACGTTTTAAATTAAGCTCTAATTATGAATTTAGCGTACGCTAGAGAGAGCTGTGTGCCTTTAGCAAGAATGAAGTGAAAGGAAAAGAGAATAACTGCACCTCTGACATGTAGTTCACTTCTTTCTTTTGTCATTGTCCTAGTTCATTAGTATTGTACTGGGTTTTTTATCTGTCCTTATTTTTGTTTTTAACATACAAGGTCATTTGCTGTGTTTGTTGACAGGTGCCAATTTGCTAATTGACAGCACTGGTCAGAGACTAAGAATTGCAGATTTTGGAGCTGCAGCCAGGTTGGCATCTAAAGGAACTGGTGCAGGAGAGTTTCAGGGACAATTACTGGGGACAATTGCATTTATGGCACCTGAGGTGAGAAGCATCTTTGAATGTGATGAAAGAAAATATTTTGGAGTTCTGTGTAACAGCATTATACTAAATTATCTTGCAGGTATCCAGTATGTACTTACCAACTAGAAGTCCATGGCCCTTAAAATACGGTTTTAATAATATCTTTCAGACCCTTATTCCCGACCTTTCTTTGCCTTGGCAATATTCAAAAAATAGGTTTTAATAGATTTGCTTAAGGGCTGTTACTAATAAAGGATTTTGGGGTAATTTATAGCAGTTGTTTTGTAAAACTCAAAGTGCCCATAACAAATTTTTAAAAATATTCTCTCTCTCTTCTAAAAGGAGATGAGCATACAGAGGCAGGTCCTGTCTGTAGTGGAAGGAGTTTAAGCATTGTTCTTCTGACTCAGCCTCTTCTGTCGTGTTCATAATGCTTCATGTTCATATGTAGTAATGATTTGTTGTCCTCTTGCCACATAGTTTGCTAAGAGCAAAATTCTGTGATGTGACTCTGCTTCAGAATCTCACAATTCTCCAAAATATTTTTGTGCTACCTGGAAAATTAAGCTCATTAATGAAATAAATTAGATATTAGGTAGTCCACAGAATTGCTGTTTGTACCAGTTTTCTCCCTAAAGTAAGAAAGTAGAATCTATAACTACAAAATGGCCTTCTCTTTTTCAAATGAGTCCTACTTCCAAATTAACTCTGATTTATTTTAGGTACTAAGAGGTCAACAGTATGGAAGGAGCTGTGATGTATGGAGTGTTGGCTGTGCTATTATAGAAATGGCTTGTGCAAAACCACCATGGAATGCAGAAAAACACTCCAATCATCTTGCTTTGATATTTAAGGTAATTGTGAGATAAAAATTACTTCTTTGTGCTAAAAGGAGTACAGCAGAATTTGGCAGGAGGCAAATTTTGATGGGTTCTCCCTAACAATCTAGCATGAAGGTAAATAAGTAGTCTGTATGTTTATTCAGAGAGGACTTGATATACAAGTTTTTTACTTTAAGATGGTGCAAAAGCAATACAAATTTGGTAAAAACCATACTTTGAATTTTGATTTTTTTCTGAGCTAGCAATATGTGCTATGATACACTCTGATGATGCCAGGCAGTGGCAGCGAGTCACAGCTCCCAGTCAGCCACACAGTCATGAGAGTAAACAACCAATACTCCATAGTGGACTGTGTTGTCAGATGATTTTGCTGAACAGTAGGCTAATGTAGGTATTACAAGCACATTCAAGGTAGGCCAGACTAAGCTATAATGTTTGGTAGGTTAGGTGTATTAACTGCATTTTCAACTTAAAATATCATCAACTTAAAAGGGGTTTATCACGACATAACCTCAGCATAAGTTGAAGAGCATCTGTGTATGTGTGTATTTCCAGGAGTTGATAACGTCAGTGGTGTTGTCAGTGTTAGTGACATACATAGTCACTTCTTGTTATTTGAGGTAGTTATGCTCTGTTAAGTTGCTACAAATATTGAGTTAGCAAATACTAAAACACTGCTCCTAGAAGAAATATGTAGTGCATTTATATGTATATGTATGTGTGTATATATATCCATCCATCACTTTAAAAACGTGAAATTCTTCATGCATTTTACATAATTCAAAAATTTTAAAATCTAATTTGCCATTTTCTTTTTGTTTGTTTGTTTTTTGTTTTTGTTTTTGAGACAGAGTCTCGCTGCAGTGCCCAGGCTGGAGTGCAATGGCACGATCTCAGCTCACTGTAGCCTCCGTTTCCCAGGTTCAGGCAATTCTCCTGCCTCAGCCTCCTGGGTAGCTGAGACTACAGGCACGCACCACCATGCCCAGCTAATTTTTGTATTTTTAGTAGAGACGGAGTTTCACCATATTGGCCAGGCTGGTCTCGAACTCCTGACCTCAAGCCCATCTCAGCCTCCCAAAGTACTGGGATTACAGGCATGAGCCACCACACCTGGCCTAATTTACTATTTTGTATATTTTAAAAATTCACACCCAAGTCAGTTCAGTCCTGTCTACCTTTCCTACCTTTTTATAACTCACAAATCCATTCTCTCCTTTTCCACCATAGAATAGGTAATGGTTGAGATTCTTAGCTTTTCAGTAGATGTGATGGTTGAAATCATGGGCTTTGGAGTCACACTGACCTAGTTTTAAACCCCAGCTCTACCCCTTAATGGCCATGTGATCATAGGAAAATTATTTTTTGTGTCTACCCTCCATTTTCTCATATGTAAAATTGGTGCAAGAACCCCATGAAGCATGTACTTCGTGGGATTACTATGAAGATAAACAAAATTACACCTAGGCCTTAGTCAAGCACTCAGCCCACACAGTCAGCTCCACCTGCTGTAACCTCCTCCAGTGCTCCCCACACTTATTATATAACCTCCTCAGTCACCTCTCTGACAATACCTGTTTCGCATTATCACCTCATTTCCTCTATTCTTTCAGACGTCCCATGTCCGTTCTCTATGTGGTTCAAATTCTTATTCTCTTTAAGGCCCACATTTTGTGCTTCTCCTGCTTGGACACCCCCTTTTTACTCCTTCCAGATTCTCATAGCATTTTAGTACATAGTTGTTTCTGACACTTTGTTTCTTGTCTGCTAGTTGTGTTCCTATCTTGCCTCCTTTTTCAAACTAAGTCTCCTTGAGGTCCATTCACATCTGATTCATTTTTTTCTTCCCAGAGTCTTATACAGAAGTTGCTCAATAAATACTCATGGCTAGGATCAATTTGAAAGTTCGATGTTATTTTAAGAGTTTTGGTGAGACCCTGGAAACAATTGTAAATAATTTTCAAATTGGCACAGTTCATATTTTAACAGATTTCATTGCATTCTCTTTCCTAGGTAGAGTTTAAAGAGAATTGTACTGTAACATTTTCAGTTTCCTTAACTTGGAGTAAATACTTTGAGGTCTTTGGAAGCACCCCAAAGCTTTCTCAAACACTTCCATACCCTGTTTATGGTAGTAAAATTGCTGTAGTGTGTTTTTTTAGAGAGTGATTTGGCAATATCTGCCAGAATTTTTAATGCACTTATTCTTTGACTCAGCTATGCCCATTGTTAGGAATTTACTCAAGATTACCTCTAGAAGTACCAAGTGCCAAGTTCAGGATTATTCACTCTACTCAAGAAAGTAATTAAATTATCCATACTATACAGAAATTAAACGAATATAAAGCTGTTGGTGTTGATTTACGAAGTGCTACAAGATACATTAATAAGTGAAAAGAGCAAGGTATATAAAGTGATCTTGGCCAAGCACAGTGGCTCATGCCTGTAATCCCAGCACTTTGGGAGGCTGAGGTGAGAACAAAACTTGAACCCAGGAGTTGGAGAGCAGCCTGGGCATAGCGAGAACCCATCTCTACCAAAAAAAAAAAAAAAATTAGCTGGGCATAGTGGCACACATCTGTGCTCCAAGGTAATCAGGAGGCTGAGGTGGGAGGATCTCTTGAGCCCAGGAGGTCAAAGCTGCAGTAAGCCATGTTCATACCACTGCACTTCAGCCTGGGTGACAGAGTGAGAGAGAGACCCTGTCTCTAAATTAAGTTTTCTCTTTTGTAGACATTTTAGAAAATCTTAAGTCTGTGAATATATTGGCCTTTTTTTCTCTCCACAAAACACACACACACACACACACAAATTGTCATCAGTAAGTTACATTTGGGGAGAAGGAAGAGGGACTTTCATTTTTTGTTTTGTATTTTTCCTTTTTGTGGTGTGTAAGATGTGTCTGTATCAGCTGAGTATATCATGATACAGGATCACAGACCTTAGAGGATTTTTCTTTATTTTACTTTGCATTTTTTAACCCAAAGCATTTATGAAATTACTGGGGTGGGGAAAAGAAAGAGTTTTCTTGTGATTAGGAGTGGGTAGGTGAGTTTAAAGTATTCAGACTTGATATTAGCCCTTTGTCAGATGAGTAGATTGCAAAAATTTTCTCCCATTCTGTAGGTTGCCTGTTCACTCTGATGGTAGTTTCTTTTGCTGTGCAGAAGCGCTTTAGTTTAATTAGATTCCATCTGTCAATTTTGGCTTTTGTTGCCATTGCTTTTGGTGTTTTAGACATGAAGTCCTTGCCCATGCCTATGTCCTGAATGGTATTGCCTAGGTTTTTTCTAGGGTTTTTATGGTTTTAGGTCTAACATTTAAGTCTTTAATCCATCTTGAATTAATTTTTGTATAAGGTGTAAGGAAGGGATCCAGTTTCAGCTTTCTACATATGGCTAGCCAGTTTTCCCAGCACCATTTCTTAAATAGGGAATCCTTTCCCCATTTCTTGTTTTTCTCAGGTTTGTCAAAGATCAGATGGTTGTAGATGTGTGGGATTATTTCTGAGGGCTCTATTCTGTTCCATTGGTCTATATTTCTGTTTTGGCACCATGCTGTTTTGGTTACTGTAGCCTTGAAGTATATAGTTTGAAGTCAGGTAGCGTGATGCCTCCAGCTTTGTTCTTTTGGCTTGGGATTGACTTGGCAATATGGGCTTTTTTTTGGTTCCATATGAACTTAAGTAGTTTTTTCCAATTCTGTGAAGAAAGTCATTGGTAGCTTGATGGGGATAGCATTGAATGTATAAATTATCTTCGGCAGTGTGGCCATTTTCATGATATCGATTCTTCCTATCCATGAGCATGGAATGTTCTTCCATTTGTTTGTGTCCTCTTTTATTTCTTTGAGCAGTGGTTCTTGAAGAGGTCCTTCACATCCCTTGTAAGTTGGAATCCTAGGTATTTTATTCTCTTTTGAAGCAATTGTGAATGGGAGTTCACTCATGATTTGGCTCTCTGTCTGTTATTGGTGTATAAGAATGCTTGTGATTTTTGCACATTGATTTTGTATCCTGAGACTTTGCTGAAGTTGCTTATCAGCTTAATGAAACTGAAGAATGCTAAAGACAAGAAGTAACCAAAGAGAAAAGACAAATTACAAGAAAAAAAATTGATAACAATTGTATAGATGACAGAATACAGCAGCAACAAGAGAATTCAAAAGACAAATTGTACCTTCTAGTGATTGAAATAAAATAACAGTTAACCTGGGATTTCATAGCTAGCTAAATGATCATCAAAAAATAAGAATGAAATAGAGATATTTTCAGACACATGAGAATTGTGGAAGTTTACCTTCATCAGACACTCACCGAAAAATATTATTTTTAGGAATGCATTTCAAGAAGAAGAAAATTGATTCCACAAATAGGCAGATATGCAAGAAAGACACTGTCTGTGCCTGGAGTCAGCTCTGATTCATAATGGGTGCTCAAAAATTGTTTGTTAGAAAACTAATACATTATTTTTATATATGACTTGAAATTAAAATATGGTTATTGCAGCACAAATTTTAGAATGTAAAGAGTGTATCACAATTTAAAAATAATTATCAGATTTTGAATTTTTTTAGAAAAACTACAAATAAGACAAAATAAAATTTTTTTTCCAAAAAAAAAGTATTCAGACTTAAAACTTTTTCATAAAAAAGTCATTCTTCATAGTGTATTTGATACTAAGTATCAGAATTTGTCCAACATGGAAGGGAAAAAACAATGCAGTTGTGTTTTCTGTGTATTAAATTGACTGTTCAGTTTTATTCTTTCTTAATCTAAATAGCTCTCTATGCTGAAGAAATAGAAAACGTGCAGTAAGAACAAACCATCTCGGAGACTGAATATGAGGACAGCAGAATTCATTTGAGTGAATACTTTATCTTCCTGAACATTTTGATGTACTTAGCCTTGTTGATGTAAATAATAAGGAATAGGATATATTTGATCAAATCCTAAAATCCTAAAATTTGAAAGATTGTTAGAGAAAACCATCCAGTGGATGAATTTTTTCATAGACTTTTTGATAGCAGAAAATCCTCCCACTTCTGCTTCAGTTCCTCTGTGTTCAGGATGTAAATGTAAGGGTTATGAGGTCTATGCACATGTGTTTCTGTATCAGAAATTCCAGTTGTGCAAAGCTTCAACACTCTGGCTTTTTCTCCACAGATTGCTAGCGCAACTACTGCTCCATCGATCCCTTCACATTTGTCTCCTGGTTTACGAGATGTGGCTCTTCGTTGTTTAGAACTTCAACCTCAGGACAGACCTCCATCAAGAGAGCTACTGAAGCATCCAGTCTTTCGTACTATGTGGTAGCCAATTATGCAGATCAACTACAATAGAAACAGGATGCTCAACAAGACAAAAAAACTTGTGGGGAACCACATTGATATTCTACTGGCCATGATGCCACTGAACAGCTATGAACGAGGCCAGTGGGGAACCCTTACCTAAGTATGTGGTTGACAAATCATGATCTGTACCTAAGCTCAGTATGCAAAAGCCCACAACTAGTGCAGAAACTGTAAACCGTGCCTTTCAAAGAACTGGCCCTAGGTGAACAGGAAAACAATGAAGTTTGCATGACTAAATTGCAGAAGCATAATTTTATTTTTTTGGAGCACTTTTTCAGCAATATTAGCGGCTGAGGGGCTCAGGATCTATTTTAATATTTCAATTATTCTTCCATTTCATATAGTGATCACAAGCAGGGGGTTCTGCAATTCCGTTCAAATTTTTTGTCACTGGCTATAAAATCAGTATCTGCCTCTTTTAGGTCAGAGTATGCTATGAGTAGCAATACATACATATATTTTTAAAAGTTGATACTTCTTTATGACCCACAGTTGACCTTTATTTTCTTAAATACCAGGGCAATTGTGGCTCATTGTGCATTTTACTGTTGGCCCATTCATTTCGTTTTTAGAAATTATGGTTTTGTATTTTCATTTTTATTTACATTCATTTTTGTTTTTTCAGGGAAAGGTGATCTTTTTTTCAAACCAGAAAAAAAAAGAACTAGATATGAAGTAGAGTTCATTAAATATCTTGCTACTGTCAGAGTTTTTAAAATACAGACTTAATTTTGTTTTTTTAAATTGGAATACAATAAAGTACTACCTACATTTGGGTCAGTCACCACTCTTATTGTGCAGGTTAAGTACAAGTTAACTAAAAATTAACTGTCCTCTCTGATGCAACTCACAACCAAGATCAAGATTACCTTAAAATTTATTTGAATTTTTTAGATGTTTTGGTTGTCAAACTGTAGGAAACTTCACAACATTTAAGTCTTACTCTGTATGTAACAATCCATCATTCACCTTCACTACTGGTAATAACATATAGCTGCCATTTTCCTTTTACCATGCATCATCTCTTTACAGTAGGCCTGGCAGATCACTTTTTAAAAAGATTATTCAACTACCAATCAGTAATGTTTTTAAACAGTACATTTGCTTTGAACTTGGAAAATGTGTTCAGAAAGAAAAATAGAATTGAATTTCATTTATACACTATTTCCTTGGAGTTTGCACAGTTACCTCACAGTTTTAGTCTGGAGTTAAATTCAGATGCATGGAATCCTGAAGGAAAATGGTAGCTTTTTAATCTTTGTGTGTGTGTGAGTCTTTTAAATCAAGTACTGATTAACTATCAAATACAACTTTGAGATTTTAGTTTTAACTCTTCAGAAGCCAGTGTGAAACAGAATTGGTTATTCTCAAAGACTCAGGATAAACTAAATAAGCTATATAGAGTACATTTAAAATGTACAACACAAATTGGAAATAAAATAAGTTACAAGATAAGTTTACAGGGATGTATTGCTTATAATTTTTAAAAGGCAGTTTGTTTTTTATGTGAATATGTTTCTTAGTGAAATTTTACATTCCTTTGTTTTGAAGATTGGCGATATTTGAAGAGTTAAAAATAGTACAGAAATGTGAAGTTTGGTAGCTCTAAATGTGTCGTACTTGACTTTCTTTATTTTGGTTTTTTTTTTGATTACTTAGAATTTTCACAATTCTAATAAGATTGTTTCCAAGTCTCTCATGTGCAAGCTTTAAAGGATGCACTCTTGCCATTTTATGTACTGGAAGATCATTGGTCAGATGAATACTGTGTCTGACAAAAATGTAAACTGTATAAACTGAGGAACCTCAGCTAATCAGTATTACTTTGTAGATCACCATGCCCACCACATTTCAAACTCAAACTATCTGTAGATTTCAAAATCCATTGTGTTTGAGTTTGTTTGCAGTTCCCTCAGCTTGCTGGTAATTGTGGTGTTTTGTTTTTTGTTTTGTTTTCGATGCAAATGTGATGTAATATTCTTATTTTCTTTGGATCAAAGCTGGACTGGAAATTGTATCGTGTAATTATTTTTGTGTTCTTAATGTTATTTGGTACTCAAGTTGTAAATAACGTCTACTACTGTTTATTCCAGTTTCTACTACCTCAGGTGTCTTATAGATTTTTCTTCTACCAAAGTTCACTTTCACAATGAAATTATATTTGCTGTGTGACTATGATTCCTAAGATTTCCAGGGCTTAAGGGCTAACTTCTATTAGCACCTTACTGTGTAAGCAAATGTTACAAAAAAAAAAAAAATCTCTGGGTTAAGAAAATTTGGCTTAAATGTATCCTTTGTTATTTTAAATATATTGAGATATTTTAATTAAAATTTTTACCCCATTGAACCGATTTTATAGTATTTGTACCTATTTTGGTGTTTTTGTCTTTATAGTAAATAAAAGTTTTTGAACAAATGTTGTTACTTTTATTTATTTTGAAATAATTTCATACTTATATAAAAGTTGCAAGAATACCACAGAGAACTTCTGTATACCCTTCACTCAAAGACCCCAGTCAGGTTTCGCCAGCTGCCCATTTATGTCCTTTATAGCAAGAGGATTCAAACCAGGATCACAAGTTGCTCTCAGTTGTCATGTTTCTTCAGTCTCATTGAATAGTTCTTCCTTGACCTTAATGGCCTTAATTTTTTAAAGATTTCAGATTATTGTTTTATAGAAGCCCCTCAAATTGAGTTTGTGTGGTGCTGCTTCTTGATTAGATTCAGAGTATGCAGTTTTGGCAGGAACATCACAGAGGTGATGCTGTGCTCCTCTCGGTGTGTCATGTCAGGAGGCATACAGGTCGTTTGCCCCGTCACTGGTGATAACTGATAGTAACACTGTATAGTTACTCTTTCCTTTTATAATTAAAATCCACCTTTATAATTGAAAGTATTCTTTGGGGGTGATATTTGAGACTACATAAATATGATGTTTCTTGCCCAGTTTTAACTCTCTGCTCTTAGCTTTTTTGCCTGAATATATTACTTTGATGGTTGCCAAATGGTGATGTAGTTCCTTCACTTTTTCTTTGCAACATTTTGCTGTAAAGAAGAGCTTTCCCTTCTCCCATTTATTTATCATGTATTACCATATATTCGCTCAACTTGTTGCGGATTTGCCCAGTGGGAATGTCTGAGAGCTAGCTTCTCTATCCTTGGCAAGCCACCGTTATTTTTTGAACACTTCCATACTTTCAGCCCCGTCTAACGCAATGTCTGCTTTGGCCCTGGGATCAGCCATTTTCCCAAAGAGCCCTGATTCCTTTGATCGAGAGTGGTATTTTTAAAACCAACATCTGGGTGCTAGATAGGCTCAATTCTACTGGGTATCACCGTCCCTTGGCTCTCTTGGTAGAGCTAGAATGTATATATGAATATGCACAGTTCTGTGCACACTTGGAAAATATGCATACGTATACCTACCTACATACACACATAAAAACCATGAGCTCACACCAACCTTCCAATTGCAATCCAACACCAACAGGGTTCATTCAAGCTTTCCCTTTATCCAAATTTGTAACTTTCTTCTCAGGCAGTGAGAATCTTGACTCCGATTATTCCCAACATATTGATTTACTTGCTTAATTCTTCCTCATCTCCCTCCCCCATGTAACCAATCTCCATGCAAGATGGTTAATGTTGCTGAGTTCAGAAGCCATTTTGTTTCTCTACATTGGTTTCAAGTTTCTGTATAATTTGATGTGTTTTGTTGTTGTTGTTTTTTTTTTTTTTGAGACAGTCTAGCTCTGTTGTCCACGTTGAAGTGCAGTGGCACAATCTCAGCTCACTAAAGGCTCTGCCTCCCAGGTTCAAAGGTTTCTCCTGCCTCAGCCTCCCGAGTAGCTGGGATTACAGGTGGATACCACCATGCCTGTCTAATTTTTGTATTTTTAGTAGAGACAAGTTTTCACCATGTTGGCCAGGCTGGTCTCGAATTCCTGACCTCAGGTGAACCACCTGCCTCGGCCTCCCAAAGTATAATTTGATTTTAAATGTACGTCTTTTAAATAGGTTTTGGGTAGTTTTGCAAAAGGGTACATTTCTGTCACTTAAGAAAAATATTAAGTTGGAGAAAAGTTTTTTTTCCAGATGAAGTAATAGAATCAATTCTATTGCTCCTTAATTCTATTTAAATGATATTAATAATTTTATAAAATGGGTGACAGTCTTCATGTCAGAAACCAGAAAAATGTTGGGGTATTGTGCTCATAAAATGCCGATGATTGCATTTATGAGCTGATATAAGTCATTTGTTAGAAAACAATGCATGAAATAACTACAGTGAGGGAAAACTGACTAATGGAAACTTATACAAATTGCTGTCTTTCTATGTCATGACATGGTTTGGCCGTCCTAAATTATACTATAAGCATAAATGCCAGGTTGAGCTGTGATTAAAAAGGAAAGTATGGGCCTCTTAAAGTAGGTAATGATGGATGCAGTGACTACAGGACCTGAGATACAACCTGGGTTAAATCTGGTTCTGCCACTTACCTGCTACGTGACCCCCATTTTGACTTTCTGAACCTCCATTTCTGCATCTATAAAATGAAAGTGACAGTGTCGTGAGAAGTAAGAGCCTATATAAATGGCCTAGAATAGGACCTGGCATGTAGTGAATGCACAATGTGTTTTTGTGAATGAATGACCCAAAGGTCACAGACTCAAACCACCCATGGGACTAGATCCCCAGCAAGGCTTGTGGCAGACCTAAGAGTTTGCGTCAAGTTCATGTTCAAGGGAGGTCATAGTTACCATGTCAGAATGAAAGCCCAGTATTGTCAAATCCTCTAAATTTTCAAGAGAAGCTGGAAATCTCGATTTTAGGTGCAATTCCCTGATGTTTAAACATTAAAAACTAATTTAAATCCTTATTAAGAACTATAAAAACTATTTGGGCTAGACTACTGGCCTGTGGCTGACTACCTTTTGACCTCTGATCTGTGCCCAGGCTTAGAAAACAAAAAACGTAGAAAATTAGACGGGAATCTCAGCTTTGGGAAATTGGATCTAAGACTTTTGTCTTTTTTTTTTTTTTTTTTGAGACAGAGTCTCACTCTGTGACCAGGCTGGAGTGCAGTGGTGTGATCTCGGCTCACTGCAACCTCCAACTCCCTGGTTTAAGTGATTTTCCTGTCTCGGCCTCCCGAGTAGCTGGGATTACAGGCACGCGCCACCACGCCCAGCTAATTTTTTTGTATTTTTAGTAGAGACGGGGTTTCACCATGTTGGCCAGGATGGTCTCGATCTCCTGAAGTCGTGATCTGCCCACTTCAGCCTCCCAAAGTGCTGGGGTTATAGGCGTGAGCCACCATTCCTGGCCAAGACTTTTGTCTTCTAAGATGTGAGATGAACAAAAGTGGAGATGCTGATTATAGATGCTAGAGAGCTTACCTCTGAAGAGAAAATTAATGTCTTAACTACACACACTAATGTGAAATGCTTAACCACTGCAGCTCAAGTATCATGTTACAAAATATTAATATGCATATGTAGCATTCAAATATGTTATCAATGTTAGAGTTAACTTTGTAGGTTTTATTTTGCAATAGATAACTGTCTGCACAATCTGTTACCAAAAGAACTCCATCGATGACTGAAGCCAGTCTCATTAGTTGGTATGCAACCTGACATCTCTATACCCCATGCCTCATGGCCCTAGGTTGTAACTTATCAGATCTGTAGAGGTAAAACCAGCCTAAGTTGATGTGGCAAGGGATAAATCCTTCATGCCCCAAAATTCTTTTTCCCACAATGCTGAGATTCCTGTTAGAGTTTATTTTTGAGATAACTAAGTGATAGCTTCCCTTAAGGTCAATTTGCTTAATAAGATTTCTCAACATCTATGTAGACATACTGAGAGGATGAGGGTTGTAACTAGGGTGAAATGGAGAGAAAGGATAGGAGGAGAAATAAAAAGATGGGGAGATAATGAAAAATCTTTGGCAGAGAGTGGCATGACGATATTTGTGCGTTAGAAAGAGCACCCTTGCAGTATCTTGAAGAAAGAATTACATGGGCCAATACAAAAGGCAGGGAGAAAGTCAGAAGGCAATTGCAGTATCCAGAACCTAGGTGAAGGTAGCATCATGGGAATGAGGATGAAGAGACAAATCTGAGCGATATTAAACAGCAGAATTGAAAGATTGTAGAAATGATCTTGGGGGAAGGGTATGCGGAGGATGGAGAATGACATCGAGGATGCGTCTGCTATCCAGGCTTGGTCACCTGTGTGAACGCTGGTGCCATTACTGATACAAGGAAATCACAGGGGGAGTAGATTGGAGGACAAGATGTGCTTTGGACATGTTAAGATATTCGAGTTGCCTGGAGGATATCCAAGTACAAGTTTCCAGTAATACTGTATATGCACATCAGTACCTCCAGAGATACTTTGGTTGCAAATAATAAATGTGCAAGCTATTGACATACAAATGGTCACTGAAGCGATTGATATATCATTTAGGGTTGTACTCAGCTGCATGTAAAAGTGACTGGATTACATAGCCTACAAATGAGAGAAGGTAAGCAGGTCAGGGCTGGTGTATTAGGCCTAGGGTGTCATCGATGTTGCCATGCTTTATCTTTCCGCTCCACTCTTCTTAGCATGAGGCTTTCATCCTCAGGCTCCAACTCTGATCTCCAATCTACAATCAGGGAAAGAAAAAGGAGAATAAAAAGGCAGTGCCTGTGTCAGGAAGACACAAACTTTCCTAAAAATGCTTACGAGATTTTCACTCACATTTCATTTGACTAGAACTCCCTAGCTATAAGGAAGTCTGAGAAGAATGGACATCAAGCAGGCAACTCTACAGCATCTACCACAATGAGTCACAAGGGAAACGGGGGAGAATACTCAGGAGAATATGTTCAGTGAGAAAAAACCAAGACCAGAACCCTGATGAAGACCAAGATTTAAGGCTTAGACAAGAAGCAGAATAGATAAAGGAGACAAGAGCTCATCTTCAGAAACTAGAAATGCACAGGGTCAGGGAAATCAAGAGAGGAGAATGTTTTAAAGAAAGGTCAGTAATTTCAAAAACCACAGACGTCAGGTAAGATGAGAACTTAAGTCTCACAAGGTGAATGTCAAGGACCATTCCAGTGAAGCCGACTGGAAGGAAACATGATCGTAGCTGGGCAAGCATGGTCATGGAGATGATGTGCATAACCTACTTTGTCCAGAAGTCTGTCTAGGAGCAAAAGTGAAGGGAACAACGTGGAAGAATTATTTGGCCAATTATGCAACATCCAGAAGAGGGCAGCAGAGTAAAACTTTTCTTTAATTTGCACTGACTGCCAGATATCTGAAAATCAAAGTTTATCTCACCCCTTCCTCAGGAATAGAGCAGAAATCTCAGTGTTCCCCCTTAGAATACTGAAAAAAAAACTGAAAACAATCACTAAGAGTTGCATTTTTCCATTCTAAAACCTAGATTCTATGCTTATCTATTGCATAACAGGGTGTTCCTAGTCCTTCTACCCCCTTCTAACAGTCTACAACAAAAGGAGAGGCTGTAGCAAGATACTTGATGCCCTTTCCTGGTCTCTTGTTCTCAGAACCACTCTACACTCAGCTGTCAGGGTCATCCATCCATCCATTCATCCATCCATCCATCCATCCATCCATCCATCTATCCGTCCATCCATCCATCCATATCCATCCATGCATCTATCCATCCATGC
Organism: Pongo pygmaeus; assembly: GCF_028885625.2. Lineage (NCBI taxonomy): Eukaryota > Metazoa > Chordata > Mammalia > Primates > Hominidae > Pongo > Pongo pygmaeus. The sequence goes on from NC_072377.2 coordinate 62,189,844, forward strand.
ATCCTGCCAACTACTGTTCCTCTGAGCTTTTCAAACTCTATTTCCAGCTAGTACTCTGCTACTAGAACATTCAATGACTACTGCTGACTACCTCAAATGTCCATGTTTTTTAATGGTCTGACGTTATTCTGCCTAAATCTTTATTTCTTACTATCCGTAATACAAAATTTCTGTTCCTCTGAGCTTTTCAAACTCTATTTCCAGCTAGTACTCTGCTACTAGAACATTCAACGACTACTGCTGACTACCTCAAATGTCCATGTTTTTTAATGGTCTGACCTTATTCTGCCTAAATCTTTATTTCTTACTATCCGTAATACAAAATTTCTGTTCTACTCCTTTCATTACATTCCTGCTCTCTGAATCCATTGTGTTCCACCCCACCTCTGCACCTTCCCTCACACCAGTGGTTTTCAAACTTTTTGTTCTCAGAGCAGTCAAGAAGTGCTGCCACAGAATCTTCCAGTTGATTCCCAAGACTGCCAAAACTAGCTGGTGTACTACATACCTATATGGGGCATGCTGCACAGTATAGTCCTAATAGATTTGTATATTTATTACATTTTTTTACAGTCGATGGCAGTAAAGTGGCCAAAGGAAAAGGTGCCTTTTGCTAATTCATACAAAGACTAGCAGAGATCATTTTCTCCTCCTTTTTATGCAATATTTTAGGTCCTGCAGCACAAAATTATTTTAAAATACTTTGTCTAATATCACCAATATGTAACATACTATTATAATTCATAGAATTGGTATTAACTACAACATTCAATGAAGTGTCACATACTTCTCAAAATTTTGAATCACAATATGTGGTTCTAACACTCAATCTCCCAAATATTTTTGTCTTCAGACCCCACTACACTTTTAAAAATGATCAGAAGCCCCCAAGGACCTTTTGTTCATGTGGTTAATAGCTGCTATTTACTGTATCAATATTAAAATTGATAAATATATAAAAATGCATTAATTCACTAGAAATAACTATTAAAACTTATTACATGTTAAATCATATAACATATCTTTATGAAAAATAGCTATACTTCCCCCCAAAAAAATAGGAGAGTGGCATGTTTTATATTTTTTAAAAATCTATATAATTTTTTTTTTTTGAGAGGGAGTCTCACTCTGTCACCCGGACAAGAGTGCAGTGGCGCCATCTCAGCTCACTGCAACCTCTGCCTCGCAGGTTCAAGCAATTCTCATGCCTCAGCCTCCCGAGTAGCTGGGATTACAGGCACCCACCACCACGCCCAGCTAATTTTTATATTTTTAATAGTGACAGGTTTTCACCATGTTGGCCAGGCTGGTCTCGAACTCCTGACCTCAAGGGATTCACCTGCCTTGGCCTCCCAAAGTGCTGGGATTACAGGCATGAGCCACTGTGCCTGGCCAAATCTATATAATTTCTAACTTAATAAAAGGCAGTTGGATCCTCATATCTGTTTGTGCATTCAATCTGTTGTTTTATCACACATCATGTAACCTCTGGAAACTCCACTGTACCCTCAAGAAAGAATGAGAGTAAAGACAAATACATCTTAGTATGATTAAGAAAATAATTTTGACCTCATAGAGCCCAGAAAAAATCCTAGGGACCCCCAGGGTCCCCAGGCCACATTTGAGAATTGCTGGCTTCTGTTAATCCCTTCCACTTCTCTTCTACTTATTTCTCCTTGAAGCACTCTCCAACTCCAGTAGCTCACACTGAAATTCTATAGTAATTAATATTTAATTTTTAGAAATTATATGTTTTCCCAAATAGACTGTAATCTTTTAAAGTTGTACCTAGGCATACAGTTTTCAATGAATAAATATTTGCCAGGTATGTTACCCACATTAGACTACATAGCTATTCAAATAGCCTAAAGAATATCTGCTATCTCTAAATATTATCTCTCTTCCAGCACAGAATTGTGAAATCAAAGTTGTGTCTGCTACTTCCTCTGTCCCCCGACACCCAGTAAACACACACACACACACACACCACATTTCCTTCTCTGTGTTGGGTCATTCCCATCAACACACAAATATGCTATGAGATCTTTTATCTTACTGAATTATTCTCTGCCTTTGGCTCCATTTCTCTTCCTCTCTTTCCATAAAATTTACTGAAAGAGACACACACACTTGTTTCCCATTCCTTGCCTCACATTTGCTTCTCAACGCACTCAAACACACTCAAACCTATCACCAAAACTGCTTTTGACCAAGTTATGAGGGGTCTGCATTTATTGACAGGTGACTTCATGGTCACTGCACAATCTCTGTTCTTTGACATCTCCCTTTTCTTCCTAGGTGATCTCATCCAGTGCTCTGGCTAAAGACTCTATCATCAGCTATGGCTTCGGAGCTCCAGATGTGAGAATATTCAACTAGATACTTGACATTTCTTGGAGGCATTTCAAAACTTCACCTTCCCATATCCAATCCATTGGCAAGTCCTGTGAGTTCCTCCAAAATAGAATCCTAATCCATCCACCCTCTCCATCTCCACAGTTACCATTCTAGTCTAAGCTACCATCATCTCTGCCTAAACTACTGTATTCGCCTCCTAATTGGCCTTACCGGTGTGGTGATTGCCCACCTTTTCACCACATGATATCCAAAGTGATCTTTTTAAAACATGAATCAGATCCTATTACCCTCCTGCTTAAAACCCTCCAGTGGCTTCCCATTACACTAAGAATCCCAACTCCTCACCAGGACCTACAGGACTTGGCATCTTCTCTTTCTCCCTGACTTCATCTTTCCCTTTTTCTTACTTACCCTGTTCCATAACCTTATTTTCCCTGCTTGAACATGTGAAGCTCCTCCCCACCCATGCTTGTCCATTTGCATTGCAATAAGGAATACCTGAGGCTGAATAATTTATAAAGAAAAGAGGTTTATTTTGCCTCACAGTTCTGCCAACTGTATGAAAAGTGTGGCGCTGGAGCATCTGCTCCTGGTGAGGCCTCAGGAAGCTTCCAATCATAGCCAAAGGCAAAGGGGGAGCTGGTGTATCACATACAGAGAGACAGAGCAAGGGAGAGAGGAGATGCCAGGCTCTTTTCAACAACCAGCTCTCACATGAACTCACACAGCAAGAATTCACTCATTGAGGTGAGGACAGCACCAGGCCATAGGTGAGGGATCTGCCCTCATGACCCAAACACCTCCCACTAGGCACATCTCCAACACTGGAGGTCACATTTTAACATGAGATTTGGAGGGAAAAAAACATCCAAACCATATCACTACCTCAGTGCCTTTGCATTTCCCATTGGGAGAATCTCCCCATGGATATTTTCAAGTTTGTTGCCTTCTTATCATTCAGGTCTCAGCCATTCATGTCATCACCCTATCAAAAATTGATACCCCTAATCCCACACCATGTGACCCACATAAAGAGAGTGGGGTCCCAGCAGGAAACAGATAACACATGCAAATTAAGACATTTGAAAATAATTGTGTAACAGCATGGATGGAATGAAGGGAAACCACAAGGATATTATATAGAACTGTGGAGTTGGCAATAATAGGGTGCTGTTACCATCCATAGGCCTGAATGAAACCCGGAAACACAGAAGACTACATGGAGAGGACCTTAGGTTGGAATACAGCCAGTACACAGAGACCAGCACCTCACTCTCCTCTCTCCTTGCAGTTTCCTGCCAGTGCTCTCCACTGGTTGAATCCACTTGGAAGCAGGAAGATGAGGGACCTTGTTGATGTGCAAGCCAGTCAATACCCCAGGGTGTGGACAGTGGATCTGGACAGGCTACGTAAGATATCCAGCCCACTCTCTTCTCATTATCCTGCCTTATTTTCTTTATGGCATTAATCACTGTCTGACATTATTTATGTGTTTACTTAGTATCTGCCTCCTGCACTAGAGCTCGGGACATAATAGAAGTTCAATAAATTATTTAAAAATCAAGTTAATCTCATTTTGAACTCTGGAAGTTACAATCTGTCCAGGCATACATGCCTTATTTATACATATTTAGGACACTGATGTTAAAGATGATTTTACCAGCCAGGTGCAGTGCCTCACGTCTGTAATCTCAGCACTTTGGGAGGCCAACACAGGAGGACTGATTGAGCTCAGGAGTTCAAGACAAGCCTGGGCAACATAGTGAGACCCCATCTCTACAAAATTAAAAATTAAAAAATTAGCCAGGCATGGTGGTGCATGCCTGTAATCCTGGCTACTTGGGGAGGATAAGGAGGGAGGATTGCTTGAACCCAAGAGTTTGGAGGCTGCAGTGAGCTATACCCTGTCTCAAAAAAGAACATTTTTCCTACACAGTAGTTTTGTGATTTATAGCATAAATGGGTTTTAAATGGAAAACACAGCACATACATTCTTATATTCAATTGGGTAGAGTATTTGGGGAAACTGGAAACAACAGGAAGTGGGAAAAAGAGTCAGAAGAAGAGGGTAATTTTGGATAGCAGCATATCTCCGTGCCCATCATGGCCAATCTTTTGCTTGCTATCTATGATATATTATAAAACTGTCTGTCAAATTGTCATTCTTCATTCATCTGTATTTAAAATGTTATGTAAATCAATAAAGACAGATGATTTAAAAGACACTATGAACCAATGACCTACTTAATATTTATAGAACACTAAACCCAACAACTACAGAATACACATTCCTTTCAACTGAACATGGTATATTCACCAAGATAGAGTGCATGCTGGGACATAAAACAAGTCAATAAATTTAAAAGAATTGAAATCATTCATGTTTTCTGACACAACAGAATTAAACTAAACACCAGTTACAATAAGATATCTAGAAATCCAAAATATTTGGAAATTAAAAACACATTTCTAAATATTTCATGGATTAAAAACATAAATCACAAAGAAATTTAAAAAATATTTTGTATTGAATGATAATGAAAACACAACATATCAAAATTCCTGAGATTTGGCTATAGTAATGTTTGGAAGGATAGTTATAACTTTAGATGCTTCTATAGAAATGAAGGAAAGACCAAAATCAGTGACCTAATATTCTATTCTAAGAAACCAGAAAAAGAAGAGAAAAATAAACCCACTGTAAGTAGAAAACATAAAATAATAAAGATAAAAATATGACTGGTCAGGGTGACTTATGCCTGTAATTCCAATGATTTGGGAGGCATAGGCAGTTGGGTCACTTGGGGACCAGTTCAGGCAACATAGTGAGACCCCATCACTAAAAATAAAAAAAGAGAGAAAAAAGATAAGAACAGAGGTCAACAAAATAAAAAATAAGCAGAGAAAAGTAATAAAGCCAAAAGCTGTTTCTTTGAAAAGATTGACAAACCCTCAATTACAATGACGAAGAAGAGAACACAAATCACCAAAATCAGGAACAAAAATGGGCTATTACAACAGATCATACAGACATTAAAAGGCTAGTAAGACAGTATTTATAAACAACTTTATATCAAGATATTTGACAACTTAGACAAAATGAACAAATTCCATAAAAATATAACTTACCAAACAACACAAGATGAAACAGACATTATGAATAGCCCTATATCTTTAAAATAAGTTGAACTTATTATCAAAGAAAATTACAAGCCCAGATGTTTTCACAGGCAAATTCTATCTAAAACATTTTAGAACATACCTCAAAATAAATGTGGGATGACAATAGCATATATTAAAACCTACAGGATCTGACCAAAGAGGTACTCATAACTGAGTAGTTATGTCAGAAATCCAACGACGGGTCAACATTTGACAATGTGTCATCATTCACTACATGAATAAATGAATAGAAAATATATGGTCATCTCAATAAATAGAGAAAAGCATTTGATATTTATCATTCATTTAAAATTTAAAACAAAAATTTTTGGAAAGTCAAAAATAGAACTTTAAAAAACTTCATAAAGTATACCTACTAGAAAATTACAGTACATATTAAACTTGAAGGCAAAACCTCAAAAATAGAAGAATGCAGTAGACTTACACAAACCAATATGGGTAGATCTTCAAGATGCATTTTTGAGGAAATCAAAGTTGTGGATCCTTATAGTATTTTAACAATACTCACACAAAATACTATGTATTTTCTATAAAAACATACGCAGATATGTAAATACATAAAAATAAAACTGGCAGAAAACACACCCATCTGATAACTTCTGAGAAGCACCAAGGACCAGGATTGGTGGAAGTACAAGGTACAGTGTTTGGTTAAGGGTGACTTGAGCTTTAGCTACCATGTTTCTATTTGTATAACTTTAGATGCTTCCATTAGAAAAGAAGAAAAGATTAAAATTAGTGACCTAATAACCTACTTTAAGAAACTAGAAAAAGAAGGTTTTCATGAATTACTTAGCTAACCAAAATTTAATTTTAATACCATAAATATAAAAAACCCTGTAAAAATATACAAAAACTGATTTTTTTTCCTTTTTTTAGACAAGTACATTACCATAGGTAAAGATTAAACTAGTTCTTTTGGGTTCTTTGTTAAGTTTGGAGACTATAACGAAACTTTCTTCTATGCCACTTATTAATACATCCTGGAACTGAATTGACTCCATTTAGCAAGTCAGGTAAATCTAGATTATGCCAAATTATCAAACAAACACAGAGTCTGAGAGAAAAGCCTCCAGAGTTTGCTAACATTCTATATGATATGAATGAAATAGAGATATTGGTAGATACTCTGTCTTTCTTTCTTTCAGAATAGAACAAATTAGTCCTGCAGCTACTGGCGATTGGCTGATTTTTTTTTTCTTTTTTTTTTGAGACGGAATCTCACTCTGTCACCCAGGCTGGAGTGCAGTGGCGGATCTCGGCTCACTGCAACCTCCGTCTCCCGGGTTCAAGCGATTCTTCTGCCTCAGCTTCCTGAGTAGCTGGGACTACAGGTACGTGCCACCAACGCCCGGCTAATTTTTGTATTTTTTTTTTTTTAGTAGAGACCGGGTTTCGCCATGTTGGCCAGATTGGTCCCGAACTCCTGACCTCAGGTGATCCACCCGCCTCGGCCTCCCAAAGTGTTGGAATTACAGGCGTGAGCCACTGCGCCCGGCCTTGGCTGAGTTTTTATTAGATCTGAGCCGTTCAATTTCAACAGTTTAGGATCCAACCTCACTCTCAGGCAAAGAATAGAAGAAATGATACCAACGTATTTATCTGTCAATAAACACTTGGTGATTTGAATACGGTTAAGGGATTCCTGTAGTTTGCCCCCCTTAAAACTGAACTTTGTCCAAACCTGTTCTAAATATGTGTGTGCGTGTGCATGCATCTGGGTGTTTGGGAGGAGCAGTCGTAAAGGTCCTTTTAAATTTCACCTATAGGGGGACTACTTCCCACCTCATCCTATGAAGTCAACATTAGCCTAAATACCAAAGCCAGATTAAGACACTACAAGAAAACTACAGAACAATATCTCTCACGAACACAGATGCAGAACTTCTAGACAAAACTTTTCCAAATTGAATCCAAGAACATATTAAAAGGACAAAAGCATCTCAGTGGTTGCTTGGGGACTGGGGGAGGGGCTGGATCCCTATCTTGGTTGTGGTGTCGAAAACCTATCAAATTGTTCACTTTAAATATGTGCAGTTTATTGTATCCCAACCATTCCTCAACAAAGCTGTTTTTCAGAAACATTTGTCCATGTAGTTTTGCCTTTGAATGGTTGGGTCAATGAAGAGAAAAACGAGTGAAAACAGGGAATCATGACATTTTGTTTTTTTACGTGTAAATATTCGCAAAACGCCCAAACTGGTAACTTTGGGAACACGGGTTCACGCAGAAGGGCTGCTGTCTGGGGAGGACTGAAACTCGGGTTCCCGAAGTCGGGCTGCTCTGGGGCCACGGAGAGAGGGGGAGAGAACGTCGAGGAAGAGGCAGAGCTCAAGTGGACAGACGATGGAACACAGAGCGCGGCCGGGACAAAGGGGCAGGCCAGACCGCCGTGACAGAGAAACCAGGCGGTCCGCTCCTGGGACGCGGTCTCGGGGGCGGGTTCGCCTCTGAGGCCCGGTGACCCTTCGCCCGCAACCAGGGCTAGCGCGTGTGTGCGCCCACGGAAGCACCCGACCGACTGGAGAAAGAAAAAGGGGTCAAGGGGGCCTCCTTCCAGCTCTACGCGCCTCTCATTCAGAGAGGTGAGGTCAGGAAACGGGAAGGACGAAGCCCCAGAGCAACAGAAGTCAGGCGGTGCCAGGAACACTGAGGGCGGAGCCAGGGGAAGGCGGCCGAGCGCGGCCCCCTCTCCTCCCGGGCCGGGGCGGGCCCGAGGCCTGGATCCGCCTTCCCCGCGCGGTCTTGGTCACGGCCCCGCGGGGCAGCCATGCCTGGCCGTCTGCTGCGGGGCCTGTGGCAGCGATGGCGCCGTTACAAGTACCGCTTCGTTCCCTGGATCGCACTGAACCTAAGCCACAACCCGAGGTGAGAGGGCGGGACGGCAGAACGAAGAGCGCCGGCCTTCAGTTCCCAGACGCCACCACGGCGGCGGGACGCGAGGCGGAGAGCCTGAAGCGGAGAGCCTGAGGCGGACTGCCGGCCTGAGATGGGCTGGCCCGGGTGGGCAGGGACTGAGGTGGGCGGGCCGGGTGGGCGGGGACTGAGGCCGCGGAGGGGTTTAAGGAACGCGGGCCAGAGGCGGGCGGGTCGGAGGTTGGTGGAGTCCGAGGCCAGCTGGAAGCCTGAAGTGGGCGGTGGCTTCAGGTGGGCGGGGCCTATGGCCTCTTTCCCAGTGTTCGCTGCGCTGCCCGGCCCGCGAGGCCGAGCTCGCCAGTCGGAGGTGTCACCTGTTCTTCCCTGTTGCGTTCGGCACTGACTGGGGAGTTTGTATCTGGGCAAAAAATGGAAACTTTTTAAAAAGACTGCTCTTACCGCGTGAGAGTGAGTGACTTTTTCTCCACCAGGGCTTAATTAGGTGCTTGAAGTTCCTCAGAAAAGCCAAGCCAGGGTTTATTTTCAGAGTTCATACAAGTACTTCACGTGGTTAAAGAAGCCCATCCCGGCTGTGAGAATAGCGTGGAGTAGCTTGCGCGTTAAGAACGGGCAGAACGCCACTCAAAAGCACGTCGGGATGGTGGGTTTCGGATTGGGGTGAGTCCCGCCGGCGTTATTAAGGGCGCACCAGTGATCAGCTCAACACCGTGCTCACCAAAGAGGCCAACCGGGCCTCCCTGAAGTCAGTGTCCGAAAAATAGGGAAACAAAGCGCTTTCCCGAAGGTTGCATGCTAGGGAAACAGGAGATCAGTTGTATCATGACTACGGAACCGTGAGGCGGGAATTACAACCTTTTTGTTGAAGTAAAAATAAGCAGTTAGTACAAAAAGATAATGATTATGGAAATAAGAGATGCAGTCATTGAAGACGTTAGTAGTCCTGGAGAGAGTGTCACAAAGTATATGATGTTGAATTTGTCTTTGAAACTACAAGGCCATTTTTAAAAAGCCATTGAATGTGAGGTCATTCATTCTCATTGTGATGACATTCAGCTTGGCTGTTGGGTGTAGTACCGGAAAGAGCTGAACTTCGTTTCTGCCTCTGGCTCTCCCACTTATTGGCTTTGGGACCTTGAGCAAGTTACCTAACAACTTTGCTTTCCTTGTCTGTAAAAATGGAATAATGTAAGGACCCCACAGCATGCGGTATAGAATGGGCCTTTCATAAGTACTGACTACTTGGGTGGGAAGTGTTGGGAGTTAGCTAACTAGAACTCCCTCAAACAATTCTTTTCTAAACTTAGTGTCCAGCCCTCCACACACAAGCTTATAGTTCCTTAAGGCCAGGAACCCAGAAGGTGTGCAGGTAAGTTTGGCTTTTATCAGTTGAAGGGTAGTGAATAGAAACTTTTCCCATTTTCAGGACCCTCCGATATGTTCCAGAGGAATCCAAAGACAAAGTTACCTCAGATGAAGATGTCCTAGGAACATTACTGAAAGTTTTCCAGGCTCTATTCTTAAATGATTTCAATAAACAATCAGAAATCTTGACTATGCTTCCAGAATCTGTTAAATCAAAATATCAAGACCTACTGGCAGTTGAACATCAAGGGGTGAAACTGCTTGAAAACAGACATCAACAGCAAAGTACCTTTAAACCAGAAGAAATTCTTTACAAGACTTTGGGTTTCAGTGTTGCCCAAGCAACTAGCTCATTGATTTCTGCTGGAAAAGGGGTCTTCGTTACTAAAGGACTGGTACCAAAAGGCGCAGTCGTATCTATGTATCCTGGTAACAGCACGATTAATATTATACTTTGCCAAGCTTCTTACGTATTGATAAACATAAGTTCAGTAAAATACCCAGCCTTGCAATCCTTAGAGTAAGGGATTAAATTGGAAACTCGAGTTTCCATAGATTTTTGCAATTCTAATTTGGAAATTAACTGTTTGTAAATTGTTTTGTGTTAGAAAGTATCCTGGAGTATTTGTTGGGATAAATGCACTTTTTGTTTCAAGGAAAGCTTTCCTGTCAATGTTTAAATTTAGAACATAGTATGACCCACTTTGACAAATTACTTAAAAAGCACTAGAGAAACATGTCAGTTTGGTTTAATTGATAGCTAAAGATAAAAATGGTATGGATAGGCTCACGCCTGTAATCCCAGCACTTTGGGAGGCCGAGGCGGGCAGATCGCAAGGGGTTCGAGACCAGTCTGGCCAACATAGTGAAACCCTGTCTCTACTGAAAATACAAGAAATTAGCCAGGTGTGGTGGTGTGCACCTGTAATCCCAGCTATTCAGGAGGCTGAGGCAGGAGAATGGCGTGAACCCGGGAGGCAGAGGTTGCAGTGAGCCGAGATTGTGCCATTGCACTCCAGCCCGGGCGACAGTGCTAGGCTCCATCTCAAAAAAAAAAAAAAAAAAAAAAAAAAGGGTACAGATCAAAACATAAAAGATAGCATTTAAACCCATAAGTCACCGAATAAAGACCTTCCTGCCCTTTCTACACTTGGAAAGTAAGGCAATTTCTTGGCACAAGATCATTGACTAGAATGCTAAATAGACTACGTTATGTGTTAAACTAACATTATATTATTTGGTATGGTGGAAAGTGTGTGTGTGAATATTTGAGTCAGATAGACCCAGGTTTTTAAAAATTCATTCTCCTGTTTTCTAATTTTACATCCCCAAGCAAGGGAGTTTCAGTTTCCTGCTGTACAAGTACCCTAATTTTGTAAAGACTAAATAGAATAAATAAATTAATACTAAAAGAAGTTTAATAAATAGATTAACATGCCTGGAACATAGGAAGCACCCGGTAAATATTTTCTCATTTCCTCTTTTGCCAGTGAAAGGAGAAACAGCCTTAATGTCAGACTCATCTATTCCCATATGTGTCTATATTATTTAATTATTAGCAAAATAAATTTCTTCAAACTCTTTAGATGTTAAATCACATTCTACTTAAATATATATGTGTGTGTATATATATATACACATATACATATAAATGTGTATATATATATACACATATACATATAAATGTGTATATATATATATACACATATACATATAAATATATATATATATGACTTTGTAAAACTGAGCCTAAAATGTGATGTTCATATTATCATTAACCAAGATAGTCATATTCTGTTTTGCTGTGTGGATGAATTGGTTCTGTGCTCCATCTGCTATTGGGCGTTCACTCTTTAAAAGGGGGAAGTAACTAAAGAGAATGTGATTATATTCCAAAGAAGGGTTCTTATCGCAGTGTTTATGATTTTTCATGTTGTTATAATATTTCTTTGTCTTGTTGTGTAATAGGTACAGTATATCAGAAGTATGAGCCGATCTTTTTCCAGTCCATTGGAAATCCATTTATTTTTAGATGCCTGGATGGGGTACTCATTGATGGGAATGACAAAGGGATATCAAAAGTTGTGTACAGGTAAGTGATGCCCATGTTCAAATTTAATTATAGGAGACAGAACCGCACTTACCACAATGATTATGACTAATAGCATTTGTACTTTATTTTTTATATAAAGAGATGGGGTCTTGCTATGTTGTCCAGGCTGGTTTTGAACTCCTGGCCTCAAGCAACCCTCCCATCTCGGCCTTCCAAAGTGCTGGGATTACAGGCTTGAGCCACCACACCCAGCTCAGCATTTATGCTTCATTTTATTATTTTTTTTACTTTTTTTTGTTTTTTTGAGACAGAGTCTCGCTCTGTTGCCCAGGCTGGAGTGCATCAGTGCGATCTCTGCTCACTGCAACCTCTGCCTCCCGGGTTCAAGTGATTTTCCTGCCTCAGCCTCCCAAGTAGCTGGGATTACAGGCGTGCGCCACCAGGCCCAGATAATTTTTGTATTTTTAGTAGAGATGGGGTTTCACCATGTTGGCCAAGCTGGTCTCGAACTCCAGACCTCAAGTGATCTGCCTGCCTCAGCCTCCCAAAGTGTTGGGATTACAGGCGTGAGCCACTGCGCCTGGCCAGCATTTATACTTTGAATAAAATTCTGTTTAGATAGCTGCTGTGTGACAACTCAATTGCCCTACTGATTATACAAAAGTCTTTTTTTTTTTAAGAAGAAATGCACTTGTGTAATTCTAGGGTTAATTTTGTATTTTAGAATTCTATTTTAAGATACAGATCCATTAGCTAATGCTTTCACCTGTTTCAGATCTTGCAACGGGAGGGATCGACTCGGCCCTTTAAAAATGAGTGATAGTACATGGCTAACATCAGAAATTCATAACCCTCTGGCTGTGGGACAGTATGTCAACAATTGTTCCAATGGTAAGAAGGCATCATGGGGCTGTGAGATGAGATACAGCAATGGCTAATTCTACTCCTTTGTCATATGACTGAGTGCCAAGGGCAGCTGAGTATGACATATAATAAGCTAGTCAAGTCCTTAAGCAACTCTCACTTTTGGGGGATGATATCAGAGAGAATTAGGGGAAATCATGATATACATTATTTAGAATTGTTTAATTTACTATTTTTCTTCTGATTTTGCAGTGAATACAGGCAATTGATAACTGCCCTTTGATCATTATTATTTTAGCATTTTAAAAATAGAAATTATTATGTCAGTGCTTCAATATAGCCTTATAGATTAATGGCTAGACTAGTATCTGCTTTCTGTTGCTAAGTCTGTGAGTCCCTACCTATATCTTCTTTAGGAGTTGACTTTCCCATAGGTAAAAGTTTGATTGTTTGACTACATTTAACATGGGCTTTGGCGTTAGTGAGAAACGAAGTCCAAGCCTGACTCTTTTATTAATATTTAACCTTTAACATTTCTGAGCCTCTATTTCCTGATATATAAAAAGTAAACAATAAAACATACATATATGTTTATTATGTATGTTGGTATATATTATCTAAACATATATGTTATTATATATGTTGCTTATGCAAAAAGTAAATAAACATGTTTTATATATATATCTTACTTTTTGAATATTTTATTTTATATATTTATGATTTACCATATATATCTGCAAATATATATAAGTAAATAAACTCTAACAGTGCCTGGAACATAGTAGTAATTATTTTGAGCATGTTTTGATAATTTAGAAAAACAGACATTAAGTGTCATAATTCAATTCTGTTTTCCATGACCTTGTATAATGGCTTTTTCTAAAAATGATGTACTTGTTCCTAGACAGAGCAGCTAACGTCTGTTATCAGGAATTTGATGTGCCTGCAGTTTTCCCTATAGAACTGAAGCAGTACCTTCCAAACATTGCCTACAGCTATGACAAACATAGGTTCGTTTGCTAAAAGAGCATTTCATATCTTCTGCTTATGCTGTACTTAAAAAATATAGAAGAAAAAGCTATATAGAATTAGGGGTAAAATTTTTTTTTTTTAGTGAAAAATTATAACTCAGATTTTTATGTTCACACCATAACGTGTTAATGTAGGCTTATTTGAAATTTAAAATTTTCCTTTAACCTAGCTCATTCTGTTTATTTTTACCCATTTTTATTCTATGGCAATACTTCATAAGTATCCACCTTAAAGTTTTTTCAAATGATTCTGTTGTTTTTCCTACCTACAAAATCTTCAAATATATCTTTACTTTAATCATTTATAATATCATGTTCTCTACCTTATAAGAAAGCATCCAATTGAAGAAAGAGGCCAAATTACACTGTGATTCCTTTGCCAATTTCACTATTAGGTTCTTAATAACGAACCTAAATAAAAAAGGAGTGTATTCAGAAGACACATATTTTAACGTAGCATTTATTTTCTGTTCATTCAGTGGAAAGTCTACTGAGAATATTCAAATAACAATTTTAAAATATAGGTAATTCTGGAGAGCTAAGAGTTCTTTCCTAACAGTGCTGTAGGAAGATACAATCTTTGTATTATTTTGTTGAGTTGCTAGCAAACTTTATTTTATATAGGACCTATTAAATTGTCCTTCTAAGATGAATGACATTTAAAACATGAACTATTCTTTATACTTAAAACTTGAGGCCAGACATGGTAACTCAAGCCTGTAATCTCAGCACTTTGGGAGGCCAAGGTGGGTGGATTGCTTGAGCACAGGAATTGGAAACCAGCCCAGACAACATGACAAAACCCCTTCTCTACAAAAAATACAAAAATTAGCTGGGTGTGGTGGTGTGCACCTGTAGTCCCAGCTACTTGGGAAGCTGAGGTGGGAGGATCCTTGACCTTGGGAGGTGTAGGTTGCATTGAGCTGAGATGGCACCACTGCACTGCAGCCTGGGTGACAGAGCCAGATCCTGTCCCAAAACAAGAAAAAAACAAAAACCAAAAACTTGATAACTTTTGCTTCTCTGCATGTGTATGTTTGTGTGTTTAACACTTAGCTTTTCTTAGCCATATACTCCGGGGCATGATGTTATTAGAACTTTGAATGTGTATATATAACAATATCTAGGCTGGGTGTGGTGGCTCATGCCTGTAATCCCAGCACTTTGGGAGGCCGAGGCGGGTGGATCACAAGGTCAGGAGTTTGAGACCAGCCTGGCCAACATGGTGAAACCTCATCTCTACTAAAAATACAAAAATTAGTCAGGCGTGGTGGCGCACACCTGTAATCCCAGCTACTCAGGAGGCTGAGGCAGGAGAATCGCTTGAACCCGGGAGGCAGAGGTTGCAGTGAGCCAAGATCACGCCACTGCACTCCAGCCTGGGTGACAGAGTGAGACTCCATCTCAAAAAAAACAATATCTTATGATGTCCAGAAAAAAGCATTTTTTTTTAAACTCCAACTAATTTTAAGTAATGTTTTCATTTTTCAGAATGTAAGATACAAATGAATACAAGAAAAACTATAATGTCATTTTAAAATCCTTTTTGTGATACTAGTTTTGGGGGCCTAAACTTAGAAACAGTGTTTTCAGAAGAAGTAGTCAGTTGTATAAACATTGATTTGTGATTTTTTAAATGATATACTCTTTAGAATACCCTCATCAGGGATAAGAACTATTTCCTCATGGAAATCAAATGCATAAACTAAAATGGAAGGAACCTGAGTAAAGTTACCTCTATAAAAGCCATGTTGGGTATATTAAAAATATCAGCTTATATTTGTTAATGCTCTACCTTTTGTATATCTTTCTCTTTTCAGCCCACTTCGATGTGTTGTTCTTGTCGCACTTAGGGACATCAATCAAGGAGAAGAGCTTTTTTCAAACTACTACACAATTGTCAGCTAACTGTGAATCAGAAATTATTAGGTTTTCTACTCAGCTATTAATTCTAAGTGTTTTTTGTTAATCACTTCTCTGAGTTATACCTGTAAAACAAATATTTTGAGACTTAATTGGAATAGGAATTTCTTATGTTTTTGTTGATATTATATTTATGTTCCAATTTCATGATAAAAGCTACTTGCTTCATTACAATTTCAAATTTGTAATGCAATTCCAATTTTAATTGGTTTTCACCTAAATACACAATAGCTTATTAAATTAAAACCTACTCTTTGAACTTATAATTTCAATTTTTCTTTTGTTTATTTTGTAAGCTTTGTGGTGGTTTATAAAATTGTAGCCAGGCATCAGCAGTTCTTGTAGTACTGCTGATGTGTACAAACTTCTGTAAAAACTTTATTTTTACAGAATTGAGTAAAAAATATCTATTGTGTTGCCATGAGTAAATTGGTGTGTCTATGTATAATGTAAAGATTGCTCTAGCTGGGTAAGGGGAAAATGTGAGGTCATTATTACTATTTTCTTTACTCTTTGAACATTTTCACACCAAAGAAAAGGTGGAAAAAAAGTGCAAGATAGTGTTAGTGGGAGGAACACTTATTCCCCGTGTCTCATGTCTTCATGTGGAGGGCTTCCACTGGTAATGTTCCTAGTCTCTCCCTCCACCCACTGGAGGGAGAGTGACTCCCTGATTATGTTTGGAGAATAACTAGGCACCCATGTCCTATATACCCTTCTAGTTCCTTCCCTGTGGACTCTGGCTGCCAATAGAAAGAATGTGTCCTGGCAGTTCTCTGCCTTGTGCAGAGAATAGCCTGTAGCCAGCCCAGCCAGTGACAGAGTGAGTCCAGAGGTGTAATATATTGGCAGGCCAACCTGGCTGCAGTCCTGAAGCTACCTTCCCCAGTTTTATTAGCAATAGTTACTTTGACCTCCATCGACCTGACTCCAGCTCTCTCAGTTCCAAACTTGGATAGGAAGGAGGGTGTTCTTTACTGGACCCCTAAAAAATTCATGGAACCTATATGACCAGATTCTGATCACCTTCACTTCCTTACCACCAGCTTTACTCACCTAGTTTATTGCAATTTCAGTAGCCTCTCAATTGCCTTCCTTGTTTCCACTCCTGTCCCCCTTACAGAACATATCACCAAGTGTGATTCTTTTAAATGAAAGTCAGGTATTGAAATACCTCTGCTCAAAACCCTCTCCCTATCATGGAGTAAATGCTGAAGTCCTTCACATGCATAATCTGCTCATGACCTCAAGAGCTCCTCTCCTTTCTCCCCTTGCTCACTCCACCCCAACTCACACCTGCCTCCTGGCCACTCCCCAAACCTGCCAGGCACATTCCCACCCAAGGACTTTTGCACTTAGGTTCTCTCTGCCTGTAAACATCTTCCCCCAGACAGCCACACAGCTTGTTCTCTCCCTTCCTGTCACCTCACTGAGGAGCGTTGCCTCATCACCCCATTGAAATTTACAATCCCTCACTGCTCCCACCCCTGACATATTCCTCTTTCTCTTTAGCACTTACCACCAGCAAGCTCAAAAAGCATACCATAGATGGAAATTATGGCCAAAATGACTTCTAGTAACACAGATGTACTAGAGATTATCCTGCTTCCACAGGCTTTTCCGTCTCCTAAAGCCTGAAAATACTCTGAGCTCTCACATGGTGCATTGTTGCATTCTTGCTGTATTCAGAATATGTGTGCTTGTCCCTGCTCTGAAGGCACTTCTGTGCATGTGTCCACCACAGAGCCCTATGTGCTAAGGTCCTTTCGTGGCTGAGAAGGAAGGGATGTGGTTTTAGTCAAGTAACCAAAGCAGAGGAGTCAAGGTTTTTGCTTTCCTTTTATCCCCTTCTTGGCCTTGTACAAACTTTGGATATTATGGGCAATCTGATCACTGCATCTTAAAAATGGAACTACATAAAGCTCTGGTCAGAGAAAATGAAATATGGGGACAAACTTGTGAAATAAGGCCAAGATAGGAGCTTTAGCTTAAAAAGATGTTTAGCAAAGATATGACTAGGGTCAATCAAACTATGAATCGTATGGATAAGGAAGACTAGTTGACCATAAATGTAGTCTGTCAAGTAATATTTGACCAAATTTCAGATCTGTCTTCCTAAAGACAGACAGTTACCTAGAACAGCGTTTGAAACATAATAAATGTTTCCTGAATTAAACTAAAAGTATAATCCTTACTTTGGGACTTTTTTTTTTTTTTTGAGATGGATTCTCAAGTTTGTTGTCCAGGCTGGAGTGCAATGGCGGGATCTCAGCTCACTGCAACCACCACCCCCAGGGTTCATGCAATTCTCCTGCCTCAGCCTCCTGAGTAGCTGGGGTTACAGGCATGCGCCACCTCGCTCAGCTAATTTTTGTATTTTTAGTAGAGACGGGGTTTCACTATGTTGGTCAGGCTAGTCTTGAACTCCTGACCTCATGATCTGCCCGCCTCTGCCTCCCACAGTGCTGGGATTACAGGGGGACTTTTATTATAGATGGAAATTATAGAGGATTTAAGGAAAATATTTAATCTACCAACTTCACTATCTATCATATATCTTATTTACTGCATCTAAAACCAATTGGTAACAGTGGTATAATATCTACCTATTTGCTGTAGCTTAAGAGTCATTAAATAAAATATCTATTTTTGGCAAATATTCACACAAGCCAAGAAAAAAAGATTCCCAGATTTTTATTTCTGGAACTGTACACCAGGTATTAAAGTACAACAAATACAAAATAATGCTCAAAAAAATCAGCGTTTATGTACAAATATTAAAATCAATGCAATAGCAACTTCCTCTTGAACATCTGATACTGAAACTTGTTCTGATTGTCACTAATTTATCTCATACTCACAGGGTACTTATTTCAAACTGGGACAACTGGAATCACTGGTCGTCTAAGAGGAATATTAATATCTACCATATTTAACAATAAAACTAATAGTTTCCTCCATTTAGTGAAAAAATTAGGAACTTTTTAAAAAACATAGTAATGTCAATATTTTATAAATTATTTCAATTTCCATTTGTAGACAATGTGCTTTGAAACTCTGGGCAAACAATCTCCTTGGTGGTCAGGTTTATTCGTTAGTTTACATTCAAAGTTGAAATATTCACTAGAGACTTTGGTTAAATTAAATAGTATCACTATGCTCTATTAGATCTGATGTTCTCAAATATTTATGACCCTCAACATTTTAAAAATTAAAAAGGAAATGATTGCACAATTCTTTGACCTAATTGTACAAATTTTAGTATTTTTTAAACAGTATTCTACATCCTTCAAGTAAATTCAGCAGCTGACCATGACAAGAGGAAAACTAAACATTTAAAAAGCTAGCATGAAAAAGATGAAGTACAACTAACAAATGTATTGCTATAATCACAGCACCAGTTACACTTCTAAATGAATCCACTGTCCTTTTCAAATTCCCTGTACATAAAAGATATATCAGCCAACACTGCAACTGCTCACCATGAATTTTTGGTTTGTTCATAAGAAAATAATGTGGCAAAGGAAAAAAAAACAAAAAGAATTTATCACAGTTTGTTATAAGAATTGTGCTTAACACTTGATAATAAAGGCATTATTGTTGCTTCATATGATTGCAAATCAGGTTGTTTTCTTGCTTCCAAATGCAATTCTTTTAATAAACAGTAACAAATTCTCTGTTAAGATGTTTAAACTGAGAAAAAAAACCAGTAAATCCAGCTTTTAAAAGAAAATTCAATAAATAGCTATTTTACATGGATAAAGTCATAGTGGTACAATTTATGAATGTCACATCAAGCATGCACAAAAATGGTATTATACATGGCAGAAGTAGTCAGAAAATATTGAATTAGATCTAAAAAGATATGAAGAATTTACACTTATATACAAAAATCTTGCAAATTATTGCCTCATTTTAACAAGGAATTAAAAGTAAACATTACCAGCTAGTTAGCACTCTCTAAGAGGCTAAAATCAGATTGACATTTAAAAATCTATTAAACTAGCTGGAATTTATTTTTCTCTCATACCATTTTCTGGATTTTGGTCAAAAATCTTTATTTAAATAACTAAAGTGTCCATTCAACTTGCTGATAATCAAAACTTTAGATAAGAAACACTGTTTCCATCTTATATCAAGACCCCAGCAATGCATAGATAAACTGAATATATTACTGCATCAGCTACTGAGAATGGGCATGTTCATTTAAGTGCAACTGGTATTAGCATTCAGTCATCTTTGTGTAAATTATTTATACAGACCAGCCACTGTAAACCCAGAGTGAAAATTAAGGTTATAACAATGGAAGATTATGGCCAGTATCTTACTAAATTATAGAAAGTGTACTGATTTTTAATAAAAGAAATAAAGTTCAAAGTTTAGCACAACAACACAGCAATAAGAAGCTGACAACTTGGATAAAAATATAAGAAAGTAACACAGAGCCCAGGCTACCCATTATTTACTGTGTGCATACAGGAATGCTATACTTCAGATGCATAAATTAGAGACTGATTTTAAGTTATTACTTTAACTACTTTTTGTCCACTGTGCTAAACTAAATTTTATACTAATATGCTACTGCGTAAACACTTCAAAGCAATCTTCATTAAAATGCTGCAAAGAAAAACAAGAATACACATCATCCAAAACTAAGGATGTCATTGCAGTTCACAGTTTGTATAATAAATACCCTCCCTTTCAATCACTAGTTAAGATCACTACATCCTATCTACTCATCAGCACAACCTTGAAGCAACTTATACTTACAAATATTAGCAATGCAGCCAAACATGTTTTTTGCAAAGCAACTAGTAAAAATCAAAAATTTTAATTAAGACGGTGCAAAAAAGGTAATTCTCTATTTTAACAGTACTACAAAAGCAAAGATTACATCCTAATACTGTATTACATATTGTTTGATTCACCTTATAACTTAAAAATGCATGTTTATAGCACAAAAATGGCCAAAGTTTAGGACAATGGCTTCTCATTCACAATATTTGGAATAAAAATAAAACTGAGTTTGAGATACATCTGAACATCTATCAATTTTTAAAACTTAAAGTGGTAATGTACCATTCTATTTCAGATAGGAACTCACATTATTCTTGCCAACTGTTCAAGCTTAACAAAAAAGCTTAAATATACTTCAAGGTTCTACTGCATTAGGTATAAAATCTAGAAGTCCCTCTAAATATTAACACTTTGAACTGCAGTGCTACAAACAACTTAAAAGATGTCCCAAAATGTAAACCATTGAGTGGCAATATCCTAGGCTTTGTAGACTGTGCCTCTGCAAGTCAACTGCCTCAGGATAAACTAAATTATCAATGACTGGTATAATTTTTAAGATTACAATCTTGACAATGGTGGACAAAACCCCATCTGAGTACCACATCTTCAAATGCCAAATTTGTAGCCAATAAATGAAGTTACACAGAAATCTCCTGGCAGTAACATGACCAATTCTGTGTAAGGTAGCCCTGGTCTAGAATTTTGAAACAGGATCCAAGCAAGCGTCTTCATTATTTGCACACAGTTCCTCGTGCTGGCTTCCATAAAGATGGACTTGCTGTTTTGTAAACTGAAGTGCTCTAGTTGAATAACATGAGAGAAGTTTCCATTTTTAAAAAATCCTTGCATGTTTGTGCAGTTTAAAGAAACCTACCCCTGCTTTTATTAAGAAAATAAAACCAAAAAAATGCTACATTGAGCAGGGATCGGGATCGGTACCTGTAAACATTGTTATTCCACTGCATCCATTACGGCAAAAGGAATTTACACAAAAAGAGGCCACACCATTCAGTTCAGAACATCTGTGCTGGTTTTGAGCTGGTGGCCTCTGTCTACAGGTTTTAAAACTGGGAGTGAGGGCAGTGGGGAACAGAAAAGAATAGAAAAAGAAGGGAGTGGGGAAGAGGTATTGGGAGATGAGGAAGAGAGAAGCAGAGCTTAAAGCTGCACCACAGAGTTCAATCTTAGTTCCCAACTCTGCTGATCATAGTTCATTTCCACATTTATGGATTGAAAAATGAAAATACTCTTGATAAATCAAGATATAGTTCTATACATACTGACATCACTGATGTCATAGTGAGAAAGGTTCAAACTTCCAGTGAAAGACTATGCAAACCTGATAGCTCCCCTCAAGTTTACTGGTGCTGCACACGCAGTTCCGGGCTCCTCACTCAGGTCACTCAGAGTGTAGGGCCGCGTGCTGATGCAGAGCATGGGCACTGATGAAACCATTGGTCTCGTTGGCAGAGAGACTGCCAAAGTCAGCCACAGAAACAGCCATTTTGGCACTGGTGATGTGATGTGTGTGATTTTCAAAGTCCACACCCAGGTTATTTACAGAAACTTCATTCATAAAGGATTCAGGGACGGCAATGCCCATTTTCAATCTTTTTGCTGGTCTCTCTGACTCTTCACTGCACATGTTCATAGGGTTTAGCTCCGAGTGATAAAATCCAGTCTCAAATAAATTAAAACAATCACTTTCCCCATTGCTGGGCAGGGTGAGTAACTCTTCTGTTACAACAGGCACATGATTAACTTGTCCACGGGGTGTGTTGCCCAGTGGAGGAAAGCTATCATCCAAACAATTCACATCTGTGGGGTCGCAGACGGTTGCTACACTGTTGGTCAAAGCTAAAAAGGAATGGAAAATTGTTTAAGTAAGTGGTCCTATGACATGAAACACAGGACACAATTTTGCAACAAACTGTACTAAACACAGAAAGGTCTTCATTTTACCTGTCAAGTCACTGGCAGTGAAGGAGTTGAGAATGTTTAGCTGTTGATCAGGAATAGGCTCAGGCCGGTTAGAAGTTAAGGCTGAAGCATTTACCGTCCCACCCAAAGCTTCTGTTTCATCTACTAAACGATCCATATAGTCCCTGAAAAACACACTCCAGTAATTTTATGACTGTATATCACAGTTAAAAGTAAGTCTTTGAAGTCAAGGCCACAGTACTTACGTAACTCCAGGGTGATGGTTATATCGTTTTTTCCCAAATCTTGTCTGTTGAGCAAAGTAATCATAACGTTCAGATTTCTTCCACATATAGTAGAATGCTACACACTCAGCAACTGTCCTAGTTCTCACCTAATGAAAAAGTTGAATTTTTTAAAAACCAACAAACTCAACCATTTTTTTAAGCAACTTTTCTTTTCCACAACACTACAACTTCAATCCATGGGTCTTATTTTCCCATTATATAGTTCTGAACACTTTTTTTTTTTTTTTTTTTTAACAATTTTATTTATTTATTTATTTATTTTATTTTATTTTATTTTTTTAATTTCTGAAGTATTTATTGATCATTCTTGGGTGTTTCTCGGAGAGGGGGATATGGCAGGGTCATAGGATAATAGTGGAGAGAAGGTCAGGAGATAAACACATGAACAAAGGTCTCTGGTTTTCCTAGGCAGAGGACCCTGCGGCCTTCTGCAGTGTTTGTGCCCCTGAGTACTTGAGATTAGGGAGTGGTGATGACTCTTAAAGAGCATGCTGCCTTCAAGCATCTGTTTAACAAAGCACATCTTGCACCACCCTTAATCCATTTAACCCTGAGTTGACACAGCACATGTTTCAGAGAGCAGGGGGCTGGGGGAAAGGCCATACATAGATCAACTGCATCCCAAGGCAGAAGAATTTCTCCTAGTCAGAACAAAATGGAGTCTCCTATGCCCACCCCTTTCTACACAGACACAGCAACAATCTGATCTCTCCTTCCTTTCCCCACACTTCCTCCCCTTCTCTTCAACAAAACCGCCATCGTCCTCATGGCCGGCTCCCGATGGTCGCTGTCTCTTCGGAGCTGTTGGGTACACCTCCCAGACAGGGCAGCCGGGCAGAGGCGCTCCTCACCTCCCAGACAGGGCGGCTGGGCAGAGGCGCCCCTCGCTTCCCAGACGGGGCCGCCCGGGCAGAGGCGCTCCTCTCCTCCCAGACGGGGCGGCCGGGCAGAGGCGCTCCTCACTTCCCCGACGGGGCCGCCCGGGCAGAGGCGCTCCTCGCTTCCCAGACGGGGCCGCCCGGGCAGAGGCGCTCCTCAGTTCCTCCCAGACTGGGTGGCAGCCGGGCAGAGGCGCTCCTCACCTCCCAGACGGGGCGGCCGGGCAGAGGCGCTCCTCCCTTCCCCGACGGGGCGGCCAAGCAGAGGCGCTCCTCACTTCCCAGAGGGGGCGGCCGAGCAGAGGCGCTCCTCACTTCCCAGAGGGGGCGGCCGGGCAGAGGCGCTCCTCACTTCCCAGACGGGGCGGCCGGGCAGAGACGCTCCTCACTTCCTCCCAGATGGGGTGGCGGCCAGGCAGAGGCGCTCCTCACCTCCCAGACAGGGCGGCCGGGCAG
Organism: Pongo pygmaeus; assembly: GCF_028885625.2. NCBI lineage: Eukaryota > Metazoa > Chordata > Mammalia > Primates > Hominidae > Pongo > Pongo pygmaeus. The sequence goes on from NC_072377.2 coordinate 62,213,854, forward strand.
AGGCGCTCCTCACCTCCTAGACGGGGCGACCAGGCAGAGGCGCTCCTCACTTCCCAGACGGTGTGGCGGCCGGGCAGAGGTGCTCCTCCCTTCCCAGATGGGGCAGCCAGGCAGAGGCGCTCCTCACTTCCCAGACGGTGTGGCGGCCGGGCAGAGGTGCTCCTCCCTTCCCAGATGGGGCAGCCAGGCAGAGGCGCTCCTCACTTCCCAGACGGTGTGGCGGCCGGGCAGAGGTGCTCCTCCCTTCCCAGATGGGGCAGCCAGGCAGAGGCGCTCCTCACTTCCTCCCAGACGGGGTGGCGGCCAGGCAGAGGCGCTCCTCACTTCCCAGAGGGGGCGGCCGGGCAGAGGTGCTCCTCACTTCCTCCCAGACGGGGTGGCAGCCAGGCAGAGGCACTCCTCACCTCCCAGACGGGGCGGCCGGGCAGAGGTGCTCCTCATCTCCCAGACGGGGCGGCCGGGCAGAGGTGCTCCTCATCTCCCAGACGGGGCAGCCGGGCAGAGGTGCTCCTCACTTCCTCCCAGACGGGGTGACGGCCGGGCAGAGGCACTCCTCACCTCCCAGACGGGGCGGCCGGGCAGAGGCGCTCCTCACCTCCCAGACGGAGTGGTCAGGCAGAGGCGCTCCTCACTTCCCATATGGGGTGGCGGCCGGGCAGAGGCGCTCCTCACTTCCCAGATGGGGCAGCCGGGCAGAGGTGCTCCTCACTTCCTCCCAGACGGGGTGGCAGCCGGGCAGAGGCGCTCCTCACCTCCCAGACGGGGTGGCCGGGCAGAGGCGCTCCTCCCTTCCCAGACGGAGTGGCCAGGCAGAGGCGCTCCTCACCTCCCAGACGGGGCGGCCGGGCAGAGGCACTCCTCACCTCCCAGAGTGGGCGGCCGGGCAGAGGCGCTCCTCACTTCCCAGAGTGGGCGGCCGGGCAGAGGCGCTCCTCACTTCCCAGAGTGGGCGGCCGGGCAGAGGCGCTCCTCACTTCCCATAGGGGGTGGCAGCCGGGCAGAGGCGCTCCTCACTTCCCAGATGGGGCAGCTGGGCAGAGGTGCTCCTCACTTCCTCCCAGACGGGGTGGCGGCCAGGCAGAGGCGCTCCTCACTTCCTCCCAGACGGGGTGGCGGCCAGGCAGAGGCGCTCCTCACCTCCCAGACGGGGCGGCCGGGCAGAGGCACTCCTCACCTCCCAGAGTGGGCGGCCGGGCAGAGGCGCTCCTCACTTCCCAGAGTGGGCGGCCGGGCAGAGGCGCTCCTCACTTCCCAGAGTGGGCGGCCGGGCAGAGGCGCTCCTCACTTCCCATAGGGGGTGGCAGCCGGGCAGAGGCGCTCCTCACTTCCCAGATGGGGCAGCTGGGCAGAGGTGCTCCTCACTTCCTCCCAGACGGGGTGGCGGCCAGGCAGAGGCGCTCCTCACTTCCTCCCAGAGGGGGTGGCGGCCAGGCAGAGGCGCTCCTCACCTCCCAGACGGGGCGGCCGGGCAGAGGCACTCCTCACCTCCCAGAGTGGGCGGCCGGGCAGAGGCGCTCCTCACTTCCCAGAGTGGGCGGCTGGGCAGAGGCGCTCCTCACTTCCCAGAGTGGGCGGCCGGGCAGAGGCGCTCCTCACTTCCCATAGGGGGTGGCAGCCGGGCAGAGGCGCTCCTCACTTCCCAGATGGGGCAGCTGGGCAGAGGTGCTCCTCACTTCCTCCCAGACGGGGTGGCGGCCAGGCAGAGGCGCTCCTCACCTCCCAGACGGGGCGGCCGGGCAGAGGCACTCCTCACCTCCCAGACGGGGCGGCTGGGCAGAGGCGCTCCTCACCTCCCAGAAGGGGCGGCTGGGCAGAGGCGCTCCTCACTTCCCATATGGGGTGGCAGCCGGGCAGAGGCGCTCCTCACTTCCCAGACGGGGTGGCGGCCAGGCAGAGGCGCTCCTCACTTCCCAGATAGGGCAACAGGGCAGAGGCGCTCCTCACTTCCTCCCAGACGGGGCGGCCGGGCAGAGGTGCTCCTCATCTCCCAGACGGGGCAGCCGGGCAGAGGCGCTCCTCACTTCCTCCCAGACGGGGTGGCAGCCGGGCAGAGGCGCTCCTCACCTCCCAGATAGGGCGGCCGGGCAGAGGGGCTCCTCACATCCCAGACGATGGGCGGCCAGGCAGAGACGCTCCTCACTTCCTAGACGGGGTGGCGGTGGGGCAGAGGCTGTAATCTTAGCACTTTAAGAGGCCAAGGCAGGAGGCTGGTAGGTGGAGGTTGCAGAGAGCCGAGATCACACCACTGCACTCCAGCCTGAGCACCATTGAGCATTGAGTTAGCGAGACTCCGTCTGCAATCCCAGCACCTCGGGAGGCCGAGGCAGGCAGATCACTCGAGGCCAGGAGCTGGAGACCAGCCCGGTCAACACGGCGAAACCCCGTCTCCACCAAAAATACCTGAACACTTTTAATAAATTATAAAGTTCTGAACACTTTGATTAGTGGAATGCCTTTACATTTAATAATGAGGCCATTTTCAAAAGCCCAAGATTTTTTTTTTTTAAATCAGAATGTATTAGTTTATAAAACAAGTGTGTATCCAGAAATTATCTTACACCTTTACTGAAAATCTTAAACACTAGCATTCTTTACTTTTCTTCACTGAGCTCTGTGATTTTGACTACAGTGAGGGTTCTTAACTTTGGATTAACTAACCCCTGAGGGGTCCATAAATAGATTTCATTGAGATCTATTAATTCACAAAATTATATTTAGGTATACTTTTCTGGGGAGAAGGAATGCAGCCTCATCAGATTGAGTTCCACTTTCCAAAAGAGATTAAGAACCCTTGGCAAATGGATCAACGGTCTACAGCATCTGGAATTTAAGATGACTTGCTAGCTAAAGGCAGGGCTTTCTCCCTCCAGTATGTTTGGTTTTTAGATCCAACAGATTTTGGAAACAACAAGAATAAAATTTGAGCCTCACCAACTTGGCTCCACACCCAAACCAGGGTTCCTCTAACCACATACAGCCACAAATATGAATTCAGATGTATGAACAAAATTCTTCATCCTTATCCAATAAACGCTTTCTCCCTTGCTTAATCAGTACCCGATAAAGAAGTTTCAGTATCTTTAACCTGACTCCTGAGTAAGTTGTGATATAAGATTACTAATACGGGAATAAGCTTTTTAAACCAAGAAATACAGTATACCTTTCAATAAACATCATTAACTATAAGTCTTCGCAGAGAATGCAGGCTTCGTGGGGCCACAGACCTTTTCTGTCTTATTCACTGTTGTATCTCTAGTGCCTAAAACAATGTCTGGTAAGTGAAGTGGAAGGACATAACTGTTTACGGAATGAATGGATAGAGTAAATTTCATAAGTCATTACAAAACTGATGGTTTTTTTTTACTTAAAAGGACAATCCAGACTTCTTTAAAAATGTCTTAAATTATACGCTTTATCTCATCTTTGAGAAACATTAGATTTTCAAACATACAGAAAGTGTGAAATTTTCAACATCAATACTGGAAGGTCTAGCTAATGCAGTAAGACAAGAAAAAGAAATAAAAAGTATACAGATTGGGAAGGAAGAAATAAAACTGTCTCTGTTTACAGGTGACATGACTGTCTACGTAGAAAACTCCAAAGAATCAACAAAAAATCTCCTGTAACTAATAAGCACTTATAGCAAAGTTTCAGGAGACAAGGTTAATATACAAAAGTCAACTGCTTTCCTTTTTTTTTTTTTTCTTTTATTATTATTATTATTATTATTATACTTTAGGTTTTATGGTACATGTGCGCAATGTGCAGGTAAGTTACATATGTATACATGTGCCATGCTGGTGCGCTGCACCCACCAACTCGTCATCCAGCATTAGGTATATCTCCCAACGCTATCCCTCCCCACTCCCCCCACCCCACAACAGTCCCCAGAGTGTGACGTTCCCCTTCCTGTGTCCATGTGTTCTCATTGTTCAATTCCCACCTATGAGTGAGAATATGCGGTGTTTGGTTTTTTGTTCTTGCGATAGTTTACTGAGAATGATGATTTCCAATTTCATCCATGTTCCTACAAAGGACGTGAACTCATCATTTTTTATGGCTGCATAGTATTCCATGGTGTATATGTGCCACATTTTCTTAATCCAGTCTATCATTGTTGGACATTTGGGTTGGTTCCAAGTCTTTGCTATTGTGAATAATGCGGCAATAAACATACGTGTGCATGTGTCTTTATAGCAGCATGATTTATAGTCCTTTGGGTATATACCCAGTAATGGGATGGCTGGGTCGAATGGAATTTCTAGTTCTAGATCCCTGAGGAATCGCCACACTGACTTCCACAAGGGTTGAACTAGTTTACAGTCCCACCAACAGTGTAAAAGTGTTCCTATTTCTCCACATCCTCTCCAGCACCTGTTGTTTCCTGACTTTTTAATGATTGCCATTCTAACTGGTGTGAGATGGTATCTCATTGTGGTTTTGATTTGCATTTCTCTGATGGCCAGTGATGGTGAGCATTTTTTCATGTGCTTTTTGGCTGCATAAATGTCTTCTTTTGAGAAGTGTCTGTTCATGTCCTTCGCCCACTTTTTGATGGGGTTGTTTGTTTTTTTCTTGTAAATTTGTTGGAGTTCATTGTAGATTCTGGATATTAGCCCTTTGTCAGATGAGTAGGTTGCGAAAATTTTCTCCCATTTTGTAGGTTGCCTGTTCACTCTGATGGTAGTTTCTTTTGCTGTGCAGAAGCTCTTGAGTTTAATTAGATCCCATTTGTCAATTTTGGCTTTTGTTGCCATTGCTTTTGGTGTTTTAGACATGAAGTCCTTGCCCATGCCTATGTCCTGAATGGTAATGCCTAGGTTTTCTTCTAGGGTTTTTATGGTTTTAGGTCTAACATTTAAGTCTTTAATCCATCTTGAATTGATTTTTGTATAAGGTGTAAGGAAGGGATCCAGTTTCAGCTTTCTACATATGGCTAGCCAGTTTTCCCAGCACCATTTATTAAATAGGGAATCCTTTCCCCATTTCTTGTTTTTGTCAGGTTTGTCAAAGATCAGATACTTGTAGATATGTGGCATTATTTCTGATGGCTCTGTTCTGTTCCATTGATCTATATCTCTGTTTTGGTACCAGTACCATGCTGTTTTGGTTACTGTAGCCTTGTAGTATAGTTTGAAGTCAGGTAGTGTGATGCCTCCAGCTTTGTTCTTTTGGCTTAGGATTGACTTGGCGATGCGGGCTCTTTTTTGGTTCCATATGAACTTTAAAGTAGTTTTTTCCAATTCTGTGAAGAAAGTCATTGGTAGCTTGATGGGGATGGCATTGAATCTGTAAATTACCTTGGGAAGGATGGCCATTTTCATGATATTGATTCTTCCTACCCATGAGCATGGAATGTTCTTCCATTTGTTTGTATCCTCTTTTATTTCCTTGAGCAGTGGTTTGTAGTTCTCCTTGAAGAGGTCCTTCCCATCCCTTGTAAGTTGGATTCCTAGGTATTTTATTCTCTTTGAAGTAATTGTGAATGGGAGTTCACTCATGATTTGGCTCTCTGTTTGTCTGTTATTGATGTATAAGAATGCTTGTGATTTTTGCACATTGATTTTGTATCCTGAGACTTTGCTGAAGTTGCTTATCAGCTTAAGGAGATTTTGGGCTGAGACAATGGGGTTTTCTAGATATACTATCATGTCATCTGCAAACAGGGACAATTTGACTTCCTCTTTTCCTAATTGAATATCCTTGATTTCCTTCTCCTGCCTAATTGCCCTGGCCAGAACTTCCAACACTATGTTGAATAGAAGTGGTGAGAGAGGGCATCCCTGTCTTGTGCCAGTTTTCAAAGGGAATGCTTCCAGTTTTTGCCCATTCAGTATGATATTGGCTGTGGGTTTGTCATAAATAGCTCTTATTATTTTGAGATACGTCCCATCAATTCCTAATTTATTGAGAGTTTTTAGCATGAAGGGTTGTTGAATTTTGTCAAAGGCCTTTTCTGCATCTATTGAGATAATCATGTGGTTTTTGTCTTTCGTTCTGTTTATATGCTGGATTACATTTATTGATTTGTGTATATTGAACCAGCCTTGCATCCCAGGGATGAAGCCCACTTGATCATGGTGGATAAGCTTTTTGATGTGCTGCTGGATTCTGTTTGCCAGTATTTTATTGAGGATTTTTGCATCAATGTTCATCAAGGATATTGGTCTAAAATTCTCTTTTTTTGTTGTGTCTCTGCCAGGCTTTGGTATCAGGATGATGCTGGCCTCATAAAATGAGTTAGGGAGGATTCCCTCTTTTTCTATTGATTGGAATAGTTTCAGAAGGAATGGTACCAGCTCCTCCTTGTTCCTCTGGTAGAATTCGGCTGTGAATCCATCTGGTCCTGCACTTTTTTTGGTTGGTAAGCTATTGATTATTGCCACAATTTCAGCTCCTGCTATTGGTCTATTCAGAGATTCAACTTCTTCCTGGTTTAGTCTTGGGAGGGTGTATGTGTTGAGGAATTTATCCATTTCTTCTAGATTTTCTAGTTTATTTGCATAGAGGTGTTTGTAATATTCTCTGATGGTAGTTTGTATTTCTGTGGGATCGGTGGTGATATCCCCTTTATCATTTTTTATTGCATCTATTTGATTCTTCTCTCTTTTTTTCTTTATTAATCTTGCTAGCGGTCTATCAATTTTGTTGATCCTTTCAAAAAACCAGCTCCTGGATTCATTTATTTTTTGAAGGGTTTTTTGTGTCTCTATTTCCTTCAGTTCTGCTCTGATTTTAGTTATTTCTTGCCTTCTGCTAGCTTTTGAATGTGTTTGCTCTTGCTTTTCTAGTTCTTTTAATTGTGATGTTAGGGTGTCAATTTTGGATCTTTCCTGCTTTCTCTTGTGGGCATTTAGTGCTATAAATTTCCCTCTACACACTGCTTTGAATGCATCCCAGAGATTCTGGTATGTTGTGTCTTGGTTCTCGTTGGTTTCAAAGAACATCTTTATTTCTGCCTTCATTTCGTTATGTACCCAGTAGTCATTCAGGAGCAGGTTGTTCAGTTTCCACGTAGTTGAGCGGTTTTGAGTGAGATTCTTAATCCTGAGTTCTAGCTTGATTGCACTGTGATCTGAGAGACAGTTTGTTATAATTTCTGTTCTTTTACATTTATTGAGGAGAGCTTTACTTCCAAGTATATGGTCAATTTTGGAATAGGTGTGGTGTGGTGCTGAAAAAAATGTATATTCTGTTGATTTGGGGTGGAGAGTTCTGTAGATGTCTATTAGGTCTGCTTCGTGCAGAGCTGAGTTCAATTCCTGGGTATCCTTGTTGACTTTCTGTCTCGTTGATCTGTCTAATGTTGATAGTGGGGTGTTAAAGTCTCCCATTATTCATGTGTGGGAGTCTAAGTCTCTTTGTAGGTCACTCAGGACTTGCTTTATGAATCTGGGTGCTCCTGTATTGGGTGCATATATATTTAGGATAGTTAGCTCTTCTTGTTGAATTAATCCCTTTACCATTATGTAATGGCCTTCTTTGTCTCTTTTGATCTTTGTTGGTTTAAAGTCTGTTTTATCAGAGACTAGGATTGCAACCCCTGCCTTTTTTTGTTTTCCATTTGCTTGGTAGATCTTCCTCCATCCTTTTATTTTGAGCCTATGTGTGTCTCTGCACGTGAGATGGGTTTCCTGAATACAGCACACTGATGGGTCTTGAGTCTTTATCCAATTTGCCAGTCTGTGTCTTTTAATTGGAGCATTTAGTCCATTTACATTTAAAGTTAATATTGTTATGTGTGAATTTGATCCTGTCATTATGATGTTAGCTGGATATTTTGCTCGTTAGTTGATGCAGTCTCTTCCTAGTCTCAATGGTCTTTACATTTCGGTATGATTTTGCAGTGGCTGGTACCGGTTGTGCCTTTCCATGTTTAGCGCTTCCTTCAGGAGCTCTTTTAGGGCAGGCCTGGTGGTGACAAAATCTCTCAGCATTTGCTTGTCTGTAAAGTATTTTATTTCTCCTTCACTTATGAAGCTTAGTTTGGCTGGATATGAAATTCTGGGTTGAAAATTCTTTTCTTTAAGAATGTTGAATATTGGCCCCCACTCTCTTCTGGCTTGTAGGGTTTCTGCCGAGAGATCCGCTGTTAGTCTGATGGGCTTCCCTTTGATGGTAACCCGACCTTTCTCTCTGGCTGCCCTTAACGTTTTTTCCTTCATTTCAACTTTGGTGAATCTGACAATTATGTGTCTTGGAGTTGCTCTTCTCGAGGAGTATCTTTGTGGCGTTCTCTGTATTTCCTGAATCTGAATGTTGGCCTGCCTTGCTAGATTGGGGAAGTTCTCCTGGATAATATCCTGCAGAGTGTTTTCCAACTTGTTTCCATTCTCCCCGTCACTTTCAGGTACACCAATCAGACGTAGATTTGGTCTTTTCACATAGTCCCACATTTCTTGGAGGCTTTGCTCGTTTCTTTTTATTCTTTTTTCTCTAAACTTCCCTTCTCGCTTCATTTCATTCATTTCATCTTCCAGGGCTGATACCCTTTCTTCCATTTGATCGCATCAGCTCCTGAGGCTTCTGCATTCTTCACGTAGTTCTCGAGCCTTGGTTTTCAGCTCCATCAGCTCCTTTAAGCACTTCTCTGTATTGGTTATTCTAGTTATACATTCTTCTAAATTTTTTTCAAAGTTTTCAACTTCTTTGCCTTTGGTTTGAATATCCTCCCGTAGCTCGGAGTAATTTGATTGTCTGAAGCCTTCTTCTCTCAGCTCGTCAAAGTCATTCTCCGTCCAGCTTTGTTCCGTTACTGGTGAGGAACTGCGTTCCTTTGGAGGAGGAGAGGTACTCTGGTTTTTAGAGTTTCCAGTTTTTCTGCTCTGTTTTTTCCCCATCTTTGTGGTTTTATCTACTTTTGGTCTTTGATGATGGTGATGTACAGATGGGTTTTTGGTGTGGATGTCCTTTCTGTTAGTTTTCCTTCTAACAGACAGAACCCTCAGCTGCAGGTCTGTTGGAGTACCTGGCCGGCTGTGTGAGGGGTCAGTCTGCCCCTGCTGGGGGGTGCCTCCCAGTTAGGCTGCTCGGGGGTCAGGGGTCAGGGAACTGCTTTCCTATATAACAGCAATGACAATTGAAATTTGAAATTTAAAACACAAGACCATTTACATTAGCACCCCAAAATTAAAATACTTGGGTATAAATATAACAAAATATATGCAAAATCTGTATGAGAAAAACTACCAAACTCTGATTAAAGAAATCAAAGAAGAACTTAACGAAGAAATATTCTACGTTCATGGATAGGAAGACACTTCATTGTTAAGACGTCAGTTCTTCCTAGCTTGACCTACCGATTTAGCGCAAACCCAATCAAAATCCCAGCAAGTGATTTTGTGGGTATCAACAAACTAATTTTATATGGAAAGGCAAAATACCCAGAATAGCCAACATAGTATTACGAAAAGATAAAATCAAAGTACTGACAGTCCCCAACTTCAAGATTTACTATAAAGCTATAGTAATCAAGACAGTATGGTATCGGGGCGGGGGGAGGGGAAGACAAATAGATTAAAGGAACAGAAGAGAGAGCCCAGAAATACACCCCACGGGTACAGTCAACTGATCTTTAACCAAAGAACAAAGGCAATTCCATGGAGGAAGAATGTCTTTTCCACAAATGATGCTAGTACAACTGGACATCCACATAAAAAAAAAGAGAAATGAATCTAGACATAGACCTTACTCCTTTCAAAAATTAACTCAAAATGGATTACAGACCTGAATGTAAATGCAAAACTATAAAGCTCTTAGAAGACAACAGTAGAAAATCTAGGTGACCTTAGGTTTGGCAATGATTTTTTTAAATAAAATGCTAAAAGCGTGAACAATCAGATGAAATTCTAAGTTGGACATCATTAAAATTAAAAACTTTTACTCTGCAAACACACTGGCAAGGGAATAAAAACACAAGCCTCAAAATGGAAGAAAATATTTGCAAAACATATAGCTGATAAAGGACTAGAATCCAAAATATACAAATAACTCCCTAAACTCAATAAGAATACAAACTACCCAATTAAAATCTGGGCAAAAAATCTGAATGAACACCTGAAAAAAAACACACAAATGGCAAATAAGCATAAGAAAAGATGGTCAACATCATCCTCATGAGGGAATTACAAATTAAAACAATAAAGAGATGGCATTAAAAACTATTACAGTGGTGAAATCCAAAACACTGACACCACCAAATGCTGCTGAAGATGTAGAGCAACAGAACTCATTCATTACTGCTTGGAAGATAGTTTGGCAGTTTCATGCAAAATAAACACATTTTTACCATTCTATCCTGTAATCCTTACTCCTTCGTATTTAGACAAATGAATTGAAAACCTACATCCACATAAAAACCTGCACATGAATATTTATAGCTTTAATGATAATTGCCAAAACTTGGAAGCAACCAAGGTATCCTCTAATAGGTAAGTGAATAAATACACTAGTACATCCATATAATGGAATACTATTCAGTGATAAAAAAAAGAATGAGCTATCAAGCCTCAAAACAAACACAAACAAACCAACAAAAAACCCCATGGTGAAAACTTAAATGCATATTGCTAAGTCAAAGAAGCCAATCTGAAAAGGCTGCATACTGTATAATTCCAACTATATGACATTCTGAAATGGCAGCAGTACAGACAATAAAAAGATCAATGGCTGCTAGAAGTTGTTAGGGAGGAGGGGGAAGGGACAGAGGGAAGAATAAAACATGAGATTTTTAGGTCAGTGAAACTACTCTGTATGATACTATACTGGTGGATATATATCATTATATATTTGCCAAAATCAATGGACTGTACAACATGAAGAGCGAACCTTAATGTAAACTATGGACTTTTAATAATAATAATGTATCAATATTGGCTCATTAATTTTAACAAATGTGCCACACTATTAATAATAAAAGATATAATAATAACTATAGGAGTGGAAGGGACATATGGGAACTCAATACTTTCTGGTTAACTTTGCTGTAAACCTAAAACTGCTCTAAAAACTAAAGTCCATTAGTTTTTATAAAAGCATAAAATACTGAGCTACCCACCCAAATGCTTCAGAACCCTGCCTTCCTTTAGGATGAAAAGAGGAAATAAACAGAGCATATTTTAATGAGAATTATTCCAAACTATTCTAATGAACATACCTATGTATTTTGAATACACTTTAGTTTTTAAGAGTAGTTTGAGGTTCACAGCAGAACTGAACAGAAAGTAGAGAGTTCCTATATATCCTGATGTTCTACTTTCAACATCCGACATTGGAATAGTATATCTGTTAAAAAAATCAATGTACCTACACTGACACATCAACACCCAAAGACCATGGTTTACATTAGGGTTTACTCTTGATGATGTACATTCCATGGGTTTTGACAAATGTGTAATTACATGTCTCTATCATTACAGTATCATCATACAGGATAGTTTCATTGCCCTGAAAATGGTCTGTGCTCTGCCTATTCACCTCTCCCTCCTGCCTCGGCCCTGGCACCAGTGATCTTTTTATTGTTTCCATAGTTTTGCTTTTTTCAGAATATCATATATTTGGAAAGCTACAGTATGGAGTCTTTTCAGATTGGCTTCCTTCACTTAATAATATGCATTTAGGATTTCACATGTCTCCTTGTGGCTTGTTAGCTCAATTTTTTTAGTGCTGAATAATAGTACAGTTTTGCAGGTGCCACAGTTTGTTTATCCTTTCACCTCAAAGGACATACAGGTTCCTTCCAAGTTTTAGCAATTATGATGAAAGCTGCTATAAACACTTTTGTGTGGACATAAGTTTTCAACGCATTTGGGTAAATGCCAAGGAACAGGATTACTTAATTATACGGTAAGACTATGGTTGGTATTATAAGAAACTTCCAAGCTATCTTCCAACGTGGCTGTACCACTTTGCATTCCTACAGGCAATGAGTAAGAGTTCCTGTTGCTTCCCATCCTTACCAGCATCTGGTGGTGTTAGAATATGTTTCTAGTTGTTTTAGTAACAATGTTTCTTCCTTCAGCAACAGCTACTCTCACTGCTGAAGACAAATTATTTTGAGGCCACAAACCTCTGAATGGCTTGATAAGAAAGGAAAGTCAAGGAGAAATGAGAGTGAGACTTCCTAAAAAATACAGTGAGTCCACTTTCTGTGTTAACTGTTTATGTGAAAAGATATGTGAATATACTATCAGCCATTCCATAAGCAGGCTGTGGCATCTCTGAGCAAATTAGTCATGTTAGAATGATATCTGAAATGCTAATGGCAAGGGAACATTAATAAGTTGTTCTTTTTTCCTACTTAAGTGACTTATAAATTAGTTGCTTACATTCACTGTAACTAGTAATTTATCTGTACTAATCTGCCTAATTTACCTTATTCTTCTGTATAAGATGAAAATCTTTTCCAAAAAGCATGAGTGCATGTTCAAAGCTTCGGCATTCTTCTTCCGTCCATGCAGTCATTCCCTCTAAAAAAAAATTTAAAATAAAATTCGTGGGCCCCCAAATTCTCTTATGTGAATCACTGATTTTCAGTATGTTTTCCCTATAAAAGGTCATAAACTCTCTCTCTCTCTCTCTCTCACACACACACACACACACACTCTCTCTCTTTCTCTCTCTCTCTCTCTGTATGCAGGAGATTTCAGTTAGAATTACCAAAAGCATGCATACTACAGTTCAAGTCTAGAATACAAAAATACAAACACTGCTTTTTCTCCACTACATTATGAGATGAGAATTTAACATTTTTCTAAAACATGCCTGTTTTTCTGATTAAAAAAAAATTTTTTTAAACAATGAGCGTATTTTTCAATTAGAAAAAAAAACTCTACCTCCTTTATTGGGGGAAAGAAGCTGTTTTGGTCTTACCTCAAAACCACAAGTTCTAGCCAGATGTGGTGGCTCATGCCTGTAATCCCAGCACTCTGTGGGAAGCCAACGCAGGAGGATCACTTGAGCCCAGGAGTTTGAAATCAGCATGGGCAACATGAAAAGACCCTGTCTCTACAAAAAAACAAACTAGCCAGGCGTGGTGGCAGGCACCTATAGTTCCCGCTACTTGGGAAGCTGAGGTGGGAGGATCACCTGAGCTCAAGAGATCAAGGCTATACTAAGCTGTGACCATGCCACTTCCCTCCAGCCTGGGAGACAGAGTGAGACCCTGTCTCAAAAAAGACAAAAAACAAAACCACAAATTCTTTAATTAGCGACCATAAGTAAAGTATAATCAACACATATTTATTTGAAATTGGTGTGTGGAGTGCTATACTCTGGAAATATAAAGGAAATAAGAAACAGTCCATGCTCTCAAAATAATAAATCCCATTCAATTTTCCAGCGGATGTTAATGTTGGTGAATTCCATATCTACTTGGGGCAGAGACCTGGAAGGTCTTCAAAGAGTCATAGCCTAGACTTAAGATTAGTTATTACTCATCTGTATCTCTGAAGTGTCTCATTTGACATGGGAGACCAGGTCCCCAAAGCCATTAATAGCAGTCCGTAATAAAGGTGAAAAATAGTTTGAACTAAAGAAGAAACCAGTATTTTGAGTTTTGAGAGCCTAAAATAATTTTTTTTCAAAGAAGCAGCTTTTCTAAGGGAGACATTTTAATAGACTATCTCAATTCATAAGTTTAAATGTATTATTTTTAGTTTTAATACCTTTCCAAGTCATCTAGTAATATTACTAAGTATTATTTTCATTCCACACATATTTAATGAAAGCTATGGTGCATGCAATCCATTTATATAATGAGAAAAAATACTGAAATAGAAGCTAACCATTTTCCTTGACACACACAAAACATAAGAACTATAAAATGTTATTACATGATTACTAAAAATACAATTCTTGAAATAAATTCAGCGGAATATATTATACATGTTTCTTTTTTAATCTTTAATCTCCTTTTCATTTCCTGTCTGGCTAAAAAAAAAAAAAAAAAGGAAAAAAAACTTTTTTTCAATGAAATCATAAAACCATTCTTTTTAATTACTTTGGACATATTGTCATCTCTGGGGTCTGCTTTGTTCTGTAACTATTTCTTCCAGAAAGTAGAGGTGGCAGGGGGGTGACTAATTTGTATTTGAACAATCTCTGATACATCTAAAAATAGAGTGCAAGAAAAGGAAAAATTATTTGCTATGGAGCTGAACCAGATCTTACAAAAGTGTTACAGGATTGCTCTGTCCCTTAGGATACTTTGCTTATTCTGATCCCCAAATGACCATCCCTGTCATGTCCCTCTCTTAAACCCAAGTGTTTCTTACCTTGAGAGGCCTTTCCATTGCAGCAGTATCTTTCAATTGCTTCCTTTATATTGTGGTTACACTTGAGAAGTTCATATAATGCCTGGGATGGATATTCAATAAAAAGTATTAGAAGTTCATACCTAACAGCATTTTAAAAAACAGGTATAAGAGTTTTGATAAATATTGGAGTCTTGATAAACACTGAAATCCTCTTTAATTTCAGGGCATTTGAAGGTATATTTGCCCAAGCATTTAGTCTATATAACTATCGTGCAGATTGACTCTGGTACCATGTGAGTTTGTTCATCCTCGCGCTACCTCTCAGAAGTCACCTGCCTGTATCATTCTTGACTTTTTTTAAAAACAAACAAACAAAAACACTAGGTCTAAGATTAGAGTTTCCCCTATTTTAGATGTTTCTTTTTCTAGTTTGGAAAAATTAGTTACAGTCTGTCCCTTGATGTCATTTCCTCCCTGTCTCTTTTAGTTTTAATATAAGGGAACAGCAGCAGGCCTGGAATAATAGGCATGGCACTTCAGACTAGGATATAACAGTCTCAGTTATTTCCATCTACTATGAAAGGTGCCACTTTTTAAAATTAGAATATATTCCTATTAAATCTGCTTGGAATTATGAAGATAATAAACAGGAATAACAGAATTCAATTGAAAGTTAAATAATCTATCTACCTTCCCAAGTAAATTTTAAGGAAGTGAAGATGGTTCAATATTAGGAAAACTTTTAATATAATATATCAATAGCCTACATTTTAAAAAATCATCTCTAAGCTAATTACCCTGATCTGATCACTATACATTATGTGTATCAAGACATCACTGTGTACCTAAATATGTATAATTAAATTTTAATTTAAAAAAATCAAATCAACAGCTGCTTAAAAAGTATCTGATATTCATTTCTAATTTTAAAAAGACAAAAACTATAATAGTTATAAATAGATGGATATTATCTTGCTATAATAAAGACAGTAGAACCAAGGATCAGTATTATTCTTAATGTAAAAACCTTAGATGTATTACTTCCACCAAAAGCAGGCACCAAATCACTGTTATTACCAAATATCTCAGAGTTACAGCTAATGCATTAAGACATAAAGCAGGACTAATAATGTTAAGGAACAAAAGTGTAATTTAATAATGACCCAAAAGCCAGAAAACCACTCCATAAATGTATGCAATTATGATGTGTCAAACAAAAATGATATTACCATAAATTTTTTAAAAAGCAAACTAGAAAACCTGAGAAACACCTGAGTCAAGTAGTTTCAACAGTTTAAGATACATTTTTTTAAAAATTGGTATTTCTCAACATCAACAATATACAATTATAAATATAATAGAGGGCCGGGCACGGTGGCTCACGCCTGTAATCCCAACATTTGGGAGGCTGAGGCAGGCAGATCACAAGGTCAAGAGTTTGAGACCAGCCTGGCTTCAAAAATTAGCCAGGCACGGTGGTGCGTGCCTGTAATCCCAGTTACTCGGGAGGCTGAGGCAGAAGAACTGCTTGAACCCAGGAGGTGGAGGTTGCAGTGAGCTGACATCGCGCCACTGCACTCCAGCCTGGGTGACAGAGCAAGACTCCATCTCAGAAAATTACATAAATAAATAAATAAATAAATAAATAAATAAATAAATAAATAAAATAGAGCTCCCCTTTCCAATAGCATTGAATACACACACATATAAAAGATATTGAGGAATTAGTGAGATGCATGTGATATTCAAAAAAGCAAAAACATTTGAGTTTCTAATGTTATAAAGGTTTTAATTCTTCTAAAATTAATATAGACTTGAAATATCAATACAAAAACCCAACGGAATTTCTTTTTGACAGCTAGTATAACTTCCCTATGTTACTTCAGAATTCAAGCTTGTGTCTGCCTACCTCTGAATACTTATTAGTCAGGGTTGGGGATTCTCAGTGATAAAGGCATATGAAAGAAGCAGAATGATGTCAGAGGGGCAAAACTTAGGGGTATTCGAAAAGCTTAATAGGCAACGTTCCCATCCCCCATCCCACATGTGATGAGGAGAGTATTCTGAATCTACAGGTACACAAGCGCTTAACAAACGCTCCTAAGTCAAATTTATACAGTCTTAATAGACATTACTTTTTAATCACTTCCTAAATAAAGTTGAGAATAATTCAAAGAATACACTTATAAAATCTAAAAGTCCAACCACAGAGAATGTTTAAATAAATGAATTACAAGTATAGGATAAGTACACAGTATGTTGAAATTTAGGGAAAATTTTTTTTAAAAAAAGTATAGGACAGACTATACAGACATCAAGAATGAGGTATTAAATAATTCTCAATGGCAAAGGAGAATAAGATTAATTAATTAAAAGGATATAAAATGGCATCTCAAGTAAGACATATGTAAAAGTATTTTTTAAAAGACCAGAAGAAAAGATACAAAACTACAGTGAAGTTATCTCTAGAACTCAAGGTTATGGTTTTTTAAACCAGTATTTTGCACATTTTAAAACTCTATCAGAAAAGATATCTACTTCACATGTTAAAAATATCTGTATCAAATATAAGAAATCAAGAAGATACTGTAAACTGGCTGCTGTTTCAACAGAAGTTGAAGTATACCTGTTCATTGTCCCTTGTGTGTGTTCCTGCAGAAATCCTATCCATTATTTTTTCATTGCCAGTCCTTAATGAAGTCTCAACAAGGTATTCCTTAACTTTGCTCTCCAAAACCACATCAGGACACCAAAGTAACTGGTCTTCGTTTTCATATACTGATAAAGAAAATCCCATTAACATATTAAAAATCACGAATGCACTCAAAGACGTACACAAACAATTCTTTGTCTTCCTCGATAGGCTATCCAGTGGGACAAGTAAATAACTTTGAAGACACCAGTAATCTGATTAGCCATTAAGTAGGGCCTTTCACACACAAGCGAAAATTTAACTTTATTATAGGCCCAGGATTCCAGGGGCCAAAGCAAGTAGCTTTTTTGGTGGTTGGATATACTGACCAATCTGAAGGCTCTCCATGCCTAGTAAAGTCTAATATAAAACCCCATAGTGGTTATCTTATACTCTTCTAATGAAGGGGCAAAAATAACCTGTGTAAATTCTCTAATAACCTCATTGGAATTTTCTCTTGAAATCCCTAAATTGCTCTATTAAATCTCTAGAGGTTCAAAATTGCAAATAAATAAAACCCAAAATATCTGGTAATAAGGAAATAGCTAAGAAAGATATACTTTTTCTCCCAACAAGATAACTTTTATTTCAAGGAGAAAGTAGATTAACCAAACCTCCCTAGGGAGGTTTTTGGGAAGAGGGAGAAACAGTAAGAAAAGTAAACTTTCCACAATCTCTTAAAGAGACTGATATATTAATGAACAAAATGTCATTAAAACAAGTTTATGTTTTATTAATGCACTCTGCCACTTTACTCAAAGCTTCTACTTTACACTATAAAGTAATATGAATGGCCCAAGTATTTAGTCCAGTGCTTCAAGTGCAATCCGTTCTTCAAGTGCATAATACTGACTATAGCTAATAAAAATAATTTACTGAGAACACACTACCAGGTACCAGGGACCATGATAAGGGCATTATCATCCCAACTGTAGGAGGCAGGCATTGTCATTCCCAGTTAGCAGGAAAGTTAAAAATAAAGTGTGCCTGTGAAGCAGTAAGACTTGACTTTTGAGAGAAGTTCCTAGAACTTTCTTTACTCTTTGGTCACAAGTGAAATAGGTAAAACTATTTGGGTTTATTCCCTCAAAAGATAGAGAAAGTACACCTTCCCTCCAATCTGCAGCACTGACAGAATATCACCTCTACTATGTGTGACCTAAAGACCTACAGTTGCTGAGCATGTACTTGGCTCAAAGGCCAAGTGTTGCATTTGGGTGGTGAGGTGAGAAGGCTGGCACATCTGAACATCATCAGCTATGTTTTGCTTCCCCTGGGACAACTGTCTTTTAACACTTTGAAAGCAGTTTAGGAAAACGGTGTTCCTAGTGGCTGCCATGGCTAACAACCCCAGGGTAACCACTCCTCCCCTCCTTTAAATGGAGGATGACCTGGTATGGAGGAAAGGAAAAAGAAGGACTCAGGAAGTATTGTGTTGGGTGCTGCTTTTGCCCTTGTGACTTCACAGGGATAAATCAACTTAGGGAAAAGGCCAAACACCCATGGAAATATTCCCGAGTTCAACTAAGAAGGTGTACCTATATTTTTATATCCTACCACCTTATCCCCTCCATATTTTGAAAACCAACTACAGTTGGAATGCACCAAAAACATGAGGAAAAACTGATTACACATAATTAGGAGTATACAAGCGAAAGCAGATCCTTACATTTCACTTCCTGCTCTTTTGGGGCTGGGGAAGGAGAACTTCTTCCAGTCTCTTTTTCCCTCAAGAGTTTTCTTTCCAGAAGACTGTATCTTAACATTCTCATTATCTCAGGTGATGAGATCCTACCCACTTCTACTGAAGCAGGATGAAGGCCAAGGCACAGCAGTGCGGGAGGCTCTTCACTATTCGAACAGGCACTGAGCACACTGGCTCAGCATGTGCCTTGGGCGGGGTGGGGGGTGAGGGGAAACTCTGAGTCTAGTGATTAACTTTGATACATTTTTCCTAAGTCAGGCCTAAAAATCCTAACTCCGCATGTTTCCCAAATCTATCTATATATTGCCAAGGCTGGTATAAAGCCAGATATTTAAATAAATGTATCAAGTGGTAACCTTATCTACCAAACATTATCAAAATCAAAAGCTTTCCTTACCTTTCTCATTACCATCGTACTCTCCAAGATAAGGGGGAATCTCTGCCTGATATTGTAAACCAATCATTATTTCCTACAGGAAAATTGAGAGGTAAAAATAACTTATTAAAAAAAAAATACTGAAAAAAAGCCCCAACTCATTAATCAGTTTCTACAGGTCAGAACAACAAAATTATCATAAATCATTTCAGAAATATTTTTAAAAGCCAATTTAGTCCACTATATTAACTCAGCTTACCTTCCTCAAATCTTCAGGTGAATTACCACTGTCTGTTTCAACATCTTCAACCTCTGATTCCTTATCACCATCACATGCAGTATTTGCTTAAAAGACAAAAATTAAAAAGGTTTTTACTGCCTATTTTTGCAGAACCTGGAAGAATGCCTGTTGTATTTTACAAAATGTTGTTAAATATGTGAGATCAGCATAAGTATACTAAACCACCTGCATGTTTCTCACAATCAACATTGGTCAAAATGAGACACTGAAAATCCTAATAAAGTATATAGTATCCTGGCCGGTGCAGTGGCTCTCACGGCTGTAATCCTAGCACTTTGGGAGGCCGAGGTGGGTGGATTGCTTGAGGTCAGGAGTTTAAGACCAGCCTGGCCAACAGGCTCTACTAAAAATACAAAAAAATTAGCTGGGCATGGTGGAGGGTGCCTGTCATCACAGCTACTCGGGAGGCTGAGGCAGGAGAATCGCCTGAACCTGGGAGGCAAAGGTGGCAGTGAGCCAAGATCATGCCATTGCACTCCAGCCTGGGCAACAGAGTGAGACTCCATCTCAAAAAAAAAAGTGTATAGTATCCTGATAATTATTATGGTATACTATTAAATAGTTTGGGAGGTAAAAGGAAACCACTGTGGTCACCTTAAAAAGAAAGTAAAACACTGGAGTTCTGATTATACTAATCCAGGAGATACACACACAGAGTTGCATACTAGGTCCATCAAAACTGTTTTTGTACACACACGAATGCATGGATATTTGAACTTATTGACCAAACAGTTCTTCTATCATAAAAATACCTAAAAAAAAAAGTGAGATTGCATCTAAGAAATTATTTTAGTCCAAAACATTTTATTTATTTATTTTTAGAAACAGGGTCTCACTCTGTCACCCAGGCTGGAGAGCAGTAGCCTGATCATGGCTCCCTGTGACCTCAAAGTCCTGAGCTTGAGTGATCCTCCTACCTCAGCCTCCCAAATAGCTGAGACTACATGTGCATGCCACTATACCCAGCTAAGTTTTTTATTTGAAAATTTTTTTGTAGAGACAGGGTCTTGCTATGTTACCCAGGGTGGTCTAGAACTCCTGGCCTAAAGTGATCCTCTTACCTCAGCCTCCCAAAGTGTTGGGATCACACGCCCAACCCCAAAACCTTTTAAATATTACTGATAAACATTAAGAGGTAACACCAAGAACTAATAGGAAAAAGATGAATCATTAAAAGTAAAAATATCTTTTGAGCACTGATAAGTTTTCAAAACTAGGAGAGCAGGAGCCTTTTAATAGAAATTCAAAAAAGGTCTATAAAATTTTGTGGTCAAACTAAGATTGGTTATCATAGCAACAGATGAGTCTTGAGAAGGAAAATGGCCTTGTAAAAATAAAGTCAATATTTCCATTTTTATTTTATATTATTATTATTATTATTATTATCGAGACAGAATCTCTCTCTGTCACCCAGGCTGGAGTGCAGTAGCATGATCTCCAGCTGGCTGTAACCTTCACCCCCAAGGTTCAAGTGATTCTCGTGCTTCAGCCTCCCAAGTAGCTGGGATTACAAGTGCGTGCCACCACACCTGGCTAATTTTTTGTATTTCTAGTAAAGAACAGGTTTCACCACGTTGGCTAGGCTGGTCTCAAACTCCTGGCCTCAAGAGATCCGCCTGCCTCGGCCTCCCAAAGTGCTGGGATTACAGGTGTGAGCCACTGCACCTGGCCAAATATTTCAATTTTTAAATGGCATATTAGTTCACCTATACCCCAAAAGAAAGGTTATAATCTTGTTTAAATTATAGAAGTATTTTATCTCAACCACGTAAAATATTTAGAATATTCTGACACAAATTACTGAACACAATAAAATGTACTAAAGCTACAGTATCAATGTTACTATTTATCAGTAATCCACTGGGTTTCTTACATCGTAAAGGCCTAGGGAAGAAATCAGAAGTTTCATGGGAAGTCACAGATGGCGTCAGATCGTCCGCAGAAGACTGAGTTTCCTCGTCATCACCTGACAATAGGTCTTTTGCTATTTCCTCCTGGAAGAATAAGAAGGCAGTGCTAGAGTTAGAAATGATTACATCACATTAATTAAGAAAACTATCTTTTTATAACATATAATTAAGAAGCAGTTGGAACCTTATGAGAGAAATATGAAATTCTCCTATGATTTACTTCATATACATAAATATTTAATATTAGATGTTATATAATATTCAATAATATACTATTAAATGATAATCAGTGCAACTATATACTTAAACAATTGCCTAATTTGTGGGTATGCAGAGAGCTTATCTAAAGCTGTAGGCTAATTTTTAGTGAATTTACAACAAAAACAGTCTGACTTTTAAGTGGTTAACAATTATATTCATTTTCTGTCAATAATAAAACTGAAAAAATGCCTCCAACCTCCACTCTTCCAATAATTTAAAAGTCCGACTAATGAACAGCTGACTACTGACATAATTTTAAAAGAAACAAGTTTGAATTAATTTTTACGTAAGTATACAGTCATCCTTGTGCCTAGCACAAAGTAGCCACTCAATAAATACTTGTTAAATGACTATGGTCATTAAGGTCTGTGGTACATTAATATCACATTGACTTAAAAGTGGGAACAATATAACTCACAGGAAGAGGTTCCAAGATGTGGATTCCTCTCCCTGCCTGAGATCTGAAAGGCAAGGAAAGGTTCCCAGGGATCTGTTAGCAGAGGCCATGGCTGTGTCAATTTTCCTCAGCAGGGACTAGGCCTCCCCACAACCAGCCTATGTTAGAGATGGATCACCGCGGTCTTGGCTGCTGCAGCCGCTGTCACTCCCAGAGCCAAGAAAACAGAACTTCTCTCCAACCACTCCACGCCTAAGCCAGCTTGGTTTGAAGGCTTCTGGGGGATTTATTAATCAAGGCTTTTATGTGTTTATAGGATCAAAAGAAGTTAAGACAAAATCTAAGTTTAGATACAATGTGTCTACACAGGAAAGATGAAAACATTACGGGAGAATATTCAGGCATGCAAAGTACCATGAAGCTGCTATTAATACTACTCTTAACATAGTGTGATCAAAGCCAAACAAAGTTTAAATCAGCCACCGAAATAAGCACAATGGGTCAACAAGAAGTTTACATTTAAGAACTATTAAATAATACTTTAAATGGAAGTAAAAGCAGTCAATGGTAACAGACCCTGAATTTTCCTTTCAAATGCTCACACTTACTTTGTCTAGTGTCATGTCTGGTAGTTCATCTGCCAGTTCACTCGGGGAACTATTTGCACTGGAATTTGCAACTGCTGGAATTGTAGGTTCATAGCCATAGAATGCCAGTAAATCTTCTAGAGGCATGGTTCCTTCCTGTTCAAGCCAGGGCATAAACACGGACTCAGCAGATGTCACAATACTGAACTGCAGGTAAACTGTACTGTCCTTAGGTTCAGAAAGCACATTATCAAAACAGCAGAACAAATCAAAGGCAAGTTTCAGTGTTTCTTTTTGTGCTGTTGTCAGAAAACAGGACCAAACACCTAGAGCTATAATTAATGCATAAACAATAGCCTAACAATTAACACCTTAGTTTTTATTTTCCAGAAGCATTTTACTATTTTAAAAATTCCTCAAATATTTGCTTTAGTGCCTTTTTTTTTTGCTTTCAAGTTAACATAAAGATTTGCCCTGAAAACATTTCCAATTGATCAATCAATAACTTGTAATTCACAGCTTCTTTCCTTGCATTTAACAGCTGACCACTTGCTTTATTCTTCATGTTAATTAGAAGACACCCAGTAGAAAACCTTTGCTGAATGTTTACTAACATCAGCAATATTTATGTTCAAAGCACAATTATCCTTTTATATTCTTACTACATCTCATATTTTTATACCAGTTTTTTTAAAACAACTGTCTGAGGAAGATTATACTGTTATCACCATTTCACAGGTGAGAAAACTGAGGCTTAATTCTGGGTTTGAATCCCAGTTCCCCAAGTTATCTCACTGGCTGCACTGCTTTAATAAAATTACATACCCTGGCTACAGTGCTGCCTATGTTATGAATACCTATGCCATGTCTCATAGTGACACCAAGTCACTGTTTCCCTCTCAGGAATCCATGTGAAAATAAGTGTTACCATGCACTACATAACATTCAGTGCATGCAGACTGCATATACAGCCAGGCTGCATATACAACTGTGGTAGGAATAATATGCTACACCATATAGCCTAGGTGTGTAGTAGGCTACATTAACTGCTTTTGTCTAAGCATACTCTATGATGTTCACACAGCAATGAAACTGCCTAATGACGCCTTTCTCAGAATGTATTCCCTCGTTCAGTGACACACAAAACATGCCCACAGTTGATCACAAAGTGACCAGAGAAGAGCCAGTGATGATTCCTTAGAGGGCCAGCTGGCTGCCCACAGGGGATGCAAAAGTTTGGCCTTCACCTTTGCAGGTATGGAACTTACGTAATTTATTGTGCCTAACTAAAACAGATTTATGCTAAATGAACTTACAATCAGGTATATGATAGAACACTAACTTATAAATTTGCAGTAGTAGACATACGCCTTTCTAATGACCATAAATGATCATGAAAATCTTTTTTAGCTTGGGATTTAAATCAACCAAAACTCCTTTGGGAGCATGGAATCAGCATAAATTGAGTTGGATGGTCAGAACAGGGTGAAGTTCACCTACACCATGGGGAAACTTCAATGAATTATTTTTCTTCCAAACCAAAGAATCCATTGAAGGTAACAAGACTTGGATTTACAGTCTCTCTACAGTCCTATCTTGCTCCTTGCGGAGTCCATGCAGCCCATTCCCTTTGGCTCACATTGGTTCTAATATAAGAGGTGCCTGGGTTGCAGCCTTTGCCAAGCACCTGTCAGTAGTATTTCTTCAGAACCTCACAGTTTCAGACTCTCTCCCTGAAATGGGGAGTGGCAATTTTCACCTTTTATGCACTGATGGTCCACCTTCCCATCATTTACTCAGTTCTAAGTACTTGGCTGAAGGCTACTAGCTACTGGCTACTGGACATACAAATGAAATTTACTGAAGAATCCGTGCTCACAAGGAATTCAGTCTCAGTGGGAGAAACTGATGAGTTAGCCATTATGATACAATGTGATGGCTTCAATATTCAATTGTGAGTATAGAGAAGGGCAGACCTACACCCTAAGAATACTGGTATAGAGTATGGAGGTATGCACAGAGGGTGAAGACTGAGCTAAGTCTTGAAAGATGACAAG
This sequence comes from Pongo pygmaeus, assembly GCF_028885625.2. Classification (NCBI taxonomy): domain Eukaryota; kingdom Metazoa; phylum Chordata; class Mammalia; order Primates; family Hominidae; genus Pongo; species Pongo pygmaeus. Next base: position 62,238,395 of record NC_072377.2, read on the forward strand.
GCTTTTGACAATACACAAATATAGGGCTGTCAAGTTTGATGAGTGTAACAAACAAATAGAGCCCTGAGATACAGAGTAACACTCGGGGCCCACTTTCAGAGGGTAGCAGGGAAAGACAGTCAGCAATCTTCAGCGGAGGCCTGAAGTCTGAGAAGGCCAGTCCCATGAAGAGTATTCCAGGCAAAAAAAAAAAAAAAAAAAAAGACACATGTGAGGCCTGAAGGTGGTTCCCTGCTAAGCCAAGTGGCCAAAGTTTGGTGAGGAGAATGAAGAATGGCTCAAGAGAATGGAAAGAGAGGCAGGGACAGATCACAAAGGGCCTCCGGGCCAGGGAAAGGAACTTGGACTTCATTCCCAGGGCAATAAGGAGCCATCGGAGACTCATAAAAAGGGAGTACCATGGCGTTATTTCTTCTTAAAATACTGAACACCTGCATGAAGAAAAGTTAAGAAGGGTGGAGAGATACAAGAGAAGCAGGGAAACCACTTAAAAAGCCTCATGCTAGGTGAGGGTACTGATACACAAGAGGAGAGAAGTGAAGAGACATATTCTGAGGTGGAACCAAATGGGTCACTGGACGTGGGAGGGAAAGGGAAGGAGGACTCCCCACTTTTCTATTTGAGCAATTGCCTAGATGGTGGTAACTTCTGCCAAGATAGAGAATACTAAAGGACTAAAACGTTTTTGAAGAAAAAAAAAAAATCACAAGAGTTCTGCAAAGGACACAGTTAAGTTTAAGAGGCTATGAAACATCCAACTAGAAAAGTCAGGTTGGCCAGGAGCCTGGAGCTCAGAGAACCAGGCTGGGCTAAAGATATAAATCTGGCATTCATTAGCATCTAGAAGATATTTAAAGCCACAGAAGTTGATGAGCTCACCCACGGAGAGGGTAGAGAGAAAAGAGGAGGGGATTTATGCTTATCAGAAGAACTTTCAGATGTATTACACTATGGGCAATGGGTATGTCTGAAAATTCTTAAACATGATTTGTATTTTGGAAATAATGTTCTAAGGGAAGTAGAATGAGAGCCTGAACTAAGGAGGGGGATTATTTGAGTGAAATTTAGGGAAAGATCCCTTTCTTAGGTTACTTGATAGAAGGAATGAAAGCAACATAGGAGTCTAAATGGATTGCCAGATTTCTGGCCTGAGAAGTTAGGTAACTACAGCACCACTATGAGACAGAAGCACAAGATAAACTTAAGGACAGGATGGTAACGATGAGTTTAAGGTGAAAGTTAAAGCAGTGGGTTTGAGTGAGAACACCCAGAAAAGGCACACAGAGTGAGAAGATAATAGCCAAAACCCTGGAGAATGTTAATTAAAATGCGGGCAAAGAAAGAAAAGATCATAAAATAAGAAAGAGGGAGAAGCCAGACAAATAGAACCAGGAAAAAGTAGGATTACACAAATTAAGGCAGAAACAAGTATGGATAATCAGGAATGGTCACTTGGGTCAAATTCCAAAAAGAAACTAAGCAAGAGAAAGACAATAAATCTTAGTATCTGGCAATCAGGAATTATTGGTGACCTGGGCCAGGCGCGGTAGCTGCTGCCTGTAATCCCAGCACTTTGGGACGCCAAGGTAGGATCGCTTGAGCCCAGGAGTTGGAGACCAGCCTGGGCATTGCAAGACCCCTTCTCTATAAAAAAAATGTTTTTTTAAATTAGCCAGGGTGGTGGGGTACACCAGTAATCCCTGGGCTTTGGGAGGCTGATGGGGGGGAAATTGCTTAAGCCCAGGAGGTCAAGGCTGCAGTTGGCTATGATGATACCGCTGCACTCTAGCCTGGGTGACAGAGTGAGACCATCTCTAAAAAAGTAATTATTGGTGGCCTTATAGCATGGTGGAAGAAGCCAAGCTAAGAACTGAATGCGAGGGAAGAAAGTACATACATGACTTGAAACTTGGCTACAAAAGGAGAGCGACTGAGGGCAACACAAGATCAAAAGAGAATTTCTTCCAAATGTGGGATGTGCACAAGTAGGATTCTTATGTGGAAATTTATAAAAAAAAAAAAAGGTAGAAGAATAAATTGAGGGCAGGAGGGATAGAATCTAGAGGTTAGCCTGGGATATCGCAGATACTTTGCAGGACAGGAGGGAAAGAATAATATAAAAGTTTGTACTTGTGAGGGAGACAGGAGGTTCCCAGCATTCACTCAAGAAAACCCCCACTTTTCTATAAAGACACAGGAATGACCATCTGTTGAGGGAGAAGATGACCATCTTTGTAGAAACCTCATTAATAAGTTCAAGGGATGACACTGGTGGCCAGAGGGCTGATGCTAAAACACAAATCATTTGTACCAAAACTTTTAAAGCAAAACTGGAAAAGGTGAATCTAGTCTCTGAGGCACTTCACAAACGAACTCTCTTTGAGAGCCTATTAATAAAGCACTTAAGTCCTTTAAAACATAAAAACAATTTTTTCAAAATTGAATTAGTAAGTCTCAAAGTCTGTAAGGATCTGTGGTAGCTAAATCAGCTTAGAAGTGTGACCCATCACCTTATCCCAGGTATAACGATTTTTCTCTTCCTTTTTTTGGGTATTTTGTTGAGCCTATTTACATTTTAAGGGACACAGCAGTCTAGTCACACTTATAAATGAACTGTTCTGTAAGTCAAAGGATTTATATCAGGAAGAGAACCAGATTTAAGGCAAAAGATCCACTAATTGCTAACCAATATCTTGGACAAATCACCTAATCCCTCTCACCTCCATTTCCTCACATACCATCATTTCCTTGATCCTACGATGCACTCCCTCACATATCAGAATCAGGATGTAGCCTGATACTAAAGTGCAAACTTCATATACAAGTGTTCCTCCACCACCTACACTGTTTGGAAATCAACAGTAGGCTGGGCGCGGTGGCTCACGCCTGTAATCCCAACACTTCGGGAGGCCGAGGCGGGCAGATCACGAGGTCAGGAGATCGAGACCATCCTGGCCAACACGGTGAAACCCCGTCTCTACTAAAAAAAAAAAAATACAAAAATAATTAGCCGGGTGTGGTGGCGGGCACCTATAGTCCCAGCTACTCAGGAAGCTGAGGCAGGAGAATGGCGTGAATCCAGGAGGCAGAGCCTGCAGTGAGCCAAGATTGCGCCACTGCACTCCAGCCTGGGCGACAGAGCAAGACTGTCTCAAAAAAAAAAAAGAAATCAACGGTACATCCTACAATCAACAAGGCCTCTGAGCCTAGAAAAATAATGCCAGTATTCATCTGACACAACTAATGGCATTGCTGGATGGACCAAATGAGACTGTCTGAGATGCATGTCAATGTTAGTAACTAACGCCTGTCTGATACCTTAAGGCACAGGCTGCGAAACTATATACATATAATTTGTTTAAATGTCTGGTGATCTTTTTTTTTCCCAGACAGGGTCTCAGGCTGTCACATAGTCTGGAATACAGTGGCACAATCATAGCTCACTGCAACCTTGGAACTCCTGGGATGATCAAGTGATCCTCCCACCTCAGCCTCCCAAATAGCTGGGGCTACTAGCATGCACCACCACACCCAGCTAATTTTTAAATTTTTTTGGTAGAAACGGGGTCTCACTATGTGGCCCAGGCTGGTCTCAGACTCCTGGGCTCAAGCGATCGTCCCACTTCAGCCTCCCAAAGTGTTCAGATTACATGTGTGAGCCACTGCCCCCAGCCTAAATGCCTTTTTTTCTTTTAACAAAAAAGGAAAAACCTATACTAAAGTCTAAATGGTAGAAAAAGTGATATTTTACTTTCTCATTAGTGCTTTTCTGAATTTTTGAATTTTTCTCACAGTGAACATCAAGGGGGTAATTATATATTAATGAAAGTAGAAATAAGAACTCTTTAAAAAGTTCTACCAGCCAGGTGTGGTGGCTCATGCTATAATCCCAGCACTTTGGAAGGCCGAGGCAGGTGGACTGCCTGAGGTCAGGAACTCAAGATCAGCCTGGCCAACATGGCAAAACCCCGTCTCTACCAAAAATACAAAAAGTAGCTAGGTGTGGTGGTGGATGCCTGTAATCCCAACTACTCGGGAGGCTGAGGCAGGAGAATCACTTGAACCCAGGAGGCAGAGGCTGCAGTGAGCCGAGATTGTGCCACTGCACTCCAGCCTGCGGGATGGAGCAAGTCTTCGTCTCAAAAAAAAAAAAAAAAAAGTTCTACCTATAAATCTAGGTCTATTAAAAGCTCTCAGATGGCAGTAATATGCATACATTAAAATATATAAAGATATTACATAAACCCTATTTTAGTATGTTTAGTAACTAAAATCTAGCCACATATTCTATACTCAAAGAGCTACTATAAGAAAATTGCTTTAGTACTTACCTTATTTTCCATAACACATGACGTACTAAAAATTTGTAAACACCAAAATATGGGCCACATTACAGTCAACACACAACTGAGTTTATTTACTATGAACATAAAAACTTATAATTCTTGAAAATGAACATTAACATCAATCCCCTAAGACTGTTAACGTGCACCAATACCCAAATCACTATTCCACTAATAAAAGATTAAGAAAATACACTATTTCAAGTGATACAGAAATAATCAAAACATAATTTAAAATTCCTTCTAAAAGCTTGATCCTTACTCTTTATATTTGTGTCTCTACTGTTTCTTTTATTCATTTTCATGTTTCATTAAACATCAATAAAAAGAATAGAGACCACATGTATACAGTTGTACTTTACTACAGATAAGAACAACAGATCAGAGCAAGTGGGCAGTTAAGTCACTCTTCTGTTTCCCTGTGTATTAACATGAAGAAGGAAATAAAATAACACTCCACTCCTGCCTCACAAAGCTACTAAGCAGAGAAGATGATATACATAAGAATGTGCTTGCCCTTTTCAAGAAAAAGAGGTATAAGAAACTCAGGGGATAAGTATCATTTCTGGAAGCTTTTGTTATCCTGGCTGGTAAGAAACGTTCAAATATGGTTAAGTAAGCATAAATCCTACACGTTTTCAAGGTAACCCCTATAGGGACCTCTCTATATACAGTCCTGGTATAAATGCATGAAAATACAGTTCGTTTGAATTTATATTGACTTGGGGCTTAAAAAATTACAAACTACACTCACTCTTGCCAACCTTTTCAAAGATGACTTTTAAAGGAGCAGGGGATGGGATACTACCAATTTATATTTGAAAATACAGTAAATTTTTTTCAATTTTCTTAAAATATTCCACTAGATCATGAGTTATTTGAAGGAAAAGGCTTCTCTCTGTATCTACTACAGTACTTAGCCAAATTCAAGTTTGACCCTCAGCAGAATAGTATGTTACAATGGAAAGAGGGCTAGACTAGGATTCAGAAATAATCTTAGGGCCTATAGTTTTCCGTATCTCAATTTTCTCGTCTGTAAAATGCCTACGTGTACCTACTTCACTGTGCTGATATAAGCTTAAAAATTAAGTTAAGAGATACAAAATAATTTTGAAAAATTAAATGAAAACATACTTATTAGGCTATCCCCCAAAATAAGAGTGAAAAAAAAAAGGATTATGATCCTATTTTTATTTCAGGTAGATTATTTTTAAAATTACAACAGAATTTCAAAATCTTTGTAAGTTTGTATATTAAAGTAAATCTTATACCTTTTCTAAGTCTTCAATTTCCGAACTGAAGTTTTTACCCTCATCCATCATTTCCTCTTCTTCAAGAGTTCTTTCATCATCATAGTCATGGACCAACATCTCAGCAGTGGGGTCAAAATCATGATCCTCAGAAGACAAAGACCCAACTGGAATAAAACAAACTGAATCACTTTATACATTTACAAGGCTATTAACAAAAGAAAATAAAAATTTGTGTTCTTCTGCCAGTCCCTTTTCATGTTTATATGAGGGTTTTACTAAATGAATTTACTATATACTTTATAGGTTATAAATTAAGACCCTATGATTCTGAAAATATGTCTAAATCAGCAAAATAACAAGGCAAAGTTATTCACAAACACTTTTATAAGGGGTCTAGTCCACAAGAAAACATCTTATGATAACAACAAAGTGATTTAAGCAGCATGGTTTTAAAGAAACATTCTAATAGAAAAAGGAGTCAAACTTGCTTATCATTTCATCTAATACATCTGTCTAAAAACAATAGCAAAATATCAGAAGGATTAAATTTCCATGAATGGAAGATTTCACAAGAATCTACTATACACTAAGACGCACACTTCAGGATAATATAAATTTTACTCAAATTCTAACCCTCCAATAAAGACAGAAAACACAACAAAAATCTGTTTTATAAAACAAACACAAGTTTCTGTGAAGCAGCTATACAGCCATTCAGCTTTTAAAAGCATTGTATCACTTTACATGTCTCTAACAGTACTTCAAATTCCCTAGCATTAATCAGACAAGCATTAAACTGTAAGACTTTACTTTGGATTACTAACAAAGTTCTTAGGATTATGTGTAGGGAATACAGAAAATCACATCTGAAGGTTTTGGAAGATATATCCATTGCAAGTTGTTTTGGATAATTCATACTTGTTTATAAAACTATAATATCTTTTAATAGCAAATATGAAGTCAATAGGAAACTCCAAAAACCAAGAGAAGAAATGACTAAAATCCATAATCCCAAAGAAATGAAATCCAATTTATTAAAAAAACAGGATTTTGTCCACTTGTTTTACTCTAGTATCCAATTCAATTAGACCAGTAACCCTCAGAGCAAGGAAGGAAAGTATCAGAAACCGAGGTTGGAGGAAGGAAGAAGTGGATGGAAGCATACTCAGCATAAAAAGTTTAATCTGTTCTTACTCAAGCTACTGAATATTTTAAAATTTCAAACATTTCAGGACAGCGTGAGATCATTACCAAAACACTGAACTAGGCCAAAAATTTTTCACTATGGAAAAACCACACACATAATTCATTATTTTTGATTCTGGGTTCAGAGAACTCTTATCTAATTAGTTCTAAAAATACAATTTCTACAGGACTTAATTTCTTGGCAGGTTTACATTATGTTATCTTCCTTAATGTTGAAAAATATCTGCTCATTTAAAAACCTGTTGATTTACATGTGGTTTAATTTAAAAAGAAATACGGGCCAGGGGTGGTGGCTCATGCCTGTAATCCCAGCATTTTGGGAGGCCGAAGTGGGGGGATCATCTGAGGTCAGGAGTTCCAGACCAGCCTGGTCAACATAGTGAAACCCTGTTTCTACTAACAATACAAAAAAATTAGCCAGGCATGGTGGTGGGCACCTGTAATACCAGCTACGTGGGAGGCTGAGGCAGGAGAATCGCTTGAAGCTGGGAGGTCGAGGCTGTAGTGAGAGCCAAGATCACACCACTGCACTCCAGCCTGAGCAATGGAAAAAGACTCCATCTCAAAAAACAAAAAACAACAAAAAAGAAATATGAATATTTATTAATTAGCTCACATCCACCATTACAAATTTTCTTTTTTTGAGGAATTCTTGGCAAGTTCCATGGCACGCCAAAGAGGCAGAAATGAAATAGATGCTGACTTTTCCACCTCTTTGGTAGCAGAGCTCCTCTGGGCTCTTCTGTTACTCCTCTATCACTTGGCACAACAGGCCTCCCCTTTAACATGGAAGGTATTCAATAAGGGTCAAAAATCGAAGGAGCTGAGGGTCTACTCCCAGCTTTGTCCTTGGCTTTTTGGGACCTAAAGGAAGTCATTTAAACTTTCTAGGTCTAGCTCCTGTCTTCCATTTGCAAAATACATGGGGATGACTGAAAGGACCTCAAAAGTCCCTTCCAGCTCTAAAATTCTCTTTTTAAAAAACTGGCTAATTAATCCCAGCACTTTGGGAGGCCGAAGTGGGCAGATCACTTGAGGTCAGGAGTTCAAGATCAGCCTAGCCAGCACGGTGAAACCCCATCTCTACTAAAAATACAAAAAAATTAGCCGGGTGTGGTGGCACATCCCTGTAGTACCTACCAGCTACCTGGGAGGCTGAGGCAGGAGAACGGCTTGAACCTCGAAGGCGGAGGTTACAGTGAGATTGCGCCATTGCACTCCAGCCTGCGTAACGTCTCAAACAAACAAACAAAAAACAAAAGCAGGCTAGCTGATTAAAAACAGGTTACACTGTCTTTTGGCTTATTTAGAGCGCAACTTCTTAAAAGAAGTCAGTGATACCAAATGGAAAAATTCCATTAATCCAGCTGTTTGACATCATGTATATATTTTCCTAAAATCAGTTATAACAAAAAAGTTCATCTCAAAATTAACAAAAATTTTTAGAATTTTAAAGATACAGACAGCTATTTTTAAAATAGCTGCAAATTTCTTCTACTTGGTGTTATAATACCTTAAATGACAGTCAAGTGAGGCTCTGAAGGTGGAGCAGATAGAAAAAGTAATAGTGTAAGGAAACTGACTATTCACCCTACGGAAACAAGTTGTAATGGAAGATTTAGGAGCTCATCTGTGCTCCATCACTAACGAAAGTTATTTAAAAGTCTCCTCAACTGTAAAATAATGGAGTTGGACTAGTCCAGAGGTGCCTTTCCTGTAGACTATGAGAGGGAAGAGAGCAAAGAGGTAAGCTAGAAAGGAGATGAGAAACTGAAACAAAGATACCTTACATGATTAGCACATGAGGAAAGGTCCTTATCATGGACCTGCTACAGGGATTCTACAGACCCCAGATTGTGTGTAATTATGTACATGTGCAGAGTTCTGGGACACATTCCTTGCTTTCATTAGATCCTGACAGGGGTTTCTGACCTCAGGAAAGTTAAGAAACACTGTACTAGATGACCTAAGATCATCTCAGCTCAGAAGTCGAAATCACCCTTTTTCTGTGCCAAACTTGGAAGTTCTGTCTTTTTTATTAAGGTAGCTTTACCTCTCAACTTCCAATTTTAACACAATTCACAGACATTTAATTATGAAAAAGAAACAACGTAAGAGGAGATGAGGGGTTACAGTTAGTAAAGTAGTCCCAGAGTTCTTACAAATTACTCAATCTCTAGAAGAAACCGAAGTTAAAATCTAAATTGCTAAAGTTGGTGTCAAGTTAATTTGGGATTAACTGTTTCAGGCTCGGAGGAAAAATAAGATATGCAATAATTAAAGCCATATTACTTAAAAGAACGCTTGTCTTAGCAACTTTGTAACAGTTACTTTTTCAACATGCCAAGAGAAAACAAAGAACAGTATAACTCTTCCTTCCCCAAACTTTACTAAATGCACACTGAAACTTAAAAACCAATGAAGAAAAACCTGCAGTATACATTTCTATGGGGAATCCTTTAGCAACAGACCTTTGAGCCCACATTACCCACTGGGAACCACCGAAGACCTAAGAAAATAGGACAAACCTGGGCTCGAACTTCCAAAAGAAGCCTAGGAGAGAGAGAAGAAAACGTGAAGTTAGATCGCACAGCCGGGGAAAGAGGCAGCGCCGGCAACAGGGCGCAGAGGAGGCGGAGTCGAGCGCTCCTCCGCAGCTGCCAAAAGTGCAAGACGTAGCTTCGCTCGAAATCGCTCCTGGCCCCTTTCGGGCCCCCTCTTGGCTGCCTCGCCTTCCTCCCCGAGTCCCAAGTGTACAAACTCACAGACCCGGGACGAAGCCCGGAGTCTGAGAGGCAACTCCAAGTCGCTTCTTGGAGCTCAGCAAGTTACAAACCGGAGAAGCAAAACCCAGAGCAGTCGGCTCGCACCATCAGTCCCCCATCCCTGGCATCTCCGGAGTCCTCCAAATCCCACCCGGCTCTCCGAAGCCCCAAACAACTCGAAACGTAACACCCTTTTCTGGAACGAACTCGCGTTCTGAGCACCTAGTTCGCCCCTGGGGACCGGGAGCCCCAACTCCGAAGCCGACCTCTTCCCCTGGAGCGTAGGCCAGCTCGAATTGGACACTCGCCCCCAAACCAAAGCGCGAGCCCCCCCATCCTCTCTCTCGAGTCCAGAGATGCAGCTCCTCTCAGTTCCAGGGATGCTGGCTCCTTCCAGAGTGTTCAGTCCCTCCCTGGACCGTCAGCGCGCCCCCCGCCCCAGCGAGCTCCAGCCCAGGGGCTCCTGCCACACTGCCCCCTCCCCCCAGCTCACCAGTCCCGGGGGACATGGCCGGGGCAGCTTCGCTCGCCCAGCCTTCCTTCCTCCAGCCCAGAGAAAACTGGAGCTATCAAGCCGCTCTCCTGGAGAGGGCGTCGAGGGTCTCGGTCTGCCCTTTAACCCCAGGGGCTCCAACACCTCCCGGGCTGCGGGGTGGGGAGTCCCGCTCTTCTGCGAAGCCCGGTGGCCCCGCATCCCGCTCTTCTCCGCGCCCCCAGCAAAGTGAAGCGTGCGGCTCCTTCGCGCCGCAGCCCGGGCCCGGTGGGCCGGGGGCACAGCGCACGACTCCCGCAGGGCAGTGGCGCAGCCCGCTCCCCTCTTTGCGATCCGGCCGCGGAGGGGGGGCTCGGCCGGTTTCCACCCACCCGGGCCCCGGGAAGAGGCGCGGAGGCGCCGGCGGCCCGCGTCAGCGACCGGGGACACGGCACTGTCCCGTCCCTGGGGCAGGGCTCACTGCAGCCGGCCGCCACCTCCGTCCAGCTCGGTCGCCCGGCCCGACCGGGGCCGGAGCCGCCGCGGCCTAGTCCCGGAGGGAGACCGCTCCCGCGCCCGCTCCCGCCCCCCGGCCAGCCCCACCACGGCCAGTCCCCGCCCCGCGACCCCCGCGTCGCCACGCCGCCCATCATGGGGCCGCGGAAAGAGCCCCGGATCCCCCAGGCTGGCTCGGGGGTCGCGGGGAGCCGCTGGGCGCCCGCTCCAGCCCGGCTGCTCCTGCCCGGTTTCCCTGCTCACCTCCGCCATATTGGTACCTTTAGGGCGAACGAGCAGCGCCGAGCCCAGTCCCCGGATGGGGCGCCTGAGCCAATCGCAGCCGCCGCCGCCACCGCCGCGGTCCGCCCGGCACCCGCCCGGCGGCGGAGGCGGCACGGCCCCTTATAGGGCAGGGCGGCCCGCGACGCCCCCGGCCCGTTCGCACGCCGACGCCGCCCGGTGCCCCTCGCCACCCCCGCGCCGGCCACAGCCGACCAGACCCGCACACGCGCGCACCGTCCTTCTCCTCCTGGCTGGTGTAAAGTTACTGCCGAATTGGAGGCAAGTGGGGGACGGACGGACGCGCGGGCGCGGGACAGACCCACGTCCAGCCAGTGGAGGCCCAAGAGCCGGCGGGCGCGTCTGGGGACCGACCCACAGACACCGCGGCGCGGGAGGGCGTGCGGGAGGCGGGCAGGAGACTTGGACTGGCAGGCGATGTGCAGGGGAACTCGACAGACTCAACTTCCCTAAGAGGAGGAGGCGATCGATGAAACAGACAGATGTGGGAGGAAGCCCTGGGAAATGGGAGAAGAGGCTGGTGGATGGCAGTCAGTCCAGAATGAGAGGTCTACAGTCAGGCACTTTGCCGTTTCCACGAAGAGACCTGCAGGAATGGGAGATGGAGACCGGTGTACACTGGCTCACGGAGTGGACAATAGAAGTAGACATTTGCCAAACAGGTTATTGACAGCACAGAAGAAAAGACAAAAGATCGACAGGGCAGAGAAATGATGTTGAATATACTTGTACAGTTCAAGAAGATGCCCAAAAAATATAAACTGTGCTGTTATCAAAAAAAAAATTAGACCAGTTCTAGGAATTGTTCATCACCAATGTGTCTTAGGGGATGACCCAGAGGTACTTGATACATCTGTTGAAGGACAGGAACAGCATATCAAAGACCCTGAACTGAGTCTCAAAAATTCTACCCCTCACTTCTCCAAAAAGGCCAAACATTTGGGTAGGATCATAAAAGGAACCTAGTCCGCTGTGCAAGAGGATGGGTGAAAGACGGAGCATAAGGCTTAACAGGAATACCTGCTCCTACATGTTCCTTATGACCATTTGCTCTTCATTGAGGGAGATTACTCTCCGGAAGGTCCACATCCGCACTGAAAGACCTTGAGCCAAGTACACAAAAATATACACTAACGACTGATTGGAGAGTTATGTCCTGCAAGAAGTTAAAGTAAGGTATGGAGTTGCCCTGGCAAATTTGGAGGACACATTGTCCTAAAGTGGGAGGCCAGTTCTATCTGTGGAAAAGAAAGTCGGCTGTAAGATACATGGATAAGTGAGATGCAAATACAATCAGGAATTATAGCAGGACCCCACAGGAATTTGGAGAGAGTGATTTCAGACACAGAGCTCTTCTCTCAGCTTTTTTCTAAAACATACGTAATATTAAATGATAAAGACAAGTTTTTAGAAGCTAAAACTTTCCATACTTCATACTTTTAATCCAAACATGAAAGATCTTGATTTTAACCTGGGGTCCCTCCAATTCCTTATTGCTGGAGTGCATACTGAGTTTGAGGCTGGAGACTGGAGGTAGGGAGAGGGTTATTTTCAAATTTTTTGCCAAGGCATCTCAAAATCAAGCTTATACTACTGGTAAAAGTTATTTATGTATGGAAATTTTAGGGAAAAATCACTCCAACTATTTCTAAACATCATAAAGACATGGAAAATTACACTTTCCCTGCTGTGAAAGATATCTTTCGACGTTTTATCCAGTCAGATAACTCAAAAACAGCTAAACTTTGAAACCAGACCTTGGCACACATTGTATGTACTGTCCTCAATGAGGCGTTCAGAGTTTTGAAAGTAAAAAAAATGGCTTGAAATTAAGTACAAGTGAATAACTTTAGAAATGAGGCGGTGAGCACGCGCTGTGGACAGAGCCATGAAACAGTGCCCTGAGCAGCTGGACCACAGTCTGAGCCACGTGAAGAAAGTGTCTCCAACAACCTGCCTCATACATTACACTGGGAAAAACATTTTCTTCCCAGCAAACTTGGCTAATCCAAACTATAAATGTAGTCTTAGATTATATGTTTTGCCATGACTGAAATATACACAGATTTATTCACTTGCATTAATCTAGTAATGTTTCTGTAGACTTTCTTTATATTCAGTTGTAAAGATTTTGTATAGGCATTTGTAATTTTGATGCTTGTATGCTCCCTATTATAGTACATCGTGTAGGGAGTCTGAGTCCATGGTGTTAAATAAGGATTCAGACAAAGATAAATGAAGCTAAATTTATTAGCAGTTAAAGGAAGCAGAGCTACTTTCCCCCACCTGATCACTAAAGAAAGTTTACCACTCAGTCTTACATAACACATTCTTTTATGATAAAGTGTGTAAAGTCTACTTTATGTAGATGGAGCTCTCATTCTTTCTGATTGACGAGACTTTCATGAGTCAGTACAGATTAAAAATCCTTTTGACCCAAGGAGTTTAAATTAAAATACTATTACTTTTTACTTTTATTATCCTGTAACTATGCAATAGAGGGCATTATATAGAAAGTGCTAGATGCTAGGCACTGTGGGACCACCATAAAAATGTCCTTGTCCCCCAAAAGCTTACAATCTAAGTAATTTCCGTAGGCGGTAAATGGATAGGTGAGCAAGGAAAACTAAAAACCATAGTAACCTCCTAAGGAGAACCAAAATGTCATAGATCCTCCAGCCATCTTTAAAAAGGAAATAAATCAAGAGAGGTTTATTTATAAACATGTAATTTTAGAGGCTTCCAGTAAAATAATACAATAAAATAAAAAAGTATAAATATAAAAAAATGAGGACCAACGAAACTAACTAGACTAGGAGGTTAACACCAAAGAAAAAGTAAGGACAAGGATATGCAGGTTATGAGGTATTAACACAATACAATAGTTAAGCCATAAATGTAGAGCTTTCTGGCAGCCAAAGCAAAAAAGGTGAATGTAATCAGTTGCTTGCTTCTCATTGGAGAAGCATACAAATGTAGGAGAAATATACAAATTCTTTTGGTAACTGTCTATGAAAGTTGAGAGCACAATATGAATGACCTACTGAAAGCAGTTAATGGGGCCACAGTAATGCAACATAGATATTTAGGCTTCTGCAGATTCCATCTAACCCATGGGAAAATAATAAACTAACCAAAGTTAATGTCTCAATCTCAAATGCCCATAGTAGTCAAGCAGGCATAATGAATGAGTGAAGCAGGCTAGTGTAGACAAACGCAGGAGTAATAGCAAATTTGGAGACATGTGTCCTACTTAAACAGGGAAGCCACTACACACTACTTGGGTCAGTTTCAGCTTACTGGCCCAATGTTTCCAGTTTCAATTTTCCAAGAACAGCTGGCAAACTGAATTTTTATGTGAAACCTCCTGGTTGTAAAATTTTGTCAACTAGTTTTTTAAAAATTTAAACACAGTGTAGATCAAATAAATCATGTTAAGTAAATCATGTTTAACCTGGGAGCTTCCAGTTTGCGAACTCTGATCTAGAACATCATCTTAGCATTACTTCTCAGCATAGCTTATAAGACTGTAATGCCAACAGTTAGACCTAGCATCAGGCCAAACTACTTGCATTTTTCTAAATTTATCCACTTCTCCTGTGTGATATTCAATTAAATATTTTTTGTTGGAATGAATGGCCACTCTCTGAGAAAGCTAACTGGTCATACATAGTAAGTTTTGCCTAAACAAAGATTGTTAACAAAAGAAAGATGATCTGCATGGTAACTTTAAAAAAGAGAGAGTTCTCACAGTTCAAAAAAGGTTTCAGTTAGTTTCTAAGAAGGGAACTTGGTCCATATACGTGAACATATATCCAGCCCGTGAGTCAGGGCCATTCTTAAAATGAGATGGATGCATCAGGCTGACATAGCTGTGCAAGCATACCCAATTGGAACTTCCAGTTCAATGGCTTTAAATTGCAGGAACATCCTCAAAAGAATTTGTAATAACTGTATCCCTTCTTATGTATTCTAATTGACTTCTAATTTTGTCATTATAAATTTAAATAGCTGCAAAGGATATACTAACCTTTCGTAATGATGGTCATTTAAAAATAAAACCATTATATAACACTTAAAATGTATGCAATGGAATCTAAATACTATAACAATTTGATATTTCATTATTCTTTTAAAAAGACATAAACATGTTTCTTTAATGGTATGAAATTTTACGTGATTCATTTTTCTCCTTGAACTCATATTCCCATTCTACTTTCTCCAAAGAAGTGTAATATGCTTTATGCTTAGAAGTCTTTTGTTGATACCCTACAATCTTTATCTGCAACAAAAATATCCTTGTAAATTGATAGTAAAGAGAAATAATTTTCCTCCACATTGAATTATCAGTACAATTACTACTAATTTACATTTGATCTAAACAATATACATGTATTAGAAGTTTTGAGTAAAGCTTTTTGAACAAAAATTGCATTGGAAATCAATCTATTGATAAGATGAATACGATCTGTAAAAATTAATTCATGTACCCATGGATGAATATTACTTAATGCTAGAATGGGAGTTTAACATCAATTTTATTCTTAGTCTTTATTTGTATGGAAGTAAGGTTTGAGAAACCATATTCATACACAAGTAGATAGAAATGGAAGGGTTTTGTTACTAAACCATCACTCAATTTGTTGATCTCCTTAGTAATACATCATGTTATGATCTTCTATCAAACATTATTTTTAATAATCTATACACTGATGTTTTAAATGTGTTCCTTCAACTTTGTTGAAAGCTAAGAGTTAAAAGCTACCTGACTTGAAAAAGGATTTTTTACAAAGCTATTATAGCTCATCCCTATAATTCACTTCAATTTTGATGAAGATTACCAAAAAAGCCTTTGCCAAGACTTATCAAATGACTGTTAATTGTACTGTTTCACGTAGAGGCAATTATTTAACTCAACAGGCTCAGAAAAGGGAAGGAAAATGGGAGCAGTGTTAATTTTAAGACTCTCTTACAAATACAGTTTTGTTAAATAAAATGTTTATATCTTATCACACGTTTTAAATACATTTTTGTCAAAACCTTGGACTGGAGCCCTAAATCTTTCACTTGTGGAAGATGTCTGCCACATAACCTAACAAGCAAACCCTGTCCCCTTTGTCAAACCAAACTGCCAAGTCTGACTTGAAAAGTCTGATTTCATTTTTCAGTTCTAAGAAGCATATTAATTCTTATTTTGAGACATATTTGAAACCACTGAGAAATAAATTACAAAACATGTATTATAAGATAGATTACTAAAAGCATGCAATTCAAGATTAAAATGATGTCAGATCTAACCGAATTAATTTTTTCATTTTACAAGTTATAAAAAGAGTAATCAATACGCAGTTCATCACTTAGCTTGTTATAATACAATGTAGCATGTGGCTACAAGTAATGTTATGTATATTGCAAAGAATATGATAAAAGGCATGGTATTTCTTTGGTAAACAAGTGTTACAGACTGAATATTTATGTTCTCCCCAAATTCATATGTAGAAGCCCTAACCCCCAGTGTGGCTATATTTGGAGATGGGGCCTCTAAGGAAGTAATTAAGATCTCCATGCTACCTTCTTGGACTTTGCTGCTCCCATTATATTCAAACTTTGGCCACTTTCTTGGCCCCTGCTTCCTGGGTTGTCTTTGTTTTCTGGCTCTCAGCTCCCTCCTAAGTGGTAGCTGGTGCTTTGTGGGCTTAACTGTGCAAACGTTCAGCACCTTGAACTTGCCTTTCCCAGACATCTTGCCCACTGCTTTTTGAGTACTGCAAACAACACCTGCCATTAACTCTGAAGTTTGGACAGGCTTTCCAGGATGCCAGGGGCCAGAGCAGAGCAGGAAAAGGGTGACCTTGGTCCACTAGGATTAGTGTTCTTATAAGAAGGGACACTAGAAAGCTTGCTCTCTCATAAGTGCACATTGTCCCTCTCTCTCTTTCTCTGCGTACATGCATCAAGGAAAACCTGTGTGAGGACACAGTGAGAAGACAACTGTCTGCAAGCCAGGAAAAGAACCCTCACCAGAAACTGACTCTGCCG
The DNA here is from genome assembly GCF_028885625.2 of Pongo pygmaeus. Taxonomy (NCBI): domain Eukaryota; kingdom Metazoa; phylum Chordata; class Mammalia; order Primates; family Hominidae; genus Pongo; species Pongo pygmaeus. The sequence continues at coordinate 62,255,271 of NC_072377.2, forward strand.
GACCTTGATCATGGACTTCTCGCCTCCAGAACTATGAGAAAATAAACGTCTGTTGTTTAAGTCACTCAGTTTGTGATTTTTTTTTATGGAAGCCCACGCAGACTAAGACAACGTGTGCAGTATTTGCTTTTGAATCTGGTATTGCTGAACATCTGATATTTGCTTTGGAATAAAAAGAATTATGAGTAAAAATTCAGAAATACTTCATTAATTGTATTTATGTTCAAACTTTTCTTATATACACGTATCGGATGATAGTAAAATGAATATGCTGCTGCTAAAGATAATCAGTCCAGGAGTTGGCCTATCATTTTATTTTTATAAGAAGTGGAAAAATATTAATATTACAAGAGAAATCATGTAAGGATATTTATTTGTGGCTTCTATCCAGTGTTCATGGAAATGTGAAAGTCTGAAAACATTTCAAAACTATGGCCTATGGATGAGTGTGAAGACTAGTTGAAAATACTTGCTTAGATTTCAATAGTGATTAGTATTTCTTACCAATGCTGGGTTCTTCACTTTGTTCTTTCCAAACCCTTCTTCAAGAGCAATGTATTATTTGACAAAGGCTAAGAAGAAGTCATTAAATGAAAAGTGCTATCCTCTTTACTACCTTTATGACTCAATATAATATATCTGATATTGGAAAATCTCAACAAGAACTAAAATACCCCATTCCTCACACCATGCTTAACCTTTGACTAAAATATATGTAAGACAGAAAGATTTAACATGTATTAAATATGGCCTAAAACCTTACTATATTTCCTTGATTTCAAAGTGTATTTGCAAACAGCTTCTCTAAGGATTTCTTCTTATATCTCATTAACTCTAATGGTAAAAAAAGATTTACTTCTCTAAGATTGACCAAAAAGCTTGAGCCAAACAACTGTAAAAACTGACAATTACTTCATAGTTCTGTGTTGTACTGTATTGGAATGGAAGCTAGAGAGAATTTGGGAAAAGCTTCACTTGACAATTTAAGAATTTAGCACAAAGAAACTGGGGGCAACAAACACAGGTTACTGGGTTTGAGTTGGGGTATAAAGGGCAAGGATAAACAGGGAGTTCTCTCAATGAAAGATTATTAGTACCTCCAAGGCAACTATTAGCAGAACTAGACTTATTTTATGGCTGTTTAAATTATCTGGAAGAAAGAATGCACAACTTACGGGATGCCAGTGCCTCTGTTCTCCATTCCATTCAAAGAATATGCTCCAGGTTTAGCTTGAGATGGGAGACTTCAATCTTCTGTACTCTTGTTTGGCTTCTCCTAGTGTGAACATCTTGCTGCGTTGAGTGTAACTCTGGTGTTTAAAGATACACATTTTTTTTTTTTTTGGTACAGCATGGTCTGTAAATACAAGCCAACTTCATCATCTGGTGTTCAACTAAAGAAACACCCAATACTGAAGGAAAATTGGCTGCATCAGACTTTTTGGGAGGCTGTATATTCACTTTCAATGTGGCACTTTCCTAAGGCATTTTTTAAAGTTTCATTTTTTTAAAAAATTATTATTATGAAATATTTCAGGAATAGCAAAAAGTATGCCATTTTTCTTTGTTTTTCATTTAATTTGCACAAACTAAACATAAATACAATATAATTCCATGTTATAAGTATTTATTGAGTACCTATTAAATGCATATTATTTCCTATCTCCCAGCTAGCTTGCAAGGTGAATGTTATTCTCTCCATTTTACAGATAAGGAAACTAAGCCTCAAAAGTAAAATTTAAAATTTAAAATTTACCCAGTTTAAAAATGATGAAGCTGAATTTGGACCCAAGTCTGCTTAAATTTAAAACCTGGACTCTTCTCTTAATATCAAGATGCTAATGAGTAAAACAGGAATCATTATAAAACAAAAAGATAACATTTAAGTGAAATCTTGATTATGAATGAGAAAAAGCAATCTCATTTGGAGGAAAAATGTGCTAAACTAAAGATCCTAACTTTTGGAATAAACTGTGAAACTGGATTTTAAAAAATATGTATCAGATAAACTTTATTGTAACAACAATACATTTAGGAAAAATAATCGGAGTTATACAGTACTTGAAAGATGGTAAGCAGAGGGAGCTATCTCAGTCCCTCCTTGCATACACTTGACCCAGCACAGTGCTTGGCAAATGTTTGTTGAATGAATGCATCAGGCTCTAGTTCAACAGCGGTCACTTCCTTGGAGAGAAATAACCCAAGGTATGGATGATGAGGACAGGCAGTGCTTCCTAATGCATCCTTAGGGAGAGTGTTATACAGGAGCAGTCATCCACTTATTAATCCATTTAGAAATAATTCCTCTCCTTGGCCTTTTGTTCGGTTAGGTCTGCCCATGTGATACACGTACCAGGAAGCCTAGCCATGGATACTAGTCCTCTGGCTTCAGTGGGCAGTCAGCCCTGCTGCTCACCTCTTCTGACTTGCTCTCATCCCCTTCTCCCTCCACCTCCGATGCCTAACTCTGCTTGATGTTGCTTCACAGAGCAGTGCCCCTTGGTGCCCCCTTACTTGTCTGACTCACTAGGACACACTTCTTAGGCTTTCACTCTCAGCATTTTCTCTGGGAAATGCTTGGGTCACTTCTAACATCTCCACTCACCCCCAGCTGCAGGTTTTGCTTGGTCCACACAAGATCCATGTTGGCCACCTCAGCTCTACCTGGCCTTTCCATCTGGGATAGAAAGGGACATATTGTGCTCACTATGCTGGGATCTGTACGGGAATATATCATGCAGCTATGCTGCAAGGCAGCTCTCCTCACTCACCAACTTCTGTGACAGCTTTTGAAATAACGAAACCCCAACATTTATATGTTCATACAAATAAACCCACCCCACCACCGGGTGGATTTCTCTCCAAAATTATGATGTCAAAGTTGTATAAGAACAGGCCAATCCTTTGGAAGAACCTCTGTACATAGAAAGAAGGAATTTCAGGAACTGTTTATCTCAGAAACAACCTTTGTGCTGTACTAGTTTTCTTGGACTACCATAACAAAATACCACGCTGGGTGTCATGAACAGCAAAAATTCATTTTCTGACAGCTTTGGAGAGTAGAAGTCCAAGATGAAGGTGTCAGCAGGTCTGGATTCCTCTGAGGCCTCTCTCCTTGGCTTGCAGGCGGCTGCCCTCTTACTGCGTCTTCACATGGTCTTTTCCTCTGTGTCTGCATCTTTTGTGTCTCTTTGCGTGCCTGAATTTCCTCTTCTGATAGGACATCAGTCAGATTGGATTAGGACCCATCTTAATTTTAACCTCATTTTAACTTAATCACGTTTTTAAACACCTTCCTCCAAATAAAGTGACATTCTGAGGTACCAGGGGTTTGGACTTCAACATATGAATTTGGGGGGACAGAATTCCAGCCATAACATGTGCCCCCTCAGATTCCTTCCATCCAAACTGCCTCCCAGACTTGCAGCCTCCACCATGGATGACAGCTCTGTCCAGGCAGCTGTGTCCTAGAGTCTGGCTTCTCCTGCCTCTTCTGTACTCACACAGTATGCCAGCCTGCCAAGCATAGTACCAGGCTTCCTGAGTGACTGTCTGAAAGGGTTGGATGCTATAAGAGAAATGTGAAGACATTAACACTCTCCGAGGCAAACTTTGATGATGAGGGAAATGGAGACCGAGGGGTGCAGGTGGTTAAATTCCTTGGATCGATGACTCTGAGGCACTGTGTCTCCACACAGCCTGTCCTGAGATAGTGTAGGGGAGCAGATGTACCTGCTGAGAGACCAGCTGTCACCTGTGGCTTTGTGGTGAAGCAATGATCGGTGTGGGTAAGCATCACCTTGCATGGTTTCCCATCTTCCCCTGTTTAACTTCCCTTTTCCCTTGTGCTTGCTGCCCTGACTTTGTACCTCCCAAATACTCCCAGATACAACATCATCACTCAGTCCTTGCTTCACGCTCTACTTTCTAGGGAACCCAGGCTAGAACATTGGCATAACTGCTAGCTGGAAAATAAAATTTTTTAAAAATGGAAACACCTTATTCATTACAGACAAACACTGGCAAGCAATTTTGGGGCTGATTCTGAGCTATCACTTCATCAATGACATACTCCTGCATTATGTATAATCAGATCAGAGGAATCATCATCACTCTGTGAAATACAGCACTAGACAATGTATCAGTCAGTTCCAACTAGAAAAACCAAAACCATCCTAAGAATTTAAAACAAAGGAAATTAATCCATGAATTGCCTACACAGGTCATGAAAGAGCTGAGATGCCAAACAGAGGACTGTGAAGCAATCCAGAGATTTGTAAAAGCAGAAAGTTGCTACCACCCCTAAGCTGGAGAGATAACAGGAGGAATCAGTGTTACCAGCGGCCGGAGCCACTGGGGGAAGTTGCAACAAACCATCAAATGCCTGACTAGGTAGACCTGAAGCTATAGCTATGCTAGAGATGCAACTGGAGACACAGAGAGAGGGAGAAATATTCTGACTTCTCTCTTCTTCCCTCCAGTTTCTTGCCAGCATCTCCCATTGCCTGAACACAGAAAGAAGCTGGTTGATCTAGGAGCCTGGGAAATGCAGCCTACAGGAGTTGGCACCTCTGTCACTCAGAGCACTTCAGGGGAAGGATATTGAAAGGAATAGCACAGACTGAAGATTGGTCCAAAAAACAAGATAGGCTAACTTGGAGAAACTGTTAGATAGTCAATAACAGATAGTCAATAACAGATAGTCAAAGAAATGTACAGTGGGAGAAAAAATAGCACAGTTACAGCACAGCAGGCATCAGGATAAAACAGACCTGAGTTGAAATGGAAGATTTCCCTATTTATTGGCCATGTGACCTTAGATAAGTCATTTAATTTATCTGAACCTCAGTTTCCTTTCCTCAATCTGTGTTGTAAAGATTATATGAGATTACTTATGTAAAGTGCTTAGCATATTAGCTGGTATCTAATAAGTAATCAATGAAAGACAACTCATAATAACAAGAGACCAATATCTAGTTGGCTTAGTCTGTGATATGGTTTGACTCTGTGTCCCCACCCAAATCTCATCTCGAATTATAATCCCCATGTATCGAGAGAGGGAGGGAGGTGATTGGATCACAAGATAATTTCCCCCATGCTGTTCTTGTGATAGTGAGTTCTCACAAGATCTGATGGTTTTATAAGCATCTGGCATTTCCCCTGCTTGCACTTCTCTCTCTCCTGCCGCCATGTGAAGAAGTTCCTTGCTTCCCCTTCCACGATGATTGTCGGTTTCCTGAGGCCTTATTGGCCATGTGGACCTGTGAGTCAATTAAACCTCTTTTCTTTATAAATAAGCCAGTCTCGTGTATTTCTTTATAGTAGTGTGAAAATTGACTAATACAGTCTGGTTCTTCAAAAAGCAAAGATTTGGATGAAGTAGTTTATTTGGAAGATGATCCCATTGCAAGGGAGTAGGAAACTGAAACAGAGAAGGAAGAAAGCCAACAAATGGTGTATTAATAAGAGAGTACCACTGTGGGCAACAAGGGTTCAGTCCCACAGAGGACCATCTTAGGGAATGGTGTGTAACGCCTTTGAATTGTAAAGTTTTTAAAAGGGGTGAGGTAGCTGGAATTTTAGCTACTAATTCCCATTCACAGTAAAAGCTGCTCCTGGCATTAACTCCTGGGCACTTTCGGCCTGCCCTTCATGAGGGCTAAGCCTACTGTCTCAGCCAGAGCACACCCTTAGGTAATAAGATGCAAGAACCAGGTGTGTACAGGTGCCACCCACAGGGTACCTGGGCAAACTGAGGAATATAGATTAATTATTGCTAGTTGCTACTGCTGCTGTATAGCTGAAAAAGATGTGGGATCATAGTGGGCTATGATCCCACCTAAAATCAGTACAGTTGTACTTCCGTGTTTTCCTAGACCAATACTTTTCAAACTTTTCTGACCAATATCCACAGTTAGAAATATATTTTTACATTGTGACACAGTACACATGAATGTTTATATAGTGCACATTTATACCAAAAGTTTTCTAAAATAATATTCTTTTGAAATAGCATGCACCCTAATATCTTTCTATGTCACTAGGTTTTTTAAAACAAAGATTGAAATTTCCAAAACTGATTTCAAGACCCTCTAAAAACCCTCAGTTTATTGTCCTAGCTACTGCAAGTGTGTACTGCTGCAGTGATAAGGAGCTTGAGCAAGACTGTAAATAAATGATGTCACTATGCCCTAAAGTCATTAAGTACTAAACTAATTTCAGCTGACTTTTTTTTTTATAGCAAGACATTCTCAATGAAGGAAGCAGTATGTTGATTGGTATTTTAGCACTAGGTCTTTAGTCAGAGACGGGAAACAGTTAACAAACACACACTTTGAGTAGCACTGCCCTAGACCGTACTTGAATGGGGTTTTAAAAATGGGCTTAAGACTAAAAATGGATTTTTCTAATGCTTGCCCTTCTCTGTTGTTAAAAGATCCCTAGCCTTCCACAGTCTTATTTAGTATTTCTTGGGGTCTCATAGGGTTATCTCTGATGAAGTTGCCAAACCATATTTACAGAAGGTTCCTACCTTCTCCTTAGCTTCAAAGGCTAGAATGAAAGATGAAGACCACTGCCCCCACTCTGCTCACCCCTGCAAGGAGGACCACTCAGCCCTTACTCCTGTGCTTCCTGCCTTTCCACTCCTGCTGCTGCCAGCATACTGGGAAATAAGGTTCAGGTGCCACTTCTGTGGACTAACAAAAGAAGGGAAACTGGGTCCTACACTGCAATTGTGGGCCCCCGTCCCAGGTCACAGAGGAGCTCTGTGATGCTGCTATCTTCTAGGGCAACAGTCCTCAAACTGGAGTACCCTAGGATGCTCAACCCAGGGCAGTTTTGCTCCTCCAGGTGACATTGGCAATGTCTGAAGACATTTTTGTTGTCACAACTTGAGTGGAGGAATGCTACTGACTTCTGGTAAATAGAGGTCAGAGATGTTGCTAAATATCCTACAATGCACAGACCAGCCCTCACAACAAAGAAATATTTGACCCAAAGGTCAATAGTGCCAAGGTTGAGAAAACCTGCACTAAGGGTACACGTAGGCTTCCCAGGGACAAGTGGGCACTGGTCACTTTAAGCTGATTGGTTAACCTATCTTCCATTTCCATTTGCACCATCTCCTAAATTTGGTTTACCACACTCTGCAAGTTCTACTTTCCCACCTCCTTTTCACAGTGACCTCTCCTCCAAACCCCAAATATACTATCTGGGTATAAAAATCTTGCAGGGCAGCCGGTCGTGGTGGCTCATGCCTATAATCCCAGCACTTTGGGAGGCCAAGGCAGGCAGATTACGAAATCAGGAGATCGAGACCATCTTGGCCTGTTAACATGGTGAAACTCCGTCTCTACTAAAATAGAAAAAATTAGCCAGGCGTGGTGGTGTGTGCCTGTAACCCCAGCTACCTGGGAGGCTGAGGCATGGGAATCACTTGAACCTGGGAGGCGGTGGTTGCAGTGAGCTGAGATCGCACCACTGCTGCACTGCAGACTGGCAACAGAGCAAGACTCCATCTCAAAAAAAAAAAAAAAATCTTGTAGGGCAAGCCAGGTGTGGTGGTGCATGCCTGTAGTCCCTGCTACTCAGGAGGCTGAGGTAGGAGGATAATTTTGAGCCTAGAGGTTCTAGATTACCATGAGCTCTGATTGTGCCATTGTATTCTAGCCTGGGTGACAGAATGGAATCTTGCCTCTTAGGGGAAAAAAAAAAGATTTATGCCAGACATTTCTATAAACTAAATTGGATAAATCTTCAGGGCAAGGTATAATATATAAAATATGACAGGGAGTACATCCTTTGCAACTGTTTACATTTATAATAGAAATCTTTACATGTTAACTTTTTTTTTTGAGACAGAGTCTGGCTCTGTTGCCCATGCTGTAGTGCAGTGGCACAGTCTCGGCTCATTGCAACTCTGCCTCCTGGGTTTAAGCAATTCTCATGCCTTAGCCTCTCAAGTAGCTGGGATTACAGGCGCCTGCCACTGTGCCCAGCTAATTTTTGTATTTTTAGTAGAGATAGGGTTTTGCCATGTTGGCCAGGCTGGCTTCAAACTCCTGACCTAAAGTGATCTGCCCACCTCGGCCTCCCAAACTGTTGGGATTACAGGCGTGAACCACTGCACTCAGCCCTACATGTTAACATAAAAATGTAAGAGATGGAAATACATGTCAGAATAGTGGTTACCTGTGGGAAGGAGAGAGCAGGTATCAACAAGAAGGGAGCATGAAGGAACCTCTCAAGCGGCTGGAAGTGTTCTATACCTTAATCTTGGTGGTGGTAACATGCATGTATAAATATATGAAAGTTCACTAAGCCTTACACTGAAGATTTGTGTACTTTACATAAGTTATATTTCAATTTTTTAAAAGTGAGAGGGTTTTTCAAAATTATTTTGGGATAATAATCAAGCAAAAATATTTGAAGACCACTGTTCTAGGAGACTGAGAGGACTAAGTCTTCCTAGCCTTATGTCCTTGCTTTCCGGCAGCCGTGGTTTAAAACTTGTCTCTCCAGTCCTCTATCTTCAGGGCTTCCTCTTCCTAGGATGGCTCACTTTCCTCCCAGTCATGCCACCAAAGCCTCAGAAGTCAGACTCTGTGCTGGAGATTGAATGTTTGTATTCCCCCAAAAGTTGTATTTGGAAACTTAATCCTCTAGGTGATAGATAGCATTAGGAGGCAAAGTTGTTGGGAGATGACTGGATCCTAAGGATAGATCCCTCATGAATGGGATTTGTGCCCTTAGAAAAGAGACCCCTGGCCGGGCATGGTGGCTCATGACTGAAATCTCAGCAATTTGGGAGGCCAAGGTAGGAGGATTCCTTGAGGCCAGGAGTTCGAGACCAGCCTGGTCAACACAGCAAGAGCCCATCTCTATTATAAAGAAAAGAAAAGAGACTGGAGAGAACTCCCTTGTCCCTTCTACCATGTGAGGACACAGGGAGAAGGTGGCCATCTGTGAACCAGGAAAAGGGCCCTCACCAAACACTGGATCTACCAGCGGCTTGATCTTGGACTTCCTAGACTCTAGAACTGTAAGAAATAAATGTTTATTTTTAAAGCTACCCAATCCATGGTCTTTCTGTTATAGTCACCCAAACAAGGACACTCTGTGATCAGTATGCCCCTTACATCTTGGACCTCTTCCCTGGGCATTTTCCTCCACCACCTGCCTTAATTGAAATCTGCCTCTTCTCCTTGATGCCCTAGGACACCATCCTTTCAGACTGCACAAGCCTCAGGCTCAGGAGGAAGGGTCTGTGTCTTGCTCCTTTGATACTAAGTCAGGATGCTTCATCTGCTAAGAATCCTAGCATTCTCTCATCCTACCTCGACTCCTGATCACTATCACTTAATGACTGCCTGGCCTGTGCCCTTCATCAATCAGAAACTTAATACCTGGATTACACACAGCCTTCTCTACTCTAAGCTCTGTTATTCAGTTAAAGTAATACTTAAAGAAAAAAAGATTTTAATTTTCATGAAGTTCAATGTATCAGTGTTTTTTCTTTTAAGGTTTCTTTTTGTAGCCTATGTATAATAATTTTTTCTTAATCCAATTTTTCAAAGATTTTTATCCTACATCTTTGTGATGGTTAATTTTAGGTGTCAAGTTGACTGGATTAAGGGATGCCCAGATAGCTAGTAAGGCATTATTTCTGGGTGCATCTGTGAGGGTGTTTCTGGAAGAGATTATCATATGAATCAGTGGACTGAACAAGGAAGATCACCCTCACCCAATCTGAGGATGGGCAGGCATTATTCAATTGGTTGAGGGCAAATATAGAATAAAAAGGCAGAAGAAAAAATGAATTCACTGTCTCTTCTGAAGCTAAGATATCCATCTGCTTCTGCTCTTGGACATCAGAACTCCAGATTCTCTGGCCTTTGGACTTAGTGACTTGTATCAAGCAGCCCCCAGGTTCTCAGGCCTTTGGCCTGAAACCAAGAGTTACACCATTGGTTCCCCAGGTTCTTAAGCCTTTAGACAGGGACTAAGCCACCTGCTCCCCTAGTTCTCCAGCTTTCAGATGGTCTATCATGGGACTTCTCAGCCTCCGTAATCATGTGAGCCCATCCTCATAATAAATTGCTTCTTATATCTGTATCTATATCTCTCCTATTGGTTCTGTTTCTCTGAAGAACCCTGACTAATACAATCTTTTTTAAGATATGCTATAGTTTTGGCAGGGGATGGTGGCTCACACCTGTAGTCCTAGCGCACTGAGAGGCCGAGGCAGGAGGATTGCTTGAGCCCAGGAATTTGAGATCAGCCTTGGTAACATAGTGAGAGTCCCATCTCTACAATACATAAATAAATAAAGTTAAATTTAAAAAGATATGTTACAGTTTTAACTTTACCATTTAGGTCTATGATCTATTTTGAATTATTAATAATTTTTATATATAGTATTAGTTAAGAGTCAAGCTTCATTTTTTCCATATAGACATACAGTCGTTCCAGCACCATTTGTTGAAAAACTTTCTCCATTAAGAAAACTCGATGCCTTTGTCAAAAATAATATATAAATTTTATTATCATATTTTAAATTTTATATTATATACATATATTTGGGGAATCCTTATTTTGTTTTATGACTCTATATGTCTGTCCATAAAACAATTCCACACTGTCTTGATGACTGTAGATTTATAATAAACCTTGAGATCAAGTGGCAAAAACCCTTCAACTTTGTTCTTTTTCAAAATTATTTTGGCTTTTTAACATCTTCATTATTTCCATATGAATTTTAGGTGAATCAGCTCATCAGTTCTATAAAATGCTTGTGGGTATTTTGATTCAGACTGCTGAATCTATAGATCCTTCTTTGTTCTGATCTTCCTGGGGAAACACATTCCATCTTTCACATTGTGGTAGTTTCGAAATACATGCATAATTTATCTAATATTCCTCCCTCAAAAAGTGGAGCCTAATTCCCCTCTTCTTGAATGCGGGCTGTAGTTAGCAACTTGCTTCTAACGAATATACTCTAGTGGAAATGATGGTATATGATCTCCAAAGACTAGATGATAAAAGGCACTGTGGCTTCCTCCTTGCTTTTTCTTTCTTTTGGATCACTTATTCTGGGGGAAGCCATGTGCCAAGCCATGAGGACATGCGAGAAACCTTATGAAAAGATCTATATGGTAAGGACAAGAGGCTTCCTACAAATAACAATTAAGGAACTGAGGCCTTCCTCCAACAGCTATGTGAATGAGCAATCTCGGAAGTAAATCTTCCAGCCCCACTCATGCCTTCAGATGACTGTGGCCCTAGCTGACATTTTGATTGCAACCTCATGAGATAACTTCAGTCAGACTCACCCAGTTAAGTGGCTCTCAAATTCCTAATCCCCAGAAATTGTAAGATGATGAGTGCTTCTTGTTTAAGCTGCTAAATTTTGGGGTAATTTGTTGCATAGCAATTGATAACCAATGCAACTATTAAGTATCATATCTCCTGTAGAAGCCCTTGTCATATTGAGAACACTCCCTTCTATTACTAGTTTGCTGAGAGTATTCATCATTAATGGGTGCTAAATTTTGTCAAGTAACTCTTCTAAATACATTGCGGTGATTATATGCTTTTTCACCTGTATTCTGGTCATATAGTGAATTATAATTATTGATTTTCAACGTTAAACCAAGCTTTCATTCCTGGGGTAAACTTTATCCTTGTGGTATATCCATGCAATGAGATAATACTGAGTAATAAAAAGGAAAAAAAAAACTGATACATGCAACAACATGGATGAATTTCAAAAACAATCTGGTTCCATTTATATTAAATTCTTTAAATGACAAAACTAATCTAGTAACAAAAGTATATTAGTGGCTGCCTGGGGCCAGAAAATAGGTAGGGATTGACAGCAAAAGGTAGAAGAAAAGGGTGATAGATATGTTTTATATCTTGATTATGATAGTAGTTACACAAATGCATAGCTCATTAATCAGTACCCTTAAAACAGGGGCACTTAAATGTATATGAATTACAATTAACAAGAGAATTCATGTTTTGAGGCCAGGCGTGATGGCTCATGCCTGTAATTCCAACACTTTGAGAGGCCAAGTTGGGTGGATCACTTGAGGTTAGGAGTTTGAGACCAGCCTGGCCAACAAAGTGAAACCCCATCTCTATTAAAAATACAAAAATTAGCCAGGCGTAGTAGTGGGTACCTGTAATCCCAGCTACTTGGGAGGCTGAGGCTGGAGAATCACTTGGGCCCGGGAAGTGGAGGTTGCAGTAAGCCAAGATCGTGCCACTGCACTCCAGCCTGGGCGACAGAAAAAGACTCCATCTCAAAAAAAAAAAAAAAGAGAATTTATGTTTTGAGGCCAGATGCGGTAGCTCATGCCTTTAATCCCAGCACTTTGGGAGGCCAAGGCGGGTGGATCACTTGAGGTTAGGCATTTGAGACCAGCATGGTCAACATAGCGAAACCCTATTTCTACTAAAAATCCAAAAAAAAACCGGGCATGGTGGCACACACCTGTAATCCCAACTACTCAGGAGGCTGAGGCAGGAGAATTACTTGAACCCAGGAGGCAGAGGTTGCAGTGAACTGCGATCATGCCACTGCACTCCAGCCTGGGCAACAGAGTGAGACCCTGTCTAAAAGTAAAAAAAAAAATAAAAAGAATTTATGCTTTGAAAGTTTATACTTAAACTCTGTAAAACTAAATATTGAAAATTAGTCTTCTAGTAATGTCTGTTGAAATAAAAATGCTAAAACAATAGGTCTAGGGTATCTTTAAATAGTTATCTGAGTTCCAACTAAAGCTAGCAATTTGGTTAATGACCACAGTAAGGGGGAAGACACTGGCCTAGTTAATGGGTTTAATCTATTCCCAAGTTTAAATGATTGTTAAGTAAAGGCTCTGCCATGCATAGAATCATTAGTTAGGAAAACATCATCACTGAGCCTGCTTTCCTGGGGTGAAATTCAAATACACTTGAGAAATCCAAACTCAAGTCAACTGTCCAAAGGAATAAACCTCTACTTAAATGATCCCAGCCTCCCAGCCTCAAAATGGAGGGTTAAAAAGAAACACAATCCATAACTTTTCTGATTTTTTTTCCTCAGCGATGACAGCATTTCTCCTTTAGCCATGGTAATCTTCAAATCTGTCTCACCCTGAACTAGGACCCTTCAGCCTGAAACACATAGAAATGGTACAACTGCCAAGAGTTGTTACTAAATAAACAGCCATAAAAATGATGTCGTTGATAACAGAAGCAATTAACATTATCAACTGTAAATTACTGTCAGTAAAAACAGAGATTTATTCATTATTACCATGCCCAATGCTGACCCTTCTTTCTCTTATTTTTGCATTTGCAGAAAATGAAAAGATTTAAGGAAATGAGAGTCTACCTCTAAATTAGTAATTGCTGTGGTTGTGCTGTCATTCTTGTCACTTTCAGGTTGGAATTCCAGAATTGCTGCTGTCCCTAGGTCAGACCCTCCTGGATTCCTCAGCTTGTCATTCTAGCAACTAGAGCTGAAGAAAAAGAAAAGGGCTCTATTAATCAGAGTTCTCCATAAAAATAGAACCAAGAGGAGATAGACAGATAGATAGATAGATAGATAGATAGATAGATAGATAGATAGATAATAGAGATAAAGATGAGATTTATTATGGGAATTGGCTTATGCAATTATGGAGGTCAAAAAGTCCCATGATCTGCTGTCTGGGAGCTGGAGATACCGAAAAGCCAGTGATGCAACTCAGTCCAAGTACAAAGACCTGAGAACCAGGAGCTACAATGTTTGCAGGCAGTAGAAGATAGATGTTCCAGCTGCAGAAGAGAGAGATAATTCACCCTTTCTCTGCCTTTTTGTTTTATTTGGCCCTCAGTGGATTGGATGATGGCTGCCCACGTTGGAAAGGGTGAACATTTACTCAGTCTACAGACTCAAATGCCAATCTCTTCTGGAAACTCCTTATAGACACACCCAAAAATAATGTTTTACGTCCTAACTGGGCACCCCTTCTGTCAAGTTGATATATAAAACTAACTACCACAAGGGCTAAGGTAGCTGTCAGCTACATTAAGCTTTCCCCGTTCTCTATTCTTTTATTTTGGGGGTAGAATCTGAGAACCCCATTATCTGCAACCCCTATTTTCTAGTGGAGGAACCCAAGGGCTAATTCTGCCAGTGTAGTGAAAGATGACTTTCACAGGGAATCCTGAAGAGCACTGAAGCCAAGGAAGATGCCAAGTGCGTTCAGGTCGGCTAAGGTCAGCGAGTTCAGGAGGAGCTGGGAGCCAATGGCAAAAACCAAAGGATCCTAATCAAAAGGACAGATGATAACAAGAGTAGGTGAAGATATGGAATAATTGGAACCCTCATGCACTGCTGGTGGGAACGCAAAATGATCCAGCTGCTTTGGAAAACAGTCTGATAGTTTCTCAAAAGGTTAAAAGTAGAGTTAGTATACAACCCGAATATTCCACTCCTTATTATACACCCAAGATAAATGAAAACATATGTCTACACAAAAACATATACACAAATTTCGTAGCAGCATTATTCATAGTCACCAAAAAGTGGTAACAACCCAAATGTCCATCAACTAAAGAATGGATGAAGAAAGTATGGACCTCGTAGCTCACACCTGTAATCCCAACACTTTGGGAAGGAGGATTGCTTGAATCCAGGAGTTTGTGACCAGCCTTGGCAATATAGTGAGACCCCGTTTCTTCAAAAAAAATTTAAAAATTAGCTAAGTGTGGTGGCACACACCTGTAGTCCCAGCTACTAAAGAGGCTGAGGTGGGAAGATTGCTTAGGCCTGGGAGGTTGAGAGGTTGAGGCTACAGTGAGCCATGGTTACATCACTACACTCCAGCCTGGGTAACAGTGAGACCTTTTCTTTAAAAAAGAGAAAAAGATACATCGCTACAATGGAATATTCAACCCTAAAAAGGATACATATTACAAGATAGATAAATCTCAAAAACATTAGGCTACATGAAAGAAGCCTGTCACAAAGAACCACTTATTGTATGATTCCATTTCTATGAAATGTCCAGAATAGGCAAATCTATAGAGACAAAAAGTAGATTAGTGATTGCCTGGAACTGGGGGGTGGGGGAGGCATGGAGGGACTAGGGGTTGATGGATAAGGAGTACAATGTTTCTTTTGAGGGTGATGAAAATATTCTGAAATGGTGGCTATGCAATTATAGGAAAAGCTATTGAATTGCACACTTTAAATGTGTGAATTGTATGGCATGAGAATTATATTTCAATAAAGCCATTACGAAAACAAACAATAGAACTAGGGGACCAAGGCAGGAATGGAGAACCCAGATGTTAGCTGGAAGGCGGAAGTTGAGAGAGAGAGCAGGCAGGCAGGCAGCTTGAGGCGGTTCCTAGGCTAGCTGTTTTGTGCTGCTGCTGTGCTGGGTCTGCGCTGTGCAAAGTGAGGCACTGATAGGGCCAGCTGAATTTAAAGGGGCAGGGATAGCGTAGACATCTACTATGCAAAGAGCTGCTGTTTTTACAACAGAAGGCTGCTTTTATAGTTGCTGCTATTAAAGAATTCCAGAGAGGCTGCTCCTGCGTCATGACTATGGGGGAAGCATGAGGTGAGCACTATGTTGATTTGTTTATTTAGACCCTCAGAGTCAAGAGATTGAGTTACTCAGGCTCAGTTCAAGTCCTTTTTTTGTATATTCCTTTATTTAGTCCTTTTTACCTCCATATTCCACCTTAGCAACCATTCTAATGGGCACAGTGGTAGTCTTTTGATTTATATGTGTAGGCTTGAATATTGAGTGTTACCATTTTGTATGCATGTATATGTATCTCACATTTAGGAAATATTATTATATTGGATATCCCATTCTGTTTCTTCCTTTTTCACTCTATACTTTGTTTTAAAGACCCATCTGTGCTGTTAGGTATACATCTGCTTCTTTGCTTCTGACTGCTCACTGGTGGTGTCTACTGCACATTACCTATCCACAATCCCTGTGATTGGCATACACGTTGCCTTCCTGTCCCTGTACTCCAAATAACATGTGGAACCCATGAGACTATGCCTCATAGACCTCCAATTGCAGGAATGTAATTGACCTAAGGCTTAGCTCTGAGCTCTGAAATCTATCTCTGGGTTTCACCTGAGGCCTTGCTTCCTGTGGGCTGCTCCTAGCCAGTGACTGAGCACAGCCGGGCGACTAAGACAGGCTCATTCTTGGGAGACAGGGGACTCCTCCCATGGCTGATTAGGGCTTGAGGACTTCCTGATGGATTTGGAGAACCTTCCACCAGGTTCTTAGAATGCTTCCACCAACCTTCCTTCCCTCTCCTTCACTTGGGGTCAGACTTCATTGTGGTATGAGTTCTCCCATCCATCCCTATTTTCTCTCACAGGTATTCCCTCTAAGAAAATCTTTGTACGTTTAATTGGTTTAATCTGCATCTTGGCATCTGTTTCTTAGACGACCCATGCTAACCCTAATGCTATACCAAACATCTTTGTACATATCCCCTGAGGAGGATGTATAAAGGTTTCTTGGGGATGTACACCTAGGAGGGAAATTGCTGGGTCATAGGGTGGGGCCAGGTTGCCCCTGGAGTGGCTGCTCCCACCTGGATTCTCACCAGCAGTGCATGGGGTTCCTACATATTTGCATCTGTGCCTATTCATGGCATTATGCTGCTAATTTATGCCTGCCTAAGAGGCATAGAGTGCCTCTTAGTTGTTTCAAATTCCTTTTCTTTGATTACTAAAATTATTGATCACTTCTTATACATATTAGTCTTTAGGGATTCCTTTTCTGTCAAAAGGAATTGCCTACTATGCACTTTAGTCATTTTTATGTTTGCATTCCTTTCTTTTACTTTTCAGTTTTAGGAATTTTTTGTATATTCTACATACAAGAGCCACAGTATCTACCACATGGCCAAACTGAGAAAACAGGGTGTGGGGGAATCTCTTCAATTCTTCTTTTTCAATTTTGTATGATCCCTTGTTGTTTTTAGATGTTGCAGGCATCTCCCAATTTGCCATCTAACAACTTTGTTCAGGATGGCTTTGAACAGAAATTCTTAGTTTTAGCGTAATTGACAGCATCATTGCGCTGGAGGAGTGGGTTGTTTGTGCATCACATTGTGGTCCAGAGCTTGAACCATGGCCAGGCACACCCAGACTTCACTCCTGGCTCACCGTGTCCTAGATGTTACCTAGTTCAGTCACTTCTCTATTTTTGTTCACTTTGACTTTCCCCATCCCTAACTATTAGAATGACCTGACCAAATGTTACTAAAACAAACACCATAAATAATATTGAGTCCTTTAATGATGACTATCCCCAGTATTACTTCTTGACACAGGTGATTTTCATGGTATGGGACAAAGTGACCTTAAATCCTTGTAAAGCTGCCCTGACAGCTCCAGCCTACTTACCGTTTTCAAATTCAACCAGAGCAATACCATGCTTCCCAGGTACAAAACGTACTTTCTTGAAACCAGGGAGTGGATTAAATAGCACAGATAACATCATCTCATGAGTCTCTGCTGGTAAATTAACTTAAAAATAAAACAGAATTCAGAGGGTAGTAAGAACCTGAGGATTTGAGTATCAGCTGAATTCAGTGTTTCCTGACCAGGCGGTTGTTGCTACCTGTTCCACAGTTTGGGCTTTTTTCTTTTCTTTTGTCAGCAAAAGTGTCACACATCTTAGAAATTATATCAGAATCTGTTTTTGCATACTGGATTTGAATTGGTTTATCATACAATGGAAATCGTTGTAACTGTCTCAAGGCATTTGTGGATGAGCCCAGTGTCCCACACCCATCTTCGTGGTCTTTAGAGGCACAATACTTACCACATGGCCAAACTGAGAAAACAGGGCATGTGGGAATCTCTTCAATCCTTCTTCTTTAATTTTGTCATTCATATTGTTGATATAAATTAAGTGATTTGGTCTGATATCCATGTTTTGGATTCAATTGTTCAAATAGCCTGAGGCCTGCACCATCTCCAGTAAGTGCTCAGTAAGTTCCCTCTCTTTCAACTTTTCATCTCAAAAACAAGGACAATATGAGAGAATCCTACTCATCTAAAGCAACTGGGAAGACAGGTAGTTGACTGATAAAAATAATCATTAAATACCATACATATGTTAAACATTTTCTTTCAACTTAAAACATACAAAAATATTCACTTATTTATACATCGTTATGTAGGGCATAGGTCTTTTTTTTTGAGAATGGTCCGCTTACTGTACTTCACACTTTGTCTCTTACTTAATTTAGATTAATAGTACATTGGTGACAATTTTCAGTTTGGGATTCTTTATTTTTTAATTTTCTATTTTTTTAGAGATGAAGTTGCTCAGGCTGGTTTTAAACTCCCAGGCTCAAGCGATCCTCCTGCTTCTGCCTCCTGAGTAGCTGGGACTACTACAATAGGCATGCCCCACCATGCCTGTCCTGTTTGGTATTCATTAAAGTGTAACAAAGCTGCGCAGGATGGTGCATGCCTGTAGTTCCAGTTACTCAGGAGGCTGAGGTGGGAGGACTGCTTGAGCCCAGGAGGTTGAGGCTGCAGTAAGCTGTGATCATGTCACTGCACTCCAGCCTGGGTGACAGAGTGAGACCCCATCTCTACAAATAATGATAAAATGTAGCAAGACCTTACATCTTCTAGATTTTTATAATTTTTTCTGCCTTTTTACAGTTGTTCTTATTCAGATTTAATTGAACATAAAGTTTTTTTGATTATATCTTTCCAAAGCATTGCACTTAATTTTCTTAGGAACAACTATTTACACTTATGTTTAATCAGTTTATGTACTCTTTAATTAAATTGTACAACTATAACAAGTACAATAGGCTCAAAGCGTTTGGTAACAAACACAATTTTTTCTCATAAGCATATGACTCAACATACTCAACATGTGTTATGTTGAACAGAAGCACCCAGGCAAACCAGAGCACTTGGCTGCAAATGGTCCACACGCCCTTGGAGCTGGTCGCTATGGTTGTGGAGGAAATGGAGAGCCTTGGAGAATCTGGTGAAATGTTTAAGTAGGGCCTGCTGAGAGTTTCCATTATCAACATTTTGGCTGGTTGTGTCAAACTCTGTGCCTGGCACTTAGTAAATGCTTAGTAATTGTTAATCATTATTAACACTAGACCAGTGATTCCTAACATTGATGTCATCTGTCCTTTCCTGTGCCCCCACACCTTGGGGACATTTGGCAATGCCTGGAGACATTTTTGGTTGTCACAACTGGAGAGGTGGAAGTAGTATCTAGTGGGAAGAGGCCTATCCTAAACATCCGCCAGTACTCAGGACAGTCCCCTCATCAGAATGTCACTAGTGCCCAGGTGGAAAACCCTGCACTAGTCTAAGTGCTTCTGAACATGAACCTTATTCGTGCCTATTCATAACTGCACCTCTCGCACCTAATGCATCTCATGGTTCATAATAAAACCTCAATAAGTCTGTGTTGATGCATGCATGCACACTGACTAAATGAGTGGAAGGCCTCTGAGACAAGAGTGGCACATCTGCAGAGTGAGGCCCGGAACTTCAAAGGGGTTCAAATGAACCCTTCACAGAAAATTGATCCAGACCACTCTGTGCCTGAGCCTGTCTCCCATGTGTTACAGCTGGTCAACTGCAATTGGCTGGATCCTGATCTGTTTATACTGTTGTTGCCTGTCGTATTTACCCACTCAAAATTTTTTAATTCTTTTAATAACTGATCTCTGGCTTTGTCCCTGAACTTTGCTCCCACCCTGCAATTCCCCTGGGCCCACTGCTCTGTGCAGCCTGGCCCTCCACCCATCCACTAGTGTTCAGCTCCTCACTCTCCTGCCTGGCACCCAAGTGCTTGCTTCAGCTTCACCCCTGGCATAGAGGTGATTAGACATCTCTAAATGGGGGTTAGAGCTGGTTAGAGAGAGACTCCAAGTGAAGAGGACAAAAGAAGCCTAGCCCAGGGAAGCAGAAGAAGCAGAACTGGCTTCTCATCCTTGTTCTACTGTTTATCAGCAGTATCTTAGGTAAAATCCCATATTTGCCTTTTCTTAACCTCTGTTTTCTCATCCATAGAATGAAAACAATAATGCTTTTCAACCTATTCCACAAACTGGTTTGTAATAAAATGATAATATAAGGGTGATTTTCAGGAAGGTTTACAAATAAACAAATATCTTTGGTGATGAAGAAAAATGTTGAAGAAAACAACTTTATATATCTTTAACACTATTGTACTCTAACAGCCATATCTGACATTTGTGTAATGCTTAAAGTTCATAAAAGGCTTTATCTTTTGATCTTCACCACCTTACAAGACAGGTAGAGAAATGCTACTCCTACGTCCCAGATGGGAAAACTGCAACCCACAAAGGTTAGTATTTTGCATGGCTTAAATAGCTAGTACATTTTAGAGAGACAAGGACCACGACCCAACCCTGTGCTCTTTTCACTATGATCTCCTGCTACTAAGTGGGTCCTTTGAAGACACATAAAAATGATTTAAATAATAATAACACGGAATAATCACATTATAAGGAAGTTTGGCATAAAGGGGAGCTGCAGAGCATATGCCTTAAGGATATTTTAATAGTCACGTTCCAGAAGGTAAAATTGGGAAATAGTAAAACTAGACAATATTTTGTCTTTTCCTTTTTAAAACATTTCACTTGGAGAGAATTTGCATGTGGCCCTGAAATTTCTCTGCTCATTCAAGTTTTGTCTCTTCCTTCTGTGGCGTGAATCTACAGAACAGCAAATGCCATAACTTCCGATTCACACATGACTGTTGCCTGTGCCACTCTGGGATTCAGCCAGGCTTAGAGATACAGAAGGGGAGGAGACACCAAGACTTGGAAGTGTCTCTGTCCCCAGAGGTAAAACTCAAGGGAGAGAGAAGGAACCACGCAGCTGCAGCTACAGTTAATTCTGGTTTGGTGCATGGTACAGGGCAAGTGCAATTGCAGAAGGTTTGAGTAAGCAGTTGAGGGAGAAAAAGAGTTCCAGGAAGTATATGTAGCACAGGAATGGGGCATTCGAGGTGGATCACCCTTAAGAGTCCAGGTTGCCAAGCCAGAAGTCTGTTAAGAGTAGAGATAGTGGCCTGGCATGGTGGCTCACGCCTGTAATCCTAGCACATTGGGAGGCCGAGGTGGGAGAATCACTTGAGGTCAGGAGTTCAAGACCAGCCTGGCCAATATGGTGAAACGCTGTCTCTACTAGAAATACAAAAATTAGCCGGGTTTGGTGGTGTGCACCTGTAATCCCAGTTACTTGGGAGGCTGAGTCAGGAGAATTGCTTGAGCCCAGGAGGTGGAGGTTGCAGTGAGCTGAGATCACACCACTGCACTCCAGCCTGAGCGACAGAGCAAGACTCCGTCTCAAAAAAAAAAAAAAAAAAAAAAAAAAAAGGAGTGGAGATAGTGGAACCAGAAAAGTTCCCTTGTCTCCCTCGCAGGGCGTGTGATGGGGGTGTGGCTCACTTCTTCAGGGCCCCACTGCTCAAACCTCTAGGGGAGCATACAGACAGGGCGCCTGTGGGGCTCCGACCCCACGGCAGTGTCTAGGGGGTATGTTTACTGCTTCTGAAGCCCCAGTGGGCATGTGTTACAGGGTGCACTTTTAGTTTTGCTCTTTAATTCTGCTGTCTACAGGTGGCTTGTATTAACCCGCTCAGTTAGACCCTCCATCTTGTCACAAGGACAGAGGGCTTTCTGTATCCCGGGTTCTTGCCTTGGTGTACCGAAGAATCAGATCACACCTGGGCTTGGAGAATGAGTGCAAGGTTTTGTTGAGTGGAAGTAGCTCTCAGCAGATGGGGGAGCCAGAAGGGAGGTGGTTTTCCCCTGGAATCCAGCTGCTCAGCAGCCCGGGCTCTCCTCTTACTGTCCCTGCCAAACTCCGTGTCGTTCTGCCGGTTGATGGCCTGCAGGCCTCTGTCGGTGTGCTCTTCCGCTAGCGTGCTCCCTTTGATGTCCCGACGTCCTCTTGCCATCCAGCCTTTTGTGTTTTCTTCCGGCTGATGTGTTCCTCTTGCCGTCCAGCAGCTTCTGTCTCTGCCTTGCTAGGGTCTCGGGTTTTTATTAGCCCAGGGTGGGGGTGCGGTGAGCCAGGGCGGTCTTGGAAAATGCAACCTTTGGGCCCAAAGGCAGAAGTGCCTGACCTCATCTATGTCCATGGGGGTAGAGCCCTAACCAGGGACCATGCAGTCCTCTACCCAGCACTTCCCTTCCTTGGTTCTGTATCATTTAAAGGGACCATGCTCTTCCCTTCCCAGCACTCCCGTATCAATAGTTGTGGGTCTGGTCCCTGGGAGCGAGACTGGCAAGACAAAGGCAGGCTCCTGTTCGAAGAGGATATGGGGACACCTTCCAGGTTAATAATGGGGATAGGCTCAAAGACCGAAGCCCAGATGCAAGAAATGGGACATGGGAAAGAAGACTGAGACTTCAAAAACAAAGTAGGCTTTGCTTAAGGATCTCTATGAGAGTCGGCTGTAGCTGAGCTGGAACCGAAAGACTTTTCTGTGGGAAAAGGAAAATAAAGAACCATGTTCCAGACAGGACAAAAAAGGCAGTGGACTAACAATGGTCAGTGTGCTGGTCAGTGGACTGTGGGATCCTTGATTGTTTCTGTGGCCCCAGAATGATCACAGTACCAGGCATGCTGTAATCCTTGGGCTCTGGAACATTCTCTTCCTGTGTGCTGCTCCTGGAGTAACCTCATAGGTGGTATCAGAGAGCTACTATTAGAGAGGTAAAGGAAAATTTGGAAAACTCTCTGGGTTGAGATTCTAAATATTTATAGTATTCTCAGCAACTGATCTTTAGTCAACTTCTTTTGCTCCCTGGTACCACTTGGCACCTGTCACCCACCCACAAAGGTCTTTCTAGGCAGCCAGCCCTGACCTCCTATGCTGGTGAAGTCTCCTTGAACACAGCCCATCAGGGACATCAAAGTGGGAGGGAGGACGGGAGGAAAAGAATATGGGAGGGAAAGAATCGGCTCTAATAGAGGTCTCAATTGGAAGGACACAGATGTAGTTTAGATATTTGTCCCCATCCAAATCTCATGTTGAGTTGTAATCCCCAATGCTGGAAGTCCGGCCTGGTGAAAGGTGTTTGCATCATGGAGGTGGATCCCCCATGGCTTGGTGCTGTCTTCACAATAGTGAGTTCTTGGGAGATACAGTCATTTAAAAGTGTGTGGAACTTCCCCCGCAACACACTCTCTCTTTCTTGCTCCTGCTTGTGCCATGCCAAGTGCCTGCTCCTGCTTCACCTTTTGCCATGAATAAAAGTTCCCTGAGGCCTCCCCAGAAGCAGATGCTGTTATGCTTTCTGTACAGCCTTCAGAACCATGAGCCAATTAAACCTCTTTTCTTATAAATCATCCAGTCTCAGATATTTCTTTATAGTAATGCAAGAATGGCATAACACAGACACTGAAAATGAAGTGGCATAGAGAGAAAATACAGGAGACTGTCCAAGGCATTTTATGTTAGGATTGAGTCACTGTTGTGTATAAATCTTTTCAGCACCAGTCTACAAAGGAATGAATAAGTAAATGAATGGCTGAATGAACAAATCAGTGAATGATCAAAGAATCAATGGACTGAAAGATGAATCAACAATGAGGATAGTAAAATGACAATGTACCATCATCAGTTCACAGGTATAATGAGTGTGTGCCTGTGTGTGTATGAAAGAGGAAGAGCCAAAGGATTGATGGGTGTAATAGGTATACAGAGTGTTACTCCTGGCTCTTACAGAGGAATTGGTGACAAACTAAGGAGGAGTCACAATCCCCAAAGTGCCTCAGAAGCCCTCATCCCTAGAATGGCAACAGACTTGTGTAGCAGCTGCACCCTCACAGCTGACAGCTGTCATGTTTAACCCTCCCCTTCCCCCCTCCAACCACAGGGTATGGAGTAAGAAGGTCCCAAGTCAAAGGATGTTTCACTCAACCAGCCCTTTCTCTGAGAAGTCTCAATGTTTACTCTCTGACACTACGAAAGAGTCACTCACAGAGTATATAACTAATGCATTAATGCAGATGAAATCCTGTGCCTCTGAAAGACTAGGGACCCAGAATTGGCTAAAATAATACTTTATATGCACTGTACGGTGGAGTTGCAAAACTGTGGCTATACAGAATTGGGTGACCTCCGCTTGATTTCATCTAGCCAATTGATATGGTTTGGCTCTGTGTCTCCACCCAGATCTCACCTTGAATTGTAATAATACCCACGTGTCAAGGGTGGGACCAGGTGGAGGTAATTGGATCATGGGGGTGGTTTCCCCCATGCTGTTCTTGTGATAATGAGTGACTCTTACAAGATTTGATGGTTTTATAAGCATCTGGCATTTCCCCTGCTTGCACTCATTCTCTCTCCTCTCGCCCTGTGAAGAGATGCCTTCCACCATGATTGTAAGTTTCCTGAGGGCTCCCCAGCCATGTAGAACTGGGTGTTAATTAAACCTCTTTTCTTTATAAATTACCTAGTCTTGGGTAGTTCTTCATAGCAGCATGAGAAGGGACTAATGCACCAATCTATGGGAGGAAAATGTTTCCCAATGGCCTGTTGTGACTGACCTCTTCTGAGTGAATATCAAGTTCTCAAGTGATGGAGGGAAGCAAGTACCAGGATCACATAGGGAGATTTGTAGAATCTCACATGATCCAGGCATTCCAGTGCTAGAGTGGTTGGCATAAAATTATAAATTAATCAGTAAAAATAATTGTTTTCTACAAAGGGCAAAACAGCAATTTTAGGAAATTCGTCACACAATCTGATTGAAAGGAAAAGAAAAAACATGCTAAAATCACACTGTTAGGGGGTATGGGCCATGAATCTGTCCCATTGGGTTTCTGCCATCCCCATTCTGAAAAGCCCTACAGCCTACTAAGCCTTGTCTCACAACCTTAAGCTTACAAAGTGTACTAGATGTGCATGGTTTATCATAGAGGTATCATCTCCTTAGTAGGAGAAAAGGAACCAACATTGAGTGCCAGCTCAGTGCCAGGTGCTTCAAAGATTCTGGGAAAGATGTTCATTGATCAGGAAGGATTGAGATGAGATTCTGTTTTGAAACATACAATCCCAATGATGAAGACTCTCAGGACTATTATAACATCTTTTCACGCAGTAACAGCAAAGTGTCATGAACGCGGCTACCAATTTTAGGGGAAAAGCTGCCTGTTACTATTGTCAAGATCCAATAAATAATTCATCATGGAAGCAGTGACATCATTTTCATTGGGCAAAGTCCAAAATAAAAACCTTGCAGGTAAGTTCTTTATAATACATCACACTCTGAAGATATATAAATAAATCGATTTGGCTTTCAGCTGTTAGAAAGTAGATTGCTGTTTTAAATGAACAAACAAATTATATACCTTTCCTACCAAGAGTAATACTTTCTATGTGGCCACAAAGAGACCTCCTAGAGAAGATACTGATGAGGCATAATCATCTTCTCACACCGTGCTTTGGTAGTTGCACAACTGGAAGGGAAATCTGATGTGGAGGGAGTGCAAATTTATCAAACAAATGACCCAGTCATTTTGTTACCCTTTTGATAGTAAAAGCCCTTTATGAAACTGGGCCTCATGAATTACTTAAATGATCTGTCTTCAGACTCTATCCCTCCATCCAAATGGCTTTAACTAAAATCATTACCATATAGACTATTTTGAAAATATTTATGTGTAATCCTGATAAAAAGTGTTTAGAGCAGCATGTTCTTAGCCACAGTATTTCCAAAAATATCTCTTGCAGATGCCAATAAATCAGTGCATAACCTGTATTATCTGTGCCTTCAACCATCTGCACTGTTCTTCATCTTTGAAGCCAGCTGTTGATAGGCATTAATCACAAGGTTATGCCCCATCCAAAGAGGATTGTTTGACAATGGCATACACAGTCATCCATGAGTTGGGCTGGTCTAATCACACTCAATACAACACACATTGCTGATAGAAGGTAAGAGTCTTTGCAACTGTGTGTGGCCTGCACAGTTGCACAATGTCAGTGAGGCCAAAAGGTGCTACCACGAGAGTAGAGAGTTGTTTTCAAAATGAAAAAATGTAAACTACTGCCTTGTTTGCCCTAAGATAGCTGATATATGAAATCTACCAGTCTGCTAAGATTTTAAAACCTTCAAATAGCAAAACTTGCAGTATACATTCTATGAGTTTATCATAAATAAATAAAATCATACCTGATCCTTCACATTCTTATCTAACTCTGGTGTTAGTTGAAATAATCAAATTTTTAGGAGGTTTTTTTTTTTTAACCAAATAATTACTCACGCAAACCTGAAAATAAAAGGCCTCTTTACCAGAGTGGTTTCTACAGAATGTTAAATGCAACTCTTAGGTTAATCTGTATCTCAGTGTGAAACCACATCCTGCCCTGCAGACCTCAGACATGGAAAAGTGTGGAAAAACAGCAATGGGCCTGTCTGCCCCAGGATGGGCTTACATCTATCTCACTCTCTAAGGAATTTCAGTTGTAACAAACTTTGGAAGAAACTTTTATTTCAAGAGACTGTGATTCAAGTTATGAGGCCTGACATTTTCTTCCTCAATTGCCTGTCATATAATGACAAATGTTAGCAAATCCTTCCTTAGGCTCACTTACAATCTATGAAATTGAAAGATGGCTGTGGTTTTGGTCAAGGCCAATGGAACCAGGCAACCCTGCACTAGTTATAAGAATAAAATGTCAGGCTGGGCGTGGTGGCTCACGCCTGTAATCCCAGCACTTTGGGAGGCCAAGGCAGGAGGATCACAAGGTCAAGAGACTGAGACCATCCTGGCCAACATGGTGAAACCCTGTCTCTGCTAAAAAAACAAAAATTAGCTGGACGTGGTGGCGTGTGCCTGTAGTACCAGCTACTTGGCAGGCTGAGTCAGGAGAATCGCTTGAACCCAGGAGGTGGAGGTTGCAATGAGCCGAGATCACACCATTGCGCTCCAGCCTGGCAACAGACTGAGAGTCCACCTCAAAAAAAAAAAAAAAGAAAGAAAAGAATAAAATGTCAAATTAGCAATTCCACTTCAATAAATTTATCTTAAGAGAATAAAGATGGGAGCAAAGATTAATATACAGAGAAATTCTCAGAAGTATTTATTTTGTGGGAAAAAAATTGAGAAAAATGTTAATATTCAATAACAGTGCATTAGACAGATGGTGGTACATTCCTTTTAAATGATAATACAGGTGAAAAAAAAATGTTTACATTGAAAGTTAAATAAGGGCCAGGCACAGTGGCTCATGTTTGCAATCCCAGCACTTTGGAAGGCTGAGGTGGGAGGATCACTTGAAGCCAGGAGTTTGAGATTAGCCTGGGTAAAACAGCAAAACCACATCTCTACAAAAAATAAAAACAAAAAAATTAGTCAGGCATGATGGCATGTAACTGTAGTCCTAGCTACTCAGAAGGCTGAGGCAGGAGGATCACTTGAGTCCAGGAGTTCAAGGATACAGTGAGCTATGATGACTCCACTGCACTCCAGCCCGGGCAACAGAGGGAGACCCTATCTAAAAATAAATAAATAAATACATGTTAAGTAATGGAAAAAGTTATAAAATAGCAAAAGCAGATGAGCTCATTTCAATGGGGAAAATGTATCTAGATATACATAGCCCAAAAGAATATATCATATAATTATGGCTTACTTTAATTTTTTTCCTTGTTTTTAATTTTTCTAGAATAAATACATAAAGACTTACTTGGATAACTTTATTTTTAAAAGTATATTTTATTTTTTTAAAATTAAAATGTCAGAGACCAAAAATACTACTTGCCCAATGTTTGCAGTGGATACTGGTAGTTCCTCCTTCTTACTTGAAAAGTCAGGACAAGCTAACTGATGAAATAGAAAAACCCTACATCTCAGTGACTAATCCCAATTAGAGGCTGGTTTTCGCAAATGCAAGGGTCTATTATAGCTGTTCCTAGTCAGGCATTCTCTTGGGCAGCTCTTCTCTGAGCAGTGACCCAGGATCCAAGCCTCTTACAATCTAGTGGCTTCGCTGAATCTAGTGCATTAGGTCAGCAGGTGAGGGAAGAGGATTTAGAGGATTGCACTGGAGGTTTCCTCAGACAAGCCTGGAAATAACTCACAATACTTCTGCCTGATTCCATTGGCTGAAACTCAGTCCTATGACCATATCTAACTGACAGGAAGACTGATAAATATTTAGTTATGTGTCTACAAGGAAAAAGGAAATAACGTGGTAAACAACTAGCCAATTGTAGCCATACTAGTGTAACCACACTTCCACATGGCGACTCTACTTAGTTCAGGAGAGTAGGGGTAAGCATCCTTCTGAGATCGAGAAAATGAGGAAATGAAACTTAATCTAGCTGAAACCAATGCAAATATATGGAATTTATCTAATCCCCACCTATTGGAACAGTGAACAGGAGAGAATTAAATGGACATTGCAAAAGAAGGCATTCTTAACCATGCCCTATATTGCAGGACTCACTTTTCTCAACCATCGACTCATGATGACCTTGCCAGAATGGAATGGCTTCATGCTATCCATGACTGCCCCCAATAGACTGACTGAATGCACATGGCTGACGGCACCCAGGCTGAACTGGGGTGACTCAGATCTCATCTTCAGAAACATGATTATACCAACAGATCAAAGCTGTGGGACAATCAAACATTCATGTAGTCAAATATATTAACCTGAAATCTAATAGTGTGAGGCACCCTGACTGAAGAAAGAGTGCATTAATAGAAACAGATGGTCTTCAGAGAGTTTAGTAAAAAAAAAAAAAAAAAAAAAAAAAAAGCGAAGAGTAAGAATGTATCAGTCTATTCATCACCAGTCAGGGAGAGACATTAAATGATAATTTTAGCTAATATTCATTGAACTTCATGGCTCTCAGGCTTCTAAACATGTCACATGCATTGTATCACTTAATTTCCTAACAACTTAATGAAATAGGTTGTATGCAAATAGATGAGGTTCATCTCGACAGATGAGGAAACGGATGGTCAGGGAGTGTAACTGAACTGCTTAAGTTTTAGTTTGTAAGTGGCAGAGTCAGAAGAGAACGGACAGTGTCGGATACCAGAACCTAAGAGTAGGTGGACTCATTGCAACATGTGCAACATGAAAATTGTGGTCACCCGAGAAGTGGCTGGGTAGAGTGATTTATCATGTTCTACCCCAGCCTGGGTAAAATATTTTCCCTATCCTAAACTTGACTGGTATCCTCTGGGGGAGCTTATAAAAAATACAGTTCCCAAGCTTCATCCCAGGCCCTAGTAAATGAAAATCTCTGAGGGAGGCCCAAGGGTCCCTCTTCTTAACAAGCCCCTGTGGTGGTATTGATCTGCAGTGATGTTTGGGAATTAATATTCCAGACATTTCTTCCATTAGCTCTGGTAACACACACACTTGGAAGATTCTACTCAAAAAATTTAGTCGTGTTGACAATGGAATGTGGTCCCCTAGATGATGTACATAAAATTCCACTCAGAGGAAAACGTGTGCTCTTTTGTGAATGAATAGATTAGCTTTTAGTTTTGTATAGTAGTCTTTTGGAAACTTGATCAGCAAAAGTAGATCCTCCCAAATGTGTTCCTCTCATTTTGTGGTTTGGGTAGGGTGACCAACCCTCCTTGTTTGCCCAGGGTTTTCCTAGTTTTTCCACTAGAAGTTCCACATTCTAAGAGATTCCTCTGATCATACTGAGATGGTTGGTAGGGTTATCAACTCATCCCAGCTTGTCTGAAACTGTTCTATGTTTTAAAACTGAAGTTCCCGTATCCTGGCAATCCTCTGAGACCCAGGCAAACTGGGTCAGTTCATCACCCTAATTGGTCACCAGTCACTGCCTCCCTATGAGACTCTTATCTATGTAATCTGCTGGCCTCAGAAAAATTCTCTATTTTATCTTTTACTAAAATATATTGTCCCAAGTCTCAGTGATATCCAGAGTTTTTGGGAAGTAAGAATTGTGTTTCTAAATATAAAAACATACAACTTACAGGCCACTGTGGAAATTTATTTAGAGAAAAGAAAATGTGAGGATTATTTTCTCAAATAAGGAATGCTCTGAAATTTCCTTTCATCCTTCCCTAAATAGGGCTGAAAAAGTAAACCAGAGCTGTGTTACTATGTAGTTCTGAATATTGATAGGAAGGGATCCAAAGGCCACACCTTTGGAAATGTGATCATAGAAATTCCAGGGTCCCTGGAGCCTGCAAAAAAGACTGGCATCACCAAGCAATCCCAGTCAAAGAAGGTCCCCATGCCTCCCTCTTTGGCCTGATACCTCCCTGACTTGCAGCTCAGTCTTTATTCCCCATCTCTCAGACTGATTACATTTCAAGCGAGTGACTCAAGTGAGTTTGCCTAATAGATTTCCATTTTGTTTCTGAGACCTTTTCTTCATGCAAGAATTGGTTAGTGTTGGGTCAGTCGTTTATATATTAACACGTCTGAATATTCATAAACAGGGGCTGCTTTAGTGTTCTCAAACTGTGCTTCATGAATAATTCATATGTTTGACAGCAACTATGTTATTCAATTTATTTAAAGACTACAATCAATATAGCATGCTGCTCCAAAACATAGCAACCAGTCCTTTAACTGTAGTGTGCTTTAAAATTTTTTTCCCAGTTATTTCACCAGCACATTGAACCACAAATATATGGTAATTACTAATAATTCTACCTCCATTTTGCATGTCGCCACAATCAACATATTGATTGCTTTTTGATTATAATAAATGGTTGGTTAAATTGAGGGTTT
Source organism: Pongo pygmaeus (assembly GCF_028885625.2). Taxonomy (NCBI): domain Eukaryota; kingdom Metazoa; phylum Chordata; class Mammalia; order Primates; family Hominidae; genus Pongo; species Pongo pygmaeus. Next base: position 62,286,068 of record NC_072377.2, read on the forward strand.
GCGATTAAGAATGTTAAACTCCGATATTTATTTAATTCAGCTGCACCAATTTAGGCTCTGCATGGTAATTTCATAAAAAGCTATTGAGAATCAGAGTAGTTATTTGAATCAAGGCCTATAAAGACAGCCCAGTTTCCCCAGGAGAATCTGGTATTTAAGTAAATTACACCAACCAGGGGTTTGGTTTTGCCTCTTGGAGCATACAAAAAACTCCAGCATTATGCTCATTTTGAAATGTAAATAGAGTGGAGAAAAACTTAGGAAATTCTTCTGTTAACTTTCTATTTTAGGATTTAAAGAAATAAGTCTCAGAGAAAGACTAAATAAAGCCTATTTACATGGAACTTTGCCCTACACATAAGCAAGGGTCTAAACTGGCTGGGTAAAGACACAAATGGGAATTATGGGGGTGAAGGAGGCAGAAGAGTCACTTTGGTAAATAATTTGAGAGATTATCTAGATTTTGGCTTACAGCCAGGAAACCCGTTTCCAAGGAATGAGAAATCTACCACATTTAAAGTTCCTCAGGAGGAGACAATCTTGTTTTTTCTGTAAACCCAGTTTTGTGATAAACAAAGATTAGACCAAACTAGAATGATCACTGTTAGGAAATCCTCACTAACATCACCCAGGCAGCTCTTTCATCTCATTTCCTCTTATTCTCTCTGAATGGCCATCTCTCAACACCTTTCTCCTTTATTCATTTAAGAAATAGAGTGTACATTCCACTCCATTAACCAGGGACATGATGAAGTTATACAGAAGCAGCTTTTGTATTTTCTTGACTAAGTCATAAATGTTTCATGTGGTAACGTTTCTGAAATCATGATGCATGATAAACATACTGTTTCCCTTCTCACCCCCTGAAAGTTGTTCTGAGTTGGGTGACCTCACAATTCACATCATCTTAGAATGGTGAAACTATGATACTGTCATTGCTCAATGGCTCGTTACACTAGAATTCTTTTAGACATATAATCTACCTGAGCTTGGACTTCTTACAGAAACCCAAGGCCCTCCTACTCATGAAGCCATTGTGGGGATACTTCTTCCAGAAACCCTGCTATGAGTGCATCCTGGTTTACTTCCTGTCAACATTGAACACCAGTCAAGATGAAACTGCTTTGCCATCTCTTCTCTCCCAGACTCTCTTCTCTACTATGTTGTCCTTCCTTTCTCCTGCCTCAACCCACTGCCTTTCCTTTTTCTCCCAAATCTGCCCATGGTGCTCCCGGGAAACCTTGTTTCCCAGATACAAACTCTGCCGAATTTTCAACATCACAAAACATTTCCTGCATCTCCTCACCTAAAGAGAAACCCGGACATTCTGAAGGAAATTGCTTGTCCTGCAATCCTCTGACCACTTGGTTCTTGCTCTCCCATACTCCATGTGTCCTTCTCAGGTAAGAGATTAGCTTAACAGCATCTTCCCTCAACAATTCTTCCCCCCTTGAGTACATCCTTTTTTTCCTTTAAGACCCATACCATAATCTGGCTTTGCTGCCCTTCTTTCCTCCTTCCTCTCACTTGTGGACCTCCTCATTACGGCTCATCATTCCCCGTAAACCCTGGCTCCTTGTCCACCATCTCCATCTTTCCCCAGATCTATTATCATTAATAGTTTCTTCGGTGTCCGTATGAAAGACCCATCCAGCACTTCTGCACCTTATTTCTTTACCTATTCAACTCCAAATGCCATCACATTCACCTACTCCAGTTGCCATACCCGAGACCTCACCGCCACCTGAAATGATTCCACCTCTAAAATCTTCAAACATTGCACTAACGATCAAAATCTCCTATCCTTATATTTCCCTTACTCTAAAATTTCCATTATCTGTTCTTGACTTTCTTTTTTCTTCATCCTCTCTGTTTCCTTTTCTATCGAATCTAGACCTCATAGCCCATTACTTCTACCACCTCCTCTCCAGTTTCCATCACTGCCTTCCCCATGGTCCTTGCATCACACCTGCCCAGCAACACTCCAGGCTTGGAGAACCAATCCACCTGCCTTCTGTGCCCCATACATAGTCTAATGGGAAGAAAAAAAAAAAAACTATGCAAACACATATAGTCAGGCCACTCTGAACTCATGGACTCCAACCAAGTCCTCGGTGGCTGCCTGACAATCCTTTTGTTATCTGGGTAGCTCACTTCTCACTCTCTACAGAAATTATTTTAAGCTTCTGTCTCCTTTTTTTTTACCTATATCCCACCACTGCTCACTGTCTTCTCACTTGAGACTTAACCTGAAGGAAAATAGAAGCCATCATATGGAAACTCCCTCAACTTTCTGGTACCCAATGCACAAGTTTACTTGTGTCTGTAGCTCTTCTTCCTTCTTTTCCACATTGCCAAGATGAGAAAGGAGTCATGCCTCTTAGTCTATTCTTTCTATCACATAGTGATCTCATCTGGTTCCACCATCTCTCAACATTGCTCTTCACTCTTGCCCTTACACTACCTCCTTCCTGGAAACATTTAAAAAGGCCCTAGGATCTCCCATCTTATAAAAAGAAATGCATAGAATTCATTAAAGAAAAACTCTCAAATCCAAATCCACCCTATCTTATTTTCTCCCTTTCTTAGACAAGACCCTGCAAAGGCATGTCCGCCCTCAGTATCTCCACTTCCTCATCTACACTGTATTCCTTGCCTACTTCAATCTGTGTTTCTAACTCCACTGAAGACACTGTCACTGAGACCTCCAGCCCATACTGTTAAATCTTTTGAGTCCTTATTTGACCACTGTGACTATATGAACCACATCAGCCTCTTTGAAGTTCTTTTTTTTTTTTTTTTTTTGAGATGGAGTCTCACTCTGTCACCCAGGCTGGAGTGCAGGGGGCCAATCTTGGCTCACTGCAGCCTCTGCCTCCTGGGTTCAAGTGATTCTCCTGCCTCAGCCTCCTGAGTAGCTGGGACTATAGGCACACACCACCACTCCCGGCTAATTTTTTTTTTTTTTTGGTATTTTTAGTAGAGACAGGGTTTCATCATGTTGACCTGGCTGGTCTCGAACTCCTGACCTCGGGTGATCCGCCCGCCTCGGCCTCCCAAAGTGCTAGGATTACAGGCATGAGCCACCACGCCCAGCCTGAAGCTCCCTTTCCAGGACTTCTGTGAGGTCATGTTCTTTCGCGTTCCATCCTACTTCTTTGGCCGCTTCATCTCCATCTTTTTCTAGGAACCTCTTCTGCTGCCTATCTTGGGAACATAGGTGATCCTCAGGGTTCTGTGTGGCCTTCTTCTCTTCTCTATTGAATGATCTCTACCATGTCTATGCCTTCAATTATCAGCCACATTGTGTCAGTTCTGGCTTCCCAAGAAGCATCCATCAAGACGCACAAGAGATTTATTGGGGAAAGCACCCACGAAGGATAAAGGTGAGGGAGCAGGAGTAGGTTGGGAAAACATTCAGATCATGATGTTATTCTGACACAGGTGAAAGAAGAGGGGGAACAAAGGAGGTCTGGGTAAGAAGCGTCTCAGATTTCCAGGTAGTTCTAAGAAAGTTCCAGTCAGGCCCATCTGGAATCCTGGAGCCCAAGTTGCCTGTTAAGTCGTCCTGTGCCAGCCAGGAAGTGTTGTCTTGGTGTTAACGTGGTGCTGGATCCACAGGGAGACTGGCTGTGTTTCTCAAGGCAGGTTCTCTTGAAGGAGGTGTGAGCAGTACACTTTCATGGCTACCACACATATCAAAAAATTTTAACCTTGACAGGGCAACAGAATCCCAATAGAGCTCTTTAAAAACCTACGTTTCTAGATCCTGCCCCCTGAAAACTTTGAGATTCAGTTGGTTTGGGATGAAATCAGACCTCTTCATTTGCAAAAGGAAAAAAAAGCCCCAGAGGCAATTCTGATTCCTGACCAAGTGTGGTAACAATGATCTTCATGCTGATAACTGAAATTGTTCTATTCAGTCTAGGTCTCCATCCTGAGGTCCAGACCCATATAACCAACTGCCCACTGGCATTTCCATTTGAATGTCCCAGAATTAAAGTCAATGAAGTCTGTTCCAAGCTTGTGTCTCCTCCTGCACTCTCTGTTTCAGTGAACGTCAATTTCACCTTTCCATGTAGAAGCCCAAAACCACGGTGTTGTAACTGACTCTTTTTCCCCCCTTGTTCCTCATGGCCAGTTCATCACCAAGTCCTGTTGGTTGATTCTGCCTTCTTGATATTTTCTGAATCTCTCCCCTTAACCCAGTGCCACTATGTTAGTTCAAGTTATTCTTGCCTCCATTTTTTCTCCTTTAGTTCGTTCTTCACACTATAGCCAGACTTCCAAACCACAAGTCCAATAATATCCCTACATTAGTTCCTCATGGTTCTCAAGATAAAAGTCCAAAATTCTTTATATATTACACAAGGCTTTACACATTTGGAACCCTGTTTATCTGCCCTGTCTCATCTCTTGCCATCATCCTACCTCCTGCGGAGCTACTGGCAATTTTGGAAGATCTCCAGGCCTTTGCACCAGCTGTGTCCTCTCTCTGGAATATATTGTTCCACTTCCTTTCCTTGCTAATTCCCAGTCTCTCAAGGATCCAACTGAGTGAGTTTCCTTTGCAAGCCTTTCTTAAAGTCAGTGTCTCTTTTCACCTCCACCAAGACTGGGTTACATGCTCTGGCACTACCATAGCGTCCTATCATTGCAGGTTTCACAATGATTAATGTGATCCTTGAAGCCATGGATGTGCCTTCTTCACTGTAATATCCCCAGCACTTAGTGCAGTGCCTAGCGCAATGTAGGCACTTGTGTAAATACTTGTATATAAACGAATGAACCAATAAGTGAGTGAGTGAGTGATGTTTTGGCCTCTGTACAAGGCATTGGAGCTCTAAGCTGTGTACCAGGAGGGCTATGTGCTGCAGAACGAACACAGGCTTTGAATCCCTGCATGGCCACTTTCCGGATAATGTTGGGCAAGTACTTAACCTCTTTGGCCTTCAGTTTTTTCATCTGTAAACTGAAAAATATCCTTCTGGGTTGTTGTAATGATTAAAGGAATCATTATTTAAAGCATGGTGCCTGTCGTATGAAAGGTACACTCTAAAATTTTAGTTTCTTGACTCTCTTCACTTTGGCATTATCTCAGTTTAACTCTTCATCTAATCGAATCCAATAAGCCTTCTTCATTCTTTCCCCCTTAGAGCCGTTTCCTTCCTGTACATTACACCGTCTTCCCACAACTCATCTACATAGCCACCCTCTTCTTTTCTTTGATGTCTTCCAAGACCGATTCCTGTACCTCACTGCTGAAGCAGACACCACTAATGGTTTTTGCAGAAACTGTGGCGTCAGACACTGCATCAGATGCATAAGTTACTGCACATCCATGTGAGCAAAGGATAGTGCTTGAATTCCCAGGTGGGAAATGATAAATATAATTGCTGAAGTGGATACCGTTAATGGTTTTTGCAGAAATTGTGCTGTCAAATCCTTAATCACATGGATACTTCAACTCCCAATAGCAACCAGGATAATAAATTCTGGTGTACCAGAAGTTCTTAGACAGATCTTCTGCATTAAAACATAATCTCATGTAAGTATTTGATGAGAACAAAGCAAAAGCTAGATAACAAATCCTTCTCACACAAATGTTCTTAAGAAACTGACTTAGGACCCCAGTCCTACATAGATTAATTAACCAACTATTTAAATCTAGTATTTGCTGAGTGCCTTCTATGTACCAGACACTCTGAATGGTCTATGGATAAGTACAGTTTGGAACAGAAAGCGATTTAACACAGTAACTAATAGCATGGGCTCTAGATTCTGTCTGTCCAAACCCAAATCTAGACCGCATCATTAATTACTTGGGTGACCTTGATCATTAACTGTTCAGTACTTCATTTTTCTTGTCTGTAAATTGGAAACAACAATAGTACCTTTCTGAAAAAGTTGTAAGGAATAAGTGAATTAACACACATTAGATGTTACTGAGAACAGCGTCTGCCACTGTATACACTTAAAAATGTTAAGTACTACTATTGCGAGACACAGAGTCAGGGCATGCAGCCCAGGTTTGGGAACCAAGAAGGGCTCCCTGGAGGAAACAATGTCAACATTGAGACTGAAAAGATGAATATAGGTGAAAGAAAGAGTGTTCTAGATAGAAGGAAGCACATGTACAAACCCCACAGTACAGTGACTATGATCCAAGGTGAAAAACTGTTAGGTTGAGAGTGACTGAGTTACTGCATGTGTGTGTGTGTGTGTGTGTGTGAGTAAATGAGTGTGTGTATGTGTGTCTCTGTGTGTTGGAAGTAGGAGGGCTGCAGAGAGATGAAAAGTGTCTCCATTTGCCCCTGTAGTTATACTGTCATCCACCATGCTCTTTGCAAGCCTAAGCTGGCTTGAATGCACTACTTCAGAGGTTCCTTTGTCTACTGGCTTCTAGTTGCATTCGGCCAGTGAGAAGGCCTGAAAGGCCATGAGAGGGAAAGAGGGGAGTGAGAGTGCGATACGACTCCCCTAGTTCCCTTCCTGCAGGGTAGTAGCCCTCCTCACCCAACAGTCTTCCCCAGGCATGGTGACGAAAGCATCCCAGCCCAGGAAATTCCTGGGGAAGGACGGGCCCTGACATTCTTTGGATCTCTGGATCTTTCTACCACCCACTGGATGTTTCAATCCTTATCCCAAGTGTCAGCCCTGAGGAATAAAGAGGAGAAAGGTCTCTATTTTTCTTTTCGTAGACCCCTTTTCCCCTTAAAATCCGCTAAGACCAAAAAGTATGAAGTTCAACTTTTCACTTTCTCAGTTATGTGCTCCTTGTTGATGGTTTGCTAGAGCAGATGGCTTTATGGCCTAACCATGTGATGGGAGTGTCGTCCACTCTGCACTATGACGTAAACCTCTATGTTCTGAATGCCTCATGAGTGGCCTGGCAATGGTATCCATGGGATGACTTCACCCCAGGGATTACTTAGCACAAATACTTTGGTTTAACATGCTCATGCTATTTTACCTGTGATGTGAAGACTAGCAATAATGTATGTAGTGTGTACTACCCAATGTATATAGTGTTTACTCCTGGCATGTAGTAAGCAGTTACCATACGGTACCTGTTATTATTTTATAAACCAGAGATGGTGCAGTGATGTGAATATTATTCCTTCTTAGGCAATGATTGTGAAGGGCTCTCTCTACTGCCCCCACACTGCAGAGCCTACTTGCAGAGCCTTTCTTATTTCATGTTTGCATTTTATGGTTTTTAACCCTGCAGCTGGGATTCTTCTGTGTTGAGCTGCAGTGTAATAGAAAAAGTTGTCTCTGTTATCACCTGCCAGGTTAATCTGTCAGTTGTTCTGGTTCCCAGCACTCCACCACTCTGCCCTTGGGAAGTACGTCTCTCTGAGAAGAAATGAGTCAGCCACTATAGCTGTCCCTGATTCCAGCTCCAGCGAAGTTCTCACCTGTGTAACTTCCGCAGGACCACTAGCAAAATAAAAATTGCCGGATATGAGGGCTACCGACAATACCAAGTTTAGCCTCTAGGAGCACTCTGATCTCTCTAGTCTCACCAGAGCTGAAGTGGTCTGGTAGAGATTATAAAAAATGGCGTCTTGGCCGGGTGCGGTGGTGCACGCCTGTAATCCCAGCACTTTGGGAGGCCGAGGCAAGTGGATCACGAGGTCAGGAGTTCGAGACCAGTCTGACCAATATGGTGAAACCCTGTCTCTACTAAAAGTACAAATAAAAATATAAAATTAGCTGGGCGTGGTGGCGCATGCCTGTAATCCCAGCTACTCAGGCGGTTGAGGCAGGAGAACACTTGAACCTTGGAGGCAGAGGTTTCAGGGAGCCAAGATCATGCCATTGCACTCCAGCCTGGGTGACAGAGTGAGACTCTGTCTCAAAAAAAAAAAAAAAAAAAAGGGCTCTCTTTTGGCCCGGTGCCGGGGCTCACACTTGTAAACCCAGAAGTTTGGGAGGCCGAGGCAGGTGGATCACCTGAGGTCAGGAGTTCGAGACCAGCCTGGCCAACATGGTGAAACCCCGTCTCTACTAAAAATACAAAAATTAGCCGGGTATGGTGGCATGCACCTGTAATCCCAGCTACCCAGGAGGCTGAGGCAGGAGAATCGCTGGAACCCGGGAGGCAGAGGCTGCAGTGAGCCGAGATCATGCCACTGCACTCCAGCCTGGGCGACAGAGCAAGACTCTGTCTCAAAAAAAAAAAAAAGGCTCTTTTACACATAGAAGTTATTGATCCTGGTGTAACTAGAAGACCTCCAGACTGGTTTGTTTGTACAACTTACAGGGTTCATAGGAACCATGTCCTTCTCTTCAATGCTGTTTCACTGGATGGTAGACCAAAGTACATGAACTCTGAGCTTAGGACAGTTTGGGGGTGGCACTATGTAAGACAGGGTGGTTTTCTAAATCTTTTCCAGAATCCTATAATCCTTTCTCTCTATAGGCTCCCAGCCCATCCTGTCTGGCACTGAGAAGCACCATACACCTACTGTATGGCAGCCCTGGTCTCTTTCTGGAGCAGGAGTGTATTCTAGCTGGTCTTGAGACTTTTCACTTTCATCTCCTGTACAGAATGAGGCCTTCTAGACACTGGAAATCCTGCCTTAGTTCGTGAGCTAGTTATTTTAATTCTGTTATTTTTACCTGACCTGAATCATTAGTTGATTGTTAGAGCTGGTTCTAGTTCTAATTCAACTCAGCATCTTTCTTCTCTTGAGATGGAGTCTTGCTCTGTCACCGAGCCTGGAGGGCAGTGGCACGATAATTGGCTCACTGCAACCTCCGCCTCCCAGGTTCAAGCGATTCTCCCACCTCAACCTCCTGAGTAGCTGGAATTACAGGCGTGCACCACCACGCCCAGCTAATTTTTGTATTTTTAGTGGAGACGGGGTTTCACCATGTAGGCCAGGCTGGTCTCGAACTCCTGACCTCAAGTGATCTGCCCACCTTAGCCTCCCAAAGTGCTGGGATTACAGGCATGAACCACCATGCCCGGCCAGCATCTTTCAAAGTATTGTCTGGGGACCAAAGACATTAGAACCACTTGGGATATTTATTAAAAACAACCATGTCCCTCACCCCAACACACACACATGCACGCACACACACACACACACACACACACACACTCACCTAGATGTTAGATACAAATTTTTAGCAAATCAAATTCAACAACATATTGAAAGAATAGTACATCAAGACCAAATGGGAGTTATTCCAGGTATGCAAGGTAGGTTCAAAATTTGAAAATCAAACCATGTAATCCATCATATCAACATGCTAAAAAATAAAAAGTATATGATTATATCATTGATAAAGAATAAAAGTTTTTTAAGAGATGGGGTCTTGCTATGTTGCCCAGGCTGGTCTTGAATTTCTGGCCTCAAGCAGTTCTTCTACCTCAGCCACCTAAAATGTTGAGATTATAGGCGTGAGCCACTGCACCCAGCCAAGTAAAAAAAATTGATAAAATTCAACATCCATTCATAAAAACTCTCTTTTATCCATTGATAAAAACTCTCAATGTACTAGGAACAGAGAGGAACTTCAACTTCACAAAGAGCTCCTACAAAAAACCTACAACTAACATTACACTAAGTGATGAAAGACTGAGTGCTTTCCCCCTACGACAGGGAACAAGGCAAAGATGTCTGCTCTCATCCCTCTCATTCAATGTAGTACTGGAAGTTCCAGTCAGTGTGGTAAGGCCAGAAAAGGAAATAAAAGGTAACCATATTATAAAGAAATAAAACTGTTTCTATTTGCATGATTATCTACATAGAAAATACAAAAAAAATTTTTTAAGACTTCTTAGAACTGACAAGTGAATTTATCAAAGTCTCAGGCTACAAGAAAAACATACATACATTAATACCAGCAAAAACAAAACAAAATAAAACAAAACAAAAAAACCCCACATGGACACTGAAAGAAAAAAATACAATATCATTTAGAATTATTCAAAAACCCATGACATCCTTAGGTATAAATCTAACAAAACATGTACAGGGTTTGTATGCTGAAAACTATGAAGTGCAGATGGAAGAATTTAAAGAAGATTTAGATAAATGGAGAGGTATACCCATGTTCATGAATTGAAAAACTCAACATAATAAATATGTCAGTTCTGCTGAAATTGATGTACAAGTTTAATGCAATTCTATTCAACATCTCAGCAAGATTTTTGTAAATATAGATTATTCTAAAATGTATATAAAGAAGCAAAGCAAACTAGAACAGTGAAAAGTTTTCTTTAAAAAGAAGAGTATGTGAGAGAAATCAGTCTACTCAATTTCAAGGCTTATTATACAGCAATAGTAATCAAGACTGTGTTGTATCTGTGAAAGAATAGACATATCAATCAATGGAACAGAATAGAGAACTCAGAAACAGACCCACACAAGTATGTCCAACCAATTTTGACAAAGGTGCAAGAGCAATTCAATGGAGGAAAGATAGTCGTTCAACAAATGGTGCTGGAGCAATTGACATCCATAGACCAAAAAAAAAAAAAAATTAACCTCAAATTTCACACCTTATGTAAAAATTAACTCAAGGTGCATCATAGACTTATACATAAAATATATATAGAATTATAAAACTTTTTTTTTTTTGAGACAGAGTCTCGCTCTGTTGCCCAGGCTGGAGTGCAATGACACAATCTTGGCCACTGCAGCTTCTACCTCCCGGGTTCAAGAGATTCTTGTGCCTCAGCCTCCTAAGCAGCTGGGCACCCACCACCACTCCAGGTTAATTTTTTCTATTTTTAGCAGAAACGGAGTTTTGCCATGTGGCCAGGCTGGTCTTGAACTGCTGACCTCAGGTGATTCAGCCACCTTGGCCTCCCAAAGTGCTGGGGTTACAGGTGTGAGCCACTGCACCTGGCCAGAATTATAAAACTTTTTTTTTTTTTTTAAGGAGAAAATCTGCAGGATCTAAGGCTAGGTAAAGAGTTCTTAGGCTTGCCAACCAAAAGCATAACCCATTAAAAAAAAAAAGGGTGTAAATTGAACCTTATTGAAATTTAAAATTTTTGCTCTGGGAAAGATTTAGTTAAGAGGATAAAAAGATAAACTACAGACTAGGAAAGAAGATTTGCTAACCTAACAACTAGTATTTAGAATATATAAAGAACATTAAAAATTTAACAGTAAAAAATTAACAATACAATTAGAAAATTAGCAAAAGACATATAGAGACATTTTACTGAGGAAGATACACAGATGGCAAATGAGCACATGAAAAGATGTTCAACAATTAGTAAAGTTCAAATTAAAACCGTAAGATATCACCACATAATATCAGTATGACTAAAATTCAAAAGACTGACAATACCAAATGCTGTCAAAGACATGGAGAAACCCAATGGCTTCTACATTACCGATAGGAAAGTAAACTGGTACAACCACTCTGGAAAGTAGTTTGGAAGTTTCTTTCAAAACTAAACGTGCACCTACTATACTACCTAGCAATTTCACTCCTAGGTTTTTATCTTGGAGAAATGACAAATTATGTTCACTGAAAACCTGTACACAAATGTTTGTAGTAGCTTTATTCATAATAGTTCCAAACTAAAAACAACCCAGATGTCCTTCAAAGGGTGAATGGTTAAACAAACTATGGTACATTCAGACCATATGACAGACACAACCAGGCAACAAAATGGGACAAACTGCTGATATGCATAACTTGAATGAATCTCCAGAGAATTATGTTGGGTGAAAAAAAAATCTAAAATGATTACAGAATGTAACCATTTATACAACATGTTTGAAATGACAAATTAGAGATACAAAACTGCCATAGCCAGGAGCTAAGGACTGGGGTATGGGGTTAGGGAAGTAAGTATGGCTACTGTAGGGGCCAAGGGAAACTTCCCCTTCACCCTCTGAAGTTTCACTGAAAATTCAACTCACAAAAGGCAGATTAATGGGAGAAAAGGCATACAAATATTATTAATGTATATAAACAGAAAGAACCACAGAGTGATTATCCACCCCCATCAATGAGGTTCAGAAGTTTATATCCACCCTGGCGAAACAGGTTATGGGAATGGGGAGAAGAAGAATTATGTTGAGGGAATTACTAGAGAGAATGAATGGATCAGGGAATACAGATCAACTTGTACATTATCCTGTGAAAGGGTCGGTTCAGGTGTGATTACATTTTTGGTCTTACAGAGAGGGAAAGAAAAAACAATTGTTCCATTTGGTGGATCTAGATCTTAGGCAGATAAAGGAACTTTGTCCTGTGCATTGGGAGGGAAAGTTGGGGGATGAGGGGAAGGCCAGTGAGATCTTGAGGCTTCTTCACTGCACCATGTCAAAGCATCATATGTTGGGGTATCAGTTTCTGAGCCCCAACACTACAAAAGACTACATGAGAGATCCTTGTGGTGATGGAAATGTTCTGTTCTGTACCTTGATTGTGCCAATGTCGATATCCTGGCTGTGATATTGTACTATAGTTTTGCAAGATGTTACCATTAAGGGGAAATAAGTAAAAGGAATATGAGATCTCTTTGCATTGCTCCTTAAAGCTGCATGTAAATCTATAATTATTTCTAAATAAAAAGTTTGAATACATAATGAAAAATGAAAATGTTAATTAGTATTCAACAATTGTTCAATATTGTCAGTATACCAATATTGAACGTCAGTTAGTTTGGATTTATTAGTTCGGTGAAAAATGAAAATGTTAATTAGTATTCAACAATTGTTCAATAGTGTCATCATTTACCAATATTGAACATAAGTTAGTTTGGATTTATTAGGTCGGTGCAAAAATTTAGCGTTTGCTGGAATGGCAAAAACCGCAACTACTTTTCACCAACCTAATACTTGCTATGTCCCTATTAAGCTCACTTTGCTAATTTTAAAAAATGACCAAGCTCCCTGCCTCCAACATACTCAACACACACATGTACACACAGACTTAGGTTTTAGATAATCCTAGTCTGCAGGTCTGGTATGTATCTGGAAATCTATATTTCTAGCAATCATCCCAGATAGTTCTGAAGCACATTAAACACTTCTTTAGGTGAAATTTGGCATCTTTCCCCATCATTCTAAATTAACATGCCAACGCTATCTGTAAGTGACCGTGTGGTGTCCATGGCAGGTTGGAGCAGCAGCCCTTGAACTTTGCTATTGAAGCATCTTCCAAGGAAGTCTGGCTCCTCCTGTTTCATAGGACGTGCTTCCTTTTGGAGCAGAGCACAGCCTCCTACTCCCTGTGTGTCAAACACCTTCAGCTTTCTTCACCTCTCTGGGCTATGGCAGGTGACTCCTTTAGTTCATGTGGAGGAAAAAAACATGACATTCAGTCTTTGGGTCAAAATGAGGACTTTTTGAAAAGGGCAAATGAGTTAACTTTAAACTAAAACTCATACCTCTACATTTCCTGATCCTGCAAATGTGAAAGAATGAGAAGAGGCTGCGTGCTGTGTCTCACGCCTGTAATCCTAGCATGCCCTAATCCTAACTTTGAGAGGCCAAGGATCGAGGATCGCTTGAGCCCAGAAGTTCAAGACCAGCCTGGGGTAACATAGTGAGACCCTTGTCTCTATAATTACTTTTTTTAAAAAAAGAGAATTAGAAGAAAACCCCGGTGAAAACAATCAAAACAAAGTCTTTGGACCCCATGTACTCACACATTCCTGTCTTGGGGTGAAGGTTTACAGCCAGGCTAAGAGTTACCACTTTCTTCGAATATCTATTTAAGCCAAACGGGGATTTTTAAAAGACACACAAGTTACCTCTGATACCAAACAGGAAGAATGAAAACCTTTAGTGGACAGCTGCTGGCTTCCCAAAATGTCTTAGCAGGCTCATAGTGCCAGCTTTGCTGAAATCTGAGGAAGTGAATTCAAGAGAGAAAGATGGGGGCTATAAGAATCAGGAATTTAGAAAACCAAAGCATTCCAAGGAAAGAGGAATTTTGACTGACTAAGCAAATATTCTACACCAAATAAATCTATGTCAAAGGAGGGAAAAAAGACCAGCCGTGGTGGCTCATGCCTGTAATCTATCTCAACACTTTGGAGGCTGAGGCAGGAAGATCACTTGAGCCCAGGAGTTTGAGATCAGCCTGGGCAATAGAGTGAGACTCTGTTTCTACAAACAAACAAACAAATAAAAATTAGCTGGGAGTGGTGGTATGCCTGTAGTCCCAGCTACTCGGGAGGCTAAGATAGGAGGCCCAGGAGGTCAAGGCTGCAATGAGTCATGATTGATCACACCACTGCACCCCAGCCTGGGTGACAGAGACAGATCCTGTCTCAAAAAAAAAAAAACAAAAAAACCCCACAAAAAACAGACAGAGAGAGAGAGAAAACCAGGAGGGAAACAATGCAATGAGGGAGGAACGTTGAGTGACTAAGACTAATCTCATGTTTACCTCCTGAGACTTGAAGACCTTTCCAGCGTATTTCACAGCCAGGGGAAGATTCGCTGTCAACCAATTAGGTTTTCTCCCAGAAGACAAAGGGATAATCTGTAAGTTTTCTTCTGTCTGTTGGAGGCAAGTAGAGGAGAATAAGCAGGCACTGAACATTACTGAAAATTCCATTTGGTTTTTGTACTGGCTAGAGGACTTGGCTACAAACAACAGAAAAAGAATTAGAGTAATAACGCAGAATAAGAATTTGTCATCAGGTGGAACTGGAGACTATTGTTCTAAGTGAAGTAACTCAGGAATGGAAAACCAAACATCGTATGTTCTCACTCATATGTGGGAGCTAAGCTATGAGGACGCAAAGGTATAAGAATGATACAGTGAACTTTGTGGACTAGGGGAAAGGGTGGGGAGTGGCAAGGGATAAAAGACTACACATTGGGTACAGTGTACACTGCTCAGGCAGTGGGTGCACCAAAATCTCGGAAGTCACCACTAAAGAACTTATTCATGGCTGGGCACAGTGGCTCAAACCTGTAATCCCAGAACTTTGGGAGGCTGAGGCTGGTGGATCACTTGAGGTCAGGAGTTCGAGACCAGCCTGGCCAACATGGTGAAACCCCATCTCTACTAAAAATACAAAAATTAGCTGGGTGTGGTGGCACATGTCTGTGATTCCAGCTACTTGAGAGGTTGAGGCAGGAGAATTGCTTGAACCTGGGAGGCGAGGTTGCAGTGAGCTGAGATCATGCCACTGCACTCCAGCCTGGGCAACAGACCGAGACTCCATCTCAAAAAAAAAAAAAGAATGTATTCATGTAACCAAACACCACCTGTTCCCCCAAAACCTATAGAAATAAAAATTTTTTAAAAAACATTTTGTAAAGGAATTTATCATCAGGAAAGCTGAAGATCTAGCTCAGATAGGGAATGTGAAGCAAGGGAGGTTGAGCAGCTGAGCCGACTGCCAAGGTCATGCTGGCCTGACAGGCGGCCATTGCTGCTGCCACCGCCACCATAGCTGTGAACAGAACATTGCCAAGGCCTCTGCTGGTCCTGGGCCCTGGTGGGTACCACTGCTGTCACCATCACTAGGGGAGCTGCCTCCTCTAGGAACAGGGTGAATCAGGATGAAGAATCAGGATCCCCGGGAGATTGAATAATGAATAAGAACTTCCAGGAGTATAGCCTATACATTTGTATTTTAAAATAAATTCCCTAAGATGATTTTAAAGATCCCCCTGATTTGGGAAACAATGACTTAAATGCAGAGTATTCATCTTGTGATTGTGCTGCTCAAAGGCTTCCTGTTGGTTTCTTGTTCAAAATTATTTGATGGCATATAATTACTTATGGGAAACTAAGTTCAGGTTTCTTAGATTGGCATTCAATGCCCTCCAGGCCCTGGCTCTAGCCCATGTTTCCAGGCGTGTGTCCTCCTTTCTCCTCTGTGTACCCAATGCCCCAGTTGCACTGAACAGCCCTGGTCTTTCTGGGGCAGTGTTCCTCATTCACACTCCCATCTTTACCTGCTGGCGGACTCTTTATTTTCAGGCCACCCCCACCAACAGCGTTCCTTAACTACCTCTCAGCTTTCTCTGAACTCTCTGTAACACTTCATCTCTCTTGGAATGTCAGATTGTGACTCATGACACACGCTTCTTGCATATATGTTATTTACAGTAATAGGTGATAAGAACCTTTGCACCCCTAGGGTATATAGAATAGCACCTAACTCATAGTTGATATTCCATTAGATGTATAAACAAATGCCATCTTGGGAAATTTCACAGTCAGATTTGTAAAGTACGTTAGTCTTCTTGAATGTTCCCATTGGGAGCAGCTTAATTTTTACAGCAGCTTTTCTTATTTCATTTTAAGTCATGAACAAGGAGACTTGCTGTTACCATAGGTTTTATATGGGTGTCCTTGAACAGTAGTGTGCTTTTCAAAATTATAGACCATGATTCTTTAAAAGGAATGGATGATTACACTAACTCCCCTCAATTACAAATGTTACCTATCCTATCACTGTATTAAGTACCAATAAAACTATGGCTTCCAGAGTCAGCTCACACCCTTGCCTTCAAAAGTTAAATTTAATAGTATCTATTAACTTAAAGCAAATACTATTTTTTTTTGAGACAGATTTTCACTCTTGTTGCCCAGGCTGGAGTGCAATGACATGACCTCAGCTCACCACAACCTCCACCTCCCAGGTTCAAGTGATGCTCCTGCCTCAGCCTCGCTAGTAGCTGGGATTACAGGCATGCACCACCACGCCCAGCTAATTTTTGTGTTTTTAGTAGGGGCAGGATTTCTCCAAGTTGGTCAGGCTGGTCTCGAACTCCCGAGCTCAGGTGATCCACCCGCCTAGGACTCCCAAAGTGTTGGAATTAAATGTGTGAGCCACCGCGCCTGGCCTGGTACCCATTTTTAAGAGACTAACTACAGAGAAAAGGTTATCTTTTTACCACTCCACAGGTAAAAGCTTGAAGGTCAAAAGTGACATGTTGACACAGCGGTGTGTGGTTAGAAGAAAGGAGGACTAAATTTTTAATTTTTTTTTTTTTTTTTGAGATGGAGTTTTGCTCTTGTTGCCCAGGCTAGAGTGCAATGGCACAATCTTGGCTCACTGCAACCTCCACCTCCTGGGTTCAAGGGATTCTCCTGCCTCAGCCTCTCAAGTAGCTGGGATTACAGGCATGCGCCACCACACCTGGCTAATTTTTTGTATTTAGTAGAAACAGGGTTTCACCATGTTGGTCAGGCTGGTCTCAAACTCCTGATCTCAGGTGATCCACCCGCCTTGGCCTCCCAAAGTGCTGGGATTACAGGTGTGACCCACCACTCCCGGCCATAAATTTTGAATTTCTTTTCTGTGGTCACCTTGTATCAGAGAGTTACTACTGTAAAATTACAGTGGTGTTTGTTTTCATTTCCCTCTGTCACTTGGATGCTTCCTCTACTTTTGTATGAAAGTTACAAAACCAGGCCAGGCGTGGTGGCTCATGCCTGTGAGCCTCCCACTTTGGGAGTCCGAAGTGGGCAGATTACCTGAGGTCAGGAGTTTGAGATGAGCCTGGCCAACATGGTAAAACCATGTCTCTACTGAAAATACAAAAATTAGCTGGGCATGGTGGCTCACTCTTGTAATCCCAACTATTTGGGAGGCTGAGGTGGGAGGATCACTTGAACCTGGGAGGTGGGGGTCACAGTGAGCCGAGATCCCATCACTGCACCCCAGCCTGGGCGACACAGTGAGACTCCATCTCAAAATGAAAATAAATAAATAATTAAAAAAGAAGTTATAAAACCTAGCCAAACCAAAATGAAAAGAGAAAAAGAAAACAAAACAAAAAGCCAAGAAAGTTATTCTTTGCTTTCTCATGGCAGCCGTGACACTCTGGTCAGAGCTGCACGAATGAAGAGGTTAAATAACTGTGTGGTGGGGCTTTCTTTGTGAAACTGTGGGGCTGTCAGTGAGTTTGGAGGGTCTGTACAGAATTTAATCCAGATGCAGGAACAGATTGTGTAAGAAGGTTCGGTGTAGGATTGGTTCGTGACTCTTAATTTATTCAACAAATATTTACTGTGTGCCTGCTACTGCAGGCCTTGGGATGAGTAAGACAGACATGGTTTATTTCCTCATGAAATTTATTGTTAATGAAGGAGATGGACAGTTAACAAATGATTGTGCCACTGATTGTTTGCTGTGGTGACAATAATTGCTATGAAGTCAATGTATACAGTGTGATCTGAAATTGTGTAACAGAGGTCCCCACCCCAACTCATTTCTTGGCCTCCAGACCTTTAGTATTTACTGCTACTGTTAGTTGTCAATTTGTGTAGCTCTGCCCTTTACTCATCATGTCAGCCTTGTCTGTTCCAGCCCATCCTCTTCTCTAGAGCTCTGGCAAATGATTAGAGCTGTGGGTCACTTTCATGCATCCAGAATTTGGAAAAATCTATAGTCCTTTTCTGTATAGCATCTTATCCTGGACATAGCTCATTAGAAGAATCATAGTCATGGATAATCTCAGAGAAGATTCTATTGATTCCTATCATTCCAAAAGTGACTCTGCATTATCCACACAATGTAGTATGGGAAACCTCCATTAAGTGACAGTCATCCATGGCCCATTTCCTCCAACAGCCCTTTCTGTTCTTTTCAGTGGCACTGGAAGTGCCACCGCTGAGATGGTATCTCAAGTGAAACCCTAGTAGTCATATTTGCATTCTGCTGCACCCTCAGGGGTGGGGAGCATTATCACTGCGCAGACATATATGACAGGTCAGTATCTACTATCTTGATGAGGTAATACAATGCTCACAAACTGAGAAAGGTCTTGATTTGTACATCTTTTTTTTTTTTTTAACAATTTTATTTTAGGTCATGAATGGGGAGACCTGCTGTGAACATGGGCTTTAGGATTGTGGACATCAATTGGTGGAGAGGCAGAACTGGGAGCGAGGGAGTCAACAGAGTTGTGCTGTATCTATTCATTCATAACATTTCAACGTTTGCTCACCATTTCTAGGTACCTTGTCTGGGTTCCATGCTAACGACGACTCAAGAGGAGAGTGATACAGGCAATAGGTTGAATTGAGCTGATATTAAAGGATCACCTTCAAACAATAATATTGCTGGGGAAAACAAAATAATTTTAATACATGGCCAGGCTTGAAAGCAAACAAGAGAAATCTCCAGATGCCAGAGGCACAAAACAGGAGTTGAAGCCAAATGTCTCAAAACAATATCAATATAGGCCCCAGAGGCTGAAGACCGGAGTATTAGTTTTCTCATATGGATGGGAGGTGAGGCTTGGGCTTCCAAAAAAAGCCAGGGCGGCCGGGCACCATGGCTCACGCCTGTCATCCCAGCACTTTGGGAGGCCAAGGCGGGCAGATCACGAGGTCAGGAGATGGAGACCATCATGATCAACATGTTGAAATTCCGTCTCTATTAAAAATACAAAAATTAGCCAGGTGTGGTGGAGTGCGCCTGTAGTCCCAGCTACTTGGGAGGCTGAGGCAGGGGAATTGCTTGAACCCAGGAGGCAGAGCTTGCAGTGAGCAGAGATTGTGCCATTGCACTCCAGCCTGGTGACAGAGTGAGACTCTGTCTCAAAAAAAATAAATAAATAAAATAAATAAATAAATAATAAAAAAAGCCAGGATTCGCAGGGCTGCTCCACCCACAATAATGAAATGGAACAACACCGACCACTGTCTAGAGAAGTGTCAGCGAAGCTACTTATCTATCAGGGGAAAATGGCATCCATCAGAAATCAGAACCCCAAATCTGTGACATGAGATTTTGGGATCGGGCACAGCGGCTCATGCCTGTAATCCCAGCACTTTGGAAGGCTGAGGTGGGTGAATTGCTTGAGCCCAGGAGTTTGAGAGCAGCCTGGTCAACATGGTGAAACCCCCTCTGTACAAAAAATAGGGAAGTCAGCTGGGAATGGTGGCACATGCCTGTAGTCCCAGCTACTTGGGAAGCTGAGGTGGGAGGATCACCTGAGCCCGGGAAGTCAAGGCCGCAGTGAGCTGTGATTGTGCCACTGCACTCCAGCCTGAACCTCAGTGTGAGAAACTGTTTTAAAAAAAAAAAAAAAAAAAAAGATTTTGGGGCTACAAATTTATGCTTCCCTATGGAAGAAGAAATGCTAAAAGATTAACCTAGAAACTCTCCCAGAAGCAGTGACTCTTAGGGCTCCAGAAAAAGCATCACAAAACTATCTTGTAGACATGTCTCCCATGTGGAGGGTCCCCTAGGCCATGCCCAGGTTCAACGATTAACAGGAGGACTCACAAGACTGGGAAATAGTTCTCCCAGATATGACTTATTACAGGGAAAGGACACAAAACACAAGGAAAGATGCATGGGTGAAGTTCCAGAGGTACCAGATACAAGTTTCCAAGAGTACCCTGCCAATGGAGTCACACAAGACACACTTAATTCTCCCAGCAAGAGTCCATGACAATACGTGTGAAATGTTGTCTAGTTGTGAAGATTGTTAGGGACTCTGTGCCTAGGGTTTTTAACTGGGGCTTGATCATGAAGGTACGTGGGTATCCTCTGCCTAACTCATAACAAAATCCAAGAATCCCAGAAGGAAAGAATGTGTTCAGCATAAACTACATTGTTTTTTGCTTTATTTATTTATTTTTTTTGGTAACAGCTTTATTGAGATATGATTCATATACCATACAACTCACCCATTTAAATTGTACAATTCAATGGTTTTTAGTATATTCACAGTGTTTTCCAATAATCACAATCAATGAACATTTCCATCACTCCAGAAAGAAACCCTCTGCCCATCAGAGTCAATCCTATTTCCCTTCCCTCAACCTCCAGAAATCACTACTCTCCTTTCTGACTCTGTGGATTTGCCCATTCTGTTCATTTCACACAAATGGAATCATATGATATGTGACCTCCAAAATAAAAATAACTAAAGAAAAGCCTAGCCAACATAGTGAGACCCTGTCTCTACAAAAAATTTAAAAAGTAGTCCAGGTGCAGTGGCTCACACCTGTAATCCTAATACTTTGGGAGGCTGAGGCGGGCGGATCACTTGAGGTCAGGAGTTGGAGACCAGACTGGGCGACATGGCGAAACCCCGTCTGTACTAAAAATATAAAAATCAGTAGGGCATGGTATCATGTGTCTGTAGTCCCAGCTACTCAGGAGGCTGAAGTGGGAGGATCAGTTGATCCTGGGGGGCGGAGGTTGCAGTAAGCTGAGATTGTGCCACTGCACTCCAGTCTGAGCTGGACAGAGTGAAACTTTGTCTCAAAAAAAAAAAAAAAAAAATTAGGTGGGCATGGTTCCATGCCCCTCTGGTCCTAGCTACTTGGGAGGCTGACATGGGAAGATCACTTGAGCCCAGGAGTTCAAGGTTACACTGAAATATGATCATGACATTGCACTCTAGCCTGGGTGACAAACCAGACCCAGGCCCCATCTCTTAAAAAAAAAATAATAATAATAAGGAAGAAAAAAAATCCACATTGTTTTTAGAAACAATTTAAACATCATTCTTATCAGTTCTGAGAATAGTGGGAGCCCTCCTGAAATCTAAGTTCCCAAACTCCAGCCAAGGGCCCTACCTTGCAAGCAGACATTTCTAAGGACAGCAGTCTCAGGCCTGCTGTGTTAACTCTCTTCTGCACATTTCCACAACAAGGGCGTGAGAGATTGCCAGGGAGCACAGCTCAGTGACGGTCATGTGAGAGTCACAAACTGACAAATCTCATCTTTAAGGAGGTAGAGCACAACTCCTCACTCCTTAAATGTGGGTTGTGTATAGTGATACAGTCCCTCTTGCTAAGAGAGGAACTTTACAGTGAAGAATCCTCACAAACACTGTCTCAGCCAGGCCATCACAAATACTGAGGATGTCAGTGATAAGTCATGTCGATAGCATGTACCCTTGACAGAATGTGATGAGAACGGCGCTTTACCTCTGTGGTCTTCCGCCCAAAACACATAACTCCAGTCTATTCATAAGAAAAATATCAGATAAATGCCAGTGGAGGGACAGTCTATGAAACTACTGATCAGTCATCCTCAAAACTGCCAAGAACATCAGAAATGAGGAAGGAGGCCAGTTGTAGTGGCTTACACCTATAAGCCCAGCATTTTAGGAGGCCAAGGTGGGAGGATCACTTGGAGGTCAGGAGTTTGAGATGAGACTGGGCAACATAGTGAGACCCCATCTCTACAAAAAAAATAAATTAAAAATAAGGAAGGTTTGAGAAACTGTAACAGCCAAAAGGAGCCTAAGGAGACATGACAACTAAATGTGATACGGGATCCTGGATGGGACCCCGGAGCAGAAAAAGGAAATTAGGTAAAAACTAAGAAAATCTGAATAAGTTATGGACTTTAGTTAATTATAATGGATCAATATTGGCTCCTCAATTGTGACAAATGTACCATCCTAATGGAAGAGGTTCATAATCAGGGAAACCGAGTGTGAAGTACAGGGGAATTCTGTGCTATCTCTGTAATTTTTCTGTAAATCTAAACTTTTTCAAAAAATAAAGCTTATTATATTTATATTATATTATACTTTTATATTATAATATTTTATATTAAATTATAAATATTTGTAATACTTTTGTATTATATTACAAATCTCATGAGGAAATGGGCCTCCATGAAGTAGGATCAGTAGTTTAAACAAATGTGAGTTTTTTAATATCCTGAAGAACTAGTGATAATACAATTAGAGTGAATGTTTTTCTCCTTTTCTCTTTCTGGCTACTATCAGTTTGTGGCATTTCAACAGCCTCCTGTTTTGGAAGAATCACTGATTCTGTGGTAGATATTGATCACTGATATGCTGGAGGCCATGGACATTAGACGATCCCCAGAGGAGACAAGGAGGAGCTATCTTCTCTTCTTGCCATACGTGGGAGAGCCAGGCTGCCTGCTGTGTGCAGGTACCTCCTTGTAGCCCAAAGGCTTCAATGGGAGCCACTGGGCACCTCTGGGCAGTGTGTTACAAACATCCACTCTTCCCCTCTGTCTTGCTGATTCTTGCCAGTGACTGGTTCAGGAACCCATGTTCCAGATTCATATCAATCAGCCCATGGCAGCCCCCAAGTGAATGTTGAGGGGTAGGTACTTAACCAAAAATGCGCACCATTGGAGTGGAGAGAAGGACTCATACTCCTGGTTAGCAGCCATCTTGCAACCATAAGGGTATCCATCCTAAGAATAAAGTTGACATTTAAAAAGTGAAGGTAGGATCAAAAGGACCTCAGAAAAATGGAACCGAAGCCCTGATGGTATTTTCAGCTGAACTCTGCCCCACAGGGAGGGGTTTTCTTTTGAATTAGGTTTTCCATTATTTTCAAAGTCATCCACAGGCGTATGTTTTCTCCTTCTATCCCTTGAAACTTTGGATGTGGATAGATGCTGTCAGCTTAATCAATCAGATGCCACTACCCAGCATTTCTGGGTCTCAAGTTAGTGACACAAAGAAGCAGAGACAGTTCAGAAGAAAGTCATAGAAGCAGGGAGGACAGTCTGGCAGTGGCAACAGAGGTGACAAATGCCCAGTGAGGTGGTCCCAGCTGCACATCTCCATGTCACCTAGTCTCTTGGGTCCTGGACATTTCTTCTCTAGTTATACACCCTTTCCACCAATTCTACTAGGTATATTCATCTTTCTAGCAAATTCCTTCCTGCTTAAGTTATCCAAAATTGATTTCTGTTGCTTACAACCAAGATTCTTGGCCTATATAAGAACAGTCTGAAAGAGACTTTGAAATAATACATGGCCTCTGTAACCTCAAGATTTTAGCACTTGATGGGGGAAATAGACACATAGGGATCTCACTGTGCATCCTATGAAAAGTGCTATAATAGATGCACCTACGAAAGACTCTTGGGAACCCTATGGAGGGAGACTTTTCCCTCTCAGAGTGAGCATGGGCAGTCAGGACAGACTTCACAAGGAAGTAACATGAACTGAGTCCTTAAAAGGCCATAAAATGTCATTAGACAAAGAGATGAGGAAAGGGAAAAGCATAAACAAATGTATGCTAGGAGGGAGCTGGGGCTGAGGATAAAGTAATTTAGGGTGTGAGCACAATTAGATACAAAGTTACAGAGAAAATATGGAGACTGTCTGAGGAAGGATTTGGGAAATGAAGCTGGATAAGTAGGTGGAACTAAGTTCTACAAAACCTTAAGTTCACATTCCAAAGGTTTTGAAAATTACTCTTGCTTGAAATTCATCAGAGTAGGGATAAGCCATACTGGAACTTCAGCTGCACGAGCTGATGGGAGAAGAGGAGGTCATTGGGATAAGAAATGGATTGGGGCTAGAGAGCAATAATCCAGACGTACAGCTAGTCATTGAAAACAGGACAAAAGTAGTAAATTCTTCTAGGTTTAAAGATGCTTTATTCAGACAAAGAAAAAAAAGACGAAACAAAAACATATGGGAAAAACAGAAAACAAATATCAAGATGATCAATTTAAATCTAAATATATCCATGATCACACCTATAAGTGTTTATATATCCTAATTAAAAGACAGAGATGGTAAAATATCAATATTGGCTCATTAATTGTGCTATGTCCTGAATTATGTCCCCCTCAAAATCACATGTTGAAGCCCTAACACTCAGTGTGACTGTATCTGGAGATAAGGTTTTTAGGTTAAGGTAGGGTCTTAAGGTTAAATAAAGTCATAGGGTGGTTTCTCATCTGTTAAAACTGTGGCCTTATAAGAAGAGAAAGAAAAACCTCTCTCTCTCTCTACACACACACATGTGCACACACACACACACACAGGAAAGGTGACATGAGGACACAGTGAAAAAGGTGGCCAGCCACCTGCAAACCAGGAAAAGAGCCCTCATCAAAAAGTAAATAATCCAGAAAGAATTATGAGAAATAAATTTTTGTTGTTTAAGCCACCCAGTCTCTGGTATTTTTTATGGCAGCCCAAGGAAACTAAGACAAAATGTAACGAATAGACTACACTAATGCTAATGCAAGATGTTAATGAGAGGGAAAACTAGGGTGGGGGTAGTGAGGGAGAATCCTTTGTACTTTCCACTTACTTTTTCTGTAAACTTAAAACTGCTCAAAAAAAAAAGTCTATTAATTTTTAAGGCAGAAATTGTCCAACTGGTTATAAAAGCAAGATTCACTGTAGAGGTGCCTACAAGAAACACATGTTGAATACAAAGACACAAAAAGGTTAAAAGTAAAAGGATAAAAAAAAGATATACCAAGCAAACACTAAATAAAACAAAGCTGGAGAGGCTACATTAATAGCAGACAAAAAGGATTTCGGAGCAAAGAATACCACCAGGGATAAAGAAAATAAATTCATCATGATAAAGGGTTAATCTATCAGGAAGATATAACAATCTTAAATGTTTATGCACTTAATAACAGAACTTCAAATAAATATGAAGCAAAAACTGACAGAACTGCAAGAAACAGCAGATAAATTAGCAATTACAGTCAGAGATTTCAAATACCCTGTCTCAATAATTCATACAGCAAGTAAAGAGAAAGTCAATAAGAATATAGAAGATTTGAACAATGCTATCAGCCAACATGATCTAATTTATTTTTATAGAACACACCACCCAAAAACAGTAGAACACAAAATTTTTTCAAATGTAAATGAGATATTTACCAATATACAGCATGTTCTGGGCTTCTGGGCCATAAAACAAGTCTTGGTAAATTTTAAAGGATTCATGTCATAAAATGTATATTCTCTGATTACAGTGGAATTAAATTAAAAATCAGTAACTGAAAGATCTTTGGGGAACTGGCATATGATTGGAAACTAAATAATACACATAAACAACTAGTGGGGCAAAAAAAGTCAAAATGGAAATTAGAAAGTATTTTCAACTTAGTACAAATGAAAACATAACATATCAAATTGTATGGGATGCCTTTGTGGTAGGCTGAAAAGGAGCCCCTAGATATGTCCACATTCTAATCCCCAGAATCTGTGAATGTTGCTCTACATGGCAGAAGGGATTTTACGGATGTGATTAAGTTACGAATCATGAGGTGGGGAGAGTATCCTGAATTATTGGGGTGGGCCAATAGTCCTTATAGGAGGAACCCAGGAGAAGTCAGAGTTAGAGAAGAGGGCAATGTCATTGTTATGGGTGGGACTTTGTTCTTAGAGCTCCCAAGATGGTGGCGGGCTACTCCCAAGATGGCAGCAAGCGTTTTGTTCTCTGACCTGGGGTTCTTGGCCTCACAGATTCCAAGGAAGAGAACCTTGCGCCATGCAGTGAGTGTTATAGCTCTATCAGAAGTCGTGGGTCACGGAAGAGAACTGTGGAACCCAGCAACTAGTGTTCAGCTCAATTAGGATGAACCCTGGGCCCTTAGCCATGCAGGAACAATGGTGAGCCTCTAGCCCAATCGAGAGTGGCAACGGGCGCCTCGCTGGATCAGAAGCACAGCGGACACCCTGCCGGCTCCGGAGGGGTTGATGTCAGCAGTGGGTCTGCGACGGCGGCAAACAGCAGTGGTGGACGGTGAGCGAAAGCTCAGCTCAAGCCGTAACAAACACGGACCAGAAGAGTGTGCAGTTGCAAGATTTAATAGAGTGAAAACAGAGCTTCCATACAATGGGAGGAGATCCAAAGGGGGTTGCCACTCCCAGCTCAAATGCCTGGGGTTTATATCCCAATCATTGTTCCTCCCCCTGTGCTCGCAGGCAATAGATGATTTGATTATTTCTTTACCTCATGTTTTTAGCCTAATTAGTATGTTAGTGAGCTCTCTTTACTACCTGATTTGTCGGGTGTGAGGTGAGTTATAGGCCCCGTGTTTAAAGGTGGGTGTATTCACCTTCCCCAGCTAGGCTTAGGAATTCTTAGTTGGCTTAGGAAATCCAACTAGTCCTGTCTCTCATCATGACAGAAGCACAGATTGGAGTGATGCACTTTGCAACACCTATGCTTTAGCCCAGCAAATCTGATTTTGGACTACTAGCTTCTGAAACTAACAGTTGTGTTGTTTTAAGCCATTAAATTTGTGGTAATTTGTTACAGAGAAAATAAGAAACTAGTACAGCCCTTAAAAGTGTACGTAGGAGGAAATTTATGACACTAAATGCCTCAGCTTTAGCCTATGAAACTAGGAAGCAAAAATACTCAAAGTAAATCCAAAGTAAGCAGAAAAAAGGAAATAGTAAAGGTCAGAGCAGAAATCAATGAAGTAGAAAACAGAAAACAATAGAGAAAAATCAATGAAATTAAAAATTGGTTCTCTGAGAAGATCCATAAAATTGATAAACCAAATTGATTAGGAGAAAAAATAAGTAACAAATGACCAATATCAGGAATGAGAGAAATGACATCACTGCAGATTCTACAGATACTAAAAGAACAATAAGGAAATATTACAAACAACTTTGTGCCAATAAGTTGAACAACTTAGTTGATAAAATGAACAAAACCCCAAAACTACCAATGCTTACTCAGGAAGAAATAGATAATTTACATAGCCCTGTATCTATTAAAAAAATTAAATTTGTAGTGAAATACCCTCCCCCAAGAAACCTCCAGGGCCATATGTCTTTACAAAATTCTATCAAACATTTAAGGAAGAAATAATACCAATTCTATACAAACTCTGCTAGAAAATGGAAGAGAATGGAATACTCTCTTGCCCATTCTATTAGACTAGCATGACCTTGATACCAAAAACAGGCAGTTAATATAAGAAAACTGTCACACGTGTCCGTGTGAAGAGAGTCCACCAACAGGCTTTGTGTGAGCAACAAGGCTGTTTATTTCACCTGGGTGCAGGTGGGCTGAGTCTGAAAAACGAGTCAGCAAAGGGTGGTGGGATTATCATTAGTTCTTATAGGTTTGGAATTGGCATACAAAGTACATTCTCAAGGGCAGGGAGAATATTACAAAGTAACTTCTTAAGGGTGGGGGAGAATATTACAAAGTACCTTCTTAAGGGCAGGAGAGACTATATCCTATCAGTTAGGGTGGGGCAGGAACAAATCACAATGGTGGAATATCATCAGTTAAGGCTATTTTCACTTCTTTTTTGGATCTTCAGTTGCTTCAGGCCATCTGGATGTATACGTGCAGGTCACGGGGGATATGATGGCTTAGCTTGCGCTCAGAGGCCTGACATTCCTGTCTTCTTATATTAATAAGAAAAACAAAACAAAATAGTGGTGAAGTGTTGGGGCAGCAAAAATTTTGGGGGGTGGTATGGAGAGATAATGGGCAATGTTTCTCAGGGCTGCTTTGAGCGGGATTAGGGGCAGCATGGGAACCTAGAGTGGGAGAGATTAAACTGAAGAAAGATTTTGGGGTAAGGGGTGATATTGTGGGGTTGTTAGAAGGAGCATTTGTCATATAGAAACTAAATGGAAGATGCAAGTTCTGAATAAGAGAAGGAGAAAAACAGGTATTAAAGGACTAAGAATTGGGAGGACCCAGGACATCCAATTAGAGAGTGCCCAAGGGGGTTCAGCATAATTATTTGCTTGGTTGGCGAGTTTTTGGGCTCTATCCTCGAGTTTTTTTATGTTGTCATATACCAGGCCAGATTGATTTAGGTAAAAAAAAAAAAAAAAAAAAAAAACACCCTTCATTTAAAAATATAGAGTCCTCCTTTTTCAGCAGTGAGTAAATCGAGGCCTCAGCAATTTTGGAGGAAAGAGAAATGCAAAGCCAGCAATTGTTTGTTAAAGAAGGATTAGAAATGGCTAAGAGAGAGTGAGTGAGATTGATAGTGTGGTGGAGATAGCTGGGGAGAGGTAGAGGGTGGCATAAGAACAGGAATGAGAAGAAGAGTGAGTATAAAAGTAAAGAATAGGACTCCATCAGGGTGGAAGTATTGGAGCGTGCCCTGTCAGCAAAGATCATCCTTCCACTTGTCCACTCCAAGAGGGAGTCAAGAGTGGTGGATGGGGGAGAGTACCAGGAGATATCTGCTATGATGGTTTGGAGGAAAAGTGTAAACTGGCAGTGTAAACAAGGGCAGGGCATTTATGAGTAGTTGAGAATGGTGAATAGGAGTATGACTAGAGAGAAGATAGTAGGGATGACAAGTTTTTGGGGTAAAGTCCAAGTAGCGGGGGTGACTGTGTAAAGCCCTGTTGTAAAGAGTAGGATAAGGAAGACGAGACTTAATAAAAATGAAAGGATGTATTAGGCTTATAATGGTTACTATTATCCTTTAGGAATGCGGGTGAGTTTAAGGAAAGTAAGGGTGAGTACTTGCGACTTCCAGGAGGAAGAGGAGAGATCAGGCTGGCTGTTAGACAGACACAGCTTTATTCTGGAGTGATGAACCTAATGGTGGGGGGGTTCCTGCAGACAAACAGCCACTGGGGTACTATAGATGACTAAGTGGGGTCCGGTCCACTGAGGTTGCAGAGTTTGAGAGGTCAGATTCTTAATAAGAACTGATCGTCCAGCTAGGGTGTCTTCATATGGCTGGGAATCTGTAGTAGGCAAGAGAAGATTAGCAGCCTGGCGAATTTCCTGTCTAGCCTGCTGGAGGACTTGAAGATAGTCTCTTAGAGGGCTGGAGTCTGGGACGTGGTTGGGGCCGAGCAAGAAACTGTGTCCATATAAAAGTTCAAATGGACTGTACCCTGTAGCATCTCAAGGACAGGCTCTAATTCTGAGAAGGGCAAGAGGTAAAAGTACTGTCCAGTCCTGGCCGTGAGGAATAGAAGTTGGAACGCCAGCTGCTTCTTTAGCTACCTTATCAGCATAAGCATGGCCCTGAGCAATGGGATCTGATGCCTTTTGATGGTCCTTGCAGTGAATGACTCCAGCTTCCCTTGGAAGTAAAGTGGCCTTGAGAAGAGTTTTTATTAAGGAGGCATTAATGATGGAGGAGTCTTGTGTAGTGAGGAAATTTCTTTCAGTCCATATAACAGCATGGTGGTGCAGATTTTGGAAGGCATATTTAGAGTCAGTATAAATATTGATGCATAGTCCCTTTGCAAGAGTGACGGCCCAAGTTAAGTCAATGAGTTTGGCTTGCTGAGAGGTAGTGGAGGGAGGCAGAGCAGTAGCCTCAATGATAGATGTGGAAGATACTATAGCATAGCCTGCTTTTGCTGGTGAGTGGCAATTAGGCTTGGTGGAACTGCCATCAATAAACCAAGTGTGATCAGGGTGGGGAATAGCAAAGAAGGGAATATGGGGAAATGGAGTGAATGCCAGGTGGATCAGAGAGATACAGTCATGGGGGTCAGGTGTGGTATCCGGAATAATGTAGGAGGCCAGACTGAAGTCCGGGCCAGGAACAACGGTAACTGTGGGAGACTCAACAAAGAGTGAGTATAGCTGAAGGAGCCAGGGAGCAGAAAGTATATGTGTCAGGTGTGAAGAAGAAAATAGATTTTTGAAGTTATGAGAACTGTAGAGAGTGAGTTGAGCATAGTTTGTGATTTTGAGGGCCTCTAAAATTATTAAAGCAGTGGCAGCTGCCACACATAGACATGAGGGCTAAGCTAAAAGAGTAAGGTCAAGTTGTTTGGACAGAAAGGCTATAGGGCGTGGTGCTGGCTGTTGTGTAAGAATTCCGACCACACAGCCCTGCACTTCAGCTGTGTGTAATGAAAAAGGTTGGGATGAGTTAGGGAGAGCTACTGTGGGAGCAGCTTTTAGGGCTGTTTATTAAGGAATGGAAAGGGGAGGGGGAAAAGGATTTAGGATTTACAGGGTCAGCTAGGTTTATCTAGAGCAGAATAATGGGTTGTGGAGGGAGGTATTGAGGATAGGAGAGTATATGGGTTTGGCACCACGGGGTGGATAGGCAAGACAATTTGGTTGATAAGGCACAGATCCTGAACTAACCTGTAAGACTTCTCCAGTTTTTGGACAGGTAAGATAAGGGAGCTTGTAGGCTTTAGAAGCCCATGCTGTAACAGGTGAGTGATAACAGGCTTTAATCCTCTTAAAGCCTGTTGTGGGATGGGATACTGGTGTTGAGCGGGGTAAGGGTGATTAGGTTTCAATAGGATGATAAGGGGTGCATGATCAGTCGCCAAGGAAGGAGTAGAGGTATCCCATACTTGTGGATTAAGGTAGGGAGATACAAGAGGATGATTCAAAGGAGGCTTTGAACTGGGGAAAAGGGCAGCAATGAGGTGTGGCTGTAGCCCAGGAATAGTCAGGGAAGCAGATAATTAAGTTAAAATGTCTCGATCTAGTAAGGGAGCTGGGCAGGTGGGGATAACTAAAAAGGAGTGCATAAAAGAATGTTGTCCAAGTTGGCACCAGAGTTGGGGAATTTTAAGGGGTCTAGAAGCCTGGCCGTCAATACCCACAACAGTTATGGAGGCAAGGGAAATAGGCCCTTGAAAAGAAGGTAATGTGGAGTGGGTATCCTCTGTATTGATTTAAAATGGGACAAACGTACTCTCCACTGTAAGAGTTACCCAAAGCATCTGTTATGGTCCAGGAGGCTTCCGAGGTGATCGGGCAGCATCAGTTTTCAGCCGCTAAGCTGAGAAGACCTGGGAAGGAGTCAGTCAGAAAGCCTTGGGCCAGAGTTCCAGGGACTCTGGGAGTGGCTGCCGGGTGAGTTGGACAGTCTGATTTCCAGTGGGGTCCTGCAGAGATGGGACATGGCTTAGGAGGAATCCCAGGCTGTGGTCATTCCTTGGTCCAGTGGCCAGATTTCCAGCACTTGAAGCAAAATCCTGCAGGAGGAGGTCCTGTAGGAATGCCTGACTGCTAAAGCTTAGGCGTTTTGAAGTTCTTGTGTGCTGGAGATGTGGCTGAGATTTCTCTCACAGTGGAAGCAAGGAATTGCAACTCAGAAATACGTAACTACTTGGCTGCCTCTACTCTATTATTGTACACCTTGAAGGTGAGGTTAATTAAGTTCTGTTGTGGGGTTTGAGGGCCAGAATCTAATTTTTGGAGTTTTTTTAATGTCTAGAGTGGATTGGGTAATAAAATGTATATTGAGAATAAGACAGCCTTCTGGCCTTTCTGGGTCTAGGGCAGTAAGGCATCTAAGGGTTGTTGCCAAATGGGCCATGAACTGGGTTGAGTTTTCATATTTGCTGAAAAAGAGCCTAAATGCTAACTGATTTGGGAGAGGTCAGATAAAGAAAAAGGAACATTAACCTTGACTATGCCTTCAGCTCCAGCCACCTCTCTAAGAGGAAATTGTTGGGCAGGTGGAGGAGGGCTAGTCACGAACAAAACTGTAAGCCAGGCCGAGTGTGAGGAGGGGAGATAATAGAAGGGTTATAGGGTTGGGGAACAGAGGCTGAAGAAGAGTTGGGACCTGGCTCAGCCTAGCGAGGAGCACACTGGGGAGGAGGAGAAGGGTCAGATGGATTTGTAGAAAACGAGGATTCAAAGGACTCAGAGCTTGGGGTGGAGACTGAAGGAATAGACAGGAGAAAAAGATTTGGGATGAGTCTCATTGGGAGCAGAGACTAGGGAGGGACCAATGTGTAAAAGAATGCCTGGACGTCAGGCATCTCAGACCATTTGCCCATTTTTCAGCAAGAATTATCTAGATCTTGTAGGATAGACAAATCAAAAGTGCCATTCTCTGGTTACTTCGAACTACTCTTGAGTTTGTACTGGGGCCAAGCAGTATTGCAGAAGAAAATAAGATGCTTAGGTTTTAGGTCAGGTGTGAGTTGAAGAGGTTTTAAGTTTTTGAGAACACAGGCTAAGGGAGAAGAAGAAGGAATGGAGGGTGGAAGGTTGCCCATAGTGAAGGAGGCAAGCCCAGAGAAAAGAGAGGGTAGAGACACGGAGGGAAGGGTGGGGAGCAGCCCTGGGCTGCAATGTGGGTGAGCAGCCAAAGAAGGCATCCCCGCAATTGACTTGCCACCAAGGGAATGTGGGTGAATGACCAAGGCATGCGTCCCCCCGGTGATCAGACACCAATGGGGTGTGGGTGAATAATCAGGCAGGCATTCCTGCAGTGATTAAACACCAAGGGAAGACTGTCTTCCTGAGTCTGTGACTGGTGCCGGAGTTTTGGGCCAGAGACAATGTGTCTCCTTGTCTCTACTAGAGAGGAAAAAGAACTGGAATCGGAAGGACAGGGAGATTGAAGGGTAGCAAGAGAGGAAGATTGAAGGGTAGCGAGAGAGGAAGATTGAAGGGTAGCAAGAAAGGCTGGAGAAGAGTGAAAAGACCACTTACCCGATTTGAAATTGGTGAGATGTTCCTTGGGCTGGTTGGTCTGAGGACCCGAGGTTGTAGGTGGGTCTCCTCATGGAGTGAGGGTGAGGACAGGGGACCAGTCTCCAGAAGGAGTCCTCCCGTCCAAGGTCTTTGGCACCAAATGTCTCTCACATCCATGTGAAGAGACCACCAACGGGCTTTGTGTGAGCAACAAGGCTGTTTATTTCACCTGGGTGCAGGTGGGCTGAGTCCGAAAAAGGAGTCAGCAAAGGATGGTGGGATTATCATTAGTTCTTATAGGTTTGGGATAGGCATACGAAGCACATTCTCGAGGGTGGGGGAGAATATTACAAAGTACCTTCTTAAGGGCAGGGGAGAATATATCGTACGTATCAGTTAGAGTGGGGCAGGAACAAATCACAATGGTGGAATGTCATCAGTTAAGGCTATTTTCACTTCTTTTGTGGATCTTCAGTTGCTTCAGGACATCTGGATGTATATGTGCAGGTCACAGGAGATGTGATGGCTTAGCTTGGGCTCAGAGGCCTGACAAAAACTACAGACCAATATCTGTCATGAACATGAATACAAAAATTCAAAAAAAATTTTAAGTAAATTGTACCCACCAATATATAAAAATAATACTACCGTATGATTTCATGGGGTTTATGCAAACAGTGCAAGATTAGGTCAGTGCAGTGGCTCACACCTGTAATCTCAGAACTTTGGAAGGCTGAGGCGGGCAGATCATTTGAGGTCAGGAGTTTGAGACCAGCCTGGCCAACATGATGAAACCTCATCTCTACTAAAAATACAAAAATTAGTTATGTGTGGTGGTGGGCACCTGTAGTCTCAGGTACTAGGGAGGCTGAGGCAGGAGAATTGCTTGAATCTGGGAGGTGGAGGTTGCAGTGAGCTATCATGCCACTGAACTCCAGCCTGGGCAACAGAGAGAGACTTCTTTGCCTCAAAAAAAAAAGCAAGATTAGATTAACGTTTAAATATCAATCAACATAATTTAACATACAAATTGTTTTAGTTAAAAAATAAAACAATACCCTATATGATCATTTCAATGGATGAAAAAAAGCATTTGACATCTCAAAAAAATAACAAAGAATGCAAGATTAGATCAACATTTAAATAGCAATCAACATAATTTAGCATACAAATTGTTTGCTTTTACTTAAAAAATAAAACAATATCTCATATGATCATTTCAATAGATAAAAAAAAGCATTTGGCAAAATCTATGATCAATTCTTGATTTAAAAAAAGAGAAGAATTCTCAGCAAACTGGGAATAACAGGGAACTTCCTCCATCTGATAATGTACATCTAAAAAAAAAAAAAAACCTATGGCTAACATTGTGTTGAGTGGTGAAATACTAAATGTTCACCCCTATAAGTTCAGGAATAAGACAAGGCTGTGTTTCTTTGCCACTTCTATTCAACATTATACCAGAAGGTCTGGTATATGCACCAGTGCAATGAAGCTATAAATAAATAAGTAAATAAATAAATAAGTAAATAAATAAATAACGGCATCCAAATTAGAAAAAAAGAAATATAACTGTATTTACAGAAGGTACCATTATTTATATATAATATTAATAGAAAATTTGATAGAATATATTAAAAAGCTACTAGAACTAATAAATGAATTTAGCAATATTACAGAACTCAAGGTCAAGATATTTAAAAATCTACTGTTTCTATATACTAGCAATAAACACTTGGAAATTGAAATAAAAATAGCACTTAAAATAGCAGAAAAATATGAAATACTTAAAGATAAATCTAACAAAAGTTGTCCATATACACTGAAAACTGCAAAATGTTGCTATGAGAAATTAAGGAAGACTTTAATAAACGGAAGAGGTAAGGTGTTCATGAAAGACTCAGTATTGTTAAGATATCAGTTCTTTCCTAAATGATCTATAGTTTCAGCACAATCCCAATCAAAAGTCCAGCATGCTTTTTTTTTTTTTTTTGGTAGAAATTGACAAACTGATTCTAAAATCCATATGGCAATGCTAAGGACCTAGAACAGCCAAAATGTCTTTGAAAAAGAAAAATAAAATTGGAGAACTAATACTACCTCATCTCAAGACTTCTTATAAAGCTGCAGTAATCAAGACAGCATATTATAATGACAGACAGATCAATGAAACAGACTAGAGTCCAGAAAGAGACCTACACATACATGAACAACTGACTTTGACAAAGGTGCAAAAACAATACAGTGGGGGAAAAGACAGCCTTTTCCACATTGATGCTGGAGCATTAGATATTTATATATACAAAAATGAATTTTGATTCGTATTTTATACTATATGAAAAATTAACTCAAAATGGATTACAGACCTGACTGTAAAACAAAAAACTATCTATAAGAAAACAGGAGAAAAATCATCATGATTTAAGGTTAGGCAAAAACATCTTAGATATAAAACCAACAAAATTAAAAATCTATAAATTTGACTTAATCAAAATTTAAAACTTCTGCTTTTTGAAAGCTACTGATAAAAAATGAAAAGAAAATTCACAGACTAGGAGAAAAAAATTGTGATTTACATTCCTGATAAAAATTTTGTATCCAGAATTTATAAAGAATACTCAAAAAATAAAGAAAGAATACTCAAATTCAATAATAAGAATTGAAAGCAGGGACTGAAAGAGATATTTGCACACCCGTGTTCATGGCAGCATTATTCACAACAGCCAAAAGGAGGAGGTGAAAGTGCCCATCCATGGATGAATGGATAAACAAAATGTGGTATATAAATGTGTGGACAACATGCTATGCAATATTATTCCAGCATTAAAAAGGAAGGAAATTCTGAAATATGCTACAATGTAAAGGAACCCTGAGAACATTATGCTAAGTGAAATAATCCAGTCACAGGAAGACAAATACTGTATGATTTCATTTATATGAAGTACGTTTTTTAAAAATTATTATTATTTTTAAGAATAACAGACAGATGGAGTCTCTCTCTGTCACCCAGGCTGGAGTGCAGTGGTGTCATCACAGCTCACTGCAGCCTCAAACTCCTGGACTCCAGGGATCCTCCCTCCTCAGCCTCCTGAGTAGCTGGGATTACAGGCATGAGCCTTCATGCCCAGTGTATTAGTCTGTTCTCACACTGCGACAAAAATGCTACTTGAGACTGGGTAATTTATAAACAAAGGAGGTTTAATTGACTCACAGTTCTGCATGGTTGGAAAAGCCTCAGGAAACTTACAATCATGGCAGGGGAAGCAGGCACGTCTTACATAGTGGCAGGCAAGACAGAGTGTGTGAGAGAGCAGGAAAAACTACCATTTATAAATCCATCAGATCTCATGAGAATTCACTCACTATCATGAGAACAGCACGGGGAAAACTGCCCCCATGATCCAATCACTTTCCACAAAGTCTCTCCTGAAATACCTGGAGCTTAAAATTAAAGATGAGATTTGGGTGGGGACACAAAGCCTAACCATATCACCTGGCTATATGAGATACTTAGGAGTAGTCAAATTCATAGAGATAGAAATTTGAATAGTGGCTGCCAAGGCCTGAAGGGAAGGAGAGAGGAAAGAAGAGTTATTGTATAATAGGTACAGAATTTCTGTTTTACAATGAGGGGTTCTGGAGACAGTAGCATGGTGTGAAATGGTGATGATAGTAGCACAGTGTGAAAGTACTTAATGCCACAGAGCTGCACGTATAAAGATGATTTAGACAGTAAATTTTAAGTTATGTGTATTTTACTGCAATTTTAAAAAACTCAATAATAAGAAAACAACCCAATTTTATAAATTGAGCAAAACATTTGAATAGATACTTCCCCAAAGAAAATATACAGATGGAAAATAAGCATATAAAAAGATATTCAAAATTATTAGTCACTAGGGAAATACAAGTGAAAACAACAAGAGATCACCACAAACCTATTAGGATGGCAAAAATTAAAAAGACTGACCACACTAAGTTCTGGTAAGGATATGGAAGAATTGGGACTTTCATACAGTGCTGGTGAGAATACGAAATAGTACAGCCACTTCAGAAAATAGTTTGACAGCTTCTAAAAAAGTGAAATATACACTTACTGCATATAATCTATACCTTCCACACTGGCTGGATTTGGATTTCAGATTTTTGGATTGGGGTGCTAATCTCTTTCTCTCCCAAGAAAAATGAAAGCATATACTCATACAGAAATTTGTACAAAAATGTTTACAACATTTTGAGGCACTACAATGTCACTTCCTTTGTAGTGCCTCAAAACCAGAAATACTCTCCCTCTCCCTCTCCCTCTCCCTCTCCCTCTCCCTCTCCCTCTCCCTCTCCCTCTCCCTCTCCCTCTCCCTCTCCCTCTCTTCGGTCTCCCTCTCTTCGGTCTCCCTCTCCTTCTTTTTTCGGTCTCCCGCAGTTATCGAAGCTGGACTGTACTGCCATGATCTCGGCTCGCTGCAACCTCCCTGCCTCGGGCTCCTGTGACTCTCCTGCCTCGGCCTGCCGAGTGCCTGGGATTGCAGGCGCGCGCCGCCACGCCTGAATGGTTTTTGTATTTTTGGTGGAGACGGGGTTTCGCCGTGTTGACCGGGCTGGTCTCCAGCTCCTGGCCTCGAGTGATCTGCCTGCCTCGGCCTCCCGAGGTGCTGGGATTGCAGACGGAGTCTCGCTAACTCAATGCTCAATGGTGCTCAGGCTGGAGTGCAGTGGTGTGATCTCGGCTCGCTGCAACCTCCACCTACCAGCCTCCTGCCTTGGCCTCTTAAAGTGCTAAGATTACAGCCTCTGCCCCGCTGCCACCCCGTCTAGGAAGTGAGGAGCATCTCTGCCTGGCCGCCCGTCGTCTGGGATGTGAGGAGCCCCTCTGCCCGGCCGCCCTATCTGGGAAGTGAGGAGCGCCTCTGCCGGGCCGCCCATCGTCTGGGAGGTGAGGAGCGCCTCTGCCTGGCCGCCACCCCGTCTGGGAGGAAGTGAGGAGCGCCTCTGCCCGGCTGCCACCCCATATGGGAAGTGAGGAGCGCCTCTGCCCAGCCGCCCCTTCTGGGAGGTGAGGAGCACCTCTGCCCAGCCGCCCCGTCTGGGAGGTGAGGAGTGCCTCTGCCCGGCCGCCCCGTCTGGGAGGTGAGGAGCGCCTCTGCCTGGCTGCCACCCCGTCTGGGAGGAAGTGAGGAGCGCCTCTGCCCGGCTGCCACCCCATATGGGAAGTGAGGAGCGCCTCTGCCCAGCCGCCCCTTCTGGGAGGTGAGGAGCACCTCTGCCCAGCCGCCCCGTCTGGGAGGTGAGGAGTGCCTCTGCCCGGCCGCCCCGTCTGGGAGGTGAGGAGCACCTCTGCCTGGCCGCCACCCCGTCTGGGAGGAAGTGAGGAGCACCTCTGCCTGGCCGCCCCCTCTGGGAAGTGAGGAGCGCCTCTGCCTGGCTGCCATCCCGTCTGGGAAGGGAGGAGCGCCTCTGCCCAGCCGCCACACCGTCTGGGAAGTG
Organism: Pongo pygmaeus; assembly: GCF_028885625.2. Lineage (NCBI taxonomy): Eukaryota > Metazoa > Chordata > Mammalia > Primates > Hominidae > Pongo > Pongo pygmaeus. The sequence continues at coordinate 62,324,594 of NC_072377.2, forward strand.
AGGAGCGCCTCTGCCTGGCCACCCTGTCTAGGAGGTGAGGAGCGCCTCTGCCCGGCCGCCCAGTCTGGGAAGTGAGGAGCGCCTCTGCCCGGCCGCCCTGTCTGGGAGGTGAGGAGCGCCTCTGCCCGGCCGCCCTGTCTGGGAGGTGAGGAGCGCCTCTGCCCGGCCGCCCTGTCTGGGAGGTGAGGAGCGCCTCTGCCCGGCCGCCCTGTCTGGGAGGTGAGGAGCGCCTCTGCCCGGCAGCCACCCCGTCTGGGAGGAAGTGAGGAGCGTCTCTGCCCGGCCGCCCCGTCTGGGAAGTGAGGAGCGCCTCTGCTCGGCCGCCCGGTCTGGGAAGTGAGGAGCGCCTCTGCCCGGCCGCCCCCTCTGGGAAGTGAGGAGCGCCTCTGCCCCGCCGCCCGTCTGGGAGGTGAGGAGCGCCTCTGCCTGGCTGCCACCCGGTCTGGGAGGAAGTGAGGAGCGCCTCTGCCCGGGCGGTCCCGTCTGGGAAGCGAGGAGCGCCTCTGCCCGGGCGGCCCCGTCTGGGAAGCCAGGAGCGCCTCTGCCCGGGCGGCCCCGTCTGGGAAGCGAGGAGCGCCTCTGCCCGGCCGCCCTGTCTGGGAGGTGAGGAGCGCCTCTGCCCGGCTGCCCTGTCTGGGAGGTGAGGAGCGCCTCTGCCCGGCTGCCCTGTCTGGGAGGTGTACCCAACAGCTCCGAAGAGACAGCGACCATCGGGAGCCCATGAGGACGATGGCGGTTTTGTTGAAAGGAAGGGGGGGGAAGTGTGGGGAAAGGAAGGAGAGATCAGATTGTTGCTGTGTCTGTGTAGAAAGAGGTGGGCATAGGAGACTCCATTTTGTTCTGACTAGGAGAAATTCTTCTGCCTTGGGATGCTGTTGATCTATGGCCTTTCCCCCAGCCCCCTGCTCTCTGAAACATGTGCTGTGTCAACTCAGGGTTAAATGGATTAAGGGCGGTGCGAGATGTGCTTTGTTAAACAGATGCTTGAAGGCAGCATGCTCTTTAAGAGTCATCGCCACTCCCTAATCTCAAGTACCCAGGGGCACAAACACTGCAGAAGGCCGCAGGGACCTCTGCCTGGGAAAACCAGAGACCTTTGTTCATGTGTTTATCTCCTGACCTTCTCTCCACTATCATCCTATGACCCTGCCATATCTCCCTCTCCCAGAAACACCCAAGAATGATCAATAAATACTTCATAAATTAAAAAAAAAAAAAAAAAAAAAAAAAAAACCAGAAATAGCCCAATGTCCATCAACAAGTGACTGGATAAACAAATAGAGGTATATCTACATGGTAGACTACTACCCAGCTCATTTTTATTACTACTCTTTTATTAAAAAAAGGAACATGAATGAATCTCAAAATAATTATGCTGAGTTAAAGAAGCCAGACAAAACAATAGAACATACTACATGATTCCATTTATATAAAATTCTAGAAAATGTGAACCGTCTATACTGACAGAAAGCAGATCAGTGACTGCCTGCGTATGGGGGAAGAAGTAGAAGGGGAGGAGGGATTACAAGGGAGCACAAGGAAACTTTTAGGGGAATGGGATGTTTTCATTACCTTGGTTGCGGTGATGGTTTCATGGGTATATATACATAAGTCCAAATTTATCGAATTACACACTTTAAATATGTGCAGCTTATTGTATGTCAATTTTACTCCAGTAAAGACAGCCTTATGAACTCAGACTTGATCTGCCTTGGCGGATTCCATCTGTTGGTGGAGATTGAGAATCATAACAATTTGGAATTTTTACTTTGGGAAACAACCAAGGAAGACAACCTGGGATGGAACAAATGTTGCTGAGCAACGTGGAGAGTTTTGAAGAGATTGAAAATGGTTCGTTTGCTCTGCATTTAATCAGCATGGAAGGCTTCAGAGTCGCAAGATATTGGAGCTAGAAGGGATCTCAGCAAGATGAAATGAAGTCCAGTTTATTTTACAGATCAGGAACTGAATCCAGTAGAGATAAATGGACTTGCCTTAGGTCACACAGTTTACAAAGCTAAAAATAAAATGTGGTTCTCTGAGGCTTAATCCAATGCTGGTTTTCTTTCTATACAGTATCTAATAGTTATAATAAACCTTAGTCTGTGGAAATATAGAATGATACCCAACAGATGCTGAGTTCCCTCATGGCTATGTGGGTGGCCTTGAAGCATTGTCAGTGCTATAGCACCACTGTCTTCCTGGCCACCCTCAGGGTCTGGGCAACCCGGAACCAACACGTAGGATTTGAACTCCTTACAGCCATGACCAGTTCTGCTGTAATGCTGGTCTTAAAAACTCAAAGTTATTGCACACATGATTGATATACAGGTTGAGCGTCCCTCATCCAAAAATCTGAAATCCAAAATGCCCCAAAATCTGAAAGTTTTTGAATGCCAACATGATGTCACAAGAGGAAAGTTTCACATCTGACCTCATGGGATGGATCACAGTCAAAACGCAGGTGCACAACATACAGTTTATTCAGCATTGCCAAGGGAAAAATAAAATTACCTTTAGGGTATGTGTATAAGGTGTATATGAAACATAAATGAACTTCGTGTTTAGACTTGGGCCCTGTCCCCCAAGATAGCTCATTATGTATATGCAGACATTACAAAATCCAAAAAAATCCAAAATCAAAAATATGTCTGGTCCCAAGCATTTCAGATAAGGGATACTCAATCTGTCTTGGGAAACAGTATGAGCATAATGCAAATTTGGCTTGGCAACGTGAGATCTTATGAATGAGAAACACTAGGTGAAAGCAGAAAACTGCTCTCAGCTGAACTGAGCTGCTTGATAATATGCAAAATGCACACACAACACACACCTCAAACATCTATTAGCTACTTCAGTTCACTATGTGTGTTATGAGTCCCACCCATCCACTTATGGTGTTACAACACTTCCATCCTAATTTTTGCCATCCTAATAGGTTTGTGGTGATCTCTTATTGTTCAGGTAACTGAATTCAGGTAAATTCCTTCCCACACTCCCCAACAAGTCACAAGCTGCAACCTTTCCAATGCCCACTTCCACAAATTTCAGATCTTATTTAAAGCAAACTGCCTTATTTGTTGTATACTTTGTGAATTTCTTAACCATTTAACTGTGTAAAACTGTTCTACCATCTTTATTAGGCTCCAATGCCTTTTTAGAAATCTGTCACTGAAGAAAATTTTGAGTGTTGTCACTCTAAGCCCATTTTTTTCCTATTGTGCATTGCATACTGACTTTTTTGAGGGCATATGTTTATTATAGCAGAAGTATATTGGGAGTGTGAAGTAGATCCTTAAAAGACTGATCTTGGGTCCAGTACTATGTGCGTACACACACACACACACACACACACACACACACCCCTTGTTTAACTACTACTAGGCAGGTTTCCTGTCATATAGACTTGCTTCAGGGCTGATATGAGAAGTAAGTACCCTCTTCAGAGTCAGCCAACACAATGATTCTTAGTGGCAGGATATGGGTCCCTGGCTCCTCCTGACCAGTGACTGATGTAGGACAGAATAGAAACCATTAGCACTAGTCAACCAGTGGAGACAGCATTAAATCAGTTCACACATGATGGATTGCGCTTAGCAATGACCCACCCTCTTAGCATGTCAGGTGCTGGAAACAGTGTAGGTCAAAATATGTTTCTTCATGGTCAGCATCAGAATAACCTAGGGAACCAAATAGAATAAAGATTCCTGAGCCCCGAACTACTTTTTACCTAAAACAGCTGGCTCTTACTCTGTTTTATTTATCATTATTGTTCAATTACAATGGCTTTTGTCCAATTTTAGACAATTATTGTTGAGTATTTGTCATGGTGCCATGTGTTGACCTATTGTGAGGAATTGGGGATTGACAGAAAGGAAAGTGCCAGAGAGGGGCCTGGCATATTAGAGAGTGTTGTACTATAGCTGGTTCATTAGGTTCATATCCCGTCTGTCTGTCAACATTTTTTTTAGAACTTTGAATTAAATTCTCTTGTGCATTCTGAAACAAAGATAGGACATCTGTAGTTTCCTAATGAATAATTTCTCCCTTCTATAATCTAGCCCTGATTAACTGGCACTAAGTTCTTTATTTGTGTACAAGATGGCTTGGGAACAAAACAGCAGTTAAAAATTACAGTGATATTATGAGTGCATTAAAATAATATAATTATTTTTCTGGAGAAGATAACCATTATTATAACGTACCATACAGTAATGCCTTGTAATCCTCAGCAACTGTTAATGTGATATTTTACATCTTTTACCTTGAAAAGTGAGTACTGTATTTTATTATCATTCAAGTCACAGGCAAAATAATCAAATATCTTAACTCCCTTCTTAATAGTTCCAAATATGTATCATAAAATAACTCTAGTGCTTAGTATGCTGGGAGGAAAAAAACAAGTTCTGACTTCTAGTATGTACAATAGGACATTGTAATAAAGATATATTTTTGAAATAAGCAATGAAGAAAATGGATATGAAAGCATGCAGAATTAAAATGGATTTGCTTTGTCTCTTTAGAAATTATTGAAACAAGAACTACCAAGACAGAATTTATTACCCATGTTTTGTAAAATAGCACCACTTATCAGAGAATCAATGTGAGAATTAGCTAAGTGCTGGAAACCATTCCCAGGAGTCATGCTGACAATTCATCTTGCTCATCCTCCCTCTAAACAAAGCTTCACTTTTCTTCTTTAAGAATTCTCTTGGTCTGGCTGGCACGGTGGCTCATATCTGTAAGCTCAGCATTTCGGGGGGCCAAGGCGAGCAGATAACTTGAGGTCAGGAGTTGAGACCAGCCTGGCCAACATGGTGAAACCTCGTCTCTGCCAAAAATACACAAATTAGCCAGGGGTGGTGGGACACGCTTGTAATCCTAGCTACTTGGGAGGCTGAGGCAGGAGAATTGCTTGAACTCTGGCGGCAGAGGTAGCGGTGAGCTGAGATCGTGCCACCGCACTCCAGCCTGGGTGACAGAGCAACAGTCCATCACACACACACAAAAAAATTCCCTCGTTCTGATGGCAAGAAAAGTGTTAAACCCGGTGAAGTATTTAGGGGTAAAATGTCATAGTATTTATAACTTACTTCCGAAGGGGAATAAATAAATAAGATCACCTTCAGAGAGAGAAAAAGCAAATATGGTAAAACATTAACCACTGTTGAATCTAAGAAGGAGATATATGGATGTTCATTGAACTATTCTTTCAACTTTTCCGAATGTCTGGAAATTTTTATAATAAAAATTGGAGAGAAAGGAATGCACAGTGTAGCCATTTAAGGTCCATGAAAATATTTCCATTCACTCCAGAAACCCCTGAAAGCATATCCTAGCCTGTGAGCATGATTTAGCATGTAATTCTAGGTTTATGGCTCCAGATGCCACGCCTCTAAAATTATGGCTGAAGAAGAAGGAAGTGAAACTTGAAACTGCCCTACCCACGGTAATTCTTCTGATACTGAGTATTTTCCCCTCCAGAGGTATGACTTGTACACTGAACGTTAACAGTAGTTTTCTACCTTTAGGACTGTTGTCTTCAGATTATTTATCTTTCTATGGTTGACTAGAAACTGAATTGCTATAGTGTGGAGATCAAAATGAGGAGCTTCCACAGAGAATGATTTTCACGTAATCTTCACACTGATGAGATTTGTGAAACAGGAAAAGTTTTCTAAATAGACTTGAGTCCACAAGTAAAATTTTATTTATCAAAATAAAAGACAGTGTGGGTTTATTCATGGAGTGAAACAACAGAATCAGGATTTTCTCCTGGAAGAGTCATAGGTGTTTCTGGGTTATACATGTTTATATTTGCCACTTATATATGTTTCTGTTTCAGGAACTTGAAGCAACAGATTCATCTCAGATCTTTTCGTCTCTCCCTGTCATCATCTTTCTTCTCCAGGGCCCATTACTTCCATCTCATTCTCTCACACTTGAAGTGTGGCTCTGAGCAAAGGACCACATCTTGTCTGCAGAGTGATGAGAGGAGCTAAAGCATCTCACAGCCCTCCTGGTTCTGATATCTGCTCAGCCTAATTTTCCATCTTTCTCTCTTTCTGTTTCTTTTCTTTCTTTCTTTCTTTTTCTTTCTTTCTTTCTTCTTTCTCTCTCTTTCTTTCTCTCTCTCTCTTCCTTCCTTTCCTCTTTCTTTCTTTCCCTCCCGCCCTCCCTCCCTCTCTCTCTTTCTTTCTATCTTTCTCTCTCTCTCTCTTTCTTTCTTCTTTCTTTCTCTTCTCTCTTTTTTTTTTTTTTTTTTTTTTGACAGTCTCTGTCTTGTCACCAAGGGTGGAATGCAGTGGCACGATCTTGGCTCACTGCAACCTCTGCCTCCCAGGTTCAAGCGATTCTCAAGCCTCAGCCTCCTGAGTAGATGGGATTACATGTGTGCATCACCATGCCTAGCTTTTTTTTTTTTTTTGTATTTTTAGAAGAGACGGGGTTTCATCATGTTGGCCAGGCTGGTCTTGAACTCCTGACCTCAAGTGATCTGCTGCCTTGGCCTCCCAAAGTGCTGAGATTACAGGCATGAGCCACTGCACCCAGTCCCTCATTTTCATTCGCCAGCAAATTGTCTTGTTTACTCTTCTGACCTCCTGGGAACACACCAGCCCCAGGATCTCTCTAATCAATAAATTAAATGCCTCCTCTTCTGAAACAGGAGCAATGATATTATCTCCATTCTCTCTCACTCTCTCTCTTTCTCCTTTTCTACTAGCTTCCATTTCTGTAAGTCCAACAGATATCTACCTTCTGATTCCTAATATCAGCCATTAGGCTAGCTGACCTATTAACCTTTTCACAGTTGGCTTGCCTCTGCACCTGCTGTTTCCATCATAGTTTTACATTTCCTGGAAACCGAAAGACTCTTAAAACATGTTTAGTAAATACTGTTTCCATTCTCCTAATGATGCACATTCATGGCAAGTGACAAGTCTAATGTGCTCAGCTGGGCCTAGTCATAGTCTCTCTGAACCCCTTAGGTACAGCCCCATGACTTCCCAGTTGCCAAATATTTTCATCTCCCTCACCATGAGCATCTGGTTTCAGATGCATGGTTAAAGATATGACCAGACAGACAGAGAAGCACCTCAGCAGAGCTTCCTAAAACACCTTCGGGATGACAGGCATTGTGTATGCTCAGTCTACTGCTGCTATTATTAGAGTCACTTCATACTGACTAAGCTGTTATTGAGGAAGAAGTGGATTAAGACTTATGGAGTCTGAGTGGTAAACGCATGACGCAGGGCTTTTAGGGCAAGATCAGTGGCATGCAGTTTTATTCAGCACCACACCTCAAATGCTCAGCAGGGCAACCTGTGTTAAGGGCACTCTCTAAGCAGCAACCAGGCAGTTCAAATGTTTGAATGACTCATCCTAATTGACCTTCTACTGCAGCCCAACCAACCTCAGGGATGGGCAGTCTGGCAGCATGGTGCCACAAGATAGGAAGCATGGAGCAAAGGAGGGGAAGCAAGGCAGCTGACAAATGTCCACAGACTGGGCAGATGAGTCACATTGTCCCCCTGTGCCTCTGCTTCCCCATGAAGTTCAGGGACAAGAATACCAGCCTCCTATTTGTCTTCTGAGGTTGTTTTGAAGACTGGAGATAATGTTGGCCAACTGCTTAGAACTCCGAAAATTGCTAGAGCAGAAATACAAATGGAATGTCAAATCACAGTGGACATTTTGAACCCCAGCCTCTCCAATAGATAGAGGTGTGCCGTTTAAGTCTTTAATTAATGCAATGTCATTATGTGACAACCTAACTAGTAATTAGAGAGCCGTTAGATACAAAAAACTCAACTAAATTGTGATGTGGCTGCTTCTCAAGTAGAGTCCTGTAGATGGGGGCAGAGAAAGAAAGAGTCCTTGAGAGGTGCATGCTGGACACTGTAATTTTTTATAAATGGTATCTGTTCAGAGTGGGTATGGAAGAAGATCCCAGACCAGGTGCGGTGGCTCACACCTGTAATCCCAGCACTTTGGGAGGCCAAGGTGGGTGGGTCATTTGAGGTCCGGAGTTCAAGACCAGCCTGGCCAAACCTGTCTCTACTAAAAATACAAAAATTAGCCAGGTGTGGTGGCGTGCACCTGTAGTCTCAGCTATTCAGGAGGCTGAGGCAGGAGAATCACTTGAACCCAGGAGGCAGAGGTTGCAGTGAGCCGAGATCTTAAAAAAAAAAAAAAGAGCAAAGAAGATCCCATCACATTCCAACAGGGACAGCTGATGACAATCTACTTGATACTTGAGTTGGATCCAGAGTGGGGTGTGCACCTGCTGGCCATTTGCCATGGATCTGACTCATGGACCTGACCTGTGCCCAAGTGAACAGGGAGCAGCACTGTGGGCAAAAAGCACACCCAAGTGAAGTCCCTAGATAGAGCTGGCTTCTCCAGAGAAAGAATAAATAGCAAATAAGAAAATTAGATATCTGGGCTTTATTTATTCCTACAGGAAACAGAAAAGAAAAATTGAGAAAATTTTACATCCTTAGAAGACTGCAAAGTAACTCACCTCTCTGAAGCAGAATCAGAAAACCATAGAACAAGTTGAGGTGGAAAGGCAATGGAATGAAAGGAAAAGGGAGATGAGTGAGATGAACTTGGATAGCAGAGTTAAAATTCATAATGGAGATAATGAAGAACAGAATTGGCAATGTGGTGTCACCTTTCTCAAGGCAGTTTAGAACATGTTGCTGGGCATGGTGATGCGTGCTTGTAGTCCTAGATACTTGGGAGAATCAGCTGGGAGGATTGCTGGGAGGATTGTTGGGAGGATTGCTTGAGCCTAGAAGTTCAAGACCAGCCTGGGCAACAAAAAAGAACATGTATTATTGTCCTTAAATACATATGTGACCTTTTACCCAATCCATTTCTAAAAATTTAATGAGAGGAAACAGCAGTACAAATTTGCAATGATATAATATATGGAATGTTAATCAGGGCTTTTACAGTAGAAAAATCAAACAGAAAAGAACCTGAGTGTCCACCAATAGAGAAGTAGTTAAATAAATTAGGGTATTAAAAGATCATAATATTAATATGAAAAATATATGAAGCAACTATTAAACTAATCTAGTTAACACAGAAAGATATTTATTTAGCACATGCTATGTTATTAAAGAGATATAATGCAGGAAACAAAATAATACATAGAGTAAGACAGTGTGCTTTTTTTTTTTAAAGTCTATGTGTGTATGAAGCATAGAAAAAGAAGTCCAGGCTGGGTGTGGTGGCTCATGCCTGTAATCTCAGCACTTTGAGAAGCTGAGGTGGGAGGATCTCTTGAGCTCAGGAGCTCAAGACCAGTTTGGGCAACATAAGAAGACTTTGTCTCTATGAAAAATAAAAAATTAGCTGGGTGTGGTGGCACGCACTGTAGTCCTAGCTGCTCAGGAGGCTAAGGTGGGAGAATTGCCTAAGCCCAGAAGGTTGAGGGTACAGTGAACTATGATTGCACACTGCACTCCAGCCTAGGCAACAAAGCAAGACCCTGTCTGAAAAAGAAGGAAAACAGAGCAAAGCAAAGCAAAGCAAGAAAGCAAAGAAGGAAGGAAGAAAGAAGGGAGAAAGAAAGAAAGGAAGGAAGGAAGAAAGAAGGAAGTCTGGAAAGATTGCATTGTTCACTTTTGCTGCATAACAAACCACCCTAAAACTCAATGGCTTAAAAAATAACAACCATTTCTTTCATTCATCATTTTGCAGGTCAGCAATTTGGGCTGTGTTCAGCTGGGCCGTTCTTCTAGTCTTAGGCTCATTCATGCATCTGTGGCCTGCAGCCGGTTGCCTGAAAACTGGTCCCACCAGTCTCTGCTCTACCTGGCCACTCATTCCCCAGAAAACAAGGCTGGCTTTGTTCACAGAGTGCCCCCCAAGGTTCTGAGAGCAAGAGTGAATTCTGAGCTGATACCTGGTGTGCTACTTCTGCCACATTCTGTTGGCCAAAGTAAGTCACAAAGCTAGCTCAGATTCAAAGTGAGAGCAAATAGACTCTTCATATCTTGTATCTCTTGATATAAGGAACTGCCAGGTCACATTGCAAAGAGGTGTGAATTCAGGAGAGGAAATAATTGTGGCCATTTTTGCATATAATCTGACACAAAGATACTATATTCTAAAATGTTAGCAGTGCATATTTGAGATATGAAATTACAGGTGATTTTTACTTTATTATTTAAATGTTTCTGTGCTAGCAAAATTTTTTATAATAAGCATGTATTACTTTTATTACCAAAATCAAGTTATTTCTATCTTAAAATTTTACTAAGAGGTTTTTTTTTGGGGGGGGTGTGAGGATTGTTTGTTTGTTTGTTTGAGCCAGAGTCTCACCCTTTTGCCCGGGCTGGAGTACAGTGGCACAATCTTAGCTCACTGCAACATTCACCTCCCAAGTTCAAGTGATTCTCCTGTCTCAGTCTCCCGAGTAGCCAGGACTACAGGTGCATGCCACCACACCCAGCTAATTTTTGTAGTTTTAGTAGAGACGGGGGTTTCCCCATGTTGGCCAGGCTGGTCTTGCACTCCTACCTCAGGTGGTCTGCCTGCCTCTGCCTCCCACAGTGCTGGGATTACAGGCATAAGCCACTGCACCCAGCCTAAGAGTTTTTAATGGCATTGCAAAATGATCACAATATACTCTTAAGTTCAAAAGCATGATAAAAAAATCATGAAGTATATACACAATATATCCTAAAACATTAAAGTATACAGAGAAAGGTCTATATTATAGAATATTTATATTAAAGAATTATAAAAATGTTAACAATGGGACTGTTTGGATGTAGGGCTATGAGTATTTTTATATTTTAATAAACTTTCTAAATTTTCTGCAATTAAAAGGAATTAATAATTAGAAAAAAAAGCATAAAAGCAAAAAATAAAGTTTTTTAAAAGGGACATTTAAAGAAGGCTGGGCATTAATGTTCAGAAGACATCCTGGAAACAAAAATAATATGCCACACACCGAGGATGATTAACTCATTTCTCTGCACTTACAACCTAATGATAGGAAGATATTTTTTGCTGAAAAACAATGATGAGCTGGTTTGTCTACTTATACAGAAGTATTCAGAAAATGTCACTAATGTGGATTTGAAGAAAATTACAGTGTAAATCCACATTCTCCAACACAATAGAAACTCGCTATTTTATAGTTGTTGGCACTGCCCAGTTAATAATATAGCTTCTGCTATATTGGTTTATTATATCTGTTTCCAACTGATTGGTACTCCAGGCGCAGGAGTGATTGATTGACACCATTAACCTCTAACAGAGTGATCTCAGAGAAAGGCAGACTACGGTAGGGCAAGAAAGACATCTAGGGCACAAAATTTAAGGAGGCACTCCTTTTTAAGGTCAACTCTATACTTGCATGACCCTGGGAGTGAATGTTCCCTTCAATTTTGCTTCCTAGGTATCTCTCTCTCCTCACTCTGATCCCAATCATGTCTTAGAGAGCTAGTCTTACCTTTCTTAACCAGAACAGAAGTACTCTCCAATTGTGTTTTTCATGCTACGGTACTGACAATGTCTTAGCTGAGGCTCCCGAAAAAAGAGCCTGAAGCAGAGGCCTTACGCGTGGGTGCCTTACCAGGGAATGCAATCCCAAAGAGCAAGAGTAAAGCTCCAGGGCAGAGAAGCAGAGAAGGAGAAGGGACCAATACCAAGATGATGTATCAAGCTGACCACCAATAAACACAACTGATTTCCCAAGCCATAAGATTGTACCCCTGCGAAACCACATACACACCATCTCAGCATCATCTTGGGGGAGGAAAGGAAACAAAGGAAGAATTTATCCATTGACTCTCATCTTTCATTGGTCAAAATTTCTCCCTCAGGAGCATCAACTCCCCCACACTGCCAGGTTACACTTGAGCAGTATCACTCTCAGATCCAGACAAGAAGGACCACTGCCCAGGCTTCATGCTTAGGCTGTAGATCACAAACCCTGCCTCTCATCAGTATACATACAGAGAAAAATCAAAGAGCATGTCTCACTTGGAATCCTGCCATCAGCACTGGCATGGCACAACCTCTAACCCTAAACACCTGCTACTATGAGTAACACTCTTCTGGCCCCAGGGGAATACATCTTCTCATGGCTCTTCCATCCTCCAAACAAAAGGCAGCTGTGTCAAAATACCAAGAAGATTTGTAGGGTGTTCCACCACTGACATTGGAGGCCAGTACCTTTTAGGAGTTCAGGACAGATTTGAGCAGCAGATCTGCTTAGGTAACAAAAAAGACTGATTTGTTAGTTTGTCAAATCCTTCTCAGAGAGCATGAAAGCAACAAATTTTCCATAGTGAAGCATGTCCCAATAGCACCAAGCATTCTTATTTTTTTGGTGTGTTCCAATTAATGGTTCTGGAGTAACTAATGAATTAATGCTGTATTCACAATAGCATATGGTGGCAGAGGCACATTTTGTAACACTGAATAAATCGTTTTACTCTTAAATGTGTATTATCCCTCAGATCTGAATCCACCTGTATTTTTTTTGTGAGGCATTACTGAAGCTCTGCAAACTACGTTTTTACTTTCTGCCAATAGGGCATGCTAGAGGGAGACTGCAAGGCCAGAGAAGGGAGGGGCTGGCTCCTCCCCCTGTTTACTGGATGTTCCAGTTGGCAACACCCCCACAATAGCCCTTCAACATGGCTGGAACTGCCACTGCTTGTCCAGTGTCCAGTTATTTTGCGCAGTCCCAGAACCAGCCTCATGACACCCCCTTGGAGACATCAGCACTACCCAGGCAATGCCTCCTGTTCAAAACCTGTGCCCCAGTTCTGCAGGGCTCTGAGCTTCTAGTTTCTTCTTTCTGCAGATGATGGCTTCTGCAGATACTATGTGCATGTACCTTCATGTCACCTTTTCATTTTTTTAGTCCTCTGATACCTGTTCAACCAATCCCTTAATTTTTGCTGTGAAAACAACTAGTGTGGCTTCTGTTTTCATAGCTGCCCAGATCAACACCGTGAATCTGAATGGGGGAAGCAAGCAAAATGACAATTCTTTACAGTGCAACTACGTGGACAGAGTGCGCTGGGATTATGAATGGCTTTATTTTACAAACTTATTTCATATAAGAACTAATTAAACTGTTAACGAATTGAATAAACTTCCATTTTATTAAAATACTTCAAGTTTGCATTTTTTATATTAATGCATTATGATTTGAATTGATTTGGTCTTCTAGTTTTAATAAATGGTCTTGAATATTTTAGAAGAAAAAATACCTTATTTTAAAAACATATTATTTTAGAGTTCCCCACAGAGAGAGAGAGACAGAAAGAGATTTATTTCAAGAAATGGGCTCAGGCGATTGCGGGGGCTGGCAAGTCTGAAATCTGTAGGTCAGGCCGGCAAGGCTGGAAGCTCTTGGGCAGGATTGATGCTGCAGTCTTGAGGCAGAATTTCTTCTTGATGGAAACCTCAGTTTTTGCTCTTTAAAGGTCTTTCAGCAGGTTGGATGAGGCCTACTAACATTATCAAGGGTCATCTCTTTTACTTAAAAGTCAACTGATTGTAGACATTAACCACATCTACACAATACCTTCACAATAACACCTAGATTAGTGTTCACTTGAATAACTGGGTAGTATAGCCTAGCCAAGATGATACACAAAATTAACCATCTCACATATATAAAATAATTTTTTATTTTTAAAAATTCACTTTATATTTTTGTAAATATATTCAAAGTTTATGTACTTGAAAACTGTTATATTTTATTTAGAAATAATACAAAAGTAGAGCTCAGAAAAAAAACAAACAGCTTACCCACACCAAAATGTTGACCTGCTGGTTAACCTCTTCCGCCTCAACACTACCTCCTGCCTCCACAGACCCATCCCTAACATTTACAGGGCCTGAGGCAAGCGTACACCTGAAGCTTACTCACATTTTCTTTTTAATCAATAATTATAATCTCCATTTGGTACAAAATTTGAAGTTGCAGAAATTTTATCTGTTTGTTCAAGTTGTTTGGTTGTGTGTTTGGTGAGAATAATTTTCTTGCTCGTTTTCATTGTTTTTGATGAGTAATTAAATCTTTGTTAAACTTAAAATTGGTAATATAATGTCTTCTTTGCTAATTTTACGATGATCATACTCAACTGAAGGCTGGTTATTTTCGTTGTTTTCAGGTTTTGAAATTTAAGTAGATCACAATCTCTTTGAGGATTTTCCATTTTGGAAAATCTTGAATACCTTTGCTCAGCATGCTCTAATTTGGCAATGTCCCTTAAATATGTGGTGAATAGGGTATAAAAACATTTATGGCCCTTGGTATATTCTGTCAAATTGCTTTATAAAAACTCATAATCACTTATGTAAATACTTTCATTTATTAAGTTTTCTGGCAGATTTGGTCAACCAAATTGATGGTAGGCCAAAAATGATACCTCGTTTTTGTTTCAATTATTGGTGAGATGGGCAAAACTGTTTCTCAAATGTGTACTTAAACTGACAATATGTATCACAAGGCATATGAGTATTTATAATTCCTGACCAAGTAATTCTACCTGTCAATTTATTCTAAGGAAATCATCTGTACTAAGTATAAAAATATTTTTTTCTAGAGTTAATGATGTTGGAAAAGTGAAACCAATGTTCAATTCTTGGGAACTTATTGTTTAATTATAATAAATTTATTTATCAACTTTATGCAATCCCTAACAATTACCACTATATTAAGGCTATACACCATCATGGGGTGGCAGGGTGGAAGAAACGGGCAGGGAGACTCATAAGGGGAAAACAAGAAATACAAAAAACTCAAGATACTAATTACCTGGACATTTTGAGTACAGTGAAATTTTAAAGGATGCATTAAAAAGGCTAGAAGGAAATTCATCAGAATATTACTGGCAGTTATATTTAGGGTCACAGGATTACAAGCATTTTCTTCTTCAATTGCCTTAGAAAATTTTCTGTAAAAGGGTTCTATAACGTCTTCATTGGAAATAAAAGTTTTTTTTTTTAAAGACTCCTTATATCCCACCAAAACTTTTTTTTTTTTTTTTTTTTTTTTGAGACGGAGTTTTGCTCTTGTTGTCCAGGCTGCACGATCTTGGCTCATGGCAACTTTTGCCTCTGAGGTTCAAGTGACTCTCCTGCCTCAGCCTCCCAAGTAACTGGGATTACAGGCACCCACCACCACACCTGGCTAATTTTGTATTTTTAGTAGAGATGGGGGTTTCACTACGTTGGCCAGGCTGGTCTCGAACTCCTGACCTCAAGTGATCCACCCTCCTCGGCCTCCCAAAGTGCTGGAATTACGGGCGTAAGCCAACACACCTGACCCCACCAAAACTTTTGAACTCATAAAAAATCTGTATTATATAGAGCTAAATGAAATATTCAACTTTTGTCACTTTCTTAGGATAACTTTGTTTCACCGAATTATTTACTGTGAAGGTAGAGACCATGTGATGAGGACTCCATCAGATTTTCTTTAACGACCTCCAAACGTCTTTGTGTACTGGGTGGTCCGTTCTGCTGTCTTAGAGAAATATCCTGCCCATTTTCCAAAAGTAAGTCTCCCATTTCTCCTTGGTTTAACTTCCAGCTTTCTCACAAAACTTTGCACCATTAATTCTGGCCTCTCTTGTGCATTTGCCTCAATTTTCACTGGATCCTTCCCTAAAGGGTAATGATGTTGAACCTCTTCTTGTGTGCTTACTGGCCATTTGTATTTCTTCTTTAGAATCCTTTGCCCATTTTTTAATTGGGTTATTTGTCTTCTAATTTTTTAGTTGTAAGAGTTTTTAATAATTCTGGATATAAGTCCCACACTTGCCACAGCACCCTCAGCTGATCCTACAGGAAGCTCTGGAGCTGGAATAGCCCTTCAGAGTTGTTCTGTATTGAGGCAAGAGGGGTTGTGCTTCTCTAGAGGTAGGCTCTACCAGGGATGAGGGGAAGTAACCATGGCAATTCAGCTCCCTTCTGCCAGGACATTCCCCGGAAAGGGATGGAGCTGTGAGCAGTCATCAATCAACACCTCCCTCCTTCAGCTGGGGAAATGAGTGCCTCTGCCCTGAAAGGGAAATCTGGGCTGGATGGTGCATACCAAAGCAACTGCTACAGCTCGACTGTTCCAACGCCAATGCTCTGACACCAAGTGGGTGTCCTACAATTCAATTCAGTTCTGATACTAACCACCGGGAGTTGGCACAAAGTCCTTCACAAGACTGCCCCCACTTCAGACATCAGCTGAAGTCTTGGGGCCACCCCCACTTCTGACTAGCTGGCTATAACCTTGGGGGTTCTCATGACCCCCTCAGGTTCAATAACTTACGAGGATAACTCATAGAACTCCTTAGAACATTATACTGATGAGGCTGGGCGCGGTGGCCCACGCCTGTAATCTCAGCACTTTGGGAGGCGGAGACAGGCAGATCACGAGATCGAGACCATCCTGGCTAAAACGGTGAAACCCCGTCTCTATTAAAAAAATACAAAAAAAATTAGCCAGGCGTGGTAACGGGCGCCTGTAGTCCCAGCTACTCTGGAGGCTGAGGCAGGAGAATGGCGTGAACCCGGGAGGCGGAGCTTGCAGTGAGCTGAGATCACGCCACTGCACTGCAGCCTGGGCGACAGAGCGAGACTCTGTCTAAAAAAAAAAAAACATTATACTGATGATTATAGTTTTACTGTAAAGCATACAACTCAGGAAAACCAAATGAAAGAGACACACAGGGCAAGGTCTGGGGATGGCGGGGAGGACACAGCTTTGATGCCCTCTCCTCGTGGAATCTGGGCATGTCCTCCCTCCAGGACACCAGTGTTGCCAACCAGGAAGCTCCTCTGAGCATCAGAGTCCAGGGTTCTTTATTGAGGTTTCATTACACAGGCATGATGGATTAAATCACTGGCCATGTGATTGAACTCACTGTCCAGCCTTCCTCCCCTCCTTGGAGGCTGGATGGCTGAAATTTCCAGTTCCCTAATCACAGGCTTGGTTTCTCTGATCACCAGCTCCCATCCTGAGGCTATCAGGGCCCCTCTCCCTCTATCACTTGGACAATTCCAAAGATTTTTTAAATCCCTGTGTCAGGAGCAAGGGACAAAACTCAGATATTTTTTATTATGCCACAGCTCATTGGCATATTAATAATTCTGGGATACACTGCAGGTTGAAAAAATGATTTAACTTTGCTTAACCAGTTCTTCCTCAATTTATTTGACCATGGAGCCTCATTTTGTAGACCCTACTTTTTCCTCCCACACAATACCTGTTAGCACCCTTTGAAAACACTCTTTGGGGAACACTACTCAAATCCTTATTCCTCTGCGCTCTGAGGCTGCACTCCTAAGTGCCTGATGGCAGGATAGGCTACATTATGTGTAGGGCCTAGTACAAAACCAAAGTGTGGGGTTCCCTGTTCAAAAGCTACTAAGAATTTTAAGGCAGGCCAGGCATGGTGGCTTATGCTTGTAATCCCAGCACTTTGGGAGGCTAACACAGGAGGATTGCTTTAGGCCAGGAGTTCAAAACCAGCATAAGTGACATAGGGAGACCCCATCTCTTCAAAAAAAAAAAAAAAAAAAAAAAATTCAAGGCAGGAGCAGTAGAGCATTAAGCCACTCATGGTTCCCTCTGAGCACAGATCACATGCCCGTGAAGTCAGCCCGACCTGATGGACTCTCTCCTACTGTGTTTTCTATCACAAGAATGACATCATCATCTATAGTGTCTCTGACTATCACTCTTGACTTTTCTTCTCTCTCTCCCCTCACAGCCAGTAAATCACCAGGTCCTGAATTCTCCCACTTAAATACCTCTCAAACTTGTCCACACCTCTTTATCTCCCCTGCCAGCCTTCCTAATTCAGACTGTCATCACCCTCACCTAGATTGCTTCAGCTTCCCCCACTCACTACTGCCAGCTCCCTCCTCCACTAAGGCTGCCAGGATATCTTTCTCAGGACGCAAATCTCATCATGATTCCTGCCTCCCCTCCCTATCTGTCCCACCACACTTGCAGCAACACCTCAACGATACCCCTTGCTTTGGGGATAAAGTGTAAACTCTTTAACATGGCTCATAGGATGCTTTCTGCTGACTCTTCAAGTCTCACCTCTCACCGTGTCTGTCTTCCTCCTGGGGCCATTTTTTTCTCCTCTGTCCTCCATGTATCATAAGGTAGAGCCTCAGGCATAGAGTCAGACATCATTAAAAAAAAAAAAAGATCTCACGGGAGAATGGGACCAGCTGTACAGTAGGGACTCACTGGCTGTGGCACATGGCCTCAGGACCCACAGCTGCTCTCCTGGTGGGCATAGGGCGGGGACAAGGGCAGCACAGTGCAGTGGCTAAAAGCAGGGCTCAAGAACCAGGCTGCCAAGACACTTAACGTTTTTCCACCTCAGTTTCCTCATCTGTAAAAATGGAAATAATGAAAGTATGTACCTTAAATTAAGGATGAAATGTGGACATTCACTGGCAAGCAACCGGCCCCATGTAAGCATTTTGGCACTGCTCAAATCCATGTCTGCTTCTTTCCATTCCTGTCAGCCAACTACTTTTCCACTAGCCTTTCTCATGCTCACGTCTTCTGCTCATGGTTTCTTGCTCAGGCCTGGACTCCTCCATGGGGTCTGCATGTTGCTTTCCGTCTGTATGAGTGTTGCTTCTACTCCAATGTGTCAGCGACACAGCTCTCTCTTGAAACTTTCCAAACTCCTCAACAGAGAGAATCTGATTTGTCCAGAAAAATCACTGCAGCCCCCATGGGGCCAAACTACTGCAATCAGCTGCAGCAGGCACGTGTGGATAACAGCACGACTGAAAACCACCACCTGGGGTTGCTCCCTGCTGTGGGGTTCAGGGGAAAAACTTCTCAGAGGGCTTGGTTGGGTGGAGCTGGCATTCTGGGTCAGAACCCATTCAGCATTCCCATGGGCTTGAAGCTCTGTGCTATCTCCACCTTATATCAGTGCCTTCCCTACCATTCCAATTCTTCCCTTTATTATTTATTTATTTATTTATTATTATTTTTTTTGAGATGATGTCTCACTCTGTTGCCCAGGCCTGAGCACAATGGTGCCATCTCAGCTCACTGCAACCTCTGCCACCTTTCAGGTCGAAGTGATCCTCCTACCTCAGCATCCCCAGTAGCTGGAATTACAGGCACCCACCACCATGCCTGGCTAATTTTTGTGTTTTTAGTAGAGACAGGGTTTCGCCATGTTGACCACGCTGGTCTCGGACTCCTGGCCTCAAGTGATCCACCTGCCTCAGCCTCCCAAAGTGCTGGAATTACATGCCTGAGCCACTGCACTCAGCATTTATCTTCTTTTTAAAAATTTTGTTTTTGGCAGGACATGGTGGCTCATGCCTGTAATCCCTGCACTTTGGTGAGGCTGAGGTGGGTGAGTCACCTAATGTCAGGAATTCAAGACCAGCCTGGCCAACATGATAAAACCCCGTCTCCACTTAAAGTACAAAAAATTGGTTGAGTGTGGTGGCACGTGCCTATAATCCCACTTAGTCAGGAGGCTGAGGCAAGAGAGAATCACTTGAACCCAAGAAGTGGAGGTTGCAGTGAGCCGAGATCATGCCACTGCACTCCAGCCTGGGCAACAAGAGCAAAACTGTCTCAAAAGAAGAAAATTTTGTTTTTATATATTTTGTATAGAAAAAGCATGCATTACCTTCTTTTTAAAAATACTTCTAATCAGTCTACATTAACTTCTGTGAAAATACTTCCTGCATTTTGGGGTAAAAAAATTCTAAAAACAATTTCAGTAATATAAGAAATATCCAACTTAAATAGCAAAGAACTACATCCAAATTACTGCTGCACTAGTTATTTCCACATTTTCCATGTTTTTAAAATAACCATCTTACTTGGTACTATACACTCAAAGAGTAATTGTGAAAAGTCAGACAATTCAATATACCTCTAAAATCTCATTGAAAATGTATTGGCACTAGCTCAATTATAGGTGCACTTGCAGTAACAGAATGTGAATAAACTTGTTTTACACCATGTGAGAAAGTAAAACTTATGATTTATTAAAATATATATATACTAAATTTTAAACTACCCAGATATGCTGTTTGAAACAGAAAGTAGAAATGATTTTACGTAATAAGACATGTGTCCTTGCCAGTTCATACATTCATTTCACATCTGAATACTGAAAGACAACTAAAAAACGTATTTAGTATTACACCCTTTCATGTTTATTTCTTTCCCACACTTTTCTCTCCAAAATCTTATTATGAACAATCTCAAAAATGTAGAAAAGTGGAAAGGATCATCCAGTGATCACCCATACACTCACAGTTGATTTATCCATCCTCCTGTTGACAGACACCTGCACCATTTCCAGTTTGGGGGTACTATGAATAAAACTGCTATGAACATTCTAGTAAAAGTCTCTTTGTAGATATATTATTTTATTTTGTGCTTTGAATGAATAGAAGTTTTTTATTTTGATGAAGCCCAATGTATCAACTTTTCCTTTTTATGGTTAATTCATCTGTACCCTAGATATAAATTTTTTGCCTACCCCAATTCCATGAATATATTTTCTATATGTTTTTCTAGAAGCATTATAGTTTTGTCATTCACATTTATATCTATGATTTAATCATAAGTTCATTTTTGAGCATATTACTAGGGTCTTCCATGTAACTATTCAATTTTTTCATTTATTGAAAAAAAGTTACCATTTTCCCACTGAATTGCATTGGTGACTTTATCGTAAGCAAGTAACCACGTGTGCATGGATCTATTTCTGGAGTCTATTTCATTAAGTTGTCTGTCCTTATGCCAGTACCACAATTCCTTTACGACTCTTTTAGGCTAAGTTTCAGATTAATTCTTAAAAAAAAAAAAAGATAAGATCTTGCTATGTTGCCCATACTGGCCTTGAACTACTGGGCTCAAGCAATCTTCCTTCCTCAGCCTCCCTAGTAGCTGAGACTACAGGTGCATGTCACTGTGCCCAGTTTAGATTTCATGTCTAAGTTTGATGTCTCATGGGTTAGTCCTCCAAGTCAGTTCTCCTTCAAGATTCCTTGACTATTATAATTTTTTTTTCATATACATTTTAAAATCAGCTTGTCAAATTCCATGGTTAAAAACCTGCTGAGGCCGGGCATGGTGGCTTACGCCTGTAATCCCAGCGTTTTGGGAGGCCGAGGCAGGCAGATCACCTGAAGTCAGGAGTTCGAGACCAGCCTGGCCAACATGGTGAAACCCTGTCTCTACTAAAAATACAAAATTAGCCCAGCATAGTGGTGTACGCCTGTAGTCTCAGCTACTTGGGAGACTGAGACAGGAGAATCACTTGAACTTGGGAGGCAGGGGTTGCAGTGAGCTGAGATTTCGCCATGGCACTCCAGCCTGGGTGACAAGAGTGAAACTCCATCTCAAAAACAAAACAAAACAAAACCAAAACCTGCTGAGATTATTGTTTTAATAGAATTGTATGAAATCTATGGATCAATCTGGGGAGAATGACATCTTGAACTGAGTCTCCGAATCGTCGAAATGGTGTATCTATTTAGTTAGGCCATCTTTAATTTTTCTTGGCAATGTTTTGTAGTTTTCATTATAGAAGTTTGCATATCTTTGATTAACTTCATTCCTGAGTATTAATTAGTTCTCCAACTAATCTTGTATCCAGCCATCTTAGCTAAATTCAACTTGTTTTTTCTAGAAATGTATGTGTTGCCATGGTTGGATTTTATAAGTATATAAGCATATCATCTGCCAATAAAGACAATTTTACTTCTTCTTTTCCAGTTGTATGTTTTTCTTTTTTGTTTTTCTTTGTCCTTTTTTTTTCTTTTTTTTTTTGCATAGGCTAGGAACTCCAATACAACGTTGAAAAGAAGTGATAACCATAGATAGTCTTGTTTTGTTCCAATTTAAGTGGGAAAAATTCAATATTTTGCCATTAAAATGATATTAGCTATTGTTATGGTTGTGCTTTGTATGTGCACTGATGGTGTTCAGGACACACAACCCCAAAATATGGAAGACCCTGGCATTTGAGAAAACAACAGAAGCAGGAAGGACTCTCTTACCTTCCCCTCACCTCTTCTCCCCTGAAGTAGGTCGTAAACCTCAGCAGACTTGGATCCTCTAAAGTAGGACATACGACTGTCGTTCCAGAGGTGCCTGCTCTATACCTGGAGTAAAGGAATGCCCTTCTCTCTGAAGACACAGGGACACAGAGATTAATCTGAACAAACAGACCTTGCAGAGCTCCCCCTAGCTTATTACCATTGGATGGTAATAACCTCCCTTTGTCCAATCGTACTTCTGTGTGACTGTCCTCTCTTCATCAAACTTAAGCATAAAAATACACAGGTTTCCCCATTTCACTTCTGAAGGCTCCCAAGCTTTTCTCTTGTTGATCTGTCTTCTGTTATAGATGCCTCATCCATGAAACTA
This sequence comes from Pongo pygmaeus, assembly GCF_028885625.2. Lineage (NCBI taxonomy): Eukaryota > Metazoa > Chordata > Mammalia > Primates > Hominidae > Pongo > Pongo pygmaeus. The sequence continues at coordinate 62,347,026 of NC_072377.2, forward strand.
GTGATGGAGAAGAAAGGATTTCACTCTTTCTCCCCTGCAGTACCTTACCAAAATCGGCTAAATTCCCTTCCCAGCTTAGAATGACACAAGCTTTTCATATCTTCTTTCTGACTTTCTATCTCTTCTCTCACACTGAAAATACTGATTCCTGATAATGTTATCACAGTTTTTGTTTTATGCTATAATATGCATAAAACAGTTTCAGAAATGTAATGTAATAATAATAGAATAAAAAAGAAAAAAATAGTTTCAAAATTATAATATCAATATCAATAATGAAGTTACTCCTAAATGAAGTGGAAGATTTCTTTGTCCTTTTTTTACCCTTGCATTTCACTAAGGATATATGGTCAGAGTTCTATGTTCTAAAGAGAGCTGAAATAATTCTCTTCTCTTTATAGTTGAATTACCAATTTGATACATAGTTAGATTGAGTTGTTTTATCTTTTTTCAATTTTACAGTTTTATTTATTTTCTCAAGTAAACTATCATATCATTTAGAAATAAAGACAGTTTTGCCTCTTCCTTTCCAACTTTTAACCTTCTAATTGTCTTCCACTGTGTGATTGTATAGGCTACAATCTCCTAGGCAGTTAATTTGTTGTGGAGCTGGTGATCATTCTTGCCTGAGCAACAATGTGTACAGAATTCCCCAGTAAGTAAGGTCCTGCGTTGGCAGTGACAATGTATATTTTTGTTTTTAAAAACTGTTCCCTTGGCCCAGCATGGTGGCTCACACCTGTAATCCCAGCACTTTGGAAGGCTGAGGAAGGAGGATCACTTGGGGCCAGGAGTTTGAGACCAGCCTGGCCAACATGATGAAACCCCATCTCTACTAAAAAATGCAATAATTAACCGGGCGTGGTGGCGCACACCTGTAATCCCAGCTAGTGGGAGGCTGAGGTGGGAGAATCACTTGAACCTGGGAGGCGGAGGTTGCAGTGAGCCAAGATTGTGCCACCGCAGTCCACCCTGGGCAACAGAGCAAGACTTCATCTCAAAAACAACAACAACAACAAACAAACACATTTTAAAAACCTGCTCCCTCCTTTAGACTTCTATAAGTACTCTAACTGTGACCTTCCTTTTTTTTTTGTGACAGAGTTTTGCTCTTGTTGTAACTGGGATTACAGGTGGGAGCCACCATGCCCGGCCCCCAACCTTCATTACAGTTTTCTCTACCTCAGCCTTCTCCTTTTCACTCTGTCTACCCTACAGGGCTGATTCGTTGTTCAAATTATTTCTGCGATTACTCCACTTGGGTGTATATTCCATAAAATGCAAACACGTTTGTTTGGCATGCGAGGCCTTCTACATGAGAAATAAGTGTTACAAGTACAGTACAAGACATGAATGGCCTGAGATTGGGTTTTGGAGGAGGCATAGGCAGGATGCAAAAACAGATATGAGGGAAATCAGAGTCATATATATATCTGTATAGCAAGAGACAGCAAATCCCCAGTGGGGTGAGCTGCAGAATAATAACCCAGAGTAAGACTGCAGCCAGAGAACAAAGGAAACGCTAGGAAATTCAACCTTTGTCTCAGGGCAAAAGACCTCTTTGAAGACCTGAGGTCCCTTCTTATTCATATTGATGAAGCAAATTTTTCTGGCTCCATACTACCTTTCCAAACTTATTTCATACTATTGCCCTTGACAAACTCGGTTAGACTTAATTACTTTCTGTGCCATTTCTGCGCTCAGGATTTCCAATTACATCCATTTTGCCTCTGGCACTTTAAATTGGTCCTTTGCAGCTATGCACCAAATATCTGCTGGCCACAAACACCAAGCCCCCTACAAAGCTCATGCACAGCACAAGAGATTTGACTGTGTTCTAGACTCTAGTTGTTCCTTCGCTCAATGAGCATCTCCTGATCACTACTCCCAGAAATGATCTCTGGCTTCTCTGAATTTATATATGGCTTTACCTGTACCTCTTTCCAGTATTGATTCCTAACTTCTGCTGTAGTTATTCAAATACAGTCTTATTTATCCTCTAAATAAACTGGAAGCTTCCTTAAGTAACTCAGGCTGATCCATCTTCAGATTCCGATAACTTCTAGAATGATGACCTGAGCCATGGTAATAAATAATCATGAATGACTGCGGTCTAATCATTACAGAAAACAATGGGCTTCAATAATCTTTTGCTGTGCTTTTATTAATACAAGCATTTGCCAGGCGGGGTGGCTCACCCCTGTAATCCCAGCACTTTGGGAGGCCGAGGCAGGTGGATTGCTTGAGGCTAGGAGTTCAAGACAAGCCTGGGCAACGTGGCAAAACCCTGTCTCTACAAAAAATACAAAAATTAGCCAGGCTGTGGTGGCAGGCACCTGTAGTGCCAGCTATTCCGGAGCCTGAGGCACGAGAATCGCTTGAACCCAGGAGGCAGAGGTTGCAATGAGCTAAGAATGCACTACTGCACTCCAGCCTGGGCGACAGAGAGAGACTCTGTCTCAAACAAACAAAAAACCAACCATTTGACTTCTTCTTTAGTGGCAAACTATTAGGTAACATAAGTTTAAAATCAACAAAACCCTTTACTGTTTTTTAAAGACTTTTTTTTCTTTTCTAGGTCTCCCTCAACTTGTATTTATGAGGCTAATCTTTACAATTTAAATGTAAACCTATAAACCCATGCCACATTTTATCTTTTGAGAGTCTATCATGTAGTCTGTGGAGATCTTGATTCCATCACCCAACCTGTAATCTGTTCTTTCAACTTTGAGTCATATTCCTATTTGCTAACCATTTTTTTAGATCTTCATCAAGGTAACTAATAAAAATATGAACAATTCATGAATCCTGCATAAAGCTATTTAAAAAAATCCTCTAAGTAAATATGGGTTGTGTAAACAGAGATGTTTGGCCACTGTTGTTAAATTAGCTAGAAATAAAGTACAGATAGTTGTTTTATTTTCCATATGACATTTCTTGGACTCATCCACAAAGATAACATAATTGTCTTTGTCGGGTATCTCACTAAACCAAGAAATAACTTTCTATAACATTCCTCTCTTCTATCAGTCTTTCGTAAATTTGGAAAATGAGGTTAGTTTGACATGCTTTGTCCTTGGTGAACCGAAGCTGGCACCTACTGCCAAATAAAAGGATTCTAATTTGTTTACCAATGTCTAACACTCACAGGATTTGCCAAGCTTGCTTGGCTCCCCCCATGTTGAAGGGAGGGTGTTACTCTTTTTTTTTTTTTTTTGAGATGGAGTCTCACTCTGCTGCCCATGCTGGAGTATAGTGGTATAATCTTGGCTCACTGCAACATCCACCACCCAGGTTCAAGCAATTCTTCTGCCTCAGCCTCCCCAGTAGCTGGGACTACATGCGCATGCCACCACTCCTGGCTAATTTTTGTGTTTTTAGTAGAGATGGAGTTTCACCGTATTGGCCAGGCTGGTCTTGAACTCCTGACCTCGTGATCTGCCCGCCTCGCCCTCCCAAAGTGCTGGGATTACAGGCATGAGCCACTGTGCCCGGCCTGGGGTGTTACTCTTATAGAAATAAAACAACTTGTTGACTCACTCACAGGAGAGAGGCTACTCCTCTTTACTGCTAATCTTAGCCTATGCACGTAAACATAAACAGCATGCATGTAAAGTAAATCAAACTGACATTACTCAGCCCCTTAGACTGCCCATAGGTGAGAAACACAGGAAGAGAGCCTCACCCGTGTTGTTTCCCAGGACACAGGCAGTCCACAGAGTTCTGCAGCACAAGACCAACCTTTCAGAAACCTGGGGATACCCTCCCAGTTAACTGTTCCTTTCCCTTTCGAATTACCAGGTCTTACTCAGAAAATTTCCACTATTAGTTGTACAACATGCATTCCTAAAGGTGTTCCCAAATATATGGGTTTTTCTGGCATGGATTTAGCCATGCTACTGTTAGCATGCTATTTTTTTCTCTGCCAGAAATTATTTTGGTGGATGGTATCTAATACATATGTATATTTGAGGCTTGATTTCCTGCTTGACCTAAATCTGTTAGTTTTTTAAAAAGGTAATTTTCAGCGGGGCAGGATGACTCACATTTATAATCTCAGCACTTCGAGAGCCCCAGAGGATGGGGGGTTTGGCTTAGGGGGTACTGGTTGCTGGCAGGGAGGGTAGGGGAGTATCGCTTGAGCCTAGGAGTTTAAGGCCAGCTTTGGCAACAAAGCAAGACTCTATCTCTACAAAAAAAATTTTTTTAAATTAGCCAGGCCTAGTAGTGCATGCCTGTAGTCCCAGTTACTCAGGAGGCTGAAATGAGGGGATCCACTTGAGCCCAGGAGTTTGAGTCTGTAGTGAGCTATGTTCGTGCCACTATACTCCAGCCCGGGCAACAAAACGAGATCCTGTCTCTAAAAATAATAACAATAAAAAGAGAATTTTAAAGTTTCAATTTGAATATATGCATTATCTATTCAAGTTAAAAGGTAATTTTTGGAAACATATTTTAATAAATTTGAGTCTTTATTTTTTGGCTCTCAGCTCTCCTTTTTTTAAAATAAAAGTAATAACAATTATTTATTATTAATAATTATGATAACTTGAATATGACTATTTGGGGATGCTTTACAAATATCTCAGCATACATAACCTCAGGCATCATCACAATCCGGTAAATTCGCCACTGTGCCTACTTTACAGATGAGAGCCGTAGACTCACGGAGGATGAGCACAAAGCAGTGACCAGGGCTGAGGCTTAAGCTAAGAGTTGGGATCACGAGTCTTTTTTGGAAATGTCACAGTGATCCTGTCTTGCTGACATTGTTTGAGATGGTTTCTCAGGGTCTCCTTTTTTGAGTGGTCTCCTGACTTTTCCTGGTCTTGCTAGAAGGATGTTTGGTGAATAAGAAGGAGGATATGACCTCCCCCAGTGTGGCTCTCCATAGAATGCAGTCCCCTCCTTCATCTTGTGGTCACACTCGGTGTCCCTGAGCTCCTCTCCATGGTTGGGGACAAGCTCCACATGATGAGCATGAGCACAGCCGCTTATGCGTGTGGACTACACAACTATTCCATGATTGTCTAGAAATTCCAATGTTTCCAGGTTCAGTGTAGTAAAAAAAAAAACAGCCTTCAGTAGATGCTTTTTATCTTTATAGCACCATCAGCTCTCCTTCTAAGCAGAGTTTATAATTCTGCTAATTCATTTGTGCATATTAAAGGAATCTTTTTATTCAGGACACCACTGTAAATTCCAACACATTCTTACAACGTCTAGATGGATGACTTCCTGCTGACCAAGAAAAAGAAAAAAAAGAAATTCTAGATTGAATTGGGTCTGTCCTTGTTACATGCACTTTCTCTAAGGAAATACAACGTGAAATACTCTATTTAATCACAACATTTTTGCATGAAAAGGGCTAGAACAAAAATAAAGTTTGTAAGTAAAGTTGTGTTTATCAGAGGAAGATTTCCAATATAAAATGGCATTCAGCTAACAAATCCTGACATATTCTTTTTAAATTTCCAATTGAAATATTTAAGAAGAAAAAAAGATAACAATCAAAATTAAAGCAAAAATTGACAACCTATGGGCAGAAGCAGGGAGCATACTCCACTAAGAATAAGACAGATGAAACCATTTAGAAAATTTTAATCCATTGCTCTATCTTCCTATGCCACTGGAGAAAAAGGATAAACCTTAGGCAAGAAAGCAGGTGGAAAGATCTTCACCTTGCCCTGATTTAAATATAAGATTATAGGCTGGGTGCAGTGGCTCACACCTGTAATCCTATCACTTTGGGAGGCCGAGGCAGGTGGATCACCTGAGGTCAGGAGTTTGAGACCAGCCTGGCCAACATGGCGAAACCCCAACTCTACTAAAAATACAAGAATTGGCCTGGCATGGTAGTGTGCGCCTGTAGTCCCAGCTACTTGAGAGGCTGAGGCAGGAGAATTGCTTGAACCCAGGAGGCGGAGGTTGCAGTGAGCCAAGATTGCACCACTGCACTCCAACCTGGGCGACAGAGTGAGACTCCATCTGGAAAGAAAAAGAAAAAAAGAAAAAAAAGAAAAAGAAAAATAAGACCGCAGCAATGAAGACCTTGGACAGCCAAATCTCCTCTTATGGGAGGCATGTTTTGAGGGAGCTGGAGTGTTCTCTCCCAATCTTCCATTCTCTTTCTAAAAACATTTAAATACTATGACAAAAACAAGGCAGGAACTGGGATAATATTGGAGGTGTTATAGACCCCTAACTTAACACTGTAGAGACCAAAAGACAGAAAGAGCTGTGAAAGTCGTGGAATCTGCCAATTGTATGTTTCACACATCCCAGCAATCAGAAGGAGACAGAGGCAGTGGGAGCAGGAGAGGCTATCATCTAAGGCCTGGAAAGTTTCACCCAGTGAAAACCTGCAAGAGGCTGGGAATCAGGCTAGGAGCTGCACATGAGCCTGCCATCTAGTTACAGATCTGAGAAGGAATCACCCAAACAGAAACCCAAGATACAATGGTGTGCTGGTAAACTGATTTCCACAAAAAACAGGGAAGGAGGGCTATTTTGGTTGTAGTATTTGCCGATTTCCATGTGTAAATACTACCATCATGGTGGACCTCAGCTATCAACATCACTGAACCACAAGTTGGGAAGAGATGCACACAACCCTGAGTTGGCATCAGCTGGATCCACCATGTTCTCTAGAAAATACTAAATGTGCATGGATTTACCTTCATTCTAGAATGAGTAAAGAGAGGCCTGTGAGAAACATGCCTCAAGAATGAGGAATGAGAGTGATAACAATACTTAGTAGGACTGAGCACTTACTGTTCTAAGCACTTTATACTTTACATGCAGCATCTCATTTAATCCTCAAGGCAACTCAATGAAGTAGGTCATAATATAATAACCGTAAGACAACAATCTGAAGCTTAGGAAGATAAAGTAACTTGCCCCCTCCATGCAGATATTAAATGTTAGATCTGGTCTTTGGACAGCTAAACTCCAAAACCCATACCTTTAAATGCTATGCTAAGCATAAAATAAACCTGCAATAAATGTACCGACTTCTTGACTCATAATACTGCAATAAACAAATTGTCTTATAAACTGTTGTCATTTTAAGTTTCTTCTCCTTTGAGTTAATGAGAGATTTATGTTTAGGACCTTTCAATTGCTTTTTCCTAGTTTAGAAGGAACGAGGCCTCAGAGGGGTGTGTGTGTGTGTGTGTTTGTGTGTGTGTGTGTGTGTGTTAGAGAATATTCAGAAAAAGGGGGATCAGCGTCCTTGGATTCTTCTCCAGGTTTCCAGAATACAATGGCTACAGACTGGAGGCTGGGACTGACACTCACAAATAAAAGCAGCCTGTCATCTATTAATCTGCTGGTATTCTTCTAAATTTGTGCCAGAGAGTCTCTTTGGTATTTGTCATGAGTCTGAGTGTTTAAACACCCACAAGGATAAGTCAGATAAGTCATCGACACCCTAACTTCATGATGGCTTGATGTACAATGACCTTTATTCCATATCGATGCCTCCTCCCATGGGCACACCTGGGGACCTTTGCACAGCTATGTGCTCCACCTCTGATATATTGAATTCCAGTAAATTACTCTCTGACCACAAGCTTCTAGCTCTCCTACATCTCACTCCTCCACTTGACCTTTGATCTGTCCAAGGCCCCACCCCTCCACCCCCTACCCAGGAACTGCCCTGTGTTTCTCTGTAACTTTCATACCCTTTTTGTCTTCCCCACTTTCTTTATTCATACTAGATCCCTGGATGCATCAGTTTAATCATGGTCTCATCAGGGACCTCCCATCTTTGCCCCTTTGCCTTCCATCGTAGCCCGGCCTTTACCCATCCAACCTCAGGGCCTGCTCTCATGCTGCTTTAGGGTAATAAGGTTCTCCAGCCTCAACTTATTCTTCTTCATAACCCAAAGTCCTTCAATGAATGCTTTGTTGGATTTTTCTCCAATTCCTCACGGCGGTTGTTCCAAACTTCCACCCTTAACTCCCCTACTCTACAGACCCCTCCTTAAGCCCAGAAGAGGACACCGACTCTACTTCACAAGTGTATTCAGAAGGAAGTGCTCTACACACTTAGGGTGTCTGGAACCACAAAGCCCTCAGTCCACAGGCCGTTTTAGCTAGAACTTCAGTATCTACTTCTTGAAGTCTCCACATTTCCTCTGAATTGTCTAAAAGCCTTAGAGGTTTTCACAGCCAAAAGGGGGTCAGTCTTCCTTCCACCCCCAAGTAGAGATGGCTCTGGAGTCTGACTGGGACCCAGTGTCATGACTTCTGGCTAGCACACATATTGTTGACGCTTACATCGTCCAACAACATGTTGGAACATCATCAACTGTGGCCAACTCCTTTGATGATCCTGCAGGGACTATCTCAAGTCTTCAGGGAAGAACAATCTCCCTTACACAGCATTAGTCTTTCCCAAGCCTACCCCACTCATGGACTCTCAAAATTACAGACCTAGAGCAGTGGACATTTTTAAAACATTTAAGCCCCGAATCTCTTTAAGTCAGCCTTGAATAAAACTGTACTTGTACCAGAGGTGCCGTATGTTTCAATAACAAGAACCTTGGCCAGGTGAGATGTTGACACAGGCATTTTAAGGTTACAGAATACTAAACTGGCCATTGCAGCTCGTTATAGAGATAAGGATCAAAAATGGACACTATTAACCAATCAGATATCTTGAACACATTAAAAATGTAAACGTTAGCTAGGTGGGGGTGAAGGTCTTTTCTCCACAGATTTATGTTTCTTGTCATCGTGAAATTGATTCTGACTAGTGTGCTTTTTTTTTTTTTTTGAGACAGAGTCTCACTCTGTTGCCCAGGCTGGAGTGCAGTGGCACGATCTTAGCTCACTGCAACCTCTGCCTCTCGGGTTCAAGCAATTCTTCTGCCTCAGCCTCCCGAGTAGCTGGGAGTACAGACATGCGCCACCACACCCAGCTAATTTTTGTATTTTTAGTAGAGACAGGGTTTCACCATATTGACCAGGCTCGTCTGTAACTCCTGACCTTGTGATCCTCCTGCCTCGTCCTCCCAAAGTGCGGGAATTACAGGCGTGAGCCACCGCGCCCGGCCGTATTGTGCATTTAAGAAGTTTCCCAGCTGCATCTTGATTTTTAACTACTATGGTTTATTGTTATACAACCCTTAATTTTGAGACAATGGTGCCTGTTTTACTTGTTTGTTTTGAGAAATTTTATTTCTTCATTGTACAAAAAGTTCAATTTGAATTTCCTCATCTACATTATAACCAATCTTTATTGTAATCCAAACTCAACAAGTGTAAAGCAGTTGTCAGATTCTCTTGGAATTGGGAAAAATACATCTGTTTTCTTCCTTTCATAGGCTGTGGTTGTAAAATATGTGGTGATTATGCCTAATTCCTTTTTCAGTATTTATCGTGAAAAAACATTAACCTACACAAAAATAGACAAACATCATCCCAAAACCATCCCCCACTACCCGGTCTGTGGAAAAATTGTCTTCCATAAAATCAGTCCCTGGTGCCAAAAAGGTTGCGGACTGCTGCTTTAGTCTATAAATGGGTAAATTATATGAAAAAACTATCTGGTGTGCAACAATCTTGCATTCCTGGGCTGAAATGTTAAGATTTTCACATGTGTGCTTATAATTATATTAACCTTCTTAGGCTGACCAACTGTCCTTGTTGGCCCAGAACCATCCATCCTAGTTTCAAAACAGAGGTCTGGGCTGGGCCTGATGGCTCACATCTGTAATCCCAGCACTTTGGGAGGCTGAGGCAGGTGGATCACTTGAGGTCAAGAGTTTGAGACCAGCCTGACCAACATCGTGAAACCCTGTCTCTACTAAAAATACAAAAGATTAGCCGGGCATGGTGGTGCAGGCCTGTAATCCCAGCTACTTGGGAGGCTGAGGCAGGAGAATCGCTTGAACCTGGGAGGTGGAGGTTGCGGTGAGCTGAGATCACGCCATTGCACTCTAGCCTGGGAAACAAGCGTGAAACTCCATCTCAAACAAACAAACAAAAAGAAGGTCCCACATGCCAGAAAACCCTCAGTCAAACCAGGATAGTTACTCACCTACCTATGGTTATTTTTTCTTATGCTCTTTCTGTTAGGCAGAATAATCATCCCCTAAAGATGTCCACGATGTAATCCCTGGAACCTGTGAATATGTTATGTTACATGGAAGGGGGAATTACATTTGCAGACGAAATTACGTTTACTAATTAGCTGACTTTAAAATAGAAAGATAATTTTGGATTATCTGGATGGGCCCAGTGTAAGCACAAGCGCTTCAATGTGGAAGAGGGAGATGGAAGAGTCAGGGTCAGAATAGTCCACGTGAGAAAAATTCTGCCAGCCATTGCTGGCTTTGAAGAGGGAAGGAAGCTAGGAGCCAAGGAATGCAGGAAGCTTCTAGAAGCTGGAAAAGGCAAGAGAATGGATTGTCCCCTAGAGCCTTCAGAAAGAACACAGCCCTGCCAATGCCTTGATTTGAACCCAGTGAAACTCATCTCAGATTTCTGACCTCCAGAACTATAAGATAATAGATTTGTGTATTTAACCCACTAAGTATGTGGTAATCTGCTATAGCAACAAAAGACAACTAACTAATACACTGGGCTTACTCAGTTTAGGCATTAATGTTATATTTATCTCACAAAATAAGTCAAATAGCTTCCCACCCACCTAATATCATACTTTAAAAAATTACTTTTCTGAGTCAGCTTGATAAGAGAATAATTTATTTCTTAATAAAGGTGACAGTATTATAGAAATCACAAGAATTGTCTGGGCCTAGTGCTTTTATGGAAGGTGGTGAAATGAAAGATATTTTTGAGTATATTTCAATCTTACTCTTAGGTATTGGTTTACTAAAGTTTATGTTTCTTTCCATCTGGTTTATTTAACTTTCTTCTAAATTGTTAGCAGATTATGCCAGTACCATTTATTATATAAAAGGTCCTTTTCCCACTTAACTGAAATGTAATCTAATATTAGGTTGGTACAGAAACAATTGGCAAAAACCACAGTTCCTTTTGCATCAACCTAGTAATACCCTATGTACACTTAGATAATTTCTATACTCTTTATACATATTTCTCTATTTCTTTACTGTTTTGATTACAGATACTTTACAATAAGTTTTACTCTCTGATAGGACAAATTCTCCTCCATAGTCTTTTATTCAAATATTTCCTAATTATTCTGGCATATATCACTCTATACAAAATTTTAAACAATTTTTTTGAGGCAGGGTCTCTGTCTGTCACCCAGGCTGGAGTGCAACGGCAAAAACATGACTCACTGCAGCCTTGACTTCCTGGGCTCAAACAATCCTCCTGCCTCAGTGTCCCCAAGTAGCTGAGACTACAAGTGTGTGCCACCATGACTGGCTTATTTATTTATTTATTTATTTATTTTGAGATGGAGTCTCACTCTGTCGCCCAGGCTGGAGTGCAGTGGCGCGATCTTGGCTCACTGCAAGCTCTGCCTCCCGGGTTCACTCCATTCTCCTGCCTCAGCCTCCTGAGTAGCTGGGAATACAGGCGCCCGCTACTGCATCCGGCTAATTTTTTGCATTTTTAGTAGAGACGGGGTTTCACCGTGTTAGCCAGGATGGTCTTGATCTCCTGACCTCGTGATCTGCCGGTCTCAGCCTCCCAAAGTGCTGGGATTACAGGCGTGAGCGACTGCGCCCGGCCTAACTTTTTTTTTTTAATAGAGATAGTATTTCACCATATTGCTCAGGCTGGTCTTGAACTGCTGGGCTCAAGCAATCCTTCCACCTGGGCCTCCTAAATTGCTGAGGTTACATGAGCCCCTACACCTGAACAAATATTTTTAATTAATATAATTTTGCTTAGCTTCATTAAAAAAACAAGATTCCAATTAGAAGTCCATTAAATTTATATGTTAATTAAAGGATTGGCATTTTTACAATATCGACCCTCCCAGCCATTATTAAGCTGTATCTGACACTCCATTTTTACGCCTTTAAAATTTTAGTCTTTTAAAATTGTCCCTATTTAATTTGTTCCCTTGTATTTTATAATTTTTGCCTCTATTGTGAATGTTTTTCTTCATCTTTAATTTTCAAATGATTATTCCTAGTGTAAAGATAATAATAGATTTTTATATACTTCATTTGTATTTAACTACATTACTCAGCAGCCTCTTGTTAGTTTTAGTAGTTTTTAAATTGAATTATATTTTCTGGATGCATAATCATATTATCTTCAAATTCTGTGTCTTCTTTTTGAACATTTTTATTTTAATATTATTTATTTTATGCCTTACTCCCTCAGCTAAAACCTCCAAAACAATGCTGAATAATAATTGTGCTGGCAAGTATCTCCAGCCTGTTTCTGATATTTCTGGCAATAGCTTTCATTTTTCTTTTCTTTTCTTTCTTTCTTTCTTTCTTTTTTCTTTTGTTTTTTTTGAGACAGGGTCTCCCTCCCATCACCCAGGCTGGAGTGCAGTGGAGCAATCTTGGTTCATTACAACCTCCAGCTCCTGGGCTCAAGTGATGCTGCCATCTCAGCCTCCTGAGTAAGTAGCTAGGATCACAGGGACACGCCACAACACCCAGCTAATTTTTAAATATTTTATAGAGATGAGGTCTCCCTATGTTGTTCAGGCTGGTCTCAAACTCCTAGGCTCAAGCAATCCTCCTGCCTCAGCTTCCCAAAGTGCTGGAATTACAGGAGTGAGCCAGTGCACATGACCTGAACAGTTTTTTTACGTAGTCAAATATGTTTACCTTTTCTGTTGTTGCTTCTGGGTTTCCAGTCTGGGTCAAGATCTCTCACACCCTTAGATGGTTCAGGTAGACTCTTATATTTTCTTGCAAGACTCTTCTGATTTTATTGTTTATAATTACGCCTTTGACCCAACCAGAGTTTATTTTTTAATATTATAAAATACATATTTTTTAATATTATAAAATACATATTTCTCCCAATTGTACCAACACTACTTATTAAACTATCACCTTTGCCATATATTAAATTTTCATTTTATACTGTATCTATTTCTAAATTTTTCTACTTTCTTCCTTCACCAGTGCCATATGAATTTAGTTTTCTATTAGCTTTATAGTATATTCCCAATACCTGGGTAGGCAAGCCCTCCCACAATGTTCCTGTCTTTCTGTTTCTTTATTTTTTTAGAGACAGGGTCACTCTATGTTGCCCAGGCTGGAGTGCAGCAGCTATTCACAGGTGTGGTCATTGTGCACTACAGCCTGGAACTCCCAAGCAAAAGCAATCCCTCTGCCTCAGCCTCCCAATAGCTGGGACTAAGAGTTATGCCTTAGTCACATACCGCTGTGCCCGGTGTAGTTCCTTTTAAGTAAAAAAATTTTTTCCCATGCCATTTATTTGTTTAAAAATCAGGTTGCTTGTCCTACAGAATATTCCAGATTCTGAATTTGATTGATCATTTCCTTGTAGAGTTGTTTAACTTATTCCTCTTTTCTTCTCATTTTTTGTAGACTGAAAGATAGAGACCTGATATTTGTTTAATTTTTTTGTTGTTGAGTATTTTTCATAGGTGGTGTGATATATTTCATATTGTATCACATCATGATGTTCTTAATGTCTGGTTGTTCCACTTATAGTGATATTGAGATTGATGGATGAATTCAGGTATTGTTATACCTGATCAACTCATTATAAAATTCCCCTCCCGGCTGGACACGGTGGCTCACACCTGTAATCCCAGCACTTTAGAAGGACGAGGTGGGTGGATCATTAGAGGTCAGGAGATCGAGACCAGCCTGGCCAACATAGTGAAACTCTGTCTCTATTAAAAATACAAAAAAATCATGATGGTGCGTGTCTGTAGTCCCAGCTACTCAGGAGGCTGAGGGAGGAGAATCATTTGAACCCGGGAGGCAGAGTTTGCAGTAAGACGAGATTGTGCCACTGCACTCCAGCCTGGGTGACAGAGTGAGACTCCATCTCTAAATAAATAAATAAATAAATAAATTTCCCCTCCAGCCTTTCACCTAATGGGTTTAGCAGCCATTCGTGAGCATTCCTTACAGCCCATGTTTCACCAGAGTTTGCAAAATGGTGACTTTATGTTTAATTGTTATTTTTTAAAAACAGGGTCTTGCTCTGTCACCTAGGCTGGAGTGCAGTGGTGCCATTATAGCTCACTGCAATCACAAACTCCTGGGCTCAAGCAATTCTCCTGCCACAGTCTTACAAGTAGCTGGGACCACAAGTGCATGTGACCACACCTGGCTAATTTTTTTAAAACTTCCTGTAAAGATGGAGTCTCACTGTGTTGCCCAATCTGGTCTCAAACTCCCGGCCTCAAGCGATCCTCCTGCTTCTGCCTCCCAAAGTACTGGGGTTACAGGTGTGAGCCACCATGCCCTGCCTCAAAATGACCTTTCTAATCTACCCATTGCAGTCGGACATGGTGTCTTATGCCTGTAATCCCAGCACTTTGGGAGGCCGAGGCATGAGAATCACTTGAGATCAGGAGTTGGAGACCAGCCTGGCCAACATGGAGAAACCCCATCTCTACTAAAAATACAAAAATTAGCTGTGTCTGGTGGCACATGCCTGTAATCCCAGCTACTTGGGAGGTTGAGGCATGAGCATGGCTTGAATCTGGGAGGCAGAGGTTGCAGTGAGCTGAGATCCTGCGACTGCACTCCAGCCTGGGCAACACAGCAAGACTCTCTCTTAAAAAAAAAAAAAAAGAAAGTACTCATTTGATGTCACTTTTTTGCTTAAAAGAATAGGACACGTCATAGGATACATGAGTATCTACAAATCTGTTCAAACTCCTTAATATGATTGTACTAGTTTCTAAGGGCTGCCATAACAAATTACCACAGAGACAACATAGTAGAAATTTATTCTTTCACAGTTCTGGAGGCTAGAAGTCTGAAATCAAAGTGTTCGGCAGAGCCATCCTCCCTCCAAAGGCTCTGGGAAAGACTCCTTCCTTACTGCTTTCTAGTTTCTCATGGCTCCCTGAAATCCTTGGCATTCTTTAGCTTGTCGCTGCATTGCTCTAGTCTCTGATTCAGTCTTAACATGGCCTTCTCTGTATCTCTTTGAGGCTTTTTTTCTTTTTTTCTGAGACATAGTCTCACTCTGTCTCCCAGGCTGGAGTGCAGTGGTGCGATCTTGGCTCACTGCAACTTGCGACTCCCAGGTTCAAGTGATTCTTCTGCCTCAGCCTCCAGAGTAGCTGGGATTACAGGTGCTTGCCACCATGCCTGGCTAATTTTTGTATTTTTAGTAGAGACAGGGTTTCACCATGTTGGCCAGGCTGGTCTCAAACTCCTGACCTCAAGGGATCCACCCACCTCAGCCTCCTAAAGTGCTGGTATTACAGGCATGAACATCGCACCCGGCCAGAGTCTTTTCTTCTTATAAAACCAGGAATCACTGGATTTAGGACCCACCTTAAGATGACTTTTTATCTTGAGACTCTCAATTAATTACATCTGCAAAGACTATTTCCAAATAAGGTCGCATTCTGAGATTCCAAGGGGACATGAATTTTGGAGGGACAATATTCAACCCATTACAATTGCCTACAGGTCTTTTATGATGTGATACCAACTCACTTCTCCAGCCTCATCTCTTAGCACTCTCCACCTCTCATTCCAAGCTAGTTGTATTAAGCCACTTGCAGTTCAGGGACCATAAGGTGCTCTTTCTCATTTCTAGATCTTTGCGTTTTCTGCTCACCTCTGTTTGCCATCTCCTTTTGCCTGGCTCTTACTATTTTGCAGATTCAGCTGCTCTAGGAAATTTTCCCAAATCCCATCTAGCATTGCTGTATTCCTTCCCCCTCCCATCTCTCTCTTGCATCCTAGGTTTAGCTCTATCACAGCATGTATCTCACTATTTAATAATTTTAGTTGATGTCCCGCTTCTTTCCTAAGTCTCTTTCTCCAACTCTTTGCCATCCAAATAATCAATAAGGGACAAATCATTTTTTGTCTTATTGTGATTTACTTTTGTATTCTTAGTGCTTAACATGGTTCCTAACAGGCAGTCTACAAATGATTATAGAATACGTGAACAAATGAATGTCTTTGAAATGTAGTTCACATGTGGTAAGAATTTCCAGGTGCTAAAATTGATAGGCAGCAGCATCTGTGGTGGTTTTTTTATTCATATTTGTCCTGTATAGAGAAGAATAACTTTGAAGAAATTGAGGGAAGTATTCCATGACTGTTGAATATTATATTAGACAGTATTAAATTACCTCATTTAGTTTTGTTGTTGCATGTGTTGAAAACTCACTTTGATCTGACCATAGCTCTATTCATTTTTATTATCCTTAGATCAAATAATGTAAGATTCTCAATACAGCCATAAATTTGAATAATGGAATTACCATATGAATGGATTTGAATTTCATATTAACTTTAAAGAAAATGATGTGGGTTTTTTTTGAAGAGAGAAAAGCCTCTATTGAAATCAGAAAATGTACATAGCTACAAGTGAAAGAACTAGAAATAAGAAAAGAGAAAAGTTAAGGTAGATAGTGTTGATTATCTTCAGATAACTTGCCATTCTCATCACCAATAGAATTTAAATTATGCATCTTGAATAAAATGAGGACAGAAAGCTGTTGTTAGAAAGACCACATTTCTTTTAGTGAATCATTTTTGGAATAAAAGGCTTCCAAGATTCCTGAATGTTTTCCTTTTTGGTTGACACAACATCAAGGACTATAGAAGTATGTAGCATGCTGGCTGGGTTGACCGGAAGAAAAGGACCTGCAAGCTAGTGGGTTGAAGCACATCAACAAGAAGGACATCAACTGTGGGGACAGTCCTGGAGGTTCTTGGCCTTTGGAGCAACTCTGTGGCCCAGTCAGTAGAATGGATAAATAAATGGTGGTGTGCAGCAATCAAGATGGATAAGCTTTCAGCTACATGGAGCAACAAGGATGAATCTTAGGCTGTTGCACGACAGAAACAGGACACAAAAGAACACGGACAGTATGGCTGTATCTACATAAAATTAAAAAGCAAGCAAAACTAAGCTATATTATTTAAGGGATGTATACGTAGAGAGTATGTATCCATAGCCTGGGTGTGGTGGCTTACGCTTGTAATACCAGCAACTTGGGAGGCCAAGGCGGGTGGATCGCCTGAGGTTAGGAGTTCAAGACTAGCCTGGTCAACACGGTGAAACCCTGTCTCTACTAAAAATGCAAAAATTAGCCAGGTGTGGTGGTGCGTGCCTGTGATCCTAGCCTCGGGAGGCTGAAGCATGAGAATCCCTTGAACCTGGGAAGCGGAGATTGCAGTGAACAGTGATTGCACCGTTGTGCTCCAGCCTGGGAGACAGTGAGACTAAAAAAAAAAAAAAAAAAAAAGTATGTATCTATACTTTTTTAGATAGCTAGAGCGAAAAATCAGGAGAGAAGTTAGCTCTGGGAGAGATGAGAGGGGGTGTCAGGGGAAGAGTTACAAAGCTGGTGGATACTTCAGGGGTGTTACTATTGTCTTATTTCTTGCTTTGGAGGATGATTACACTACTGTTTGTTTTTTCTTTTCCTAGTTGAATGGTTATACTTGTATTTGCTTTACAATTATGGGGTGTACATTTGTATTTCACATTACACAATATACATTTGTGTTTCTGTAACACTTCACAGTTGTTTAAATAGCTAAGCAAACTAAATACCATTGCTGTATGCAGGGTTGCCAAGAGGTGAAGGGATCAATTTTGACAGTCTTGGAGTCTCTAGTTCCTGGCACAGTATCTAGTCCTAGGCAGGGGATCTATAAATGTTGGCTGAACTAAATTGGCCCAGGCAATGTGGCATGATTCAAAGGAAGAAACATCATACAGAGCCCACAGTCTGCATCTAAAATTCTCATATTCACTCCATGTCAGACAAGATGCTGTTGGGGTTCTGTGGTTCTGATGATCTTACTATGCATCATTAATTTCTACTGAGAAAAAATAATTACTATTCCCTTTGGGGACACGAAGTGTTTTTAATTGGTTTGTTTATTTAACTTAGTATTGACTTTTAATTTCTTTTTTTCATAAAAATTTTATATATTTAAGGTGTACAACATGAGGTTTTGATATACATATATATAGTGAGTGGTTATTACAGTCAAGCAAATTACATATCTGATATGGTTTGGATCTGTGTCCCCACCAAATCTCATGTTGAATTGTAATCCTCAGTGTTGCAGGTGGGGCCTGGTGGGAGGTGGTTGGATCGTGAGGGTGGATTCTCATGAATGGATTAGCACCATCCCCTCGGTGCCATTGTCATGATAGTGAGTGAGTTCTCAAGAGTTCTGGTCATTTAAAAGTGTGCTGCTGTCACTCTCTCTTGCTCCTGCTCCCACCATGTGAGATGTTTTGCTCCACATTTGTCTTCTGCCATGATTGGAAGCTTCCTGAGGCCGCCCCAGAAACAGAAACCGCTATGCTTCCTGTACATCCTGCAGAGCTGTGAGCCAATTAAACCTCTTTTCTTTATAAATTACCCAGTTTCAGGTATTTCTTTATAGCAGAGCAAGAACAAACTAATACAGTATCCATCTCCTCATGTAGTTACCTTCTGTGTGTGTGTATAGTTACCTTCTGTGTGTGTGTATAGTTACCTTCTGTTACTTTCTGTGTGTGTGCGGTAAGAGCACCTGAAACCTACTTCTAGCATATTCCCAATATAGTGTTACTAACTATACAGAATGATTACGATACAACATTATTAACTGTACTCATCATGCTGTTTATTAGATCTCTAGACTGATTCATCCTAACTAACTGCAACCTTGTACCCTTTGACCAATGTCTCTCCATTCCGTTCTACTTTGTTTCCATGTATTCAACTTTTTTAGAGTTCACATATAAGTGAGATCATACAGTATTTTTCTTTCTGTGTCTGGCTTATTTCACTTTGCATAGTGTCCTCTAGGTTCACCCATGTTGTCAAAAATGGCAGGATCTAGCCAGGCGCAATGGCTCATGCCCGTAATCCCAGCACTTTGGGAGGCCAAGGCCGGTGGATCACCTGAGGTCGGGAGTTCAAGACCAGCTTGGCCAACATGGTGAAACCCCATCTCTACTAAAAATACAAAAATTACCCAGGCGTGGTGGCACACACCTGTAGTCCCAGCTACTGGGGAGGCTGAGACAGGAGAATCACTTGAACCCAGGAGGTGGAGGCTGTCGTGAGCCGAGATCATGCCACTGCACTCCAGCCTGGGCAACAGAGCAAGACTCCATCTCAAAAAACAAACAAAAAAAGACAGGATCTACTCCTCTTTTGAGGCTGAATAATATGCCATTGTGTATATGTACCACAATTTCTTTTTCCATTCATCTGTCAATGGACTTTAGGTTAATTCCACATCTTGGCTATCATGATTAATGTTGCAATGAATATGAGAGCACAGATACCTCCTTAAGGTACTAATTTTGTTTCCTTCAGGTACACTTGGAAGACGAATTGCTGAATCACACGGTAGTTCTGTTTTTAATTTTTTTGAGAAACTTCTGCACTGTTTTCTACAATGGCCGTACCAGTTTAAATATCCACCAACAGAGTACAAGGGTTTCCCTTCCTTCCTCCCTCCTCCTCCTCCTCCTTTTCTTTCCTTCTTTCCTTCTTTCTTTTCTTTTCTCTTCCTTCCTTTCCTTTCCTTTCTCTCCCTCCCTCCCTCTCTCTCTCTCTTTCTTTCTTTCTTTCTCTCTTTCTTTCTTAGGTCTGGCTCTCTCATCCAGGTTAGAGTGCAGTGGCACAATCACAGCTCACTGCAGCCTCAATCTCCCAGCCTCAACAATCCTCCCACCTCAGCCTCCCGCAGAGCTGGAATTACAGGCACACACCACCACACCACACCCAGCTATTTTTTAATTATTATTTGTTGTAGAGACAAGGTCTCACTATGTTGCCCAGACTGGTCTCAAGCTCCAGTGATCCTCCTGCCCTGGCCTCCCAAAGTGCTGAGATTACAGGGTGAGCCACCGTGCCCAGCCAAGGGTTCCTTGTTCTTCACACCCTCACCAACACTTTTTTTTTGTCTCTTTGATAATAGCTTTTTTTTTTTTAGACCAAGTTTCACTCTTGTTGCCCAGGCTGGAGCACAATGGCATGATCTTGGCTCACCGCAACGTCTGCTTCCCAGGTTCAAGTGATTCTCCTGCCTCAGCCTCCCTAGTAGCTGGGATTACAGGCACCTACCACCATGCCTGAGTAATTTTTGTATTTTTAGTAGAGATGGGGTTTCCCCATGTTGGTCAGGCTTATCTCAAACTCCCAACCTCAGGTGATCTGCCCACCTCAGCCTCCCAAAGTGCTGGGATTACAGGTGTGAGCCACTGCACCTGGCCTGATGATAGCTATTCTAACAGGTATGAGGTGATAGCTCATTGTGGTTTTGATTTGCATTTTCCTGATGATTGTTGACGTTGAGCACCTCTTCATATACTTGTTGGTCATTTGTATGTCTTCTTTGGAAAAATGTCTATTCATTTCTTTTGCCCATTTTTCAATCAGTTTATTTCTTTTTTTGTGGTTAAGTTGTAGGAGTTCTGTATGTATTTTGGTGATTAACACCTTATCCAAAATATTTTTAGTTTGCAAATATTTTTTCCCAGTCCATAGGTTACTTTTTCATTTTGTTGGTTGTTTTCTTTGCTGTGCAGAGACTTTTTAGTTTGATGTAATCCCACTTGTTTATTTTTACTTTTGTTACCAGAGCTCTTGGTGTTAAAGTAGTCCCTCTTTATCTGTTGTTTCTCTCTTCGTTCAGTTACCCATGGTCCACCGGGGTCCAAACATATTAAATGGAAAATTCCAGAGATGCACAATTCATAAGTTTTAAATTGTATACTATTCTGAGTAGCATAATGAAATCTTGTGTTGTCCCACCCAGGCCGTAAATCATTCCTTCGTCCAACCGATTCACACTGTCTGTGTGACCCACACAAAAGTCATTTCGTAGCCTTCTCAGTTATTAGATCTACTGTGGTATCATATTGCTTGTGTT
The DNA here is from genome assembly GCF_028885625.2 of Pongo pygmaeus. Lineage (NCBI taxonomy): Eukaryota > Metazoa > Chordata > Mammalia > Primates > Hominidae > Pongo > Pongo pygmaeus. The sequence continues at coordinate 62,368,010 of NC_072377.2, forward strand.
CAAGTCACCCTTATTTTACTTAAAAATGGACCAAAGCACAAGAGGAGTGATGCTGCCAATTCAGATATGCCAAAGAGCAAAAATAAAGTACTTCCTTAAGTGAAAAGGTGAAAGTTCTCAACCTAATAAGGAAAGCAAAAAAAAAAAAAAAATTGTATGCTGAGGTTGCTAAGATCTATAGTTGGAACAAACAGTAGCTTGGCGGGAATCACATCTCAGACTCCAAAAGTTACATCCAATGTGCGATAAGTGCTTAACTAAGATAGAAAAGGCATTAAATTTATCCGCGAAATACATAAACAGAAATGTGTTCCTGTTCATGGCAATTGGGTTTGGTACTATCCATGGTTTCAGGCATCCACTGGTGAAAGGAGTTAGCTAGCTTACTTTAGGAAGATAGTAAGGGAAGGGCCCCCAGAGAATCTCCAACCTGCCCCACAAGTGTTTATACCAGATGTTTTATGCAGATAAGGGAAGCTGCACAAGGGGCTTGCCTAAACATGTCCACAGTGGAAAATTCCATTCCTTAACAAACATACAGTAAGGGGAAATACATCAATATGGAGTGGCTCAGATTAAAACCCCCCACGCACACTGGAAGGACAAAGTGGAGCCACCAGAAATTCATGCCTTATACAAATAGGGAACCCAGCCCCATGAGCTTGGATAAAAAAAGCTCTTGTATTCAACTGTGAAGGGGGACAACTAGAAACCTGCTTTCAGGACCCTGTTCTTTACTGAGAATTTTCCTTTTGGTTAATAAATTCTACTCCACTCACTCTTCAATGTCCGCATGCCCAATTTTTCCTGGTCATGAGACAAGAACCTGGGTTTAGCTGAGCTAAGGAGCAGAAAAATCCTACATTACTAGGAGTCTTGGAACATCTTCCAGAGATGAGTGGGGACTACTTTATATCCAAGAAATCATTGCCAGTGACAGTGTCAAGGAGCTTTTCCTCTATGTTTTCTTCTAGGAGTTTTACAGTTTCAGTATTGACCTTTAATTTCAAACCTCATAGAAAATTTTCTAGATTGAGATAGAATAATGGACATGAATCTCTAGCAGAGCCAAATAGTGAAAGTTTGGGAATATAGACACATAGTATATGTATGCTACTGATTTTTCCTGTTTCTCCCAAAAGAGATCAACCAAAGAAAACTCTATCTGTAGACTTATTTTCTGCTAATTGAGAATTTACTATTAATGTATTCGGTGGCATGCAACTATATTAAAATTTTTATTATTCACTTTAGATAATAACTATATCTTTCTCATAGTCAACAACTAATAAGATTTTTACCTGCTTTAATTCCATCTATGTTAATAACCAATTCTCTGAAAATTATAGCCCCAGATGCAATTACAAAAATGTTGAGACAGGCTGGGCGCGGTGGCTCACGCCATAATCCCAGCACTTTGGGAGGCTGAGGTGGGCAGATCACGAGGTCAGGAGATCGAGACCATCCTGACTAACATGGTGAAACCCTGTCTCTACTAAAAATACCAAAAATTAGCCTGGCATGGTGGCAGGCGCCTGTAGTCCCAGCTACTCGGGAGGCTGAGGCAGGAGAATGGCATGAACCCGGGAGGCGGAGCTTGCAGTGAGCCGAGATAGCGCCACTGCAGTCCGGCCTGGGCGAAAGAGTGAGACTCTGTCTCAAAAAAAAAAAATGTTGAGACATTATACTGGTTTTCAATGCTTTTAAACATGGAACTAATTGAAGAAAATATTTTAATTTACATATACATTATAACATAGTTTTTTTCAATAGCTCAATTTTATTCATTTATCGTACATGATAGCTATAACAGCCTTAACATAAATTGAAATAAAAGAAAATTTCACCCATAATTCTAATATCACCATAAATCAAACTGTTCTCAGTTTTAATTATACTGTAGACAAAATTCGATTTTCTACTTTTTAAATTAATGTTATTTTAGCCTGTGCTCTTTTATAAACTAGAAAAAAATTTCACGTTTTTCATTTTCCTATTTAGTTCAAGTCACCTGTGTTATAAATAAATTTTTGGTGCCACCAAAGAAATAGCACTCAAACATAAATTTAATTTTCTCGGCAAGGCAATTTTTACTTCTATAGAAGGGTGCAACTTGCAGATGGAGCAATGGCAAGAGCACATGTGAACAAGGGAGGGGAAGGGGTTCTTATTCCTGATGCAGGTAGCCCCTGCTGCTGTGTCATTTCCCTATTGGCTAGGGTTGGACTGCACAGTCTAGGCTAATTCCAATTGGCTATTTTAAAGAAAGCAGGGGTATGAGCCAGAGTGGTGGGGTGAGCAGTTTGGCAGGAAAGACGGTTACAGAACAGGTAACTAAAGGTGACTTAAATCATAGCAGGTGACCGGGGTGACTCAGGTCAAAGCAGGTGACCAGGATGAGTCAGGACAGAGCAGGTGACCCGGGGAACAGATGTGAACTGCTGATTAAAACTAGTGGAAAATGTTGTTTACTGAAACTATGAGGAAGTTAAACTTTAAAATGGAGGACAAAGAACTGAACATAATGACATAACTGATTCTTTGAAGAGAAATTTAGAACTCACAGTATCCAACATCTGAAGGATTCACAACAAATGCTAAAAACTATGCATTCTCTTTTACCCCAGTGTATAAATTGTTCTAAGTGCATTCACCTGTATGAAAAAGATATGAAATAAAACATATCAAATATAAACTAAAATGAATAAGTGACTATATTCATCTCATGTAAACTCTGGAAGCAATATGTATATTCTAAGTTGTATTGTGCTCTCATAATGTATCCTTGTATCTTCTTTTCAATTATTGAATATAAATAACATTTATTTAACATTATAGAAGGCACTAGGATATGAACCCTGACAATCTAACTCCAGAGCTTATCTTCTTAATGTCTCAGGTACCTGAGTGTTCGTCACCTATTTTTAGGAACTGGCTTCTTAGAGGGGGTCTGTAGGATCGTGATCTCCTTTAATCAGATAGCTCTGTAGACAAGGAGGAAGGATCAGAACTTTGGGGAGTGTGAGCATGGGTCAAGCCTAAGAAACCAAGGTGACCAAGATGACTAAAAATCTTCCTTATTGAATCCTGGACAATGCAATCCTTTTCTTTATAAGGTGTCCTAAACTGGTTTTCCTACAGAGTGAGAAGAACAAATGTGAGTGTGAAGCCACCCTATCAGAAAGTCTTTGGAGAGGGCAATGGATTAATGCATCAGAGTAAGGAGTGAAGGAACCATCCTCGAATACAAGCTCTGATTGATCAGTGAAGACAAAATCAGCCCCTCCACAATAAAAGAGAGCAAATGGTGGCATTGAGAGAATGAGAGTTGAAGTCTCAATCAAATGGTGAATCATTTTTTTCCATTCATTGTGTTTTATTTTTTCTAGAGACAAGGCCTCACTATGTTGCCCAGGCTGATCTCAAACTCCTGCCCTCAAGTGATCTTCCCACCTCAGCCTCCCAAGGTGCTGAGATTACAGGTGTGAGCCACTGTACCTGACCTAGACAAAGGAGTTTCCATATCATTTTAACAAAGGATGATAAATTGTAGAGAAGTGACTAGATAAAGTAAATGAAGTTTTGGCTTCTAGGGGTGAAAAATTGTGGAAAAGCGTCTAGGCAATATATGGGGGAAACTAATGAAAGATAAGAGTTATTTGAGTAAGGTTTGTTTCTGCAAACTTATCTCAGTGCTAGTTCTCTGTTTGATGATAAGAGTTTTTCTCTTCATCCTGGTACAGGAGTGCTGGCGGAGATTTATGCCAACTTCGCAAAAGAAAATGTATGCCCTGCTTTTAGGCAGATGGAGGAAGGGCAGCGTCTCTTCCTGCATCTGTTATTTCTCAATTGCTTTCAGCTCAAAATAATACCTATACCAAAGTGGTATATTTGGGGATGGTATATTCTGGACCCCTTCATCTACAAAATAGATGTTATCCTAGACTATATTGTAGGGTTATTTTCAGGGTTAAATGAGTTAATGTACATAAAATACTTGGAATAGTGCCTACCAAGTGTTAGCTATTATTATTTTTTCTCAAATATTGTCACTAATTGTTGGTCATTCTTCACTATTGTCATAATCCCTCCCCAGAGGTTTACCTTGTGATAATGAAATATCTGCAGCCTCTTGCACATTATCGGAGGTTGCTCTTAACCCCCAGCTTTGGGTTGTGCTGACCAGTGGATCAAGGTCTTTAGCTGGTCAGTCAAATCCAATTTCATTTTTTCTCCTCCTTTCTCTCTAGCTTTATTGTTTTCCAAAGTTTTCCTCTTGTTGAGTAGTTTGTTAGCTTCATCGATAACCCACCTCCCATCCCCAGACATTTATCTTTATGTTTGATTTCTTTGGTACTTAGAACCATACTTTCTCCAGTCTTTTTTTTTAAGATGGAGTCTCGCTCTGTCACCCAGGCTGGAGTGCAGTGGTGTGATCTCGGCTCACTGCAACCTCCGCCTCCCGGGTTCAAGTGATTCTCCTGCCTCAGCCTCCTGAGTATCTGGGATTACAGGCGTGCGCCACCACGCCTGGCTAATTTTGGTATTTTTAGTAGAGATGGGGTTTCACCATGTTGGTCAGGCTGGTCTTGAACTCCTGCCCTTGTGATCCACCTGCCTCGGCCTCTCAAAGTTCTGGGATTTCAGGTGTGAGCCACCACGCCCAGCCACCACCAGTCTGTTTATATTTGTTACCTGTCTTGTTTTTCCTAACTTCTTTTTGACACCATCTTAGGCATTATAATAGTATTTTCTAAGGGCTCCTCAAGTGTAGCCAGGGTTGAGAACCTGTGAAAGAAACTGACTCTTGCACATGCATAAATTGGAATGCAGATTCAAGTGTTTCATGAAAATAATTATCTCTGATGAAAATAGAAGAATCATTAAGAACCATTAAGCTCTGACATTGGTCGTTGATGAAAGCAATCAACTTTCTTTCCCAGAAAATACTTAAAGAAGAATTAGATTTACAACTATTTAGGAATCTAAGTAGTAAATTTCAGTTAGAGAGTCTAAAGCTAGGAGGAAGATCTAAATGGTCAGTGGTCTTTGATGAATCTAACATATTTTTTAACTTTTCATTGAGATATAACATTGACGTAACATTGATGTAGCTTGATGTATTTGTTTGTTTGCTTTTGAGATGGGTGTTTCACTATGTCGTTCAGGCTGGCTCAAACTCCTGGGCTCGAGCAATTCTTTCACCTCAGCCTTCCAAGTAGCTGGGACTACAGTCATCCACCACCACGTCCAGTCTAATTTTAAAGACTGATGTCAGTCTGGAAGAGAAATATCTGCATCCAATGTAATGTTTCTGTATGCATTCCTCACCTGCTTATTCCTATCAAGAAATAAAGGAACATTTTCTCTGGACTTTATTTCTCTCGGGCTTGACCTGACCTGGGATGGAAAGAATGGGAGGAATTTAGGGAATCTTTGTCAGAGTACAGGGAAGAGGAAGAGGGAGGAAAGGAGGGGTCACTGAGGCTAGGAATGCCTAGGTCTTCCTCAATAGCAGAAGTGGAGCCAGAAGGACACACAAGTTGAGGGAGGTGCTCGCTGGGTGGGATCATATAGAATTTTCCTTGAGAGGTTTCCATCAGCACACTCATATCTCAGAAGGAAGAGTTGTCTGTCTTATCTTGCAAAAAACTTTGGTCATGAATGTAAGTAACTAGAAAATATACTTTCAAGTTATGTTATGTTAAAACAATGTATAGGTCTCTGAGAAGGAAATATAATAATTGGTGTACGCTGGATGCAGTGGCTCACACCTGTAATCCCAGCACTTTGGGAGGCCAAGGTGGGCAGATCACCTGAGGTCAGGAGTTCGAGAACAACCTGACCAACATGGTGAAACCCTGTCTCTACTAAAAATACAAAAAATTAGCCGGGTGTGGTGGCACACACCTGTAATCCCAGATACTCAGGAGGCTGAGGCAAGATAATTGCTTGAACCTGGGAGGCGGAGGTTGCAGTGAGCCAAGATTGCACCACTGTACCCCAGCCTGGGCAACAGAGCAAGATTCCATCTCAAAAATAAATAGATAAATAAATAAATAAATAAATAAATAGTATGTGAGAGACATGGAGAAGACAGGAGGGAGAGAGGGAAGGAGAGAGAGAGAGAGAGAAAAGAAGGAGGAGGAGAAGAAGCAGGAGAAGGAGGAGGAGGAGAAGCAAGAGAAGGAGGAGGAGGAGGAGGAGGAGGAGGAGGAGGAGGAGGAATCCTTTAGAAACTCTACCAGAAAAAAATACTAATGAAATGAAAGACCAGATTCAGTGTCATCCATACTACAACATATTGGAGCATAAAATTCATCATTATCAGTCCCTAGATATTTTTACACAATGAACAACTCATCTAAGGCCATGCATAGTAAATAGAAAAGGCTTAAGTTGAAGCACTGAAGTAATTTAGAATGAACATAAACAGCTTCTGATACTAGGTGCACTGAGTGTGACGTGTTTTGGGAACACAGCACTCTTTGTTTTTGACAAGTACTACATCTGAGATGACATCTGAATAATTAATATGCTTAGCCCGGATGATATATTTTCAAAAGTAATGTGCTACTCTGGATACAGATTTCCAAATTGCAATCAGCACTTCTTGTTGCCACCTCCCATTACGTGTCTTTCATCACCTATTTAGCCAGCTGTGCTGCTATGTAGGCAAAATCAAACATGTAACAGATGTTCCTTGAACTTAAAGTAGGAGGTGTTTTCAAACATGGCTAGCTACATTGATTAGGGATGAAATATATCAACTGGAAAGCAGATTAATTTACCTATTAAGAATAACAGATTGTGGGCCGGGTGCAGTGGCTCACACCTGTAATCCCAACACTTCGGGAGGCTGAGGCAGGCGGATCACCTGAGGTCAGGAGTTCAAGACCAGCCTGGCCAACATGGTGAAACCTCATCTCTACTAAAAATACAAAAATTAGCTGTGCATGGTGGTGGGCGCCTGTAATCCCACCTACTTGGGAGGCTGAGGCAGGAGAATCAGTTGAACCAGGGAGTCCGAGGTTGCAGTAAGTTGAGATCATGCCATTGCGCTCCAGCCTGGGCAAGAGCAAAACTCCATCTCAAAAACAAAAAAAAAGAATAACAGATTGTGGAATCAAAGTCATCCCCTGCTATCCATGTGATCTTGGGCTAAGTTAACTTAAACTTTTTAAGCCTCGCTCTTCTCATCTATAAAATGATAAATTATCTGAATTAATGGCATCTACTAGGATGGTTATCTGTAATCCCAACACTTTGGGAGGCCGAGGCAGGTGGACCACCTGAAGTCCGGAGTTTGAGACCAGCCTGGCCAACATGGTGAAACCTCATCTCTACTAAAAATATACAAATTAGTCATGCGTGGTGGCAGGTGCCTGTAATCCCAGCTACTCTGGAGGCTGAGGCAGGAGAATCGCTTGAACCAGGGAGGCTGAGGTTGCGGTGAGTCGAGATCGTGCCATTGCACTCCAGCCTGGGCAAGAGCAAAACTCCATCTCAAAAACAAAAAACAAAAAACAGATTGTGGAATCAAAGTCACCCCCTGCTAGCTATGTGTTCTTGGGCTAAGTTAACTTAAACTTTTCAAACCTCACTTTTCTCATCTATAAAATGATAAATTATCTGATTAATGGCATCGTCTAGGATGGTCATGATGATTAAATGAGATTGTCCATGTACCCTTAAGAGTATATCTGGCACAGAGTAAATGGTCAATCTATTTTAGCTATTTATTATTTCACTTTTATCGAATTGCATACTTAAGAGCTTTGGAAAGTAAGGAAATGGTTTAAAGTAAGGAGGTTGGTTTGGCGCACTGGTTTTCGAACTACATTCTCACGACGAGCTGCTTCCAAGGCTGCAGCTTGGTGGCAAAAAACAGGCTGTAGGTGGAGCTTTAAAACCCTCACTTCATTTTAAAGCACAGCAGTTCATTTTGTATGCTCTATATATTGAGATTCTATGTGAGTCTTGCCACAGACCAGCGGTCAGAGCCTGGGGCCGTGCCAATCGTGCCCCCTCCACACACCCTGCACCACTGGCCTTGCACCTGTCTCAGTACACCTCCCGCCTGAACTTCAAGAGAGCGTTGGACAGAGCTCCCGAGACCAACACTGAGGATGACAAACTGAGGAGGGTGTGCCCATGCCCAAGAACTACTTGTGGCTACCATTGTCTATGTAAAATTCTAATTAAAAAAAAAAAGTATTACATAAGCTGAGCATGGTGTCTCACGCCTCTAACCCCAGCAATTTGGGAAGCTGAGGCAAAAGGATTGTTTGAGGCCAGGAGTTTGAGAACAGCGTGGGACAACACAGCAAGACATCCTTTCTATAAAAAATAAAATACCGGGCCGAGCACGGTGGCTCATGCCTACAATCCCAGCACTTTGGGAGGCCGAGGCAGGTGGATTACTGGAGGTCAGGAGTTCAAGACCAGCCTGGCCAACATGGTGAAACCCCATCTCTACTAAAAATACAAAAATTAGCCAGGTGTGGTGGCGGGCACCTGTAATCCCAGCTACTTGGGAGGCTGAGGCAGGAGAATCGCTTGAACCCGGGAGGTGGAGTTTTCAGTGAGTCGAGATCCCGCCATTGCACTCCAGCCTGGGCAAAAAGAGTGAAACTCCATCTCAAAAAAATAATAAATAAATAAATAAATAAAGGCTGGGCACAGTGGTTCACATCTATAATCCTAGCACTTTGGGAGGCAGAGAAGGGCAGATCCCTTGAGTCCAGAAGTTCGAGATGAGACTGGCTAACATAGTGAAACCCTGTCTCTACTAAAAATACAAAATGTACAGGTGGTGCGCCCCTGTACCCCAGCTACTTGGGAGGCTGAAGCATAAGAGACTCACTTGAACCTGGGAGGTGGAGGTTGTAGTGAGCCAAGATGGTACCACTGAACTCCAGCCTGGGTGACAGAGCAAGATTTTGTCTCAAAAAAAAAAAAAAAAAATGAGCTGCCTATGGTAACCCACCTGCAGTCTCACCTACTGAGGAGATCAAGGCAGGGGGCTCACTCAAGCCCAGGAGGTCAAGGCAGCAGACAGCCGAGATTGTGCCACTGCATATCAACCTGGATGATACAGTGAGACCCTGCCTAAAAACAAACAAACGAGCAAAAAGCATTACTATTTTTAAAATAAATTAAAATAATTGACGACGAGTAGAGCATCTGATTACAAATGTGTACACTACATGATAAAACTCTTTAAAAGCTAGGGATAATAGAAAACTTACATAATATGGTAAATAGCACCTACAAAAATCTACAGTAACCATATACTTAACAGTGAAATGTTGAGATTTCTCTTGAATAATAAAAGGATATCTGCTTTCATTCAATATGGTACTAGCCAGTGCAATAAAGCAAAAAATCAAAAATTGATTAAAGATTGGAAACAAAACAATGAAAGTGTCATTAACTTCAGGTAATATGCTTTTAAACCTAAAAATCCAAAATAAGCTATGGATAAATCATTAGATTTAATGAGTTATTTAAACTTGATGGATTGCAAAGTCAATTTTAGTTCTTTATACCAGCAACAAATAGAAAATAAGCATTTAAAAAGACACCATTTTGATAATTTCAAAAACATCAAATATATGGCAATAAATCCAATAAGTATATATTATTGAAATAAATTAAAGACAACCTAAATAAATAGGGGGATATAACATGTTCTTTGTCTGGAAGACTCAATGTTTAAAAGGATGTCAATTCTTGGCTGGGCATGGTTGCTCAGGCCTGTAATCCCAGCACTTCAGGAGGCCAAGTAGGGTGGATCACTTGAGGCCAAGAGTTCGAGACCAGCCTGGCCAATATGGCAAAACCTGTCTCTACTAAAAATACAAAAAATTAGCTGGGTGTGGTGGCCCACACCCATAATCCCAGCTACTCGGGAGGCTGAGGCACAAGAATCACTTGAGCCCAGGAGGCAGAGGTTGCAGTGAGTCGAGATCATGCCACTGCACTCCAGCCAGGACTCTGTCTCAAAAAAAAAACAAAAAACAACAAAAAAAAAGCTGTACAATTTTTCAATTTTATTGATTTTGGCTTTAATTCTTATTTTTTCCTTTCTTTTGTTTACTTTTGGATTTAATTTACTCTATTTTTCTAGTTTCCTAAGGTGAAAACTTAGGTTATTGATTTTAGATCTCTCTTCTTGTCTAATATAGACATTCAATGCTATACATTTCCCTCTAAGCACTGCTTTCGCTGCATCTTACCAATTTTGATAAATGGTATTTTCATTTTCATTCAGTTCAAAATATTTTTTCATTTAGTCTTTGACCCATTTATTATTTAGAAGTCTGTTGTTTAATCTCCACAGATTTTGGGATTTCTCCAGTTACCTTTCTGTTGTTGATTTCTTATTCAATTCTACTGTGACCTGAAATCAGAAATTGTATGATTTGTATTCTTTTAAATGTGTTAAGGTGTATTTTATGGCCCAGAATGTGGTCTTAGTGAATGTTCTATGAGAGCTTGAAAAGAGTGTGTATTCTGCTGTTACTGGATGAAGTTGTCTATAGATGTTAATTTTATCCAGTTGCTTGGTAGTGTTTTTTTTTGTTTTTTTTTTTTTTTGAGACGGAGTCTCGCTGTTGCCCAGGCTGGAGTGCGGTGGCGCGATCTCGGCTCACTGCAGGCTCCATCCCCCGGGGTTCATGCCATTCTCCTGCCTCAGCCTCCCGAGTAGCTGGGACTACAGGCGCCCGCCACCTCGCCCGGCTAATTTTTTGTATTTTTAGTAGAGACGGGGTTTCACCGTGTTAGCCAGGATGGTCTCGATCTCCTGACCTCGTGATCCGCCCGCCTCGGCCTCCCAAAGTGCTGGGATTACAGGCGTGAGCCACCGCGCCCGGCGGTAGTGTTTTTTGGGAGTTGTTTGTTTGGTTTCTTTTTTTGCTTTTTTGTGTTTTGTTTTGTTTTGTTTTGTTTTTGAAACAGAGTCTCTCTCTGTCTCCCAGGCTGGAGTGCAGTGGCCAGTGGCGCGATCTCGGCTTACCGCAACCTCTGCCTCCCGGGTTCTCCTGTTGAGAACTCCTCCCGAGTAGCTAGGATTACAGGCACACGCCACCAGCTAATTTTTGTATTTTTAGTAGGGGCAGGGTTTCACCATGTTGGCCAGGCTGGTCACGAACTCCTGACCTCAAGTGATCCACCCACCTCGGCCTCCCAAAGTGCTGGGATTACAGGAGTGAGCCACTGTGCCCAGCCTTGGTAGTGTTTTTGAGTTCAATTATGTCCATAATGATTTTCTGCCTACTGGATCTGTCCATTTCTGATAGAGGAGTGTTGAAATCTCCACTGATGGTGGGATTCATTGCTTTCTCTTTGCAATTCTGTTTATCTCACATATATTGACACTCTGTTATTAGATGCTACATGTTAAGAATTGTTGTCTTCTTTGATTATTGACTGCTTTATTATTATATGATGTCCCTCTTTATTCTTGATAACTCTCCTTGTTTGAAGTCTGTTTTGTCTGAAATTAATATACAGTGAACAACATAGGGGTTGAACCAATAGGGGTTAAGAACTCTGACCCCTTGCATAGTTGAAAATCCATATAAAACTTATATTTTATTTATTTTACATTTTGTTTTTATTTTATTTTTTAGAAACAGAGTCTTGTTATATTACCCAGGCTGGTCTCCTGGCCTCAAGTGCTTCTCCCACCTCAGGCCCTGAGTTGCTGGGATTATAGGTATACTCCACTGTGCCTAGCAAACTGTGTGTAACTTTTGACTCCCCAAAAACTTAACTACTAATAGTCTGCTATTGACCAGAAGCCTTACAGATAACATAGTTGATTAACACATCTTTGGTGTTACATGTATTACATACTGTTTTATTTCAATAAAGTAAGCTAGAGAAAAAAATGTTATTAAGAAAATCATAACTCACCACTGAAGAACTTATTCATGTAACCAAATACCACCTGTTTGCCAAAAACCTATCAATACAATAAATAAATAAATAAAAGGGAAAAAAAGAAAATCATAAGTAAGAGAAAATATATTTACTATTCATTAAGTGGAGTGGATCATCATAAAGTTCTTCATCTTCATCATCTTCATGGTAAGTAGGCTGAGGAGAAGGAGGAAGAGGAGGGGTTGGTCTTGCTGTCTTGTGGGTGGCCAAGGCAAAAGAAAAGCTGTGTCTAAGTGGACCCACCATTCAAGCCCATGTTTTTTAGGGGTTAGCTGTAGTTACTCCTGCTTTCTTTTGATTATGGTTAGCATAGTATATTTTTCTACATAAATTTACTTTTTTTTTTTTTTGACAGAGTCTCGCTCTGTCCCCCAGGCTGAAGTGCAGTGGCACGATCTCGGCTCACTGTGACCTCCGCCTCCGAGGTTCAAGCAAGTCTCTTGCCTCAGCCTCCTGAGTAGCTGGGGTCACAAGCGTCCGCCACCACGTCTGGCTAATTTTTGTATTTTTAGTAGAGACAGGGTTTCACCATGTTGGCCAGGCTGGTCTCGAACTCCTGACCTCAGGTGATCCACCTGCCTCAGCCTCCTAAAGTGCTGGGATTACAGGCGTGAGCCATCGCGCCCGGCCTACTTTTTGTTTTTAAGAGACAAGGTCTTGCTATGTTGCCCAGGCTGGACTCAAACTCCTGGGCTCAAATGACCCTCCTGCCAGCCTCCCAAGCAGCTGGTACTGTAGGCATGAGTCACCAAACCCAGCTCATCCATTTATTTGTAATCTATGTGCATCTTTATATTTAAAGTGGATTTCTTTTGTTGTTGTTCTGATTTAATTGGAATTAAAGTGGGTTTCTTATAGGCTATATATAGTTGTGTCTTGTTTTTTGATCCATTCTGTCAATCTCTGTCTTTTAATGGGTGCATTCTGACCATTGATGTTCAAAGTGATTGTTGACATAGTTGGATTAATATCTACCATATATATTACTACTTTTTATTTGTAGCCCTTGTTCTTTGTTCCTGTTTTTGTCTTACATCTTTTACTGTGTTTTGTGGGTTTAATTGAGCATTTCATATGATTCCGTGTTCTCTTTTAGAATATCAATTATACTTCTTTTTTTTAAGTTTTTAGTCATTGCCCTAGACTTTGCAAAATACATTTACAACTAATCCAGTCCACTTTCAAATAACACTATACCACTTCACTGATAGTATGAATACTTTGTAATAACAAAATACTAGGCCTATTTTGTTTTACTATTGTTATTGTTATTATTATAATACTATTATAATAACAAAATACTTTATAATAACAAAATACTAGGCTCATGTCTGTAATCCCAGCATTTTGGGAGGCCAAGGCAGGCAGATCACAAAGTCGGGAGTTCAAGGCCAGCCTGGCCAACATGATGAAACCCCGTCTCTACTAAAAAATACAAAAATTAGCTGGGCATGGTGGCGTGCACCTGTAATCCCAGCTACTTGGGAGGCTGAGGCAGGAGAATTGCTTGAACCCAGGAGGTGGAGGTTGCAGTGAGCCGAGATTGTGCCACCACACACCAGCCTGGGGGCAGAGCAAGGCTCTGTCTCAAATAATATAATAATACTAATAATTTCTCCCTCCTGTTCCTTGTACCATTGCTGCCATTCGTTTCATTTACATGTAAGCATACAGAAATATAGATGCATATATAACTGAATACATTATTGTTATTGTTTTTAACAAACGGATATCTGTTAGGTCAAGTAAGAGAAAGTTTTTATCTTCACTTACTCCTTCTTAAATGTTCTTCCTTTCTTTATACAGATCCAAGTATCTGACCTACATTATTTTCCTTCTCTCTAAAGATCTTACTTTAATATTTTGTGCAAGGCAAGTTTACTGATAACAAATTCCCTCAATTTCTGTTTGTCTGAGAAAGTCTTTATTTATCCTTCACTTTGGAAAAATAATTTTTCAGGGTACATAATTCTATGATGATAGCCTTTTTTCACTCGACACTTTAAATATTTCACTCCATTCTCTTCTTGCTTGCATGATTTCTGAGGAAAAATTGGATGTAATTCTTATCTTTGCTCCTCTGTAGCTAAGGTGCTTTTTCCTATGGCTTCTTCCAGGACTTTTTCTTTATCTTTGATTTTCTTTCTTTTTTTTTCGTCTTTTTTTCCTTTTTTTTAGGGACGAGGTCTCACTATGCTGCCCTGGCTGATCTTGAACTCCCTAGCTAAGGCGATCCTCCTGCCTTGGCTTCCTAAAGTGCTAGGATTACAGGTGTGAGCCACCATGCCTGGCTTGATTTTCTGTAATTTAAAAATTATATGCTTAGGTGTAGTTTTGTGGAATTTGGTTTTGTTTTTGGCATTTATCCTCCTGCATGTTCTCGGAGCTTCCTGGATCTGTGGTTTGGTGTCTGACATCACTTTGGGAAAATTCTCAGTCATTATTGTTTCAAATATGTCTTCTTATCCCTTCTCTTTTTCTTCTTCTTTTGGTGTTCCCATTACGCATATTTACATTTTTTGTAGTTGTCGCCAAGTTCTTGGATATTCTGTTCTTTTTTTTTCTTTCTTCAGTCTGTATGCTGTTTGCTTTTCAGTTTTGGAGGTTTCTATTGGAATATCCCCAAACTCAGAGATTCTCTACTCTTTCTTAGGATTTCCATCTCTGCTTGCATTGCCCACCTGGTTTGGGTTTTTTGTTGTTGTTGTTGTTTGTCTGTTTTTTGAAATGGAGTCTCACTGTCGCCAAGGCTGGAGTGCAGTGGCTCAGTCTCAGCTCACCACAACCTCTGCCTCCTGGGTTCAAGCAATTTTCCTGCCTCAGCCTCTGAGTAGCTGGGATTACAGGTGCACGCCACCACACCCAGCTAATTTTTTGTATTTTTAGTAGAGACAGGGTTTCACCAGGTTGACCAGGCTGGTCTCAAACACCTGACCTCAGGTGATCCATCCGCCTGAGTCTCCCTACAGGCGTGAGCCACTGTGCCCAGCCAACAACCTGGTTTTGCATGTTACATACTTTATCCATTGGAGTCCTTCTCATATTCATCATAGTTGTTTTATTTTTTTAACTGTCCAAAGTATTTGATAATTGTTTATTTATCAAAGGAAACTATTTCTCAGCCCACATATTCATGTTTCATAGTTCAGGAACACAGGTCAATGACAAACTTCTAGGTAATACAACACAAAGAAATTCTTTATATTCTGAAATCGCTTCGCACTTTCCTCATCTCCACAAAACTTTTCGTGGGATTACAATTTTTTTAGAAATCTACAGATGCTTTCTTTCTTGGTTCAGCCACAGCAGACTTATAAAGTGCTCCAACAAATGCTCCAACAATATGAAATCACAGACACTTGGTCAGAAGGCCAAGCAATTGAGGTTCTGTTAAAGCACTGGAAGCCCTGGTAGTTACTGTCCTTAATAGGTATGTCAGTCTCAACACCAATGCCCTTCCTGGCTGATGGAGAAATGGATGGCCCATAGTTGTTTTAAATTCCTGGTCTGATAATTCCAATATCCCTGTCACGTCTGGCTCTGATCCTTGCTCTGTCTCTTCAATTTGTGTTTTTGCCTTTTAGTATGCCTTGTAATTTCGCATTGATAGCCAGAAATGGTGTACTGAGTAAAAGGAACTCCTGTAAATAGGCCTTTAGTGGTGTGGTAGGAAGGTGCGGAGAGGAGGGGAAGCATTCTCTACAGTGGGCTGGAATTAGGTATTTCCCTTTTCCTCAGCCAGTTAGGCTCTGATAATGCCCCAGCAGGTTAGGATCTGGTTAACTAGTTTCTACTTATTAAGAAGAACAGGGTGCTCTGGCATATTTCAAAATGCCTCGTTTCCCCCTCCTCCTGCCAGAAGCATGAGAAGATTTTTCTCTGATACTTACTGTGAGAAGCTGGTCAAGCCCCTGGAGGTAAAACTCACAAAAGTTGGGGGAACGGCTTATGAGTAGGTTCCCCTGGGTTTTTTAAACTGTCAGACTTGTCTGTACTGAGCCTTTAGCAATCTGTCAATTTCAGCTCAAGTTTTCCTACCCTGGCTGGCGGTGATTTCCATTCATGAGTCTCTGCTGTGGTAAATTCTGACTCCTACTGGTTCCTGGCAGTAATTTCCATTCATGAGTCTCTGCTCTGGTAAATCATGATTCCCTGGGATACCCTGTCTGTCTCTACAATCTTGGGGGAAGCAGTTTTCCCTGTGTTCCCAACTCTCTTGTAGATCCAAGAAGTGTTGCTGATTTTTCAGTCTATTCAGCTTTTCACTTGTTAGGATGGAGTGGCAACTTCTAGGCTCATTATATATGAAACTGAAACCTGGAAGTCCTCATTAAAAAAAATCTCAGCTGGGCGTGGTGGTTCACGCCTGTAATCCCAATACTTTGCAAGGCCAAGGCGAGCAGATCACGAGGTCAGGGGATCGATACCATCTTGGCTAACACGGTGAAACCCTGTCTGTACTAAAAATACAAAAAATTAGCCAGGTACGGTGGCACACTCCCATAGTCCCAGCTACTTGGGAGGCTGAGGCAGGAGAATTGCTTGAGCTCAGGTGTTCCAGAGCAGCCTGGGTAATACAGTGAGACCCTGTCTCTACAAAAAAAAAAAAGTTTTTTAATTAACCAGGCACAGTGGTGGGTGCCTGTGGTCCCAGCTACTAGGGAGGCTGGGGTAGAAGAATCACTTGAGCCCAGGAGTTCGAGGCTGCAGTGAGCCATGATCGAGCCACTGCACTACTGCTTGAGAGACAGAGCGAGACTATGTCTCTAAAAAAAAAAAAAGGAAACTATTTGATATTCCCTACTAAAGCTAAATATGTGAATATGCACATATCCTATGATACAGTAATTCCAATCTTAGATATATATCTAACAGACCAACAGACATGTACCAAAATGTTTATTGCAATACATTTGTTATATCCAAAAACTGAGACTAACAAAAATGCCCATCAACAATGGAATACATAAGTAAGTTGTAGTATATACATATAGTGGAATACTATACAGAAAGAAATAGCTACGTGGTGCAACATGTATGAATCTGAGAAGCACAACGATGAACAAGAGAAGCCACATGCTAACTATATACTACATGATTCCACTTACATAAAGTTTGAACAAGCATAGCTAAACTCTGGTGTTAAAGCCAAGAGGTTGCCTTTGGGGTAAGGGAGGATGCAATGATTGGGAGTGGGCATGAGAGGGGTTTCTGGTGTGTTAGCAATATTTACTTTGTTGCCTTGAAAGGTGATCAAGGAATGTATTTTGTGATAATCCAGTAAACGTCACTTTTATGGTTTGTATATTTTTTTGTTCCTTGTTTATATTTTAATTTTGAAGGTTCAAAATAAAAAATGAATTAGCTTGGTTGTGAAAAGCAGTAGAGAGCTAGCAGTGCTGGACAGACTTAATGTGTTTAAATGTGGCCAGAGGCACCTGCCTTGAGCAGTGGAAAGCACCTCAGTCTCAGGCTGATGATACAGGAGAGAAAAAAACAATGGGCGGACCAAGCTCATCACTTATTTTCAGGAACACATGGTTCTCATATTCGCCCTTCCAGGTCCTGTATGAAAAACTGCTTCCACTAAACTAAATGATCAATTCATTTACATTAACATGTGATATGGTTTGGCTCTGTGTGCCCACGCAAATCTCATGTCGAATTGTAATCCTCACATGTCAGGGGAGGTGGGAGGTGGGAGGTGATTGCCTCATGGGGGCGGATTTCCCCCATGCCATTCTCGTGATAGTGAGTGAGTTCTCATGAGATCTGATGGTTTAGAAGTGTGGCGCTCCCCCACCCCATCTCTCTCTCTTCTGCCACCAGGTGAAGAAGGTTCTTGCTTCCCCTTCACCTTCCTCCATGATTATAAGCTTCCTGAGGCCTCCCAGTCATGTTTCTTGTTAAGCCTGTGGAACTGTGAGTCAATTAAACCTCTTTTCTTCATGAATTACCCAGTCTCAGGTAGTTCTTTACAGCAGTGTGAGAATGAACTAATACAACATGTAAATCCTGTAATTCTAGGGTTGTATGTGCTATTAGAGATCATATATTCCAATTACTCATCCAGGTGCATAAAAAGACAGACAATAGCTTAACTAGTAACATCCCCAGGCTTAGACTGGACTGTAGACTAAATCTTCCACTATAGAAGTTAGGTGTCGGATTGCTAGGCTGGGGAGGAAATTTCCATCCCCTGAAATCCTTTGTCTAGGTTTGGGCTGTGCTTGAATTGTTTCACTTTGAAGGAGATATTTTGCTTGGAGCTTTGGATCATGTAAAGGTGGAGGATCCTAAATCCTCAGAAGTTGTTCCAATTATCTTTTGCTGAACCATCCCAAGTTCAGTGGCATAAAACAGCAACCAGGATATTATGCTCACAGATCCTGTTGGTCAACAATCTTGAAAGGGCACAGCTTGAGCAATTGTCTCTGTTCCATGAGGTCTGGGGCTCAGCTAGGAAGACTCCAAAGCTAGTGTGGCAGGGGCAGAGGAGATAATGTGACTCAACACCTAGGGTAGGATAATTGACTGTCTTGGTTTGCCCAGGACAGGAGGGAGTCAAGATAGTCCATCTAGACTGGGGACTGCAGTCATCTGAAGACTCACTTATTAGATGTCTGGTCATTAATGTTGACTGTTGGCTGAGCACCTAATTGGAGTTATTGACAGGAATACCTTTACATGGACCCTCCATGTGGCTGCTTGGGCATCCTCACAGTATGTTGGCCAGGTTCCAAAAGTAAGTGCCCCAAGGGAATCAGGCAGAGTTCATCACCACTTTCTGTGGTCTATTCTCAGAAGTCACATAGTGTCACCCAGTCACATTCAAGGGAAGGGATCATAGATACCACCTCTCTATAAGAGAAGAGTCAAAGGCACAGCACATCATAAGAAGAGCATGTGGGCTTGGAGATATTGTTGTGGCCGTCTTTTGAAAATACAATCTGCCACAGTTGTATACAGAGCCCGCTGAGACACTTCGGGGACTTGAGCATACACAGGTGGTTGGCATGGGGGAGAGGGAGCAAAAGAAATTCATTCTCTCAAATTCTTCTCACTATATTCCACATCTAATAAGTCAGTTTCTATCCCGTGGGTTTAAATTTTTTTTTTTTTTTGAGACGGAGTCTCGCTCTGTCACCCAGGCTGGAGTGCAGTGTCACAATCTTGGCTCACTGCAGCCTCTGCCTCCGGGGTTCAAGTGATTCTCCTGCCTCCTGAGTAGCTGGAATTATAGGCATCTGCAACCACACCCAGCTAATTTTTTGTCATTTTTAGTAGAGATGGGGTTTCACCATGTTGACCAGGCTAGTCTCAAACTCCTGACCTCAAGTGATCCACCTGCCTCGACCTCCCAAAGTGCTGGGGTTACAGATGTGAGCCACCGTGCTCGGCCCTGTGGGTTTAAATTTTTAACTATGGGCTAGAATTCAACAAAATGATGGGCAAAAAATGGGGCCAATGTGGCTAGCAAGGTCACATATTCAAATTTCAGGTATGCTTTATACCTTTGGGTGACATTATATGAGCATCAAGTGGCATCTGATGTTGTAAGACTATCAGCTTAGGAGTCAGAGATTCTGTCTCTGCCTCCTCTGCTAGCACCTCCATTGATTCATCTTGTGACATTGGTCAACTCACTTTGCATCTCAGATACCTCATTTTTTGAAATGAGAATGATAGCAGAACTTGAACTATCCACTTCACAGCCGTAGGAATCAAATAAGTATGAAAAACTGCTGCGGAAACATAAGGCATCACAGTATTACAGGTGTACCTCATTTTATTGCACTTTGTGAATTTTCTTTTGCAATGCTTTAATTATAGATACTGTAGTTTTTACAAATTGAAGGTTTGTGGCAACCCTGGATTGACCAAGTCCACTGGCACCATTTTTAACAGCATGTGCTCACTTGGTGTCACTGCATCCACATTTTGGTAATTCTCACAAGATTTCAAACTTTTTTATTATTATTGTGCCTGTTATGGTGATCTGTGATCAGTGATCTTTGATGTTACCATTGTAACTGTTTTGGGCTGCTATGAACCATGCTCATATAAGTCAGTGAACTTGATAAATGTTGTGTATCCTCTGACTGCTCCTCTGACTCGGCTGTTCCCCTTGTCTCTTTCCCTCTCCTCAGCCTCCCTATTCTCTGAGACACAATATTAAAATTAGGCCAATTAGTAACCCCACCATGGCCTCCACGTGTTCAAGTGAAAGGAGGAATAACACATCTCACATTAAAACAAAAACTAGAAATGATAAAGCTTCGTGAAGAAGGCACATCTAAACCCAAGGCAGGGCTGGGTGTGGTGGCTCACACCTGTAATACCAGCACCTTGGGAGGCCAAGGCAGGTTGATCACCTGAGGTCAGGAGTTCGAGACCAGCCTGGCTAACACTGCAAAACCCCGTCTCTACTAATAATACAAAAATTAGCCGGGTGTGGTGGCACATGCCTGTAATCCCAGCTACTCAGGAGGCTGAGGCACAAGAATTGCCTGAACCCAGGAGGTGGAGGTTGCAGTGAGCTGAGATCACACCATTGTACTCCAGCATGGGTGACAGAGTGAAACTGTGTTTGTTTTTGTTTTAAAAAAAGAAAAAGAAAAGAAAAAACAAAAAACCCAAGGTAGGCCAAAAGCTAGGCCTCTCCAATTAACATATGAAAAAAAGTCATCATCACTGGTCATTAGAGAAATGCAGATCAAAACGACAATGAGATACCATCTCACACCAGTTAGAATGGCGATCATTAATAAGTCAGGAAACAACAGGTACTGGAGAGGATGTGGAGAAATAGGAACTCTTTTACACTGTTTGTGGGAGTGTAAATTAGTTCAACCATTGTGGAAGACAGTGTGGTGATTCCTCAAGGATCTAGAACCAGAAATAGCATTTGACCCAGCAATCCCATTACTGGGTATACACCCAAAGGATTATAAATCATTCTACTGTAAAGACACATGCACATGTATGTTTATTGAAGCACTATTCACAAGAGCAAAGACTTGCAACCAACACAAATGCCCATCAATGATAGACTGGGTAAAGAAAATGTGGCACGTATACACCATGGAATACTATGAAGCCATAAAAAAGGATGAGTTCATGTCCTTTGCAGGGACATGGATGAAGCTGGAAACCATCATTCTCAGCAAACTAACACAGGAACAGAAAACCAAACACCGCATCTTCTCACTCATAAGTGGGAATTGAACAATGAGAACATGTGGACACAGGGAGGGGAACATCACACACTGGGGCCTGTCAAGGGGTGAGGGGGCTAGGGGAGGAATAGCATTAGGAGAAATACCTAATGTAGATGACAGGTTAATGGGTGCAGCAAACCACCATGGCACGTGTATACCTATGTAACGAACCTGCACACTCTGCACATGTATCCCAGAACTTAAAGTATAATTAAAAAAATTTTTTTTAATAATAAAATATACAAACTTGGAATATAAACAAAAAAAAAGCCAGGCCTCTTGTGCCAAACAGCGAAGTTGTGAATGCAAAGGAAAAGTCCTTTTTTTTTTTGAAAAGTGCTTGAAAAAAATTAAAAGTGCTACTCCAGTGAACAAACGAGTGATAAGAAAGTAAAACAGATATAGTGCTGATTTGGAGAAAGTTTTAGTAGATTAAACATCAAACCAGCCACAACATTCCTGTAAACCAAATCTAATCCAGAGCAAGACCCTAACTCTTCAATTCTATGAAGGCTGAGAGAAGTGAGGAAGCTGCAGAAGAAAGTTTGATGCTAGCAAAGATTTAAGGAAAGAAGCCATCTTTATAACATCAAAGGCAAAGTGAAGCAACAAGTGCTGATGTAGAAGCTGCAAGTTATTCTGAAGATCTAGCTAAGACCATTGATGAAGTTGGCTATTATAAACAACACATTTTCAGTGTAGATGAAACAGCCTTCTATCGGAAGAAGATGCCATCTAGGACTTTCATAGCTAGGCAGGAGAAGTCAACGCCTGGCTTCAAAGTTTCAAAGGACATGCTGACTTTCTTGTTAGGGGCTTATGCAGCTGATGACTTGAAGTTGAAGCTGGTGCACATTTACCATTCCAAAAATCCTGGAGTCCTTAAGAACTATGATAAATCTACTCTGCCTGTGCTCTGTAAATGAAACAAAAGAGCCTGAATGATAGCACACCTGTTTACAGGATTGTTCATTGAATATTTTAAGCCCACTGTTGAGACCTATTGCTTAGAAAAAATGATTCATTTCAAAATATTACTGCTCATTGACAATGTACCCGGTCACCCAAGAGCTCTGATGAAGATTGTGAGAAACAAACTTACCTGTCCAAACCCAAAGAATGGACTCAGAGACACAGGGAATAGTGGGAGCAAGACTTTTAATGACAGTCTTGCAAGATCAGGTGTCTGATGGGCAGACACACGCACCATGGTTACAACAAGCCATTTATCCCCTAGTACACAGATCCCTCACCCAGTTCCTCATAGGCTGAGTACTATGGGGTCACAATCTTTCCAGACGTCGCCTATTGGTTGTTAGGTAGGGGCTTTTAGGTGTCTTATTTAGGGTTGTCTCACAGCATTTTGTTGCAGCCTACGATGCATTGCAATCATAGTCAGTTCAGGGGCTTTTCAAGTATTTGACTTATGACCTAGGTAGTCAGGTGAGCTGATAGGAATAGATAAAGTGAGCTATTTTGCAGTCTAGTAAACTTTTATTCTAGATTAAACTTCTTTGGTTCTGATGAGGGCAACTAAGTGGGGCCCCAACAAGTAGGTACTGGCTATTAAAGCAGGGGCCTAGTATATTGTCTTTCTGTAGTTTGCAGACCCAAGCCTATTCAAGGCACTTTGTCTTGGAAATGGACCATCGTATACGTTACTTCCTTCATGATGTACAGGAGATTAATGTTGTTTTAATGCCTGCCAACACAACATTCATTCTGGATCAGGAGTAATTTTGACTTTCAAGCCTTATTCTTAAGAAGTACATTTCCAGGCCAGGCATGGTGGCTCACGCCTGTAATTCCAGCACTCTAGGAGGCTGAGGTGGGTGGATCACAAGGTCAGGAGTTCGAGACCAGCCTGGCCAATATGGTGAAACCCCTTCTCAACTAAAAATACAAAAATTAGGCGGGCGTGGTGGCACATGCCTGTAGTTCCAGCTACTCGGGAGGCAGAGGCAGGAGAATTGCTTGAACCTCGGAGGTGGAGGCAAGATTGTGCCTCTGCAATCCAGCCTGGGTGACAGTGCGAGACTCTGTCTCAAAAAAAAAAAAAAAAGTACATTTCCCAGCCTGAGCAACATGGTAAAACCCCATCTCAACCAAAAATACAAAAAATTATCTGAGCATGGTGGCATGCGCCTGTGGTCCCAGACACTCGGGAGGCTGAGGCAGGAGGACCGCTTGAGCATGGGAGGTGGAGACTGCAGTGAGCTGAGATTGCACCACTGCCCTCCAACCTGGGTGACAGAGTGAGACCCCATCTCAAAAAAATAAATAAAGTACATTTCATAATGCTATAGTTGCCACAGAGTGATGATTCTGATGGATCTGGGCAAAGTAAATTGAAAATCTTCTGGAAAGGATTCACTACTCTAGATGCCATTAGGAACATTTTAGTCCTTCAGTGTAAATAAGGTTAAAAAAAAAAAGTAAAAATAAAAAAAGACCTTCATTATTCATGGGAAAAGGTCAAAATATCAACATTAACAGGCATTCGGAAGGAGTTGATTCCAATCCTCATGGATGATTTTGAAAGGTTTAAAACTGCAGCAGAGGAAGTAACTGCAGATGTGCTGGAGATAGCAAGGGAATTAGAATTAGAAATTGATCCTGAAGATGTGACTGAATTACTGTAATCTCATGATAGAACTTGAACAGATGAGGAGTTGCTTCTTATGAATGAGCAAAAAAAAGTGGTTTCTTGAGATGAAATCCACTCCCAGTGATGATGCCATGAACGTTGTTGAAACGACAACAAAAGATTTAGAATATTACATAAACGTAGTTGATAAAGCAACAGCAGAGTTTGAAAGGACAAACTCCAATTTTGAAAGATTTACTGTGGGTAAAATGCTATCAAACAGCATTGTATGCTACAGAGAAATCTTTTACGAAAGAGTCAATCAATGTGGCAAACTTCATTGTTGTCTTATTTTAAAAAATTGCAGCTGGGTACAGTAGCTCACACTTGTAATCCCAGCACTTTTGAAGGTCAAGGAGGGAGGATCATTTGAGGCCAGGAGTTCGAGATTGTAATAAACTATGACTGCACTGCTGTATTCCAGCTTGGGCAACAGAGTGAGACTCTGTCTCAAAAAAAAAAAAAAATTACTACAGCTATTCTGACGTTTAGCAACCACCAACCTTATCAGTCAACAACCATCAACACTGAGATAAGACCCTCCACGAGCAAAAAGATTATGACTTGTTGGAGGCTCAGATGATCATTAGCATTTTTAAGTAACAAAGTATTTTTAAATTAAACTGTATTTTTTTAACATAATAATTTGCACATTTAATAGACTACAGTATAGTGCAAACATAACTTTTATATGCACTGGAAAACCAGAAAATTTGTGTTACTCGCTTTATTGCAATATTGGCTTTATTGCAATGGTCTGGAACCAAACTCGCAATATCTCTGAGGTATGCCTGTATATGGATGTGTCAAGTTTAGCATCTGCTGTCATCAGGAAAGCTAAGTATAGAAGCAAAAGCAGGAATAGCCCTGGATGGGAGTGCAGTAAAAATGACCTTTGGGTCCCTGTAAGACCTGTAATTAAGACCTTGAGCCAAACTAATTACTTATGCTTGACTTAATAAGTTAAAACATTTTTGACAAAACAAGGACCAACAATTAGATGAAAAAAACTGTGTGTAACTTATTAATACAATGAAGCTATACATCAACTGAAGTCTAAGTATATTCCTTATTTTGGGGAAATAATATAGAAGAAGCACAGTTTCTATGATTTTTACAAGTTCCATAGCTGAACAAACTTTTAAATTTATTCCTATTTTATCTATCCAAAGATCCATTCTGCTGAAACTCATGATGCAGAAAATGGAGCGTATTGCAGAAAAGGCTATACTGGGAAATAATTCAGAATGGAAAGGTAATAATCACAAGCAGCTGTGGAAATGGTCGTAAAGAATTAAATGAAAAAAAATGAGATCAGGCGCAGTGCCTCACGCCTGTAATCCCAGTACTTTGGGAGGCCAAGGTGGGTGGGTCACCTGAGGTCAGGAGTTTGAGACCAGCCTGGCCAACATGGTGAAACCCCATCTCTATTTAAAAATACAAAAATTAGCCAGGCATGGCGATAGGCACCTGTAATCCCAGCTACTCGGGAGGCTGAGGCAGGAGAATCACTTGAACCTGGGAGGCGGAGGTTGCAATGAGCTGAGATCATGGAGCCTGGGTGACAGAGCAGGACTCCACCTCAGAAAAAAAAAAAAATGAGTAACACTAAAAAAGAAATTAAATCTCTCAAATTAATAATGAGTCTAGTAAAGAAATCACAGATTGAAGGAATGATAACAACGACCTAGATGGATAAGGAATTTTATTTCATTTCTGTTCCTAAGACAGTAAGTTTATGAACAGCTCACAGTGGTATAAAGAATAATTTAAGGCAGGGGGCGGTGGCTCACTCTTGTAATCCCAGCACTTTGGGAGTCCAAGGTGGGTGGATCACTTAAGTTCAGGAGTTTGAGACCAGCCTAGCCAACATGGTGAAACTCCATCTCTACTAAAAATACAAAAATTACCTGGACATGGTGGCGCACACCTGTAATCTCAGCTACTTGGGAGGCTGAGGCAGGAGAATCCCTGGAACCCGGGAGGCAGAGGTTGCAGTGAGCCGAGATTGTGCTACTGCACTCCAGCCTGGGCAACAGAGTTAGACTCCGTCTCAAAAAAAAAAAAAAACCTTAAAAGGCATTGTAGGTAAGTTAATCCTTGCTTTATTATCGTTAGGCTAGGAAAATTGCTTGCCCAAAAAGAGATACTTTGGTTCTCAGCTTCTAGTTAATCCTTTGAGGCCTTCTCCCCTGGCTTTTTGTCCCTGAGTTGTGACAATGCCTCCCAAAGTTTCAATGATCACCTTTACACAGATGTCTCTGTCTCTCTGTCTCTAACTTCACCATTCTAGGGGCCTCACATTCATGTCACTAATGGTCTACTGATTATAGTGTAATTAACTCTCCCATTTTGCCCAGAAATAGAGGGTTTCTGGGTGGACTTTCAGTGCCAAAGTTGGGAAAGGTCTATGTAAAATGCTGGGATTACAGGCATGAGCCAACATGC
Source organism: Pongo pygmaeus (assembly GCF_028885625.2). NCBI lineage: Eukaryota > Metazoa > Chordata > Mammalia > Primates > Hominidae > Pongo > Pongo pygmaeus. Next base: position 62,394,278 of record NC_072377.2, read on the forward strand.
CCAGCGAGATCATGCCACTGCACTGCAGCCTGACGACAGAGTGAGACTCCGTCTCAAAAAAAAAAAAAAAAGTTAGCCAGGTTGCCTGTAATCCCAGCTACTCAGGAGGCTGAGGCAGGAGAATCGCTTGAACCCGGGAGGCGGAGGTTGCAGTGAGCCGAGACTGCGCCATTGCACTCCAGCCCGGGCAACAAGAGAATAACTCTGTCTCAAAAAAAAAAAAAAAAGAATTGTTATCGGCCAGGCATAGTGGCTCATGCCTGTAATCCCAGCAATTTGGGAGGCCGATGTGGGTGGATCACCTGAGGTCAGGAGTTCAGGACCAGGACCAGCCTGGCCAATATGGAGAAACCTCGTCTCTACTAAAAACACAAAAATTAGTTGGGCATTGTGGCACATGCCTGTAATCCCACCTACTCGGGAGGCTGAGGCACGAGAATCGCTTGAACCCGGGAGGCGGAGGTTGCAGTGAGCTGAGATCATGCTACTGCACTCTAGCCTGGGTGATAAGAGGAAGACTCCATCTCAAAAAAAAAGAAAAAAGAATGGTTCTCATTTTTTCACACGTGAACTATTGCCAAGACCTCCTGTTATAAAATGAAATGATATTTAAAATATTCACCCCCTAGCATATGTCTCATTACTTGTATTTATGTATTTGTTTTTCTTTCTTTCTTTTTTAAATTGAGACGGAGTCTTGCTCTATTGCCCAGGCTGGAGTGCAGTGGCACCATCTCAGCTCACTGTAACCTCTGCCTCCTGGGCTCAAGCGATTCTCCCTCTTCAGCCTCCTGAGCAGCTGAGACTATAGGCACATGCCACCAGGCCCAGCTAATTTTTTGTATTTTTTAGTAGAAACAGGGTTTTGCCATGTTGGCCAGGCTGGTCTCAAACTCCTGACCTCAAGTGATCTGCCCACCTCAGCCTCCCAATGTGCTGGGATTAGGGGTGAGCCACCGCACCTGGCCTTATGTTTCCTGATTAATAAAAATTAATATGTCTTAGTTTCAGTGAAAGGCTGAGTAAGTGTTCTAGAGTAAAGGAGACTAAAGGGACAAAATAGAATCTTGGTTCTGGCGGGATAATGTTGCTACAAAGGATAACATTGCGATAATCAGTGAAAACTGAGTATGGACAGTGTATCGGGTGTATTTTTTTCTGTTTTTTTAAAGTAGAGGGAGCATATGGAAGCTGACATTGTGAATTTTTGCCCCAGAACAACGGCAGGAATAAATCAGGTCCTCTCAGGAGAGGACCCACAGACCTCCTGAAGGAAGCAGATTGCTCCTGCAGGACCCGGGAGACACCCCAAATACTGTGAGTGCCAAAACTGTGGAAGCAGGAAAGGGAGATGGTCCGCCCCGAACACACCCACTGGGGAAACTGAAGGCCTAGATTATGGGAGAAGATTTCGACTCTATCTGGAACTGAGTCAATTTAGAGAGCTGAGCAAAATACAGGGGTAGGGGAAGCAGCAGGAAAACCCCTGGGAGCTCACTGGGTCCCCTAGCAACCTGTTTTTGCCTGTCCTCACAGGGGTCCTCCAGGAGAGCGGCCAGAGGTGCTGAGCCAAGGCCACAGGGAGAAGGAAATCTCTAGCTGAACTCTGTAACAATTTGAACTGATAGAGAAGCCTCCTGGCCAGAACTCAGGGGAGGGTGTGAATCTAGTGTGCAGACTCCACAGGCTGGGGTAGAAGGAAAGGCATATTTGCTTTCACAGCTAGGAGGCGGGTAGCCTGGGGCAAGTTTTTAGCTCTGCTCTCCCACTGCCTGGAAACAGACTAGGTGCTGTTGTAGGGGTGCACAGTGTGAGTGAGACCAGCCCTTTGGATTGCGTGGGAGTTGGGTGAGGCCTGTGACTGCCAGCTTTCCCCAACTTCTCTGACAACCTGCATGACACAAAAGAGGCAGCCATAATCCTCCTGGGTACACAACTCCATTGACCTGGGAACCTCAGCCCCATCCCCTACAGCAGCCACAGCAAGACCCGCCCAAGGAGAGTCTGAGCTCAGACACGCCTAGCCCTGCCCCATCTGGTGGTCCTTCCCTACCCACCCTGGTAACTGAAGACAAAGGGCATATATTCTTGGGAGTTCTAAGGCCCCACCCCACTGCCTGTTCTTCTCCACACTACCACAGCTGATGCTCTCTGGAAAGCGCCACCTCCTGGCAGGAGGCAACCAGCATAAAAGTAGGGCATTAAACCATCAAAGCTAAGAACCCTCATAGAGTCCATTTCGCCCCTCTGCCACCTCCACTAGAACAGGTGCTGATATCCACAGCTGAGAGACCCACAGACGGTTCACATCACAGAACTCTGTGCAGACAGCCCCCAGTACCGGCCCAGAGCCTGGTAGACTTGCTGGGTCGCTAGATCCAGAAGAGAGTTATAATAATCACTACAGCTCAGCTCTCAGGAAGCCACATACATAGGAAAAGGGGGAGAGTACTACATCAAGGGAACACCCCATGGGACAAAAGAATCTGAACAACAGCCTGCAGCCCTAGACCTTCCCTCTGACAGAACCTACCAAAATGAGAAGGAACCAGAAAACCAACTCTGGTAATATGACAAAACAAGGTTGTTTAACACCCCCCAAAAAAATCATACTAGCTCACCAGCAATGGACCCAAACCAAGAAGAAATCCAGATTTACCCGAAAAAGAATTCAGGAGGTTAGTTGTTAAGCTAATCATGGAGGCAGCAGAGAAAGGTGAAGCCCAATGTAAGCAAATCCAAAATATGATACAAGAAGTGAAGAGAGAAATATTCAAGGAAATAGATAGCATAAATAAAAAACAATCAAAACTTTTGGAAACAATGGACACACTTATAGAAATGCAAAATGCCCTGGAAAGTCTCAGCAATAGAATTGAACAAGCAGAAAAAAGAAATTCAGAACTCAAAGACAAGGTCTTTGAATTAACCCAATCCAATAAAGACAAAGAAAAAAGAATAAGAAAATATAAACAAAGCCTCCAAGAAGTCTGGGATTATGTTAAATGACCAAATATAAGAATAATTGCTGTTCTTGAGAAAGGAGAGAAATTTAAAAGTTTGGAAAACATATTTGGGGGAATAATTGAGGAAAACTTCCCCAACCTTGCTAAAGACCTAGACATCCAAATGCAAGAAGCACAAAAACACCTGGAAAATTCATCACAAAAAGATCATCGTCTAGACACATTGTCATCAGGTTATCTAAAGTTAAGATGAAAGCAAGAATCTTAACAGCTGAGAGACAAAAGCACCAGGTAACCTATAAAGGAAAATCTATCAGATTAACAGCAGATTTCTCAGCAGAAAACCTACAAGCTAGAAGGGATTGAGGCCATATCTTTGGCCTCCTCAAACAAAACGATTATCAGCTAAGAATTTGTATCCAGCAAAATTAAGCTTCATATATGAAGAAAAGATACAGTCTTTTTCAGACAAACATATGCTGAGAGAATTTACCACTACCAACCCATCAGTACAAGAACTGTTAAAAGGAGCTCTAAATCTTGAAACAAATCCTGGAAACACATCAAAACAGAACCTCTTTTGAACATAAATCACACAGGACCTATAAAACAAAAATACAATTAAATAAAAAAAATCAAGGTATACAGGCAACAAACAGCACGATGAATGGAATGGTACCTCACATCTCAATACTAACATTGAATGTAAGTGGTCTAAATGCTCCACTTAAAGAATTGCAGAATGAATAAGAATTCACCAACCAACTATCTTATATGAGTATAAGGACTCACACAAACTTAAGGTAAAGGGGTGGAAAAGATATTTCATGCAAATGGACACAAAAAGCAAGCAGGAATAGCTATTCTTATGTCAGACAAAACAAACTTTAAAGCAACAGCAGTTAAAAAAGACAAAGAGGGACATTATATAATGATAAAAGGCCTTGTCTAACAAGAAAATATCATAATCCTAAACATATATGCACCTAACACTGGAGCTCCCAAATTTATAAAACAATTACTAATAAATCTAAGAAATGAGATAGACAGCAACATAATGTTAAATACAGTGAGTTCTAAGTTTCTCTTCAAAGAGTCGGTATGTCAGTATGTTCAGTTTTTTGTCCTCCATTTTAAAGTTTAACTTCCTCATTCTCTTCTTCTCCTTGCCCCTAGTTTCAGTAAACAACCTTCCCGCCAGTTCCAATCAGTAGTTCACATCTGTTCCCCTGGTCACCTGCTCCATCCTGAGTCACCCCTGGTCACCTGCTCTGCCCTGAGTCACCTTTAGTCACCTGCTGTGTAACTGTCTTTCCTGACGAAACTACTCACCCCACCACTCTGGCTCATAACTTTGCTCTCTTTAAAATAGTCAATCGGAATTAGCTTAGACTGTGTGGTTCAACACTAGCCAGTAGGGGACTGACACAGCAGTAGGGAATACCTCCATGAAGGATAAGAACCCCTTCCCCTCCATTGTTCAGGTGTGCTCTCGCCATTGCTCCATCCTTGAGACACACCCTTCTATAGAAGTAAAATTGCCTTCCTGAGAAAATTTATATTTGAGTGCTATTCCTTCTGCAGCAACAAAATATATTTCTGACAATAATAATAGTGGGGAACTTCAATACTCCACTGACAGCACTAGATAGGTCATCAAGACAGAAAGTCAACAAAGAAACAATAGATTTAAACTATACCCTAGAACAGATGGACTTAACAGATATATACAGAACATTCCATCCAACAACCACAGAATATACATTCTATTCAATAGCGCATGGAACTTTCTCCAAGATAGAACATATGATAGGCCACAAAACGAGTCTCAATAAATTTTTAAAAACTGTAATTACATCAAACACTCTCTGAGACCACAGTGGAATAAAACTGGAAATCAACTCCAAAAGGAACCTCCAAAACCATGCAAATACATGGAAATTAAATAACCTGCTCCTGAATGATCGTTGGGTCAAAAATGAAATAAAGATGAAAATTTAAAAATTCTTCGAACTGAACAACAATAGTGACACAACCTATCAAAACCTCTGGAACACAGCAAAGGCAGTGCTAAGAAGAAAGTTCATAGCCCTAAATGCCTACATCAAAAAGTCTGAAAGAACACAAACAGACAATCTAAGGTCACACCTCAAAGACCTAGAGAAACAAGAACAAACCAAACCCAAACCCAGCAGAAGAAAGGAAATAACCAAAATCAGAGCAGAACTAAATGAAATTGAAACAACAACAATAAATACAAAAGATAAATAAAGCAAAAAGCTGGTTCTTTGAAAAGGTAAATAAAATTGATAGATCATTAGCAAGATCAACCAAGAAAAAAAGAGAGAAAATCCAAATAAGCTCAATAAGAAAAGAAACAGGAGATATTAAAATTGACACCACAGAAATACAAAAGATAATTCAAGGCTACTGTGAACATCTTTATGCACATAAACTAGAAAACCTAGAAGAGATGAATGAATTCTTGGAAAGATACAACCCTCCTAGCTTAAATCAGGAAGAATTAGATACCCTGAACAGACCAATAATAAGCAGCGAGGTTGAAATGGTAATTTAAAAATTACCAGCCCAGCGCAATGGTTCGTGCCTGTAATCCCAGCACTTTGGGAGGCCAAGGCGGGCAGATCACCTGAGGTCAGGAGTTCGAGACCAGCCTGACCAACATGGAGAAAACTCATCTCTACTAAAAATACAAAATTAGCCAGGCGTCGTGGTGCATGCCTGTAATCCCAGCTACTTGGGAGGCTGAGGCAAAAGAATCACTTGAACCCGGGAGGCAGAGGTTGTGGGGAGCTGAGATCACACCATTGCACTCCAGCCAGGGCAACAAGAGCAAGACTCCGACTCAAAAAAAAAAAAAAAGTCACCAACAGGCCAGGCATGATGGCTCATGTCTATAATCCCAGCATTTTGGGAGGCTGAGGCAGGTGGATCACCCGAGGTCAGGAGTTCAAGACCATCCTAGCCAACATGGTGTCTCTACTAAAAATACAAAAATTAGCCAGGCATGGAGGCACGTGCTGAGGTGGAAGAATTGCTTGAACCCAGGAGGCAGAGGCTGCAGTGAGCTGAGATAATGTCACTGCACTCCAGCCAGGGCGACAGAGAGAGACTCCCTCTCAAAAAAAAAGAAAAAAAAAATTACCAACACGAAAAAGTCCGGGATCAGATGGATTTACAGCAGAATTCTATGAGACTTTCAAAGAAGAATTGGTACCAATCCTATTGACGCTATTCCACAAGATTAAAAAAAAAAAAAAAAAGGGAACCTTCCCTGAATCATTCTATGAAGCCAGTATCACCCTAATACCAAAACCAGGAAAGGACATAACCCAAAAAGAAAACTACGGACCAATATCCCTGATGAACACAGATGGTAAAATCCTTAACAAAATACTAGCTAACCGAATCCAACAACATATCAAAAGGATAATTCACCATGATCAAGTGGGTTTTATATGAGGGATGCAGGGATGGTTTAACATATGCAAGTCAATAAATGTGATACATCACATAAACAGAATTAAAAGCCAAATTCACATGATCATCTCAATGGATGCAGAAAAAGCATTTGACAAAATCCAGCATCCCTTTATGATTAAAACTTTCAGTAAAATCAGCATACAAGGGACATACCTCAATATAATAAAAGCCATCTATGGCAAACCCACAGCTAACATAATACCTCATGGGGAAAAGTTGAAAGCATTCCCTCTGAGAACTGTAACAAGACAAGAATGCCCATTCTCACTATTCCTCTTCAGTATAGTACTGGAAGTCCTAACCAGAGCAATCAGACAAGAGAAAGAAATAAAGGGCATCCAAATTGGTAAAGAGGAAGTCAAACCGTTACTGTTTACTGATGATATGATTGTTTACCTAGAAAACCCTAAAGACTCCTCCAGAAAGCTCCTAGAACTGATAAAAGAATTCAGCAGACTGGGAGCGGTGGCTCACTCCTGTAATCCCAGCACTTTGGGAGGCTGAGGTGGGTGGATCACGAGATCAAGAGATGGAGACCATCCTGGCCAACATGGCAAAACCCCATCTCTACTAAAAATACAAAAATTAGCTGGGCATGGTGGCACATGCCTGTAATCCCAGCTACTCAGGAGGCCGAGGCAGGAGAATCGCTTGAACTCAGGAGGCAGAGGTTGCAGTCAGAGGATATCGTGCCACTGCACTCCAGCCTAGTGACAAAGAGAGATTCCATCTCAATAAAAAAAAAAAAAAAAGAATTCAGCGAAGTTTCTGGATACAAAATTAATGTACACTAATCAGTAGCTCTTCTATACATCAACAGCGACCAAGCTGAGAATCAAATCAAAAACTCAACCCCTTTTAAAATAGCTGCAAAAATAAAATAAAATACTTAGGAATATACCTAATCAAGAAGGTGAAAGACCTCTACAAGGAAAACTACAAAACACTGCTGAAAGAAATCATAGATGACACAAACAAATGGAAACACATCCCATGCTCATGGATGGGTAGAATCAATATTGTGAAAATGACCATACTGCCAAAAGCAATCTACAAATTCAATGCAATCCCATCAAAATACCATCATCGTTCTTCACAGAATTAGAAAAAACAATTCTAAAAATCATATGGAACCAAAAAAAAGCCCACATAGCCAAAGCAACACTAAGCAAAAAGAACAAATCTGGAAGCATCACGTTGCCTAATTTCAAACTATACTATAAGGCCATAGTCACCAAAACAGCATGTTACTGGTATAAAAATAGGCACATAGATCGATGGAACATAACAGAGAACCCAGAAGTAAACCCAAATACTTACAGCCAACTGATCCTTGACAAAGCCAAAAAACATAGAGTGGGGAAACGACACCCTTTTCAACAAATGGTGCTGGAATAATTGGCTAGCTACATGTAGGAGAATGAAACTGGATCCTCATCTCTCACCTTACACAAAAATCAACTCAAGATGGATTAAGAACTTAAATCTAAGACCTGAAACTATCAAAATTCTAGAACATAATGTTGGAAAAACCCTTCTAGACATTGTCTTAGGCAAGGATTTCATGACCAACAACACAAAAGCAAATAAAATAAAAGCAAAGATAAATTGCTGAGACTTAATTAAACTAAAGAGCTTTTGCATGGCAAAAGGAACAATCAGCAGAGTAAACAGACAGCCTACAGAGTAGGAAAATATCTTTACAATCTATACATCTGACAAAGGACTAATATCTAGAATCTACAATGAACTCAAACAAATCAACAAGAAAAAAACAAACTATCTTGGCTGGGTGTGGTGGCTCACACCTGTAATCCCAGCACTTTGGGAGGCCAATGCAGACGGATCACCTGAGGTCGGGAGTTTGAGACCAGCCTGACCAACATGGAGAAAACCCATCTCTACTAAAAATACAAAATTAGCCAGGCATGGTGGTGGGTGCCTGTAATCCCAGCTACTCGGGAGGCTGAGGCAGGAGAATCCCTTGAACCTGGAAGGCAGAGGTTGCGGTGAGCCAAGATCATACCATTGCACTCCAGCCTGGGCAACAAGAGCTAAACTCCGTCTCAAAAACAACAACAACAACAATAACAAACCATCAAAAAGTGGTCTAAGGACATGAGTAGACAATTCTCAAAAGATATACAAGTGGCCAAAAAACATGAAAAAATGTATGATCAGGGAAATGCAAATTGAAACCACAATGCGATACCACCTTACTCTTACAAGAATGGCCACAATCAAATGAATGAGACTCCGTCTCAAAAAAAAAAAAAAAAAAGGAAAAGGAAAGAAAAGAGAAGAAACTGTGATATATATATATATGATGGAATACTACTTGGCCACAAAAAGGAATGAATTAATGTCATTCACAGTGACCTGGATGAGACTGGAGACTATTATTCTAAGTGAAGTAACTCAGGAACTGAAAACCAAACGTTGTTATGTTTTCATAAGCAGGAGCTAAGCTACGAGGATACAAAGACATAACAATGACACAATGGACTTTCGGGACTCAGAGGGAAAGGGTGGGAAGGGGGTGAAGGATGAAAGACTACAAATAGGGTGCAGTGTATACTGCTCAGGTGATGGGTGCTCCAAAATCTCACAAATCACTAAAGATCTTACTCATGTAACCAAACACCACCTGTTCCCCCAGTAAGCTATGAAAATAAAAAATTAAAAAATTAAATAAAATGAAGCAGTCTTGCTATGTTGCCCAGGCTGGTCTCAAACTGTTGGGCTCAAGCATTCCTCCCACGTTGGCCTCTCAAAGTGTTGGAATTACAGGCATGAGCCACCACACCTGGCCCAGGCAATAGTATTTTATCAGCATTAAATTTATTGAGTTAGATTATCACTCTGTAGTTATTATCCTAACGTCCTTGTTCTTAAGATTATTTGCTATAGAGATGATGGGCCATAATCTCAGCCACTTACTTTCATGTTTTCACGAAGAAAAGTTGTTTTAAAAACAAGAATAAGAAAGAAGTAAAATGAAAAATGAAACAGGTATCTTAGGTATGTGTAAGTATTTGGCAATTTTGGTGAAACATTAACTAATCACTGACTACTCAGTGCCCAAATGTCTGTTTCAGGCAGTGTGTTCAAAGGTCCTGTTCAAGGAAAATGCAATGAAGATCTGAGGTCTAGTGTCAGGTCAACATGAGTTGTAAAGTTAAAAGCATTCCAGAAGCGCCTTTCTCCACTAAATGCAGAATTTAAGCGGTTCTATGAGCCAAAGTTTTGTGGAAGAACAAAGGGATTTGCAAAGCAAGTGTTTATCAAAGTAAAGCTTAGAGGGACTCTAATAAAGACAAAAGCACTGGATGGTCTGTCCCAACCCTGCTTTCCACTTTTTATTGCAACCCAGCCCTCTAATTTCTAAATTTTTTGTATCTCTGACATTAAGAAATGAAGTCTTGAAAAGGTAAATCTATAATGCAGGGTCAACTGGCTTTATGTCTTTTTTTTTCTTTTTTCTTTTTTCTTTTTTTTTTTTTGAGATACCATCTGGCTCTGTTACCTAGGCTGGTGTACAGTGTTGTGATCACAGTTCACTGTAACCTTGACCTTCTGGGCCCAAGCGATCCTTCCACCTCAGCCTCCAGAGTAGCTGGGACTACAGGCACATGCCACTACTCTAGGCCAAGTTTTGTATTTTTTGTAGAAATAGAGTTTCATTGTATTTCCCAGGCTAATCTCAGACTCCTGGGCTCAAGCAATCAGCCGACCTCAGCCTGCCAAAGTGCTGGCATTACAGGTATGAGCCACCATGCCTGGCTACTGGCTTTACATCTTAAAGACACCATATCAGAGCTGACCTCACTGGCTTTGAGTCTTTGAACTGGTGATTGGAGACCAAGTAACAGGCGGGTATACGAGGTTTGTCTAGGGAAAAAACACCTGTTTTGTGAATTTCAGGTCTCCAACAGCTTCCTCTACAAAGAGTCACCTCCTGAGATGTGGGAAAGGAGTGACAATGTGTTGTACTGACACTGCATCTAAGTTTCAAAGCCAGGGTGGTATTTCTCCAAAGCCCAAATTCCTAGCCTCAATGTCCTGCTGCCACATCAATGCCCCATACAACCTGGTCCTGTACTTTTGTCCCTTATCCAACCTACATGCATACTATTCCTTCAAACGTAGCTTAATTTTTAGCTATATCTAAAGTACCTACCCCTCACTTAACCCATAATGCTTCTTTATGCCTCCATATATTTACTTATGTTTTGTTTCTACTCGGATCACCCTTACCCCCCAAGCATGCAAGAAACATCATCTTGCGTCAAGTTTATCCCAAATTTCTTTTTACCTTTCAAACCTTTAATAAACTCTTTTTTTTGAGTCGGAGTCTTCCTCTGTCACCCAGGCTGGAGTGCAGTGGCGCAATTTCGGCTCACTGCAAGCTCCGCCTCCCGGGTTCACGCCGTTCTCCTGCCTCAGCCTCCAGAGTAGCTGGGACTACAGGCGCCTGCTACCACGCCCGGCTAATTTTTTATATTTTTTAGTAGAGACGGGGTTTCACCGTGTTAGCCAGGATGGTCTCGATCTCCTGACCTTGTGATCTGCCCGCCTCGGCCTCGCAAAGTGCTGGGATTACAGGTGTGAGCCACCGCGCCCGGCCCAACTCTTTTTTTTCTAACTCCTCCAAGCAGAGGTTGTTCTCCCACATTAAGACCTTATACAGACTTTTATTATAATTTGTATTATTTTCCTTTTTATTTTTGATTAGTTTTCATGTCTGTCCTTTTGATTAGATGTAAACTCCTTCAAAGCCAAAACTGAGTCTTAGCAATTGTTTTTCTTTCCTGTGGTCCACTATTTCAATTCCTTTCCTGTCAGCACAGGTTTCTCCTTATACAATACCAGCCCTGCAAAGTGTCTTCTCCTGTTCAATTTCAACACCCACATCCAACTTTTTCATGGAATTTGTTCCCTTCCTATTCAGGTGTGTACTCTTTTAATTACTGATCCCTAAACACTTGGAGCGACGACAGGTCTGACTCCATAACCTTGCAGTAGAATGCTGACAGGTAGCCAGGGCATCAGTGGAGGTGCACTTCCTTTCTGGATCACTCAGCCTGTTGTTTCTTTCCATTCACTGGCTATTGTATGATGTATCTGTGGTGCTTACAGCCCAGGTTAGTCTGGAACACATCCATTTCCCTACTTATGATGGTAGAACGGATAGTTTGGGTATGGAAGGAAGCCCCTCAGTTGGATGAGGCCGTGAAGAAACAAGGGCAGGGATGCAAATAGAAGTGGAGATTGGAGTGGAAGGCCATTGTGTTAATTAGCTTGACTGCTGAGAAGATACAAAACAATGAGTGACTGGGAAGAGGCAAGAGCCACACCTGGCCCCACCTGTTCCATGTTACTTATTGGGTTTGCCTTGTTTTTTTTTTTTTCTCTCTCTCTCTCTCTCTCTCACACACACACACACACACACAGAGTCACCTGAAAGGTGATCCATGAGGTGTATTGTCCAGCCTGAGTTTTCCCCGGGAACAGGTAAGAGGGTGGAGCCCTATAGAATGGAAAATATGGATATATGCCCTAGTTACAGTTGAAGGAGTGTCTGGGTGGGGGTGTAAATTATAAAGCAATTCTGTCATGGGAAGACGGATAACCAGTTTTCCTGGTAATAGGTAGAGTAAAAGAGTAATCTCAGTTGGTTATTGAATTCTTATAATATGCCAGATGTTTTGCATTCATTATCTACTCAAATCCTCAAAACAGTCCAATGAACTATGTATTCTTCCAACTTCACAAATATGGAAAGTAGCTCTTGGACCAAGTTATTAACTGGTCTAACAGCAAATTAGTGACAGAACCAACACTGAGTCAATATTGAAATTCAAATGTGTCTAATTCCAAAATCATCATGGCGTAACACCTGCAAGATATCCAAAACACAGTTAATTCATTTAGCTAACAGATGTTTATTGTGCACCCACTGGAGGCAAGCATCCACTGGGAATACAATAATAAGGTAAAACAAAAACATGCCTCTCCTCGTGGAGCTTACAGCCTCATGGAAGAGATAAGCATCAATCAAATCATCAAGCAAATAAGTGTAATATTGCAGCTGTGACTTGTACCCTGAAGGAAAAGTACATAGTGCTATAAGAGTGTATTAGTATGGGGCCAGGTACAGTGGCTTACACCTATAAACCCAGCACTTTAGGAGGCCAAGGTGGGAGGATCTCTTGAGGTCAGGAATTTGAAAACAGCCTGGGCAATACAGTGGGACCCTGTCTCCAGTAATTCTAGTTACTTGGGATGCTGAGGTGGGAGAATCACTGGAGCCTAGGAGTGCAAGGCATAGTGAGATACGATTGCAACATCTCACTCCAGCCTGGGGGAAAGAATAAGGACCTGTCTCTTAACAAAAAAAAAGAAGAAGAAAGAAGAAGGAGGAGGAGGAGAAAAAGAATATACCTATCCAACATTTCTTCTTCTAAAAACTTCACTTCTGGCCAGGTATGGTGGCTCATATCTGTAATTCCAACACTTTGGGAGGCCAAGGTGGGAGGATTGCTTGAGCCCAGGAGTTCAAGACCAGCCTGAGAAACATAGTGAGTCCCCACCTCTAAAAAAAAAAAAAAATTATAAACTAGCCAGGTATGGTAGCATGCACCTGTGGTCCTAGCTACTCGGGAGGCTGAGGTGGGAGGACTGCTTGAGCCCAAGAGTTCAAGGTCGCAGGAGCCAAGATTGCACCACTGCACTCCAGCCCGGGCAACAAAGCAAGACTCTGTCTCAAAAACGAAACTTCAGTTTTCCTTTGGGAACCACCCCTTCCCCATCTCTGACAATGCAGTTCAGGTAGAGCTAACATTGCCCCATTCACTAATCACAGCCTCTCCCCACTGACTTCATTGAGGGTCACATGACTTAGTCCTGGGTAATGAAAGTACTACTTCCCTAGGACCATAGTGATTGGTTCAAGAAAGTTTCATGTGACTCAAGCCAGGCCAATGAGAAAGATGCAGAGATTTTCCTGGAACCATTAAGAATGAGACGTTCTTCTTCAATTGAGCAGCTAAGCTAATAGAATGCACTTGGAGCTGCTGGTGGCCATGACAAGGAGAGTATACCTGAGGATGAAGCTAACAGAGAGGAAGAGAGGCAAGAAATACAGATCCCTGCAGATATTAACTAAATACATGCACCCAGGTTCATATCAGCAACCAATAAACATTTTGGTTATATGAACCAGTTAATTCCCCTCTTTCTGCTTAAGCCACTTTGGCTGATTGATTGGTTTGTTTGTTTGTTTATTTATTTATTTATTTTATTGTCACTTGCAGTTGAAAGAGAAAAGCATCCTGACTGAAAGATTTATTTTTTATTTATCTTTTATTATTATTTTTTTGAGGTAGAGTTTTGCTCTTGTTGCCCAGGCTAGAGTGCAGTGGCACAGTCTCGGCTCACTGCAACCTCTGCCTCCCCGATTCAAGCGATTCTCGTGCCTTAGCCTCCTGAGTAGCTGGAACTACAGGCACGTGCCACCACGCCTGGCTAATTTTGTATTTTTATAGAGATGGGATTTTACCATGTTGGCCAGGCTGGTCTCAAACTCCTGACCTCAGGTGATCCACCCGCCTTGGTTTCCCAAAGTGCTGGGATTACAGGCGTGAGCCACCATGCCCGGCCTGACTGGGAGATTTACCTGCACAGTCAGGGAAGGCTTCCGTGAAGAACTAAGGTGATCTGAATTCTGCAAGATAAGTAGCAGTTAATTTGGCAAAGAGAGGAAGGAGGAGTGTTCCAATCAAAGAGACTAGCAAGTGCTAGAGCTTTGTATGAAGAAGGAGCATGCTGAGTGAGAGGGATGGAGAGAAGGCCAGTGTGAGTGGACAGGGCTGATGTAGTACAAGATGAAAATGGAAAGACAGCTTCCTGTCTTTAGCATAGTAAACTGTGCTAAGGATTTTGATCTTTAGATTGAGAGCCACAGGACACATTTAAGGGCTTTTAAGTATGATGGATAAAGTAGTGGTGATACTACCAGACTTGTATACAGGTTGCTTTTCCTTTAATGAGACAGGGTCTCACAATGTTACTCAGGCTAGAGTGCAGTGGCTATCCAGAGGCATAATCACAGTGCACTCTAGCCTTGAACTCCTGACCTCAAAGATCATCTGGTCTCAGCCTCCCTAATAGCTGAGACTACAGGTGCACTCCACTGTGCCCAGCATCTACATACAGGGATTTTTTTTTTTTTAATTAGCAGGCTGTTATAGGAATAGATTGAAGGTTATCAAGAGTGGATAAAAGAGAGGAAGTATATAGCCCCGTCTATGCCAAAAGATGCATCTTGAATCTAATCAAGATAATAAATCTAACTACCAGTTTATAGGAAATATGGGAGCCAGACGAACATGTTAAACAATGCCGCAAGGATACAATCAGCCAAATCCAGAATACAAGATATTAAATGGGATGAATGAACTGGTTTCTGCAAAAACTAACTGAGATTAAGAATTTTAGGCCAGGTGCAGTGGCCCACGCCTGTAATCCCAGGCTGGGATTACTTTGGGAGGCTGAGGCAGGTGGATCACAAGGTCAGAAGTTTGAGACCAGCCTGGCCAATATGGTGAAATCCCATCTCCACTAAAAATACAAAAATTAGCTGGGTGTGGTGGCGGGCACCTGTAATCCCAGCTACTCAGGAGGCTGAGGCAGAAGAATTGCTTGAACCTGGGAGGCAGAGGTTGCAGGGAGCCAAGATCGCACCACTGCACTTCAGCCTGGGTGACAGAGCAAGACTCCATCTCAAAAAAAAAAAAAAAAAAAGAAGAAGAAGAATTTTAGAGCGGGGCACTCTAGCATGCACTTGTAGTCCCTTCTACTTGGGAGGCTGAGGCTGGAGGTTTGAGCCCAGAAGTTCGAGACCATCCTGCACAACATAGCTAAGATCTATCCAGTTTGGTGGGTGGAGAATAAAAATAATTTTTTTGTAAGAGATGGGGTCTTGCTATGTCATCTGGGCTAGTCTCAAATTCTTGGCTTCAAGTGATCCTCTAGCTTTGCCTTCCCAAAGTGCTGGGATTACAGGAATATGCCACTGCACCTAGCCAGAAGAAGAATGTTTAAAAAGGAAGGGATTGGACATTATTTGGATCCTGATGTAAACAAACTGCAAAAGACATTTTGACACAATCAGGCAAATGTGAACATCTGTTGGGTATAAGGTGATATTAAGAAATAATTGGGGGCCAAGCGTGGTGGCTCATACCTGTAATCCCAGCACTTTGGGAGGCCAAGACGGGTGGGTCACCTGAGATCAGGAGTTCGAGACCAGCCTGATCAACATGGAGAAACCCAGTCTCTACTAAAAATACAAAATTAGCCGGGCGTGGTGGCGCATGCCTGTAATCCCAGCTACTCGAGAGGCTGAGACAGGAGAATCACTTGAACCCAGGAGGCAGAGGTTGTGGTGAGCCGAGATCACGCCATTGCACTCCAGCCTGGGCAACAGAGCAAGACTCTGTCAAAAAAAAAAAGAAAAAGAGAGAGACAGAGAGAGAGAGAGAAGGAAGGAGGGAAGGAAGGAAGGAAGGAAAGAGAGAGAGAGAGAAAGAAAGAAAGAAAGAAAGAAAGAAAGAAAGAAAGAAAGAAAGAAAGAAAAAGAATTGGGGCTGGGAGCAGTGGCTCATGCCTGGCGACAGAAAGAGATTCCATCTCAAAAAAAAAAAAAAAAAAAAAAAGAAAGAAAAAAGAAAAAAAAGAAAAGAAAAGAAAGAAAAAGAAATAACGGGCTGGTGCGGTGTCTCACGCCTGTAATCCCAGCACTTTGAAAGGCTGAGACAGGTGGATCAGCTGAGGTCAGGAGTTCAAGACCAGCCTGGCCAACATGGTGAAACCCTGTTTCTACTAAAAGCACAAAAATTAGCTGGGCGCAGTGGTGGGCACCCGTAATCCCAGCTACTCAGGAGGCTGAGACAGGAGAATCACTTGAACCCAGGAGGCGGAGGTTGCAGTGAGCAGAGATTGTGCCACTACACTCCAGCCTTGGTGACAGAACGAGACTCCATCTCAAAAACAATAATAATAACAATTGAGATGAGGCAGACTAAAATGCTTAGCACAAAGACTCAGCATTAATTCACTGGACAAATATTTTTTGACTAGCCACTATGTTTCAGATACTGTGCCAGATGGTAGGAAAAACCTGGTTTCTAGTGTCCCTGGAAAGAAAAAATTAGCCGGGCATGGTGGCACGTGCCTGTAATCCCAGCTACTCGGGAGGCTGAGGCAGGAGAATCGCTTGAACCCAGGAGGTGGAGGTTGCAGTGAGCCACGATCGCACCACTGCACTTTAGCCTGGCGACAGAGGGAGATTCTGTCTCAAATTAAAAAAAAAAAAAAAGAAAGAAAAAAAGAAAAGAAATAATTGGGCCAGGTGTGGTGACTCACGCCTGTAATCCCAGCACTTTGGGAGGCCGAGGCAGATGGATCACCTGAGGTTAGGAGTTTGAGACCAGCCTGACCAACATGGTGAAACCCTGTCTCTACTAAAAGTACAAAAATTAGCTGGGCACAGTGGCAGACACCTGTAATCCCAGCTACTCAGGAGGCTGAGGCAGGAGAATTGCTTGAACCTGGGAGGCGGAGGTTGCAGTGAGCCGAGATTGCACCACTACACTCCAGCCTGGGTGACAGAACGAGACTCTGTCTCAAA
This sequence comes from Pongo pygmaeus, assembly GCF_028885625.2. Lineage (NCBI taxonomy): Eukaryota > Metazoa > Chordata > Mammalia > Primates > Hominidae > Pongo > Pongo pygmaeus. Next base: position 62,411,441 of record NC_072377.2, read on the forward strand.
AATAACAATAATAATAATAATAATTGTTCTCTTAGGTGTGGTAATGGCACTGGAATTTGTTTTTTTAAAAAAAACACTGACTTTATATGTTAGTTATATACACACTGAAGAATTTACAGGTAAAATGACATGACATTTGAGATTTGGTTTAAAATAATTTAGAGAAAAGGAAAAAGGTAGAATAGCTGGCAAAATGTCAACAACTGTCTGGGTGCAGTGGTTCATGCCTGTAAACCTAGTACTTTAGGAGGCCAAGGTGGGAAGATTGCTTGAGCCCAGCAGCTCAAGGCTGCAGTGAGCTGTGATCATGCCACTGCATTCCAGCCTTGGCAACAGAGCAAGACCCTGTCTGAAAAAAAAAAAAAAGTTAGCAATTGGCAGGGTGTGGTGGCTCATGCCTGTAATACCAGCACTTTAGGTGGCCAAGGTGGGTGGATCACCTGAGGCCAGGAGTTAAAGACAAGCCTGACCAGTGTGGTGAAACCCCATCTCTACTAAAAATACAAAAATTAGCCAGGCATGGTGGTGTGTGCCTGTAGTTCCAGCTACTGGGGAGGCTGAGACAGGAGAATTGCTTGAACCTGGGAGGCAGAGGTTGCAGTGAGCCAAGATCATGCCATTGCACTCCAGCTGGGGCAACAGAGGAGACTCCATCTCAAAAAAAAAAAAAAAAACAAAAACTTTAACAATTATCAAAGCAGGGTAATTAGGTGTAGGGAGAAAGTTATTATATTATTGTGTTTCTACTTTGGCATGTGTATATTTGAATTTTTTCATTATAAAAAGAATTTTAAATAAATTGTTAAAACAGATAAATAAAATTTGGGATTAATGCTAACTGAATTTTAATTACTGAAGGTAGAGCTGTGAAATCTACCCAAGATATTGAGGGAAAAAAAAGCAAGTTTCACCCCCACCGCCATCACCCACAACCGACAACAACAAAGCAATAATTAGAGAAGAATAAAACCATTTTAATGTTATGTCCTTCCATCCACCCTCTTCCCCCTCAAAAAAAGTGGATGCAGAAAAACAAATTGGAATGTTATCCCGTCATCTAGTCCAAGGACAGCTTGGGCGGGAGAAATGGCGGTGGAAATGGATTAAAAAGTGTATGTGTTTAGAGGCCATGCGTGGTGGCTCATACCTGTAGTGCCAGCACTTTGGGAGGCTGAGGCAGGTCGATTACTTGAGTCCAGGAGTTTGAGATGACTCTGGGCAACATAGGGAGATCCTCATCTTTAAAACAATAATAATAAAATAAATAAATAAAAAGAAAAAGTGTATGGGTTTTTTCACAAAGGTACTATTTAATGTTGTAGCTGTAGGGATCCCACAGGGATGCTACAGTGATCCACTGCTGGTAGCAGCCTGGCTTTTAGCTCCCCCAAGTGTAAAGATTTGAAGGGAGGGAGAATTAACTAAAACCCAGAGGGAAGAGTCATGTGGACTTGGCCTCCTGTAGAAGGGAAGTGGCTTTCAGTTGGGACACAGCCAGCTCCAGGGAACCTGACAGAGAGGGAGTCAGGGGAATCAATACCCTGACCTCATGTTCCTCCCTCTTACCTCTGCAGAGATAATCAGTGGGTGAACCTCAGTGGAAGGCAAGGCGCAGCAGCCTTTGATATAGTCCTTACAGGCCTGCCTCCTGGGGCCTTGAGCAGGGCAGAGCAGGGTGGAGAGTGGACTGGGAGGGGCAAACACAAGCTATCCAGGACAGGCTTCACGGTTTTTGCATGACCTGTGTTATGAGGTTCCTTGTGATCTTAACACTGCCTACCCATCTCAGTTCCTGTCTGCCTACTCCCCCTGTAAAGTGGAGGCATAGAGGATAATAGTGTCTAAACCATCACACGAGGATGAAATGAGTTAACCTGTATAAAGCATTCAACCTGATATGTCAAGTGTTTTACAACAGCTAGCACTCAAAAATATTATGAAGAAGACTTTCTGGACATAGTTTCCTCTTTTTGTTTTTTCCTACTTTATTTTCTTTTTTTAATTGATGCATAATACAAATACATAGTTTCAAAGTACATGTGATAATTTCATACAGTCATATAGTTTGTAAATATCAAAGCAGTGTACTTGGAACATCCGTTACCTTAAATATTTGTCTTTATGCTGGAACCATTTTATTTACTTATTTATTTGGAGACAGGATCTTGCTCTGTCACTCAGACTAGAATGCAGTGGTGCAGTCATAGCTCACTGTAACCTGGGCTCAAACAATCCTCCTGCCTCAGCCTCCTGAGTAGCTAGAACTACAGTCATGTGCCACCACATTCTGCCTAGGCTAGAACCATTTTACTTTTTCTCTCCCAGCTATTTTGAAATGTACAATAAATTATTGTAAAGTAGTCACCCTACTGACCCACCTTACTAGATCTTATATAGTTCCATATTTCTGAACATTTTTTCTTTCCAGGGACACTAGAAACCAGGTTTTTCCTACCACCTGGCACAGTACCTGAAACATAGTGGGTAGCCAATAAACATTTGTCCAGTGAATTAACGCTGAGTCTTTGTGCTAAGCATTTTAGTCCGCCTCATCTCAATTGTTACAGCAACCTTATAAGGTAAGTATCATTCTGTTTTAGAGATGAGGGTAGTAGAGGCTCAGCAGGACTCAGTGACTTGTCCAGAGCAGACCAGGATTCAAAGTCAGGCCGATCTTACTCTAAAACTTGTGCTCTTTGCCCTGTGCCAGAGGCTGCAGGCAGTGAGGGCTTTCTGCAAAGGTGACCATTGGCCACTGAAGTGTCACCCTGACACTTCACTGTGACTCCCAAAAGGTGGGTCTCCATTCAACAGGAGCCAGATGACCATGTAGTCTGTATCTGACAATAGGCTCCTGGGGCGTAGATCTCTGAATCATCTTTGTGTCCCTATAAGATACCTTTTTACTGGATGCTAACTAATGTCCATTGACTTAAATAATATAATAAAAGATAGACTATCTTCTTTGCTCTTGCTAATGCTGCTTCCAATGCACTGTGGCCATTCCTGGCATTGAGGGTAGGGGTGGTTTGTGGGCACAAAGCCCAACCTTCAATTCCTAGTGTAGAGGATCAGGCCTAACATTTATTAAGCAATTGTTTTGTTAGGCATTGTTCCAGATGCTTAACATGTAATATCACCATGACAAATCTATGGGGTAAGAATTATCATTAATCGTATTTTATGCTTGAGAAAACTGAAGTTCAGAATAGTTAAGTGAACTTTTTCAAGGACACACAGCTAGAAATCAAGCAAGGATTTTGAACCCAAGCATCTGATCCAGGATCTGTGCTCTTGACTTTTCAATGAACCACACTTACCTTTCTTGTCCTCTCCACTCCTCTTCTGTACCTCTGCAGCCTCCCGTCCTGACCTGCAAAACTTCCCTGCTTGCTGGCAGCCTAAGGGGCCACCTTCCAGTTCTCTTGAATGTTACTGCTCACAGTCAAAAGCAAACAAAATGAAAGTGTCAGCCAGTATCTTGGTTGTCCACCTGCTTGACACAGATGTGCCTCACTCTCTTATTTTTATCGAGCACATTTAGGGGTTCGCTTCAGCTTTTTTGTTTCTCCTTCATGGAAGATGTTTGGTCTGGATGCTTCTAGTAACAAACAGAAACCCAAACCTTCATGGCAAAGAGCTGCTGAAGAAAACTGAGGTGAGGGCCAGGCACGGTGGCTCATGCCTGTAGTCCCAGCATTTTCGGGAGGCCAAGGTAGGCAGATCACGAGGTCAGGAGTTCAAGACCAGCTTGGCCAACATGGTGAAACTCCATCTCTACTAAAGATACAACAAATTAGCCGGGCATGGTGGCGTACACCTGTAATCATAGCTACTCGGGAGGCTGAAGCAGGAGAATCTCTTGAACCCGGGAGGAGGAGGTTGCAGTAAGCCAAGATCATGCCATTGCACTCCAGCCTGGGTGACAGGGTGAGACTCCGCCTCAAAAAAAAATTAAAAAAAGAAAGAAAATTGAGGTGAGAGCAAACAGCACGAAAGCGAGACCAGTCTTCAAATCTTTGCTGGCACAAAGTAAATTTATTGAAATAATGGCTAGCACACCAAATTATGTATGTATGTATTTATTTATTTACTTACTTACTTACTTACTTACTGAGACAGGGTCTTGCTATGTTGCCCATACTGGCCTCAACCTTCTGGGCTTAAGTGATCCTCCCACCTCAGCCTCCCGAGTAGCTGGAACTATAGGCGTGTGCCACCACGCCTAGCTCACCAGGTTATTTAATGTAGCTGAAATAGTAATAAACTTCATTTTAAATTAATAACATTAATTTATGTTCTTTTACAATTCAGTAATTACTACCTATTTTACCACCCTGCGCAATCATTTTTTCTTCCCTTTATTCCTTCATGGAATTTATATTACAAAATAAACATAATTAACATGGATATGACACATACCTTCTGTTGTCTGTATGAACAGCCATAAATTTACAAGAAAATACTAATTAATTGACATGAAACCCTTTCTGGGTTGGGTTTCCCAGAAATGGGCTCTGACAGAAGTTAACACACAAGGCCTTTATTAGGCAGTGCTCTTAGGATCAACACATGAGGAAGGAGGGGAGGAAGCAGGACTAGGAAGTCCAGCTCCCATGCTGACCCAGCAAAGACTTCAGGACCCCAAAGGGTTGTCCTTCAGGTTGATGGCTCTTCAGAATTGCTCAGAGTTGGGGATACAATGCCAAGCCTTTATACTCCCACAGGCCAGCCCTGAAAGGACAGGTGATCTTAGATCAATCAGACAATGTTCTTCAAGTCCAGGGGATCACCAAAGACAGCTGACTGCTGTCTTCCTGCAGCATTCCTGGGAGGTAGGGGAATAAGTCTTTCATTCCTACTAGGGGATCTAGGTGGTGCGTGACACAGTCCACCACAGAAACAAGTTAATTGTAACTCATTTTGTTTCCAAACTCTAAGAAAAGTTATACCACTGCATCTCCTAAGCCGCAGCACGTTTCATCATTTCAGTCAAGGTATCAGTCATTTTCTCAGCCGATCTTGAATTATCCTGAGACTATGGCAGAAGCAAAGGTCATAGATGAGGCTCATCCCTAAGCTGAAAGGAAGCTAGCAGTGGGTGCTCCTGTCCACAGATCAGAACCCAAGGATACCAAGGGCCAGCTGAGGGTTTGGGTATCAATGGGGGTTTCGAGAACCAATTGCCCACAGATCCAAAGGGATGACTGTGTTTACAACTAAGTGTCGTGCAAGGCCACTGCACAAAGAGCAACAGAACAGGCAAGGCAAAGTGCGTCTGAAGAACAGAAGTGAAGAAGGTCCTAACTGCTAGGGTCCCCACAACAAAGTACCATAGACTGGGCCATTTAAACAACAGAATTCTTGAGGCCATGCCTGAGATCAAGATGTTGGCAGGATCTGTTTCTTCTGAGGCCTCTCTCCTGGACTGTAGATGGCCATCTTCTCCCGGGGTCTTTCCATGGTCTTCTTTCTGTACCTGTCTGTGTCCAGATCTCCTCTTCTTCTAAAGACACCAGTCATATTGGATTAGGACCCACCCTCATGACCTCATTTTAACATAATTACCACTTTCAATTTCCTATCTATCTCCACATAGAGTCGCATTCTGAGGTACTGGGGTTTAGAACTTCAACACATGAATTGTGTTGAAGGGAATACAATTCAGCCCACAGAAGGGGCTTTGAATTGGGTTTCTAAAAAAGGTGATTCAATTTTGACTGGCAGAAATGAGAGTGCAGAAGGGCATTCCCAAGGAGGGAAGAGGAAGCAAGCCCTGAGAGGAATGCGAGGGTATGGACAGGAATAGATTACGTTCTGCCCCTGGGAGCTCTGTCATGAAAGAATGCAGAGTGACTAAGTCCAGTTGGGCTGTGGGTGGACTGTAGTGGAGAAGGTGTAAGGTAGGACACAGGCCTGATAATGGAGGTGTTAGATGCCTTTGTGTAACAGTCCATAAAGTCGCGCCTAAAGATATGTCACAATCTATGATTTCCTATAAATAAATTTAATTTCTTCTTCAAGTCCTATCCTCCTGCATTGATAGAAAATGAACCTCAGGCTGGGTGCAGTGGCTTATGCCTTGTAATCCCAGCACTTTGGGAGGCCAAGGCAGGTGGATCACCTGAGGCCAGGTGTTTGAGACCAGCCTGGCTAACATGGCGAAACCCCGTCTCTACTAAAAATACAAAAATTAGTAGCCAGGCTTTGGTGATGCATGCCTATAGTAGTCCCAGCTACTTGGGAGGCTGAAGCACAAGAATTGCTTGAACCCAGGAGGCAGAGGTTGCAGTGAGCCGAGATCGTGCCATTGCACTCCAGCCTGGGCAACAGAAAAAAAAAAAAAGTCTCCAAAAAAAAAGAACCTCAGTCATTGTTTAGGCCCCACCTAGGGATGTGCCATCAAAGGAAACTCACAGAGTCAGAGGAGAAGGGATGGGGTAGGGTCCTCTGGTCATTGACCATCTCTGCACACAGGCTACAGTGGAGTCAGCCCTTGTTCCTGTCTGTATAGCTCCTTCCAGTCTCGTGGCGCTGTACAGTCATGTCACACTCAGGCTACCAAGATTTTTTGGGTTTTTTTTTTTCCTGTTTGTTTGTTTTTGTGATGAGGTCTCACTCTATCATTCAGGCTGGAGTGTAGTGATGCAAAATCGGCTCACTGCAACCTCTGCCTCCTGGGCTCATGGGAACCTCCTGCCTCAGCCTCCTGACTACAGGTGCATGCCACCATGTCCAGATAATTATTGCATTTTTTGTAGAGATGGAGTTTCACCATGTTGCTCAGGCCGGTCTTGAACTCTTGGACTCAAGCAATCTACCCGCTTTGGCCCCACGAAGTGTTGGGATTACAGACGTGAGCCACCGCGCCTGGCCTGAATTCAGTTTTAGATGGTCCCAATTTTGTTGGCAGTAACGAGTCCCAGTACTCAGGGGCCAGTCCAGTATATGCCTTCTTGCCTCCATTAGGCTTTATCAGGGTACGCACCATGTCAATATCATAGAGTTTTTCTCAAAGACTGCCTGATCTGAGGCTTGTTGGCCTTGGCATCTATAGTAAAAACCAGTGTGTTGTTTTCTCCACCTTCTTTGAGGTCAAGGGGAACTTAATGATGGCACTGTGGTTTCACTTGTTCCTCCTGAAAACACATTTTCTAGGGCCCTTTGGAGTCTCAGTGTGCTACTCCCCTGGAGGGTGACTCATGGGCCTTCCTCAGGAGGCTGTGGCTGCCTTGTAGTGTGGCTTTCTTGGCCTTCAAAGCCTTTGTTCTTGCCCTGATATTGTGATGGGCAGGAGGCTCCTCTTTGCCTTTGACGTCATCTTTGTATAAAGGTCTTAACTCATTTAACTCACATTTATGATGCATGAAAGATCTTTGCCACGTTTATAAGAAATTTTCAGTGGGACTGGGTGCAGTCTGACGCTGTAATCCTAACACTTTGGGAGGCTGAGGAGGGAGAATTGCATGAGGCCAGGAGTTTGAGACTGACATAGTGAGACCCTGTCTCTAAAAAAAATTTTTTTTTTTAATTAGCTGGGTGTTGATGTGTGCCTGTAGTCCCAGCTACTCAGGAGGCCGAGGTGGGAGGATCCCTTGAGCCCAGGCGTTAGAGGCTGCAGTGAGCTATGATCATGCCACTGCACTCCTGCCTGGGCAACAGAGCAAGACCCTGTCTCAAAAAACAAAACAAAAAGAAATGTGCAGTGAGACAGAGAGATGCTACCTGAGGAAAGGACACACAAAATTGCAGAACTTTGCTATATTCACCACAATCCAGAGTTGAGTCTTTAGGTCCAAAAACTCCACCTTTCTTCATTGTCCATGAAATGTACAAAAGTGTCCATGAAATGTACACTAGCCACAGAAAGGATCTGTACAGTGCAGATAGGCACGCCTGTCTTTCACAGATGATTGTATCTTTCTTTCATAGATAGGTGTACTGTCTTTTTATAACTTGATAACAATAGATATTAAAACCAGTATCCAAGGTGTTAATTTACAATGAGAAATATAACTGCCAAATAGGCAGAGCATGGTGAATCACACCTGTAATCCCAGCACTTTGGGAGGCCAAGGCAGGCAGATCACCTGAGGTCAAGAGTTTGAGACCAGCCTGGCCAACATGGTGAAACCCTGTCTCTACTGAAAATACAGAAATTATCTGGGTGTGGTGGCAGGCACCTGTAGTCCCAGCTACTCAGGAGGCTGAGGCAGGAGAATCGCTTGAACCCAGGAGAAGGAGGTTGCAGTGAGCCAAGATTGCACCACTGCACTCCAGCCTGGGCGACAGAATGAGACTCCATCTCAAAAAATAAAAAAATTTAAAAAAAGAAAGAAATGTAACTGCCAAATGGAGAAGTCATTAATATTGTCTAGTTAGAGTATTCTGTATCTTGAAAAAATATGTACTTGGGTAAAATCAGAAGTTAACTAAATGTGGAATTAGAACAAACAAAATTAGATGGTTTTATTATTTTTTAATTTGTTTTTTATTAAATTAGGCAGCCCTCAGAACCAGGACAGGTTCATAGAGCTCCCTCAATGGTTTTAATATCTATTGTCATCAAGTTATAAAAAGACAGTGTACCTAGCTATTAAAGAAGGATACACTCATCTATGAAAGGCAGGCATGCCTATCTGCACTGTACAGATCCTTTCTGTAGTTAGTGTACTGCTCAGATATGGAGTCATCATGGTACCAACTTGGTTTGTTTTCTTTTTCTTCTCTTTCTTTCTTTCTTTCTTTCTTTCTTTCTTTCTTTCTTTCCTTCCTTCCTTCCTTCCTTCCTTCCTTCCTTCCTTCCTTCCTTCCTTCCTTCTTTCTTTCTTTCTTTCTTTCTTTCTTTCTTTCTTTCTTTCTTTCTCTCTTTCTTTCTTTCTTTCTTTCTTTCTTTGTCTGTCTGTCTTTCTTTCTTTCTTTTGAGACTGGGTCTCTGTCACCAAGGCTGGAGTGTAGCATCATGATCATGGCTCACTGCAACCTCAAACTCCCGGACTCAAGCCATCCTCCCACATCAGCCTCCCAAGTCGCTAGGACTACAGGCACACATCACTACTCCTGGCTAATTTTTTTTTAATTAAAAATTAAACTATTTCAAAAAACATTTTTAAAGAGCAATCAAGGTGGGAGCAATCAAGCTTCCCAAGGTGCTGGGATTACAGGTGTGAGCCACTGTGCCTGGCCCCTGCTTTAGTATTTAGGGAAGCAAAGATGTCCACATCCTAATCCCCAAAACCTATGAATATGTTAGGTTCTGTGTCTGGGGTGTTTTTTTACACCAAGCAATTCTCCAGCATCAGCTGGATGTCAAACATTTCAATTAATTCAGACACAAATTACCTAGAGTTAGCTTGCTTCAGACTTAAGGGTTCAGTCCCACAAGACTGTCCCCACTTCAGACTGCACTTGCAAGTCTGATGCCATATCCATAGTTCTGGCTGATATAACTCAGGGGTTCCCATGACCCCTTCTTTAGGTCTGATATTAATAATTTGCTAGAATGGCTCACGGAACTCAGAAAAACTTTTCCTACTTTTACTGGTTTATTATAAAGCACACAACTCAGGAAGAGTCAGATGGAAGAGGTGCATAGGGCACGGTATTGGGCAGGGGTTGGTATGGAGCTTCCAAACCCTCTCCAGGAGTATGACCCTCCCAGTAAGTCAATGTGTTCATCAACTTGGAAGCTCTTTGAATCTTTTTGTTCAAGAGTTTATATAAAGCTCAATCCTCAATCCCCTTTTCCCTCCCAGAAGGTTGGTGAATAGGGCTGAAACTTCCAACCCTCTAAACACTTGTTTTTTTTGGTGACCAGCCCCCATCTAGGCCCCACATCAACTCACCTCAGTAGCGTAAACTCAGGTGTGATCAAAGGGAGTTCATATGGAAATTGTGCCACTGAACTCTCCAGCCTGGGTGACAGAGTGAGATCAAAAAAAAAAAAAAAAAAAAAAAAAAACAGAAAGGGGATGGAGGCTCATAGTTACTGCTGCAGGGCTTTCACCCTGCCTGGACCAGGTGCCATTTAAAAGCGCACCCTTGGCTGGGTGCAATGGCTTATGCCTGTAATCCCAATGCTTTGGGAGGCCAAGGCAGGCAGATCACCTGAGGTCAGGAGTTTGAGACCAGCCTGGCCAACATGGCAAAACCCCGTTTCTACTAAAAATACAAAAATTAGCTGGGCATGGTGGCATGCACCTGTAATCCCAGCTACTTGGGAGGCTGAGACAGGAGAATCACTTGAGCCCAGGAGGTGGAGGTTGCAGTGAGCCGAGATCACACCACTGCACTCCAGCCTGGGCGAGAGAGCAAGACTCTGTCTCAAAAAAAAAAAAAAAAAAAAAAGTGCACCCTACACTCACCCTGCTTATTGGGCTCATCAAGAAGTGCCTGGGCTCCATGCAGCAAAAAATACCATGTGTGTTTGTGATGGAGGTGAAAAAGGAGCCTTCTGCCAAAAGGGAGCAGCAGATTAGCCATACCTGTGGGCTCAACTAAATAGAAAACCCAACAAACAAGCCAAAAAAGATTTTAAATTTTTCTACATTCAAAAGAAAACACAAACGGATTTTTTGGGAACCTTGAGGAGGACTTCAAACAGGCTCCAGAGTGCTGGATACCAGCAAAGGAAATAGAACAATTAAATGGGAATCCAGCACCTGATGAAAATGGACACATTCTTGGTTGAGTACCAGTAGAAAAAAACAACAAACAGTACTGCTGGCATTCCTCTGTATTTCATTATGAATTTGAAATTGCCCTGGTACTAAAGCATCATCCTGATGAACCTGGGCTTTTGGAAATTAGTGTAGTGCCACTAATTTTAGAACAAACACTGGAGCTTATAGGAACAGATATCAACGGAAACCCATGTGGGTTAGGAAGCAAGAAGCATCCATTACATCTTCTTATACCACATGGAGCATTCCAAATAAGAAATCTACCCGTGGCTGGGCGCGGTGGTTCAAGCCTGTAATCCCAGCACTTTGGGAGGCCGAGGCAGGCGGATCATGAGGTCAGGAGATCGAGACCATCCTGGTTAACACGGTGAAACCCCGTCTCTACTAAAAATACAAAAATTAGCCGGGCGTGGTGGTGGGCGCCTGTAGTCCCAGCTACTCGGGAGGCTGAGGCAGGAGAATGGCGTGAACCCCGGAGGCGGAGCTTGCAGTGAGCCGAGATCGTGCCACTGCACTCCAGCCTGGGCAACAGAGCGAGATTTCATCTCAAAAAAAACAAAAACAAAAACAAAAGAAATCTACCCATTTGGGGCCAGGCGTGGTGGCTCACACCTGTAATCCCTGCACTTTGGGAGGCTGAGGAGGGTGGATCACGAGGTCAGGAGTTCGAGACCAGACTGGCCAACATGGTGAAACACCTTCCCTACTAAAAATACAAAAATTAGCCTGGCGTGGTGGTGGGCACCTGTAGTCCCAGCTACTTGAGAGGCTGAGGCAGGAGAATCACTTGAACCTGGAAGGCAGAGGCTGCAGTGAGCTGAGATTGTGCCACTGCACTCCAGCCTGGGTAACAGAGTGAAACTCTGTCTCAAAAAAAAAAAAAAAAAAGAAAGAGAGAAAGAAAGAAAAGAAAGAAATCTACCCATTTGGAAATACAATGGTCTCTTGTCCTGCTTTGAAGTTTGCAAAGAGGGTAAAATTGAAGGAATAGTATGGCATTGCAAGTCACGTCTTACATGGGTGGCAGCAGGCAAAGAGAGCTGTGGGAAAACTCCCCCTTACAATAATCATCAGATCTGGTGAGACTTACTCACTACCACAAGAACAGTATGGGAAAGACCTGCCCCATGATTCAATTAGCTCTCCACCCTGTCCCTCCCACAACACATGGGAGTTCAAGATGAGATTTGGGTGGGGACACAGCCCAACCATATCAATATGTTAAAGTTTTCTTCAGAAAAATATACAGCACAATTATGCAGCAATAGCATTAAGTGCCTAACACAATGCCTAAGTGCTCAAAAAAGATGCATTTTCCTTCCTGTATTTATTATTTCCACAAATACTAATTGCATGCCTACTACGTTCCCAGCACCATTCAAGGCACTAGGGAGAGATCTCTTCCCTCATAGAGCTTGTGTTCTTTTTTTCTTTTCTTTCTTTTTTTTTTTTTTTTGAGATGGGGTCTTGCTTGTCACCAGGCTAGAGTGTAGTGGCATGATCTCGGCTCACTGCAACCCCCACCTCCCAGGTTCAAGCAATTCTCCTGCCTCAGCCTCCTGAGTAGCTGGGACTACAGGTGTGCGCCACCATGCTCAGTTAATTTTTGTATTTTTAGTAGAGACAAGATTTCACCATGTTGGCCAGGATGGTCTCGATTTCTTGATCTTGTGATCTGCCTGCCTCAGCCTCCCAAAGTGCTGGGATTACAGGCGTAAGTGCATTCTTAGCACTTAGCAAGTAAGACAGAAATTATAATTTAATTTGGCCAGCATAGGTTGGATTTAAGAAAAAAAACTTTTTATTATGACAATTTCAAACATACAGAAAAGGAGGGAGGGTACAAAATGAACCACCATGTGCCCATCACCCAACTTCTATAATTATCAACATTTTACTGATCTTTGCACAGGATTTTTTTTTTTTTTTTTTGAGATGGAGTTTCACTCTTTTTTGCCCAGGCTGGAGTGCAATGGCGTGATCTCAGCTCTCTGCAACCTCTGCCCCCCAGGTTCAAACAATTCTCTTGCCTCAGCCTCCCAACTAGTAGCTGGAATTACAGGCAACTGGCTAATTTTTTTTTTTTTTTTTTGAGACAGAATCTCACTCTGTCATCAGGCTGGAGGGCAGTGGCGTGATCTTGACTCACTGCAACCTCCGCCTCCTAGTTCAAGCGATTCTCCTGCCTCAGCCTCCCGAGTAGCTGGGACTACAGGTGTGCACCACCACGCCCAGCTCATTTTTGTATTTTTAGTAGAGATAGGGTTTCACCATGTTGGCCACCATGTTGGCCAGGATGGTCTCAATCTCTTGACCTCAATCACTTTGCCTCAGCCTCCCAAAGTGCTGGGATTACAGGCATGAGCCACTGCGCCTGGCCTAATTTTGTATTTTTAGTAGAGATGGGGTTTCTCCATGTTGGTCAGGCTGGTCTCAAACTCCTAACCTCAGGTGATCGGCCCACCTTGGCCTCCCAAAGTGCTGGGATCACAGGTGTGAGCCACTGCACCTGCTATACAGGATATTTTAAATATTTATATTAGTTATCAATAATTAAGTGTAAGGAATTTTAAAGAAATTTCATATAAAAAAATTTCAGAGCATTTGACAGCACTGGACCCACATTTCCACACAGCAACAATTAGCTATACCTAAGAACCTTCTGACACTAGCTAGATGGGCTAATGCATATATCTGATTACCATATTACTGACCTCCCTATTGTCTCTCCTGTACCAAAGTCTAGTGACAGACACTATTGTTAAATAAACTTTTTTTTTTAGCCACCACACTTGGCTATTTTTAATTTTTTTGTTTGTTTGTTTTTGTTTTTGTAGAGAAGAGGTCTCACCATGTTTCCCAGGCTGGTCTCAAACTCCTGAGCTCAAGCCATCTTCCTGCCTCCACCTCCTAAAGTGCCAGGATTACAGGTGTGAGCCACTGCCCCAGCAGATATTACTGTTATTGTTTGTCTGTTGGTTTGAGACTGAGTCTCACTCTGTTGCCCAGGCTGGAGTTCAGTGGCACTGCAACCTCTGCTTCTAGGGCTCAAGCAATCTTCCCACCTCATCTTCCCGAGTAGCTGGGACTACAGGCTCACGCCACCACACCTGGCTGATTTTCGTAATTTTTTGTAGAGACAAGATTTCACAGATTGCCTGGGCTGTTCTCAAACAACGTCACTCAAGCAATGCACCTGCCTCAGTCACCCAAAGTGCTGAAATTACAGGTGTGAGCCTGCTTGTTATTGTTGCTGCTTTTATTGTTTTGAAACAGAGTCTCACTCTGTTACCCAAGCTGGAGTGCAATGGTGCGATCTTGGCTCACTGCAACCTCACCTCCCAGGTTCAAGCGATTCTCCTGCCTCAGCCTCCCGAGTAGCTGGGATCACAGGCATCTACCACCACGCCCAGCTAATTTTTGTATTTTTAGTAGAGATGGGGTTTCAACATGTTGGCCAGGCTGGCCTCGAACTCCTGACCTCAGGCGATCCACCCGCCTGGGCCTCCCAAAGTGCTGGGATTACAGGCATGAGCCACCACGACCAGCCTCATTCATTACATTTTGAATGTAACTAATTTCATTTCTCCTTAGCTTTAATTTGGGGAATACCTTACTGTGATCCTCAAGCACATGTGATTTTCCCTTCACTAATCTTATCAGTTCTTTTTATTTTAGTTTAGTTTTTAACCACATGCTTTCACTTTGATTTTCCTATCCTTAAAGAAAGAGAGAAAATTTTCAAAGCCATACTCAAGTTTTACAATTTCAGTGATACCTACTTGGCTAAACTTATTACTTTTCTATATTTTAAAACTATACACACAGTTACTTCTTCTGGATGCAAAGTTAAATGCCACAATGGGAAATAAAGGCCATGAGCTAATAGAGCTGTGATGTATTTTTGTGTTTTTTGTTTGTTTGTTTGTTTTTCGAGATGGAGTCTTGCTCTGTCACCAGGCTGGAGGGTAGTAGCGCGATCTCTGCTCACTGCAACCTCCGCCTTCCGGGTTCAAGGGATTTCCCTGCCTTAGCCTCCCAAGTAGCCGAGACTACAGGCGTGTGCCAGCATTCCTAGCTAATTTTTTAATATTTTAGTAGAGATGGGGTTTCCCTGTGTTGGCCAGGATGGTCTCGATCGCCTGACCTTGTGATCTGCCTGCCTCGGCCTCCTGAAGTGCTGGGATTACAGGTGTGAGCCACTGCGTGTGATGTGCTTTTGATTGTCCTTTTTCCTTTGAAAAAATATTTCTGTGGTATCTATTCTGTGCAAGGCACAGATAAATACAACCCACATAGCACCTAGACAAAGAGATAACGATTTTAAGCACAACAGAAGCCTAAGAACAATAGAATAAAGCAACAAAATTAAAAGAGCATTGCTTTTGGATCTCATGAGAGACCACAGAGTTGTTACTTTTTAATTGTTATAACAAAGGCATACAAATTTCTTTGGTTGCCAAAATCAGTCTTCAGGACTAAATTCCATTTCTGGGAGGACCTCAAGTGGTCCTGTTTTCCCTTGGAAAAAGCCCTAGGAAATGCTCAACATATCATCATATCACTTGCATTCGAGGGTGGATTCAAATGAAGGTCTTGGAGGCCCTAAGAATCTTACCTAGGTCAATTCTCCCTCAGGAAATTCCCCCTCAGGTCAATCCATAAAGTCATTATTAGTGTCCTGACTTAAAGCAGAAACCAATTCCTTGAACAAGGTGGGCACAGAAGGAAGAAAACTTCTGGGACAGAGTGGCTTTAATTTCAACCAACCAAAGGGACAAAGATGCTTTGGAATGTTTTAGGCTGGCTAGTGATACTCCCCAGCAGAAAATAAACCAGCTGGGTGTAGTGGCTCATGCCTGTAATTCCAATGCTTTGAGAGGCAGAGACAGGATGCCCTTTTGAGGCCAGGAGTTCCAGCCTGGGGAACATAGTGAGACCTTGTCTCTATAAAAAAAGAAGAAAATACAGAAAATAAACCAAAGCCTTGCCCATCATTCTACAAGGGACATATTTCTACACTGGAGATGCCTGAGTTGTCCTTTCCAGTTGAGGAGCTGTATATATTTAAAAAGTAGAACTATATCTGAGATTGAAATACTTCTTCAACCCCCATATACCTCCTTTTTTAGATTCTGTTGACCATTATTAAATCTCCAGATTTCTATATGTTCCTGAAGTTTAATTTGGGAACTTGACCCTCCTAGCAGTATGGAATTTAGAGGCCTGGAATTCTTCTCTACAAACTAATAAGTTCTGAGTGGGAAGCAGAATCACTTGGGTGTGAGTTAAGTTCCCTTTTCAGAGACAGAATGGCATGAGATTGACAGCAGGCATTCTGAAGTCAGAACACCTGGTTTCAAATCCCAGCTCAGTTACTGACTGGTCATATGACCTTGGGCATGTTACTTAACCAGTCTGAACTTGGTTCCTCCTCTAGAAACTTGGAACAAAAATGATTCCTAACTCACAGGATAATAAGTAGAATTTTCATTATCTATGGCTGTGTAACAAATTATTCCAAAACTTAGTCATTCAAACCAATAATTTCTTTATTTTTCCTTTTTTTTTTTGAGAGCAATTCAAGGGAAGGGTAAATAGACTCCACCTCTTTTTTTTTTTCTTTGAGACGGAGTTTCACTCTTGTTGCCCAGACTGGAGTGCAATGGCACGATCTCGGCTCACTGTAACCTCTGCCTCCCGGGTTCAAGCGATTCTCCTGCCTCAGCCTCCCAAGTAGCTGGGATTCCAAGCGTCCACCACCATGCCCAGCTAATTTTTTTTTCTTTTTGTATTTTTAGTAAAGACGGGGTTTCACTGTGTTGGACAGGCTGGTCTTGAACTCCAGCCCTCAGGTGATCCACCCACTTTGGCCTCCCAAAGTGCTGGGATTACAGGCATGAGCCACCGGGCCCGGTCTTTTTTTTTTTTTTTTTGAGACGGAGTCTCACTCTGTCGCGCAGGCTGGAGTGCAGTGGCACGATCTTGACTCACTGCAACCTCTGCCTCCAGAGTTCAAGCAGTTCTCTTGCCTTAACCTCCCAAGTAGCTGGGATTACAGGTGCGTGCCAGCATGCACTGCTGATTTTTGTAATTTTTAGTAGCGATGTGGTTCGCCATGTTGGCCAGGCTGGTCTCGAACTCCTGACCTCAGGTGATCCACCCACCTTGGCCTCCCAAAGTGCTGGGATTACACGCGTGAGCTACTGCGCCCAGCTGCTTCAATATTTCATCTACAAAATAGCAGTAGTAAGTATATCTACCTCAGAATTATTATAAAGGTTAAATGAAATATTACATGTAGGCCGGGGGTGGTGGCTCACGCATGTAATCCTAACACTTTGGGAGGCCAAGGCGGGCAGATCCCTTGAGGCCAGGAGTTCAATACCAGCCTGACCAACATGGCGAAACTCCATCTCTTCTAAAAATATAAAAATTAGCTGGGCATGTTGGTGCACTTCTGTAATCCTAGCTACTTGGGAAGCTGAAGCAGGAGAATTGCTTGTACCTGGGAGGCATAAGTTTCAGTGAGCCGAGATCAAGCCACTGTACTCCAGCCTGGGTGACAGAGCCTGGGTGACAGAGCAAGACTCCGTCTGAAAAAATAAAAAATAAAATGAAATATTACATGTAAAAAGCATAGAAAAGCTGATTTAAAAAAGAAATTTTTTGCGGCTAGGCACGGTGGCTCAAGCCTGTAATCCCAGCACTTTGGGAGGCCCAGGCGGGTGGATCACCTGAGGTCGGGTGTTCGAGACCTGCCTGACCAACATGGAGAATACAAAAAATACAAAAATCTCTACTAAAAATACAAAATCAGCCAGGCGTGGTAGTGAATGGCTATAATCCCAGCTACTCGGGAGGCTGAGGCAGGAGAATAGCTTGAACCCAGGAGGTGGAGGTTGTGGTGAGCCGAGATTGCATCACCACACTCCAGCCTGGGCAATAAGAGCAAAACTCTGTCTGAAAAAAAAAGAAAAAGAAATTTTTCAGCTGGGCGCAGTGGCTCACGCCTGTAATCCTAACACTTTGGAAGGCTGAGGCAGGTGGATTATCTGAGGTCAAGAGTTCGAGACCAGCCTGGCCAACATGGTGAAACCCCGTCTCTACTAAAAATACAAAAATTAGCCAGGCATGGTGGCACACGCCTGTAATCCCAGCTACTCAGGACACTGAAGCAGAAGAATTGCTTGAACCCAGGAGACGGAGGTTGCAGTGAGCCGAGATCGTGCCACTGCACTCCAGCCTGGACGACAGAGGAGACTCTGTCTAAAAAAAAAAAAGAAAGAAACTGTTCTTCAGACTTATTGTGGTACATATATAAGGTATGGTTCTAGGTAGTTTTCTCCAGACTGTCAACTAGTTGTCTCAACATTCATAAAACAATCCTTTCTTCTATTTAGTAGTGTCTTTGTGTTATATATTAAATGATCATTTGTAATAAGGTTCTATTTCTGAGGTTCCTATTTCAGTCCCATGAATCTATTTATTTGTTCCATTATTTAAATTATTGTTGCATCATAATGTCATTTACCATCTTGACAGCGACTGTCTCCTCTTTACTCTCGTTTTTAAAGCTATTCTTTGATACCTTAACCTGTTTAGTGAACTTTTTTTATTTTTTAAGACAAACTCTCACTCTGTCACCCAGACTGGAGTGCAGTGGTACAATCTTAACTCACCGCAGCCTCAATCTCCCAGGCTCAAGTGATCCTCCTGCCTCAGGCTCCTGAGGAGCTAGGACTAAAGGCATGCACTACTACACCTGGCTAATTTTTTAAAATTGTTTTTTTGTAGAGACAAGGTCTCACTATGTTACCCAGGCTGGTCTCCACCTCCTGGGCTTTAAGTGATCCTCCCACCTCAGCTTCCCAAATTGCTAGGGTTATAGGTGTGAGCCACCACGCCCAGCCTAGTGAACTTTTTGTTTTTTCTCACTCATAGTTGTGACCAGTGAACTTTTATCAGTTTCATCTACTTCTAAGAAAAATCTTATTGGTTTAGCATGCTGTTCAAACTCCTAAAAAAAAAAAATAAAAATCATATTAGTATTTTCATTGGAATGATGTTTTAGTTAAAACTTGATGTGAAAATATATTATTTTCCTTTTTTCTCCTTCCAGAACCCTTTAGCTCATGTCATCTTTAAATTTCCAGTAATACAATCCTGTTCTTTTTTTCTTTTTTTTTTTTTGAGATGGAGTCTCACTCTGTCACCCATGCTAGAGTGCAGCAGCGTGATCTAGGCTCACTGCAACCTCTGCCTCCCGGGTTTAAGTGATTCTTGTGCCTCAGTCTCCCAAGTAGCCGGGACTACAGGCGTGTACCACCATGCCAGCTAATTTTTGTGTTTTTTAGTAGAGACAGGGTTTGACCATGTTGGTTAGGCTGGTCTCAAACTCCTGGCCTCAAGTGATCCACCCGCCTTGGCCTCTCAAAGTGCTAAGACTACAGGTGTGCGCCACTGTGCCTGGCCTCAGTAATACAATCTTCCCTTAAGTATATTCTGGGTTTTTTTTTGTTTGTTTGTTTGTGGGTTGTTTCTTTGTTTTTGTTTTGTTTTGTTTTGTTTTTTAGTATGCCTGTCTTGGCACTTTAAGTATATTCTCAAGGTTTTTTTGCCCTTTTAGTGGCAACTATCTGTTTCTTTTATCATAATATTTTCAAGGTGGTTAGTGCTGGTGGATAAGCATACATTTTATCATTTATTTACTCTTTTTTCCTTTTATATTAAATGTCAGTTGTAGAGGGCCAGGTGCAGTGGCTCACGCCTGTAATCCCAACACTTCGGGAGGCTAAGACGAGCAGATCATCTGAGGTCAGTAGTTCGAGACCAGCCTGGCCATCATGGTGAAACCTTGTCTCTACTAAAAAATACAAAAAATTAGCTGGGTGTGATGACACACACCTGTAATCCCAGCTAGTTAGGAGGCTGAAGCAGGAGAATTGTTTGAACCCGGGAGGCGGAGGTTGCAGTGAGCCAAGATCATGCCACTATATTCCAGCCTGGGGGACAAGAGCACGACTCAGTCTCAAAAAAAAAAAAAAAAAAAAAAAGTCAGTTGTAGAGCATTCAGTTAATCATATCTCTCAATTCATTGCTTAATACAAAGTCAGCTACATAATGCCTACTACTGGGTTTGTTTGTTTGTTTTGTTTTTGAGACAGAGTTTTGCTCTTGTTGCCCAGGCTGGAGTGCAATGGTACAATCTCAGCTCATGGCAACCTCCACCTCCGGGGTTCAAGCAATTCTCCTGCCTCAGCCTCCCAAGTAGCTTGGATTAGAGGCACGTGCCACCACACCTGGCTAATTTTGTGTTTTTAGTAGAGACGGGGTTTTACCATGTTGGTAAGGCTGGTCTTGAACTCCTAACCTCAGGTGATCCACCCACCTCGGCCTCCCAAAGTGTTGGGATTACAGGCGTGAGCCACCGTACCCAGCCTGGTTCATTTTTAAAATTTATTTTTGTTTCCTTCAATGTAGACACCAGTGAGAATTGCTGTGTTCTGCATAAAGAATGCCCCAATCCTGAATCCCATTTTTTTCTCCTCACACTGATGTTCTTTTGCTGTTGTTGTTGTTTGTTTTTAGAAAAGAAATGAAGTTTCGAGATGTTGCCCAGACTAGTCTCGAACTCCTGGGCACAAGTGATCCGCCTGCCTTGGCCTCCCAAAGTGCTGGGATTATAGGAGTGAGACACTATGCCCAGCTTCTAATGTGTGTGTGTGTTTTTTTCTTTTGTAGAGATGAGGTCTTGCTATGCTGCCCAGGCTGTTCTTGAACATCGGAGCTCAAGCAATCCTCCTGCCTCAGCCTCCCAAAGTGCTGGGATTATAGGTGTGAGCCACCGCACCCAGCCTAATGGTTTTATATAGGTTGTAAACACATTTCTATGTGTTTTAATTTACATAAATGAGATATGGTATTTTTTTTGTTTGCTTTGTTTTGTCTTTTCTTTTTTTTTGAGAGAGAGTCTCTGTCACTCAGGCTGGACCTCCCAGGCTCAAGCAATCCTCTTGCCTCAACCTCTGGAATAGATGGAACCACAGGCGTGCACCACCACATCCAGCTAATTTTTTTTAGTTTTTCATAGAGATGGGGTCTCCCTAGGTTGCCCGGGTTTGTTTGTTCTATTTCTTACTTCTTTACTCTTCAGCATTATGTTTTTGTTTTTGAGACAGATTGTTGCTCTGACGCTCAGGCTAGAATGCAGTGGCATGATCACAGCTCACTGCAGCTTCAACCTCCTGGGTTCAAGGGACCCTCCCACCTCAGCCTCTCCAGTAGCTGGGACTACTGGAAAGAATATCCTTGTATGACTGTCCTTCAGACCTGTGCAAGAATTTCCCTGGCATATGCACAATATATCCAGAGATAATTGAGTCAGAAGTATATACTAACTTTTTTCACCGAATTCTGTCAGAATGCTTTCTAGAATACCTGAATCAGTTTACCCTACTTTCCCATATACTTGCCAAACTGAGATGTAGCATTCTTTATCATTTTTGCCAGTCTGATGAGTGTCAAATGGTATAATATCTTTGCTTTAATTTTTATTTGCTTTCTAGTGAGGCTGATTATGTCTTCATTATTTGTTAGCCCTTTGGACTTCTCTTGCTTCAGATGGCCTAATCATATCTTTTTCCTGTTTTTCTACTGAGTTTCCAATATTTTCTTGCTGATTTGCTGGAGTTATTTATATTCTAGTTTTGATGCCCTGAAGGTTTTAGCCATTGCTATTATCTTTTCCAACTCAGTCACCTGTCTCCTAAGTTTGTACTTCATTGAACACAAATCTTTAAATTTTATGCAGTCACATTCAATTTTTTTTTCTTTTTCTTTTTCTATTTATTTATTTATTTGAGACAGAGTTTTACTCTTGTCACCCTGGCTGGGGTGCAGTGCACAGTTTCAGCTCACTGCAACCTCTGCTTCCCAGGTTCAAGCAATTCTTCTGCCTCAGCCTCCTGAGTAGATGGGGTTACAGGCATGCGCCACCATGCCCGGTTAATTTTGTATTTTTAGTAGAGACAGGTTTCACCATGTTGGTCAGACTGGTCTCAAACTCCTCACCTCAGGTGATCTGCCCACCTCGAGTTCCCAAAGTGCTGAGATTACAGGCACAAGCCACCTCGCCCAGCCCTCATTTTTTTTTTTTTTTAATCTCATGTTGGTATTTTGGATCCTGCTCAAGTTTTCCTCCTGATTCACAAACATAGTCCCCTGCATTTTCTATTAATATTATTTTAGTAGATAGTAGAATCCATTTTGAGTCCCCTTTACACATGGTAAAAACAGAGAGCTCAGGCTTGATTTTTCTCTGTAAAACTGTAAGCCAGATTTATCATGCCACCTAAGAAACAATCCATCCTTTTATTATTGTTTTGTGATGCTACCTTTACCAAATATCAAGGCTCGCTCCTGTAATCCCAACACTTTGGGAGGCTGAGGCAGGAGGATCACTGGAGGCCAGGAGTTCAAGACCAGACTGGGCAAAATAGCAGGACCCCTGTCTCTAGAAACAACCAACCAACCAAACAACCAAAACAAATGTTTTAATTTAATCACATTTGTTTCTCGCAGGAATAAAACAATTATTAATCATATCATGAGTGTCAGAATGTCTTCAGATCTGTATCAAGCCCCTAGAATGCTTGCCTACTTAAGTCCTTTACACATGGATTATTTATTTATTTATTTATTTATTTATTTATTTATTTTCGAGACAGAGTTTCACTCTTGTCCCTCAGGCTGGAGCACAATGGTGAGATCTTGGCTCACTGCAACCTCTGCCTCCCGGGTTCAAGCGATTCTCCTGCCTCAGCCTCGAGAGTAGCTGAATTGCAGGCGCGCGCCACCATGCCCAGCTAATTTTTGTATTTTTAGTAGAGACAGGGTTTGGCCATGTTGGCCAAGCTGGTCTCGAACTCCTGACCTCAGGTGATCTGCCGGTCTCAGCCTCCCAAAGTGCTGGGATTACAGGCGTCAGCCGCCACGTCCGGCCCTTTTCACATGGATTTTTCAGGCTTGGGGGTTTCTTCCTTGCCCATTCTTCAGACCGCACAATACAAGTGCCCAGAATATGGGGGACCTTTATCAGGTACCCTAGTTATTGTATGGAGTCGGTTGACAAGCCTCATTTTGCAGGAACTTGTGTCTACTCTTCCATTCCCTTGATCTGAATTCTTAGTGTGCCTCATTTTCCATGAACTGGATTATTTCAGGTTTTTGGTCTCCAGCCTAAAACTGCTGTTACTGCTGATACTTGCTCTCCAAATGTTAATCCCCTCCCTAGGAAGCTCCACATCCCTCCCAGTTTGTCTTCTCTCTGAGGTCCCTGTTAAATTTCTCTCACTCTGTCTGCCTGTGCAAAGATGAGATAAAAATGAAATTTTCAACCATAATGTCCACCAAAGGAGGGTAGAGCCTGGTAAATAAAAGCCTTTTTGTTCTACTGAACATTTGGATGTGTTTGGATATGCAAAACTGGGTCCACATCTTAGCTTGGAAGTAGACAGCAGCGAGAACTGCTGTGTTCTGTATAAAGAATATGAATTTGCATTTGGGGGCTGCAGTTCAGGAAGGAGAGGGTGCTGAAATGATACAAGACCCAGGAGAGAAGAGAAACAATCTAGCCAGGGTGTTACTAAATACCTATATGAGTCAGAAGCCAATAGAAAAATTCCTTGGGGCCGGGTACGGTGGCTCACGCCTGTAGTCCCAGCACTTTGGGAGGCCGAGGCGGGCGGATCACGAGGTCAGGAGATGGAGACCATCCTGGCTAACACGGTGAAACCCCGTCTCTACTAAAAAATACAAAAAATTAGCCGGGCGAGGTGGCAGGTGCCTGTAGTCCCAACTACTCGGGAGGCTGAGGCATGAGAATGGCGTGAACCTGTGAGATCGCGCCACTGCACTCCAGCCTGGGTGACAGAGCGAGACTCTGTCTCAAAAAAAAAGAAAAGAAAAAGAAAAATTCCTTGGAAAAGAACTTTTAAGAAGTATCTAGTATTTGGCTGGGAGCGGTGGCTCATGCCT
The DNA here is from genome assembly GCF_028885625.2 of Pongo pygmaeus. Classification (NCBI taxonomy): domain Eukaryota; kingdom Metazoa; phylum Chordata; class Mammalia; order Primates; family Hominidae; genus Pongo; species Pongo pygmaeus. Next base: position 62,435,161 of record NC_072377.2, read on the forward strand.
GTAATCCCAGAACTTTGGGAGGCCGAGGCAGGCAGATCACCTGAGATCAGGAGTTCAAGACCAGCCTGGCCAACATGGCGAAACCCTATATAATAAAAATACAAAAATTAACTGGGCATGGTGGCACACACCTGTAGTCGCAGCTACTCGGGAAGCTGAGGCAGGAGAATCGCTTGAAGTCGGGAGGCAGAAGTTGCAGTGAGCTGAGATCGCACCACTGCATTCCAGCCTGGGTGACAGGACAAGACTCTGTCTCAAAAAAAAAAGAAGTATCTAGTATTCAAGTGGAAGGGTTCATGTTGTTGAACTGTGAATACCCATACCTCATTCATTTTCACTCCCCAAATTTTCATCAAAATCTGATAAAAAACAAAAATGTACTGGGTGCAGTGGCTCACACCTGTTAAATCCCCAAACTTTGGGAGGCTGAGGTGGGAGGATCACTTGAGGCCAGGAGTTGAAGACCAGCTTGGGCAACATGATGGGATCTTGTCTCTAGAAAAAAAAAATGTTAAAACATTAGCTGAGCATGATGGCATGTGTCTGTGGTAGCAGCTACTTGGGAGGCTGAGGTGGGAGGATCACTTGAGCCTAAGAAGTTGAGGCTGCAGTGAGCCATGATCTTGCCACTGCACTCCAGCCTGGGCAACAGAGCAAGAACCTGTCTCAAAAAACAAAAGCAAAAATACCTCACGTTGGCTGGGCAAAGTGGCTCATGCCTGTAATCTCAGCACTTTGGGAGGCTGAGGCGGTTGGATCACATGAGGTCAGGAGTTTGAGACCAGCCTGATCAATATGGTGAAACCCCGTCTCTACTAAAAATACAAAAATTTGTGGTGATGTGCACCTGTGGTCCCAGCTACTCAGGAGGCTGAGACAGAAGAATTGCTTGAATCTGGGAGGCAGAGGTTGCAATGAGCAGAGATTGTGCTATTTGCACTTCTAGCCTGAGCGACAGAGCAAGACTCCGTCTAAAAAAAAAAAAAAAAACTTCATGTTAACAGATAATAACATCTGTGGAGGTGGGTGTGGGGTGGGAGGTGAGCAGTGGAGTGAGTAGTGGTATTATAAGTATGTATCAATTGAAACAGGTAATGAAATTAACCAATGGATCCGCACGGTGTAGAATGGAACACCTGTGTAAGAAATAAGGTGACAATCTATTAACTGACCCTGCTTAGTGGAAGCCAGAAGCAGAGAAACACAAGGAGAAGGAGGAGGAGGAAGAAGAATGAAGAGGTGAAAATAGCTAATACTTACAAGACATGCCAGGATTTGTTCTAAATGCTTTGTTTATACATATAAAGGTGACCATGAGAACGTCATACCTTCCCCAACATCTACCTCCTCCCTCCCAGAGAGTCACAGAAATCTTAGGGAGAGCTTTGGACTTCCCATAGTAAGTAACTAGCATTCAAGCCAATCTTGTCTAGATCTCATACGTAGGAGACTTCAGATAACACCTGGGTAGCATTTAAGCTTTAGCTCTTACTTCCAAGAATGCTCCAAGGGAGGTTTAAGCCATAGTACAATGTTATATCACAGCTTCCTTCCAGCTTCTAGTCCTGAAAGTGCCCTCAAACTCATCATTAGAGCATACCTTTATTGTATTTTCAAGTGTATCATAACTATTGTGTATATTTAAATAGGCAAAAGTTCCTTTTGTGGACCTTGATTATATATACAAACACACACTTTTTTTTCTTTCTTTCTTTTTTTTTTTGTGATGGAGTCTCACTGTGTCACCCAGGCTGGAGTGCAGTGGCACTCGGCTCACTGCAACTTCCGCCTCCCCGGTTCAAGCGATTCTCCTCGCGAGTAGCTGGGACTACAGGCGCGCCACCCGGCCCCGCTATTTTTGTATTTTTAGTAGAGGCGAGGTTTCACCATATTGGCCAGGATGGTCTCGATCTATCGACCTCGTGATCCGCCCGAGGCAGATCCCAAAAGTGCTGAGATTACAGGCTTGAACCACCGGCACGGCCCAGAACCCCTTTTAAAGTCACCCTTGAAGGGCTCCTCTGATTCTTTCCTCAATGATTAAGGCAGCTCTTGGCTGCCCTCTTCTGGGATCAGGTCTCCAAGCCACCCATTCCTGTTGACGAGCAACCCTTTTAGGTCCCATCTTGCCTGTGAGCTAGGACTGGTGGGACCACCACAGCTGTACAGCTTGACTTTCTTCTCCTACTGCTGCCATAGGATCTGAGCAGTGCTATTTTACCTATAAATACAACCTCTTGGGCTCAAGCTATCTTCCTGCCTCAGCCTCCGAAGTAGCTGGGACTATTGGCATGTGCCAATGTACCCAGCTAATTTTTTTCTTTTCTTCTTTTTTTTTTTTTTTTTTTTTTTTTGTAGAGATGGGTTCCACTATGTTAACCCAGGCTGGTCTTGAACTCCTGGTCTCAAGCGATTCTCCCGCCTCAGCTTCCCAAAGTGCTGGGATTACAAGTATGAGCCACCCTGCTCAGCCAGCATATATATTTTTGTCTTTTAAATGTTTTAGCTATTTTACCAACAAGGAAGATTTTCTTGGGGGGAAAAAAGAAACCCTGAGGCCTCTCAGATAATAAAACCTTAGGCAGATTCAATAAAAACCGATAACATTATCTGGCACTGTCTATTAAATTATCTTATCTAAAAATGTCACATGTAGATTGTATGCCATAACCACTAATAAATACCTCAAAGTGTTTTTAAAAAAATAATAATTGCTCACATCATTCTGAGATGGCTAATTTTTATCTTTTATAATTAAAAAAAATTTTTTTTTTCTGGCCAGGTGCAGTGGCTCAGACCTGTAATCCCAGCACTTCGGAAGGCTGAGGCAGGAGGATTGCTTGAGTCCAGGAGTTCAAGACCAGCCTGAGCAACATAGCAAGACCCTGTCTCTATAAAAAATTTAAAAATAAAAAAAATTAGCCAGGTGTGGTTACACATGCCTGTAGTCCCAGCTACTTGAGAGGCTGAGGTGGGAGGATCACTTGAGTCTGGGAGGTCGAGACTGCAGTGAGGCCTGATCTTGCTACTGCACTCACCCTGGGTGACAGAGGGAGACCCTGTCTCAGAAAAAATCTACATATCTATATATTATTATTACTTTTTTTTGTTTTTGAGACAGAGTCTTGCTCTGTTGCCCAGGCTGGAGTGCAGTGGCACGATCTCAGGTCACTGCAACCTCTGCCTCTTGGGTCAAGCAATTCTCGTGCCTCAGCCTCCCATTAGCTGGGATTACAGGCATGCGCCACCACGCCTGGCTAGTTTTTGTATTTTTATTTATTTATTTTTGAGACAGAGTTTTGCCCTTGTTGCCCAGGCTGGAGTGCAATGATGCGATCTCGGCTCACTACAACCTCTGCCTCCCAGGTTCAAGCGATTCTCCTGCCTCAGCCTCCCTAGTAGCTGGGATTACAGTTGCCCGCCACCATGCTCAGCTAATTTTTTGTATTTTTAGTAGAGATGGAGTTTCACCACCATTTTGTCCTGAACTTGAACTCCTGACCTCAGGTAATCCACCTGCCTTGGCCTCCCAAAGTGCTGGGATTACAGGCGTGAACCACCTCGCCTGGCCTGACTTCATTTTTGTATAAAGTGAGAAACATTGATCAGGTTTCATTCTTCTGCATATGATATCCAGTTTTCCCAGCACCATTTATTGAAGATTTTTCTGCAATGTGTATTCTTGGCACGTTTGTCAAAAGTAAGTTCATTGTAGATGTATGGATTTATTTCTGTATTCTCTATTCTGTTCCTCTGATCTATGTGTTTGTTTTTCTGCCAGTATCATGCTGTTTTGGTTACTACAGCTCTGTAGTATGATTTGACATCCAATAATGTGATTTTCCAATTTTGTTCTTTTTGCTCAAGGTATATTTGGCTATTCTGGGGCTTTATGTGGTTCCATATAAATTTTAGGGTTTTTTTTTTCTATTTCTGTGAAGGATGTCACTGGTATTTTGATAGGAATTACATTGAATCTGTAGATTGCAACAATATTGATTCTTCCAATCCATGAACATAGAATATTGGAATAATAATATTGGTACTTTCAATCCATGAACATGGAATATCTTTCCTTTTTTGTGTGTCCTCTTCAATTTCTTGCATCAATGTTTTATAGTTTTCATTGCAGAGATTTTTCACTTCTTTGGTTTTGGTTAATTCCTTTTATTTATTTATTTATTTATTTTTGAGAAAGTCTCGCTCTGTCACCCAGGTTGGAGTGCAGTGGTTTGATCTTGGCTGACTGCAACCTCCACCTCCTGGGTTCAAGCAGTTCTCCTGCCTCAGCCTCCCGAGTAGCTGGGACCACAGGCACACACCAACATGCCTGGGTAAATTTTTTTGTATTTTAACAGAGAGGGGGTTTCACCATGTTGGCCAGGCTGGTCTCCAACTCCTGACCTCAGGTGATCTGCCTGCCTCAGCCTCCCAAAGTGCTGGGATTACAGGTGTAAGCCACCGGGCCTGGCTGATTAACTCCTATGTATTCAATGTTATTTGTAGCTATTGTAAATGGGATTACTTTCTTGATTTCTTTTTTTATTGTTTGCTATTGGCATATAGAAATGCTACTGATTTTTGTATGTAGATTTTGTATCCTACACTTTAGTGAATTTGTTTATCAGTTCTAATCGTTTTTATTTTTTGTGGAGTCTTGAGGTTTTTCCAAATATGAGATCATATCTGCAAACAAGGATAATTTGATTCTTTGCTTTCCAATTTGTTTTTTGTTTTTGTTTCCTTGTTTTTGAGACAGTGTCTCACTGTGTCTCCCAGGCTGCACTGCAGTGACATGGTCATGGCTCACTGCAGCCTCTACCTCCCAAGCTCAGGTGATCCTCCCATCTCAGCCTCCTGAGTAGCTGGGACTACAGGGGCGCACCTGCATACCCAGCCAATTGTGTGTGTGTGTGTGTGTGTGTGTGTTTTGTAGAGATGGAGTTTCACAATGTTGCTTAGACTGGTCTTGAACTCCTGTACTCAAGTAATCTGCCCACCTCGGCCTCCCAAAGTGCTGAGATTTCAGATGTGAGCCACTGCACCCAGTGCTTTCCAATTTGGATGCCCTTTATTTCTTCCTCCTGTCTCATTGCTCCAGCTGACACTTCCAGTACTATGTGTAATAAAGTGCTGAAAGTGGGAATACTTGTCATGTTCCAGATCTCAGAGGAAAGGTTTTCAATTCCTCACAATTCAGTATGATACTAGCTATGGAACTGTTGTTTACGGCTTTACTATGTTGAAGTATATTCCTTCTGAACCCAGGTTTTTTCAGGGTTTTTGTTATTAAGGGATATCGAAATGTATCAAATGCTTATTCAGCACCAATTGAAATGATCATATGGTTTTTGTCCTTTATTCTTTTGATATGATGTATCACACTGATTTATCCACTTATGTTGAACCACCCTTGCATTCCCAAGATAAATCCCACTTGGTCATGATGAATGATCTTTCTAATGTGTTGTTGAAATCAGTTTGCTAGCATTTTGTAGAGGATTTCTGCATCAGTATTAATCAGTAATATGGCCTGTAGTTTTTTTTTTAATGTGTCTTTGTCTGCTTTAGCTATCAGGGTAATACTGGTCTTATAGAGTATGTTCTAAAGTGTTCCCTCCTCCTTTATTTTTTGGAATAGTTTGAGTAGGATTGGTATTAGTTATTTTTTAAATGTTTGGGAAAATTCAGCAGTGAAGCCACTGGGTCCCAGGCTTTTTTATTTTTTTTACCCCCCCGGGAAACTTTTTATTACAGCTTTGATCCCATTAGTTATTATTGGTCTGTTCCAGTTTTGGATTTCTTTATGGTTCAACCTTAGTAGGTTGCATGTGTCTAGGAATTTATCCATTTCTTCTGAGTTTTCCAGTTCATGAGCATATAGCCGCTCACAGTAGCTTCTAAAGATCCTTTGAATTTCTGCAGTATTGGTTGGAATGTCTCCTTTTTCATCTCTGATTTTATTTAGATTTTCTCTCCTTTTTTCTTTCTTTCTTTTTTTTTTTTTTTTTTTTTGAGACAGAGTCTCACTCTGTCACCCAGGCTGTAGTGAAGTGACACAATCTTGGCTCACTGCAACCTCTGTTGCCCAGGTTCAAGCGATTCTCCTGCCTCAGCCTCCTGAGTAGCTGGGATTACAGGAACCTGCCACCAGGCCTGGCTACTTTTTGTATTTTCAGTAGAGACAGGGTTTCACCATCTTGGCTAGGCTGATCTTGAACTCCTGACCTCGTGATCCACCCGCCACAGCCTCCCAAAGTGTTGGGATTACCGGCGTGAGCCACCGCACCCAGCCCTCTCTTTTTTCCTTAGTCTGGCTAAATATTTGTCAATTTTGTTTACCTTTTTAAAAACTAACTTTTTGGCTGGGCACGGTAGCTCATGCCTGTAATCCCAGCACTTTGGGAGGCCGAGGCAGGGGGATTACCTGAGGCCAGGAGTTCGAGACCAACCTGGCCAACACGGTGAAACCCTGTCTCTACCAAAAATACAAAAAATTAGCCAAGCATGGTGGCAGGCACCTGTAATCCCAGCTACTCGGGAGGCTGAGGAAGGAGAATCGCTTGAACCTTGGAGGCAGAGGTTGCAGTGAGCCAACATCGTGCCTTTGCACTCCAGCCTGGGCAACAAGAGCTAAACTCTGTCCCAACCAAAAAAACTAACTTTTTGTTTTGTTAATCTTTTGTGTTGTTTTCTTCATTTCGATTTTATTTGTTTATGCTCTGATCTTTATTATTACTTTTTTCTACTGATTTGGGGTTTGGTTTGCTCTTGCTTTTCTAGTTCTTTAAGATGCATCATTAAGTTGTTAGTTGTTTATTTGAAGTTTTTCTACTTTTTTTTGTTTTCTTTTTCCTTTTCTTTGTTTTTGAGACGATCTGTCTTGTGCCACTGCACTTGCTCTGTCGCCCAGGCTGGAGTGCAGTAGCACGATCTTGGCTCACTGCAACCTCTGCCTCCCAGGTTCAAGTGATTCTCCTGCCTCAGCCTCCCAAGTAGTAGCTGGGATTACAGGCATGCACCACCACACCCGGATAATTTTTGTATTTTCAGTAAAGATGGGTTTTTGCCATTTTGGCCAGGCTCGAACCCTTGACCTCAGGTGATCTACCCACCTCAGCCTTCCAAAGTACTGGGATTACAGGCATGAGCCACTGTGCCCAGCCTCGAAATTTTTCTACTTTTTTGATGTAGGCACTTAAAGCTATAAACTACCCTCTTAGTACTGCTTTCACTATGTCCCATAGGTTTGGGTATGTTGTGGTTCCATTGCCATTTGTTTCAAGAAATTTTCCAATTTCCTTCTTAATTTCTTTATTGATCCACTGATCATTAGGAGCATATCGTTTAATTTTCATGTGTTTTTACAGTTTCCAAAATTCTTTGTTATTAATTTCTAGTTTTATTCCATTGTGGTCCAAGAAAATTCTTGATATAATTTTGATTTTCTTGGATGTTTTAAGACTTGTTTTGTCACCCAATATATGGCCTATCCTTGAGAATAATCCATGTGCTTAGGAAAAGAAAGTATGTTCTGCAGCCGCCGGATGAAATATTCTGTAAATAACTAGTAGATCCATTTGATCAATAGTGCAGATTCAGTCCAATGTTTCTTTGTTAGCTTTCTACCTGGAAGATCTGTTCGATGCTGAAACTGGAGTGTCAAAGTCTCCAGCTTTCATTATATTGGGGTCTATCTCTCTCTTTAGATTTAATATTTGCTTTATGTATCTTGGTGCTCCAGTACTCGGTGGATATATATTTACAATGGTTATCCTTTTGCTTAATTGACCCCTTTATCATTATATAATGACCTTCTTTGTTGCTACTTAAAGCCTTTGTCTTGAAATTTATTTTGTCTAACTATAGCTACTCTTGCTCTTTTTTGGTTTCCATTGGCTTGGACTATATTTTTATCTCTTTATTTTTATTCTGTATGTGTCTTTATAAGTGCAGTGTATTTTTCATAGGCAAGAGATCATTGGGTCTTTTTGTTTTTAAATCAATTCAGCCACTCTGTGTCTTTTGATTGGAGAGTTTACTCAATTTACATTCAATGTTATTATTAATAAGGACCTACTCCTGCCATTCATTTTGTTATTTGTTTTCTGGTTGTTTTGTGGTCTTCAATTCTTTCCCTCCTTCCTGTCTTCCTTTTAGTAAAGGGGATTTTTCTCGGGTGGCATAATTTTTTGCTTTTTATTTTTTGTGTGTCCATTGTATGTTTTCTTATTAGAAGTTACCATGAGGCTTTCAAATACTATCTTATCACCCATTATTTTCAGCTGATAACAACTTAACTCTGCCTGCATACACAAACAAACAAGCAAAAAGAAAACTAAAAAAAATTCTACATATTTACTTCATCTCTATGCTTTTTAACATTTTGTTGTTCCCATTAATATCTTATTGTACTATTTCTTGAAAAGTTGTCGTTATTATTATTAATTTTCTTTTGAGAGAGGGTATCACTCTGTCACCCAGGCTAGAGTACACTGGTGCAATCTCAGCTCACTGCAACCTCTGCCTCCCGGGCTCAAGCTATCCTCCTGCCTAAACCTCCTAAGTAGCTGGGACTACAGGTGCACACCACCACATCTAGCTAATTTTTGTATTTTTTGTAGAGATGGGGTTACTCCATGTTGCCCAGGCTGGTCTTGAACTCCTGGGCTCAAGCGATCTGCCTGCCTCAACCTACCAAAAAATGCTGGGATTACAGGCGTGAGCCACCATGCCCAGCTATAGTTATTAGTATTGTTCTTATTTTATTTTATTTTTGAGATGGAGTTTCACTCTCGTTGCCCAGGCTAGAGTGCAATGGTGTGATCTTGGCTCACTGCAACCTCCGCCTCCTGGGGTCAAGTGATTCTCCTGCCTCAGCCTCCTGAGTAACTGGGATTACAGACATGCGCCATCAAGCCTGGCTAATTTTGTATTTTTAGTAGAGATGGGGTTTCTCCATGTTAGTCAGGCTGGTCTCGAACTCCCGACCTCAGGTGATCTGCCCACCTCGGCCTCTCAAAGTGCTGGGATTACAGGCATAAGCCATCATGCCTTGCCCATAGTTGTTGTTGTTATTATTATTATTATTATTATTATTACATTTGAGACAGAGTCTCACTCTGTCACCCAGGATGGAGTGCAGTGGCGTGATTTCGGCTCATCACAACCTCCGCCTCCCAGGTTTAAGTGATTCTCATGCCTCAGCCACCCAGGTAGCTGGGATTACAGGCGTGCGCCACCACATCAGCTAATATTTTGTATTTTTTAGTAGAGACAGGGTTTCACCATATTGGCCAGGCTGGTCTGGAACCACTGACCTCAAGTGATCTGCCTGCCTTGGGCTCACAAAGTGCTGGGATTACGGCCACCACACCCAGCCCATAGTTACCATTTTTGATTGGATAATATTTTAGTCTTTCTAGTTAAAAAAAAGTAGCTTACACACCACAGTTACCCCATTATAATATTATATGTTTTACTGTGTACTTACTATTACCAGTGAGTTTTGTACTTTCAGATGATTTCTTTTTTTTTTTTTGAGATGGAGTCTCGCACTGTCACCCGAGCTGGAGTGCAATGGCACAGTGATCTCAGCTCACTGCAAGCTCTGCCTCCCGGGTTCACGCCATTCTCCCGCCTCAGCCTCCCGAGTAGCTGGGATTACAGGCGCACACCACCACACCCGGCTAATTTCGTGTATTTTTAGTAAAGATGGGGTTTCACTATGTTGGCCAGGCTAGTCTCGAACTCCTGAACTCATGATACGTCCACCTCACCCTCCCAAAGTGCTGGGATTACAGGTGTGAGCCACCGCACCCAGCCCAGATGATTTCTTATTGCTTGTTAATGTCCTTTTCTTTCAGACTGAAGAACTCCCTTTAGCATTTCTTGTAGGACAGATCTGATGTTGATAAAATCCCTCAGCTTTTGTTTGTCCAGGAAAGTCTTTACTTCTTCATCTTTGGAGGATATTTTCACTGGATATATTATTCTAACGTAACAGTTTTTTTCCTTCAGCACCGTAAATATCTCACGGCGTTCTCTCCTGGCCTGGAAGGTTTCCACTGAGAAGTTCACTGCTGGACATATTGGAACTCTGTTGTATGTTATTTGTTTCTATTTTCTTGCTGCTTTTAGGATCCTTTCTTTAGCCTTGACCTTTGAGAGTTTCACTATTAAATGCCCTGAGGTAGTTTTCTTTAGGTTAAATTTGCTTGGTGTTCTACAACCTTCTTGTACTTAGATATTGATATTGCTCATTAGGTTTGAAAAGTTTTGTTATTCCTTTGAATAAACGTTCTTTTTTTATTTTAATTTTTTTTATTTTTTGAGGCGGATTTTCGCTCTTGTTGCCCAGGTTGGAGTGCAATGGCACGATCTTGGCTCGCTGCAACCTCTGCCTCCCAGATCCAAGTGATTCTCCTGCCTCAGCCTCCCCAGTAGCTGGGATTAGAGGCGTCTGCCACCACACCCAGCTAATTTTTTGTATTTTTAATCTTGAACTCCTGACCTCAAGTGATTCACCGGCCTCGGCCTCTGCCTCCCAAAGTGTTGGGATCACAGGCATGAGCCGCCACACCTGGCCAAATAACTTTCTACCCCTCTCTTCTACCTTCTTTTTTTTTTTTTTTTTTGAGACAGTTTCGCTCTTGTTGCCCAGGCTGGAGTGCAGTGGTGATATCTCGGCTCACCGCAACCTCCGCCTCTCGGGTTCAAGCCATTCTCCCACCTCCCGAGTAGCTGAGATTACAGGCATGCGCTACCATGCTTGGCTAATTTTTGTATTTTTAGTAGAGACACGGTTTTACCATGTTGGTCAGGCTGGTCTTAAACTTCCGACCTCAGGTGATCCGCCCACCTTGGGCTCCCAAAATGCTGGGATTACAGACGTGAGCCACCGCGCCCGGCTCTATCTTCTCTTTTAAGGCCAATAGCTCTTAGATTTATACCTTTAAGGCTATTTTCTAGATCTTATAGGCATGCTTCATTGTTTTTTACTCATAGACATGGTAGAGATCATTCAGTAGAGAAGGGAAGAAGGCCAGACAAAACCCTGAGGATCACCCACATTCCCAAGATAGGCAGCAGAAGAGGTTCCTAGAAAAAGACTGAGATGAAATGGCCAAAGAAGCAGGATGGAACGTGAGCGAACATGGCCTCACAGAAGTCCTGGAAAGGGAGCTTCAGGCCGGGTGTGGTGGCTAGTGCCTGTAATCCCAGCACTTTGGGAGGCCGAGGCGCGTGGATCACCTGAAGTCAGGAGTTCGAGACCAGCCTGGTCAACATGATGAAAGCCCATCTCTACTAAAAATATAAAAATTAGCCGGGCATGGTGGCAGGCACCTGTAATCCCAGCTACTTTCAGAGCCTGAGGCAGGAGAATCACTTGAGGCTGGGAGCCAAGATTGTGCCACTGCACTCCAGCCTGGGTGACAGAGAGGGACTCCATCTCAAAGAAAAAACAAAAACAAAAGACTCTGATGCGTTCTTGAGTATGTCAATTGCATTTTTCAGCTCCAGAATTTCTGCTTCATTCTTATACATTACTTCAATCTCTTTGTTAAATTTATCTGATCGAATTCTGAATTCCTTCCGTGTTTTATCTTGAATTTGTTTCCTCAAAACAGCTATTTTGAATTCTGTGTCTGAAAGGTCACATATTTCAGTTTCTCCAGGATTGGTCCCTGAGTGCCTTATTTAGTTTATTTGGTGAGGTCATGTTTTCCTGGATGATACTGATGCTTATGCTTGTTTGTCAGTGTCTGGGCATTGAAAGTTAGGTATACGTTTTAGTCTTCACAGAGTGAGCCTGTTTGTACCCATCCTTCTTGAGAAGACTTTCCAGGTATTTGAAAAGACTTTGGTGTTGTGATCTAAGCATTATCTGCATAAAGGGGCACCCCAAGCTCAGTGACACTATATTTCTTGCCGACTCATAGAAGTACTGCCTTGGTAGTTTATATGGTTTGGATCTGTGTCCCCACCCAAATCTCATGTCAAATTGTAGTCCCTAGTGTTGGCAGTGGGACTCAGTGGGAGGTGATTGGATCATGGTGGCAGATTTCCCAGTTGGTGCTGTTCTCATGATAGTAAGTTCTCACAAAATCTGGTTGTTTAAAAGTTTGCGGCACCACCCCCTTCTCTCTCTCCTCCTCCTCCTCTGGCCATGTGAAGTGCTGGTTCCCCCCTTGCCTTCCACCATGACTGTATGTTTTCTGAGGCCTCCCCAGAAGTTGCTATGCTTCCTGTACAGCCTGTGTAACCACAAACCAATTAAACCTCTTTTCTTGCCGGGCACATTGGCTCACGCCTGTAATCCCAACACTTTGGGAGGCTGAGGCAGGTGGATCATGAGGTCAGGAGTTTGAGACCAGCCTGACCAACACGGTAAAACCCTGTCTCTACTAAAAATACAAAAATTATAGGGTGTGGTGGCGTGTGCCTATAATTCCAGCTACTCAGGAGGCTAAGCAGGAGAATCACTTGAACCCTGGAGGTAGAGTTTGCAGTGAGCTGAGATCCTGCCACTGTACTCCTGCCTGAGCGATAGAGCAAGACTCCATCAAAAACAAACAAACAAGAAAACTCTTTTCATTATAAATTACCAAGTCTCTGGTATTTCTTTATAGCAATGCAAGAATTGACTAATACAGTGGTCTGGAATAAGATCCAGAAGAATTCTTCAGATTACTAGGCAAAGGCTCTTGTTCTCTTACGTTTTCCCAAACAAAAAAAGTTTCAACTGGGTGCAGTGGCCTCCTGTAATCCCAGCACTTTGGGAAGCTGAGGCAGGTGGATCACTTGAGGACAGGAGTTCCAGACCAGCCTGGCCAACATGGTGAAACCCCGTCTCTACTAAAGATACAACAATTAGCCAGGCATAGTGATGGGCACCTGTATTCCCAGCTACTCAGGAGGCTGAGGCAGGAGAATCACTTGAACCCGGGAGGTGGGGGCTGCAGTGAGCCAAGATTGGGCCATTGCACTCCAGCCTGGGCAACAGAGTGAGACTTTGTCACAAAACAAAACAAAACAAAAAACAAAAAGAGTTTTTCTGTGCTGAGCTGGCTGGATCTGGGTGTATGGTGACACAAGCAGCCCGGCAGCCACCACCATTGGGACTGCACTGGGTCAGACCTAAAGCTAGCACAGAACTGGGTCTTGCCCAACGCACGCTGCAACCACTGCCTGGCTACTGGCTACGTTCACTCAAGACTCTAGGGATCTACAATCAGCAGATGGCAAAGCCGCCAGGCTTTTTCCCCTTCAGGGTGGTGAGTTGCCCCAGGCCCTGGGTGGGTCCAGAGATGCCATCCAGGAATTAGGGACTGGAGTCAAAAACCTTAGGGATCTACCTGGTCTTCTTCTGTGGCTGAGCTGGCGCTCAAACAATGAGACACAGTTCTTCCCACTTGTCCCTTCTTGGGGAGCCTCACCCCATGGCCACCACCACCACAGGCCTCTGGGGAGTACTACTGCCGATGTTTACTTAAGGCCCAAGGGCTCTTCAGTCAGTCAGTCAGCTTGTGGTGAATGCTGCCAGGACTGATATCCACCATTCGGGGCAGTGGGCTCCCCTCTGGCCCAGGGCAGATCCAGAAATACCATCCAAGAGCCAAAACCTGGAATTGGGGACCCCAAGAGCTCGCTTGGTGCTCTACCTCACTGTGGCTGAGCTGGTACCTAAGCTGCAAGATAAAGTTCTGCCCCTCCCCAAACCTTTTGTTTGTTTGCTTGTTTTGAGATAGGGTCTCACTCCAACACCCAGACTGGAGTGTAGTGGTGCAACCATGGCTCACTACAGCCTTGACCTCCTGGGTTCAAGTGATCCTCCTTCCTCAGCCTCCTGAGTAGCTGAAACCACAGGTGCACACCACCATGTCTGGCTATTTTTTTTTTTTTTTTTTTTTTGTAGAGACAATGTTTCACCATATTGCCCAGGCTGGTCTTGAACTCCTGGGCTCAGGTGATCCGCCCACCTCAGCCTCCCAGAGTATTAGTATTAGAGGCGTGAGCAACCATGCCCAGCTGAGAAAGTTCCTTTTACTCTTCCCTCTTCTTTTCTTGAGCAGAAGTAGTCTCTCACCATAGCCACCACAGCTGGAAATGTCCTGGGTCACACCTGAAGCCAGCACATCTCAGAGTGTCACCTAAGACCCATGGCATATGACCTGGGTATTGCTGCTGGTTATTCAGGGCCCAAGGGCTCTTTAGTTAGCAGGAGATGGCTCCTGCTTGATCCATCCCTTCAGGGCAGTGGTTTCCCTTCTGGCCCAGAGTGTGTCTAGAAATCTTGTCTGGAAGCTAGGGTCTGGAAAGGGGGCCTCAAGACTCTGCTGGTGCCCTGTCCTAATGTGGCTTAGCTGGTATCCAAGTTGAAAGACAAAGTCCTCTTTCCTCTTTATTTCCTCTCCTCACATGAAAGGAAAAGATGTCTTTCAGAGGCATGAGCTATGCTGCCCGGGATTAGGGGAGGGGTGGCACAACCCCTTAGCCACCTCTGCTGGTATCTCAGTAGGTTGCATTCCCCCTAAGTCCACTGGATCTGTGCCCAGCTCAACACTAGGATTTGCCTAGGAGTGGCAGTCCTCATGTGCTAGACTGCTGCTCAAGTTTGTTTAGGGCCCCAGAGCACTTTATTCCGTGATGGTGACACTTGCTAAAACTCAGGTTCCAACTGCTGGGGTGGGTGATACCCCTCTGGCTAGGACTTGTCTAAATGCTCCCTCTGTGGGTGTCCGCTGAATTCAGCCCAGTTTGCTTTCCACTGTGACATGCCTGACTTATTGTTCTTTACTTAGAACAACAAAATACCAAGAGAAGTCAAGAAAGAGACTTTAAGGCCAGGGGTGGTGGCTCATGCCTGTAATCCCAACACTTTGGGAGGCCAAGGCTGGCGGATCACTTGAGGTCAGGAGTTCCAGACCAGCCTGGCCAACATGGTGAAACCCCATCTCTGCTAAAAATACAAAAATTAGCTGGGCGTGGTGGCATGCACCTGTAATCTCAGCTACTTGGGAGGCTGAGGGCCGGAGAATTGCTTGAACCCATGAGGCAGAGGTTGCAATGAGCCAAGATCATACCACTGCACTCCCATCTGGGCAACAGGGCAAGACTCTATCTCAAAAAAATAATAATAATAAAATAAAATAAAATAAATAAAATAGAATAAAAAACAAAAAGACTGTAAAAGAAAAGAAAAAAATTTATACTTTTGTGTCTTTAAGTATACGTTTTTCTTGCTTTTTGAAAAAGGAATCCCAGCCTTCATTTTGCACTGGGCCTCCTAAATGATGTAGCCTGTGTTGCCTTGAATGGAAGCTTTCAAACAAATTGTGTTTTTAGGAAAGAGAGCAGCAATGAGGAAAATAGGGAGATGGGTAGGACAGGGACCTAGGGGTCCTCTTAACCTTATAGACCTCATAGTGTCCTGGCTGCCAAAGGGACACATCGTGATGTAGGAGAGTTAGAGAGCACAGGCAGAGGCAAGGAATGACAGGGGAGAGTCAGCAGAGCAGTGTGATATTTAAGGTTGTATTGTGTGCTGTTTCTTCCAGTGTCTTCTGACCAGGCCTACAAGATAATGGCTCCAAGTGGGACATCATGAGAAACTAAAAGAGTGGTTCAGAAAAGTCCTACAACACAAGGCCTGTTATAAGTGGCAGGAAGCATGATCTAAGTTTAGGGCCTAATACCACTGCTAACAGTGGTATTAGCTGGAGCATGAGGCCTCCCCTGAATTTGGACTCTGGGTTTGCTTGACCAATAGAATATAGCAGAAGTGATGCTACAGCAGTTTCTATCCCCACATATTAGGACACTAGCAGGCTCCACTTTCTGTCCCTCTTGAGATGGTGGTCCTTGGAATCCATCTATTATGCCATGAGGAAATTGAAGCATTTGTTAAAAGGACTACATAGAAAGAAATTATGTCCTTCCAGTCTTCATCCCTGGCTGAGTCCTCAGCAATGGTTTGCACCATGTTATCAGCCATGTGAGTGAGCCATCATGGAGTGGATCTTTCAGCTTCCAGCTGAGTTCCTCCAGTTGACACTAACATGGAACAGACGTGAGCCTTCCCTGCTGAACCTTACTCAGATTGCAGGCTTATGCATCAAGTAACTGATTGTTGCTTAAAGCCACTGAGTTTTGGCATGGTTCTTTATGAGGAAACAGATAACTAATACACTTCCCTGAATTCTACTGGGGGAAATACAGACTTGATGTGGCTCTGAGGTTCTAGCATTTCTACCTATGAAAGCTCAGTATAGTGGTTAGCCACATAGACCCTGGAGTTATACTATCAAGATTAATACTCTCCAGATCTACTACCTTCCAGATGTATGACTGTACGCAAGCCACTTATAGTCTCTATATCTCAGTTTCTTCATCTGTAAAATAGGGATATAACGACAATAATATTTCACATTGTTGCCAAGGTTAAAGAAGATAACATCCGGCTGGGCATGGTGGCTCACGCCTGTAATCCCAGCACTTTGGGAGACTGAGGCAGGTGGATCACAAGGTCAGGAGTTCGAGACCAGCCTGACCAACATGGTGAAACCCCGTCTCTATTAAAAATACAAAAATTGCCTGGCGTGGTGGCTCACGCCTGTAATCCCAGGACTTTGGGAGGCCGAAGCGGGTGGATCACAAGGTCAGGCGATCGAGACCATCCTGGCTAACATGGTGAAACTCCGTCTCTACTAAAAAAAAAAAAAAAGAAGAAGATAACATCCATAGCATATTTAGAACAGTATGTGGCACATAGTAGCCAGTGGTCTCTATATTATTATTTCAAAGCAAGGGTATCTTTATCATTTGAAATTATCCCTTACTTGTGATTTTACTCTCTCCAAAGTAGCTGGACTTGAGAAAATATTTTACTTTTTACATATTTAATAATGACCTCTGTCTTCAGACTCTGTGATCAGTCTACCTCTTTACATTCTACGAGACAATGTTTTACTTTATATATTATTATCAGAAAAAAATGAAAAAAATCAGCAGCACAAAGGTTATAGAGGCTGGGTGCAGTGCCTTGGCCTCCCAATGTGCTGGGATTACAGGCGTGAGCCCCGTGCCTGGCCTCCTTTTTTGTTTTAAGCCTTCTCAAAGGTCTAGACCTCCAGAGAGAGCAGAATTTATTAATTTATTAAAATGAGGCTGGGCGTGGTGGCTCATGCCTATAATCCCAGCACTTTGGGAGACCAAAGTGGGTGGATCACTTGAGGTCAGGAGTTTAAGACCAGCCTGGCCAACATGGCTAAACCCCATCTCTACTAAAAATACAAAAAAAAGATAGCTGGGTGTAGTGGCAGGTGCCTATAATCCCAGCTACTTGGGAGGCTGAGGCAGGAGAATCACTTGAACCCAGGAGTGGTGGTTGCAGTGAGCCGAGATCGCGCCATTGCACTCCAGCCTGGGCAACAAAAGTGAAACTCCGTCTAAAAAACTCCACAAAAAAAAAAATGGCTGGGTGCAGTGGCTCACACCTGTAATCCCAACACTTTGGGAGGCTGAGGCGGGCAGATCACCTGAGGTGAGGAGTTCAAGACCAGCCTGGCCAACATGGCAAAACCCTGTCTCTACTAAAAATACAAAAATTACCCTGGCGTGGTGGCCCACGCCTGTAATCCCAGCTACTTGGGAGGCTGAGGCAGAAGAATCACTTGAACCTGGGAGGTGGAGGTGGAGGTTGCAGTGAGCCAAGATCGTGCCACTGCACTCCAGCCAGTGAGAGACTCCTCCATCTCAAAAAAAAAAAAAAAAAAAAATTGTATTATTTTGTTAATTATAACATTATAGATGAACTCTGGATTGTGGGAACACAGGACACAGGTATTAGTTTATGTTTTTTTCGGCACATTTCTGTATTTTAACATCTCTCAAAGTTAAAAAAAAAGTTAAAAATGTAATAAATTTAAATAATAAATTTAAAATCTGGGAAATATAAAATAGTGAAACAGTCACCTATAATTTCACAGCCTGGAGGTAATTAACAGTAAAATGTCAATATCAACTTAATATTGAAGGGAAAATGTACTGATCTTCCAGAGATTATATGAAGATTGAGACAGCGGCATCTGAAAGCACAGGAAAATATTTGTCGAAAGACAAAATTACAACAAATTTAGTTTAAAGATGTCATTGGCTTTTATTTGTAATTCTAAAAAACAGAATGAGTATTATGAGGAGCTGAGCAGAGGAGATTGTTTTTGTTTCTTTTTTGAGATGAAGTCTCGCTCTGTCACCCAGGCCAGAGTGCAGTGGCGCGATCTCGGCTCACTACAGCCTCTGCCTCCTGGGTTCAAGCAATTCTCCTGCCTCAGCCTCCTGAGTAGCTGGGATTACATGTGTGTGCCACCAGGCCTAGTTAATTATTGTATTTTTAGTAGAGACGGGGTTTCACCATGTTGGCCAGGCTTGTCTTGAACACCTGACCTCGTGATCCACCAGCCTTCGCCTCCCAAAGTGCTGGGATTAAAGGCGTGAGCCACCACGCGCGGCCTGAGATTGTTCTTAAAAGCAGAAAAGTGCTGAAGGAAAGAGAAACAGAACAAAAAGTAGACAGGCCATTTCAAAGTTATTTTACTTGTAAAAGTTAAAGCAGAGATAACTTTATCTTGCTAAAACTGGCTTGCGGGGATTCAGCTCTTCTCTCTCTTTTCTGATTTCTCAGAAGGTCAGATAAACAACTTAGTTTCGGGTTAGCGGCATGGAACTAGAGCATGAGTAACTCCATTTTTATTTGGTCTGATGGGCCTAGTACAGAAGCTTAGGCCAATCCAATGGCTTCCTTTAAGTTTTATTTATTACAGGGCATGTGAAAAAAAGTGCTATCAGATCCTTCAAATTAAGTCAGGTGTCACAATGGGATACTTAGCACAGAGGCAGAAGAGTAAAATTATAAACAAATCAGAACATTACAGCACAAAAGTAATAATATACAGCACACTTTTAATTTCATACAAATAAGTTTCAGAACTTTGCCATTTGAATCGACAAAACCATTCATTTTATAAAATACCCACTCGCTAAACAATTTAACTTTTCCTTCAGGTGTGTAGGTGGCAGAATACTTTTTGTAAATTATTTCTTCACCCACTTTATTAGTAATAAAGTTATCTCTTGGGAGGCAGAGCAAGATGGCTGAACAGAAGCTTCCATTGATCGTCTTCCCCATATGAATACCAACTTCTACATTAGCAGTAGCCTGGCAGTACTCACCCTGTGCTTGTGGTAGTTATGGACATGGCAAGAGACCCCCATGCCTAGGGAAAGAGGAGGGATGCATAAGAAGGACTTTCTCTTGGGCCTTGGATGCCAGCTCAGCCATAGTAGAGCAAAGCATCAGGTAGATTCCTAAACTTCCTTCCTGAAGTTTCTAACTTCAGGATCTGGCTCCCAGATGGCATCTCTGAACCCATCCAGGGACTAGGGCAATTTGTTGCCCTGAAGTGAAGAACACAAGCCTGGCTGGCTTTGCTATCTGCCGATTGTAGAGCCCTGGGGTCTTGAGCAAACACAGCTAGTAGCCAGATAGTGGTTACAGCCTACCTTGGGCAAGATCCAGTATTGTGCTAGCTTTAGGTCTGACCCAGTGCAGTCCCAGTGGTGGTGGCTGCAGGGCTGCTTGTGTTACCCCAACCCCAGCTCCAGGCAGCTCAACAAAGAGATAGAAACTCTTTGTTCAGGGGAAAGTAAGGGGAGAGAACAAGAGTTTCTGCCTGGTAATCCAGAGAATTTTTAAAGATCTTATTCAAGATCACCAAGGGGGTACCTCTACAAGTCTGCATGGATGACAGCATTACTGGTCTTGGGGTGCCCCCTAATATAGATATAGCTGCAATGACCAGAAACTTAGATAGTAATACCCAAGTCCCTTCAAATACCTGGAGAGAGTCCAGGCGTGGTGACTCACACCTATAATCCCAGCACCTTGAGAGGCCGAAGTAGGTGGATCCCTTGAGTCCAGGAGTTTGAGACCAGCCTAGGCAACAAAGAAAGACCCTGTCTCTACCAAAAAATTTAAAAATGAGCTAGAGCATCTTTTAAGCCTCAGAGATCCAGGCTGCAGTGAGCAGTGTTCATGCCACTGCACTCCAGCCTGGGTGACAGAAGGAGACACTGTCTCAAAAAAAAAAAAAAAAGGAGACACTGTCTCAAAAAAAAAAAAAAAAAAGAAAGAAAGAAAAGAAAAAAGGTCCAGGCATGGTGGCTCACGCCTGTAATCCGAGCACTCTGAGAGGCCAAGGTGGGCAGATCACCTGAGGTCAGGAGTTTGAGACCAGCCTGACAAACGTGGAGAAACCCCACCTCTACTGAAAATACAAAATTAGCCTGGTGTGGTGACGCATGCCTGTAATCCCAGCTACTTGGGAGGCTGAGGCAGGAGAATCACTTGAACCTGGGAGGTGGAGGTTGCAGTGAGCCGAGATCGTGCTATTGCATTCTAGCCTGGGCAACAAGGGCGAAACTCCGTCTCAAAAGAAAAGAAAAGAAAAGTACATATATCCATGAAAACTGAAATTGGAGATCATAAATGTGGAATAGGGCCAATCAGCATGATTCTGGGATTTTTCTATAGAAAAACCCCCAAATGTAGAGAGATAATCCTCTGAAAACAAAACCATTATTAAGGAATGGTTGAGAACAGTCATTTATAATAATGAGTATGTGACAGACTAGGGAGTTTTAGAACACCCAAATTCAATCAAGATTTGGTTATGATGAGATAATCAGATTTAGTGATCTTCTCAATTCATTAGCATTTCTAAAAGAAAAATACTGTAAAGAGAGTTCTCATCAGCCTAGGAATTCCCCTGAAGTGAAGAAAGGTAAGGGGAAGGGATAAGCAGGAACTGAGACAGCCGGAGAGAAGTGGGAACGGATGACCTCACAGACCTACCCAATGCTGAGTGGTAGAATCTTCCCCTGAGGGTAATCTGGGAATTTGTGAGGGTGTTTTTGATTGTTTCAAAGATAGGGAATCTAAATTTAGTCAACTTTGTTTAATCTATAAACACTAAGTGTTTCTGGCATGCCTTAAATGTACACTAATTTTCTAAGAAGGCAACTACTGAATAAACTGAAGAATCGTACTTCCTTTTATTGGAAACTTTACCAAGAAACATTCAGAGCTTCAGAAAATAATACCAGTAGGCTGAGGCAGGAGGATCACCTGAGGTCAGGAGTTCGAGACCAGCCTGGCCAACTTGGTGAAATCCCGTGTTTACTAAAAATACAAAAACTAGCTGGGCATGGTGGTGTGTGCCTGTAATCCCAGCTACTCGGGCGGCTGAGGTGGGAGAATCACCTGAACCTGTGTTAGAAATAGATAATCAGTGCTGCAAAGAAAAGTCAGCACAGAGACAAAAGATCTCTCAGCAAGGCAATTTTTACTTTCTGCAGAAAGGGTACACCTGCCAGCAGTCTTGACACAAGAGTACACCAAACAAAGGAAAAGCAGACATATTTATTCCTTACGCATATGGCTTATCCTTATTGCTGTGTCCTGGATCCATTGGCTGGAGCCCAACCTCACAGTCTAAACTGATAACCGATTTGCTAACAACCTAAAACTTTTTTAAATAGGTAAAGGCAAGGGAGAACAAAGGAAAGGAAGAAGTTGCTTACGAAAGTTTTAAAGAAGCAATAACAATTTCAAATAAAGAAGGGGCATAGGCTGTGAGTATGTCCAACAGCTGCATAGGACAGGGCTTAACAAAGAGTTATTAACACAAAGCAAGGAGGCTTGAAGAAAGTTAGCCTTTAAAAGAAACTATTATTTCTAACACTTATGATTTATTCTTTAACAAGAAGGGAAACTTTGAAGAGGAAACTTTTTACTTTCTACACCTGGGAGTCAGAGGCTGCACTGAGCCGAGATCGTGCCACTGCATTTCAGCTGGGCAACAAAAGTGAAACTTCATCTCAAAAAAAAAAGAAAAGAATACCAGTAATAACATGTCAGCTAATTTTATCTAAGTCAGTACAATATACCTGCTTTTCTGCACTTGTAGTTTTTCAGTGATTCCACATATGTGTACAGACGTATGACCATCCCATTATGCATTCTAGTGAAACCGTGACTAAACATTTACACATTAAACTGTGTGTTTTATCAATTACTTCCAGTTTATTTACTATAATAAAGTAATGAACACAAAATGTTTATTATTGAAGGAAGAGGGAGGTGTTAGATCTGTAGAGTTGGCCAGGCCCAGTGGTTCACACCTGTAATCCTAGCACTTTTGGAAGCTGAGACAGGCAGATCACTTGAGGTCAAGAGTTCGAGATCAGCCTGGCCAACATGGTGAAACCTCGTCTCTATTAAAATACAAAAATTAGCCATCATGGTGGTGCATACTTGTAATCCCAGCTACTTGGGAGGCTGAGGCAAGAGAATAGCTTGAACCCAGGAGGCGAAGGTTGCAGTGAGCTCAGATCGAGCCATGGCACTCCAGCCTGGGTGACAGAGCAAGACTCCATCTCAAAAAAAAGATCTGTAGAGTTGAGACCCACTGGCCTAGAGTAACAGCTTTTCACTTTCGGACCAATAGACCCCTTTCAGGATAGAATGATAATTAGTAACAATCCCATCTACACGTAAGCAGAAACCTTTGCATAAACAGTCTGTGCTTTATTATACGCAAGTGAGCCCACTCTTGGGGATAGTTGGAAGATGGAGTAATGAAGGAAGGCATGTAAATAGTTTGATAACAGAAAACTATTTCACTCTTTCTCAGTTTGTACATTTAAATCCTTTCTCTACAATGGTTCTTGTCTGTCCCAGGACAAAATCTTAGGCATGTTTTGTAGTTTTTAACTGTCACTTTTAGACAAGAAAAAGGCCAGTCCAGTTGAATAATCCACATTCCAAACTGTCACCAATTCAAGTTCTCCTTCCGTCAAGCTCAAATATATTTCATGTTTTATTGTTTGGAAGGGAGGAAGCAGAAATAAAGAACAGAAAGGTCTTACACAGTTATAATCTGGTATTGGTGTCCTCTAGATTGAATGGATGTTAAGTGCTGTTTTTTTCCCATAGAGAGCTTCTCTAGATACTCTCCCACTTTGAGAATTTCTTTGTAGAGATGAAGTCTCACTATGTTACCCAGGCTGGAGTGTAGTGGCTATTCATAGATGGGATCCTGGTGCTCTACAGCCTCGAATTCCTGGGCTAAAGGGATACTCCTGCCCCAACCTCCCAAGTAGCTGGAATCCTCCTGCCTCAACCTCCCAAGTAGCTGTGGTGTCCCCGGTATAGGACACCACACCCAACCACTTTGAGAATTTCTAATGTTAAAAACCTTTTTTTAGGCCAGCGCAGTGGCTCACCTGTAATCCCAGCACTTTGGGAGGCTGAGGTGGGCGGATCACGAGGTCAAGAGATTGAGACTATCCTGGCCAACATGGTGAAGCCCCATGTCTACCAAAAATACAACAAATAGCTGGGCATGCTAGCACATGCCTGTAGTTCCACCTACTCAGGAGGCTGAGGCAGGAGAATAGCTTGAATGTGGGAGACAGGGGTTGCGGTGAGCCGAGATCACACCATTGCACTCCAGCCTGGGCAACAAGAGCAAAACTCCGTCTCAAAAACAAACAAAAAAACAAAAAAACTCTTTTTTCTGTAAAGCAATGATTCCTCCAGCTGGCCATGTGTGGTCTTCCCTTGGCCCCTGGTTTCCAAGAGTTTCCAGTGACCCACCTCTCTGCTGGAGTCACCACATCCTTACAAGTGGTTTTCTTGGTGCAAATCCAGCTCCCTTACCCAAGTCCATATTTGGCTTTGGCTTATGAATAACTCATGCATCCTCTGCCCCACCAACCACTGGGTGCAGACCGTTCCCAACACAGTCCCATCCCTTAGCTCTTTTGTCAGAAAAGCAGGTCAACACAGCTTTGCTGAATCAGGTGCTGTGTGGCTTCCAAGCTTCAGGGGAAAATGTGAACCTAGCTCACTTGTTCTTCTAAAGCCCTTTAAACAGGAGGCTTGGCAGGGCGCGGTGGCTCACTCCTGTAATCCCAGCACTTTGGGAGGCCGAGGAGGGCGGATCACGAGGTCAGGAAATCGAGACCATCCTGGCTAACACGGTGAAACCCCGTCTCTACGAAAAATACAGAAAATTAGCCGGGCAGGGTGGCGGGCGCCTGTAGTCCCAGCTACTCGGGAGGCTGAGGCAGGAGAATGGCGTGAACCCAGGAGACGGAGCTTGCAGTGAGCCGAGATCGCACCGCTGCACTCCAGCCTGGGCGACACAGCGAGACTCCGTCTCAAAAAAAAAAAACCACCAATAATAATAATAATAATAATAATAAACAGGAGGCTTAGCTTGAGAAGGGGCTAAGCTCTAGCCTCCCCTTGCCCATTGCCCAGGGCATTTGGCTAGTGGGGAGAGCATCACCACACTAATACAGTGTGTGTTTGAGATTCATTTATTTCCTACTTAGAACCAAATTTTGACTTTTATAAACAGAGATGAGGCCATGGGTATCTTGCTCCTTGTTGCATCCTCAGCATTTAGCCCAGTCCCTAAGTCAGAGTAGGTTGTATATGACTGTTTAATGGAGGAATTACTATGCCATTAGTAACTAAGTTTTCTGCATGTAAGTTAAAGCAAAAAACAACACAGAAAATTTTAAGTAATTTTTCTGTTTTCATTTTCTTTTTCTCATCCTCCAATTTTACTTTTTCATTCCAATTCTACTTTTCTCTTAACCTTTGATTCACCAACTTTTTTTCCTCAAATTGATTGTCTTTTTTCACCCATTCATTTTACACTTCTAGAAGTTTGGCTGGATTCACCTTTTGCAGTAGAAAAGAATGCTAACTGCAAGGAGACTTCCCAGAGTCTTTCTCAGATTGCCTTTCATTATGCTGACGTGAAAAGAGCTTCTGCTTTGGGTGATAGAGGAAAATTGGATATGATAAATTGCTTCCTTTTCAATTATATTCCACAAAAAGGATCCTGCTTTTAAGGGAAACTTATTTATAGACAGAGCCAGTGATTCTGATTCTTCTTTGGGCTAGCCATGCTGTTGACACAAAAAGAAAAACACCAGAATTGTTACACTTACCTTATAGGTTGTTTCAGATGGCCAGTTTCTTTACCAAAAGCTGAAGGTCTTCCTCAATAGACTTTGGAGATCATGGATGAAAGAAAACACTGTATTGTATCAGTCACCTTACAGGACAAAGGCCCTGAATTCACAGGTGCTCCTTAGAATGAAAATGACAGAAACCCAATACAAACTAATAAAGAAGTAAAGAAAATGTATTTGCTTCCATTACTGTGAAGTCCAGAGACGATCACTGCTTCAGGAAGGAAGGACTACATTCAAAGACTAAAAAAAATGTCAATGCTCTGATTATATTTGTTTCTGAGAGCTACATGGCAGACAACAGAAATCCCAGATTTTGTCCACTGGCGATCCCAGATTTATAACCTCTCAGTTTTAGTAACTCCAGTAGAAAGGGAATGTCTTTATGAGAGCATCTGTGGCAAAGTCCCAGACAAGGTTATAATTGGTCAAGCTTGAGTCACATCCTCAAATTGACACTGTGGCCATGAAGATGGAATTTTTTCTTTTTCTTTTTTTTTTTTTGAGATGGAGTTTTACTCTGTGGCCCAGGCTGGAGTGCAGTGGTGCAATCTCAGCTCACTGCAACATCCGCCTCCCCGGTTCAAGCAATTCTCCTGCCTCAGCCTCCCGAGGAGCTGGGATTACAGGAGTGTGCCACCATTTCTGGCTAATTTTTTGTATTTTTAGTAGAGATGGGATTTCACCATGCTGGCCAGGCTGGTCTCGAACTCTTGACCTCGTGATCCACCCTCCTCAGCCTCCCAAAGTGCTGTGATAACAGGAGTGAGCCACCATGCCCGGTCGAAGATGGTATATTTTCCTTTTTTTTTTTTTTTTTTGAGATGGAGTCTTGCTCTGTTGCCCAGGCTGGACTGCAGTGGCACAATCTTGGCTCACTGCAAGCTCCACCTCCTGGGTTCATGCCATTCTCCTGCCTCAGCCTCCAGAGTAGCTGGGACTACAGGCGCCTGCTACCACGCCTGGCTAATTTTTTATATTTTTTAGTAGAGATGGGGTTTCACCGTGTTAGCCAGGATGGTCTCGATCTCCTGACCTTGTGATCCTCCTGCCTTGGCCTCCTGAAGTGCTAGGATTACAGGAGTGAGCCACCACGCCCGGCCAAAGATGGTATATTTTCATTAGGCAGATCAAATACACATCTCAACACCTTGAATTAGAGTGGGGGTGGGAGAAACTGGTAGTCAGGTGGGGTCAGTCCCACCAATACACAGAATGGGTTCCCTCAAGAAATCAGCATTCTGTATTCAGGAGAAGCAAAGATGTACGGGTCAGCACCCCCAAATTTTTTTTTTAAAAGTCTCCACTTTAAACTTCTTCCAGATTTGAGGATTTAAAAGACAGCAATTCCTCAGACTACTCTGGTACCCTTTTAATTTTTTAATTTTTTAATTTTTGAGATGGAGTTTTGCTCTTGTTGTCCAGGCTGGTGTACAATGGTGTGATCTCGGGTCACTGCAACCTCCACCTTCTGGATTCAAGCGATTCTCCTGTTTCAGCCTCCCAAGTAGCTGAGATTACAGGCGTGCACCACCAGGCCCAGCTAATTATATATATAATTTTAGTAGAGACAGGGTTTCTCCATGTTGGTCAGGCTGGTGTCGAACCCCTGACCTCAAGTGATCCACCTGCCTCGGCCTCCCTAAGTGCTAGGATTACAGGCATGAGCTGCTGCACCTGGCCTCATTTTAATATTTAATAAATTCCACTCTCTGTGGAGGTCTAGACCTTTGAGATGGCAAAAAAAAAAAAAAAAAAAAAAAAAGCAGGCGGGGCGCAGTGGCTCACGCCTGTAATCTCAGCACTTCGGGAAGCCGAGGCAGGCAAAGCACGAGTTCGAGACCAGCCTGGCCAACGTGGTGAAACTCTGTCTGTACTAAAAATATAAACAATTAGCTGGGTGTAGTGGCGGGTGCCTATAATCCCAGCTACTCAGGAGGCTGAGGCAGGTGAATCACTTGAACTCAGGAGATGGAGGTTGCAGTGAGCCAAGATCGCACCACTGCGCTCCAGCCCAGGCGACAAGAATGAGACTCCGTCTCAAAAAAAAAAAAAAAAAAGCCAGGCATGGTGGCTCACACCTGTAATCCCAGCAGTTTGGGAGGCCGAGGCAGGTGGATCTCCTGAGGTCAGAAGTTCAAGACCAGCCTGGTCAACATGGTGAAACCCCGTCTCTACTAAATATACAAAAATTAGCCGGGCGTGGTGGCTGTCACCTGTAATCCCAGCTACTTGGTAGGCTGAGGCGGGAGAATTGCTTGAACCCGGGAGGCTGAGGTTGCAGTGAGCCGAGATAGCGCTATTGCGCTCCAGCCTGAGCAACAAAAGCGAAACTTCATCTCAAAAAATAAATAAACAAAAGGAAAAAAAATTTAATAAATTCCTTTCTATCAGAAATCATCTCTGGGCCAGACACGATGGCTCACATCTGTAATCCCAGCACTTTGAGAGGAAGAATCACTTGATTCTTCCTTTTTGAGATGGAATCTCACTCTGTCATCCAGACTGGAGTACAGTGGCATGACAGTGGCTCACTGCAACCTCCACCTCCCAGGCTCAAGCAATCCTCCCACCTCAGTCTCCCAAGTAGCTGGGGCCACAGGTAAGCACCACCACACCTGGCTAAGTTTCGTATTTTTTGGGGGGTAGAGACAGGGTTTCACCATGTTGCCCAGACTGGTTTTGAACTCCTGAGCTCAAGTGATCTGCCCGCCTTGCCTCCCAAAGTGCTGGGATTACAGGTGTGAGACACAGTGCCCCACCTAATTCTTCAATTTTTAAGGTGGAAGAATCACTTGAGCCAGGAGTTTGAGACCAGCCTGGGCAACTTAGAAAGAACTCACCTCTACTAAAAATTGTTTTAAAAAAATTAGCTGGGCACGATGGTGTGCACCTGTAGTCCCAGATACTCAAGGGGCTGAGGCAGGAGGTTGCTTGAGCCTAGGAGTTCCAGGCTGCAGTGAGCTGTGATCAAAATACTGCGCTCTTGAGACTCTGAATCAAAAAAGAAAGAGAGAGAGAGAAAGAAAGAAAGAAAGAAAGAGAAAGAAAGAATTTTTTTAAAAAAATTTTGAGATGGAGTTTCACTCTTGTTGCCCAGGCTGGAGCACAATGGCATGATCTCGGCTCACTGCAACCTCCACCTCTCGGATTCAAGCAATTCTCCTGTCTCAGCTTCCCGAGTAGCTGGGATCACAGGCACTTGCCACAATGCCCAGCTAATTTTTTGTATTTTTATTTAGTAGAGACGGGGTTTCACTATGTTGGCCAGGCTGGTCTCGAACTCATGACCTCTGGTGATCCACCTGCCTCGGCCTCCCAAAGTGTTGGGATTACAGGCGTGAGCCACCACACCCAGCCTAAAATCATCTCTTTATTTCTAGTAAAAATTACTAATACTCTGATTTTTTAATTTTTTAATTTTTATTTTATTTTATTTTTTGAGACAGGATCTTGCTCTGTTGCCCAGGTTGGAGTGCAGTGGCAAGATCTCAGCTCACTGCAGCCTCTACCTCCCAGATTCAAATGATTCTCATGTCTCAGCCTCCTGAGTAGCTGGGACTACAGGCATGTGCCACCACACCCGACTAACTTTTATATTTTTATTTTTTATTTTATTTATTTATTTTTTTGAGACAGTCTCGCTTTGTAGCCCAGGCTGGAGTGCAGTGGTGTGATCTTGGCTCACTGCAACCTCTGCCTCCCAAGTTCAAGTGATTCTTCTGCCTCAGCCTCCTGAGTAGCTGGGATTATTGGAGCATGCCACCACGCCCAGCAAATTGTTGAATTTTTACTAGAGACGGGGTTTTGTCATATTGACCAGGCTGGTCTCAAATTCCTGGTCCCAAGTGATCCTCCCACCTCGGCCTCCCAAAGTGTTGGGATTACAGGTGTGAGCCACTATGCCTGGCCAGATTTACAATCATTAACCTGAAAAGATGGTAAGTGTATTGCTAAGTAAAAAAAAAAAAAAAAAAAAAAAAAATTATTAAAAATTATTAGACCATAATCCCAATTTTATATTACCCATCTAGAGGAGGGTTTCTTAATCTTACACTACAGAACGTGTAAGAAGGATGAACAATGCTTTGTTGTGCTGAACATTGTAGGATGTTTAGCAGTATCACTGGTCTCTATTCACCAGCATCCACCCAGTTGGCCAACCGAAAATGCCTCCAGACATCACCAAATACCCTTTGGGGGTCAAAATTGCCTAGGTTGACATCACTCATGTAGATGGATATATTTGTTAAGAAAGGAATCCCTGACTGGACTCTTTTTTATTTATTTATTTTTTTGAGACAGTCTTGCTCTGTCACCCAGGCTGGAGTGCAGTGGGATCTCAGCTCACTACGACCTCTGCCTCCCAGGTTCAAGAGATTCTCTTGCCTCAGCCTCCCGAGCAGCTGGGATTACAGGTGCATACCACCATGCCTGGCTAATTTTTGTATTTTTAGTAAAGACTGGGTTTCACCATGTTGGCCAATCTGGTCTCTAACTGCTGGTCTCAAGTGATCTGCCCACCTCAGCCTCCCAAAATGCTGGGATTACAGGCATGAGCCACCACGCCCAGCCAACTAGACTCTTTGATAACCTCATAAGCAGTCTCCCAGATTCCAGCCTCAATTTTTTTCAATTCATCCTCCAATTTATTTCCAGAGTATTTTTATTAAATGTAAATCTGATCATGTCACTTTTCCATCTAAATTAACCAAAGGCTGCCAGGCATGGTGGCTCACGCCTATAATCCCACCACTTTGAGAGGCCGAGGCGGGCAGATTACCTGAGGTTGGGAGTTCAAGACCATCCTGGCCAACATAGTGAAACACTGTCTCTACTAAAAGTACAAAAATTAGCTGGGCGCAGTGGTGGGCACCTGTAATCCCAGCTACTCAGGAGGCTGAGACAGGAGAATTGCTTGAACCCGGCAGGCAGAGGTTGCAGCGAGCCGAGATCATGCCATTGCACTCCAGCCTGGGCAACAAGAGCAAAACTCCTTCTCAAAAAAAATTTTTTTTTAATTTAATTAAAAAAATTAATTAATTAACCAAAGGCAGGCCGGGCTTGGTGGATCCTGCCTATAATCCCACCACTTTGGGAGTCCAAGGCAGGTGGATCACCTGAATTCAGGAGTTCGAGACCACTGGACGACATGGTGAAACCCCGTCTCTACTAAAAATACAAAAATTAGCTGGGCATGGTGAAACACACCTGTAATCCCAGCTACTTGGGAGGCTGAGGCAGGAGAGTCGCTTGAACCCGGAGGTGGAGGTTGCAGTGACCTGAGATCAGGCCACTGAACTCCAGCCTCGGCTGGAGTGAGACTCCGCCTCAAAAAAAAAAAACTAATTAATTAATTAACCAAAGGCTCCTTCTCTTGTATAGAAAAAAGTCAAAATTACTTCTAATAGCATAAAGACCCGTTAAGACCAGGAGTCTCACCCACTCTGTTTTACCTTCCTATCTTTTATCACCATACATGTTGTAAGCTATTACTGATTGTATATCTCCTCTGTTCTTTCTCTCTGGACTCAACCTCTTATTGCTGTACTTTCTTCCAAATTTTTCCATTGTGTGTTATTAGAATCTTAATTTCCTGGGCCATTACAAAGGGAAGACTCAAGAGTGGAACTTTTTTGAGCCAATGATCAGCATTAATTCAGCATAAAAGCCAGGTGCAGTGGCTCACGCCTATAATCTCGGCACTTTAGGAGGTGGAGGTGGGCAGATCACCTGAGGTTGGGAGTTCAAGACCAGCCTGACTAACATGGAGAAACCCCATCTCTACTAACTATACAAAATTAGCCAGGTGTGGTGGTGCATACCTGTAATCCTAGCTACTCAGGAGGCTGAGGCAGAAGAATCGCTTGAACCCAGGAGGTGGAGGTTGCAGTGAGCCGAGATCGCGCCATTGCACTCCAGCCTGGGCAACAAGAGTGAAATTCCATCTCAAATAAATAAATAAATAAATAAATAAATAAATAAATATTCGGCATAAAGGTCTCTCAGCAGAAAAAAAAAAAATCTCTCAGCAGATTCCAACGTTGACTCCCAGGTGACGTGAAACCCTATCCTTCCCTGAATTATTAGCATACATAAGTTACCTATCTCCACATAAGACAACTGGAGGCAAAGGGGAAACCTCCTAAATTGACTGAGGTTAACACTGGAGTATAGGACTTATTGTGAAAATTTCACTGAGTTTCATTTCTTGCCAACTTGAGTTTGCAGTTTGAGATTCATAGTATGCGTCTCCATAGATACAGGAAAAAAAAAGGTGTTTTTTCTGTTTTCTCATTCAACGTGTCTAAAGACTTTGTGACCTCTGGTCATCAAGAAGTGTGTGGGGATTTCTCCCCACCAACAACCAATCAGTTCTGTGGTGGAATCTTCAGAGGACACCAGTGTCCTTCAATTCAATTCTGATGCTATCTACTTGGTTGTTTTATCTCTATTTCTGACTTCCTGGCTGGCTATAAATCTGAGTTCCCATGGCCATCTCCTTGAGTTTGATTAATTTGCCAGATTGGTTCACAGAACTCAGGGAAACACTTACTTACGTTTACTGTTTATTATGAAGGATATTACATAGGAATCAGTAAGGGGGAAGAAACTTCAGGGTTCTCTTTGTACATACCACCCTCCAGGAGCCTCTACATGTTAAGCTGTCCAGAAGCTTTTCAAAACTTGTCTTTTTGGATAAAACAAATAAAAATAAACAACAAAAAAAAGTAACCTTGTCCTTTTGGGTTTTTATGGAGGCCTCACTACATAGGCATGATTAAATCATTGGCTTCTCGGGCCAGGTGCAGTGGCTCACGCCTGTAATCCCAGCACTTTGGAAGACCGAGGCGGGCAGATCACCTGAGGTCGGGAGTTCAAGACCAGCCTGACCAATGCAAAAACTAAAGTAGAGGTTCCTCTTCAAAGACTTTCCTCCCCATCTAATTAGGAATAAATAGTAACTTCTCTTAGAAGCAAAATTTATTCAAAGACCTGTGCTAACATTCTTAAATATCTGCTAGCCATAATAAAGAAATCAATGTACTTTATGTTCTTAGTTCCCACAATTTAGCCTAAATATTTGCCCTGGCATGCTTATACTGGTCAAAGCAAGCATTAGGTCATAGCCTGTTCCTCTTCCTTATTTGAAGGTGTTTTTACCTTTCTCAGCATTCCACAAGTTACTTCCTCCTTCCTTTGTTCTCCTCTGTCTTTGCCTCTTTTAAAAAGTTCTAAGTTGCTAGCCAATCAGGACAAATACAGAATGTAAGATCCCGTTCCAGCCAATGGAAACTGTACACAGCAGTAGGGTGGACACATCAGGTTATAAATGACCCTGTTTCCTTTGTTCGATGTACTGTCATGGCAAAACTGCTGGTGAGTGTACCCTTTCTGCAGAAAGCAAAAAATGGCCTTGCTGAGGAACTTATATTTATGTTCAAGTGATTTTTCTCTAAGGCACCGGGGAATAAGCATTTCTAACACCAACATGGAGAAACCCCGTCTCTACTAAAAATACGAAATTAGCCAGGCATGGTGGTGCATGCCTGTAATCCCAGTTACTCGTGAGGCTGAGGCAGGAGAATTGCTTGAATTCGGGAGGTGGAGGTTGTGGTGAGCCAAGATCGGGCCATTGCACTCCAGCCTGGGCATCAAGAGCGAAACTCCGTCTCAAAAAAAAAAAAAAAGTCATTGGCTTTTGGTGCTTTGGTGATCAACTTAACCTCTAGCCTCCCTGGAGGTTGGTGGGTGAGCTGGAAAATCTCAACCTTCTAATCACAAGGTTGGTTCTCCAGGCAACCAACCCTATCCTAAGGCTATCCAGGAATCACCAGCCATCAGTCAATCTACTAGCATACAGAAAGACATTTATCAGTTTAGAGATTTCAAGGATTTTAAGAGTTGCATGCCAGGAAGCTGGGACAAGACCAAATATGTATTTCTTTTTTTTTTTTTGAGATGGAATCTTGCTCTGTTGCCCAGGCTGGAGTGCAGTGGCACTATCTTGGCTCACTGCAAGCTCTGCCTCCCAGGTTCACGCCATTCTCCTGCCTCAGCCTCCCGAGAAGCTGGGACTACAGGCGCCTGCCACCACGCCCAGCTAATTTTTTCTGTATTTTTCGTAGAGACGGGGTTTCACCGTGTTAGCCAGGATGGTCTCGATCTCCTGACCTCGTGATCCGCCCGCCTCAGCCTCCCAAAGTGCTGGGATTACAGGCGTAAGCCACCGTGCCCGGCCCAAATATGTATTTCATAATATCGCAATGTCCCAAACTGAACTCATGATTTCCATCTTCCATCTAACTTGTTCTTGGGCCTCAGTTAACTCAGGGAATGCCATTAACAGCCACCCAAGTGCCTAAATTAGAAACTGGGTGTCATTGCTGACTTTTTTTTCTGCCTTGTCTTCACAAACATTGAAACATCACATTTTCTGAGTTCTATATCCTATTCTTGAATCTGTTTATGTTGCTCCACCACTCTCTGCTCATTCATTTATTCACTCATTCAATTCCCCATGAAACCTAGAGTGCAGTGGGTGAGGCAGATATTAGATAATCTTATTTTTTATTTTATTTTATTTTTTGAGGCAGAGCTTCCTCTTGTTGCCCAGGCTGGAGTGCAATGGCTTGATCTGCCTCCCAAGTTCAAGCAATTCTCCTGCCTCAGTCTCCAGAGTAGCTGGGATTACAGGCACCCAGAACCACACCCAGCTAAATTTTGTATTTTTAGTAGAGACAGAGTTTCATCATGTTGTTCAGGTTGGTCTTGAACTCCTGACCTCTGGTGATCTGCCTTTCTCAGCCTCTCAAAGTGCTGGGATTACAGGTGTGAGCCACTGTGCTCGGCGAAAATTTTTTTTTTGGAGACAGGGCGTTGCTATGTTGGCCAAGATGGTCTCTACTCCTGGCCTCAAGCAATCCTCCTGCCTTGACCTCCCAAAGTGCTGGGTTACATGCGTGAGCCACCATGCCCAGCTAAATAAACTTATAAATTATTAATAACTTTAATTTATAAGTATGATCAGTGCAATAAGGGAGAGTAGGGGAACTAGGTAGGTAGTCAGTACAGCTGTCTATAAGTGACATTTAGGCTGTGACTTAAAAGCTTGTAAGAGATGGAGACAGAAAGTGGGAGAGTACATGTGTTCCAGGCAGAAGAAACAGTTTGCATAATGATTTTCATCAGGGAGAATCATGGTGTGTGGGAGAAACCGAAACGAGGCCAGGGGAGTCCCAGCCACCATCATCTTTCACCTGCATTACTGCAATAGGTTCGTAGCTTCTTTCTCTTCCTGTAGCCTCATTTTCCTTATCTCTTTTTCAGGGGATCACAAGAAGGCTCTTTTGAAAGCATGAATCCAATCATATCTTTCTCCTGCTTAAAAGACTTTCCAAAGCCTCCAGGATAAACATCTAATCTTCCTAGCACAGTGTTGAGGCCCTTGTGATGCGATCTCAACCCTCTCTGGGTTCCCAGCAGCCTGGGTGGTAACAGTCATTTCTCTTTGCATCTTTGGAAATGCCTTCCTGTGGCTTTTATATTTTTTTATTTTTTGATGGAGTCTCACTCTGTTGCCCAGGCTGGAGTGCAGTGGCATAATCTTGGCTCACTGTAACCTCCACCTCCTGGGTTCAAGTGATTCTCGTGACTCAGCCTCCAGAGTAGCCGGAATTACAGGAGTGCGTCACCATGCCCAGCTAATTTTTGTATTTTTAGTGGAGATGGGGTTTTGCCACGTTGCCCAGGTTTGTCTCCAACTCCCGATGTCAGGTGATCTGCCTGCCTCGGCCTCCCAAAGTGCTGGCATTTCAGGTGTGAGCCACCGCACCCGGCCCCTTTGTGGCTTATTTTTATCCTTGTGCTTCTAGTTGTACAACAGCATCTACCTGGAAGGCCCCCACCCCCTGGAATTCTGTTCAATTTACCAGACTCAGCTTTTAAAGCTTTTTCTTGAAAAGCCATCCCACAGCACCCTGTACATGCCTCTAACATAGCACCTAGCAAAACGTCTTGAAATGTATTCACTTGACAAATATTTATTGAATGGCTACTATTGCTAGGTACTGTAGGGTACAGCAGTGAGTGTAGATATTTTGTCAGTTTTATCCCTCAGGTGGTAGGAATTTGGAGGCAGGAACTATATCCTAATCATTTCTGTATCTGCAACAGATAGCACAGCAACAGCACCTAATATGAAATAAATCCTAAATGAACTGAGCTAGGATTCAAGCCTAGGTCTGTCTAACTCCAAAGCCCACACTCTTTCCACTGCTATGTGGAAACCAGATTAATCTGAGTCTATTAACGTGAAAATAGTAGCATTTTAAGACAAACGGTAGGGTAGCATGGATCATATCTAATTCATTGAGCAGTGGGTCGCTTGAGCCCAGGAGTTCGAGATCAGTCTGGGTAACATGGTGAAACCCAGCCTTTATAAAAAATAAAAAAGTCACTCACAGCCTGGGAAACAGAGTGAGACCCTGTCTCAAAATAATAACAATAATAAAAAAGCTTAATTTTGAAGTAGAGTAGGACCTTACTTCTAACATATACTTTTGCTTGATTTCAAAACCACAATGAGAATATCATCTCACACCAGTTGGAATGGCGATCATTACAAAGTCAGGAAACAACAGGTGCTGGAGAGGATGTGGAGAAATAGGAACACTTTTACACTACTGGTGGGACTGTAAACTAGTTCAACCATTGTGGAAGACAGATTCATCAAGGATCTAGAACTAGAAATACCATTTGACCCAGCCATCCCATTACTGGGTATATACCCAAAGGATTATAAATCATGCTGCCATAAAGACACATGCACACGTATGTTTATTGAGGAACTATTCACAATAGCAAAGACTTGGAACCAAGCCAAATGTCCAACAATGATAGACTGGATTAAGAAAATGTGGCACATATACACAATGGAATACTATGCAGCCATAAAAAAGGATGAGTTCATGTCCTTTGTAGGGACACGGATGAAGCTGGAAACCATCATTCTCAGCAAACTATTGCAAAGATTTTTTTTGAGACAGGGTCTCACTTTGTCACCCAGGCCGGAGTGCAGAGGTGCGATTTCCACTCACTGCCACTCACTGCAGCTTCCTTGACCTCCCAAGTTCAAGCAATCCTGCCTCTGTCCCTCAAGTAGCTGGGACTACAGGCACAGGTCGCCATGCCCTGTTAATTTTTGTATTTTGTGTAAAGACAGGGTTTCGCCATGTTGCCCAGGCTGGTCTCGAACTCCTGAGCTGAAGCCATCCGCCAGCCTCAGCCTCCCAAAGTGCTGGTATTACAGGCATGAGCCACCACTCCTGGACTGAATTTTTTAAAGAGCTGATTAGTGTGAAAACATGTCCTAGTGTCACTAAAGTTGAAGTGATCTATGACTACTCTAGTTCTGAAACTTAAAAACTCAATACTAGACACCAAAATGAGAAATCTTCTTAAAAAAGTGTTTCTTAGAATAGAGACGGGTTCTTATTATGTTGCCCAGGCTGGTCTCAAACTCCTAGGCTCAAGGGATTCTCCTGCCTCGGCCTCCCAAAGTGCTGGGATTGTAGGTGTGAGCCACCCAACCCCGCCCAAATGAGAAATCTTTAGTTTTACTTCTATCTCCATTTCCTTTGATTGGCTTTTGACCGTGTCATTTAGCTTGTCTGTATCCCTATATGCTCATTAGACAATTAGACTCAATGTTATGAGAAATATTAATTCATTTAAGTAGAGTGGTTGGGAGGGTTGCCACTTAGTTACACTGGGAAGCTATGGATTCAATCAAGTTTCTGAAAAATATGGTGGATTTCCTTCCTAAAATGGGTAACCAGAGTTAAAAGTGGAAGATGCTATGCAAAAATGAACTTGGAAACAAACCTAAGAGGAGAAATAAGAGGGAAATTCCACCACCTGTGTTTGCCCTTCTCTTCAACCATTCATAGGCCATACTTCATTCCTTTCACTCCAGAGCGTATTAGACAGAAACAGGAATTTGGGGTTGCAGTGTATGTTGTCATATCTAGAGGACATAACAAACAGAATACTCCTAACCATGGTCCCACATGTTCATTTTACATAGGATCAGGAAGGAGCAAAGTAGCCTGGCGCTGGACTGGGTTTCTCCTTGTGTCACTCAGTCTTTAACAAGGTGCAGGGAATCAACCTCCAGGGTTCCCTATATTATTTTCCGTTTCTAGAGACAAAGGATACAACCTATTGAAACAGACCACTCTTTTGAAACACTACAAAATATATTCTTCACCTTACCTACAAGAATGTACATGTTTACATTCTTGCTGTAGGTTTAAAACAATAAATGCCATTTATAGAGGCAGCGTTTCGAAAGTCACATATTAGAAAAAATTTTTTTTAAATTTTGCTGGTAATTGTGATCATGCTGTGTGTAGTTGCATATACCTTCTAGCACAGAGGGAGAAGCACAGAGGTGGAAGTGCCAATTAGGGAAACTGGGCCACCCAAAACTGGAGCAGGGCGGAATACTTCTTGTCAACCCATGCATCTCTTTGGATTAAGAAGTATGTAGTAAGTCTGGGTGTGGTGGGTCATGCCTTTAATCCTAGCACTTTGGGAGGCTAAGGCAGGAGGATTACTTGACCTCAGGAGTTTGAGACCAGCCTGGGCAACAAGACCGTGTCTCTACAAAAAAAAATAAATAAATAAAAGAAAAAATAAATTAAATTAAATAAAAAGAAGCATGTAGTAAATTCTCCAGCAGTTAATATAAAAACTCCTGAAGTGCTGGGTGCAGTGGCTCACACCTATTATCCAAGCCCTTTCGGAGGCCAAGGCAGGAGGACAGCATGAGGCCAGGAATTTCAGACCAGCCTAGGTAACAGAGACCTACATCTCTAAAAGAAAGTAAGAATTTGGCCGGGCATGGTGGCTCATGCCTGTAATTCCAGCACTTTGGGAGGCTGATGGGGGGAGGATTGCTTGAGCTAAGGAGTTTGAGACCAGCCTGGGAAATATGGAAAAACCTGTCTCTACCAAAAATACAAAAAAAATTCGCTGAGTGTGGTGGCATGTGCCTGTAGGCCCAGATATTTAGGAGACTTAGATAGGAGGATCCCTTGAGCCTGGGAGGTGATGATTGCAGTGAGCTGAAATCACATCACTGCACTCCAGCCTGGGCAACAGAGTAAGACCCTGTCTCAAAATAATAAATAAATAAAAATAAAAAATAAAATAAAAATTTCAAAACTAAGCTGAACATGGTGACACCAACCCACCACCCCCAACCTGTTTTTTTTGGTTTGTTTGTATTTTGTGTTTTTTTTAAGACGAAGTCTCCCTCTGTTACCCAGGCTGGAGTGCAGTGGCATGATCTTGGTTCACTGCAACCTCCACCTCTCGGGTTCAAGTGATTCTCCTGCCTCAGCCTCCTGAGTAGCTGGGATTACAGGCATGTGCCACCACACCCGGCTAATTTTTGTATTTTTAGTAGAGACGGGGTCTCACCATGTTGGTCAGGCTGGTCTCGAACTCCTGACCTTGTGATCCCCCCGCCTCTGCCTCCCAAAGTGCTGGGATTACAGGCGTGAGCCAATGCGGCCAGCTGTAGCTTTTTTTCTTAAAATTTTTCTTAAATTTTTTTGTAGTCCCCTCAGGGTGGGCACAGATGTAGCTTTTTTTCTTTCTATAATTAGAAAAGTAGGCCAGGAATGGTGGCTCACGCCTGTAATCCCAGCACTTTGATAGGACGTGGTGGGTGGATCACCTGAGGTCAGGAGTTCGAGACCAGCCTGGCCAACATGGTAAAACCCAGTCTTTACCAAAAATACAAAAATTAGCCAGGCGTGGTGGTGGATGCCTGTAATTCCAGCTACTCGGGAGGCTGAGGCAGGAGAATCACTTGAATCCAGGAGGCAGAGGTTGCAGTGAACCCAGATCACGTCCCTGCACTCCAGCCTGGGTGACAGCAAGACTCCATCTCAAACAAAAGTAATATATGCTCTTAGCAAGTATGAAGAATAAAGATCTTCTATTAGTCTGCCACCTAGGAATAAGCATTGTTAACATTTTGTTTCTAGTCTGTCAAAACTTTTCCTTTGATTATACTTTTTTATTTGACAAAAATGGGATATTATATATACAGTTTTGTAATCTATCTCTCATTTTTCTTTTTTTCTTTCTTTCTTTTTTTTTTTTTTTGAGACTGAGTCTCACTCTGTTGCCCAGGCTGGAGTGCAGTGGCTCAATCTTGGCTCACTGCAACCTCTGCCTCCCGGGTTTAAGCATTCTCCTGTCACAGCCTCCTGAGCAGCTGGTATTACAGGTGCGCACCACTACACCTAGCTAATTTTTGTATTTTTAGTAGAGACGGGGTTTCACCATGTTGGTTAGGCTGGTCTCGAACTCCTGACCTTGTGATCTGCCTGCCTTTGCCTCCCAAAGTGCTGGGATTACAGGCGTGAGCCACCGCGCCCAGCCCATTTTTCTTAATAGTATGCTGTGAGCATCTTTTCATGTGACCATCTTTTAATAAATACCATTATTAATGGCTTCATATTCCACTCTATGGATGTAATATAATTTACTTTGTCAATTTATTATAGACTTTTAGGTTGTTTCTCTTTTTTTTGTGGTTTTCTTCTTTCATTTTCTTTTTTTTAAGGCTAGTCAAGTGAAGCAGTGGGAGTGGAGAAGGAACAAAGAAATCTGTAACCAGTTGTCATCAATTAGTTGAAAACATCACTGCACTCAGACCAGCCTATTTTTTTGTGTGGGGTTTTAAAGAAGTTATCAATGAACAGCTCAATAAATTGTTGGACACCTTTCCTATTACTATGATTATTATTTAAACACCACTGCACTTGGACCAGCCTATTTTTTGTGCAGAGTTTTAAACAAGTTGTCAATGAACAGCTTCATAAATTGTTGGACACCTTTCCTATTATTATTATCATTTATTTTTCTTTGAGATGGAGGCTTGCTCTGTCGCCCAGGCTGGAGTGCAATGGTGTGATCTCGGCTCACTGCAACCTCTGCTGCCTGGGTTCAAGCAATTCTCCTGCCTCAGCCTCCCAAGTAGCTGGGATGACAGGCGCCCACCACCATGCCCGGTTAACTTTTGTAGTTTTATTTATTTTTATTTTTTTTGAGGCGGAGTCTCACTCTTGTTGCCCAGGCTGGAGTGCAATGGCTTGATCTCGGCTCACTGCAACCTCCACCTCCAGGGTTCAAGCGATTCTCCTGCCTCAGCCTCCCAAGTAGCTGGGATGACAGGCGCCCACCACCACGCCCGGCTAATTTTTTGTATTTTTAGTAGAGATGGGGTTTCACCATGTTGGTCAGGCTTGTCTTGAACTCCCGACCTAACCTGATCCACCTGGCTCGGCCTCCCAAAATGCTGGTATTACAGGCATGAGCCACCACGCCCAGCCTAATTTTTGCAGTTTTAGTACAGAGGGGGTTTCACCATCTTGGTCAGGCTGGTCTCCAACTCCTTGAGAAGTGACAGCGTGCTGGCAGTCCTCACAGCCCTCGCTTGCTCTCGGCGCCTCCTCTGCCTGGGCTCCCACTTTGGTGGCACTTGAGGAGCCCTTCAGCCCACCGCTGCACTGTGGGAGTCCCTTTCTGGGCTGGCCAAGGCCGGAGCCGGCCCCCTCAGCTTGCAGGGAGGTGTGGAGGGAGAGGCGCGAGCGGGAACTGGGGCTGCACCCGGCGCTTGCGGGCCAGCTGGAGTTCCGGGTGGGCGTGGGCTTGGCAGGCCCCGCACTAAGAGCAGCCAGCTGGCCCTGCCGGCCCCAGGCAATGAGGGGCTTAGCACCTGGGCCAGTGGCTGCGGAGGGTGTACTGGGTCCCCCAGCAGTGCCAGCCCACCGGTGATTTCTCACTGCGCCTTAGCTGCCTTCCCGCGGGGCAGGGCTCGGGACCTGCAACCCGCCATGCCTGAGCCTCCCACCCTCTGTGGGCTCCTGTGTGGCCTGAGCCTCCCCAGTGAGCGCCGCCCCCTGCTCCATGGCACCCAGTCCCATCGACCACCCAAGGGCTGAGGAGTGTGGGCACATGGCGTGGGACTGGCAGGCAGCTCCACCTGCAGCCCTGGTGCGGGATCCACTGGGTGAAGCCAGCTGGGCTCCTGAGTCTGGTGGGGACATGGAGAACCTTTATGTCTAGCTCAGCGATTGTAAATACACCAATCAACACTCTGTATCTAGCTCACGGTTTTAAACACACCAGTCAGCACCCTGTGTCTAGCTCAGGGTTTGCGAATGCACCAATCAACACTCTGTATCTAGCTACTCTGGTGGGGCCTTGGAAAACCTTTGTGTCCATACTCTGTATCTAGCTAATCTAGTGGGGACGTGGAGAACCTTTGTGTCTAGCTCAGGGATTGTAAATGCACCAATCAGCACCCCGTCAAAACAGACCACTTGGCTCTACCAATCAGCAGGATGTGGGTGGCGCCAGATAAGAGAATAAAAGCAGGCTGCCCGAGCCAGCAGTGGCAACCCCTCTCGGGTCCCCTTCCACAGCGTGGAAGCTTTGTTCATTCACTCTTTGCAATAAATCTTGCTACTGCTCACTCTTTGGGTCCACACTGCTTTTATGAGCTGTAACACTCACTGCAAGGCCTGCAGCTTCAGTCCTGAAGCCAGCGAGACGACGAGCCCAGTGGGAGGAATGAACAACTCCAGACGCACTGCCTTAAGAGCTATAACACTCACTGTGAAGGTCTGCAGCTTCACTCCTGAGCCAGCGAGACTACAAACCCACCAGAAGGAAGAAACTCCGGACACCCCACCTTTAAGAACTGAAACACCGCGAGGGTCCGCGGCTTCATTCTTGAAGTCAGTGAGACCAAGAACCCACCAATTCCGGACACATCCGGACCTTGTGATCCACCCGCCTTGGCCTCCCAAAGTGCTGGGATTACAGACATGAGCCACCGCGCCTGGCCTCCTATTATTTTATTAATATAAATTCCAAGGAGGAAGATAACTGCCCAAAGGGTGTCTTAAAGGCTTTGACATTTTTATGAAAGCCAAACTGTCTTCCAGAAAGGCTTGCACATATCAAGAGTTTCATTCTTGATATGGTTAATGCAAATAAATGCCTATTCCTTATATTTATTTATTTATTTTTTCTGAGGCAGCGTTTTGCTCCTGCTGCCCAGGCTGGAGTGCAGTGGCCCAATCTCGGCTTACTGCAACCTCCATCTCCCGGGTTCAAGCGATTCTCCTGCCTCAACCTCCGGAGTAGCTGGGATTACAGGCACCCGCCACCATGCCCGGCTAATTTTGTGTTTTCAGTAGAGACGGAATTTCACCATGCTGGTCAGGATGGTCTCGAACTCCTGACCTCAAATGATCCACCCACCTTGGCCTCCCCAAAGTGTTGGGATTACAGGCGTGAGCCCCTGCGCCTGGCCAATTCCTTATATCCTTATCCAGGTTTTTGGTCTTTTAAAATCTTTGTCAGTCTGCTATGTGAAAGTGGTATATTACTGTTAATTTTATTTTCAGTTTTTCTGATTTCTAGTGAGGTGCGATAATTTTTCGTATAACTATTAAATTCCCTCATATGTTATGTATGTATACACACACACACACACCCCCAGCTAGCTTATTCATGCCCTTTTTTAAATTTTTTTGAGACGGAGGTTTGCTCTGCTGCCCAGGCTGCAGTGCAGCTCCACTTGGTTCACTGCAACCTTCGCTTCCCAGGTTCAAGCAATTCTCCTGCCTCAGCCTCCCAAGTGGCTGGGATTACAGGCGCCCACCTCCATACCCAGCTAATTTTTTGTATTTTTTTTTTTTCTGTCGCCCAGGCTAGAGTGCAATGCCAGGTTGGAGTGCAATGGCGTGATCTCAGCTCACGGCAACCTCCACCTTCCGGGTTCAAGTGATTCTCTGTCAGCCTCCCAAGTAGCTGGGATTACAGGCGCTCGCCACCAAGCCCAGCTGATTTTGTATTTTTAGTAGAGACTGGGTTTCGCCAACGTTGTGCAGGCTGGTCTCGAACTCCTGACCTCAGGTGATCCACTCGCCTAGGCCTGCCAAAGTGCTGGGATTACAGGCATGAGCTACCGCATCCGGCCTAATTTTTTGTATTTTTAGTAGAAACAGGGTTTCACCAGGCTGGTCTCACACTCCTAACCTCAAGTGATCCACCCGCCTGGGTCTCCCAAAGTGCTGGGATTACAGGCGTGCACCACCACGCCTGGCTAATTTTTGTATTTTTAGTAGCGATAGGGTTTCACCATGTTGGTCAAGCTGGTCTTGAACTCCTCACCTCAGGTGAGCCGCCAGCCTCAGCCTCCCAAAGTGCTGGGATTAGAGGCGTGAGCCAGAGCCACCACTCCTAGACCAATTTTGTGTATATATATTTTTTGTTTTGTTTTTGGAGATGGAGTCTCACTCTGTTGCCCAGGCTGGAGTGCAGTGGCGAGATCTCGGCTCACTGCAAGCTCCGCCTCCCGGGTTCACGCCATTCTCCTGCCTCAACCTCCCGAGTAGCTCGGACTACAGACGCCTGCCACCACGCCCGGCTAATTTTTTTTGTATTTTTAGTAGAGATGGGGTTTCACCACGTTAGCCAGGATGGTCTCGATCTCCTGACCTCGTGATCCGCCCACCTTGGCCTCCCAAAGTGCTGAGATTACAGGCGTGAGCCACTGCGCCCGCCCTAATTTTGTTATTTTTAGTAGAGACGGGGTTTCTCCCAGTTGTTCAGGCTGGTCTAGAACTCGCGACCTCAAGTCATCCGCCCGCCCCGGCCTTCCAAAGTGCTGGGATTACAGGC
Source organism: Pongo pygmaeus (assembly GCF_028885625.2). Lineage (NCBI taxonomy): Eukaryota > Metazoa > Chordata > Mammalia > Primates > Hominidae > Pongo > Pongo pygmaeus. Next base: position 62,479,051 of record NC_072377.2, read on the forward strand.
GTGAGCCTCCGCGCCCGAGCTAAACCTTTTTTTTTTTTTTTTTTGAGACAGGGTCTCACTGTGTCGCCCAGGCTTGAGTGCAGTGGTGCAATCTTGGCTCACTGCAACGTATCCCTCCTGGGTTCAAGCGGTTCTCATACCTCACCCTCCCTAGTAGCTGGGACTATGGGTGCCCGCCACCACGCCCAGCTAATATGTGTATTTTTAGTAGAGAGGGGGTTTCCGCTGTGTTGGTCACCCGACCTCAGGTGATCCTCCAGCCTCAGCCTCCTGAAGTGTTGGGATTACAGGCGTGAGTCACGGCGCCCGGTCCGCCCTTAACTTTTTAAAAGAGTGGGTGTTATCTTTTTCTTAATAATTTGTAAGAGCTCTTTATATTTTATTATGCAAATAAAACATACGCTAAGGATGGTAACCGAATATAAATATTAACTTGCTTGTGATTTATTACAATTGTTCGACTTTATAGTGTCTTCTGTCACATGAAAGGCACAAATTGTGTGTCCAAGTTATCAGTTTTATCCTTGGGTTTTTTTTCTTTTGTGTCCTTTATTTTTTCTTGGTTTGATATCATGCTTACAAATAAAAGCACGAGCAGGTCCTCTACCAACACATAAGTTGCTTATACGGAAACAATGTGGTGTAGAGAAAAGAAAGTGGATCAAGCCCCTAACAGACTTGAGTTTAAATGTGGTACAGCCAAGTTGTGGCGCCCAACTTCCATATTCTGTAACGTTAAACACGTCAATGTCATCCCGTTTCCTTATCTGCAAAATAGTACCCACCCCATAGGGTGATACAAGCATTAAAATGCCTGGCACGGGCAAGGCATCCAGCAAGTGTTAATTCCCTTTCCTTTGCCCCGCAGAGGGGCATTATTAATTGCTTAAAGTGGCCAACTCCCGATAAAGATTAAAACAAAAGGTTGGGGATGGTAAATTTTGGTGAGTTTACGTTCCACCCATTTTTCAGGTATCTTTTAGAAACATTCCATTAAACTACAAACCCCATAATGCATGTACAACTACCGTAAAATTTCTACGCTACAAAGTCCTTGTGGCTTAGGGGAGGGCGAACAGGCAAATATCTTTATTTTCCACTTTCCCTCTTTGAGACAACCTCCCCCCACCTTCCCTCTAAACAAATGTGATTTTTCTTTCTCCTAGAATGCCAACTTCCCAGGTGTTAAAGTGAGGCTACGGTTATAAGGCGAAAAGGTGTCACAATTAGAGAAACAACTGTGAACACCATAATACTGATTTTTTAAAATCTCGAATGGGCTCTGTGGTTCTGATACTCTGGCTGTTGAAATAATTCACCTACTGCAGATTTAGTAGAAAGAAAAATAATTAGCACGATTATACCTAGTAGCCATTTCTACCCTCTGAGAGTCTGGGCTAGGCTCCCCGCACGTCTGCTTTCCTCCGCCGCAGGGCTCCCGTGTGCACCTCTCATGCCTGACACAGTCCGCGTTCGCACGCCACGGTGGAGCATCCCCTCAGCGTGCCCTACCGCTCCAGCGCCCGCTCGGCAGACGTTCCGCCTGCGCAGAGCTGGGCATAGGCGCCGTGTGAGCGCCGATTCACCTAGGCCCGAGCGCGGTACCCGGCTAAGGGCGTGCGCCGCAGCCTCTTCCGCAGATTGAAACTCGGAGGAGCTGCGGCGCGGCTTCGGGAGCTTAGAGCTGGGGAAGACGCTGCCGCGCGCGCCACTCGAGCCTGCGAGGCCGCTTCCCGGCGCAGCACCCCCCTCTTGCCCTCTGCGCGGCCCCACCAGTCCGGACTCCGAGGCAGCTCCGGGCGGGGGTAGGTGAGGGAGGAGGGGCTCCTCAGGGAGCGGCGGGGAATTCCCCCTTCCACCGAACGTTCCCGATTGTTCACCGTCCTCACGTCAGCAGCAGGGGGTAATCCCCGACTCCAGCTGCTCCTGACGTCACCGCGTGGAGCCACCGCCCCCCGCGCGCCCCTGCTCCGGGGCCTCCTCGAAGCCCCGCCCCCAGCCTTAGCCACGCCTTCTCCCCCTCCCCCCAGGCGCCCGACGTAGAGGGCGGAGCTTCTTTGACCGCGGCGTGAACGGTTGCTTGGGCCAGAAGGTTCTCCGGTGGAGGCCCTCTTCCTGGTGTCCCGCCCAGTAGGTTCGTTCGCACCGCTTCTTCCACACCCTTTATCCCTCCTTCTCCTCGCCCCGCCTTCCCCCCCTTCTCAACCCCTCTAGTTCCTTCCCCGCCTCGCCACTGTCCACGATCTCGCGAGACTTGGCCCAGAACATTGCGGATCGGGTCGGCGCCATTTTGGGACTGAGACTGGTTGTGGGGGAGGGAAAAGCGGCAAAAGGGGATTATTCAAAGTACCGAAAACCTTTTCCCGGGATCAGGCGCGGCGGCACCCCCAGGCCAGGGGCACCTCTGGTGGGGCAGAAGGTAACACTGTCCTCTAGGCTCCACGCCCGAGCCCGGGGGAGGAGGGGAGTGCCCGTGTCCGTGTTGGGGTTTGAGGGGTCGGGAGCCGCGTTGGTGGCGCGAGGTGTGAGGCTGCCCGCCGACGGAGGGGCGGCGAGAAGCAAGGAGTGAGAGGGGAGGGAGGCGCAGATAGGTCCCTCTAGCTATTGACTCGGCCCGGGTGGAGCGGAGGTGGTGGTTGTGAGGAGGGGGTGGGTGGTTTACCCCCGGCGGCTTGGTTGGGGGGTGTTTGGCGTTTGGCGGAGGCTGGGAGCGAGTCCGACGCCCTCCGTGCTCGGCCTTCATTCCCCCGGCCTCTCGCACACGCCCGCCTGCTTTTGCACCACTACCCCTCTCAGGGCTGAGGGAGTCGAGGCCGAGTTGTGGCCTTCGGCGGTTTCTTCAGCAGCGCCTCAGCTTTCCCCGCCTCTCCCAGGTCCGTGGCACTTGCCGTGGACTGGGGCGAAGGCTACTTTGTTCCTCCAAGTCCTGTGGGGTCTGAGGGGACATGTGCTTTTTTGGGAGAGAACCATTCTTTGGTTTACGAAAAGGGCCCTGTACCTTCCACCCCCTCAGTTTTGGGAGAAACCTGTTTTCTTAATTCAAGGAAGTAGAAACCTACACCTTCAAGCCCTTTGCTCCCTCAGAAGTGGGGAAGTCTCCTCGGGAGAATTTAAGAAGTGGGTTTGCCCTACTTCTAGTTCACCTTTCTGGCCTTACTGGGGGGAATATGCCTCCTCTAGTAGACGTTCTGATTTGGAGGGAGCCTCTTTCTCTTTACACTTACCTCTGAGTTACATTTGCTAATGCTCCGTGGCAGCACACCTGTCTTCGCTTTCCTTGGTCCATCGAAGAGGGTTGGAGATCTTTTGTAAGATATGTGCCAATTTCATAGTTTTAACATTTATTCAAGAAGTATAAGAAGGTTTGCTTATATAATTCCCCAGTATGGGATGTGCACCCCTTCCCAGGTGAAATCTGTCCTTGCCCTCCATAATACCGTCACCTACCGTTTTTCCCTCCCTCTACTCCGATGTCTTGTTCATTCAGTAGACTTTTATCGGGTGCTTGCTTGGGTAAGCCCTTTTCCAGGCTCCTGTAGGGTTATATAGAAGTGATTTTCTCTCCAGAGGTTGACTTTTTAAGTTGGGGATTGATTTTTTTAGCTCGAAATCAAAACTCAGTATATAATTTTTTTTATAACTTTTACAGGTGATTGAATTACTCAGATACGAAGATCATCTTCTAGGTTTTGTGTAAAAGGCCCCGGATATTTTAAGTGGCCATTTTGGATTTACAGTGTTTTTGGATAATTTTGCCCCAGAAGTTTATTAAAATCGGCAAGAATCGTCTGTGAAGTGAATTGATAGTAGTGAACAATTCAGCAAGCTACTTAAAAAAGACCCAGGCAGCATTTCTTCAGTATTTTGGTTCAAACGGATTATATAACTGGTTACAGTATTTCAGCTGGTGGTAATTTTTGCCTCCCCTTCCCCCACCCCGTTGTTGGGGTTCTTCAGCCGAAACTGAGAGACGTTGATTTGTGTACTGAGTAGTTTCAGCAGTTTCAAATGACTGAGTATTGCTGAAGTTTCATGGCAGTTTATTTTTACCTTTATTGAAAGTTTTAGGAATTTTTGACTTAAGCTCTTTCGTGTCACATTGGGACACTTTTTCTGAATGAAGACATTGAAAGAATACAGAGTTTTTTTCCTTTTATCTTTTATTTACGTGGAAATTTAAGATGTTGCAGTTTTCCGGCAGCATGGTAGTATTGAGATAGCTATGTGTGTCTCTGTATATGCTAATGTTTAGGAATGCTCTTCAGATGTGAAATTTTCTTTTTGTTTTTGCTTTTTGGCTCGTAAATTGGATATTTCATCTGGAGTGGACAAGTACAACAGTGGCAAGTACATGGAATAATAAAGAAGACTTTGATCTTAAATCTAAAGAACTTGGCTAATTCGGGAGATAGCCATATGAAAACTTTAAAACAGAAGTATGGGTAGCTGACTTGAAGTAACTCTATGTCAAATAGTCATAGGTTAAGTATCTTCAAAGAACTTCGATATTATTTCAGAGGATACAAAATAAAAATACAAACTGGAAAACAAAGATTACAGAGAAAAAACCAACACCTTCCTGTGCAGTCCTGTTGGAATTTGTAAGTACTATTATGGTGAGCAAATCAAATGTTCATTTGTAAACTGTAGTGAGAGTCGAGTTTATCCTATGTTATTCTTGGAAGCCTTTCAGTTTCTTGCAGTAATATTGCTTGGTTTCAGTTTCCTTGACAGTCTGAAAACAACTGTTAACCATTGTCTGAGTAAACTGAAATTCAGAAAAAACGTTTAAGGCTTAGGAATTTTTCAGATTCAAACCGTCCTAAGCTACAAGTTTTTGTGCTTTTTAAGTAAAAAGCTAAATTCATATGGCCAGTATATATTGCCTTAGGCTTTGAAGATTCATTCATAGTGGTAGAAAGGTAGGAAAAAATGCAACAAATAATTCACCACGTGTCTTCCTAGCCAGTTTACATTCTAAATGCGTGTGCCTTGATAGCCAGTTGACTTTCCAAATGTGAGTTTAGACTGCATTCCAAATGCAGTTTAGTGTTGCATTTGGAGTTACATAGTTTGGTTATATTACAGGTAGTAGTTCTTAATGTATTTCATGACCTAGCTTGTTTTAAGGCATAGCTGTTCCTAACATATTAATGCGTTATAGAAATTAAGTTTTTGAAATAGTTTTGTTGAAATGGTTTTGTATTTCAAATTATTTCTTTACTTTCAAAAAGAGGGTATTACCAGGACCAGAAGCTCAGAGGAACTGAGCAAGCTGAAATAAGAACCTTTAAAATAACTTAAGAAAATATGAGTATACATTTTTTTTTTCACTCAAGAGGTTATGCTGGCCTAAGTTTATAGGCAAAGCTTTTTTTTTAAAAGTTGTGAATTATTAATTGCTATAATAGAAATAGTTTTGACAGTTGGGAGAGTTATCTTTTAATGTTTGTATTTTTCAGGATTAAACGGTGTTTTTAGTTACCATTAGTTAATACATTCAATTTTTGAGTGAATCATAGGCATTTAGTGTTTTTTAAAGAGATACACTAAAATTTAATTTTTTTCCTCTTTGACTAATGACAAAATTTAATTTTTAGGCAATTAATATTGGTGAACACATGAGTATAACTAAAATTAGAGGCTATTTCAATTAATTGTCTTTCTGAGACGAAAAACTAATTTTTTTTTTGAGACCGAGTTTCGCTCTTGTTGCTTAGGATGGAGTGCAATGGCATGATTTTGGCTCACTGCAGCCTCTGCCTCCCGGGTTCAAGCGATTCTTCTGCTTCAGCCTCCCAAGTAGCTGGGATTACAGGTGCCTGCCACCACGCTCCGCTAATTTTTTTTTTTTTTTTTTTTTTTTAGTAGAGACCCGGGTTTTCACCTTGTTGGTCAGGCTGGCCTCGAACTGTTGACCTCAGGTGATCCTCGCACCTTGGCTTCCCAAAGTGCTGGGATTATAGGCCTGAGTCCACGCGCCCGGGTGAGATGGCAATTTTTGGACCCTTTACCAAGATGGCCTAACATAATAACTTGTCAGTTGCTTATTTTGAACCAATTTTTTTTTTTTTTTGCCTTAAACTGTTGAATCCTGCTAGCTTCCATAGAGTGAAAGTGGTAGTAAATGTAAAATAGAGAGTTTTTCTTCTCTGAAATTGATATTAGAGAGTTCAGTAATTCCCTTTGTCATAATAGACTAGGTTATATGTGTTTTCTCTGTCAGACCTGTGTGTAGTAATTCTAATTGAGTGTCTACCTTGATTTATAAAATTGGTGAGAACATTCCACACCCTTTCACTTGGGAGAGCCTGTATTTTGTTCATTCCTCAATTCAATGACTTTTCAAGTTACTTAAGAATATGCATCTTAAATATGATTAAGTCGAACTGGAGTCAAACGATCATTCTTCCTAGAAAACTACATAATATTTATTATTCGTGATTTTTTTTTTTTTTTTTGAGACGGACTCTTGTTCTGTCGAGTGCCCAGGCTAGAGTGCAGTGGCGCAATCTCGGCTCACTACAACCTCTGCCTCCTGGGTTCAAGAGATTCTGCCTTAGCCTCCCAAGTAGCTTGGATTACAGGTGCCCACCATCACGCCCGGCTAATTTTTTGTATTTTTAGTAGGGACAGGGTTTCACCATGTTGGTCAGGCTGGCCTTGAACTCCTGACCTCAGGTGATTTGCCCGCCTCCACTTCCCAAAGTGCTGGGATTACAGGCGTGAGCCACTGCGTCCAGCCTTGTTTTCTTCTAAATTGCCATTACTGATATTGTTACTCTAAGCAGTAGTGTCAGGATAAAGATTATTCCAGAGATCAGAGTTTTTAACAATTAACTTTAATCTGTGAATAGTCTGTAACATTTATCAACTTTGCTTACAGCAGTTCTTCAAGGACAGATTTACTTGAACGTTTTGATAGATATTTTCAGTATTTTATTTTCTGGAGATGGAAATAAATAGTTCCACCTGTTGGTAATTGGAACTATTGTTGGACTGTTGCTTTTCCCCAGAAGTTACACCACTTTTCCTTTTTTCTTTTCTTTATATTTTCCTTTTTTCTCTCTTTCTAAACTGTAGGTCTAAAAATAATAATCATAGTGGCTAACATTTATAGAGGATGATGGTGTCATATGTTTTGCTGTGTAATTTATGTGGCATATTTTAACTAATAATCCCGTGAGGAAAGTACTATTATAGTCACTGTGGTACTGATGAGGAAATTAGGATTTAGGGAGGCTGAGATTGGGAGAAAGTTACTTTGTTAGAATTGTAATCTTGACCAAATAAATGTTCAAGCAGTCTGACTCCAGAGCACATACTCAGCACTATGCCATACTTACACTGCCTTCTTGGGGATTTTACTTCACTAATTCATTTATTTGAACATTATCTTTGATATTTTTTTCTTTTCATGTACTGCTTCTCTTTGGTTGATGTTGATTACAGACTGCTAATGGAGTTTGGAAATAAACTAAGAGATACTACTGTTTTGCTGTTTGCAGTAACTATTTGGGTGATATCTTTGGTTAGCTAAAATTAAGTGTCTGTGTGTGTCTGTGTGTTTGAGACAGGGTCTTGCTCCCTCACCCAGATTGGAGTGTAATGGCACGATTGTAGCTCAGGCAACCTCGAACTCCTGGGGTCAAGGGTTCCTCCTGCCTTGGCCTCCCAAAGTGCTGGGATTATAGGCCTGAGCCACAGTGCCTGGCCTTGTATTTTTCTTTCACCCATAGCCTGTTTCTACAGGCATGGAGCTAAATGCATAGCTTTGTTTTACCTTGTCTCTTGTTTTTTGTTTTTTTTTGGGTTTTTTTGAAACAGAGTTTCGCACTTGTTGCCGAGGCTGGAGTGCAATGGCGTGATCTTGGCTCACTGCAACCTCTGCCTCGCTGGTTCAAGCGATTCTCCTGCTTCCTCAGTCTCCTGAGTAGCTGGGATTACCGGCATGTGCCACCAGGCCTGGCTAATACTGTATTTTTAGAAGACGGGATTTCACCATGTTGGTCAGGCTGTTCTCAAAACTCCTGACTTCAGATGTCTGCCCACCTCTGCCTCCCAATATGCTGGGTTTATGGGTGTGAGCCAGTGGGCCCGGCCCCTTGTCTCTGTTTTTGAATTGAAATAGTTACTTGGGTTTTTGTGCTTGAAGCTGCTGATATGTTAAAATTGAGGAAGGGAGGAGTAATGGAGAAAGAACAGGAAGAGTGAGCAGGAAAAAAAAAACTGGGGAGAGTTACAAGAAAGGGATAATTGAGGAGGACTTCTAATCTGAAAGTAAAATAAGCAAGTGAGGATAGATTTTAAAACCAGGCCAGATTATTTAACTTTTTTTTCTGAGACGAAGTTTTGCTGTCACCCAGGCTGGAATGCAGTGGCACAATCTCCGCTCACTGTGACATCCGCATCCCGGGTTCAAGTGATTCTTATGCCTCAGCCTCCCAAGTAGCTGAGATTACAGGTCCCCGCTGCCACACCCAGCTAATTTTTTGTATTTTTTGTAGAGATGGGGTTTTGTCATGTTGGCCAGGCTGGTCGCGAACTCTTGACCTCAGGTCAGGTGATCACCTGCCTCAGCCTCCCAAAGTGCTGGGATTATAGGCGTGAGCCACTGCACCTGGTCAGATTATTTAACTTTGTTTAACCAAACCATCTTTTCTGTTTCTCTTTTGATAAAAATGTTTATCAAACGTTTAGGTAACAATGTTTAGATCAATGTTTACATCAATGTTTAGAACAATGTTTAGGTAACAGTTTAGATCCAGGTAAGGTAGTGATGTAGAAAAAGGGTCATGGCTGAGGGTTTGGAAGGGAAGTTGGTTTAGGATATGGAATATCTAGAAAAATGCCTGTGTGACTGTATGTTCACCTAACTTTTTTTGGCCTTAGTTTCTTCATTAAACTGATGGAAATGTATATGGAGGGTTTTTGTAAATTGTGAAGTGTAATACAGATGTAAAGATTTTTTGGGGGATTTTGTTTTGAGACAGAGTCTGGCTCTGTCACTCATGCTGGAGTGCAATGGCACAATTTCAGCTTATTGCAACTTCCGCCTCCCGGGTCCAAGCGATTTTCCTGCCTCAGCCTCTCAAAGTAGCTGGGATTACAGGTGCCCACCACCACACCCAGCTAATTTTTGGATTTTTAGTAGAGATGGGGTTTCCCCATGTTGGCCAGGCTGGTCTCCAACTCCTGATCTCAGGTGATCCACCCACCTCAACAAATTTAAATATGGCTTTAAAATATAATTTGAAAACTGAAGTAAGAATTAAAGGAGGCCAGGCACAGTGGCTCATGCCTGTAATCCCAACAGTTTGGGAGGCCAAGGCAGGAGGAACACTTGAGATTAGGAGTTTGAGACTAGCCTGGGAAACATAACAAGACTCTATCTCTACAAAACATAAAAAAAATTAGCTGAGCATGGTGACATGTGCCTGTAGTCCTAGCTACTTGGAAGGCTGAGGCAGGAGGACTGCTTGAGCCTAGGAAGTCAAGATGGCAGTGAGCGGTGATTGCACCACTGTGCTCCAGTCTGGGTTAGAGAGTGACACCCTGCCTCAAAAACGAATAAGAATTAAAGAGAAAAGGCCGGACGCCTCGGAATTTTTGGCGCTGTGATCGTGACACTGCACTCTAGCTTGGGGTGACAAAACAAGACTGTCTCAGAAAAAAAAAGAACCTCTGACATACAAAATACTATTTAAAAAAGGGGTGAGGGGGCAGGGCATGGTGGCTTATGCCCATTATCCTGACACTTTGGGAGCCTGAGGCACAAGGCTCACTGGAGCCCAGGAGTTTGAAACCAGCCTAGGGAACGTTAAAAAAAAAAAAGGGGGGGGGGTGCGGGGGCAGGGAATACATCTCTTTTCAAACTCCTGACCTCAGGTGTTCCACCCGCCTCGGCCTCCCAAAGTGCTGGAATTACAGGTGTGAGCCACCATGCCCGGCCGAGCAGTGGTTTCTGAGAATTCTTTGAAATTGATAATTTTGTGGGCATTTCAATGCATTTTTCTGGAAAGTAGGTCCATTACCTTCAACAGAAATGTTGAAAAACAAAATGTTAATAGTTACTGGTAAACTGTTTTGTAGTTGTGACTCTGTTTTTCAGTTTTTACCTGCTTGCTTTTCCCATTTTGTCAGCTGTCCCACCCATCAGAATAGTTAACAGATTTGCTGTATAACCCTGCAAATAATTGCTAGTTTCTGCATCTTTTTATGTACAAGATAATGTCACTTGGTTTCTTGTTCTTTAGTTATTATTTTGTTCACAGCTTGGTGGGTGCAGTGCTTTTGGTCTTTCCATTTTCTTCCCTTTAATTATTTTATTAATTTTTTGAGACGGAGTCTCCCTCTTGCCCAGGCTGGAGTGCAGTGGCATGATGTTGGCTCACTGCAACCTCCGCCTCCCGGGCTGAAGCGCTTCTTCTGCCTCAGCCTCCCTAGTAGCTGAGATTACAGGCACCTGCCATCAGGCCCGGCTAAGTTTTCTATTTTTATTAGAGATGGAGTTTCACCATGTTGGCCAGGCTGGTCTTGAACTCCTGATCTGAAGTGATCTGCCCACCTCAGCCTCCCAAAGTGCTGGGATTATGGCCATGAGCCTCTGTGCCTGGCCTTTTTTTTTTTTTTTTTTTGAGATGGAGTCTCACTCTGTCGCCCAGGCTAGGGTGCAGTGGCGCGATATCGGTTCACTGCAACCTCCAACTCCCGGGTTCAAGTGATTCTCCTGCCTCAGCCTCATGAGTAGCTGGGATTATAGGCGCCTGGCACCATACTTAGCTAATTTTTGTATTTTTAGTAGAGATGAGGTTTCACCATGTTGGCCAGGCTAGTCTTGAACTCCTGATCCACCTGCCTTGTGATCCACCCCCCTCGGCCTCCCAAAGTGCTGGGATTACAGGCGTGAGCCACCGCACCCGGCTTCTTCTCTTTAATTCTTATTTGAGACAAGGTGTTACTCTGCCACCCAGGCTGGAGTGCAGTGGTGCAATCACGGCTCACTGCCATCTCGACCTCCTAGGCTCAAGCAGTCCTCCTGCCTCAGCCTCCCAAGTAGCTAGGACTACAGGCGCATGTCATCATGCTCGGCTAATTTTTTTATGTTTTTTAGAGATAGAGTCTTGTTATGTTTCCCAGGCTAGTCTCAAACTCCTAATCTCAAGTGTTCCTCCTGTCTTGGCCTCCCAAACTGTTGGGATTACAGGCATGAGCCACTGCGCTTGGCCCCTTTTAATTCTTAATTCAGTTTTCAAAATATATTTTAAAGCCATATTTAAATTTTTTTCCTACACTTTTTATGCAGAAATAAGTTTTTAAAACTCTTAGTTGCCAGGCATGGTGGCTCATGCCTGTAATCCCAGCACTTTGGGAGGCCGAAGTGGGTGGATCACCTGAGGTCAGGAGTTCAAGACCAGCCTGTCCAACATGGCGAAACCCCGTCTCTAATAAAAATACAAAAAATTAGCTGGGCATGGTGGCACATGCCTGTAATCCCAGCTACTTGAGAGGCTGAGGCAGGAGAATCGCTTGAACCCAGGAGGCAGAGGTTGCAGTGAGCCGAGATCATGCCGTTTCATTCCAGCCTGAGTGACAAGAGTAAAAACTCTGTCTCTAAATAAATAAAAACATACATGTATACATACATATGTACAACTCTTTAAGTTATTCTTTCTCCGAAACTGAGAATCTGGGCTTGGCTTGTGGCTCATACCTGTAATCCAGCACAGAAAATTTAGAAATTAGCCCAGGTCAGTAGTGCGCCTTGTAGTGCCAGCTACTTGAGAGGCTGAGGTGGGAGGGTCACTTGAGTCCTGGAATTTAAGATGGCAGTGAGCTATGATTGTACCACTGCACTCTAGCCTGTGCACCAAACGAGAACCCCCCCATCTCAAAAAAAAATTACGATGAAAGTGTAGTATAAGGGAAATACTGTTCTATGCTTTTGTATTAAAATTAACATTTCAAGAGTTGATAGCTAATATTTTTTAATATGGGGGGGATATGAATTCTTTTTTTTTTTTTTTTTTGGGAGACAGGGTCTCACTCTGTCACCCAGGCTGGAGGGCAGTAGTGCCATCACAGTTCACTGCAGCCTGGACCTCCTAGACACAGGTGATCCTTTCTTTCACATCAGCCTTCTAAGTAGCTGGGACCACAGGTGAGTGCTGCCATGTTCAGCGAATTTTTTGTTTTTTGTAGAGATGGGGTTCTGCCATGTCTCAGAATTTTGGAAGGCTGAGGCTGGTGGATCGCTTGAATCCAGGAATTTGAGACCAGCCTGGCCAACATGGTGAAACCCTGTCTTTACTAAAAATACAAAAATTAGCCGGGCATGGTGGTGTGTACCTGTAATCTCAATTACTGGGAAGCTGAGGCAGGAGAATCACTTGAACCTGGGAGATGGAGGTTGCAGTGAGCCGAGATTGTGCCACTGCAGTCCAGCTTGGGTGACAGATTGAGACACTGTCTCAAGGGGAAAAAAAATTAAGTTTATTGGGGTTTAATGTACATAACTTTGTTAGTCTGTTTTTGTGTTGCTTTGAAGAAATACCTGAGACTGGATAATTTATAGAGAAAAATGGTTTTATTGGCTCTTGGTTCAGCAGGCTGTGTAGGAAGCTTGGTAGTGGCAGCTGCTTGGCTTCTGGTGAGGCCTCAGGGAGCTTACAATAATGGCATAGCTGGAGCAGGCATGTCACATGGCAAGAGAGAGCAGGAGTGAGGGGGGAGGTGCCACACACTCTTTAAACAGCTCTCTGGTGAACTATCAGCAAGAACTCATCACCAAGGGGTTGGTGCTAAGCCATTCAGGAGGGATCTGCTTGCACAGTTCAACACCTGGCACTAGGTGCCTCCTTCAACATTGGGTATCACGTTGGATGTCTCATGGGACAGACATCCAAACTGCATCAATAACAAGAAAATTCTTTAAAGTGTATACAGTTGTGTAACTGCACAATCAGAATATAGAATATTTTCATCACCCCAAAAAGTTACCTTGTGTCCTCACCCATCATCCTCAGTCCCTGTAAAGTCCCAGTCTGTTTAGTATCGAAGTCCTTTCGTATTGGATATTTTCTGGAATGTCAAAGTAATTATACAGTGGATTAGCTTTTCATGCATGTTGTTTCATGTATTGTAGTTGATCTTTTTATTTCATTTTACTTATTAACTCCCTGTGGGGACATCTTAGTTGATTTTTATTATTGCTAAATAGTATTCTCTTGTGTGGTTATACCACAATTTGTTTATCCGTTCTCTCGTTCAGAGACATTTTGTTTGTTTCCAATTTTTGGCTGTTGCAAATAAAGTGAATAGGAACACTTGTGCATAGGACTTGGTGTGGACTTAAGTTTTCATTTCTCATATGAAAATCCCTAGCAGAACTGCCCGGGTCATGTGAATTGTGTGCCTTCCTACCAGCAATGCGTGTTAGTTGTTATCACCGGCCCTCTTTAAAATTTGTTTTTGGCAACCATCTTTGGTTAGTTTTTTTTTTTTTTTTAAAGACAGAGTTTCACTTTTGTTGCCCAGGCGGGAGTGCAATGGCACGATCTCGGCTCACTGCAACCTCCGCCTACCGGGTTTAAGTGATTCTCCTGTCTCAGCGTCTGAGTAGCTGGGATTACAGGCACATGCCACCATGCCCGGCTAATTTTTGTATTTTTAGTAGAAACGGTTTCATCATATTGGTCAGGCTGGTCTGGAACTCCTGACCTCAGATGATCCGCCCGCCTCAGCCTCTTACAGTGCTGGGATTACAGGCTTGAGCCACTGTGCCTCGCTGGTTATGTCTTTTAAATTTTAACCATTGTGTATAGTTGGAATTAGCATTATGTCTTTAATTTGCATTTCCCTAATAATGATGCATCTTTCCGTGTGTTTTGGTTAAGTGTCTGTTCAAATATTTTGCCTGTTTAAAAAAAAACTGGGGCCCGAGCATGGTGCCTCATGCCTGTAATGCCAGCACTTTGGGAGGCCGAGGTGGGCAGATCGCTTGAGCCCAGGAGTTTGAGACCAGCCTGGGCAACATGGTGAAACCCTGTCTTTACAAAAAGTATAAAAGTAAGCCTGGCACAGTGGTGTGCTCCCCTGCAGTCCCAGCTACTCCGGAGGCTTGAGCCCAGGAGGTAGAGGTTGCAGTGAGTGGAGATGACACCATTACACTCCAGCCTGGATGATGAGAGTGAACCTTGTCTTTAAAAAAAAAAAAAAAAAAAAATTGGGTTGTCGTAACGAATTGTGAGAATTCTTCATGTATTTTGGATACATGTTTTGCAAATAATTTCTCTCAGACTGTGGTTTATTTTCATTTTCTTGATACAGTGTCTTTTGAAGAGCAAAAATTTTAAATACTGAAATAAAATGCCTGGTGGCTCATGCCTTTAATCTCAGTACTTTAGGAGGCTGAGGCTGGAGAATCCTTTTATGCCGAAAGTTCAAGACCAGCCTGGGCAACACACTAAGACGCTTATTCTCCAAAAAAGTTAAATTAAGTGGGCATGGTGGCATACCTCAGCTGCTTGAGAGACCGAGGTGGCAGGTTTGCTTGAGCCCAGGAGTTCAAGGCTGTAGTGAGCTATGATTGCGGCACTGCACTCTGGTCTGGGTGACAGAGCGGGACCTTGCCTCTGTTAAAAAAAAATTTTTTTTTTTTTTTCATGGTTTGTGCTTTTGTGTCCTAAGAAATCATTGCCTAACCCAAGGTCATAGGGTTTTCTCCTGTCTTGTAGAAGTTTTGTAATTTCCTTCTTACCTTTTAGGTCTTTGATTCATTTTGAAATTTTTGCATGTGGTGTGATAAAAAGATGTTCAATTTTTGGGGGGTGGGGTACACAGGGTCTTGCTCTGTCACCGAGGCTGGAGTGCAGTGGTGTAATTACAGCTCCCTGCAGCTTTGACTTCCTGGGCTGGAATGATCTTCCTACCTCAACCTCTTGAGTAGTTGAGACTACAGGTGTGTGCCACCACACCTGGCTAATTTTTAAATTTTTTTTGTGGAAACGGAGTCTGACTGTGTTGCCCAGACTAGTCTCAAATTACTGGACTCATGGGATCGTCCTGCATTGGCCTCCCAAAGTATTGGGATTACAGGCGAGAGCCACTGTGACCACCCCCCATTTTTTTCCGTGTAAATGTCCAGTTGTGCAAGTTTCGTTTGTTGAAAAGATTTTGTTTCCCATTGAATCACCTTGAAATTTCTGTGATGAAAATCAAATTGCGTGTGTCTATTTCTGGACTCATTGAGAGAGAGAAGTGTGTGTGTGTGTGTGTGTGTGTGTGTATGTATGTATGTGTATGTATTATGCTAATTCCATGGAATGCTAGTCCATAAATAAAATAGTATTTGATTTTTTTTTTCTGTTTTAACATTGAATGTCTTACATTTTCTAAAATATTTTATAGGAAATTTGGAGCAACAGGGAAATTGTTTTTGTGGGTGTGTGAAGTAAGACCTGTTGCAAAATAATGTCATCTTAAATTCGTATATCAATCTTCTTTTAAGTGGCTTGGAATGTTAGATATCTAATTCATACTTGAGCATACTTAGAAAATGACAACATTTCTATACTGGAAATGAGAAAGTAGGATGTAAAAGTATCAGCTTATTTACTATGATATATTATCTCAACAGTGGATTTGGGACTCTTCTCTCTCGAGTGCTAATTATGTGCTAGAGATTTCCTTTGCCTCAGGGAATGTTTGAGTGCCTATGGTATCGTTGGTGCTGGGGAATTTCTAGTGAACAAGGCAAAAATGTAAGATTCCTCTGTCCATATAGTTTGTTGTGAAGTTCTGTGAATACAGAATAAAAAGAGTCCTTGAATTTGAATTAATGGTTTCATGCCATCTGTTACATTATATAATAGCTATGTGATATTGGCCAACATAGTCTTTATGACTTAATTCTTGCTCTATAAAATAGTGCCTTACAGAGTTGTTGTTATTAAAGTCAAGTGAAATAATGAATGCTAAATGCTTTAAAATTGTAAAATAATACAGACAATGGTGTTGTGGCTGGTCACAGGTGGTAGTGGTTGAAGACCGTATCATATGATCAACCAGGAGGGAGAGATTATGAATTGGAGGACATAGGTAAGTATAAATTGAAGGGACAGAAGCAGCAGAAACTAGATATATATATATGTATAATGTATTTGTGTATATGTTATATATATGTGTATATATATGTATATATGACAGATTTAAAATTATCGAGCCTGGGCTTGGTGGCTCATGCCTGTAATCTCAGCACTTTGGGAGGCTGAGGCGGGTGGATCACTTGAGGTCAGGAGTTTGAGACCAGCCTGGTCAACACAGCGAAACCCGATCTCTACCAAAAAATACAAAAATTAGCCAGGCATGATTGTGCACGCCTGTAGTCCCAGCTACACAGGAGGCTAAGGCGAGAGAATCGCTTCATCTCAGGAAGTGGAAGTTGCAGAGAGCTGAGATCACACCACTGCACTCCAGCCTGGGCGAAAGAATGAGACTCTGTCTCAAAAAAAAAAAAAAAAAAAAAAAAAATTGTTGAAGCACATGCATTCCACTCTTGGGATAATACTTATGTAATTTGTGATATGATACCATAGCTTTAAAAGGTATATTTATGCAAATGATCTCGTTTAAATTTCCAGTTCAGATCTTCTCCCCACATTCCAGGCTTATAACTTAACTGCCGTCTTGACTTCTCTACGTGTAAAATTTAACGTTCAGTGCTACGCTCAGGCTGGACGTGGAGGCTCACGCCTATAATCCCAGCACTTTGGAAAGCTGAGGCGGGTGGATTGCTCGGGAGTTTGCGACCAGCCTGGGCAGCATGGTGAAATCCTGTCTCTACTTAAAAAAAAATACAGAAATTAGCTGGGCATGGTGGTGGGTGCCTGTAATCCCAGCTACTCGGGAGGCTGAGGCACGAGAATTGCTTAAACACGGCAGGCGGAGGTTGTAGTGAGCCGAGATTGTGGCACTGCACTCCAGCCTGGGCGACAGAGCGAGACATCGTCTCAAAAAAAAATAAAAGGCAAACTACAGTCTTACTTCCTAGCCCCATACTCTCTCTCCTTTCTCATCTCATTATGGCTCCAACAGCTACCTATTTATTCAAGCTAAAACACATGGGAATCATCTTTGGATTTCTTCTTTCTCCCCATCTAATCCATTAGCAAATTATGTGTTCTACCTTCAAAATCTCCTGAATGTATTCATTTATATCCCACTGCTACTAGACTTGTACAAGCCTCTTTCTGTCTTGCCTCCCTCCCTCCCTCCCTCCTTCCTTCCCTCCTTCCTTCCTTTTGTTTCCCTCTTGTTGCCCAGGCTGGAGTACAATGGTGTGATCTTGGCTCACTGCAACCTCTGCCTCCCAAGTAGCTGGGATTACAGGCATGCACCACCATACCCGGCTAATTTTTTTTTTTTTTCTTTTGGAAGACAGTCTTGCTCTGTCCCCCAGGCTGGAATGTAGTGCCACTATCTCGGCTCACTGTAACTTCCACTTCCCAGTTCAGGTGATTCTCATGCCTCAGTCTACTGAGTAGCTGGGATTACAGGTGCCTGCCACCGTCCCCAGCTAATTTTTGTATTTTTAGTAGAGATGGGGCTTTGTCATGTTGGCCAGGCTGGTCTTGACCTCCTGACCTCAGGTGATCTGCCCACCTAGGCCTCCCAAAGTGTTGGGATTATAGGCGTGAGCCACCATGCCCAGCCCAGCTAATTTTGTATTTTTAGTAGAGACAGGGTTTTACTATGTTGGACAGGCAGGTCTCGAACTCCTGGCCTAAGGTGATCCACCCACCTTGGCCTCCCAAAGTGCTGGGATTACAGGCCTGAGCCACTGTGCTTGGCCCGCTTTCTTTTTTCAGTTGAACTACTGTAGTAGCCTTTTAACTTTATTCCTGTACCATTGTGTACTGTAGTTCACTGTTCACAGAGCAGAGTGATCCTTTAAAAATGATATTCAAGATTGTGTCATTATTGTGCTTAAAACCCTTTAATGTTTTTCCATTGGATCTAAAAATAACATGCATACTCTATAGCCTGCAAGGATCTGCATTGTTCATTTGTTCCCTCTGCTTCTCTGGAACCTTGCTTACTTACTGGCCCATTGGCCTTCTTTCTCTTACCTGAACACAGGAGACATTTTTCTTTATATTTGTTCCCTCCTCTCTGTTCTTCCCTTGTCCGCTCAATTTTAGCTCAAACCTAACCTCCTCTGAGATTTTCTAACCATTCTGTGTAAAGTGGGCCACTCTATTCAATACTCTGATTTCTCTTATTATTCTATATTATTTCACTTAAAGCACAGCCTATAATTATCTTGTTTACTCTGTGCCCATCTTTATCACAGAAGCTCTTTGAGAGCAGGGACCTTGTCTCATTTGTTTACTGTTGTAGTCTCAGTGCACTTATTTGCACAGTAAAAGAACTATTAACATCTATAAATAATTTAGCCTTACTTTTTTTTGGGGGGGGGGATTGGTTGTATATGGTTGTTTTTATTATAGAGCTATTTTTAACTGCTTGGGGACTAGGTGGAATTTGTTATTGGATTATAGGAGGGTTGATTTGTTGTCATGTTATTTAGAAGCTGTTTTATCAGCTGGGCAGGGTGGCTCATACCTGTAATCCCAGCACTTTGGGAGGCTGAGGCAGGTGGATCACCTGAGGTCAGGAATTCGAGACCAGCCTGGCCAACATGGTGAAAGTACAAAAATTAGCCCAGTGTAGTGGCATGCACCTGTAATCTCGATTACTGGGAGGCTGAGGCGGGAGAACCACTTGAACCCAGGAGGTGGAGGTTGCAGTGAGCTGAGATCATGCCACTGCACTCCAGCCTGGGTGACAGAGCAAGACTCCGTCTCATTTAAAAAGAAAAACCTATTTTATGTGCCTAGAATTAAATAATTTGTTATATGAGCTTTTTGTCTGCTAGATTCAAGGCTAGCTTTGGATTTGCTGTCAGCATTTTTGTTTTCTTCCTGAGACAAGGTCTTGCTCTGTCATCCAGGCTAGTGTGGTCCATGATCACAGCTCACTGCAGCCTTGACCTCCTAGGCTCAAGCAATCTTCCCGCCTCAGCCTTCCGAGTAGCTGGGACTACAGGTATGTACCAGCACGTCTGGCTAATTTTTGTATTTTTTGGTAGAGATGGGGTTTTGCCATGTTGCCTAGACTGGTCTTGAACTCTGGGGTTCAAGTGATCTGCCCGCCTTGGCTTCCGCAAGTGCTGGGGTTACAGGTGTGAGCCATTGTGCCTGGCTGCTCTTAGCTGTTTTTTCTTTTCTTTTCTTTTCTTTTTTTAAGGCTTTCTCCATCACCCAGGCTAGAGTGCAGTGGCACAACCTTGGCTTACTGCAACCTCTGCCTCCTTGGTTCAAGTGATTTTTGTGCCTCAGCTTCCCAAGTAGCTGGAATTACAGGCGCTTGCCATCATGACCAGCTAATTCAGCTAGTTTTTGTATTTTTAGTAGAGGCGGGTTTCGCCATGTTGGCCAGGCTTGTCTTGAACTCCGGACCTCAAGTGATCCATGTGCTTCTGCTGTCCAAAGTGCTTGAATTACAGGTGTGAGCTGCCGTGCCTGGCCTTGCTCTTAGCTTTTTGAAGGGACTGCCTCATCTCATAAAGATTTGTTTACTGTGACCGTTGCCTTTAAAAATTTCCCCAGTTTTGAACTCTTGAGTCAGAAGTCTTGAAACCTAGGTAATTTTTGCTCTCAGGTTCAAAGAAACAAAATACATCTATCTTTAGGTTTTTTTGTTTGTTTGTTTGAGACCAAGTGTCACTCTGTCACCAGGCTGGAGTGCAGTGGTGCGATCTCAGCTCACTGCAACCCCCGCCTCCTGGGTTCAAGCGATTCTTCTGCCTCAGCCTCCCAAGTAGCTGGGACTACAGGCATACACCACCACACCCAGCTAATTTTTGTAGTTTTAGTAGAGACGAGGTTTCACCGTGTTGGCCAGGATGGTCTCGATCTCTCGACCTCATAATCCGCCCGCCTCTGCCTCCCAAAGTGCTGGGATTACAGGCGTGAGCCACCATGCCGGCCTATCTAGGTTTTAAGGAGTGACTTTGAAATATATGAGCAGTATTTAAGACTTCTCATTTTCAGAGATCAGACCATGATAGTTCATTTGTAGTGTGTCTTTGAGGAGGAAACTAATGCAGATAAATGTCCACAGAGCTTTAATTATTTTTGGTGTTACAAAGTTTACCTGTGTGATCTTGTTTTCGTTCTATGTAAGAAAAACATGTTATAGATCCCTTGCAAGGACCTTATTTACTGAAGCTCTTAGAAGGATGCTAAACTTGAGGCTGTTACAGGTGAGTATCCTCAGGAGAGTGTTGAAATTGTTTCTGGAACACTGGCTAGATTGAAAACTACTTGAAAAATGCACTTACCTGAGCTGGGTGCGTTAATTTTTTTCTTTTAACTTGACTGGTAGTTTCACATTTCTATTAAGTACTTCCTGTTAAGTACTTCTGAGTACTTAATTTGCTGAGAGGACAGTAGTCTGTTTGGGGATAGCACTAGATTGCAGTGGTAGCTCAAACTGCTCATCTTTTACCTGTCTAGGTGATTGAGACCTGTATTTTGTACTTTTTGACACAGCAGTAGTGTAAGACAGTGCCTGAGTAAAACTTAAAATTTAGGAATTGGCTGGGCACGGTGGCTCACGCCTGTAATCCCAGCACTTTGGGAGGCCGAGGTAGGTGGATCACCTGAGGTCAGGAGTTCGAGACCAGCCTGACCAACATGGAGAAACGCCGTCTCTACTAAAAATACAAAATTAGCCTGGCGTGATGGTGAATGCCTGTAATCCCAGCTACTCAGGAGGCTGAGGCAGGAGAATCGCTTAAACCCGGGAGGCGGAGGTTGCGGTGAGCTGCGATCACGCCATGGCACTCCAGTCTCGGCAACAAGAGCGAAACTCCGTCTCAAAAAAAAAAAAAATATTAGGAGTTACTTATGTGTCTATTACGAAGGCTAATGTTTTGTGTTAGGTAAGATCTCTGCCTGATTATCCTGTGTTACTTATAGTATGTATACGTATCCAGAGTAGTTAGAGTTTCAGCTGCTATATGACCTTGGGAACTTTAAAATGGACTTCACATTTATATAAACACTTATTTTTCTTGTTTTGAAAAGAAGGTAACATCAACCTCCTGGGGATGGGATGAGGACTAAATGAAATGAATGTTAAAGAAACTGCTGGCCGCGCACGGTAACTCATGTCTGTAATCCCAGCACTTTGGGACGCCAAGGCGAGTGGATCACCTAAGGTCAAGAGTTCAAGACCAGCCTGGCCAACATGGTGAAACCCTGTCTCAACTAAAAGTACAAAAATTAGTTGGGCATGGTGGCGGGCACCTGTAATCCCAGATACTCAGGAGGCTGAGGCAGGAGAATTGCTTGAACTGGGAGGCCGAGGTTGCAGTGAGCCGAGATCGAGCCATTGTGCTCTAGCCTGGGTGAGAAGAGCGAAACTCCATCTCAAAAAGAAACTGCCTAGGCCAAGTGCCGTGGCTTACTCCTGTAATCCAGCACTTTGGGAGGTCGAGGTAGGAGATCACTTGAGTTCAGGAATTTGAGACCAGCTTGGGCAACATGATGAAACCCCATCTCCACAAAAAAATACAAAAACTACCTGGGCATGGTGACTTGTGCCTGTAGTCCCACCTGCTTGGGGGGCTGAGGTGGGAAGATCGCTTGAGCCCAGGAGGTGGAGGTTGCAGTGAGCCAAGGTCATGCCACTGCACTCAAGCCTGGGCAATAGAGTGAGACCGTGTCTCAAAAAAAAAAAAAATATGAGAAGTATTCTGTCTTTGTTAGTGCTATCTGGTTCGTAGGGTTAGGCACATTTAAAAAATTAATTTGTTGGAACTTGTTTCCTGTGCTTGGTGGGATGATTGGTCTTCAGCCTCAGTTTCAGAAAAAAAATGGATTAAGAGTTTAAGGATTTGAAAAAAAAAAAGTTTATTCAGGAAACAGTAAAATTGAGTCAGACTAAAAAAGATTTAAAATTCTTTTGAATTTATGCACAGAAATTACAAAAGGTGTACCACAAGAGGTTTAGGGGAAAGTCACCCCTTTAATCCTGTTTCTCAGCAGTTCCCCTCTGCGGAAACCACTGTTAGTTTCTTATGTATTTTAGAGATGTATATAAAACCACATTCTTTTGCTTTCTAATACAAGTAGTAGCATCATGTCTAACCTGCTCTACAGTCTTTTTTTGCTTAATGAACTTAGAACATTATTCCATATTAATATGTGTAAAGTTACCTCATTCTTTTTATTGGCTGCATGGTAGTATAACTAGATCTCTATTGAGGTACATTAGCCTGTTTCTTGTTTTTGTTTCTTTTTTGCTATTATGAGTAGTGCTAGTGAATAGTTCTCGTAAATATAAGGCAAGTTCCTGTAAGTGAATTTCTGAGTGTAATTTGGGATAATGCCCAGTTGTTCTCCATAGAGGTGTACCAATGTAAATTTCTAGTGCTAATGAGGTGTATCAGACCTTTTTGTTTGGCATTTTTGCCTTGTGTAAAAATATATATATATATGTTTCTACTTATGGATGCATAATAGTTACACATATTTAAGGAGCACATATTTTGATACAAGCATACAGTGTGTAATGATCAAATCAGGGTAGTGGGAATATCACTTCAGGCATTCATAATTTTTTATATTAGAAACATTCCAACTGCATTTTAGTTATTTTGAAATATATAATTATTGTTAACTGTAATTGCCCTGTTGTGCTACCAGATACTAGATCTTATTCCTTCTATTTTTGTACCAACTAACCACCCGCTCTTTATCTCCCCAACCTTCCCACTCCTCAGCCTCTAGTAACCATTATTCTCCTCTATCTGTGAGTTCATTTTAACCTCCCACGTAAGAGAATGTGGCAGTATTTGTTTTTCTGTGCCTGGGTTATTTCATTTAACATACTGTCCTCTGGTTCCATCCTTGTTGCAAATCACGGGATTTTGTTCTTTTTTTTATGGCCGAATAATATTCCATAGCCATATACATACCATGTTTTCTATATCCATTCATTCGTTGATTGACAGTAAGGTTGATTCTGTGTCTTGGCTGTTGTGAATATTACTGCAGTAAACATAGGAATACAGATATCTTTTCCATATACTGATTTCCTTTGTTTTGG
This sequence comes from Pongo pygmaeus, assembly GCF_028885625.2. Taxonomy (NCBI): domain Eukaryota; kingdom Metazoa; phylum Chordata; class Mammalia; order Primates; family Hominidae; genus Pongo; species Pongo pygmaeus. Next base: position 62,502,229 of record NC_072377.2, read on the forward strand.
GTGTATACCCAGCAGTGGGCTTGCTGGATCATATGGCAGTTCTGATTTTAGGTTTTTGAGGATGGGTTTTTTTTTTGGAATGAGAATAAAAATTTTCCATGTATAAGATCAGTTTCTTTGAACTTTGTTTATATCCTTTGCCCATTTTTCTATTGAGTTCTTTTTTCTTTTTGAGACAGGGTTTATTGCCCAGGCTAGAGTGCAGTGGCACGATCACAGCTCACTGCAGCTTTGACCTCCTGGGCCCAAGTGATCCTCCCACGTTAGCCTCTTAAGTAGCTGGGACTAGAGGCACATGCCATCATGCCTGGCTAATTGTATATTTTGTGGAGATGGAGTCTTCCTGTGTTGCCCAGGCTGGTCTCCAACTCCTGGGCATAAATGGTCTTTCTGCCTTGACTTCCCAAAGTGTACCACGTCTGGCCTAGAAATTTGATTCTTAACATTTTGTTTAATTAATTACTTTCTAATTCTAGGAAGTTGATCAGCCTGGGACATACAAATTATAAAGCCTATTTTGTTGTAGTTGGCGAAGTTGTAGTTTTAAAACTGAATTCTGTACCATAATGTAGAAGAAAAAAGAGTGGAGTAAGATGTATTTGCTTGTATTTGAAGCTCATTAGGAGCTAGCTGTGATGACTTAGGCACAACCTGTTTAAGCCCAAGGTTTTTTATTTGTGAAATGAATATTAAAATACGTTTTTCGGCTGGGCGCAGTGGCTTGTGAGTGCCTGTAATCCCAACACTTTGGGAGGCCGAGGCGGGTGGATCGGGTCAGGAGTTCGTGACCCTCCTGGCCAATGTGGTGAAACCCCGTCTCTACTAAAAATACAAAAATTAGCCGGGTGTGGTGGCGTGCGCCTGTAGTCCCAGCTACTCTGGAGGCCGAGGCAGAAGAATCACTTGAACTAGAGAGGCGGAGGTTGTAGTGAGCTGAGATCGCCCCACTGCACTCCAGCCTGGGTGACAGAGCGAAACTCCATCTCAAAAAAAAAAAAAATTTTTTTTTTTTTTTTTTCCAAGAGTTGAGATATGTAAAAGTCGATATGATATCTGCACATAGGCTCTCAGTATTTCCTTTTCCATATGATGGTTACTTTTTGTCAGCATTTACTATCTCTGCCTACCTACTTTCAGTTTTTAAAGTTGAGATTTTTTTCTTTTCTTTTTTTTTTTGAGATGGAGTCTTGGTCTTTCACCCAGGCTGGAGTGCAGTGGTGCTATCTCAGCTCACTGCAGGCTCCGCCCCCCGGGGTTCGCGCCATTCTCCTGCCTCAGCCTCCCGCGTAGCTGGGACTACAGACGTCCGCCACCTCGCCCGGCTAATTTTTTGTATTTTTACTAGAGATGGGGTTTCACTGTTAGCCAGGATGGTCTTGATCTCCTGACCTCGTGATCCGCCCTCCTCGGCCTCCCAAAGTGCTGGGATTACAGGCGTGAGCCACCGCGCCCAGCCTATTTTTTTATTTTCTTAATATTTTGTAGAGCCAAGGACTCTCTTTTTGGCCAGGCTGGTCTCAAAGTCCTGGCCTGAAGTGATCCTCCCGTCTTAACTTCCCCAGAAGTGCTGAGATTACAGGTGTAAGCCAGCATGCTGGGCCTCAGAGTCAAGACTTCTTTGACTGTTCTTTACTGATGTGGAGTTTCAACACCAAGTAACCAGTTATGGAATTAATTTGTTATCAAATTCATAGTAGAGAAATTTAATCTGGTGGATTTCACATTTGGTAATTTCAGGATAAGCATTACCTTAGTGCACCTTTGTTTTCCACCTGTTTTGTGTTGTGTAGCATCACATGCTATAAATGGCAAATAACCACTTGAACAAATTTGCTTTCCTGGTGCTAAAAGGACTAGGATTTAAATAAAATTGTCATAATTTATTTATTTATTTATTTATTTATTTTTGGAGACAAGGTCTCGCTCTGTCTTCCAGGCTGGAGTGATACAGTGGAACAATCAGGGCTCACTGCAACCTTGACTTGCTGGGCTCAAGCCATTGTCCTGCCTCAGCCCCCCAAGTAGCTGGAACTACAGGCGTGTGCCACCATGCCTGGCTAATTGTTTTGAATTTTATTTTATTATTATTATTATTTTTGAGATGGAGTCTTGCTGTGTTGCTCAGGCTGGAGTTCAGTGGCACTATCTTGGCTCACTGCAACCTCCGCCTCCTGGGTTCATGTGATTCTCCTGCCTCAGCTTTCCAAGTAGCTGGGATTACAGGAGTGCACCACCATACCTGGCTAATTTTTTTATTTTTAGTAGAGATGGGATTTCACCATGTTGGCCAGGCTGGTCTCGAACTCCTGGCCTCAAGTGATTCGCCTGCCTCAGCCTCCCACAGTGCTGGGATATAGGCGTGAGCCACCACGCCCGGCCTGTTTTGAATTTTAGTAGAGACAGGGTTTCACTATGTTGCCCAGGCTGATCTTAAATTCCTGACCTCAAGCGATCCTCCTGCCTGGCCATCACGCCTAGCCCATTTTTTTTAAAAAAGTAATTTATATAGTAGTTTACAGTTTACAAGGCTTTCCTACACATTGTCCTCCTCCATTTGAGGAGAAGAATCATCATAGAATCTTTATTTCCATGCTCAGAGCAGGAACTCTCCTGAAGCAGTCCCTAGGCTTCCCAAAATTGTAAAAGAATATCATTTTGCCTTTTTTTTTTTTTTTGACAGAGTCTCGCTCTGTTGCTCATGCTGGGGTGCAGTGGCGCGATCTCAGCTCACTGCATCCTCCGCCTCCTGGTTCAAGCAGTTCTCCTGCCTCAGCCTCCCAAGTAGCTGGGATTACAAGCCCCTGCCACCATGCCCAGCTAAGTTTTTGTATTTTTAGTAGAGATGGGGTTTTGCCATGTTGGCCAGGCTGGCCTAGAACTCCTGACCTCAGGTGGTCCACCCACGTCAGCCTCTCAAAGTGCTGGGATTACAGGCGGGAGCCATCGCGCCCGGCCTGCTTCAGTTTTTTTTGCTTGATGTCTCATTTTTTTCTTCATTTGCAGGCAGGTGGTGTTTTCTTTCTAGAAGTTGTTCTTTGTCCTTGGTTCTGAAAAATTCATTTATCTTGCTAGTTATTTCTTAAGTTCTTTGTTTCCTTTTTGTTCATAGTTTTTTTTTTTAATGATCTCTTGCATTTGCTACTTTGCTTAAAATGTTTGATGATGATTCTTTCATATTTAAGAATGAGGCAATAAAAAGTTGTTTGAGAGTTATGTGTATGTGAGCAGTGCTTATTGAACGGCTGTCAATGTTCTAGGACCCTGAAAAGCCAAATATCTTTTGGTGCTGGAACCCATATTAGCTCCTTATTTGTGTTTGAGAGAATCTACCTTTCTTTTTTGTTTCGGTGTCGTTGTTATGTTTATATGTTTGCTTATATTCATGTAGGCAATTGTGCATTCAAATTTTTCAGCTACTTCTTTTCAATCCCATTTCCCACTCTGCCCTCCTTTGTATCTGCAGTTTTGCAGTCCTAAATCATTTCAGCATTCTAGGGAGCAGATCTTCCCACTGTATTCTACCTTCCACATGTATTCTAGGCCTTGGCTTTCATTGTCTAGTTTCATCAGTTATTATGCTTTCATTTATGTCATTCCAAAAATTTCATGAAGTGGCTCATCTCCTTTTCATTATCACAGTTTTATTCCTTTATTATTATTTAACTCCTTTGTATTACCTTTTTAATAGGATCTTTGAAGTCAGGATGCCATCATGAACTTGAAATACTGTTGTATTTGTAATGGGTACTAATGAACAGAATAAACAAGTTCAGTATCTTGTGTAAATTGAGTATTTTTATATTTCTATTATAGTAGTGGTTATCATAGTTTTCTTAGTTTTCTGTAGTTCTTTATAAATATTTATTAGGCCGGGCGCGGTCACACCTGTAATCTCAGCACTTTGGGAGGCTGAGACGGCGGATTGCTTGAGGTCAGAAGTTCAAGACCAGCCTGGCCAACATGGTGCAACCTTGTCTCTATTAAAAATACAAACATTAGCTGAGCATCGTGGCGCGTGCCTGTAATCCAGCTACTCGGGAGGCTGAGGCAGGAGAATTGCTTGAACCTCGGAGGCAGAGGTTGCAGCCTGGGTGACAGAGTGAGACTGTCTCAAATAAATATTTATTAGTAATTATTTAATTCTTTTTGGTACTTTAGTGTCATTTGCTTCACATTTTGTTTTTTTCCAGTTATGAATATATTGTTTGGCTTTGCAGTTGCAATAATTTTATGCTTAAAAGTATTTTGTTTCTTTAGGTAATAGGCATCTGTTAAACAGGAAAAATCTTACTATATCTCATGATGATAAAGTAGGATTTAATATGAGTCAATCATGATTTGGACTCCAATAAATATTTCTCAAAATCAAAGAGTACATTTACAATGGCAGGGTACACTTAGTACAGTTCTTTTCTGTGTTCTTTCAGAATGCTACTATATCAATTCCACAATATTTATGTTCTTTTAACATACAAAATAGTTGTATGTAATGATACTCCTGTGAAGTAAAACTAGTGATATTCCTGTTTTGTAGATATAACAAAAGTCAGCTGTGTCATAGTATTTATTTAGTTTCTGACTATTTTTTATAGTTTTTGACTTACAGTTTTATATTATTAGTGTTAGAACTAGGACTGGACATTGGGATATATGAACATTAGGGATGGGTGGAACCTGATGAGACTGAGGAGGAGCAGCCGTAGGGATACAGGAGAAACCAGTAATGTGGTGTGTTGGGTTAGCCCTGGAAAGGAAAGTGGCTGAAGGAGATAAGAATTGAAAGGTGACACTTCGCCTTCCTTTAACACATTGCTACCAGATTTATTTTCTTTTCTTTTTTTTAATATATATATATTTATTATACTTTTAAGTTCTTGGGTACATGTGCACAACGTGCAGGTTTGTTGCATATGTATATATGTGCCACGTTGGTGTGCTGCACCCATTAACTCGTCATTTACATTAGGTATATCTCCTAATGCTATCCCTCCCTGCAAGATTTATTTTCTGAAAGTATACTTTCAGATATGTAATTATCACTTTAAAACTTCTAAATACTTCCCTTGCCTGCTGGATTAAGTTCTGATTTCTCATACTGCTGTGTGCTGTTCAAGACCCCCTACTGTCCCCATACTACTTGAATTTAGGTATACCTGGAATATATTAAGTGGTGTTTGGTTGACTAGACCTAGTGGTTTCAGATGTATTTTTAACAATGGGGTTTTTTTTTTTCTTTTGGAACTCTTGACTTCAAGTGATCTACCCGCCGCAAAGTGCTGGGATTACAGGCGTGAGCCACTGCGCCTGGCCCTTACTTGAAATTCTTTTTTTTTTTTTTGAGACGAAGTCTTGGTCTGTCTGTGGCCCATTCTTAAAGTGACTTTGTTGCCTCACCTCACCTCACCTCGCCCCGCCCCGCCCCGCCTCGCCCCGCCTCGCCCCGCCTCGCCCCTCCCCGCCCCTCCCCGCAGCCTCTCTCCTCCCCCCCCCCACTTCCTTCCCTTTCCTTCCTCCTTCCTTTTCTTTCGTTTTAGAAGTATGCTGCTGGCCAAGGCATGGATGCAGGCAGGGAGAAACGGTGATAAATTCCATGTTCTTTCTGTGTTAGTGCTTGAGAAGGTAATTTCATTTTCTGCTTAATTAAAACAAAACATAAAGCATTGTAGTTTTTGTATCTTGAGTAAATAAGTTTGAATTTTTTTTTTTTTTTTTTTTTTTTTGAGATGGAGTGTCATACTGTCTCCCAGACTGGAGTGCAGTGGCACGATCTCGGCTCACTGCCACCTCTGCCTTCTGGGTTCAAGTGATTCTCCTGCCTCAGCCTCCCGGGTAGCTGGGATTACAGGCTTGCGCCACCATGGCTGGCTAATTTTTTGTATCTTTAGTAGAGACAGGGTTTCACCAAGTTGGCCACGCTGGCCTCGAACTCCTGACCTTGTGATTCTCCCGCCTCGGCCTCCCAAAGTGCTGAGATTACAGGTGTCAGCCACTGCGCCTGGCCTGAAAATTTTAAATAACAACAAAACTTACTTTTGTATCTTAAGGGATACACTCTGTTGCCCAGGCTGGAGTGCAGTGGCATGATCTCGGCTCACTGCAAGCTTCGCCTCCTGGGTTCACGCCATTCTCCTGCCTCAGCCTAACAAGTAGCTGGGACTACAGGCGCCAGCCACCACGCCCAGCTGTTTTGTATTTTTAGTGGAGATGGGGTTTCACCGTGTTAGCCAGGACGGTCTTGATCTCCTGACCTCGTGATTCGCCCACTCGGCCTCCCAAAGTGCTGGGATTACACAGGCGTGAGCCACCATGCCTGGCTAATTTTTGTATTTTTCGTAGAGACAGGGTTTCACCATCTTGGCCAGGCTGGTCTTGAACTCCTGATCTTGGGTAATCTGCCCTCCTCGGCCTCCCAGAGTGTTGGAATTACAGGCATGAGCCACTGCGCTCGGCCATGAGCCTTGTTTTTTAAAAAGTTAAATTCTGTATCATATGAGGTAATTGTCAGGTATTTCTTTTTTTGAGTCAGGGCCTTCCTCTGTTGCCCAGGCTCGTGATCCTTCTGCCTCACCCTCCTGAGAAACTGGGACTACAAGTGTGTGCTACCATATGCAGCTAATTTCTTTTTTCCCAGTAAAGAAAGACTTCAATTGATGCATTGCTGCCCATGCCACACAGGGGATGGAGTTATTACTCAAATTGGTCTCCTAATTTTTAAAAATTTTTAGTAGGGATGATATTTCACTGTGTCACCCAGGCTGGGTTCAAACTCCTAAGTGCTGGAATTATAGGCGTGAGCCACTGCATCTGGCCAGATAGTTCTTTTTGATAATACCATAGTCATGTAGCCTTATTTTTGTCCATGTTGAACTAAGCCATCTCTAGGATTTTACATAGTTCAGCAGTGTTTTTTTATACAAATTGCTTAAGAAACACCTAGGGTAGCCGACACCTAAGGAGGCCTCTTGCTGTAAGATTATTTTACTTGGTAGTAAGTAAACATTCTTTTTTATATTAAAACACATGGATATTGTAGTGCAATGCAGAAATTTCATTAACTTGTTAAAACAAACAGGTCTTGAAGACGGGTTATTTGGTTACTTTCTGAAAAATGTCTTTGGAGGGGTCAGGAGAATTGGTTTGTTAACATTCAGTAATTGCTGTGGGAGAGTTTGAGAGAGATACTGTAGTGAAAAAGTGGGCTTTTGAGGCAGGGGGACCTGGGTTCACATTGCCTAGTTTCTGTCATTTACTGGCTCTTATAGCTTAGGGGCAAATTACTTTAATCTTTCATAATTCTGCCTTTTTAAAATTTAAGTTAGTCTGGCTTTTTTTTTTTTTTTTTGAGATGGGGTCTCACTTGGTTGCCTAGGCTGGAGTGTAATGGAGCGATCGTTGCTCACTGTAGCCTTGACTTCCCAGGCTCAGGTGATCCTCCCACCTCAGCCTTCCTAGCAGCTGGGACTACGGATGCATGCCACTACGCTCGGCTAGTTTTTGTAGAGGCGAGGTTTCACCATGTTGACCAGGCTGGTCTCAAACTCCTGGGCCCAAGCAGTCGGCCTGCCTTGGCCTCCCAAAGTGCTAGGATTGTAGGCGTGAACCACTGGGCCTGGCTCCAGCGTTGTTTTTGTTTTTGTTTTTTGAGATGGAGTGTCACCCTTGTCACCAGGCTGGAGTGCAAATGGCCTCATCTTGGCTCACTGCAACCTTCACCTCCCAGGTTGAAGTGATTCACCTGCCTCAGCGTCCTGAGTAGCTGGGATTATAGGCGCATGCCACCACGCTTGGCTAATTTATGTATTTTTAGTAGACTCGGGGTTTCTCCATGTTGGCCAGGCTGGTCTCGAACTCCTGACCTGCAGTGATCAGCCTCTTTCAGCCTCCCAAAGTGCTGCAGGCATGAGCCACCGTGCCCAGCAGCATGTTTTTTTTTTTAAAGCTTATCTATCATTTGAACCCTCAAAGTGATGACATTTTTTGGTAAATATTTCAGAGAAAAAATTGCTTGTGTTTACACTTCTAAGAGGATTTGAGGCAGCAACATTGTATTACGGTTATTTGTTAATGCTATTAGATTGTAAGCTGTTAGAGGCAGAAATGCCCTCTCATGCCTTGTATCTTCCAGTGCTTAGGCCATATTGCTCATATTATTAATAGCTGTTCAATAAATGAGTTGATTTAAATTAAATTTTATCCCAGTGAGTTCATACTGTTTGCAATTTATTTCTAAATTAAAACTTGCTAATCTTTAAAACAAAAAAGGATTCCATAGGCTGTTAGAATAAATTTCAGGGATGACTCAGTCGGCTTCAGTTTGTAAGGAAAGAGAAGCTCAATAAGTAGAAATTTGTTTACCTTATGGAGAGTAAGGCTTATTTTCTTGTGGTAGTGAAGTTTATATGAAAGTTAAGTAAGTTTTGAAGTTCAGTTATATTTTATGTGTTCCATCTTCAATATGTCTCAAAAATTGAGAATTAAAAGCATCTTGTTTCCAGAATATAATGCTTTTTTTCACCTTATTTTTCTTAGGAGGCTGAACGTACCATATTTATGTATATGTATGTATGTATGTACGTACGTACATTTATAGCAGTTTTCATATGGAATAATTTAACATAGAATAATTTTTGTAACTTCCTGTTGTGATTTTTTTGATAAAAATGTAAGTAAAGCATAGAAAGGGTATGGCGCTGTGGCTCACACCTGTACTCCTCTTACTTTGGGAGGCCGAGGCGGGCAGATCACTTGAGGGCAGGAGTTCGAGACCAGCCTGGGCAACATGGCAAAACCCTGTCTCTACTAAAAATACAAAAATATTTAGCCAGGCCCACGTGGTGCTACACACCTGTAGTCCCAGCTACTTGGGAGGCTGAGACACGAGAACTGCTTGAACCCAGGAGCGGGATGTTGCAGTGACCCAAGATTGTACCACTGTACTCCAGCCTGGGTGACAGAGCAAGATTCTGTCTCAACAAAAAAAAAAAGAAAAAGAGCATAGAAGGGTGCTGACAGCTTAAGAGGTAAACTGAAGAGGATGGAGTCTTAACAAATTTCACATAAGAGGAACATTAAAATGGAAGTTTTCAAATGTTGGGACTTTCTAATAACCTAGATTTCTTAAAAATTAATGAATGCAGTTTCATGTTTCACATCATGTGATCTGTAAACAGATAGCTTGGTAACTAACAGATGAGACATCGAATACTTCTTTCTGGACCAAACATCTAAAAAATAGGGAAGCAGTAGAATTTTTGCTACCTTTAGAGGCCATGTTCCTTAGACAGGTGTTTTCTTCTTTGAATAGTAGGACATTTACCATCCTTATCTGATGACCTGTAACTCTTAGTATTTATTTAAAAACAGATTTCTATGCAATGCTTAAGTACCATTGAATCAGAATCAACAAGGGAAGTCTGTAGATCACTTAGCATGCAGTAGATGTCTACTAAAAAGTTTCGTTAATTATGTTAAAACTGAAGCAAACAATTCAGTGGAATAAAAAGTCATAGTTTTTAAAAGTTAAAAATGTGAGTCAAAAGTAGAATAAACATGTTTTACAGCTTGTTTTTTTTTGTTTGTTTGTTTTGTTTTGTTTTGGTCAGTCTGGCTCTGTTGCCCAGGCTGGAGTACAGTGGCTCAATCTTGGCTTACTACAACCTCCACCTCTCAGGCCCAAACCATCCTCCTGCCTCAGCCTCCTGAGTAGCTGGGACAGCAGGCCTGCACCACCACACCTGGCTAATTTTTGTATTTTGTTTGGTAGAGATCGGGTTTTGCCACGTTGATCAGGCTGGTCTTAAACTCCTGGGTTTGGGCGATCCCCCCACCTGGGCCTCCCAAAGTGCTGGGATTATAGGCATGAGCCACTTTGCCTGGTTTGATTGATTTTTAAAAATTATGTTTTTAATTTAAACCTGACACTTTTGAAAATTTTGGGTCAGTTATATTAGTGTCTCTCAGGTTTGGCTTTTCTCATGTTTAGATTCAGGTTATTTACCTTTGGTCTAGAATATTACAGAAGTAAGTGGTGCTTGTTTTGTTCAGGCACACAATATCAGTTTGTTCTGTTACTGATGTTGTTCACTTTGATTTGTTGATTAAGGGCGCATTTGTCAGGCTATTTCACTGCAAAGCTGCAATTAATTTTTTGGGGGGACGAGGTACTTAGAAATTATAGAGTAACCTGTTTCCTAAATTTACATACATTTATTTATATTTATCTGGAATTATGTTTTTTAATTTATTCAAGAGATCATAATATAGTACTCTACTACTTTTATTAAAGTAAAAATAACATCACATAAAGTTAATCATTTAAAGCATACAATTCATTGGCATTTAGTACATTCATAGTGTTTTCGAGCCTCCACCTCTATCAAGTTCCGGAATGTTTTCATCACCCCAAAAGAAAACTGTCTCTAAGCAGTCACCCACATTCTACCCTCCCAACAGTCTCTAGTAACACCAATCTGCTTTTTGTCTCTATGAATTTACTTGTTATGGATACTTCTTATAACTTGAGGCATACAACATGATCTTTTGTGTCTGGCTTCTCTTTGTTTTTGACGTTTATACTCAGCATGTGTTAGTAATTCATTCCTTTTTATCGTTACGATTTCATTGTGTATGCCGCATTTTGTTCTTTTGTCTATTGATGGACATTTGGGGTGTTTCTACGTTTTGGCTACTGTGAATAGTGCTGTTTTGAACACTGGTGTACAACAATTTGAGCATCCTTTTTCAATTCTTCTGTGTATATACCTAGAAATGGTATTTCTGAGTCGTGGTAATTGTGTGTTTGACTTTTTAAGGAATTGCCAAACTTCTACAGTTGTTGAACCCTTTTACCTTCACACCAGCAATATACAAGGGTTCTGGTTTTTCCACATCTTTGCTAACATTTATTTTCTGTTTTTTTTTCCCTTGTTTTGATTATAGCCATTCTAGTGGGAGCAAAGTAGTATTTCATTGTGGTTTTGATTTGCATTTCCCTAATGATATTGAGTATATTTTATGTGGTTATTGGCCAATTGTTTATCTTCTTGGGAAAATATTCAAGTGCTTTGCCCATTTTTATTTTATTATTTATTTTATTTATATATTTTTTGAGACAGGATCTTGTTCTGTTACTCAGGCTATAGTGCACTGGCACTATCAAGGCTCACTGCAGTACCCACCTCCTGGTCACAGGCGATCCTCCCACCTCAGCCTCCTGAGTGGCTGGGAATACAGGTGTGCCCCACCACACCTGGCTAAGTTTTTAAAAAGTTTTTGTAGAGCTAAGGACTCACTCTGTTGCCCAGGTTAGTCTCAAACTCCTGGGTCGAGTGATCCTGCTGCCTTGGCCTCCCAAAGTGCTGGGATTACAGGCACAAGCCACTGCATTTGGCCCTTTGTACATTTTAAAATTGAGTTGTCTGTTTGTTGTTGAGTTGTAAGAGTTCTTTATATATTCTGGATACTAGATCTTATTAGATATGAGGTGCATATATTTTCTTCTGTCAGTTGTCTTTTTACTTTATAGATAATATTCTTTGCACATGTTTTAAATTTTCATGAAGTTCAGTTCTTTTGTTTTTTGTTTTTAATTGTTACTCTTGGTTTTGGTGTCATATTTAAGAATTCATTGCCAAATCCAAGGTCAGGAAGCTTTATCTCCCTGTTTTCTTCCAAGAGTTTTATAGTTTTTGCTTTTATATTTAGGTCTGTGATTTATTTTGAGTTTATTTTATTTATTTATTTTTGAGACAGAATCTTGCTCTGTTGCCCAGGCTGGAGTGTAGTGGCGCGATCGCGGCTCACTGCCACCTCAGCCTCCTGGGTTCAAGCTATTGTCCTGCCTCAGCCTCCCAAGTAACTGGGATTACAGGCACCTACAACGATGCCATGTTGGGTTTTGCCATGTTGGCCAGGCTGGTCTCGAACTCCTGACCTCAAGCGATCCACCTGCCTTGGCCTCCCAAGGTGCTGGGATTACAGGCGTGAGCTGCTGCACCCAGCTGAGTTTATTTTTGTATATGGTTTAGGTAGGGGGGTCCAATGGCTATTTAGTTGTCCCGGTCTGTTTTTTGAAAAGACAATTCCATATTGAATGATCTTAGCACTCTTGTTGAAAATAACTTGGATATAGATGTGTGGGCTTATTTCTGGTTTATGTGTCTGTTCTTAGGCCATAGTACAGTTTTGATCACTATGGCCAAGGTGCGAGGATTGCTTGATTCCGGGAGTTTGAGACCAACCTGGGCAACATAGACCCCATCTCTACGAAAAATATTTTTAAAATTAGCTGGGTGTGGTGGGGCATGCCTATATTCCCAGCCACTTGGGAGGATGAGGTGGTAGGGTCGTTTGCACCCAGGCGGTGGAGGCTGCATTGAGTCATGGTATTGCCACTGTACTCCAGCCTGGGTGGTAGAGTGAGACTTTGTCTAGAAAAATAATCAAAATGGGCAAAGGACTTGAATATTTTTCCTAAGAAGATCTACAAATGGCCAGCTCACTATTACTTTGCAGTAAGTTTTGAAATAGGGAAGTGTGAGTTCTGTAACTTTATTCTTTTTCTGCATTGTTTTTGGATGTTTAGGGCCCCTTGCACTTCCAAAGGAAACTGAGAATGGCCTTTTTTATTTCTGCACAAAAGAGAGTGTTGGATTTTTTTTCTTTTTTGAAATAGTGAAACTTAGTGAAAAGTTCTCTTATCCTCCCTTGCAGGGCGTGTGATGGGGTTGTGGCTTGCTTCTTTGGCGCCCCGCTGCTCAAATCTCTAGGGAGAGCATGCAGACAGGGCAGGCTGTGGGACTCCGACCCCACGGCAGCACCTAGGGGTGAGTGTTTACAGCTCCTGAAGCCCCAGTGGGCATGTGTTACAGGGTGCCCTTTTAGTCTAGCCATCTGTAGGCGGCTTGTGTTATTAGCTCAGTTAGACGCCCTGCCTTATCGCGAGGACAGAGGGCTTTCTTGCCTTGGTGTATGGGAAGAATCAGATCACATGTGGGCTTGGAGAAGGAGTGCAAGGTTTTATTGAGTGGAAGTTTCCAGCAGATGGATGGGAAGCCAGGAGGGAGATGGAGTGGGAGGGTATTTTCCCCTGGAGTCCTGCTGCTCAGTGACCTGGGCTCTCCTCTGACCGCACCAGCCAAACCCAGCCAAACTTTGCGCCCTTCTTTGGTCGATGGCCTGCCAGCCTGCTCTCTGTCAGTGTGGTCTTCCACCGGCATGCTCCCCTGGACATCCAGCTGTTTGTGTGTTCTTCCGCCGATATGTCCCTCTCGATGACGTCCAACCACTTGTGTCTCTGCCTACTAGAGTCTCTGAGGGTTTTATAGGAACATGATAGGGGTGTGACTGGCAGAGTGGTATTGGGAAATGCAGCATTTGGGCAGGAAAACAGAAATGCCTGTCCTCACCTAGATCCGTGGGCACAGAACCGGGGATGGAGCCCTAGCGAGGGACCATGCCCTTCCCTTCCCAGCGCTTGCCTGCCCACTTCCATATTAGTAGGGTCTCATTTTGTCGCTCAGGCTGGAGTGCAGTGGTGTGATCTTGGTTGGCTCACTGCAACCTCCACTTCCCGGGCTCAAGCGATCCTTCTGCTTCAGTGTCCCAAGTAGCTGGGACCACAGGTACGAGCCACCATGCCTGGCTAATTTTTTTATTTTTAGTAGAGACGGGGTTCACCATGTTGCCCAGGCTGGTCCTGAGCCACTGAGCTCAAGCGATCTGCTCACCTCATCCTCCCAAAGTGCTGGGATTATAGGCGTGAACCACTGTAGCCTGGCCGAGTTTTGGAATTTTAATAGCGATTACGTTGAATCTGTAGATCATGTTTGGGTAGTGTCGCTGTCTTAACAATGTTGTTTCCCAGTTCTCAAACACAGGGATGTCTGTCTGTCTTTTGTTTTTCTTTTTTTTTTTTTTGAGATAGAGTCTCACCCCGTCGTCCAGACTGGAGTGCAATGGCATGATCTCGGCTCACTGCAACCTCTGCCTCCTGGGTTCAAGCGATTCTCCTACCTCAGCCTTCAAATAGCTGGGATTACAGGTGCCTGCCTCCATGCCCAGCTAATATTTTATTTTAGTAGAGACGGGGTTTCACCATGTTGGCCAGCACCTCACGTGATCTACGTGCCTGGGCCTCCCAAAGTGCTGGGATTACAGGCTTGAGCCACTGTGCCCGGCCAGGGATGTCTTTCTGTTTAAGTCTTTTAACATTTCTTTCAGCATTGTCTTTAATAGTTTTTGGTGTGCAAGTCTTAACGTTTTCTTGGTTATATTTATTCGTTATAGGTATTTTATGCTTTTGGATTTTACTGCGAATTGAGTTTTCTTAATTTCTTTTTTGGATTGTTAATAGTGTATACATAAATAGCTGTTTTTGTGTGTTGATCTTGTATCTTGCAGCGTTCCTGAATTTAATTAGCTCTAATACATATTTTTTCTGGACTCTTTAGAATTTATATAAGATCATGTAATCTGTGAATAGGAATAATTTTACCTCTTCCTTCCCAATTTGGATGCCTTTTAAAAAAATACGACACTGTCTCACTATGTTCCCCAGGCTGGAGTGTAGTACTTTTCACAGGTGCCATTATAGCACTTTACAGCCTCAAACTGCGGGGCTGTAGCACTTCTCCCGTCCCAGGCTCCCAAGTATCTGGGACTACAGGTGCTTTGCACTGTGGTGGCTCAGGATGCCTTTCATTTCTTTTCTTGCCTAGTTGCTATGGTTAGGACGTCTACTACAGTGTTGAATAGAGCTTGTGAAAGGGCATTCTTGTCTTGTTCCTGATCTTAAGGGGAAAGCTTTCAGTCTTTCGCCATTGAGGATGATGTGCTGTGGTTTTTTTTTTTATAGATGCTGTTTATCAGGTTGAGCAAGTTTCCTTCTTGTTTCTAGTTTGTTGAGTATTTTTATAATTAAAGGGTGCTAGATTTTGTCAAGTGCTTTTTCTGCATCAATTAAGATGATCATTTGGTATTTTTCTTTCATGTTATTAGTGTGGTGTATTATTGATTGATTTTTGTATGTTGAGTCACTCTTGCATTCCTGGGAAAATACTACTTTGTATGGTGTTTAATCCTTTTAATATGCTGCTAAATTTGGTTTACTGGTATTTCATTGAGGATTTTTACTCTGTACTTTGGTTGTAGTTAGAATTCCTTAGCTATTGGTTGATTTTGGGTGTTTTTGATGGTCTTTGTGATTTTAAAGCTTATTTTAAAGTTTTCTGAAATCGTTATAAAGACAGTGAGTTCTGACAAAATCAATTTGAGTAAGTTTTTCTTTGAAAACGTGGCACAAATTTGGTAGGGTCAGAAATAAAACATAACAAGAAAGAGGAAAAAGTCTCATCTATTTGTGTATTTTTTGCCAAAGTATTCTTTTTTAGTCTGAAGAATAATCTCTTTTTAAAAATTAAAAGTCAGGCATGTGCACTTAAAGATGTACACTTAGGTTTTATTTTTTTCAGAACCAGCTTTCTCCTGGGGAAATTTTTATTCTTCATGGATGTCATGAATAAATTGTAAATTGGGTGACAAAGAAAAAAATTAGGGTTTTCATACTAGCAGTATTTGTGTATCTTAAACTCTTTATGTCCACATGGGACCTTCAGATATAACAGAATCCAGCAGATTTCTTAAAAAAAAATTTTTTTTAAGCCAGTCAAATTTAGTAGTGGGGGGCCAGTAGAAGATTTCTAATAAGCTGTGGAATCCTGACTCCTGAGTTGTTAGTAGGACTGTTGATTTGCCTTTTTTTTGGGGGTGGGGGGGGGAAGGTAGTTGTCTCCTGTATGTACCTGGTTATTGTGTATGTGTAAAGGAAATATTTAATACATAAACATTTTAGTTGGTCTATTTCTAAAGTTGTTTGTAGTTTACTAGGGCTGCCATAACCAAATACCACAGACTGGGTGGCTTAAACAACAGACATTTATTTTCTCAGTTTTGGAGGTTCTAAATTCAGGATAGAGGCATCAACAGAGGGTTGGTTGCCTCTGAGACCTCTCTCTTTGGCTTGCAAATGACTGCCTGCTTGCTGCCTCTTCACATGGTCCTTTTATCTGCATGTGTCCAAATTTCTTGTAAGGGCACAGTCTGATGGGAATAGAACCCACTCTAATCGCCTCATTTGCGGTTAATCACTTCTTTAAATACCTTATCTTCAAATATTGCTACATTTGAGGTATTGGGGGCTATGACTTCAACATACAAATCTTGTTGGTTGGGGTGACACAGTTCAACCCATAACATACACAGGGAAAGGAAGGTGAGACAAAATCAGATGGCACAATGCAGTTAAGACGAGTGGTGTGGAACTTGTGAAACTTTAATTAGCCTTTATATACTTAACTGCCATAACAATACTGCTTTTTTTTTTTTTTTTTAAAATCTTTTTTCAGAACATGAATTAACTTCTTTTTTTGAGATAGGATCTTCTCTGTCACCTGGGCTGGAGTACAGTGGCATGATCATAGCTCACTGCAGCCTCAAACTTCTGGTCTCAAGCAATCTTCTTCTGTCAGTCTCCCTAGCAGCTGGGACTACAGGCATGGACCACCACACTCAGCTATTCTTTAAAATTTTTCGTAGAGACGGGAGTCTTACCATGTTGCCTAGGCTGGCCTCAAACTCCTGGGCTCAAGGGAGCCTCCCACTTCACCTCCCAGAGTGCTGGGATTACAGGTGTGAGCCTCCACACCAGGCCCATACTTTAAGAACTAGATTTAAATTAAAGTTAATATAAAGACATTGCAGAAATGAATAGGTGATTTTAGTGGTTTGCCTCCAGGGATTTTTTTTCTTTTTTTTGTTGGAGACGGAATTTCCTCCTTGCCCAGGCTGGAGAATGGCGCGATCTCTGCTCACTGCAACCTCCGCCTCCCGGGTTCAAGCAATTCTCCTGCCTCGGCCTCCTGAGTAGCTGGGATTACAGGCATGCACCACCACACCCGGCTAATTTTGTATTTTTAGTAGAGATGAGGCTTCTCCGTGTTGGTCAGGCTGGTCTCAAACTCCCAACCTCAGGTGATCTGCCCACCTCGGCCTCCCAAAGTGCTGGGATTACAAGCGTGAGCCGTCGTGCTCGGCCATTACGTAACTTTTTACCATTTTGTATGATATGCCTTTTTGAAAATTTATCAATTTTAATTTAAATTTTTTTTTTTTTTTTTGAGACAGAGTCTTGCTCTGTCATCCAGGCTAGAGGGCAGTGGCGCGATCTCGGCTCACTGCAACCTCCGCCTCCCAGGTTCAAGCAATTTTCCTGCCTCAGCTTCCCGAGAAGCTGGGATTACAGGTGCCCACCACTGTGCCCTGCTAATTTTTGTATTTTTATGGGGTTTCACCATTTTGGCCAGGCCGATCTCGAACTCCTGAGCTTGTGATCCACCCACCTCAGCCTCCCAAAGTGTTGGGATTATATGTGAGCCCAGCCCATTTTTGGTTAAGTTCTCTGAAGTTTCTGGCCGGGAAGTTGTTGGAAAAGTGTGTATCACAAAGCACCATTTAGTATTTAACTTCATGTTAAAAAATAAAAATCTTTTATAAATTTTCGGACACCTTAGTTTTCATTGTTATTCCACAAGACTTTGACATTTAATGCCAATAGAAATACATAGGACTCTGAATACCTGAATTTTTGTGATGTGCAGTATATTTTGGTTAGACATAGTCTTAAAACCTGTATTTTGTTTCATGAGTGTTTTATTGGAATTCCTCTTAAGGTTTTCAAGTTGTATCAGAGTTTTTCTTCCTCAGCCCATATGAGCATTTAAACATTTTCATTTACATTGTCAGTTTTAACTAAACTAGTTGTATTTGTTTCTTATATCTGGTTACTCTTAACCTTTCTTTTCTTTTTTTTTTTTGAGACGGAGTTTTGCTCTTGTTGCTGCACAGGCTGGAGTGCAGTGGCTCTGTTTCGGCTCTCTGCAATCTCCATCTCCCAGGTTCAAGCAATTCTCTTTCCTCAGCCTCCTGAGTAGCTGGGATTACAGGCGCACACCACCACACCTAGCTAATTTTTTTGTATTTTTGGTAGAGACAGGGTTTCACTATGCTGGCCAGGCTGG
Source organism: Pongo pygmaeus (assembly GCF_028885625.2). Classification (NCBI taxonomy): domain Eukaryota; kingdom Metazoa; phylum Chordata; class Mammalia; order Primates; family Hominidae; genus Pongo; species Pongo pygmaeus. Next base: position 62,520,303 of record NC_072377.2, read on the forward strand.
TCTTGAACTCCTGACCTCAAGTGATCCATCTGTCTGCCTCAGCCCCCCCAGAGTGATGGGATTATACGTGTGAGCCACTGCACCTGGCCCATTCCCTGGTTTATTTTAAAAGTCTAGATGTATCATCAATTTAGTTGTAAAGATTTGAGTATATGTCTTTTTTAAATTATTTTTTTGAGAGGGAGCCTTGCTCTGTTGCCCAGGCTGGAGTGCAGTGGCGTGATCTTGGCTTACTGCAACCTCCACCTCCCAGGTTCAAGTGATTTTCCCGCCTCAGCCTCTCAAGTAGCTAGGATTATAGGCACCCACCACCATGCCCAGCTAATTTTTTATTTTAGTAGAGATGGGGTTTCACCATGTTGGCTAGGCTGGTCTCGAACTCCTGACTTCAGGTGATCTGCCCGCCTTGGCCTCCCAAAGTGCTGGGATGACAGGCATGAGCCACTGTGCCTGGTCTATGTCTTCCTTCTAAAACATCATAACCACCATACCATTATCACATCTAAAGTGATTATTCCTTAGTGCCATTTAATAATATCCAGCTTATGTTCAAAGTTCTGATTGTTTCATAATTTTCTTTTCTTTTTTTTAGGTTGATTTGTTCACATAAAGGATTCTTAGTTCATCTGCCCATTAAAAGCCACTATTTGTTGCAGAAACCAGCTCATTTAACTTTTAGATTATCGCTTCCCCCAGATGTCCTTTAACTTGTTCTCCATCTTGAATGTCCTGCTAATTGGTAGTTAAATCAAATTTCAAATTTTATTTTAGGTGGGCACAGGACTACATCATAGATGGTACTCTGTATTTCATTTTGGGTTATATCAGGAAACATTTGATGTCTAGTTGTCTATTTGATTTTTTAATAAAAGCTATACTGAGGTATACTTTATGAAAAAACCAGTTTAAGTTTATAATTTGAGGTTTGACAAATGTGTACAGTTGTAATAACCACCACAATCAAGATAATACTCAGTTACCCAGAAAATTCCCTCTTCTTTCTTGCAGTCATCCCCCCTCCAAGTTGATCTATTTTTCTATCACTATAGTTTTGTCTTTTCTAGATTTTCATTATAAATAGAATCCTATAGTAGTAAGTAGTAAGATCATTGTAATATAAAGGCGATAATTTTTGGCCAGGAGCTGCAGGTCTAATTCCTTCCATTTTTATATGACAGGGACTTGCCATGAGGTGTTGAAGCCTTGTTTCACTGAGTTGGAGAGACTGGACCTAAATGGCGCAGCATGACTTTGCTCCAGCCTGGCTTAATTTCCCTACTCCACCATCATCAACAAAGGTACTCTTTCTACATCTTTCTTTCTGTCTGCTTCTCTTGCATTCATTTTTTACACAAATGTAATTAAGTCATGGAGGAGTAATAATATCTTTGCAGAGAAGTACATTTGTGGCCGGGCGCGGTGGCTCACCCCTGTAATCTCAGCACTTTGGGAGGCCGAGGTGGGTGGATCACCTGAGGTCAGGAGTTCAAGACCGGCCTGACCAACATGGAGAAACCGTGTCTCTACTAAAGATACAAAATTAGCCAGGCGTGGTGATGCATGCCTGTGATCCCAGCTATTCTCAAGAGGCTGAGGTGGGAGAATCACTTGAATCCGGGAGGCAGAGGTTGTGGTGACCTGAGGTCGTGCCATTGCACTCCAGCCTGGGCAACAAGAGCAAAACTGTCTCAAAACAAAAACAAAAACCCAAAACATTTATATTACCATCTAAGTTATTTCATTTGTTGGCTCTATTAAATTTTTTTTTTTTTTTTTGAGACGAAGCTTCGCTCTGTTTCCTAGGCTGGATTGCTGTGGCATGATCTTGGCTTACTGTAGCCTACATCTCCTGGGTTCAAGCGATTCTTCTGCTTCATCCTCCTGAGTATTTGGGATTACAGGTGTGGGTTACCATGCCTGACTAATTTTTGTATTTTTATTAATAGTAGAGGTGAGGTTTTGGCATGTTGGCTAGGCTGGTCTCTAACGCCTGACGTTAAGTGATCTGCCTGCCTCAGTCTCCTAAAGTGCTGGGATTACAGGCATGCGTCATCGTGCCCAGCCTGTTCTATTAGTTAACAAGTCAGTTTTTATTATACCATCAGTGTACACTAAGCCATTTATTTCAAAGTTGTCTTTTGTAGTAATCAGAGTTTCACAAATTTTAATTCTTACCAGTCATATGCTTTGAACAGAGCATCTTACCTTTTTCTATACTGTTTTTTTTACTCTTATATGGATTGACTTGTTAATGATATCCACCATACATGATGTACTTCACTTCGCAAAGTGCTTTGCTGAACATTATCTAATTTGTTCATAATTCCATGAATGTGGTGATTTAGAATTATTCTTAGTCCCTGCTGTACTCATTTTAAATATTGATCTCCTTTATGAGGGAAAGTAAAATGATTGAGGTGCAGAGTAAAGGGTTTGTGCACAGTCACTTTCGGATGAGGGTGATTTATCTGAGTTTTCTGTGTCTTTCCCCATCTTTCTGTAAAGCTGTTTGCCTCATTTGATATCAAACCCATCTGTTAGGCTCCATTAATTCCCAGCTGATGGCTCTATTGTTTTCATTAATGCCTGAGGGGCCTAAATTTGATCCATGCTCTAATCCAATTTAGTTATGGCAGGTGTAGATTTGAGGCCCACTCTCTTGAGGTTGGTTCTGACCCTAGTAGGGCTCTTCTTACATATCTTTTTCTCAGTTTCATTCAGAACTAGCTGGCCTGTGATTCAGCTTATTGCTCTTCCTGGAGAGGAGCTACTTATTTTCTTACTACCAGTATCTCCGTTGTTTCTGAGAGGGCTGTTAGTGTGTGAATAAAGTTAGTTCCTTTGAGAGACTGCTTCTTACTCTTGGCAAAATCTTTGGGTCATTACTCCATGGGCTAGGTGGAGCAATAGCCTGAATCTTCTAAGTTTTTCCAGTGTGAAACTACTTATTGCTTGTTCAGCTTATTGCTCTTCATGGAGAGGAGCCTCTTATTTTCTTACTACCAATATCTCCATTGTTTCTGAGAGGGCTGTTAGTGTTTGAATAAAGTTAGTTCCTTTAAGAGACTGCTTCTTACCCTTGGCAAAATCTTTGAGTCATTACTCCATGCCCTAGGTGGAGCAATAGCCTGAATCTAAGTTTTTCCAGTGTGAAACTACTGCCCTAAGATAGCTGGAGCAAGAGCAATTAGGGCCTCAGTGTTTTTGGGCTGATGAACCGGGGGTAGAGCCTTCATTCTGTGAGTGGGGGTTGGGTGGAATAAAGGGGCTCCAGAGTTCTTGACTGTAGTTATCAGAAATTTAACTTCTTCAATTGGAATTGGAGAGCGTGAGAAATGTTGGCAGTCTGCCTCTCCCAGTAAGGTGTACCCCTTGTTTAGGAGATGAGATGGGGGAAGAAACCTATCTTCTTGATTACAGGTGCCCAGATTGGATGTGGGGAGGGTAGTTGGTTGTAGCTCAAGTGCTGCAGACTCTTGGAATTGAGTTTTAGTCTGAACAAGTACAACTGGGGAAAACGATTAAAAAACAAAACACCGGGCCGGGCGTGGTGGCTCACACCTGTAATCCCAGCACTTTGGGAGGCACAGGTGGGCAGATCACTTGAGGTCAAGAATTCGAGACCAGCCTAGCCAACATGGCCCAAACCCCGTCTCTACTAAAAATACAAAAATTAGCCAGGTGCGGTGGCATGAGAATCACTTGAACCCGGGAGGTAGAGGTTGCAGGGAGTTGAGATTGCGCCACTGCAGTCCAGCCTGGGTGACAGAGCGAGTCTCTGTCTCAAAAAAAAACCCAACAAAAAAAACCACACACGCAAAAAACAAATAATTAATATTAAAAAAAAAGGTACTTGAAATTGTTGGGGAATGGAGACCTCTATTGATTAAGCCACTGAAACCAATTCTTGTTACTGACTGCCACTTTCTCATTCGTGTGTGGGTCCCTGGAATTCCCCCCAACCGAGCTGCTCTTGTCTTTTAAGTCGGCATTTTCCCCAGTCCTGCCTGGATGCATATGGGTTTCATGCTTTCCTCTTTGTTTACTTTTCCTCTTTTGTCATTTTCTCTGAAATAAATGTAAAACTTCGTGTAATTTTTAAGAGATCTCATTGCTAACATAAAGCACAGCAATAAAAATTAGCATCTGGACCGGGTGCGGTGGCTCATGCCTGTAATCCCAGCACTTTGGGAGGCCGAAGCAGGGGGATCACCTGAGGTTGGGAGTTCGAGACCAGCTGGACCAACGTGGAAAAACCCTGTCTCTACTAAAAATACAAAATTAGCTGGGCTTGGTGGCGCGTGCCTGCAATCCTAGCTTCTCAGGAGGCTGAGGCAGGAGAATCACTTGAACCTGCTCTGTCAATCACTTGACAGAGCGAGACTCCATCTCAAAAAAAAAAAAAAAAGTTGTCAACTATTTTCTAAAGCTAATTTTTAATTAGAAGAATTCAGAATTTAGAACTGGCGTTCCAAATTCTAAGAGTAAAATCATCATTATTATGAGGGCCTATACAAATTAATCAAGAGTCAGGTCCAAAAAGCATTAAGAATTTCAACGCACGTTGACAATTATCAGCCAGGCTCAATGGTTCACATCTGTAATCACACTTTGTGAGGCCAAGGCAGAAACATCTCCTGAGCTCAGTAGTTCAAGACCAGCCTGGGCAAGATAGTGAGACCGTGTCTCTATTTTTTTTAAATTTTTTAAATTACCAATCTTAACTTCAAGTTAACATTTAAATGAAGACAAGAAGTGTTTACAAGCTTTTTAAAAACGTTTTGTGTATCTTTCCAGGGTTTTTTTTTTTTTTTTTTTTTTTGAGATGGGGGTCTCACTCTTGTTGCCCAGGCTGAAGTGCAATGGCACGATCTCAGCTCACTACAACCTTTGCCTCCCAGGTTCAAACGATTCTCCTGCCTCAGCCTCCTGAGTAGTTGGGATTACAGGTTCCTGCCATCATACCCAGCTGATTTTTGTATTTTTAGTAGAGATGGGGTTTCATCATACTGTCCAGGCTGCTTTCAAACTCCTGACCTCAGGTGATCAACCTGACTCGGCCTCCCAAAGTGCTGGGATTACAGGCACGAGCCACCGCACCCCGCCCAATTTAAACTCTTAACTAGCAGTATTTGAGTTTGTTTCTTTGCCCAAAGTGGTTTTGACAGACACTGTACTTTCTAGTACAGTGCTTTTATTATACTTTTATATACAAAAGTCTTTTATTATACAAAAGTCTAGTACTTTTATTATACCTTTTCTGTCTTATTCTTTCTCAGAATCATCATTTATGAGTTCTATTTGTAATTTACCTCTTGTTTTCTGCCATAGACTTGTTTACCCACATCATTTCTCTTTTTAATATTGTTCTGAGTAATTGGAACAGACATTAATTAGTATTGCATTCTCTATTTAAATTAAATGGCAGTATTTATTTTTTGTTTGAAAAGATGACATGAAGTTTGAATTAAGGGTAAAGATGTTTTCAGAACTGTATGGCATTAGTTTTGAGATGTGTAGAACTTTAGCCCCACCATGTGGTAAAAATTTAAACTGCATGTGGCTGAGTATAAATCTCTTATTTAGGGCAGTGACTTTTAAACTCTTGATTGTGACCTGTAGTGAGAAGGATATTTTACACAGTCTTTTCATTTTCATGTATATATAACAAACAAATTTCATATACCTATGGTGCACTAATGTTTTCTTTTGTGATTTTCTGTTTTTTTTAATTCCATTAAAAAATGCCAGTTGTGACTGATCTTATCATTTGTTAATAGCTGCTGACCAGCAGTTTGAAAGTATTACTGAAAGAATATTGAACAGATATTGAAAAATGTAGATAACTAGCAAATTCCGTTTGTTATGCTAGGAAGGATGACAAAATAATCCCTGTAAACAGGATGCTGTATCTTCATAATTGTTTGATGAAAGATTTCGGGGGTGTGGTATTAAAAGGGTAGATGAATAGTATGAAATAGAAACAGAAAGTTGGAGATTTTTTTTCTTTTTAAACAAAATAAAAAATGTGTTGTGGAACATTACTATGATGAATACATTTTCATATTTGTATTCAATAATCTGTAGTTTTCTCTATAGTGTATAATAGTAGCATTTTTTGATTCTTTTATGGCAGTGTTAAAAAGATTAGTATTACTGTACCAGAACTTTCCTTTGACAATGTAAGCAATGTCAGCTTGCGATGAAAATGTTGGCTATTTATACTTTTAGGCTAAAAGGATCAGAAAATTCAGTCAGACTGCTAGTCGAGTTCATTGAAACTTTTAGTTTGATTTTTGCTGTTCTGAAGGTACATAGCCAGATTTCATTGAAACTTCTATGGAGAAGGTTTACTATGTAGATTTTTTGGTTTATTGTTTATTTAGGTATTCTGGGCTTTAGAGAAAATTTTAAATGAAACTTTTTTTCCAATTTTAGTTTTGTTTTTTTTTTTTGTTTTGATTTTTGGTTGTTTGTTTGTAGAGACAGAGTCTCACTATGTTGCCCAGGCTGGTCTTGAAATCAGTGCTGGGATTATAGGCTTGAGGCACTGTACCTGGCCTTAAAACTATTTTTAAAAACAGTCCAGAAAGGCAGTGTAAGAGGGAATGGATGGAGATGGTCTCTGCCTTACTTGTTGTAATAAAACACTTTATATAAAGGTAAGAAAAATCTTAAAATGGTAGACACTCTTATCTCCCCCTGCCCCACCATTTACAGATGAGGGAACTCAGGTTGAGAGATTAATTTGCTGAGACATACTAGAGCTGGAATAGGAAGCCATATGTATCAGACTTTAAAATTCATCAGTTTAATAACTTTCTTTTCTTGATAATTATTAGGATAGTAGACTAGGTTTCAGAGGTGAAATGCTAAGATACTTTTATGCATACACCAGAATATATTTTTATCGCAGTTTGGAGAAACAGATGAAATAACTGTTTTTTTTTTCCTTTTTTTCAAGGATACCATCTCTAGTATCTTTCTATAGTCAGTCATAGGAAATTCATCTCTTTTTAGTGGCTGTATAAACTTTTGTTGAGTGGATCTACGTGGATTATGTAATTAATTACCTATTAATGGACTAGACTGTAGAAATACCTGGGCATTTCTTGAATATAATGATAAGGTAAATTTCTAGCAGTAGAATTGCTGAATCAGAAGGTTTGTACCTTTTGGTAGATCATGCCTAACTGCTCTCCAAAATGTTCGCATCTACTTATAATCCCATTACAGTTTTATGGGGAGGGGGGCAGCTTTTCAGTCTCGGCGACACTGTATGTTTTCATTTTTACGTTTTTGTGAAATTAGATGAAAAGATGGTATTTCATTTTGATTTGCCTCAATGACGATGGAGCATATTTTTGTGTTAGAAATATTTTCTCAGAATTGCTTATGTAGTCTATTTCTTAGTGATTTATAGCTCCTTTCATATTGGGTTGTGTTTGACTATATTTTTTATTTAAAATTTTTTTTCATATGGCGCCCCAGAACTGAGCAGATGCCATTTAGATTGCAAATGTTTTTCTACAGCTTGTTTGATATTTAAAAAATTTCCTTAAGTTTTTTTCCTCCTTAGAGACAGGGTCTCACTGCGTTACCCAGGCTGGTCTTGAACTCCTGGCCTCAGCTTCCCGAGTTGCTGGGACTACACGTGTGTGCCACCACACCCAGCTAATTTTTTGTATTTTTAGTAGAGACAGGTTTCACTGTTAGCCAGGGTGGTCTTGATCTCCTGACCCCGTGATCCTCCCACCTCAGCCTCCCAATGTGCTAGGATTACAGGTATGAGCCACCATGCCCGGCCTCTATAACTATTTTCTTTATACTCTTGCCAGAAGTTTGTCAGATTAGCTCCAGTTCTTGGTGCTATCAGTGGTACCTTACCATGGTTGAAACTTTTTCAAGAACACCTTGCAGGATCAGTATTCAATATAATCAATGGACATTCCATGCTCTCTACCATCCACAGACATCTGGTATTGTGAAGTACTAGAAGAGCCTCCTCAAAATTAGCTCAAAACAAGTTAAAACTCTACCTTCCTTACCTCCTCGCACCTCCGTAAGGCTGTTTGGTCAATGAATGCAGCATAACTAAAGAAATCTCTTCATGGTCACTTCTGGGTATAATTGGTATAAAAGAAATGAGAAATTTTGAGAATGTAGATATTTTAATTATGTATATATATTTTAAAATTGTATATATATATATATATTTTATTATTATTATTTTGAGACGGAGTCTCGCTCTTTCGCCCAGGTCAGAGTGCAGTGGTGCTATCTCGGCTCACTGCAAGCTCTGCCTCCCGGGTTCATGCCATTCTCCTGCCTCAGCCCCTCAGTAGCTGGGACTACAGGCGCCTACCACCGCGCCCAGCTAATTCTTTGTATTTTTAGTAGAGACGGGGTTTCACCATGTTAGCCAGGATGGTCTCGATCTCCTGACCTCATGATCCGCCCGCCTCGGCCTACCAAAGTGCTGGGATTACAGGCATGAGCCACTGCGCCTGGCCTTAAATTATATTTTTAATTAAAATTTTTTCTAGAGACAGGGTCTCAGACTATGGCCCAGGCTGGAGTACAGTGGCGTGATCATAGCTTGGTGCAACCTGGAACTCCTGGGCACAAGTGTTCCTCCTTTTTTTTGAGACGAAGTCTCTCTGTGTCGCCTAGGCTGGAGTGCAGTGGCACAATCTCAGCTCACTGCAACCTTTGCCTCCCAGGTTCAAGCATTTCTCCTTTTCCATCCTTCTGAGTAGCTGGGACTACAGGCAGATGCCACCACGCCCGGCTAATTTTTGTATTTTTAGTAGAGACGGGGTTTCACCATATTGGTCAGGCTGGTCTCGAATTCCTGACCTCAGGCAGTCCACCTGCCTCAGCCTCCCAATGTGCTGGGATTACAGACGTGAGCCACCGTGCCTGTCCTCAAATGACCCTCTCTAGTCAGCCTTCCAAGTAGCTGGGACTACAGGTGCACACCACCATGCCCAGCTAATTTTTTTTGTAGAGATGGGGTCTTGCTATGTTGCCAAGGCTGGTCTTGAACTCCTGGCCTCCCAAAGCACTGGGATTATAGGCGTGAGCCACTGTACCCAGTTCATAGTTTTAAAATTCGAGATTATGACCTGACCATCCCTGGACATGATGTTGCTTTCCCCTAAGAGTAATTAAAGTTCAGGCCATACCCCAGGGTGATAGCTTGGCCAAAATGGAATCTAAGTAATTCTAATTTATTAGATTATCTTGGATTGACATCCTAGATCATGAAGACAATGACCATTTGCTTGAGTGAACTGCTCACCTACTCTCCCCCTACAGTATCCATTGAGAACCAAGGTAGGGGACACAACAGATCACTGCAAATTACATAAAAATGCCCCCATCTCATTCACATCTTACCCCCCCAGATGAAAAGCCTAGGTTCAAGTAGGAGATTTTCTTTTTTTCTTAAGTGAAGTCACAGCTCTTGTACTTTAAAGACGGACATATAGCCAGCACAGTAAAATATGAGTAAGAAATACAATAGGACTAAAAATAAAAAGGAAGATAGAAAACTGGTATTATTTGGCCGGGCACGGTAGCTCACGCCTGTAACCCCAGCGCTTTGGGAGGCCAAGGCAGGCGGATGATGAGGGCAGGAGATCGAGACCATCCTGGCTAGCATGGTGAAACCCCGTCTCTACTAAAAATACAAAATATTAGCCAGGCATGGTGGCAAGCGCCTGTAGTCCCAGCTACTGAGGAGGCTGAGGCAGGAGAATGGCGTGAACCCGGGAGGCGGAGCTTGCAGTGAGCCAAGATCGTGCCACTGCATTCCACCCTGGGAGTCAGCAAGATTCCTTCTCAAAAAAAAAAAAAAAAACTGGTATTATTTGTGAACAATTAACTGTCCATATTAAAAAAAACTCCGACAGATTCTACAAAGTAAGAATTAAGATTGCTAGACACAAGACTAACCAATTTCATGGCTGTGGAGGGAGAGCAGACAACCCCAACACTTGAGAAACACATACCCAGGAGGTGCAGAAAGGTGAACAATTAATGCCCTCTTTGTACTGTTGAACCAGCATCACTGCCTGAGTCAAACAGCAGCTGGAGGAGATGACACTGACATACTGCTAGATTTGTCACCTCTGTCCGCATGCTTTGAACTTGGAAAAATTGATGTGGACATGAGGAGTCAGCTATCCTGCTACTCCTGATGCCATCAATGGCAGCTCCTAAATCTGCATTTGAACACTTGTTTCATTATGATTAATCCATACAACCTTGTTTCATTATGATTAATAACAATTCATATGCTTATCCAGATACCTGAAAGTTATGACATGTGTAGCAACTGAGGCTCCAGTTACTTTGAGACACTGTTCATGTTTCTGAACTAAGCTATTAACAGTAATCCAAATCAAGTTTAACAACATATCTTGGAGTGACCTGTGTCCCTTGGGGTGGTTGATTTTTATGTGAGAGAATGAGATACAGGAGATCTCTCTGTTGACAATGAGGGGTAACTTTTGGCCCATTTGTTGCCCCTGTAATTGTTAATGAATGATACCAACAGTCAGGTCGGTTTAAATTCCTGTTAATGAACTGTAATGGATAATCATGGCCTTAGACCATATCCTGGCAAAATTACTTATTGGTGGTCCCCAACCTCCACCAGCGTTCCTCCTTCCAGGGTTTATTCAGTTGGCTGGGTCCTGACCTCACTTGATATGTTGATAATAGACTTAATTAAATGCTGTATAAGACCAATTAAATGAATTTGGTTCTAGTCTCTGTCAGGAAGATTAGTATGAGTTACTAACAGTGGAATAATAATGGGAAAATTCAAATTCAGCCAAGAATGTTTAGGGCTGATGGGTAGATCATTGAGAGAGGCAATTCATCCTGGGCTCTGAGCATTTTTGCCTTTTTTTTTTTTTTTTTTTGAGATTGAGTCTTGCTCTGTCACTCAGGCCGGAGTGCAGTGGCGCTATCTCAACTCACTGCAGACTCCGCCTCCCAGGTTCAGGCAGTTCTCATACTTCAGCCGCCCAAGTCACTGGGATTACAGGTGTGCGCCACCACGCCTGGCTAATTTTTGTATTTTTTTTTTTTTTTTTGAGACAGAGTTTCGCTCTGTTGCCCAGGCTAGAGTGCAGTGGTGCGATCTCTGCTCACTGCAAGCTCTGCCTCCTGGGTTCATGCCATTCTCCTGCCTCAGTCTCCCAAGTAGCTGGGACTGCAGGTGCCCGCCACCACGCCTGGCTAATTTTTTGTATTTTTAGTAGAGACGGGGTTTCAACGTGTTAGCCAGGATGATCTCGATCTCCTGACCTCGTGATCCTCCCGCCTCAGCCTCCCAAAGTGCTAGGATTACAGGCATGAGCCACTGTGCCCAGCCTGTATTCTTTTGAAGTTATTTTTTAACTTTTGGAGATGGAGTCTTGCTCTGTTGCTCAGGCTGGAGTGCAGTGGTGCAATCTTGGCTCACCGCAACCTCCACCTCCCAGGGTCAAGCAGTTCTCCTACCTCAGCCTCCCAAATAGCTGGGATTACAGGCACTCACCACCATACCTGGCTAATTTTTGTACTTTTAGTGAATTTAGTGTATTTAGTGAGCCGTTTCACCATTTTGGCCAGGCTGGTCTCGAACTCCTGACCTCAGGTGATCTGCCCACCTCACCCTCCCAGAGTACTGGGATTACAGGCATGAGCCACCACGCCTGGCCTAATTTTTGTATTTTTTGTAGAGATGGAGTTTTACTATATTGACCAGGCTGGTCTCAAACTCCTGACCTCAAGTGATCCACCTGCCTCAGCCTCCCAAATTGCTGGAATTATGGCCATGAGCCACTGCACCCAGCCCCCTGCACGTTCTTGCTTGTATGCCAAGAATGCAAAATCTTGACTACGCTTTGCATGGGCCATTTCTTGGTTGTTTTCAGTAAGCAAATTGAGGGACAAAGACCAAGCTCTTTATAAATGTGGTTGATTTGCCAAACTCAGTGCAAGGACAGCATCCACCTGGGCTCCTCCCTGTCAAGCCCCAAAGGTCTTAGGGGGCTGTACAGAACCAGTGCCAACATCACGCTTATGCTGCTTGCTGTGCCATGAGTAATAAAGTCTTTGTCTCATGTCTTTTGCCAGCATCCATGAAACAGTATCCAGGCTAGCTTGTTAGCTTACACAGATGATAAAATCCCAGACTCTTGAAAGACTGACATATAGCCAGCATAGTAAAATATGAGTAAGAAATAACAGGTAACAGGACTAAAGGGCAAGATAGAAAACTGGTATCATTTATTAACAGTAACTGTCCATATAAAAAAATCCCAACAGACATGCTACAAAGTAAGAATTAAGGTTACTAGAAATAAAGTTGCTAGATAAAAGACTAATACAAGATAGAATTGTAAATGCAACAAAGACTTAAGGCTTTAAAAATATTTAAAATAGTAACAAGCACTTACCCTGTTTAATTACTTCTTTATATGTTTAAATACTTCATTAAAACCACCTATATAGTCTTTTTAGAATATCAAAGCTAGCTGGGCGTGGTGGCTTACGCCTGTAATCTCAGCACTTTGAGAGCCCAAGGCAGGCAGATCACAAGGTCAGGAGTTTGAGACCAGCCTGGCCAATATGGTGAAACCCCATTTCTACTGAAAATACAAAAATCAGCCAGGTGTGGTGGCGGGCATCTGTAGTCCCAGCTACTTGGGAGACTGAGGCAGGAGAATCACTTGAACCTGGGAGGCGGAGGTTGCAGTGAGCTGAGATTTCACCATTGCACTCCAGCCTTGGGTGACAGAGCGAGACTCCGTCTCAGAAAAAAAAAGTCTATATCTATATCTGTATCTCAAAGCTGGGCGCAGTGGTGCATGCCTATAGTCCCGGCTGCTTAGGAGGCTGAGGCAGGAGCATCACTTGAGGCCAGGAGTTCGAGTCTGGCTTGGGCAACATAGATCTGTCTCTTAAGAGGGAAAAAGATCCCCTCCATTCTTTATTTTACTCAGATTTCAGCGGGGGAAATTTTTTTAAGGAAATTAAAAAAAATAAGCTGTAGAAAAATATTTGCAGTATAAATGGCATCTGCTCAGTTCTGGGGCATAATACAAAAAAAATTTTAAAATACTATAAGGTGCTAGAATAAATCTATTGAAATACATGCAAGACTGGAAAAAAAAAAACCGTAAAGACTTAAAAGATGACAAATATAAGTGCAGATATACATGTGCATTTCTCTCCCTACTGAGAGAAGTAAGCAAGCATATATGTATGTGTATGTTTTCTAACCCAGTAATGAATAATTGTCTGGGCCGGGTGCAGTGGCTCATGCCTATAATCCCAGTACTTTGGGAGGCCAAGGCAGGTGGATCACTTGAAGTCAGGAGTTGAAGACCAGCCTGGCCAATAATGATCAAACCCCGTTTCTACTAAAAACATAAAAATTAACTGGGCGTGGTGGTGGATGCCTGTAATCCCAGCTGCTCATGAGGCTGAGGCAGGAGAATCGCTGGAACCCAGGAGGTGAAGGTTGCAGTGAGCCAAGATCGTGCCAGTGCACCCAAGCCTGGGCGACAGAACGAGACTCCATCTCAAAAAAAAGAAAAAAAAAAAAGAGTTGTCTGTCTTCTTAACCCTTACTGTCATTATATATTGGCCAATGGGCAAGAGGTGCCAACTTTGTTTTAATCTTGCATTTTGATTACAAGAGAACCTGGCTGTGTTTTCATGTGATTTGTGGCTCTTTGAATTTTTGAGAACTGGCTTTTTGCTCATGTTTTCCCCATTGGGTTGTCCTTATTTGTATTGATTTATAGAGCTCTATTTTCCTTTCCTTTCCTTTTCCTTTTTCCTTTTTCTTTCCCTTTCCCTTTCCTTTTCTTTTCTTTTTTTGACGGAGTCCTACTCTGTCTCGTCCAGGCTGGAGTACAGTTGTGTCATCTCGGCTCACTGCAACTACAGCCTCTGCCTCCCAGGTTCAAGCAATTCTCCTGTCTAAGCCTCCCGAGTAGCTGGAACTACAGGCATGTGCCACCACACACGGCTAATTTTGTATTTTTTGTAGAGATGGGGTTTCACTGTGTTGGCCAGGCTGGTCTGGTCTCAAACTTCTGACCTCAGGTGATCTGCCCACCTCGGTACCCCAAAGTGCTGGGATTAGAGGCGTGAGCCACCATGCCTGGCCTTTCTCAAACATTTTTTGATCATTTTCATGCATTTTCTTTTTAGATTACTGAGACCACTTGTTAAAATTCTCCTTTCCCTTCCCGTCCCGTCCCGTCCCGTCCCTTCCCTTCCCATCCCTTCCCTTCCCATCCCATTGCGTCGCGTCCTGTCCCATCCCGTCCCATCCCTTGTCACGTGCAATGGCGTGATCTCGGTTCACTGCAACCTCCACCTCCCAGGTTCAAGCGATTCTGTTGCCTCAGTCTCCCAAGTACCTGGGATTACAGGCATGTGGCACCACGCCTGGCTCATTTTTTTGTATTTTTAGTAGAGACGGGGTTTCTTCATGTTGGTCAGCTCGTCTCAAACTCCCAACCTCAGGTGATCCGCTTGCCTTGGCCTCCGAAAGTGCTGGGATTACAGGTGTAAGCCACCGCGCCCGGCCTAAAATTAAATTCTTTAAAAACACTGTTGGAAGTTTTGATTGTGGTTTTATCAGATCAGTAGATTAATATTTGGGGCTAGTGACTTTTATACATTGTTAGAACTTTTCTGTGTTTCTAATTTTTTGGAATACTTATTGTACATTCTTTTATTTTGATAGCTTTTTAAAAACACTTGGTTTGGGGAAGAGGAATATGGAAATAAATTTAAGGGACTTAGAACTGAAGATTCATTGGACAATTTTTCTCTGATGTAGAAGGAAACTGAGCTGTAGTGAAAATTTATATCAAGTAGTGTATGATACAGACTTAACATTTTGTTATACGAGAAACATCATATTTTTACTTGTTTTCCATACAGTGGCATTTTACCTTTATTTTTTTTGGAAAAAAAGATGTCGAACTCTAAGAACACGTGCTTGTTTCCATTAGATAGAAGAAAATGGTGAATCCATTATACGTAGTTACCCAATTATCAAATATCTTGAAAATAACTGCAATATGTTTTTCTTAACCATTTAAAATTTTTGGAAATAAGTGAAGTTGGAGTAGTTTTTAAAGTTATATTTAGGTTTCATTAATACCTGTATTTTTATAATTTGTTTCAGTCGTCATTGAATTTTGAGAAGCATTCTGAAAACTTTGCATGGACAGAGAATCGTTATGATGTGAATCGTCGACGACACAACTCTTCAGATGGCTTTGATTCTGCTATTGGACGTCCTAACGGAGGTAAAATTTGCTAAGGAATGATGTTTATGGCTAATTTTCTTTATGATTTTTAAAGAATGTTTTGATGTGATTCAATCTTTAAGCCTCTCTTCTTTGAATTTATATTACTTTGCTATTATCAAATAAAGGTAACTTTGGAAGGAAAGAAAAAAATGGATGGCGTACACATGGAAGAAATGGTACAGAAAACATAAATCATCGAGGTGGATACCATGGTGGAAGTTCTCGTTCTCGTAGCAGTATTTTCCATTCAGGAAAAAGCCAAGGACTACATGAAAACAACATACCTGACAATGAAACTGGGAGGAAAGAAGACAAGAGAGAACGCAAACAGTTTGAAGCTGAGGATTTTGTAAGTTTTTTATGACTTTTATACAAATGAAGTTTCTGTAAGTGCTATTTTAAGTGATTCTCCTGCCTCAGCCTCCCCAGTAGCTGGGATTACAGGCACCCACCACCAGGCCCGGCTAATTTTTATATTTTTGTAGAGACAGGGTTTCACCAGGTTGGCCAGGCTGGTCTTGAACTCTTGACCTCAGGTGATCCGCCTGCCTCAGCCTCCCAAAGTGCTGAGATTACAGCCACTGTGCCACTGCGCACTGAGCCACTGTACACTGAGCCACTGCACCCGGCCAAAATACCGTATTTCTTAAATTACAGAAAAATTGACCTAGTGTACAGTCATATTTATGTAGTTCTTGTGATTCATTCTTGATAATTTAAAAGCTAGATAGAATTTGCACTCTATCTTTTTATATATTCATTGTCAGTTCTAATTCAGTATATATGAGTGACTGAGTCAGCTGGTGTCCTTGGCACATGCAGTACATACTGGATTGAGATGGGCAGAGCCCTTACTCTTACCAAGTTTCTGTTCTCTAAGCAAGTAATATTTTGTAGTAAATTTAGACAGGAAGTGACATTTAATTTGGAACATACTTGATAAGCAGCGAGCTTTTGTTAAGACTGAAAGGAAGAGAGCTCATGCCAAGATGCGATCATCCTTGGTTTATCTTATTTTTTTCATGTTTGTGTGTGTGTATCAGGGTGGGGCTGGTGGTGGAATTGAGACAGGGTCTCACTCTTTTGCCTAGGCTGGAGTGCAGTTGCCCAGTCATAGCTCAGTGCATCTTCAAACTTCTGGGCTCAGGCAGTCCTCTTTTGTCTCAGCCTCTTGAGTAGCTCCTCTAGGACTACAGATGCACACCACTACACCCAGCTGACTGTGTTGGCCTGGTTGGTCTTGAACTTCTGGCCTCAAGCAATCCTCCAACCTCGGCCTCCCAAAGGGCTGGGATTATAGGTGTAAAAAGTAAAGTAGAGGTTCTTCTTCAAAGAGACTTTCTTCCTCATCTAATTAAGAATAATGAGTAACTCTTCTTAGAAGCAGTATTTATTCAAACACTTGTGCTAACATTCTTAATTATCTGCTAGCCGTAATAAAGAAATCAATGTACTTTATGTTCTTAGCTCCTACAATTAAGCCTAAATATTTGCCTTGGCATGCTTATACTAGTCCAAGCAGGCATTAAGTCATCGCCTGTTCTTCCTTATTTGGAGGTGTTTTTACCTTTCTCAGCGTTCCACAAGTTACTTCCTCCTTCCTTTGTTCTCCTCTGCCTTTGCCTCTTTTAAAAAGTTTAAAAACTTTTAAAAAGTTCTAAGTTGCTAGTCAATCAGGACAAATACAGAATGTGAAGTCCTGTTCCAGCCAATAGAAACTGGACACAGCAGTAAAGTAGATGCGTCAAGTTATAAATGACCCTGTCTTCTTTGTTCGGTGTACTCATGGCAAAACTGCTGGCGAGTGTGTCCTTTCTGCAGAAAGTAAAAATGGCCTTGCCGAGGAAATTAAATTTATGTTCAAGTGCTATTTATTTATGGCACCAAAGAACAAGCATTTCTAACACAGGCATGAGTCATCATACCCAGCCAACCTTGTTATGTTTAAGGGATAAAAGTTAGGCTAGTATGGGTAAAGAGTAGTTTAGTATTAGACAAGGTGAGAGAGATAGGAAAGGATTTAAATTGAATGGAATTTTTGCAGGTCATCAAGGTACAGAGTTTTGGTTTAATTACAAGGTTAATGAGAAGCTGGTTTAGAGAGGAGTTATGTGATGCAATGTTAGTTTTTACAGTTCTTAGGTCTTGAACGGATTATAGCAAAAGAGAATAGTTCAGGAGAAAATGATGGCTTGAACTGGGTAGTTGAGATAAATGAAAATAAATAGTTTTTGGATATGATTTGGAAGTATTTTGGATAGAAGGTTTCAGTAAGAGGAAAAATTTGATAGATTGGATTTAGGGCGGGGAGTGGTGAGGGAAGTAGAAAAATAAAAGATTACTCTTAGGTCCTGTTATCAAGTAACTTTGTAATTACTCTGTATTCTCGTGTTAGTGTTCTGTTTTTTCCACTTAATAATCATAACATTGAAATTTTACAGTATAGTTGACCCTTGAATAACACAGAGGTTAGTGGTACTGATCCCCCCTTGAAGTCAAATTTGCTTATAACTTTTGGCTCCCCCAAAAACTTAACTACTAGTAGCCTACTGCTGACCAAACTCTTGATGATAATATAAACAGTTAACACATATTTTGTATATATATTGTATACTGTATTCTTACAGGTAAGCTAGAGAAAGACTGTTACTAAAGTCAAGAGGAAATATATTTACTATTGATTAAGTGGAAGTGGGTCATCATAAAGGTCTTGATTCTTGTCTTCATGTTGAGTTGGCTGAAGAGGAAGAGAAGGCGTTGGTCTTGCTGTCTCAGGTGGCACAGATGGAAGAAAATCTAGATATAAGTGGATTTGCATAGTTCAAACCTGCGTTGTTCAAGGATCAACTGTATAAACAAACTCTGGGAATGGTAATAGTACTCTCATAGTGTTGTGAGGGTTAAATTAGTAATACAATTAAATTACTTAAAACTGTGTGTGACACATAGTAAGCACTCAGTAAAAACTAATTGCTGTTATTATTTTCATATCCCACCCCCATTCTCAAGATGTGGTTGTCATTGCCTATTATAATCCTAGACTTGGCAGAGTATAATTTCTAGTAGTATACTTTAAAGATGCTATGTACATGTAACCACCGCCAAAATCTTAATTGTTTAGTTTGTGTCTCTGAAGGAATGATGGTGGTATGCATGTATATTTGCTTTGCAATAATCTCAGTACAATGTTAGTAATCATTCATTTTTTAGGTGATTAAAATATTTATATTAAAATTCATTTTATTTAATATATATTAAGTACCTTCTTTAAAAGAGGCAGTTTGTGTGCTAGGAAAAATACCTGATAGAATACTGGAAATTTAGGATTTTGGAGGATAAACGCATCTACCAAGATTAGCTTTAGAGCACTTATTCAATGCTCATCTCACTTTTGTTTTTAATAATCCTGAATATCACATGTTGAAATACAGATTTGGACTTGGCTTTGATAGTGCGTGTGTTAACTAATGATGACAACTTTAAGAATTGGGGCTGGGTTCAGTGGCTCATGCCTGTTTTCCCAGCACCTTGGGAGGCTGAAGTGGGAGGTTCAAGTGAAGCCACGAATTTCAGACCAGCCTGGGCAACATAGCAAGACCCATCATCTACAAAGTTTTTATTAAAAAATTAAAATTATTGGGGCCAGTCTAATCACTTGAGCCCTTAAAAGCAGAGAAGTTTCTCCAGCTAAAGTCAGACGTGCAGCAGAAAAGGAAATCCAAGAGCTTTCAAGTGTGAAATGGATTTGATGTGCAATCACTGGCTCTGAGATACAGTTGCCCAGATACAAAGCTAAAAAGAAGACTCTCAAAGCTAATAGAAGTTCCCAGGTGACAGCCAGCAAGGAAGTGGAGACCTCAGTCCTACAGCTAGAAGAAACTGGATTGTGCCCACAGTTTGAGTGAATCTCCCTATAACCCATGCTATCAACACAGATTATAGCTTGGTGAAACCTGAAGCAGAGAAACCAGTCAAGCCAACCCAGACTTCTGACCTACAGAGCTATGAGATAATAAACATGTGTTGCTATTATGCAAAAAAAAAAAAATTAAAATTATTATTAGTCCAGGTGTGATGGCTCACTCCTGTAATCCCAGCACTTTGGGAGGCAGAGGCAGGTGGATCACTTGAGGCCAGGAGTTGGAGATCAGCCTGGCCAACATGGTGAAACTCCATCTCTACTAAAAATACAAAAATTAGCTGGGCATGGTGCTGCTCACCTGTAATCCCAGCTACTTGGGAGGCTGAGACAGGAGAATTACTTGAACTCTGGAGGCAGAGGTTCCAGTGAGCTGAGATCGTACCACTTCACTCCACCTGGGTGATAGAGCAAGACTGCATCTCAAAAAAAAAAAAAAAAAAAATTGGTCTGATTTTCCTCTTCTCTGATCTTGACCTTATGCTAAGGAGGGATTATTTCTTAGACTGATGCAAAGACCTCCATTCTCTTGAGTTTTTCTTTTCTTTTTTTTTTGTTTTAAATGAAAGCAAGTTTATTAAGAAACTAAAGGAATAAGAGAATGGCTACTCCAGAGGCAGAGTAGACTGTTTTATAACCCTGACTTTTTTCTTAATTATGGATAAGGAAACTTAAACACATTTTTGTTTTCTCTGACCAGCAATTAGTATAGATAGTAACTATTTTAATGGTTAGCAGAGTAAGCCGA
The DNA here is from genome assembly GCF_028885625.2 of Pongo pygmaeus. Lineage (NCBI taxonomy): Eukaryota > Metazoa > Chordata > Mammalia > Primates > Hominidae > Pongo > Pongo pygmaeus. The sequence goes on from NC_072377.2 coordinate 62,540,308, forward strand.
GAGTAAGGTTTATGAATAATTCATGTTTAATACAGGCTAAATGTCCTTTATCTGAAATGCTTGGGACCAGAAGTGTTTTGGATTTTGCTTTTTTTTCAGATTTTACATTTAGTATTTCAGCATCCTGTTTGTGAACATCCAAAATCCAAGTGCTTCAATGAGTAGGCAGAGCATTACAATGGCACTCAAAAAGTTTCAGATTTTGTAGCTTTTCAGATTAGGGTTATTCAACCTGTAGCTAAGAGTTGGTCATATTTGATTCATCAGTTACAACATGTATGATTCTGAGATTGCTTTTAAAGGATTTATTTTTAAAATGTGAAATGTTTATTCCAACTTTCTTCCAGCCGTCTTTAAATCCTGAATATGAGAGAGAACCAAATCACAATAAATCTTTAGCTGCAGGTGTGTGGGGTAAGTAATTTTTTATCTATATTTGAGGGGCACAAAATGTTGATATTTATAGATTTCACTTTTTGTGTTTTTTAAAATAGAGAGCAGGCTAGAATAAAACTTTCTTTTTAAAATATTTGTATTTGATGTGCTTAGCTACAAAAAAGGTAACACTCATCTTTAAAAAGGAGGATTGGAATAGAAGAGTTTGAAGTAGTTGATTTGCACATGTTAGTATCATTAAACATACTCGAATATGACTTAAATGATAAGTTAGTGTAATGGATTGATACCATTTTGAGAGCAGCTGGATAATGTGAAGAAACAAAAACTGAGTTTAAATTAAGTTTTAGTTGTTCAAAGTTGAAAACTTTAACTGAAAATACTTCTGATCATAGTGTGATATGATGTTAATATTTTTACCTATGAAAATGGTTATGTATATATACACATATATGTATAGACTGTTACAGATAATTGTATAAATTTGCTTGTGGAGCTAGTCTATATTTGAAATTATTTGTCTCTGATTTCTGATTTTCAAAGCTTAATGAGAGTTCTAGTAATAACCCAGCCCCCATTTTTTTTGAAAGACTGCTGACAGTTCAATTTGTTAGCATTTTACAGAAGATTAAACTGAACTCATATAGTACAATTTAGACAGCTTTTTAAAGATTCAAGTGAAGTTTAAAATAATGGAAAATTTTATAATACTAAGATTTGACATCTGAAAAATAAATTTAATCATTTGATACTAAATTCAGAGGTGCTCAATCCATGTTGGAACTTAAACACATGTTCATTTGTATTTTTCTATTGAAAATCAACTCACTAAAACAAAAGGATTGTGGCTTTTGACAGCATACTAGTCCTAACAGTAAAGGCATTATTTTAAACTTTGCCACTTCCTGTGCTATATTGTATGTATGAGGTGAAACTCGGGAATTATTTTGTTTTCTTTTGATCTTCCTCTTTATTTAAGGGCTTTTTGAGGGTGGGGGTGGGGGTGGTCAGACACTTTTGTTAGAACCATGTGAATGGCATTGTTTTTTCTGTATTGCAAATTAGTATTTCTACCACTCTCCCCAGGCCTACACGCCCAGACACACACATACCCAACCAAAAAAATCTCCCAAGCTCCTCTCTTAGGTATGTTTCCTTATTATTCAGTTTTTCTGGGAACAACTGATTGCATAAGAATATAGAACCACCTGGAAGGTGTTAAATAGAATCTCTAAGAAATTAGGAATAGTTTGGATTTGATTAGAATGAAAGTAAATTTTAAAAATCAAGAATGCCAGTGAGCGTTTGTCATATAAAACTATCTATAGATACTATTGGTACTGATCCTGGGTTGATTTAATAATCTTAGAAATGATTTAATCGAGACAAAGACATATTTGAAAATAATGAGAGTAAAATGTATTAATATGAAGATTTTGGTTCTACTGTTTCAGGGTTGGTCTAAGGATTTTGAGTACTAGTTGAAAAGATGTTCAAAAGGAAGATGTACTCTTTACTGTGTTTAGGTAAACTAAGAAATGTGTCTGCATAAACAAAAAAAGAAAATGGTTAATTGTGGAATGGTTAATTGTTAAATTCCCAGTACTTCCCATAGGAATACAATGAAACTCTCATTGTATCACACTTTACTATTCCTCTCTCACTTTCCCCCCTGGGTTCCCAAGTATTGTTTTCCCTATTGCAACATTTAAAATAGCTATGTTCCTGAGGAAGACAAGAGAATTTTAGGAAAGACTTCAATAGAACTTTTCTAGTGCTACTTCCTTCCAGGTAAGTAAAAATTTACTAACGAAAATATAATATTTATTTTAAAAAAAAAAAAAACAATTTGTCCCTGAAACTATAATTTTGTAGATCAAAAACTGGCAGACTTAAACATGATGCCCAATTTGAGAAATACCCTGCGGGGAAAGTAGTTAAGTGATTTATAATATAGCTACATAAATTGAATTCTGCTTAGAACCTAGTTGGCTTTACTGGAAACACCGTCATGCAGCTTATATCTGTGACTTCAACAGTGTTTTTATGTTAACCAGGATCATGGCTATTAGGTACATAAAATTAATGGTTATTAAATAGTCCATCTCTATGCTGTTAATAATTTAAAACTGAAACAGGAATTCAAGCTGCCTATGAGAATTTAAAAATAATGTAATTGATTGATTTCTTTGGTGAGTGAGAAAGAGTGATGTATGTTCAAGTGTTAGTGTGCAATTGAGTTGAGTTGCATTAATAATTAGTGGCGACCGGACATGGTGGCTCATACCTGTAATCCCAGCACTTTGGGAGGCCAGGGCAGGTGGATTATCTGAGGTCGGTAGTTTGAGACCAGCCTGACCAACATGGAGAAACCCCATCTCTACTAAAAATAAAGTAGCCGGGTGTGGTGGCACATGCCTGTAATCCTAGCTACTCGGGAGGCTGAGGCAGGAGAATCGCTTGAACCTGGGAGGCAGAGGTTGCGGTGAGCCGAGGTCGCACCATTGCACTCCAGCCTGAGCAACAAGAGTGAAACTCCCGTCTCAAAAAATAAATAAATAAATAAATAAATTAGTGGCTACTGATCGTGTGTTTTCAGAAGTCCTATGGAGGACTATTTTTGTGTCAGTGACTATGTCAGCAACATATTATTGGCAGAGCTTAACATTTACTTAACATATTAAAAAATGAGAAATTTCAATGACTAGTAATTAGCTTAAGCATGGTCTTCTTCCAACTCAGCATTTATATATTTTTTCAGCTCCTTGGTAGTTTGATGAGCTTTCTTGATTTTAGCTCATATTTGATATACTACTTAAGAACATAAAGGTTCATTGCTCAGAGTTCTTTTGGTTTGTTGAGCACTCTAAATCAAAGCAAATTAGTGACCAGTTAATATAAATGGGTTGTCTTCTAGAGAATTCCAATATTTGCCACAAGCATACAGATTGAGTGACATAATTGCATTCAGTGAGGTAAATTATGATGAAAGCCAATGGGATTGATTTTATTAATGGGAACTTTGGTAAACAGAATTAAGGGAAGGGAAAATTCTTCGTTGAATTTTTTTGACAGTATTCTGTTGATGAATTGCTTTGTATGTTGAAATTACTTTTTAAAAATATCTGTTTTATATGAAAACAGTTGTTGAAATTATAGTGTTTTAAGAAAAAAGTAGTACAACATGTGTTCAAGGTTGAAAAGGGAAAATTAATAGGATTTGAGTAGACAGCTTGATACAGCTTGACCCAAGTACATTTTATTTGGTCTGAATTACTTGTTCACCATGGAAATTGTTGATATTTGTGAAGTGCATTTTCTTTAAGCATGTTCTTTATGTGAATAACGTTGAGAGCCCCCGTTAAAGGGAAAATACCATATCGACTGGTGTTGATATAACAGTTAGTGAAACTCATTTGACTAAAACTCATAGTATTGTAAACCGAAATAGATTTGTTAATAAAATGAAGATGTTAAAAACCAGCTGGGTGTGGTTGCTCATGCCTGTAATCCCAGCACTTTGGGAGGCCAAGGTGGGCTGATCATCAGAGGTCAGGAGTTCAAGACCAGCCTGGCCAAAATGGTGAAACCCATTTCTACTAAAAATACAAAAATTAACTGGGCGTGTTGCTGTGTGCCTGTAATCCCAGCCAGTTGGGAGGCTGAGGCATGAGAATCACTTGAACTGGGGAGGCAGAGGTTGTAGTGAGCCAAGATTGCGCCACTGCACTCCAGCCTGGGCAATAAAGGGACACTCCATCTCCAAACAAACAAATATTAAAAACCAACAACATTCAAACAGCACCAATTGTTATAAAAATGATCTTAAACTTTTTTTTGGTATTAAAACGTGTTCACAATAGGAATTTGTTTAAATTGCTGTGTTATAGAGTCTTTGCATTTGGTCTGTGTACATACTATTGTCTTAGTGATAAGTTTTCTCTTCAAATTAATTGGAAAGCTTGCTGGGTGCAGTGGCTCATGTCTGTAATCCCAGCATTTTTGGAGCACAGGATGGGGGTATCACTTGGGGCCAGGAGCTTGCATAGGGAGACCCTTGTCTCTACAAAAATAAAAAATAAAAAAATAACTGGACGTGGTTGTGTGTGTCTGTAGTCTTAGCTACTTGGGAGGCTGAGGTGGGAGGATTGCTTGAGCCCATGATTTCCAGGTTGCAGTGAGCTATGATTGTGCCACTGCACTCCAGCCTGGGCAACAGAGCAAGACTCTTTCTCCAAAGAAAGAAATGAAAACTTGATTAATTCAGATACTGATTACCCTTCACTTGGCTACATGCTTTTGTTTATACATTAAATTTACCTCTTCTGTCAAAATAATAGGAAACTAAATTAGTAACTGGCATTAATGTGATGACGACTCTTGACGTCACTTGGTATAATGCACACTTATAAGCCTCTTACCCCAACCATTCAGTGTAGGTTTACTAGTGGAGTTGGAATGGTAAGCATTTTGAAATATCTGCCACAGGAACAATTTCCATTTTCTTCATTAATATAATGGTGGAAGAATATTGAGTTCAGAATCAGATGTGGCTAACATTAGATCTTTTGCTTATTGATTATTTAGATTTTGGGCAGATTTCTTAATCTGAGTGAATTTATTCATCTGTGATGTGAGGATGACCACAAAAATTATAATGAGAAAAGCTCTGTTGGGCCGGGAGTGGTGGTTCACACGTGTAATCGCAGCACTTCGGGAGGCTGAGGCAGGTGGATCACCTGAGGTTGGGAGTTTGAGACCAGGCTGACCAACATGGAGAAACCCTGTCTCTACTAAAAATACAAATTTAGCTGGGTGTGGTGGCACATGCCTGTAATTGCAGCTACTCGGGAGGCTGAGGCAGGCGGAGGTTGTGGTGAGCTGAAATCGCGCTATTGCACTCCAGCCTGGGAAACTCTGTCTCCCATTAAAAAAAAAAAAAGAGCATTGTGAGGGTTAAATTGTCTACCATGTAAAAATCTTTGGTCATGTCACAGGTGTTTAATAAATGTCAGCTAATTATGTTGTTCAAATCCAATAAATGAAGGAGATTTTAGTTGTAGATTTGTTAGAAGGCAAAAATGAATTTCTAGGTAGTGGGCCAAAGAATGAAGTAGTTAAATGTAATGATTGAGTCAGAAACTTCATGTATGTAGAAGGTAGCTTTATGGAGAGTGTAGTGGAAGGAAAGAGGTGAGGAATTGAAATGTCAACTCTGAATTATCTGTGTGGCCAATTTACTTTGTATTATATGTGGCAGTATTTTTGTTCTAATTTGTCTTCCTGAGAATTGGACCCAGTTCCCCGTCATACTGCGTTTATAGAAGGAAACTAATTCTTACATTCATAGGTATGGGAAGAGCATGAATAACAAGACAATAAAAGTGATATTTAATATTTAAAGTCAATTATAGGGCCAGGATTGGTGGCCCAGGCCTGTAATCCTAGCACTTTGGGAAGCCGAGGTGGGAAGATCACTTGAAGCCAAGAGTTTGAGACCAGCCTGGGCAGCATAGTGAACCTTGTCTCTACAAAAATAGAAATAAAAAGGTCAGTTATTGTCAGGCTACATTTATTTGCGAGGATACAGGGAAATAATGTTAAGATAATCCAGAGGTCATATTTGCCTTCGGTTGTTCTGAAATTTGAACATGAGAATACCTGTGTAGGTGAGGTTGATGTAATAAGCACATGAAACTTACAGAAGATAGTCACTTACTTTCTCATTCTTTTATATAGGTATTAAGGTCTTTCATCAATATATAAGGTTTCTCTTTTAAAATGTAAACATTTGGGGTCTTCTTCATATAGTTAACCAAGTCAGAAAGTAAACATTGGATCATGTTTGACTCTAAGAGCTTAAATACTTGGCAAGGTTTTCCTAGGAGAATTTGTGGAGAAAATCTATGAATAGATGAGCCAAGTTATAAATAATATAAAAGGGGGATACATGATTCAAATTAATTCTTGCCTTTTAGTCCCACATCCCTTCTTCCATTACTTACAGGTTATTACCATTAAGAACTTCTTTTTCTTAAATGACCAGGTTTATGTCGATTATTCAGAGTTGTTTACAGGACATAGATTGGTTTTATCATGTATATCTTAAAGCTTTTCTTTTTCTTACTCTTACGAGTCAACCTAAAATTCTTTTTTCCCCCTGCTATCTAATTCCAGGTTAAGTAACCTGAAATTCTTGCAAAAGGGCACCTTTAATTTGAATTGTAATTGGAATCCTATGCTAGTGACAGTGTATGGCTTTTCTGTATTTTTTTCTAGTAATTATTTGAATATGAAACATTCCACAGTAAATCCCAGACAAGAGCTATTGTTTTTCATTTTATAGGTGAGAGATTAAGTAACTTATATAAGATTATACAACTGGTAAGGTTGGAGCTAGTATTCAAATTCTGATAAATCTGGTACAAAAGTACGTATTCTTCTGTAATATTTAAATGTGAATCCTTTCTGTAGTTTTTGAGTCAGGGTCTTGCTCTCTCCCCCAGGTGTGAGTGCAGTGGTGCAGTCATGGCTCATTGCAGCCCCAACCTCCTAGGCTCAAGCGATCTTCTTGCCTCATTTTTAAATTTTTCATGGAGATGATGTCTCATTATGTTGCCCAGCCTGGTCTTGAACTCCTGGGCTCAAGTGATCCATCCCACCTTGGCCTCCGAAAGTGCTGTAATTACAGGTTTGAGCCACCATGCCTGGCCTAAATATGCATTATTATTATTATTATTTTAAATGGAGTCTCGCACTGTCGCCCTGGCTGGAGTGCAGTGGTGTGATCTCATCTCACTGCAACCTCTGCCTCCCGGGTTCAAGTGATTCTTCTGCCTCGGCCTCCCAAGTAGCTGGGATTAGAGGGGCCTGCCACCACACCTGGCTAACTTTTTGTATTTTTAGTAAAGACAGGGTTTCACCGTGTTGACCAGGCTGGTCTCAGACTCCTAACCTTGTGATCCGTCTGCCTCAGCCTTCCAAAGTGTTGGGATTACAGGCGTGAGCCACTGCGCCCGGCCTAATATTAATTACTTTTTTCTTTTTTTTTTGAGATGGAGTGTTACTCTGTCGCCCAGGCTGGAGTGCAGTGGTGTGATCTTGGCTTATTGCAACCTCCACCTCCCGGGGTCAAGCAATTCTCTGCCTCAGTCTCCCGAGTAGCTGGGATTACAGGCGCCTGCCACCATACCCGGCTAATTTTTGTATTTTTAGTAGAGATGGGGTTTCACTATGTTGGCCAGGCTGGTCTTGAACTCCTGACCTCCTGATCCACCTGCCTCGGCTTCCCAAAGTGCTGGGATTATAGGCATGAGCCACCGTGCCTGGCCTAATACGAATTCTTAATAAGCACAATAATGGTATATCCCTCCCCTTTCCTCTCAGTCCCTATCATCTTTCTTCAGGGACTTTTGTCATCTCTTACTCTGCTACCTACTCTTCTGTGAATGATTTCTTAGGTTTCACTTTCCTTCTTTATAGGATATTTCATCATTCTTTGTACTGAAGACCTCATTGAGGAACTAGCCAGAATATTTCTTACGCCTAGACATCTAGGAATCCAGTTTTAGGAAAGGTGAAATTTGTACTCAGGAACTATAGTGAGGCTTAAAGACAGTGTATCTACTTGCCTATCTAGTTTTTATCTCTTCTGCTTCCTTGTTTTTGTTTTGAGACAGGGTCCCACTCTGTGGCCCAGACTGGAGTACAGTGGTGCCATCACAGCTCACTACAGCCTCAACCTGGGCTCAAGGGATTCTTCTATGTCAGCCCCCCAAGTAGCAGAGACTGCAGGTGCACATCACTGTGTCTGGCTAATTAAAAAAAATTTTTTTGTAGAGACAGAGTTTCACTATATTGCCCAGGCTGGTCTTGGACTCCTGGACTCAAGCAGTCCTCCCACCCTGGTCTCCCAAAGTGCTGGGATTACAGGCATGAGCCACCACAACCAGCCTACTTCCTGAATCTGATACCTTCATATTTATAAAAATTTTTATTTCTTCTTATATCTTCAGCTTTCCACATTGGATCATTTTCCTTCTGCCTAAAGTACATTCTTTAGAATTAGTAAGGATCTTTTCTTGAATTATTATATTTTTATCTGTCAAAGTTGAATTTCTGCCTTCTGCCATATCTGGCATTTTCAAGTCCCGATCTCTTTGAGGCTCTATATGGTAGGTTAGGTCCTCCTCAGCTGTTAGGTTCCTTTGTGTACACTCTAAATTGAAACTTTTAATTTGCTTCTCTAGAAATGTGTGTTGAAATCATTTTCTTGCTGATGACCGTACTCCTATTTTATATAGTTGTGTTTGGTTTCCTGTCTTATAGTAATTTTAATATGAGAATCTAGAAGAAGATAAACTTGTATGCTTAGCCACATTGAACTAGAAGTCTCTGTTAGCCATGTTTAAACTTAGTTGTAGTATAGTGATAGAACTGCCCCGCTTTAACACCTGGATTCCTCTCAGATGAGATTAGCTTTCACATTTTGTAGCACTGATCATTCCTCAGATTCCTGGGCTTTACTCAGTTTAGATTTTGAGTTACATGCTAAGATTTTTCTCTCACATTTTATTAATGTCAAGAATTTTTTTTATACTTTATCCATGCCATTATCATCTATTTACCAAAAATAATTGGAAATCTTACATTGTTGAGTACAATCCTAATATTATTTACTATTCTTTGTTTGAGATCTTTGTTTTGTTTTGTTTTGTTTTGTTTTTGAGATGGAGTCTTGCTCTGTCGCCCAGGCTGGAGTGCAGTGGCGTGATCTCGGCTTACTGCAACCTCTGCCTCCCGGGTTGAAGTGATTCTCCTGCCTCAGCCTCCCGAGTAGCTGGGATTATAGGCACGTGCCAACACGCCCCGCTAATTCCTTTTTGTATTTTTAGTAGAGACGGGGTTTCACCATGTTGGCCAGGCTGGTCTTGAACTCCTGACCTCATGGTCTGCTTGTATTTTTAGTAGAGACAGGGTTTCACCATGTTGGCCAGGCTGGTCTTGAACTCTGGACCTCATGGTCTGCCCGCCTCACCTCCCAAAGTGCAGGGTCTACAGGCTTAAGCCACCACGTGCAGCCTGTTTGAGATCTTTATTCGTTGTTGTTTTGTTAACTTTATTGTGTAGTATCAGAAAAGCTATACTTTGGTAGTAATACTTTGTGTGTTTTTGTGTGCCAGAAGATGTCTTTTTTAGCCCTTTATATTGGGCTTTTCTTAGACTGTCAGGAAGTTTGAATCTTTACCCTAGTAAGCCAACATGTGTTTAATTTTTGGAAAGATGAACCTTTTCTCAGATTATTGTAAGCCCTTGTTCTTTTTATCCTTTAGAATTTCAATAGGTGAAGCACCATACTGGCTTTATCTTTTGAAGAGCTTGAATCCTCCCATGAACTGGAGAGTCCCTCCGGGTTTCCCTAGAAGTCCATATTTAGTTTTGGGTTTTGAGATGATCCATGAGGAAGCTTGATTTAGTTTTTGAGGAGGGAATCATTACAGATATCTACCCAGCTCACTAATTCACATGATCTTATTTAATGTGGAGAACTTAATTTATTCTAAACTTTCCAGCTATGAAACTGATGCTTTTAACAGTTTTTGTAAGGGAAGAAAGACTTCACTGCAACGTCTGTTTGATTACACACACATTGATTAAATTATAGGAATAGTAGTTATTTTTGGCAACTGCAGTAGTCTTGAGAAAAGTCTGCCTTTAGCAATTATTCGTAGTATTTATCTTCAGAAATCAGGATTGAGTTGGTTGTTCTCCATTCATATAATGCTTTGAGTGTAGATAAATGGTCAATAAATACGTGAATGAATTGATATTGTGAAATAGAATTCTCTGTTAGTCATAAGTATTTAGAAATAAAAGGAATGTAATTTCTTGCTTACTGGTGATAACTTTGTAAGTGGAGTAAAAAGAATGAAAAAATTGAAATTTTAATCCTCTTCAAATGGGGAAGGGAAAATAGAAATGTATTTTATATTCTAAATCTTGAGAGTCATTAGGTTGAAATTTGCAATTTTTTGTAGTTAATGCAAGGCATGTTAAAATATAATTTGTCTTGGTTTTAACATTCTGAGCCACTATGTAGCAGAATTTATCTGTACTACTTGACATTGCCCAATTCTTTCTATATTCTGTGGGATAATGTTTTAGCGTTACTTGTTCAGTTGGAATATATTTGTACTTTTTTAGTTTAGTTATTTTACCCAGGAGGCAGCTGTTAGTTTTAAAAAAAAAAAATTTGGAATATACTGTTCTTTTGGTGGTTTTATTCTATACTAAAATTTGAAATTGTGAGTGACTCGTGGTCGTGCTTTATTTATGCAGAATATCCTCCGAATCCTAAATCTAGAGCTCCAAGGATGCTGGTCATTAAGAAAGGTAATACAAAAGACTTACAGCTATCTGGATTCCCAGTAGTAGGAAATCTTCCGTCACAGCCAGTTAAGAATGGAACTGGTCCAAGTGTTTATAAAGGTTTAGTCCCTAAACCTGCTGCTCCACCTACAAAAGTAAGTTCTAAATTACCACAAATGTAAATTTTGAGTTGATAACCAATTTATGTACTATGGGGGAAAATGTTAAAGAATTTAAAGTGTGTATGGGGAGGTACTTCGTGGGGTGCTGAGTTCTAGGTGGCAAGAGTTGACCCATATGTGCTCTTAATTATCTTTGATATGGTGTATGCATGTGTGTGGTTTTATTGTTTTAGCAGTACTAAGTGAAACTTACAATTTTTTTTTTTTTTTTGCTAGATGTATTTGTGATATATTTGCTTAATGATAATATATAATGCTGTTTTACCTGGTGCTCAGTTTTAGGTTTTGGAAACTTACATGTTTCTTATTCTCAAGTGAAAGAAAAGCAACTTTATGTTTATGTAGCTTTGGAAAAATAGCAATTTAGTTAGATACCTAAATGTTCAGTTTTTATTTTATTTGTTGAAAAAGAAAGGGACAGAGAACTATGTAGGAATAATGCAGTGTGATACAAAAATAATTGTTTCCATGAGCCTAGTGTAGTAATTTTTGTTTTATAATGTTCACTGTTTTTGTCTTTCTCCTGTAACCTGTTTTTGATAGCCGTTAATGTTTGTGTGTTTTTCTTTAGCCTACACAATGGAAAAGCCAAACAAAAGAAAATAAAGTTGGAACTTCTTTCCCTCATGAGTCCACATTTGGTGTTGGCAACTTTAATGCTTTTAAATCAACTGCCAAGAACTTTAGTCCATCAACAAATTCAGTGAAAGAGGTATGACATTAAAAATTACATTTGAGGAATGTAACATTTTAATTATGATAATTTAACAGTGAATAAAAGGTAGAAATTCATTAAATGAATACATTAAAAAGAGTTTCATTCCTTCAGAAAACTGGATTCATATACTTCATTTGTTAACCAGTTTTGCACTTTGGGAAAGTAGGAATCATTTAAAATATTTTCAATGAAAATTCCCAGCTGGGTGTGGTAGCTCATTCCTATAATCCCAACGTTTTGGAAAGTGGGACAGGAGGATCACTTGAGCCCAGGAATTTCAGACCAGCCTCAGCAATATGGTGAAACCCTGTTTCTACTTAAAAAAATAGCTGGGCATGGTGGTATGTGCCTGTGGTCCCAGATCTTGGGAGGCTAATGTGGGAGGAACACCTGAGCCTGGGAATGTCAAGGCTGCAGCAAGCTGTGATTGTGCCACTGTACTCAAGCCTGGGCAACAGAGTGAGACCGTGTCTCAAAAGTGGTGGTGGAGTGGGGATGGGGGGAGGGGGGAGTTCCAAACATCCTAATAAACAAAGAATAATTTTTTGGGGGGTGGTAGGAGGGACAGGGTCTCTGTTGCTCAGGCTGGAGTACAGTGGCTCATTTGTGGCTCATTGCTGCCTTGATCTCCTGGGCTCAAGCAATCTTCCCATCTTAGTTTCCTGATTGTCTAGGACTACAGGTGCTTGCCACTGGGCCAGCTAATTTTTTACTTTTTGTAGAGACGAGGATCTTTCTATGTTGTCCAGGCTGGTCTCAAACTCCTGGTGTCAAGTGATCCTCTCTCGTCAGCTTCCCAGTTCCTGGGATTACAGGCATGAGCCACCGCACCTGGACCAAGAGTAATTTCTAAGAAAATAATTATGAAAATTGCAATGTTATTTGATACTTGTGATAGTTATGTTGTAGGATTGAACTTAACTAATGAGGATTTGTATTGTATAATGTCTTCTTTTGGGGATGATGGACATTTTATTACTGTTAACACTGATTGGGGGGAAAGGAGGAACAAGAGAAAGGTATGTATTGTTACTGTACTGACTGTGAGTTCCTGGTAGTTCAGGTATTTCTTTCTCATTTGATCAAGGTTTTGAGAAACCCAGAACAGAGAGTTCTCTGACCAGTCTAGTGTCAAAGGACACCCATAACACTTATATTATTATACCTGAAATTGCTTTGGGTACTGTATTGGAACCCCTCATATACTATTTTTTATTTATGATCTCAGACACAGAATTTTTGAGCTTTGAGGGAAGGACTAGCATTCCTAGCTGGTTAATTCTGCTAAGATTAGTTATAATATACAACATTAATGCCAACAAGTAAGCATTATTATGGTTTGTTTCCGTGACTAATAATCTGTCTGACACAGAGTTTTAACATTCTGTTTTGTGTTCCACTGTCAAAACACCAAAGAACCAAAAACAAAAGGATTCTTTCTCCCCTCCTCCCTGCTGTCTCACATTTTCCCAGGTGAAATCCACTCTGATAAACCCTATGTATGTGTATAAATAATTATAAAATAGATTTTATTGGAGCTGTTACTGAACTCTAGAACTCTGTGTAAAACAGTTTGAAAAGCTGCTCTTCTGTGTATTATAGAAAAGTTAAACAATTCTAGTATGCATTTATAAAATAATATTTAGACACCTAATTTAGAATCATAGTTCTGAGTATTATTAGACCTTCATTGTTTGTGGGATGAGAAAATTCTTTTGTTGACTCATTAAGTAGGAGAAAAAACAGGGATAGAGAGAACTAGACTTTAACATAGACATTATAATCAATTTTGTTTTGTGAATAAAGGTAAAATAGGAAGCTGTGGAAGTAGTGAATTTTATGTTGACATTGATTCCTTGGCTACATATTTATCAGTATTTCTGAATTTCCTCTTAGTGTAATCGCTCAAATTCCTCTTCTCCTGTTGACAAACTTAATCAGCAGCCTCGTCTAACCAAACTGACACGAATGCGCACTGATAAGAAGAGTGAATTTTTGAAAGCATTGAAAAGAGACAGAGTAGAAGAGGAACATGAGGATGAAAGCCGTGCTGGCTCAGAGAAGGTAATTGAATTTATAGCAATACTTGATTTGACATTGATATGTCATTGAAATATTTGAGCATGTTTTAGGACCTTGGAATACATTTGAATCATCTCCTTGGAAAGAAACTTGGAAAGCCATTTGCATAAATAATGACTTGATTTCTCTCCTCCCCTCTCCTCTTCTCCTCTCCCCCCTTACCTCCCCCTTCCCCCCTCCCCCTCCCCCTCCCCCTCCCCCTCCCCCTCCCCCTCCCCCTCTCCCCCTCCCCCTCTCCCCCTCCCCCTCTCCCCCTCCCCCCCTCCCCCTCTCCCCCTCCCCCCTCCCCCTCCCCCTCCCCCTCTCCCCCTCTCCCCCTCCCCCTCCCCCTCCCCTTTCCCCCTTCCCCTCCCCTTTTCCCCTTCCCCCTCCCCCTCCCCTTCCCCTTCCTCTTCCCCCTCCCCTTCCCTCTTCCCCTTCCCCCTCCCCTTCCCCCTTCCCCCCTCCCCCTCCCCCCTCCCCCTCCCCCTCCCCCTCCCCCTCCCCTTCCCCCTCCCCTTCCCCCTCCCCCTCCCCTTTCCCCTCCCCTTCCCCCTCCCCCTCCCCTTCCCCCTCCCCTTCCCCCTCCCCCTCCCCTTCCCCCTCCCCCTCCCCTTCCCCCTCCCCTTCCCCCTCCCCCTCCCCCTCCCCTTCCCCCCTCCTTGCCCTTCTGCCTCCCCTTCCCCTCTTTCCCCTCCCCCCTCCCCCTCCCCCTCATCCCCCTCCTTCCCTCTCCTCCCCCTCCTTTCCTCTCCCCCCTCCCTCTCCTCCCCCTTCCCTCTCCCCCTCCTCCCCCCTTCCCTCTCCCCCTCCCCCTCCTTCCCCCTCCTTTCCTCTCTGCCTCCTTCCCTCCTCCCCTCCTCCCCCCTTCCCTCCTCCTCCCCTTCCCCTCTCCTCCCCTTCCCCTCCTTCCCCCTCCCCCTCCCCTCCTTCCCCCTCCCCCTCCCCTCCTTCCCCCTCCCCCTCCCCTCCTTCCCCCCCATTTGAGACAAAGTCTCACTCTGTCACCCAAGCTGGAGTGCAATGGCATCATCTTGGGCTACTACAACCTCCGCTTCCCAGGTTCAAGCAATTCTTGTTCCTCAGCCTTCCTGGTAGCTGGGAATGTAGGCATGTACCACCACACTGGCTAATTTTTGTATTTTTTGTACGTCTGGCTAATTTTTTCATTTTTTGTAGAGACGGGGTTTCACCATGTTGGCCAGACTGATCATGAACTCCTGACTTCAGGTGATCTGCCTGCCTTGGCCTCCCAAAGTGTTGGGATTACAGGCGTGAGCCACTGGGCCTGGCCATGACTTCATTTCTAAAGTAGATTTGCTTCATTCTATAGTTTCTGTGGAAAAATACATTTAAAAAGCATTCTTGTTTATATCTGCTTTCTTTTGCTTCTCCCATCTTGCCTGCCTTTGTGGTTTTAGTTTTGCCTTTGTTGTATAGATATGAATACTTAGGGTAAGAAAGCTTTGGATATCCATCCTGGCTTAATTTTCCATTCCTAAATTTAACAATTATAAGTATTACATTTACGGTTGTTGGTTTTTTTTTTTTTTTTTTAGATAGGGTTTTGCTCTTGTCTGGAGTACAGTGTACAATGGCATGATCTTGGCTCACTGCAACCTCTGCCTCCTAGGTTCAAGCAATTCTCCTGCCACAGCCTCCCAAGCAGCTAGGACTACAGGCGTGTATCACCACACCCAGCTAATTTTTTTGTATTTTTAGTAGAGACGGGGTTTCACCATTTTGGCCAGGCTCGTTGTGAACTCCTGACCTCAGATGATCCACCTGCCTTGGCATTCCAAAGTGCTAGGATTACAGTGGTGAGCCACTGTGCCTGGCCACATTTATGTATTTTCAATGGAAGCTTAGTTAGGATCTATTAAAAGTTTTTGATAACTGTATTCTTTAGAACTCATTCTTTTTTTTTTTTTTTTTAACTCTCTAAAAATCAGGATGACGACTCATTTAATTTACATAACAGCAATAGTACTCACCAAGAAAGGGATATAAACCGAAACTTCGATGAAAATGAAATTCCTCAAGAGAATGGCAATGCCTCGGTGATTTCCCAGCAGATCATTCGGTCTTCAACCTTCCCGCAAACTGATGTTCTTTCAAGTTCACTTGAGGCAGAACACAGGCTAGTATTTGTACTTTTTCCTCAGCATTTTCTGTATTCGAGATTTCAATATTACAGAGTTTGTATGTGATTTAACAGGTTTATTGAAATACAACTTATGCCATAAATTTCACCCATTATGATATACAGATGATTTTTAATATATTCAAAGTAGCCCTTTGTTCATTTGCATTTATTTTTCATTTGCACTCTGTCCTAGACAGCTGCTATTCTTTCTATAGATTTGCCTTGTATATGTATCTTATATAAGTGGAATAATATAGTATGTGATTTTTGATGTCTAGCTTCTTTCATTAAGTATAATATTTTCAAGTTTTATTTGCATTGTAAGCACGTCAGTACTTTGTTCCTTTTTTATTGATGAATAGTACACTATATGACTATACTCCTTTTTTGTTCATCAGTTGATTAATATTAGTTGTTTCCACCTCTTTTTTTTTTTTTTTAACAGTAGGCTCTAGTCCAATCTACTTTTTGACATTTTGGATAATGCTGCTGTGAACATTCATATATAAGTTCTTGTGTGGATATGTTTTTATTTCTGTTGGGTAGATACCTAGGAGTTGAATTGCTGGGACATATGATAGCTCTGTGTTTCACATTTTTAGGAACTGACAAACTATTTTCCAAAATGACTATGTCATTTTACTTCCTCATCAGCAGTATAGAAGGTTCTAGTTTCTCCACATTCTTACCAACACATGGTACCATCTTATCTTTGATTATAGTCATTCTAGTGGGTATGAAGTATGATTTCTTTTTGTGGTATGATTTCTTACCAACACTTGGTACCATCTATCTTTGATTACGGTCATTCTAGTGGGTGTGAAGTATGATTTCCCTAATGACTAATAGTATTGAGTTTTTTTTAATGTGCTTATTGGCCATTTATCCTCTTTGGAGAGAAATAACTGTATAAATACTTTGCTCATTTAAAAATTACATTTTCTTACTAAGTTGTAAGAGTTCTTTATATATTTGTGTATAAGTCTCATATATGATTGGCAGATAATTTCTCCCATTCTGTGACTTTTTTCATTCTCTCGGTAGTGCAACCACCTCCCACCTACCCCCACCCCCACCCCCACCCCCACCCCCACCCCACCCCACCCCCACAGGCACCTTTTGAAATGAGGTCTTTCTGTGTTGCCCAGACTGGTCTCAAGTGATCCTCCTGAGTAGCTGGGATTACAGGCTTGCACCACCATGCACGGCTTCAGTGGTACCTATTGAAGGGCAGAAAGTTTTAATTTTGATGTAGTTCATTTTTTTCCTTGTATGGTTTATGCAGGTTTTCTGGATGATGTGAGGTAGGAGTCCAGATTCATCCTTTCCCACGTGGATAGCGAATTGTCCCAATATGTAATTTGTTTTTTGAGACAGTGTCTCACTCTGTCACCCAGGCTGGAGTGCAGTGGTGTGGTATTAGCTCACTGTAATCTCTGTCTCCCAGGCTCAAGTGATCCCCCCACCTCAGCCTACCAAGTAGCTGGGACCACAGGTGTGCACCGCCATACCCAGCTAAATTTTGTATTTTTTGTAGAGATGAGGATTTCACTATGTTGTGTAGGCTAGTCTCAAACTCTTGAGCTGAAGCGATCCTCCCCTCTCTCCCTCCCAAAGTGCTAGGAGTACAGGCATGAGCCACAGTGCCCAGCCAGTAATTTAGTTTTTATTGTAAATTTTTTTTTTTTTTTTTTTTTTTTTTTTTGACAGGTCTCGCTCTGTCGCCCAGGCTGGAGTTCAGTGGCGTGATCTTGGCTCACTGCCACCTCACCTCCTGGGTTCCAGAGATTCTTGTGCTTCAGCCTCCTCAGTAGTTGAGAATACAGGCACATGCCACCACGCCTGGCTAATTTTTGTCTTTTAGTAGAGATGGGATTTCACCATGTTGGCCAGGCTGGTCTCGAATTCCTGACCTCAAGTGATCCACCTGCCTCAGCCTCCCAAAGTGCTAGGATTACAGTCTTGAGCCACCGCTTCCAGCCTGCTGTAAACTATTAACAGCACTTTTTGCTTCCATCAGTATAGTCTAAAGCGTTTTAAAAAATAGTGATCTCTGAAGTGGTTTAGTCTTAGAATTGAAGAGTATTCATATCTACAATTTATTTTTGTTTTTTTGTAGTTAAAAGCAGGTATTTTTGCAGAAATGACATACCCTTACTGTATTCCTTAAATAACCACATGGCTCGGCATAACTAAGGGATTGGAAAACTACGAAAGCAAAGGAAGTTAATAGTTTATACCCTTAGATTATCATATTATTATTCTGTAATTGCTTTGTATAAACTGATTTTTTTTTTTTTTTTTAACTTAAAAAGTCTTACATCTTCTAAGAGCAAGCTTAGGGCTAAGTTACATTATTAACAGCCCAGTTGATTGAGTTGACTTTTTGCCAGTTCTTCTAGAACCTCATTTAATTCTAAGACAGTGGAAAACTGGGTTATATCTCCTCTTGGATAACTTTTGTGGAATTTATTTATAATTTCAGCTTCTATTTTTATTGAGAATATAAGCTACAGGAGGCCGAACATTTTATCCATCTTGTTCACTATTGCATCTAGCACCTAGAATGGTGCTTGGCACATTACTTTGCTTAAATTTGTTAAATGCATTCATTTTCCCCTCTCTAAGAGAGTTAATGGCTTCTTTTAGATTTTAGGGGTTTTTTCCCTGTCAAAATGGAATGTTACTTCTTTTCCATTGCTTCATATTTTCTGTAAACTTTGTGACTTCTTAAGTTATATACATATAAATACTCATATTAGTTGAATTTAATAATATGGGGCAGTGATAGTTTTTGTTTTTTTTTTTTTGAGATGGAGTTTCACTCTTGTCACACGGGCTGGAGCACAGTGGCATGACCTCTGCTCACTACAACCTCCACCTCCCGGGTTCAAGTGATTCTCCTGCCTCGGCCTCCTGGAATAGCTGGGATTACAGGCACCCGCCACAACGCCTAGCTAATTTTTTGTATTTTTAATAGAGACGAGGTTTCACCATGTTGGCCAGGCTGGTCTTGAACTCCTGACCTCAGGTGATCCACCGCCTTGGCCTCCCAAAGTGCTGGGATTACAGGCGTGAGCCACTGCGCCTGGCCAGTGATAAGTTTTTTAAGGATAATTCTTTTCAAATATTAAAATATGAAATATTCAATACTGAGGCACATAGATCATTCTTAGTTTTATTGTCAAGTTTTAGCAACTTTATCAGGGTATTGAGGGTAGCCTCAACATCAAAGGGATACAGTTGTCAGCTTGTTTAAGCAAGCACCAAATTAGTGGAAGTAAATGCCAAAGAAATTCAGAGGGTTTGGGGATAGAGATCATTATGACTTGGGTACCAGTCAGAGGTTTCTTTCTTTCTTTTCAAAATAGTTATTTGTATAAATATTTATTTTTTAGAGACATGTTCTCACTATATCTCAGGCTGGTCTTGAGCTCCTAGCCTCAAGTAATCCTCCTGCCCTGGCCTCTTGAATTGCTGGGATTACAGGCATGAACCATCACACCTGGCCCTAGTCAGAAAGATTTAATTGGGACCTGAATTAAATCTTGAAAGGGTTAGACATAAATAAGGGCAAGCGTGCTAGATAGTATTTTGGAAAAAGAAGGGATGTAAAGACATGGTTAGAATGGTGTATATACCTAGTTTGTTTTAAGGGTGTTGAGTGGGATATTTTGACACAAGCGGGCAATTTACTCACTGAAGTTGAAGATCATATTGAAAAGGCAGGACTTTAGAGATGTCTTATACTTGATTTGTGATACAGTAGGAACTGTGACCCAGGTCTTCTAACTTCTAATCCTAGATTTTCTCTACTGAGGAATTTGAATTTGTGACCATGGCACAAACACAGTTAAGGAGTTTGTTCTTTAGAAAGTGAGAAGCCACCGAAAATGTTTATTAGAGGATGGTAGTTGTGAAACTGGTATCAGGATGATTTGGCAGTAGTTTGAAGGAGAGTGGGAAGGAATAATTTAAATGAAAAAGCAAAGTACAGATAAGGGTTACAGTAATATAGTCAGTCATGCATTGCTTAATGACAGGGATATATTCTGAGAAATATGTCGTTAGGTGATTTTGTCATGGCATGAAACTCACAGAGTGTACTTACACAAACTAGATAGTATAACCTACTACCTAACTAGGCTATATGGTATAGACTTATTTCTAGGCTACAAACCTGTATAGCATGTTACTCTACTGAATATTGTATAGTATTTGTAATCATAATACAGTGGTATGTATTTGTATATCTAAGCATATCTAAACATATGCAAAGGTACAGTAAGAAAATGGTATTACAGTCTCATGGGATTATGCATCATATGTGCAGTTGTCTGACCAAAATATAGTTATGTGGCACATGTTTGTATGTTTATGGGGGAAACACAGATTGTTTTTCTTTTTTCTTTTTTTTTTTTTTGTAGAAATGGAGTCTCACTTTGTTGCCCAGGCTGGTCTTAACTCCTGGGCTCAAGTGATCCTCCCACCTCGGTCTCTCAAAGTGCTGAAATTACAGGCGTGAGCCACTATGCTCGGCTAGATTATTTTGAAAGCATTTCAGGAACAGTTAAAAGCTACAGCCTCTGGTGGAGAAGTAGAAATACTTGCCTTCTGTTATATTCTCTTTCATAATAGTTGATAGTTTTTTCCATCTGCATTATTGCTTAGTTACGATTCAGTTTTTAAAAGTAAAACAGGTAAAAATTTGGATCCAGCAAAAGAGCAGTTAGGTTGTTTTGCTAGTCTAGATTTAATAGTCTCTGTATTAGGTGGCATTGAATGGTAAAAGTGAATGGAAATGCTATTCCAAAAGGAGGCCATCCAGATTAAAGAGTAAAGATAGTGCACTGGAAGAAGTCGTGGCTAAAAGGAATGAAAGAAGAAATGATTAATACTGACTGTGATATTTTTGTTCAGAAGCAACAAGGTAACAAGGTGCTGTGCAATACATACTAATTTGGGAGACAGAAAACCAAAATTCTATTTGTCTTTGCCATCAAGTAAGCAAGTTATTTTACTTATATGATCTTGATTGTTCATCTGTAAAATGTGGATATCATGTTACGTTTTATTCAAGGTCTCAGATATTCTGTGAGACTCTTTGAAAAAATTCGGTCTAAAAGTCTATAAGCAGCTAACATGTAGCAGGCACAAGTTAAAAGATGAGTAGGTGTAAATAAGAGGGGACTTAAACGTTTGTGGAACAATGTAATTAAATGATAAAAACTATTAACTCTGTTTTTCAACATAACTCCATCAAGTTCAAGACCCTTTTGTAAGCAGTGATACCAGTCATTTAGATCATCCCTGAAGAACTGAGGGCCCTGGCAGTTTAACCATGTCAGTGCTGTCTTTTTTACACTAACTGAAGAAAAATGGGCCCCCTCTAAAATTTAAGATTAGGAAACGAAGTCAGAAGGAGCCAAATCAGGACTGAAAGGTGGATGCCTAATGATTTCCCATTGAAACTTTGCAAAGGTGCCCTTGTTTGATGAGAGGAATGAGCAGGAGTATTGTGGTTAAGGACTGTCTGGTGAAGCTTTCCCAGGCATTTTTCTGCTAAAGCTTTAGCTTTCCTTCTCAATACACTCTCATAATAAGCAGATGTTACTGTTCTTTATCCCTTCCAAACAACTGTTGCCGTGACCTTTGCTCTTGACTGGTCCTCTTTTGCTTTGAGCGGATCACTTCCACTTCTTGGTAGCTAGTGCTTTGACTGTGATTTGTCTTCTGGATCATACTGGTAAAGCCGTGTGCAGTTCTTTGAAGAAATGCTTCAGAATCTTGATCCCACTTTTTTAAACTTTCCATTGAAAGCTCTATTTTTGTCTGCAGATGATCTGGGCACACATTGAGTGGAAATTATTCAACTTTTTCATTCAGAATTATGTAAGCTGAACCAAGTGAGATGTCTTGTCTGTGGTGTTGGCTGTTTCTGTTGTTAATCGTCAGTCCTCTTCAGTTAGGGCACTAACAAGATTAATTTTTTCCTTGTCAATTGATGGGGATGATCTGCTGCTGCTTCTGTGAGGGCTTCATCTTCAGAATCACCTCTTTTCTTAAAATGAGTTATCTATTTGAAATTTCTTGTTTCCTTGGGGTATTGTCCCCATAAACTTTTCGTAAAGCATCAGTGATTTCATTATTCTTCCACCCAAGTTTCACCATAAATTTGGTATTTGTTCTTGCTTCGATTTTAGCAGAATTCATGTTGATCTGATAGGGGCTTTTCCCAAATTGATGTCTTACCCTTTGTGGTGCCTTAAACAAGATTCTGTTGAAACATGTTATCACAAGTTAGTACAAGTTTATTTTGGTGCGGAATTTTTTTCTTGAAATTCTTGCATAGTTTTTCCATGATACACATTTTTTATGAACTTTTTGAAGACTCCTTGTAGGAGTAACAGAAGTACTTAGGGGTTTCATTTTTTAAAAACAAACCCTTTCGTATCAATACAAGATATGTGGCCATATAAGAAACAAGCTTGAAAGTTTCCCAATCAATTGAAGTAGCTATTGCTACACTGTTCATGACTGCCCAAGTAGAAAACCTAATGAGTAGTCAGAAATATGGTGGTACTGAAGAAAAAGAGGAGTGATATTGCTGTTACTTTTAGTATAAGAATTTAGCAGATTCGCTTCACATCTGTTAAAAGTTTCCAGCCTGAAGAGCCTTTGACACCAAAGATTAAGCAGTCAAGGAGTTCATTCTAATTTTAATATCAGTTTATTAATCTTACCTGTTTATTCATTTTCAGAAAGATACTCAAAGCCTGAGCTCAAAAATCCTTTTGATGTGTCTTGGGGTCTTTGTATAATGGATCCTGGATCGTGTTTTCTTATACATAATATAAATGACACTGTCCTACTCAGTGTAAGCTTTAAATTAAACTTAATTTCCTCTCCTTTTCAGATTGTTAAAGGAAATGGGCTGGCAGGAAGACAGTGAAAATGATGAAACATGTGCTCCCTTAACTGAGGATGAAATGAGAGAATTCCAAGTTATTAGTGAACAGGTAAGAAAACCTGAATCATACAACTTCACTTTAAACTGCCCTTATTTAGAACAATATAATTATATGTAAGCGTGGAGTGAGGGAGATTTAGGAATTTATCACGATAGGTCAGAATTGCTTTAAAAAAAAAAAAAAGAAGAGGGAGGACAGGCTTTTGCTATGGTGTCCAGCTGGCCTCTAGAACTCCTGGGTGCCAAGTGATCCTGCAACCTTAGCCTCTGGAGTAACTGGGACTACAGGCAGGAACCACTGCACCTGGTTGAATTGACTTTATAGAAGTCTGCAGTAGTGACTTCTTTAAACTATTGGGTGTGCAATAGTTAGGAATTAGTGTAAATGATGTCTATGATTAGTCATTTTCCAGACCTTTTTCTTTTTTTGGCTTTTCTGGGGGAGGAGCAAGAGTGATAAGAAGTAGAGAGTGTTAGTAACTTCCTAAGTAACTTCACCTTTTATCCTTTTCTTGCACAAGAGTATTTCATATTCTAAAACATCTTGCTTAATGTCTCCCTAGTTACCTTTCTGAAAGAGTATTAGGGAATTTTTGTTAGAGCATCAGGAAGTTGAGATGCTTTTTTTCAAATCCGTTATTTGTTTATTTAAAGAGTTGGGGTCTCACTCTGTCATCTAGGCTGGAGTGCAGTGGCTGGTCATAGCTCACTGCATCCCCAAATTTCTGGGCTCAAGCAATACTCTTGCCTCAGCTTCCTGAGCATCTGGGACTACTGGCTTGTGCCACTACACTGGGCTTATTTTCTGTCTTTAAATTGTTTCTAATTTAGGCCAACTATCTTTTTTCTTCTTTGATGATCTTTTGACTCAATTCCTATTTATTACCAACCTTTTAGTTATGATTTCTCATTTTCAGAAATAGAGAACTGTATTTTTCTGAGTATCTTCATCTCTGGTTAAACAAGAGACGATTTTATAACTTTATATACCTCATTCTACTTTACAAACTGTGAACAAAGCAGATTGGGGGGGGGGTGTATTAATTTAGGTCAGAATAATAAAAATAACAGATACAGCTTAATGGTTTCTGATTATATTCTGGTAAGTCCCTGAAGGTATTTATTACAGTTGTCACTTGAGGCAATAAAAATATGGGAAAGTTTAGTACCTTAATCAGTGTGACAATTATTACTCACATCTACTTTGTCTGGATCCAGAATTTTTTCGGAAATATCATTACTTGTGGAGTTTTTGGGATAGGATACAATTTTATTATATTCATGCTTGTATTATTACAGTAGGTTTGTAACTCTTGAGGGATAATTTATTTATTTTGCTGTTAACATTTTAGTTACAGAAGAATGGTCTGAGAAAAAATGGTATTTTGAAAAATGGCCTGATCTGTGACTTCAAGTTTGGACCGTGGAAGAACAGCACTTTCAAACCCACAACTGAGAATGATGACACAGAGACAAGTAGCAGTGATACATCAGATGACGACGATGTGTGAAGGATTTCCTAACAGCTTTAGAAATCTTAGTGTGATACATCTCTCATACAGTTTGGGGTGAATTGTAAAAATGAAGAACTATAATTTATGTAGTGAAATACCCCATTAGAAGAGGATTTTTTGGGGGACTTCAGTATGAAGAAAACCAAGAATGTTTTGTTGGGCTGTGTTGAACATTATTTCTTTGTAAATGAATGTTGTAGGAATGAGGACTTGGGTTGGTCCAACATTGACTTTCTTCATCACTGCAACATTTCTCTGACTAGCAATGTGACGATGTAACAAATGAGATTTTCTCATTTAATAATAAAAAATTGTGTAATGTTTTGCAAAGCTTCTGTCTTAAAATGTCCAGGTCTTAAGAAAAAAGGCAGCTTACACTGTTTTGCTTGCAGAGTCATATCTTTTTCGTACAATGGAAATCCTCAAGTCCACTTTGTGCGGTCCCCCTCTCCTCCCCCCCAAAAACAACAAAACAAAATGAAAACCAAAAAGGAAAATGTAGCATGTTGGCTAAAACTGGAGCAAAGTGCACTAAAACAGTTTCCTGAACTCAGCTGTTGTACTATTCACCTTTTAAACCATAAATTGCTCTTTAGCCATTTGTAGTGCAGTAAATGTTACAGGAAAAGACTTGCCACATTTTCTTCCAAATTTTAAGAGGTGATTTTCAAAAGCTTTATTGGGGTATGTTGTCAGACCAGGGTTTTCAGAGTTGATGGAAAAGAGTCTTGTGAGAAAACTTATTTTGATAAATTATTACATACGCAGAAAAACTGATCACACTGACTGGATCTGTCCACGACATGGAAAATAAACTGGATTTTCAGAATATTGTTGTTTTCTGTAGTGTTCAAGGTATTGTTTCTAAACATAAACATATCTAAACATGCTTTATTCACTTGTTAAAGTAGTACTTTTAAAAGTAATACCTTACTAAAGATGGTGATTACTTTTCCGAGGTCAGAAAAGGAAAGCTGAGCGTTTATCAAATACACAAGCTTATTAAATGAATGACTGTTAACTACTTTATTTTCATTTGCACATTAATTTTGGAATTGTTTCTGTTTTGCTGCTGACGGAAATAGTATTTTGGCTCTGTGTATGTTTGTATTTTGATTTTTCTGTGTATGTTTGTATTTTGATTTTTTTGTTTACCCCCATTTGCTTTTAGCTCCCCCTTATGTTTAAATATATTCTAATTGTAAAGAGTATAATCTTAGAGCAAAAATACTTGAGGTTTTATGTCAGATCTAATCTTAAGTGTTTGTTGTTTTTTAAAACGGTGTTTTCTCAGATGGCTGCAGTGTTTTTGCTATTTCTGCATAAATACCCTACCTGGACTCCCCAGTTTTCACCAGAAACTGTATTTTTTTTTTTTTGTTCCCACTGAGACTGGTGGTGACGGGGAAATTAAAAACAACACACTAGCACACTCCCACAAAACTTGAGGAAGAGTTAGAATGGTAATAAAATATTAAATAGACCTTATACTTAAAATAAGGTTTTACTATATAATTTGTCACAATTCAATCTAATCAGCTAAAGTTAAATGTAGTTAGAATTAGTCACAGGAGAATGTAAAGCATGCTTTGACAAAGCTATCAGTATCACATATTGAATGTCTTTGAGGCTCTTAGATTGTACTATTTGCTTAATAGATTAATGAAATCTATCAGATACAACCTGTATTTCCAAAAACAAGCTAGAAGGAACCTGAGGAATGTGGTTTACATTTGAGATCCACCTTACTGTGTTTTCTACTTGCAGAAAAGATTCTGTAATTTTGGTTTTTGGCATTTTTATTATACTCAGTTTTTTCTGCCTTAATTCCCATTTACCAGCAGTTAACTCATGTTTATTGTGCTTTCATGCATTGTGATATGGAATGTGTTTAGTAATTTACTCCTTATAAATATGGTGAAGTACAGTGGTATGGTTATTCTATGCATTAAGTTAATGACATTAATAAGCTTGGTTATGAGGGGTTGGAGCCATACATGTAATTTAAGAGAACAGTTAAAGTTTAACATAGTTTTAGCTTGCTGTCTAAATAATTGGCAGCTGATGAACAGCTTGGACCATATTGTTTTAAAGAGAGCCTACAAGCACAGAAACTAGTTACAGATCTAATGTGGAATTGCTGAACTCAGAACTAGGCCATGGAAGTCTGAAAAGCAAATATGGCTTTTTCAAACTCATTTTTTCTGCAGCTTTTTTAACACTTTATTGAGTTATAAATTGACTTGAACACACAGGTAAAACATACAGTTTACAGTGTTTTGACCTACAACTGAGTGAACATAATCTATTCCCCTGAATTTCTTGGTTCCTTTTAAGTCCCTGTCACTCATTCTCTACCCCCCCCCCCTTATTTTGGTATAAAATGTAATTAATGAGCAAAATTCTTAAGGTAATGATTTAAATAGCATTTCAAAAACTTTGCTTGATTTTAGTGTAAGGATTTAGAATATTAATTTCTGCAGATAATTTCTATTAAAATTGAAATAGTGTGTCAGTCTAAAATCAGCTTGACTTAATCAGATTTATATTAACAAAATTCAGTATGTTAAAGGATCTGGTTCCCCCCAAAATACTTTGTCCTTTTTTGCTAGTGTTTATATATACTGTTAGAATGTGGTTATATAAACCTTTTAAATTTAGGAATCTGTTAAATAACTTGTTTTAACACCCCATCTGTCATCATCCTTAATCTGATATTAGTCTACATACATGCTTCATAATCATGCAGACTAAGTTGAATCTAGATGATGAGGGTAGGCTGGGTGCAGTAGCTCATACCTGTAATCCCAGGACTTCGGGAGGCCAAGGTCAGCAGATCACCTGAGGTGAGGAGTTAGAGACTAGCCTGGGCTAACGTGGTGAAACCCTGTCTCTACTTAAAAAACAAACAAAAAGTACAAAAATTAGCCGGGCGTGGTGGCATAAACCTGTAATCCCAGCTACTCATAGGATCTTGAGGCAGGAGAATCGCTTGAACCCAGGAGTCGGAGGTTGCAGTGAGTTGAGATCATGCCACTGTGCTCCAGCGTGGGCAACAGAGTGAGACTACGTCTCAAAAACAACAAAAAAACCTGATAGAATAATTAGGGTAGAAAGGATACACACTTGTGAAATATTTCTATAAAGTGAGATTTTTATTTTGGCTTACACAATAAGGGGTGTGTTACTAGGGGTTTTAAATGATTATCACTAAGAGTTGGATATTTTAACTTTTAGATAGTTATGTTTCCTGAGGTTATAAAAGTTATTTGGCTGTTAGGGGAACGACAGGACATATCAAGCAATAGAAAAATCCCTGAAAGCCTCCAGATGCTGCAGAGATGCTTCAGATTCTGGTTTTTGTTTTGCTACTTAATATTTCCTTTAGGCAAGGCTGAATGCTTGCACTTAAAATGATGGGACTCAGAGGAGAGCTGTGATTGTTTTCATATTTAACTATGGGGCTGGGCATGGTGGCTCACACCTGTAATTCCAGCACTTTGGGAGGCTGAGGCAGGAGAATCACCTGAGGTCAGGAGTTCAAGACCACCCTGGCCAACATGGTGAAACCCTATCTGACCACGTCTGTACTAAAAATACAAAAATTAGCTGGGTGTGGTGGTGCATGCCTCTGATCCCAGCTACTTGGGAGGCTGAGACAGGAGAATTGCTTGAACCTGAGAGGCGGAGGCCGTGAGCCGTGATTGTACCACTGCACTCCAGCCTGGGCGACAGTGAGACTCTTGTCATACATATATATATAGTTATGGGACACGTGGACCTGAAAAATTTGTAGTTTAGGACTTGAGAATGTGTTGTAATTAAGAGGTTTTGTAATTGTGAATTTTTGTTCACTTGTACAGTTAACTTACACTTTAAATTCATTCTGCCTACCCATATGGAATATTTGTTTCGTAGAACTACTCTGGCATAATGATTGAAGGTACAATGTATTATATCATTAGGTCTGGTTGAAGGACGTGACTGAAGCATGTTCAATGCAGCAGTGTCCTAACTTGCAATATATAAGAGCATGTGTAGTGGTGGGGCCCAAACTTATCTACACCATTGGTATCAGTGGGGAGCTTCCCCAATGTGTCAACTATCCCCCGCCCCCACCAACACCCCAGATTGTGGTTTAATTAGACGGGGGCGTGGCCTGGGCTTTAGAATATTTAAAAATCCTGCCCCCAAAACCCATTCTTTTTTTTTTTTTTTTTTTTTTTTTTTGAGACAGAGCCTTATTCTGCTGCCCAGGTTGGAGTGTAGGTGGCGTGATCTTGGCTCACTGCAACCTCTGCCTCCTGGGTTCGAGTGATTCTCATGTCTCAGCCTCCCAAGTAGCTGGGGTTACAGGTGCGCACCACCATGCCCAGCTAAATTTCATATTTTTAGAGATGGAGTTTTGCCACGTTGGACAGGTTGGTCTCAAACTCCTGACCTCAAGTGATCTGCCTGCCTATGCCTCCCATAGTGCTGGGATTTACAGGCATGAGACACCGTGTCCGGAAACCAGTTATAATGTATTAACATACAGTATGGTGGAAGTAGTCACACCTGGGTTTGAAACTACACTTTGCCCCTTTTTAGTTGTGCTTTTTTTTATTTTTTATTTTTTAAAGACAAGAGTTTTGCTCTGTCACCCAGGCTAGAGTGCAGTGGCGCAATCTCTCCTCACTGCAACTTCTGCTTTGTAGGTTCGAGTGATTCTCATGTTTCAGCCGTTCAAGTAGTTGGGATTATAGGAGTGACCACCACGCCCAGCTAAGTTTTGTACTTTTAGTAGAGACAGGGTTTTGCCATGTTGGCCAGGTTGGTCTCAAACTTGGCCTCACGTGATCCGCCCACCTTGGCCTCCCAAAGTGCTGGGATTACAGGCGTGAGCTGCTGCGCACAGCTTTAGCTGTGACTTTAATCCAGATAGGCAACTTAATATCTATTCGATAGTGTTATTGTGAGGATGAAAACAATAATGAAAAGCACCTGGTGTAAATCCTGGTTCACAGTAGGTGTTCCATAAATTTAGCTAATTTGCTACTAGTGACAATTCAACTGGACTTTTCCCAGTAGCAGGCAGTACCTATTTTTAAAAAATTAGCTGCTGTTAAATAGGCAGGTACTATTCTAAGTGGTTGTAAATAGTGTGAAACATCTGTTTGAGTTCTCACAGTAAATTACAACTGTTTTATGTCTGCTTTGTCTGGCATTAAGCTCAGTTATGACCTAAGCTTGATTTTATTCAGCTGTTAAAATGAGTTTTATCAGAGATCGGAAATGTAATCATTGAACTTTAATGGTAAGTTGTAGTCCTGTGAACTAATTGTAAGAATGGGTTTCCATACTTTCAAATCTTTCAAAATATAATTGCCTTTGCTAGTCATATCACTTTATGCTTTTTGTGGAAATAAGGTAGGTAGCACATAATTAAGCAAGGGTTTAACTTGATACTCGCACTCCATTTCTCTCAAGGTTTTCCCTCGTTTTCTGGAATGCTAAAGGTGAACAAAGATAATGGGCTGGAGAATTGTGACAACAGTATATAACTTTTTCCCCTCACTTTTAAATTTTATTAAAGAGACAGGGTCTTGCTACGTTGCCCAGGCTGGTCTCAAACGGTCCTGGGCTCAAGCAATTCTCCTGTCTCAGCATCCCAAAGTGCTGGGATTACAGGCGTGAGCCACTGTGTCTGGCAAGAGTATATAACTCTTTTGCCTTGCTTCAGTTACTTAACCTTTTAAAAATTGGGCACTTGATATCCTAAAACTAGTTGTCTGGTAGACATTGGTATCTTGAGAAAATGAGATTGTACGTTTATGTCAGCTTTTGTATATGATTATGTATGTAATTTTTACTTAGATGCCAGAATGTACCTTTCCTCACTAGAGAATATAATTTTGTAGCCTTAATGCCATTTGATTTTTTTTTTTTTTTTGAGACAGTTTCACTCTGTTGCTCACGATGGAGCACAGTGGCATGAACATGGCTCACCGCAATCTCCGCCTCCCGGGTTCAAGCGATTCTTACTCCTCAGCCTCCCGAGTAGCTGGGATTACAGGCATGCGCCACCACACCTGGCTAATTTTTGTATTTTTAATAGAGATGGGGGTATTGCCATGTTGGCCAGGCTGGTCTCGAACTCCTGGCCTCAAGTGATCCGTCCACCTCAGCCTCCCAAAGTGCTAAGATTACAGACGTGAGCCACTGCGCCTGACCCTAATGTGGTTTTCTTTAATGTCTGGAGAGAAGCAAAAACTAGCAGAAGGGAAAACAATGAAATGTCAATCTGTATACTGTAATAAGCAGGTACAGTTGCATTATGAGAAGTTGACTTGGTGAGGTGAAGAGATATTTTCTCCCCCAAATTTGGACTTAATGTCCTGACATTGTTTAGCTTTTTAAAAGTTATTTTTGTTTATTGAATATTAGAGTGAGTCATTTGACAGAATGAGAAGAACCTGGCTACTGAGAGTGAGTCTAGGAAATTCTGTATCCCCGAATAGAGACATAGAGGCTCATGCCATCTATTAAGATGTCTGCAATTTCTTTTTTGAAGTTTATTTTCTAAACTGAGTGTTGGCGAACTTTTTCTGTAAAGGGCTAGATGGTAAATATTTTAGACCATGTGATTTTTGTTCCAATTACTCAACTAATAGTACCAATGCAACCACAGACAGTAAACAGGTAGGTGTGTCTTTTCCAATAAAACCAGCTGGGTAGGGACAGTAGTTTGCCGGTCCTCATTATAAACATTAAAAACTAGGCGTTTGGAAACTCAAGGAAAGTGAAAGTTGGGTTGTCATTTGATCTTTATACCATTACTACCTGTGTGATTTTTCAGTCTTGCAAAATGCTTCCCCCTGTCCTGCCCAGTTCTGGGGCAATATTTGAAAGCCTTACTTTTTTTTTTTTCTTTTAATACAGACATTCTAAATGTAAGGAAGCCTAACTTTTAAGACAGTTGTTTCCCATTTGTAAAACATGATTGTAATATGTCCACACAGGATAAAATATACTGTGTCCTAAATCACAAGGAAAGAAGTGCAAATTTATCAGTGCAATATAGAGACTTTTACAGAGAAAGTGGGAAAACTTGTGAAACATGGAGATAGTTTTCAAAGGACAGACCTGCTTCCCTTTCTCCTCCAAAAGTGAGGTAATTTCTTCTGTCACTCTGCCAGCATTCTCTGCTTTGAGTATTTATGAGGATAAAAACTGTCTTTTTTCCTCGATTGGATTTTGCCAACAATAATAAGGACCATTTATTTTAACAGAAGACCCTTGCCTTCCTTTGGTGGAAATTATAGCTTATTTTTCTTCAAAGTGGAGACATTGTTCGCGAAGAGCATTTCATCACTTTGTTATGAACATGAATTGAAAACTAGAGGCATCACTTTATCAGCAACAGGAAATGATAAAACAGGATAAGAGCTTTGAAACAAGAGGCCAAGGTTTGGTATTGAAGTTGCCATGATAAGGCATCAGGTTGCCATAATTTTGGGGTTTGTACTAAAGTTGAGTAGATGCTGGTGAGACATAATAGCTCAGATAGCAGAAAGCTATAGGTGATGAAGTTAGTATCTTATCAGTAACACATGCTTCAAGCTAACAGAACTAGGCACAGAAGGCAATACTCATTCTTTCTAGGGTGGGGATGAAGGAAAGATTTCTGTGATGGGGCAAAGATGTGAAGTCAGCGTACTGGACCTGAAATGTAGGAATTAGGAAACACTGTTCTCAGCTGGTGAAACCACTCCAGAGGTACCACATGATATCTAAATCCATAGAAAAGAATAAAGAACAAGTTGCTGCAGGAATCTCTGAGAACCCTCCTAGACCTAGCTAGAGGCAGGGCTAAATGAGGTTCAAATAGCCCAGTCAGTCCAACCTCCATGAGAAGGGATCTGATCCATGATGATGAGTAAATAGAGAAGGCCTTCACTAGTTACATTAAAATGTGATCAATGATTTCTTTGGTAGTAAATATTTCTTGTAACTGCAACTTTCCAGATTAAAACAATATTCTGCTTTCTCTTTAGATTGTATAAATCTTTCTCC
Source organism: Pongo pygmaeus (assembly GCF_028885625.2). Taxonomy (NCBI): domain Eukaryota; kingdom Metazoa; phylum Chordata; class Mammalia; order Primates; family Hominidae; genus Pongo; species Pongo pygmaeus. The sequence goes on from NC_072377.2 coordinate 62,572,718, forward strand.
TTTTACCAAATTAAAGCAATAAAGTCAGTAAATAAGGGCCTGCTAGGCTAGGCCTTGTACTGAGGGTACAAAGAATAAAGATAACCCTTGTGCCGAAATTGATCACAACCTTGTAGGACAGACTACTGCAAATGAGTTTTTCAGTACGTGCTGTGTACAGAGCATAGAGCATAGTATGACAGCTCAGGGAAAGCTTTCCAGAGGATGTCATCGTTTGGTTTTAACGATTGATTAACAATAGGCATGCTATAGCCTGTTGGGTTCAGGAAACCTTTTGGAGTTCAGTATAGGTGTAAGGGGAGGAAAGGGAAATGAGGCTGGTGACACAGCAGAAGCCAGGTCATGAAGCACCCTCTACCATTTTGACCAAATTTTGATTTTATCTTGCAAGCAGTGGGGAGCCATCAAAGATGTTAAAACTGGAATATCAGTCCTTAAGTAACACTAGGATCCATACATATGATTGCTTAAAATTGCAGGGTAAGGGAGGAGGGAAAACTTGTAAATACTTCATTCAGGTGTCACTTTAAGTGACAAGTCATCTAGAGGAGTATATGTTAGTAATGAAAGAGGCAAACTTCCTGGCATGTTGGGATGGGGGAAAGGTTGAACAAGGATCTGACCTGAAGTAGAGAAATTGCCTAAGGCAGTCCCTCAATAATACGCTATCACATAATTTTAGACCTCACAAATAAAGATGAGGTTCTAATAAGTAATTTCTATCTCTTTTAATAAGCCTATTCTCTATTCCCTGTCCAAAGTAATTTATACTGAAAATTAATTGAGTAATTATTGAGCAATTGCTATAAACAAAATGTAGTGCTGGTGGATGAAGAGACCCAAAGATGTAAAAAGTGTGGTCCTGCCTCATGAAACATCCTCTATTTTATCTACATCTGTTTCCATATATAACTAAGTCCAGGGAAGACAAGCCTTGGATTTTCTGTATAGCTAGGCACATTCCCAGTACCTGAAAATTTGTGTCCAGAAAAACAAAATACTTCTTTTTGAATAGGTGCTTTTGCTATTTCTAAAAATGTAATGAATTTATATGTTTGATGTAGTTTTCTGTGGTTTGTTTCACAATGGGAGAAATAATTAATTTTACAATTTGCTAAGCCATGTCTTCTAAGGCCAAGAACTGCTACTATTAAAGATATTTAAGATATAACAAGAAAAAAACATAATAAACTAAAAAAACAAAAAACAGACAAGATACTTAATTTATGTTTTGACTTCAGAAGACACATCAGAAGAATAATTCCAAAAATGCTCTAAGCAATGGCAGTATTACCAGAATCATTCCTACGTTGACTGAATGCCTTCTGTGTGCCTGGTACTATGATGAGTGTTATTAAATAAATGCAGAGCCCATCAAAGTGACTACTATGAAGGTAGTCATCCAACAGTCATTTGGATGACCCAGTTTTAGTGTGTGAAAAAATAGAAATCACTTTTGTTTATTACCATGTGACATTAGTGAGAAATAAACACTCTAACACTGAGGCTGGGCACGGTGGCTCACACCTGTAATCCCGGGACTTTGGGAGGTCGAGGCGGGTGGATCACCTGAGGTCAGCAGTTTGAGACCAGCCTGGCCAAGAGAGTGAAACCCTGTCTCTACTAAAAATACAAAAATTAGCTGGATGTGGTGGCGGGTGCCTGTAGTCCCACCTACTTGGGAGGCTGAGGCGGGAGAATCACTTGAACCCGGGAGGTGGAGGTTGCAGTGAGCTGAGATTGTGCCACTGCATTTCAGCCTGGGCGATAGAGTGAGACTCCAAATCAAAAAAAAAAAAAAAAAAAAGTAACACTGGTTGTTAGCCTTGGGATTTAGCTATTTGGTGTACAAATGTTCTGCTGAAATTGCAGTTGCTAACTTTGACAAATTTTCAAGCCTTTCTTTTTGACTTGGAGGTAGTTATAAAGAGAGGTTACATTATCCTAGCGTATTTCTCAGTGCAGGCTGGGTTGCATTTACTTCACAGATGTTTGTCTTGCTGAACCTGATTAGCAGAGGCATCCTTGGGTCTCAAAAGGTCCAGTGACCAATTGACTCCAGGATTTTGAGCCAGGCCTCTGGCCAGGCTCTTCTGAGCAAAAGACAAATGTGTGTGCAGGAGTCCCCAAAGATAAAGCAAGTAGTTAGTAGGTAGGAAAGCTGTCTTCCAGTATTTGAAGGGCTGTTAGGAAACGAGGAACTAACTGGGTTGTTTTTGTGTGACTTGGGTTAAGCTACCTGGCTTGTATGTGCCTCAATTTCCTTAGGTATAAAATGGAATACTGTTTGAGCTATGCCATTAAATTGTTGGAAAGAATTTTTTATAAAACGGGTGAAAGCGTGAATGAGACATTGGCACATAGTCAATGCTCAATAGTAGCTTTTTAAAATTCTGTATGGCTCCATGGAAAGAAATCTAGCAAGGTGTCTTTCTAAATAAATGTATGTTGCATGGATGAACACTATTTTCATGTTTACCAAGAAGTTTTAAACATATTCTCCAGTGATCTTTGCACCAACTGCTGGGGTGTGGTTGAAAGAATTATTATTCTCCATTTTCATAAACAAACTCAAGGAAGTTAGTAATTTGCTCAAAGTCACCTTGCAGGTGTGAGTGCACTGTAACTTGAAGGAGGTCTAATATCCCAATTCAGTGTTTGTCTTAGTCCATTCAGTCTGCTATAACAAAAATTCTGTAACATCTATGTCTTATAAACAACAGAACTTTATTTCTCACAGTTCTGGAGGCTGGAAAGTCTAATATCAAGACGCCAGCAGATTTAGCCTCTGAAGAAGACTCACTTGCTCACATAATGGAAGGGTGAGGGAAGACTCCAAAGTCTCCTTTATGAAAAAGGCACTAATCTCTCTCAAAGTGGTTAGTCACCTAATCACCTCTCAAACGCTCTGCTTCCAAATATAGCAATGTTCTACAGCAATGTTCTTTCCACTATATCAAATCAAGAAGTTTTGACTTGGAGGTTGTTATAGGGAGAAGTTACATTTTCTGCGTATCTCTCGAAGCAGGCTGGGTTGCATTGAAGAGGAATGCAACTAGGGCTGATCCAGGCATGTTGAAAGGATGCAGATTCCACTTCCCTGGGGGAAAAATAACCTTTCTACCAGAATTCTTTAAAAAAATGATTTTCTTAAAAGGGAATGAGTAGTGGTGGTGTTTGAGCAGGAGATGTGTGACCAATCTTCCTAGATATTGTGGAGGATCTTGCATTTGGGAAAATCTTGACCAAGATGACTGTAATGGCCTTTTAAATTTTGGTTTTATAGTTTTAAGTACACGAAATTTGTTGACTCATACTTTTTTTTTTTTTTTTTTTTTGAGACAGGGTCTTGCTCTGTCGCCCAGGCAGGAGTGCAGTGGCACGATCTCAGCTCACTGCAACCTCCACCTCCTGGGTTCAAGCAATCCTCGTGCTTCAGCCTCCTGAGTAGCTGGGATTACAGGTGTGTGCCACCACACCCAGCTAATTTGTATGTATTTTTAGTAGGTATGGGGTCTCACCACATTGGCTAGGCTGGTTTCCAACTCCTGGCCTCAGGTGATCCGCCCACCTTGGCCTCCCAAAGTGCTGGGATTACAGGTGTGAGAGACCGTGCCTGGCCATGTTGACTCATACTTTTAAGATTGTCATTTTTTTATTGCAACTCATCAAAATGTCAAAAGTCATGTAAACTACTCCCTTAGATGTTCTAGTGTAATTTCTTTGCTTCATGCTTTCTAAATAGCAAAATATGGGTAATATGACCTAGAATATTTAGCTTTAGGTGTATGTCCCATTGCATCACACAGAATATGAGAAAGATGTTCTCAAGGTTTGAAACTTAATAAAATTAATAATTTTTACTGTTTTATACAGAACATCTGTAAGTGAAGCTGGCATTTTTTCCCCTTTACTATTAAATACCTGGGTGCTAAGAAATACAATGACTACTAATATTCTTTGGTGCCATCATGAATACTTTTGATTCATGTTAAGACACCAGCAGTTTTATCCATTTCCTGTGCACCATCAGTGCAAATGTTTGACACAATTGTTTCTGTAAAACACCCTGTGATTCAAAAAGGTTATTTAGTGCTTTGACTATTCCAGCATCACTTATGTTTGTTGACAAGTATTCACATAAAAGAAGATATTCTTTGATAATTGTTTGGTGCTGACATCACATGAATACAAGTAAAACAGCAAGTTCAGCCACATATGTAGATTTGCCCATTTGTAAAGCAAGTACAATTCTGCAGATGAGCTAACTGAGTCTTCATGTTTGCAACTAAATTTTTAATTTGACAAGTTATCTAAAATTAACCATCACAATAGCTTTCCTCATACTTTTTGTTTATTTATAGTTTTGCCCAGTTTATTTGAAGTAAATTCCCTTTTTCCATGAGTTAGAAAACACTGTGGTGTCAATTTCATTCTTTGAACATTTTTAGATATTGATGGTGCAGCCATTGATTGAGAAAACAAGTCGTCGTCTTCTTTTTTTTTTGACATGGAGTTTCGCTCTTGCCCAGGCTGGAGTGCAATGCTGTGATTTCAGTTTATCGCAAACTCTGCCTCCCGAGTTCAAGCAATTGTCCTGCCTCAGCCTCCCGATTAGCTGGGATTACAGGCCTGCACCACCACGCCCAATTTTGTATTTTTAGTAAAGATGGGGTTTCTCCATGTTGGTCAGTGTGGTCTTGAACTCCCAACCTCAGGTCTCCCAAAGTGCTGGGATTACAGGCGTGAGCCACTGCGTCTGGCCTCTTCTTCTAATCTTTATTTTTAGCCAACTTATCTTCTTAACTATAATAAAAATAAAAATCTATTATTGCTAATTTAACTTTTTATTTTTTTATCTTTTTTGAGATGGAGTTTTGTTCTGTCACCCAGGCTGGAGTGCAGTGGCACAATCTTGGCTCACTGCAACCTCCACCTCCCAGGTTCAAGTGATTCTCCTGCCTTAGCCTCCTGAGTAGCTGGGACTACAGGCACGTGCCACCATGCCCTGCTAAGTTTTGTATTTTTAACAGAGACGGGTTTCATCATGTTGGCCAGGCTGGTCCCAAACACCTGACCTCAAGTGATCCGCCTGCCTTGGCCTCCCAAAGTGCTGGGATTATAGGTATGAGCCACTGTGCCTGACTGCTAATTTTAGTATAAAATATTAAACTGAAATATTTTAGGTAAAAATTAAAAAATTAGAAAAGTTCTAAGAATTTTAAAATATTGCAAAATAAGACATCAACGTGTATTAAATAGTGTTATTTCTATAGAAACTCAGAAATTTTTCTGAGACTCAGAAACTCAGAAAAATTTCTGAGTTTCAAAATAACAATTTGTTGGACAAAAAGGTTATAGAGATCATAGTGATATTACTGAAGATAGTTTGTAAAAGCCCTATGGAAGTACAGAAAACAAACTAAGTTAATCTCTGAAAGTGCACAAATTTATATTCTAAACTTAATCTCTTGGAGATTTCTTTAAAAACACAATTTAGAAGCATACATTCCATTAGTCAGCTGTATTAGTCTGTTCTCATGCTGCTGTGAAGAAATACCCGACAGGGTAATTTATAAATAAAAGAGGTTTAATTGACTCACAGTTCCACATGGCTGGGGAAGCCTCAGGAAACTTACAATCATGGCAGAAGGCACCTTTTCACAGGGCAGCAGGAGAATCAGTGCCCAGCAAAGGGGGAAGCCCCTTATAAAATCATCAGCTCTCATGAGAACTTACTCACTGTCACAAGAACAGCACGGGGGGGAAACTGACCCCATGATTCAGTTACCTCCCACCAGGTCCCTCCCATGATACGTGGGGATTACAAGATTACAATTTAAGATGAGATTTGGGTGGGGACACAAAGCCAAACCATATAATCAGCATAGCAACCACATTGTCACATGTCATATAGCCTTTGGAAAATACCGCTCTACATGCATTAAAAAAATGAAAGCAAAAACATTTTACTATTATAATGAAATTTTTTTGACCTTAATCAACCCCAAGAGGATCTCAGAGACTCCTAGGAGTCTGGGCCCTACTCAGAGAACCACTGTCAATGAGATTGGATGTGCTTATACCTGATGACAATAAGTAACTCAAACCATGACATTCTCCTCTGTAGCAGTAAGGCCACCCCCTTCACATCTTGACCTCACTGACCAAGGTCAGTGATTATGTTTCATTTATCTCTGTGTCCTTATTATAGATGTTTGTCCGTAACAGTGGCTGGGTGTGGTGTCTCATGCCTTTAATCCCAGCTCTTTGGGAAGCTGAGGTAGGAGGATTACTTGAGGTCAGGAGTTCATGACCAGTCTGGGCAACATAGCGAGACCTTGTTTCTACAAAACCAAAAAAACATATAACTGCTTAATAAATGTTCATTGAAAGAATTTGAACTTTTTATTTCAGCAGAAAATATGACAAAAAGATTTTTAATGCTTTGGTGCCCTCAGGTGGCATTATATTGCAAAGTAACTTAGAAAAAAATACTGCATGTGTTAGTTTAGAATCTTGAGCCCACTTTGGATTTTGGTTGCCATTTTGTGTTAAAAATACTTTTCTTCTGATTCAAATTATCTTGCACATGTCAAACAAATTATTAGGATGAATTCCATTTCCATCTCCTATTTTATTTTGATACAGGTTGAAATTATTCTATTCATTATACAATTTTTCACTAGATTCATTGAGCTGACCAATCTATCATACTCTTTCATTTCTTTCCTATTGCCATAAAATGTTGAATGCTTCTCATTATTAGTTAGTTTTTAGATAAGAGAAATGAGTTATATACCTGGCAGGGTTTTTAAGCTATCTCCAACCTTTAACTCAAGTCTTTACATACTTTACTTCCTTATGGATCTGCATTTCTTTTGAGAGCAGATACTTATTTCATATTAGGAATGTCAAGCATATTTTTGTATTTTCTATTTTCATTTAGTTTTACTATTTTTTTCTTGTTATGCCTCTTCCAAAATATATGCATTTTTTTCTTACTTTGTGAATTTATAGGTGCATGTACTTGTAATCAAAAGAGTGAAGGTGGCCATATTCAAAGGGAACTCTGAGATATATGAAAAATGTGGGTGCTCTTCCAAATTATGATTAGGAATTTGGCAAATTGGATGACATACTGCAGATGTATTGAGTTCCTTTTACTCTCCAAACTGTTAAAAGTCTTTCAGGCCAGGCATGGTGGCTCACTCCTGTAATTCCAGCACTTTGGGAGGCCGATAAAGGCAGATCACTTGAAGTCAGGAGTTTGAGACCAGCCTGGCCATCATGGTGAAACCCCGTTTCTACTAAAATTACAAAAATTAGCCGGGCATGGTGGTGGGCGCCTGTAATCCCAGGTACTTGGGAAGCCGAGGCAGGAGAATCATTTGAACCTGGTAGGCGGAGGTTGCAGTGAGCCAAGATTGTCCCACTGCAGTCCGGTGACAGAGTAAGACTCTGTCTCAAAAAAAAAAAAAAAAAAAAAGTCTTTCAGATCATTCAGTCAATGGCCACTATATTGGAATGAACCGTGAGTGAGATACTTGCTTTAGGGATGTTTGATTCAGGTTCAAGGGTATGTGAAGAACCTGGAGATATATATATATATGTGTGTGTGTGTGTATATAAATGTGTGTGTATGTATATATATAATATACATACACACACATATAAATACATGTGTATATATATACACATACACATATATACATACATATGTGTGTATATATACACACATATATATACATATATACACACACACACATAAATATATATATTTTGGAGGTTCATCAAAGTGAAGGTTGGGAGAACTAAAATTCTGTAACCAAGGAAAAGTCTGGGGTGGAGACATCCACCAAGGAAGTACATTTACATTTACAATATGGCCACTCTTCCACTATTTAAATGTTTTGTTTCATTCATTTGCTCTACAAATATTTATGGACTCTAATACGTAATTTCAGCTGTTGTGTATCTGGGAATATTTTTGTATTTGGGAAGACAGATATTGAAAAAGGAGGCCCATCCTTCACGAAGCTCTTCATCTAGTAAGGAGACAGCAAAGTTAATTAGGCAGCATCATGAGCACTATGACATGCATAAAAGCAAGTCAATAGAAGAATCTGATTCAAGCTGGTACAGTGGTATGCACTGGTAGTCCCAGCTACCCAGGAGGCTGAGGTGAGAGGATTGCTTGAGCTAGAGGCTACAGTAAGCTATGATTGCACCACTGCACTCCAACCTGGGTAATAGAGTGAGACCCTGTCTCAAAAAAAGAAAAAAAAAAAGGAAAGGAAAGTAATCTGATCCTTGTTTTGAAGAACAATTAGGTGTTAGCTGTTTGGCGGAAGATAGGGTGTTTCAATAGACGGGCTAGCTCGTGTGTGAACGGCACTGGAGGAGTGTATGTGGAGGAATAGATAAAGGCTAGAAAGGCTGGTTGCATTGGCTCACACCTGTAATCCTAACACTTTGGGAGGCTGAGGTGAGAGAATCACTTGAGGCCAGCAGTTCAAGACCAGCCTGGCCAACAAGGCGAAATCCCATCTCTACTAAAAATACAATTATTAGCTAGGCATGGTGGCACACGCCTGTAGCCCCAGCTACTCAGGAGGCTGAGGCATAAGAATTGAACCCTGGGGCGGAGGTTGCAGTGAGCTGAGATTGTACGCCTGCACTCTAGCCTGGGTGACAGAGCAAGACTCTGTCTCAAAAAACAAAACAAAACAAAAAATATAGAATTTAAAAAAAGGTAGAAAGGCAGGTAGAGATCTTGAGACTCTGACTAAACATCTGGAATGCTTTCCTGGAGGCCGAGGAACTACTGAAGGTTACACTTTGGCCACAGTATAAAGAAAAGACTGGGCCGGGCACAGTGGCTAACACATGTACTCCTAGCATTTTGGGAGGCCAAGGTGGGAGGATTGCTTGAGGCCAAGAGTTCAAGACCAACCTGGCCAACATAGTGAGACTCCATCTCTATTATTTTTAAAAATTAAAAAATTAAAAAAGGAAAAGATTGGAGGGATAAACTAAGAAATAGGGAGGCAGTTAAAATGTTGCAATACTACTAGAAAGAAATGAAAAAGAAGCAAGGTCATTGTAGTGGGAGTAAGTTGAGATGTTAAGGAGACAGATCAATAGAGTTTGGTTGTTAAGGGAGTGAAGATGTTAAGGATGCCTGCGCTGTACTTGGTTTATATGGTTGTGCCATCCATTATGATAAGAATTCAAAAAGAAGAGTGTATTTTTGGGGGCAGGGGAAAAGAGTTCAGCTTTGGATGTTGAATTTAAGACATTCAAATTGCAGTTTGTAATACAGTTTGAGAAGTCCCAAGTGGTGTACTGGAGAGAGACCACCCAGCAAAATCAGGCAGGGAGTTGGCCCTGGAAGAAATGAATGGCATTGGCTGAGTTTCCTGTTTTCATGGCCTCTAAGTCAAGCCTTAATCAGGAGCAGCTAAAACCCCAATAGAAAACCTGCAATCTTTTTGGCTTAAAGAAGCACAGGACAGACCTTGAGGCAACCACAGTTGCTGGAACGCTAGTGGAGGACTTCCAGAAATAAGAAACCTACAGAGGAGGAGGTTCATTTTCAATATCCTTCCTTGATATCCATGGGAGATTGGTTTCAGGACCCCCACAGATACCAAGATCCAAAGATGCTCAAGTAACAATGTAAAATGGCATAGGATTTGCATATAACATATATACATCCTCCCATATGCTTTAATCACCTCTGGATTACTTATAATACTTAATACAATATAAATGCTATGTAAATAGTTGTAATGTTATATTTTTAACTTATATTATTTTTTATTGTTACTTCACTGGTTTTTAAATAATATTTTTGAATCATGGTTGGTTGAGTTAGCAGATGCAGAACCCAAGGATATGGAGGGCCAACTGTATAAACTCTGCCAACATCCATTGTGAAGACTTAGATTTGAGCCTTAGTGGATGACCTGGAGCAAGGTACTTCACCCTTAGTTTCTTCATTTTTAAAATGCAAAAAATAATATTTTTCAGAGTAGTTATGAGCAGTAAAAACAAGTACTTGTAAGATATTTCACACAGTCTTGCCACATAGCTGACTCTCAATAAATGACTGCTGTATTAATCAGGACTCTGCTAGTAGCAAGTGACAGGAACTGAACTCGAGCTTGCTCAAGTGGCCAAGGAAGTTGATCAACAGCAAGGTAGAACAGGAGGTGGAGTCAGGATCTCAGTGTCATCAGGTCTCTCTCTCTCACCCAGTCACACCTTGCCTTATCTCCTGAAGTTTATCCTTCACTTCTGTTGATGGCCTCCTCCTTTGGGAATGGGTATGGGTACAGGTGTGGGTGTGGGTGTGGAGATGCCTGATCCAGGATTATGAAGAAAAGCCCCCAAATAAGCTAATATCTTAAATTCAGAAACCTGTAAATATGTTTCCTTACTCAGCAAAAGGGAATTAAGACTGCAGATGAAATTAAAATGGTTAATCAACTGATTTTAAAATAGAGAGATTAGCCTGGATTATCTAGGTTGGCTCAATGTTATCACTAGGGTCCTTAGAAGCAGAAGAGGGAGGCAGGAGAGAGTCAGAGGGAAATATGAGCACAGAAGGCCAGAGTGATATGATGTGAGGACTCAACTGCTGTGGCTGGCTTTGAAGATGGAGAAAGGGGCCATGAGCCAAGGAATGGGGGAAACCTCTAGAATCTGGAAAAAGCAAGGAAACCAATTTTCCCCTAGAGCCTCCAGAAGGAATGCAGCCCTGCCACTAATTTTAGCCTAGTGAGACCCATGTCGGACTTTTGACCTACACTACTACGAGATAATACGTATGTATTGTTGAAGCCTCTAAATTTGTGGTAGTTTGTTAAAGCAACTATATAAAACGAATATGCCATCCCAGTTTTGTTGGGGTGATATGTGTTTTGTGGAGCCTAAAATGTATACATTTTGGGGGTCTCTCTTTAAGGAAAATTCAAAATCACAAAAGAAAGAGAATATTTAGAATGAGAAAGATCACAAAAAATTGCAAAATTTAAAAAGATGACAGGCAAGAAGGCAGAACAGATGGCTCCACCTATCATTCCCCCAACAAGGGCACCAGTTTAACAACTATCTATGTAAAAAAAAATCTTCATAAGAACAAAAAATCTGGTGAGCACTCACAATACCTAGTTTTAACTTCTTATCACTGAAAGAAGCACTGAAGACATAGGAAAAATGATCTTGAATCATTAATGCCACTGATATTAGTGGCATCTGTGTCCCCACCCAAATCTCATGTTGAATTGTAATCCCAGTGTTGGAGGTGGGGCCTGGTGGGAGGCGATTGGATCATGGGGTGGTTTCTAATGGTTTAGCATCATTCCACTAGTGCTGTTTCGGATAGAGTTCTCATGGTATTTGGTGGTTTAAAAGTGTGTAGCAGGCCAGGCACGGTGGCTCATGTCTGTAATTCCAGCACTTTGGGAGGCCGAGGCAGGCAGATCACCTGAGGTTGGGAGTTTGAGACTAGCCTGACCAACATAGAGAAACCCCATCTTTACTAAAAATACAAAATTAGCCGGGCATAGAGGCGCATGCCTGCAATCCCAGCTACTCAGGAGGCTGAGGCAGGAGAATCGCTTGAACCTGGGAGGCTGAGTTTGTGGTGAGCCGAGATTGTGCCATTGCACTCCAGCCTGGGCAAGAAGAGCGAAACTCCATCTCAAAAAAAAAAAAAAAGTGTGTAGTACCTCCCCCTTCACTCTCTTCCTCCTCTTCTGGCATGTAAAATGTGTCTGCTTCCCCTTTTCCTTCCACCATGATTGTAAGTTTCCTGAGGCCTCCCCAACCATGCTTCCTGTACAGCCTGCAGAACCTTTTAAGTCAATTAAACCATTTTTCTTTATAAATTACCCATTCTCAGGTAGTTCTTCATAGCAGTGCAAGAATGGACTAATACAGCCACTCCTCCCCCAACCCCTGGCAGTGGTGGCACAGTGTGGCAAGTGTTTTGATGTTCTTGGGAGAGGGAGACTGCAGCATTTGTGAGGCATTGAACTCAGTGCTGCCCTATTATAACAGAAAACAAAACTGGACCAAACTCAGCTGATGCCCACCACAGAGGCAGAATTTAAATCAGACCTAACCAGAGGGGAATTGCTGATCCCAGTGGTCCGAATTTGAGTTTCTGCAAGCCTCGCCACTGTGGTCTAAAGTGTTCTGGGGCCCTAAGTAAACCTGAAAGGCAGTCTAGGCCACAAGGACTGAAACTCCTAGGTGAGTTCTAGTGCTGAAGTGGGCTGAGACAGTGGACTAAGGGAGCATGTGATCTACTGAGACCCCAACCTGGGCAGCCAAGGGAGTGTTGGCATCACCCCTCCCCTAACCCCAGGCTGCACAGTTTGCAGTTCCAAAAGAGACCATTTCCCTCCACTTGAGGAAAGGAGAGGGAAGAATGCGGAGGACTTTGTCTTGCATCTCGGATACCAGCTCAGCAGGATACGGTACCAGTCAGAGTTGTGAGGTCTCCTTTCCAGACCTTAGTTCCTGGATGACATTTCTAGACACATCCTGGGCTAGAAGGGAACCTGTTGCCTTGAAGAGGAGGACCTAGTCCTGGAAGGATTTATCACCTGCTAACTGAAGAGCTCTTGGGCCCTGAATCACCAGCAGCAATACCCAGATACTACGTCAAGGGCCTTGGGTGAGCCTCTGAGACTTGCTGGCTTCAGGCAAGAATGAGCAACACTCCCAGCTATGGTTGCTACAGGGCAAGATTCCTTCCACTTGAGAAAAGCATAGGGAAAAGCAAAGGGGATTTTGTCTTGCACCTTACATACCAGATCAGCCACGGGGGAGTAGAACACAAATGAGCTCTTGGAGGTCTCTGATTCCAGGACTTGACTCTTGGATGGGATTTCTGGAACTGCCCTGGACCAGAGAGGAGCCATTGCCATGAAGGTGAGTCCCAGGCCAGGCAGCATTCACCACAAGCTGACTGAAAGGCACTTGGACCTTAAGGGGACATTGGTGGTAGCCTGGCAGTACTCCCTTTGGGCCAGTTTGGTGGTAATCATTGGGGGAGGCTCCCTTACCTTTGGAAAGGGGAAGGAAGAGTAGAAAGAACTGCATCTTGTGGTTTGAGTGCCAGCTCAGCCACAGTACAGTAAAATACCAGGTAGACACCTAAAGTTTTTGACTTTAGTCCCTGGCTCCTGGATGGGATCTCTGGACCTACCTGGGGCCTGAGGGAATTCGCTGCCTTAAAGAGAGCATAGGCCTGTCTGGCTTTGCCATCTGCTGATTGTAGAGCCCCAGGACCTTGAGCTCCAGGGCCTTGAACATAGGCCATAGGCAGGGAGTGTTTGCAGCAGGCCTTGGGTGAGACCTAGCTGTCTTTAGGTCTGACCCAGTGCAGTACTAGTGGTGGTGGCTACAGGGGTGTTGTGTCACATCACCCCCAGCTGCAGGTGGCTCAAAGCAAAAAGAGAGATATTCTATTCATTTGGAAGAAAGCAAGAGAACAGAATAAAAGTCTCTGTTTGGTAATCCAGATAATTCTTCTGGATCTTATCCAAGACCATCAAGGCAGTACCTCTATGAGTCTGCAAGAACCACTGTGTTACTGGGCTTGGGGTGCCCCCTAAAGCAGATACAGCTTAGATCACAACACTCAAGTCCTTTAGAATACCTGGAGAGCCTTCCCAAGAAGGACAGGTACAAACAAGCCCAGACTGCAAAGACTACAATAAATACCTAACTCTTCAATGCCAAGACACTGAAGAACATCTACCAGCATCAATACCATCCAGGAAAATATGACCCCCTCACCGAGTGGACTAAATAAGGTAGCAGGGAGCAATCCTGGAGAAACAGAGATATGTGACCTTTCAGGCAGAGAATTCAAAATAGCTGTATTGAGGAAACTCAAACAAATTCAAGATAACACAGAGAAGGAATTAATTTAGAATGTTATCAGGTAAATTTAACAAAGACATTGAACTAATTAAAAATAATTGGCTGGGAGCGGTGGCTTATGCCTGTAATTCCAGCACTTTGGGAGGCTGAGGTGGGTGGATCACTTGAGGTCGGGAGTTTGAGACCAGCCTGACCAATATGGAGAAATCCTGTCTCTACTAAAAATACAAAATTAGCTGGGCGTGGTGGCACATGCCTGTAATCCCAGCTTCTTGGGAGGCTGAGGCAGAAGAATCGCTTGAACCTGAGAGGCGGAGGTTGCGGTGAGCTGAGATCATGGCATTGCACTACAGCCTGGGCAACAAGTGTGAAACTCCGTCTCAAAAAAAAAAAAATTAATAATAATCAAACAAAAATTCTGGAGCTGAAAAATGCAATTGGCATACTGAAGAATGCATCAGAGTATCTTAACAGCAGAATTGATCAAGCAGAAGAAGGAATTAGTGAGCTTGAAGACAGGCTATTTGAAAATACACAGTCAGAGGAGATGAAAGAAAAAAGAATAAAAAAAAAGCGTGGCTACAGGATCTGAAAAATAGCCTCCAAAGGGCAAATCTAAGAGTTATTGACTTTAAAGAGGAGGTAGAGAAAGAGATAGGGGTAGAAAGTTTATTTAAAACTATAATAGCAGAGAACCTTCTAAACCTAGAGAAAAATATCAATATCCAAGTACAAGAAGGTTATAGAACACCAAACAGATTTAACACAAGGAAGACTACCTTCATTTAAAAATGAAACTCCCAAAGGTCAAGGATAAAGAAAGGATTCTAAAAGCAGCAAGGGAAAAGAAACAAATAACATAAAATCAAACTCCAATATGTCTGATGGCAGACTTTTCAGTGGAAACCTTACAGGCCAGGAGAGAGTGGCATGACACATTCAAAGTGCTGAAGGAAAAAAACCTTTTATCCTAGAATAGTATATCTGGGGAAAATATTCTTCAAACATGAAGGAGAAATAGACTTTCTCAGATAAACAAAAGCTGAGAGATTTGATCAACACCAGACCTGTCCTATAAGAAATGCTAAACGGAGTACTTCAATCAGAAAGAAAGACATGCTAATGATCAATAAGAAATTCTCTGAAGGTACTAAACTCACTGGTAATTGTGACTACACAGAAAAACACAAAATATTATAACACTGTAATTGTGGTGTATAAACTACACTTAGGTAGAAAGACTGAACTATGAACCAACCAAAAATAACTACAGCAATTGTTCAATATAAGTAGTACAATAAGATGTAAATAGAAACAACAAAAAAAAGGTGGGACAATGAAGTTAAGGCATCAGTCTTTATTAGTTTTCTTTTTTGCTTGCTTGTTTGTTTATGCAAACAGTGTTAAGTTGTTAGATTAAAATAATTGTTTATAAGATAGTATTTGCAAGCCTCTTGGTAACCTTAAGCCAAAAAACATACAATGGAGACACAAAAAATAAAAAGCAGGAAACTAAATCATATCACCAGAGAAAATCACCTTCACTAAAAGGAAGACAGAAAGGAAAGAAAAAAGGAAGAGAAGACTGCAAAACAACCAGAAGACAAATAACAAAATGGCAGGAGTAAGTCCTTACTTATCAATAATAACATTGAATGTAAATGGACTGAACTCAACAATTAAAGGACATAGAATAGCTGAATTGATTAAAAAAAAAAAAAGACCCAGTGATCTCTTGCCTACAAGAAACACACTTTACCTATAAAGACACAAATAGCCTGAAATAAAGGAATGTAAAAAGATATTCCATGCCAATGGAAATCAAAAAAGAGAAAGAGTAGCTATACTTATATCAGATAAAATAGATTTTAAGGCAAAATTAGAAGAGACAAAGAAGATCACTATATAATGATAAAGAGGTCAGTTTAGCAAAAGGATATAACAATTTTAAATCTATATGCACTGAACGCTGGAGGACCCAGATATATAAAGCAAATATTATTAGAGCTAAAGACAGAGATAGGCCCCATTACAGTAATAGCTGGAGACTTCAACTCCCCACTTTCAGCATTGGATACATCTCCCAGACAGAAAATCAACAAACAAACATTGGACTTAATCTGCACTACAGACCACATGGATCTAATAGTTATTTACAGAATATTTCATCCAATGGCTGCAGAATACACTTTCTTTTCCTAAGCACTTGTATCATTCCCAAGGATAGACCATATATTAGGCCACAAAACAAGTTGTTTTTTTTTTTTTGAGACAGAGTCTCGCTCTGTCACCCAGGCTGGAGTGCAGTGGTGTGATCTCAGCTCACTGCAACCTCCACCTCCTGGGTTTAAGTGATTCTCCTGCCTCAGCCTCCCAAGTAGCTGGGACTACAGGCATATGCCACCATGCTTGGCTAATTTTTGTACTTTTAGTAGAGATGGTGTTTCACCATGTTGGTCTCAAACTCCTGACCTCAAGTGATCCGCCTGCCTCAGCCTCCCAAAGTGTTAGGATTACAGGCATGAGCCACTGTGCCTGGCACAAAACAAGTCTTAAAACATCCAAGGAAATTAAACTAATTTTTTTTTTTTTTTTAGACAGAGTCTTGCTCTGTTGCCCAGGCTGGAGTGCAATGGCGTGATCTCAGCTCACTGCAACCTCTACCTCCTGGGTTCAAGTGATTCTCCCTGCCTCAGCCTCCCAAGTAACTGGGATTACAGGTGCCTGCCACCACACCCAGCTAATTTTTTGTATTTTTGGTAGAGGCAGGGTTTCACTGTGTTGGCCAGGCTGGTCTCAAACTCCTGACCTCAGGCAATCCGCCCACCTCGACCTCCCAAAGTGCTGCGATTACAGGCATGAGCCACTGTGCCCAGCCGAAATTAAACTAATTTTAAGCATTTTCTCTGACCACAATGGAATGAAACTAGAAATTAACAAGAGGAATTTTGAAAACTATACAAACACACGGAAATTAAACAATATGCTCCTAATGACCAGTGGGTCAAGTAATAAATTAAGAAGGAAATTGGAAAATGTCTTGAAACAAATGATAATGGAAACACAACATCCCAATATTTATAGGATGTATAGCACGGCAGAAGCAGTGCTAAGAAGGTACTAAGGGGGCCATTTATAGCTATTTAAGTACCTATATCAAAAAAGAAGAAAAACTTCAAATAAACAATCTAACAATGCATCTTAAAGAACTAAAAAGCAAGAACAAACAAAACTCCACGTTAGTAGAAGAAAAGAAGTAATAAAGAATAGAGCAGAGATAAATGAAATTGAAATGAAGAAAATACAAAAGATCAATGAAACAGTTGGTTTTTTGAAAAGTTAAACAAAATTGACAAACTTTTAGCCCAACTAACTAAGACAAAAAAGAGAGAAGATCCAAATAAATAAAGTCAGAGATGAAAAAGGAGACATTACAACCAATAGTGCAGAAATTCAAAGGATGGTTATTGGCTACCATGAGCAACTATATGCCAATAAATTGGAAAATCTAGAAGAAATGGACAAATTTCTAGACACATACGACCTACCAAGATTGAACCACGAAGAAATCCAAAAGCTGAACAGACCAATAACAAGTAACAAGATTGAAGCTGTAAAAAAAAGTCTCCCAGTAAAGAAAAGCCTGGAACCTGATGGCTTCACTGCTGAGTTTCACCAAACATTTAAATAAAAAATAATACTAATCCTACTCAAACTATTCTGAAAAACAGAGGAGGAAGGAACACTTCCAAACTCATTCTACAAGGCCAGTGTTACCCTGATACCAAGCCCAGACAAAGACATAACAACAACGACAACAAAACCACAGGCTGATATCTTTGATGAATATTGATATAAAAATCCTCAACAAAGTACTAGAAAACTGAATTTAATAATACATTTAAAAGATCATTTATTATGACCAAGTGGGGTTTATCTCTGGGATGCAAGAATGGTTAAACATACACACATCAATCAATGCAATACATCATAGCAACAGAATAAAGAACAAAAGCATATGATCATTTCCATAGATGCTAAAAAAAAGCATATGATAAAATTCAACATCCTTTTAAATCTTCAAAATTTAAATCCTCAAAAAACTGAGTATAGACTAAACATATCTTAACATAATAAAAGCCATATATGACAGACCCACAGTTAGTATCATACTGAATGGGAAAAAACTGAAAGCCTTTCCTTTAAGATCTGGAACATGACAAGGATGCCCATTTTCACCACTGTTATTCAATGGTACTGGAAGTCCTAGCTAGAGAAATCAGAAAGGGGAAATAAATAAAGTATATCCAAATTAGAAAAGAAGAAGTCAAATTATTCTTCTTTGCAGATGATATGATCTTATATTTGGGGAAACCTAAACACTGCAAAAAAACTAATTCAGTAAAGTTGCAGGATACAAAATCAACATATGAAAATCAGTAGCATTAAAAAAGAAGTAGTCTCATTTCCAGTAGCCATAAATAAAATTGTATACCTAGAAATTAACCAAAGAAGTGAAAGAGCACTATAATGAAAACTATAAAACACTACTACTAATAAAAGAAATTGAAGAATACATGAAGAAAGGAAAAGCTATTCCATGTTCATGGATTGGAAGAATCAACATTGTTAAAATGTTCATATTACCCATAGAAATCTACAGAATCAATGCAATTCTTATAAAAATACTGATGACATTCTTCACAGAAATAAAAAAAAAATCCTAAAATTTATATGGATCAACAAAAGCCCCAGAATAGCCAAAGCTATCCTAAGCAAAAAGAATAAAATTGGAGGAATCACATTACCTAACATCAAACTATATTACCCAGCTATACTCACCAAAACAGCACAGTACTGGCATAAAAACATAGACCAATGGAACAGAATAGGGAACCCAGAAACAAATACACACAGCTACAGTGAACTCATTTTCAATAAAGGTGCTAATAACACATGCTGGGGAAAAGACAGTCTCTTCAATACATAATGTTGGGAAAACTGGATATCCATATGCAGAAGAATGAAACTAGTCCTCTATCACCATATACAAAAATCAAATCCAAATGGATTAAAGACCTAAATGTAAAACCTCATACTGTGAAACTATTACAAAAAAACTTTGTGGAAACTCTCCAAAAATTTCTTGAGCAATATCTCACAAGCACAGGCAATCAAACCAAAAATGGACAAATGGGATCACATCAAATTAAAAGGCTTCTGCACACTAAAGGTAACAATCAACAAAGTGAAGAAACAACCCACAGAATGGGAGAAAATGTTTGCAAACTACCCATCTGACAAGGGATTAATAACCAGAACATATAAGGAGTTCAAACAGTTCTATAGAAAAAAATCTAATAATCTGATTTAAAAATGGGCAAAAGGTCTGAATTTCTGAAAAGAAGATATACAAATGGCAAACAGGCATATGAAAAGGTCTTCAACATCACTGATCATCAGAGAAATGCAAATCAAAACTATAATATCATCTCATCCCAATTAAAATGGTTTATATCCAAAAGACAGGCAATAACAAATGCTGGCAAGGGTGTGGAGAAAAGGGAAACCTTGTAAACTGTTGGTGAGAATGTAAATTAGTACAATCACTATGGAGAACAGTTCAGAGTTTCCTCAAAAAACTAAACATAGGGCCAGGCATGGTGGCTTATGCCTGTAATCCCAGCACTTTGGGAGGCTGAGGCGGGCAGATCACCTAAGGTCAGGAGTTCGAGACCAGCCTGGTCAACATGTTGAAACCCTGTCTCTACTAATAATACAAAAATTAACTGGTGGTGGTGGTGCACACCTATAATCCCAGCTACTCAGGAGGCTGAGGCAGGAGAATCGCTTGAATCCAGGAGGCAGAGGTTGCAGTGAGCCGAGATTGCGCCATTGGACTCCAGCCTGAGCAACAAGAGCAAAACTCCATCTCAAAAAAAAAAACAACCTAAAAATAGAACTATCATATGATCCAGCAATTCTACTGCTGGGTATATATGCTAAAGAAAAGAAATCAGTGTATCAAAGAGACATCTGCACTTCCATGATTGTTGCAGCACAATAGCCAAAATTTGGAAGAAACCTAAGTGTCCATCATCAGATGAATAAAGAAAATGTGGTAGTGCTTATATACAATGAAGTACTATTCAGCCACAAAAAAGAATGACAGTCTGTCATTTGCAACAACATGGATGGGACTGGGCGTCATTATGCTAAGTAAAGTAAACCAGGCACAGAAAGACAAACATCACATGTTCTCACTTATTTGTGGCATCTAAAAATCAAAACAATTGAACTCATGGAGCTAGAGAGCAGAAGGATGGTTACCAGGGGCTGGGAAGGGTAGTGGGATGGGGGAGGGGACTGGGATGGTTAATGGGTATTAAAAAACAGTTAGAGAGAATGAATAAAACCTAGTGTTTTTTAAATAGAATAAAAAGATAATCCACTCTTTCCTCTTTAATTACTGATCGTTAAGAAAAGTTTCAGTTTAATGAGTTGTAAACTTCTAGAATTGTTAACTTTGAGAAACCCTCTATCAAGTGTGTTTTACATATAAGTGAGCTGTTAGGTCTTAGGCATTTCAAGTTTTCTTGTTCAGTCACTAATATTAAATAATCTTTGAAATGAGGACACTTATTAACCAGTTTATTGCCACAATTCTTGTAGGAAAATGTTGTAAATTATGTATTTTCTTTAAGTAGGTATTTCATTTAAAAAGTCAGCAATAAATTAACAAGAAATGTATACATGGGATCGGGCAGAGGAGGAGCCTGTGCAGAGGGTGGGCTGGCAAAAGCAGGGGGTGCAGAGGGCCTGAGAAGGGTGAACCTGCAGGGCAGCAGGTGGGTAATGAGACCAAAAAAGTATATTGGAGCCAGGTGCTATTTGTGCTGAAGCGAGATCATGTTTTAAGTTAAAGAACTCAAAGGCCTGAGATGGACTCCTAACCAGCTGAGGAACATCACGGAAATATTAAGGTCATTAACAGCAGAGTTGGAAAAACTCTGGTCTGAATCCTGACCCTGTCACTATGGCAGCAAGAGTAACTTGCTAGCAGTAACTTTCGTATATACATAACTGGCAGTGAATAACATGAATATGTCCCATTAAACCCAAACTAACATAACTATGTCCCACTAAAACCTAAACCCAAACTAAATGTGTCCCTGATTCAACTTCTCCTTCACCAGGTTTCAAAAGTGCCTGTGGCTGTTTCATGTGCCAAGCATTCATTGTTTCATTTAAACAGGTAACTCCCCAGTCCCTTATGTTATGCTGGGTTTGTTAATCTCTCTCCCAAGAGACAGAGAGCTCGCAGAAGTCAGGGACTAGAAGCTCTTCATCTTTACACTCCCAGCACTTGGCATAGTGCCTGCACATAGCGGGTACTAACGCTCTATTTGTATATTAAGGGAGTCCACTCCATGCAAGCATTATGGCGTGTTTGGTTTGATGTGAGGATATCTGTATGGGCCTCAACACTGGCCTAACTATAATTGTGATGAAGTCGGTATTCTCTAACCTGACCCAGAATGAGGAAACCCTCTAGAGCAAGGGTTGCCAAACTTTTTCTGTAAAGGGCCAAATAATAAATATTTCTGGCTTTGTGGGCCATTTGATCTCTGTTGCAGTGAGTCGACTCTACCTTTGTAGTGAGAAAGCAGCCATAGGCAATATGTAAACAAGTAGGTATGGACATGCTAGAATAAAACTTTATTTACAAAAACAAGTGGTCACCCTTGCTGTGGATCACCAGGCTGATAACTGGTTCGTGTTATGAACTAGCCAGTTGGCTCAGCCTCCCAAGTAGCTGGGATTACAGGCATCCACCACAACGCCTGGCTAATTTTGTATTTTAGTAGAGATGGGGTTTCACCATGTTGGCCAAGCTGGTCTTGAACTCCTGACCTCAAGGTGATCCTCGGCCTTCAAGTGCTAGGATTACAGGCATGAGCCACCATGCACAGCCATAATACGAACTTTCTTTCCAGGGTCAGAACAAAGAGCCAGAGGTACTATTCATTCTGGTATATATTTGTCTCTAAATGACCTGCATAATCTTGAAATTTTCTGCAGAACATTGTACTTTTAGAATATGCTTATATCTTACCAACTATGCATTCAATTTTTTTTTCTGTCTAACTTAAATTCATTCTGCTTTTAACTGAAACATGATCCTTCTTATTCTATTCATGGAAAGGAGTCCACTAGCCTGGGAGCCTGGGTACTACTTTATCAAATAGTTACTTCTCTTATGCTTTCAGGTAGTTCTTTGTTTTGTATAGTTTTCTAGCATATCAATGTCTTTAAAAACAACTAGCCAGGTGTGGGGGCTGATGCCTGTAATCCCAGTGCTTTGGGAGGCCAAAGTGAGGTGATTGTTTGAGCCCAGGAATTCAAAAAACAGCTTGGGCAATATAAGAGACCTGGTCTCTACAAAAAAAAACCAAAAAAAAAAAACAAAAAAAAATTAGCCAGGTGTGGTGGTATGTACCTATCATGCCAGCTACTTGGGAGGCTGAGGTGGGAGGATCACTTAAGCTGGGGAGGTTGAGGCTGCAGTGAACCATGATCACACCATTGCCCTCCAGCCTGAGCAACACAGTGAGAGACTGTCTCAAAAAAACAAAACAAGGCCTGGCATGGTGGCTCATGCCTGTAATCCCAGCACTTTGGGATGCTGAGGTGGGCAGATCACCTGAGGTCAGGAGTTTGAGACCTGCCTGGCCAACATAGGGAAACCCCATCTCTACTAAAATACAAAAATTAGCTGGGCGTGGTGGCGGGCGCCTGTAATCCCAGCTACTCAGGAGGCTGAGGCAAGAGAATCACTTGAACCCGGCAAGTGGAGGTTGCAGTGAGCTGAGATCACACCACTGCACTCCAGCCTGGGCGACACAGCAGGACTCCATCTCAAAACGAAATAAAACTTAAAATGATCTTCAGAAAGAATCATAATGACAAAAGCACATGACTGGGAATTTGTTGAATTAAACATTTTTTAGGCTACAAATGATAAAAAGCAAGCTGAAATTGTCTTCACATTCAGATGGATCAAATTCTAAAATAACACGTAGGGAAGGGACTTGTTTCTGCCTTCTCTTAGCTCTGTCCATTTCTGTATCACTCTGTTCTGAGACAGGTTGTCCACTCATGGTGTCCCCAGGTAGCCCCAAGCTTACATTTTTGCCAGTAAAGCCCAGTGAAAAATAGAAATTCTGTTTTCCAGTTAGTTCCAATACAAGTTTTGAGTCCGACTTTCATGGGTCAATACTGAAGATCTTCCAATCACAGAGGCCTGAGATGGTGTATATGCCGATCACCAGAGCCTGGGCCATTTGCCCTAGGCTGACTTTTCTGTAGTCCCCAGTCCGAGCTACAGAGATGGGAGTAGGCAGTGGTGTTTCCTCCCATGTTAGTTTCTTATTGCTGTTGTAAATATTTACCACAAACTGAGTGGCTTAAAACAACACAGATTTGTTAATCTTACAGTTCTGGAGGTCGGAAATCTGAAACGGGTTCTACTGGACAAAACTCAAGGTGTTGGCAGGGCTGTGTTCTTTCAGGAGGCTCTCAGGACAGTCTGTTTCTTTGCCTTCTGTGGCTTCCAGAGGCCACTTGCATTTCTTGGCTCATGGCTTTCTTCTCCCTGGGAAGCCAGCAGTCGCTTTGCTCTAATCTTTGCTTCTGTCCTCACCTCTCCTCCCCCTGACTCTCCTCCTCCTCTTTCACTTACTGGGATCTTTGTGATTACATTGAGCTCACCTGGATAATCTCCCTATTCCAATACCCTTAACTTAATCACATCTGAAAAGTCCTTTTGTCATGTAAGGTGGAATATTCAGATTCCAGCCATTTGGAAGTGGGCATCTTTGGGGGGTCATGATTCTGCCTGCCACATCCCTTAAATCAGGGAGCTGTTACTAGGTGAAGGGGGATCAGATTCTAGGCAGGTGAACCTGCAGGCTAGTTTCCAATTCAATTATTTAGGTAGCTGCATGATTTAGGTAAATAACTTAATCTTTCTAGGTCTTAGCTTTCCCACTTGTAAAACAAGGAAGTTGTAATGGGCAATCTTGCTTAGACTCCCTTCCAAATCTCACATTTGGTAATAGATGTGTAGCATCCAAAGCTGGTGAGTGTGTGGTGGAATGAGGACTTCGTGCACTGTTGGTGGGAATGTGCATCTTTTGGGAATATAGCCTCATTATCTAATAAAATTATAAATTTGAACACTTTGATCCAGCACCCCCAGAAAAAAGTACCAGAATATAAAGATAAGTAGTTCTATTTTTTCTTTTTGCTATTTCATATGAGTATATATTTCTATATATACATCTGAATCTTTGCAGCCATATTATGTATATATGACACATATATGTCACAGTAGCTTACATCTGCAATCCCAGCACTTTGGGAGGCTGAGTAAGGAGGATCATTTGAGCCCAGGAATTCGACCTGGGCAACAGAGTGAGACTCTGTCTTTTTTAAAAAAAATTAGCTGGGCATGGTGGTATGCGCTTGTGGTCCCAGCTAGTTGGGGGGCTGAAGTGGGCAGATCACTTGAGCCAGGGAGCTCAAGGCTGCAGTGAGCCATGCCATGGCACTCTAGCCTGGGTGACAAAGAGAGACCCTCAAAAAAAAAAAAAGAAAAAAAGACACATGTATATATATTATACACATGTATCATGGTAGCAAAAAAATCACTTGTTTCTTTAGTTGTTTCTACAATGGAAAGGTTCAAAAATAAGGAAATTTAGAATAAATTATGATACATCCGGCTGGGTGCAGTGGCTCACACCTGTAATCCCAGTACTCTGGGAGGCTGTGGGGGGCAGATCACTTGAGGTCAGGAATTTGAGACCACCCTGGTCAATGTGGTGAAACCCCGTCTCTACTAAAAATACAAAAATTAGCTGGGCGTGGTGGCTTGTGCCTGTAGTCCCGGCTACTTGGGGGGCTGAGGCAGGAGAATCACTTGAGCCTGGGAGGCAGAGGATGTAGTGAGCTGAGATCATGTTACTGCACTCCAGCCTGGGTGATAGAGGGAGACTCCGTCTCTAAAACAAAAAACAAAAAACGAAAAACAAAAGAATCCAATATGTCTATACATTACTTGAAGAGAAATCTTTGAAATTTTATTAGGTAAAAAAAGAAAATTGTAGAATATTATGTATAGTCTGATCCTATTTTGGAAAATTAAAAAACAAGAGAAAAAAGTATATGTGCATATGTTAGGGTAGGTAGCTAGGCAGACATGAGCAGGGCAGGAGAGCCCCCCAAAAGGAATGTCAGGCGACTATCAGATGATGGCCAGGTGGTTGTTAAACTGTCTTTCTACAATAATAATTGATCACAGCGGTGCCAGAGGAAGGCAGTCTCCAACAGATAGAGAATACCTGAAGCTAGTGATCAGCAGCTTCCTAATAAGATCTTGGGAGTTGGAAGAGTGGGCTCAAGCACGTGCAGTAAGAGGCAAAATGGCAGAATTTAACTGGTATATGACCTTCCTCTAGGAACAATTGACTGGTAAGGGAAAAATGCTTCAAATGAGCATGTGTACAACTTCAGTAAGTGCACTGCACATGCAGCCCCTCCCAAATGCTGGCAGGCCATTGCACATGCAGACAGCCCAGCCCAACAAAAAATCAAAGGAGGAGAGACACAAAACCCCAGAAGCATGACAATATATAAAACCCCATGTCAAAGGTCAAACAGGGCACTTGGATCTTTCAAGATGCCCATTTGGCCCTCTTCCAAGTGTGTTTTACTTCCTTTCATTCCTGCTCTAAAACTTTTATAATAGACTCTCACTCCTGCTCAAAAAACTTGCCTTATGCTCCTTGGATGTATTCTTTGTTCTGAGGAGGCAAGAATTGAGTTGCTGCAGACCCATATGGGTTCACTGCTGCTAACACATCTGTATTTGTGTATCTTTGTATGAGCATAGAGAAAGTTATGAAAGCCTCTTAAAAGTGATTACTTTTGGGAAGGTGTGATTGGATGAGGGTGGAGAGGTTGTTACCCTTTTAAATTACTCAAGTAATTAACAAAGACATTACATTTGAAAACAAAACTTTATGGTCAAGGCTGGCCCTATTAAATACCACTCCTGGCCCTCTTCCCTCATTATATGTGGTTTTCCTGAGATTTTCTGTGTATTTGCATGGTTATATATGTACATAGGGAGAATTCAGAATTTTTAAAAATACATGATACCACGTTGTATGGATTTTTCTATAATATACCTTTTCACTCCACAGTGGTTCTTTTTTTGTTATGTGTCCATGTTAGTACATGTAAACTCTCTAACCCCTTTTTAATTGCTGCATAGGATGCCTTAGCAAATAACCATCTATTTAGCCATTCCTCTACTGGCGGGCAGTTAAGACTGTTTCTATTTTTTAGCTATTAGAAACAGTGCCACAGGGGCCACTCGTGTACAAGCCTCCTTGAACACATGTTTATATTTCTCCAGGAGAGACACCACTAGTAAAATTGCTGGGTAATAGTGTATGACATTTGAAAAATATTTTTAAAGTAGATTCAGGCCCGGTGTGGTGTCTCTCCCCTGTAATCCCAGCACTTCAGGAGGGCGAGGCAGGAGGATTGCTAAGGCCAGGAGTTTGTGACGAGCCTGGGCAACATAGTGAGAGTTCACTTCTACAAAAACTTAAAAAAAAAAAAAGAGACTATAGTATGTTCTGTAGAATTGCCTTTAAAAGAGGCCATGACAATTTACATTTTATAATCTGAAGGATATTTAAAAAATTATTGTCTAATTTAAAACAGGCATGTCTTAATTAATAAAAAACAAAGAAAATCCATAAAATTGTTTTTGAATTCCCTTTGTTCTCCAAATGTGAACAGAGATGTGGATTTTCACCTTTCCTGACTTCCTCCAGGGAGTCCTCCCAGGTGAGCAGGAGATGGAGAAGGTAGCCTCGGATAGCAAAGATTAATGAGAGTCTTCAGAGAGCTTGTTTCTGTCCCCTGGAACTTACCTGATAAGCAAGAAAAAGTCACAAATTTACTATATATTGAGTATGCCTAGTCTCAAAATCTGAAATCCAAAAGGCCCAAAATCTAAAACTTTTTGAATGCTGACCAGCATAAAATAAATGCTCCTTGGGGCATTTCAGATTTTCCTACTGGGGATGCTTAGCTAGTGTAATGTAAGAATTCCAAAACCCAAAACGTTTTGAAATGCCAAATACTTCTGGTCCCAAACAGTCCCAAGAATTTCGACTAAAGGATGCTCAACCTGTATTTGGTGTTTTATTTATAGTTCCAGCATGAGAGAAAGGCATCTCTGAGTTTCAGAAAAGATTTTGGTTGAGCGTATGAAAATATTGGCTGAAGAAAGAAAAGGCCTTTAGAATTTACAGAAACATGAAATGGAAATGGCTCTTCCTCTGACTTAGGCAGTGAATGTAGAACACACCCGGAGAGCTTAATGGGATCTTTCATAGAAATGAAACTTCTCAACAAATGTTTGTCAGCTTAGGTGAGGTTCTTAGCTAAGGCACCAGTAGTGGACTTCGATATTCTTTTACAAGTGTATCACTCACCAGCAGAGGGGGCCAAAGAGCTTTCCACGGTTTGGAAACATCCTGGCGTCAGAGAAAGCATCAGTATCACCTTTGCCTAACAGTGCAGCACATATAAAAATGTTTAAATTTGGTGTCCAACAAGAAATGCCATTTTGGTCATTTTCTTAAAGAGGTAATTTTAACTTATATATAGAAGGACATACACACATTGTTAAAATGCAAATACAAAGAATTAATACAAGAAGGCTTTTTGTATATAAAAACAAAATGTTTTAAAAGACAGCACTGGGGCTGACTCAGAACTATGTATTTTAGACACTGCTCCCCCAGTAACCAGTTTGGAAACCTCTGGGATAGCTAATGGCTTCCCTCAGGTAGGGAGTTGCCCTCTCCTTAAAAACTCCCTGCTGGAGGGACAGAAAGGGTGACTTTTGTGGTTCTGGCTTTGTCCTATGGCCCTTTGGATTCCTTCCCACCTTACTGATCATGGCAGTGGAGTGGGTGGTGGCTGGAGGAGAGGCAAAAAGAGCATGTTTCTGTTCTAAACAACTGTCATGTAGGGGCTCTGTGTTGATAAAAACACCCATGCTTTTAATTTCACATAATTTGTGGTTTAATTTGGCTATTGCAGTGACAGTCAAGAGATGATTCTCTTTGGAGAGGCTGAGAAGAAAAGGAAAGAGACTCCAATCAGGGTGTGTTAAACTTTTTAAATAAAAAACGAACACTAGGAGGCAGCAAACCACTGTTCGGGGGAGCGTCTGCACAAATTTAGTAAGGCCCAAAGATTGTTTTCCTGAACACGTGATGTGTTTGTTAAACATCCTCTAAAAAGGGATGTCTGCTGTCAGGCTGCTTTTACCTGAATGGTAGTTTCAATCTTTACGCTGTCTGTACTTTTCAGTTTCCTCCACACGTTCCGATATCTGCCATCTTCTCATGGAGCACATTCACCATGCCACACTCAGTGTTTCCGCACTCTGGGCTTCTTAAAGGGAGCCCTCCTGGTGCCTCCCACGAAGACTGCTAACACTGATCTCCAAAACCACGCACCTCGTCGGGGAACAGGCGACTTGAACAGCTCACTTCCTGCATCTTGAGGGATGAGGAGCTGGAGGTTTCCACCTGCTGGGTCTCTGTATTAGTCTGTTTTCACACTGCTGTTAAAGACATATCTGAGACTGGGTAATTTATAAAGAAAAAGAGGTTTAATGGACTCACAGTTCCACGTGGCTGGGGAGGCCTCACGATCACGGCAGAAGGTGAAAGGCACACAAGAGAGAAAAGAGAACCAAGCAAAAGGGATTTCCCCTTATAAAACCAACATATCTCCCGAGACTTATTCACTACCGCGAGAACAGTATGGGGGAAACTGCCCCCATGATCCAATTATCTCCCACCGGGTCCCTCCCACAACATGTGGGAATTATGGAAGCTATAATTCAAGATGAGATTTGGGTGGTGACACTGCCAAACTGTATCAGTCTCTGAGTTAATACAGATTCTGCCAAGACCTCCTCCTGCCCTCCAGGTGATAGGAGAACCCTAGGGGTCCTATTCAAGTAAGCATGTTCACAGGGGTGACCTTGCACTGTCCTGAGGGACGTTCCATATAGGCAAAGGCTAAATTTTGTTTGGCTAGATATTTTATTCTAAACCACCCAAGCCTATTTCCTCTGCTGACTCTGGGAATTAGTACCCAGAAGAGAGAGATATATATAATTATATATATATAATTAAAACTTAATAAATAAAATTTATATATATATATAAATTGTATTTATTAATTTTTAATTTCAACTTTTTAGATTCAGGGGGTACCTGTGCAGGTTTCTACATGGGTATATTGCAGCCCTGTAGTGAATATAGTACCCAGTAGGTAGTTTTTCAACCCATGCCCCCTCTTCTTCCCTCCCGCCTCTAGCAGTCTGTTGTTCTCATGTTATGTCCGTGTGTGCTCAGCGTTTAGCTCCCACTTATAAGTGAGACCATGCAGCATTTGGTTTTCTGTTCCTGTGTTAATTCACTTAGGATTCTGGCATCCAGCTCCATCCATGTTGCTGCAAAGGATATGATGTCCTTCCCTTATATGGCTGTGTAGTATTCTGTGGTGTATATATACCACATTTTCTTTACAGGATATCTTTGCATAATTAAATTATTATTATTATTTTTTTTTCAAATTAAAACTTCGCATAATTTATCCAAGTTGGTGGGGGGCGGGGGAAGAAGGCACGTTGCCTTTTGCTTGTATGAAGTGGTCAAATATAGCTGTTACAGGCAAGAGGATGGCGCTTTTCAGCTAGGACTCATATGGACCTTGGTACCACGTGATGCTTTCTGGTAAGTGCTGCTGAGGTGCCATCAGAGCCCAGAGTATTGGGTTATGGTGTCATTTAGCCATGAGCTGTGTGGCCTTGAACAGACCATGTAACCTCTGTTTCCTCATTTGTAAAATGAAGAAGTGAGCCTGGAAGTGAGCCTAGAAGTGCACCTCTGAATCTGATTTGAAGCAAGTAGATCACCATGCCCCATATTCTTTTACGGGATCACATTTGTAACTGCCTGTGATGGTCAATATTGAGTGTCAACTTGACTGGATTAAAGGATGCAAAGTATTGTTCCTGGCTGTGTCTGTGCCAAAGGAGATGAACATTTGAGTCAGTGGACCGGGAGAGGCAGGCCCACTCTCAATCTGGGTGGCCACAATCTAATCAGCTGCCAGTATGGCTAGATTAAAGCAGGCAGAATGTGGAAGGACTAGACTGGCAGAGCCTTTCAGTCTTCATCTTTCTCCAATGCTGGATGCTTCCTGCCCTTGAACGTCAGACTCCAAGTTCTTCAACTTTTGGACTGTTTGACTTACATCAGTGGTTTGCCAGGGGCTCTTGGGCCTTGGGCCACACACTGAAGGCTGCACTGTCAGCTTCCCTAGTTTTGAGGTTTTGGGATTTGGACTGGCTTCTTTGCTGCCCAGCTTGCACACAGCCTATTGTGGGACTTCATCTTGTGATTGTGTGAGTCAATATTCCTTAATAAACTCTCTGTCATATATACATCTATCCTATTAGTCCTGTCTCTCCAGAGAGCCCTGATTAATTACACTGCTCAATGGGTTCTTCTTGCTCACTGCGCAGATGAGTTGATTTACTAAGACAGGATAATTATGATAGAGTTTAATACATGTAGAGCCAGCTAAACAGGAGACCAGAATTAGCCTTCCTGAAAATTTGGAGGCTAGGGTTTTTCAAGGATAGTTTGGTGAGCAGGGTGAGCTGTGCTGATTTGTTGGGGGTGCAATCAGGGGAGCGGGGAAATCAGTTCTCATGCGCTGAGTCCACTTCTGGGTGGGGGCCACAGAGGAGGTGCTGGTCCAGGTGGAGTCATCCCGTTGTCAGACATGCAAAAGGCTGAGAAGACATCTTAAATGGCCAATCTTAGGTTCTAATAATTGGGGAAACTGCAATTCTTGTGTCCTTTGGTCCAATGACTGGTAATCATTTAACTATGCCTACATTTAGCAGAATTTAAGCCCCTCTCATAATCCTAAACTTGTGGCCTTTTATTAGTTTAACAAAGGTAGTTTAATTTTGGGAAGTGCTATTATCATTTGAACTATAAACTAAATTTCTCCCAAAGTTAGTTCAGCCCATGCCCAGGAATGACCAAGGGCTGTTTGGAGGTTAAAGGCAAGATGGAGTTGGTTAGGTCAGGTCTCTTTCACTGTCATGATTTTCTCAATGTTGTAACTTTTGCAAAGGTAGTTTCACAATCTCCAGTGGTGGGCCCCTGGTGTGCATTTGCATGTGGTGGTGGTGGTAATAGTGGGGGAACCCCCAGGTAATTCTGGTTTGCTCCCCAGGATGTGAACATCCAGGCTAGATCATTGCTAGTATTCCTTCTGACATTCATTCATTCATTCATCAGATATTCATCAAAAATATGTTGATATAAAGGTCTTTATGAGTCAATTTTGAATTCTGGTCCAGTAAAAAGTTGCCAGATAGATTATACAGACTATGCCAAGCAGACCTACACAGACACACACATGTACACACACACAATTTTTGGTGTGTTCCAATTAGTATGGTAATAGGTACTTGCTTAGGTTACATTAATATCATTATTTATTTACCAAGTCAGAGTGACTTCACAGTAGTTGACAAAATGAGACCTCCTAGGACACATAAGCCAAGAAATGAGTAAAATTGAATTAAGTAGCTGTATTACTCCATTCTCACTCTGCTAATAAAGACATACTTGAGACTGGGTAATTTATAAAGGAAAGAGATTTAATTGACTCACAGTTCAGCATGGCTGGGGAGGCCTCAGGAAACTTACAATCATGGCGGAGGGGGAAGCAAACAAATCCTTCACGTGGTGGCAGCAAGGAGAAGTGCAGAGCAAAGTGGGGGAAAAGCCCCTTATAAAACCATCAGATCTTGTGAGAACTCTCTCACTATCACGAGAACAGCATGGAGGTAATTGCCCCCATTCAATTCAATTACCTCCCATCAGGTACCTCCCATGACACGTGGGGATTATAGAAACTACAGTTCAAGATGAGATTTGGGTGGGAATGCAGCCAAACCATATCAATAGCTGACTCATAAACTGCCCTGGAAAGAGAATCTGACGTCCTAGTGCCAGCTGCCACTCTGCCGCCTACTGATAGTGTGATCTTGGTCAAGAAAGTTGGCAAAATGCCTTAAGTTTTCTCCTCTTTACTAATTATTACTTTTCAAAGAGGATTAATCAAACTCATTGCTTGTTTTTTTTTGGGATGAATATTAGGATTAATGAGATAATGTGTGCAAAAACTCTTTGTGAATTATAAAGAGCTATAAGCCTTAATATTAATTTTGCCTTATTGCTATCACTACTCTATCAAGCAGGGGCAGTGGTATTTTCCTTTCAGGCTATGACTCTTAAAGGTAGCAACAGATGATCTTGGTTTTAGTTTGTAAGTGGTGAATAATCTCTCTGGGTTTTCTCTGTCACTTTCCATGAACCATAACAACCCATGTCTTTGTATTATTGGCCTTAGCTTACCCCTCTCCAAAGCTTCCTCCCGCCTCATCCACTAAAAAATGCACCCTGTGGTCCCCAGCGCCTCAGCTGAAACCTTTTCCACTATGGTTCTGTAAATGTAAGGCTTTGTGGTGAGCTCTGGCCGTGGAGATACAAAAGCTGCATCATAGTTTATTAGGGACTGGCTTTCTAGGAAAACAAAGCAGAGTGGGAGAGATGCTGGCTTCAGTGTGTCTGTGCTTTGTCCTCCTTATCCCTTCCCTGAGGTGCGGGGGACTTTTGCAGCCCCATTTTGGGCCTCAAATTAAGCCTTTCCTGCTTCACATGTTGAGGGTCCTCATCATACTCCCCCTTCCTTTCTGGATTGAGGAGAAAGGTTGGTGCATTTGTGTCCTGCCTTACAAGAGGGATGAACACAAACAGCATATTTACTGAGAGAGGCATTTTGGGATCAGAGAGACTAATGCAATGGGTCTGGAGGTGCACATAGCAGGATGCTATGGTTCCTGGGGAATGTGGTGCCTTGTCTCCTCATGTTTCTCCTCCCCAAGGGAAAGGGGAGGCATTAGATGACCTTGTCAGGGTCACTCTTCGTATTCATGCCCTAATGAGGGCTCTTCAAGCAGCTGAAGCACAATTTATTTCTAACTTTCCACACACACTAGTGGGGGAAATTTTGGGATCACCAAAGAGGACTTAGGAGATGGCCATCCTTGTACCCTGAACCACTAACTCCTGTAGCCCCTATACCTTCTCTGTGGGGCAGTGGCTCTGTCCCGGGACACATGCTTTTCCATTAGCAGTGGTTCCTACTGAAGACAGTTGGGATGTCGGGTCCTCCTCATCAGCACTGAACTTGGGCAGTCTCTGAGCTTTGGGATCAGGGCTCCTCACACTGTCTGTGGTGGAGGAAGAGCTTTAAGAAAATTCCCAATCCATCACAGACTGATATTTGTATAAAAACAAATTTTTGCCTTTGTAAAAAATAAAATGAAAAAATCCAATACAAGCCCCACTTAAAAAAATTATTTGATTTTAACAGATATAATAGTCTGTCAAATTGCTATCAAAGCTTTAGAAGACTTTCTATTACTGGCACACTTGGTTTCTCAAGCCACCCACTTGGCCCTCTTCCAAGCTGTACTTTTCTTTTTTTCTTTCCTCACTGTTCTGAAGCTCTTAAATAAACTTTCACTCCTGCTTTGAGAAAAAGAGACTTTGCATTACTACAAGAAACAATTCAGTAACAAATGGTTTTCCCCCTGGGGCAGGTGCATTGACCAAACTTTGGGAAGCCCTGCTCTGGAGGACTTAGAGAGCCTACAGGCTCCTGTCTGGGGCCCACCACTATGTGACAGGCAGGGGGCACACTCCCTGTGCCTTGGCTTCCTTACGTGTAGAACAGGGGTCACGACACTGCCTCCCTCATAGAGTTGTTGTGAAGATGAAATGGGTTAGTACGTGTGCCTCCTAGAATAGAACATGGCTACTGTGCTCAGGTGTGAGCCAAATGTGATCAGTCTTCATTTACAATCAGCTCCTTAGGCTGGATGCTGTTTGTATCACTGGGATGGGAGCTGAACCACCTGAATTTTGGAACCACCTGACTTGTGCCCTTCTCGTTGGATAGCAAGACTTTCCTTTTCTTACAAATACTCATTTAGGTACATTGAAACTGTTGGAACTGCAAACGTTTTAGGCTTTTGCTTTTTCTGCTTTTTTTTTTTTTTACAGTTTGCCTATATTTTTGCTTGGAAAATGAGACTTTATTGAGTGAATCTGTTTATCTTCTTTATTTTTGGTTAGTTTCTCTTTCTAGTTAAAATATACAAAAATTTTTAGACTCATAGCATGGCAGTGGGATGTTTAGATCTAAAATAAACTGTTTTGTCAAAACTAAAAAACAACAAGAACTTGTCTAATCCATGTACCTTTTCCTTTAGAAATCACAAATTTTCTTTTAGACTAAGGGCACTATTCCTTTTAATTAGTATAGAACATCTTATTTCTGGTGATGTTTTAGGTTTTGACATGCCCTAAAGGCAGAACACGTTAGTGCCATGTTTTAAACAACTAAATCATTCTTATCAAGTCATTGGCCTAAAACTGAAATCTATAGCATAAACATGCCAAAATGACTGTTTTACTGTATTTCACCAGAACTTGGCCTCATGTTTGCATTAGACTTTTTCTAAAATACAACAACAACAACAACAAAAAAAAACGAGTGAGAAATTTCTACTTACATTGTGAATCCTATTTCTCCACAGGCTTCTGTTTTGTTTAGGAGTTGCCTTTGACAGTGTTTTGAGCACAAAATAAAGGCTGTGCAGTATTTCTGTGTTTTAATGTTGCGTTCAATTCTGGAGGGAAAAGTTGGTCAGATGAACACTTGATCTTTGTGTTTCTGTGCAGAGTAAATACACTACAGTAACAACATTCCCAGGGATCTCAGTTTTCTGTGGTGATTCCTAAATATCTCACCTGTGTGTTACTAGGACTCACCTGCTCATGAGTTATAAAGAAGCTAAATGGACAATAATAATTCACTACTCACAGGGTTGGGTATCTACTTCAAGTGCCAATGGACACCTGCTTCACAATGGCTCCTGCCTCTGCTGCAGGCTCTCCCCTAGAAGGTGTGCCCAGGGTTCTTTGCTTGCTCTTCCTGAGTTGCTGACTGATTGCTTCATTCCTTAAAATCTTGACTGAACAATTACCAAGCTGTGTTCCTTGATGAACTGGGGGCTGCCAACTGCCAACTCTGAACTATCCTCTGTCTCATGTGTAGCAAAGCGGTCTGCAGTTCCTATAGCTTCTGCCAGAAGGCCATCTCAGGATGGAGTCCCGTCCTGAGTCCTGGGTACCTGATTATGAGGACAGTGGACAGACTGTGCTGTTGGCTCCTCCTTTGTCTTTCCCTTCAGGCACAGCCACCGAAAGTTTCCTTAACTGTACTCATTCAGCTGATAATACCCATTCAAATCAAGTCTTGCAAAGCCCTTCTCCCAGTCTTCTGGATTTGTTCAGACATAGTATATAAATGTACATGATGAATTTATATATATATTTATTATTTTATATAATATATAATAATATATATTATATTTTATATATATCAGCTTACTGCAGCTCGACCTCCAGGGGTCAAGTGATCCTTCCACCTTAGCCTCCACAGTAGCTTGGACCATGGGTGTCCAGTACCACACCTGGCTAATTTTATGTATTTTTTGTAGAGATGAGGTCTTACTATGTTGCTCAGGCTGGTCTCAAACTCCTGGGTTCAAGTGATCCTCCCACCTTGGCCTCCCAAAGTGCTGGGATTACAGGTGTAAGCTACTGTGCCTGGCCCTGCGTGATACATTTAATTAGAGTGTTTCTTTTTGGATAATGTGGTAACTAACTACTGGTGTCAAATTTATTATTTGAAGTAGTCATGAGAAAATAATGTAAGTATTTGAAGCATTTCAATTGTACTGATTGAAGAAATATTTATTTGAAATAGATAAATGCTATTGGTCCCTCTCTAACCCCTTCAGGCACAATGTCTGCCACTAAGTGGTAGAGTGTGGAATCACTTCCAAGAGCCCCATGAAAGTGATCATCTTGTCTGACAGAAAAGGGAAGTCACCTGAGCATATCTGCTCTGGCCCATTGTCTCTCCTCTTTTCTGGGTCTCCAATTTAACCTACTTTTGATCTTCTCACCGTGGCCTTTATGTCTCTTATCCTCCTTTCTACATACCATTTCTTTTACTCTCTGTGTTTCATTCTATTTCTTGTGACATATCTTCCAGTTCACTAATTCTTTCTTCAGCTTTCCCTATTTTGCTGATAACTCAGTACATTGTTTCAAATTTTGGTTATTGTATTGTTTAGTTCCTGAATTTCAACTTGTTTCCTTTTCAAATCTGCAATGTAACTTTCTACCTTTTCCACTTCTTTGACGAAATCATTTAGTTTTTGTTTTGATCTCTTTGAGCACATTAATTATAGTAGTTTTATAGTTTGTGTCTCATAATTTCACTATCTGGACTACCTGTATGTATAATTCTGCTGCCATTTGTGCTGGTTGTTGTTCATGTTGCCCTGTCTCTTTGAGGACTGGTTATATTTTATTGGGTGTTGGATCATTGTCTTTGAAAACATTTCTTGTAGAAATAATTTGAGGCCTAGAATATATTTTTTCCCAAGGAGAATTTTCTTTTGCTTCTGCTAGGTGTTGGAGGTACCTGGAAGTACAATCCAGGATCACATCAATTTAACTGCAGGGCTTAAGACTTTGTGGGCCACACAAATGACATGCAGTCAGACTGCAAATGAGAGCAGGTTTAACTGCAGTTTGCATTTATTTCTAGGATGCAACCGTCAGCATACCAACCCCAAGCACTGGAGTCCCCCTTTAACAGGGTCTAGATGCTGCCTTTCCCCCTGCTATTCTCATAAGGTGTCAAAAGTCCTGCTCTCCTTTTATCTGTCTCTTCAGGACAAAGGCAGCCCAGGTGTGGGTCCCACTCTCTGAATTTTTATTTTTTACTAGATCATGGCCAAATAATTCCTCATTCTCTTGTTAGCTTTTTGATCCTTTTACAATTTTTTTTTGTATATTTCATCCGGCTTTTAAAAATTCAATTCAGGAGAAGAGTTGGTTTGAATTATCCAGTCTATCTTTAATGGAAATAGAATGGGGGAGCAGATCTGTAAAGGCTGGCTAGTGCCTGTCTCCAAAGAGAAAAATTTCCAGCTGCTTGCTCTCTGCTTCAAAGCCCATCAGAAGTCAGCTCTGAGCCCATCGGAGCCCTCTGGTGCAACAAAGAAAGGAAATTGCCTGAGGTCCTGCAGTCCTGTGGTTTTATATCACATAGCCAGGCAAAATAAAACTTCAATGAGTCTTGTACACTATTAGCCATTACATTCTCACTCTGTTGCCAACATCCCAAGCCTGTGAAATGTGAGGAAAGCACCTGGTGGCTAAGATAAAACAACAAAACCATGCTCTCCAGGCCTGAGCTGTAGCTCAGGCAAAGCAAGTACTTACTTTTGCACTGCCTTGTAATATAGACTGTGCATTTGTGTGATAGTTTTTCAAGTGTCGGCTGCACTAGCTTTCAAAATTTAGGATGTATGAGTTTTAGGAGAGCTTGCTACAACACAGATTGCTGACTATACCCTGAGTTTTCAATTCAGTAAGTCTTGCCTAGAGTCTGCAAATTTGTATCTCTCCCAAGATTCCATGTGATGCTGCTGGTTTGGAAACCACATTTTGAGAATTGAGAAACCAAATTGAGAATCCTGTCTACTCCATTCTTTGGACTATAAGACTCAGATAGGGACTGTAACTCATCCTCCTTGGTCTCTCTTACCAGCTGACTCAGTACTATGACCCATGTAGAACGTTTTAATGTAATAATCTGATATGGTCTGGCTCTGTGACCTCACCCAAATTTCACCTTGAATTGTATTCCCATAATTCCCACATGTTGTGAGAGGGTGGGAGATAATTTGAATCATGGGGGCAGTTTCCCCCATACTGTTCTCATGGTAGTGAATAGGTCTTACGAAATATGATGGTTTTATCAGGGATTTCTGCTTTTACATCTTCCTCATTTTCTCTTGCTGCCACCATGTAAGAAGTGCCTTTCACCTCCCACCATGATTCTGAGGCCTCCCCAGCCATGTGGAACTGTAAGTCCAGTTAAACCTCTTTTTCTTCCCAGTCTTGGGTATGTCTTTATTAGCAGTGTGAAAACAGACTAATACAGTAAATTGGTAACAGTAGAGTGGGATGTTGCTGAAAAGATACCCGAAAATGTGGAAGCAAGTTTGGAACTGGGCAACAGACAGATGCTGGGACAGTTTAGAGGGTTCAGAAGAAGACAGGAAAATGTGGGAAAGTTTGGAACTTCCTAGAGACTTGTTGAATGGCTTTGACTAAA
This sequence comes from Pongo pygmaeus, assembly GCF_028885625.2. Lineage (NCBI taxonomy): Eukaryota > Metazoa > Chordata > Mammalia > Primates > Hominidae > Pongo > Pongo pygmaeus. The sequence continues at coordinate 62,611,148 of NC_072377.2, forward strand.
ATACTGGTAATGATATGGACAATGAAATCCAGGCTGAGGTGGTCTCAGATGGAAATGAGAAACTTGTTGGGAACTGGAGCAAAGGTGACTCTTGTTATGTTTTAGCAAAGAGACATTTTGCCCCTACCATAGAGATTTGTGGAACTTGAACTTGAGAGAGATGATTTAGGGTATTTGGCAGAAGAAGTTTCTAAGCAGCAAAGCATTGAAGAGGTGACTTGGGTGCTATTAAAGGCATTCAGTTTTAAAAGGGAAGCAGAGCATAAAGGTTTGGAAAATTTGAAGCCTGACAATGTGATAGAAAACAAAATCCCATTTTCTGAGGAGAAATTCAGACTGGCTGCAGATATTTGCATAAGTAACAAGGAGCTGAATGTTAATCCCCAAGACAATGGGGAAAATGTCTCCAGGCCATGTCAGAGACCTCTGTGGCAGCCTCTCTCATCACAGACCCGGAGGTCTAGGAGGAAAAAATGGTATTGTGGGCAGGTCCCAGGATCCCCATGCTGCATGCAGTCTAGGGATTTGGTGTCCTGTGTCTCAGCTGCTCCAGCTGTGGCTGAAAGGGGCCAATATAGAGCTTGGGCCATGGTTTCAGAGGGTGCAAGCCCCAACCCTTGGCAGCTTCCACATGGTGTTGAGCTTGGGGGTGCAAAGAAGTCAAGAATTGGGGCTTGGGAACCTCCACCTAGATTTCAGAAGATGTATGGAAATGCCTGGATGCCCAGACAGAAGTTTGCTGCAGGGGCGGGGCCATCATGGAGAACCTCTGCTAGGACAATGCAGAAGGGAAATGTGGGGTTGGAGCCCCTACACAGAGTCCCTACTGGGGAACTGTGTAGTGGAGCTGTGAGAAGGGGGCCACCATCCTCCAGATCCCAGAATGGTAGATCCACCTACGACTTGCACTGTGCACCTGGAAAAGCCGCAGACACTCAACACCAGCCCATGAAAGCAGCTGGGAGGGAGGCTGTACCCTGCAAAGCCACAGGGGCAGAGCTGTCCAAGGCCATGGGAACCCACCTCTTACAGCAGTGTGACCTGGATGTGAGACCCAGAGTCAAAGGAGATCATTTTGAAGCTTTAAAATTTGACACTCTGCTGGATTTTGGACTTGCATGGGCTCTGTAATCCTTTTGTTTTAGCCAATTTCTCCTATTTGGAATGGCTGTATTTACCCAATACCTGTATCCCCATTGTATCTAGGAAGTAACTCGCTTGTTTTTGATTTTACAGGCTCATAGGCGGAACGGACTTGCCTTGCCTCAGATGAGACTTTGGACTTTTGGATTAATGCTGAAATGAGTTAAGACTTTGGGGGACTGTTGGGAAGGCATGATTGGTTTTGAAATGTGAGGACATGAGATTTGGAGGGGCCAGGAGTGGAATGATATGGTTTGGCTCTGTGTCCCCACCTAAATCTCATCTTGAATTGTACTCCCATAATTCCCCCATGTTGTGGGAGGGACCTGGTGGGAGATAATTTGAATCATGGCGGGTGGTTTACCCCATACTGTTCTCATGGTAGTGAATAGGTCTCACAAGATCTGATGTTTTATCAGGGGTTTCTGCTTTTGCGTCTTCCTCATTTTCTCTTGCCACCACCATGTAAGAAGTGCCTTTTGCTCACCTCCGCCATGACTTTGAGGCCTCCCCAACCACGTGGAACTGTAAGTCTAATTAAACCTCTTTTTCTCCCAGGTATGTCTTTACCTATGAAAACGAACTAATACATAATCACTGACTGAATAATTCAGGGGTTTTCTTTGGGTTGTTGTTGTTTTTATATGTTTTTATACGGAATTTCCTAGGGTGTACTAGAGGTTTCATGGTAACTCTGCTGTCTATAGTAAGAATCACAGGACCCTTGACTTGTAGGTTTTCCCCACTCCAGTTGTGGAGAGAGTCAGCATTAGGATCAATAACTGTTGTTGAAGAACTTTCCCATTGAGGACAATTCTTCACTTTGCTTTGAGAAATGCACATACACTGTTTTATGAACAAATGCTAGTTGTGGCAGGCTATGATTGCTAAAAATCAGGGGTGGTTGAATTTAATCTGATTACAGAGACAAAAGCGTGTGGAGCCAGGAAGAGAAGCAAAATATGTGGGAAGATAAATAGCCTAAGAAAGAGACAAAGAAAGAACCTTCAGAGCCTGAGCAGGTGGCCACATATGACCCCTGGGTGCTGCCTGAGTGTATCTGAGATAAAGATCCCTGTAGGCAGGCCTTGGTGTTTACTACCTTCCCTGCTGGTGGGTGGAAAAGGACTGCCTGGTGGGGTAGAAGTGGTGCTATGGTTTGGGTGTGGTTTGTCACCGCCATACTCAGGTTGAAATGCAATTACCAATGTAATGGTGTTGGGAGGTGGGACCCTTAAAAGGTGATGGAGTCATTCAGAGGGATTAATGTCTTCCTTGCAAGATTGCATTAGTTCTCATGGAGATGGTTTCATGGTCATGAAGAGTTGGTTGTAATAAAACAGGTTGGCCTCCTCCTTTGTCCCCTCTCTTGTGCCTGTGCCTGCTGCTGCACTCAGATGTGCTCCCACCACATGATGCCTTCTGCCATGTTATGACACAGCACGAGGCCCTCACAATAAGCTGAACAGATGCAGCTCCCTGATCTTGGACTTCCCAGCCTCCAGAACTATAAGGAATACATTTATTTTTTAAATAACTTACTCAGGCTGGGTACAGTGGCTCATGCCTGTAATCCCAACACTTTGGGAGGCTGAGGTAGGAGGATTGCTTGAGCCCAGGAGTTTGAGACCAGTCTGGGCAACATAGTGAGACCATGTCTCTGCAAAAAATGAAAAAAAAATAGCCAGGTGTGGTAGTGCACATCTGTGGTTTCCGCTACTTGGGGGGCTGAGGAGGGAGGATTGCTTGAGCCTGGGAGGTTGAGGCTGCAGTGATCATGCCACTGCACTCCAGCCTAGGCCACAGAGTAAGACACTGTCTCAAAACAAAACAAAACAAAACAAAACAAATAAACAAACAAAAAAACCCCAAAATTACCCAGTCTCAGATATTCTGTTATAGCAACAGAAAATAAGATGGGGGTAAAATAGGAAAAGTCTTTCTTTGGCACTTGCTGGTCTTTTTTTGGTGGGCTCGTCCATCCTCTATTGCCCCAGTGTTCTAATATTAGAGGTCCCTCCTTTCTGGTAAGCTGGTAAGTGATTGGACAGTATAGTGTTAATGACTGAAGAACATTTCTATTTAATTTAGCTAAGTTCAACAAATTACTGGTTAGCTGCCACATGCCAGGCATCTTTAGCCACTGGAAGTAAAAAAAGAAATGCCACACAGTCTCTGTCCTTTTCCTTCTAATGGGAGATGCAAGGCACTATGGCAGGGGCAGGCAGAGGGCAAGAATGAATTAGTAAGTTGCCCATGAACTTTTTAATCAAAATTGAGAAATTTTAGAAAGTGAAAGAGGGTGCTAAAAAATTATAGTGGATCAATGGAAAGGAGGATGCAGGGTCACGCTATGTTTTCAGGGCTTATGAGAGCAATGAGAAGGGGCTATTTAGTACAGCTCGGCCTAGCCAGTAGGTTGTGGGTGGGGGCTTAGAGCAGAATTGTAGAACAATATTGTGTTCTACAATTCTGTAGAAAAATGAAAGTTCAGTTGATTCACTCAGAACTCTTAGAAAAAAAAGAGAAGCAATTTACTCATTCCTCCTCAACCCTGTCATACCTCTCTAACCTTCTCTCTCTATCTGTCTCTCTCTTTTATCTCTTTTAGTACACAAAGTCAGTAAAGCTGATCTTTGGGCCAAGGTTGTAACATGGTCAGTCCCAGGTTGGAGACAACTAATCTCATTGTAAGACAGCTCTCAATATTTAAACAAAGCTCAAGTCTTTACATTAGAGATCAATGGTATCTCCTTGAAGTCTGTATTTCGTCAGCTAGCCTCTGCCCCAAGCTTTCCCTTCATTGCTAGGTTTCTTTCCTAATTACCTTGCCTGCATTTACTTTCTCACCTGCTGAGAACATATTCTCACAGTAGCATAATTGCATAGCTGTGGCTTATATTTTGCTACTACCTTGGGTACTGTTTGCTGCAAATAAGAACATTTACAGTCCCTGAGAGATGTTGAAACAGTCCCAAAATAACAGACATGCAAACGCTTTGCCTGATTAGCTGCTGCTTATTAAAACATATGGTTTAAGGACTGAGTTGCCAATTTTATGTTTCCATAAAGTACTGCATGGTCTTGAATAATGAGGCAAATTGCAGGATACTGATGTTTATGAGCAGTCAAATCTGTGGGTTTCAGAGGCACAGACCATGACTTCTAACTTGTAGTTTCAAGTTAATACAAACTTTTTGCATTATGTATTTTTTTTTTTTTTTTTTGACACAGTCTTGCTGTCACCCAGGCTGGAGTGCAGTGGCACGATCTCGGCTCACTGCAAGCTCCGCCTCCTGGGTTCACGCCATTCTCCTGCCTCAGCCTCCCGGTTAGCTGGGACTACAGGCGCCCGCCACCATGCCCAGCTAATTTTTTGTACTTTTAGTAGAGACGGGGTTTTCACCCTGTTAGCCAGGATGGTCTCCATCTCCTGACCTCGTGATCCGCCTGCCTCAGCCTCCCAAAGTGCTGGGATTACAGGCGTGAGCCACAGTGCCCGGCCTGCATTATGTATTTTTAACGTCTTTTGCTCTTGTAAGGATTGGGCTCTATTTGTTTTCTTTGTTGGGTTATATCTTAGTCTACTACTGTCTTTGACCTTGTTGATGTTTCTGGGTACAAGCAAAACAGAAAAGGCTTAAGGTTTTCCTTTCAGAGGTTTTGCATAAAAGCTAAGTGTTTGGCTATTATGGGTTGAATTGTGTCCTTGAAAAGGATACATTGAAGACTTGGCCCCCAGAACCTCAGAATGTGACCTTATTTGCAAACAGGTTGATTGAAGGTGTAATTAGTTAAGACGTAATACTGGAGTGGACCGGGCTTCTTATCCAATATGACTGGTGTCGTTACATGAAGCAGGTTATGTGAAGACACAGACACACAGGGAGAATGCCATGAAGATGGGAGATGGTGCAACTACAAGCCAAGGAATGCCGAAGACTGCTGGCAACCACCAGAAGAAGCTAGGAAGAGACAACAAGGATTTCCCTCCAGGTTTCAGAAAGAGTATGACTCTGCCAACACCTTCCTCTGAGACTTCTAGCCCCAAGAACTGTGAGAAAATACATTTCTTTGTTTAAAGCCACCCAGTTTATGGTACTTTGTTCCTGCAGCCCTAGGAATCTAATGGCTAATGAAGTCTGGGCCCGTGGTTCCCCCCGTGGATGCCTCATTCACAGAAATGGTTCCAGGTGACCCGGGTGGTGTACAGCAGTCCCTGCTTATCTGCAGTTTCACTTTTCACAGCTTAAGTTAACCGATGGTCAACAGCAGTCTAAAAATACTGAAGGGAATAATTCCAAACATAAGCAATTCAAATAAGTTTTAAATTTAGTACCATTCTGAATAGCGTGCTGAAATCTGGCACTGTACCCACTGAGTCCTGCTGGGCACATGAAGCATACCTTTGTGCAGTGTGTCAGCGCTGCCTATGTTCCCTGTTGGTTAGCCACCTAGAAGCCATCTCGGTTATCAGAGCGACTGCCATGGTTTCATAGTGCTTGTGTTCAAGTCACCCTTATTTTACTTCATAATGACCCCAAAGCACAGGAGCAGTGATGCTGGCATATTGTTATAATTGTTCTATGTTATTATTGTTACTCTGCCTAATATATAAATTAAACTTTATCATAAGTGTATTATATATGTACTGTATAGAATAAAACATAGCATATATAGGGCTTGGTATGATTTGTGGTTCAGGCATCCACTGGGATTCTTAGAATGTGTCCCCTGCAGGTAAGAGAGGAATAGTATAATATAAGCAGATAGCAATAGGGCCGGACAGGAAGGTGGACAGCCACCCTTCACACATGCAGATCCATCTGCCTGGTAGTTCAGAGCCTCCTATAGTGGTGACTGTTCTGCTCAGTAGCTTTTCCATCCCCCTTCGTCTTGGTTTCAGCCCCTTTAATGATGAGTGTGGGGATAGGCAGGGTGCTCAGGACCCTGGCTTGGCTAATGGATGTGTTGCATCCCCTGACAGCAGTGGCAAGGAACTCGAACAGAGCCCAAACGGTTCTTCCTGGAATGGATGGAGAGGCACTGGGAGAGAAAGCTCTTTCTTCCCACTTGTACTGCTAAGCTGAGACTGCAGGCAGCCATGGTATGTTTTTCTGAAGTAGAGAGGGCCTGCCTGAGGTGACTTTGTCATGGAAGCCTCATGCTTCCAAGTCTCTGGGTCTCATTCCCAGGTCCCAGTTCCTGCAGTTCTGACCTCCATCTTGTGAACTACTCCAGGATTCCTCCCAGCTATAAGATTCGCTGCATTTCATTTCTACTTAGTTAGAATTTCTTCTTGTGATAAAGGTTTTTTTTTTTTTTTTTTTTTTTTTTTTTGCTTCCGTCTCACCTTATAATTCCCTCTCTTAGAATATTGGGCAGTAGTTATTTTGGTTTACATGCAGTTGGATCCCACTACACCATGAGTTTCTTGAGAATAAGGCCTGCATTACTTTTTTTTGTTGTTACTTCTTAGTGCCATGCCTGGATTATGTCTGGGCACCTCAGTTTTTTTTGGGGGGCGATTGGCTGCCAAAGTGATCAAATGAATAATAAGCAAGCTCGACCGGGATCACAGAATGTTTAAGTGGTAAAGGAACCTAGAGTTGCTCCTAATCTAGCGGTTTTCAAAGTTTAGATGCAGAATCCTTTCCTCAAGTGGAATCTTAGGTGGAAGCCCACTTGGAGAGCGCAGGGTGTGGAGTTGCTCTGTTTGGGGTGGAGGTGGTGGCCCAGGGGGCTGCCCTCTCCTCATTTCCTCAGCATGGCCTCTGTAAGGCTTTTAGAGTTTGCTGGGGGCCACATTTCTCCTCACTGAGCTGTAGTTCTCCCTCTCCAATCCTGGCTTCCTTTCCTTAAAAAGTGGTTGTGAGAAATCATAAGTTGATGCTACTGCACTACAGCTACTTCTCTCTCTCTTTCTCTCTCTCTCTGTCTCTCTCTCTCTCTCTGTCACACACACACACACACACACACCTCTCTAGGGTCCTGGTAAAAATACTGATGAACGTGATATGTAATGCTAAAAGTCTCAAAGAATGATCTATGCATTTCACAGTAGCTTTTGGACTTTTGGGAATAGGATCAGTTCAAATGATCCAAATTTAACCAAAGTTTTAATGGGAGAATCTCTTTTCTGAATTATGACGCCTTTTCCAAACCGCGCTTAATTCTTAATTCTACTTTCTGAACTACCACCTACCATCATCAGAACACTCCATGTCCTGTCATAAACCACTGCCCTGTCATCAAGGCACCAGGCTGGTGCTATTTTTCTTTATTATTATCAGTTTTTTTATTGTGGTAAAAACACATAAGTTAAAATTTACCATCTTAACCATTTCTGAATGTATAGTTCAGTAGTGTTAGTTACATTCATATTGTCATGCAACCAATCTCTAGAACTCTTTTCATCTTGCAAAACTAGAACTCTGTGCCCATTAAACAACTCCCCATGTCCTTCTTCCCTCAGGTCCTGGGAACCACCATTCTATTCTTATCTCTCTGAATTTGAATACTCTAGGGACCTTATGTAAGTGGAACCACACAGTATTTGTCTTTTTCTTCCTGGCTTATTTTACTTAGCATAATGTCCTCAAGGTTCATCCATAGTGTAGCATGCGACATGATTTCTTTCCTATTTATTTATTTATTTATTTATTTCCAGACAGGGGCTTGCTTTTTTTTCCAGGCTGGAATGCAGTGGCATGATCACGGCTCATGCAACCTCCACCTCTCAGGGTCAAGCCATCCTCCCAACTCAGCCTCCCTAGTAGCTGGGACTACAGGTGCGCGCCACCACACTTGACTAATTTTTTGATTTTTTGTAGTGACAAGGTCTCACTATATTGCCCAGGCCAGTCTCGAACTCCTGGGATCAAGTGATCCTCCCGCCTTGGCTTCCCAAAGTGTTGGGATTACAGACATGAGCCACCGTGACTGGCCTCCCTCCTTTTTAAGGGTGATGGGACAGAAAGCTTTTAAAGAATCAAGAGATCAGACCACGTTGGGGGCACATAAAGAACACTTACTGAATACTCATTGGATGACTTTAATTTTTCTCGTAATGTCTTTTAAATATTTATGTTTTCTAGTTTCAATAAGCTGGACCAGTCAGATTCCCTGTGGACATGAATGAAAGAAGAGACCAATCTGAGGATGCTTTGAGAGTTCCTGAATGTTCTACAAATGGTCCTGTCCCTTCCTGGCCTTCATAAAAAAATGTTCTTTTTAACTTTGAGTAGTGGTTCTCAATGCAGGTGGGTGGGTCGGGGTGGTTTTGTCCCATCCCCAGAGGACATTTGGCAATGTCTGTAGGCAGTTTTGGTTGTCAGGACTTGTGGGAGGGTGCTACTGGCATTTAATGGGTAGAGGTCAGGTTGCTGCTAAACATCCTACAATGCACTGGACGGCCCACAACAAAGCATGACTCAGTCTTGTGGTAATAGTGCTGAGCTTGAGAAACCTGATGCAGATACAGCAACTCAAGAAGGTCACACTGTGTATGGAGGGTTAGCCAATGGGGGACTTCCAACCATTACCTAGAGTGATGATTCTCCTCTTTAAGAAGGCCTGGCATATACTGAAATAGAACAACCTCCATCTACGTCAAAAGCTCAAAGTTGATACAAAACATCACATCAACAGTGGCTTTCTTATCTAAACACCATTTGTCAAAACAGAAAGCCCTTCAAACAGCTGACATTCAGGGAGTGCAGGCTCTGCCCTGCTCTGGGAGCCTGAACCCAGGATATTTAATGTTAACATAAACAGGATAAGCCTTTTCAGCTGCAGTGCTGTTTACCAGGAACCTGCTGGAATAAACTAGGTTGTTAAGTTTAATTTAGTGAGCAGCAGTAATCACCGTAGTTCTTCCATTTGTTGAGAAGCAACAAACATGTGGGCACATCTGACAGAAGCCGGATTTGCCAAGTGGTGGATTTGTCAGATGGTGAGGGAGACTTTGGAGTGCTACCCCAGCGGATGATGAACCTAAGGATGACAGACTCCGTCCCTCAGAGGAAAGAATCAACTTAAAAGCAAAAGAAGCAAGCCTAACTGCCCTCCCTGCTCTGAGGGAGGAATGGAAACGCATTCTGGAAATGCATTTCTGTCAAAGCCGAACATCAGCAAGTCAGTGACTAAGTTGAAAGGAAATGTGGTCAAAGGGCACAGTTTCAATGACATTGGAGGAATATCCTTTAGTGATCTATTGTACAGCATGGTGACCACAGTTATTAATAATGCATTGTATTTATGCATTTATTTTTATTTCAGTAAGATTTAATAGCTTTTTGGATTAAGTAGTAGAAAAACTTCCATACTTAACAGAGACATTTTATCAAGGCCAAAAAAAGTCTTGCAAAATGGCGCAGCAGACTGACAAGGTGACATAGAAAATAAACTTTGCCCAATCACAACTTGTGACTCCCATCCCTGGAGTGCTGACTGGCCTCAGTAAGATAGAATCTCTTTAAATCCATTACTCCATGCCCGCCTGAGGCACTGTTGAAGAAATCTCACTGTTCACCCAGGGTGCTGGTTCTGGTACACTTGGATCATAAGTCCATTTAGGGAAAACTCATCTGTAAAGGTTCATCAGTTCTGTGTTCTGAGATTTTAGCTTCCCATCAAAGCTGCACTTCATGTGGCCGTGGGTACCTAAAGGCTCCTGGATGTGTCCTCTGCGGCTCCACTTTGTTCTCAGTTCCACCGGTTTAAACCACTGCACATCTTCTCTATTGAAGAACATGTAACATATCACTGCCATCTTAGTACAAATTTTGAAAGGATGATCACTCAGGACAACTCTCTTGACCATTCTGTTTGGATCCACCAACAAAAGATGGCCTGTAGCAATGAGATTGTGCATTCTATTGCTTTTCTGCTTGAAAAGCAGCAAAGATGAAGGAGGAAAAGTGATTGGTGCATATACTGTCACCGCCAGGGCCATATCAGCAGTCAGGAATCTCTGAAATTTATGTTTGTCGGCTGCAGCATGCTGAGAGAATAAAGGTGAGGCTTGGAAGTGCCTGGATCTACAGTGGAATATGAGCTCCTCCTTGGCTTTCGCAGATTCAGTACTGCCAGGGTCACGCCTCACCACCGTATTCAATACTGACATCTTCTGTTCATGAAGTAGTGAAGAAAATGCAATCAAGGGTGCTCCTTGCCTGAAGCACTCAACCACTGAGACAGGGATGTTAGAGACATGAAGCGTGACATACCAGCCAACATCAGCTCCTTCAACCTCTTTTTCTTCAATCTCTTTAAATATGCTTTTCCTAGTACTAGTAAAGCTCTGAAACTGAAATATTCAAGCACAATCTTGAGGATTATTTTTCCTTAGGATCCCATGGAGATGTCTGGAAGCTCTTGAGGCCTTTGTATTTCTGAAACTGAATTCTGGCAGCCACATCACGGGGGGTGTCCACTTCATCTGGAAACATCTCTTCTAGTCTTTCTTGTTTACATTTCTCCAACATTTTTGCCTCAGCTTCTACATCCACTTTCTCATCAGAGAGATCATCATGCACAGACTCCCTTGTAGTCATAGTTTCACATTCCTCCTCTTCTTCATCTTCACACTTTCATGCTGAGATTCCTCCTTCATAAAATCCTCATGTTCTATATCATCATATTCTTTACCACCTTAGAATCTCCCTTCAAGAAATCCTTTGTCTCACTGAACTCCTCCTCATTGGGCCAGGTTTGCTCCCCCTGCATTAGATCTGGGATAACCTCTGTTTGTCAGGATTCCTGTCTAGCAGGATCTGCCTTCATTAGGACTTTAAGGCCTTCTTCCATATCATCGACAGTATCCATAGCACAAATCTCTATTGCCATGTCTGGGTCCTTTTGGGATTTAATTACTGTAGGATTTAAAGGGAAATGGTCCACGGGGTCATCTATGTGTTTCATCTGGAAATCACCACATCCAATGATATGCAGCAACCTATTTACATTCAGAGTCTGCCCACGAACATAGCCTGAAATTTCCAAGGTGCCCACCAAATTATTCTCTTCACTAGGAACAAAATCAGCAGTATGGGAAAATAGGTATGCCTGCTGATCTCGAAAAGCAAGATGCCATTGCTTCTGGTTAGCCAACTGCCTAAGCAGCATCCCTGCCTCCTGTTGAGTGTCTAACAAGAGGAGTTTGTCATCCAGAAAGTGCTTCTCCACTGCTTTACTTAGCTTCTTTCTGGCATCTATTTGTTTCTTCAGTGGGAGGCCAGATAATCCCTGGACAGCTAGTGCTAATGAGGAGAGCCATCCTTGCTACCCAGCTGTCTCTTCTCCGCCAGAACCGCCTCCTTCTTCTGCTTTTGGAGCTGGCTGGCGGGATGCCTCTGGTCTACTCTGCTGAGTTCTTTTCTCACCTTCTTGCTTAGGGTTTTCAGTGCTAGACGGCCCTTGCCATCCTGCTGTGCAGGTCCCCGACCCTGATGCCACCCACTTTTATAAGCTTTATTCTGCATCTTGAGTGGGCTGGAGTGGTGGGCTGCCATACTGCAGCTCACGTGTACAGAGTCAGCCCATTTTATTTATTTCATTTTATTCTTTAATCTTTTTTTTTTTTTTTTGTAAAGTCAGGGTCACACTATGTTGTCCAGGCTGAGCTTGAACTCCTGGACTCAAGTGATCCTCCCACCTTGGCCTCCCAAAGTGCTAGGATTACAGACGTGAGCCACCACGGCTGGCCAATAATGTATTGCATATTTCAAAATTGCTAAAATAGAGTTTTAATGTTCTCATCACAAAAAAATGATAAATTAGTGGGGCAATGCATATGTTAATTAGTTTAATTGTATCTTTCTGTAACATATGCATGGATCAAAACATCACATTGCCTCCTTTTCCACTGTTCCTTCTGCTGAAGGATGGCACAGACACTTTGAAGGGAACAAATGATACAGAACCAACACACAAACAAATGATTGGAAAACATTGTACTCCATAAATATATGCAATAAAATAATTACAAATTAAAGAATAAAATGTGGAAGATTGGGATATTATTTTTCTTCCCATAGTTAAAATAATACTCTTTAATAAAAATTGTACAAGCTTTTTTTTTTTGTGTTTGCCATATTAGAATTCCCATCTACAGAAGACCAGGGAAAGAATGAAGGTTCTTAGTAGTAAGAGGAAATATAGTCTAGCCCAGCAGCACTCAGAGATCCGGTACTATCTGGAGTACCACTAATCGAGTGGATGCATCCCTTTTTGATAACTATAACTATCCCTCAGTGCCAAAATTTACTGTTTTGTCTAATCTGTGGCCAGCCCAGTTGAGCTAGAGAAAGGTTGTGTTTAAGTGCAGTAAATGCCTCAAAGGGAAACAAGTGAGTTTTCATCCAGGTGGTTCCCCTTTCAGCTGCAACTTAATTTCCTCTCGTTTTTTGCTCCATTGACATAGTAGAGTTAGAGTTCTTCCTCAATGCAGTGGTTAACAGTTCAGACTCTAGATTAGACTAGCAAAGTTTGAATCCCAGCAAGTTACTAAACCTTTTTGTGTGTCCTGTTCTTCACCTTTAAAATAAGAATGATAATGCTTGTATCCACCTCATACGGTTGTGCTGACTTAAGTGATTTAATATTTGTAAAGCACATAGAACAGTTTAGGTGAATGGTGAATACTATATTTGGTAAATAAATAAAAATAACGCCTGCCATCTTAAGCTGGAATCTCTAAATTCACACATTAAACTGCAACTAAACAGACTTTGGAGTCTGGAGCTAAATCGTAACAGGGAACAGGTATCCTAAAAATGAACATGCATTTACCAAACAGCCCTCAATGTCTCCAGGGCTGATTTTTAACTGCTTTTGCAAAGCATTCCACCCTCCCAGGGCCTGCACATGCTGAAGGTGTACGGCGGCCTGGAAAAAGTGTCAGATGGTTTTCATAAACTTGGCACTGACTGATCATCTACCTTCTTATTCGTTGGGTAGGTACTAACTGTTAAGTTGGGTAAAATAGATGTTTTACCAGAGCAGGGGGCTGGGATGCCACAGAATAAACCAGCAATCCCTCTGACATGGAGGTGATAACAGCAATTCAGTCAGGAGGTGACAGTCTGGACTAAGGGTGTGGTTAAAATGGCACAGGAGGGGCAGAATCAGGAGCAGGTATAAGCTGCAGGCCAGGACTGTCCTTAGGAGCAGTAATGATGGGAGAGACCAAACCAACAGCCCGATTCAATGATGAAAGCTGAATTGGGCATGGCCGCGGAAGGAAAAGTCCAGCACCTGTCTCAGCCCTGGCAGTGGCTCATCCATCTGCTCTCCCTGGAACCTCTTTTTCCACTGTGTAGCAGAGGGATGGCACAGATACTTTGAAGGGAGCAAATAATACACAACCAACACACAGACAAATGATTGGAAAACAATTCTACACAGCAATTCTTGCCTACTCTCTTGAGGCCTGAGAAAGTTCAATCAAAACCAGAATTAAAGAATGCCAGTACTGGCCACCACAGGCAGAGGCTCATGGGCTTTGCAATCCAAGAGAGAGAGAGGACTCGGGGATGTCAAACACGTGGCTGACTGCAGATGTTTCACTTTTTCTTTTTTTAATTTATTTATTATACTTTAAGTTTTAGGGTACATGTGCACAATGTGCAAGTTAGTTACATATGTATACATGTGCCATGTTGGTGTGCTGCACCCATTAACTCATCATTTAACATTAGGTATATCTCCTAATGCTATCCCTCCCCCCTCCCCCCACCCCACAACAGGCCCCGGTGTGTGATGTTCCCCTTCTTGTGTCCAAGTGTTCTCATTGTTCAATTCCACCTATGAGTGAGAACATGCGGTGTTTGTTTTTTTGTCCTTGCCATAGTTTGCTGAGAATGATGGTTTCCAGCTTTGTCCATGTCCCTACAAAGGACTATGCAGCCATAAAGAAGTTTCACTTTTTCACTTTACTGTTTTCCTTAAAATTTCCCACAGATGGTATTCTTGGTTTTTGGGGTGGAAGAGAGAGAGGGAGAAGGGAAACAGGAAGGAAATATTTCAAGAGGGAGCAAAGTTGAATTAAGACTGGTGGTTGAAGGCTGGCGATTAATGCTCCATCTCTTACTTCTCTCCTTCCATTAATGTCTAAAGGGAAGCAACAGAAAAGGTTGGTTCTGAGTAGGGGAAGCAAAGGCAGAGCAGTCTCGCTGCTGTCATCAGATTTAGCGAGATTTTTGCCCAGCTGTTTGCTGAAAGAAATGCAGGAAAACGAAGAACCAGAGGGCTCAGGCAGGGCCACTCTGTCTTGAATGGTCTCATTCCTCATTCTCAAAGAGAATCTTTCAGGGGTTAGCTCTTCCTTGAGAATTTCTGCAGCTCAGAAACCTGCCCTTTGAAGCCCAGGATGGCCACTTTTTTTTTTTTTTTTTTTTTATAATTTTTTTGAGACGGAGTCTGGCTCTGTTGCCCAGCAGGCTGGAGTGAAGTGGCGCCATCTCAGCTCATTGCAACCTCTGCCTCCTGGTTTCAAGCAATTCTCCTGCCTCAGCCTCCCAAGCAGCTGCAACTACAGGCATGCATCACCACACCCGCCTAATTTTTGTATCTTTAGTAGAGATGGGGTTTCATCATGTTGGACAGGCTGGTTTTGAACTCCAGACCTCAGGTGATCTGCCTGCCTCAGCCTCCCAAAGTGCTGGGATTACAGGTGTGAGCCACCGTGCCTGGCCATTTTTTTTTTTTTTTTTTTTTTGGAAAGGCCAATCTGTGACCCTCCCACTGGCTGTCCCGGGAGGGTTGTCAGCTTCATTGTCAGGATGTTTTATGTTGGACACTGTTATAGGTTGAGTTGTGTCCCCTACAATTTATGTGTTGAAGTCCTAACCCTTAGCAGCAGTGAATGTAACCTTATTTGGAAATAGGATTTTTGCAGATGTTATTAGTTAACATGAAGTCTTTAAGGCAGGCCCTCATCTGCCGTGACTGGTATCCCTAAAAAAAGGGGGAATTTGGACCAGGCGTGGTAGCTCATGACTGTAATCCCAGCACTTTGGGAGGCTGAGGTGGGCAGATCACAAGGTCAGAAGATCGAGACCATCCGGCTAACAAAGTGAAACCCTGTCTCTACTAAAAAATACAAAAAAAATTAGCTGGGCGTGGTGGCGGGCATTTGTAATCCCAGCTACTCTGGAGGCTGAGGCAGGAGAATGGTGTGAACCTGGGAGGTGGAGCTTGCAGTGAGCCAAGATTGCACCACTGCACTCCAACCTGGGTCACAGAGTAAGACTCCATCTCAAAAAAAAAAAAATAAATAAATAAAAAAGGCAGGCGTAGGGGGGTAATTTGGATGCAGACACATGCACACAGGGAGAATGCCACGTGCAGATGAAGGCAGAGATCAGGGCGATGCTTCTACAAGTCAAGAGATACCAAGGGTTGCCAACACACCACCAGAAGCTAGGAGAGAGAACAAATTCTTCCTCACCGCCTTCTAACCTCCAGAACTCCAGAACTGTGAAACAAAGAATGCCTGCTGTTTTAATCTACCACTTTGTGGTACTTTGTTACAGCAGCCATTGCAAACTAATACAGGCACCAACTTGAAGGTTTGGACTTACTGGAAATAAACGAACTTTTCCCTGGCAGGTGGATCTACTCCACATTGTTCCTACAGCCTTATATTTGGCTTTTGCCAGTAACGGTTTCTACAGTGACTCTTGGTGTGGTTCTGCTCCGGATCCCCCTATATCTCTCTGGTGGAAAATTTCCTAGCTGCTCCAGGCTGTGTAGGGGGATCAAGAATGGAGCTCTTTGTTTAGACTTTGCGTGGTGTACATAAATAACGAGCATATGGGGAATTTTCAAGCCAGAGGCATTTCAGAACTAGGCAAGGGAAGAGAGGTTTCATTTGTTAAAGACATTTCCTGTTAAAATTCATCACAAGCTTCTCTACGTCCTCCCTTTCCAGTGTCCTGCCCCCTCCCCACACACCTCAAATATGTAAGAGACTTTCTTAGCAGCGTAGGCCCAACAGGATGTTGTGAGAATGAATAAGAAAAAACTAATACATCAAACCAGATGAATGGAAAAAGCTCTGTTTCTTTTTATGCATGTAACTTCAGAACTGTAAAAAGGGAACGAGTAAGAGAATTTCTCATAAGTGAACATGCTGTTAAGTGTGTCTAAATTGTTTATACAAAGGGTTGCCTTCAGAAAATCACCCCAGTTGTTCCTTTTAGTTATGGGGACATGCACTGAAATTCTACCTTCAGGATTTTAATGGAGACTTCTTGTGTTAGTAGCTTATGTGCCTAGCTGCCCCAGGCTGTAAAGTAGCGGGGGTCAAGTTTCAGGTGTAAGAGCTGATCTACTCCAAGCCAGTCCACCCAGAAAGCAGGAGGTGGGCCTGGCCCTGGGGAATAATTTTGGATTCGCTGAACGCAGGGTGCCCCACTTAGTTACTGCTATTTCCTATTATCCTGTGGATGCTTGACAGCAACCACATCTATTGGCTCTGTAAAAGCCCTTTTAAATAAAAATATTTCATTAGCTGCCAGGGAACTGGTGAGGCAAGCTGTGTAAAAAGCAGCTCCGTTTGCTTGGGTCTGGGAAGGAGGTTGACTCCTGGTTAGCACAAGCATCCCAGTTTCATACCCCATTAACAGGGTGTCAATTGGATTTCTCCCTTGTAACCCAAACCACAACCCTAGGGAAGCTGGCCAGCCTTCCAGTTGCTTCTGGTGCAGATATTCATGGCTTCATGGTCTGACTTAGTTGAAGTGATTTCTTGTAACAGTTTCAGAAGAGGCGCGTCCACATTCAAATGTAACCATAGGAACATATAGCAATGATAAATGTTCATCATATGAGGATTGCCTCGTATTTTGAATTATGGTGCTTTCTGGACAAACCTCCTGAAGATCAATGTGTATAATTGGTAATTTGCAGTAATATTAGGAAATCAAATAGAAAAAGTAACAAAAAATTACAAAGAGTAACAAAAGAGTAATAATTCCTACTC
Source organism: Pongo pygmaeus (assembly GCF_028885625.2). NCBI lineage: Eukaryota > Metazoa > Chordata > Mammalia > Primates > Hominidae > Pongo > Pongo pygmaeus. The sequence goes on from NC_072377.2 coordinate 62,628,279, forward strand.
TTAAAAATATTTCTTAAATGGTAAGGTGCAAGACAGAATACAGAATATAAAGCATAAAACTGAAGGAAGTCGGATTAGGGTACAATTTATTGAAGATCTACAATGAACCAGGAAATGCACTAAGTTCTTTATTGTGTATCCTTATCTTGGGAGGAGAGAGAGTGGGGTGGGGGGTGGGGGAGAGAGAGAGAGAGAATATGAATAGATCCATTTGGAGAATTTGTCCTGAATTATTAAAGAAGGGTAATTTATAAGAGTGTCATGAAGTCATTTAGGAGTTTGAGGGGAAACAGAAGAGAGGTAATTATGTATCCCAAAACCCTAAACCCAACAATCACATTTTTCTGATTTACAGAAGGGTCTAATCCCTGAGTAATGTTTTTAAGGTCAAGGTCCAAACCCTGGCTTTGGAATAATTGGCCTGTTGCCTGGAGTCAGGGCTTTGGCTTATAGAGACAAAAACAATAATTAAAAACAGCTTTCAGAAAGATATCACTCTACCCCAAGCCTACCACAGTGACTTGCACATAGTATGACCTGAAATAAGAGTTTGCGTAATGGATGAACTGAGGATTTTATATTGAAATGTTGTTTGTAGCAGACAATTCCTATACTTGTTTTTCCACTTGAAGATGTTGAAGAGAGACTTGTCTGAATTGCAATAAGAGAAAATAGGTTAGAATTCCCAGCTGCAAGCAGAAAGAAATCTTGGTAAGAGCTTCAAGAGGGTTAATGAAGTTCTTTCTGGAGTATCTATGGCAACAGAAAGGCTAAACATGGCCGTGTGTACTATGTAGAAGAATAGGGTAGATCTTTTTTTTTTTTTTTTGAGACAGAGTTTCGCTCTTGTTGCCCAGGCTGGAGTGCAGTGGTGCAATCTCGGCTCACTGCAACCTCCGCCTCCCAGGTTCAAGTGATTTTCCTGCCTCAGCCGGCCTCCCAAGTAGCTGGGATTACAGGCATGCACCACCACACCCAGCTAATTTTTTGTATTTTTAATAGAGATGGTGTTTCACCATGTTGGCCAGGCTGGTCTTGAACTCCTGACCTCAGGTGATCCACCCGCCTCAGCCTCCCAAAGTGCTGGGATTACAGGCATGAACCACCACGCCTGGCCAGATCTTTAAAATCTGCTCCTTACCCCTTTCCTGTGTGCCTTTTCATTTACTACTTTGTGGGAGCCACAGCCACCTAGAATTATACTAAATCTCCCGGAATGATGGAACTCTTTCTTTTGGTCAAGATGCTCAGTCTTTCTGAGGACACAAGCATCACGCAGCTGATGTTGCCTGAACCATGTTATGGTATAAAAGGGATACATATCAGTTAGGGATTGGTTTAGCTGAGAATGAAGGCAAACCCCAAATAAAATGGCATAAACAAAATAGAAACTGAAGAAGTTCAGAGGAAAGTATCCTGTTCATGACATTGTCAGGAGCCACCTTTTTCACCCTGTGGCTTCTCTACCTCATGGTCCCAGGTGGTTGCTTGAGCTCCAGCCATCAGGTCCACATTCTAGCAAGGAGGAAAGAAAGGTATATTTCATTTTTTTTTTTTTTTTGAGACAGGGCCTTGCTCTATTACCCAGGCTGGAGTGCTGTGCCATAATCACGACTCACTGCAGTCTTGACCTCTCCTGGGCTCAGGTGACCTCCCACCTCAGCCTCCCGAGTAACTGGGACTACAGGCATGTGCCACCATGCCTGGCTAATTTTCGTATTTTTAGTAGCGATGGGTTTCGACATGCCTAGGCCGGTCTCAAACTCCTGAGCTCAAGCAATCTGCCTGTTTTGGCCTCCTAAAGTGCTGGGATTATAGGTGTGAGCCACTACGCCCAGCCATATTCTATTCTTACAAGGACACTTCCTAGAAGTTGCAAGAAGCACCTTTGCTTTTATAGCGTTGGCTAAAACTTACACATAGACACCCTACTTTCAGGGAAGGCTAGTAATGTGGTCTCTATTTTGGACATTAAGTACTAGTGAAATACAAGGGATTCTATTATGAAGAAAGCAGAGGAGTTTGGTTAGAAGGGGACAACTTGCAATCTCTACCGTGAAGGTAAAACGGGCATCTAAGAGGTTTAATGACAAGGCTTGTCACCCTGGCCATGAAAACATTACTTTCCTTTCTAACTGTTCATTGTTAGCTTCTTGTTTGAAAGCAGGCACCAAAGGGAATCACTCTACACTCACCTTGGTTTTTCTCTCAGTTTTAACTTGATTTTGAAATCCTGACAGTAGGAACATCTTGGCAGACACTGAAAGTGTTCACTAGACTCTTGGAGGCAGGCTAGGTTCCCAGGAGAAGAGCACTGCTTTCAAATTCTAATGGAAAAATGCACTGTGAGGCAGGAGGTCTGGGCTAGGGCCTGAAATTCTACATTTCTAACAAGGTCCCTAGTGATGCAGTGCTGCACTACACAGACCATGTTTTCAGTGCAAAGGTTTAGAGAAAGTTCTCTATGGCTATCTGAGTCCCAGTTTGTAGTAGGATATTCAGGAAGGGATAGCATAATTGCCCAATGAGTTCTTCTTGCCTGCCATACAGATAGAGCCTATTCACTGAGACAGTGCTATTGCAGTAGAGAAAGAGCTTAATAAATGCAGACTTAGCCAAGCCAGAAGGATGGGAGTCTATTACTCAGAAGAGCTTCTCTAAAAGATCAGAGGCTAGGGTATTTCAAAGACAGTTTGGCAGGAAGAGGGGTAGGGAATGGAAAATGCTGATTGGTTGGGGATGAAATCATAGAGGTGTGGAAAATGGTCCTCTTGCACTGAGTCAGCTTCTGGGAGCTGGAGGCCTTGCACTGGAGGCCTCAGGACCAGTTGAGTCATGAGTCACCAGTCCAGGTAGAATCAGCTGGTCACCAGAATGCAAAGGTCTGAAAAAAAAAAAATCAAAAGACCCATCTTAGGTAATACTCTGGTGATGTTATCTATAGGGGCAATTAGGGAAGTTACAAATCTTGTGACCTCTTGAGATGGCTGGTTATTGTTTCACTATGCCCACTTTTAGCAGAATTCAGCCCCTCCCATAATTGTAATCTTGTAGCCTTCCTTTAGTTTTACATAGGCAGTTTCTGTTCCCAAAAAGAAGGGGGTAGTTTTGGGAATGGCTATTGTCATCCTTGCTTTAAGGTAAACCATAAACTAAATTCCTTCCAAAGTTAGCTTGACCTATGCCCAGGAATGAACAAGGACAGCCTAGAGGTTAGAAGCAAGATGGAGTCAGCTATGTCAGATTTCTCTTACCATCATAATTTTGCAAAGGTGGTTTCAATGGGGGTGGTATTCACCAGTATATCTGTCAGTGGTTTTCATATACTACTTTTCATAAGAATGTCCTTGTGGAGCTTGGTAAAATACAGACTTCTAGGATCCTGACAATCACTTTAAATGTAACAGGTATACAGTATACAGGTATACAGTAACAGATGTCTGAATTTATAACAGGCACTCTGAGTAATTTCTGATAAAGGTGGTCAAGGAGCAGCATTTGAGCAATATTGATACCCTGTGCCTAGGCAGTCTGTGTGGGTGAGGGTCTCGACCTCTCAGATCGTAAGTTTACAGAGATCCTGGAGTTCTGGGATATGTGAGTTTTAGATAGTCTGGTTTAATTCATTAAAGGAGACACATATTGCTAATCTTTGTGGCTTGGGAAAAGTTTATCAAAGGTACATTTTCCTCCATTTTGGAGTTAAGGGTTTTGTTCTTGCAGGAAGTTTGAGGGTGTCTTAGTCAGCTCAGCTGCCATAACAAAAGGCCATGAATGCAGTGGCTTAGATAATAGACATGTATTTCTCACAGCTCTGAAGAGTGGAAATCTGAGATCAGGGTGCCAGCATGGTTGGATTTTGGCAAGGGCTCTCTTCCTGGCTTGCAGATAGCCTCCTTCTATAGCCACCTTCTTGCTGTGTTCCCAAATGGCAGAGAGGGAGTGAGCTCCCATCTCTTTCTCTTCTTATAAGGACATTAATCCCATCATGAGAATTTCATCCTCATGATCTCATCTCAACCAAATGGCCTCCCAAAGGCTCCGTGTGAAATGCTGTCACACTAGGGGTTAGGGCTTCAACATGTGACTTTTTGCGGAACCCAAACATTCAATCCGTAACAGGAGATTCTGCATCACTAAGAATGGTACTGGCTGATTAACAAGAGGTTTGGTGTGGATAGAGGTGGATGTGAGGGCAGGGGCAGGGGAGAATCAGGGAAGGGAAGAAGGAGAAGGGGCGAGGCAGAAGCTGATCTCTAGTGGGCATTGCTGCATGCAGTTATGGTGCTGTGAAGGGGTGGGTCGCCCCTCCACACCTGTGGGTGTTTCTCGTTAGGTGGAATGAGAGACTTGGAAAAGAAAAAGACACAGAGACAAAGTATAGAGAAAGAAATAAGGGGACCCAGGGGACCAGCGTTCAGCATGTGGAGGATGCCTCTGGCTTCTGAGTTCCCTTAGTATTTATTGATTATTTGTCGGTGTTTCTCAGAGAGGGGGATGTGTCATGGTCACAAGACAATAGTGGGGAGAGGGTCAGCAGACAAACACGTGAACAAAGGTCTTTGCATCATAGACAAGGTAAAGAATCAAGTGCTGTGCTTTAGATATACATACACATAAACATCTCAATGCTTTGCTAAGCAGTATTGCTGCCCGCATGTCTCACCTCCAGCCCTAAGGCGGTTTTTCCCTATCTCAGTAGATGGAACGTACAATCGGGTTTTATACCGAGATATTCCATTGCCCAGGGACGGGCAGGAGACAGATGCCTTCCTCTTGTCTCAACTGCAAGAGGCATGCCTTCCTCTTATACTAATCCTCCTCAGCACAGACCCTTTACGGGTGTTGGGCTGGGGGACGGTCAGGTCTTTCCCTTCCCACAAGGCCATATTTCAGACTATCACATGGAGAGAAACCTTGGACAATACCTGGCTTTCCTAGGCAGAGGTCCCTGCGGCCTTCCGCAGTTTTTGTGTCCCTGGGTACTTGAGATTAGGGAGTGGTGATGACTCTTAAGGAGCATGCTGCCTTCAAGCATTTGTTTAACAAAGCACATCTTGCACAACCCTTAATCCATTTAACCCTGAGTTTGACACAGCACATGTTTCAGAGAGCACGGGGTTGGGGGTAAGGTCATAGATTAACAGCATCTCGAGGCAGAAGAATTTTTCTTAGTACAGAACAAAATGGAGTCTCTTATGTCTACTTCTTTCTACACAGACATAGTAACAATCTGATCTCTCTTGCTTTTCCCCACAGTGCTGGCCATTGTAGAGGTGTCACTTCATTTAACATGGTAGAGGTGGTAGGGGGTGTTTCATTTTACCTCTGACATTTGTTTTAATATTCTGTTTGCACATATTAAATATTTAATCTACAAAAGGGTTGGAGGAAAGAAATGGCTTTTCTGATGACCGAGTACCAGGACTCCTTTTTGCCTCTTCGTCTTCATACCATGTGCACTGCCTGAAAGGTGTTCTTCCTTCCCTTCCTCCTGCCTCCTTCCCATTCCCAGCTCTGCATCTCCAGTTCGGTCTTTGAATCCTCTGTACTAATAAGGGCCTAGTTCAAGTGCTAGGTTGATTTCTTTGTCATCCTTTTCAGGAGTCCCAGATCGTAGCTCCTTGCATGGATTCAATCCTTCATTCATGTGGAATTAAGTTTCCCACATTTCTGCAATCAGCCTGGGGATTCAGGCCAAACCCCAAATACCAGTAATCCCAAACCAAGCAGTGACTGTGTTCTGAGATTGAAAAGCTGGTGGATGATTCATTCTCGTTTGGTTGCTTCTCCAGTGCACTCAATAGCTTCAGGCCCTGTTTCCCAGGAGATTACCATTCCACCTCTCAGGAAAGAAAAATGTGATGGCCCTAGGGGTTCATTTCTTTTGATCTTTCAGTAAATTAGCAGACAGATGGCTCAGTGGGTCTGCATAGCTTGATTAAAGAACAGGCTGATTCCAGCCCTGGGCTCCAGAGGCTCCATTTCCAATAAGGACACTTCCTTGACAAGACAGCATCCAGTATTATAGCTATATAGATATTTCCTGTCCTTGTCCCCAAAAATGTTTGGTGCTTGATGCTGGTGAGCTCTATTCTACCAGAACACCAATGTATTGTGTTGATCAGGGTTCTTCAGAGAAACAGAACCAATAGGATATGTATCTATATCCCATATATGTACATCTATATCCAGGAAGAAATTTATTTTATGGTCTTGGCTCATATAATTATGGAGGCTGAGAAGTCCCATGATCTGCCATGGGACTGCAAACGGAAGACCCAGGAAAGCTGTTGGTGTAGTCCTAATGTTTGAGAGCTGAAGAGCTGATGGTGTAGATTCCAGTCTGGGTCTGAAGACCTGAGAACAAAGAGTGGCAAGGGCAGAGAAGATCGATATCCCAGCTCAAGCAGTCAGACAGAGAGTGAATGGGACCTTCCTCTGCCTTTTTCTTCTATTTGGTCCCTCTACAGATTGCACCATGCCCACCTACATTGGGGAGGGCCATCTGCTTTCCTCATTCCACCAATTCAAATGCTCATTTCTTCCAGAAACACCCTCATAGACACAGTTAGAAATAATGTTTAATCGGGCTGGGTGCAGTGGTTCCTGCTTGTAATTCCAACACTATGGGAGGCTGAGACGGGTGGATCATTTGAGGTCAGGAGTTTGAGATCAGCCTGGCCAACTTGGCAAAACGCTGTCTCTACTAAAAATACAAAAGTTAGCCAGGTGTGGTGGAGCGTGCCTGAGTTCCAGCTACTTGAGAGGCTGAAGCAGAAGAATCGCTTAAACCTGGGAGGTGGAGGTTGCAGCAAGCCCAGATCACACCACTGCACTCCAGGCTGGGCAACAGAGCGAGACTTCATCTAAAAAAAAAAAAGTTTAACCAGCAATCTGGGTTTTCCATGGTCCAGGCACATTGACACATGAAATTAAGCATCACACGTATTGTATATATATTTAAAATTTCTGTATGCTAATATGTTTTGGCATCTTAAAAAATGTTTCCAGCTGGGCACGGTGGCTTATGCCTATAATCCCAGCACTTTGGGAGGCCAAGGTGGGTGGATCAGGAGGTCAGGTGTTCGAGACCAGCCTGGCCAACGTGGTGAAACCCCATCTCAACTAAAAATCCAAAGATTAGCCAGGAGTGGTGGCATGCACCTGTAATCTCAGTTACTCAGGAGATTGAGGCAGAAGAATTGCTTGAACCCAAGAGGCGGAGGTTGCAGTGAGCCGAGATCGTGCCACTGCGCTCTAACCTGGGCGACAGAGCAAGACTCCATCTTGAAAAACAAAAAACCAAAAAGACAAAAACATGTTTCCATCTGAGGATAGACTTCCCCTCCTATTGCTGGCCAATTCTGGGATACAGCAAAGGGCTCAGCTGGGAGCGTGCCCTAGGTATCCCAACTGCCCAATCCAGGGCTGTATCTCCTCTATCTGGTCCATGCACCCCAGGAAGCAATATTCCTCTGCCTTAATCATCCCAAGGCCAGCTACCAGGCAACTAGGGATATGCTTATAGCTTAAAGCTTGCTGAAATTATTCAAACTAGCCAATCCTAGTTTGTCTTTCCTATGGAAACTTCAATAAAGACTCTAGCATAAACCATTTACTTGCTTCTATCTTCTGCTTCCTGACCACCCGGGTGTCTTTCCTTGTGTCCCTGAGTGGCCTAGCTGTACGCTCCTGTCTCTAGGACCTGTGAGTATAATACACTTTGTTTTCCTGAGCCTCTCCTCTGTCTCCTCTTGTGGTAGGCACCTGGCTGAACATTTCATAAAAGAATGCTAAACAGTTGACCATGGGCTTGGGACTTACGTATGCCTGGCCAAAGCTTTTGGGATAATGAGGGCTCAGGGAACTATGTGCCCTGTGCTACTTCTCTGCTTCTCATCTTCCCCCTCCCACAAAGCCTATTTTCTATCTGTATCCTGAGGCATAAATGATGTGTGTCTGTGACTCCTTTGTAAAACAGTTTCCAAGTTTTGGTTATTAACCACTCCTGCATTTGAGGATAAAGTGACCTCTGTGGTGACAGATCATGGGATTAATAACAAATGGTTGGACCGCTGCTTTCTTCCCACTTAATAAATATTCCATGAGTAATTGAATCCTGTTGAATTAGTTGGGCCACAAAGGCTCCTTCCTCCTTTGCTAGGAATGCAGCCAGAGTTGTGCTTTAAAAGACACGTGTGCATGTGCTTACACTGAACAAATTCCCTGGCAGAAAGAAAGTGGTGGAGGAGTTAGAAAGGCAGAGAAAAGCAGAAGGCAGCACCAGAGGAAGGATGTACGTGAAAGCTTCAGTACATTATACAAATGAGATGGTGATATATTCCCCAGGAGAAGGAGACCATGCTGTTTGGGGCTTCATACATCCTGTTTCTTCTTGTGATTAAACTGAAAAAAATTAATGATGTTGGGAAGGCAGGAAAGCTGAAGGAAGACCAGAGCCTGATACCTTGGGGTAATGATGCTGCCTCCGTCTGTGCCTTTTTAATGCTGACAGGAGCCACCCCTTCTGCCTAATGGAGAAACATAACCAGTTTCCATGCAGCTTAGAATAGCTGGGGTTGAAGAGAAGGTGCAGGGTTTTCCTTTTTTTGGCTCAGTGCCTTTTTAGTTAGTTCTACCAACTTGGCTGGGGGACACTGGAGATAGAAGTGTGACTGCTGTTCCTCATCCATACGGGCAGGCCACATGGGCAGACTACCTGACATTTGTATCCTGCTTCCCTGCAGGGTGAGGAAGTCTCATGAACATAGTCTCCTGAGCTGAAGCAGGGGGAGGGCTCTGGAGAAAGAGGACCTGGGTGCAGATCCTGCTCATTCAGTGATCCCAAGACCTTGGGCATATTTCACAGTCAACTTGCCAGGGAGAATTTCCAGTGCTGAGGATAGGGTAGTGAACAAAGGAACTTTGGTTCTTGCGGGGAAACAGTCTATGAATAAGTAGCAAGAAAAGAAAAGAATGGCAAATTTTAATAAAGATTTCAAAGGACACTGAGGGGCTGAAAGAGTCATGCTGGGGTGAGCTGGGAAGAGGACCAAGTCAGATATACTTCTTACATTCAGGGGACTCATGTCCTAGTGGGAGTGAGACATACATACACACCTGCACACGTGGTGGAATGCTGCAAAGAAAACAAATAAGGGCCTAAGAGAGGAAAAAGGCAGGGGATGCAGGTGGATGAATCCACTTTAGGTGGGTTGGCCAGGGGAGGCCTCTGGGAGGTGACCATCGAGCTGATAGAAGATGAGAAAGCTGCCCTTCAGAAACAGGAGCAGAGCATTCAATATGAGAACCAAGAACAGCCTATGCAAAGGGACTGAGGAGGGAATGAACTGGGAGCACCCAAGGAAGTGAAGGAGGCTCAGTGCAGCTGGAGCCTGTGAAACAGGATGTCTGGGGAGGAGCTGAAGCCAGGAGCCAGGTTGGAATCCCAACACATGAAGTTGTGTGGGCTCTGATGGGGACTTTAGAGTCTCTTCTAAGTGCAAAAGAAGGCACTTTCGGCAGGAAAGTGATATAATCCAGTTTATTTTAAAAGACATTCGTGCTTGCTGTTATTCTTAAACCTCTGTATAGTGGGAATAGTACATAGTACCTACTTCAGAGGGTTGTGTGAGGGTTAATTGAGGTCTGAATATAATGCACTTGGCCCAGTGTCTAGCACACAGCAAGTTCAGGGCACATTGTTATTCATCTACATGCAAAGCTGGCTTCAAAGCCATTGAGCCCACCTTATTCTAACTTTGGCTGTTCTTGCCATAGCCACTTGGAGCTTCCTTACAAGGTGAGGTCAGATTGTGTTTGTGTGTCTATGTCTCTCTACCTACCTGCCTGCCTACCTCTATCTCAGTCATCTTTATATATAACTGGAGTAGCCAGAGGTAGGGTTAAGATTTTTCTCGGAACACAAATTTGGATCTAATTCAACAGTCAGACAAATGGGCAGTCAAGTTCCAGGTTCCCAGGTCCTTGCTGTTGTTATCATTTTCATCCAGGGGCTATGAAATATCTACTTTGGTCACAAAATTCATGCAAGGCCACCATAGAATACTAAGCTTTAAGCTAAAACTATCAATGTTGGACATTTTCTTCCACCTCCTTTTTGTTCTCTACCCTGCTGTCTGTGCTGGGGGCTGACCTCCACGGACCACATCCCTTCTGACTGCTGGATGATGTGGTCAAACGCAGGAGACTGGAGGACAGACAGAGAGGTCAGGATATGTATTCCTTTTGCTTCCTCCCTATCCAGCCACCTTCCTCTACCAAAGGCCACAGCTCCTGTTGCAGTGGCCTCCTCTACATTGCTGGTTTCTCTGGGTTCAGGTGAAGTCTCTTTCCTCTTACATCTTCAGGTCAGGGATTGTAGCAATTTTCTGCTATTTCTAGCCCAGAGGTGCTTGTTGGTTTCCCTTGATCCTGCCCACACTTTGATAAATAGTCTCTTCATCGAAATTATTTTAAATCACCCCTTTTTGTGTCTGCCATCTGTTTCCTACTGGGACCCTACCCACCCACATACTCTCTAAGATCAAATGTTTTAAAAATGTACCCTGGTTATTAGGGTACTAGCCAGCTAGATGCAGGCATATTTTAATATTCATCATATTTTAATGTTTCTAAGATGTACCCCCCACACCCATATTTTAACACCTCTGAAATCAGGATGAGATTCGCAAATGGTGATGTTTTACTCTTGCTACTGGCTTGGCATCTGTGGGTGTTTTCTTGTACATGTGTGAACTTGGTCATTCATTGCTGGTCATGGAGTCCTCATTTTAATGGAGTTCTGTTTGTTGTTGGTAGTACTCAATGGTGTTTAAAGTATTTCAGTAGGTTTACATTATGATTCAGCTCTGGAATGAAGTCATTATTTACACAGAGGCATGAAACAGAGCAGCAAAGCATAATTTTGATGTCAGTGAAGCAAATATCCATCTTGGCAGAATGGAGGAAATTCCATATTTTTTAAAGGGCTTTGTGGGACTTAAAAAAGGAAGATACTCATAAGTAGTTGGAACTGTGTTATATGTGTTACTGAGATATGTGCAAAAGGATTGCCTATAATAGGATGAGCAATGTGACTAAAGGAAGTAGGAATTCCCAAGTCCTTTGGAATAAATCAAAGAAATTTCAAAGAAGCAAGGAGTTGGTGTCATTGATTGGCAGTGTTTTTTATTTTTTTAAATTTCTTAGCGGCACATACAATAATGGTGTGCCTTACAAATTGTTGACATCTTAGATTTGATGAGCTATGGTATTTTCTAGAATGCTATTTTCTGGGCTCTAGCCCATTTATTGACTCCAGTCTTACCTCTCTGGCGAATTTACAGAGAAACAAAGGCATAGCATTCATCTCCAGGCTGGTGGAGGACGTGCTTCTTAAGTCTCCTTCTTCCAGCCCCAGATTCCACATACTCTAAGCGTTTGAAATTTGAAAGTTGATGAGTTACTTAACCTCCAGGGGAGTCTAGGACCTCTCAGAGGCCAAAGGCTTGCTGAATGTGCTGGTGTAGAGAGAAGACTGCTGCCCCAGGAATGTTCTCCTTAGGTGGGGTAATTGAACATTTTATCTCATGGTCCTGATGGAATAACAGAATAGGCCTTAAAATATAATTCTAGAAAGAAATTAGGGGGCAATCAAGTAACAATTCAGTGGAGTAGGAACATTCTACCCAGGGCATCACTGTTGTTTTCTTCCAAGCTTCCATTGCAAGACCACCTGTGTCTTGTGGCCCTGCTGGGTAAGCTGGGGAGGGAATTACCAATAAGGCTGCCCCTCAGACCCAGGCTGCAGATTCAAAGCATTTTATTTAGGAAGAGTTGAAGGTACTTACACATGCCTATTTCCCCAAATGGCAAGAAATATGATCTTTTTTGAGTATGCATTTTGAAAGTATTTGAAATACCCCTTTTGAAAATACCCCTTTTTAAATATGATCTTCCCAAGGGCCGTATACTGATGGAAAAATGACTTGAGTGTGGAGTGAATTTGTGAGATGCCTTTAGAACTCTGTCCTCAAAATTGAAAAATTAAAAAAAGCAGAATAAACTTAGTACTTAACTCTAAAGGTCTGCTAACAGGTCATGTACATAAAAGTGGGAAAGAGATTCAGAGGCAAATGAAGAAATTCAAGAGGGATAGATTCTGTTCTAAAGATAGTTCAACTGCTGTGCCAGCCTCCTTTTGTCCCTGGTCCCTCCATCTCCCCTCCCCATTCTCCATCTTTTTGCATCTGTCTTTCTGCTCAGAAAAACTGGCCTGTATGGACCCACAAAGGGTTTCCATGTCTTTATCCTCTGGGTTTGTCCAGTGAAGAAGGAATCCCAGGAGGAGATGAGAAGGAAGGGATGAATGAGGTCAAATATTGATTCCCCTGGCTCCCTACCTGCTAGGTTGCCCGGAACTGCCCGGAACTGCTGTGTGCATCTATGGAAAGTCACAGATCTTCTCAAGGTGATAGTCTCTTCTTTGGTAACTTCTCCTCTCCTTTTTAGGCCTAGTCAGTCACGGTTCTACTATTAAACTGCAGGTTACAGCACTATCTCTGTGGCTCCTCTACACCTACAGCTTTGCAAGTATATCCTTCTGAGAGTATGCTATTTCAAGTGTGCCATCTGCTTCTCAGTGGAACCCTGATGTTCGGGTACCGGATACTCCCATTTTCATGGAAGATGTTATCTGCTGTAGGGTTTGAGAGATTGGAATTACCCTGGTTCAGTTCCTTTAGCCCTGAATTTCAGGAGGTAAATGCAAAGCCCTGACAATGATGACCTAATTCCCTGACTTCTTCTGGGTGTCAGAGATTTGGATGAGTTTAGAACATTGATTTTTGGACTGGGCGCGGTGGCTCACACCTGTAATCCCAGCACTTTGGGAGGCCGAGGTGGGCGGATCACCTGAGGTCAGGAGTTTGAGACAAGCCTGGCTAACATGGCAAAACCCCGTCTCTACTAAAAACACAAAAATTAGCCAGGTGTGGTGGCACATGCCTGTAATCCCAGCTACTCAGGAGGCTGAGGCAGGAGAATCACTTGAACCCAAGAGAAGGAGGTTGCAGTGAGCCGAGATCACGCCACTGCACTCCAGCCTGGGCGACAGAGTGAGACTCTGTCCCAAAACAAAACAAAACAAAACAAACAACAACAACAAAAAACACTGATTTGATTTTTGGGAATTTGGAGCACTAATTCTGGGACAAGGAGTGTGATTTGTTTGTAAAGTGATGTGTTGGGCTTCAGTGTTCATTTGAATAAGTCACTTAGTGATGGTTGTTTCTATGTCTCTTATTAGTCAGCTTCTCCAACTTACCTAAAATAACAAAATCACAGATAATTTGTAGGCTAAAATTAGTCTTAAAAACTATTTTTGGCCAGGAGTGGTGGCTTGTGCCTGTAATCCCTACACTTTGGGAGGCTGAAGCAGGTGGATCACCTGAGGTCAGGAGTTTGGGACCAGCCTGGCCAATATGATGAAACCCTGTCTCTACTAAAAATACAAAAGATTAGCTGGGCGTGGTAGCACACGCCTGTAGTCCCAGCTACTCAGAAGGCCGAGGCAAGATAATTGCTTGAACCCGGGAGGCAGAAGTTGCAGTGAGCTGAGATGGTGCCATTGCACTCCAGCCTGGGAAACAAGAGCAAAACTCCACAGTTTTTTTTTTGTCTCCCCGCAACATACCTTGAATAACAGTGCAAATTCGCTGAATGTAGAGTTTGGTGAGTTTATCTTTCCAAACAGAATTAGACTTTGACATTTCGTAGTCACAATTGCAAGTGATACCTAAAGGGAATTTGGACTGCTGCAGACAGTTGTTGAGGATGTGCACTGGTACCTGTAGGGGGCACCATTCATATATACTGTGAATTAGCATGCAACCTGCACAACTGTGTGCAGTGACCCTAGGAGGGGCCATAATCACCTCCAGCACTGATGGGCAGAACAGGGTGGAGTTTAACTGTTGTCTGCACTGCCTCTGGTTATCTGCATTTTAAGCTTAGGCCTTAACCTCAAATATCTGATTCACAGTGTGTATTTTGCTTTTACTGTAGCTCTTCATATATTGCAGCTAAATATTTCACATATGATGTCTTAATGTTTGAGGATATTCTATGGCAAATTTAATTTCGGGAGTACCAAGAGGAAGAGGAGAAGCACTGGATCTAGTGCTGGGTACCTGGATTCAAACCTTGGCAGAACAATCATGAAGCAGTTCCATTGGGACTCTCAGAATCTCAGTCTTCTTAACTGTAAAACAGGGTGAATAGTAGCTTTCTTATAGGTTTTGATGAATAAACAAGATTACATATTTGAAAGAGCCTTACACACAATAAATGCTGAGTAAATATTGGTTTACTCTTACAAGGCAAAACCTGTAAAAGTGACATTTTCAGAAAAGATTAATAGGTGAGCCTCTCAAGCACCAGTTTACAATAGACTTTTTTAATGCAACAGAAACTGTTTGGGAGGCTGGAGAGAGTTGGTTAGCTGGGCTTGAGGCTAACTGCACATGACATTCAGCTCCAGGGGCAGAGGCCTGATCCCCAGAGGGTTCAAAACTATTCTTGGCTTTTGCCCTTTTCTCTGACATCTTGAGTTTTCCTATTTATTGACAGGGCCAACTGGCAAAGAGGTATTCTTCTTTGCAAAGAGGTATTCTTCTTTGCCTTTGAATGTTTGCACAGCATCCTCTTCTGATTAGAGAAATCAGATAGAGCTGGGATCTTTCACCTCTATCCTAATTGGTACATAGCACATTGTGACATCGCATCTATGGTGTTGAATATGTAGGGGGAGGATTAGGATTTAGACCAAAGTTTTTTTTTTTTTTTTTTTTCAGAGTCATACTTTGTCTGGGACTACAAGTGCATACCACCATGGCCAGCTAATTTTTGAAATTTTTTGTAGAGATGAGGTCTCATCAGGTTGCTCAGGCAGCTTCTGGGCTCAAGCAAGCCTCCTACCTTGGCCTCCCAAAGAGCTGGGATTCCAGGTTTGAGCCACCGCACCCAGCCTAGACATTATTTTCTATGATGATGGGATTAGGGAGTGGAAGTGAAGGATGTTATAATGTGGGCTTTAACTTGAAAAGGGATATAATCTACTCCCTCTATTAGGTGACTCCTGATTCTTGAAGCCAAATTTTTCAGTCTTCTTTTATGATTCCAGGAGCGAAAACAACCAAGGAAGACCTGGTTCCAGTAATAATAATGATATCTTATATTTGTATAATGCTTTGTACTTTGGAAAGCAGCTCTATAATCTCATTTGACCCTCACGTAAACCCAGTGAGGTGGCTTGGGAGGCATTTGTTCCTTTATTTTACAGCTACGAAATCCCAGAAGATAATAAGTGTCTCGCCATGATCTCATAACATGTAAGTGATAGAGTCCAGGTCTCCTGGGTACTAGTCTAGCATTTTTTACTTTACACTGCATCATCTTGAGCATTCACATTCTTTAAAAAAATTTTTATTCATGAATATATAATGTGTGTTCACGGTTTCAAATTTAAAAAGGTACGAAAGGATATACAGTCAAAATTAAGACCTCTTCCTTCTTTTCTACTCTCTTAAGAACGTATTGCCGTTTCTGGATATGACCACCATTCCCTGTTTCTCATGTCTTCTTTGGTGATATTCTGGGCATTTTAAAGCATAAATGTATATTTTCCCCTTCCCTGATGGACTTAAAAAAATATAAGACAGTGGAAATACCCTAGAGAAGTGGGCTTGGAGAAGTTGGTAAGTAATCCCACTTGGGGCTTTGTGAGAAATATACCTAATCTTTGTGGCTTTGCTTTTGGGAATCTAAATGGTATATTTCAGCTTTTTTTTTTTTTTTTTTTTGACGGAGTCTCACTCTGTCACTCAGGCTGGAGTGCAGTGGTGCGATCTTGGCTCATCACAACCTCCACCTCCTGGGTTCAAGTGATTCTCTTGCCTTAGCCTCCCAAGTAGCTGGGATTACAGGTGCCTGCCTCCACGCCTGGCTAATTTTTGTATTTTTAGTAGAGATGAGGTTTCACCATGTTGGTCAGGCTGGTCTCAAACTTCTGACCTTAGGTGATCCACCTGCCTTGGCCTCCCAAAGTGTTGGGATTACAGGTGTGCACCACGGCACCCAGCCTATTTTAGCTTTTTAAATATAGAAGACAATCTCTTTGCACTTTAGATCTTAAAAGTAACGCAGGTGTTTTAAAAAAGTTCTTACTGTGGGATTTTTTTCTAATAATAATAGATAATAGTTATTAAGTGATTAAATGCCAATTGCCATTCTAAGTACTTTTTGTGTAATGTTTCATTAATTCTCATAATAAAGCTATGATAGAGGTATTATTATTATCCATTTTTTATAGCTGAGAAAACTAAGTCTCAGAAAGGTTAAGTAATTTACCCACAAGCACACATAGAGTACATGTCCAAGCTGGGATTTGAAGCAAGGCAGCTAAGCCTACCCCAAGAGCCACATTCTTAACCTTTGTATCAATGTGACAAAAATAATTCATGCAGGTTAAATTACACCTGAGAACGACTTCATTAAGGAAGCAGGGATTTTGGATAGCTCGCCCTTTCATTTCTGGTTTACTTCTGGTGTTAAAGTTGTCACTTAATCTTGATCTGCTTTTGCTTTCTATCTATGGTCTTTCTCTTCCTTTTTTTTTTGAGACAAAGTCTTGCTCTGTCACTCAGGCTGGAGTGCAGTGGAGCTATCTCGGCTCACTGCAACCTCTGCCTCCCAGGCTCAAGCAATTTTAATGTCTCAGCCTCCCAAGCAGTAGCTTGGATTATAGATGTGCATGACCATGCCCAGATAGTTGTTATATTTTTAGTAGAGATGGAATTTTGCCTTGTTGGTCAGGCTGGTCTCGAACTTCTGGCCTCAAGTGATCTGCCTGCCTTGGCCTCCCAAAATTGCTGGGATTATAGGCATGAGCCACCGTGCCTGGCCCCTAAGTCTTTCTCTTCTTCTGCCTAACATTATGCTTGAGGATCAGGAATTTGCTTTCTGGATCATAAGGTTATTTCCCATCTTCCTCCATAATTCCTAAACCAGGGCCATAAGAGCTTTCTCTCTTGTAAGTATCGGATATTGTTTTCTGGAACATGAAATCATCAAGATAATACTCGAGAATTGGAAGCTGGAGAAAATCACCAAGTATAATAGAAATGTGAGTCCCTACATTCCTAGTCTTTAGCTCCTCTGATAGTGCCTCACTATTTCACAGCATCACAACGCCTCAGCTCTTTTGATATGGTGTGTTATTTATGGCTCTGCTATAGGACCAGGTTGTTTTTTCCCCATCTGTCACACACCAATGCTAATACTCAGTTCACCCTACCTGAAACTCACCAAGAAAGCTCCACACCTGAACTGGCCTACACCTTTTTCAACAAGATGAATCTGCTGGAGCTTGTACTTGGGTATCATGTCACAGTCTAGTTGCTGTAGACATTTCTAAGCACTGACATTTTGCAAATCAATAGTGGGGACTGGCAGTGGTGTGAGAACAACACTTTAGGTAGCCCCGTGTACAAAATGCTGTGAACTGTTTAGCCAAGTAAATGAATGTTGGCACTGGCTGCTTAATTAGGAGAATAAAGCTAGTGCTTTCATCTTATTTCTTCATAGCTTTTGATGAGGTGTTGCTCTCCTATGTATTATCCCTCTTTTTACTGTTTTTTCTTTTTCTTTTTCTTTTTTTTTTTTTTGAGACAAGGTCTTGCTCTGTTGCCTAGGCTGCAGTGTAACGGTGTGAATACAGCTCACTCCTGCAGCCTAAACTCCTGGGCTCAACTAATCCCCCCACATCAGCTTCTCAATTAGCTGGGACTGCAGGTGAGCACCACCATGCCTGACTACTTTTTTTAAAATTTTTTGTTTTGTAGAGACAGGGTCTCACTATGTTGCCCAGGCTGGTCTTGAACTCCTGGGCTCAAGTGATCCTCCTGCCTAGGCCTCCCAAAGCACTGGGATTACAGTCGTGAGTCACTGTGTCTGACTCATTTTACTTTTCTTCTTTTGGGATGGATTGGTGGACATAACTCATATCTGAATCTACCAGAACAAGAAATCCTACTACAAAGATGAAATTAAGTTGCCTGTGTGTTGAAGCACACAGTTTTCACCCTTATGTGCTGCCACGTTGGAAAAAATTCATATGTGGCAGATGGGGAAGACCAAATAAATAGACACATAGCAAAGGAGAAGTCTACAAACTAAAGAGAGACACCCAGTCATTGTTCACCTGAGAGCTGTGGCAGGCTCAACCTGCTGAGTACTTGGTATTCATCTTGGGTTGGCCACCCTGTTGCCAATCACTAGGAAGAGAACCTGCCATTTAGTTGACAATCTAGAATCCAGTTCCTGGGTACTTAGTCTCTAGGTTATTCCATTAAAAAAGTGACATCCGCAACTGAAATTTCTTTCCCACAGGTCAGTGAAAGAATTTCCAGAAATACTGTTGATCACTTCTGAGCATCATTAACTGATCCATAGATACCAGAGACTTTTTTGCTCTTTGAGGAAGAAAGTCGTTGTGATACTTTATCATAAGCTTGGACCACTTAGACTATGCAAGAGATTCTGAGACCCTGCTCCCTACTACTGTGAATGCTGCTGCACATTGTTGCAAATTTCCTTCTTCTCCATCAATACATAGGGATAAGTTGAAAACCTCATCAGAATTAACAGAGAGACTGGAACTGCTTTTGATGAAAGGCCAAGAAAAGAAAGCTCTCAAAGTACTGAGTATTGTCCAGTCCAGATCACCTGGTGCTTGTAAAAAATGCAGATACTGGAGCCACCGAGTCAGAATCTCTAGAGGTGGGATTATGGAATCTAAAATGTTAACAACCTCCCTGTGGAGTCTTAAGCACGCTAAAGTTTAATAACCACTAGTTCAAGGGTCCTCGTTTTAACTTAATCCTTAGTGTCTGCCTACATACTTCCAGGTGTTTCTCCAGACTCCATCATCCCAAGTGTGCTAAAACGGAGGAATCTGTGTCAAAATAACACCAGCAGCAATGAAGAGGCCTCATCTTCCCAAATGTCCGAAGTGTCCCCTCTGAAGCTGTCATTGTTGTTGATGGCTCCCAGCTCTGGCTCCCCTCACTGTCTGCTTCCTCATCTGCTTGGCGCAGCTTTGCCCCTAGCCCAGGCTACCAGAACTTTCTTGTGAGTGCATCACTAGCTGGGTTGCTGGCAGCATGTAATAGCTCAGATTTGGTGGTCTGACAGACTTGGGGTAGATCTTGCCTCTCTTGCTTGCTAAGTGACCTTTGCTGGTTAAATTCTCAGGCTCAGGTTCCTTATTTCTAAAAAGAGAAAATAGTTTATATCTTACAGGATTGTGTTAAGATTTAATAAGATAATTCATGTGTCTAACATATAATGAACACTCAGTACATTTTAGCTGCTTTGATATTAATATTAAATATGAAACCACAGAATTTGTCATGATTCTAGCCAACATCCCTAGATACAGGACTCTATCTTTGAGCTTGAGCCTCAGTTCAGGTGGGGACCTCTCAGCCCAGTCCAAGGGCAGAGCAGTTCTTGCCACATGGACATTGCCTGACTTGGTTAGAACACTGCTCATGGACACACAAGTCCACTGATTATTCAACTGGCTACTCAATGTCTTTGTCTGGAGCTCCTAAAGGATGCTCAAACTCAAATGTCCAACAGTAAGCTTAGCATCTTCCTCTCCCAAGCTGTCCCCTG
Organism: Pongo pygmaeus; assembly: GCF_028885625.2. Taxonomy (NCBI): domain Eukaryota; kingdom Metazoa; phylum Chordata; class Mammalia; order Primates; family Hominidae; genus Pongo; species Pongo pygmaeus. Next base: position 62,648,022 of record NC_072377.2, read on the forward strand.
CCAGCTTTCCTTTCTTGGAGAAGAGTACCATGGTTTCTATGGTTGCATAAAACAAAAAAATCTGAAAGCCATCCTTGACACCACTTTGGAATCTATCACCAAGGCCAGTCAGCTATACTTTATAAATTTATCTCCAACCCATCTATTTCTCTCATGTCCACTGCCAATGCTCTGATTCAAGTGGTTATATATATATATCTTTTAAAACACACACATATATACATATGTATTTTTTTAAAGTGGGCCACCGCAACAATCTCTTAACTAGTTTTCTGATCTCACTAGCATACCCTGTGCTATACAGAACAATTAAAACACAAATCTAATCATAGCACTATCCACCTCTCTCTAGTCATTTATTCTAGCATATTGTTTTTGATATTTATTTTGCTTGACAGACTTGACAAATATATTAGTTGACATTATGTTGCATATTTTTTGTTTATGGTCTGGCTTTCCCACTGGAATATAAGCTCCATGAGGGCAGGAACTTTGTTTTATTCACTGTAGATGAGTGTCTGGTGCTGGTAGGCATGCAGTGAGCGTTTGTTCCATGAAAGGTCTTACTCCCTTTCCATGCTTTCCCACTGGTCTCAGGATATGGAGCAAATCTGTAGCATAACCCATGAGGCCCTGTACACACTGGCCCATATAATCTCTCTAGCTTTAGCTCCTCTCCTCTTCTCCTGCTTAAGCATTGGGCAAAAGCCAGCTTGACCTTTCTTGAATAGGTTGGGCCTCCCCTGCTTCAGGGCCTTTGCACATGCTGCTCACTCTGCCAGGAAACCTGCCTCACAACTACTCCTCAATTGCATCTTAGCTTTGTGGGGATGTCTATACCAGCTTTTTCAACCCTATAATTTTTTTGTAGCACTCATCACAGTATGCAATTATATACCTGTTTCATGGATTATTTAATTAATATTTAATTTAATATTTAATTATTTAATTAATATCTCTGTTCTGGTAGAACAGAGATTGGCAAACTATGGCCATATGCCATACTGGGCATCCCATCTACTTTGTATGATCTGCAAATATATCTATGCTTTTTCATCTATGTATTGTCTATGGATGCTTTCGTGTTACAGTGGCAGAGTATGTGACCTCATGGACTGCAAAGCTTAGATATTTACTATCTGGCTCTTTATAGAAAAATTATGCTGACTCTTCTCTAGACTGTAAACTCCATGATGGCAGGGGATATTTCTGTTTTATTCATTAGAGCATATATTATGTGTTCAATAAATATTACTTAGATGAACAAATGATTTCGAGTAGGCCAACATTATTTTCCTACTGCTTCTCTAGAAAGTAATAATAGCCTCCATTACAGGTATATTCCTAGACTTTTGATAATTGGCTCACATTAGTAATTGCAAAAGGTAAAATTATGACTCTCAGGCATTCATTGTGATTAATATTGCTTAAATGTGATGAATTGTGGGGCTGGGTGTAGTGCATGTTCCACAGTGGCTAGTAGGTTGGGTATATGAGCAGAACTGTGAACAGTGTTTACATATGGAGATCAACCAAAGACAGTAGAATAAATATCTATTGTCATTTATTTATAATGAAAGTGTCATATAACTTTAAGAGAAATATTTTAGGTAAAGTAGAAGTGAGTGTTTGAATGAGAGGCAAAGGAAAGAAAAAGATTTGTTGTCTGAATACTTAAAATTCTATTCCATTAGTTCTTTGCTTACCTTGCTTCGTGACACTGAACTCTTCAGTAACGGCTCCAGGCTATAGAAAACCCCACCTATTGGAAAATAAAGTATCCAATGGCCAAATACTAGAAAGCTTTTTGGGTCAAACTAATGTTTTCTTTTCTTTTCTTTCTTTTTCTACCTATTTTTATAGAGAACAACGGCATCTAGTAAATTCTACTTGGATGATTTCCTGGGATTACATAGAATAGTGATGTTCATTTTACCAATTAGAATACAATGGGCTACAAGTAACACAGTATCTTTATTCAAGTCGAGTGCTTTGATAAAGACAGGTATGACTTCACAAATGAGAAGTTCAGAGGTGAGGCAGTTCTAGGCATGGGACATTTGCTTATTAAACAAATATATCTACTATGAGCCAGGCATTATTTTAGGAGGTAGAAACACGGAAATAGATAAAACTGACAAAAATCTCTGCTTTCTCAGAGATTATATTCTAGTGGGGTGAGGGAAGATCATTACTGGCCTCAGTAGGCCATTGTAAGACTTTGGGTTTTACTCTGAGTGAAACTGGGAGCCACTGAAGTGCTTTGTGTGGATGATGAACATAATAAACTGATTTAGTTTCTAGGGGACAAAATGGCAAGAGTAGAAGCGGGGAGATGAGTCAGATGGCTATTGCAACATTTTAGGTGAGAGACAACCAGGGCTTGGACCAGGGTGGGAGTGGTGGAAGTGGGAGGAGGTAGTTGGAATCCACATACTTCAAGAGAAAATACACTCACATTTCAAGGGCTAGAGATGACCCTACAGCTTTGAGGATTGTGAAACGAGCGTGGGAGAAATGTTTGGCAATGAAAATCTTTGTAGACGTAGAAAGGTTTTCATTAAAACAACAACAACAACAACAGAAACATGAAGAAGAGACTCAAATTCTACAAACCTCTGAAGGGTGTTTGTGTAAGTTATCAACTTATTGCTTCTCAGTTCCATATGAGCCCTTCATTACCTGCTCTGCGATAATGAACCTGGACCCTTTTTAGCATTTCTCCTCTGCAGCAAACATGATGATGCTGAGCACTGTTAACAGAGAGCCCTGGAGGGGCATTGCTGGAGGAAGGGGGTTTCTCTTGCTGGTTCCAGTATACTTGGCTCATCAGGCTTCCACCCTGACAATAGCTGATGAGTATTGATATTGTGATGAGTATTGATACTGTGTGCCTGAAATGACATTTTGGCAAGTTCACCTGACATAAGGACCATAGGCAGCATGGTGGATGATAAGGTAATGTCCATTCTACTCCTAATGATTAGAATATGCCAGAAAACAACCATATGTTCACCTTATTTGGCTCAGTCATGATGATGATCTGGATGCTATGACCCACTGGCCCACATCAAATGGTCTCTACCCAAGTCCTAGCCTTTTCTTGTTGTTCAGAATGAACACCAACTGTATTTGCTCTGCCCTTTTCTCAGAACAAGTAGAGGGCAAATGAGCAGGTATTCACAGTGGCAATTGTGGATTTAAAAATATTTATTCTTTTTTACTCTTTTGTGTTAAATTTTCTACAATACATACACATTACTTTTGTTACAAGAAAATAATAAAGTTGTTTTCATTTTTTTAATAAAGAAAAGAAATTTATTTTTTACAGTTTTGGAGGCTGGAAATTCCAGGGTCAAGAGGCTGCATCTGGAGGGTCTCCTGCTGGTGGGGACCTTCTGAAGAGTCCTGAGATGGTGCAGTGCATCACATGGTGAGGGGACTTATGATAGGCAGCCACACTGGCTTTACAGCGGACTCACCCTCTTGATAACCAGTCCACTCCTGTGATAACCCATTCACATATCAACCCACTAATCCATTAATTCATGAATGGATAAATCAACTGGTGAAGACAGAGTCCACATAATCCAATCGTCTCCCGAGTGTTCCACCTCACAACACTGCTGCATTGGGGATCAAGCTTCCAACACATGAACTTTTGGGGGACACATTATTTATTTAAAAAATATTTTTACTTTTATTTTAGTTTCAGAGGTACATGGGCAGGTTTATTGTATGTGTAAACTCGTGACTCAAGGGTTTGTGATGAAATAATCTGTACAGAAAGTTATTTTTAGTAAAAAAAAAGTGTAGCAACTCTTCCTTTTCTACAATAAAAAACAATGGCATGCATTCCTGATTCTTTTTTTATTTTTTTGAGATGGAATCTCGCTTGGCTATAGTGCAGTGGTGTGATCTTGGTTCACTGCAACCTCCACCTCCTGGTTTCAAGCGGTCCTCCTGCCTCAGCCTCCTGAGTAGCTGGGACTACAGGCAAGCACCACCACATCAGACTAATTTTTGTATTTTTAGTAGAGACAGTGTATCGCCATATTGGTCAGGCTGGTCTCGAACTCCTGATCTCAGATGATCTGCCCGCCTTGGTCTCCCAAAGTGCTGGGATTACAGGTGTGAGCCACCGCGCCCAGCCACATTCCTGATTCTTAATGTTACAATTTCCATAACACAGAAATAATTTGGAGATAATGTCATTTAGCTACAATTAGGGCAGGGAAAACTTTTCAAGCTCTCTAAAGGAGGTAAATCTTATTTTTATAATTTTGCCTTGTTTAATTTTCATTGCCATGTGCATAGCTCCAGGGAAAAGTTATCTTTTTTGGACGTTTGAACTTCCTGAATACAGCCTAGTTGGAATAAATAGCTTTCATTGTTAGAGGGACCTTAGGGACTAAGTGTTACTGAGAATTTGAATATGTCCTCCAGTTTGGAAGACAGGCTATAATAAGGACAAGCCTACAGTCGTCTTGGGATCTCATTTGCAACACTTTCTTAGCATGTTTGCAGTTTGGACAGGGTTCATGTGCCAAGGTGTAGGATGAAAGATAACCAGACCCAAAATAAGCCAGGCAGTAGGACAAGTTTTGAATTTTAACACGTATTAAAAATGTTGCCCTATCCTGGGGCTGCATTTCAAAGAGAGGTATAAAGATAAATGTAGGTATTTGAAGGTCTGTTTTACTAGGAGATGTTATAGTGCAATGAAAGTTGACAACAGCTGCACTGGACACAGCTACTTAGAGACTCAATCACCATGAGTTTAGTTCTAAATTCGTGGAATTCAGGGGTTAAGAGCATGGATTCTGAAACTAAACTGCCCGGATTTCACTCTGTCACTTACCAGCTGAGTGACTTTGGGGAAGCTACTTACCTTATCTGTACCTGTTTCTTCTTCTGTAAGTTAGGAATAGTAATAGACTCTATCTATCCAGTTAGGAGGATTATTCTTTGGTGAACTCAGTGGATGAAGAATTGCTGGGGACTACAATGCGGCAGAGGTTCTTTGGCTAAACTGGCAGTCATTCTCCATCCCTTTTTTTCCTCAAGCTTTTCACCACAGAGGCAAGACAAGCTAACATTTACCCATTTGTTTGCCCTTGCAGCTGGTGATGGCTATTTACACAGTTAGCCAATGAAACATAAGTGAAACTCTCCCCATAAAAGGGACAGTTGCAAGCTACACTGCTTGCTCTTCTTCTTGCCTTGAACATGATGTTATGTCTGGAACTATGGCAGGCATTTATCAACCATGAGGTGACAAGCAAACAAGAAGCCAAGATAATATCAGAGATGCCAATCCTAACATCCATGAACTGCTGAACCAGTGCCAAAACCTAAATATTACAGACTCCTTGCTTCAGTAGGTCAGGCTTTCTGTTATTTACAGTGGAAAGCATTCTTCTTAACTGATATGTATGGTAGATACTCCAGAGTTACCACTCTTTTTGTCCTAGTCCTGTGTTTCTCAAAATATGGTTTTTAGAACATCTGCCTTAAAATCACTTTGGGCTCCAGCCAGTGATTCAGAAATCTCTGGGAGTGGGGTCTTTGAATCTGCATGTGAAAGAAGTTCCCTAGGTGATTCCAATTTAAGAAGTCTTAATCGGGTGTTGGCTCACCGAGTTCATTTTTGTCGGGCAATCACTGAGCATTTACTAAGGGCTAAGCACTGCATTAGGCATTGTGGATGCAAAGATGAATAAAACCACTTTGCTCTTGAGGGGCTTACATTCTGGTGGCAATTTCAGTACAAGGTGATAATTGCTTTAAAAATAAAAAAAGGTTAGTGAAGCAGTAGGCCAGTCTGAGAGATCAAGAAACTCTACCTGGAAGGGAAGGCTATGTGAATTACACAGTTTCAATCAAATATATGTTTTTATCCCGCTAATTTGACTCCATAGATGTTCCTTTTCTGTATTTGTGAATGCAAACTTTTAAACAGCATTACACCAATTTTGATAATATTTTGTGACCACATACTTTGTGGAGCTAATTCTGTAAAGCTACCTCAATGCCTTAATCAATTTTATCTTCTGGACAGTTAAAATTATCCATTATTTTCAATTTTCATTATCATTTTACCAGCATTATTTTTCATGGGAAATTCACAAGGACAATTTACCAGTTTATAGTTATTGTCATATGGTATCATTTTGTGGTTATTATGACAACCAAGCCCAATTTGCCCAATTAAAAAGTTACAGATCCAAATTTAGTCAAGAAGGACTTGTCTGTCAACTGTTTACCATATGAAGTTTTAGTTGTGGCTAGTTTCATATTCTTTTGATGAATATTTCCCTATGTCAATTTTTAGTTATTGAGAAAATGTGATTATTCAATCAAGCTTAAAAATAAATCTGTTAAAAATTCTCTATGTACATTTTTAGTTTGTCAGTTATGTTGAGTTTACTATTTCTAGAGGTCATATTTATTATAAATTTAAAGCAAATTAAGAGTTTATATGATATTTTTCTCAGCTAATCCATGAAGACACTGGAGCAATACTTCTCAGCTATTCCAAGGCTGACCTATTAGGCTGATTGGCCTATTATTTTGAGAGTCCAATCATTCTGTTCGTTTTGAATGACTTTATGTGCTGGATACCAAAGGTCCACACTTGGTGGAGAGAACAGAAAGTGATAATGCCAAAATGGTGTGGGTATTAGAGAAGGTGGGTTGAGAGTGGAGAAGTGCTTTGCGTGATTCAAGTCCCTGGAAGCAGATGGGCAGTGGGTACAGAAGCCAGTTTGCTGTGACATTGCGGGTACAATGAGAAGCAAGTGCAGAGAGTAAGGATTGTACCTCGAAGAAGCCTGACAGAGAAGAGGAGGGTAAATACACACAAGAGCTAGAGGTTTGAAACTTTTTAGGATGGTGCAGATTTGACATGTTTGTGGGCTAGCAGGAGAGCATCAGCTGGGAGAGAAGACGAAAATGCAGGAAAAGGAGATTACCAACAGAGCAGTACCAATGAAGAAAAATGAAGGAACAAGAGAGCAAGTGCTCAGGTGGAGAGCTGGCTTCGAGTTGGAGGAAAGGAGATTAAAACTGATGCAGGTGTAGGTAAAATAGTCATAATTTTCTCAGTGAGGCAGGAGGCAAAAGTGGCCTGCTGAGTGGGCAAGGATAGTTGAAGTTGGGTTAGTAATGGGCTTGAAAACTCTTGCTTTTGGTTTGCCCTGCAGACTTTCCCATCTCCCTTGTGGTAACAACATCCTCTTTCATTTGGGAAGCTCTCCCCTGTGGATCACAGGATTTGGTATGTGACCCAAACTGGGTCATTTGCTGAATGGGGGAAGCCCGCTGTAAGAGTAAGTGAATAGAATCAGAAGGTCAGTTTGGGTCCTATTAGATTTAAGATGTCTGTTACACATCCAAAAGGAAATGTTAAATAGGCAGTTGGATATATAAGTTCAGAGCTCAGGGGAGAGGTTAGATGTCATCTGAGTAAATGGCATGACCTAGAACTGGATGAGATCATCTATAGGGTTAGTCTCTGTTAGTTGGAGGGACGGCCAAACAAGAAGTCCTGGGGAGTTCAAGGCTGCAGCGAACTGTGATTGCGCCACTACACTCTAGCTTGGGTAACAGAGCCAGATGCTGTCTCTAATAAATAAATAAAATGTAAAATGAAGGAAAAAATAAGCCCTGGTACATCATTCAGCACCAAAAGATGGGGAAGAGGAGAAAAATGTTCTGAGCTAGGAATAAACCTGGAGAGTAGGTTGGGTGTGGTGGCTCATGCCTGCAATCCCAACACTTTGGGAGGGCAAGGTGGTAGGCTTGCTTGAGCCCAGGAGTTAGAGACCAGCCTGGACAATGTAATGAGAACTCATCTCTACTAAAAACAAACAAAAAATTAGCAGGGCACAGTGGTGCATGCTTGTAGTCCCAGCTACTCAGCTACTCTGGAGGATGAGGTGTGAGGTTTGCTTCTGCCCGGGAGATTGAAGCTGCAGTGAGCTGGACAGTGCCACTGTACTCCAGCTTGAGACCCTGCCTCAGTGAAAAACAAACAAGCTTGGGTGACAGTGTGAGACCTTGTTTTAGTGAAAAACCAACAAAATAGCCGGAGAATATGGATTTTATCGAAGGCATGTGAAGAAAGCAAATAGGGAGGTCAAGGGGAGAGGATAGCTTGAAGCCATGAGTTCGAGACCAGACTGGGTAATACAGCAAGACCCCCATCTCTAAAAAAAAAAAAAGAAAAAAGCAAAAAGAAAATTAGCTCAGTATGGTGGCACATGGCTGGAATCCTAGCTACTTGGGAGGCTGAGATGGGAGGATCCCCCTAGAAGTTGGAAGTTACAGTGAGCAGATTGTGCCATGCCTCTGTACTCCAGCCTGGTGGAGGGATCAGCTTTGAAAATGATGCTGGAGGTCAAGTGAATTGAGGACTGTATGAATGATTGGATTTGGCAAGGTGGAAGTCATTGTCTTCAATAAGAGCAATTTTAGTGGAGAGGTGGAAATTAAAAGCCTCCTTAGAGTGGATTGAGAGAGGGAGAGAGTGGGCTGAGGAAGAGGAGGCAGGAAGCATAGTAATCCTTTGAGGAGTTTTGCTCCAAAGGGGAGCAGAGAAATGGAGCAGTAATCGGAAGAGGAATGAACACAAAGGAGAGGTTTTGTTTCATTTTGTTTTGCTTTTTAATAAGGAGGTATTACAGTATGCATATATGCTGCTGGGAATGATCTCATAGAAAGTGGGAAAATTGAAGATGTAGGGCAGAGAGGGAATAACTGTTATAGCAAAGAGAGGATGGAATCAGTATCAAGTGGAGAGTTTGGGCTTAGGTAGGATTAAGTATGGCTTATTTTTTGTCATTGGGATGTGTCACACTATACAGTACAGTTGAAGCCAGGTTGATAAAATTGCTGATAAGAAAATGAGGCAATTTGATATTAATTGCTTTTAGTTTCTTAGTGAAATAAGAAATAAGATCACTGGCTGTGGGATTAGCTGTGGTGCTTTCCTAGGGTAAGGTAGACGGTCAGTTTGGATAATGTGAGGAGCGTAATAGACCACTGGATTTGGAAAAGTGGAGGTCGTTGGTGACGTTGGCCAGAGCCTTCTCTGAGGCAGTTTGTGGGGGTGAGGTGGGTAGTGTTGAGGCTGGGGAAGGAACTATCCCTCCAGGAGCAGGGGCTCTGTGCACCTCTCTAATATGTTGATGGCAGAATTAAGGCTGGAGGAGGGGGCAGGTGCTGGTGGTGACAGCAGTGGTTGAGGATATTACCAATGAGAGAAATTGGCAGAGGAGAGTTCTTTTTCTGATTTGGTTCTTAAGTTGTAATATGTAAGTCTGGTACTTTGCACACCTACTTGGAAGAAGGCAGACTCTAGAAGGGGAGAATAGCGCTGATACTCAGAGGCAAGCAATGGAGAGAGAGAGTTTTGGGGGCCTCACTTGAACTGCTGGATCCAGGGGAGCCCTAGCTTTATCCTTCCATCAATTTCAAGCTGTGGGAATAAAGACCACTCAAGTGAGAACAAGCAAAGACTATTTATTCAGTGCTTGCAAAGGAGTCAACTACCATCATTTGTGTTTGGCAGAGACTCACAGGCAGGCAGAGGAATGGGAAAGCTTTACAGTGGAAAAATGACTTCCTGATTGGAAGTTGCTGGCATGGGGAGACTGGAGGCAGGCTAACTTGAAGTGGGGCCTCCTTTGAGGTTGGCTAGGGGAACATATACATACACATATTTTTTTTCCTGGTTGGTCCTAAGTTGGAAGCAGGGTCAAAGAAGGAAAGCTGGAAGTTATTGAACACATGTTGAATGTCTTGGGCTGATTGCTGCAGAGGTTGTGGTTTGGCTTTCTAGGACGGTTGCTGCAGAGGTTGTAAATCAGAGTTCATCTTTTATGTATGATCTGTTTGTATATTCAGTCTCTTACAGCTGTATGTTCTTTTTTTTTTTTTGCTTAAGTTACTCTGTGTTGAGTATCTGTTGTTTGCAATTGAAGGAGTCCTGTCCTTCAATAGAGAGACAGAGTTTGAGCATAATTTGAAAATGAGTCTGCAGATGGAAGCCTGGGTGAGTAAGCAAAAGAAACCCCACAGAGGATAATCAGTATATTTGAACACCTACTTTCTGCCAGAACCCTACATAAACCATCTCATTTAATTCTCAATAACCTATGGTTTAAACCTCTTCGCTTTCAGATGGAGAAAGGGACTCACAGTGGGCAAGTACGTTGCCTCATGTGGCAAAGACAAGGATTCAGTCTTGTGTTTTGAGGTTGAGTATCCGCTCTCAGGTTGTGCTACTTTGGATCAAACAGGAAATGGATTTTCCTCCTTCAAGATCAACCACGACACCTACATATTATCTTTATGTTTACTGCATTCTATATACGGGGTCCCCACGAGCATGTATTCACACATCCCTTGAAGCTGATTCACTGGACCGATGTCTACTTTGTGATCATGCCTTTTAAAAGAGCAGTTGTGATTTGGATGAAAACTTAATTCTGAATCCACAGATTTTCTCATCCTCATAATATTATTTTGAAAATCACACAGTGTTCAAACATGAGTTATTGATGTTAGCGATGATTATAATGGATAATTACTTCTGCTATGCAAGTTGATCAATAAAACTCACATCTTGCGGCCAAAAAGAGATCATGTCTTGATGTTAGTAGGTATATATTAAAATAAATAAACAAATAATAAGAAAACAAATGATCTCTGTGTTATTGAAGGAATGTTTGGTGGGAAAGTTATTTTCAAACGTCCAGAAAAAGTTGATGGGGCGTTGGGGCTTACGCCTGTAATCCCAGCAGTTTGGGAGGCCGAGGCAGGCAGATAGCTTGAGCCAGGAGTTTGAGACCAGCCTGGCAACATAGTAAGATCTCGTCTCTATGAAAAAGAAGCAAAATTAGCCAGGTGGTGGTGCATACCAGTAGTCTCAGCTACTCAGGAGGCAGGTGGTGGTGCATACCAGTAGTCTCAGCTACTCAGGAGGCAGGTGGGAAGATCGCCTGAGCCCAGGAGGCAGAGGCTACAGTGAGCCAAAATTGCTCCAATGCACTCCAGACTGGGTGACAGAGTGAGACCCTGTCTCAAAAAAAAAAAAAAAAAAAAAAAAAGTATGTCCCTTTGGATGGCTGTGGGGTAGTGACAGAAACAATCTTTATGAGGGTGGGAGAGTTCAGTAGAACCAACTGGAAATTGCTTGGTCTGATTTGAGGGCCCTTCTCTCCACTAGAGCCAGATTGCATTGCCTTAACCAAAAAAGAATCTGTTTCCCCCCCTCTTTGGATGGCTGGGAAAGTTCACTGCTTTCTGGATCTGGATGGAATAAATAAAACAAATTTACCTTTCCTCTTATGTAAGATCCTTGTTCAGAACTCAATTTTTCACTTATTTAATATTTCCCCCTTTCTATCATTCTCCCTTAGAAACTTGTTGCAAAGCTAACATGCTTATTATGTGCAGGTGATAAAATTATTGATGTTCCTAATGAGGCACTCTTAGTCTGTAAGACATACAGGACATTTCTTTTAAGATTTGTATGCATGATAGACTTTAGTCATTTGGCACATCAAAACATCATAGGAGGGGGAGAAGAGATGCACCTGGATGGTTATAATCGTCTGCAGGGTGGTCCAGGTTCTCAGACCTTGTGAATTTGTTGTGGTCTACCATGTGTGAATTTGGTTAGCACCTCATTAATTTATTAAAGCCAAAAAACAAAAAACCAAATAAAATAATGGCTGTGTTCCCAGAAAAATTTTCCACAGATGGCTGAGTGAGTCTAGTAAGCAAAATAAAACAAAACAAAAATCAAGGGTATCATTTGGCTTGTCTGTTGATAGTAGCCTCTAAAATTTTGTATTTCCTCTTTAATGCTTTGGAGATAGAATGAATAACCAGCCAATGTTTCAGTAGTGCTCAGTATCGGTTTTAGCAGTCGTCAAAGTAGCCGTTTTGTGATAATGGACAACCAGGAGCCTTTACTCGGTTTTGTCTGCTCAAAGCCACAGTGGCTTCTTTTGGGGAGATTTTACCTGATGACCATCTGGGTAGAAGTGATTTCAAGATGGTGACATGAAAGCTTCCGTGTAAAGGGTAAATATTGATATTTTTCTTGCAGTGAACAACTTAGTGGCTTGTTTTAAAAATAATGAATTTTTTGTACATACAAGAAAATATTGATAATATAAAGACTAGAAAAATAGCACTCATGTATTCAATATTCAGCATAAAAACTAGAACATTACTGATAAGAATTAGCTCCTTCCATGTCAATTTTTCACCCCAATCTCATTTCTTTTCCATTCCACACACCTCCCCAGGAAACCACTATCCTCAATTCTGTATTTATCATTACATTGATTTTCTTTATATTTTCCCACATATGTATCATCTGTAAACAATATATTATTTAGTTTTGCATTTAAAAAGTTTTATACAAAAATATCTATTTTCTATAATTTTCTTTTCCACCTCTTGATATAATATTTGTCAGATGGTGTTTGTTGATCATTCTGGGATATGTACATCAAGGGCTATGAACTCCATGGAGAGGGCCAGAAGCAGATACACAGATGACTGAAGTTTTGGAAAACAGAATCTAGGAGAAAAGAATAAAGGTATTGGACTGATATATATGCAAACTAAAAGGTGGTTGGCAAGATATGTGTATGTGTGTGTCTATACATAACAAGTGCTTTTATAATGGATTGTTTTAGTTTTAAAATGATTTTACTCTTGATCTGTATTAAATCAAGTCAACTCGTGGTATCCTAGCAAATACTCTATCTCAAGTAATATTCAAGTCTATAGATCTTCTGAATCACACTCAAGAAGCTGATGATATGCATTTGGCAGTTTCCAAGAAACAGTGGTCAAACTATAATAAAATTTCAATGTATCAGTTAATATTTACCAAGCACCCCTCTTGCAGCTAGCATTGGACTAGGTGCTTAAAGACAAGTAGTTTGACTCAATAAATTAAAAAAATATGCACTTAAGGCTTATTCTTTACAGATTCATGGTAGTTTTATTTAAGTTTCTACTGCTGAGAAATGTGAGGTTTTGTTGTTGCTCTTTCAGTCCCCAAAACTCCATTTTAAGTTCTCACAGGCTTTGGTGGAATTTCAGGTATTATCCAATCTGGTGGGTGGGACCTGTTTACCAATTCAGCCCCTTGTGCACATGACCAGGAGGCTGGCTGCAAGCATTTTCAGATGGACAGAGATATGCCTCAGGCATTGTCAGTGGGTATGAAATGCACAGGAGATGGGCAGCAGGCCAGAGGGCGGGGTGGAAGTCTGTAACTGATTATTATAAGACTCTGAATTCAAGCAAACCTAGATTCAAATCCTACTTTCACCACTGCAGGGGAATTCTAAATATATATATATATATAATTTTGCCTCTGGAAAAAGTAGGGTGAAAATCATTCTGAAAAAGTTTCGGTTAAGATATTGAATATGGTTTGGATTTGAGTGGTTTATTTTGAATAAATAAAATCTCTCCTACCTCACAGAATCTGTCGTGGAAAGATTGTTCAGAATGAAAATATTTTGTCCTGGGGTCCTGGTAGGATGTTTGGGGTGAGGTGACGTGGGCACAAGTGGTGGGATGAAACATTAAATACATTTCCTTCCCTTTTTCTCCTTTGACCTCTTTCTTTTTTAAATGTGTCTGGTAATAAGAGCTCGATTCATCTGGCCTTGGTGGATGAGTTAGGGAAAATCTGGATGTGCCCCAGCTCATGTTTCTCTGGCTAGTTCATTGATTTCATTTAGAAAAACTACATACTCACCATGTGATCCTTGTCAAGTGTCTTGCCTTTTCAAAGACTTAGTTTTCTCATCTGTAACACGGAGATCTTATCTGAATTGTTACCATGACAAATGAGATGATACATGTGAAAATGCTTTGTCCATAGTTGGGCTATTATTACTATTATTATTATTTCTATGACTTATTTTAAAGACTCAATTCAGGAGTCATTGAACTATGGAAGTCTTCCCTGACTTTTCTCTGTCCCCCATTGGGACAGATCATCTTCCCAAATCTTTTATGTGATGTGTCTTTTAAGCACTTAGTGGTTTTTTTTTTTTTTTGCATTCATTGTTTATGCTATTTGTAGTGCAAAGCTTGCTTACTGGTTGTCTTTCTCACTAGACTGTGAGTTCCTTGAAGGGAGCAATAGTACCCAATCCCATATCCAGGATATCAAGCTACTCAATAATTTTTGCTGCATGAATGATAAAAATTAATATCTTTAAGATACGAATATTATATTTACTAAATATGAACTCAAAAGATGTTCTCATTTTCAAATAATTTATGAGTGACAGTTTGTCTATGTGGTTATTTATTTATTTTTAGATATAGGGTCTCACTATGCTGTCCAGGCTAGCCTCAAATTCCTGGGCTCAAGTTATTCTCCCACCTCAGCCTCCGGAGTAGCTGGGATTACTTGTGCATGCTACCAGTTCTGGCTTATGAGCTGTTAACTCTCCTAAACACTGGAACCAGAGAGCATCAGGCAACACAGTAGCCTTGCATCATCATGAATGGGGAGTCAAAATAAGACACAGAATGCAACACTGGGACAATATATATCACCCTCAAAGAGTGGCTAACGCACAACAATGAAAACAACAAATTAGGGCTCAAAACACACTCTTCAAGTGAAAACATCTATCTGCATTTTCTAAAAGTCTGAAAGTTTTAAAACTTGTATTATTAGTTTAACTGAGAATCTGTTAAACAAATCTGGGGGAATCATTCTCATCTCTGATGAATTGCTTCTATGATCCCGAATCCAACAGGATAGCTGTAGACAGGAGGAAAATGCTTACCAAAAGAAGGCGTTTTAAAACCCATTTTTGGCCACCCTTTTCACAAGTGCTTAGACTCTTCCTTTTTTAAAGAACAAAGACCTGAAGCTCAAGGTGGTTCACAAATTTATCCAAGAAAATTTTCAGAGTGGCAAATTATAGTTTCAGGTTTTACATTGCTTTTCTTAATTTGATTAAAAAGTTCCAGTCTGTTCTAATGTGCATGGGCCCTCAGGCACGATGGCCCTTGGAGGGTCCTGGAGCATCTGCATCTGGTGTCATTAGCAGGGTAAGATACTCTA
The DNA here is from genome assembly GCF_028885625.2 of Pongo pygmaeus. NCBI lineage: Eukaryota > Metazoa > Chordata > Mammalia > Primates > Hominidae > Pongo > Pongo pygmaeus. The sequence goes on from NC_072377.2 coordinate 62,663,149, forward strand.
GGCCATAAGTCACAGTTAAAATGTTCCTCACAATTAGAAACTGCCTTTGTATGATTTTGTTTTTGGGGGTTTAACTGAATGGCCCTGGAATATGGGTCCATTCTCCCTTTTGGATTGATTCTCTCTGTTCGAGCCTGATAACTGTCTTGAGCAGGAAGAGGAGGAAGGGGAACCAGCCACCTGTAGAAATGAGTTTAGGTGCTATTTACATAGCAGGTCAAGAGCGTGAAGTCCAAGGGGAACTCTAGCAGGGTCAGTGAGATAGGTGGAGAATCTAGCTGGTCGGTTTGTTTTTCCACAAAACATTCCAGGAGCAAGACAACATCCGCTGAGGAACACCATTAATAAGTGGCATCTTTCATCAGAAGCACTCAAAGCATTCATGAAGATTTACTCATTGAGCTGTGAGCCACACCTATGTTGTATCTGTGGCTCACTTAAAGATTAAGAAACCAAATTCTGCCAAGTTTGACCCTGTGGCTGAAAGGGAGGCTGGGGAATGAACAGATACAGAACCCAGGTTCCAAATCTCACTCCAAATTAACCTGGCATAGAATGGGATGTCGAGAAATGACAGTGAGCACCATTATTATCACTATGACATCAATTGGCCCTTATTTTTGGGTATGACGATTCTACACAGTGAAGAGGCAGAGTTTCTGCTATAGGAGCTTCTGATCAGTTTGGGAGTTTTGTCTCATGTGCAAAACCGAGAAGTACGTGAACCTACCCTATGTTAGGTGCCAAATACAAAAATACAGATAGGAAGTTCAGAGGAGGAGCCATCACCCAGGCTGTGGTGGGCAGTGGAAACTTCACAGAAAAAGACCTCGAGTTGGACTTTGAAGAAAGATAGGATTCGTGCATGCAGGAGGTGTGGGAAGGTGATTTTCAGTCTGAAAGACAGGAGGGAGTTTGGGGAATGCACGGAGTAATTGCGGGTACTAGAGGCACCCAACTGTGGTGGACCAGCTGGGTGGAAGATCCCCTGCAGGGATCTGTGGAGTGTCAACCTCACCTGTTTTTAGATTCTGTGACCAAGGGAACAAGTTCCCTTTTCTCTGAATTCTGTGACATTTAATTTGCTTCAGTTAGAAGTAAACATCTGACCCTGCCTGGCAATCCCTTCCTAGGTTGTTATGATGACCAGTCACAGGTTTAACTTTGCCACCCAATTTCTTACTGATCAGAATTCCAATTAGAGACGCAGTTCCCTCACTGTTTCCTCCTTCTGAACGTGAAATTGTTCTTGCCTACAAGAAGTAGCCTGAAGCAAACTGGGGCAGTACAGTTTTGTGAAAATCAAAAGAAGAAAGGATATTAAAAAGGAAACAATGGTCAACAGTTTTCACGGATGTGGAGAAATCAGGGAGAATCAGGTTAGATGAGTCTAATCTTCTATGGTCAGTAAAGTAGAACCACATATTAGTTTCTTCTTGGATTAAGGGAGAGCAGATACTGTGAGTTAGCCATTGCCAGCTCTCCTTCACAAGCTCGAATACACTCTCCTATGATTCCTATTTATGTAGTTAAGACATTTAACTGTCACCTATACATATGTTAAAAATTAAACTCAGCTGTGATTTTCCCTCTCCCGAGATGCATATAACTGGTGTATGTGTTCTGTAGGATTTTATTATGTTAAAGCGTTACTGCCGCTTCTTATTAAAATTGAGTGCCTTATTTTGATATTAGGCAGAGGAGTTTGAAGGATGTTAACATTCTAAGAGAAATTTGTGGGAAACAATTTTGAGGTTGAAATATTGATGCAACTGATACTAATTGCTAACATCCCAGTAAAGCTCTTAAGAATCTATTTGTATGGAAATTGAAAAGGACCATCAAATGGAAGAAGGACCCAATTTATTTGGAAGTTTTAGAAAGTCCAGTAATAAAGAAATGATTTGATAAGGGAAGTAGAAGAAAAGCAAAATGAGCAGATTGTTTTGAAAATATTAAATTGTAATAGAAAAACATAAAGAAAAAAATGATACAAATCCTACCTCAGTGTCATAGCAATTATTATTATCTTTTGAATTTTTAAAAAAGAGATGGTGTTTTACTCTCTTACCCAGGCTGGAGTGCAGTGGTGCAATCATCACTCACTGCAATCTTGAACTCCTGTGCTCAAGTGATCCTCCCGTCTCAGCCTCCCAAGTAGCTGGGGCTACAGGCACTCGCCACCACACCTGGCTGACAGCAATTATTTTTGCTTTTTGAAAATATCCTGTCCTTGCCTTACCAACTTTTAAATCCAAATCATACATTTTTCAGAAACATTGTTGCAACATGGGAGACAAAATGAAATATTTTGCATCATTTTATGCTGCATGACTTCAGGTATGCCTAACACATGTCACTATTCCTACTTAGTCTTCATGATTATCTTTTGAAATTACTCTATAATATTCCAGTAGGGGTTTCTTCTCGTTTCTTGCATCTGGCCACTGACTTCTGATTCTCTCTGAATGGTTATCATCTTGCAGTCTAGAGGTAGAGCCAGTGGGAAGTTTGTTTAGGATCTTGAAGATACTTGCTTGTAGTTGTTCTTGCCAGGGGTATGCTGTCACTGGGTGTCTCATGCCACCCTCAGGCTGGGGGTGATAAAGGAGCAAGAGGAGCAGCGCTGTAGAGTGGGAGAGAAGGGGGAGAGATGGAAGGCTGGGGAAGACGACTTCGCCTCCCAGCCTTGCCCTGACTCTTTCTTCCTTGGCTTTCTCCTTTTGCCCATATACAGTCCTTCTCTGCCTCCATCATAGCTTATCCTCTCTTTTGTTCTGGTTCCTTCTTCTGCCTCTCTCTCCAGGGACCTCCCCTGAGCTTGCTGTAGTTCAGAGATTCTCAACCTTGTCAATGCCTACCCTTTAAAACATATTTTGTAATGACCCCTTTATCCTGAAATGAAATTTGTAGGTTATAGATTCTCAACACATATAATTTAAAAATTAATCTAATAGTCTAGTTGTGATATAAAGAAGAAACAAAAGGAAACCACTGTAAACTAAAATGATGTAAATGCTCAGGCACAGCTGTATTAGAAGTCATATAGAAGGAAATAGATGTTGGCACATAATGAATATGCTTGTCAGAGAAGCAGACAACATTCGACTGGATATTGTTGATACTTAAAAATATATGTGACAGTGTGTAATAAGGGCTAGAGAAACATGGCACCTTCCTATCCAGGCATCTGTGTTCAGGTAAGCAGTCTGTGTTGCACCAGGAGACCTGGCAGAGGGACCAGTGGTCGATGCAGCTCTTGCTTTTCTTTCAAAGCTGTGGGCCTCTGGGACTTTGTCTACTGGAGCCTTCTTAAAATGGTCACAAAGCATCTACATAAGTGACTGGCTGTCCTGGCATGCCCCGTCCCCACACATGCACGTACACATATACACATGTGCACTTAGATTAATAGTAGAGTGAGCCCTACAAAATGCCGAGTAATACAGGTGTGCTATTTTCATGACTCAAATACTATGAAAGTTGTTGCTATTTGTGACATAATCTTCTGAAATGAATACTTTTTGGTATAGTTGGGAATAAAAGCAAGCACAGTCTTCCCTGGATTTATGTGGTAGTTGTATTCCTGGAAAACTAAATGTATATGCAAACATTACAAAAATATTTATATAAAATAGAGTTAGATTCTAGGCTCAGATAATTAGAAACAGATTTTTTTTCATTTTAATTCAACAGTCATGGAGACCCAGAAAAGTTCTTAGTTTTCAGGGCTTAGCATCCCTGATTCCTGCTCATTAAATTCCAATAGCACCCCCAGTCATTGTGACAATTGAGAACACCTTTTTAGAGTATGATACAACTTCCATTGAAAATCACCTATGTATTGAAAAGAAAGCTGAATTCTCAGCTGGGAAACCTGGATCTAAGTTTTATCTTCCTCAAGCTATTATTTCTGGGTGAACAGGAATAGTGAGTTTTTTATGGTGCTGCACTTCCTGACTGGTGTCTGGGAAGGGCTGCTTGAGTGGGAGCTGATCTTGTAGGGAGAAACCCTCCACCCTAACCTCTAAAAAACAGTGGCACAGTGTTCTTGGCCTGGTATGCATGCCTCTCCCCCTTTTATGGAAAATGCACAGCCTTTTTTTTTTTTTTTTTTTTAAGTGAGTCTCTTCTCCATTCCAGCCATGAGATTCTCAGGTGGACTCTCAGGAACACAGTATATAATGCATACCACAGTGCAGGATTCCAAGCAGTACCCCACCCTCCTACCCACAAAAGTGAACATTGCACCCAGTCTGAGCCAATCAGAGATCTTCCCTGGGAGTTTTTTACATTGAAGTTGATGGAGAAAAACTCTTTCTGTTCTGGGGGTGATGTTGGGTAATATAAGTCCAGAAGCTTCTGGCAACTGTAGTTCTAGCTTGTGAAGAAAGTTTGAGTGAGAGAACAAACCTAGCAAGGGGAAGAAGCAGAAATGAGAGAGATACTGGTATCTGATAGTGATAATATTTTATTTTATTTTCATAGGTTTTTAGGGAACAGGTGGTGTTTTGCTACATGAGTAAGTTCTTTAGCGGTGATTTGTGAGATTTTGGTGCACCCATCACCCAAGCAGTATACACTGTACCCAATGTGTAGTCTTTTATTGCTCACCTCCCTCCCACCCTTTCTCCCAAGTCCCCAAAGTTCAATGTATCATTCTTATGCCTTTGCATCCTCATAGCTTAGCTTCCACTTATGAGTGAGAACATGCGATGCTTGTTTTCCATTCCTGAGTTACTTCACTTAGAATAATGGTCTCCAATTCCATCCAGGTTGCTGCGAATGCCATTATTTTATTCCTTTTTATGGCTGAGTAGTATTCCATCATACATATATACCACAATTTCTTTATCCACTCATTGATTGATGCACATATGGGCTAGTTCTATATTTTTGCAATTGCGAATTGTGCTGCTATAAACATGCATATACAAGTATCTTTTTTGTATAATGACTTCTTTTCCTCTGGGTAGATGCCCAGTAGTGGGATTGCTGGATCAAGTAGTAGTTCTACTTTTAGTTCTTTAAGGAATCCCCACACTGTTTTCAATAGTGGTTGTACTAGTTTACATTCCCACCAGTAGTGTAAGTGTTCCCTTTTCACTGCATCCATGCCAACATCTATTATTTTTTGATTTTTTGATTATGGCCATTCTTGCAGGAGTAAGCTGGTATCACATTGTAGTTTTGAATTGTATTTCCCTGATCATTAGTGATTTTGACCATTTTTTCATATGTTTGTTGGCCATTTGTTCATTTTCTTTTGAGAATTTTCTATTCATGTCCTTAGCCCATTTTTTTTTTTGATGGAGTTGTTTGTTTTTTTTCTTGCTAATTTGTTTGAGTTTGTTGTAGATTCTGGATATTAGTCCTTTGCTGAATGTATAGATTATGAAGACTTTCTCCCATTCTGGGGGTTGTCTGTTTACTCTGCTGATTGTTTCTTTTGCTGTGCAGAAACATTATAGTTTAATTAAGTCCCACCTATTTATCATTGTTTTTGTTGCACTTGCTTTTCGGTTTTTGGTCATGAAGTCTTTGCCTAAGCCAATGTCTAGGAGGGTGTTTCTCATGTTATCTTCTAGAATTTTTATGGTTTCAGGTCTTAGACTGAGTCTTTGATCCGTCTTGAGTTGATTTTTGTATAAGGTGAGACATAAGGATCCAGTTTCATTCTTCTTCATGTGGCTTGCCAATTATCCCAGCTCTACTTATTGAATAGGGTGTCCTTTCCCCATGTTGGTTTTGTTTGCTTTGTCGAAGATCAGTTGGCTATAAGTATTTGACTTTATTTCTGGGTTCTCTATTCTGTTCCATTGGCCTATGTGCCTGTTTTCATACCAGTACCATGCTGTTTTGGTGACTATGGCCTTATAGAATTGTTTCAAGTCAGGTAATGTGATGCCTTTAGATTTATTCTTTTTACTTAGTTTGATTTTAGATTTTATAGCTATTATGCTTTTTTTAAAGAAAAAGCTGACATTTAAAAACTTTTCTGTTAGAAATAAGGCACCAAAATAGAGCCAAAAGTCACTCTAAACTCTTTAACAATGAAAATTATGACATCAAAATGAAAACATAAACTCAAGAGCAATAGCAAACTTATTGAGTGCACCAAGTCACCTTTATTAACTCATCCCATTAAAAGAAACCTGCAATCTGTGACATCTGAGTTAAGCTCGGCATCACCCTAATACCAAAACCAGGAAAGGACATAACAAAAAAAGAAAACTACAGACCAATATCACTGATGAATATAACCGGAAAAATCCTTAACAAAATACTAGCTAACTGAATCCAATGGCATATCAAAAAGATAATCCACCAAGATTAAGTGGATTTCATACCAGAGATGCAGGGATAGTTTAACATACGCAAGTCAATAAATGTGATACACCACATAAACAGAATTAAAAACAAAAATCACATGATCATCTCAATAGATGCAGGAAAAGCATTTGACAAAATCCAGCATCGCTTTATGATTACAACCCTCAGCAAAATTGGCATAGAAGGAACATACCTTAATGTAATAAAAGCCATCTACGACAAATCCACAGCCAAGATAATACTGAATGGGGAAAAGTTGAAAGCATTCGCCCTGAGAACTGGAACAAGACAAGGATGCCCACTCTCACCACTTCTATTCAACATAGTACTGGAAGTCCTAGCCGGAGCAATCATACAAGAGAAAGAAATAAAGGGCACCCAAATCAGTAAAGAGGAAGTCAAATTGTTGCTGTTTGCTGATGATATGATCATATACCTAGAAAACCCTAAAGACTCCTCCAAAAAACTCCCAGAACTGATAAATGAGTTCAGCAAAGTTTTGAGATACAAAATTAATGTACACAAATTAGTAGCTCTGCTATATGCAAACAGTGACCAAGCTGAGAATCAAATCAAGAACTCAATCCCTTTTACAATATCTGCAAAAAAAAAAATACTTAGGAATATACATAAGAAAGAAGGTGAAATAATTCTACAAGGAAAACTGCAAAACACTGCTGAAAGAAATCCAAAAACAAATGGAAACACATCCCATGCTCATAGATGGATAGAATCAATATTGTTTTAGGATTTCTTTCAGCAGTGTTTTGCAGTTTTCCTTGTAGAATTCTTTCACCTTCTTTGTTATGTATATTCCTAAGTATTTTTTTTTTTTTTGCAGATATTGTAAAAGGGATTGAGTTCTTGACTTGATTCTCAGCTTAGTCACTGTTTGCATATAGCAGAGCTACTAATTTGTGTACATTAATTTTGTATCCCAAAAGAAGACATTTATGCAGCCAAAAAACACATGAAAAAATGCTCACCATCACTGGCCATCAGAGAAATGCAAATCAAAACCACAATGAGATACTATCTCACACCAGTTAGAATGGCAATCATTAAAAAGTCAGGAAACAACAGGTGCTGGAGAGGATGTGGAGAAACAGGAAAACTTTTACACTGTTAGTGGGACTGTAAACTAGTTCAACCATTGTGGAAGTCAGTGTGGCGATTCCTCAGGAATCTAGAACTAGAAATACCATTTGACCCAGCCATCCCATTACTGGGTATATACCCAAAGGACTATAAATCATGCTGCTATAAAGACTCATGCACACGTATGTTTATTGTGGCACTATTCACAATAGCAAAGACTTGGAACCAACCCAAATGTCCAACAATGATAGACTGGATTAAGAAAATGTGGCACATATACACCATGGAATACTATCAGCCATAAAAAATGATGAGTTCATGTCCTTTGTAGGGACATGGATGAAATTGGAAATCATCATTCTCAGTAAACTATCGTAAGAACAAAAAACCAAACACCGCATATTCTCACTCATAGGTGGGAACTGAACAATGAGAACACATGGACACAGGAAGGGGAACATCACACTCTGGGGACTGTTGTGGGGTGGGGGGAGGGGGAAGGAATAGCTTTAGGAGATATACCTAATGCTAAATGACGAGTTAATGGGTGCAGCACACCAGCATGTCACATGTATACGTATGTAACTAACCTGCACATTGTGCACATGTACCCTAAAACTTAAAGTATAATAATAATAAAATAAAAAAAAGAATCAATATTGTGAAAATGACCATACTGCCAAAAGCAATCTACAAATTCCATGCGTTTTCCAAAACAATACACCATTATCCTTCACAGAACAAGAAAGACAATCCTAAAATTCATATGGAAGCAAAAAAGAGCCTGCGTAGCCAAAGCGAGACTGATAGTGATATTGATACCTGCAATTGCTCAGGCTAATTTAAATTGCATTTCTGAGTTGGGCAGCCTAAAGAATCCTGGCTGACATGACTGAATTTCCATTCAATCTTTTCCTTATCCAGGGCTCTATATGACAGTCACTAGGCACATGTAACTTTTGAGTGCTTGAAATGTGATTAGTTCAAATTAAGATGAAGTTGTAAAGTACACACTCTTTCAAAGACTTAGTACTAAAAAAAGTAAAGCATCTCAATAATTTTTTTATTGATTATATGTTAAAATGATACTCTTTTGGATATATTGGGTTAAGTACAATATATTGATAAAATTAATTTTACTTTTTTCTTTCGTCCTTTTTGATGTGGTTATTAGAAAATTAAAAATTACCTAGTGACCCACATTGTATTTATTTTGGATAGCTGTGTTCTAGAATATCTACCTCAATGCTTACTGCCCTCTATCAAATTTCTAGTAATTGAGTCAATAGGTTAGTTTCAGAGACTCATATACCTGAAGAGATGGGCAACTCAAATAACTCTGGCTAATACGACTGCATTTCCATACAACTGTATATGCAGATTCTGATTTATGAGTGAGCTTTTGGTGCTATTTACGAGTGAGCTTTTGCGGGACTGAATGGATTTCCAAGAACACACAGAGGTTCAGCTTCTCGTTCCTCATAAACACCTGTGTCTGAAGTGGCAAGCAGTGCCGTCGCTTAACTATCCTAGTTAATGACACGCTGCTGGTTTTCAGCCAGTAGTTAGTAGTATTTTTCTATGAGAAGAAAGAAGCCTATAATCTATGCCCATCACATCATTGACATTTATTAGAGCTTTTCAAAAAGCAACACATGGATCCGTATTGTCCAGAGAGACAGAGAGAGAGAGACGGAGAGAGAGAGAGAGAGACAGAGAGAGAGAGAGAGACAGAGAGAGAGAAAGAGAGAAAAGCAATACAGATTAAGGAATTCAAGTTGCAGGTGCAGTTTCCACTGTATTTTACAACGATGTTGATAAAAAGAGATTTTATGTGGCAGTCAGCACCTCCAGTTTAGTCACTAAAAGTAATTGTGGGGTTCATGAATATCAGAGATCCTTAAATCATAGTTTGACACTTCATACAAATTTGGTCCTGATTAACCCCTGGAGGGGTTTGGTGGTAATTTATTGAGAGAGGTGATTTGGTATGTGCACACATGCATGCACGTGCATGTGCACACATACACACAAATGCATATATGTGTGTATTTATACTCTAAAATGTTCCTCCTTCCTAGAAAATGATTGAGTTCTTATGAGTGAGCATATTTAGTCTAGATGCAGATGAATTCACTTATTCAGAGAACATTTATTGGGGTTATAAGCATTTATTGAGGGCCCCAGAGCTAGGCAGAGTGCACTGATTAGTATATGGCTGTTTGGGGACTACTGAGAGTAATAGTCCCTTTTAGAAGACTTATATGTAGGAGTCTACAGAACCACTAACCTAGCAGAAAATGGGAAAATGCAGAAAGATTTTTTGAAATAATTATAGTACAGTGAAAAGAATGTGAAATACTAAATTATAAGACCCTAGAATTCATCATTTACTAGCTGCTATGACTTCAGGGAAGTTAATTAGCATAGTTTTCAAACCTATAAAATAGTAATGGTGTTAACAAAATAAAGTAATAATCCCCAACTTACAGGGTTGTTTTGAGGATGTGAGATGACATATCTATCTAAAAGCAATTTTGTTAATAGAAAATTAACTCCAGAATGTTAGATTAACACATTTTATTGTGATGTGGTGCCAGCTTCATTTTATTTGCAAGCACTAGAGGGTCCCAAATTTATAAGTTAGTCTGTAGCAATAATCAGAACCTTAGATTTCCTACTTGAAGCATGCCACTTTATTTTAAATTAACGCATAATCTGAAATGAGGCAGAAGATTTAATAGTATAATGCAATAAGATTTAGTATAATGAAGGAAATGACTACACAGGTCACAGGATCGCATACATTTGAATGATACAAAGCTTAATTAAAATTAATTTGTTTTATCCTTACTGATGAGGCCAAAACATAACATTATTTTTATGTATTTTACAAGTGATGTCAAATAACTAATTCTGAGGCAAGAATTAAGTTAAAAGTAAAATTTACCGAAATCTGTGAATTTGATAGGGAGAACAATGTCTTATATTGCAGTATTGAAGTTTATAAGAATCAGACTACACTTTAAATTTTTTTCCTTTGGTTCATCTAAGGCAGCTACTTGCTGGGACTTTGCATACTTTTATTTATCTATCAATCAGCCTGCACTCTGGCTTTTAAGCAGGTTGGTGAAAATCCTTACCACGTGATTATGAAATGATTTCTTTTTTTGATTAAAATGGTAGGAAATTTAAAAGAAAAAAATTAACTTTATAAATATTACTTAACTTCCTAATTAATAAATAACTTGGTTATAGAAAATTGTCATTTATAGCATAATGTATACATATAGGGTGGCAATTTTCCAAAAACTTGAACACAATAAAATACATTAATAGAAAAATTCCACTGAGCATTTAATGTTTTTGGATTATTCTGAAGGCATGTTGGGGTTTTGGCATGTCTTTAAATTGCCATACCAATTACCCCAGTAGATATGGGATAGTAGGATAATCAGTTAACCTTGGGACGAACAGAAAAAGACTTTTCTATGTAGTGTTTAAAAACAAACCTTGTCCTTCCTATGATTTTCACAGATGCTCTGATGATCATCTTTAACTAAAATCTAAGACCCATTACAATTTGCAACATTGTCCCTTCTCACAGATTCTGTTTTAAAATATAATTCCCTTGAGACGGCACCAGCATGTTATTGGGAATTAGTTTTTAATCTGCTTTTTAGACTTCTTCCATGATAGGAACACCCTCATTCTCTGTGGGATGAAATGAGGTTTAGAAAGATGGAGTCTTTCTAAGTGGAAGTAGAAGTATGAAGCAGGTGAACATGTTTGCAGTGACTTATACTTACTGGAATTGTTGCACATTAATCTTCCCAGATCCCAGATCCTGCCATGTTACTCACCCACTCAACAGCCTTCAGTGGCTCCGCATTGACTCCAAACTTTCCACTCTCCCATTACTCCCCTCTACACATTATCCTATCCTTCATTTAGACTCGGTATCTTATTCTTTCTTAAACATGGCCTAGTGTCCTTCTTCTATTTCTTTGCTTCTCCGTTATCTCCATCTTCCCTAATCTAGTTTATGTTTCATGACTCCACTCAAATCCACTTTCTTCATGAGTTTTACTTTCCCCTCTCCCTCACCCCATCCAAATAAATATATTACCTTCCCTCTCATTCCCAAGGCACTTTCTTTGTGTCTTTTTCACATCATGTATCATAGTGTGCCTTTTACCATAATTATTTTAGTGTTTGACTAATCCAGCCACACACTGTAAGCTTATTGAAAGCAGAAAGAGATTGTGTCTTCCTCAACTTTTTAACATATTCATAATATGTTGCAATTATAATCCAGGTGCAATGGATTATAAATAAATTTTCACTGATTATTTAAAAGTAATGTACATATGTTTTATCTCTCCCATTAAAGATGTTCCTTGATGGTGGGGATCATATCTAACTTACCGCCATATCTTCCACAGCATTTAACCAGGGTTCTGCACAGGAGCAAAGTTCTCAATACACATTAATGAAATGAGTAAGGTGGTAGATTGGACACATGAATGAAAGAATAGATGAATGGACAGATAGATAGATAGATGGAAAGATGGATGGATGGTCCAACAATGATAGACTGGATTAAGAAAATATGGCACATATACACCATGGAATACTATGCAGCCATAAAAAATGATGAGTTCATGTCCTTTGTAGGGACATGGATGAAGCTGGAAACCATCATTCTCAGCAAACTATCGCAAGGACAAAAAACCAAACACCGCATGTTCTCACTCATAGGTGGGAATTGAACAATGAGAACACATGGACACAAGAAGGGGAACATCACAAACCGGGGCCTGTTGTGGGGTGGAGAGAGGGGGGAGGGATAGCATTAGGAGATACACCTAATGTTAAATGATGAGTTAATGGGTGCAACACACCAACATGGCACATGTATACATATGTAACAAACCTGCATGTTGTGCACATGTACCCTAAAACTTAAAGCATAATTAAAAAAAAAAAGAAAGATGGATGGGTGGATGGATGATGAATGGATGGAGAAAATTTGTCAATTTCGCTATAGTTCCTTGGCTATTAGGTCTTCTAGTCATTGGCCCAGTTGCCAACTGAGTTTGAAAGAAGCAATACTCAGCAGTGACTGTTGATGCAAAAATGGAGCACAGAAGAAATTTCTGACCCACTTTTGGCAAGGTGGACACACATAGACCCAGCCCTTCTCTCTGAAAGATGGACAAACTGTTTGGGAGTGGAGGACCTCCCAGCAAGGTGAATGTGGCTCTGTACCTGAAAATGGTGACCAACTGAGGGAGAGCAGCTGGGCCAAAGTGACCTGTCCAGCCATTGCTCAGAACAGGCTCTAATCCTCACTGTGAACAAGTCCACTGAGTTTGCTAGTGGAGGATAAATGCAGGACTGACTGTATAGAAAGCTAAAGAAGCATCACCTTGGCCAGGGGGGCCCCAGACAAAATCATGAAGAAGGTGAATGTGTTTGCAGTGACTTCTACTTATCCTTTTTGCCCAGTGTCTCCAGCTTTCTAAACTTCATTTCATCCCACAGGGAATGAGGGTGTTAATCCTGCCTTGTTTCTATTATGGAAGAAATCTAATAAAGCAGAATAATGCTAAGCATTCATTGTTACTCTCATGGCTTTGCAGGTTGGCTGCAGCCTGGCTGAGCTAGGCTGGGCTTGACTGGGTGGCTCTGCTTCAGCTGCAAGCCTGGCTAGGCTTGCCCTTTGCTGTGAGTTGGACTCATGTCTACATCCATATGATCATGATAGACAGGCTCAAAAGGCAGCAGCCACCTGAAGGAAGCTCTTGTCAAGGTAATGGCAGAAGCATAGGACAGGTATTAGTTTTCCAGGGCTGTCATAACAAAATACTACAAACTTGGTGCCTTAAAATAATGAAAATTTATTCTTCTACAGTTCTGGGGGCTAGAAGTTAAAAATCAATGTGTAGGCAGGGCCATGATTCCCCCAAAAGCTCTAGGAAGGTGCCCTTTCTTGTCTCTTCCAGTTTTTGGTGGCTGCAGGTTTTCCGTGGCTTGTAGCAGCATTACTCCAATCTCTACCTCTGTCCTCTGGTGTTCTTCTCATGTTTCTGTGTCTTGTCTCATACAAGGGCACTTTTATTGGATTTAGGTCCTGCCTTACTTTAGTATGACAGTATGATCATAAGGTCCTTTCAGTCCTTACCTTAATTACATCCACAAAGACCCTATTCCCAAATAGGGTCATATTCTGAGGTTTCAGGTGGACACAAATTTTTAGGAGAGGTGATTCAACACACTACAGGAGGGCAAACCCAAACAGGCAAACACATTATGTCTGCTCACATCTCATGGGCAAAACCAAGTCACATCAATTGGTAATTATCTTCTATCTCTAGTGTGAGGAGCTGTAAAGTCACATGGAACAGGCGTGGATACACAGGGAGGGAAAGAAATGGGGCCAATAATCCAACCTACTACAAAAGCCTAGTTTGCTGTGAACCCAGAAGAGGAGATGGTTGGTGGTTCTGCAGTGCTTCCTAGCCCTCCAGACTCTCATCTGTATAAATGGGTTTGCTGAGAAGTCCGTGCCTCATGGGGTTACAGTAATGATTCAATGTTAATACATGCAAACTGCTTAGCACAGTATGTGGCACGCAGTAAGCACAGAATTAATGTTAACTGCTATGATCCTTATGAACCCACCATCCTTTCTTTACCATCCACTTCACCACTCTCTGTTATTCCTTATGCTTTCCCCCCTTTTCCTGGTTTTCAACACATGTAATTTCCATTTTGCATAATTCACATAAACCAGCAAAGAAATTCTCCTGGTGAAGAGTCTTGTTATACTAGAATTTGGAAAAAGGGGGTCCCAATTATAGGGAGAGATAACTATTTAGGACATTAACTATTAAGACAGTGGATAGTTGTGGGCAATAAGCAAGCTAAACTAGTGCTTTGATCTCCTGAAAGGGAACTTGCTGTAGGTTGAGAGATTTCTGTGGCTTTCATCAAAGGAGTGGGAATCACGCTGGGCCATTACCTTTGCAGAGTGGAAATGATCCAGCTCAGTTTTGAAGCAAAAGCTGATCAGATAAGGGCAAGACAGCAAAGGATGCTGCATCATCACCCAGGCTGGCCTCTTGGCCAGCAGGCAGAGAGATAAGAACATTTCTCTGGGGAACAAGTTCCCCAGCAGTAACTGCAGTCTCTGTTTGGAATATGAGTTGTTCCATGCTAATGAGTCACATTTCATCATTTCCGGGAGTTGATGCCCCAGAAGGGACTGTTGTCACGTAAAACCTTTTTATAAAAACTGTTTATTTGGTGGAGTCTTTATGTTTAGCTTTTGCACCAAAATAATTTCTAAATGATGATTCACTTCCAACCTACATGACATGCATAGACGCAGCTAATGCAAAATAGTGTTGATGCACGTTTTTTACATTTTTTTTCATTTTAAAGAAACATTGTACAGTTTTTGCTGAGGTCTCAGGATTTCTTGAGATTCCTGTGGACACAGTGCTGCAGAGCTGCACCCGAGGCAGGATCTGATGGGAAAGAGTGCTGACCTGTTAAGGGCTGGATGATCGTTCTGGATGTAACGTGCAGGAAGCTCAAACACCGAAAATGGACTTAGGGACTGTCTTTGCCTCTGTTGGCTGTTAATGATCTTTGCAATCCTGAGAATTTTAGAAAAGAGAGCAATAATTTCTACTAGCTGTGTGGTTACTAATTTCTAGTCATCTAAATATAACCTTTTATATTAAAATAGGTGTGATTACAGGCACAGAAAACCAAACACCACATGTTCTCACTTCTAAATGGGAGTTGAGCAATGAGAACACATGGACACAGGGAGGGGACCAACACACACGGGGCCTGTCCGAGGGCAGAGTGGGGGGGCATCAGGATAAATATCTACTGCACGTGGGGCTTAATACCTGGGTGATGCGTTGATAGGTGCAGCAAACCACCATGGCACATGTTTATCTATGTAACAAACCTGCATGTCCTGCACATGTATCCTGGAACAAAATCAAATAAAATAAAATGAAAAAAATTAAATAGGTGTGATTAGTAAGATGAATTCCCCTGTGAAGCCTTCACTTTTTTCAACACACATCTGTGCATCAACAACAACATCAGACAAGGTGTGGGGGCTCACACCTGTAATCCCAGTGCTGTGGGTGGCTGTTACAGGAGGATCACTTGAGGCCAGGAGTTGAAGACCAGCCTGGGAAACATAGCAAAACCCTGCCTCTACAAAAAATAAAAAATTTGCTGGGCATGATGGTGCATGCTTGTAGTCCTAGCTTCTTGGGAGGCTGAGGCAGTAGGATTCCTTGAGCCCAGGAGTTCAAGGTTACAGTTATCTATTATTGTGCCACTGCACTCCAGTTTGGGTGACAGAGTGAGACCCTGTCTTAAAAAAATGTCTTCTGGCCAAGAGAAGTGAGTATGGGTCAGCAAACATGAAGTTCTTGCTCAGAGATGGAGAGAGGCTGTTGGCCTTTGCAGGGGGAATGGTCCTGCCCAGCAGAGGGTAGAGCCTTAAGGGACCCTGCCAGGAGATTTTGCCCATGGGTCGCTTGGAGAGTGAGGAGTCACCCTCCTCTCATTGACCATGTGCTTCTTGGTCCTTTCTCCACCAGCCATGAATTTGTGTGTGTATATAGGTGTGTGTATGTGTATGTGTGTAGCAGGGGCAGGGAGGAGGCTGGGATACCAAGGTGTCAGCGATCCACCTGTCTTTGTGCTCTGCCACTGCCAACAGCACCCAAATGCTCATATTCAGTCTCTCCACCCAGACATAGCTACACAGGTCTCTCCCACTTCTACATTCTGTGGCAGACATTGCTTATTGCCTAAACAGAGCCTTATTCTTCCTCAACTCCCTTCTTTCCTGCTCACAGAACCTGATTCATTCAGGTAGCAGGTGGAGTGTAGCAGGTTGATCTTGGGGAGCATAGGCCCTTATGTCAGCCATATAAGATAAAGCATTGAAATCAGTTAAGGGACTCTCATCCCCTTTAGCCAGTGATTGGCCTAAGAGTTTGCATATAACCCTGTTCTGGTGAACAATGTAAGGGAGATAGATGAAGGGGAAAATTCTAATAAAAGCTTCATGAGAAGGGGACTTTCAGCCTTTCCTTTTCTTCTCACCTGGAAAATATATATGAAGCCTGGAGGTTTGGTAGCCATGTTGCAGCCATGAGGGCAAAACACAGAACACTAAGGAAGTTAGAGCAGAAAGACCACAAGAACCAGCCTTGGTTAGCCTACCTTCAGACTTTCTTATTATGTAAGAAAAATGTCTCCTTACCCCAATAAGTGTAATCTACTCTTTGTTACTCTATTTTTATGATACTGATAGCCAAATGCTTTGTCTTAGTTTCACTACTGGCTAGTTTTCTAAGCTTTGCAAAATGTGGGACTGCCACTGATGCAGGGAACAGGTGGCAGTGTTGAGGATGAGAAGTAAGAGGGGGTCCAACCAAATGGTGCTATCCCTTAGCCCACCAAAATTTCAAGGTGCTACCCTTCAATTATAATACTTCTATAACAAATGTGACACCAAAGATGCATGTGTACACTGTACCAAGCAGAATGGGGCTTTGGACTGCTTGTCAAAAGCTTCTAAGGGAGCCTTGAAGTGATGTTCTTATTGGCAAAATGTGATGGAGTGAAAAATCAGAGGAAACAGAGGAGAAGATAGGATTGCAAAGGAAATAAAGCAGGTCTTCATAACTCTTAAACACCTTTCACCATACTGTCTATTTCAGATTAAATGAGGCCAGCTGCTGAGGATGTCAGGGAGTCTGGGTAGGCCAAGGCCAGGGAGCAGAGAGTCCTTGGTCCCTAAGGCCACATATGAGGGATGAATTTTGGCAGCAATGCAGCAAGGCTTCTCACATGTAGAGACAAAATGTATAATATCTGGAATGTGTTGGCATGGGAGAAGGGCTGCCTGCTAGTCTTATATATCAGTCACAGAATGAGTGCTGCCATGTCCTATTTTATATGTGTGCGAATCTACATAATGTTGGAAATAATGTGGTTAAACCAGGGATTGGACCCAATTGTCTTAAATGACCAGGTGGTTTCTGTAAATGATTGAAACACAAATGCCTCATTTAAAGGGAGCAATTATTACTAAACTCCAGCCCACTGCCGCCAGTCCTTAAAAACTTATGTTTTCAAGAGGACATGAAGAAAATATTGATTTTTGTGTGAATTCTTCTAATTTTAAAAGTTGGGAATGGGCCAGGTGCAATGGCTCAGGCCTGAAATTGCAGCATTTTGGGTGGCCGAGGCAGGCGGATCACCTGAGGTCAGGAGTTTGAGACCAGCCTGGCCAACATGGTGAAACCCCATCTCTACTAAAAATACAAAATAAATTAGCCAGGCATGGTGGTGCGTGCCTGTAATCCCAGCTACCTGTGAGGCAGAGGCAGGAGAATCGCTGGAACCTGGGAGGCAGAGGCTGCAGTGAGCCGAGATCATGCCACTGCACTTTAGCCTGGGCGACTGCACTTTAGCCTGGGTGCCACTGCACTTTAGCCTGGGCAAGACTCTGTCTCAAAAAAAAAAAAAAAGTTGGCAACAAAGTCTAAGTTTTAAAAATGCTGTATGACCAAAGCAAACGTAGCTGAAGACACATGTGGCTGGTGGGTCACTGGTTTACAATCTTGGTACTATCCAGGAACTCTCCAAGGTACTGTTGATACAGTCATGTTCACAAGTACTTGAAAGAATCCAGTGACAGATCTAGAGAGGACAGATAAGAGAGACACAGAGAACTTCTCTCAGAAAACTGTACAACAAGCTGTTTTCATTAAAAAATAAAAACTGGAATCCAGCAATTTGTAGCTTGAGAAAAAGCAAGATGTTTAAATATCTATTGATAGAAAATTTAGTAGTAAAAGGCCATACTTGGACATGTACATAAAATAAAAAAAACTGTGACTAATTAATAAGAAGGGACCTGATATAAAAAGTGGCCGTCTCAGTATAGAAAATATGGAACAAGGGAAACATAAAACAGGTGAAGAGGACTAGACAGGATGGTGAATGTCCCATCACCCACAATATTCATTGTCATCATTTTTTTTTTTTGACGGAGTTTCACTCTTGTCACCTAGGCTGGAGTGCAATGGCGTGATTTCGGCTCACTGCAACCTCCGCCTTCCAGGTTCAAGTGACTCTCCTGCCTCAGCCTCCCCAGTAGCTGGGATTACAGGCATGCGCCACCATGCCGGGCTAATTTTTGTATTTTTAGGAGAGATGGGGTTTTGCCATGTTGGTCAGGCTGGTCTTGAACTCCTGACCTCAAGTGATCCACTCGCCTTGGCCTCCCAAAGTGTTGGGATTACATGCATGAGCCACTGCACTCAGCCTGTTACCAACTTTTTAGTGAAGAAGAATTAAAAGTTGGCATCAGAATTCTTTTAGATATCTACATAAAATCTCCTAGTTAAAGAATTTATCCTTTTTGATTGAGACTGATGGGTGATTGAATAGACCCATGCTCATAGATAGACATGTGTGTAAATAGATCAGCAGGTAGGTACTGGGACTGGATAGATCCTAAAATAACTCTAAGAATTAAGATTCTCATGGCCCTGCTGGGCAAAACCAGGTATGAATTTCTACCTTCATTTTTTTTGTATGTGATATATGTTATACTTGTAAGGTCCGATGCATAGGGAAAGAACTCTGTCTGGTTAAGTGCAACAGTCCTGCCTCTAACAATAAAACAAGGTGGAGGTTGATAAAATTATAATTTGGGCTTTTCCTTGATAGCAATATTCAGAATAAGCAATATGTAATCACCACATCAAACCCTTGCATCTTCTTCTCTTTCTACACCAGAGCCTGTAAAGTCCTTCCTAACCATAACTAAGGCAGCCTGGATGGGACTCTGCCTAACCCATGTCAAGAGCATTCTCTGCTTTGCTACAGTTATGTGACTACATTTTAAAAGTGTTTATGGCCTCAGTTTTATTGGTCATTAAAAAAACCCTTTTTTTAAGAGCAGTTTTAGTTTCATAGCAAAATTGAGAGAAATGTGAAGAGATATCTCATATACTCTAAATTCCACATGAATGGCCTCCCCCATATCAACATCTCCCATCAGAGTGGTACATTTGTTACAATTGATGAGCCTATGTTTTTTTTTTTATGATAATTTGTTTTTTATTTTTATTATACTTTAAGTTTTAGGGTACATGTGCACAATGTGCACATTAGTTACATATGTATACGTGTGCCATGCTGGTGTGCTGCACCCATTAACTTGCCATTTAGCATTAGGTATATCTCCTAATGCTATCCCTCCCCCCACCCCACAACAGTCCCCAGAGTATGATGTTCCCGTTCTTGTGCCCATGTGTTCTCATTGTTCAATTCCCATCTATGAGTGAGAACATGCGGTGTTTGGTTTTTGGTCCTTGTGATAGTTTACTGAGAATGATGATTTCCAATTTCATCCATGTCCCTACAAAGGACATGAACTCATCATTTTTTATGGATGAGCCTATGTTGATATGTCATTATTAACCAAAAGTCCATAGTTTACATTAGGATTCACTCTTGGGGTCTTACATTGTGTTGGTTTGAACAAATGTGTAATGACCTGTACGCACAATTATAGCATCATACAGAGTATTTTCCCTGCCCTAAAAAATCCTCTATGGTCTACTTATTCCATCCTTCCCTCTCTAGTAATCCTGGGTTTTCACTGTCTACACAGTTTTACCTTTTCCAGAATATTACATAGTTGGACTCATACAGTATGTGGCCTTTTAAAATTGACTTTTTTCATCTAGTAATATGTATTTGAGGTTTTTCCAAGTCTTTTCATGGCCTGATAGCTCATATCTTGTTTGTATTAAATAATATTCCATTGTCTGGCCATAACACAGTTTATTTATCTATTCACCTACAGAAGGACATCTTGGAAATGATGAATGAGGCTGCAATAAGGATCTGTGTTCAGGTTTTTGTGTCACATAAGTTTTCAACTCCATTGTGTAGATATCAAGGAACGCAAGTTGCTGGATCATATGGTAAGAGTATGTTTAGTTTTATAACAAATTGCCTAAGTATCTTCTAAAGTTGCTGTACCATTTTGATTTCCACCAGCAATGAGAGTTCCTATTTCTGTTGCTTCACATCCTCACCAGCATTTGATGATGTCAATGTTCTGGGTTTTGGCCATTCTAAATTGGCATGTAGTGACATCTTGTTTTAATTTGCATTTCCCTGATGATATGTGGTGTGGACCATCTTTCATATGCTTATTTTCTATCTGTATATCTTCTCTAGTGAGATGTCTGTTAAGACCTTTGGTCAATTTTTTAATCAAGTGGTTTGTTTTCTTATTATTGAGTTTCAAGAGTTATTTGTATATTTTGGATATAAGTCCTTTATCAGATATATCTTTTGCAAATATTTTCTCCCAGTCAGTGGCTTGTCTTTTCATTCTCTTGACAACGTCTTTTGCAGAGCAGAAAACTTTAATTTTAATAAAGTCCTGCTTATTGATACCTTTTTTTTTCATGAATTGTGCCTTTGGTGTTGTATCTAAAAAGTCATTATTGAACCCACATAATCTAGAATTTCTCTTATGTTATCTTCTAGAGTTTTACATTTTACATTTAGCTACATTTTACTTCTATGATTAACTTTCAGTTAATTTTTGTAACAAGTGTAAGGTTTATCTCTAGATTTTTTTTTACATGTTTAGATGTCCAGTTGCTCCAGCACCGTTTGTTGAAAAGACTTTTTCTCTATTGTATTGCCTTTGTTCTTTTGTCAAAGATCAGTTGACTTTATTTATGTGGGGCTGTTTCTGGGCTTTCTTCTATTTTCCATTGATCTATTTATCTATTGTTTCACCAATACCACATGGTCTTGATTACTGCAGCCTGATAGTAAGTCTTGAAGTCAGGCAATATTCATCCTCTAACTTTGTTTTTCTCTTCAATCTTGTGTTGGCTATTCTTTGTCTTTTATCTCTCCATATAAACTTTAGAATCAGTTTTTTAATATATACAAAATAACTTGTTGGTATTTTGATTGAGATTGCATTGATCCATAGATCAAGTTGGGAGAACTGACATCTTGACAACATTGAATCTTCCTTTCCATGAACATGGGATAGCTCTCCATTTAGTTAGCTCTTTTCTTTCTTTCATCAGCATTTTCTAGTTTTCTTCATATAGATCTTATACACATTTTGTTGGATTTATACCCCAGTATTTCATTTTTTGGGGATGCTAATGTAAATAGTATTGTGTTTTAAATTCAAATTCCACTTGTTCATTGCTGGTATATTTGAAAGTGATTCACTTTTGTATTTTAACCTTATATCCTGAAATCTTGCTGTAATCAGTAATTAGTTCCAGGAGTTTTTTTTGTTGCTTCTTCAAATTTTCTACATAGACAATCATGTCTTCTGTGAACAAAAACAATTTTATTTCTTCCCTCTCAATCAGTATACCTTTTTATTCCTTTTTCTGTCTGATTGGATTAGCTAGGACTTCCAGTACAATGTTGAAAAGGAGTGATGAGAGGGGACATCCTTGCCTTGTTTTTAATCTTAGTGGGAAAGCTTCCAGTATTTCAACATTGAGTATGATGTTAATAGTAGATTTTCTGTAGCTATTTTTTTTTTAAATCAAATTGAGGAAGTTCCCCTCTATCCTAGTTTGCTGAGAGCTTTTTTTTTTTTTTTTTTTGGTGGAACCTCACTCTGTTGCCCAGGCTGGAGTGCAGTGGCACGATCTTGGCTCACTACAACCTCTGCCTCCTGGGTTCAAGCGATTCTCCTGTCTCAGCCTCCCGAGTAGCTGGGATTACAGGTGTTCACCACCATGCCTGCCTAATTTTTGTATTTTTAGTAGAGATGGGGTTTCACCATGTTGGTCAGGCTGGTCTCGCTTGAACTCCTGACCTTGTGATCCGCCTGCCTCAGCCTCCCAAAGTGCTGGGATTACATGCGTGAGCTACCACACCCGGCTGCTGAGAGCTTTTATCATGAAAGAGTATTGGTTTTTGTCGAATGCTTTTTCTCCATTTATTTATTTTTACTTGTTTTCTATTTTTTAAAAAAAATTTTTGTGGAGATGGGGTCTTGCCATGTTGCTCAGGCTGGTTTCAAACTCCTGGCCTCAAGTGATCCTCCACCTTGGCCTCCCAAAGTCCTTTTTCTTTATTTTTTTTATATGATCATTTGTTTTTTATTATTTAGCCTGCTGATGTGATTGATTACATTGATTGATTTTTGTGGTATCCTTGCATACTTAGGATAAATCCCACTTGGTTGATTTTTGTGCTATTGATTGACTTGTGTACTATTGATTGATTTTTGTGCTATCCTTGCATACTTAGGATAAATCCCACTCAGTTCTGGTGTATAATCCTCTTTGCATATTGTGGGATTCAAGTTGCTAATATTTTGTGGAGAATTTTGCATCTATGCTCATGGGAAATGTTGGTTTTTAGTTTTCTCTTCTTGTGATGTCTTTGATTTTGGCTTTAGGGTGATACTGGTTTGACAGAATGAGTTAAGAAGTATTTCCTCTGCTTATGCCTTCTTAGGAGTACTTCCTCTGCTTCTATCTTCTTAAAGAGATTGTAGAGAATTGGTATAATTTTTCCTTAAATATTTGGTAGCATTCACCAGTGACCCCATGTAGGCCTGTTGCTTCCTGTTTTGGAATGTCATTAATTATTAATTCAACTTCTTTAATAGGATGACCTTTTCAGACTGTTCCTTTCTTCTTGTACAAGTTTTGGCAGGTTGTGTCTTTTAAGGAATTGGTTCATTTAATCAAGGTCATCAAATTTGTGAGCAGGGTGCTGTTCATAGAATTCCTTTATCATCCTCTTAATATCCATAATGTCTGTAGTAATGTTGCCTGTTTCATTTCTAATGTTAATAATTTGTATCCTCTTTTGAATTTGAATTCGGTAGAGGGTTATCAATTTTATTTATATTTTCAAAAAATCAGCTTTTGGTTTCATTTATTTTTCTCTATTAATTTTTTGTTTTTAATATACCCTCATTTTCATTATTTCTTTTTTCCTGCTTACTTTGGATTTAACTTGCTCTACTTTTTCTAGTTTCTTAAGGTGGAAGCTCAGGTTGTTAATTTAAATCAGAAAGATTTCCTTTCTAATGTATACCTTCAATGCTATAAATTTCCCTCTAATCACTGCTTTTGCTGTATTCCACAAATTTTGATAAACTGTGTTTTTATTTTTATTTACTTCAAAATATTAAACAGTTTTTTGGGGGATTTTTTCTGTGACCTATGTTTGTTTAGAAGCATGTTGTTTAATCTCCATGGGTTTTAGGATTTTCCTGTTATCATTCTGTTACTTATTTCTAGTTTAATTTCATTGTGGTCTGAGAACAAATGTTGTCTGATTTCTCTTCTTTTAAATTTGTTATGGTGTGTTTCACGGCCCATAATGTTATCTATCTTGATGAATGTTCCATGTGAGCTTAAAAAGAATGTGTTTTCTGCTGTTGTTGGATAAATTAGTTTATAGATGCCCATTATTCTAGTTGATTCATGATGTTGTTGAATTTGACTATATCCTTACTAATTTTCTGCCTGCTGGATCTGTCCATTTCTGATAGAGGAGTGCGAAAGTCTGTAATACTGGGTTCCTCTATTTTTCCTTACAATTCTGCAAGTTATTGCCACACATAGTTTGGTGCTTGTTGTTAGGCACATACACATTAGGGAGTGTTATGTCTTCTTGGAGAATTGAGCTATTTATTATTAGGTAATGCTCCTTTTTAGCCCTGATGACTTCCTTGCTCTCCTCTGTCTGTAATTACTGTGGCTACTTTCACTTCCTTTTGATTAGTGTTAGCATGATATATCTTTCTCTATCCCTTTACTTTTTCTTCTTTTTTTTTTTTTACAATAGTCATTCTATACAAACATTAATGTATCCCTTTACTTTTAATCTATATGCATATTTACATTTAAAGGAATTTCTTATAAATAACATATGGGTTGATCTTCTTTTTTGATCCGTATTGACAATCTCTGTTTTTTAATAGGTGAATTTAGACTATTGATATTTAAAGTGATTATAGATCTAGTTGGGTTAAAATCCATATTCGTTTCTGTTTTCTATTTGTTGTCCTTTTCTTTGTTCCTAGTTTTGTCTTTCACTCTTTTTCTGCCTTTTGTGGTTTTAATTGAGCATCTTATATGTTTCCCTCTTTCTGAGCATTTTGGTTATTCTGCTTCTTTTTTTCTTTTATCTTTATACTTTTTAAAGTATTTGCCTTAGAGTTTGAAATATAAATTTACAATGAATCCAAGCCCACTTTCAAAGAACACAATACTGCTTCATGGATAGCGTAAGTACCTTGGTCATATTCTTTTAAATCGGAGTTCCCATATAAAGATGCTTCAAGAGAGAAAAGATTTATGGCAGTAGCCTTTTGTGTGCTATACCCTTTAGAAAAAAACATGTTTCTAAAGGATGATAAACCTACTCGTTCTTGTTGGTGGCTGGTGACTGCTTGAATAGTGCTCCCTTAGAATTCATGGCCACTGAGAATCACAGGATGTGGCCATATTTGGAAATAGGATCTTTGCAGATGTAATAGGTTAAGATGAATTTGTACTGGATTAAGGTGTGCCCTAATCCAATGACTGGTGCCCTTATAAGAAGGCCAAGAGATCACACAAACACACACAGAATCGAGAAGTCCAGTGATAGTGGAGGCAGAGACTGGAGTGACGCAACTACAAGCCAAGGAACACCAGTGATTGCCAGGAGTCTCCAGAAGCTAGGAAAAGGCAAGAAAGAATCCTACCCTAGAATTTCCAGAGGGAGCATGGCTCTGCTGATACCTTGATTTTGGACTTCCAGTCTCTAGACCTGTAAGAGAGTAACTTTCTGTTCTTTAAGCCACTCAGTTTGTGGTAATTTGTTATGGCAGCCCCAGGAAATGGATACAGTAGTGGTGGGGGAGTTTCCTTCACTCTGTTTGCTGTCATCTGATTGGCGTTCCACTGTAACACACCTGGCAACTCACTCACTCACTCAGGGGAGGAAGAATGACTTAAATCTGCTTGTTGACCTGGGAAGGATAAACTGGACACTTGTATATCAGCCTTTTCCCTTCTTTTTTTCTCTTGGGTGTGAACTCACCCCAGAGAGCACGCAGTCTATGTGGGGAGGCCTGCAGAGGATCAGTATTACGAGGCCCCTGGATTGTAATATAAGCAACATCTTCCAGTATCGGCCTTAGCAGTGATAAGTTTACATTTTAATTACCCCAATGTATTTTTTAACCTTATTTCTCAATTTGTTCAGTACTTAGCATGTATATGGATGGATTGAGGTGGGGAAAGGAAAGCCCCTTTAAACTGGCAATACCATCCAAGTTTCTTCTGTTCTCAGTAAAGATTTGTTTAGTTTCCCTTGAGAGGAATATTGTATGGAGAAAGGGCACCCTGAGGGATGAATTAGTCCTCCTGTCTGCCTAGCCAGGATCATAATACCTCAGTCATACCCCACACACAAGAGAACACATTCAATTTTCATATCTTCCAGGAGAATGACTTCAACACCTTCTGAAAGACCCCTGGAGTACTGAATACACTTTTTGTTACTTATCTTCCTTAAACGGCTGAGTTGATGAAAAAAAAAAAAAAGGTCTGGGATAGGTTAAGATTTTAAAAAACTTTTATCTTTAAATTTTATTTATTATTATTATGTCTCACTTTTACATTTTTATTTTGAAATAATTATAGTTTCACAGAAAATTACTAAAAATGTACGGGGAGGTCCTGTGTACCCTTCACCCAGTTTCCTCTAATGGTAACATTTTGTGCGACTATAGAACATTATCAAAACCCAGACATTGGCATTGGTACAACTGGCAGAGTTTATTTAGCTTTCAAGGGTCAGTCTCTTCCCTCATTTGCCCCCGTCAGGAGGATCTTACTCTCCCAGACTTGTTCTCAGCCTTTCTGGGGACAAATGAAGGAAGCAACTGGGGAGAAGAAACTAACTAGAGGTTTGGAGATGTTTCTCAGGTTATTTTGAGAACAGCAGATCCGGTAGGTGAGAGAAGTGGGTAAGAAAATAAATGGAAAGATTTTAAGTATTGCTGTTGAGTGTGAGTAAACTCTGTTTTTCCTTTTCTCTCACACCCCAACAATTAACACAGAAGACTTCTGTGACCAAATGTGGTGGTGGGGGTTCCCTTATACACCAAGCAAGCAATCACTTCTGCAGCAGGCACCAGCTGGGCGTCCTCCAATTCAAATCTGACACTGTCTGCTGGGAGATACCATCAGATCCCACAGGTTGAGGGCTCAGTCCTTCAAGACCACTCTTTCCTTCTTACCAGTCGTAAGTCCGGGCCTTCTGAACTTCTGACTGACTGGCTTCAAGTTGGGGTTCCCATGACCCCCTCTTTGAGTTTAATTAATTTGCTGGAGTGACTTACAGAAGTCAGGGAAACACTCATGCTTACCAGTTTATTATGACGGATATCTGAAAGGATGCAAATAAATAGCCACATGAAAACACGCATAGGGTGAGGTCTGGAATGGTCCTGAGTGCAGGAGCTGCTGTCCTCGTGGAGTTGGGATACGTGCCCCCGCTCTAGCACGTGGATGAGTTCTTCGCCTTCCCGCCAGCCTCCATGTGTTCAGCGCCCTGGAAGCCCTCGAACCCTGTCCTTTGGGCCTTTTTTGGAGGCTGCATTGATTGTCCATAATAGAAGCAGAGACAACTGTGTCAAAATGTGATTGGATAAGAAGAGTATGCTCTAAACCCAGCAAGGCCTGTCTGTTCAGATTCTTTTCGGCCTCTCTGTGCAGCATTCCTTCCTCCTGGGAATGGGGCAGGACCTCTTCTGAAATGGGGTCTTATGACCTACAATCAGACAAGGTAGGTCAGAGAATTTCTTTTTGGCCAGTGCAAGACAGAAAGGTAGGGAAAAATTCGAGTATATTTTTAGTTCCTAAGGCCTGCCTGGGAAAAAAAGGGGCAGGTGAAAGGAGGGCAGGAGACGGTCAGAGAGAGATTGTATTTTCTCAGGCCTGCTTCTGGGATCTAAAGTGCTCCAACATTGCAACAAAACACTGTCACAAGGGCTATGGGAGTTACGAGTCAGAAACCTTGGATGAAAATGTATATATAAAATAGTATCACAGCTGTAGTCTCTGGGTGCGCCCCTCCCCAACCCACAGTGTTAGAGAATTTCAAGTAATGACCTTTATTTTGCAACCTCTTTCAGGTGTTATAATATTGTTTTCTAAATGCTGTCTTGACCCAGTTTTGAGGCCCTGTCTAGAGGCCAGTTTCCCTGCCTAGACAAGTGACTGGCCCACGCTTTGACTATCTCCGCTGGCTACTGTCCACCCACCCCGATCACCCCAGGGCCAGTACCAGACAAGCAGGGACAGCCCCTGTGCCCCAGAGCCCGCTGAAATTATTTCAATTAGTCCATCCTATGCCTTTTGACCCTGCCTGGCAAGTTCCTTCTCTGTAAGCCACAAAAAAGGCATTCATGCACAGATCCCCCTCCCTCTGCCTCCTGAGGGGGTCCTGGTTCCTGGTGTGACCTCTATCTTTTCAGTGATGTCGTTTCTTGGCCTTATCACACTTAAACAATTAGAAACCTATTAAAACAAGTGGGTGGACCCTTTCACCGCACCACTTCTTTGGAAAAATAACTTTATTTGTTTCAGGTCAAGTATGGCAAAAAAGAAAAGAAAGGATCACTCTGTGGGCAGCCTGTGGCTTTGTTCTCCTGTGCTGTTCCGTAGGATTATAGCGGGTAGGGAGGATGTGTGGGTGTGGCAATGTGTGTGTGGGTGTGGCAATGTGTATGTGTGTGTGTATATGATGTTTGCACTATTTTTTTCATGTAACTTAACTTTCATGGAACTTAAATATATATGAATAATACACTATTGCAATTTATCCATACTAACAATTTTAACTACTTTATAATATTGTATTTTATGAATGTACCATCACTTACTTAACCATTGCTCTGTTTTTGTCACTTTGAAGGTTTCTTTTTTTTTATCCACTAAAATAATTTGCTCATGAGCATCTTTGTACAAAACCTCTGTGTGCTCTTGGGATTATTTTCTTGGAATATTTGACTTAAAATTACAGTAGTCTCCCCTTACTGGAGGTTTTCATTTTGAAGTTTTAATTGCCCTCAGTCAACTGCAGTCTGACAATAGGCGAGTACAGTACATTAAGCTATTTTGAGAGAGAGAGAGAGAGAAAGAGAGATGACATTCACATAACTTTTATTATAGTATATTGTTATAATTGTTTTATTTTATTATTAGTTATTTCTTACTATGTCTAATTTATAAATTAGACTTCATCATGGGTGTGTATATATATGAAGAAACATAGTCTATATAAGGTTCAGTACTACCTGTGGTTTCAGGAATCCACTGGGGGTCTTGGGGTGTTTCCCCTGCAGATAAGCAGGGACTACTTCCATATTAAGTTAAAAGGTATTTATATTTTTTCTCTTTTTATGTATGTTGCCCAAATCTACAGCTAACTTTTGCATACTTTGTCAATAGAAAACATTTATTCTACATTCCATAATATTCAAAAATTAAGGAAGAATTATAGAGGTAGAATTTTAAAAATTAAAAACAAAACCTGTCCATGGACCCCATAAATATATACACCTACGATGTACCCATAAAAATGAAAAAGTTTTAAAAAAACAAACAAAACCTCATGCACATCTTATGTTGTGGAATGAAATTTGGAAACTATATCTGGAAAATAAGATTCCTGCTCAAGACCTACTGATCAAAATCTCTTGGAATGAGACCTGATAGCTTACATTTTAAACAAACTCCCGAAGTTATTATTATTATTATTATTATTATTATTGTTTGAAACAAGGTCTCACTCCATCACCCAGGCTGGAGTGCAGTTATGCGATTACGGCTCACAGCAACGCTGACCTCCTGGGCTCAAGCGATTCTCATAGCTCAACCTCCTGTGTAGCTCAGACCACAGGTGCATGCCACCACAGCTTACTAACTTGTTGATTTTTTTGTAGAAAAAGGGTCTCGCTTTGTTGCCTAGGCTGGTCTCAAGCTCCTGGGCTCAAATGATCTCCCTGCCTCAGCCTCCCAAAGTGCTGGGATTACAGGTGTGAGCCATTGTACCCGGCCCCTCAAATTGTTCTTTTGTGCACTGAAGTCCATTTTATTTTACAAGTAAGGGATGGAGGCTCAGAGAGATTGAATGTCTTGCTCAGGGACACAAGTCCTGGTTTATAATGAAGATGGTTTTGAGCATACTATGAAAATGCTAAGCCAGAAGTCATTTAAGAGTTATTAATTCCTGCAGTCTCCTGCTCATGAGAGCCATCTCCTGATCTAACCTGCTGTAGTTGTGGGTCAAGGGTTAGTTTCTTTATAATCTCTTTTTAACGTGGGATTGTCATTCAACTTATTTTTGCCTCACTCAGTAGAGAAAGCCTATTTATTAAGCCATTAGTCAATTTGCTCTTTTTAAAGACAGCTCATGTCCTTTGTTCTTTCCTAGCGCCTGTGAAGTCTCTATTTTCCCATTAGGAAGTGTATTGTCATGACCTGGCATTTAGTTTAGTATTGTGGAGGAAATTAAAAAGCAGTTGGTGATGTGAGGCAGAGACCGCCAGGCCTCAGAGTGAAGGTTACATGGAATCCTCTGAGGGATGGGTCTTGTCACCCCAGCTGTCTTGTGACTGTGGGAGAAGACCTAAATTAGCAAGCGTGTTTGAAGGCACGAATTTCCAACTCTGTTTCTGAAGTTCCACCCTGAGCCCTAATCAGGGGTATTTTCTGGGAAATTGATGCAGAAGAGAACGTGTTCTTTGGTGTTAATTCACAGAAATTTCAAGTTTTTCGAGAACTTGTAGAAAATCTAAGACATAACCTCTACTACGATGACATTTAAAAAAAAAATACACATCCATCTATACCCTCCATTGACATTTCATTTTTTTTCTGATGAGGGAAATGCTGCCAAACATGTACGGATGGTGATGAAACCTCTAAGAATGCAAAGGATTTTATGGCCAGGGCACAGATGAGCCAGCTTCTCCACCTCAGGCCTGCCCTTTGTCAGCTTTGTGATCCAAATCAGATGAAGCAGAAGGAACTGGAGTGCATCATTTGACAAGGAACTGACTCCCAAATCTTTTCTCTTACTTCCACTTACAGGTCTTTTTGGCAGTTAACCATCTTGCTCCTTTTCCTCTTACTCCTGAGATTCTACCGTATTATGGAAGTAAAAGAATAAATGAATACAAGTTCCATGAATCTACTCATACAACTAAAGTTCCTTTATTTTTTTAATGGGCATATAATAATTGTACATATTCATGGGGTACATAGTGATTTTTGATACATGTAATATATAGTGATCAGATCAGGGTAATTAGCATATCCAACATCTCCAACATTTATCATTTCTTTGTTTTGGGAATGCTCAATATCCTCCTTCTAGCTATTTGAAACTATATAGTATTTTATTGTTAACTGTAGTCATTCAACTGTGGTATAGAACACTAGAATCTATTCCTGTTATCTAGCTATTATTTTGTGTCCTTTAACAAATCTCTTATCCTTCCCTTCCCCCTACCCTTCCTAACCTCTAGGATTCTCTGTTCTACTTTTCACTTCTATGAGATAAATTTTTTTTAGCTCCCACATGTGGGTGAGAACATGTGATGTTCAACTTTCTTTTCCTGGCTTATTTCACTTAACATAATGTCCTCCAGTTCCATCCATGCTCCTGTGAATGACAGGATTTCATTATTTTTTATGGCTGAATAGTATTCCATTGTGTATATACACCACATTTTAAAACCTATTCATCTGTTTTTATATGCATAGGTTGATTCCATATCTTGGCTATAGTGCTGCAATAAATATAGGTTCAGATGTCTCTTTGATACGTTGATCTTCTTTCCTTTGGATAAACGCCCAGTAGTGGGATTGCTGGATCATATGGTAGTCCTATTTTTAATTTTTTTTTTGAGGAACCTCCATACTGGCTTTACTAGTTTACACTCCCACCAACAGTGTATGAGTTCCCTCTTCTCTGCATCCTCACCAGCATTTATTTTTTCTCTTTTTGATAACAGCCATTGTAACTGGGGTGGGATGGTACGTCATTAGAGTTTTGATCTTCATTTCTCTCTGACAATTGGTGATACTGAGCATTTTTCTGTATATTTTTTGGCCATTGTTAGGTATTTGAGAAATGTCTGTTGAGATCATTTGCCCACATTTTAATTGGATTGCTTGTTTTTGCTGTTGAGATGGTTGAGTTCCTTGTATATTCTGGGTAGGGATCCTCTGTTAGGTTAATAGTTTGCAAATACTTTCTTCCATCCTGTAGGTTGCACCTTATTCTGTTGATTGTTTCATTTGTTGTGCAGAAGCTTTTTAGTTTGATATACTTCCTTTTGTTTATTTTTGCTTTTGTTGCGTGTGCCTTTGAGGTCTTAGACTTTAAATCTTTTTTCACACCAATGACCTAAACTGTTTCCCCTATGTTTCCTTCTAGTAGTTTTTATTTTTTATTTTTTTGATACGGAGTTTTGCTTTTGTTGCCCAGGCTGGAGTGCATTGGCATGATCTCGGCTCACTGAAACGTCTGCCTTCTGAGTTCAAGCTATTCTCCTGCCTCAGCCTTCCAAGTAGCTGAGATTACAGGCATGCACCACCACACCCAGCTAATTTTTGTATTTTTAGTAGAGATGAGGTTTCACCGTGTTGGTCAGGCTGGTCTCAAACTCCTGACCTCAAATGATCCACCCACCTCGGCCTCCCAAAGTGCTGGGATTACAGGCGTGAGCCACTGCTCCCGGCTTTTCTAGTAGTTTTAAAGTTTCAGGTCTTACACTTATGTCTTTGTTTGACTTTGATTTGATTTTTATACAGAGTGAGAGATGTGGGTCTAGTTTCATTCTTCTGCATATGGATATTCAGTTTTTCCAGCATTATTTATTGAAGAGACTGTCCACTCCCCAATAAGTGTTCTTAGCACCTTTAGAAAAGTCACTTGGTTGTAAATGTGTGATTAATTTCTGGGTTCTCCACTCTGTTTCATTGGTCTATGTTCTGTTTCTATGCCAGTACCATGCTGTTTTTGTTACTTCAGCTTTGTGGTATATTTTGGAGTCAAGTAGTGTGATGCTTCCAGCTTTGTTCTTTTGCTTAGGTTTGCTTTGGATATTTGGGGTCTTTTGTTGGTTCCATACAAGTTAAAACTTTTACAAAAATTTCTGTGAGGAATGTCATTGATATTTTAATAGGGATTGTATTGAATCTGTAGATTCCCTTGGGTAGTAACAATTAAGTTTGTTTTCTTTTTTGACAGGGTCTTACTCTGTTGTCCAGGCTGAAGTGCAGTAGTGTGATCTCGGCCCACTGCAACCTCTGCCTCCTGGGCTCAAGTGAACCTCCCACCTCAGCCTCCCAAGTAGCTGGGACCACAAGCACGTGCCACCACGTCTGACTCCTTTTTTTTTTTTTGTATCTTTTGAATAGAAGGGGTCTTGCCATGTTACCCAGTATGGTCTTGAACTCCTGGACTTGAGCGATCCACCTGCCTTGGCCTCCCAAAGTGTTGGGATTACAGGCATGAGCCACCACACCTGGACCACAACTAAGGTTCTTAATGTGACTACAAATATTTAGATTTTGCAATGGTTATTGTGAAAAGAATGGTCGCCACTTTGAATAGGGTTGCGACTTCAATGGATAAAATTTTAATCTCGGCCTGCAAACATACAAATAAGAAACAGGCATTTGTATTTACATCTCTTGGAAAGCTTTTATTTGTTTTTTGGGTACATGAACTATTCAAATCATGCATGAGCTCTTCTAAATTCTAAGGAGAAAGATAAACAAAATGATGGTAAATAAATGTTTCATTACTATTTATTATTTCAGCTAAATATTTGTTCGGGCCAAATTAATGATTCTGTCAGTTTTACTATTTTTTTCTAATCTGTATACTCATCCATTGGAATCACTTATGTGACTATTTCCACTATGTGTGTACCATGTCTTACAGTAGAGGACTCAATCTTAAATTATAATGTGGTTCTAGTGGGAACATGTATGCTGCTTTATAAAGATGCCCTTTGAAATGATCTACCTTATACTACTCGCCTTTATAATGATCTGCTTTGCTATGCTCTTTTAAGGCATTACACTAGAGAGCAGAACAGTAGAAAGATCATAGGCTTTCAAAACTTCCACCTGTCATTCATTGCAAGTCCTTGCCTTTGGCATTTTCATTTTTCCACATCAGTTGCTACAATTTCTTTCAGGGTATAATTACATCCATGTTATTTCACTTCCATCTTCTTTAGTCAGTTTAGAGGAAGAAATCCTTAGCAAAATAACATTTAAAACAACTGAGAGATTTCAATTTTGAAGAAAGACATTATGAAACTGCATAGTAAGGGAATACAATCTTTTCAATTTAATTTAGTCCATATGTTTTGACAAAAGATAAAAAGAATTTCATATCATAAAAGAAAACAAATGTAACTCTGAGAATAGTGTATTTCCCCCCCAAACAGTTTGTTCACTATTCTTAGAATGTATTTGATCTTTGATATTTTTCCAAAATCAGAGCCAAAGTGAATATTGTCAAAGACCATCCGGTTAAACGCGTACATGGCTCCCTGTAGGCCTTCAGTTTAGTGTGACAAGCATTTGTTAATCATGTCTGCATGCAGGACAATGAAGCAGATGACAATCAGTGCTTTGATTCTTCCTGAGGGAAAAGGACACTACAAGGATATATGCAATAATAGAACAATACAGAGTTTAATTCTAGGCCCAATAGCAAGTACTATTCATTACAACGTGGGAAACACTGAGCTAATTACTGTAGCTACAAGGGGGAATAAAAAGACATTGTCTTTGCCCTCAAGGAGTTTACAGTCTAGTGGTGGAGAAATGGGAAAGAGAACAAGAGCGAGAGTAAGAGAGAGGGAGAAAAAATTAATTACAGAAATCAATATAATTGCAAACTCTGATGGATGCTATAACTCCATAGTCAGGGTGCCATGTTATACTAGTCTGTGGATCCCATCACCGAACAAGTGACAGTTAAGCTGAGATGATGCCCCTGTCCCAGCTCACACAGATGATAATATTTGAAGAGAGTTTAATTCAGGCACCCTTTACAGAGATGTGGTGGGAGTAGGAGAGTCATGTGGGATAGTGAAGCACCTAAACATAGTAACACCGGGATGATCACATTCCTTGGGCTGAAAGGATAAGGGAGCCACTTCAGAACCCAGAAGGAGAGAGCCCTATGGAGAGGAGCTGGGATCTTTGGTTGAAGGACCAGAAATCCTGAAGTGGCCTAGCAGGGAAAGGAGCTGAGGAAATAAATACCTCTGTCCCCCGCTAGCTCCTGCTGGGCTTCCTATTGGCTGAACCTAATGGGAAGCCAGTAGGCAAGGGAGACAGACCCCACCAGGTTTGCTTCTTGGGGCAGAGAGTAGAATAGGGAAGGGTGGCAAGCAGATCTGGGGAGGAAATAGGAACTATCCAACAGAGATGTGTAGAAATTGATGAGGGAAAGAGGCAGGGACAGAGGTCTAGGATGTGAGGAGGAGGGCAGATGGAAATACATGCACAAAGGTGAGGTGATGAAGGATTGTGTGAAATCCAGGAACAGGAGAGGATCCATAGTGACCATGAGTTGGACTTGGGTCTACATATTTAGAGCAGTGGGAAGAGACATTGGAGAGTTTCATAAGGGATGGGGCAGGGGAGGTGGGGAGGAGAGAAGATGAATAAATGGTCTTTGAAAAGATCAGGAGGCACTGGACAATGCCAGAGTGGATGACAAGGGTCAAGGTCAAAAGGTGTTAAAGTCGCTTTGTAATATACGTATGTTTTATAGTCTAATATGCTGTATATATGGCTCTGTAATTTGCTCTTTTTAAACTAATATATAGTGTATATCTTTCCAATTTAGTACCTCCTTTTAATAGCTGTGTAGTATTTTGTTGTGTATATAAATAACTTTAATCTTATGAAGGATATTTATATGTGGTCAGTTTTTTCTCTTGTGTGCAGTGCTGCTGTGACTGTTCTAATATCCGAGGGGCAGATTCCTAGAGAAGAATTGCTGAGGGAAGGCATGTGACCTGTTTGTAGGTGCTGCCAAAGTGACCTTGAAAAAGGTTATACTGATTTTCGCTTGGGAGGTCTATTTCTAACTAAATGGAATTTTATGTTTTCATAAACTAGAAAACTATACCTCACTTGTAAAATGTATTTTAATTTTTTTCAAAAACAAATCCTCACTACTCACTTGACATTACCTTAGATGTGGGCTCCTCTACTCCTATATCTAGTGACCATTATTCTTTTTTTCAAAAAAGAATTTTTTTCTATTTAAAAATAATAGCTTGAAAAATAGTAAACAATTAAAAATATTATTCAATATTTGTTAAAAATCTCTAGATCTAATTTAAATATTGAAATGTGACTTCGTTACAGAACTAAAATTGTTGAGGAAAAATACCATCTTGTGAAAAACTTCAGATATATCACAGATTGGAGTAAATTCCAATGGGAATTTTAATTTTTTAAATGAACTATATTATTTATTCTATTGGATAAACTGACACTTTTTAGTAGCCAATAAAATTTTGGGTAACTTAACACACAAAAAAACAATCAAAAGACAAACAACCAAACCAAGGAACTTATAAAACTCCTGGAAACATCACGCAAGTGATTAATATGTTAGATATATTCTAATTACGAACTAAAACCACAATGTAGCTGCATTACTTCGTTAATCATAGTTTCATAAACACCAAAATGAAAAGAAAAAGAGAATAAAAGGTAGCAGTGATTTTCTTGAACAGAGGGACATATTAGTCAAAACTTTGGGTTGCAAGTGACAAAGCCTAACTCAATGAGGGCTGAGCACAAAAAGGGAATTTGCTTGCTCCAAAACTAGAAAATGCAGAACAGAAGTGGCCACAGGTACTTGATCTGAACACTCAAAGGATGTTGACTGATCATGTTCTGTCTTCCACACTCTATTCTCCATCATTTCGCCTTCCCTCATGTTTTAACTCATTTCTCTCAGTGTTTCATTTCTTCTGCATATGGCAGGCAAGATGGCTACCAGCAGTCCAGGACTAGAAGATCAGAGCTTAGCACCCACAAGGGTAAGAAAGCTGCTTCTTTTTAGAGGAGACAGGGATGATTCCCAGCAAAATTGGCCCTGATCTTAAGAAACAATTTAAGCTCTCTGAAATACACTTTCCACATTTGTAAAAGCTTTGTGAGTTTAAATGAATGTTGTATGTAACATATGAGTGCAGTGCCAGGTACAAGGCAGATGTCCAACAAATGGTAGCTCAAAAGAAAGAGAAAGTTGAGAAATGGTGTGCTTTGGAGAGGAAGACAATGAGTTGTCATGTTCTAGTGGTGTCTGAGGTGCTCATGAGAGACTTGGAAAGAAATGTCTAGCAGGCAACCAGTGACAGGGATCTGACACTTGGAGGCAACATTTGGGAGATTGTGGTTAGAATCATGGGAGTTTGTTACAGATTTTAAGGCCTCTTTGTGCTGACCAAAGAAATCCTAGCTTGTAGTTACAAACATGGGTTCTGTGCTGGGAAGAGCTCAAGGGGTGGCCATGCCCTAGAGGTGGGTTGGAACAATATCTCTCCTGGGACTCTTGTGCCAAAACAGAGTTGTGTTTTTCTATTGTTCTCTCAGGAGATTCTTGCCTAGAGCTTGGGTTGTTCCTTTTTCTCTTGCTATTTTTATCCCCTTGATGGTGTGGGTTTTTTTCTGATATTTCACTTCATTTATTTCAAGACAGTGCTTTAAAAAACATCATGCCATTATTATTTCCAAGTATTATGTGAGGTCACAAGGGTGAACATTACAAATAGCAATGAAGCAGATTAGAGCAGTTCTTTCTGGGATCAGATTCAAGATTTATCTACAGGACAGAGGTCTCTGAAGGAATCTTTGATATCCAAAGGGTACAGTCAACTCCTAGCAGTCATGGGCAGAATTCAGGGCAGAGAAACAACTGTGGATATATTAAGATATATGTGTAGTGTCCTGTTTGAGGCTGTAAACTACTGATTCTGAGGGGTCATTTATAGAATCTGCATAACTTTTAGTTTAATATGGACCCGTAATTAATGGTAAATAATAATACCTACCACTCAGAATGCTTAGGTGATGTAAGAACAAGTTTACTTCCAAAAGAGAAAAATGGAGGGAAATTACATTTAATAACAGGACGGGTGTAATAGTTTTTATCACTACTGTAACAAATCATCACAAACTTAAGAGTTTAAAACAATACAAATTTATCATCTCATACTTCTGTAAGTCAGAACCGTAGGTTGGCTAGGCTGATTTCTCTGCTCCAGGGCTCACAAAACCTAAATCAAGATGTTGGCCAGGCTGCGTTCCTTCCTGGGGGCTCTAGGGAAGAGTTCACTTCTAGGCTCATTGAGGTTGTTGGCCAAATTCAGTTTCATGTGTTTGCAGGACTGAGGTCCTCACTTTCTTGCTGGATCTTAGCCAGGGGTCTTTGTCAGCTTCTAGAGGCCACCTGGATTCTTTGGCTCATGGCC
This sequence comes from Pongo pygmaeus, assembly GCF_028885625.2. Lineage (NCBI taxonomy): Eukaryota > Metazoa > Chordata > Mammalia > Primates > Hominidae > Pongo > Pongo pygmaeus. Next base: position 62,701,259 of record NC_072377.2, read on the forward strand.
CCTTCCTCCATCTTCAAAAATGGTGGGTGGAGTGCCTCTCACACTCTTCATCCCTCCAACCTCTTCTTAGGTCTCCTCCATCCTGCAGCACCTCTCTGAAGGACTCTTCCTTCCTCTTCTGCTTTTAAGGGCTTATGTGATCATAATTATGCCTACCTAGGTCATCCAGAATAATCTCCCTATTTTAAAGCCAGCTCATTGGTAACCTTAATTCTGTCTGCAACACACCTTCACAGTAGTATTTAGATTCATATTCGATTGAATAATCAGAGATGAGAATCTTGGGAGGACATCTTTAAAATTCTGCCTACCACAGGGGGTTAAATGGGATTGATAGAGCTTCTTCCCCAGTGGATCTCTATAGGGCTTTTTAGAAGTTCTTATGGTTCTTTCAGAATTTAGGACATTCTCTATGATTATATTAACAGAATTGAAGAGTCTGATCTACATAGACCAGCAAAAGAGTCAAGAAAATACTGTGTATATGTATGTGTATGGTTGTGTGTATATGTATGTGTATGGTTGTGTGTATATGTGTGTGCATGTGTGTGTGTGTGAGACAGACAGAGAGAGAGAGCGAGAGAGTGGCGTGAGCGAGAGAGAGAGAGAGAAAGAGGAGTATGCCTGAACCGGGGAAGCCAGTCTGGCAGATGGTGTAATTTTAAGGCCTGGCTGGGTGGTCAGCACCAGCATGAGTCTGCATCTGTTGCAGTTAGTAGAAGCAAGAGCTGTAGGAAGGAAGAAAGCCAGTGGTTATTTTCTGGTTGGTTCTTGGATATGTTCAGGAGGTGTTACGGGCTGAACTATTTTATCTCCCAATTCATATATTGCAGCTCTAACTCCTGGTCCCTATAAATGTGACTATATTTGGAGATGGGGTCTTTAAAGAGGTAACTGAGTTAAAATAAAGTCATTCAGGTGGCCCTTAATCCAATACTGCTTGTGTTCTTTTAAGAAGAGGAAATTAAGACACAGAGATGTACAGAGGAGACCATTTGAAGACACAGAGAGAAGACGGCCACCTATAAGCCCAGGGCAGAGGCCTCAGAAGAAATCATCTCTTTGATCTTGGACTCTTGGCCTCCAGAATCATGAGAAAATAAGTGTCTGTTATTTAAGCCACTCAGTATGTGGTACTTTGTTATGGCAGCCCTAGTGGACTAATAGAGGAGGCTTCATTTCCACAAGGAAGGCTGAAATCTTGACCAGGGAGAATCTGGTAGCTCCAGCCGGCAGCAACTATCTTTCCTTCATCTGGTGGCAGCTGGGGTTTTCTCAGCTAGCATGGTCCTAGAAAGAATTCTAGTGGCTGCCCACATCCACTCTGGGGTTCCCACTCTGGCCATTCCCACTCCAGACACCTGTCACGAGTATTTGGGTTGAGGGCACATGCTCCAAGTGGATGTAGGATGGAAGTGGTCTCTTTCTTGGCGATGTCAGGGCCTGCCTAGCTAAGGGGTGTGGGCAATTTGCTGTGCATACTCTGGCTTCTTTATTATCTTGTCCTCCAGGGCCCTGCAACCCACAGTTTTGTGATTTTGGCAGAAGGGCTGTGGCACGCCTAGTTTTGGAGTAAAAGGAATACTGGGGTAGAAGGTCAGGTAGTCTGAGTTCCTATCCCAACATTGTAAATGATTAGAAATTTTACTGTGGGCACATTGCTACTTTTCTTCATCTGTAAAACGAAATGGTTGCATTCCAGAATTCTGTGATTCTGTGAATCATTGGCAGACATGGATTACCCAGACGGTTTAAAATATGAAATCTGAGAAACACCACCATATAAAGTTGAAGCTCAAACTCAAACTTCTCTTCCTAGGAAGTGTGAAGAGCTTCATAACTTCCATGCTGTGGTGCTTCTATTGGTGAATTTCATTTAGTTATTCATTTGTTGTAGCTAAAAAGAAAGATTTCACAATAACCACTTCTTGGACAGGATTAAAGTTCAACTCAGGAAATTTCAAAGTTTGGCTACTAATTTGCTTTCTATTTTTAACCACACTTCATTTCAGAGAATAATATTTTCCTCTGTGTCTGAGTGGTGCTCTAGAAACAGAATTTAGTAATGAAAACCTGCTTCTCAAAAGCCCTGTTGCTCTAATGAGTACCTACCCTGAAGGGTATGCCCAAGTTCAAGATATGAAACTCTGAGCATGTAAAATTTTCATCTGTTGTTAATTATTGCTGTATGTATTCAGTTTTCTGAAGTCAGATGGTTTGTAGTAAGACATTGAGGCTTTATGTCCAGTGAATATTTGTAAACACATCCCCCAAATGTGTAGAATAAACAGAATGACTTTCAACTTCCTGTAAATTAAGGTTATTTTGAATTTGAAAATGCTTGAGAAGGAAAACAAGCCTCTCGGTGAAACTGGGAGGCTTAATTTGTACTCATCTTCCTTAGGATTTCCTTTGCAAAGTCAATAACATGAAGTGCAGGGTCTGGATGTGAAACTATAAGTTTTTGCTTGAGTAAAATTTCTGTGAGCTTTGGCCTACTCTCTAATTGGAATGTGAAACTTTGAGCGAGTCTATCCAAATTTTATTAATTTGGCAGACCATTATACCTTAATGAAAAATGAACAAAATTTGCAGTTTTTGACATAGAAACTATTTTACCTCTAGACCATGAACCTCTTTGGAAAAATTTTTTTTCTTCGATGAAGTGTACTTGATGATAAATTTGGGAGCTCTCACACACCCAAATGTATAATTTGTAGTTGGTCATCTTTTGTTTATTGATATTATTCCAAAACTTCTCAAATCTTTTTTTTTTTTTTGGTCACCGTGGAGTGGTTCTCATAGATTTTAAACAAAAGTTGAAGAAAAAGCTGTGATTTCTAGTGAATTAAAAACTAATTGTTAAATTTTTTTTGAAAACAATTGTTAGGTAAGAGCTTATAATTAAGGACCAGTTCCAAGAGCAAGAAAATGAGGGAGAACTAGCCATTTACTATAGCAACTGGAGTAAAAACAGAAAATGAAAAGGTTTTCTGTAGCCTCAAGTACAATTGAGAGAAGTGTTGTCAGCAGGGGTTTAGGTTTGAAAATCAAGGACTTTCTTTTGATCCTCTGGTACTAAATTGAAAAAGTTTAGCTGGAGCCCCAAAAGGCCTGACATTAACAGGAGGCTGCCACTCATGAGCTTGTGAGTGGGGTGGGGGTACGGGTTGGGGAAGAGTTGGGCAGATGTACCTATAAATAATGAATTAGAATGCAAAGTCATGTGAAAAATGTGCTATCTTGAGTGACACACTTATTGATGAGAGGTGGAAGGAGGAGTTAATGATGGTTTTTGATTAAGGCAATTGAGGAAGTTTCTGTGGGGAGGTGGCATTTTATTGGGGCCTTAAAGAATGAGTAGTAGTTGATAAATACAGGTAAATTTTAAAAAATAACAATGACAGGAAATAAAATGTGCACATTAGGCATTGTTCTAAGCTCGTTTAAATGTATTATCTCTTAAAACTTACAAAAACTCCATGGCACATATAATTATCATCCCCATCTTAAAGGTAAGGAAACTCAGGTAAAGATAATTTGACCAATATGACACAAGTGCATTTGAATTAAGATATGTTGATTCAAGCAACTGGGCTCTTTCCAGGACAGGGGGCAATTTACAAGGAGGAGACACCTTCATCAAAGAGCCAGAGGAGCAATTTTTTATGTGGCTTACATATACGAAATTTGGAGCAATGAAGTGGGAGAAAGAGTTAGAAATGAGGTTGAGGCCAGATGGCAGAGCCCTGAATATTATTCTAAGGACTTTTTTTTTTCAGGCAATGTGGAGACACTAAGGGTTTTTGAGTGGGAGGGTAGTGTGATTTAACTAGTGATTGTAGGACAAGTCTGGTAGCAGCCTAAAAGATGGATTTGAGAAGGGAGAGTTTGGAGGTTGGGGAGACAGTTCCACAATAACTGTGGCACACATGTGCGAGGATGAGGAAAAAAGCCAAGGCATGGCTAGTGGGAGGGGGCAGAGGCAGAGCTGAGGGCCATTGCAGGAGTGGAGCTGGCTGGGTATTGTAATTGCTTGTGTGGAGGGGTGAGGAGGGAGAGTTTCAGTTTCCTCTGTTTGGAATATAGTGATATCATTGACATAAGGAGTACAGAAGCAAGAATTGGGGAGGAAGAATATGTGTTGGGTTTGAAGTATGTTGAGCTTGGAACAAATATCCAGAAAGAGATGTCCAAAGGGAATTTGGAAAATCCGGGCCTAGGGCAGAGTAAGAGAATTTGCCAGACACAACATAAACATCAAAGTTGAACCGTGGAACAGAATGGAGGACAAAACAGAGGCAGACCAAGCTTAGATCCCAGCAAAATGCCTGGATTTAAAGGAGTAGGTGGAAGAATAGAAAGCAGTGGGGGAAAATGTAAAAGGTGTGGTCAGAAGCTTAAGGGCAAACATCCTGGGTTTATAAGTGCCTAGTGGGCAGTGACAATGTCTTAATAATTTGGCTCCTTGGCTTCAGTTAGTGGTGCCTTCTGCATAATGGGAGCCCTATGCGTACTTGTTGGATTGAGTTGCATATTTCTGCTCTGAGGAACTAGAATGGAATATGCTCTGTAGAAAGGGTTATGTGTGTCCCTTGAGCTGTCCCAGGAGTGACACAGTGAAGGACAAACCATCCTCATGACCAATTCCATATTAGTGTAATTCATATGCTTTTGAATATTTCCTTTTTACAGATGTAACAATAGGGATTATCAGACCCAAGAAAACAAACAAGTGGTATCAAGGCAGGAAACACACACATGCCCAATTATGGCACCAGATTTTAAGAAAAGAAGCATCCCAGGGGGTTGGAAAGGCAGGTGGAGAGAAGTAAGTGATGGATTTAGAGTGAACTATTGACTGAGAAAGCCAGTGACTGTTCTGTTTCTTTAGATATAAAATGAAGACTGTAATGTCCTTTTCATGACGTTTACTTGACAATTGCACTAATTGTTTAATAACACAGGGGGTGTATTTACAGAAAAACTTGGTGGTGATAGTTTTAAAATGGCCTTCCTGTCACTGGAAATCATCATGAACATATTTATATAAGAGAGCTTGAAATGATATGGTAAACAGCTTTTCAATGTGATGTTTCTAAATCTAATGAGAAATTAGGGAGGACTGATAAATCCACCAGGCTAGTCTAGGCTCCAGACCTCATGGAGAGCTGAGCTAATGGGTAGGATGGAATATAACTTAATCCCAAGGCTGAGGACAAGGGCTGAAGTGGCAGATTTTGGACATATATTGACTATTGCATAATGGGAGAAAACGGCTGTGACCAGATCTGTGCTTTATTTTCTACTCTCTGCACTAGAAGTTCTGATAACAGTGTGGTTTACGCCTGAGTGCAGCTGACTCAGGCAGCGGCAGACTTTGAGTCAGTGTTTAAAGGCAAGAGATGATGCTGTTGGCCAGAAGCAGTTTCATTTAGGATTAGTGTTGTCAGATAAAATACAAGATGCCCACTTAAATGTGAACTTTGGCACAACAACAAAAATTTTTAGTATAACTATGTCTCATGCAACATTTAGGACATACATATACTAAAAAATTATTTGTTGCTTATCTAAATTTCAAATTTAAGTGGGTGTTGCATGTTTTTATTTGCTAAATCTGGCAATGCCACGTAGGACTGAGTCTCATTGCTGTGAGGTTGCTTTTCTCTTCTATTAGTGCAAACCAGGATCTGGCCTAGGGTGCCAGGAAAACCATTTTATTTTCAAATGTTTGAGTTGGTCCTGGAGAACTTCTGTGTGTATCAGCTGTGAAGGTGAGAAATTGACTGAGAATTGGCAGGTTTGAAGATAATTAAGATACTCCTGGCTTTGACTTTATAGAAATTTTTTTATTGTGGTAAAATATACATAACATAAAGTTTACCATTTTAAGCATTTTTAAGTGTGCAATCCCTTGGCATTAAGTGCATTCACATTGTTGTGCAATTAACATCACTATCCATCCCCAAAACCTTTCCACTTTCCAAAGCTGAAGGTCTGTACCAATTAAATAATAATTCCCGTTCCCTACTCACCCTAGTATCTGGCAATCACCATTTTACTTTCTCTCTCTATGAATTATTTGACTATTTCAGGTACCTCATGTTAGTGGAATCATACAATATTTGTCCTTTTGTTGGGCTTAATTTATGTGTTTGGCTTAGCATAATGTCCTCAAGGTTTATCCATGCTGTAGAATTGTATTAGAATTCCATTCCTTTTTGAGGCTGAGTAATATTCCAATATACACATATAACACATTTTGTTTATCCGTTCATATGTCAATGGTCATTTGGGTTGTTTCCACATTTTAGCTATCATGAATAATGCTGCTGTGAACTTTGGTGGACAAATATTTGTTCGAGTCTCTGCTTTCAATTTGTTGAATATATATCTAGAAGTGGAATTGCTGGATTATATGGTGATTCTATGTTTAGCTTTTTAAGGAAACTCTACACCTTTTTCCACAGTGGCTGCACCATTTAGGTTGTCACCAACAATGCACAAGGTTTCCAATTTTCCCACATCCTTCCCAGCACTCATTATTTTCTAGTTTTTGAGTAATAGCTATCCCAATAGGTCTGTGTAGATGTAATTTTTTTTTTTTTTTTTTTGAGATGGAGTCTTGCTTTGTCATCAGGCTGGAGTGTAGTGGCGCAATCTCGGCTCACTGCAACTTCTGGAGAACTGGGTTCAAGCGATTCCCCTGCCTCAGGCTCCTGAGGATCTGGGACTATAGGCGCGTGCCACCACACCTGGCTAATTTTTTGTATTTTAGTAGAGACGGTGTTTCTCCATGTTGGCCAGAATGGTCTCGATCTCCTGACCTTGTGATCTGCCCACCTTGGCCTCCCAAAGTGCTGGGGATTACAGGCGTGAGCCACTGTACCTGGCCATAGATGTAATTTTTAAGGATGGTTTTTGCTTCTTCTCCTAGTTTAAATAAAAATAGTTCACTCCTTCTTGCTCTTGAATCACAGTGGCCATTGGCACTGGCATAAAATTATGTATTCACTGCATAAGACATGTCTACAAGGTTAGGAAATGGATTTCCCAGAGTGGCTTTTAAAGGGGCTGTGAAGATAGTATCAAAAAGAAGAGTTCTAGAAAAGTTTCCAACAGTGATAGCAGTGTTGAACTAAGCACATATCCCTCATTTGCTTTGCAAGACACAGAGTGCTTTTCTTTATGCAAGTTCTGGTTTGTTTGCTGAAACACGCACTCGCACTCAAACACATGCATCATGATTTTGTCGTCATATCTCACAGACCCACACCAAGGAATCTGAATCAATTCTTGTAATAGACCTAGTGTCTTTTTCTGGATGTTAGTTCCCAACATATTCTGAATTTTCAGTAATAACACCCAGGGTGGCAGTATCAGAGACAGAAGTGAGCTTAATTCAAGTTTGGGACAGAATCTGATTACTCTCATATCCAGTTATTAACCACCTTTCAGAAAATAGAGGATGACTGTTCCCATGGCAACAGAAGCCTTAAAGCAACAGATCATTCAGCAGCCTGACGTTTTTAGCAAGCTCTACACTGAGTCAACCTGCTGGTGAAGGGAACCAAGAACCAAGGTCAAATGTAGCCTCCGTGGCAGGGTTTTTTCCTTTTTACTCCATCAGCGCTTCCTTTTCCCCATAATTCTTCAAAAGAAATCAGTCTAGTGCTATCTTCCCTGTCTTCTGGCCTCTCCCAGGCCTGTTTCCCAACATCCTGGTGTGTGCATATGGTTTGTATATCTGTTCGTATTCTGTCTGCGTTACTCATCTCTATGTCAATCTAGATTCATGTCTTTCATAGCTATTAATGCGTCATTCAAGGTGCACTTTTAGCTCAGAATTGAATAATCCACCAGAATAAAAAAGATTCCACTATTAAACATCTTTTGAGCAGGGGTTTTTGGATTGCTTGTTAAGCAGAAGTCAAATTTTCTTAGCTGCTCTTTCTTTTGTTTCATCGTGAAAATATTTCTCATGAGTGAATACTTCTGATTTGGATTGGTACTAGTGGTATGTCTCATTGTTGTGTCTTTACTTGTGAGTGAACATTCTGAGCTTTCTGCCTGCAGATTCCAGTGACAAATGCCATGTTATTTTTAGTACCCTCAGTCATACTGAATAAATTCCAATCTTATTTACATAATATATAAGCCTGAACTCATGGTTTGCTTTATGCTTTTAATGTCACAAACAGACAATGATATGAACAATTGCACACTCAGTGTATGTGGACACAGTTTTTGTTGAATCAAATAGATTTACTAAGAGAATGGATCTGATGTGTTAGAGGTTTGCCTAACAGACATTTGGCAAATACCCATAAATGATTGCCAGTGGCATTACTTTTACCTAGAAAATGTTAATTCTTTGACATCTACAAACAGTGAATCTTGAGTTTTTCTTGAGACCACGTTCCCTTTAAAGTGGACATATACAAATGAAATGTGCATGAAATCTCTCTCTTTCCCCTTCCTTTCACAGCATGCATGTATTCCAGAAGCACTTAGGCCAGGTAAAGAGCAAGGATCTTGATTTTAACTATTCAGGCCTCAGTTTTTTCCTGACCATAGAAGTAGGAGGGAGAGCATGAAGCCATGATCTTGAGTCAGTTGAGGGATAAGGACATGCCATGTCTCCGTTCTTGAGAGATACTTCCTTCATTATACACTCTGCACTATACACTTCCTCCACTATACACCCTCATAGCTTTTACTCAAAGGCAAGGCTGAAGTTTTTTTTTTTTTTTTTTTTTTTTTTGAGATGGAGTCTCACTTTTTCACCCAGGCTGGAGTGCAGTGGTGCCATCTCAGCTCACTGCAGCCTCCACCTCCCGGGTTTAAGTGATCCTCTTGCCTCAGTCTCCTGAGTAGCTGGGATTACATGTGCCCACCGCCATGCCCAGCTATTTTTTTGTATTTTTAGTAGAGACAAGTTTCGCCACGTTGGCCAGGCTGGTCTTGAACTCCTGACCTCAAGTGATCCACCTGCCTCGACCTCCCAAAGTACTGGGATCACAGGTGTGAGTCACTGCAGACACTATCTCTAGCCAAGCCTGAAGTTTTAAAATGAACTGGGTTGAGTCTTAAATAATGAAATAAATCTATCTTCATGACAGTATGTGACTGAAAAGTTATGAGGTAGTCTAAGATATTATTTCAGGAGCTTCTCATCCCATAGGAGATGAGAGCTTGACAGGATTGTTGGTCACATTTACTGGAAATAGAATTGTATCATGTTCAAGTGTAGCGTGGAGACTTCAGTAACCTCCTTGCATCTCTTTGTCTGGGTCCACCTTCCCTCACCTGAAAAAATCTCTTAGTAGCACGTCTAGTTATTTCATCTTGGTCATCCAACCATGAAGGACTCGAGGGACTCCAGTCCATGGAAACACTGAGATTAAGCACTGTTGATGAGATAACAGATCTGAGTTCTGGAAAACAAACATTAACTTATTAAACTTGCCAGTCAAGTGAGCCCTGCATTTGGGAACAGTTCACCCCAGCTATGCTTGAACAGAGCTAATACATGTTACTAGGGAAGCACAGATGCTTCTGATTAACAGAAGTGGTGACAAAGAAACTGATGGACTCCTAGACCAAGACAGAGCTGCTTTAACACACTCAGCATTCCATCTGTCTTAGGTTAAAGCTGGTTTATTTTCGTTTTGCAGGTCCTGATATGATTTCAAACAGCAAAGTTTCTCGAGGGAGGTGATTCTAAGGCATAAGGCTCTTCAATACGATGTCCTTGATGCTGATTTGATTTAAAGAATATGATTATTAAGGCTGTGTCCTTGATGCTTGCTAGCAGAAGCCCTTTAACAGTTTCACAGCATGACAACTGTATGTGAAGGAAGCAGGATATGTGGGGAGGTGGGGGAAGCCTGGCTAGGGACGGTGCCAGGCAGCAGAGAGAAACATGTTGAAAAGAGATCCTAGACCACAGCCACATAAGTGTGCTTGTGCAAAAGAATGGAGAGGGGAATGCTTGCCCTTGCCTGAAGGCAGGGTGGACATTGGGCCTCCACTGCATCCCCCAAGCTTTGCATGGTACCTGGCACAGGGCAAATGCTCTCTAAGCATTCATTGGATGAATGAATGAATGATAGGAAGATGGGGGAAAACAGTCTGACAGGAGAGAAATTTAAGACAGTGAAGGGTTCAAGGCCCGAGGCTGTGGCTGGGAGAAGATGATGAGAGCTTAGGTTCCCTGGCCTGGGTCATTCCTGAGACACAGATTTAATAGCCCCTTGCCCCTAATACATTCACACCAAGTGGTGACTGATGTCAGGGTGAACTTTGCTCTCACAGAGGAGTTGTAGGGAGGGGTGAGGAGTGGAGAGGAGAAATCACCGGATTCTAGGTTGCTGAAGGGGTTGATGGAAAATGAATGAAAACAAGTCCCCCTGTCTTTTTTGAACCACTGTACACTTAACCTGCTCCAGGTACTCTGCTAGACCCTTCAGACACTGTCTCTAGTCCTTATAGCAAGCCTCTGTAGTTACAGTAGTGAAACCCATATTATCAACCAATGAGGGAGGGGCCTGTGACTTCCCTAGGCTCACATAGATGATGGGGACAGGCTGACGTCATAGACCACTCTGTCTTGCTCCTTGATACCCTTGATGCCTCTCTCACCTGAAGTCCACAGGCAAGGTGGGATCTAGAGAACCAAGCTGGGATCCGGAGAGCCCTTTGGCCAGGCTGCCCTGAGCATGACATTAGGTAAAGAGGATAAGGCTGGCCTTCCCGACCTTGGTGCCCACCAGGTCAGAGGTCTGCTGTTCCAGGGTGCTGGCTGCTTCTCTTACAGGGTGGAACACACAATGAGTGCAAGCCTAAGGAACCAAGAACTTCAGTCTTCATTCTTTTCTTGCTTTACAAAAAAATTTAGTGGAACTTGAAAGCCTGATCATAAAGTTGACTGAATAAGAATTGCGCTAAGGTAATTTTGAAAAGGAAGAATACTCCACAAGGAATGCAGGAACTCTTGGCTTATCTTCTTTCTTCAGATATAAAAATATCCATAAAGCTAGAGAATGAAACAAAGTGGCACATTTTTAGGTGGCAATTTGGTATATTTATCAAAATTGACAATAAATAAGAATTTTGTTTTTAAGAACTATTCTGGAGAAAAACCAAAAATGTGTATATAGATCTATGTATTAGGGTGTTCATTGCAGCTTTGTTTGTAAGAGTTTAAATGTGGAAATGTTCCAGATTTCCATCAGTACAGTAGAGCTTAAATTAATTAGGATATGGTCACCCCATAAATACCATGAAACCATGAAAAGAAATTAAGCAGAGCCAAATATGCTGACTTGAAAGGACCTGAAATATATTTGTAGTGGAGGAATGAGAAAAGCAAGTCACAAAACAATATTATGCAATTATGTTACAAACACATTGGAATATATTTGGAAGGATGCACACAACAATTTTTAGTGACAAACTTTGCAATTAGAGAAAAAGTCAAGGGAGGGTCTTAGTTTTTGATATACTTCTGTGTGGTTTTCCTCTTTTATAAAGAGCATATTCGTGTGTCAATTGTGTATTTAATAAAATGATAATGTGGGGAAGGAGAATCTGGATATTTAGGAAACGAGAAAGACAGACAAATTAAAGATAATTTCAGGTTTAATACTACAGGTGAGTTGACATGAAATTTAATGGACCAGATAGAACCCATTGCTATCACTGGTATGGGCCACTTATTTGAAGGCAGAATATCTTTGAGCACTAGTTAGAGTCAAATTTTTGTGGCCAAAGAGATCATAGTGCCCTGAAGTATTCTGGGAGCAGTTAAGAATATGTTTATTGCAGCCAGATTAAATGGGGTCTTAGTGGCTATGATCGAAGAAGTTACTACATGAAGAAAGGAAAAAATGCAATAGGCTGAAATTGCTCCAGCAGCAATAAGGAAGGGATTATCCCCTGGAAAAGTATCAGGAGGCTGTGCAGCACTGCAGATGGGTAAGAGGAGAGAGCTACCTGTCATAGCTGCAATTAACATAAGATCATTCTCCTATCCAGCAGAAACATGAGCTAGATGCCTTTTAAGAAAATTAAAATATGACTTAATTGCCTAGTAAAAATTATGAGTATGATAGAAGTATGAAGCCTAAAAAGAAACATTTCCTCTTAATTCCTGCTTCTAATTCTATATCCATTCCCATTAATCACCACTGTTAGAGTTTGGTGTGAATTCTTCCAGAGCATTTAGGCTCATATATATGTACACAAACACACATAGAAGCACACTCACACACAATGACACGTGTGCAGAATTAAAAAAAAATATATTTTACTAATGCTTTCTCATTCTGAGCCTCAGCAGGAGGCTATGCCCACAGAGCTGGCTCACCAAATTTTGGAGCTCTTCTTTGCGTTTCTTTATGGAATGCTCTGTGGCTGCTCTGGAGAACTGACTCTTCCCTAGTGTTTTCACCAGAACACTTGGGAAAGCAATGCAGAGTGGTTGTAAGTGTCACTGAGGGGGCAGATGTTGATTTGGATTTAGAAGAAATGGGACGCAGGAATTTTAGATTTGGGTAATTTGTAGTGCAGTGAGTTTAAGAATTTGAGCTCCAGAAATATGGATTTGAATACGGGTTTTCACGCTATCTATATAAGCTTAGGAAAATTAGTTAACCGTTTAGAACCTCAGTTACCTCGCTTATAAAGCGAGAGTACAATGGTGCCTACTTTATTACAACGGGGTTCTGAGGACTAAAGAGGCAATGCTTACAAAATGTTTATCACCTTGCAAAGCATGTACTGAATGATCAATAAAGTAAGCTGCATTTATTTTATTTTATTCCTGTTACAGGTCACTTTTAGGCCACTTTTGAACACTTAGAGTCCTCTTCTAGCCCTTCTGAAAATTGCTTTTCCAAAGGCTTGACTTGCTTGCCTTTATTTTCTGATCTAATATTTATGCACATTTTCTACTTTTAATCTATCATGTTTGCTTCAATATGCCAAGACTCCCACATGGTGTTTTGAAAATGAACCAAGAGGTAGGGCGCGGTGGCTCATGCCTATAATCCCAGCACTTTGGGAGGCTGAGGTGGGCAGATCATGAGGCCAAGAGATGGAGACCATCTGGCCAACATGGTGAAACCAGTCTCTACTAAAAATACAAAACAATTAGCTGGGCGTGGTGGCACATGCCTGTAATTCCAGCTACTCGGGAGGCTGAGGCAGGAGAATTGCTTGAACCTGGGAGGTGGAGGTTGCAGTGAATTGAGATCATGCCACTGCACTCCAGCCAGCCTGGGTGACAGAGCGAGACTCAGTTTCAAAAAAAAAAGAAAGAAAGAAAATGAACCAAGAACAAACCAAAATGCTTCACACACAACTTCTTGGACTTTCCTTAAATTGAGTTATAGTTGATCATTTCTTGCATTTTAAACAACTTTCTTAGTTGATTTAGTGGCACAATTTTCCAAATTGATATTTGGTTTTTGACATCAAGGGCTAAAGAGTTTCCTTGCTTTTGGACTTGTGGAAATTTAGCTGTTTTTGTGCTTGTGGTCACTAGTTGACTCTTGACCCCACCAGCCCATATAGAATTGTCCTATATTAATTTGATGTTAGATTATGTCTTAGTTGCACGTCTAAGTGTTCTGTCAATTTGTTTATTCAATAAATCTTTATGAGCGACCCTGAGTGTCAGGAATTGTATTATGTTTCAGGGATAGAGTGGTAACAGAGACAGCCCCTTCTTCCATGAAATGCAGAGTCTAGCACGGCCTATACACATTAAGTGACGAATTATTAATGCAGTAGTGCTCTGCTAGGTGATATGCTGTGAGAGGGACCCAGGCAGGGCTCCCTGAGGGAAGTGATACTGATATGAGATCTGAAAGAGGAATGAATAAAGTGGGAAGTAGAAGAATATTCTACCCAGAAGCAACTGCATATTCAAAGACCTGGACATAAGAGAAGTCTTGCAGTATTTGAAGAACTGAAATAAAACTAATTATTGGAGTGGAGAGCATGATGGTGTTGACAGGTGAGGTGGGAATGAAGCCATATGAGGGATTTATTTCTTCCAGGAGTTTCCCTGACTGATTTCTGATAACAAGTGGTTACATAGTCTAGATTGCTGCTGAGTTCACAATGATGACAACATGTTTGAACCTCCTTGAACAGAGCAGTATTTTATTGCTCTTTGGTGACTAATGAAATTTTGTCTCTGGTCAAGTAATTGGATTCTTAGCATGACACATTTTAATTCAAGTCAAGAAGACACAAGTATAAAAGACTAGTGACTGAATGCCTCGAGTTTATATAGAAATAGAAAGGACTTGGAACTAGAGAGTCTTTGTTTTGGATGGTCTTTCTGGACTTTCCTTTGTTAGTCTTTGTCTTTTGTCTACTTTTTGTCTTCTTAAACTTTGTCTAAATGTTGTCAAACAGAACAAACAAAGCAAAAACAAAACAACAATAGATTCTGCTTCAGAGCTGCGAAGCTCCTGACAACTTTGATGCTTCACAGTTAAAATTTTCCTTTCAGTAGCTGCACTTGCAACCGTCTCCAGCACCAGCAAAGGAGTGGTAAGAGCATCATGGTTTCCAGGATCCAACTTGTAAGGCATGTGGGAATGGGATACTACCTAAGAAGGAATTCTAGTCTTTTATTCTATGTAGAATTAAAAAAACTTACCCTTGTTAGCTAAAACCCTTGACTGTTTAAAATAATAAGATTTAGGATAATCAATAAATATATTTATAGGGATATGCTATATAGCATATCTGATATAAATGTTTAATTCATTCCTAGTAGTATGTAAAGAGTTTCACCTATGGCTCTGTCTTGCCTTACTCAAAAAGCAGAACAATTTGTTTCTTAGAAAGAAAGCTACCAGTGCCCAGATGCCCACTCCTATTCTTTTTAGGGAATGATAATTTGTTCTCCTTCGAGCCCAGATTTCTCAGTGAATTCTCCAGTATGCTCACAGCTCTCCCTCCAGATATTTTGAGAGCTTGGAGTCATAGTCCTGCATTTTTAAGGAAGCTGTGAAAATCCACATGAGCTCTCCTTTTCCAGCCGTAGAAAAAACTAAATAGTGTCCCAACACCACTGTTGGTTGAGAGTCCTTTGGATCTAAGTTTTCTTCTTCTGTATTCTTATGGGTCCTCGTGAAAAACAAATACAAGATAATAGCAGAACATAAAAGACACTGGCAGAAGGATTTTCAATGTTAAGAGCTGGCCTATGACAAAACTGGCCATTTTACATCTTTACCATATTTATAGGTTTACTTTTCTAATATTTATACTTTTGACTTGTGGCGGGGGCATGGGGTCGGTAAGGTAGCCATAGACAGGAAGATTTGTACAATGATGGAAAACTAATAAATACGTGAATTTTGTTAAAGAAAGATTCTCAAATCACAATATATTCTTGGCAGTACAGAAAAGTATTCTTCTGGGGATAGAGGTAGTGTCCACATAAGTCAGAATGAAAATGAGCTGGGAAGGTGGGTAAATTTCCCAACTCTGGAATTTGTGGCAGAGAGAGCAAATAACTGCGGCTTTCCTGGCGCCTGGTTGCTCGCACCATGTCGAGGCCCAAGCAGGCTAAATCCCAGCACATCATCTCGGAGGAGGCCCAGGGCGAGCAGCCGCCGCAGCAGCCGACCCCGGAGTTTGTAGATGTGGCCCCCGCGGTGTCTGCGGTGGGGGAGCTTAGTGCTCGGTGGGAGAAAACGCAAGTCTATGAGAAAACGCAAGTCTATAAGCAAAGTTCTTTAGCATCTCTGAGTTCTTGGAACATAAGAAAAAATGCACTAAAAATCCACCCGTCTTCATCATGAATGATGGCGAGGGTCCAGTGCCTTCAGAAGACATCTCTGAAGCTGTACTGAGCCACCAGCCACCCAGTCCAAGCACTGAGGATGGCCACAGGGAGAATGGGGGCAGCTCAGGGGACATGAAGGAGAAGCTGGTGCGGAATCTGTGATGTATCTAAAGACAGAGACGGCCCTGCCACCCACCCCCGAGTACGTAAGATATTTAACCAAAGGCAAAGTGGCCAACACTAACATGTCCTTGCGGGCACTATGGGGCACCAAGGTGGCGGTGAATCAGCAGAAAGCAGATGCCCTGTCTGCCCCTGTGCCTGGCGCCAACAGCATCCTCGAGCCCATACTGTGTCTGTAGCAGCAGAAGCAGCTACAGCAGACCCAGCTCACCGAGCAGATCCGCATCCCGGTGAACACGTGAGCCTCTCACGCCTGCACTCCAGCGGGGCGGGGCCGACACCCTGAAGACCTTGGACAGCCACATGTCCCAGCAGGTTTCTGCAGCTATGGTTTTGCTCAGCCAGAAAGCTGGAAGCCAAGGTCTGTCTCTGGACGCCTTAAAACAAGCCAAGCTACCTCATGCCAGCATCCCTTCTGCCACCAGCTCCCTGTCCCCAGGGCTGACGCCTTTTGTTCCAAAGCCGGATGGGACCCGGGTGCTCCCAAACGTCATGTCCCGCCTCCCCAGTGCTTTACATCCTCAGGCCCCGCGCTCGGTGCTCTTCCAGAGTCCTTTCTCCACTGTGGCGCTAGACCCATCCAAGGGAAGGGAAGCCACCGAACATCTC
Organism: Pongo pygmaeus; assembly: GCF_028885625.2. Taxonomy (NCBI): domain Eukaryota; kingdom Metazoa; phylum Chordata; class Mammalia; order Primates; family Hominidae; genus Pongo; species Pongo pygmaeus. The sequence continues at coordinate 62,717,868 of NC_072377.2, forward strand.
CGTGGTGGATGTCACATCCAAAGATGATGGCGTCCTCTACAAGTACAAGTGTAAGTGCTGTAGCAAGGTTTTCGGGACTGATAGCTCCTAGCAGATCCATTTCCGCTCCCACACTGGAGAGAAACCCTTCGTGTGCTCTGTCTGTGGTCATCGTTTCACCACCAAGAATGACCTCAAGGTGCACTTTTGCCGACATCCCTAGGTGAAGGCAAACCCCCAGCTGTTGGCCGAGCTCCAGGACAAAGTGGCGACAGGCAATGGCATCCCCTATGCACTCTCTGTACCCCTCCCTGTCGATGAATCAAGTCTCTCTCTAGACAGCAAACCTGTCCTTGTAACCCCCTTGGTAGGGCTACCTGAGAATCCCTCTTTGGTGACTAACCCCAAGGACCTCAAGGGTGGACCCCAGCCAAGCAACTTGCAGCCTGGGCCTTCTCCAGAAAGTGAGGGTGGACCCACACATCCTGGGGTGGGACCAAACCATAATTCCCAAAGGACTGGTGGCTTCCAAGGGAATGGGACCACCGATGCCAACGAATGTCTCATTTGCGACCAAGTCTTAAGCTGCCAGAGCTCCCTCAAGATGCATTACTGCACCCACAATGGGGAGAGATCATACCAGTGTGATATCTGTGGCCAAGTCATTTCTACCAAAGGTAACCTGAAGACACACCTTGGGGTTCACTGAACCAACACGTCCATTAAGACGCAGCATTCTTGCCCCATCTGCCAGAAGAAGTTCGCCAATGCCGTGATGCGGCAGTAGCAGATTCGCCTACTCCAAGATGGATGGCTCCCAATCAGGTATCAGTGCAGATGTGGAAAAAGCAGGTGCTACTGACAGCATTCCCAAAACCAGTTTCCTCATTTCCTGGAAGAAAACAAGATTGCAGTCAGCTAAGCTAAAGGAGAACTTGCATGAAAGGAGAAATGCAGACAGAGTGAAATCTCTAGAATCTGCTTTTTTTTGTAAGAACTCATCCCCTCCTGTTTTGTTTCTCTTACTGATATGCAAATGATGTTTACGATGGTTGTGATCACAACCTCAGGCAAGTTCTACAATCACAATTGTTGCTATATTGCTTTGCAAAAAATTGAAAACTAAAAAAAAAATACCGAAACAAATACAGAGTTTTTTAAAAAAAAATTTTGGAAAGAAGATTTGTTACTTGTGACAAACTGTATACATAGAGCCTTTGTACAACCTAGAATGACTTTTTCCAAAGACTGTTAGCTATTTCAAGGTAGAACCATTGGAACTTACTGAACAACAGTGGAAAAGACAACTACATAGCCTAACTGAGGGGAGAGGAGTACTGTATACTTCTATGGTAACTGTATGCAGTTCTGTCATCTATTTAGGGACCTGTTTTAGATGCCCCAACCCTGTCCTCATCTTATTGTTTATTTTTTCGAATGTAATAATAAAAAAAACTACAAAAACTAAGGTTGTAAAATTGTAAAATTGCTTCAGCCTTAGAACTTTAAGTAGGATGCCTTCAAATGGACTTATACTAGTCCTCAGGGAGTCAATACGTGTGTTGCTGCTTATTTAAATACAGTTCAGTTGGAGCCCCGAGACTGTCAACGTCCTCCTCACACTTCTTAGATGCCTTTCTCTTCCTGAACTCCAGAAGAGGTGGGCACCTGAGCGGGGAATCTCAGATGACTTAATTTAGTTTGCCAGTGCCTACTTTATTGAAGAACTGGGTTTTCATTCTTGAGAAGAAACTCATGGAAGGGCATGTTTCCTATCACAGGTTCACATACTATTTTTTTTTTTGTCGAATTTCCTTCTATGACTTATGCCAAATAATTATGAAGATTTTTTGATTTTCTTGCAGAATATTTCAGGAAGGCTATGAAGCTGGAACAGGCAAGTCCTGGGTGTGAAAGCTTTAATTGATTTACCTCATTTATTTTTTATTTTTCATAGACATAGGGTCTTTTTTCCTATTTTAAGACCACTAAAATATTCCCAGGCCCTGTCTAAAACCTAAGAGTTGATGTATTGGTGGGAAGAGCTGAACGTTCAAAATGGTTTTGTGATGCCTTTTTTTTTGCAATTTCCTTTTGTGCATGTAATATTGAGCAAACAAAACATTGCTCTTGGTTTAACAAGAAAGGAGAAAGAAAGAAAGAAAGACTAACTTCTGGGAGAAAAGTCTTTCCTTCTATGTGGAAGGCCCTGACTGAAATGTGGATCCAAGACGATTGGCCAAAGTATCGTCTTTTTGTTGTTGCACTTGACTTTAGGATTCCCTCCACCCCCGCTTTTTTTGGGCAAGTTGTGCCTTTCCTTCTGGAATTGCAAGTGAATACAATAATAGTACCTATTCACATTGTGAAGTGGATATTGTTACAGAAAATACACCAGTGGCTTTCTCAATGTTGAGCTAATAATGTCTTGTGAACGTATAATCTGTGGAGAAACCCCTGTAGTTGTACCTGCTGATGCTGTCTTGGTAAATGAATTTTGATTTTTTTTTCTCCCCAAAAAAGAAAATGAGTGGGAAGAGAACCAAATCGTTAAGAACATGGTCATAAAGAGTCTAGATTTTGATGAGAGAACAAAGGAAGAGTTAGAAATAAGGTGTGAGAAATGATCATAGTAACTGGCTAGAAAGAAAGCCAACTTTGTTTGAATTTAAAGTGGACCAGAGGGACAAATGATGTGAAAAGCAGTGTGACTGATGATATCTAGTAGGTAGCAGATGCTGATGGAGGGAGGGAGGGTAGACTGCATAGACAGGAAGGGCCTCAGTATAAGGTAAAAATGATTCATCATTAATAATGACTATTTTTTTTTCTTTTTTTTAGCATAGGTGTTGTGGTGAAGGGACAAGTACAGGAGAAAGTATACAGTTATTTAATTATCTTTCTTAAATTTTGGAAACACACATGTAGCATTTATAAGATATACTATTTTGTGAATTAGATGAGAGTTTGTGGATGGATACTGTGGTGCTTACTAGGGCACCTTCTTCTTAGGTTCAATGAAATATTTAGACTCACATCATGACCACAGGCCCCCTTGGCCCCAGTCTACTTGAAATACTATAGGAAAAGAACTACAGAATGTCAGGGGACAGTGTCAGGTGCTCCTCTGCTGTGGGAGTCCTTGTAGCAGTCTTTACCACCATCCACACAATTGTTCAGGAGCCATTCTCTGTGGCCCTGATTTAGAAGACTCATGACCCACAACAGCCAATACCTCTTATAACAACTCCCATCAGGTGTTTATGGTTCATTTATAGTTCTGCCCAGTCCAGATGCAAGTTACCAATAAACAGTCACTATTATCATCAGTAATGTGCCAGACAACAGAGTTGACATCATTTTTATAAGGTTAGTTAGGGGACAGTGGGAGAAAGTTAACCGAAAATCAAATTCTCAAGTAGAAATAAAAATGGTTAACCCTTTACCTGCAGATATCTAAAAAGGCCCTTGTATCTGTGAAACGATAAGACTGCCTAATGCCTCCCTGTGCTGTGCTATCCCAGCCCATACATCTTGGTAATTAATATGGTTTGGCTGTGTCCCCACCCAAATCCCATCTTGAATTATAGCTTCCATAATTCCCACATGTCGTGGGAGGGGCCTGGTGGGGGGTAACTGAATCATGGGGGCAGGCAGGTCTTTCCCATGCTGTTCTCTTGATAGTGAATAAATCTCACAAGATCTGATGGTTTTATAAAGGGGAGTTCCCCTGCATGCACTCTCTTGCCTGCCTCCATGTAAGATGTGACTTTGCTCCTCATTCACCTTCTGCCATGATTGTGAGGCCTCCCCAGCTGTGTGGAACTGTGAGTCAGTTAAACCTCTTTCCTTTATAAATTACCCAGTCTTGGGTATGTCCTTATTAGCAGTGTGAGAACAGTGATCAATCACTATCTGCTGAATGTATATAGGCGACATGATGTAAACTGAGAAATGTTAGTTATCTCACACTAAAGGGCTGAAATTGACAGTTCAGATGACCCAAACCATACTTCAAACTCCCCACAAGGGCTGTGTAGCCAGGATATATTTTCATCAGTTAGTTCTCATAAAAATATGTAAAGTGGGTGTTGAAACTGTCAGTTTTAGCCCTTTAGTTTCTGATAACTCACATTTCTCAGTTTATATCATATCACCCATATACACTCAGCAAATGGTAATTGATCACCAAAAACAAAAAACAGAAAACCCCAGCTAATTTGGGAAATATGGAAATACCACCAGGGATGTAGAGAACGATGCAGGGAGGGAAGGCAGCTAAGGTAGGTGCGCTACCAAGCCAGCTACCAGAGCGGGCAACTGGAGCTCATCCTGGGGTGACTGTGGGGAACAGTGCAAACCCACACCTCAGGATGATCCCAGCTGAGGAGTGAGGGAGCCAGGACATCTACACACCAATGCTCTAGAGCCATTGGTTGAGGGCTGCTCCCAGAAGGTGCTAACTCCCTGGTACTTTGGCCTGCTGCACAGGGGCAGCAGAAAATAAATCACTGGAGCAGGAAATATAGATACTGGCACCGGGGAGTCACTTGAGCACAGTGAATGATCCCAGGGTTGTGGGCAGGACATGGACAACATCTGTTACAGCAGCCTTGCATTTTAGGTCTGGAAATGCTATGACAAAGAAACTCTTTTTTTCCATTTATGAAGTCCCTTCACAAAGTCTCCGTGGGCTTTTAATCGAAATATGAGCATGAAACACTTAATCTGATGGAGAAGAGATGGTATAGCAAAGTGATTAGGAACTCTCAGGATTTCCACTGCTTGGGTTTAAACCCCATCTCTGCTGCTTGGATAGCTTAGTTGTGTAATTTAGGCAAGGTCTGGAGCCTTTTTGTGCCTCAGTCTTCTCATTTGTGGAATTGGGACAATAAGGATGTTATGAGAATTGAATTAGACGATATGAGTGAAAGAAGTACATAGAACAGATTGTTGGGGTCAGAGATGAATAACTAAGAGTTTTTGCCCTTGGAGAGTTTAAATCTTTTTTTTTTTTTTTTTTTGAGATGGGGTTTCATTCTTGTTGCCCAGGCTGGACTGCGATGGCACGATCTTGGCTCACCACAACTTCTGCCTCCCAGGTTCAAGTGATTCTCATGCCTTAGCCTCCCAATTAGCTTGAATTGCAGGCATGCACCATCACTCCTGGATAATTTAGTATTTTTAATAGAGACTGAGTTTTACCATGTTGGTCAGGTTGGTCTCGAACTGCTGACCTTAGGTGTTCCACCTGCCTTGCCTGCCAAAGTGCTGGGCTTACAGGCGTGAGCCACTGCACCCGGTGAGTTTAAATGTTAATGGGGAAGATACTTAAGCAAACAGATCATCTTAATATAACAGGATCAAATGTGAGATTGTGACAGGCACAACATCTGTGGGAGCACAGAGAAGATGCATTTAGCACACTCTGAGAAATCAGAATGGCTTCCAGGGAAAGAACATGACTAAACTCCCAGACAGGAGGGGCTGCATGGAGAGAGGAGAGCCAGGCACAGGAAAGAATGCTCCAGGTAAAGCAATGTGAGCCTCACTCCCTTTTTTCTTTTTTATAAAATTTAATTTAATTTAATTTTAAGTTCAGGGATACATGTGCAGGACGTGCAGGTTTGTTACATAGGTAAACGTGTGCCATGGTGGTTTGCTGCACCTATCAACCCATCACCTAGGTATTAAGCCCTACATGCATTAGCTATTTATTCTGATGATCTCCCTCCCCTGACCCCCCAACAGGCCCCAGTGTGTGATGTTCCCCTCCCTGTGTCCATGTGTTCTCATTGTTCAGCTCCTATTTCTAAGTGAGAACATGTGGTGTTTGGTTTTCTGTTCCTGTGTTAGTTTGCTGAGGATAATGGCTTCCAGCTCTATCCATGTCCCTGCAAAGGACATGATCTCATTCCTTCTTATGGCTGCATAGTGTATGTACCACATTTTCTTTATCCAGTCTATCATTGATTGGCATTTGGGTTGATTCCATGTCTTTGCTATTGTGAATAGAACTGCAATGAACATACATGTGCATGTACCTTTTTTTTTCATTTGAATTGTATTGGATGAAGTGACATAGGAGTGAGTTTAGGCAATCGCTTCAAAAGCTTTACCACTCTGAGGCTGAGGAGTGGAGTGTGAGATGGAGGGCCAGGTAGGGGGAGGGGTGGAGTGGGCATAGGGCTGAGCCCTGGTTGTCCCAGCACTTCCTCTAACAATCTGCATGACTGTAGGCAAGTCCTTCACCCTCTCTAAGCCGTTGGCTCCCCACCTGAGCAAAGAGGGGCTTTGGGTAGCTGGGTTGTGATCAGGGCTTATAGCCCTGTCTAAGCGCCCACCTTCAGAAGTGTGCTTCAGCCTTTGTGGGTAGGTGGTTATGCATGCTGCTATGGCCTGTGATTTAGAGGGTTTTGACAAGTGTGGAGAAGTGTCTGCTCCCCTCTCATGTTTCCCATCTGGAGTTCTCAGTTCTTTGCCAAATTTCCTCCAGCTCTTTGGCACAGAGGCCTGGTCTCAGAGCAGGTTGTGCCTTGGAATTTGGCTTTTTGGGGACATGTTCTCTAGTTCAGGCCTGTTGAGGTGGTCTTGTTCTCCTTGTCTCCATCAGTGCCTGCTGGGATTTGGCAGGCCGACCCCCAGCCCAGACTAGGGACAGAAGGCAATGGAAGCCCCTCACTGGGCTGCACTGATGCATGGCGGGACCACACTATCAGCGTCTTGGGGTTCAGATGTGGTCTTTCATGCATGATTTAGTATCAGAACTAGGCTTTTGGTGTTTGGAAGACAGCACATCCTCCAAGGCATCACATCACAGATGAAACTCTCACCTCCATGTTTTCTTTCTTTTATTTTGAAATTTTTTTTACAGAAATGAGGTCTCACTATGTTGCCCAGGATGCTCTCCACCTCGTGGGCTCAAATAATCTTGTCGCTTTGACCCCCGCAAAGTGCTGGGCTTACAGGCATGAGCCATGGTGCCTGACCACTTCCACGATTTTTTTACACTGGGATTGCTGGTTGGTGAAGGTTGACATTTAAGAGGTTGGATGTTAATATTGTTGCTTTTCCACCCAAGAGGACAAAGATAGAAAAATGAGTTTCTGTATAAATTAATTGGTCAAGTGGTTGTGTCAAACCCCTCAGAAGTCACCTGGTTTTCCCATAGCAGCTGGTGTTCTAAGTCATTTGCAAAAAAGCCATATAGTATAGTCAGATCACTTCTCTCTTCAGTCATTTATCTCCATCATCTTGTAGAGAAGGATTTAAATTATTTATCAGTTGAGTGTTACTATCAGTTAAAGTTAGGTTCAATTGTTGACATTAGTAAAATTAAAATAATTGTAGTTTAAACAAGGTGGGCATTTTCTCTTTAATTTCTCTCTTGTATTTCTTTCTCACTTTAATGCCAGCATGTAGGTGGTCCAGGTGGTATGGTTACTTTATATCATTGCAGATCCCAAGCTCCTTCTACCTTGTTGCTCTGCCAGGCAGGACCTCCATGGGTACCTTGTAGTCCAAGATGGCTGTTCCTGCTCCTGCCATCAAGTCCACATTCTAGCTAGTCGTAAGAAGAAAGGGGTAAAGAAGGGCATGGTACCTCCCAAAGGCCTTTCCTGGAGGCTGCATATGCTTCTTTCTTTAGAATGTTATCAGATAAAACTCGATGATATAGTCACACCTACCCATAATAGGGACTGGGAAATGTAGTCTTTTTTCCTGGGTGATCATGTGCCCAGCTAAAAGTTGAGCATTCTGTTATTAAAAGAAGAAAGGGAGAGGACATATGAGGGGACAATTGGCAGTTTCTATCACTAACTAGATTTGACTCCTGAGAGTGTTGTATGACCTTGGGCACAGAATTAGAATTATTTGAGCCTCAATTTTCTTATCTGGAAAATCATTATAATGTTATTTACCCCACTGAGTTTTTGCAAGGATAATACAAAAATTAAATAAGGTAATGTTTGTGAAAACGCTCTGTAAACTTCAGAAAGCACTGTACAATATATTATTAGACAATAATTTGTTTTCACATTTTCTTAAGCAACTTCTCATTATGAAAACAGACAAAAGGAGGGGCACAGCAGGTATATTTTGAATGGAATAAAAGTCACTTTGGAAACAAAAGCCAATCTAGGGACAAGCATGGACATTCACCTTGTGAAATCAGGCAGAAAAGTCTCAAAAGCAAGTGTTCAAATGTGAGTTTCCCAATTGTAATCGGAAAGATGCTGTACTCCACTAAAAAGGGTTTTCCTTTGGTTTTTCAGCCTTATTAGCCTTGGCTCCAACCTACAACAGGAGAGGCACTCATAACCGACAAGAGGTAAAGAGATCTTCAAAGAGTTTTTATATCAGGAGGGCTTTATTTGAGTCAGGGGAAAGGGTCTTTAAAAAGCCGAAATCCATTTGTCTGTTTTGCCTAATAAGGAAATACTTTATAGCATGTGATGTAGTGCTCTTGGAAAAGAATCAGCACTTTTTCCCTCTAGATTTTAATGGGACCTGATGTAATAGGAATGGGCCTCAGTAAATATTGCATATAATTATTTATTAGATTTGTAAATTCCTCCTACTGCTGAAGCCTCCAGGTATATGGACAAAGGTGGAATATCAGGCGGCAAATACATCCAGACTCAGCAAACACAATTGTGAGGTCATCCTATTAAGGCTCCAATAGAAACACTGGCTATCCATGGGGCTAGAAGCATACACTTTGTGGAGCAAAATGACCAGATTAGGAGGCGATGACCCTTTATTTGGGACTGGTCTGGACTGTTGTTGCCAGAGGGAGGAGGCCCTCTTAACTCTTCGTGTCAGTGGTGTGTGGGGCTTTGCAATACTGGCCATTGAGATCACAGTCCAGCTTACAGAGGGCTGACTCAATCACTCACAGACCCAGGGAATCACTTGAAGTACAGTTTTCTCCTTTCATGTGGAAGGAGCAGGAAGAGGTGATAGCAAACCATCTTTGATTTTCTTGTCATATAGAAATAGCCATACTAATGAAGAGGTGCTTAACATGAACCATGAAACAGGCAAATTTGGATGTAAATCCAGATTCTGCTAGTTAATACCTAGATATTCTGAAGCAAATTACCTGCATTTATGAATTCTGCAGAGATATTTTGAGAATAATATGAAAGTAATTCACACATAGTAGAGACTCAATAAGTGCATCTGATAGCTAGCGGAGGTATATCATAGAGAAGAAGGTTAAATACAGACAACTTACAGTCTTTTCTCTGTCCAGTGAAGCAAATGGGGCCTTATACCAAGCCTGACAATGCTACTGAATTTTGAATTTTGAAGGCACTTTTAAAAAAATTTGTTCAAAGCATCCCAACTCACCTAAAGAGGTAGGTTTATGAACCAAAGCATTCTCTATGGGAAGTAGAATACCCTTTTGGCTCAATTGCTTCACTTTCCCTAATCTCCCTCACCTTCAATTTCAGATACTTTATGGAATCCCAGAAATGAATGGTCTGGGAAGGTTGTCTAGAAATGTTTTATCTTTAGGAAGAACTGCAAGCAAACCATGTTAAGGAGTTAAGAATACAGCCTAATACTTAACTGCCCAGTGAGGCACCTGGACACCATACTATGTCCCAGAGATTCACTCCACCCTGTGGTAGCTTTGCCATTCCATTCAGGGAATTATTTTTCATATATAACTTCAGTTCCTTATGGTGTAATTTAAGGCACTTAAAAAATGCTCTCATTTGCAAATGGCCAGTATTGCCCTCATTTGGCATATATTGAAAACCTTCTCTGTTCTTGACACTGCCAAAGCACTGAGACATATAATTGGTCTTTAACTGAATAAAAATATCACTGGTATTCTATTAGAAATGAGGCCCTTCTTATATTTGAAGAAAACTCATTATTTCTTTTCAATCTTAACTATTCTCTACTTAAAATTTTAAGAATCAGTTCATACTTTTAGTCTTCACATCTATGTATTTAGTCCTACCTGAACCCTATCTAATTTTTCCATCTTTCTCTTTCTCTCTCTTTTGTAGAAACAAAAACTACCAATTCTTTGAACTTAAAAAGTTATTTATTTTTCTATGTTTGGCCACCAAATGCTCCCATAAAGCGACCAGATTGTTTTCTATGGAAATGTATTATAAGGCCAACATTTAAATGGAAAAAACCTGAATTAAGAACCTACAATTCAGTTGGGAAATTCAAATGAACGCATAAAACACAACAGCTGGATTGAATTAGTCCCTTGATGGTCAATTCACTAGCCACAAAAAATATGAAATGAAAAATCACTTTTTCCAACAGTTTGAAACAAAACACAAAACATTTTAAAGTCCCCAATCAGTGAGAAGAACTCTGATTTCCTTTACTTTCACTGAAGTCCCTGAAAGTAAGACTTTGAGAGAAATACTTACAAAAAACTTTGCATCACCAGTCTTAAGGGTAGAGAGACTTGCAACCCATCAGCTTGCTTCTAGGTAAATGCTTCCCCCGACCCACCTTAAATGTTTCAGCTGGTAGACTTTAACACAACTTTGATGGAACTTTTTGATGATACAGAAGGCTTACAACATATGTTTCAAGTTTGTGAAACCATTAAGGATACAATTTAATTTGTTTCAATAGTACCACAAAAGAAGAAAAATACCCATTTGTGGAGACCTCTAATTTCTGAAGTATCTTTATCTCCCAACACACTGTATGATAGGTCAGGGAGGTATTATTTCTTTTTTCTGTTAAGAAAATTAGAACTCAGAAGTTGAGGAGCTTGTCCTGAGTCACCCAAAGAAAATGGCGGAGCTGCGGTCACAATTAAGTTTCCTGTGTCTCAAATCCATATTGATAGCCTATTGTACTCAAGTCTGTGAAATCCCTATTTTAATAGGTCCATGGGGACATGTGAGTCATTTCCCATAAAGATCAACCTTTACCTTTGGAATCGCTCTGGCCAACTTTGGTTTCATATGCATGTGTGGCTTATCATAATGTCTTGTGTTTCTATTGCTCCTTTCTCTGAGAAAATCCAGGCACATTCCAGACACTGAAGTCTAATCAGCTCTGATAGCAGAGAAGCAGGACTGGACTACGATGGGGGTCATTTGGCACTTGCCCAGTTACTGTGGTGTAACCCACTCATTCAAGCATTCCTGGAGTAAGAATGGCCTCAGTGACCCACCACCTCTGTATGCTAGGTACTTGGTTGGTGTTCCTTTCTCCTTAAAATCATACTCATGTATCCCCTGCTGCTTGTCCTTTGCTATTATCCCTTTTTTTGACACTTGCCAAACTTCTCAAAAGAGTAGTGCATGCTTGCTATTGATAATTTCTCTGCTCTTATTCTCAGTGTGTCTTCCTGGTATTAGCTCTGACTTTCCCTCTAAATGATGCCCATATACTTTCTCAGGTTTCTTTCTCCTTAACCTAAATCTGGCTGCACTCTTGTTCTTGAAATTTTCTTCTCCATAACTGTCCTGATCTGGTTCTCTTCTTCTTCCTAGCTCTCCAGGTACCATTTTTTTCTCTCTCTTTCTCTTTTTTTTAGTTTCTTCTGGCTCCATTTTATTTTTGCCACTCCATAACAGTGTTCTTAACCCATAGTTCTTTAGGCTCTATTAACTTTTTCCTTTTAGCATGTAGTTGCTTTTGTGGCTTCATCTCTGACATCAGTTTTGAATGACTCCCAATCCACAACTCAAACTGTGTTCTCTTTTCTCAGTTTCAGCCTCAAATTTGCAGATGTCTATTGGACAGCTCCACTTTGATGCCCAGTTGCCACCTCAAACTTATGTCTAAATGGATTTCTCCTGGTCCCTCTCAGACTTCTTCATTTCTGTTGGTGGCATCGTTCTTCCACTCACTCAAGGTGATTGTTTATAATTATTTTGAGTTCATCCTTTTTCTTTTCCCAAATACAACACTGACTTTTCCCCTCTCACATTACATTTCATCCTTTTATTCCTAATGCCATCATTATAGTCTGGACCATGCCTATTGCAATGAGTTATGTGTCTTTGATTTCTACTGACTATAACACCACCCTACATGTTGTTGCCACCTGAGTAGTTATCTTTTATCCTCATTTGATATAATTTATGTCTACACTTTGGGCTGTGGCTTCTCTGCCATATTCTGTTCTATGTACTTCTTCCAACTTAAAGCTGAGAGATTTATAGTATAACTCAAATAAAATCAAGCTTGTTCTCCCATGGAAACCATAGACTCCCATAAATTTTAATGGGATCTTAGCTTGCTGATGTTCTTTCCTATTTGGAGTAGAACATGTGGCAAGGAAAACAAAATCATTTCTTAGTCTTATCTTTCTGTAATGTGGTTTCTCTGGGCTGGTTCCTCTGAAAGAACTGGCTTCTACAGTGAGGTCTGATGAATGCTGTGTCCTGGGCTGTGGTCACTTTGTATTTGACATGAATGTATGCACTTCTCAGTCTCCCAGGCACGGTTTACAACATTCTTTATTGTTTTTCCCATCTGGAGAGAGATAAGGTATAATACTTCTTATTGATTTTGGAAACATTTCTATAATGCAAACAAAACCTATCTGAGAAACGTCGTACTAATCACAGAAAAATGTGATCATGTGGGTCGAGGAGTGCAAGAATTTCCATAGCTGTAGGTCTGTGGGAGTATTTCCTTCTTATGATTCAGACCTTGGTTCAAAACGGTTCTCTCAATGGAAAAGGTACAGCACAAAAGCAGGATATTGGAATTCTTTCTGCATTCATTCTGGTTGTACCTTAAAGTTGGCAAAACCCTTCCCTGCTCCATGTCCCTGTTGGTGAATTATGCCCTAGATTTCCTTGTTCACTGCGGAACTTACTGAAACTTCTAGCCCAATAGCCTTAAGGGGACTCTGAAGCCAGGGAGTTCACATGGCTCCCCCAGGCACACTGATTGCTAGTGACAGAACCTAGACAGAGCCCCCTATATCCTGCCTTTGGGTCTAGTGATCTCCTCATCGTGGAGTGGATAGATTTTAGTGAAACACAGTGGACCCATCTTCAAACTTGAGAGGTCTAGGGGAAGAGTTCAAATGGAAGCCTATGTACCCTATGTCTAAATATTGAAATTTGTAAGTCAGGCTGAAAGATGTTAAATAAACTATAAACATATCTTTGTAATAAACTGGAAAGTCTGATTAAAATTGTGACTTCTCAAAATCTCTATGGAGTACTACAATGGTGTAGTGCGGGAGAACGCATCTCCGACCTGACCCACTCATTTCCCTTCTTGGAATCAACTCCAATCAATACCTGAATGGGCCTTGTGTGCCCACATTCCAGTTCTAACCACTCCTCCTCCAAACAGCTGCCTCTTGGGGTTAAGTGGCACACACCAGCTGTGCAGTTTATTCTTAAGAGGTCAGATCTGGGAGGAAGCCCACATAAGACCTGGAAGCAGGCTTGGGATGTTTGGGCAAGAAACTCCAGAGTCTTCAGGACCCAGAGAGTGGTATCGAAGGGGGATGTGAGTTCACCTTGGCTGTGCAGGCTCCTTGACTGATAGAAACTGGTCATACGCACAGATGGGTATCTAAGGCAGGATCCCTCTTACATGGGTCTTAGGACAGCACTGAAATATATCAAAAGTACATTGAGAATACTGTTCCTTTGTAGCTTTGATACATTTGTAGAACACTGTTGTTAGGTCTTTCCACTCTGACTTCCCATCATCTTCCAGGGCTGGCTCTCACCTTCTGTAGAAAACACACAAACCCCACTGATGAGCCTCCAATGTAGGTGGAACGAGTCCAACCAATCTATTTCCTCTATGTTACCGACCTGAAATGACTCCCTCCTGTATTTCCTTGTGTTAAATTTTGCCCTCATCTCACTGCTAGGAGTCCAGGTATCCCCTAGTACAAATTCACCCTTTGGAAAAGCTGTGATTTAGTGCCAGGTCTAGGAGATGGTGTGTAGCAGGTGGATGGGGAGCCTTTGGCCTCCTTTCAAATCTCCTTCTTGACTCCCAAAATTTTCTTCTTCTCATTTGTCAGATGCCTATTCTCTCATGTCTCATCTGCCACCTTTACCCCCCACCACCCTCATGCATTCTGTACTTTGAAAATACCTCACCTCCCCCAGTCTTTTTTGTGCCATTTTCTTAAGCCATCAAAAGTCTCTTCCCTTCAGAGAAGCTGTGTGAAGTGTATAAAATTTTTTTTGCTACATTAATCCATTAGAAAAACTTGTAAGGTAAGAAAGTTCATCTTGAAGCCACCAGGCTGTCTTTTCCCACCCTTGTGTTGTCCCCATTGTGCTGTTTCAATTTTCTCTTTTCTATCAAATCAAAACCAGCTCTCAGGAAAGAATACTCATAGGTAATTTGTGGTATCTTGGAAGTGGCATAAATGACTTGGTCTTCCAAAAGAAATGTTGCTGGTGGGGGCTGGGGGGAGCAAGTATTCTGGGTCACTTGAAAAGGCTGTAGAAGTCATAATATGTTGGGTGCCTGAATGCTCAGCCTCTGTACCTGCCATTCAAAGGGCCCTGCAAAGCAAGGCCTGTTATAATCCAGGTGTGTGTCTATATGCACTGAGGGTCACATTGTAGAAAAATAGTGCAAAGACAACAATTTATTCCTAGTTTTTGCAAATCAGGATTGTCTTCTCCTTAGGGTAGGAAAATGAATTGGAGGAAGGAGAATAAACACAGTGCTGAAGAGCCTGTTTATGGGGGTTCAAGTATTTCTGTTTCCTTCCTTGCTTTGCACCTCCTCACTCTCTTAACACTCAGATTTCTGGAATGGACCCAGGATGCAAATGTAGCTGTAGGATTTGGATGCAATTCCTCTATGTTCTCTGCCATACCTCCTTTCAAAATGAGTCAAGGAGAGAGAAAACATAAAGATCATCTTTTCTTTTTAATATAAACAATCTGTGGCTGCAGGAAAAGGGGCTGAAATGCGAGGGATAGATATTACTCAGGGTGACAGTCAGCCTTCTGCAGAACCGCCTTTACTGACTGTTTATCCTGACTGTTGGAGAGAAAGGCCAGGAGATGCTTTCAAAACATGGACACATCATTAACCAGGATATATATATGTTCAGTGACTGTTCCTCTTCTACCAACTGAAATGATACACAGTTTTATTTCTGCTATTTTTACAAAATAATTGAGGCGAGTCCCTTGCTTTCTCCGGGGAAGTAACTGAGACATAATTTTAAGTATTAATACAACAGATGTCTTAAAGGTATACATGGCACATGATGTGTGAACTTTTACGAAGTACTTTTCCTTAGAGGAAACTTTGGAGGCTGAATGATGTTATGGATAGAGCTCAAGTTTTGAAGTTAGATTTGGTTTAAATCTGTTTCCCTGTATGAAGAACGGTGTTGCTTATTCTCTTCAATCCCATTTCTTTCTCTATAAATGTAATAATAACATTTAAATCTTTCTGGATTGTTACAAGGGTCAAATGAGAAAATCTATGTGAAGTGTCTGGCAGGGAGTTGATGCTCAATGAAATTTAGTTTCCTTCTATGGCCAGAGACTGCTTGTTGCCTAACCAATATCCATATCCCCTTTTCATTTAGTACCAGACCCTGATTTCATTCTGATGGCTATGTGCTCGGTAATGAGGCCATATTTCCCCGCTTCCTTTGCTGCTAGATGTGGTCATGTGATGTAGTTCTAACTAATAAAACGTATACAGTTGTTGGGTAAGGTTCTGGGAAAGTGCTGTAAAGGGGAGGCCATCAGCTAATGCAGACTTTTTCTATTCCTTAATTCCTTCTCCCTATTTCTCCTGGAAAGCAGACATAATGGTTGGAGTTGCTGTAGCCATTTTGGATCATAAGGCAACTTTGAGGGTGTAGCCATGTGCTATTAATCAGAATTGTAGAGAAAGATAGGTATCTGGATCCCTAATGACACTATAGAGCTATAGCTGCCTAGAGCTGCCTACCTCTGGACAGTTTAAAAATATGTGTGAGCTAAAGAAATTTTTATCTTGTTGAAACATCTCTCATTTCCAGCATCTGTTATTAAGCAATGGAATACAATTCCTAACTAATATGCCTTTCTCTTATACTTATTTGCTCTTATTTCATCCTCACATTTATCCTGTGAGTTAGTTTAGTTTTCTCTATTTTATAAATAAAAAACCTGAAGTGAAGAGAGTTAAGTATTTTGCTCCACATCACTCAGCTATTCTGGGTTACCACTGATTTTTAACTTTATTATCATTGCTCTTTCTACCATAAAGGGTAATCTGTTGAGTTTTCCCAAGACCCTTTTACCCTAGGTCTTGCAGCCAGTATGACATGATGGTTAGGAGGCCAAACTCTGGAGCCAGACTATCCAAATTTGAATCCTGGTTCTAGCATTTCCTGCTGAGAGATTTATGTGCAAATTGCTTGACCTCTTTGAGCCCCAATTTCCTCCTCTATAAAATTGAGATAGAAACACCTCATAGAATTGGTATTATCCTGAAATGAGTCAATGTATCTAAAATGGTTAGAACAGTGCATGGTATATAGAGAGCTATTAGGTGTTAGCTATTACCATTCCTTTTTCTACATCAGGCAGACAAATCCACTCATTGGACACAAAACCTCTAAAACCATAGCTAATCTTGAAAGATTTTACCATATTTCTGAGGTTTCAGATTTACATCAGTGTTATGGGGCATGAGTATTCTTGGCTAATTCAGAGTCCTTAGCTAACCCTGAGACCTTCCTGTGATCACATGGTTATGAGTGGAGGCTCCCTGTAATGGCACGCCTGATGGGCTGGGAGCCCAGGAATCCCTGGTGGGGTGGGAATACCATCTTTGTTATGTAGGAAATGGGAGCAGGTGGCTGATAGGATTCTGGGTGAAGAATACTGGGGCATGAAGGACTAAAAGTTAAGTATAGAATGGAGGCTCGAAAAGACATGTTGATATCTTAGGAAGAAAAATATAATTTTCTAGACTGGAGCCAGGAAAGAAAAAAAAAGCACATAAGGGAAGGCTGTAAGGGAAGGCTGTAAGGGAAGGAAATAAAATTTAAAAAGGGCAGAGAAATTCTCAAGCCTGGTGAGCTCTGGATCTTACAGACTTTAAGTCCTCAGGATTTTCACAGTATGCCAACCTGACATGCATGTTTCCATTGCATGGCGGGGAGGGATTAGGGGAGCAATTGTTTCCTGGGGGAACATTCTCCAAAAATATAACTTTTTACATAGTTTTTTTTTTTTTGAAAAGGTAGTGTGTTTCATGAGGATGAAGACCACAATGAGGACGTCAGAAGAAGCATTCTGTTTTTTTTTTTTTGAAATGAAGTTTCACTCTTGTTGCCCAGGCTGGAGTGCAATGGCCCGATCTTGGCTCACCGCAACCTCTGCCTACTGGGTCAAGCGATTCTCCTGTTTCAGTCTGTCATGTAGCTGGATTACAGTCATGTGCCATCACACCCGGCTAATTTTGTATTTTTAGTAGAGATGAGGTTTCTCCATGATGGTCAGACTGGTCTTGAACTCCTGACCTCAGGTGATCTGCCTGCCTCAGCCTCCCAAAGTGCTGAGATTACAGGTGTGAGCCACTGTGCCTAGCCTAAAAGAAGCATTCTGAAAGCTCAGCATGACCAAGGAGGGAAGGGAAGATGGTGAGAGGAAGGTCTTCTTTGTGCTTGTTCCTCTGTGAGCCCACAGCAAGGACCCGGCCAACCTCTTCCTACCTTGCCCTGCCTGAGGTGCCGACTCACCCCAAGGTGAACTCTGTAAGATTTCTGGACATCTGTCACTTCCCCATGTTGCCTATTTTTGAGGTCCTTTGTCAGTTTCCTTACAGAATTTGTTATAAAATTCTTAAATTAAAATGGGATTCTGCGTTTGTCCTTACTGTCAGTCAAGGAGGCAAGGTGAGGAAGACTGCCCCAGTTAGGCAGGTGAGGGCAAATGTGGGGAGTGGTAGTGACAGGGAGAGGGCATTGACCTGGGGTTTGCTGGAAGGGAAGCAGGGGCATATGGAGGGATGATCCTGGTGTGCATTCAGAAAGGCTTGCGATGGCTTCCTCTATCCTGGCCTGCTTTGTAGGAGAAGCCACACTGGGCTGGTCCTTGTGTTTCTTCTACTTCATTTTTAAGTTCCTCTGAAGCTTACTGTCTGAGATAAAGGGGACACCTGTGTTTTCAGTGGGCTCAGCTCAGCTACTTAGTGAGCAGGAATACATTTAGTATACTTGGTCATTGCATATTAAGCCCTTTGTTTTTGTTTTTAAAAGGTTCAGTGGTTTCCTTTTATCCACCTCACCCCCCATTCCATCCAGTCTGTCACATGGCCAGTGTTGTGTATCTTAAACAGATGTTCTCAATTTCCCCGAGGAGTAAGTTACGGATGAGTCAGCCCCAATGGGGTGGGTGATGGAGCTGCCTAGAAGTGTTTCTTATCAGCTCCCAGGAGGCTGCCTCAGATTCTAAGGGTAGAGGTAGCCCCAGGCAAGTGTGCGTCAACTGTTCACAGGAAACAACTGAAGCAGGACTTTGAGAACCACAAAGAATAGGGCACCAGCCACAAGAGAATTTAGGTCCCCAAGTGCTAGGCATTGACTTTCTCCTCCCACAACACCTTTGGGAATTGTAATTTGCTGCAGCTCATGTTGGTTCAAAAATATTGCAGGGCAACTCTCCTTGTTTATCCCA
Source organism: Pongo pygmaeus (assembly GCF_028885625.2). Classification (NCBI taxonomy): domain Eukaryota; kingdom Metazoa; phylum Chordata; class Mammalia; order Primates; family Hominidae; genus Pongo; species Pongo pygmaeus. The sequence goes on from NC_072377.2 coordinate 62,736,479, forward strand.
TCTAAGTGGCTCCTGAATCCATTGGAAGAGAACCCTCCAAGTTGAGCTATAAACATTAAAAGATGACCTGTTGGTCTCATAAATAACTTTGCTGTGCTGTGTGTGTGTGTGTGTTCGTGTGTGTGTGTGTGTGTGTGTAGAAAACTTATCCAAAAAATATTTCAACCCCTAGGCAATTGCCAGGGAATCTCTTAGAAAACCACAGTGGGCATTTTGGAAAAATGCTGTGGGGATGGGCCCAGAACACCAGAACAGCTCAGTGGCTGCCTCTTCTATGATGCTATAGGGGAAGACTATAAATCTGATCCCTCTGCTGCCCCAACCCCACACTACTCATATCTCAGCTCCAAGGCAGCAATAGCAAATCACTGTGCCGGAGCCACTGCTTAACATGTTTTACTTCCTTTTAGTTGAGAAGCTTTTTGGTTGGTGTTCAAGTTATCTATTGTTGTATAATAAAATCCCCAAACACAGGGGCTTAAAATAACAATAATCATTCAGTTTGCTCATGAACTCACAATTTGGCCAGGGCTTGGGGGGAGCAGCTCATTTTTCTCCACAAAGTGTCATTCGAGGACACCTAAAGTGGAGTCATCTGCAGGCTCACTCATTCACATGTGTGGCTGCTGCTTGGGAAATTAGTTAGTGCTCAGCCAGAACACCCACATGTGGCCTCTCCACATGACTGCCTGGCTTTCTCACAGCATGGTGGCCAGGTTCTAAGACAACAACCCAACAGAACAAGGCAGAAGCACATGACATTCTTATGACCTAGCCATGGATGTCACTTACCACCATACTTCATTGGTAAAGGTAGTCCTCATTCAGTTTCTGGAGATTTTCTTCTTTCACATTATTCTTACAATATTACTCTGAATCCATTTGTCCTGGTCTCTTATAAAAAAAAAGCACTAATCACCCATGCATTAGGTCACTTTTGTTATCTATACAAATAATTTTTCCTTTCAATGTATTTTTTTTTCTGTTTGTCATTTTCCTATGCTTCTGGGAGAAATTTTTGTGTTTATCCTCTACATGACTTAATTTTCCACATTCTCAATTCTGTTCTTTTAAAGATTGACTTAAATTCTGCTATAACATTTTTTATTACATAATTTCCTGAACACTGCAGGCTTTTTTTTTGACTTATTCTTATGTTTCTTATGTTTAACCCTTTCTTCTTTTATTAAACAAGGTTTGTATTAATTTTGTTAAGAAAGATAGTAAATATTAAGGTTTTTTTTTTGCAACAGTAAGTCTTTTTTTTAAATGGGCTCTTTTCTACTTCTTTTGTTTTTTATTTACCTCTTTCTTCCACACTGCAGGGCACCTTCACAGTCCCTAATTTTTAAATTTTGTTTTCTGTGTATTCACTCTTGAGTAAGAAGAGAAATATCCCACTGTGGTAACAACTAAAGAAAGTACAGACGTATTTGTTTGAGTGCTCTTGTGTCCACCTGCTGGCAATTAGATTCTTCCTCCCAAATGTCAGGTTCAGGGGTTGCACTTTTAGATGATGCTTTGAGAGGTCTGGTGGGCCGGGAGATCCTGGAGAAGAACCCAGCATTCTCAGGAGTCACAGCGAAGAATCTTCATTTCAGTTGCTACACCAGTTGCCAGATGTCCAAAACCTGAGGTCACTGAGGGGCATGGCTGGCTGAGACTCACCTCTGTCCTGGAGCAATGGGCTGGTGTGTGTAGAGGAAGATCCCAGGGTAGGGAGAGTAGAGAGATTGAGTCCCACTGCACTGAGAAGGATCCTCATCCAGGGACTTCTTAGGATTCCTACCTGCAGGCTCTTGGTTTAGTGTGGCTGTGTTTGCTCTTGGGTCTTGTAATTCAGCTAAATTCGGGAGGCTGTCCATCAGCAGGTGCCAGATGAACACTGGATGGGATTGTGCTGGTTGCCCCTCAGCCTGCCCTCATTTCTGGCTCCCAGCCCTCCACATTAGGAGTGGTAAGGTATTCTGACAGGTTTTCCTTTGCTTACAAGAAGTAGGGTTGTACCATTTCCTAGGGAAGGAGAGTTGTGATTCAGCAGTCAGCCTTTTCTTTCAGTCTGGATCCATTGGCCCTTTAGCAGAAATCCCTTAACTTTTAAGTATACAAATGATGCCTTTCTCTGGTTTGAGCTACAAAATTTTTATTTCTCTTTTTTTTTTTTTTTTTTTTTTTTGACACAGTCTCGCTCTGTCACCCAGGCTGGAGTGCAGTGGCATGATGTTGGCTCACTGCAACCTCTGCCTCCCAGGTTCAAGCGATTCTCCTGCCTCAGCCTCCCAAGTTGCTGAGATTGCAGGTGCATGCCACCACACCCGGCTAATTTTTGTATTTTTAGTAGAGATGGGGTTTCACCATGTTGGCTAGGCTGGTCTCAAACTCCTGACCTCAGGTGACTGCCTGCCTCGGCCTCCCAAAGTGTTGGGATTACAGGTGTGAGCCACCACGCTTGGCCTTTGTCCCTCTTTTTACCTCCAGATTGAGATTCCTTCAGAAATAATTTCAGCTCATTTCAGGGTGAAGGAGTGTTGGGATTTCTGCACTCATTTTATCTTTTCCCCCAAATCCTTGTTGGATTAATTTAGACTAGAGCTTCTCAAACTCAGCCCTATTGACATTTTGGGCTGGACAATTCTTTATTGAGGGGGGCTGTCCTGGGCATTGCAGGATGTTCAGTAGCATCGCTGGCCTCTACCCACTATGTGCTGGTGGCACCCTATCCCCACCACCAGCAGCCTCCAGCTGAGAACCACTGCTCTAGAGCTTCTGCAACGTGTCCTCCCACCATCCCCATGCCGTGGCATCTCAGACCCCAGAACTGGAGGGCATCTTGAGAGATCACCTGTGTTGGCCCCCTTTTGTCAGGCAAAAAAGATGTTGTTATCTGTTTTCAAAAGATGAGGTGAGATGATAAAGATGAGGAGGAAGAGGCAACTGAGCCTGGCCCGAGTTTGCCCCTTTACACTTATTTATGAGAATAGGACTTGGGTTTCTTGCCTTCTGGAGCTTCTGCTATATGCTTTGTAGTCCTGGCCCATTAGGAGATAAAACTTCTCCATACAGGAACCCTGCTTGGCAGGACTTCCCTAATCCTTATTTATTTGAGACAGGAGAAAATGCTGAGAATGACTTAATTGGCTTACAGTGTACACATGTTGGAGTTTATGCTCTAGGAGTAATTCTGCTATGCAGAAGCTCTGATTTCCCTGTGTGGCTTGGCTCTGCAAGGAGGGAGTGGAAATGAGTGATGGGCAGAGACAGACAGCCATGGACATGAGAGTTTACTGCTCTAACCCTCACTGGTTCTCATCAATGTCAGGGAAGAGCTAGTTATGAAGAAACGGGAGGTTGGGGAGTGTTGCTCAATTTAAATCACAGGGTGTTTGAGAAAGAGGCCACTGCTCTCAGACAGGAAAATCCTGGCCTGTTGAGTGGGAGAAAAAAATTATACTGAGCAGACATAAAGATAGTACGAGGGAGGTAGTTCAACTCCGTGTGACTGCTGAAATGACAGCTCTTTGGCAACTGCACAGTTATCACCCTGAGTGTGTGACTATTTTAGCTCACAGGAACTCCAAGTGGGGTTGTGTGAAAGGCCTCATTTAACTTTGAGGCCCGAGAGGCCCCCAGGGAGACAGATGTGTTCCTCAGGAACAAGAAGCAGCTCTGTGGTGTAGGCCTACCTCTCCTTCTGCACTGTCCTTCTCCAGGGAAGAAGAAATGATTTGTTGTAAACAATTGGAATGTGCTGAAGGGGAGCAGGGTAGTAGTTGGATCCTTCCCTTATTCCTGCCAATGTTACTTGATGATTCCATTTCTCAGCAATATCTGGCGCATGGTTCCCAGGTCTTCGGTGAGAAGAAGCAGCCTCAACCGGGTCGTGGAGCCTCTCAGATAGAAGCCCTCTTAGCTGGAGCTGGCACCCATGTAGTTCTCACCCCCTTTGCCAGTCCCACCCCTGGCCACAGCAGCCACCGCAAGTAACTGTTGACTCCCTGCTGTGTGCGAGGCTCTATGGGATAGGAAGCTGCTGCATGAGATGTAGTTCCTGTCGTCAGGAGCTTGCAGTCAATTTGAGTGGACACATGAGAAAGATGAGAATCAATGAGAAAGCCAAAACAAACCTCAGCGTAACAACCAAAACATCTCAACATACTCTATGCTACATTCTTGAGGAGTCCAGACAGTCAATGTCAAGGTGATAGAGCATTGCTGTACCCTAAGGTGCTTAGGGGAAGACTTCCCATTGGCTCCTGTGAGTCAAGCTGGGAGGAAAAGGTGATAAAAACCACCAAAGTGTTACCAATATCCAAGCAATTGCATCCACTTCAACATCACAAAAGTCCTTCAGGGAAGATGTTATCAGTGCTCTCATTTTATGGATAAGAAACCAGAGGCTCAATGAAAGCGAATAAGATGGACAACTTGAGTATTCTACCACATGCCGTGCATTATAATTGGAATTTACAAGCCTTCATTAAATTCCCACAACTAATCTGTGATGTATTATCATTATTATTATCACTATTTTTACAATTTCAGTTTTACAGCCAAGGAAACTGATGCTCAGCACAGCTAAGTAGCTTTTCCAAGACCATACAGCTTGTCTATAACTTCAAGTCCTAAGCTTTTTCCATTTTAGCCACATAAATATGACTTGGAGGAAGGAGTAAGGAGGGAGTGAGGAGACATTCTTGGCAGGAAGAGTAGCTTAGGCAGAAATGTATCTGGCATGTGTAGAAATCTGTCTGGTATCTTTGGGGTACAACACATAGTCCATGAAGACCAGAACAGGATTTTCCAATTACAATGCATGGTATGTGATAGAATATCCAAGTTGTTCATTTCATTCTCTTTCTTTGAGCCTTGCTTCCTTATCTGTAAAATGAGAGCACTAATATCATCTTCCCTGTATGCGACTAGTCAGGAGATCAGCTTGACAAGTAGTAGGGCTCTGATTTTCTTTTTTTGAATAAATCTATCAGGGAAGTGTTAGGCGGGTGAAAGGGGAGAGTCTGGAAAGCTGTCAGATCACGTGGTGAGTATCCCATAGTCCAGGATGGGATACCGGAACTTGGTGTGACTGCTGAAATGACAGCTCTTTGGGAAGTGATGAGAGTGACACACAGGAAAGACTTGCCAGGCTGAGTTGATTGTATTTGTGAAAAGGATAAGCAGGCATTAATGAGGGCATCAAGATTCTAAGCATCAGTGACTGGGAGAATGAAGACAGAAACAGGTGCATTCAAAGAGGATATATATATATATATTTTAAAACATCAGGCCAGGCGCGGTGGCTCACGCCTGTAATCCCAGCACTTTGGGATGCTGAGGTGGGCGGATCACGAGGTCAGGAGATCAAGACCATCCTGGCTAACACGGTGAAACCCCGTCTCTACTAAAAATACAAAAAATTAGCCAGGCATGGTGGTGGGCGCCTGTCGTCCCAGCTACTCGGGAGGCTGAGGCAGGAGAATGGTGTGAACCTGGGAGGAGGAGCTTGCAGTGAGCCGAGATCACGCCACGGCATTCCAGCCTGGGCGACAGAGCGAGACTCTGTCTCAAAAAAAAACAAAGCAAAACAAACAAACATCAATTCCATTGCTGGGCTGCTCTAGGAGTATGAACAATCAATGCTACTTAGAATGCTTTGATGGAAGCAGATTCTATCAACTTTGCTGTATTAAAAATCAAATAATACTCTTAGGACAGTGGAAATACTCACTGACCAGGCAGTTTAGTTCAACAGTGCTTGAACATTAGATTCTTCCAGGTTGAGTTGGTAGCCTTAAGAATTTTGGACAGGCTGCATTTTATGAATTAAATCAACTTTTGAAGTTCCTCTCAACCACTATGTGTATGGGATTCTAAATTGGTTCTACCTAGTACTTGGATTATGGGGAAATGGGAAGGGATTATTAGGGGCATGCAGTGAGTTTACTGATATCCTTATTCACCCATTCATTCAGTATTTATTTTTTGTGCACCTACAGCCTGCCAGGAACTTTTCTAAGCACTTAGCAGTGAACAAAATTCTTATGGAACTTCCACTCTAGAACCCATTTCTTCAGGCAACTGGGTCAGGAGGAGAGATTCTAGTGTGGGATTTTCTGGGTGTGAGTGTGCATCCAGCGATAATCCCACAGACGTGGTAGAAGCTGTGCAGGGGAAGATGCCTGCTCTTGTCTTGAATTGCAAATTTTGGCCAGAAATGTGTGGCGTTCACATGCCCTTGGCCTTTCTAGAGGGGAGTTGCCATGTAAGAAACTGAGTTGCCCTCGACTGTTGTTCCCACCCTGAGGTTAAAAAGCCATTTTTTTTTTTCCTTCCTTCATCTGACACTTCTGGGACCTGTCTTGTCTTTGTGATGGCAGAGAGTGTCAACCAGGCCGCGACCCAAGTTGTTTGGGAAATAATTTTCTTGGAAAAGCTTGAACTGCAAGAGTTTATATAAAGGGCCCTTTATACCTCACCACACTGAGTTTCGTTTGGAGGAAGCTTGTAGACTCCAGATAAATAATTTCATTCTTTATATTTATTATCTTTGCCATATTCTATTTTAGTGAACATGGAAAAGAAATCTTTAGCTTGAATGAAGAGCCAATTAAGTTTTTTTTAACTGATAAAACCCACCTTCTCAATTTTATTGCTGTTCTTTAAAAAAATTCTTTTCTCAGTTGCATTTTAGACCCTTTCTGGCTTGTCTAGTCTATTCTTTGGAAGAGGTAGGTACCCACCAAGGCTGATTTCCTACAAAAGGGAAAAACTTCTCTCTTCATATTCCTTCCCCAGGCACAGTAGGTTTTCTTTGGCTGGGTTTCTTCTGTCTCTTTCTCCTTGAATGGCTGCTTGTCCTGGAGAGACAGGCACACTTATTGTTCTTGGAGGAGGAAAGGATTGGGTTACAGCTTTTCTCTCTGAAGAGACTGCCATTCTGTCACCAAGCCTCTGAAGGTCTGTTCAAGCCCAAGGGCAGCTTCAGTTCTCAAGGTTTCCATGAAGCTTCCCTTACCAGGGGCCCCTGTTCTCTCTGTGGGTGGCTGGGGAGAAGCAGCACTGGACTAGGAATGAAAGCCCCGAATTCATCCTGGCTCCTCCATGTTATTGGTACCACCAAACAGGCCACTTAACTCTTCAAGTCTAGGTTTTTTATCTGTTACAAGGAAAGCAGTATCACCTCCTCAGAGCACTACTGTGAAGACCAAGTACAACAACGGATGTGAAAGGCGTATAACTTGCACACACTGTATAACTGTTGGGCCCCATCTCACTTTACTTTGACCCAGAATTCAGATAATCCATGTCTCCACTTCTTTAATCTTTTTTTAAATTTTAATTATTATGGATACATAACAGCTGTGTATATTTATGGGTACATGTGAAATTTTGATACAAGCATACAATGTTTAATTATCAAGTCAGGATAATTGGGGTACTCATTGCCTCAAATATTTATCATTTCTTTGTGTTAGAAACATTCCAATTCTACTTTTTTAGTTATTTTGAAATGTACTCTCTCTCTCTCTCTCTCTCTCTATATATATATATATATTTTTTTTTGAGATGGACTTTCGCTCTTGTTGCCCAGGCTGGAGTGCAATGGCATGATCTTGGCTTAGCGCAACCTCCGCCTCCCAGGTTCAAGCGATTCTCCTACCTCAGCCTACTGAGTAGCTGGGATTACAGGCATGCACCTCAATGCCCGGCTAATTTTGTATTTTTAGTAGAGACAGGGTTTCTCCATGTTGGTCATGCTGGTCTTGAACTCCCGACCTCAGTTGATCCACTGGCCTCAGCCTCCCAAAGTGCTGGGATTACAGGTGTGATCCACCGTGCCCGGCTGAAATATACAATATATTATTGTTAGCTATAGTCATGCTATTGTGCTACTGGACACTAGATCTTATTCCTTCTATTTAATTGTATTTTTGTACCCATTAACTAACCTCTCTTTCCACCCACTCCCTACTATCCTTTGCAGCCTCTCGTAACCATTGTTCTACTCTCTATTCCCATTCAGTCTTTTTTAGCTCCCACATATGTGTGAGAACGTGCAATATTTGTCTTTTTGCGCCTGGCTTATTTCATAAGATAATGACCTTCAGTTCCATTTATGTTGTTGCAAATGACATGAGTTCACTCTTGTTATGACTGAATAATACTCCATTGCGTATATATACCACATTTAAAAAATCCATTCATCTGTTGATGGACACTTAGGTTGATTCCATATCTTGGCCATTGTGGATAGGGCTGCAATAAACATAGAGGAGCAGATATCTCTTCCATATACTGCTTTATTTTCTTTCATATATAAACCTAGCAATGGGATTGCTGAATCCTTTGGTAGTTCTATTTTTAGTCTTTTTGAGGAACCTCCATACTGTTCTCCATAGTGACTGTACTCATTATGACATGGTGGTGCTGGCAACCCATTGGCTGTGATTTGGGTCTGTTGGTGGGTGCAGAAGGTTGGGAATGCATACTTCAACTCAGCAGGGATTGAGTCCAGGAAGGGTTCTGTGCAGTTCAATGATATAGTGAGAGCTGAGTTTAAGAAGCTTAATATAAAGTGAATAGAGGATATATTGGATAGGAGAAATGAAATGTGGGGATTCCAAATGGAAAGCTACTTTAGGAGAGTAGGTGAGAGATGAAGAGGCCTTGGACTTGGGTGATAGCAGTGGGCTGGCCCAGGAGGAGGAGTGTTTGAAGCATCATTTTTCCTAGGGCTGGGCATGCATCTGAGGGGAAGGGATCTATATTTTATTTAGTCTGTGAACATTATGGGGGTGGGAAAATGGTTAGAGCACCCAGCACCATTGGAGATTTGAGGGAGCCCAGCTAAGACAAATCTCTTCTGGAGAAGTTCTGGTAAAGGGCTGGATGGCTTTGAGGCAGTCTGAAGAGATTAACCCGAGGAATGAGGAGAATTGGAGAAAGGAAAGAATGATCTACGTATTTAACGTAAGCCAAGAAGCCAGATAATACTCCTTGATAGGTCTTCCCATACAGGGTTCTGTCATACCAAATTAGAACATTTCACAATCTGTAGGAGCTTTCCTGTGGAATGCAAAGACTTCAGACCATGGATTCAAAATAATCAAAATCTCTAGAAACACTCACTCCTATTGTGATAAGCTGTTGTTTATTTTTCACAGAAAACCAGATTTAAAAAAAATGTGTTCTCCTGAATTTTTGCTTTATTTTCTTTGGATTCCATGTAGGGTACAATGGATGACCTGACAATTGCTAACCCTCATTCCTGGTCAAAATAAGCAAAACTTTGAATTAGGGTTGGCAGTTCTCCAAGATACGTTACCCAAAGACCTCTCATTCTGTGATGTGAACTCCATTATCTTTTCCCTTTGACTAGCTAAACACTCTTTTTGTTGTTTTTCGGAGGAGGCAAGTCTGATTTACAAGGTCTTTAATGTGTGCAATAGGTAACATGTGTCACTGATACCCATTCTTGAGCCTGAGAAATGCCTCTATGTTTATTCACTTCACTAGCTCTGCCAGAGAAAACCAGCACTGGGGCATAAGTTGAGAACACAGTGCTTGGAAGCATCTAATTTGGACACAGATGCTTTTGATGTAATGGGTTACCTATGAAACCTACTGCTCTTTTGTTAGTAGTCACTGGTGGAGAAAGGCAGGAAATGATATACTTCTATCGAAGGAGTCAGGCTGCAGCATGCTGCTGGCTGCTGTCTTGGGCACGGGACAGCCATGATAACCTTGCATTTGGCAGTTTCCTGTTAAGTTAAATTGTAGTTGGCAGTTTCCTGTCAAATTAAATTGTAGAGCCTCGAGATGTGCCAACTGCAATAATTGGTGTGCTGTGCTTGTGAGTATTGTCCATTTAGAAGCTGAGTTCACTGTGTCAGTTGTCCCTTTTTGCAGAGATGGAGTCATTTATGGTTAGATGGAATGGCTAGAGTTGATTGGAGGAATCTCTCCTGACCTGGCCAGTGCTGGCCTGGCGCTCGTAGATTTCACTGCATGAGAATGTTGGAGGCAGCTGATGGGGATAAAATGCACAGACACGACCAGTCTTTAAGTGATTCTTCCTATTGAAGAAGTATTGGCCCTCCAATTTTTTCTTTATTTGCTGGGGTCTGCTGTCTTTCCAAGCCTATCATTCATGAGGGATCCAGAAATGGGAAGAAAAGTGATTTTAGGGGTAAATCATGAGCAGTGGTCAAAGCCCAGAAAAAGGAACAACTATTTTGGTTATAATTCATAGCTCTAGGTTTCCTCTAAGCATTTTATAGCCTCTGTTCTGGTTATGGGCTATCAAGGGTTTCCAAATAAGACCATCTTCAAATTTTGATCTATTTCCTTCTAAGTGGCAATGTCTCTTGGTCCCTAGAATTTCTTGCAAGGTCAAGAAGGAAAGAGAAAGAAAGAGAACTAGTATTTGTTCTAGCAGAGAGCACACTATTTAGCAAAAATTCTTCCAGAAACATTAGTTTGTTATCTCCTTTAATTCCAAGCATGCCCCTACCAAGTGTAGGTATCACAATATAAATCTAAAGATGATACAACAGAGGCTTGGAGAAGTTGACTCACTTGTCCATGTTCATAACAGTTTTAAGAAGTGGAGACCAGATTGAACCAGGTTCAGCGTTTCTTCGGGTCACTCACTGTGCTGCCCCTGTTTCTCTGCTTTATGGGACAGCAGGCAGACACTCCAGCTGCTAGGATCTTTTACCTTCAGACCATGCAGCTTTGGATGAGCCTTCTCACCTTTCTGTGCCTGGTTTCTCAATTTGATTAAGAGAAAATAATTCTGATCCACTTTGTGAAGATCTGCCAGGGCTAGAAATTGTGAAGAATAAAAGCTTTTGAAAAGTATTAAAGTTCACTCTAAGTCCACCAACATTAGACAGTATTGATTGAGTGCTTTTCTTTTCATTGCCCCGGCCCAAGTGCTGTGCAAACCAAGTGAAACAGGGCTGGTTTCAGCCCTCTAGGCACATGTGGCAGACACTTAAGCTAGATTCACTTTAGTGAATAAATAAATAGAAAAAAGAAACACATCAGTGATTGTACAAATATAAACAGTTAGAGAGCATAAGCAAACTGGTTAGGAACAAAATGTTCTTGCAGTGAGAGGACTAAAATTATCCTGCAAAATACTGAAAGAGAAAGGAGCTGCTTTGGTAAGAGTCAGTCTCCATGGGCAAAGCCACCCATTCTCTCCTGGTGGGTGATAAATTTTCTGGAGGGTCAGGGGCAAATTTGAATACATGTTATTAGTGAAACAAGCATTGTATTAGGTTGGTGCAAAAGTAATTGTGGCTTTTGCCATTACTTTTAATAGATAAGAAGAAGGAAGGAGCTGATAGCATGGTGTCTTCTATGAGACAGCACATTCTAGGTACTCTCAGATGTGCTGTTTTATTTAATCCTAATTCTGTAGGGCAGCAGACCTGTACAGTAAAATTATTAGGCCCATTTTATGAATGAGAAACTGGAAGTTCTAGAAGGTTAAATATTTCATAGCTGATATGTGACAGATCAGGGTTCTAACCTGGGCCTTTCTGACTCCAGAGTTCCTGTTCTTGCTATCCTATGTGGCATTCTGCTTTGAAAGCACAAGTGTAGAGACAAGAATGGGACATGTTAGTAGGGAGAAAAAGAAGGGAGGCACGGGAAACTACAGATGGGAGAGCTGAATGATCCCAAAGAAGTGCTGGAACCTGGGAGTGTCTTGGGTGTTTTGAGGTGTATGGCTTATATTATAGCTTCTAATCTGTATGTGATAAAGAAAAGACAGCCAGAACTGAAGGCTCTGAGTGGGAGGTGCATTAGAATCCAAGAAAACACTGAGGCCTTGCCCAGACCCTGGCTGGCAGAGGGTGTGGCGGCGGTTGCTGTGAGGGTGGGTGGTAAAATCACACCACGATGTGTGGGAGTGTCCTCTCTACTCCCAAATCTACATATCACAGTTGTACCCAGCCTCAATGACCATATTGAATGTTACCTCTTCTAGAGAGCCCTCCAGATTCCACCAAATTGGTGCCTTGTGTACTTTCTCTGAATATCTATTGCTCATTTGTGCTTTCTTCAGGGACTTAGCACATTCAGTTGACTTCTCTGTTATTTTGTTTGTTTGTTTATTTATTTATTTAATTTATTTATTTATTCTTGAGGTGGAGTCTTGCTCTGTCACCCAGGCTGCAGTGCAGTGGCACAATCTCAGCTTACTGCAACCTCTGCCTCCCAGGTTCAAGCGATTCTCCTGCCTCAGCCTCCTGAGTAGCTAGGACTACAGGCATGCACCACCATGCCCGGCTGATTTTATGTATTTTTAGTAGAGACGGGGTTTCATCATGTTGGCCAGGCTGGTCTTGAACTCCTGACCTCAAGCAATCCACTTGCCTCAGCCTCCCAAAATGCTGGGATTATAGGCGTGAGCCACCTTGCCTGGCCCCCTGTTATTTTTGTACATGCCATGTCCATCTGACTAGTGACCTCCTTTAAGGCAAGGAAATGTTTTCTTCATTTTGGGGGTTCCTGTGGCACCTAGGTTAGAAGAGGTACTAAACAATGTTTGTGGAATGGAATGGAAGGCACAGTGGCAGAATAACAGGAATGTGGTGTTGCAGCTAACAGCAGTGATTGAATTAACAGTTCTTGCCTGGGAAGGGGCATATTTTAGCACTAGTCATTACTTCAAAAATTTGAGGCTATTTTTGGCTCCAAATCTTCCTTTCCTTCTGCAGCTCCTCCATGCCTAGGAGGTTAATATTGTTCATTCTCCTCCTATACCTACAGAGGAAACGGAAGAGAAGAAGGAAAGAAAAACGTCACGTACTAAGAACCTACTCTGAATCACAAAGTGTTTAGTTATTGGATACTCTTAGTTATGAGATGACATTCATTTGGAACAATATTTTAGGGAAAAAATATTACAAAATGACTTGCTGTATGTTACATAAACATGTCAACTGTAAGTTTGATTTTCATGAAGAAATTCTGGGATGTAATGTGAAGCTCAGTTGCTCTGTTCAACTTTGTTTTGGTGCTACTCCAAATCTGTGTAAACTAAACCTCTTCCTCCTCCTTCTCCTCCAAAATAAATAAATAAGTAAATAAATAAAAAGCCTCTGCTTATCAGATTTCAAACATTCACTCTCCATTGAAGCCTATATACCAAATACTTTTTATGGCTTGAGAATGCTTTTTGAGCTCTCACTCCAACTCCTGATTTTCTTAATATATTACTCCTTTAAAAATACTAAAATCTCTCCAGGAGGGCAGTGATGATTTTTTTTTTTCTGCCATCCAATTATTTTGCCAATAAACATATTATCTACTGTACTCCTCATGTATCTATGCTGAGAGGTTGGTGTTATTTTCCTACTTTCCAGACAGAGAAGCAAGTAAAGAAAGGTAAAGTAACTTCCTAAGTTACAAGGAGTGGCAGAGTTAGGATTCGGATTCCGGTTGGTCATTCTCTGAAGTCTGTGCTTTTTCAGTACAAGGGGCTGCTTCATAACATTCACTTCTACTCATACCAGTCTCCATACATGAAAATCCATCATTTCCCAGCAGGGAGCAAGCTCTCAGCACCGCATCAGGCAGTAAACACCAACTCAGAATCCACCGGATCAGGAACCAGCTCTGCACTAGGGGATCTACGGGAGTGGGGATGTGGTGAGACTGACATGAAATGGTAAATTCTGAACAAGCTTTCAGTCTAGCCAGGGAAATGGAAACTGTCCTGAGAAAACTGTGAAACTTTGAAATTATAATTCAGGGCAGTAGATGTAGGAGTTTGAGGTGGAGAGGAAGGCCTTGTAGCCTCAGGGAGGTCTCAGAGGAGAAAGACAAGACACTGGTGAAGGAAAGTGGTTGGTAGCAAATAACCTCCTGCCTCCCTCCCCTCTGTGGCCCCATTTATGTCCTGTTGAAGAAGACCTGGGTGATGGATGAGACCATCTCTTTCATTCTAAACACGTGCCCATGGGTGAAACGAAGCAAGTCTGCACACGGGAGCTTAATTGCACTCTCGAAATTGAGAGCTGAGAGACACAGGGTTTTACAGGGCATTTCAGAAAACCTAACATTAAGTTTACAAAGATTACATTGTTTAGGAAAGAAAAGGACTTTATACTACTCCATCCGTTTTCTCCCTGACCTTTCAGATGAGCCCGGGGGCTTTGAGGGAAAAGCATGGAATGTTGTGCATTGCTTGCTCTAAAACCAGTTCCTGTGTGCACAGACAGATTTTTTGTTGTTGTTAAAGCTTTGGACTTTGGCTTTCTTTTTATTTCCTTGTTCCTGTAATATATTCCTTTTCTGTGATATGCCATATGCATCATTAGACATTTGGCAATAGCAGAGATGTCAGAACGTTTGCTTAGTAAGTTTGGGAATAAAGGTGGGGATGGAGAAAGAAGGAGGAGAGGGAGTTGAGCTTTAGGAGAAAGGAGAGGAAGAGAAAGGGAAGGAGAGAAAGGTGTGTCCCTGGGCCCTCAGCATGGTTGAAGAGGGGTATTCAGCTCATGTACTGTTCCCTTGCTTGCAGCTGCCAGTCAGATGGCTGTAATCTGAACACTGACCTACTTAGGGTATCCTCTGCATTGGCTTCCCTCCCGACCCCTTCTATCACATGTGTTCATTCATTTTCCTGGCTGAGCATTTGGGATTTTCCTATTGACATGGTTCTTTCAGCTCAGCTTTGCTTCCCTCGGTTGTTTTCACTTTTAAGGGTATTTCCTTAGAGAGACGTTTTATTGTACCAGTGCAGCAGCTTTTCTTAAATGGAACTCTTACACTAGAAATGTTGGAGTTGATTGTTCAGGACAATGAACCGTGGGTGGTCAGCCTCCCTGCAGAAGGTTGGATCTCAAGGCACAGGATTTGGCAGGGATTTGAGAGAGCAGCAGATGAGAATTCCCAAGGAAGTCTGGCTGCTGGGTGTCCCAGGGCTTTATCAGACATGCTTGTGCTGAAATACCTTCTGAAAGGACCTGGACCCCTACATCCTTTTTCTGATAAAGACTATGTGACATAAAAGAAGACTTGATTTGAAGAGTTTTTTAATGGACATTCTCTCTGTTAATGTAATTCCATTTTCCTTTACCATAGGGGATGTGGTTTCAACTCTGAATATGTCTTTGTTTACCTTCAGATAGAATTCATGGAATTGATTTGCAGAGAAACTATATTTTATATTTCTAGGCCTGAAGACACCTTTATTTACTTGGAAGATATTTCTTCTCCAGCAGGGTTCTCTCTGCCCACTTCTCCTGTTCTTTAAATCTCTGTGGGTAGGTCTACGTCTCTGTGAGCTTAGAGGAAGACTAATATATTCCACCTATCTGGTTCACGAACATCCCTTTAATGATGGCAGGAGGAAATACTGCTTATGGATCTGCCCCTAACATTTACAGCTCCCAAGACAAGAGTATAACTGGAGGTGCACATACTATATTTCTAAATATTTAAACTATAAACGAAACTGTGTCCAAAGCCTGGCCAGCTTCCTGCTTAAGATTCCTATAGTCTATTGGTCCAGCTTCTGGTGCCCTAGAAGCTAAAGGAGAGTGTTTCGCTGGGGACCAGGCCGCTCACATGAGCTGAGCAGTAGTCTGGCTCTGCTGGGGTGGGGGAAGGTGATCAGTGCCCAGAACTCCTGGTTGGCCTCTGGAGGTGTCCAAACTCAGAAAGGGAACCACAGACCAAGTCAAGCTCCCTGAGAGTTGGGAAGGGTGCATTTCCTTCCAAAATACCTCATTAAAAAAAAATCTGGGATTTCAAGTAATTCTAAGCACCTCCCAAGATGATACCACTGGAGCAGAAGATAAAACAGAGAAAGGGTATGCAGGTATTTGGCGATGTAAGTCTGTCCAGACACATATACTACATGATTTGCTTTTTTTTTTTTTTCCAACATTAGGCAAATGCAACGGCAGAGGCCATGGTTCTCATTCCTCCTTTCCTTCGATCCAGCACAGCCATGCCACAGAGCTGACAGTCCCTAGCTCCATCTGGCCTGGGGGCGCTCATTGGCCCATTCCTCTTTCTTTAGTTTTCATGCACTCAATCAATGATCACACTTTCAAAAAACTTTCCTATGAGGCTGAAAAAAAAAGGAAACAAAATTTTGTGCTTTGGTGTTTGTAGTTGGGTGTTCTTTTAAAGCACGAGGTCCTGCCCAGAGGCTCTTTGGCCTGGTTGTGAGAGGGGTATTGGTTGCCTCAGATTTGATCCTTTATGGAGGTCAGCAACCCCAAGCCAGCCTCTGAGCCAGCACACTTCTCTTCTCTCTCCATCTCCTCCCGATCACCTGTGGCAGCTGCAGAAAGATATTAGGGATGCATATTTTATTTTTTCTCTCTGGTTTCTGGTTCCTGTTTACTTGGGGCATATTTATGACCATCTTTAATAAATAATACACATTTATTTATATGTATCACATGTATTTATTTATATGTATACATATATATGTTATTTATTAATAATATTTATTTAATGCTTACTACAACCATCATTAATAAATAATATATAATGATTCTATTCTATTATAATAATATTTAATGCTTACTATGCATAATACCACATACACATTATTTCATTGAATCAGCCCGGCAATCCTATAAAATAGGCTCTGTTATTAGACTTAATTTGCAGATAAGAAAAGTGAGTTCTGAGGAGGCAAATTTACATGGTCAAAATCACACAGTGAATAGCAGCTGGGGGGGGAATTAAATCTAGGCCATATGAGCCAAGAGTCCACCATGTCTCACCCAGGTGTGACCAATAATGTGTCCTACTATTCAGGCGTGTGTTTCTGTCTGTATGTGGTTCTCACAGTATCTGAGGCTTATCCATGAGATTCCAAATGAAATAAACAACACCCCCATGGGAGGCAGAATAATGCTACTCCCTCAGAAAAGAGGTCCAAATATCAATTATCCTAACCTGTGAATATGTTACCTTACATGGCAAAATGGATTTTTCAGGTGTGATTAAGTTAAGGGTGTTGAAAAGGGATTATTCAGGTGGGTTCAATGTAATCACAAGCTTCTTACAAGTGAGAGAGGAAGTGGGAGAGTCAGGGGAGGAGATGTGAGGGCTGAAGCAAAGGTTGGAGTGATGTAACTGCTGGCTTTGAAGGGAGAAGAGAGCCATGAGCCCAGGGATGCAGGTGGCCTTTAGAAGGCAGAAAAGGCAAGGAAACAGATTCACCTAGAGCCTCCTGAAGAAACAGCCTTGTGGACACCTTGATTTTTGGCTCAGTAGAACGCTTTTGAGATTCCTGACCTCCAGAACTGTAAGCTAATATACTTGTGTTGCTTTAAGTCACTAAATGGTGGTAATTGCAAGAGCAATAGGAAACTCATGGGGTCTCCTTGCCATACGTCTTAATTACCTCTTGCCTACTTGGCAAACTAATGCGGGAACAGAAAACCGAATAAACATGTTCTCACTTATAAGTGGGAGCTAAATGATGAGAACCAATGGGCATAAAGAGGGGAACAACAGACACTGGGGCCTGCTTGAGGGAGGAGAGTAGGAGGAGGGAGAGCATCAGGAAAAGTAACTATCATGTACTGTGCTATGCTTAGTACCTGGGTGACAAAATAATCTGTACACCGAATCCCCGTGACATGAGTTTACCTATATAACAAACCTGCACGTATAATTCTGAATCCAAAATGAAAGTTAAAAAAATACAATCTTAGTGTAAAGATAAAATATATTTTAGAAATTATTAATTCAAACAAAAAAGAAAAAAGAAATCATAGCCTCAATTCCACTGTTCTTGGGATGCTTTTCTTTATTTTTCTTTTTTTTTTTTTAATTATACTTTAAGTTCTAGGGTACATGTGCACAACGTGCAGGTTTGTTACATATGTATACATGTGCCATGTTGGTGTGCTACACCCATTAACTCGTCATTTACATTAGGTATATCTCCTAATGCTATCCTTCCCCCTTCCCCCCACCCCACAACAGGCCCTGGTGTGTGATGTTCCCCTTCCTGTGTCCATGTGTTCTCATTGTTCAGTTCCCACCGGTGAGTGAGAACATGCGGTGTTTGGTTTTTTTTTCTTGCGATAGTTTGCTGAGAATGATGGTTTCCAGCTTCATCCATGTCCCTACAAAGGACATGAACTCATCCTTTTTTATGGCTGCATAGTATTCCATGGTGTATATGTGCCACATTTTCTTAATCCAGTCTATCATTGATGGACATTTGGGTTGGTTCCAAGTCTTTGCTATTGTAAATAGTGCCACAATAAACATACGTGTACATGTGTCTTTATAGCAGCATGATTTATAATCCTTTGGGTATATACCCAGTAATGGGATGGCTGGGTCAAACAGTATTTCCAGTTCTAGATCCCTGAGGAATCGCCACACTGACTTCCACAATGGTTGAATTAGTTTGCAGTCCCACCAACAGTGTAAAAGTGTTCCTGTTTCTCCACATCCTCTCCAGCACCTGTTGTTCCCTGACTTTTTAATGATCGCCATTGTAACTGGTGTGAGATGGTATCTCATTGTGGTTTTGATTTGCATTTCTCTGATGGCCAGTGATGATGAGCATTTTTTCATGTGTCTTTTGGCTGCATAAATGTCTTCTTTTGAGAAGTGTCTGTTCATATCCTTCGCCCACTTGTTGATGGGGTTGTTTTTTTCTTGTAAATTTGTCTGAGTTCATTGTAGATTCTGGATATTAGCCCTTTGTCAGATGAGTAGATTGCAAAAATTTTCTCCCATTCTGTAGGTTGCCTGTTGACTCTGATGGTAGTTTCTTTTGCTGTGCAGAAGCTCTTGAGTTTAATTAGATCCCATTTGTCAATTTTGGCTTTTGTTGCCATTGCTTTTGGTGTTTTAGACATGAAGTCCTTGCCCATGCCTATGTCCTGAATGGTATTGCCTAGGTTTTCTTCTAGGGTTTTTATGGTTTTAGGTCTAACATTTAAGTCTTTAATCATCTTGAATTAATTTTTGTATAAGGTGTAAGGAAGGGATCCAGTTTCAGCTTTCTACATATGGCTAGCCAGTTTTCACAGCACCATTTACTAAATAGGGAATCTTTTCCCCATTTCTTGTTTTTGTCAGGTTTGTCAAAGATCAGATAGTTGTAGATATGTGGCATTATTTCTGAGGGCTCTGTTCTGTTCCATTGGTCTATATCTCTGTTTTGGTACCAGTACCAGTACCATCTTTATTTTTCTGATGAGCTCATATAATTTCCCAATTCCCAGCAACACACACTGTAGCCTCAGTTTTTGGACTTAGATTTTGGGAAGTCCAAATGTGCTCTGTAATGTTTTAGTGGAGAAGAGAGCCTCTGTCCTGTGGAGGTGCCAGTAAGCCAGGCAGATAGGCATCTGTGCCAGAGGCCCAGGTGACAGGCCAGGCTGGTGGCTTCTGAGGGACTTGCCTTAACTGGGAAAACTGATTAGTTGACTACACACAACTCTCTGCCTTGAATCGCTTCATGCCCTGCTGAGCCTTGAGTCAAGTCTCCACAAAGCATTTCATGTATGTTGCAGCTGTGCTACAGGCTTTCTTATTATTAACTTTCCTATGGGATGCTCACCTGCGGAGAGAATCCAAGATACTTTTTCTGCAAGAAGGAAGGCTTGGCCATAAGGATTTCAAAATGAAATTCCTTTATGATATGAATACACCTCACTGTGCAAATTATCACTTCAACCCTAGGATTTGGGGATTTGCAATAAAAGAATTAAGGAACTCAGGAGCTTCATGAAACTGAAGACTGTTAACCCCAGAAACACACAGAGGCAGCCTCTGTGCAGTCAGCTAACAAGTGGGTCATTGCTCCTACTTTACCCTGCCGAGGACCCAGTTACCTCTTGCATCAGGTACTGACTGCAACAGTTGAATTGCATGTACATTGTTGGCTATGTCTCTCTGTTATCATTAGGTGTTCAATAGCTGCTAAATATCTGTATGCATAAGAATATGCATAACCCATTTGATTGCTATAAAAAAAGAAGCAATTTTACTAGCTGCATTTCTTAAATGAGCTTACACTTCTTTTGAAATACCATGACCTTCTCCATAATGTGACAATTGGCCTCTTTTAAGATAAAAGAATTGGTAATGACTAGTGAGAATAGACCAGATCTGGAGAGTACATGCTACACACTCAAGTCTCAGCAGCTCCATCTATAAACACAAAGCAGGACCAGTTTTTCAAAGCAATCATAAAGCTGGTTTAAGCCTGGGAAACATTTTGGTTATTTAAGTAATATTTTGAAATTCTAACTTTTAAGATAAAACCAAACAGGTTTCTGTGGGTAGCCTAGTAGTCAGGACTGTAATAAACCAATTGTCTACTGCTTCGAGTTCAAATGGAAGTATATCAAGTCATCATATTGTGTACATTGAATACATACAATCTTTGTCAGTTAGATATTTTAACATAAAAGCTGGAATTTTTAGCAGCTCCAAAATATTTTCTTTTTAAAGCGGAGGAATTGGAAAAGATAGTAATTGAAGGTTGAGTTGATGGGAGTGGATGATTGCTTTGGAACTGATGGTGATTGTGGAAAATGCAGTGACCGACTGAAGGTGATATCTGAGGTGGGAAGGGATGTCCAAGAAGAGGGAACAGAGATGGGGAAGGAGGTCGGAAAGTGACAAGTCCACCGGTGGACAATGCTGTTTCTGGGACCCAGGTTGTGGAAGTATTGATATCCTGGGAACAGTTTAGAAAGAAGAAAGGAGCAATAGCTCGGTTCATTTTTTTAAAATTTCCTCTCCCATAACCACTTACCACATTAACTGGTTGGAAAATGCAAGGCGATTCAAAAGAGAAATGAAAAAATAAAAGAAAATTTTACTCAGGGAGTAACTTTTATATAAACAAGTAATAAAATCTAATTTGTGAAGAAACAGTTAAGTCTGTAACCTCACAGATGCTCAAGATGCGTTCCTCGTGTCACAGCACTCATCAGTCCTGTGGTCTAATTCATCCTGGACTCTTTGCAGGGCATCATATTTGTATGCACACCCCATGTGGGGGACTAGAGAAACCACCAGAAGTCAATTTCATTATTCTTTTTTCTAGTTGTCATTTTATTATTCCAGCCAAGGACATGGAATGTCTTGGTAGATTGGACAGATGTATATACTGACTCACATATATTGACTGAGCAACACAATGTGTCCCTGTCTGTAATTTCCAAGAAAGTATTGTGATGAGATTATCCAAATCATTTGGCAAATATAAGAAGTGAAAGTTCCATAATAAATCCAGGAGCAAAGACTAGATCATTTTTTCCTGGAACTGTCTGTATTTGAAGAATTAAAAAAGATAATGCTGACCCAACTTGAGCACTTTTATCTAAAACTCAAGAGTTTTATATAGTGTCAACCAACTTTATATAGTTTCCATGGAATTAGTTTCTCTTCTCAATTTGAAGTGCTCAGTCTCTTTTGTCTTTAAATTGAAGCCTAGCAATGAAGAGTTCATTATTTCTTAGTTTTATTAGATTTGGATTTTTAAATAGGTAGTCCTATTAGTCTCTCTAGAAATACTGTAAAGAGTGTTTCTTTATACCGTTTTTCTTTATTTCCTGGAATAAATCAAATATAGCTACATATGTTATATTTTATTATACTATTTATGGCAATGTGTAATGGGTTTATATTAAAAGAATTGATGGAAATGCTGCAGATTTTCCTTTGGAAGAGGTTGACTTCTCCAAGTTATCTATACTTTTAAGTCTTGTTGGATTCATATAAGGTTACTTAAGCATATTCCCTGGAATGGCTTGATATTTCGTCACATTTTAAAGCATGTGTTCCTTTTCTAAAGCTGTAAACCTTAATATTTTTGGGTCTGGAAATAAAAATTTCAAATGGCAAACATTTCTCACATTTTCAAAGAGAACAGATTCCACCAATGTGAGTGGTTGAAACTTTAAAAGTTCCAAGCAAATGTTCACTTTTAACTGAAATTCTATTCCACATGCCTAGGGAAATCCACGTGAAGCATATTACTCTCAGGCCACAGTCATTCTTCTCCAGGTACAGGTCTTCAATCTAAAAGCCTGGGAAATGTGCCCCATTGAACAACTTACCTAGTATTAATCGTTTGATGAGGCTGTAGGTTCTTACTGTAATGAGCAAGACCTCCTGCCACTCCTTAACACTCAAGTTACCTGAAAGATAATACACAGTTGGCTGCATGCTACCCACACATAGCCTGATCTCTCTCTTGAGCGTACCACTAAGAGCAAGTCTACCCTGCTGTGGATCACATTAATTCGTGGGCTGCTGCTTTCTCTTTCTTTTTGCTAGTGACAATTTCTTTCTCTTAGCGTAGTGTTAACTGCTCCCCTCAGACATTTAGGGTCTGAAAAGAAAGAACTTCAATTTTGATCTTCCCTGATCCAGCTTCATCAGCAATCCATATTCTTTATGCTTTGCTGCTTCCACGTAGTCTACTGATTCTAAACTGCCTCTGGTTCTCATCTGGATAATGCCTTGTTTTTACCATTTAAAAAAAAATGTAGCTGCTATACACAGAATGAAAAGGACTGCAACATTCCCTTCAAATTGTAACTCACCTCTGTATAGAAGTCTTCTGTGATACTACTGGTCCAGAAGTCATAACACTGGCCCTCTCTTGGGTCCATTACAATTTATCACAGCCCTAATCCCCCCTGCAAAATTGTTTGGAATAGGCTTCTCAGTCCTCTAAAAATAACCACACATTAGTGTTCCAGGAGCTGTTACAACCACCTTAATTAGGCCGGGTGCAGTGCCTCATGCCTGTATTCCCAGCACTTTGGGAGGCTGAAATAGATCAGTTGAGGCCAGGAGTTGGAGACCAGCCTGGTCAACATAACCCATCTCTAAAAAAAAGAACCACCTTGATTAGAACACCTTCCTGAGACCCTGAATGGCTTTATGAATATAAAGCATGTGTACACAAGAGCACCAGCCCCTGCTCCAGCAGTCACCAGCAAAGCTGGTTATTCTTTCTCAGAGGTCATTGAATCATGGAATTTATCACTAGAAATTTTATGTACTTCCTAATATCATTTGTACAGTTGTCTTCATTTTAATTTATATTTTTTAACGTACTTATGTCTTGTATTCTCATCCAGAGCAATCCGGTAAGAACAAACACATTGCTTACTATTCTTTAGTATTCTTAATCTTCTCAGCACAGATCATATTAATCACAATTAATGAAACAATGGTCATGAAGATAAACATACTGCCTCCCTCCCCACCTCAGCACCTTTATGCTGTGATTTTGAATGTGTTGATTTACTCCACCACATAAGTGCTGTGTTTGCTTTCTGGTTGACTTGGGGTGTCTTCTTCTCTCCCTCTGGTCTGCCAGTCCCAGCTGTTTTACATAGTAGACTATTCTATCTAGATGTCTTTTTGAGTTGCAGAAAAGAGGACTATAGCCTCTATCTCTACCTTCTTGCTGTGCCAGGTGTATACCAACCAATGTCTTTCTGGACCCTGAAACAACATTTTGAATTTGGAACTCATTACTTTTTCTTCCCAAAGGAAACCTTCGGGGGGCAACTCAACTGTTGATCTTACTTTACCTGGTGGGATGATCCTTCACCACCAAAGAACTTGAGTCTTTGTGCTCTGTCTATATGAAATTATAGTATCTTTGGTTAATTTTATCTCTGAACATAGTTATGTAAGTGGTACTCTAGAAGATTTTCTAGGCCTTATCCATATTCATTCTTGTCTCCATAATGAAGCAGCAAACTTACTTCTTTATTGTCAGGATCAGTTATTTATGCCAATAGTAATTTCCTTTTATGCCAGTTTGTCCACTGGTAGGGGAGCTAAAAATGGCCAGGGGATGGATTTAGTTTTTGATGAAATGAAATAACCTTCATGTTCACTTGTAGAAGTATTCCTCCTCTGACCAAGATTTAGGAAATGATGGCCCATAGGCCTGTCACCTGTGTTTGTAAATAAATGTTTTACTGGAACATAGTCACATTTATTTATTTACATATTGCCTATGGCTGTTTCCAAGCTGTAGTGGCAGAGTGATTGTGACAGAGACTGCATGCCCTGCAATGACTGAAATAGTTACTATTCAGCACTTTGCAGAAAAATGTTGCCAACTTCTGCTTTAAACTATCAGAGTGCAGAGCTATGGGGATGATAAATATAATTGCAAGGGAGTCATTAGCTGTAATAATGAGGGGTATTACCCCAACTTCTATTTTTCCATTGCAAGGTCCATGTATCCCAGTCATGGGAAAACACCATTTCTTGTTCACTGGATCAGTGCATGTACTGCATCCTGGGGGACAGCACCCCAACCTTTCAAGAGTTGTCTCCTAATTGGCATTGTGGCTGATTCTTCAGTACATCATTCCACTCTTCTATAAGGCCAGTTACTTCTGGGTGATATGGTACCAGACTAGATACTGAAGCTCTTTAATTCCCAACCCACTGACCTGCATTTTTTACTATAATGTGAGCTCTTGCTAGGAAGCAATAGTACCAATCAAGATTGGCAGAGAAGGCAAATCCAAATCTGCTTTTAATTCCAGTGCTTCATCCATAAGGGAAAAGGTGCAATGTAATCAACATGCCATCAGGGCTCTGGCTGGCTGCTCTGGAGTATGTCACTTTTTCAGGGCTTAGGGCTGGTTGCTTATGTTAGCAAAGCTGGCACTCAGCTGTGGAAGCAGCCAGAGTAGCCTTGGGCAGTGTGAGCCTGTGGTGTAGGTCCTCTGCATATTCTGCACTGTTCTATTGTGGCTTTTTTATTTATGAACTCACTGCTCAGGCACTTGAACATCTGAGAAAGAAGACTGACAATCCAGCAGTAGGTCCATGTGATTATTAAGTCTCCTCCACAGTAAGGGCTGTTGAGAATGCATTCACATGAGATACGAATACTTCCCTTTCTGAGTTCTCCTTCATGTCTCCCCCTTAAGTTTCTTTGTCAATCATTCTCAATTTTATTTCCTTTATTTGTTAGCCACTGCCCTGAAATTAATGTAAATTCTTACCTCAAAGTTAAAGTGGAAAAAAACCCTGCACTGATTGCAGATCTGCCTGCTAGGATGACCCCCTTCTCTGCTCTCCTGGCCTATTCCTGTTGCTGGGTTTGAACATTGCAGAACCTGTTTCTGGTTGCTGGCAGCTCTCTGTAAGTCTGGCTTGCTTTTTTTTTCACTCCTTAGACGACTGATTATAGGCAACTCCTCATGAAGTTGCATGTGTGAATTTAAATATGAATACCCTGCACCATTTACAAAGGTAACTGTATACTACAGGCTTATGTTTCAGAGATTGTTGGATACTGGTTCTAAGTTAACATTAATTCCTGGAAACATACACTACCACTGTGACCTACCAGTAAAAAATGGGGACTTATGTGGGTTGGATGTGAGCAATCTGTGCAACTTATTTATACCTTCAGAATTTACTCAGTCTCAGCCTGAATATAGTACGACCTGATTATGGAGTGCTGCTGGCATGGTAGTTTTTACGGCTAGGTTAACCAGTTTATAATAAGTAGTTCAGGTTGCAAGTAACATGTTAAGATGATATATTCAATCTCTACCTATACTCAATAGCAACTCAAGAACTCTTTTTTGTTTGATTGTTTGTTTATTTTCTTTTGTTTTTAGGACAGAGTCTCGCTCTGTTCCCCAAGCTGGAGTGCAGTGTTACAATCTTGGCTCACTGCAACCTCCGCCTCGTTCAAGCGATTCTCCTGCCTCAGCCTTCTGAGTAGCTGAGATTACAGGTGCGTGCCACCATGCCCGGCTAATTTTTGCATTTTTAGTAGAGACGGGGTTTCACCATTTTGGTCAGGCTGGTCTCAAACTCCTGACCTTGTGATCCACCCGCCTCCACCTCCCAAAGTGCTGGGATTACAGGTGTGAGACGCTGCACCTGGCTTAAGAACTCATTCTCAAGAGAAGTATAGTTGTTTGTCGAAATGGGTAATGTGTCGCTTTAAAACTGTAGGGCAGTACTCCCCAAATGCTTTGGCACCACGATTTTGTGGAAGACAATTTTTCCACAGACTGGGGGGTGGGGGAGTGGTTTCGGGATGACCCAATCACATTACATTTATTGTGCACTTTATTTCTATTATTATTACATTATAATATATAATGAAATAATTATACAACTTACCATTAATGTAAAATCAGTGGGAGTCCTGAGCTCATTTTTCTGCAACTAAATGGTCCCATCTGGGGGTGATGGGAGTCAGTGACAGATCATCAGGAACTAGATTCTCATAAGGAGCTAAGGAGCATGCAACCTAGATCCCTTACAGGCGCAGTTCACAATAGGGTTTGCCCTCCTACAAATCTAATGCCACCTCTGATCTGACAGGAGGTGGAGCTCAGGTGGAAATATGAGCGATGGGGAGCGGCTGTAAATACAGATAAAGCTTCTCTAGCCCACCGCTCACCTCCTGCAGTGCAGCCTGGTTCCTAACAGGCCACAGAGTAGTACTGTGGCCCATGGTTTGGGGACCCCTGCCCTAAGGGATGCTGCTGAACTCCTGCCCTAGGGGATGCTTCCCAACTCTATTGAGTAACTCCACCTACCACAGAATTGTTGAGAAATTTTGTATTTGCTGGGTTGTAAGGGTCAAGTCCCAGAATGGCTTTCAATGTAGTCTAAATCCATTGGAGAAATTGTCACTCAAAGGTGATAGCATTTTGTTATTTGGAGCATATAGTCTAAAAATATATCCTAATTTCCATCCTCTTCCCTCAAAAAAAAAAAGTTTCCTGAAGTAAAACCCTTGTTTTGTATTTTTGTGAGATTTATCCCTTGCACTCTTAGTAAGATTTGCTAAAGTTACATAATACATTCTGCTCTGTAGATTCCAAACTATGATGTAAACCACTATGATGTCCTCTGGCATTATGAGACAGTCATTGAACACTGAATTGTACTACAGAATTGGGCAATTGTCTTAGAACTGCAGCAAGATGGTAAAGTTACCTATGTCCCTACCAGGTAAAAGCAAATTTCTAAAAAGTTATTTTTTTATCCCAGAGAAAAACTATTAACTATGTTAATAGCTACAGGGAATTTACTTATTTGCTCCAATAAGTAGCAAATAAAATCTATGTCTAGAATAATAGCCGCATTTTGAATTACCACCAGATTTAGCTTACAAGATACATCTTGTATTTTTCCAGACCTATCCATTGTTAGCATGACTGCAAATAAAGACCCTGTTTTGCTCTGTCCTTTTGTATGCTGACTCTAAGAACTACATCACCTGGCTTCCCTTGATCTCTGGCTTCTTACTGGGTTTAGACCAATGGGAGACCCCAGTGAAATTGTTGGGGAGTGAAGGAGGGCAGAGGTAAGGGATTTTATTTTCTCTTCTTTGTTTTTCTTTTGCCAGGGTCCTGGCTGGGACTGTATTCCTTTATGGCCATAGCTCCTCTTCCCTGACATTCTTGCTGGGCTATGATCTCACCTCTCCTTTTTCTTAATCCTTCAAGCTTAGTGATGATAATGGATTCTTGCTGTTGTTAGCTCTGGCTGTCTCATCATACCTTATTGATTCCTTAATCCTGTCTAGATCTCTGTAAACATTCTTTAATTAAATTTTCTTCAGTTAAAACCCTCTGAGTATTCTGTATTTTACTTACAAGGACCCTAACTGTTAAAATTAGCTGTTCATTTTCAGGACCTTCCCTTAGGTAAGGCTGTTTTAGGCGTGTAACCAAATGATAAAGCTTTCATCAAATGAGGAAAAAGAGGCTGCTTTGGCTTCAAAGGGGCAGGGCTGGATGTTTGGGATCTCCAGGTTCTCAAATTCTCCTAAATAGCCACTCCAGTTCTTGGGGTCTCATTCTTTTCCATCTTTGCCCTAAATTTAAAATGAAAGTTCTAGTGAATCTATGAATTCAACCAACGAAGTTTGTTTTTTAGGTACTCAGCCCTATGTCTCTAAGAGATAAAAGATTTTTTTAGCTCAGTGTGTGCTTTGAGATATGTGTAGGAATTTAACTTTGTTATACTCTCTTTTAAGCTGGTTGGAGTCAGTGAAGGCAGCCATCCATTCTTCAACATGAAATTACTCATATCCTTTATACTGTTCAATGACAGTGAAAGCTTTATTCCCCACAGCCTTGCCCCCCAAAAGTGTTTTAAGTGATCCCAGGAGATATTTTAATGAGCAATTTCTCTCCTGTTTGCCATGAGCTATAAGATTCCCCTTAATGAATGCTAGTGGGTTTTTTTTTAACTGCTATTAGCCTGAATTGAGCCAGATGACCAATCCTAGAATTGCCCAATTCTTTAAGGGTCTGTTATCTACAATTCCATTCCCTGGTACCAAAATATGTTTCAGTCAACATACTTAATTGCATGCAGCAGAAATTGCCTTTAGATAGCTTAAGCAGGAAAAAAGTATTTTTGAAGGAATAATGAATAGCTCACAGATTCCATTCTTGGGAAATGGACAGAAACCAAAAAGAAAATTAGCTTAAGCTGTGCCAAAGCAATAGTCTGGTTAGGACCCTATTACGGGACCATGCCATCGTCACTGATGAGTTCCTGTGTCACAAAATGCATGAGTAATTTCTCAACAATTCTTGCAAATCTGCATCACTTTGTCAGATTCTAAGTATTGAAAATCTCAGAACAGAGTATCTGATAGGCTGAGCCTAAGTTCTAGCTGGTAATGAACAAGTACAACTCAGGGGCTTGCCTCCCATCAAGGTTCACACAAAAGGGAATTAAAGGAAATTCTTGTTCAATAAAAAGGGCATTAAGTTGCTGGTTAGCTAAAAGTCAAGACAAAAACAAAAATGAGTCAATCAGTATCTACTATAGTCATCCTACATACTTGACCCTATGAAGAATTCCTTTGTGGGGGTAATGTTTGAGGAGCAGTCAAGCAGACTGGCTAGGGATTTTGGCTACAGTGACTCAAATGCGAAAGTAATGAGTAAGTGCTACTGAGATCAGGTAAAAATAAAGAATTAAGAAAGCATTTTTAATTATCATGGATACATAATAGTAATACATTTTTGTGGTGTACATGTAATATTTTGATACAAGCCTTTAATGTATAATGATCAAATCAGGACAATTGGGATATCTATCGCCTCAAGCAGTTATCATTTCTTTTTGTCAGGAACATTCCAATTCCACTCTTTTAGTTATTTTGAGATATACGCTAAATTACCGTTAACTATATTGCATGTTCTCACTCATGTGTGGAAGCTAGAAAACACTGAACTCATGGAGATAGTAGAATGATGGTTACCAGCGGCTGGGAAGGGTGGTAGGAAGGAGTGCAGATAAAGAGGGGATGGTTAGTGAGTACAAAAATACAGTTAGATAGAAGGAATAAGATCTAGAGTTTGGTAGCACAAGAATTTTCTTTTTAATTGGTATTTTACCATCTTTTTCATTGATAAAATTTCCTTTCTCTACATCAACTTTTGTTTCTCTGAGTCCATCAAAATTTTAAAATTGTACATTTTGTCTTTATTTTACTGCTTATAATTTCTTCCATTTTGATAAAATTGACTAATTTAGCCAAAGATATAATGTTTTGATTCTCATCATTGAATAAATGCCATTTTTATAAAAAATAAGGGTGTGTTCTACATTTCTTCTGGCATTTTACCAACTCATTATCTAGAAATCATAGATTTCACAGGTAATGAGCTCTTAAATTACCAGAGTAATTCAAGATTTATAAAAACTTTATATTTCTGTGGAAAACTTCCATTATGAACATGGTGGACTGCCTTAGAAGATCCCAGCGTTTCCACTGAAGAACATGACTTTGTCTTTACTCGTGAGGACAGCTTTTTCTTTGACAGCCAACTATAGAAAAAAAATAAACAATGTCGAGTAGCTACATTATTTTTAATGGCAAAGATTGCAATTACTTTTGCACCAACCTAATATTTCTCTACTACAAGAAGGGCTGACATTCAGGGACATTTGAGTGCGTCACAGAGAACATGTGGTGGGAGAGAAGGAGCCGTGTTAACATATTATATTGGTGTCTGGCTTTGCCTGTTCCCTCTCAACTTATAAAATGGCTAAAAAACCTATTCTTACTGCAATACACCCACAAAGGGGACATGAGCAGAAACTTTCATCCTTCTTGCTGGGTCGGCTCTGTGTTTCTGCTTCTTTTGAACCAGACAGTGTCATTTAGTATATGTATGATTACAAATGTCTCATTCCCAATTCCAGAGAGAATAACTTGCCTTTTAACATATATTGTCAAATAGCCAATTAAATAAGATTTTTCCATTTTTAAAGCAGTGTTATGGTGTTGTCTAGATAAAATTTCTGTCATCATATCATACTGGAACATCTGTTGAATAGATATAACTGAACTTAAAGTTATAAGGTGGTTAGGACATCAGATTTGGAATAGGATGAAAAACAAAGCAGGAAAACTTGAGGAGGCTCTAGAGTATTCATTACTTATGGGATTAGTTTTTTTTTTAAGTGACAGTTATAACTCAAACAGTTCCTTTTACATTTAAAGAGGAAGTCTTAAAGTATAAATTAATTTTAATGAGTAGTCTGTCTACTGATATATACATATATATCTTTAAAGACATTCCAACTGTACTTATCAACATCTGGAAGCAGTATTGGGCAAACCACATGCTTAGTTCCTAACTTCAAACATTTTTTGAAAGGAATCTTTTGTAAACTCTGGAAGGAGGCTGTGAATAGTTACCAGAAAGGCACACTTTTTGATATATTATAATGTCTGAATTGTTAGTCAAATATCTGAAACTGTCAACTCTAGAGCAATTGGAGCTTAGCAACAAGAGAAAAATATCAGCAAGAATGCAGATAGATTAAAAGAGCTGAATATACTACTGTACTCTGTGAAAGCCTTTCTTTCTTTTTCTCCCCTTTTCTTTCATTTCTCTCTGTCTCTCTCTCTCTAAATCTTTCTCTTTCTTTCTTCTACATTTCAGCAGCCACATAGATGGCACACGTTCCAAAAGATGAGGTTGATGATCCTTTGACCAATCAGAAGAATAACAAACTTTTATGGACAAGTGAAAGACTATTAAAACCCAGCTCCGCTGGAGGCTGTTATCCAAAGCAAATTAATGTAGAAACAGAAAACCGAATACTTCATGTTTTCACTTATAAGTGGAAGCTAACCATTGGGTACTCATGAACATAAAGGAGGCAACAACTGAAATTGGGGCCTACTGGAGGGGAGAAAGGATACAAAGGTTGAAAAACTACTGGGTACTATACTCAGTACCTGGGTGATGGGGTCATTTGTACCCCAAATCTCAGCATCATGCAATATACCCAGGTAGCAAATCTGTGTCAGAGGCATGTACCCTCTGACTCTAAAATAAAGTTAAAATAAAGAAACCACACGAGAAGATCAGAGTTAAGATAAATGAGTGGTATTAAAATGATGTTAGTCTGGGCTGTGTGGTTATGTTGTCCAGCCTGCCACCACTAGACTGTATGGAAGGTGGGTATCTTCTCCAGCCTCCCACCACTAGACCATTTCTGTATGTAAGGCAGTTCTCCTGTCTAGCCCACTGCTGCTGGACTCTCTTTCCTGTACGTAAGCCCTTAATAAATCCCAAGTCTTGTTAAAAAATGATGTTAATGATAATTTTGACTATGGAATAAATAACATTATGATGGGGAAAAAATAAAATCCAGCTCTACATGTTGAGACGCATGGGAGAAGTGGACAGAAAAGGAAAGAAAAGAGAGGAAGAAAGAAAAAAGAGAAAATATGCTTCAGAGGAAATATTCTACCAACAAAACAGATGCTAACAGACCAGGAACAGATGCTAACAGACCAGAAGCTGAGAATAGATTGGTAAAAAATAGGCAATGCAGAACTGGGTTCACAAGGTACATCAGAATCCATGAACTCACTAATTTGTTAATTCAGATCATGTTTATCAATATGATGTACCTGGCACTAGGAAAAGACTGGAGGATTCAAAGGGGGAATAAATACTGTCCCTGTCTCTGTCCCCCAGGTACATATTGATGATGTTGGGGATGGGAATGGTGGACACGTTTGCGATGTGTTTATGAGGCTGTACGCGTGTAAACAATACAGTAGGGATTCAAGGGAGGAGTTGTCACTTTTTCTTGGAAGAGGGGATCCTTTTCTAGACTTTTGAAGGATCCTTTTGAAATAAGCCTTTAAAATTGTGAACTTTTTTTGTTTCACGTTTTTAAAATGAGTTTCTAGTACAGTCCAATGGAAGTATTCAAAATAAGAATTAATCACCATACCAACCCCAATAATTAGTGATCATAATGCTGCCTGAGACACTTAAGAAAAGTTTTTGTGTTTAGTACAACTTGTTCTTTAAGCACATTCTGGCATAGGACATTGAATTAATAATTGTGTAATGAGTGAATAAATATGGCAAAGTTCTTGTCACCCAAAGGATTATCCTTTGATTGCCTGGATAATGTAATACTCATATTTAGGCCCTCTGTATTACAGAATTGTGAATTGCATATCTAGATAGGATATAGTTCAACCTGTATCCCAGGATTACTGTAGCTCACTATTGAAAAATAAGCACATTTATATGTTAGGAAAGAAGAGTAGAAGAGTGTAGGAACTGGCATTGGATCAGTCATGTTTTCAGAAAAATATTACCTGTGATTGGGAAATAACAGTGTGCAGGGAATTGTGATACAGCCCTGGCCTTATATTGCTACTCAGGAGGCATCACAGAGGGAGAATGAAAATCATTTACAAAGGTATGAAATTAATCTGAGAAGGCTGCTTCAGTGATGTCTCATCCTCAGAGGAAGATGGATGAAGCCAGTGTCTGGAGACCTTTCCTATCCGTGGAGTCCGTAATGTGCTGGGATTTTGAATTCTGTGGAGCTGTAATTCCTCTAGTTGGCTGTGCATTTGGATTTTTAGTGCTCATTCTAGACCCACTGCTCTGAGCTCAGGGCCAGGGACCCTATATTTATATAAAGTTCTCTAAATAACTTGGTTGATGAGCCAGGCTAATGATACATGAATAGCATGTTAATCGTATTACCTATGTAGATGTCATTCTTTGATTCTAAAATATAAAGTTGTGAAACAGGCTTTTTCTTCATTAAACTCATCTATAAGTCAGTCAATGTTGATAAAGAGGCGAACATCCCAAAACTCTAGGTTTAAGTTTCTGGCATTTTACCAACTTGTTATCTAGAAATTGTAGATTTTATATATAATAAACTCTTAAATTACCACAGTAATTCAAGATTTATAATGCATAGTTTGCATTATGGGGCTCATATTTTCACCTAATTTGTGGGGCTCTATAGCTCACTCTCTTGTAAGTTCACATTACCTGTCCCATATATATTCTGTGGGTGGGAAGTCATATTTTTTTTTTTGGTAATTCAGAATGCAGGTCAAAATGTTTGTGAGAACTACTCACTCTGCAAATGGAATGCATTGCAGCATATAAATCCAAAATATTATCATTATTATTGTTGACATTGTCTCTGCCTATTAATTATCTGAAGATCAGTTCATCCAGTAAATCCCAGCTTTAAAATTTAGATTATGAGAAATCTATATAATGTTAAATGGCTAGCTATCCTTTTTTTAAAAATTTGCCTTTTAATGTTTACGTGATTAAATGTATGAGGTGCAAAATTGTAACATACAGATGAATAGGTCACACATATAAAAAGAGACGCTATCTGGATCATTCTCTAATTCTAAGGGAATAGTTGAGGAGAAATAAGAGGAAATCTAAGTATACAAGTATGAAGCAATTTTAATGTACTGAAAGCAAGTTATATAAAATAAAGTGTTTTTGGAGATTAATTTTGTTTACATGCATTTTAAAAATTATGTTGTCAGATAAAGGCAATAAGGAATAATCAAATTATTTGAAAAGTATTACCTTAAACAAAAAATGCTTACTGATTCCATTTTAAAGATTTATAACATAAGTACAAGTTTCCCAACTAAGAAAAAAAGAGAAGTGATTCCTCCCTCCAGAGTACCTGATAATGCCTGAATAAGCAATGCAAATAAATATTTTAAATCTTCAGAAATTACCCTGAAAAATACAAATAATGCGGATATCCAAATATTCAGAAATCACTGCATAGATTGGGATAAATATACTGGTACTTAAAATTGGTTGATAAATCACCAGTGGAGTAACTAAAATATTTTAGACATTATAGGAAGATACATTGATATTTTCAAAGATGTTAGTATCTCAGAGACACTTTGCATAAATAAGTATTGCTAGTTACTGGACATAATAAAGTAGAATTATTCTAAAAGCTTTCCAAGGATAAAACTGTGTTAGTATACTGGTAGTAAAATGTATAATTAATAAAGATGCTGCAGCTGTATTTTCCCACAGTGAAATCCTTGCATAAGAGAAGTATCTATAATCCTGGTCTACAGAAATTATTCAAGATGTACTATTATGCTAAGAAATAGAAATAAAATTACCTCTGTCAAATTGTACCATAATGACATTAATATGATATTATAATATCTATCTCTTTTAAGAATTAGACGTTGTCTGTAGTTTTGGTATGAGGAGGTTCAATAAGAAAGATATTAAAATATGATTTGACCAGCAGAACTCCACTATGAGCTGAAAATTTAGATGATTTATAAACATTAATGGAATGGTGGCTGTCTCATTATGCTTATTTAGTAAGGGAAACAATTAAAATATGTACCTATTACAACGATGACTTTTGAGAGTAAAGAAATTCACATTAGCTGTTCAGATAGCTAGATACATCAGTATATTTCACAATATATTTTATTTCCCTGGTGCTTATGTATATATGGATATTATTGAACTTTATAATTCATTATCTCCATACAAAGAAGTAAACAAAACAAAGATACTTAACTAGTAAGACATGGCTGCTAAATGCATACACACCTTTTTTTTTTTTTTTAAACAAGTTTATACAGCCTGTTCTTGTTAAATACTTTAGCGAGAACTAGGTTTTAAAGCTTGATAATTATAGTTATCCATTCTGAAATGACATTTCTCGAGATTTTACTCCTTGTCACTTATATGTATTTAAGCTGGCCTACCTATCTTTGAACAGTATAGGCAAAGAAAAAAGAATATGGTATTAGAATTCACCTTCACTTGACGGAGATCCGGATGTGGTTATCTGGGTAAGAGCCCAGGATACTTGGATGGAGAGATGGGTTTGCTGGTTTACACTAGGAAGAGTGATGTATTTACCTCGATTCTGTTGAAAGTGGATAAAAGCAGTACCATCACTGTGACCTAGGAAAAGGGAAAATGTAAGCCCACTAATATGGAAGCCCATTCAGAAACATTTTCTGTGAACGATAGGAGGACCAGCCTCATCATATTCCTGCTTACTGATCCACATCTGCTGGAATGTGGACAGGCTGGCCAGGATGGAGCCCCCAATCCAAACAGAATACTTCCGCTCTGGGGGAGCTATGATCTTGATTTTCATGGTGCTGGGTGCCAGGGTTATGATTTCCTTCTGCATCCGGTCAGCAATGCCTGGGTACATGGTGCTCCCTCCAGATAACACGGTGTTGGCATAGAGATCCTTGCGAATATCCACATCGCACTTCATGATAGAGTTGAAGGTTGTCTCATGGATCCCACTGGACTCAACGCCCAGAAAGGAAGGCTGGAAGATGGCTTCAGGGCATCGGAAGCGTTCATTCCCAATGGTGATCACCTGCCCATCAGGAAGTTCATAGCTCCGTTCCAGTGAGGAGGATGCGGCTGCCCTGATCATCTCCTGCTCAAAGTCCAGGGCTACGTAGCACAGCTTCTCTTTGACATCTCGCACAATCTCCCGCTCAGCGGTGGTGGTGAAGTTATAGCCTCGCTCTGTCAGGATCTTCATGAGGTAATCAGTCAGGTCTCTGCCTGCCAGATCCAGCCGTAAAATGGCATGAGGCAGGGCATAACCTTCATAGATGGGCACGGTGTGAGTGACCCCATCCCCAGAATCCATCACAATGCCTGTGGTCCGTCCTGAGGCATAGAGGGACAGCACAGCCTGGATGGCCACATACATGGCTGGTGTGTTGAAAGCCTCGAACATGATCTGAGTCATCTTTTCCCGGTTGATCTTGGGGTTCAGAGGTGCCTCGGTGAGGAGGATGGGATGCTCATCTGGTGCCACACGGAGCTCATTGTAGAATGTGTGGTACCAGATCTTTTCCATATCATCCCAGTTGGTGACCACTCCATGCTCAATAGGATACTTCAGGGTCAGGACGCCTCTCTTGCTCTGAGCCTCATCTCCCACGTAGCAGTCCTTCTGGCCCATGCCTACCATAATGCCCTGGTGTCGAGGACGCCCTATTATGGAGGGGAACACAGCCCGGGGGGCATCGTCACCACCAAAGCCTGCCTTGCACATCCCTGACCCATTATCCACTACCAAGGCAGACAGCTCATCGTCAGTCATGGTGCTGGCCGAGATCTTCCGGACGAGTGAACAGGACAAGTGAATAGACGGTGAGTAAGAGAAAGTGAACAGGCCTAAAACACTCCAGAAATCCCTTCAGACAGGGGAGCCTGCACTGGGACTACAGGTATTTAAAGGAACACACTGACCCCACCCATGTCCTACTCCACCAGTTCCTAGCATTTCTGGGTGAGGTCACCTTTGAGGTATTAATGATGGTGATGATTATATAAACCATTAGATCTTTCTACATAAAGAGAAAATTGGCTGCCAAGTGGTCAAATCTCAGGTTCCTGTAATTAGGCAACCCACACATGACCATCAGCCTGCCTGGTGAGATCTCTAGATAACTATGATGATGCAGTGGGGGATATAAAAGCAAGATGAAAGAAAGCTGGTGCTAGGTATGGCAACACTGCTGGGAGGAAGCCTCCCTCCTTAGCGTCCTTGAGGGTTCACTTTCCCTACGCCAGCTTTACCTTTTCATTCTTAAGATATTGTTCTGATGAGGGGTCTTACCCTGCAATCTTCACTTTTTCAAGATTTTTGTTTCCATTAGATTCCTAATCCCACAGGATGTCATCATCGTAGAGACTGTTTTAGTAAATGAAAATAATAAATGGCTAAGGATGGCCTGATGGCTGTAATTACAATGCACTTGTGTCAAGCAAAAAGTAGAGATATTTAATAGACTTCTAATCCATCAGAGATCAAGCGAAAGCAATAGAATGATTACTAAAGTTAACCCCTATAGATATTTTTTTCTGATATAAATTTCTAACAACCAAATTTCATTAAACATTTACTGTGTCTAGACATTGTTCATAGAACCAGGTTCATTGGGTCCATGTTAATTGTAT
This sequence comes from Pongo pygmaeus, assembly GCF_028885625.2. Classification (NCBI taxonomy): domain Eukaryota; kingdom Metazoa; phylum Chordata; class Mammalia; order Primates; family Hominidae; genus Pongo; species Pongo pygmaeus. The sequence goes on from NC_072377.2 coordinate 62,773,792, forward strand.
AATGACTGAATGTCAACTATTTTGCATGATTTATTAAGATGCAGGTTATAAAAATTTATTTATTTGCAACAACTCTTGAGTTCTGCAACAATGAACAAAATGAAGTGATAAGACAAATTCGAAAAATTATATATTTAAACTAATCCTTAAAACATTTTGATCTTCAAGATACATATACTATAACATTAAACCTCTATGTAGTTATTAAAATCTATACAATTAGAATTATATTAGCTTTCCTTCCATTTCAAGATATATTACACCCTGATCACTTCATAGCAACAATTTGTTTGGATTCCATGTTTCATATAGAAATACAGACTACCTGAAAAGATGTGTATGATGGTAAAATGTAGGACATCAGCAATGTGTTACAGAGAAATAGCATTTAAGAAAGCTCATTACTTCTGCTCCCCTATGTGTTAGGCAAATAGAATATAATTATCTTTGTCAGCTCTTGTAAAGCAAAGAAATTTTCCATGTCTACATCTGAGTTCTCCAAAATCATCTTTATTTGGGTTCCTCATTCATTCATTTACCCAATAAAGCTTGCTTTGTAAGAGGTAGCACAGCCCCTATTTACTGGACAAAAAACACCCTCCAGCTCAAGGCCAGGAGAACTAGCCTGAGTCTTTGCCCAATGAGCCTCTTGGAGCGTCATGGTGTAGCACCAAGCTGTGAGCATCCAGCCCTCTTCTTTGTCTATACCTTGATATAGATTTATTTTATCCAGTGCTATAATATGCCTTCAAAACCTTTCTGGTGACAATCAGTCATGGCAGAATGTATGTTTCATCACAAGGTCCATGGTTTTGCTTTAGGGCTCACCAGAACGGTCCTTTCCTTTAATCTTTTCTGTAACTGCAAAATTCCTTCTTCAACAGTGTTAAAAACCTTCACACTGAATGGTTTTATGAACTTCCTTGTTATGTAGTACAACCAAGCTTTTGATTAAAACAACGTTTTATTGCTATAGGATGGTGCTCCTGGGAATTTTTTTTAATCCCATAACAAACTACATGCACATTTTACAAAATGGAAAAAATGAAATACACATTGTATTTAGCACAAATCCCCATTTATGAATGCTCCGGTCTGGAATATAAAACAAAGCCAAGTTGGTGGAAATGTTAGTGGAGGAGCCCACATAGTACCAAGTGCAGCCTTAGATCCTACACTTACTAGAGTGCTGTCCTTAGAATCACCTTGAACTAAGGGATATTTGGTACTGAGTCCACACAGCATAACTGATGCCTTGAGAGTGTGGCTGATGTGTGATTTTGCTAGAAGACTGTCTAGCCTGCTTTAATTCCGGTGTCCCAAGAGAAAATTTCATCAGTTATGTATTCTTAAAATAAGCTTATGCTCTTTTAATTAACTCTCAATAATGCAAGAGATGCTTATCACAATTCAACAGCCATTAAAAATGTCATCTGTTGAGCTGGTTAAATTTTTAAAAAGTAGTAAGAATTTGTGTTGAGTAAAACATAGGAAGGTGGGTTTACAAATACTGGGCTCTGGAAGCTGGGAGTAGTGGGTATTGTTCTTGGAGGTAACAGACTTTGTAACTGACCAGAATTTACAGATGTTTAATTAATTACCTAAACCTTTAGGGCCCTTCAAGGTTCACTCATGGAAGCCCAGAATATTCTTTTTCTTTTACATTTTGCCTACTTTGATTATCATGCAGATACACGAAACTAGAATGAGGTTTAAGTATGGGCATTAAATATGAAGACAACCAGTGGAAGCTACTGTGTCTCCTCGCCTTGTCTTTGTCAACCTTAGATTTTTCAAGCAATCCACAAACATTTATTAAACATCTCCTATGTTCTGGGCACTGGTGATATATCAATGAATAAAACACAGCCCTATTTTTAAAGAGTTCACTGTCTTGTGGGTGAAAGTCACCTTACCCCAGGCCGACAGGTGGCCGTTTGGCACTGATATGATACAGCCGGCTTATTTTCTGATAGGGCTCTGCCAGCACTGTTCCAGTCGTTAAAGATCTTGAATGTCACTCCCAGATACACAGATAACAGGTATACAACACGGGAGATGAGAGAAGGAGCTCAGGAAGACATAGAGGTGGAATGAGGGGCCCCTGAACCTGAGGTCAGGGCAAAGAGAAGGAGAGGCCAAAGGAGATGACCTCTGGGCTGAGTCTCAGAGAATGGGCAGGAGGCTGTCACTGGCCAGTGGAAGTAATATTGCAGGCATGAGCATCACAGCTTGGATGAAACCAGAGAATCAATTATGTGTTTGGAACTAGGATGAGCAGGAGGCTGCCAGCAGCCAGCGGAGGCAGTATTACAGCAGCACCAACAACTTGGATGAAATCAGAGAATCAACTATGTATTTGGAACTAGGTCTCTACACAGAATCAGCAAGAGTTTAGAGGCTTACAACAAGAGTTTGAATCTTCACAGGCATGTGGAAGGAAGAGGAACTCCAGCATTGGGTGTTGCTTTCCCTCCGGAGTACATGAGATCTGAGAAGAGGCTGTTACCCATGGGTCATGGAGGCCCTGTCTTAGTGATCATCTCCTGTTAGGCTCTCATCTGTTTAACTGAACTGCTGAGATTGAGCATTTTAATGAGGCCTCGTTCAGCCTCCACCCTAGGGATGAAATTTAGTACGTGGAGGTCAGCTGCCTTCCTCTCTGTCCTCACTTGATTCCTTCCTTGTGCACCACACCCTCTTTCCTTCTATCCTTGGCTGATTTTGCACACATGTCTACCTCTCTAGTGTAGTGATGCTCTGAGAATCTCCTTCAACTGTACTCTGCTCCTTAGTGTAGATTTGTAATGTGTTTCAGAAATAGATACATGAATGTGTAAGCAGTGTGATTGGTTTTCATTATATATTCATCTGTTCATTCATAGCTAGATATAGCTGACCACTTAACATAAAAAGTTAAAAAGTGTATTTATTTTGTGGTTAAATACTGCCTAAGGTTTATATTTCATATTGATAAAATGGCTTAAACATGGTATCTTACGATACGAAATAATCTCTCTGGAGATTATCTGCAGTTTGTAAGATACCATGTTTAAGCCATTTTATCTCTCTGGAAAAGAGAGATAAAATGGTAAAGATAATTACCATTACTTCTCTCTGGAGAAGTCTCAACATATGGCTTTAATAATTCTTACAAATAGTAAATCCACCAATAATAATTACTGATAGAGCTTACTGTGATTTTCTGTTTGTTTGAATATATAGAACTATGTAAAAAATGGCATGAAAAATCAGAAATACAACAAACACTTCCTCAAGTAAAACCTGACTCACCTATTTCCTGAGGCAGGCATGGGCAGAAAGGAGGAAAAAGTGGCTCTGGTGAGGTACATCTTGACCAGTTCCAGGATGCACTTGGAAGGAAAATCTGAGCATAAGAATCTTTTTATTGGTGCAGTTGACCACAGCTCTCAGCCCCTATCTGGTGCGAGCCCACTGTCTGTGAACAAAACCAGCTTTCACTCCACAGGGCAATAGCGCTCCCCCATGATGGATAAAGGGCCTAACACAGATTTTATGGCAGTTCTTCCTAACTAACTTTTAAAATATGCCATAGATCAGCTTTTGGCTATTTCAATTGACCTGTAAACAAAGTCGTTAAGAGGAAGAACAGATTCCTGTGTGTGGTGGATGAACCTTTGGAAATGCCTTGATTCTAAGGAAACGGGGGAAGAAACAGTTGTATAATTGGAAGCATCAATATTCACAGTTCAGCCGTTACTGATGGGAACCATGTATCATCCAACACAGATAAGCATCATGTTGTGTTCTGATCCTGAAAGGTGAAGGGGATAGCAATAAAAATAGTGATTACGGATCATGTAGCATGTGCCAGTCTCTACGCTAAATCCCTTACACATATCATTTCTTTAGTCTTCACGACAACCCTATGAGGTACCTAGGATTATCATCCCCATTTTAGAAGGAATAAACTGAAGCTTGAAGAGGAAACTGACCAAGGCTATATAGAGCCACCACGGTAGTGTCGGGATTTAGAACCCAAGACCAAGCCCTGAGCCCAATCTCTGCCCAACAATGAGCTAAAAGAAAGGGCACAGGGTACCTGGCTGGCTCCTAGTAAAAGTGGCAGCCAACAAGGACTGTCCCTGTGAAGTCTTTGTATTCCCTGTTGGGAAACAACATCTGAAGTTATCCAAATGCCATCTCAGAGTGAAAATCAGGCTGAATATTGGAATCAAGAGAAGAAAATAAAATAAAAATCTAGAGAACCATAGCAGGTCCTTCCATGTTATTAATATTAATATCAGGATATCTTACTCTCAAAATGGAGAAAACAAAATGACTAGTTAATGCCTGAATTGAGAAAGAAAGACATTTACAAGTAAAGAGGCAAATCTGCTATTATCTAAAATATGAAAATAATATGAGGGTGATTTCAGGAGGGGATAGTAGGATAGGCAAGGGGACTATTAAAAAGCAAAAACTAGATCAAGAAGACAGATGCATCCTTTGGATATCAGCCAAGGGAGAACTGCGGCCTGCCAGGTGTCAGCTTTCAGACCCCAAATGGCATTGTCTTCAAACGCCTAGATCTGACCATGACATGCCAAGGTGTGAATAGTAGAAAGTGGAGAAGGGGGCTCCACTTTAGGAAGTGGGGTGAGCCTGGGGTAATTGAGCAAATCTGTTGTCTCTAAAGCAGGCCAAGAGGGGAAGCCAATCCAGATGGACAGGAACCACCAGATTATAGAAGTGAAGGAAGTAAAAGTGGAGAACAGGAAATCAGGTCAAAAGAAAGGCCCTGATGATCAGACCACCGTAAAGAGTATGTCTTGGAGTCGGGACAAATCCACTTGGGAGCTGAGATAATTCACATTGCATGAGTGACCCAGGGCCTGCAAGGCTTTGAAGGGAAGATCTCACAGAGAGTTGGAGAGGAAATGACTCAATGCAGCTGTGACCTGATACAGACTAGGGCCAGAGAACACAGGTCATGAAAGGCTAATTTAAATCAATCCAGTCTGTCATAAAAGCACAAAGAAGAAAAAATGCTTTGCAGTTACTAAGTAATGGTCAGTATTTATTCTTCATTCCGGTGACAGCTTTGTGTCTGGCTTTGTGACAGCTTAGGTATCATGCCGGATTTCCTGCACATTTTCATGAAGACCATCTAGAAGCCCATGCCTGCTTATAACTGGCAAGATGGGATTATGGATTGTCAAGCAGCAGAACACACCCAGTGTCTCCTCTCCTACAGAGCGTCTGCTGCTATGGACATGTGCTGCCCCAGGAAAAGTCCACTGAAGGTGGATGATGCAGATGAAAAGGCTACTTCACTTTTGGAAGCTGCCTAATTCACTTCCAGGAGCAAACTTTTTGATTGGTAGGATATGACTCAGTGTAGGGTGTTTTTTCTTTTTTCTTTTTTTTTTGCCAAGGGAAACAGGCTTTTTGGGGATCTTAGGAGACACAGGTAAGAAATTATTTCAGGTATCTCAAATTAGTAAGGCTTCCTGAGGATATTTTTATTCTACTTTTGCTGACATCAAAGAAGCACTTTATCTCTTTTCAGAGCAAAAATGAAGGGGCAGGAAGGCCCTGTGAGGTGCAGTTCAGGGGAGGAGGGGAACAGAATTTATAAAAGAAATAGGAATCCTAGATGAAAGCAAGGACAACGGAATATTCGGACTTAAAACCTGCTTAATGATGGTTTCCCTTCCTTTAGTTGCCATGTCACCAAGTCCAGGAAAAATAGCGCTGAAGAAACTGCAGAAAAGACAATACTAGTATAACATTTGGTCTTAATGTATCTAAATGCCATCTGAGAGCAGAAACCAGGTGGAATCGTGAAGTCCAAAGAAAAAAACCAAATAAACTTCTAGAGAACCACAGCAAGTTCTTCCATGTTATTAATATTAATATCAGGATATCTTCCCCTTAAGATGGAGAAAAAGATATGTTCAGTTGATGATGCCTGGATGAGAAAGAAAGGCATTCTTTCTGGATTGCTTATTCAGTCCAGATCACAGCTTAGTGCAGAGTACGCAGACTGGGATCCTCAGCATGACTATGTTGGCCCACACAACGTCCTACAAACATTTTCGAATTTTTAGTTTATAATATTTGTAAAATAAGTAGATTTTTGAATTCCCACTTCTCTTATTAAAAAAAAAATGGAAAGATCAAGCAACACCGAGACCTTATTCCCAAACTAAGCTGAATAGCAGCTACTCCCCTCAGAAGAGGTGTGGATTCTCCATTTCCCCTTGGCCTCCATGTTCCTGTAGCATGGCTCCTATCCAAGAAGGACCACGAATGGAGGCAAGTGAATTCATGTGCAGTAAGCATGCATTTGAGGGTGGAGCATGCATTTCATGTGGAGAAAAGGACAAGTGGGAAGCCGGTGTTCTATGGTCCTTTTTGTTTTGGGGATGGATTGGTATTGGTATCTACAAGAACAGAATATAAAATACTATGTGGCCAAGTTTCTTTAATCATATGAAAAATGCCCAAATGTAACACTTAGTCTTGTTGATGGAAAGAGTCAGACTGTGTAAAATATTTGAAGAGATTTACTCTTAGCCAAATATGAGTGACCAAAGGCCTGTGACACAGCCCTCAGGAGATCCTGAGAACATGTGCCCAAAGTGGTCAGGGTACAGCTTAGCTTTATACATATTAGGGAGACATGAGACATCAATCAAATAAATGTAAGATGTACATTGGCTCAGTCCAGAAAGGCAGGACAACTGGAAGCGGGGCCTTTCAGGTCATGGGTAGATTCAAAGATTTTCTGATTGGCAATTGGCTGAAAGAGCTAAGTTACGGTCAAACACTTAGGAATGTCTGGGTTCAGATAAGGGGTTGTGGAGACCGAGGTTTTTTCATGCAGGTGAAGCCAGCAGGTAGCGGGCTTCAGAGAGAATAGATTGTAAATGTTTCTTATCAGACTTTAAGTCTGTTCTATCGGTATTTCCAAAAGGGAAGAGGGTAGAATGAGGCATGTCCGACTCCCCTTCCTATAATGGCCTGAACTAGTTTTTCAGTTTAGCTTTGGGATGCCCTTGCTGAAAGAAGGGGTCCTTTCAGATGGTTGGGGGGCCTAGAATTTTATTTTTGGTGAACAGTCTTCAGAATTTTATTTTTGGCTTGCAGTCTTTAGGAATTAAAAAGGAATACAATTCAGAAGATTGCAGGGCAGGAAGGGAGGTTCTGTCCCTCTTTGTTTTACTGAGGATGAGATATGGTGGAATGCATTTATGTGACAAAAGGAAGAATTTTAACTAACAATTAGAATAAAATTGCTGAGAATATAATAAAATAAAACTGTTTTCTGGTTAGTTGTTTTGTTACCACTTTGGAGAGAAAACTCAGAGGTCTGGCTCCTAGAATTTGTTTCTGTTTCTGTCTCTGGTAGGATGGGGTGAAAGAGACTGGAACAGGTTTTTAAATGATGTTATCACTTCTGGGGACTTTTTCTAAATTTTATTTCTTCTATTTTTTAGCAGGAGGGCTATCTCTATGAAAGAAATAGAAGCATTTTGACTTCTTCAGATCATTTTCCTCTGAAACTGGGTTCTTTGAAGCAGGGCACCCAAAGATGCCATAATATAAGAATTTGCCAAAGGAAAGCCTTGCTCAAAGCATTCAGGGCAAGCCCTCCTTCTTTTCACATCCAGTTACAAATGGGATCTGGGTCAAACTAGTAGAGTATCATAAATAGACTTTAGGACTAAACTTAAAGAGGAAGAATTCTTTTGTTGATATCCCTGGTTGAGATTAATGATATTTTCAGTTCCAACCAGAAAGGAAAAAAAGGGTTTCAGGTTAGATAAAAGGCTAATTGGAAATATTGTATAGAACATAGAAAAAATGCAAAATAATTTAGGAATATTTACCCAAGGGCAAGATTGCCATAAAAAGCAGAGTGAATGGGGAGAGATATGAGGCAGTTTCATTTATTTTATGAAATTCATATATTCATTTATGGAAATAAGAGATTAGAGTATGAGTCACATAAGAACATGTTGCTCCCTGTTTGAAAGCTTTTGATGACTTTCCATTAGCTGTTGAACAAAGTCTAAACTTCTTGGTATAGACTTTAAGGCCCTCTATTATCTGGCTCCGACCTACTTCCCCAGCCTGATATTTTAGTATCCTTTCTCCTCCCCTGCTCGTGAACCTTATGCTCCAGTCTTCGGAACTAATTGCTACTCCTAGAGAGCCTGTCACTCAGAATTGCTGACACTGCTTACTCCACCGGAAATGTCCTTCCCACCTTCTCTATCTTTCGACATTTGATCCATCTTTGAAAGCCCATCTTAGATGCTCACCAGTTTCCCCAGGAGGAATGAATCTGATGCATCTCTAAAGTCCCATAGCTTATATCGCTATTGTAGTTCTTTTCTCTTTTTGTTTTATATTATTTATGTATGTGGTTGTCTCCTTCACTACACTCTCTGTATCATCTTCACATTTTATTTCTAACAGTGTCTAGAACATGAATTTCCGACTGTAGTTGTTTACTCATTGACTATTGTACTTCCCATATTTATTTTTAAACTGAAGATTGATTGGGTTATGTTAACATTTCAACATGTTATAGATTTAATTTCTAGCTTAACATAGCTAAACCAAATTTATTAGTTTCTCTCAAGTGCTCTGTTTATATAAATGTTCTCAATATTTTGAAAAATCACTTAATTTTCTAATTTGAGAATTACATTTGACTCAACCATTTAATTCACTTATTTATTTATTTATTTATTTATTGAAACAGAGTCTCACTCTGCGCCCAGGCTGGAGTGCAGTGGCACAATCTCAGCTCACGGCAACCTCTGCCTCCCAGGCTCAACCAGTTCTTGTGCCTCAGCCTCCCGAGTAGCTAGGATTACAGGTGTGTGCCACCATGCCTGGCTAATTTTTTGTATTTTTAGTACAGACGGGATTTCGCCATGTTGGCCAGCCTGGTCTCGAACTCCTGGCCTCAAGTAATCTGCCCACCTCAGCCTCCCAAACTGCTGAGATTGTAGGCATGAGCCACCGTGCGCGGCCTCATTTAATTCACTTTTGAAAAACAAAGTATAGTATGACATCACATTCTACTGAATATTCTTTGGGATATTTCTTATAACCTTTGCTACTTTCTGCCCCTATTTGCTTTGCTTTAGTTCAGGCACTAGTCCCTTCATAGTTAGCTAATTTCCAGAGTACTTTGGTGAATAACTCTTCCAACCCCAAACCTTTCTAGAGACCATGGTCATAAAACTCTTAAGTCATGAATATTAAAATCTCCTGGGCTCCAAATTTGCTGCCACATAAAAACTAAAATTCTCTGCCTTGTGCTGGTCCTGCAGTAACTATGGAAACATAGTGATTAAGAATACAACTCTAGAATCTGGCAAAGCTAGATTTGTTCCCACACTTCCTAGGTTTGTAAGTGGGGTGTTTCAGAGCTTCCCAAGTCTGTTTCTTCCTCTGTAAATGGAAGATAATAATTGTATTTACCTCATAAAGTTGTCTTGGAATTGACCTGAGATGATGCCTCTAAAGTGTTTAGCAGTATGCATGGTAAGAGCAAAAGTTGAACAAAATATTAGCAACACTCATTGCATTTTCTGTGACTCTCCAGGATGCCTGCTCAGCTCTGGTCAGTGGAGCCTATTTACTGTGAAGCAGGGTCAAGAATGGTAGCACAACATTCCTGGCAGGTATCCTAATGGGTACTGAGCAAACCCCATGTATTGGGTAGGAATCTATTGTTAGCACAAGAAAAGGAAGGTTGGGATGGCTAAAGTGAGGTAGACAATTGGTGGAAGATACTGAAGCAAATACCTAGTGTTTGACTTGAGTGGTTTGAGTTCTGTAAACCAGGCAGAAGCTCATTCTATTGTGTCAGGTGTGGCAACATTCTCTACGGAAGCTAAATTGTTTTTTGGGATTCATTGATTTGGGCAGTGTCTAGATGTGAAGAAACAAGACAGGAGATGTCTCTTACCTATCTAGATGTAGTGCTTTTTTACTCCTGGGGTTTGGAGGTATGGGATGTTCTGTGTGCTCCTATGATGCACACTGACTTGATGCCCACTGGAGTTGTGTGGAGGAGCTGAGCACATCCCCGGAATGGGCTGGGAGACGATATGAAGGCTTCGCGTAAGTGACCCTGACTTCTGAAGCAGGCTCTTCTGCATAATCAGTGATGCTTATTGGCAGAAACTAGATACCTGTAACTAGATATCTGTGGGCCATTAGATGTCAGGAAAGGTTATTAGCATATTCTGAAGCACCTGTTCTGGCCATTTCTTACTGGGTTGAAAGTCATTGCCCTGTCCAACAAGGCTACTTTGTATACCTTGCGATTTGTTTCAGTTTAGAGCACAGGCATTTGTTTATGTAGTTAGAATTTTAAACACTGATGGAATAGTTTCTAATTTGTGCCTGAGAGTTTACACATAATCTGCGAGCATATAAAAATTTGCGATTCTATGTGGATGATGGTTTAAACATCAGCAGGGAAAAGTAATATGCTTTTATTGTATATTTTAGAATGCTGATTGAATTGGCTTCTCACTGTATTTGTCAAGGCTAGAACAGACAATGGCACTGCAGAATCTTATGTGCACAGAAGAAATCTACAGACATTCAGTGAGGGGAGGATTTAGTTCCATCAGATGGGCTTCCTGACATAATCGCAAAGGTAGCATGGAATAGAGAAAAGAACATTGGAGTGGTTCCAGGGCTCTAGGTGGTTTCAGATTTTTTACTGATCACTCAGGTGGCTTTGGGCAAGCCACTTAGCTTCGATAGACTTCTGTTTCCTCATCTGTAAAATGAAGTGAGGAGACTTCTTGTTAAGTTTGGCAGATTAAACACTTGGGTTTATCTACATGTTCTCTCCAAACACCACTAAACTTTGCAGTAAGGAAATAAAAAGACATTAAAAACAATGATAAAGAAAGCAGGACAATAACCATAACAGCAATAACATTTTTAAAGCAAGAGAGAGGTGAACCAGTGGTAACTCAGCTGCCCTGAGGAAACAGAGCCTCCGCGGAAGTTGGGGAGGCCCAGAAGCAAAAATGGTCTTACTAGACCAGAAAGTCCCAGAAAGACTCAGTAATGGAAACCTAGGAACTTCTAAAAGTGGGGACAAATTAGGGTCAGAAACAGGGAAATAGGCTGAAGATACGGATAAAAAAGCAAATTCATCAGAGAACTCCTCCCCAACCCTGCCCCATATCTCTGGAGCTTTAGCTGGGAAAGCTGGGCTGACTCACTTCTGGTGAATGTGGTCTGCTCTCCTCCTGTAGGCAAAGCCCAGGCTCTTACACTGTGGCTGGGCAGGGTTCCAAGAGGGCTAGTCAAGGCATGCAAAGACTTTTGAGGCCTAGGCTTGGAACTGACACAGTGTCTCTTCTATGCATTCAGTTGGGCAAAGGAAGTCACAAGTGTAGCTCAGATTCAAGAGCTGGGGAGGGATAGGGTCTACCTCTTGATGGACAGGGCTGCAAAGTCACATTGCAAAGGAATGTGGCTACAGGGAAAGAAAGAGTTGTGGCCAGTTTTGGAAGCAACCTTAAGGCACAATAAGGATGAGATTCCTGAAAAATTCAGTTTTCAAACTTGCACACTAAAAGTAAGGCCATAGGCAAAAAAAGATTGAGGTAGAAAATTCACAACTTATGCAAAGCACTAGTAAAGACAATAATTGATACTCAGGAAATTAACTTGTACTATTGAGGCAGGCTGCTTGTGGCTGGGGCCTGTTACAATTGTTGTGAAGTCAGAGGAATAATTGAGTGAGAATGTTAGTAACACATACACAAGAGCAGAGCTGGTAGGAACTCCCACAATGCAGTAGAAGTGGCCTTCTCAGTCAGTGTGGCTGCCCTGAAGGTGCCACAGAGACAATACCACCTGCCAGGAGTCAAGAGCCCCACAGGTGTGGGGTGTAGCCTCTTTGAGGGTGAAGCCCAGGTTTAAGTACTTGTTTTTAATTTTCAAACCACAGGCAAATGGTTTCTGTTGCCAGAGCAGCAACCATTAAAAACTTTTTCCTTTTCTACTGAAGGTTATACTTCTGCTCCACATCCTGTTTTCTTGAGCAGAGGAAGTATTACATATAAATTAATTCTGCATTATACTGACATAATTTTTCTATTTACCAACTGCGTAGGAGCTAATTTGTATTATAAAACCACATCTGTTGTAAAATAGACTCCACTGAGGAATTAAGTAAAAGTCTACATAGTGCATACAGAGGTCCTCAGCCTCCTTTCCCAACCTGCCTTCAAGAACATACTGGCAGCCAGGCTTTTATCACTTAGGCAAGAGGGTGGATGAGCCTAATTGGAAAGGCATACAGATATCAACTTTAGGGATCTCTCAGTCAAAAGCCCAGCCAAATCATCCTACAGAGCATCCTGTCTCCTTAAGGCACAGAGCTTCCAGTCAGCTTTTTATTGCCTTGCTTTTAAAGGTTAAGGGAAGGCCAAGGATATCAGCTATTTGACAAAAGCTTCTAATTTGAAAGACACAATCAACAGAAACAATGGGAACAAAAGGAAGAGAAAGGAGGTAGGGACAATGTAAGGAATAGAAACAAAGAAAAAGCTAACAAAAGCAAAACTATAAATAATATCCTCTGAGTATAAAAGATGATATTGCATACACAAAAGAAGAAGAGAATGTTATGAAAAAGAAATATTCCGAGAACAAAAAGAGCTCTTAGAGCTTAAAAAGAATATTGCACAAATGAAAATTTTAATAGAATTGTTGGAAGATAAAGTTGAGGAAATATCCCAGAAAGTATACCAAAATGATAGACACACAAAAAAAGGATTTTTTAAAAAAATTCAAGGATGAATCCAACAGGTACAATATCCAACTACTAGAAGTTACAGAAAGGAAAAAAAAAAAAGCAGAGGGAAGTATATTACAAAATAAATGAATTAAGAAAATTGCCCAGGACTGAGAGGCAAACCTATAGCTTGAACTGGTTAACTCACAGATAGGTGAAAGGACGCACATCACACCTTACATCATTGCAAGAGTTTAGAACGCTGGCAAAGAGAGAAGGTCCTAAGAGCTTTAACTGGAAAAAAACTCCCAATAATCACAACCATAAAAATGAAAACCCAAGTGTCATTAGTCTTGTCAATAGCAAAATGGGAAATTCAGAGGGAAAATGATATCCAGACTAGAGTTTTATACCCAGCCAATCTCACAATTAATATGAGGGAATAATAATAAAAGCCTTTTCAGACACATAAAGACTCAACATTTTATCTCCCGCCAACCTCTTCTTAGTTAATATCAGCCCATGTGCTCCAAGAAAACCAGAGGATATATCAAGAAAGAAGAAAACATGAGACCCTGAAAATAAAAACCTCAACTCAGAAGGTATGCCAAAGAAATCTCCAGGGCGACGGGGAGGGAGATGCAGATGCAATAGCTGTGAAACAAGCTTGGAGAGCAGCAAATCCCAGAAGTGGGGCACAGAGGCTCCAGAAAAATGTTACAAAGGGAAGGATGAAGGCTTACAGAATACCTGATTGCTTGAATGCATTGAAAAAATATTTATTCCTAGAAGTCTAGGAATGAATATTCATTAATATTGGATGAAGAAAATAGACTTTTATTGGCTGGGTGCAGTGGCTCATGCCTGTAATCCCAGCACTTTTGGAGGCCGAGGTGGGCGGATCACGAAGTCAGGAGATCAAGACCATCCTGGCTAACACACTGAAACCCCGTCTCTACTAAGAATACAAAAAAAAAAAAAAAAAAAAAAAATTAGCCAGACATGGTGACGGGAGCCTGTAGTCTCAGCTACTTGGGAGGCTGAAGCAGGAGAATGGCGTGAACCCGGGAGGCGGAGCTTGCAGTGAGCAGAGATCCTGCCACTGCACTCCAGCCTGGGTGGCAGAGCCAGATTCCGTCTCAAAAAAAAAAAAAAAAAAAAAAAAATTAGACCCTCATTAAAGCAGAAAAAATCTTTTGGTAATCTTACCATCCAGAGATAATCACTATTCTTATTTTTACATAGTTGAGATGTTTATGTATGTTAAATTTTGTATCTTGCTTTCTCACACATCCATATCGCAAACACTTCCTCTAAATTATATAAAACATAAGCAAGAAATAAGTTGATAAAGAGGAGCTTATGGTACATACCTTTTATAGGTCCTTTCCTTCTATAAGGTAAGATAATTAAATGAATTGGACTAGATACAATATTCTGAAATTGGGTGGATAGTGCCAATTTTAAATTATCCTGTCTACTTATCAAATCATGTTCATTTTTATTGGGTGGGGGCTCAGAATATGTGATCCTTGAAGAAATAAGCATCCATGTCTATGGAGACATGACATCACCTTTGGGAAAATGACTTTGTGACAATTTATCTTACTGTATTTGACAATAACAGTGACATGTTATATATGCAGAGTGCTGCTTATGAACTTTTAAGAGCTTTCCCTTGCTGTATCTCACTCAATTCTGACAATAACTCCATGAAGTAGGTAAATAGACAATTTTTTTGTATCCCAAAACATTAATATTTAATATCATGTAAATGTTACTAACAGTGTCTATCTTAACACCTTGCATTTGTTCAAGATAGTGCTTTCTCAGGTAATATTGCATGAGATTCTTTGTTTAGGAGAATTGGGCTATAGGAAATTCATGGAAATGCTGGAATTCTAATGGAAATTTCATGTCTTGCCTATTTCTCTCCATCCACCCATCCATCCATCCATCCATCCGTCTGTCCATGCATCCATCCATCCATTGACTTGTAGTCTGATGGCTATGAAAGAGGTCATATGGATTATCAGATAAGTCTTTTTGGCCAATTGTGGAATCATGTTTTAGTAATAACATGGGTTTCTCTTCTATTGCTCTGATGGTAGTTCCCTCAACCTTTTCCCTTGGAATAAAATAAAGTCTGGATAGTAGCATTTGCAGGACCCCAGCAAGGTTAGAGGTGGGAAGTGGGAAAGGCTGCTCCATTAAAACAGTGAGGAGGAAGAGCCATCTGATTTTATGCAACTACAAACTGAATCATGAACTGGTCCGGGATCTGCAGAACTTGATGGGCCAGTCAGAATAAAATGTCCTAGTCTTTTTAAACAACAGTTTCTTTGCCTAAAACACAGAAATAGAATTCACACCTATTTCAAAGGCATGTTGTGAAGATCAAAATAAATTTTTGCATCATTTTAAGATGTTTTGGAACCCTTGTGTTAAAGGAGTTGGAAGCTTTCTACCTCTGGTGCATGAAAAAGAATCAAAGTTCAGCCCATGCAGCCATGAAGAAGCTTGAGAAAGACCACCGCTAAGAATGGAAAGGGGGCCTATAACTCTGGTACACTACACTCCTGCAGCCCGAGAGCCAGCTTCTCCAAAAACTACAGGAAGGAAGTGCAAAATCCCTCTCTACACTCTTCTCAAAGCTCTTAGAGAAGTCCTTTTGGCTCTGTTATCCTCATGGGTTCTCTGTGTGTGTGTGCATGTAGGAATAACAGCATGTTTGGCTGGTGGAACACCTCTGTCTTCTGAACCCTGGTTCTTCTTGATTTTCCTTTAATTAGAGTTGATTTAATTATTAAAGTTTCCTATTTTTTTTTAAGAAGGCAAGGAGTTCTCTTGATTTATAATTTGCCTAGAGCTTATTGTTGTCTTGCTATGACCCAAAGAAAAGGGTGTGTGGAAAGAGAGGTCCTATCAGAGAGTTCTGAGGCCACTGATTGACCCTCCTCTTTCTACCCTAACTAAATATGAGAATAAAAGCAGCCAGCAAACATTTATTATCTTTATCAGAAACCTGGACTTTCAGTTTCATAGCACACACGTGAAATGGAGAAAACAAATTAACTGAAGGCACTGTAGACTCTGAGTCACATATACGTATTTTTAATTTTAAACAATTGCTTGTCACAAAACTCAAAGTACTTTTTTTTTTCTTTTCAGTGTAGGAACGTGGGAAATGAGTGCGTAGTGTGCCTGCAGGGCTTGGACCTTGTGCCCTTGGAGCTAGGAACACGGGGCTTTTGGGATTCTCTTTTTATCCCCTAGATGGCAGCAACATTCTTTAGTGCCTAACTGGTTAAAAAAAAAAAAAAAAAATCTATGGAAAAGCTGCAAGTCCTGCCTGTTTAGTCTTGGCTTTCAAATTTACATAGTACCTTTACTGTGCTATTTATGTGACTGCCTGGCTTAGTGAGTCTACTATTTATTAATGAGAATAAATGACTTTCTCCCTTGTATGGAAAAATAATGATTTTGTATATCCAGGTCTGTTGGTATCTCTAGACCAGGGTTTCTCGAATTGGCATGATTGACATTTTGGGCTGCATGATTCTTTGTGGTAGGGAGCTGTGCATTGAAAGATGTTTAGCAGCATCCTTGGCTTTTACCCACCCACTAGATTCCAGTGGTACTTCTCCCCTCCCCACCTCAGTCATGACAACCAAAAATGTCTCCAGATATTGCCAAATATTTCCCGGGGGGCAAAATCAGCCCTGGCTGAGAACCACTGAATTAGGTTGTTTTACTTATCTCCAAAGATTAGCCCCTGTATTACTATCATTTAATTTTGTAGGGATGGTTAAATTAAAGCATATCTACTTACACTTTTTCTTTTTTTTTTGAGATGGAGTCCTGCTCTGTCACTCAGGCTGGAGTGTAGTGGTGCGATCTTGGCTCACTACAACCTCTGCCTCCTGGGTTTAAGCAATTTTCCTGCCTCAGTCTCCCAAGCAGCTGGGATTACAGGTGCCCGCCACCATGCCCGGCTAATTTTTGTATTTTTACTAGAGATGGGGTTTCACCATGTTCACCAGGCTGATCTTGAACTCCTGACCTCAAGTGATGTGCCCACCTTGGCCTCTCTACTTATAATTTAAATATATTCTACTTTTTTATTTGTTTGCTTGGGGGATACTTTTTCTGGAGGAGAAAGAAATGAAACTGAAAAGACAAAGATAACATGTAAAGACGTTGCACATCTTACCTCCAAATGAGAAGATTGAGGTTTTCAAATTATAGCTTCCTATTAATAATAGCCACACATATATACTTTTGTTACTTTTTATTCCTTTTGATTTTAACTAGCCTGGCTGAATATGAATGATTGGAAGGAGAAAAGCAAAAGGGGGTTATACTTGAAAATTGTTTTAGTCGATGAAAAAGGCTCAAAGAATTATAGAAGGATTGTGGAGGTCACTCGGTCCAACTTGTGAGCCTTAAATCTGGGGTGCAGTAGTTACGGTGTAAGCTGAGGAGGAGCCAGGGCAGTATCATCACAGGTGCTCAGCCCAATGGCCTCTCCTTGGTGAGGAAGGTGAAGCCAATTTGAAAGCAAAGAGAGAGATTTGGTTCTCTGCAAAACAAACAAAACCAAAGCCAGTCCCTCCTCTACCCAATCTTCCATTGTAAATTCTGAGAAGGGAGCACCAGGCCTGGAGGATGCTGTGAGAACAGGACTCCTGAGGAATTAGATGCACCCGAGATGGTGATGGGACCCAGGTGTAATAACCAACACTCCACCTTCTATTAAATAGGAACTTTCTTCTAATTTGTTCCAAACACTCCCTATACTTGGAGAGCATTCCAGTGAAGTGGGTGGAGAAGGAAACAGATGTGAGACCAGATGCAGATCTGAACAAATTTGTTAGGTGAGTTCACGGATCCTTCCTTCTTTGGGAAGTGTTAGAGAAAGGAGGTAATTTCTGGAAACCAACCAAGTCAGTCTTGGAGATATATCCAGAGAACCCCATCAGCTATGAAGGGCCCATGTTCCCACCTTTAGAATAGATACGATCTACAAAATAGAGCAAATGCTTTTTCTGGCGAGGAAAGACAGAGGGCAGAAAATGAGGTCCAAATAGAATGGTTTGAGTTGTCTTCATCTGAGCCTAAACAGTTATGATGGAATCTCAGGAGGTGCCACATGGTATGAAAGGGTTTAATATTGAGTGAGCCTGGAGGAGGGACAGTATTGAAAGCCCAGCTCAGATGTACAGGATGTGTCTGTTCTTTAAAGATACTGATGCATTTCTCTTGAATTTTTCTACACTGCTGGGTCAAGCTATGTCAAGAATCTCTGTCTCATTGGGAAATGAGATATTTTCTATAATCTGTTTTTTTCTCTCATGATTCCCATCGAGTTAAAGGCTGACATCTCAACAAGCAGCTCAACAGCCCCAGAGAGAGAGAGAGAGCCCTTAGAGAGCTGGGCCCCAGGGAGAGACACATCTGAGGAACTCTCCCTGCATTGACTTGGCTTTGTGGCCTCTGTCCGAGGTTTCCAGATCTTATCAAATAGTGTCTCATTTGCACTGCAGTGCATGTCACAAAGCCCTGTGGATGAAAAGGAGGTGACAGCAAAAAAGGTTAACAGCACACTGGGGACAGTGCCAGGAATGGAACTTGATTCCTTAATTCTTGTTCCAGAACCCAAGCAGCCTGGCTTTGCCAGGGCCAGCCTGGGTCTTTTCATAGAGCTGTCATTTGGCTTTTGGTCATTTATATACGATTTGCTAACTGTTCATAATTCCAGTGCAATTTTGCTCAGAACATGGGAAGCAAAGACAGCAAAACAAGGGGCTCTTATGTTTTTCTGTGCTGTCATCAGTGGATGAAGTTGGCTGGGCAAGAGTACAAGCTTTTTCTTGCTACACTTGATGGAGTTTCCTTTTTTAAATGAACATTTTTAGGGAGAAAATGTCAGTGTGCAGGGTAAATGCAGAATGCCCTGTTAAATATTTAAAACATAGCATTTATCCATTGATTTTGGCAGGATTAGAGTCAATAGATTAATCATTCAGTCAACAAATATTTAAATAGATGCAAATCATTCATTGCTCTCAGAGCTACTCCTAGCCCCCAATAAGTCTTTGTGCAAAATAGAAAAAGGGGGTCCTCTGGGCAGAAACAGTTCTGCACCAGGCCACATGACTTCAGTCCCTAGCTCTCAGTCATGTGCCTTTGTGCGGTGTACAAACTGTGCAACTGTACATGACTGTACATTGAGAGAGAGAGTGGGCCATATATTATGCCATTAGAGTGGAAAGTGTCCTGAAAAATTAGGTCTTGAGCAGAATTTAAAGAAAAAGACCCTCTTTTTGGGGCATGGCAAACAGAAGGAAGTAAGTTGCTTATTCTAAGGGAAAAACTACAAAGGCTTGCTGGGGTTTTGCCCCTAAATTCTTTACCCCTACTCCTGGGATAATACAGCCTCCTCTGGGCTGTAGGAATAATCCTGGATGTAAGGAGAAGGAAAAGAAGGACCTGAGGACTCAGTATTGAATGAATCTCATCTTTCAGCTTCATGGTGATATCTCATGTCCATCTAAGTACAGACTGATGTTTTTTGGTTCCTGCCCTATCTTCAGAATTCTCTTAGTGGTGGAATTTGTGCCTGTTTTTTACCCCTCATTTTCCCCTCTCCTTAGGATCCTACCTGAACCCTTGACTGGTGCCCTATGACCATTTGCTGTGTTCTCCTAATGCCACATACCTTTCTGACTCCCGGGAAGCCTTTATGCCTCCAGGAAACTACCACAAGGAATTCTGACAATGGCTTCACCTGTTAGGGTGACTGCCTGCATCAAGGGCTCATTTTAGACCTATAAATCCTATTCGTGTTTCCTATCTTTTACTCCATGGATCTATTTCCTGGTTTTGGACAAATCTTTAGAACCATAGTTCTCAAAAAAGAATGCTTATTAGAACTGCCTAGGGTGCTTTGAAAAACTTGGGTGCCGAGATACACTTCTGCCTACTGAAATTAGAATGTCTGGGGAGGCACAGGCACCTGTATCTTTAAACCTCCATAAGTTATTTCTACAGGCAGGCAGGCATGGTTGAGAACACTGTTTAGAATCACATCCCCACATTTGTCTACTCTTTTTTTGTTGTTTGTTTGTTTTCTTTACCTCTCCTTCATTTCTGAAGTTCGCTCTTTGATTAGTCAGCTTTTTTGTGTGTGTTTCTATGTTGAGACGTATGGCCTTCACCTAGACTCATGAGTCTGATTGCACTAATTTTTCCCGGGCCAGCCTGGCTCACCACCAGACAAGCTTAAATTATGATTATGTTTTGGAGCCAGAAGGCTGAGAGGGCTATCTGGAGACCCAAAGTTAGCCTTTTGTGGTTTCTTTATCCTGTAATTCTAATAAATGCAATTCATCAACCTGTCTTGCACAGGAAAGAACATTCTTTGTAGGCAGACCTCAACTTATGAATGGATTATGTTCCAAAAATTTGTTTGTGGTCAGTTGTTAGGGACATAGAACTCTATTCCCAGAATAACAAAGTTACAAAGGAAAGTTTCAGGTCACAATAGTCTACTGAGTCTTTGAAAAGCTGAACTTTAGAACGAATAGAGCCAAAGGCTCAAGTCTGTGATTAGGCTGAACCACATGAAATTGACATTTTTGTATGTCAAAAATGGTTGAATATTGGCAATTTTCTGTAGGCTCAACCAATAATATGTTTTGGTTTAGGGAGGGGGAAAACATTTTAAGTGCTAGATTAGAGTGTTTCAGAACAGTTCATGCTTATCAAGATTCTAAGAGGACCCTAAAGGACTACCTCCTTTTTAAAAAGTCCTTGCACCCCCTTCAGTCTCCTTCCTTCTAGCCAGGTAAAATGTAAGCAAAGACAGCACAGGCCTTCTGAGGGAGCAGACAGACAAATGAGGAGGGCTTTAGCAGTTGTGGACTTCTATTGATTTTGCTGGTGAATGGGGTGGGGCAGAGGTGTCTAGGTGAGCAGGAGGGAGATGAGGTTCTTATGTTGGCAGCCTCCAGATGAGCAGATGTTTCTACAGAAACCTTTCAGGTACTGTGTGGAAAATCCTGCCCTGCCCTTTCCTCCTGGGGTAGGGGACAGCAGCGGTTGGGGTGCTGTCAGGAGCAGGGCAGACTGCAGGCATAAGCTGAAGAGTAGCATCATTGCCACACCCATGGGTCACATGACTGCGGAGAGTGTGGATGTGAGGCCAGTGAAAGTTATCTGCCTGGAGAATTGACAAGTATGTTGTTTGGATGGGTCAAAGTTTATGTGCCTCACTTAGTGTGCATCGCCTTGCAATAGAAATTGTACATTTTAGACAGTGAATGGATTACTTTGTGAGTCACAAAGCTGCTGTATGTCCTTTCCTTACTTATGTAGGAAAGGCCATTCTGCTTTTAGAACTCCAGATAAATGCCTTATACATAGTAGGGATGTGCTAAGGATTGCCTGGGAACAATCATTTTTTTTCTTATGGAAAGCTCAAAGGTCATGTGTGTAATTCCTCTGGAGGAAAATGTGGCAGTTGTCGGAAAAATTTTCATACATTTGTATTGCTTAGGAAACTGACTGCTTTAGAAGAAGGCTGTATGTTCATTTAGAAAACAATGGGTTTCTTTATTTTAACGTTAATTGTATATTTGATATAGGAGAACACATTTTTCACTGATGCTTATCCTTTCTCTAATAATCCAAGTTCCTATCTTGACTCTACACAAATTAAAATTCGATTTGTAGCCAACATTCACTCAATAAAGGGGCTTGAGAATTGTGCTGCTCCAAATGAATTCTAGGTCAACAAGGGGAAATCTTTGCACCCTTCTGGAGTTGACTGTCTGAGGACAACTGCAGATTTACATTTAGAACAGATGAGAATGGAAACAGAATGTGATTAAAAAAGATTCGACTGTGAGGACTGCAAAGATTATGGAAGCTCCTTTTTTCCTCCTTAGTGAAGCATAAGTAAATAGAAAAATTGGAGTCCATGTACAGGAGCCTTCACAAAAGTCTGGGTCACATCCTTCAAAAGAAATGAATGTAGCAGCAAATGGATGATTACAAATTCCATGGACTCTGAAAAGTAGTCTGATCTCTTAGCTTTTGCAGTGATTTCCATAATGTATTTTACTTCACCATGACATCTTAATGCCATACGTTGCCTGTTTTCACCCATGAGGTCAATTCTGAATCACTTTGTGCAATTATGTAAAGTACAAGAAAATAATGTTACTGTCAGCCATTTTTGAAAATCTTCCCGTGATAGAGCCTCACTCTAGACTAGTAACACTGTATTGTTCTTTCAATTTTGTACTGTATTTTAGAATACATTAAAAATGTTTCTAGGCATCTTTTAAAAATGATTTCTAATATACCTCTTTCCAAGTTTTGTTTATTATTAAGATAGTCCAGAGTGGTCTTTAACAATTTTAATAAAAGTCTATGAGCATTGCTCACTGGCTATTTCCAGACTGGAGCCAATCTGACTATAGAAGAGATCATTCTATTTCTATATAGTAGCACCAACGAAACATAGGCACACACTGTTATCCGTGCTGTGACAGTCTCTGGAGCCTTTTGCTTCAGCCTCAGACAAGGGGAGAAATCATATCAGCTTTGCTCATCCTCTTTCATCTGTGATTATGTTACTTACACAGCAAGAGGTATGGACCGATCCAAGGCACATGCAGAAAGTGTCTGTCTTGTAATTTGGGCGTGTCCAGGGCTGAGATAGGGGCTGGGAAAAGGCAGAGATGAGAAGCCTCTTTCTAAGAGCATAATCAGATTAAACTTCTCAGAGGAGTATAACTAAAATAGTGTTTTCACTGTGGGTACATGGATTTATATAGACTGTTCAGAAAATAGAGTGTGTAGGTAAAAAGGCAGAGATGCAGCATATAGGAAATAGACAGATAAGTGATTCTAGCCTTAATTAGTGAAGGGCATAGCTAGTATTGAAAGGATAAAAATTCAGTAGATAAGAACTATAAACCAAGTGAATTTTAGGCAAGTTTTAGTCAGATACCAAAGATAAAGGCCATATTCTCAAGGGCAATAGGGCATTGCAGAAGATTCAGTTATTGAATGTCAGTGTTCAAAGAGCAGAGACCTAGCACACAAGTGGAGATGGTATATCATGAGTGAAGGAGTTATCAATACTGTCAAATGCTGCTGAGAGGAAAAGCAAGATGGTGGTAGAGATTGATCACTAGATTTGGCCAGATAGATGGAGATCAATCTATCAATTATCTATCTATCTATCTTATATTATATATACATACACATAAACAGAACATACATCATACAAACAGAAATTGAATAATATTATTAGAAAACCTGATCATGCAGCCCTTTACATATTTTTTGCAGATTTTTAAAAAATCTCATTGATTTGTAGGTTGATGTTGTATTAATTGTTGCACAATAATTCAGGTATTCTCATATTCATGGAGCACCTTGTACCTCATATTTCTTGAAATGTCAAAGGCATTAGGAAGAAAGTATAAATTTTTATTAGAATTTTATTGCAATACTTAATAAATTGACTATGCTGTCATTAATTTTGATCTTTGGTAAGAATTCATAGGGCATATGAGTAATTATTTTTCCTATTAGAATTCAACTGTCATAACTCTATTCAGAATCAGAATCATTGTAGAATTTTTGAGCTAACAGGGTTGAAAGACAAAAGAGTCTTAAAACAGAAAAGCAATTTGATGTAATAAAAAGAAAATTGGCTTGAAGTTTAAAAACTTGGGTGTAAATTCTAGCTCCATAACTTACTATTTGATTTTTTGTGAGTTTGTGGAGTCTCAGTTTTCTAACCCATAAGATGAGCATAGCTAGCATTTACATGCTTGTGGGAAGGGTCAAATCAGGTAATGTATATAAAGCACATAGTGCATGCCTGATGTGGACTAGGAATTCACATCATGTTGGTTGCCCTCCTTCATCGCTCCCAAAGTCCCAAAGGTAGAGTAGCCCAGCCAGGACTAGAGCCAGGCCTCCTGACTTGATTTCCGAACTTGCCCATTTCTAATAATTTGCTCCTGTCTTGAAAAATGTTAATTTCTCCAATGAGCCATCATGATTGTGAATGGAGATGAAGGCAGGGAAGCCTCTTGCCTCGTGTGCTTTGGCTCTGCAGTCATAGCCACTGAGACCCTCACGTGGAAGTTGGGTGTAACATGGAAACTATCCAAAAATAATCAGAAAGAGGCTGCTCTGTGCTTCAAGGAGTTTTCATATAACATAAGCATTAGTGCTCATTGTGTAGGGAAATTTAAGTGAGAGTCGGTGTATGACATTCACTCCATTCTCAAATTACTGGTCTTTCAAAGTACTGAGGGGCCTGGGCTAGCTTTTTGTCATCTATTGCCAAAGGAAAAAAGATGTTTTCTCAACAGATACAGTAACTGATGAAGTTCATGATGGCTGCCACCATTCCTGTGTACTCATGCATATTTTTAAGTCATGCACTTTGTGCATTCCCATCTCTACATCTTGGCCTATATCTTCCCTGTTTTTCCTCCTTTCTCTGCCCACTGGAAATCACCTTTACTCTCTTTGAGACTTATGCATCCATCCTCAGAAGCTAGCTGCATTCCAATTTTTTTTTTTTGAAAAGCCCAACACCGAAGAAAGTTCTCCATCCTTAGAACAATGGATAACCATTTAATCTAAAGAATAAAGCTATGCATAGTTTGACAGAAAGACCACACCGATCACAATTCCCCTGTGGCTCTCTATTCTTCTAAAATTTATACTGATGACAAACAGGACTCTTCATGGGTCATCTTAGGACCAGTAATGACAGAAATAAAACTTATAGGCCTGGATCATTAGTTTCAAGAAAATATATTCAGCACCATCAATGATATGAAGTAGCACAGACAAAGGGTACCTTTGAGCCCCTCTGCCCCCCATCTAGGGTGATGGCTCTGGGTGGTGCTGATGGTTAGCAGCCCATCAAACTGAAGAATCTGTGAGTTAGGATAAAGAATTTTATTCTTTTCCCAGCCAAAGGACTATGTCACTGCAAAGATAGCTCCTGCTTATATGTAAATCAATAACTCTGGTACTCAGTAAACTTAGGGGCTAATGCTAAAATTAAAGCTTAGTTATGAGACCACATTGGAGAGTGTAGAGTCTTGCTCATTGCCTGTTCTCACAGGCTGGCCAAACCTAGGGGAGCCATAATAAATGCTGATATAGTGGGTTGTCATGCAAAGAGCATGCACGATGGGAGCAGAAAGATCCAAGTTCAAGCCCTGACTCCTGACACAGTGGCTAGTTGTGTGTTCTTGGGCAAGAGAGTTGATTTCCGTGTCTCAGTCTCCTCATCTGTTAAATGGTGGAAAGTTTGGCTTCTGCTTGGTTTCGCCTGGGTGCATTCATATTGAGGTAGGAGGTGGGACTTGACTCCAGAGGTGGAGCTTGGACACTGGACCAAACTGAGGACTTGCTAAAACAGGGACAGGGTGGAAGCAGCTTCCCATAAGACATGCCCACCAGTGTGCCCTGTCAGTTTACCATTGCCATGGCAACACCCTGAGGCTACCTCCCCTTTTCATGGCAATAACCCAACAACCCAGAAGTTACCACTTATTTTTCTAGAAATTTCTGCATAATACACCCCTCAATTTGCATATAATTAAAAGTGGATATAAATATGACTACAGAACTGCCTCTGAGCTGCTACTCTGGGCACACTGGCTATGGGGTAGCCCTGTTAAGCAAGGAGCAGTGCCTCTGCTGTGGCTGCCCACTGACGTTTCAATAAAAGTTGTTGTCTAACACCACTAGCTCACCCTTGAATTATTTCCTGGATGAAGCCAAGAACCTTCTTTTGGGGATCACCTGCCCTGCATCAATGTTACTGAATTCAGCTGGCTTGTCAGCTGAGGGTTGGTTTATATTCTCAAATTTGCCTCATTTTCTTCCACTCTTAGTTGAGGGCAAAACCAGAAATGTAGTCTGGGTGATATTCTGCCTGTATCCATTCATTTGTACCCAAAGAACTGGATGGTCAGAGGATTCATGAAGTTGAAAAAAGATGCCTTGTTGACACTTGAGTTTAAGTCAAGTTGTCTTGAGTCTGCAAGGTAGAGAGGGCCCTGCTGGCTTCACCATGTTCAGCAGCTGTGAAGTTGTTTCTCTCAGGACAAATGATGGTTGCAGACCTTTTAGAAACATTTCATCCTTAGAAGTCTAGCATTGATTTTTTTTTAAAAAACATCTTTTGAACATTACTGTCATCACTTATGAAATGTGGATAATAATACCTCCCTCTCAGGACAGCTGTGAAAGTTCACAATAGAACTGAAACGCTTCACACATATTATGTGTTTGTTTTATCCAAAGGGACGAGGTTGACTATGAGAGGATGTGCATGCTAGGAGGTAGCAGAATTCATAGTTTTGCTTTTGTTTTTTTGCTTATACAAGAATTGTGTTCTTGTAGGAACCTTGATAGGATTAGCCAAGAACATTTTTCTATCCGTGAAGCACTGCATAACTGCCTGTTACCATTCTCCATTTTGACAGCTGATGGGGTTTGCTGAGCCACAACATTGTGTCTGTGGTTCCTGACCTTATGATGCTTGTATGGGCATGTGGGGGATGTGAGTTTCTTGATTCTACTGCCACCTCTTCTATTCTCTTGCTGTGAACCAGAGTGCTGGTCTCTGATCTGATGGAGTCAGTGGTGACTGGTGTTGGAGGGGGATCGTCTGCTGTGGGTCCAGGCAGTCTCTCATGTGCTGTGATACCCCCTTTGAGGTAAGTGGAGCCACATTTCTTTCCTGGCAGCTGCAGACCTCAAGCATCAGCAGAGAGCTTTGAAGTTTTCTGGGGAGCTGGAAAGATATTTCATTAAGAAAAGGAATTATTATTGCTTCCTGACTTTGGTGAGTTAGCAATGGTCTGGTGAATTTGGAAAGCAGCAGTGGACTTCTTGTTTAATTGTCTTGATTTATTTTTAATAAAAAATGAAAACTCCTCTAGCTAAATATGATCAGCAAAAATAAACAAAACAAGACAGACAAAACTCTGGCTTTTATTTTGCTAGAGTTGTACAAACGTATATTTGCAAATCAGAAAGTAAATAAAAACAAATGAAAAATGTGTGTGATTCTGTAGTTCTCACAACATGCAGCAGGAATTTAAATGATATTAAATTAACTGAAATACATTTGTATTATGTCTTCAGAGTTCATTTTTAACCTCTATTCTCTTTTGAATAGGTCTTGGGGTAGGGGTTGTTTTAAGATTGACCCAAATTTAGCCTTCCAACATTTCCCCTAACTATTGCAGAATCCCTCCTCCTTCCTTTCCTCCTCCTCCTCCTCCCATTCCTTCTCCTCCTCCTAATAATGGATGTTTCCTTCTCCTCTGTCTCTGTGTGAGGAATAGCTCTCTTCCCTAATTGCATGCACAGTGTGGTGGTATTGCTTTTGCTGGCAATAGGAATGATCATGTGCAGACATGGGTTTTACAAATGTGAATTTTATAGTGGGCTTTTAATTGATGCAAGGGAGACAGAGTAGATATAGCTGATATAGCTGGCATGCTTGATTAAAACATCATATTGATGTGGCTAATATTTGGCCACAGCTTATCAGACTTTGATTGCATTGTGTTAGGTGAGATGGGGCAATTTACAATATAGACTCCACTTAATGAGTCTGCAGAAGTGTACCATGAGGGATGCAGACAATAGAAATACAGTGGGGCGCCCCCTCTCCTTGATGAAGTGATCAGGAGACGAAATCATGCAGGAGTAGGATCCATTGACTTCTTGAAGGGCATCTAGGCTTTGAGTGGTGAAAGGACGAGAAAGGGTATTTCAGGCAGAGAGACTGCAGAGACAAGTTAGGAAGGTCCAGAACCCAGAGGTATAACTCGGGGAGAGTGAATAGACCGATTAAATTAAAGCAGGATTAGCAGATAAGAGCTTAGAAGGTGAATGAGGAACAGTGAGTTGGGAAAGGCAAGGGTTGAAAGATGGAAGTGGAGAGAAAAGCTGGGAAAAGGAGACCCAGGTCAAACATCTAAAAACAAAACCCTCATGAAAGTTAAGGGATCAAGGATTCAGGGAGAATAGAGCACAGAGATCAGAGAATCAGGCAGAAGTGGAATTAAAAGATAGCCTTACATTAAAGGCAGGGTTGAGAAAAGGGATAAAGGCAAGTGTTTCCTTCCTGACCTCAAACACTGACTGCCTCCTCTTTCTGCCGGAAGGCTGGCAGTGCTTTGGGTCTCTGGAGCACAGTTTAACCCAATGATCAAGCACATGGATTTGGTTAATCCTGGGTTCACCATGTGAGTTCTGTGACCTAAGGCAGATTAACCGTGTTGTGCTTCAACATTCCCATCAGTGAAATGGGAGAAAATAATAGTTCCTTCCTTAGAGTTGTTGAGATAATGAAGATTACAGTCAAAACACAGTAAGTGCTTGACCACTATCTGGTCATTGGCTGTTACTGAGGCTCTTTTTTGCTGCAATGTTTTCTGGAATTGGAGACCTGGCTTGGAGATCTAGCATGGTTTTGAAAGAAAGGACAAGCAGCATTTAAAAAATTAGAAACCAAATCCCTACTGTAGTCTAGCTAACTGGTTCCTTTATGCTAAAAATTGGACAAGGATTGGAAAACTCCCCTCTCCCAGACCCTCTGTGTGCCCATGGATGGTACATAGCAATCCTCTTTTCTGTTAGTTTCCAGGGAACATTAAAACAGGGTATGTGGGTTAGACTTTAGCTGAAATACGGAGACAACATGAAAAGCTTGTAAGGCTACCAGTGAATTGAGAAGGTATCACTAATTTTCTGAATGCAGAAGGCTGTGCTGAGTATCCATAGTTCTCCTACGGAGAGGAAATTAAATTCACTGGCTAAGATGATGTGACTGACAGAGTACTATGTGCTCTCCCATACACGATCTCATTTAGCCCCCTGTCACTATCCCATGAGAAAGGAATCATTATTCTCATTTTGCAGACGAGAAAACAATTTGAGAGCCATTCGGTTACATGTATAAGGACAAATAGCTAGTAGGTGACTCTTAATCTATGTCCCCTGTAATGAAACATTAAAAACAATGTTTTGCTCTCCTCCCTCTGAGAAAAATAGAGTGTTTTTTTCTCTTAAAATATTAGAGGAGCTGGGTGATTGCTTAGCATGTCTTCCTAACCTCTACCCTTGTGATTGCAGGTCCTGAATTTCTGCTGATCATAGTAGCTGATGAGAAATGTCTGTGGCATAGTAGCAAGTCTCTCTGAACAATTTAGAATGGATGTTCATAAATTAAGGGCATAGATGTCAAAACTGTCATTCCCTGCCTATGAGATGGAGAAAACTGATTTTATCAGGAGGTAAACTGGTATGTGAAGGTACAGTTTGTAAAACTGTGCCCTACGATCTGAGCTAGATTCTTCCGAAGACTAATTCATTTTGAAAACTTTATACTAGTGTGAAAAAGTTTTTGGTATAAGAGTTGGTGCCTAATTCAAATGGTCAAAACAATTACCCCAGCCTGGCTCCTCATCCTTCAGTAATTTGTGCTCCCAGCTGGATACCAACCAGCCTTACGGGATGCTTAGTTGGTTGCCTGCATTAGCTGTCAGAGAACCTTATAGAGGAGGAGAAGACCCTTGTGTCTGGGGCTGTCCTGCTGGAAACTCACATCTTGTTTGCCCCAGAGGAGGGTGAAGGGCTCATGATGCTGCCTGCAGTTTAGCTCTGGGGTTTGCCGGCCCCCCGTCCCCTAATCCACCATCCTGTAGAGAAGGGGAGGGTCAGTCTGGTTAGAGGATGATCTGAGAAGGAGTCTTTAGTCTTAAGGGTCAGTCTTTGCTGACTTTCAGGCCTGGATTTAGCCTTAAGCCCATTGTATAAGGCACAAAATATCACTTTATACCACTAGACAATGGCCAGCTACTCCCCGCCCAAGCCTACAAGCTGAAGGGCCTCTCTTAACATATCCTTAGGTTTTTGATGGGGATTTTTAGTCAAGGCATATTAGTTTTTATTCCAAATGCATTTATTTGAGAGGAAATACACGTTCACAGAAAAGTAACAAAAAGCTACAAAAAGGCATAATGTGAAAATTGTGTATTTCAACCATTCTGTGCTCAGAATCCAGTTTCCCACTCCAGAGCTCATCACTATTACCCTTTTCTTATTCTATTTTCTGGGGATATTCTATATATAAGCAAAACTACATGGATAAAGACCTGGCTTTTATTCTTATTGTCTTTGGTTTCTTTTCTTTTTTTTATGTGTATGAATGCTCTTGACTTTAAAGATTTTTCATTTAACAAAATATCTTGCATGGCAATTCTTATAAACCTGTGTATTAGTCCTGGCTCTCCAGAGAAACAGAACCAATAGGATATGTGTGTGTGTGTGTGTGTGTGCGCACACACATGTGCACGTGTGCATGTATATTTATTACAAAAAAATTGGCTGCCACCATCGTGGAGGCTGAGAAGTTCCAAAATCTGCAGTTGGCAAGCTGGAGACCCAGGAGAGCTGGTTGATAAGTTCTAGTCTGAAAGCTGACAGGCTCAAGACCCAAGAAGAGCTGACGTTTCAGTCTGAGTCTGAAGGGCAGAAAAAAACAATGTTCCAGCTAAGCATTCAGGTAGGAGGAATTCCCCCTTACCCGTGGGGAAAATTTTTTTTACTCAGCTTTTTTGTTTAATTCAGGCCTTCACATGATTGGATGAGGCCCGTGACTTTTCCAGCTTCTTGAGCTTCATTCCTGGCATTATTTGGCTCATGGATCATTCTTCCGTCTTCAGAGCCATCAGGATAGCATCTTCAAATTCTCTCTGCTTTGTTGTCACATTATCTGCTCTTCTGTCTCTGTGTCAAATCTCCCTCTGTCTCCTTCTTATGAAGACACTTGTGATTATAGTTAGAGTCCGCCTGATATCCAAGATAATGTTCTCATCTCAATATCCTTAATTCAATCACATCTGCAAATTTCATTTTGTCATATAAGGTAACAGTCAGAGGTTCCAGGGATTAGGACCTGGATATCTTTGGGGGGCCATTATTTAGCATGCCACATAGTCTAACTTTGTTTTAGTTTTATCCTCACTCTACCTTCCCATCCTCTGAAAATGAGGATGTTGATATTGCTGCAGAAGAAATAGAAGGGAACATGATTCACATCTGGTTTCATAGTCTCTCCTGTTTCATTATCTTTCTCAATTTGGAGAGTTACAATTGTTTTCTACTCTAGAATCTTTGGTCATACTATGAATATTTATCGAGAGCCTATTATAGTGCTAGAAATTTAGCAAAACAGACATGCACCCTACCTAACCTTATGGGGCATATAGGAGAGAAACATAATAAAATAATCATGCAAATGTAGGGCTATAAAATATAACTGCAGACAACTTTGAGCATGTGGAGTAGGTGCTTTATATTCCAACATAATGTTTTATATATAATGGGGATGTTACAACACTGGGGAGATATTATGATATTTGTCCCCTTCCCCCCAGGGATGTGGCAAAAGTTCTTCATAATTGTGCTTAAATTTATCTGGGAGTGGGAAACTCACATTGGTATGTAGGAACAGGGTTGTTACTGGTGAAAGAAATTCTTACAAGGGCCCTGTCTAAACAGAAATCAAGCAGGGGGAACACAACTCCTCCAAACAAGGAAATATTTCCCCTGAGAAAATATTTTGATGGAACAAGTTATTGCATTTTCTTAGAAACTTTGAGCAGAGGATGAGGTTGGTTTCTGTTGCTTTATATATGATGAATTTAAGTTTAAGGAATGGTCCATGCTGGGACTAGGATTAGCATCAAAGTGAATTGGAATTTGTGCCTTAGGAGTAATGCTATCAGGGAGAGAAATGATACTTTTAAGCCATTTTTCTAAGATTGCCTCAAGAAATGAAAATGCTACTTTCATATATCATTGCTACACGTACCCAGTGAAAAAGAGCTTTGTTATTTATCTATCTCCTTCTAAAACCTGGGATAATGGTTTAAAAAGGATTGCTAGATCAAAGCAGACCTACACTGTTGCTATGCCTTACTGAATAAAAATACTTTCACACCGCAGTAATTTCACACTGGGGGCGAGGAAGTAATCTGTTCTACTTTTTAAAATGAATGCTTTCCCACTAGTGCTCCAAAAGTGCTCATTTAGAGTGTCTTTGACATAACACCTGTTGTGATTGGTGAAAATCCTTCAGATATTTGAAGGTAGTTATGTCCTCATTAAAACTTATCTTTTGCATTAAGCCTTATCTTTTAAATAACACTTATTTCAGCTAGCAGTTCTGAGTACCTACTGTGTACCAAGCTATAGGTTAAGGCCAAGTGTTGGCTCAGAAAGATAGTGTGATCATAAGGATATAATAGGAATTGTGGAGCCCCAACAGAGGGATGAACCGCATACTCTTAAGTGGGTCAAAGAAGTCTTCACAGAGGAGATGATGCTGGGGCTGGGTTTTGAAGGATGAGTAGGAGTCTATGGGGGAAATAGATGAAGGGCACTTTAGGTAACAAGAAGAGCATGGAGAGTAACACAGCACATGGTGTTCCAAACCATACATGAGGAACAACAGGTTTTTTTCTCTTGAGGTCGTTCTTCAAAGAGTAATGCCTTTTCAATGATTTATATGTTAGTGTGATGGTAATAAGGCTTTGATGAAGAGACATTAGGGAAATCAGAGAAAAAAGTAAAACTAGTAGGAATGTAGAGAAAAAGTAAAACTAGGAGGTGTGTTAGTTCTGTGTGACAAGAAACAGATGTCAAGATGTGATTAGATATGCAAGAAATTTCATGGAGGAGGAAGCAGGAGGCGGAAGGAGCCTTCACACCATGATGCAGCTCTTCCACCTGTGAAAGAGGGGAGAAGGAAGGCATATTGGGCAGGAAGAATCCCATACTGCAGCACAGTTCTGAGAAAATTTTGGCCAGGCTGATGGGAAGATGTCAAGTCAAAGTTGCCCTTAGATGAGTCCTGCCTCCTTTTGGAATGAGTCTGCCTCAGCATCCTCACCTTGTTTGGGCTGGGAGCAGCCAGAGGTTGTGGCCTCACATAAAGGAACTGGTGAATCTGAAGGAACAGCAGCAGGAGTTGCCATCATTATACCCCCTGCAGAAGGAGGTCTGAATGGCGTACTTTCATGGCTGCAGAGGAAGATAACTCCTACAAGCAGTGGTTCTGGTCTTACCTATTTGGCCTGCACTTTGCCCTCCATACTCACTTCTTTGACAGTAGGACTGATTTACAGTGCCAATCATATCCACAGGAAGTGCAAAGAATTAGGTATGTTTGGAATGCGGAGTACAGAGTGGAGCAGAAATGAGGTTGGTCGTGAAAAAAAGGTTCAGATAGTGGAGAACATCAGAGTTTATGCTAGGGAGTTTGGACTTGATCTTATAGACAGTGGGGTTTAAAGCAGAAGAACAACGTCATATGTGACTTTCGAGAAAATTACTTTGCTTATAGTGAGGAAGGTGGATTGAAGTGATGCAATACTGAAACAAGGATCACTTGGGAGGCTTTTGCAATTGTCCAAGTAATGGATACTGAAAGCCAAGTAAGTCAGGGTGGATGGAGAGAAAAGAATGGACTTGTCATAGAAATTGATACAATTGAGGCTAGGCGTGGTGGCTCACACCTGTAATTCTAGCACTTTGGGAGGCTGAGGTGGGAGGACTGCTTGAGGTCAAGAGTTCAAACCAACCTGGCCAAGGTAGAAAGACCCTGTCTCTAAAAGAAAAAAAAATGATAGGAGTGAGAGATCAATAGTCAGTAGTGGGATGGGTGGTGCTATAGGGTGATATCTAGGTTTCTAACCTGGGGGGGGAGGGATGATAGATAGTGTCAGTAAGGAATATGGTACAGCACATATTGGAAGGGAAACACATAGAGTAACGAGTGAATAGTAAGTTAAATTTTGGACATATTGAATTACATGTCCTATGCTTCCTCATGTGATTTCTAGACCCTTTGTGATACTGGTTGTTCTCCTCTGGAGACACTTCAATGCACATCTCAAATGTGTTGTGGATCACAGTAAATCCAGTCCTGGGTGTGATCAAAGCTCAGGAGAATGACAGCTGCATTTCTTTTAATTCAGCCTAAGCCTCCATTAGCCCTTTGGCAGCAGGCTCATGCTGTGGGCTTATTTTGAGCTTGCCATCCACTCAAGCCCTGAGGTATTTTTCACATGAACTGTTTTTAAGGCAATTCTTTACTCTGTATATTTCCAGTTGATTTTTTTTTAAATCTTAGGTGTAATACTTTTCATTTGCTCCATTAAATTTTATCTTGTGAGTTTGGATACATTATTATAGCCTATCAAAAATTATTCTAAAATGTTGATTCTCTTAGTCTTTTTGTTTGTGATACCTTTAAACTTTGTGATATCTTTGTCTTTGAAAAATATATTTTATCATGATCACTGATAGAAACAGAACAGGACTACTTGAGAGCATCATATCACTCGAGCCCTTCTTATTTGACAGACATCTACCAGGTACCTCTTTTGGGGAACATTTTTTTCATCTAACAAAATTTATTCATCATGATTTTAAGAATATTAAGACAGACATTTCCAATGTGTTGTTGAATTCAGATGGCCTGTGTCTCCAGAATTTCCCTGATCTGTCATTTTAGTGACCTTATTAGAAGGCACGATTTGTCCATAAGGAGCCTGGGCTGGTCCTCAATACTTATCACTTTCTTTTCTGAGTTCATAAACTCTGTTTAGACATGACTTGCTGTGGTTTGATGTCAGACTCATGAGGATATCATTTTCATAATCTTCTTTTATCTGTTTTTGAAAATAAGAACCTTGAATTTTTCAAGTCTATTGGCCCTAATTCCAGTCTTACGCACTTTCCCCTGCAGAGATAAGTGCCAGTGTCTTAGCTATTGTATCTGTAGGTTCATTTGCAACTCAGCATAATATAGTAATGAAAGGTTGATTAACCTTCCTGGGCAGAAATCCTTGCTGTGAAACTTCTAGCAGCTGATAGTTACCCCTCTGAACTCCTAATCCTTACCTGTGAAATGTGGCTAATAATAATGCCTATCAAATGTGTTGTGAAGATTTAGTGAGTTAATCTGGGCAAAGGATTTAGAATAGTGCCTCTCATGTAGTGGACACTCAGTAGATTTAACTGTTATTTCTCTAGAATGTTATTTGGGTGGGCCTGATGTCCTGCTTTCTTAACTATTTCCTTAATCTGTCATCTGTCCAATTCCCTATTAAGCGTGATTGTTCTCTTCTTTAGAGTTTGAAGACTGTTCTTTTGATAAAGAAGATAGAGGTTTTTTTTGCTTTTTTTTTTTTCAGTTGTGAGATTTAATAGAGTGAAGACAGAGCTCCCATACAAAGGGAGGGGACCCAAAGAGGGTAGCCATTGCTGACTCGAATGCCTGGGTTTATATCCTATCATTGTCCCTCCCACTGTGCTCTCAGGCAATATGTGGTTGGCTATTTCTTTACCTCCTGTTTTTGCCTAACTAACATTTTAGTGAGCTCTCTTTACTATCTGATTGGTTGAGTGTGAGCTAAGTTGCAAGCCACGTGTTAAAGAATCCCAGCTAGGCTTAGGGATTCTTAGTTGGCCTAGGGAATCCAGCTAGTCCTGTCTCTTAGTCCTCCCTCTCAACAGGAAAACCCAAGTGCTGTTGGGGAGGTTGGCCGACGACCACTCTAACTGCTTCCTGCTGAATTGGCATGTAGTAGGGGTTGTGCAGTTGAGATTTCCTTGGGAGGTGTGCCTTTGATGTCATTAACATTGGAGCATGGGCTAGCAGGCCAGTCCAGGGGTCTGCAGTAGATCTTGGTCATGGACTGCATCAGGGGCTCCATTTGAAGAACCATTTGTAGTTTTACAGCTTTGATTCTGGAAGAGACAAACTTAACAAGGAGGTTAAAGATACAGGGTCCAAAGAGGAGTAGCAATATTATAGCTGCTAGAGGTCCTAAGAAGGGGAGAATCCAGGGCATCCATTGGCTGAGGAGGCCCTAGTGTCCAGTGTTTTGAAGCTCCTCTGCTCTATGTTGTATTCGATCTCAAATTTCTTTAAGTTTATTGGTGATGATTCTGGATTGATTAACATAATAACAGCATTCTTCCCCTAAAAATAAACAGGTTCCCCCTCTTTCAGCGGTTAGCAAGTCTAAAGCTCTTCGATTTTGAAGGACTACTACAGCTAGGGAGTTAAGTTGATCTTTCAAGGTGACTAGGGAGTCGGTGACCTGTTCCATGTCACCATTTAGTTCTTGAGATAGTTTGTAGTAGAACCAAGTAGAGGTTGTGATACTGCCAATGCCAGTACCTCGTCCACCTAGCACTCCTGCTCTGATAACAAAAGGAAGAATGGGTACTCTTTTGTTGTGGGGCTTTGGTACGATGTGATTGTGTAAATCTTGTTCAGTGTAGATGGTCATGGGGGCACTAAGAATGAGAGGAAGCACATAGATTCTGAAGAGCCATTCAAACAAGGATAGGCTGAGGTACTATAGACAAAAAATATTCCTGAGGGTAGGCAGACTATTCATGTAGGAGGAGTTACCCACCTGATGCACTGGGAGTTGGCTGTGTCTATAGTATTGCTAAATTTTACACAGGTGAGGTTTGAGGTATGGGTTGTTTCCAGATTTGAAACAAGAAGTCCTTCTAAAATGGAAGTAGTATTTCTGCACCGAAGTTGTTCCATTGTTCGGGTACAGGGATTGAAATGTATGGCCTGAAGTGCAGGGGGAGGCACATCCAACAGTTAGTAGGGTTTTGGGCTGAGACCTCATGGAGCCCAGGGAGGGTGGTATTAAGTAGGCTTACCAGGCGAGTATGGGTACGGAGGGTTTCATGTAGTTTTCAGGGATCTAGTCCTTTGTAGGGGCTAGGGGTGCTATGTACCCGGGTCAGCTGGGAGATTACTTCCTTTACGTGTTTTTCTCTTGCCTGATCTTGAACTCCACCCCCATCAGACATAATGGTATGGGTGAAGTAAGTCCCACAGACAGTGGTTCCCAGTCCTCTAGAACAACTAGGATTAATCATTTTCCCTGTCCAATAATGAGTATTTGCATGCATGCAAAGAGTGGCAGAGTTATAGCAGTTGCAGGACATATGGGTGTGGGCAGTGAAGGTGGGGGTTCCCTTAGATAAACTCCTATACAATGGGGCATCAATATTTCTGGGAAGCCACATTCTCCATAGAAACTCTTGGTAAGGGGAGCTACTGGTTGTACCGTGGCATGGAGGGGGTGCAGTGAGAGTGAAAGTGGGTAAGAGGACAGTAAAGAGAAAAATATGATAAGGGAGGGCCATGGGGATTTACGATTTTAGTTACTTTCCTCATGGTTGTCTGACAGCCACAAGTCTCCTTTAGCAGTGAGTATGCCATTCACATCATGAGATATCCACAGAGTAAGATCGCTTCCCTGTATTATTTTAACTGCTTTAGATACTAAGACTGCTACTGCCGCCACTACCCGTAAACAATGAGGCCAACCCTTTGTCACTACATCAATTTCCTTACTCAGGTATGCCACGGGTTGCAAGCTCGTCCTTTGGACCTGTGTAAGGACTCCTAGAGCTATTCCTGTTTTTTCTGTGACATATAAAGAAAAGTCTTGTCTTGTTGGTAAGCTTAACACTGGGGCTTGGGTTAGGGCCTTCTTTAGGGCCTGGAAAGCTGCTTCTGCTTCAGGTGTCCATCTTACTAAATGGGTATTGGCTTTTTGAGTTTCCTTAATTAGTGTATATAATGGTCTGTCTATTTCGCCGTACCTAGGAATCCATATTCGGCAGAAACTTGTTATGCCAAGGAACCCTCTTAGTTGTTTTAGGGTTTTGGGATGAGGATAAACCAGTATAGGCTGAATACATTCCTCACTGAGGGCCCTGGTGCCTTTGGATAATTTTAGCCCTAAACATTTAACTTGCTGTGAGCAGAGCTAAGCCTTTGGTTTGGAAACCTTGTAGCCACAGGTAGCGAGGAAATTTAAGAGTGCTTGGGTGGCTTGATGGCACAAGGTTTCTGAACGGGTGGCTAAAATTAAATCATCCACATACCGAAGGACAAGAGTGTCCAGGTATGAGAACTGGCTCAAGTCTTGGGCTAATGCCTGGCCAAATAGATGGGGGCCATCCCTGAACCCTTGGGGTAAAACAGTCCAGGTGAGTTGAGATGTTGTGTTTTAACTGTGGAGTTAAATCAGTTGAAGGTGGGTAAATTTTATTCAAATAACTTGGTCTTCTTTTGGCTTCTATGGTACAGAATAATTTATCAATCTATTTTCTTTCATTAGGATGGCCTAGAACTTGAATATGTTTGGGAATTAAACTAATTCCTTTTGTTTTTTGTCTCTGCTAAACTTGGCTTGTTTGCAAATGGAAGGGCATCACTCCTCTGGGAGACATTACCTGGTGGTGAGGAGCACTGTTAAATATTTGGGAGTGTCAGTTCCCACATCTATAAAATGAGGACACTGGCAGATGATCTCTAGTGTACCTTCCAGTGGGAACATTTTAGTATGCAGTGATTCTGCAGATGGGTTGGCATTCCACTCTAGGTCTAGATGTGGGAAAAGTTTAGCCACAAGGGTGCTACTTCTAGATTTCCCAGAAGAAAAATATCAAGGCTTGAGGGGCAGGAAGTTCCATCAGAGGGCCTAGAAGACTTCCTATATTAAGGAGTGCTTACCAATTTGCTCTCATCCCTCAGTATCTATGCTAAGTATAGTGTCAGGAATCCTGTGATTTCTTCTTAAAACTGAGCTGAAACAATACTTTCTCGGTATTCAAAAAAACCACTTCTGCATCCCAGATCTCTGTAAACCATCCACTTTAAGCAAGATTCCTTCCATTCTGTGAATAAACAAATAGCTTTCTCCACATATCAGAGAGTCAAGGTTCCTATGCACAGTCTTGTGGAAGGGATAAGCTTGCCAAAGAAAACCTGAACTGGAGAGTAGTTATAGCAGGAAAAGCATATTTGACTCAGGACTATTGTAATAGGAGAAAAGAGGCCTCAGTATAGAACTGGGCCCAATTCCAAATATGGAGTGTGCAAGTCAGGATGCATAGCCAAGGAGCAGGGTGGCTGTCAGTGGTTGGAAAATTACTAAGAGAAAGCCTCGAGGATTCTGGCTAAATGTATGTGACAGGATTCTTGCTGAAGGCAGGCCAGGGTCATCAGATACCAAGTGGGGAGGATGAAGAATTTTGTCAGGTGTTGTGGCTGATCATATATAGAAAGTAGATATTCTCTCTAAATGGATTTAGCAAGATTCTTGCTAAAACTGGGCTCTTGAGAATGTGTCCAAGGATGGGGCCTAGTCAAAAAAGGCAGCTCAAAAGAGACTGCCTAGAATTTGGTCAAGGGGAGCATCTTGTCAGGCTCTGGAAGACTCCTTTGTCTCAAGGTAGTTCTTGGGAGTTCTCCTGTTTCCATTCCTTTTCATTGCATTCCACACAGGGCTTACAGAATCTGACCATGGAAGTGAGCTGGCTAGGGGAGTTTCTTTAATTGATGTAGCATTTGTGAGACGAGATGAAAAGGATTTTTCTGGATGAGGGGGAGGCATTTTCTCCTACCTCCTTTTCCCCGGATGACCTTGTGTTGCTGCTTTGAACAAACCCTCTGGAGAAATCCTTGGAAAAATGAGACTATTAAGTCTAAACTTAACTACAAAGATTCAAGGCACCACAAGAGACATTAGAGGAAAACTTACTGAGACTGTTAATATTTCATGTTTCCTTTTTTCACTTGGAGACTTGATTTA
The DNA here is from genome assembly GCF_028885625.2 of Pongo pygmaeus. Lineage (NCBI taxonomy): Eukaryota > Metazoa > Chordata > Mammalia > Primates > Hominidae > Pongo > Pongo pygmaeus. Next base: position 62,813,356 of record NC_072377.2, read on the forward strand.
AAGGAAGAAATCCGATACCTCTTTCTTCTGGAGAAACATAGATGTGGTCTTTTTCCTTTTGTCTCTTCCTGAGATGTATTCAAGAGGCCCATGAGAGGCTGAATGTAACCAGCGCACCAACAATTTGTTCAGCTAAATGGGCAGTTCGATTTTCTTATCTGCACACTCTACTGAGTGGGACCCTTTACCCTAAATCCCCAGCTAGGTGTGTTATTGGTGCTCATTCAGAACCCAGACAGCAGCTCCTTCTGATGCTGCTTTTTGTAGCGGAAATCATAAAACCCTTTGAAATGTATGTTGCAGCCAAACCTCTCTGCTTAGGGGAATCCTGCAGATACCTTTCTGTTCATTCTCTTTCATTCTCCAGAGGATATCATCATGGCAGTCTGAGTTCAAAGTGGGTTTTTGTCATTTCTGTGCTTGGGTGGGAGCCAGCGATTGTCTGCAAGACCTCTGAACTAAAAGGTTTACCCAGCTGGTGAAATTTATTCCTAGGAAATTTGAAAATAATCTCTCATTTCACAGCAACTGAAGACAATGTTTAAAAAATTTTTTTTTAAATATAATCTCTGCTATTTCTGGTTTTAATTCAAATGGAAAGGGGATTTCTCTCTGAGGGATTTCATTAGAAAGAGAAGGAATAGCTCTTCCTTCCCATCCTCACCCTGTTAATTTCCAGTTCCTTAAAATTCAGAGAACTCTGGCTTGTTGTGTCTTTGTTTCTGGGTCTCAGAATCTTGGTGGTAAAAGACAGGCTGGTGTACTGTTAAAGAGAATGGGAGGATTAGGGAGTTTGAGAGGCACATCCCTTAGTTCTCAAGCAAAGCCTTCTGAAGAGTGACTGACTGCTTCTCACTTAGTTTTTATTTGTAAGTCTAAATGGATGAATGCGTGGAGTGAACCTTTCCATTTGTTCTAAGAATTGATCCATAAAGCACAACTAACTAGCTCATTTTTTTTCTGACTTGTCTGCCTGGAAAGTGCTGATCTAAGTCTGCTCTTCTTATTTTCCTTAACCCATAAAAAATGTCAAATGAAATGGATACATAGCTATGATTTCATTTCCATTATGCATTCATTACTGTTGAGATATGGTGGAAACTTGGGGCTTATTTATTTTAGAGTCTATTGCAGATTGTATCTCACCCTCTGCTCCCCACCTCATAGTAATCTCAGTGGATCTCTGTGTAGTACATGTCAGTGGGCTGTGTACTCCAGTGACCCAGAGGAAATCACATACATAGATGTCATTGTGGATAGTTTGATAAAGATGTCTAAATGGCAAATATCTAGGCAAAAAAAAAAAAAAAAAAAAGCAAGAGCAAGCCAAATAAATGAAAAAAACAAAAACAAAACAGTCCAGAGAACCATAAACTATTAATGTACATTGTACTTAGGCAAAAGACTGTGTTCTAGTTTTAGATTTACTTTGGCCTCTTTTAGCCCTACTTCTGCTTCCTTTACCAAAGTTATTTACTTTACCAAAGCTATTCTCAGACTTTCAGATAACCTGGTCATTGGATTTTATAGACTATTCCTGAATATGCTTTCCAAGGAATGTCTTTAAATAGAAGACAGGTGTTATGTAGTTGACACATATAGAGCTGGACTGTATTAGGCAGCAGCTTTGTGTGACCCTAAGCCTGGTGTACCCATCAGGACAGTGACTCCAAAGGTGGAAACTCTCACCAGATTCAGATGGTCCTCAATAAACTCTGGACCTCAGAGAGACACCAGCTTTATTGAAAAGTTAATGTAAATTCATTTTTATGTATTAAAGAGATATACGATATTATTTGGATATTTGTTCCCTATAAATTTCATGTTGAAATATGATCCCCAGTGTTGGAGGTGGGGCTACGGGGAGGTGTTTGGGTCATGCGGACAGATCCCTCAGGAAGGGCTTGGTGCCTTCCCTGTAGTAATAACTGAGTTCTTGCTTTATTAGTTCACACAAGAGCTGGTTGTTTCAAGAGAGCCTGGAACCTCCTCTCCCCTTCTCTCTTGCTCCGTGTCTTACCATATGACACACTTGCTTCTCCTTCACCTTCCACTGTGAGTGGACACTTCCTGAGGCCTCTTGAGAAGCAGATGCTGGAACTATGCTGTCTGCACAGCCTGCACAACAGTGAGCCAGATAAGCCTCTTTTCTTTATAAATTTCCCAGTCTCAGGTATTCCTGTATAGAAATGCAAGATGGACGAATACAGTATATTTACATGTGTATTTATGTAAATACTATATATATATATATTTTAAATATACATTTAATCTCCCCATACAGCAAATTTAAATCCTAATATATGAGTATGATTTAAAGCCATTGGTTTTCATACCATGTACCACCATGTCCAACTGAGTGGCTTTATGGGCTTAGGGATACCTGAAAAGGTGGATTTCATGGCTCTTTTCCATAGTAGATTAGATCCTCTGTTGTCTGTTTATACTGGGCCTGTAAATGAGGTTTGGTTGGAAGAGTTCTTTAGCTCAAAATTTAAAAACCACTAATGTAAAAGGTCATTCTGGCATGAACCACCAATCTCTTCTACCTAGGACATTGATGAAAGCCTTCTTCCTAGAACGGTTAGTGTTAAGAGCACACTTTTGATTCTAGTTCTGATACTGGTCCTGATTCTCTTCCTGTGTTGCACTCTCTATGGCTAACTGCCCCTTGTGATGGCACAAGTTCTCTGCACTTCAGAAACTTCTCTAATAACTGAAGGAGAAACTGGATGTTTTCTAAAATGTTTCCAAAGCCACAGTTTTCCTTTATGCAAAAAGTCTGTAATAGAAATAGACTGTCATCAAACAACAAATCTGGGGTAACGATTTAATTTGAATTTTTAGTTTGTAGCTTTCTGTTTACTTTCTGGCACCCTAGTCTTTTATTAAGACTATCTTTACATTGAATTACATTCCCTTTCTGAATATAAAAATACTAAATGGCAATTCTAGAACTGTTGGACAATACAGAATATCATAATAGACCACTCTTAGAATTTATTTTGATGTTATCTTTTTGTGTTGGTGTTATCTTTGACTCTGAAAGTGTTTGCTTTCACTCTCTGAATTTACTTTTCAAATTCCCTTTCTTGATTGTTGTTTAAACGGCATTATTTTTTCCTACATAATTGGATGAACAGAGTTTCCTTTTCCCTTGAAGTTTTAGATCAGACATGAAATTCTCACATCCTCAAGTTGATCCTTCAGTGGGCTCTGGTTTACACTCTTTCTTTCACTGTCTGCTATTAACCTCTTCAGTATTTTGGTTCCAGTCAAGGAAATGACTTTTCTTTTTCATCTTCACCCATTCCTCATCCTCTGATGCAGTATGCCCTCTTTCTGAATGTTTTGATTTGCGTCACATCTCTCATTTGACTTCTCTAAATCTCTTTTAAGAGTTCCTTTTTTTTTTTTTTACTAGAAGTAGTACTGAAAAGTTTCCTTTTCCTTTCTAATTTAATCTGTGGCTTTTATATCATATACTTTACTTCCCAAATGTTTAGTGATCCATTAAAGCTAACCAACCAGACAACCAACCAACCAAACAAATCAATGGTTGGCCTTAAGTGCCAAAAAGATTTACGGCAGAGTTGAGACTAGAGACTTGAAGCCCCAAATTCTGGTTCTGTGATCTTTCTTCAAATAATGGTGCCTCTCACTACTCTCCTAATGAAAAACTAATAAGATCCTAGAATAACATTTAGATTAATCTTGCATAGCATGTAGTGCTCACTTATGGGCATTCAGATAGTGCATTAGGACTTCATTTTGGAAGAGGATTAGAACAGGGGAATCAGAACGAAGAGTAAACTGCCTTGTTCCTCCTAAAATGTACTTTCTTCACTTGAGTATTTGCCAGACTTTGGGAAGATACAAACAATACAGTATTTTCAGCTTTTTTTTTCTTTTTTTGTCATCTTTACATTGAGGACTTCCCTAATACCTCAATTTAAAACAGAAACCTACCATCACCTTCACACTCCCTGTCTTCCTTCCAGCCATTAGTTTTTCCACAGCACCTTTTACATTTTGACATACTTGCTAGTTTTCTTGCTTGTTGTTGGATCTTCTCCCCTCCTGCCACCTCCCCCACCTGAATGTAACTCCATAAGGTGGGAATATTTGTTTGTCGGTTCATTGCTATATCTTACCCCTGGCTCCACCCCTCCATTCCTTCCAATACTGGCTAGGATATAGTTGATACTCCATAAGGATTTCATGGAGAAAAATCAACAAATGAACTGGTAAAGCCTCAGAACCCAAACCAAGCAAGGTAATCTCCCCCACTATTTAACAGATGGAGGAATCAGTTTACCTCAAGCTTATGCTACTTGGCGAAGGTCTCAGGATTTAGAGTCTCCTTTTCTTTTTTTTTTTAATTTTATTATTATTATACTTTAAGTTTTAGGGTACATGTGCACAATGTGCAGGTTTGTTACATATGTATACATGTGCCATGTTGGTGTGCTGCACCCATTAACTTGTCATTTAACATTAGGTATATCTCCTAATGCTATCCCTCCCTCCTCCCCCCACCCCACAGCAGTCCCCGGTGTGTGATATTCCCCTTCCTGTGTCCATGTGTTCTTATTGTTCAATTCCCACCTATGAGTGAGAACACGTAGTGTTTGGTTTTTTGTCCTTGCTATAGTTTGCTGAGAATGATGGTTTCCAGTTTCATCCATGTCCCTACAAAGGACATGAACTCATCATTTTTTATGGCTGCATAGTATTCCATGGTGTATATGTGCCACATTTTCTTTTTTTTCTTCTTTTTATTTTATTTTATTATTATTACACTTTAAGTTTTAGGGTACATGTGCACAATGTGCAGGTTAGTTACATATGTATACATGTGCCATGCTGGTGTGCTGCACCCATTAACTCATCATTTAGCATTAGGTATATCTCCTAATGCTATCCCTCCCTGCTCCCCCCAACCCACAACAGTCCCCAGAGTGTGATGTTCCCCTTCCTGTGTCCATGTGTTCTCATTGTTCAGTTCCCACCAATGAGTGAGAACATGCTGTGTTTGGTTTTTTGTCCTTGTGATAGTTTACTGAGAATGATGATTTCCAATTTCATCCATGTCCCTACAAAGGACATGAACTCATCATTTTTTTATGGCTGCATAGTATTCCATGGTGTATATGTGCCACATTTTCTTAATCCAGTCTATCATTGATGGACATTTGGGTTGGTTCCAAGTCTTTGCTATTGTGAATAGTGCCACAATAAACATATGTGTGCATGTGTCTTTATAGCAGCATGATTTATACTCCTTTGGGTATATACCCAGTAATGGGATGGCTGGGTCAAATGGTATTTCTAGTTCTAGATCCCTGAGGAATCGCCACACTGACTTCCACAATGGTTGAACTAGTTTACAGTCCCACCAACAGTGTAAAAGTGTTCCTATTTCTCCACATCCTGTCCAGCACCTGTCGTTTCCTGACTTTTTAATGATCGCCATTCTAACTGGTGTGAGATAGTATCTCATTGTGGTTTTGATTTCCATTTCTCTGATGGCCAGTGATGGTGAGCATTTTTTCATGTGTTTTTTGGCTGCATAAATGTCTTCTTTTGAGAAGTGTCTGTTCATGTCCTTCACCCGCTTTTTGATAGGGTTGTTTGTTTTTTTCTTGTAAATTTCTTTGAGTTCATTGTAGATTCTGGAAATTAGCCCTTTGTCAGGTGAGTAGGTTGGGAAAATTTTCTCCCATTTTGTAGGTTGCCTGTTGACTCTGATGGTAGTTCTTTTGCTGTGCAGAAGCTCTTGAGTTTAATTAGATCCCATTTGTCAATTTTGGCTTTTGTTGCCATTGCTTTTGGTGTTTTAGACATGAAGTCCTTGCCCATGCCTATGTCCTGAATGGTAGTGCCTAGGTTTTCTTCTAGGGTTTTTATGGTTTTAGGTGTAACATTTAAGTTTTTAATCCATCTTGAATTAATTTTAGTATAAGGTGTAAGGAAGGGATCCAGTTTCAGCTTTCCACATATGGCTAGCCAGTTTTCCCAGCACTATTTATTAAATAGGGAATCCTTTCCCCATTGCTTGTTTTTGTCAGGTTTGTCAAAGATCAGATAGTTGTAGATATGCGGCGTTATTTCTGAGGGCTCTGTCCTGTTCCATTGATCTATATCTCTGTTTTGGTACCAGTACCATGCTGTTTTGGTTACTGTAGCCTTGTAGTATAGTTTGAAGTCAGGTAGCGTGATGCCTCCAGCTTTGTTCTTTTGGCTTAGGATTGATTTCACAATGCAGGCTCTCTTTTTGTTCCATATGAACTTTAAAGTAGTTTTTTCCAATTCTGTGAAGAAAGTCATTGGTAGCTTGATGGGGATGGCACTGAATCTATAAATTACCTTGGGCAGTATAGCCATTTTCACAATATTGATTCTTCCTACCCATGAGCATGGAATGTTCTTCTACTTGTTTGTATCCTCTTTTATTTCATTGAGCAGTGGTTGGTAGTTCTCCTTGAAGAGGTCCTTCACATCCCTTGTAAGTTGGATTTCTAGGTGTTTTATTCTCTTTGAAGCAATTGTAATGGGAGTTCACTCATGATTTGGCTCCCTGTTTGTCTGTTATTGGTGTATAAGAATGCTTGTGATTTTTGTACATTGATTTTGTATCCTGAGACTTTACCGAAGTTGCTTATCAGCTTAAGGAGATTTTGGGCTGAGGCAATGGGGTTTTCTAGGTATACTATCATGTCATCTGCAAACAGGGACAATTTGACTTCCTCTTTTCCTAACTGAATACCCTTTGTTTCCTTCTCCTGCCTAATTGCCCTGGCCAGAACTTCCAACACTGTGTTGAATAGGAGTGGTGAGAGAGGGCATCCCTGTCTTGTGCCAGTTTTCAAAGGGAAGGCTTCCAGTTTTTGTCCATTCAGTATGATATTGGCTGTGGGTTTGTCATAGATAGCTCTTATTATTTTGAGATACGTCCCATCAATACCTAATTTATTGAGAGTTTTTAGCATGAAGCGTTGTTGAATTTTGTCAAAGGCCTTTTCTGCATCTATTGAGATGATCATGTGGTTTTTGTCTTTGGTTCTGTTTATATGCTGGATTACATTTATTGATTTGCGTATGTTGAACCAGCCTTGCATCCCAGGGATGAAGCCCACTTGACCATGGTGGATAAGCTTTTTGATGTGCTGCTGGATTCGGTTTGCCAGTATTTTATTGAGGATTTTTGCATCAATGTTCATCAAGGTTATTGGTCTAAAATTCTCTTTTTTGGTTGTGTCTCTGCCAGGCTTTGGTATCAGGATGATGCTGGCTTCATAAAATGAGTTAGGGAGGATTCCCTCTTTTTCTGTTGATTGGAATAGTTTCTGAAGGAATGGTACCAGCTCCTCCTTGTACCTCTGGTAGAATTCGGCTGTGAATCCATCTGGTCCTGGACTCTTTTTGGTTGGTAAGTTATTGATTATTGCCACAATTTCAGAGCCTGTTATTGGTCTATTCAGAGATTCAACTTCTTCCTGGTTTAGTCTTGGGAGGGTGTATGTGTCGAGGAATTTATCCATTTCTTCTAGATTTTCTAGTTTATTTGTGTAGAGGTTTTTGTAGTATTCTCTGATGGTAGTTTGTACTTCTGTGGGATCGGTGGTGATATCCCTTTTATCATTTTTTATTGCGTCTGATTGATTTTTCTCTCGTTTCTTGTTTATTAGTCTTGCTAGCAGTCTATCAATTTTGTTGATCCTTTCAAAGAACCAGCTCCTGGATTCATTAATTTTTTGAAGGGTTTTTTGTGTCTCTATTTCCTTCAGTTCTGCTCTGATTTTAGTTATTTCTTGCCTTCTGCTAGCTTTTGAATGTGTTTGCTCTTGCTTTTCTAGTTCTTTTAATTGTGATGTTAGGGTGTCAATTTTAGATCTTTCCTGCTTTCTCTTGTGGGCATTTAGTGCCATGAATTTCCCTCTACACGCCGCTTTCAATGTGTCCCAGAGATTCTGGTATGTTGTGTCTTTGTTCTCGTTGGTTTCAAAGAACGTCTTTATTTCTGCCTTCATTTCATTATGTACCCAGTAGTCATTCAGGAGCACGTTGTTCAGTTTCCATGTAGTTGAGCGGTTTTGTGTGAATTTCTTAATCCTGAGTTCCAGTTTGATTGCACTGTGGTCTGAGAGACAGTTTGTTATAATTTCTGTTCTTTTACATTTGCTGAGGAAAGCTTTACTTCCAACTATGTGGTCAATTTTGGAATAGGTGTGGTGTGGTGCTGAAAAAAATGTATATTCTGTTGATTTGGGGTGGAGAGTTCTATAGATGTCTATTAGGTCCGCTTGGTGCAGAGGTGAGTTCAATTCCTGGGTATCCTTGTTAACTTTCTGTCTCATTGATCTGTCTAATGTTGACAGTGGGGTGTTAAAGTCTCCCATTATTAATGTGTGGGAGTCTAAGTCTCTTTGTAGGTCACTAAGGACTTGCTTTATGAATCTGGGTGCTCCTGTATTGGGTGCATATATATTTAGGATAGTTAGCTCTTCTTGTTGAATTGATCCCTTTACCATTATGTAATGGCCTTCTTTGTCTCTTTTGATCTTTGTTGGTTTAAAGTCTGTTTTATCAGAGACTAGGATTGCAACCCCTGCCTTTTTTTGTTTTCCATTTGCTTGGCAGATCTTACTCCATCCCTTTATTTTGAGCCTATGTGTCTCTCTGCATGTGAGATGGGTTTCCTGAATACAGCACACTGATGGGTCTTGACTCTTTATCCAATTTGCCACTCTGTACCTTTTAATTGGAGCATTTAGTCCATTTACATTTAAAGTTAATATTGTTATGTGTGAATTCGGTCCTGTCATTATGATGTTAGCTGGTTATTTGCTCATTAGTTGTTGCAGTTTCTTCCTAGCCTTGATGGTCTTTACATTTTGGCATGTTTTTGCAGTGGCTGGTACTGGTTTTTCCTTTCCATGTTTAGTACTTCCTTCAGGAGGTCTTTTAGGGCAGGCCTGGTGGTGACAAAATCTCTCAGCATTTGCTTGTCTGTAAAGTATTTTATTTCTCCTTCACTTATGAAGCTTAGTTTGGCTGGATATGAAATTCTGGTTTGAAAATTCTTTTCTTTAAGAATGTTGAATGTTGGCCCCCACTCTCTTCTGGCTTGTAGAGTTTCTGCCAGAGATCAGCTGTTAGTCTGATGGGCTTCCCTTTGTGGGTAACCCGACCTTTCTCTCTGGCTGCCCTTAACCTTTTTTCCTTCATTTCAACTTTGGTGAATCTGACAATTATGTGTCTTGGAGTTGCTCTTCTCGAGGAGTATCTTTGTGGCATTCTCTGTATTTCCTGAATCTGAATGTTGGCCTACCTTGCTAGATTGGGGAAGTTCTCCTGGATAATACCCTGCAGAGTGTTTTCCAACTTGGTTCCATTCTCCCTGTCACTTTCAGGTACACCACTCAGATGTAGATTTGGTCTTTTCACATAGTCCCATATTTCTTGGAGGCTTTGTTCGTTTCTTTTCATTCTTTTTTCTCTAAACTTCCCTTCTCATTTCATTTCATTCATTTCATCTTCCATCACTGATACCCTTTCTTCCAGTTGATCGCATTGGCTCCTGAGCCTTCTGCATTCTTCATGTAGTTCTCGCGCCTTGGCTTTCAGCTCCATCAGCTCCTTTAAGGACTTCTCTGCATTGGTTATTCTAGTTATCCATTTGGCTAATTTTTTTTCAAATTTTCTAACTTCTTTGCCATTGGTTTGAATTTCCTCCTGTAGCTCGGTGTAGTTTGATCGTCTGAAGCTGCCTTCTCTCAACTCGTCAAAGTCATTCTCCGTCCAGCTTTGTTGCATTGCTGGTGAGGAGCTGCATTCCTTTGGAGGAGGAGAGGCACTCTGCTTTTTAGAGTTTCCAGTTTTTCTGCTCTGTGTTTTCCCCATCTTTGTGGTTTTATCTACTTTTGGTCTTTGATGATGGTGACGTACATATAGGTTTTTGGTGTGGATGTCCTTTCTGTTTGTTGGTTTTCCTTCTAACAGACAGGACCCTCAGCTTCAGGTCTGTTGGAGTTTTCTAGGGGTCCACTCCAGACCATTTGCCTGGATGTCAGCAGCTGTGGCTGCAGAACAGCGGTGGCTCTAGAACAGCAGATTTTGGTGACCGGCAAATGCTGCTGCCTGATCGTTCCTCTGGAAGTTTTGTCTCAGAGTACCCGGCCGTGTGAGGTGTCAGTCTGCCCCTACTGGGGGGTGCTTCCCAGTTAGGCTGCTGGGGGGTCAGGGACCCACTTGAGGAGGCAGTCTGCCTGTTCTCAGTTCTCCAGCTGTGTGCTGGGAGAACCACTACTCTCTTCAAAGCTGTCAGACAGGGACATTTAAGTCTGCATAGGTTACTGCTGTCTTTTTGTTTGTCTGTGCCCTGCCCCCAGAGGTGGAGCCTACAGAGGCAGGCAGGCCTCCTTGGGCTGTGGTGGGCTCCACCCAGTAGGAGCTTCCTGGCTGCTTTGTTTACCTAATCAAGCCTGGGCAATGGCAGGCGCCCCTCCCCCAGCCTCACTGCTGCCTTGTATTTTGATCTCAGACTGCTGTGCTAGCAATCAGTGAGACTCTGTGGGTGTAGGACCCTCTGAGCCATGTGCGGGATATAATCTCCTGGAGTGCCATTTTTTAAGCCTGTTGGAAAAGCGCAGTATTAGGGTGAGAGTGAATCAATTTTCCAGGTGCCGTCTGTCACCCTTTTCTTTAACTAGGAAAGGGAACTCCCTGACCCCTTGAGCTTCCCGAGTGAGGCAGTGCCTCTCCCTGCTTCAGCTCACACACAGTGCACTGCACCCACTGTCCTGCACCCACTGTCTGGCACTCCCTAGTGAGATGAACCCGGTACCTCAGATGGAAATGCAGAAATCATCTGTCTTCTGCGTCACTCATTCTGGGAGCTGCAGACCAGAGCTGTTCCTATTTGGCCATCTTGGCTCCACCCCTAGAGTCTCCTTTTCATCCTGTAAGCACTAAGCTTTGCAACTGATGAAAAGATGCCATAATACACACAATTAATGAAAATGTTGTGGAATTCATGTTATAACTCTGACTACAAACTAAACACCAATTCCAGATGTTTGATGAAAACACTTCTTAAGACTCCAGTATATGCAAATTTGGTTAGACGCCTTAGTCAAATGACAACCATGAACAAATGGAACACATACCCTCTGCGTTAGAGCAGTGTCTGACAGCTGTCTCAGACCGAAAGAGTCTGTTAACACTTACGTTGGTCTGTTCATCTTAGAGACCCTCAGCAGCATCTGTAACCCAGAACTTGGCAAAGTAAACTGGGAGACTGATTTGATTTCATCCCAGCTGGTTGAAGCTCCATTACCTTCTCAGTCTGTTTAACGTGGTTGTTATTGTCACTTTGCCCCAAGCTTATAGTCTGGCTGTAGTTTGGGTACAGACTGTTACTATTAATAACATAGTGGGTTTATTATTTTCATCTAGAACCATTTTTTTAATCACAATAGGGATTTGCTTTTGTCCTGAAATGTGAGGACGGATCTCCACACCAGCCATCCAGGGCTGGCTTTTCTACTTACACTGATGAAGATATCTGGTGACCTCTATTTTATCTTCCCACTTTATTACTGGTTTGGTGTGTGCTCTAGTTTCAATTGTACGGTTTTAGATTAAAAGTAATGTTTAGTAGATCAAAAGTGCTAGAGAAGAAAAAAAACAACAAGTAAACTTTGATATTGTTAGTAATGAAATCTCTTTGTTTTAGAAGCATGCTGCTTTTTCTATGGAAGTAAAGAAGGATGTGAAATCATCTGATTATATATGATAGTATTTGTGATTATTTCCTCTAGGTGGGGAAACCTGGTAGTAGGGTTCCCTGTGTTAAACTAAGAATGGTCAAGAGAAAGAGGTTATGAGGACTCTTGCTATTGTGCAAATTTCAAAGAAGCAGAGAAATAGATACGTTTAGTCCTGAAAGCAATTTGCAAAAGTAATAAGACCTACTGAAATCATGCTAGATCAAATAATGGTATGAGTCTCTTTTGTTTTGGTCCTTTGCCAACATTAGTGTACACACAGACATATGCTTGCACATGGCTCCTATGTCCAAATGTTCACAAAATCCCCACTAGTACACATTTCCTGAGTATAGTTCCACTTCTCTCTTTTAGAAGCAAGTGAACCCTGAGAGCCTGTGGTCGTACCTGGAGGGAAATGTCCTGAACTACGAGTTAGAGATCTCAGCTTCAGGTCCTGCTGTCTGTAGACTCACAGTGTGAGCCAACTGATTCTTTTTAGCCTTATTATTGTTATTATAGTTGATGTTCTCTGCTGTACCAACCTCACAAAGTTGTAGGAGACTTCAATGAGATAGTAGGTGTGAAAACTGAGAATTATAGCATATTGTGCAAATAAAGATAAAGGATTGTTTTGAGGATCACATTGTAGTTTGCTCAATGCAGGATTGTAAGGAGGGGAAGTTAGTCCTGATCGTAGGTGTTCAGGGCAGTGTCTGGGAATCCTCACAATCACTACCCCCCCCTTTTTTTTAAAAAATCTTTGAGGAGGGAGCGCACAGTGGAAAACAATTGCCAAATGGGAAATGAGATATGACTTTTTAAACATTTGATAAGCATCCAAAAATCTTTGGTAAGTATCCAAAAAATGTATAAATGTCACACTGGAAAACTTCTTAGGCTCCAGGCCTAAGTGAGGATTCTTATTTTATTGCTCTTGAATCTAAAAGCCCCAGAGTCATGGGCAGAGAAGATGGAAGAGAAGGAGTGATGGAGGTGGAGACAGATGGAAAGAGAGCGAGATTGAGCTACTTGGTTTTGGCTGAGGGAAAGAGGTGAGCCCTGGAGACTGGCCTTGGCTGGCATGCTATATGGAAGTTGGAAGAACATGCCAGGGCTCCTGCTTTCAGGGCACAATCACTCCTGTGTCAAGCCGATTTAAGTCCTGGACTCAGATGATGAAATGAACAATTTCTGCTCCACTGGCATTGGAGGCAGGGGGTAGCATGTGAAGAGGTGGGGGGGATGGGGGAGCAGAAGTTCCCTCTTTAGCTGCTCCTGCTCTGGGAAGAATATATGTACCACCCCAATTGAACAATGAGAACACATGGACACAAGGTGGGGAAGATCACACACCAGGGCCTGTCGGGGGCTGGGGGAGGGATAGCATTAGGAGAAATACCTAATGTAAATGATGAGTTGATGGGTGCAGCAAACCAATATGGCGCACATATATCTATGTAACAAACCTGCACGTTGGGCACATGTACCTTAGAACTTAAAGTATATAAAAAAAGTCGCTTAACTAAAAAGACTCCATGCAGAAATAAAATGACAAGAGTTTAGAAAAACAAACAAACAAACAAAAACAGAATATATGTGCCACCCCAAAGGGGCACGGGAGGGAAGAGATAAAGAGCAGTGCCAATGGTAAGGGGCTCTTTCCCATAGGGCTCCAGAGGAGTTATTGATTTATGACCTCAAATAAATCTCTTTGCCAGGAGTTTTGTACCTGGTCAGTTCTGTAACTCTAGCCAATCTGAGAAGAAAGTCTAAACAGAAGGTGGAGTTGTATGTGTGCTTCTAGTGTATAAGAGTGTATTTTCCTTCTGTTTTCTGAAGTGACACAGAAGTGAAACCTTGCTAGTGGTTAGTTAGCAATTACATTCATTACTTTGTGTTTTTAAACATAAATGAACTGCATTGCAAAAAACTACTATTGTAAGCATACTTAGGATGTTTCTAAGACAGCAAAGGTTTTTCTCAACACCTGTGATTTAATACAATGCAAGTGTTTAGTTTTTTTTTTTTCTTTTTCTTTTTCTATGTTCTCAGAGATAAGATTAAAAAGTGAGGCTGGAGACAAGAGGGAATCTTAAGAATGGAAAGATTGTATGTTTCGGTTTTGTTCATTGAAAGTTGGCTAATAATGGGTAATATAGACATTTATATACAAGGAAGGAATAGAAATGACTGTATTCTATCAGTGAATTCTAATTTGTGCTTTATTTTCACTTTTAGTATGTTAAACATTTTAAATGTCTCCTGGTCAGTAATGTAATTTTTTAAAACAAAATATGATGAGGTAAAAACAGGAAACATTCTGCATTCTATAGTAAATTCTGTTAAATGAATAAGCTAGTGAAAAAGTTTCTAATAAAATAACATTGAATAATTTCACTGTATTGAGTTCAAATGTCCTTGGGTTTCATGACTTTTCATCTTATTCTATCCCTTTACTCATTTAGTGAGTTATACAGAAAAACTTCCAACTCCTGAAGTGATGGTAGATGCCACAAAAAGATTTAGACCAGCATCTTCTGAGAAAAATACTCATGCCTGAGCCCTAAAATGACATTTTGCCAATCTTTTAAAAAGTAACAAACTTAACAAAGAGCTTCTTCTCCTATAAAAGTTGGGCACAGGTCTACTATCTATAAACAGTGGCTTTGGCTCACCCATCTTCTATTTTTTAGAATTTTGGATGAGGCTTTGCACACGGTAGGTGCTCAATGAAAAAAGAAAGAGCCATTCATCAGTTTATGATACTAATTTGCCCCGCCTCCCCTTCTTTCACTTCACTGTACGTTTTTAGAGGAGTGACACTAAAACTACTGCTACCACCTGCTGCTTGGAAAAACCTCTATCATCCTTCTATTCTTCCAGTCTTCTAAAGTAGATGTGAATTTAGGTTCTAAGAGGTTGATGGGAAGAATGTCATAGGGGTGTATTGTTTATGTAGCAACAACAGAATGAATTAAAAGTTTAAAGCTTTAATCAGTGTGTGTGTGTGTCGGTTGGTGGGTGGGTGGGGGCAGTGTTTTGACAATTGGTAGTGTTTTGATAATTTAAACAGTTCTATTTTTCTCTTGAACTGATTATTTTGGTGTCATATGGACTCCATTACCTTTTCAATATTATGTTGTTAGCCTTTTTTTGAGAACTCATCATGTTCTTATTGTGTTCTTGACTACATGTACTGTTAGTTCTTTAATTTTTTTTCTTTTTCTTTCTGCAGGAGACCATGAAATGATTCCAGTATGTTTGCTTAATTGTTGGGTATTCCTGTGACAAAGAAGGCATTACTCAGCCAGCCAGAATGCACTGACCACCACCGCAGGGTTTCAGTCACATGAGACATCTGGGTGATAGAGAGAAGTGTGGGGAATGGCTATCATTTATGAGCCTGTATCTTCTAAGTGATCTGGGGACTAAGGCTTATTTTTCTCCAGGCTTGTCTTATGAAGAAGTTTTAGTCTATTTGGAATAGATAAGGCTTATACACATAAAGTAACTGATACTCAATTGTATGTAATTATGTTAGTTGGGGATAAGGCTAAGCTGTGTTATGTAGTGACTCAAAAATGCAATGACTCAAACAAGATTGGAGCTTGTTTCTCTCCAGGAATGAATGGTCCCACACTTGGGGGCAGCTAGGCTGCTGGGATCCAGGTTCCTTAACCTGTTGCTCTGTTATGGTTAAGCTGGCTTATCCCAACCTCATTCACATTTCAGCCCACACAGCTAGGCAGAAGAGGGGTGAAAGTGGAGCATGAGCAATGCCTTTTCTTTTATTTTTTTTAAGTCAGTATTATTGCGTTATAATTTACAGAAAATAAAAGACACCTATTTTAAGTGTATAATGGGCTTTGGCAGATTGCTTACACTCATTGAACCACCACCCTAATCAAGATAATGGCATTTCCATCATCCCTAAACATTTCCTCATGCCCTTTGCAGTAAATGCCATCTACTCTTGGCCTAAGGTGGCTACTGATTTGATATCTATCACTACAGATTATTTTTGCCTGTTCTAGAATTTCACATAAATGGAATTATATGGCAAGTGCTTTCAGGCTGGGTGATATAAGTTAGGTGCCTAAGTTGTAAATTTAAACAAACACTCACACTAAGTTTTATGCCAGTGCTGACTCTACAATGCACCCTGAGCCATGCTCCATTGTATCTTGTTTCTTTTGCCCTGTGTATTGTTTTTGAGATTCATTTATTTTGTTATGTGTATCAGTGGTTCATCATTTTTTGTTGCTGTGTAGTAGTCTATGTCACAAATTCACTACAATTTGTTTATACATTTGTCTACTGATGGACGTTGTTTCCGGTTTTGGGCTTTTATGAACACAGCTGTCACAAACAGATGTGTACAAGTATTTTAGTGAACATATGTTTTCATTTCTCTTGGGTAAATACTTAGGAATGGAATTGCTGGATCATATGGTAAGTGTGTCTTGGTAACTTCAGGAGATTGCTGAACTATTTTTGAAAGTGGATATAATACTTGATAGTCTCATTAGCAATGTATGAAAATTCTGGTTGCTTTACAACCTCACCAACACTAGTTATTATCAATGTGCTTAACTAGCTATTCTAGTAACTATGTAGTGATATCCACTGTAGTTTTTTCCTTTTTTGTCCCCGTACCCTAAGCTCCTATCCATTGTAGTTTAATTTGCATTGCCCTGATGACTAATAATGTTAAGCATCATTATATGTGATTATAAGCTATTGTAGTGTTTGTAAAATATTTGTTAAAATTTTTTGACTATTAGAAAAAGTAGGTTGTCTTATATTATTATTATTGAGATGAATTCTTTTAATATTCTGATTCATGCTTTATATGACCTAAAAAATCTTTGCAAAACTCAGTGTCAAAAGATATTCTTTAATGTTTTCTTCTAAAAACATCATAATTTTAGCTTTAATATTTAGATCAGTTTTCCATTTTGAGTTAATTTTTATATATGTTGAGAGATAAGGGTTAAAGAGCATTTTTTCCGCCTTGTAGATATCCAGTTGTTCTAGAACAATTTGTTGAAAAGACTATCTTTTCCCCCATTGAATTACCCTGGCTCCTTCTTAAAATAAATTTTCCATGTATGCATGGGTCTGTGTCTGTTCCAATGGTCTATATGCCCACCTTTATACGAATACCATACTATCTTGAATACTGTAGCATTATAATCATTCTTGAAACAAGTAGTATACATCTCAAATTTCATTCTTTATCAAAATTATTTTGGCTTCTCTGTATTCCCATATGATTTTTAGGATCAGCTTGTCAGTTTTCAGAAAAAAATGCTAGAATTTATATTTCGATTTGGTTAAATGTACAGATCAATTGGCAGACAACTGACATCTTAACAATAGTATGTCTTTTATTCCATGAAAATGGTGCTTATTACAGTCTTTAGTTTTTCTCAGCAATGTTCTGTAGTTTTCAATGTATACATCTTTGTTAAGTTTTGCTTTATGTACTTCATGTTTTTGCTGTTATTTTAAATGCATTGTTGTATATGTTTTCAATAGTTTTTTGCTCACATATAGAAAGGTAATAATTGTGTATATGCTTTGCATTCTGTGACCTTGCTAAATTTATTTATTAATTCTAATGGCTATTAAATTATCATTTTAAGAGTTTTCTGTGTACATAATTATGTCATTTGTGAATAAAGATAGTTTACTTCTTCCTTTTGAATCTATATGCCTTCTACTTATTTTTCTTACTTTATTACAGTGGTTAGAACCTCCAGCGAAATGTTGGGTAGGAGTGGTAAAAGCATTCTCCTTGCTTGTTCCCAGTCCTAGGGAAAAGCATTCAATCTTTCATCCTTTGCATGATGTTGTCCGTAGATCTTTTATAGAGTCAATTAAAGAACTCTTAATTTGCTGAGACTGTTTATCATAAATGGTTGTTGAATTTTTAAAATGCCTTTTAGCCATTATTAAGATAATTATATGAATTTTCTTTTTTATTCCGTTAATGCTGTGAATTACAATGATTGATATTCAAATGTTGTATTCCTGGGATATACCACCCAGCCCCTAGTCATGATATAGTATCCATTTTACATATTATGAGATTCAATTTGCTAACATTTTATAAACAATATTTTGTTATATGCTCACAAGGGTTATTGTTCTATAGTTTTCTTTTCTTGTAATGTCTTTTTGGTATCAGGGTTATGCTGTCCTCATAAGGTAAATTGTGGCACATTTCTTAAAGCAATTTTGAAAGCTAATATTATTATTTCCTTAAATATTTTATAGAATTTTATCAGTGAAGCTATCTGGGCCTAAAATTTTCTTTATGGAGAGTTAAAAATTTTTATTATACATTTATTTTTAAATATAGAATAGGGCTACTTATATATTCTTTTTCTTCTTGTGACTGCTTTGGCAGTTTATATCTTTTGAGAAATTAGTCCATTTCATCCAAGTTGTTATATTTATTGTCATAAAATTGCTCATAATATTGCCTTTTAGTATTTGTAGTATCTGTAGTCATGTCTCTCATTTCTAATACTGGTAATTTATGTTCTTCTCTCTCTTTTAAAATCTTATCACTGTAGGTAGAATTTTATAACATTTATTGACATTTTTCAAGGGCCAGCTTTTGATTTTATTTACTGTTTGCATGTTGTATGATGCATTTATTTCTGCTTTTTTATTATTCTTTCTTTTTGCATAATTTGGATTTATCTGTTCTTCCTTTTCTAGCTTTTTAGAGTGATAGGCCATAGATTTTTTTTAGAATTTTCTAGCTTTCTAATACATGCATTTAAAGCTATAATTTTTTCCTCTAAGCATCACTTTAGCTGTATCCTATAACCTTGATATATTGAATTTTATTTTATTTTATTCAGTTCAACATAATTTCTAATCTCTCTGTATTAGTCATGGTTCTCTAGAGGGACAGAACAAATAGGATAGATAGATAGATGTATGTATAAAAGGGATTTTATTAAGGAGTATTGACTCACATGATCACAAGGTGAGGTCCCACAATAGGCCGTCTGCAAGCTGAGGAGCAACGAAGCCAGTCTGAGTCCCAAAGCTGAAGAACTTGGAGTCCAGTGTTTGAGGGAAGGAAGCATCCAGCACAGGAGAAAGATGTAGGTCAGAAGACTAAAGCAGTCTAGTCTTCCCACGTTCTTCTGCCTGCTTTTATTCTGGCTGCGCTGGCAGCTGATTAGATTGTGCTTACCCAGTTTGGGGGTGGGTCTGCCTTTCCCAGTCCAGTGACTCAAATGTTGATATCCTTTGACAACACCCTCACAGACACACCCAGGAACAATACTTTGCATCTTTCAATCCAATCAATTGACTTTTGATTTATTCATGAATTATTTAGATATATGTTGTTTAATTTCCAAATACTTAAGGATTTTTCCAGATATCTTATTTTTATTAATTTCTTCATTAATTCTCTTGTGGTCAGATAATATATTCTATATGTTAATCTTTTAAATTTATTAAAATATGTTTTATAGCCAAACTATAAGTGTTCTATCTTGCCGAATGTTTCATAAGCATACAAGTTGAATGTGTATTTAGCTCCTATTGGGTCTAGTGTTTTATAAATACCAAATAGGTCAAATTGGCTTATAGCCTTTTTTAAAAAAGTGTTCTTATGTCTTTATTGATTTTATCTGTACTTGTTCTATCAGTTAACTGGAATTAAAATTTCCAAAATTGTTTAGATACTGTCTTTGTTTTTATAGGATGTGAAGAAATTGTATAATTTATTTCTGCTCATATTCATGGCAAAATTTAGGTTACATGCTCATATAGCAGCTAGGAGATAGAGCTCTTAGCTGGGAGCCATGTGCTTAGCTAAAAAACAAAATATTCTATTACTTAAAGGAAGAAGAGAATGATAGAAACTGGCAGAAAATTTACAATATCTGCCACAATAATTAAATAGTAACCTACTTGGGACAGACTATAAATTATGTAGGAGTTCAGAGGAGGCGTCTTCAGTGTAGGATGAAGTTTTTGGGTGGTGGGGCTTTAATGCTAAGTAGGACTTATATGCATAGATTTGATGAAGGCATTCTCCATATATAGAGCAGTAAAGGAGAGTGACAATGATAGAACTGAACACAAAAATGCGTGTGGTATACAGTAAGGGAGAGATTAAGGGGAACCCCACAGTGAATTAATATTAGAAGTTACTAGGAAATAAGGTTGGGTAGGCACATTGGAGGATCGAGTTAGGGAGGGCCTTAAGTAGCCTGATAATGGAGTTTAGATTTGCTTCAGCAAGCAGGAATTTAGGTTATTGAGCAGGCAGATGATATGATGGAAGCAGTGCTCAAGGCTGATTTGTCGACTGCTGCATGTCTTGAGGTAGGAGAGACCAGCTGGTGCAGCCATCCAGATGTGAGGTGATGAGGTGTCAGTGTGAAACAAGAGAAAACAATATTGCTTTTTTTCTGTGCTGGATATATTGATATGTACATCCACTACTACTCCCACTATTGCTCCCAAAGCAAGTCACATGGATTAGTAAGGCCTGAATAGTGGGCAGTTTAAGATCTCCGTATCTCAGTCTTCCTAACCATAGTGCTTGAAGGTACTGAGTCCCTATTTCAGGTGAGACAAAGCTGTTTTAGAATCACAGTTGAACAAACACATCAGGAAGTTTTTTGTGACTCAAAGACCAGTTCATCTCCAACCATCAGCCTTTTTTTTCTTTTTTTTTGACTCATAAAAATGCTGCCAGTTGCATCAGAACAATGAATAAACCCACAGGAACAAAAGCCAAGTTGTCCGCCCCGCCTTTGAGTGGTAATCCGCTACTATCTACTTGGGAACACAGTGCCACGTTTCCTTTCATGTAGAGCAGCTCCCAGTTGCTGCAGCTCTGCAGGCTTTCCAACCTTCTCTCCACTGGGGCTCTCCACGCAATGGTTAAGTGTCTATGCTTACTATTCCATATTGGGGTTATCATGAAAAATAAGGGCAATGTGAGACTGCTAATAACTATAGCATGGAAGAATCACAGCCATTTGAGAGTTCACATCTAATTATTTAGTGTCTCTAAAGGAGGGCATGGTCTCAATTAGGTTAGGAATGAGGTAGGAGGGGTGGAAGAAAGAGAAAGCCTCTCCTCGATCTATGGCTTCCGGGTGGGATTGAAACCCACAGCTCTCTCTAGACATGCAAACTGAAGTCAAAACTCCCTGCATGAGTCATGTGTGGGCTACTTATTTTGTTTCCCAGAGCTTAATTTCAAGGTTATATTTCCTTCCCTCACCTTTCTTCCCTCTTCCTTCAAGAGTTAGAAAATTTGAGTATATAGTGGATACAGAAGGAAGGAAGGAAAAAAGGAAGGAAAGAAGAGAAAGGAGGAAGGATGTTCTTCCATCATGAAGAAAGTTGCAAAAGAGATATACCACGGGCAAAAGAAGACAAAAAGATCAAAGACATATGCCCATTTGACTCCACTCATATTTTCTTTTCTTGCTCCTAAGATTATTCTAACCCCAGGTAGAAATCACGTAATTAGGTTGTATCTTATTTCTCTCTCAACTCTTAACCTAGCAAAAACCGTGACATTAGTTTACTGGTGCAGCTCCTGAGGCTGGGTAAAGATGTCATGGAAAGCAACACGACTCCAGCATTCCATTTTTGACCCTGGTCTTGATGCAGAAGTGTCTCTTTCATATGTCTGCTGTTTGGTCATTACGAGGTTTGTTATGATATGGAGCTTCCCTTAGATGACCACTAGTGTGACCAAAATCAGCTTTTATGAGCAAACATTAAGAGTAGTGAGCTAATGAGAACAGCACATTTGGTTAAACAAGTTTTACTTAGTTTTCAGGAATCTATTTTATAGACACAAAGACTTTCGCTTAAATACCATGTGGCTCTGATTGGCTGGCTTTTGGTTAACCCAAACATACAGTTAAATAAATGTGATCCGTCTTGCCCTGCAGCCCTGAGGCCAGCTCCCCCAAACTCTGAGGTTAGCAGTATATCTCCAGACTCAGAGGGCTTGGATAATGTGGAGTTAATTTATATATGGATGGATTACTGCAGATGACCTCCTAGTAATGTGGTAGCTAAAGGAGAATCTACATATTGATCAAGAATCAAATATATGAGCATCTTCCCAAATCTGCAAATTATGCCTGTGAACAAAGCCTTGTGATTTTATTAAGTTGGTGGGATAAAACCTGTCTAAAAGTGATTGAGAGGAATTGCTATATATTTATTTTTCCTGGTGAAGTAGACTAGGGTGCCTGAAAAATCATAAAACTGTCTTTGTGATGGTGCTTAGTGTAGCAATTTTTGGGAGGATGGTAATACTCTTCTCAAATTCCACATTATTGTCTTCTGGTGAATGCTTTGCCTTTTCTTACTCAGCCATGATAGAGGCAGTGGTCAAGCCCCCGGTTCTACCTGCCAAAACTCCCCTTAGAAGTTCAAAATATGCCTGGTGGCCACAAAAGGACACTTATGTAAGTGTTGTGGAAGTTGGGAGAGCTGAGAGAAGGTGTTGTCATTTATTGCAGTGAGTTCAGAAGAGTGAGATCCCAGGGTTGAGGTTGGAGATAACTGATGAGGAGTAATTAGTGAAGTGTGTATGGTAGGCTGTCTCCCCATTTACTTTTCTACCAGCCTACTGGGAGTTTCCACATAGTATCTCTCCCTCCCATCTACCCTCCCTCTCTCTCTCACTTCTCTCTCTCCTCCCTCTCTCTTTCTTTTTCTCCCTCTCTCTCTCCTGCTTTTGCCATGTGATTTGCCTGCTCCTGCTTTGCCTTCTGTCATGAGTAAAAGCTCCCTGAGGCCTCCCCAGAAGTCCAGTGATGTCAGTGCCATGCTTGTACAGCCTGCAGAACCATGAGCCAATTACAGCTATTTTCTTTATAAATTACCCAGTCTCAGGTATTTTTTTATAGCAATACGAGAATGGCCTAATACACTGTGTGACTTTGGGCATGTGATTTAGCCTCTGAGTTTTAGAGTTTTTCATCTGTAAAATGGGTGCAATGATAAAACTATGCTGGCAGGTTGATGTAAGGATACTGGTACTGGTACAGTACCAAGGGGCTTATGCAGAGTTGACACAACAAATAGCAGCTGTTATTTTCTATTGTATGAGTTGGTATTGTTTCCTTTTTACAGAGGGATTAACAGAGAAACAGAAGTTAAATGTCCTGTAATAAGTTATCAGTAGTGCTGAGAATGCCTTAAGCATCCTTGGTAGCAGTGCCTGTGTTTACTTGCATTAAAGAGACTAAAAGCACAAAGTACTATTTCAGGACTATTTATGCTTGTCAGCTGCAACAGAAGTACTGTACACAGTGGAACACACGGGATTCCAGAGGCTGCATGTGCCTGCTATTTCTGAGGCAAAAATATCCAAGTACACATGTATTACATTGAAAAAAATATTTATGTGTATTTGGGCCTTGTGGAGGGCATCTTCAATACTGCAGGTTTAGAAGTCATTATTAATACCTTTGTCCTACAGTTACCTTCCTCAAATCAATTTTTTTTCATTGCACATTCCTACATACTATATAATTCTCTTGGGTTCCTGGAGCATGAAATAGGGTTTTTCCTTCCTTATTTTCTTGAGCAAATGTGCAGGGTACACACAAATCTTATTCAATTTGCATCATCCAGGCCAGTCCAGCTCCTCTCAGAATGCTCTTGAATCTCATTTGCCATTGGAAAAAAAAAAGTTTAAAGCTGTGTCAGATGGTATGACTTCAGTGTTTGAGAAGTCTGCCTTGGCTGAATATCTAATCCCATGAACGAGGGGAAATAAAACATTCATTGTTACCAGAACAACACTGGCTCTGAGACATTGGGCCAAACATGACCACTTAGACAGCAAATGCCTCAGCAAGCGGCAGGTCACAATGGGCAGAGAGGCAGTTTCCTAGCAGGACCCTGGGAAAGCCCAGTGGCCCTCAGGTGGGAATAATTCTGGAGAAAGGGTGCCAGTGCAGCAGGAATGCTAGCTAGGAGGGTCACCAGCGTGGTGGGAGGTACAACAGAAAGATTGGAGCTTGAAGTTTGAGAGTAAAGCTTAGCTTTCTAATAACCTTGGGGGGATGGGTAAATATCTTATTCATCCATCCATATATTTATTAATCTACTCACTTATCCATCCATCCATCCATCCATCCATCCATTCATCCATCCGATTACTCTCTTTGGAAAAGGCTAAAACACTTTGATGCATTAATTATACATTCTTCTAAAAAAAAGAGAGGATGTTTTATGGGTGTCCTTGAGTTGAAAGGCTATGGCTTTCTGAAGACAGGCTTATTTAGTTAGTAATCACTCTGGATTTCAGGGGATGGACTTCATAAAATGCTGTTTTAGGAAGAGATGAGGCGTCTTAGAGAAATTAGGTTTGAGTGAGCTGCAAGGAATTCTTAGGACATCATCTGAATTTTTTTTTTTTTTTTTTTTTTGAGATGGAGTTTCACCCTTTTTCTTCTTTTTTTTTTTTTTGAGAGAGAGCCTTGCTATGTTGCCAGGCTGGAGTGCAGTGGCACAATCTCGGCTCACTGCAACCTCTGACTCCCTGGTTCAAGCAATTCTCCTGCCTCAGCCTCCCACGTAGCTGGGATTACAGGCACGCGCCACCACACCCAGCTAATTTTGTATTTTTAGCAGAGTTGGGGTTTCATCATGTTGGCCAGGCTGGTCTTGAACTCCTGACCTCAGGTGATCTGCCTGCTTCAGCCTCCCAAAGTGCTGGGATTACAAGCATGAGCCACTGCAACCGGCCCCCATCTGAATTTCTTGAAGTCTCTGTGGATGATGAGGATTAATCTTACTTGTGATTTGCAAAGGACTCTCCCATCATTCCATTGCTGTGGGGCTCCACATAGGAGTTCACAGATGATTCTCTTTGAAATGACTAACAAAACAAATACAGTCAGCCCTTGGTATCTATGGATTCCACAATCATAGAGTCAACCAACTGCAGATTGAAAATATTTAAAAAATTGCACCTGTACTAAACATGTAGAGAGTTTTTTCTTTTTATTATTCCCTAAACAATAGAGTATAACAACTATTTCATAGCATTTACATTGCATTAGGCATTGTAAGTAGTCTAGTGATAATTTAAAGTATACAAGAGGATGTGCATAGGTTAGGTGCAAATACCATGCCATTTTATATCAGGGACTTGGGCATCTCTAGACTTTGGTATCTGTGGGGCCTAGAACCAATCCCACAAGAATACGGAGGGGGGACTTTACCTTAGAAAATCACTTGTCACAACACCACCTCGATGTTTAATGGATATTTTCCCCTTAATGAAGCTGAGACAAAGAAAGTCTTAATCCTGAGTTTGTCACATTAAGCCCTCAGTTCTCTCTCTCTCCCAGCCACAGGAGTGGCTTCCAAATCTACAAAGATTCTTCTTTGTCCAATCTGGGCCCAGCTTCAATCCACGAACAGTCATGGTGCTCTGATCAAGTCACTTCTCTGCTCAGGACAGACAACATCTTTCAAATTTTTTCAAAATAAAGTCTAAATGTCTTCATATGGTATTTGAGATCTTCCCCTTCATGAATCCTATACTCCAGATGAACAGAACTACTTATATGGGCTCCCACTGTGCCACAGTATCCCCTCTCTGTTTTCACTCATTCTAGTTTCACTCTGAAATGCTCTCCTCCACATCTCTCTAGTGTCAAATCCTACTCATCTTTCAAGGTTTGTATCCCCTGGGAAGCTTTCTCTGACCTCTCTGCTGGAAAGAACTTCTTTCCTACTCTTAATTCACATAGAATTTGGTTTCTATCCCTCTTGTTTACAATACTGCTTCCCATACTTTCCTCATAATGAGACTCACCTGCAAGTACTTGTTTAAAAAAAGAAACAAAACCTGGGCCTGATCCCAGACCTACTGAATGAGCAAAAGTCTCCAAAGAAGGGGCCTGGGAAGCAGTATTTTTAACAAATGCTCCAGGTGAGTCCTTATTTTTTATTTTATTTTACTGTATTATTTTACTTAGAGTTCTGGGATATATGTGCAGAACGTGCAGGTTTGTTTCATAGGTATACGTGTGCCATGGTGGTTTGCTGCACCTATTAACCCATCGTCTAGGTTCCGTCCCCTTACCCCCCCCATCCCCCAACAGGCCCTGGTGTGTGTTGTTCCCTTCCCTGTGTCCATGTGTTTTCATTGTTCAACTCCCACTTATGAGTGAGAACATGCGGTGTTTGGTTTTCTGTTCCTGTGTTAGTTTGCTGAGGATGATGGCTTCCAGCTTCATCCAAGTCCCTGCAAAGGACATGAACTTATTCCTTTTTATGGCTGCGTAGTATTCCATGGTGTATATGTATCACATTTTCTTTATCCAGTCTATCATTGATGGGCATTTGGGTTTGTTCCATGTCTTTGCTACTGTAAATAGTGCTGCAATAAACATACGTGTGCATGTGTCTTTATAGTAGAATGATTTATATTCCTTTGGGCATATACCCAGTAATGGGATTGCTGGGTCAAATGGTATTTCTGGTTCCAGATCCTTGTGTAAAACACTGTCTTCCATGATGGTTGAGCTAATTTACATTACTACCAACAGTGTAAAAGCATTCCTATCTCTTCACAGCCTCGCCAGCATCTATTGTTTCTTGACTTTTTAATAATCGCCATTGTGACTGGTGTGAGATGATATCTCATTTTGGTTTTGATTTGCATTTCTCTAATGACGTTGAGCTCTTTTCCTTATGTTTGTTGGCCACATAAATATCTTCTTTTGAGAAGTGTCTGTTCATATCCTTCACCCACTTTTTGATGGGATTGTTGGATTTTTTCTTGTAAATTTGTTTAAATTCCTTGTAGATTCTGGATATTAGACCTTTGTCAGATGGGTAGGTTGCAAAAATTTTCTCCCATTCTGTAGGTTGCCTGTCCACTCTGATGATAGTTTCTTTTGCTGTGCAGAAGCTCTTTAGTTTAATTAGATCCCATTTATCAAGTTTGGCTTTTGTTGCAATTGCTTTTGACGTTTTTGTCATGAAATCTTTGCCTATGCCTATGTCCTGAATGGTATTGCCTAGGTTTTCTTCTAGAGTTTTTATGGTTTTGGGTTTTACATTTAAGTCTTTAATCCATCTTGAGTTAATTTTTGTATAAGGTGTAAGGAAGGGGTCCAGTTTCAGTTTTCTGCATATGGCTAGCCAGTTTTCCGAACATGATTTATTAGGTAGGGAATCCTTTCCCCATTGCTTGTTTTTGTCAGATTTGTCGAAGATCAGATGGTTGTAGATGTGTGGTTTTATTTCTCAGGTCTCCATTCTGTTCCCTTGGTCTACATGTCTGTTTTGGTACCAGTACCATGCTTTTTTGGTTACTGTAGCCTTGTAGTACAGTTCCAACTCAGGTAGCATGAGGCCTCCAGCTTTCTTCATTTTGCTTAGGTGTCTTGGCCGTACGGGTTCTTTTTTGGTTGAATATGAAATTTAAAATAGTTTTTTCTAACTCTGTGAAGAATGTCAATGGTAGTTTGATGGGAATAGCATTGAATCTATAAATTACTTTGGGCAGTATGGCCATTGTCATGATATTGATTCTTCCTATCCATAAGCATGTAATGCTTTTCCACTTGTTTGTGTCTTGTCTTATTTCCTTGAGCAGTGGTTCTCCTTTAAGAGGTCCTTCACATCCCTTGTTAGCTGTGTTCCTAGGTATTTTATTCTCTTTGTGGTAATTGTGAATGGGAGTTCACTCATGATTTGGCTCTCTGCTTGTCTATTATTGGTGTATACGAATGCTTGTGATTTTTGCACATTGATTTTGTATCCTGAGACTTTGTTGAAGTTGCTTATCAGCTTAAGTTGTTTTGGGGCTGAGACAATGAGATTTTCTATATACAGAATTATGTCATCTGCAGAGATAATTTGACTTTCTCTCTTCCCATTCGAATACACTTTATTTCTTCCTCTTGCCTGATTGCCCTGGCCAGAACTTCCAACACTATGTTGAATAGGGGTGGTGAGAGAGGGCATCCTTGTCTTGTGCCTGTTTTCAAAGGGAAGGCTTCCAGCGTTTGCCCATTCAGTGTGATATTGGCTGTGGGTTTGTCCTAAATAGCTCTTATTATTTTGAGATATGTTCCATCAATACCTAGTTTATTAAGAGTTTTTAACATGGATGGATGTTGAATTTTATCGAAGGCCTTTTTCTGCATCTATTGAGATAATCATGTGGTTCTTTTCATTGGTGCTGTTTATGTGATGGATTACATTTATTGATTTGCATATGTTGAACCAGCCTTGCATCCCAGGGATGAAGCTGACTCAAGCTTTTTGATGTGCCACTGGATTCAGTTTACTAGTATTTTATTGAGGATTTTTGCATCCATGGTCATCAGGGATATTGGCCTGAAGTTTTCTTTGTTGTTGTTGTGTTTCTGCCAGGTTTTGGTATCAGGATGATGCTGGCCTCACACAATGGGTCAGGGAGGAGTACTTCCTTTTCAATTGCTTGGAATAACTTCAGAAGGAATGGTACCAGCTCCTCTTTGTACCTCTGGTAGAATTTGGCTGTGAATCTGTTTGGTCCTGGGCTGTTTTTTTTTTTTTGGTTGGTAGGGTATTAATTGCTGCCTCAACTTCAGAACTTGTTATTGGTCTCTTCAGGGATACAGATACGACTTCTTCCTGGTTTAGTCTGGGGAGGGTGTATGTGTCCAGGAATTTATCCATTTCTTCTAGATTTTCTAGTTTATTTGCATAGAGGTGTTTATAGTATTCTCTGATGATAGTTTATATTTCTGTGGGATCAGTGGTGATATCTCTTTTATCATTTTTTGTCTGTTTGATTCTTCTCTCTTTCCTTCTTTATTAGTCTAGCTAGTGGTCTTTTTATTTTAATTTTTTCTCAAAAAACCAGCTCCTGGATTCATTAATTTTTTGAAGGGTTTTTCATGTTTCTGTAGGGAAAAGAAAGAGAGATCAGACTGTTACTGTGTCTATGTAGAAAGGGAAGACATAAAAGACTCCATTTTGAAAAAGACCTGTACTTTAAAATAATTGCTTTGCTGAGATGTTGTTAATTTGTAGCTTTGCCCCAGCCACTTTGACCCAACCATTTTGACCCAATCTGGAGCTCACAAAAACATGTGTTGTATGAAATCAAGGTTTAAGGGATCTAGGGCTGTGCAGGATGTGCCTTGTTAACAAAATGTTTACAAGAAGTATACTTGGTAAAAGTCATTGCCATTCTCTAGTCTCAATAAACCAGGGGCACAATGCACTGCGGAAAGCCGCAGGGACCTCTGTCCTTGAAAGTGGGGTATTGTCCAAGGTTTCTCCCCATGTGGTAGTCTGAAATTGGCCTCGTGGGATGAGAAAGACCTGACTATCCCCCAGCCTGACACCCGTAAAGGATCTGTGCTGAGGTGGATTAGTAAAAGAGGAAAGCCTCTTGCAGTTGAGACAGAGGAAGGCCACTGTCTCCTGCCTGCCCCTGGGTACTGAATGTCTCGGTACAAAACCCGATTGTACATTTGTTCAATTCTGAGATAGGAGAAAAACTGCCCTATGGTGGCAGGCGAGACATGTTTACAGCAATGCTGCCTTGTTATTCTTTACTCCACTGAGATGTTTGGGTGGGGAGAAACATAAATCTGGCCTACGTGCACATCCAGGAATAGTACCTTCCCTTGCACTTAATTATGACATAGATTCTATTGCTCACACATTTGTTTGTTGCTGACCTTCTCCTTATTATCACCCTTCTCTCCTACTACATTCCTTTTTGCTGAAATAATGAAAATAATAATCAATAAAAACCGAGGGAACTCAGAGACCGGTGCAGGTCCTTGGTATGCTGAGCACCGGTCCCCTGGGCCCACTGTTGTTTCTCTATACTTTGTCTCTGTGTCTTCTTTCTTTTCTCAGCCTCTCGTCCCACCTGACTAGAAATACCCACAGGTATGGAGGGGCAGGCCACCCCTTCATGTCTCTATCTCCTTCAGTTCTGCTCTGATCTTAGTTATTTATTGTCTTTTGCTAGCTTTTGAATTTGTTTGCTCTTGCTTCTCTGGCTCTTTAATTGTGATGTTAGGGTGTTGATTTGAGATCTTTCTAGCTTTCTGATGTGGGGATTTAGTGCTATAAATTTCCCCCTTAACAATGCTTTAGCTGTGTCCCAGAGATTCTGGAATGCTGTCTCTTTGTTCTCATTGGTTTCAAAAAACTTCTTGATGGTCCACTTGATCCAGAGCTGAGTTCAAGTCCTGAATATCCTTCTTAATTTTCTGTCTCATTGATCTGTCTAATATTGACAATGGGGTGTTAAAGTTTCCCACTATTATTGTGTGGGAGTCTAAGTCTCCTTGTAGGTCTCTAAAAACTTGTTTTATGAATTTGGGTGCCCCTGTATTGGGTGCATATATATTTAGGATAGTTAGCTTTTCTTGTTGAATTGATCCCTTTACCATTATGTAATGCCCTTTTTTGTCTTTTTTGATTGTTGTTGGCTTAAAGTCTGTTTTATGAGAGCTTAGGATTGCAACCCCTTGCTTTTTTCTTTTCTTTTCTTTTTTTTTTTTGCTTTCCATTTGCTTGGTAAATATTCCTCCATCCCTTTCTTTGAGCCTATGTGTGTCTTTGCATGTGAGATGGGTCTCCTGAATACAGCACACCAATAGGTCTTGACTCTTTATCCAATTTGCCAATCTGTGTCTTTTAATTGCGGCATTTAGCCCATTTATATTTAAGGTAAATATTGTTATGTGTGAAGCTGATCCAGTCATCATGATGCTATCTGGTTATTTTGCACACAAGTTGATACAGTTTCTTCATACTGTCATTGGTCTTTATATTTTGGTGTGTTTTTGCAGTGGCTGGTACCAGTTTTTCCTTTCCATATTTAGCACTTCCTTCAGAAGCTCTTGCAAGGCAGGCCTGGTGGTGATGAAATCACTCAGCATTTGCTTGTCTGTAACGGATTTTATTTCTCCTTCACTTATGAAGCTCAGTTTGGCTGGATATGAAATTCTGGGTTAAAAATTCTTTCCTTTAAGAGTGTTGACTATTGGCCCCCTCTCTCTTCTGGCTTGTAGGGTTTCTGTTGAGAGGTCCGCTATTAGTCTGATGGGCTTCCCTCTGCAGGTGACCTGGCCCTTCTCTGTGGCTGCACTTAACATTTTTTCCTTCATTTTGACCTTGGAGAATCTGATGATTTTGTTTCTTGGGGCTGATCTTCTCAGGCAGCATCTTAGTGATGTTCTCTGTATTTCCTGAATTTGAATGTTAGCCTGTCTTGCCAGGTTGGGGAAGTTTCCCTGGATAATATCCTGAAGTGTGTTTTCCAACTTGGTTCCATTCTTCCTGTCTCTTTCAGGTACTCCAATCAATCATAGTTTCAGTCTTTTTACATAGTCCCATATTTCTTGGAGGTTTTGTTCCTTCCTTTTTCATTCTTTTTTCGCTAATCTTATCTGCATGCCTTATTTCAGCAAGATGGCTTTCAAATTCTGTATCTTTTCTTCTGCTTGGTCAATTCGGCTATTGATACTTGTGTGTGCTTCACAAAGTTCTCATGCTGTGTTTTTCAGCTCCATCAGGTCATTTATATTCCTGTCTCAACTGGTTATTCTAGTTAGCAGCTCCTGTAACCTTTTATCAAGTTTCTTAGCTTCTTTGCATTAGGTTAGAACGTGCTCCTTTAGCTCAGTGGAGTTGTTATTATCCATCTTCTGAAGCCTACTTCGGTCAATTCATCCATCTCATCCTCCATCCAGCTCTGTGTCCTTGCTGGAGAGGCATTGCAATCATTTGGAAGAGAAGAAGCACTCTGGCCTTTTGGGTTTTCAGTGTTTTTTTTTTAATTGATTCTTTCTCATCTTCATGAGTTTGTCTAGTTTTGATCTTTGAGGCTGTTGACCCTTGGATGAGGTTTTTGTGGAAACATTTTTTGTTGATACTGTTGCTGTTGCTTTCTGTTTTTTTGTTTGTTTTTCTTTCAGTGGTCAGGTCCTTCTTCTGTAAGGCTGCTGTGGTTTTCTGGAGGTTCACTTCAGGCCCTATTCATCTGGTTTACTCCTGCACCTGGAGATGTCACTCGAGGAGACTGGAGAACAGCCAAGATGGGTGCCTGCTCCTTCTTCTGGGATCTTTGACCTTGAAAGGCACTGTCCTGATGCCAGTAGGAATGCTACTGTATAGGGTGTCTGACAACCCCTGTTGGAGGGTCTCTCCAAGTTGAGTGGCACAGGGAACAGGACCCATCTAACAAAGCACTTTGGCTGTCCCTTGGTGGAGAAGG
The DNA here is from genome assembly GCF_028885625.2 of Pongo pygmaeus. Classification (NCBI taxonomy): domain Eukaryota; kingdom Metazoa; phylum Chordata; class Mammalia; order Primates; family Hominidae; genus Pongo; species Pongo pygmaeus. Next base: position 62,845,411 of record NC_072377.2, read on the forward strand.
TGTGCTTTGCTAGGGGGAAACCCACTCATCTGGGCTGCCCAGATTCCTCAGAACCAGCAGGAGGAAAGACTAAGTCTGCTGGTCTGTGGGGATTGTGGCCACTCCTCCCCACAGGGGCTCAGGCCCAGGGAGATCAGAGTTTGTTCCTGAGCCCCTGGCTGGAGTTGTTGGAGTTCCTGCAGGGAAGCTCCTCCCAGTGAGGAGGGGTGGGTCATGGTCAGGCCTGAAGAGGCACTCTGGATGCAGCCGGCCACAGCCAGTGTGTTGGGCTATGGGGGACACCTCTTGGGACCAAGCCGTCTGGCCTCCCTGGCTCCAGCAGGGGAAAGGCGTGGCCTGGAGCTGCCGCCCTTCCCCAACCCTGGGAGCTTAGTGTGTTAGGCAGCTGGCAGTCCCAATGTTAGCTGCTGCGCCCCTTGCAAGGAGCTCAAATGGCTTAGACAGCAGGCAGCTGCAACTGTGGTGCTTGCTGCCCCTCTCCCCGGGGAACTTGGCAGGCTTAAGCAGATTCTCGCTGAGTGGCTGTTGAGAATCTGTGTGGCTCCATGGTTGGGACCCTATGCCCCAGTGGCATGGGTTCATGAGTGGGATCTTCTGATCCGTGGGTTGCACACTTCCGTGGAGAAAGCACAGTTTCCCAGGCTGGGTAGGATTCTCACTCACCACCTCTCTTGGCTGGAGGTGGGGGTTCCCCTGCCCTGTGTGGCTCTCGGGTGGGCTGCCACAGCACACTGTTCTTCCTTCCTCTGTGTGGGTCACACCAGCCAACTAGCCAGTTCTGATGATAGAACCTGGATACCTCAGTTGTGGGTGCAGGATTCGCACGCTGTTTTATGGTTTTTATCGATGGAAGCCTCTGATAGCTGCTGCTTCTAGTTGGCCATTTTGGCCCCGCCCCTCCAGGTGATTCTTATTAGAGAAGGGAAACATCCTATAATCTTGCTAGTCAAAGAGTGGTCTCAGACCAGCAGCATCAGCGTCGTCTGCGAACTTGGTAGAAATGCAGAATCTTGGGCGCCATCCTAGAACTACTGAATTGGCATTTGCATTTGAGTAGGATCCCCAGGTAATTTCTAGGCATGTTAAAAGTTGAGAGGCTCTGCTTTGCTATACTTATTACTTGCTATTTTGGTTACAGGTAATTATGCAACCAAAATCCTTTACACTTATTATCTGATTAATTACTCAAAGTAACTATTATTATTCCTGTTATTTCAGATGGATGAGACTTCAATTAAATTGAACCATATTAAATTGTAAATGTTAGATCATTTTTTGACCTACTTACAAAAAAGGCAATTTTATACGTCTCAGCTTAATAGCAAGTGGTGATGGCACTGGGATTAGAATTTCAGCAGTTTGACACTGGAGCCATCTCTTAAGCCTTATATTATTATTATGACTGTCATATATATCAATAACTGTTGGTTTTCAGTAGCAAAAAAACCCACTCAAATTGAAATACATTATTGAGTTTCAAAGTTAGTACATGATAGGGTTCTGAAAACGAAAATGTGCTTATATAAACAGTATGAATGTGAGATGGATATGAGGGGGTAGGGTAATGAGATAGTAAAGAAGGCAACTGAAATTACATGCTTTTCCCTCCATTTGGTCCATATGGAGTTGGAGACTACAGGTATTAATGCTAATTTTCTTCCAGACGTGAAGGACTGAAATATCTTTTGTTCTGACTTATAATTTTCAGCTTGGTTCCAAATCTCAAAAACTGCAATTTTAGGCTATGATTAGAACATAAAATTGCTTCTGTCTACTAATTTTCAGGCAGAATAAGTTTACAGTAATAGGCTTATACAGCTTTTGTGTTCAAGGGCCAAAATCTGTAAAATATGTGGGAAATTGGAAAAGGAAGGAAAGGTTTCTTGCCAAACTTTTTGATACGTTTGATCCTTTGCAATGACTAAATATGCAATGAAGATCCAACAAAGAATCAACTGCCATCACAAGACCACTAGGTAGTTTCTTTCCTTCCCCAGATACAGGGTATAAAAATGTTTTCTAACTGAAGGTTATAATCAACTAGTTTTTAGTGTGTTGTTCACAGAAGATTGAAGCTTCTCAAAGGAGTATTTGTTTCTCTGATTTTTGCTGACACCCTTTATCATGCCACAGTTCTTAGTCTTAACAAAGGGGCTTTATATATGAAAAGTGCTTGCTGTATTTTAACACGATAAATGAGTCAAGTGGTGATGACTTAGGCATAAGAGAAAAAAAACAAAAGATGCTCTAAAGATGTTTAGGATTACTAGACCAGGACTGGAAAGAGTAACTAGAGATGACCACTTAAGTGACTGGCAGTTGGAAAGTAGTCTGTGAGAGGCTCCTTGTGGAAGTGGATCATGTTGCTTCGTTTAATGAGGCTGGGTTATGAGGTCCACGTGGCTGAGCCATGCAGCTGGTCACTTGGCATTTGAGTGTCCAGCTCAATAGGTACCTGCAGTGGAATAATATTCTGAACCTCTGTTATTCTTCTGCAATGTTTTCTTCCTTGTTAAATATCCTGTATTTCCCCCAAATTAATGTGTATAACCACTCTTTTATCCAAGTATCACACTCTTCCCTGAATACATTTATTATATATGCACTGCACATATCTTTTCAGAAGAGTGGGAATTGTAAAGGTTATGGGAAATGAGACATAATTTTTTTAATAAATGAAACTAATGGTTGCTGATTGCCTTTTCCTTTGGTATGGTTGGTCCCTTTTTGCTTATGAACATGAGAATAGTGGCCTTGGTTTTGTTTAGATTGCCCTAGGAATGTGTTCTCTAGGAGCTGTGACCTAAGCACTTTCAACTTTGATCTTGTAAAAAACAATGCTTTTGTATTTTTGTTTTATTTTTATATAAGCGAGAAAAGGAAGGTGTTCTTTATGTTTGCCAAGTGGGCCTTTGTATGTCAATATCTGTCACATATAATCATAGAAAATACAGACATTCCTCCAGGCCTCATACTCTGTGTCTGGTCCCAGGCCTATCAGTGATTCTCTATATGATTTAAAGGATGTCCACTCTACTTTTCCTTCTTTCTTTTTTATATATTGTAAAATCAATTTCCCCTCAGAAAGTTTAGAAGGAATGAATGAAACTAAACAACGAATATGAAGTAGGAAAACACGTTTTTTAAGAATTTAATAAATTAATTTCTTAATTAATTTCTTAATTAAGGGGTTTTGGGGAAAAGAAGAGGAACATCCATCAGAGTGGTTCTAGTTCTGCGTTAGCAGTGTGTAATGACTGGATGTCTTCCTGGGTCTGCAGTGTTTCATCTATTCTTACTCCTGTCACATAGCCTGAAAATATTTTACCATTGTTCTGACTTCAAAGAACTTGACTAATAGGAATACACAACTTGATATTACCTGTTCATTGTGATTCTTAATTTGCAAATAGTAATAAATGGAATCTAGGAGAGTATCCTCAATCTGCCTTAGTATGTTCAAGATTAAAGGGAAAAGTTTCCTAAAGTCAATCTTCCAATTCTCAGTGAAAAGAACATTAAAAATAGAGAAAAAGTCCTTTGGGTCAAATGAGTTTTGTGTTTGGCACTGACACAGAGAAACCTGTGAATACATTAAAAGTAGAAGGCACATAAACCCAGTCTACCTGAATTAAAGACATGAATACCAAAAGGCTTTCCTTGGAGATCAGATGTTATGGGTTGAATCGTGTCCCTTCTGTCAAATTCATATTTTGAAGACCTATCCCCCAATACCTCAGAATGTGACCTTATTTGGAGATAGGGTCTTTACTGAAGTAATCAAGTTAAAATGAGGTCATTAGGGTGGGCCTTAATCCAATATGTACATTATATTTATGATTGGAGAAAACTTGGATGCAGGCACACAGGGAGAATACCATGTGAAGATCAAGGCAGACAGAAACTGGAGTGATGCCTCTATAAGCCAAGGAACACCAAGACCAGCACACAATGAGAAGATAGGGGAGAGACATAGAATAGATTCTTCCTCACAGCCCTCAGAAAGAACAAACCCTGGTGTCACCTCGATTTTGAATTTCTAGCTTCTAGAAGGGTGAGAGAATAATTTTCTGTTGCGTAAGCCACCCAATTTGTGGTACCTTGTTATGGCGGCCCTAGCAAACTAATACACCAGGATAGGAGTTAGACTTTGAGTAAACCCTTCCCTTAGGATGGCTGGAAGGAGCATACCCCACCCTGGTGTTCCCATTCATCACAGGTCAGCCACAAGCATTGCTGAGCAGAACTGAAGGCAAGTGGCAAGGAGGTGTGGGAAACATGGTTTGCTGATGTCGGCTCCTTGGATGACGGAGGCAGGGAGGAGTATTAGTTTCCTTTTGCTGCTGTAACAAATTACCACAGACTTAATGGCTAAAATCAGCACAGAGTTATTTCCTTATAGTTCTGGAGGTCAGAAGTGTACAATCAAGGTGTTGGCAATGCTGCATTTCTTCCAGAGGCTTCTAAGGAAAATCTGTTTTCTCGCCTATGCCAGCTTCTAGAGTCTGTCTGCCTTTCTTGGCTCACTGCCCCTTCCTTCATCTTCAACACGCATCACTTTAAACTCAGTTTCATGGGCACATCTCCTTTTTTGACTTTGACTCTCTTACCTCTCTCTTGTGATTACATTGGACCCACTAAAATAATCAGGAGAATCTCTCCATTCAAGATTTTGTTTTTATTATACTTTAAGTTGTAGGGTACATGTGCACAACGTGCAGGTTTGTTACATATGTATACATGTGCCATGTTGGTTTGCTGCACCCATTAACTCATCATTTACATTAGGTGTTCCTCCTAATGTAATGATGGCCAACCCAAATGTCCGTCAATGATAGACTGGATTAAGAAAATGTGGCACATATTCTCCATTCAAGATTCTTAACCACATCTGCAAAGTCCCTTTTGCCATGTAAGGTAACATTTTCATAAGAGCCAGAAATGGGGATGCGGACATTTTGGGGGGCCATTATTCTGCCTATCACAGAAGGGAAGGTAACAGACATGGGGTCATCAAGCAAGTGACACAGGCCTCCTGCCAGCTCTTAATAGGCCTTTTCTATCCTTTCCAGATGCTCCTTTGCACACAATTCCATGGCATTTCAACTAGCTTAAGTCTTTTATTTTTCTTTTTTTTTGAGACTCTGTTGCCCAGGCTGGAGTGGTGTGATCACAGATTACTGCAGCCTTGACTTCCCATGTTGAGGCAATCCTCCCATCTCAGCCTCATGAGTAGCTGGGACCACAGGCACATGCTACCATGCCCGGGCTAATTTTTTTGTATTTTGTATAGACAGGGCTTCCATGTTGCCCAGGCTAGTCTCAGAATCCTGGGCTCAAGCAATCTGCCCACATTGGCCGCCCAAAGTGCTGGGGTTACAAGCATGAGTCACTGCACCTGGCCTGCCCAATTCTTATATAGTGTCTGTTGAATCACTGTTTTGGAGGCAAGTTTGCCCATTTACAGGGTACTACAATGAAGGCTTAGTGAAATGTTATCCTAGAATACCTTCTTGGAAACTTTGATTTAGTTGAATTATTTTTGAACCCAGCAGTTGCTGCGATGGAATCAGAGGGTGGAGAGGAAAGGAATAGGGTTTGTTTCAGCCCAGGAGCCTCTAGACGTTGACGAGCCGACCCCTAGCTGAGGAGAACCCTGTATGTAAGCTAAGCAGTTGTCAGGACAAAGGCTTAGTGTTTCAGTCTGCATCCCATTTGTGTGTGTGTGTGTGTGTGTGTGTGTGTGTGTGTGTATGTGTGCGTTGCAGCTTCTATGGGAAGCACACCAGCAGGAGCCTTCTTGTCTTTAAACCCTTCCCTTGGGATGGCTGGAGGGAGCATGCCTCACCATGGTGCTCCCACTCATCACAAGTCAGCCACACACAGAGGTGAGCTGTTCCTGGAGAAAGTGAAGACCCAATTAGACAACAGGTCTACTCTAGGCAATTGGAAAATTTGAACATATTTTTCGGGGAAAACAAAATCAAAACCCTAGTAACAGAAAGTTTATAAACAACTGCTTCTCTCCTTCTCTATTTTTGCATGTTCTGAGAGTTCTGAGCAACTGTCTCTCCCTCCCTCTAATGAAGTCCAACAGAAGCTTCTGATTTTGTGGGTGGCAATGTCTTCCATGTGTGGCTTCCTAAGAAAACACCCTTGGGATGAAGGTGGTGTAATGCAGTGTATTTTCCAAAGCAATCTTATCCTTGTTAATTTTATCAAGAAACTTAGGAAGAACAATAACTGTGAGACAAACTTAGATGCAACTAGGCCCTATTCCAGGCTAGTTTCTAAACTTTTTTTTTTTTTTTAATTCATTGAGAATAGTCTCTTCAACTTTCACCTTTTTAGTTGCAGTGGTTTAAATTGTGCTAGAGTGTATTGAGTGAATGCATGGGCTGTAAGCAGAAATTCAAATTTTCTGAAGGGTGTAGGTGCCTCTATCTCAGGAATATAATAAGCACTCTGGTATGGTTTGGCTCTGTGTCCCCACTCAAATTTCATGATGAATTGTAATCCCCAGTGCTGGGGGAGGGACCTGGTGGGAGGTAATTGGATCATGGGGGTGGATTTCTCCCTTGCTGTTGTTAGTCAGTGAGTTCTCTGTTTGAAAGTGTGTGGCACTTCCCCCTTCGCTCTCTCTCTCTCTCCTGCTCTGGCCATGTGAAGACTGCCTGCTTCCCCCTTTCACCTCCTGCCATGATTGTAAGTTTCCTTGGGCCTCCCCAGAAGCACAAGCCTGTATAGCCCACAGAACCATGAGCTGATTAAACCTCTTTTCTTAATAAATTACCCAGTCTCAGGTAGTTCTTTATAGCAATGCCAGAATGGACTAATACACACTCACCCAGCCAGCTCTCCAGCAAGAGTCTGTTTTATACAGTGTGAGGCCTGGCAGAGAAAATGGAACAAGCCATGGATGTATTCACAGTCTATCTTGGTTTTTGGAAATGGGAGTTTCAGAAAAAAGGACAGGGCTGGGATCATGAAAGGGCTTGGCCATCATATGATAACTTGTACTGACCACTACTGGTATTAGTCCACAACCTCCTGGCTGTGGCCATTTGACTAAGGCAGCCTCTTCTTGGTGTCATTCAGGATTGTGAAGATCCACAAGGAGGGGACAGTACAGTTTAACAACTGAGGAGCATCTTTGAAGGCATACAAATATCCTGGTAGGACATGAGATTTAAAAAAAAACTAATCATGGTTCAGTTCCTACATATCCTGGTGAAACATCAAAACCTTACCAAGGATAAAGGATTTGGCTTTAAAGATGTGTGTGTGTGTGTGTGTGTGAGAGAGAGAGAGAGAGAGAGAGACAGAGAGAATGCACATTGGAGTCTGTGTGGTTGGCTCAGGGGAAAAGGGAGTAGTTTAGGAAAAAGGAAAGTCTGACAATAACAAGTAGAATCTGGAAACTACTTTTCTATAAAACTTTTCAAGGGCCAAATACCTCTGCAATGTCCTCCTTCTTGGCCACTGAGTGGCATAGGTAAGTAACCAAGGAGCTGCATATGGTCTGGTTGATGTCCTCAAGCTGTATGGGACTAAATTGGTATCCTTCTGCAACGGAGGTGTATTTATGGCTAAAATGGACTCTTGGAACTGCTTCTAATTCTTTGATTCCAGGAGGTTTATTGTGCCTGCTATACCAACTGGACCCTAAGTGGTTTTAACTTCCTGAAGTTAACTGTGTCACCATGACTGCCAAACTGTAGTCCCTGGTACCCGGTTCCCTATGAAGACCACAGTGGGTGGTATGTGTGGTGGTGATGATGACATGTATGCAGGGGAAGGCAACAAGGGAGTTGTAGAGACAAATTATGGCCTATGTCTCTCTTTGTCTTCTGTTCAGGCTATGGAAAAAGCACTTGAGCAAGAATCTCACTTTCTGCAAAAATAAGTCTTTCTGAAACTTTTGGCTTCTGCAGTTCTACACAGTGAGCATAGCATCTGTGTTTTCCCATCCCTGCTTACTTACCTCTGCCATGCAGAATATGCTGTAGTATTCTCATTACTGAATGGGAACGCAGAGAAAGGCTGATGGCAAGATAGCAATATTAAAGTAATATAATTTCTTGGTTCAAATAAAATATTGTATGCAAAAATGCTTAATAAACTGAAATGAATCTGTATATTTACTTTAAGTTCAATATTTGATATGCAGTAAGAATGCTTCTTGAAATGAGAAAGTGATTTAAGGAGAGATAAAAACCAGTGTATTGACTTAAATTTTTTTTTAACTAGTGGCAAAATATGCATAACATACAATAAACCATCTTAACCATTTTTAAGTGGTTAAGCTCAGTAGTGTTAAGTGTATTCAGATTCTTGTGCAACCAATCCAGAACTTTCTTCATCTTGCAAAACTGAAACTCTAGTCCCATTAAATAGCTTTTATGAATTGTGCTGCTATGAACATTTATCTATGAGTATTTGTTTGAGAACCTGTTTTTAATTCTTTTGGGTATATATCTAGCAGTGGAGTTGCTGAGACATATGGTATCTCTATGTTTAACTTTTTGAGGGGCCACCAAATTGTTTTCCACTGGGCTGAACCATTTTACAACTCCACCAGCAACATACAAGGGTTGTGATTTCTCCGTATCTTCACCAACACTTTATTTTTCATTTTAAAAAATCATAGCCATCCTAACGGGTGTGAAGTGGTTTTTCTTGCATTTCTCTAACGACTAATGATTGTTGAATATCTTTTCATGTGCTTATTTTCCATTCATGTATTCATTTAGAGAAATGTCTATTCAAGCCCTTTGCCCATTTTAAAATTGGGTTGTCTTTTTGTTGTTGAGTTATAAGAGTTTTCTAAATATATTCTGGAGATGATTTTCAAATATTTTCTCCTATTCTGTAGGTTGTCTTTTCACCATTTTGATATTGCCCTTTGATGCATGGAAGTTTACATTTTGATGAAGTTGAATCGATTTTTTTATTTTTTTGTTCATCCTTTTGATGCTATATCTAAGAATCCATTGCCAAGTCTGAGTTCATGAAGATTGACTCTTATGTTTCTTCTAAGAGTTCTATGGTTTTATCTGTTATATCTAGGATATTGATCCATTTTGAGTTAATTTTAATGTATGGTATGAGGTAGCAACAGCTTTATTCTTTGGCTTATCAAAGCACAAAGAGGACCACCACAGGCAAATTAATTAAAGAACAGCATTTGGAAATTATTTGTCTTTCCTTCTCCCTCAGTTTAAACTGAGTTGCAGGCAGAAGTAGAATTTTCTCCTGAGATACAACTCAGAGAATTGTCTTCAAACCAAAATAAACTGATTGAGAAGCACTCCTAGCATTGGAGAAGAAAGGCAGAGTGAAGCAATCAATGTAAGATCTTTACAAGGATAGTATGGGGAGGAGGAGGGGAAGAAATGCAGTGGCTGACTTCAGTGTTCACTCCTAGAATAAACCCTGAGTATATCTCTTCAAGGTTGGAATTCTGACCCAGGATAATCACTTATTGGGTGGCAGGGCTTGAGAGACAGGGCTGTATTGTCTGTTACAGACTGTCTCCAAGAGGGTTGAATAATTTCCATACTCAAAACAAGCTACCTACATACTCTGTCAAATTTCACATAACCATAAAGGGCTAGCTGTTGTAACTAGGGTGTTTATTTATTGACATAAAAACAATAATTCTCATATACAGATGCAAGCAGTTAACCAGGAATCATGAAACACTTGAGGAAACCCAGAACTGTGAATGAGAAAAAGTTCAGTAAGTAAAAAACTAACACGTGAGAAATTGGACTTCAAAAAGGAAACGGAAGAGTTAAAAAGTTAAATTAAAATTCTCATAAAGATTCCAGACAATTTTACTAACATGCACTAGTAATAGAATGGCATAAAAAATCAATTAAAATTATTGGTGTTTAAAAGTGAAAGAATAATTTTAAAAAGTCAAACCTCAGATCAGATGCATGTGAGGATGACCGCAGATGAAGAAGCAATATGAGCTCGAATATGTAGTGGGGGAAATGCCCCAGAATTCAGCCCACACATGCAAAGAGAAAAATGTGTGAAAGAAAAGTTAAGATAAAATTGTTTGAAACTTAGAGTTCTTTATCCAAAAAAATATAAAAGTGTTTGAGAAAATAGAGATATTTATTACACAGTGAAGGACTTAATAATATTACTGTCTGTGGGCTTTCTCTGAAGGAATCCTTAGACGATGTACTCAATCAAGACAAAAAAATTAAGGAGGAGGAAGATTTGAGATAAAAGAAGTTTGTTCTTTGTTTCCTTTACTGTTTTGCTTGTTTTAGCTGAAACTTGGCTCTTCCTTGAGAGCATGTTTCTTTCTGTAAAGCCCCTTGACACCAAAAAGCTTGAAGTTGGGGTGACTGTTTTTCTTATCCTTGGTTGCTATTCAAACAAAATTTCCTCCTTCCCTAAAAATCCTAGTTATTTTGAAGTGCTTCAGCTGCACTCCACACAGCCTTTCCTTGTTGCAGAAATTCCCTCACAACTTAAGTACTCCTTTTCATTCATTGAAGGTTTGCTCTCTTCCCCTGCATACTTAAATCATAATTTTTGCTAACCTCATCATCACTTAGTTCTGAGCCTTCTCATTTCCTATGATCATTTATTTTTTCACTCCCATGGTCATGCTTTAGACCTTGTCCTAGACAGCAACTACCAACACCGGAATTTCAATGTCAAGCTGAGTTCAACCTGCTGAGTTTCCAGCTCACTAATCCGGCAGCTTGACGGTAACAATATTTCAACTCTTTGGAGACCTTTAATCTTTTAACCTGCCAGTTTTCTCTGTGTTATAGCCTGCTTCTCATCTCTCTTCATTTCTCTCCTTACTCAGCTTAGAGTCCATGGTCCTTCATCATGATTACACACTCGTAAACACCCCACCCCCTTTTCAACTCTTGCTTTTTACAGGAAAAAAAAAAAATCCCAGTTAGATTTCCAACTTTTAAAAATCCACATCTAAGCCACTGATGTAAATAGAGTAGAACACAATGTTTCTATCTGGTCCTATTCTATGCTTGCTGTCAAGCATGCTGTCATTTCATGCGTGTTGTCATTATTGCTCAATAATTCCAACATGTATCCCTAATAAATATTCTTTTCAATATTTTTGATGTTTCATGTTTCCTTCTTCCTCTTTAAATCCTCCAATGTTCCCCACCCACCCCTGCTTAGCTGATGTATTTGAGTCTTATTTTGTTGAAAATAAAAAAGAGAATAAGGGAATATACCCTCAAATGTCTGCTGACCTACCTGTATCTGTACCCACGTTCTCCAACATACCTCTTACTGCATTGGAGAGATTGTCATATTCTTAACTAAGGTGAATCTCTCTACTTATGCACTAGTCTCCATCCTATTTACCTACTCCAGGACTCCTCTCTGAATTTTTCCCATTCAATTTCCCATCATCACATTTCTTATATATCAGATCATCCCTGAAGGCTACTAAAATGTAATATTCTAAGTCTTGAAGAAAAAATTTTCTGTTGACACTACATTCTCCTTCAGTTGCCCTTTGCTCCAGGCAAAAACTACCATCACTTTCTTTCTCTTTATAACAGACATTCCTGGCAGAGGTATCTATCCTCACTGTCTCTACTTCTTTACTTCCCATTCTTCATACAACCTAATTTAGCCAGGTTTTTAAACCACATATTCTCCAAAAACCACTCTTAGTTTGGTTGATAGTGATCAATTCTTCAAGTCCAATGATCAGCGCTCTGATCTTACAAGAATCTTTTAGCAGCATTATAATCTAGGAACCCTCCCCTTTTTCTTACATCTCTTCTTTTTGTGGTTTCCAGGGCGCTACATTCCTATTTTTCTTCTGCCTCACTATCTGGCCTTCTCTGCTTTCCTTACTAATTCTTTTAACTTTTTCTTATCTTTATGTTTCAAAATGACCTTTTCCACATTTCATTACATCCCACTGAACATGACTTTTGACCAAGGAACTCATTTTACGGTAAAAGAAGAAAGGCAAATATAATATAAAAATCAATTATGTCAAGGGAAAGGGAGAGAAAAAATTGGTCAAAATTTGCAAATATATACCCTTCAAAATAATAAAGAAAATATGCATAGTTGCTGCATTGTTTATTCAACTGGTCATGAGGCTGAAGTTAGAATTTATAACTATCTTCACCCATGTTCTCTTTGTCCTCATCCAGGAGCTCATTTTGTCAGGATATCTTCTACCTGGAGTGGTGAACAAACTGTCTTTCCTGAAAGGTCTGAGATCTCTTAATTATGTTCAGCTTCTTTAGGACCTGAATCTTTTGGGGTCCTGTTTATATCGGGTTATTTTAAAACTTTTATCACAAGGCATAGTTTAGTAAAAGATGCTTCAGGGAATTTCCCTGGGTTCCTGACATCGTCTTTCTTCCCCTTTGTTCAGCAGCAGTCCTAATGTCCTTTGACAATTAGTAGTCATCATTTCAGGCAGGAGAATAATACCCTTTAAAAATGGTTGGTTCACTGGCAGGAGAGGCCGTAAATGTCCAGGTGTCCAGTTGTGACTTTCCATTCAGTAGAACACTTGCTGTGTCTCATGGTGGGACTGCTTTTCTCTTGGCGGGTAATACCTCTGTCCATCAGACTCCAAAGACATGGGGAAGGTAGCGAACCTTTCATGAGTGGTTCATAAGATGTGCTAAGAAAACAAGTGACTCCTATTTCTATCTTGGGCTCCTAGACTTCATGTAACTATGTCTAGTCACAATATTGTGACAATAACACCGTTTATTGGATATTCTTTGGCAACATATGCAACAACTTGTAGGACTGCACTGTAGCTTTGCTAGGTGCTGTTTCCCAAGTGGTGCTATAACTGAGTTTTCAACAGGCTGTTCCATCTTCCTGAACCACCAGCTTCTTCTGGGTGATGGGGTACATAATAAGACCAGTGGATCTTGGTGGCACAAGCCCATTTCCTTCCTTGCATAGTTCATCTCTCACAAGAGTTCATCACATAGGCTGAATCTAACTGTATCCAGAAACTTGCTGGCAAGGAAGTCTAAGAAATGTAGATTTCCAGCCTACAATGTGATATTGAGGAAAGCATAGAAAGGAGTGGGATGAATGCTGATTACAGTAGACAATGTTAGTATGCACAACTTGCTCTGCTACATGATATAGGTCTCTGCACAGATATAACTTTTGTAAAAAGAACTTCCTTGGCCACATCATCCAAAATGTTACCTTTCTTCCTTCATCTCTCCTTACTTTGGCTTATTTTATAAAGCAAATACAGCTATGTAAAATAACGATGTTTAGTTAGATGCTTACTTGTTTATTGCCCGTTTCTCCCAACACTTGAGCTCCATGAGGGTAAGGCACATGGTCCTAGAACAATTCTGGAAATAGAGGAAATATGCAGATATTTATTAAGTGAATGAAAGAGACAATGATGAATGGTGGAACCACTAGTTAAAGAAAATACTACTAGCTAAAGAAAATGATTGGGAAAAATAGCCCTCACCTCCTCCTCTTTTTCCTTCTCTCTCTTTTGTTCTTTTTTACTCTTTTCTTCTCCATGTGATGCATGCTCATCTTTGCCTTCTGCTATGAGTGGAATCTTCTTGAGACTCTCACCAGAAGTAGGTGCTGACACCATACTTCTTGTACAGCTTGAAGACCTGTGAACCAAGTAAGCCTCTTTTCTTTATAAATTACCCAGGCTCACATATTCCTTTACAGCAACACAGACAGCCTAAGACAATGATAAACCTAGAATTTGATTCCAGATAATTTTAACATAGGAGAAAAAGGGAAGTGCAGAAGGGATTTTAAAATGTGCTAATATTCTTGTCTTTTTCTTTATGTGTGTATGTAATTGTGTGTGTGAAGATGGGATACAGATAGTTATTAGCATTGGAGATTGATAGGCAAACGTATTTAAATCTATATGTTAAATTTTAATACTGAGAATCTTCTAGTTAAAGTTGGCAAATCAAACATAGTGAATCCACTCCCTTTCAAAAGTTTGTTATAATTACAGGAAAAATATTTTTTAAGGCTATCATTCACAAAGAAAAGAGACTTGGAAAGGAGACAACAGCAACAGTGTTCTGGGAGCTGGAAAGTGGAAGAATGAAGGGCTGCTGACCTAGCAAAACACCGAGAGCTGAATTTTAAATTGGCCTTGGGGAAAGTGAAGAAGCAAACCGATATATACTATGGAATCCCCACATCACAGGAATTGGCAGCATGAGGTGCCCCTGGAAGTGGGAGGTGGAGGTAGGGCCTAGCCCTGTGTGGTGGGTTGAAACCCTATTTATAAGTAGTAGGCTTTTAGATCCTAACCCAATCCATGTAGCTGCAGTTTGTCTCATCCCCTCCTGAAAGTGGCTGAAAATTTATTGTCTGAAGTATATAAACAGAGGATCTGGACTGGGGCACACAGGCATATTTGAGGGTGGGGTACCACATTAAAGTAAGTGGTAAAGTGCAAGTCTACTCCCTGACTGTGAAGACCAGCAATCTTCACAGATTTCCCCATTTGGCTGCCACAATTCCTGGCTAGAATTAAGCCCTCCTAGCATAGCATGAGCAGCCTAGAGAAGACCTAAAACAGATTGACACTGAGGCTTCCCCAGCAGGATGTACAACCAGGGTTCTCCTCACTGTGAAACTCCACGCACAGAAAATACACTCAGCCTTGGAGCCCCTCACTCTTAATTATAAATGAATGGTAAGAATCACTAGACATTTAAGGAAAGCCTCTAACATGAAAGCCAGAGACCAGGAAACAAACAAATAAACAAACTAAAAAAAGCAACTTGAAAAAAATTGAGACTATGCAGGAAAATGGAAACTTAAAAGAAACCAAACAGAATGCACTTATTTTCATTAATGTCCTTGGAAAAAGAAGATATTTCATTTATGAAATAAAAGACAGGAAGCTATAAACGTAAGACATTTAAAAGACAAAAATAAAGTCTTTTGGAAATTAAAAATATGAAAACAAATTTCAAACACAGTAGAAGATTTAGAAGATAAAATTGAAAAAATCTCCTTGCAAGTATATAGCAAGAAGACCAAAGGATAGATTGAAGAGAAAATAAAAGAAATATAGAGAACTGAGTCAAGAGTTCAAGATACTTCAGAAAGTAGGAATAAAGAAAATAGAGAAGAGGATATTTTTAAATACTTCAAGAAAAATTTCCAAAGCTGAAGAACTGAGCTTTAAGATTAAGAGAATACATCAAATGCTCAACACAAATGGGTGAGAAAGTTCATAGCAGTGTGGACAAAGCAAAGTCCTAAAAGCTGAGAGGGAAAGGCAGGAGGGGGTGTTATGCTTTCATAAGTTTTCATATTTTTATAATCATGAGGAGAATAAATAAGATTTATATACCTTACCACATACAAATTAAAAATTTATATCCACAGTGAAACCACTCTTGAATGTCAAGCATAAGACGAGAAGAAAATAGTTGTAATATATACCACAAATAAAGGCTTTAATCTATATTTTATGGAGAATATCTACAAGTCAATGGGAAAAAGGCATTCTAATAAGAAAATGGGAAAAGGCTAATGGGGAAAAACAAATGCTCTAAAAATAAATGAAAAGATGTTTAATCTTACTGGTAATCATAGAAATCTGAATTGAAATATGTAGAATCTATTTCTTTTGCCCATCACATTGGAAAAACATTTAATTATTAGTAGTATCCATTGTGTCAGTGCAGGTTGGGAAGGGGTGTGAAGGAATGCATACTCTCATACACTAGGTAGGAAGGCAAATGGCTTTTAAAAAGGAATTTTGTAGTATTTATTAAAATAACAATGTGTAAACTCTTTGACTAATCAAATATCCTGAATATCTGTCCTACAGAATACTCCTGGATGAGCACAGAGAAATGTTTATAATTATATTCGGTATAGCATTGTTTACAATGATAAAATGTGAAGGAATCTAAGTGTCCACCAATAGGGGATGGGTTAACAATCATAGTTCATACCACAAAAAAGAACATACTCATGAAAAAGAGAGGGCCTAGTCTCTCTGTATTAACTTTCTACAAAACAGTTCAAGGGAATTTCAGGCAGTACTAATAGATAACTGAGGATCGCAGTGTTTTGCTGATGAGCATAGTTGCTATGGAAATTTAAGTAAACCAAAACTCCCTTGGGGAATGTATTAGTCTCAGCTGGCTTTCTTGAAGCAGTGAGTAGGTGGGAAGTAAGTGTTAGGCTAGGAAAGACTAGAAAAGCAGGCATTTCAGGAGGGTAAATTAAGGCCATGGTTAGCATGCAAAAAGCAGAAAAAGGGGAAACAAATCACTCGTAGAGGATGGATGAGCGACCTTCTCACTGAGGGTGAAAGAGCGTGGTAGAGTCATGTCTTCAAAACAGAAGACAGTCTCTTGAAGAATGTTACTGGCTTGCTGTTTTCTTTAGCTTAAGAGAATCAAGAGACTTAAGTAGAAGATTCTTTGGTGAACAGATGATTTGTACAGGAGAAAGGTCTTGATTGTGATTGTCTTCAAACCATGGAAGAAATCACGTGGAGGAGCTCTGTAATTTCCACCCCCCAAGATAATTTAAAATAGGATAGTCTCTCCCTTACATAGTTCAGATCAGGTTTTGGAAACTTTAAAATGCAGTTTCCAAAGTTCTAACTTCTCACCTGCTGGCAGTAAGAGGGGCAGCAAATCACATCCTGTATCCTGACTGTTCTCTGCAGGTGTGAGTGGGGAATTGGGGTGATGGGGGGAAGTTTTGATGGTAAAACAAGCAAAGCTTTATCCCTTGCCCATCGATGCCCCGGAATGCAGTGAGGAGAGGACAGTGGTGATGAACCTGCTGTGCTGTGTATTTTGTTTGCTCCTCTAGATTCATTCCTCCCTTTTCAACCCTGCTTTATTCTCTAGGAGGCTGACCTGTGTAGACTATATCAACTATATGAAGAACACCCTTGCCCTTGGACTTCTGGTTGGGTTAAGCCAATGGGGGCATGTGCAGGAGACTGGCAGAAGGACAGAGGGCGAGTCCCAGGTGTGACTCTTGGCTCCCTTCCAGCTAGGTCACCTCAGCCTGGCTGTGCCCCTTCAGTGTAGGTCCCTGCTTCTCACAAGGCATCCTGTCTCTGTACAAGAGCTTTTTCCTCTTGGCCATTTTACTATGTATTAGTATTTAGTATTTTTTAAAGTATTTTTTAGTATTTAGTATTTTTTTTGGTGGGGGGGAATCCTTTCTAAGTTATTTTTCATTTTATTTCTGCCATTTACTACATGTCTGACCTCGAACAAACCTCTAAATTTTTCCAAACCTCAATTTCCTTATTTGTAAATAATAAAAAAAGGGTATCTATCTCATAGGGGTCTTGTGATAACTAAATGAGACAGTCTATGAAAGGGTTAGCATAGTGCTGGTGGTACTGGTATGTACCATATGGCCTCTTAAGTGCTGGCTTCTTTTTTGTCCTTACAGCTCTCTCTTGTCAGAATGATTCCAACTCTCCATTCCCTCCCCAGTCATCACTCTAACAGTTTCAGAAGTGAACTCTGTCTCTTGTTAGTTTTCATTACCAGTTACTTCTAGTATTTATTATTACATTTTGATGTTTTGGAAAGCTTTTTGCCAGAAACTGTCTTCTAATTTCACACTTCTAAATAATGCAGACAATGTAGACAGCCCTACTAAAAACCTGAAAGACATTGTCAGATTTGGGGGTCAGTTTTCAAACTCTCTACATTTTTAATGCTGGTGGGCAATATCAACAATGGTACAGGATGGGCAAGGCTACACTGCAGGGAGAAAACATTTCATTACTATGCAGTGCCATCTGAATGCCACGCTTGGAGAAAGTACATTAGTATCTCATTGACACATTTAAATATCCTGAAGGGAATACTGTATTTCTTTAGGGCAGAGATTGCCAATTGCCTTCCCAAATGCATTCTCTGCTTTCTCCTATGCTGGGCACTTTGCTACCTGGCAAAAGACTACCTTCTCTTAAATAATGAAGATTTGGCCACATGACTGAGTTTAGACAACGAAATGCAATTTGGACATAGGTATGCTGTGACTTCCAAAGTGTCTTTCAAGGGAGAGAGCACATTACTTCTTTATTCCTTTCTTTTCTCAG
The DNA here is from genome assembly GCF_028885625.2 of Pongo pygmaeus. NCBI lineage: Eukaryota > Metazoa > Chordata > Mammalia > Primates > Hominidae > Pongo > Pongo pygmaeus. The sequence continues at coordinate 62,863,517 of NC_072377.2, forward strand.
TTTTTCGGAATGTAGACATGATGGCTGGTGCTCAAGGAGCCATCTTAAACCATGAGTTGGCAAACTAAGAATGGAGCAGGGCCACAGAGTGGAAGCCTGGGTCTCTGCCTGTGGATTTATCATCTCAGCCCTCAACTGCCAGCCTCAGGTTTCTACCATGTATTTAAATAACTGTTGTTATTCTCTCTCTCTCTTTTTTAAAATAATGCAGCCAGCCTAGTTCTAACTGATGTATTTAATCTGAGTTTTGGATATAGGAGGCAAGAGCTCAAGGATGTTTTCATTTTTCTTGGATCCCAATAAAGCACTTAGAGAGGTAGAATGACTATCCATTTCTGAAAGCAAGACATTCTTTTTCCAGTGATCCATGCTACTTTCATACTATTCTCTTTCTCACTCCTGCTCCCCACCCTCTCTCTTTCTTCTCTTCTTTTTATCAAAAGCTGAGGTTCAGGGCTCAATATTCAAAATCTGGTTCTTATTGGGATTTGGATTACAATTATTATTTGATGGAGTCTTTAATGTGTTTCCAAAGCCACTGCCTAATTGTAGAAATGAAGACTCAAAAAATAATAGAATCCTCTGTAAGCAAGCATCCAATAAATTATTCAGAATTTTTAAAGGATGCTTTATCATCAGATGTTTATAGCTTTAAAGCCAGAAGAACAGAGGGAGAACACAAAAGAGGCTTTCAAGTCATCCTCTTTTTGATGGTGAAATGTTACTACAAGCCCTGCTGTTGCTACCCTCACTGTCTGCTCTCCCTGGGATTTAATGGAGATGGCAGTCTAATTATTACCAGAAGCCCACCCAGATAGTTAAATACAGTTCAATAACAGCTTTGTGAGGGAGGGAGCTGTGGCAACACAGAATGGGGAACAATTAGTCTTTTTCAGGCCAGAGAAAGACTAATATTATAACATAAATTCCTCAGCTATAACATTGCCATTTTCTCCAAGTCATCATAAAATAAACTAGAATTAGGAAAACAGGGAGATGTGTGGAATGCTGTCACACAAAAGGCCCACAGATGAGTGTGGATCAAGCTAATTTTCAATGCATAACCACATGATTTGAATACCAAATTAAGCAAAAATAAAACACAACCCCCCACACCCAACCTCCCCAAACCTCACCTAAATAACCGTTTCATAGATATTTGAGATGTAAAACTACTGAGATTTTCTTTTTTAAGAGCTCAAGGGAAGTGTCTGTGTGCTATAGCTTGAAAAACAAATATTTATAAATTATAAAAGCATTGTCTCTGTTTGTGAATCTGTAAAATCTCTGCATCTTGACAATTAGGAGACAGAAAATGTTATACATAAGCACTTCCTTGTGAGCTGGAAGGAAAATGACTGGTGAGATGCTTCCAAATTCGTTACTTTCGGTGTATGGGAAGGGGTGATGTAAAAGCATTTTGAGAAAATTGGGAAGCTTGAAATTCTCAAGTAGTGTTTGATTTGTCAGCAGAGAATCTGCCCTGGTACCTTATCAATCTATGAAGATCACTTTTTTATGTTCTCAGCCTGATGGCATATGTCTCTTCATTCATCCTGCACCATCATCCATTTTTCCTCCATCCGTTTTTGTAATTTCCTGTTATGTGCCCCAACCAAAAGGTTGCAGAGTGGGCCGGGCGTGGTGGCTCATGCCTGTAATCCCAGCACTTTGGGAGGCCGAGGCGGGTGGATCACGAGGTCAGGAGATCGAGACCATCCTGGCTAACATGGTGAAACCCTATCTCTACCAAAAATACAAAAATTGGCTGGGTGTGGTGGCGGGCGCCTGTAGTCCCAGTTACTCAGGAGGCTGAGACGGGAGACTGGTGTGAACCCAGGAGGTGGAGCTTGCCGTGAGCCGAGTTCACGTCACTGCACTCCAGCCTGAGCGACAGAACGAGACTCTGTCTCAAAAAAAAAAAAAAAAGAAAAAAAGAAAAAGAAGGTTGCCGAGTGTAGCGGTTGAGAGATGGATACTGGAATTACCTTTCTGAGTTCAAAACCTGGCTTCCCTAGCAAGTGATCTTGTGCAAAGTACTTTCTGTGTCAGTCTTTCTGCCTGTGAAATAGAGACAATGCAATTCATGTGTGGTTATGAGGATGAAATGAGTTATTGTTTTGTTCAGTGCCTAGAACAGTGTGTGGCAAACAGTAGGTGCCATATAAGTGTTTGTTAAATGTCTTAGAAAACAATTATTGTGAGCTTCGGTGCTATAAATTACTTACTCAAAATGGATAAATGAATGGATGGTATTACCATGTCTCCTGTTGAGGCAAAAGGAGCCTGTGTGTGTGTATGTGGGGGGTGGGGATTTGGTGGCATCAGGAATTGTGAGGGATGAATGCCCGAGAACCTCTGTTTTGCATACTTTTACCAGTATTTTGGTAATCACTAGCAGTGAGGCTCTCACAAAGGGTCCCCTGGACTTTGATGTCACTGTTGAGTCAGGAAGCACACAGAGGAGGGAGGAGGCAAAATATTCCCTAAGCAGTTACAGAGTGAATTGATGTGGGCGGACGTGGGTCTTGCTTTGCTGAGGCTGGTTGGTCAGAGCAGAAGTGTTAAAGACACAATGAGAGGCAGCTTCAAAAGCCGTGGCCTTGCCAAGGAGTGCTGGTAAACAAACGTGGTTGCCAGACCAATGCAGTTAGCAGCATCCCACAGTGGGGTGGTTCCTGATATGCTGGCTGACCTGAAGCCAGGTCCTGACAGGTGGTGGGCAGACGCTGCCCAACTTTTCTGATCAGGACTAGAGAATACCCCTAGTGAAGGTTCTGTATGGAAGGACCAATCCTCCAGCAGTGGCTGCATGATAAATAGCATGTATTTGGAAAACAGAAAGAATATGGGCCCTCTGCTGTTGATTCTCTGACCTTCAATTTCCTCATGTGTAAATGAGAATTAATTTCCACTTCATAAGTTTGTCATAAGAAAAAAAGTGAGTATAAAAGTACGTTGTAACTAGAAGTATATATTACTGATATTGGTTATGATTGTGTAGATGATAGAACCAATTTTGTGGTTTGTTTATAATGCAGAAATGACATGCTTTATATAGTAGAGATATTCCTGAAAAGGTATGCAAATATTTTCTCACTTACTAGATCCCAGGCCCTTTAAGAGAAAAGACCATGATGTATTAATTTCAGTAGTCTCCCTGTATTCTTTTGTTCCAACACAATGCTTTTCTCTTAAAAGATGTGGAACAAATACAGCATCTTGCTCTGCAAAGAAGTTGTATAAGAAAGAATCATTGTCTCATCTTTAAAATCATGGAGATATTTTATTTAAATAGCTTCCTGCATTTTCTGGGAATATTATCTTTTTTAGAAAGCACCATATTTACACTATGTACTATAGGACTCCTCTAATAAGTTATCTAACTACTCAAACTTGATAAACCTAAGATGGATTCAAGTTCATATAAAATTAATGGTAAATTATTTTGAGTAGCTATTCACTCTGTAAATTAAAAAAAAATTTCTATGATTTCTTTAACAAAATAAGATTAGAGAATAGAACAAGGCTCAGAAATTTTTATGACTTTAAGGAGAAACATCCGCTATATCTTGAGTTTCTTTTTAAAAATATGGAAGCAGAGTGAAGCTATCATCTATGAAAGCTAAAGATAAATCACTGGAAAGAACTCCAAAGGTTTAGAACTTTTTGGCAAAAAGATTTATGAAATCTAAAAGCTAGGAAGAAAGAACAGAATGAATCAATCAAACATCCTCTTTGTTGCATGGAGTGAAGCTTGTTTGGAGTTTTTTATGGGCTGGCTGTTATTTTAAATTAATTAACTAATAGTTAAACATGTTTTGAAATATGTCTACATTGTAGAATGGCTAAATCAAGATAATTAAAATATTCATTACCTTGTATACTTAGTTATTTGTGGTGAGAACACTTAAAATCTACTCTCTACGCAATTTTCAAGCATATAATTCATGGTTATTAACTAAGTCACCATGATGTGCAATACATCTTCTGGACTTATTCCTTCTGTGTAACTGAAATTTCATATCGTTTGACCAACATCTCCCCAAACCTCCTTGACTCCCCCAGCCCTGGTAGCCACCATTCTACTCTCTGCTTCAGTGAGTTTGGCTTTCTAGATTCCACATATAAATAAGTGAGATGTGAACGAACTTCGAAGTATAAACGATGACATGAGTCCATCCTCATTTTGTGAGGAAGAGGAGTTTTAGAAGTAAAAACAAAAACGTTCTGGGCCACTGACAGGCAAGTAGTAAATACACCACTGAGGTTAAGAAGATATGAAAGGGAAGGCTGAAAGTGTCTTTGGTGGGCTTCACCATTTTGTCCCACACTGGATCTGGTCCATTTTTGCTCCATGTTCCAGCAGACAGAAGCAGGGCTGATGACTTTTATATCTCAGCTACCAAGACTGTGTTCTTTGATCTCCTTCAACCTTCACAGAGCAAATCACTGCTTCAGAGGCTATCTGAACCTACACCTTGTGCCAGGGCACAGGTTGGTACAGTTATAAATTGCTTCTAATTGTCATGGTCCAGCTCTTTTTCCACTCCAATCATTTCCAGAATTTTTTTTACCAGTCAATTACAAGTTTGGGCTGAGGATCTGAGTCCTTGCTCTTCCGCATTGGTAAGTTTAAATCACTATTGCCAAATAAGGGAAGAATATTGATTTTTAAGCTAGGTTGACTTTTGCATCATTCATGTTTATTTGTTTCCTTTGCATGGACTAAGTTAAAAGACTTAACTATGCATTTTGTATTTAGAAAACAGGTTTTTTTTTTCACAAACTAATAACCCGTGATTAGCTCTGGTAATTATCCTAAAGTTTGGTCTCATTATAACCAGCATTTTGCCATGAGTTTGCCCTCCAGGAATTTGGAAAGATGTATAATGAATTCTGTTTTCAAATCACTCCAGCTTTGGTGTCTTACAATTCTTCAATTAAGAATAGAACAAATGTTTCTAATTAAGAATAAAATAGAATTATATATTTTCTTTACTCTTGTACAGAAAAAAATTATGAGACTTTGGCCTTGAAAGTCTCATAGTGAGTGCCTGTCATGTTATAACAGGGCAAAAAGTAAGTATAATATTCAAACCTTACTAACCTGTAAATTGGGGGAGAAAAACCAATGTGAATTAGAAGAAAAGACTGAATCATAATATATTGTAAATAAATGAAATGATTTCACCTTTTAAAGTACATGGAATGAAGCTTTATTTAATTACAGTGATGATGATGACGGTAATACAATTATAATGGCTAACACTTATATAGTGTTTCCTGTGTTCCAGGCACTGTTCTGGGAGCTTTACATTTATTAAGTTATTTGATCCTCACAACAACTCCATGAAGTAGATAATAATATCTCCATATTACAGATTAGAAAAATGGTGCACAGAGAGGGGAAGTAACTTGCTCAAGAGATTGAGTAATTTTGCACAGTGATGAGTGGTATTTAGTTACCTTACTTTTAATGAATTAATTCTAACTTTAAATGAGCATTTGAAATGCTTCACTTTGTTGGTGAAATGAAATAAATAGGCATTTTAAGATCAAATCTAGCTTGGGGGGTTCAGTGAGTGAAAGTTTCTCAGGCTATGAGGCATTCCAAATGAATGAATATTTCCCAGTAAACAAATGCAGGAAACACCGTTCTTTTAAAACTCCAAACAAGTAAATTTGTAATGCTGAAATTTAGTGAGATTGATACAATGTTATTTACCATTCTACTCCCATAAATTTCAGATATAAAGCAATGCCTGAGCATGGACTGTATAAATTATTTTTGGAACACTAGAAGAGGCACTAGTCGTAAAAAAATTTAACATACAATTTTTAAATAATACATTGTTCAGACTTAGTTTGTTCTCTCTGTAATTCTATTTGGTAGCAGGAACCTTATTCTTAGTTTTCTACTTCACAGAATTATAGCGAATGTCAACTATTTCACTACATTTGACTCTTTCCTAGAAGAAACACAGAAGTACTGAAAGTATCAATATGTTACCACATATTCAGGGCCTGTGATTAGCCAAAATATAATAGAAGGAATTTAAGATAGGGTCATAGGTGCTTTGAAACATAATTCAAGATAATTCCAAGCTCATTTATATCTAGTTCAAGCTTATATATAGAAAATTTAATATATTATGAATATGCCTTCAATTATTATATTCACAATTGTTTATTTGAGAACATGCAGAAAACTTGGTTAGAATGGGATTTCGGTGAAATTATATACGTTGTATAACTGTGAATCATGACATGAACAAAAGCTACAACCCTCTGTACTCCTGATAGCTATTTTATAATCTCTTATGTTATACTTGTCAACTGAAGCCTAAGTAAGAGTTAGCATGACCTTGTGCACGTACAGTGGCCTTGGGCAGTTAACACAGCCCATCTCATCAGATGGTTGTGAGGTTCAAAGTATTTATTACATAGCAGGAATCATTGTTACTCAATTAATCACCACCCCATCATTTAATTTATGGATTAGGAACTAATATCATCCCCACTTGATAAATGAGACAATAGAAGTCCAGAGAGGTCAGGTAATTTGGTAAGCAATTATTTGAGTCTGAATGCAGGCAGGCTCTGGGCTCCAGAGGTCATGCCCTTCATGGTTAAGATCATGAGGCTCAAGTGGACCACAGATAAAAGCCTTTAAAAGCACATTGTATATTGTGCTTGAGTGTTAGTTAGACATGAGTCATATTAAAGATACTCGTGATAACAGTGAGAAGATTAACAGTGAACATTTTGAAGTTTCTTAAATTTGTTTTAAGACTTTCATTTTTTAATGATAATAAATGCAGCTCTTAGCATTGCACATCAATAAGTAAAAGATGTACCAGTTGCTGTGGGTTCCCCAGGAAACAGGCTGATATGATTTGGCTCTGTGTCCCCACCAAATTCTCGTGTTGAATTGTAATTCCTGGTGTTGGAGGAGGGGTCCGGTGGGAGGTGATTTAATCACGGGGGCGGACTTCCCCTTTGCTGTTCTTGTGATAGTGTTCTCACGAGATCTGGTTGTTTTAAAGTACGTAGCACCTCCCCCTTCTCTCTGTCTTCCTCCTTTCAGCCATGTTGAATGTGTCAGCCTCCCCTTCACCTTCCACTGTGATTGTAAGTTTCCTGAGGCATCCCCAGGCATCCTTCCTGTACAGCCTGTGGAACTGAGAGTCAATTAAACCTCTTTTCTTTATAAATTACCCAGGTAGTTCTTTATAGCAGTGTGAGAACAGACTAATACATAGGCTCTGAGAGGGAGAGGTTTCTTGGAAGCTCTCTCTGGAGATACACCTGTGAAGAAGTGAGGACAACAGGACTAGGCAGAGTGAGGTGCTGATACACAAAGTGGTTGCACCTGAGGTCTTACCCAATTGTACCGGGAGCTGGGATGCCATTTCAGAGTTTCCCACCCCAACGTTTAGCCCAGGGGGACTTTATGTTACTACTTAGCCACTCATTAGTCATGGGCTGCTCCCCTGGAGGGGAAGTAACCATGAGTGGGACAGTTCCCTGCGAAGGGAGGAAATTCCCAGTGAGGGATGCAGCTGTGAACCATCAACAGCTAGTATTCTCAGCAGCTGCAAGAAGAATGCTCGAGTCCTGAAGATCTGGGTGAGACACCACAGTATCCACTATACCACCTCTTACAAAAGGTGAAAAAAGCCCCAAACACATAATTAACTAAAAGTAAAAATACAAATGGCAAAGAAAACTATGAAAAACATAGTGTTCATTAACAAGAAAATGTCAGTTACAACAATTTTCTCCTATCAAATTGGCATAGATGAAAAAATAGCTAATAAACTATAGTGAGAGTACCCCAAGGTAGGCCTAATTTTTATTAAATAATTCTTTTAGAAATAATTTCAAACTTAAAAGAGTAGCAGGTACAGTACAAAGAACCCTTACATCCCTTCACCCAGATTCTTTATGTATTAACATTTCATCACATTTGTGTAAATACTGTGTGTGTATGTACATTTATACTTATCTATAGCATCTGTATCTCTATTGATTGCCCCTTGTATACAGAGTTTTTATTTATTAAACTAAGATGTTAAAAGCAGTGTCTTGAAATTCAGATCTGAATTTGAGTCCCAGTCACTCATTTTCTATGGGACCTTGAGCAAGATAGATTTTCTTGTGATCTCTGTTTCTTCAGTTGGAAAATGGAGATAACTCCTGTGTTCTTTTTTCTTGTTCAAATTAGATCCTCCATACATAACTCAGCAGTGGCTAAGATTTCAGTAAATGTTAGCTGCTTTCATTGCTGTCTTCATTATTCTTAGCTCCTTGAAAGCTGGGACTACACCTCCTGCATTGCTGTGAACCCTCAGAGCTTAGCACTGCATCTTTCTGGGTCCCCAGGAAATGTTTATGGATCAATTTGCTTTTTTTGCTCAACATATTATAAGATCAGGCCCATGCGGGTGTTGCCAGGGGCTCATTTGGAGGGCTGTCCCTTGGACTTCAGTAGGAGAGGCTGTAGATAATGAAAGCAGCACTCAGAAGTGGAAAGTTTGTTAATGACTCTGCTCCAGCGAAAATAGGCGATTCATTGGTTAACCAAATAAAAAGAGTATTATTCAAGAAATTCCCTTCTCTCCCTTGCTCTTTGAAGCTCCTCATGAATGTTTGGCCTGTGTATATTATCTGCCATACAGTATTTTGGAACGACAACAATAAAAACTGGTAAGACCGAGAAGAGGAGAAAATTTCGTCATGCTGAGTCCTTAGAGTCCCTTAAAGGAAGTATTTACATCTAAAGAAATGCTTGTGCCTCTGCCTGTCTCCTTCAGCTGGCTGCTCTCCTCTACATTCGGTGGCCTTGGGAACACCAAAGATGTGGCCTTGGCAACACTTGCACATCATGGTCAAGAGGCCAGGAAGGTGACGGTGGATGGTGGCAGGGGTGAAGTGACGTATATAGGAGGGGAGGGCTTTTGTTCAGTGAATATGGTATGAGGTAAGCAGGAGCCTAGATAGGTTTCACATCACTTTTTGTTGGCTGGCTGTATATATCCAATGAATTAGCCTTTTTGTTAACAGTAACAGGCGACCAACTTCAAGCAGACAAAGCCACAGGGAGAGTTACTGGTACAGTTTGCAGATTCCAAGGAAAGGCTACACCCAGGGCAGCTCCTGGGACCTCTGAGGGTTGGAGCCTACCTGGAGTCTCCCTTTCATCCCTGTTTCTCTCTGAGGCTTGACCCCATGCTCCCAGTTTCTTATGGAAAAGGGCCTGACTGCTGGCAATGTGCATCACGACCTTACAGAGCATGACTGCTGGCAACGTGCATCACGTCCTTACAGCTAGCATCAAAGAAGACAGAAATTGTTCTCTTCCCCAAAGCTGTCTGAAAAATCATGGGAAAGGACCCTGGCCTGACTGGGATTATGCATCTGCCCCTGATATGAAGCCCTGAGGCTTGAGTTGGGGAGGATGTGATTAACTCAGCCCACCTGTGTTCAAAAGGACAGGGTTTGTATCCAGGCGAAGGTGAGATGTCAGGAAGCCAGCTCAGTTTGCAGAACGTTACCTACTTCTGCAGAGAAAGCTGGGGACTTGCTATCATTTCCCTCGTATCACTTTTGTTACTCCTGCAGTGTTTTGGCCCTGCCTTCCTCAGAGAAGTGAATTCTTTGTAATTTTGTCCCAGCCTTTAAAACCAGATACCCATCCGTTCCCCTGGACAAGGTCCAATCTCAATGAGCCTTGGCCTTTCTAACCTCATAGCAAATGTCTTTGCCCATTTGCCTGCCTTTCTGACCTAATTTTAACACCCCCATTCTATTCCAGAGCATCCTGCCTTCTAACTCCTTTGACGTTTACTCAAAATTCTCATCCTGAACTGGACTTTTGGACTCAACAACAAAAGGTAGCTTCTCTGGGACTTCGGCCTTCAGGGTTCTTTAGGGTCTGGTTTGGGATCCCCTCATGGTGCTGTTGGTCTGCACCCTCCTGGCTTAGCTCTAGCCCAGGGTTACCACACTGGCACTGGTAGTGTTCTGAGAGTGAGGACCAGGGAGATCTGAACTTGAGTGACAGGGTGTAAGGTCTCAGTCACTGAGTGGTATTCCTTGCTCTGCCGTGGAAGGACTCGGCAGAGAGGATCCACGCATGGGTGCACTGAATTCCACATTTTTTCCTGAGGAGGCTCTCTGTGAAGGCCATAAGAGGTATCAGCTATAACTCCCCCACTCAAGTGTACAGATTTTACCATGCTGAAGTTCAAAGGCCAAAGTGGAATCTCTTCATTCACATCCCAAACCCTTAATTGAAAGAGATATTGCTCTTGATTTTTCTTAAATATGCCCAGCATTGCCAGTTCTGGCATGAGGGGAACACATAACTACGAAGTTGGAGGGTCCTGCCATTAGTTTCCTGTGATTTAGGACCCTCTAGGGGATATGTATTTTTCTAACTTAATTATTTTAATATCCTTTGTATTCTTATTCACTGAAGAGATAGATTCCAACCAAAGATGGAAGGGTACTAGTAGAACCAAGGATACCCAGCAATAATAGTTACTATGTGCCGAGTGCATACTATGTACTAAGTGTGTTTATGTGTTTTTTCCCCATTTATTATTTATTTTTAGATTTAGGGGGTGGATGTGTAGGTTTATTACATGGGTATATTTTGTAAGGCTGAGGTTTGAGCTTCTAATGATCCTGTTGCACAAGTAGTGAACATAGTACCCAATAGGTAGTTGTTCAATGCTTCCTCCCCTGCTTTGGAATCCCCAGTGTTTATTGTTCTCATCTTTGTGTCCATGTCTACCTAATGTTAAGTTCCCACTTATAAGACAGAATATGTATTATTTGGTTTTCTGTGTCTGCGTCAATTCACTTAGGATAATGGCCTCCAGCTGCATGCATGTTACTGCAAAGGACACAGTTTTGTTCTTTTTTATGGCTGCATAGTGTTCTGTGGTGTGTATGTAGCATACTCTCTCTAACCAGTCTACCACTGATGGGCACCTCAGTTGATTCCATGTCTTTTCTATTGTGAATCATGTGTGATGAACATGTGAGTGCATGTGTCTTTTTGGTAGAACTATTTGTTTTCCTATGGGCATATACCCAGGAATATATGGGATTGCTGGGTCAACTGGTAGTTCTATTTTTAGTTCTTTGAGAAATCTCCAAACCACTTTTCACAGGGACTGAACTAATTTGCATTCCCACCAATAGTGTCAACTATTGTTTGTTCTGTGTTTCTTTTTCTCTGCAACCTCACCAACATCTGTTATTTTATGACTTTTTAATAAAGCCATTCTGATTGGTGTGAGATGGTATCTCATTGTGGTTTTGATTTGCATCTCTCTGATGATTAATGATGTTGAAACTTTTTCTCCTGTGTTTGTTGGATGCTTATATGTCTTCTTTTGAGAATTATCTGTTCATTTTGTTTGCCATTTAGGGAATTTTTTGATGGGTCCCCAATTTTATATATATTTTTATTTCCTGTTTTTTTTTCCAGTTAACAGATATTTAATAAATTATTTCTGTTTGCCAATAGTCTGTGTTAGGTATTCTCAGAGATGAAAAAGGAAAACACAGTATCTACCTTTGAGAGCCTTGGAGTCTCATTAGGGAAACAGTTAACAAACAAAAATGTCCAACACTATAATGGCAAGTGCTGTAAAGAAAAGAAGCATATAAGGATCTCAGTGCATAGCAGGTATTGGGAGGGGAGTCATTATAAACTGAGGTGATAGGGTGTATTAGTGTCTTGTGGCTGCGGTAACAAATTGTTGCAAACTTAGTGGCTTAACACAACACAAGTTTATTCTCTTATAGTTCTGGAGGCCAGAAGTCTACAATCAAGGTTTTGGCAGAGCTGCATTCCTTCTAGTGACTCTTGGAAGAATCAATTTATTTATCTTTTCCAGCTTCTGTAGGTTTTCTGCATTCCTTTTTTTTTTTTTTTCTTTTTGCTCATGGCCCCCTTCCGGCTAGCAATTGCAACACTCTGCCCTCTACTTCTAGCAGCCATGCATCCCCATTTTTAACTCTCCTGCCTCCCACTTTCACTTATAAGGACCCTTGTGATTACATTTGGCCTATCCAGATAATCCAGCAAAATCTCCCAGATAAAGTTCCTTAATTTAATAACATCTTTAAATTCTCTTTTGCCATGTAAGGTAACATATTCATAGGTTCTGAGGATTAAGACTTGAGTGTCTTTGGTGATGGGGCATTATTTTGCCTACTATAGAAGGCTAGTTTGTCTTGAAGTTCTCTTCTAACTTGAAAATTCCACGGGTTGATTGGAGCCATGTCAGCATGATTTGTCTCATTTAATCACTAGCCCTGACTGTGTACTCTCATTGTGTCTCACTGTGCTCAATGAAGAGACAACTTTGTGGAGTTCCAATTACTTCTGTGTATCTTGACCTTTGTGCTGCTACAGAAGGAGTCATGTGTAGGAATTACAATATTTAATACCAAGGATTTCGAAACCCAAGCTGTTTTTGTGATAAACAACAGTCACTAAAGGACATCTTTTGTCTCCTGCTCCGTCACAACTCAAACCCTGAGCTGACAAGCTTACTCTTTCCTCTTAGATCATGGCCAATCTGTATCACACGGGGCTTGGAAAGTAGTCATAAGAGAACATACTTTCATTACTGTGGCCTGAAAAGTGTGGGTGGGGTATGAAAAATCAAAGGGATGGAACATAGAGATGGGCAAAGTATGTCTGCTGGAAATGGAGCGGGAAGTGAGTGAGGATTATGGGATTCTTCACCGTTTGTGCAAATAAGCAGAGGCAGTGGAGGTCCAGATAGTACTAAACAACAGATATTTAGAAAGTCACTGACTTGCAGCTTTGAAATAAAGTCTTTGTTTTTATAATGCTTTAACTTTCACAATGACCTATTGCTTTGGCTACTAAAAGTTAGATAGTTTTCCCTGAGCCAAACCAAAGAATGTGGGGGTAATGAGAGGCTGAGGGATGCTGGCTCGGGACTGAATAATTGACTGGAAGTATTATTCTCCCTTTTGTGTTTTTAAGCTTTCCTCCATTGGCTCATTTTTATTTGTAAAGAGAGTTTCTGTGGGCACTATAAGTTGCCTACGCAGCAGAATTCCCTGCCCTCCTTCTGAACAGATCCCTAATTGTGTGCAGGTATCCACCCTGCTCTCTTGCAAGACAAGTGCCTCCAGGGATGCTGCTTCTACCATCAGCACTGGCAAAGAGAACCTGATTGGTTTAAGTGTAATCTCATCATGCTGGCTGGTGATTGGTTCAAGAATGGGCATGTGGCCCTTTGTGTTTCATTGCTGGCCACTGGGACATAAAGAGAGTTTGTGGGTAGCCATGGAGACTGTTCTTATTTGCTTTTAAGAGATGTTGAATGTCACCCTTTTTCCCTCTATGGATGGAAATAGAGAACCATGTAGCTCCAAATTCCTCTAGTGACAATTATATAACCATGAGAAAACAAACCAAAACAACATACCCTCCCAGCATTACAAGGAGCGACGAAAAGAAGCTAATGCTTGATCACATGCTGGACTGCATGGATCAACAAACTCTGGAACCTGCTTTGTCTCTGAACTTTCTGTTGTATAAGTCATTCCTCAACTGTTTATGCTATTCTGAGTTGTGTTTTCTTACTTGCAGCTGAAAGCATCCTAATACCTATGCTTCAAGTAGTCATTGTGGCTGTAATGTCCCCTGACTAGCTCCAAGGCTTGGCCTCCTAACTTGGGGAACCACAGCTTTTTTCATAATCTCCAGCTGGTATTTTTGGGAGTTCTAGATGTTCTTGAATCAGCTTGGGCAGCGTTTCAGTGCTGTTCTCTTTATCTCTTAACTGTCCAGTTCCTGCAGGGCCTCCATTGAGGCTTAGCAGCTTTAAAAAAAAAATTAGAAAGAGAGTGCTCCCTCCCTCTGTTACATTCTCAGTCTGTAGGTAGCAGGAGTGATCCTAAAACAGGGATGCTTGAGTTCCAAAGTATTAAAGAGATAAAAAGGCCAGTCCTTTTATTTTTGTAAAATTTAGATACACAATTCCCTGTTGACCTTCAGGCTCTGTAGCTAAATTTGGCTAGACCAGTGTCCAAGATAAATATAATACAAAATACAGGTGTAATTTTAAGTCTTCTAGCAGCTGCCTTAAAAAAGCAAAAAGAATCAGGTAAAACTAATTTCAATAATATATTTTATTTACTTCAACATGTAAAAAATTATTTCAATATGCAATTGATATAAAAGCTTTTTATGAGATATTTTATGCTAGTTTTTCCAAAGCAAGTCTTCAAAATCCCATGCACATTTAATCTCAATTTAGACTAGCTACATTTCAAGTACTCAGTAGCCACATGTGTCTAGTGGCTGCTGCCATTTTGAACAGCACAGGGCTAGACTCTGCCAAAGTTCTGCCCACAGAGGGAATTTGCTCCAAGTGGCTTTTTCCTCCTTTCTTGAACTCTGATTTATTTTCCCTCTAATCCCAGAGCTGCTTTCTTCTTTTGGTTTTTCAGATGTGTGTCCATATGTTTGAACTCCAATTGTGAATATGGCTGGAGTTAATGACTTCCCCCAGAAAACTTCTCAGCTCTTATTTAAATAAATAAATTTTATTGTTTGCAAATGGAGCTAAGTGGGTGGGAGGAGCTGTTTATGAATGCAAACATATATTTGCTTGAGGGGAAAGGTGTTATCCAAATCAAATTTCTTCTACCAGAGCAAACAATTTCTTCCTTCATGTTAAACCCAATGGACACTTTCTAATTCTTTTTTTTTTTTTAATCTGACCTTCCCATTGACTTTGCTGAACACCATTTTCTTCCTGGAAGTCTCTCTTCTCCTGGCTTCCATGACACTTGCCTCTCCTAGCTCTTCTGCTTCTCTGACTGCTCCAACCTGGGGCTCCCCTTTTACTGCCCTTCCCTTAAAGGTGATTCGCCAATGGTTACATCTTTGATCTTCCTGTCTTTTGTACTCCATATATTCACCATCAATACTTTCATCCATCCATGGCTTAACTGTAATTTACATACAAATATTTCCCAAGTATGTATGTTCAGCCCATATTCATCTCCTGACCAAACCCATATAATACATTGTTCACGAATCAACCCCTTTTAGATATCTGAAGGGTCACCATTTGTAAAACTGAAGTCATTACTTTCCCTCCTCTAAACTGGACTCTCTACTTTTGTTTTCTGTTTTACTAAATGGTACCACTAACCATTCAGTTGACCAGCCTGAAATGGGTTGTTATTCTAAATTAAATGCCTCTCTGTCTCTCACCTCCCCTATGTAATAATCAGCAAGTCCTTCTGATTAAACTTAATTACAATCTCTTGATTGAGCCACATATTCCCCTCATTCCCACTGCTACCATTTTGTGTTTTCTCAATTAACCTCTGACTAGTTCCTTGCCATCACTCTTGATCCTTCTTTCCAGCCTCCTTATTGCACTGAAAGGAGCTTTTCTCAAACAGAAATTGCTGGTCAATCCCTTTTTTCTTTGCTTAAAATTAAACTTTAAAAAAAATTTATTTTAAGTTCTGGATGTGTGCACAGAACGTGCAGCTTTCTTACATAGGTAAACATGTGCCATGGTGGCTTGCTGCACCCATCAACCCATCAACCCTAGGTATTAGGCCCTGCATGCATTAGCTGTTTATCCTGATGCTGTCCCTCCCTGCCTCCACAGGCCCCAGTGTGTGTTGTTCCCTTCCCTGTGATCTGGCTTCTACCTTCCTCTCCCATCTTTCTGCCTGCTTGTGCTCTACATTCAACTTACAATGAACTTGAGGTTCCTTTTTGTCTCCTGGGCCTTTGCTCATGCTGTTCCTCTGCCTTGGACAGTCTTTCTGCCACCTTTCTCCCTGGCTAATTTGATCCTAGCAGTTCTAAAATTTTTGGTCTCAGAACAGCTTTAAACTATAAAAATTACTGAGGACCCCAAAGAGTTCTTATGAGTAGGGGCATTATCTATAAATTGTTACTGTATTTGGAATTAAACTAAGAAATCTTGAAAATAATTCTTCATTGATTGACTTTAAAATAACAATACATAAATAATGACAATACCTAAATAACATTTTATTGAAATGACTATATTTGACAAGACAAAACATATTAATGAGAAGAGTGGCATCGTTTTACATTTTTGCAAATATCTGTAGTGTTTGGCTCAATAAAAGACACTGGTCTCATATCTGCTTCTGAACTCAATCTCTTAATATGTTGTTTTAGTCAAAGCATGTGAAAAAGATCTAGCTTCAAGTAGTATATAGTTGGAATATTAGTTTATTAGGGCTACTGTAACAAAGTGCACAAACTGAGTGACTTAAACATAAATTAATTTCCTCACAATTCTGAAAACTGGAAGTCTGAGATCAGCATGGCTGTGCCCCCTCTGAAGGTAGTGGGGAAGAATCCATCCTCTCTCCTAGCTCCTGGTAGTTTCTTAGCTTATGACAGCATAACTCCTGTCTTTGCATGGAGTTCTCTCTATCTGTGTGTCTATTTCTGTGTCAAAAATTTCTCCTTTTTATAGGGATACTTGCCATGTTTGAATAGGGCCTATTCTAATGATCTCATTTTAACTTGATCACCTCTGCAAAGACCCTTTCTACAAATAGGGTCATATTCTGAGGGGGTAAGGACTCTACTATATCTTTTTGGGAAAGTGGAAAAGGCAGTACTTCCCAGGACCCTTCTAACAGAGTCTCAGATGTCCTTGGGTCACACTTTGAAAAACACTGCTTGAACCCATCCTTCAAGTCTCAGTTGAGAAGTTGCTACTCTGCAAAGCCCTTCCTGACCCAAGCCCATGCTGAGTGCTTCTCCTATGTACTCTGCAACATCCTGGGGTTCCCTTTTCAGAGCACTTATCATACTACTGTGGAATTCCTTCTAGAGGGATCTGTTTCCACTGCTGGACCTGACCATAAAAATTGAGATCAATTGACCATGGTCAGGAATCACTATTTTGTAACTTTTATTTTGAGCAATATGGCAAAATATAATTCAAGACTTTTATAGGTTCTAAATATTTTATTTAAAAAAATCCTCTAAACTCTTTTTGAGAGAATTTTTTAAAATAACCTTTTTAGCACATAAACTCTCTAAGGTACATCCTTTAGATCAGCAATAGTACGGTGGTAATTTAAGAGTAAATTATTAATATGTTCATTAAAATGCATAAAGCCATCCTGTGGTAGATATATTTGCCAGTGTCTATAAAAAGAACTTTTTATAGCCTCATTAGAAGTTCCTAAAATATAAACTGCTTAGGGAAATGCATGAAACTATAGCTCTGAAGGGACTTTAATTTCCTATAAAATGTTTGGAACATTACATTGCTAAAGTAGTATTTATGCATTTTGACTGTGGGTTAATAATGCACACCAATGCAATGAAATACAATTTGTCTATACTAGACCAGAAATGGTGGTAGAGATTCTGTCTGTACACAGTTAATTCTAAATATCCTAACCATATTCTCTTTCTTCTCTTTTATATGTGATTGTCAAAAGTAATTAAATTTCTGGTTCATATAATTCAGTGGCCACCCACTTCCCCAACTGTGTTCATGGGCCTGCCTTCCTTAGAGATAAAACCCAAGTGCTTTCCAAGCCAAGAATGTCAACGTTAGTGAAGATCTATGAAAACAAACTTTGATTGAAAACATATTTATTTTGAACTGAACTTCAAGTGATCTTAGTTTTGTTGACTAGATTTGGCAAGACGGTCACTGTTGAGGTTATACCTCCTTTTGCTGCTTCCTTTTGAAGTCAGGATCTGTCCTTGTGGCTGATGTGGAGAGCAGAGCATTCTGTGTTATATCAATTCTAACTTTCAGGAGAGGAGTTTTAACACATGTGTTTATGACAGAATGTGGTAATGTTCTCCATCTTGCCCACTGGATTGACTTGGATTCCTTCTTGGCTGCCATGACTACAAACAAAATGGGAGAAAGTTCTGGAAAAGATTTCATTGAATTCCTACAGCCCGAGTCACTGCTTATTCTATTCTCTCTTCTCTTTTCTAATCCAATTCCCTATAACACTCTACCATGTATAAATAATTTTTCTAAAATTATTTACCTGTCTGTACCTCTGACCCCTTGGAGAATGCCTGGATTTACGTTAATTTGATGTTGGTGATTGTTATTTTAGGTGCTGGATTTGAAATGGTTTTTGGAATTCTTTTATTTTTTAATTGGCAGAATTAAAAAAAAAACAATTAGCAGGTATTGTTTTCACAAAAATAGGAATTCTACTTGATATGGTTTGGCTCTGTGTCCACACCTAAATCTCACCTTGAATTGTAATCCCCATAATCCCCATGAGTCAAGGATGGGACCAGATGGAGGTAATTGAATCATGGGGATGGTTTCCCCCATGGTGTTCTCATGATAATGAGTGAGTCTTATGAGATCTGATGGTTTTATAAGTGTCTGGCATTTCCCCTGCTTGCACTCATTTTCTCTTTCCTGCTGCCCTGTGAAGAAGGCACCTTTCTGCTTCTTTGCCTTCTGCCATGATTATAAGTTTCCTGAGGACTCAACAACCATACTGAACTGTAAGTCAATTAAACCTCTTTCCTTTGTAAATTACCCAGTGCTGTGTATATACTAGTTTAAGAAAATTTGTCGAATTAATGTGTTTTCTCAACCAATAGTTACTGAAGTTTACTGTATTATATATGAATTCTTAAAGTGGATTGAAAAAAGACATCAAGAAAACCTAGGCAATACCATTCAGGACATAGGCATGGGCAAGGACTTCATGTCTAAAACACCAAAAGCAATGACAACAAAAGCCAAAATTGACAAATGGGATCTAATTAAACTCAAGAGCTTCTGCACAGCAAAAGAAACTACCATCCGAGTGAACAGGCAGCCTACAGAATGGGAGACAATTTTTGCAGTCTACTCATCTGACAAAGGGCTAACATCTAGAATCTACAAAGAACTCAAACAAATCTACAAGAAAAAAAACAAACAACCCCATCAACAAGTGGGCGAAGGATATGAACAGACACTTCTCAAAAGAAGACATTTATGCAGCCAACAGACACATGAAAAAATGCTCATCATCACTGGCCATCAGAGAAATGCAAATCAAAACCACAATGAGATTCCATCTCACACCAGTTAGAATGGCAATCATTAAAAAGTCAGGAAACAATAGGTGCTGGAGAGGACGTGGACAAATAGGAACACTTTTGCACTGTTGGTGGGACTGTAAACTAGTTCAACCATTGTGGAAGACAGTGTGGCAATTCCTCAGGGATCTAGAACTAGAAATACCATTTGACCCAGCCTTCCCATTACTGGGTATATACCCAAAGGATTATAAATCATGCTGCTATAAAGACACATGTACACGTATGTTTATTGTGGTGCTTTCACAATAGCAAAGACCTGGAACCAACCCAAATGTCCATCAATGATAGACTGGATTAAGAAAATGTGGCACATATACACCATGGAATACTATGCAGCCATAAAAAATGATGAGTTCATGTCCTTTGTAGGGACATGGATGTAGCTGGAAACCATCATTCTCAGTAAACTATCGCAAGGACAAAAACCCAAACACCACATGTTCTCACTCACAGGTGGGGATTGAACAATGAGAACACTTGGACACAGGAAGGGGAACATCTCACACTGGGGCCTGTCATGGGATGGGGAGAAGGGGGAGGGATAGCATTAGGAGATACACCTAATGTAAATGATGAGTTAATGGGTGCAGCACACCAACATGCCACATGTATACATATGTAACAAACCTGCACGTTGTGCACATGTACCCTAGAACTTAAAGTATAATAAAAATATATATATATAAAAGACATCTATACTAAAAATTATTGAGACTAATTAACCTATGACTTTGAAAGATTTAATCAATGAGAGTATTAATTTAAAGATAAAAAAGTAGCAACTAACACAAACAGGTAGTTAAAAGGTTTCCTCAGGGCTTCTGTGGGATTTTATTAAGTCACGATGATGATAATACAATAATGACCCTTTATATAGAGTTTCCTTAGTGCTAGGCACATGTAACTCTCACAGCCCCTGAGACACATGCTAAAGGATTCTCTCCATGGTATGTCTGAGGCAAAGCACAGGGTGGATAAGTGACTTGCGCAAGGTTACATAGCAAGTATGTGGTGGGGCCAGGCTTCAAACCCCAACAGCTGGGTCCAGAGTCAATGCTCCCTAGAAGAGCAAACTACCAGGTATTCTCCAGGGGTACATTTGTCCGAGTCAAACTTTGTATTCAATGGCTTGTTATATCAGTTTTGGGGGTGGTTCCTCTGGAAGACGAAGGCTTCCATTTTGACTTTTGATTGTCTGGGCAACTGTACCAGGCCTATCTGGTATGTCCCCATTCTTCCTTTTCACTGTCCTGTTGTCAAAATTTGTCAGTTTCATTTCTCAGTCTTCAAAATTCTGACATTTGTGTGTTAGTTTTGATTAGCAAAGCCAGGCCTGATAACATGTAATGTAATTGTTCTTAGATAGGTTATATCTGACAATGTATAATGTGTATGTATCCACAGGGCCTTTAGCAAATAGTAGTAGTAATAAAAGTAAATGACAAAGATTCCAGGATATGTTAGTAGCTAATATGTATTAGGCACTTACTATATGAAATGAACTTCTTATACAGAATTTCTAATTCTTTGATCATATTAAGCTTGGTGTTATACGCTCATTTTGTAAGCGAAGAAGCAGGCCCAGCCACCAACTTCCCTGCCCATAGTCACTAAGGTACAACTTGGGCTTTGTGACTCCTGGATCCCTCTGGCCTTTGCTCTGGCTATCTTCCAGCTGCTACCATTGGGCTCCTGAGACATGGACCTTAATGTGCCTGGTCTGGGGTTTGATCTGAGGTGGCCGGTAACCTCATAGAAGAGCACAGCTTGTCTTTCCTCTCTCTCATTTTGTCTTAACATCCCAGAAATGTTGCCTTACTTAATCATTTTAGGTCTTTTAATTGTTTGGTTATACTTCTTTGGAATAGTTGCTATTATTGCTTTGAAACTTCTATCACCATTTTAGATTTTCTTCTATGCTAGTTTTATGTAAACAATGAGCATAAGTGGACATTATGTTATCTTTTTGTTTTGCGTGAATGATTTGAAGTTTTCATATCTGAATTCAAAATTTGTTCAGACGTCAAATCATTTCTAAGTAATGGAGTAACTACGGGGGTCCCTCCACCTGGGTGATGAGCAGCTGTTTTTAAAAGGGTAAATGTCATCTAAACTGCCCTTTCCCTCTCTCTGCCCTTCATGAATCCCTAATCCTGACTCTGACACTTCTCTTCCATGGTACATCTAACAAAATGCAGATTATTTTCTAAATGTTTCACCTGAGTGGAAACTGCTTGTACACATTGGTTAAATTTAACCAATGTCTGAGTCAGCACACTTTGATTGCATGTGCGCTGAGCAGAATGTTGGGGTATGTTGGATAAGGACAACGCTTATTCCATTAGTATTTTAGTAAGATCACACAGCTTATTTTATCTTATTTTGTTTTATAACTGTGCTACAATTCTTAGTGCAGTAGGCTGGCCTACCCCACAGGAATACTGAGGACATCTGACTGTTAATTTCTATATGAAGAGAAAAAGAGGTGGTCCTGCATAAGATTATCCTAAAGCTCAGTAATCAAGTGCCCTGGGGATGCTCCGCTGTCCTCTTAGTCACTGCTCGCTCCCTCAAGCACCTGTTGTTTTTGTGTTCCCACTGAACTCTAAGTTCTAAAAAATCTGGGATCCCCACAGCTTAGAGTATCTTTTCCAAGACTTTACTTCCCTTCTCACTCCTTGGCTTCTTAAAATTTCTCTCTTTCTGGCATCATTCCCTCCCCATACATTAGTCCCCTGGACTATAGCCTAGACTTATATCCGAATTATAAGGATCTAGTGGGTGCAGAATCATGGGATACTAGAGTTGGAAGAAACATCAGAGATTATTCTAGCCCAGCCGCTGAACAGATGAGAATTAGTCTTGGAGATGTAAGGTGAATTGCCACGCTGGATCATCACACCAGGACGCCTCCATTGAACCAGTTTATGTTAATCTTTCCATATTGAAAATGACTTTATTCGCATTTTAACTGGGCCTTCAAGTGCTTAGACCAGTGTTTCCTAAACTTGGCTAATCATTGAAATCACCCCATCATGGCTCTGATTCTCTAAGCCTGAGCTGGGAATAGGAAACTATACTATTAACAGGCGCAGGTAATTGTAATAATTAGCATATGTTGGAAAACTGCATTAAACGCAAAGGCTGACTTAGTAGCATTGTAAATTCCAGCTACTAAGTCAGGCTAGTGGACTGTGTAGTTTTAGGCAATTGAGTTTTTCTAGCTCAAATCAGTCCACTCAAGGAGGCCGGTGTTGATTGTAAAGCAGAAGGAGCTCTCCCTTATTGAAAACCGGAAGTGCAGAAACAGTCCTTCAAACTCAGAAGACTCAAAATTAGTATTTGTTGACATAGAAAATATTAACATAAGCATGAAACTTGGTGAAAAATAAATGTCTTTCTAGGTGGCAGTAGAATCCCTGTTAATGAAGGGGCTATCTTTCTTCAGGGCCATAAACTGGTAAAGGCATTTCAGAGAGAAGGAGACAAGGAAACCAGAGAGATTGCTAAATCACTCTTCATTAGAAAAGAATGGGAATTTGAGTCTGGGGAAGAACAGAGCAAAGAGGAGAGGAGAGAAGAGGAAGAGGAAAAGACTAAACAATATAGTGAAGTGACAACAACCATATTGAACAGTGTGCTTTATATTTCATCTTTGGTTGTTTGTGTTGCTGCAATATTAACACTTTCTTCCTCCTCAGACCTTTAGCAAAGTCAGCTTCATGCACAAAGGCATTGTATTGCTTTTTTGGACAAGAAATAAGATGTACATCTAAATTCATATATGCAGAATCATGACAAAACATGTAGGACTGCAAGTAGATCAAACCAGTTCAGTGAGAGAAAGAGCTTGGATTGAGGGTATCCATGGATTACAAGGTTGCCAGCATCCTGTATATACAGACCATACTCTTGTATTTTATGATTTTTGTCCTGAAGCATGTATTGACTTTGTCAGGATGCCCTAAAAGTCTTAGATTCAGCCTTTTCCCAGTGAACTGCAAAATTCCTCTGTCAAACTATTTTTTCAAATTTAACTAGATGTCCTGTATTTTTATTTGCTACACTGGCAACCCTACCAGAGAACCACAAGTGCCCTAGCAAATTTACAGAAATCTTGGCAAGGGCATTGGACTTTCCACAAGTTGTGAATGGAGTTTCAGAAAATCTTATCTAGATTATCTAGGATGGGATGATTTCAGCTGACGTTGAGGTTACAATGAAAACTGACCTGTCAAATCCAGTGTCTTCCAACCTTGACTCACAGTAGAGTCATCTGGAAGCTTATAAATAAATCACGCCAAGACCCCATTGTCACGATTCTGGTTCATATATGCTGGTATGGGGCCAAGTCTCAGTATTGTTAAAGTTTACCAGCAGATTCTAAAGTAGAAGCTAGGATTGAGGGTCACTGGTCTGGAGGCCACCCTTTATAAAGTCTTAG
Source organism: Pongo pygmaeus (assembly GCF_028885625.2). Classification (NCBI taxonomy): domain Eukaryota; kingdom Metazoa; phylum Chordata; class Mammalia; order Primates; family Hominidae; genus Pongo; species Pongo pygmaeus. The sequence goes on from NC_072377.2 coordinate 62,887,126, forward strand.
GCATATATAGGTGTGAGGGGCAAATATAAAAGACTGGAGGCTTGGGTGAAAGAGGGAGGAAATGAAGTCCAGTAAGGGGCTATTGCCTTTGGAGTGTAAATACCTGCTGGAAGGCTTGGACCTGGCCAGGCCTGAAATATATGTCAATTAGAAACCTATCTCATTCTTTCTTGCTATGTAATTCTACAAAGAAAAGGAAAAAAAGTGAAGTGTCTTCTGCCCATCCCCCCAACCAACAACCCCAATATTAGTCAGGGTTTAAAAGGAATAGACAAGTGGGAGTTATATATTAAGAGATTTATTGCATGGAACTGATTTAATATGACTGTGGGAGCTGGTAAAGCAAGTTTGAAATCCATAGCGCTGGCCATCAGGAACGGCAGGTTGGAACTCTTGGACATGAGCTGGTGCTGCTGTCTATAGGCAGACTGTCTCCTTCAGGGAATCCTTAGCTCTGCTGTTACAGCCTTTCAACAGACTGAATCAGGCCATTCAGATTATCTGGGACAATCTCCCTCACTTAAGGTCAACTGGTTCTGGACTTTTATCACATTTACCAAATACCTTCATAGCAACACCTAGATTAGTGTTGGATTGAACAACTTGGGACAATAGCCCATCCAAATGGACACACAAAACTATCACATCCACACTTTTAATCACTTCCTAAAAGTCAGTTAGCTGCTAAACTGCAGCAATTCAAAGCAGAAAGACAAAATACATTGAGGCAACCTGGCTAAGGTGACCTATTGTTTGTTACCATTCTCCAACCCGTGTGACCCAGGAATGACAGGGAAACTCAGATGTGGCATCCTTTTCTTTTTTTTTCCCCTTCCAGTTTGTGGTGTTATTAGGAAGATGCCAGGGGAGGAAGACAAGAAAATGAGGGACAAAGAGCCAAGCTCCTATTCAGAGCCTGTGGATGAGAGAAGAGATGAGTGCAGGGAAGAAGATGGAGACCCATTTTTAATCTCATTTGGGCGGTTGTGTGTGAGGCTTAGTTTCTTTTAATTTAAAATGCACTTGTGCTGCCTTTCTTAGTGCACAGGTGAATGAAATTGAGGTTGTGAGTATGATTTCTCTTGGAGTCATTTAGCTTTACTGCTTCACCAGAACAGCTTTCACGCTAACCCTGTGGAGTCCTCTTAAAACTGCCACAGCTCCTGGGTGTGGAGGAATGTAAACAGCTCAATCCCAAATCTATTTCTAATATTGGAGAAAGAAATATCTCTCACACATTCACAGTCTCCCTATTATGTGCCTCCTGTGAAGAATGAAAAATGCCCTGGGGGATGGAGGATGGAGAGAAGCTGGTTAGGGAGCACCAAAGTACAGTTAGATAGAAGGAACAAATTCTAGTACTTGATAGTACAGTAGGAAATTAGAGTTAACAATAATTTATTGTATATTTAAAAATAGCTAAAAGAGAAGATTTGTAATGTTCCCAACAGAAAGAAAAGATAAAATCTTGAGGTGATGGATATCCCAGGTACCCTGATTTGATTGCTACACATTGTATACAGGTATCAGAATATCACATGTACCCCTATAATATGCACAACTAATATTTATCAATTTTAAAATAGAATAATGAAAACTAAAAAAAGAAAAGCGCCCTGGTCCAACAGTTCTGAAGCACCAATGCCTGTGATTGGCTCTGTCATCAGTTTCCTCACTGGTAAAACAGTGGAGTTGCTTAAATTGGAAAGTCTTTTCTGGCCTATTGGTTCCATGATTCTAAATGGCAGTAGCTCTGCCCCATATGTGCTTAGGGTGGAGGGTGGCAGGGTGATGAGTTGGCCCTTCAGATTTCCTGGGGTCCAGGGCTTGTGTTTGACAGAATTATGGTTGGAGAAGCTCCTGTTCAGGATAGGAATGAACTTTAAGCCAACGAGTTTCAGCTTTACATTATGTTTGAACGATAAAATTATTGTCCAAAGTTGGCACACATCTGAGAGTGAAAGAGGATGTTCTTAAGAATTGTGCCTGAAACAGAAAACCAAACACTGCATGTTCTCACTCATAAGTGGGAGTTGAACAGTAAAAACACATGGACACAGGGAGTGGAACCTCACACATTACCGGGGCCTGTCATGGGGTGGGGGTAAGGGGAGGGAGAACATTAGGACAAACACCTAATGTGTATGGGGCTTAAAACCTAGATGACGGGTTGATAGGTACAGCAAAGCACCGTGGCACACGTATACCTATGAAACAAACCTGCACATTCTGCACATGTATCCCAAAACTTAAAGTAAAAAAAAAAAAAAAAAAAAAAAAAAGAATTGTGCCTGAATGATGCATATAAATTGAAACAACCTTGGGCGAACTGAAACTCAAGGTGACCTTGGATGAAGGCAACAGGGACTCTTGGAACCATTTTAATTAGGGAAATGATTCCTTTTCTTTCAGATTACTTCAATAATTTAATTAAAAATGTGTACTGGATGTTAATCTATGTTGATATGTGGCAAAGCAAAGTATACTTACTAGTTTTGCTGAAGGTAGATTCATCTACTGCGAAATATTAAGTAAGTAGAGGAAGATGAGAGACCAGAGGCAAGGAGACCAATAAGAGACGACCAAAATAATCCAGGCAAGAGACAATGAGTAGTGGATTAGTTTGGGAAAAGGCCTGAGAAGGAAAAATGAAACCTGCTCAAGCCATTCAGATTATCATTGTTTATACTGTAAGTGATGAAGAAACAAAGAAGTGTCTGATTTGGTGGTTATTAAAAAAGTGATTTAAATGTAGTGACTTTAAATGTAGAGTTTCATTCTGTATAGTAATTTATTGCTCAGCAGCACAAAGAAGGCACCAACTCTCTGAACCTTGAGATTCTGCTCTTGGTTTTTCTCAAAATAGAACCACTTGGTAGCTTTCTCAGCTAAATGCCCTGTCTTATAGCCAGGCCTGTCTGAGAGATGAATTGAATAAATGTTTCTGGAGATATTTGGTCTTGGGATTGTATCATTAGGACTTATAAAGCATGTCTAATTTACTTAATGGATTATAATGTCTTGGAAATGGCTATAATGATCTATTTACACTGAATGCCTGAGTGCACAGACCATTTGTATAAATAAGCAAATGTTCCCTGCTGTCAAGATGTTTTTTGGTCTGTAGATCAGTTACCTGATGCCCTTAGTCTATAGTGTTAATTTGGGTAGTGATTATATCCTGCATATTATAAATCTTCAAGCTGCATAGCAGCTGCTTGGGTCTTTGCTATTTTCACCCAGCTATGAAACCCAGACTGCAATATCTCATTTTAAGACAGGAAGTGATATGGAGGAGTCCAAAAGAGCATTCCTGGACCTATTTTATGGGCAGTGTTGAACATGACCTGAAGCACATGTGTGTGTGTCTTTTATTTTTCTGGAAATAAATAAAAATACTTTGGCTCGAATACAGTCAATGCTAAGAGCACATGAGTACATTTGTCTATTTGTTGTGTGTACCCACACCTTCAACCTCCACTGATCTGATGGGCATGCCACAAAAGGCATCCTGACCTAACTGGAGATTTGTTTATTCCAATGCCCTTGAATTCACTGCTGATTGCATTAGACCTCTGGACATTTGTCATTCATGCCATTTTCTTCTCCCATTTTCTCTTGCTGGTAGCATTCATTGTTAATAATTGACTCATTTGCTTATTTATACCCTTTCTTGTTTCAAAAGAGTCTTAATTTTGTTTTTATAGATGCATATTATAAAGAACAAATAAATTTAAGAAATGCAAGTAAAGGGAAAGTAAAGTAGGAAAATCAATGAAGGCAAAAGTGAGGTTAGTCCATATAAGGTATATCATAAAGTCCTACACTATGATCAGCCATGGGCTGCAATTTGGGCCTTATATATTTTACCAATCAACTGGAAAGGGGAAGGATTACCTGAACAAGCTTCACAGAATCCATTCAGTAAAATGAAACCAGTCAAATAAGTGAAACACAATTATTTCTTTTTTCTCTTTCTCTCTCTTTAGAGACAGGGTCTTGCTCTGGAGTGCAGTGGCTCAATCACAGCTCACTGCAGCCTGGACATTCTGTATTGAAACGATCTTCCAACTAAACCTCCTGGGTAGCTAAACTACAGGCATGAGCCACCATGCCTGGCTAATTTAAATTTCTTACACTAAACTCATAAAGGAAAATTCCCCTTGTGTCCTCATAGACAGGACACTTTATGATAAAAGGCAACTTTGACAACATTCTTAATCTCATTATTGATAAATTAGCTGCTTTACTTGCCATATAGTTTCAGAATAATTCTTGTCATTTCCTAGTCTCTATTAGGACCCCCACATCTGTGCCCATGGAGACTTGGTGTTGAGACTGGTTGGCCCTTGGTAATTTTTTCCAACTCTTTTGCTTCCCCATGAACCTACAATGCCTTTTATTTTTCCATGAACATCTACAGTTTCTTTTAGTGTTCCCTACTCCCTAGGCTGGGTGATCATCTTAGATGACCTTTGCAGAATGTATTAATTCCCTATAGTAGCTGCTATAACAAATTAGAAAAAACTCAGTAACTTAATCCGAATTTATTATCTTACAATTCTGGAGATCAGAAGTCCAAAATGGGTTTCCCTGTGCTAAACTCAAGGTTTATCAGGTAGGTCTTGGAGGCTCCAGGGGAGAATCTGGTTCCTTGCCCTTGCCAGTTTCTCAAGGCTGGCTGCATTCCTTGGCCTTCTTCCAGCAGTCACATCACTTGTGACCGACCTCTGCTTCCATCATCATAACTCCTCTGACTCTGTCTTTCCTGCCTCCCTCTTTCACTTATAAGAAGCCTTTGATTACATTTGGCTCAACTAGATAATCAAGGACAATCTTCCATCTCAACTCTCTTAATCACATTGGTAAAGTTTCTTTTGCCATGTGAGATGCCATATTCACAGATTCCTGGATTAGGATGTGGACATCTTGAGGTAGGATGAGGATGAGCATTATTCTGCTTCCTACACACAAGAATTAAGAACAGGAGGAATGGGACCGGGCGCGGTGGCTCACGCCTGTAATCCCAGCACTTTGGGAGGCCGAAACGGGCAGATCACAAGGCCAGGAGCTCGAGACCATCCTGGCTAACATGGTGAAACCCCGTCTCTACTAAAAATACAAAAAAATGAGCCGGGCATGGTGGCGGGCGCTTGCAGTCCCAACTACTCAGGAGGCTGAGGTAGGAGAATGGCGTGAACCCAGGAGGCGGAGCTTGCAGTGAGCAGAGATTGCGCCACTGCACTCCAGCCTCGGCGACAGAGTGAGACTCCGTCTCAAAAAAAGAACAAACAAACAAAAAAAACAACAAGAGGAATGGAATGTGTGCCACACCATATTAGACAGGGACCAGGCAGAACTGGGCTGTGCCAGCTATTTCAGAAGAGGGAATTACATGTGGAGACCTTATTGCTCTGATGAGCTGTTTCAGGAGCTGAAGACGAGGGAAGGTGAGGCAATGCAGAGATTACCGCAGGGGGAGATGCGCCGCCAGGCTGGAGCTGACAATGTGGAGTAGGCATTGCCTGGAGGAGCTGAGACCATTGTAGAGGTACTTCCATCACTGCAGATGCTACCTCTAGTGAGAAAAGTCAGAGAGAAACATCCCGACATCCTCCTCTTCCCTGCGGCCCCCGTCTACCAGTGCCTCCTACGTGTTGGCTAGACTAACCAGAAGCTAGCAGGCAAAGGTGTATGAAAGCCGTAGGTGGCAGGCCCCTGTGATGTAACCCTAAGAGAGGACAGCCAGTCAACAGATCTGAGAGCAAATAAGCAAATGGGCTAGGGGGCAGACATCTGGTACCCTTTTCTTTCAGTCTGTCCATAAGCACTGGCTGTCAATACAGTGAAGAATAAAAGGCTTCTGTGTGTGTGTGTTGGGGACAAGAGTGGGGAAATGGGGGTAGAAGCAACTGATTTTCACTTTGGTAGGATTTTCTCAAGGAATAGGCTTGAAAAGATTTTCAGCCACTTGGAAAGGGCAGATTTATTTTTATGAAACTGGATAGATGATTCCTTCCCTCTGCTCTTTCATGCTAATCCTCACTCCTTTTTCTCCTCCTTGCCTCTGCTTCCACCTCTTCCGCTTTGTCTTCCCTTCCCTCCCTCTCCTTTTCCCTCACTCCCCTCTTTCTTTCCTCTGTCTTCTATTTCTCACTCCTTACTTGGTTTCCACCTTTCCTCTCCATGCTGTCTCTCTCTCCTCCTTCCTTCCCAATAGCTTCCCCCACTCCCTTGCCCTTTTCTTGCATTCATTTCTACGAACACTGCTTTTATGAGTCAACAGGCACATTCTCATAAGCAGTGGTTGCCAGTGGCTGGCTGCTTTTATGAGTCAGCAGGCGTATTCTCATAAGCAGTGGTTGCTGCTGACTGGCTGTTTCCTTCTTGCTCACTTTGCCTATCAGGTGATAGGCATTGATCCCTTGCAGTGTTCTCAAGACGAGGGGTCTCAGAATTATTTTGTTAGCACCTCTTTTTAATCTTCTGTCCTAAGAATCATTTTCGGGACCTCTCCTAGGACCCAAATCAATATGTGGTATTGAACCCACCTTAAGCTCAGTTATCTGGATTCCTCTGTACCATTGATTCCCTGACATTTCCCTGGACACTCCAGAGTGTCTTTTATTTTTGTTTTTTTCTGCGATGCCAATTCTCTGGGGTCAATTGTGAAGCTCAAATATAAGGCTCTGCACAGCCAAAGATCGTATCTCTGATTCTCAAATGAAAGAAGAATGCAATATAAAATTGTGTGCTGAGATTGTAACCATTGTTCAACTATCATTGTCTACACACTTCGGGTTTAGACTCTTTGCTGAGGAGAAATGAGGAAAATATTTTTCATGAAATATGAGCTTCTAATGAAAAGAAATTGAAGCTTTAAATGCGATTCGACTTACTCAGATTTTTTTGTTTGGTAATTCATAGGTAAATTGATCGATTCATTTTGGGACCTCAGGAATGGAGCACTGGATGAGTCATCCCCTCAGCACTAGTACTGCTATTGGTCTGGAGCCTCCAGGGAGCGGCAGCACAGCACAGACTCCCAATTAGATTTCCTGGGTTTCAATCCTGGCCCAACCACGTTCTTGCTGTGTGACGTTGGGCATTACTTAATCACTTTATGCCTCAGTTTCCTCAGCTGTAAAATAGGAATTATAATGGTATTTGCCTCCCAGAACTGTTGAGAGAATTAAATAACCCAATGGAAAGTGCTTAAAACCGCGCCGGGTACCACAAAAGAACTTTAAAAGTTTACTCATCTTTTTCTTTTATTCCCTCCTTCATTCCTCATAGCCGCTTCCATAGGCATCTGTTTCTAATACGTTTGTGTTCTTTAGTATGTATATATTCTTCTAAAGTATGTCTGTGTGTTTGGCTTAATTTAAATTATACATTTTGGTTTTTTTTCACCCAGCACTGAATTTTTGAGATGTATCCAGTTGGCTATATTTGCATCTAGTTCATTGCTTCCACCTGCCTCATAGCACCCTTATAGTGTATGTCTATTATATTTACTTGGCCATTTACCTAGTGATGGTCACCTAAGTTGCCTCCAACTTCCTCCACAGACAATTCCATGACAAGTTCAAGAAGTGGGATCACTGGGTCACAGGGTATTCACAACATTACCGTGACTCTGCCAGGTCATTTTCCAGTACGACTGTAGCAGTTTAGACTCCTACCAACAGGGGACAAGAGCTCCTAATTTGATGTAACTTCCCTATCACTAGACATTAAATACTTTTTCTCATTTGATGGAACATGGTATTTAAAAAAAAAAATTAAAAGAGAAAATTGTATTAAATTTCAATTATCTGATAGTTTGTGGGGTTGTACATCTGTTCTTTTGTTTTTTCAGCTAACAGATTTCCTCTTCTGTGTATCATTCATGTACTGTGAGCTTCCACTTTCAGGTATGATTGAGTGCCTGCAGCTGACTAATGCTCCCACCAAGGGGTAAAGGGTTTAAAAAGCCAGATTAAAAAATAAATATGTTTAAAGGCGTAATGCAACTTCTGAGGCAATCAGTATTTAAGGGGACAAAATCCCAGAAAAAGGGGAGATTTGTCAGTGTTCTGCAGCAGCTTTTATCCTTGGGGCATTTGGCAGTTCTAGGTGTGGGGCAAGAGGTTGACATCTGGGAACATGTTCTTGCCCAGAGCTGTTATTAAGAGGGGGAATAACCAGCAGAGTCTAGCGGGGCTTGAAAGGCAAAACCTAGAGCCTTGAGGGGTCAGAATCCTTTGAGAAGGGAGGGGTAGAAAATTGAACCCAACACACTGCCAGCTTCCCCCTCAAGACATTTGTTGAATACTGGTGCTAAGTGGGTAGGAGGCTAAGAAAATTGCTTAAAAAATAGGGTGGAATTGTCACCAGACCCACAGGCTGAGAAGACAAGGATTAGTGTTCTAGACACAAAGTGGGAGGGAGTGGGGGGAGGAAAAGAGAGAGATGTGATGGACACACACACCTGCGATGAGGCAGGTAGAAGTAATGAACCAGATGCAAATATAGCCAACTCAGTACATTTGAAAAATATAGTGTTGGGTTTAAAAATAAGAAACAGAACAAAATTTATAACCTAAAATTAAGTGTTTGTGTAGGTTTTGAAGGCTGTTTTATCTTGTAGGAACATTGATTTTCTTATTTGCTATTGCCTAGTTTAATAGTTCATGCTTGATATTTTGAAGGCCCAAAGTCAAACTGCATTATTGATTTTTGACATTTTATCTACATTTATACATTGGATTATGAAACTGATGCTTTTTTTTGAGCTTTTGTTACTTATTTAACAAATGCTTATTTTTGATCAAGCATCAACAATACTATATAGACTCCGTGTTGGAGGCAAGCTGGTGTTTACCTTAAAAGTTATTTGAAAATAAATTCAGAGGGTCGGGAGTGGCGGCTCACACCTGTAATCCAAGCACTTTGGGAGGCCGAGGCAGGTGGATCCCCTGAGGTCAGGAGTTCGAGACCAGCCTGGCCCACATCCTGAAACCCCATGTCTACTAAAAATACAAAAATTCACTGGGCGTGGTGGTGCACACTTGTAATCCCAGCTACCTGGGAGGCTGAGGCAGGAGAATCTCTTGAACCCGGGAGGCAGAGGTTGCAGTGAGCCGAGATCATGCCACTGTACTCCAGCCTGGGCAACAGGGCAAGACTCTGTCTCAAAAAAAAAAAAAAAAATTCAGAGTCACTTTGTTGTATATGCTAAATTATCAGCAATTATTATTTCCTTTGTGATATGTGTAATTTGAATACACTGAACTTTAATTTCTGCAGCCTAAGAAGTGAACTCAACTCTTACTCAAAGGATTTGGGATACAGTCAGTCATGCTGGTGACAGAGCTGACAATGAGAATATCATCTCATGTTTGATGCCCGAAGGAGTAATTTTAAATTGGCTCTCGGAGTAGCCTATTCTAGAAGTCACACGAAATGCTTAAGTGTAAGATTGCTCCTTAGCTGTGTTCTGGATCCTGATGCTGTGTTTGTGAATTATGTGTAGCTTCCAGGAGGAATATGAGGAGGAGGAGCAAAAGGAAAAGGAGGAGAAGGGAAAGAAAGAGGATGAGAAGAAGGAGGAAGAGGAGAAAATGGACTACAAATGAAATTATCTTCATTTCAGCTTTTCTACTTTTGAAGTAGTATGAACCTCTCTGAGACAGCCCTTTTCATATCTGTCCCATGTCTCTGCTTCTCCTTTTCTTTCTCTTAGCTTTAATATTTTCTAGGGATAATTAGGGGTTAAGAGAAATGTCATTGACGCTCATAACTTTTTTACCATTTCTCAGAATAAAACTTCAGCTTACAGGCATGTAAATGTAACACAGTGCCTTAGCTATAATTTTCAAGGCTTTTAAAACCTTAATGGGACTGATAAAATCTGAAATAATTGTCATTTCAAAGCTGCAAAAAGATTTAGTCTTAAAAGAGGTAGAAACGTGACTACTCTTTTGGGGTACACTTCTTTCTTTTTCAGAGAAAACTAACTAAATAGACCCTTTAGTTAAATACAAATACAAAAGCAAGTGTCCACTTGGGGAAAACTGAGAAAAAACTGGTAATCTGATTGCAAGTGTTGTAGGTGGTTTTGTAATATAAATTATTTTGTACTGAAGAATTAGGGGTTTTGTTTCTAAGGAGAAATGCTTCTTTTCTAAGTATGTTTTTAGATATTGCTTTGTGAGTATGTTGTTGCTTGTTTCAATGAAAGGGTGCAGAGGCGAATATGTATCTTGTTTAAATGCTGAGAAGAGACCAAAAGCTGAGATGAAATAGGCAGCAGGAGGCATAGGCAAACCTATACTGCACCACACACTGTAGGAGCCAGATACAAAGAAAAGGGACCAGACTAGGCGAAGCTCAACCTGGACTTCCTTGGAGTTGAATTTCTTCTGTGCCTGCTCCAGTGGAAGTTCAGGTGCTCAGGTAGAAGCTACTAATGTGCAAGCTGCAAGTCCTTTCAAGGTAGAAGCTGCCAGTGCCTGGAGCTGGCACAGTGTCACTTCTACAGTCCCCTATTTATCAAAACATGAAAGATCAGATTGGAAGGGGTGGAGGAATATTCTCTACTTCTCAAACTACAAAGACACTTTTTCCAAATGAGGTCACATTTGCAGGCTCTGGGCAGACTTATGTTTTTTTCTGAGGGGGTGGGAGGGTGGGTCACCATTCAAGCCACTACAGAACATAAATATAAATAATTGTCCGTTATTGATCTTTTGAAAATAGCTATTGAGGCTTCTATGGTATGAGTGCTGATTTGGGAGCACTTTTAACAAGTTATAAATTATTGAAACATCAGGAAGTTGCATATATATATATGAGTGTGTGTGCTAGAGAAAGTTTTTAAGATTTAGGCAACATATTATGAAAGACTCCTAAATTCTTTGAATTTCATACTCCTCTGTCTCTCTTTAACTTGAAATAAAAGAAAAGTAGAAGAGCAATAAAAAAGTAAAGACAGAAAGATTAAAAAAGAGGTAAAGAAGAAAGGAAGAGGAAAGGAAAAGGATGGTGAATTCATGTTTTACTTAGCTTACCAGTTTGTTGATAACTCATTACTGTTCAATTGTAGATTTCATTTTCATATTCGATCATCCTATTCTCTAATTATATGTTTCTGCATCTTTCATCTCATCCAAGTAGATTGTAAACGTGGTGAATGGAGAAACTAGGTGGTAGTACTCTTCTTAGTATCTAAACCACTTTTACTTGTGGTTAGGATTGAAATCTGAGGGCTGAGGCAGTGAAGGATAGAGGGATCCCAGCTCTCTCTAGATGCCTAGAATAAAGGCTTCCCTAAAGTACTCTGACCTAAGTGTAATACACCCTCCATTCAATACAAGCCACCTTCTATTCTGTAACTGATGTGAAAGTGTTAGCTACAGGTTTTGCTAATCATTCCCACAAGGATTTCATGCTTATTCCAAATCATCAATTCAATCGTTACAGAACTTATCTGGAAACTTTCTGATTTGCCCTTGACTGTGAAACCATTTATACTATTTAACAAATACTATTACTTATATAAATGTGATTATACTATTATATACTACATATTATTATTCTTCTACTATATATAAATACTATTCTACTGCTTAACAAACCAGTATAAATGGTTTCACAGTCAAGGTATGTTTTGCCTTTTAAAAACTTTTCATGGCATTCATTGCACAAACATTTATAATACTGCTGCTGTGTGCCAGACTCTGCCCCAGGTACTGAAGCTTCAAGGGATTAAGACATGCCTTGCACTCAGGAAGCATGCAGGCACCTAAGTAGACAAGCATGGTGAGTATGATAATGTTAGGGAGAAGCAAAGAGTATAAAGTGCCCACAGCCTTCTTTAGTGTTAAGGGATTTAGAAAACACTCCCTGGAGTAGATAATGTCTAGGTTGAATTTTGGAGAATGAAAATGACATATTCGGCCGGGCGCGGTGGCTCACGCCTATAATCCCAGCACTTTGGGAGGCTGAGGCAGGCAGATCACGAGGTCAGGAGATCGAGACCATCCTGGCAAACATGGTGAAACCAAATCTCTACTAAAAATACAAAAAATTAGCCGGGCATGGTGGCAGGTGCCTATAGTCCCAGCTACTTGGGAGGCTGAGGCAGGAGAATGGCATGAACCTGGGAGGTGGAGCTTGCAGTGAGCCGAGATAGCGCCACTGCACTCCAGCCTGGGCGACAGAGCGAGACTCCGTCTCAAAAAAAAAAAAAAAAAAGAAAATGACATATTCAAGTCAGGAGTGAAGTGAGCCAAGGGCGTTCTAGGCAGAGAGAATAGCAAGAACAAAGGCATGGAGGCAAAGCCCCAAGCTTGGAGTGTGCAGGAAATAAAGCATACCTTTTCTTTATTTGGGGCGGAGAATGAAAGGAAATGGTGAGGTGTGAAGTGGATAAGGTCCACCAAGGCCAGAGGAGGGAGTCTTTGTCTGCCTTATGGAAGACCTTTGACTCTATGCCAAAGACCATGGGGAACCACTGAAAAGGGTGAGTGGGAGCGAACATGACCAACTTTGCATTTTAGAAGAGTCTCTCTAACTAGATGGTTTTGAGGCTAACAAACTAGAGACAAGAAGGGAAACGTGAAGCCATGTGTAGCTGGACCAAGCCGGCAGTGGCAGAGTTAGAGGGGAGAGAATTCACAAATACACTTGGAAAGTAAAGTTGGCCCATCTGGGGATGGTGGTTCTACAGGGGTCTGAGGGAGAAAGGGGTCACACATGATCATCAAAGAGAAGCTAAGATGTAGGAGAGAGAATTACTGAGGGAGCAAATTCCAAAGTAGACTGGATGAGCTGACTCAGGACCAAGGCAAGGAGGTTTGCCTTGCACCGAGAGTCAGTATTGCCTTCAGGAGCTAACCTTTCCCTTTCTCTGTCCTGGGCTTTGGTCTTTAGATATTAGATGGGCTCTGATGTCTAACTCTGCTTGCCCACAGAAGCCCACAATTTCTCTACTCTTGGTAAACTCTGATCTGCTTTCTTATAACCACATTTTAGTTGTTCTGTTTGACTTCAGAGTACAGAAGGGGAAGATGTGAATCAAAGTTTCTGGGGGGTTTTAATGTTAGTTCTCTATGATTCTGGCTTTTTGGAGGGAGATCAGGTCAGGGCAGGATGAGGAGGAATTGGCAGAAGGTGGGGGAACCTCTTGCCCATAGTCTCGTAGCTATGTGGAGCCAGAGAGCAGGTAACAAATTATGTCACTGAGCACGTGCTGAGTGATGTATGGGAGAAGTAAGTCTAAATAGTCATCAGAGCAAGCTGGGCCTGAAGTGGGTATGGGGACTTGTGGTGCTGGGTCTGGGGCTCAGAAAACTAGGGAAGACATGACCCCTAGCCCAGAATAGGTACACTGAAGTGGGCAAATACAGGATGCCACAGGCCGGTAGAAGGCTTTGCTATGTCCCTGCAATGTAATGCATAGATAGTGAAGATCTTTTGCTAGGTCTAAGATAGCAAGAACACATAGGAAACTTTCCCGAATTCAGAGTTTTCCAGGGATAGTGTGAATGGCCAGTGAGTGTGTCATCCCTGGAATTCTTCAGCACAGTCTGGATGATCTTCTACTGGGGGTTATTGCAGAGGGCTCCAGGCAACAAGGTGGATGATGAGACTAGGTGACATTTGAGTCTTCACCACTCAGAGGTGCTCTTATTCTGTGATGCTCTAGGCATAGCTCAGGGTGTGGCCCTAGCAGGATCCCTGAGTGCTGTTTGACTCAGATCAGGGTTGTCACATGAGACTGGCAATAGAGATGTGGACTTGGTTTTTTCTTATAATTTGGTAGAAGGAATTACATTGACTGAACTAAACTTAAGCTCCCTTTAATTGATATTAGTCTAAGAGGGAAATAAAATGTTTTAGGTTTAGAGTTACACATTCTGAAAGGGCTCTTTTAACATTTTCTAGAAATAAAGATTTTTCAGCCCTTCTGCTGTGGAGGAATTTCTTGAACAGCATTTATCAGAAGTGGAGATTGTAGTAAATGCCTATGTTTAAGGAACATTAGTGGGCTTTATTGCAATTTCATAAAGTTAATGAGTTCATTGTATAGGTAGTTAGAGGATTTAAGTTTTTCAAAATGTCTCTGAGCTCCTGGGAAATTGCTCAGCTAACTTATTGGTTGCATGAGGGTGCTTAAGCATTAATCTCCTTAGTCATTTGTGTGTGTGCGTGTATGTGTGTCCGTGTGTGTGTGAACAAGAAAATCTTTAGAGACTCACCTTATCCCATTAATTGAGATAGTCTGACAAATGTGAATAATACATAGAACTACTTGTAATGAGACTGGTAGTTATTCTAGAAGTTAATTATACATATGGTAATACTTAGAAAAAAGAAACAAACACAAAATATGCCCTTTGCTTAAAGGCAACAAAAGAAGCATAAGCAAAGTGTACTGAAAACTGTAGAGTCCAATACTTATTTGGGAAACGAATGTTTTATAGCCAAGCTTAGGACACATTTTCCTTTTGGTTAACTTGGCACAGAACAGTCCTACCTCCAAGTGTTATTTAGTGTGTGTTCTTTCAAGATATCACTATATTAAGCAAGATGAACATATTACAATTTTATATTGGCTTTAGTTCCTGTCCTCAAGATATAGTATTTTCTTACTAGACTGATGGGACTGCCATTGTTGTACTCAGAGTGTTTGGCAGAGATGTAGAGATCTGTGCTTTCCAGTGAATTTGCAAAATAAAACTCTAATTGAATTATGATTCAATGAAGGGGAAAGTACAAGCCTAATTTGATTTGACATTTATATACTGAACCTTTCTGAAATACGTCTCATCTGTGTTGCCAATTCCTATTTTCACACAAACGTGGTCTGATCTATTCCTGAGTACAGAAGTGGAGTTGGGACATACTTTTCTTTAAAATAAAACAAGAAAAGAAGAGTTTTTTCCCCATAAGCTTAACAATTGTGTACTTTTGAGCTACTCTTTACATCTTCTGTTTTGGATTGTCAGAACTAGTCACTATTGTTAGATGTTAGGTTGGTTGTCATTGAAAAGAAAGGACTTTTGTCTTTCTGTGGGCCCACCTACAAACAGGAGTTCTGCTTCTTTAGGGTGTACAGGTGCAATTATGCAGCAATCTGAATGCTTACCCTCAGGTTACACATCATTTTTCTCCATACTTGAGCTGGCTAGAATAAGCAAATATCTGTCATTCATCAAAGGCCCTGTTATAATTTGAATGTGTCTCCTTGAAAATTCAGATGTTGAAACTTAATGGCCAGTGTGATAATACTAAGAGGTGGGGCCTTTTAGTGGTGATTAGGCCATGTGAGTTCCTTCTTTTAATGGAATTAAGCCCTTATAAAAGAGGCTTCACAGGGTTCAGCTCTTTCACTCTTCTACCTTCTACTGTGTGATGACACTGCATTCAACCCCTCAGGAGGATGCTGCAACGAGGCATCTTGGAGGCAGAGAACAGGGACTGAGAAGCACTTGTGAAGTTAACAGTCTAGAGACAGAGGCTCAGTGAAAGACTATACCTTACCACCACATTGCTAAAGGGCTATTTACGGCAATTTCTTTTACCCATGACATCATGTCCAGCTATCAAACATGACAAAGGTAACTAAAAGGCAAAAAACACAAATAAGAGACAGAGTAAGAACCAGTCATGGCAGGGATGTTGGAATTATCAGACCAGGAATTTAAGATAACTATAAATAATATGCTAAGAGCTTGGATGGATAAAGTAGACACCATGCAAGGACAGATGGGCAATGTGACCAGAGAGATGATAATCCTAACAAAGAACCAAAAATAAATGCTAGAGATCAAAAACATCATAACAGAAATAAAGAATGCCTTTGATGGGCTTATTGGTAAACTGAACACAGCTGAGGAGAGAACCTCTAAGCTTAAGGATATCTCAGTAGAAACCCCCTACACTGAAAAAGAGAAAAAAGACTAAGATAACAAACAAACAAAACAGAACAGTACATCCAAGCACTATGGGACAACTACAAAAGGTGTAAATGCATGTAATGGGAACACCAGAAGGAGAACACAGAGAGAAAGGAAGGGAAGAAATATTTGAGATAATAATGATGGGGAATTTCTCCAAATTGATGTAAGACACCAAACCACAAATCTAGGAAGGTTAGAAAACACCAAGCAGGACAAATGAAAAGAAAAATAAAAACAAATTATATGTAAGCATATGATATTCAAACTTCAGAAAACCAAAGATTTTAAAAAAATCCTGAAAGAAGCTAAAGGGAAAAAAATCTTACCTATAGAGGAGAAAACATAAGGATTATGTTTGACATCTCAGAAACCATACAAACAAGAGAGTGAAGTGAAACGTTTAAAGTGTTGAGAGAAAGAAAACCACCAATCTAGAATTCTATACTCTAAAATTATCCTTCAAAGTGAAGAAGCAATAAAGACTTTCTCAGACAAAAGATTGAGGAAGTTTGTTTTTAGTAAACTTACTTTGTCAGAAACGTTCAAAGAAATTTTTTAGAGAGAAGAAAAATAATATAGGTTTTCATAAAGAGCATTGAAGAAGGAATAAGTGAAGGTAAAATAAAAACTTACCTTATTATTTTCCCTAATTTAAGCGGTCTCACAGATCAAAGTAATAGCAACAATGTAATCAATTGTATATTTTTATGTATACATCCTATATATGTACATATGTTTATATATAAGCAAAATGAGTGAGAGCAATGATACAAAAATAGGAAGGAGGAATTAGAATTATTTTGTTATTGTAAGGTACTACTACTACCTGTAAAGTGGTATAGTGTTATATAAAAGTAGATTTCGATTAGTAGTAAATGTATACTTCTTAACTCCTGTTTTTAGTGGTTGCTCTAAAAAAAAAGAGATGTAATTGATATGCTAAGAAAGGAGAGAAAATGGAATCATATTAAATGCCCAATTAAAACTACAGAAGACAGAAATAGAATGAAAAACAATAGGAACCAAGAATAAGAACAACAAATAGGAAACAGTAAGAAATATGGGACATATTAATCCAACTATATAAATAATCATTTTGAGCATGAATGATCTAAATGTATCAATAAAAAGACAGATTGTCAAAGTGAATAAAAAACAAGACAACAATATTTTGTCTAAAAGAAATCCACTTAAAGACATATAAAGATTACAAGCAAATGGTGGAGAAAAATATACCATGCTAACACTAACCAGAAGAAAGCAGGAGTCGCTATATTAATTTCAGACAGAGCAGAGCAGGCTTCAAAGCAAGGAAATTATCAGAAATAAAAAGAGGCATTACATAATGATAAATAGATCTATTCTCCAAGAAGATGTAACAATACTTAATGTGTATGTGGCTAACAACAGAGTATTAAACTATATGAGACAAAAACAGATACAAAGTTCGTATACAAAATTTAATCACTTTTCTATATACCAGCAATTAACAAGTGACATTTGAAATTAAAAACAATACTATTTACATGAGCACTGCCCCAAATGAAATACATATATATTTTTTCTTCTGTTTTCTTTGTTCCCTCCCAGTCATCACATTGCTGATTAACATATCCTCAGTTGTAGTATTTTTTTAAATTTTTTATTTATTTTTTGAGATGGAGTTTCACTCTTGTTGCCCAGGCTGGAGTACAATGGCATGATCTCGGCTCACCACAACCTCTGCATCCTGGGTTCAAGCAATTCTCCTGCCTTAGCCTCCTGAGTAGCTGGGATTACAGGCATGTGCCACCATGCCTGGCTAATTTTGTATTTTTAGTAGACACAGGGTTTCTCCATGTTGGTCAGGCTGGTCTTGAACTCCTGACCTCAAGTGATCTGCCTGCCTCGGCCTCCCAAAGTGCTGGGATTACAGGTGTGAGCCACCTCGCCTGGCCTCAAGTTGCAGTATTATGTGATATTAGAGACATTAGAGACCTGACATTTCTTTATCCATTCTCTCAATTTATCATTGAAAAGCATAACGTGAAGCAAAATGTTAGGCTGACTTTGATGAGATTCCAAGGTCTGGCGTTGAACTTGGAAAATAACAATAATCAGAATTGGAAACAGATTTGAGAGGGAACATTAAAGCAGTGAGAATAATTCAGCCAGAAAAGAGCTAGTAAGGACACTCATAATAGTGTTATATACATGAAAAACGATTTCAGCTCTGCAAATTGTTCTGAGTAATCATAGCAATGCTAAAATTGTATTCAGTCTATAAAGTTTGCATAGGCTCCTTCCTCAGGTGTTTGACTCTCTTTAGAGAGCTTTCTATGCTTTCCATCACTCTAAATGAAACCTCACTTTTCAGCCTCATCCTTTGATCTTTTTTCTGGAAAGGCAAGAGGCCCAGAGAACCTGGGACATAACACCAGGACAGCTCACAATTGAGTTCACAGCTATCATTACATTTCTGTGTTTTCTTGGACTTCTGTCTGCCACATGACCATCTTGATGTCCTTTGTAAATTCTGCCCCTAGTGCCAGCTGCCTTAACTCCGTGTTTCCCAGAGCTGAATTCTGAAGAATGGAATTTGATTGGCTCGGGTTATCTTTTCCCAACAGGCCAAAGATCTAAGTCTGGCCTATGGATGGGTTGCCATATTTTTTTAAAGAAACACATTCTTGATCAATTTCACTGTGGCTTAGTATAAGGCTGAGGTCACATGGTACAAATGTAGCTATTTAGTCCTAAGAGGCTGTGGGTAGGCAGTTTTTCTCAGGAAGGGGATATGGATGGCAGGTCTTATAAATCTAACTGCAGCTCAGAGAGAACGTCTCAAGGTCACATAGTTATGAATGGTAGGAGGGGCTCTTGTTTCCACTCTAGGGCTTTTTCTTTTCTACCTCAATGCTTCTACTGAAATAAAATGGGATAGGTTAAAATTCTTCACTTGGTTTTCCAGGAGATGAAAAAGAGGCTTTCTTATACGTAAACATTTTTCAGATGTTGCTTACTCCACAAAATGAAATGTCAGGGCAAAAATACTCAAAATGCTCAGTATAGTATGAAAAAATGCTCAGTATAGTATGAAAAAATATGCTGGCTAAAAACTGTTTATTTGGGTCTCCTACTAATGTATTTTTTCCCCGTCTTCTCATACTGCAATGCAGTGGGGTTAGAATTCACAGAGGGAGACTTCTAAGTGAGCCAGGAGAGGAAGAAGATGACAGATTTTTTTTTTTTAATTTTGGATCTCTAAGGAGTTGGTGTCAGAAAATTGGGTTGCCTTGATGATGGTTCATAAATCGGTCTGAGGAACATCATGTTCTAAGAATGGCATAGATGCCAGAGAAGGTAGCTGCCTTGCTTCTTAGACACACTATTCTTGCAGTTTGATAATGCTGCTGGCTGCTACAAGTTCTGTAGATGGAGACATGGGAAACTGGTTCAACATAAAAGATGCATTGTGTGCATATGTGAGAGAGAAAAAGGGAGAGAGAGAGAGCACTGGAGGCCTGGATATTTTCTGGCCGTTGGAAAATACACAGAATTTCTACCAGCCGTATGTGAAAAATGATTTTATTTCTTCATTGTTATGCTTCAGATATGCCTCAGTTTTGTGTAAAACCAATATTCTTATGAATTACTATAATAATTGCTGTGATCTAGTGAATCCTGTTGTAATTTGGTAAATGTGTGCTATGTTCCAGATCTCTGACACCTTATAAAACAAACAAGCAAAAAAGACAGATGAGTTGGTCCCTTCCCATTTTACAAATTAGAAAGCTGAGGGTCAAAATGTTAAACAACTTGTCTACCTATGCAACAAGTGATGGAAGAAGATGGCATTCAAATCTGTCTGTCTGAAGCTAAAACTTGTGTCTCTGAGCCAGGCCTGCATCCTACCTGCATTCCACTCTGGGTGTGGAATTTAAGGCTGGTCTTCTGGGTGGGCATGGAGGTTAAATGTTAATGTAGAAGAATTTGAGAGATTTTGAAAGACTACCCCTCCCTACCAAACACACATTGAAAATTATGTCCCTGTCACCTGCAAGTTAATAAATTATGTCATTAGAGACTTTAGTCCATTGGGTTTATCAGTCTTCCCTTGTCTTCTAGAATGTCCCACAAAATCTCTCACACAAAAGCCCTTCTCCTTCCTCTGTGATTCCGCAGTCCTTTGCGTGGCCTTCTTTTACAATGCTGATCTCACAACCAGTAAGACTGTTATTTATGCATCTTTTCTCCTTTGAGTACTTTTTTTTTTAAGAGGAGGAACACTTGTCTTAATACTCTCATGTCTACATTTTGCTCTGCAGTTAGAAGAAACTACTGAAATGTGTCACTTAATGGCTGTGTGTAAGAGGTGTTTGGTTCACAAAACTAGAAAATACTTTTCTCCAGGGGACCCTGCTGGAAGGGGAAGCTGAGCGAGGCAGAGAGGATAGAGGAGGTGTCATAGGGGCATTATGAATGAGTTTCTATGAGAAAGTGTCCTCTCTAGTTATGTTTGTGTAAAATCTCATTTATTTTTCCATTCTGAACCTGATATTTCTGGTGTTCAAGTTAATCATTCTCTGTTAACTATACTGTTCTTTGAAGAGAATATTTATAAAGTAGCCCATTCATAATTATAAATTGAGCTTCCTGTAATCCAAAGGGGATAAAAATAAAAGGAAGAAAGGAGCGGGAAAAGCAGAAAGACAGGAGGGAAGGAAGAGGAGGTGGGGGAGGGAAGAAGGGAAAGTTTGGAGGAAAGGATGGAAGGAGGGCAGGAGGGAGGGAAGAAGGGGAAAAGGAAAGATTGACTTTAGATCTCAAAGATGAACTGGCTTAGCCTCCTTTTTCTTCAAAAGTGACTTGAAGACATTTTATATTTCCCCAGATCACATGAGGCCAAACACTCTTGGATTCTATTAGATTCTAGTTTCATGCTATCAGATACAAGAGGAAATGGCACAAATCAGTTCTTCCATATCACCACTTGACTGATTCTCTGATGAGAGAAATGAGGGGACTAAGTTTTTGCAGGAAGATCCTGAACACTTGGTGAGGAGGAGGATGCTTTGGTTCTTTTCAAAGGAGCACTGAAGAGGATTTCTCCCCTACTAGGGCCATGGAGAGCAAATTTCTATATCCTGGGATATAGGCAGGGGAACAGAAGACAAGGTAGACACAATGGGTTTAATTTGACTCTATTTTAAGAGTAAGGCATTGGGAGAGTCTTGTTTTAACAGACCACATGTCATTCATAGGTATTCTCCTTGCCTTTTTTCAGGTGCTAAATGTCAACCCTTTTTTCTCTAAGATATTTATGATGGTATCACCTCATGGCATTTTTTCAAGTCCTTGTTTTCAGGGTTATATATGACCTCAAGCTACTTCAGAGCTTGGCAATTTCTCAAGAATTGTCTCACTCTTCTTTCTAAAGATGGGATACTTGATTTGGGGGGGATTGTTATGGTGTGTGTGTTTGTATATTTTCAACATGGATGAATAGCCTTGGCAATGTCTTACATTATGTGCATTTTTGGCAATTGTGACTAGGGTTTATTTATATCTATGTATTTTTTTTTCTTTCCCGGGGATGACGCTGTGTTTCAGAGGAATTCATAAGCAGAATTGAATTTGTTTTAGTTAACTCCTTATTTGATTGGAATATTGTCGACTTAGCAAAATAGTAGAAAGAGCATTGGGCTGAAGTGAGAAGATTTGAGTTCTAGTCCAAGATCTGTTACTAACCAGCTCTTTGACCCTGAGAAGTCATTTAACTTGAATTATAGTCTTTTTCTTATATGGGAAAGGTGGAGTATACGCAAGAGTCTCTTCTAAGTGCTAAGATTCTGTGATTCTATGAAATCAGACCATCAGAGAGGAATACTGCAGTGTTCTCCTGCATGGGTTGTAAATGGTAAGTAGAAGGTTAAAATGTGATGTCAGATTACTTGTGTAGGATTATATTTATGCTTTACTTTAGAGATTTTTCAGGAATTTGATAGAGAAATTTTGGGACGTGCCTCAATTTATTAGAGTCTCTTCCTGATTATCCACAGCTATTTGTAATAATTTGAGCTCAGAATTCTGTGGAAATTTTTTATGAGTAAATATATTTGATATAGGTATGGATATACAAATTATAGATAAGTAGGAAGTTATTTGTATAAATCAGATTGTATGTGTGGAGGAAATGGGGGCAGGAGAGAAAGAAAGAGAAAGAGAAAACACTAGTTTATTTATGTAGATTGTCTAAGGGAAGAGCATTAACTTAAAAATATGTTGAGCATAAGATGGGAGCTTAGATGGTATCTGATGAAAAGTTATCTGTAATGTAAGTTACAGCCATCTGTCAAGATACGAACTGAGAGAACAGAGCAGATGGATGGGAATGAATGTATAAGAAGACACAGTTCTCACCCTAGGTGAAGGTCTAACAGGGTAGATTGATATTTCAGGCTTCTAGTAATCACTTTGTTAATAAACGAATCATACCATTTCCAAACTTCAAGCAAGACACCCAAGATAGAACAGCTTCACAGACAACTCTAATCTCATTTGTCATCCTTGCCATTTGCTGATGAGTCTGGAAATTTGTCAGACCTATTTTGTTATGCCTGGGAAGGTATGGTTTCTTTATCAACATCAAAATAATAGGAAGCCAGTCAGGAGGTTGTTCACCTTTCTCCAGGAAAAGAGAGTTTAGGAGGGAGATATTTTTTAACCATTTTAAAGAGACAAGGGCCTCTGACTATGTTTCTTAATTTGTCCCCAAATAACCTTGTCTACTATACAATCAAGTTTAGAAAACTTATTTAAGGTTTTGAGATTCAAAGAGAATTAAAGGAATGAAAGTTATCTGTTTCAGAAATCATTAGATCTTTAAGCAAACAATTGTATTCAATGGAAGGTAGAGATGCTCTTTCATTTAGATGGAAAATCAAATTATAAAGATCATTCACTACAGAAAGGCAGCTGCAATAAACATCCAACAGATTCAACTGCAGAGATGTAGGGTAGGTAGAAATCCTTCAGAAATTTGATTTCACTTCTTTCTTATGTTCCATGTAGTCTTTAGCTGTAAACACAACTGGACAAATTTTTGTAATTGTTACATATCCTATAATAGTATAGAACTGGGACATAAATGGACTATTTGGCTATCTTCTTGATAGAATTGGTTTAATAAATTTATGAGAAGCTCTAAATATATAACTCAATTCAGTAAGTATTACTTAGGAGAGAGTGATAAGAACTGTAAAAATAAGGAGAAATTTGAATTTAACTTGAAGGTGACCTTTATGATATTCTAGGATGGATAGTAAAGTTGCCAATGTAACATCTGAAGAAATTCAAAGTTATAATAATAAAAGCTATTTTTTAGTCCAGATACTGTGTCTTGTATGCCATACACATAATATTGTTTAGAAGAAGAGGAATCTACATTATGAAGTAGAATTAGTAGGTGAAACCTGCTTAAGGCAGAGAAGCTTAGATTTGAGATTCGAAGGAACATTGTAGGGTGGATCTCAACAGGGATTTGAGAAATAGCATTCTGGATTGGGCTATAGAATAAGCCAAGACCTGCAGGCAAGAAAGAAAAGAAGATAAAATATATGTGTGGGAGAAAAGGGGCCCTGGCTGTGACAGAGTGGGAGGAAGGTAGGTACCTAAGATGAGTACAATTTGTCAGGCTAAGGATTTGCTGTTAAATCTAATTCAAAATGATTTTACAGTATAAAATACCATCTTGTTAGTGACAGACCTTTTGTTCCTCCTTTTTTTTGCTATTTAACTGTTCATCACGAAAAATATATGAGAGAAAACAAAGAATAATAAAACAAAAGATTCTGCTTGTGGATATGTCAATCAGTAGAGAAAGAACAGATGACAACTCTAAAAACTATTCAGAAATTCATAGTTATTATTTTGGGAGCTCTTTTCTTAACAATCAACACAAAGGCTGCTGTTTTTTTTAATTTTCCTTCATGGCATTGCTCAGTAGACTAGCATTCCCTCAGTCAGGTTGTCTAACTTTTCAGTCACGTATTTTGTTTTGTTCTGTCTTATTTCTACCAGGCATTAAACACTGTATTCAGGATGTTTATGTTTTTTTTTTTTTTCTGGTTATATTTTTTCTTTCCAGAGAAAAAAGAAAGAAGGAGAGCAAAATGACTTAAAGACATTTTCAAGAAAAAAAGAGGAGAGAAGTCACTGAAATGGAAAAATAAACACATTACATAACTATTTATTGCACTATACAATAAAAACATCTTCAGCAACAGCCACACAAGTGCGGGTGGAGGGTCTGCTTTGAAGAGAGAAAAAAATGCTGCTGCAGAAAAAACAAACCTCGATGCATAATTGGAGCTTTTGTTCTTTCTGGATTGTTTTGTGAAGAACATGCTGCCAAAAAACATTTTTCTTCCGTAACCGCTTCTTTTGAAACTCCGTTCTTTTTTATTTCAAGGATGTTTATTATCTACTCATTTCTTCTTATTTATTTTTGAATCATATACCCCAATGTCTAGATGACTGGGACCACTAGGTTTCATATTTCCCAGATGAGATTAGTTGTACAGTTCATTTTGCAGGTTTATTCAGAGCATTTCAATGGCATTTCACCTACAGTTCACCTATATTTAGTCCTAAGAAATTGAAGGTGTTTCTTGATAGTTTTCCTGCTCCATCTTCTTCCAGGGGATTGATTTGGCTTCTTATGTTTTTGTATTTGGCTGCTCATTAGAGATAAGCCTGATTATTTGGCATTGTGCATTTTCTCTGTTTTAAAAAGGGAAAATACAACATGTTATTAATTATTATGATATAATAAAAAATGGAGAGAAGGAAAAAGATTTTCATCCTGACACTTTGAGTCATTTTAAGAATTTTCAGCTTGCTTTGTCATTTGTTTCTTTAAACTCAAGAGATTTGGCTTCTGAATTTGAATAATCTTCAATACACTGCATGCTGATTCACAGGTCTCCAGTAAAACAACTTGAAAAACTAAAAAAAGTATTGAGTGGCATCATCCGTGAATATAATGTCCCAATCATCTACAAATTGCCTTTTAAAAAGAAATGCCATTTCAAATGTATATGAGCATCATGTGACAAAAATATTAATATTTTAGCTCTGTGCTCATTTCAACTTATAGAGAACACCTCATTTCCCCCCCCCCAAATTATTACTTAGTTCTAAAGCTAGATATATAAAATTTTAGGATGAAACCAGATTGAACAAATTTTGCATCCTTGAAAATACATGAACACTGCAAATAATGATACAAATTATCAGCATTACAATTTGTTTCTAGCTACTTAATAATGACCTGGATTGAAAATTAAAATAGCAGTATAGATAATAAAAATAGGGACAATGTAGTGCTTTTTCTCTAATCAGTTTAACTGAATAATGCATAGATTCAGTATCCAGATGGAATATCATCAACAAAATGGCAAAGTTACCAGGCTTCAGGGCACAATAGGACTTAATTGTTTCTGGATATGAAGCTCCTTATAGCATCATAAGAACTTTTAACCAGCATTTTGCTTATTGCAGTGGAAATTTAACCGTACTGTATAGGTATATATCACTAAAAATAAGATGAAAAAAAGATGAGATGGCATATACAGAATAGATAGCCCTCAGACATTTGAATGCAGGATGCAGCTGCTTTCTTGCAGAAGAATATGTGGTGGTATGATTTATGGTCCCCCATTCCTAACAGTTCTTCTATTAGCCTGTTATTGATAGTCGAAATGCAGTACATTAATTAAGATGGTTTTGAACACAGGTAATAGAAAGTCCAACTCAAATTATTTTAAATGTATTGTCCCATATAGAAAGTGCAGCAGTATGGATAGCCATTAATGTTGGTTGATTCACAGGTTAATTGTGTGATCAAGACTAGGTTAACACCATCATTCTGTTCTGCTTTTCTGAGTCCACTTGGTTTTTGGCCTGTCTCATCAATGATGTAAGATGACTTTTTGGGGGGATGCTGGCCTTTGGAACCCAGCCACCTGGGGAAAACCACCAGGTGGGTGTGGGAAAACCCAGGTTGCATGGAGAGGCTCATGTAGGTGTTCAAACCAACAGCTTCAGTAAGTTTTAGTTGATAGCCAGCATCAACCACCAGAGTGAATAAGCTTTCTACTAAGTCCAACTCCCAGCCTTGGAGTCTCCCAGTTGAGGTCTCAGATATTGTAGAGAAGAGGCAAGGCATCCCTCCTATGCTCTGCTGAATTCTTGACTCACAGACACTCTAAGAGATGATAAATAATTGCTGTTTTCAGCCCGCTGAGTTTTGGGCTGATTTGTTATACAGCAATAGATAACTATTGCTATTGCTATATGTTTCATTGTTCATGTGAAGTGTGTAGGGGGGAGAGAGGAAGAGAGAATGAAACTATGATAAACCATTCTCCACTCTGAAATTATAATCTTTCTGTTCTGTCTGACTGAGTCAACTTGGTCTTATACCCACTCCTAGACCAGTAGCAGTTATCAGAGAAAATTTGAGGTCTCTCTCTTGAAACTGGGAATGGAGCCAGCTTCCTTGGCATCACAAGCTGTTTAGGGGTTAGTTACATACTTGAACCAAATATAGTTAAAAAGGAGAAAGAGGAAATGAAAGGTGAGTTAGGCGAAAATGCCCACTACATGCAAATAGAAAAGGGTTTACAAATGTTAAAGTACTCTGATGATTTTGCTGCATTACTATATGATAAAAATTTAATGACAGAAAACTTTTAGTATTGAAGC
Source organism: Pongo pygmaeus (assembly GCF_028885625.2). Lineage (NCBI taxonomy): Eukaryota > Metazoa > Chordata > Mammalia > Primates > Hominidae > Pongo > Pongo pygmaeus. The sequence goes on from NC_072377.2 coordinate 62,913,825, forward strand.
ATAAATCAATATTTATAGAGTAGCTTTTGTATAGGGGCACTGTAGCAATTTCAAGGAGTTGATGATTAGTTAAACATGAATCTTGCTCTCCAAGAGCTATATATTAGAGTTGGAAAGCAAAAAAATGAAAGCAAAATACAAATTAAGTTACAGGGTAGTTTAGAAAAGAGAGGACTCACTTCAACTTAAGACAATCAGGGGAGGCTTTTTGGAGAAGCTGGCCTTTGTCCTGAGAGAATGAGTCAAATTTGGAGCTATGGAGAATGATAGAAAAGGGATTCTAAGCAGAAGGAAGAGCACATGCAGAAACGTGGAAACAGGAAATGTATAAAGTCTGAGAATAGCACAGACAAATTAGAAAATATAAGTGGGGCCTTATATTGACTTCTTATAGTGCTTTCATCATTAAAGAAACTTGTATGGTATTAGTGCAGGAAAGGGGAAAAAAAGATCTAATGAACAAATAACCAAACAAGCTAACCAATCAAAAAAACAGAAGCACTCATAGAAACATTCCCGTATATATGTGGAAACTTGGTATATAATGGAGGACATTAAATTTCAGAGGAGAAAAGGACTATTCGATTGAGAGTGCTGAAACAGTTATCCAAAGTGATGGAAAAGGATACAATTAGGTCTCCATCTCATCTCACACACGACAACAAATTTCAGGTGGTTTAAAGACCTAAGTGTGAAACACAAACTGTGAAACTTTAGAAGAAATATTGAAGCATCTCTGGATGATATCAGAACATGGATAGATTTTTTAAAGACGTCACAACAAACTAAAAGAAAACACTGATAAATTTGACTACTTTTATAAACTTCTAAATGAGAGCAGACATCACAAGTAAACAGACGCTGCAAAGCCAAAATGCAAGCCACAGATGGGAGAATACATGTGCAGAGCATATAACTAAGAGTTGGTTTTCAGATGTGAAAAGAAACTTTAAAGCCATTGTAGAAAACATAGTCAACTCAAGTGAAAAATAAAAAAATCCCCAAGACGGGCAGTTCACAGAGGAATAAACTAAAATAGCCAATTAACATTTGAAGAGCGACCTCACTAGTAAACATAAAAGCAAATTAAAGCAATGAGATTTATTTTATACTTATGGAATTGGAAAAAAACCAAACATCTGATGACTCTATGTATAGGCGAAAAGTACGGCAAAGTGGAACTCTTACACATTGTGGACAGGAGTGTAATGATCAAGAACTACTGAGGAGTGCAATTTGGCAATTGTCAGTAAAGTTCAAGATGTATATTCCACATCACATCTGGAAATTCCCCTCCTATATAGGTGTCTCTGAGCCTGGCTCAGACGTGTCCACTAGAAGAGTTGAACGAGGATGTTCATTGCAATGCCATTCATAATAGTATGATTGGCCTCCATATCTATCCATAAATACATACATACATTATGATTTAGTTATATAATAAAATGCAATAGAGCAATTTAAATGACTGTACTAGATCTACATGTGTTAAATTGGACAAATCTCAAAAATATACTATTGATTGAAAATATCAGTTGTGTGCTCACAATATATTAAGTTTTAAACTTGATACCTCAAAAATATTATATATTGCATATATGTTAGGTAAGGCACCAAAACAAGCATGGAATTATACACACTAACCCCACGATGATGGTTACCTCTAGGACTGAAGGAAGGAGAGAGTGGAGTATGTCTTTGTATGTGTATAAAAAGTCTGAAGTAATTGTGACAAAATATTTATATCTAGTAAATCTGAACATTGGGCACACAGATCTGTTATATTTTCCATATATATTTTTCTATGTTTGAAATAGTTTAAAGTGAAAACACATGAAAAAGAATAAAAAGGGAAGTATTTAGATATGCCTTTCCCCTGTCCAAATGGCTATAGATGTACTGAGAAATTCTTTCAGTATAGAACATTTAAAAGTACAAAAAAAAGTTCAAAATATATATAGTTGAGACTGTAAGAAATGAATGAACTTGAACAGAGATAGTTGGCAAAACCTAAAACTGGCATTTCCCCTGGGCCATCAGCCAGACTTTTATAACCTAGCGCTTGAGTTATAAAAGGCTACAAGGGTCATAGAAAGCCAATACTGGATCCACAAAAGGTGGAAACTTGTATAACAGTCCCTTACATAAAGGTAGGTTTCCTCAGACAACATCACCACAAATGAATGGTCCAGATATAAACCTGCCCAATAGATGGAATGAGGATTTATGTCTGTCACAGAACTCTCTCAAGTTTAGAAAAAAGGGCAGGAGCCAGATCATTGAAGTCCGATGTGACAACTGACTAACAATATATTCATACAGATTTTCTGGGGGGAAAAAAAGCAAAAAGAAAAAGAAAAACAGATGGCATGGCACTCCCCTAGAGGGAAAGACTTGGGTAGAAGTAGGCATGAAGACACGTGAGTAGGGCAGGGTATGAGATTGAAAGGAGAGGAGAGAGCCAGGAAAGCATGCCACCTCCTTTCTCATGTTTCATATGGCCATCTTTCACTTGTAAGGGCCAGGACAAGAGGCAGAAGTGATGTTCAACCGAAAGAGAATGAAAATAATGCCTTTGTTACTGATCCCCCTCTAATCCTGCCATAGATTCTTAACTTAATCTCTGCTTTTTTCTCCATTTTCCTAAAGCCTACACATCTTCGTAAAGTCTAGCTTAGACTCACTTTCCCCATGAAGACTTCTCAAACAACTCTTCTTTGAGTGCTATAGTCTGTATTAAAACTTGAGCATAGGTCATCTGATTTTACAACTTATCATTACTTGGCTTGTGTTTCTCTTGTTTTCCCATTTGAATTACAAGTTGTTTTGCAGTCATACATATCTTATGGAATACCTAACACAGTGTTAAACATTAATAAATTCTTATTAATTGCTAGAAGGATTATAGTTTCAATAATGAGTGGCAAATCTGAGGGGAGGATTTACCTGTAAAAAGTGTGGCCATTCCTGCTATGAGTTCTACCCTTGAATCAGGCATTAACTGCTCTTTTTAACCTCAATTCTGTTAGTACTATAATGGTGAAATATTGAGTAATAATCATCTGTCATAAGTGTGTGTGTGTGTGTGTGTGTGTGCATACTAATTACTTGAAGCTGTTTTTTTTTTTTTTCTTAAAGCTATATGTTGCTCACCACTATTTGATCTCAGGCTTAACAGTTGAGGTTTAGGGTTACAAAAATGGGATATATCTATACCTGATTAAGCAGAATCAGATATTAATTGAAGGATTTAGGGTGGCTTAAAGATCGATGAGGAGTTTGGAGAATCCAAGCTGGACCTGAACCACAGAAGACAAAAACTTGAGATAGAATACTGTATGTTAGAATCTCTTTTGTTGACACCACTGTTGCTGGACTCTCTTCAGCTTACCATTGGAGTCTATTGGCCATACTTGCTCCACAGCACTGGGCTCTCATCTCTGTGGAAGTCATTGGAAGACAGGTCGTGCACCTTTGCATCTCATTCTTAACACTAAAAATCCTGGGAGTATCTGTTTGGGTGGGCTGAAATCACCCCTTTAAAGGGTTGGGGAGATAGTATTAGTTCCCCTTTGGCATCAGCAGTGGAAGGTGCCTGCCATCCATCTTGGAATTCTCTCTGAGTATGAAGAGTGCTTAGATGCTGGGAAGACAAAATGAAATGAGGCTATTGCACAGAAAGAAAAAGAGGAAATTAAAGTCAAATGCAAAATGACACTTCTAATCCATAAAATATATTAAGCATATTTATAGTGCCATGTTGTTTATAATATCGAATACATTGAAGAAAAGATATAGTTCTGTATGTTTAAAATCAAGTTTGTAAATTTTCTAAAGGTACTGCTGATTTTGTCATTTCTGAGCAGCAATAATTTTGGCTGTAATTGTTATGTAGGATCTACACAATTCACCTTTCCATAAAGCAGCAGCGGGATGAGCTCTTTTAACTTGGGACATCTGAAGGCATCGAAAGGGTTAGTTGAGAATGACTTAACATGTCTTAAATGAGAATATATTAACATATACACATATGCATTACTCTTGAGAGAACTCGGGTATACAGATACAACATTAACTGTGGTTTACAGCAGCGTCTCTGTATAAAAATCTCAAATTTCTCCTTGTTAATAAACTCACGACTTGCTCTTACCTGTGAGAGTTGCTTTTATTCTGTTTCTCATTGGCCTTTCCCCAGATTCCTCTGGTCTTCTTTTGTGTGTCCCACACTGCTGTTGACACACACTTGTCCTGGGAAGTGACTTTGTTGTTTCGGGGCACTATTACTATTTCCAGAAATCTTGGAACCTATTTCTACAAACTTCTTTGAAAAGTCTGTCTATGAACAGTCTTTATTGTTGCTCCCCCAAATAGTGAAACAGTGGCTGTTTATTACACCTACTATCTCTATCTGATGCTGTTTATGTTCTGATTCTTTAATCAGCCTTCTGTGTTTGATGTGCGCTTACAGTGATGACATAGGTTAAATTCCAATTTAATTGCTCAAAAGAATGACTCCTTAGTTGTGATCTTAGCTGAAAAAATATTTTGTGATTGGACAGTTTATCCATATTTGGACTCCAACACCTCCTATGCACCACCGTGAAGCATCCTCCCTGGGAGTGGGCATTCACAGTGGAGGCAGCGGGGGCAGAGGCCATGAGGACACCGAGCAGAAGGGCAGCACACCCAAAGTTGACTTCAGAAAGGAGGAAACTGAACAACCTACCTCCTAATTTTTCTACATGCCTATTTTTTATGCTTGAAATTTTGGGGGATGGGGAATAATGGTTCTATAAAGCCTAGGCAACATATTATAGTCACAGAGATCTCAGTGTTTATTTTTTCTTTCTTTTTTTAATTTCCATAGGTTTTTGGGGAACAGGTGGTGTTTGGTTACATAAATAAGTTATTTAATCGTGATTTCTGAGATTTTGGTACACCCATCACCTAGGCAGTATCCAGTGACAGTAATATTCTTTAACACTTAAATGACTGGATATCTCCAAACAGTGGACTTTTTTTTTTTGCAACTAAGTTGTGTGTGACCTTGAGTAAGTCTTCCCACCCCTCTGAGTGTCAATTCTAGAATGTGCAAAATGAGGATACTCAAGGAACTCTGAAGTGTTTTACCATTATAATTATAAATTAAGTGAGTTGTACCCTCAGTGAAAGAAATGACATTGGAAGTTTAAACTTGTTAAATGATCTATAAATCAAATACAATGATAATGTAAGTTTGATGTTTTATTCCTTTATGTAGGTCAACTCTTAGTAAAGACAAAGCCAATGATGTGGAGTAGATGTTAGCAAACCATGACCCCCCACCAGCCAAATAAGCCCTGCTGTCTGTTTTTGTCAATAACATTTTATTTGCATACAGTCAAACTTGCTCATTTATGTATTGTCTTTGGCTGCTTTTGTGCACAATGGCAGAGTTGAGTGGTTGTGACGGAGATAGGGTTGCCAGATAGAATACAAGAAATCTAGTTAAATTTGAATTTCAGATAAACAAAAATATTGCATGGGACGTACACTAAAAAAAATTTGTTGCTTATTTGAAGTTCAAATTTAACTAGGTGTGTTGCATTTGTCTTTGCTAAATCTGTCAGTCCTAGACAGAGACTGTTTGGCCCACAAAGCCTAAAATATTTTTCACTTGGCTTTCTATAGCCAAAGTTTGCCAACTGCTGATATAGAGGACAGATTTCTGAGCTAGTAGGAAAGAAACTCCTGACTTTAAGACCTGGTTTTGTTACTAATTTGCTGTCTAACATTAGATTAGACCTTAGTTTATATATCTACAAGTGAGTCTAATAATACCAGCTTCTCAGGGTTGTTTGAGGATTGCTGACATTAAGGGTGAGAAGGCACTTAGAGAAGAGCACAAATGGAATGGAGATAGGGTTCATGTTAAAGTTCCAGAGGGCAAGGATACATTTCCAAACATTGCACTATGGACCCTTAGTTTATACTCCTCCTCTTATTGAACCCTATTGTTTCTGGTCTCTGTATTCTTCCTGGATACAGAGCCAAAAGGAAATAGTAGCACAAAGTATGGTGTAGCTAGAAGGAAGGGTGATAACCAGATACTCTTCACAAAAGCCAGTTGATTAGATATTAAATGAAACTTCAAACACATCTTTTTATTTATTTGATATAGCTTTATGCTAGGTAGTATTTTAGTCTATGGATTAGGAATACATGTAACTGTTTTTTCCTATCTTAAAGAAAATATCATTATTTAGGAATCAGACATGGGAGTGATAGTTCTTATTCCTCATTTTGACAGCTCTAGCATTAGTGAGAGCAGAGGCTATATTTCAAAGGCATGGTGACCCTCATTTCATTTCTGTTCAGAGGCAGAGTGAAACAATGTGAAGAAGTGAAAAAAGGAAGGACATTAATGCTACTGTTATGCCACTTTAAGAGAATTATTCCAGTCCACTTGGAATAATTGATCTATTGTACAACATTTGATGAGGTGCTCACCAAATTACTGCTACCTGCTGCATTAAAAATTTTGTCAGCTTTGTTCTACTTTGGAATCCTGTGCTTATGAGAACTTTACCTTAGGCAGAGGTGAATACTATCTTCTGTGCTCTTATAACACTTTAAATATAGTTTTATTGTGGCCTAATAACTTATTGTTTATTTGCTTTCCCAGTGGGTGGTGATTATCTTGACATCAAAAGTTTCTATTCATCTTTATATCCTTAGCACATAACTTGGTGCTAGTAGACACCACATAGATCGTGATTGAATGAGATGAGTAAATATGAAACTGATAGAATCACTTTTATATTCTAAAATGCTGTAGATAGAATCACTTTTATATTCTAAAATGCTGTACTGCTTCACCTCAGCTTATGTTATCTGAATTAATTTTTTTCAGTGGCTCAATCATAATTTGTTGTATATTTGGAATTATGATATGATTATATTCCTCATAACTCTTATCTTTCTCTCTTTGGCAATCTGACCTGCCAACATGGATTCCACTCTTCACTCAATGTAAATCTCGATTGGGTAACTCTAAACCCTCCCTCCTTTCCAAAGTCCAGTCCTGGATACCTCTACCTGGACATTCCGTCACACTAAATATTCCATATGCGAAGTCTACTAAAAATATCAGAGGAACTGGGAGGCAGAAGATAGACAGCTAATTCTAGCTCTTCTACTAACTGGCTGGGTAAACTTGTCAAGTCATTTAACTTCTCTGCCTAACATAAGGCAGTAGTTGCAATAATAGTTTCCAAACTGTTTACAGTGCAGCTTTGTAGCATTCTGAAACAACAAAAGGCATCATAAGCATTTAATATTGGCTATGCATTACTTGTACTCAGTTGTGAAAATATAGAACTTGAAGGAGATTGGTGAAAAATGCACTGTAATTTTTCAAAGCATTTCTCTTAAGCAGTAAAATAGAGGCTTTTTTTCAGAAGACAATCTGTTGGAATTTTGCCACCACAGCTCCACTGCTGATGAAATAGAACCTGGGTATCACAGGAATACTATGGAAGCCAATGTAAACCACACAGCCAACTCCTCTGGGAATGACTTATATTACTGCTTGGGCCAATTTTAAAGAAAATCCTGTGTCAGCACTTTCTTTGATGGTCACTGGGCCTTGCAGCGCTGCCTCATTTGGAACAGACTGCTTCAGGGTATATTAATGTCAGGACACACTGCTTCTCATTATAGCTCCCACCAATCCAGGTGCCAAGGCCAAGATATACTAGAATGTGAATACAGGGCCCACTTGGCAAGAAATACATGTTGTCAGAGCAGAGGTCTAAGACTACACTGTCTTTGGGTGAAAATGGGTGGTCTGACTTGAATGGGGCTTGGCATCACTACATGCAAAGTTATTAACTACCTGGAGCCATAAGTGGGAATATGATGTGTTTGATAACAAATATGTTAAAATGTACCATTTGTTTTTATGTGTAATTTTTTAAGGTCCATTTCCTGATTTTTTTTCTTTAAATAAATGAAATGGAAAGCTTTTCACTCAAGGATAACTTCAACCTTTCTGAACATGATTCTTGTCCATTTCATATCTGGTCTTTATTATCAGGCCAATCACTCATGCATTATGAACCCATGACATTATGAAGGCAGGTCATGAATACACTCTGATGTTCATGGACAGTGGGTTTATAAAACCTCACTTATCTCCTCCCGCATGGTTACCGCTATGATCTTAGCACAGCTCCACCCCAATTTTTTAGCTATTATGACTTAAATTTGAAAATGCCTCTGGCTTGAGTGTTGTCCTAGATATGTGGATCTGAGGCATCTATGAGATCTACAAGTTGGGTGCCCAGCTGGAAAGTGTAGCCATATACTTTCAGTTCAGGGAAGAGATCTGAGCTGAAAATACGAAATTGAGATTAATCAGCACTAGATAGTTATTGAGAGTATTGAAGTAGACGAGGTAACCTAGGGCATGAGTATAATGAGAAGGGTGTCTGAGGAAACTTTGAGAAACATTTAAAGGACTTAGCACGAGAAGATTGAAGGTCATCCTGAGAAAGGTCTCTCTGTTTCTTCCTAATGAGATGTACACTGAGAGCTGTTCTTCTGCTTGCCTTGTTAATATGGCATTGACGACTTTTACCTCCTTTGTCCTTAACCACAGCTTTAGATTGAGTCATGTTGAATTTGTCAATAACTCTTGTTGACATATTTTTCTTAGCCTATAGATAGACAGTTTTCTCTTTATTGGCCAATTCAGTCAGTCATTTGACTGGACTTCAACCAGTATTTTTTGAGATCTTCCTTAGAGGTTTGTAGTCAGTAGCAGTTAAAAGGATTTTAAATATGAAAGTTTAAATTTGTCATATGAGAAAACCTGTGGTCCTCAACCAGGGTTGATTTTGCCCTGCATGGGACCTTTGTCCAGGCCTGAGACATTTTTTATTTTCGCCACTGTTTATGTGGGGATGCTACTGGCATCTGGTGATGAGAAACCAGGGATGCTGCTAAGTATCTTCCAATGCACAGAATAGCCACCCCCAACAGCAAAGAATTAGCTGGTCTAAAGTGTCAGTAGTGCACAAGAAACCAAGGTGTAAAAAGATGATACTAAAAGATTTTTAAGCAAGGAAGTTGTATTCCCAGGTTCATATTTTAAAGACCACTCTACTGTAAGGAAAATAGATGGGTGGTAGGGGTGGGAAGGGAGAAGAATGGAAACCAGGTAGGATGCTATGGTGGTCTCCTAGACAGGAGCTGTTAGTTACCTGAGTTATTGTGGTGGGAGTGAAGATGGAGAGAAGCAAATGGAATCAAAATATGTTTTGGGGGAAGAAATGTTAGGACTTGTCAGTGATTGAATATTAGTATTAAAACAGGGGAATGAATCATTCTGAACCGTCAAATTTCTGTCTTGAGAATCTAGGGAATGCTTATTTAAGTACTTCAGAAAAATGGGCAAGAAGTAAGCTTTGGGGGCTGAGTTAAGTTTCAAGTCTATTAAGTTTGAGATCCTGTGTGAATTTCAAATGAAGCAGGCAGCTGGATATATATGAGTTAGAAAGTCAGAACATTTAGAATGTGGCTGCACACACCATATTTCTATGTTGTCAAAGAAGATATAACATGGTTGAGAGGTAGATACGTTGAGTAAGAGCTGGTTTCTAGCTCTGCCACTTACTTGCATAAATCTAAGCAATTTACTACTCCTCTATGAAAATACCAGTTCCCCTGTGAATAAAAGAAATATATTAAACTAGATAAGGTTTTTCAACCAATTCATCACCAACAATACCTTCTATTAATTTTCTCTCATTGATCCCATGTTTAAAATTTTTTAATCATCTTAACATACTACATTCATCATGAAACAATATATTAATTTTATCTGTGCCATCAATGTTTTTTCATTTTAATGTTGGTTCAGATTTTAAAACCTTGTTAATTATGGCTTATTGGCTATAATAATAAGGAATCCGAGAAATGAAGTTCAAATGCTGACATATGTTAGAACAGCTGACTGCTACTGATAATTAACTTCTGCTTTTTTTCATTTCAGGATCATTTCTATACCAGATATATGCAGTTTGGGTTCTGAGATCTCCTGACATATGATTATGTTAACAAGTATAAACCAGCTATCACGTATAACTAGTTAAAACTTCTGATCACTAATAGATAACTAGCACTGTATTATTGTATTACAATACAATTACAGTATGTGATAAAACAGATTTGATAAAATTTCATGCAAAGCAAATATCCTGACATTTTAGTTAGTCTGATATCTTCACGGTAAGTAAATATTTCCATTCTTCAAAAAAAATTGAAATTAGCTCATGATCACTGTTGTGACATTTATTGATCTGAGACTGAAAACCACTGGACTTGATAATGTTTAGTGCTTTAGCCTTAACACCTTTCAATTCATGTCCTTTTTTATATTGTGTTCTGGTTGCTACTCATAAGACTTCTAAATTTAAAAATCATGTAGCCATGTACTTGCATTTGCTAGTAGATATTTTTAGCATTGCAACTCTTTAGCAGTGGGACCAATCAATAATTTCAAGGTGGTTTGTCACTTTCTTCTTAAGTCAAGGTTTTATGATGTAAAGTTACATAAATTTCTTATGAAGATACTTACAGAATATATGTGATATATCAAACAGGTATGGAAGAGTTAACTGCGGAGAGATGAGCAAGAATTTTACAACTATGATCTGAAAATAATAATTGCTTGGGGAACAGGCAGGTGCTGGCAAGACAGCAGGGAATCACAATCACAGACCTTGCTGCTGTGAGGAGTCCAAGTAGGTAGAAAGGGAGAACATGAGAATATACAAACAGATAATAGGCAAGCAGGCAGCACAAAGAAATCCCCAAACCAGATGCTAGGAACATTGAACAGCAGATCTTTGACTTCTAAGTACTACTACCAGATAGGTAGTAGTCATTCAGGGAATCTGGAGTGTAGTTATGAGGGACTGACCTCTGGGCATTATCAGCATTGGGGTTTTGGCAAAGGAAAACAAAGGAACAGGAATATCTCAGCCTCTGAAGGAAGCTCCACTTATTAGAATGCAGAGTCAAGGTCAAAGCTGAAGGAGTGAGTGTCATACTGCCAAGTCCCTGAGGGTTAACAGCAAGTGGCAGAAATCCAGCCTAATTTAGTTTAAGAAAAAATGGAAAGTGTAGGGCCATATAATTTAGAAGTCCAAAAGGTTGTGTAGTGGTTTTATTTTATTATTATTTTTATTATTATTATACTTTAAGTTTTAGGGTACATGTGCACAATATGCAGGTTTGTTACATATGTATACATGTGCCATGTTGGTGTGCTGCACCCATTAACTCGTCATTTAGCATTAGGTGTATCTCCTAATGCTATCCCTCCCCCCACCCCACAACAGTCTCCACTGTGTGATGTTCCCCTTCCTGTGTCCATGTGTTCTCATTGTTCAATTCCCACCTATGAGTGAGAACATGTGGTGTTTGGTTTTTTATCCTTGCGATAGTTTGCTGAGAATGATGGTTTCCAGCTTCATCCATGTCCCTACAAAGGACATGAACTCATCATTTTTTCTGGCTGCATAGTATTCCATGGTGTATATGTGCCACATTTTCTTAAACCAGTCTATCATTGTTAACATTTGGGTTGGTTCCAAGTCTTTGCTATTGTGAATAGTGCCGCAATAAACATACATGTGCATGTGTCTTTACAGCAGCATGATTTATACTCCTCTGGGTATATACCCAGTAATGGGAAGGCTGGGTCAAATGGTATTTCTAGTTCTAGATCCCTGAGGAATCGCCACACTGACTTCTACAATGGTTGAACTAGTTTACAGTCCCACCAACAGTGTAAAAGTGTTCCTATTTCTCCACATCCTCTCCAGCACCTGTTGTTTCCTGACTTTTTAATGATTGCCATTGTAACTGGTGTGAGATGGTATCTCATTGTGGTTTTGATTTGCATTTCTCTGATGGCCAGTGATGGTGAGCATTTTTTCATGTGTGTTTTGGCTGCATAAATGTCTTCTTTTGAGAAGTGTCTGTTCATGTCCTTTGCCCACTTTTTGATGGGTTTGTTTGTTTTTTTCTTGTACATTTGTTTGAGTACATTGTAGATTCTGGATATTAGCCCTTTGTCAGATGAATAGGTTGCGAAAATTTTCTCCCGTTTTGTAAGTTGCCTGTTCACTCTGATGGTAGTTTCTTTTGCTGTGCAGAAGCTCTTGAGTTTAATTAGATCCCATTTGTCAATTTTGGCTTTTGTTGCCATTGCTTTTGGTGTTTTAGACATGAAGTCCTTGCCCATGCGTATGTCCTGAATGATATTGCCTAGGTTTTCTTCTAGGGTTTTTATGATTTTAGGTGTAATGTTTAAGTCTTTAATCCATCTTGAATTAATTTTTGTATAAGGTGTAAGGAAGGGATTTAATTTCAGCTTTCTACATATGGCTAGCCAGTTTTCTGTGTAGTGGTTTTAAATGTCTACATTGAAACAAATTCTCCTGTCCTTGACTGTGGGCTGGATTAGGTGACTCAATTCCAGCGAATACAATACAGTGGAAGTACAGTGTGTGACTTTGAGAGACTAGGTCATAAATGGCTCTGTGACTTCTTGCTTGCTCTCGGTCTCAGATCACTCACTCTGGGGGACTCATGTCATGAAGATACTCAGAGAGCCCTGTGGAAAGACCCACATGGCAATGAACTGAGACCTTATCCTCCAATCTCAATCTTCAGATGACATCTTCAGATGACTGCAGCCTTCTATAACTTTACCACAGTGCATGAAAAACCCTGCACTAGAGCCACCCAGCTAAGCCACTCCCAGATTTCTGACCCTCAGAAACTGAGAGAAGTAACCCACTGCTGTTTTAAGTTACTAAGTTTTGGGTAATTTGTTATGCAGCAGTAGATAACTAATAAAGGAGGACCCAGTTTCAGATATGGCTGGATCCTGGCACTCAAATGTTGTAGTCAACAGACCATGCTATTCTGTTTTCTTATCTCTGTTTTCCCAACTTATTTCTTTGTCCTTGAGCTAGCTCTCTGTTTGTGGCATAGGAGATGGCTACAGGTAATCATAAGCTTGCATCCTCATGGCTCATGACTTAGGAGAGGGATTCTATTTTCCCCAGGGTCCGTATAGGACATCTAAAGAGAGGATTCTTATCTGACTCCATTTAGTCATGTATCCACCATATGTGCACTCTGCCCAGGGAGATATCATAGAGTGACTGCTGGAGTTCACTCTTGTGCTCACCCTTTTGGCTGCATGTGAAGCCTCATTGTCCACAGCCATCTCCCACTGCATGAAATGTGGAGAGGTAATTCCCTCATAGCAGGTACTAATGACAGAAGAAAGGGGTTAGGAGTGCCGGTGCAGAGAAAACAAAAAATGTCTGGCACAAGTGGAATCAGGTGGAAATTTTGTTCTTCTACAACTATCCACTCGGAGCAATCTCAATAACTTTAAATAACTGACACATATGTTAGATAATTGTTGACATCAACTTTTAAAATATAGTAGCACCACTGTTATTATCTAGCAATCTTCTCTATCCTAAACAACCTTAAGAACCAAGAAGTAAAGAGGCACAAAATATAATGGGTTTTATTAATAGATATGCCCTCTGGTCTTCCTTCTGAGGGCCAATTTTCTTTTTTTATTTTTTAATCTACCACTTTTAGAAGTCAAATGTATAGCTCAAGATGGGATATCCTGGGAACTCACCACACCCACAACCCAGTGCTTCAGAGGAGTAGCTGCCAGTGTCATCTTATGCATAGTTAATAATAACAATGAGTGAAATCCTTTGAGCACATAACTATATGCTCCAGGCCCTGTTCCAAGTGCTTATATCATCAGTCAACATTCAACTAGACAAGCAGAACCTGTAGCAGAGTATATAAATGTTACACACACGCATATGCACACACAACACACACACAAATTTATTTCAAGGAATTGGTTGTCATAATTCTGGGGGCTGGCTAGGCGAGCCCCAAGTTCACAGGGCAAGTGGTCAGGAAGGGAAAATTAGGAGCAGGCTAGAATCCACCAGCATGAGCGAAAGCTGTTGTCCACAGGTAAGAGTTTCTCTCTTTGTCTCCCCAGAGAAAGCCTAAGTTCTGTTTGAAGGTCTTCCAACTGATTAAGTCCACACACCCAGGATAATTTCCCTTTCGACTAATTAGTTCAGGCCTACACAGGATGATCTCCCTAGATTAGTGTTGGAATGAATAACTGGAGTCTGTAGTTCAGCCTAACCAGTTGATGCATCAAAATACCATCAGTGCTTTAGGTGAATATTCTCTTTTACTTCTTGCAGTGATAATAACTATTATTATTTCCTTCTGTAAGTGAATAAGTAGGGACCCATAAATGTTCAATAACTTGCCCAAAGGCTCAGAGTATTATAAATGGCATAAGCAGGTTATCAAACCAGGCCTTCTATCTTCCAAACCTGAGCTCTTTCTAAGATGCTATTTGACATCAACCACATCTAGTTAGATGTTATTTAGACAGCAGAACTGGAGGCAAAGGCAGCTATCCACAGAGGTACAATGACTTATGAGGTGGTCTGGTGCAATATCTATGTTCAGGTGGAATGGCCCTAAACTGGTTAGTGATTAACACGCACAGTCAAATTCTCTGTGTTGGGGAGTTTGAAAGTGAGAAGCACAGAGAGAGACAGAGACAGAAGGGTTGTAGCAGCCCAGATTCACTTAAAGAGACAAATGTTAGCAGAAAAATGGGGAGCGATAGAAGCCGTGTACAATCAGAACCACAGAAAAAAGAAAGAGGGAGTGGGTGGGTGGTAATAAGAAAGTGAAAGGGAAAAACAGTAAGGAAGACAACGAGGAGGAGATCGTGGGAGTTCAGGTGGTGAAGGCCAACTGCTGAAGGCATGGACTGTTGGCACGCTGGCTCGCTCCTTGGATCGCATGTATATGTGCTTCCCCTAGCTCACTTTCTATTGGCATGGCAAACACATGATTTCACTTTAAAAGCATGAGTTCTGAGTTTTAGGGAGAGGCCTAAAAGGATATTCATAGCTGAAGAAGCCACTCATATCATCTTGACTGTCCTGGGGGCCTATCCAGCATCTGCGTAGTCCACAGAGGCCTGATCCAGTCTGTGAAGCTGCACTTTAAGACTTCAAAGTGGATGTGGGGCACAGGTAGTATTTATCACTCCGAACAGGTGACTACTGAACATACTCAACAGCCTTGCTACCGGGATGGGATCATAGGCATCACCTGGGAGCTTGTTGGCCATGCAGACACTCAGGCTTCATCCATACTTCATGAATTAGAATCTGTATTTTAATAAGAGCCCCAGATAATTTATGTGCACATTAAAATTCAATAGGATATATCATTCAACTATGGCAGGCTACCTCTGAACATGTTCCAAGTTCTTTTGTTTTTTTTTTTTTTTGAGACAGAGTCTCGTTCTGTCGCCCAGGCTGGAGTGCAGTGGTGTGATCTTGGCTCACTGCAACATCTGCCTCACGGGTTCAAGCAATTCTCTGCCACAGCCTCCTGAGTAGCTGGGATTACAAGCACCCACCACCATGCCGGCTAATTTTTGTATTTTTAGTAAAGACAGGATTTCACCATCTTGGCCAGGCTGGTCTTGAACTCCTGACCTTGTGATCCACCTGCCTTGGCCTCCCAAAGTGCTGGGATTACAGGCATGAGCCACTGCGCCCAGCCTCCAGATTCTTTTACCTGATGATGATTGCACTAGGGGTCCAGTTTTATCCATGAACTCTGATTCTTCCTCCTCCATAGAGAATATGATAAGTGGGTCAGAAGAGCTGGCTGTGTGCCCTGGACAATGTTTTAGTTCCTCATGGGGGCTGGCTTTGTGAATGCTAAGCCTTCTTAAATATTTTGTGTATTTTTATATCACCCTTCATTAACTGAGGATCCTGAGTGCATGACTGCTCCTTGCAAGCTAATGGGCTGTAACAAATAGCCTGAGTGATTTAATTTGCAGAGCCACAAGGATTGTAACAGCAGTAAATTAAACATGAGAAGAGGGGCTTTTAGAAATACGTACCGGAAGCTGTTGACAACAGACAACCCCAAAATGCAACAATCTGTGCCATTATTTTGTGGGTGAAAATAACCCCAAAGGCCTCAAAGGAATTGGAGGCTGTCTCTGTGTCGTAGAATGTATTATACAGTATGTGGTGGTTATAAGGATGCATGAGTCATAAGAGAAAGGTTTAGTTGTGTATAGCACACTGATTAGAAAGGGAGGAAAGCTTAAAATACATGTTTAAAACATTTTCAATAATATGATGTCAACAGTACATAATTTAGGGTTTATATAAAATCTCAGCACTATGAAAAATAATTTTCCAGAATGACTCATCTGAGACCTGGGTCTCAGAGTGCAAGATGTATTGGAGATGCTCATCATTGCTTCCCACCAAATTCAAATTAATGCTTCAAAGAACCAACAAGTTGAGACGCCATATGAAGATGGGCCTGGGTCCACTAAAGTTTACCAAAATAAGAGAAGTTGGCAGCAGAAAGTAAAAGACATTCAGGCCCATGGACCTGGAGAGTGAAGCTTCTTTTGTTTCCTCTCACTCATTCTAATCTTTCCTGAGGCCCTATCGTATTACCTGCTTTGAGTACCGTGAAATACCTATGTCTTTCCAGAAGATCTTGTTCAAGACAAAAGACTTTAAAATTCATCATAATTCCTAATATTTTAGCAGTAACATGGGAAAAAATGGGGTGCAAGGACAGAGCATAGAGAAGGAACTCATCATAACCATTTGGTCCAGACTGGCGGTAGAAGGAATGAGGTGTTATGGTGACCAGATAGGTCCAGGATGCCAGGCTTTACTCTCAGACAGTGGTCAATGCCTGAGGGCCTAAGATGAGCAGAAGGTCTCAGGTGTGGGCCTGGACTCAGGATATAAGCTTGGTGAAGACAATAGGTTGAGGGAGGTTTGGTACCAGTCTTACCTGGTTGTTTGGGAAGCAACACTTTAGAATCTGACACAGATCCTAATTACATTACATTCCTGGTCAAAAAAGGGGCACAGCTTTGCCCTGATTATAGGATCTGTTCTAGTTTGTGTTGCCTAATAAGGGATCCTGCAGGCACTTGTAGACATGGCAAAGGCCTTGGCCCTCTCAGACCCACCAGAAAAATCAGAAATCATAAATTCTGCTTCCCTGATCTTCACTGCTTAGTGGTTGTCTTTGGAGTACAGGCATTTTATTTCCCATCTACTTGTATAGAAGCCATTTATTAGATGGTTAGAGTCCGTTCTGTAAATTTGAACAAAACCAACATGCTGTTTTTT
This sequence comes from Pongo pygmaeus, assembly GCF_028885625.2. Classification (NCBI taxonomy): domain Eukaryota; kingdom Metazoa; phylum Chordata; class Mammalia; order Primates; family Hominidae; genus Pongo; species Pongo pygmaeus. The sequence goes on from NC_072377.2 coordinate 62,931,149, forward strand.
ACACCTTTTCCAAAGTACATCTAAATCTTATTTTGGCTCTTTCTGATCCATTTGGCCATACCCTCCAATTGGTATCTCTCAAGCCAGGGCTAAGGATGATCAGCCATTTTTCTAAAATGCCTAGAATTGGCCCATATAAGTTTTGGGTACTTATTGAGAGCCTATTTAAATCAACTGTAAATAGCTTCTGTAAACTCTCAAGTATTTTTTTTTCTATGGTGCTTTGCTTAATTCTGAAGAGAATGTGAATGTGCTGGGTGGTTTGTGTTTATATGCATTTATTCAGAGAACCCACGATGGTGTGTTTTTAAAAATTTCCCAGAAATTTCAAATTTATGTAACAGAAAATTTAATATATGGGAATGCTCAATGTTATGACATTTATTAAGAGGAAACCAATTTTAGCTTTCTGATGTTCTATTCAGATACTTTAGAATTTTTCTGTCTGCCAATTTTTGACAACATTTATTACTCTGATTTTCATGCAATAACCAACTAGGTTTTGACAGTTTTTCCATATCCTCCTCTTCAGAAGCATGTGACTTTGAAGTTCTCTGGCAAAAATTTTTCATGTGTTTGCTGTATCAACATCAAATATCTATATAAAAGAGAAAATTTATTAACTTCAATGAAATGGCCTTCCATTTCTTAAATTTTATTGCAAAACATTCACTTATCAAATATGGATTGAACATCTACTATGTTGGTGCTATGTACGGAGACTGGCCAACGAGTATTGAAGTTTGTCATGAGATGGGTTCCCCTTGAAGCAGATTTTGGGACAAGAGCTTGTATGCAAGCAGTTTAAGAAGGAAGTATTCTTATGGGAGACAAGGAAGTTGGGAAAGAAGGCCAAGGAAGCGGGGGAAGCCAAGCAAGGGTGTAATCTCAGACAAAGTTCCACACAAGGTAGCTTCACCCTTCACACAGGAAACCACCCACACCCCAAAATCAGTAAAAAAACATTTCAGGGGAGCTGGGCAAGTTGTCAGTACTAGTCCTTAAAGAATTAGAGCTTAAATATGAATGAACAGCCAAGAATATTAGGTAGTAGAGGAACATCCCGAATATGCATGTCAAAGTACAAAGCAAACAAATCAAAACAAATTTAAAAAGAAGGAAACATAGAACAGAAGAAAAAACACCTAATTTTCCAATTAATATCCAAGAGATACGCAAAGATATTGCATCTATGGAACAGGAACAGTAGGCTATAAAAAGGAATATTCAGGAATAGAAAAGAACACTTTTAAATTAAAAAAAATAATGGCTCGATATACTTTGAATGTTGTCTCCTCTAAATCTCATGTTGAATTATAATCTCCAGTGGCGGAGGTGGACCCCAGTGGGAGGTTTTTGGATCATGGGGTTGGATTTCTCTTTTTTTTTATTTTTATTTTATTATTATGATACTTTAAGTTTTAGGGTACATGTGCACAATGTGCCGGTTAGTTACATATGTATACATGTGCCATGTTGGTGTGCTGCACCCATGAACTCGTCATTTAGCATTAGGTATATCTCCTAATGCTATCCCTCCCCCCTCCCCCCACCCCACAACAGTCCCCAGAGTGTGATGTTCCCCTTCCTGTGTCCATGTGTTCTCATTGTTCAATTCCCACCTATAAGTGAGAATATGTGGTGTTTGGTTTTTTGTCCTTGCGATAGTTTGCTGAGAATGATGATTTCCAATTTCATCCATGTCCCTACAAAGGACATGAACTCATCATTTTTTCTGGCTGCATAGTATTCCATGGTGTATATGTGCCACATTTTCTTAATCCAGTCTATCATTGTTGGACATTTGTGTTGGTTCCAAGCCTTTGCTATTGTGAATAGTGCCACAATAAACACACGTGTGCATGTGTCTTTATAGCAGCATGATTTATAGTCCTTTGGGTATATACCCAGTAATGGGAAGGCTGGGTCAAATGGTATTTCTAGTTCTAGATCCCTGAGGAATCGCCACACTGACTTCCACAATGGTTGAACTAGTTTACAGTCCCACCAACAGTGTAAAAGTGTTCCTATTTCTCCACATCCTCTTCAGCACCTGTTGTTTCCTGACTTTTTAATGATTGCCATTGTAACTGGTGTGAGATGGTATCTCATTGTGGTTTTGATTTGCATTTCTCTGATGGCCAGTGATGGTGAGCATTTTTTCATGTGTTTTTTGGCTGCATAAATGTCTTCTTTTGAGAAGTGTCTGTTCATGTCCTTTGCCCACTTTTTGATGGGGTTGTTTGATTTTTTTCTTGTAAATTTGTTTGAGCTCATTGTAGATTCTGGCTATTAGCCCTTTGTCAGATGAGTAGGTTGCAAAAATTTTCTCCCATTTTGTAGGTTGCCTGCTCACTCTGATGGTAGTTTCTTTTGCTGTGCAGAAGCTCTTGAGTTTAATTAGATCCCATTTGTCAATTTTGGCTTTTGTTGCCATTGCTTTTGGTGTTTTAGACATGAAGTCCTTGCCCATGCCTGTGTCCTGAATGGTAATGCCTAGGTTTTCTTCTAGGGTTTTTATGATTTTAGGTGTAACGTTTAAGTCTTTAATCCATCTTGAATTGATTTTTGTGTAAGGTGTAAGGAAGGGATCTAGTTTCAGCTTTCTACATACGGCTAGCCAGTTTTCCCAGCACCATTTATTAAATAGGGAATCCTTTCCCCATTTCTTGTTTTTCTCAGGTTTGTCAAAGATCAGATAGTTGTAGATATGCGGCGTTATTTCTGAGGGCTCTGTTCTGTTCCATTGGTCTATATCTCTGTTTTGGTACCAGTACCATGCTGTTTTGGTTACTGTAGCCTTGTATATAGTTTGAAGTCAGGTAGCGTGATGCCTCCAGCTTTGTTCTTTTGGCTTAGGATTGACTTGGTGATGTGGGCTCTTTTTTGGTTCCATATGAACTTTAAAGTAGTTTTTTCCAATTCTGTGAAGAAAGTCATTGGCAGCTTGATGTGGATGGCATTGAATCTATAAATTACCTTGGGCAGTATGGCCATTTTCACAATATTGATCCTTCCTACCCATGAGCGTGGAATGTTCTTCCATTTGTTTGTATCCTCTTTTATTTCATTGAGCAGTGGTTTGTAGTTCTCCTTGAAGAGGTCTTTCACATCCCTTGTAATTTGGATTCCTAGGTATTTTATTCTCTTTGAAGCAATTGTGAATGGGAGTTCACTCATGATTTGGCTCTCTGTTTGTCTGTTATTGGTGTATAAGAATGTTTGTGATTTTTGTACATTGATTTTGTATCCTGAGACTGCTGAAGTTGCTTATCAGCTTAAGGAGATTTGGGGCTGAGACAATGGGATTTTCTAGATATACAATCATGTCATCTGCAAACAGGGACAATTTGACTTCCTCTTTTCCTAATTGAATACCCTTTATTTCCTTCTCCTGCCTAATTGCTCTGGCCAGAACTTCCAACACTATGTTGAATAGGAGTGGTGAGAGAGGGCATCCCTGTCTTGTGCCAGTTTTCAAAGGGAATGCTTCCAGTTTTTGTCCATTCAGTATGATATTGGCTGTGGGTTTGTCATAAATAGCTCTTATTATTTTGAGATACGTCCCATCAATACCTAATTTATTGAGAGTTTTTAGCATGAAGCGTTGTTGAATTTTGTCAAAGGCCTTTTCTGCATCTATTGAGATAATCATGTGGTTTTTGTCTTTGGTTCTGTTTATATGCTGGATTACATTTATTGATTTGCGTATGTTGAACCAGCCTTGCATCCCAGGGATGAAGCCCACTTGATCATGGTGGATAAGCTTTTTGATGTGCTGCTGGATTCTGTTTGCCAGTATTTTATTGAGGATTTTTGCATCAATGTTCATCAAGGATATTGGTCTAAAATTCTCTTGTTTGGTTGTGTCTCTGCCCGGCTTTGGTATCAGGATGATGGTGGCTTCATAAAATGAGTTAGGGAGGATTCCCTCTTTTTCTATTGATTGGAAGAGTTTCAGAAGGAATGGTACCAGCTCCTCCTTGTACCTCTGGTAGAATTCGGCTGTGAATCCATCTGGTCCTGGACTCCTTTTGGTTGGTAAGTTATTGATTATTGCCACAATTTCAGAGCCTGTTATTGGTCTATTCAGAGATTCAACTTCTTCCTGGTTTAGTCTTGGGAGGGTGTATGTGTCGAGGAATTTATCCATTTCTTCTAGATTTTCTAGTTTATTTGCATAGAGGTTTTTGTAGTATTCTCTGATGGTAGTTTGTATTTCTGTGGGATCGGTGGTGATATCCCTTTTATCATTTTTTATTGCGTCTTTTTGATTCTTCTCTCTTTTCTTCTTTATTAGTCTTGCTAGCGGTCTATCAATTTTGTTGATCCTTTCAGAAAACCAGCTCCTGGATTCATTAATTTTTTGAAGGATTTTTTGTGTTTCTATTTCCTTCAGTTCTGCTCTGATTTTAGTTATTTCTTGCCTTCTGCTAGCTTTTGAATGTGTTTGCTCTTGCTTTTCTAGTTCTTTTAATTGTGATGTTAGGGTGTCAATTTTGGATCTTTCCTGCTTTCTCTTGTGGGCATTTAGTGCTATAAATTTCCCTCTACACACTGCTTTGAATGTGTCCCAGAGATTCTGGTATGTTGTGTCTTTGTTCTCGTTGGTTTCAAAGAACATCTTTATTTCTGCCTTCATTTCGTTATGTACCCAGTAGTCATTCAGGAGCAGGTTGTTCAGTTTCCATGAAGTTGAGCGGTTTTGCGTGAGTTTCTTAATCCTGAGTTCTAGTTTGATTGCACTGTGGTCTGAGAGACAGTTTGTTATAATTTCTGTTCTTTTACATTTGCTGAGGAGAGCTTTACTTCCAACTATGTGGATTTCTCCTGAATGGTTTAGCACTATCCGCTTGGTGCTGTCCCTGCAATAGTGTCATACAGTGAGTGAATTCTTGCAGGATCTGGTTGTTTTAAAGTGTGTGGCATCTTCCTTCTCTCTTGCTCCTGCTTTTGCCGTGTGAAATGCCTGTTCCCACTTCACCTTCTGTCACAAGTAAAAGCTCCCTGTGGTCTCAGAAACCCAGTAGATGCTGTTGCCGTCTGTGAACCATGAGCCAATTAAACATTTTTTTAAAATAATTTACCCAGTCTTAGGTTTTCCTTTATAGCATCTCAAGAACTCACTAACACATGGCTCAAACAATTCAGTAGAAGTGTTGATAGGTAAATTTGAAGATGTTTCCCAGAAGGGGAACAAATAGAGAAATGGTCAGAAAATTAGATAAATCCTGATTGTCTATCATCTAATGAATGAGAATTTTTAAAAATGTGAAGAAAAAAACCCAAACTTTTAAAGAAATAATTAAGTTAATTTAGAAGAGCAGATAAATATGAGCCTTTATATTGAAAAGGTCTTATTGTATACTTAGACCAATGAATAAAAAGTAATTTACAATACAGCATGTCATTTCAGGAAATTGGAGGAAAAGAGAAGTAAAATATTCTTGATAAAATAGAAACAGGGAATAGATCACACACCAAGGACAATGAATAATGGTATTGACCTCTTTATGGCAATGCTGGAAACAAAATGCCAATGGAAAAATGCCTTTAAAATTTAGAGGGAAAGTGTTTTCCAGTCTTATTCCAGATAGGACACTATATCTAACCAATCTATCAATCAAGTATAAAGGTTAAAATAAATTCATTTTTACATATGCAAAGCCTTAAGAAATGTGCCTCCAATGTACCCTTTCTCAGAAAGCTATTTGAGTATATACTCCACCAAAACAGCTGAATAAACAAAGACAGAAATTTTTTATCTAAGCAAAGGGTATGCAGTACAATAAAGAGGCTAAGAAAGTCTTCAGGATGTTGGTGGAGAGAAGTTTTGAATGGCAGCTGTGCAGCAAATCTAGAGAGTAACTGTTCCAGATTGAAGAAGCAGGATAGAAGTTTCCAGAAAGAATGTCTCTCCAAGTAAAAGAAGAAACTCATAGAATGTCTGACATGTCTGAATATATTGAAAAGAGTGATATTTTTGGCAGATAATTTGGGGATATTATAACGATAGATATATAAAAAAGCAAGTCAATAACAACAAAAATATGAGGCAATTAATAACTTCTGAAAAAAGGCAATTGTACAAGAAATGAAATATAGTCATTCTGCACTACTAGGTTCAGATATTAATAATATTTAGGTATTATTACCTATAAATATATGCATTTGTATATAATGTATAAACTGAAGATGGATTCAACAATAACAAACCTGTGATAACATTATATTGAAAAGACACAGAGAGAATGTGTATATGTCTGTGTTTGAGATGGGATGGGGAGAGGAAAACTATCAAATCCTTATCTTCTAAAGTGAGAAGTCAAAAGATAATGTCTAAATTGATAAATTCAGCAACATCGTTGTCATTATTAATATGGAAGTAATTGTTATACTAAAGAAAGAAGTTAAAGGAGCTGAAAGTGCTTCCTGGGCTTGAGTCAAGTTAGAAAGGAATAGAGCAGTAGACCAGTGGTTTTATTATAATCCTTGTGGTATTACTATGTTCTGTTGCATTTTACCTTTGGTGCACATATTACTTTAGAGCTCAGAGCACATTTGGCCAAAGCAGGACACTGTGCATGGTGATTACCATCATTGCATGGTTCACAGTCCACCACCATTACTGTCCCCACAAATGATTTTAGCTATGACATAGCTGGGAATTGGTTCTCATGTTTCCATAACACTCTATCATCACATAGAACAGCACTTGAAGTAGTATCCTCTCTCCATTTGCAGGATCTTCTTTCTACCTTTCATTAGAGCTGAGAAGTCTGGACTTCCCCAGCTCAAATCTACTGTTAGAAAGGGTTGCAGTTTTGAAAGAGCAGATGCTTCAGGAAAAGTCTGGCTCTGGGAGGAAAGGGGCAGGAACTTAGGGAGGAAATGCTGGAATAACGGCTTTGTGATGAGAAAAGGAACAAGACTGGCTGTGAAGAAGCCTAAGGGGGTGAGGAGCCAATTTGGGGATAAAAAGAAAGGTGAAGTTTTTCTTCTCTTCTTTCCTCTGCCCCCAACTTCCATGTGCCTCCTTCCTTTCTCCCTTCTTTCCTCTCTGTGTTTGGATGAGAGAGGCAGAGAGACCTTAAAGTGGTGTCAGAATGGGGTTTATCCTCCTTTCCTTTTTCTTTCATCTAACTTGGCAACAATGAAGTCAGTAGTAAGTGGGAGTTAAGGGTTGAGCCTTGGTGCCTGGAGAGGGAAGCATGGGGGTAGTCTGATGTGAGAGGGGTGTCCCCTTCCTACCACTTCAAAATTACAAGTCTTTTCATCAAGAACAGCTGGATGAGATAGAGAAGAAAGGTTTGATGCTAACTTGACTAGAGGGACCTGAGGACTGCCAAATTTGTATGATATGCAAGAGTATGTATTTCCTCAGCAGCTTGGCAACCATCAACAGGTGGTGAAGGAAAGGCTATTTCTCGTTTTAGCTGTCAGACTGGGATATACCTTCTAATACAAGCAAGGTACCTAAAGAAGAGGTAGGAAATTAAATATTATGTCTCTGAACTCCTCTTCTCCATCATCCTTCTTCTCTTCCTTCTTTAACCACTGATGATAAGGGCACATCCCTGATTTCTTCATATATAGTATCATATGAAATCCCAGCCTGGATAAAGGTATTCCTCTTTTTAAAGTAGCTTCCAAAATAGAGTACACAAATCATATGTCAAATTCTCAGACAGGTCCCAAACACCTAGCAGCTTAAGAGTTAGTTCTCTTTTTTCCCTTCAACCCCACGTGACCGGAAATTGTTAAAATATTAAACACTGTTCTAACTCACAAAGTATTCCATTTTTCCTTCCTCAGCCTTTGTCTCCCAACTCTGGTTTCATGATGGAGGTGGTATGGAGGGAAGGTGTATTGAGGTAGGAGGTGCAGGCAGTCTAGAATTTGATATTTTAAGTGTTTGGTATTTCAGAGTATGGTGCTCCCACATCATGCTACTTCCTAGCCCTACTCAGCTTGTGTAAGAGTCCAGGGCAATTCCATGGCCATAATGGAATTATGGGGTGAAGGAGAGATAGTGTGCCAGCTTCCTTTAATGGACTGCAGATTGGTTTCAAAGTGTGTTTGCAGATGCTGAATAGTAAGGATAAAAATTTGAGATCTTTTAGGGCTGATTTTTTCTGTGTTTGAATAATTTGATCACAAGCATGTGTGCCCAGATACTTTCAGGCAGGAAGTCATTGCTTTGGCTGTGCCTCCTGTACCCTACCTTCTTTGTGGTGTTCTAGTTTTCAAGGGGTCATGGGGATCTTCTGACAAGACATCCCCTTCAAAATCAAAATAATAATTTTAAAAAATCACATTTCATGTCTCCTACACTAAGAAGGAGGCACAATACTTGGTAGGCTTCCTTGGGTTCCGGAGTCAATGTATTCCATGTTTGGGAGTGGATTTGAGTAGTACTTATAGAAGAACAGTGCTCGGCAGCAGGTGCAGCATGTGGTTCCAGCAGCACTGCCTTATTGACCTTATTCACTGCAGAACCTCTTGTGTTAGAGATGTCTTTGGTGACAGAGATGCCTGGGGATTATGGAAGCCCCAGTGGAAGAAGTGCAATATGGATCCTATGATTCCAGAACAGGACCATGTCATTTGCAGCAGGCAGTCACTTATTGGAAATACAGCTTCTGGACATGCCATGGGGCCCTTGTAGAGAAGGAACATGGGACATTCAGTGACAATGTGGCCCAAACTGCCCATCATGAGCTGAGTTCTGACAGACCATGTTGTAATTAAGGCAGGCTCAGCAGAACCTACTGTGAGATAGACTTGGTACCTCCAGGATAGGGATAACCAGGAAGAAAGGACAAAATGAGCTGCATGAGCAGGTGGCCCAGGCCCTTCTATCATTTACCACAGTCGTGCCAGCCCTCATTGCCTTGCCCTCAGGTCACCTCAAATCAGGAGCCTCCCTGCTGACAAGCTGTTGGGAATAACAAAGGCTAACCTTGGCTCACAATGGGTAGGCTTGCTATGTGGGTGGTACAAGTGAAAGCTGACTGCTGCTGCATCTCATCCTCTTTCAGGGGTGACCCTGAAGCAAAGCTGTCAATGGGAATCTTCCCAGTGTGTGCTGGATGAACTGTATGTTCAAACCATTTGATTAATCATGACATTTTACGGGCCAGTAGAAGAAAGTGTATGCATCAGGGGTTGGGATTTGGACAGGTCATTTTTGGAGGAGAGTAAGAGGATGGCAAGATGGTGCCAGAAGCTGCTGTAACTGAGGCAGTTATCTGTAAAAAGAAGTGGTCCAAAGGGTTTTGGAAGTAAATTTATCTTCTTTCAGTATGCTGCACATGGCCAGCCCTTTAACATAGGGCTGTTTATCACTCTAGCTCCCCTAGGTCCTTTTGGGAAAGTGTAGAGATAGAGGTAAAATATTTTCCTGCAATGGCATATGTCATCCGAACTTAGGTACCTTATGAAACAAGAGATGCAGGAAACACAAAAACAGTTATGGCTACTTAGCAAAGAGGACAGGGCATAATGGAGGAAATGAGAGAATTTAAAAAGAGAAAGAGAAAGGAGAAGAGAGCAGAGGAGAGAGTTTGGGAAGTATTAGGTTGGTGCAAAAGTAATTGCGGTTTTTACCATTACTTTTAATAGCAAAAACCGCAATAACTTTTGCACCAACCTAATATGTAGCACTCAAATGTGTACCCATATGTGGTATCGATTAGATCTTATTTGGAAAGATCTCAAAAGTTTTCAAGGTTTTTTTCTTTTCTTTCTTAAGAGAACCGATAAAAAGGAAGAAAGAATCATTTATTTGAAACGGAGGTAGCAATATATTGGAAGTCAGCAGACTTGTCCTTTCATCTTTACTTTGATACTCACTGATTTTGTGACTTAAGGTGATTCCTTTTTGGCCTTAGTTTTACTGTTTTTAGACTAACCAGTGGATTTAATGAACTCTGAGGTTCTTCCTAACGTTTGCTTATTTTCCTAACTTCTTTGGATAAAGACTCTGGAACAACAGAAGTACTGAAACAAATAACAATGAAAAAAGTGTGGAAAGTAATTGATTAAAAGGAGGAAGAACACTGCACAAAGAGGAAAGACCCATGAGAAAGGGGGAAACTAAGAACTTTTAGTTTTAAAAGTTTTTTCTAATTTTGATAGATTTAGGAGGTACAAGTACAGTTTTGTCACACGGATATACTGTGTAGTGGTGAAGCCTGGATTTTTAGTGTTACGATCACCCAAATAGTGTAAATTGTACCCAGCAGTAAATTTCTCTTCCCTTGTGTTTCTCCCACCCTCCTACTTTTTCAAGTCTCCAATGTCTATTATTTCACTCTGTCCATGTGCATACATTATTTAGCTTCTGTTTATCAGTGAGAACACATGACATTTGACTTTCTGCTTCTGAGTTATTTCGCTTAAGATAATGGCCTCCAGTTCCATCCATGTTGTTTCATTCTTTTCTATGGATGAGTAGCATTTCATGCTACATATAACACAACATTTTCTATATCTAATCATCCATGGGTGGACATTTAGGTTGATTCAATGACCTTGCTACTGTGAATAGTGCTGTAATAAACATACGAGTCTATCTATCTTTCTGGTAGAACAATGTTTTTTTCTTTTGTATATATACCCAGTAATGGGATTGCTCTGTCAAATGGTAGTTCTATTTTTAATTCTTTGAGAAATCTCCATACTGTTTTCCATAGAGGTTGTATTAATTTATATTGATGTAAATTACATCATGTACATTGATGATATTTCCACCAACAGTGTATAAGTGTTCCCTTTTCTCTGCATCGTCATCAACATTTGTTGTTTTGTGACTTTAATAATGGCCATTCTGACTGGTGTAGGAGGGTATCTCACTGTGGTTTTAATTTGCATTTATCTGATGATTAGTGGTGTTGAGCATTCTTTGACATGTTTTTTGGCCACTTGTATGTCTTCTTTTGTAGAATGTCTGTTCATGTCCTTTGCCCAATATTTAATGGTTTTTTTTTGTTGTTTTCCTGTTGAGCTGTTTACGCTCCTTGATTCTGGATATTAGTCCTTTGTTGGATGCATTGTTTGCAAGCATTTTCTTCCTTTCTGTAGCTTGTCTGCTTACTCTGTTGATACTTTCTTTTGCTGTGGTGAAGCTTTTTAGTTCAATTAAATCTCATGTTTATTATTGGTTTTGTTGCACTTGCTTTTGAGGTCTTAGTCATAAATTATTTGTCTAAGCCAATGTCCATAAGAGTTTTTCCTAGGTTTTCTTCTAGGATTTTTATGGTTTCAGTTCTTACACTGAGTGTTTAATCCATCCTGAGTTAATTTTTATATATGGTGATAAGTAGGAGTCCAGTTTATTTCTTCTGCATATGGCTTTGAAATTTTCCCAGCACCATTTATTGAATAAAGTATCCTTTCTGCATTATATATTTTTATCAATTTTGTCGAAGCTCAGTTGGTTGTAGACACATGACTTTATTTCTGGGTTCTCTATTCTGTTCCATTAATCTATGTGTCTATTTTTATACGAGTTCCAGGCTGTTTGGGTTACCATAGTGTTGTAGTATAATTAGAAGTTGGGTAATGCAATGGCTCCAGCTTTGCTCTTTTTGTTTAAAATTGATTTGGCTTTTAAGACTTCTTTTTAATTCAGTATGAATTTTAGGATTGTTTTTAGTAATTCTGTGAAAAATGACATTGGTAATTCAATAGAAATAATGTTGAATCTGTAGATTGCTTTGGGCAATATAGTTTTTTGTTTTTGTTTTTTGTTGTTGTTGTTTTTTCAATGATGTTGGCTTTTCCAATCCATGAGCATGGGATGTTTTCCATTTGCTTATGTCATCTACAATTTCTTTTAACAGTGTTTTGTAGTTCCCTTTGTAAAGATCTCTCACCTTCTGGGTTAAATGTATTCCTGGGTATTTTATTGTTTTATAGCTATTGTAAATGAAATAGACTTCTTGATTTGGTTCTCAGCTTGATCATTATTGGTCTCACGCCTGTAATCCCAGCACTTTGGGAGGCTGAGGTGGGCAGATCACGAGGTCAGGAGATCAAGACCATCCTGGCTAACACAGTGAAACCCATCTCTACTAAAAATACAAAAAAAAAAAAAAAAAATAGCCAGGCATGGTGGCCCACACCTGTAGTTCCAGCTACTCGGGAGGCTGAGGTAGAATAGTTTGAACCTGGGTGGTGGAGGTTGCAGTGAGCTGAGATTGTGCCACTGCACTCCAGCCTGGGTGACAGAGTGAGACTCCATCTCAAAAAAGAAAAAAAAAAGCTACTGATTTTTATACATTGATTTTGTATCCTGAAACTTTACTAAAGTCATATGTCAACTCTAGGAATCTTTTGGAGGACTCTTTAGGGTTTTCCAGGTATAAGATCACATCATCAGTGAACAGATGATTTGACTTCTTTTCCAATTTTAATGCCTTTAATATTTCTTTCTCTTGTCTAATTGCTCTAAGACTTCCAGTACTATGTTGAACAGATATGGTGAAAGAGGGCATCCTTGCCTTGATCTGTTTCTCAGAGAAAATGCTTTCAAATTTTTTCTATGCAGTACAATGTTGACTGTGAGTATGTTGTATATGACTTTTATAATTTTGGAGTATGTTCCTTCTAGGCCTAGTTTGTTGAGGGTTTTCATCATGAAGGCATGTTGAACTTTGCTAAATGCTTTTTCTGTATCTATTGAGATGATTACTTGGTTTTTACTTTTAATTCAGTTTATGTAGTAATTCACATTATTTATTTGCATATGTTGAACAATCCTTGAATTCCTGGAATAAAACCCATTTGTTTGCAGTGTATTATCTTTTATATGTGTTGTTACATTCAGTTTGCTAGTATTTTGTTGAGGATTTTTACATCTATGTTCATCAGGAATATTGGCTTGTAGTTTTCTTCTTTTGCTATGTCCTTGCCTGCATTTGGTATCAGGATGATACTAGCTTCATAGAATGAGTTAAGGAGGAATTCTTCTGTCTCAATTTTTTGGAACACTTTCAGTAGAATTGATGCCATTTCTTCTTTGTAAATTTGGTAGAATTTGGCTGTGAATCTGTCTATGCTTTGGCTTATTTTTTTGGGAGGAGAATTAAAATTACCAATTCAATCTCACTACTGATTAATCATCCACACAGGATTTCTATTTTCTCCTGGTTCAATTTTGGGAGATTGTATGTTTCCAGGAATTTGTCCATTTCCTCTAGGTTTTCTAGTTTGTGTGCATAGAGCTGTTCATAGTAGTCTCTGATGCTCTCTTGTATTTTTGTGATATCAGTTGTAATCTCTTTTTACATCTCTGATTGTGCTTATTTGAATCTTCTGTCTTTTTTTTTTCCTTGGTTAATCTAGTTAGTAGTCTATCAATTTTATTTATCTTTTCAAAAAGCCAACTTTTTGTTTTTTTGGTTCTTTGTATAGTTTTTATTTTGGTCTAAATTTCATTTCTGTTCTGATTTTTGTTATTTACTTTCTTCTGCTAGCTTTGGGTTTGGTTTATTCTTGTTTTTCTAGTTTTTTGAGGTGCAGTGTTAGGTTATTAATTCGTAATTTTTCTATCTTTGTTTTTTTGATATAGGCATTTAGTGCTATAAACTTCCCTCTTAGTGCTGCTTTTGCTACATTCCAGAGATTTTGGTATGTTATAGCTCTATTTTCATGTTTCAAACATTTTTAAAATTTTCATCTTAATTTTGTCATTGACCCAAAGATCATTCAGGAGCAGGTTGTTTAATTTCCTTGTATTTGTATAGTTTTGAGTGTTCCTCTTGGTATTGATTTCAAGTTTCATTCCACTATGGCCCAAGAAGATAACTGATATAATTTTGTTTTATGTTTAATTCATCGAGACTTGTTTTATGACCTAACATATTGCCTATTCTGGAAAATGTTCCATGTCCTGATGGGAAGAAAATATATATTCCGTGGTTGTTGGATAGAATGTTCTGTAAATGTCTGTTAGGTCCATTTGGTCTAGAGTACTATTTAAGTCCAGAGTTTCCTTGTTGATTTTCTGCCTCTGTGATCTAGTGCTGTCAGTGAGGTGTTGGAGTCTTTCACCATTATTATATTACTATGTATCTCTTTTCTTACATCTAATGCAATTTGTTTTATGCATATGGGTGCTCTCATATTGGGTGCATATATATTTAGAACTGTTACATTTTCTCATGGAATTGATCCCTGTATCTTTATATAATGGCCTTCTTTATTACTCCATTTTCCCACTGCTAGAAAGAACTACCTGAGACTGGGTAATTCATGAAGAAAATGGGTTTAATTGACTCAAAGTCCCACAGGCTTTACAGGAAGCATGGCTGGCAGGCCTCAGGAAACTTACAATCATGGTGGAAGGTGAATGGGAAGCAAGCACGTCTTACCATGGTGGAGCAGGAGACAGATAGGGAAGGGGGAAGTGCTATACACTTTCAAACAACCAGATATTGTGAGAACTCATTCATCATCATGAGAGTAGCAAGGGGAAAACCAACCCCCATGATCCAATCACCTCCCATCAGGACCCTCTCCCAACATTGGGAATCATAACTCAGCATGAGATTTGGATGGGACACAGAGCAAGACCATATCACCTTCTTTGTCTTTTTTTTTTTTAACTGTTAGAGTTTTTTTGCATTTTTTTTTTTTTATCGCATCAGCTATCATTAGTGTTAGTGTATTTTATGTGTGGCCCAAGACAATTATTCTTCTTTCAATGTTACCCAGGGAAGCCAACAGATTGGACACTCCTGATTTCGTCCATTCACATTCAAGGTTAATGTTGATATGTGAGGTTTTGTTCCTGTCATAATGTTAATTATTACCTAGTGGCTTTGTAGTGTCAATTGTGTAACTGTTTTATAAGACCTGTGAATTTTGTACATTCATTTGTTTTTACAATAGTGAGCATTGACCTTTTGTTTCCAAGTTTTGAAATCCTTAAAACATTTCTTGTAGGACTGGTCTAGTGGTGATGAATTAGTTTAGCGTTTGCTTGTCTGGGAAATATTTTATTTCTCTTTCTTTTATAAAGCTTAAATTTAGGAGGATACAAAATTTGTGGTTGATGGTTTTTGTCTTTAGGAAGTCTGAAAATAGGACCCCAATCTATTCTGGCTTGTAAAGGTTCTGCTGAGAAGTTTACTGTTAATCTGAAGGGATTTCCTTTATAGGTGATTAGATGCTTTTTTCTTGATGATTTTAGAAGTTTTTCCTTCATATTGACTTTAGAGGCCTGATGACTATATGCCTTGGTGAAGTCCATCTTGCAATGCATTTTCCTAGAGTTCTCTGAGCTTGTATCTGGATGTCTAAATCTGTCTCTCTCTCTTTTTTAGGTTTTGGGCTCTTTATCTTTCATTCAAAATTGATGATGAGAAATATCTATGAATGGCAGTAACCTGAAGAGGCATAAATGACAAGGAGTTGATCAACCCTGAGTTTTCTGATTTTCATTATGTAAAGTAGCATAAAAAGTATTTTTTTTACTTTTAAGTTTAGAGGTACATGTGCAGACTTGTTACATAGATAAACTAAACTTGTGTCATGGGGCTTTGTTGTGCAGATTATTTTATCTCCCAGGTATTAAGCCTAGTGCCCATTATTTATTTTTCCTGATCCTCTCCCTCCTCCCACCCTCCATCATCTAATAGGCCCCAGTGTGTGTTGTTCCCCTCTATTTGTCAATGTGTTCTCTTCACTTAGCTCCCAATTATAAGTGAGAACATGTGATATTTAGTTTTCTGTTCCTGTGTTAGTTTGTTAAGGATAATGGCCTCCAGCTCCATCCATGTCCCTGCAAAGAACATGATCTGAGTTTTTTTTTATGGCTGCGTAGTATTCCATGATGTATATGTACATCATGAAGCTGAATTTAGCAGAATATAAAATTTGTGGCTGACAAGTTTTTTACACATTTTTAAAAAATCTAATCTATCATTGGTGGGCATTTAGGTTGATTTCATGTCTTTGCTATTGTGAACAGTGTTTCAAAGAACTTTTATGTGCATGTGTCTTTATAATAAAATGATTTATAGTCCTTTGGGTATATACCTGGTAATGGGATTGCTGGGTCAAATGGTATTTCTGTCTTTAGGACTTTGAAAAAGTACCATACTGTCTTTCACAATGGTTGAACTAATTTACACTCCCATTAACAGTCTGTAAGCGTTCCTTTTTCTCCACAACCTCTCCAGCATGGATGTCTAAATTTCTACCAAGCCTAAGGAAATCTTCCTTAATTATTTACTCAAATAAGTTTTCCAAACTTTTAACTTTCTCTTCATCTCCCTCAGAAATAGCTATGACTTGTGCATTTGGTTGTTTTACATCATTCCATACTCCTCAAAGCCTTTGTTCATTTATTAAATTCTGTTTTCTTTATTATTGTCTGACTGGGCTAATTCAAAAGATCTGTTTTTGAAATTCTTTTTTTCTGCTTGGTCTAGTCTATTATTAAAGCTTTCAACTATATTTTGTAATTCAATGAATTTTTCATTTCTAGATGTTCTTTGTGTGTGTTTTTTGTTTTAATGTCTATCTCTTCAGTAATTTTTTCATTGATGTTTGAATTGTTTTTCTAGTTTCTTTGTGTTGGTTTTTAATTTTCTTTTGTATCTCATTGAGCTTATTTAAAATCAATATTTTGAATTATTTATCTGATATTTCAAAGATTTCCTTTGGATTAGAATCCATTGCTAGAGAGTTAATGTGATTCACTGGGGTGTTTTAACACTCTGTTTTTTCATATTACCAGAATTTTTCCTCTGGTTCCTTCTCATCTAGATAAACTATCTCTTCTTCTCTCTTTCTTTTTTTGAATTTACTTTCATTTGGAAAGGATTTTTTTTTCTCCTTGAGGATGTGACTATCCTGTATGCTGTGTATGGTTATTTTACTTTGGTTCTGGATGCTTTCAGTGGCAAGGTATGTGTGTTCCATGGTTATAGATAGCGTTTGTGTGGTGGCTTTCTCAAATGCTGGTTGTAGCTAGATACTGGGTGGGTTTGTGAGCAGGCTCACTGCCTCCTTGGGTATCAGGATAGAGGAAGTCTCAGGAATCTTAGCTCATACCTCACTGTTGTGCGCTTGTGTCAGCAGGTTTTGTATTACACTGTGCAGTTCAATCTCCAGGCCAGTAGGTGGCATTTACAGGTAACAGCTGACTATCTGCAGAAGCAGATGGGCATATACTTGATGTTTGTTTACTGAGAGAAGCTCTCTTTTGCTTCAGCCAATGGGCTGTTCTGTGGACCACCCACAAAGCTGGGTGGAGCTGGACTGTCAAGCTCAACTTTGACCTCAGATATCCCAATGGTAAACACAAGCACCAGACCTGACTGGGTGGTTGAGGGAGCTCCTGGTGAAATGTGCTGAGGTTTCTGCTGTGCGGAGCACTACCTCAGCTCCACGGCCTGGCCAGGTAGGAATGCAATTCACCTTCCTGTCATGTTTCTGTCCTGGCACTCCAGACATTCGGATCAGACAGACCTCACTATCTCCAAGCTGCAGTGAATCTGAGAGCCATGAAAGGTACCTGCTCTGTGACTCTCTACCAAAGTGGTTATGGTGTGGAACTTCTTTTCTCAGCCCAAAACGTAAAACTTTGAGGCTCTCCTCTTCTCTGCTTCAGGAATGCTGCTGCTCTATGTAGAGAGTGGGAAGGGCCCTGCCTTTTGTGCAAGCCTGGGCCTGGTGAGCACACTGCCAATGGGGTACATCCACCCCTAACAGTCCTAGAATGACCATCCACCAGCATGCCTATGTCAGTCTCCTATGCTTGCAGCCATGGCTGTTTCTGCAGTAGTTGTGGGGAGGGTAGAAAAAAGAGGTCTCCCTCTCCACAGCCATGCTCAAGCACTGGGGCCATATGGCCACTGGGGTGGAACACATTCCTCTCCCAGAGAGCTGAGCATGGCATCTTTGTCTCTGCTGGAAGAGACACAGTCACCTTTACCCCACAAGTGGAAGCTCTCAAGCACAGGAAAGAACATGCTCTGGTTTCCTTTGTCCCAGGGAAGGGGTACTTCCTTGGTGGGCTGTACTCTCTCTTCCCTTAGGAGCAGCACTCCCTGAGACCTGGGCCATGGGCATTCTGCAGCTCCTCTAGGTCCAGCCAGGCCTGTGTGGCTGCCACAATCCCAGCTGGTGCTGGGGAATGTCTGTGGGAGATCTGGCAATGTGGAGACACAAGGGCTGAGGTTACCTGGGCAGAAAACAGTCTCACAATGGGTGTGCAGCAAATATGGCACCTGCTACCACAGCTTGGGTCCAGGAACAGGGTGAGTGACTGTGTGCAAGTTGTTAGTCTGGTGTAATGTCCTCGAAAAGTTACCAAATCACCACCCATACTAGTGCTTGGGCTCATGAAAGCAGAGGAGACCTCTGAAGTTTGGAAACCAGCAGTCCGCTGCAAGGGTGAAGGGAGCCAAGAACACTTACCTTTTTGATGAAATACCAAGTCTCTCGGGAGGGTTTGATCCCAGCAGCCTTTTGCTTCCCTTTTTTTTCGGTACCCTAGCTTCTTCCTGTCAGTTCTCCAATAGTTCCAGCACTCTCTCCTTGATATTCTATGTGAGTTTTGATTATTCACCTCTACGTTCGATTCGTCTTTCTGAGGAGAACTGACACGTGACCTCTCTAGTCAGCCATCTTGAAATTTATAAAACCTGAATTTTAGTTTTTTATACTATGGAAAGGTAATATGTTTATAGAAATGTTTTGATGTGTAGAATAATATTTATAGATGTAAGTAAAGGATATTTAAAAGGATTTTTTTTTTCTATGTGACTGTACCCAATTTGTCTGAGAAGGCAGCAGAGGGTAAGTACTTTCCCATCCAGCACATGCTATGAGATCACCTGTGCAGGATGTTCAAGTGCGGTAGAGAAGGGCTGATTTTATGACCTTTATCTCAATATGCACTTTGAGCATAAGAAGGATTGATATTTAAAGAGAAGACTTTCTGTGTGCTGGGAGTCTGCCCTCACTCCCAACACCAGAAAAGTGCTGGGTGCTTCACTCTCACTTCAACCTAGCGTAAAGTGCTGCAAGGTACTCAATCAAGAATCTTGATGTGTTCCTCGATTTGGAGGGACACACTAGTTTACTTTCTGTATACTATGGAAGATAATCTTGAAATGAAATATTGGCTGAAGCCATGTATGAAGGTGGGGAAAGAGCTAAGGCTGCACTTTCACCATTTGGCAAGAAGGGGGTACTTTCCCATGGGCCTGATGTGAAAGCTGGAGCCTCTGAAATGAATTCTGCAAAGGCAAGGGGGCCCTGGAAGTATGAGAATGTGGGGTTTGTTGCAGAGGCAGGAGCTGATGAGGAGTAGCAATTGGTCAGCTAAAGAAGATACATCAGGGACCTCTGAAGAATTCACAATCATATGCTCAAGAAAAAAGTCAGCTTTGGTCACACCACCAAGAGCATCAACACTGAGCAAATCAAGCAGGTCTTTTCCTGCTTTCTTTTCTTTTGTTTCTCTCCCCTTGCAATCCTGGGGATTTGGGTATAAGGTTGAGAGAAGCTGACAGAGAAGCAAGATGTCTGCTTTCTTTGTTTTCCACTGTAAGTTTCCAAAGGAGGCCCAATCTGGAGGAGGGATAAATAATCAACTTAAAATGACTTGTGGAGTTTTAACTATTACAAGAACCTGTTTGAATTAGTGAAATGAGACAGTTCTTGCAAGTAGAAATGACTATAGAATTTTTAATTGCTCAACAAACAAACAGAGAAAATCTTTTGGGCTCCTTAACATTTCATCCAGGGGCGGGAAAAAAACCTAGCCACACCCCATAGAGCAGGTATTATGGGCTAGCATTGAGATGGAAAGAATTACAATGCTCAATGACTTTATTTTTTAAAGACAGGTTTACCCGTGATTATTGTGTAAATACATTTGTAATCAAATGCTGTTTGCTTACATGTTCAAATGATTGTTTTCTGTGAATTATCAATGTTAAATTAAAAAAAATCAGAAAGCATTTAGTAAAACCATTTCAAGGTTTATTTATACTACTTTTTAAAAAATTCTGGCTGCAGTTTGAAAAATTGGAGGCATTTCTTGAAGATGAGATTTTAAGAAGTTTTTAAAGAAAAAAAACACGGGAATAAGTGTAGAAATTTAAGGTGGGAAAAGGTAAATGCAATGCAAATAGAGAAAATGAATAGGTGGCTTTAAGAAAGAATTGGAAACTGGAGGGGTATAGGGGGAATTTGAGAGAAACAAGTGAATGTGTGTAGGTCTGTTGCCCATAGTGGTGAGGGTACAAGCATCCTTCTCCCTAAATCTAATCTTTCTCTTAGACTAACAGGTGCCTTGAATTTTAGGAAAAGTAAAATTTGAAAATGTATCTTCGCATTATTTAGTGATCTTTCCTTCCCTTAACATGTCTTTTTTCAGAGCTCCTCTCTGTGGTTTGGCATGGCTACAGTTTACTGTCCTATTTTAAAAGACAATCCCAGGTTATTATGAGGAGGGTTAGCTGAGGAGACAGAGCAGGACTGTCTCTCAAATCTTCTTCTGGAAGGCATGAACCAAGCATGTACAAGCAATAAACCTATTTCCACAAGCTTCTCAGTGTATTAAGCCACATACAACATTGATATATTAGTGCTAAATCTCAAATTAGCTACTGGAGTTTTAGAACTAGGGGAGGAGAGCCAAACAAAGAAGTTTCTTGTGAATCTATAGCAGCTCCAGGCAGCTGATGAGCTACCAGCCGCTAGTCCTATGAACAGATATTCTGGGCTGTCTATTTATAGTGCCGTCTTGTCACATGGGCTGGCATTGTTGTCTGGCATTATTCTTTACTGTCAGGGAGCTTTACTTTTGGAATAGCGAACTCCTTTCAGTAGACTAAATGGGTTTTTAAGCAGGCCAGCACTGAATCCTGGACTGTACAGCCAAAAAAGTGTAGAAGTTCTAACTCCTTCATTTTTTACATAGGGAGAAATTGAGGTCCCTAGAGATTAGAACACTGCTTAGTTACAGAGTTAGAAATACACCCCACGCCTCTTGACTCCAAGTCTAGTGCCTTTAGCAAAAACTTAAACTAAGAATTTTGTTTTGTTTTGTTTAGAGGGGGGTGAGTTTTGGATATGAGGGGGCCAAAGATTTTTTTTTTAAATTCTTAAACCATATAATTAAACAAATTAACATTTTGTAGTGTCTGAGGCTCCTCTATTATTTGCATAAGCAAAGGAAGAAAAAGAGATGTGTATTCTTTCAACATTTGCCACTGATAATGGTAAATATAAGTTAACAATGGCATGATCTGAATAACTTCAAGAGAGACTCAACCCTGCTTATTTAGGTGCAGGCTTAACACATGTAGGTGTACTCAGTTGACCAATGGTATCTGTGACCCTGCATGAGGCACTAAGCAGTCCTGAAAATGTTTCCTCTGCTGTTAAAAAAATTGAGCCAGACTTGTTTACATGTAAAATTTTAAAAATTGTAAAATATTTATGAGGATAAAGTATTAAAATTATTTTTGTAATTGCTACATTGTAATTATAGAAGTGCATCCTCTTCCTTATACACTTGTTACCAGGGCAACTGCATGGATAGTCTATGGAGTTGTACTCCAGGGGTGCAATTAACATAGACTATGGTGCAAGCGGTGGCCTCACTGGCTTTGAACTATGCAAGGGCCTTGCTACCATATGCAATTATATCTTTTTGTTAAAAATAATTTTTTATTTTTTATTTTTGTGTGTATATAGTAGTTGTATGTATTTATGGGGTACATGAGATGTTTTGATACAGGTATGCAATGCATAATAATCACATGGAAATGGGGTGTCCATTCCCTCAAGCGTTCATCCTTTGTGTTATAAACAATCCAATTATACTCTTTTCATTTTTTTAAATGTACAGTTAAATTATTATTGACTATAGTTACCCCGTTGTGCTGTCAAATACTAGGCCTTATTTATTCATTCTATTTTTATGTACCCATTAACCATCCTCTCCTCCCTGACACCTCCCACTACCCTTCCCAGCCGCTGATAGCCATTCTTCTACCTTCCATCTTGCTGGGCTCTCAGTATGTACATTGTGCAGTGCAGGATTGCTCTTCAAAACGTGGCCTTGGATAGCCTTTTCCTGGTAGAATGCCTCTTGGACTTTATAACTTCAAACAACATGCTTAGGTCTTAAATCAATATTTTTGACAATGTTTATAAGAAATTATAAGTACACTTCACTTAATTGCATTCACTTTATTGCACTTTTCAGGTAGTATATTTTTTACAAATTGAAGGTTTGTGGCAACCCTGTGTCAAGCAAGTCTATCAGCACCATATTTCCAACAGCACGTGCTCACTTCATGTCTCTGTGTCACGTTTTGGTAATTCTCACAATATTTTATACTTTTTCATTATTATATATATTATGGTGATTGTGATCAGTGATCTTTGATGTTAATAGCATAATTATTTTGGGATGCCACGAACTGCACCCATGTAAGTTGGTGAACTTAATTGATAAATATGCATGTTGTGACTGGTCCACTGACCAGTCATTCCCATATTTCTCTTCTTCTCCTTGGACATCCCTATTTCCCAAGTCACAACAATATTGAAATAGACCAATTAATGACCCTACAATGGCCGCTCAGTGTCCAAGTGAAAAGAAGAGTGGCAGCACTCTCATTTTAAATCAAAAGCTAGAAATGATGAAGTGTAGTAAGGAAGGCATTTTAAAAGCTGAAATGGACAGAAAGCTAGGCTTCTTGTACCAAACAGCCAAGTTGTGAATGCAAAGAAAAATTTATTGAAGGAAATTAAAAGTGCTACTCCAGTGAACACAAAAAAGAAAGAAAGCAAAACAGCTTTATTGTTGATATGGGGAAAATGTTAGTGGTCTGGATAGAAAATCAAGTCAGCCTCAACATTCCCTTAAGCCAAAGCCTAATTCAGAGCAAGGCCCTTATTCACTAATTCTCTAAAGGCTGAGAGAGATGAGGAAGCTGAAGAAGAAAGAATTGATTCTAGCAGAAGTTGGTTCATGAGGTTCAAGGAAAGAAGCCATCTTTATAATCTAATTGCAAGGTGAAACAGCAAGTGCTGTTGGAGAAGCTGCAGCAAGTTATTCAGAAGATCTGGCTAGTTAATTGATGAAGGTGTTTACATTAAACAACAGATTTTCAATGTAGATGAAACAGTCTCCTGTTGGAAGAAGTTGCCATCTAGGACTTTCATAGACAGAAGTCAATACTGGCCTCAAAGCTTCAAAAGACCAGCAGACATTCCTGGGGGCTAATGCAGTTAGTGACTTTAAGGTGAAGCCAATGCTCATTTACAACTCAGAAAAACCAAAGGTCCTTAAGAATCATGTGAACTATACTCTGTCTGTGCTCTAGAAATGGAACAACAAAGCCCAGATGATAGCATAGCTATTTACAGAGTGGTTTCCTGAATATTTTAAGCCTATTGTTGAGGCCTACTGCTTAGAAAAAAAGATTTTTTTTCAAAATATTGCTGCTTATTGACTATTCGTCTAGTCCCCCAAGAGCTCTGATGGAGATGTACAAAGAGATAATTTTTTTTTTCATGCCTGCTAACACAACATCCACTCCATAGCCCATGGTTCAAGAAGTCATTTTGACTTTCAAGTCTTATTATTTAGGAAATACATTTCACAAGGCTATGCCTGCCATACCTGTGATTCCTCTTATCAATCTGGGCAGAGCACATTACAAACCTTCTGAATAGGGTTCACCAGTCTAAATGCCATTAATGACATTCATGATTCATGAGAGGAAGTCAAAATATCAACATTACCAGGAGTTTGAAATAAATTGATTCCAACTCTCACAGATCACTTTGAGAGGTTCAATATTTCAGTGGAGGGAGCAACTGAATATATGGTGGAAATAGCAAGAGACCTAGAATTGGAAGTGGAGCCTGAAGATGTGACTGCATTCCCATAATCTCATGATAAAACTTGAACCAGTGAGAAGTTGCTTCTAATGGATGAAGCAAAGAAAGGGGTTTCTTGAGATGGAATCTACTTCTGGTGAAGATGTTGTGAACATTATTGAGATGACAACAAAGGATTTAGAATATTGCATAAATTTAGTTGTAAAGCAGCAGCAGGGTTTGAGAGGATTAACTCCAATTTTGAAAGAAGTTCTACTGTGAGTAAAATGCTGTCACACAGCATCACATGCTACAGAGACATTTTGCATGGACAGGTCAATCAATGTGGCAAACTTCATTGTTGTCTGATTTTAAGAAATTGCCACAGTCACCCTAGACTTCAGCAACCAGCGTACTGATCAGTCAGCAACCATCAAAATCGAAGCAAGACCCTCCAGCAGCAAAAAGATTATAACTTGCTGAAGGCTCTGATGATGGTTAACATTTTTAGCAATAAAGTATTTTTTAATTAAGGTATATACTTTTTAAAGACGCAATGCTATTGTACATTCAATAGACTATAGTACAGTGTAAAGATAACTTTTATATGCACAGATAAACAAACAAATGCCTGTGACCCAGTTTACTGTGATATGCATTTTATTGTGGTGGTCTGGCACTGAACCCACAATATCTCCCAGGTATGCCTGTGCATTTATATTCTTAAAATTAAAAAAAATTCCTACTTTTTCCAAAATGGTAAAAATTATTGTGGAAACTTCTTGATTTATATTTCAAATTCAACTACTGGAAATCAAAATCACATAAAGACAAAGTTTGAAAATGTACCAAATGTCAGCAAGGGGAGCTTGAAGGTTTTAAGAGATACATTTGTATGTTCATGGTCCTAAAAGAGTTATCTCAGTGTCATATTTAGTGCCACGTGCTATTGTGTGCTTGGCTGGTCCTGAGCACATTTCCACACTGATTGACATTGCAAATGGAACAAATTCTGCTCTTAATTCCTCTGCATGTGGTTTTTCAAGAGCTCCATGATAACCTTTTAACCCATCTTTTGAAAACCAGCGTGCTTTGCAAGAGCAACAACTTTCACTTTGGCTTGAACTGCCTCTTCAGTCTTTGACATAGGCCACAAATTACAGGGTTAGTTTCTTTCATGTACCCTTCATTTTGACGTGAAAACTTTCTCCTGTTATTTCTTGCTGAACTCTAGAATTATCCCTTAGTTTAAAGTATTTGATTCTATTGGCTGTAGAAACATGCCAAGCTAAATAGCTAAATTCTTAAGCCTCCCTCGCCGGTTTTGGGTAACCGTATGAGAGAATTCCAGTCAATGAGCTATAAATGGAAGTTGTTGGGGAGTCTCTTCAGAGGGGAAGTATGTGCCTATTTGCCCTACCTATTCTTTCTTCCTTTTGTCTGAAACATGTGTAGGATGGGTGGAGCTTCAGTAGCTATCTTGAGAACAT
This sequence comes from Pongo pygmaeus, assembly GCF_028885625.2. Lineage (NCBI taxonomy): Eukaryota > Metazoa > Chordata > Mammalia > Primates > Hominidae > Pongo > Pongo pygmaeus. The sequence goes on from NC_072377.2 coordinate 62,956,507, forward strand.
GAGGGTCATGCCCAAAGGATGGTGAAATAGAAAACTTGAAAGAACCTGGATCTCCAATGACATCGAGGAGTACCACAACAGACCCGGCTCAGCTCCCTTTGGACTTCTTTTATACTGGAGAAAAATTAACCCTGAATATACTCAACATAGTATTTTGGGGGGTTTGGAACACAATTTCTCTTTTTAAAAAATCTTTTAAGTTCAGGGGACATGTGCAGGATATGCTGGTTTGTTACCTAGGTAAACTTGTGTCATGGGGGCTTGTTGTGCAGATTATTTCACCACCCAGGTATCAAGCCTAGTACCTATTAGTTATTTCTCCTGATCCTCTCCCTCCTCCCACCCTCCACCTTCTGCTAGGTCCCAGTGTGTGCTGTTCCCTTCTATGTGGCCATGTGTTCTCATCATTTAGCTCCCATTTACAAATGACAGCATGTGGTATTTGGTTTTCTGTTTCTGTGTTAGTTTCCTAAGGATACGGGCCTACAGCTCCATCCATGTCCCTGTGAAGGACATGATCTCATTCTTTTTTATGGCTGCATAATATTCCATGATGTACCATATATTCTTTATCCAGCCTATCACTGGTGGGCATTTAGGTTGATTCCATGTCCTTGCTATTGTGAATAGTGCTGCAATGAACTTTGTAATATAACAATTATATGCGTGTATCTTTATAATAGAACAATTTATATCCCTTTAGGTCTATACCCAGTAGTGGGATTGCTGGGTCAAATGATATTTCTGTCTTTAGGTCTTTGAGGAATCTCCACACTGTCTTCCATATTGTTGAACTAATTTACACTCCCACTAACAATGTATAAGCATGGAACACAATTTCTAAGTGATAAATAGATCTTGCCTATTTTTATCCAACATTCCCTGAGGTCATTCCCCAACCCTAATTTGGAATGATCTTACCTACTCCAGCCAAGCCAGACTCTCCATTTCTTTCAGGGCATTTCTCAGACTCACATTCTATAAGAAATCTTCTTTTACTCATCTACTTCTTCTCTCAACAGTCTTTTAATTAAAAATGATTTAAAATTTTTGGTGTTTGAGTCAATCTCTCCTACATGTAATATTCTTTTTTCATATAGTCCCCTTTCTGTGTTTCCTGTCCTTCAACATGGAAAGTCATTGGGACTAGATATCTATTGTCGTTCCTTCTGCAGTCTCCCATTATGCTGCAGCAATTGGGCCTAGCAAAGTGGTGAGCTCCTCTAAAACTCCATGGTTATTAATTGAATGAACTTTGTCAAATCTAGAGAAACATGGGATGTGAGGGTCTATAATTGAGCAGTTTTTCCTCTTCCTTATTCATATTAATCAGACTTGGATTGTGGAGCCACCTCATCCTACAACTGGTTTCAACATCCACATTTCTTACAGAAGGAGAAGTGAAGTCTCCTGACCTTTCTGGAGTATTCACTTCAGTCTGTCTCTGGGCTTCTCTAGAGGTTTTAGGTCACTATTCTTCCTTTTCTCTTCCTTCCTCCCTCCTTCCTTTCTTCTTGTTCTCCTCCTCCCCTCCTTTTTTCTCTCTTTCTCCTCATTCTCATTTGTAAAAAAAATTTTTTACAAAAATTTTTTAAAAACAACATTTGAAAACAAGGGTTCCAAAATCTATGAGAAGTTAGTTAAAAACCTGACTCTTTCCTACCTTTTTTCTGCCTGGTAACAAACCCCTTTGCCTGAACTCATTCACTGTCTTGTTCTTGTCATTCAAGTGGTTCCTCAGATTCTTCTTTTCCAGGAAGTCTTCTTCAATGGACTGGCAGTGTGAGGCACAGCCTATTCAACAATTGTCTATTCAGTGTATGTGTTGAAATCTACTATGTGCTTATTGCTCTGAGATGCTGCTAGTGAGTGGGAGCCAAATGTAAAATCAAGTGTGATTTTTGACTTGAAAAAATGTATAATCTGGTGAATTTTGGAATTCACACTCACAGAATTCAGTAAGGGTATTCACCCTGTCATACAGAGGTTTAAGATTAAGTTCATCCTCTCTGTGGCTCCCCACATTATCTCTGCTTCCTATCCCATGTCAAAGCGGCAATCAGTGAACTCATGAAGTGCCTACTCAATTCCTTCCTTACTAGTCAGCTCACCTTCCACAGTTACTCTTCAATTGCTCATAATGTAACTTCTACTCTACTCAATTCAGGCATTTATAATTCGATTATTTTTTCAAATATTAATACATCAATCAAAGACCAGGGAATTAGCACTTACTGTTACATAGCTAACATCAGTTTAGATATTTGGGGAGTGCAATAAAGGCTGACTATAGGATATTCTCCTGCTTCCTTTCTTCTTCACTTCTTCCAAGAAGCCTTTGCTGATTCTGCCCTATTCCTGGCAGAGTTATTCATTCTATGTTTCCATAGCAGTGACAATGATGATTAATATGGAGATTTAGTAAGTGCCAGACACTTTGATAAGTACTTTTCTTAAGTTTTTTTAATTGAATCCTCCCAACAAACCTAAAAGTATTACTATTATTATTCTAATTATTATAGATAAGGAAACTGAGTTTCAATTAACCAAACTAACCAAGGCTCTGCGACTAGTAAATGTGAGAGGAGAATTCCAACATGGGTAGTCTAGTATGATCATCTCTAATTTAAAGGGACAGAAACTGTCTCAGTCATCTCAGGCTGCCTTAACAAAAAAAAACAGATTATGTGGTTTAAACAACAGAAATTTATCTTCTCACAGTTCTGGAGGCTGGAAATTTCAAGGTCTGATAGAGGGTTGTTTCTGGTGAAGACTCTTTTCCTGGCTTGCAGACAGCTACCTTCTCACTGTATCTTTATATGTAGGAGGGGGAGAAAGCTCTCCAGTCTTTCTTTTTATAAGGGTACTGATCACATCATGGGGCCCTACCATCATGATCTCATTAAATCCTAATTTCCTCTCAATGATTTCATCTCCAAATACCACCATGTTGGAGGTTAGAGCTTCAACATATGAATTTTGGGAGGATACAAACATTCAGCCTATAATAGAAATAAGCCTTAGGAAGATTAGATAAAATAGCCAAAGTCAGAGTTACTCGGTGGCAGAACAAAGACTGAATCTCAGATTTCTGGAGAGCAATGTTCTTCTATGTTATTCTGAGTCAGGAAGGCAAAAGGGTCAGAAAGAGCAAGGAGGATCCTTGGTACTTCCAAATGTTCTCAACTCTTAAACAGATTGCAGGTCAGGGCATCTTAACTTCAATAATTATCAAGGTATAGAGATCCCTTTCTGTTTTGCTACATTATATTGGTAATATTTTTACTCACAGAGAGAGAAATAGATCTTTTTCCACCTGATTCAGAGACAATGAGTAATTAACCCACCATAAATGAAAGCCAGGCCTTCAGAAAAGAGCTGTCTCTTGTAATTTTTGAGATTGTATCTTAAATAGGGATTTTATATAATAATCATTTTTGGTGAGGCTTGTAGATTCTTGCCAACATTTTCAATATCGTATCAGTCAAGATTTCAACAGGAAACAGATGGCACATTAAGATTGGGTAATTTGAACCGAGTTTGATAAAAAGACTATTTACAAGGGTATGGACATGGTTTAAGAAAAGCAACAAGGGATGGCATGTAACCCTGTGTTGATATGGACTCTTAACACTGGGAGGCCTGAAGGGACAAATAGAAGGAGAGGTTAGAACCCAGAGTGGGAGCTGTATGAAGGGCTGTGTGACTGGTGCCATGGCCTTCTCTGGGGCAATGTGGCAACCCATGGCCCAGCATGGTGAGTCTGAGGAATAATCAGCACCCTCACTCTCTTCCCACCTCTGATCACTTGACACTGCTCCTCCAGAGGCAATGGCAAGAAGTGATATTGATGTTATCCAAATGTGACAGTCTCCTGGGCAGACACCAGGGTTGAGAAGTGCGGAGAACAAACTAGAATGATAAAGAAAGGATATCTAGAAAAAAATACCATTTTCAATGAAATGGAGACTGGGGAAGTTCTCTTGACTGTCATTTAAGTTGTTTTGCCTCTTTCTATTAAACCTTGTAGGTGGTAGACAGTCTACTGATTGGCATGGTTTATTTTAGTATATATAATGAAGAGAAAAAAACAGCATGAATTTAGATATCTTACTGAAAATGAATTGAGAAATAGCTTATTTAATCATATTGTACTCAACAACTGGGTTCAGAGTTGTTATAAATCAACAGTATAGATTTGAAAACCAAATTTTTGATTGATTGGACTACAGTGATACTTAAAATCAAGTCATTGATAAGAAATTCAAACTGGTTTTTGAGAGAATATTTTTGTAGAAATCATTCTGACAGCTGATTGAGGAGACTTCGTCTGGTAAATTGTAGCCTCTATTTCTGCACTCCCAGGAGGCAATAGTCCCTAGAGTCAGGGAATAAAAGGTCAAGGTCTAGCTGTACCACTCACTAGGGCACAGCCAGGGATCATCTCAGCTAGGTCTCAGATGAAGAGAATCATATCTCCCTCCGCTGGTTGCCGAGAGACATTTTGCTTAGTGGCTGGCACAGAGTAAGTATTCCATAAATGTTAGATATTCTAGTTTGAGCAAGTTGGAGAATCTGGCCTGCAAAGAGCAGACAATATTTTTCTAAATAAGGAAGTGATACGTTCACTGGAATATTGGCTTTTTAAAAATGAAAATGAGGTTTCAAAGGGAATATGTGCCTTCTCCAGAAAATGATTAACTATCCAGTCTGTGATACAACACAATTAATTAAATCAAAGTTTGCCTGGAGTGTATGGAAACTGAGACTCAAAAGTGCATTGAGGTATTGAGGCAAGATAGATGTTAAGAACCAAGGAGCAGCAGGGGAGGAGAAGAAGCTGCTCTTTTCTGACCAAGGGAATTTGTTAGGGCTGTGGCAGCCAAGGGATGCCTTGAAAGTCAAATGCAAAGAGGGTATGCATGGCTATCACTCTCTCCCATGACCCAGGAGATAAATTTCCCTTTTTAGCAGCCAGATACTGATATGCTTTCAACAGACTCGTGAAGGAGAGTCATGGTCAAATGGCTCAAACCCTGTGACATAATAAGGTGGCTGCTCAGCATGGAAAAGAGAATTCTGAGCCCCCCCACACCTTTTTTTTTTTTCAAATAAATAAAGAGAGATCTTTATTAAAACAACTAATTTCTTTTTCTTTTTTTTTTTTTTTTTTAGGTACCTCCTAATTTCTAAACTTTATTTCCTAGTTCTTTACAAATCATTCTGCAGTAGGGTTCAGATCATAACTGTGCTTACATGCCTTGTATTTCTTTTTTTAAATTTTACTTTAAGTTCTGGGATACATCTGAAGAATGTGCAGGTTTGTTATGTGCAGGCATACATGTGCCATGGTGGTTTGCTGCACCTACCAACCTGTCATCTAGGTTTTAAGCTCCACATGCATTAGGTATTTGTCCTAATGCTCTCCCTCCCCTTGCCTCTCACCCCCGACAGGCCCTGGTGTGTGATGTTGCCCTCTCTTTGCCCATGTTAAAACAACTAATTTCAATAAGTCTCAAAACTTTAGCTAATAAAAAAATAACAAAACAATGTAGGTAGTATCTCTGTTTAAGTAACTCTTAACTATTCTTAAGAACTAGTCCCAGGAATACTTGTTCTCAGACCCAGAGTGGGCTTTTTCCACTCTAATTTCCTCTTTTTATTAGGTCTCAAAGACTCTGGCAGCTTCCTTTTTCTTTGCCCTTTGACCTTCTTATCCCATGTTTGAAAGTAATTGCTTTCTAACTCTTGATAGAAGTCCTCTTCCTACTCACGGCCTCCTCTTTTATTAGTACCACTTCCAAAGCAATCCACCATCATGAAGACACAGGCAGATGTTCTTTCTTTCTGATTACTAAATTCAGATGTAATTCTCCTATAATAAAGTCTTCCCTTATCCTGCCTTTTCCCAAATTAAATTGGTCAATCTGTGTCTCATTTCTTTTGTAGAGATTGCTTTTCTGTAAAATGAGGATCTTAAAAAACTTTATGCACTTATAAAACAAAACTAGAACAAGGTTTTCACTGGTTTCAATATCATATACCTTCCGAAGTTGTTCAAAATGAAGCTTTCTTAAGCCTGTATAATGGGGAAAGACATTTTGAAAGGACTTTCCAAATGGAGTAGCACTGAGAAACTGAAGTGTCCACTTCTATACCTGTCTGGTGCCAAGTAGGTCAAAGGGCAAATATCTCCCATGAATGGAACACCTGGTTGAGAATATTATATCACTTGTGGTGCATCCTGGGAACTTGAGAGAAACATTTCCTCCTTCTCATGGAGGTAGTGAGATTCTGCCTTTTAAGAGAAGATGCCTAAGAGACAGCAGAATTTATTTGCACTTCTTGCTGAGATGTAGAACTGCTGTCTGGGGACAGTTTGAAGAGAGTCTTAGGGATGTCAAGGGTAGCTTAGTAGTTGGGCTCTATGAAGTGAAATTTCAAGCCTACTTTAGCACATAAATTTGTGGTTCATAACTTTAAAATAATATTCTTGTTTTTTTCTTTCTTAGTTCAACGGATTGAAGAAAATGTTCACTGAAGGAAGATGATTAATTGATCCAGAGGGCCTGTAGCAACTCTGTTTAACATGCTAGATGAGCCAGTCTTATTCAATGATGACTAAGGATCTAGAGAAAACTGGTATCAGGTTGATCTTCTTCTTCCCACCTACTTTCAGTTGGCCTGCAGTGCCTAGGATGTGTATCCTGTATGCTGGTCACTGGAAGATAGGTAAATTTTTGCTTTGTTGCTGGTTCTGGAACAACAGCCATGGTAAGACCACCTATATCAGTTACCTATTACTACCTAATAAGATCCTCCACAACTTGGTGGCTTAAAACAATAACTATTCTTTCTTAGAATTCTGTGAGTGGGCTGGGCTCTGCTGATTCATTTTTCTTTTCCATATGGTATCAGCTGGAATCCTTACATGGCTGCACTCTTTTGGGGTTTGGTAATGAGGCAAGAAGGCTTTACTCTCCTTATTTGGTGGTTAGTTCTGGCTGTTGGGTGACATTTCTCCCCACATGTCATGTGTCTGGTTGACTAGCAGAACTTCTTTACATAGTGGCTCAGGACTTCAAACAAGAATGAAAAGAGAAACTGCCTGGTCTCTTAAAGCCTGGGTCCTGAACCAAACTGGTGTGAATCACTTTTGTCATATTCTATTGGGCAAAACAAGTCACACAGCCAACCCACGTGCCAGGGGAGTGGAAGAGAAATAGTCTTGAACTGTGATGGGCATGTGCCTATGAAAATGGGAATATCTCTTGTTGGCTGTCTTTGCAAATCACACACCACACCACCCGTGGTACGCAAGTGACATCAGAGCTGGTAAGCAATCACAGCACCTCAGATACCAAGGCACAGAGCCAGAGGCATGGGTATACTCACATTCTTCTGAATTCCATAAGCACAAATATTATCTTTTTGCCTCACGAAGATTGCCAGCTCAAGTTTGTAGGTGATTTGATAATCACATATGCAGAGATCTTTTTGACTCATTCTACAGAGTAAGATGTCATAGAGAAAAAGATAGCAGAGGAAATGCACAAATAATAATTTAATGACTCCAGGATTTCTTCAGCTCAAAGTAGCAACCAAAACTTTGGCCACTGATTTCATGGTTAAAGAAATTTGGTCATAGTGGGAAATAGAGGTCTTTGGAAAGTCATACCTGAAGTTTAATCCTGACTCCATGACTGGGAGCTTTGTGATCTTGGCAAATAACCTAATTCTCTTAGTCTAATTTTTCTCTTATATAATAGGGGAATGTCATCACTTCCCTCACAGAGTTGCTAAGGATACAAAGTACCTTGCATGCTGCTTCTCACATAGTAAATGCTTAGTGAGTATGAACTATTATTATCCTTGGATCATCTTACTAATTTGGCTATCAAAATATGGCCCTTTAGGGTTGTCTAAGGAGCAGGCAGCCTGTCTATACTCACCCACTTCCAGTTTATGGAAGAAATTTTGGAAGAGTACAAGTCTTTCTAAGTCCATGGGTACCCAGGTGAATCCTGTTCCTGGCTTGTTGCTAAGTGAAGAAAGTCTGAGTCATTTCCCCTCTCTTTTTTTCCTTCCTTTCTATCACCAAATTTACTATTTCCCAAGTTGAAACTTTAAGAGTTTGGCAACTATATCCATGGAGGCATGGTTACACATAGAGTATATCCAGTGAAACTTTTCTTTGTCTCTATTCTACTCTTTTTGGGGAGATAAGCATTAACTAGTAAGATATAAAAAGTAGAGCCATAAACTATTCTGTTAGAAAGGGAAGCTATGCAATTTTTAACACTAAACATACTGAATTTCCTGGGACATGACTGAATTGAATTGTTTTTCTCTAATGTAAGACCATTTTTTGGATCATGTATCAATTTGTCCAGGTTTTGGGATGTGGAAATATGGCCACCATAGACATTGGGATTAGGAAGTGAATTTTCTCATCATGCGTTTCTTGTTATGCCTGGGAAATACTTTTTCCTCCTGCCTCAAAGGCAGTTGAGAGCTCTACCTTCTCTTTGTCAATTTTTTTTTGCTACTAACCACTGCTTGATTACCTTTACTTACTGAATCAGCCTCTTGTGTCTCTCAGCTCCAGCATCATAAACCATCATGTTATTTTGATATTGAATAGATATTCCTTTTTAAAGCGGGGGAAGAGATTAAGATGTTAAGTGAATAGGAGAACCAACCATACTGCCTTCTTAGGATTAGACCAAAATTCTTCTCATGTCATGTTATCTAATTCCAATAGCCAGCAAGCAGCTGGGGAAAATTTATTTGGATATTGTGCATTTTTCCTTTTATTGGAAGAATAGATTTTTGCTCCTCTATTTGATAAAAGACAGAAACTGTACATCTTGAAAATAAAGGCATTGGCATTTTAAAGTGATCAGGAGTTCTTGCAGAATTCCAAACATGCATCTTCTAGAAAAAGAAACCCTGTAAAGATAGAGATAAAACATAGGTTTTTCATTTGCCCCATACTGTATCCATATGAATGTTTTACTTTTCTGTTTGATCTTTAACTGGTTGGGGAGATGACCTGTTGTTTTTCTTCCCTATTCCCCAAATCATTTCTCTGCTTTCTCAGTCTCTCATCAGTGTTCATGACACCTCAGACCTGGGCAATTGGATTCTTGCCCAGGGTCCTGCATTTCAGAGGGGTCCATTCTATTCTTCCTCTAGCTTTGCCATTTGTCAAGTGGGGAGGAGTCTGAATGGCAAAAGGGATGCCCCCATCCAGGGTCTGCATCTCTCCCAACTCCACTTTCAGCATGTGAGACCCCAGGAAGCCCTGAGCTTTCAACCCTAGGCCACAGGGTTGGCTGAGGGGCAGCTATTTGGGAGGATGGGCATAGTCATACCTGACTATACCCACAAGTATCCACATGACGCCCCTCATATGTAGGACAGTGAGGGAGGGTAGGAAAAACAGAGCGTTTGAAAGTGTCTATTTATATTTATATCCTAGGACCCATAAATGTTAGAGGCCTGCCCTGTTTGACAGCTAGTCCTAATCCTTTTTTACAGCTGCAGAAATGGAGAAAACTGGGGGACTAGTCTCCAGTTATAGAGAGACATGGGCCAGAGACACGACTAGAACTCTGGTTATTGCCATGGCCAGCTGCTCCCCTCACTGGAAAATATTTACCAGCTGTAGAGGGCTAAGCTTTTCCTCAGAAGCTTTGCTTCTCTGGAAAAATAAAGAGAACAATTCTTGCCCCTTAGTCTGGAAAGAGGTGTTGTAAAAACTAAAGATATTATAGTATAATCCTCAGAACACTAATCCTAGAGGTCAGAGAGCAGAGACTTGAATCACAGGTTCTGCTGGCTTGCTCAAATTCCATGTTTAGCATCCAAATGCTCTATGATTGATAGGCCAGTAGTAGCTAAAAGATTATAAGCTTTTGTAAATGGGTGACTAGCTCCTGAAGAAAGCCACAAATTTCACCTGATAATAACCAAGTAAAATAGTTACTGTGAGTTTTAGAAATGTTGCTAGAAATAAATTGAAGAGTTTTATGTCTTGAAATTTGGTGCTGTAATTTCTTTTCAGCTGTCACTGCTAAATCCCCTGTTAATTGAAACACCTTCCAAAGTTCTCTTTAGGTTAACTCGGTATTCTAGGCAATCTATAACTGGCATCTTCTTGCTCCTGAATCACATTTCAGAGCAGACTTCACACAAAAAAGATGATGATGTTAGGTGATCTTCAATTAATAGTCCCTTTAAATTTACTATCTTCTTGGTATCTCAGTTTGCTGGTTTCTTGAGATTTTCTATTTAAAGAATGAGCAAATAATCTAGAATAGCGAAGACATATGCTCTGTGAAATATAGTCTTTGCTTCATCTAAATAGAAATAGCCATGCATTCTGTTCTATGTCTCACTCCCTTGACAAAGTTGGACTAATAAAAATTCAGTTCCAGAGACTATGTATATATCCTGTGCATGTATAGGCATTTAAGCAAATATTTGCCCCAGAAGTTATTTATCATTGGAAATCTATATTTACTTAAATGAGCAGATCATAGATACTAGGTTCAATAATCTCAATTCCACTGGCTTTGTGATCTTAGATCACTCGACCTTAGCTGACTTCAGTTTCTTCATATATAAAATAGTGACTGATAGTCCCTGTCCTATGGTTTTTAAAAAATATCAGATGAGATTCTGTATGTAAAATGCTTATTATAATACCAGGCACAAAGTAAGCCCTCAGTAATTCATAGTTACTAGCTTCAGTAAACAAATCTTTGACACAGAGTGCATTGCTGAAAAATAAGAAGGCTTCTTGGTGACCACAAGGTTGGGGACTACTGGATTCAATAACATCAAATGTGTCCTTTGATTCATATGTACATATTTAGGTGCTCAAAGTGGAAAAATTCATAAATCATTATAATTCTCACTGATTCTTTCTGCCTATTTCCAGATGACTTCTTGGCAGTCATTTGCAGACTAAGGTAGCTTTGAAGGTGAACATTCTTTGTGTTAGTTCATTCTCATCCTGATGTAAAAATACTACCTGAGATTGGATAATTTGTAAACAAAAGAGGTTTAATTGATGCACAATTCCTCATGCCTGGGGAGGCCTCAGGAAACTTACAATCATGGTGGAAGGCAAAGGGGAAGCAGGCACCTTCTTCACAAGGTGGCAGGAGAGACAGTGAGGAAGTGCCATACTTTAAAACCATCAGCTCTCATGAGACTTCACTCACGATCACGAGAACAGCATGGGGGAAACTTCTCCCATGATTCAATCACCTCCCACCAGCTCCCTCCTCGACATGTGGGGATTACAATTTGAGATGAGATTTGGGTGGGTACACAGAGACAAACCATATCTATGAATTCTAAATGTTTAATACCAGTATTATTAGAGGAGGGTCTAGTCCCCTTCAGGACATAAGGATCTATGATCCTCTGTCAGAACACATTAGACCCTTTCCTTTGGCTATAACCAAAAGATTATAAACATGCATCCAGGAATAAAAATAATATATTAAAATTTTGTGTGTGTGTGTGTGTGTGAACGTAATTTTTTTGTGCCAAATCTAAAGACTCTTTACCTACTCCTAAGGTGTCTTGAAGATCTTCTGCAGTTTTTTCTAGAAGTTTTATAGTTTTATGTTTTACATTTAAGTCTGTGATTCATTTTGAGTTTTTTTTTTGTATAAGATGTGAAGCTTAGGTTAAGGTTCATGTTTTTGCCTGTGGTTGTTCAATTGCTCTAATAGCATTTATTGAAAAGGTTAATGATTTATTTGTACTTTTGCCAAAATTAATTGATCATGCTCACGTGGCCATACTTCTGCTTTCTCTGTTTTATACCACTTAGCTTTGTCTATCTTGCTATCAATACCACACTGTCTTGATTACTGTAGCTATATATTACTGTAGCTATATAGTAAACTTTAATAAAAGGAAGATGAACTTTCTTCTTCTTTTTTCAAAATCGCTTTGGCTGTTTAAGGTCTTTTTCTTTTGGTATACATTTTAGAATAAAAGTACATACTTCTATGAAATACCTTACTAAGGTTCTGATAGGAATTACGATAACACTATAGAACAGTTTAGGGAGGACTGGTATCTTTACTAAATCTTCTAACCCATAAACATGATATTTAGGTCTTCTTGTCTTTCACCAACATTTTGTAATTTTCAACATGTAGATTCTATACAATTTTACTGAGATTATGTCATCTGTGAATAAAGACTGTTTTATTTCTTTTCCAATTTGTATGCCTTTTATTTTTTGTGTGCTTGTTACAATGACTAGAACTTCCAGTAATATGTTGAATAATAGTGCTGAAAACAGATTTCCTTGCCTTGTTCCTGATCTTAGAGTGAGAGCATTTAGCCTTTTCACCATTATGTATTACATAGATATTGTTTCTTTTTTTGTGTGTGTAATTTCTTGTTATGAGATTAAGGAAGTTCCCTTCTATTCCTAGTGTATTGAAAGTTTTTATAATGAATGGGTGTTGAATTTTGTCAAATGCTTTTTCTGAGTCAATTGATATGACCATATGACTTTTTCGTTTAGTTTGTTAATGTTATGGATGATAATGATAGATTTTTGAATATCAAACTGTCCTTATATACCTAGAATAAATTCCACTTGGTCATAGTATACTAATATTTTTATACACTGATGGATGCAATTTGCTAACATTTTATTGAGGATTTCTGCCCTGCTTTTAAATTACTTTTGTTTACCTCTTTTTCTGTGTAGCTTAAAGTTTGGCAAGTGCCTGAAAGAGGAATTCTTCATGCAGAGCTCAGGTTAGATTAGTTATCTGCTTGTAACTATGATCATTTTATCTGAAGAATCACACAAGTAAGTAACTGTGACAGTTTCTCAAAGGCATGCAAAATGAAAATGATGTAATTGGAAAGATAAAATGTTACTTATAGAAAGGTCAACCTATAGATTTTCCTATTCATTTATAGGCAGGGTTTTAAGATTCAAATTTGAATACATGTTACATGTGAGACCGTGATATGACTATGAATGATAACCCATAAATCTTGGGTGTACATGAATTTATTATAAGGGTGATTTGATGCAAAGAGCCATTCTAAGAGCACCAAGTGTGAATCTTTTAAAATAATTTTTCTTTATTGTGTAGCAGATGAAATTTTGCATGGCCATTGGAATAAGGATATGTCCCACATGTGTTTCTTTGCGCAAATAAAGTCCTGTAAATACAAGGCCCGAATGAAACTTTAGAGACAGATTCATTATTTCTTTGGGGTATCTTGAGAGGACAGTGCTACAGGAGACTCTTGATCTGAGCCATGTCACAAGAGTAAGGAGTTGATGGAGTCTTTGCAGGCACTTTAAAGTGAAGGAGACAAGGCCTAGGAAAAAAGGGCCACATTTTTATGATCTTCACTTTACTGGGCTGGCTTTGCCCTCATTGCTTGCAATTCTAGGTCGCAGGATTTAATGAGCCTCTATATATGAATAGGAATCCATTTGTGCAAACAAAACATCTCTTTGGGGGCTGGATGATTTACTAGACAATTATCCTAATTAGCTCAAGAAAATATAGGTTTTTGGGTGAATTGCTGGTCATTAAAAGAATTCTATTACTGATTTAGAATTCATGGGAACATTTTGTCTTTAGGAGATCTGATAAAAAAGAAACCATGTTTTTGCTTTTGATGCAGCTGGACCTGTAACCACACAAAGATGTAGACTTTTCAATGATAGATATTTCATTGATTTGAGTAATATTGTCCTCTTAAAAACACTGCATCATTCCTAAGTAGAACAGGAAAAAATAGGTTTGGCTATACTCCATTTTTCAGGATAATTCTCATCGAAGAAGATTGGTTTCAGATGAATTTGAAAGCTCTTTTCAAAGTGCTCTCAGAATATTCTCTTTAATGTTCATGGAAACAATATTTGGACTGTGTCTGACACTTTTGTACACTATTCGCAATGCTTCTAACATTAAAAAAATGTGCTCCAGGCTTATGTTCTTGAGATTCAATATGTGTATTACATTTTTAGTAGCAAAAGCAAATTTTCTTTCATATTTAATGACTATCAAAAGAAGACAATCTAGAGACAAAACAACAACAAAAAACAACAATCGATTAACTTAGGTTTTCCCATGGTGAGTCAATGCTTGAGTTTCTATTTATGTTCCTCTACCTACCATCTTCTCCTCTAGATTCCAAATGATAAAGTAAAAGCTTTTGATTTACTGGTGATGAAAACTAAGATCACTCAGGAGGGCCTTATTTTCATAGGATCACTTGAGTTTTCTGTAGATTTAGCTCTCTTCATAAATTTTATTGACGTTATTCCTGGTACCTTACAATGAAGTGAGCATTCTTACCAATAAGACTTTCTCCTTGTTTCTAGGTTGAGTAGTCTGTTGGAGACTTGCATTTATAAAGAGACTTCCACAAAGAGACTCTTATCAAAGCATTCACCTTCATTTCTAAGGACCCAAAGATGAGTGCTTCTATTCATTTTTAAAGGTCTTGAGGTGTTTGATAACAGATGTTCTGTCTTCAACTGCAAGTACAGTTTTCTGTGGAATACTGATTGATACTTTTATTCCAATGTCAAGGGCTGTCACCACTCATATTTATTTGCAGCTATTGCTATATGCACTTATTATTTTAAGTACAAAGGAACACATAAGAACCTCGCAGGCTCATGTACTGTATTCAGAATGATACGGGTACCTTGGGCAAATATGCTCCCATCCATCCATAGAATAGAAATTAGGTGATGCTAATCATTCACCCTTCTCCTTTTCTGGTTTCCCTTCAAATGAGAGATATAAACAGAAATGTAATTACAGATTTAAAAGTAGAATTAGATTTATTTATGAACTAGGCAACTTTCCTCAAAGTGGGAAGTTTTCTGGTAAAGCTGAATTGTAGAATAAAGTGATTTATTGTCTTACCTCTAAGACAGAGTTGAGTTTTCATACCCAACAGTTATCTTGATAGCTGAAAGGACAAGTGAGGCCTGTTTAAAAAAAAAATCTGATTATTTTTAGAACCAGAAGCAACCCACCTTTTTAAAAAAGTGCTGTGATCCTGTGTGTAGGTTAATTTGGCTATGACTAGCCAAGACTATGGCTCAGACTATGTTAGACTTTCTTTGGTCTCACCAGTTAGGCAGTCTTAGAGGAGTGAGGACAAGATGGGAGACCAGAAACATTAATCCTACTTCGCTTCTCTTCACCTATGGATGAAAAGGAGATCACTTCCCTTCAGTGAAATCAGGAGGAGTATAGTGGCCATAAAATGTGCCCCTTGGGTCTCCCACTGCAGTTTTTATGTACATGAAAAAGTACCCCATTGGCTCTGCTTTAAAATTTACCACAACATTTATGCCTACTTTCCAAAGGCTGTTTTTAGCCAATGACTGAAAGTTCCAGGGATACAAAAGCAGGCCCATTTTGGGAGACAGAGAACTCCTCTGACACGTGGCTTTGGCTCAAGGGAGACTCCATGCTAGCCTTGATAAACTTCCTTAGAAATACTCTGCAGTCTAAGATTTTCTTCCCTCCTTACTTCTCTCCCTCTGTATTAGTCCGTTTTCACACTGGTATGAAGAACTGCCTGAGACTAGGTAATTTATGAAGAAAAAAGGTTTAATTGGCTGACAGTTCAACATGGCTGGGGAGGCCTCAGGAAACTTAGAATTATGATGGAAGGTAAAGGGGAAGCAAGACACATCTTACATGGTGGCAGGAGAGAGAGACAGTGAAGAAAGCCACATACTTTTAGCTATCAGTTCTCATGAGAACTCACTCACTATCACGAGAATAGCATGGGGGAAACCGCCCCTATGATCCAATCACTTCTCAACAAGTCCCTCCCTTGACACGTGGCATGGGGAATACAATTCCAGATGAGAATTGGGTG
This sequence comes from Pongo pygmaeus, assembly GCF_028885625.2. Lineage (NCBI taxonomy): Eukaryota > Metazoa > Chordata > Mammalia > Primates > Hominidae > Pongo > Pongo pygmaeus. Next base: position 62,972,425 of record NC_072377.2, read on the forward strand.
GGGACATAGAGCCAATCGCTCCCTCCCTCCCTCCCTCCCTCCCTTCCTTTCTTCCTTCCTTCCTTCCTTCCCAGGGGTCAGCCCTGCATTGCAGTTTGATGTTTTTGGTGTTCTCCCTGCCTTTCCCTTTCCCATTTTCCCTTTCTGGCATTGCCCCAATAAATCTTTTTTATTTTCCATCCATCTTGTGGCCTGCTTCTCAGAGGATCTGGAAAAATTCATGTAGCAAAGTTATAAGCTATCTACCAACACCAAATACAGATACATATGAAATAATGTGGAGAAGTGCAACACTTGATGAGTTTGCCATATGAAAAGCTATTCCTCAAGACAAAACTGGATCTTCTAGAGTGGAACTTTTCAAATTAACAACGGCAAAGGACACTTTCTTTTTAACTTTGCAATTCCTTGTAGACTCATACTTTTGTAAAATACAAGAAAAAAATGCATGACAAAAATGCCATGAAAGACATCAAATTAAGTCACGTTTTTTAGAATAAACAGACATAATGCTTACTATCTGTAGTTATCTCATGGTAGACTGGCAACAGTTCTCAGCCTGGCATTAGTCCACGGACCACACTTTGAGTTACCCAGTACTAAAGGATATGGAATGGAATTATGTCTAACTGGCACTGACTCAAATGTAGAAAAGTTGAAAATTCAAACAATCAACTCTGCTTCTTGAGGCCCTGAAGTTTCTATATAATAGAGAACTGGTTTGAGAAAGTCAGTGGATTTACTGGTTGCACTGGGGGAAACTGTATCTACAATGCTGTGCACTTGAGAAAGGGGTTAGGCTTTGGTCACAAAGAAATAGCTGACTTGTGGTTGACCACAAGTATATTTCTTAGTCTTTTAAGTTGCATTTGGGACAGAAACATCATATTTCCCTCCACTTCTAGCAATTTCAGAACCTGGGGTGGAGAACCCTGACCCTGGATTCTCCCCTCTTTACTTCAGCTCTTCCTTACCCTGGTCCCTTCCTCGGAGTTGAAAACATTGTAAATCTTGTGTTGAGAGGATCCTAGACTTGGGAGAACCCTAAGTGGCTATGTGGCAGCTTAGGAGAACACACTCTTGCCCTCCTGCTTTTGCATTGGTTTTTGAATTTTAGTTAAGTGCTAAATACAAGTTATACAAATATGCAATTTTGACTTTCTACCTTGTGGTTAACAAAGCTGTAAGCAGAGACATATGAAAGCTTATTCATAATTTTAAAGCATTAGAATGCTCTTATTGGGGCCTTGTCCCTGCAATGACAGAAGCTTCTTTTGCTTCCCTTATGATTATATCATTATTTTGAGTGGACTCAGCATTTGGAGCATGTTATATTTTTATAGTGCTTTGCAGTTACTTTTATTAGTGTTTATCCTTTGTCTAAGAGTAAACTGATGTGTCAACTGTCATCTTCTGCTGTATCAGTTGACTAGCCCAAGTACTCCAAACCCATCATATCTAAATGGGCAAAATAAGCAAAATAAATAGAGGGATGGGGGAGGGAGTGGAAAAAGGGTGGGTTATGGTGGGGGAGTATTTGATTAGAAAGAAAGAAAAACTGGTATCAAATTATTTCCCTGCTGTGGAAAGGGGCACAGACACAAGAGTAGTCAATGACTGCAATTTTCTTTTGACCTCTAATGTCTGTAGGAGTGCACTTCTTCCTCAGCACCCTGAAGAGTTCATGGCAGCCAGGAGCTTGTAACTTGCAGTGCAGCATCCTGGATTCAGAGAGCTGATCTCCATTAAAAAGCCATTTAGCCATGTGAGGTCAATAGGCAATTTACAACCTAGACAGTCGGTTTGTTTTGAAGCCCCTGAACTTTGGTAGACTTTGCCCTCTGCATGCTTCTTCCATAAAGATTACACAGCTGGATAATAACAACTTTTTCATCATATACAAATAGCCAATGCCATTAAGCTGCCTGTCTCTTTCTTTTATCATTTTTGTGGATAGCCCTATAAAAATAAATTAAACCAAATAAAAAGTAATGCATCTAGATCAGTAGTACATCCTGAACATCTGGGTGAATATATTTATTTGTGGATTCTTTATCTTCAGCAATGATAGCAGGAGCCTGGTTATTACCCTTATAGTCTTTCATTGAGGGTCTCAAGAAGAGTTATCTGAATTCAAAAAGAAATGGGAAGAGGATACCTGAATAATTTCCTGGCTTGCTAGCTCAGAGCATCTGTTTCATATTTAACAGAAGTTAATCTGTAGGCTGTAGCAACCTGGAGATATCCATTTCCAAACAAAACTAGGGTTAATGCAATAACATGTTATAAATAGGTCATATCCCAAAACAAATTTGATGTGAGTCATCCTTAGTGGAGTATAAGCCATTGTGTTTTACCTTCTTTAAAATTCAATGTTTAAAAGACTACACTGTCTATTAAGTGTATATATTCTTTTTAAGCTTTGGTTTTCTCTATTGCCCTATATGTAATGGGCTGGGTGGGTTGGATATAAGGACTCAACAGCATTTTTCAGTGACCTTAATAGGAAACGATGGTAAGAACAACTCACAGAGACACTACGTTTAAGAGTTTTACTTCTAAACAGTCTCCTCAAATTTCTGGTATTGGGAGATCAGAGGTACCAAAGGAATTGTAGTATGTTGCTGTAACCTGAGTATAAACTGCATATGGTTAAACAGTCTGCTTTGAAATTATTGTTTTAAACCTTACAGAGGAACCACAGATGAAGTCTTTGAACAATGACAAAAAGCACCCTGCCCACAAATCTCTACCTGCTTCCGTGAAGGCTTCTGCTTGCTCCTCTTGACATCTCTGACCCCATGTTTTCATCCCACCAAAGTGACTTGGAGGTTCTTAGTCGCTTTGGTTTTCTGCCTTCAAGTCACTGCTTGATGCCAATGGGGTGTGATTTGAAAAACAATCAAAGCTTTGGGAACTGGTTAAGCACTCATGAAAATCTCGACACCAACTCAATGAATAGTAAAATTAAATAGGACAAGTGAGGCTGGGCGTGGTGGCTCACGCCTGTAATACTAGCACTTTGGGAGGCTGAGGTGGGCGGATTACCTGAGGTTGGGACTTCAAGACCAGCCTGGCTAACATGATGAAACCCCGTCTCTACTAAAAATTACAAAAAATTAGCTAGGTGCAGTGGCATGTGCTTGTAATTCCAGCTATTCAGGAGGCTGAGGCAGGAGAATCGCTTGAACCTGGGAGGCGGAGGTTGCAGTGAGCCAAGATCATGCCACTGCACTCTAGCCTGGGCTACACAACAAGACTTCATCGCAAAAAAAAAAAAAACAACCAACCAAACAAACAAACAAAAAACACAGGACAAGTGACAAGTGAGCAGATGGTAAATCAACAAAGACTAATGTGAAAAGTGATGTTTACATAAATAGCAGCCTATTTAATCCCTTGAAATATGAATGTAAAGACTTCAAGATGTTTACAACCTTGGCTGTGTCAAGTCCCAGGTATTTCAAGGGCTTCCAGCATCTTTCTAATGTTTTACCCCCCACATCTTTTAAAGCAGGAAATAAGATAATCATTTTCTTTCTCAAGGTGAGATTTAAAACTGCCCTTAGCTCTTGCTTAGAATTGGAATACGTGTTCTTCTTGACCCAGCACAACAACTATAACTCTCTAAAAATAACAAGTTGTTTTCTGGCAGCCTCTAGAACAAAACTGAATCACATCAGAAAGTCTCTGAAGAAAAGGTTTCAGAAGGCATTCTTGGAAATAAACAGAAATGTACTTGGTAATAAGAAAAGGAATGGATCTGGCTTAACGACATACAACGTGTGTGTGCATATGTGTATTCCCCTTCTTCTTACACCACACCTTTTTAAAAAATTCTCAGATTCATTACACATTAATTGCCAATCTTCTACTTGTAATGAGAATAAAGTTTGTGTGCTTTGATGTAAAAGTTTGATACTTGAACCCTAAAATTATTTAAAGAATAACATCAGCTTCAGCAGACAGATATCTTGGCACTGTCATAATTTTAAGTTCTGTGTTTGCAACTGAAAAATTCAGAAACTGACCCATTTTAAGGTGGGAGGATAGGGTTTGCATCAAAGAAAGGTAATTATTTGCCCTCTCTCAAGTTCAGGGAGCATGCTAGACCCTACCAGAAGCATAGGGAGATAGTCAGAGAGGGAACTTGACTTCACCAAGCATTTTGGTGTTCTTATTGGTACAACTGTGCATTTCCCAGACTTTCTTAGATTTGCGACAACGACATGACTAGTTCTGGTCAATGGGGTGTGGGTGGGAGTCAGGAAGGTCACCTCCGGGCCTGGCCCATAAGTTCCCTCAAAATCGTTCATGCTGTCTCTTCTCTCATCTGCCAGCAGAATACAAAAGATTAAATGGAAGGCTCTGGAGCCCTGAGGAATAGCAGTTACTAGACTGAAGGAACCTGAGTTTCTAGATTGCGATGTTGAGCAGAGTCCCTGCTAACCCAGGAAAACTCTGATGTGAGAAAGAAGAAAACCTGGATTGCACTAACTCACCAAGATTTCGAAGTTTAGTTGTTCGGCGATGAACTTGTCCTGAACAATATAGAGGAACAGTGGGAAATATATGGAGTTTGCTTATGAGAAGCTATGGTAGGCAGGATTTCAAGATGTCCTTGTGATCTCTGCCTCCTTGTGTTTCTCCCACGACTATGTCATGTTCCACAGCAAAAGGGATTTTGCAATGTATTAAGGGTACTGAACCGTTGACCTTAAGATTGTGGGATTATCTGGGTGGGCCTAATTTCATCACATGAGCCCTGTAAAAGAAGTGAGTTTTCTCTATTTGGTAGCAGAAGAGGCAGTCAGAGACGTCTGAAGTGTGAGAGGGATTCAGTAATGAAATGGAGAAGGTCACATGGTAAGAACCTGAGAGTGGCTTCTGGTAGCTGAGAGTGGTCTTTGGCAAGATAATGGAACCTTAGTCCTAGAGCCTCAAGGAAATTAATTCTGCTGACAATCTGAGGGAACTTTGAAACAGATCTTTTCCTAGTTGAGCCTCCAAGTAAGGATTCAGCTAGCTAGCTGATACTTTAATTTGAGCCTTATGAGTCTCTGAGCAGAGGACCAAGGGAAATAAAGTCAGGCTCCTAATGCATGGTGATGATGACATGATAACTGTGTTTTGTTAAGCTACTAAGGTTGTGGTAATTTTTAATGTAGCAATAGAAAACTAATGCAGAGGGTGAACAGTGCTGTGTCTAAGATATGTGGCAAAATCAGGGTTGATCCACGCTGGTGTTACCATCCAAGGAACTGGATCTGGTGAGCAGAATGTGGCAGCCGGAGGCAGTGTGATGGTGACAGTCACAAGGAGATGGGTTCTGGGGCTGCAGTTTGAGGGTTGAAGCAGCTGCTGTGGATTTAAGGATCTGAGAACTCAGGCACAGAAGAGGAGGTCTGGCAAAATCTGGGCAGAGGAGTCTGGCCCCAAGAAATGGCCTGGGGTCAGAGATTGAGTCTAAATCTCAGTGTCAAGAACTGAAGTTCATTTAATTTTTTTTTTTTAAAGAAAATTCTCATTTAATGAACTAGGCTGCTGGTTTTGAGATATTTACTTATTATTTTTTCATGATTCTTCAGAATTATCTCAGAGGAGTCTGAGAGGCTGAGCAGACATAGCCTTGGTGTCCCATTTCTGTTTTAGCCAGGGCAGCCCTGTGTGTAGGTATTTATATTTAGGGTTCCATATGACACCGCTCTTGGAAAAAGATCTTCATTACTAAGACTGTTAGAAAATGCCTAATTTAGGGAAAAGCCAAGTATCTTTGGGAAAATGTGGGGGCTTCTCCTACATAAGGAAGCAAGGCTAACTCTAGACCCCAAAAGAGAGGGCTTGGTTCTCATTGGCTCAGGTTCTGGCTGGCATGAGACTGAAGGATAAAATACCCCAGGCAAGGCTGGGCAGTCAAGGACTGGACAAGATCTTGCTTGGCTTTAAAGGATCCCCTACACAATCCTCAGAGATGGAAGCACAATAGATATGGATACGTAAAAATATTATATACAATACACATTATACACATATATACAAATATACGTATATGTATAAAATATGGATTTCCTGACCTGCTCATCTAATCTGGCTCATTTTGTGTCAATTCCAGTGTCTTCATTTCTAATAAATATTTATTAAATACCTGTGTGTGCCAGGCCTTGAACTTAGACCTGGGGATCCAGAAGTAAGAACAAGAAGGGAGAGAGAGGGAAACAAGATAATACATGATCACATCAGGTTCAGACAAGAAAACAAGTTTGACTTTCTGATTGTGGCAATTCCATGGGAAAGGAGCAATGTGATCTCCAGTTTGACATAGGGCTGCTATGCAGGAACAGCACCCTGGAGTGACCAAAAATAAAGGCAGCAAGCACCTGGAAGCCCAGGCCTCTGTCTTTTAACTCAGTTAATGAGATCTTTGGCATAACCATGTATACACATGAAATTTTCTCCTCCTCAGTCTCTAATTGTACCAATTTAGTTGCCATTAAGATTATTAGCATAATTCTACTTTAATTACTGACAACTGTACCTGGTGCAATGAGTGAACCTCCTGGGCAACTTCCTGAAAAGCACAGTTGCTCCATCACCGCTGGGTAAGGGTGATCATAAGCTTTGCCAAGCAGAGAGACAAACACCTTATCATGCGTCCAGGTGTTCAATGATTTGAAATCTTATATCAGGCTTTGTTTCAGAATTAGTCTACTTCCCCCTGATTAGAGTGTTTTAGTTATTTATTGCGGCATAACAAACCACCTCAAAACTTAGTAGCTTAACACAGTAATTTGACATTATCTCTTAGCTCTTGCTTGGAGGTCTCCCATGTGGTCACCTTCAGTTGTCAGCTATGGCTGGAGCCATCTGAAGGCTTGACTGGGCCAGATGCCCAGATAGTTTCTACATTCACAGGTCTGGCACTCGGGTGAGTATAACTGAACAATTGAGCTTAGCTGAAACTGTTGACTTGGGTGTCTACACATGCCCTTCTCAACTTGTGGTCTCAGTGTGCTCAGGCTTCTCACGCAGCAACTCAAGGCTCCAGGCAGAAGCTGCCAAGTTTCTTTTAACCAAATGTCAGAAGTCAGGCAGTGTTATTCCCTGCACATTCTATTAAGTGAGTCACAGAGCTAGCTCCGGTTCAGGAGGAGAGAACTACAAAAGGGCATGAACGTGGGAGACATGATTCATTGAAAGGAGACACCTTTGCAAAGTAGCTATCATATTAGCATCTTCAGCATTTTATATGAACTCAGGTAAAAACCTGAGGGATTGTAAAATCCCCAAACCTCATTGCGAGTAAGCTGATTATGAGGGTCATTTAGTATAAAGTGCCCATGCTAGCTGAAACCTCTCTCAATGAAACTGACTAAAACTTTATCTGTCAAGCTTATGAACTTTACTATTTCTGGTTGAGCCCCTACCTTCTAGGAAAGTAGACAATTTATTCTGAATTGGAAAAATCTTATCTGTATTTTACTTGAGCAACTTTTTCAACAATAAAATCCCACTGATAAGTTTTAAAAATAAAGAGGCAAGAGAATCACAGTTTCCTATGGCTACACGAGTGACTTCAGATTTGACTTTGTCAGTTTGTCAAACTACAAATGTTAAGGAGGGCCTCGTGTATGGTAAGCAGCCCCTCTGTGAGGTGCTTGGGAGGAAGAAAGGACACTTAAGCATGGTTCCTGTCCTGGATGAGCAGGCAAGTCCTGAACCCAAAACTTAGGAGTAAGGATTTCTCTGGCAGCCTAAAATTTAGTTGAAAAAGCAAAACATTGCATATACAGAAGAATAGAGTAAAAATTGCTACATAGTGGAGTACATGTAGATTTTATGGCTTTCCAATTATTTTTCAACTTTCAGTTTTATATGGGAAATAAGCTCATTGGATATTTTTTTCTAGTTGTTGTTGTTTCTGTCTCTCAAGATAACTTTTAGGATAAAGCATTTGTCCTTGACATCTTCATTTATAATCCAGTTGAGTTCTGGTGTGTAGCCAAGTTTATATGTAAAATTGATACCTAGAAGAAAAATAACTTAATTTAATGTCAGAATGACTTGTTCTAGGCTGATGGTTGTTGACAGAACACAAAACATTCTCTGCCTACAATTTGAACAATGCTCAGAATTATTAGGCAATAATTGAATCAAAAAGAGAATTAATCTCCTCCATATGATGAGTACTGTTAGTTCCTTGGGTCACAAAAATAAGAATCAGTTCCTGCCCTCAAGAGAGTCAGCATGGAGAAAAACACAGGTAACACTACTAAAGTTCGTGATATAAAGAGATATAAACAAAGTGCTGGAGGGAAGAATGACTTAACTAGAAGGGTCACTGATGACCTCAGAGCATAGTAACATTTAAGCAGTTTCTTAAAGGCTCAGTAGGATATTGTCAGGCAATAAAAGAAGATTATGGCAGGCAGAGTAGATAGCATGTTTAGGAATGGGATGATAAAAGGACCCAGAACATGTAAAGAAGAGTTAGAATCATGGGAGCTACAGTGTGAGGTGCATTTAGAACTGATGATAGAGGAGGCGAGAGAATAGGCAGGAGTCAGATGGGATATATGGTGTGTTTGCTTGATAAAAGTAGGGTTTGGGTAGTTATGGATTGACTAGAACATAGAGGCCTGAAGAGTTAGAATAAGTCCAGCTGCCAGAAAATATAACTTAGGCCAAAATTCTTCAACTGATCTCTTATTGTTCCACAGCTGACAGCTCAGTCTAGGAGAACAAAGGACAAGCAGGATGCAAGCACCTCTAGACAAAGGTTGAAAATGAGCACAAGATCAGGGTAAAAAAACAGAAGCTCAAGAGGCAGGAAAATAAATCTGTCAGCTGCCTGCAGTCACATGGGACTAGACCTTAAGAGGGGGAATTGGCTGGGCGCGGTGGCTCACGCCTGTAATTCCAGCACTTTGAGAGGCTGAGGCAGGCGGATCACCTGAGGTCAAGAGTTCGAGACCAGTCTGGCCAATGTGGTGAAACCCTGTCTCCACTAAAAATGCAAAAATTAGCTGGGTGTGGTGGTGGGCACCTCTAATCCCAGCTACTCCGGAGACTGAGGTAGGAGAATTGCTTGAACCCGGGAGGCGGATGTTGCAATGAGCGGAGATCGTGCCACTGCACTCTACCCTGGGGGACAGAGTGAGACTCTGTCTCAAAAAAAAAAAAAAAAAAAAGAAGAGGGAGAATTGTGTCCCTCTAAGAGGGTGGGGCTACTTGGCAGTGACTTGATCAGCCAGGAACAATCCAAGAGTCTAGGACCTAGACATCTGATATGGTTTGGCTCTGTGTCCCCACCCACATGTTATCTTGAAATGTAATCCCCACCTGTCAAGGAAGAGACCTGGTGGGAGGTGATTGGATCATGGGGGCAGTTTCTTCCATGCTGTTCTTGTGATAGTAAGCGATTTCTCATGAGATCTGATGGTTTTTAAAGTGTGGCACTTCCCTGTTTGCTGACTCTCTCTCTTGCCATTTGCCACGTAAGTTGTGCCTTGCTTCCCCTTCACCTTCTGCCATGATTGTACGTTTCCTGAGGCCTCCCCAGCCATGCGGAACTGTGAGTCAATTAAATTTCTTTTATTTATAAATTACCCAATCTCAGGCAGTACCTTTATAGCAGTGTGAGAATGGAGTGATACAGCATTCAAGAGCCAATCAAGTTGATTATGTGGTGATCCAGTGAGCCCCAATTTAAAGCTTATTCATAATCCCTACATTGAAAGACTGGCTCTGAGCTATGTTAAAAGGCCAAGCCTAATAAGAAAAATTAAAAACCCCAACCTTCAATGGCTAGAAGCATAAAAAGACCTATAATAAAGCCTAGTTTTTCATAGGCAGCTGTATTAGTCAGGGTTCTCCAAGGAAATAAAGCCAATAGGATGTGTGTATATATAGAAATTTTGTTTTAAAGAATTAGCTTATACTATTATGAAATTCAAAATCTTCAGGTAGGCTGTCAGGCTGGAGACCAGGGAACTGACCGACATCACAGTTCAAGTACAAAAACTGTCTGCTGGCAGAATTCCTTCTTACTTGGGAGAGGTCTGTCTTTTCTTCTATTCAGGCCCTAAGTTGATTGGACAAGGCCCATCCACATTAGCAAGGCAATTTTGTTTACTTAAAGTCCACCAACATAAATGTTAATCTCACCCAAACACATGCTTGTGGAAACATCCAGAATAGTGTTTGACCTAATATCTGGGGACTATGGTCCAGTCAAGTTGACAAGTAAAAGTAACCAATCATGACAGGTGGAGGTTGATGGATGTAAATAAATACTGGAGAGTTAATATTTTATAAAAAAGTTTACACATGGGTAATAAAAACAGAATTTTAAAGATTTAAATTTATTTGCTGGACTGTTCTTCATTCATCCTAAGGTCATATTTAGTAGAATAAGAATTTACGTCTGTGTGTATGTGGTGTGTGTGTGTTTGTGTGTGTGCATGTGCATGTGCATAGGGGGGTGTGTGTGTGTGAGAGAGAGAGTACATATTTTTGTGTGGCGTTCATAAAACTATCCTGGAGATTTATCTCTTTACTTAATTGTATCTGTTGAACCAAGATGATCAAAGGGTGGTCAGTTGATTTATTTTAGCTATCTTTAATGAGTAGTGCTAGATTTTTCTTCTGGTTGACTTGTTGAGCGATATACTAGTGAGAATGTCAGTGCTATGTCAGCCAGTCTCATTGTGTGAAGGCATAGGCTAGAATTACACTAAGTATAATCCATGGATCAGTAGCTCAAATCACTTATAGACCTAATCACTTCAGCTAAATCACTTGTAAGTTCATAAGAAAACAGAATCTTATGTCCCTCCTGACCTGTGAATTAGAACCTGCACTTCAGCAAAGCCCCAGGTAATTCATATCTATGCTGAAATTTGAAAAACGTAGGTTCAGAATAGCAGCCATTGAGTATATTGCTCATGTGACTGGCTCTCCAAAGCATCTTCTTTACTCACAGAAAATGAGAGAAAATACTGTGTTGCAACACCATTTAAAAAATCAATGTAGAACCCTACCAGCCTGAGGCCTCTATTAACAAATCCATCCCATGATGGAGAGGAGAGATCTTGAATCTGAATTACTCTACTATTTACATCACATAATTCACCATTTTGCTATAAACTATATTCTGTTCTTTAACTGCTTTATATGGATATTTTGAAACCATTGATTTACACATTATATGCTAGTTCAAGCTGTTCTGTTGCTCTGATCTAGCCTACAATAAAGGTCTTAAATTTTTTAACCTGGTGTACAAGGCCTTACATAACTTATGCTGCCTTAAGATTTTCTACCATATCTTTTTTACTATGCTTTTAAAGGTTCTTTCATTATTGTTCGTCCTACACAAACACCCTGGTACCCTCTGCCCCACACCATTTACCCTTCTGTAGTCCACATATCCTAAAGTTTTCCAGACATTCTTTCTCACTTCTCACTCTAACTACTGTCTATTCTTATTGTGTCTGTTGTTTCTCTGACACTCAGGTAAAGCTCCCTTTATTTTTATTTATTTTATTTTATTTTTTTTTGAGACTGAGTCTCGCTCTGTCGCCTAGGCTGGAGTGATGGCATAATCTCGGCTCAATGCAACCTCTGCCTCCCGGGTTCAAGCAATTCTCCTGCCTCAGCTTCTGGAGTATCTGGGACTACAGGCGCATGCCACCATGCCTGGCTAATTTTTGTATTTTTAGTAGAGATGCGGTTTCACCATGTTGGTCAGGCTGATCTCGAACTCCTGACCTTGTGATCCACCCATCTCAGCCTCCCAAAGTGCTGGGATTACAGGCGTGAGCCACCGCACCCGGCTTCTTTATTTTTATTTGTCCTTTGATGAATAGATGCTATCTCCTCCTATGGAATTTAAGACCTGTGGAAACAAGGGCCGAGTCTCACATTTCTTCATTCCCATCGCCTAGTACTCTGCCCACAACAGGGGCTTAATTACCATTTGTTTATAGTGTAGTATGGCTGTGAAGAATAGACGATTGCTTCTCCATATACAGGCATATTATAAGGAAACCCTGAATAAAATGTAATTGTTCTAGTGGAAAAACTTTGCATGGCATAAACATTATCCAACTCTTTGCCAATGACCAACTAAACAAACTCTTCCTATTAAAATAAAAAACATCATTCTGTATTTTCTGTTACACTTTAATTCACTTCTCATTTTTATTTTGTTGAAAGGAAAGACACATGTAGTTTAAAGACATACAGTAAAATATAAAACTCTTCTTTATGAAGTTTCCCCTCAAATATATACTTTACATTTTTCATTTGATGACTTCTAATTTCCCTTTACCTTTTCAGTTCAATATCTGAGTATTTTACTTCTCAATGACACAAAACACTCACTTTCTATGAAGATCAAATTATTGCACGTTTTTCTAATGGGACAAAGCGTAAAGTTTTCAAGATATGATTTTGTGATAATTTCTTAAGGGGAAATGCTCTCTATCTAAACAGACTTAATAAAAGAAATCCTGAGATCACTTACAGACACAATACCTTTAATTTTAATGACCAAAACCAGATTATATGATATATTGGAATTCCAGAAAACCCTCTAAAAATGTGAATTCCACTGTAATTATAAAATACTTGGAGATCACCACATGAACTGCAAACATATTCTTTTGCTTTCTCCTGTGCCAGTAGATTTAAGAAATTCATAAGGAATCTCTTCAAGGACATAATATCCTAACATTAATTTATTGAGTACACCATATTGAAACCAAATGCTGGTGTACTGCATGCCTTTAAACATGACCTTGAAATAACCTTGCCTGAAAATGTTCTTCTGGGCTCTATGTGTAATGTTGTCTTGACTACACCGCCAGCTTCCTATCTCTGAGCCTTGATTCCCTTGCCCCCCATTTACCAGAATTCACTCTGAATCTAAAAACAGAGGAATGCAAGTCTGATCATGCCCTTCCCTTAGGATACTGTCCAACTTTAGCAGAGTTACTAGAAACTAGACCATTTAAAGTCTATCTTTGTTCAGTCCTTTAGCTAGATCTCTCACCATTTCCTCTGTTATAATCAATGATCAGCCATACTATGAGGAACATTTTGCTATTTTGTGGACATATCATGTCGTCTTTTTTCTCCATGCCTTGGCAAAGTCCATTCTCAAACACTCCAATTCTCTCTTTACCCAATCTTTATCAAACTCGATGGTTCTCCGTCCTGACATTATCACTCGAGGTGCTCAAAAACAACAAAGCAAAACAGAAACAGATGCCTGGGTCCCACCTTCACCAATTAAATGTTATTTCCTGGTCTCAAAGTTTATTGAAATATTCCCAGATCAGCTCATGTATAATCAGGGTTAAGAACTCCTGAAGCTAAGTTTTTATTTTCCTTTAGAACTTCTCCTGTCTGTCTCTTTTTCCAGATTGTTTTCCTGGTTCCCCAAGGCAGGGTTGGGTGCTATTTATTTATGTATTATATTATTTCATTTATTTTATTTTTATTTTATTTTATTTTTGAGACTGAGTCTTGCTCTGTTGCCCAGGCTGGAGTGCAGTGGTGCCATCTCGGCTCACTTCAAGCTTCACCTCGTGGGTTCACACCATTCTCCTGCCTCAGCCTTCCAATTAGCTGGGACTACAGGTGCCCACCACCACACCCAGCTAATTTTTTTGTATTTTTAGTAGAGACAGAGTTTCACTGTATTAGCCAGGATGGTCTCGATCTCCTGATCTCATGATCTGCCCGCCTCGGTCTCCCAAAGTGCTGGGATTACAGGCGTGAGCCACCGTGCCAGGCCTTATTTTAATTTTTTATGGTTCTCTTAATTTTATCATTCAAAAAATATCTATTGATGACAACTATGTGCAGACACAGCGCTAAGTGCTTGGGTAATTGTGATGAAAAAAATTTATCTGTTTTCACGAAGCTTAGTGTTTAGTGAGGTGGTAGGAATAATCAGCTATTCACACAAATTGTACATTGTGACAAGGGCTGGGAAGCAAAAAGACAGGATGCTCTGTAGGAGCAGGTGGATGGAAGGTTAAGGAAGACATCTCTGATATTTATATTGATACATAAAGAATAAATGGGTATTATTACAGCCAGTCAGAGAGCAGTGGAGAGGGAGAACATTCTGGACCTAAGAAAGAGTATATAAAAGGGCTCTGGAATGGTGCACTAGAGGAACTAAATCAGAAGACTGAAGCATGGGTATTGGAGGAGAAGTGGTATGAGATGGGGCTCTAAAGACGGCAAATTCACATGGGACTTGTATTTTATCTTAAGTGCAATGTAAACCAGTACAAGATATTTTAAGGAAAAGAGAGAAATAAATTAACATAGATAAATTAAAAATAAAAAATTAATATTAATGCACAAAAACACATAAAAATAGTTCTGACTTTATTGAAACTGGATTAGAGTGCTGAGATAATGCCTAGCACAATGCAAGTGCTTAATAAAGACTACCCATTATTACTACTGTGATTAGTCATTAGTTTATTCACCAACAAGGACATTACCTTTGATGCTAAGAATACATTGTCTGGGGAGGAGAGAACATGAGAAGATAGGTAAATAGGCAATTACTATTCAGAATAATAATTCCTCAGCAGATAGGAGGAATACCCAGTTAGAGGATTATGGCAGCAATCTCAGAAAAAGATACTGCTGACTCCTTGGTCAAGCAGTATCTTGACCTTGGTGGGCCAAGGATTCAGTAGTATAAATGGAAAGAAGTGGAAAAATTTGAGGTATATTTTGTAGAAAGACTAAGCAGAGCTTAGGATGGATCATGTGTTTGGGCTAAAGAGGAAGGAGTGGTCGTGGAGGGCTCTGAGGTTTCTTCTGGGTAAGGAACTGGGTGAGTAGAGATATGTTTCCTGAAAAATAGAATAGAGAAGGAGTAAATGCATTGAATAACTAAACACAAGAATGCATTGTTGAACGTTTCACATCCAAGTTGCATATGAAAAATTCACATGGACATTTCAAGTAGGTAGTTGTCTGTCTTAAAGCTGTCTGCATGTACTTTATTAGAAACTACAGTGGACACTTCGTAGGTGCTAATTGAATGGAAATTGTTATAAAGTGCTGCTTTCTGAAATGCTCTTCTTTATAAGATTATTATTGGGGTTATTATTATTAGCCCCTGAAATCTTGACAAAGAGTTACTTGCAGGGCATGTATTGCATTTTCTATTTTCCGGTCCTTCCTCCTTCTGAGGTTTTCTTTGATCCCCCAGGTAGTGCCGTGCCTCTTCTAAATGACTGAAATGACTGCATAAAGATCATGGCTTCTATCTTTATTTGCTTGGTTTTTACTTATGTATTTTTTTCCACCATGTAGCATTCAGCAGAAGAGAATACTTTTTTGTTTATAAATGTATTGTTTATAAGTATTTATTGTTTATAAATTTTGTTACTAAAAATTCTAATAATTTTATGATGGTAAATAATTGATACTTTAGACTCAATTCTCGAGATTTAAAATAGGAAAAGTAAATCCACGTTGGGGTTATTTTTCACATATCTTTTCCCTCATTAGCAAAAATACAAGCAAGTTAACACAATTTTAACCCATCTGCTTGCTCAGTAGACAGTACTTGAAGAAAGCGTCTGTCGCAGGTAGCGGCTATCTGGGGCCAGTGGCGTCAGTGGTTAAGTAGGATTTACTAAGACAGTTACAGGTAAAGAAAGGCAGGTTTATTAGGAAAAGTATGAAAATACATTACAAGGGTGCAATGGGCCAATCAGCAAGAGAAGAGCTGACTGCACGGAGACAAAGGCTTGCTGGGGATTTTATAAAATGGTGCTTATGCTGTGTGCTGAAGAGTGCTTTGTGCAGTACTGATAATGCCAAGGCTGCAGTGGGCAGATGTATGTATTTTTTTTTTATCAGCCTAAGGTATGGTGATAGCTGGGAGCAGGAAGATTGTGAGTTATTTGCATGGGAGGGCTATGTGTCCTGGACCGTGGAGAAAGGCAGACTTGTAACTTATCTACTTTCTCTCTGCTTTTTCCTGCTCCCACCCACTTGATTCCTTTTTCCTAATTAGGACTCCACATTTCCTATGTGTCTTAAGTTAAAGAAAGCTGGGAAAGTAAAATTACTTTGCTCTTAAATGAATATAAATGTAATGGCCAACTTTTGACAACTGGATTTTCAGCTAAGAGTCTGAATGTGCTGAATATCTTAGCTTCTTCAGATCCACTCTTTTTTCTGTCCTGCTCTGTGTTCCAGGAGGCTGTAATCTAAAGGCTGGCCTCTTTGTCCCTGGCTTTCTTTTGGAATTGGCCAGTGGGGAACTCTGGCAGTGAACTGGAGGGTGAGAAGAGAGAGTTGTGGTATTTGTTGCCTCCATTTCCTCCCTGCCTGGGCACTGGCTGGTAGTGGCTGTGCTCCTCCACCAAATATCGGCTGCAGCAGAGTGGCCCTCTTCCACCAACCACAGACATCATCACATTTCAGCTCCACCCCTCACCTCTTCAGGCTTCAAGGTGGCCATGGATCATTGCTGCTGACTCTGGGAAGCTGCCCCATTTTGCCTGTGAGGATGGTGTTGTGTGTCAGAACCCACTCCAGCATGGAGGCTCTTATTCCTCCAGCTGTGAAGAAAGTTGCCCTTAGTGAAGAGCCACTTCGGCCCATGTTTCCAGGGTCAGCAAGCATCCAGTGACTGGCCTATCTGGGGATGAATACAAAGGCTTGGCCTTTTGTCTAAAAAGGAATAATTTTCAAGGGCCATCCAGCTTCAGAGCTCCCTGTGGGATAGCCTCACATCTTTGTTGTGATTGCAACAAGGTTCACCTCCTAGTTCTGCTCAGTTTTGCTTCCCCCACCTTCACAAGTGTTAATACCATGGGCACTCCCCAAGAGACTTTCTACAAGAAAATTTCATCTCAGACTCTCTTTCCCCCAAGACACTACCCACATCTTTAATACATCTTTTCACTAAAACCTCTTTAATCACCCTCTTTGAGTATGCTATTTGCTTCTTGATGAGACACTGACAGATATACTAATTGTTTTCAAATCAGGGCATCTGATAAAATCTTGCTTTGTTCCACCTAAACTTTCTTCCAGCAAATTTTTTGGGAGCAGTGGGAGAGAATTGTTACTCAGGGTTAATCTGGACCATTGAGGAAGAACTACCTAGTAAAGTAGGAGAGACAGAAACCTGAAGATAATGACCTGACCACCTTAAAATTTATACCAGCATATATCATCATGATTCAACTCTTTGGTCTATATAACAATAAATATAATTTTAACAATAACAATAATAAATTCTACATGTTTACTTAAAAGTAAGCAAGATTTATGCTTTGTCTTAATGGTCTTGACTGAGTCAATGTTGAATACATTATAAGCAGAGTCTCAAGAAAACAAATCAGGAAAAAAATTATTAAATAATTGTGTGGGATTATTGGATTCATAAAATAATAAGTTGATTAATCTTGTTTACACTTGAATTGGTTGTGATACCAATTCAGCAATTATTTTTGTCCTATGTAATAGCCAGCTATGTTCCATTATCTCCTGGGAACACAGAAGAATGAGATTCAACTGCACTAGCCAACTCTCCAGCCAATACAGGCAACGTTCTGTGATCTAGAAACATTGCTAAGAGTGTCTGCAAACTCTTTCCCTGGAAACCTCAGAAAACAGACAAATGTCTGTCTGTCTTGGATGGCATAATTGCAGTGCTGTGCTGCTTGCAATGGGTCTGCACTAAGTGACCTCACAGTCCCCATAGCCAGGACGTGGTAACTTCAGTATTTTGAAAGATTGAGAATAAGCATTCCTGTTTCTTAAGGGGAAAAAAGGGGCCAATCAGAGACAAGGGTGGCTTGCTTAAACTGAGTCTAGTGTGGAAATGAGTTCCTGCCTTTCCCCAAATGGAATTGGTAGGATATTACGCTTCCTTTTTAGAAATCTAATAATCAGCATGTGAGCTTAGCGTCTTCACTCCTCATCTGTGTCTGTTACCAGACAGTTCATCTTTTAAGGTAAATGAAGTTGTTCTTTTTTTAATGAGGCATTAGAGTGACCTTAATCCCTCTAGACAGACATTCCCAGGATATTTTTAAGAGGTGGCCAGGGAAGGAGCGTGTGATTTTTGGCAGCCTGCTGACCTCAGCATGACCTGCATTAGAACGCCCCATGGAAATGCTGTGGCCTCCCTGGGCCTGGAGTTCAGCTGATGACTCACCAGGGGCCAGGCAAGCATGAGTCATTCCACATTGCAAATGGCACTGAATGAATGCCAGTCTCTGTTTTCTCTCTAGTCTTGTTCTAGTCAGTCTTTACAGAAAGAGAACAGCAACCATTTGCTGGTCACACTTACATCTCAAATGAATCCCAACAAATGATGTGTCATTGAGGATAATACATGTTGCATCTACATATATACCCTGAAAAATAACATTTAACTAAGCAAGAAGGAAAATATTTAGAATAGAATTCAAATATACTAATTCGATTCTCTGTGTCCCATTTCTGATTTGAACAGAGCCGCCCATTGTTACCTGGTATGCAATTTTAGATCCCTGCATTCCTGTTGTTCCTAACAATGGCTTGAAGTTCCTTGCACCTTAAATGGTTTTCCTCCCTCTTTATCAGCAGTGAGAGTTGATAGTCGTCTGCTTGTGTTCTGAAACCTTCTTTGCAAATTGATTACAAATAAGACATACCCAATTAACAAGATTGTGTGCATTGAAAGAAAAGCTATCCTTTTGATGATTTGTGGGAAATGAGTGTGTGTGTGTGTGTGTGTGTGTGTGTATAGGGAGTACAACGAAAACAAGAAGAAACTAATCTCTGCATGAGATTTTGGATGTGCAGAAATCCATGTTGGAACTTGCTTGAGCCAGCCAAGTAAGGAACAAAGAGAAAAATATCTTATTTAATAGCTATCTTCCTGGTTTTCTCCCTTGCTTTTAACAAAGTATATCATTATTTGAATTATAGGATAATACATGCTTATTGTAACAATTTCAGTCATGAGCAAGTAAAACTGGTCATTTCTTTTCCTCTGATGAATGTTCAGTTTGCTTTCGGTTTTCCCAATTACACACAGTGTTACAATCAATATTCTTTCACGTGTATCTCTGTATATTGGTGATTTCATTTCTCTTGGCTAGCATCAGGACAGAATTCAAAAGGTTGCATATTTCTGACAGACTAGGTTCTCAAAAGGTTGTGGAAATTTATAATCCCATCTACAGTATTAAGAATCCCAAATTCCTAATCTCACCAACTTTGAAAGCTATTAACCTTTCAAAATTGTTGTCCATTTGAATAGAAAACATGCTATTTTGGGGGTATTTAATTTGCAACTTCATTTATACTTACCATATCTACTGCTTTTTTTTTAATTTAAAAAAGGAATGTGACACACTGAAACAAACTCAAATATTATGGATGTCACTTAAGAATAAAGGAATGGCATTTTTCTATTCACAGATTAGATGTGAAGGAGAGAAACAGTAATATTAAACAAAGGAAAAGATAAGTAAAAACAGTATTTAGTTGGAGATAAATTGAGAAACTTCTTATTCATATCACAGTTGATGTTGTTCATTATTCTATGTGAATTGTGAACTTAATTTGGAAAATATGTACTGATATATTACATATTAAAAGCTTTGTTTTTGTTTAAAAATGTGCTGAATAAATTTTGTTAGTGAAATATATTAAGGTGAATACAGAAGAGCTTGTGTGTTCTTCCTTTTGTTTTAAAGTCATATTTCTTGGGTTCAGAGTGACACATCAAACAGAGGACTTCAGGTGCCCGAGGCAGTGGTTCTCCATCTTGGCTACATGTTGGACTTGCCAGGAGTCACCTGGCAAGCTTTATTGGCTACTGATGCCTCCATCCCACACTCCAGAGCTTCGGATTTAATTAATCTGGGATGTAGCCTGATTTGGGGATTTTTAAAAGCTTCCAGGTGATTCTGATGTGCAGCCAAGGTTGAGATCCACTGATCTACAGGATATCTTTATTTCACCCTATTTCTTATCCTGCAAGAAATTAAGAAAATTGAACAAAGGAGATTTGCATTATTAATGAGGCATAATAAAATACAGCTTATGACAGAAAAAGCTACACAGCTTTTGCTACTTTCAGGGGACCAGTTTACCAATGCAAAAAACAAAAATCCTTCTCCCATAATGATGCAAACTCTCTTTTGCTCTCTCTTACACACACACAAACACTGTTTTCATTCTGATAGATCATAATGGCTTGTTTGTCTTGCCCTTGAGTTGCATAAGTTGATCTATTTATCCAGGGAAAAGGTACTGACTTTCTATCTAAAGAGATACTGGGAAAATGTCTCAGCTAAAGGAAAAAAAAAAATAGCCACAGCAACACATCACTTTCTGCTATGGAACAATGTTACCCAGACAGGCCAACCCTGATTTTCCTGCTTTCTGAAGTCCAGCCAGCAGGCAAGTGCCCCACCTTCTTTTTGCCAGAAATTGTAGGGGCGATTTGATTCCAGTACGTGCTTTGAGCAGTGAAATGGGGCTCTGGTGTCCTCTTGAGCGGCAGCCTTCCAGTGTTTCATAAGCCATGAAAATGCCTCCCCAAACTCAGACACCTGTGTAGTTCCTGGGTCCTGGCCTATAGTTTCATCTGTGTCCTCATTATCACAACACCAGCCCCTGCAAGCCTGTAAATCCCAGGGTGAGGAATGGGGCAAGAATAGGCGGTCGGCGACTGTGTGCCAATGGCAAGAAGGCAGAGGAAGGGAGGCTCCATCTACCTGTCAAGACCACTACCCCTGGGGCCTGTCACAGCTGACACCCATTCCTGTGTGTCTATTCAGTTAAAAGTAATAAATTTTATCTTGTTTAGGAGACAGGTGGTGGAGATTTTTACTTTTGTTTTTGGCAATGAAGGCCCGTACTCTGGAGACTAGGGATTAGGTCATATACAAAATCTAGAACCAGATTGCTTTGTAGCCTTTCCCTTCTCTGTCCTTCTGAGGGCCATGCATCTGATAGGTAGGATCTTCTGGACTCCTAATCAGACAGCCTTCCCACCTCCTTGTCCCTGGCATCTCAGCCAAAGGCACACTTTGAAGATGGACCATTCCCTCTGAAGTCCTAAGGTGAAATAAATATAAACCAGGAACTTTACTCTGCAGACTGCCCTCTGTCTTTGCTAATTGGGATAATATTACTCACGGTTCCTTTGTCTTGCACTCTCTGGAGAGGTAGGAGGTGAAAGCACTGTTACGTCTATCACTATTGGGCAACTGAAAGTGAACCCCTTTAGCTACTGCAGTGCCTCAAACTGTTTGGAGAAAGATGATAAAACAAATTTATTTGGAAAAACATATTCTTCCTACAATTTAGAAAGTCAAGTAAATGCATTTTCTTCATCATTTTGTTACAGAAAGCTGTAGGATAGTTTTAAAGGATATCATTTTCTCGAGCTGCAGTTTCTGTCTGTTCTGCTGTGTTTTTGTGAATAATGAGGCACAGCTGAGGAGCAGGCCCCTCACACAGGCAAGTTAAGGTCAGCACCCCAGCCTTTTGTTAACTTTCCCAGTTGGTTTGTCCCTGGAGCTTCCCCTTCTGGGTTGAGATTGGCTATTTTTCTTGTTTGTGCTGTTTTCTTGTATTCTTTTTATCAAATTAAAATTGTTTTCTTTTTTACTTAAAAATTATTAATCAACTCGGCTTGCATCCAAGGAAGATAAGCAAGCCAAGATGAGTGTATATTCAAGTTTGGGGCCTGTAATTTTGTCTTCTATGCACACTGGGCTGAAATTTCACAGGAGGGATGAGTCTTCCATATGCATGATTGTATAAATAGCATCGCTTTGTAATATGGGAGTGTAGTGGCCTTAAAATAGCTAAACTGGAATATGTAATGATAATGCTAGTTTTTTAGCTTTATACATCTGTGTAGAGTGAACAACATCTTATTATGTGTACGTAATGTGTTAACAAAATGCCTAGCAGACAATGGTTGGCTTTGCTTGGAGGAGAACAAGTATGTATGACAGAGGCTTGGCACATTGGCATACAGAGGAGCAGAAATTAGATAAGAAGTCATAGTGCTGGGGAGGCAAGATAACATCCTTAAAACAGTTCAGCCCAAAGCTGGCTGGACACGCCATAGAAAAGGGAGAAAATGAATCTGAAAGGCTACATGCCAGATGGCTAAAGTCTAAATAACAGTTTTCTACTGTCCAGGGCTATTCATTTGTTAGCCCTAGAAATTTATCTCTTAAAAACATTTTATCCAGTAACTTTTACTTGAGTTTAGTTTTTTTTTTTCTTTTTTTCTTCGGAGAGGATGGAGTCAAGTGACTTGCCAGCCATGAGACAGAGTGAGTGTGTTTGGATTGAATACAGAAGCCAAAGTCAACTTTTTTTTCTTTCTTTTTTAAATAACAGGATGGAGTTCCACTCCTGCTTGGAGTAGAAGGCCAGGCCAGGGATCTTTATGTTAACATGATTTCCTTAACCCTTTAAAGCCTTGAAGATAAAACTGAATCCATTGTTTGTGCACTATTTACCGATAGAATATCTTGCTAAACTCTGTATAATGAGTAAGGTATCCATTTCTCACTGTACTGTTTTAATAAGTAATTCATTCACTTTTATTGGTAAGAGAGTCCACATGCCATACTATCATTTTGACTGGAAGAGCCAAACTTTGTATCTTCCTTCCATATATACCACTGGCCACATCCTTTCCAAGATTCAAGGGCAACATCTCTAATTAAGATTTTAACCTTTAACCTAATCTTAGCACAGAAAGGAAGCAGAGTACCATAAGGCAGACGCCCCCTTAGTGTGGCAAATAGGACTTCATTCCCTACAGTCACGAGGTCAAGGGATAGTGATGTTGGTCCCTGATGACCCATGAAACCTCAAATTCTCCACTATGCCCTCGTTTTCTTGTATTAAGTCATGCCAACGGGAACAAGTGTGTAGACATTAGTAAAACTCATAGACCCCCCCTCATGGTCTAGAGGACTCCTTAATTCAATGAATGGAAAATTAAGTTTAGATGAATAAAACCTAAGACTCACTGAATCTTAGAGGTATCATAAGAACAGGGGAAGAAGTAATTTCAGAGGGCCATGAATAATACTTGCATTTTAACAGGAAGTCCAATTCGATTCTGATATTTTCATGTGGAAATGCTTTTAAAGATCAGATTGTAAATAGAAAATACATCACCTTGTGAAAGAGAAACCCTGATTTTTGTTAAGAGAATGAACTAGGCCCTAGAACCTGTGACTTTAAGCTTTGGCAGGATAAAATGACCTATTTTTCATGGTTTTTATTAGGGAAAATTCCTCCGGAATTGTACGAGTATACTTTTGGGGAAAAATATTTTTGTGTTCTACTTAACAGTCTCAATCAGAGGCTCAATGCTAAGGCAGTCCTCATTTGTATACTAAATCAAGAAAAACGTAAGCACTAAACCCAAATTATTGTATTAACTTTTGAAAGGGATATAAAATATCATAAAATTTGTCCCAGGTTCTAATTGTGTTCAGACATTTCTACTGTATTTTAAATTATACATATTAATTTTTTAAAAAATTAAAACATTTAGCAAAAATGGCTATATTAACTTATTACAGGAAGAAATCGAGTTCTATTCCTCGTAACAGAGAAAACAAGCTAAAATTATAATTTTGAAATTCATACTTCCTATAATTTCAAATTGCTATTTTTACTTTCTGTTTATATGGTAGTGCTTGAATATTCATACTTCATAGGTCCTTAGTGTATTTCTTTTTCAGCTTCCTAAGTAAAAGGCACTGAGTAAGCTAAGGGGAGATTTAAATCTAGGTGAATAAAAACAGGCCTGACCTTCCATGGATCTAAGGAAAATGGGCATACAAGGCACCAGCAGGGAAGGGTGAGTGATGCCCTTCACATTCCTGAGAATAATGACACATCTGAATGGAATGCAAATACTCCAGGTGAAGAGGCTGTTCAAGTAGTGACAGGATAATGCTCTCATCTGCACTTCCCATTTATCATCACGATTACAATAATACAATGGCAAAAGCCAGGTGGCTCATGTATCAGCCTGGATTTATTCTTGAGTCCTTTTTTTCCTTATTGTAATATATGAAAAATGGTATAAAAATAGAGAACAGAGACCACAGTGACATCCCACACAGAAGCTGATTTATAAATTACCATATAGTTATTATATAAATTGAAAGTGGCCAGTTCTACAAACAGATGCAATTAAAAGGTGCCTATATGATTTAAGACAACAAAGGCTTCCCCCTCTTTCAACAACAATGTACTCTAAATAGCTACTGTGTGGGCACATGATCCAGCTAGACAATTACGGAGCTCCTGCACACTTCCATAGTGGTGGGTCTAGGAGTTGGTTTGTGACCAAGCATAGCCAATAAAGTCTTCTTGATGTGTGGGCACTAGATGAGATCTTACTTCTGTTTGAATTGTGAGTCCGATGACAGATTTGTGCCGCAAGTAATTATCTTTCCTGCTATATGGGGAAAGGCTATATGAAAATGAAGCCAAGACATGGGGATAAGCATGAAATTGAAAGAAAGAAAGTTTTGAGGGCAGAGCTCCTACATCTACACACGCACCTTTGGATTCCCCAGTGACATAAATGTTTTACCATTTTTTCCAAAAGCCAGTTCGAGTTAGATTTATTTTGCTTGCGATTGAAAGGGTATTAAAAACTTTAAAAGAATTCAGTTGCTGATCTTCGGTAACTTCCCTTGACAAAGCTTTTCTTTATGTCTCTTGTATGCTTCCCAACCTGGGTACTCATGTAATATTGCAGATTTGGGATTGACAATAAAAAAACATAAGATTAAAGATTTATATAAGTTATAGTTTTATTTATAATTCAGCCTGAAATTGGTTGCACAAAGAGTAAATGCTTTAGGATTTTAGAGAGGGGTAGATAACTGGGAGCAAATGTAATTCAAAGAAGGCTTCATGCAGGAAGGAAACATGGACCTGCAATGATGGGGAAGGGTTGAAGAACAGATGGTGAGGAAAGAGAAGAATATTGCAGGTGAGGAGAATAAGAGAAATAAAGGCACAGAGATGGGAGTGAGTCCAACGGAAAATGCCCTGGATAGAAGGATGAGGCTGTAATTGGGCTGGTAGGGAGGCGTCGTTATATGACAAACAGATCTGGAAACCAGGCAAAAGACTTGCGATGTGGTGTGGTAGGAAATAGCAGCCCTTGAAAGTTGTGACCTGATAAAAGGGGTGTTTCGCAAATATTAGTGCCGCTGTGATATGAAAGAATGGCATAAGAAAGTCTTGTTAGGAGGCTATTTACAGCGGTGCTATTTGAGGAAACAATATGAAAACTTGGATTTAAATTGAGGCAGTGAGAATGAAGACAGAGGTGAGAGGGTATAAAGACATTTAAAATGAAAAATAAAAATCCATAGGATATGATTGGGAGGATGAAGTGTGCTTGGAGATGGTTGACTCAGAGTTTTACATTCTTGGTGTCAGGATATATTCCTACTAAATTGTAGGTAAAAGACTGGAATTGGATTCTAGGATATAGTGAAAATGGGACTGGACTTATCAATTGGGAGGAACTCCAAAGAGAAAATAGCAACCAGAGAAAGGATGATGAGAAGTAGAGAGGCAGAGAGAGAGAGAGAGACCCACATTCAAGCAACATAGAAGGGGGCAGAGAGAGAGGCACAGGGCAAGGCAATGGCCAGAATTATGGGGCAGAAGAAGCAAGAAAATTCAGAAAAGCAATAAAGAAGGAATGTTTAAAGAAATAGGATAGAGATCTACATACAATACTGTCATCTTTAAAGAAGTGGTCCCCAAACTTTCATCATTAGTATTTCCTATAGTAGCAAAAATATTTTGAACCTGCACCAAAGGTATTTATTTATTTTAAATCACTTACATTTGTATTCCACTTATTCCTGATTAAATAACATACAAAAATTTGAGTTAAAGAAGAAATTAAAACATTAAATAATACTTTTACAATTCTAAAGCAAACATTTCCCTCCCACTAAAATAATAATAGTAAGAATAATATTAATATTTTTAGTAAAAGCATTGCAGTTTAAATTTTTATAATGGAATTTTCAAAGATAAAAATAAATAGAGGTAATACTATAATTACCCTCCATGGAATCATCATCCAACTTTAAAAATCGATAACATTTTGTCAATCTTGTTCATTTACCCATCCCTACTACTTGATTTTTTGTAGGGGTACTAGAGTATTATAGAGCAAACTCTAGACATCATTTTACCTATAAATATTTCAATATGTATCTTTAATTTATAATCAATTTTAAAAATAAACACAATGTTATATCACACCTAAAATTAGCAATAATTTCTTAATATCGAATACCAGTCCATATTCAGATTTCCCTAATTGTCTCAGAAACATTCTTTAGAGTTGGTATATGTCCAAACCAAGATCCAAGCAA
The DNA here is from genome assembly GCF_028885625.2 of Pongo pygmaeus. NCBI lineage: Eukaryota > Metazoa > Chordata > Mammalia > Primates > Hominidae > Pongo > Pongo pygmaeus. The sequence goes on from NC_072377.2 coordinate 62,998,884, forward strand.
GATCCACTTAGTGTTTAGTTGTTGTGTCTTGTCTCTTTTAATTTCCAAAATCTTTATCTTAAATACATATATATTTCGTTTGTTGTAGAAACCAGGTCATATTTTCTATAGAATATCTCATGTTTGGATATGAATAATTGCTTCTTTATGTTTTGCTTAATTTGTTTCTCTAGCTCCTTATTTGCTATAAACCAATAGTTAGATCTAGAAGTTGTGTCTTTTACTATTGGAATATACCAGAGGATACATATCTATTGACCCACTTTTAACGGTCACTTTAGATTTTAAGATTTATCAGTAGGCTTGCGTATTTGAAACCTTATTGTATTCATCTGTTGTAAAGAACTATTTTACCTAATGATTTTAATATCCATTGATGTCCATTGCTTAGATACCTTATTTTGGGGGCGGGGGGATTGTAAAATCATAACTTAAAAAAATTCTATTCCTCCTTCTGAATTTACAAACTAGAAATCTTCTATAAAAAGAATCATTTGTCAACTACTGGTCACCCCAAAATACGGTTCATATAAGAAATATAGAACATTGTTTGATAATTTCCCTTTGTCATTTTTTCAGAAAATTGAGGTTTTTAAAAAAAATTATTTAATATCATAATGAAGTATAAATTCATGGATTTTTATATATTTTATGTTTTAATAAACTTTAGTTGTTATTATATTTGGTGCTCAAAATTATCACATTGCTGGTGAAGCAGCCTCTCCAATTTGGCTACTAAGTCTTTTTATTAAAACTCATTAGTCTTTACTACCTTTTTTACTGTTGTCTCCAAACATAGCACCCAACATCAACAAGGTGGCCAGGTTCATCTTGTATATATTCTGCTCCAGACCTACAAGCAGCATTTTTCCAAGGATCATTGATCGTTTTTAGTGGGCAACTGTATTTAGAAATCACAAGCTGTGCAATAAGGGTGTTTACTGCTACTGGAATATTAATTCTTCTAGGATTTTTTTATTGGGAGAAGCTATAAGTGTGTGAGTGTATGTGTGTGTATGAAAGAAAAAAGTAACTTGTAAATACATGTTATTTCTAATTCTAATGTAAGAGTAGAGGGTTTTTATTTATATCTTTGGTTATATAATTTCTCTTGCTGAAAATCTTGATTATGAATGGAATTAACCTAATTAAAAACTTTTAAATTTTGGTTTACATTTATGAATCACAGTAGTATCATAATTCCAAGGTCTGGCCATGGGTTCCTTTAATTTAATACTTGGTTCTAGTGGTGTTCACATGAAAAAGATATGAAGAAGTAAGCAAAATCTTTAATGATACACTTAATAATCTATTGTTCAAATTTTTCCATCCTATCCACCAATTACAAAGTTATTTGTTAAAATTCAGTTTGTAAGTTTACTTTGCCCCCAATGTTAACAAAATTGTCAACAAATTGTGCACTCTATGTCATATTCCATATGTATACATATATTCTATATATGTATTCAAATAAAACATACAAACACATTTATTTAGAAGATTTTAACACATTAAAATTATATTTTCAATTATTTTTAGAGTGCAGATGTAAAAGTGTGTGTAAGTGATATACTTACAATATTTTTGGCACCAAAATCGTATAGTGATTTCACATATAATTATATAATAATTTCTAAATTTCAGTTTCAATATGCTTTCACCATAGCATATATTTCCTTTGAAAACAGCTGATTCATTTTTCTTTTTCTTTTTCTTTCAACTTTTATTTTAGATTTGGGGGTACATGTGCAGGTTTGTTACCTGAGTATATTGTGTGATGCTGAGGTTTGAGGCACAAATGATCCTGTTAGCCAGGTACTGATCATAGCACCAGTTTTTCAGTGCTTGTCCCCCTTCCACCCTCCCTCTCTTCTCTAGTAGTTCCCAGTGTCTATTGTTACCATGTTTATATCCGTGAATACCTGATGTTTAGCTCCCACTTGTAAGTGAGAACATGTGGTATTTGGTTTTCTGTTCCTGTGTTATTCTGTTCCTGTGTTAATTTGCTTAGGATAACAGCCTCCGGTTGCATCCACGTTGCTGCAAAGGACATGATTTCATTCTTTTTTATGGCTGCATAGTATTCTATGTGGTATATTACCACATTTTCTTTATCCAATCCACTGTTGATGGGCACCTAGGTTGATTCCATGACTTTGCCATTGTGAATAGTATTGTGGTGAATATAAGAGTACACGTGTCTTTTAGGTAGCACTATTTGTTTTCTTTTGGATATATACCCAGGAATGGGATTGATGGGTTGAATGGTAGCTCTGCTTTAAGTTATTTGAGAAATCTCCAAAGGGTTTTTCACAGTGGCAGAACTAATTTACATTCCTACCAATAGCATATAAGTATTCCCTTTTCTCCACAGCCTTCCCAACATCTGTTGTTTTTTTGACTTTTTAATAGTAGTCATTCTGACTGGTGTGAGATGGTATCTCACTGTGGTTTTGATTTGCATTTCTCTGATGATTTACTGATGATTAGCATTTTTTCATGTTTGTTGGCTGAGAAAGCAGCTAATTTCTTACTCATTATTTAGAAGCCACTTTTAACCACTTAAGTTTTTATTTATTATCTCTGTAGTTATATTATCATCAGCAAATTGTCATTACATAAAAGATCAACTAATATGAAACACTTGCCTCTTTGTAAAATAAAATCTCATTAACAATATTGGAAATAAGTCCATATTTCAAGTAGTCCTCTTCATGATATTTTAATCACTCTCTTTGTTGGATCTTACTAGGTTTATATATTAATTTTGTTATGTGGTACAAAAAAATTGTTGAAACTAAAAGTAGAAATGTCTTCTTTGCCATTTCCTTATTTTCTGTTTTATAAACATTGCTTTTTTTGTGAGGGTTAGTTTAGTTAAAAACATGATACGATCTATAAATCTACCTTGATAGGCACACAAATTATAGTTTTTGTAATATGGTGGAAAAGAGTAATTGCATGTGAGTAGCATGATAGCTTCATACTTGCTGTGTGTATAGACTTACACACATATGATATTTTTATATTAAATATCAATGCCTACTTCCTTTAATGTTCTTATAGAATACAATATATTAATAGAAATTCTAATATTTTTCCCATGCTGCAACTGACTATTGCTTACTTCTTGGGTGCGTATACTCTGCTATGGAGATTCCTCCTTGAAGGATGAGACACCTTCAAAAAGAAGAGAAGGTTTAGTAGCTGGTTGATGATGAAAGTCAGAGTCCAGTGAGTTAATGAGAGAATCAGAAATGGGGCAGAATATTTTAGATGACTTGTGACAATGAAGAAGGAAGAGGAAAAATAAAACTCTATGGTACTTGGAGAAAATAGAATGTAGAAAATTCCTCCCACTGACAAGCTTAGGGAGATTTCTGTATTTGGAGATTGAAGGTAAAGAGAATATGTAGACTGTGGATTATCAAATAAAAGGTTAGCAGAGGAAAGAAGAGAGAGAAGAGGATTGTGTTAAGATTTGTGGAGAAAAGAGTTTACCTTTCATGACTCAGAGAGGCATGTTGGAGAAGCCAACCAAGAAGAAAGCAAGCTTGCAACTTAACAACAATAGCAGCAGCAACAACAACAACAATAATAAATTTCCTTTGGCTTTGCATTCTTCAGATAAAATCAGTGGTGAATAAAATTTTTATGGAGAATAGAAACACAATGACCATTTTGAGTTGGGAATGACATGAGTGAAGCAGGTGGAAGGAAGAATGAACTGGCCACAGACAATGTGTAGGATGATAGAATGAAAAGGGAGAAACGAGTTTGCACAAGCTCAGAAAAAAGATACTTAAAAAACCCAAACAAACATGGTAACAGGAGAAGAAATGGTGAAGGTGGGAGATTTTGGCTGCAGCAAAGAGTGACTTTAGTGGCCGATAATGCTTGGAAGGGTGCAATCGAATATGATTCTTCCTTTATGTGTCGTGTTTATCCTCATTGGTCTGGATATCTGCTTTTCTGAAGCACACCCATGAGAGTGTGACCTCAGGGATATTCATTCAGATTCCAGGCCTTCTCTAGCAGAACTACACAAAAGCTAAGAATATGTTGTAACTACAAATTCTCATTTGTATTCCTAATGAATATGTTTTCAAGGACACTTTTACCAGCTAATGTGTTTTCAATCTTATTCTAAACTCATCTATCCAACTTCCTCATGAAATGTTTACCCCATGGTATTTAAGTTTGTGGGTTGAGTGAGACATAATCTAGATGACACAAAATCTAACCAGCTATTTTCATGATCACAAACAAGCACTGGAATCAGGGAAGTTACCTTATGTTAACATTAAAGTAGCTTGCCAGCAGAGCCCAATATACAATAGCAGTGTATCTACTTTATTTTCTGTAGTTGATGGATTTTGAAATTTGTCCTTGACTTCAAGGATTATTGTCAGAGTCCAAAGGTGAACTTATCTATTATTTCCATTAGTGTTTGGGTGATACATGGCGGCAGGGGTTGGAAGAAAGACAGAATGCCTATTGAACTCTCTGAGATGCTGCTGAGTCTAATGGCATAACCTATTATTTATTTATTAGAACATAAAAAACATACTCATATCTGAATACAACAGCTAAGAAACAGAACGCTTCTTACCGGTGCAGATTCTTACTGAAGGGAGTGAGAGGACAGCATGCTTTTAAAAGTACTTTGTTCTCTAAATTAATAATGACTTTATATTCAGCTTTAAATAAATTATATTTTCAGAATAGTTAAAACCTATGAAGTTAGTTTCATTTGTCCTTGAGGCTTTCCAATTTTTAATAATTGGAGTTGAATTCATTTTGGGGTCTGTTAATTCAAGTTCTAATGGTCAAATAATTATTACATTGGAAAATCAAGGGTCCTGCATCTTCGTTATATTTTCACCGGTGATTTACTCACTAACCTTGAGAATTCACTTCAGCTCATTTGCCATATGTAATCTCTCTTTTCCTGTCAAATTTTTGTTAACGAGGATCATTTCCATAGAACTCCCAGAAGGTTTAGAAGATAAATGGAGTTTGGGTTGAAATGAGAAACATATTTTTTGCTGATAAATATCTCTGTAGTGGCTTTGAGTATGTACCAAATATCATTTGCATAGAATTGCAATGAGCTAAGTAGCCATATTTGTTCTCATGGTTACTTTTCTTCAAAGAAAAAAAAAAAGCTGAAGTGCTTCCTGTATATATTTCTAGCAGTCCTATAAAATGAGATGTGATTCTCTTTGAAATGAGGACAAGGATAAACTTATAGATTACTTATGAGCTTTCAAAGAATCCTCACGCTCTATTCCTGACATGAGTTCTTGTGGTTTTATTCTTATTGGGTTCAGAAATAAAACGTTCAAATTTATCCTGTCAAAACATTTCTTGGGCACTGAGATAAGAGCAAGTTTGAGTCTCTTATCAGTGGGTCTTGTCATATAGCTCTATGGTACACTTAAGTTATTTGATGGCAGTCTGTTATTTATGATGATGGTTTGCCTTGTGTTTGTGCAGCATTTTATGAATTAGCCCAGTGTTTTATTTTTGGCATTTTTAAAATGGGCTTTGAAATGGACTTAGACAAAATATTGGTGAAAATAGTTCCTCAATGTGTGGTTTTTTTGCTTTCTTTTATTGAAAGGGTTTAGAAATGACTTCCCTCAATATCTGGTTGGGGAAATTTCAGACTATGCTTACAAGTCAAAGGAAATGTCTCTGAGCATAAATTGTGTCTACTAGGATTTAAAGATCTATTTCTAATATATTATTTAAAGCACTTAAAAAATTTATCAAAGTCAAATCAAATCTAAGGGGGAAAATGCAAGAGCTTACTTTGGTAATACTGAATCTAAGAGAAGAAGGCTTAGGACAAATAGACAACAGGTTTAGTTTGTTGATTCAAAACATTTTTAATATCACAACTCTACATTTATACTCACACATGCCTCATTAATCCTTCTTATACTGTTGTAGTTAGTCATGAGAATGCTTGGGCTTCAGCTTGATGTGCTATTTTCTTCAAAAACGTTCTTTCTTAGAGACCCTTTTTGATGTTACTGTCTTCAAATGTCCAGATGTCTTAGATTTTTCATTACACCTTGATTGTTCTCCTCTCAAGTGTAAGTTTGTTGGTCATTTACTGACTTCACAAGTCTTTTTATTTTCATGACCATTGCTTTGACATGAAATAAGCCACTCATCAGAATTCTGAGACTTTTCTATAATTAAGCCCTTCTGATTAGATAGGCTGGACTTTTAATCTATACTCCCTTGTTATCTAGGCCTGCTATAGCTCTTTTAAAAATTGGTCTTATATATGATACCATATAAAACAACACTTCTATTCTGAAACTGATTCAGTTTTTAACTTACAGTATTTCTAATGCATAGTATTTCATACTTCCTCTTTTATCTTTCTTGTGAACAGACTCAGACTCTAACTTACACTTATTAATTGTCATTTATGTGTCAGGCCCTGTATCTGACACTAGAAATATAAAGAAATTAGAGCATCTAACCTCAAAGAGTTCACAGTCAAGTATACTCCACTTTGCTTTCTGTATCTCCAAGATGTGTAGGAAAACATCTAAGCAATTTTTACCTGCACAGCAGCTCAACAGAAAACAATTGTGTAGGGGAATCCTCACATTCTAATTTTAGCTTACTCATGCTTTTCTGCTGAGATTTTATTTTGCAGGACATGGAGTAAATGAGACTGTCTAATACTTCCTAAGGATTCTCTTTTGAAGGGAAGTGCTTCACACAAACAGTCAGCTACACACCTAAAAGCCATACCCTTATGGGAAGGGATTAGTTATAATTGTCAAGTCTGTTCCTCTAATTTGGTGGCATATTCAGAGGCTCATGGGAGATTGTTCAGAAATCCTGGATGGGATCAGTTAGACCATTTTTTTAGCAAAGGGAGTCTCTGCTGAGCAGGCTGTAGATATTTCATAAAAATCAGAGGGGATAGAATTGTTCTTGGTTTTTTTAAGAATGAGAAAAGCGTACTGTTATAAGAAAAACATACAGACTCCAGGTAGACTAGTGCCATATGCAAATAGTGAGCACCAGGAGGCAGCTAGAACATCACAAGGAGCCCCATAGCACTTCCTTTCCCCCACAACCCCGTTGGTGGACTTTTCTAAGGAAGGCAAATCGATGAATCATGGGGTGTGGAATGGGGAAGTTTACAGTGTAGTGGGGCTGGCTGTTGAATGTCAGCTGTGCCAACCTCTCTCAGGCAGTACCCCACCCAGAATCCCCACTATTTTTATAGAATAGAAACCCTATTCTCCACAAATGAAGGAAAAGTCTTACAAAACTCTCTTATATATAATTTTCTTATGAAAATAAAACAGTTTCTGGTACTTAAGTTACACCAGAGAATTCCCAAAGTGTCCAACATGCTCAGCTCAAAAGAGGCTTTCCCTGTCCCAGATGGATGCAGCCACATTTGTGTGACTTAACCAGGATGAGACAGAAATAATTACCCCTCTTATCTATCACTGTAGTGGCTTAAGGAGAGGGCCCATGGGTTCCCACCTCTGGTGCAGCTAGATAGTCATGAAGCCTCCAATCACCTCCACCATGAGATAGGTATCTTCCACATTTAGCAATTCAAGCTTCTGCAGCCACCCAATGGATTCATTTTGCTTGCTGCCCAGATAGAGCTGATTTACTAAGACAGGGGAATTGCAATAGAGAGAGTTTAATTGACACAGAGCCAGCTGAACAGGGGACTGGAGTTTTATTATTACTCAAATCAGCCTTTCTAAACATTTGGAGGCTAGAGTTTTTCAAAGATAGTTTGGTGGACAAGAGAATGGGTGCTGCTTATTGGTTGGAGATACAATATAGGGGTGTGGAGAATGGTCCTATTATGAGCTGAGTCATGCTTCTGGATGGGGCCACAGAACAGTGGTTGGTGGGTCTGAGTGGAGCCATTTGTCAGCAGAAATGCAAAAACATGAAAAGACATCTCAAAAGGCCAATCTTACGTTCTACAATAGTGATGTTAACTGCAGGAGTAATTGGGGAAATTACAAATCTTGTGACCTACAGAATAAACACTGGTAATCATTTCTGTCTACACCTTAGCAGAGTTCAGGCTCTTCTCATCCTCTTAACCAGATGGTCTTTCATTAGCTTTCCAAAGGCAGTTAAGTTTTGGGGAAGAGCCATTGTCATTTAAACTAAGTTTCTCCCAAAGTTAACCTGGCCCGAGCCCAGAAATAAGTAAGGCAGTTTGGAGGTTAAAGGCAAGACAGGGTTTAGTTAGATCAGATCTCTTTCACTGTCATAATTTTCTCATAGTTATAATTTTTGCAAAGGCAGTTTCACTTAAGTTTAAGATTGTGTTTTCCTCTTCCTTTGTCTTTATCATTTACCCCCACTGTTCTAGGCAACTGCTCTTAGCTCTAGTGCTCCTTCCTCAGGGATGGGATTTTCTGAGTCCTTGCCATGGTTTTCCTGTTTTCAGGGAAATCCAACCTGAGATGCTAGGTTGGCTCTGAGAGAAGTATCTAAGGCCAGGGAGGGAGAGGCAGTAGGAAATGAGGACTTCATAGTGCAGTTTTCTTGTATATTTTTAGAAACCCCTTGGCTTTTCAGGCCAAAGTGCTGCTGTACCATATCAGCCTTTACTCCTTCCTGTACTAATTAGTATTGAGTTTTCTCTATCAGAGAAGTCTGTGGAGCTGACTGTGCAGTTCCTCCCATAGCATATCATCACTGTTGCCAGTTTTCGCCAGATGATTTTTCTTCAGCTCAGTAATTCATTCTCTGTGTTTGTAGAAAATGGTTTGGGGATGTTGGGATCAGAGAGATGACCTTTGTCTGTGTTGTGGAGAGACTGCCTTCCTGGTGGTTCAAAGACGAGGAGAAAAAATGTTCAGAAATTTTGGCCTTGGTTTCATGGAAGTCAGATTCATCATGACTGTGTCACTTGTTTTTCTAAATAATAAAACCATTTAGGCATACTTTTCATATATTTTTTTAACAAGTATCTTGCTTTGTTTATAAAATAAGAAGTCCTATAACTGTGCAAATGATATTATACTTGGGAAATAAATGGATGTGCTAGGTACACTCTATTGAGGCCCATTTATCATGCTGCTAACTTTTGGAGTAGGTTAAAAATACCCAAATGATTCTAGCTGAATTGTGTTATCAGTCTTTCACTTATTGAAAATAATGCATTTAAAGTTATACATTTTTCAAACAGTTATTATTTGTTATGTCCTGTGCTACCCATGCGAGTTATTTAGCTTGGGCAAAACTTTTAACTTCTCTTTGCTACATTTTTTCCTTTCACAAAGTAAACACAATTTTGTGATGATTAAATGAAGAAATGACACTCCAACACCTGGACATAAAATAGAATAATCAAAATTAGGGGCACAATGAAAAGAGCTAAGAGATTTCAGAAGCTGAAGATGTAGAGGGATGGGCACAGGGAAAGGTTTTGTAGAAGAACTGTTTTTGTGCTGGACCTTGGAAATAGTTTGGTCATGTCAAGATGGGGGAAAGGTACCAATGGAATATGGGTGCCGAGAAACAGGATTGGGGAGTGTAGTTAGTTGGGCTAAAGGATGGTAGGAAATAAGCACTGAAAAGGGAAGCTTAAACCAGATTATGGAGGGATTTGGATGCCAAACTAAGAAACATGGATTTTGATTCAGAGACGGTATTTGATAAAATTGCCTTCAAGAGCTAAGTTAGATTTTCCCATCTATGAGCTGAACTAAAGCAACCTATCACAGGGTGTGCAGGGGTTATCTGGCACATTTCTGATCCACAGTGATTCTTCTTATGACCTGTCTAGCTTGGGACAGATGTGCCAGGAAGAGATACATTTCTTTCTCTCATTACCCAAGGATAAGTTCTCACTGTGGCAAGACCCCTGGGTTGGGAGACGATTCTACATCATGTTTATTAGGTCCCATTAACACTACACCATATTAGTTGTTATACAAAGCACTTCCAGCAAGGCTGGTTTACAGCAATGTCAAGTCCCTGCTATTATCCACATGAAGACCCTCCTTCCTGGCCCTGCACACAGTCACTGCCTTTCTGTGAGCAAGCAGACACTATGACTGGGCTTTGTGCTATGACTTTCCCTTGCTGGAGCACAACAGCAGATTAGGTTAGCAGTCTTATTGGCCTCTGCAGAAGTTAAGAATCCAGACACAGACTCATAGTAAAAGGCCATAGCGCCCAGTTGTCTTTGCCTTGGCTGATTTAAGGCCATTGACCCACTTTGTCCCCATTTTATGGGAACATGAATTTATCGTTGATCTTCCATGTGGACATATGCTTTTCTCTTATAATCAAGGTGACATAAATCCCAAAGAGAGTGAAATTTATTCTTTTAAGAGAAGTTATAGAAATTATAATATAACTTTCCATGAACCAATCTACAATTCTAATTTGCAGACAGGAAATATTAGATGACATTGTCAGTCTTCCAGCCAAGGGACAATTATTCAGTGTTTACTTCAAAGCTTGGTTGACTACAGGCTTTAAACAATTGTACAGCCATCAAACATTCTGTGCTGAGGACTGTGTCCCTTTCTATCACTATTGATGGATTTCTCTGTCAGCATCAAGATTTGCTTGTGCCAGACCCTAATGTAGAGGCTGGTAATTTTATGATGACTTCCAGGCCCTGTGTGATATAGTAAGCTTTCAGCAGATGTAGCTCTTAGGCTGGAGAACTACAGAGTAATGAATATACTTGACATTCAACAAATATTTCTGAGTAACTACTATGAGCCAAACATTCAAGTGCTAAACCATATTATAATGGACTATGAAATTTGGATTCCTTTTTAAAGTCAAATGTTCACATATAAATACCTTTTTAAACAGAATCATAGATTTAGAAGTGATTTTAATATTCATGAGACAGCATTCACCATGAGGCATTCCCTGCCTACCCACCTTTCTATCCAATATTGCAGTTCTAGCCTGAGAACTCTCTCTCCAGTCCGTATATGCTGAATTTTGTTCAATTCTTCATAGATGCCAAGAAACGGCTTTCCTCAAGTCTTGCACATCGTTTCTTTTCCTGGAGTGCTCTTGCCTATCTGCCTTCCACCAGCTACACCAGCTAATCCCTTTTCTACATTTAGGCTTCAGCTTTACTGCAGCTGCCCTGAGGAAGCATTCCCTGATCTCCCAAGACTCATATCTTTTTAATATATGTTCTTTGATCTCGTTGTTTTATATTCTTAAATATTTTTTCCTCTTTCAGAACTTTATACACCTATAACAATTTGTTTTAAATCTGTCGTCTGCATTAGACTATTATCTCCATGAGAGCAGGTGCTTTGCTTGCAGAACCATCTCAGTTCTAGCATATAGCACATTTTCAAAAGCTATTTAATGTTTGGAGAGATCATCTTGCTTAAGCCTCCTTTCACATCAGAACACTGAAGCTCAGAGATGATACACAACTTTCCCATGGAACATGGTTAGGAGCCAAGTTGATACTAAATTTCCTGACAGCTAGTCTTATGCCTACACTATTTCAATCATGGTGCCAGAGTGGGCACCTATGGGGCTGTGAAAAATGTTCCTCTGGGTAGGAGAGGTAGCAAATGTAGTATTCTGCATATATGTTCTTGCCTTCCAGCCAACCCAAATTTAAAAATAAATATTTTGGCATATTTTCAGATTTATAAAAAGTTGTCAGTATAATACAAAGAATGATCATATACTCTTTGCCCAGATTCTCCAAGTGTTAACATTTATTTTTTAACATTTATTTTTTAACATTTATTTTTTATGTCTATCTACTATCTATCTATCTATCTATCTATCTATCTATCAATCATCTATCTATCTATCTGCTATAGTCTGAATGTTTCTGTTCCCCACCCCCTCCAAATTCATATGTTGAATGCTATTCACTGAGGTGATGATGTAAGTAGATGGAGCCTTGGGGGATGATTAGGTCATGAGGGTGGTGCCCTCATGAGTGGTTTAGTGCCTAAAGTGGTTTGGCTGTGTCACCACCCAAATCTCATCCTGAATTCCCATGTGTTGTGGGAGGGACCTAGTGGGAGGCAATTGAATCATGGGGACAGGTCTTTCCCATGCTATTCTCGTGATAATGAATAAGTCTTATGAGGTCTGATGGTTTTAAAAAGGGGAGTTTTCCTGCACAAGCTCTCTTGCCTGCTGCCATCCATGTAAGACATGACTTGCTCCTTTTTGCCTTCCACCATGATTGTGAGGCCTCCTCAGCCATGTGGAACTGTAAGTCCACTAAACCTCTTTTTCTTCCTAGTCTTGGATATGTCTTTATCAGCAGTGTGAAAACAGACTAATACAGTGTCCTTATGAAAGAGGCCCCAGAGAGCTGATATGCCCCTACCACCATGTGAAGGCACAACAAGAAGACATAGTCTATGAGGAAGCAGGCCTTCACCAGACAATGCATCTGCTGGTGCCTTGATCATAGACTTCCCAGCCTTCAGAACTGTGGGAAATAAACTTTTTGTTCTTTATAAGTTACCCTGTTTGTGTATTTTTGTTATAGCAGATTTAATGAACTAAGACTCTATCTATCTATCTATCTATTTATCTACTATCATCTATCTAGATGCTATCATCTATCTATCTAGATTCTATCATCTATCTAAGACTATCTATCTATCTATCAATCATCTATTTATCTACCTATGTATGCCTTCCTCCTCCTTCTCATCATCATCATCAGTTATCTATCTATATATGATTTTTCCCTGAACTGTTCACCAGTAACTTATAGGTATGATTCTTCCTTATTCCTAAAGAGTTTAGCATGTATTTTATTAAAACAAGAGCATTCTTTTCCATAACTACAACATAGTTATCAAAATCAGAACATTAAAAATTAACATATTATCATATAATCTCAGTCCTATTCAGATTTGTCAATTTTCCTAATAATGTTCTTTCTAGCAGAAGAAGATGAAAGTTTATGTGTTATATTCAGTTGTCACATGTCTTAGCTTTCTTTTAATCTGGAATAGATTTATAGTTTTCTAGAAAGAATAGGCCAAGTGTTTTGTAGATTGTCCCTTACTTTGGATTTGCTTATGTTTCCTCATGATTACATTGAGGTTACAATATACTTTTGGCAGGAACACTGTAGAAGTTCAAATGCATCATACCAAGAGGTATATGATAGCATTTTGTCCCAATATTGGCAATATTAACTTTGACTGCTTAAAGTATTGTCTACCAGGTTTTATCACTGTAAAGTTACCTTTTTGTCTTTTGTAACTGATAAATATCTGTGAGGAGATACTTGGAGATTATGTAAATATATTATTAGTTCTCAAACTTCCCTCCAGTGGTTTTAGTACTCACTGGAGATTCTTGCTTGAGTCAGTTACTATTATGATTGCTAAATGGTAATTTTGTATTTTACAATTTCTTCTACATTTGTTAGCTGCCTTTCTACTACAACCTTCTCCCATTATTTTGTTTGTTTATAGCAATGTAGACTCATGGGGTTATTGTTTTATTCAGTGGGTTTTAATACTCTTCTATTAGTTATTTTGTTTCTAAATTATTTCAGTTTTGGTAAGTGGGAGTCTTTCAGATTGGCTCCTGGTTCCTTTTGGTACATTCTCATGTTTCCTGTAGCACTTCTTTACTTTCTGGTACAACAAGATGTTGTGACCTCATTTTGTAATCTCCCTGCCTCAGCCCTGAAATTGGTCATTTATCTAAAAAGATGTGCTTGATTCTATTGGTAAATAGTTACTTATAGACCCTTTCATACATTTATATATTTTTATGTCTATTATCTCTCTTACTCACTTCTACTATTTTTATCTAAAAAACATGAGTCTACACTGATATCTCCATTTCCAATTCATACTACTGGGATCATTCTAGCTTTCTGCCTTCTCATGTTTGTTTATTTTTTTCATGCCTTCTCATACTTGTAATTCCCTTTTCCAGTGGCGAGAAACCTGGCTACCATTATTCAAAACATAATGCCTTATTTGCTAATCATAGAATACAAAGAAAATGGTTTCAGATTGCTAATCCATGTCTATATAAAAGAAGCCCACTAATAAGAACTCAATATTTGTTTAGAATTATTTTTGTCTTTAGCCTAAGCATATATCATTTAAATCCTGTATGAAAAAGTTACCTGGGTTAATTCTCTCTCCAATTTATTCAGTGTAGGCAGGTTATTCTTTTGAAATATGGTTTGCTATATTTGTTTTTGTTTTGACTCCATTTTAGAGTTATTTCCGCAACCTTTCAGATTTTTTTGTGTGTGTTTTTTCTTTTTCCTTTTTTTGAGTATGTGAAACATTACCATGGTCCCAAAAGTCAGACCTGTACAAAAAGTATACACAGAGGAGGGTCACTGACCACCTTCTGTCATTCCTTTCATGCTTCCCACCTAGCCTCATCCACCTTCTCTAGGTAACCAATTACATTAGTCTTCTACTTATTGTCCCTTTGTTGTTTTTGCCTAAATAATCAGATACTTTATTTCCTCTTCTTTCTGAAAAAAGGAGCTCTCTTCCACACTCTGCCTCAGTTCTTCCAGCTTTGCTTCATTCCTTTGCATAGATGCTTAGTATTCCATTTCCTAGATACACCACAGTTTGGCTAATGAATTGTGTTTGTTTAGACATGTTGCTTCCAATATTTTATAATAATAAACAATGCTGCAAGAATATATTTGTGCACAAGTATTTTCAAATTGTTGGAGGTATAGTTGACCCTTGAAAAATGTGCAGGTTAGTGATGCCAACCCCCATGCACTAAAAAGTCCACATATAGCTTTTGATTTCCCAGCAACTTAACTACTAATAGCCTATTGTTGACCAGAAGCCTTACCAATAACATAAGAAGTTGATTAACATATATTTTATGTTATATGTATTATATACTATACTACAATAAAGCAAGCTAGAGAAAAGAAAATTTTATTAAGAAAATTATAAGAAAGAGAAAATATATTTACTATTAATTAGGTGGAAGTGGAACATCGTAAAGGCCATTGTCCTTGTTGTCTTCTTGTTGAGTAGGCTGAAGTGGAGAAGCAGGAGGAAGGGTTGTTCTTGCTGTCTCAGAGTGGCAGGGACAAAAGAAAATCCATGTATAAGTAGACTGGCAGTTCAAAGGATTCTGTTAAAGGATCAATGGTATATCTGCAGAGTAAATTACTTAAAAGTGGTAATTCTATATCCTAAGGGAATGTATATGTGGCTTTGTTAGATATTGCCAAATTCACCTACATAAGGATAGTATCAATTTTCATTCCAACCAGCATCATATGATCGTGTACCTGGAAACCCCGTAGAGAATTTATGGTGACTCAGGAATAAAGAATTCATTAATGTGTCAAGATATAAAGTGAACAAATAATAATCAATTATATCATAAAATGGTAGGGGAAATTTCATTCACAATAGCGAAAAAGAAGACAAAATACTTAAATTTAATAAGAAATATGTAAATCCTATACATGGAAAACTTTAAAGCACTTCTGAAAGACATAAAAGTAGACTTGAACAAATAGATCCCTTGTTTTAGGTCTGATGACTCAACATTATAAAACTATCAGTTCTTTCTAAGTTAACTTATAAATTTAACATAAGTTCAATAAAACTACCAACAAGTGTGTTTTGTTTGTTTTGTGTGTGTGTGGAGCTAGAAAACAATAATCAGAAATACATAAAAGAGTTATAAACAGCAATTAGCCCAATTAGATATGAAGACATATAATAACATATAGTCTCTGTAATTAAAACTTTTTAGTATCGATGTTTGAATAGAATATTAGACAAGCGCAATATAAAAGGAAGTGCAGATATAGGTCCAAGTACATGTAAAACTTAAATGTTTAAAAAGGTGACATTTCAAAACACTGGGGCAAAAATAAGTTTTTCAGCAAATGAAGCATGGACAACTATTTATTCATTTGAAAAAATAAAACAAGCTCCATATCCCACATCATACATAAAAATAAATTAGAAGTGGACCAAGGATCTAAATATAAAATACGAAACCATACGAATACCAGAAGTAAACATAATAAAGTATGGGTCTGGTTTATCTAGTGGAGACCTTGGTCTTTGCCACATGCTCTGAAAATGACCTTCAGGGATGGTCTAATCAGGGAACTCTACACTTTCCCTACCTATTGGTGTCTTTTTAGTTTTATAATATACAACCCTGCATTAGTCAACTGCACCCACTAGCCATGAGGCTACTGAAGTTGGCACTTGTGCATGTCACTCTCTGGTGGGATGGTGAGAATGTGTCATCGTGTTTCACAATGTCATGCCATTCTCATGCAATTTCTCTGTCTTCATGTCCTTTTTTGTCCATGCCTTTTTTTCTTATCCTTTTTATCCTTAAAAATAGCTTATTGTAGCACATCCAGGAAAGATTTTTATAACTCTTATCCCTTATTTTGTTTGCCATACTCTGGGTTTCCTATGCATATATTTAATGTCACAAATACTTTATTGTAAAACAATTGCTGATTTGCATCTGAATTCCTCCTTAGGACATAATCTCTTAGAGAACAGGAACCTTATTTTATTTGATTTTTATTCCTAGTACCTACATAGAGGCTGGCATATGGTTGGTGCTTGCATTAATCCTTATAGGCTAGATTGTGTTGCAGGAATCATCAAGTGTCCAATCTTAGGGGCTTGACACAACAAAGATTTAAATATCACTCATAAAATATATTGAAAAATCTGGGTAACTCTCCAGGGTAGTTGTCCTTCCTGTGGCTGCTCACTGATCCAGGCTACTTTGATCTTGTGACTCAAAGTTCAACAAAATGTGGACATGTCATTTTATTTACATTTCAATGGCCAAAACTTACGAAATGGCCTCATCTAATTGCAAGAAATTTGGGAAATGTAGCCTTCCATATTTACAGGAATAAATGAAGAACTGGATATTGCTTAATAACTGTTAATGACTGAAGTACTATCAGGGCATTTCTGAAAATTCAGTAGAGATCAAGGAACTTGAGAGGAATCTGTATTGCAAAGATCTCCAATCAAAAGAAACCAACTTAGATAAATTCTGTAATTTATTTTCAGGATTTGATAGTATAATAACTCCCTGAAGAAAACTTTAATCTGGAGTCTCCAGATCATTCTAGATGTTTCCATATTATTCTAGGAGGTATAGTCTTGTCTCACAGAGAGGTAACGTACCCTAACCTGAGTTCACAAATATCTATAAATCAAAAGGTCCTAAGAGAAGGGGGTCACAAATCATAGTCCCAGAAAAGACTTCTGAGTTGGAGAATTTGCCCAGTCAAGGACAGGGATGAAGGTAAAAGGATTCAGCTGTCTGAATAGTAAGAAGAGGGTTGGCAGAACAAAATATTGTCATGGTCCTAGATGGGGTTCTTGTCCCAGGTGAAATTAGACGACAGCCAGGAAATGGGACAGAAACTCACCCTGAAGTCTTAACTTAAGGAGTCATGGGAAGCCACAAATGAGAGAGCATGTGGGTAGCTGAGGAGGCTCATTCAGGATATATGGAAACTTGACCTTGAGAAGAGGAATAATTCTAATCTCCATAAATTCTTAGAATTACCAGATGTTGTTCTCATGGGATTGATGGTAAGATTGAATCTGAGGATTATATTATAAGCCCAAACTCTCTGTGATTTAAAAAAAAAAAAAGATTTTCTTACTTTTACTCTTAGTTAGAAGCAACAAAAAGTAACCCTTGAATGAGCATGCAACAGGATGAGGAACTGGCATGGGAAAACATTAGGCCTATTCATTTGGGCCAGGGTTTGTTCTGTTTCCCCTGAACGGTCGCAAAAGAATGCCTTCCTCATGTTCCACCCATCAAGTTTTCAGGATTAAGTAAATACTTTTGACAAAACCATGCTGTTTTAAATTTAAACTCCTTTTCCTGCATTTCTGACATTTTCTTCTGCTGAGTCTAACAAAATAACAGTTTTCTATTATGTAAAGAGGAAACATGGGGTTTAGGTACTGAATTCTGTTCTTATATCCATATAAATGACCTATTATGTTCCAGGGCTTATAATTAAACATCATTTTGGCTTTTCTTTGTGTATAGATGTGACCTTATATTTTGGCATTCGTTACATTTTGTGTAATTCTCTTTCTCTCTCTCTCTACACACACACACACACACACACACACACATAATTTATATTATTAATATAGTTTTACAAGAATAAGTGGAAGATATCATTCATTACCTCATACTCCTAAATGCTTAAGTTTGTAATTCTTAAGAGCAAAGCCTTTTTTTTTAACATAACCATGATATCAGGAAATTTAACATTGACATAATACTTTTATTTATTCTCTATAGTCAAATGTTACCAATTGGTCCAATATCATTATAGCTATTTTTTTCCTGGTCCAGTATCCAACATCATATACCACATTTGGTTTTTATGCCTCTTTAGTCTCCTTTTACCTGGAGCATTTCTGTCTGATGTTTTCTCATGAATAGACTCAAGCAATGCATTTTTGGCAAGAATATTAGTGAAAGGATTTTGTGTCTTTCTCAGTATATTAAGAGTCATGTGATGATCATGTGTATCAATATTGGGGATGTTAGCTTTGATTTCTTGAGTAAGGTGAGATGTCATCCAAATCCTTCCATTGTCTAATTACTGCATTTCCCTGTGTAATTAATACAGAATTTGTGGGAGATATTTGAGTCTATATAAATACCCTTTCTTACCAAACTTTCACTTGCTAATTTTACTATTCATTAATGTTTTTCAAATATCGTGTCTTGCATATTTATTAGTTAGCATTATACTGAAAAGAAGGATTTTTCCTTTTCCCTAATACAATTGTTTATTCATGTGCTTATTTACATCAGTATAGACTCAAAGATTTTTGTTTCACTGAAGTAGTTATAATTCATTATCAACAATATACAAGTTGTTCCAGATCATTTGAGGCTAGTTCCTGCATGGTTTTGCCACATCCCCATCATTTTTTGAGCAGCTCCTCATTTTTTATTTTATTTTTAATTTTTTTAGAGATGGAATCTTACTCTGTCACCCAGGCTAGAATACAGTGGTGTGATCATAGCTCACTGTAACCTCAAATTCCTGAGCTCAAGGGATCCTCCCACCTCAACCTCCTCAGCAGCTGGGGCTACTGTGCCACCACACCAAGCTCATTTTGGTAGAGATGGGGACCCACCATGCTGACCAGGCTGGTCACAAACTCTTGACTTCAAGTGATCCTGCAGTCTCCACTTTCCAAAATGTTGAGATCACAGGCGTGAGCCACTGCACCCAGCAGCTCTCATTTTTTAGTGCAACAAAGTGTTCCAGGCTCACATTGTACTTTCCCTGCCCCTGCCCTGGAGTCAGTCATCTCTCCTAGGAGCTTAGACTTCTGATTTAATTAGAGCAAGTCTATGTTGTAGTATGCTTTCCCAACCCTCTCCTCACTATCCCCCACACAACTCTATATTCCAGACTATCAGCCTCCTCACTGCTCTGCAAAAACATGGCACTAACTTCTTCCATGTCCACTCTTTCTCCTTTTTGCTGCCCACCAAGCTCAGTCCTCTCTGAGGGTCAGTTCCTTTCCCTTTACCTCCATGACGGATGCACGTGAAGAGGCGTTATGACAGCTGGAGCTCGTTCGTCCCCAGGCTTGATTCCACTAAACTGGCTGGCTAGACAAGTGCCTTCGTCTTTCAGGAATACTTGTATGTTTCCAGAAGCTGCCCAATTGGAAAAAGACTTTATGGTTCTGGGAAGAGGGGATTTGTGTTTTAGTGAAAAGGTATATGAGATCTTCAGTCCTTTACAACAATGTTAAACATATTTTTGAGCTCCGTTTCCCCCACAAGAGTTTCCAAAGAAACCTCAGCCCACACTCATTTTTCCCTTCTTTGAACTCCTACTACACTTGGAGGCTGAACCACACAATCTAGCTTTTGTCTATGTGCCTGCTATTTCTGTAATAGCTTCAAATTTTCCATAGTGGTTATTAACTACTTAAGGGAAAAGATGGTTTCATATTTATACATAAATATGATTTCTTCCATAGGATCTGGCCTCACTTCCTATACACAGACAAATATACAGTTCTTATCCTTATGCCTCACACAAATAAGTGCATTAAAAATGATTTTTTGAGGAAGTGAACACAGATCATAGAATTCCATGAGACTAGAACTTAGGTCTCATGACCTCCATGCCTATGATTTCTTAACCCTTAATATATTATACCATTAAACCCCCAAACTTGGCCATATGTTTAGCATTATTCTATATATCTAGATATTATAGTCTTATAATGTTAATCATCTTCCCTTCATGTTGGAATAAGAATTTTTTTTTTTTTTATTTCATAGAAATGACAAGTGGAGGATAGCATGAATCTCTGACATCCATCGATCATCCCCAGGCTCCATTAAAGCACCTAAGTAAGAAGTAGACATCGTTCTTTGTTTCTCTTTCTCCAGGTCATTTCTGCAGAGCTTGCCATGTTGACAGCAAAAGAAAAGGGCATGGGATATCTGCATATCCATTGTTTAATTGATCTCTAGCCACATTTTCTAATTACTGTATTTTTTTTCCATTAAATCCAGTCCATAGGTATACATGTTAGTTTTCTAGATATATTTATATTTAAATGTCAAAATTTAAACACCAAAAAATTTCTTATTGTATGTTTATTCCAGAATGTTTGTGAAATTTACTATTTTTGATATTTTATTCATTAATTCAATGAACACTTACTGAAAGTCCACTACATGCATTGTGCTGGGCTCTTGGGTCAGGAATGATTTACTGAGGAAGTAATATTGAGGTGAGACATGAAGGAAGAGCAGAAGTTGCCAGGTAAGCTCTGCAAGGAAGAGGATTTTGGTAGAGGAGCAGCATAGGAAGTTGCTGGGTTGTGAAAGAGCTTAGAGAAACTGTCCAGAGGACAGTGGCAAGAAGAGATGTTTGGGAGGAGGCTGGAGATGTAGGCAGGCACTCTATCTTAATGGACTTGTAGGGCATGTAAGAGTTTCAGGTTTAATGGAAAATTTAAGGCATTAAGGTGAAATAGAAGTTGAATAGCTTGTAGCAAATAGCTTCATATTGCTTAATACCCTTTTAACATATTATAATAACTGATGTATATGAAAGTGATTCTTTTCATAAAGAAAAGTTTACATTCTGTTTCATGAAATCCTATTAGAGAGGTAGAAAAGTTGTATACTACTTAAAAAAATTTTTTTATCATAGTTAAAAGTGTGTTGATAATTAAAGGGATCACGCTTACTTATCCAGAAAATTTGTTTGTTTATAAAAGATGTGCTTATCCCAGCTGCATGTTGACTTGTAGCCTTTTAACTTAATACACCAGTATTTCTCACAACATATACAAAAAGCTGTAAAATCTCTCTATAAATATTGTTATTCATATCCCATTTATTGATATAAAGTAATAAAGTAAGTTTGATACTGCCTTGTCCCAATCTAAGACCTCCTCTTCATTCTGAAATTGTGTTTTACTTGTTTAATTTCTTTTTTTTTTTTGAAACAGAGTCCTGCTCTGTCGCCCAGATTGGAGTGCAGTGGCGTGATCTTGGCTCATTGTAAGCTCCACCTCCCTGGTTCATACCATTCTCCTGCCTCAGCCTCCCAAGTAGCTGGGACTACAGGCGCCCGCCACCATGCCCGGGTAATTTTTCGTATTTTTAGTAGAGACGAGGTTTCACTGTGTTAGCCAGGATGGTCTCGATCTCCTGACCTGGTGATCTGCCCGCCTCAGCCTCTCAAAGTGGTGGGATTACAGGCGTGAGCCACTGTGCCCCGCCTACTTGTTTAATTTCCTAAAGAGATGTTACTAATACATTTTCAGTAGTTGATGTATATTTCATAACATTCTGTAGGTTTCTGGAAAATGCATAGCTCGTTATGCAAAAGAATGTCCAATATCTGTCATAAACAAAGAAAACAAACTCAAAACTCTGGCAAGGCATGTTACTGTATGGCATGTTTCAATGTTATTATACCCTAAGAATCTTTTTCAATCAAAACATAATCATAGGGAAAGAATTACTGGGGAAAGCGGAGTGGGGAAAGAGAATGGCAATTAGATCATTGATGATGTTAAAAGCCATAAGAAACAGAAAATAGGTACCCATTCTCAAGAATGTAAGGCATGGAAGGACTTACCCAGCTTACCCAAGGCTATGAACTCAAGGCTGTGAGTCTCCTGCTGGGACTCAGGAGAACAACAACATAGAACTTTTGGTGTCTCAACAGAAAATGACTCTGGCTGATTTAAGCAGAAAATAAATTTACCAAAACATAATACAGTAGTTTACATAATCACAAAGAAGACTGGAGAACTGGGTTCTGAGACAGCCCAAAATGTACCCAAAACCATGTTACAAAACTTTTATCATCTCCACCAAGTGTCAAGTGCCTCAGCTTGTGCCTGTGATAGCCATCAGGCCTGGGCAGTACTCAGTTTTATTGCCATTGTCCCAGTCCTCTCTTCTATGTCCTTCTAACTCTTGAGTCCACAGTGAATTCTTCGAGCATATATAGTGGAAGGCAGATCCTGCATCTCCCAAAGACTTATAGTGGAGAAATTCCCAAACATAAGAAGTAGGATTGAATATGTAGTGGCCAAAAATAATGACAATTTTTTACATAGCTCATACCTTTGAATATCCTTCATACATAATTTCATTTACAACTCTTGGTTCCTATCATAATAAAAATAACCCTTGACAGCTTTGGCACACTTACCTTCTCCCCAAAATGAGGAAACCCAGAGCCTCATCAATTGATGCCTGCAGCTCCTGGCTCAGGATCTCGGGAAGATGCCCAGCTTTCCTCTGCTTCTCTCGTGATCATGTGTCCATATTCTGTAATCTATGGACTAAACCGAGAAGGTGTCACCCACACATGCTGTGTAGGTGTGAAAGAAAAAGGAAATTTGGCAAAAATAATTAAATGTAAGTCTGAAATAGCACGGAAAAGAACATAAGTATGCACTTATGACACTAGGTCATAGATATGATTTATTTGCTCTCCTATTCACTTAGTATTTCTTTGACTTTACCCAGGAACTTTCATTCCTGAAGGATCTAATTCCCAGTGGTAGCACCTATATGGGGTTGCCGTGATTGGCTATTATTTTTTGCTCTTGTTGTTACACTATAGGTACTGAAAAGTCCCCTCTGGTTTCCATCCACATTATTCCCATATCTCCATATGTTAGTCACCTCACTTCTCATAGACAGTCAGGTTCCGGCAAAAATAAAACATGTTTTTTTCATTTTCACCATTCAATACAGGAGAAGCCCAAAGTATACGAGTAGTTTTCTTAACTTCTAATTCATTAGAATCATACTTGTGTTCTCTAATGAAAGTATTTCTCCCATGGTTTCTAAAGTCTGTCTCTGTCAACAGTGCCTAAAGTAACAGGAATGTGAATCACATATTGTAAGTATTTCTTGTGTATTTTACAAGATGAGTCATGTCCCATCTTGAGGCTAGAGGCTGCATCTCGTATCATTTTGTTTCTGAAGGGCTTGAGGGTGAAGTATGATAGGATCTCAGAATTAGGCTGGATACTGCTGAGAAGGCTTAATACTCTTGAAAATGGGGGATTGGAGAACTGGGTCAGCTAGAAGTTGATTACTACGATGAATAGCCAGTGGTCTAGTATACTGTGTTCAAGCTTGTCTTTATATATTTATTTTTTGAGATGGAGTCTCACTCTGTCACCCAGGCTGGAGTGCAGTGGTGCGATCTCTACTCACTGTAACCTCCGCCTCCCGGGTTCAAGTGATTCTGCCTCAGCCTCCTCAGTAGCTGGGATTACAGATGACTGCTATGACACCTGGCTAATTTTTGTATTTTTTGTAGAGATGGCATTTCATCATGTTGGCCAGGCTGGTCTCGAACTCCTGACCTCAAGTGATCTGCCTGCCTTGGTCTCCCAAAGCACTGGGATTACAGGTGTGAGCCACCACGCCTGGCCAAGGTTGTCTTTAAATTGGGCTTGGTTGCAGCACTTTCCATGCCTAAGGTATAAAGATGTTCGGTCTACTGGCTGGAATTTATGTCAGACAGACTATTGTGCCATGTTCCCATACAATCAGTCTATTTCTAGCTGAAGTCTGTGAAGTAGCTAGGCATAAAATAGACAGGGTCCAGCCCTCCAGAGAAAAGGATAGGCAAGAGCTAGGCTGGACATCAGAGTCTGTCAGGTAATCTGGAGTTTATGGCAAGGCCGCTGGGCTAGAAGGATATTGGATTGCCGTGCATAGAAACTGATGACTGCGTTAGTGTCACAGTGGTTTGGGACAGATGCCAAATAAGTGTGTCTGCAGGCAACCCACATGTGAAACACATAGCTGAGAGACACTAATTGTTGACCTCACTTGCTGGTGGGCTAAGATTGTTGGTCAACTTGCTACTGTGATTAACTTGCTACTGTGGCCCAGGCAGTTGGTGCAGCTGAGTTACAGATGTAAAAATTCAGCAGCCCCAGTAAAAGGGGCAGGGAGAAGAAGGAGCTGAAAACAGGGACCAAATGTGAAGCCAGATGGAATCCAATAGGATGGCCTAAGCTTGCTCACTTTTCAAATATGATAGTCAAACTTCTGTACCATTTTTAGACCAAGACTCTTAACACCTGAATGAAAAGAAATACTATGGGTAAAACTTAACAATCAAATAAAAGGAAAGAATAAAAAAGAACTAAAAAAACAAAATTGGCCTAGTGATCTGACACTCCTTTCTGTTCTGAAAGTGGCAAAGACATCTGAGGAGACTGTCATAAGGTCATGGTTATATTTAAAGCCAGTATAATGTACAATTACCTAGGAATGACAGGAGAATCCAATGTATCTGAGATTCATCATATTAAACATATTTGTTTTGAAGTTTTGGTCCTTTTGGAGGAATTTTATCATTAAAATTATAAGTACTGGGCATGTTACACAGCTACTGAATTGATTTGTTTTTGGCGGCACACTTTCCTGTGGGTTAGCAGAGGGAAGAGTGTCAGCAATATTGTGAGACTGGTGCTACATGTAATTTGGGAAACCACAAACTCCTTAAGTGTACTGACAACTCAGCACTAATTTATAGCCCCAGAAACTATACAGAGACTTAATTTCTTTTAATTCTTACAATCTAGCTTCAGAAACCAATGCTTAAATATTACCAGTACCTTTTTTTGTTTGTTTTTTTTAGAAGTGGAATCCTGCCATGTTGCCCAGGGTGGATTTGAACACATGACCCTCCTGCCTCAGTTTTCCGAGTAGCTGGGACTGAAAAAGCAGCATATCTGTTTTTGTGTTCAGAGTGACATTAACCTACTTCTGTTTAAATGAATAAAATTATCTTTCCATTAGATTCATTTGGTGGAGAATTTAACTTAAAATGTAAAAGTAAAGAGGAGTTAGAGGTGAGATAGAATTTTATAGTTTAATACCTTGTAAATATTGCCAACTTATTTTTTCTAATTTAATTAGAACTAATAAAAAGTTAATAAGATGAAAATAAAATCATTGTCCAGAATTGTAAACATTGGAATGAGAGTAAGGATCCAATGCTATTCACTTCCCTTTCTTTGAAGCAGAATAGCATTGCTAAAAAATGATATTAATATGTCAGGAATTTCAATTTAAGGAAAAAAATGACCAATAGTTTATTTCAAGATTTTTCTCCCTGTCTCAGCATGTAATCAAATATACCACACAATAATTTGAGTTGCCAACCATTAAGAAAATCATAATCACTTTTAGTTAGGAGAGCATGTCGTATTCTCTTAGTTCTCCCACATACTTAAGTCATAGAAATGCTCAATGAATCCTTGTTGAATTTGAATTTTTTTCACATTGCGGTCAGATACAACTAAGTTTGAAGGATTTACTACACTGGAACCATTTCCAATCTAGACAGAGACCACAGGATGCCTTATATTTTAATTCCAAATAAAATGATATTCTGCATATTAAATGAGAAAGCAAATTGTCAGTTAGTTGATTAGGCAATTCTTCTAGATAGATACTTTTGAAGGCCCCACAATAGAAATATATGTATATATGAAATAGAAAAACAAACTCTATGAAAATAGTGCAGTTGGATAAGTGTTTACTTGTACTAAATATGAAATGCAAATAACTGTTGGAAACTAAATGTGTTTTTTATTTATAAATGTTACTCTTGGACTCAGGAAAGAAAGTCATAAATCTCTGAACTTTGTGTTTCCAAGAAAGAGCAAGAGCAATGTTGAACTGCTGGAATATTTCTCTTTATTTCTTGATAGAATGTTCATAATTGGATCTCATGTTCCAGGAAACCCTAATCCTATAATACATAGGTATGAATAGCAGATATGGGACTGTGTTAGTTATTTAACTAATTTTTTAAAAAAGTGAAAAAATAATTACTAAAGGGATTGGAATCTCTCTGGAAATAATCTTGGAAGCTGTGAACAATGTAGTTGAAGTCCTCCCCAACTTTTATTCAAAATCTTTGCAGACAAATGTATTATGTAATTTATAATTGTTTTGACCATCTGGTCTCTAGAGCACCCAAAATCAAACACATAAATATTCTGACAGAAAAACATATAGATAATCACACTAAGTGAAATAAATAAAAACCTTAAAGAGCCTTGAATCAGTTCTTACTGCCTTGATTTAAGTCTTTTGTCATCAAATGAGTTGAATAAAAACTTTCTGTAAGCCTGTGCTTTTAGTATCATATCAAAGAAATATTAGCAAAGATCAATATTATGAATCTTTTCCCTTATGTTTTCTTCTAGTAGTTTTATAGTTTTAAGTCTTACATTTAAATTTTTAATCCATTTAGAGTTGATGTTTGCATATGGCAAGAATAAGGGACTAATTTCATTTCTTTTGCATGTGGATATCTAGTTTTCCGAAAACCATTTATTGAAGAGACTGTCCTTTCCCTACTGTGTGTTTTTGGCATCTTTGTCAAAAATCAATTGATTGTTAATGCATAGATTTATTTTTGCACTCCCTATTCGTTCCATTGGTCTATATGTCTGTCTTTATGCCATTACCATACTATTTTGATTCCTGTAGCTTTGCAATATGCTTTGAAATCAGGAATTATGAAGCCTCCAGCTTTCTTCTTCTCTCTCAAGATTGTTTTGGTTATTCAAGGTCCTTTGTTGTTCCATGTGAATTTTAGGATTGTTTTTATCTATTTCTGTGAAAAATACCATACAGATTTTGATATGGATTGCAATGACTCTATAGATCACTTTGCGTAGTATGCCATTTTAACAATATTAATTCTCCCAATCCATGACTATGAGATGCTTTTCTATTTATTTGTTCTCTTTAATTTCTTTTAGCAATGTTTTGTAGTTATTATTGCACAAGTCTTTCACGTCTTTGTAGGACTACTAAAAACTAAAAAGCTTCTGTGCAGCAAAAGAAACAGTTAAGAGTGAAAAGGTAACCTGTACATAGAATGGTAGACGTATTTGCCAACCATATATTTGATAAAGGGTTAATATTCATTATATATAAGAAACTTCTATGACTCAAAAGTAAAAAAAATCTAAATTACTTAATTAAAAGATGAGCAAAGAGCTTGAATTGCCATTTCTCCAAAGAACACATAAAAGTGATTAACAAGTATATGAAAAGATGTTCAACATCACTAATCATCAGGGAAGCACAAACTAAAACCACAGTGAGATATCAACTCATACCTATAAAAATAAATACCATTATAAAAATAAATAAGTAAAAAAATAACAAGTATTCATGAGGATGTGGAGAAATTGGAATGCTTGTGCACTGTTTGTGGGAGTATGAAATGGTGCTGGTGCTATGGAAAACAGTATGGAGATTCCTCAAAAAATTAAAAATAGAAGTAGCATATGATCCAGCAGTCCCACTTCTCACTATCCAAAAGAATTGAAAACAGGATCTTAAAAATATATCTGCACTCCCATGTTCATTACAGCATTACTAACAATAGCTAAGATGTGGAAACAAAACAACCTAAACGTTCACTGACAGATAAATGAATAAATAAAATTTGGTATATACATACAATGGAATATTCTTCAGCCCTAAAAACGAAGAAAATCCTGTCACATATTACAACATGGACGTTATGCTACGTGAAATAAGCCAGTAACAGAAGAACAATACTGTATGATTCCATTTCCATGAGATATCTAAAATAGTCAAATTCATAGAATCAGAAAGCAGAATAGTGGTTGCCAGAGCTGGGGTAAAGGGACATGGGCAGTTGCTATTTAACAGGTATAGATTTGTAATCATGCAAAATGAAAAAGTTCTAGAGGTCTACTGCGCAGCAATGTGCATCTAGTTAACAATACTGCACCGTACACCTAACATGTATTAAGAGGATAGGTCTCATATTATATGTTTTTACCACAATAATAAAAAATTCTAGTGTTTAAAGGTTTTTTAATTTTAAAATTGCAATTAAGAAATTACTGATCAATTTACCAAAGTATGTTCTATAGATATTGAGTAAAAAAGGAAGGCAGTTTTTATTGTTAAATAAGTTTGGAAAACATAAGTTTAAATAAAATTAAACAGATTCATTACTGTAGAATTTCTCAGTGATTCTTATATGCTAATGTCTTGGGAATCCCAAGAAAGATGGTATACTATGCAACATTTCCTATGCGTATCAAATCACAGAAGCTTTTTTGAAACATCTTGAAGGCCTGGTGTTTTGTAGAATGGATTTTAGAAAGGCTCTTGGAATGATGTCCAGAAAATAAAGGGACCAGTGGCCTTTTATGGAGAGATTGGGTTCCTTATTCAGTTCCAGGCACCCATTCATTCAGAAAATACTGAAGAACATGGCTCTGTACTTGAAAACTGGCTAGGGGTGCACAGATAGAAGCAAAAGCCCCTGACCCCAACAAAGTCACAGTCTAGTGTCAAAAGAGCCAAGAAAACCACTGAAGTAAACTTAATAATTGATATAATGGTGATAAAAAGCAAATCTTAGGATTTGCTGTCTGATAATTAATTTTTAAAAAATCAACTCATAATGACTCAGTGTGTGATTATACTAAGTCATCTTATAGAAATGTGTATGAATCAAGCAGTTGATTGATTAGTCCTAGAAACACAGAAAAAAGTTTATCATGTGGGCAAAATGAGGCAGTGCCCATCCAAACACCAGGGCATAGAAATCTAGCTTCAAGTAGCTGGCCCCATTGGTGATGATATGCCTAATGAAGATAAAGACATAGGAGGTTGGGACAAATAATCTCTGTCGGGATGTTTTCTAATGTCTGATGGATGTGCATTGGTCTATTTTTATCCCGTGCCACTGAACATTTCTTTGACCAACACAACTCACCTTATTTTCAAACCATGCTCACAAAACATCATTCTGATGATGATCTAGCGTGTCCTATGGTGTGCCTGTAGGAAAAGATTGTGCTGCCTAACAAAATTAGATTATTTTTATTTCTGTGTAAACTATTCATCATTTTCAGTAGGTAAATTTGTGTTAAGGCTACCAACCATGCTGGTTTGCCTGGGACTGAGGGTTTCTCCGGACATTGGACTTTCAGGGCTGAAATCAAGACTGTCCTGGACAAAACTGGCTGAGTTGATCACTCTAATTGGTGTTCATGTTTATAGATTGATCTCAAGAGCATCTCAAGACCATGTCTGAGAGATGAACTCACTTTGTTGTGATGACCAATCCAGTTTCTGAACCGGTAATACTGAGGGCGGACCCTAGCCTAAGACCAATTCACCAAAGTAATGAAGGTCACATAGCAAAAAGCCTTTTTGAGAGGTACCAGCTTTGATAGAGGCAAAATAAACAGGGGAAACTTCATGCTTCCTGACTCAGGAATCAGAACCTTCAAGAAGGAGGTTGTTTTAATCTGATGGGACTGGAGGTATTAATACAGGGGTTTTTTCAAGCAGACATGCAAGGAGACAGCAATTCATTCATTAATTATCAATTCACTTATTTATTTAACAAATACAATTAATTCAGTTTCTCAAACATTTCTTTGAGCACATACTCTCAAACCACTCAATAAACAAAGGTCAATTCCTGCTTTCATAAGGCTTATATTCTAGGGAAAGAGATAGAGAATAAAGAATAGGCAAGTATAGTATAGTATATGTTAGATGATGGCAAGTGTTGAGAAGATAAGTGAGGCAGGAAATGAGGATGGAAGCACCTAGGAAGGTGCCATTTAAGCAAATACCTGAAGGATCTAGTGAAACAAGCCATACCAATAAGACAAGAAAGAGAGTCTTGAAGAGGTCAAGGATGGGTGAGGCCGCTGGCATGGCTAGAGATATTGAGATGAAAACAAAGGCAGAGAGGAGGGGGGTTTTTGTGGATTGAGTAGGGGCTTAAAGGTAATCAAAATAAATTAGGCTTTTAATCTTGGTTAGGGGCTTAAAGGTAATCAAAATAAATTAGGCTTTTAATCTTGGTGAGATGGAAAGTCAATGTGGGATTAGAACAGAGAAAACAGAATGTGCAAAGGCCCTGACTAGAGAGAACCAGATACGGGGGGATTAGAAAGAATTCCACATTTGGCTGTAGTATTGAATACTTTGGAGAATCAAGCAAGACATGGACCAGAAACGGCCTATTGACTTTGGGAGATCCTAGGTACTTTGATCATTTCCTTGGTTTAGAGAGAAGGAAAGGCAGGTATCCATGGATGAAGCAGTTGGTGGGCAGAGCCTCGGGTCTTGTTCAGAGGTTGCTGACAGGCTGACGGGGCAGGCAGGAGTAAATGAAAGACTGAGAGGAGGGTTCTCTGGTCTCCATCCCGTCTCTCAACCAGTGAAGTTGTTCTTTGTGTGTATGTGTGTGTTGATGTTTCAAAAAAGATTTAATTTGAAAAAGAGTGTTCTGCTGCTTGAAAAAAAAGGGGCATTAAAAACCAAAAATAAACAGGAAGTAAGAAAATTAATAACATCTAGGTGGATGAACTTTCTAAGAAAGGACTGAAAAGGGGAGATGTAAGCCGTATGGGGATTTGAGGACAAGGTAGAAATTTTTATTTTGTTAAGATAGAGCTAAGTTAAGCTTGTTTTAGGCTGAGAAGAAAGAGCTGTTAAAGTGTAAAAGTTTGATACAAAGAACAACAGGAGGTAATGGGAAAGTGACTAAGCTCTTATAGCAGGTAGGAGGGCATCGGGTCCATAGCAGACATGAATATATTTGCCTTATATTCGGTTTATAAGTTATAATTCTTAAAGCTCAAGGATTTCCTTTGACTGTTTTTTTATGTCACTTAAGCTTCAAATAAACATTTAAATAAGCACTTTTTTTAAAAGAAAGCTGATTTTCATATCTAGTTATTATCCTGCTACCTTTGCCAACATACCAGAATCTTTGATTATTTTTTCTCCTGCGGCATCAACCTGGAGAGGAAGGATCTTGATTAAATATGCCAACTATCTTTACACTGAATTTGACCAAAGGCCAACTCTTTTTATGTTTGTAATAGGAATGTACTGAACAAATTCTGAAATTCACTTTCATAAACTTTCTTTCTCTTAGACTTTCAGAGTAGGGTAAGTTTTTAAAAAGCCGAGTCACCATGTTAGTCTTTAGGGCAGACAAAAGTCTATGCACTCTTTTTTTTTTCTTAGACTCCCAGGTAAGGAAATTCCATAATCTACTTTAAAATCTACTCTAGCCCTTAGCAAGATTTCCAATCAAGAGGCTCCTTTTCATCACTAAACTGCTTTGGTGCTACAGCTGATTTAGTAGATTTCCTAAGGCTTCAGAAGCAGTGGAGAGCAGCCTCCCTTGACTTGGTGTACAGAGTCAGGCCACAGAGACCTCCACTCTTACTTCCCGGTTAGCACACACAGCGCAGTCAAGTAAATGCCCTCCTGGATTCCCATGCCATTAGGGAATGCGCTGAAAGAGCTCACTGGAGAAATAGCTGAAATCAATTGTGAGTTAGGGCTTGCTACTCAACGTGTAGCCCAATAACGTAACATCAACACCACTGGGGATCTTGTCACCATCTTCTGAATAACAGGATCCCCTTTTAACAGAATCCACAAATGATTCTTATGGACATTAAAGTCGAGGAGACACTGCTTTAGAGAATTCTTTTGAAATATTATATAATCAGCTTACTGGACTTCAGAATTCCTCCTTTCCCAGTGGCTGGCTCTTCAGGGTGGTGTCTTTCTCTTACTCATCTTTGTATTTCTAGTGCCTAGCACAGGGCCTGGCATATGCCCCTTTGATTTGTTTTGGTGTCACAGCTTAATCCATGTTTATGGAATAAGTTGCAGAATCAGTCTAGTGTCACAGTATAATCCTACTGCCATCAGAAGAAATTCATATAAACAATTTTTCTGAATATGGCTTTGATTATAACCATTATTTTAGGCCACATATCATGAAACCAAAAATCCTACTCTAAACTGATGACCTTTTTGTTTCATCTGGGCAGAGTCTCCCTTTTGTTTTAATTCAAAGCATCCCTCTATTTCCACATTCCCATTTTTCTGGGATTCAGTTTATCTTGTGCTATTTAATTAATCTGTTTTTTTGGTCTCCCACTTTCTTTTCTTCCCAAATGACTGGTGCAGGTGGAGGGTTGCAATTTTTGAGTTATTTTTGTATCTTGTTTTTCCCTTTAGCTTTCATCAAGGTGACACTTTAGAGGCTTAAGGTGGGTAAATGGAAGGACATAGAGGACTTTCTGTTTTCATCAGCACCTTCAAGAGATTTTTCCCTATTCTAATAATAGCACTGATTTTACATTTTATTTACTCTAAGCAGGATGATACGCAAAGGCTTAGCATGATAGATAGTGTTTACTTATTTTTAGACCATTTGTATTTTTCATTTCATGAGCCCTCTGCCATTGCACATTTTTGATAGAAAAGTAGCAATCTTTCCTAAGAACATTTCTGCTTTGCTCTTTGACTTGTTTCCCTTCTGCTGGCAATATAGTCATACTGCAGGCTGTTCAAGGATAGAGTTCTTTGTGAAGTGATGAAGATGAATTATTCCTGCCAGACACAAAAACAGTTATTTTACTTGTTACTTAAATTGGAAAGAGACAAAGAATACTGTTCAATTTTAACTTGCCAGCAGGCGTTCAGGGAAAAGGAGTTTCCTAACAACTTGGAGAATGCACTTCTAAAACATCTGTCGACATTAAAGATGGTACCAGTGTAAAACAGAGCTCAATTTTTTTCTCCAATTTCACCAAAATCAGTAGGGAAGGCAAGGGGTGGCAGCTTTCCTAATTTATTGGAGAAATGCTCTGGTGAAATGTTGGAAAGACTCTAATTGTTCATGGACTCCCATGTAAGTATAAATTCTCTGCATTATATTTCCTATGGGGGTTACAGTGGGTAGAGAGAAGATTTTTGTGGTTGCCAAAATTTAGATAATAAAAGTGGGACTTCAAGATTTAATTGAATAGCTATAGCCTTGAGTCAAGAGCAAAATAGTAAAATGTCATTATAGATACATATCAAGAAGAAAAACAATCCATGATTTCTGAAACTATAGCAGAGTTGCATTGTGCTACAAACACCCAGAGCAAACTCCCCTCAGAGACCGCCCTAAAGGACAAAACGGTTCCTAACTGGAAAAAAAACACCTTCTGGAATGTCGGCAAAGCATGTAAATTACAGATGATTTTTTAAAAGGACTCCCCAACTTTGAAACTCCTAAGCAGATCATGAACAAATGTGTTCAGTAGAATCTGTGGTACGGCCTGGCAGCAACCTCGAGAAACGGAACTGACATCTCCTTACATTTTCAAGTCATGTTTTTACTGTAGAAAAAGAAAAGCGTTGCCTATCGCCCAGTCAACGGAAGTGTCAGAGGCGTGTGAAGTAGAGCAACTCCATCTTGAATAGGAGCTGGGTAAAATAAGGTGAACCCTACTGGGCTGCATTTCCAGACAGCTAAGGCATTCTGAGTCACAGGATGAGATAGGAGGTCGGCACAAGATACAGGTCATAAAGACCTTGCTGATGAAACAGGTTGCAGTAAGAAGCTGGCTAAAACCCAGCAAAATCACAATGGCCAGGAGAAGTACCTCTGGTCATCCTCACTGCTACACTCCCACCAGCACCATGACAGTTTACAAATGCCATGGCAACATCAGGAAGTTACCCTATATGTTCTAAAAAGGGGAGGCATGAATAATCCACCCCTTGTTTAGCATATCATCAAGAAATAACCATAAAAATGGGCAACCAGCAGCCCTCAGGGCTGCTCTGTCTATGGAGTAGCCATTCTTTTATTCCTTTACTTTCTTAATAAATTTGCTCTCACTTTACTATATGGACTCGCCCTAAACTCTTTCTTGCACAAGATCCAAGAACCCTCTCTTGGGGTCTGGATCCGGAGCCCTTTTCTGTAACAGAAGATGGAAACTTGTTTTTGTTTTCATGGATTGTGTGTTTGGTGGATGAATCAGAGGTCAGCCTTGGTCAGACTCTACAGTCAGCCCTTTGGAATTAGGGATTTTTTCCCAATAGCCAAATAGTGACCAACCCTTCTCCTGGCAGTGGGAATATTAAAATTGTTCTTTCAGGCCTGGCTGATTTTCATCTTGTGATGATGTTTTCAAAAAGCAGTCCTATTGTGTTCTCTCACAGTATCTCTCTCTCCTTGATTCCATTCAAATTGTAGGTGGTTCTCAGGAATGCTGTCTAGAGATGTGGAGACCAATGTATATTAGTCAAATTTTAGTATCGACATTCGGTTAATTAGAGCTATTTGAGATTGAATGGGAGACACTATGTCAAAAAAGACTTTTGAAAAGTTAAAATTCAAGCTTTGATTACTAACTCCATGCCTATTTCCCTGAGAATTATCTGATGTCTGCCTGAAACACTGTAATTCCTTTCTTCTTTCTTTTTTTAATCCCACTCATTCCTTTTAACAGTTGACTTTTCTCTTTAATGCCATAGCTCAGGTGATGTATGACACATCTTCATTTCAAGGTTCATCCCTTTGTAATTCACTAGGCAAAGGAAAATCCAATCTCACAGGGACCTTTATCTGTTCACAAGGAGAAAGAGGAAGAAAGGGGCCCCCTTAAGACAGTAAGGGAAGGGATTTAGGGAGAGACAAAGATATTTTTCCAGGCCTTTTTTGCACCTAGATCAATTTTAAGGCCATTAATCCTTTGATATATGTTTGGGGGTAAGAGAACAAAGGAATCAAACTTGACTGCAATTGGATTCCACATGAATTATCAATTAGAGACATAAGAACATATGATTTATAGGACTGTTTTGTAAGTGCTCCTTTGTGTAGCCTATTGACAAAGGAAGAGGAGAGATGTGCTGTGATTTCCTGGCCTTGTTCCAAAGCCCTGTTGCCAACTTCTTTCAGCTATGAATTCCCAAACAGATTTTAGCACTTACTTCCAAAACCAGATGAAGCATCAAAATAATTTCTAAAAGGCTAGTGGCAGTGCAAAGTGACAGTGACAGGGACTTGCAACAGCCTTCCTGGACGCCATCCACCACCTCCCTACCAGCTGGTGCCCTGCAAGTGCATGTGTGGCGCTTTCTGCTTTCTTCTAACACAATCCTAATCGTGATGCTTTGAAATAGCCTAAGTCATTTTTTTTTCTAACTCCATTTTGAGGATGAAAGCGGCTGTAACTTCTTTTCTCAGGGCCTGGCATGTTTGAGGAGTTCAGTTAATATGTACTTGATAAAGAAAAAACAAATAATTTGACTAATAGAAAAAGCTTCTGAGGAAGTTAGACTTAACTGTATTCAGATCACATTCAGAAGTAGAAAACGAAAGAAAACCAAGCCTCTGCTTGAACATGCATTTGTTCATTCTACATAACAACTCCTATGAGTTTGATTCAGTGATCTATTTTGGGGGTCATGTGGATGTGGTTATTTGGAAACCATTAAGAGGCAGTGTACCAGCTCAGGGCAAAGCTTCTCTACATGACTTGCTCTAGTTACAGTCTGATAAGTCTTTCTCGGGTTAAACAAGGAGAAACGTAATTTTAAAAATTACCTCTTGTACCTCTTATACCTAGAGTAAGCAATGCTTTAACATATCCTCTAATGACCTAATGAGAAAAGTAAGATCTGTTCTTTTAAGATAAATCAGAGCATGTTTATTAGGCACCAACTCTTCTCTCAGCCAGACTCAAAGACATATACAGATATATAAGAGAGTAGAAGAAACAGTTTCTGTTCCCAGAGTCAATAATGCAGTTGGATTGGAAACATTCCTATAAACAGAGACATGATGAACCATTTACTGATAGTTCAGGGATATTTATGCTAAATTATGTTCCTTAATACTTATATCCAAATTCACTGACATCAACTTAAAATGAAAAAGATTAATCTAAATAAAATCTTGATATATCAGAAATTTATTATTGAAGGCCAGAGACTGAGGTTTGGGGTTTTGACCAACAGGGATTGGAAACTAGAAATTAGGGCAGTTAATTAAGGTCTTTGACTGCTGACTACAGAAAATCTTAGATTTCTTGGAATTTTCAGAGGACCAAATCTTCTAAAGAGTAATAGTAAACAGCTGATCTTTATATCCAGATCATATTTATCAGTCCTACAGCTCAATGCTGACCCCACTGGAAGGGCTGATGAAGGTGAATAAATCAGGATACAAACAGCCAAGAGAAAATCTGTAAAAAATACGAGGTGCTTCTCTCTTGCCCCACAAACTTTTCCCCTGTTCTACTCCCATCAATCAACCTTCCCTGTATTCTATGAGATCCTAAACCATTAGAATCCTAGGCTTTGTTTTCTCCTTTCTCATTTGTCATATTATTTGACAAGGCGGCACACTCAATTTTCCAACCTTTTTATTGTCTTTTGTCCAACAGTGCTACATTCTAGCCTGGGTCTCAAAATCCTTCTCTTTGCTTTGCTTTCTCTAGGCTGCTGCCCTTCTTGCTAATTTTTTGACCTTCTCAACTATACAAAGGTCATCTGCCTGTTGCACTATCCAAGTCAATTTGTGCAGTGAATAAAGATGCAGAGTCTCTGTTAGAGCTCTCAAGTTTCTGTGTTCAAGAATGCTGGGCCAGTAGGCTGTCTTTTAGAGTGAGACACTGAAGCAAATAATTCCCCAGGATGTTTTCTGAGTTTCCGCTGTTAAACTCCAGTTTTTCATTAATGGCTCTAAATGGTCATTATTGCAATTAAAAAAATTTTTCCCTGTGGTTATGTGTGTGTGTGTGTGCGCACGCATGTGTGTGTAGGGCCACAGTAGTGCAATGGGGATATGAGATTTGAGGGTGAGAACTTTGCCTTGAAGATTTTTAGGTTCTGAAGGCAAAATCTAAAATTAAGGAATCTTACAAGAAAGAAAAAATATAGAAGGCAACCATAAGTTATAGATTTCTGGGGCAATCCAGTATTCATTTGTGATTCACTCAATAAACATTTACTGAGACCTTATCTGCACCAGTCACTCTAGACATTGAGTAGTAAGATGCATGCCCTACCCTGAAGATGCAACTGTTTCAAGACAAACAGCCTATTCAATATGATGCAATGACTTCTGTAGTGGAAATATTTGCAAAGTACTGTAGTAGTGTAAGCATTAGATTGTAAACTGATTGAGGGCAGAGCCTGGGTCAAATTTACCTTTGTGACCTCAGCATATAGCTCAGGTTTTGGCACATAGTACATGCTTGATTTATATTTAATGATTGATTGAATGAATAAATATTGTCCCCTATGTGTCTTCCTATATCAACCATTTCTCTCCTGTTATTCTGATACATGGCTTCCCATTTTGATATGAAGCTTTTTGTCTGTGAGAGTGCTTTACCAATGTTTTGTATGTCTACTATATTCTAGTTTTTATTGGGCACCTACTTTTATATCAATGATACTCATTGATGAATAACATGTACATATATCAAAACATCTGACTATACCCCATGAATATATACAATTATTTGTCTATTAAAACATATATTTTAAAAAACCAATAGTTTTTAGATGCCATGTGCTTCAGGTGACTTTCACCTGTAAGTCTCACATTTGGTTGGGATGACATAAGAAGTCAAAAGGAACTGATTCCCTGTACCTTGGGTCACTTTTTAAAAGGAAAAAAAGAAAGAAAGAAAACAAACCCAAATTCCAGTGTCCTTAATGCCAATGTAAAGTGAAGCTTTTTCCTTGATGAAAGGGCCATGTATTTTGGGTCACATAACAAAGAGCAACATTCTATCCTTCCCCCAATTTTGAAATTATAAAATATTTCTTCTGTATTTTATAAATACAGAAGACTAGATACAGTATAAGTAATAACAAAATGATCATCACGTCAGCTTAGACACAGCAAATGTGTCGTGTATACCCCATCTCCCTCCCTCTGGGCCTCTGCTTCATTGCGGGGCCTTCCTCCTACTCAAGGGCACTCAGCAGTCTGCAGATGGAGCATGGAAGATGAGTCCTGGTGTACTCATAAATGGAAAACCATAGAGTAGCAAAATAGAATAAATGGCCACTTCATACACCCACATGACTGACTCTCAGAAACACACTGTCAAATAAATAAAACAAATCACAGAATATACACAATATGACACCATTCACATTAGCTCAAATTTCAAAATCATATAAGATGTAATCATATGTCATTTGGAGATGCTTAAATAAGCAGTAAAATGATAATGAAAAACAGGAAATAATCATTTTTAAGGACTGTATCTTTCTTTAAAGCTTTCTTTGATCCTTTAAAATATATTGATGGTCACTGGGTCACATTCATGCAAACAGGAAGAAGAAACCTTTATTCATTACGCTGGATGAA
Organism: Pongo pygmaeus; assembly: GCF_028885625.2. Lineage (NCBI taxonomy): Eukaryota > Metazoa > Chordata > Mammalia > Primates > Hominidae > Pongo > Pongo pygmaeus. The sequence continues at coordinate 63,037,693 of NC_072377.2, forward strand.
TGAATTGGGTGGGATTCCTATGGACAAATTAAATGAAAGCTTAGTAGCTTAAGAAATTATTCACCTATCATTTGGCTTTTGCCTCAACTTTAAGCAACATCACAGGGCGTTTTACTTACTATAGTCTTTACAGTGGCGCTATGAAGCTTAAATATCAAGCTGAAGGCCCCAGTGACTGATTTTCACTTTTGCTCATTACATTTGCAGTGAACATCCTAGGTAATGAAGTAACTAGCTAAGATAAGCTTTTACTAGTAATAGTGTGACAGACACAGAGGAAATACCAAATGAATCACAAATAGGCTAAAGCAGAAGAACACAGATTATCAGCTCAGTGTAAATTATAAACTTTGTGGCAATAAAAAGCCATAGTTTAAGTTTAAAATATTTAAATGCCAGACTCTGTGATGTGTCCTTTTCTTATTTAATCTTTATGTGGTGTCTTTAAGTTAGGCATTATTATCCTGGATTTACAAAGGTTTGCAAAGGAGGACATTGATATTTACAGGGATTACATCGCATGTCAAAAGTCATAAAACTGTTACTTGACAAGGCCGGGATTTGAATACAGGTTCATTTGACTCCCAACTTCTTGCTTTTTCCACAATGTTATTAATGCTGCTTATCAAGAAGAAATAAGATAAGCTTTATCTTAGGTATGTGGGGTCTTGACACATCCTATTCAAATTATCATTTGGATAGGAAGCTATTATCAATGTAAAACAATTATATTTATCCATCATAGCATGTAACCCTGAGACCTGGAGATTTAGGGGACAGAGAATGGGATGCGCAGTCAGAATACTTAAGTTTGAGCTCTTGTTTAAGTATTGGTTGGGGTCATGATGACATATTAAAAACTTGATTCCCAGTATACCTACCTGTACACTGACCGTAATAATACCTTCTCTTATTTCTTGTTTGTTTATTCCTTCACTTTTAACCTAATTTCCACTTTTATTCCCTTCCTCCTTACTCCCATAAGCAACCATTTTAATGTGTTTGATTGATGCTCATCTTTTAATTTGTAATTATTCTTATAAAATGTGAATTAAAATGTTGTGTGTGTGTGGTTGCCATTAGGGCTCTCCACCTATATTCCAGTTTCTTTCCTTCCAGTTAGGATCACAATTATCTACTTTTTTGAGGTTGGCCATGGCCATTTGACTTGTTTTGGCAATGAAATGTCAGTGTAATTGACGGGTGTCATTTCTGAGTGGATGCCTTTAAAAGCCAGGATATGATTCACCATATTTTCTTCCCCTGACTACAGTGACCAATGGTGTTATTTAAAAATGTATTACCTGGCACATACTTACACTAAAAAAGTATTTGCTTATCTGAAATTCAAAATTGCCCAAGTGTCCTATGTTTTGTTTGGCAACCCTATCTCCAGCAAAATCTTGTAGTTGTTACATTTTAGGGTTTCAAGATAACCTATAGCAATAAAATCATGTATTATATTCAATGTTATTTCAGAATTTAAAGTTTGTACTTCAGTAGCACTTTTATTTAATGTCATTGTTTAGAACATGTGCAGGGATGTGAAGCAAAGATTGGACAAGTGAAACATTTGTCAAAGGGGTGTTAAATGGTGTCTTAGCTGGCTCAAGCTGCCTTGTCTTACTCTGTTTTGGCTGCTATAACAAAATACCGTTAAGTTGAGTGGCTTATAAACAATGGGAATTTATTTCTTACAGTTCTGGAGGCAGGAAAGTCCAAGATCAAGGTGCTAACAGATTCGGTTAGATTCTCATTCACAGGCGGCATCTTCTTTTTGTCTCCTCCTGTGACAGAAGGGGCTACCTCCCTCAGGCTTCTTTTTTAAGGGCACTAATCCCATTCATGAGGACTCTGCTGTCATGACCCAATCAACTTCCAAAGGTCCTGTCACCTAAAGTTATCACATTGGGGGTTAATATTTAAACATATCAGTTTAGGATACACACAAACATTTGGACCATAGCAAATAGTAACCTATGTATTTGATGCCTCTGACCTAATGGGTCTTAAAGAAGCCTATTATGCAGAAGGCATTTTAAAAAATTATAATTTCCACTTTTAATTTAAATTCAGAGGGTATGTGTGCACATCTATTACATGGGTATATTGTGTGATGCTGAGGTTTGGGGTTTGATTGATTCCATCATCCAGGTTGTGAGCATAGTGCACAATGGTTAGATTTCAACCCTATTATGCCTCCCTCCTTCCCCCCCTAATAGTTCCTAGTTGCTATTATTGCCATCGTTATATCCACAAGTATGCAGTGTTTAGCTCCCACTTATAAGTGAGAACATCAGAAGGCATTATTATAAGGACAGGGTGTGGCCATAAAGTCTGAAAACATGTTATTGATCATGTCATCTAAAATAATGTAATAGCAATAAACTACTTGTTAGCTATATTTGTTTATGTTTTCAGACTTTGTGACTATCTTGTGATTTCTCTGCTCTTCAGATTAAAAAAGAAACAGGACCTAAGGTTCAAATAGTTTAATACTATTCTGTCAAAATTTCTCCCTTTCTTAGTGAAGTTCTTAAAGTACTTGCATAGAGGAGAAGGCAAAAGAAATGTGTGCTATTACTATAAGGCTTTTGCCTCAAATCTTAGTCTAGCCTCTTGGTGAGAAGGACTGGACCACATAAAAGTCTCATTTTTCCTAGATCCGTCAAGCTGAGCATATTGGTTACCTCGAAGCTAGTATCAAAGTTCTTCCTTTCCTAGCATTCCAGTGCAAGGAAAGATAAACCAAAGGAAAGGAGAAAAAAATAAACCAGGATTCCTAGAACAGAGCTGATCTCTGCTCTCCAGGCCAAGCCTTCTCATTGCAGCACAGTGGTCCATGTTAGCACTTCAGTTGCCTAGGACAGAGTCCAGAGGGAAGAGACAGCACAGCACCAAAGCCTTGGGAATTTAGCGTCTCTGGTCCTTCACATAAAAAAACTCCCCATGGCCAGCACCTGATATTGTTTCCCATGGGTGGCAAAACATTTATTTAACATCAAACTGTATGTTTGTATCATATTTTTTCAATTCAAAGAGACCCTAGACACAAGTATGATACACATAAAATTTACTATATTTTTCAAGGTAAAAAAGGGGCACAAATGATATTGGAAACAAGGAAGAGGGGAATACACTCATATATTTCTCTCATAGTTACCAGTACTGTGCTTCTTCAGAGTGGGATGGAGAAGAGGAGGTGAAAAGAGTGGGGAGAAAAAAGGTGTTGAGGGCTTCTGCTGGGAGATGCACTATCATGAGGAAACACACTGGAGGCCTTGGTGTGTCCTGGTGGTAAGTGGGGGGTAAGGGAGGAAGCACTCTCTTTCTTCATTTGTTTACTTCTAGTGTTTACGGAGCTCTAATTATCCACCAGGCAATCTAGTTTCTGATGCTACAGTGGTGAAACAGTCGTCTTACTATAGGCTGCAATTCTGGTGGTGGGAGATCAAAAAATACAAAATCATTTTTAAAAGGCACTGTACTTTTTCATAGCAATAAGAAAAACTGTTTAAAAACACAGATTTAGCAGAATACAAAGAGGATTAAAATATCAATATTACCAAGAGCCTCTAACCATGGCCAAGGGACGTCTTCTGCGGCCAAAAAGCAAGGTACCTATTTCCTTTATTTTGTTACTGTGAGTGTCCACTGGCAGAATGCACTGGGTCCTTTCCAGTAAGCAGGGCAGCCTTTACTTACTTCTGTAAGTCTACATGTATCCCAAGCAGACCATGTTCCAAAGATGAGTGAGTTTGTTTGAGTCTAAATGTTCTAGAGTCTCAGTAGCCTCAGTTATTATCTATGTAAGGGATAACTTCACTCTGCTTGTCCTGCCTCCATCCAGCCTTTCAGGTCCACATTACATCTCTACTGTGTATACAATTGAGCTCTTAAAGGTGGCTCATGTTCTAGGCTGCTACTCAAGATCCCTCCACACACCTATGAGGAGATGTTCTCTGTGACAACCCTGCTGCTTGTGCTTGGACACACCATCCTTTCCCTAGCCATCTGCATGTGGTGGCTTATTCTTATTCTTCCTTACTCTCATCCTGCTATGTTGGCCTTGAGTCTTCTAGTTTATAACTCAGAGAGCTACTGTAGACTTTCACCCTGATTGGTAGCAAACTTCCACTTCTAGCTCTTGTGCCAACCTTGCTACTCAAAATGTGGTTCAAAAATCAGCAGCATTGGCAATACCTGGACTTATTAGACATCACAATCTCAGGGCCCACTCTACACCCACTGGATTAGAATCTGCATTTTTTGAGATCTCTAGGAGATTCATATGCACATTAGAGTGTGAGAAGCTATTCTAAACTTCACCACCTTACTCTGGACTCTGTATTAGTGTTCTATCAACTACTTCCAGCTTTCTATGAACAAAGGCATCATGTACTGTCATTTGCAGTGTATTTGTTTGTGTGCTTTTTGTTTTTGTTTTTCCTTCTTTGATGTGTTTCATTCGTCTGTTGTCTAAAATCTGACATCACTAAAACTCTGAAGAAACTGCATTATTTACCTCTAACTATCTCCCATATCTTAGTGCCGTGTAGTATAGATGTGGTTGGTATACCTGTTCTTGTTACTTAGTACATTGATTTCTCTTGTTTTTTTCTCTTTCTCTTTCTCTGGCACTCTTTCTCCTTTCTCACAAACACACACATGCACATACACATACACAAACACACACTTATTTCAATGAGGACCACAAGAAGTATCCTCACTCAGTGCCACACAGCATAGAGATATCTTAGAAGTAACTGACTGGAATACTCTATTAAAAGTCTCATGATGTATATTCTACCCACTCTATAAATACAGAAAGCTTTTGTTTCTAATTGACTTTGCAAATCTCTCAGAAGCTTCCTCCTGTGTGTGGGCTGCCTAGGATTGCAGGTTTTATTACATCTAGGAGTTATTCTTTCCTAGTATTCATGTAATGTAGCTGATTGTTTATAATTTGTTTCATCTGACTCATACTTGATCTAATTTATTTTTTATTGTAAACACTTGAGGAAGAATCTCAAATAATCATTTTCTCCACCATACTGTTACTTCCATTATACTTTTATCAAATTTTCTAAAGGATAGTAAAGTTTAAACTGAAGTTTAAATTGTTATATTTAAAGTGTTTTGTGGAAAAATATTCAGAGAACACTGTGTACACAGATCTGGTGGATTACTTGATACTTCCATTTGTTAGCTCTCTTTAGGAACAAAACCCCTAATTTTCTGCAATTACTCTGTCAACTCCCAATTTGCATTAATATTATAAGCATCACAATATAAAAATTGGGCTCAATTTCATGTGTTTCATTTTAGCCTGTGAACAGAGAAAACCACACAGACCTCAATTTATGCTTTAGGAGATTTCAGTTACAGTGAGTAAGTTACCGGTAACTCATCGCCCATATTTAAGGGCCATGTAGTACGAGTTTTGCTGTGATGTTCTTCTGTTGGTTTAAGTCTGTGAAGAACTTGAAACACTCTCTTCCCTGGCTGCACTGACCCAGAGCTGCCCTGGTTGTTTTACTTTCTGTCTAGCAGCTTCCTTTCTGCTTCTTCTCTTCTCCTTAGGCTGCTATGATTTGCATGTATGTGTCCCTCTGAAATTCATATGTTGTAACTTAAACTTTAAGGTGATGCTAATAAGACATGAGGACTTTTGGGAAGTGATTAAGTCATGAAGGCTTTGCCCTTATGAATGGGATTAATGCCCTTACAAGAGAGGCTTCTGAGGCTGTGACACGATGATCAACTAAGCCTTGGAGGTGGAGGCTGCAGTGAGCTGTGATCATGCCACTGCACTCCAGCCTGAGTGACAGAGCGAGACTCTGTCTCAAAAAGAAAAAAATAAAATATCATTCGTATCCATGGTTTCAACTATACATATGCATAGATGACTTACAGATCTTTGATTTGAGCCCCAGTCTTGTATATTGAGGGTCTGCATGGTATCTCCACTTGGATGTTTCAAAACAACTGAAACTGGATTAACAATTATCCCTGTCATATCTGCCTCTAGCTGGAGGAAACTCTGGGAAAATTCCTCTGTGTTTTTTGTTGGCTTACAGTAATTCTGGGATGAGACTTCCTTTAGATAGTTACCAGCCCACTAATGCAAACACTAATGGAATGCTTTTCCATTCTGGAAAAGTATGAAATTGAAGAGCAGAGGCTACTGGTGCCTGTTCCACACTTTCTCATCCACCCGAAGTCATTTGCAGAGTGTTCCTATATATGCCCATGACTTCCTCTGTCTTTCTGTTTGAGGGCTTCCTTATGCCCAAAGGTAGGCTCAGCAGTACATCAGGATGGCTGGTAGGGTTGGGCATTTAACACCCCAGGAACAGACTCTTCATCAATAAGGAATCAGAGTTGGTGAATAAACATCCTAGCTTTCTCACTAGTTGGAAGGAGAATTTTGAGTTTTCTTCATCATATTCTCTCAAAAGTCCCCGGTAGACAGAGACCTCGGGTGCTCATAGAAATAGCCACTCATTAAAATGCCTTTCATTGGCTTTCTACCATTTCCTCTCTTACTTTCCTACTCCCTTCTTGTGCTTCCTGGATCACCTCCAAAATAAATGATTTTCACTCACATTCTTTTCTTGGGGCGTGCTCTTGAAAAAACCCAAACTAAAGTGCTTAACATCCTTGGGGACCTACAACTCACTTAATAAACCTTTACTTCTCTTGCTTGTAAATAATATGTACTGACTAAGTTCCATATGAGTGACATTATTGAGCATGACCCTACTCTGCATTTGAGGCAAAAGGCTTACGGAAAGCAGCATACAAAAATGAGTTGTTGTGTTTAGCTGAAAGGCATAGATGTGAGTTTCTTGGCATTAGGTATAATCATAAGTAAAAGAACCTTAAAATAATAAGTAACCAGAGTGATAGCTCTTGGCCATCAGTGTTACCTAGTTTTCTTCTATTCCAGCATCGTTCAATAGTAATTTTGGCAGTAATGGAAATACTCTAGATCTGCATTGGCCATTTTGGTAGCTACTAGCTCTGTGTGGCTAATTAGCATTTGGAATGAGACTAATATTACCGAAGAACTGAATAATAAATTATATTTAATTTTCATAAATTTAAACTAAAATAGCCACTCGTGGCTGGTATCTAGCATATTGGACAGTGCAGTTCTAGTGTTTCCTATCTTAGTGAGTGGTGCTGCCTTCCATTTGTGTGTTTTGTAAGTCAGAAACCTACGAGTCCACCTTCACAGCTCCCTCTCCTCCACATTCGATATACAATTTGGTTAACATCTGCTTATTATCTCTTATCTTTGGCTTCTTTCTACCCTCCCAGCCACCACTGGAAACCAAGCTACCATTTTCTCTCACTTTGACTGTTGGAATAGCCTTTTAGTTTTCCTCCCTACATTCACTCTTGACCTCTTCTAATTGACGTGCAACCCTATGGCTTTTCAAATTACAAATTGTCATCCTCAACTCCTCAAGTAAAAACATTTTAACGGCTTCCCATTGACTTTAGGTTAAATCCCTACACCCTTAACATGGTACCCCAAGGCCTCTCGTGGCCTGGCCCTTCTTACCTTTCTCCTAATTTCTCCTTCTTGGGATACATTTCTCATGAAGCAAAATAACAGGAAGAATAAAATTTCTATTTACTTCATTTTTTAACCTACTATTTGTCTTAATACAAATGATTTTATACATATGTATCTCAGGTACATATTTTAAGATTATTAATACTTTTAGGAAAGTCATCTAGGCAGAGAGATTGGGAGGCAGAGAGGTTACAAAATCACATGTGTCACTCTAATGAAAACCAAACCAGATGTAACCACATAGGTCACTCTCACTTTATTAATATGACTTTACTATTCCAGTAAATTCTTGCCTAGGAAGATGAAATGAACATTTAGTGTGCAAATTAAAGTGGTTTTTGTTTTTTTACATGCTAATAGAAGAAAGCTCTGGCAACCAAATGTGTTGCTGTTACTGGATGGGGTTAGTGGTTGTGGTAGGTGAGAAGGTATTTATAAAAATCAAAAGAGAATAAAAACTTTGAGAGAATAGTGAATTCAAAAGGGAATGAGAAAGACAGGAACAAAATGAGAAAAGCAAAATTTGAGAGACTGATTCTTAATCATCTTTTCAAAAGGAAGAGAATTCCCAGTTGAGATAGAGGAAGGTGTGGGGTGAAGGAGATTGGGGGGTATCACTTTGAGCCTTTATCAATGTGAGTGGAGTTGTGCTGGAAGCAGAATGGGGAGAAAAGGCTTGCCAAAGGACTTAATCTGGAGAACAGCAGCTGTAAAAAAGTTCCATCTGGAATTTAAGCAAGGTGACCTAGGGCTATATTAGAAAATGTATATACACACACACACGCATGCACACTTAAACATATATATATTCTTTCAGTGACATATATCACTGAAGGAATTAAAGAAAGAGAAAAATGAAGACAAAAAAATGGATCTTATGTAAAAAAGAAAGTACTGTATAGAAGAAACAAGGAATTTAAGAGAAGACTTCTGACTAGAAGGAAAGCAAAGTTGAAAAATAACAATGACAATGTAGAAAAGACAGAATAAAAGTAAAGCTGAGTTAAGTTATCCAAATGGGTTTGCGTGGATATTTAATTAATTTAATGTCTTGTAGTTTGAACTCCAAAATTCCACTACAATGAAAATAGTTGGTGTGTACATGAGCTCACAGTTCACGTGAGACCCTTTAGTGGGGAAACCCCAGATACTTTTATAAGGAGAGGAGAGATGACTTTAGAGAATAATTTAAAAGGAGTCACAAAGTATTTCTTAGAGAAAAAAGAGGTGAGGTCCCCAGAGACCTCTTCCTTTGAGTTCATCTCCCAGTACCCATATTCTAACCCACGTCAGTTGTCATGCATCTTAGCCTACAGCATGCTTGAGAGCAGCAGCCCATGCTCCTGGGGCAATGCCTGAGCTCCTTCCAGTCAGGCAGCTGGCTCCCCATCCCTTCTTCATTGAAAATCTTACTTCTACACTTCTTTTCAGGACCCTGATGGGTTACGATTTCATAATTTCTGATTAATTTTTCACAATCTTAACAATATACTTTTCTACACCTCTCAATAGAAATCATATTTAAAGAGAAGAATCCTGGAGATATCGTTGCCTCAGCCTAAAGAAAAGAATCAACAAAATAATGCTCTCGAAGCAGAAGGTGCCAATGGTGAAACCAGGAGGCAGAGAGTTTCAAAATCATATGTGTGTCACTCTCATGAAAACAAAAACCAGCTGCAACCACGGAGCTCACTGTCATTTTAATAATATGACTTTATTATTCTAAGAAATTCTTGCCTAGAAAGATTAAATTAAGAATAACTTTATTCTTAATTATTCAGGAAATATTCCTTATTTCTGGAACTTCTGGAAAATCCTTTTTTTTTTTTTTTTTCTGAATAGATGTCTCAGCTAGCCTCATTATCCTTTCTCAGTATGCCAGCTGTCTCAACGGCTCACCATACAACTGACTGCTACTCAAGACTCCATTCAAAATCTCACCTTGTTTCATCCGTCTTACAACATTGTCATGACCTTTGCCCAATCCCAACCAAGAGCCCTCCCCATACTTCCACCAGTGAAAGACTCACCTTAAATCAGACCCCCAGACCTTATGAAGGTCTTTGCCTGCTCCCCTCCCAGATGCTATTGAGACACTGTCAAGGGAATGGTCTTCCTAATTCCAGTAAGCAATAAACTTGTCTCAGCTTCGGCCACAGTTTATGAGGGTGATATCTTCAGGTAATCAGCAGCCAATACACCTATGTGGTCTCCAGTGAGTGTTATAAGTTGTGTGTGCAAAAATGTCACTCAAAACATGTAGTTTGGGAGTAAGAATTTTGTTAACTAAAAGGTGCAATGTTTGAACATGCTTACTGGCTTTCTAGTGGTAAACCTGGGGTCAGAAAACTGACATCTCAACTGCTTACGAACAGCAGTTCTCAGAAGCTAGCAGAAAGCTGCTCTCTCCAACTCACCCACCACCTCCAACAGAAGTGGGAAAGGTTCCCTTGTCCCCCTCGCAGGGCTTGTGAGAAGGGAAGTGGCTCGCTTCTTCAGTGCCCCGCTGCTCTAGGGGAGCATACAGACGGGCAGGCTCTGGGGCTCTGACCCCATAGCAGCATCTAGGGGTGGATGTTTACAGCTCCTGAAGCCCCAGTGGGGGTGTGTTACAGGGTGCTCTTTTAGTTTTGCCATCTATAGGCGGCTTGTGTTAACCAGCACAATTAGACAATACCTTGTTGCAAGGACAGAAGGCTTTCTGTATCCCAGGTTCTTGCCTTGGTATACCGGAAGAATCGGATCACACGTAGTCTTGGAGAGTGATTGCAAGGTTTTATTGAGTGGAAGTAGGTCTCAGCAGATGGGGGAGCTGGTAGGGAGATGGTTTTCCCCTGGAGCCGTGCTGCTCCGTGGCCTGGGCTCTCGTCCCACTGCCCCAGCCAAACTCGAGTTGTTCTGCTGGTCGACGGCCTGCTGGCGTCTGTTGGTGTGCTCTTCCACCAGCATGCTCCCCTAGACGTCCTCTCAATGTCCAGCCACTTGTGTGTCTGCCTGTTAGGGTCTCTGTGGGGGTTTGTAGACACAGAATGGGGCATGGCGGGCCAGGGTGGTCTTGGGAAATGCAACATTTATTTGGATTCCAAGGCAGGAGTGCCTGTCCTCACCTAGGTCCGTGGGCACAGGCCAGGGGGTGGAGCCCTCATCAGGGACTTGCCCTCCTCCCAGCACTTCCCCGCCCTCCTCGCGTATCACAACTGCATTGTAATTACAACTCTGAAGCGCCAGAACTCTATTTCACTGTCACTTCATCCATTACTAACTCTGGAAGTACAGAAATAATGAACATACTGGATGTTCATGAGGGGTGAAAAATATTTTAAAACATCGAAGATTTATTTATTTGTTTGTTTATAATTGGCACTTAGAGTAATGTCTTCACAGGAAGCACAGAACAATAGAAAATTACAGCCCATTAGGATGTGTAAAGAGATGGGATTAAAGATTTCGAAGGGTGTCTTTTCCTTAAAAGTACCATTCCAGGCTGGGTGTGGTGACTCACACCTGTAATCCCAGCACTTTGGGAGGCCGAGGCAGGAGGATCACCTAGGGTTAGGAGTTCAAGACCAGCCTGGCCAACATGATAAAATCCCATCTCTACTAAGAATACAAAATTTAGCTGGGTGTGGTGGTGTGCGCCTGTAATCTCAGCTACTCAAGAGGCTGAGGCGGAAGAATCGCATGAACCCAGGAGGCAGAGGTTGCAGTGAGCCAAGATTGCACCCTGCACTCCAGCCTGGGCAACAAGAGCAAAACTCCGTCTCAAAAAAAAAAAAAAAAAAAAAAAAAGTACCATTCTGTTGCAAAGCATAAATGGTTTCTTGAGAGCAGAAGAAAGTTTTATTTAACTTTTTAGGATGGCCAGTCCTCTGTAATCAAATTGCAGCCTGCCAAGTTAGCAACTTCTTCTTTTTATTGGGTGAATACTTCTATGTCTACTGATGCAATTCTGAAAAACGAACTTACTGTTGATTTGAAAGTTTCCATGCTTTTTATATCAGATTTTGTAATTTAGCTAGAACCCAGAAGTGCCATTGACCATAAAGTGGTTTTGAAATAAATTTGTAATTTCGACTTAGGCTGCAACATGTTACAGGGATGTTTTCTTAATTCATTTTGCTGGAGCCCAATCAAGTCTTCCTCAAAGAACTCAACTTTGGCTACAGCAATATTATCTGTGAGAAAGATTTCTATTTAGACTTAATACATGGAAATAAGTAATGGAGACTGACATTTATTAAGGCTTTATTAAAGGCTAGGAGGGCACTGTGCCCTTATTGGATTAAATCTTTGCAACATCCCTACAAAATATGTGCTGTTGTCATCACAAGTGGCCCAATTGGTTAGTTAAGGCTTTAAAAATTAAATATCCTGTCCAAGGTCACAAAGCTAGTAAGTGGCTATGTAGGATGCATCTCAGTTTTGCTTGGCCATGAAGTTCCTGCTTGCCACTACTATGCTATACTGTAAGATGCAACTTCCTTAAGAACAAGGACCATATCTCACATTGTATTTTTCTTAAGAGTATGTTCATCTGTATACATATTATGCAAAATCTAGTACTGTCTTGATTGATTCAAAAAGCTATGAAATGATGTGAACAGATGAACACTGAATAAATACTAAAGAAGATAACAAATAAGTCAGAGCAAATGTTTTTTATTTCCTCTCAAAAATGTAAGGTGACTAGCTGAATCATCACATATAAAAGCCCAAAGAGCCAAATTTCTTTTATTCACTTAATAAACTTTTATTCACTCTGTATTTACTGTGGGCCAGACATTGTGCTAAATGCCCTGGAAACAGAATTGAGAAAAACACAATCCTACTTTCAAGTCCAGTGAGAAAGAGAGAGATAAGAAATCAATAATTGAAACACAATGTGATATGGAAGAAAATTGAAAATCTAGAAATAGAACTACGTAAGTATGACCAAGAGGTGCAAAAGCAATTCAGTGAAGAATGGGTTGTCTTCTCAAAAGATGACATTAGAAACATTGGGTATTCACTGGCACAATAGTGAGCCTCAACTTAAAACCCACACCGTATGTAATAATTAACTCAAAACTGATCAAATGCAACATGTAAATCTATAAAACTTTTAGGAAAAAAATAGGAGAAAACTTTCATGACCTAGAGTTAATCAAAGAGTTCTTATTCATGATACCAAAAACATGATTCATTAAAAAATAAATTAAATTAATTGGGCTTTATACAAATTAAATAAATTGGACTTTATACAAATTAAAAAACTTTTGCTCTGAGAAAGATCCTGTTTGAAGAATGAAAGGGCATGTGAAAGATGGGGAGAAATATTTCCAAATTATATTATGTGACAGAGAACTTGTATCCAGAATATATTTTAAAAAGCTCTCTGAACTCAATAATAACTCAGTTAGAAGATGGGCAAAAACACCTGAACAGACACTTTACCAATGAGGATGTATAGATGGCCCGTGAAAAGGTTTAACATTATCAGTCATTAGGAATTGGCTAATTAATGCCACAACAAAATACTACTACACACCTATTAGAATGACTAAGATAAAAAGTACTGGCAATACTAAGTTCCAGCAAAGATTCAGAGCAACTGATCTTTCATTCATTGCTGGTGTGAATGTAAAATGGAACAGCCACCCTGAAAACAGTTTGGCAGTATTTTTGACAAGTTTATACATATACTTACCATATGACTCAGTAATTGACCCCAGGGTATTTATTCTAGTGCAATTAAAACTTATGTCCACACAAAAGCCTGTTCACAAATGTTCATAAAAGTTTTATTTGTACTGTAATAGCCCCAAATTGGAAACAACCCCAAATGTCCTTCCTTGGGTAAATGGATAAACAAACTGAGGGGTACCCATATGGTGAAATGCTACTCTGCAATAAAAGGGAATGAACTCTTTCAGCCTTTTCTATCTCTCTTCCCTGATTTTTCCCTAGTGCTTATTGCTTTCTACTTTATCACATAATAGATTTTTATTGTTTATTTTTTTCTTCTGTTCTCTGCTAGATTATAACTGTGTGAGAGCAGAAATGTATGTCTGCTATTTTTGTTCTTTACTGTTTCATCTCCAACACTTAGAATCTTTTCATTCTAAGCTACCTGGTGAACCATCCTGAAGTGATAAGCAGTATTTGCCAGTAAGACAGTTCACATCCACTAAATATATTCTTTCCTTTTAATGTGCTCTGCACCTTTAAATTTTTTAAATTTATTTTTACATTTTATTTATTTATTTTTTGAGACGGAGTCTCACTCTTGTCTCCCAGGTTGGAGTGCAATGGCACGTCTCAGCTCACTGCAACCTCCGCCTCCTGGGTTCAAGTGATTCTCTTGCCTCAGCCTCCTAAATAGCTAGGACTACATGCATGCACCACCACACCCCCAATAATTTTTGTATTTTTAGTAGAGACGGGATTTCACCACATTGGCCGGGCTAGTCTCAATCTCCTGAGTCCCAGTGATCATCTTGCCTCTCGGCCTCCCAAAGTGCTGGGATTGCATGCATGAGCCACCATGCCTGGCCTGCACCTTGAAATTTTAAAACAATTTTTTTTTCATGTCCCAGAACCAAAGCTCTTGATGCCATGTTGGGGTGGGATTTGATAAAACACTTTACACATGTTTCCCGAAAATAGGCTTCCCAACAATTCTGAGGAAATTCTGTGGTTCTATAAACAATTGCTTGAAAAATTAGTTTTCCATCATGACAAACAGCTCATCTTTGAAAGTACAAAGTATTTGCAATTGATTTTCAGAATGAATCATATTCTTAATAATTGCACAAGATTTCTCTCAAATTCAAGGGAGTTAGATTTAAAAAACTGACTCAAAATCAACTGAACCCAATTTATAACTTGTGCTTACAACATGTTCTCATATGACACCCACAAATGTTTCTTTTGTGAAGACTCAGCCTCAAGTTACAGAGAAGGAAAATTTCTACTTCAATGACTTTGCCAGTAACACAATTACAGTGGTAATATGCAATGTTCTTATTTCATTATATGGGACATAGAACAGTTTGCTGACTTAATTGGCAAATAATTGTCTTTTCAAGACAATTGAGAGGTCAATATCTGAAGAATGAGTGAAATGGAAATATTCAGAAATGTCCTAAGTGAATCATAAAGAAAGTTGAGTCTCCAAGATCTCAAGATGAAAACATTGATGATGAGAAAGCTGCCTGTGATTCCGTGTGTACATTGTGAGTAGTAATTTAGCAAAGTCATTCACTGCCTGGGAAATATCTACTATGCACCAAGTCTGGAGTTGCAATAATGAGTTTGGCAAATGAGCTGAGGGGCTATTTGTATGAAGCTCATGAACTAATTAGGGATAACAAAGAAATAATGAAAAAATAAAGTGTAATGGGGAAAGGCAGAGTTCTACAAGGATAGAGAGATCAAGAAATTTTGCTGGTTGGCTCTCACTGCTTTGATGGCCTGGTTTTGATACCTATATAGGGCCTTGGCAAAATACATGAAAATTATTTTTAACATTAGTGTTGATGAGAAGATCAAACTGTTTTTATTTCAATTCTCTGGACTGCTTAAGAGTCACATGCCCTTATGACAAGAGTAGGTTTCATATTGTAAGCTGCAGGTAAGATTTTTTAGGATTGAGGATTAAATGTTTTATTCCTTTAAAGTTTTCTATTCCTTTCATCTACCAATATCCAAGGAGATGCTAATGTAAAAACTCTTCAGAACTGCTTTCCATCTCTTTTCCTTCCCCTACATCCCATTAAAAATGGACTAGGCAGGAATACAATTAGTAACAGTAGGCTATGTTCTGGGAGGAAAACACCCAGCTGTAGAGAGATGCATTCATTCATACATTTGCATTTATTCAGTGCTGGCATGCACTAAGCGTTATGCTAGGAGCTATAGATTTCAGACTCTGGTAGTTAGAAAAAAAATGGCTTCCCAAAATGTCCACATTCTATTCCCAGAAAATGGTGAATATGTTAGAATGCATGGCAAAGGGGAATCAGAGTTGCAGACAAATTAAGGTTGCCAGTCAGCTGACACTGAAATGAGAAGATTATCCTGGATTATCCAGCTGGGCCCAATATAATCACAAGCGTGCTTTTTAGAGTAAGGAGAAGCAGAAGAGGGAGAACCAAACAGATTGCAGCATGAAAAGAATTTGGCCTGGAGTTGTTGGCTTTGAAGATGAAGAAATGAGACCATGAGCCAAAGAATGCAGGTAGTGTCTAGAAGCTAGAAAACACGAGGGAATGAATTATTCCTTAGAACCTCTAGAAAGCAACAGTCCTGCCAATACCTCAGTTTTAGCCCAGTGAGACTGATTTCATGCTCCTAACCTCCAGACCTACAAAATAACTTTTTGTTGATTTAAGTCACTAAGTATGATAATTTGTTACAATAGCAGGGGGAACTGAAGCACAGACCATACTGCAGTGTCTGCCCTCAAAGAGTTAATGGACCATTGGAGGTGTTAAGAATTCAGTGAGGGAAGGTTCTAGCCAGTGACACTGAGTGCTGATCAGCACTGGAATTGAAAAAGGCTTGTAGAAAAGACAAAATATCCTCTATGCTGGATGAGACAAGAGCGTTGAGGTCATAGCATTTTTGCTTCCATGTGATCATTTGTGCCCAAGAACAGATGAAGTAACACTTTGAGGGCATTTTCTTATACAGCTGGGGAATTTGCCAGAGAAACAAGCAGCTGGGCCCACAGAAAGTTGGAGGGGTGGAGGAAGGAATAAGACCCAGGTTTAAAAGGATCAGAGATGATTATATTTTATATACCACCTATACACTGACTTCTAACACATATATCTTCAGCTCATACACAGCCCTCTCCAAACTGCAGATCTAACTATGAACCCCAAATGTCTCCTTGGGTAGCTACTGAACAACCAACCCCAAACTCTCCATCTTCTCCTTCAGTCCTGCTCCTATCCCAATATTTTCCCTTTCAATAAATGGCACTGCTACTTTTTGAGTTCTTCAGGACAAAGACCTTGGAATCTTCCTTGGCTACTCATTTCCACTCACATTCCACATCCAACCTATCTGGAAATCTGGTTAGCTCCACCTGTAGTATATTTGCAGAATTTAATCATCTCTCACCACCTGTACTGCTATATGTCTGGTCTAAGTTATCTTTATCTGGCTCACTTAAATAGCCTCAAACTGATTCCCTTGATTCCATCTTTTTCCAATCACGATCTATTCTTTTTTTTTTGAGATGGAGTCTCATTCTGTCGCCAAAGCTGGAGTGCAGTGGCGTGATCTCAGCTCACTGCAGCCTTCCGGTTTCAAGCAATTCTCCTGCCTCAGCCTCCCGAGTAGCTGGGATTACAGGCACCCACCACCACGCCCAGCTAATTTTTTGTATGTTTAGTGGAGGCGGGGTTTCACTATGTTGATCAGGCTGGTCTCAAACTCCTGACCTTGTGATCTGCCCACCTCGGCCTTCTAAAGTGCTGGGATTACAGGTGTGAGCCACCACACCCAGCCTGCAATCTATTCTTAATGTAGAATCCAGGATAATTCTTTCAAAATTATTTCTCTTCTCAAAACTGTCTGTGATGTACAGTCTCACTCAGAGTAAAAACCAAAACCCTTCTAGGTATTTACCCAAGGGAAGTAAAACTTTTATTCACACCAAGTGTGTACAAAAGTGTTTGCAGCAGCGTTAAACAAAATAGTTAAAATGTAGAAACAGTCTGAATGTTTATTAACTGAACATGAATGGATAAATAAAATGTGATGTATCCAAACACCGGACTATTATTTGGCAATATGAAGGAATGAAGTATTGATACATATTATGACATGGATGAATCTTGAAGACATTATGCTAAGTGAAAAAAGCCAGCACAAAATATCATGTTTGATTTCATTTATATGAGATTCCCAGAATAGGCAAATCTCTAGAGACAGAAAGTAGATTAGTGGCTGCTAGGGACTAGGGGAAGAGGAAGTAGAGAGCAACTACCAATGAGTGTGGGGTTTCTTTTGAAGTGATGATAATGTTCTGGAATTAGATAATAATGACGGTTGCACAGCGTTTTGAATATACTAAAAACAACTGAATTATACCTGGAGGAAGGTATATATCTGGACGTAGTTGGGCTTCCATCAGAAAGGTAGAAGGATGTTGAGAAGATGAACAAAAACTTCTGCTTCATTCTTGTAGGCATTTGAGTTTATAACCGTGTCTAAATCTTCTTTGCCTGGAGAAGTTCTGACATAGAGTTGAGCATAGGTTAAGACATAAACAACCTTGCCAGGATATTGAACATTTCCTAATTAAGCTTTCAGGAAATAAATGGCCAAAGCATAAGGTTAGTAAATAAAATGGTGGTTCCAGTGTAGGTAGTCAAGTGAATGAAAGGATAGAGTAATTTTTTTTTTTAGTTTATGCACATCAGTTTAGCCAAATACTAACAAGCATGGACTGCTGGGGTTCCAAGGGAGCCCCATGTCTCCTTGAATATTGATGCGGTTACTAGGACCCTTATTCCAAATAGCATTATGAGCCAAACTTAAAACATAAAATAGAAACGCACATTGGACTGGTGAGTTATAGTCATCATTTATTTATTTATTCATTTTTTTGCCTTTCATTCAACAAATATTTTTTGAGTCCTGTCCAGCCCTGTGGATAGAAAGAGACTGAGTGTCATTACTCTGCCATTATGGAGCTTAGAGTCTAGTGGGGAAGACAGACATTAATCAAATTATTGTACAAATAGAAGTAAAACAATTGGGAAACATAAAAATGAACACACAGGTGAACAGGGCTTACCTGTGGAATTGATAACTGAGCTGATATCTGGAGAAAAGGAAGAGGTATATAATTGAAGGTTGAAGGTGATTTGTGGTGAAAGAGATGGGTGGGGGTGGCTCACAGTGTTTTAGGAGGAAGAAGAGGTGTTTGGCAGGAAGAAACACAATGCACCACTGGAAGTGATAGAAGGCTGGTGTGCTTGGAAGCCAGATGAAGAAGGAGGGTGATCTGTAGGATAAATCTCCAGCCTCTTTGAGGGCCTTTAGGTCATGTTGAGGCATTTTGATCTGAATCTCAAAATCAGTGGTAGGCTATTGGAATGTTTAGGCTGGACTGACATGGCCAGACTTGCACTTCTAATAGATGCCTCTTCCTAAATTGGGCAGATCAAATTAGATGGAAAGCTCTAGGTCTGAACATGGAGGTAGAGATTAGGATGTCTTTATTAAGTTGAATTATATGCAATTGTCTGTATTTTATTATTATTACCCAAATTTCATATGGCTCAACATAATATATTAAATATAAAAAAACTAATTGGACTAACAGCTATAGTTGAACTAATATTTACTTTTTACTATCTAGTTGAAAGGAACTTAGAGTTAATATCTAACATTCGTTGAGTACTCAATGCTTATTATTTCAACAAATAATTCTGTGTGTACTGAGAGCCTATTAGGTGCCAGGTCCTGTTCCAGACACTGGAGATTAAGCAATGAACAAAATAGACAAAAAAACCCAAACAAACAACAAAACAAAAGCACCCTTTCCACATACAGCTTTCATTCTAGTGAGGGGAAACAAATAATAAATGAATAAGAAAAAGTATATATTATGTCTGATAGTCAAGTGTTATGAAGAAAATTGAACAGGGTGATGGTTGTAATTTTTAACAAGATTGTTTGGAAGGGTTCACTGATAAGGTAACATTTGAGCAGGTAAGGAAGTGGATTATATAGTCAGGGGAAGATACTCTGAAGTCAGAAAAAGAAAACAATGCAAAACCTCGAGGCTAGAACATGTCTGGAGTGCTCTAGGAATAGCAAGACCAGTGTGGGGGAGCAAAGAGCTTGAAAGAGAAACAAGCGGATGTCATGGGCAGGTGTTGAGGCGAGGGTGGGAGATCTCCAATCCTGCAGGCCTCCAGGTCACTGTAAAGACTTTGGATTGTTCTTTCTTCCAATGGGAAGACTCAGGAGGCTGTGAAGAGAAGGAAGTACAATCCGACTTACATTTTAATAGTAACCTTCAACTGCTCTGTGGAGGAAAGACTATGGGGGAAGAGTGGTGGTAGGGAGATCATTTGGAGGCTTTGTAGAAATCCAGGAGGAAATAATATGATACACTGGACCAGGGATAGATCTGTGAGGATCATGATAGCTGGTAGGATATTCGATCTATCCTGAAGGCAGAAGCATCAAGATTTCCTGACAGATTGGTTGTGGGGTACGTGACAAAAAAGGATTCTAAGGTTAACTCCTGGACTTTTAAGGTGGAAGATTGTAAGTTTGTTGTTTCCATTTACTATGAGGTGGGAGATGGGATGAGAAGCAAGTTTGAAGTGAAGGATTAGGAGTTTGAATTTGGACATAGTAAGTTTGGAATGTATATTAGACATGCAGAGACTCTGAGTAAGCAGTTGGATATATAAATCTGAAATTCAGAGGAGAGGATTATCCTGGAGATATTAAAGCCATGACCACCCAGAGAGTGTATATAAACAAAGTGAAGATGTCTGAAGCTGAAGACATTGGAACACCTGGGAAGATTTGGAAGAGGAGACTTCCAAACACGGAAATGTAGAAAGCTCTTTATTTTAATGAACTAATAAAAAGCAAAGACCAGTTCAACTATAGCTGTTAGTTCAATTAGAGTTTTCTATATTTAATATTTAGGTTGGACCACATGAAATTTAGGCAATAACAGTCAAATATAGACAACTTCATATTGTCAAACTTGATAACATATTCATATAGGAGACTGAAAGGGAGTAGTTTGTAAGGTAGGAGGAAAATCAAGAGTTGGGGTGTTTTAGAAGTGAAGCAAGTGTTTTAAGGAAGAGAAAGTGCTGTGGGCTGATCAAATAAGATGAGGAATTAGAATTGACCACTGGATTTAAACATGTAGAAGTCACTGGTGGCCTCCATAAGAGAAATTTGAATGGAATGGTGTGAGTGTGAGCTTTATTGGCCTGAGCACAAAAGAAAATGGGAACAGAGATGGTGAGTAGAGACAACTCTTTCAAGGAGTTTTGCTGTGGAGGGAAGCAGGAAAATGGAGGGGTATTTGAAGGTAGATGTATGATCCAAAGTCAGTTTGTTTTTTATATGGGGAGAAATGTCGGCATATTTATGTCCTAATGGAATAATTTACTAGGAAAAGAAAACCTGATGATGAAGGAGAGGAAGAATTGAAGAACCATGTCCTTGAATAGGTGGAAAGGGTAGGTAATAATACACAAGTGGAGGTGGTAACTGAAAGAGAAGCATGAACAATTTATTCTAACTAGTGAAGAAGAAGTCAGAATTTATGGGTTAAGAGTCACACAAGTGGTTAGATACGATGATGGGAGCTTGTGAAAATTTTCTTCTGATGGTTTCTCAATAAAATAAGAGCAAGATCTCATCTAAAAGTAACAATACGGGAGAGGGTATTGAAAGTCTGATACATTATTAGGAGGTATGGAACATCCCTTAGAAAAGTGGGGGAATAAAGAGATAGAATAACAGTATTTGTGTGTAGCAATAAGGGCCATTTTGATGGCAGTGGCTGCTGCCATGCTGGCTGCAGCAGGGAGGCCCGGCTGGAGCTGCACACTCCATGGAGCCAGTAGGAGCCCCGACCCTTCTGAGTTGGGGCAGGAGCTCCCCAGGTGCCTCTACCGCTGTCCAAATCGCAGCTGCAGACCCAGGCCTGCTTTATGGAGCAGGCAGGAGCCACGCCCTCCTGGGTGGGGCTACAGCGGCGGGAACTGTGGCTGGGAATCTGAGCCTCCCTGTGCTCTTTCCGGGGGGCCAGGAAAAGGCAGGATCTGCCCTCCCCTCCGGGTGAGGATGTAGCTGCAGCTGCTGGACCCACATCTGCAGACCTGCGCCTCCTGTTCCACAGAGCTAGCAGGAGCCAGGGACAAGCAGGAGCCCTGCCCCTTCCAAGTTGGTGGGGCAGGAGCTAGGTGCTGCTGCGGCCACCCTCTCAGGGAAGGACCCGGGCATCTCTACAGCCTGCACCCTCACAGGTTCCAGAAAAGACACTCCCCCATCCCCCAGGCAGGCTCTGGGGTGTTTTCTCCCACTGCCTGGCCTCTCTACTTTCCTGGCACCTGTTTCGATTGTGGAGCAGGGTCTGGGCTGAGCCCCCGGACCATGAATGGCAGTGGGAGGCAGAAACCTGGGCGGAAGTGGGTGGGTCCTCAGTAAGGCCTCACTTTCAGTCTAGGGAGGACCTGAAGGCTGGGGGCTGGGCTGCCAGTCCTGCAGACTGGAGTGGGGAGCCTCTTCTCAGGTAAGAATCTTACCTTCTCACCGGCCCATGGCTGCCCATGGACCAATCAACATGCACTTCCTCCCCTCTGAGGTCTGTAAAAGCCCTAGGCTCAGCGAGAGCAGGGCAGAGGACAGCCAGAGGACGAAGAGGGCAGAAAGGCAACTGGACGACCAGACCACCTGCAGAGAGGAGCTACCCTCTCTGCTGAGAGCTGCAGAGATGGCTTGTCTGTGTACCTCATTCTTCCTGGGCACAGGACAAGAACTCTGGCAAAGGAGCCACTAGCCACAGAGGTTTTTGGGAAGAAAATTGATACCCCAAGGATCCCATAACAATTTCATAGTGAAGAATTTAAGTGACATCAAATAGCATGATTGGTTGTTTCTGCTAGCCAGGGCCATCTTCATGGAGGAGACATGGAGTAAGTAGAGTTGAATCTTCTAGGATTGAGGTTTTTGTCAAATAAGAGCAAAGCAAGAGAAAAGTAATGAAGTTGAAGCAGTATGTAAGAAAGTGATTTACAATATTAGACCACAGAATAAAAGCTCAGTAGGGGAGAAGGAGTTGAGGCAGAATCAAAGAATTGTTGGAGTTGGGGTACAGGAGGTACTAGCTGCAAAGGCAGTAGGGGGGTAGGCAGAAATAGGATGCTTGACATTGAGATGGCAGTTATTATTAATGACAAGTCTAGGAATGACAGATTTAGTGAATGCCAAGTTTTCTGATAAATGCTTTACATGCATTATCTCATTTAATCCTCATTAATCCATAGAGATTTACTTTTCCAATTTTTCACATGAGAAATAAAGGAAAGACAAGTTCCAGATCCTTTTGTATTGTTGACAGTTATCAATACTGTATCTTACCATAAAAACTTTCTCTTTTCACAAATTAAGTATCTCAAGTTCATAGGTTTTAAACAACCATAATCATACAGCTCATTAGTGGCAAATTAAGATCTAGAATACAGGTTTTATAGTTCCATGGTAAATTTTCATGACAGTATTCATGTTTGCTATATTCCTTAGAGATTTAGCAATTTGAAACTTTCTGTGAAATGCCTTGAGAAATAATTTTTTTCTTGCAGCTTTTCCTCAATAATTTGATATATTAAATTCAAGGCCCAGATCAGTCTCTCAACTAAACCTTTCAATAGTGAAAAAGAGATTGTAGCAGATGGAAACACGATGTCCAGGTGATCTATTTGAGCATTTCCTTTTCACAAACTTATCTGGACTCAGTAGAAGCCAGCCTTAGAATAATCAATAGCACTGCTTAGACAACTTCTAAGTAGCTTAGCTTTTCCTTTATTGTTTCACCAAATATACAAACTGAATCTTAATTGGAAATGACAGACATTTATGATTAAATTACAACTTCATAGTTGTAATGCTCCTTTGAAATAAATTCATAATGTTTTTTGGGGGGCTTGTCAGTTTTCTAGGGTTAAGTCTGTGCTAGAAGGTGAGGCAGAGCATCAATTTTTAGGTCAATAGTTCATGAGATTAGGCTTTATTGTAAGCACTGACATTTCTCATTTTTCCTTATTCTGATCCCTCATGGATCCCTCTCCCTCCCCAATTAATCATAACAGTAATACTCAAACGACAAATGAACAAGGTACATCTGGCCTGTGTAAGTATGAACTTTATCGTTGCTCATTTTGACTGTTTATGAAAGCAAGCCTCTAAGGAACAGGAAAATATTGGAGATGATCAACTTATTGTAATGCCTCAAAATGTAATATCTTAGCAGTCATACACTCATCTTCATTCACTGTTAACTTTCCCATGCTTTAAAACCTTGAGGGGAGCACAAGAAAACTTTGTTACTTATATTGGTTTCCTATTGTTGTTAACAAATTTCCACAAACCTAAAACAACACAAATTTATCTTACAGTTCTGAAGGTCAGAAGTCAAAAAAACACATTTCGATGGGCTAAAATCAAGGTGTGGCAGGAGTGCATTGCTTCTGGAGGCTCCAGAGAATCTTACCTTGCTTCTTCCAGCTCCTAGGGACCACCTGCATTCCTTGGCTCATGCCCCTCTCCCAGCAATGCCATTGCTCTCACCTCTGCTTCTGTCCCCACATCTCTTTCTCTGATTCTGAACCTCCTGTCTTCTTCTTTTTTCTTATAAGTATCCTTGAGATTATTTAGGGCCAACCTGGATAATTCAGGTTAATATCCTCATCTCAATATCCTTATCTTAGTTACATCAGCAAAGTCCCTTTTGCCACTTAGGGTAACGTATTCACGGGTTCCAGAGACTTGAACGTTTATATCTTTTAGGGCTATTGTTTAGCCTGCCACATTGTCAACAACTCTGAGAATGTTTTCTCCTCTGTCATGCTTTTTCTGGTGCACAACCCACACAATCTTTCTGCTGAGTCACTTTGTCCTGTCAGGTGGTCCTCTTAGATGGGGCCATTTCAAGTTGTATCTAGCCCAACCGTCTGTGTGACATCCGGTTAATCCATGATAAAGCTTGATGTCTTTCCTCGCCAAAATCTGGCTATGTAATCCCTTCCACCCACCACTCATCATTGGCATCTCCTTCTGTCTTTGGCCATCATAGGCAATTCCAGAAAGCCTTTAGTTCGACAAGGTGTAGGGTGTGTGTGTCAGTTTCATTTTCCGGTAAACACTTCTACTCTTTATGAATGGTTCCATCATAGGCATTCCAGAAAGCCTTTAGTTCACCAGACAAGGTGTAGGGTGTGTGTGTCAGTTTCGTCTTCTGGTAGACACTCCTACTCTTTATGAATGGTTCCTTTAGAGGCTCCTCCACTGGGTTTGAGGTGGGGAAAAGAAACAATGTGTACTCCAGCAACTCTTTTTCTGAGAAATCCTCATGCATTCTATAAACCTCTTTGTCTTAGTCTGTTTGGGCTGCTATAACAAAATATCATAAATTGGATGGCTTAGAAACAATAGACCTTTACTGCCTATAGTTCTAAAGGCTGAGAAATCCAAGATCAAGATGCTGGCACATTTAGTACTGGTGAGGGCTCCCTCTCTGGTTGATAGATGGTGTCTTTTCCCTGTGCTCACATAATGGAATAGATGAAGAGTCTCTCTCAAGCCTCTTCTGTAAAGACACTAATCCCATTCATGAAGCCTCACCTCTTTTTTTTTTTTTTTTTTTTTTTTTTTGAGACGGAGTTTTGCTGTTGTTGCCCAGGTTGGAGTGCAGTGGTGTGATCTCGGCTTACCGTAACCTCCGCCTCCCAGGTTCAAGTGATTCTCCTGCCTCAGTCTCCCGAGTAGCTGGGATTACAAGAATGTGCCACCATGCCCGGCTAATTTAGTATTTTCAGTAGAGACGAGATTTCTCCATCTTGGTCAGCTGGTCTCGAACTCCCAACCTCAGGTGATCTACCCGCCTTGCTTCCCAAAGTGCTGGGATTACAGGCGTGAGCCACTGTGCCTGACAACCTCACTTCTTAATACTACCACATTGGGAATTAGGTTTCAACATATGAATTATGAGGGGACACAAACATTCAGACCATAACACTCTTTAAGCTGGTTTATATATATATATGTCTTCCAGATAGATGATGTGCTAAGGCTAAGAGAATCTTGCTAGCAAATCCTGCAGTGGTGTCTGACCCCTGTCTGTAGAACGGGGAGTTACCTGTTCTCTAATTGGCTTTGGGTCTTAGCTGATATGCCGAGATTTTAAAATATCTATTATAGAAGTAAGGAAGGGATTCCAGCACAGCTGCTAGGGCAAGAGGTGTGGAAAGAGGAACATAGTTGAAATTCTAGGGACTTTTACATATTAGAGGACAAATTATGCAGTGCTCATCTCTACCTTGAAAGTCCCCCCAACCAATTCCTCTGTTGAGTAGTTTCAGATGGGATGACTGGTTCTATGTGTAAGTGAATCATGTGTACCCAGCATACTCTTGTTTAACAGTTTGATGCAATAGCTTTTAGGGTTAAATCTGCTTTTGTGATGTCTGCTGGAATAGTGGTCTTCAAGTCTCTTTCCCTAGCATGGCCTGATTCCCAAAATAATTTTATAAAACCATATAGCTTGCACATTTTTAAGTTGAAAAATGATACTTTTAAGATTTTAAGATGAACTATCTGCAAATGTCATAATTCTAGCAAATTGTAAATATTGACACTTTATTTTAAAAATGTAACTTTTAAATGTATCCAATAGACTCCAAATGCCACAGAGATTTGATATCCGTCATCACTAACTTAAAAACCTTAGAAAGTTCTTCTTTAACAGAATTTTTACGTAATTCCTTTTTTCCCTTTGAGCTTACATTTTCATTTTCTTCCCCTACAAAATTTAGTTTTATGTAATACACTTTATGTTTGACGATATTATATTGACAACACTATTGTACTTCTTTGCAACATATATAATACATATATATAAATAGCAATTGCTTTTAAATTTTTTTTGAAAAGGGAGGCTCTAAGCATTTTTAAAAGGATCATTTGAACTGAGCTATTATAATTATTATGACAATGTAATTGATCAAAATTCTAATTGTTATAAACATGAATAATTGTCAAACATAAAAAGTAAGATTTTATCTTTTAATGAGATAGGCTTTTTTTCCCCAATTAGTTCATGTACTTATTGGCTTCAGAATCTGTTTTATTCTTTTTTAGTAGGTACAGATTTTGATGAACTTTGTTAATATATATCTAAGTAGATGTGGATATAATAAAATTATATTATAGAAATATTCAATTTATTCATTCCTATTTATCACCAAATTATTGCAAATTATTGCAATAATTTATCAGCAAACAACTCAATGGGGTCCTTTTTCAATGTTGTTGAAAGCAAATTTTTAAGAATTATTTAAATTGCAAAAGGTTTTTTACCCAGTCATTCGTTGTTCACTTTTTCAACTTGAACACCAGCAATTTAAATTTTTCCTGGAGGTTTTTATACCTGGAGTAATTTTAGAGGGGTGAGAGTTTTTTTTAACTTTATATTAGTGTATAAATACAGAAAAGTGTATGTTTCAGAATGTGCAGCTTGATGAATTTTTACCACTGAATGCATCACTGTAACAAGTTCTCAGATCAACAAGAAACAAAACATTATTAGCACTCCATGAGCTCTTTACTTGTTCTTTTCTAATCACTATTCACTAACTCTCCCAACCATATTTGCCTTTTTTTTCTTTTGGTAATTGATATAAGTGGAATCATTCATTATGCTCTCCTTTGCTGAACATTATTGAAATTGAGATTCATCTTGTATTTTGCATATATCTGTAGATTATTCACCCTTATTACTGCATAGCACAATTTCTTTATTCATTCTATTATTGATGGGCACATTTATAGTTTGGGGCCACTAGAAATATTAGTATTATAAACATTCTAGTATTTGTTTTATTTTCATCTATGTATACTTTTATGTTGAGTATATATACATTGTAGTAGAATTGCTGGGTCATGGGGTCATGGAATATGCATTTTAGCACAGCTTTAGTACATACTGCCAGATAGTCTTTCAAAAGAGTTGCACCAATGTATATACTCAGCAGCAATGAATAAGGTTTCTGGTTGCTTCATATTCTTGTCTACACTTAGTATTATTTGTTCTTTTTGTTAACCTTTCTAGTGGATATATAATGGTATCACATTGTGATTTTAATTTGCATCACTTTGAGCAATGAAGTAGATCATTATTTTATATGTCACTTGGCCATTTAGGTCTCCTTTTTTTGTGAAATGTCTAATCTTTTTTTTTTTTGCCAATTTTCTTGTTGTTACAATTGCTTTACTGATTTGTTGAAGTTTTGTTTTCTTAATGTATTCTGTGTATAATACTTTTTCGATATAAGTATTGGAAAATATTATATTTCATTCTATGGGTTGCCTTTTTGTGCTATTAGGGATAACTTTTTGTAAACAGAATGCTTAATATAGTCCAATTTATCTTTTTTCTTTTATAGTGTATGCTTTTTTGAATCTTATATAAGAAATCTTTGCCTAGCTCAAGGTCATGAAAAAGCTCTCCTATACAGCTTTATTAACTCCAAGAGATTTATTATTTTACGTTTTATATTCAAATCTATAATTCATAAAGAATTAATGTTTGTGTATGCTGTGAGGTCAAGACCAAAACATATTTTTCCCCAGTATGGATATCCAATCGATCCAGTACCACTTATTATGCCCTTTCTTCAATTTGGAGAGGAGCTATTATAAATGGGGTGATGAAAGGAAATCTGAACTTCCATAACGGGCTCATTCTTAGACACCACAATTTTAGAAAAAGTAAACATGAGAGTTGGAAAACAGAGAATCTACTACTCTAAAAATATCTCTTTCTTCATATCTTTTGGGAAATCTTGAAGGACTCTTGGGCATTTCAGTTTGAACACTACTGTTCTAGGAAGTAAGTCAGGGTAGAGGAAGATAAGCATTCTTAAAAGGGAGGATAGAGTCCGTATGGCAACTCATATGCACTGTACATGCAAGAGGACTTTGGGGCCCAAAGGCAGACAAAGAGCTAATGATATTGTGGAGTAAATTGGGCAAACTTTCTTGACTAAATGAAGTGAGATCTCTTTTCTCCCTAAGCTACTTGGCAGTTTGTATTTATTTTTCTGTTGACTGCACAGAACTTTTCAGTGGTGACTACTAAAACCACACTATGCTATAGCTTCATTTTGGATCATCATTTTTTCTTGCCAAAGGTCATTCAGCTAAAGATTTTAAATAGATTTCGATGGAATTTTATATGACAGAAATTACTGAGCAATCATATTTTACCTGTTATTCTCTTTTTACATATGAAAATTCTAAAGCAGTGAAACATTAAAATAGATTGTCCTAGGTCATGTCCTGAGTTTTATGCTTAGTTTCTTAGAAACCAAAATTCCCTATTTCCAACCTAGTGCTTTACCCCTCTCTAAAAGTTATGCCTTTGCAAAGAATTAAAAATTCCAGTCAAAGGAACTCCCAATCATCAGATGTTTTTGTTCTGTACATGGAGAATCAGCCTAAGGCTGTCTCTGTGGGCATGTGTGCTTCTGTGGGTTTCCCAAGGGCCATGGGAATGGCTGTGGACACAAAGCAGGCAAAGTGTCTGTGATCAGGACACGATAGAGATGACATTGTACTTCCTTTAGCTGCCCTCGGAGGCATCTTGTGCCTCATAGCAGAAGGCAGAAGTGGGGAGATTTTTGTCTAATACGACAGTTTCAGGGGCTGTCAGAGCTGTGCGTGTGTTATGTACCATTTCCTCAAGCTGTACTTGGGGAGAAGCTGGGGAGAACTGGTGCATTTAACTGCTTGGGTTGGCCCAGCAGTGTTTCTTGCTTTTTCAACCCTCAGAGTTCCGAAGCAATCAGGAAATGTTACAGGAAGGAGAAAGAGGTTTTCAGGGACAGAAGGGTAGTGAATAGCAGGGCAATGTAGGAAATGGAAAACAAACAAACAAACAAATTTTTTAAAATAAGCCTTTTACTTGGGAACATTTTAGATTTGCAGAATTATTCAGAAGATGCTACAGAGAGTTTTTGTATACCCTACACCCAGTCTTCCCTGTTAATAGCATCTTACATTAGTATGGCACAATTATTGCAATTAATTAATAAGCATTGATATATTATTATTAACTGAAGTCCATACTTTATTCACATTTATAAAGTTTTTTCATAGTGTCCTTTTTCTGTTCCAGGATCCCATCCAGGAGATAATACTTTATGTAGGAAGGATGTCTCCTTAAGTCCTACTTGTTGTGACAATTTCTCAGACTTTCCTTGTTTTTGATGACCTTGATAGCTTTCAGGATCAGGTATTTTGTAGAATGTCCCTCGAGCAGGATTTGTCTGAAGTTTTCTCATGACTGAGTTGGGGTTAGATGTTTTTGAAAGAAAGGGTACAGAGACAAAGTGGCATTCTTATCACATATCAAGTGTACATACTGTCAATGTGACTTACCACTGTTGATGTTAACCTTGATCGCCTGGGTTAGATAGTGTTTGTCAGCCTTCTCCACTGCTTCCTGCTGGGCCAGATTAAATTTTGGAAGCTCTAAAGCATTGAAAAGGTTGTAAGACACATTTCCTCAAATTAATTTTAAGATATATATTACAAAATTTTAAATTGTTCTGATTTTTCCAATGATGACTACATTTTTTGTTGTGATTTTTAAGCAATAAAATTGTTTCCTAAAAAAATTGCATTAGGAAAAAAACATATCATGGTGCTTCTGTTTTGTTGATGTCCTAAGCACATACTCTATCTGTCCCCAGGGTAATCCAACAAAGGCCCTCTGGGAGCAGTTTCCTACTCTTCATCCCATTTGAGAGATATCCTCACATTCTCTCTCATCCCTTTTCCTTTAGGAAAAGAAGCTGGTAGGTGCTTTTTCTTCCCACAATAACTATAAATGCAAGGACTCCTTGCATTTAAATGAAATTAATATTAATTATCTCTATGAATATTTATTAGGAACAATAGTTCCTAATATATTAAAACAAAAGAAGATCTCTGCTAGAAACAGGAAGAGTAGCTACAAAGGTTAGTAATAAACCTTTGTTCTTAGAGATCTTCTGATCTATAGGAAACCCTACGTAAACCTAAACCATATGCATGAATCACTGGTTTCTAAGACCTGCCACGTGGCAGATGAGGTATGTTTTGCAGTCAGCAGCTTCCTGGGAAATCTCCAAATCACATTCTCATCTTCTAAGTTTGGCCTTATTCAGAAGGAACCTGGTTGTTAATTAACACTAGCCACTTTCTTTCTTTCTTTTTTTTTTTTTTTGAGATGGAGTTCTGCTCTTGTTGCCCAGGCTGGAGTGCTGTGGTGCGATCTTGGCTCACCGTAACCTCCGCCTCCTGGGTTCAAGCAATTCTCCTGCCTCAGCCTACTGAGTAGCTGGGATTACAGGCATGCACCACCACATCTGGCTAATGTTGTATTTTTAGTAGAGATGGGGTTTCTCCATGTTGGCCCAGGCTGGTCTCGAACTCCCTACCTCAGGTGATCTGCCTGCTTTGGCCTCCCAAAGTGCTGAGATTACAGGCATGAGCCACTGTGCCCGGCCAACACCAGCCACTTTCTTAGCATCCACCTGGAGTAGGAACTATGCTTGACCATACAAAACCCAGAGTAAGTGACTAAAGTCACACAGCTGGTGGTAGTGGAGCCATGACTAGAGTCCTAAGCATCTGGCCTCAACATTTAGCTGTAACTCACAAGATGGTTTACAGTTTTCTCATGTCAGGTTTACATAAAATCCTGGTGCATTATGAACTACACAGGTAAAAGGATAAAAGGATTCCTTTCTCTCCTCTAAAGTACTCTTTTTCATCTTGGTGAGGATTTACTCCTAAATAGTAGTTAAAAAGTAGAAGAGGGTTTAATGCTCATGTTCCAATATTATTCTCAAGCAAGGCAGCATCACATGCTGAGATTAGCTGTTTATCAAGGATTTAGTATTACTTTAATGTATGCATTCATTTAATAAACTCTTCAGAATAATGTGTTAGAGAAGTTAAGTCTTCTCCATTAACTAATTAGTTTTTATAAGAGGAGGATGGTGTAAAGTATACTAATAAAAAGTATCCTCATATTGGGTAGATTACTTCAATATGTAGGACCATTAGAGTGGTAATTTTCAGTAATTTTCCTACTTTAGCCCATGCATAGCATTATTCATGGCAGAAGAGGAAATAATCTCCTATTAAATGGGACTTTAAAAATCTTATCCTTTAATCATACCAGCTAATTAGCACTAATGTATAAAACATCAAACAGAAAAAAGTGATTAATATCATTGATATATTATAGACAGATATTTTATTTAAAATATCCAACATTTGGAAGGGAAGGGAGATAAAGCACATAAGAATAATTTATTTAAAATTAAAATTTGAAGTTTACAATATTAAAATGTGATAGTATATTAGTGAGTTGTGTATCATTAAAAAAAGTAAATGGCTTTTATAAATGCCACAGTCTTTATTAGCAACCTGATTATTATTTTTCTGGTCTAAAACCAGAGATTTTTCTCCAACTGCTAATTTAAGAAAAGTAGTTAATTATTTTTCTATTTCTCACTCTCTCTCTTTTTTTTTTTAATGTAGCATAAATAGCTAGTTGCTTCTGAAATACCCAAACAACCATTCCATATCTCTTTTTTACTAATAGAACCTTGATTTTCTGTAATAATTACACAGAGTCATTTCATGATTTGAGGTAAGTTTAAGCTAGTTATAAAACTTCATTCTCCTTTGCCAATGACTACATTTTTCAGCTTTCTTTGCAGCATCTGAGGTTCTATAACTACGTTATGGACAATAAAGGAAAGATCCTGCTAAGAAACTTCTGAAAAAAAATTGCTTTCCAGATAAAATGGCAACTGTACCACTGCTATTCTGTCATTTTTCTTTTCCTTCCTTTGAATTTAAGTGTGAAGCCTTGTGTTATGGAAGCCATCTTGTGACCACAAAACCACAAGCCACATGAAACAGATAAAAGTAGCCCCTTTTTTATTATCAGCATTAAATTTATCATGGACTGCCTGTCTTCAGACTTTTTATTACAATATTTTATTCAGTTTTAAAGTATACATTTATTTTGGCACTTTAACACCTCCAAAATTAGGCTTGGAGACTGTAGCAGAGCACTCTTTTAATCCTTAAGAACTGAGAAAGGAGGCAGAGGAGATGGTAAATTAGGTGGGTTTTAGCAGCATTGTTAAAGGGGATATCTACCTATTTTCAAAGTTGGCTTCAGAATTTAGCTCCAGTGGTGCTTACTTCTTCAAAGGACTATTTTAAGAAATGTTGCATCATTTATGCTCTTGATGACACAGAAACCAACATTGAATGGAAAAACTCATTGGCAATTTTGAGTTGACTATGAATCAGAAGAGTTGAACTCTGAATTTGAAAGAGTTTAGAGACATTAACCAGTTTATTTCTCATTTTAAAGTATGCAGATAGGTGATATGATACAGATCCAGGTTTAATATATCTATATATAATAAAAATTCTAGGTAATATAGAAGCATGTGTAATAGTTACTTGGCAGCATGTTTCTTTAGAAACATGCAATAATGATTACTCTTATAGCTGACGGTACTTCAGTTTTGACAAACTGTAGCGTGTAAGAGAAAGAATCTCCTACTTGGTTAAGCCATTTCTAGTTGGGTATTTTCTTGCTTGGAACTGAAATAATTTCCACTGTACACAAGAACACTCCAAATTCTTGTTCTATAAGCTGTACTTGAAAACATGTTGTTCATCCTACTATATTATTCTTAAGACTCCATTCAGCATGGCCTTTTGGTGGTCTGAGTGTGTGAGGCTTCCTTTAAATACCTGAATTGGCTTGAATTGATTATTAACTTACTATAAAAGTCTTACACACACACTAATGTTTTTAGATAGCTGCTGCTTCTTCAGCTTACATTCTAGGAATTATTTACAAATTTCAGAGTTCTTGAAGTCAGCTCTGTGATGGTTAATTTTATGTGTCAGTGTAACTGGGCTAAGGGATCCCCAAATAGTTGGTAAAACTTTAGGGTGTGTCTGTGAGAGTGTTTCTGGAGATTAGCATTTGAATCAGTAGACTGAGTAAACAAGATTGCCCTCACCAATGTGAGTGGTCATCCTCCGATCCATTGAGGGCCCAAAGAGAACGAAAGGCAGAGAAGAGTGAATTTGCTCTCTCTCTTCTGGAGCTGGGACATCCATCTACTCCCATCCTCAGACATCAGCATTCCTAATTTTGGGGCCTTCAGAATTGGATCCGTACTTACACTATTACCCCCACTCTCCAGTTCTTCGGCCTTTGGACACACACTGGGACTTACACCATTTACATCCCCGGTTCTCAGACCTTCGGGCTTGGCTTTCCTTGGCCTCCAGCTAGCACATGGGAGATTATGAGACTTCTCAGCCTCCATAATTACTTGAGCCAATCCCTCTTAACAAATCTTTTTATACTTATGTACATATAGTCATGCATTGCTTAATGATGGGGATACACTCTGAGAAATGCATCATTAGGGCATTTTGTTATTGTGTGAACATCATAGAGTGTACTTACACAAACCAAAATAGTGTAGCCTACCACATATTTAAGCTATATAGTATAGCCTGAATATTGTAGGTAATTGTGATAGAATGATAAGTATTTGTGCATCAAAACACATGGAAACATAGAAAAGGTACTGTAAAGTATAGTATAAAATATAAAACACATTACACCTATACAGAGCACTTATCATGAATAAAGCTTGTAGACTAAAAGCTGCCCTGGATGAGTCAGTGAATAAGTGGTGGTGAATGTGAAGGCCTAGCACACTACCATATACTTTTATATGACTGGTAGTGCAGTAGGGTTGTTTACACCAACATCACCATAAAGATATGAGTAATGCGTTGAGCTATGACATTATGACAGCTATGATGTCACTAGGCAATATGAAATTTCTCAGCTCCATTATAATCTATGGGGCCACTGTTGTATATGCAGTCCGACATTGACCAAAATGTGGTTATGACTATACAGCCTATTGGTTCTATTTCTCTGGAGAACTCTGACTAGTACTAGCTCCCAACTGGATTATATGATTTAAAGTGAATCAGTTCTGTCAGAATGAGTGCTAGATATTCCTACTAGACGTGTACTTCTCAGTTTGCTAAATAACATGCTTCTAGGAGAATATGGTAACTCTTCTTGCAAAAGCATTTCTTACAGAGCTTTGCAGGACTTTTGTTTTTTTATTTTATGATTATTACTCTTTACTATTTGGTATTGACTTCTCTTTCTCTTAAAGATTTAAATCTAATGGTGTCTGTGAACCATTACATTCAGGGAAGATAAGAGACATATATTAAATCCCTGAAATATGCCATTCTTTTGTGTAGGCTTCTGTCATAACTGACTTACTCCATCATCAAAATAACATCTGAGGTAGATAATGGCCTGAGGTTATGCCCTGTGTTATATCTGAGGACACTAAGGCTGAGAGAGATTTAAAAAGTTGTCTAAACTGATAAGCCATTTTGATTCAGATCAGCCACACTCAGAAGTGTAGACAACTTCCAAATCATCATGTTTTCTCCTGAGAACGAGGGATAATTCACAACAAATATTTGAATGTGTCCTGCGGGCCACACATTGTACTGGCACAGTCCCTGCCTTTAAAGTGCTAATAGTCTCATGAGAATTAGAATGACGCATGGTACTTTCAAGCCACATTGGCTAAGTAAAACCCAATGGTGTGACCAGAACAACTGGTCTTGAAAAAAGGCTCTGGCAGCCTTTTAGCATAGAGGTTGGTTAACAGCACTGAGCCCAGACCTTGAAGTCAAGATCTTCTGGCTTCACATCTCCAACAATTAACTTATTGCTTGACTTCATATAGTCTGTTTCCTCATCAGCAAAATGTAATAATAATGGAAATAATTATGTACTTTACAAACAGTTGTGTGCAGTAAGTGAGATACTACTTACAAAGTGCTCATGTGGTTTCTGGCACTTAATAGGCCTCCAGCAAAGTTTTGGAGGAGCTAAGAATGAGACTCCAGGAATGGAATATCTCAAAGATAGGGCTTGTGTGTGAGGGCCCTGGACTGGAAAGACACTAGGAGAGTGTTTTCCATGGGGATTCCTCTGCCATACCCTAAACATAGTGCTAAAATTTTCAGAAAGGACTTGCTTGGGAACACTATGAATAAAACAGAGTGTTCCCCCGCTCTCCCCCCACCTTTTTTTTTAAACTGCTGACAACTGCTAAAATGCTTACAGACTTGGCCTGGATTTTCAAAGAGGATTAGATATCACTAACAAGATTGTCCAGGTGCCTAAAAAGTTATGCGATGTTTTCTCTGATGAGGGAGTGCTTTGTTGTGAGCTTGCAGAACAGCTGTGATCTCTGTTTACAGGGCTCACCATTATTTGAGTGTCTGTGCTCTGCCTCATGGGCTATAAAGTAAGCCAAGTCATCCTGTTTGCTCATGGTAAAATATTACAAATTAAGTCAATAAATGCACCTCTCCCAGCTGAAAATCTGCACCCCTCTGGACATCACAGAGCTATCTGATACCTCGTCTTTCTGTACTCTGGTCTCTAGGTTCCTTGCAATTTGCAACTTGATTGAAAAATTCCCAGTTCTATATTCTTCTGTATGAAGAAGTAGTACTGCATCTGTAAGCCAGACCCTTGTTTCCTCCTGCTTACTTTATCTTTTCCCATATCGTTCTAGGAAGACATGTTTGCCTTCTCAGTCTGCGGAGAAAATTAGATAAGTATTATATGTTGCTTTTAATATCTATCCAGACAATTACATCAAAAACTTTTAAGTGCTTCTCTTTTGTTCCCTATTTGACTGCCTGCAGCACTTCTCAACTAAAAGCTCTCTTTCCAAACTTTGCTTTAATTGTTAATAGGCATCTGCTGAGAAGGCTTAACTTTGCTTTATGGCATGGTGTGGGAGATTTTGATGTGCCTCAGCTTGTTTGTGGCAGAACTTGGGGAATGGTGAGAAATTAGACAACAGTCTGTTGAGCGCTGAACATACATCAGTAAGAGATCACTGCAGAAATAATAGCTGACATTTGAAAAACATCTCATAATGTTATACTAACCAACCTTCCTAGGTTAAGAACTAGATTGAGCAGCACCCAGTCCCCATGAAAATGTTCTCAATTTACTACTAGCTGAGAGCCCTGCTGCAGTTCTGTTATTAACTGCTTCACTATGGCAAAAGGATAGAGGAGAAGGTTGAACAGGGCTTTTCTAATTAGTGTTTGTGGTGCTAGTCTGCTGGCTGACCTTGAAATTGGAATAAGGCAGGTCAGACATTAAAACTCAGAGAAAGAAATCAGAATTCTTTAACTCTCTTCTCTCTATACTATCTTTAACTCCACTTCTCAACTCGTCTACTCTACTTCTCTCATACTATCATAGACCTACAACTGGGCAACCCTTCATACTATATGTTTATTTGTCTTATACTTTTACAAGGCTTAATAAAACTCCAGCTTACTAGCCAACCAGCATGAGAGTTTTTCTGATTCTCTATAATGACTTCTAAATGTCAAATGAGTAAGATTCAGTTTATCCTGTTCCTTAGGCAAGATAGCAAGCCCCGGATTTCTAATAATGAAGGAAGCTTGTTACTTTTTAACAACTGGCCTTGAAGACCTGGGTGGTTCCCAAAACCCCTTAATTTGACTGCAAAGATGAGTCATTGAAAACTCTGTCATCAACCATACTATGGGGACAGTGCTAACAGAGATCCTTGAAATTCCCAGATAATCCCCAAACTACCATTTTGCTACTAGCTTTAGCCTCTTAACTTAAATCTTCACTAGAACTGCTAACAACATTGCACTGATAAAAGCTTCAAAAGAGCTAGCATATTTCTAAGAAGTGTTAACTTGGGGATGTATCAAGAATTGGGCCATAGAAAGAAGTTATAGAAGCAAAAATTGATTGAATATTCATTCTTGTATAACAAATGCATTGTAGAGTTTTGAGTACTTATTGCATCATTTAATTGTCAGTAGAATAGTTTGATTTAAACTATATAACAGTTTTATCATTTATTTGTAAGCCTTAACTAGGTAGACATATCTTTTTATAGACCTTAAACAATGTATTAGGAGCAGAAACTGACTTGCTGAGAAATTGCTGGGTCTTTCCAGAGGTCGTATGAATAGATTCTCAGACAAAACAGAAGTCTAATTCTAGAAAACTGTCTAGTCTTCAAATGTCTATTATAATCTATCTCTGAGTCTTAAGTGTTAAGGCATACTGCTCTTCTCATTGTGTTAATGGGCTTTTGCTTGTGCCCTGCAGAGTCTAATTTTCTTTCCCATATAGATATAAATAAGGACAATGGTACAAAAGGGAAAATGGTGAGGGAGGCCTCGGAGCTAGAGTTGGGAGCCTTGTAGGATTCCCTGGGTTCCTCAGAAAGCGCTCACTAATGTGGAAAACCAAAGTCAGGTAAATGGAAGAGGAAATGTTAAAGGAGAATTACTTTCTGGTATTTATGCTACTTTCACAGGCATCTTTTATAGCTCCTGCAAAGGCAAGAAGGAAATCATTATGGACTTTGTATAGTGACCCAAGCCCTGGCATGGAAATTAAAATACTTGCTATTAACTCTAGCTCTGCCACTAAAGTGTGTGGCCTCAGGCATGCTATTTCTTTTCCTCCATCTCTTTATTTATAAAGTGAGTAGTATAAACCATGAGTGAAACACTCATTTTCTGCCCTAACATTTGATGTTAGAAACCTTGTGATATAATGGAAATACCACACATTTAGGAATATAAGCAAATTTCTAGTTATATGTTGTGTAACACTGATTGAGTGAGCTCTTTTAGTTTCTTATCAGTAAAATAAATAGATTAACACATTCTTTGCAGGGCAGCTGTGAAAATAAAAGATAACATATAATAAATACCAGGAAATGTGCCCAGAATGTAGACAGCTTTACATTAAAAAACAATGTTTATTCAATAATGCCATGACCTGGTCCTAAATGGCCCTGCATTGCAGGTTGAGTTGTAAGTCTGACTTCTGTCTCCATGGATTAAGCAGCATGGAGTCTGTGTTACTACCTGAGAGTAAAAGTGATTCAAAGCTCTTGGCTCTGTCTATGAATGAATGCAAAGGCAATTCTCTCCCAGGACATCTTGGAAATGCTATGGGAGATTAGAGCCCCATTGCACAATCATGCCTTAACTCAGCCTCTATGGCCCTGGGACCTCTCTAACCCCTCTCTAACCCCTCTCAGCTATGTTGAAAGCTCTGCTGGTGAAGGAAAATGTAGTGAAGCATGGCAAGCTACTTTACTCACATCAAGAAATGCAAAGCCCTGACAATGCAGAGGGGTTCCAGAATAAGTCTTTGAATCCTTTTCCTGATATTCTCAAATACTTGTGTTGAGAATTGGGCAGGATGCCGAGGGGTGGGGAGTAGGCAAAAGATGGCGAAAGACATCCACTTCAGCGAACCTCTAATGTTTCACATTCAGTCGGGAATCTAATGTTTCAGATTCAGTTGGGAATCTGTCAAAAAACGGGCTACATCTTGGGGGAAAAAAAACCATCTTTTAAAATATTTCCATCAACAACAAACTTCTCTCATTTACAAGAAAATGGATCATTTGACACCTTGGAGATTTTACCTGGAGGAAGATAATTTCTTGAAGCCTCTTGTGCCTGTGAGAGCCCAAAGCTGTTTTGCAGCTGTAATATTGATAATGTATTCACATTCTCCCCAGAGTAATGGATTCTTTAACCTTAATCTTGAGTCTGGAATGAGATTCTGTCCTCTAGAGGTCACCAATGCACCAGATTTGAAGGCCACGGAGGCTTCTAAAATGCTCAGGAAGAGCTAGGTGTCCTGTTCATATATGAATGAAAGAGAAAATAAGGCAAGTAAATTATCCTGATGGTTACTTTCCAGCTAGTCTCTGAAGAAGTAGGAAATCTGGTTTTCAATAAGGCATTTTAAAATGGATTTATCTTGGTTTATCTTGGCTTTTCTCTGCACTGATCTAGCTGAAGGAAACTCTTATAATGGTTAAATACTTCTTAACAGATAGTTTACTTTTGATAGTGAGGGAAGAAACTTTTCTAAATAGGAGAAAAACTGATGTAGAAATGGGCTATTATAGCCTCCATTAAATGAGTGTTACTTTCACTGGTGCTCTGGCCAAGGCAGAAGGTCTCTCTGTGCCTCCTCAGCACACTGTCTTCAAAGGGCATGGGGACACGGAAGCAGGGAAACATGGCCCTTTAATTCACAGTTATATAATGTTTGAGTTGCTTTATGAGGAGACATGCCATCTGAAGTACTTATGTATCTGCAGACAAATTAGAAACTGCACGTAAAGGGATCACTTTGAGAGTCAAAATATGCCTTTCCCTTGGGAGAACAGTCAAGAGCCAAGAAAGTGGTAGTCTCCGTTTGGGACTAATGGGACCTAAAGGAAAGTCTTAATCGGACTTTGCCTTTTTAGTTATCCTGATGCGTTAATCTTGTGTGAAGCTAGTTGTCTCCCTTAAAGAGAACTAGCCAGGAGAACGGCACTCCATGTCGGCAGTTGGACTGAACAAGGGGAGTAAACACTGCGCTGCCCAGGGTTTGGGAGGTGCTGTGGCCTAGCTTGGTGCCCATGGACTGCACTGTTCAAGGCGTGACCTGAGAGTCACCACCAGCAGTTCCCAGCATTGTTCCTGCTGCTC
Organism: Pongo pygmaeus; assembly: GCF_028885625.2. Taxonomy (NCBI): domain Eukaryota; kingdom Metazoa; phylum Chordata; class Mammalia; order Primates; family Hominidae; genus Pongo; species Pongo pygmaeus. The sequence goes on from NC_072377.2 coordinate 63,077,765, forward strand.
TGGTTGCTCTCCAAGGAGAGGAATTCCTACACCACGACTTTCCCAGGGTCCAGACACTTGCCAGCACCTGACCCATCAGGAAATCGCCTCTCCCCTCTTCCTTCCCCTATTCCTTCCTGAGCATTCCCCAGTCCAGGGTGTCGTCAGCCCTCAGAAGATCTGCTGGGATTGACTGACAAGAAAACAAAATCTTCCTCTAGATAAGAAAGATCACAGTGCTATAGGAAATCTATTTACTTCTAGGTGGCACTTGTCTACCCTCTCTCTCATTCTAACACTTTTAACTGCTGACTGTGTAGTTTCTTATCATTTCTTCAGGATATGTGGGGCAGTCAATCTTCAATCAATGAGCATTGTTTGGGTAACTCTTTTTATGGCCAATTCACAAGGAAGTAAAACATTTTGTCCTAGAGAGTTAGTGGTGGTCTTTCTCAGGGTTGTTAGACATTTTCTTTATCACTAAGAAAGAACAGAGGCAAATTTTTATTTCTGAGCTGTTTCCATTAGCTGAGAGCCCCCTCTAAAAGCTGCTGGTACTACAGAGATGTCAGAGTTCAGCAAACGATGGCACTCGTCATCTATTCTGGAGAATCCTATAACGTGGATAATATGCTAGGTGGGTGGCAGAGTGTTGTGCAATGTGCTTAGCTAGGTTGAGAATCGTGTCCCTGACTTCTTGCTGATGTAGGGCTGACAGAAAGCTTTCTGGGGATTCAGTGGTTTGATCTTGGTTACCAGTTGTGTGACTGTAAGCAAGCCTCTCTTATGTCTCATTTCTCTTATTTGTAAAGTAAAAGGGTTGGACATCATTTTCTCTAAGGTCCATTTTGAAGCCAGAACCCACTCTGAGAAATTAAGGCTGCTCAGTCAGGGCAGTTGCATCTTAGCAAGTGTGTTGGCCTCTTAATATTGCCATAACAGTGTACCAAAACCCAAATGGCTTAAAACAACAGATAATTCATTTTCTTACAGTTCTAGAGGCTGGAAGTCTGAAATCAAGGTGCAAAGAGGGCCAAGGTCTCTCTGATAGCTCTAGGGAGAATCCTTCCTGGCTTCTTCTGCCTCTTGGTGTTTGCCAGCAATCCTGGCATCCCCTGGCCTGCAGATGCCTCACTCCAGTCCTATTATCATCCTCTCCCTGTGTGTCTTCACTCGGTCTTCCCTCTGTGCATGTCTGTCTCTGTGTCAAAATTTCCACTTTCTATAAAAACATAGTCACATTGGATAGGACCTGCCATAATGACCTCATTTTAACATGATTACTTCTGTAAAGACCCTATTTCCAAATAAGGTCACATCTTGAGGTAATGGGGAGTAAGACTTCAGTGTATCTTTTTGCAGGGATATAGTTCAAACCATAACGGTAAGCACATAACAAATCCCTCTGTGCTGGATATCTTCTCTTTGACCTCTGGGTGCATTGTCCATGTTATTTTGTGCCCTGGCCTCTATAGATTATACCAAGGGATTCCCTTGTCCTCCAGCTTTCAGTTGGGTTTAGCAATGACAGGCAATATGATGGAAGAGGAGAGTTGGATAGGGTGAGTGGTGGTATTTAGTCCCCTGCGGGTTTCTCTCTCTGTAATAGGAGATCTTACTACAGGCTGGCTCTACCTTTAAAGAGACTTTATCCACACAGATTTCTTTGCCTCTGGGACCCTTAAGGGCTACTTCAAACCTTTAGGCTAAAGGTCAACAATTATCTCCCTCCTCTGGCTTCACTTTGGTTTCCCTACAGTGGGTCCATACTTTAAAAAATATATTATTTTTATTAAACTCTCTTTATATTATATCCATTTTGAGTGGACTATCTATTTTCTACAAGGATTCTGAATCTCTACATTCTCAATGACTGAATTGTTTTTCTAGAAGTTTAAGTTGTTAGTTTGGCCCAGAGAAGTCTTGGGAAGGATAAGTTGTCTTGCAATTTGGAGAACTCCTAGTCCAAGAAACTTTCAAAAGTCCAGGTCTAGTGAGGCAGGTACACCAGGCTTGGTGATATACCTAGCCTGTATCTGCATGGTGTAGGTAGGGACATTTGTAGGTTTATGACCACTCTGGAAAAGCCCTTCCAGGGTAATTGCACAACCCGGAGCCAGACTGGCTTTCACTAAACCCATCTGGACTTTCTCTGTCTCGTCCCTGCCAGCCTGCAGGACTTCACTGCATTTTTTTCACCCAGTATCCAGATTTCTTTCAGTAATACAATGACTTTCTTTTAAAAATTATTTCACATATAATAATTTCTAAGTCAGTTTTTTTAGGTCAACTTAGTCATTACTAATAAACATGCTAGGGAAAGAATATTGTGTCAGATATTCTACTGGATATTCCATTTGATGTTCTATTTTCCAAATGGAGAAAAGAGGCACATGTATGAGAGGGATTGATGATAATCTCTAGAATGACACATTCTTAGACTACCCTGTGAAGCAGATATTACTATCCATTTTAACTAAATGAGGCAACTTGAGTTTCTGAGCAGTTCAATGAATTACTCTGTTTACTCAGCTAGTAAGTTTATAAGGGGTGGTTCTCAAATTCACGTTTTCAAATTCCATTACTTGCTTCTTTTTTTTATTTTTATTTTTATTTTGTTATTATTATTATTATTATACTTTAGGTTTTATGGTACATGTGTGCAATGTGCAGGTAAGTTACATATGTATACATGTGCCATGCTGGTGCGCTGCACCCACTAACTCGTCATCTAGCATTAGGTATATCTCCCAATGCTATCCCTCCCCCCTCTCCCCACCCCACAACAGTCCCTGAAGTGTGATGTTCCCCTTCCTGTGTCCATGTGTTCTCATTGTTCAATTCCCACCTATGAGTGAGAATATGCGGTGTTTGGTTTTTTGTTCTTGCGATAGTTTACTGAGAATGATGATTTCCAATTTCATCCATGTCCCTACAAAGGACATGAACTCATCATTTTTTATGGCTGCATAGTATTCCATGGTGTATATGTCCCACATTTTCTTAATCCAGTCTATCATTGTTGGACATTTGGGTTGGTTCCAAGTCTTTGCTATTGTGAATAATGCCGCAATAAACATACGTGTGCATGTGTCTTTATAGCAGCATGATTTATAGTCCTTTGGGTATATACCCAGTAATGGGATGGCTGGGTCGAATGGAATTTCTAGTTCTAGATCACTGAGGAATCGCCACACTGACTTCCACAAGGGTTGAACTAGTTTACAGTCCCACCAACAGTGTAAAAGTGTTCCTATTTCTCCACATCCTCTCCAGCACCTGTTGTTTCCTGAGTTTTTAATGATTGCCATTCTAACTGGTGTGAGATGGTATCTCATTGTGGTTTTGATTTGCATTTCTCTGATGGCCAGTGATGGTGAGCATTTTTTCATGTGTTTTTTGGCTGCATAAATGTCTTCTTTTGAGAAGTGTCTGTTCATGTCCTTCGCCCACTTTTTGATGGAGTTGTTTGTTTTTTTCTTGTAAATTTGTTTGAGTTCATTGTAGATTCTGGATATTAGCCCTTTGTCAGATGACTAGGTTGCAAAAATTTTCTCCCATTTTGTAGGTTGCCTGTTCACTCTGATGGTGGTTTCTTTTGCTGTGCAGAAGCTCTTGAGTTTAATTAGATCCCATTTGTCAATTTTGGCTTTTGTTGCCATTGCTTTTGGTGTTTTAGACATGAAGTCCTTGCCCATGCCTATGTCCTGAATGGTAATGCCTAGGTTTTCTTCTAGGGTTTTTATGGTTTTAGGTCTAACATTTAAGTCTTTAATCCATCTTGAATTGATTTTTGTATAAGGTGTAAGGAAGGGATCCAGTTTCAACTTTCTACATATGGCTAGCCAGTTTTCCCAGCACCATTTATTAAATAGGGAATCCTTTCCCCATTTCTTGCTTTTCTCAGGTTTGTCAAAGATCAGATAGTTGTAGACATGTGGCATTATTTCTGACGGCTCTGTTCTGTTCCATTGATCTATATCCCTGTTTTGGTACCGTACCATGCTGTTTTGGTTACTGTAGCCTTGTAGTATAGTTTGAAGTCAGGTAGTGTGATGCCTCCAGCTTTGTTCTTTTGGCTAAGGATTGACTTGGCGATGCGGGCTCTTTTTTGGTTCCATATGAAGTTTAAAGTAGTTTTTTCCAATTCTGTGAAGAAAGTCATTGGTAGCTTGATGGGGATGGCATTGAATCTGTAAATTACCTTGGGAAGGATGGCCATTTTCACGATATTGATTCTTCCTACCCATGAGCATGGAATGTTCTTCCATTTGTTTGTATCCTCTTTTATTTCCTTGAGCAGTGGTTTGTAGTTCTCCTTGAAGAGGTCCTTCACATCCCTTGTAAGTTGGATTCCTAGGTATTTTATTCTCTTTGAAGCAATTGTGAATGGGAGTTCACTCATGATTTGGCTCTCTGTTTGTCTGTTATTGGTGTATAAGAATGCTTGTGATTTTTGTACATTGATTTTGTATCCTGAGACTTTGCTGAAGTTGCTTATCAGCTTAAGGAGATTTTGGGCTGAGACAATGGGGTTTTCTAGATATACAATCATGTCATCGGCAAACAGGGACAATTTGACTTCCTCTTTTTCTAATTGAATACCCTTTATTTCCTTCTCCTGCCTAATTGCCCTGGCCAGAACTTCCAACACTATGTTGAATAGAAGTGGTGAGAGAGGGCATCCCTGTCTTGTGCCAGTTTTCAAAGGGAATGCTTCCAGTTTTTGCCCATTCAGTATGATATTGGCTGTGGGTTTGTCATAGATAGCTCTTATTATTTTGAGATACGTCCCATCAATACCTAATTTCTTGAGAGTTTTTAGCATGAAGGGTTATTGAATTTTGTCAAAGGCCTTTTCTGCATCTATTGAGATAATCATGTGGTTTTTGTCTTTGGTTCTGTTTATATGCTGGATTACATTTATTGATTTGCGTATATTGAACCAGCCTTGCATCCCAGGGATGAAGCCCGCTTGATCATGGTGTATAAGCTTTTTGATGTGCTGCTGGATTCTGTTTGCCAGTATTTTGCTGAGGATTTTTGCATCAATGTTCATCAAGGATATTGGTCTAAAATTCTCTTTTTTTGTTGTGTCTCTGCCAGGCTTTGGTATCAGGATGATGCTGGCCTCATAAAATGAGTTAGGGAGGATTCCCTCTTTTTCTATTGATTGGAATAGTTTCAGAAGGAATGGTACCGGTTCCTCCTTGTACCTCTGGTAGAATTCGGCTGTGAACCCATCTAGTCCTGGACTTTTTTTGGTTGGTAAGCTATTGATTATTGCCACAATTTCAGCTCCTGTTATTGGTTTATTCAGAGATTCAACTTCTTCCTGGTTTAGTCTTGGGAGGATGTATGTGTTGAGGAATTTATCCATTTCTTCTAGATTTTCTAGTTTATTTGCATAGAGGTGTTTGTAGTATTCTCTGATGGTAGTTTGTATTTCTGTGGGATCGGTGGTGATATCCCCTTTATCATTTTTTATTGCATCTATTTGATTCTTCTCTCTTTTTTTCTTTATTAATCTTGCTAGCGGTCTATCAATTTTGTTGATCCTTTCAAAAAACCAGCTCCTGGATTCATTAATTTTTTGAAGGGTTTTTTGTGTCTCTATTTCCTTCAGTTCTGCTCTGATTTTAGTTATTTCTTGCCTTCTGCTAGCTTTTGAATGTGTTTGCTCTTGCTTTTCTAGTTCTTTTAATTGTGATGTTAGGGTGTCAATTTTAGATCTTTCCTGCTTTCTCTTGTGGGCATTTAGTGGTATAAATTTCCCTCTACACAATGCTTTGAATGCATCCCAGAGATTCTGGTATGTTGTGTCTTGGTTCTCTTTGGTTTCAAAGAACATCTTTATTTCTGCCTTCATTTCATTATGTACCCAGTAGTCATTCAGGAGCACGTTGTTCAGTTTCCATGTACTTGAGCGGTTTTGAGTGAGTTTCTTAATCCTGAGTTCTAGTTCGACTGCACTGTGGTCTGAGAGAGAGTTTGTTATAATTTCTGTTTTTTACATTTATTGAGGAGAGCTTTACTTCCAAGTATGTGGTCAATTTTGGAATAGGTGTGGTGTGGTGCTGAAAAAAATGTATATTCTGTTGATTTGGGGTGGAGAGTTCTGTAGATGTCTATTAGGTCCACTTGGTGCAGAGCTGAGTTCAATTCCTGGGTATCCTTTTTGACTTTCTGTCTCATTGATTTGTCTAATGTTGACAGTGATGTGTTAAAGTCTCCCATTATTAATGTGTGGGAGTCTAAGTCTCTTTGTAGGTCACTCAGGACTTGCTTTATGAATCTGGGTGCTCCTGTATTGGGTGCATATATATTTAGGATAGTTAGCTCTTCTTGTTGAATTAATCCATTATGTAATGGCCTTCTTTGTCTCTTTTGATCTTTGTTGGTTTAAAGTCTGTTTTATCAGAGACTAGGATTGCAACCCCTGCCTTTTTTTGTTTTCCATTTGCTTGGTAGATCTTCCTCTATCCTTTTATTTTGAGCCTATGTGTGTCTCTGCACGTGAGATGGGTTTCTTGAATACAGCACACTGATGGGTCTTGAGTCTTTATCCAATTTGCCAGTCTGTGTCTTTTAATTGGAGCATTTAGTCCATTTACATTTAAAGTTAATATTGTTATGTGTGAATTTGATCCTGTCATTATGATGTTAGCTGGTTATTTTGCTCGTTAGTTGATGCAGTCTCTTCCTAGTCTCGATGGTCTTTACATTTTGGCATGATTTTGCAGTGGCTGGTCCTGGTTGTGCCTTTCCATGTTTAGCGCTTCCTTCAGGAGCTCTTTTAGGGCAAGCCTGGTGGTGACAAAATCTCTCAGCATTTGCTTGTCTGTAAAGTATTTTATTTCTCCTTCACTTATGAAGCTGAGTTCGGCTGGATATGAAATTCTGGGTTGAAAATTCTTTTCTTTAAGAATGTTGAATATTGGCCCCCACTCTCTTCTGGCTTGTAGGGTTTCTGCCGAGAGATCCGCTGTTAGTCTGATGGGCTTCCCTTTGATGGTAACCCGACCTTTCTCTCTGGCTGCCCTTAACATTTTTTCCTTCATTTCAACTTTGGTGAATCTGACAATTATGTGTCTTGGAGTTGCTCTTCTCGAGGAGTATCTTTGTGGCATTCTCTGTATTTCCTGAATCTGAATGTTGGCCTGCCTTGCTAGATTGGGGAAGTTCTCCTGGATAATATCCTGCAGAGTGTTTTCCAACTTGTTTCCATTCTCCCCGTCACTTTCAGGTACACCAATCAGACGTAGATTTGGTCTTTTCACATAGTCGCACATTTCACATAGTCCCACATTTCTTGGAGGGTTTGCTCGTTTCTTTTTATTCTTTTTTCTCTAAACTTCCCTTCTGGCTTCATTTCATTCATTTCATCTTCAATCACTGATACCCTTTCTTCCATTTGATCGCATCGGCTCCTGAGGCTTCTGCATTCTTCACATAGTTCTCGAGCCTTGGTTTTCAGCTCCATCAGCTCCTTTAAGCACTTCTCTGTATTGGTTATTCTAGTTATACATTCTCCTAAATTTTTTTCAAAGTTTTCAACTTCTTTGCCTTTGGTTTGAATATCCTCCCGTAGGTCGGAGTAATTTGATCGTCTGAAGCCTTCTTCTCTCAGCTCGTCAAAGTCATTCTCCATCCAGCTTTGTTCCATTGCTGGTGAGGAACTGCGTTCCTTTGGAGGAGGAGAGGTACTCTGCTTTTTAGAGTTTCCAGTTTTTCTGCTCTGTTTTTTCCCCATCTTTGTGGTTTTATCTACTTTTGGTCTTTGATGATGTGATGTACAGATGGGTTTTTGGTGTGGATGTCCTTTCTGTTGTTTTCCTTCTAACAGACAGGACCCTCAGCTGCAGGTCCGTTGGAGTACCTGGCCGGCCGTGTGAGGTGTCAGTCTGCCCCTGCTGGGGGGTGCCTCCCAGTTAGGCTGCTCGGGGGTCAGGGGTCAGGGACCCACTTGAGGAGGCAGTCTGCCCGTTCTCAGATCTCCAGCTGCATGCTGGGAGAACCACTGCTCTCCTCAAAGCTGTCAGACAGGGACATTTAAGTCTGCAGAGGTTACTGCTATCTTTTTGTTTGTCTGTGCCCTGCCCCCAGAGGTGGAGGCTACAGAGGCAGGCAGGCCTCCTTGAGCTGTGGTGGGCTCCACCCAGTTCAAGCTTCCAGGCTGCTTTGTTTACCTAAGCGAGCCTGGGCAATGGCGGGCGCCCCTCCCCCAGCCTCGCTGCCGACTTGCTGTTTGATCTCAGACTGCTGTGCTAGCAATCAGTGAGACTCCGTGGGCGTAGGACCCTCTAGGCCAGGTGCGGGCTATAATCTCCTGGGGCACCGTTTCCTAAGCCCCTCGGAAAAGCGCAGTATTCGGGTGGGAGTGGCCCGATTTTCCAGGTGCTGTCTGTCACCTGTGGAAAGGGAACTCCCTGACCCCTTGCGCTTCCCGTGTGAGGCAATGCCTCGCCCCTGCTTCGGCTGGCGCACGGTGCACTCACCCACTGACCTGCGCCCACTGTCTGGCACTCCCTAGTGAGATGAACACGGTACCTCAGATGGAAATGCAGAAATCACCCGTCTTCTGCGTTGCTCACGCTGGGAGCTGTAGACCGGAGCTGTTCCTATTTGGCCATCTTGGCTCCCTCCATTACTTGCTTCTAAAAAGGTCTGTTTGTTTTTACTATGATGTTCATAAGCCTTTTAAGAAAAGAACATCTGTACTATATGATTTGGTACATGGCCTTTCCTCCCTCCCAGTGTCCAATATAGCACTTTGCACATAGCATAGCATTCTGAAGACTTCTTGCATGGAAGAGGCAGAGAAATGCACCTGAGAATGTTGCATAGCTGTTAAACTCCCTTTCTTAAACTCATTTTTCTGTCGGATTTCTACAGATCGTTAAAACATTATCTGTTACACATTAAGTCAGTCTTTTTTTTTTTTTTTAACTAGCCTTTCTTCAATGAATTTCAATCTTCCCTATTCACCCTGGGTGCCCCGGTGGCTGCTGCTTTCATTCTGGACCTTGGGTAAAATCTACACCCACATCAATTTGTTAACAATATCTGTTGAAAGCCTATTGTGTATTGGCTTAGCTGATCTCCACTGTAGCCATGAAAATGGACACCTATATTTAAGGGTGAGAATTACACCACAGATATGAAATGTCTCTTAGAATGGACAAGGGAGAGGGACGCATTACTAGAAAAAAAAAGAAAACACACTGAGTTGAATATTTGTGGCTTAAGTTGCTAGTTATACTGGGAGAATTCTGAGTTGGTTTGCATTAGAATTCTTATTGCCCTTTTTAAGGAGGAACCCTCCCCCCAAAAAAAACTCATTAAAAAGTAGAAAGGGTTTTTTGGATATCAAGTAACTCTTTCCACATCACATTTGGCTGATTCCAGTGTGAAGGGATAAGAAATGCTTAAATGTTGTTATCTTTAAAGCCCACTTGGGATTAAGTAAGAAATTGAAAACATCCTACAAAACCCATGTGAATTGTTTTGGAACTCAAACATTTGGAGAGGCATTTATAAGAATTCTTTTATATTTGAGAATGCCCGCGTTGGTTTCACTTTTACTCTGGACATTTTCTGTATACCTTATTACAATATCATCACAGTTTTATTATTCTAGGCATAAAAGCAGCAGGTTTTTTTTAAAGATATAAATGATATAAAGCGAAAGAAAAAATCTATAGAGAATAGGAATAATTGTGCCCCCCCCCTTAAAAAAATCTCTTATTTATGATTGACTTTCAGGGTAAGAAAGGTGGGGCAATATGAACTGGTATCCATGATAAGGCAAGGGTAGTATGCCTAAAGCGTTGCATAGAAGGCAGATTTATCTCTATTTAGTCATTTATCTTACTCTTACCAGACTTATTTCCCTACGTGTCACTTTCGTTGTGTTGCATTCCTTCTTAAGCAATTAGCCTGGCTTCTCATTGTCCACTGAGTCAAGTTTGTGCTTCGTTCCCTGGATTTCACAGCTGTCCAGAATAGTAACCAACTTGGTTTCCTGCTCTTTCGTGAAGGACGAGGTCAGAAGAAAAGCCCAGAACTTCATAGGTGATGAACAAGATCATTCTGGGAATGGTCAGGCTCCTTTACTGGATGAGTTCACAAAGGTGAAAAGAGGTGCTTGAAGACACAGTTCCTGGGGGGTGCTAGGACCCCATAAAGGTTATTGAGACAGGAATCAAGGTTCAGCGTCCTGATCTCAGTAAAAATGCGGGGACTTGACTACGAGACGTGGCAGAAAATCTCTTTAATGCTAGAGCACAAAGGCCAGAGAGAGGCTAGTGTCAAGTCTTTGTATGCAATCCTTGAAGGTACTGCACAAAGACCCCTAATTATTAAACAGGAATAGTTTTAAAAGACACATCCTGCAGCTGAAGGTGGGAATCACAGCGTTCCAGTGCTAGAAATCAGGAGGCAGAGGGTAGACCCTTCTCTTGCCAAATGGCTTATATTAAGTCTGATCTATGTTCTTTGGGCTGTAGACTTGCCTGAGCATATGTGGTAGATTGGAGGGAAGGGCCAGGAGGACTGCATTTATATAAAGGACCAATATGATATCTGGTGCACATGACTTTCTCTAGAAATAGGGTAGTAATTATGAATACCATATGAGCTGTCACTCTAAATGTCATCAACTCAGTTTCCATGGATTTATGTCTGAGTCTTAGGTTCAGAGGAAGCTGCAAATAAAAACTGGAGGAGTTGTTCCCTTGCAGAATAAAAATTAGCACTATTTTGGGACCAATGCATATAATAATACAATATTCTGAGGTTTTTCTAACTCCGTTATCAACATACCAAAGCTTTGCTGCATTGGGGGCTTTTAGAGGAAGCACTGTAGTTTCTTTTTCGTTTTAATTGATGACTTTAGCACATCAGAGATTTTATCTGGAAAAGAGACAAGTAAAGTCCACTTAATGTAATTGTAATAATTAGAAAGATACATCATCACTGCATATTTTTCATGATACTTATTTCATTTTTTTCCTTCTAACTTTAAAAATTGTGGGAAATGTACATTAGGTGATTTATAATATATTACGTAGATATAGTTATTAATCCTTTTGAAGTATCATGTTTGAAAGAGAAATGTATTGTCTTCTAACAAACTGCAATGGTTTGTTTATTACATAATTAATTCATGGTAACATGCCAACCTCATGCTATCAAATGCAAAACCCATAGATCTTGCCATCTTGGCAATTCTTTTGAGGCAATACAAGAGTCATCCTCTCCCTTCCCTTGTATGTTTGCAGTGGGTGACAGGAATGGTTAGTATCACATTTAATTATATAATTATGAACATTATATAATTGGAAAACATTACTTTTTGTATGATTCCCTGTAAAAGATGGTTTCCCAAGATATAATTTGATTTTCTTCCACCTCAACTGACTGGAATAGCAAGGTAAGATTATGAAAGAGTTCAAAGGATAGAATCAAAGACTTTGAGAAAATAAAAGCAATACAATTGACTGGTGCTCTCAATCATTAGTTGTACTGATTCCAATAGCCTTTAGTTTGGGCTACCCTGCCATATATATGAGGTAACTCATATATAACCCAAGAGACAAAATAGAATAATCTGTTTCATGGAAATATTTTGCATCCAATACAGGATCCGAGAAATTAGGAACAGTCTGAAGTTCTCTTGGTCCTCTAAATAGTCAGTTAATGATAGAGATGGATCCCCAGGCTAACCTGAATTTAGTCAGTTAAATGGCGTGAAGTTGTTTAGAAACTGGATCAACATTTATATGGGTCAAAAGTCCAAGGACCTTTATCTCAAGACTACTAAGAGAACAAAATCAGTATGATGAGATGAAAAGAAAAAAATGTTTAAATGTAAAATATTAGTGAAAGGTTTTGCATAATGAAGTGTTAGAGCTGAGAGGTTCTCTGAAATAGACTAAACATCTGTTTTCCAGGACTGAAGAGATTCCTGGGATTCAGGGCTTTCAGTGCTAAGAACACCTGTGACCAGTTGGCCACCTATCATTGAGCACATTCCACCCAACTTCTTCACGTTACATAGAAAAGTAATAAGTATAGTTAGGTGAAATTACTAGGGTTTTAGTCTGTTTGTGCTGCTGTGATAAAATACCTCAAACTGCATAATTTATAAAGATCAGAAATCAATTTTCTCACAGTTCTAAAGACTGGGAAGTCTAAGACACTAGAAGATTCAGTGTCTGGTAATGGCTTGTGCTTTCTTGCTGTGTCCTCACATGCAGAAGAAATGAAAGGGCCAGGAAGATCTCTAAGGACTCTTTTATAAGGGTATTCATCCTAGCCTTGAGGTTGGAGCACTTATGGCCTAATCAGCTCCTAAAAACCCTACGTCTTAATACTATCACATTGACAACTGAGTTTCAACTTTTACATTTTGGGGGCACATTCAGACCATAGCAACTGGCCAGTGGCAAAGTCAAGAATACATTCCCAATCTGGTGCTTGTCCCACCACACTTGGTTTAGATGCCAGAAGATGGGACTGAGGGCCTCTTACTAGGGAGGACTGATTACAATGGAATTAATAGTAATGAAAAATATGATTACAGTAGCAATATAATAAACAAGAAATTTCTAGAATCCTGAAAAAAGTGACAACTTTAAGTCATTTCCCCCCTAAATCATCATGTTTTTCAGTTTAAAATATTTACTAATTTTCCTCGAGATTTCATTTTTAACTCTAAGGGTTATTTACAAATGTGATCTTTAATTTCCAACTATTTGGACATTTTCCAGTATCTTTCTGTAATTGATTTCTAATAAATCCTCTTGTAGTCAGAGAAAATACTCTGTATAATTTCTATTCTTTTGAATAGAATTGTTTTGTGACCCAGAATATGGTTAATCTTAGTGAATGTTCCATATGCACCAGGAAAGGATGTGTATTCTACTATTCTATAATGTGTCTTCTTATAAATGCCAATTAGTTTGAGTTGATAGTATGGATGAGATTTTCTTCTATCTGTATTGATTTTCTGCTTGTTCTTTTAATTACTGAGAGAGGGGTGTTAAAATCTCTAGCTGTATTTGTGCATTTGTCTGTTTCTCCTTTTAGTTCTGAGGGAGTTTTTCTTGTATTTGGAAGCTCTGCTATTTGCTGAATATGTATTTAAGATTATTATGTATTCCTGATAAATTGACCCTGTTATCATGAAATGTCCCTCTTTATACCTGGAAGTACTCTTTATTCTAAAGGCTTCTTTTTCTGATATTAACATAGCCACTTCAACTCTATATTATTAATGATTTCATGATATATGTATTTTTCATCCTCTCATTTTTAAGCTATTCATGGCTTTGTATCTAAAATGGGTTTCTTGTAAACAACATCTATTTTGAGTCTTGCTTTTTTTCAGTTTGACAATTTTCATTATGTAGTTGGAAGTTAGACCTTTCAACATTAATGCAATTATTGATATGATTGGATTTATGTCTGCCATCTTACTATACATGTTTTCTATGTGTCCCATCTGTTCATTTTTTAATTTTTTAAACTGCCTTCTTCCGGATTAATTAAACATTTTTTAAATGATTTATTTTATCCCACTACTAGCTTATTAGCAGTATCTTTATTTTATTTTTTATGGTTGCTCTCTATAATATACATCTTTGATCACAATCTATAGAGTATCACACCATTTATTATGACTTACTTTCATTTCAATTCTCTGATTTATTGAATTATGTTTTACTGTTGAATGTGTTATACTCCATGATTGTTATTTATTTTGCCTTAACTGTTCACTTTCCTTTTAAATAACTTAAATAAAGGGGAAAAAACATCATATATTTACATGTTTACATTTTTAGTGTTTTTTCATTTCTTCAAGCAAAAGGAAAATGATGCCAACTTACTTTCTGACATCATTTTCCTTTTGCTTGAAGAACTTCCTTTAAGACGCTTTATAGTAGAGGTCTGCTGTTGACAAATTTTCTTAGCTTCGGTTTGCCTAAAAAAGTTTTTATTTTGCCTTTATTGTGAAAGATATTTTCACTGAATATAGAATTTCACATTGACATATTTTTTTCTTGCAGCTGTTTAAAATGCTGTTCCATTGTCTTGATTTGCATAGTTTAGGATGATAAATCTATAGGATATATATCTTTGTTTTCTGATACCATGTGTATTTTTTCTCTGAACACTTTAAAAAATTTCTTTTTATTTCTATTTTTTAGCAATATTATTATGATGCACATTGGAGATGTGTGTGTATATTTGTTTTTGTATACAGGTGTGTGTGTTTGTCCGGTTTGGATTTTATTGAGCTCCTTGGATCTATGGGCTTATAGTTATCATCAAATTCAGAACATTTTGGCTATTATTCTTCCAAATATTTGTATTCATTCTCCTTACCTGGATCTCCCCCTCCCCCAATTTTTCTCTTTCTGAAACTTGAATTACTTTCATGTTAGGCCACTTGGTATTATCATACTGGTCATGAAATCTCTGATCATTTTTTGTTTTTATTTAGTAGTTTCTTTCTATGTGCTTCATTTTGAATACATCTTATTATTGTGTCTTCAAGTTTATTGAAATATGCTAATATTTTCTTCCATAGAATAGAATCTACTGTTAAATACCTCTCAGTGTATTTTTTCATCTCCAAAAGTTTTATTTCTTTTCGTTTCACCTATTTCTCATCATTATGCTCATGTTTTTCTTGACATATTTTAATGTTTGTAATATATAATAGCTTTTTAAATGTGCTTACCTGCTAATTTTATAATCTCTGTCATTTCTGGGTCTGTTTCTTTGGAAAAGTTTTTCTCCTTGTTATGGACCAGATTTTTCTGCTTCTTCATACTCTAGTATTTTTTACTGGGTGCCAGCTACGGTAAATTTTATATTACTGATTGTTAGTTTTTGTGTGTTTTTCTTTAAAGAATATTAGATTCTTTCTCCTACAGAAAGTGAAGTTAGGTACAGATTAGTTTGATCCTTTCGGAGCTCATTTCTAAGTTCTTTGAGGGTGACTCTAGAGTAGATCTAATTCACTCCCAGTTTTAAGATATGATCTTTTTTTGTCTCTATTATTTGCCATATATATTCAGTGAGGTCTCTCTATTTTTAGTGGAGAAACATTGAACTATTTCCAGTCTCACGTTAACATTGGTATTTGTGTTATAGCTATCCTGTTGTGTGTTACCCTGTTATTTGGCTATTATTCTTTCAAATATTTGCAGGCACTCTCCCTACCTGCATCCACCCTCAATTTTTTCTTTCTAAAAAGCAAAATAACATGTGCTGATTAATATTCAGCCAAAGACTCAAGAAAACTTCAATTCAGATATTTGAGGCTCTTTCTCTGCATTTCTTTCTGTTCTTAGGAAATTGTTTCTACCTATTCTAGAAATTTCATCTTCCCTGAACTCAGATATTCATTTCCTAAACTCAAGAAGACCATTTATCTCTGTTTATTTTCTTTCTCACTGTGCTATAGTCTTAAAATTACCTCAGGCAGAGGATTGTAGGGCTCATCCAGTTTTTTACTTCTCTCTCCAATATCAAAGTCCTGGTGTCCATTTTTTCCAATGTCTAAAACTATTTTTTGCATAGTTTATGGTTATTTTTCATTCAGGGTGATTTTATTCTCTGTTACTCGTTTGTGGCCAGAAGCAGAAGTCAATAATTGTATTTTTGATATGAGCAAAATTTAGTTCTTAAAATTAGAAATGTAGAATTCATCTCAGTTCTAGTTTTATGTATCTTACTGGTTAATTTATATTTTCCTTCAAACTTTAATAGATATCTCAATCTTAATGATTTCCCAAACAGAAATCTTAAATTTACATAGCACACCCTCACTCAAAGTGTGCTTCCCTTGGTCTTTAACATTTAGTAAATGGCACAAACATCCATCAGATTATTCAAGCTAAGAACCTAGAGTCATGTCAAATCATCTCTTTCCTTCACATCCCATATTCAACTCAACAGTCCTATCAATTTCGTTTCTAAGATATGCCTCACATCTATTCAATTATCATCTTCACTGACAACAATGTAGTCTATCACCTGTCATATAATTATTATAACAATTCCATACCAATATCCTATCTTCCAATTTTGTCTCTCTCTTATTTATTCTGCATACAATAGCAAGAGTAATGTCCTAGGGGAAGTAAATTGAATCATATAATTCTCCTATTTTAGATTTTCAATGGCTTCCTTTGCACTCAGAATAAAATTTAGTCTCCTTACTACAACCTGCAAAACCCCACAAGACCTGGCTCTTGTCTGTCTCACCAGATCTTTGCCTCACCATTATCCAGTTTTTCACTATGTTCTAACCATACAGTTTTCCCTGAAGTTATTCATGTGCCGTTTGTCACCTTAAGGCCTTTGTATATGAATTTCTTTCCTAGAGTGTACTTTCCCTATTCTTTCTATACCTCATTACCCTTGAAGTTGTTCCTTATATATTACCTTCTCCGAGATATCTTCCATGACCACTCCATCGAAGGAAGTCCCCTAATTCATTGTTTTTATTTTATTTATTTAATTTTTTGAGATGGAGTCTAGCTGTGTCACCAGGCTGGAGTGTAGTGGTGTGAGCTTGGCTCACTGCAACCTCTGCCTCCCAGGTTCAAGCAATTCTCCTGCCTCAGCCTCCTGAGTAGCTGAGACTGCAGGCGTGCACCACCACACCCAGCTAATTTCCAGCTAATTTTTGTATTTTTAGTAGAGACGGGGTTTCCCCATGTTGGCCAGGATGGTCTCAATCTCCTGACCTTGTGATCCACCCACCTTGGCCTCCCAAAGTGGTGTTATTACAAGCGTGAGCCACTGCTCCCGGCCTTAATACATCATTCTATATCAGTCCTTTGTTTGTTTCTTGGCTAAAATGGATCACTTCCTTTTTGGTTTTAAATTTTTATTTTTGACTTTCTTCCTCACTAAATTATGATCTCCATGAGGGCAGGGACCTGCCTGAAAGTCTTGCTTATTTTTGGCCTTCTAATATCTAGCAAAGTGCTTGGCTGAGGGCAATTTCCTAACTACAGAGATGAGAAGGGGAACCCAGATAGAGATATGTAGCTTTACTGAGTTGAGGAAATAAGCATTTTAGTCTATGGGACCTGAGGTTACTAGAATTGGTTGGCTTAAATAATTAATGTATTAGACCAATGTAGAGAAAGTACACTTAAAATAGAGGTGAGAATAGAATAAATTGATATATCTGGCAGGACTTTATAAAGTAGATTTATAGAAAGCATAATTAGACATAGAATGGTAAAACAGCATTAGATTTTAGCACAGTGTCTGTCTTAGCACTCAATATATGATTGTTGAATCAGTGGAAATGGATAGACACCTTCAATACTGGGTATTCCCTCCTCCTGTTGGAGAACTTCAGCCTGAGGACTCTATTTTATTTCATCCACAGGTTATTAGAATTCAGTTTGACTTGTTTTCATCTTGACTGATCCCAGAGTGAACCAGTCTGTCTAAAACACTAAAGCAAAGCACTCTTCTCTCTGCTAACTCTATTTTCTCTTTCTCTGAAAGTGAAGGGCTACATACCATGTCAATACTACTATTCCCACTACTATTTTGAAGATGAGATTATCACATTATACTGAGTATCTAGAAATCAGAGCCCTGGGGCATTCCTAGGATAACATTCCATCCTTCTGATGGTATCCTGGAGTAAAATACGTGCAAATTAAACAGCCTAACACTTAGACACCTTCACTTATATCCCATCCCACCAACATGTGGATGCCTATTCAAGCAATAGTTCATGGAAATTGGAAGGTTTGCATTTAAAAAGGACATTCCTAGTAAGAATCATCTTTCTTCCTTCTTTCTAGTCACAGTATTTTTTAAACACATGACATTAGTATTACCTGTTATTTTGAAATTAGTTATTTTTTATCCTTCCAGTTTTTTTCTTTTGTTTCTTAAAGAAGGAGACAATGTATTTGACATTCAAGAGACTTAAACACATTTCTAGAGTCTTTATAATTATAAATTTGTAATTGCATGTAATTGCATATTAACCCTAAGAAATAGTTATTATCGACCATACTTTATACGCCAGAGAATGAGGTTCAGAGAAATTAAATAACTTGTCCATGTTGCATGGCTCATAACTGATGGAACTGGAGTTGGAACCCAACTCTCTTTCAAACTGTTGAATAAGAAAGCTTATTAATTGGCCAGGCGCAGTGGCTCATTCCTGTAATCCCAGCATTTTGGGAGGCCGAGGCAGACAGATCATCTGAGGTCGGGAATTCGAAACCAGACTTGACCAATATGGTGAAAACCCTTCTCTACTAAAAATACAAAAATTAGCTGAGTGTCATGGCATCTGCCTGTAATCCCAGCTACTAGGAAG
The DNA here is from genome assembly GCF_028885625.2 of Pongo pygmaeus. Lineage (NCBI taxonomy): Eukaryota > Metazoa > Chordata > Mammalia > Primates > Hominidae > Pongo > Pongo pygmaeus. The sequence goes on from NC_072377.2 coordinate 63,096,120, forward strand.
ACTGAGGAAGGAGAATCAGAACCTGGGAGGTGGAGGTTGCAGTGAGCCAAGGTCACACCGTTGCACAGCCTGGGCAACAAGAGGGTAACTCAGTCTCAAAAAAAAAAAAAAAAAAAAAAAAAAAAGAAAAGAAAGAAAGCAAGCTTATTAATCCTAGCATATTGTTTAGCTTTCTTTATCCATTATTTCTTTCTATTTCTTTCTATCCATTTCTTTATCCATTATGAAGCAATCCTGACATGATGAATATGATTTTTTTGAAACTGGAAGTTGTGTGACAGAACCTGGAATAGTGATCAATGCTGTGTACACTATTTGGAGAAGACAGTCAAGTTTTCCTCACCATAGATAGGCTCTTGGGGGTTTATTAGACAAATGTTTTAATAGTTTGTCTACAGCTTGTCTTATTTATATATACTACCATTGTTTATTTGTCCTCTCTCTCTTTTATTGCCTATGCCAAAAGCAACATTAAGATATCCTTTATCAGACTTTTTACCTTTTAAAAATTATCAGAGTTTTCGGAATTTGATTCACAGCTTGCCATGTTGGGGATTATAGAACATAGATGAGAATTGGCATTTAATTCATCTAAAAAATGTTTCTTGATAGTATATCATGTGCCAGGCACAATTCCAGGTGTGAGTATTGATGTAAAAATAACCTGACAAGGTACCAAAGACGTTTTTTCTTGGTTGAAGGAAAGGAGAGACAAGCAATAATGTCATAAAATAATATTTCAATGATAGCAGCTGTCATACAAAAATAAACAAAGCTATCTAATAGTAAGTTACTGGGGATGAGCTACTTTATATTAGGTAATCAGAAAAGCTGAAGTGTCTACATGAGCAAGTAGACTTCTTTGTATGAGGTATGTGGAAAAACTGAGGCCCAAGTTGATTAAATAGATTATTCATTGTCACATAAATAAATCTCTACTGGCCAAATTAGGACTGGAACCTGAGTTCTGCAATTCTGTTAAAAAATAAACTTTTTTTCAGCTTTTATTTTACATTCAGGGGTATATGCACAGGTTTCTAACCTGGGTATATTGCATGATGCTGAAGTTTGGGGCATGAATGTTCCCATCCCCAGGTACTGAGCATAGTATTCAACAATTAATGTTTCAACCCTTGCCCCCTCCCTCCCTTCCCCCTCTAGCAGTCCTCAGTTCCTACTGTTGCTATCTTTATGTCCATGAGTACCTGGTGTTTAGCTCCCACTTCAAAGTGAGAACATGCAGTATTTGGTTTTCTGTTCCTACATTAATTCTCCTCAGATTATGGCCTCCAGTTCCATCCATATTGCTGCAAAGGACATGATTTTGTTCTTTTTTTTATCATTGTGTAGTATTTCATGGTGTATATATACCACATTTTCTTTATCCAGTCCATCACTGATGGGCATCTAGGTTGATTCCACGACTTTCCTATTGTGAATAGTTCTGTGATGAACATGCAAGTGTGTATATCTTTTTGGTATAATGATCTATTTTCCTTTGGGTATACACCCAGTAATGGGATTGCTGGGTTATTTGGTAGCTCTGTTTTAGGTTCTTTGAGAAATCTCCAAACTGCTTTTCACAGTGGCTGAACTAATTTACATTCCCGCCAACAGTGTGTAAGTGTTCCCTTTTCTCTGCAACCTCACCAACACCTGTTGTTTTTGACTTTTTAACAATAGCCATTCTGATTGATGTAAGATATTATCTCATTGTGGTTTTGATTCGTATTTCTTTGATGATTAGTGATGATGAGCATTTTTTCATATGATTGTTGGCTACAAGTAAGTCTTCTTTTGAGAAATATCTGTTCGTGCCCATTGACCTTAATGGGATTATTTGTTTTTTGTTTCTTGATTTAAGTTCCCTATAGATTCTGGATATTAGACTTTTATTGGATGCACAGTTTGCAAATATTTTCTACCATTCTGTAGGTTGTCTGTTTACTCTGTTAATAGTTTCTTTTGCTGTGCAGAATCTTTTTAATGTAATTAGGCCCCACTTGTCATTTTTTGTTTTTACTGCAATTGTTTTTGAAGACTTAGACATAAATTCTTTCCCAAGACCCATGTCCGGATTGATGTTTCCTAGGTTTTCTTCTAGTAGTCTTATAGTTTGAGGTCTTACATTTAAACCGTTGATCCTTCACTTGTAGCTTATCTTGCATGAGATTTTGACAGCATACATGGGGAAGGCATCAGTTACACTTTGGAGGCATGATACAGAGAGAGAGCCAGATTCATATAGGCTGTGTAGACACCTGCTTCCAGACCATTTTCCTGATTCTTTGGCTTGCTAATTGAGAGTAACCTCAAAATCACTTGACTTTCCTTTTCTTGGAGGTATAAGTATCAAAAGATGTCCCCAGATGCTCCATATTAAAGATATATCTGCCCTTTGGTTTTTCTTCAGGAATTATGAAGTGTTTATCTGAGAACTAATTCAGATTGTCATGAACGGGAATATTTGCTGATGCTCAATGTCCTTAATCCGTAGATTGGATTGGTTTAAGGTCTGCTTTGTCTTGCAAGCATCTTTGTTCCCATGGATAGTGACCTTGTTCTTGATTTAGCCTGACAGCTGCTATGCTCTGTCAAAACCAACTAGATGGGAGCTTGTTCCTCTGCTGCATTGTACAGTGACTGGTCTCACCCAGTATTTCCATGTGAGAATGAACACCCTCTTAACAAGAAATTTTGAGTGTTTTCCTTTTATTCACAGCTGAATGCAATAGCTCACTGGTTTTCAATTATGTTTGATTATTTGTGATTAAAAACTGTGTGTATTTTTTTGGCAGTCAAGATTTCTGTACACGTATTTAAGAAATAGTTCATTAACTGCTTTTCACAATTGTATACTAACAAATTTTATACTTTTTTTAATTAGCTGAGAAGCTGTATTAAAATATCTCATTGCAAAAAACATGAAATTTGTTATCTGATAAAATGAATTTTGCACTTCAGAATTGTCTTGAATATTGTTGTCATTGCAAATGATTTTTATGTTCATTTGTAGAGTTTCACCAAAATAATCCTTTTGGAATTTTATTAGGATCAAATTGAATTTATTGGTTAATTTGGGCATAATTGTCATTTTTATCTTACTGAAACTTCATCATCAATATTTCAGTAATGTCAATATTTTCTTCTACAAAGTCTTATACATATTTTGGTATATTTATTTCTAGATATTTTATAGTTGGATTAGGAATCAAAAGTAGTACATTTTTAAAAGTACATTTCAAATGATTTGCAATGGCATATAAAGATGATAGTATACACTCATCTTATATCCAACCAGGAAATTTGTTGAAATTCTTACAAGTTCTATTAGTTTGATATTAGTTTGTTTACATGTCACCTTTTATTTACTAGCCCATTCCTTCTTTTTATGAATAGTCTTGACTGAGATTTGTCTATTGTCTTTATAAATATCCAGCCTTTGATGTCATTGGTTAGATAGATAGATAGATAGATAGATAGCCTAAGGATCTCTCTTTACCTTATAAATTTAATGAATTTACATTAGTTTTGATTACTAATATTTAGATTCCCTTCTAGATGCATCATAATATACTAGTTAATACTACAGACTTTGGTGCTATACTTATGTTTTAATTCTAACCTCCCTTTACTTTTCTCATCTGTAAAATAAGGAAAATTATAATAATATCATAGTGCTTGATTGGGTTGTTATGGAGAATGAATGACTTTATATATGTAAAATATTTAGAGCAGTACCTTACACATATAAGGACTATATAGTTGTTAACTCTTATGATTCATATTATCTTTTCTTTATATTTTATAGGTTTTTTATTTGCTCTCTTCCTCATGTTATATTTTATTAAATTCACCATGTTTCTTTTTTTCCTTCCCTCCTTACGTACACATACAAAAATTGAAAGTTATTTTCCATTTCTACTTGTTAGAGATAAATCAAGCCTCTCTGAATATTCTAGACTTAGATTATTGTAACTGTTATCACCCCCATCTTGTTTGTCATTGTTGTCTAGTATTTTAATACTGACTAATTTTTTGATCCTCCAAATTAGCCATTATGTTTATTTTTATGTAGTCAATGCATGCTTAAATTTATCAAAACATAGCCGGGCGCGGTGGCTCACACCTGTAATCCCAGCATTTTGGGAGGCCGAGGCGGGCGGATCATGAGGTCAGGAGATGGAGACCATCCTGGCTAACATGATGAAACCCTGTCTCTACTAAAAAATACAAAAAATTAGCCAGGCGTGGTAGCGGGCGCTTGTAGTCCCAGCTACTCCAGAGGCTGAGGCAGGAGAATGGTGTGAACTCGGGAGGCAGAGCTTGCAGTGAGCCCAGATCGCGCCACTGCACTCCAGCTTGGAAGATGGAGAGAGACTCAGTCTCAAAAAAAAAAAAAAAAAAAAAATTATCAAAACATTTGCTAATTTCCTTGCTCATTTTCTTCATACTATTTAATTTCTTCTTTCTTTGTTCAATTTCCTTCTTTTTGGATACGTTTCTTTTGATATCTTTTTACAGAAGATCCTTAGTGGTAAACATTCTCTCAATTTTTCTAATTTAAAATTATCTTGATTTTTACTTTCACTTTTAAATGAGAATTTAGCTGGTCAGATATTTATGAGTTGATAGTTACTTTCTTTCAGCACTTTGAAATATCCCTTTGTCTTTGTAGAGACCAGTTTCCCTTGGTCTGTACAGCTGTTTTTGGGAAGCCTGCTGTTAGTCTAATTCTTGTTCTTTTTACATTATCTGCTTTTGCTTTCAGGTTATTTTAAAGATATCTTTAAAATAAAGATATCTGTAGTTTCACTGTAAGTATGTCTAGATGTGAATTCATATTTATTTCTTTGTATTAGTACTCAGTATGCTTTCTAATCTGAGAAATAGGTCTGTAATCATTTCTAGAGAATTAACAACAATTTTGTGTTTGAATAATGCTATTTTCCAAAACTCTTTATTTACCTTATAGAACAAATAGATGCATGTTGATTCTTTAATCCTTAGTCTTTCATACAAAAGAAAAGTTTGTGTGTGTTTTACTTATTTGATAATTACCAGATATTCCTTATCTTGTAAGTAACCTGTGTCCCCATCTAGATGCTGAACTCTTGGGGGCAGTTTGCTACATGCTATAAGTCTTTGGGATATCATGTTTTCGAGCATGGGTTCTAGAGACAGACTATTTTGGCTTGAATCCTTGCTCTATCACCTATCTTTAATATCTCAGGTGCTATTACATGTGTTACAGTATAATGGAGATATTAATAGTGTTTACCTTAGAAGATACTTAGTATTTATTAAGAACTCAGTGAATGTTAGCTATTACACTACTTTTACATAAAGAAAACCTGTTAAATAAACTTCACTTCACAAAAATATACAATTTAGACTAAATTTTGAAAAAAGGTTAACTTTTAGTATTGGAGGAGGAATAAAAGAAGGAGGAAAGGAACAAACATTTTAGGCAGAGGAAACAGCATGCACATAGATGTAGGAGTTGTGAAGTGTAGAGTGTATTTGAGAAATGTAGGGGATATTGCCTGTGCCCCACCCATGTCCTCTGGGCACTCCTGGGTCATTAAGATCCATTTCCTTCTGCAAGCATTTGCAGTTCTTCAGTTCATGGCTTTCTCTTGACCTGGACACCAAGCTAGTGGAATTCATGCCCCTAGGAGCAGCTCCCAGCCAATGATGGATGGGGTTGGAAGATAAATACTCTAGCTTCCTATTTTTCAGCTACGTTAACTCTGAGTTGTGTTCTATACTCTCTCCCAATTACCAGTGGAATTGAGGACCAGTTACCTTCTAAGATAACTTATTTGACAATGTATCCTGCTTTAGCTTCTCTTCACCTTCCTAGTCCTATTTTACTACCTTACCTTCTGATAAGCCTACAAAAACAAGATATGTTGAAAAGACTTTCATTTTATTTCCTGCTTCTAAAATGTAAATGCTTTAATTATTTAAAACTCTCTGAGGTCTTCTTCCAAAAGGCTGACAGAACATTGTAATTCCACTCATGAAAAACTCTCTCAGGCCCAGAACAAGGTCTGTGATTTAATAAGAGGCATTTTAAAGACTATGAGAACAACTTGATGTAGATATTTAAGAAAAAAAAATCTTTTAATAAAGGTTCTGTTTCTCTGAGGACCTTTATTTTGTTTTATTTTTTGTATGAAGCCAGTTGCTATGTGGGCGTTTACTGTGAGATAATATGCGTTGCCACAAATTTATAAATGAGTTTTCTCATCTTGAAGGAAAACACAAAATTCTATCTCTCACATTGCTTTCCTAGTTGGAAGAAAAACAGAACTTTCCAAAATACGGCATAGAACACATGGCTTCCAGGAGTCCTTGGAATATCCTATGAGTGAACAGATTTGTGTATCTATGGTCATAGCAAGTCATAGTGGGTAATCATGCCTATATTCATATAGAGGAATGGTAGGAAGGGCTTTTAAAGATTATCTAGTCCATCTAGATTTTATAGATAAATAATATAGGGTCCACAAACTTAAATGGGTTACCTAAGATTACCAAGAATATTAGTGTTGGTTAGAGCATTAATTCTCTTTAATCCTGGTCCAGTGCTGTTTTCACATTATAGGAGAGTCCATTTCTTAAACACTATCCTGGAGAGTTTCTTTTCTTTGGCTAGCCTCAAGGGAAAAATAAAGTCCCTACATTGTACAAGAAAATTGTATTTGATTCAATTATTTTCCCAGTTGTGGGGGGCCAGGGACCAAAGTTTAAGCTCTGCGGTGGTTGGCCACTGGGTACATTGAGGTCAACTTGGGTGGCCCATTCTGTTAAGGATTACCCTGGTACTTTCACTAGTATCATCTGTACATTTTATAGTCTTTGAATCAAAGGTAATTTTATTTTATTTTAATTTTTACAGTTTGGCATGTAGAATTTTTTTTCAACTTTTATTTTAGATACAGGGAGTACATGGTATACGTGCAGGTTTGTTACATGAGTATATTGCACCCAGGTAGTGAGTATAGTAACCAATAGGTAGTTTTTTTGACCCATTTCCCTCTCTCTCCTTCTTCCCTGAAGTAGCCTGCGGTGTCTGCTGTTACCATATTTATGTCCATGGGGGCTTAATGTTTAGCTTCCACTTCTAAGTGAGAACATGAAATATTTGGCTTTCTATTCCTGTGTTAATTCGCTTAGGCTTATGGCCTCCAGCTCCATCTATGTTGCTGCAAAGGACATGATTTTGTTCTTTGTTATGATTGCATAGTATTCCTTGATGTATATGTGCTCCATTTTCTTCATCAATCCACCATTGGTAGGCACCTAAGTTGATTTCACATCTTTGCTATTGTGAATAGGGTGATGATAAACTTACAAGTGCATGTATGTTTTTGGTATAATGATCTATTTTCCTTTGGGTATATACCCAGTAATGTGATTTCTTGGTCACTTGTAGCTCTGTTTTAAGTTCTTTGAGAAATCTCCCAACTGCTTTTCACAGTGGCTGAACTAATTTACATTTCCACCAAGGGTATATAAGCATTCCCTTTTCTCTGTAGCCTCACCAGCATTTGTTGTTTTCTGACTTTTTAATAATAGCCATTCTGACTTGTGTGAGATGATATCTCATTGTGGTTTTGATTTGCATTTCTCTGATGATTAGTGATGATGAGTATTTTTAAATATGTTTGCCATTTGTATGCCTTTTTTTGAAAAATATCTGTTCATGTCCATGACCATTTTTTAATGGGATTGTTTGGTTTTTACTTGTTGATTTAAGTTCCTTATAGATTCTGGATATTATACTTTGTCAGATATGTAGTCTGCAATATTTTCTCCCATTCTGTAGGTTGTTCGTTTATTCTGTTGATAGCTTCTTTTGCTGTGCAGAAGCTTTTTAGTTCTATTAAGATTCCACTTGTCAATTTTTGTTTGTGTTGCTATTGCTTTTGGGGACTTAGCCAAAATTTATTTGCCCAGGCTAAGGTCAAGAAGGGTATTTTCCAGGTTTTCTTCTAGTATTTTTATAGTTTTGGGGTTTCACATTTAAATCTCTAATCCATTGTTAGTTAATTTTAGTATATGATGAGAGGTAAAGGTCTAGTTTTATTCTTCTGCATATGGCTAGCCAGTTATCCTAGCACCATTCACTGAATAGGTAGCCCTTCCCCATTGCTTGTTTTTGTTGGCCTTGTCAAAGATTGGATGATTGTAAGTGTGCAGCTGTATTTCTGATTTTGTATCTTGTTTCATTGTTCTATGTGTGTTTTTATACAAGCACCATGTGTTTTGGTTATTAGAGCCTTATAGTATAGGATGAAGTAACCTTGATGCCTCTGGCTTTGTTGTTTTCACATAGGATTGCTTTGGCTATTTGGGCTCTATTTTGGTTCTATATGAATTTTAGAACAGTTTTTTCTAATTCTGTAAAGAATGACGTGGCTACTTTGACAGGAATAGCATTGAATCTGTAATTACTTTGGGCAATGTGGCCATTTTAGTGACATTGATTCATCTAAGCCATGAGCATGGGGGTTTTTTCATTTATTTATGTCATCTCTGATTTCTTTCAGCAGTGTTTTATAGTTCTCCTTGTAGAGATCTTTCATCTCCTTGGTTAGCTGTACTTATAGATACTTTATTTTCTTTGTGGCTATTCTAAGTGTAATTGTGTTCTTGATTTGACCCTTAGCCTGGACACTATTGGTGTATAGAAATACTACTGACTTTTGTACATTGATTTTGTATATAAAACCTTACTAAAATATTTGATCAGTTCTAGTAACCTTTTGGTGGGTTCTTTAGGGATTTTTTAGGTATGAAATCATATTGTCAGTGAAGAAAGATCAATTTAGCCACTAAGAATTTATTTATGTGTCTAAGAATAATTTATTTAATCATTTTGGGCCTCAGTTTCCCAATGTACCTCATACAAAAGATCAATGAAACCAAGAGCTGCTCCTTCAAGAAACAAACAAACAAACAGGATAGATAGACAGCTAGCTACATTAACAAAAGAAAGAGAGAAGATCTTTTGTATGGATTTTTGCATGTCAATTTCATTCAGTTCTTCTTTAAATTTTGTTATGTCTTTTCTTCCACTGGGCTTGGGGTTGGTTGGTTCTCTTTTTTTTCTAGTTCCTTCAGGTGCAAAGTTAATTTTAAATTTTTCTAACTTCTTGATAAAGCCATTTAGTACTGTTAGCTTTCCTCTTAACACTGCTTTAGCTGTATCCCAGAGAGTTTGGTGAGTGTTGTCCCTATTTTCATCAATTTCAAATAATTTTTTTATTTTTGCCTTAATTTCTATGTTCGTCCATAAATTATTCAGGAACAAGTTGTTTAATTTCCACAAATTTGCGTAGTTTATAGAAATCCCCTTGATACGAATTTCTATTTTTATTGCACTGTGGTTTGAGTGTGTGCTTGGTTTGATTTCAATGTTTTTGAATTTACTGAAACTTCCTTTATGACTGAGCATGTGATTTATCTTGGATAATATTCCATGTACAGATGAGAAAAATGAATATTCTGTGGTTACCGGGTGGAGTGTTCTGTAGATGCCTATTAGTTACAATTGGTCAAGTGTCAAGTTTAAGTCCAGGATTTCTTTGCTAGTTTTTTGCCTCGATGGTGTGTCTAATGCTGTCAGTGGGGTGTTGACGTTTCCCACTATTATTGGGTGGCTGTCTGAGTCTTTTTGTAGGCCAAGAAGAACTTGTTTGCTGAATTTGGGTGCTCCAATGTTGAATGCATATATATTTAGGATAGTTATGTCTTCTTGCAAATGTCATTTTAATCCTTATTTTGCTAGAATTATTCATTTTGCTTTCTGTTTTCCTGACATCTTTGATACCCACACTCTTGGTTCTTCTTGAAACTATCTGATGGTTTCTCCTCTGTTTCATTTGTAGATACATCTGCCTATTTTCACCTCTTGAATGTTAGTCTTTTTAGCTGTCAGTGTTCTGTTCTTGTCACGCTTCTCCTCTATGTAATATTATGATACAATTACAAAGTACTAAATATGTGTTTGATCAATTAGACAATAAATAAATAGCTGCTCCCATTTGTTTCTAGGGTCTCTTTGACACCCATATGTTGATAACTCAAAAGTCTACATCATCTTGATGATCTGGACTCACATATATTTCAACATACCAGAGTTACAGCCATATGTTACCTAGACATTTATAATGTAATACACAAAATGAACTTATCTTTGGTATTCTCTATCTCAATGATTAGACCTACCCAGTCCCTCAAGTTAGAAACTAACTACACTTTTTTTGTCCTGCTCCCTTACCAATCCCAATACAATCTATCACAAAATTCTGCCTGTGTTTTCTTCTAAGATTCTCTCATTCATTTTTCTCTCCATCTCTAACATTGCCTGATATCAGGCACTGATCATGCCTTCATCATTTCTCTTTCTGACTTTTTCAAGAGGCTCCTGCATTCTTACTTTTAGATATATTCCTTTAAATCACATTCTCTGTACAGATATCATAGTATCAGTATCAAAAACACAAATCTGATTTTATTGGACCTTTTTTTCACTCACCACTATACTAAAAAGGACAATTAAAGTTACGTTTTGCTATTTTCAGTATTTTCAATAGCTTTCCATTGCCTAGCAGTTAAAATACAATCTTCTTAACATGGCCCACCAGGCCATCCCTATGAACCTCTTGACCTTTATCTTACAGCACTCTGCCTCTCACTTCATGCCTCAGTTGTGCAGTATTGCTTATGTCCCTCATCCAGAAACCATGTAACTTTTTACTTTTATGCCTTTATTGATACCATACCTCCCTTTTCCTCCTTTCTTCTATGTATTCCTACTCATTTTTATGAATGAGCTCTGGAAACCTCCTATGAAGGTACCCACAGAGGCTTTCATGATTTCCTCGGTTGGATTATGTGTTTCTATACACTCATTCAGAGTTAGCAAAACTTTACTTATGCATTGTTTTATAATTATCCATTCATATATCTGCCTCCTTTACAATACAGTGATCTTTAAGTGTGGACACTGTGTCCTTTTCATTTCTATTCCCAGGACCTGGGCTAATGCTTGAAACACAGGAGACCCTCAATAAGTATCTGCAAAATGAACACTAGTGAGAAAGGACGGCTTTTGTTAGCCTTCATCCTATAAATCTTGAAGACTCTAACCTAAAAGCATTGGAGGTCAGGTGGTTTACTCCAGGAGTTTTATTGCTGGCTTGATGTGTGATGTCTCATATTTATGTGCTGTTGGGCAAGGGAGATATAGAGAGGGATAAGCTCTTGGCTATTCTTGTTTGCCCTGGTAAATCACAGGTCTGCCCATTCAGCTGCATAAATATTTCTGAAATGCATTCACTATTTTTAGTTCAGACTACAACATCGCATGTCTGGATTCCTAAGCAACCTCCCCATAACTGACTTCCTTGCCTGAAGTCTATTCTTTTCCAATTCATTTCCCATACATAATGTAACCACAGTAATCTTTTCCAGATGCTAAAGTTCTTTATTTGGTTCCAAAACTTTTAGACAAAAGTTCAAACTCCTTAATGCATAATGACACAGTTTATAATCTGAGTCTTGCTTGCTTTTCCAGCCTTGTGGCTCACTATGCTGTCCTGGACTACCTGAGCTCTTGCTAGACTGCATGGCTATGGTTCATTGAATTTGCTTTATTTCACTTACTTCTGGGTCTTTGGATTTGCTTGGGACACTCTTCCTTTTTATCCCCATTCTCATTTTCAGCTAACTGTTAACTGGTTGTTCAGGGTATAGCTTATGTGTTACTTTGTCCAGAAAGCCTTCCTTGATGTCCAAAAATGTTCAGGAATGTTTTAGGTCTCCCCGTCTACCAGTTTCTCAACCCATATGCTCCTGTCACACCCCTGTTCTTCCCTCATACATAAGCATCACATGATCATAGCTGCCTTTCATATTGTCTGTGTAACCCACTAAATTAAGTCCTGTGAAGGCAGAAACCACATCAATTGCATTCTTCGTTTTATAGTTAGTATCTAGTACAGGAGCTTGCACAAATTCCTGATGAATATTATGAATTGAATTAGTGAATGTTTGAATATAGGGTAATTTTATGTTATCCACTGGATTTCATGTTACTATGATGTTGAGTAATTACAAGAGAAAGACGACTAGAACTCTGAAATTTTGTTTTTTTTTTTAATCTACTAGTTATATATAAGACTTCTCCTGACAGTCCTGTGTTTGTTGTTTATTAGGTGTCCAATGAGGAACTTGAGTTTTATGAACACTAAGTCCCTACCAGTCCCAACAGTCTGTTTGAATCTCTGAGTTCCCATAAGAAGAAAGATTCTTCTCAAAATAAATCACTAATAAGGGAAATTTGGTGACTGATTGAAGCTAAAGAAGATAACCTCATTTCTACTTCTGTAAGGAGGAAAATACCCTCTCCGCCAAAGTAAGTGGATGCCTCTAGGTCACTGGCAATGATCTGATTTGCCAGGAATAGTTTTCTGGAACCATAATGGAATTTGGGTCTGGTTTCATGACAGAAGTGTGGGCTCAGGAAGACAAGCTTTTAAGTATTGTTGTCAAAGATTTTATGGTCTTATGAGGTATAGGGGCAAAATTTACTAATGACTCAGCAAGACTCCCCTAATTTTAGGCCCAAAGGTAAGCTTGCAACACTTCAGAGAGTGGGAGACAGGGAAGAAGTATTACCACCTCAACTGAGTCTTGTTTTATTTATAAATACTGTGTTGATGAATTTTAAATTGGTCATCCTTAATTTGGGGCCTAAAATAGATCAGACCTCTTTCTTAGTTCCCTCCTTTGAGTCAAAAGAGACCAAAATAAGAATTTGTATATGTATTACCAAGTATTGGGTGTGCCATGTTTGGGGCTTTATTTAGTGCGCTGGGTAGTTAACACAATATGTAGAAAAATATATCTTTTCTTCCTTGCAAATAAGTCAAGGGTTCAAGGATCGGTCCTTTAAGAAACTTGGTTTTTCTCCTATTTCTCATATTAACCATAGCTTGACCAGTTCTCTCTCTGGTTTGGCAGTGTCAGAAGAAGACCCAGGGAAGGAATGGATTACACAATTTGAATGAATCACTACCACTCATGTGTAAATTGGGAGCTTGAGTTTCATGGCCTCTTATACTCTCTGTTCAGGAGGTCTGTGAGAATAAAGGCTCATCCTTCAATAAATTCTAATGAGGCAAATTTGGTGACTAATCAAGCCATACACAAACCTTCTTCATAGTCCATACTTTATGTTGGGTCAGTAGCATGAACTGTGACAGACAAATGACAAATATGTTATTACTGGCATATTATATTTAGTTAGCTAGAATTTGGTCTAAAGAAAACTAGCCTTAGAGTCTAGAAAGGAACTGGACTCTGCCTCCAGTTGTGCAGCTTTGGGTAAATCACTTTAAACATTTGAAGCTCAACTTTTTTATTCATAAAGTAGACTAATTTGAACAAAGCAGAGAGATCAGGAAAATATACACGGTTTGATGAACAGAACCAGGAAAGTTGGGGGGTGGGGCTTGTTGAAGTGTGTGCTATGGTTAAATTCCATTAACAAACTACCTCTCCAAATTCAGATAGATGTACACACACACGAGCTTCCTACTTATGCTCAGATCCTGCTTCTCATGTACTTTCTCTAAGCCTCTGTTGCATGTCACCAACATGCAGGTGGCAACTGATACATTTGTAGGAACCATTTCTTCTTAACATACACACGATCACATCCATGTGGGAGGATGAACTAAGCATTACTGTGCCCCCACTGAAGCCTAGACAAAAGATCAGTGTTATCCATGAATTACATTGTTTAATCCTCAACCTGTGTTCTGACGCAGGCATTTCTATACCTTCATAATAATTATAATTATAATATGGGAATAATTCTGGAGAAAAGAAAGGCAGAAGGAAGGCTCAGATCCTGCTAGCAGACAAGTTTTAGACTTAAAGGAGTTAACACAGTAGGGGGTAGAGGGAATCTGGGTCTTGAAGGTCTCTGTGGTTGAATGGTCAACACTTGTTTCAGTTCTGGGGAAAGGTTATGGGCAGGGCCACCATACACAAGTGGGCAGATGCTTCACAGGACAAGAGGGCCACAATTTCACAAGGGTGCAAGTGCAGGTGGAACCCAGCTTGTGCTCCCCTCACCAGCTCCTGCCCTGGCAGAGGTTGGGACTGCCCAAAGAGAGGATCACCTTTTGTAGTACACACCAAGCCACCATTTATTGTTCCAGCCATCTGCTTGTGGAGTTGCTCCTTTTTCCTAATTTCTACAGAGACATCACGTGGCCTACCTGATGCTCTGGCCAGGGCTTGGAGGAATTTGAGAAACAAGAACAAACCTACCCAGCTGAAAACTAGGCTTTTGTATACAGAGCCTTGTATTGCATGAGAAAAGTATAAATTATTCATGTTAATGTCATAAATATTCTGTCTTCGAAGCTCAGTATTTTAATGCTTAGAGCTCAGTATTTTTTAGTATAAAGCTCTGCTGTCCCATATGGTAGCCACTAGCCACAGGTAGCCATTTCAATTTAAGTGGAAAAACATAAAATAAAATAAAATAAATAATTCCTTAGTTGCACTAACCACATTTCAAGTGTTTAAAAACTGTAGCTACATGTGCTAGTGACTACCATATAAGATAGTGCAGAATTATAGAACATTTTAATCACTGCAGAAAGTTTTATTGGCCAGCCCTGGAATAATCAACTGTTTCTAGCCTATAGATTGTTCCTTGATCCACATTAAATTATTCAGGCCACTATAATTGTATTGTCTTTAGTAGATGATTGCCTACCAAACCTAAATAGTATGTAAATGCATGTAAGAATCTTAATGCGGTTTCCAAATTTTCAAACTTAACTGTATTTTTTTAGCCCTTTCCCAGTTCCCTTTCCCAGAGGCAACTCATGTTATCATTTTATGTATTCTCCCTGAGATTCACAAGAATAGATCTAGCACACTCATGTACACAAACATACCTTCTTATAGTTATCTTTATCACTTGGATGACAGAATATGAGTTGTTCCACACATTGATATTTTCCACTTTATACTATATTTTGAATATCACCCCATATTAATACATAAAGAGCTTCTTCATTCATTTTAAGACTGCATGGTATTCCATTATGTGAAGGGGTGTGTGTGTGTGTGTGTGTGTGTGTGTGGTTTTAATTGTTTGCTGTTATAAATAATATTGCAAATAACTTATATATGTATGTTATTTCACATTTTTAAGGTTATGTTTATACAATAAATTTCTGAAAGATAAATTGCCATTTCTAGGTGATATGCATTTGAAATTTGTATGGATGTAAGCAAATTTATCATAATAGGAGTCATACCAATTTATACTTTGACTATCAGTGTGCCTGTTATCTCTACACCATCCCCAAGGGTATATTATCTGTTTTCTTGCCAATTTTATAGATGAAAAATTATATATCAGTACAATTCTAATTTGAATTTTTCTTCTTATGAATGAGAAAGGCAGCTTTTCATGTGTCTAATAACAATTTCTTTAAGTTTTTGACTGTCAAAGAAATATTTCTTTATATTTGAAGTCCTTTTAACTGGGATATGACTCATGTTGACTCATTGGGGTCAATATTCTCAGGGACATGATGTGCCATATCAATATTTAACTTCAAGTCTTTTTTAATTTTAGAAATGTTTTCTTGAATTTTATTCTTATAAATTTATGCTATTTAATTATTTGTAGATTTCTTCTTTGGGGACTTCAATTATGCATGTAATCCCCTTTATCTATTCTCCCTGTCAGTTTCCCTTGAGTTGAAAAAAATTTTTATTTCCTTTTTATTTTATTTTCTTACATCATTATTTATTCCTGTTACTGTGTTTTTAAAACTTCCCATTTTACGTTTCTTCCAGTTTTGTCTTCATTTATGTGTTTTGTTTCATTTTTTTCCCGAGCTCTTTTGTTCACATTTTGTCTCCTCTTTCATCAGCATTTCATCTGTGAACATTTATATTTCTGTTTTGTCTCCTTTTTTTTATAGGGATAATTAATCCTTTAATTCGGAGGGGCTATTCATGATGGTATATTTTGGTACAATTTTTATCTGTTATGTGCTAATTTTTTCTAGTGGCTTTTCTGACTTTTATTTTATATATTTCTTTCTGCATTTTTCTCTTGTCAAAATTTTATATAGAAATTTTGCTGCTTTTTATGTTCAGTGTTCATCTTTGAAGGAGGTAAAATTTCCCTGGATCAGATATTGATAAGAAATTTATGTGCAGAAGAGCGAGCACAGAATCCCAGGCTAACTTGAGTTTTCTTATCCTTGGGTGTGTAGGGAGTTCATATAGCATTTACTTCTCCCCAGCTTTGGGATTGTTTACAGTGTAAGGTCTCTCGTCTGCCTTGCTGCTGTAGAGACAGCCAGCTTCCTGGAAATATAGCTTGACTATGTGATTTTTTTTTTTAACTCCACTCTTATTTGCTGCTGCCCCCAGTGTGTGTACCATTGTCCAGCTGTTAAAAACAAAGGATTTAGCAACTGGGACTCGGGTTGTGTTCCTCTCTTTCAAGAAAATACTGTTTTTTCCCCCTAGACCTACTGCTGTAAGTCCCTCCACCTGATTCTTTCTGCACTGCCCGTATCATGATGGGAACAGCCCTCTAGACCTATTTTGTAGTTTGGCACTTCAGCTGTTTTCTATTTTTACCAAAAATGAAGTTTGCATTCTGAGTTTTGATTCTATTCTTAGGAAAGAAAGATGGAAACACCCACCTTCCACCACCATCTTTAAAATGGGAACCTCATGCATTATTTTGTGGAATACTTTGTATTTTTTTTAACTTTTCCAAAAACAAACAAACCCTAAGGTATGAGTCATAATATTTCAGCCTTTACTGATTATTTTATTTTGATCAAGCCTACGATTTTCAGTTGCTTAACAGACACTTCCTTATAGAAATTCCACCAATACATCAAACTTACACTTTTTAGAGATAAATTCATCCTCGTTTTTTTCTACAAATATGTTTTTCTAGGATTATGAAACTCCCTTTTAGCCATCTTCAAAGTTTAGCTCTTTTATATTCTCCTCACTCCACATATTTATAATTAATTAATAACTTTTGTAATAACTAAGGCATTTATCGAACCTCACTATACATAAGGTAGTGTGCTAGATGCTAGATAGTAATGGCCTTGGACTTGGATTAAAGGTGTTTCTCCCCTGAGTTCTTAAGTTTTTAAGGATCCTACATGTCATAAATCTACATTAAAAATTATTTAAAAACTCACAGGCATCTCTTTCACTTAGGATTCAGAGCTCAGTACCTGCACAGATATTCTTATGGCCCAAGGAAATGCTTCTCCACATCTCTTGCCCTATTACCTTGAAAGAAAAAGTGACTGCTCCAAATCCCCGAGCGCCATGAACATTGGAGGATGGTGCCCCTGTCCATGTTGCATTTGGATGCCTCTTTGGAGTATCAGGAGGATTTGAGCAGTGGAAGCTCTTAAGAAAGAAAATACAAATTATTTTAAGAAAAAAACAAACAACCCCATCAACAAGTGGGCGAAGGATATGAACAGACACTTCTCAAAAGAAGACATTTATGCAGCCAAAAGACACATCAAAAAATGCTCATCATCACTGGCCATCAGGGAAATGCAAATCAAAACCACAATGAGATACCATCTCACACCAGTTACAATGGCGATCATTAAAAAGTCAAGAAACAACAGGTGCTGGAGAGGATGTGGAGAAATAGGCACACTTTTACACTGTTGGTGAGACTGTAAACTAGTTTAACCATTGTGGAAGTCAGTGTGGCAATTCCTCAGGAACCTAGAACTAGAAATACCATTTGACCCAGCCATCCCATTACTGGGTATATACCCAAAGGACTATAAATCATGCTGCTATAAAGACACATGCACACATATGTTTATTGTGGCACTATTTACAATAGCAAAGACTTGGAACCAACCCAAATGTCCAACAATGATAGATGGGATTAAGAAAATGTGGCACATATACACTATGGAATATTATGCAGCCATAAAAAATGATGAGTTCATGTCCTTTGTAGGGGCATGGATGAAGCTGGAAACCATTCTCAGCAAACTATCGCAAGGACAAAAAACCAAACACCACGTGTTCTCACTCATAGGTGGGAATTGAACAATGAGAACACATGGACACAGGAAGGGGAACATCACACACCGGGGCCTGTTTTGGGGTGGGGGGAAGGGGGAGGGACAGCATTAGGAGATATACCTAATGTAAATGATGAGTTAATGGGTGCAGCACACCAACATGGCACATGTATACATATGTAACTAACCTGCACATTGTGCACATGTACCCTAAAACTTAAAGTGTAATAAAAAAAGAAAAAAAATATTTTAATTTGTCATATTCTTTCTCTCAGATAGCATGAATGCAATAAATTCAACTATAGCCAACTACCAGTAGTGCTAGCATCTATTTTATGTTGCTTCTTATTTACAGTTCATGGCTCAGGAAGTACTTTGAAATTAGCACATTATGTGTCACTCTTGCACATGGAGAACAAGGAACATTTTACAATATTAAATAATTCATAGAGCTTATAAATAAACATAGGTCTAGCTGTAACACAGTGGAGCCAATTCTTTAATATTAGCAACTAAATGGATGTTGATCACTAAAATTTCAAATAGTTTTATTTTTATAAATGTATTTCATAAGAATAGGTGGCATGTTTTTCAAAATTAAATGACAATCTTTAGATTTATAAAAATAATTATAAATTTTGATTACCATAAATTACATTTTGTATTTTGCTTATAATTTTGAAAATTCTGAGTATTTTAGAAGAAAAGTAATATTTTTAAAAACTTATGAAAAATAACCTTCACTTATTTATATTAATATTTACTTTCTTATGCAAGTTTGACAAAAATACATTTAAATTTTGAAAACTATTTATGTGCTTGTACTTTTATTCCTTTAGATCATTGCTGTTAATAGAACACAAGTTGTGTAAAACTTGATCATGCAGCATAGTCATCCTATTGAAATAAAGGCTGAAAAATAAATTAATTGAATAAGCATATTACTAGTTTATGACTTATACATATTTTTACTCTATTGCTTATCCAAACATTGCTGATCCATGAACAGAGTCCTCAGATATGTAAAAGAATAAGTAAATTTAGTTATTTTTAAAATTTGGCTGATGTTTAGTCATATCAAAATATAACTTTTTTATATTTTTAATTCTGTCATTCAAAAATATATTTGTCAAGATTAAGAGGGTAGACCATGTGTTAAATCACCATTTGAGAGTCGACTTGATTAACTTTTATGTATTTAGAGATACTACGTATGGACTTTAATTTGTAGTCTTGCCTCAGGCCTGGCAAGTGAATATGAAGGCACAGGCCCTGTCCCAAAGGAGCGCATCATCTAGGTTCCTCCTTCTCAATTTCCTTCTCAGAGTCTCTTACAAGCCTCATTTTCATTCCCATCCATACTATGTTCACTGAATTCCCCTTTTAAGGGTGTCTAATTCCAGTGGAGTTACCATGCTTTCTTAATATTTCAAATCCTTATAGTGTCTTACACATAACAAGGACTAAATAAATAATTATGAACTGGAGTGAATTGAGTTGAAAGAAAAAATAAATGAGAGAAGGAGAGAAGGAAACATCTGTCAAGAGAAATAAATTGGTGGGTGTTGAGGAAGGAAGAGTGATTGTGACTTGGAGAAGGTCATTTGAACGTTACTACATCTATGAAAATTGCCTTAGAAATCACCTTACATAATTTCCTGGAATATAAAGTAGCAGGCACAATTTTCACATTCATGTAACTTTCTTAAAACCAGAAAAGATTTAGCAAAAAACATTATTGTGTCAGTCCAGGAAGTCTTATTTGTTATAGGTCTCTTCAGGAAAGATTTGGAAAGAATTCTCATCCTTAGATGCTTTTGTTCACAACTGAAAATCTAATCAATATCTTGCTCCTGGCTATAGGATCATGTAAAGAACTTTTTTTTTTTAATGTATGCGGCTTTACTTTTACAGTATGAACCAAGATTTCTCTCCTACATGCCTACCATTAAATAAATGTATTGGTGAAAACCAAAGAAACCTTGATAAAATAAGGCAGTTATCGTTTTCATGGATGGAAAAGACAAGATACTGGCTAGTTAGAGAACAGAATCTTGAAAATTCCTTTTGTGAGTGATTCTGTTTCTGCCAAACATATATATTAGAAACACTAGTTTGGGAACTGCTGTGTAGAAAAGAAAGCTATGAAACTATTACAGACTGTGTTCCATTGCTCAGAAAATATGAAGAAAATGTCTTTTATGATAGGAGTATATTATTTACTATTAAATTATATACATTATTTCTAATATATTATTATATATTGTTTATTATTTTTCTCACCCCATGACAGAAAGTCAAAGATTAACAATGATATTTTGAAATATTGTAAGTTAAGGCTGGAGAAAAATTTCTATTAAATCGTTAAGGAAGGTATCATTTGAATGTAAAATTTTAGGGGAATAAAATATAAAAATGAGTAATTTTTTTTTTTACTGTAGTGTAAGACTAGCTATTCTTGTTCAAGAAGGATGGTAGATCACATGCATGGCTATTTGCTCTAATTTTTTTAAACTGCATCTGGAAAGTCTATTTTATTCAAAAGTTTAGTAAAAGTAATTAAGTTTGATGAAGTGACATTTCATTTGCTGCTTTATATGGCGTTTAGGTCTCTAATCCATGTACTTAAAGATTTATTTCTAGCTAAATCTAGAGCAGAAATGTTGCTACGGGTAAACAACTAAAAGTTGATAACTGACAAGTAACTATAAGTAGATACCTTAATTAGACACTGTCTGCAAAGGCCACCATGGGGGCTGGGGGGGTGGAAGAGCTAAGTACTGTGTTTTGATTTGGATTTCTTTGTCTATGTGTATGCATGTGTATGTGTGTGTGTGTGTTCGTGTTTCAATTGACAAGGTTTTCTCTAATTAGTAGAATTACCACAGATACATACAGCAGAGTCTCATAGTTCTCATCTATTCCCCCTTTTTTAAACTTTGTGCCTCAGAGTTTTAGAAAGATTTACAATTGGTTAATGAACTGGGAAAAAAGTGTGAATGAATATAGCTGAGTAAAGGTCCTATGTGGTCCAAAGAAAAGGAAACATTTCATACAAGGAATAAATGAGTTGGCAGCTTAGATAACGTTCAAGGATGTACGGTTGGAACTTCTGAAATTAATTATTCAACAGCTAGAGACCTTCATCTCTAAGCTAATGTTGGTTTAAGTGATTCCTCTTAGTAATGGTCATAAACTAGAAAGGAAAGATACAATTACCTTCTAGAACTTAGAGATTTCACATTTATTCCCCAAATATTGATTTTACTCTCTAAAATTATCTACTTTGATGGTATACACTGTTTCTCAAGCAATTTATCTTTAACAGGATCCTTAAAATTCATGCGTAACCATTTTTCCCCAGTCTTCAATCACAATGGGAAATAAAGACCCAATTTATAATCAGAGTTATTTTATATCAGCTCCTCCCAGGTAATTATTTTACCGGAATACCTAGCCTCTCTTCCACAATTTTAGTGGCTGGTATCTACTATTCTCTTATATAGTCAGGTGTCTATTATTCTCTTACATAGTCAGTAGGGAGGCAACCATAGGTCCTCTCTCATCCTGAACTCATGTGACCTAGGGCTTCAGCAAAGATGTTGTCCACCTTCACCTTCAGTGAATGTTGACCCAATTTTGGTTCTTGCTGATTCTACTTCTAAACTAGAATTATTATACCCTTTGTTGATCTGCCAAAGTCAATCTAAAATTCCCAGGGAGTGTTTATAGTTTAGGCTTCACTAATATCCATACCAAACTTCTGTATAAAAATTTGTGTGTACTTGACTAAAACCAAATGTTTAAATTATCAGACAAAGCCTGTTTCAAATAGCTAGCATCTGTGAGTCCCTCGAATACTGAAGAGGCAGTAATTAGACAAAAGTTAAGTTCCTGTGTATTTATTTGACAGTGTGAACTACAATATCCCTTGGCAGATGAAAACTTCCTGTGAATTTATTCAACACATTCCTAAATATTATGTACGCCCTATGTGATATGCATTGTTTCAAATACTAGATATATGGCTGCCAATAAAACACCCAAAATTTTGCCCACATGAAATTTATCTTCTAGTGGGCGGAGAAGACCATCAACAATTTTTGGTGTTCCTACTTGTTAATGCTGCTTAGTAGCTATGAAGAGCCTGCACCAACAAGGTGGGGTTAGGGAAGGGAAACTTCAAATAATGGAAGCCATTACCAATGATTTTAAAGGTTGCTGTTCCTAGCGTTCACTAGCCTACCACCCAAATTCTGAAAAGCCAGGAAACATATTAATCTCCCCACTATATTGTTTTGAAAATCCTCTATGATAAAACTTTTTGTGTCTTGGTCATTCAAACAGATATAATTTATCAATTAAAGAAGTATCTCAAAAATGAATGAGAAGAATCTTGAGTCCTCTTGGTCTAGTCTTTTGTTAGATCCTTTCTTGATTTTTCAAGTGTTAGAGTCATCAAAAGATCAATAAAATCTAATTAACTAAAAAGCAGTATCAAACATTTATTTTGATGATTCAAAACAGTGAGAAGGGCCAGGCAAGGTGGCTCATGCCTGTAATCCCAGCACCTTGGGAGGCCGAGGCGGATGGATCACGAGGTCAGGAGATCAAGACCATCCTGGCCAACGTGGTGAAATTCCGTCTCTACTAAAAATACAAAAATTAGCTAGGTGTGGTGGCACATGCCTGTAATCCCAGCTATTCAGGAGGCTGAAGCAGGAGAATCGCTTGAACCAGGGAGTTGGAGGTTGCAGTGAGCCGAAATCGTACCACTGAACTCCAGCTTGGTGATAGATCGAGACTCCATCTCAAAAAAAAAAAAAAAAAAAAAAAGAGTGAGAAGGGTAAAATACCTGAAGGACACAACTTTACAGTGGCACTGGTAAAACCTGTGCAAGCTGATTAATAGACATTTCAACCTCTAGGATGACATGAAATAGCATTTTAAGGCATTATAAGAGAAGATTCAAGTTTCTATATAAGCTCATTCAATTTCATTTTATAGCCCCTGTTTACTGTTTTTCTACAAAACTATTTGTATTCTAGAAAAAAACATATTTTTATTCAAGCTCTTTAAGTCAATATGAGTCTAGCTAGACCTGCTGAGTTGGTTCTTTCATAAATTTATGGTAAAAGTTCAATATATATCCTCTAGCTGTACTTCTCTTTTACTATGTATGACTGGAAAGATTCACTCTTATCTTTGAAGAATACACCTCCCAATGATTGGTCTCTTGCTGAGTGCTGTTGACTGCTCTGAAGTTGACCTCATGGTTAGCAATTCACTCTAAGGCAAATGAATCATTTCATCAGCAATAGTCATGCAACTATGAAATCTCAGTGGTGGTTTCCCTGGCCATCTCTGCCAATTACAAATACCAGGGACACTACTAGGCTGACTTCAGTCTTCACATCCAAATAAGGAGAGACTGGTCAGGTTAAAGCTGGACAGGGCTTCTGTGCATTTTATACAAAGGAAGTGGGGAGGCTCTGCAGGAATTAGTCCATATGCACCTTTTCAAAGAGGCCTGGTACTACCCCCTCCCCTTCTTCAGTATTCTGTACATTCCTCAAATACAGGATGAACAGAGTGGAGCAAGTTTTACTTACCTCTCCATCTTGAATACCCACTAACATTCTCTCAAGGATCTAGGATATAAACCTGGTGCACTAATTCTCATCACAACAAATTTCTTTATTTTTTCTTAATGCCTTCAGGAATAAGAGAAACCCCATAAATCAGAAAAAGCCTCATCTTTTAAGACCTACTGCTCCTTCAGAGGTGGAATTGTCTGAGTAATTGTATAATGGTGCTTGGCACTTAGTAGGAACTTAACAGATATTTGTTGATTTAATGAATAAGTGAGAAATATTTGTTAGGCTGCAGTTTTAAATGAGTACAGCTGTACAAGGTCCAAGCTTACGAAGTCCAAGACAAGAGAATGTGGTTGGTTTGCCATTCACATGGCTGGTCTTGGTTTGGGATTTTTGTTACCTGAAGGACAGTCTGTGCTGAAAAAAAAAAAATCCTAGCAGAACTAGGCTGCTACTGTGGCTGAGATCATTCTTCTGTGTCTACATATTTTATATGCCAAAGGAGAGTACTTCCTTTGCCTGTCTAAGCTACAAAACTAACCATTCCTGTCTCTAAGCTTGTCAATGCTTTCAACAGCATAGCTTGGAATGGCGCCAAAGAGATCTAGAACTACTTTGCATTCATTTGGAATTTTCAGTACCCATTTTCCAAGATAGACAAGAGATTCACAAATTTTCTGTCCCTGAAAATGCTCCTGTTTCTGCCTTGAAGGGCTGTATCATGTCTAGCCTGTAAGAAACAAGAGAGGTCTGTGAAGAACAGCTTGGGGAGAAAAAAAGGTGAGAATTGCCTTCCAATGCAGAATTGTATGAAGCAATCTTCACTTTTGAATCACGATGTGCTTCATGCTAAAATTCAATAGCCACATCGAACATCAATGAGCTGAGTGTGGAATACACCTTTTCCCAAGTGATCTAATGCTTTTCCTAAGTTGACTTTTGAAGTGACACAGACTTCTGTTGCTTCATTTTTAACTTCTTTTCTTTCTTATTTTATATCTAACTTCTAGCTTTGTCCCTCAAAACTGATGTTAGCGCTTCATAAGCCAGAAACAATGGGAAAGACGCACCTCACCGATACTTCCCATGACCAAGATGTGTGATGTTGCTGTTCAGTTGAAAGGTTCGCAGGAGGTGGAAGTGTAAGTGGACTCAGTGCATGGTGTGTAACATGTTGTGAGACTTTACTTCTCTGCAGCTTTGGTATTAAAGTCTGAATTATTGTGAATCTGTGCATCACTTATAAAATCAACAACCATAAAGGCCATTTAAATATCCATAATAACTTTTGTCAGTAGGCAAGCCAATTGCTTATGCAAGAAGTAGATCAATTTAACCTTTTATTTGGCGTACATTTTCTCAGTTTTTTTTTTTTTTTTTGGCACAGACCACAATGTTTTTATAATCAACTCTTAGCCAAAGCAGAAATTCATACAATCACATTTTGCTTTCCTGTTCAGGATTCTTTTCCTGACACATTTGTCATCTGTGACCAAGATTTGCTCTAACACCCTAGGCTGAACATTGTTCAGTGACAGATGTTTGGTTACTCTTTTAATAAGGAGGTGTTATGTGGTTTCTCGGCCAGCTAGAAAAGCAGTGGTCAAAGCAGAAAATCCGATTCTTGACCTTGTTTTTTTCTTTTACTCTTGTCAGACATACTGGTACTTCTTGGAGGTAGATTTCACTTCTACGTCCTATGTGTCAGCATAATAGGCTTTCTCACTTATGTTTTGAGACAAACAAATTATCAGGCTAATGTTTAAAATCCAACAACTACCAGAAATGGTTATAATTCTAATAATTCCAATATTACAGAGGTAAGCAATAATAGGTTTACACTCACTGTCATTCACTCTCCCTCTCTCTCTCAAACTTATTGAGCACTCTTTCCATGCTAAATATTAGTCAATAAACCCTATATTAATTAATGCATTTAGTTCTCATAATACTGCTTGGATGTAGATTCTAAATTTTTAGAAATGAAAGCACTTAAAAGTTAAGAAACTTGTAAAGGGTTATACCATAGTTAATAATGATACCACCCAGGCAGCCTGACTTTAGAATCCATACACTTAACCAGACACCATAGAGGCTCTTGTAGATGCAAAATTCTTTATCAGATATGTGATTTGCAAATATTGTCTCCCAGCCTATAACTTGTGTTTTCATTCTCCTTTCATAATGTTTCAAAGAGCAGTTTTTAATTGTAATGAAGTACAAATTATCATTTTTTTCTTTTTATGGATTTTGTTTTTGGTGTCATATCTAACAAATCTTAAACTCAGGATCATGAGGGTTTTCTACTTGAAGTTACATAGTTTTAGGTTTTAAAATTAGGCCTATGATCCATTTTGAGTTAATTGTATATATGGTGAAAAGCATTCATTAAAGTTTACTATTTTACATATAAATATCCAATTGTTTAAGCATCATTTATTGAAAATACTGTTCATGCTCCACTGATTTGCTATTGCATCTTGGTTAAAAAACATTATTCCATGTATATGAGCAAGTTCTGTACTCTGTTCTCTTCCATTATCTATTTAGCCATTTTGATGCCAATGCCACAGTCTTTTTTACTGTAGCTTTATAATGAGTTTTGAAATCAGGAAGTTTTGGTCCTCCAACTTTGTTCTTTTTCTAACTTGTTTGGGATATTCCAGATCCTTTGTACTTCCATGTGAATATCAGAATAAGCTTATCAATGTCTACAGAGATGGCTACTAGAATTCTATTGACTTTATGGATATTTAAAGAGATTTGACATTTGAACAATATTGAATTCTTTAAGTTATGAAAAAAATATACTTATTTATGCCTTTAAAAATTTCTGTCATTGGGAGGCTGAGGCGGGTGGATCACAAGGTCAGGAGATCGAGACCATGCTGGCTAACACAGTGAAACCCCGTCTCTACTAAAAATACAAAAAATTAGCTGGGCATGGTGGCGGGTGCCTGTAGTCCCAGCTACTCGGGAGGATGAGGCAGGAGAATGGTGTGAACCCGGGAGGCGGAGGTTGCAGTGAGCCAAGATAGCGCCACTGCACTTCAGCCTGGGTAACAGAGCAAGACTCCATCTCAGAAAAAAAAAAACTTCTATCAGTGACATTTTACAGTTTTCAGTGTGTAGGACTTGCGCATCTTTTGTCCAATTTATATTCCTAAGTATTTTACGTATTTTATGCTGTTGTAAATGGTTTTGTTTTTTAATTTAAATGTCTTACGGTTCATTTTTCTTCAGAAATAAAATTGATTTTTATGTTGCTCTTCTATTCCTTAACCTTCCTGAAAGTTCACTTATTACTTCTAGTAGCTTTTTTGTAGATTCCATTGGATTTTCTGCAAAGATAATCATGTCATATACAAATAGAGAGTGTTCATTTTTAATCTGTATACCTTTCATTTCTTGTGCTTGAGCTAGAATACATCAGTTGAATAAAATGTTGAATTTCTGTTTCTATTAAGTGCAGACATTTGTTTTCTTTTTGATCTTAGGTGAAAAGGATTAGATTTCCTTTGTAACATGTGCTGCTGGGTGTGGTTTTTGCATAGATGTGTGCCCTTTATCAGGTTGAGAAAGTTAATCTTAAAATATATTCTAATTTCATGTAAGTTTTAAAACTTAATGGTATAAAATTTTTTGTAACATTTCCTATTATCTTTGTAGTATCTGTAGAATCCATAGTGATGTTTCCTTTTTCATTTCTGACATTATATATTAGTATCTTCTCTTTACTTCTGATCATTCTGGCTAGAGGTTTATAAGTTTTATTAGTTTTTCAAAAATCCAGCTTTTGACTTATTTTCTTTTTATACTTATATTGGATTGAATTCACTTTTTGTCTGTTTTCCTAAGGCCATTGATTTGAGTTATTTATTTGAGACTTTTCTCCTTTTCTCATATAAGTGTTTAGTGCTATAAATTTTCCTATAACTACTGCTTTAGCAGCATCTCAGAAAATTTTAAATATTTTGCTTAAAATTTTATTGAGATCAAAATTTTTATATTTTTCATTTTGATTTCTTCTTTGACTGATGGATTATTTATAACTGTGTTATTAAATTTCCACATATTTGGAGATATTATAAGAATGCTTTTGTTATTGATTTCTAATTTAATTCCACTGAAGTCAGAGAGCATCCTTTGATGCTCTCAAAGTATTATAGAAAACTTTTATATTCATTGAGACATTTTATGACCCAGAATATGTCTATCTTAATAAATGTTCCATATGCACTTGAAAAGAATATGTATTCTGCCATTTTGGGGTGTAATATTCTATAAATATTAATTAGGTCAAACTGGTTGTTACTGTTGTTCCAATTTTCTGTATCCTTTTTGTCAACTTGTTCTAACAATTATTCAAAAAGCTGCATGAAAATCTCTGACAATAATTGTGGATTTATCTATTTCTCATTGCATTTCTACCAACTTTTGCTTCATGTATTTTGAAGCTCTGTTATTAAGTACATAAATAATTAGATTTTTTTTTTTTTGAGACAGGGTCTCACTCTGTTCCCCAGGCTGGAGTGTAGTGGCACAATCTTGGCTCACTGCAACCTCCACCTCCTGGGTACAAGCAATTCTCCTGTCTCAGCCTCCCGAGTAGCTGGGATTACAGGTGCTCACCACCACGCCCAGCTAATTTTGTATTTTTGGTAGAGGCAGGGTTTCACCATATTGGTCAGGCTGGTCTTGAACTCCTGACCTCAGGTGATCTACCTGCCTCAGCCTCCCAAAGTGCTGGGATTACAGGCATGAGCCACCGTGTCCAGCCAATGATTAGAATTCTTATATCCCTTTGATGAATTGGCCTCTTTATTATTATGAAATAACCATTATTTCTGGTAATAATCTTTGCCCTTATATCTGCTTTACCTAATACTGACACTCCAGAAGTTTTTTAAAAATTGGTGTTAGAGTATGTATATATTTTTCCATTCTTTTATGATTAAGTTTTTTGTTGCTTTTACATTTAAAGTTGATTTTCTGTATGCAGAATTTAGTTGGTCTTGCTTTTTCATCTAATGTAATGCTCACTGAGTTTTATTTGGGGTATTTACATTAAATGTGAGTATTGCTATAATTAGTATTAAGTATATCATTTTGTAGTGTTCTATTTGTCTGATTTTCCATTTTTTTCTATTTTTAATGGCTTCTTTCAGATTAACTGAGTAATTTTTATGATTCCATTTTTTAAAATATTGTGGCTTATTAGCAATAACTGATTTAATTTTAGTATTTTAATAGCATTAGTGGTATTTTAGTGGTATTTCTAGTATTTTAATATTAGTGTTATTTTAGTATTTTGGTGGTTGCCTTAGGGTTTATAATATCACTCAGTTGTAACAGTCTTTATTTCTAAGGTAGAATCATTGGTGATACTTTTTTTCCTCTCTTTTTGTTTATCTGTATTATACCATAATAGTGCTAGGCTCCTTCAAGTTGAAAGTTTACCGTGAAACATGCTCCTGTTACCTCTGTAACTGGGAACTAAGTATTAATACACATGGGAAACTAGAGAGAAAGAAAAGATCTTATAAGTGGAACCATGGATGATACAACTAACATAGCAGTCAGGCCTCCACATCAGACCCTTGAATACTAGTCAGGACACAGACCTGTTAATTTGTCATCTACATACAATATTAAACCAGCATTTCTTAAATCCTGCTTTCATTGATCCTGACTCTTCACCTCTGCCTAGTTCCCTGTTGCTGCAGGTTTTCTCTCGCTCCTTATCTTCCTCTTGTCTTGCTCTTGTTCTCTCTGCTTTTACTTCTCTGGCTGCTGTCAACTAGAAGATTCTTTTTATGTGCTTATAAAAATCCAACTTTGAAAGAGAGAGGATCAGACAGGCATGGTGGCTCACACCTGTAATCCCAGCATTTTGGGAGGCCGAGGAGGGTGGATTACTTGAGGTCAGGAGTTCGGAGACCAACCTGGCCAATATGGTAAAACCTCGTCGCTACTAAAAATACAAAAATTAGCCGGGTGTGGTGCCAGGCACCTGTAATCCCAGCTACTCAGGAGGCTGAAGCAGAAGAATTGCTTGAACCCAGGAGGTGGAGGCTGCAGTGAGCTGACATCGTGCCACTGCACTCCAGCCTGGGCGACAGAGTGAGACTCCATCTCAAAAAAAAAAAAAAAAAAAAGAAAAAGAAAGAAAGAAAAAAGGAAATAGAGAGAATCTGATTGGCTTCATTAACGATTATCCTAAATATAGGGCCTCTTTTAGGCAGGTATTTCAGGCTCAGCCAGCTCATTGGCTGGTGCCATTCCTGTTCCAGTCAGCCATGCCCAGTGGATAGAAACACACACTACAGAACATGGTAGCCACGCTGAGGAAGTACCTTTCACCATGTGGTAGACAGTCAGAGACTGCTCTGAAAAGGTCAGTGTTGTAATTAGTGTAAAAGGAAGGGAGGAAGGGAGGAAGGCAGGAAGGGAGGGAGAGAGGGAGGAAGAGAGGGAAGGAGGAAAAAGAAATGAAGGAAGAGAGGGCCAATCTATTATATATTTTCAGAGAGTTCTCATGATTAGAAGTTTTCCCTTATATTGAGCTGAATTCTACCACTACGTAACTTCCACCTCAATTTTGTTTTGTCCTTTTGTACCTCATCCTAGTTCTGTTTTCTTCAAATGTTTGAGGACAGCTATTTACTTCCATCTCTTTCAACCATGCCCCATATGATAAAGCTTTTAACTTATCTCTAACTTGGCCACTCTCTTCTATGAGAGTGAGGAGTGAGGTCCAGTTTGATCATACACTCTTAAACACTCTTAAAACATGGCTCCCCAAAATAAATACGATAGGCCAGATGTGATCTACCTACCTATAATTACAGATTACTAAACCTTTTCACCAGCCAAGTGAGACTTCTGGTTTCTGTTGAAATGTTCTCCAGACAGGTCTCTCTCATCTGTTGCTCATACAATGGATGTATTGTAACATGGATGCAAGAAATTTACATTTGCATCTGTTAAATTTACCAACCATGTCTTCATAACAGTTATTAGTGTGCTCCTGTTTACAAGTACTTTTACAGACATTATCTCATTTAATCCTCCCAACATGTTGATTTTAGACCTTAGCTGCTACTTGATCTATATGATCACTCCTAGTGGAAGTCTTTACTGTATTCACCATAAACACTGGAGTCTTCAGCATAATTAAAGTACTGAAGGAAAGTGAACTAAATGTCCCCTTTTGGCATTAAATAACAAACTGTGCAGAGCAATGTACTAGGCAAGGCAGGATGCACAGTATTGTGGAAGAGGGTCACTGCATGAACTGAAATTATTGTTGAATTGAGAGAACACAGAATAAGAGCTAAGGGGAGATGTTTCTGTGCATTGCTTAACAGCATATATATCAATGGAACAATATTTTCTACAAAATCTATGTTAAACAATCTCTTCTTTCTCTGCACTTCGAATGGTTGTCAAATGCAGTGGTGGGACTTTCCTCAGAGGTTTGTGTAGTCATGGATCAAATATAACACATGTATTTGAGAAAACTCTTGTAATTCTGCCCTTTTATACTAGTCTTTTCAAGTTCTGTTCCCACATATTGATTCTTTCTCACTATGGAAATATGAAAGCTTTGTGGTTCAAGGTGGTGCTCTCTAATCATTGGGCAGCTGCCTGGTCTGCATGACTAGCCTGAGAGTCACTCTGTCGGTAGCCTTGTTCATTCAATTACTATCATCTCCACCTCATTCCATTGCTTCTACTCCCTATATAAGGAGAGTACGGTGTCTTGTTTGTTTCCTTGTCATATTTTCCCTGTCTTAGGTCATAGATGAAATTCAGGATTGTTTTTTTTTTCCTTTACAATAATCTGTACTGCACACCTATAGAATACAGATACCAATCTATTATTAAAATTCATTGCCGAGTATTCAATTTTGAACAGAACTTTCTCCTGTTGACTATCTTAGTAGCTAAAAAAAAATTATCAGATTTAAATCCAGTAACTGGTATGATACTTATGATACATCTTCTATTTGTTTAAGCAGCATAACCTAATGTCAAGTAAAAAGAAAATATAGCTGGTTTTTGGGAAAAATCGTAAATAATTTTTAAAATTTAGTCTATAAATTTTTTAATAAGTATATATGTTCTTTTGGAAATCATTTAGAAACCCTTGTAGCTCCTAATAATTTAAGTGAGATTATGTGTGGGTCAAGGCAGTCTGAAAAGGGCGTATGTGTGAATATATATGTATCTATGACTTCATGTGTGTCTCGGGGAAGAGTGTGTCTGTGTGTGTGGAGTGTGTGTCTATGTGTCTGGGTGCCTGTGGACATGGAGAGGACAGAGCATGGGGAAAAACCATACTCCTACAAATTCTTCCCCTCCATTTGGTATCAGTTCAACATGATAAATGCACAGATGAAAAGAATATGGAGAATGTCTTGTTAATAGCAACATCTGGTTCAAGAAGAAAACATGGAGCCAAAAGCCTTTATTCCCAATTCCTCTTTCCCGCAGCTGCCAGTTGGGTGTGGCTTGCTAATAGTTTTAGTACATTTCATGAGTGCATAACAAAGTGTAATTTTTTTAAGTTGAAAAGCAGTTGCTGGTGAGTCTGCTGAAATGGTTTATTTTACAACTATTTCCACATTCGAGAACTTATATAAATATTTAATCCAACCACTACATATTTGCTTGCTTCCTCAACCACATTCCTTTACACATGGGTAGACCCTGGCTCTGCATGCCAGCCAATAAGCATAATTTATCTCATTTGTTCTACATCACTACTCTTTACAGTAGGTGTCTTGCCTCCACTGACCACTGTAGAAAGGAAACTTGATAGTTAAGGAATTTGCTCTAGGCCATTCAGCTAGGAAGTTGTTGAATCTGATACAGATTCATTAGCTTGCACAGCCCATAATTTCCCACTCCTGTAGTGCTTCTCCAGTCTCTCTTTGATCCTTTCTTTCCTATTCTCTTTACCCTTTGACTGATAAACTTGACCTCACCTATATGTTGCTTCCTGATAACAATTTTAATACATAGCATTTAATGGTCAATATTTTCAGCAAAATGGAAGGATTATTAGTAAAACTTGGGTTCAAATTCTTCCTCCCCTGAGCCCAGAGATGAATGAGTGAATCTTCCTTCTATTTCAGAAGAAGCTCTCAAACAATCACTTAGCTAACTTGTCTGTTGCAGCTCTACAGAAGAACAACTCTATGTCTGTATCAAGTTTGTTAATCCTGTGTTAGGCAGGACTCTGCCTGTTGTTTGGATATATTCCACCTTCAGATGCTCCATGTTGAGGCCCATGTTTTTGCATTATCTAAATAGCATTAAGAGAAGAATCACTAAGCCATCTCCAGAGTCCTATCTGAGAAGAGTTGAGAAATGGTGGTACTCTCTGGGTCACTGTAGGTGTTCCTAATCTATACTTTTATCCTGGCTTCTCTAGCAATCTGAAGAAGATCTCTAGCTTCATTCATAGCTTGGTGATGGTATTCATGAATAGAAATGCTTGTTGTATTTAAATTTAATTTAAAACCATTGTATTGTGATGCTGATAAAACACTGAACAAGATTAGTATCCTGGATAACATTGGATTTACTATGCTTTGGTAAATGGATAATAATTGGGTTGCTTGTTGCCATTTTTTTTTTTTTTTTTGAGACGGTGTCTTGCTCTGTTGCCCAGACTGAAGTGCAATGGTGTGATCTCGGTTCACTGCAACCTCTGCCTCCCAGGTTCAAGAGATTCTCCCACTTCAGCCTCCCGAGTAGCTGGGATTATAGGCATGGGCCACCACCCCTGGCTAATTTTTGTATTTTTAGTAGAGACGGAGTTATGCCATGTTGGCCAGGCTGGTCTCGAACTCCTGACCTCAGGTGATCTACTGTCCATGGCCTCCCAAAGTGCTGGAATTACAGGTGTGAGCCACCACACCCAGCTGCTTCTTGCCATTTTTATCCACCCAGGCAAGAGGTTAGTGTTCATGAATGATCGCTTCAGCTCCTTATCTTCACTTGCAGCTTTTCATATTACCTAAGACAGCAAATTTACAGCTTGACCCAATCTCTTTGTTTGTTTGTTTTGTTTTGTTTTGAGACAGGATCTTGCTCTGTCACCCAGGCTGGAGTACATGGCATGATCTTGGCTCACTGAAACCTCTGCCTCCTGGCTCAAGCAATCCTCCCACCTCAGCCTCCCAAGTAGCTAGGACTACAAGTATGCACTACTATGCCTGGCTAACTCTTTTTTTTTTTTTTGTCTTTTTAGTAGAGATGGGGTTTCACCATGTTGCTCAGGCTGGTCTCGAACTCCTGGGCTCAAGCGATACTCTCACCTTGCCCTCCCAAAATGCTAGGATTACAGGCATGAGCCACTGCACCCACCTTTACCTACTCTTAAACCTCTTTAGAACTATCTCTGCATCCTTGAGGTTAGCCTATAGCCTAGTCATAGCCTTTTTCATTCTCTAACTCAATAATGTTCTATTTTTATTCAAAAATAGAAATAAGTAGAACAACATTTAAGATTAAAAGAGCATTTTTATTTGGAGGTTAAAAAAAAACTCATTGCAAATTTGTCTCTTCCCTACCCCTTTTACTTTGATAGAGCTTGAATCATTTCTTCTTCATTTGATTTAATAAAAACTTTTAAATGCTTTTACATTAAAACACCTTGTTTGAAAACAAAGAAAAAATATAGTTGAAGAAACTTATTTTGTTTGTCTATAAATATTTGTAATACTACTGGAATTTATTGAAATGTATGTAAATTAGATGAGCTAGATTAGTTACAAGAAAGTACAAAAAAATGAGATTTATTTTAAAACATAGATATTATTTAGAGAACCACATAACAAAAGCAAATCCTAGAGTATCCCTCAAGTGAAGCCATTTGAAAGAAACCTTAACTCATCATATATAATATGTAATACTTGTACAAGGATAAAATGATCAGGCTAGTTCCATTGGAAGAGTAAATACATAAGAAAGTTCACTTAATATTTACTACCTCATTAAATTACAAAGCATACAATAACATACTATTGCACATAGTATGACTATGTCAAGTGTCTATTAAACATAATTAAAGCCAGCAACTCTGGGCATAATGAGATTTAGACTACATGAAAAATATTAAAAATCTACTTGCCTAAGTCCTTTTAGGCAAAATTGATTATATCCTTTGCTCACCTAATGTATTAGTTCATTCTCACACTACTATAAGGGCATACCCGAGACTGAGTAATTTATAAAGAAAAGGGATTTAATTGACTTACAGTTCTGCATGGCTGGGGAGGCCTCAGGAAACTTACAATCATAGCAGAAGGCATCTCTTCACAGGGCAGCAGGAGAGAGAATGAGTGCTGAGTAAAGGGGGAAGCCCCTTATAAAACCATCAGCTCTCATGAGAACTCACTCACTATCAGGAGAACAGCATGGGGAGACTGCCCCCATAATCTAATCACCTCCCATGAGTTCCCTCCCATGACACCTGGGGATTATGGGAACTACAAATCAAGATGAGATTTGGGTGGGGGCACAGCCAAACCATATCCCCTAAATGTTAACAAGTTCAACTTTTAACACTAATTTATCAAAGCAGTTAAATTCTTAGAAGACACTATTTTGGTTTAATTCAATTCTATGCCACACCAAAAGCAATCAAAGATAGGTTCCTAATGAACTCAAGGACCTATGGAGGCTAACCCCAAATTCAAACTAATGAAATCTCAAAGCAGATGTGTTTTCAATAAATGTTCCTTTATCTCCACACAGACTTTGGCAAAATCCACTTGTTCATCATCATTTAAAAATATGGCTAAAAGATTCCACTGATTCAGATATAGAGATGCATTATCTCTTCCAAGGAGTTAACAAAGGAGGATGGACACAATGAATAAGCTTTGTTTTGAAGTCCAGTGTCAAAAACTTGTAACTTCCTAGGCCTCCTTATATTTTAAGCACCCATGTAATCCTAAAAACATCTCAAAGTACTCTTGGTATTCTGACACTGTTTTTGTCATTTCATAGCTTATAAGAGTAAATTTAAAAACCTAACTATTTAGAGACATTTTTATACTTTGCCATATAAAAGACATATAAGTAGAATTTATCCTATAAAATTAAATAATATTTTAAAAGGCTCAATAGACATGTTTTAACTAAATTTTGGGGAGTAACTTTTCCTCTAAGTGTTTGGAATTGATTGAGCTTGTACATTTACTAATCAAACATAAGTCAAACATGATCTTTTTGGGACAAGATCTAGATCTAAGAAACTCAAGGAAAATGAATTTAGGGTTTTACATATTTAATAAGCAAACACCCATCTCTGTTTTGCTGGGTAATTGTCTTCCTAATACTCTTTTTAGGAAACACACACACAGACACACACACACACACACACACACACACACACACAAAACAGTAGGGGTAGAAACAACTAATTACTTACTAAGACATTTCTTATTGAATACTGATTTTCTTCCTGGCCTGTACCAGGCTTTGAGGATATAAAATTATGTTTTTTCCTCACAGCACTCACACTGTTAAATAATTAATCCACTGATTTCTAGGCAAGTCTTTATGAAGCACCTACTAAAGGTAAGGCACTCTGCTCAGAGGTAAGGATGTATTAATGAACCAAACAGGCCTGGTTCCTCCCTTCATGGAGTATACAGTCCAGTGGGGAGAATAGACGCTCATCAGATTATCAAGCAAGTGCATGTAGAATCATCACATGGAATCCAAACGCACGATGAGAAGTATATGGTTCTATATAAGTGCAAAAGTGTGGGATAGGATTTGGTCAAGAAAGTGAGAAAGGTGCTAATTATGTTGAAATCATAAAGAGTGGGTAGATATGAGTAGGAGTATCTAGGAGAAAAGGAGAAAACAGCACATTCCCAGAAAAATAACCAGTACTGTGGATTGACTCGTGTCCTCCCAAAATATATGTTCAAGTCCTAACCCCTAGTACCATGTGATCATATTTGGAAATAAGATCATTGCAGATGTAATTAGTTAAGATGAAGTCATACTGGAGTAGGATGAGCCCTTATTCCAATATGACTAGTGTCCTTACATGTAGAGGAGAAGACACAGATGGGGAAGGTTGCCTTATGAAGACTGAGCCAGAAATTGGAATTATGCTACCACAAGCCAAGGAACACCTGGGCTGCCAGAGATTAGAAGAGACAAGGAAAGATCCTTTCCCGAAGACCCAGAGTATAGCCCTGCCATCACCTTGACTTTGGATTTCTAGCCTTTAATTCTGTGAGACAACAAGTTTGTATCATGTTAAGCCACCTAGTTTGTGGTTCTTTGTTACAACAGCCCTAGGAAACTAATATAACCAGCATCAGTAAAAGCGCCGTGGCAATAAAAAACATTTCAAATAGAAAGAACCAGAAGAAATCCAGGATAGCTGGACACTGTGTGGTAGCAGTAGGGTTGCTGGATAAAATACAAGATGGCTAGTTATATTTTAATTTCAGAAAACAACAAATACCCGTAGCATGTGCATCCCATATTACATCTAGAAATCTGCTAAAAATATTTGCTTATCTGAAATTTAAATTTAACTGGGCATTCTGTATTTTTATATGCTAAATCTTACCAACCCAGAAAGAGGATACATGGTGAAAGTTGATGGCAAATAGGTATAGAGAAATGTCAATGCCTCTTTAGATTGTTAGATTGAAGTAGATTAAATTTGTGGGAAGTGAGAGAATGGTGACAGCAGGTATAGGCAAGCTTGCAGAAATTTAGCTGTGAAAGGTTTAAGGAGCTGGAGATAGGAATGGAAGAATGAAGGGTTGAATGAGGTTGTTTTTGCTTTTTGAGTGGAAGAGGCACATGCATGGCTAAGAGCCAGATGATAGAATCTACCTAAGAATTTGATTATATAAAAGGCAATAAAGAAGGGACGTTAAATATTTATAGCTCATAGAAAAGTGATAAATGATGGGATACAAAGGGATTGGTTTTAGATAGAAGAAGAGGCATGTCTTCCACTGCAACCAGAAGGCAGGAGGGCAGCGATGGTTCACTGTGGATTGTTTTGAGTATTTAATATTAGGGAAATATTTAATATTTGGGATTCTCATCAGATAATCACATACTCTCTGTTTCCCATCTTCTGGGAAATTCTTAACTATGATTTAATGAATAATCCTGGATGAGGGTACATGATACGGTTTGGCTGTATCCCCATACAGATCTCATCTTGAATTCCCACATGTTGTGGAGGGACCTGGTGGGAGTTAATTGAATCATGGCGGCAGGTCTTTCCTGTGCTGTTCTCATGATAGCTGTTCTCATGAGATCTGATAGTATTATAAGGGGGAGTTTCTCTGTACAAGCTCTCTCTCTCACTTTTTATTTTTTGCCTGCTGCCATCCATGTAAGATGTGACTTGTTCCTCCTTGCCTTCTGCCATGATTGTGAGGCCTCCCCAGCCATGTGGAACTGTAAGTCTGATAAAACCTTTTATTTGTAAATTTCCCAGTTTCAAGTATGTCTTTATCAGCAGCGGGAAAACGGACTAATACAGTACAGCCATCCATAAAACACATTTAAGGTATACTTATAGAAGTTTTGTTATGGAATTCATACAAGTATAAGTTTGACTTAAAAATATTTTAATGAAATCCTGGAGACAGATTTATCTTCTAAAGGCTGAGAACCCTTTAAACTAACAGGCAAGTTCATATGCTAAATACCGGAAGGAACAAAACTGTTTCAGAGGTTTAAAGGGAGAGGAGGTGTAACTAGTTATTGTGAATTGGATTGAGCAACCCAAAAGGATGTCAAGCAGTGTGAGTGGCCCACTTGAGTTTTAATCTCAACAATTTCACAATAATATAATTGCTACTTTTGTTTAATGAGAAAAATTTACATGAGGGCCATGGAGGAGGAAATAATTAGTGTAGGGTAGAAGTGAGGAGAGTCCAGACAGGTGTAAAAGAGGAGAAAAAACAATGGGGCTGATCTGGCCATGAGGAATGAGTAGGATTTTTCTGGTATATAGAAGGTGGGAATGGAAATATCTTGCCAAGTGTACTGGAAAATGGAAGCAGGAGGGAAAAAAGGTCTATTATTTAGTTCTCCTTGTGTCTGTAATAAGCTTAAATTCTTAATTTAGGGGAGCAGAGAAGAGATAATAAAAGTTGCATCAATTTGGAGGAGGGACAAATCACTGAAGGCTGAGATAGTTGAAAAGGCTTCAGAGAAGACAAGTTGGACCTGAAAGGAAGAAAGGCAAAGCCGTCCTAAGTGGAGCCGTGGTGGAAGTGTGGCTGATGGAAAGACATGGTGCCTGGAAGGCCTGGTTTTTGTTCCCAGACTTCTTTTTAGATGCCTCGACTTTTTTTTTTAAATTAGATTTACATGTTTACAAATTTTCTATATTCATATTATCATCCTACTTATGTAGGTATTTGTGATTCCTAATCTTACTGCAGAGGCTACCATATTTATTTTTCAGCTTCAAATTTCCCTAGAGACTTTCTTGCCCTTGGACAGGGAAGTAACCCAGAAATTCTACTCATCCAGAAAATATGTATGGGATGCCTCTTCTACACTCATAGCATTCTATAGGTGTGATAAGTGCTGTGAGCCATCCATATCAGAAATGGTATTGGATGCTGTGGAATCCAACACCAGGTAGTATGGCTAATCATGGCTCCACAGGAGAGAGTTCAGAGGGAGAGTGAGCACATGGCTGGCGGGATTAAGGATAGCACCGCGAGGGAGCTGGGGCTCCGCATTGTGCTCAGCCTTTAGAAGATAAATCTGTCTCCAGGATTTCATTAAAATTTTTTCACTCAAACTTACATTTCTATGAATTCCATAACAAAATTTTTATATGTATACTTTAAATGTGTCTTATGGATGCTGTACCCTCATCCCAGGATCATTCATTGAATCTAGTTAAGAATTTCCCAGAATATGGGAAAGGGCACCCTGGGTTTTTGAGGTTTTCACTGGTTTTCAATTTTGTAAGGATAATTAGAACACTTGTTTTGTTTGTTTTTGGTATAGTACTAAATTGGTATTTTAAAAATTATATTGTTATAATCTTCTTACATTTTTGTTGTTAAAATGTCCTTGTTTTATGAAGTAATGATGGTCAGTCAAGAGGTTTTTGAAATTTGTTTTCTCATTTTTAATGTCCATGCTCACCAGAAATTGTCTTTCACTTCATTTGATCTATGAACTTTGGAAATCTGGGGAACTCCAGTTGTTATAAAGAGTTGCATATTGTTCTCCTGAGGACTGAAGTCAAGGCTGCTTCAGACTGTCATCAATACACATTATATTAAGGGTCATGTGTGGGGACTCTGGGTTGGGGAAGCCTCCTCTCTGCTTGTGATTTGGTTGCATGACTGTCCAGGTGAATAAAATCCACTTGAAAGCAACTAAGTCCTTTGCTGGCAGGAGTCAGAAGCCCTTCCCTTGATGAGGGCTGCATGCCAGATGTAATGCCAAAACATGTGTTCACCTCCTCCTGCAGGGAAACAAAACAAAATGAAACAATAACAACCACCTTGGACCACTCAGCATCAGTAGCTCTGCCAGAAAACACATTATATCTCGTGTTTCCATTCTCAGGAAATCAGTGGTAAGATTTTTATCAGGGTAATTCCATCATCACATGGGCATGGACACTGCCCTGGGCTTGTCACCATTGAGATGGTAAGAGTCCTGGGCACTCACTCACTGCCGCTCCTTCATAAGCTCTGAAACAGAGGTCTGGCCTTCCTCTGTTCCTGGCCACTTGGTCTTAAATGGGCTAGGAAAAAATGAGCACTCTCTGCTTGCATTGGGAATCAAAGCCATTTTAAACAAATGAGAAAATCAGTTCAGACTAGTCTTGACGAAATTAATGTGTACTAAGAAGTCTTTCATTGTAACTAGAATTGACTGTATTTCTGCTTCGGAAAAGAAGAAATAGAATATTCCATCGCTACAGAAATATTCTTGTGCTACCCTAAGTTAAGGCTGTGATGTAGCTGGATTTTAACATTGAATTAGTGAGGGTGGGGTAGGGCCTTCACTGTTGGCTGGTGCAATGAGCAAGTGCATAAAAATGGGCTATTTCTTGATTACCAACTCTCCATGGCTCATGGTCTTGTTGTCACCCTTCTTTTAATGTTGCTTCATCATAGCCTTAACAACTATCATGCCAGCACCTCAACATACTATGCTTAAAACATTATCGAAATGTGCCTCTTTTGGAGATTATGCTGAGGAGGAGCCCAGGTGTACTTCTGGAATGGACCCATGTCCTCTTCCCAGTTCTCTCTCAATCACCTGGTTTTATTAAAAACATGGCTGGATTCTGGCTTAATCCATAACCTTTTAAAAATCATCTTTCCTGAATAAATATGAAGTAAATTTTTCCTTGCTTTAGTGTTTTTTTTTTTGTTTTTCTTTTTCTGGCCTGAAAAAAATCCATGGGTTACTAAAAACACTTGCATTACTTCATCATCATCATCTAATCAATTGCTAATGATCTAATTGTAATAATCATTAACTAACATTTATTTAGCATTTATTATGGACTACGCATGGGGCTGAACCTGTCCTCATGTGTGTTATCCATTGGCATATGGCTTACATACATGAAGTATGACATAACATTAATAGCAACATGGGTGATGTGGTGTAGAGGCTGTAGAGTTAAGACACACCTGGTTCCAATCTTGACCCCCTCACTTGTTGTCTTAGGAAGTTTAATCTTTCTCAGGCTAGATTTCTTTTTCTCTAAATGAAGGACAACACTACCTGTATTGGAGAGTTACAGTGAGAATCTGAGAGCATTTATGCAGCTTTTGGCACAAAGTAAGCCTCAAAAATCTGGTTACAGCCAGGCGCGGTGGCACTTTGGGAGGCCGAGGTGGGTGGATCACAAGGTCAGGAGATCGAGACCATCCTGGCTAACATGGTGAAACCCTGTTTCTACTCAAAAAAATACAAAAAAATTATCCAGGCGTGGTGGCGGGTGCCTGTAGTTCCAGCTACTCGGGAGGCTGAGGCAGGAGAATGGCCTGAGCCCGAGAGGCGGAGCTTGCAGTGAGCCGAGATGGCGCCACTGCACTCCAACCTGGGCGACGGAGCAAGACTCCTTCTCAAAAAAAAAAACAAAAAACACAAAACAAAAACCTGGTTACCAGGTTTTCGGTTATCTGGTTACGAATGCCCTGGTTGCCATTAAAAGGAAGACCAGGAAAAATAGTGTAGGAAGAGTCCACCAAGCATGAGGGAACAAAGAAAAATCACAGAGTTGTGGCAAGTCAGCTTCTGAGTGAAGAATGAGATTTCTATGAGACTAGAGGTGGAGGAAGTCACATTGAATGAAATCTATTTAAGATTGGGGAGACTATTGTTTGTTGAAGGCCAATTATGAGTCAGGCACTATCAAAAAGTATTTTATGCACATTATCTTATTTAATTCTCACTGCAAGTAAACAACAGGGGAAATAATAGCTCTATTTTTTCAAGTGAGAAGTTGAGACTGAGGAACTTTAAGTCAGTTTCCAAGTTAACACTGGTAGTAAGAGGTGGGGACTGGATTGGAACCCATTCTCTCTGGCTCCCCGGGTCATGTGCTTTCAGCTGAGGCAGGATAGTGCTGTGGTCATTAACTCACATGATGGAGCCCCGCTTTTGGGTGCATGCAGCTTTTTCTAGTTTTAGTCCTAACCTTCTGGAGGTTGTTTTCATTCCCTAGTGTAAGCGGTGGAACTCTGCTTCTCTGGAAGGTGTTTCAGCTGAATGTTATTTCAGCTATTGTCACTCTGTGGGGGAAGGAGCCTGGAGCAAAGGTACACAGACTCGCCTCTCTGCAGGGGCCTGACAGTTCCCAGGCTGGGGCTTGCCCATGCATGATCCACAGCACTCTGGAATCTATAGGCAAGCCTGGAAGAGAGCATCTGTGCCTGTCACTTATCCCTTTACTTGTCCTGGGTCCCACAACAGAAAATGGTGACATTCATATTTAAAAAATGAGATCTGAAAAAAAAAAGCAAAACATATGTCAATGGAGGAAAAAAAGCAAAACATTTATCTGGCACTGTGCACTGCATTTGGGATTTCACATATGTGGTTTCATTGAATCCTCACTACAAGCTTCTAAGGTGCACCTTGTTTTTGTTGCAAAAATGTTAAACAGAGGCTTCCTTCAGGTCACACAGGCAAGAAGTTTCAAAACTGCAATTGACACTTAGGATGATTTAACACCAAAGATTTGACAGACACAAAAATATTAGGAGTTAAGCAGAAAGTGTGTGTGTTGAGAAACTACAAATATTCTGAATAAATTAAAACAAATTGTGTTTTTCATTTTCTATCCACAAAATGCTGCTCTTTTATTTTCTTTTTTGGTATTTCTGCAATAAAACAAAATCATAAAGGATTACATAAACTCAAACAACATGAAACAGGATTTCATAATAAAAGTTTTGGTCAAGTGAGGTCATGCTTTATATATCGGACTTGATTTCTCACAGTGGCTCAAATAGACATCTGTTGACCAATGGAAAACTATATCTGTGAATGAGCCATGACCTATAAAGCCTCCAAAACTCTTTGGAAAAGAAGAAATAGGAAGCACTTCATCTTCTATTGTGTGAAAGGTGGAATGAATATGCCAGCTCAAGGATGTAAAGGCAACCTACATCTTACGTGTGTGCTTAGCTTCTTTGTTCAGCTGTTAACAATATATATAAGGACATGCTACTAGAATATTGTCAAGTTGTCTGTAATTTACTTTGGCATACTTCAGCCTTAACATGGTGAGATGTGTGTGTTTTGGGTGAGGGTTGGGGGGCGGTTGTTTCATACTGTTCCCTGGGGTGGTTAATTGCCCTAAATGGAAATACATTTCCATGGCATATTGGTTTCCTAGGGCTGTTGTAACAAATTCACACAGACTATGTGACTTAAAACAACTGAAACTTATTTTCTCACAGTTTTGGAGGCTGGAAGTCCAAAATTAAGGTGTTGGCAGGGTTGGTTCCTTCTGGAGGATCTGAGGGAGAATCTGTTCCATGCCCCTCTCCTAGCTTCGGATGGTTGCCAGCAATCCTTAATGTTCCTTGTCTTGTAGATGCATCACTTCAATCTCTGCCTCTATCTTCATAGGGTGGTCTCCTCTGTATTTTTCTATGTCCAAACTTTCCTCTTATAAGAACACCAGTCATTGGATTAGGGCTCACTCTAACTCAGTATGACTCTATCTTGATTACATCTGCAAAAATCCTATTTCCAAATTGGGTCATGCTCACGAGTTCCTGGTGGATATGAATTTTTGAGGCACACACTTCAACCCAGTTAGCATCTAATTAAAAGGTCCTGTTACAGAGTTAGCTATTGCAAGAAATTTAGCTTCCTGATGAAGTCAAAGTTTGTAAAGTGGCATAGCAAATGTTAGAAATACGTTTTCATTCATCAAATTAGTGTCTTTAGATATGTGCACTGACTGGAATTATTAAAAACACGATCCTCCCCCTTTGCCAGATGAGGCATAAAAGTGTGGGGAGCTCTGTGGTCTGTACACTTCAGCATGGTGCCCAAAGCCTGATGCTGACAGTCTCCCATTGGTCTGCTGACTCAGAGTGCTGGTTTGCCTGGATTTGCCTACACCTTGCCTCTGAAATACTTTTGCATCTGCTTTGAGAGAACTTTTAATGCAGAATGTAGTCCAAGCACTAAAATATCAGACAGGGAGCTAGAGAACATGCAGTACCAGTTGTGTGTTGTAATGCTTTCTCTGACTGCTTGATAATAAATGTTTGCAGTTGTAGCAGAATTCAGTTTGAGACTTGATGTCATACTTGATAGCAAGGCTGTAGAAAGGTGACCGAGAACACTCACATCTCTCTTACAACAGGACATGTCTACCCCAAAGAACTTAATAATTACAAACAGCAAAATTAGCTTACATTAATTCATAGCACATATCCATGGACATTTTCTCTAAATGCAAGTATTCTATTCTCCTTTGGGACT
This sequence comes from Pongo pygmaeus, assembly GCF_028885625.2. Lineage (NCBI taxonomy): Eukaryota > Metazoa > Chordata > Mammalia > Primates > Hominidae > Pongo > Pongo pygmaeus. The sequence goes on from NC_072377.2 coordinate 63,140,882, forward strand.
CCATCCTTGTCCTTTTTTGATGTTTGATTCATATAAAATAGTAAAACTGAGCATTTAGATAATTATCCCATGGTTAGAAAACTTACATCATTGAAGGTTTTTAATAAGAAAGTCGATTCAGCAAACTTTGAACTCTTCACCTGGGACTTTTCCCATGTCCCTCCCATGCCTGGCAGTATTAAGATGGCTTCCAGGCTGACTCAGTGTCTCTGGAATTCCCTCCCTCTTGCATTCCAACAGAGCCTCCTTTGCTGGCATTTAGTACATGGTGCCAGGCATCTGCTGATTTGGCTTGTGTTTAATCTGAATTGTTGCTATTTGACTGAGTTTTGTATTTCAGAGGGACTGTTAATCATAAGTCACCAGCTGAGCAGCATGTATGGTTGTTGGGACAGAGAGTTTAACTTGTTGTTACTATTGGAAACATAATTTTTTTAAAAGTTCTTCAGAAGTGCATGTCATCTGGATTGTTGAGAAGCAACTGTTTTAAAAAAGGAAAGCTCTGTCTCATCCCCTTGTGTTGTTCTCCCTTCATGCATTTCAACAAATAAGCAAGGGCTGGGTGTGGTGGCTCATGCCTGTAATCCCAGCACCGTGGGAGGCTGAGGTGGGTGAATCACTTGAGGCCAGGAGTTCTAGACCAGCCTGGCCAACATGGTGAAACCCCGTCTCTATTGAAAAAAAAAATAGCCAGGCATGGTGGTATGCGCCTATAATCCCAGCTACTCCAGAGGCTGAGGCATGGGAATCGCTTGAACCTGGGAGGTTGCAGTCAGCCGGGATCATGCCACTGCATTCTAGCCTGGGTGCAGAGACTAGAGAGAGATTCTGTCTCAAAACAAACAAACAAACAAGCAAGCAAACAAAGTGATAGACCTGCATTGTTTCTTCCTTGGTTGAGGTCCAGACTATGGATTCAGTGAAGGAGTTGTGGCCATGGCAGGCAGGGGTCACTAAATAAATGAACCAGCAGAGCAGACTAATGGAGGAAATAGAACTTGTCCATGTGGCTCTATTTCTCTCTTCCTACCCTAATATCTTTATACTCATTAATCCTAATGAAAGGAGGCTAGCGGAGAGAGCTGGTGGAGAGGAAAATTGTGGAGAGCAGAATGTCTCTGGACAGAATAATAAATACAAAACCAAAATGTGAAATTTGTTCTTGAAAGTGACAGTTGTTTGTTCATGCTCTGTGAAGTCTGAGTGTGTGTTTGTGCTGAGATGTGCTACACTCCCCAAGAGTAAATATGCCTAGAGTCAGGGGTCTCGTTTCCTGATCAATACAAATAACACATTAATCACCACCATGCTTGTGGAAGTGGGGAGGGTGTAGAGAAACATGGACACATGTAACACTGGTGATGGCAAAGGTCGTTTTAAGAGTTGATGCTGTCAGATTAATTAACCTGTCATATTTAGGTAGCTAATAGTATTTTAAGGGAGTTTTTCAAGTTGCACATAATTTTCATATTTCACAGGACACACCTTTGGAACAATTACTTGATTTTGTATTTATAGCAGTTTCTCCCTGTCCCTCCCATAAAAAAATGCCAAAAAGACTGACCATAAATTGGTCAAAAGTTTATTCATGGGCAACAGTCCCATTATAAAATAGAAGGCAATATATATGTCTCTTCTTTCTTTCTCTTCTGATGATTTTGTTGGTGATTCAATCTGTAAACCTTGATGAGTTATTCCCTTAGTCATTTAGCAAACATTTAATGAGAACCTGCAGTGCAATAAACATGAATATAAATAAATATTTGGGGAAAATAATAATGAACAGGAATTAAAGGGAGCTACTGTTGATGTTTATTGACTGCCTTCTGTAGCCCAGCATTCATTTTAAAAAATATTTTTTATAATTAAAAATATACATGTATATCAAAGTCAAATCTTCTTCAAGGCTTATAATGTAAAACATCAACTTCTGTCTTCCACAGCCCTTCTCACCTCTCATCACCTACAGGAAACCACTTTTAATCCTTTTAGCCGTTTCTTCTGGTATTTGCCTTCAGGGTTTCATAACATGCTATTCTGCTGTTTATTCATTTGTTGATTTTAAATATCGCCTATAAACATCCTACAATGGAAAGCATTGGTTTAGCTTCCTTAAATACCTCCCCTCACCCTAACACACACTTCCACTTCTGTTTCCTAAGATCATGAACATTATAATTTTTATCAGATCACTGTTCAGCCTATACATTGCTATGTTTATATAAATATTATGCACAGTTAAGCCATGTAGACATTCTGTTGTGCAGGAAGGGAAGAGATCCAAGGTTTTCACTGCTCCTTACAAAGATTTTCAGTTGGCCCTCATCTTTTTATCACCATCAACATCCTACTTTCAAGGCACCTCCTGCCTGAACTCCTGAGCCCTCTGAGATTCTGATGTGCAAATAAGCCTTCTTCATGATTTCATTCACTGCAGAGACTCCATGTTTGCCAAATCGGTTACTTCAAGTCAGTCCATTGCTTTCCATATATGTATATATAATCTTGTTTTCTCTTTTATCTTTTCCTTTGCTTTCTTTGCCCTAGGGTTTAAAAAGTTTTAATTTATTTACTGAAATTTTAATGTGTTACTGGAGTAAAGCACATATGTTTCAATCTTCCACATTTAATCCAAGTCCCAAATACTCTTTTGAAATTCTAGCTAAGACTACTATATACCATTATGAATCTTTTTTTTATAGAGGAATAAATCAAGACTAGGAGAAGTTAACTTGCCCAAGGTTGTGCAAATAGTAAGTGGTGATTCCATTTACTAATAAAAGTCTTGTTAGTTTCTTTCCAGCACACTGCCTTTTACTGTAAGGCACAGTTCCCATTTTAAAGAGTTTATAGTTTTCGTGGGGAGGTAAAACTTGTGCACAGACGTAAGAATACAATACATTAAATGTCAAGAAAAAGAAAAATGGCCCAATGTGTAATGGGAATTCAGAGAAAAGAGAAATGTTTTCCTACCCATTTCTTTGTGTCTGAAATGCCACTTGGCATGAACTACACATCTTTCAGTTCTGTAGGAACATTTCTTCATATCGAAATCTTATTTTAAGGGATAGAACCTCTATTCTTCAGCCAGTTGGAATTTGACAGTATTCCATGAAGTAACTGGAGAGGAGTGGGCAATAATATGAATTTTCAAATGACAACAACCCTTAAGGTGATATTTTAGAAAAAGAAAAGAGTAAGATTTTTCAATACATGTCTATGAGTATATTTGACTTTAAAGACATTCAAGAGAGAAGAGAGAATTTTTGCCTGTATTTTTTTTGCCACTGATAATAAATAGTCCTTGATCTTGTTACATATGAAGTGTATGTCTGTATCTCTCTGTCAAATATTCAAATATGGTTTATGAACATATCCATATCTGTCCAGACTTCAGGTTTGTTTTTTTTTTAAGGCTAGCTAGGACTACTATCACTCATGCCACTTATACTCTGTGAATCCAAAGCACTATCTCAATTTGCATCCCAGAAGGCAGAATCACATCGTGGATTGGGGAACAGTCTCTAGAGCCAATTGGACTGTGCTCCACTCCAGGGTCTCCCTTTACCTTCTTGTCATGTGATGTTGAGCTATTTCACTAAACCTCTCCCTTCATGTCTTATATTTCTTATCTGTAAAATGGGGATAACGGTGGAATCTAGGTCATAGTGTGTTATGAAGGTTAATAGATAAAATCAATGTGATGCACTTAGAACAGTGTCTGGTACACAGAAAATACTATATGATCATCATTTCTTCTTCTAGGAACGTGAGGCAGAAGCAATCTCTAAGGGTCACTTATGCATCAGGTTCTATTTTGTTTGCTGTAGCAGAAGTTTTTTCAATCATATGTTCATTATTTTATCTTGAAACCATTTATTGAGTGCCTGCAGATACAATGGATAACAAAATTAGACATGTCACTGCCTTCCTAGAATCCTGAGCATAGTGAAGAGACAGTCATGGCTCAACTAATTATACAAATAAATGTAAGATTACAACCATGGTAAGTGCTAGGAAAGACAGGCTTCATGACTCCTTATTACATTTGAATACACAGAGTTTAGTGCCTAACAGAGCAAAATTGTGTGTTTCTTGAAGAATCCAAGTGCTTTAATGCCAAAGAAGGGAAGGGCTGCTCGGTGCAGAAACCGAGAACATCCTGAGAAACTAATTAAAACCTTCCCTTTTGATGACACCCAGAGGATGGGAATCGCTTCCTCTCTCGCCTTTCCTTGACACAACTTGCTCAGGAGGAATGCAAAGGATGGGTGGGATCTTCCCCAACATGAGAGTGAAAGGAAGCCACATACCAAAGAGATGACGGTGGCACAAGAAATGCTGCAGCTGCTAATTCCACCTCCACCCTGTGGGACAACTGCTTAGCGATATTTCAAAGGCAAAAGCAACGTACAGGAAAAAAGAAAAAAAATGGATTTAACAACTTCCTTGACTGGAGGTCTGGACAAGAGTGGAGCACATTTTAAAGTTGCCTTTATGGCAGAAATATATGTGGCTTTACAGACATCTGTGCCTGGGATTCACAGAGCCCAAGTGTACATTTGTACATGAAGCACAATCAGCTATTCAAGGCATTTGGCAAGAAACTGGAATATTGATGCCATTTCAATATAATACGTGTTCATCTCCTGTGCATCACTAATGCCAGTTTTACGAGAAAGCTGTAGCTGAGAATTACATCCAGAATTCTTTCCGCCATTCTTCATTACCAGTGCTTGAAAGGGCAGTGTCCTCCTGCTGAACTTTTAAATTGTTAATTTCAGAAAAATATATTCCCTTTCAGTATTATGGGTTTAATACTGAAAATGAGTTTAAATAAGAGCGGAGACAGAGTGTCTTATATGAATGGCTGGGAAACAAAATTTAAAGAGAATGAATTCAAGAGATCTACAGCATAAAGACTATAGTTAATAACAATGTTTTACATACTTGAAAATTAATAAGAGAATCAATTTGAAGTGTGCGCACCACAAAAAAATGATAGGTATGTGAGGTAATGCATATGTTGATTAGCTTGATATAGCCATTCCACAATATGTATGTATTTCAAAACATCATGTTGTACATATAAATACAGTTTTTATTTTTCAATTTAAAAAATTGTTCTCATGTGACCTTTGTACTTCCGTGACTATATTTCTGTATCTCTATATCCATTTACCTGCTTATCTATCTGCACCTCATTCACTTTCTCTTCCTTTAAGCTTTCACATTGCATGTCATTGTTTGATGGCTCTGCAGTCAGGATGGCAATTAAGAGACTGTTTCCTGAACATCCACTATGAGTTGGGTAGGAATGTCTTTGAACTCATGAAAATTGCCATCTGGAAGTGAAGACAAATATGAGACATACTTAAAAGTGTGATGAATGTCAAGAAAAGAAATACATAGAATACTCTGGAATCAAATAGCAATAGTAACAGTAATAACAACTAAGGTTAATTCCATGCTCACTATATACCCAGGCACTCTTCTCAGTGATTTATATGTATTATTAATTTTAATGTACATATCACATCCATGAGGTAATGTACTATCACTTTCCATTTTATAGATGTGAAAATTAAAGCCCGGAGGGATTAAATACTTAAGTATTTTTCCAAGGCTGCCCAGATAGAAAGCGGTGGACTGTGATTTGAACCATGTGGTTTGGCTACTGCGCCTCTGTGCATTCTAAGTACACTCTCATACACAAGAGAATTTAGCCTGATCTGCCTGGAGAAAGTGTACTACAGTTTAAAATAATATTAATACATTTTGGGGATTTATTTGGGTACTCCTTTAATAAAATAAATGTGAGCAAATATTTTTCTCTTTAAAAATTAAGGTAGATTGAAAATAAACATAAAATGCCTCTAAATGTAAAGTAGTGGGATCCTGGGAAAAAATGGCTATGAAGGAAACACTAGTGCAATTCACATAAAGTGAGGCATAATGCATCAATATCGGTTTCTCAGTTGTGACAAATGTACAATTGTAAGATGTTAACCAGGGGAAAATGGGTAAGGAATACACAGGGGTTCTCTGTATTATAATATCTTTGTAACTTTTCTGTAAATCTAAAACTATTCTGAAATTAAAAATTTACTTAATCAAAAAAGAAACGAAAAGAAAATATCTGCTAGACTGATCAACCCCCATTAAGCATTTATTAGTTGCAAACTAAACAGTTCTCTAGAAAAGGCAACTCCTCTTTGGCACGTTCTCTCTGCTACTCAGGCAGGCAGCACAGCAGCATCTTCCGCATCTCACAGGGCATCTGTGCCCATTTGTTTCTCGGCCTCTTACCTGGTCAGGCCATGCAGATCATACATTTGTGCAACACCATCCTCTTTAACCTGTATATCAATGTACTCAGCATCATTTCCTTGCCCTTTTCCTGGTCAGTAGAAACTGGTAGCCCTTGTCCTGATTCCACCCAATAAAATAGTATCTTAACAACTTTGCTCCTTTGGATCTTCAAGTGGTGTGTTCTTAATCCGGTACTGATACCTGGGCCATCAGATTTGGCCCTGTCCTGCAGGGTTCTCACTCATTCTGTGGAAGCTGCCAGTCTGAAGCCTGGAAGACCTAGACCATGAATGGTTCCTGTGGAAATCAAGCACCCACAGAGACTTCTCTGCCTCACACAGGCGGCGTTTTTGATCTTTTAGTATTTTTAAAAAGAATTTAAGGACTGACAATCTCTCCAATATGGCAAATAACTTCCTATGGAAGAGGGCGAAGCCAGGTAGATGAGGAATCAAAACAGCACACTTCAGTTCAATAATTTGCAAAAGACTGAGGCCAACTTTAGTTAGGGAGTAAGGTTTATCTCCACAAAGTTCCAATGACTCTGCCTTCTAATAGAGTCATTCTAATATTTCTCAAATGCATCCCCTCTTGTATCAGTCAGGGTCCAACCAGGAAAAGAAAAATCTCTTCAAATATTTTAAAAGAGAGAATTTATAGAGCAGATTGTTGTACAGGTGATGGAAAAGGTGAGAAGCCAAATAGGAGACAATGGGACAACTCAATGTTAGTAACAGCAGGAAGCTACAATCAACTCTGGGCTGGAGAAACAAAGGGAGGAAATGGGGTTCCCAGAGCCCAGGGGTGGGATCCTTGGGCAGAAGCCAGAACTGTGGCATATGTGCAGGGAGGCAGCTAGAGGCAAGAAGAAAATACAATGGCTGCTGGAGGTGTCACCTGAGGCCTAGACAGAGGATGAAATACATTGATTCTTTTCTTCTTTCTTCCCAATCTCCTTCCAGTAAATACCACTGGCCAAATCTAATAAAAAACTACCTGACATCGAAACCCAGTAAAGACAGTCGAGAGAAATCAGTCCCCCTTCCAGACAGCAAGGAAACTGGCAATGGCTTCATTTGAGGTCTCCACCATCTCTTTCTTGCACCACTACAGAATCTTTTTAACCTTTCTTTTTGATTCAACAATCTCAGTCTTCCTCCAACTCATTCTCTATACTTTAGCTGGAGTGATTTTTGTTGAAACACAACTATATACGTCAAGTCCCTGCTTAAACCTTGATATGACCCCCCGCTAACTACAGGCTAAGTCCAAGTTTTTAGTATGGTGAAAAAGCTCTTGTCTCTGGTCCCTGCCCTCCTCTCTGGCTCATTTCCCGCAACTCTCTGCATGATTCAGCTTGAGTGTTTGCAAGACTTCAGGGGACACAGAGTGGTGTTGGCTACTTAAGTGTTGTTCACTTTGTAGACTTCAGAAGGAGGCACCCAGGCATGAGGGTTGTCATGGAGGGCATGGCGGGGGCACCAAAGGTGTCACTCTAAAGAGACTTCTGGATGCTACCATGAGCAGGTCTGGAGAATGAAAGAGTACTCAGTGAGAGCACAAAGGACAAATGGGAGGAGAAATGGAAGAGCCTTGAAAGGACATCAACTCATGATGATGTGAGATTAAGGACATGATTAAGTGAGATTTGAATTATTCTTTTTTTTTTTTTTTTTTTTTCTTTTTTTGAGACAGAGTCTCGCTCTGCCGCTCAGGCTGGAGTGCAGTGGCGCGATCTCGGCTCACTGAGCAACATCCGCCTCCCGGGTTCACGCTATTCTCCCGCCTCAGCCTCCTGAGTAGCTGGGACTACAGGCCCATGTCACCACGCCTGGCTAATATTTTGTATTTTTAGTAGAGACGGGGTTTCACCATGTTAGCCAGGATGGTCTTGATCTCCTGACCTGGTGATCCGCCCGTCTCGGCCTCCCAAAGTGCTGGGATTACAGGCATGAGCCAGCGTTCCCGGCTGAATGATTCTTAATGAAATCCATCAGGTTGGTTAACTTTGAGGAAACAAAGATTACATTTCGTTGAGAATAGAAGTCAATGTCCAAAGATGTTGCTAAGGCTATTGTTACTAAAGTTAATCTGCCAGGAAACAGATCTCTAGCAGAATAAATGAATATGAAGGGCTCATTTCTGATAAGCACTAGAGGCTATTTATTTGTGATCCTGGGGCTTAATTAAAATGAAAGAAATTAACATACATGAGCCTCTTAGGGAATAATCAAGTCCTAGAAGATATGATGAGGACAAATAGAAGGTAGAAAGTGTGCATTTGAGAAGTCAGAGAAAGTTTTGATGAAGTTTCCATAACTTCTAGATTTTTAAGAATATCTATATTATACCATACATACATAGGAATTTCTCTGAATTTATCTGGAGTCTTACTGGAATGTGAACCTCCCTTACGATGAGGTTAAAAGATAACACTACTCTTCAACCTCAGAAGAAAACCAAAAATTTATTGGGCTAACACAATGTGCCAAACATTGAGCTGGGCAGATTCCATAATGTGTTTCATTTTGTTATATTTTTTATTTAACAGACAGGGGAAACAAGGCTCAAAGACATTAAGTGACTTGCTGAAGGCTGCACAGAAAGAGAAGAGAGTTGATATTTCATCCTAGTTGTCCTACTCCATGCTGGCTTTCATCTGTCAATAGGCAATCCTCATGATGGAGTACAAATAAGAATCACTTGGTATTGAATTCAGCTTTCTCATTGAGAATGTTAAAATAACATTTGAATATATTTCTAAATAGAATAATTTTAAAATCTTATATAAAAGATTTCTGAAAACTGTGGAATTCATTTTAAAGGTTTATTTTCCTACTGATTATAAAAACCATTCACCCTACATTTCTCAAACTCCAGGTTTACCCATGGTATCTTTGATCTGCCTAGCCTTTGAATATATTTATTATCTTATTTTCCGTCTTTAGGAAGAGACACTGATTACTATAACTGTGATGTGTTGGCAGAAGTCCCCAGAAAGCAGTTCTCTGAGATGGGAATAAGCATGCAGAGTATTTTTAAAAAGAGTTCTTGAAAATCAATCCTGTGGAAGAGAGGGCAAGGAAGCAGAATTTGGAATAGAAAAAAGTTGAGCCATGCTGCCATATCCACAAGGGACTAGCCCACCTTGCTGGGAGCCCTGGAGCTGGGATGGCCCTTCTGAGTTGTTCTGAGTTGGATAAAGAGAGCTCCCCATGTTGATCAGTAACTGGAAGGAAATGTGTCTTTGGCTGAGATATTTTTACTCTGGTGAGAGAATTCCAAAGCAGGACTAAGAGAGAGGACTATTTCCTGATAGCTGGGGGCATAAGCCCTTCATTCCTTAAGGGAGCTCTGAATGACATGTTACACCATTGATCACAATGATGAACGTAATTCTTAATAAATCTCTGTACATAAAATAAATGTATCTATCTATTAAATATATGACACATGGTAAGATATATAAATATGTCTGATATATAAACATTTACTTTATATAATTATAAAATAATGCTTATTTTATAACCAAATGATAAACGCAGTAACTACCTGTATCAGTATAAAAGCTGGACTTGTAAGAATTAATAAGTTGGTCAATGTAGTGCCCACAAATTAAACATTCAGGGTGCCCATCTCTAGTTCAAGAGAGAGCAGAAACACAGAACTTCTTAGGGCTGTCTTGCTTTTGCCACCATATGCACTGTTGCTGTGCTGATAATAGAAATGCAAAGGTCTGTCTGCCGTGGGATTGTGTTTATTTTACTATGTACAGAGAAGGGTGCTAAGCTTACTGACTTTGTTTTTATATGTTTTCTGGTTCTAAAGACTAATAATAGATGACAACTGAAAAAATATAAAATCAACATGTGGTAAAAACTGTTTTTAAAAAAGTAAACATTCATTTCTCAGAAATTGCATTGGCCTTCCTCTATTTACTTGGTCAACTTCTTCCCATTTGACCCATTTTCATCAACTTAGCTGTATTTTAGAAGTTTGAGAAGCCAAATATGTAACCACAAATAATAAATTTAGAGAATCCCAAAATGTCAAGGTGAAAAGAAAGAAGAGGCCTAACATATTCCTTCCTTTTGGGTTAACTGCGAGGCTGCTGAGACTCTGCCTGCTGTCTCCTTTGCTGCGCCCATCCTTCTTCTGACTCAGCCGTCTAAATCAAGGGTACATAAGATCTCTGTGGCTCCTTGAGGTACAGTCCCTAATATCTAGTGCCCAAAGGGCATGTGTAACATGATCACAATGATTGAAAGGATGAGTGACTTAAATTTGTTCAGGTGACGCGGTAGTGCATGGAGTGTGTGAAAGGAAAATATCTCGTGTCCCCCAAATCTCTAAGGAGAACTCAAGCTGGGAACTGATTAGGGCAAACCTGCCTCCCATTGTATTCAAAGTCACTCCTGTGCTCACTGAAATAGATTGATGCATATCCGATTTGTCTCCTTTTGAAACCCTAATCAGAAACTCAAAAGAATGTAACCATTTGTGTATCACCTATTTGTGACCTGGAAGCTCCCTCCCCACTTGGAGTCTTCCTGCCTTTGCTTCAAGTGGTCCCGCCTTCCCAGACCGAACCAATGTACTTCTTACATATATAGGTTGATGTCTTATGTCTCCCTAAATGTATAAAACCAAGCTGTGCCCTGACCGCCTTGGGCACATGTCGTCAGGACTTCCTGAGGCTGTGTCACAGGTGTGTCCTCAACCTTGGCAAAATAAACTTTCTAAATTAACTGAAAACTCTCAAATTTTCGGGTTTCACAGTGCATGTCTAGAATGAGCTGAGCTGTGATTTGAATTAGGAAACACAGGTGCCCAAGGAAATCTGGAGAACATTGTTCCTTCTAAAATGACAATTGTCATCATCGTTACATTTTTCTTCCATTAGTTCTTTCTTGTGTTCTGTGATTTGAATGTTTGTTCTCTCCAAAGCTCATGATGAAATTTACTTGCCATGTTGATTGTATTGGGAGGTGAGACCTTTATGAGGTGTTTACATCTTTAGGGGTCCACACTTATGAATGGAGTCATACCCGTTTTTGCAGGAGTGGTTTGTTATTATTATCACTGGAATGGGTTTGCCCTGTCTTCCTCACTTTCTCTCCCTTTTTGCCCTTCCACTATGTGGTGCCTTCTGCCATGTTGTGTCATAGCTAGAAAGTCCTTGCCAGATGCCAGCACCTTGATATTGGACTTCTAGCCTCCAGAACTGTGAGCCAATAAATTTAGGTTCATTATAAATTACCCAATCTGTGGTATTCTATTATAGGAGCAAACAAAGACACTGTCCTTTTGGACAATGCTAGGTCTGCTTTGGCTACTATTTATACAAGAAAGTCTTAGTCATGCCCCAAAAGATGTGGATGGACCAAATATATTTCTTTACTTTGTTTCTTAAAAGTTTATTTTATCCATTCATTCATTTATTAACTCATTCAATCATTTTCACATTCATTTAAAGTTAATTAATAGTTTTGTTTTGTGGCCAGATAGTGCAGGTACTTGCTCTAAGGCTGACATATAGAACTGCATTGAATATTGCTTGAAAATTTGAACCTGAATGTTTAGGATGGTAGAATTCCAGTTAGTATGATTATCACTGTAATGAAATAGCAGACAGCTAATTATCTCCCATTTATTTTTTTCTTAATTTTCTCAAAATACTGCCACATACTTTACTTCAGAAGCTCTTGTTTTTCTTTTCATCCTTTTCAAAGCCATCCTTTGAGAGAGTACCTTAATTCATTTTCTCCCAATAGTTTTTTGTTTGTTTGTTTTTGAGACGGAGTTTTGCTCTTGTTGCCCAAGCTGGAGTGCAGTGCAATGGCACGACCTCAGCTGACTGCAGCCTCCGCCTCCTGGGTTCAAGCGATTCTCCTGCCTCAGCCTCCTGAGTAACTGGGATTACAGGCGCCTGCCACCACGCCTGGTTAGTTTTTTTGTATTTTTGGTAGAGATGGGGTTTCACCATGTTGGCCAGGCTGGTCTCCAACTCCTGACCTCAGATGGTCCGTCCTCCTCAGCCTCCCAAAGTGTTGGGATCACAGATGTGAGCCAGTGCGCCCAGCCTTTTTTTTTTTTTTTGAGCCGGAGTTTCACTCATCACCCAGGTTGGAGTGCAGTGGAGCGATCTTGGCTGACTGCAACCTCCGCCTCCTGGGTTCAAGCGATTCTCCTGCCTCAGCCTCCCGAGTGGCTGGGATTATAGGTGTGCTTGTTTTGTTTACTTGTTTTGTGGCCATAGGCAAGTCAAACTCCATGAACCTCAATTTCTCCATTTGCAAAATGGGATAATAATACTTGCCTCCTACACACCTTGAGTGTTGTGAGAATTAAAAAGATAAAGTTTGCAGAGTGCTTTGTCAAAACACAGACCCTTTTATCTAAGGAAGGAGACAGAGTGTTATTATTTTTGTTGTTATTGATAGCCATGTTCCCACACAGCTTTATTTTTATGGTGTGCTTAACTGCATAGGGATGAATCACAGAAATAAAAGGTGGTAAACATTTAGCAGGTCATCCAGTTCAAACTCATTGTAGAATTCTTCTCCTACAACATGCTGTTATATCTTAGTCCTATTTCAAAGTCTTAAAGCATCAAATAAGAAATGGTTCATTTCTTTCTGCTTGACAGTAGAACTGTTATAAAGAACAATTCCAATGGTGACTTTTGATCTAAGCATTTTCCTAATGGCCCAATTGGAACAACTATTTGAATCTCTGCCAGGAGGTTATTTTCGCCCAATGTGAGTATAATTATTTTTGGGACCCTTTTACTACTTTCCTGGGGGAAATGGAGTCACAATCCATTAGCTCTTTTTTTGCTGATGCTCTTTAAAATGTTCAGCTTAAATGTTCCATTTAGGAATTTCCTAACCATTGGTCCATGGAGCAGACCAAATCTTCTTCAGAGATATCTCATTTCAAACACAGTTAAATTGCTTTAAATTCAACCCCAGAAGACTAATTTAAAAGAATGTGCTAATCTCAGCCTTGTAGAGTGCACATGTTTTGTATTTGGCAGGTATATAATCTATCACTGAAGATCGAGAGATTCTAACGTATCATAGTACATACACATTTATGGAATAAATAAATGAATTATTTATATTATCATGCATGTCTCTAACTCATTGTTACTTAATTCAGTGGGACAACGATACTTCCTTTGTCTTTTTGGAATAGTATTTATCTATCTATCCACAAATAAATTGTTGGGAAGCATCACACTTCTGATGCAAATACCAGTTAGAAGTTCTAAATACCAGCTAAAATGATATTTAGACTTTCAAAACTCTGAAGCATTTACTATGTCTTAGTAGCTGACAATAGGTTGGTAAGCCAAACAAACTTGTTTCTGTTGCAGTGCTTACTGAGTACTTCAGCCAATGAGAATTGGTTCTGAAGGTACGATAATTCCATTTTATTCTCTGGAGAGTTCATTTTGTCATTCTTTTGTTAGAGAGAGTAAAGCAAAAATTAAATCAATATCTCAAGTAATTATTTCCCTTCTACTAATGGTGGTTTAATTAATGATTCTATCAAATTAATCTCTTAATTAAAATTACATTTTTAAATGCTTATGATGACTGTTTTGAATGTAAATGTGATGTCCAATCAGAACAAAGTTCACTGGTTTAAGTGAAAAGATTTTGTTCTTCATTCACCTCTAAATCCCCCAAATCCAAGGATTTTGAGCAATGGTTGGACTTAATTAATACAAAATAGAAGGACATGGCTTCTAAGAGAGAACTGCATTCTAATCTCTATTAGTCAAAACACTAAAATAAATCTTTAAAAAATCATTAAAATAATAAGGTTCTCCTTTGTGAGGTGTGTAGGAAATCTAGAAATATAAGTTCATTCAAAACTGCTCAATTTATTATCTATTGAAATTAGATACACAGAGCTTTTGACATTTCAAATATTTTTATGTGGCATATTTTCAGACAGTGAAATTATTGGTGGTCAACTTTTTGGATGCTCTGCTCTTAAATTTATTTTGCCTTCAACTTAGTAACTGGGTAGTGAGATAGGTGGTGGTAATTAGCTATCTGAGTCAGTGGGGAGGAGCCTGTAATACTGAAAACAGTATTACAGTTTCTTTGGTGTGTGGTATGGTTAGCACACATAAGATACTTAAGACAAGCTGGGTGCTAGATCTGGGAAAATGAAGTAAAATCACTTTGATAGACTGTGTAGGATACAAAATAGCAAATCTCAGACTCTATACTTTGCTATTCTTTTACTTAACTGTTTTGTTTTCTCAAACTTTATACCAATTAGTTTAGGCACTTAATTTGTAAATTCCTGGCTTAGGAATATGAAACAAAATAATATCATGGTAAGTCTGTGGATTTCTTTATCTGCTTTAATCTTTGTTTCAGATAGTTGTGGAACAAAAGTCTGGACAAAAATATAAAGGGATGATGACACTACATTTTGGAAAGAAATGTATTTTAGTGTCCTTAGACCTGTAACACTATTCTGTCAATTTAATGGTTTTAATTAAGTGCATACCGAATAGTTCCTGACATTAGTCTTATTTCCATAAGAGATATTTCTGTTAGATCAAGCCCAGGGGTTTCTAAGGGAGACTATAGAACCTGGAGTTGAAAATCATTAATTTTGTTATTCTCTGTAATCATCAATTTATTACAATGAACTTTTGTGCAATGGAAAATTATTATCTCTTTACAGATATCAGCAGTTTAAAATGGGAAGAATTTTGTTTGAGCATTTGAGGATTTCACACTATGCATCTCTTTCCTTCTCTTTACCTGCCTTCTTCCAGGTTTTGTAGCCTCTCATTCCCGAGAGAACAGCAGAAAGCTGAGATATGAAGAGGCTATGAGGTCCTCTTGTTTTTGAGCCCCATTTGCAGTTGTGGCAGTAGATCGATAAGAGGAAGCATGAATTTCAGTGAGCAGCAATGGGAAAGATTCATACTGTTAAGTGAAAATTACTAAACAATGGAATGATACCAACCTGCAGAAAATGTCATCATTACATGGATTTTGTGCCTCTTATGTAAGAATAACTGGTTGGATTCAAATTCATGTTAAGGCACATATTTTCCATCTCTATACTACTTGACACCTCTGCTTAAATTTTGGTTTTGACAAAGATAGCCAATAGCTTTACATGACTCTTTCCAAAGACAGCAAAATGGCATTTCCTTGTCCACCACTAGGACTTAGCATCATTTGCAATGGCTAAGTGCAGTTGACTTGCACCAAGGAAGGTTTCCATGTTGTATTTTTGTTGAAGTAAATTCAACAGGTAGATAGATGAAGAGCAGCCCTTGTCTTTTGCAGACAGGTGTCATTGTCCTGACTTGACTAATATTTATCTGGGTTTGTTTAATCTCTTCCTCCTTTCTCAGAGTTTTGTTTTTATTTTTTTTTTAAACCTACATGCTTTCACCTACAATTCAGCTTCCTCAGAATTGTTGTTGTCCCACCTTGTGCAATTTTTACTTCCACAGTTATTACATTTCCTAATGAGTGCTTCTCTTTGTTTTATGACATGGCGTTCAACACCGCTTTTCTGCTCTCCTCAGAATGCTCACTGCTTATTAGTGTGCTTCCCACCTGCGCAGCTATGCAACATGTTTCTTCAGCTAATCTCTTGGCTCATCTTCCCTTTTATATTTCCCTAACATACTGTGTAGTTCAGCCTCATTTGATTTATCACCAACATATCAACTCCCTTATAACTTTGCCTTTCTGTTTGCTTCTGTGGATATGAAGGTCTTTCAGGAGAAGCTGATTTTTATTACTAATAACAGAAACACTATCTGAAGACTTTTATAAAAGGACCTTAGAGCATCTCACAAACATCGCCATCTTTATCTTTCATGTTGTCCTTATTAAAAACATAGGTAGAGAATAATCATTCAATTTTCAGATAAAAAATTGAAGTGAAGGCCAATTGCTTACATCTAGTGAGTAGATAGAAATTCCGAGAACTGGTTCAAATCTTATTTTGAAACAAAGGGTAATACTGTAACCAGCCAAAGGGTCTGACTACTTGTTGCTTGTAGAAAGAAGCCAAAATAATAATGAGGTGTGATAAAAAGAGAGCAAAATTTTATTATCCATGTCAACAAAAGAAAGAGCAGGAAGCAATTCCACTCTTCAATTTGTGAAGTTGTGCTGGGGTTTTTACAGAGAAGGTTTGGAGTGCAGAAGAGACAGTGGGGCTAGGAGGTGTCAGGTAGCGTGACAGCTCCAGTGACTTGTCTTGAATTATTGTTTCAACTGGCGAAGGGGACGGCACCATCGTGGCTGGAGGTGTCTAGCCCATATCAGAACCCAGCCTCTGGAGCCTCTAAGGAAATATATGACCAGATGAGTGAGTATGGTGTGTGCTTAACATGCAACTTGGTAAATAAATGTGCAAAAGGCATGGGAGTGTAGAATGGTAAAATAAAGGGATTGGAGGTTTACATCACATTCTGAGGCTGTATTTCAAGAAAAAAGAAAACATACATTCAGTTTGTCTCAAAGTTATATCTTGAGATTGGGGAGAAAGGAGGGAAGAAAACAAAGTTTTTAAATGGGGGTTTGAAGCCTAGCTGCTCAATTATAATATGTTTACACTTCTCTCTTTTGGAAGAACTATTCCTATAACACAATTGTATCATTTTTATTCCTTTCAACAATACTTATATAATAGGTAGTATATGCAAGACATTCTAATTAAGTCTAAAATACATAAGCCATAGAAGACATGGCCCTTGTCCCTGAGAAGATGGGGAGATGAAATTGAACGGGTTAGTCTAAGTAAGTTAGGCCATGTCACAGGATACATGATCAACACACAAAATTAATTACAGTTACAGAAAGTAACATTTAACACATGGAAATCAAAATTAAAAACAAAATACTGCTTATAATAACTTAAAGTATAACTCTTTGATATATATTTAACAAAACATGTAGATGATCTGTATCCTGCAAGTTATAAAATGCAGATAAAAAATTAAAAACCACAACAAATGCAGAGATCTACAATTTTCATAGTGTTAGTGGTGGAAGAGATCCTAGTTACCCCGAGTTGCTGGCAGCATATCTGTATGCGTCTGCAGCAACTTTAGTCCTTGCCTTCTCAGAGGAATTCGACTGAGGGGCATAAAGCAGAAAAAAAAGGGAGACTGAGGCAAGTTTCAGAGCAGGAGTGGAAGTTTATTTAAAAAGACTTTAGAACAGGAAAGAAAGGAAGGTGTGCTTGGAAGAGACTCAAGCAGGCACATGAAGGTCAAAGAGAGAAAACAAAGGGGTGTTTAATGTTGATCCCTGGGCTTTATAGGTTCACCTCTTTCCCATGATTCTTCCCATAGGGTGGGCTCCCACATTCACAGTGCCTTCCTAACCCTTGGGAACTGAGCACACGCAGTGTGTTTAGGAAGCCATAAACATGCCCATCAGAGGCTTTCCTCTCTCTTCTGGTGGAGTGTACCAGGAAGGTCATAGTTCACCATTTTGCTTCTTAGTGCGCATGCCCAGGAAATTTTTTCTCCCTGGGATCTGCATTCAATTAACACTTTCAATTAATTGAAAGCTCTGGATCATCAGGAGGTTGTCTCTCCCTGCAACTGCCAAATTATCATTTTTAGAGAGGCAGTGTGATAATTGTCAAACCATCACCTGACATTCCTCGTGGGTCGGGAGAGAGCCCTGTAACACTAGATTGGAGTCATCAACACAGTAAATATACTAATTCACCCCAAACTGAACTAGAGGTTGCACCTTGTATAAAAACTTTCTCGATCTGACTGGGCTGATGTGTAATACTTCATAGGGGAAGCGGCAGTGGATTAGAATCATATGGAATGGGACTGGGCAGAAATGGAATCATTGCCTCCAGAGGAAACACCCTAAACTGTTTTTCATCATTTCCCTGCTCACCATTTCAGGCTCCCATTTCAGTACTAATACAGCTTCTAAAGATCCCATTTTGCAAGTCAAGAATTCACCTTTTCTAAGAGCCACCTGAGTATAGATATCTCTGTGTATTATATCACACAGAGTGAATATAATTTTGGTCCTCAAAGAAATGAGTTTAAAGAGTATAATAACAAATTAGTAGAAATTCTGCCTGCCTAAAAATTGTGATGAAAATAAATGACAATAAGAGAATTTAGAAAAACATTTTCCAGGTTTTTAAGTTGTATGTGTGCTTAACTGAGAAGCATATTATAAAAATTCCTCCCAATCTAGTTTCCCAATCTTGTGATTATCCTCCTGAGACACTCACATGGGCCCATTTCCTGTAAATCAGTATTAGAGAAGGATGCTTCAGGCAGACCACCTTAAAGTAATAATTGTCTTTCTCAGGAGATGGTCACATGTGCTAAGCCCTCTGGGAGGAAATGAATGAATTGCCCATTGTGCCTTGAAGCACAGACAAGAAATTTTAAAGGTGAAAATTTCCAAAGTGTTAATGCTCAGAGTAATCACCGGAGTGTGGCAGCTAGCCCTCGAAGGGCCCACCCTTCCTAGAATCAGTAAACTCTTCCCCTGTAGAAAAATTACACAAACATTTGAAGATTTCCTTTTGTCCTAAGAATTCTATTTGTCTGCCAAGATGATAATTATTTGGGCTGGAAATTTGGCCAGTTGCAATCTCTATTAAGGCATTGGTGGCTGTATTCTTTCCTGCTCTTTTTCATTTGTGATCCTGTGATTTGCTGGTCCTCTGGGGCCTCTTGAGTCAAGAGCTGCCTCTGAGAGCTGTCAGCAGGGAGGAGGGGACATGCCTATGTCTTTTCTCTCTAAATGGCAGGCCTCACTCTGGAGTTGCCCCATGGTAGCCTCCTCATCTCTTCTCCATGCCAAGCAAAAGGCTTTTGACAAGTCTGGATTGGGCAGAAACCCAGAGATTGCTGTAGGGCATCGCTTTCATGAGGACAACCAATAGATCTGCACAATGTCCATGACCAGTCACAAGGCCACTTTTTTCTTGTTCCTCTTACATGCCAGTCCCCATCCTCCACATCTTGACAAAATTACTAGAGAGGAATGCAAAGCTTTGGCAACTTTACTCCTTCCTTATTTCCATTAAATAACTTCACTCTTGGCCCCCTAACACCCTACTACCCTATTGCTTTAGAAAACAAAAAGTATATTTTTCCTCCAAAAGGTAAATGACCTGGAATTTGTTATTTCTTTCTCCAGATATTCTCTTTTATTGCAGGTTGGGTTATATTGAGAAACTCTGTGTTGGAGTTTAAAGTACAGAATTTTTTTTTTAATGGAATATCCTTGGGACCAACATCTCTGGAGGGTGGAAAAAGAAGCAGGATTAGAAGGAGGAGGTATTGAGTTGAGACACAGACTCAACATCCTTGGTCAATTCCACAGGGATCTCTGGAGCCAGAATGGCCCCTCAGAGCTGTTCTCAGTTGGCCCAAGATGGCCAGTCCTTTACTTTCCTGCATCATTTGGTGATCACACGTGAGTATCCCTAGCAAAGACATAACCTTGGGCTAGAGGACACTTATGCCACTGAGACAATCCCTGAAAGGGCTGACAGATGATGGCAGTCTTCTGACAGCATTCTATGGTAAAGTACCTGGGACAACAACTCTTTTATTAAAGATAAATCTGTGTGGTGTACTACAGCATCTACCATAGGCTACCCTTTGCTCCATTCAGATTCTCTTATTAATAGACATTTAGGAAGGAGTTATTTGGAATTCTGCTGAACTCCTCATGAGCTAAACTGAGAATAGGAAGATATTAGGACAAACTATAGCCCCGATACTGCAGCGGATCTCAGAGTCACAACTTAAACTCATTGTTCCCCTCTACTATTGAGTCTAGATTTTCTTTCTCTCTCTCTCTCTTTCTTCCAACAAGAATGAGCTTAGAATCTTTTCTTCTATTTTCTTTTTTGTTGAGATGAAATCGTGCTGTGTTTCCCAGGCTAGTCATGAACTTCTGGCTCAAGTGATCTTCCCACCTCGGCCTCCAGAGTAGTTGAAATTACAGGCATGCACACTGTGCCTGGCCTGCTTTTCTTTATTTTTACCTTGCATCTCTGTTGGTTTCAGTGCTTAGCTGGGCACTACCCATACTCTCAGCCTTGAGTAGTCTTAGTTTCTGGTCACCATGCCATTCTTAAAACCAGGATTGCTGAACTTGGTCCATTTGCCATCATAATTGGCAAAGAGAATATCAAAAAGTACCCAGGTGAGTTACTTGGGTTGCTAGACTTATTCTTCCTTGTTCCATTGTGTAATAGCAGCCCTACTTCTACTTGATAGTTTGGTTAATTACCTTACCAAAATGATGACTCCTCCTGTTGCCATCTGGTTCCTTGACACAAGAAGCCTAAATGCCTAGGCTACAGTCAAAGCTTGTAAGACAATAGGATTGTTACTATATCCTTTGGCAGAAGTGTTCTCCCTTTGAGAACAAGGATCTCAAAATCCAGAGGATCCAGAGTTTCAGAGTAATGAATTATTCAATCAAGTCACTGGGAAAGAAGGGAGGTGAGACCACTTTTTCTTCTACCCCTTAGTTCTTAGAACCATGTATTTTTCCTTTTGGGGAAATAGCACCACATGAAGGTCTTTGAATCAAAATGTATACTAGTCCTAGAAGCTGACACCCTATCATTGTAAAGCATTGGCCATTGGCCCTGAGCTGAGATTTTAGTTGTGTCTTCAGAAGACTGTTTCAATGCTCTATCAGGCTACTAACTTTGATGTAAGGAGACAAATAATATGCCCAGAGGATCTCCTGATTTGGGGCCAACTCCATCTCTGTTTTGCTATAGTTCTCCTGATTATGTGAGATGCCATAGCAATGGATTAAGCATTTTATAAACTTTTTTTTTCTTTTCCAGATGGAGTCTCGCTCTGTCGCCCAGGCTGGAGTGCAATGGTGCGATCTGGACTTACTGTAACCTTCACCTCCCTGGTTCAAGTGATTTCTCTGCCTCAGCCTCCCGAGTAGCTGGGATTCCAGGTGCACACCACCATGCCCTGCTAATTTTTTTATATTGTTAGTAGAGACAGGGTTTTCACCATGTTGGCCAGACTGGTCTCAAACTCCTGACCTCAGGCAATCTGCCGGTCTCAGACTCCAAAAGTGCTGGGATTACAGGCATGAGCCACTGCGCCCAGCCATATAAATTCTTGGATAGTGGTAATGACTAAGTGTCTGCTTGCAAGAAAGCAAACCAAGTGGCAAGTTGGTTTCCTCAAGGGGTAGTGCCATAATTCAGAGTCAATGTTGGTCTCTGTTGCTGGCAGGTTGAATATTTAGCAGAAGTAATAGCTAAATTACTTCTTGTTAAGTTAGGAACCCATGCTCTTGGAGACTTCTATTTTTATCAGCTTAGCTACTCTGTTCATATGCCCATTATATCAGTTTTGGGGTAGACAATGACAAAGGCAGGCTGATGTTATCTGGCTGAATCATTTTGGTTTCATGGTTGTTTAGTAACTCCACTGCGTTGAATGCTATCTGGTGGGTGTAATCATGTGATACAAAGATTTTATAATTTGAGCCCACTCTCATGTTTATCCACATGCCTCTACCCCTGATCTTTTTGTCGCTGATCTTCCCATTTTCTCTCTCCAGGCCCCAATTAACCTGCCAAGCCACTTGCCACTGCTGATTAGTCCATAAGTGTAGTCTAACCTACATATGTGTAGTCTAATCTGCTTCTCTTTCCACACAAAGTAGATGGTCAAGGTGCAGAGAGGTGAGTTGTCACTATTTCTTGGGGCCTTTGCCAAGATTCTAAATCTTGTATACTGAGAGAGTGCTCCCCAAATGACAAACTCTCCCTTATCCAACCTTACGGTATAACCACCTTGATCAAGCATGCTCAACATGCAATCACATGTATACTTTTCCAGTTCCTGCTGGTACATTCTAGTTCTTGTAGCTTCTTTGGGTTACAGTATTTTTCTTCCCTAATTAGGCCCAGTATGTCCCTGGCTTGGTTTTGCTGCAGCTTAACCATAGCTATCATAGCCAAAAAGAAGTAGGGGCATATCCTGAGGGAGACAACATTGTCTTGCAGGGGGCAGGCCTCTGAATTTTCTTCCTACAAGAGGGGAGGGAGGTTAACTCTTGACTGGGGAAGGAGAGCCCTTCTGCAATCTCAGAGGATTTCAGGAAATCTAAGGATTCAGGACTTGTTTGGACATCCACATAGAGACCTATCCAATGCATCAGGGGCCTATTATTTTTTCCAAGCCAAGGCCCTAATCTTGGCATAGAAGATATGTCTTGATAAGGAGTTTAACCTTCTTCAGAGCTTGGAAACTCTGATTATTAAATCCTATTCCTGTCCTATGATTTCTAGGCCCTCCTGCTGCAGAAAATTAGATCGTTTATGTATGTTACCAAGAAGGCGCTTTACTTTCACACCCGCTTTCAATTACCTGTAAATTTCTCTCAGCTTTTTCTTCTTTCAGAAAAGGGCACTTAGAAAATAGCCACATGGGCTGGGCGTGGTGGCTCATGCCTGTAATCCCAGCACTTTGGGAGGCCAAGGCAGGCAGATCATGAGGTCAGGAGTTTGAGATCAGCCTCGCCAACATAGTGAAACCCCGTCTCTACTAAAAATACAAAAAATTAGCCAGGCTTGGTGGTGGGCACCTGTAATCCCAGCTACTCGGGAGGCTGAGGCAGGAGAATCTTGTGAACCCAGGAAGCGGAGGTTGCAGTGAGCTGAGATTGTGCCACTGCACTCCAGCCCAGGTGACAGTACGAGACTCCATCCCAAGGAAAAAAAAAATAGCCACATGATTGTATTGTTCTTATAATTTCTATTGCTGGCTTATTTTTCAAATGTCTGATATATAGCAGTAACTAGAGCATCCCATTCACCTTTATATCATCCCAATTCACCAGTGAAATTTTGAACAATAGGAACCTCACCTAGTATCAGTACTGCCTGTGCCATACCACCAGTGATGTGGTTCTTATTGCCAGCAAAGCCACAAGTGATCCGGCTCCAAACCCCATCTTCTTTCCTACAATTCTTAGAGTACTCCAGGTACCAACTGTCACAGGTTACAGTTTCCCAGGAAGCAGACACTGAGATGGGGATTAGAACATGCTACATATTTATTAAAGAACACCCTATGGAAAGACACATATGGAAAGGAAGATAAGAAAACAGGATTAGGCAAAAGGAGAAGTTAGCTGAAACGAAGGCATGACAGCAGCCTCAGCCAACACTGCAGGGACACTTGGTGCTAAAATGGCCCTTCAGAGGTATCCTGAGCAAGATCAAGATCATCAGGTCTTTATTCTTCTGCACTAATCAGTTGCTAGATGTGTGTGTCCCTGGGAAAGAGCATGACCTTAAACAAGAGGGTTCTGCAGCTGAGGCAATCCTTGAAGGGGCTGATGGCTAACAGCTGCCTGCTGACATGTCTCCAAACAGCTGGGTCAACAAGCCCTTCACTGAGGAAGGATCTGGACCCTAGAACTACTCCTTTTAGGGAAGTAGCAATTTGAGGAGGCTTCAAAGTAACTTTCAGAAAGACTGTGCCATCTTTCTGTATGACCTTGTGCCTTTGCACATTCTTCTGTTTCTACACCAAATGATTTTTCCCCACTCTTCATTCCTTTCTTTGCTAACTAGAACATGTCCTTCAAGCATTGCCTTCCCAAAGAAACCATTGCAGAATAGATTCCCTTTCAACCCCACTCCCAAGTCTCCTTGCCAAACAAACTCCCTGACTGGTGAAATGTTCCTGTGTTTTCCTGTGAGGCTTTTAAGATGCCTATATATTAATGCTTAATGCTTATCACCCTGAGGTTTGTTTTGTTTTGTTTTTAGAGACATAGTCTCACTCTATCGTCCAGGCTGGAGTGCATTGGCACTATCTCCGCTCACTGCAACTTCCGTCTCCCAGGTTCAAGCAATTCTCATGCCTCAGCCTCCTGAGTGTGCCACCACACACCTGGCTAATTTTTGTATTTTTGGTAGAGACAGGGTTTTACCATGTTGGCCAGGCTGATATTGAACTCCTGACCTCAGGTGATCCGCCTGCCTCGGCCTCCCAAATTGCTGGGATTATAGGTATGAGTCACCACGCCTGGCCTACCCTGAGTTTTAATTATGTAGTCATCTGCTGTATTTTTCACTGGGCTGTGCATTTCTTGGGGTTTTTATCTTTTCTTTTACTGGTGTATATTTAAGGAGCAGAACCAGTATGGTGCCTTTCATGTATCATGTATGTTAAATGGATGAACCCATCAAAAATATTATCATTCATGTCATAGTAGAAGGACATAGAACTAGAGTTAAGAAATCCAATTTGAGTCCTTACTTGGTCATAAACAGACTATAGGTAAGTCACTCAATCTCCTCATATCTGTTTCACCTTCTGTAAAATGTAGATAAGTTCTCTCCTTACTTTATATCATTTTTATAAAGATAAAGGAAAATGAGATATATGAATGTTGGGTAATAAAAGTGTTATACAATGCCAGAAATTATTATTGTTTATCTATCACTTATTCTTCATCAGTGATCAGTGTTTGCCTACCTTGCTGCCTATAAATGTTTCATTTACTGTTGTAAGTCTCTGGGTTAATCACAGATGCAAATTTTTACTGTTGCTAAGATGTATCTGCTCTGTACCCTTCAATTCTGGACAACTAATCCATATGTGTATTTGGAAACTGGAAAATAAATGAGCCACTGAAAACTAGCACCTCTAAAAGAAAACTCTGGATTAGTGAAAGGCCTAATCAGTGGGTAAAAATATGATTACAATACTATCTGTGTCTGCTAGAGGGAGACAAACATGATAATATAAGAGAAATGAAATATTATAGATATTTTCTAGATATGAGGTGGGATTTAGTGCAGGTACAAAGGAAGGAGTGATTAGATAGAGATTGAGGATATGAAACTTGCCCTGTCTGGCAGTTTCCTTTCAGGCAGGCAAGGCACTGAAGGGCATGCAGGTTGTGCAGACGCACAAAGGAATAATAAGACGGAGGATTCCAAAGAGTTCTGTGTGACCAGAATGTACAGCGGAGGGGATGAGGGAAAATAAGGCAGCCACATGTGTCTGCCACCTTGGCATCAGAAAGCCCTCATTGGACATACTGTATATGGGATCCTCTTCTGTTGCAGTTCTGAGATTCTCTGACTTACCTCAATTAGTAATTTATTATTTGGTATGGGAGATTCACTCCATTATGATAGTGGTCTTATGCAATATGTTTTATTTCATCATTGTAAATATATTTAATTCTGAAAATGCAAGGCTTTGGGGATAGGCTGTAATAATATCTATCAGAAGTTTAAAGGATCCAGATAGCCATTGTTTAATGGCACCAATGATAAATTTAATGTCAGTTTAAAGAATGCTTTGAAAGCAAATTTAGGTCATCTTTAATTGTTTGTTATTGAGGCTACGGTGGAGGTGGGGGAGATTTCCTTTGCGTTTCTGTTAGTATAGAACCTTTTTTATTTTTTATTTTTTTCATGAGCATAGAACACAGCCAAAAACATCAAGGCACTTTAGGGTGGGTAAGGACTAAAAATTATCTTTCTAGCTCCCTTCATGCCAATTCCCCACCCTGGCCAACAAAAACCCTAATTGCTTCTATAGGTCCGTGACATCTTAAAGATCTTGAAAGGTCTAGAGTGGTAGGGAATTACAATACCGTTTAGTCGTTTACTGGTGATGGCATCATATACATTTCTACATATGTCTGGAATATCAGAGATATTCTGGGTACTTTTAAAAGTCATAACAGAACTTGGTGGTATGGAAAGATTGGAATGAATATGCATTTCTCCTGCTGAAGGCAGCATGTAGAAGCATAAGCACCATTTTTGCTCCACCACTGGCTTTGCAAATAGTACATTTCCCAGAGGTAGATAATAATAAGAAAATATGAGAAAATCAAATTCTCTAGTTCTTCTAGTAAAGTAGAACAGCAAAGTCATTTTAAAATGATAGTCCAGTGGTTGTGACATGACCAGATAAGTCAGGTGACTTTCATTTGTTCCAAGGTATTAATGACATAAAAAAATCGAGAGCTTCACAAAAAATACACTGACATTCTTATCTTGCAAAATCTTCAATGTTTTCCAATCCAAAACTCATATTTTAAACATTATTCAATCACCTACATCATTAGGTTTCTCATGATTTGTATTCTGTTAGAAGCATGATGGGTTTTAGTTATGAGTGTGTGAGTGAAGAAACGAAGGTAAGTTCCCAGGCTTTTCTCAGCTGAGACTATCACCATATGTGTGAACAAATGCCTTCCAGCCGATACTGGGTGTAAACCACTTGAAATATTGGAGAAAGGCCAACATTTCATCATCTTGGCCCATCTCTTTGCACAGTGTAATGCTCTTGTGTGCCATTCCAGAGCCGTGAAACGCCGAAGGCTTGTCTAAAATGCCAATGATAATACACCTATTTTTATCTAGCAGAGCCACCGTGGTTCACGTAGTTACTTTCCCAACTGAAAAATGCTGGTGAACCAGCACAGCAAGACCAAGATAAGTATCTTCTTAGAGTTACTGGCAAACAGCAAAGACAATTAAACTTCAGTATTGAGTCACTTGTCAACTGGGCAGGCTGACTTCAACTCCTACCACTGAGTTTTCAAGCTGCGTAGGATTTTGCCATATTGAGCTTAGTTTACATTAAGCCATTTGTGCTGCTAAATTCTTTAAAAGCCAAATTATTTGATAAGAGGCTGTATGCTTGTATTTTGGAGCACGTGTGATACTTACCATCCTAGTTTCTAAGCTGAAATTGTTGATGCCAAGAAGGGAGATTATTACATGTATTGATGCACTGTGAGCAGACCAAATGTAACTCCTTTTTGCAAAAGAACCTATGTGAATACCGACTCAGCCTCCCACACACATGAGTCTTCTTTGTCACTTCAGTGGGAGTTTTATGTGGGAATTAAGAAGAGAAAAATGTCACCCAGAGTGTGTCTGATCATGATTTAATATCTGAGCCAAGACATCTTCAGCTAGTGAAAGCTCCTACCCACATAACATTAAATCATAAACGTATGCAGCAATGGGCCTTTGAATACGCCTTTGCAATGCTTTGCATGGAATGAGCCATAAGCTATGTTATTTGATAAATTGAATTGACATTCACAGGAAACTCTCATATTGGGATATTTAGTTGAAATATAAATGACAGAATGGTCAGTGTTTTGGTTCAATGCTTTGGGGCAGGACCATAAAAGTCCCAATGTCTGCTGAGAGAAGAAAACCCAGAACAACTTACATGCCTTCGTGGCCTAAAACAGGGAGTGGTAGGAAGTGGGGGAGGCAAGAGAGGCAGTGTGTGTGTGAGAACCAAAGCCTTCCTCTAACAAACTAATTAATTATACCTTTATGTATGATTAAGATGCTTTCATTAAAAATTAGAGGCCATATAGTTTTGATTACTGTTAAAACAAATGCATACACCAAACAAGCACAACCATGTTTTATTAAAATAAATAAAGGAGCTTATGGGATCAGTCCATGGCATTTAAATGCAGTTCCATCCTGTGTTTCCCATGGGGTAATTACATGATTCAGTCCACTGGACACCCAGCTCAGCCAAAGCAGATTTACAGGGAGTAATGAGAGATCATCCTGGGATTCCTTTTGCTTGGCTTCAGAGTTCCCGAATTAGTATAGAGTTGGATGTGAGCTACAGGTTGCACCATTAAGCAGCTTCCTCAACCACAGAAGCACTTATAAGGAAAGAGGCAGGCATGGGGTAGTTCTGGTCCTATTCATGTTTGGAAACTAAAGAAATGGGAGAAACACTAAGAGGTTTATATAGGTTTTTCCTGGAGACCTGGGTTGGCCATATTGAATCCATAAGGATTAGAGCTGAGTGGGTCCCTGTGTAAGGGCATGCTGCTGTTCAACTGCAGTGTCATCTGGCCATTGTTCTTTGATGCAAACGGATTCTATCTATGGCTTCTCACACTACACAATATGGTAGGTTTTCATTACCTTCAAGGCAGGAAGTCTCTACTAAAAACTTTTAAATACTTTAGCTGCAGCCCCCAGAAGCACTCCACACAGCAGTTTGCAGGTAGAGTGGATCATGAATAGGGCTTTGTATGAGGACCCTTAGAATTATATTGGAATACCTGTAGCCCACTTATAGATTAAACATTAGTAACTCTTTAAGGCAAGTAAGTAAAACAGAACATCACGTTTCAGGTAGGATTTTATTATATCTTATCAGTGGCATCATTATTCCCCTTGAGCTGAACCTCATGCTGAGCTAGAATTCACATTTTTAGACTTCTTATAATCATAAATATAAACTGAGTTCTGCCTTTACAATAAATGCTTCTCTCATCTACTGGATTCTCTAACTCAACTTTAACGTGGGAAGTTGTGTTTTCTAATTGATCTATCCACAGGTATTGAGTCCTCTTCTGGAGATATAGGTACTTAGCACCCCTGCCCCCACACCACTCCAGGGGGAATTGTGAGTGGAGAGAAAGTCCAACTGGCACAGAAACTGTTGTAGAAAATCCAATGAAATGCCGATTGCAAGATTCTGAGTGTTTGGCAATTAATATGATTTATCCTTTTGGCCTAGAAAATTTACTTACGGAGAAATTTTTAAAAAGCCTACCATGTAATACCCTTTCAAGATTCCTAAATAGCATTGGGAAAATCCAAATCATACAAGTCGCTTTCTTCTCAACCCCAGGTAAATCAAGCTACTAGATTATTAACTCTGGTTATATCATCACTATACTTTTATCTCATATTAACACTATATACATTATTAAGTTATATATAGGTATAGATTATGTACAATACATATAATTTTTTAAAAAATTTGTGTGTATATCGTAGGTATGTGTACATATACATATTTATGGGGTACATGAGATACTTTAATACAGGCATGCAATGTGTAATAATCACATCAGGGTAAATGGGATATCTATCCACTCAAGCATTTATTCTTTATGTTATAAATAATCCAATTATACTCTGTTAGTTATTTAAAAATATACAATTAAATTATTATTGACTAAAATCACTTGTTGTGCTATCAAATACTAGGTCTTCTTCATTCTTTCCAACTACTTTTTATACCCGTTAACCTTCATCACATCTCCCCCAGACCCCTACTAACCTTCCCAGCCTCTGGTAACCATTCTTCTACTCTCTATGTCCATGAGTTCAATTGTTTTAATTTTTAGCTCCTCCAAGTAAATGAGAACATGAGAATCTTGTCTTTCTGTGCCTTGCTTATTTCACTGAACAAAATGACCTCCAGTCTCATCTGTGTTGTTGCAAATGACAGGATCTCTTTCTTTTTTATGGCTGAATAGTACTCCGTTGTGTATAAGTACCACATTTTCTTTATCCATTTGTATGTTGATGGACCCTTAGGTTGCTTCCAAATCTTGGCTATTGTGAAGAGTGCTGTGACAAACATAGGAGTGTAGATATCTCTTCAATATACTGATTTCCTTTCCTTTAGGTATATACACAGTAGTTGGATTGCTGGATCATATGGTAGCTCTACTTTTAGTTTTTTTGAGGAACCTCCAGACTGTTTTCCATACTAATTTACATTCTCACACGCAGTGCATGATGGTTCCCATTTCTCCACGTCCTTGCCAGCATTTGTTACTGCCTATATTTTGGATAAAAGCCATTGTAACTGGGGCTCATCACTACACTTTTCAATGATGTGTCTGGGTTTCAGAGGACTAACCATTGCAGGCTAGCCTAGGTGTTAGTTATTTTGAAGCTGAGTTTCTTTTCAAAGAACTCTTTACTAGTTGTTGTATGTTACATTGTTTGGCCCAGAGAGTTGATACAGGTCTTGGAGCTGGAGATCATGTGATAAATAATGCAAGGTAGAAACTTACCACACTGATTAATCACAATCCTGTGAACCTGAATGGAGTGAGTCATGGTCAGTCAACGAGGTAGAATTGGTCTTCTACTGTTCTCTAGGTGAAAGACAACCACCATTCTGGATCTGCAGGCTATACAAACAAACAAACAAAAAACCAAAAAACAAGAAATAGAAAAAGAAAAAAATGATTAAAAAGTTTAGAACTGATTCCTGATTTAAAACGTTGTGACTCAACATAATCTTTTTTAGAAATTCATTCAATAATAAACACCTGTTAAATCATAAAGAATTAAACAGAAAGAATTCTAGGAGTTATTATTTGTAACAAGTTGCAAGTGTATAAACACATCCCTAGTGTAACAATTTGTTAGACCTTGTGAAATCCCTCATCAATTTACCTTTTCTCAACCAGGTGTGTTTGGTCTTAACGGGGAGGTTTTCCATACATAGTTTTTTATGGTGAGTTTTTAGTAGGTTATCACCTTCTACTGCTCCATCTTTGCTTTTTATCTTTTGTCTTTGTATTTTACTTATTTTCTGAGTCTCTATATGAAATAGTTATTTAAAATTTACAGTATGTCTTTTTCTTTAAAGAGACAAGAGAAAGAAAGAGAATTCCTTGAACTTGAAAACAGACCATCAATGGTGAGTACTTGCCCAATATTCAGAAAGATCATCAAAGTGTTATCTCATGATGGATCCTAACCATATAAAATATTTCTACTAATAGCCTCAGTCAAATTAACATAAAAACTGGGAATGGCGTTGTTGGCAGTTTTTGACAGTTGAATAGTCTCAAATATTGCAAGACACATGAAGTTTAATACCAGTGAGATTTTTCTCACATTCTGTATCTTGGAAGTTTGGGTGATAATTGTATTAAGGATGTTTATGAAGCCAAAAAAGTAGACATATGTGGAAAGAGAGTTCTAAGGTCTAATTTATCTCAGATGAATACATACTAATACTTCCTGAGACTTAGGTGAGAATCAAAAATTAAAAAAAATCCTGATATGAAACAATGATCTATTGAACATGTTCTCAGGTTCTAATTACCCTCCACAGGAGGCTAAACTTTTCCCCAGTGATATGAAGTGTTCCTTAGAAAACCTCTTTTAAATCATCATAATCACTGATGGAAATAGAAATTGTAGCAACATGGAATAAGAAACATGCTTTCCCAGGTACTGTTAATCTAGAGGAGACCTGCTCAACCTCACTGAGAGCCTCTAAGTATTAATGGAACATTTACTTAGATATTGAAGAGGATTCGTTTGTATTAGATTGGTGCAAAAGTAATTGCGATTTTTGCCATTAAAAGTAATGACAAAATGCTAATAAAAGTAATGGCAAAAATCACAACTACTTTTGCAGCAATATAATAAAATGTCTTTATCCTCAGACTACACTCATTTGTTTGAAGAGAGGTAACATCACTTAGTTATTAGATACAATATATCTGATTTCCAGTCGCAACCCTACCTCTAGCAAACTCTTTGACCTTGTCCAGGAAAACGACAGCTTAAACCTTGTTGCTAGCAATGGACTCTGTGACCTTGGGCAAATCACTTAGTCACTATGTCTCTATTAACCTCTCTCTAAAGTAGACTCCTCTTTGCTCTCTTCCTTATGGGGATGTTATGAGCATCAGGGAGATAATATTGGTAAATTGCTTTGAGTTCCTAAGAAGAAAAGCACTCTTCAAATAGAAGCACCATTATATTGTTGTGCAATCACGTTATATCTTCTTTTCCTTCAATTATCCCTTCTGCTGTTATGTTTACTTCAACAGTTAGGTGTGTCTATTTTAACTGGGCAAACCAATACTTACCTGTTATGCTTTTCCCTATTCCTGTTACTTATCCTATTTTGCATATTTTCCCAAGTTAATTTTTTGGGAGAATAATCTATAAATGAGTTAATCATCTTGACCATGAGAATACACTTTTCAGAAAGACAACTGCACTAGAATATATAGATTCGGTGACAATAGAACAACATCCAGCAGCTTCTAGTATTTTCAAATTACTATGTCCAATAAAAATAATAATTAATGATGTACATTTAAAGCGTACCTTTCATCTGATCATCTCAAAGTATTTTAGAAACTCTAATTAAACTCCAGAACACCCCTTTACTAAACATATTATTATTTCCATGTTGCCAGTGAAGAAACTGAGGTTCAACAAGGTTATGGGACTAGCACAGGGACACAAAATGAGTCAGTGTCAGGAAGGGGACTTAGTGTTTTCAAGGCCTGGTCAAAAGTTTTCCATCCTGAGCTAATTAGTGCTCTACAATTTCAAGGATAGAAGGTATCAGGTTACCAGGTAACAACCACTGACTCCCAAAATTCAGATGTAGCATTGCAGTGCTTATGTGATCTGATGCTCCCCTTTTCCCAACCTATTTCTGTTCTTAACTCTTGGGAGGTTTTTTAGCTTCTCAAGCTCATCCACCAATGGACGAGTAGAGCTAGGCATATATAGGCTATAAAGCTCCAATCAGTTGTTATAATAACTCTTGTCTAGCAAAAGTACAGAGTGGGAACAAATGTTGAAAGTCAGCACTAGGGTGATGCCAATGAATTACCTGTAGATTTTCATATCCTGCTCTGCCCCATGCTATGTTGTAGCAGAAGTTTTACGAGGCTAAATAGCATCTTATCGGTAGAAAAATAACAGTCTGTAATGCTGATTTAATTTGCTTTGAATAAGAAGAATTAGAAATTGACTACCTGCCACTAATAACCTAAATCCTATGAACTGGCTCCAAGGATTGAGATATAGTCCACAGTCTTAGGTAAGCCATACCTCGTTTTCAGTTTAAGTGGGTCAGCCTCACTTCACACCTGTGTCTTCAGGTTAATCTGAGGAATTTCGAAGATTCTAGCTCAAATGACTTTGCTTACAATATTTTTCTCCTTATGGATAATTTTACAAAATTTTTCTTGTCTAATCTACGGAATCATTTCATAAAATCCTTTTTAGTGACTGAAAAGTATTAACCTAAGGATAGGAATTTATCTTTGTGGTCAGAACTGTGCCATAAATAGGAAATCCTAGTGATTGCCCAGGTGTGGAAGGCAAAATGGCTCAATAGTGAAGAGCTCTAGTTTGGAGTCAGATTTAATCTGGCTAAGTTTCTTATTAGCTGCAAGAAGATCACTTAAGATCTTTGAGTTTGTTTTATTATTTGTTAAATGGAAATAATATTCCTATAGCCTGCACTTGTTGTGAATTGAGTTGTTGTAGGAAAATTTTGAACGTGACACCTGGCATGTGGTAGGTATTCAGTAAATGGTAGCTCTTAGTATTAATATTCATTTTAATTATTCTCTGAATTTGCCAAGGAAAAGAGCCTAATAAGTATGGAAGCTTGAAAAGGGTAAAAGACAGAGTATGTCCAAAATAAAATAGTTACTAAGCTGACTCCTTTGATATTTGTGACTAGGGAAACAAAGTAAAAAAGGATCAAGCGTGTGACCAGATGGCTCTTGGTAACTGAAGCAGGAATGGATAGCATATTAATTACAAGAAAAAGCAGGATATACAGATTGGCACAGAGTATTATCATGTGCTTTCTCTAACAAAAAATGTGATTGTTATGTTCATATATTACAATGGAAAATTGTTCTTTCAAGTCCAACTTTTCTTGTGATGTTTTCCAGGGAATTGCATTTGACTAATGCCCTAAAGCATTTAACACCATTTTCAAAGAAGTTTTCAAAATGTTTGTGAAAATAATAAGACCAAACTTAAAGCTAATGTAAAATAAAATAAGCCATTCCAGATGTGGCGGAGAGGGAAATACAAGTAACTTTTTGCTTAAAAAAAAAGACTGATTCATAAAACATCTATTTGCCATTTAGATGTAAGAAGTATTTGGAAGGGAACGGAGAAGATAGTTTCCTTTTGGTCAAAGGCGAGCAGATGCTTAGGAGACATGAAGTTATTTTCTCCTTTCCTAACTTTGCATGAAGATCCATACAATCTGAATGAAATCCACACGACAGGAAATCTCACTGAAATTCATAACTGGGACTCCAGGATAATTCATAAAAATAAAA
Organism: Pongo pygmaeus; assembly: GCF_028885625.2. Taxonomy (NCBI): domain Eukaryota; kingdom Metazoa; phylum Chordata; class Mammalia; order Primates; family Hominidae; genus Pongo; species Pongo pygmaeus. The sequence goes on from NC_072377.2 coordinate 63,175,150, forward strand.
TTTGTGATAGTCCGAAGACCCAGAGTACTAACTTATCAATATGTAATCTGTAGCTCAGATAAAAATCTTTATTTATTTTCAGATGATTATTCATCTTGATTTATTAGTCTGTTTTTTCAGTGTTTGCCTGCTTACTGCAGTTCAATACTGCTACTACTACCTTTAGATGGATCACTGGAGGATTTTAACTTTTTTTCATTAATTTTATAGGTGATTTATCCCAGGGTTACCTCTAATTGATTTTCTTATCTCTAATTTATTTCTTATTCAATCTATTCTCCATATTTGCTGACAAACTGATCAAAAATGAAAACCCCAAAATATGACTATGTCACTGCTAAGATTAAAATCTTCAGTACCTCCTCATATCTTCAAAAAAAGAAAGAAAGAAAGAAAAAAACCCCAAAGTTTTAAACTGATTAGAATGACATTCCTCTCACTTTGAAATAAGGACCGAACATGGTTTTCAAATTTTGTCATGGATCACTCCCTCACTTAAAAACATTGTCTTCTTCATGCCATTCAAACAGTCAACATTAGTATGAGTGTAGCAAAACCAAACCAGTCTGGTGGTTATTAAAGAGAAAAATCTTTGTGGCACCCCAGCTTCTAGAACATAACAAGAAAAGAGCCACTAAGGACAAAAATCAAACCCATATTCCACACAGGTTGATGATAATAGGCAAAAAGATGAGGAAGATTATGTGGTAGGTTAAAAATTTACATTATTATTATTATTTTGTTCTTTAGAGATGAGGTCTCACTCTGTCACCTAGGCTGGAATGCAGCAGTGCAATCATAGCTCATTGCAGTCTTGAACTCCTGGGTTCAAGCAACCCTCTCACTTCAGCCCCCCAAGTAGTTGAGACCACAGATGCATACCACCATGCCTGGCTCATTTATTTTTATTTGTATTTTTTGTAGAGACAGGGTCTCACTATGTTGCCTAGGCTGGTCTTGAACTCCTGCATTCAAGCAATCTTCCTGTCTTGGCCTTCCAAAGCACTAGGATTACAGATGTGAGTCACCATGCCCCTTTATTGTTAGTACTATGATACTAATTGATTTTTGTTCTATTAGCTGGTCTCAGTAGGATACAAGCTTGAAAGCAGCTTTATGTTTTCTCACCACTTCTTGATGTAGACTACGTAAAACCATTTTTTCCAACCCCAGGGTAAGATAGCTTTTCCAGTCACTCTTTTTCTCCCTCTTGTTTTTTTTTTGAGACGGAGTCTTGCTCTGTCGCCCAGGCTGGAGTGCAGTGGCGAGATCTCGGCTTTCTGCAACCTCCGCCTACCGGGTTTCGCAATTCTCCCGCTTCAGCCTCCGGAGTAGCTGGGACTACAGGCGCCCACCACCATGCCCTGCTAATTTTTTGTATTTTTAGTAGAGATTGGGTTTCACCCTGTTAGCCAGGATAGTCTCTATCTTCTGACCTCGTGATCCGCCCTCCTCGGCCTCCCAAAGTGCTGGGATAACAGGCCTGAACCACCGCGCCTGGCCCCCAGTCACTCTTAAATAATAAAAAGACTCCCATTACTTTAAAGAATTAAAGAGTTGAGGCCAGTTTAAAAGCAACTCTTCGCCATGGAGCTGTCCTCTCTTCTAATATTATAAAAATGGTCTGGCCAGGCGCGGTGGCTCAGGCCTGTAATCCTAGCATTTTGGGAGGCTGAGGACGGCGGATCACGAGGTCAGGAGATGGAGACCATCCTGGCTAACACGGTGAAACCCCGTCTCTACTAAAAATACAAAAACAAAATTATCCAGGCGTGGTGACGGGTGCCTGTAGTCCCAGCTGCTCGGGAGGCTGAGGCAGGAGCATGGCGTGAACCTGGGAGGCAGAGCTTGCAGTGAGCCGAATCAGGCCACTGCACTCCAGCCTGGGGGACAGAGCGAGACTCCGTCTCAAAAAAAAAAAAAAAAGGTCTATGGGTCTATCAGCTCAATGTAGACTTTGTGAATACATGGTATCTACTGTTTTTTTTGTTTTGTTTTTAATCTTTGTTTTTGCATCTGTGCCAAAATGGAGGCATGGAGGCATCAGAAAGAGCAATGAGCTCATAGGGAGAAGGTAAGCGAGGCAAGTGCAGTTGTTATCTGTCTTTCTGCCCCATGGATGATAAATTCATTGCTGGCTCCTCCTCTTGGGGGAATGCAACTGTGGGATTTTTGGAGTTCCTCTGCTGAGATTTCAGACTGCAGTAAACTTATAAAGAAGGACTAATTCTCACTTGCACTGGTCACTTACAACAGTCTATCTCATTCCTGAGGCTTCTTAAGGGGTACTTCACTATGGGGCACAGTGTAACCTATATGTTCCTCTTTGGAATGGTCCTATTGGAGTGAGTTGGAGTAGCTTTTTTTTTTTTTTTTTTTTTTTTTCCCACAGGATCTACATCTAGAATCAGGGAAATAAACCCCTTTACCATTTCCTTGGGGGAGAAACATTTCATTTTCCACACAGCTCCTTTCTTTGTTCTACCAGCTCCATCCAGACTTTCACCTTTCAACTTTTTCCAACATCTGTCAAACACCAGTCCCTTTCACCCCCAGATTTCTGAAGACGCATGTCAAGCTCTCTCATTAATCTCTTTTAAACCTGTTATTTGAGGTTTGAAGTCAGGCTGAAGCTCCTCCCTACCTTTATCTGAGAGGAAGTAAAATAGTCAACAACTTTTTCCACAGATATTTTCTCTCTTATTTTTTTCAACCTCAGCCTTTTATGTGGGCGGAGTGGTGATCACCTAATTCTCGCAGACCTGGCTGGGGGCTGTCTTCTCTTCTAATCTTACAAAAATGGTCTAGCAGCTCAGTCTAGACTTTGTGAATACATGGTATCTACTGGTTTTTGCTTGGTTTTTGCATCTGTGCCAAAATTCCAGAGCAACAGAGAGAGTTTTCTTTTTCTTTTCTTTTCTTTTTTTTTTTTCTTTTGAGACAGGGTCTCACTCTTTTCCCTGGGCTGGAGTACAATAGTGTGATCTTGGCTCACTGAAACCTCAACCTCCAGGGCTCAGGTAATCGTCCCACCACAGCTTCTCAAGTAGCTAGGATTACAGGCACACACCATCATGCCTGGCTAATTTTTTTGTATTTTTTCTAGAGATGGGGTTTCACCATGTTGCCTAGGCTGGCCTCAAATTCCTGGGCTCAAGTGATCCTCCTGCCTCAGCTTCCCAAAGTGCTAGGATTATAGGCATGAGCCACCACCTCCAGCTAAGAAAGAGTTCTTTTTGAAATCCTGTGACACTGGTGGATGCCGCAGCACCTCTGAATGCCTATGCCTCTGCTCCCTCTCATGGGCCCTGACTTCCATGCCCGACACATGCTAGGTATGCTGTGTATTTTCAGGCCTGTGTTAGCTGTTTAAGCCATTCTTTCTGTCTAGAATGCCCTTCCCATCCTCGAAAAAGCTTCTTTCTAAGACTTAGCTCAAATATTAGCTTTTTTGTACAAGCTTGCTAAACTCCCTTGGGGAGAGGGAATACTTATCCTAGCTGTGCTTACCCAATATTTAGGAATTACATAATGAAAATCTCAGGTTTCGGAGTAAGACAGACCATTTAGGTTTCAATTGGAGCTCAGCATGTTAGTAGCTCTGTGTGGCCTCAAAAAAGTTCCTTAATTTCTCAGTCTATTCATTTTAAAAAAATGAAGGAAAACTAACCTCTTATTATTTGAGGTTGTATACATATTAAATGAAATAATTTCTATAAAGTACAGAGTACAGTATCTTAATATAGTCACTACTCAATATGATAGGTAAGTACTTAATATGATAGTTGACCATTACTACTACTAACGGTGCTTGTACTACAACTACTTTTAGTTCTTGTGTTCTATTGCTATCACCTAAGAAATAATTAAACACAAATGCAACAAAAGGAAGTCTATTTCTACTTGTCTTTGACTTTTTATTCATTGCCACTTGCCAGCCACTAGCCTACATTCTTTATATATGCTATGCAATTTTGTTCTCTCAACTTCCCTATGAGGTAAGTATAATTATCTCTTTTTGACAGATGAAGAAATTAAAGTTCAGAGGAATGAAGTAACTTGTCCGAGTTCCCACAGCTAGCAAAGTGCAGAACCGAAAATCAAAATCTAGGTCTGCCTCCTATCGAAGCTCGTGCTGGTAACAACCACACTGCACAGGAGAGTCCACAGGCTCTTACTGCATATTTGCTCGATGTCCAGCTTTCACCAAATAGCATCACCTACTCTAGTGTTTCTGTGCCTGTTAATTCCAGCACAACTGTAACTCCAATGTGCTTTTATTCTACAAAAATTCCCTGATGTAAATATCATTCAAAATTTCCATGAGTTTCCTTTAAGTGTGGAGTAGGATAATCTTCGCAAGCCTTTTTGGTTTTAGGCTGAGAATTCCCTGAAAGAGCATCTTTATTTTCCTCTTCCTGAAAGTTTTTATATTAACCACCTGGCCATCCATCAAATCAACTCTTCCTCACAGTACTTGAGATTTAAAATGAACAGCTTGGGCCCAGCCAGGCAATTGCTGTGAAACTGTGTCATGCTCACTTAATATGTATGGTGCGTTCTCCCAGGAAGCCTGAAGTGCAAAGTGTTATTAATTTTCAGCCAGTGTCCCAGTTTTGTCACTGGCATAGCATTTTCTCCTTCTCTGTGCAAGGTACTAAATTTCAAGTGCAAAGGCTGAGCTGGAACTTGTGAGGCAGATGACAACAGATGATCCATTTTCCCCATTCCTGGAATAGTACAATCCTGCTACCTGTTTGCTTCCCACTGAGGCCCCAGACTCATCAGGGTACTTCTAAGTGACGTAGCAAACAGGAGACCCTGCTGTTAATCAGAAGCTCCTGTTTCTGTTTCTTTTCTTTTTCTTTCATTCTTTCTTTTTATTTTTTGAGACAGGGTCTCGCTAAGTCACCCAGGCTGGAGTGCAGTGGCACAATTTCGGCTCACTGCAACCTCCGCTTCCTGGGTTCAAGCAATTCTCTCAGCTCTGTCTCCCGAGTAGCTGGGACTACTGGTTTACTTGTGCCTGTTACCATACCTGGCTAATTTTTCTATTTTTGTAGAGACAAGGTTTCACCATGTTGCCCAGGTTGGTCTCAAACTCCCAGGCTCAAGCGATCCACCCAGCTTGGCCTCCCAGCTGCTGTTTCTTCACAGACCTGCAAGTTGCACTTTGATGCAAATCTTTTCTTTAGCCAGAATGCTGCTTACTACCAGTCCCAAAGATTGCAGTTCAATTTAATTTCAGGTAGAGAAAAACAAAACAAACAAACAAAAAAACAAGAACATCTTCTCTCTCCATCATGTGGATCAATTTAGAGACTCAGAGAAATAAATAATAAATGGTTCAGCTGACTTCCCACCAGAATTTTTGTTAATATGTATTGGCCAGTTTCAAAAGAAACAAGGTGCATGGGCTGGCTTATTGGTTGGTAACTGAGAGATGTACCAACTTAAAAGCCACAGAAGCTATATGTTTCCCGAAAATAATATTTGTATGCAATACCTCCATGACTAAAAACCCTACTGATAGTTTATTTTTCTTTTCAATTTGGGGTGGGGTAGGTGTGGGTATAGGGTATAGGTTGCTGCATATTGTCCCCCATTCATCCTTTATGAAAGACACAGGTGAGACAGTGCCTTTACCTTACAGCTTCTTCAGTTCTCCAGGCCATCCTCTTCATTTTCTGCTTCATGTACTTCAGCACAGGCAGGTGCTTCTTTAGCTCATTACATACTAATTATCTATTTACTGCTCTATGTCCTCACCTGACTTGTGTCTCCTTAAGGGCAGGGACGGTGTCCTACGCTTAGCCTTCCCAACACCTGATAGGTGTTCATTATCATATTTTTGTTTGTTTGTTTGTTTGTTTGTTGAGACAGAGTCTAGCTCTGTCACCCAGGCTGGAGTACAGTGGCACAATCTTGGCTCACTACAACCCCCACCTCCCTGGTTCAAGCAATTCCTCTGCCTCAGCCTCCCGAGTAGCTGGGATTACAGGTGCACACCACCATGCCCGGCTAATTTTTTTGTATTTTTAGTAGAGACGGTGTTTCACCATATTGGTCAGACTGGTCTCGAACTCCTGACCTCAGGCAATTGGCCTGCCTCGGCCTGCCTAAGTGCTGGAATTACAGGCATGAGCCACCGTGCCCATCCTATTATCATATTAATATATCCTTTCATAAAGTAATTTGAACTTTACAGTTGCATCATTATCAATATTACGTTGCAACAGTTTATAGTGTTGTCATACAGTTTAGTGTATTTCAGTTACTAAAATGCTTGGACTCAAAAAGAAATAAAATGTCAACATAAAAATAAAATGTGATCCACCAATTTATTCATTTGTTATTACTGATATTGAATAGTAAAGATAATCATACATGCAGATGTTATCTTTGGCTGTTCTGCCTCTCCCTTTTTATCCTATGAATGTGGAATAGCAATAATTATTCCTCAAAATTTTGGTAGTGAATAATGAGTGAAATTATATTAAATTCTTTGAGTTCTTAATCTGGCATTGAGTTTTTTCCATTCTGCAAGCCATCACACATACTAATCATGGAGTGGAGTGAGAGGTCTCGGTAAGTGGGGTCCTCAAGTGGGAAGGCAGGGTAATTAACTCTTACAAAGGCAGAGGCCACATCACCTTTGTTCAAGAGGCGATGTGGCAATAACAATAGCTCTTTACCTTAGAGAAACAGTCCTTGCATGATTTAGCTCCAAATATTCTTTCAGGAGGATCTGCTTCTGAGGATTAGTTTAATTTATTGTCAGTGCTGTTCAGGAAGCCTTTTCAAATCCACAGCTTAGACTTCCCTGCCACATATACACACATGCACACACACAAATACAATATATGCAAATATTTATATGCACACACAAGCACGTACGTACATACTCAAACACATAAACCACTTTCACTAATACATGCCTATATATACACACACATACATAGGCACATACATATATAATTACTCAAATGCACAAAATGTGCAAATATGAACGTACACAGCACACACACACATGGACATGCATCTACATTATTATGGACTATATGCTTATGTTCCCTCAAAACCTATATGTTGAAGCCTAATCCCTAATATGATGATTTTTGGAGGTGGGGTCTTTGGGAGGTGACTAGGTCATGAGGGTGGAGCACTCATGAATGGGACTAGTGTCCTTATAAAAGAGAACCCAGGGAGCTCTCTTGCTGTCTTTCTGCCATATGAGGATACAATGTGAAGTCAGCAGTATGCCATCCAGAAGAGGGCCCTCTCCAGACCCCTTAAACTTGAGCTTTCCAGCTGCCAGAACTATGAGAAATAAATTTCTATTGTTATAAAACACTCAAAGTTATGCTATTCATTATAGCAGCCCACGCAGATTAAGACATATAGGAACACACAAACACACACGTTTACATAAGTACATGCACACATGCATACACACCCACACAAATCACTGTAGGAGCTTTGCCTCAGTGCGTAGATTTTCTCCCATTCTTCTCCTAAGGTCCCTAGGAAAGTCTGGGATATGAAGAAGGAAACAGGATAGTGTTATTTACTCTCTGCCTTAGGAAATCTAAGAAAGGTTTGCCGGCATTTCCACTCCCATTTGGGGTGAGTTACCTGAAATCTCCAGACTAGCGGCTGTCAGGAAGGCTGTTCCTCCCTAGCACTGTGTGGTCAGGACTAATGTACCTCCTGGTAGCTGTGTAGCTTTGCTAGGCTAGCATGAAGATAAGCTAAGACCCAAGCTCATTCATCTGCAGCACCAGAATGAAGCCGCTGGGGACCGGGTCCCTGATGTAGTCTCAGTGAGCACCCTAAAAGCCCAAACTCATTTACATGTCGCCAGCAGAATGTACGCTTCTACATGCCACTGAGCTCCTTGCCCAAATATGTGGAAAACAGCTTAGACTGCAGTTTTAGTGACTTGAGCTTAATATAAATAGCTATTTTCATCATAGCAAAGGCTGTTAAGCATTAAAATTGCTTCCCAAGGGAGACTGTCAAATTTTACATAAAGGTATTTGAAAATAGGGCATATTTCTATTTATCTGGGATAGTGTCTGAGTGGATAAATGACCCAGATAGCCACTTAGTGTCTTTCTAAGCACTAACATTATCTGAAGCTTCCTAGAAAATCTCTCTCTAGCATGTGGGCAAAGTATTTAATGACCAAACCTATAGAAATAAAATCCTTGATTTAAGGTGATGTTCTCATGGTCTTTGATTAGACACTTTGATCATTCTAGATAGATCTTTGATCTATCATGGCACAGTGCTAAAGCCACTGATAGATTTCAAAGTTATTTTAAGACAGAGGCACAGACAATTAGTTTACAACTAGGAGCCGGCTGAAACCTAACTTCTAATGACAGTTACAGTATAGATGTTTTTGGCAAGTCCCTCCCTCTTTGCTTATTCTTATTGTCTTTGTTTCTCAGCAGGGAAACCTGATATCTTAAAGGCATTATTTGAAAAATTCATTAAATCCTATTTTTGTAGAGCTTCAAAGATTGATATATGTTGTATGCTTTCAAAAGATGAGTGTAATTTTATATTTTTGAGACTTGTCTGGAAGAAGAGTCATCCTTGAGAACAGAAAAGCAGTTAGAGCTTTTCTAACACTCAGCAGTCTGGGATGTAGCCTTTCTACGTCCTTCTCGGGAGAGGTGCCCTCATGACTGCAGCCACATTACGAGACTTTTTTCCTCTTCTGAGAGGAGCCTGAGCTATCACATGCATACCCTACCATATCTTGGGGCTGGAAGTTGCCATTCCTAAGAAACATGTATGGATTGGTTCAAAAGCAATGTGGCTCTTTCTACTATGTTCATGGGCAAACATGGAGTCTACGAGATGGATCCAGTCAAATGTACAGTGGTTTAAAGGGTAATTCCCTTAGAAAGCCTGAATCTGCAAGAAAGAAACAAATTATCCCAGAGAAGTTTCTGCAAAGAACACACCTCTCAAGCTCCTGCCTCGTTTGAACTGTGTCAGAAACTTCAGTCTAGCCCCTGGGAAGGTTGGTCCTTGCCTGCTGCAACCACCAGAGGCATAGAGGTAGAAGTCAGCCTTTGCGCCTGCTTTTCTTGACTTTGGAGAGGAAAGATGACCAACTCTTCTGTGCTCTACCCACCCATTCAACCAGCATTTCTAAACACTATTATGTGCTAGGCGCTCCTTGAAGCGTGTGCCTAATGAAATAGATACAAATGTCTACCCTTATGGAGCTTACATTCAAGTAAGGGAGAGAGACAATGATCAAGATAAGGAAAATATTATGTTAGATGGTGATAAGAGCTAAGGAGAAAACAATAAACAAGGTAGGAGGTTATGAAATACAGAGTTGGAGAATGAAGCAGGGTGTGTGTGTGTGTGTGTGAAATTTTAGATAGGATCTCTAAGCGAGAGACCTATTGGAAGTGAGGGGTTAGCCAAGTGGATATTTGGATAAAAATATGTGATCTGTAAACAAAGTTTTAAAAATAGCGAGGAGGCCAGTGTGGCTGGAGAAGATCGAATGTGGGGAAAGTGGAAGGAGATGAGAGCAGAGGGCCAACTGGGAGCTGGCTTCTGTAAGGCCCTGTAGTAGCTAGACTAGGCTGTGTTCTGAGAGAGCTGTGAAGCATCTGGAAGATTCTGAGCACAAGATGACCTGCAATTATCTATGGAAGTGTCTTCCCTAGAGGGACATGTCTGCCCTCGAACAGCACCAGGGTATACATTTGTAATTATTTTCATGTTTTAACAGGTGTTTATTAATTTTGAAATTAGAATCACTGGTGACTGAGATTCAGTGGAACCATCAGCTGGTGGTCCCTTAAATAATGGCACAGATTTCCACAGCTTTCTGAGCTGCAGCTAGGGTTAATCTTGCCTTGAAGTAAGTCTCGGATAGTTGCTTTCTCTTACAGATTCCACTCCGCGTTTCTCTTTACTCTCTTTTTAGTTCTTCCATTTCTTCCTTATTCCATAAGACCTTTTCCCAAACTTCCATCCCAAACTATACTTCCTTGTTAGAATGTGTTTTGTCAGAGTTAAACTACCCCTTCTCCCTCCTTAAAAAGAGCCCAGTGATTTTGTTTGTTGTTTGAGTCACAAGAATTAAAAGCCCGTCCTTGCTTCTTAAAATCCCTTAACCTTCCCTCTCCTCTTCTGTAAAATGGGTGTAACATCTGCCTCAGTGAGTTGTTAGGAGAAACAAATGAGATTTAGCCATTAAAAGAGTAAGGAAATTTCATGAAACTTTAAAAAAATTACTTTTTTTTGAATTTTATTTTTCCTTTTATTAAGTATTTTAACTATAACCCATTTTTTGTTTCTTTGTTTGTTTCTAGCTTTACGGTCTGCCAATACAAGAACATCATCAATCTAATATAAACAGTTTGGTCAAATGTCTTTGGGACCTATCTATTGGGACCTATTACTTGGAACTTATTCATTACTATTATAATTAATAGTATTCTTTTGGAAAATATGTCACTGTATTACATTCGTGTGTTAATTATGAATGCAATTCGCAAATCTGTGATAAAAGTTACACTGCACCAGACACTCCAGACACAGGGCTAAAGAGGACTGATATTGCCACACATGAAGTATTTATTACAACAGGAATAGAGTCATGTAACAAGCAAGTGCAAGCAATTGTGCTTCTTGGTAGCACAAATACAGAACCATGCAGTATTACAGAGGTGCCTAAGGTGGGAGCCTTAAGAGAATCTGAACATTCTGACGTTGAGAGACAATGCTTAGAGGTATTTGTTGTTGTTGCTGTTGCTATAAAAATCTTCCCCTTTCATGAACATTTTTTCTTTACTTGTTTTATGTGTTTGTTTGATTCCCTAATTTAGGCTTTAAAATGTGCTGACTTTGTAGTCATAATTATGGTACACTTTTCAAAACTGTCAATGCGGGTGACCAAAACCAATCCCTACCCTTTCACAGGCCTGCCACAATCCTATTGATAGCGGCAACTGCCAGCTGAAGGTTTTGGATCTTGTGATTGCGATGGAAACTGGCACGATCAATCCACTTATTTACTAAATTACCCGAGCTTCCTCTACTGTAATTCCCCCCGCCCCCCGCGACACAGAGTCTCGCTCTGTCACCAGGCTGGAGTGCAGTGGCCCGGCATGATCTCAGCTCACTGCAAGCTCCGCCTCCTGGGTTCAAGCGATTCCCCTGCTTCAGCCTCTGGAATAGCTGGGATTACAGGCACACGCCACCACCCCCAGCTAATTATCATTATTATTATTTTTGTATTTTAGTAGAGAAGGGATTTCACCATGTTGACCAGGATGGTCTCGATCTCCTGACCTCGTGATCTGCCCTCCTCTGCCTCTCAAAGTGCTGGGATTATAGCCTTGAGCCACCACATCCTCTACTGTAATTTTACTTGCCCTCTGTGGGGTAAATATTTTCAACATGCTTTTTGGTACTGCAGTAAATCACATTCTATCCTCAAGGATGAAAAGCAGGAAGATTCTTAAATTATTCATTAGAATAGAGTTTCTTCCCAAACATCCATGCAAGTTTAAAGGCTCCTATTGACTATGTATTAGAAGCACTTTTTTTGTTTTGTTTTGTTTTTTGTTTTTTACTGAAATGATATTATTGGCTCTACAAACAAATGAAACCCAATAATGGGTTTCTCTATTCTTGCTGGTCTTTTCCTTCTTAAAAGAATCATGTGGTCATTCCCTATTTGAAAAAAAAAGAAAAAGACATTGAAATGCCGCAATGCCTGATAAGGAGAATCTGCAACACTTGGACATCTTGTGTATAAGAAAAGATTCTTATCCTTATGCTACTGTCATGGAGCTTGGATATTTACAAACCCACCGCTTTTGACAAGCTTGTGGGAATTTACATAGTCTCACACCGCCCCTAATTTATGGCAGAATGTGTCTCACATTTGTAATATTCTCAGAGCTCCTCAGGATTCTAACCTCTCTAACTAGAGACAGTTTCTGAGCAGGCAAGAAGGAAAAAGGCAAAAACTGATTGCATCTTTTGTTCCCTTTTCAAAGCCAGATCTCGAAATTCCCAAGAATCCTTAAAGTTGGAGACGTGTAGCTAATGGAATTCTAGTCAATCCACATATTTATGTGTTTGGAAAGTGGCTGTTATCAGTTCTTCTTAACCATGTGCACAATTGTCAGGGCCCTTCCAGGCAGCCACACCTGACGAAAGCTGTGATTGCCCTAGATTTCCACTAGAGACCTCTAGCTGATCACAGGAGCCTGGAAAGCAGCTCTCATTACTGGGCGTTTCTCTAGAAGCAGCAGAGGATAAGAGTTTGCCAGTTGCCCCTGGGAGAAGGTGGACTTTACCATCAAAGGAAAATAATTCTGTATAATCTTTCTCTCTCTCTCATTTTTTTTTAAAGCAAATTGAGGCTTATTCAAGTAGGTATATTGTGAAACACTGAAGAGGAAATAATTTCTGTATCTTAAAGCTATGGCATACAAAAGACAAAATAGAGATTTTTATAGATTGAAAGGCCCCTTCTCTAGGGGGCTGTTCATACTGATATTTGGAGGCCAGCCTCAATTCTCAGTGTTTGAGAGCTTCTCCTGCCAGGTATGAGGGAGAATGAGTTTACTCACAGTCTGAGAGCTTCTAGGCATTATTGTGAAGCTGAACAAAGTGCTCCCTGTGCCCCACCATGCCCCAGCCTTTTACTGCAGCCCCCAATATGTGAAGAATGGTAGCCCTCCAGGTGCATACCACCTTCAATGCCAGGCCTATAGCTGTAATCCATGCAACAGAAACAGATGGGATATATCTGTAAGGAGAGACTGGTAGATGAAGTTTCACCATTTTTCCAAAAATGCAAAACACATTAATCTCCATTTGCCTTTGAATAGTCTGCAATAGAAACAGAGGACCAAAAGGGAAAATAATCTCCCCTCCTTTAACCTGTGCCCCTGTGAAAAATTGTGATAGCTTGTATTTCAGAAACTGAGTGTAACTAATTTTGCCCTCTATCCATGGTCTTCACTACACAGCAGCATTAGAAAGAGAATCAAAATCGGATCAGATCAATGAGTCTATAAAGCCTTTTTTGGAATGTATTGCCAGCCGTGAGTTGATCAGTTTCTCCAGAGACGCTCTAATATCCAGTTTTCTCTGGGGCAATTGTAGATCCTTTTGCATTCATTTTTAGGAAAAATCTTGTCATTCTTTTAGGTAGACTGTCATTTGTTCATTCTTTTATTCATTTGTTTATCAAATGCCTATGCTGCTCCAGTTGCTGTGATTTGCAAAGAAAACACAAATGATGATATACAGGGCTTGAGTGGGAGTTCCTAACATCGGATCCATGGATTCCTAAACGTGAACGACTACTTCAAGATGTCTGTAATCCTCCTAAGATGTGTGTGTGCTTTAACTATGAGAAAAATCCAAGATTTAGAAAAATCTTTAAAGGGGTTGATGTAAAAACCATTGTAGAGGCTGACAGTTACACGAGCAAGTAATCAGAAGACTACATTAGAATTGTCATATAGTAAAGATACAGTATGTACAGTGCCACATGAGGTCACGGGTGAAGTTTTCTCAATTGTCACTGATGACAGAGGTCAGGGAAGGCTACAGAGAAGGTAGCATTTGTGTTATATGTGAAGGATGAGTAGGAAGTGGCAAGATGACTTGAAGGGAGGGTAGATGAAAGTCAGTGTGCTCTGAGGGGCAGTTCACCTCCAGGGTCTGAGGCCACCCTGCAAGTTGGAGCATGATTGGAATTTTCTCTCCTGCAACCTGACAAATGGAGCGCGTTTTGCCATGAGTCAACTGTTACAGGAAAAGGAATTCCACAGGCATGCCCTGGCTGACCGCAAATGGCTGAGAGCACATGTGAGTACAGAATGCCCAAAGGTTGGTGTGGAATAATCAAAAGGATTCAAATGCTTGGTGCTGTACCAGAGTTGCAGGAGGCCTCGCCTCAGCACTGTATTGCTGCTCTTACTCTCCAACCTGCACTGGAGAGGAAGGTCAACTATAGTAGACGGAGCTCTGCACCAGGTCCAGAAAGCAGACCTTGATTCTGCAGCTGACCATCTTCCTGCTCACTTAATTCCACCAGCCTCCACTTCCGCTTCTGCACTTAACAGTTACATTTATTGAGGGCCTCTATATCCCAGCCACTGTGCTGGGTGAATTACCTGCCTAGTTTCATTTTATTCTCCTGACACCCTGCAAAGTAATTTTCATTTTCCAAATAGGGAAAATATACTCAGAAAATTAAAATAATGTGAAAGTAGTCATGCTGCTATAATGTGCTGATACCAAGAGAACCACAGGCTCTACTTCCATCTTGATAATTCAGCTGGGTTATTAATGTCACCATCTTAAGGCTATTGATTTATCAGTGAAACGAGAGGTTAGTGTAATTTAACATGGTTTTGCAGACCTAGGATACTGCATTGGGCATATATTGCTTATCTGGGAAGTTATAGATGTGAGTTTGTCTACAGGAGTGCCAAATTTTGATGGTAACGATAGTTTAATTTTAAACTTACAGGATACAGGTTAAGATTAAGCTGTCTCTTTCATGTGAATCTCATCACTGAGATCTGATTCCACCTACAAAGGTAAGAGAATTTGAAGTAAGTAGCAACTAGTCTTCTCAAAATGTTCCAAATTGCAAAAACAAGTCTGGATTTTAATCTGAGAATTGTTACTTTATCAGGATCTATCTATAAAATATACCATTTGACCATAACAAAATAAATTATAAGTTGGGTGTTTGTTTTTTAAGAAAAAGCACTTCATCAGCCTAATTGATAAATATTGTCTTATTCCATGGTGGGCTGAAGACAATAAAAGCAGCAAGACATTTTTTTTATATGAACTAAAACTATGGCTTTGCATTTACAAAGAAACGTTCAATTCTTATGCTAGAATTTTAAAATCTTTTCTCATTTAAAAACATATCTAGCATATCATTGAATATAATACTCAATAATTTTTCTTTACATATTTTTAATTTGCGTATCCAATATATTTTAGTTATCTGTGCAGCAAGTGCTATAACCTAAGAAATGAACAGTCAAAAATGCAATCTTTGATAACATCTTTAGCAACTTGAATTATTTTAAATGAAGAGGGGATTTCTATATGTAGAATGCATAAAAAACCTTTAAACTGAGCAATTGTTTGCAGAACTTCATAAATACTAAAGAATTCTGGTCATTATATTTCTTCCATATTAAAAATACACTGTAGCCATATTAAAAGATACTTCTAGGTGCTGTATTTCCTAAACTGTATATCTAAACTCGAACAGTGTATGCATTCATTATAGCATGTTATAGAACTATCTTTCTAACAAGAATATCGATTACCTAAATCCAATTATGATTTTTGGATATTGTGATGTAATGCAGTGAATTGACCTGCTGTTGAGTAAGACTGACTTCAGTAGTAATTCATTTAACTTTAAAATGACAGACCCCAAAAGTCCCCGATGATATTGTCAGGCACTATGCTTTAAGACAAGGCAGTTGACAGGATATTTTTCTTTCCTGAGATTTGCAAGTCTCTCTAACTTTCAGAAAAATAAAAAGCAAGTAGGTGGATATAACTCTGCTACCCTACCTATTTAGTTAAAAAGTAAAAAACCACCCAGTCACTCAGTTGAAAACACAGATGCTTGGCATTCTCTACTCAAGTTATCTGAATTTGTAATTTAAATTTTCAATTTCAAAAGAAAGAACTGTGTCTCAGGTTCCCAGAAAGCCAGCTCTGAGATGGAGTTTGCCATGCAGGAAGTTTACTGTGGAGTGTCCCTGGGAACAGCCCCTATTCAAGGGAAAGGAAGGAAGCAGGGCTGGAGACAGGAGGAAGAGGAAATGTGTGTGATACAGTCACTATGGGCACCCTTGCCTACCGTAGGGAAACTCGGAAGATAAACGACCCTTCAGAGCTGATCTGAGTTGAGGTGGAATGGCTGGGATATTAAACTCCCATGCAGATTAGTCATTGGATGTGGGTCACCTGGGAAGGCGACCTGACCTTGGGCAAGGTGGCCCTCTTCGGCAGAGATAATCCTGGAAGTGGCTGACAGGGGAGGTTGTCCCTCAGCAATGCTCCTAGTCACTAAAGGAATGAGTACTTCAGTCCTAAAGGGGACTCTGGGTGACATCACAGCATCCATCACAGGTTGACGTGCAGAAATATGTAGTTATCTAATGTTACTTATGTGCAGTCTAGATACTTATTTCTTATTTGTAAATTTGTGACATCTTTAGTTTTCTTGTATTTCCTCAATAATATTGCCAAATACAGAGGTATAACCTTTTGGACACTAACAATATCATAACAAGAAATTTATCAAATGTGATACATACCTTCTTTGTACTGTGTGGAAAATATTTCCGTTATGCCATTTTGGAATGCTGTAGGTATAAATTTGTGATTCTTGTGAGTCTCTTATTATAGAAACAGCTTGGGCTTGCAATGACAACATGCTTCCTTTGCTATTTCATTGTCCTCTCATATTCTATTCTAATACCCCATGATAAATCCTTAATATCATTAATTTAATCTTTTTTTATCTATACTTCACCTTTAAAAGGTGATTAGAGGTTATGGGAATAAATATAGTACAGAAGTCAAAATAATATTATATTGGCTGGGCACGGTGGCTCACACCTGTAATCCCAGCATTTTCTGAGGTCAAGGCAGGTGTATCACCTGAGGTCAGGAGTTTGAGACCAGTATGGCCAACATGGTGAAACCCTATCTCTACTAAAAGTACAAAAATTAGCTGGGTGTGGTGGCATAAGCCTGTAATCTCAGCTACTCGGGAGGCTGAGGCAGGAGAATCGCTTGAACTCCGGAGGCGGAGGTTGCAGTGAGCTGAGATCACAACACTGAACTCCAGCCTGGGGGACAGAGTGAGACTCTGTCTCGCAAAAATAAATAAATAAATAAATAATAAATAAATAATAATAATAACTATCATCCACCAAAAGCTTACTAGGTGACAGGCACCAAGTGCTTTAGATAGCAGTTTATTAAAGTCTCTTTTAGAAATGATGAGGTGGAGCCTATGAGAAACTAAGTAGCTTCCACCCGAAAGTAATGACTAGTGAGTAGTAGAGATGGATTCACACCTAGAACCAAAACTCCCTTATCTGCTATGCTTTACTATGCCAACACAGGTAGATAGGTACAGATATGTTGTTTCAATCATTCCACTGAAATATCCCAACACTTTTGATATCATTAAATACTGCTGAAAAATTTTAAGGGAGGCAAAAGAAAATCACATGATTTACAACATTTTTCATGTCTATGAAAATACATTTTGTTTCTATGTAAGAACTGAATTATTCTGTTCTCTGATGGGCCATTGAATTTATTTATTCATTCACTGAATCTCTCATTCATTTAACAATTATTTGCTGGGTACCTATTATGCCCCAGGCACTTAAGATTCACCAAAGAACAAAATGGACCAAATGCCCAGTTCGTGGAGTTAAATTCCAGTGGAAGGAAAGAGATGATAAATGAGATGGAGAAAGAAATAGGTGAAGGATAGGGAGATTAGGAGTGGAGACAGTTGCTGCTTTACATAGGAAGGCCAGCATAGGCTAATCTATGATCCAAGACAGAAGGGAAGAGAAGTATATAGCCCCACAGATACTTAGAGGAAGAGCATTCCAGCAGCCGGAAGACCCAGTGCGTGGTCAAAGATAGGAGTGTGTACATTGTGTGCATGGAGAAGGCTGATAGTACTACAGCAGAGTGAACCAGAAAGAATTCCTTTCCATTATTTTTAAAGGCTTTCCTTTAAAGGTGAAAAAAAAAAAATCAGTCAAAAGACCTGCTCAAACTTTCTTCAGCCCAAATTCTTCAGCAAAAGCTTGGGTCTATAACAGACCCAAGTTCACATCGGAGATGGAAGGCAGGATAGACTTGAGCAACTGCTTCTAAGAGCAGTGGAACTGATGCATGGCTATTCACATGTGAAGTTTTGTTTTTCTCAGAAGGGCATGAGCTGTCCTACTCTTTAGGAGAATGTGCAGACATGATTGCAAACAGGGTACAAATGCTGGTCCATGGAGCAAAGTCTTGGGAGAGTTTACTGACCCAACTGGGTGCATTGAAAATGTGCTCAGGGAGTTATTATGTCATGATCTGCAGATTAAATCCTCCCTAATTATGCATTGATGAAGCAAAGAAGAATTCCACCACTCCTCTGATGATGAGAATTTGGGCTCTTGGAAACATTCTCGAAGACTTCAGTCAGTCTTGCTCTCTTCTTTCCAATCAGATCAGAAGGGGACACATTTGGGAAAAGTTCTCAATTCCGATGATTCTTTCTCAGCAAGATTGGATAAAGTTAGGAAAGAAAGCAAGGGGCTTGGTTAAAATCAGTGAGGATCAACTTGTTGTATTAATGCAATGTCAAATATTTGTTTGGCTTTTTGTGTATGATACTGTTAAATTTATTTGATTATGCAAACTTTATTTATTTATAAGAAAAATGAATGTAAAGATACTAAATCTGTTACAGAATGAAACCAAATCATGTCTCTTAATATTTATACAAGCAGTGGAAGAAAATCTCTCTGATGTCCTTGAATTTACACTATGTTTACATTTCTTTCTTTGAAGCTGTAATGAAATCTGGCATATAGATTCTAACTGTGTTTATGCAGAATAACTTGAGTGAGATTTAAGGTCTAAAAAGAAAGTGGGTGTGGAATATTTAAAACCCAGAATCAAAGGCATCTCTATTTACAATAACTTTCAGCTATATAAAAACATTAAGAAAGATTATTTCAATCCATCTTTTATTTAATAAAATATTTCATCATTGATCTAAAATCAGAATATTCTTTCCATTGGTATGGATCAAAATAAATTCAAAGATGTGATACATTCTAATAAATAATGGGGTTTTTAAAAATGGTTGTTAATTAGAACAAATAACAAAAGAAACTTCTTTTATAACTTAATTGTAATTTTTCTTTTTTCTGATTATAAAAATATTAAACAGTTATTTTAAAGAATTTGGAAAATACAGCAATTTGCTTAGAAAAGAAATTGTAGTTGGGTGTAGTGGCACGTACTCATATTCCCAGCTACTCAGGTGGCTGAAGTGGGAGGATTGTTTGAGCCCAGGGGTTCAAGTCCAGCCTAACCAACATAGCAAGACCTTGAAAAGAAAGAAAGAAAGAAGTAAAGAAGGAAAGAAGAAAGAAAGAAAGAGAAGAAAGAGAGAAGAAAGAAGAAAGAATTAAAAATTTCATTAATATACTACTCAGAAATAATTATCAGCATTGTGATACACTACAAATAGATATCTTGGGAAATTATACATGTTTGTATATTGCATCAAAACTGAAATAATAACATGAAATAATTTTGTTTCCTAATTAGGTTTTAATTATATTTATAATAAAAAAATCGATTACCAAAGGATTAAAAGTAAAAGTTCTCTGACCCCAACCTTGACCTCTGTTTCCCAAGGTAATTGCTGCTGATTGTTGTATATTTGTTCCAATTTGACAGAGATATTACAATTGTATCATCCTACAGAAAACATTCACATTGTATGTTTGTCATCATGTATCTCATGGAGAATCTTAAAAATCAAAGAGATTAGCAGGGTTTATATCATATAAACAAGTACGATAAAGGACTCTTTTTTTGTAAGGCTTTCTCAACATGTAATTTTTAAGTTAGGGTATTAAGTCAATGATATCAATTTGACACATTTCCAAGTCCATACACTAGAGTCTGTTTCCACATCCTAGAAGATAACACGTAGGTAGGTAACTCTCCACTTACCAGATCGAATCAGTCATCTCAAAAGCCAGCCTATTCCACACAGTATTGCTCTACCAAATCCCTGCCTCTTTCCTACCCCACCACTCAAGAACTGATGTGCTTTCAGGTAGAGGCCATGACCATTTTTGCCTTGGCCTTCACTGGATCCCCTGTCTTCTATTTTATCTGTGCAATGAGATGCAATGCTTCTCTGTGTTTATCTTTCCAGGCTTTAAAAATCCCTTCTGTGCATAAGTTGGTCATCACTAGTATTAAATTCCTTGGTTTCAAGTTTCAAATGATAAAAACTTTTCTCTTTCTTAAATTCCTGTTTTCAATTTCTTGTTACAGTCTTAAATACTTGGCATCCGACGGGAGACAAATGCTCATTCTACCCTAATATTATATCTTCACTTTGCTCGAAATCAACTGTTAATACTTCCAAAAAACAGCATTCCACAACATTTTGTGGCTAGGAATTCCCCAAGTCATACAGCACCCTGCTGCTTTCTAATAAGGATATAAATTTCAGATCCTTCTTACTATTAAATCTTGGTGCAAGTTCATTCAAAGAAAGTTTAGGCTAGTTAAAAAATTATGTCCTTTAACTTAATTCCCCAGTACCTATCCATCTGTGATGTAATTGATCATGAATGGTTTCCATTGGCATACATTTCAACTACCAACATGCCTATTTTGAGGAGCTGTGTTCCACTCTCTTGAAGTGCCTTGGGTTGTGCTACAAGGATTCCTAGTAAATGCTTGTGATAATAAAATAAAGTCTTAATTAGGATGCTAATATGCATAGCAATTGCTATTATATCAGCTTCCTTTGGTGGATAGAAATGGTATTTCATATCACTTATCCAATAGCATGTGTAATTATTCTGAAAACTCCTAAAATTCCTGAAATTTATTCTTTCTTCATTACTTCTTCATGTTCCACCTCTTCTCTCTCCTATGATATATATTATATGTGTTGTAGATACTTTAGTAATTTCAACCTCTATTATTCCAGTCAAACATCCCAACTGAAAGAAAGGTAAGGAGATGAATGCCCTCTGGTCCTGAATGATATGTAAGAAGAACCTAGCTTTGTAGCTTAAATTCCCCAAAACAAACAGAAAATGAGCAACTCCATGAGTACTGAGATTTGTACAACTTTTATCATAACCTAAAGTGACTTGAGTAATTGTGTCCCAGGCCAAAGAAGGCTTCTACTCATTACTAATTCAATAAGTATGTTTAAAAATAATAAACTAATATATTTAAAAATAGTAATAAGTAAACAAATGATTTCAAGCCAATCTCAGTATGATTAACTGAATACAAATTATAAAGAAGCAAGATGGGAGGCTGAAAGAGGAGAATCCCTTGAATCCGGGAGGTGGAGGTTGCAGTGAGCCAAGATCGCACCATTGCACTCCACCCTGAGCAACAAGAGCAAAAATCCACCTAAAAAATAAAAAATAAAAATAAAAATAAAAATGAAGATCAGTCATGTTTTCTGGTTCTGCGGGATGAGGAGAGAATACAAACTTACACTGACAATTTTATTTTTTAGGATTTCCAAAAGATAGAGGCAAAATTAAGCCTAGATTGAGTTCATGGTAAGTAGAAATAAAAACAACCTAAAGATTTCCCCTGATATAGTCAAAGCATACTTTATCAATACATAGTTCTGAGCTAGAGAAATCTTTTACAGATTTAAAAGATGGGTAGCCACACACTTTAAAAAATTTTCCTCTAATGGGAGCTGTATCCTCTTCTCCACCTGTGGCATCTTGACCCCTCTCCACTTCAACTAAGGCTGGATTTTGTCTACTCCCTTTCTTCTCTAGCGATCACAAGAGCTCACCCCCAGAGAAAAATGTCAAGTCTAATCCATCCCACTGAGATCTCATCTTAAAAACGGCAATAAAACAAATAGTCATAGTGTAGAGAACATGTATTAAATGATCTGTATTCACTAACTTGTTTCCTTCAGGTTTACAAGTGAAAGCAAAGCATACTTTACCAATACATAGTTATAAGATACAGAAATTCGTTTTCACAATGGGCCATTTTCCCCCATTTCCTCCTTTAAACATCCTACTTCTTAATGCTCCCTGCATTCTCCTCAAGCTGTCAAGTTTAATCAAAACTTGCTCTGATGGAAAAATTTTCTATGCATATCACTTCTGCATAAGAGAATGGAAATAGTTTAAAGTGGCGGTCCCCAGTCTTTTTGGCACCAGGGACCGGTTTCATGGAAGACAATTTTTCCACGGATGGAGGTTGGGAAAGGTTTCAGGATGAAATTGTTCCACCTCAGATCATCAGGCATTAGTTAGATTCTCATAAGAAGCATACAATCTAGATCTCTCGCATGTGCAGTTCACAATAGGGCTTGCGCTCCTATGGGAATCTAATGCCACCGCTGATCTGACAGGGGGTGGAGCTCAGGTAGTAATGCTCGCTTGCCTGCTGCTCACCTTCTCCTGTGTGGCCTAGTTCCTAACAGGCCATGGACCCACACCAGTCTGCGCCCTGGGATTTGGGGACCCCTGGTTTAGAAGATCACCTATTCCAGGGGCATTTGCACTGAATAACCGAGTGCTATATATTTTTTAAACTTAATTTCAATTTTTTTAGAGACAGGGTGTTACTCTGTTGCCCAGGCTGGAGTGCAGTGTTGTGATTCATAGTTCACAACAGCCTTGAACTTCTGGAATCAAGCAATCCCCCTACCTCAAGCCTCCTGAGTGGTGGGGACTACAGTTGTGTGCCACCATCCGTCTAATTTTTTTAATTTTTTTTTTCTTTTTAGAGACAGGATCTCATTATGTTGACCAGACTGGTCTTGAAGTCCTGCCCTGAAGCTATCCTCCTGCCTTGGCCTGTCAAAGTGCTGGGATTCCAGGTGTGAACCCCAGTGCAACTTTAGCATTTATAAAATAGTTCAAATTCATTGAATTTTAGAAATTCTTACAATCTTCTGTGGTAGGTATTAGTAACTTCATTATACAGATGAGCCAATCAGAGCATAAACAGGTCGGTGCCTTGCCCCTACTCACAGGCCTAAATAAGTGGCAGAGCCCGAGTCTCAGCATACCTTTCATTGAAATCTTTTCTCTTAGGGCACCAGGTGCCTTTAAAAGAGCTTAAAGTATGAGTGTAAGTGAACAGCCCTATGCAAGAGAATTTCAGGTACATAAGATTTGATGAAAAGGGAAAGGCAAAACTTTCTGGAATCTATCAGATTTTGGTCCATTGTATTTAACTGAATTGTTGAAAATGTGTCTTTACAAATATCCACATATAATTGTCTGATATTAAGGTTATGACCAAAGGATTCTGATACTCCATTTGACGTATAAGAGGAATTCTGTGGGGTATCTGCTTGAAAAGACTCTTCACGTTAGAACTTTTAGCCAGCAAGTCATATTGAAGCCTGCTGTGCTTCTTAATGCACAAACAAAACAAAACTAAACTAAACTAAAAAACCCGCTCCAGCCTAATTTTGTTTTGCTCTTTTCTCTCCCTTTCCCAGTGTTGCTTTTTGACTCTATACTGCCCTTGTTGTGCTTGCATGAATCCCTCCTGCTCAGCCTTTCAAGGAAATGATGAATGGCTTCCTATCTTGCTCATCTCACTCTTCTGCTTCCCAATAGCTGCTAGAAAATAATTCAGCACCAGTTGACTTTTCAGTGTGTGTGTTATGGACTGAATGTTTGTGTCCCCCCAAATTCATATGTTGAAGTCCTACTCCCCTTGGGGTGGTATTTGGAAGTGAGACCTTTGGGAGGTAAATTAGATTTTAGGTTTAGATGAGGTCAGTGGCCCCCGTGATGAAGTCAGTGGCCCCTTATAAAATGAAGAAGAGGCTTTGCACGGTGGCTCACACCTGTAATCTCAACACTTTGGGAGGCCGAGGCGGGAGGATCATGAGGTCAGGAGATCCAGACCATCCTGGCTAACACGATGAAACCCCGTCTCTACTGAAAAATAGAAAAAATCAGCCGGGCGTGGTGGCGGGCGCCTATAGTCCCAGCTACTCGAGAGGCTGAGGCAGGAGAATGGCGTGAACCCGGGAGACGGAGCTTGCAGTGAGCCGAGATTGCTCCACCGCACTCCAGCCTGGGTGACAGAGCGAGACTCTGTCTCAAAAAAAAGGAAGAAGAAGAGAGATCAGAGTGCTCTCTCTCTCTCGCTCTCTCGCTCTCTCACTCTCTCTCTCTCTCTGCCATATGAGGACAGAGCTAGAAGATAGTCCTCCATAAACAAGTAAGAGAACCATCACCAGCAATGGAATCTACTTCCAGTCTCCAGAACTGTGATAAATAAATATCTGTTGTTTAAGCCATCTAGCCTATGGTATTCTATTATAGCAGCCTGAGCTGACCAACACAGTATGGTTTGTAGCTAGTCTGTGTGGTTGTACCACACCCCTAGTACCTTTCAGAAACTACTGTTGTACGTGACATTTTCTATTTATGCAGCTTTGCAGTGTTCAATTCGCCTTGGCTAAATATACAGTGACACTTTGGACACTGTAGTACATATTTCATATACTAAGATACTGTTTATTTGACTATTCATCTAATAATAATTCATTATATTCCACAGTTTTTACCTTAAAAGATTGTAGTGCCAAACCTGAACTGTGCAATATTTTTTAAGTCTGTGTAATTTTAAAATGCTGCATTTGCACTGCATTTTAATTATAATTTTTACCCAGTTCTTGCAAGCGTGATTGAGGCAGCTGAATATTTTATTTTAAGCCCTGAAACTAAGATAGGGCTTAGTGATGTCTTCAGTGATCATCGTAGGGAAAGGGATATTTGCAGTAGAATATCCAGGACTACTGTGCAGGCCTGTGGGTTATAGCTTGACCCACTTACTTGCAGTTCTCTCACTAGAAAAGGAAGTCCTCCCTGCTCAGGAGTTTGGCAGAAAGCCCAATGAAACTACTTCTGTTTTTGGTGAGAGCAACTGATCTGTGAGGAATTTTTGAATACAGAGGAGAGAAATAGGTCATTTTCCAAGGTCCCAGTAACTATAGGAACATGGAAAGACAGCATTTTGGAATATGTATGCAGGGCATCAGGGAGCATGAGCTATGTGGCTGGATGCCTGGTGGGAATGACTGTCAGAAGTTTCATTTACAGGCTTCTGCAGGTTTCACAGAGAATCATTAAATATTATTTTTTCAAGACTGAAATGAGATAATAAAAATATGTTGACCTAAACACTGCCTACCAATTTTCTATTTCTATGTATTGCCTCTTATGCTGCAAGATTAAAAATAAAATAATAAGAAAAAAATAATAGCTTGTATGTATTGAAGACCTAGGATGGATTAGGTACAGATTTAGGCCTTTAATATTTTATCTAATTAATCCCTCACAGAATCCCACAGATTTGTGTGCCTATTTGATATATCTAAGATGAAGCATAGACTTACAAAAAATAGTTTCTGGGCTGGGCACGGTGGCTCATGCCTGTAATCTCAGCACTTTGGGAGGCCGAGGTGGGTGGATTACCTGAGGTCAGGAGTTCAAGACCAGCCTGGCCAACAAGGTGAAATCCCGTCTCTACTAAAAATACAAAAATTAGCCGAGGGTGGTGGCAGATGGCTGTAATCCCAGCTACTCAGAAGGCTGAGGCAGGAGAATCACTTGAACCCTGGAGGTGGAGGTTGCAGTGAGCCGAGATTGCACCATTGCACTCCAGCCCGGGCAACGAAGCGAGACTCCATCTCCAAAAAAAAAAAGAAAAATAATAGTAACAGTAACGATTTCTGAAGTTCACATAACTATGCCATAGAAATGAGATTTAAACCTGACTCTGTTTAATTTAAAGCCAAATCCAAGAGCAGAAACATTTGGCATAACTAATATATTGCATTCCCTATTCCCACATAGATTTTCATCCTTATAGGTGTAATAAGTTTCTCAACAAGCCAATTAACTTATTTTCATAGGTCAATTTTATGATTCATTTCAGGTTCTAGGAGTAAGCTAGGAGTTATTTCTATCACCTACCATAATCAAAGCATGCTCCTCACCACCATCTTTGCCATAATCCCAAGAGGTCATATGCTTCCCCTATTCAAACTAGACCTGCTTACACCAATCTCATTTGCAAAACGGAATTTATGTTCATTATCAGTCATATCTGTTAGACTGCAAGTATACAAATGAACAATTTTTGAAATTTGTTTATATTCTATTATATTCTTAGAGTAAGCTCATGTTTGGTGGCCAGGTGATAATTACATATTTTTCAGTACACCTTCAAGATCTATCTAATTCAGTGTCCAATTTCTCTTTATTCCATGAGCTCTTTAGGTCATATTTGCTAAATTTCAGATTTTAATATCCAGTTTCATTTTTATATAATTTAACAATGCTTCAAACTCAATACTGAGGTGAAACCACTGGTATTTATGAAAATTGCGTTCTTGCATTAGCCTATTCAAAACCCCTCAGCACTGAGAGATAAAATTTCAGTCTAAGTTGGTTAGCTCCATTTGATTTATGAGTGCCAAATCCTAGTCTTTGGCACAATTCCCTGGTATGAGAACTTAATACAGAGCCTCACCCATAAGCCAGACAAATGAGTCTTCTGTTTAGGATATAACATATATCTAAAGCAATGCTTCTTAAACATTTTCATCTTGTGGGCTATCATCCAGGCTTTGTGGTTGCTACTAAAAATCCTGTCATTAAAGTGACTTCTTGAGCAGCAGGCACAATAATGGACTGTTCCATCCTTCTGTGGATGAAAGGCAATTTCATCTAGTACTTAAAGAAACAAAAAATGTTACAAACATGTGAAAGAGAAGGTAGAGTAATATCTACTGCTTTATTTGACAAATCTTGAAATCAAACTTATATTTGCGTTTATACTCTCCAAGTTATACAGATTAGGTGTGATAGATACAAAGTGCAGAATGTAAAAGGAGATTGCCTTACTCCACTGTAACCTGTTATTATTACTATTTCTTAAAAATCAGTATCTAAGAAAAGTGCAAAACTCGGTTACTTGTGGCAAAAGGCCTTGGCCGGGCTTGCCTATAAAAAGCCCTTCAGTGGACATTCATAGAGCATTGTTGGGTGCAGATCAGGGGAGGTTGCTCAGCACTGGCAGAACAAACATTCCAAGTTTTGGAGCCTGAATATACAGCCTGGGTAGCATGCTAAGTAGTAGTTCTATTGCCTGATAAGTTATTTCTGGATGTCAATGTGCCCTGAGTATAGGAGACAGTAGTGCTATAGTTATCTGACTTTGTGGACTTCTCCCTCCAGCCAGGCTTCCAAGACCACCAATACAAGAAAACACAAATGAGACAATGGGGCTCATGCCCATCCACTTACATCTTTACCCTGTGTAAATCCTTTATATTCCTTAGCTGATTTTGGAATGAAGAAAAGTAAAAGCAACATTGAATTGAGTCCAAGTCATCATTCTTGCCCATCATCATCTCATGAGCAGACTTTGAAATCTGACCTCCCTCACTTGTAACTTATAGATAGCTGTATGAAATAACAAATATCTTAGGAAGCTCAACTGATTTAACATTCAAGAAAAAGAAAAGAAATTATAAATATGATGATACTAAAAGAGCTAAATAGGTGTTACTTAGGTAAAAAACAAAATGTTTGATCCCTGACTCTGAAACTCAGATATCCTGAATTGTATAACTGCTTTCTATGTTTCAAACCACAGGGCATACATAAATGTGCAAAAGTGTAGGAAAAAGATTTTAAAGCATGCTTTTTACATAAGACATATTACACAAGTAACAGCAATGAAGGTGAAATCTGTGAGTGAACAAAATTCAAAAGTAGGCAGAGTTTTTTCATGCTCACAGAGAAAGAGAATTATGTAAGAAATATACACATAGCTCTTAAAAGGTGGGAAGTGTGTGGGAAACATCAATTTTTGCAGTAATGACATCTCTGTTATTATGAGGCTTTGAGATTGCCAAGCTGCTGAAAATGAGAGTTCCTCAAATGTCTTGGCTATTCTCCAGTTACAACTACTATCCAATCCACCATTCAACTATAAACACATTATCTACTGTGGCAGACTTCCTCAACCATCACATTAGGGATAAACTTTTCATTTTTTCTGAGACTTTGACATTACCATGAGTGTATTATTCAGGACCCTCATAGCTGTGGGAGACAGCAACCCAACTCAGATTGTCTTAAGCCAGAAAAGGAATTCACTTACATGTATTTGAAGAGGCAACAGCTCCAGATGCTCAAAACACTGGTTTGTTTTTGGACTCCTTGATGGATTAAGGTGGATAATAAGTTGTTACTGGAAAATATTTCTGTTGTAGGATGGGGTTTACAGTCAAGTAGACATAAGTTCAAATCTCAATTCTACCACGTATTAGCTTTGTGATCTTGGGACATGACTAAACTCTGAGCTTCTGATTGCTCCTGTGTAAAATTGGCATAGCATGAAAATTCCTTGAGAAAAGGACAAAAGAAGCATTACCACCTTCTCTTTGGGGGACCTCATAAACCTCTGAAAAGGACCAAGTCAGAGAGAAGAGCTTATGTGGGCAACCAGCTGAGGAATACAGCAGGTAAAGCACAGGTGTACCCTAGAACAACCTGCTTTGTGGGTTGGGAGCTTTTTAGATAACAGGATGCAATAGATACCACTAGAGAGATATCACAGAAATAGCAGCTAGGGACATAAGCAAACATACTTCTACTCTCTCCTACTGAAATGGAGGTTAACACTAATGCTACTCAGTGACAGCATGACGTGTTCAGCCCTCTATTAATCAGTAAGTTAGATTCTATGGTAAAATAATGTTTATATCACAAGTGTTATAAATATATTCTAATCTAAATATTAGATATATTTTGAGTTAAATTTAGCTTAAAAATTTTTGAGATGTATTTTTAATTCTTAATTTTTGTGAATTAATGAAAGGGGATGCTAATCTTAATGTTTAAAAAAATAGACATATGAATTAACTTATATAATGGACATGGGACACATATTCAGATCTCTATCAAGGAAATTAAACATGTAGAGTTTATTTAGGAACTCAAAGCCTGAAGCAGGGAAAATGAAAAGGTCCAGGTCTATATGGGGAAAAGGAACAGAGGATTCCTGAGTAAGATCACTTACTAAAGAAAGTTGTTACATGGATTTAGCTGAAGGCTACCCTCCTCCTAATACAGGAACAGAAAACCAAATGCTGCATGTTCTCACTTATATAAGTGGGAGCTAAATCATAAGAACTTATGAACACAAAGAAGGAAACAGACACAGACTACTTGAGTGGGGAGGTTGGGAGGAGGGAGAGGAGCAGAAATGATAACTATTAGGTACTGAACTTAAAATACCTGGGTGATGTAATAATATGTACAACAAACCCTTGTGACACGTGTTTGTCTGTGTAACAAATTTTCACATGTGCTTTCAAAGCTAAATTTTTTTTTTTTTTTTAAGTGAGTTTGTAGCTCAGCCTCTCAGCACATGATCTTACTTGGGGTCACTGGAGAAGAAAATTGAATGTATAGATGGCACTTTTCCTCTCTGGCAAAAATTGGAAAGCAATTTGCCTTTCACAATATACAAAAGCAATAAAGTATATTTTGGAAGAAAAGGTTATGTTGCTTCAGGGTAGTACAGCCCTTGAGACATAGCCAAAATATTTTTCCTTTTTTTTTTCCATTTTATAGCTGTTTTGTTCTTGAGTAGTTCAAGATTAAAAGCCATCATTAGAACTGCTTTTCCTATTTTAAATTTTAACCTAAAATTATTCTTTTGCAAACTCAGGTTGTGTTTCATGCCTAGACCAATAAACAAGATACTCATGTTGACTATTAACCAAAAAGGGGTCATTGGCTAGACATTGAAGTTCTTTAAGTCTAGGGAATTATTGGACTCATGACTTTTTTTTTTCAGGCCTTGTCATTTATAGGCTTGGCTCAATTCATCCTAATAAACTCAGTAGTGTGTCTATGCAAAGATGGAGAAAAATCTTTGTCAAGAATGCTACTAATAGCTGTTTCAGCTGTCTATTGTTCCATAAAAAGCCATGCCTAAATGTAGTGGCATATAAAGAAATTATTTTAGGCCAGGAGCGGTGGCTCATGCCTGTAATCCCAGCACTTCGGGAGGCCAAGGAGGGCAGATCACGAGGTCAGAAGATCGAGACCATCCTGGCTAACACGGTGAAACCCCGTCTCTACCAAAAAATACAAAACAGTAGCCAGACATGGTGGCACACGCCTGTAGTCTCAGCTACTCAGGAGGCTGAGGCAGGAGAATCGCTTGAACCTGGGAGGCGGAGGTTTCAGTGAGCCAAGATCACGCCACTGCACTCCTGCCTGGGTGACAGAGTGAGACTCCGTCTCAAAAAAAAAAAAAAAAAAAAATTAAAAAAAGGTTCTGCTAGTCTTGTTAGGGGTCTTTCTTTCTTTCTTTTTTTTTATTATACTTTAAGTTCTAGGGTACATGTGCACAATGTGCAGACTTCTTGTTAGGAGTCTTTCACGCAGATGCAGTGGGGTGGCAGCTGAGCCTAGAGCTTTTAAATGGCTTACTCAGATACCTGATGATTGGAGGGGACATCTGGGCGCTAGGACATCTCTTTCTCCACATCATCCTTTTATGTGACTAGATTGGGCTTTCTATAAAATGGAAAGCTTTGGTCAGATTTATCACAAGACTAGCCTAGATTCAAAGGGAAGAGAAATAAATTCCATCTTTCCATGGCGGATAGGTAATACAAAACTTGTGGCCATCTCTAATCTATCATACTTATCCTTGAGTATTTTTAGTCAAAATGATATTTTTTCCTTTTCCTATTATAGGTTTTTTTCTTCTTCTTTATTTTCCTCAAACTTCATTATTAGTTTTTGTCTCCAGAGATTACAGGGACTTCTGAGACAGTTGCCTCTTTATTTTGCAGTATGCCAAAACTTCGGCATTTCTAAAGGGCCTCTTAGAGGCCAGGAACTCGATTTCATTCCTGGGTTGAGTATCAGCAAACGGGAGTCAGCTCAATGATGATGGCCAAGCCTGTAAGATTGTTTGAAAGCAGTCTGGGCAAGCTAGTCCAAACGGTCCCCAAAATGTGGGCCAGAATCCAGCCTGAGTCCTGTATTTGTCACTAGACGACTGGGCTCTGCCAAGGCCACAATGAAGATGTCCAACAAACACACACAACACTGCTGACTCTGCTTCCCAGGACAAGGCAGCTCTGCTTTTTCCACCCCACACCCACAGCACAGCGCATCCCTGGGTAATGACAGGTCTCATCTTTATTAAATAAATCACATTGGCATTACAGCACTCCCGTGAACTCCTTGACCTTGCCAAATTTGCAAAAACCAAAGCATTATGGGGACTTGGCCATGAAGTTTAAACCAATTTCTTGGGGCGGACTCTTAAATGGTTATATATGTGGAAACACCCTATTCTTAACTGTTGCATAATACATAATGTGAATTTTAATCAAAGAGCAGCGTTTTGTTGTTGTTGTTTTAGATAGATATGTGATAATTCTTCTTTTATTCTGAGCAGTCAGACAAATAAAGGACTCTGGAAATTATGGGTCAAAATGGTCTTCCTAGATGTAAAGCCTAAGCAGAAAAATATTTGACCTCACTCATTACTAACCTAATAACAGATTTTCAGATTCTTGGATGGCCATTGTCTAGACTTTTGGCTATGAAAATGTATATGGAACTTTTCAGTCTTTATTATAACAATTTTTAGCCCTCTCTGCATAAATAAAACCAATTTCAGTAGAAAAAAAGTGTTGTGGGGTTCATGGGGATCATTTCATATGTAATATTTAAGTGAATAACCATGTCTTAAGAATTTTACTGATTGCAAAGGAGTAGAGAGAAATAAAGTATGAGGAATAGATGGATTTCTTTCCTTGCAAAGGAGATAATAAGGTCCAACAAAAACATCATGAACAAGCTCATATTCAAGTTTAAATGGTGAAATTAAGGGCAGAGTTTTGTTTGCTTAATGCCTTGACTGTTCTATGATGTTGGAGTTACTAACCATAGAGAATGTTAAGTACCAAAATGAATACTAAACTCTGATAGGAGCTTGTAAACAAAAGGGGAGTGGAGGCTGAAGGGGACAGATAGACAGGCATATTGATGAAACACTCTCATCATTTTCTTTCTTTGTCTCTTTGGATATCTTTGTAACTACACGATGGTAAATTTTTGTATTTAAGTATTTAAGAATGACCACCAAGGCCTTATGCCAAAGTAGAAATTTTGAAAGAATAAGAGTGGAAATCAACATTCACCTGGGGTGTGGACCTGTTCATGGCTTAATGATGACCACATAAAGGAAGATAATTACTGACATCTTTTGTGTCATAGATTGTATGCATGATAGTTAAGAAAAGAAACTCAGATCTGCTTTTGAGTTCAGGCTCTGGTGGAAACTAACTAATTATGGGCATGTTCCATAATAACTTAGGTCTAGGTATCTTCACCAATAACACAGGGATAATAATAGTGTTATCTCATTATATTGTTATAGGAATTAATTGAGATAATATATGTCAGGCACTTAAAATGTCTTGCATATAGGTAGACTCAATAAATATTGGCTGTGAACACTGTTATTATCATCAGTATTATTATATAATGTCTATGCTTTTTACGTCCCCAGTACCCAAAATTTATAACACTCATGGATGCCTCCCCTTTCTTTCTAATTTTTAAACTCCTGCTAGCATGATCCCAGACCAAATAAATATGTACTTTAAAGTACCTATTTTGAAGAATTCCATCATTTTATTTACAGTCATGGCTATGAAGGCTTCTACAACATTTAAACTGTATGACTGCTCAGTCTTACACATTGGACATATCACCATTTGAAAACACCAACTTTTACAAACTTCCTTTTCTATGTAGCTGTCTCACTCTCTCCATTGCACTTTTTTCAAGACATCTGCATGAAAATTCATTTTACTGACTGATATTTTTACTACTCATTGTCCTTTTTAGGATTGTTCTTAACCATGCCCAAGTCCTAAGGCAATTTGGTGATGATATGTTATAAGCAACATTATCTCCATAATGAAAAGGTGGCTTGAGAGGGAAACATAGTCACCTTTGGCTTGCTGTCAAGCACGGGTCACTGAGGTCATTAACACTGTTTGCTCTACTTGACCAAATACTCGTTTTTAGGTGTGGTGATGGTTTGCTGGGTGGACATGTCTGACATGTGACTGATGTAATTCGTCCTTATTCCAAGCAAATTGTTGAATTAAAAATATTCGTTGAGGTTCCACTCTGCACTTTCATCATGTTTTTATGCAGATTCTTCAAACTGCAAGCTCCACCTCCCAGGTTCACGCCGTTCTCCTGCCTCAGCCTCCCGAGTAGCTGGGACTATAGGTGCCCACCACCACGCCTGGCTAATTTTTTGTATTTTTAGTAGAGACGGGGTTTCATCATGTTAGCCAGGATGGTCTTGATCTGCCCACCCTGGCCTCCCAAAGTGCTGGGATTATAGGCATGAGCCACCGTGCCTGGCCAATACCTAAAATAAAGTTCTTACTTATTAGAGAAACAACAAAATATGATCATAATGAACTATGTTATTTAATGTCTTGGTAACATATTTTTGCAAGCAGTGGATGATATGATGACCACTATTAATCTGGATTTCTTTCTAACATTTTTCCTGCCTGTCTCAGTGGAAGCTAAATTGTCATTCATTGCTAAAGGAAAAACAATCATGGACGGAATGTTCTGGCGACTGGGTGTGTGTGATGGTCTCTGTAATTTTATAAAACTCTCCAGGGCTATCTGATAACACTCACTACCACCTCTTTCCCTGCTTCTTCAGGAGATCACAGAGGGACCCACTCCTTCTTCATGCTCCTTTTCCTCTTTTTTGTTTGCTAGGTATCATCTCCATAGGAATAGATACCACCACATGAAAAAACATGAAGATTAAAAGTGCTCTTATGCCCTTTTAAAACCTCATTTAATTTTTATTTGCTTTCTTTTTTACCTTATTTCTTTTATTTTTCTATCAATTCAACTCTACAAAGAGAATAATAAAATATTGTAACAAGCACTAATTTGCCACATGTAATGAGTAAATATTATTTTTGAATTATTCAAGAAAATATTTAAAATGGCCAAGACAGAGTAATATTTGCGAGGGTCTAGAAAAATTTCTATGGAAGAAATAGTAAATGTTCACCGTGACATAGTAAATGTTCACGGTAGTAACATAAACAAGGGGCTGCCTGCAGCCTTCTTGGGAATTATCATCTTCATATCTGCTTGTAGCAGCCTGATTGCACTGGTTTAACCATTTTAAATTAAGGATATTTAGGACTTAATTTGTTCATATGGACAAATATTCAAAAATACAAGTACATATATGACGTCTATCATATATTTATTCAGTCAAATTTAGCTGAGCTAATATATTTGTACACTCACAACAATTACTATTCCTTCATTGAACATTTATTAAATATTGTACTTTGTGGATATTAAAATGGTGAGAATAAAACTTTAACCATTCATAGTAAAACATCTGTGGCACCAGTTTATTCAGTTGAATTCTCCACTTAGGTCACCAACATGTATTAGAAGTGTACACAATAGTTTTTAAAATAAACTTAATCTTAGAACTATAAGGATTTCAAGTAAATTGGTTATTTGTAGTTATCTATTGAAAGAACTGAGGCCGGACATGGTGGCTTACGTCTGTAATCTCAGCACTTTCAGAGGCTGACGGGGACAGGTCACTTGAGACCAGGAATTCAAGACCAGTCTGGCCAACATGGCAAAAACCTGTCTGTACTTCAAAAAAAAAAAAAAAAAAAGAACCAAAAATTAGCTGAGTGTGGTGGCACACACCTGTAGTCCCAGCTGCTCAGAGGGCTGAGGCATGAGAATCGCTTGAATCTGGGAGGCAGAGGTTAACAGTGAGCCGTGATGGCGCCACCATTGCACTCCAGCCTGGGCAACAGAGCAAGAGTCTGTTTCAAAGAAAAAAAAAAAAAATCTGAAAATTTCTATACAGTTCCTTCCAATTCAGATCTCAATATGAATGAAAAGAGTAAGAAAAGAAAAAATCCAAGGGCCGTAAAAGTAATTTGGGAAAAATATGAAAGGAAAGTATTATAGCATGTCATTGGTCAAAAGATTAGCACATGTACAACAAATTTTAATTTAACTTGATGGCTACATAGCAACCATATCCATTAAAATATGCCTTTGTTCTAAAATTAAATAAGAAATATATAGTTAAAAAAGTCATACCCTGCATAATGACCTACTGTGTACTTTAACTATACAATTTGCATAGTCAAAAATAAAGTAATACCTTAAATAATAGTTCAAAGTATAAACTATTACTTTCTTTTTAACTATAAAATATGTTTTAACAGAAACATATTTTCAGCTCAATTCATATTTCAATTTGTGCAGGCTATTTGATGACACACTAAACAATTATAATAAATTTTTCTCATGAGAATTTGACCCAATAGTCAACCTGACTTTGAAAAAAAGATCAAAGCTGCCCAGTCAAATCAACTCTGCATTGACATATTTCTCTTTGCTTATTGAAATTTGACCTCTTAACACTTTATGTATTTACAGCTCTTCATTGCGCCTCCATGTGAACGGATTGTATTTTACTGAGGAAAGACTCGTAGTGTCTATACCAGATGAATATTTAGAAATGTGAAAGCAGTTTAGTATTTCTTTGGGGGTACATGTTGTGTTTGTGTCTCATACATACTTTTGGTCTGGCCAGGAGTGGGGAAATGAGAGAAGGGGGATGGAGGGCATTGTGGCATGGCTTTTGCTGACTCCTCAATAGCTTGGGTTTGTAAAAGATCACAGATCAGAAATGGTTTTAAGCTCTAGTGCATTTGAGCCTCCAGCTTCTGCTTGAGCAACGTGACAAGTTTGAGATGCCCTTCCAAATGTGCCCAGCTTAAGTTACAAAAAAAAAAAAGTTAATAGCTTTGACCTCTTAAGCTGTTATATGAAGAAAAGGCTCTACTCACTTAAGGGCCACGCTATTGTAATCTCTATCTTTGAAGTGAGTCACGTACTAATTTCCTCTCAGGAAAGTTTAAACCAAAATATGTTTAGTCAGAAGGATTACTTTTTCCTTAAAGAACCTCAAACATTTTATATTTGTGTAGTGTAATTAAAAGATACCAAATTAATGCTTTAATTTAAAAAATGTGTATAAGGCACTGACTAAATTACTAACAACCCACGGACATTTTTTGTTTATGCAAAAAAAGAATTCTGTTAGTAGATGGAATGAAAGAATGCAAGGAAATTTAGGAACTGGCTGCATGAGACAATGACTGTCAGCCATAAAAATAATTGGTCTTAATTACTGATTAAACAGTCTTACGTAGATGACAGAAACTATTTGACTGATGAAAGCCTTCCTTCTTGTACTTAAAACTGATACGTTAAGTTTTAGGAATATTTGAAATGACACCTTATTCACTGTGATACCAGAAATATAATGTGCAATATTTTAAAGGGCTCTAGAGTTCTATTTTCTGTAAATAGAACCTAGCCCCAAATCATGCCTCTGATTTCCTTCTAGCCACTTTGCATTAAAATAACAATAAACGTTTATTACATCTTTACCCCACTGTGGAGTTTGATAAGCCTATGATTTAGCTATGGATGTTATCAGAAAAACCTTAAAAACTGACAGACTCAGTTCTTCTGAGGCTATTCCAGAACATAGATCTGTCTTTATGAGCTATGAACATAGATGTTAGGTGGCTGACAGTTTAGAAATCAGAGACAGACGGAAGTTTATGCTTTCTCTTTCTCTACTGTATTGTACCAATTCCTATTTTGTTCCTAAAATCTGAATGTGTGGTGTTTCATAGCTTAATTACAGTGGTTTTTTTCCTTGTTGATATATAATATTACAGTACATCTTACAACTGATGGAGAGATAAATATGCCAAAATGTGGTAGCTTCTGTCTTCTGATTTTATCTATCAAGTAAAAGGATGAGATACACAAAAGACTAAAGAACTGATATTTCATGATTTTTCTATCCGTGAAAATCCATGACCTAATATCAGCCTCTGAGTGTAGCTGAGAAGCCTTTCTCATATTTCACCATTTTCGGCTTCTGAGCTGTCAACTTTGTCTCTTTTGTTTAGTTATGTTATTATAAATATTCTCCTATTATCTCCACATGTGCAAAGATTTCTCTAGAAGTAGAATTTCTGAGTCATAGGGTATACATACAATCTCTAACTTAAGATAATGACAAATTATTTTCTTACTGGTTAAACAAGTTAAACCCCTACCAACTTATACACCGAATACATAGGATTTCTTATGGTTCAAATTTGAATAACATTTAACCTTATCAAACTTTTATGTTTTATGTTTTGCCAACATAGTGGGTATTCTGGGGGTTAGAACGTGGACATATTTTTTGTGAGCCACTATTCAAACCTCTAGAGGAGGTTTGATGTGCTTCTTGCAGTCCAGCACTACTTTGAAGCCATATGTTCCCTTATTTCTTTTCAAAACTCCTGCCCATTTGAAAAGGATACTATCCTGTTATGCCACCGTATGCTGCCATCCTCTTTGCTTTAATTTGCAGTTTTCTTCCTCTTCCAAATTTGCATCTTCACGGATAACTCAGTCAATTTCCAAGTTCTCTGTCTCTTTCTAGATATCACTACCTTCACTTCCTCTCTGTCTGAGCCACCGCACTCTATGACTATATCCGTGTTTCGTTATAACCCTGAATTGCTTCACCTCTTGCCTTTAAATTTAACACACTAGGACTTCCTTCCAGATCTCTTATGCACTTACCCCAACCACATATGTTCTTCAATGTCATTGAGATCTAGAGCCTCTGCCCCTCTCATGTTTACCCTATATGTAAGTCCTCTCCTCTCTTTACTGGAATATTGTCTAGCTCATAACAAGTTAATGATTGTTATCTGCTAGTTGTAGCAGAAGTATTAATAATCAGATTCATATTCAGCTTAACCACTTCCTTGCCCATATTCTCACTTCTCTTGTCCCATGGCCTTTCCATTCTCTTACCTGAACAACCCCCAAAATAAATCAATACAACAAAACAGACGTAGTTCTTACTCTCATGGACCTTCAGAGTGATTACAGAAAGTGGCATTAAGTAATAACGGAAAGTGTCATTAATGTGCAGAAAGTGAAGTAGAGGAGAAGGAAGGTATCCCCGAGGAAGGGACATTTGTACTGAAACCTGAACAATGCTAAGAACTGGTTGAATGAATTATGAAGAGAAGATAGTTCTGGCAGTTGGAGAAATATGCATGAAGGCTAGATTATCAGGTTTTTCTGGTCTCAATTGAGGAATCACCTTCTCCATGAAGTCTTTCAGATCTCTTGTGTTTAAGTCAGGTGTCCTTTCTTAGTGCTCTCTCAGGAATCTTCAGTTCTCCTTTCTCAGCATGTCTTACAATATGTCGTGTTCTCCTGTGTTCTTAACTCTCCTCCCCACTGGGCTCTGGAAAGATGCTTTGGTGTTTGACTTGTTCCCTATAATATCGCAGTACTTATACTTGTGCCAGTTTCTGCCACATACTTGAGGTGTAATGAAATTTGTTGGTTAAATTGACAAATCAATGGGAGAAAAGTCCCCAAAGGGCAACAACTCAGTAGATATAGATGAAAGCCAAGTAATGTGGGGGTCATACTGATAGGACTTATTCAAACATACGGAATTCAAGGCATGTGTATTTATTGTAGGGTGTGGGTATTATACCAGGCACTGTTGAAACGTCATTTATTCTTCTCCATTCACATGGTAAGGTGATAAAATTCTTGTTTATCGGGGAATATTTCATATAAAATAAGTAATGAACATGATATGTTTGGACAGTATTGAGTACTCAGTCCAATGGGGAAAGAATATTGTCTTATAGATGGATAAAATATACTCTGTGTCTATATATATATAAAGAGAGGAAGCACAAAATATATATATATATATAGAGAGAGAGAGAGAGAGAGAGACACACACACACACACAAGAATACATTTTGTGCTCTTATAAAAAGTATAAAAGTGTAAAAAGTATAAAAAGTATAAAAGTGCTTCAGATGGTGTATTTGTATACATACATACGTGTATATATAACACGTATATATATACACGTATGTATATATAACACGTATATATATACACGTATGTATATATATACATGTATATATTATTATATTATTATATATGTATATATTATTATATTATTATTATTATATGTGTATATATATATATATATATATATAGAAATACACCATCTGAAGCACTTTTTAGTATTCACTGGGTCACTGCTTAGTTTTCAGGCTCTGTCATCACAAGCATCCCCAGAAACGCAGTTCTTCACAACACTGGGGTATATCAGAGTCAGTTGTGAGATAATGCCACAGATAATGCAACTAATAACCCATGTAGCACCGTGGCTTGCAATTTGTTATTTTTTAAAACTAATTTAGAAAAAAATAAATAAATAATAAATTAGAGAAGATTTGAGATTTTCCTACTAATACTACTACATTCATTCATTATATTCTGATACTCTTTCTTGGGAGGAATCATTGCGACTATTAATATTGAAATGGAATTAAGACTTGTCCATGGACGTGTGTGGCTGTGACTATTACGTCTGTCATGTATGTCACTGTTGGTGCCCTAGAGGTGGCTTCTACCCGTATAGTAGAGCATATCTCAGCTTTTCCTAGTCTTGAGGGTGTTTTTAGAGCTATTGTAACTTTGTCATGATTTGAGGGAGGAAAAAGGCAGTTGGGTGGGATAGAAATTTGAATGAAAATAAGCCGTTTGCACATCACCTCTGGGATAATGTTAGATCAAGGGTTTTACCCCTTTCAGACAGATCAATGCTGTTATAGGCTTAAGTAAGATCCCTCGAGAGGAAAGAGGTTTGGCAGGGACTGCTGGCAGGCACTGTTTTCGTGTTTAGGTTATATTTGATGAAAATCTTTACTTTGAAGTTGTGCATTGGTTAGGAATTTCCCCCCAAGAGTTAATGTTCTAAGTATTATCAAAGCAAATCTCATAATTTTGCTATGAAGGCACCAAAATTCCAGTCATCTCAGAGAGGAGGAAGGTGAACCAGCCCACTTTCTGAACTAAAAAAGGAAACACCTGTCTCTGAGAGGTGCTGATTTTTAGACATTATGGCATTCATGTTAATGGAGAAGGAAAATTAGATGTAGGCTTCTTGACAAACTTCCTCTGAAGTTTGAGCAGATTGTTCCCAGCATGATGCTTTCATGTTGGCGTTTATAACTTAGGCTTTAGTAATCTCCATTTATAATAACCTCATTTGGAGTAAAATGGAAATTGCCATGTTATTATACTTCTGGGGCAGTGAGTGGAGTGAGCACTGGACTGAGAGTGTGTAAGTCTGAATTCTTAGGTAAGGTTTATTTTGCTATGTAAAGATACTGGATGAACTGTCGTAAATCTTAAGTATGTCAACTCAAAAATGAGAATGGACTAGGTCAGCTAATTTCAATCTGTGTCCCTCAGAAAATGTAAGGCTTCCCAGGACCCCTGAAAGGCCCCTAAAAGAAGTGTAGCATAGAAAACATCCTTAGGGCGTGTTCCATGTTTCCACATCCACTTTAACTGGAACCTCCACTTTTTTCTTCTGTGGATAGTGGGCTTTCTTAGAACATTTTATCTGGAGAAATAACTCCTTTGTTAATCTCTTTTTTTAGCAGTGGACTAGATGATCTTCAAGATTCTTGCTTTCACTACTCTGTTCTGACTGATAATTAAAACGTTAATAAATCGACATATTAAATACTTTAGAAATTCAGCTTGAGATGTTTCCTGAATAAGTCAGTCAAGAAAGATGTCAGGAAAGACCAATATAAATATGTCATAAATGTTCAATCTTCAGTTTATCTAAAAAATAGGAGAAAGATGTTTAGCTTATTTTGTAGCATATCATGAATATTCATCTGGAAATTGATTCTATTCTCAGAATAGAGCACCAAAAACTACAGGAAGTAAAACTCTCTTATTCTGGGAGTGATTTACTGAAGGCTAATATTTTTAAAATTTATTCTGACCAACACTGTTTTAATATCAGATATCTGCTAGCCAGTTACTGTTAGGCAGTGGAAACAAAAAGCAGAGAAAACCCCTCAGCCTTGAAGAATAAAATCTAGCAGGAAAGACAGACATATGAACAGTTAATTGCAAAGTAGTGAGGTATGTACATAAATAAAAACATATACTATATAATTAAAAAGTGGTAGTAAATATGGTCATCAAAAGCACAGGGTCTGTGTTCAAATTTCAGTTCCATTATTTATAATGGCTTATAGCTTCTAGTTTTATGGCTTCATTTTCTTCATTTATAAAATGAGAAGAAAAGAAGCACCATATACGACTTTTTGGGCTAATCAAATGTTATGTTATAATCAATGTTAAATGCTTGGAGCATGTCTACGTTTACTACTACTTAAATGGTAGTTATGATTATTACACCACTTAAATGATAGTTTAAAAAATATTGTTAGTTTACACATACTCATTGTACATATTTATGAGG
The DNA here is from genome assembly GCF_028885625.2 of Pongo pygmaeus. Lineage (NCBI taxonomy): Eukaryota > Metazoa > Chordata > Mammalia > Primates > Hominidae > Pongo > Pongo pygmaeus. Next base: position 63,216,565 of record NC_072377.2, read on the forward strand.
TAAAGAGTGATGTGGTGAGATGCATAATGTATATACTGATCTGATCAGGGTAATTGGCATATTCATTGTCTTAAGCATTTATTAATGCTTTGTGTTGGGAACATTCAATATCCTCCTTTTAGCCATTTGAAACGATATAGTTTATTATTAACTATAGTCATCCTGTAGTGCTATAAAACACTAGAACCTATTTCTCCTATCTAGCTACAATTTTGTATCCTTTAACAAATCACTCCCTAGCCCTCCCTTCCCTCTATTCTTCCAAGCTTCTAATATCCTCTGTTCTACTTTTTACTTTTATCAGATTAACTTTATTATTTATTTCATTATTATTTTGAGACAGGGTTTTGCTTTGTCTCTCAGGCCAGAGTGCAGTGGTGTGATCTTGGCTCACTGCAACCTCTGCCTCCTGGGCTCAAGTGATCCTCCCATCTTAGCCTTCTGAGTAGCTGAGATTACAGGCACATGACAACAATTCCAGCTGAATTTTTATATATTTTGTAGAGACAGGGTCTTGCTGTGTTGCCCAAGCTGGTCTCAAACTGCTGGGATCAAGTGATCCACCTGCCTCAGCCTCTCAAAGTACTGGAATTACAGATGTGAGCCACCACGCCCAGCCTAACTTTTTTTTAGCTTCTACATGAGTGAGAACATGTGGTGATTACCTTTCTGTACCTGGCTTATTTCTCTTAATGTCTCCCAGTTCCATCCATGTTGCCATGAATGACATGATTTCAATTTTTTTATACCAGAATAGTATTTCATTGTGTATATATATCATGTTTATTTTAAAAAAACTTTTATTTTAGGTTCAGGGGTATATGTGCAGGTTTGTAATGTAAGTAAACTTGTCTCATGAGGGCTTGTTGTACAGATTATTTCATCACCCAGGTACTAAGCCTAGTACCCAATGGTTATTTTTTCTGATCCTCTCCCTCTTGCCACACTCCATCCTCAAGTAGGTCCCAGTGCCTGTTGTTCCCCTTGTTGTATCCAAGAGCTCTCATCATTTAACTCCCACTTATAAGAGAGAATATGTGGTATTTGTTTTCTGTTCCTGAATTAGTTTGCTAAGGATAATAGCCTCCAGCCCCATCCATGTTGCACAAAAGACATGATCTTGTTATCTGTTATGGCTGCATAATATTCCATGGTGTATATGTACCACATTTTATTTATCCAATATGTTATTGATGGGCATTTAATTGATTGTATGTCTTTGTTATTGTGAATAGTGCTGCAATGAACATTTTTGTGCATGCGTCTTTATGGTAAAATGATTTTTATTTCTTTGGGTATATACCCAGCAATGGGCTTGCTGGGTCAAATGGTAGTTCTGTGATTAGTTCTTTGACATTCGTTTCACAATGGTTGAAATAATTTACACTCCTACCAACAGTATGTAAGTGTTCCCCTTTCTCCACACCCTCGCCAACATATTACTTTTTGACTTTTTTTTTTTTTTTTTTTTTTTGAGACAGAGTCTAACTCTGTCACCAGGCTGGAGTGCAGTGGCGCGATCTTGGCTCATGGCAACCTCTGCCTCCCAGGTTCAAGCAATTCTCCTGCCTCAGCCTCCTGAGTAGCAGGGACTACATGTGTGTGCTACCACACCTGGTTAATTTTTTTATTTTTTTAGTAGAGACAGGGTTTCGCAATGTTGGCCAGGCTGGTCTCAAACTCCTGACTCCAGGTGATCCACCTGCCTCGGCCTCCCAAAGTGCTGGGATTACAGGCGTGAGTCACTGTGCCCAGCTTACTTTTTAAAATTCAATATATACTCAGTTTGGTATACTCAGTGAAATGCAGTTCATACCATCACTTTACCTGTGCACTGTGTATTCCTGCTAGGTAGGCCTGTCCCTTAATTGTATTAGGAGATGATATTTTCATTTCTCATAATTCACAGTTTAAAATAGAACATTTTCACCAGGCTTTCTTTTCATAGCTTTAACTATACACTCATACCCGCTACTTATCATTCATTTACATGATGAGTGGGGGCCTAAAACCTGTTCTATCTTCTTTCTGATAAGCACTCTGTGAAATTGTCAGCTGCAATTGCCTACTGCCATAGAAATGACAACTTAGTGTCTATTGCCACATGGCAGAATGTAGATATTTGTCAACCATCTTGTATTTTAGCAGACTAAGCTCTACGTGAAGAGAATTTCCTCATTACTCACTGGTCTCTTCCTATGTTAATCTATTAGCATTTGACTTCTTAGCTTTTGATATGTACTTCTGTGTGGGCTCCATTACCTATCTCTGCTTGTTATTTAAGTCTTGCTGTTGGAATAGTTAATATAAGCTTTCTTGTCGTAGTAACCAGAAATTCATTTTTCTAATGTTGTTATCAATTATTACTTTATGACTCTATTATATAAAAAGGCTCCACTTGTCACATTTAATCAATCATACATAGATGCTTTTTTTCTAGAATATTTTGGAATAAATTAGATATTGAATTCCAAACTGGTTTCTTCATTAATGAGTGTGGCAACAGCCTGAAGTAAATGACAATGCCTGTTTAATGAGTTTGGAAGCACTAATAATGTCCATCCAAAACCCAGAGTCCCTTCCATTTGTCCATTATATCTTCCACTTTTTACTTTTCTGAGATAATTAGATGCAATTATAGAAACTTATAAAAGTAGAGTGCTCATATCCTGCATTTAATACTTTAAGGTGTCACTGTGGAGAAATCCACTGGCTTATTCTTTGTAGGTTGAAATGGGTCCTTTTAATTTTGTTCAAAATATTATAGCTTCCCCTACCAATGGTATTAATAATACCTTAAGAAAGGTGCTACATGACGTCTACTCATTTCACTCCTGAAACACAGAACAGCAGAAGAGAGAGAAGAATATAACTAATTGTTTTAATATCTAAGTTGAAAGTGAAAAGTGTACTTTCAAGAAGGATTTACTGTATAGTGTTTCACTATAAATGACTGGGTTTAAATTATTACTTTCATGTGATAATGTTGGCTTTACATAAAAGCAGAATGCTTACCAGTTGCTTACTTTGACATGATTCATAATGGCCTCACTGGATATCAGAATGATGACAGACATGCTGGTCTAGTGTTTTCATTGCATTTCAGTGGGCTCATATCACATAGGGAATAGAATTAGGATTTTTACCCTTGTCACTCAGTGAGATGCTTTGTGCCATGTGCAACGTACTCAGAAAAATGCATTCTAATAAATATTTTATGAACTATCAATTTATTGAGAACTATCTTAGCTGCTTTTTTAAGTGGATAAAATGACATCTTTTTTAGTTTATTTTTATTCTTTATGTAATATGCTTTTTTATTTTTTCATTTGATGGCTCTCTGGATGATTCAGGCACAAGGGAAAAAAAAGAGACAGAGAGAGAGAGAGAGAGAGAGAGAGGTGAGTATGGTTTAAAAATACCTGAATTGGCTGCTAGGCTTGAATTCTCTAAGCTAATGATGTTCAAATAAGAGTGTATATCAAAGAAAATTTGAGGAGCTTTGTAAAGCAAGAATGTTACAGTCATCTCAGACATCTTGTTTCAGAAACCTCCAGAGAAAGGGCCCTGAATGCATTTTTTCAAATAGATTTCAGGTGCCTCTTGCCCTTCACGCTGGCTAAGAACTACAAACCTATATCATATATTTTGTATGTGCACTTTTGATTTCTGTCTCATGATTTAAATTTCTTGAAAAATTCACATGCTGTGGGATCTTTCTAAATTTCCCGTTTCAAAGCTAAAATTTGATGATATTCATGTCTGTATATTCCCTTAGGTTTGTATTGCACTTCAAATTTTGCAGTGTCTTATTTCATCCTCACAACCAACCATCCTGTGAGATAGACCATGGCCAATGTACATGGATGTGTAAGTTGGCTCACTGCATGTGAATACCTGGTTGAGGGAACATGTGGGCCTCAAACCCAGTCCACACACTTAGTGTTAATGAGTATGCCTACACTAGGCTGGATTTTCCCAGAGGGGAGATCTTCTAATTTTCACAGAGTTGTGCCATGTGTTGGTGGCAACCCTGCAGTAAGCAACCCAAGGATTGTCATCCCCATTTAAGACATGAAGAGCTTGAGAGCTCAGAGAGGATCAATATTTCTTCCAAGGTTTCACAGTGATCAGCCCAAAGTCATTTGGCTTAATCCAGTGTTCTTTCTGCAAACACTGGAAATTATTCTTGCATATTCTTTGAGATGCCCATGTAGTTTCATCAAAGTTGTTTAGCAATGCTCTATTTGTTTATTAAAAGTGGTTCCTTGCCATGTAAGAATTTGTTTTTCTTTTTGATCAAGAACAATTTAGTCAACTTGGGTTGTGACTTGCATTTAAAACCAAGAAAGCATACAAACAAAACAAATCAATGGCCTGATAGCCTTCAACATTTCCAGACAATGTTAAAGGTCGAGATTTTAAAATGGGGGCATCATTAAAATTTCTGGAGTTTTCATAAAGACAATGATAATGACAAAGATTATCTTAATGATATGATTGTCTTGTGATACACTGGAAATAGTAGTAGGTTTGAGATGAGGAAACTCAAATTCTAGTCCTGATATTCTCCCTAGCTTCATGCTTGCAAAACCCAGTTTATAAGTTCCCCTGTAAGACAGAGACCAGACTGTGTTTATGTCTTTATTAACACATCATAAGTAGTGAATATGAATAGCGGATGAAAAGTTCAACACCAAGAAAATCTCATACCTACTCAACAGGCCCTGGTGTCCCCTTCTGGGCTGACTCCCTGGGTTACTACAGCCTGTCTTCGCTTCTCAGCAGCAGTTCACCTGAAAGGACTGGCAAGAGCTCTAGGCCTCTCCAGACATTAGAGTCCAAGCATAACTGATTCTCAGCCACAGAAAGGGGAATTTTATTTGCCCTCATCTTATTTTAAGATCTATCTTCATAATCTTCAATTTATGCTCCAGGTTTTATTTCTTTCCCAAATTATTAACAATAGCAGCATCCATTCACTATAGAAGAAATCTCAGTTCTACCCAGAGGGATGTGGCATGTTCCTACAGATCTGACAACACAGTCAGTTTAGTGAAACATTAGTATATTAGTTAAAGTCAGACGTAAGTACATTAATTAAAGTCTGAGTGATATGGTTAGGCTTTGTGTCCCCACCCAAATCTCATCTTGAATTGTAATTCCCAGGTGTTTAGGGAGAGACCTGGTAGGAAGTGATTGGATTATAGGGGCAGTTTCCCCCATGCTGGTCTCACGATAGTGAGTAAATTCTTGTGAGATCTGATGGTTTTATAAATGGTAGTTTTCCCTGCACTGGCACTTCTCTCTCTTGCTGCCATGTGAAGAAGGTCCTTGCTTCCCCTTTGCCTTCTGCCATGATTGTAAGTTTCCTGAGGCCTCCCCAGCCATGCAGAACTGTGAGTCAATTAAACCTCTTTCCTTTATAAATTATGCAGTCTTGGGCATTTCCTCATAGCAGCATGAGGATGGATTGATACACTGAGTTATTTCACCTTAAATGCGAGTCCAGTGTAAAATACTGCAGTTGTACCACATTTAGTCTAGTTCTCTATATATTTCTTCTGAAGATTTCGAATAATGTGTGTCCATCTCAAAAATTGCTTTTTATGTCTTTCTATTGTCAATTCCTAATATGTTAAATGAAGATGAAAAATCCTTTATAAGGTTTTTAAGGATCAAATGTAATGCAAGGAGGTGGTTCCAAGATGGCCAAATAGGAACAGCTCCAGTCTACAGCTCCCAGCGTGAGTGACATAGAAGATGGGTGATTTCTCCGTTTCCAACTGAGTTACTGGGTTCATCTCACAGAGGCTTGTCAGACAGTGGGTGCAGCGCACTGAGCGTGAGTCAAAGCAAGGTGAGGCATCACCTCACATGGGAAGCACAAGGGGTCAGGGAATTCCCCTTCATAGCCAAGCAAAGCTGTGACAGACAGCACTTGGAAAATTGGGTCACTCCCACCCTAATACTGTGCTTTTCCAATGGTCTTAGCAAACGGCACACCAGGAGATTATATCCCGCGCCTGGCTCAGAGGGTCCCACGACCATGGAGCCTTGCTCATTGCTAGCACAGCAGTCTGAGATCGAACTGCAAGGCAGCAGCGAGGCTGGAGGAGGTGTGCCCACCATTGCTGAGGCTTGAGTAGATAAACAAAGTGGCCAGGAAGCTCGAACTGGGTGGAGCCCACCTCAGCTCAAGGAGGCCTCCCTGCCTCTGTAGACTCCACCTCTGGGGGCAGGGCATAGCCGAACAAAAGGCAGCAGAAACCTCTGCAGACTTAAATGTTCCTGTCTGACAGCTTTGAAGAGAGCAGTGGTTCTCCCAGCAGGGAGTTTGAGATCTGAGAATGGACAGACTGCCTCCTCAAGTGGGTCCCTGACCCCCAAGTAGCCTATCTGGGAGGCACCCCCCAGTAGGGGCAGACTGACACCTCACATGGACAGGTACCCCTCTGAGACAAAACCTCCAAAGGAATGATCAGACATTTGCTGTTCAGCAATATTCACTGTTCTGCAGCCTCCGCTGCTGACACCCAGGCAAACAGGGTCTGGAGTCGACCTCCAGCAAACTCCAACAGACCTGTGGCTGAGGGTCCTGACTGTTAAAAGCATAACTAACAAACAGAAAGGACATGCACACCAAAACCCCATCTGTATGTCACCACCATCAAAGACCAAAGGTAGATAAAACCACAAAGATGGGGAAAAAACAGAGCAGAAAAACTGAAAATTCTAAAAATCAGAGTGCCTCTCCTCCACCAAAGGAATGCAGCTACTCATCAGTAATGGAACAAAGCTGGAAGGAGAATGACTTTGAGGAGTTGAGAGAAGAAGGCTTCAGACAATCAAAATTCTCCAAGCTAAAGGAGGAAGTTCGAACCCATTGCAAAGAAGTTAACAACCTGGAAAAAAGATTAGATGAATGGCTAACTAGAATAACCAATGCAGAGAAGTCCTTAACAGACTTGATGGAGCTGAAAACCATGGCACAAGAACTATGTGATCAACGCACAAGCTTCAGCAGCTGATTCGATCAACTGGAAGAAAGGGTATCAGTGATTAAAGATCAAATGAATGAAATGAAGTGAGAAGAGAAGTTTAGAGGAAAAAGAATAAAAGAAATGAACAAAGCCTCCAAGAAATATGGGACTATGTGAAAAGACCAAATCTACGTCTGATTGGTGTACCTGAAAGTGACGGGGAGAATGGAACCAAGTTGGAAAACACTCTGCAGGATATTATCCAGGAGAACTTCCCCAATCTAGCAAGGCAGACCAACATTCAGATTCAGGAAATACAGAGAACGCCACAAAGATACTCCTTGAGAAGAGCAACTCCAAGACACGTAAGTGTCAGATTCACCAAAGTTGAAATGAAGGAAAAAATGTTAAGGGCAGCCAGAGAGAAAGGTCGAGTTACCCACAAAGGGAAGCCCATCAGACTAACAGCTGATCTCTTGGCAGAAACTCTACAAGCCAGAAGAGAGTGGGGGCCAATATTCAACATTCTTAAAGAAAAGAATTTCCAACCCAGAATTTCATGTCCAGCCAAACTAAGCTTCATAAATGAAGGAGAAATGAAATCCTTTACAGACAAGCAAATGCTAAGAGATTTTGTCACCACCAGGCTTGCCCTAAAAGAGCTCCTAAAGGAAGCACCAAACATGGAAAGGAACAACCGGTACCAGCCACTGCAAAAACATGCCAAATTGTAAAGACCCTCGAGGCTAGGAAGAAACTGTATCAACTAACGAGCAAAATAACCAGCTAACATCAAATGACAGGATCAAATTCACACATAACAATATTAACCTTAAATATAAATGGGCTAAATGCTCCAATTAAAAGACACAGACTGGCAAATTGGATAAAGAGTCAAGACCCATCAGTGTGCTGTATTCAGGAAACCCATCTCACTTGCAGAGACACACATAGGCTCAAAATAAAGGGATGGAGGAAGACCTACCAAGGAAATGGAAAACAAAAAAAGGCAGGGGTTGCAATCCTAGTCTCGGATAAAGCAGACTTTAAAGCAACAAAGATCAAAAGAGACAAAGAAAGCCATTACATAATGCTAAAGGGATCAATTCAACAAGAAGAACTAACAATCCTAATTATATATGCACCCAATACAGGAGCACCAGATTCATAAAGCAAGTCCTTAGTGACCTACAAAGAAACTTAGACTCCCACACAATAATAATGGGAGACTTTAACACCCCACTGTCAACATTAGACAGATCAATGAGACAGAAAGTTAACAAGGATACCCAGGAATTGAACTCAGCTCTGCACCAAGCGGACCTAATAGACATCTGCAGAACTCTCCACCCCAAATCAACAGAATATACCTTCTTCGCAGCACCACACCACACTTATTCCAAAATTCACCACATAGTTGGAAGAAAAGCACTCCTCAGCAAATGTAAAAGAATAGAAATTATAACAAACTGTCTCTCAGACCACAGTGCAGTTGAACTAGAACTCAGGATTAAGAAACTCACTCAAAACTGCTCAAGTACATGGAAACTGAACAACCTGCTCCTGAATGACTACTGGGTATATAATGAAATGAAGGCAGAAATAAAGATGTTCCTTGAAACCAATGAGAACAAAGACACAACATACCTGAATCGCTGGGACACATTTAAAGCAGTGTGTAGAGGGAAATTTATAGCACTAAATGACCACAAGAGAAAGCAGGAAAGATCTAAAATTGACACCCTAACATTAAAATTAAAAGACCTAGAGAAGCAAGAGCAAACACATTCAAAAGCTAGCAGAAGGCAAGAAATAACTAAGATCAGAGCAGAACTGAAGGAGTTAGAGACACAAAAACCCTTCAAAAAATCAATGAATCCAGGAGCTGGTTTTTTGAAAAGATCAACAAAATTCATAGACCACTAGCTAGACTAATAAAGAAGAAAAGAGAGAAGAATCAAATAGACACAATAAAAAGTGATAAAGGGGATATCACCACCGATCCCACAGAAATACAAACTACCATCAGAGAATACTATAAACACCTCTACATAAATAAACTAGAAAATCTAGAAGAAATGGATAAATTCCTCGACACATACGCCCTCCCAAGACTAAACCAGGAAGAAGTTGAATCTCTGAATAGACCAATAACAGGCTCTGAAATTGAGGTAATAATTAATAGCCCACCAACCAAAAAAGTCCAGGACCAGATGGATTCACAGCCGAATTCTACCAGAGGTACAAGGAGGAGCTGGTACCATTCCTTCTGAAACTATTCCCATCAATAGAAAAAGAGAGAATCCTCCCTAACTCATTCTATGAGGCCAGCATCATCCTGATACCAAAGCCTGGCAGAGACACGACAAAAAAAGAGAATTTTAGACCAATATCCTTGATGAACATCAATGCAAATATCCTTAATAAAATACTGGCAAACCGAATCCAGCAGCACATCAAAAAGCTTATTATCCACCATGATCAAGTGGGCTTCATCCCTGGGATGCAAGGCTGGTTCAACATACAAAAATCAATAAATGTAATCCAGCATATAAACAGAACCAAAGACAAAACTACATGATTATCTCAATAGATGCAGAAAAGGCCTTTGACAAAATTCAACAACTCTTCATGCTACAAACTCTCAATAAATTAGGTATTGATGGGACATATCTCAAAATAATAGGAGCTATTTATGAGAAACCCATAGCCTATATATACCAAACGGGCAAAAACTGGAAGCATTCCCTTTGAAAACTGGCACAAGACAGGGATGCCCTCTCTCACCACTCCTATTCAACATAGTGTTGGAAGTTCTGGCCAGGGCAATCAGGCAGGAGAAAGAAATAAAGGGTATTCAATTAGGAAAAGAGGAAGTCAAACTGTCCCTGTTTGAAGATGACATGATTGTGTATCTAGAATACCCCATTATCTCAGCCCAAAATCTCCTTAAGCTGATAAGCAACTTCAGCAGTCTCAGGATATGAAAGCAATGTGCAAAAATCACAAGCATTCTTATACACCAATAACAGACAGAGAGCCAAATCATGAGTGAACTCCCATTCACAATTGCTTCAAAGAGAATAAAATATCTAGGAATCCAACTTACAAGGGATGTGAAGGACCTCTTCAAGGAGAACTACAAACCCCTGCTCAACGAAATAAAAGAGGATACAAACAAATGGAGGAACATTCCATGCTCATGGATAGGAAGAATCAATATCGTGAAAACAGCCATACTGCCCAAGGTAATTTATAGATTCAAAATCATCCCCATCAAGCTAGCAATGACTTTCTTCACAGAATTGGAAAAAACTACTTTAAAGTTCATATGGAATGAAAAAAGAGCCCGCATTGCCAAGTCAATCCTAAGCCAAAAGAACAAAACTGGAGACATCATGCTACCTGACTTCAAACTATTCTACAAGGCTACAATAACCAAAACAGCATGGTACTGGTACCAAAACAGAGATATAGACCAATGGAACAGAACAGAGCCCTCAGAAATAATACCACCATCTACAATTATCTGATCTTTGACAAACCTGATGAAAACAAGAAATGGGGAAAAGATTCCCTATTTAACAAATGGTGCTGGGAAAACTGGCTAGCCATATGTAGAAAGCTGAAACTGGATCCCTTCCTTATACCTTATACAAAAATCAATTCAAGATGGATTAAAGACTCAAATTTTAGACCTAAAACCATAAGAACCCTAGAAGAAAACCTAGGCAATACCATTCAGGACATAGGCATGGGCAAGGACTTCATGTCTAAAACACCAAAAGCAATGGCAACAAAAGCCAAAATTGACAAATGGGATCTAATTAAACTCAACAGCTTCTGCACAGCAAAAGAAACTACCATCAGAGTGAACAGGCAGCCCACAGAATGGGAGAAAATTTTTGCAATCTACGCATCTGACAAAGGGCTAATATCCAGAATCTACAAAGAACTGAAACAAATTTACAAGGAAAAAACAAACAACCCCATCAAAAAGTGGGCAAAAGATATGAACAGACACTTCTGAAAAGAAGACATTTATGCAGCCAACAGAGACATGAAAAAATGCTCATCATCACTGGCCATCAGAGAAATGCAAATCAAAACTACAATGAGATATTATCTCAAACCAGTTAGAATGGTGATCATTAAAAGTCAGAAAACAACAGGTGCTGGAGAGGATGTGGAGAAATAGGAACACTTTTACACTGTTGGTGGGACTGTAAACTAGTGCAACTATTGTGGAAGACAGTGTGGCGACTCCTCAAGGATCTAGAACTAGAAATACCATTTGACCCAGCCATCTCGTTACTGGATATATACCCAAAGGATTATAAATCTTGCTGCTATAAAGACACATGCACACGTATGTTTATTGCAGCACTATTCACAATAGCAAAGACTTGAAACCAACCCAAAAGTCTAACAATGATAGACTGGATTAAGAAAATGTGGCACATAGGGAGGAGGAGCCAAGATGGCCCAATAGGAACAGCTCCGGTCTACAGCTCCCAGCATGAGTGATGCAGAAGAGGGGTGATTTCTGCATTTCCATCTGAGGTACCGGGTTCATCTCACTAGGGCATGCCAGACAGTGGGTGCAGGTCATTGGGTGCCCGCACCATGCGCGAGAAAAAGAAGGGCAAGGCATTGCCTCACTCAGGAAGTGCAAGGGGTCAGGGAGTTCCCTTTCCTAGTCAAAGAAAGGGGTGACAGATGGCACCTGGAAAATCGGGTCACTCCCACCCGAATACTGCGCTTTTCTGAGGGGCTTAAAAAACGGCGCACCACGAGATTATATTCCGCACCTGGCTCAGAGGGTCCTATACCCACGGAGTCTCACTGATTGCTAGCACAGCAGTCTGAGATCAAACTGCAAGGCAGCAGTGAGGCTGGGGGAGGGGCACCCGCCATTGCCCAGGCTTGCTTAGGTAAACAAAGCAGCAGGGAAGCTCGAACTGGGTGGAGCCCACCACAGCTCAAAGAGGCCTGCCTGCCTCTGTAGGCTCCACCTCTGCGGGCAGGGCACAGACAAACAAAAAGACAGCAGTAACCTCAGCAGACTTAAATGTCCCTCTCTGACAGCTTTGAAGAGAGCAGTGGTTCTCCCAGCACGCAGCTGGAGATCTGAGAACTGACAGACTGCCTCCTCAAGTGGGTCCCTGACCCCGACCCCGGAGCAGCCTAACTGGGAGGCACCCCCCAGCAGGGGCAGACTGACACCTCACATGGCCAGGTACTCCAACAGACCTGCAGCTGAGGGTCCTGTCTGTTAGAAGGAAAACTAACAAACAGAAAGGACATCCACACCAAAAACCCATATGTACATCACCATCATCAAAGACCAAAAGTAGATAAAACCACAAAGATGGGGAAAAAACAGAGCAGAAAAACTGGAAACTCTAAAAAGCAGAGCGCCTCTCCTCCTCCAAAGGAACGCAGTTCCTCACCAGCAACGGAACAAAGCTGGAAGGAGAATGACTTTGACGAGCTGAGAGAAGAAGGCTTCAGATGATCAAATTACTCCGAGCTACGGGAGGATATTCAAACCAAAGGCAAAGAAGTTGAAAACTTTGAAAAAAATTTAGGAGAATGTATAACTAGAATAACCAATACAGAGAAGTGCTTAAAGGAGCTGATGGAGCTGAAAACCAAGGCTCAAGAACTACATGAAGAATGCAGAAGCCTCAGGAGCTGATGCGATCAACTGGAAGAAAGGGTATCAGCGATGGAAGATGAAATGAATGAAATGAAGCGAGAAGGGAAGTTTAGAGAAAAAAGAATAAAAAGAAATGAACAAAGCCTCCAAGAAATATAGGACTATGTGAAAAGACCAAATCTATGTCTGATTGGTGTACCAGAAAGTGACGGGGAGAATGGAACCAAGTTGGAAAACACTCTGCAGTATATTATCCAGGAGAACTTCCCCAATCTAGCAAGGCAGGCCAACATTCAGATTCAGGAAATACAGAGAATGCCACAAAGATACTCCTCGAGAAGAGCAACTCCAAGACACATAATTGTCAGATTCACCAAAGTTGAAATGAAGGAAAAAATGTTAAGGGCAGCCAGAGAGAAAGGTCGGGTTACCCACAAAGGGAAGCCCATCAGACTAACAGTGGATCTCTTGGCAGAAACTCTACAAGCCAGAAGAGAGTGAGGGCCAATATTCAACATTCTTTTTTTTTTTTTTTTCTTTTATTGTAATTATTATTATTATTATTATTATTATACTTTAGGTTTTATGGTACATGTGCCCAATGTGCAGTAAGTTACATATGTATACATGTGCCATGCTGGTGCACTGCACCCACCAACTCGTCATCTAGCATTAGGTATATCTCCCAATGTTATCCCTCCCCCCTCCCCCCAACCCACAACAGTCCCTGAAGTGTGATGTTCCCCTTCCTGTGTCCATGTGTTCTCATTGTTCAATTCCCACCTATGAGGGAGAATATGCGGTGTTTGGTTTTTTGTTCTTGCGATAGTTTACTGAGAATGATGATTTCCAATTTCATCCATGTCCCTACAAAGGACATGAACTCATCATTTCTTATGGCTGCATAGTATTCCATGGTGTAGATGTGCCACATTTTCTTAATCCAGTCTATCATTGTTGGACATTTGGGTTGGTTCCAAGTCTTTGCTATTGTGAATAATGCGGCAATAAACATACGTGTGCATGTGTCTTTATAGCAGCATGATTTATAGTCCTTTGGGTATATACCCAGTAATGGGATGGCTGGGTCGAATGGAATTTCTAGTTCTAGATCCCTGAGGAATTGCCACACTGACTTCCACAAGGGTTGAACTAGTTTACAGTCCCACCAACAGTGTAAAAGTGTTCCTATTTCTCCACATCCTCTCCAGCACCTGTTGTTTCCTGACTTTTTAATGATTGCCATTCTAACTGGTGTGAGATGGTATCTCATTGTGGTTTTGATTTGCATTTCTCTGATGGCCAGTGATGGTGAGCATTTTTTCATGTGTCTTTTGGCTGCATAAATGTCTTCTTTTGAGAAGTGTCTGTTCATGTCCTTCGCCCACTTTTTGATGGGGTTGTTTGTTTTTTTCTTGTAAATTTGTTGGAGTTCATTGTAGATTCTGGATATTAGCCCTTTGTCAGATGAGTAGGTTGCGAAAATTTTCTCCCATTTTGTAGGTTGCCTGTTCACTCTGATGGTAGTTTCCTTTGCTGTGCAGAAGCTCTTTAGTTTAATTAGATCCCATTTGTCAATTTTGGCTTTTGTTGCCATTGCTTTTGGTGTTTTAGACATGAAGTCCTTGCCCATGCCTATGTCCTGAATGGTATTGCCTAGGTTTTCTTCTAGGGTTTTTATGGTTTTAGGTCTAACATTTAAGTCTTTAATCCATCTTGAATTGATTTTTGTATAAGGTGTAAGGAAGGGATCCAGTTTCAGCTTTCTACATATGGCTAGCCAGTTTTCCCAGCACCATTTATTAAATAGGGAATCCTTTCCCCATTTCTTGTTTTTCTCAGGTTTGTCAAAGATCAGATGGTTGTAGATATGTGGCATTATTTCTGACGGCTCTGTTCTGTTCCATTGATCTATATCTCTGTTTTGGTACCAGTACCATGCTGTTTTGGTTACTGTAGCCTTGTAGTATAGTTTGAAGTCAGGTAGCGTGATGCCTCCAGCTTTGTTCTTTTGGCTTAGGATTGACTTGGCGATGCGGGCTCTTTTTTGGTTCCATATGAACTTTAAAGTAGTTTTTTCCAATTCTGTGAAGAAAGTCATTGGTAGCTTGATGGGGATGGCATTGAATCTGTAAATTACCTTGGGAAGGATGGCCATTTTCATGATATTGATTCTTCCTACCCATGAGCATGGAATGTTCTTCCATTTGTTTGTATCCTCTTTTATTTCCTTGAGCAGTGGTTTGTAGTTCTCCTTGAAGAGGTCTTTCACATCCCTTGTAAGTTGGATTCCTAGGTATTTTATTCTCTTTGAAGCAATTGTGAATGGGAGTTCACTCATGATTTGGCTCTCTGTTTGTCTGTTATTGATGTATAAGAATGCTTGTGATTTTTGCACATTGATTTTGTATCCTGAGACTTTGCTGAAGTTGCTGATCAGCTTAAGGAGATTTTGGGCTGAGACAATGGGGTTTTCTAGATATACTATCATGTCATCTGCAAACAGGGACAATTTGACTTCCTCTTTTCCTAATTGAATACCCTTGATTTCCTTCTCCTGCCTAATTGCCCTGGCCAGAACTTCCAACACTATGTTGAATAGAAGTGGCGAGAGAGGGCATCCCTGTCTTGTGCCAGTTTTCAAAGGGAATGCTTTCAGTTTTTGCCCATTCAGTATGATATTGGCTGTGGGTTTGTCATAAATAGCTCTTATTATTTTGAGATACGTCCCATCAATTCCTAATTTATTGAGAGTTTTTAGCATGAAGGGTTGTTGAATTTTGTCAAAGGCCTTTTCTGCATCTATTGAGATAATCATGTGGTTTTTGTCTTTGGTTCTGTTTATATGCTGGATTACATTTATTGATTTGCGTATATTGAACCAGCCTTGCATCCCAGGGATGAAGCCCACTTGATCATGGTGGATAAGCTTTTTGATGTGCTGCTGGATTCTGTTTGCCAGTATTTTATTGAGGATTTTTGCATCAATGTTCATCAAGGATATTGGTCTAAAATTCTCTTTTTTTGTTGTGTCTCTGCCAGGCTTTGGTATCAGGATGATGCTGGCCTCATAAAATGAGTTAGGGAGGATTCCCTCTTTTTCTATTGATTGGAATAGTTTCAGAAGGAATGGTACCAGCTCCTCCTTGTACCTCTGGTAGAATTCGGCTGTGAACCCATCTGGTCCTGGTCTTTTTTTGGTTGGTAAGCTATTGATTATTGCCATAATTTCAGCTCCTGTTATTGGTCTATTCAGAGATTGAATTTCTTCTTGGTTTAGTCTTGGGAGGGTGTATGTGTTGAGGAATTTATCCATTTCTTCTAGATTTTCTAGTTTATTTGCATAGAGGTGTTTGTAATATTCTCTGATGGTAGTTTGTATTTCTGTGGGATCGGTGGTGATATCCCCTTTATCATTTTTTATTGCATCTATTTGATTCTTCTCTCTTTTTTTCTTTATTAATCTTGCTAGCGGTCTATCAATTTTGTTGATCCTTTCAAAAAACCAGCTCCTGGATTCATTAATTTTTTGAAGGGTTTTTTGTGTCTCTATTTCCTTCAGTTCTGCTCTGATTTTAGTTATTTCTTGCCTTCTGCTAGCTTTTGAATGTGTTTGCTCTTGCTTTTCTAGTTCTTTTAATTGTGATGTTAGGGTGTCAATTTTGGATCTTTCCTGCTTTCTCTTGTGGGCATTTAGTGCTATAAATTTCCCTCTACACACTGCTTTGAATGCATCCCAGAGATTCTGGTATGTTGTGTCTTGGTTCTCGTTGGTTTCAAAGAACATCTTTATTTCTGCCTTCATTTCGTTATGTACCCAGTAGTCATTCAGGAGCAGGTTGTTCAGTTTCCACGTAGTTGAGCGGTTTTGAGTGAGATTCTTAATCCTGAGTTCTAGCTTGATTGCACTGTGATCTGAGAGACAGTTTGTTACAATTTCTGTTCTTTTACATTTATTGAGGAGAGCTTTACTTCCAAGGATATGGTCAATTTTGGAATAGGTGTGGTGTGGTGCTGAAAAAAATGTATATTCTGTTGATTTGGGGTGGAGAGTTCTGTAGATGTCTATTAGGTCTGCTTGGTGCAGAGTTGAGTTCAATTCCTGGGTATCCTTGTTGACTTTCTGTCTCGTTGATCTGTCTAATGTTGACAGTGGGGTGTTAAAGTCTCCCATTATTAATGTGTGGGAGTCTAAGTCTCTTTGTAGGTCACTCAGGACTTGCTTTATGAATCTGGGTGCTCCTGTATTGGGTGCATATATATTTAGGATAGTTAGCTCTTCTTGTTGAATTAATCCCTTTACCATTATGTAATGGCCTTCTTTGTCTCTTTTGATCTTTGTTGGTTTAAAGTCTGTTTTATCAGAGACTAGGATTGCAACCCCTGCCTTTTTTTGTTTTCCATTTGCTTGGTAGATCTTCCTCCATCCTTTTATTTTGAGCCTATGTGTGTCTCTGCACGTGAGATGGGTTTCCTGAATACAGCACACTGATGGGTCTTGAGTCTTTATCCAATTTGCCAGTCTGTGTCTTTTAATTGGACCATTTAGTCCATTTACATTTAAAGTTAATATTGTTATGTGTGAATTTGATCCTGTCATTATGATGTTAGCTCGATGTTTTGCTCGTTAGTTGATGCAGTCTCTTCCTAGTCTCAATGGTCTTTATATTTCGGTATGATTTTGCAGTGGCTGGTACCGGTTGTGCCTTTCCATGTTTAGCACTTCCTTCAAGAGCTCTTTTAGGGCAGGCCTGGTGGTGACAAAATCTCTCAGCATTTGCTTGTCTGTAAAGTATTTTATTTCTCCTTCACTTATGAAGCTTAGTTTGGCAGGATATGAAATTCTGGGTTGAAAATTCTTTTCTTTAAGAATGTTGAATATTGGCCCCCACTCTCTTCTGGCTTGTAGGGTTTCTGCCGAGAGATCCGCTGTTAGTCTGATGGGCTTCCCTTTGATGGTAACCCGTCCTTTCTCTCTGGCTGCCCTTAACATTTTTTCCTTCATTTCAACTTTGGTGAATCTGACAATTATGTGTCTTGGAGTTGCTCTTCTCGAAGAGTATCTTTGTGGCGTTCTCTGTATTTCCTGAATCTGAATGTTGGCCTGCCTTGCTAGATTGGGGAAGTTCTCCTGGATAATATCCTGCAGAGTGTTTTCCAACTTGGTTCCATTCTCCCCATCACTTTCAGGTACACCAATCAGACGTAGATTTGGTCTTTTCACATAGTCCCACATTTCTTGGAGGCTTTGCTCATTTCTTTTTATTCTTTTTTCTCTAAACTTCCCCTCTCGCTTCATTTCATTCATTTCATCTTCCAGGGCTGATACCCTTTCTTCCATTTGATCGCATCGGCTCCTGAGGCTTCTGCATTCTTCACGTAGTTCTCGAGCCTTGGTTTTCAGCTCCATCAGCTCCTTTAAGCACTTCTCTGTATTGGTTATTCTAGTTATACATTCTTCTAAATTTTTTTCAAAGTTTTCAACTTCTTTGCCTTTGGATTGAATATCCTCCCGTAGCTCGGAGTAATTTGATCGTCTGAAGCCTTCTTCTCTCAGCTCGTCAAAGTCATTCTCCATCCAGCTTTGTTCCGTTGCTGGTGAGGAACTGCGTTCCTTTGGAGGAGGAGAGGTACTCTGGTTTTTAGAGTTTCCAGTTTTTCTGCTCTGTTTTTTCCCCATCTTTGTGGTTTTATCTACTTTTGGTCTTTGATGATGGTGATGTACAGATGGGTTTTTGGTGTGGATGTCCTTTCTGTTAGTTTTCCTTCTAACAGACAGAACCCTCAGCTGCAGGTCTGTTGGAGTACCTGGCCGGCCGTGTGAGGTGTCAGTCTGCCCCTGCTGGGGGGTGCCTCCCAGTGAGGCTGATCGGGGGTCAGGGGTCAGGGACCCACTTGAGGAGGCAGTCAGCCTGTTCTCAGATCTCCAGCTGCGTGCTGGGAGAACCACTGCTCTCCTCACAGCTGTCAGACAGGGACATTTAAGTCTGCAGAGGTTACTGCTGTCTTTTTGTTTGTCTGTGCCCTGCCCCCAGAGGTGGAGCCTACAGAGGCAGGCAGGCCTCCTTGAGCTGTGGTGGGCTCCACCCAGTTCAAGCTTCCAGGCTGCTTTGTTTACCTAAGCGAGCCTGGGCAATGGCGGGCGCCCCTCCCCCAGCCTCGCTGCCGACTTGCTGCTTGATCTCAGACTGCTGTGCTAGCAATCAGCGAGACTCCGTGGGCGTAGGACCCTCTGAGCCAGGTGCGGGCTATACTCTCCTGGGGCACCGTTTCCTAAGCCCGTCGGAAAAGCACAGTATTCGGGTGGGAGTGGCCTGATTTTCCAGGTGCCGTCTGTCACCTCTGGAAGGGGAACTCCCTGACCCCTTGCGCTTCCCGAGTGAGGCAATGCCTCGCCCCTGCTTCCGCTGGCGCACGGTGCGCTCACCCACTGACCTGCGCCCACTGTCTGGCACTCCCTAGTGAGATGAACACGGTACCTCAGATGGAAATGCAGAAATCACCCGTCTTCTGCGTCGCTCGCGCTGGGAGCTGTAGACCCTCAACATTCTTAAAGAAAAGAATTTTCAACCCAGTATTTAATATCCAGCCAAACTAAGCTTCATAAGTGAAGGAGAAATAAAATACTTTATGGACAAGCAAATGCTGAGAGATTTTGTCACCACCAGGCTTGCCCTAAAAGAGCTCCTGAAGGAAGCACTAAACATGGAAAGGAACAACCAGTACCAGCCACTGCAAAATCATTCCAAAATGTAAAGACCATTGAGACTAGGAAGAGACTGCATCAACTAACGAGCAAAATAACCAGCTAACATCATAATGACAGGATCAAATTCACACATAACAATATTAACTTTAAATGTAAATGGACTAAATACTCCAATTAAAAGACACAGACTGGCAAATTGGATAAAGAGTCAAGACCCATCAGTGTGCTGTATTCAGGAAACCCATCTCACTTGCAGAGACACACATAGGCTCAAAATAAAAGGATGGAGGAAGATCTACCAAGCAAATGGAAAGCAAAAAGAGGCAGGGGTTGCAATCCTAGTCTCTGATAAAACAGACTTTAAACCAACAAAGATCAAAAGAGACAAAGAAGGCCATTACATAATGGTAAAGGGATCAAGTCAACAAGAAGAGCTAACTATCCTAAATATATATGCACCCAATACAGGAGCACCCAGATTCATAAAGCAAGTCCTTAGTGACCTACAAAGAGACTTAGACTACCACACATTAATAATGGGAGACTTTAACACCCAACTGTCAACATAAGACAGATCAACGAGACAGAAAGTCAACAAGGATACCCAGGAATTGAACTCAGCTCTGCACCAAGCAGGCCTAATAGACATCTACAGAACACTCCACCCCAAATCAACAGAATATACATTTTTTTCAGCACCACACCACACCTATTCCAAAATTAACCACATACTTGGAAGTAAAGCTCTCCTCAGCAAATGTAAAAGAACAGAAATTATAACAAACTATCTCTCAGATCACAGTGCAATCAAGCTAGAACTCAGGATTAAGAATCTCACTCAAAACTGCTGAACTGCATGGAAACGGAACAACCTGCTCCTAAATGACTACTGGGTACATAACGAAATGAAGGCAGAAATAAAGATGTTCTTTGAAACCAACGAGAACAAAGACACAACATACCAGAATCTCTGGGATGCATTCAAAGCATTGTGTAGAGGGAAATTTATAGCACTAAATGCCCACAAGAGAAAGCAGGAAAGATCCAAAATTGACACCCTAGTATCACAATTAAAAGAACTAGAAAAGCAAGAGCAAACACATTCAAAAGCTAGCAGAAGGCAAGAAATAACTAAAATCAGAGCAGAACTGAAGGAAATAGAGACACAAAAAACTATTCAAAAAATTAATGAATCCAGGAGCTGGTTTTTTGAAAGGATCAACAAAATTGTTAGACCGCTAGCAAGACTAATAAAGAAAAAAAGAGAGAAGAATCAAATAGATGCAATAAAAAATGATAAAGGGGATATCACCACCGATCCCACAGAAATACAAACTACCATCAGAGAATACTACAAACACCTCTACGCAAATAAACTAGAAAAGCTAGAAGAAATGGATAAATTCCTCGACACATACGCTCTCCCAAGATTAAACCAGGAAGAAGTTGAATCTCTGAATAGACCAATAACAGGAGCTGAAATTGTGGCAATTATCAATAGCTTACCAACCAAAAAGAGTCCAGGACCAGATGGATTCACAGCCGAATTCTACCAGAGGTACAAGGAGGAGCTGGTACCATTCCTTCTGAAACTATTTCAATCAATAGAAAAAGAGGGAATCCTCCCTAACTCATTTTGAGGCCAGCATCATCCTGATACCAAAGCCTGGCAGAGACACAACAAAAAAAGAGAATTTCAGACCAATATCCTTGATGAACATTGATGCAAAAATCCTCAATAAAATACTGGCAAACCAAATCCAGCAGCACATCAAAAAGCTTATCCACCATGATCAAGTGGGCTTCATCCCTGGGATGCAAGGCTGGTTCAATATACGCAAATCAATAAATGTAATCCAGCATATAAACAGAACCAAAGACAAAAACCACATGATTATCTCAATAGATGCAGAAGAGACCTTTGACAAAATTCAACAACCCTTCATGCTAAAAACTCTCAATAAATTAGGTATTGATGGGATGTATTTCAAAATAATAAGAGCTATCTATGACAAACCCACAGCCAATATCATACTGAATGGGCAAAAACTGGAAGCATTCCCTTTGAAAACTGGCACAAGACAGGGATGCCCTCTCTCATCACTTCTATTCAACATAGTGTTGGAAGTTCTGGCCAGGGCAATTAGGCAGGAGAAGGAAATAAAGGGTATTCAATTAGAAAAAGAGGAAGTCAAATTGTCCCTGTTTGCAGACGACATGATTGTATATCTAGAAAACCCCATTGTCTCAGCCCAAAATCTCCTTAAGCTGATAAGCAACTTCAGCAAAGTCTCAGGATACAAAATCAATGTACAAAAATCACAAGCATTCCTATACACCAACAACAGACAAACAGAGAGCCAAATCATGAGTGAACTCCCGTTCACAATTGCTTCAAAGAGAATAAAATACCTAGGAATCCAATTTACAAGAGACGTGAAGGACCTCTTCAAGGAGAACTACAGACCACTGCTCAAGGAAATAAAAGAGGATACAAACAAATGGAAGAACATTCCATGCTCATGGATAGGAAGAATCAATATAATGAAAATGGCCATACTGCCCAAGGTAATTTGCAGATTCAATGCCATCCCCATCAAGCTACCAATGAATTTCTTCACAGAATTGGAAAAAACTACTTTAAAGTTCATATGGAACCAAAAGACAGCCTGCATTGCCAAGTCAATCCTAAGCCAAAAGAACAAAGCTGGGGGCATCACACTACCTGACTTCAAACTATACTACAAGGCTACAGTAACCAAAACAGCATGGTACTGGTACCAAAACAGAGATATAGATCAATGGAACAGAACAGAGCCCTCAGAAATAATGCTGCATATCTACAACTATCTGATCTTTGACAAACCTGAGGAAAACAAGCAATGGGGAAAGGATTCCCTATTTAATAAATGGTGCTGGGAAAACTGGCTAGCCATATGTAGAAAGCTGAAACTGGATCCCTTCCTTACACCTTATACTAAAATCAATTTAAGATGGATTAAAGACTTAAACGTCAGACCTAAAACCATAAAAACCCTAGAAGAAAACCTAGGCATTACCATTCAGGACATAGGCAAGGACTTCATGTCTAAAACACCAAAAGCAATGGCAATGAAATCCAAAATTGACAAATGGGATCTAATTAAACTCAAGAGCTTCTGCACAGCAAAAGAAACTACCATCAGAGTGAACAGGCAACCTACAAAATGGGAGAAAATTTTCGCAACCTACTCATCTGACAAAGGGCTAATATCCAGAATCTACAATGAACACAAAAAAATTTACAAGAGAAAAACAAACAACCCCATCAAAAAGTGGGTGAAGGACATGAACAGACACTTCTCAAAAGAAGACATTTATGCAGCCAAAAAACACATGAAAAAATGCTCATCATCACTGGCCATCAGAGGAATGCAAATCAAAACCACAATGAGATACCATCTCATACCAGTTAGAATGGCAATCATTAAAAAGTCAGGAAACAACAGGTCTTGGAGAGGATGTGGAGAAATAGGAACACTTTTACACTGTTGGTGGGACTGTAAACTAGTTCAACCATTGTGGAAGTCAGTGTGGCAATTCCTCAGGGATCTAGAAGTAGGAATACCATTTGACCCAGCCATCCCATTACTGGGTATATACCCAAAGGACTATAAATCATGCTGCTATAAAGACACATGCACACGTATGTTTATTGTGGCATTATTCACAATAGCGAAGACTTGGAACCAACCCAGATGTCCAACAATGATAGACTGGATTAAGAAAATGTGGGACATATACACCATGGAATACTATGCAGCCATAAAAAATGATGAGTTCATGTCCTTTGTAGGGACATGGATGAAATTGGAAATCATCATTCTCAGTAAACTATCATGAGAACAAAAAACCAAACACTGCATATTCTCACTCATAGGTGGGAATTGAACAATGAGAACACATGGACACAGGAAGGGGAACATCACACTCTGGGGACTGTTGTGGGGTTGGGGGAGAGGGAAGAGATAGCATTGGGAGATATACCTAATGCTAGATGACGAGTTAGTGGGTGCAGCACACCAGTATGGCACATGTATACATATGTAACTAACCTGCACATTGCACACATGTACCCTAAAACCTAAAGTATAATAAAAAAAAAACAAAACAGAATATGTGGCACATATACATCATGGAATACTATGCAGCCATAAAGAAGAATGAGTTTATGTCGTTTGTAGAGACATGGATGAAGCTGGAAACCATCATTCTCAGCAATCTGTCCCAAGAACAAAAAACCAAACACCTCATGTTCTCACTCATAGGTGGGAATTGAACAATGAGAACACATGGGCACAGGAAAGGGAACATCATACCACAGGGCCTGTCATGGGGTGGGGGGAGGGGGGAGGGAAAGCATTAGGAGATATACCTAATGTAAATGACGAGTTAATGGGTGCAGCACACCAACATGGCACATGTATACATATGTAACAAACCTGCACGTTGTGCACATGTACCCTAGAAATTAAAGTATAATAAAAAAAAATAAAAGAAATAAAATAAAAACAAATGTAATGCACAATATACTATCCTATTTAAATGGTAGATTTAATATAAATTCTAAGTAAGTTTTCATAAATTTATTCATGTATTTTAGTTTAACAGACACTAAAATAGTAATTACCATATTTCATGCACTATTTTAAATGTTTTAAAAATAATAACACATTTTATCTTTATGCCATCCCTTTGAAGTCCTAGAATTATTTCTATTTTATTTACTCTCAGAGACTCAGAGTGGTTAAGGAATTTGCCCAAGGTTACACATTTTGCTATCCTGCAGAAACAACCAAAGTAAGTTAAAAATATATTTTTACTTGTATGCTGGTTCATTTCATGTTTCAATTTGGCTAGGTTATAGAATGTCCAGATATTTGTTTAAACATTGTTTCTGGATGAGATTAGCATTTGAATTGGTGAACTCTATAAAGCAGATGGCCCTGCCCAATGCAAGTGGATATCGTCCAATTTATCCAGGGCCTGAATAGAACAAAAAGGGAGAAAAGGGAGGATTCACTCTCTGCCTGACAGCTTGAGAAGCTTAATATTGTCCTGGCCTCAGACTGAGGCTTATACCATTGGTGCTTCTTGTTCTCGGGTCTTTAGACTTGGGCTGGAACTACACCGCCAGCTTTCCTGGGTCTCCAGCTTATAGACAGCAGGTCATGGGACTTCTCAGCTTCTCAGTCTTCATAACTGTGTGAGCCAATTCTATCTATCTATCTATATATATATATATATTCATATTCTATTGGTTCTGTTTCTCTGGAGATCCCTGACTAATACTCATTGCATCGGATTTTGTTTAATGTAAACAATTATCCAAACATATAAATCACCAAGAAAACAACGATCTATGTTCTTTCAGATGCTAGTTGTGTATGATCTATTGTTGAATTTTTATGTATATCAATTGTTTGTAGAAAACAAAAATAAGGCTCTTATCTTTAATTTAGGACCTTGCTTCTTGAAGTGTGACCTCCAAGGCTAGCAACATATGCTTCACCTGAGAGTTTGTTGGAAATGTGGACTCTCAGGTCCACCCAGACCTATTGAATCAGAATCTGCATTTTACCAAGAATCAAGATGATTTGCATGCACATTAAAGTTATGGAAGTGCTGGTCTGGAGTAGTATATGTTTAAGTACTAACATAATACTATGATCTTACACAGTATAAGCAGCTATTTACCAGATGTGCCCAAAGAGGCGATAAATATGTTGGCATACCTAGAATGCATATGCAGCATAGCACTGTTCATCAGCTGGAGAAAACTGTGCTAGTAAATGGTGTTTACTGTTCAAAACATTCCTCTTTAAAGTTTCTTCTACCGATACAGACATCCCAGAGCATCATTTTCAAGGTCCATTTCAAGGCCTTGTAGACCTTACATGAGGAGCTCATGTAATCCATTCCAGAGCATAACTGGTGGATCTGCTTGTGAACGGGAACATAAGCTCACTTGTGTTATCCAGGTGATTTAAACTGTTCTGTGACATTACTTGTGTGTTTCAGATTCTTGGTGTTTTTCTGTCTTCCTGGTTTACACTTTGACCCTTCTCTTCCAGCCCAGCAGATTTCTGACTTCTAGCTATGTACAGCCACTCCTGTCCAGCTCAGACTTCTGTGGGCTGGGTTCCGGTCTGAATAGTCTTGCCAAATTTTTCGTGTGTCTTTTTGTCCTGCTTGAACATCCTAATACTCATATGACCACCCCTCTCCTGATTCTGAAAATTGTATTCTCTAGCTATGCCTGGCAGTGGACTCTACTCTCAGTGCGCACCATAGTTGCACAGATGATATCTATAGGGCTATTCATGCACTCTTGGCTGCCCCCAGCTTCTGATTTTGCCCTTCCAGTCTTGCTCTGCCTCATGTCAGTTCACAAATCATCAGCATCCCTTGCCCTGCACATAGAAAGAGGCACTGTAGGTACTTTTTATTGTGCCTGAGCATGAGAACACAAATGTACTAAAAACGAGGTAAGGCTGTGAACACATTCAATTATGGGGAGCTGAATTTTATTTCTTTTTTTGCTGTTAAGACAGCCTATTCTGCCAAATAAAAACATGGGCAAAGCACAGTCTAATTGGGTTAATAGAAAAACTTGAATTGGATATTTTATGACCCAATCAGTTGCTTAAATGAAATAATGTGCCTCAAGCTCCTAGCATGATTTATGGTCCACAGTATGTGTGTTAACAAATGCTAGTTTTCTTTCCTCTGGCCGTCAGGTCAAATAAAATAGAAAAGTACTCCTTCGATGCAGTGGATAAACCTGGCTTTAGTGTCTATATTCTAAATCTGTTTTCCTAGGGGCATATTTTAAGCATCATAAGAAGAGTCTGAGGCTGTTAAATTCTACTGGACAGTGTAATCATTACAGTCAGCAGCACATCATCAAGAAAAGTTTGTTGTTGTTGTTTTTTGACAATGGTTTTACCATAATTGGTAAAAGCTCTAC
This sequence comes from Pongo pygmaeus, assembly GCF_028885625.2. Lineage (NCBI taxonomy): Eukaryota > Metazoa > Chordata > Mammalia > Primates > Hominidae > Pongo > Pongo pygmaeus. Next base: position 63,242,928 of record NC_072377.2, read on the forward strand.
AGAACAGTCTTTGCAAAACCCAGGGTCGCTGTAGGAGTGTGATGCCAGCTTGTAAATGAACAGTATGTATGCATTCTGATCAACTTGATTCAAATCATTGAGCATCTGGTTATGCAGATAATGGAGAGCATTTGTCCAGACACCTGGTGTGTGCAAATTGCTTCTCATTTTTGTGCTTGCAAATTAGGAATCCAAGACCCCTGCAAGGTTATGAATAAATAACATGGCTAAGGGCTTACAGACCAAAGTTATCATTAAAACAAACAAGCTCTAGCTCAAGCTTTAGCAAGTCAGCCACTCTGCAAGTAGTGCATTCCCAGTTCTTCATTGTCATCTTTGTGGCTTATGTTCCCAAGTAATTTCTTTCTTCATTTTTCTTAAGGGATTGTCTTCATTTTTCCATTTTAATGGCCTTTGGCAGTTGATGAATAAAGAAAATATGGCTTACTATAGTGAGATTCGTTGATACAATAATCAAGTAAGAGGACCTTGATTTTCTACCCCTGGTAAAAATCTTAGAAAAGAGTCGGTCCTGAGCAAAATTATGAGGAAGTGCATCCTCCCATTCCATGAAGTTCCCCTTTCTCTATGCTGACTTGTCTTTCGGGAAATTGTCTCTCTCCATTGCTTTTTTATTTGTTTGTTTGTTTGTTTTGTTTGTTTGTTTTTTACTTCTTCTCCCTTCTGGAAACTTAGTTTCAGGAGATATGCAGAAAAAAAACATACTAACGAGCAGGAGCAGACAGCTTTTAAAATAGTAATATGTTCCTTTTAGTAGAAACATTGGTATTTTAACCTGACAAAAAAAAAACAAAACCGTACTTGTTAAGAAAAAAAAATCTATGAATTTCAAAATGTTAGACATAATGAGCAGGTTGAAAACATATTTTGATGGGGGAAGAAGATCTTAAGTTTCATGAACATTACTCTTCAGAGGCTACTTGCTCTACCTACACATAAGAAAAGCTGTACTTCTGGGATAGAAAGCCAGGATTTAAGGGAAATGGTGAGAAAGAGGAGTGGAAATCTGTGAGGATCAGTGGAGGAAAAAAGAAAGGACAATATTTGTGTGATGGTGAGGGGTTGAAGTCAGCTTGCTATATAAAGACATTCTTTTTGAAAAACGCTAAGTCTTTATGGAAAAGCTTCATGATGTTATTTATTTTGCTAGTCTTTTCACTTCTTTCATGCTAGATTTGTTTAAAGTAAGCACTTTTGCACAGAAATTAAAACCTAGGCAGTAAAATGCATTAGCAAGCCTTCCAGATGGGCACCCAGTAACTCTTGTCACTTTGTATCCATGTCTTTGTGTAGTCTTTTCCGATAGTGAATATTGTTGACCATGCGACCAATGGATATTGTAACAGTGATGGCATGTGACTTTCTGCAAGGTGAGGCCGTAAACCCACTAACGCTTCTGTCTCATACTTTATTGCATCACTTGCTCTGGAGGAAGCCAGATGTCATGTGATGAGTACACAAGCAGTCCATGGAAAGCCCATGAGAACAGGAAGATGTGTCAACAAGCTCCAACTTGCCAGCCTTATGAATGACAACATTCCCAAAGCAGATCCTCCAGCCATAGCCAGACTTCAAATGACCACAGCCCCACCAACATTTTGATTCCATTCTCACGAGAGACCCTGAGCCAGAAACATCTAACTAAGCTGCTCCCAAATTCCTGACTCCCAGAGGATATGAGAGATAATAAATGTCTATTGTTGTTTTAAGCTAGTAGATTTTGGGGCAGTTTGTTATGCAGCAATAGATAATGAATACATATGTGTAAGGCAAGAATCCAGGCTGGAGGTTTAGCTAGAAAAGCCAATAAATTAACTAAATAAGTGTGACTCAAGGGCCTGCCATGACCCAGAATAATTTCAGACATTGCAGTTAGAATTAAAAAACCACACAAAATCCCCATCTTCAGATAAGGAAAAGAGCAAGTAGAAAGATATGCTTATATTTTGCAGATATTATAAGCTGTAGAAAGGAGAGAACATTGTAAGGCAGACCAGATAGTTAATCACTTGTGGAGAAAGTAGCACCTGAGGTGTCCCACAAAAGAAGAATTAAGAATAGATTGTAGAGAGGTTTTCTTGATGGGGAAAAATAAGATGAGAAGAGATGGTGATAGAAATGAGCAAGCTCATTGTGGGAGGTTTATGGTGTGTGTGTGTGTAACAGCCTTAAATGTTAATTTCTTATCTTGGAACACAATGTGAGAAGTAGGAAAATATTTAAAAAAATTTATGTTAGAAATCATCTTGGAATCAGATGCTAAGAAGATAATTCGGTTTTAGACTAGAGGATAAATTGAGAAAGACAGAGGTCACTGAGGGAAAGGATTTCATGGTGATCCATGGTTGAGAGAGATTTCATTGTGGGTAGCAGGAATAAAAAGGAAGGGCAAACTATGAGAAGACAAAAAGGACGTCATCAAGACCAAATGACTTTCTCCCTTCCCTTGGACTGCAAACACCACTGCATCAGAAACGGTGTCCCCATTGCTTAGCACATGATTGGCATTAGTAAATGCTCAGTACGTATTTATTGGATGAATAAACAAAGTAGGGCCAGTCCTTGGCAGAGACGTCAATAAATAGTTAATCAACAGTTGGCAGAACTGAGGCCTCAGAAAGTATGAAAAACTCCCACCGGAGTCCATCCTCCTGTTCACCATTATCCTGTTTGCTTAATACATTCGATAATACTGGCCTTCCTTCAGGAGTGAGATGGGGCCGTGTTACTCAACTCGTCAGGGTCTTTCCTCATGATACTGTTTGCTCTGCCTGGGCTGACTACTCCTGTGTTAGTAACCTAAGGACAGATATGGGGATAATTTTCTTAGTATCTGGCTCTCCTATTAAATTGCAAATAAACTCCACAAGGAGAGGGACTGTGTCTGTTGAAATCACCATCATATCTCGTGCGTTTTATTGCACACATCTAAATTGATGTGGTTTGAATTTGCGTCTCCACCCAAATCTCATGTCAAATTGTAATCCCCAATATTGGAGGAGGGGCCTGGAGGAAGGTGATTTGATCATGGAGGTGAATTTGGATCATGGAGGCAGACTTCTTCCTTGCTGTTCTCATGATAGTGAGTAGTTCTCATGAGATCTGGTTGTTTAGAAGTGTGTAGCACCTCCCACTTTGAGCCCCTACTCCAGCCCTGTAAGACGTGCTGCTTGCCCTTCCCCTTCTGCTGTGATTCTAAGTTTCCTGTGGCCTCCCCAGCCATGCATCCTGAACAGCCTGTGGAACCATGAATCAAAACCTCATTTCTTAATAAATTACCCAGTCTCAGGTAGTTCTTTATAGCACTGTGGGAACAGACTAATACATAAGTGAAGGATGAGATACCATCTATTTCTGTTCTTCTGTCCTTCACAGTAGAGTCCACAGCACCTATTTCTCTTCTTGAATAGTTATTTATCTCATTTCTCATATCCCATCTGTAAAAAAAAAAAGAGCTTAACATAGTAGGGCTGAGACTGCCATCCTTAGAAGGTCTGCTTGTGTGGTTGGCCCTTGGTTGGTGTCAGGAACTTAAACTTCTGGAGGATTCTCATGATTCCCTCAATGATAAGAGTGGCTCATGGTGCTGAAACTGTGCAAAAAAAAAAAGTTCATGCTGAGCACCTACCTGCTTCCTTCTGGGAGTCTGGAATTTTGGTACATGTTAGGCAGAGGGTGTCTACATGGTCAGCCCTCAATAAACCTTGGGTACTGAGTCTCTAATCAGCTTCTTTGTAGACAATATTTCACATGTGCTGGCACAGTTAAGTACTGGAGAAATACATGACTCCATGGGGTGGGGAGTCCTGGGAGGTTGTGTCTCATTTCCTCTGAGCTTCTCCTCATGTACCTTTTCCTTTTGCTGATTTTGTTTTGCATCTTTTTGCTATAATAAATCATGGTTGCTCAATATCATGAAAGTGGTCATACTGCCCAAGGTAATTTATAGATTCAATGCCATCCCCATCAAGCTACCAATGACTTTCTTCACAGAATTGGAAAAAACTACTTTAAAGTTCATATGGAATCAAAAAAGAGCCTGCATTGCCAAGTCAATCCTAAGACAAAAGAACAAAGCTGGAGGCATCACGCTACCTGACTTCAAACTATACTACAAGGCTACAGTAACGAAAACAGCATGGTACTGGTACCAAAACAGAGATATAGATCAATGGAACAGAACAGAGCCCTCAGAAATAATGCCGCATATCTACAACTATCTGATCTTTGACAAACCTGAGAAAAACAAGCAATGGGGAAAGGATTCCCTATTTAATGAATGGTGCTGGGAAAACTGGCTAGCCATATGTGGAAAGCTGAAACTGGATCCCTTCCTTACACCTTATACAAAAATTAATTCAAGATGGATTAAAGACTTAAACATTAGAACTTAAACCATAAAAACTCTAGAAGAAAACCTAGGCAATATCATTCAGGACATAGGCATGGGCAAGAACTTCATGTCTAAAACACCAAAAGCAATGGCAACAAAATCCAAAATTGACAAATGGGATCTAATTAAACTCAAGAGCTTCTGCACAGCAAAAGAAACTACCATCAGAGTGAACAGGCAACTTACAAAATAGGAGAAAATTTTCACAACCTACTCATCTGACAAAGGGCTAATATCCAGAATCTATAATGAACTCAAACAAATTTACAAGAAAAAAACAAACAACCCCATCAAAAAGTGGGCGAAGGACAAGAACAGACACTTCTCAAAAGAAGACATTTATGCAGCCAAAAAACACATGAAAAAATGCTCACCATCACTGGCCATCAGAGAAATGCAAATCAAAACCACAATGAGATACCATCTCATACCAGTTAGAATGGCAATCATTAAACAGTCAGGAAACAACAGGTCTTGGAGAGGATGTGGAGAAATAGGAACACTTTTACACTGTTGTTGGGACTGTAAACTAGTTCAACCATTGTGGAAGTCAGTGTGGCAATTCCTCAGGGATCTAGAACTAGAAATACCATTTGACCCAGCCATCCCATTACTGGGTATATACCCAAAGGACTATAAATCATGCTGCTATAAAGACACATGCACACGTATGTTTATTGTGGCATTATTCACAATAGCAAAGACTTGGAACCAACCCAGATGTCCAACAATGGTAGACTGGATTAAGAAAATGTGGCACATATACACCATGGAATACTATGCAGCCATAAAAAATGATGAGTTCATGTCCTTTGTAGGGACATGGATGAAATTGGAAATCATCATTCTCAGTAAACTATCGCAAGAACAAAAAACCAAACACCGCATATTCTCACTCATAGGTGGGAATTGAACAATGAGAACACATGGACACAGGAAGGGGAACATCACACTCTGGGGACTGTTGTGGGGTGGGGGGAGGGTGGAGGGATAGCTTTAGGAGATATACCTAATGCTAAATGACGAGTTAATGGGTGCAGCACACCAGCATGGCACATGTATACATATGTAACTAACCTGCACATTGTGCACATGTACCCTAAAACTTAAAGTATAATAATAATAAAATAAAATAAAAAATAAATAAATCATAGTTGCAAATACAAATGTATACTGGGTCCTATGAGTTCTTCTAACACATCATAACACTGATAGGTTCTTAAGAACGCATGACTCATTGTCCATTGGAAACTGCTGTCGACATTGCCTTAAAATATATCCTGAATATGACTGTTTATCTCCTCTATGGCTCCCACCTTTATCAATAACATTATCATCTTTCTCCTAAATCACTCATCCTCCTAACTGGTCTCCTTGTTTCCAGTCCTCTTTTTCTGCAGTAGAGCAGAGTGAACTGATCAATCCATAAACATGACCTGTCATTCTTGTTGTCAAATTCTCCAATGACCAGACATCACATTCAAAGAGAAAGCAAAGTGTTTATAGTGACCTAAATAAACTGGCTCCCCATTGCCTCCCAGCCTCTGTATCCTCCTCCCTTGTCATTCACTTCACTCCAGCCATATGGGTTTACCCACTCTTCCTCACAGACATGTTCCCCCTCAGAGTCCTGACATTCACAGTCATCTCACCATGGAATGGTCTGTCCAAAGGTTCCTGTATGGCTCATTCCCTCACCTCCTTTAGATGTTTTACCAAATCCATGATGCCCTCCCTGGCACTTTGCCTAAATGTCAGTCTCTCCTCATACTCCCCCATCCTTCTTTACTTCTTCTGCTTAACCCTTATTATCAACCTACTACACATCTCATTTATTTATCTTGTTTTTTGTCTGTTTCACTCACTAGAATGTAACCCTCATGAGAGCACAGATTTTTGTCTGTTATGCTCACTGCTGAATCTCCAGTGCTTATGATAGCTTGTGACATACAGAAGGTACTCATTAAATACTTGATGAATTAAAGTATACATAAATGAATAATACATGACCCAGCCCCAAGCTTCATCTCTGTTGTACAACCTTCTTCAATTCCCCAGAGAATTTTGTATATACGTATTTTTCATTAAAATTTATCTCATTCTCCTTGTCTGCTACAATTAGAAATGATTGGCAATCGTTTTCTAATTGTTTTTGTGCCCCATACACCTATAACAGTGCCTGGCATGTTATAATTGTTAAAAACAACACTCATCATTTTTTTTGAATGGCTGAATGAATGAATAAATGATTTTTCTTGTGACGTCAAATTGTTCTACAAAAGAATATTCCAAATTATACTGCAGTATATGAGTGTACCAGTATATGAATGTACCAGATTCACTAAAGATAAATCAGGATTTGGGTTTGTCTTTTGTTAATATAAGCATACTGAGTGGTAACATTTATTTCTATTGCTTATTTCTTTATTTCTTTAATTGTTACTGCTTAACTGTTTTCAATTCTTTTTCTTAAGTTTACAAATACATTCCACTTGTAGCGTTTTGTAGTTTATATTAGAAATCATGAGAAAAGAATTTCCAAAGAGTATGGAAGTTAACTGTTTCTTTGCATCACCAATGTTGGGGAGTATGTGAGTCACAGACCCAGATGCTTCCAAGGGCCTGATAGGCAGCATAAGTGAGCAAACCTCCATGTCAGTATCCAGGCCCTGAAGACAGAAAGTGCATTTTTCACAGCCCACAGCTGGTGTTCAGTACAGCTAATGGGTGCCACGTGGGAAAGCAGGCTTGATGCTGCCAAAGTTCCTTTTTCAAAATTAAACCTTTTACTTCTTAGTTCTGGAGATGAAAATACACAGTAACACTTGCAGTAAAACTATTTCTTAAAAGATAATGAAATGGTAAAAGTACTATAATCAGGGATGATAACATGAGAAGCTGTGATATTGATTCACCACCCTTGGAAGTGTTGAACGTAGTATGTGTTTCACATTCCAGTTTCCAGGAAGTGTTAGAATGACTTACGATGATTAAGAATTAATTTGTGTATATTCTTTTCCCCCTTCTCTCTATCATATTTCCAAATTGTAATGATTATAACGACAATTGGTTGGAGGCCACTCTTCTGTTTGGTTTGGAATATGATGATTCATTACAGCCACTATCAAATTCCTGGCCAATACGTAGCAGAAGCTTTTGGTTAGCAGAAAGCACATGGTGTACACATTTGATCTACCACACAACACGGCAGATACCCCATTTGCATTGCCAGTTGCACTACGCAAACACTTTCCTGGAATTATTTGAAATATAACAAGGGTTATTGTTAAAATCTCTATTCTGGAAAAAAAAATTGCCATGTTTTCGAAGAGTTTCTTGCCAGAGAAGGGGAACAGCATTAATAATACAGGCTGGCCTATCGTTCAGATAGTTCCCTTGGTGGTCAATTAGAGCTGGCATCCTAGAGGGAGCAGCATCTGTTATACAGACTTTAAGCTCTCTTCTCATAAAAGAAGATCTAGAAGCAGTTGAATGTATATTGGGACTCTTCCTAACTTTTCTCTAGGTGGTATTATCAAAGCTTAATGCTTGGCAATTACTTTGTGCTTATCGTTTTACAACTTTTCTTTTTAATTTCTGAAAGTTTATATGGCTACTTAGGAGATGCCATGACACAAGAAGAGCCCACATATGTCTTTTTTGTGTGTGTGTGTGAAAATATCTCATGTGCTTATGCACTTCTTTAAATTCCAGAGGAACAGCATTTGTCAGTTTCAGAGCTCTCAGCCAGGTACTGCAGAAGAATATAAAACAGAGAGCAGTTTGGTTTATCATGCCTAACAGAAGGTGGCACCAGAAATATCTAATAATGGTTTATTTAGTTTTGCTTGGGACATGATATGTTGGTATATAAAGAAAATTACTCAAAATCTTTTTCATAACACCAAGTAATGACTGTATTTTATCACAGTACCATTCTCCTGTTGTCTAAACATTATTGCCTTATTCTTCATACCAATACCATCATTTTCATATTATACCTCTGTTTATTTCCACGGTCTCAAGTAAAACAATAAGTAAACTAAGTTGCCTTTAACTTTCTTTGGACAAAATTATTCAATAATTAACTTTATTACTTTTAACTTAAATATTTTCTAAATTTAGAATTCAATTCTTGATGTTTGAATGGGATCTCATTTTGTATATGCCCTGGTAAAAGAGATACAACTATTTAGGAACTGTTTACAGCTCCTTCTTAAAGATAAAACTAAAAAAGAACAGCACAATAATGACATACTTAAATGCCTGCTTATTCGTTTGCAAGAATATGTGAGATTCAGAGCCTGGTAGATTCATACCTAGTATCAGGTATGAACAGAGTGGTTTGAAATCATTCATTGTTTCTACAAATCAGCCTTATTCAATGAATATCAAATTTATTTTTTTACAAATAAAATATAAGTTTCAGAAAGGTTAATAACTTGGCCATTGAGCTAGTAAGAAACAGGGCTATTTATACTTCACTATTTGAAACTTCTCTATTTAAAACTAAATCCTCTCTTTGCATAAATGGCAGAAATATTCAGGATAAATCTATGTAGATAAATTAACTACATGGTGGCATGTAGGTGTGTTGACTTACAGGGAAGAAGTGCAGCAAATTCGTTTACTGTCATAACAGTTATGTTCTATTCTGCCTTAGTTGCCCTTTATAATGGAATTGATTTTTTTAACTCACAGGATCAGATTTCTCTACATGAGTTCTGTGTCCTTTAAAACAGACACTTTGGGGATGCTGAGCATCAAGAAAATGAGCCAAATGTTTCCACAGCTCTTCCCTTTCAGTTGCCTTGGGAGTGCCTGCCACTTTCTTTTTAACATTTTCAGTAGTGACAACTCTTCAGTATTTGATGGCTTTTTTTTCTAATGTGAAGAGAAAAAAAAAAGAAAAAGAGAAAGCTATCTAGAGCTAAGTCTAGAGAATATGGTGAAAATTGCATTATTTAAGCTCCAATTCAAATGTGTTTATAAAATAACCACCATGATGCTTCCCTCACTCCCTCCCCACTTCCCTCCCTCCCTCCATCCCTCCGTCCCTTCCTTCCTTCCCTCTTTCCCCCTCCTTCCCTCCCTCACTTCCTCCCTTCCTTCTTCTCTTCCTTCTTGCCTTCCTCTTTCCTTTCTTTCTTTCCTCCTTCTTTCCTTCTCCTTCTCCATAAATCATAATGTGTTTCTATGAAGGGAATTTCAAAAATGTTATCAGGGTGGAAAATTATTGAAATAAGTAAATATCTTCCTAAGTGTCAATTTTAAATACTAATACTTTGAGAAGCAAGTGCTAGTGTGTTCATTTATCTTATAGTCAACTCTAGTGAAAATACCTTCTCCGGTTATCTTTTACTGTGTAAAACCTCCCCCAAACATAGTGGTGTAAAACCACAATTATTTTACTATGCACACAGTTTTGTGGGTCAGAAAATTGGGCAGGACATCACAGGAATGGCTCATCTTAGATCACGACAGCTGAGGCCTCTGCTGGGTGGCTCTATAGGCTGAAGATGGCTCAGATGGGGCCATTTATTTGCCACCTCAGTTCTGGCTTTTGTCTGAATTTCTTAATTTTTCTCCACATCCAAGTTGTCTTATTTTCATTCACTCACATGTCCAGAACCTGGCTTAGATGGGTGAAATCTCTGGGGCTGGCTGGTCTCCTTTCCTCATGTGGCCTTCCAAAATGCTCAGCTTCAATTTCCTCACGACCCAGTAGCTGGGCTTCTTACACAGTGGCTTGCTTTCCCCAAAACAACAGTTCCAAGAAGCAAGAAGTAGGAGTTGCTAACCTCATAAGGCCTGGACCAGAAACTGATGTAGCATCTCGTCTGCCATATTATGTCAGTAAAATCATTAACAGAGCCTGCTCAGATTCAAGGGACACAGACATGAACTCCCAGAACTCAATGACACGAGCGTCGAAGAATTTCATAATCCACCACAAAACCTACAAGTATCCAAATAGATAGGAGACATATTCTTCTCTGGATTTTTCTCTATCTTGAAAACATCAGAGATGTTCAGGGTGCTGTATGAATTGAAGATGAAATGTTAAGCATAGATTTGCCTCAAAATACTGCATGTATATGCTCAGAATCTAGATATATTTATTTTAGTACAGAGCTAGTTCTGATTAATTTTTATGCTACATAGCTGACTCATTCTAAGATTTTTGGACCCTTTATTTGGAGAAAAATTGCCTGACAAATTAGTGCAGTTTACCTATGCTGTATTATAAATCATGTATTCCTCTCTACTTTGCTTATGTTCATCTCTTTCCCTGAAATATCCGCCCATATCCATCCTAGCTTTGCTGTCTGAAATTTCTATCCATCCACAAAAATCCATGTCTTCCATTAAGCCTTTTCTCATCCCCAAACCAGATATTTTATTCCTTTCATGTAAGCCTCCATAATATTTTTAGGAGGGAGGGTGTTCTGTGTTCTTCTTCTGCTTATACTTTACCTCGAATTAAAGCCATTTATTTATTTATTATCTTCTCACCCTGGGCAAGCTCTTAGGAGGCAGGACGACTTCTTATTTATTTTTCATCTGACATCATTCTTAGTGTGGTGCCTTGTCCACAGTAGGTGCTTGAGATGTATTGCTCAAAGTGAAGAATTGGAATATGATATATGAGAATTTCTGTTGATTTTGCTACTTTTATAGAAAGATCCATTATCTAAAGGTGGTGATACATTGAGTACTTACTCTGGTTAGGATGATGGTGATTACCTGATATACCGCATCCATTGAACAACCATGAAGTATCCTGGCACTTGCCTAAACACCATGCTAGGCAAAAAAGCAATCAAAGTTTTCTCATGCAGAAAAATTCATTTTTAGTGGGGGAATTAGACATGAGATAGCAAGCAGATAACCATTTAGTTGAATTGTGCTAAGTTCTATTAATGAGAGGCTGAGTGTGCTAGCAGTGGGTAGAATAGGGAGATCTAACCAATCCAGGAGGGTATTTAGGGAAGTCTTCCCTCTGGAGGTGACTTTTGAGCTGAATTCTGAAGGATGACTGGTAATTAACAAAAGGGAGAGGACAGGTGGCATTCTGAGACTTGAGCAGGTAGGATACATGGCTTGTTGGAAAATGGAGAGAAGTGATGTTTGTACTGAGATATGAAGGATACGTAGAAGCCAACAGGGTATGGAGTGGAGGGAGCCAATTATCAGGCAGATGAGACAGTGTGTGGAAAGGACCTGGGGTGGCAAGAAACATGGAATATGAGAGAGGCAGAAAGACAGTCAATGGGGCATGGGAGAGATTGGCTGGGGACCTGGGTCACTTTGTGGCAGGCCCCTCATGGACCACACAAAAGATTATTAATTGGCTTTATGCCTAATATAAGAAGAAGCCATTGAAATAATTTAAGTAGAGAGGTGCCCTGTTCAGATTTGTGGTTTCAAAAGAATATCTTCATTATAACAATTTAACCACACTTTAAAAATCAGAAATGTTCCCAGGGTCAGAAAAATTGAATGACAAAGCAACAAAGGCATAACGTAAATTCAAGCTCTCAGATTCAAAACTCAGAGCCTTTGTTTCAAAGAGTATTTGGAAATGCCATTTTCCCTTAAGCTTAAGGGTGATCTATTTCGTATTTCAGACATGTAACCTACATTTCAGGTCCGTTAAGACTTGAAATGGCTTTCCCTCTGCTCCCCATACACATCAGATACAGGGATGTGTTTAGAGAAGGTATACAAACAATGACAGTACTGGGCTCTAGAGAAAAGATTGCAGCTATGAAGTCCAGGCAGCTTTTCCTGGGTATATGTTAGTAATATTCTCTGGAAAGTTTTTTTTCCCCTACACCATGAAGAGGCAGGCTGTGGTCCTCTCTTTAGTTTCATTGTAGAGTAACAATCTGCATATACATACCAGAAACTATGAAAAAAAGCCTGGTTTAGGAATTAAAAAGACTTAGATTAAAATCCTGGCCCGGCTTATAGTCCAAAATCCTAGACTAAAATTACTAGGTCTGTCGCATTCTTAATTTCACTGAGCTTAAGGTTTTCCACCTGGAAGAAGAATGTGATAATCCTGACTCCACGGGCATGCCGTGAGTATGAATAGAACATAGCAACTGCAAAATCGCTTCAGTCTACTAGTCTGTAAATGATCATGATTATTGTTGTTATTACTATTTTATGTGTTGTGTCCTTTGTTTACTGGAGCAGATACTGCTATTTAAAAACCACTTAACTTTTCTTCCTCTTCATAACATTTATATGTGTGATAGACAGAAAAGTCCCCCTACCCCTACCCCACGAAGTTGACCACATCCTAACTCTTCAAACCTTTAAACAAGTTATATAATGTGGCAAAAAAGACTTTGTAGAAGTAATTACATTAGAGGTTTTTAAAAAATTTTTAAAATTTATTTTATTTATTTATTTTTTAATTATACTTTAAGTTCTAGGGTACATGTGCACAACATGCAGGTTTGTTACTTATGTTTACATGGGCCATGTTGGTGTACTGCACCCATTAACTCGTCATTTACATTACGTATATCTCCTAATGCATTCCCTCCCCCCTACCCCCGCCCCACAACAGGCCCTGATGTGTGATGTTCCCCTTCCTGTGTCCAAGTGTTCTCATTGTTCAATTCCCACCTATGAGTGAGAACATGCGGTGTTTGATTTTGGTCCTTGGGATAGTTTGCTGAGAATGATGGTTTCCAGCTTCATCCATGTCCCTACAAAGGACATGAACTCATCATTTTTTATGGCCGCATAGTATTCCATGGTGTATATGTGCCACATTTTCTTAATCCAGTCTATCATTGATGGACATTTGGGTTGGTTCCAAGTCTTTGCTATTGTGAATAGTGCTGCAATAAACATATGTGTGCATTTGCCTTTATAGCAGCATGATTTATAATCCTTTGGGTATATACCCAGTAATGGAATGGCTGGGTCAAATGGTATTTCTAGTTCTAGATCCTTAAGGAATCGCCACACTGTCTTCCAGAATGGTTGAACTAGTTTACAGTCCCACTAACAGTGTAAAAGTGTTCCTATTTCTCCACATCCTCTCCAGCACCTGTTGTTTCCTGACTTTTTGATGAACGCCATTCTAACTGGTGTGAGATGGTATCTCATTGTGGTTTTGATTTGCATTTCTCTGATGGCCGGTGATGATGAGCATTTTTTCATGTGTCTGTTGGCTGCATAAATGTCTTCTTTTCAGAAGTGTCTGTTCATACCATTCGCCCACTTTTTGATGGGGTTATTTGTTTTTTTCTTGTAAATTTGTTTGAGTTCTTTGTAGATTCTGGATATTAGCCCTTTGTCAGATGAGTAGATTGCAAAAATTTTCTCCCATTCTGTAGGTTGCCTGTTCATTCTGATGGTAGTTTCTTTTGCTGTGCAGAAGCTCTTCAGTTTAATTAGATCCCATTTGTCAATTTTGGCTTTTGTTGCCATTGCTTTTGGTGTTTTAGACATGAAGTTCTTGCCCATGCCTATGTCCTGAATGGTATTGCCTAGGTTTTCTTCTAGGGTTCTTATGGTTTTAGGTCTAACATTTAAGTCTTTAATCCATCTTGAATTAATTTTTGTATAAGGTGTAAGGAAGGGATCCAGTTTCAGCTTTTACATATGGCTAGCCAGTTTTCCCATCACCATTTATTAAATAGGGAATCCTTTCCCCATTGCTTGTTTTTCTCAGGTTTGTCAAAGATCAGATAGTTGTAGATGTGTGGTATTATTTCTGAGGGCTCTGTTCTGTTCCATTGATCTATATCTCTGTTTTGGTACCAGTACCATGCTGTTTTGGTTACTGTAGTCTTGTAGTTTGAAGTCAGGTAGCGTGATGCCTCCAGCTTTGTTCTTTTGGCTTAGGATTGACTTGGTGATGAGGGCTCTTTTTTCATTCCATATGAACTTTAAAGTAGTTTTTTCCAATTCTGTGAAGAAAGTCATTGGTAGCTTGATAGGGATGGCATTGAATCTATGAATTACCTTGGGCAGTATGGCCATTTTCACAATATTGATTCTTCCTATCCATGATCATGGAATGTTCTTCCATTTGTTTGTATCCTCTTTTATTTTGTTGAGCAGGGGTTTGTAGTTCTCCTTGAAGAGGTCCTTCACGTCCCTTGTAAGTTGGATTCCTAGGTATTTTATTCTCTTTGAAGCAATTGTGAATGGGAGTTCACTCATGATTTGGCTCTCTGTTTGTCTGTTATTGGTGTATAAGAATGCTTGTGATTTTTGTACATTGATTTTGTATCCTGAGACTTTGCTGAAGTTGCTTATAAGCTTAAGGAGATTTTGGGCTGAGATGATGGGGTTTTCTAGATACACAATCATGTCATCTTCAAACAGGGACAATTTGACTTCCTGTTTTCCTAATTGAATACCCTTTATTTCTTTCTCCTGCCTGATTGCCCTGGCCAGAACTTCCAACACTATGTTGAATAGGAATGGTGAGAGAGGGCATCCCTGTCTTGTGCCAGTTTTCAAAGGGAATGCTTCTAGTTTTTGTCCATTCAGTATGATATTGGCTGTGGGTGTGTCATAAATAGCTCCTATTATTTTGAGATACGTCCCATCAATACCTAATTTATTGACAGTTTTTAGCATGAAGTGCTGTTGAATTTTGTCAAAGGCCTTTTCTGCATCTATTGGGATAATCACGTAGTTTTTGTCTTTGGTTCTGTTTATATGCTGGATTACATTTATTGATTTGCATATGTTGAACCAGCCTTGCATCCCAGGGATGAAGCCCACTTGATCATGGTGGATAAGCTTTTTGATGTGCTGCTGGATTCGGTTTGCCAGTATTTTATTAAGGATTTTTGCATCAATGTTCATCAGGGATATTGGTCTAAAATTCTCTTTTTTTGTTGTGTCTCTGCCAGGCTTTGGTATCAGGATGATGCTGGCCTCATAAAATGAGTTGGGGAGGATTCCCTCTTTTTCTGTTGATTGAAATAGTTTCAGAAGGAATGGTACCAGCTCCTCCTTGTACCTCTGGTAGAATTCGGCTGTGAATCCATCTGGTCCTGGACTCTTTTTGGTTGGTAGGCTATTAATTATTGCCTCAGTTTCAGCTCCTGTTATTGGTCTATTCAGAAATTCAACTTTTTCCTGGTTTAGTCTTGGAAGGGTGTATGTGTCCAGGAATTTATCCATTTCTTCTAGATTTTCTAGTTTATTTGTGTAGAGGTGTTTATAGTATTCTCTGATGGTAGTTTTTATTTCTGTGGGATCAGTGGTGATATCCCCTTTATCATTTTTTATTGCGTCTATTTGATTCTTCTCTCTTTTCTTCCTTATTAGTCTTGCTAGCGGTTTATGAATTTTGTTGATCTTTTCAAAAAACCAGCTCCTGGATTCATTGATTTTTTTGAAGGGTTTTTTGTGTCTCTACCTCCTTCAGTTCTGCTCTGATCTTAGTTATTTCTTGCCTTCTGCTAGCTTTTGATTGTGTTTGCTCTTGCTTCTCTGGTTCTTTTAATTGTGATGTTAGGGTGTCAATTTTAGATCTTTCCTGCTTTCTCTCATGGGCATTTGGTGCTATAAATTTCCCTTTACACACTGCTTTAAATGTGTACCAGAGATTCTGCCATGTTGTGTCTTTGTTCTCATTGGTTTCAATGAGCTGTAGACTGGAGCTGTTCCTATTTGGCCATGTTGGAACTGCCCCCACATTAGAGGTTCGGCAATAGGAAGACCATCCTGGATTATTTGTGTGGGCTCTACGTAATCACATGGTTCATTATAAGAGGGAGTCAGGTGGGTCAGAGTTAGATAGAAACATTGGAAGATGCTACAGATGCTATGCTGCTAGCTTTGAACACGGCGGAAGGAGCCACCAGCCAAGGAATGCATTGGCTTTTAGAAGCTGAAAAGGGGATAAATTCTCCCCTAGAGCCTGCAGAAGAAACCCAGCCCTGCTAACACCTTAATTTTAGCCCAGTAAGGCCCATTCTGAACTTCTGACCTCCAGAACTGTAACTTGTGTTGTTTTCAACGATGACTATTGTGGTGATTTGTCATGCACAATGCACTATGAAACAATGAATTTTAGCTAGCAAAATTTTTATGTCCCATATTTTTCTACAGGAGGGCATCTTTATTTATGGGTATGGGGCTGTCATAATTATCTAATTATATTGATTTATGATACTTTTCATGATTTTAAAAAGCCTGCATTGAATCTAAATTTAACCCAATATTTACTTTATTTCTTCCTTTCCTTATATTATTTTTTCTTGTTTGTTTTAACGGTAACTGAAAAATAAAAATAATATACTAGAAAGTCTCTTGAGAGGAGGATTTCTTAAAATGCTGCTATATCTGGCATGATGAAGCAACTACTCCACCAACTAAATTTGTAACTGGAAAGCAGAAAGTTCTTCAAAGTTCACACAGAATAAGAGCCTGGCCTCCCGGGCAGGAGGATGCCATCTGTTATCACCATGACTTTCTGCCAGAATGATTGCTTTCTCATCCCTCCTAGGGAGGAGATTTTTAGGCAAGAACTACCAGCAGAATCGACTCTAATAAATTTGAGATTTTAGAACTTTTTCGTAATTCTGTATTTTTCTTGGTATTGAATAGTTTAGTTAACAGAAATAAAATGGATTTTTGTTTTCGTTCTTTGCATCTTTTCTTATTTTGTGGGCATATAATCACCTTAACTTCTACCTAAAGCCATTTGCTCTGTAGCTGGTGGGAAGACATTCTTGCTTGGCTGGACATAAATCCTCTATGTGCCATTTTTTAAAAATTCCTACCTCTGATGAATAAACAGACAGCCATACAAATATAGTATTAAATTCAATATAAAAAGAGAAAGTGAGGAAAATTTTAGCATACTATTAGGAATTGCATTTTTCTAAATGTTTACTAACTTTCTGTATCTTATGCTTATCCCATACTCTTCAAGACCATGACAACACTCTGGAAACAAAATGCCAAGCAGAGATGCTAATGTTCTTTATTGTTGAATACTGCTCTTAGAATCACAGTTAATTTTTTCTACTCTGGGAATAAATATATCAGTATAAATATATCAATACTGCTCCATTTAATTAATAAAGCTATCAGTACTGTTCCATTTAATTAATAAAGCAATTATTTCTATTGATAAAGAAAACTATTTGCTTAGAATAGTAGCTTAAGTCAACCCCATGAACAAAAAAGCTACTTTAGTTGAAACTTGTTACGGTGTATGGTTTACTACGATAAAACTGAAATTTCTTTAAAGTCATATTTTCTCTACTGAGTGCTAAGGTTGTAACTGTGACAGTTAGGCTGTTTATGTTTGAGCTCTTTAAAAATTTTTATTGTCTTCCTGTCTAAACTTGCTTGAAGTATGCAATAAACTTTCAATATTTAACACAGAGCCTTGCTTACCTTGGTAGGGAGGGGGCAAATTTCTTTCAAAACAAGATTGTAGTTTATTGCATGTGGTTTGCAAAATCCTGTATGTAATTCTGATTCAGGGCTCCTTATATTTCCTCCCTACTCCCAGTATGAAAAGTGTCTCTTTAGAGTATCTCTTAGTTTGTGACAAACTTTAAAGCAAATAAACTATCCTTTCAATGAGGTAAAGGATGATACCAAATGTCATAATTCCAATAAATTGGAAAAATAACTGTGATTCTAAGAGCAGTATTCAACAACTTTCTAGAAGAAACTTTCTAGAAAAAAAAGTCTAATCAGGTACCTCAAAAGTGTGATAAGAGAGGCACTATATTAGATACTGTAAGCACTCTGTCTGTATCCTCTTACCTTTATCTGTTCAATGCTCTCTGACCAAATTCCAACTGTATTTGTCTGCCAGGGGGCTTTCTCCACATTCTACAGCTCATTTTGCTGCCCATAAGGCAAGCTGGAAGAGAGAGAAATTATTTCCCTGTCTAGAAACAGCCTTCAACTAATGACTAACAAGGGCTGTTGTACAAATAACCCAGCTTCAGCATCCCTCAGGTGGGATACACCTGAGATATGCATTTTACACTGGAACACAGCCTTCTCTGGAAAGATTAACCACCGGATACCCACAGTGTAACTTCCTTTATTTAAAAAATACTTTCTTGCCTATTTTCTTTTCTTCCTTGTTTCACCCCTTTATATTTCTGCTGGTGTTTCCCAGAGTTACCTTCAATATAAACCACAGTGTAGGCTCCTGGAGTCCATCTCCAGGAAAAAAGTATACAGCTTTTAAAAAACAACTTTTGATCATCCCCTCGTTGACATAAAACTCCTAAACATGGAACTCTGAGTCACTATGAGTTCAAAACTGCTCATTGTGCTGTTCTGTGAGCCCCACCAAATTACAAAGTTGGGTGGGCCCAGTGACAGTCTACTGTACAACAGCAGCAGTACAAAAGTAGTATCTCTTCAGTGGATAAACTGAACAACAAGGATACATTTGAGTTGGCCTAGACACAAGTTGGCTGTAAGTCAGTGCCATCTGTATCAAGCTTCACCTAGGGATAGCCTTGAAAAACAGTAGTGAAGGAAAATTCCCCCAAAAGGCAGGCCATCCACTTTGTGTTAGGGAAAAGTAGCCTGATATTAGAATATATACTAATCCATGGGCGGCGGTAGATGGCCTGACTGGCTGGTAAAAGGCCTGGAAAGAAAAAGGATTGGAAGGTTTGGGACAAGAAATTCTGGGGTTGAGGCATTTTCCTGGACATTTGGCAGTGGGCACAAAGTGTGAAGATCTTAACATTCACTAGAGAGTGCAGACAATGGAAGAGACATTGAATGAACAAGTAGACAAAATACCTTGTCCAGTTGGCATCAGTCTCTCATTGGCCAACTCAGTGCTGGTATGATGGGCACATAAACAATGTGGCCATTATGGTGGAGATGGAGGCTAGGCATTCCCACTCATCTAGACTAACCTATCTGGTGCCACCATTGACTTTCAGCTTGCTGGCAGCAGAAACCAATCAATGCTGAAAACATTAAATCACATCATTTCTCAAGGAGAGACCAACCAGTCTCCTGGTGGCAAGGTGACCACATTAGGCCCCTTCTGCTTTAGAAAGCTCAGTGGTTTGTTTTTACAGAAAGAGACTTACAAGATAGGGCTTATAAAAAACATTTGGTCCATCAGTCCAGGATTCCATATAATATCGTGTTGGACCAAAGAACCCACTTTGTAGCAAGAGAAATGCAGAAATGGAATCATCGCTAAGGCATTCACTGGTCAGATCACACAGTGGTCAGATCAACCACAGCTTCTGGTTTGGGGTGGTGCAATGTATGATCTGATCATGGAATAGCCCGACAAAGACATGGCTGAAGTACCAGCTCTGCTTTGCAAGGATGGAGCACCATCCTTCAAAAGATGCATATCAACATCGAGTAAAAGACTTTATAGGGGGGTCTGTCCCCAAAAGGAAACTATGAAAGGCTGGAAGCAGGAATGGCCCCACTTATGTCACTTCCAATGGTCCACTGGGGGACTTTGGCTTTCCCCCATGCAACTCTGGGCTAGAGGTCCTGGTCTTCAAAAGGGGTACATTTTCACCATGGGACACAGAAAGAGCCTCATTATGCTATAAGCTACAGCCCCTCCCTGAGAACTGTGGGCTTCCTTTTTCCAGGAACCAGAAAATCGTCCCTTGGTAGGGATGATTGACCTTGATCATCAGGAAGCTGTAAGGCTGTTATTACAAAATGGGAGCAGGGAAGAATATGTTTGGCATACAAGGGATCTACTTGGCCTCTCTACATACTTCCTTGCTCAACTGTGACTGTAAATGGACAAATACAGCAACTCTGGTCTGCAAAAGCATGGTAACCAGAAGCAGGGGCCCCCTAGTGATAAGGGTCTCTGTCATGGTGCAGCATACCTGGTAGCTGAGAGTAAGAGAACTTTGGATGCAATTGTGGCAGAAAGAAACAATGAGTAACAACTGTAACTCAATGCCAGCTGCAGTGGCTGAAATTCATCCTATTAATCTCTCACTTGTTTTTCCTTGAGAGGGAAGGCCCCCAGGAATCCTGGAGGAGCTGCTGCCTGAATGTGTATGAAGAAAGAAACCTGTGTGGCACAAAGGGTGAGCTGTGATAGCAACAGATTAGGACTGCTTAGATCCGTATTCAGGGAAGGATACACTGCCCAGCTATGGGGAATGCAGTCAGCAGACAGCATCTAGCTGTCTGCTCCTTCAGGGTCTTTCTCAGCTACAGAAACCTGCACTGTAGGGAACATCCTTCAGATGACAGCCCCACATCTGGCATCTAAGAGAAGCAAAGGCATAAACCCAGGCATTTTAGTCCAATGTGAGATAACTTTACTGAACAATATTCATTCCAGAGTTCCCTGCCAGGGCTTCTGCATTCTACTTTTACAAAGCAAAGATGCTGAAATACAAATAATTTATTATTTCAAAAAAAGAAGGAATATTTTGCATCCAAAGGTTTAGTGAGGAGTAAAGAGCTTGCTTACCTTCAAGGAAAATTTACTATATGATCCTTAATTTCTCCTTTAACCTTGAATTTGTGAAAATATTACCAAGGTAAGTGCATGACATAGTCTAGCTGTTGGTCCCTTGGTGCAAAGGACAGAGTTGTCCCAGAGGAGAAAGGAGGCTACATGAAGGCTATCACATATTTATTCCACTATGCCGGGAGTCTTCCATTTTAACTTAAATGTAGGTATCTCATCTGTCAGATTGGACACTTAAGCTCAAGCACAATTATCAACAGGCTCAGTGAAGGACAAATAAATATGAAGCCCAGGTACAGAAAGGTAAAATCATTTGCATCTCTTCATGGTTCATCCTCAAAAAGTAACTGCTTCCATTGTGAGTGGAAATGGCAAATGTGTCCCTGAGTATTCTCATAAGATTAACCTGATTTCTGGGTTTTGAGATGGTACCAAAGGAACTATTACCATACAGGTAAGATGTTGTCACAGGTGAAGAAGATCTTTGTTGTCAGATACTGATTAAGGAAGAAGCCAGTTTTCTGTCAATTACTTTGCTAAGTTCTTCCAGTAAATAGGATTGTGAAGTATAAGCCAAATAAAATATTTTCTTAATAAAATATTTCAGCTTGGAAGTTGGTTCTGCTTTATCAAAGTAATAATAACCTTGGAAATAAAGTGTTTCTGCTTGCTAATAGCTCATATTAATAATTAAACAGCTTGCTGTTTGCAGCATTTTAAAGAGAGACCCTTAGGTGGATGGTCATGTTTACAAAATGATTCAACTCTCTCAGTATTCTGAAAATATGATTGTCCATTTCACTGTAAGTAAGATTATTTTATTATTTGGTTTCTGACTCTTCTGCAAAGTTGTCTTCAGCTATTTCAGTATCTGTCTTTTAGCTTCCTGGTTATTTTCCATTTTTAAAAATTATGTCCTTTTTCTAAGCCTTAATGAGAAAGAAATGTCCAAGGCAAACATGTTGGCTAAAGTCGATATTGTATTTGGCATTAATTCATGGTATAGAAGTTGATTATCCAAGAAGCACGTTTGATTCAACACTGCAGGTCATATGGGCAGCCAATTAATTACATTTTCATACTGATCTGCACCAAGTTCCATAAGATTGCCCAGGGTGGTGGTGTTTGAATTGATGTTTCAGTGACAAGTATCACACTGATGAGATGAATAGCTTAGTCAAATTTACAAACTCAGGTGTGAAATGTATTGCATTTCTGCAATTCCTGGGAACTATAAACATATTTAAAACAAATGAAGTGGAAACTCTCTTTCTTGGGGATAATGCTTTTAATTTTTCCTAATTTTCTAGCATGAACATTAAAAGAAGTTCATAGAACTATGTAAAATAATACCAACCTATAAACTCATGAAATTATTCTGAGGTAATATGGAAAACTTATAATAAATGTTAAAGGTACAATTACAATGCTATCCTGAAATATTTTCTTAGGAAGTGAGGGTATGCATACTGTATCAGAGCAGTTATAGCAATTAATGGTTGAGAAGGACAGGTATTAATTTTTAAGTTCTGGTAAAAGTTTTTGATTCACTTAACTTGGATTAATGGACCTAAGGTACTTGGTTCAACTTTTTAAAACTATAGAATAATAAACCCTAGTGATAATTTATTACAGGAAAAATATTCCCTGTAATAAATTGTAATGGGAATGAAAACAATAAAACTTTAAAACGATTTGGAAAATAGAAATAGTACAAACTATTTTAAGTTATTTGGAAAATAGGAACAGTAGACATTCATGAATAAACTCATTTAAAATTGGTTTGCTTCTGTTATGAGTTAGAAATAGGATTCCATGAAAAAAAAAAAACCTGTTTGAATTGTTTGAATTAGGTTAGTCCTTTAGTTGGAACATTGAGAACCTAGTAGCCTTTTAATCAGTCTTTCTCCAGGGCAGCACATCTGCGATTGGAAACAGGAGAGTGGAACTAATTCAAATCTTTTCAAAAAGTGGTTAATAAGCAGGAAAAAATGGGATGGTAACCATGGAGAAGATAAGTGGCTATCACATTGATGTGTTAAGTGTTGCTGACTGACTCCAAAACAGAACCAGAGGAAAAGAACCAGTTTGTCTAAGTTTACCCGACTGCCTAAATCAGGGTCCTGTTTAGAGCAGGCCCATCTGCTGATCTTCTAAAGCCCTTCCAATGGTGCATGCTTTGACAAATGCTTGGAGACAGGACTGTTTTTATACAGTATCGCATATTAGGTATAGCTTTTGGGTAACTAACAAATTCTTTGAACCTTAGTTTTTATCATCTATAAAATAATTATCATTTTCCTACTAACTTCCAGCAGAGTTTTAAAAGTTTTAATAGGTTAGCAAAAATGGGATTTCTCAAAAACTTGTGTCTGCATGCCCTTCTAGTTTTAGCTTCTCCACTAATTACCTCATTCTTGCAATATTTTCTAATACACATTTTAAAGACAGGAAAGCTGACAGACCATGTTCTTACACCAGCTTTCTTTGCAGGTTGCCTCTAGGGCTTTAGATTGAGATGTTATTATGGACTGAACTGTGTCCCTGCAAAATTCATACGTTGAAGACCCAGCTCCCAGTGTGGCTGTATTTGGAGATAAAACTTTTTAAAGGAGGTAATCAAGCTTAAATGAAGTCATAAAGGTGGAGCTCTAATCCAACAGGACCGATGCCCTCATAAGAAGAGGAAGAGACATCAAGAGTGCACATGCGCAGAGAAAAGGCCATGTGAAGACACAGGAAGATGGCTGTCTGCAGGCAAAGGGGAGAAGCCTCACCAGAAACTAATCCTGCCAGCACCATAATCTTCAACTTCCAGTCTCCAGAACTTTAACAAAATAAATTTATGTTGTTTGAGCCCACCAATCTTGTACTTTGTTGTAGCAGCCTGAGCAGATGAATTCATCTGGATTGACTTCTTGTTGGTCTGGTGTTTATTGCATTCTGCCTGAAATGGGTTGCAGGCTTAGCAAATGTGACAGATCCTGTACCATGTACATGTACACAGCTAAGTGTTCTTGAGAGGGCACTTTCTAAAAGACTTTATACTCAGCTTATTAGAGAGGATTCACCTATTATTATTTTATAGTTAACAGCCATATAATCTTTGCTTATTCTTTGCTTATATTTCAGTTTCTATTTCTCACCAAGCCCATGGAAAATGTTTCTTATTAAAGCAAAACTGAAATTGGTTTCCCTTTACATGTAGAAAATCAAGGGTTGTTATCTCTTCTTCACTGAAAATAAATTCGTTCCATTACTGCTAAAACATTCTCAGAACAGGGTTTCTAAAGCAAACACCTGAGTCCTCCTCCTAAGTGTCCCCATATTCCCACTGTCAGGATCCATCAACCAAGGATACAAGAAGATTATACTAATGTTCGCATTCGGTAGTCTGGCTCAGTACTTTCTAGGGAATTTGCTGGAACCTCAATTTTACTTACCTCAAAATTTTCTTCTTTGATTTTTTGCTAATATTTTTAAGTGTGATATTATTGTGTTAATATTTTTAAGTTTTAAAGAAGAAACCCTATTTTTTGGAGATACTGAAGTGTTTATAGATTAAATGATAAGATATCTGGGATTTGCTTCAAAATTCAGGGTGAGTTGGCGGATGGGAATTATAGATATAAGAAGTTTGGTCATGAGTGGAGGATTTTTGAAGCTTCACCATTGGTACAAAGAAGTTCATACATATATACTTTTTTCATATCTTGTATAAATTTGAAAATTTTTACAAGTCAAATAATATTGCCTCTTTCCAGAGAAAGAGACTTCAGGAGTATGATATGTGCGCTTTAAAAGGCCATGGCTAATTCATCAAGGTTATCAAAGCTTATCGCATTTCTGATTTTTGACCTTGTCCCCATGATACTTACTCCTGTCACACTGAGGCAAGGCTCTTCAGCCTCTTTCTAGCAAACACTTGACTGAAGTCATGATCTAGTACCAGTAATAGATCTTTCATGACAGGTTCTCACCTACCCTTAGTTTTTACCTCATTCTTAGAAGTCCAGCTCTCTGTATATTAGGCTTTTTTAGCTCATACCAATCAGCTCCCTATCGGGGGTCTAGGATTGAATTATCAGTTGACTGACAACCCATCTTACTGCACTCAAAGTAATTCTCTTTGCTAATTCTCCTAACCATCCCTACCTCCTGTTTTCTCTTGTCCACCCTCAATGAGTGTTGGACAGATTTCTGGTCCTTGATTCTCTATAGCTGCAGTGAACATCCATTTCCTCCAATATTCTCTCTGGGAGGTCAAGAGTTGACTTTCGTTCTCCAACTGCTTAGAGACAAATTCTTATCTCTCACTATGTAAGCCCTTATTCAAACAAAGTTCCTGTTGGCCCCATGCCATGCTAGCCCCTACAGTTAATTCTTAATTACCTGAATTCTTAGTATCAACACACATAGAGAGAGAAATATATTAATTCTAAAATCATTCTGAATAATATTCTTGATTCTTGGTTAACCCAATTATACATTATCCTTGGAACCAGTAACATATTTGGAGAGACTGATGTTCTGCATAGCTGCTAGTTATAACTCCACAAAAATAGGCACCTGCTGACCAAAAGTTGGTTTTGGATTAGTTTTTAAATGGTTCTGGTGTTAAGCTTGTAAACAAAGCCCAAATGGTTTTGGGTACTAGAACTTTAACATGATTTTCTTTTTTCCCTAAGAACATAATGTTCTTTGGAGACACAAGGAAGCTTTGAGGCTGGAGCAGGCAGCTTCCCCTGAAAGACCATATGTTCAACATTGACATGGAGGCTGGTATGGCAAGAGTGGGTGGAGTGCACTGTCATACCAAGCCAGCATTCAGAATCCCAAATAACATGTTGTGATCTTGAAGACAGCTAGAATTATGCTACCAACCTTTCTTCTCTTGAACTTACTCCTGTGTCCTTTGAAAAGCCTACCTTGGTAAAGTTTATTCAAGAGACAAAACAGTTTCCTAGTAACAACTCAATTTGATAAATGGAAATTGAAGCCTCACTCTATGCATTAGAAATGAATGATTGCATTTATTGAATATCCTTCCAAGAAGAAGAGTTTGATTCTGATTCATTCCTAAGTACTTATTTTTCTTTGACTAGTCATCCCTGAGCAAGGAGAATATTAAGACTATTTAGTGATTAATGAAACTTTAATTATACCGTGATACACGAATTACTTGGACATGAAGTACCTTCTTGGGGGTGCTGTTGAGGAGTGGGAGAAGCAAGGTACAGGACATTTTCCTATGAAAGAGAAATATTTCTCTCAAGGCTAGGTACAGTTGGAAAAAGAGTTCAGGAAAACCAAGGTCTGGCTTTATATGATAAACTCCCTGATAGACGGTTTCCTTCCCGAAAGTAAAGGTCCTTGGTAAAGCTAGCCCACACCTTCCTGTGGTAATCTTAGTGGTGTTTAAAACATTTATATGCAGATAGTTCTTCATAACTAACCTTCTTTCTTCCTTATTTCCTCTTTAGCAGGCCTGGAGGAAATGGAACCCACTGTCATTCTTCTTCATTCACATAAATGAAAACAGTCTTTTTGTATCCAAGTTAAATAACCACAACTTCTTAAATATTTATTGAAAGGGCCTGTCTTCTAATCCTTTTATTGTTTTTAATTTTATTTTTCCCTTGGGCTTTTAATCAATTTTCTACATGTATGTCTAAGATGTAAGACTCCCAATAGACAAAACACATAGTACTCTAAGTCTTAAATAATATTTGAATGAACAAATAATGTATCTTTCTTATTTCTTTTATTTTAAAATAACACATTGAAATTCATAGTCAGTGTGTGGCATATTATAACCCCTGGATTTTCTTCCACAATCCTGAAAAACAAATAACATGAGTTCCATAAACTTTCTGAGATATTTGCATGTTCATATTTTAAAATCCTGAGTTGCCTGCTGATTTTTAGTTAGTTAATTTGAAAGCTGATCATTTTATTTTTAAGTGCACTATTTTTTCTGTTTTTTAGTAAAATTGAGTTCACTTTTGTGAACATCAGTAATAAAGCTGAGAATCAGAATTTAAGAATCCCATCACCTTATCCCTTTAAACTTAATTCAAACTGTCACACACGTTTACCATACTAATATAAGGAGAGAGATAAAATATCAAGAATTTTCCACTTCATGATATAACTGAGCCATCAGGTTTTTAACTGTGGTATCATTTTGTTTCAAGGAATGTGATTTGCTAAGGGAATATTCAAGCAGTGCTGTGATCAAAAATATTCAAACCAACCAAAGCATAATTTCATAAAATTACAGTCTGTGTTTGTTTTTTCATGATGTACCGCAGGAATATTGTCAAGCTTCATCCCCAAATTCTTGCCCGTCACTTCTTTCATTCAGCACAGCTCTTTTTGTGCCTCTTTTAAATTTGTTTTAAAAATTGCTCATCATTTTTCTCGTTATTCTTGTTCCTTTCTGTCTTTTAGTACTTGCAGCCTTATTTTGTCCAAGACAGTATTTTTAAAACAGCTCCTAGATCCTACTGGCTTTATGTTAAATTTTAATTAGTATTTCTTATTGTCCTTTTGATCTCTTCTCTGAAACATTGATTTGGATGAGGGATCAGGGTAGAAAATAAGCATAAATGAGTGGCTTTAGGGAAAACAAGACAATTAGCTGTTAGCTGAGGGACTTTTTTACAACATTCCCTTAAGAACTATGAAATTGCCTCAGTTTTTTATTCCAGTAGAGACAAATATGAACCATAGGTCCAATTATATATGCACCAGAATTCTCTTTCTCTCTCTCTCTCTCTCTTTTTTTTTCTTTTGGAGCAGACTAATAAAAGCTGCTAGTATGGAATTTATCTTTCTGGTACTGATATCTAGAGCCCTGAAAACCTTTTCTCACACCCACAGAGAGCACTGGGATCAATGCTGTGGGAAGTCAGGTGTGGGAAGTACAGGTACAGAATGTACAGAAATTTATCATTTTGTAGTTCTACACAGCACACCTTAGTAAATCAGTTCACATATTGCAAGTTCATTCACATATAGTCTATCTTCCGTACCTCATCGCACTCCTAAGAAGCAGGTAGGGTGATCCCCAGGCAAAAGGGGTCAGAAGAATTAAAGGACTCTTCCAAGCTCACTCACTAGTAAGTCACTGAGCAGCTATTCAGACACTGTCCATTGTTCTTCCCATTAGTTTTGAGCCTCTCACAGGAGGCTTGTTAACAGCTCACAGCATGTTATTCTTGGATGGAATTCTCTTGATAGAAATTGTCTGGGATATTATTCATAAATTCTAATAACACTGTGAGGTTGGTGACAAGTGGAGATGCCTTCTTTTTGTACACACAAATTATGTCACTAAACAGCAAAATGACTTGTTCAAAGGACAAGAATAAGTTCACATAACTGGACAATACTGTCTGTGTGAGACTAAGGAAATTGGTTTATGAGAATCAAGAATCCCATCAAGCTCAGAGGTCTTCATTGTTTGAAACTGTTAGACCCACTGAATGTTCCAAATAAATACGTGTAGTAAACCTGAATTGGTGTTTTGAGTTGACACCACAGTTAAATGATGTAATTAACTTCCCGAATATAGAAGAGTAAGCCACAGAACAACCCCACCACATCATCTTGAAATTATGGAATTTATGCACAGTAACTATAAAATTGTTCAGGCTGTCAACAAGATTCCATAAGGTGTCCTAGATAGACTCTCTGATTGCTAATAACCTCAAGTGGTCAAGAAGATGTTACACTAGTTTTCTCAGGTATCAAGGAGAAGGATTACCCTGGATGTCCCCAGATCTTGGCTAAAACCACTGGTGCAAAGTCATCCCAGTTAACTTGATGGTAATTGTGTTTTACAGAAGTATCTTTCAATTAAAAAAGATTTAAGACTGAATATAAAAGTGTTTAAGAGAATCCAGATAATACTGTAAATATTTTTGTATTAAAAAATGAGAAAATATTTGGAATTTTAAATAGTTTTTAACAGAATTTTTGCCCGTTAGAGTGATGGCCTCATAAATTCATATTCAGATCTATAATTGAGTGACTAATTAAGACTTGTGACCTTAAGGGGGAAATCTTCTCTATTTTATGTACTATTTTGAAACTGGTAAAAGTGCAAAGTTCCAAAATATTTTTAAGTCGATAAGCTCTGTAAATATAATTTGAATGTAAATATAATTGAAAGGAATTTTTATTTATTTCAGAGAAGATAACTTGAAAATAAAATAAAATATAAAATGCAGTTTTATATTTTTGAACTAAGTTTTGAAATGGGAACCCTTTCAACAAAATGATTTTTAAAAATTTCCTAGACATAAAGTAACAACATTTGGAGGCTAAAGTTACAATCTTAAGGAATTATTGGATTTTTACATCTAAAACTTTAAAAAGTTAACTATGTTTTAAATGAAAGTAAAAGCTCTGCATGTTCTTTCCTCAGCACAAAAATTACTCTCAAGGGCACAGAAAAATCTTATCAATGCCACACTAATCTATTTATTTTAGTATTTTTAAATTAATTTTTCTCTGAATATTTCCATTTGCTTTGCCATAACTCCCTAAGAAAAATCTAGAGAATACTGACTCCCATTAAGCATGCAAAATTTTACCATATGGAAAAGTAATATTAAAAACTGGCATCAAAATGATAGCTTCCTTGCAGACATCATTGTGAGTCAAGGAAGCTTAAAAAGCGTAGAGGAATAGGGAAGAAAGAGGCTTATACAGCTCACCACATCAATGCCCCAAAGGCCCACCCATCTCCTTTCACACACTGAACACAGGTACAGGTGTACAAGCATCATTCTCGAGGAAAGGGTTGCCACCCAAATTAAGATTTCAGAATCTCATCTAATTTCCATTTTGTGTTTGGCTTATGTATCCAAGATTTTGTTGCTAAAAACAAAAACATGGAGAATGCCAAATAACTGTGAAAGAATTATATTTCTGCGAATTCTTTGATTTACAAGATCTTGGTTCCATTTTAATTCTACAAAGTTTATTTCATATAAGGGAGACGTGTGGTCTACAGTTTTGCCTGTTTTGCCACAATTTCAATTTGGGAAGTTTTCAAGGAATAAACTTGTATTGAGTGTCAGTTATATGGGTAAAGAAGTTGAAAGTGTTTCTCCTTTCTGAGACAGACAAGGGACTGCTTATCCACCCTCTTGTCTGTGTGTGGGTGTGTGTGTACTCGTGTGTATGTGTGCTTTTGGATGGAGAGGCTTCAGATTTGTGGTCTTTCAACCTGAAGTCAGACTTTCCAGGACATTATCATTCCTGTAATTATCCTGTAGTATTCAAGGAGCTTTCTTGAGATCCTAGTGAGGGTACTATAAAACACAGCCAATTTCTGAGTATGACCTCATCCAGTTCAGTAAAGTGTGGTGGCCATCAGCGTGTGGTCATCACAGCATAGGATTTATCCTCTTTGCTTAAAGTAGTTTATGCTAAAAATGAAAAAAACCTGAGAATAACATCATTTGCTCATAAATTAGTTCTGTAATCTGAGGGTCAATAAGGAATTCAGTGACAGATTTTAGGTAGAAAGAGAGTCCATATACAGAATTAGTTGCTTACAAAAGCATCAGAAGGGCTGAAAATGGGCTTTAGAGTGGGGCTACAGGAACAGAACAGTCTCAACAAGATGAGGGGAAATTGAGAAGCTAACCAGAGAACTTTAAAGTTTAGAAATACCACTTTAGCTGCAGCAGGCACCAAGAAGCTCCTGACATGACTATTGTGTCCAGAGTCATGTGACAACTGTTGGGTCTACACTGGGAGGAAAATGGATGCCAGTCTCTACAACCCATGAAGTTTATTTTTTGACAGTGGGAATTTTATTAACATTGTTTATGAGAAAGTCAGAGCCTCTATAACAAAAACCTCAGAAGTGCAGCCTTTCTTTTATTTCCGCTTCCAAATATTCTGAGAGTGCAAATGATTTTAAAAATCTATTCATGTCCTTTGCCCACTTTTTAATAAGGTTGTTATTTTTTTCTTGTAAAATTTGTTTGAGTTTCTTATAGATGCTGGATATTAGACCTTTGTGAGATGCATAGATTGCAAACATTTTCTCCCATTGTGTATGTTGTCTGTTCACTCTGATGATAGTTTCTTTTGCTGTGCTGAAGCTCTTTAGTTTAATTAGATCCCATTTGTCAATTTTTTGCTTTTGTTGCAATTGCTTTTGGGGTTTTCATCAAGAAATCTTTGACCATGCCTATGTCCTGAATGGTATTGCCTAGATTTTCTTCTAGATTTTTATAGTTTTGGGTTTTACATTTAAATCTTTAATCCACCTTGAGTTAATTTTTGTATAAAGTTTAAGAGGTCCAGTTTCCATTTTTTTTTTTTTTGCATATAGCTAGCCAGTTCTCCCAGCACCATTTATTTAAAAGGGAATCCTTTCCCCATTGCTTGATTTTATCAGGTTTGCTGAAGATCAGATGGTTGTGGCTGTGTGGTCTTATTTCTGAGTTGTCTATTCTGTTCCAAAGGTCTATGTGTCTGTTTTTGTACCAGTACTATGCTGTTTTGGTTAAGGTAGCCTTGTAATATAGTTTGAAGTTGGGCAGCATGATGCTTTCAGCTGTGTTCTTTTTACATATGAATAAAAGCTCAATATCACTGATCAGTAGAGAAATGCAAATCAAAGCCACAATGAGATACCATCTCACACCCATCAGAACGGCTATTATTAAAAAGTGAAGAAACAACAGATGCTGGCAAGGTTGCAGAGAAAAAGGAACAATTCTACACTGTTGGTGGGAATGTAAATTAGTTCAACCGTTGTGGGAGACAGTGTGGTGACTCCCAAAGATCTAGAAGCAGAAATATCATTTGATCCAGCAATCTCATTACTGGGTATATATCCAAAGGAATATAAATCATTCTATGATAAAGATACATGCATGTATGTTCATTGCAGTACTATTCAGAATAACAAAGATATGGAATCAACCCAAATGCCCATCAACAGTGGACTGGATACAAAAATGTGGTGTATATATATACCATGGGATACTATGCAGCCATAAAAAGGAATGCGATCATGTCTTTTGCAGGGACATGGAAAGAGCTGGAAGCTATTATCCTCAGCAAACTAACGCAGGACCAGAAAACCAAACACTGCATGTTCTCATTTATAAGTTGGAGCTGAACAGTGAGAACACATGGGCACACTGGAGCCTGTTGGGGTCGGGGTGGGGGGAGGGAAAGCGTCGAGCAGAACAGCTAATGGGTGCTGGGCTTAAAACCTAGGTGGTGGGTTGATCTGTGAAGCAAACCACATGGCACAGGTTTACCTATGTAACAAACCTGCACATCTTGCACATGTACCACTGAACTTAAAATAAAAGTTGATAAAAAAAATCTTTTTTTTTTTTTTTGAGACAGAGTCTTGCTGTCACCCAGGCTCGACTGCAGTGGCACGATCTCGGCTCACTGCAGGCTCTGCCCCCTGGGGTTCATGCCATTCTCCTGCCTCAGCCTCCCGAGTAGCTGGGACTACAGGCGCCCGCCACCTCGCTTGGCTAATTTTTTGTATTTTTAGTAGAGACAGGGTTTCACTGTGTTAGCCAGGATGGTCTCGATCTCCTGACCTCGTGATCCGCCCGCCTCAGCCTCCCAAAGTGCTGGGATTACAGGCATGAGCCACCGCGCCTGGCCGATAAAAAAAAATCTAAATCACATTCCAAAACCTAGCTGGAAGAGAGTCTGGGAAATACAGTTTTTAACTTTTTAGGCCCTGAGTTATAGGACAGTATATTAGAAGGTGGATTAATTGAATTTTTAGTGCCAGAATGTTTCATATTCACCCTTACATACACTTAAGAGTTCAAACAACAAGTATAACAACAAATACACTGTAGTTGGTGTTCATCCAAACACAGTCATCTCTCAGTATCCAAGGGGGATTGGTTCCAGGAACCCCAAAGATACCAAAATCCATAAATGCTCAAGGCTTTTATATGAAACCGTGTAGTATTTGCATAAAATCTATGCACCCCCTTCTTTACAATTTAAATAATTTCTAGATCACTTATAATACTTAATGCACTGTATTTGCTATGTAAATCCAGATACTATATTTTTTATTTTTATTGCTTTAATTTTTTACCATAGTAGATATTTATATTTTTGCATAAATGTATAGAATATGAGTATAATTTTGTTACATGCATAGATTGCATAGTGATGGAGTCAGAATATTTAGAGTATCCATTATACATAATGCACATTGTACCCATTAAGTAATCTCGCATTATCCACAACATTTCCATCCCCTTACCTTTCTGTGTCTCCATTGTCTATCATTCCACACTCTACATCATTGTGTACATATTATTTAGCTAACGTTTATAAGTGAAAATGTGTGATATTTGTCTTTCTATGTCTGATTTGTTTCACTTAAGATAATGGCCTCCAGTTCCATCCATGTTGCTCCAAAAGACACGATTTCATTCTTGTTTATAGCTGTATAGTATTCCATTGTGTATATGTACCATATTTTCTTTATCCAATCATCTGTTAATAGACACTTGCATTGATTTTATATCTTTGCTATTGTGAATAATGCTGTGATAGACATATGAGTGCAAATATTGTTTTCATACAATGATTTCTTTTTCTTTGGGTTAATGCCCAGTAGAAGGATAGTTGGATAGAATGGTAGGTCTATTTGTATATCTTTGAGAAATCTTCATACCATTTTCCATTGAGGTTGTACTAATTGACATTCCCAGGAACAGTGTATGAGACTTCCCTTTTCTCCACATCCTTGCCAATATATTATTTATATCTTTTTAGTAATAGCCATTCTGACTGGTATAAGATAATGGCTCATTATTATTTTAATTAACATTTCTCTGATGATTAGTGATGTTGGATATTTTTTCATATGCCTATTGGCCATTTACATGTCTTCTTTTGAAAATGTCTATGCATATCCTTTGCCAACTTTTTAACAGGATTTTTGTTGTTGTTGAGTTGCTTGAGTTCTTTGGAAATTCTGTATATTAATTCCCTGCCAGAAGCACAGTTGCTAATATTTTCTCCCATTCTGCATGTTCTTTGTTCACTCTGTTGATTATTTCTTTTCCTGTGCAAAAGATTTTTAGTTTAATTATGTACCATTTGTCTTTTTGTTTTTGATGTCTGTGCTTTTGATGCCTTAGTCATAAATTTTCTGCCTATCCCAATGTGCAGAAGGGTTTTTCCTAGGTTTTCTTCTAGTATTTTTATAGTTTCAGCTATTACAACTAAGTATTTAATCCATCTTGACTTGATTTTTGTGTGTGGTGATAGATAGTTCCATTCTTCTGCATATGGCGATCAAATTTTCCCAGCACTATTCATTGAAAAGGGTGTCTTTTCCCCAGAGTATGTTCTTGTTGATTTTGTCAAAGATCAACCATCTGTAGATTTGTGGCTTTATTTCTGGGTTCTCTATTCTGTTCCACTGACCTATGTGCATATATTTATACCAGTACCATGCTATTTTGGTTACTATAGCCTTGTACTATAATTTGAAGTAAGGTAATGTGATGCCTCCAGGTTTACTATTTTTACTTAAGATTGCCTCATCTATTTGAGCTCTTTTTAATTGCAAATAAATTATAGATAGTTTTTTCTAATTATGTGTAAAATGACTGGTATTTTGATAGAGATTGTACTGACTCTGTAGATTGCTTTGGGCAGTACAGTCATTTTAACAATATTAATTCTTCCAATCCATGAGCATGGGCTGTTTTTTCATTTGTTTGTGTCATCTACAGTTTCTTTCATCAGTGTTTCCTTGTAGTCTCAAATGTCTCAAATGCTTTGTTCATTCTTTTTATTCTTTTAAAGATTTTGTCTGACTGGATTATTTCAAAAGACCTCTCTTCAAATTCTGAAATTCTTTCCTCTCCTAGGTCTAGTCTGGTCCGTCACCATTGGCAACTGATCACTTCTGTCAGATTCTGAGGTTGGGCTGACCCAACCTACCAATATGACACCCACATGCATACATTACCAACAGGCCAGGGGACTAGCCTGCCCAACCTATTGCAATCACCAGTAACACAAGCATGAACTGCTTGGGTTCCAGTGGATTCTTCCACCACTGCTACTGTAATCACCCACATCACATCAGCTGCCCTGGGAGCCTGAGAACCCACCTGCATAGCCAACCCACTGCTGCCACTACCACATCCAAGGAAGCCACCTGGAGGCCCCAAGATTGGCCCTCCAGTATCCACTAACACCAGTCCCAACATCAGCCACTCTAGGGCCTAAAAACAGGCACATTCAGCCCACTGTTGCCACCACTGTGAATTGAAGACTGGCACAGCTGGTGTCCTAGTCCTCAGTAAAACTTCACCACAGACTCAACTAATAATCATATGCTAAGCCACCAAGGAAATTACAGATACAACTGATTGTGTACTGCTGAAAAAATCATGCAGAGATTTTACTACCATAGGCACCCAAAATCAAAGCCAAAGCATCCTATTCAACCAACAACAAATATACATCTTCAGCATAAAAATCCTGTCCTTTGAGAGAAATTTTTAAAAACTGGAAGAAGGGACTGTTACATCAGATGCAGATATATCAATATAAAGACACAAGAAGTATAAAAAAGCAAGGAAATATGGCACTGCCAAAGGACCACAACAATTGTCCAGCAACAGACCCCAATTAAAAAGAAATCCTCCAAATACCAAAAAAGAATTCAAAATATTGATTTTCAAGAGGCTCAATGAGATGCAAGAGAAATCTGAAAACCAATACAAAGAAATCAGAAAATAAATTCAGGATATGTATGAGAAATTTACCAAGGAGATAAATACCTTTAAAAAATAACAAGTTTTGGAATTAAAAAATTAATTGAAGGAAATACAAAATACATCAGAAAGCTTCGATAATAGACTGGACCAAGCAGAAGAACAAAATCTCAGAACTTGAAGACAGTTCTTTTGAAATAATCCAGTCAGAAAAAAGTAAGGAGAAAAGAATAGAAAAGTATAAATAAAGCCTTCAAAACATTTGGGACTACATAAAATGACTATAATATATATTAAAATTTGTATTATCTTTTACTATTGTATTATAATTTTTAAACTTTTTTTTCAGATAGTTACATGCATTATTGACACCTATTTTCAATTTTCATACTTGATTTGATCTCTTTCTTTTTTAACTTTATTATTATTATGCTTTAAGTTTTAGGGTACATGTGCACAATGTGCAGGTTTATTACATATGTATATGTGTGCCATGTTGGTGTGCTGCACCCATTAACTGATCATTTAGCATTAGGTATATCTCCTAATGCTGTCCCTCCCCCCACTCCCACCCCACAACAGTCCCTGGTGTGTGATGCTCCCCTTCCTGTGTCCATGTGTTCTCATTGTTCAATTCCCACCTATGAGTGAGAAGATGCAGTATTTGGTTTTTTGTCCTTGTGATAGTTTGCTGAGAATGATGGTTTCCAGCTTCATCCATGTCCCTACAAAGGACATGAACTCATCATTTTTTATGGCTGCATAGTATTCCATGGTGTATATGTGCCACATTTCCTTAATCCAGTCTATCATTGTTGGACATTTGGGTTGGTTCCAAGTCTTTGCTATTGGGAATAGCGCCGCAATAAACATACATGTGCATGTGTCTTTATAGCAGCATGATTTATAGTCCTTTGGGTATATACCCAGTAATGGGATGGCTGGGTCAAATGGTATTTCTAGTTCTAGATCCCTGAGGAATCGCCACACTGACTTCCACAATGGTTGAACTAGTTTACAGTCCCACCAACAGTGTAAAAGTGTTCCTATTTCTCCACATCCTGTCCAGCACCTGTTGTTTCCTGACTTTTTAATGGTCAGCATTCTAAGTGGTGTGAGATAGTATCTCATTGGTTTTGATTCGCATTTCTCTGATGGCCAGTGATAATGAGCATTTTTTCATTGTTTTTTGGCTGCATAAATGTCTTCTTTTGAGAAGTGTCTGTTCATATCCTTCACCCACTTTTTGATGGGGTTGTTTGTTTTTTTCTTGTAAATTTGTTTGAGTTCATTGTAGATTCTGGAATATCAGCACTTTGTCAGAAGAGTAGGTTACAAATATTTTCTCCCACTCTGTAGGTTGCCTATTCACTCTGATGGTAGTTTCCTTTGCTGTGCAGAAGCTCTTGAGTTTAATTAGATCCCATTTGTCAATTTTGGCTTTTGTTGGAATTGATTTTGGTGTTTTAGACATGAAGTCCTTGCCCATGCCTATGTCCTGAATGATATTGCCTAGGTTTTCTTCTAGGGTTTTTATGGTTTTAGGTCTGACGTTTAAGTCTTTAATCCATCTTGAATTGATTTTAGTATAAGGTGTAAGGAAGGGATCCAGTTTCAGCTTTCTACATATGGCTAGCCAGTTTTCCCAGCACCATTTATTAAATAGGGAATCCTTTCCCCATTGCTTGTTTTTCTCAGGTTTGTCAAAGATCAGATAGTTGTAGATATGTGGCGTTATTTCTGAGGGCTCTGTTCTGTTCCATTGATCTATATCTCTGTTTTGGTACCAGTACCATGCTGTTTTGGTTACTGTAGCCTTGTAGTATAGTTTGAAGTCAGGTAGTGTGATGCCTCCAGCTTTGTTCTTTTGGCTTAGGATTGACTTGGATATGCGGGCTCTTTTTTAGTTCCATATGAACTTTAAAGTAGTTTTTTCCAATTCTGTGAAGAAAGTCATTGGTAGCTTGATGGGGATGGCATTGAATCTATAAATTACCTTGGGCAGTATGGCCATTTTCACCATATTGATTCTTCCTACCCATGAGCATGGAATGTTCTTCCATTTGTTTGTATCCTCTTTTATTTCATTGAGCAGTGGTTTGTAGTTCTCCTTGAAGAGGTCCTTCACGTCCCTTGTAAGTTGGATTCCTAGGTATTTTATTCTCTTTGAAGCAATTGTGAATGGGAGTTCACCCATGATTTGGCTCTCTGTTTGTCTGTTGTTGGTGTATAAGAATGCTTGTGATTTTTGTACATTGATTTTGTATCCTGAGACTTTGCTGAAGTTGCTTATCAGCTTAAGGAGATTTTGGGCTGAGACGATGGGGTTTTCTAGATATACAATCATGTCATCTGCAAACAGGGACAATTTGACTTCTCCTTTTCGTAATTGAATACCCTTTATTTCCTTCTCCTGCCTAATTGTCCTGGCCAGAACTTCCAACACTATGTTGAATAGGAGTAGTGAGAGAGGGCATCCCTGTCTTGTGCCAGTTTTCAAAGGGAATGCTTCCAGTTTTTGCCCATTCAGTATGATATTGGCTGTGGGTTTGTCGTAGATAGCTCTTATTATTTTGAGATACATCCCATCAATACCTAATTTATTGAGAGTTTGTAGCATGAAGAGTTGTTGAATTTTGTCAAAGGCCTTTTCTGCATCTATTGAGATAATCATGTGGTTTTTGTCTTTGGTTCTGTTTATATGCTGGATTACATTTTTGATTTTCATATGTTTAACCAGCTTTGCATCCCAGGGATGAAGCCCACTTGATCATGGTGGATAAGCTTTTTGATGTGCTGCTGGATTCGGTGTGCCAGTATTTTATTAAAGATTTTTGCATCAATGTTCATCAAGGATATTGGTCTAAAATTCTCTTTTTTTGTTGTGTCTCTGCCAGGCTTTGGTATCAGGATGATGCTGGCCTCATAAAATGAGTTAGGGAGGATTCCCTCTTTTTCTATTGATTGGAATAGTTTCAGAAGGAATGGTACCAGCTCCTCCTTGTACTTCTGGTAGAATTCGGCTGTGAATCCATCTGGTCCTGGCCTTTTTTTGGCTGGTAGGCTATTTATTATTGCCTCAATTTCAGAGCCTGTTATTGGTCTATTCAGAGATTCAACTTCTTCCTGGTTTAGTCTTGGGAGGGTGTATGTGTCCAGGAATTTATCCATTTCTTGTAGATTTATTTGCGTAGAGGTGTTTATAGTATTCTCTGATGGTAGTTTTTATTTCTGTTGGATCGGTGGTGATATCCCCTTTGTCATTTTTTATTGCCTCTATTTGATTCTTCTCTCTTTTCTTCTTTATTAGTCTTGCTAGTGGTCTATCAATTTTGTTGATCTTTTCAAAAAACCAGCTCCTGGATTCATTGATTTTTTGAAGGGTTTTTTGTGTCTCTATTTCCTTCCGTTCTGCTCTCATCTTAGTTATTTCTTGCCTTCTGCTAGCTTTTGGATGTGTTTCCTCTTGCTTCTCTAGTTCTTTTAATTGTGATGTTAGGGTATCAATTTTAGATCTTTCCTGCTTTCTCTTGTGGGCATTTAGTGCTATAAATTTCCTTCTACACACTGCTTTGAATGTGTCCCAGAGATTCTGGTATGTTCTGTCTTTGTTCTCATTGGTTTCAAAGAACATCTTTATTTCTGCCTTCATTTTGTTATGTACCCAGTAGTCATTCAGGAGCAGGTTGTTCAGTTTCCATGTAGTTGAGCAGTTTTGAGTAAGTTTCTTAATCTGAGTTCCAGTTTGATCGCAGTGTGGTATGAGAGACAGTTTGTTATAATTTCTGTTCTTTTACATTTGCTGAGGAGGCTTTACTTCCAACTGTGTGGTCAGTTTTGGAATAGGTGTGGTGTGGTGCTGAAAAGAATGTATATTCTTTTGATTTGGAGTGGAGAGTTCTGTAGATGTCTATTAGGTCTGCTTGGTGCAGAGCTGAGTTCAGTTCCCAGATATCCTTGTTGACTTTCTGTCTCATTGATCTGTCTAATGTTGACAGTGGGTTGTTAAAGTCTCCCATTATTATTGTGTGGGAGTCTAAGTCTCTTTGTAGGTCACTAAGGACTTGCTTTATGAATCTGGGTGCTCCTGTATTGGGTGCGTATATATTTAGGATAGTTAGCTCTTCTTGTTGAATTGATCCCTTTACCATTATGTAATGGCCTTTGTCTCTTTGATCTTTGTTGGTTTAAAGTCTGTTTTATCGGAGACTAAGATTGCAACCCCTGCCTTTTTTTTGTTTTCCGTTTGCTTGGTAGATCTTCCTCCATCCCTTTATTTTGATCCTATGCGTGTCTCTGCAAGTGAGATGGGTTTCCTGAATACAGCACACTGATGGGTCTTGACTCTTTATCCAATTTGCCAGTCTGTGTCTTTTAATTGGAGCATTTAGCCCATTTATATGTAAGGTTAATATTGTTACATTTGATCCTGTCATTATGATGTTAGCTGGTTATTTTGCTTGTTAGTTGATGCAGTTTCTTCCTAGTCTTGATGGTCTTTACAATTTGGAATGTTTTTGCAGTGGCTGGTACCAGTTGCTCCTTTCCATGTTTACTGCTTCCTTCAGGAGCTCTTTAGGGCAAGCCTGGTGGCAACAAAATCTCTCAGCATTTGCTTGTCTGTAAAGGATGTCATTTCTCCTTCACTTATGAAGCTTAGTTTGGCTGGATATGAAATTCTGGGTTGAAAATTCTTTACTTTAAGAATGTTGAATATTGGCCGCCATTCACTTCTGGTTTGTAGAGTTTCTGCTGAGAGATCAGCTGTTAGTCTGTTGGGCTTCCATTTGTGGGTAACCCGACCTTTCTCTCTGGATGCCCTTAACATTTTTTCCTTCATTTCAACTTTGGTGAATCTGACAATTATGTGTCTTGGGGTTGCCCTTCTCAAGGAGTATCTTTGTGGCGTTCTCTGTATTTCCTTAATCTGAATGTTGGCCTGCCTTGC
Source organism: Pongo pygmaeus (assembly GCF_028885625.2). Classification (NCBI taxonomy): domain Eukaryota; kingdom Metazoa; phylum Chordata; class Mammalia; order Primates; family Hominidae; genus Pongo; species Pongo pygmaeus. The sequence goes on from NC_072377.2 coordinate 63,283,511, forward strand.
TAGATTGGGGAAGTTCTCCTGGATAATATCCTGCAGAGTGTTTTCCAACTTGGTTCCATTCTCCCCGTCACTTTCAGGTACACCAATCAGATGTAGATTTGGTCTTTTCACATAGTCCCATATTTCTTGGAGGCTTTGTTTGTTTCCTTTTATTCTTTTTTCTCTAAACTTATCTTCTCACTTCATTTCATTCATTTTGTCTTCCATCACTGATACCCTTTCTTCTAGTTGATCGCATCGGCTACTGAGGCTTATGCATTCATCACGTAGTTCTTGTGCCATCGTTTTCAGCTCCATCAGGTTCTTTAAGGACTTCTCTGCATTGGTTATTCTAGTTATCTGTTCGTCTAATTTTTTTCAAGTTTTTTAACTTCTTTGCCATTGGTTCGAACTGCCTGTTTTAGCTCGGAGTAGTTTGATCTTCTGAAGCCTTCTTCTCTCAACTCGTCAAAGTCATTCTCCATCCAGCTTTGTTCCATTGCTGGTGAGGAGCTGCATTCCTTTGGAGCAGGAGAGGCACTCTCATTTTTAGAGTTTCTGGTTTTTCTGCTCTGTTTTTCTCCCATCTTTGTGGTTTTATCTATCTTTGGTCTTTGATGATGGTGACGTACAGATGGGTTTCTGGTGTGGATGTTCTTTCTGTTTGTTAGTTTTCCTTCTAACAGACAGGACCCTCAGCTGCAGGTCTGTTGGAGTTTGCTGGAGGTCCACTCCAGACCCTGTTTGCCTGGATGTCAGCAGCAGTGGCTGCAGAACAGCGGATATTGGTGAACCGCAAATGCTGCTGCCTGATCATTCCTCTGGAAGTTTTGTCTCAGAGGAGTACCTGTCTGTGTGAGGTGTCAGTCCACCCCTACTGGGGGTTGCCTCCCAGTCAGGCTACTCAGGGTTCAGGGACCCACTTGAGGAGGCAGTCTGCCCATTCTCAGAATCAAGCTGCGTGCTGGGAGAACCACTACTCTCTTCAAACCTGTCAGACAGGGACATCAAAGTCTGCAGAGGTTACTGCTGCCTTTTGTTTGTCTGTGCCCTGCCCCCAGAGGTGGAGACTACAGAGGCAGGCAGGCCTCCTTGAGCTGTGGTGGGCTCCACCCAGTTCGAGCTTCCCGGCCACTTTGTTTACCGACTCAGGCCTCGGCAATGGCAGGCGCCCCTCCACCAGCCTCGCTGCCACCTTGCAGTTTGATCTTAGACTGCTGTGCTAGCAATCAGTGAGGCTCCATGGGCGTAGGACCCTCTGAGCCAGATGTGGGATATAATCTCCTGGTGTGCCATTTGTTAAGTCCATTGGAAAAGCGCCATATTAGGGTGGGAGTGACCTGATTTTCTCGGTGCCATCTGTCACCCCTTTCTTTGACTAGGAAAGGGAATTCCCTGACCCCTTGCACTTCCCAGGTGAGGAGATGCTTCACCCTGCTTCGGCTTATGCACGGTGCACTGCACTCACTGTCCTGCACCCACTGTCCGGCACTCCCCAGTGAGATGAACCCGGTACCTCAGTCGGGAATGCAGAAATCACCCGTCTTCTGTGTCGCTCACACTGGGTGCTGTAGACTGGAGCTGTTGCTATTCCGCCATCTTGGCTCCACCTTAAGCTTATTTTTAAAGAATATTTTCAATCTACACTTTGTTGAATACACAGATGTGGAGCCCATGAATATGGAGGGCTGACTGTATTATCCAAAACAAAATGGGCCTTCAACTCCTTCTGCAAACGGGAGATCAGCCTTCACCACTTCAGTCATTATACTAAAACATGATCATTTCTTTCCCATTTCAATCACAATCTTCTTTTGATAGCCTGTAACTTATGTGTGAATTATAAAGTTAGCCACCTACAACAAAACCTATATGAAAGAGAAGGGTAAAGAAAGAAGGATACTGTAGTATTAAATATACCAGTTCATACATGCATAGGCATGGCTAGCTACTGTAGTACTTATTTCTAAAAGGCAGAAGATGGCATTTTTAATTTCCTTTATCATTATCTACACCATATTCTTTTCAGCTGTGGAATGCTTTGTCATTCCTAGTGTGTATCTGGTGGAACTGACACCTTCATTTGTGAAGTGTCTGAATCTTCAGTGATTCTGCTATATTAAATTGCTGTTGTTTTACATCATCTTTTACTCCTGGATATGACAGTACAGGAGGTGCCTCAGAGGACCCCATTGGTTGTTTAACAGCAACCCCCTCCCCTATAATAATCAGAACCATTCACTTCAGCTAACAAAATAATTGACTTTTATGCCCACTGTTTGGTGAAAAAAATGCCAGTTGCTTTTTTCAACCCCTCATTAAACTAACTATGGTTGTGTACCCTGATCTCTTGAGTGCTGAAATATCCAAAACAACATAGCCAAAAGCCAGAATGATAGAAACAAACATTTTGTCAGTGGACATTAGGTGTAACAGGGACAGGCATCCCTTCTAATTTCTCTTTAAGAAATCTGTTTGTTCCCTGACCTATGAATTTTGGTTATGGATCTACAGAGCCTATTGGAAGATACATTCCATTTATAATCTGACCTCTGTAAGTCCTCAGTTACAGAGGACTTACAAATACACCATAATGGCATTCTGGTTCCTTCAGAATTAGAATTAACTCAGAGCCAGCGAACAATAATTCCCAAAATGTTTGAAGATTTTCCTTTCTCCAATGCGCAATGACCTTTGTAAATAGCTGTAGTTTTCTTCAGGGAAGACTGGGAAGAATGTTTGCAGTTCATACTGGACAAAGCATCACAACATCATTCCCCAATGATACTCAGCCTCTCAATCATTCCAGATATACTTGTGTTGTAAACTTACTTAGGTCTCAGTAGTAGTTGAGAGATGATGATCTCACATTACGGTGATTTAAATCAAGTTTTTGTTCAGTCTACCTAAACTTTTTGTCTGTTTGTTTTGTTTTATGTTGTTTTTAGTTATACAGATTATGTACAAAATAGTGGACTTTGTATCTGATCTGTACTTGGAATGTTCAATTAAATAGCCACTCCTCAAATGCCTGTAGGTAAAACCATTCTGATGACCACTCTGTCCCTCCTCACCATACTTTCACTGGTGCAGTGATGCTTCTTGTTCTCATTCAGGATCTTATCATTCTCAAAGAAATATGATGTTTCATTCCACTTACAGCATCTCTCACCTTCATTCTTATCTTCATATGACAATCATTGTGTCTGTTGCTTCTATTACCAATATATTTCTCAATGCCTTTGTGGAATGAATTCCTTTCAGAGGACAAAGTCAGGAGATATTTTGATATGTTTATTTCAAATCAAAATCCTTGTCTCCCTGACTCTTTAGATTGCCTTTTCTAAATTTTACCAATGAATTTATGACATTTCAACCCCATTCAATATATGTCACCTGCTATAATCTGAATGTTTTTTTTGCCCCCAAAATTCCTCTGGTGAAATTCTCACCCCCAAGGTAGTGGTATTGGGAGATGGGCCTTTGGGAAATGATGAGGTCGTGGGGTAGAGTTCTTACGAATGGAATTAGTGCTTTTATAAATGAGGCCCAAGAAAGACCCCTTGTCCTTTCCATCATATAAGGACACAGTGAGAAGATGAACATCTATGAACCAGAAAATGTGCCCTCACCAGGTAATACACCAGTAGATTCAGATACTGAATCTACTGCCACCTTGATCTTAGACTTACCAGTCTCCAGAACTGTGAGAAATAAAATAGTTTTTTTACGAGCTACCCAGCCTATAGTATTTTGTTATAGCAGCCTGAATTAACTAAGATACTACTCTCGAGATAAAGTTTTAAATAAAACATTGAGCAAAAATTAGAACTATATTCAGCTTCTTGAGCCAGTGTATCAAATTCAGAATTTCTAGTAATTTAAAAATTACATCTTAAAAATTCATGCTGATCTAAAATATTTCCTCCTTTTTTTTTACCATATCACTCTCAAAATCCATTTTCATGAAGATTCTTCAGATATTTGCTGATGTACATCTAAAAAATATTTCAAAATCTGTGGCATTTAAATGTTCTTCCTCCAGGCTAAACATTTTATTTGGCTGCCTGGAAAAAGCTGAGATGTGATTGTGATTATAAGTTTGGAAGCAATTAAAAATGGTGGGATTGGGAGAGGAGAAGATTTGACACTGTATCGCAAAGAAGAAGTCATTGCAGTACCTTCAAGCTAGTCAGAACTGGCTTTATAAAACAGGAAAATAAAGAATGTTTCAGATTGCAAGGAAACATAGTGAAGGGTAAGATTTAGAGTACTTGGAGTTATTTAAATCCTCCCAAATATCACCATTTCAATTTGAAAATTCTACTTCTTCAAGATGAATCATACCCTATGTCTTACCTGTACCTGATTTAGTTGATATTTAGATGAAACGTTGGAGTTTAGACTTGAGTAGATGTTGGAATGAGTGAAGACCTCTGGGGTTATTGAGATGAAATAAATGCATTTTTCATACAAGAAATACATAATTTGTGGGGGCAAGGGCAGAATGCTATGGACTTAATATTTTCATCTCCCCAAATTCAAAACAATAAACCCCCAATCCCCAGTGTAATGGCATTTGGAGGTGAGGCCTTTGGGAGGTCATGAGGTCATGAGGTTACAGCCTTCATAAATGGGATTAGTGTCATTATAAGACATGGCACCAGACAGATGCTCTCTCTCTCTCTCTCTCTCTCTCTGCCATGTGAGGATACAGCAAGAAGGTGACCATCTGCAAATCAGGGAGAGGACTCTCACCAGACACCAAATCTGCTGGCACCTTGATCCTGGACTCCTCAGCCTCCAGAACTGTGAGAAATAAAATGTTTGTTTTTTAAGGCATCCATTCATAGTATTAATTATAGCAGCCCCAGATGATGAAGACAAGAGGCTACTAGTTGTTAACTAGAACCTCACTGCCTTTAAACTCAAATAAACAAAGTAATCAACCCCAGGTTCTTATCTTTGAAGATAAGAACATGTGGCCATTTTTGGTGTCTACTACTGTAATGGTCAGAATTTTGTTTCAGGTAAAAGACACTACTAGCTATTTTAAACAAAAGTGATTTGACACAGGGGATTGAGCACGGACACATTATTGGAAGGTGTGATTTTATGTGTGCCTTTGTCTAGGCCACAATACCTGGATATTTGATCAAACCTTATTCTAAATGTTCCTGTAAAAGTATTTTTTAGATGAGGGTAACACTTAATCAGCAGACTTTGAGTAAAGCAGGTTACTCCCCATAATGTGGGTGAGCTTCTTTCAATTAGTTGAAGGCCTTAAGAGAAAAAAAAACTGAGGTCTCCTGAAGAAGAGTAAATTCTGCCAGCAAATGGCATTTACACTTGAACTGGAACATCAAAACTTCCTTGAGTCTCTCACCTGCTGGCCCACCTTGTAGATCTTTGACTTGCCAGCTTCCACAGTCATGTGAGCCAATTGCTTAAAATAAACCTGTCTGTCTGTGTAGACACACACGTCGTATCAGTTCTCTTTCTCTGCAAAAGAAGAAGAGTTGATTCTAAACTTGTCTCAGGGATTACTCTCAAAACACATTCCTGAAATGCCAAACTAGGAAGATAGCAACCTTGCCATAATTGAGGTATGGGTATCAGGAAACAGGAAATTGACATGGAAATTTTGGCTACAGAATTACCTCACTGTAGTTGAAATCCATGTATAGAAAGCACATGTAAATCCATACTAAATATTTTAGGTCTGCACTGCTAAATTAAATTAAATCTAAAATAACATAAAAAAATAAAATGAATGCCCATGTCCTGCCTCTTCCTTGACATTTATAAAACTAAGAAATTGTCATTGTTACCTTGCCTAACAATGTTGCAGAAAATCCAAGTTCCTCCATGACTACTCAACAGCAAGAAGTACAAGAACCTCAGAAGTGTGGCCTCTTCTTCACTTCCTCTTCAATATGTCCTGCACATCCAGCAAAATAATGGGTATCTTGACTCTTAATGCACATGCCATCTTTCCAGGTAGTTGTGGATGTATCTGGTCTTAGTGCCTAGAGGTGATGACCTCTAGCTCTGAAAGCTGTAGCTGTCCGAAGGTGCTACATACACAGCCTGCATGAAGTTTTCTGCTTGCCTTTTTCTTCCTATTTCAGACAGGGGAGGGGAAAATAATAATGGAACAGATGGAAATAGAAGATTGATATACTATATCTCTAGAGTATTTCAATTTTTATATTTCTATTTATATTTTCAGTACACATACTACAATATTGAAAAAACTCTTTTAGATTCTCTAAGTTAAGTGCAAATTACACTATTTCTGCCATCTTTAGTCTCTGGAAAGCTTGCAAAATATAATAACCCACAACAGAGGCCAAGATTTTCACCACAGAAAGGGGTCCCAAGTGTCAGGGCTTACCCTATTTCCTACAAAGGGCCATCTTCTGGTTCTGTGTTCTCCTTCCTAGTTTTTTTCTTCCATACTGTTTGCATACCTTATCAGACAGCTGGTTACTATATAAGTAAGGAAATTATTGAAGTTACTGTGAGAAAGATGTAATCATATTTCATACCACTAATTGCAAGAATGGAATTAGTTTGGCTTACTTTTACACCAATTAGGTGCATACCTACATTTTACATCTTGCATGCAAATTTCTATCTTGCAAATGTAAGTTTTAATATACTTATTTCCTCATTTATCTTTCTTACATTTTTAGGAGACTTCCATCCACTCTTTGTTATTAATGAATCTTTAAGAAAAAAGGGTTCCTTCGTCCTAATGTCCAATTTAATCTTCTGGTCTCTGCTCAGTGGATTATGAGGAGCTTATGGAAAGCATTTGAAATAGTTCAAGGCCTCCAGTTCAGACGACAGAAGCCACTCTGCATGTTCCAGAATCACCCCTCCCACATGTGAAGACATACTGGTAAAACACTATCAGGCAACATGTGGACTTTAGGAAGGGGCTTCCGCAAAGGGTGTTCCTGTTTGTTAACTCATTAACAAATTCACTACTTGTAAATTCAAATTGTGGAAATTCAGGGATAAGTATATAATGATAAAGGGATCTTCATATCACAAATTCATCTAATACTTGGTATTCTTTCTGTTATAAAAAGCCTTGTCGGTATCAATCAAACACAGCATTCTGCTTTCCCAATAGTCAGACTACCAGGCACAAATTATGCAGAAAGCATGAAAAAATAAAATTTATTACAGAAGACCCTTGCAGTTATTGTTTTGGGCTATTAGAAAGCCTTCACGTTACTGATTTTTAATATCATGCTACCTGACCCTCCCTACCCTAGTAACCACATTCTTAGTCCCCACAACATAGTTAGGGAAGTGACCCTGGCTTGTTATAATATTTTATTCCTCTGGACTCTGGGATTGGCCCAGTAAGGGACATGTTATTCAAAGCAATAGAGAGACTTGCTATTGAGTTATTTAGGGAAGTAGAAAAAATATTCTCTCCTCTTGAATCACATACTAGAAGGGTATGAAGTTGGAGCTGCTATCAATCATCTTCCTATCACACTGAGGCCTGTCTTCAGTAAGAATGAATAAGGAAGCCAAGTAGACATAAAACTGATACCCTCTTTCTGCCCAGAATAGCTGACTTTCAAATATAACACTCACTTGTTTAAGCAAGCAATAAGTTCAACTATTGGTTTCAAATATTGACTAGTGACTTATTTCTTGTGTGAATGGAATGAAGAATATTGCTGAAAAAGTATTAGGAGGCCCAGGCTATAAAAAATATGACCTCTTCTGTCTCAGCTGTTGGTTGACAGTTCATGGTAATGGATCTATTGTTTTGTCTTAAGCATTGTCCTCTACTTTTGATTTATTTTAATTTACAAATGCTTCCATTGAGGAGGTAACACCTCCATTCCAAAATTTAAACATAACTCAGTAAATCAAATCATTTTCAGGCTGAAATAAAAGGAGAATATTGAGGTTGAGATAGAGAACATATTGTAGTAGACAGGAGATAGACCTTGAAAGTGGACAGTCTTCCACATCTATTATCTATGTGCCCCTGAAAATATTCCTTAATGTTTCTAAATCTCAGTTTCCACCATCTGTAAAAAGCAATAGTAAAATCCTCCTCACAAAGTTACTGTGAGGATGAATAACAAGACAAGAATGTCAAGTCTAACACACTGGAATATTAATTCTGACTTTCTCACCTATTGGATGGTATAGCCTTGGGGAAGTTTCTTTCTCTCTATGAGCCTTAGGCTCTTTATCAGTAAAAAGCATATTAATGTCTACTTCATAGATTTAAATTTAAAATAAGGTAAATTGTTTAAAATGCATAGTGATGGTTCTGGCATATAATAAGTGCTCAATAAATAGTATTATATTTTTTGTTAAGATATGTAAGTTACCAAGCACAGTGCTTCAAACACATTAATGCCCAATACATTTATTTCCTTATCTTCCCCCACCTTCAACCACTGAATATTGAGAAGAAACAGACATTGCAAGAAAGAGAAAGCGTCAGTAGGGTGCTGAAACTGGCTTGTACCAGCCTGCAGGAACCACTTGTTAACTGGTTTTTCTTTCTTTTTTTGAGACAGAGTCTCACTACATAGCCCAGGCTAGAGCACAGTAGCATGATAGCTCACTACAGCCTCAACTTCTTGAGCTCAAGAAATTCTCCCATCTCAGTCTCCTGAGCAGCTGGGACTATAGGCACATACCACCATGCCCAGGTAATTTTTGTAGAGACAAGTTTTCACCATGTTACCCAGGCTGATCTCGAAGTCCTGGGCTCAAGCAATCTGCCTGCCTCAGTGTCAGCACCCCACTGACACTTTCTTCAAAGTTCTGGGATTACAGGTGTGAGCAACTGCCCCAGGCCCAATTGTTAACTTTGGAGAATGTTGTGAGCCAATGTTCAAACAATTTTATTTAAAAAATTAAATTATATAAACCTACAATTAAATAAGTTATACAAAAACAAAGGCAATAAATACTAAAAACTCATCACTTTCTAATTATTTTACTATTATCTATTTTTTGAGGTTATATAAATCTACTGTGTCTGTATCATGAAATATATTGGTGGGCTATTGCACATCTATTCCCAATTCCATGGTTACTGATATTATATTGGTAACTGGAAATTGGCCATTATGACAGTATTTATACCAGGGAAATCAGCCAATGCTGCAAATCAGATTGTTTTTCCCCTCAGAGAGCCAATAGTTAAGGGTGTCCAAGTGCACCACTGCAAAGGGCATCCATTGGATACCAAAGAGACTGTCCCCTGTTTACAGAACTTCCAAATCTTTACCAGGGTAACTTTTGGTTCTCAAATGATAACCTTATTCATTAGGAAGTTTTCAACCTTTTAAAAAGTAGTATTTTAAAAATAAGGTACAGAAATTGTACCAAGATTCTGATATAGTGGGTTTGTGTGGGCTGGGCAACTTGAGCTCCAGTTCCTATGTGTCATTGAGAAATGAGATGACAACAGCGGAGACGCAGCCATCAGAAGATGCCTCAGTCACCTCTGCTTCATTCTGACAAAAATGAAAGGTACATGGAAAATACAGTACCACTTAAAATCAGTCACAGACTTTCTAAATAAAGACTTTGATCATTAGAGCTGAAAATAGTCATAATTTTAAAATGGGACGAACAATAGCACTCTATTTTTGTCTTGCAGTTGCCGCATTTAAAAATCCAACAGTTATTTGGTTTTCATTTTTATCCATAATGACAGAGGAGATAAAGAAGAAGAAAAGAAGAAAGGGAAAAGGGGGAAACAAAGAAAATCACTTTCAGAAAGTTAGTTATTGTTCAGAGCAAGGACATTGGAGTCCCTGTTAAGTTATACATATAACTTTTAGATTAACTGAGAAAAATAATCATGGATGATCCTCAGCTACATATATTCTTAGAATTATTTACATAATTCAAGGTGCCCAGAAGAACAGTTATAAAATACATCTAAATAATGAGAACAGCTATTTTCCAGATAATAAACTGTTATTCCTCTAACATAAAGTTTGACCCAAATATTAAAAAAATTAAGAGCACAGATAATATCTGTCAAGTTCCACACTGAGCAAATAAGAATCACTTTTATTCATCTTCTAGGACTCAAATGTTTGCTAAAAGTCCATCATAAAACAGGTAGACCCTTCTTCATGTTATACACATTAGATAAGGGGAAGAGCAAGTGAGGTCTGATGGAAAGTAGCCAACTCTACAGATTATTAAGCAAAATGATTTCCAAAGGCCTGGGGATATGATGAAAATGGACACATTCCATGTAGTACATTGTATTTCTGGAGTTGTGTATGGACATTCCAAAGCACAACTGTGCTGTCCATGTAGCCTTGCTTAGATAGAATTGCCATTCCATATAGTGAGAGGAGCGCTTTCAGGGTGGTACAGTTTTCATATGATTTTTCTAACCTGTGTTTCCAGTGAATGACTGGCATAAACAACAGGCCAGGTTGTGACTCTAGAATAGACAGAAGTCAAGTCAGTGAAATTACGACTACAGATGGCCCTTATTTCCCTTCACCTAACCCCGTTTTCTTCAAAATGTTATTCAGCTACATATCAAAGATATTCACATGTTCATATAAAATGTAAAACTTATGAATTTCTTCTGCTGTACTGTTGATAGCCTGACCATTTCCATCAATATCCCTGTGCAGGCATAGAAGTCTGCTAAACTTCACAATTAAACACATTTTCAGTTAAATATTGAAGGATACTAATGAGGTCTTAAAATTAATTTTATTCTCATGAAAAGCTGTTATAGTCTTTCCAACTGTTTCTGTTGTTGTTGTTTATACAACAGTCTTATACTCAACATTATTCTTTTTTCTTTTGGCATACTGACTTTTTCATGGATTTCATTGTAGTGCTGTGTCTTCAGTTTATTTGGGCTGTTATAACAAGGTACCTTAGACTGGGCAACTTATAAAAAATAGAAATTTATTGCTCATAATTCTAGAAGCTGGGAAGTCCAGGATGCCAGCATATTTGGTAGCTGATGAGAACTCACTCTGCTCCAGAGATGGCATGATCTTGCTGCATCCTCACACGGTTCAAGGAGTGAACAAGCTCCCTCAGGCCTCTTTTCATGACATGTCTCATTCATGACAGCTCCACTCTCATGACCTAATCATCCCCCAAAAGGCCCAACACCTCTTAAAACTAACACACTGGGGATTAGGTTTCAATGTGAATTTCAGGGAGGACATAGGATCATAGCACCCTTTTAGCAAGGGCCATTCTTACACTAAAGACTAAATAGACTGATTTTCATTCACATTTCACCATTTGACTTTTCAGGGACTTCTATTATCACTGTCACTTCAAGTTCTGAGATCTTGCTCCCTCTGAATTAACACGGTTTATAGAGCACCTCACCATGGCACAGTAGTCTTTTGCTGTCACACACATATACATACACACATGTATACAATTACACCAACGTTTAAGAAGTAGGCTCTGCTAAAAGTTTAGGAAAAATGTAGACTCCAAAACAAAAGTAACTTAAAACTGAATCTTAGATATCCCTGTTATTTAAAAAAATCCTTGAGTATTCTCCTATGTTATTTGAGTGTCCTTTGTCTTTTATCACTCATATTTTTTTTTCTTTTCTTCTCTGTTGTATTTTCATTCCCAACTTCCTGTTTATTTCTAACATACCAGCATTTAGGTCTCTGTTAATACCTGGTCTTCTACTGACCCATCTTTTGCCCCAAGCACTTTATTTAGGTAGCCAAAAAACAAACAGAAAAAAGAAATCCGGTTTCTTCTTTAAGAGAACTTGTGGTTTTAGCTGTTATATGTTTTTACTCTACCTTATACTCATGAGTCAATCATATAAAGTGAATAAACAGCTTAAAGCATGAGTTGTGTGAACAGTCATGCAAATTAGCTTCACCTCTATGTATACGTGAACACCTGTTTTTATGTGTGGAAATAGCCATGTGCAGCACATTTATTTACAAAAATGCTCATTAATGTCCCTAGAATGTTTAGTTTCATGAAATATTGCTGGGCCACATGGTGCGTTTACCACCATTTCTTACTCCTTATTTTCCTTCCTGGGAACATCTGAAATAGAGGAAAAATAATAACTAGAGTTATTTGGAGAAGTTTTCGAAACAGAACCACAATAAATGCAACATACAGAGCATGAACTTTAGAGTCAAACAGTTCTGGAACTTAATTTTCATCGTTCTGGTTACTGAACTATGTGACCAGGAAAAATTACCTGAGCCTTGATATACTCTAAAATTGGTAATAAAATGCTCACTTTTTGTTTTTTAGACGGAGTTTCACTCTTGTCGCCCAGGCTGGATTGCAGTGGTGTGATCTCAGCTCACTGCAACCTCTGCCTCCCAGGTTTAAGTGAGTCTCCTGCCTGAGCCTCCCGAATAGTTGGAACTACAGGCACCTGCCACCATGCCTGGCTAATTTTTTATATTTTTAGTAGAGACGGGGTTTCATTTTAATGTTGGCCAGGCTTGTCTCGAGCTCCTGACCTCGTGACCAGCCCGCCTCGGCCTCCCAAAGTGCTGGGATGACAGGCATGAGCCACTGCGCCCAACCGATAAAGTGCTCACTTTAAAAGATTATGTGAAAACTTAAAAAATGAATGTAAAATTCTGAGCACCATGTCTAGCATACAGTATGTGTTTAATAAATATCACCTATTATTAATGGTTTTATTAAGATATCAATCATTACATGGGTCAACTATCTAGAGGCCAAGAAAACTCCTCTGAGCCTTCACTCTTCAAACGCAGTTTATGTTACCTGAAGTATTGATGCTTTAGTCCTTCCCAAATGGACATGGAAAATTGGATGGTAACTTGCTTCTTTGCATTATATGTCAGCTTCGCACATTAGATCTCATACCCCATGTGACCAGCATTGATCTCTCTTTCACAGTCACTACAGGAATAGGGGTAAAGGAGATGCACCTCCCTAAGTTGCTACCACAGGATATCTAGTTGCTAAATAATAGGTAATAAATAATGTTATTTCCCTTCTCATCACTATTACTGATCCAATTTTTATTCAGAATCCACAAATTATCACCTTAACAAGATTTCTAGCCCAAGAGCTTCACTTTCCATTATCATTGCCTAAGCACTAGAGATAGTGGCTCTTCTTATACACCTACTGAGCAAAGGACAATGACATTTGTCTGTGATTTTCTTAGGTCTCCCCTCCTGGGTACTCTCTCTCTGTGAGGGAATATCACGTGATCTCCCTCATGGCCATCCTGGGACTCACATAAATTAAGGATTCACTCTTGTAAATTCAACATTTGTATAGAAATATACATTCTTTCCATTGTCCCCACATTGCTCCTTCTCTACCCACGGGCCAGTGATTTGCATCCAGTATACACTTATTAACTATTGGCAGGGTTAACTATTTGCAGGGTCAATAGGACATCAGGAAATCTGAGCATGGGGTAGGGTTTTTTTTTATACGTATCCCTTATTAATAAAAACTATCAGCAGCATATCTTTTAGTATCATATCAGGGCATTAACCAGCCTACACAAGGATACATAATTCTAACATACATTTTTCCCTATTTAATGTTTTCTACTTTATAAAATTATTTTATATCCTTTTTAATTGTTGTCAAACATTTTTATATCAATAGTAACATTTTTATATCATTATAATTATATCTGTACTAATTATGTGATGGATCAATTTGAGAAGATAATCAGGATCCATATTTAATTAAAATATTGAATATATATACAGATGCTCCTATACTTATGATGGGGTTACATCCTGATAAACCTATCATTAAGTTGAAATTATTTAACTTGAAATAGCTAGTAGCTAAATAATAGGTAATAAATAATGTTATTTCCCTTCTCATCACTATTACTGATCCCATTTTAATCAGAATCCACAAATTGTCACTTTACCAAAATTTCTAACCTGAGAGCTTCACTTGCCATTGTCATCTCCTAAGCACTCGGGGTAGTGGCTTTCCTTATACACCTGCTGAGCAAAGGCTGGTGACATTTGTCTGTGATTTTCTTATGTCTTTCTATATAGAATTTCTATGGAGACTCCTAGAAAATCCCACGGACTTGTGATTTCACCTGTAAAAAGGAGAAATGAGAGAAACCATTCAATTAGTTTGGTACATTCAAACATTGTAACACACCTAACCTACCAAACATCATAGCTTAGCCTGGCATATTTTCAACATGCTCAGAACACTTACATTAGCCTATGGTTGGGCAAAATCATCTGTCAACACAGAACACTGTAGAGTTTCGGTTGTCTACCCTCTTGATCACGTGGCTGATTGGGAGCTGTGGCTCAGTGAGAGAGTATCCTACCACATATTGCTAGCCTGGGAAAAGATCAAAATTCAAAATTTGAAGTATGGTTTCTACTGAATGCATATCATCTTTGCATCATCACAGAGTTGAAAATTCATAAGTTGTACTATCATAAGTCAGTGACCATCTGTGTATATAAAATCACATGTAAAAAAAAGGAAGGAAAAAAATATATGTACGTATATGTGTGTGTATGTGTATGTGTGCATATATATATATATATATATATATATATGAATGATACAGTTTGGATTAGTGCCCCAGCCCAAGTCTCATGTTGAATTGTAATCCCCAATGTTGTAGGTGGGGCCTGGTGGGAGGTGATTGGATCATACGGATGGATTTCCCCCTTTGGTGTCATTCTCGTGATAAAGTTCTCATGAGATTTCATTGTTTAAAAGTGTGTGGCACCTCCAACCTCTCTCTCTTCTTCCTGCTTTGGCCATGTTAAGACGTGCTGCTTCCCCTTCACCTTCTACCATGATTGTAAGTTTCCTGAGGCTTCTCCAGCCATGCTTCCTGTACAGCCTGTGCCACTGTGAGCCAATTAAACCTCCTTTCTTTATAAATTATCCAGTCTCAGGTAGTTCTTTACAGCAGTACCAGAAGAGACTAATACAATGTATGTATAGGTGTATATATACATACACACACACACACACACACACACACACATATATATATACATATAGTATGCTTACTGGATGAGGTTGCTCAAGAAATAAAGATAGTAAAGACATTCAACTGTGTATGCAAAGCAATGAGGTTTGTTTTTGCTAATCAATGAAAAAAGAGAGCAAATTTGTCCCAAAATAGTGTCAAGTTAATCAGATAGCTATGCTACAACCATTTATCATCAGGCGCCCATCCTTCTATTGCAACCATGTAACCAAATATCCTCTCACAATCATTTTTGATTTTGCCTTCCCAAGACCAGTTTCTAAATTTAGAAAAATAAAATTTTAAAATATCCTTTGAAACTAAAATTATCTTTCAGATTTCCTAGTAGACTCCTAGAAAATCCCATGGATTTGTTATTTTACCTGTAAAAAGGAGAAATGAGAGAAGCTATTCAATGTTTGCTACATTCAATATTTTTTAATTAGTTAATACTATTGTAAGAGCTATACGGGGAGATTTGTAAATCAAAGAGAAGCTTGGCCTTCCCTGTGTTGATTTTTTAGAGATAAAATCACCAGCATGGCACATGTATACATATGTAACTAACCTGCACGTTGTGCACAGGTACCCTAAAACTTAAAGTGTATTAATAAAAGAGATAAAATGTTACTAATATCAATGTCCCAAAGACTGTACACTTTAAGGAATAAATTGGGGGGCCTTGGTGTCTGTCTATATCCTATCTGTGATGAAATGTTCTTATCCTCAGTGGAAACATTGATCAGGCCCTGATGGGATAGCTGTGCACTGCGCCCCAATTGAACACTTTACTTTCTTCCATTTTGTTACTGATTACTGTAATAAATTCATGACAGCCCTTCAGTTTCATCAACAGATTATTTCTGAGTTATCTGATGCTTGCCTGAAGTCTCTGCTATGCACTTCAAGTTACAGTCTGTTTCTTCAATAAAGTGGGATGGTTTCAGAACCTTGTGAAAAGGACCATACCTGATATTCCTAACTATTGATATTTCAACAAAAAACATGTGGTTGCAAGCTTCAGTGCTTAAAGCTGAAATAATTTAGACAGCTTTCTGACCATAGCAAACTGAGTCTTTTCAGTCCAATGAAATGATTTTATTAAAAGAGATTGCTGACTGAAACTCTAGCAGAAATAATAATTACTTAAGGAAAAGTGAATGAACTGATAAAGAAAAATTACCTGTGATTTTTTTTAAGTATCATGGATATTGTTTTAATGCTCTATTTTCTGATTGGTACATAAGGGAGCACTTTGCCTTTCTCTTTATTTATTGCGAATCTTCAATTTAGTAGACTATGCCTTTGTAACTAAAGCAAAACTTTAATAAGTGGTATCTGATTCTCATTGATTCTTCAGAATTCTGAAAAAATACTTTTACTGGGCCTCATTACTTTTCATGGTAATAAATTTATTTGCATAGGTTCAATAAAAATCTGTTCTCTTACTTAACAAGATATAAATAGACAAATCTGAGATAGGAGGCCAGACTTGACTCAGGAGGCAGGACTTGACTCTGGAGGTAGAGCTTAGACACTGGACCAAATTGAGGACTAGCTAAAACAGGGAGAGGTAGAAGCAGCTTTCCACCAAAAACGCCCACCAGTGTGCCATGCCAGTTTACCATTGCCATGGCAACACCAGGGAGTTACGGCCTCTTTCCATGGCAATGACTTGATGACTCAAAAGTTACTCCCCCTCCCCTAGAAATTTCTGCACAAGCTGCTCTTTAATCTACATATAATTAAAAGTAGGAATAAATATGACTGCAAAACTGCCCTGAGCTACTGCTCTCTGCCTGTGTGGTAGCCTTGCTCTGCAGGAGTACTCATGGAGCTCTAACACTGCTACTTCAATAAAGCTATTTTTTTTTCTGCCTCTGGCTTGCCCTTGAATTCTTTCTTGGGCAAATCTAAGAAGTGTTATGGGCTAAGCCTCACTTTGGGGCTCACTTGTCCTGCATCAAATTGATTTTGCAACAGACTCCATGGTTGGCGCGTCAGTCGTGTAAAGAGTAATGCTCATTTAATCAGCTATGACAAGCCTACCACTAAGGTGCAAGGATTGATTTGATATATGAAGTTAATGCCTGCAAAATCCTCCCAGGAAAGCCAGGTTGGTCTCTGTTTTTCTTACAGGGTTCCAGCTTCACAGCTGATTAAAAAAAAAAAAAAAAATCACTTCCTAGCAGGCCAGGGACCTTAGTTTACTTTAAGTAGATTGAAGAGAGAGAAATTCACTTACATTTATGAATAAAGCAGGTGAGGAAGTTTCTTGGGCTATGGTTCCTATCCCTAGGTAGAAGAATAAATAATTAGAAGCATTTATAAGTCAAATCTAAGAGTTTTTATAAAAATTTCCAGGCAGAAGCTAATCACTGGTTCAGTGTTGCTCAATGCCAAATAGCTCTAGATTTACTCAGCAAACTCAAGGAGGCTAACAAAAGTAATTAACTCCTCTTGTTCTACATATGTAAGTAATCAGGCCAAAATATGAGACTAGCCTTATTTTGTTAATCAAGAATATTTTTGCAGATTATTTGCAACCAAAACAGGAGACTGAAAAAAAATAGTATCTAAAATCTAAAAATAAGTAAAAAGTTGGGGAAGGCATGTCCTTTCAATACCACTTGGGTGCTGTTTAACAAGACTACTGGATGATTTATTTAATTCTCTAGGAGGATGTATATGTTTAATTTGTTATTCACCATTTAGTTTTCATCCAGACATATGTTAATTTGTGTACCTCTATTCAGTTGAAAAGATAACCTCAAATTTTGTGCTGTCATTGCCCTACAGGACATTAAACAATTTCTAAAATTTAACCCAGAAATCTTATTCTGACCTGTCTTTCCTCCCTCTCTCCTTCCTTTGCTTCCTCACTCTCTCCCTTCTTCCTTCTTTTTTTTTTTTTTTATTTAATGCTGGTAAGTATCCAGTTTCTCAAATGTTTTTGAAACTAGTTTTATCATCTCACTAGTTTCTTTTTTTTTTTTTTTTTTTTGAGACGGAGTCTCGCTCTTTCACCCAGGCTGGAGTGCAGTGGTGCCATCTCGGCTCACTGCAAACTCCGCCTCCCAGGTTCATTCCATTCTCCTGCCTCAGCCTCTGGAGTAGCTGGGACTACAGGCGCCCGCCACCATGCATGGCTAATTTTTTGTATTTTTAGTAGAGACGAGGTTTCACCCACCATGTTAGCCACGATGGTCTTGATCTCCTGACCTTGCGATCTGCCCGCCTCGGCCTCCCAAAGTGCTGGAATTACAGGTGTGAGCCACCGCGCCCAGCCACTAGTTTCCTCATTATTAACTTAAACATTTAAAAATATGCAACATGTATATCTATATGAATTAATTCTTTGAGCTTCTGTAAATTATACTTTGATACCATTAGATCACACCATATAAGAATCTGTTTATTTTGGCTATGAGTACAGCCTTTTCTGCATTTCTTCTGTAGATAAAAATATAAGCTTTTACTTATGTGTGTATAATAACATTGCTCTCCTGCTTCTAAAAAGGAATTGAAGTAGCTTATATTTAAAGTAACAGTGTGGCATATTTGAACCCATGTGGAATCCTCTGCTGGATTTGAAAAATGTCTGAGCAAGTTTGACAAATGAGTGGGAGATGTTCATCAGAATACCATTTTCCTGACGATCTGTGAAATGTTTTGGCACCTAGTACATTCTAGAGAACAGAGTGCCCATTTGGTGTTATCACTTCAGAATATCAGTTTTTTCAATGGTGGCATCTGCAGTGGGACCCAACAGAGTGTGTGGTACCCAGTAGGAGCTGGTGATACCCAGAAGGAGAGAGTAGCATCTGCTAGAGTGGCAGTGGTGCCTAAAGCAGTGATGATACCCAACACAGCAGAACAGCCTTTGGAGGAGACAGCTGCCATGCTGGCAAAGGGAAGCAGTTCAGAAAGGAATTAAGCAAATGTAGTCCAAGTGCATTGCTTATTAGAACTTGCTAGAAAAAAAAAAGAATTTGACATCAATATTACTTTAATGATGTCTCTTGAATATTATTAATCTGAAATCCATTTTTGATAGGAACTCCCTGGAGAATGACTGAAAGGCAGCTTTTTTGAGTTTTATTGTTAATTGTAAAGAAATTTGCATGCTCTCAATAGTGAGGTAGTAGTGTTGTTATTCTGTGAAGGAAATTAAGGAGTCTTAATGTTTTCACCTAAACAGAGCACAAACCTCTTCCCACGGAAGGTGAGTCATAGTGTACCCAGAGGCAGAAGCAACAAAGCCTTCAGAAAAGAGACTCAAATCTGATCCAAAGTGCAAACGAGTGAAGCTGGGAACAGTCTTACTATCAGCAGTTTAGAAATCACTTGATAATTAGGATGTCTACAATAGATATTTTATTCTTTTCTTTCTTTTCTCATTTTAGCATATTGGTGATAATAAAGAAGTTCACCGGCCTATTCAATTAATCTAAAAGACAGTCTGTATACCTGAAAGAAAATTAGGTAAGTGTAGCAATTAGTAGAAAATGTGTTATTAATACCATTCTGGGAATGCAATGGATTTAAAGCCTTGTCAATGACATGAGAATACATATAGCTACTGTGGTAAGTGCAGGGTGTTTGTTAAATGAAAGTTACTAAATAACATTCAGCATTGAGTCAATTGGTTACAGTTCTAAGAATTCCTGTTGTTTTTCTCTTATAACAATTGTGAGACTATTGAGAGCAAAATGGAAACTGAGTCAAGTAACAATAGCTGAACGAGAATCCAGTGTTGTAAGCATCCTTTGATTGAAAGGAGGCAATATCGATTTCATTGCTTTTAAAACCCAAATTCTGCTTCTGAGAAAAATCTGACTTTTGAATTACCTCATGTTGCTAAGGCATGTAGTCAGTAATGGAGCTAAACTATGTTGGATTTTGGAGACTAGAGCTGTGAGCTAACTAATGATGCAGGGAAAATAGCAAGCTAAAATTTATTTTTCTTGCTAAACATGTCGCTGTTTAAGAAGGCCATGCCCTTCATGACTAAGAGAAATACTTTGGTAGAAGTGAGAAAAAAGAAAAGGATGATCTTGGAAGAAACTCTCAATTTGCTACTCACTTCGATAGTAACTGGAGCATTTTATTATGACTTAAACTCAATGTCATGAAGGGGAGATTAGGGAGAAATTTCTGAAAAATATTTTAATACGCCCATATCTTAAACATTCTTTTGGGCTTGTGTACTATTCAAAGTATTTGCATAAAATGGAAATGCAGGTTTTGTAGAGTTCATTAATCATAGTATAATTAATGAGGGTGTTAGGGGTCTTGAGAGAGCTGGTCCATTTCTTCTATAGAAAGATAAGCAAACTGTAAAGAAAAGATGTACTTGACCTGCAGGGATGCAGTTACAGAGCAGGAGGGGAGCCTAGGTCTCTGGATTTGTGGATGATGTTCTTTCATAGACTGCAGTACAGTACCAGAGGAAGCTGTATTAGAACCTTGAAGCAGTCCAGGGCAACATTTCTCTTTCTCCTCTCTAATCAGCCAGGATATATTGAATCTTTCTTGTTTTGATCAGTTTTGTATGGTAGATTTGATGATTCCTGTGTCTCTACAGGTTCTTGCTACCACGAGGGACAAGATTCGGCTATCTGTCAGTTGGAGAAATGTCTTTGACTTTTTCTAACTGTTAATTTCTTTCATCGTTTCCCTCTAAGTCTAACAAAATGTATTCAATGTTTACTACATATTTTAATTCAAACTTTCATTAAAGTACTAAATGATAAAAGGAAAATCATTTTATCATGAGTTCCAGGTCAAATCAGTCAGTGTTCTCTGGATGTAAGTTCAGACTGATTCTCAGCAGCAGATGATCTAAGTAAGAAAAAATACTTTTATATCGATTAGTGCTACCTATTCTAATAATTCAGAAAGGAGTGTGAAAGGTAGTCAGCAGTAGATAGGGAAAGGTTTATGAGAGCCTTAATTGCTACATAAAGGAGACCAAGATCAATAGAATTCAGATTCAGAGGTGGGCTTCTGTGTGTTATTTGGCTGTAAAACTCTGATGTGCCTGAAAGGTAAGGTGTATATAAGGCACGTCAAGGGGGGTGTCAAAGACTGTGGCCACATTAGAGATGGCCTGGCTTGCTGGGCTCTGGAGTTTGGACACTGTGGAAGCTATCAATTATTTGAATCAAATGCATGTCAGAATTGAAGCTGTTTTTCATGAATATTAAGCCAGCAGCAATTTACAGGAGGGATTCCAAGAGGAAAGAGAGGAAGCATAAACAGCATCTAGGAGGCTCCTTCAAAAGGCTACATTAGAAACAGTGAGAGCTTGAGCTAGGGCTTTGACTGAAAACCTGGAAAAGATAGGGTAGATATAAATGTCCCTGTCGAAGCAGAATCAATTGTACTTAGTGCCCAGTAAGAAGGCTGGATAGTGGAAAAGGTATTTCAAAGAAACACTAACATTTATTTGAAGCCTGAAGTGTTATGGTGTTAACACAAGGGACAGGGGTCAGGGATAAAATTTGTTGAATTTTGTTCGCTAAATTCTTTCCTTCCCAATCAAGATTTGATAATTTCAGAACTGCAGAATATTCAGGTACAAAATGACTTTAAGAGGCAGCTGTTCCCATAAAACCATACTTGACAGTGCTTCTATTTTTCTTCATATGTATAAGGAGACTTCAAAAAGTTTGTGGAAAACTGGTATTAAAAGATAAAACATGTAAGATTTATTTCTTGACATAAGCTCTGTCACTTTCAAGACAGTTTAGTAAGTGATGATACCAGCCATTTAGTCTATCACTAAAGAACTGAGGGTCTTGGGAATTTAAACATGTCAGTGCAGTATCTTATATATATAAAGTTAACTAAGGAAAAATGGATGCCTTTCCAGATTTTTTAAGATTAGGAAACAAAAAGAAGTTACAATGAGCCAAATCAGGATTGTAAGGTAGATGCCTAACGATTTTCCATTGAAAGTCTCTAAAAAAAAAATTACCCTGGTCTGCAGGAGCATTGTGGTGGAGAAGGACTCTCAGGTGAAGCTTTTCCAGATGTCTTTCCGCTAAAGCTTCAGTTAACTTTCTCAAATTATTCTCATAATAAACAGATGTTATTGTTCTTTGGTCCTCCATAAAGTCAACAAGCAAAAGGCTTTAAGAATCCTAAAAAACTGTTGCTGTGAACTTTGCTCTTGATTGGTCTGCTTTTGCTTTGATTGGACCCTTTCCACCTTTTGGTAGCCATTGCTTTGATTGTGCTTTGTCTTCAGGATTGTGTTGGTAAAGCCGTGTTGCATCTCCTGTTACAATTTTTTGAGGAAATGCTTCAGGATCTTGATCCAATCTGTTTAAAATTTTCATAGAAAGCTCTGCTCTTGTCTGCAGCTGATCTGGGCACAACAGTTTTGGCACCCATCAAGTGGAAAGTTTGCTCAACTTTAATTTTTTAGTCAGAATTGTGTAAGCTGACCCAGTTGAGATGTCTATGCTGTTGGCTTGTTTTTGGTGCTGTTAATTGTTGATCCACTTCAATTAGTGCATGAACAGGATGATTTTTTCCCTTGCAAACTGATGTAAATAGCCCACCGCTACAGATTTCATCTTCAACAGTATCTCATCCTTTCTTAATATAAGTTATCCATTTGTAGACTGATGATTTATTTGAGCCATTGTCCCCATAAATTTTCATAAAGGCTCAATGATTTCACCATTCTTCCACCCAAGCATCACCATAAATTTGGTGTTTGTTCTTGCTTCAATTTTAGCAGAATTCAGGTTCCTCTGCCAGGAGTTCTTTTCAAACTGATATCTTATCCTTTTTAGTCCCTCAAACTAGACCTTGTTCAAGCATGTTACAATAAGTTAGTATAAGTTTATTTTGGTGCAAACAATTTTTTAATTTAATGCACAGTTTTTCTTTTATTTATATATTTATTTATGTTTATTTTAAGTTCTGGGATACATGTGCAGAACGTGCAGGTTTGTTACATAGGTATACATGTGCTATGGTGGTTTGCTGCACCCATCAACCCATCATCCAGGTTTTAAGCCCTGCATGCATTACATATTTGTCCTAGTGCTCTTCCTCCCCTTACCCTCGACCACCTGACAGGCCCTGGTGCATTATGTTCCCCTCCCTGTGTCCATGTGTTCTCACTGTTCAACTCCCACTTGTGAGTCAGAACATGTGGTGTGTGGTTTTCTGTTCATGTGTTAGTTTGCTGAGAATGATGGTTCCAGCTTCATCCATGTCCCTGCAAAGGACATGAACTCATTCCTTTTTATGGCTGCATAGTATTCCATGGGTATATGTGCCACATTTTCTTTATCCAGTCTATCATTGATGGGCATTTGGGTTGGTTTCAATTCTTTGCTATTGTAAATAGTGCTGCAATAAACCGTTTTTCATAATACACATTTTTCCTGAACTTTTTGAAGTTCCCCTCATATTATCTTTAGTAAATATATCTCTATGGCTTTATTTTTATTTTCAGATAGCTTGCAAAGTATTCTAAGCTGATGTTCTTGTTTTTGAGCAAAATGGTTCTCCAAATAGAGAGCAATAATTTTCTAATCTTTAATCTGAAATTTCTAGGTGATTATTTATGGTACTACAATTAAGTGACTCAAACTTTACAATTAGACCTCATTATTTATTATCTCATAACCTAATAACAATTTTATATTACTGAGAGCTGCTCATGTTGTTAACGACTCATTAGCATGACTCCACTTGCAATGGGAACGCAAACCAGATACTTCCAAAAGTAACTAATACCGTTTTGATTCTGTGGAGGGCAAAAAAGCAGGAGTCAAACTAAATGGAGAAGAATGAGAAAGACATTTTTTTTTCCCAGAAGAATGCTAGTTTAGACATAACATAGATGTAAAAATTTTCCCAATTTTAATTTTTCTAGCATACTAACATTGAAAGATTACATTATGGATAACATTCCCTTGAATTGAGTGGTTAAGTTTATAGCCACAAAATAGCCAAATTTGCATAGCTTTGCTTTCAGATATTTCATTTACTACATGGAATTATTGCAAGCAAGTTTACTTGGCCATCCCTTAGCTCTAGTAGAAAGTAAATATACTTTATGTATTATGTATGTTATATGTAGCTAGCAATCATTCAGCTTTGTGTGGATTTTATTTCTCTTTCCCAGCTGTAAATTTGAAATGTTAAAACCTCAAGGTCACATTCAAAAGTGAATGAATGAGAATCCTAATGACAATGCAAACTCAATATGCCTAAATGTGATGATAGTTAAAACTAATTTCATGCTTATACTATACCAGGCCATGGTAAGTACTTTACATATATCACTTTATGTAAACTTTTCACAACTCCTGTGGTGGCATTTTATTCTCCATATTTTCACAGATAAACTGAGATTTTGAGTATTCCAAGGTCATGAAACTAGGATATAGAGATCAAGAATTACACTGAAATCTTTCACTAACTGCGTTCTTTTGGAGGAGAGGCGCTCTGCTTTTTAGGGTTTCCAGTTTTTCTGCTCTGTTTTTTCCCCATCTTTGTGGTTTTATCTACTTTTGGTCTTTGATGATGGTGATGTACAGATGGGTTTTTGGTGTGGACGCACTAAACTACTAATTGTCCCCTATATTGACATCCAAACTCTGGCCTAAATAAAATCATGTAAATTGTTGGTCAATAAATGAAATAAAATAATGAATTTGGCAAGGATAGAACTGTGAATGTCCCTTGGCAAAAGGCAGCTGCAACCCAGAAATCAAATCAAAAGGAGCTTTAATGGAGTCTGTAGCTTACAAAAAGCCCCTTGCCTTCTACCTTAACTTTCCACAAGTTAGAAGGTAAGTCTAACCTTATCACATATTTTTCACAATTATATTTGTAAAAGGAAGCCACTCTCATTGCCTTTCCTTTGGATTTCTCTTTATATGCAGCTCTAGTTGTCTTCTTCATGGATGTGGTGACAGTTTCCCTGTAGAGAGCACAAATGAAATTCCATTATAATCCCCAATCCAGATCCCACTGCCCCTTAGTAGGTTAGCTGGTATATACTGCAGACTTGTAAGAAAAATGGCCATTGCATGTAAAAATAGATTTGTTCAAAGAAAAATCAATATACAGATATTTGACAAGAGGCAAAGGACAGTGACGCCAATTTCCTTTTGAAATATGTCTTATTCTTTCTCAGTTTTTCCTTCCAGGGTTCTTTTGTGTAACAGATGGTATTCCATGGACACTCACCATTTAATCCTCTACATGATAACTTCCAATGGCAAGCCCCTGAGACTCTTTGGAAGGCCTTTCTCTGCCACCAGAGACCATTCAACCTATAGGACAGATGTGAAAATTCGAAAAGTTACTGTCCCTTGGGAGCAGCCTACTAGTGACTCAAGGGTGTTGGGGATAAATAGTCCAGCTGGCCTACCTCTCTACTGGCATAACTCTAGTCATATTCTATCTTGTCTCCCAGAGTTCCCAGTGGGTCTGAGCTCGATTCACCCACAGAAATAACCTGTATGCTAAAGCACTTTCATTGGCTTCTCTCCCCTCTTTGTCTCATTTTCCCACATGTGGCATCACCTCACAAATAAACTAAGTATATCCAAATCTCTATCTCAGGGTTTACTTCTGGGGAAACCCAACCTGAGACATCTAGATGTTATCAAGGCAGCCTTCAAATCCCCCTCCTGCTGTGACCCTGCTAAGGAGCACAGAGGAGGGCTCCCTGACTTCAGGAGGGCAAGAAAGGACTCCCAAAGAAAAATAAACAAAATTTAAGCTGAATCCCAAGAAGGAGCTATGAACTAGTTAAAAGAGAAATAGAGGCAGGGAGTTGGGAAACTTGGACACTGTAAGTGGTAGAGTCCATGTATGAAAAGGTCTGAAATTTGGAAAGGCCCATGGTAAGTGTGGGCAAAGGAAATCTCCCTGCCTCTATTCCTCCTTTAATACATGGAGGATTTTAAGGCTGCCTTGATAATATACAACAGCCTGGAACCCAGAGCTGTTGACCCCAAACTGTGCACCAAGGCATTCTGGAGCACTGTAGCAAACTCACATGGACATCACAGGATATTTAAATTCTGTGTAGGCAATGCAGTGATGTTCCACATGTATCTCTAATGAGGATTACTTAAGAAAAAATTAAAATACTTTTCCTTCAGTTTATATGAATTACATCTTTACTGGCTACTAAGTTGCTAGGATATAAATGCTCATTACATTGTTTGGACCTCACTATGTAATAGAGGGAACTGTTAGGCAATTCTTTGTACCTAGGGATAACATGAACATATTGAGATTCTAAGGATTCTGTTAACTGAGGAAGTTTTGGAACCTCTGACCTAGAATAAGGAAGGGATATGAGTGGCCAGAAATAAAGCTGGAGAGGTAAACCGCAGACAGGTTTGAGGAGTCTAAGCTTTGTCCTGAAGGTGACAGGGAACCTCTGAAGGAACAGGAAGTAACATGTTCAAAGTCTACAGTTGAGAATCAATTAGGACAAGAAATGGGGGAAGAAGGGGAGGGACCTATGGCACAGACAGGTGGAGGCAGGGAGAGCCACAAGAACTCTTTAACAGCTTTAGCAATAATATAGCTGTATGAATTTTCAATTGCTGCTATAACTTCCACCAACTTGGTTGCTTAAAACAACATGAATTTTGTCACCACCAGGCCTGTCTTACAAGAGCTACTGAAGGAAGCACTAAATATGGAAAGGAAAAACCAGTACCAGCCACTGCAAAAGCATACCAAAATGTAGAGACCATTGACAAGATGAAGAAACTGCATCAACTAACGGACAAAATAACCGGCTAGCATCATAATGACAGGATCAAATTCACACATAACAGTATTAACCTTAAATGTAAATAGAATAAATGACCCAATTAAAAGACACAGACTGGCAAATTGGATAAAGAGTCAAGACCCATTGGTGTGCTGTATTCAGGAAACCCATCTCATGTGCAAAGACACACATAGGCTCAAGATAAAGAGATGAAGGAATATATACCAAGCAAATGGAAAATGAAAAAAAAAAAGAACAAAAAAATAGAAAGCAGAGGTTGCAATTCTAGTCTCTGATAAAACAGATTTAAACCAACAAGGATCAAAAAAGACAAAGAAGGGCATTACATAATGGTAAAGGGATCAATGCAAAAACAAGAGCTAGCTATCCTAAATACATATGTACCCAATACAGGAGCACCCAGATTAATAAAGCAAGTTCTTAGAGACCTACACAGAGACTTACACTCCTACACAATAATAGTGGGAGTATTGATAGTGGAACACCCCACTGTCAATATTGGACAGATCAATGAGACAGAAAATTAACAAGGATATTCAGTACTTGAACTCATCTCTGGACCAAGGGACCCTAATAGGCATCCTCAGAACTCTCCACCCCAAATCAATAGAATATACATTCTTCTCAGCACCACATCACACTTATTCTAAAATTGACCACATAATTGGAAGTAAAACACTCTTCAGCAAATGCAAAAGAACGGAAATCATAACAAATAGTCTCTCAGACCACAGTGCAATCAAATTAG
Organism: Pongo pygmaeus; assembly: GCF_028885625.2. Taxonomy (NCBI): domain Eukaryota; kingdom Metazoa; phylum Chordata; class Mammalia; order Primates; family Hominidae; genus Pongo; species Pongo pygmaeus. Next base: position 63,311,042 of record NC_072377.2, read on the forward strand.
AACTCAGGATTAAGAAACTCACTCAAAACTGCACAACTACATGAAAACTGAACAACCTGCTCCTGAACGACTACTGGGTATATAACAAAATGAAGACAGAAATAAAGATGTTCTTTGAAACATATGAGAACAAAGACGCAACATACCAGAATCTCTGGGACACATTTAAAGGAGTGTGTAGAGGAAAATTTATAGCACTAACTGCCCACAGGAGAAAGTAGGAAAGATCTAAAATCAATACCCTAACATCACAATTAAAAGAACTAAAGAAGCAAGAGCAAACAAATCCAAAAGCTACCAAAAGACCAGAAATAACTAAGATCAAAGCAGAACTGAAGGAGATGGAGAAACAAAAAAACCTTTAAAAAATCAATGAATCTAGGAGCTGGTTTTTTTTAAAAGGTTAACAGAAAAGATAGACCACAGGCGGACTAATAAAGAAGAAAACAGAGAAGAATCAAATAGACACAATAAAAAATGATTAAGGGGATATCACCATTGATCCCACAGAAATACAAACTACCATCAGAGAATGCTATAAACACCTCTATGCAAATAAACTAGAAAATCTAGAAGAAATGGATAAATTCCTGGACACATACAGCCTCCCAAGACTAAACCAGGAAGAAGTCGAATCCCTGAATAGACCAATAACAAGTTCTGAAACTGAGGCAGTAATTAGTAGCCTACAAACCAAAAAAAAAGCCCAGGCCCAGACAGATTCACAGCTGAATTCTGCCAGAGGTACAAAGAGGAAGTGATACCATTCCTTCTGAAACTATTCCAAGAAAAAGAAAAAACGGGACTCCTCCCTAACTCATTTTATGAGGCCAGCATCATCCTGATACCAAAACCTGGCAAAGACACAACAAAAAAAGAAAATTTCAGGCCAATGTCCCTGATGAACCTTGATGCGAAAATCCTCAATAAAATACTGGCAAACTGAATCCAGCAGCACATCAAAAAGCTTATCCACCATGATCAAGTCGACTTCATCCCTGGGATGCAAGGCTGGTTCCCAAATAAATAAATCAATAAATTCAAATCAATAAACATAATCCATCACATAAGTAGAACCAATGACAAAAACCACATGGTTATCTCAATAGATGCAGAAAAGGCCTTCGATAAAATTCAACACCACTTTATGCTAAAACCACTCAATAAACTAGGTATTGATGGAATGTATCTCAAAATAATAAGAGCTATTTATGACAAACCCACAGCCAATATCATAGTGAATGGGCAAAAGCTGGAAGCATTCCCTTTGAAAACCAGCACAAGACAAGGATGCCCTATCTCATTACTCCTATTCAACATAGTATTGGAAGTTCTGGCCAGGGCAATCAGGCAGGAAAAAGAAATAAAGGGTATTCAAATAGGAAGAGAGGAAGTAAAATTGTCTGTATTTGCAGATGACATGTTTGCACATTTAGAAAACCCCATCGTCTCAGCCCAAAAACTCCTTAAGCTGATACGCAACTTCAGCAAAGTCTCAAGATACAAAATCAATGTGCAAAAATCACAAACATTCCTATACACCAATAATAGACGGAGAGCCAAATCATGAGTGAACTCCATTCACAATTGCTATAAAGAGAATAAAATACCTAGGAATACAACTTACAAGGGATGTGAAGGACCTCTTCAAGGAGAACTACAAACCACTGCTCAAGGAAATAAAAGAGGACACAAACAAATGGAAAAACATTCCATGCTTATAGATAGGAAGACTCAATATCGTGAAAATGGCCATACCTCCCAAAGTAATTTATAGATTCCATGCTATCCCCATCAAGCTACCATTGACTTTCTTCACAGAATTAGAAAAAAACACTTTAAATTTCATATGGAATGGAAAAAGAGCCTGTATAGCCAAGACAATCCTAAGCAAAAAGAACAAAGCTGGAGGCATCACACTACCTGACTTCAAACTATACTACAAGTCTACAGTAACAAAAATAGCATGATACTGGTACCAAAACAGATATCTAGATCAGTGGAACAGAACAGAGGCCTAAGAAATAACACCACTCATCTACAACCCTCGGATCTTTGACAAATCTGAGAAAAAAGCAATGGGGAAAAGATTCCGTATTTAATAAATGATGTTGGGAAAACTGGCTAGTCATATGCCGAAAACTGAAACTGGACCCCTTCCTTACACCTTACACAAAAATTAACTCAAGATGGATTAAAGACTTAAATTTAAGACCTAAAACCATAAAAACCCTAGAAGAAAACCTAGGCAATACCGTTCAGGACATAGGCATGGTCAAAGACTTCATGGCTAAAACACCAAAAGCAATGGCAACAAAAGCCAAAATTGACAAGTAGGATCTAATTAAACTCAAGAGCTTCTGCACAGCAAAAGAAACTACCATCAGAGTGAACAGGCAACCTACAGAATGGGAGAAAATTTTTGCAATCTACTCATCTGACAAAGGGCTAATATCCAGAATCTACAATGAACTCAAACAAATTTACAAGAAAAAAACAGACAACCCCATCTAATTAAACGAAAGAGCTTCTGCACAGCAAAAGAAACTATCAGAGTGAACAGGCAATCTAAAGAATGGGAGAAAATTTTTGGAATATATCCATCTGACAAAGGGCTAATATCCCGAATCTATAAGGAACTTAAACAAATTTACAAGAAAAAAACAACCCCATCAAAAAGTGGGTGAAGGATATGAACAGACACTTCCCAAAAGAAGACACTTAAGAAGCCACCAAACATATTAAAGAAAAAGCTCATGATCACTGGTCATTAGAGAAATGCAAATGAAAACCACAGTGAGATACCATCTCACGCCAGTTAGAATGGCTATCATTCAAAAGTCAGGAAACAACAGATGCTGGAGAGGACATGGAGAAATAGGAATGCTTTTACACTGTTGGTGGGGGTGTAAATTAACCATTGTGGAAGACAGTGTGGCAATTCCTCAAGGATCTTGAACCAGAAATACCATTTGACCCGGCAATCCCATTACTAGGTATATACCCAAAGGATTATAAATCATTCTACTATAAAGGCACATGCACACATATGCTTATTGCAGCACTGTTCACAATATCAAAGACTTGGAACCAACCCAAATGCCCATCAATGATAGACTGGATAAAGAAAATGTGGCACATATATACCATGGAATACTATGCAGCCATATAATAGGATGAGGTCATGTCCTTTGCAGGGACATGGATGAAGCTGGAAACCATCATTCTCAGCAAACTACCACAGGAACAGAAAACCAAACACCGCATGTTCTCACTCATAAGTGGGAGATGAATAATGAGAACACATAGACACAGGGAGGGGAACATTATGCACCAGGGCCTTTAAGAGGGTGGGGGGCTAGGGGAGAGATAGCATTAGGAGAAATACCTAATGTAGATGATGAGATGACGGGTTGATGGGTGCGGCAAACCACCATGGCACATGTATACCTATGTAACAGACCTGCATGTTCTGCACATGTATCCCAGAACTTAAAGTAAAAGAAAGAAAGAAAGAAGAGGAAAGAAAGAAAGAAGAAAGAAAAGAAAAGAAAAAAAGAAAGAAAGAAAACAAAAACAAAATACCACGAATTTATCATCTTATAATGACGTTGTTTAGAAGTTTGATGTGGGTCTCACTGCACTCAAATCAAGGTATCCAGAGGGCTGCATTCCTTTCTGGAGGTTCCAGGGGGAATCTATTTCTGTGCCATTTGCATATTTTAGAGGCCACTGAGATGCTTTGGCTCATTGGCCTTACTCCATGTTCACATCCGGTAACTTTACATGTCTCCATCTTTTCTCCCTGCTAACATTGCCCTCTGATCACAGCTCAGAAACAATTTCTGTGATTACAGTAAGCAGGCCTGGAAATGCAAGATAATCTCCCCATCTCAAGGTCCTTAACCTTATTCACATCTGCAAAGTTCCTTTTGCCACGTAAGGTAACATTTACAGGTTGTGGAGATTAGGCTGTGAACATCTTGGGAGGCTATATTCTGCCTACCACTGTTTTTGTTCAGAAACACTTTCCTGGATTTGAGGAGGAACTTACTTAATCCATTTTGCTTTATGCTTACCTACTTCTACATTTGCAGCAATTATTAGGCTATGTGGTCATCTTGAGTCCTCCAGAGTGACCTACCCTCCTCTTTTTTGAAATTCAAAGTCTTCCCTGCACTACAGGAGGCCAGGTGGTCTTGACTCCATTTGTAGACAGGTGAACAGAAGAGTTATCCCATTATGTGGTCTTCTCTACCCATTAATGTCCCAGCTGAACTGCCTGAATGAAGTCAGTGCACCTACTTCCCACTGATGCAGGAGCTGGCAGGACATCCTGCCTTAACTTACTCTCATTACATTGTGGTACATCTAATAGCCAGATGGTGTACCTAATGATCAGATTACCTTGGAGTCCCAACTGTAAGTGCTTAATGTGGTCATAGTCTCACTCAAGGTGAAGCCTTGGTCATAGATACTCCAGAATTATTCTCACTGTGAGAGTTGCTTCCATTCTAAGAGAGCTCCAAGTCAGAGGAAGTCAGATTCTGAGGCATTTGATAAGTACAATAGTTCCCCTTTATCCTCAAGGGGTTTATTTCAAGACCCCAGTGGATGCCCAGAAGTATGGTTAGTACTGAGCCCTATATATACTATGTTTTCTCAGTCTGATAACTGAGAGGGCTACTAAGTGACTAATGAGCAGGTAGCATATATAGTGTGGATACTCTGGACAGAATGGATGATTCACGTTCTGGGTGGAACGGAGCAAGAGGATGAGATTTCATCATGAATTCAGAATGGCACTTAGTTTAGAACTTATGAATTGTATACTGCTGGAATTTTCTACTGAGTATTTTTGGACTGCAGATAACTGAAATAGTGGAGAGCGAAGCCATGGATATGAGGAAAATACTCTATATTGAGTTTTGAGCTGGCACACTTTGAGGGAAGCAGTTAATAAATTTAGTAATGATAGAAAAAGAAAGATTGTAAGATTTGAAACCATTTTGAGGTGGTGAAGAGCCACCTGGGGTTTCTGCTATGGGAGCATGACCCACTCACCACTTCCTAGTCACCATTTCATTTTAGATATGGGGGCTCCATGGGCAGAGGTAGTTTTTGAGGGGCTCTTTCCCAGGATTTTGTTCACATAATTGGACATGGGATAAGCTCAGGGTCAATAGTAACCTATTGGTTTAATCCAAGTAGGTTTAATCCTAATCCAATAGTAAACTAATCCAAAAACTTAATAACAAAAAATGTGAATTGTTAATGGTTTGTCTAAAATAGAAGACATGTATTTTAAATTTAAATCCTAGCAGGTTGTTTCTAACACCAACAGCCTACTATTCCTTTCTTGTACACTACACTGACCTTCAGAGCTCTGGTCCAGAGAGTCTCTCGGTGAAGGTCTTGGTAGTAACATTCCATTGCAGACTCACTAGACAAAGAAAATTGTCTTAGTATTCAACACTCCTTGAAAGAAAATAATGAAAGATAAAGAGCTCAAGGGAAGGCAGCCATAGTAACTGAAGTTTTTTCTTTTTTTTCTGGAAGGGCTCTATTCTGAAGCACTCCAAGAGGAAACAGAATGGAATGGCAAAGCTGAATAGAGAGACCTATAGAAGACAGAGACCTACAGAAATCTATTCTTTATGCATAAGTTAAGGCAAAACAAATATATCAATTTTACTAAAGCTTTTCAATACTTAGACCCTGACATGAGTAAATGTGAATAAACATACATATACGTACAAATATGTACCTTTAAAATAAAATAAGAGTGTAACTTGGTGATGAGAAAAAAGAGAAGTAGTAATAGCCCAAGCATGGACTCGGAAGGGAAGAAGAATGAGGTGGAGCCTTTCTTTCTTTTTCTGGCCTCAAGTTTCCATATGGAGAGGCTTCATACTGTGGAAATATCTATCTACTACCAATCTGAGATCCTCCCCCAAATCCTTACTCACTCCTTCCTAGGGGAAGAATCATGGTTTATCTGATTCATCATCACACTTTAGAGTTATTGAACTTTACCACTGATTAACAAATTAATCTGGTGAGCAAATAATCAGAGTAAAATGATACAACATTTAATTAGATGAAAACTACAAGGCATCTGGTGTCACCCAGGAAAGAAACAGGTGTCAGTGGTGACATATTTCAACCCTATTGCACAAATTCAGCAAGAGAACACCCACAATCCACATGTTACTGTGTTTGCCACACCTACGTTATTATGGGAATCAGGAAATCTGGAGTGACTGGCGCTAAGATATTAAATAGAAATCTGGAAGTCACTATCATTTATATTGTCTTCCTATGGAATTCTCATATATGCAGGTAAGTGTCCCAAAGGGAAGAAAATTGTGCTTGGTTTGATGGCTATAATTGACATTGCATAGGGTGATCTACTCAAAAGACAATGCAAATTCAATACCAATAAGTTGAATAATAGGGTAAAAGGACAAACCAAAAGCTTATACATTTTTATTGTTCTTACTGGATGTATGTACTTATGTACATGTATGAATATGAAAACATTATAAGTAGAGATACTTTAAAATGTGTATTAATGTGTGCACATTCATATTTATAAGATCTACAATATACAAGTATATATTATATATACTATATATAAGTATATATATTTATATAATATGTAAGTATATATTATATATTATAAGTATATATTATATATATTATATAATATAATATACTATATATTATATAAGTATATATAATATATAGCTATACATATTACATATACTTATTATATTATATATTTTATATATTTATATCATATATTTTCCATAAAAAATACATTATGGAAAATTTCAAACACATATAAAAGTAGAGACAATGGTATAATGAATACCCCATGTACCAATAACCCAGGTCAACAATTATCTTCTCATGGCCAATTTATTTCTTTTGTACCCCCACCCATTTTCCCCTTTCCCCTTCCTGATTATTTTGAAACAAATCCCAGACATGATATTATATCATCTGTAAGTATTCTAGTGTTTGTTTCTAAAAGGCAAGAACCCCACTTTTAAATATAACCACAACACCATCATTACATTTCACCCCCTACCTTTCATTATGTGAAGTCGACAATAATTCCTCAATAGCACTAAATAGCCAGTCAGGGTTCAAACTTCAATTGTCATACAAACGTTGTTGCTTTTTAATAGTTCATCTGCATTGGAATTGAACTGAATTGAAATAGAAAAAGTTCCAGATCTGAGGTTGGCTAAAGGTCTCTTAAGAGCCTTTTACTCTACAAGTTCCCTTTCACCTTTTTATTTTATTTTTCTTGAAGTTTTTTGTTTGTTTATTTTTGGTTGTTGTTGAGGGAAACAAGTTGCTTGTCCTGTAGTGTTTCTCATCTCCTGGAATTTAATATTGCATACTCTTAGTCTCATCCAATGTGTTTCTCTCCTATGAACTGGCACTTATCTATAGGTTTAATCAAATTAAAAGTCAATATTTTGGCATGACTTTATTATAGAAGGTATTGTTTACTTCTATCAGGAACTAAATCATATCTACTTGTCTTTCTTTTTTAATGTTAGCAGCTATTGATATTCATTTTCTGGGTCCATTCATTTAGTATGGGATATAAAATGATTACGCATCTTCTTCATTTGGTAACAAAAACTTTTCCTCATCAAACTGTTTACCTTACAATACAATTTGTACGTGAATAAACACTTACTTCTCTTTATCATTTTTTAAAATAGCAAATTGGTGGTGACCAATTTTTTCCTTCTGAATAAAATCATTAATTCATAAATTTAAGTATATTTGATATACTTTAGTCTGCAAAAGTTATTATCTTTGTTGACATTAATATTGCCCCATCTTTGGATAATGAGAGCTTACTATTGTTGGTTCCAGGGTCCTTTTGACATAAATATAGCAGTCATTGATAGCTTTGTATTTTATTACAATAGGATAGTCCGAGCTTGTCCTGTATTTCCTAACCCAGAGCTAGTATTGCCTACCTTTCAAAATATTCTTCATTCCTTTTTTGTAGAAATGGTATTTACAGACCAAAATCTAGGCCCTCATCACTACTGGGTCAATCTGTTGTCTAATATTTTTTGTGGATTCAGTTAGATAGTACATGTTAATTGAAATACTAATACATGCAAATAAAATTAAAAACTACAGGATTTTGATTTAACCTTAACCATCTTATATTACCTTTCTTCACATCAAAACTTCTAGTTTTCAATGAAGCTAAAATAATCACTCAATAGCTTTATTTATTTATATTATATATAACACTCATAACAGGCCTAAAACTCCCTTTAATAATATGATTACTGAAAAACAGTTTAAGATTTGTTCACAACTCTGTGTGCTTGTGGATGTACTCTCAAATTACCATGTTTTAGTCATTTGGAATAGTTTCTATCTTGGTTCCACCAGCTGGGTACACAGTTTCATTTTGATACATTTTGCCTTGATGTTTAGGGCTTCCTTTTAAGTTTCAATTTTATTTTATAAATACGTAAAATATGTATGTGGTTCTAAAATCAAATGCATAAAACAACTTATATTCATAAAAGTTTTACCTCTATTTTTGTCTTTTCCATATAATTCTCTCCCTATTTAGATAACTCTGTTACATCATTACTACTTTGTAATTAAGACACATACATAGGCATATACAGGCATTAACTAGCAGCATACTATATGATATGGTTTGGCTGTGTCCCCACCCGAATCTCATCTTGAATTTCCATGTGTTGTGGGAGGGACCTGGTGGGAGGTAATTGAATCATGGGGACAGGTCTTTCCCAGGCTGTTCTCATGATAGTGAATAAATCTTACAAGATTTGATGGTTTTAAAAGCAGGAGTTTCCCTGCACAAGCTCTCTCTTTGCCTGCTGCCATCCATGTAGATGTGACTTGCTCTACCTTGCCTTCTGCCGTGATTGTGGGGCCTCCTCAGTCATGTGGAACTGTAAGTCCATTAAACCTCTTTTTCTTCCCAGTCTCGGGTATGTATTTATCAGCAGTGTGAAAATGGACTAATATACTCTACATACTTTTTCACCTTCCTTTCTGATTTAACTACATATTCCTGAGATTACTCTATAGTAATATATAGATATATTAACCTTTTCTATGACAGGTACATAGATTTCCATTGTGTTGATGTACCACAGTTTTTTCAATCTATCCCTTACTGTTATTTGAACTTCGTTTACAGACATAAAAGATATATTCTAGTCCTTAAAAAAAAGCTATATTTGGCAGGGCATGGTGGCTCATGCCTGCAATCCCAGCACTTTGGAAGGCTGAGGCGGGTGGTTCACCTGAGGTTAGGAGTTCAAGACCAGCCTGGCCTACATGGTGAAATCCTGTACTAAAAATACAAAAAAATTAGCTGGGCATGGTGGCAGATGCCTGTGATCCCAGCTACTTGGGAGGCTGAAGCAGGAGAATTGCTTGAACCTGGGAGGCAGAGGTTGCAGTGAGCTGCGATCCTGCCACTGCACTCCAGCCTGGTCAACAGGACAAGACTGTGTCTCAAAAAAAAAAAAAAAAAAGAAAAAAAAAGATATATTCAAGCCCTGGTACTTACTTGTAAATGTGACCTTATTTGTAAATAGGGTTTTTGCAGATATAATCAAGTTAAGATGAGGTCATCCTCCTATGTTAGTTGGGCCCTAATTCAATATTTTGGTGATCTTATAAGAAGAGGAGAGAAGCAAACAGGGAGAAGATAGCCATGTGAGACAGAGACAGAGATTGGAGACAAGAACTGCCAAGGCCTGTCAGAAACCAGAAGAGGCAAGATTCCTTCCTACAGGTTTCAGAGGGAGTATGGCCCTATTCATAGCCTGATTTTAGATTTCCAGCATTCAGAACTAGGACACAATTTTTTGTTTGTTTGTTTTTTTAAACCATATAGTTTTTTACGCCATAGTTATTACATTTTTACGGCAATCCTGGGAAACTAATATACTTACTGATTGCCATTTTGATAGTTTCTAGTCTTCTGCTCTTGGAAACAATGCAGTGATGAAAATGTTTGTAAATACAACATTTTATATATTTTTTTCCAGAGTACTTTGCAGTAGATTTTTGGAAATGAGATTGCTGGTCAAAGGGTAAATACATAGGTAGTTTTGGAAGACAGTCTCAAATTCCCTTCTATAGGGGTTTTATTATTTTGCTTCGTGAGCAATAATTTTCAGTGTGCCTATTTCCTTACACTTAAAATTTTGCCCATCTGATAGGTGAAACATTATTTTTCAATATAGTTTTAATTATAATTGTCCCTTATTGGTAGGCTGACTATATTTTCATATGGTTAACAGCCATTTGATTTCTTCTGGTGGGGGTACTATCTGTTCATATATTTAGCCCATTTTTCTATGAGGGTAAATCCCCCTTCCCATCTAGAGTTATTTTCATATTGGAATTATTAATTATTTGAGATATGTTAAAAATGTGTTTTAAATGTCTTCTTTTGAGAAGTGTCTGTTCATATCCTTTGCCCACTTTTTGATGGGGTTGTTTTTTTCTTGTAAATTTGTTTGAGTTCATTGTAGATTCTGGATATTAGCCCTTTGTCAGATGAGTAGGTTGTGAAAATTTTCTCCTATTTTGTAGGTTGCCTGTTCACTCTGATGGTAGTTTCTTTTGCTGTGCAGAAGCTCTTGAGTTTAATTAGATCCCATTTGTCAATTTTGGCTTTTGTTGCCATTGCTTTTGGTGTTTTAGACATGAAGTCCTTGCCCATGCCTATGTCCTGAACGGTATTGCCTAGGTTTTCTTCTAGGGTTTTTATGGTTTTAGGTCTAACATTTAAGTCTTTAATCCATCTTGAATTAATTTTTGTATAAGGTGTAAGGAAGGGATCCAGTTTCAGCTTTCTACATATGGCTAGCCAGTTTTCCCAGCACCATTTATTAAATAGGGAATCCTTCCCCCATTGCTTGTTTTTGTCAGGTTTGTCAAAGATCAGATAGTTGTAGATATGCAGCATTATTTCTGAGGGCTCTGTTCTGTTCCATTGATCTATCTCTGGTACCAGTACCATGCTGTTTTGGTTACTGTAGCCTTGTAGAATAGTTTGAAGTCAGGTAGTGTGATGCCTCCAGCTTTGTTCTTTTGGCTTAGGATTGACTTGGCGATGTGGGCTCTTTTTTGTTTCCATATGAACTTTAAAGTAGTTTTTTCCAATTCTGTGAAGAAAGTCATTGGTAGCTAGATGGGGATGGCATTGAATCTATAAATTACCTTGGGCAGTATGGCCATTTTCACCATATTGATTCTTCCTACCCATGAGCATGGAATGTTCTTCCATTTGTTTGTATCCTCTTTTATTTCATTGAGCAGTGGTTTGTAGTTCTCCTAGAAGAGGTCCTTCACGTCCCTTGTAAGTTGGATTCCTAAGTATTTTATTCTCTTTGAAGCAACTGTGAATGGGAGTTCACTCATGATTTGGCTCTCTGTTTTTCTGTTGTTGGTGTATAAGAATGCCTGTGATTTTTGTACATTGATTTTGTATGCTGAGACTTTGCTGAAGTTGCTTATCAGCTTAAGGAGATTTTGGGCTGAGACAATGAGGTTTTCTAGATATAAAATCATGTCGTCTGCAAACAGGGACAATTTGACTTCCTCTTTTCGTAATTGAATACCCTTTATTTCCTTCTCCTGCCTAATTGTCCTGGCCAGAACTTCCAACACTATGTTGAATAGGAGTGGTGAGAGAGGGCATCCCTGTCTTCTGCCCGTTTTCATAGGGAATTCTTCCAGTTTTTGTCCATTCAGTATGATATTGGCTGTGGGTTTGTCATAGATAGCTCTTATTATTTTGAGATATGTCCCATCAATACCTAATTTATTGATAGTTTTTAGCATGAAGCGTTGTTGAATTTTGTCAAAGGCCTTTTCTGCATCTATTGAGATAATCATGTGGTTTTTGTCTTTGGTTCTGTTTATATGCTGGACTACATTTATTGATTTGAGTATATTGAGCCAGCCTTGCATCCCAGGGATGAAGCCCACTTGATCATGGTGGATAAGCTTTTTGATGTGCTGCTGGATTCGGTTTACCAGTATTTTATTGAGGATTTTTGCATCAATGTTCATCAAGGATGTTGGTCTAAAATTCTCTTTTTTGGTTGTGTCTCTGCCCAGCTTTGGTATCAGGATGATGCTGGCCTCATAAAAAAAAGACACATGAAAAAATGCTCATCATCACTGGCCATCAGAGAAATGCAAATCAAAACCACAATGAGATACCATCTCACACCAGTTAGAATGGCAATCATTAAGAAGTCAGGAAACAACAGGTGCTGGAGAGGATGTGGAGAAACAGGAACACTTTTACACTGTTGGTGGGACTGTAAACTAGTTCAACCATTGTGGAAGTCATTGTGGCGATTCGTCAGGGATCTAGAACTAGAAATACCATTTGACCCAGCCATCCCATTACTGGGTATATACCCAAAGGACTATAAATCATGCTGCTATAAAGACACATGCACACGTATGTTTATTGCGGCACTATTCACAATAGCAAAGACTTGGAACCAACCCAAATGTCCAACAATGATGGACTGGATTAAGAAAATGTGGCACATACACACCATGGAATACTATGCAGCCATAAAAAATGATGAGTTCATGTCCTTTGTAGGGACATGGATGAAATTGGAAATCATCATTCTCAGTAAACTATCGCAAGGACAAAAAACCAAACACCGCATGTTCTCACTCATAGATGGGAATTGAACAATGAGAACACATGGACACAGGAAGGGGAACATCACACTCTGGGGACTGTTGTGCGGGGGGGGGGAGGGGGGAGGGATAGCAGTAGGAGATATACCTAATGCTAAATGACGAGTTAATGGGTGCAGCACACCAGCATGGCACATGTATACATACATATGTAACTAACCTGCACATTGTGCACATGTACCCTAAAACTTAAAGTATAATAATAATAAAAAAAAGAAAAAAAATGTGTTTTACCCCAGTTCCTTTTTTGTCTTTTTATTTGCTTATGATGTTTTTTCATTTATTTATTGCCATCCTTAAGACATTTAAAGTCTTTATTTCTTGAATTGACCAGTGATATATAATCAATTCATGGAGAAAAGATACTTTTATTAAGAATAAAGCTAACATAGAGGACTTTTTAGACGGTCTTCCAGATTTTTTTATAATGTAATGGTATATTATTGGTTTTATGCTTAAAGTTGATTTTGAGGAATTCTGACACAATTCTAAGTTGCATGGCTTATAGCACTCAGAAAGATAAAGGAATCTTTGCTTGAATTAACACTTTCTCATCAGCCTTTGGTGTATGGATAGAAAGTACCAGATTATCTATTAGTAAGAAACGAATCAGCACTTACACAATTGAAAAATACACTCACTCTTTAAAATTCACTCAGTTGACATTTAAATATGCCACACATATTCTTTAGCAATTCAACTTTTATCAAACCCTAAACATTTATTGTCTGTTGCCTATGAATATGTGTCTTTTTCCAAGTGAATTTATCATCTAAAACTGGTCTATTTCACCCAGACCCTACAAGTAATTATCTCTACAACCTTGAGCAAATGCACTTTTAGTTCCTGTCTGTGTAAGATGAGGTGGCTAGAATAAAATATTCTAAAGCCCATTTCAACTCTAAAATATATTAATCTGCTTCTGTAGTAAGGATCTCACATTTCTTAGGAAACCCTTGAATAGATCTTATCTCTTTTCATCTGGACAAAATTAATTTCAGCACCTCTTGGTTGATAGATACAAAAATGGAACTTCACATAGTTCCATTCCCTTTCTGCCATGCATAGTGAATGACCTCAGCACACATTTATAACTGAGAGGTAGGGGAGCAGGCTGACTCACTTGCAGGGCCTTGACTTCTGTAGATACCCAGCTCCTTCAGGAGGAGCTGGGGAGTGCTCTCATCCTCCCTCCAGGAGGGAAGGAAGACAGGCAAGAGGAGGAGAGGAGGTTCACCAGATTCCTCCTAAGCTGACATTGTCCCTGATAACTTCTATGGCCCAATTTGGAGCCTCAAATTCAGTAAATTCTGACAACTCAGGATAAAAGGACCCCACCATGTTGTGCTCCCCTATGACCTATTCTTTTCTTTCATGCAAGTTATATTTAAAAACCATGTATTTTATGTTTATGCGTTTACTGCTTAGCTTTGGGACAAGATTGTAAGCTCTCTAAGGACAGGGATCAGATATTGTTTTATTTTAAACAAATGAATATGTAATTAATTTTATATTTTAAATTTATTTTTATTGCATTTTTCCATTTGAATTTATTATTTAATAATTTTAATAAATTTTAATAATGAATGTGATTGTAGCTAATTCTCATTATTTGGGGATTCCCTATTTGTGAGTTTACCTATTCACTAAGATTTATTTGTAACCTCCAAATCAATACTCCCAATGCTTAGTAGTCATTGCTGGACATACCATGTGCAGAATGGGGAAAAGTGAAGTGGCCTGATGTGCACATTCCCGGCTGAGTGTCCCAGCTGAGGTTGAACAAGTTGACATTCTCTTATTATTTCAGGTCTCATACTGTAAACAAGTGTACTTTCTGTGATCTATTTAGTGCTACATTTTTCACATTTTTGTGTTTTATTATTGATAGTTTTCTTGTTTAAAATGGCCCTCAGTCATAGTGCTGAAGTGCTATCTAGTGTCCTCAAGCACAAGAAGCCTATGACGTGCCTTACAGAGAAAGCACTCATGTTAATAAGCTCCCTTCAGGCATGAGTTCTGTGTGGTTGGCTGTGAGTTCAATATTAATGAATAGACAATATATGTTTTGCATGGTGTCTTTAAGCAGAAACATAAAACTTACAGCAAGCAACAAGGCTATGTATTGATTATTTGATTAAAACGTTGTGACCAGAGGCTCCCAGGAACCCAACGCTGTATCTCCTCTCTGAGACAATGATTCAGTATGTGCTAATTCAGTATTCACGGAGACTCTATAGAACATAACTACTTCAAATAATGAAAATTAACTGTGTTTAATTTTTATTTTTCTTTTAAATGAATGAATATCAAAGTAATAAATATTCATACCTGGCATATAGTTGGTTACTAATAAATGTTTATCAAATGAACAATTAAATGAATGTTGATTGTGATCAGAACCATGATCTTGATAAAAGGGTTTTTTCCCTTTAATTAGTGGTTATAGTCAATAGTCACTAATGCGTGGGTTGCATTGTGCCATGTGAAAAGGACATATGTCATAGCTTAGCTCTACCATTTACTGGCTGAATTTCCTCAACCAAATCCTTTAATATCCATGCCTCCATTTTCCTTTTCCCATCCATGAAAGAATGATTATAAGAAACTTGCTTTTGAAGAGCACTATGAGGTTTTAACCAAAATCTTTTCATAAATAATTACAAAAGCACTTTCCAGGCTAGTGATCATTATTTAAGACAAGATTGCAGGTCTGGAAGTCAGGGGCCTATAAGCCAGACTTGCCTCTAGAACTCATTGTGAGATGCCTACTGAGTTCTCTCCTTTCTCCATATCTGTCTCAGAGCTCTTCTTTTTTAAAATGAAGATGTGATATGGCTGATTTCCAGGCTTTTTTCTGGCAATAAACTTCTGAGACCCTATGCTGTAATAGGTTTGATCTCTGAAGGGATTTTGAGAAAGTTGTGAATAGATCATGGATTAAATATTATATCCAGGACAAGGACAATGCCACCATTATGTTCCTGGTCCTTGTAATAATCTTGATTTTTCTCAGGCTTTGGTAAGCTGATTGTCTCTATGGGAAGCCCTCTGTTAAACCTCTGTTACCACAACATTTCTCTTCCAGAAGCTAAAGTTAAATAGTGCTGAAACTTGAGGTCTTCCCTGGAAGTATAAAGCAACATTCCTGAGAATTAAGGGGTATCTGAGAACTCTTAAGGTTCATGTCTAAGAGAATGACAAAACTAGGAAGTTAAAAATGAAATAAAGATAGAATGAAGCTCTAACTTGGTTTTATTTTTTATAAATAGGATCTTATAGACAGGTGAAAATCTTCTGGTCACGTACAACAATGAACCATCTACATTTCATAAAGCTTAATTCTAAAGACATATAAACTAGTTATGGGATACAGATAAAATCGTATGAGTCTTGAGCTTTCATTTTATCAGCAATAAGGCAGGGGTAACAAGATTCTGTCTAGGCTACCTCATAGCGTTGATACAACAAATAAGACGTGCTTTCTGAGCACACAAAGAATGTGAGAAAATCTCATTAGTGCTATTTATTATAGGTTAGTAGAAACTTGGGAATCATTACACAATGACAATGGCATGTGACTCTATTACATACATATCAAAAGCCAAGGGAAAAACTCATAAAGTTTCATTATGATTCATTGTTTAAGAAATTGACAAAAAAAGAATTTAAGGAAAAGCAGCAGTTTTAAAATTCTTAATACACTGTTAGCTGAGAACAAAACTGTTCTCTTTTGTTCTTATGTTGAAGCATCCAGTTCTTTTCAATGACCCAAAAATGATGAATGCAATAATAAAAATATGTTGTGTGTGGTTTCTAGTATTGAGTAATCCCAAACAAATAACAAAATTAATTATCCAGAGATATATTGAGTAACAAAATAAACTATCATCCACGAGTACCCCAGTCTGAAATTGAATTTTAGTCTTGAATAATAAACTACTTCCAAAGCCAAGTACTGTAGGGATTTGTGTTTAAATTTGACATCCGCCTCATTAGGGTTGAAATTGGCAAAATAGCCAAAGTGCTGGTAGCTGGGAGCATATTCATATTAATTATGATTATTTTGGCAAATCTTTTTACCAGGAAGCAAATAAATAAAATCAAGGCAAAACAATATAGCTAATAGAGATAAACAGGTTCATTTTCTGGAGGTAAATATTCTATTCAGTTGCTGAAATGCCCTGGCTCTTGCTATTCTTTTCTTTGGATCCAAGGCTATACTTTCCACTTGCATAACTGTCATAGTGAAGAACAAGGCTCTTTCAAACCTCCGTATGGCTTATTCCTAAAGTCATTATCCGGTAGCAGCATTATGACTCATCTATACACAATGACCTTGTAAAAGTCAGCTAAAGAGAGGTGTAGAACCCTTATTTGAATTGATAAAAATATCAAGTAGTCCATGTGTAACTCAAAGCAACCTTGATTTTCTGCTCTCTGTCAAAACTAATTTTACTGTCAGGTATTTTTTTTTTCTTAAATAGTGACACTGGCTAAAATCAAAAATAATAATATAAACAGAAAATATTTTCAAATATCAATTCAAGGAGAATTACCATTTTCTATGACCAACCAGAACTCCCAAATATTCTGAAATATATTTCTTTATTTAATTTTTAGTGAAAGGGTAATTTGTATAAGGGCACTCATATAAAAGACTTAGTGAAAAAAATAATTTACAGGAAATTCTTGGGTTCTTCTTACATCGTCTTATATTTTTAAGTCTATCTCTGCCACTAACTAGCTGTGGGATTTTGATAAGTCTCTTAATCCAGCATCATTATTTCTGGGGACCTTTCTAGCCCTAAATCCATGATTCTACAATGAGAACAGCATCTAGAATTATGACCAATTTCAGTTAGTAGCAAGGTTGGGAGAGGGAAGAAAAGCATTTCTAATGAACCATAAATAACTTTTAAAAGCTTAAAACATCCTATTCCTAAGCACTCAGGTTAATTATGAGATTTTATTAGAGAAGCTGGTTAAAAATAATATGCAAACCTTGCAATATTTTAGTATTGCAAACTTTGCCACGTTATGGCTCACTGGGTTCTGTTTTATGCCATATGATAAAAATGGACATCCACTATAGATAAGTAAACACTTTAGCTAGAAAATACAGATGATCTCAGTAATGTGGCCAGTGATCCAGAATAACTGGGCACATGTGCTTCTTGTGATTACCTTAGCAAAGGATGCAGATTCTTGCCTAATGCTGCAGTTTGAATATCAGTCCTGAAGACAGACATAGGGAAATGAATGCATGTAAACACAGCTTGGGGATGTAACTTCATGTATAAATTACAAAAACATTAAATTCTTACATGAAGTTTGAAATGGTGGTGTTGAGAAACAAGAAGCAGCTCTCTGTGGGGTCCACTCTGTGTGAGTCCCCAGGATCCCTCTTTTCCAACTACTCTGAATCATGGCTGCTGCTCCAGTGGGGAGTTCTGTCTGATGGCACCACTGTCTTGTGTCCTAAGAACCATAGTTGCCTTAGACTCCCCAAGGATCTGGGACATAGGTTCAACTTGACCAGACTCCTGAGACTGGGGCCCTTTCTGCCACTTTGAGATGCAGATGAAGCCCAACTTCACTACTGGTATAGAATTTGGCTTCTCCATCAAAGGGGTCAGATTACTCAACTCCATGAGGTAAACTAGTGTCAATTGCCATGACACCATTTTCCTGCCCAGAGTCTATCAAGTCCTTGGGGCAGGAATAGCGTTTAGTCTATTTCCCTGTTCCCCATCACTTAGCACAGTGCTTTTCACATAGAGATGAAACAATGTTTGTTTGCTAGATGAACACAGTGTACCATTTTTTCTCTTCCACATTTAGACTAAGATGATGTGACCAGATCAAAACTACTGCATTTAAAGTGATCTTACTGCTGATCCCTGTGGTCTCTCAACCTGATGATGTGCAATTCAATACAACATGGAGAAAAGCAGCACGGCTAGTGCTTCTGGTGTCTTCAGCGTTTTTGGTGTCCTAGGCATGCGTTGTCAGTGTTATCTTAAATTCCCAATTGTCTGTTACAGTGAGATAATATTATCTGTAAATACATTGAACTGGGCTCAAGTAACCTGCACTGTGTCCCAATATGCAGAAAACAAAGGACTCGACTGCATCAGTGCTGCCAACCCCTGAAGAGGAGCTGGATTTCCCTTGCCTCTTATCTGAGGTATGATGCTGAGCAGGGAAGGCTGAGAAGGGCAAAGCTCACCTGAAGTGTCCATTAATTTCCTGACTAGAACTGTAACAGACTTCATCTTTAAGGGAATTAATCTGCATGACTGAGTGAGGACATTTTAATGATTTTTAAATACCTTGATTTTTCTTCCCTTTTCATTACATTCTCACTCCTTGATAAAGAGCAAAGACTTATCCCCCACCCTCCATTTTTACCATATTCAGAAAACCCTTTCACTTTTCCTCATGGAGGGCATTTCTGACCCCTGCTGACATGTGGTGGTGGAGTGGTGGCTCCCCACCACTCCAACCAGGCAGCATCAGGCAAGAGCACCCATTGTTTCTGCTGGTTACCCTCATGCGAGATTTTTTGTTTGCTTCCTATCTCTCCCCAGATACTTCTGTTACTACTTCACTACTGTGGGGAGCTTGACAAAAATGCATCCCTCAGCACCCTGGGCTCTGTGTCTGAACCACTTCACATGCCTTCTGTACTGCATCCCAGCACTCCAGTATTCCTGAGCTGAAATCTCAGACCTTGTAATTACCAATCACTGTGCTTTTGCCCCCCACCCCTGCCACTCACTACCAGCTTCTCTTATCTTTCAACTTATTCTGGTTCACCAATGAAAACAATTCTTCAAGCCCATTGGGGCCTCATTCCATGTATTCATTATTGGCTGCTCTCGTGAGGTCAGATCACTTTTGTTTTTACTCATCTTAGATGTCATAGACTATCATGTGCCCCTAGCTTTCTTTGTTGTATTTGCCTATAAAGGTTTCAACCTTGCTCAGATTTAACTCTTCAACTGCTCCCCACTTATTCCTGTGTGGATGAATGTGGCTAGAGAAAAATGCACAAACATGATGACAAATTTATGTTCACAAATCCCAAGTAAGCCTCAACACCACTAGGCCATTCTACTCTATGGCTTTATTCGGTTCCCAATGCCTCATTCCACCCCAAATTTTAAGAAGATAATTTCATCTCCTTTCAAAATTTCCAAACTATTTCCTCTTATTCTTTTTAAGGCAAACTCATCCATATTAACAGTAGACAAAACACAAGTTCAAAAATAAAATTATTAAGAATTTCAAGACTGTGATAGCAGGACATTATGCTAAGGGCAAGCCCCATCTGAACACAGGGCCTTGTGTGACTGCATTAGCTACAGGCCTGCTCAGCTGGCCCTGCTCAGGATCACACCTCAGACAGGAGACAAGGGAAATCCAGCTCCTCTTCAGGGGTTGGCAGCGCTGATGCAGTGGATTCATTTGTTTTCTGCATATTGGGACACAGTGCAGGTTACTTGAGCCCAGTTAAATGTATTTACAGATAATATTATCTCGTTGCAACAGACAATTGGGAATTTAAGGATCACACTGATAATGCATGCCTTAGAAGGCGGAGGAAGCAGAAAATGGTAGAGTTGACACCAAAAATATTATGAACTAATAAGATCTCATAAGCTGCTAATCAAATTTCAAAAATAATAAAAGGACTATTGAAAATATGAATTTATTGGTATAATATAAATTGTGTTGTTAATCATAAACTTAGTGTATTTTGTTACTTGATAAATTAAGTACTAATCATAACTATAATGGAATTCATGCTCATTGTTTTCATTAATGAGTATGTGATCTCTGTTTCATTAAATATCTATGTTATATGATGATGTAGAATTACAGATGACACAGGGACAAAGGCAGAGCATATTCTAGAAAATAAAATTCTTATGTGTCAACTAATTTAGTCACTAGCCTCTACAATGTAACCTTGTGCTTAATACATACGAAGCATTAAAGAGTACTTGGGACATATGTGTGAATGAGCTATTCGTTTTGTAAGAAATTTCCCTCGGAAACATGTCTACAATGAAGTAGCCAACTTGTGAATACTTGAACACCCTGATTGATGGGGAATTCATTTCCTCTGAAGACATTGCTAAAATGTTGTCACACACACACAGGACACACAGAGAAAGGGAGAAAAAATAATATTCTGAGTGCCTATGCAGTGTAGAATATACATACCCGTGTTTTCCCCCAAAAAGATGTTGAAAACTTGGTTCAAATAAATCAGCATCTCCTCTACAGTCTTATTTAGTGGAAACAACATGTTTTAAAACCACGAGAACAGAACCAAGAAGGCAAAAAGCATAGGCAATGGGAAAAAACAGAAGTGCATTTTACATAAATAAACAAATAATCCCTGAGCAGTGTACATATGTGTGGTTTTATTAATTTTTCAATTTTAAGGTGTGGAAATCTGGTTTTATGCAATGAGCTCTTTTGTTAACCGCAGAACTGCTCCCTCAGGATGCCTGGGATAACTTCCATAGGGCAGATGCTGCTGACGTGCCATTTCTAAAGGGTTCCTGGCATAGGACTGTGAAAGGTTTCCTGGAGCCTCCCTAGAAGACCAGTTGTTTATCTGCAGGGAAGTCCTGAAAGAGCCTGAGAGTGTGTGCTTCTCAGGTGTAGTCAATGTGCAAAGAGCCCCAGGCACCCACGCAAGAACCATCCCTTGGGCCATTTATTGAACTGTAGAAGACAACTATAGCCAAGTGGGCTGGGGGCAGAGCTCTTTTGGCGAGTGTTGCTTTTGAACTCAGAATATCGTCTTTAACAAAGGCAGGTCTTTTCAAATATCAGCCATAGTTTCATTCTTCATACAGCATTATTTGAAAACCCATCCCTTTCATCCAAGGATTTATCCTAATTATAAAATAATCTCTGTTTTTATGATGCCCTCTAGCCAGTATGCCAGTGCCCATAGGTGGGGACAATCTAATGAGGCTTCTCTGCAGCTCAGAGCCTGGGTGACCATTGTATCCCACAGATGAGGAAACTAACTGAATAAAGCTAGTGACTCTGAGCCAGAAATAGGGCTTTTGTGTTAGCAGCTTTGCTGCTCATACTATGCAATCCTAAATCCTGGACAATACTGAGCTACTAGCACAATGAAAATAATTTACATGAGAATAGATACCATGCCTTCCTCTCAGGATATGCTTATCCGTTTAATTTTCAGCCACATATAGGTGACACTGATTTGTATTTCTAAAGCTGTAGTTTCTCTTAAGCTAAAATGTATCCTGTCCAATAAATCGAGTACTTTTCCAATGCAGTTATTTTTTAATATTGGGAAATGTTACTTTAATAATAATGTGTATTTTTGGTTTGTGTTTTTTCCCTTACAACAGCCAGCAAAGAATTAAATTCAGTTATCATAAATATGCAAATCAAAGTGGCAATGATCAAAATTTGGGATTTTTTTCCCCTTTGTTTCTCTGCCTTTCCTGGAAGGTGGAATTATTTTGCTAGGTTTATATATTTTTCTCATATTCTTTTTGAAGAGTCAACATATATGTCCTTTTTGCATCTTTTGATGAGGGTGGACAGAAGGGGACAATAAATGAAAACAAACCTATTCGTGACTTATTAATAGATTAGGTTTTCCTAACTGGAGTTCACACAGAGCTTCTACCATGGCTCTGCTTTAAAAAAGTGAAGTTCTTTCCCTAATAAATACTCTGTTCTTTCCCTTCTTCTCCCACCAAGTGAGAACTAAGATAGCTGCAATTCACTTAAAGGTAACCAGGAAGTTTGCATAAGGCACCTAGTAACAGTATTCTTACTTCAAGAGACATGTTTTTCAAATGTAGGGTTGGTTGAAGTAAGAAAAGTAGAATCAAATTCCAGGTGTCAATTTCATCAGAAGATTCTTTTTGACTTTTGTGCAAACTGATTTACATTAAGCAATCACTCCATAAGAGAACAAAAATTGCATTTCCAAGCAAAAGAATATATTCACAGCTGAATAAATGATTGAATTGTTAGAATGGTATTTCATATCTCGAAAGAATGAAGGGCAGTTCCCTTTAGGTTTAAGGAAACATCTATGGTGTAACCGAGGTCCTTAATACCTTTCAGCTTTCCCATTTATCAGAACTGTGACCTTAGGCCAGTTACCTTAGCCTTACACATCTCATCTAGAAAATGTGATTCTGCTAGGACTGAATGTGTCAATCTCAAATTCATATGTTGAAATCCTAGCCCCTAATGTGATGGTATCAGGAGGTGGGGCCTCTGGGAGGTGATTAGGTTATGAGGGTAGAGCTCTCATGAATGGGATTAGTTCTCTTACAACGAGATACAAGATAGCTTGCTTTTTCTTTCTCTCTGCTTCCCACTATAAGAGGATATAAGGAGAAGATGGTGATCTGTGAACCAGGAGGCAGACCCTCACCAGACACCACATCTGTCAGCACCTTCATCTTAGACTTCCCAGGCTCCAGAACTATGTGAAATAGATTTCTGTTGTTTAAGCCACCCAGTTTATGGTATAATTGTTATAAGAAGCCTGAATTAAGGCAGAGTCATAAAGTTTACCTTAGAGAATTTCAACAATTACATTTCTCTTAAAATGCATATAATATGTCTAACACATGCTTAGACATTTAGGATGTTTAATAGGAATTGCCTTTTAGATAGATATTATGACTAGGTCATCTAAACAACTAAATAAAACTGCAACATCAACTACCAATTGTGGTTAAATGTCTTAGAGAGTTATTAAATTTTAGAGCAAGAATATTTCTTGAAGAATGTCTAATTCAATTCCTTTATTTAAGAAGTGGAAAAAAACAATTTCCAGGCAAGAAAAGTGACTTTCACAAGGACTTACAACTCCTAAGTATCAGCTCCAATCTCAGATCCAAGGTTTCTTGATTCTAAATTTACTCTCTCTCACCACACCATGCCTATGACAACACTCTGGAGAGAACGAAGTCTACACTCACTAGATGTCATACTTAGAATTACGGCCTTTGATGTTACTGGCAGCAACACAGCCATTTGAAGACAAATATCAAATTGTCTCTAGTTCTCAGATACTTAGGTGATGCATCCATGAAAAAAATATCCATGGATTAGACTGTCTAACTTTCTGACTCTTAAGTTTTCAAATCCCTGCAAGGATATGTTCATGCATTTGTTTATTTAAGAGACTAATTCTCTTTTAGCCATTTATTTCCCCAAGCCTAAATTTCACCTCTCATCATATCTCCTCCCAGATGAAAAGAAGAAGGCACACTGCTTTTAAAAAAAGGAATTTATTACCTTTGGCTAGAGGCCTCACTATGTAAAATAATTACCTAACTACTGTTGTTAGCTTCTTAGAGGCTGGTTGATAAATCGTGGTCTGTGGTAATTAATTATGAATAACTATTTTTTATTCCCATTTAAACCTTTCCTCTTTTTGTTTCTCTATTCCTCCAGCCTCAGACCTAATGAATTTGCCTTTATAACTTTTGAACCAAATATTTGACTTTTTTTTTAATGTGCTCAATTTTATTTTTTACTTCAATGTCTAGGTCAATGCCTTTTAAACAATCATCAGAAAAGCTTCAGCCCAACTTCCTGTGGACTTCCTTTAATCACACATCCTTTGGACTCATTAAATCTTATCTGTGACAAAAGATGAAGCCCAACATTTCCTCTCCAGCTGAGGCTTTGGCCCAAGACTGTCCAAAGAACTGTTAATTCTTGAGCCTGGGCCAAGCCAAAGACTCGGCAGCAATCAAACTCATGGCAAGGACAGAGAGCTGAGGAGTTCCTGGGTCACCAGGGCTTTCTCCAGCAGGAAGCTGGAGTGGCAGTGATGACATGGATGCAGGATTTATGGGGGTTGGGGGGACTGGCCCAGAGCCGTGCATAGGACAGAAATTGTGTCACAAGCACTTGCGGGGCTGGGCTCACCTCTAGCAACCTCTGCTGAGATACGAGTGTGCTTGGAAATTGTAAGCATTCCAGTCACGGGTAAATTCAAGCCAAAGACTCTTTGCCAGGGTTTTAATCCTATTCCTCTCTCTTCATTCACATTGTCACGCTTTCTTCCTAACTGAATTTTGACACTCATGTTGGAAATAAATGGATAGAGAAAATGGACTCTCAGATTTATTAAGGACCCATTGCCTGGGCTATGTGTTTTAGTGTTTTCTTTGACCTTGTGTCCACCTTACACATTTATGCCTCTGGGATTGGTACCATGGTGTGTGATGGTCATCTGGCTGGAGGCTGCTTCCTGAAGTAAAGGTTCTGGTTCACTGTATTCCTACTGTGTGTGTCATGTGAAAGCAAGGTAGGGGTTGGCAAGTGTTTTGCTCTAGTGATAGCATTCTGTCTTGCTGTAACTAAATTTTATGTGATTTTATTTGAAATTACTCTTGAATAAGACTTACCTGTTTGTTGTGAGCTAAGTATGTGGTCCTCTCTTTTGAGAATACAAGAACTATATAGAAGTGAGTCAAAAGTTTCTCTCTTTCTCTCTGTCTCTCTTTTGGTAGGGATATACTATTTTACATGAAGATAGCACAACTACAGAGTGAGAAGGAAGGCTCATGGGTATTATTTCCTAAACTATCCTATACTCCAGAAATTATAAACCACAGTTGAGAAGCACAAATTATTAGCTGATTTGATACTTATCATTTTATATCTAAATTCATTATTAAGCATGCTGAAAGTTCTAATAAGAATAAAACTATTTGCTATGGCCTGAATATTTATGTTCTCTCAAAATTTATAAGTTGAAGTGATAGCTTTCAGGGTAATTGTAATAGGAGGTGGGGCCTTTGGGGGGTGATTTGGTCATAATGGCAGAATGGGATGAATGTCCTTTAAAAAAGGCCCCAGGGAGCTCCTTCTTCCCTCTCATCCCCTGTGTGAAGACACAGCAAGAAGGCACAGTCTGTGAGCCAGAAAGTGGGCCCTCACCAGACACTGAATTTACCAGCACCTTGATCTTAGATTTTTCTGCCTCCAGAACTGTGAGAAATATACTTATGTTGTTGATAAGCCACCCAGTTTTGGTATTTTTTTTATAGCAGCCAAAATAGACTAAGACACTCTTTTCCCTAAAACAGAGAAATATTCCAAATAAAACAAAGAAAGCATCTTGCAGTTTCTAAATCACAGTGTCTTTTATGTACATACGTATTTGCTCATTAAGACTCTTTGATCAAAGCAGTGCCTCCCAGATAATAAGAAAAGAATATACATTTAATGGAATCCCATGTTATTTCTGATATAACTCATTTTTCTGGAGAAGTAGTTGTAGGAGGTAGCCAGAGAGAAAAAGCATTGACTGACAAGACAGCGTTTTCACAGAAACCACAAAAGGATATGCTTATGGTTAAAAAAAATCAGAAATAAAAAGGAGATGAATTGTTGGACCCCATAGTTACTAAGAGAGGATAAGCACATTTAGGCATAGTGGACATTTTGCTACCTTTGCCAGCACCAATATTTTCCTTTCTAGCATCCACTGATTCTTGGGATTTGGGGATTTATGGAATTTATGGAACTTGACCGTACTTCTGCCCCAGGGAAGCATCACCTGGTAGACTATGCCAATTAGATCATTTCATCCCCTCGCTCCCACTGATTGCCTCAGTGCTGGGCAGATGACCTCAACTACCCTAGAACTTTTCTTTGGAATGCTGAGTCAAGGATAATCTTTTTTTTCCCTGTGGGCACAAATAATAAAGATAGAGCTCAGGGAGCTGTTGGCAGCTTTCTCAGGACCATAAGGCAAGGTTCTTCCAAAATAAAGTGATACAGAAGAGTTGAAACTGGAAAGGGAAGAAGAAAACAGTAGTTTTCACATATTTCAAGCCACTAGATTAGTATAATTTAAAAATAGCTCTGTTTAGGACTTCTGAGGACATGAATCAATAAATATCCTTTTGCTTATGCCAATTAGTCAGGTTTTTTGTTTCTTGCAATTGAAGGCATACTAATAAACCATTGAGTAAGTACATACAATAACTCTGAATCCTGTCCCACATCCCAATTCTGACTCTTTCTTCATTACTGTCTTGAACTCACAGAGCTGCCAGCTACCAGAACTCAGTAGAATCCTTCCCAGAGGTGAGTGCTCCATGGAGAGCAGAGTCCCTGACCAGAGATCATCTTGGCTCTGTTTGGAATTTGTTGCTGTAGAAATAGCAGAGATATCAACAAACTCATGTTCCTGGGGCTGGACAGGCTGATGGGCCCATCTGCAGGGCAGTAATAGCCAGAAGAGAAAATTGAGCAAGAATCTAATGGTGACCTAGAGGAGAACCAGGAAAC
The DNA here is from genome assembly GCF_028885625.2 of Pongo pygmaeus. Classification (NCBI taxonomy): domain Eukaryota; kingdom Metazoa; phylum Chordata; class Mammalia; order Primates; family Hominidae; genus Pongo; species Pongo pygmaeus. Next base: position 63,338,156 of record NC_072377.2, read on the forward strand.
AGAGGACCTGAAAACAACATAAATTTGGAAAGTGAACAGCAAATCCAGTTACTCAATAGGGTAGGAGAGCCTACGTGAGACTTGGTGAAGAGTAGTCAGGCTTTCCAAGAAAAGACTATGCTCATGCCTCAGAGAAGTCAGACCTCTGCTGCATCTGCTCACATGGGACCTTCCTTATGTCCTGGTAATCACAGAAGCTTTAATAAACATATGGGAGTCTGTAGGGAGTTACTTGTGCCCTCTCAGTTTTTCCTATCCTGGCACAAGAGGGGGAGAAAATAATCCAACCAAAGAGAAGTAAAGAGTAATTACTAAACTCTTCGTACGGTCCCTAAGCAGATTTGCTGAAACTTTGGGCCCCTAGTGCCTATCTCCTTTCCCTCAGAAAGCCCCTAAGGCACCTCCCATTCTCTCCTTCACCACCACAAAACAAAGGACTAGAGTCCATAATGGACTCAATTCTAAAGTATTATTTTCTCTGTATCTCAATTATCAGAAAATTGAGGAGCAAGCGCAATTTATCCTTCTGGTGATATGTGATTTTCTTTCTTAAAACAAAAAACAAACTTTATCAGTTCTAGGACAAAGGAAGAGTAAGTAAACTTAGACTTTCTTAAGAATACATGTAACCACTAAAAGAATAGAAATGGAATGTATAATTAAAAGCTAGTAGCTGGGAGCGGTGGCTCATGCTTACTAGCACTTTGGGAGGCCAAGGTAGGTGGATAGCCTGAGCTCAGGAGTTCGAGACCAGCCTGGGCAACATGGCGAAACTCCGTCTCTACTAAAAGCACAAAAAATTAGCCAGGCATGGTGGCATACACCTGTAATCCCAGCTACTCAGGACGATGAGGCATGATAATTGCTTGAACCCTGGAGGCGGAGGTTGCAGTGAGCCGAGATCATGCCACTGCACTCCAGCCTGGATGGCAAAGGAGACTCTGTCTCAAAAAAAAAAAAAAAAAAGCTAGTAGAGGAGAAAATTATGACAGAGAAAACTTGATCAATTTAGTAAAACACGAAAGGAGAAAAAAGCAAAGAAAATAAATGATGCAAAATAAGGTTAAAATAATACAGTAATTGTATTGAACATGAATGAATTGAATCTACTGGTTAAAGGACAATAATTGTAAAATTAGGTTTTGATAAATTTGGACATATATCACTTATAAAATACACACCTAAATGATAAAAACCAAAAGTAGATAAAGAAATAAAAGACATGCCAGACAATTACTAAGGAATACTAATATCAACCAAAGTATTGCCAGAGATAAAGATTGATTATTGCAAGAAAAAAATGGACAAGTCTTCCTAAAAATGAGGGATTTTTTTTTTTTTTTTTTTTATGGAGTCTCACTCTGTTGCCCAGGCTGGAGTGCAGTGGTGCGATCTTGGCTCACTGCAACCTCCACCTCCCAGGTTTAAGCGATTCTCCTGCCTCAGCCTCCCTAGTAGCTGGGATTACAGGTACTCACCACCATGCGCAGATAATTTTTGTAGTTTTAGTAGAGATGGGGTTTCACCATGTTGGCCAGGCTGGTCACGAACTCCTGACCTCAAGTGATCCACCTTCCTCGGCCTCCCAAAGTGCTGGGAATATAGGCGTGAGCCACTTCACCTGACTAAAAATGAGAGGTTTTAAACATTTCTCAGAAACAATGGATTTAACAGAAAAAGAATTATTAAAGTTACAGAAGACTTAAGAAATCCAATTAATGAACTTTATCTTATGAATGTAATGCACCTAACAATTAGATAATACACAATATTTTTCAAGTATATATCAAACAGATTCTGAGTACAGTCTTCCTTATCTTGCTAACTGTTCCCAATTGTTGATATTCCTCTAAGCTGGTTTACAAAGAAGTGAAATAGTAGGATATATGATGACTACAGCTTCAGAATTTCAATACACCAAAGGATGGGAATCCTGGTAAGGAGCTGGGATAGAGGGGCCAGTGGGCCAGAAACTAGTCCTGTGAGATTCTTTTGTACAAGAAAGGCATGTTTTTACTTAGAGTGTATGTTTCTTTGCATGAGGGAAGATTATTAGGAGCTAAGTCAACTCTCTTACCCAACAAAGTCATCCCTTTGTGCTTTGACTGTTCATTGAAACCTTCTTGGGATTGACCTATTCGTCTGTTTCTTGTTAAAGGCTGAAGGTCCCTGATCTATATTTGACACAATATGATGTCTTCTACTGCAAGACTTCATAAACAGAACAATGTAAGTTTCTATCTACTGCTACCTAAATTCAGCTATTAGAATTATTTGGAAAGTTTTCAAAGTATAGATTTCTAGGCCCTATAGGTGGTATTCCAAATTGAAATCTCTAGGGGGTTAGCTATAGAAATCTGATTCTTAGAGACTCTCAGGTGACTCTCATGCAGGTGTCAGCTGACCAGCATTTGATGACTACTACTTCAGCCAAACGACTCAGTCTTGTGAATAGAGAAACATTGGTTTTCATCAGAATTCTGCAGCTAACTGCTGCCATAACAATTTCCTAACTTCCTAGTACGTCTCCTAACCTGTGGCACATTTTCTAAAATCTGGACACTGATGTATAATTATACCTGTGGCTCATCTAACAACACGACTGAGTTTTTTGAAGGATGAATTAAGTATGTTTGAACCATCAACTTAAAGCTACAAAAATATTTTTTTAAAGTTTTGCAATAAAATTTTCTCTCTCTCTCCTAAACCAATTTATTTGTTTTTCTTTGGTTTTTAGAGTGATGAAAATAAGTAAACAAGCTGTCCAAGACTGGTTTTAGGTCAAAGCTTAACCTCAAAGTTGCTCATCTTAAAGCAGAAATGATGTGGCTTACAGGGTAAGATGTGTACCAAGGAATAACAGTACCTACATGATAATTTTATATGGGTGTATATATATACATATATCATATATATATCAGAGATGTGCATAATATATGGAATGTACATAATTTAAAGAAACTGGGATGGCAGGAGCTAGTTATAATGTGTCTGTTATGTGGAAAAATTCACAGATTTAATCATCTGCATAAAGATTTAACTACATGATAAAATTAGATGTGTCTTTTACATAAGATGTCACTTGGGATGATTAGTTTCTCAAATCTTAACCTTTTAGGTTGCAAAATGGTTCCCGAGGAAGATGATAGCATTATTTATCATCTGTCAATGTTACCTTATATCGGCTTTGCTCCCACTTATGTTTAGAGGACAAGGGGATTCAATAATGAAATACAATAAGATGCAGAATAGCATAGCTACCAGGTGCTAAAGATAGGAACAAATCTGGAGCTAGCCCCAACATCAAGGAAGAGGTGGTTCATTGAACTATAACCTTATGCAGAAGAGAGATTGGTATTACAATGATTAAAATGACAAGATGATGAATTGTCCCAAACAACACAGGTTCTGGCTGGGGTCTTCTATCCACATGCCAGTGGGCGGTAACACATTTCAGAGTAACATCTCTCAAAAAGCAGTTATAGGTAGAAAACTCATCACCCCTAGTGAGGTGCACTGCATGAACACAGATACCAGGCCCAGATGGAGTTCTGTGCACAAGATTACAGCTTTACCATTTATAAAACTGAGCCATGAGATGCAAATAAGTTCTAAATGTTGTTTTTCTTCCAAGTAAAACTCAAAACTTGAGAACTTAATCTGTTGTTTTTGCTTTGAAGCTGAAATCTGCAGATTGCAAAAGTTGAGACTAGTAGCCTCTCTTTGTTTCCTTCTTTATGTTCTTATATAACATAGCGAGCTTTCCCAGAAATAGATGATAAAATTTCACATCAAAGGTACAGAGTAAAATTCCTGCAGACTTAAAGAACTTTCTTCCTTTGAGGAGGAATAGAGTTGTCAGTGGCCATTCTCCGGCAATAAAATTTTCTCAGGACTCCTTTGTGATAAGAATGAGTGAAGGAATGTAGTCAAGGGTAATAAAATCCCCAAAGAAAACGTAAGTTCATAGTCTACTTTTTCTTTAAATAGTATACCACAGTTCTTTTGAAAAACTAAGGAAAAAATATGTATGTATTCAGTTATTCATGTGTTTAACAAACTTCTTTGCATAGTTACACTGTGTCAGGCACAATATTAGGACCTGAAAAGGCAAGAATATGACCAAGTCTCTACTCCCAAAGAGCTCCGTTCTCGAGACAGCTTGACATAACACCAATGATAATGATTATCATTCTGAACTCTAATAAGTGCTTTCATAAAAAATATATTGGGTTTTAGGGAAAACAGGAAGGGGGAAGCCCTTAATCAGTAGATGGGGGGTAGGATAATTAGAGATAGAAGATATGGTAAAAGCAGAAATGACACTGGGTAGAGCAGAGGGGTATGAGCTACTGATGTCAATTAATACACTTTTTGTTCTCATTTGGGGAAATTTTTACTATCTCCTCTGTGAACATTAAGACAGTAAAACCAAAAATGACAATCTAATTTTTATCTTCATGCTTGCCTTAAACTAATGATCTGCAGTAGTAGATATTTTATCACAAATTTGAAAGTCTTTCACTGGAAAAATCACTCAAATAGATGACTGTTTGAAACTTATACTGTTAAATATACTCTGAAGACCAAAGCGTTAGTGGTATAAAACAAAGATATTCTGATAAAAGTATTAATGTTTAGGTCAACTAATCTGATAACTACCTTACAAGGTCAATTCCAAATTCATGAAGAAGATACTTTGACAGGCCCAGCCTAGTTCCTTGTCTCTGAATTTCACTATCTACCAGCCTGACCAGCTCTCTGTCCCTAGTATAAATTCTACCCAACAACTGGAGGTATTTACCCAGTTCTGTCTTGGAGTTCAGAGACCAAACTTTGACCTTAAAGCCTAGCTTTGCAAGCTGGGATTCTGGACTTTTTTTTTTTTTCAGACGGAATTTCGCTTTGTTGCCCAGGCTGGAGTGCAGTGGCACAGTCTTAGCTCACTGCAAGCTCTGCCTCCCGGGTTCACGCCATTCTCCTGCCTCAGCCTCCCGAGTAGCTGGGACTACAGGCGCCCGCCACCATGCCTGGCTAATTTTTGTATTTTTAGTAGAGACGGGGTTTCTCCTGTTAGCCAGGATGGTCTTGATCTCCTGACCTCGTGATCCACATGCTTCAGCCTCCCAAAGTGCTGGGATTACAGGCGTGAGCCACCACGCCTGGCCGATTTTAGCCTATTCTTGTGATTCAGATACCACCACGAATCTCAATTATTATAACAATTTTTTTTTTCTGCCTCACATTTGAGCATTCATCTTGCAACTGTGCCTGTTGCTGCAACACTTGAATGCCTAAGATCTGGTTCTGAAAATTCATCTTTGTCTGGAGTTTGCCTCCTGACAAAGTTGGAGACCATTGCATACTAACGGCCTACAACTCTGATTATCACTGGATTTTGGAGTCCTTATCTTCAATCTCCAACTGCATTTTGGAAAATATCTCCACTCTGGTTTACAAGTCCTTGATATCGATGGTGGCTCTGGACCACTACCTGTTGACTATGGTGTATTTAAATATCATGGTTCTAGGTATTATATTTGCCTACTGGACTGAAATTTCTTCCAACAATAGGACCAAGACTTTTCCTTATAGGCTTCTACTCTTAATTGGTTTTGTCTTGCTATTTTTAAGAACATGAGCTTAGCTCAGCAAAGGAGAGCAAACTATGCATTATTATTATTATTATTATTTTGAGACAGAGTCTCGGTCTGTTGCCCAGGCTGGAGTGCAGTGGCACAATCTCGGCTCACTGCAACCGCTGCCTCCCAGGTTCAAGTGATTCTCCTGCCTCAGCTTCCCAAGTAGCTGGGACTACAGGTGTGCGCCACCACGCCCAGCTAATTTTTTGTATTTTTAGTAGAGACAGGGTTTCACCATGTTAGCCAGGACAGTCTCGATCTCTTGACCTTGCGATCCGCCTGCCTTGGTCTCCCAAAATGCTGGGATTACAGACGTGAGCCTCCACACCTGGCCTAAACTATGCATTATTAATACCATACCAGGATTCTAAAACAGGTTTACTTTGCCTCTTTGTATTAGCCATTTAACTTCTGCTTTTCTGGCTTGATGAACCCAGGTGACGATTGGACTTAAACTATTACTCTATTTTTGCTCCCTATGAGACCCTCAGATATAATTCAGACAATCTGGTTCTGAAGGTTTCTGCCTCAACTCCATGAAGGTGATGGCTGGTCTAGTGCTAGGCCTGGATGTCCTGGCTCCTTCACAGCTGACCATGTATGCCTTGTCACCACTGTTTCACTAATCTCTTATTCTGTTTCTGGCAAATAGTGAGGACTTAATAATGATTTGCAAATAAATCAATAAAGTCCATTGTGCGTAAGAATAATATGTCTGCCTAGGTCTCAAGATATAGCTTAGCTCCCCACCACATCTTTTGTACTTTCCTTTTAAGTCGTGTCCTGCCTTGACTTTATCAAACTTACCTGCACATAAATGTTATTGGTACTGTGGTATTCCTTCAAAGAGGGACTGGAAAGACTAATTGTTGAAAAATTTGAAGACATTAAATAACCAAATAGTTATTTGTTTTGACTTGTTTAGACCAATCATCTTCCTGATTTTGCTCAATTCTTTCTTATTTAAATGCTTGCTAAAATGTGAACTCATGCAACCTGTCCAAATTTTGTCCATTTCTGAAAAATGGCACCCATCTGCTCCCGTAAACTAGCATTGTGTCTTTAAGACTTCTGATTGTTCTAAATACACAAGGACACAGGGTTTGTTTGATGTACAATGTTTATAAAATTGAGGATAGCACATAGAATAGTTAAGTTTTTGGCTCTCCCATTACAATGTAAACTTCTTGAAGACATAGCATTATCCACAGCTGCTAACACAATGCTTTGTGCAGCATAAATATTTGTTACTGATTATTTTTCTAATTCATTATTTACATAACCATTTCCACAAATACCTGTAATATTAAATAACTTTCAAACTTTCAGCAATTGGATTGCATTTATACTATGTTGGGAGAGTTAGAGTATAGTAGCAGCCAATGTCTCCAAACCAATTGGCACTTCTCAATGAATTGAAAATATCAGGAAGGGAAATCTTAAAATAATATGTATATTTTTACTAATTTTGTTTTAATTAAAACGTATGTAACAGAGAACCACTAAGATGTAATTTATGCTTTGTTTCAAAGGGTTTAGAATAGTTGACATAGGTAACTAAGAACTAGGTACACAGTTCTTGAGTTCAGCTTCTAACCATTACATAATAATTGGTGTAGGACTTGACTTTTCATGATAAACAATCATAAACCTGGACACAATATATGACCCAATGTTTTTAGGCATTGAGAAATACAGAAGAGGTCTGTAATTCCTGAGAATGGAAAAGTAGTGATTATCCCCACATCTACTCCAGTTGCCTGCCTAGGGCACATTCCAACCATGGTGCTGGGGGCTGATGACCAAGCAGACCACAGAGGTCGCACCGAGCTGAGAAGGCAGGTATTGGAGAGTGTGACTGCTGAAGTGGCAGGAAATTGAGGGTCAGTGTACTGGAGACGGGGAAGCTGTATGGAAGGGAAACCTAAAAGTCTTTTCCCAACAGATACTGGACATGAGTTGGGTGTGCAGAGTGAGTACCCTAAAGTTGGGTTGATATAATCATTTGACTTGGAAAATTACACTCACTGGTGTAGGTGCCTCATCCAATCAGCTGGTGGTCTCAAGAGTAAAATTTGAGGTTTCCTGGAGAAGAGGGATTTCTGCTTCAATACTGGAACATAGAAATTTTGTCTTTCCAGCCTGTAAGCCTGCCCTACAGATTTTGGACTGGCTGGCCCCATCATCATATAAGCCTATTCATTAAAATAAATCTAGGTCTAGATGTATATTCTATTGGTTCTGTTTCTCTGGAGAATTTTGGCAGATGCAAGGTCTTTGGATGGGCTGTGCATGTACTGGGTAAGACTCTTTGAAGTCTAGCAGAGGCAGTTGCTTTAGGGCTCTGAGCTTAATGGAGATTCAGTAAGTTGTACAGTTCTGGGAACTGCAACACAACCAAAACTGATAAACTTCATTGAGACCCTGGAGCATTCATTTTAAACCCCAGAAAGGCCACACCTAATAAGTGAGAAACAGTCCATGGAGAAAGGGTCATGTACTAGAAAAAAGGGAGCAGAAAAAAAAACAGAACTTTCCTAAAAAATAAATACATAAAAACAAAGCCAGACTGGATCAAACCTGCCAATAATTTAATTGCTTGCCAGGACAAAAATAAACAACTTTTTAAATAAAGAAGACATAAAACGACTCCATGCAGTGTATCATTCACATGTTCAGCTTACAGTAATAACAAAATAGAATTTAAAAAAGCAGTCAGTGGAACTCACTTAAATGTTAGAATTTGATAGCAAAAAATTTAAAAACATTTATTACAGAAGCTTTCAAGCACATAAAGGAAGAAATAGATACAGTAGGTGAACAGATAGGGAATCTCTTCAGAAAAAATATAAACTATAAAAATAAAAGAGACATTCTAAAACTGAAAAATACAAACATTTAAAATTTAAAAAATTTACAAGTTGAGCTTAAAAGCAGATTGAAAATGGCAAAAGAGTAAATCAGTAAACTTTAAAGCAAATAAAGAGCAAGTCTTTAATTTGAAGATTAAAAAAAATAAAAAGTGGACAAGACAGTGTAATTCAACATACCAGCAGCTAAATCTTAGGAAAGAAGCAAATGGGGCAGAAAAGAAATACTCCCAACTCCCTCAATTTTTATGGCAAATGTATAGATCCAAGAAGCTCAGGAAATCCCAAGCAGAATAAGAACAAAGAAATTAACAAATAGGTACATCTTAGCCAAACTGTTGAAAATAATAAATAAAGAGAAAATATTAAAAGCAACTAGAAAAAAAAGAAATAGAATAGCTGTGGAGGCCAAGAGTCAATGTAACATCTTTAAAGTGTCTCCCCTTCCAAAATAAAAGTTGTCTACCCTGAATTAAATATCCATTAAACTACTTCTAAAAATTAAGGTCCAATACATACATATGCAGAAAAAAACTTTAGATGATTTACTTCCAGCAGATTTTTACTAAAAGAAATGTTAAAGGAAGTTCTTCAGACTGAAGGGAATAATATAGGGAAAAAATGAAGAGAAGAAAAGAAGTAAAAGAAGAATAACAATGAACAAATAAAAACAGATTTAAAAATAGAGAAAACAAATAGCTGAATGGTATACTTAAATCCAACCATATTAATAATTAAAATTACAAGTAGAAATTTTCAGAAGGAATAAAAATGCAAGAGTCTGCATTCTCTAGAAGGATAGCATTAACAGAACTGACTAAACCTTCAAAAAAAGACATTTGTTCCATGCAAATATTAAGCACAATAGGACTAGAGTGGTCCTATTAGTAGCAGTCTGATTAGACATCAAGACAAGCAGTTTTACCAGAGATAAAGTGGGATAGTTTAACGTAAAAGGCAATTTACTGAAGCATAGCAATTGTAAATATGTATGTACCTAAAAATAGAGCTTTAACATACATAAATCAAAACTGACAGAAATAAAGGGAACATAGAAAAATTCACAGTTATAGCTAGATATTTAAAAACCTCTGTTTCTGTAATTAATAGAAAAGTAGACCAAAAAATTAGTGATAACAGAGAAAACTTGAATACCATCAACCAACTTGACCTAACTGAGATTTATAGAGTACTACACCCAACTTGTGAGTGTATAAATATATTTTTTATCAACTACCCATGGAAAATTTACCAAGTTAAACTATATGCTGGGCCTAAAACAAATCTTCACAAATATGACAGGCTAAAATGTTACATCATGTGTTCTCTAATCACAACAAATTTAAATTGAAAAGCTATGATAATAAAATATTTAATACATTTAGAAATTAAATAGCACATTTCTTAACCCATTGGTCAAAGAGAAAAATCACAGGGAAAATTTTAAAATATTTTCAATTGAGTTATGAAAATACAGCATTTCATAAGTGCTGGGATGTAGCTAAAATGGTATTTAGATATATTTATTATTTTAAATGCCTTTTTTCTAATATAGGCAATACCTATATAATACAGGTAATATAACTAATATAGGCATTATAAAATCAATAACCTTTCATTAAATTGATTCCTAAGTATTTGGTATTTCTGATGCTACTGTAAATGGTATTTTTAAAAGTTAAATTTTCAATTGTTTATTATATAAAAATGGCCTCTGTAAGGATTGAACAAGTAAGTCTTATCTAGTAAGTTTTAGTATTCACAGTTTTATTTGGAAATGAAGTGCTGCTTCTTTTAAACTAGTGTGTGGCAAAAAATATTTTTACAGCAATAGAAAAATCAGTTCTTCAGCTTCTATATATGAAGAAATCTCTACCTCATGTAAAAGTCACTCAGGAGTGGAGCTGGAGTTTAAACTCAGAGAAAGATCCAAAGCCCTTATAACAACATAACTTGTAAAAGTTATCCGATCTAAACTACTCCAGCTAGAGCTGAATTCTCCTCCCTACAACAAAATAATTAAAGATGGTTAAAAGGCTTAGAATTTTCTTCCTAAATTTCATATGTGCAACATAAAATAGAACATCAGATTTTGATGGATGTTTTATTTACTATTTTTTTCCCTGCCAGGTAAATGAAGTGAGATTACAAATTGTCATGTCCACTATTATTGTAACATCAATTCTGTGATGGAAAGCACCTCAGAAGAATTCTGTCTCAGAATCGTGTTGCTAAGCATGTAGGACATTATCGGTCTTGACCACAGAGTAAAGTGAGTTCCATGGAAGGTTTGAGTTACAGATGCATTCTAGGTCTAAAACCACCTAGAATGCCTAAAAGAATTCTGCATTTCTTTAAGTTTGCTGCACTCTATACTGCACAGTATATAAAATTTAACCTAACACCTCAGGGTGGGCAGAAATGGGCAGGGTATCTTTATGAACCACGACTTGCTTCTTGGTGTCATCTGAGATCTACGAAGAGCACAGGGAAATGTGACAGGAAGCTGTCAGCCTACTTCTCATCTTAATTAATGTCTTATATGACTGCAGTTTTGTTCATGACTGTCACACTGTGTTGAAAAGATTTCAGAAGAAAAACTTCTTGCTTGTAGACCTTAGATTTGAGCAAGTGAGGGTACAAAGAATCGGGAGTTATCCCAACTCATCAAGCTTAACCTCTTGCTAATACCTTAAAAAATTGCATTTTGTTTTGAAGCTAGAAAGGCATAAAAATGTCCTTCACTACTGTTCACATAAGAAAAAAAATATGGCAAATGTCTGGGTTATTGAATAACCAGGAAAGTTAACAACCTTGGTAAAATTCCAATGTGTTCATTAGATTTGGACATCTCAAAATATACTGGTAATTTCACTTGGATCACATTTTTGTCTTGCTATGCACCCCCCAAAATGTTGTTGTGTGGTCATTCCAAGCACTGCTGAAATGTAATATCATATTAATGTAGAGGATGCTGAGTTATGGTTTTCCTGAAATAAATTGGAAATAAATGGTATTCTGCAGGTGCCTGTTATTTATCATCATTCAATATAGACTACCATGACAAATGCACTTACCTGACAGCAATTTTACAGGCTAAGTAAAAGTCATGTAACTAATTTAGTCAAAGAATTTTTTACTACTTTTTGTGCTTTCCACTTTGCTTGGCTATTTCATAAACCTATTGTGAATTGTTGGAATTCATAGTTGGTAGAATATTTTCAAGAACACATGTTGTCTGTCTGCAAGCAAGAGCCGTATTAAGTAGAAAACATTCTCATTGTTCTATATTGCTAAGGCCAAGACTGCTTCTGCTTGCAAGAACACTGGCCATTTATGTTCTTGTAAATGCACCCCATCTCTTCCCTTATTTTGCATTCTGTTTCTAAATTGGAGGCTCCAATGACACAAAACAGCAACATTTCCTATGATTCCTCCCTTAGAACAAAAAACAAATGAAAAGCCAGAAAAAAAAAAAAAAGACCTTAGAAAAATTACAAGACAAGCAACTTGGTAAGCCTAAGCAAAGCACTTCCCTTGCCTACTGACTCAGAACTTACAGCAAAATTTCTTAAATTACTTTAAATATCACCAGAAGTGATGGGACACAACAGGTTGTTTTTGGGTGGTCTACTCCTGCAAAAGGAAGTGATGGGGAAAAGGGAAGAGACATAGAATCGTGCTGTCAAATTTGACTTGATGGCCTGTTACAGTATTCTGTGATGATCCTGCAGTGCCCACAATTTCTCTGAAGCCCCTCCAACCCCACCTCCCACAGAAAATACTCTCTGAATCTCTCTGACCTACCGAACTCACTTCCCTGTGAGTGTGGCCACTGCCTGCCCCAGCCCCTTGGTCCTAGGAATCCCTGCATGCCGACTATTTCTTAGGAGCACTTAGTGTATGAGAATTCCAAACACGTAGGCCACAGGTAGTTTGGAGTCTCAGTGAATGTTATGCCCTTTTTTCCTCTGTCCTGTCTCCTCCCCTAGAAGTAAGCTCCACAACAAGAGGAAACTTATCCTATGGACCTAGCTCAATTCCTTTCTTGTCTTGGTCACAGACAATACTCAATAATGCTTATAATTTGAAGAAAAGAATCATAAGCAGCATTTATTAAAGATGCGAATTCTCAGGTCCCACTCCAGTCTTATAAGTCAGAATTTCTGAGAGTGGGACAAAGAATGGGCTTTTTAAGAAAAATCTCCTGGTGATGCTCAGGCATATAAAAGTTTAAGAATCACATTCTCTTCTATGATTGCTTTCAGGACTTGCCTTCTGAATTGGAACTATGCCACAACCAGAAAATAGACAGGGAAGATTAATTTTTCTACCATCACTTTCAACTCTTACCTTCTAAAAGTGTAGAGTCAAAGCCTCTACAAATTTCTAACAAGTCCTTCTTTCATTCCAAAGAGAGAAAGATTGTCTAGTGTGTAATCTGATCTAGGGGGTTTAGAGGAATCAGGGTAATAGAGAATTGTTATAAACAGCATATATAGATTATCAATTTTTAAGGAAAATAAATTCAAATATACTTATGACAACAATATTTCTCTGATGTCCAATTTCTCAGAAAAAAAAAAAACCAAGCAAAGCACCTGACCCTTAGGAGACATTTAATAAGTGTTGAGTAAATGAATATATACATGAAAGACATATTTATTCTCTCAGGATCAGTATTATATTCTTGAATTATCATTCTTCTGCAAATATAAAGGAATGTCAGTGTAATTCGACAAAATGGAGAATAAACTAGATTTCACTGCAATAATTTATTAAACCATAGAAACTATTTTGTTTTTTAACTTATTTTCTGTGACAATTATGTAATCTCCTTTGGTATAATGTTTCCACCTCTAAAAATTTAAAGTACATGGTAATAAAAATAAATTAATATTTTTAGAAGCTATGTGGCCTTCGTTCGTCTTGTGCTGCTAGTCGCAGAATATCTGAGACTAATTTATAAAGAACATAAATGTATTTCTTACAGTCCTGAAAGCTAAAAATTTCAGGTTCAAGATGCCAGCATCTGGTGACATCTTGTTATGTCCGCATGTAGTAGGAGAGCAAGACAGCGCAAACCTACACCTGCAAGCCCTTTTAATAACAGCATTAATCCATTCATAAGAACACAGCCCTCGTGACCTAAACACCCAAGGGCCCACACCCCAGCAGTGAACATTAGGGGTTAAATTTCAAACACATGAATTTTTAAGTGGGCAAAAACATTCAAACCATAGCACGCACGCACACACACACACACACACACACACACACACACCCCATACACCCATATATATGTGAAGAAATATTTGTTGTAACTTATCATTTATCATGAGTTTTTTTATGATGGAGTCTCTTAAAAGACTATTTTGAAAGTTCTATGTAACCTAGTATATATTAGTTTTTCTTTGTTTTCTTCATCCTCACTTTTGCTTATTTGGCAATGATCATCTCTGTGTCCTCTCGTCTGGCATACAGGTCAAAAGAAAATAGTTGGTTAACGTCAATTTTACAGAAAGACTTCAATGTCTGTAACTACATGTCTTTTAACTATTGGAGGTAATAATAAATTGCCAATATCAGTGTTCAAAGAACAATGCTCCCTATCAGTCAAAATCTGAAAAGGCTTTAGTAAAAATTGTGAAGTTTATTCCAAAGTATGTACGAAAATGCAGAAGACACAGGCCAGCCAAGGCAAACTTGAAGAGGAACAAAATTGGAGGATTCACACTACCAGATTTTGACATCTACTTTAATCTTCAATAATTAAGGATGATCTGATACCGTCATAAGAACAGATAAGTTGACCAATGGACCAGAATAGAGAATATGGCATATACAATTACTTGCTTTTCAAGAAAGAAGCTAATGTAATTAAATGAGGAAAGGGAAGTCTTTCTATACATGGTGTTGGAGCAACCAGGTATTTGTATTAAACAATGAGCTTTGACCTCTGCCTCATAGCATACACAAAACTTATTTAAAGATGGATAATAGACCTTAATTTAAAAACTAAAACAAGAAAGCTTCTGAAATTATGCTCTTAATATTGTTGACACTAAACACACATAGCTATTGAACATGTCAAATGCGGTTAGTCCAAATTGAGATGTGCTGTGGGTCTAAAATATACACTGATTTTTTTTAAGTATTTAGTACACACACAAAAAAGAAAACTAACTCATTAGTTATATCTGTATTGACTAGATTTTGAAATTACAAAATTTTGATATCTTGGGATAAACAAAATAAATTATTACAATTAATTTATCTGTTTCTTTTTACTTTTGTTTACAGTGACTACTAGAAAATTTAAAATTATATCTGTGGCTCATTTTGTGACTCACATTATTCTTCTATTGGACAGTGCTGCTCTAGAAGAAAATAGGAAAATATCTCAAGGTCTTCAAGGGAGACATGGATTTCTAAAACAGGACATACACACACACATACAAATAGTAATCATACAGAAAACAAAAATAGCCACTTGGACTTCATCAAAATTAAAATTTATGCTTATCCAAAGACATTACTAAGAAAGTGAAAGGGCCAACCATAGACTAGGAGAAAATATTTTATATGCATACCTAACAAAAGACTTGGATACAGAATCCATGCAAAACTAAACCAGTAAGAAAAAGACAAGTAACAATAAGGGAAAAATGAGAAAAAAACTTTCCACAAAAGAAATAGGCATCTCTCACAGAAGTTATCAGAATGGTACATGAAAAACTGCTCTAACATTATTGGTTGTCAGGAAAATGTAAATGGAAACCACAGTAGGTCTATGCAAACATAGTAAACTCTTTTTACAAAGGCACAAAAGCAATTCAATGAAGAAAAGACATCCTCATCAACAAATGACCTAGCAAATGGTACCACAACAATTAAATGCTGTGATAGGTAAAACAATGGCTTCTAAAAATGTCCATGTGCTAATTCCCAGAACCAGTGGATATTTTAGGCTATACAGCAAATGGCAATTATGGTTACAGATGGCATGCTAAGTTCCTAATCATATGGCATGATTAGGGATTGGCAAAGGATATTATCTGGGTAGGCCCAGTGTAATACACAGTTCCTTAAAAGTGGAAGTTGGGTAAGAGAGGGAGAACCAGAGACATGCAGCCTGAGGAAGACTGCGCATGACATTTCTGTCCTTGAAGATGGAAGAAGGGGTCTCTGAGCTTAGGACTATGGGCAGTCTGTAGAAGTGGGGAAAGGTAAGAAAACGGATGCTCCCTTAGAGACTCCAGAAGGAAAACAGCCCTGCTGACTTCTTCATCTTTACCCAATGAGGCCCAACTTAGACTTCTGACCTGCAGAACTATAATATAATAAATCTGTGTTATATTAAGCCACTAAGTTGGGGGCAGTAAAAATATTCTGTATGATACCATAATGGCAGATTTATGACACTATGTATATATCAACACGCATAGAACTTTATAATACAAAGAGTGAATCTTAATGTATTGGGAAACTAAAAAAAATTAGGTGGTTAAGGGAACCTAAGATGGAATGCAGAATATTTTTAAAAATTACTTGTGTATGTTGTAAATTTATCAAACAACCTTAGTGAAAGGCAGGGGAAAAATGTGTTGACCTAAGAAGTTTGAAATGGGAGAAATCTATAAGACTAGAGGCAAAAATCTATACCTATTTAATAAAGTTTTTTTCATGGGAGTGTAAATTAAAAATTCTAAAACTGCTATATATGTCTATTGGAACTGCATAGCTAAGTAAATGGATGGCTCATGATGGAAGTCAGATTTCTCACTGTAGGATTAGGAAGTTACAAATAAACAAGGGGATGAGTCTAGAACAGTCCATGTGTTAATGGGCTGGAATTAGAGACATCTCTTTGAACTTTAACTTATAGATACCAATTAATATCTATATTTAATTTAGCTTGATAGAGATACAGATACATACATGCTGAATATTTTTACGTGTTTCTATATACAAGGATTCCTTGCTCTGTCACTTGAAAGAGCCTAGAAGCAACAACACCCAGTAGCAACTAGCACACCCAGTGCCAGGTCTTGGTTTCTAATAACTTCTCCAATAAAAGGAACTAGGGCTTTTTGGAGAAAGGGCTAATTCTAGGACTGAAGCAGGATTATATTTCTCTGTGCAAGTAGGAACATCTTATTGTGCCAAAAAGTAAGGAAGTGTTCACTGCATGCTCACGCGCGTGTGCCTGCACACACACACACAATATGATGGGGGCATGCCAAAGGGACATAGGAACACAATTGAAATAGCTCCTAACATCCAAAACTGGAACAATCTGATCTGAGAAGAAAAGAACTACAGAAGTATTGGAGAATAACCCAGAGTATAAAATGAACATCCATGAGTTCATACTCATATAAATGAATAAGTAAATAAATAGAAAAAACAAATCTATATAGAAGAATTCCA
Organism: Pongo pygmaeus; assembly: GCF_028885625.2. NCBI lineage: Eukaryota > Metazoa > Chordata > Mammalia > Primates > Hominidae > Pongo > Pongo pygmaeus. The sequence goes on from NC_072377.2 coordinate 63,355,101, forward strand.
AATAATTTATGTAGATACTCCCCATTCAAGGTACAGCATAACTCCCCATTCCTTAAATATAAATATGGGCTACACACAGTAACTTCCTTCCAAAAAGTATAATTCAGTATGGGAAGAGGCATAAAAAGAGTAACTTTATACAGGATAGTGAAAAACACTACCTCAGCCAAGTGATCGAAGTTTATGTCAAGAGTGATAAGTCATGCTGATAATATGTATCCTTGATGCAATGGATGACTCTGTCATCTTCCTCTCCCAATTGAGAGAAATTCTACAAAATACCTGACCAGTACTCCTCAAAACTTTCAAGGTCATCAAAAATAAGAACTGTCATGATGACTAAATGTAGTACAGAATCCTTAATGAGAATCTTGAGACAAGAAAAGGACATTAGGTAAAAGCCAAAAATATTTTAATAAAGTATGAACTCTATAACAGTAATGTATCATTATTATTGCATTAATTGTAAAGAATGTACCTTATCAGTGCACAATGTTAATAATAAGAGAAAATTGATATGGGGTATAAGAGAATACTCTGTACTACTTCTGTATTTTTTCTATAAAATTAAAAACAGTTTATTAAAGAAGTAAATATAATGAGAAACCACTTTATTTCTATTTGCATGGCTAAAATTTAACAGATTTCCTGGAAAGAGGCAGTCAGTTTGATGCTGATGTGGGGACAGAACGAAAAGAATTACAATAGTGAAAGAAGTTTTAGGGAACATCTAAAAGAGGGCACAGAAAGACTTTCCAACCCAAATTTGTCTTCTCTCATCACTTCCTCAAGCCAAGATGAGAATTAAGACAATAATAGTCTAGTGTCTCTCTTTCCAATTAACCAACTAAGTCTTTTGGATGCAAGCCCTTCCAACTATAGGAGTGACATTTTTGTCTGTTGTTCATATTTCCTAATTGTGAGAGCAAATTTTCACTGTCTATTAAGGTGAAAGCACAATAGGCTATAAATACATTTTAAAAGTCTCTAAATGCTCTGGACTTTAACAAATATTTGTTTTTCAGGTATTGTTCAATCCTACTCACGGCACAGAATAGGAAAGTGGCACATTCAAGTACCGACAAATCCCCCCCACCGCCCCATCCAACCTCAATCAATGATAAAGAGTAGATAATCTGGTCAGAATCTTCTTTCAATTGCCAGAAATCAACAGTATAACCCCAACTGCATCTGTTTAACGGATAAAACTGAGGCAAAATCTCCCTACCTTTGCTATTCTAATTGTTGTTAACAATTCAATCTAGCTTAATTAGGTTTAACAAAATTAAAAGCAATTTTTGAGTTTTTAAATAATCCTATTGATATATCCTAACTTAAATGAAGACACCTTGAGGTCTTACTACTGAAAATTGCTGATCTATCTGTAAGTAGATTACTCATTTTTGAAGAATTTATGCTTCTGTGCAGTAATTTATTACTCCTTAAACTGAGGGTATTATTAGCTCCTATAAAGTCTAGTTGGTCCCAAGTAGGTGAATTGAACATGATCACCCTCCCAGATGACCACGTGGAAAACCTGAGTATCACCATTGATTCCTTCTTTCCTTTATCCCTCACGTCCAATTAATCATCAGTTATAATGGTATCAAATTTTTTACTTGTTTCATTACGTTTTTTAAGACTGTGTATATCTTTCTTAAGAACTGTTAACTTTAACACTTAATTCTGAGGGTGAACCTTTATCTTGATTTTGAATTTTTATCAACCTATTTGAACTGTCATTCTATTTTTAACAATGCAGTTTCATATTAAGTTGAGTCATGAATATGTCTGGCATATCTGAGGGGTAATAAACCAGTTAATATTGCTGCATCTCCATGGGTAAGGAGTATGTTGGCAGTCTTGAGGTCAGAGAGGTAGCCAAGGTCTGAATAATTTGGGCCTTGTGGGCTATGGTAAGAATTGTGTTTTTGTTTTCCCTAGGAATAATAGAAAACTGTGAAAGTGCTTAGTTTTGAGCAGAGAAGTGAAATTATCTGATTTGAGTTTTGAAGACTCATTTGCTGTGTGAAGAATAAAATGTGGTGGGCAAGAGAAACAGGAAGACAAAAACAATGAAATTGTTCCATTCCAAGGGGGAAATGATAGTGACTTAGTTTATTTTGATGATAGTGGAGGAGTTGTGAGACATTGACAGTGTCAGGATATTTGGGGTGTTGGTGGGGGTTGGTAGAGGCCATTAGTAGTACTAATGGCCATCAAGGTTTTTTTATATGAGCTACTGAGTAAATCTCGTGCCATTTCCTATATAGGTCACTGAAGAAGAAGAGTTCAGTTTTGAACATTTAACTCTGATGTGTCAAATAGATACCTAAGTGGAGATGTTAAATAAACAGTTACATATGGATCTTGAATTTAAGGGAGAGGCATAGATTTGAAAGTTATCAAAATACAGATGCTGATGGGACTGAATGAGATCATCTACAGTGTGAGTGTCAACAGATATGAGAGAACATTGAAAGATAAAGCTTTGAAAAGTCCAGCATTTAGAGCTCAGGAAGCAGCAAAGAAGTTAGCAAAAGAGACTGAGAAGGAGCAGGGAGCCAGGTTAAACCAGAGAGTGCGGTGTGCTGGAATTAAGACGAAGGAGCCAATGACCAGCTAGTTCAATAGTGGCTCAAAGTTCTATTAAGATAAAGACAGAGAATTGTCCATTGCATTTAGCAACATGGAGGTCCTTGGTGGCCTTGAAAAGAGCAGCTCCACAATTGTACTGCATGCCACCATTTGTGAAATACTTGCTACCATTTCAGCATGCCTGACTTTATATTCTGAAGCCACAATCTCAACTTATTCCTGTAACTCAGTCAGATTAACCATGCCACATGGAAGTTGGGACAAAGCACCAGACTGGCTATTAGGGGAACTATGTTCTAGTTCAGCCTCCTCCCACTAACCAGCTGTATGGCACGGACAAGTCATTCTGTCTCTCAAGGCCTTGGTTTCCTCACAAGTAAAATGAGGGGGCTGGAAAAGATTTCATTTAGAGATGTCTGTGTTAAAGTGAAAAACCAGAATTGTGTTTTGCATTTTAATAGAGAAGCTTAGAAAAAAAAAACAAAAAAACACAAGTCTCTACTTGATTATATGTAGTGGGAAGATATTTTTCAAGAGGAGCCTCCAAGGGCTTCTTTCACCTGCAGTGACTAGCTCTCTTCTTTTCTGCCTGTCTGCCCAAGTTTACCATGCACAAAGACTGTATCCCAGCTCTCCTACGGCTCTCCTTCTCCACATATCCATGCAAACACATTCATCCCCGTCAAACACCCCAAAGAATTGAAAGCATGGCTGGAGAAGAAACATTGCAGTGAATATTGGAAGCTGAAAAAGAGTTTTTGTGCTTTAATAGTACACATGAAGACCATGCACATATGCATAATTCCTTTCTGTGCCTACGTTTACTTACCATACTAAGAAACAAATAAAAAATTATTACTCAATTATTTTTGTGTCACTATGGAGGGGAGAATTAACAGGATCCAGAAACCTGATTTATAAGTTACATCACATCAGTGTAACACTTTTTCCTGGGACCTCAGTAACTAATTTGATGGTTTAGCTAGTAATTTCTATTAAACTAAATAAAAAATAAATAAATGAGTTGTCTGTGTTAAAACCACAGCAGAAATCTGGGCTATTTTGGTGAACTGACATTTCCTCACATTAACTCCAGGTTAGGTGCTGGTGAAGAAAAAGTGCAGTATGGAGGTAACTTCTTGGATTGGCATTTTATCTGTGCCAGTTCCTACGTTAGATGCTTTAAACTGGTGAACTCATTTGATCCTGACCACTTTCTGAGGTCTCATTGCCATTTGATCATGAGATGAGGAAGAGAGTGTGAGAGAGACCTCTCACAGTACTCTTCACCCCAGGAAAGTAAGTGTGAGGCATGAGAAAGCAAGTTATCACCTTTGAAGGTGTTCCCTTGGGGAAGTGGGAGTGGTGGTGCAGGCTGCAACCACAAACAGAAAACGTGGGTGGGGATTGTTTTCATTCCAAGGTGCCAAATTGTTAGCATTTGACAACCATATGCTCCCTTTGGGCCCTGCAGTTGTACCTAGAGGCCTATGCTGGGACATTTTTTTAAAGCAAATATATATTCTCTGTTTTCATGGAGCCAAAAACAACACAAAATATGATCAGAATATTTCTAGAAATGCAACTAAACAAGCTTTCTTTAGATAAGGCAAACAGTGGTGACTCAGGGCGCGGTTTAGTTCCTTCTGGCTCCCTTCACAGAGATAGGAGGAGAGAGACAGATAAGAGAACAGACAGAAGCAACTCCACCCCTGGAAGAGGAATTACCTTCCATCCTCAAGATGGAAACTACATCTGGACCTTCATGGAAGATCTCATGGCATTTCCCCTGAATTCAGATCATTCTTCATTACACTAAAATAGCAGCCCAATTAAAAACAAAAAGTCAACTCCCTTATTTCCTACAGTACACAAACATAGTTGTTTCAATGACTTCGTTTCTTAAGTAGTTATGTTGATTGGGAATTGCAGTCACTATTCTCACAGGCATCTGTTGGGGAGCTTTTTATTTTATGGCACTTTTGTTGTAAAGCTTTCTTTATCATCTTGCTGCTACTATGTGGAAATAATGTATTGTTTCCAAAACCTGACTGTGTTTCTTAAGTTTTTTGGACTACTTAAATGATATCCAACATTGAGACTTCAATTTTTACTTAGGTTTTGACTGGCTGTATAAACTTTCTATCCCTCAGTTTGTCCATTTGTAAGAGGATGATAATAATTTGTGTTGAAAGAACACACTAAAGACAGGGGGTCACAGGAAAATTTCTCTGCCTTCTGTTTTTTTCCTAGGCATTTGAAAAATCAAACTCATTATATTTAGAAAAGCTAACTCCTTCATCCTTAAATATTTCTTCTGAAGCCATGAAATGCCACATGGTATGGTAGGTAGGTGTGCAGACTCTTGAACCAGATTGCCAAGATTTTTACCCAAGCTCCACTGTGGACTGGTTCATGAGCTTGGACCTGCAACCTTGCGTTGCTTTGGCTTATTTATATGAAAGAAGAGCGTAAAAACAGTAACATCATAAGATTGTTTTGAAGATTATATCAATTAATACATATAAAGTTCTAGAACAATGCCAGGCACAGAACAAGCATTCTTAAGTATTAGCTCTTAAGTCACTGTATTTTCCCAATCTCCATTCACCTCTCTTCCAGCCTTGCACCAGTTGAGTCATTAGCGCCATTACTCAAGTCACCTTTCTCACCAATTGACTTTGCTATAACTTTGTTGTTAGAGCTCTGCCGTCCCCTCAGCCTCAAAGCTTTTCAGACTCTAGGTGGACTCTACATAAGAGATGTATCTCTTTGAAAGGAGACAAGGCATGAATTGTTATATTACTTTTAATGAAATAATTATAGAAGACTTAACAAAAGAGAGAAGATTTGAGCAGAGATCTGAATGTGATGCAGCGTATTCTACTTTTGAGGGCACATCTACTTACTTTCAAAAGATTAATATTCATTTGCCTGTTAATTCTTCAGACTTTTCATGGGCAGCTGATGTGCAAGCAGTAGATTAATTTAAAAGATTATTAAGAAATATTAAACAATGTCCTATAATTCATCTAAATCATTTGGTGGCTAAGGGGGGATAAAGACTAGTGGAAAAAGCAATCAGCTTATGAAATGAGTAAAGCATTTGATTACGTGTTTGCCTGTGCTTATAATCCCAGGAGCCAGAATGCATTGCTTGAATTGGAAACAAGCAACATATTTCTTTTTTTTCACATTAGAGTTGCTGAATCCATTTTATATTGATTAAAGTACTGAAAATAAGTTACCGTTAGACTCTTGCAAAGAAAGTTAATTCATCTTTGGACTGGTTCAAGAATTTCTTTTTGAAAACTTGGCTCTGAGTTTCTATTTGAGTTTTCAAACTTAATTTGAGAAAGATTGCCATTGTATAATAAAATCATAGGGTTCAATGAAACATACATCTTCACATTAAAAAGAAGCCCACCAAAATCTAACTATGGAGTGGAAAATAAGACATCTTGAGGTTCTTAAGTATAATGCTGGAAGGATGCATTATACCAAATTTCAAAACCTGCTTGAAGTTTTTGAGTTTGAATTTCAAATTAAACTAGAAACTGGAGATTTGAATTGTTTTTTTCCCTTGGTAAAGCACCCCACCCTTATTCAAAAAGAAAAAGGAAACCGTAATGTCCTCCATAAAAGTTTGAGAGCTTCTGGAAATTGTAATAGCTCATAATAAACATCACAACAAATAAAATGTAAATAAATAAGAAACAGATGTATTACTCTGCTCTTAAAACATTTATGAATTTAAAAATGTGGAATATTGGAAAAAAAGAGCTAGTGAGTGATAATAAATTGATCATGGCTGTATTATATTATCTTATAATTAAAACATTCTTCTCCAGTTGAATATAAAAGATGCATTTCTAATAAATTTTGAAGTTTGAGTTTGTTCCAGGATCTCTAATGTTACAACACTGTTAACTTATTTATAAAATAAAAACCTTTGTAATATTTTCTATGGAAGTGTATGTTCTTGGAACAATAATTTTCTTCTAATTGATTACACATTTAGTATTGTGCTCCTTTAATCCACTTAATTTTTTACACACAATTACCTAAACTATACATAAACACATGGTCACATGGGATTGACTATATGCTTGTCTAGTTTTCTACCACTGAATCCATAAGATGAAAGAAAGATCCTACAAATGTTAATTTTTCCCTCTTTATGCCAACTATTTAATTCTTTTTTAATGCTATGAATATTTTATGAAAAATTTGAGGTCAAAATCTAGTTATATATTTCCAAGGCTACAGATTAAAAAGGGGAACACTTGGTAACTCTCCCATTGCTCGCAGAGAAGCTAAATAACTTGAGAACACGAAGAGCTTATTAAGTTTTCGGATCCACTGTGCTTGCTCAAATCCAGATGAGCATAAGAAAATAGAGGCTGTACTATTAAGTCCATGGTTTCTGTGCTCTCATGCTGCATGACACTAACAGCTACTTTGTTGTAAACACGTGCATCAATCATAAATGTACAAGAAGTCAGAAATGTAGACATCCCTGGTGGTTTAGAGGCTAAGGATGTTCAACAGGTCCAGGAAGAAATTTAATTCTGATGAGGGTCTTCAACCCAGTCTCTCAGACTTTGACCCTCACATTGTTCCCCCTTTCTTGGAATTCAGGTTTGGCCTAGAATCTGGGTAACACACAAAGTCAAATCAGTCTGGGTCCATGGAGAATGTATGGGCATCATGCCTAGAGGAGTTTCGGATCATACTGCTGCACACTGCACTATTGAGATAACACCCTAGAGGATAACTTGGTGTTCTTACCATAGGCCTGGGCTATTATTTTCCAGGTCTCTTGAAGGCCCATTGTGAATAGGGACACTATATTTTAGACTGTGAGCCTCCACTTGCTGGAAATAAGAATCACCTCTGTGAAGAATCCATTACTGTATTATACTTCCAGCATTTTAAAACCATATATCCTTATGCCCCAGGTGGCTGGACTTTGAACACTTTTCCCCTGCATTCATTCTATTATAATACTAGCCATACTTCATTAGCTCTACAGAGGGTGAAGTATGGCAGAATGAATATTCCCTGCTCAAAAACAAAACAAAAAACAAAACAAAAACGCTTTAGCATAAGAATTATTTTGAGTTAAAGTCACTTGGAAAACAACAGACACAAGAAGGGCATTCTGACCTTTTCTTTTTCTTCCCAAAAGAAAGAGGTGGAATCACCATATAAGAGATGTGTTCCCTATACCAGGAAGAAAGTAACACTTTTATCACTAGAGATGGGGACTTGAAACTGAGAAAAATCTGTCCAAACAAACCTTGTTATACTAACTTTTATCTTTCTAGTTACTTTTCTACTATTAACTGCCATAACCCAAGCCCCCTTGTCTTGTCACGTTTTCATAATTTACTACACTCTTTCCAATTCAGTATATATGTGTTCAACTTTAACTTCTTTGGGTCTTCACTTCTTTATGAGGGCTCCCATGTCACATAAAATAAATGTGCATGCCTTTTTCTCATTAATCCATCTTATGTCAGTTTGATTCCTTAGGCCTTGCCAGAAACCCTAAGAGGGTAGAGGAGAAAGTTTTCTCCTCTTGAAGTTCAAAAAAGTTATTTTTCCTTCTACCCTCTGGGTGTTACTGCTGGGGACCTGTAAAATCAGACTAACAAAAACCAGACTAACAAGAGATGAGCCGTTTATTTATTAAAACATACAGTATACATCACTCAGGAGAAATCAAAATGAAGAGTGTGACTCAAAGGGGTGGTTAGAACTTGGGCTTCTTAGACCAATAAATCTGTAAAGAAGGAACAAGAGAAAGGAAAATGCTTTAGATTTTCAAGGACAGCAAACTGAAAGAAAAATAGATAGGAAAACTAATGAAATAAGATTTGTTTGTGCAGGTTCATTTCTGTGCTGACTTTCCATTTCTTCATGGCCATAAAACTTTGCCAAGAGAGAAGATTCATGGAAGTCTTCATTTTTCAGAAGTTTCTGCTTTTCGTCAGATAATGGAAGCCCTGGGAAGGCTTCTTTTTGCATCTGCAGATTCCCATTTATCTCCAGCTCAAATAATCCTTATGCCAAAGTGATATACTTTAAGGTGGCATATTCTGGTCACCTATAGCTCGTTGTCCTATTGTAAAGCCATCTACTATAATAAAACTGTTTTCAGCATCAGCTCTAAAACATACCCATCTCTGCTGTGCTCATGCCTCCTGCTTAGCTTTGTTTTGATATATACTTTGCCCACTACTGAACAATTAAAATATAGGCATTTTTCTTCCTAAACTGTTTTGTAAATTCAATCTAGTTATTATACTTAACATTTTTTTCTACTTTGTATGTCTGTCACTTATAATCACTCTCTTCTTTATCTCTGTCGTATTCAATCTGCTTCTAACTTTTTAAACTTATCAATGTATATGCACTACATGGGATTCAGAGTCACATTATTCAATGATATTTGGAAAACAAAATTTTATTGGCTAAATTGCAGGGGGGAAAATTGTCTTATTGAAGTGGTTTGGCCCTTTTAAAATGGTATGTGGCTAAGGATGTGTGTGTGCATATTCACTGTGCATATACTGAGGACTGTTGCACAGTCCTGCAAGCACTCCCAGCCCAATTAGATTTTCAATAATTTCTCTTTCTGCTGTTTTCTTTTGGCAGATGGCATATTCTTATTTTGTACTTTCAGTCTCTGCTTGTTAACAGATGCTTGTATGTATAGCAGAATTCTGTTTCAGATTTCTTTTTATTGTAATATTCACCTGGTAGCAAGACTACGGGAGAAGAAGACTTATAAATTGTTAGGCCTCCAATCATGTGAGACTTCCAATATCTGCCAAAAGGAAATAGATCGACTTAGTCTGTTGATAACATACTGCTATCCCTTGCAATCACCACCTTTATCTCTGCATTAGCAGGCTAATTGTGCAATATATTTATCTAGATTGCTAACCTTTTAAAAACTGTGATGAAGCCCACAAGAGCCTCCCCCTAGAAAACTGACATATGCACATATAGTTATCACTTTGTATACAATTTCCAGGGGATTAACAGCCTGGGGAAGGAGGCAATGGATGCTTCTCCTTCATTGATTAAGTACATTTTGAGAGACACTGACACCATTGTCATTATCTCCAACAACACAGGCTCGGGGGAGAAGAAGGAACTGAAGTGGGGTGAAGGTGGAGAGGTGTGAACAATTAAGTTCAGGGAGAAGTTCTGAATAATCTGTCCTTCCCTACCCTCCCCCCTTTGGCAGGGGTCAGTTTTTATAGTCATAGCCCAACTCCCTAATGGCATTTGGTTTTCTGGTAAAGATCAAAAGTGCACTTGGCATTTCCTGAGCATAAACAGCATATCAGCCTGTACTGGCTAGATAGATGGATCCATAACCATGTGAAAATGTGAATGCACTTCTGTAGATGGGCAGCTGTGGGTCTGGAAAATGTCCAGTTTCAAAAACAAAGCAAATGAAAAAAGTAGTTAAATAAGGATTCTGGCTTGATTTTCACCTAAGTTTATCAAATGCATCCCTTTCATTTTCATGGAAAATTAATTCTGGCCTGTAATTCATTTCTATGACTGATTCTTTTTGTGGAAGTTGAAGTAATAGAAAACGACTTTCTGAAGAAGTCCTCTGGAGGTGTTTTCTGAGTATGCTCTTTAATTCTCTTAAAGAAATGTCTGTCTGTGCCAGTAGAAGTGACCTTTCTTCTGGTTTAATTTCTGAAGAGCTCAATGATTATAGGATAATAACTTTTTAAATCATTCAACAGGTGTATTGACAATTTGCTATAGGCCAATCCCTGAAGAATGCAACATGGCCCCTACGTTCCAAGATCTTGCAGTTTGGTAGAGGAAACACATATAACATCTGTCCTAGAAACTCTGAGATTCACCATTCATACCACCAACATAGATGGCTCATATAAAACCCAATGGCCCAATCATATCACCCATGTTTTTTTCATCATAATTACTAACAAATTCATACAATATGTGCTTCAACCTGCAGTATCTTGGTACAATCTTTGAAATACCTGCTTTTTTTTTTTTTAAACTCATCAAGTTCCAAGAGTTTTGACAAGAGAAAGAGTGTTTGAAAGCTACACTTCAGCTTTAAGGTCTAGGTAACTTTGAATACATTGTATTAATATGAGCAACGACCACTGAGGTAGCTATGCATTTGAGTGGAGTGCCAAAAAATTGACTGCCCCTTTACACGAACGCACACACACACCTCCCACACTGAACAATCTGGTTCTGTTTTCACTGACTACTGTCTAAAAAGAGGCTGGCCTGGAAGAAAGTCCTATCATTCTTTTGTGGACATTTTTTATATATTCCAGATGAGTAGATGGAATCAGGATAACAAAAAGAAAGAAAAAGCACAAAATGATAAAAATTGCAAGGTACAACGGGTCAACCCCAAATTGACTGAGTATAAAAATGGCTCTATAAGTATTCAGTATAAGTCAAAAACATCCTCTATAATACCATATTCTCAGGGTAAATATTGTCACAATATTGATAGTTACAAAAAGCCTACTGAAAGTTTTTCTAAACCTAATGATGTCTTGTAAATACCGAAAAGGTTATGGCAAAGTCAAGTTTTAAGTCTAACATTAAATTTATTAACCTGCACAATGTTCTTTGCAGGATCACCTACAAATATTGTGGTTTGAATTGAGGGACTTTCTTTTCTAGGAAGAGGGGATAGATGTGTGTTTTCTTATCTCTCTTTTTAAGTATAACTGAAAAGTGTAGCTATAATACATATAATAATCATATGAAGACTTTGAAAGCTGGACATGAGAAGACAGAGTGGCTAGAGACCTTGGAACTTGAGAAACAACACAGTAATGAGGTCTTGGGTGTTCTCTTTGCCTCATGTATCCCAGACTTGGAGCTGAAGAAGCCAGCAACCTGGAGACAATAATGAGTGCAGACCACTACAAATAAATCAAAAACAGAAAAGAAATTATGATTTCTCCAGGCAAAAGACTCAGAAAGAAGTAGCCTAGGAAAAGTGAAAACTTTTAGACAATAACCTCTCCAATTCAGCCAAACACCACAGAAAAAAACTGTGAGTGCATTCTGATCCAAGCCTGCAGAGGCTGAGTAGTGAGCCTAGATTTCCAACCTAATGAAGCTGTAACAAGGTGCTCTTGCATCCACCAGGATCCCATCAGGGAATGCCAAGTAGGGATGCTGGTTAGTAATGAGACCTTTGCTGCCCACTGTGTCAATAGAGACCATGTTGGGGGCAGAAACTCCTATGTCTAATTGGCAGTAACAAGAAGTTCTCTCCACCTTGGGTGTCAATGAAAGCCAAGTGAGAATGTTTTCAACCTCTTCTTGGCAGAAGGTATTCCCACTTTACCCTACAGGAGATGTGTTAAAAACAAAACTACAGGCCGGGCGTGGTGGCTCACGCCTGTAAGCCCCACACTTTGGGAGGCCGAGGCAGGCGGATCACTTGAGGCCGGGAGTTCGAGACCAGCCTGACCAACATGGAGAAACCCCGTCTCTACTAAAAATACAAAAATTAGCCGGGCTTGGTGGCACATGCCTGTAATTCCAGCTACTCGGGAAGCTGAAGCAGGAGAATCACTTGAACCCAGGAGGCAGAGGCTGCAGTGAGCCAAGATGGCACCATTGCCCTCCAGCCTGGGCAACAAGAGCGAACCTCCATCTTAAGAAAAAACAAACAAACAAACAAAAACTACACAAAGCATACCTAGAAAGCCTAAATAAAACCAAGAGTCTCAATGTAATATGAAAATGCATAGGTTTCAATAGAAAAAGTACTTATATCAAGAACCAGGAAGATTTCACACAGAAAACAGACAGTGCAGAGATGCAACACTGAAATGACAGAGATATAATAATTACGCGACAAAAATTTTAGAGCAGCCATATAAAAAATGTTTCAATGGGCAATTATGAACATGCTTGAAACATTGCAAAGAAATAGAGTCTCAACAATGAATTACAAGATATAAAGAAGAACCAACTGCAAATTCTAGAACCGAAAAATACAATAACTGAAATCAAAAGCTTAGTGGTTGAGTTTTCTAAATTATATTTAATAAGTGTTGTAGAGAGCTTCCTCTATATATTTGGATCTAATTTATGAAAAGTCAGGCTTTGAAATATAACTTTGATAAACAAATACATAATTACTATATTTGATAATTTAGTCCCTGATTTCGCTGTGTCCCCACCCAAACCTCATCTTGAATTGTAGTTCCCATAGTCCCCATGTGTCATGGGAGGGACTCAGTGGGAGGTAATTGAATCATGGGGTCAGTTACTCCCATGCTGCTGTTCGTATGATTGTGAGTGAGTTCTTACGAGGTCTGATGGTTTTATAAGGGGTTTTTCCCCCTTAGCTTGGCGTTCCTCTCTCCTGCCACCATGTGAAAAAGGATGCTTTTGCTTCCCCTTCCACCATTATTGTAAGTTTCCTGAGGCCTCCCCAGCCATGCGGAACTGTGAGCTAATTAAACCTCTTTCCTTTATAAATTATCCAGCCTTGGGTAGTTCTTTATAGCAGTGTGAGAATGGACTAATCCCTAAGTAAATTAAATTAAATTAAAAATGCTTATTATAAGAACTATTTATTCCATACCATAGATGATTCAGGACTGATCCCATCCTTTCTTACCTTCTGAAGTGAAAATTATTTTCCTTGTGGGTTGGAGACAGCTCCAAGAATCACTGATAATAGAGGCACGTTCTCATGAAGTCTCTTTAGCACTTGTTTATGTTGCTGTTTTTCTTCTTGAAAAGGATGCCCTCTTCAAACAGAGAAATGGCCAAAAGGTGTTCTTTTGGGCAAATCATTTTGAAAAAAAAAAAAAAGAGAGAAAAAAAGGCTTCTTTTCCTCCAGACCGCCAGCAACACTGGGTGAGGCAAGCACAGCTGAGACCAAATTTTAGCTCCCATTCATCTCCCTTGGCAGCCACCCTAGTGTTGGGGCACAGTCTGCACAATCCCATACAGCAGAACTAACTCTTACCTTTCACCCAAGACCTTTTCTTCTCCTGCTGCTGGCACAGAGAAGAGAGCACCTTGATCCTCCTTGGGAAACAGGGCTCTTAGAATCTCTCTCCTGCAGCAGTGTTTTTCACATGAGTGTTGGAGTCCTCCATTTTCTGGGTGTCTATGGTAGAGATTTAAAAAAAGGTGAGAGAGAAAAACTGGCATTTATTGAATACCTTCTATGTGCCTGTAACTTTTTACTTTAAGGCATTTTTTAAGAGTAGTTTTAAGTTCACAGCAAAATTGAAAGGAAGGTACAGGTATTTCCCATTACCCACCCCCACAAACATGTGCATAGCCTTCTTCCATCGTCAATATCCCCTACCAGAGGGTACACTTGCTACAACTGATGAGACTACATTGACCCATCATAATCATATGCCTGTAACTTTTCATGATATTTTACATACATTATGTGGCATATTACGATCTTTTCTTAGATGAGACGAGACCACTGAGGCTCTGAGAGGTGACATCCATTTGTTAAGACCTCTCAGTAAGAAGAAGTTATAATGATGCCCAGGGCCACCAGTCTCCAAACAAAAAGAAGACTCTATTGTGCTCTTAACAGTCCATCCTAGATTGTTAGCCAACCATGATGAGGGGACCTCAACAGTTTGCCCAGTTCATTAGCCTTTAGCTCAGCCATGATCTTGATGGAGTGAAGAACAAGGAGTCTAAGAACTCAGTTATCCACTGGAAGGTTCTGCAGGACACAAGAAAGGGTAATATGATTCCTGACTTAATGTAGATACAATATGACCTCAAGCTGAGGCAAATAGATTCTGATAACATAAAAAATTGACCTTGAAAATCAAAGAAAAAACCATGGGTGTAGATCTGAAGAAACCCTGAGATTGAAAGGAATTAAAGAGTGTGAAAAATTTTGCTTTAGAGATTGAATAAATTCCATTATCTTCTAAATGCAAACATTTTTAAACAGAGTGCATAAATTCCCTTTTGATGTTAAAAAATACAAAATGACATACCTAATATGGTGTTTGGAGGGACGAGAGACTCATGTTGATAGTTGAGACACTTTCATCAAAGAAATAAAACCTCTGAGTTTGAGGCAAAATCTGGCACAGGAAAGAAATGGCATCCTTCAGCCCCTAGGGTTCTTGGAAGTGGTCAAAGTTCCAAACAGAATCTCCCTCACACTCTATCTACAGCCACACTCAACCAGTGTCATCTATTTTATTTTTTTAAATTTTTGATTATCAGTATTTTACATTTACATTTAAGGATTTTTAGATTGTAGAGATGTTTAAATATGTATTATGTTTAAAAGACACATTTATTCTCCAGCATTAGTTTCTCTCATTCATGATTACTTACATTATGAGTTAAATGAGCTTTGGTGGACTGCCTGGGAATCCAGCCAGTATTTGTGAGATCATTTCTAAGATAACATGCATTTTCAGTTCCCAAAACCCTAGTAACAATAAAACTCCATAAACACAGTAAGTATTGTCAACTTGACTATTCAATGAACAATAGGAGAAAATATTAATAATTCAGTCTATTCTTCAAGTCTTGATTCCCCTTTCCTGAATTACAATTTTCCCCTTTTCAATTTGATTGCACTCCTTGGGTTGAATTTTGTGTTCTAGCTCATAGTAAAACTAGAAAATAGGAATATAAAAATCTTTGTTTAAAAGATTAATGAAAATTTTTAGTTACAAATGTGCTTGTTATGTGAATGATGTTGGGAAGGTTTTCTGATATCCCTGGAGTAGTACATGAATGTGTGGAGTCATGCATTTAGTTTGTAGGATGAAATTCACATTATGGAGTGAATTTGGAATCATATCCAAGAAATCATTGCCAAATCCAATGTCATGAGGCTTTTGCCCAATATTTTCTTCTAAAAGTTTACCGTTTTGGGTCTTACCCTTAAGTCTGTGGTCCATTTTGAGTTTATTTTTGTACGTGATGTTATGTAAGGTACCCAATTTTATTCTGAATATCCAATTTTCTTAGCACCATTTGTTGAAAAGACTGTCCTTTCCCCATTGAATGGTCTTGGCATCCTTGTCAAAAATTATTTGACCATAATTCAAGGGTTTATTTGTGGGTTCTCTTCTATTCCATTAGTTCATACGTCTGTCTTTATGCCAGTACCACACTGTTTTGATTACTGTAGCTTTGTGGTAAGTTTTGAAATGAGGAAGCGTAAGTTCTCCAGTTTTATTCTTTTACTATTTTTTTTCTGCAAGATTGTGGCTACTCATGGTCCCCTGAGATTCTATGTGAATTTTATGATGGGTTTTCCCATTTCTGCAAAAAATCATTGAGATTTGGATAGGGATTGCACTGAATTTGTAGATCACTTTGGGTAGCACTGAAATTTTAACAATATTGTCTTCCAATCCATAAAGATGAGATGTGTTTCTGTTCTAATATTTCTCAGTAATGTTTTATAGTGTTCATTGTACAAGTCTTTCATGTCCTTGGTTAACTTGTTTCCTAAGCATTTTATTCTTTTTGGTGCTATAGTAAATTGACTTGTTTTTGTCATTTCCTTTTCAGATTATTCATTATTAGAGTGTGAAAATGAAAGACATTTTGTATGTTGACTTCATATCTTTCTACACTGCTAAATTGACTTTTTAGTTCTAAGTTTATTTTTATGAACTCTTTAGGATTTTCTACCTATAAGGTAATAAATCCAGAGATAATTTTACTTCTTTCTTTAAAACTTGCATTCTTTTTTTTTTTTTAATCTAACTGTTCTGGCTGGAACTTCTAGTACTATATTGAATAGAAGTGGTGAAAGTGGGCACTCTTGTCTTGTTTCTGATTTTAGAGGAATAGTTTTCAGTCTTTTGCCATTGAATATAATGTTCACTGTATGTTTTTCATATATGGCTTTTACTATGTTGAGGCAGTTTCCTTTTATTTCCAGTTTGTTGAGTTTTTTTATTATAAAAGAATGTTGAATTTTGTCAAATGATTTTTCTGCATCAATTGATATGATTGTGTTTGTGTTTTGTCTTCATTCTGTTAATATGGTATATTATACTGACTTTTATATTTTGAATCATCCTAGCATTCCAGGAATAAATTCCACTTGGTCATGATGTATAATCCTTTTAATATGCTGCTGAATTTGGTTTGCTAGTATAAAATTTATTTAACTAATATATTTTGCTTAACCTAATATATCAAAATATATTATTTTCAGTGTGTAATTAATATAAACTGTAATTAGTGAGATATTTTATGTTCTTTTTTCACACTGAATCTTGGAAACCAGGTGTCTATTTTATATTTACAGACATCTCTATTTGGATGATACCCATTTCAAGTGTTTAACAGCCATACGTTGCTAGCGACCACCGTTTTGGATACGACAGCTCTGGTCACTGTGTTAAGAATTTATACTAAGCTCACACATTACCAGTGGGAATGTAAAATAGTGCAGCCACTTTAGAAAACAGTTTGATAATTCCTTAAAAAGGTAAACATAAAGTTACCATATGATCCAGAAATTCCTCTCCTAGGTATATACCCCAAAGAATTGAAAACATATTTTTATGCAAAAATGTGTATGTGAATTATAGCTGCACTATTTGTAATAGCCAAGAGATGAAAACAACCCAAATGCCCATTAACTGCTGCTTAAACAAAATGTGGTATGCCTATGCAATAGAATAGTATTCAACCAGAAGAAGGAATAAAGTACTTGTTTATGCTACAACATGAATGAACATTGAAAATATGGTAAGTGTAAAAAAAAGACATAACTGGGAGGCCGAGGCGGGTGGATCACCTAAGGTCAGGAGTTCGAGACCAGCCTGGCCAACATGGCGAAACCCTGTCTCTACTAAAAACACAAAAATTAGCCAGACGTGTTGGTGTGTGCCTGTGATCCCAGCTACTCGGGAGGCTGAGGCAGGAGAATCACTTGAACCCAGGGCACGGAGGTTGCAGTGAGCCGAGATCACGCCATTGCACTCCAGCCTGGGCAACAAGAGCAAAACTCCGTCTCAAAAAAAAAAAAAAAAAAAAGACATAAAAGGCACAAGTAGTATGATTCCTTTCATTTAAAATATTCAGATTAGTGGCAGTTAGTATTTTTCCAGGGGCTGGTGGTGAGGGGCGTGTGGAAAATGACCGGGATGGGGTTTCTTTTTGGAGTCATAAAAATGGGATTAGTGGCAATTTTTGCACAAGTTTGTGAATATGCTAAAAACTGCTGATTTTATATTTTAAAATGGTAAATTGTATTGTATGTGAATTATATTTTAATTTTAAAAGATATTGTACAGTATTGTACAGAAAAGGAACATGGATGAAGCTTAAAAAGTTAGGAGGCTATTGCAATAGTGTTAGCAAGAGACAAATACAGCTTGGGCAGCGTAGTAGCAGTACAAGTGTTGAGACAGACCAGATTCTGGGAATATTTTGAAAAGTAGAGCCAAATAATTGTTGGATGGATTTTGGTCTGAGTGTCTGGAAAGATGGGATTTCCTCATGGGGCACGATGTCGGAGAAATAATTGGCGTTACTTAAAAACAGAAGTTTGCTTTTGGACATAAGCATGAAATGCCCATTAGACATCTCATGATATCCTGTAAGCAGCTGGATATACAAATGAAGAATCAGGGGGAGAGATAGGTGCTGGAAAGAGAGAGACTTGGGTATCAACACATATAAACGGTATTAAAAGTCATGAGACTAGATGAACCCAGGAAGTGAGTTTAAATATAGAGGGACACAGGCCTGAGTCCTGGCTCACTCCAACATTTAGGGTTCTGGGACATGAGAAAGAAGCTGCAATAATGATAAAGAAGGAGTGACCAATTAGGAAGAAGAAAACTTGAATGAATTATGGCCTGAAAGCCACAGGAAAAAAAAAATCAAAAAAATGTGGTTTAAGAACTGAGTGATCCATAGTATCAAATGCTGTTGATAGGACAGGTAAGAAGAGGGCTGAGAAATTGCCAGTGGATTTAGCAGCACAGTGGTCATTTGTAACCTTGGTGTAATCAAGGTGAAAGGAAAATTGTATTGGATCAACAGAGAGTGAAAAGATTATTGTAAATGAACACAGAAAAATGGGCCCATAGACTAAAAAGAAGTGGAGTCACAGTATTCTTTTAAGGTGGAAGTAGTAAGTCTATTTGTGTGATAATGTAGACAATGCAGTAAAGAGAGGAAAGTCAAGATTCAGGAGAGGAAAAATGGCTCTGGAGTGTATTTCGGCAATAGTTAAAATGAGGGTGTGAAAATACTTTAAACACAGAAAAATATTTTCAAATGAAAGCAAATACATGATATGGCCTTTGAAAAGATTTATTGATTCTGTTTTAGGGGAGTTAGTATGGGCAGACTCACTTGGGTTGCTCATGTACTGTTTTTCCTCCAAACTTTATAACCTCATTGGTAGTGTGCTCAAAGTAATGAGACAATTCAACCCACTGAGAAAGCAAGTAGATGGCAGCATGTGAATGAGGTTGAAACAGGGAACCAAATGGATGTGGATGTACCAGACAGAAATTGAAGGCAACTCAGATTTCATTAGGTGATGTTGGTTGTCAGGAGACAGATAAAAATGCTTCCCGTCACTGAACTTCCCTGCAATCTCTGAGGTTGCAGAAGACATTTTTCTCAGGGCCTAAACATCAGCCTATTCCTAAAGTTGCTGGAAACTACTCATCAAACATTTTACTAACGATTACAAAATCACAAGCTCTTCCCAAGACTCACAATCAATCAACAGCTTAGGCAGGAAGTAGTTGTAGTCTCTTGGGTCATCTCTTTTTTGTCTCTTACTCCAACCGAGGAGCTGGATTGAGTCAGCCTTTGATTTCAACTGAAGGAACTGCTTGCTGAGCTCAAATAACAGCCAGCTAATTCCAGGAAAAGCCCTGGGAATGTATAAGGTACTTTGGAGACTCTCCAGGGAACCCAGCGCTTCTGCTGCTCTTTCCCAAAGAACTTCAAATCTGTAGGCTCAACTGCAAACTTCTCTAATGAAAGAGATGCTCTAGAAGGAGTGACTTCCTGTAGAGGCTGAAACTGGCCCTTGTTGTCCTGCTTTTTTTCTCTAATGATCTATCTTCTCCTAAAGGATGTAGCTTTGAAGGGGAGAGGTCATTGACCTTCCTTTACCAACCTGTCCTAGGTGTGGATACATCATTCTTCCTTAATATTCCTTAGTTGTGACCAGGTTGAATGTTCAAATGAAACTCCACTAAACAGCAGAGTATAACCAAAAGGAAGTACACTAAAATATGCCAAACGGAAGTAACCAGGATAATCTGGGTTAAAAGAGACAGTTTTTAAATTTTCAACTTGAGGTCTCTAAGGGCTTGAGGTCTGCTAAGTAATTGATGCCTTCCTACTTAACTCCCAGGGTACTCACAAATTTTAAAAACAAACAAAAAATGTCTTTAATTTCTTTATTGCTTGAAATACACTTGACGTGTTTTTTATTTTTTATTTTTTGAAGTACAGACTTACTGAGCAAGATTTGGGAAGCCATAAGAGGTCACTTCCCATCTGCCTAGAATCCACTTCTTAGGTCCCACCTATGCACCTCCACCAGATAAGGTTATTTTACTTTTGTTTACCCCAGTAAGAAAAGAATTTATAAGGTTGGGCACGGTGGCTGACGCCTGTAATCCCAGCACTTTGGGAAGCAGAGGAGGGTGGATCACAAGGTCAGGAGTTCCAGATCAGCCTGGCCAGCATGGTGAAACCCCGACTCTACTAAAAATACAAAAATTAGCCAGGCATGGTGGTATGTGCCTGTAATCCCAGCTACCCAGGGGGCTGAGGTAGAAGAATCGCTTGACCTTGGGAGGCGGAGGTTGCGGTGAGCCAAGATTGCACCACTGCACTCCAGCCTGGGCAACAGAGTGAGAATCCATCTCAAAAAAATAAAATAAAAATAAAATAATTTATAAAGAAGTAAGACTCCAGGTGCCTATTCCAAATTCTCTTGCCAGCACTGTAAAATCAGAACTTTCTTCTCCAATTATCACCCTGCCACACAAACACACACACACACACACACCACAAATTAAAACAAGTGGGGCACTGAAAAGTCTCAGAGAATGACCACTGTCCAGGTGTCTCTCCACCCACCCTTGACTGGCTTGTGGGTTCCATTTTGTCTACCAGCCATGCCTTGCTGGTTACTTTGACCTAGATATTCAGAAAAAGAGCAGGTCAGCCTGTATACTTTGTTGAGTGCTTTCTTCTCTTTTTTCTCTGGGGTGCTGGATGGGGATTTTGAGTGGTGGCCATAAATGGTAAGAGAGAAACTTAGAATTGGACCTTCAAGTTTTGTCTGCAAACACTGCAAAAGAATAAAGAAACTATTATACATTACTAAAGCATTTTTCTCTGACCCTTGCACAAGTTGTAACATCCCCCTCGGTATAGATAACCATGCCTTGAGGCCTCCAGGGTATCTGCAGATGGTTAAGGAAACTGGAGTAAGCAGTGACCTGGTGGTGGTCTTTGGATTCCAGCAGATATAGCCATACACAGAGGGACCCTGTAATGTCCCAAAGACTTGGTGGTATTGGGAGGAGATAGCTAGAGCAGAAGAAAGGCATGGTCCCTTCTACGTGCAGCAGAATCAGAAGCCAACTAGACTTATTCCTGAGCTGTTGTAAAACATCCCTGAAACTCCCAGAACTGTCCAGGGAAAACATTAATAGGAAGCTGGATTTCTAAATAGCAATGAAAAGACTAGAGCCAGAAAAACATAGGTCATGGTCAGACATATTTCTTTGCTTACAATGGATTTGAGAAGGCAAACCAGTTAGGAGGTCAATGTAGTAAATCAACACGGGATATTATGTCAGCCTCAATTAGGGTGAGATACACCAGGAATAAGTTAATTGGGTGTGTGTAAGCGATACTATTGAGTTAGAATCGACAAAAGTTGGTGATTGACTTGATATGGGGTGTGACCGATCAGATAGGCTGAGAGAGAAGACCACCTCCAGGATGATTCCCAAGGTCCCAGCTGGGTTGTCAGAGATGAGCCATCCCCTCCAGCACCCTTGCAAGCCACATACATTCTCCCTAGATTTTGAAATGGCCTTCTCTATATTCTTACAACTAACTCCCAGGGGTGGGCCTGCTCTGCTTTCACAAAAAATGTGCTTTGCTCTAGGAATAGGATCAATTTTGTTTATTGTTGGGCAGAATTTAAGAAGCCCAGAGTGCTGACTTCACATCTGTTTCAACCTGAAACTCGTGTAACCACGTCATTATCATTACTTTTTCTTCAAACATCAGAAACTAGACCCCTGACTTTTAATGATCTAAATTCTAAAGTACGTTGAGAACTGAGGTCAAATAATCCCCCTTACCAATACTGTAGTTCAGCTCTAGTTACCTAAGTCCAACCTTTTTAACTCAACCATTTGCATTCCTGGATGTTTACACACTTTCTGCCTATAAAGTCCCCACTTCGACTTTCCACTCTGTTTCTGGGAGGTGTCTGTAGCCCAATGTGGACTATTTCTGTTGCTAATCAACTGTACATTGTTTAATTTTTGCCATAGTCTTCTGATGCCATGCCACCTTCCTCTGTTTTTCATTCAGTGACCTGCTATTGATGTCCTTTCAAGTATCTTCCCACCAGAAGGTTTTCTGATGTCTAAATGAACTTTTTGCTCTTCAATTTGATGTGATCAACTATCACTAATACCTTAGCAGGTCCTCAGGAGCTCTCTCAAAGAGTTAGCCATTTGAGCTTCTGCAATTTCTATTAGAAATGTGACATCCTAAATCCATATTTTGCAGAGGTTCTGCTTTTTTTCTTAAATAAGTAAATGAAATAAATTAAAACTAAGATTTTGAAAGTATATTAAATACTGATTTTGGGGAGTTCAGCCATTTAATTTATAGTAAGATTTAGTAAACTATTTTTAAGTCATTTGGGAAAAAATTTTATTTAAATCTCAAGATGTTACAAACTTTTATAAGGTGTCAATTCTTTCCTCATTAAGGACTGAATTTAAGTACACTGGAATTAGACCAGAAGTTTTAACTTTGGCTGCAAAATGGATTCACCTGGGGAGCTTTAAAAAAGTATTAATGATTGAGTCTTGCCTTCAGAGATTCTGGTTAATTACTCTGGGACACATCTGGGCAGTGGCATTTTTAAAAGCTCCTAATCATCCTAATGTGCAGCCAAATTTAAGAATCACTGAATTAGATTAATGACATTTAATGGTAGTTTTGAAAATATTAAATATTGTTTATATGGGTTTAAAAACACAGGAAAATTTTATACATCTTTTAGAGATCATCACTTTTAACTTTTTTGTTAATTACACACACATGCACACACACACAGGTACATATATGGTATTCAAAATTTCTAAAAACCAACAATGTTAAATTCCATAAAAATAATAAAGAGCAAACTCCACCGGTTGCTAGGAAAGAATATTAGGGAAGATTTTTAATGGAAATGAAAACCTACTGGGCAAAATGAATTTTGCATGCATTAGCTTGTTTATTTATACAACCCTTTGTGCTAAGTATTATTACCCCCATTTACAAAAGGGGTCCTGGTATTGAGAGAGGTTGAATCACTCATGCAAAGTCTAGTAAGTGGTGGAGCTGTCATTAAAAACAGATGGTAGACATTCATTTCTCACTCCAGCTCACTCATCAGCTCTTTATAGGAGGGTAGTAGGTAGACAGGATCATCCTGGTGTTGAGTTTAAGAGTCTGCTTCTAAAGGTCTGAAAACTTGACTTTTGTTCTATTCAATGTTGACTAGATTCAGAGAAACTGATTTGTTCTAACTATATTCACAAAACACCAACGTATAAAATTTCCAATGTATTATTTTTAAACTGTTAAATAGACCAAAACATTGTGTTGGCCTTTTCTCCCTTGAAAATAGTTAAACAGGTTGAAAAATCATCAAGTTTGTTGAGTAAACTAGATTATTTAATGGATACTGCCATTAAGCTACAGACAGCTGGAGGCATACATCTCCAAACCACCATGAAATCATGATTGTCCATGTTAGGTGTTAAGACATTCTCTCTCTGAACAGTGTGAGGTCACAGATTCCTGTGATTTCATTTTCCCTTCTGTACACTCCATGCAAAACTTCTGCCTTTTTCCTCTCACACTTTTCTTCTCATTTCTCTTAACACCATTGTTTAGGCTATGGTTTCTGTCCCCTTCTGTCAAGTCTTGGTTAGATTTCTGGAGCTGCTCTTCCTGCTTTGTCTAATGGGACATTCTGTTCCTTGGTTAACTGTTGCTCAAATTGTGTTGCTTGCAATATCAGTATCACAACCTCAAAGAGGTGCTAATTTAAAAATGTAGACTCATGGGATCCCCACCGGAAATACTAAATCAGAATCTCTGATTTGGGGCCTGAGAACCTAGATTTTAAGGAAATAACTACATGATATGTATAAATACCATGAGGTAACTTCTGCAGAAGGTTCATTTCATTTGTCATGTATCACCTGTCCGGGTTTAAACCTGAAGAAGTTATCTTATTTCCAAAATCTAGCGTGGCTTTTAAGATGGCACCTATATACTGAGTAGAACAACAAGTTGGCTCAAGTTAAAAGTAAAAGGAATTATAAAATCTGGCCACTAGTAGTTCAAGTGATGGGCAAAATTAATCCACATTTTTAAGTGACTTAAAAAATATTGTAATAGAAATCAAAGAAAATAGTATAATGCTTTAGTGAGTTTTGAAAATAAAGGCCTGAAGAAAAGAGAAATTTAAAAAAAGGAGGCTTTGACTATGTAACACTAAATATAGGGGAAAAAAATCATCCAGGGCTTTTAGTGGGTTTAACATCTGGTTTTTGTTATAGCATGGTTGATTTGATTATCTCTGATATATAATATGGCTGCAAAAACAGGAAGAATAAAAAAATGATCATTTTTGAGACCCCACAATGACACGGGCAGAGCCAGCTTTATTTAAGGAAAGGGGCCTGCATTGGGACCAAGAAAGGGTCCATCTTCATGGTTTGTTTAAGGCTTATTCAATGGCCTGCAACAAATAACAAAACAATCAAAAATTATTTTTTAAAGACGTAGTCTTTAATCGACTTGCTCCGTAAAGTCCTACTTTGGGAGATGGTAGTGTCAATGGAAGACGACCATCTTGAGAAGTCAGCAAATATCAAGAGGTATTTATTAGCTTGGGAAAGAAAGAGTTCAGCTTTTCATTAATCTTAACTGGGAAGTACCTGAGTGATGTCTGCACACAGGCTAATGGGTAGCTCTTAACCATTTCCCTGGAGAACAGTAGAGGAAGCAGGCTTTGCATTGCAGCAGGGCCTTGTACCAGCTCAAAGGAAATGCTTCCAACCTGAAAGGGTAGTGACCGGTTGTTAATAGGAAACATTTCTCTGTATCTTTCTAGAGATCTTTAGAAATGGATCTGAAACCCTGTAAGAATGGACTTGAAACCCTGTAAGAATAAACAAACCATTGTTTTGTGTCTTTCTTTCCCCTGCCTCATTCCCAGGTAATAGATTTGGGAAATATACTAGGTCACCCTCAGACTACAATTGCTTCTTTATTTTCTCCAACCTTCCAGATTGGTGTTAGCTTCCTCATTAAGCAGGTCAGAGTACTGTTAACACCTAGTACGTTCCTACTTACCAATCTTGGTGGATTGGTTATTATACAGTAAATTTGCAACAAAACAAAACAAAACAAAAAAACACATGCTTATTGAAAAGTAGGAAAAATTATTATTTTTTACTCGTATTTCTTTCTTATTTTATCTTATTTTATTTCATTTTATTGAGACAGGGTCTTGCTCTGTTTTATAGGCTGACGTGCAGTGACGCAAACATAGCTCACTGCAGCCTTGATCACCTTGGCTCAAGTGATCCTCCTGTCTCAGCTTCCCGAGTAGCTGAGACCACAGACATGGGTCATGATACCAGGCTAAATCTCCTAATTTTAACTATAATAACTTTAAAACAAAACAGAAAATTTAGTTTAAGGCTTTGAATTGTAACATTTTAGTTATTCATGGAGAGTTGAGATATATTAAAGCATGGTAAGCTCTAATGAGAAATTTATCTAAATAGCATTTTCTCAAAAATTGTAGCCCAATTATGGCTGAGTGATTGCCAGGGTTTTTCTCCTGTACATCAGTTTCTTAATCTTGCATTATAATCTAAATTATTTGGGCCTGGAAGTATCTTAGCAGGTTCTCACGCGATTCTTAGAAAATACTTGTGCAGCAGTCTCTCCTAGAAAAATTCAGACAGCAGTGGGGGAAGTTTTTATGATGGATTAATTAGGTTTAGAATTTCTTGCCTCCAAAGTAAGCAACAGCATCCTCAGTAGTTGCGAGGACTCCGTTTCCAACATGGACAAGTTCACCATGAAATCTGAAAGTTAGGTGCTGCTTGGCAGTGCGCTACACTTTATGTCTCGGTGGCCAGGAGTCACAGATGGGATGGGAACACTAGGATTCTGGAAAGCAAAGAGAGAAAGCCCGAAGTTTAGCAGTTTCTACACTGTCACAGCCACACGGTAGCCTCTTTCAAAGTAAAGAAAAAAAAATTCACCAATTTAGACCATTTTAGAATTGAAGGTTGTCAATTTTATGATTTAAGAACATTATGAAAATATTTCATGAGTCACTGTACCATACCCAGAATCAGATGCCTGGATATACAATTAGAGAAATTAATTGCACTCTTTTTAAATTGAAATTACTCTTCCATATGCCAGGTGACACGGCTCCACTTCATTCAAATGTTCCTCCAACTTTCCCGGCTTACCTTAGTAGAAAAATATGTTCCCAAATTTCAGGACATAGTTATAACTAAGAGATATTACTAACATACAAATGGCGGTGTGCCCGGAATTGGTGGGTTCTTGGTCTCACTGACCTCAAATATGAAGCCGCAGACCCTCCCAGTGAGTGTTACAGTTCTTAAAGGTGATGTGTCCAGAGTTTGTTCCTTCTGATGTCTGGACATGTTCGGAGTTTCTTCCTTCTGGTGGGTTCACAGTCTCGCTGGCTTCAGGAGTGAAGCTGCAGACCTTCAAGGTGAGTGTTACAGCTCTTAAAGCAGGCAAGTCTGGAGTTGTTCATTCCTTCCAGTGGGTTCGTGGTCTCGCTGGCGTCAGGAGTGAAGCTACTGACCTTCACCGTGAGTGTTACAACTCATAAAAGCAGTGCAGACCCAAAGACTGAGCAACAGCAAGATTTATTACAAACAGCAAAAGAACAAACCTTCCATACCCTGAAAAGAAACCCCAGCAGGTTGCCACTGCTGGCTCGCGCAGCCTGCTTTCATTCCTTTATCTGGCCCCACCCACATCCTGCTGATTGGTCCATTTTACAGAGAGCTGATTGGTCTGTTTTACAGAGAGCTGATTGGTCCGTTTTGACAGGGTGCTGATTGGTGCATTTACAATCCCTGAGCGAGACAACAAAAGTTTTCCAAGTCCCCACTAGATTAGCTAGACACAGAGCACTGATTGGTGCATTTATAGACCTTGAGCTAGACACAGGGTGCTGATTGGTGTATTTACAAACCTTGAGCTAGACACAGAGTACTGATTGGTGTATTTACAATACCTTAGCTAGACATAAAGATTCTCCAAGTCCCCACTAGACTCAGGAGCCCAGCTGGCTTTACCTAGTGGATCCCACACCGGGGCGCAGACAGAGCTGCCAGCCAGTCACCCGCCTTGTGCCCCCACTCCTTAGCCCTTGGGCGGTCAATGGGACCAGGTGCCACGGAGCAGGGGGTGGTGCTTGTGGGGGAGGCTCAGCTGGGCAGGAGCCCACCACTGCAGGGAGGCTCAGTCATGGCGGGCTGCAGGTCCCAAGCCCTGCCCTGCAGGGAGGCAGCTGAGGCCCAGCAAGAATTCCACTGCAGTGCCGGCGGGCCAGCATTGCTGGGGGACCCGGCGTACCCTCCGCAGCTGCTGGCCCGGCTGCCCGGGGCCAGCCCGGCTGCTCAGAGTGCAGGGCCCACCGAGCCCACGCCCACCCAGAACTTGCATTGGCCCTCGAGCACCGCACGCAGCCTCGGTTCCCGCGCACGCCTTTCTCTCCACACCTCCCTGGAAGCTGAGGGAGCCGGCTCCGACCTCAGCCAGCCCAGAGAGGGGCTCCCATAGTGCAGCAGCGGGCTGAAGGGCTACTCCAGCGTGGCCAGAGTGGGCACCGAGGCCGAGGAGGTGCCCAGAGTGAGGGTTGCCAGCACGCTGTCACCTCTTAGTAGTACAGTCCTTATAGATGATATAAAGTAGAAAGCCCTTTAGTTGAGCTTTGGAAAGAAACACCGAGTCCCAGATAAGTTAGGGTTGGCTTAAAGACAAACTATGACTTTGGCAATTTTGTTTTTCATTTTTGTAACTTCTGTTTTATTGGCTCAAAAAGCTCTTTTGTGGGTTCATTTCAACGATGTGCCTGTCAGTTTAATCCAATCATAAGTAAATTTAGTCAAATAATCAGTTGGAATTGATTTAAATGGATTGACAGGTGGTTTTGAGGTCTTCAGATTATTACCTCTGAGGCTATTTACGTGTGTGCGTGGGTGTGTGTGTGTGTTCTAAAGCCAGGAATGTGGCCCAAGGGGAAGAACACAGAATGGTAACTATAAGAGAAAGAATATTACTTTGTGTAAATATAGGTGAGGCCAATGCAAACATGACAGGCCAAATGTAATCCTGTGTGATGGAAATATTTTAAGTTCCAAGTCAGTAGAATTATTTTCACACAAAAAGATTGAATCAGATCCTTTTGTAGTTTATGAGCAAGATGATTGAGTGTTCACACACGGGTGTGAGATGTGCCACCCTCAAACCTTGTTACGACTTCGGCTTATTACCCAACTAACCTGAAGAAAGGGAAAGAAAAGGAAAGACTGACTCTTATTTAAGTAACAGTATTGATACTTGACACTGTTAATTTCCTTTTCATATTCTTAGGAGTATCTATTCATAACAACATGAAAAACATTGCTTTGACTTATATTCTCAAGCATTTATGTTTGGTAGGTAAGAAAGTATATTCAGTTATATCTCAAACTAAGATATAGTAGTATCCCTATCTTCATCAGAAACTGTGTGAAAATAAGTAGTCAACACTTTGTACTGTTTAGGATATTGTGTGCTTATTTAGTGGTTTGACTTCAAGTACATTTACAAGTAATGTAGAGTGGCTGCCTTCGCAAAGAAAGGAGGGAAAGGCAGTCAGAGAGAGGTACAAGGAGAACAATAACCACAGAGATGGTTTATTCCTTGTTCAGAATATTAGATATAGACTAGTTCATTATAGTACCTTAAATCACATCGTATGTCTAAGATATTTAATGATAATCATTCAAGTACTTCACAGCCTGAAAAGTCTTCATACACTTCGCTATAGAGATGGGTCCAAAATATATTTGAACACATTTTCAAAGTAAGTTGTTTATCGAATCTTCGGTTTTTTTCTGCCTCTCTGCTCTATCTCAAAAGGAGACGTTCCCTAAAGCTTGCAGGTTGCCATAAATTATTGAGCTTTGGAGAAAAGTAATGAACTCATTTGTTTTGTTTTTGCTTTTCAACTTTACAGCAACCTTGAAAATAAATGAAAACAATCAGGATGTTTATTTTAGGAAATTTTCATGGACTTTATATAAACTGCAGTAAGTCATTAAAAATAAGAGAAAGCCAATGGGAAAAAAACTAATGTGATAGTGATAACTGAACTGTGATCTCCTAATTGCAGCTGTATATTATATCTACCTATAGCTGCATGGCAACGTAATATATTTATATCAATAATTTAGCAGCAATGCTCTTCTTCATTGTTTCTCTTATACTACCTTCTTAAACCTCTTCGTCAAACTGCTAATTATTAGATTTTTTTCACCTTCTGCATGTATCTGCAAAACATCTTCCTCTTATTGATTAATGGCCAGTCACTACATTTATCAACTTACTCTTTCTGACGTCTGATAGGATTAAGCCTGAAGGGTGTCAAGGAAGCAGGAGGGAAAAGTATTCAGATCATACCTTAATTTGCATTCCTTTTACGTACAGGAGAGTTTACAAAGCATTTATTCTATTACAGCTATCAATTTGCTATTTATATAGGTGTCCTGAGAGCCAGATGGTATCAGGTTAGAGGTTGGTCCTATCATTTCAGGAGCAACCTCCACTTCTGAAGTCACAGGCCCCAAGAACAATGACCAAGGTCACCCTCCACAGCAGGGCTGTGCTTTTCTTTGAGGAGAGATAGGCCTTCAATGCTGAGAAACCCAGCTTCCAGGAACTGCAGGCCTCAGCCCAGGCACTGTCTTTCACGTAGTCCTGCAGAGAACAATTGTGTGAAGCACGGTGACCTCAGAAGCCCAAAGCCTGGCAGGCTATTTATGAATGCAGCGCGCTCAGAAAATGGGTTCAGGATGAGGAAACCCTATCAGAGCCCAATTTAGCTTCCACTCTGCCTGTGAGAGCATCCTATGAGAAAACAAGGGTAAATATAGCAATAACCAGGTTGCATGTTGTGCTTCTGAGAGCAGAAATGAGAGATCTTCAGAGAAGTTTTAGCCAGACAAGTAGGATTCTGGGAGCATTTGTTGCAGAGCTAGGTTTTCGAGATATTTTTCTATTGGCCTTTTATCTTTTTTGAGGGAGTTGAAAATCTGGTCAATGAATTCCCACTTTTACGTAAGAAAACATTTTACAATGAATATGGGATAAATAATATTGCTCACCTTTGAAATATGATGGCCCCATTGTTATTTCCAGAACAATCTAAATAGATAAAATAGTTTCTTTCCAAGCAGGTCAGCCACTTTGGGCTAATGCTGCTTATCATCTGTGAGAATTAGGCCTGGCCTGAAAATGCCCTCAGCAGGATTCAGTATGGTTTTCCTTATGTGATATAGCCATGTTAGTAAAAATGACAGAGGACACCCTGTCCCAGGTGTCAATCACCTAGTGGAAGAAGAACAAGAGCTTCCTCAAAAGAATGCAGCAGCTAACGCAGAATGCTATAAGACTCTAGCTTCACTGCTTTGAAACCTCCTGCAGATTCTTTTGTTCTTCAAACACGATATATTTCATTCTTCAAATAGCTCCATGCTGTATAATAGCTAGAGTTCCTTTCAAGAACTGTCACATGCTTAGGTTGAAGCAGATGCTAACTTAATTAAAGCCTCAGGGAGCGCATGTATTATCCACTATAACTGGCCCTTCATTGGAAGGAAGATGGCATTTAGCAGCAGTTGTGGGCTGTGATAACCAACAAAGTGAAAGTAAGAATACTGCAAGTGGAAAATGCTACAACCTTACAGAAAAGCAACACGACTGCGTGAAGCAGGGGCTGCCAAGGAAGTCATAATGTTGAGCCAATAATTCTTTTGAAGTTTTTCATAAGCAAATAATAAAAACCCAAAGCTATAAAGACACAATTGCTCATTGCAGTGACTGATATCCCAATCCCCAAAGAACAGAAAACAAAATCTCTTTAATTATAAATTTGCATATTGGGAATCTCAGTCTGGTCATTGACTCAAATATATTTTAATTTTAAAAAGCATATATTTAGACACATATACATTTGAAAACGTGAGCTATGTTCTAGAAGTTCAAAGGCATTTGCCAAGACGTTTCCAATAATCTTGATGTAATTCCCTATTGTTAGCTTAAAAGATTATAAAATTTCCATTGAGCTTTTCTGTATTAAAACGAAACAACTCCATTCTACCTTCATCCCCTCTGGAAAGAATACAGGACCACCTTTATGTATTTCTGGTATTAAAAATGCATATTTTACCCAGTGCTAAGTGGAGAATCTGTTGCTTACTATTTGTAACCATGGGCTGGTAACAATTTCTCTTCAGAGTCACAGGTCCATGCAAAATGAGAGTACATGACCTCAGGCCTTGCCTTTCTCCTTCTCGGTCTTTACTAACATACAGGAGTACATACTCAGGACAATGGAACTGTTTATGAAACAATATAATTCATAATAACACAATGACTCCTTAAAAACAAAGCTTCGCAAGTGGTGTGGAGGAAATGACATCACTTTTAGACTGGACAAGAGACTTAGTGTTTCAGCAAGCATATGAATACAAGTTTTCTACCTGGATGAAACACATGCTATCATAAAGTAATATTCACGGCATGGTTAGGATGAGAATAAAGTCAGAGATGACAAAAATAACCATTTTATGTTTTTTAATTCTGCACAATTATTCTGGTGCTTTTAAAAATTATTAATGACAATGGCTCACCGATTCTGAGACTTTTACCTGTCTGTGACTTTAAAAAATTAGAAATGCATGAGTTTTTAAAAAGTCAAAGTGAGAACTCAGAAGTGTTAAACTGAAAGTAATAAAAGCACTTTCACAAAATTATTTTTTACCTAAGGGAATCTATTTCAAGTCATATTCAGGATTCTGACTGATGTGTTGATGGATATGCCTGAATTCCATAAAGGAATATGAATTCAAGGGCAAAATGTATTTGGGGGAGGAAACAACTTTATTTAAAAGGCATTGAAATTGATTTTCAAAAATTGTGTGCTTCTGGGGAATAGGAAAGGACAAATTCTCTAATGAGAGCTGAGGATGAAAGTGAAGCGTATAGGGAGAGAGATACAGACACAGAGAGAGGCTTTGCAGTTATACATGGAAGGACAGTCTCCATCCGCAGCCTGAAGAAGTACAAAAGGTCACTTTCTTGTCTCTGACATATAAGAATAGTATTCTATCATGCAGCAGCCTCTATGAATTTGGATACCTCAGCTCATGTCTGAAAACAAAGAATAAAATGTCAAATTCGCCAGTATAAGTTCTGAAAAGTTTCATTATGAAGTCCCCAAATCCAGTAGCATAATTATTAGCTAGGTCTTGACAGCAAGTGTCAGGATGTGTCAATATTGCCTGAACCCAGTCGTGATTCAGGAACTACAACACTGACCTTTACCCCAGACACAGTGAGTCTAAAGGCAGTTGTGACATAAAGCTCATTTCGAACAAACGAATAGGGTTGTAAACTTAAGTATAAACAGGATTGTACATAATTCTTTCATCCCTGTATATGTTCATCCTTTTTTTTCAGCTGCCCCAAACACACAAAAAAAGGAAGCTGTCTTTATTTCAGTATTTGTATTATAGACTACTTTCAGATTGTGTTTAGAGAAGATGTCTCTTCCTATATGCATAGGTAGATATACATTGATCTTCCCGGTTGAAGAGAGTTATAGCATTGTTTATCTTTTGGTTCCTGTTGTTTCTCCTAACACAGTAATTTTCCTTCAATAAATATTTATTAAATAAATAAAATATAAATAGCTTTCCTCATACATTACACCATAAGCATAATTAGAAATCATTTTTATTTTAATATCAAGGAGCTTGCTGCATATTTCTAGTTATAATTTGCATGCCACATAGTGTAGCATACTGCGCTCCGATTCAGGTGGAGCTGAGTCCTGCCCCTGATCCTTTTTATTAGCTAGATGATCTCCATGGAGGTCATGACAATTTTAAAGGCTCTACATCCTCAACTGGAGGATGGGAAGGGAAAGGAGGAAAGGGAAGAAAAACTTACCTGGCTTATTTCATAAGATTGCCCTGATGATTGATTGAGATATATGAATGCTGGGTGTAAAATATACGACCCACACCGGTATGCATTCTGAAAAAGTCTAGCAATCATGTCACTCCTTCCAACATGCTGTCTATAATGCGAATTTAGCCCTTATCATTTTTCTCACATTTGTATTTACAAGGCATTTTTCTTTTTTCATTCAGGAACAAAAACTAGGATTTAGTTAGTACACAGACTATTAAATGGGGCTTTCATAGAATGAATATTACAGCTTTTTAGAGCCATTTCTCATTATATTGAAAGCTTTAATTTTCAAAAGAAACTCATGTTTTGCCAACCAAGGTAACATGTAGTCTATTGTGTGCAAACAATATAAAATTATTGTTTGCAAATCTTTTTGTACCTAATTCTAGGATTGGCAAGGAAATGGAAAGATGAAAATGAAATATATGTAGCTACTCCAAGCTTTTGCTTTACCTCAGCCCACCCACTTTGCAAGCACCAAAGTTTGAAGTTGGTTTCTAAATTCAGAACACAGTTTCCTAGAGGATCTATATTTGGATGAAGGATATTTCCCTTGTCTAGAAATACACCCTTTCCTGTGTGCTCTGCAGATATTCAAATGGGAGTTTTCCCAAAACCAAGTAAACAATATCAAGTCCTTTGCTTGTTATCTTAAATTTGAATTGAAATCAGTAACTTTGGAAAAATAGTTGGTAATTTGACACAAATGGTGAAGTCTTTCAGTGCTGTGTTCGGACCATGCCTCTGCTCTGCTTTTATGCCCTTTACATTCTTGCATTATTGTACGTACTGTAGTATAATCCTATTCTATCTTCCTGATATAAACTCATTGAGGAGAGAGACCTTATGTTTTCATTTTTAAGTCTCCTGTGCTTGGCATGGGTCTGGTATAAGGTAAGTGTCCGATAAGTATTTGTTGAAGGGATGAATAAATAAATTGCATATGAATATATAGACACACATACAGTAAAATGAATTTATAAGGTCAACACACAGCTGTTTACACAAATGATCAAATAGCTTTAGTCCAGTCATGGAAATATAGTAACAGTGACTTAGAGCACAGATTTGTGGTGAGATAAAACAGAGTTCAAAGCCAGCTCTGCCCCTTTGGCTGGCTCTCTGACTTGGGCAAGTTACTACATCTCCTTGTAATAATTGCAATTATTACATTTCTCAGAGCCTCATTCTCCTCATCTGTAAGGTATGGAATGGGTAACAGGATTGAAGGAGGTAAAGCATGCAAAAATCTTTGTAAGGGTCTGGCTATGTAGCAAATCCTTGATAAATGGTATCTCTTAGCATTAAGTGGTAGTCATGGTAGAAAAATAAAGGATGTCCTAATAATTTGTAAGAGGTTTTACCACTAGAAACACTGTATCTTTTTCTTTTAAGTAGTGTCTTTCTTTATATAACTTTTCATTCAATCTTCTTGAAGCCAGATTTCCTTCCGACACATTATTCCATTTTCAGTTCTCCCTAATGGATGAGTTCTTTTTCTCTTTATGATAAAATAAATAGAGGCAGCTGATACAGCCACAAATCACTCCAACTTCCTATGGAAATTACTTCATTGATTCCTGAAATGATAAAGGATCTGTAATGTACCTATAAATACACTCATTAAGTCACAAATTGCTCATGGCAGCACAGGAAATCTCAATATACTGTCCAGGCATCATCCTCCCCCAAATACACATTTTCCCAAGGGCGCTCAGCCCGGATCCATTATCATAAGTACAGCTGGAGCTACAGTCATGAATCAGAGGGCAGCTTTCCAGTTCCTCATCCTTTCTGAGTTCATTAGAGTGGGCCAGTTTTCAGACTAACATGTTAGGTCAGAAGTAAGATCATTTGCATAAAACAAGATGAGCATTTACCAGTCAACTTCTCTGTGACAAGGTCAGAATCTAGACTCTAAAAGGAGCCTCTCCTGAAACCCAGAAGGCTCTGATGCAAAAGTAGGAAGGAGTCACAGACTTGGAAAGTGGACTGTATTCCCTAGCCCCAGACATTTCATTTGTAGGTATGCACCATGTCTCATGTCTGGGGCCTGCTCATATTGTCTTCATGGTCAAAGAAGAAAACGATAAGGATTTTGGGGACTGGAAGGTGCAAACAGTGGCTTTATTGCATGTAAGTTCCGTCCCTGGATGCCTGCAAAAAAGCAGAGACCTTGACATCCCTACCTGGAACAGAGACAATTCCAAGATCATTGTACACCCTTTGTGGAATTATACTTAGCAGTGAAAATCTTTCAACCAACTTCTGAACTTGTTAGGGGTGGTTACTGGCAAAATTCTTTGTTTCCCTTTTATGTTTATTGACTTTGCCTTCCTCTTATCCCATACTGGCTATATTTCCCTTTTGGGTTTTATTTATTTTGCTGAGGCTTTCAATTTGTTTCTCCCCAAATATTCTAAGATCTCTAGTCTCATAGGTTAGGTGTTTAAATAATATATTTAAATGGCTTGTGGAAGAACACAAACACAGTGGCATCACGGCAGGCACTAGGTTCCATGACCGAAAAACAAACTTATTAATGCCTTTGTGTTCTTTTCAGCACATCCCACTAGTGGAGGGCTAGCTGGCAGCCGCAGCTCACTGCTTAAACCAAAATGAATTTCACAAGAAAACACAGTTCATATGCCAAAAGGAAGTAATTCAATCCAAGTACAGAATAATCTTTTTCTGGTACCTTATATTTATTTTTTATGTGCCGTATTTAAACTTTTAATCATCCAGCAGCAGCAGGAATTACTACTCATCATCATTCTTCCCATTGCATTTGGGAATAGCACCAATACTCAAGGATTACCTGGAGTGTGGGGGGGTGAATATTAAATTCGTGTTTTCATTTTCCTAAATGTGTCCCATTATCTCTCTATTGTCCTTGGATTTTGTGAAAGAAAAAGAGGCGAAAATAGGCCTAAACCTGTTCAGATAAGCAGCATCTAGTGAGCAAAAAGAAAATCTCTCCTGGGTAGGTCTTACTCAAATCTCTTTAATGGCACACTAATTATATATAACCCTATTGGCATCTTTGGTGTCACTTTCTTTAGAAAAATTATCAAGTGT
The DNA here is from genome assembly GCF_028885625.2 of Pongo pygmaeus. Lineage (NCBI taxonomy): Eukaryota > Metazoa > Chordata > Mammalia > Primates > Hominidae > Pongo > Pongo pygmaeus. The sequence goes on from NC_072377.2 coordinate 63,391,408, forward strand.
TTATCCCTGGGGTTTATGTTGTTACTCTTGGAAAGAATCCACCAAGTGTCTGAAATGACTCTGAGGCTACTCTCCTTGAACCTGCCCTATGCTTAGCCAGAGTTTGTCATTAACTGCAGGTGGTTCCTGAGCAATTATAGCTAATCAGAACCTTAAAGGGAGGGGTTTTTAATCCCCCTCATGGGACGCTTTCCCCCTGAAGTTCTGTTTACTTCTATTTGATGCTTTAGGCAATCCTCTAACATTTGGGAATAAAGTTTTTCTATTTATCAATTACTATGAAATGTCTTCATGATGTGCTATTATTATATTATCTTTTAAAGGGAAATTTGAAAATTTCTTTGAAAATGAAATCTAGTTTTTTATGCAGGATGAAAATTAATCCCTTCTAGGTTTGCCTTCAGCTGTCAGAAAACTCTGATAGCACTCAATAGTTTTTAATATCTTTTCTGCTGCAATTTGAGTCTGGCTAGGGTTTGTGATGAGACTGTTTAGTAGCTTTGTATCCTTTGTGAGATCTTTATGATAAGGGACAACATATGCTTTCGTATTTCAAAGACAAATAATTTCAGAAGGTAACATATTTCTTGAGAGCTGAATTTAAAAATCTTCTAAATTTTGGATAGGAAGTTTTCTAAAATATATTATGCACTTGATTTCCTTCTTAAACAAACTATTTGACGCATATTTCCAAATTTTTAAATAACTAAAATAATCATCATGGACATTGACTATTTTCCTCTGCCTAAAACATAATGGTCTTGGGAATAATTAAGCTATTTGTGGCTATTTGATCCATACCAAATGGTCCTGTACTGCTGGTCTTTTACAGTCCTTTGTATGGCTTTTGTAAACCATAGATTTTGTCTGTGGTCTTCATTGCTTTTACCTTTGCTTCCACTTCTTGCTGTGCCCTGGGCACTGCTGAGAGCCCTTAGCTAATAACTGACCTCTGCTGCATGAACATCAGGACATATTTTGATGGCTGGCTCACTTGAAAACATTGGATTCAGCTGATTTCCCTGTTCCACATATAACTATGATGTACATTACTCTGACATTGAATGGAATCTTTCAAAATAGTCAAAATGGTGGAACACAAAGTACAGGTTGATCCTTTTACTTTAAATGAGTAGAATATAAAATGCAGAAAGCCAAATTGATAGATACTACCTCTAATGGTAAAAGCAGATGGGCTAGAATCAAAATTTTGTCTATTCTTAAGCTTTATTTAGGAACTAAAGTGGTTTTATTATGTTAAAAATGTAGATTCCCGGACACACTTCAAACCTTCTGGATTAGAATTTCTGGAGGCAGAATTCTTGATTCTTAAGCATGCAACCAATATAATTTTGACAAACAAAAAATTGGGGCCACATTTTGCCAAGTGTTAAGCTATAGTTATCATTATAATAATAATAAATATGCTGGGGAATCATAGTAATCCTTGTTAAAAGAGAATTCTTACTGATAAATAATAGCATTTCTCTATAGTCTTTTCCTTATAATGAATCATCTATTTTAAGAAAAGTTCTGTGAAGTAGAAAATTTATCTCAGCATAAAAAAAATGTAAGGTAGTGTTTTTAGTCTCAAGAGGCCGACTGGGCTGCAGAACATCTGTGAACTCCTTAAAAGTGCATGCGGCCGGGCGGGGTGGCTCACGCCTGTAATCCCAGCACTTTGGGAGGCCGAGGTGGGCGGATCACGAGGTCAGAAGATCTAGACCATCCTGGCTAACGTGGTAAAACCCCGTCTCTAATAAAAATACAAAAAATCCATCTTGAATTGATTTTTGTATAAGGTGTAAGGAAGGGATCCAGTTTCAGCTTTCTACATATGGCTAGCCAGTTTTCCCAGCACCATTTATTAAATAGGGAATCCTTTCCCCATTTCTTGTTTTTGTCAGGTTTGTCAAAGATCAGATACTTGTAGATATGTGGCATTATTTCTGACGGCTCTGTTCTGTTCCATTGATCTATATCTCTGTTTTGGTACCAGTACCATGCTGTTTTAGTTACTGTAGCCTTGTAGTATAGTTTGAAGTCAGGTAGTGTGATGCCTCCAGCTTTGTTCTTTTGGCTTAGGATTGACTTGGCGATGCGGGCTCTTTTTTGGTTCCATATGAACTTTAGAGTAGTTTTTTCCAATTCTGTGAAGAAAGTCATTGGTAGCTTGATGGGCCTCAGCAACACGTTGTAATATAAGGAAAAATAAAGTGCTGCAGTAAACAGAAAACAACAACAACAACAGCAGTAAAACAAAGTCTTGCTCCCATGGACATTACAATATGCACATGTACTTGTGTACATGTTGCAAAAATGTAGAAAATGTAGGTAGAAAAAAAAATAAAGCACCCACAATTTTATTATGCAGGTTTAAAAAAAAAATAAATAAATAAAAAATAAAAATACAAAAAAATTAGCCAGGCTTGGTGGCGGGCACCTGTAGTCCCAGCTACTCGGGAGGCTGAGGCAGGAGCATGGCATGAACCCAGGAGGCGGAGCTTGCAGTGAGCCGAGATCTTGCCACTGCACTCCAGCCTGGGCGACAGAGCAAGACTCCATCTCAAAAAAAAAAAAAAAGTTTTTTTGGATATATGCTTTTTTCCGGGAAGAGAGTTGATAACTTTCAAGTGATTATTCCCATTTTAGAGATGAGAAAACTAAGGCTCAAAGAGATTAAGGAACTTGCCCTTAGCCATTAAAAAATGAGTTATTCTTGCTCTGAATAGTTAAAGAATTTCTCAGCTGAATAGAACTGGGGTCCTAAAGATAGGTGTGTCCGATTCCAAATCCATGCTGTTTTCCATCTAAGCTTAGGGTCTCTCAAGTGGCTTCAAATGTTTTCTTTCATTATTCTTGGAAGAGTTGCCCAATTTTGCCATGAGGTTGCCCTTCCCATGGCCCTGGCCATTCTTTACCACTTTTGTTCACCTACTGGTCCTACCAGGTGAATCTTGTCTTAATAGTCTAATCATAATGTAATCAAGTGCTTTTCTGTCTTGGAGAAACAATGACCCTCATTCTCTGTCTTATCTGATCTCATTTTGTTTCCGGTGATAGCTAACTCAGTTTCTCCAGGAGAGTTTTCCCAAAATTGTCAGCTAACAACCACACCAAACCTATTCAGCAGGTTAGGGGGAGCCCAGTTCCCCACTGTCCCCTGTTCCATTTTTATTTTTTATTTTTCAGCTTCTCTTGAGTAAGCACTTGAAGCAGTTGGGAAACTTACACCACCATCTAAGTAAAGCCAGCAAGATCTCTGCCTAACAACAGGAAGCAGGATCTCTTGCCAGTGGCAGTGTTTGTTTATCTCAACCAAATGCCTACTCATTCAAGAGACAAACCTGTCCTCTTGGTTGAGTCATTATTTTTTTTTCTAAATAATTATTTCTCTTTAATTCTTTATTTAAGATGAGGTCCTTTTTAACAAGTGGCCTTCCACCACCTCCAATACTCCCCACATGACTTTGTAATATTAGTAATCCTAAAGTGGGTGTTAGAACTCTCAAACTCCTCCGCAGAGTCCAAGAACAGAAAAAAAGAAGAAAAGAAATGAGAGTCTTCACTAGAAGACCCTTCGGCTGCAAGGAAGAGCAGACATCCAGTACCCTTGTGAGATCACTACTGATTCTGCTTTTTCACTGCAAGAAATATTTGTTCAGGCACTTGCAGTGTACTATGTGTATGGCTAGGAGCTAAGGATACACATGATTAAGAAACAATATTCGACCTCATGAAGCTCAACATCAAATTAAAGAGACAGAGGCACATACATAGGGAAGTGGCTGCAGTTTGTGTGTGCATTGAGACACACTCAGTGATGAAGAGGAGAAGCAACTGTTATCAGGAAAGATAAAGGAAGCGACTGCTTCCTTGGGCTGGCCTTGTGTTTTCTCACTCATCACCACCCAGAGTTACATCAATTTGATGGTCTGCTCTAGGAAAAAAGAAGAAATGCACGTGGGTATGTTCAAATTTCCAGAAGGCTTGGGGCCTTTAACCAGCTAGAATTGCTTCTCTACAGAGGCTGAAAGTGCATCCATCTATCACTGAAATCTGCTAGGAACGTGTTGTCCAGCCTAGAGGAATTAGGAATTAATCTTTTCCAGAGAAAATCTTTTCCATGGTTGAAATCGAAACTGCCCCAGAGAATAATATTCCTAGGAATATACATAATACAATAAAAACAAAGAGCACAGTTGAATAAATCTATGGCTAGACTGAAGAGTTTTGTTTCATTGAAGTATGTTGCTGGATTAGCTGAATCCTTGCTGTTTAGATTTTCTTTCTGAAATACATTGTGATCATTGCTTCAAATGTTTTATATTCAGACTTGGCCATAGTTACACTATTGAATTAGTTGGATGAATTTTAACCAATTTAAATGCAATTGGGCAAATAAATAAAATCAATCTTATACCAGTTAGTTAACGTTGTGCTAAAAATGTAATTATATGACACAATGTCTTCCACAATGGTTGAGCTAATTTACACTCCCACCAACAGTGTAAAAGCTTTCCTTTTTCTTTGCAACAATAGAACTTTGAATGCTAAACTGAAAGAACTTTGATATGATCAGGTCTACCTACCTATCAAGTAAAAATAAAATAAGTTATAGCTTTAAATAATTAAAAATAATTTTGGTACAACATGATGAACTAGCGTGTCCCACTTCATCAGATTGGAGCACAAAATAAGGGGATATTTATTTTGAGGTTTCAACTATAATGATTATGATTTCCCAACTTTCTCAAAATTGGTGGTATGTTATGAGACTTCTCTTTTGAAGCAATGTCTGTCAATCCCTGAGGAATTCTCACTTGTAAATTCCACTAATATTTGTCCACTCACTAAATACCTTGTTCCAGGCATTAGGGATAAAAAGGATGCCCTGATTTCATAGAGCTTGCATTTTAGTTGGAAGAAGCAGTCAATAATCCAACAAATCAACAGGATGACCAATAGACAAACAGCAGAAAAATAAGGAGGAAAATGTTAAGTGTTATCTGAGAGCTAAATTTCAGTGATTTGATGAACGGTGAGGGGTAGTCAGGGCGGGACTTTCCGAGGGCAGGGCATTTGAGGTGAGGTCTGAAGGAGCAGAAACCAATCCATTTGGCTGGAGCACAGGAGTGGAGGTGAAAGTGAGGGAAAAGCAGGGATGGTCCCGGAGAGTCTGGTGGCAATGCAGATTTTAATATTCCTGTGATGGGAAATCACTGGAGCCTCGCAAACAGGGGGAGTGGCATGGTGTGATTAGTAACTTCAAAAGATGCATTTGTGTGGAGAATAGATTGTAGCTGGCAAGATTCGAAACAGGGTGGGCAGTTAGAAGCTATGAGAATGGTTCAGGTGAGATTCAGAGGGGACTTGGAAAGTGTGAAGCCATGGGGACATGTTCTGTAGGTGTGTTGATTAGACCTGGATAAGGTGTGGGGATGAGATTAAGGATGGCTTCTAGATTGTCTCGCCAACACACTTTTAATGCTTTGTGATCCCAGAGATTTCCGGGTCCCCATATGCAGTCAGGCAATGGCGTTTCCTAAATGTTGCATCTGCTGGTACCAGCTTACTACAGGCACATTTAAAAATCCAATATCCACCTAAACCAAAGTATGCTATTGAACACTTTTTATTGCAAGTTTGGAATTTCAGCACTTGCTGATGTCTCATCAGGCTCAAAGTTCCCATCCAAAGACCAGGTGGTAGAGGTTGGCTTTTTCATTTTGGCCAAAAATAAATCTTAATTCGCTCATAATTTTGAGCCTACAAACCTCGCACTTCCAGTCATTTGCTCAGTATAGGTGACCTTTTCCTTTCCAGTTGTCCCGGCATAATTAACAGGGGTAAATCTGTTTCCTGTATTAGAATCTATAATATGTAATTAGAACAATGTGTAATTAAAACTTCTACAATATATAACTAGAACTTCTCCACCCAGAAAGAGCTATTACAATACTGAACCCAATATTTTACATATTTGGGGAAAAATTTTAGCTAATAAAGTGCCCTCCAATTTGCATTATACACTCACTGTTTAATATTCTGCAGCATCCATATATAATCTTATGGTTACTTTATTATGTTCTCAAAGAGCAGGAGGGTATTTGCTTTATTTTACTCTTTTGACTAAAGCTGTTATTTAATAGGCTTCTCAATGAATGTCTGGCTCATTTTAGAACAAAGAGAATCTTCTCTAAAAACAATTTATTCTTAACCTTCAGAAGCCAACTCTAACAAGATCCCCATTTTACAATTTCTCACAAATAAAAAAATAAAACAAGTTGAAATTACTCTTTTTTGATTGCTCCTCCATTTATAATTTTTATACCATCATCAAAGGAAGAATTGAGAAGAGCAAGACAATAGCCTGTATAAAAGTTTGAGTCTTTAGTGAAAAGTGGAGATTATGTGGTCCAGATACAATCCACAGGTGTGACTTTGTTGAAGATGGTTCAAATCACCTGAAGAGCTGTTTCAATTATACATGTTTCTCTCGCCTCCATGAGAACCACTAATTTACAGTCAGCTATATCATAGAAAAGGCGCAAGTGCATTAAATTTTGCAAAGCTATCTTTATAAATTCTAATTAATCATGAAAGAATGAGTCATAGAAGTAAGGTGCAAGGGACACTGTTATATAATTCACATGATAACTGATTTCGATAGTTTCTTTTATGTAGAACTTGACTATATAAGAAACAGAATTTTATGACTCTTAGATATACAAGTGATCTTTGTACATTTAATGCCTTTTGGGTATAGTAGGCAACCAAAGAGTTCTTAGTAAGTTCAAATAATGTGTTTCTCTGTAGAATAAGGCATATACACATAGCAAATTAAATATTTAAGATTCTAAGTTCTTTATGCAGCTTTCATTTTCCTTGGATGTTCATTGCTGCATATCTTAAAACAAGCAGGACTCTCAAAATTAAGTAGAGAAAGAATCAGGAAATTTTCCATGGAGAAGAATGGTGTCACTGAGGTGTGGCAATGGATCTCAAGTATGCTTTCTCTACGGGCTCACAGGAACATGTGTTGTCTTTGTCTCCCTTCTTTCTCTGTCAGAACAATAGAAATATTGGCAAATGTTCCCAGAAAATTTTAGCGAATTCTCTCTACTACAAAAATGGCCTTTAGAGAAAATAACTGTGAAAAGTAGGAAGTTATGAGAAGATAAATTTGAACAGTCCAATGTGCTTTTGTTTATTATAATTAGCTGTGTGTACTGGACCTTTCACTTTATAAAATAACAGCATTCAGTTGGGCAATATTCTTCACAGACACATTCACTTTATGTTTCCATTAAAGTCTCAGAGCTATCACCACTTACTGTAACTCTTCTTCAAATTTCAGAGATTAAAGTCATTTGAAAACACAAATAAGGTAGCTTGGGAGACGTTCCTGGATTTCCATAACATCCATTCTTACTTCTTTAAGCTGTAGATTCTTAGGCACACATTCCCTCTGCCTCATTATTCTACTGGCAGCTAAAGTAAAGTGCTACTTCCAATGCGAGAAGCCAGCCAGGAAGCCCACCTGCTCATTCTTTCTCGCAGTAATATTTCTTCCATATTCTGGCTTTGAACCTTCTCGACTACTCGACTATCTGACCTTGCCTTTTTTTCTTTTTTTTTTTTTTGAGAAGGAGTCTCGCTCTGTAGCCCAGGCTGGAGTGCAATGGCACAATCTTGGCTCACTGCAATCTCCGCCTCCCAGGTTCAAGCAATTCTCCTGCCTCAGCCTCCCGAGTAGCTGGGACTACAGCCTTTTTCTTTTCAGGATAAGTGCTGCATATCTTCCTATCCTTCCTGAGGCCAACACCAGGTATTTGTTACACGTCTGCTTTCTAGCAGAAAATAACATACTTGCTTCAAGGGTCAGACCTCAACTTGCATAAGACTTTGGAAGAATTGTCTCTCTTTCTACCTGAGTTGATCTGCTTTTTACTGAAGCCCTCTGCCACCCAGCAGTCTTTGTTTTGTATATGAATGACATATAGAGACACTCAAAGGAGGAACTCGACCCATATTTTCCAAGATGATATTTTCAATCTTCCTCCTCTTTCAGCACAGAATACTATGGGCAAGCGCGGCTCCATTTTGCCCCCTATTTAAAACAGAAAAATAAACGATTTTCCCCAAAACGAATTTGTTTTATTGAAACTCATTTCCTTTGTTAATTTTCAATGATACATGTTTATTTATAATTTAAAAATGAAAGGAGGATGTATAAAATTCTGGGAAAATAAAAATATCACTATTTTGCTACAAAATGCTTTTTATCTCTCTCTAGTGTTACTAATGCTTTTACCTTAGGTTTCTACATTGATGTTATGGATGCTATGCTTTTGTCTGAGAAAACTTTCCTCAGGGAAAATCCTTAACATCCAACTTCATGGGCCTCTCTAATAAAGTGCATGGCCAGGTGAAAGGTGAAATGAATCATAGCATGCCTGCGGCATTCAGTCAACAGCACGGGAAGCTGTGCCAACTGTGAGCCAGCTGGCTTCGCCTACACACTCTTCCCCTCATACAAATGGATGGATTTGATGCTGTTCTAGCTGTGAGTCCAGGCAGTTCTATGATAAAGTGAATTCATGAAGATACTCTTATCTCAAAACCAACAACTCCAGGTATTCACTCCAACATCTAAGAAAGAACTGAAATCTTGGAATATTTTTCACTGGGTAGGCAAGTTTTGGGGATGCTTCAGCTAATCATGGAGGCACCTTGAGGTCAAATACAAAGGGGTGATGCCCCAGACCTCTTTCTAATCTGTCAAACTTCTGAATCTGGAAAATCCAGCGATGCTAATCCATGGGCTCAGTAATCTGAAGGGATTTGGGGAACTTGAGAATCAGCAGCCATTATTTTTAAGTGTTTCATTGTCTTCCTTCTTTCAGGCAAAATAGAATAACTAATGGAAACACAAGTCTTTCCACCTCATCAAATCCAACTCATAAATAGAAATTATTTGGTATTCTAGCCCTAAAGATTTGGGATTCCTGAGACATTTGGATAACCCTAATGTCTGATTAATATAGCCTATGGCAACCTATAATCAGGTCAGTTGAAGCTATATTAAACTGCACTGATACTGTCATCCCCCAAATTTACAAGTTTTCCATAGACTTGTGTATAGACATAATCCTTTAAACTATTTGCTCATTACAAAAGATTATAACCATGATTTTATGACATAAAAAGAAATTTGAGTTTTGGTGTATGGTGTAGTAACCTCACCTTTATAACAGCTGATTATTAATTTGCATGTAGAAAAATCAGACTAACTGGAATCTTCCAGGTTCCATGAGAATAAGTATGGGCAAAGTATCTTTCTCAGCTATAAATCGGTTCTTCATTAGACTTTCTCTTCCTCCAACTCAAAGACAAATATCCTAATAAACAAATTCCTGTGTCAATATTTTTATAATTTTTAACACATTTAGCAGCAGAATAACTAAATGGATTTAAGACTTCATTGAAAATTATTGTCAAAAATCTGTAAGAATAAATCATGTTTGCTTCATTTTCTAAAGCTCAGGTCCATAATACATGGTATTCTAATTAACCTATATGATCAAGCCAGCCCAAAGAAACTTGCCCCAGACTTGATGAGGAAATTGAATTCCAGTTAAGGTTCTCTTTTCCAGAGACCTCTTTGCATGGCAGAGAATTGAGTAGTAGCAGGAGGAATAGTTTGGATATGGAGGGAGTGAGTTCAGTAAGTTTTACTTGGAGCCCAGGGAATTTGTTCTCTGGGTCTTTCATGTGTAATGATGGAATGGGGCTGGGTCAAGGCTGCTAGGGCCTTTCACAGAAGGGGAATTCAGAGTGTTCACAGATGGATGGTTATGATATATGAGTAAGGACAGTGGAGAACAGCTGGAATATTATTGCTATCTATCCAGACCCTCAAAAATATATCTGTGACAAAGAAGCCCACTTTTCTCCCAAATAAGAAGAATAGAGAAATGTTGGAGATGGAGATGATTAGTGTGCAAGCTTTCCACTAAAATTTTTCAAAGTTTAACAAGCTTTTTGTGTGTAGCCTTGCAGAAAAAGACATTGTGGTTGATATGGAAAGGCAAACAAGGTTAATGGTGGTCGTATAAATACTCTGGGAGAACAAAAAACAACACAAAAAATTAAGCAAGTTTCAAACAGGTCTCAATATTCTCATCATAGGAGGTGAATAATAAAGGATATACTTAAAAATCAGGAATTCAGATACACTTTAAATCACTCTCAAAAGTTAATGCCTCAATGGTGTTAGCTCCCTAACTTAACGATGCCGATTTTCCTGTAAAACTTCTAGAATTTTCTTTTTATCTTTAACATTAGGAGAAATAACATATTTATAGGCTTGCACTTTTAACTTATTTAGACCTGGTTTCAGAAGAGAAGACAAATCATCTCTCCCCCTACCCAGGGTTTTGATCAAGGCCCATAATTCAAAAACAGCCTTTGTTCTACTTGTTTCTCAGGGCCTTTTAGTACCATGTCTGGCTAGTGACTGGATGACTTCAGCATGCATTATCCAGCCCCCTGTGTCCTTAAAGCCATCTTAGACTGGGTTAGGCATGTAGTTATACAGCTGCTGGTTTCCACTGCAGGAAGTGGGTACGTTTAGGGGGAGGACTAAAGTGAGGTGCATGTCTAATTTCTTTACTAGGTTGTAAACAACTTTGAGATATTTCAGGACAAAAGATAGTATTTAAAGGTAAGATATTATGAAGAGTGGCAATAATAGTAATGACAGTAATTAGTGTTATAATAAAATACAAAGGAAATGAGAAAAATGTATCTTTAATAATCTGAAGTTAACTTGACAAACCAAACAAAATAAATAAGTGAAATCAGCTTTTTGCTTGTTCTTTGGAATTGATAATGACTTGCCCACTGTTTATATCTAGGACTTTTGCAGGAGTTCTGTGAAAGCTACCACATGAGACAAAGGAATAAAATATATATATATGTGTATATATATATATATGGTTCCTGTATTTCTTCAGTACATTGAATCTAGCTTCAGCATTTATTGAAAAGAAATACAACTTGTCAGGGTACAGTGTGTAAACCTACAGGCTGTCAATTGACAAGAAAAAAAAAGTACTTTTTCTCTTTTGGCCATTCTTCCTCTTTTTATGAGGGGACAAAAGAAGATGCTGTGTTGGCAAGAATTTTAAGGGCACATGGGTTATATCTGATCACCTTTCCTTGCAGGTACTTCTAACTAAAGTGAGATTTGGAAAATATAGATTCTCTTTGGTGATACACAGATAATGAACTAGCAAACAGAGCTTTTAAATCTAGAGGTGTGTCCAGAAGGTCATGTAGGTTCCCAGGTGTTCGTGGCCTCAAAGGCGGAAACTGCCCTACAGAAATATTCTCAAAGGATGGTGAAGATAAGTTAATAATAACAATGTGTGTTTACCATATATGGAGGGGCCTTTCAAAGCCCCAAGTTCTCTTCCTCTGACACATATGCATTTATGTGTGTGAGTGTGTGTTGTTCCTCTCGTCCATGTGACCAGATGCTCCAGTAGATATTAACAACAGGAAATGCAAGGTGTGAGTGTCCAGAGTGGGTGGTGCTGGCATTGGACAGAGCAAAGCTTTGAGAAGCAGGAAACTCTTCCAGGAAGTAGGAGGCTGGGAAATGCTTGTGTCTTCGCTGTTTTGTTTGTAAAGGGCTGTCTTGAGACATCCAACGGTTGGAGTTTTCTCTTGAAGGAGGAAGTAGGCTTTAGACAAAGCAAGGATTGATTTGTGGTATGCTCTTGCTTCAGAAAGGAATTAGAAATTATTTTCTTCTCAGGCAGGAATGATTTGGCTCACAGTGAAATGTACACCACAGATAAGGTGATGAAGTTGGATCTGCTGTTTTTATTGTATTGGGAGTTTCCTCTCAGCTTTAGATAGGGGTTTCTGTGGGTTATAGAGCTTGAAGAGAATTACCAAGAGACTAGAGATCAGTATACCTATTATATTTACTAATTTATTCATTTATTCATAGAACAAACATGTATTTAATACTTAATATAAAATGGTCAGCGTGTTACTTCAAAATTATATAGAAGTATGAATAATTCTGAATCATTTTCTATTTGAAATTTGCTAAGATTGTGACACTGTGACATATGAAGGAATTAGATTTTAGAAATAAAGAACATTTGTCGCTAATCTTTTTCAGTAACTTTTGTATTCCCATTAATATATTATGTACCTTTATATACAATTATGTGCTACATAATGGCACTTTGGTCAATGATAGTCTGCATCTATGACTGCGGTCCCACAAAATTAAAATGGAGTTTAAAAATTTGAGGGAAGCCATAGCTGTTGTAATGTCGTAGCACAACGCATTACTCACTTGGCTGCAGTGATGTTGGTGTAAACAAAGCTACTGCACTGTCAGTCACACAAATGTAGAACACATACAATTATGTGCAGTACATAATACTAGATAATGATGATAAACAACTACGTTGCTGGTTTACATATTTACTATGTCATATTATTATTGTTATTTTATAACAATATTCCCTGTATACTCCTTCTACTTACAGAAAAATAAAAGTTAACTGTAAAACAGCCTCAGGCTGGTTCTTCAGGAGGTATCTAGAAGAGGGCATTGTTCTCATAGGAGATGACAGCTCCATGTGTGTTATTGCCCCAAGGACCTTCCAGTGGGACAAGATGTAGAGGTGGACTAGTTCAACCCTTGTGGAAGTCAGTGTGGCGATTCCTCAGGGATCTAGAACTAGAAATTCCATTTGACCCAGCCATCCCATTACTGGGTATATACCCAAAGGACTATAAATCATGCTGCTATAAAGACACATGCACACGTATGTTTATTGCGGCATTATTCACAATAGCAAAGACTTGGAACCAACCCAAATGTCCAACAATGATAGACTGGATTAAGAAAATGTGGCACATATACACCATGGAATACTATGCAGCCATCAAAAATGATGAGTTCATGTCCTTTGTAGGGACATGGATGAAATTGGAAATCATCATTCTCAGTAAACTATCACAAGAACAAAAAACCAAACACCACATATTCTCACTCGTAGGTGGGAACTGAACAATGCGAACACATGGACACAGGAAGGGGAACATCACACTTCGGGGACTGTTGTGGGGTGTGGGGAGGGGGGAGGGATAGCATTGGGAGATATACCTAATGCTAGATGACGAGTTGGTGGGTGCAGCGCACCAGCATGGCACATGTATACATATGTAACTTACCTGCACGTTGTGCACATGTATCATAGAGCCTAAAGTATAATAATAATAATAATAATAAAAATTAAAAAAAAAAAAAAAAAAAAGATGTAGAGGTGGAAGACAGGGATACCGAAGATCCTGACCCTGTGTAGGCCTAGGCTAATGTGTGTTTGTGTCTTAGTTTTTAACACAAAGTTTAACAAGCAAAAAAAAAAAAAAAAAAAAGAAATTTAAAATCTAAAAAGCTTATAAAATAAATATACAAAGGAAGAACATAGTTTTGTGTTTGTGTTTTAAGCTAAGTGATATTACAAAAATGTCAAAAAGTTAAATAATTGAAAAGTTTAGAAAGTAAAAAGTTAGTTAGCTAAGATTAATTTATTATTGAAGAAAGAAAAAGTATTTTTTTAATAAATTTAGTGTGGCCTAAGTGTTTATAAGGTCTATAGTAGTATACAGTAATGTTTTAGGCCTTTCCATTCACTCACCACTCACTCACTCACTCAGCCAGAGCAACTTCCAGTCCTGCAAGCTCCATTCATAGTCAATGTTCTGTGTAGGTATACCACTTTTGATCTTTTTTTTAAAGCCATATTTTTACTATACCTTTTCTATGTTTAAATATGTTTAGATATACTAATACTTACCATTGTGCTATAATTGCCTACAGTATTCAGTACATAACATGCTGTACAGGGTTGTAACCCAGGAGTAATAAGCTATACCATACAGCCTACGTGTGTAGTAGGCTGTGCCATCTAGGTTTGTGTAAGTACACTCTACGATGTTTGCATAATAATGAAATCACCTAATGGTGCATTTCTCAGAACATTTCTCTGTTGTCAAGTGACACATGATTGTCTATGATCTCCTTTAATCTTCCTTTAATCCTCATCCAGTAGCGGTAACTACTACTATCCTTATTTTAGAGATGAAGAAAAGAGGCTTATAGAGGTTGTTTCACTTTGTTAGAGCTGCCGTAATAAAATACCATTAACTGGGTGGCTTAAAATACAGACATTTATTTTCTCAAAGTTCTGGAGGCTGGAAGCCCCATGTCAAGACATTGGCACAGTTGGCTTCTTCTGAGGTCTCTCTCTTTGACCTGTGTATCTGTGTCAAAGTTTTCCCTGTGTATCTGTGTCCAAGTTTCCTCTTTCTACTAGGACACCAGTCATAATGGAGTGGATCTATCCTAGTTACCTCGTTTAACCTTAATCACCTCTTTAAAGGCCCTCTCTCCAAATACAGTCATATTCTAAGGTTTTGGGGATTAGGACTTCAACATATGATTTTTTTTTTTTTTTTTTGGTTGCGGGTTGTGGCGCAGTTCAGTTCATAACAGGTTAAAATGTTTCAAGATCACATACAGGGTAAGACAAGGGTAAGCCAGGACATGCAATTCCCTCCTTCCCTCTTCATAAGCCTTAGAGTGACCTTAAATAATAGTGCTTGCCCTGTTTCCCTGGCTAGTCTTTATTGTACACCTGTTATGTGCCAGGCACTGCTGCAAATGCTGAGGGTAGAGAGCTCCTTCCCTTATGGAGATTGCTATGTTGTGGACGAGCCAGACAAGTAGTAAGTTAGCAAACACGCATGTGAGGCAACTCCATAACTACAGTAAGTACCATACAGGAAATAAATAGGACAATGTAACAAAACATGACTAGGTGGGGTGAGGAGATGGGAGGCCACTTTGGAGAAGGAGAGTCCCAAAAGTCTTCTCTAGAAAGGTAATCTTGAACTGGAAACCTAGGAGAGGGGAAGGTGCCAGCCCTGTGTCAAGGGTGGGGAAAAGTTTTCCTGCAGAGGGGAGGGAAAAATGCAAAGGCCCTGCATAGGGACAGAGCAGGCCTGGTTGTGTGAGAAGACCTGTGCTATGTAGGTGACTTTCCATGCTGCCCAGCAGAGGCATTATTGACAGCAAACTTAGAAAGCAGAGTTGACCACTGTAGTTTAAGAAGCTGTGAAGCCCTGGGTTCTAATCTCAACTTCAGCCCCTACTAGCTGTGAAACCTGAAAGGGCACTATCTGTGTCTGAGCCTCAGCTTCCTCAAGAGAGAGGAGGGGAATATGGGTAGAGCAACACACAGTATCCACCTGCCTTGGCCTCGAGCTCATCGTGATGCACATATGAGATGATATGCATGACAGTGCTTTTCAGACTGAAAATAAAGTGTCACAGAGAAGACCTGGAGTCATTGTTTCAACATGTCTGTCTGTCTGTCTATCTATCTATCTATCTATCCATCTATGTGTCTGTCTGTCCATCCATCCATCCATCAATCCATCCATCCTTCCATCCATCCAATCTATCTAGCTACCTAGCTACCTATTTTTCCCCCAACTTTTACCTAAATGTAATCAAAACTCAAGTAGAACTCAAAGCATTCTACTTTATGAAGTGATTGAAATCATTTGTCATGGCAAAATTATATGAAGTTAAGTAGGTCATTTCCTTTCACTCATTAAACAACTCAAAGTGAAATTAGTTATTTTTGTTCATAGAGAGGCTCACGGAGTGTGTTGCATATTCCCTTTGAGAACTCAAGCATGAGCGGGTGTGCCCTGACTGGCCAGCAAGTGGGGGTAGGGGGGAGGTGGAGGTGGCTGTTTAGGGCTTCATTTACAGGAAGGTCCACAGAGTCCTAAGAGAGTAGCATTAAAGGATAACTCTAGGTTGACATCCACACCTCCACATTTTATAGCTAAGACCCCCAAGATACAGGGAAACGTTCTCATTCTTGATGATCTGGGCACTCCTTTATCATAATGAGGAATAAACCACTCAGAGGAGAGAAAGCAGCAGGTGCACAATCATTAAATCCTTCCTGTCTCCATGCCTTTGCACACGCCGTTTCCTCTCTTTAGAATGCTCTCTCCCAAGTCATTCACGTGCTGGTTCCTTCTCATCAGTCCTTCCCTAACGCAAATGGAATTCATCAGGGAAGCCTTTCTTCACCACCCCGTTCATCCTTCCTCCTCACCAAAATCACTTTCTATCCTTTCCTCTTTTTCTGTTTGCCTTTACAGCATTTATCATTACAAATGTGTCTCAAATATTTATTTAACTTTTTTTTTACTGTCTTACCCAAACCAGACAACAAATTCTATGGGAGCAGGGAAACTACCAAGTTAATCACTGCATCCCATTGTCTGAATCAAAGATGTTGGTCATTACGTCGCCTGTGAATCAATGAAGGGATGACTACTTTTAGGTAAAGCTGGGTCCTGGGGAAGGGGTTAATTCTGTGAACAGTACATTTTTACTTAAATTCTGTTCTAGCCTTGGGTCCCAGGGAGTTGGTTTCCAGGAGAAAAGAGATACAGATTTGCTGTAGGAAAGCTAATTAATTGTAGACGAAAGCCTACAATTGTAGAAGAAATCTCAACCTCTCCAAGTCTCAGTCTCAGCAAAAAAAGACTGGAAATAATAATAGTAACTTGCAGGATTGTTGGAAAGATTAGTGAAGTAATGTTTTCAAAGCACATGGCACGAAGATCAATAAACAGTGTCAGTTATTGTTAACTGAGTCATTAAAAGGGCAAGGCACTCTGTCTTTTGACCTAATAGAAGTTTTATGTAAGTGTGAAAAGCCAAGAGCCATGCTAAAACCTTAATGCAAAGAGCTAGTGGGTCTTATCCATCTGGAAAATCTGGACCAGGCTTCCATAGAGCTGGCATTGGAGGTCCTTCCTGACTCTATTGGCCTGCCTTAGAACACAATGAATCCTGCACCTGAGGACCACAAGGACTCTTTTCTCAGCAGATGCATCTTCATACTGATGCAAGTTTCTCAATTTTCAGAAAAGTTATTGAAATCCTTTAATATGTAATTACTTAATACTAGTGTCATGGGAAGAGGGCTTTGAAAGAGCCCACAGGCTTATTTCAGCAGCATCAGTCACCTTGCATGCCAAGCCATTGTGACATTTCTTAGCTGTAACTTAAGGGAAGGCAAAGATTCACAATGCTTCTTGAGTTGGCTTATGCTGATTTCAGCAGGCTCACGAGCAGCAGCGCCCACAGGAAGGATGTGTACAGGATATGTGCAGGTGTTCCTCACGCTCTATTCTTATGACATGTTTTGCTGAGTGATGACAAGTCATCATTTTCCCATGAGCGGCCACCTTCTCTTTCCTCAAACTTCTGAATCATAAAAGGCTCAGGGCTATTTTCTCAGCTTGAGCAACGGCCAAGGAAAGACAGAGTGCCACAAGCATCCTTTCTCATTTCCTCTTTTTTTCCTGAACAATCCCAAGGAGAAACCCTGGGAGCCAAGTTTACAAGAGTAAATACAAGGAGGACAAAGATATTCTTTACAACTAAGTGCACACCAGGAGAATGTTTAAAGCAGTTCTTGCATGTCAGTTCTGTAACATCTCAGTCTGTCTTGATTGCCCACTCTCCCTTAGAGGCCATGGGCTCTTCTGGAGGGCTGTGGGTTCCTTCACTTCAGGAGCTTTCGAGACAGCCTCTTCCTTACCCGCTACCATCCTGTAGGAGGTCCTGTGGAGGATGACAAATGATGCTTTTCTTTACCTTAGAGCACTTTAATAAGAACAGAAAAACTAAGCTGATTTTCCAAATTTCCCTCTGAAAGTAAACAGATTGGAGCCAAAAATATCTGGGTCCCCTATCCAACATCCCAAATCTTCATTGTTCTGCTCATGAATTTCTTCCAACCAAAGGCACTCCTGGCCTTCCTTCCTGCATGCAGTCTTGGAAGCAAATGTTACATTGCCACTTCCTTTTCTTAAACATGTCACTCACTATATATCATCCCTCAAATTAAGTCAAATATAATAATTTGGCTAACAGCTTCCTCATAATATAGGCCCTCCCTCTCTTTTATAGTCTACTTTTTCTCCTTACATCCCAACCATAGAACTGGTCACATTTTCTGTTTCTAACCCTTGCACGCACTACTACTAACACCTAAGGCAGTGATTCTCAACTGCGAAGAATCATTTGAGACACCTGTGTCCCTGACAAACTGCTTGGGAATCTCTGGGGTAGACTGAAAGTTTCCCAGGTTTAAAACCCAGCCTGTATCAAGAGTCACCAGCTCAGGTTCTCACCCTTGGCTGCACGTTAAATTCACCTGGAAACATTTAAAATCCCAATGCTCGCTTACGTTCAAAGCCATTACGTTGGAATCTCTAAGCATGGGACTCAAGCATCAGTACTTTTTTTAAAGTTCTCTAGGTGCTTCCAATTTTAAAAAGCACTGGCCTCAAGGGTTCTCTCCCACAGTCTCTGGATACCTTTTATTTATTCTTAGACCTCACCTAGATGGAACTTTCTGAGAAGGCTTTACTGACCCAGGTGCTCACTTGAGTGCTTATACAATGTCTTTAGGCCATGACAACTTGACATAATTCCCTGTTTATTTATCTGTGTCCCCATCAGCTCTTGAGGGCAGAGACTGTATGGTGCCCTTTAGATCCTTTAGAGCCCAAGGCAGGGAGTATCAGGCAATAAATGAGCATCCTTGAGCAGCGTCTCCTCTGTACCAGGCCCTATGCCTGAAGCGCCAGACGGTTTCTGTCCTCATGAGTTTCCAATGCTCTCCTAAAATCCCCTATTCTTCCATCCTTTCAAAAAAGAACATATAGCAGCAATTTACCAACCAATTTCTTTGCCCCAGAGACGTGGTATAATGCCCAGGAGATAGAGCATAACCCCACCCAGCTCCTAGTTTTACAAGGAAATCATCCAACAGGAGAGAGAGAAACTCCCAGAGAATATTTCTGACCCTAAGAACACTGTTCTCATCTTGTTAGGTCCCAAATAAAAAACTGAAAATGTAAAGACACCAGTAAGGATGGCAAATGCATGAAGGATAATTTTCAGAACAGATTCTGGATACATCTGTTTCTATTTCAATTATTATTACGAACATAAGCAGGCTTCAGCTGGAGGGTTCTAAATGCAACCTGTGAGAAGTTGACTTGGGAAGCAACCAACAACATTGTCTATAAAAAAGGAAAGGTACCACACCAACGAGATATTAAGTAAATGAGTATAATAAGAATTGCATATATGTCCTTACTTTTAATCTTTGCAATAAAATGCTATTTCCTAGGCATTGCAGGATCATGACAGATCTGGATTCTGGTACTGACTTTGCCACTAGCTATATAAACTCAGGCAAATTACTTCCCTTCTCTGAACCTCAGTCTTCTGGTCTGTGAAATGTGGACAGTCCAGTTATCCACCTCAGAGGGTTGTAAGAATTATATGAGATTGTTCAAGTAAAATTCTTAGCATAGTGTCTATCCTACAGTAATTTAATAGTAAATGCTTGCTCTTCTCATTATATTTTCTAGGCAAGGGTGGGAAACCCAGAGAAGAATTGCTTTTGGTGGTAAGTGGGCTAAGACAGGGGTAAGAATTCATTGGAGAAGATGATTTCCCCTTCGTGGTGATGGATATTCAGGCTGCAGTCAACCACAGGTTGCACAAGTTTTATTTCCATTATTCACTGAAATTTGGCTCTAAGTTCTTATCATGACCCCCTTAAATGACTTGCCATGAATACTTAACCACAGTTTTCATTTCTTTCATGCTTTATTCTTTCCCTTTTCTTCCCTTTTACATATGAACATGTATGAAGATCAAAACTCTGGAGCTATCATGCCTCACTTAGACAGTAGATCCAAGTACAGGACTCTCAGGTTTCTTCAGCTTCTTATTGTTATTCATGGATCATTGTCCTGGTACAGCAACTATCACTGGATTTCTCACTGATTCACATTTATGGGACTGTTTTTAAATAATGGGAAGTGGATAACCAATTAGGGAATTATTATGGGATAAATGAAATTCCTCAGAGCAGTGAAATATTAAAGTCTGTTTGCTATGATTTTTAAAAGTAACTTCAGTTTCATAGATAGAAATAATTTTTAGATCCCTGCAAATGGTGCTACTGCAGCTATTTAAGTTGAAGTATTTGCTGGTTGTCATTTTGAAGGAAAAATTGGGTGCAGCATGTACCGGGAGAAGAGGGGGTAATGTATGTTTGGAGGGGGAGGAGGTGTATATTTGTATGGGAGTTGGGCAGTTGCTGACTTTGTATGGATAAGAAAATCCATACAAGAATATACCATACTGAGGAAAATTGTCATCTCATGAATTTCCTTAGGCCCACATCCATGGATAGTAACATTAATTCACGTCCAACAAATCCATAGTTTTCCCAAAAGATCAGGAAACTAGACATCTAAAAGGTCATCTTTTCTCTAATTTTTTTCTTAAGTGTTCCTGATGCTGTGTTGATGAGAAATTTGTATTGCAATTTGTTTTCTCTCCTCTAAACACGATCTCCCTAAATATTCCCTACTAGTCTTATATTCATGCTTATGGGAGATAGATAGATAGATAGATAGATAGGTAGATAGATAGATAGATAGATAGATGATTGATAGAGGCAAGAAGTCTAAGATAGAGTGTTCAATTTCCTCAGACCCTCAGATTTCCATGCTATAGTCAGATAATATAACCCCATCATCATTGTTGCTATCACCCCGAGTATTTTGACTGTGCCTTCATAGTGGCCAGTGAAGCCAGGCATGGTGTGTCACAGCAATGTCATACATGAGTGTGCCATCCACATGAATTTTAATTGCTATAGCCAGATTGTGTCCTCTTTTACTGTATCTCTTAGACTTAATGGTGCCCTTAATATTGACCCAATTCAAATAGTTCAACCTTATGCCTGAACTCTTTGGTCACACGAGATCTCTGCTGGGAAAGCCTATCATGAGCAGCTCTGTTTGGTAGAGAGCTTAGAAAAATGTGTCCCTGACATGGAAAATGTAGGCCCAATGGGTTTCGTGCTATAATTACATGTTTCTGGATTTATAAACCAATTCCATGATAAACCAAACATAGTGCCCAGTTGGCAAATTGATGCCCCACTGACTTCAGGTTGGATACCAATACTGGAATTCCAGATTGAAACCTTGCTGCAATGCAGTCAGCCATATGCATAGTCATTTTTCCCACTGATTTTATTGAGGTCTAAGCTCTCCTACATCTTAAACCTGACTAGATATACACTAGGCAGGAGTTTGTTCATTAATAAGTAGGTGAGGGGTTGGAGGAAGAAGTTTTTTTTGCGGCAGATCTGAGTTTCTGAGAACATGTCTACCCTAGTGTTAGGAACTGAATTGTGTCCCTACAAAATTCATATGTTGAAATTCTTACACATGGTACACCACATAACCTGATTCTATTTGGAGACAAGATCTGTAAAGAGATAATTAGGGTTAAATGAGGTTATATGGATGGGGCCTGATTTAATATGGCTGTATTCTTGTAAGAAGAGCGACACCAGGGATGTGTGCACAGAGAAAAAGGCCACGTGGGGACACAGAGAGAAGGTGCCTGTCTGCAAGCTAAAAAGAGAAGCCTCAGAAAAAACTGAACCGGCCAAGAATTTGATCTTAGGCTTCCAGCCTCCAGAACTGTGATAAAATAAATTTATGTCATTTAAGCCACCTAGTTTGTGGGATTCTGTTATGGCAGCCCTAGCAAACTAATACATCTAGAGAAAAAATACGGCAAAGTTAAACCATCTTACTGAAGGTGAAGAAGAAGGTGTCATGTCATTTTTATATTACATTGTTTAGGCTTTTCTTATTTCTAGTCATTGAAATTACTGTAACCATTAAATCTCAAAATATGTTATATTGGTGCTTTTTGTTTTAAGTTTCCTTTAAGGAGGTTTCCATTTGTTTAAGCCGCTTCTTTTGCATGGGTCCATTCAGTGGGCATTTTCTTCTTCACATGTTTCAGGGCATAAGGAAGTGGGTAAGAGAATGAGCTCCACGTCAGACCAACCAAGACTGTCGTGTCCAACACTAACTAGGCTTATGACCACAGAATCTTACTATGTTCTCACAAGTTTTATGACCTTGACCCGTGTGACCTCTATGACTTTTCATAGGCCTTTGTCAGCTCCACATAAATGCCTGTAAAGGGAAATTTAGTACGAAATCTTTAATTTTTTCTCATCCCTCTCCCTGTTCTTCCAGTGACAATACTTTGTCAAGATTCAATTTCCACTTCAGGAGTGCTATCAAAATATTGTTTATAAGCATATATAATTGTACTTGAAAATTAAAGCAGTAGAAAGTTATTTTATGAGGCAGAACATGTGGAGCTAACTGCATATGTTTAATTCTGTATACTCCAGAAGATGGTGGTTTGATAAAATGTCAAATATAAGTTGGGGACTAGGATTTTGCTTAGAGAAAGGAATCATCTGTAATACTCAGTAAAAACCATCTGCCAAGGCATCAGAACTCACACATGGAGGAATAAAATCCTCAAATAAACCATTGCAGAAAGGAACGGCTTCAGGAACCCTTCCACTTCAGGATGCCATCTGGCACACTCTTTCTTTCAGCTTATATGACTTCAAGAGCCTTGGAACTGGTTAGCACTGTCAGAGAAACTTCAAGCATCAACCACAAACATCAAAAGTAAAGGTCTCATGCCTTCTTCTTCTTCATCCTTCAATACTACTTTTTTAATTGTAGTTTGTTGCATAAATGGGTAAAGCAGAGAAGATAGCAGGAATATACAGTCATGTCATTTAAAATATGCTTGTCTTCTCTTTCTTTTTTTATTTTTGCTTTGTTATTTTAAGTGGGCATTTGTCAACTACAAAGACAATAGTAGGAACTTTAATTTGGATTATAACTCAACTCGCATTATAACTCAACAGAGGTGTTGACTTTTCTAAGATTTGGTTTTGTGATCTATAAAAGGGGGATAACAACACTTTGATATTGTAAAGATTCACTGTGGTAGAACACATTTGAGCTCCTAGCCCAGGGCCTGCTCAGTGCTCACAGGTATTAGCTATGACCCTGGTTAGCCTCAGATCTCAAGAGCTACCTGCACAAAGATATTGCACATTGTCTTTCTCTTTGAGGTGTGGCAGTGCTACCTTCGTTGCTCCATCATCAGGTTTCTGAGATTGTTTTTTACATTTATCCACTTATTCTTTTATTTTTTTACATACTTTAAGTTCTGGGGTACATGTACAGAACGTGCAGGTTTGTTACAAAGGTATACATGTGCCATAGTGGTTTGCTGCTCCCATCAACCCACCATCTACATTAGGTATTTGTCCTAATGCTATCCCTCACCTAGCACCCAACCCCCTGACAGGCCCCAGTGTATGTGATTTCCCCTCCCTGTGTCCATGTGTTCTCATTGTTCAACTCCCACTTAGGAGTGAGAATATATGGTGTTTGGTTTTCTGTTCTTGTGATAGTTTGCTGAGAATGATGGTTTCCAGCTTCATCCATGTCCCTGCAAAGGACATGAACTCATCCTTTTTTATGGCTGCATAGTATTCCATGATGTATATGTGCCACATTTTCTTTATCCAGTCTATCACTGATGGGCATTTGAGTTGGTTCCAGGTCTTTACTATTGCGAACAGTGTTGCAATAAACATATGTGTGTATATGTCTTTATAATAGAATGATTTATAATCCTTTGGGTATATACCTAGTAATGGGATGGCTGGGTCAAATGATATTTCTGGTTCTAGATCCTTGAGGAATCACCATGCTGTCTTCCACAATAGTTAAACTAATTTACACTCTCACCAACAGTGTGAAAGAGTTCCTACTTCTCCACACCCTCTCCAGGATCTGTAGTTTCCTGACTTTTTAATGATCACCTTTCTAACTGGAGTGAGATGGTATCTCACTGTGGTTTTGATTTGCATTTCTCTAATGACCAGTGAGATAAGCTTTTTATTCATGTTTGTTGGCTGTGTAAGTGTCTTCTTTTGAGATGTGTATGTTCATATCCTTTGCCTACTTTTTGATGGGATTGTTTGTTTTTTCTGGTAAATTTCTTTAAGTTCCTTGTAGATTCGGGATATTAGCCCTTTGTCAGATGGATAGATTGCAAAAGTTTTCTCCCATTCTGTAGGTTGCCTGTTCACTCTAATGAGAGTTTCTTTTGCTGTGTAGAAACTCTTTAATTAGATCTCGTTTGTCAATTTTGACTTTTGTTGGCACTGCTTTTGGTGTTTTAGTCATGAAGTCTTTGCCCATGCCTATGTCCTGAATGGCATTGCCTAGGTTTTCTTCTAGGGTTTTTATGGTTTTAGGTCTTACGTTTAAGTCTGTAATACATCTTGAGTTAATTTTTGTGTAGGGTGTAAGGAAGGGATCCAGTTTCAGGTTTCTGCATATGGCCAGCCAGTTTGCCCAACACCATTTATTAAAAAGGGAATCCTTTCCCCATTGCTTGTTTTTCTCAGGTTTGTCAAAGGTAAGATAGTTGTAGATGTGTGGTATTATTTCTGAGGTCTCTGTTCTGTTCCATTGGTGTACATATCTGTTTTGGTACCAGTACCATGCCCTTTTGATTACTGTAGCCTTGTAGTACAGTTTGAAGTCAGGTAGCATGATGTCTGCAGCTTTGTTCCTTTTGCTTAGGATTGTCTTGGCTATGCGGGCTCTTTTTTGGTTCCATACGAAGTTTAAAGTAGTTTTTTTCCAATTCTGTGAAGAAAGTCAATGTGAGCTTGATGGGGATAGCATTGAATCTATAAATTACTTTGGGAAGTATGGTCATTTTCATGATATTCATTTTTCCTATCAATGAGCATGGAATGTTTTTCCATTTGTTTATGTCCCCTCTTATTTCTTTCAGTAGCGGTTTTTAGTTCTCCTTGAAGAGGTCCTTCATATCCCTTGTAAGTTGTATTCCTAGGTATTTTATTCTCTTTGTAGTAATTGTGAATGGGAGTTCATTCATGATTTGGCTGTTTGTCTGTTATTGGTGTATAGGAATGCTTGTGATTTTTGTACATTGATTTTGTATCCTGAGAATTTGCTAAAGTTGCTTATCAGCTTAAGGAGATTTTGGGTTGAGACGATGGGGTTTTCTAAATATACAATCATGTCATCTGCAAACAGAAACAATTTTACTTCCTCTCTTCCAATTTGAATACCCTTTATTTCTTTCTATTGCCTGACTGCCCCGGTCAGAACTTCCAATACTATGTGGAATAGGAGTGGTAAGAGAGGACATCCCTGTCTTGTGCCAGTTTTCAAAGGGAATGCTTCCAGTTTTTGCCCATTCAGTATGATATTGGCTGTGGGTTTGTCATAAATAGCTCTTATTATTTTGAGATACGTTCCACTGATACCTAGTTTATTGAGAGTTTTTAGCATGAAGGTATGTTGAATTTTGTCAAAGGCCTTTTCTTCATCTATTGAGATAATCATGTGGTTTTTGTCATTGGTTCTGTTTTTGTGATGGATTACGTTTATTGATTTACATATGTTGAACCAGCCTTGCATCCCAGGGATGAAGCTGACTTCTTCGTGGTAGATAAGCTTTTTGATGTGCTGCTGGATTCAGTTTGCTAGTATTTTATAGAGGATTTTCACATCGATATTCATCAGGGATACTGGCCTGAAATTTTCCTTTCTTTTTTTTTTTTTTTTTTTGGTTATGTCTCTGCTAGGTTTTGGTGTCAGGTTGATGCTGGCCTCATAAAATGAGTTAGGAAGGATTCCCTGTTTTTCTATTGTTTGGAGTAATTTCAGAAGGAATGGTATCAGCTCCCCTTTGTACCTCTGGTAGAATTCAGTTGTGAATCTGTCTGATCCTGGACTTTTTTTGGTTGGTAGGCTATTAATTACTGCCTCAATTTCAGAACTTGTTATTGGTCTATTCAGGGATTTGACTTGTTCCTGGGAGCATGCAGGTGTCCAGGAACTTATCAATTTCTTCTAGATTTTCTAGTTTATTTGCATAGAGGTGTTTATAGTATTCTCTGATGGTAGTTTGTATTTCTGAGGGATCGGTGGTGATATTCTCTTTTTTATCATTTTTTATTGTGTCTATTTGATTCTTCTCTTTCTTCTTTATTAGTCTTGCTAGTGGTCTATCTATTTTGTTGATCTTTTCAAAAAACCAGCTCCTGGATATATTGATTTTTTTGAAGGGTTTTTTGTGTCTCTATCTCCTTCAGTTCTGCTCTGATCTTAGTTATTTCTTGTCTTTCGCTAGCTTTTGAATTTGTTTGCTCTTGCTTCTCTAGTTCTTTTAATTGTGATGTTAGGGTGTCGATTTTATATCTTTCTTGCTTTCTCTTGTGGGCATTTAGTGCTATAAATTTCCCTCTACATATTACTTTAAATGTGTCCCAGAGATTCTGGTATGTTGTGTCTTTGTTCTCATTGGTTTCAAAGAACATCTTTATTTCTGCCTTCATTTACTTATATACCCAGTAGTCATTCAGGAGCAGTTTGTTCAGTTTCCATGTAGTTGTGCCGTTTGTAGTGAATTTCTTAATGCTGAGTTCTAATTTAATTGCACTGTGGTCTGAGAGACTGTTTGTTACTATTTCCATCCTTTTGCATTTGCTGAGGAGTGTTTTACTTCCAATTATGTGGTCAATTTTAGAAAAGGTGTGATGTGGTGCTGAAAAGAATGTATATTCTGTTGATTTGGGGTGGAGAGTTCTGTAGATGTCTATTAGGGCTGCTGGGTCCAGAGCTGAGTTTAAGTCCTGAATATCGTTCTTAATTTTCTGTCTTGTTGATCTGTCTAATATTAACAGTGGGGTGTTAAAGTCTCCCACTATTATTGTGTGGGAGTCTGAGTCTCTTTGTAGGTCTCTAAGAACTTGCTTTCTAAATCTGGATGCTCCTATATTAGATGCACAAATATTTAGGATAGTTAACTCTTCTTGTTTCATTGATCCCTTTACTATTATGTAATGCCCTTCTTTATCTCTTTTGATCTTTATTGGTTTAAAGTCTGTTTTACCAGAGACTAGAAAAAAAACCCTGCTATTTTTTTGCTTTCCATTTGCTTGGTAAATATTTCCTCCATCCCTTTATTTTGAGCCTATGTGTGTCTTTGCACATGAGATGGGTCTCCTGAATACAGAACATCAATGGTTCTTAACTCCTTATTCAATTTGCCAGTCTGTGTCTTTTAATTGGGGCATTTAGCCCATTTACATTTAAGATTAATATTGTTATGTGTGAATTTGATCCTGTCATTATGATGATAGCTGGTTATTTTGCTCGTTAGTTGATGCAGTTTTTTCATAACATCTATGGTCTTTTCAATTTGGCATGTTTTTGCAGTGGCTGGTACCAGTTGTTCCTTTCTATGTTTAGTGCTTCCTTCAGGAGCCCTTGTAAGGCAGGCCTGGTGGTGACAAAATCTTTCAGCTTTTGCCTGTCTGCAAAGGATTTTATTTCTCCTTCACTTGTGAAGCTTAGTTTGGCTGGTTATGAAATTCTGGGTTGAAAATTCTTTTCTTTAAGAATGTTGAATATTGGCCCCCACTCTCTTCTGGCTTGTAGGTTTTCTGCAGAGAGATCAGCTGTTAGTCTGATGGGCTTCCCTTTGTGGGTAACCTGACCTTTCTCTCTGGCTGCCCTTAATATTTTTTCCTTCATTTCAACCTTGGTGAATCTGACAATTATGTGTCTTGGGGTTGCTCTTCTTGAGGAGTATCTTTGTGGTGTTCTCTGTATTTCCTGAATTTGAATGTTGGCCTGCCTTACTAGATTGGGGAAGTTCTCCCAGATAATATCCTGCAGAGTGTTTTCCAACTTGGTTCCATTTTCTCATCACTTTCAGCTACACCAATCAAATGTAGATTTGGTTTTTTCACATAGTACCATATTTCTTGGAGGCTTTGTTCATTTCATTTCACTCTTTTTTCTGTAATCTTGTCTTTTTGCTTTATTTCATTGATCTTCAATCTCTGATATCCTTTCTTCCACTTGATCGTTTTGGCTATTGATACTTATGTGTGCTTCATGAAGTTCTCGTGCTTTGTTTTTCAGCTCCATCAGGTCATTCATGTTCTTTGTAACCTAGTTATTCCAGTTAGCAATTCATCTAACCTTTTTTCAAGGTTCTTGGCTTCCTTGCATTGAGTTAGAACATGCTCCTTTATCTTGGAGGAGTTTGTTATTACCCACCTTCCTAAGCCTACTTCTGTCAATTTGTCAAATTCATTCTCCATCCAGTTTTGTTCCCCTGCTGGTGAGGAGTTGTGATCTTTTGGAGGAGAAGAGGCATTCAGGTTTTTGGAATTTTCAGCCTTTTTGCGCTGGTTTCTCCCCATCTTCGTGGATTTATCTACTTTTTGTCTTTGAAGTCGGTGACCTTCAGATGGGGTCTCTGAGTGGACATCTTTTTGTTGATGTTGATACTATTCCTTTCTGTTTGTTAGTTTTCCTTCTAACAGTCAGGCCCCTCTGCTACAGGTCTGCTGGAGTTTGCTGGAGTTTGCTGGAGGTCCACTCCAGACCCTGTTGGCATGGGTGTCACTGGCGGAGGCTGCAGAACAGCAAAGATTGCTGCCTGTTCCTTCTTCTTGATGCTTCATCCCAGAGGGGCACCTGCCAGATGTCAGTCAGAGCTCTGCTGTATGAGGTGTCTGTCAGTCCCTACTGGGAGGTGTCTTCCAGTCAGGATACACAGGGGTCAGGGACCTACTTGAGGAGGCAATCTGTCCCTCATCAGAGCTTGAACTCTATGCTGGGAGATCCACGCTCTCCCCATCTATTCTTATATATATATTCACTGCATGTTACATACTAGGTGGATTAAACATAGGGAATTCTCCTTCTTGTTCTCTTGGGACTTTGATTTCAAAGACTTATAGCAAAACTTCACTTTGGGTCCCAATGTTCTTTCGATGTCTATTTTTCCATGCATTGTATGATGCATTTGGGAAGGTCTACTTGCCAGGAGTGCATCTGTTTTACTTTTACATAGTTCTCAATGTCACCACATTACCACCACTCTAGGTAAGCAGCTCTCCATGTTAGTCACCATGTAATAGGTTTTCTGGGACCACAATACCACTCCTAGAGCAAATTTCAAGTGTGGCTGCAATCCTTTCATCCCTGCTCCAGGCCATAGACATCACAGTTTACAGTTAATTTACCTTTCTAATCTTAAGCACTCCTTTCTTCTGCCATCACCTCAGGTATTTTTTTAAAAAGGAGGGCCTTCCCTCAGCAGAAGCCCTATCTTCCTATTTTAATTTCTCTCCTCAGTGTTTGCCCACTTTCCTGAGTTATGGAATTACATTTTTTTTGGCCACATAATCCACCGTAGTCAAGCAAGTTCAGACAATAGAACTTTCTGTGATGACAGAAATACACATACATACACAAAGATATGCACATATATGCACAGCATATATGTAAATATATGTGTGTGTGTATACTGCCTACCAGCCATGTGGCTATTGATTATTTGAAATGTAGCTATTGAAACAAAGCATATTTTAAGTTTTAGTTTAAATTTAAATAACCACACGTATTACTCTGTTGAACAACCTGCTCTAATACATATGATATTATTGCAAGAAACAACTAGATTCTAGTCAGGGACTCTCATAGTTACATGTGACCCAGATGCCTTCAGTCAGACTTAGCACCAGCATATCACCTTTTCCCTTGGAGGGGAGAGCTGAAGTAGAAAGTGGACAACTTTACTCCTAGTTGTCCTTCCCTTTATTTCCTCATTAGACTAATAACTGTTACTCATTGCATTTTGCTAGGGACAAATATGCATATATTAACTAAAATATTCACAACAGTGCAGAAATACAGTAATTATCCATATTTTACAGATGAGTCTCAGAAGAATGAAGTAAGTTGCTTGACACTGCAAAGTTAATAAGCCACAGACTTGAGATTTAAACCAAGGTCTGCTTTAGAGATATCTCATCTTCTCACTGTCACTGCTCTCCAGCATGTGACACACATCCATCTTCGGGATTATTTGTCATCATTGCAGATTCAAAACACTGCCTGATACTCAACTATCTTGGCTTCCTGGACTGATTTGTTCTCTTTCTTTCCACAGCCTTTTCTCTGCTTCATATTTTTCTTTCCTAGATTTGTTTTTCCTCTTATATTTTTCTCCTAAAAGGCCACCATCCCCTCAGTTTTCCTGATTTTACTGCCCTGCTCCCGTATCCAGCTTGCACTCTAGGGGTTAAGCTGTTCTGATCACATTGCATTTCCTTACCGTGTTTCCTATATGACTAAGCAATGTGCAGCTGAGTTTTCAATGCAGTTCCATAGATTCCTGACTTATTTTTCCAAGTCCATATTTATACTTGAACATGGATAATTTCAGCTGTCATTATAGCCTCTTGTAAACTCACTAGTACACATCTGAGGAGATGGGATGCTCTTTCAAAGAGCCAGGTCTTTTTTTGCCATCAGTTTGTAGGGGCCTTATAAAAACAATCCAATGGCTATATTTCCTCAGTTCATCCTCCCAACCCCTAGATGTGTTACTATTTCTCATTTTGCTAGTGAAGAAGCAGAAGCTTACAATGATTTTGCAATTTGCAGCAACCATATGAGAAATCAGAAGGGACTCAAAAAATAGAAGCTGTGCAACCTAAGGGTAAGGCACAATTCCCAAAGGTAGTAAAGAGTAACCTCTTCCTAACAAACTCGGTGGCATTTATTTGCAAGCAGTTCTCGAAAATAAAAATAGGCAAAACTGGAAATACTATTTCAGACCACACATCCAGATTGCTTCTCAAAATGACCTAATTGGAAATTTCTCAAGGCCGAAGTAGTCCATCTCCCCAGGCATACAATTTGCTGAGGGCAAGGAGTTAAAGGTAGCTACAGCAGCAGAGTAGGACTCTTTGTAATTGTGGATGGATTTATGACAATACTCTGATAGCAACATAAAACCAGTATTTCCAAGCATGAGTCAACTTAGTGTTCTAGTAACTTGAGTAGTACACGATGGCCAGTAAATGCTCTGTAAATGGAACTGCAAAACATTTGATTTAAGCCAATTCACTTATCTTATGGAACTGCTGAGAGGTCTCCGTGGGCATTTATTTCAGACAGCCCTTCCTTTGAAGGACTGGAGCTATCTTCCTGAGTCAAAGAGTACTTTAGAGCATGGGAAGTCACAACATTATCCTCCAAGGCTTCTTTACTGTTTATGTAAAGCAAACTTCCATTTTACCAGATTCTTTAAATGAAACTCCTTTTATGTCTTCATTGGATTTTTTATTCACCTTCTTGCAAGATCATCAGTAGATATTCCATATGGGAGACATTGTCCATTTTTGAAAGGCGGCAAGAACAATGTTGTATAACTGTAGGTTCAAGAATTTTTCTCAGCATAACTTATCACTATTCATGAAGAAAATTTAGAAGGACATAGAAGGACGTTGCTATACCCAGCATTAATATCCAGGTCAGCTAGTTTAAAAAAAAATGAAAAGAGACCAAGTGGATCAGTGATGGGAACAACATGTGAAGGTTTTTAAAAACAATATTAGTAAAAACATAAACAGAGAGCAGTAAATCACTGTATTAGTTTCTAAGGCCTGTCGTTACAAATTACTGCAAACTGAGTTGCTTAAAACAGAAGTTTATTCTCTCACAGTTCTGGAGACTAGAATTCCAAAATCACAGTCAGCAGGGTTCGTTCCTTCTGAAATTTCCAGGGAAAAATCTGTCCTGTGCCTCTGTTCTGGCTTCTGGTGGTTACCAGTGAGCCTTGACATTCCTGGCACTATTCCAATCTCTCCCTCACCATGATCCCTAAACATGATGCCAGTTCACAGTGACAGTCATCAAATGGCCTTCTTCCCATGTGTCTTCACATGACCATCTTCGAAGGACACCAGACATTGGACTTAGGACCTACCCTGATCCAGTATCACCTCATTTTAATTTAACTGATTACATCTGCAAAGACTGTTTTTCCAAATAAGATAACATTTTGCAATTCCAAGTAGAATAAATTTTGAAGATGCTATTCAATCAGTACAATCACTTCAGGAATTATCAGTGTCCCCTTATCTCAGAGCTCTGTAGAGAGCTGACATCATGATCAAGAGTAGTGGGACTGGGAACCTGGAGGCCAGTTTATGCTACAAGCTGCTCTGACTTTGGGTTTGACTTAGTCATTCACACACACTGAGGGGATGAGGGGACTTGGGGAGTTCTGGAGCCCTTAGCATAGATCTGTGAATGAGCTTTAAGGCCTCCGTTAATGTTCTGAAATTGCATGCATGTTGTTGTGTCAGGCGGTCTTATGTTTTCTTCAAAATGGAATTTCCTTGCCTTTTCTGAGGTCCTCCAAGGTGTCTTTGACCCAAGAAGGCTAGTAACAAGTGCACCAAATCATCTATAAAGTCCAGCAAAGAATTCTGATTTCTGGACGTATAGTTGACCTGTGTTGTATCATTTTATGACACATTCAGGGCTTC
Organism: Pongo pygmaeus; assembly: GCF_028885625.2. Classification (NCBI taxonomy): domain Eukaryota; kingdom Metazoa; phylum Chordata; class Mammalia; order Primates; family Hominidae; genus Pongo; species Pongo pygmaeus. The sequence continues at coordinate 63,423,945 of NC_072377.2, forward strand.
TGGATAGCATGTTAAAAGTCTAGCCCTTAAGATTATTTTATTTTGAAATGTTTCTGGCTCATTGATTTCCAATCTGCCTTTCTACATAACCCACAGGTGGATCAGTTTTTACTTGGCTCATGTTTTATGCAATAGGAAATGTAAATGAAACTCAGAACCGAGGTAAACAAGCTAATATCAGCATAAGGGGAAGAGAGAAACACAGGTGAACAGGTTTATGGCTTAATGTGCAGGGTTTGATATCAAAGGACTTGAAAGTGAACTGGTGAAAGGAGAAAAGTAGGGGAGAGGAGGAAACACTGGAGGTTATGCTGTGGGATTTGCAGTTTTATAGCAGGATTCACTTTCCCTCTGTCTGGAATGACACTCACCTGACATTTTAGTGTCTCCCAGAAAATAACAACTTCTTACTTATTAAAAATAATTCCATTTGAGAACCACTCTTATCAGATTACACATCCTCTACTGTGATTTTAAAGGAACACACTCCCTCTGCCCTTCATAGCACCTTTAGTGGATATCCACATATTAGCACAGCCGGCTCTTCAGAAATGATGAGTAGAGTTAGTTCATTCCACAGACCATCTGGCCTCCTTTTAATTCTCCTACCTCTTTTTCTTCATCTGCCCTATCTTTGTTTTTTTCATCTCTTTGAAGCCTCCTCACAAAAGGATGAGTAAGAGGAAGGAAAGTGAATTATCGTCTACTGATCCAGATTGTTGCTTTTCTATTATGTGCAAAAGGTGTGATCGAGAGCACTGATTTTAGCTATAAACATCTTCTCTTGGCCTATTGCCACAGAAAATCGAGTTAAACTTTTTCATGTTATAGTATAGAATTAAAAATTCACCTTTATTTAGTGAAGGCTAAGTTTAAAATAACATGTCTAAGGAAAACGAAAAAAAAAAAACTCTTTATTCATGGTATTTTGTGCTTGTTTTTCCTCATTATTTTAAGCCTAATTTCTACTTCTATAAATGGAATATGTGAAAAATACACCAAATAATAAAACAATTTTTATTAGATTTTTCTACTCTAGTCTGGAGATGTTCCAGTCTCATATGTACTTGACCAGAGTCTATTTCTCTTGCCTATTCTTGAATCTACACTACTTACTGTTCCCCTCAGATAATAACAAAAAGCCCCAGAAAAAGTCCTTCAGAAGTGAGTGCTAAATCTTTTGCCAAGAGTAGACTTTCTGCACATCTTTATTAAATAAAAAAGTAAACCATGGTGTAGCCTGAGCCTCCCAGTGAATGTTGAGTTTATTATTATTTTTTAAAGGTCAATGAAAAGAATGAAAAGCACTGAGCAGGGTTGGAAATGGCGTCCTCAATTATGGTGGCCAGGAAATGAATCCCAGGCAGGCAGGACTTGAAATCTACCAAGAAAACAGCCTTGATCTTTCAAGCTTGAAATACGAGGGCGATGGGTAGGATTGGAAAACTAGAAGAAAAAACTACAACCCGAAAGAATTCCTCACTACCCAGATATCATAGCTAGAGACCACTAAGGGTCAACATGGTCACTGTCAGTCTTATCCCTCTTTTTAAAAAGTTAGGACTAGTAGATGTCAGTTGAAAGCTCAATAACTATATGAATTTAGCCATTTTGAATTTGTCATTTTAGCTTTCTTATGATCAATTTGTCACTTTCCAAATAGCTGAAAATTAGCCAGTTAACTAATTTATTTTAAAATAGGATAGCATTTTGATATAAAAAGATATGCATAAATTTCAATATAGATGTATAATATATGTATATGTGTGTATATATATGTGTATATATGTAGAGAGAGAGAATTTTTTTCTAAGTAGGGTCATAGAGAACACATTACCTCGATGAGAGCTTTCTAAGACAAAATCTTAACCAAGTAAAGCAAAAGCATTGTGAATAATTTCAAGTTCATCGTTTTCAATAGATTTTAATTTTTTTAATACTATATTCAAGTAGAGACAGTTCAATTGAAGTCATTCATAATTAAGCTGTATCCTCTATTATAGTTTTTCTTGTCTCTAAAAAATTGCAATTTAGGGGAAACTGCAATACAAACAGAACTGAGGCTAAGGCTTTACATTTTACCCAGCTAATTTCGTGAATCTTTACCAATTCAGTGATCTCTCTGACAGTAACAAGTTCTAATTTTCTTACCATGCCCTTCCCCTCTTGGATCTAAAAGCTTCAATAAGAGATGAAGCCCATTATGTGAAATATATACTAATATCCTCCAAAGGCATGGAGAGGCTGGGTAGGGTTTTTCCTACCAATTTGAATGTTCAAGTTCAAGTATTAAAATGTAAAAGTTGTTACTATGCCACAAGGAAGGAGTAGTGGCCAAAGTAAATTTCAACCAAGTTCATATCAAAAAGTATTTCCTAAAGTGGAAAGTTTCCCCAAAGGCAGAAGAAAAATTTATTAACAGAACACTTTGAAGGAGAGGGCCCAAAATATAAAGGAAGTCTTTCTTATCCTCACAGCAAATTGGCAATCCGGAAGATAATTTCAATACCCTAGCTTATGTGTGTGACAAAAAAGAAAAACAGAAGCTGATTAAATATTTATCTAGTTACTCTAAATGACCTTGTGTGGTGCTTAAAATAGAATTAATTTTAAAAAATAAATAATTTCTCCTGTTTTTGCTGCAGTATCACACCACAGACCTCCCTTCATTCCACACACATTAATGCTCTGATACCATTTACTTGGGTCTAAGAAATCTTAGACAAAGAAACTGCTTTAGTCATGTCTAGCAAAACTTCTGTTTGTTCTGGAAATTTTACTATTCTGAGAATGGACTTGGCCATTAACTATCAATGCCCCTCAAGATAAAGTGGCATGAGGTAAATGATGGCTTAAATAATTCTCAACATTCGGTGTCGCAAGGCCATAATAAAACTCTTCCTAGTACATATAACTGTGAATGTTAATCAGAGTCTGTCTAGAGACCCAAATAATTTGGTGAAATTCTGAGGCTTGCTAAGACTTGAAACAGCAAGTTAGAATGTGTGGAAATACTTGACCCTATAGGAATTTTGAATTTGAGGATTCTTTGCCGTGCATCACTAGAAGAGGTTTAGTAGCATCCCTGGCCTGTATAGAATACATGTCATGTACACCTCCTTCCCCAAGTTGAGACAACTAAAAATGTCTCCAGACATGGCCAAATGTCCCCTCAGGGACAAAATCATCCCCACTTGAAGAAAAACTGCTTTAAATTATGGCAGACAGGCTAAACAATTCATCTTAAATCCCATTTATTCTTTTCTGCTTCAAGATTTTTCCTAAACACTTTATTCTTTTCCTTTAATACCTGAAAATACGGCAAATCTCTGACAACTTTGTGTTTTTACTGTCTTTATGTTTTATACTATTGGAGAATGAATCCTATAAAAATGCACATCTCATCCTGGCCAACATGGTGAAACTCCGTCTCTACTAAAAATACAAAAAGGAGCTGGGCATGGTGGTGCATGCCTGCAGTCCCAGCTAGTTGGGAGGCTGAGGCAGAAGAATAGCTTGAACCTGCGACACAGAAGTTGCAGTGAGCTGAGATCGTGCCACTGCACTCCAGCCTGGGCGACTCTCTCTTAAAAGAAAAACCACAAACAAAAAAACCCACCTTTCCATCTGGTCCAATGTCCAAGCTGCTCAGCCCTAATCTCTCTACTCTAAAGGGAGGAAAAAAATAAAAATAAAAACAAACAAATAAACAAAAAACAACCCTGCTTCAAAACTGGAGCTCCTTCATTCTTCCGTCTTATCGCCAAGCTGCTTTCTGTGCTGGAGGTCTCCCTAGTAGTGTGGACCCAACCTGCAGCTAGGATTTTTGAGTTCTGCGGTTCCTCTGCTGGAAGGACGTCAATGGCTGCTTTGAGGGGATGTTCCAGCAATTTCTGAAACTAAGCGTAGCGGGGATAGGAAGGAGCTAGGAAGAGATTTAGAGACCCCACCCCCAAACTTGGGACCACCTGAACTCCAACAAAACAATAGGACTTATTGTTTACTAACTATACAGGAAACGTTTTCAATAGTGTTCTGCACACAAACTCTGGCAGGGCCCTGGTTCTAAACATTCCTTAAGCTAAACAAGTCAATTCTCATAAAAATGATCTCATGAACGAATTTTACAGCTTTTTTTCTGAAAAGATTTTTTAATCCCCCAGCTTATTAGAAGGCTGCTCTCGCTATTGTTTCCACTGTCGTTGAATAGATAATGGGCAAAGGAAAGTAAACTAGGTCTCTTTCCTCTTGCTGATCTTGCCATTTCTCCCCTGCATTTACATCAAAAGCTTCTAGGTACAAAGACTAAATCATTATTTGCATTATTAAAAATGAGTAAAGTGCACAGTCTTCTCCACCAAGTTTTGATTCCTAACAGCAGCTTTGACTCTGAATACCACAGTTAATGCTAACGGAGAACACAGATTGCAACAAAGAAATACGAAGTGATAACAGACTAATAATGATAATGCCATAGATATCAATAATTGTAGATTTACTCTGCGCCAAAGATTATGCTAGTTATTATTATTTTTTTATTTTTTTACATTTAATCACATACAGTCCTCATTGCAGCCCTATGAAGTAGGTCTCATCACTCTATTTTGAGAGAAGGAAACTGAGGCTTAGAGAGATTAAGTTCACATATTTTAAGTAGAATTCAAGCTCATTTGTGACTAACATCAAAGCCTGTATTGATAGATATATGATACATAGATAGGCAGGTACATAGATGATAGATGATAGATAGATAGATGGTAGGTAGAGATAGATAGATAGATAGATAGATAGATAGATAGATAGATAGATAGATAGATAAAAGTTGGGTAATCATGATACTACATGATGCTAGGACCCCTCCGCCTGCCAGGAATTCCCTAAACAGAACGCCATGATGCGAAAGTTGGCTCCCAAAGGCCAACTTGGCTACAAAGAGAGACTCTCTTTCTCTACTCAAGGAGGTGTTTCTCATAGTTTGATCCAATGAATACCTGCTTAGTAACTGTCACTGTTGAAGAAGTAGATTCATGAGTCTTATCCCAGGCCTAAAGAATCAGAATATCTGGAATGTGTGGGAAGCTGACCCAAGCATATGCATCTTTTAAAAACTTAGATTATTCTTCTGCCCCGAAAAGCTTGGGAACCACTGACTTATGTGGTCAGAAGTGATCGACTCCCTGGGCTGGGAAGCTCCAATTTTCTCCTCCAGATTTCCTGTATCGCCCTCTCCTCCCTGTCCTATGCCCCATTAGGGAGGATGCATGAATTCCTTCAGCAAGCTCCTTGTCCTTCAGCTTCCAGGTGAGTTTAGGCAATGAGAGGGGTGGGGAGAGGCATTAATGAGAGATCAAAGAAGGGAGAGAAGTGAGGACATGGTCTGTATATCTCAGGCTGTTTCCTATGCAGTCATTGCAGATTGGCTGCCTCACGCTCCCAAAGGTCACAACACCTGACAAAGCGGCCCTCTCAGCATCAGAAAATCTCCATATTCCAGGATCCACACCCTCTTTAAGTGTCATTTAGGTTCTGGGTGAAAAATGCTCCTTTCTGTTACTAGTTTTGGAGTACTGCAGTATTCTCTATTTTTTTTTAAGTCTGCCCACATCTCTGTGAATAGTCTCCTTGCTAAATTCTCTACACACTTCCCCATTTGAAGGTGTCATTTGTTTTCTGGCAGAACTCTGATTGATACCCTTATAAATGTGACTCAAGCATCTGTAATTTTTCTACTTCTTTTGGGTTATTCTTGCTACATTGCACCTATTAGGGACTTGATGCCTGTAAGTTGCTTAATCTGTTCTATTTTTCCAGCTGTGGTGATAATCAAATGAGATGAATATATAACATGCTTTTCATGTGCTTATGATTGTCAGTTAATGTTAGTTCCTGGCCCTCTATTTACAGCACACTCTTCATCTCATCATTCATCATTTAATGTAATTTGATTGGTCTTTAAGGCGTTGCTTACTCTCTCCAGGCCCTGTTTGTTTCTGCCCCTCTTCTTCTCCAGTTGTCCATTAGCTCTTCCCATCAGAGGAACCTTTTGTTCACTGGGTCTTTCCTAGTTGGTTCAATCTTATTGGTATTTACTGTGTTCACTGTAAGAGCTAGTCTATCAGCTCACATGATCTCCAAGAAAGCCATGTCCTTTCTCTCTGTCTGTGCACTAGACTTTCCCACCAACTCCAGACTTACCCTTCTTTACTACGCTGCTCTGATTTGAAGGCATCTCCAGACTTAGAATAAAGAACTTTCCTGAACGAACCTTCAATTCATGGGGGAGTCTATAATCCTTCAGCACCTAGAGATTGCCTCTACAATTTGAAAACTTTCTTTTATCCCCCAGTTATACTTATAAACCCAATAATCTCTCACCGTCTGGAGCTTCAAAACTCTTATTCTGGAATATCACTCTGCAGCTAGCTGTCTTCAAGTTGTCGCCACTGTCCAAATATTTATGTGCAGGTGATGGGCCCTTCTCGGCCTGGCTGCAATATAAAATGAATTCTGTAACCTAAGAACAAAGTTATCCAGGGAGATTAAGTGAATCTGTTCACTTGAGCACCAAACAGGTGCTAGGCATTCTGTTCAGCTCTAAGGTTATTTCTGTCCATACCACATGCAAGAATACAGGCAAGGAGTAAGTCAGGGTCTCTTCACTCAATCGACTTTCATAACTCTTTAAGAATTAACCTGTGAATTTTTGAAGAAGGCAAATAAACTTGTGGAGAATGACAGCCCAGACCCTGTAATTAAATCCCTCTAAGGTTATTCTGTATGTTTTACTAAATGAAGTATAGAAGATTTAGAGTAGGTTATGTTTCTAATAAGGTACTGTTTATGTCTGCTAATCCATCGTGATCCAGCCTGAATTCCATGTTTTAGTTGGAATATGTTATGTACACTAAGGTTCCTGCTTCCTGCCTCAGGATTCTGATTCCTAGGTCTCATAACTTGATTATGATTTCCTTGTTTAAAAGTAGCTTTAAAGTACCTACATGTTGATCAGTTGGTAGTGCCACAGTCTTCCTACAGGGTTTTCCATAAATGTTGACTCCAGTTGCTGGACTTCTCTGCTGCATGCTCTGGGGCTTTCATTCTGTGATCTATGGCAGTTATGTTTTCTTTGGGAACACAGTGTTATTCCACAGTTCCTGTTTCATTTGCTCTTTGTTCTGTGCCTAGTGTCTGGAAAGAAGGTTTAAAATCTTTTGTGGGGAAGACTTGCTTATGCTTAGGGTATAAACTGAGGCTTCATTTGTGCAGATCTCGAGTATACTAGGCACCAATAGCGTAAGACGTAACTGTTTGATTCCTTTGATTCCTTCAACCCACATACACTGAAGGTTACCCACACATGCTATTTATGCGCAGAAAATAATGCTGTTATCTAAAATGTCTAAGATTGCACTTGTCTTGAAAATTATTAGAGCTCTTTGTTTTATACATGAATTTTCATAGTAAGAAACTCAATTTTGAAAGTGAAAAGATTTCTCCAAGGTGGTTATTCCGAAATAACCCACTTTTCACATTTTTTCTTTGGAATAGATTAGGTAGAGCTTTGGAAGGGTAGAGTAGGATGGATATTTATCTTTTTCTTGTCTTTATTTATCTTTTTACTTGTCTTTATTTAGCCTTTTTTTTCCTAAATATATCCCACAGGTGTGGATGAAGGGGCTGGATGGGTACAACCCAAAATTTGTCTGAGAGAATGAGGGAAATAAACCTAGGATTTAAAAAAGATTAAACAGTCCCCAAGCTAAATAATCCATGTGTGGGAAACTCACACATTACTGAAAATCTTAAGCAGGATCAGAGGGTAAAAGAAATAATGCACTCAGTTAAGATAAATTCATTTTCGTCCTAGGAACCTAAGCCTGCAGAGGTTCAAGCAAACACAACTCTAGCCAAACTTTTGATATCAGCATAAACTCTTGACTGTGTAGACAATAAAAACCTGCAGTAAAAACCAGTAGTTTATAAGGTAAGTTTCTTAAATTTATTTCCCAGTGGCTATTCCAAGCTACAGATTTTTAAAAATGCTTTTAGGAAGGTAGAGCACCTCTTCACTCTCAGAGAAAAGCAAAGGAGGAAGATGGATTGCTTTTTTGAAGCATAATACTGAAACTTCCTGGAAGCCATCTGTTTCCAGATTTCTAAAAGATGTTATCTTTCACCTTCAGTGGAGAACTAAACATTATCACCAAGGCTACTGCATCTTCAAATATTTGAAGACAATCGGTGTCTGTCTGTTCTGATTGCATCTGACGCCAAGCCCAGGTTAAATTACAACCATTAAGAGCTGAATAATGTGCCTCAAACAAAATATATTATCTGTACTCCCCAGTGGAAACCTACTGAGTTGTCTTCCCAGATCACAACAATGTCCCTTCCTCTGAGGCCCCCATTGCTGTGCTGCAGAAGTAGAATTCTGATAAGCCTTTCTCCCACCATATGACCCTGCTTCCTGGCCACAACCAATTGTTACATGGGTGGACACTGGACCCAAACTGGACCAATCAGAGAATCACAGTCTCTTCTAAAGTATTGGAATTCATACTGGGAAATATTTCCCTGTATGTATCTGTAATATGCCAATTTGGTGATCATACTTTCTGCCACCTGTACTGGAGAATCAATATGTGTAGACAATTGTGGTAATATCCTAAATGATCTTCCAGAAACTATGGTCTCATCCATCACACTGCTCACCTACTACTTAAATGTGGTACCTTTTGTAAAAACAAATATGATCATATCACCCCATTGCTGAAAATCTGCTGAAAATCTCAAACAGCTATCATATATGAAATCAAATCCAAACCTACAATATGGCTTACTCACGTCTTCATAGCTTCATTTCCACAAATCTTTTAAGCCCCGTATCCCACCAGTCCTGTTGTTTCTCCCATCAGATCTTCTAAATGACCCACAGACACAAATGTACAGTCTAGTCATGTTGAACATCTACTCTTTAAACACACTGAATGCATCCTAACTGCTTGACTTTGCATACCTGCTCTTCTCTCTCCTGAAAGATTCAGTTGCGACTAACCTGAAAAAGGAAGAGCAGGTTTTGGCAAATTGTTGTTCATCCTTCAAGTCCTAGCTCAAATACCATCTCTCCCAGAAGCCCTCCATGTCTCTTGTGTGCTTTCTTACAGTGCTTCACCTCTTTTAGGAAACCCTCTGCCAAGTCCTAGAGGAAAAGCTAGCAGCTCCTCTTTCTTTCTCTCACAGTGCTTTGTTTATGTCTATCTTTCATAGCATTATTAGCATTTACTGTAATTTTTAAAGTCATGTCTGTCTTCCCTTCAAGACTAAGAGTTACTGGAAAACACTGAACACATCTTACATCCCAATGCCAGTGTAGAGACTGGTCTTTTCACTATTAAGTAGCTTGACAGTATAGAAGTCAGGATGCTGTTCTCACCAGCAAGTCTTTGCTTTATATGTCTATCACCTAGTTCTTCCAACTGGCTAATTTATTTAAAAATCACAATAATAGGAATTAAAGAGTTACTTATTATTAGAGAAGTAATTTTTCAGCAGGCTTCTACATAGCCCTCAATAAAATAAATGCTTAAATTGAAATTACTCTTTCTCATATATTTTCAATTTTTAAAAAGTGTATGAGAAGAGGACCAGCTATTGACTTTAGCAGTACAGTACTTCTAAAAATAAGCAACAGCAAAGCAGAAAGTATGGGAGAAAAAAGTGACTTGACTTTAGACTTCAAAAAGGTCAACCTTAAATATGGGTAGTCGCACAACAAGATAGTCCTCTTGTGGTTTGTTTCGTTCAGTTAAGAAGTTCTTTCTGAGAAAATGGGATTAAAATAAAACAAAGTCCACTCTGAAGAGTTTAAAAATAACCTAATATGCTGAGGAAGTGTTTACTTTTATTCCATCTCAGTTCATCTTATCTTTATTTGGAATTTGTGCAGCATCTTTGAAATAAACCACTGAAGATGACCTCATGAAAAAAATGTAAAGTTTTTTTTCTTTTTTTCTTTCCTTTTTTTTTCAAATATGAATAAACCCCTAGCAAGTGTATCTGTGTACTTCCTGTTCACACTGCTTATGTTTATCAGTGCAATTAGTATTGTTTCAGCATGCTTTACTTAGTGGTTCACTTAATTAAGACTCACTTGGGATATTTCTTCCAATATGTTAGGCTTGGGGTCATTAGGGCCACTGCTGTGCCACTTCAGTGATTTCAAGCTAAAATATGCATACCTTAGGAGGTAGTTTTTCCATGGATTACCATGTGAGGACTTGCTATCAGCCTTCCACTCTTTGAAAGTAAAATATAAATGGACCAAATAATCTACTCTCTAAGGTGTGAAACTCAAGATAAAATTTAGGTCACATATATTTTATTATTTAAAAAATATTTTGTCTACCTCTTTAATAGGTATTACTATAAAAGAAAAAATCTATTTAAAGCTTTAAGTAAAACAAAGCATATCAAGGATATATCCACTTAAACATGATTGAAAAGCATAAATGGAATTTCTGCCTTAAAAGAAATATACATCATCTCTTTCTTGCGTCACTGACCATCATAATGACCTCTGTAATAGCCCTTAAGTTTGGTGTCTGAGCTTCCAAGATTGATGCTACCAGTTAATTAACCTCACAGGCTTCTGGGAATCCAGTCAAGTCGACCTTCATGTTATGTACATAAGCACATCTTCCCAGAGATGTCCCAGATCACAACTGATCTAGAAAACTGCTTTAAATACCTACACACACAACACAGAAATTCCTTGACAGTGATGAGCCATTAATACCCAGTAAATTGGTTATTAATAGTGAATATAAATAGCAACTCCCTTCTTGACAGCATTCTAAGCTCTTTGTCAATCCTTGGGAATATCAAAGTGTTCGTCTGCATGTTCTCTGTACTCTGTAATTAAAACATAATGCTATTTTACCCAAATCTTAGACTTTTGGAAAACTATGAATTATGCTGTATTAGTTATCTATTGCTGTGTAATAAATTACTCAAAAACTTAATGCTTAAAACAATAAACATTTCTTATCTCAGTTTCTGTCAATCAGGAATTAGAGAGCAGCTTAGTTGGGTAATTCTGGCCCATGATTGGTGAGTTTGTTGTCATGATGTCTGTGAGAACTTCCGTTATCTGGAGACTGGCCTTGGGCTGCAGAATCAACTTCAAAGATGGCTCACTGACATGGCTGTTCGTTGGAGGATTCAGATCCTAGCCACATGAATCTCTCCATAGGGTATAGGGCACAGGGTAGCTGAGCCCCCTGATAGCAACCTTCTCCAAAAATAAGAATTTCAAAAGGGAGAGCAAGGAGAAAACCACAATGCTTTTTATGCTTTTTATGACTTAGTCTGGAAAGCAATATACTATCACTTTCACGATATTTTATTTGTTGGAAGTAAGTCATTAAGTACAAGCCATACTCAAAGGGAGGTGAATTAGGCTCCACATTTTGAAGGAAGGAGTATCAAATAGTTTGGGACATATTTGAAAGGCACCACACTTGCAAATTTGTCTTCTACAGACAAATGTTAGATGTATATGATGCCCATCAACAGATGTATTAATAGAAATGGAAAATTAAATGGATAAATTGTATGGTGTGTGAATTATTTCTCAATAAGACTGTTAATATTTTTAACAGAAAGAAATGGAGAGTGCACTTTATTAAGAGAGACAATTAAGATCTTTGGAGCCTGTTACGTACCCAGTATTTTACCTAGCATAGTTTATTTAAACTTCAAAACAAACATAAAATAGTGGTGTGCTGGAGCTGGTTCACACTGGCTTGTGAGAGACAACTGTTAGCGTCTCTATAAAGTTCCATGCTTAATAACACCATATTGGAGGTTTAAAGTCGACTATGGTGGGAGTATCATATACTAACGGGGATCACTGATTTGTAGAATTTACCAATTTCTGTTGTATAATTGGCCCTAATTTACAGAGAAGGAAAATTGGAGAATGAGAGGTTTTTAAATTTGTTCTAAAAATTGTCTGGATATTTTTTCTTCCTCCAAGGGGTAGTAAATGAAAAGGCCAGAGTTTGAACCCAGTGTTGAATGCATCTAAAGCTAGCTTTATTTTTGGTATGCATGCTGCCTCTCTAAGAGGATTAATTACTATACATTGCAAATCATCTTCCTTGGCTCCATCATGATATTGCTGTGTTTATGATAACAATGAGGACTAACTACAGCTAATTGGCTGACCATTTAAGGTTGGGAAAGAATTCTATTTAAGTTCAGAGACTGGAAAAAAGACTAGTAAAAATCAAAAACTAAAAGAGCTAACTTCAGTTTAATATTAAGTAGAAAAATGAAGAGAGAGAAGGTAACATAGGGGAGAACTACAGTCTCTTAAATAGGAAATTGTTAGAAATTAGATATATGAAACATCTCTGCATTACCCAGCAGGGTAAGAATATTTTTTACAACACAGAAAACACTGAATCTCCTTTCTCTAATTTGACGTTTATCTCTCAAATACAATATTCACTACCTCTAACCTCAGATAAATACTCTTGAAAAATCATTTTTTATTTACAATTTGGCCCTATTTTGCATATTTAAAACATCTATATTCCACATATACATACAGAGTTATGCAGACTTATTCCCATGCAGGTATCCGTACAAACCCTAATGCACACATCCCCCGAAATGGAAGCTAGCAACGTGCGGAAGAGGAAGAGAGAAGATGAAATTGGCTTCTCTGGAGCAATAGTTTTTCAGCAATAACCCTAATAGCTCAAAAATGATCACATCTAGAGATACTAAATTAAAACACTGTGCCAGAGACTATGGACCTGTGCATTAAGGCACACACATATGAAATCTCACCACCATGCTAGAGATGAAAACATGACAGTTAGGTTACCATGGAGACAGAAGCAGAGACACCAGCTACTAACTCTGAATACCAATTAACATCTAGCACTTCTTTATGTTACTAAAATTGGTTGCCAGGGCAACTCAAAGGATTGGCTCAGGTTATCAAATTAATTACAAACCAAATCTAAAAAAGTCAGATTCTTTAGACTTTTATGAGCCTTAACTTAAATAAATTATTTATGGGGATTCATGCTGGTCTCAAGATGGCAGCTGTTATCTGCCTGTGATTCTTTTTATCATTCCCCAGTACCTCTTTTCTTTCTCTTAAAATATTTCTCAGGCAGAAACTGGTATATATTCCTTAATATTCTCAGTTATGCTTCCAGCAAAAGAAAGCTGAAATGAAACTTCTATATAATAAGTTATTTTAATATGTATTTATTAAAACTTAGGTTATAGCTACACAAAGTAGTTGATCGCTAGATACCTACACTTTATTAAGGAACCCTCTCTGACTATGTGACAGATGCTACATATATCTTATTTAGTAGTTAAAAAATCTGGCCATGTAGATATTAACTGTATTTTTCTGAGAACCAAGTGTCAAACTAAATGGTTAGCTATGAGCAGGAGCTCTCCCGAAGCCTTGCTGTTTTCTGAAGTTTGTAGTGTAAGCAACAGCAGAGACTAGTAGATGAGATCCAGCTTGTCTCATCTAAACACAGAGGCTGCCATTCAATAGCTAGGTAACCTTGAACACGGCATTTAATTTCTCTAATTCAGTGTCCTCATTTACTGAGAGATTTACTGAACATCTGACTCCTTCTCACCAACTCTACTGCAGCTGCCCTGCTTCAAAACACCAGCCTCTTTGCCCTGGATTATTGCAATAGCTTCCCAACTTGTCACCGCAGCTAGAGTGATTCTAATAAAACATAAGTCAGTTCATGATATTTATCCTGTGACTCCAACTTCTTGGAATTGTAGTAAGGTCAAATGAGATATCCCCTATAAGGGACTCAGCACAGTCCCAAACATCCAGTACACATCCATTCACTGGACAGCTATCTACTGAGTGCCTACTATGTGCCTAGTGCTTGGGAGAGAGCAGTGAACAATACCAAGAAATATCCCTGACCCCGAAGAGGTTCCCGGAAAACACAAAATATGTTAGATTGTGTTAAGTGCTAAGAGAAACACTGAAGCGTGGAAGACTTGCATGGAATGGGGACACATGACCACAGAAGACCTCATTGAGAAGATGACATTGAGTAAATACCTGGCAAGTGAGAGAGTGAGCCATGTAAATATGTGGGGAAGGAGCAGCCCAGGGAGAGAGCTCGGTAAGGGGCAAGGCCTTCCATGGAAGCAGGGCCATGTTTCTGTGAGAAGAGTGTCTAATGAGTGGCAGGTCAGAGACATTGTAAAGGGAGATGTGTATCACTTAGGGCCTTGAGGGACACAGCAAGGGCCTTGGCTTTTACTATCAGTGAAATGAAAAGTCAATGGAAATTGCCATGAGTTGCTTGTGTTTTATTAAGACTCTTTTGGCTGCTGGTGACAAGTTAGGAAGCTATTATAATAACACATGGCAAACAGGCTGGTGTGCCATTATATCTGCCCATGTATGTACTCAGTATATACCTGTAATGTTATTTTATTATTATTTTCTTTCATTATTTCTTAAACAATATAGTGTAATGTTATTATGGAGGGCATTTTTGTTTCTCAAAGCTTTCCCTCCAATACACTGCTACATTTCTCCATGAGAGTTAATAAGAAGACTGTTCTCTGTTCCTTAATGAGAAGAATTAAATATTTGTCAACATGAAAGCTTTGAGCATTCAACTGAAAGTTTTTCTTATTTCTTGAACCTTACATAATTCTTCCTGGAGTCTAAGAACTGGTCGTATTCCATACACATACCTGGTTTTAAGTACTTTGTACACATACTGTACAAAATGTAACATGAATGAAAGTCATGATTCAAGCTTTCCAAGTTGAGGTTTTCCTTTGTCTCGGCCACAAGGGCCAAGTAAAAATCAAGACTTTTGTTCTAATAATCATAATAGCAGTTAATGGTGGCATAGCACTTACTTTTTACCAGGCACTCTTCTCAATGCTATAAACCTGTAAACTCATATATAAAATGAAATTTCGAATAGAAAAAGGAAGTCCAAGAACAACATAGGATTATATTTCAAAATATTGCCCTTTTGACAGGCAGTGGAGTGGGGTGGTTAAGAGGATAGGCTCTGAAGTCAGGCTGCCTGGTTTGACTTTCAACTCTATACTTATTAACTGAGTTACCTTGAGTATATGACTGAATCTCTTTGCGCCTCAGTTTCCTCAGTTATAAGGTGAGGATGATGTCAATAGCCTAGCTTACAATAATTCCTATAGAAAAGGGCAATATTTTGAAATATAATTTTGTGTTGTTCTTCTTGGATTTCCTTTATTCCATTTCTAAATTTTCTCTCACTGTTATCATAAGCAGTTCAGGCTGGGAACTAAACTTTTGCATTCCAAAAGCCCAGGCCTTTATGGAAATGTATAAGGTTTTGCAAAGAAGGTTACACTAATTTTTTTTTAAAAAAAAAGAGGATTGCAAAATGGAATGGGGAGGGGTAGAAATGGCTTGGTCATAAGAAATGAGAATAGCACTACTGCTCCTGAATTTAAAAGTGATTCTTCCCCTTGTGGTCGTCGGGAGAAGCACGAAGGTTGAGGTGAGGGGCTGCTGGCTCTCCCTCAGCTCCTGGGAACAGAGAAGACCCCTAGTCTGAAATGGTTATCTGATGTGCCCAGGTTGATGGGAGGGAAGGGATGAAGATGAGGATATTTTTCAAAAGACTTTGGTTTAAAAATTCTGCCAGTAGGATTGTGGCTTAAAATAGAAATTAAGTTGGGTTATTGAAAACAAAAGAATTCATAGTTCTTATAAATCTGAGTTTGTGAGCATGTGAATGAGACAATGTAGATTAGATATCTACCTTAACCTCGGAAAATTCCAATCACAATTCCAACTACTGGTAATTAAGAAATCTAAAATTTGTCTTGCCCAAAGCTTATATAGCATTTCATTGCTCTTCCTGGAGCATGTGAATCTACTAGCAGCATAATAGAGATGACAAATCACACCAGTGTTATGCTGGTGTTGTAGGGCTAACACATATTCCATTTTGTGTTTAAATAGACTTGACTCTGAGGTGCTTTGTAAGTACATTTTATTGTTGAAATAGGCTATAGATAGAAATAACCAAATAACATGAGAGCTTTTTAATTAAAAAATAGTTGTATTTCCATATCATAAAAACTGACTGGATGGATATTTTTAGGCACATACTTTGTTCTAAATTTGGTAGAGAAGGAAATCAAAGACAAGCATGATAGACAAAAATCCTTAAAGTACTTCAAAATCATAAATTGACATGTTAGAGGTTACAGTCATGAATTGCTAGAAATCAAAAACAAAAAGTCCTCTTAATAGGCTATATTAGAAATGAGTAGAAAAGGTATTTTTGCTTTTATGAGAAGTCACCAGAAATATAGCAATGATTAAACTACACAGTTTTGAAAATAAACATGCAGTGTTACTGAGACTGGCAAGATTTCCCATAAGCAGAGTCATTAACTCTGATCTCCTTATGAGGTTAAAAGTCATCATCTGAAAGCTATCTTCCCAAATACTGTAAGAACAATTTTTGATCTGGCCTGCTGAAAGGAGTAAGCAGAAGTCCTAGTTAACGACATATTTTAATAAGTTAATTCTATTGTGCTCTCTATTGATTACCTTTTCAACTCTGAATATCACAGAAGTATTATGCAATCTATTATTGATTCAAATGGAATTCAGGATCCTGGTGTGGGTTCACCATAATGAACAACTATCAAAATGCTGCTGAAGCACTGATAAATAAGAAGCAAGTTTAAGAGAGTGCTGGAGAAGAGAGAATTTATGGGGCATTTCTTAGCATGTGAATATGTTTGACCTCTTGACTGGCAGGATAGGACAATGGCCAAATACACAAACTCTGTGCTCAGACACTCTGGGTTTCTCTCTCAGTTGTGCCGCCTGCTAGCTATATGAGCCCTGACAAATGAGTGAACACTGTGCCTCAGTGCCCCCAGCAGACAGAATAGGCATACTTAATAATATTGATCTCATACAGTTGCCTGAGAATGAAATAAATTATTATATGGTAAGTGTTAAGAACAGAGACTAGCACATAAAAATGCTATGCAAGCATTAAGTATTATTATTGGCCATGAGAAAAATAGAAAATGTAGTCTATACTCTCCTTTTTAAAAACCATGCTATAAATAATCATCCTTGCAAATACTTGAAAAAATAAATAGATAATTGAGTCTGCACTATGTGCCAAGTTATTATAAGCAACACACATATTTTAAATCATTTTATATGGAAACAAGATTTTTAATAAAATAGTTTATTATTAGAGTTCAGAGGGATATAAAGGATATTTCTCCATTGAATTTTTTTGTGTAAA
This sequence comes from Pongo pygmaeus, assembly GCF_028885625.2. Taxonomy (NCBI): domain Eukaryota; kingdom Metazoa; phylum Chordata; class Mammalia; order Primates; family Hominidae; genus Pongo; species Pongo pygmaeus. The sequence continues at coordinate 63,441,305 of NC_072377.2, forward strand.
AAATGACTTATTTTTGGCAGTTATTGAGATAATCAGCTCCTGGGAGATGTAGAAAGTTCCCCCTCATCAACATTGGGATGAAAAGTAACTTTTATGAAGCAACTGAGATGATCTATTCAATTGCCTATGCAGTGTACAACTTGACATTCTTAGTGTCCAAGACTAAAGCTGGCACAGTGTCTTTAGATACCATGAAGGATATTTTAAATACAGGTTAACCAAAGACCAGACTGGATCCTAGCTAATTTAGGGTCAAATCAAGCTAATATAAACATATACCCCAAATCCAAAAGGCATGTCTACTACCCCTTTCTCCCTCCATACAAGAATATCTCTATCTGTTCTTGTATCAGCATAAGTAGCAACTTATGTCACCCTAACTCTGAGATAAATACTAATTAAAGAACATTTTTTATGCTAGTAAACACTTGCCTCTCAAATCAGCTCTTTGAAATGTATTATCACCTGGTTCTATAAAAAGCAAGCTGGGTGAGGTAGCTCCCAGACCTGCTGGGATAAATATTTGCCACTACACTAGTGGATGCTTCTTTTGCATACAAACCCCTTTGTAAATATAGCTCACAATTGTCAGTATGAAGCCCAGGGAAATGAGTTTCTGTGGAGAAAACAGAACTGTTTGCTTATTCCCACAGATCCGGCCATTCTGTGCCCTGCGTTTGCTGGCACGCAGCGACAGCTGGCCATTCCAGGGTGGACAAAAACATTTCCCCCTGGCATGTTCTCTTCACTGGCCTATGTTGAACAGAGGCCAAGTTCATTTATAGCTATTTCAAGGACAGAATTTAAGATTATTTCAAGGGCTCTAACAACATTTGCTTTTCTAAGGCGACATGGCAGGATACCCAGTCTTCGTTGGTTCAAAGATTTAAGCCTATTACCTCTCGACAAGCTGGGCAAATGTTCCTAATTATCAAACACACACTCTTGCCATCTAGGAGCTTTAACAAAACAACTCAAAAACAATGTACACTTTCTCCATTTCCTTCAGTATAAACTTCCTCAGAGGGCTCTCAGGTTTCTTGATAGCAGGAGGAGGTTAAATAAATGTTGAAAACAAACCATTAGACTTGCTGGGCTGGATTTTTGAATGGCCTCCAAATTCCAGCACAGCCTCTTCTTTCTGATGTTCCATTTTTAATCCTAGAATATTAAAGCAGTCGGTAAACATTAACTCACAAATCCCCTGAAAAATCTTTCTGGGTGGTAGATGACTTAGTTCCTAAGCGGGAAAGTATGTTTGCAGGCTTTTCCTCTGGATGTCACGGCAGGTACCTGGCCGTATCCTGTTCAGATGGGATGGGTGCATTTCTGCTTTTCACAGTCTAGCGTTATAACTCAAGTGCCTGGTTTAGGGCTTCCTTCATTGCTGATGCTCACTGTGTCTTTATTGCATGGCTGAAACTCTGCCCATGATTAAATAATCTTTTCTCTTGTTACTTCAATGGTGTCACCTAAAGTCTAAATTAGGAATAGAAGGGTTCAAATTAATTAAGTAAAAAAAGAAAACTGCTCTCTTTTTAAAATTCTTCTGAAAATGAAGATTCATTCCACCACTGAACTCCTGTACAAAGAGAAATGATCAGTCGGTCACACAACGTGAGTCCAGATATATTTTATTGCTCTGTAAATATGTACATCCTAATTTCTCCTTTCTGGAACTGTATTTTAATTCTTATTCTGCATTGGAATAAGAGTTCTAACCTTATTTCTTCAAAACCAGTTGAATAATTTCTAACCAGTTTCTTCTTTATTCCCTAAATGTTTTCTTTTTAGATTTCCTTAACACTTTCTTAGAAATAATGGACACCAGCTGTTTAAAGCTGAGCACTCAAAATGTGTTATTTAAAGCTAGTATGAAGTACTTTTAAATCCATCAGCATTATAAATTATCATAAAAGAGATAAATTGTGAAACCATGCTGGTCATTACATTCTTAACATTATTCCTTTCATTAACATGGTGTTTGGTTGGTGGCCAGGCGTGGCGGCTCACACCTGTAATCCCAGCACTTTGGGGGGCCAAGACCGGCAGATCACAAGATCAGGAGACTGAGACCATCCTGGCTAACACGGTGAAACCCTGTCTCTACTAAAAATACAAAAAAAAAAAAAACCCGGGCATGGTGGAGGGCGCCTGTAGTCCCAGCTACGCGGGAGGCTGAGGCAGGAGAATGAATCACTTGAACCCGGGAGGCGGAGCTTGCAGTGAGCCGAGATTGTGCCACTGCACTCCAGCCTGGGCAACAGAGCGAGACTCCGCCTCAAAAGATAAAAATAAAAATAAATAAATAAAATAAAATGCTGTTTGGTTGTTTTTTTGAACCCCCGGGTTTCAGAGCGCACGATAATTTCCTGCTGTACTATTTTCAGCTTAGGTTAAGGGGGATAAGAAAGAATGTGGAAAATTTAATGGAAAAGACATCTTTTTATACTTCAGCTTCTGGAGCATTGCTTTATATTAGGCGTCAGCAAATGTTTTCTGAAAAGAGCCAAATAGGTCACACCATATGACCATACATATGACCAAATGTGTGTCATACAGTCTCTGTCAAATCCTCCCAACTCTGCCATTGTAGCGTAAAAGTCGTGATAACCTATATATACACCATGGAATACTACTCAGCCACTAAAACGAATGAAATAATGTCTTTGGAAGCAACTTGGATCCAGTTGGGGGCCATTATTCTAAGTGAAATAACACAAGAGTGGAAAACCAACAGTTGTATATTCTCACTTGTAAGTGGGAACTAAGCTGTGAGTATGTAGAGGCACACACAGTGATATAATGGACTTTAGAGACTTAGAGGGGGAAGGTGGGAGGGGGGCTAGGGATAAAAAACTACACATTAGGCACAATGTATACTACTCAAGTGATGGGTGCACCAGAATCTCAAAATTCACTGCTATGTAACTCATTCAGATAACAACAAAAAACCACTGTACTCCAAAAGCTATTGAAACAAAAATAAATAAATAATAAAAATAAAAAATACAATGTAAGCTTCATGAGGGCAAAAAAAAAGTCACCAGAAGCAATACTGCATAAATGGGTGTAGCTATGTTCTAATAAAACTTTATATACAAAAATAGGCCATAGCAAGGATTTGGCTCCCTTAGCCATAGTTTACCAACCATTTTAAAAAATACTCTGCTTCTTGGGTTTTGTGATGTTAAAAGTATACAGTTCATCAGAAAATTAAATTTAAAAAGCTTAGTCTAATAATATGCAGACCCTCTAGTACTGAAGGATATGAACCATACAATGTGAGTCTAGATATGGTATTTTATTGTTAAATAAAGGCAAATCAATTTAAAATAATATGTAATTGGTTTCTATTTTACTCTTCCAACATTTCCCTTCCCTTCCTTTCCCTTCCCTTCTCTCCCCTCCCCTCCCCTCCCCTCCCCTTCCCTTTTGAGACAGAGTCTTGCTCTGTCACCCAGGGCAGAATTCAGTGGCATGATCTCCACTCACTGCAACCTCCACCTCCAGGGGTTCAAGTGACTCTCCTGCCTCAGCCTCCTGAGTAGCTGGGATTACAGGCACATGCCACCATGCTCTGCTAATTTTTTATTTTTAGTAGAGATGGGGTCTCACCATGTTGGCCAGGCTGGTCTCAAACTCCTGACCTCAAGTGATCTGCCTGCCTCGGCTTCCCAAAGTGCTGGGATTACAGGCATGAGCCACTGTGCTCGGCCCTGGAACTATGTTTTCAAAAGTCTATAAACTACATAGATTTACTTTTAAAAAATGGGCAGAAGGTAGGCACAGAGTAAAAATACTTCCCATCCAAAAACATCTTCATTCAAATAGGAACATCGGAGGCGATTTGGTGATTGACATTCAGTCCAGCTCCTAATGAAAGTTGTTAAGGTTCAGCTTCTCACTCCTGCAGCCCTGCTCCTTCATCCCCACCAGCTCTGAAATCAAAGGTGTTGCTAAAAAGGAAGAATGCAAGGAAGGACCACAGGCAAGAGGGCACTGGGCCCAACGCCTGGCCTTGCTCCATGTTCTGGTCCCAAGTAAATTCCTGAGCAGGTGCTTCAGGAGGGGAAATAGCTTCCTGTGAATCTGCTGCTTATCCCGACTCCCTGCAGTGGAAGCCATCAATTGAAAATAATATGTGAATGGTTTCTATTTTACTCTTCAAACATTTGCCTTGCTTTAAGGATTGAACGGATTTCTACACTTGAGAATGTTTAACCTGATTTTGAGATTATCATATTGTTGCCAACACCAAAACATACCTATGTGATTTTACCAAAGATAAGCGATAACACAGTTCACATTATCACCCTAATAAATACTATTAGAAAGTACAGTTTCTAATATTATCTTCCTAGTCTATTGTTCAACTATAATTTAATATTGCAAAAATTTCTACAAACTTAACTTGTCTGATGTTAGGGCAAATATTCTCAAATCATTAATATAACCCCCTTTTTTTTAAATGTATGAGGTCTTGGGCGAGAAAATCCCTGCCCAATATAGAAAATAATATCATCTCAGAGTTTAACTAGCAAAGCACATACAGTTTGTATGATTGACCAACTGTCACAAAGAACTAAGAACTTGTCTCTAAACCTATGTCTCTGCATTCAAGACCTCTGTCAGAATGCTATGGGAATATCTCAGGCTAAAATGAAATTGCATTTTAGTAAGCAGAAACTTAATAAAATGTAATTTACTATATTTGAGGGAAGACTACCCAGTTTATTGATCATCTACCAATCTGTAAAAATTTTATTTCATTTTCATTTGTTGGCACTAGGTGAATGATCCTTTTCCCCACCAAATTCTAACACCAGCAGCTGCAGGGATGAGGGGAAGCCTTGCTATGCCTTCTGAGAGCAGGGTGTGTACATCACCCAGAGAAGGCTGCTGCTAAACACTCATTCAGGGTGGCATTTGCTTGTTTGGATGCCTTAAAGTTCAGGGTCCAGCCTTCAAACTTGAAGTCTGAATTGTTGGCACACACATTGTCTGGAAGCTGGGGATTCACAATAACCACCACTCACAGAGAGCACTGTATTAAACCTTAATGAAAGGGCTGAAGTGTCTAGATTAGCAGGTCAATATATTATTTCCCAGTAGATGAGCTACTTGGGCAGACATGTTTTCATGGGTGTGATGAACTAGAACCAGAAGAAGATAAATTCATTATAAAATAAGAATGTTAAATCGTCTCAGGGTTTCATAATTTTCCATCTTCATAATGGTCACATCTATTGGAAGGGTAGTCCTCTCACTGGCTTGACAGGGTACTACTCACCTAAATAGTGTGCTGGAATAGGCATAGCTTCTCTTTTCCACCACAAATTCCTTACTCTCTCATCCCCTCTCTAACCCAAGATCAACTGAATTAGAATGGAAGTAACCCATAAATCTTCTTGTTTAGGGGATTCTGATACAGACAGACCCCATTTTTGGTGACCCCTGTTCTTTGATGTCAGACAGCCACAAATCAAAATTTTGGATCTATCACTTATAAAAATTAACTTAGGAGAGTTACATAATCGTTCAGTTCCTCCATTTCTCATCTATCAAATAGGTCTGATAATAATTTCCTATCAGGGATGTTGGAAGAAGTAAGACCAATGATATTTGTAAACCCAATGCTGACTAAACACTCAATAGACTAGGTAGCTGTTTACTGTCTTTCCCTAAGTAGGGTGTGATGCAGTTGTTTAAGTCATTGCATGTTAAACCAAATTTCTATTTTAGCCCTGGATCTTGGAGAAAATTTCTTTCTTTCTTTTTTTTTTTGAGACGAAGTCTCACTTTGTTATCTAGCCTGGAGCACAGTGGTGCAATCTCGGCTCACTGCAACCTCCGCCTCCGGGTTCAAGCGATTCTCCTGCTTCAACCTCCTCAGTAGTTGGGATTATAGGCACACACCACCACGCTCAGCTAATTTTTGTATTTTTAGTAGAGACGGGGTTTCACCATGTTGGTCAGGCTGGTCTCGAACTCCTGACCTCGTGATCCACCCAACTCAGCCTCCCAAAGCACTGGGATTACAGGCGTGAGCCACCACACCCAGCCAAATTTTCTAATTAGTCTAATTACTCATTTGTAGTCCTGTGATGATATACCTATGACTCCAATCAAATTAATTGGGGGTGGATGTCTCATCAATGCCCCAAAATAGAGACAAAGAGGCTTTTAAAAATAATTTTAATTACAAAAAACTCAAGGCACATATCAGTGGGTTGAGAATATTTCAACAGAAAGCAAGGCTCACCAGAGTCGCATTTTGAGAAAACAGCCACTGACCATCTGTGCCACACATTGTGGCGGCTTCTGAGACTGTCAACCCATGTTGGTGGCAAACCAGGCTTCGAACCCTGAAGTTCTCAAGGAGTTAAATCCAATGGGTGTTCCACCAACAAAGAGGATCTCTCATCCTCCGATGGTGTTAAACTTCAAAACATGTGTGTAAAAAAGCTGACAAAGATTACCAATTTTTTTCCATTTTTAAAAATAGCCAGCAAGGCAATTTACCCATCAAGGACTATTCTGTTCATGTTGTTCGTTCTACTTTTACTGCATATGCCCATATGCACGTTAACCATTTATTTTAAGTTGACACAGCTAGCAGCTAGTGATCATCCTAAAAAGCACATATGTGACCTGTTAGCTATTCTCGACAGATATATCAGCCTCTGGTTTTCTGGTCCTGTTTTGGTAAAAGAAGAATCCATGAAATGAGAGGTTGAAAATAAGTCCTTCTTGCCTTGCTGTGAGATCTTAAGAGAAGCCACTGACCAAGGCAGGCAGACAGATGACAGCTGCCTTATATTCAAACAATCCTGATCTGCTTCCAAAGATTCAGAAAACTCCAAGCGTGAGCCATGTTTTACTTAGCATCTGGTATCATCACAAGTATGTTTTCAATCACTCACCAGTTTTCAAAGGGTAATTGCTTTTTTATATTGCCTGAATACATCATGTATGTGTCTTTTCTCAGGCTTTTGTGGATTTTATTTTTTGCAACAATGCTCATAAGCTTGTTACCAGGGAGTGGATATCTTAAACATTGCCACATGTCTAAATATGACAGATTGAATTAGAGGAAATGTAAAGAGTTGCATGACTCAGTGTTAACAATAAAGGACTTTTAAATTGCATTGTAAGGAAACATACTGTAGGAATTGTCATAAAGCACTAGGGTGAAAATATTTCAACATCGTTACTTCAGATAATTGCCCTTTTGAAAATTTCAAAGGACGTTTAATTTAACTGAACTCAAGTTACCCAACCTTCTTTTATTTCTCAGAGCATGTGTTCTGCAGACGTGAGTGACAAATCTAAATCCTGGGAGCTAAGCCAATGTTACATTTGCAATTTGTAAAATTTAAACCATCTCTGTGAAGATGCTTTTAAGTCAATGTCCGGAGCATGTTTAAGCTCTACTTTCTATATAACTTTAGACTTGTGGATTAATGATTATTTTTACAATAGCCTTTGCTATTTGTGCAACATAGCCACATTGTTTTGCAGTTTAGGAAAAATAGTCTTAAAAGTAGATTACTATTTTTTTTTGACAAGGTCTCACTCTGCTTCCCTGGCTGAAGTGCAGTGGTGTGATCATGGCTCACTACAGCCTTGACCTCTGGGGTTCTAGCAATTCTCCTACCTCAACCTCCGGAGTAGCTGGGACTACAGGTGTGTGCCACCATGCCTGGCTAATTTTTGTTTTTGTTTTGTTTTGTTGTAGAGACAAGGTTTTGCCATGTTGCCAGGGCTGATCTTGAACTCCTGGGCTCAAGCCATTGGCCCCCTCAGCCTCTCAAAGGGCTGGAATTACAGGCTTGAGACATTGCACCTGGCCTAAAAGTAGATTTTTTTTATGATAAAATATTGTGTTCTAGAGTGAATTTGGGAGCTGGAAGATGTTTAGTCAGGACTTTGAGTCTTGCCAGGTGTAACTCTGTTTCACATTCTGAAGATAACAGGAATGGCTGTTAGAAATGTGTGATCAGTGATGCATCTAGAATCTTCAGCTGTTAAAGGCAGCCTGGTGGAGAAATGGGTGCTGGAAGTTCTGGGCCAAAGTCAGCATAGAATAGAAAATATTTTAATATTTCTCTTTCCATTGAGATAGGTATTACATGTTGTTGACAATATTACATTTAGGTATATGCATCAAAATATACAATGATCTTATAATAGAGATTAGGGTTTGTTATTTTCATATACATCCTATAATTTGATCCATGTAGAACAAATAATATTAATTTTATTTGTTCAATGACAAAATTCAATAAAGCCCAGAGAACATTGCTAGAAAATGATGCTAACTACAGCAAGCAACAGGTTAAAGAAGTTACACATTCCTGCTCTTCAAAGTAATGCCTGTCTGTCACTTGCCAATTATCAGAGGTTTGAGGGAGAAATTAAAGGGATCCAAACACCCTTTTTATAAAGGGAACAGTTTCCTCTGTTTTCCTCCCCAAGACACGATCTTTCTAGAAATGCAATCTTACAGAGTAAACATTTGAGAGAAATTATCTTTCATATTACTCCACCTGAAATATAAGAAATTAGATTAGCCTGCTTTTCTGAAATCATAAATGCTACTGATCTTATGTTATACAAACAGAAATAGCTTCTATTGAATTGTCCTATTAAAATTTACTGACTATAAGCACATCAATCTTTTTTTTTCCCCATGACCCTTGGGTGGGGGCTGAGGAAGACTTGTGAGCCTGGTTCTTCATCTGTTCTTCCAGGGACTTCCCTGTGTCTGCTGAATAGGCACAAGTCCTGGGAAAGTGATGCACCATCACAGAAAGGACAGTTTTTCCAAAGCCCGAGGAACAGCTGCCAATAAGAGCAGCAACTTAGGGGAGATCCCAGGGCAAACAGATGCACAGTGACTCAAGGGCCGACTGAGACCCAAGAGGTTTCTCCCCAGCTGAACATGTTCTCAGGAATTCAAGAGGTCAAATCATCATGTCTTAATTTGACACAACACCATGTCTTTAATGAGAAGTAGGGAGTTAAACAAAAACTCACCCAGACCATTTGGCCTTCTACCTCTAACCCACGAGAAGGTCCCATTTAACGTTTCTAAAGGCACAGTTGTTATTCACGAAACATCGTTTTCATCTAAATTCTTGATGGTGACTAAAGCAAAGATGAGTAATGCATGCAAATCCATTTCTGTAAAGTGCTATACAAAGTTTATTATTTTTCTGGATTTAACTCCTTTAAAAATAAAACAGAAAACATAACCAATGCTTTCCTAAGTACACAAGCACATGAGGTCATGCTTCCACTCCTTATTGTGGTTAGACGTGGGGAAGGGGGAGATGAGGACTCAAAGGAGAAGAGGAAAGAGCCAACAATAAGCAAATAATAAGAGAGTAAAAATTTTTATATGCATGCAAAATGAGGTCACATCTTGCCTTTCCTTTAGGCTTCAAATTTTATTAAGTCTTCAAATGATTTGTTAATCTAACTCATATTTTAAGATATTCTTCTTATTATATAATGATAAAAGTCTAGCAGAGTGAATATTATTCTCTGAGATGGAAGAGCTTACAGAAGAGCTGTACACCTCTCAGGGGCCATGTGACGTTAAAGGGTTAAATTCATGGTCTCACGACTCATAGCCACACAGCACCCCATGCTTGGGAGGGCCCACACTTGGTTTGATGTTCTGTTGTCTCAGTCTTTCCATTCTTAATAATTCATGAACCAGGTGTCCTGCATTTTTACTTGGACTGGGCACCACAGATTATGCAGCTGGTCCTGGACATCAAGCTAAGCCCTAGGCTACAGACTCGATAGCCTCATTTAACGAAAACTGTGTGAATGTGCATGTGTGTGTGCTCTGCAATCTTCGAAAACAGTGTTAAATCATTTCTAAAAAGGATATGTATATTTAGAAATTAAAACCCTCTCAATGTACCTGATTCTTCTTGGAAGTATTTCATATCATTCTTAATCAAAATATTTTCTCTTCATCTAATTTTTACTGGGTAAAAAGAAAATACATGAGAAAAATGTGTAAATGAAAAACGAATTATTTTTTATTACCAGTAATTCTGAATGGCAGATAGAAATAAGTGAATAGGGATACATCTAGAATTTTCAGCTCTTAGGGCACCTGGAGGAGGAATATCCGAATAGTCCCTCAGAAGTACTCACAGGTCCTGGCCTGAAGTAAGAAAAGCATCAGTAATTTAAAGATTTCCTTACATTTATCACCTAAATCAACTAACATTTTACCTCGACGTCTGTCTCCAAACCAGTTTTCTTGCTCCCAATTCCCATGTTTATTTCTTGGTCTTTCATGTTTTAATTTCTCACTATGAGAATTGTTCATCATGGAAATGTTTGCATTCCCTTACTCACTTGGACTTTGCTGGTAGTCTGGACTTAAGCAACTGTGTACTCATCTTCTCAGAGATTAATTTTAATATTCCAAGCATTTTTTAGTTTCAAATCAATTGGGATGAGTTGAATTGTGTCCTGCCCTTCAAAAATTAGATATGTTGGGCTAGACATGTGCTGTAGTTCCAGCTACTCAGGAGGCTGAGCCCAGAAATTCAAGGCTGCAGTGTGCTATGATGGGATCTGTGGATAGCCACTGTGCTCCAGCTTGGGTGACTAGAAAGATGCTGTCTCTGGCAAAAATGAAAAAATAGATATGTTGGAATCCTAAACCTCAGTACCTCAGAACGTAGCCTTATTTGCAGATATGGTCTTTACAAAGGTAATCAATTTAAAATGAGGTCTTTAGAATGGGTTGTACTCCAATATGACTGTTGTATTTATAAAAGAGGGATGTTTGAACACAGAGACAGACACACAGAGAGACAATGAAGAAACACAAAGAGAAGATGGTTGTCTATAAGTCAAAGAGAGAGTTCTGGACCAGATTCTTCCTTCAGAGCCCTCGGAAGTAACCAATCCCACCAGCAACTTGATTTTGGACTTCTCATCTCCAGAACTGTGAGACAATTAATTTCTGTTGTTTAAGTCACCCAGTTCGTGATACTTTGTTACAACAGACCCAGCAAGCTAATGTATCAAACATATTAAAAATCTTTAAGGCATACTCTTGTGGTATCCTAAGGTGATGGTTCTTAATTATGACATCTCAACACACTGGTGTGTGAGAGCAGTGTGGGAGGTTTATTATACATCATTGTTCTCACTATTAATAGTTACAGTAAGAACATACCTTTTAAGACTTTTTTGTCTTATGTATAGGAATTGGTTAAGATTCTCTCCATAATAAAATGCATGACTCTCATTCATTTAAATTTTGATATGTTTCCTTGAAATTCATAAAATAGAAAGATAGCTAACATGCTTGGGACAAACCAACCTGGTTAGGCCTAGTAAAATGTTTAGCACATGTGATTGCCATCTGTCCTGTGGGGCTGGGAAAAATATTTGCAACTGCTCTCCATAAGACCAACTATTAAACTCTAATTGCTCTCACAATAAACCCATTTTGAAAGAAGCTGCCTCACCTGCAATTCTATTTTCTAAATGATTTGTATGTTAGTCAGGACATTATTTCCCTCTTCCATACTATCATTATGGAATTTGCACCAATACAGCTATATCTACTTGATTTTTACTAGGATGCAGTAGCCAAAAAAGGAGACATTTATCCTAATCATTACTACATAACCATATTAGATTTATTTTTAGTAAATTAACAAACTCAGAATCATAAAACTGGTGGTCAGACACCACCCTTTATTGTTATATTTCCAAATTCAATAGACATCATTTTTGTAAAAATAATTAATGAACATAAAATTTTATATTTTCTCCAGGTTGATGTTGAATCACTGATAATTACTGAGATTAATCATAGCTAAATATTTAGGAACTTATCTGATTTTCAAAGGTACTTACTAGTGACATTTATGTAAACGTTAGAAAACTAAGCAAAAGTATTTCAAAGGGGATCTCTCCAAATGACAGTCTCTAATATAGCTTCATTACTCTTGTCTGGGGTTGAAGGTATTCCTTAGAATTATTTTAAACAATCATTTTACAACATCCTTTGACTTAAAACTCACATTCATAGTAACATGCAATGTTCTGAATACTCAGTACTTTTTAGTCTTTTCATCATTTTTGCAGAATACTGAATGAAAAATTGTTTCATAAAAATCTTTTACTTCAGGTATAAAACTAAAAATTATTATTTTTTTCTTTTTTTCTTTTATTATTATTACACTTTAAGTTTTAGGGTACAGGTGCAAAATGTGCAGGTTAGTTACATATGTATACATGTGCCATGCTGGTGTGCTGCACCCATTAACTAGTCATTTAGCATTAGGTATATCGCCTAATGCTATCCCTCCCCACTCCCTGCTCCCACAACAGTCCCCAGAGTGTGATGTTCCCCTTCCTGTGTGCATGTGTTCTCATTGTTCAATTCCCACCTATGAGTGAGAACATGCGGTGTTTGGTTTTTTGTCCTTGCAATAGTTTACTGAGAATGATGATTTCCAATTTCATCCATGTCCCTACAAAGGACATGAACTCATCATTTTTTATGGCTGCATAGTATTCCATGGTGTATATGTGCCACATTTTCTTAATCCAGTCTATCATTGTTGGACATTTGGGTTGGTTCCAAGTCTTTGCTATTGTGAATAGTGCCGCAATAAACATACATGTGCATGTGTCTTTATAGCAGCATGATTTATAGTCCTTTGGGTATATACCCAGTAATGGGATGGCTGGGTCAAATGGAATTTCTAGTTCTAGATCCCTGAGGAATCTCCACACTGACTTCCACAATGGTTGAACTAGTTTACAGTCCCACCAACAGTGTAAAAGTGTTCCTATTTCTCCACATCCTCTCCAGCACCTGTTGTTTCCTGACTTTTTAATGATTGCCATTCTAACTGGTGTGAGATGGTATCTCATTGTGGTTTTGATTTCCATTTCTCTGATGGCCAGTGATGGTGAGCATTTTTTCATGTGTTTTTTGGCTGCATAAATGTCTTCTCTTGAGAAGTGTCTGTTCATATCCTTCACCCACTTTTTGATGGGGTTGTTTGTTTTTTTCTTGTAAATTTGTTTGAGTTCATTGTAGATTCTGGATATTAGCCCTTTGTCAGATGAGTAGGTTGCGAAAATTTTCTTCCATTCTGTAGGTTGCCTGTTCACTCCGATGGTAGTTTCTTTTGCTGTACACAAACTCTTGAGTTTAATTAGATCCCATTTGTCAATTTTGGCTTTTGTTGACATTGCTTTTGGTGTTTTAGACATGAAGTCCTTGCCCATGCCTATGTCCTGAATGGTAATGCCTAGGTTTTCTTCTAGGGTTTCTTCTAGGTTTTTTATGGTTTAAGGTCTAACGTTTAAGTCTTTAATCCATCTTGAATTAATTTTTGTATAAGGTGTAAGGAAGGGATCCAGTTTCAGCTTTCTACATATGGCTAGCCAGTTTTCCCAGCACCATTTATTAAATAGGGAATCCTTTCCCCATTGCTTGTTTTTCTCAGGTTTGTCAAAGATCAGATAGTTGTAGATATGCGGCGTTATTTCTGAGGGCTCTGTTCTGTTCCATTGATCTATATCTCTGTTTTGGTACCAGTACCATGCTGTTTCGGTTACTGTAGCCTTGTAGTATAGCTTGAAGTCAGGTAGCATGATGCCTCCAGCTTTGTTCTTTTGGCTTAGGATTGACTTGGTGATGCGGGCTCTTTTTTGGTTCCATATGAACTTTAAAGTAGTTTTTTCCAATTCTGTGAAGAAAGTCACTGGTAGCTTGATGGGGATGGCATTGAATCTATAAATTACTTGGGCAGTATGGCCATTTTCACCATATTGATTCTTCCTACCCATGAGCATGGAATGTTCTTCCATTTGTTTGTATCCTCTTTTATTTCATTGAGCAGTGGTTTGTAGTTCTCCTTGAAGAGGTCCTTCAAGTCCCTTGTAAATTGGATTCCTAGGTATTTTATTCTCTTTGAAGCAATTGTGAATGGGAGTTCACTCATGATTTGGCTCTCTGTCTGTCTGTTATTGGTGTATAAGAATGCTTGTGATTTTTGTACATTGATTTTGTATCCTGAGACTTTGCTGAAGTTGCATATCACCTTAAGGAGATTTTGGGCTGAGACAATGGGGTTTTCTAGATATACAGTCATGTCATCTGCAAACAGGGACAATTTGACTTCCTCTTTTCCTAATTGAATACCCTTTATTTCCTTCTCCTGCCTAATTGCCCTGGCCAGAACTTCCAACATTATGTTGAATAGGAGTGGTGAGAGAGGGCATCCCCATCTTGTGCCAGTTTTCAAAGGGAATGCTTCCAGTTTTTCCCCATTCAGTGAGATATTGGCTGTTGGTTTGTCATAGATAGCTCTTATTATTTTGAGATATGTCCCATCAATACCTAATTTATTGAGAGTTTTTAGCATGAAGGGTTGTTGAATTTTGTCAAAGGCCTTTTCTGCATCTATTGAGATAATCATGTGGTTTTTGTCTTTGGTTCTGTTTATATGCTGGATTACATTTATTGATTTGCTTATATTGAACCAGCCTTGCATCCCAGGGATGAAGCCCACTTGATCATGGTGGATAAGCTTTTTGATGTGTTGCTGGATTCTGTTTGCCAGTATTTTATTGAGGATTTTTGCATCAATGTTCATCAAGGATATTGGTCTAAAATTCTCTTTTTTGGTTGTGTCTCTGCCCAGCTTTTGTATCAGGATAATGCTGGCCTCATAAAATGAGTTAGGGAGGATTCCCTCTTTTTCTATTGATTGAAATTGTTTCAGAAGGAATGGTACCAGTTCCTCCTTGTACCTCTGGTAGAATTCGGCTGTGAATCCATCTGGTCCTGGACTCTTTTTGGTTGGTAAGCTATTGATTATTGCCACAATTTCAGAGCCTGTTATTGGTCTATTCAGAGATTCAACTTCTTCCTGGTTTAGTCTTGGGAGAGTATATGTGTCGAGGAATTTATCCATTTCTTCTAGATATTCTAGTTTATTTGCGTAGAGGTGTTTGTAGTATTCTCTGATGGTAGTTTGTATTTCTGTGGGATGGGTGGTGATACCCCCTTTACCATTTTTTATTGCATCTATTTGATTCTTCTCTCTTTTCTTCTTTATTTGTCTTGCTAGTGGTCTATCAATTTTGTTGATCCTTTCAAAAAACCAGCTCCTGGATTCATTAATTTTTTGAAGGGTTTTTTGTGTCTCTATTTCCCTCAGTTCTGCTCTGATTTTAGTTATTTGTTGCCTTCTGCTAGCTTTTGAATGTGTTTGCTCTCGCTTTTGTACTTCTTTTAATTGTGATGTTAGGGTGTCAATTTTGGATCTTTCCTGCTTTCTCTTGTGGGCATTTAGTGCTATAAATTTCCCTCTACACACTGTTTTGAATGTATCCCAGAGATTCTGGCATGTTGTGACTTTGTTCTCATTGGTTTCAAAGAACATCTTTATTTCTGCCTTCATTTCGTTATGTACCCAGTAGTCATTCAGGAGCATGTTGTTCAGTCTCCATGTACTTGAGCAGTTTTGAGTGAGTTTCTTAATCCTGAGTTCTAGTTCGACTGCACTGTGGTCTGAGAGACAGTTTGTTATAATTTCTGTTCTTTTACATTTGCTGAGGAGTGCTTTACTTCCAACTATGTGGTCAATTTTGGAATAGGTGTGGTGTGGTGCTGAAAAAAATGCATATTCTGTTGATTTGGGGTGGAGAGTTCTGTAGATGTCTATTAGGCCCACTTGGTGCAGAGGTGAGTTCAATTCCTGGGTATCCTTGTTAACTTTCTGTCTCGTTGATCTGTCTAATGTTGACAGTGGGGTGTTAAAGGCTCCCATTATTATTGTGTGGAAGTCTAAGTCTCTTTGTAGGTCAGTCAGGATTTGCTTTATGGATCTGGGTGCTCCTGTATTGGATGCATATATATTTAAGATGGTTAGCTCTTCTTGTTGAATTGATCCCTTTACCATTATGTAATGGCCTTCTTTGTCTCTTTTGATCTTTGTTGGTTTAAAGTCTGTTTTATTGGAGACTAGAATTGCAACCTCTGCTTTTTTTGTTTTCCATTTGCTTGGTAGATCTTCCTCCATCCTTTTATTTTGAGCCTTTGTGTGTCTCTGCATGTGAGATGGGTTTCCTGAATACAGCACACTGATGGGTCTTGACTCTTTATCCAATTTTCCAGTGTGTGTCTTTTAATTGGAGCATTTAGCCCATTTACATTTAAGGTTAATATTGTTATGTGTGAATTTGATCCTGTCATTATGTTAGCTGGTTATTTTGCTTGTTAGTTGATGCAGTTTCTTCCTAGCCTTGATGGTCTTTACAATTTGGCATGATTTTGCAGTGGCTGGTACCGGTTGTTCCTTTCCATGTTTAGTGCTTCCTTCAGGAGGTCTTCTAGGGCAGGCCTGGTGGTGACAAAATCTCTCAGCATTTGCTTGTCTGTAAAGTATTTTATTTCTCCTTCACTTATGAAGCTTAGTTTGGCTGAATATGAAATTCTGGATTGAAAATTCTTTTCTTTAAAATGTTGAATATTGGCCCCACTCTCTTCTGGCTTGTAGAGTTTCTGCCGAGAGATCAGCTGTTAGTCTGATGGGCTTCCCTTTGTGGGTAACCTGACCTTTCTCTCTGGCTGCCCTTAACGTTTTTCCTTCATTTCAACTTTGGTGAATCTGACAATTAATGTGTCTTGGAGTTGCCCTTCTCGAGGAGTATCTTTGTGGCGTTCTCTGTATTTCCTGAATCTGAATGTTGGCCTGCCTTGCTAGATTGGGGAAGTTCTCCTGGATAATATCCTGTAGAGTGTTTTCCAACTTGGTTCCATTCTCCCCGTCACTTTCAGGTACACCAATCAGATGTAGATTTGGTCTTTTCACATAGACCTATATTTCTTGGAGGCTTTGTTCATTTCTTTTTATTCTTTTTTCTCTAAACTTCCCTTCTCACTTCATTTCATTCATTTCATTTTCCATCACTGATACCCTTTCTTCCAGTTGATTCCATCGGCTCCTGAGGCTTCTGCATTCTTCACGTAGTTCTCGAGCCTTGGCTTTCAGCTCCATCAGCTCCTTTAACCACTTCTCTGTATTGGTTATTCTCGTTATATATTCATCTAAATTTTTTTCAAAGTTTTTAACTTCTTTGCCTTTGGTTTGAATTTCCTCCTGTAGCTCAGAGTAGTTTGATTGTCTGAAGCCTTCTTCTCTCAACTCGTCAAAGTCATTCTCCGTCCAGCTTTGTTCCGTTGCTGGTGATGAACTGCATTCCTTTGGAGGAGGAGAGGCGCTCTGCTTTTTAGAGTTTCCAGTTTTTCTGCTCTGTTTTTTCCCCATCTTTGTGGTTTTATCTACTTTTGGTCTTTGATGATGGTGATGTACAGATGGGTTTTTGGTGTGGATGCCCTTTCTGTTTGTTAGTTTTCCTTCTAACAGTCAGGACCCTCAGCTGCAGGTCTGTTGGAGTTTGCTAGAGGTCCACTCCAGACCCTATTTGCCTGGGTAACAGCAGCGGTTGCTGCAGAACAGCGGATTTTCGTGAACCGCGTATGCTGCTGTCTGATCGTTCCTCTGGAAGTTTTGTCTCAGAGGAGTACCCGGCCGTGTGAGGTGTCAGCCTGCCCCTACTGAGGGGTGCCTCCCAGTTAGGCTGCTTGGGGGTTGGGGTTCAGGAGTCAGGGTCAGGGGTCAGGGACCCACTTGATGAGGCAGTCTGCCCGTTCTCAGATCTCAAGCTGTGTGCTGGGAGAACCACTGCTCTCTTCAAAGCTGTCAGACAGGGACATTTAAGTCTGCAGAGGTTACTGCTGTCTTTTTGTTTGTCTGTGCCCTGCCCCTAGAGGTGGAGCCTACAGAGGCAGGCAGGCCTCTTTGAGCTGTGGTGGGCTCCACCCAGTTTGAGCTTCCCCACTGCTTTGTTTACCTAAGCAAGCCTGGGCAATGGCGGGCACCCCTCCCCCAGCCTCGCTGCCGCCTTGCAGTTTGATCTCAGACTGCTGTGCTAGCAATCAGCGAGACTCCGCGGGCGTTGGACCCTCTGAGCCAGGTGTGGTATATAATCTCCTGGTGCGCCGTTTTTTAAGCCCGTCAGAAAAGTGCAGTATTAGGGTAGGAGTGACCCGATTTTCCAGGTGCCGTCTGTCACCCATTTCTTTGACTAGGAAAGGGAACTCCCTGACCCCTTGCACTTCCCGAGTGAGGCAATGCCTCTCCCTGCTTCGGCTCTCGCACGGTGCGCTGCACCCACTGTCCTGCGCCCACTGTCTGGCACTCCCTAGTGAGATGAACCTGGTACCTCAGATGGAAATGCAGAAATCACCTGTCTTCTGCATCGCTCACACTTGGAGCTGTAGACCAGAGCTGTTCCTATTCTGCCATCTTGGCTGCCCTCACCAAAATTATTTTAATTTTTAAATTAAAAAACATTATTTGAAGTAAAAATTGAATTTTACTTCAATGTACTTTTCAGTAACATTCATATTATATAAAAGAAAATTGCAACTTTCCACATTGATCCTATAAAGGCACATAACTTAATTTTTTTTGAAATTATTTCATAAAAGGTAAATTTCAGGCAAACTTTTAATGACCAAGTATGTTGGTTTAGTGACAGTTTATATAAAAATATTAAACATTAACATGTTTTAGCAATCAAAATTATACTAAACTGCTTTTGAAACTTAATATAAACTCTGATGTTTTTTAATTTTAGAGGCTTATATTGATGTCTTATATTTTCTAAAATGCTACATGAGAGAGAAGGTTTTAAACTGTGAATGCAAACATTTCTTTACCAGTATCCCACTTTGATGTAACTACTCTTTATTGCCAATAAATGAAAACCCAGATTAGATGTAATAATGTATTTTGCCTTTAAAAATGGTAATTTTTTGGAAGTTGTAAAACCATCTTATTATTATGCAAAAGATTTTTTATTAAAGGAATACAACCTATAGATCAGGCAAAGATCACTGAGGCAAATGTGTAGAATTGTTATTGTTTATATGTTTGTCCTTAACATTCATATTCCAAGGTCAATGTTCCTTGTGTTTCCTGTCGTTCAGCAATGGTCAATTATAAGTTTAAATTAAACAATTGGTGACTATAAGGCAAGAGCATTTAAAGCTGTATGATTGGAGATGGAAGAAAAGGTGTTCAGATAAGTCGTGGTTATACTCACCAGAGCTCTCCTGCCATCTTACCCTATTAAGTAGGTTCCTGAAGGCTCTCATGTTGTTCTGTGTTAAAGAAAATAAGTATTAAAGTGATCTTAGTTACTTTAAGATTGGATTAAGACGGCTATCTGGGTGTACATGTAAGTAACTGTGTCCCCCTCCTCCTCGGATGCCTTGAAATGAGAAAAGTTATCTATATTTTTAAAAGGAAACAAACTGTTGAAAAAGGAATCTTCCTAGCAAGCTGGAAGCCTTAAGAAGTTCCTGAAGTATAGAAGTCAAATAGAATTGGAATGACAGAGACACAAGACTAGAGGGCATCATTGCCCAAAATGCACACAGGAGATGACTGGAAAGCTGCTTTGGGGGGTGATCAGAATTGAAAATCAACCAGTATAAAGAGCAGGAGGGTTTTTGAGGGGCACTAGAAAAGGGTTAGCATGTGTGTGAGTCCTTGCAGAAGCAGTAGAATGTTTCCCTGTATTGAAATGGTGACCATGAACACAGAAAATAGATCAGTGCTATAGGTAGCCAGTGATTCCAGGAAGAAATGATGCTGCCACAGCCTGAAGATGGGTCCTCAGAATATCCCAACAAGATCAGCAAGGCCACCTACCATCACCAGAGGCAAGGTCTGTAATCGGCTAGCACTCACTGATGGACGGACAGAGCTTCTTAGATACCAACATGAAATAGGTGATGCGAATATATCATCCTTAAAGCAGGAGATAATGGATAGTATCCAAAATTGATAAAGCAAAACCAGAGCCAAAAGCGTATTATTGAAACTTGTGGTAATGAGCGCTAGGATAACTAAGTACCCAGTGACAGCAGGTGAGTCAGGAGATGGTTGCTTTTTTTCTATGAAGTTTGATCTTTGTTTTTGTTTCTCTTCTTGTTTTACAACATATGTTATAGAAAACTAGTAAATTATTAGTAAGATAATTCTTTGATCTTGATGTCTATATTAAAAAATTCAATAAAAGTATATTCACTACAATAGCTGCATAATTTCAAAATATCTTAAAGAGGATTTTACAAAAAGTAGACATATAACAAGAACCACAGTACTTAGCAAGAAAGTAGATTTGAATACATAGGAAAAAATCCGCATTACTACATGGGAATAAGCAATAACACAAATGTTAGTTTTTCCAAGATTAATCTTAAAAATTCACAAAAATTCCATGAAGATTTAAAAAACTGAAATCTGAGAAGGTTGTTCTTGAGTTTACCTGATAGATAGGTGGAAGAATAGCTAACTGTTTTTCCCCCAAAGGAACACAGAAAAGAACTTTCCCTACAGAGGACAAAATATAGATAACATTGTAGAAATTATGAGAGTGATAATGACACAAAAATAGATAATAAGATGAATGGAATGGAGTCCCATGACAGGCCCAAGTATGGTTATGACTTATATGATCAAAGAAGCATTCCTCCCCAATAGAGAAAAGAACCACTCTATAAATCATGCTGGGGCAATGGGCGATCTATTGTTTAAAAAAAAATAAAAAATAAAAAACAAATTTCACTTCATGCCATACATAAATGTTTTATATTACATAGGAAACAAAAACTACTTTTACAAATAAAACTATAAACTATTAGAATACAACACGAGAATTTTTCTTTATTACTGGTTTTTGGGGGATAGGGACATAAATCACAAATATCAAAAAGAAAAACATGAAGCTGTGAACATATGCTTATGTTAAGGAAAAGGAATAAGATTAGGGTGGGAGATTACACATGCATATTCCATACATACATATTTTTGTAGTATTTGAATCTTTTACAACCATAATAAGTTTATTTATTAACTATGTTTAATTTATTAAATATAGAACCAGCAACAACTCACAACTAGGAACACCTCACACTTGTCTGTATGAATCCCTGGACCACGCTTGAGAATCCTGATTGGCAATCGTTGCGTTAAGCCAGCTAAATTCCCTGCAGCAATGGGATGAGCCCTGCTCCCTGGGTAAGGCCGGTGTGGATGAAGAAGTGGTCAGAGGCTGCATAGGCTATAGTTTAATCTCGAATCACTTTATTACACATATAATGCAGAAAAGGCAACAGAAATTTGCTTGACCTAAGTAGCAAGATAGTTTTGTGAAGAAATTTTCTGTTTACTGGCATTACAGTCACATGGAATTTGAAAGTTGGTAAATTTATCTTTGGCTCTTTTCAGCTTCTTCTATTTTTTTTCTTTCTTTCTCTCTCTCTTTTTTTTGGAAACTTTCTTCATCCATAATGTTCTTTCTTTACAATTTCTGAACCTTCGTTGCCCCTGTAATATTGTGACTCCTCACAACCCACAGATGACTTCAACCCAATTCTGCTTTACCTGAAGATTTCAACTCTCCCAGTCAACATTCCCTTTTTACTGGTTCTGTCTGTTCTTACTATTTTATTAAAATCTTATCTAATTGAAATATCGATAAGATGTGAAAATGGACACATCACCCAGTGACATTTGCATTAAAAAAGGAGTGTGTTACCCCAATATAATCTATAATTAATAGGCTGTGTGGCCAAATCTTGTCAAACAATGTTTCTATTTTCCCCCCTTTTTGTCATAACAACAACAGAAAAAATGTCAGCACTGTTCCAATGGGCTTCTGAAAGGCTCACAACCAAGCATGCTAACTATACAGGAAGAACTTGACTGAGAGCTTAAATATTGCTGTGATGACTTCAGCAGGGAAAAAATGAGATTAAGTTGAGTTCCATGTCATTGTTTTTTGGTCCTCTGTGACCACCCAGATGTTTGAAAACTGATCATCACTGATCAATTTTCATAGATCAAATGTTTCAACATTTGGTCTAGCAATTCTTCAGAAATCCAAGGTATGCTGACAAAATCTAGTTTGCTGAATTGGCTTTCCTCTCATCTGAAATGCCTTAACATGATCTTTTATATTGAGAAAAAGTGCTGTAGTTTGTTGAAACTCCGAATAAAACTGTGCCTTTTTTTGATATTCCTGTTCCATTCTAGGTTCCTGGTGGGAAGAGTCACATCTCATCTCCAGTAGCTTTCCTTTTGTAGGATGCTGCATCATTCTCAAAATGGGTACGTTTTCCTTGTTTGAGTAAATACTGATTGTGTCCATCTTACTGACCAATTGCTGAATATTCACTTTCCCCAGAACATGGAACCTCAGCATAGCTTTTTCTCCATCCTGCCTTTAGTTCTGGGGAGGGCTAACAACAATACATGTAAAATTCTTAGCTCACTGTCTGAAACATAATAGATGCTAAAAGATTAGTGACAGTTATTGATTCTTACTGTTCATTTTCATGTCATAATCACCACTGAAACAGCCCTTATAACGACAGTAAACATATACAGCATGTTTATAAAATGACACAACACTGCTAAGCATGTTCAAGGGGCTTAGCTTGTGAAATAGATAGTACCTTAGGTTTCTCATTTCACATGTCAGAAAACTGAAGCTTTGAGAAGTTAAATAACTTATTCAAGTTCACACTGGAAGAGCTGGGATGGAAGCCAAGCGGTCTGCCTCCAAGCATGGACTCCACAGCATGGAATAAAATGAAGACTCCTATTATTAGCATGACGTTATTATGGTGAGGAAGGATAGAAAACATCAATAAAGGAGCTTAGTGGGGAACTGATTTCTCTATAAAGCATGACATTCTCTATTTGCCTTTTCCTATTTATTGTTATCAGCACTTGCCATAAAGCTGTATTTTATCTTCAATGTATCTCCTTTTCTGTTGTCTATGATTAGGAATTTTAGTTTTTAAGAGTCAGAACTCAGTTTGGGGAGGGATTGGGAATCAAATAAATGAGAAATGATTTACTAGGGTCACTTGCAATAGATCACCTTTCCATAGTCTTCAAAATCACTGGTCTTGTCTACTAAGAATCAAATGCAGCCTATAGACTTTCATTGCTGCCTAGATTTAGCTACTTCTCCCCTGCTGAACTCCTTTCAATTTCCCCACTTGAAGTCATTGGTCTCACCTCTTCAACCTGATTTTTTTTTCTGCTCAATCAGGTGCTGAATAGCTGTCTAGAAAGCCATTATCAGAGGCTTTCTCCCTCCTGCCAAGAAAAGCCTTCAATAGCAAAAAGCTCACATTGCTTCGGATTGCATGCATGCATGACGTCCATAAATCATATAGAAATAATTTGGAAACATGGCTAAGAGGTGGTGCAGTGGTGATACAACACCTTTATGAAGACTATAACATGACCACCCAAGAAAGTTATTTATTCTTGTTACTACAACTACAAGATAATATTTTTTCTGGCTTTTACAAAGTGTATCAGATGACAGGAGGAAGCCTAAGTAAAATGCTGATAACAACTGCTGCACTTTTTCTCTAGTATTTATTTACTAAATCACAGATGTTCAAAATAAAAAGGATCTTGAAGGTTCGATTTGCGCATCTCCTTGTCTTAAGCATTTGTCTCCCTTAAAATAATTCCACAACCTCTTTCATTTATCTATGTCAGTATTTATTACAGGGATTACTATCACTTTTCATTAAGAATTGTCAGTCACTATTTTAAATATACTTTAAATAGTGAACACTGCATTTCCTTTCTACTCCAACCTATAAAAAAAACAGAATCTCGGTATGTTTGGTTTTGTTATTGTGGACTTATCAGAAGATGATAGCATCTGTTATTGTCCTGGAGCAAAAATTTAATACTACACTATCTGCAGGGCTTGACACCAATTGGAAAATTACTTAGGAGAAAATGTGAAGTAGGAGGAACGTTTAGTTTTTTCTTCTTTATTTAGTTATTTTCTTCTTTTCTTCTTTATTTAGTTTAGTTAGTTATTTTCTTCTTTAGTTTTTTTCTTCATGCATTGATCAGAAGAACATTTTGTTCATTATTATTATTATTGTTTGTTTATTTATTTCTTTTGAGATGGAGTCTCACTCTGTTGATCAGGCTGGAGTGCAGTGGTGTGATCTCAGCTCACTGCAAACTCCGCGTCTCAGGTTCAAGCAATTCTCCTGCCTCAGCCTCCTGAGTAGCTGGGATTACAGGCAAACGCCATTATGGCCAGCCAATTTTTGTATTTTTAGTAGAGACGAGGCTTTGCCATGTTGGCCAGGCAAAGCCTCAAGCAATCCACCTGCCTCAGTCTCCCAAAGTTCTGGGATTACAGGTGTGAGCCACTGCCCTTGGAACCTTATTATTATTTTTAATTGGGGCAGTTGTAGCTGTTCTAGCCTGTTCTGGGTTCCTCCAATATTAAGGCTTTTGATGCCCATTACTGGCAGATGGTACTGTTTCTATCAAACTAATGCGCATCAGCTATTTGGGGATGCCTCTTTAAATTACTCCTTTGTACTTATTTCATGGAAGGTAGATCTAAAAGGGGCTTTTTTTTTTAAGCAGACCACCAGGTTTTATGTCTTACTAAATTGAGTATATTGTCTGACAACAAATGTAAAGTTAATTAAGCTGTGCTTAACATGATCCTATTCCCTTCATCTGTACAGTGAAAAGGCTGGCATAGAAGCTGTCTGAATCTATGAAATCAAAAAAGGATCAAAGTAGAGACACAAATTCCTCTGAACTTGAAATGGAAATGAGTGTGTTGCCAGCATCTATTCATCCCCCTAAAACCAAGTAAATCATTTCAGAAGAAGTTTTCAGCAGTCTATCAAAGTGACAAGAGTGGTGAGGTAGTAAAGTAGAAACACATTGACAACTTTATTCCTATTGACTGGATAAATAATCTTCATGACTCAAAGTGATGAAACGCAAAAGAAATAGAAGCAAAATGTTCACATTTCAGTCCATGAGTAGGGCTTGAATCCCACAGGAGGAATTAAAAAAAAGAAGCGAACACTCGGAGGATAACATTGCAATATTATTTAGTCATTATTCTTTAAAGCGTTAGGCCCCTTCCAGAGATGTTTGACTAATTTGTTGCTTGTCTACATAGATGCATGAATACACTAAATAGTCATCAAATATGGGTCACGTAGTGTGCTGGTTGTTTTATGTATATGTTCTCATTTAATTTACCCAACAATATTGGACATATCATCATTATTTTAAGAATGAGAAAACTTAAAGTTAATAGAGATTAAAAAATAATTTACCAACTCTCCATAACGAACAGGTGGTAAGATCAGAATTCAAATCTTCATCTGTCAAAAGCAAAGCCCATATTCTAAATCACTTACGAGTAAAAGGGTCTTCTTAAAACTTTATATGTAAAAATATAATCTTAAATGAGAAAACAAACTAGGTTTTAAACTATGTGCTGTGACTTTTCTGACACAATGTAGTTATAATTTTTTTCCACTTGACAAAAAAAGAAGCACACATTAGACTAATTGTGCTTAGGGTACAGAATATGAGCATGTTTTGACTTAAAATGTACAATAAATAATGAACTAATAGTAGACACTCCAACCTGAACATAGAAAACTTTTGTTTTTAATTTCTCTTGGTAGTCAGTCTTTGTGAATGTGGATTTAAGCCACCAAATCCTTTACTATGTATTACTAAAACATAAGGCAAGGAGAAAGAATTCCCATTTCTGATGTAGTAGCCTTGGATGAAAGAGGCTAGTGAGAGGCCTTAATGTGAGTGTTCCATAACCTTTTGTGCCATGAATCCCTCTGTAATCTGAAGAAGCTTTGGAACTCTTCTCAGAATGATGTTTTTAAATGCATAAAATAATATACATAGAATTCCCAAGGAAACCAATTGTATTGAAATTTAGTCATCAAGAGTTTATTTTAATGTAATACAGTGATATATGACCTTCTCTGTTAATGTGTTAAGTAACAAGATCTGTGGTAGGTATAATAACTGCTTGCATTTGAAATAGGGGTGAATGCAAAATGTATTGCAAGATCTGCAATAACTGTAATGAGATATGAAAAAATATGTGATTTCTCTTGGTGAGAAAGTTGCATGTACTGCTAGTAACCATGTGACATGGTACCTACCTTCATATTTGGAGGTAATGAGAATTTTTTTCTTAGAGTTCAATAAAAATGAATATGTACTATTTTCCTGCCCAAGTTCACCCAGGGGTTTAAAGGATTTTATATTAGAACCTCTTTTCTAAAGAATAAGAGCTGGAGGATGAGGTGGTAATAGGGAGAAGGACGGTAGAAATTTGAGACCTGGCCACAGACTGGGGCTACTGGGACGCATATTTTGCTTGTGCAATTGCTTTTGAAAGTTACCTTATTTTGGGGGAAAAGAATAAAAGGTGTTTAGAAGAAAATGCTTGGCTACTTTGATATTTTAATATTTTCCCTATAACAACAACAAAATTAGGCCATTCTCCCTTTAAGTGCTTGATATGCACAATACCAAAACTGGTATTGTAAAACTGACAGAGATTTACAATAAATTTTCTATCCCACTGGCCAAAAAATAATCCTAGCAATATGGTGTAACTGGTATAAAATAAGAATAGATTAGTCAAAAATAAAAATAAATATGAGTGAATAAGTGGGAGAGACGGAAAAGCTCTGCATTACATAAAATGCCAACTAATAATATAGGAAGAAAGAATGATACAGTTAAAAAACCACCACTTTGCAACCAATGTAGTAATAATTGATTCAGGCAAGAATCATCAGTGGATGAATAGAAAAGAAAATCTTTACTGTCTCATAAATTACTTATCAATTACAAAGAGTTAAAGATAGTAACTTTATCATATTAAAATTTGAAGGATGCCACGATAGCCAACATCACCAATAATGGAACAAACTGATACTGTACACCTCATAGTGTGATACAATTAGGACGCATTGTGAAACATCAGAAAGATCCAAATTGAGAGGCATTTATACAAACAACTGGTCTTTACTTTTGTTTTTCTTCTTTCCCTCTTCCTTCCCTCTTTCTTCCACCCTCCATGTTGAATCCTAAGATGACAGTTATTTTCTTCAAAGCAAATTAAAGATAGTATGCCATTGCCATCTGACCCTTATTTTATACACTAAAGAAGACTAGTATGATTTGAAACAAAAAAACTTCTTTGTATGAGAATGAGGACTTGGAAATTTAAAAATGAAAGCTGAGGCTTAAACATATAATAAACATCTGGACCATCTGCATCAAAAGCTTCTGCTGTTGTATGAGTTTTCCATCACTATAACAAATTACCAAAATTTGGTGGCTTAAAACAACCCAGACATATTATTTTACAGTTCTGAAGGTCAGCTGTCCAACAGGGGTCTCACTGGGCTAAAATCAAGGTCATTTCTGGAGGCTGTGAAGGAGAATCAGTTTCTTTGCCTTATCAAGCTTCTAGAGACCATCCTATGGCGCATGACCCCTTTCCTTCACCTTCAAAATCAGCCAGAATCTCTTCTCAGGTTGTCATTGCTCTTGTTCTCCCTATTCTGTCTCCCTCTTCCACACTGAAGAACACTTGGGATGCTATTGGGCCCACCTAAGTAATCCAGTATAATCCCTCTATTTTAAGATCAGTGGATTAGCAAATTCAATTCCATCTATAATCTTCCTTTATTTATTTATTTATTTATTTATTTATTTATATTCATACTTTAGGTTTTAGGGTACATGTGCGCAATGTGCAGGTTAGTTACATACGTATACATGAGCCTTGCTGGTGTGCTGCACCCACTAACTCGTCATAATCTTCCATTTTAAAGCATACTACCGGCAATATTGGAGGGTGTTCCCTCTAGAAATATAATAGAATCCAAACAATTAGGAGTGGTCACTAGGAGACTAAGCCTGGATGCCTCTTCAGTGGATGCCTCTCCTGTGGAGCTCCTTGGATTTCATTAATCACACAATGAAGTAATACATTGAAATGAGATCCATTGAATGCAATATCACAACAGGTCTTGCTGCCAACTTTGAATGTTTTCACCAACTGTAGTTATTTTGCCCAATTGGAATGTCAACTCTTTTAACCTCCCCCATTGGAATTCTATGTATCCTTCCAGGCTCAACACTGGTCCCTTTTTATCAGAAAACCTTTTTTAGTATTTTCACCCCAAGAGGTTCTCCCTTTTCCAAACTCCTATCAGATGTATGGTACATATTTTATAATTTTGCTTCCAATTAGATACTGCATTCTATTGCTTACTATTGTCTCATCATCGTCATCATCATTGCTCTCATTTACTGAGCCCTCATGATGGGTCAGTTTCTGCACTCAGTGTCTGATGAGGATTATCTGACTTAATTCTCATAAATGCCTCTCTGGGTAGTTATCATTATCTTTAACTTGCAGAAGATGAAATGTAGACTCAGAAGATAAAATCTGGGGCCCAAGTTCACACAGCCAGAAAGTGGAGAAATACATATTATTTGAACCAAAATTCATCTGACATGAGTTTGGTGCTTCAGATGATACTTGCTTTATTCTTAGATTATAAGCTCCTCCACGATGGGACTCCCTTATAATTTTTCTGAAACTCCCACAGCACCTGGGACAGACTTAGCTATACTGCAGGAGCCCCATAGTAGCACTGAATTTGACACAAATATGAACTTGAAGCAGAAGGGTGCTATATGCAATGTAAGTTGCCCCAGCTTTGGTTCATTGCATGAGTGAAGCATTTGCACAGCAAGTTGAGGAATCTGTTTCAAAAGGTTTTATTCTGTGCCTGTAAGGATGCCCAGTAGCTTAGGAAAATTTTGGGAATTCCCTTCACTGGTTTTGGAAAGATGACTATGGTAACTTGGGTCAGCGAGTCATCTAGCTGAGACAGTGTAGCCAGGAGAATACCAATGCCTCCAACCATAGCATTTACATTGTTTCAACACCCAACCAGTTGCCACTAAAATAATTCCAAATAATTCCACTCAAAGGAGTGGTCATGGTTATGTCCAAATCTCTGTAGGCCTGCTCCCTGCTCTCAGCCAGCCCTTTGGGGAAACTGAAGTGCTACTTCGCAGAGCCCCACCCTGGTATGAAATTCCAGAGCACTTACACTTGTGTTTAATGATAATAATTAAGATTTATAAGAGCTCTTCAGTGCAGACAGATGATGTATTTTATTACTGATGCAGTAGCATATCATTTCTTAGACCAGAACACCTCCTAGTATAAAGTATTCCAAATCTGTGCCTTGCACAGAAGTGCATAGATGTACCCAAACATAATATTTTTCATACACTCAGGTGCTTTGTGTTCAGCAGTTTCTGGGGGACAGATGAAAAAGCCCTCCTGGAATCTGTGTGAACTGCAGAGGAGGAGCTGACTCATGGGGCTGTCCCCTAGGTACTACTGCTTTATGTGAATTGGACCAGCTAAGGCTTGGAAAAGCAGATAATGTGATGTGATATGGGGAAGAGGGAAATAGCCCTTGACCAAAATCAGGCCCTTGGGCCAAGGTAAGTCTTGCAGAAAACCCCATACAACAAGGGGAGGCACCTGGGAATATTTCCTGGCCCTGCATATACATCCTGCTTTGTTTCTAAACACGGTTCCTGGCACAGAATAGGTGTTTGCAGGTTGGATAAAGATGCCTTTCAGCTCACTGGTATTGAATTCTCGTTTAGAATGAGCCTGTAGCTGGGGCCAGAATTAAGCAGGATTATAAACTTCACAAAACCTTTAGAATTGTTCTTATTAAACCCTAGACTTTGCCCCGCCTACTTTGTTCTCATCTAACTCCGCATCCAACTCTCTAGGACTTGATGCAGTTCTCTCACGTGGCAGAATCCACCACTTTGGCCTCCAGATTGCCATCTCCCACAGCCCTCCCTGGGTGATACTTGTTGCGTTTTCCCATGTCCCATGTCCTCTGCATCCTGCTCTAGCTAGACCACCAGGCTGAAATCAGAGATTCCCAACCCACATGCCTCTGCACAGCATTACAAACATGAAGGGTGATCTGAAATGGTCATCTCTCAGCTTTATGGACAGGCAGGGCCAGGGATATGAAAGCCATTCTTTCCTACATCCCCATCCCATTCAGCTTCTAGCCACACACAGCTTGGTCGATTGGGCCCAGTAAGTCATATAACTAATATCATTTTCTGAGTGCTATGAGTGAAAAGATTTCAAAGACCCTGGTAATTGCTGTCAATATCATCAAGGAATGCAAATGGCTATCCACAGTGGTTTTTAATCACTGGTGTGCATCAAATTTACTGAATGATTTTTTTTTAAATGTGATGATGCCTCTTCCCTTGCACCTGAAATTCTGATTTAGCTAATATGGGAACCGAGAAATGGATTTGAACGAACTCTCCAAGCAATGTTTATGCACACTGTATTTGTCAAGATAGACTAGGCATTTGTAGCAAATAATCTTCAAATCTGGAGGGTTTATATCTTGCTCATAGTGCATGTGTTTCCAACACATATTCTGTATCTGTACTGGATGAGGGGTGGAGGGAATCACTCAAAGTATGCAGATGGCCTGGGGCTCCATCATCTTACAACACTTTCCTCCAGCAAGTGTCTGCAGACCTGGCAAAGGCAAGGGGAGAAAGAACTGGAGATTTGCAGTTGGACTTTTAATTGACTAGAACTGGTCACATGGCCCTGCTCAGGGGCCAGGGCTGAGATGTGTGGGAGCAGATGGAGATCCAGTGAGCAATGCCTCCAGAAACACCATTGGCAGGGTATTTACTTTCCCCAGCAAGAGAATCTCGTTCTGATAGGGGCTCCTATCAATTCCATAACTCCAAATGCCAACTTCTTGATCACGAGGAGTAATGGAGGGCTGAGTGGGGATACAAAATGGAGATTGCCTTTCTGGGTCATTCAAACCGTATCACTTGGTATCTTCCACTGCTCAAGGTTGAATATGCCCACCCGCAGAAATGATATGTAAACATTAAAACATTTGTAGTGTTTTAGTTGGTAGTTATTTAAAAGAATAATTTTATATTATTAATAAAATATATTAAATTTATTAAAAAATTTAAGATGTATACAATTTATTTAAAATAAAATTAAAATCCAATCAGAAAGTTACTATTTAACGAACCAATTGGACCATCTAGTCCAGGGGTTGGCAAAGTTTTTCTCTAAAGATCATAAGTATTTTGGTCATTAACAGAAAAACAACCATGGATGATATATAAATAATTAAGTATGGTTGTGTCTTCATAACATTTTATTAAGGGACACTGAAATTTGAATTTTATACAGTTTTCCTATGTCATGAAATATTAATCTTTTGATTTTTTTCAACCATTTAAAAATGTGAAAGTCATTCTTACCTTGCAGGGATACTAAAACAGGCACCAGGCTGACTTTGACCCTTTAGTCTGCTGAGCCCTTATCTTGTCAAATTCCCTCCTAACACAGATGAAGAAACTGAGGTTCATGGAAGTGAACTGACTTTTTCAAAACCACAGAGAAAGTAAGAAGGATAGAGTCCTTCTAGCACTTTCCCCACTATTCCACACTGTATTTCTTCTCCAAGCATGAATATGAGCTAAGAGAAAGAGACGTTTCCTCTATGGAACCTAGACATGTTAGGAAATGAGGTGTGGGGAGTAAGAGGAGAGTCCGGACTGAGATGGGGGTTACAGTATAGGCAGCCAGCATACCACACTCCTCGCTTAAATCAGGAAGAATTAGATACCCTGGATAGACCAATAACAAGCAGTGAAATTGAAATGGTAATTTTAAAATTACCACAAAAAAAAGTCCAGGACTAGACAGATTCACAGCAGAATTCTACCAGACATTCAAAGAAGAATTTGTACCAATCCTTTTTACACTATTTCCACAAGATAGAGGAAGAGGGAATCCTCCCTAATTCATTCTATGAAGCCAGCATCATCCTAATACCAAAACCAGGAAAGGACATAAAAAAAAAACCTACAGACTGATATCCCTGATGAATATAGATGCTAAAATCCTTAACAGAATACTAGCTAACTGAATCCAACAACATATCAAAAAGATAATCCACCATGATCACGTGGGTTTTATACCAGGGATGCAGGGATGGTTTAACACACGCAAGTCAATAAATGTGATACACCACATAAACAGAATTAAAAACAAAAATCACAGCCGGGCACAGTGGCTCATGCCTGTAATCCCAGCACTTTGGGAGGCTGATATGGGAGGATCACAAGGTCAGGAGATCGAGACCATCTTGGGTAACACGGTGAAACCCCGTCTCTACTAAAAATACAAAAAATTAGCCAGGCATGGTGGTGGGCGCCTGTAGTCCCAGCTACTCGGGAGGCTGAGGCAGGAGAATGGCGTGAACCCGGGAGGTGGAGCTTGCAGTGAGCCGAGATCATGCCACTGCACTCCAGCCAGGGCGACAGAGCAAGACTCCGTCTCAAAAAATAAATAAATAAAAGTAAGTAAATAAATTACATGATCATCTCAATAGATGAAGAAAAAACATTCAACAAAATCCAGCATCCCCTTATGATTAAAACTCTCAGCAAAATTGGCTTACAAGGGACATACCTTGATGTAATAAAAGCCGTCTATGACAAACCCAGAGTCAACATAATACTGAATGGCAAAAAGTTGAAAGCATTCCCTCTGAGAACTGGAACAAGACAAGGATGCCCACTCTCACCACTCTTCTTCAACGTAGTACTGGAAGTCCTAGCCAGAGCAATAGGACAAGAGAAAGAAATAAAGAGCATCCAGATTGGTAAACAGGAAGTGAAGCTGTCACTGTTTGCTGATGATATGATCGTTTACCTCAAAAACCCTAAAGACTCCTCCAGAAAGTTCCTAGAACTGATAAGAGAATTCAGCAAAGTTTCCAGATACAAGATTAATGTACACAAATCAGTAGCTCTTTTATATACCAACAGTGACTAAGCGAAGAATCAAATCAAGAACTCAACCCTTTTACATTAGCTGCAAAAAAAAAAAAAAAAAAAAAAGGGAATATACTTACCCAAGGAGGCAAAAGACCTCTACAGGAAAACTACAAAACACTGCTGAAAGAAATCATAGACGACACAAACAAATGGAAACACATCCCATGCTCATGGATGGGTAGAATCAATATTGTGAAAATGACCATACTGCCAAAAGCAATCTGCAAATTCAATGCAATCCCATCAAAATACCACCATCATTCTTCACAGAATTAGAAAAAAAAATTCTAAAATTTATATGGAACCAAAAAAGAGCCTGCATAGCCAAAGCAAGACTAAGCAAAAAGAAAAAATCTGGAGGCATCACACTACCTGACTTCAAACTATACTATAAGGCCATAGTCACCAAAACAGCATGGTACTGGTATAAAAATCGGCACATAGACCAATGAAACAGAATAGAGAACCCAGAAATAAGCCCAAATACTTACAGCCAACTGATCTTTGACAAAGCAAACAAAAACGTAAAGTGGGAAAAGGACACCCTTTTCAACAAATGGTGCTGGGATAATTGGCTAGCCACATGTAGGAGAAAGAAACTAGACCCACACTCCTCACCTTATACAAAAATCAACCCAAGATGGATTAAGGACTTAAATATAAGACCTAAAACTATAAAAATCTAGAAGATAACATTGGGATAACCCTTCTAGACATTGGCTTAGGAAAGGATTTCATGACCAAAAACCCAAAAGCAAATGTAATAAAAAAACACATAAATGGCTGGGACTTAGTTAAACTAAAGAGCTTTTGCATGGCAAAAGGAACCGTGAGCAGAGTAAACAGACAACCGACAGAGTGGGAGAAAATCTTCACAATCTATACATCTGACAGAGGACTAATATTTGGAATCTACAATGGACTCAAAACAAATCAGTAAGAAAAAGGCAAATAATCCCATCAAAAAGTAGGCTAAGAATATGAATAGACAATTCTCAAAAGAAGATATACAAATGGCTAACAAACATGAAAAAATGCTCAATATCACTAATGATCAGGGAAATGCAAATCAAAACCACAATGTGATACCACCTTACTCCTGCAAGAATGGCCATAATCAAAAAATAAAAAACTAGATGTTGGCACGGATGTGGTGATCAGGGAACACTTCTATACTGCTGGTGGGAATGTAAACTAGTACAGCCACTGTGGAAAATGGTGTAGAAATTCTTTGAAGAACTAAAAGTGGAACTACCATTTGATCCAGCAATCCCACTACTGGGTATCTACCCAGAGGAAAAGAAGTCATATGAAAAGGATACTTGCACACGCATGTTTATAGTAGCACAATTTGTAATTGCAAAATTGTGGAACCAACCCAAATACCCATCAATCAATGAGTGGACAAAGAAACTGTGATATTATATATATATGATTATATATATATATATAATCTCACATATATATATATATATGATGGAATACTACTCAGCAATAAAAATGAATGAATTAATAGCATTTGCAGCGACCTAGATGAGATTGGAGGCTATTATTCTAAGTGAAGTAACTCAGGAATGGAAAACCAAACAATATATATTCTCACTGATATGTGGGAGCTAAGATATGAGGGTGCAAAGGCATAAAAATGATACAATGGACTTTGGGGACTTGCGGGGAAGTGTGGGAGGAGGGTGTGGGAGGAGGGCGAGGGATAAAAGACTACAAATATAGTGCAGTGTATACTGCTCAGGTGATGGGTGTACCAAAATCTCACAAATCACCACTAAAGAGCTTACTTATATAACCAAACACCACCTGCACCCCCAATAACCTATGGAAAAACAGAAAAATTAAAAAAAAAAATTTAAAGTGTCACGTGGCTATTCTATTACCTGCACTAGCAAATTAAAGGGTTTTTTTTTTTTTTTTAATTTGGGAATTAAGAACCCTAACATACTGGAAAACTATAACTTTTGAATTTGGAAGAGATTTTAGAGGTTATCAAACCTAATTTCCAGATGAGAAGAACTAGTTCCTAAATGGATTTTAATTAAGACAGAGCTACAGCTAAAACCCAACCCAATTAAGGTCAGTGGTCTTTCTGCTACATTTCCTTCCATTATCCTTGAGACTTTCCTGGCATGGTTTATAAGGTCTCAATAAAGGACATTCATTATCTTTCACTTTTGAGAAAACAGTACTTTTCTGCATAGCAAAGTCATCTACTCAGCTCGTGTAGTTCTCCACATCTTTGTGGAGCTGCTTCTAATGCACTTAGAGGGTCTGATAATGCAGCAAGAGACGCTTTGTATCCATTGCCCAGCAGTAGCTAACATAATTCCTGGCATTCGTAGGTTCTCAATAAGTGGTTGACAATAGATAGAATATGTACATTTCTGTGAGCTCCATGAACTATTTTCATGCATATTCATTAGGATAAGTTTGTCTGAACTAGCAAACTGAACTAAAGTTTCCATGGTAATCTTTTTTGCACTTACCAGCTATAACATATTGGGGGATTTTGTTTTTAATCCTTCAACAACTCTCCAAAGTTTAATATGCTATAATCTCTTTCGGGATCCAGGCTGTTTTATTTGTCTCTTCAGATCTAGAACAGAACCTGGTACTTAATATATCCAAATTGAATGAATGAACTGTCCTTCATCTTCCCCTCTCCATCTTCCATATCGTCGCCTTTCCTTTCTTCTCCACACACTTCCAGGGGCCCTCATTTGCTCCTTGTAGAGCTTGTGCATGTCACAAAGCTGAGGACTCCCACAGTGTTTGTACATATATACAGGGCCCTGCATGCCACATGATAATTCAGACAGAGGACACGGAATCTGTGTCAGTGCAGCTAGTGCTAATGCTGCGTTCAAAATGAGTGCTTGTAATTCTGACCATAGCAAAAACTGATGCAGCTGATACCAGCTGCGGCTCTGAGATCCTATGTTTGCCCCCTCTCTGTTCTCCCTCCTCCTCATCAGCCTCCTCTTCATTTTATTCCTATGTCACTGCTGGTGCATGCATGCGTCATTGGCAACCTCTCGCTGTGGCTGGAACATCGCTTCATCTATGAATAGATTTTAACAGCCTCCTTCAAGCTTCCTCTCAGGGATGAGTTGACTCAGCCATGCTGGGAGTAGGGAATGCTTTGACTGACAGCTAGCTTTACCATCCTAAGGTGCCATGGTGTGGATATAAAAAGAGAGGTGCAAGAGGACCTAAGGACGTGGCTTAAAGGAAGCCCTCCTGAAAAAATAAATCCATCATGGCAAACTAAGAGAAGTGAAAAAGGAAGACAGGCAGCAGCTGGAGAGCTATAGTAGGTTGTTATGGATGAAGTGATAGTTTGGGATATGAAATTAGTGATTTAAAAAAAAAGACATCTCTCAGATTTGGCTTTGATCTAAAGATTAAAAAGAAATTGCTTCCCTTGAGAAAGGATATTTAAGGAGCCAATTTACAAGTAGCCAAGCTGGAGGAAAGAGGATTTCCAGAAGGCAAATCCAGGTCATCTGTTTAGAATTGATGGGTGCTTATTGTCTCTCACACTGAATTCACAGCTACTGCCTTTAATTAGTAACAGGAACACAGTCATAGCAGCCGCCAGCTGCAAAACCTGCCTCTGTGGGCTTTCAGAGACAAGAGGGACCATTTCTGGCTCAGGCAGACACAGCTGCTTCACGCACCCGGAATGTGTGGGAACAAACCCGGCTTGAGCCTTATGTAGGATAAAACAAGCCAAAGAGGTTTTTCCAGATAGAGGTAACCTCATGGCTGCTTATTAATAGGACAATGGATTCACCCTATAGAAATGTTTGGTGGTGTCTTCTTAATTGTTCTCAGGCAGTTATTACTGCAATTAGGGACCTGTGACATTGCAAAACCTCGTCTAGACTAGTACATATTAAAAAGAACCTGTTTGTGATTGCTTTTTGTTGGAGAGAGCAGATAAACAGTTTGCCTTGGAGTCTCACGCATGTGTGTACTCAGTCCCTCTGTCTCTCTGAACTACAGCTTTTGTGGCTTTTCATGCAAGTGAAGTATTTTGAGGGGCACAACCAGCATGCAAATACATGCTTCATTCGGATCACTCACCCTTAACTCCAACATGCAACATCTGTCTTAGCTGATATTCCTGTAAGCAATGACTATTAAGATTTCAGTTTTTATTTTTTTAATCTGGAGGCTTTGACATTACCTGGAAACAAGCTACAATGAGAGGAGCAGCTTCAGAAAGAGAAGGGAAGACACTCATTCCCAAAATACCACGACCTCCAGGAAACTTTATAATTAGAGCTTCAATCCTCTTGAAATCCCCTCTGCCTCAGATTCTATGAATCCGCACTGCTGGAGTATTCTTCTGTCACTCACAGCAAGCCTTCTTTTTCTCCTCATCATCACCTACAACCAGGTATATCCTTAATGCCTCCATTTTTCCAAAGTCAGTGTTAGGTGGAGAATTACAATTCACCTTCTTTACCCCATGCTGAATTTTTTCTTCTTTGAGAGATTACAGCATTTTACCTCTCTGCCATTCATTTGTGTCTTTAACTATGTGAATCCTTGGGTTGTTACTTAACGGTGTGATCGGTGTACATTATCTTCTCAATGACATGCTAAGTCCTTGGGCACAGTGACATAATCAGGAGTGTCTGGCAGCAACAACAGATTCTGATACAGGAGGCCTTTAAGAAATACTGGTAGTTTGAGAATGCTTTTTAATTTTTTATTTAGCAGTTTTTGATTTATGAAAAGTTGAGTGGAAAGTACAGAGTTCCCATATACTCCACCCCAACCCACCAGTCCGCTCCTCTATTACTGACATCTTGCATTAGTGAGGTATGTTCGTTGCATTTGATAAGCCTATATTGATGCATTATTATTAAGTCCATATTTTATGCTGTTTTCACCTTTGCTGGGGTACATTCTATGGGTTTTGAAAACATGTAATATCATGTATCCACCATCGCAGTATCATACAGAATAGTTTCACTGCTCCAGATCCCCCAGAGCTCCACCTGTTTATGTCCCCCAACACACACACACATATACACCAAACCACTGGCAACTACTTATCATTTTACTGTATCTATAGTTTTGCTTTTCCCAGAATGTCATATGGTTAGAATCACATAGTATGTAGACTTTTCAGATTGGCTTCTTTCACTTAGCAATATTCATTTAAGCTTCTCCCATGTCTTTGTGGCTGGATAACTCATCTCTTTTTATTGCTGAATAATATTCCATTGTCTGGATTACTACAGTTTATCTATTCACCTATTAGAGGACATTTTGGTTGCTTCCTTATTTTGGCAATTATGAATAAAGCTACTATAAACATCCATATGCAAGTTTTTGTGTGGACATAAGTTTTCAACTCATTTGGATAGATACCAAAAAGTGCAACTGCTGGATCATATGGTATGTTCAGTTTTTTAAGAAACTACCAAACTGTCTTCCAAAGTGGCTACACCATTTTGCATTCCCAACAGCAACGAGTGAGAATTCCAGTTGCTTTGATGATTATTTGAGCCTGGGTTTTGGTAAGTGGAAAATATAAAGAAGATACATTTGTGGGGTGGGATTAATTCAGAGCCATACACCCCTACCCTTGGACTATCCTGCAGTAAACAGTGAGGGGTGGTGGACAGTGAGTGGATATAGAAAAAGCAAACCTTGGTGATATCTCCACCCTGCTACTTCTCAGCTATGTGGTCAAAATAAGTCACTTAGTCAATCTGAGCTTGGTTTTCTCTTATTTAAAGATGGAGACAATAGTACTAACTTCCTCAGACTCTAGTAACTACTACATAAGATAATGCACTAGCATAATCTTGAACACATAATAGATACTCAATAAGAGTGCTTCCATTTGAACAATAGGAACTAAGCTAATTTTCACCAGAATTTTTGTGACAATATGATAACCTGCATCCACTCCCTCTACTCCAGGTTCCTTTATTATTATTGTAAAGTCCTGTGACTAAAAGAAGAAAATGACCTCAGAATTCTTAACGAGAGCAGAATTTCCTAGCTGCTATTTCCACCTGGTGAAAAATTAAGAAACTAGAAATGTCACTCAGACTCCTTGACTTATGAGAATCTCAGACTCTTGAACACAGGGCTGCAGACCTCCAAGGGCTCTCCCTAGCAGGCCACATCTTGGCAGATAAAACCACCCATGGGAGTGGACCAGTGCAAGTTGTCCCCTTTGATTCTTTTCCACTAGAGTCTCGCTGACCCTGTACCTTTCCTTTGAGAAAAATTATTAGCAGCATTTTGCAACCATGGCTGAATTGCAGCCTTGAGAGGTCAAAAACTGCAATCAACCCTGTGACATTTTCACCCATATTCCTATAATTACCATGGGAGATGTCACTGTCCAGTGAGACTCTTATGCAATGCTCATGTGGTAGACCATATTTTTTATACTTTCCATTGCTTTTGCTGTTTACATGAGGGCAGGTATGTGTGTGTGTTGCCCACAGCCTAATTGATTTTAAACCATTTTAAAAATTGGTGGCTCACACCTGTAATTCCAGCATTTTGGGAGGCTGAGGTGGGCGGATTACGAGGTCAAGAGATTGAGAACTTCCTGGCCAACATGGTGAAACCCTGTATCTACTAAAAATAGAAAAATTAGCTGGGCATGGTGGCACGCGCCTGTAGTCCCAGCTACTTGGGAGGCTGAGGCAGGAGAATAGCTTGAAACTGGGAAGCAGAGATTGCAGTGAGCTGAGATCATGCCACTGCACTCCAGCCTAGTGACAGTGTGAGACTGTCTCAAAAAAAAAAAAAAAAAAAAATTTAAATATATTTCAGATCCTGCTTCTCTGGCCCTGAGCTAATAGTCACCATTGGTCTACCAGTTGAATGTAAAGGGTGAAAGATTCAAAGCACACGAACAGTCTTTGGCTCTCAGCCTCAGCAGCTAGCCCCATAAGATTATCTCGACCTGTTGATTTTCACTTAAGGACCAGATGAAGAAAAGTAAATCTAATAACTGTGTTTCATTGTGTAAGTAAGCTGGGTTTCTATACTGGTCATTAAAACGTACAGGAACAGTCTTTCCATTATTGTTTAGCTACTACCATATGCATAGCATTGTACTGAGTGGGAAATGCTGAGGAAAGACCAGGAGGAATTAAGACTCAAGATTAAAAAGTCATGATCTTTCCACTTTCAAGGGTTTATTCCTCTGAATAATTATGGTTCAGTGACTAAAGGGGAAACATGTTGATGGGCCCCTGTTAGCAAATAATTATTGACATATTCCAGCCCAGCCCTTCCTTAGTCTGTACAAAGATGTAGCGTTATGATTGACAGAGAACCCTACAACAGGTGAGCTACAGAGGTGAAGTTACTTCAGAAATACTTTCAGTAGAAGGAGAATGTAAGCTTTGACATTTTAAAAATTCTGTATTACATCTACAAAGGCCAGTATGTAGAAATTATACTTCAGGCTATAGAGTGTGAAAGGAAGACTGGTCACATTTCAGCAGGAATCTGCAAGGATCCTGTTACTAAATTAGTTACTGAGAGAATTATATTTTGGAAGCAAAACTCCAACATTGCTACAAGACGAAAGAAGCTTCTTTGATATGACAGGAGATGGTTTTGTGTTGTTTAAAGGAAACAGAGGGCTCTGGAATCTCTGTGAGCCCTAGTCAGTGCCACATCCCCACCCCACCGCCAAGGCCATGTATAAGCTGGTGTTGACCTGGCAGGATGAGAGTGCCTGGAACCCCCCTTCTGTGGCTGGTAGCATGCCAACCTTGAGCCTGGCAAGCCATGAGCAGGCATAGCATGGTGGGAAGGTGCTGTGAGATGTTGGCTACGAGTTCGATATCTTCTTCACCTCAGCACAGAAGAAAGTGACCTGGACCCTCTGGGCAGTGCTAGATGCCGTTGGCCAGAGGTGGCTGCTTGTAGTGAGGACTTGGCACCTCAGTGAGCTGCACTATGGTGGTCTGACCAACCCAATAAAGCACAAACTGCTGCCAAGCATGCTGAGGCTCAGGTAAAGATCTGGAGGTGCTCCTATGCTGTCCTACCAACTCTGAAGGAGCCTGACCATCCCTTCTACAGCAGTGTCAGTAAGGACTGCAGGTATGCAGATCCCACTGAAGATCAGGTACACCCACCTGTGAGTCTGAAGGACACTACTGCCAGAGCTCTGCCCTTTTGGAATGAAGAAATAGTTCCCCAGATCAAGGAGGGGAAACGAGTACTGACTGCAGCCCATGGCAGCAGCCCCGGGGAACTGTCATTTGGGGAGGTATCTCCCAGTCAGAAGTCACGGGGATCAGGACCCACTTGAAGTAGTCTGTCCCTTAGCAAAGCTAAAGTGCTGTGCTGGGAGATCCTCTGCTCTCTTCAGAGCTGGCAAGCAGGAATGTTTAAGTCCACTGAAGCTGCACCCGCAGCCACCCTTCCCCTAGGTGCTCTGTCCCAGGGAGATGGGAGTTTTATCTATAAGCCCCTGACTGGGGCTGCTGCCTTTTTTTCAGAGCTGCCCAGAGAGGAGGAATCTAGAGAGGCAGTCTGACTACAGTGGCTTTGCTGGCTGAGGTGGGCTCCACCCAGTTTGAACTTCCCAGTGGTGGCTTTGTTTACACTGTGAGGGGAAAACCGCCTACTCAAGCCTCAGTAATGGTGGACACCCCTCCCCACACCAAGCTCAAGCATCCCAGGTTGACTTCAGACTGCTGTGCTGGCAGAGAGAATTTCAAGCCAGTGGATCTTAGTTTGCTGGGCTCTGTGGGGTGGGATCTGCTGAGCTAGACCACTTGGCTCCCAGCTTCAGCCCCTTTTCCAGGGGAGTGAATGGTTCTGCCTCACTGGTGTTCCAGGTGCCACTGTGGCATGAAAAAAACTCCTGCAGCTAGTTCCGTGTCTGCCCAAATGGCTGCCTAGTTTTGTGCTTGAAACCCAGGGCCCTGGTGGTGTAGGCATCCAAGGGAATCTCCTGATCTGCGGGCTGCGAAGACCATGGGAAAAGCGTAGTATCTGGGCCGGAGTGCACCATTCCTCACAGCGCAGTCCCTCATGGCTTCCCTTGGCTAGAGTAGGGAGTTCCCCAACCCCTTAAGCTTCCTGGGTGAGACAATGCCCCACCCTGCTTGGCTTGCCCTCCATGGGCTGCACCCACTGTCTAACCAGTCCCAATGAGATGAGCTGGGTACCTCAGTTGGAAATGCAGAAATCACCCACCTTCTGCATTGATCTCTCTGGGAGCTGCAGACCAGAGCTCTTCCTATTCAGCCATCTTGCCAGCCACCCCTTTTCTGTTTTTTAAAACATAAAATTGTAATGTTATTTCCAGGGCTTGTGTTTGGCCTGTGCCTACTCATATAGCTGCATGTCAAAATATTGAAATAGTTTCACAGAGATTGGATCACTGTTGCCGCCTCCAGTACCCCTAATGCCCTCTCAGAACCTTGGCTGGCCCAGATATCTTCTGGATCCTCCCCTCACCAACCTCCCCATTAGTTTGTAAAAATGATCACATCACTTCCTTCTCTATCTCCACATCCCTTTGCAATATGACTTGTGGTTTTTTTCTATCAAGAGGCAGAGTGTCTTTGTTCAGCCCCTGAATTTGGGCTGACCTTGAGACATGACTTGGTGAATAGACTGCATATAAATTAGTTATTCAAATAATAAGCCTAATCCTAAACAAGCCTTGTGCTCTCTCTAGAAAACATGCTCCACAGTCGTAAGAACAAGCCCATGATACCCTGCTGGGGCATGAGAAACCAAGTGGAACAGAGATGAACCATCCCAACTGAGGCTGCTTCAGACCAGACTGAACTGGCAGCTGACCAAAGATATAGGAGTAAGCCCAGCTAAGATCAGGGGAGCCAGCTGAACCTAGCATAAATTTCTGATTCTCAGATTGATGAGCTAACTAGATGGTTATTGTTTTAAGCCTCTGGGTTTAGGGATAGTTTCTTATGTAGACATATTTATTATACACTTGTAATATTACACATACTTTATAATATTATGTACACAGAAATAAATAATATCCCAACAATCTGGCATTTAAAAGGGTATCAACTGGCATAACTGAGGTCCTCCAGAAACCTGCTCCCATGCTAAATCTCCATTTTGATTGGTAGATGCCATGATGCAACAATAATTGTATTAGGACAAGAACATGAGCTTTTTATTTATTTATGTTCTGTTTTTTTTTTTTTTTTGAGACAGAGTCTCACTCTCACCCAGGCAGGAGTATGGTGGCATAAACACAGCTCACTGCAGCCTCAATCTCCTGGGCTCAAGGGATCCTCTTGCCTTAGCCTCCCAAGTAGTTGGGATTACAGGCATGCACAACCACATCTGGCTAATTTAATTTTTTTTAATTTTTTTTTTTTGCTAGAGATGTGTTCTTCCTATATTTTCCAAGCTGGTCTGAAACTCCTGGGCTCAACAAATCCTCCTGCCTCAGCCTCCCAATGCCAGCTTACAGCCGTGAGCCACTGTGCCCAGTGGAGAGTGTGAGCTTTTACATTTTTAAAATTCTATATTGAGTTTGAGTTGGCGAGTCCGGTAAGTAGAAATTACACTTTAGGCTGTACAGTATAGAAAGTTTTGTCACATTTCATCAGATGTCTGAAAGGATCCTGGTACTGAAACAATCCTAGGTATGTAAGTAAAGTATATTATTATTAATACTTGTATGCCTAGCTGTCATCATTAATTTGTTAGTTGTAATTAGAAATAATTTGATGATATTTTAGAAAAATTTCTTAAAAATTTAATTTACTAACTGAAATTTATTTTTTGTAATCGCTGTTCTCTCACCAAAGTTAAACAGAAAGAAAGGCTTTCTACTCAAGTTAAATTTCTTTCTAGGCAAAACTGAGTAAAAAAAGAAGACAAACAACGTAAATTAAAAAATGGGTAAAAACCAATGAGCTAAAAATTTCAGTTCATTAAAAAAACCTCCACATGGGTGTTTATAGCAGCTTTATTCTTAATTGTCAAAAGATGGAACCAAATAAGATGTTTTTCAATCGTGAATAAAAAAATACACTGTGGTATATCCAGATAGTGGCATATTGTTCAGCACTAAAAAGAAATGAGCTATCAAGCCATGAAAGACATGGAGGAAACTTAAATGCGTATTACTAAGTGAAATAAGCCAGTCTGTAATGGCCATATACTATATAATTCCAACTATATAACATTGTGGAAGAGGCAAAACTATGGAGACAATAAAAAGATCAATGATTTCCAGGAATTTAGGGGAATGAGAGATCAACAAGTGGAGCATTAGAGATTTTATGGCAGTGAGACTATTCTATATAATACTATAATGATAAATACATGTTGTTATACATTTGGCAAAACCTACAGAACAAGAGGGAACCCTAATGTAAACTATAGATTTTGACTGACAATAATATAATGAGATTGGTTCATCAGTTGTAACAAACAAACCACACTAGTGTGAGATGTTGTTGGCAGGGGGCTGTCTGTGGGGTGGGGGCAGGTGA
Organism: Pongo pygmaeus; assembly: GCF_028885625.2. NCBI lineage: Eukaryota > Metazoa > Chordata > Mammalia > Primates > Hominidae > Pongo > Pongo pygmaeus. The sequence continues at coordinate 63,485,772 of NC_072377.2, forward strand.
GTGGTATATGGGAAATTTGTACTTTATGTTTAATTTGCCATGAGCCTAAAACTCCTCCAAAATATAAAGTACCTGTCTTTAAAAATTTGATAAAAGACTTGAACATATACTTTATAATGACTGATCAATGAGAACATGAAAAAAATCTTCAACTTTATTAACTCTTTGGGAATGCAAATCCAAAATACAATGAAATACCACCACGCAGCCACTAAAATGGCCAACATTAAAAAGACCATCAATACTCAGTGTAGGCAAGGATGTGGAGCATCTAGATCCTTCACACATTACTAGTGTAAAATGACACAGCCATTGTTTCTTGTAAAGTTAAAACACGTGCATACTCAGCAATTCCACTCTTTAGTACTTACCCATGAGAATTGAAAACATATGTTAATAAAAAGACTTGTGTACCAGTGTTCACACCAGAACCCCCAAACTGGAAACAGTCCAAAGGTGGGTACACCAACTGGCAAGTGCATAAACAAATTTTAGTATGTTCTTACCATAAATTCTGTTAAGCAATAAAGTAAAATGAACTACTGATTTAGGCTGTGACATGGATGAATCTCAGTCATTATGCTGAGCAAAAGAAGCCATACACACAGTAAAGACAGTGTGATCGCATTTATGTGAAATTTTATAACAGGCAAAACTAACCGATAGTCATGAAAACATGTCGGTGGTCATTTGCAGGTGGATGGGAAGGAGAGGAGAGAGATTGAATACACAGAGGCAGGGGGGAACTTTCTGGGAAAATGCCAATGTTCTGTATTTGGAATGGGCTAGTGATTATACAGAAGTACATTTGTCAAATATAAGACACCCGTACCTTTAAAATGTGTGATATAGTGTATATAAATTCTACCTCAATAAATAAGTAGATTTTTAAAAATATTCTTCTGAAGTCAGATTTTAATTCTAGAGATAGAAAAACATATCCCATGTGCATGGTAGATATTGCTCATCAATTATGATGTACCTTTCAGCTTTCCAGGCATGCAAACGCAGTGATCCAGGCAGCCACTGCGGGCCATTAGGATTAGCCCAGTCCTTGAAACCTCTTTGCCATTCTAGGCTAAGGCCATCCTAGGCTATACCTACCAGATATGCCTATGCTCCAGAACAGGAAGTGTGGCTGGCTTCATAGATGTACAACATATGTGGTCACACAAAGCCCTCATACTTGCAATGGCCTCATATCTGGTTTAATGTTCTACTATCATGGTCTTGAAATTCTTAATAGATTTCTAATAAAGGTCCCCTCATTTTCATGTTTCACTGGGTCTTGCAAATTACATAGCCTGGCAGCAAGCCTCTGAATCATAAAGCCCCTGAAACTGGTTCAACTTTAGTTTTTAGTCTTTAATTACAATCTTTGTATCTTTATATACAAAAATAAAATTAATTCCTTAGTGCTTTTCTTTCTCAATATCTGATACTCTTTCTCAGGTCAAAGCAAAATACACTGAAGTATCTTTATTAATTAGGATAGATATTATGTTCTCTTTTGAGTCAGAAAGCAGTAACTACTAATTTAAATGGGTTTGAGTTCTAAAAATCCTGAATTTTTTGTTTTTCCATGGAGCATCTTATAAAAAGACCAGGCCCTTTAACTACCTAGGAGTTTGGAAACACAGGATGGGACATTTGGATGGTGGACGACTCAGTTTGTATTCTTTCTATTTGAATCCTATTCTTTTCATATCTTTAACACCTGTAGCAGGATAAAGTAAAATAATTTTTGTACTGTTATCATGTGTTGAGTTGTGTTTCCCCAAAAGACATTGAAGTCCTAACTCCTAGTACCTGTGAAGATGACTTTATTTGGAAATAATGTTTTTGCAGATGATCACGTTAAAATGAGATCACTGGATAGTCCTTATCCAATATGGCTGGTATACTTACATAAAGGAGAAATTTGGACATACAGAGAGATTGATACAGAGGGAAGAAAGTGTGAGAGTACAGGGAGAACGCCATCTACAAGCCAAGGAAAACCTGAGACTACCAGAAATTGGAAGAGATCCATGGAACAGATTCGTCCTCATAGCTTGCACAAGGAACCAAAGATGCCAACACCTTGACCTCAGACTTTCATTCTCCAGAACTGCAAGACAATCAATTTCTGTTGTTGAAGCCACTCAGTTTGTGGTACTTTGTATGGCAGCTCAGCAAACTAATATAGCTATTGACATTGAAGGGCAGAAATGTATTATAACAAATTCTAGGATAAATTATGGGGCTTTTGTTTTCTTCTCCATTGCTCACCCTTCTACACATAATGTCTTTGTTTCCTCATTACGCCCTTAGTGAATTTTCCTTGGGTTACCATGAAGGTCCAGGAGGTAATTTGATGTAATAACTGTCAGAATGTGGTCCACTTACTGCCTTCATTAAAGTCACGAGGCATGATTGTTTAAAATGCAGGTTTCTGAGTCTGAGAGCAGAAGTACAAAATTAGATTATTTGGGGAAGGATAGCCCAGGAATCTGTATCTTTTAAAAGTTCTCCAGGTGATTCTGAAGTAATTAAAGTTTGGAAATCACTGAAGAAATCTTTGGCTCGTTGGCTAGTGCCACAATAGGAAATAATTCACAGATAGTGACAACCTGCGCCTTCTTCTGGGTATATTTCTATGCTGGAGTTAAACAGGGAAGATACCCCTTTCCCATGAAAAAGCTACTTTGTACTTTCTTCCTTATTAGAAGCAACAGAGGAATTCCTAAAACCAGAACCTTCCTATAAGCCTATTCCTAACCCCTGATATTTCCCAGAAGAAAGAAAAGTGATCAAATAGTTGAACTGTTAATTACGGTTATTTTTTTATTTTTTATTTTTTTTTTGAGACGGAGTCTCACTCAGTCTCACAGGCTGGAGTGCAGTGTCAAGATCTCGGCTCACTGCAAGCTCCTCCTCCCAGGTTCACGCCATTCTCCTGCCTCAGCCTCCCGAGTAGCTGGGACCACAGGCACCTGCCACCACGCCCGGCTAATTTTTTTGTATTTTTAGTAGAGACAGGGTTTCACCGTGTTAGCCAGGATGGTCTTGATCTCCTGACCTCAAGATCCACCCGCCTCATGCTCCCAAAGTGCTGGAATTACAGGCATGAGCCACCGCGCCTGGCCTAATTATGGTAATTTTTACCTTACTCTTTACTACAGAAAACCAGGTTAACACAAAGAGGTTGTTAGCTAGACTTGCCTTCTTAAAACTACTTTAGGGCAGAAAAGAACTACTATGCAGCATCAAAAGTTGACTTCTTGCTGCTCCAAAGCTCAGTAGGACCTGCCTTGGATAGGCTAGAAAATTCAAGGCTTCAAACCATTCTTTCTGTTTACCTCTTGCTAGAGTGCTCTTATGTAGTGCATTAAGTTCATAATGTATAGGAAAAATTACTGTACCTTAAAAGGTGAGGCACCAAATCCAAGATAGAATGAGGCCTGTGTAGAAAGGATCAGGCTGCGAAGTCACAAAAGCTTTGTTTGGGCAGAATTTGGAAGTCCCTAGGCAAACCTGGAATTCCCCAAAGTTTCTACTGGGAAGTGGCTTAAACTCCGACATGACTTTGATCTTATTTGTAAGACAAATGGTGATGCTGGAATTCCACTCTAGGTGTATCTCCTCAGTTAAAAGAGCAGAAAATAGCATTTCTTTCTTTCTTTTTCTTTATTTGTTCTAAAACAAAAACAAAAATGGGATACATGTGCAGAATGTGCAGGTTTGCTCCATAGGTATACGTGTACCATGGTGGTTTGCTGCACCTACTGACCTGTCCTCTAATTTCCTTCCCCTCAGCTCCCATCCCCCATCAGACCCTGGTGTGTGTTTTTCTCCTCTCTGTGTCCATGTGTTCCCATTGTTCAGCTCCCACTTATGAGTGAGAACATGCAGTATTTGGTTTTCTGTTCCTGTGTTAGTTTGCTAAGGATGATGGCTTCCAGTTTCGTCCATTTCCCTGCAAAGGACATGATCTCACTCCTTTTTATGGCTACACAGTATTCCATGGTGTATATGTGCCACGTTTTCTTTATCCAGTCTATCATTGATGGGCATTTGAATTTGTTCCATGTCTTTGCTATTGTAAATAGTGTTGCAATAAACATATGTGTGCATGTGTCTTTACAGTAGAATGATTTATATTCCTTTGGGTATATATCCAGTAATGGGATTGCTGGGTCAAATGGTATTTCTGGTTCTAGATCCTTAAGGAATCGCCATTCTGTCTTCCACAATGGTTCTCCACAGCCTCACCAGCATCTGTTGTTTCCTGACTTTTTAATAATCACCATTTTGACTGGCTTGAGATCTACCCAAAGAAAATAGCATTTCTAGGAACTTATTTGTCTTGCTGAGATCAGCTACCACCGTCTTTGGAGTCTGGTGCATTGGTGTACTTGTTTTCAGGTTTAAACCTTGGGTTACTTGCCTGAGGAAAGGGAGGTTTAGGGTCTCTGGCTGAGAGATATTTATTAACATGTGACATAAGATTTTAGTTGGGCATTCCAAGGAAAATGGATCTTTTGTTGAGAACACAGCTTCTTTTTTTAATCCCATTTTCTAATTCAGAGATAATATCTTCTCCTTTCTACCTTTTTAGGTAAAAAGTCAAATGTAAGATACAAATGAATCTAAATCAAATTCAATTTTCACATAATCACAGCACTGATTTTCATGGCTTGAGCAAATTAGACCATTGGGGTACTCTCAACCATTACTCCTAGACATGAAATTTTAATATGCTGTTTGTTTAGAACTTTTTCCTTTGGTTCAAATTCCTCAGTACTTTACTATATTATATTTTAATTAGTATAGTGAATTTCTAATCATCTTTTAATGCTCAAGTTCAGGAGGTAAATGTTTGAAAAATGTTCCCTGGCACTTTCCCTCTCCCAACTCAACCCTAAGGTCTCATGCAGTTGCGGTGGTGTGGTGTGCGCCTGTGCTTGTGTGCATGTACACGCGTGTAACATGTGCCTGTCATGTATGCATGTGTACATGTGCCTGTGTTTGTGTGTAGGGGGCAGTGTTTGAGATTTGGAGGGAGTGAAGGGGTTACTGTTTGTTTCCCTGAGGAGTATCTATTCAAATTTATGCTAAACATATTTTTCTTTCTCAATTCTGTTTTAATTTAATTAGTTGGACTTGTAAATAATTTTAGTTTTTGCCCAAAACATATGACTTTGCATCATTAGCCCTTTTCATACAATTGAAAAATAGAGACATTTGTACAGGAAAGGAAGAGAAAAGAAGCTATCCGGTTTTTAAATTCAAGTTTCAAGAAAAATTTCAGATTAAACAGGTAGAAATAACTCCAGGTTCTTTCTTCCCAAACAGGTCAACATTGTCAACCATATCAATTTTATATGGGCTCTTACTTAGTGAAATACATAAATATTATTTATTAGAATAATAGTTTTGTAAGATTAGGTTTTGGTCCTAAGTGCCATGATTTCTTGTTTTAAAGGAAAGTTTTCCAACAGCGCCAACTATTCCATAAACTGACTTATAGTTTTTATTTTTTTATTCCAATTTAATTAGATTTAATGAATAAACATCACATATTCATGGTGAACTGTCTTTTATTACCACCAAATATAAGTGATTGGTATTTTACAATGGAGAAATTTATAGCATTTAACAGTATATTTCATAATATATATATGTATACTGTATAACCATAGTATCATTGAACTGACCAAGATATAGGATGGGTCTTTGTATACAGACAATTTTTTACAAGACGACTGAGAAATAAAGGGAGAAAAATAAATGCTAGGAATAAAGTTTAGGTACATAAAACAATTTTAATATCAAAATTCATCAACCATAATACCATTTGAAAGAATATGGTGAAAAGTGCTGCCTATGTGAACTAGAATTACTATTGTTTGTCTTAGGAAAATCAACAATTCAGTATCTTGTCTTAATGCTGAAGCAAAAATAGGAGGCTTGGTCATTATTCATAAGGTACCAGGAAAAGACTACTGGTTCATTTAAAAATAAACTAGGTTTTGGGAGGCTGAGGCAGGAGAATGGCGTGAACCCTGAAGGCGGAGCTTGCAGTGAGCCGAGATCGCGCCACTGCACTCCAGCCTGGGCGACAGAGCGAGACTCCGTCTCAAAAAAATAAAATAAAATAAAATAAACTAGGTTAAATGTAAAATGATAGGCTATAAATGACTACTAAATTCTCCTCCCCCAAAAGAAATGACTGTATGTTGTGTTATTCCAGATAATTCTGTTATTCCAGGGAAAAGACAGTCCAATCTTACCAAAAATAACAAGCAAACAAATATACAAAATCAAACAATAACAACAACAACAAAATTTAAAAAGCAGCAACAAAATTCTATGACAACTAGTTTAGTTAGTACCAAAACTACAGTGAGAAAAGCTATAAAATTGCTTGTGTACAACAACACAACAGTGCACTGCAGTGCAAGTTTCTTTTTGGCATCCCTCTACAAAAAATTGAAGTATATGCATACTGTTGCTTGTTCACTAAAGTCATAAGTAAGGATGTCCAATGCCATTATTCAGGTCTTTTGGCTGAATATCACTCTTGGGAAAGACATAGACTCTGGACTTCCTCCTTCTTTTTTTTTTTTTTTTTTTTGAGACGGAGTCTCGCTCTGTCGCCCAGGCTGGAGTGCAATGGCGTGATCTCTGCTCATTGCAAGCTCTGCCTCCCGGGTTCACGCCATGCTCCTGCCGCAGCCTCCTGAGTAGCTGGGACTACAGGCGCCCGCCACCACGCCCGGCTAATTTTTTTTTTGTATTTTTTAGTAGAGACCGGGTTTCACCGTGTTAGCCAAGATGGTCTGGATCTCCTGACCTCGTGATCCGCCCGCCTCCGCTTCCTAAAGTGCTTGGATTACAGGCGTGAGCCACCGCGCCCGGCTGACTTCCTTCTTAATAAGCAGTTTCCCATTAACAAGTTCTGTTTTATAGTGAACTAGAAAGAAAATTTGCCTCATTGGTTCTTGGTGGAACAAAAAAATAGTTTCGGTTACCTCCCTGTTGATCAATCCAGGCCATGTTTTATGTTACCTAAACCTATTTAATTAATGAGGTATAGATTTAAAACACAGTACATTCTTACCATATTTAGAAAATATTTCTATGTTCTAGAATCACATCCTAATTTTAATATTTTATATGTAAATCAATTTTACATAGGGTGGATTTCTTTCAAAGCACCGTGTTCCACAAAAACACATGCTTTGTATATAAAAGTCATAAGGCATTTCATTTGAAATTGTATTCTATATTTTTCTAGAGATATTCTGTATTTAATTTAAGGTTCTATTTTATGTTTTTCTAAAAACATTCTGGATTTGTTGAACAGTAATTGCATGGGAAGAATTGGGCTTGGACTTATATCATTTTTTATTTTGGCTTTTTCTTGTGTTTGCTAGTCAGGAGATCTGCACCAACTGTCTCTCTCTTCTCTAAAGACGGAATTCTATAAATTTGTCTGGTCTATAGATAGTCTGTCTTTGAATTGTGGTATGCTTATCTAGAATTTCCTTATGAAAACAAAGTTCTTCTGCATCAAGGAGTGAACTCAGGATGTAATTCATTTGCTGTGGAGAAAAAGTATCTCTTTTTTTTCTTTTTTTTGAGATGTAGTCTCACTCTGTCACCAGGCTGGAGTGGAGTGGCACGATCTGGGCTCACTGCAACCTCTGCCCCCCAGGTTCAAATGATTCTCCTGCCTCAGCCTCCCAAGTAGCTGGGACTACAGGCGCATGCCACCACACCCAGCTAATTTTCTTTCTTTTTTTTTTTTTGTATTTTTAGTAGAGACCAGGCTTCACCATGTTGGCCAGGATGGTCTTGATCTCTTGACCTCGTGATCCACCCGCCTCTGCCTCCCAAAGGAGAAAAAGTATCTGTTTCCAGACAAGATTAGGTGATAGGACACGCAAAAAGAGTCTTGCTAGAGAAAAGAACATAGGCACCAAGACACAACACTGTTTTCCTCTACAATCTTCTTTCTCTTTCACAGATAAAGACAGCTCCTGTCGTAGATCAACTCTGTAACTTTATCGATGAGTCACATCCAATAAACTCCTTCAATCTTGTACAGAAGTGCCAAAAATGTAACCAACTACAGAACTATATTACTGTCTGCTTCCATTTGAATATATGAAAATGTAAAATTATAAAGAAATTCTGCTTTCTTATTCACTACAAATCTTGATTGAATCTTAATAATGGACAAATGGCTATTTTCAAGGCTACTCTTGAAAAACACTGATCTGAGAATATATTTTCAGTTCTATTTAATGTAGAACCTCAGATTCAAAAAGTCTGAACCTAAACTCATGTTCTTCTCCCTACCTGGCTTTTCTTCTTGTAACTGCTACCTACCAACCCAAGTTAGAAACCTGGGTTTATCCCTGACTCCTTACTCTTTCTTGATCTTCAAATTTAACACATCTATGCATCATCATTTCATACTGATTTTACTTTTTAATTAGTTCTCCAGTCCATTTAATTCTCTCCATATGAACAGCCATCAACCTAATTGGAACTCTTATCATCTCTCTATTGGACTACTCTGCTCATATCTGAATTGGTTTCCCCTCTCCAGACTTAGTACCCTCAAGTTCATCTTCAGTGCAGCCAACAGAATGAGATATTGGATAACTGATAATGTCACTCCTGAACTGAGAATACAACTATGTTCCCTTACAATGCATTATATAATAAAAACAAAGCTCTTTAATGTTCCTTTAAAAACCTTATGGTATAGTACTTACCTTCATTCCAGTTTACAAAACTTTGTGTATTTTATTAATTATACTGGTTACTCAATCCTCTTGTCTCCTCCTCCACTAGTCCTAGCCCTGATCCATGAACCTAATTTCTAAGCAGACCCTTTAAGCCTCAACTCAGATGGAACCTTTGATAGGAAGTTTTGTGTCATTCTCACTTGCACTCCAAGCTAACGTAAATGTCTTCCTCTGGGTTCCCAAAATATTCCTTAAATATCTCTAATATTGTATTTTCCACATGGAATTATAATTTCTGTTTTGTTTCCCTCATTAGAAGGCTGAAGCTAAAACATTCATCCTTGTGTTTCACAGAATGCCTGGCACAAGATAAATGCCCACTCAGTGTTTCTTAAATTTAGTTTTTAACAAGTCATGGAACTCAGCTGGAAGAATACAAAACCTCAGGATATATTACTTACAGAGACTGATGAAAGTTACCTTTTCATCAGTCAACCAAGCGATAATAATTTCTAAAGTTCAGAGCTGCTATGAAGATTAAAATTTTAAAATAGAAGATAAAGTACAACCTTTATTCTAAATAAGTCTATCCCTCCTTCAGGGCTTCCCATCTCAGTAAGTGGGCTCTCCACTCATTCTACTTCTTCTACCAGGATTTTGATATCAGATTTTATATGTCCTTTTTCCTCCCTCCTCACATTAAAAATCATGTTGATTCTAGCTCAAAAATATATCTGGAATCCTTCTATTTCTTTGTGTTATCTCTACCACTATCCTAGTCTAGGACATCATCTTTGGACACCTTGAGACTCTGGACACCTTGAGAGTACTGTAACTTGCTATTTCTACTCTCATTCTTGTCCTTTTTCAATCTTTCCTTATTTTACCAGCCAGAATAATCTCTCTCTCTCTCTCTCTCTTTGAGTCAGGGTCTCGCTCTCTCACCCAGGCTGGAGTGTAGTGACATGATCTCAGCTCACTGAAACCTCCACCTCTGGGGCTCAAGCGATTCTTCCACCGCAGCCTTCCAAGTAACTGGGACTACAGGCAAGTGCCATCTAACCAGCTAATTTTTTTGTATTTTTTGTAGCGACAGGATTTTGCCATGTTGCCCAGGCTGGTCTCAAACTCCTGGGCTCAATAAATTCACCCATCTTGGCCTCCCAAAGTGCTGGGACTACAGGTGTGAGCCACCATGCCCACCACAGAGTAATCTCTTAAAGATAAAAATTTTATCATATCCTTTTATTGCTTTAAACCTTATAAAGACTTTGCATTTTCTGGAATGAAACCCTTCACTTGGCTGAATCCTACTGAACCTTCTCCAGTTAAATGTCACAGCCTCAAGAAGGTCTTGCCTGACTCCCAAGTCTTAATTAGCTTCCTGTTCTATCATAGCACACTAAATATTTTCTTCTTAATATTTAGCACAATTATGATAACATTTATTTTTATCTGCATATTTACGATTTGACTCTATCACTAAACTATATGTCCCATGAAAACAGAGATGCTATTTGTCTTGTCACTACTTTATTCTCAAGGGCTCAGTACAATACCTAACATATACCGGATTCTAAATATGTATCTGTTAAATAAACGGCTTAATATGCATAGAACATAGAAAGCACATGATTTATATATAAAAGTGATCTTTTTTTTCCTCTCTCTTTCTATAAAACACATTAAAGATTAACAGAATTTTCAGGGAAAGGATTTCAATGAATTCATGGTTAAATATAGGGTAAAGGAGAAATTCTATGTCTTTTGGGTCTCAAGGACCCCATGATTTATCAAAAGTTAAATAATGTTATAAAACTATAAATTATCTCACTAAATGAGCTGTTATTAAAAAATAGCTTTTTTCTTTCAACCATTCAATTAAGAGGCTTAAAGTGAATGTGTATTAGTTTGCTAGGGCTGCCATGACAAAATCATAAACTGAGTGGCTTAAACAACAAAAAGTTACTGTCTCTCAGTTCTGGAGACTGGAAGTCAGAAATCAAGGTGTTAGCAGGGTTAGCTCCTTCTGAGGGCTGTGAGGAAGAATTGGTTTCAGGCTTCTCCCCTAGATTTTGGTAATTTTTTAGGAATCTTTGGCATTCCTTGGCTTATAGAAGCATCACCATGATCTCTGCCTTGATGTTCATATGACATTCTCCCTGCTTTCTTCTTTTTTGAGAGTACTAGTCATACTGGGTTAGTCCACCCTAATGACCTCATTTTAATTTGATTTCCTCTGTAAAAACCCTATCTCTGGATAAGGCCACATTCTGAGTACTTCAGCATGTAAATTTTGAGGGTGACACAATTCAGCCCATTACATATATAATAAATATAATATAATAAAGTAATATAATAGCAAAAATGTGTGCTTATTTATTATTAATTAATTTAAAAGTATTTAATGAGTACCCACTGTATCCAAAACTCTATGCTAAGATACAGTGGCAAACTGGAGAGTCACGGTCCCCATTCTAAGCCAGCTTTCTTTCTAATAGGGGAGTGAGAGATTAAACAAATAATTATAAAATTAATAGCTTAATGTATTTATAAAAAGTGCAGTGCCTTGTATATCAGGAAGTAGCGATCTAGTTTGGAAAGGCCAGAAAGTTTCTTTATTATAGATAATATTATTGGCCAGGTGCGGTGGCTCACGCCTGTAATCCCAGCACTTTTGGAAGCTGAGGCAGTTGGATCACCTTAGGTTCGGAGTTCGAGCCCAGCCTGGCCAACGTGGTGAAACCCCATCTCTACTAAAAATACAAAAACTTATCCAGGCGTGGTGGCAGGCACCTGTAATCCAAGCTACTCAGGAGGCTGAGGCAGGAGAATCATTTGAACCCGGGAGGCAGAGTTTACAGTGAGTCGAGGTGACGCCATTACACTCCAGCCTAGGCAACAAGAGTAAAACTCCATCATGAAAAAAAAAAAAAAAAATATATATATATATACACACACACACACACACAGACACACACACACATATATATATACACACATATATATAATTAATATTGGGTCTCATATCTAATCTTCATTGATTAAACTATAAACCATTGAAGGGTAAAGCCTGTGTTTTAAATTTCTATGCTGCCTCCAGAGCCAGCTAATGTAGACTTTAAATAGTCTCCTGAATTACTTATCTCATGAATCACTCAAAAGCAATTAGCATTTATTAAATCTTTTTGAATTTTCACAATGTTGTGTGTTTATTATTTTTATATCTGCTCTATGCAGTTGTCTATGTGATACTTTATTAGGCCTATATTAGAATTTACAATGTATAGTCCCCTTCCCTAGTTGTTTAATGTACATGGGCTTCTTTTTATGGTCCTGGGAAACAAGAAATAGGTCTGTAATAGTTTAGATAGACTTTTCTTTCCCCAGCATATAGTATAGTATAGTGCTTAAAACATTTTTACTCAAAAACTACTTACTTGATGGGCTGGCTAATTAATGAAGTTGGCCAGAAAACTGTCACCCATTTCAATGATGGAAGAAAACTAACATGCTAAGAGGGTAAGTGAGATTTAAATATCTTGTAATGGATGGTAAAATAAGATTCTTTGTGTCCTGGCAGATAAAGATTTCTGCTTCTTTTTGAGTTTCTGGTTGCGGGCATTTCTTTTCCTATTACGCACTTATGGGAATAATGAAGATGTCTTGAAACATGGCTACTTTTTGCACATATGAGACAATGGGGACAAGATTCACTCCAAAACTCCTGATGATTTTCCTCTCCTTCAAATCAGCAAGCAGTGCAGGCTTCTCAAGGGGAAGTATAGGAAACAGAGATAGTGGGTACCCTCTCAAAGAGCAAGACTCTTGGAAAAGATGATGTGTCAAAATGGAGAAATCAGGAATTCCATTGATACCACTACCGAAAATGCCCTTATTATGACCAGTTTTGCAATGAGTAGGTCTCTGATACATATGCTGAGAAAACTCTCTTACATTTATACATATTGATGGAAAGAGTGACCATAAAGTAACGCTCATATGTCATATGTGCAAAACACAGCTAATTTGAAAATCAATTTTTCTCATATTACTTGCAAATTAACTCTTTTTTTTTTTTTTTTTAGATAGTCTTGCTCTGTCACCCAGGCTGGAGTGCAGTGGTGCAATCTCGGCTCACTGCAACCTCCGCCTCCTGGGTTCAAGTGATTCTTGTGCCTCAGCCTCCCGAGTAACTGGAACTACAGGCAGACGCCACCATGCCCAGCTAATTTTTGTAGTTTTAGTAGAAATGGGGTTTCAGTATGTTGGCCAGGCTGATCTCGAACTCCTGACCTCAAGTAATCCACCCACCTCAGCCTCCCAAGGTGCTGGGATTATGGGTATGAACTACCGCACCCGGCCAGATGAACTCTCTTAATAATAATACTATATCATTATTACTTTGCTAGCTGTAGTTGGAACTACAAGTTGTAGCAGTGATTATTAAAATTTCTTGTTAATGGAACAAAAAAAGCTAAGGTTTTATCACCAAGGACTGACAGAATAGTTTTAGGATCCATTGACAAGAGAAAACCCATACCCCTACCTAGGATAGGAGGCTGGAAAAGATTTGGTCGGTAGGCTAGGAGAAGTTTGTTATTCAAATAAGTAGTAAAGATGACTCCTAGATGGATTCATTGGTTCAGGAGTTTAAGAGAAATAGAGTACAAGAGTATAACTACATGGCCTTCCGAAGAGACACTAGACAATGATTAGAAGTAGGTAATACAAGGGTCTAAGGCAAGGATGTAATGGGTGGTAAAGGATGAGGAACAGGTTAAACTAGAGCAGCTGAACAGAAAAATATGGAATTTCCAGAACTCCAATTATGTTAGATTTGGACGTGAGGGTAGATGGGATTGGCAGTAACATAATCCACCTCTAATTTTCTCTCCCTAATTCTGATCTAATACAGAAGAAAGAGATAGGGTCACGCAGATAGAAATAAAAACTATCACTTTTATGAGGGATTGAGTTCGTTGAAAAGTAAGAACAAAGTATGGATCCATGTTTAAATGGGTTTACGAATTCTTTCTCCAAAACAGCTGTCCAATGTATGTACAGGAGACAAATAAGTGCATTTTAGGCATGAGCCAGTTTTTAAAAGATCCCAGACTGGGCTAGGGCATATACGCTAGGTTTCTTCTTCCACCTCATTAGTTAGATAGGCCATTTGTCCCACAGGAGAAGTAGAGAGAGAAGGGATAAAGCTTGCATGACCTCCTCCAAAGAGAAACCTCCTTTCCTATGGGCTCAGTTAGAAAAGGAGGAGGAGAGAATGCTCATAGAACATATTTCTTATGTTGAGCTTTTATATAATCGAAATATACCTGTTATTTGCCTATCAATATTCAGTTAGACCTTCAAAGGTCAGTAACAGCAATAGAATAGGCATTATTTCACTCGGGAAGGAAACTATTCAAGTTGCTTGCTTTTTCATCATGATTATCCTAATTTTAATAAATTACTTCAATATCAATATTAAATTGCCCCAAGAATGTTTTTACTAGAAGCCATAATAAGCTCAGAGTTGCCATGTTCCTGTGTACTCCTGTTTATGAAGTTTTGATAATTGTATGAATATTTTATAATGATAGCCGTTTGCACTGTATTAACTTTGATTTCTGCTGATAAAAAATAAACTATAGGTGGTGCATATTTAATAAAGTTCTCTTAGTCTGGATATAATATGCCAAAAACATATATTCATTATTACATATTATGTCCTTAAATATGGTATAGTTTATAGCTTTACAGAACAGTTTTTCAATATATGTTTTATATTAACTTAAAATCCAAGAACTGGCCCTTCCCGTCATCTCCTGCTTCTTTGTAAGGTCTAATTGGTATTGTTCTAGTGTTTTGAACTTCAGCTATGTCTATATGACGCCAACCAATGAAGACAGCAAAAACTAATTGGTATCTTTTGGAACAAGCAGTGGATTTATAGAGACTATAGTTTCTGTTAACTGTTCCTAATCATGTCATATGGCTTTATTCAGCTGTTTCTCTTAGTTTATAATGTTCACTATAAAAAAATCATAAGTGGTGTAGAACAAGAAGTTCATTTTTAAAGAATACTAAGCAAAGGCAGAAGGCAGTCTGCCTTTACCAGAAGGTTCCCTACACAAAGTTTGGTGACTAAGATTAGTCAATAAAACTTTTGGAGATGTGGGTCCCCACAAATTAATTTTCTTGAGTTATAAAAAATGAAATCAGTGGTTGCTAAGCCATATGTGACTTTGTAGATGAAGACTTTCAAGTTGAGCTGAATTTGGGACAAGATACTCAGTTTCTGAGATTCACTAGAAGTTCTCTGTTTACCTTCCATTCTTAAGGTCAGAAAAAAAAGTCAATGTAAATGTCAAAGAGAAAGTCCATATATAAATGGGCTCCATAATTCATCATTTCATATTTGATTTTTCTTTTGTTATAATGATTCTATTTTAGTGCCCATATATAATCAATTAAATCAAATATATAAGTTTGATTGAATCAAGGCAATAGTCGAATAGTCAATGATTAGCTTCATTTATATACAGGGATCATCTTAAGGATTTGACTCACAGTTGATGGCCCAGTATATTTGGTATTTAAGTTGTCTGATGTTGTTAGCTTTCGATCAATTCGGAGCCTTCAGTTTCTCCTTAAACAAGTGAATAGCTTCTTTTCATAGTTGTTTTTTTCATAAAGTATAACAGAAATAAAGAATGTCTCAAGACAACATGGCCCAAATGTCTCAAAGACTATAAACTGATATTTTGAGGGGAATTAAGAACATGTACTCTCAGTGTTTCATTCTCCAATCCTGCAATGGCTTCAGAGAGAAAATACAGTAGCTTATTTCATATAACTAAAAGTGTAACACTATATGACATATAAACTGGGGTTTTGGAACAAAAGATTTCATAAAACTCTTTTAGGCAAGTATGAAAAATGCAATCCTATTACTGGGTATATACCCAAAGGAATATAAACTGTTCTATGATAAAGACACATGCACATGTATATTCACTGCAGCAACTACTCACATTAGCAAAGACATGGAATCAACCCAAATGCCCATCAATAATGGACTGGATAAAGAAAATGTGGTACATATACACTGGAATAGTATTCACCCATAAAAAAAAATCATGTCCTTTGCAGGAACATGGTTGGACCTGGAGGACATTATCCTTAGCAAACTAACACAGGAACAGGAAACCAGATATCCCATGTTTTCACTTATAAGTGGGAGCTAAATGATGAAAACACATGGACAAATAGAGGGGAACAACACACACTGGGGCTTATTGGGGACGGAGAGGGTGGGAGGAGGGAGAGGATTAGGAAAAATAACTAATGGGTACTAAACTTAATACTGGGTGATGAAAAAATCTGTACAACAAACCCCCATAACACAAATTTACCTATGCAACAAACCTGCACATGTACCTTTGAACTTAAAAGTTTAAAAAAAAAAAAAAAGAAAACTGCAGCTCCCTGGCCCCAGAGATTCTGATTCAGCTGTAGGTACTTTAAAAAACTTTCCCAAGAGGTTCTGAGTTTGGCCAACACTATTGCGAACAATTAATACAAATATGGTGGGTGTTCTTACATATGTGCCTGTTATGAGCCATAGGTTTATTTGGCCTCCAGCATTGAGATTCAAATATTCCAAATACTGATTGGTGGATGCCTTGTCCATTGTCTCAGGGCATGGCTCTCCTCTTCCACTTTGCTGGGTCCAATGAAAGAACAAGCTGGCTCTGGAGCTCATGTCGCAATTTTATTTTGTTTTGTACTTGAAACCGTAGAAGACTTTTCTATCCTTTTTAACTTTAGAAAATGGTTCATTTTCACCTTGCTTTTCCTCAGGGAGCCAGTGTCTGGGGAGGTGGAATGACAGCTCAGGGCAAGGAAGCACTGGCTCTCTCCATTTTAAGGAGAGGTTGACCCATCCAGGAAAAGGGCTTTCCCACAAGTTGACCAGAAAAGTTCACACAACCAAAACCTCTTTTTAAAGGACAAATATCTTCTGGCTCCACAAATACGGATAGTCTAAAAGATGTAACTTGTCACTAAACGTGAAACAGAGAAAGGAAAACTAATAAGCAACCCAAAGAGGTTTCCTCCCGGCCTTCCCACGACAGATGTTGTTTTTGACTAAATGATAATGAACAGTCAGCAAGTAGCTCACCTATAAAATGCTGAAACCATTATCCAAAGAAGTACAAATTTCCGTGCTAAAGAAATGTGACTGTTTGCATTTCTTTATCTACAATCTCTAAGAAAACTTCCTTGGGAGCCAAATCTCTTAGTTAGCCTATACCAAACAGAAAGGTTTTCCTTGAGGCAGTTAGAGAGAAAAGGGGGTTGGGAGAGCAGACAAGTAAACCAGAAACTGGACTTGCCCCAGTAGGAAAAGCAATTTATTTTGAGAAGTAGAGATCCACAGGATATTTGCAGATATAAAATTGAAAACTTGGATTGATCTTACCTCACATTGTCTAGAAAATCATTAGCTTAATCTCTGATATATGCAATGCTTTTTCTAATCCTTTGAGACATAGAAGAGAAAGAGCAATGCAAAACTGGTCTTGCATTGTTCAAGATGGGGAGAAACACGAGTGCTCTGTAATTACAGAAGTAAGAGGGAATAAATCATACAGTTCACGTCATTCTTCATCTGGAAAACACTCACATGTCTCTTTAAGGACAAAGCTGCCTCTGGTCCAAATATCTGGTCTTTAAGGCCACAGATTCCTAGAAGAGTAGAATGTGCAGCCTGTTCAGGAGCACACTCAGATGCTGCATAATAGCTAACAGTGGGCAGAGCCCTCGTGTCTATTCAACTACTAACTTCCATCATCACGGAACCCTGTGTTCTCAGGAGCTCCATTATGTGACTGCTTATAACACAAAGGATTGAACAGTTCCTGCTTCCTCTTTGGTGTCTAAAGTCTGAGTTGTAGTTTTTCTGTATATTTGTGGCCATGAAGTCCTGACTGTCAGAAAGTGACTTTAGACAGGCACCATCTGTACCATGTCTAGTCTCAAGTGCTGCTGGTCCAGTCAGTGTCTCATGAGTGGGGATGTAGGGGCAGCAAATGGCACTATTCAATTAACTCCTTAGGCCAGGTATTCACCTCAAAGTCAGGCTGTGGGCATGGAAACACTGACACTATTAAGCTAAAAGTTAAAATTAAAACTCCCAATCTGAGTCACTGAAAAACCCTAATGCAATTAAATGGGCAACTTTAAATGCCTAAAAACTAGATCACTATTTTTATTAGTACGATCTTTAAAAAAGAATGCAATCATTTCTTTAATGTAAAGGGCTATTTAGTAATGCAGACTATTTATGGGTCCTACCCACACATGATGCATGTGTACTTCCTGATATAAAACAATACAGCCAGGAAGCCAAGCTGATCTGAACACTATTTAAGATACAGGGTAAGGATGTAGCAAAGAAACTGCCCTGGGCTGGTGATAAGTACTACGGTGACTTGGCTTCCTCCACATTAAAACCACCTGGAATCGTGGATGAATAAATATTGGCTATTTTAGGCTTTGAAAGTTAAGGATTCCAGAGATGGAATACGTTACATTTTGCTAGGGTATTTTTCAGGTGTGCAGTTGTGCAATTTAGCTCAGCACTTTGAATATGTGTTAATTTGTCATCGATTGAACACCTGCTATGTGCCAGGTCTGTTATAGGCATTGAAATTAGAAAGCCAAAGAGGAAAACTCTTCATGCCCTCAGGGAACTCACAGTTTAATGGGAGGTTTAGAGATGAATACTGATCATTTTATTACAGGATTTACAAGTCGCCCGAGAGGTAAGAGCTGGTGACACAGGAGCCCTTAGCTTGAGAAGACCAGCAGGGAAGGCCTCTGGATTAGGTAACTAACTATACAGTAAGAATTCGCCAGATAATATGTGGAGAAAGGGGAGGATATTCTTGGCTAAGGGAGGAGCACTGAGAGAGCTTGGAACAGGTCAAGAGTTGCAAATACTGTAGTTTAGTTAGACTGAGCAAGGGAATAATATGAAATGAGGCCAGGGAAACAGGCAGGGACCAGATCACGCTAAGGAGTTTGAATTTTATCCTAAGGCAATGGGCAGCCACTGAAGGATTCTAATGAAAAGTGACATGATCTGATGAGCAATTTAGAAAATTCATTCCGGCAGCCTTAGGGAGGATAAATTGGAGGGCGATAATCTTGGGGGCAGGACAAGATAGTTAGGAGGTGGTAATAGTTAGAAGAAGAAACATAAAAAGGAACTAGATAAGTTTGAGTTAGCTCAGCAACAATAGCACATACATGATTGTGTGGGTAATGATGGAGCATGAACAACATGTGCAAGGTGCAACAAGAACTTGCACAAATTATGTTAATGCACTTTTTAAAGAGATGTATTTGTACTAATAGACATAAGTTAGTCATTTTCCTGCATCTTTTAAACATGCCCATGAGCCCAGTTGTTGCTGTAGAGACTTGATAATGAATTATTATTGCTATTTCATAAGTTTCCATATAAATCACTCTGCCACAAAGGCACATGCCCAAGAATGTTTATTGCAGCACTGCTAACAATAGCAAAGACATGGAATCAACCTAAATACCCATTAATGACAGATTGGATAAAGAAAGTGTGGTACATATACACCATGGAATACCATGCAGCCATAAGAAAGAACAAGATAACGTCTTCTGTGGCAACATGGATGGAGCTGGAGGCTGTTATCCTCAGCAAACTCATACAGGAACAGAAAACCAAATACTGCGTATTGTTACTTATAAGTGGGAGCTAAATGATGAGAACTTATGACCATAAAGAAGGAAACAACAGACACTGGAGGGTGGGAGGAGGGAGAGGGGCAGAGAAGGTAACTACTGAGTTCAAAGAAAACCCAACAGTTATATCTGGGTTATAACTGGGTTATTGGCTTAATTCCTGGGTGATGGAATAATCCATTCAAAAACCCCCATGACATGAGCTTATCTATGTAACAAACCTGCACATGTACCCCCGAATCAAAAATAAAAGTTAAAAAACTGAGTTTGGGAGACAGGAACTAGCGAGGGTCTTCCTTTACTGACTTGCCTACTCCGAACCTGGTTTATGAAGTAGGTAGGTAAACAGAGAAGAGTAAACCTCAAATCAATGCGTGCTCTTCCATTCAGATTTTATTTTTACCATCTTTGCTTAGAACTATGCCAGCCAAGTGATTAAATGCTACAAAAATGTCAGTGGCTACACAGGCAGGTCATGAGTCATATTGGGATTAACTGGATTTATCCACAATTTAAAAAATATTGATGTGACTCTAAAAGTATTTTAGGTTTGCAGGACTTTGGGGGATTCTCTTATTTATTAATTAGTTGATAAGGCTAGTAAAATCAGTGATGAAAAGCAATAAGATATCAATGCAAATATTGACTAAAATATTTAGATCACCAGATTCAAGAGTAACAAATATATTTCTGTATTAAAAAAACCAGTCTAGGAAACCAGTCTACTATGTCACACAATTAATAATGAACAAATAAACAAAATAGTTTGAGCACTTTATCTGTTTCAAGCCCTATGCAGTGTGTGTGTGTGTGTGTGTGTGTGTGTGTGTATGTGTATTTGATGCATATTTTCTCATTTAAGACATTTACCTTAAGGTAAGCAGCCTATAAAAGTCGTGACCATGGTTCATCCAAGATGTTCTGACATCAAACGCTAGACCCTTTCCTCTAACCTGTTCATTTTACCTTGCCTGCTGTTTCTAATAGGCACTCAATTCTTTTCTATCAGACCATTGACTACCAAGTTGCTAGGCCAGGATTCAAACTCAGGTCTGCCTGCCTCCTGAACACAAGATTTTGAGCATCACATTGGAGTACACAAAAACGTGCTAGAACAGTGCTACTCAAAGTAGCCAGTCCATAACCTGTCACCGATCCCCAAGGAAATGAAAGAACTTGGTCCAGAATATAAATGAACACATTGGTTGCCTTACCGGGAAATGTATGCTATTTAAAAAGGAGTGTCAGCTTACTGGTATAGTTGGCTTAGATTCTGGTCAAGCTTCTTGATTATCTTGTTGCAATGTGTTAGCAAAGGGTTCACAGGCAGGTGGCACAGGTTCATGGACAGCATTTGACTAGCAACACACTGGATCACTGTGTGGGTGCCAAATTCATCTGACTAGACTATCCCAAGGAAACTGCAAGCAAAATGTTTCATAAGTCCATAAATGCATCATGGCTAACATATGTTTCACTAAGGCATAAAGAAGTTTTCATAGGCATATTTGAAATTTTTGAATGAGCTATATAAATATTTTAGAATTTTTCATCAAAAGTTGTGTTTCAAAGTGAAGTTAACTTTCTATTTAGAGCACTGAAGTTGATAAGAGTTCTACAACTATACCTTGATTTTGATACTACACTTATAGAAGTTATGATGACTACATTGTTCAACAATTTGGGCATATGATTTATATAGTTCATGTTAACCATTTTTTTACATATAATCTTGGAAAGCATGAATAAAGTGCACCCTAGAAATTCTATAGAAATATATATAGTTATAGCATTAAAATAATAGAAAAGAGGTGGAGACTCAAATGAACAACTACCCAATTCTTCATAACTAACATCTTTAATAAGATTTTCATAAATTTTTACAAAACTATTTTGAAAAGCATGATTTTTGCAATGCAATTTGGAGGTCAACAATGTTTTTATCAATGTGTTGTTTGGTACAATGATATTTACCAACAGTATATGGGGGAAATTTTATTTCCAACATTCTTACAGGTGTTATTTTTCTTCCTCTCTATCCTTTTTTGTTTTCCTCTCTCTTTCTTTAAAAAAAAGTGGTCTACCCAAAGCAAAGTCCAGTGCATTTATAAATTCTAAAAGGCAAAAAAACCATTATTATTTAATTTAATATTCATTGTTTAGCTGGAAGCAATTTCAAGCCCAGTTGAGGTAACAGTTTTTAATCCTGTGTATATACTTCACAGCACATTGAGACTTCTTATATAATTTTAAAAACTGCTGCATGCTGATGTCCATTGATGTCTTAGAATATAATTTTATAACTTTGAATGATATAAAGGTTTAGAGTTGTTTGTTTTTGCATATTGCCTATCAGAGGCTTGATTAGGAATGTGATATGAATCTGTCTAATGAAGCAGGAACTATCTGTATGGGGTTAAGCTTTTAATCCAAAAATGTTTACTGAGCACCAATTATGCACAAGTAATTAGAAGTCTTGGCCCTGTCTCTGAAAGGTGTTAACAGATAAACAACATCATTCTTCCATTTAGGCCGTAATTCTGTTCAGAAATTAAAGAGCAAAGGTTGTGAATGTCAGTTTTTCTTTCTTTCCTAAAAATCAATAGGTAATTACACTGACCCAAAAGCCAAAATGAATTCACTCTGTGAGTTACCATTCACAGGACAGGACTTAACATTTACATGCCCATTTAAACATGCCCTGCTACAGTCATTTCTGAACATGTAAGAAGAGCTTCTTTGACATTCTGAAAAAATATTAACTCTAAAAGTTACAGAGTAAACAATTTTAAGTGTTCAAATAGTACCTTCAAAAAATGATAAATAATTTCAATTTCTCTTTCAGGTGATAACATTGAGATATTGAGGTTCACTGGGAAAAATATTTTTGTTGGCATTTGGCACCTGGAATGCTTATAACATCACATCTTTAGTGGTATTACTTCAGCTATACCCTGTCTCATTGTTAATACAGATAGTGGTGCATTTTGGTTAAGAATCTTAATAACAATAATCCTTTGTATTTGTACAGACTTTTTCAGTTCCAGGGCAGTTTAGATTTACTATCATATTAAATTCTTGCAAGGACCCTGTGAGATGACTGTAGGATTATTGTTCTCATTGTGCCATTGGGAAAACTGAAGCTCACAGAGTCCAAAGGCTATGAAGCATGGACTGGAAGCTGCCTGTCTGGGTTCAAATTCTGGCTCCACATCTTGCCAAATATGTATGATTTGGAGCAAGTTACTCAACTTCTTTTGTATCAGTTTCCTCATCAGAAAATGAGGGTAATAACAGCACCTACCTTACTGGATTGTTATGACAGCTTAGGTTAATGTATGTTAAATACTCACAGCAGTACCTGGCATATGGTAAATGCTACATGCATTTCAGAAATTGAGCTCAGATTTCTGACTGCATGTCTAGTGTTCCTTTCATTATAATAGCGTTTCAATTATGTCTTGTTACACCACTGCATGCGGTGGTTGACAGGGTACTGAACTAGAGGAAAAAGTACTACCACAGAAGCATGTTCTGATGTTGTAGCTTCTACATTTTCCTGAATTAAAAACAATTAGGTAGTAATAATGTTCATGTAAACAATTTATTTGGTAATCCTTCATATGTGCCAGGCAGGGTATCAAGTAAATAACGCATCTTTTACATGTATTATTCTATTCAATCTTCACAGCAGACCTGTTTATCTCCACTCGCAAATAAGGAACTGGAGTCACCAAGAGGTTAAGTTGTGCAGCGAGTCAGAGCATAGTGATAGGCATCAAAAGGGAGTTTCACGTCTGACTTAATATTGGTATCTGTGGAATGAAACAGGAATGTGCTTAATCATATCAAGCGATCTGATATTCATACCATTGTCTTCACCAGGGGTCACTGTCCTGGCAGTTACAGCATATTGCAAAACTGAAATCAAAGCTAAAGGCCTTAGGAACTTTTAATCTAAGCAAGAGCTGATTGTGTTTTAGTGGTGGATATCCAGTACAGTTTCCAACAACTGCAAATTGAAAGTAAAGGGAAAGTAAGCTAACAGACTCCTTAAAGTATCCACAGTCTTGGATAAAGCTTTTTTCTTCCAAATCTGCAATTATTCTTTTAAGGATTCAATTTAATTTATTATTTTAAATTATTTTTAACATATATTATTTTAAAACTAAATTACATACAAATTTTCTTTTCCCTAATCTAAAGTTAAAATACATCACTTTGTAATAATAACTGTGTAGAATTATATGAAAACATCATGTCTGTATTTTCAGTGCCTTAAGACACTTGGAATCTTTGGAGAGTCTCACGTTCTAATTTTATTGGATTAGATGTACATGGCTTGGTGGCCTCAGAGGACAAGACTTAGGAGTAGCCCCAAAACATAGTCATCAGAAAAAAAAGAAAGTGGGGATTATTCTTTTAAGCAATTTAATCCAAAATACAGGTTTCATGTTGTTCCGGCTTCAGAGTGAAATTTTTGTTCTCATCTAATTTTAAAATTATACAACAGGAATGCTGTTAAGAAAACTCTGAGCATGAACAAAATCCAAGTGACCATCCAGAACCCTGTTTTTATAGATGTTTGCCCCTAAAATAATAAAGTATAAAATATAAACTGACAAAATGGAATGCCCAGTCAAATAATATGATGGGAGTTTGCATACATTTTATATCTCCTTACATGTCCAAAGGAGACATATTTTGTCAACATACAAATTCTGAGTGGCCTAGAAGGCAAGCCTATTCACAGTAATCCTCCTGGGAAAATAAGAAAGGAAGAGTAAGCACTAACTTTAGTATTAATTAGTTTTTGTGACACCACGGAACTTCCAACTTACGGACTGGTAGGGATAGAGCACTCTGTCTCTATAGCATTGCAAGAACTGCTTTTCCTTCCATTTCTGCTTCAGATCACATGTTCTGGCTCAGCAGGGGCTAACGAGATGGAGGGAGCAGAATCTCTGTCTCTCCCTCTCAGATATTCTGATAAAGCCCTACTCCTGTCAGTTGGAGATCAGGTGTGGAGTTTCTGTTGGGTAACAATTTCCAATTTTAGTTATCTAGAGTTTAATAGCTATTGGTTTAAGTTATTGTTTTAAAGAAATAAAAATCACTGGTATATTTTAAAGCATTTTAATTAGTAGCCATGTATTATTTTCAATAGCTGATAAACCATTAGGCTTTAAACGTTAAACATCAAATCATTAAGAAATTCAATTGAAGTAATCAGAACTAATATTGATGAAGAGGAGTATGACTGACTAGGAGGGCATTCATTTTTCCCCCAAAATCGCACTGGTTAAATATGGTAACAGATGAATAAGGCCACACAAACGTCAACTTAGTCACTGTATCAGCATGCCATTTAAAGTGATTTTTAAGGTGACCATCACCTAATTTGGGTAACTACATTTCTAGGTTCTACCTGGACTCCTCTAATGTGTGTGCCAAGATAGACAACACTTTCTTAAGCACATTATAGACTCAAAAAAACAGAGGTGACAAAATGTGCAGAAGGACATTGTAAATTATTCTACAGGGGACAACTTCATGTCTAGATAATTGTTTTCTTCCTTCTTAGTATGTGTTGCTAATCATGAGAATAATTTTCCAATTCACCTACTCTGTCTTCTCACAATTACTGTTCAGTGCATTTTTCAGATATTTTAAGACGTTCTCAAAACTATGGAGCAAATCATACAAATGGGGTAATACACATGAAAACAGGTACTTCCCTTGCCCCGATCATACATTTGATCTCTTCTTTCCTGGCTGCTTGCAGATTGAGTTCATAGAAACATATGGGGATAAAGGAAGAAGGCTGATTTTTAAAGAAGCAGATTAGAACCCTTCCCACGCTTGGATGTCATCCTCCTCAAAGTAGATTAATGTTCTCTACTCCGTTTCTGTTTTCTTCTCTCTGGTTTTACTGTATTTTTTTTTCTTTTATTGAATTGGCAAAATCTGCAAAATTAAAAACTTGTCCTTTAAGGGTAAACATACACAGAGAGGCTTTTTCATCTGCTTAAGTTCTAAGTCAGCAGAATTCAATTTCCCTGGGCAAAATAGTTCCCTGACTGTGTCTTGTTAATTACTAAAGTGTTCCTTCCCTAAATTTGTTTTCATTCTTGTATCTCCTTTGAGTTTCTCTCAGGAAGAAGTACCCAACCAATCTCAGGGTCAGTGGCTGGGGGTGCCATGGCCTTGCACCTAATGCTGTTTCCATATATATTGAACCCTTGTTTTGACAGGACGTTGGCTACCGAGTTCTCCTTTTGCATCTCTTTCCTCTCTTCTCCTGGGTCCACATCCTCCAGTCACAATGACCCCTATCAGTTTCAAAGGTACCATGATCCTTTGCCTTTCTGACATTATGATTTCCTCTGTTAAGTAATTTTTTTCTTTTGTAGCATTTTTTTACAGTTTGAAATTGTATATTTACTTTGTGGTTATTTGCTTAATGTTCATTTCTCTCACCAGACTAAGCTCCATGAGGTGGGGGCTTGATCTATATCATACATGTTTGTAATACCATGCTTTGCATAGCCAGGCACAGAATAGGCTCTTAGTATCCTGGGAATGAATACAAGCATGTCCAGAATTCTTTACCAATCACAACAAAGTGCCAGTATCACACAATTTGCATTTACATAAAACAATCAGATTGTTTTCATCTTCTATCTGTTATATTTCAGAATGGGAGTCTCTGATTAAATTTCAGGAGATTTTCCTAGGTTTATCAGTGAGGTCTGCCAAAATTGTCTCAAAAACTATGTTTGTAATTTATAATTCTCATGGGAAGCACACAGACAAGAAAAAGAGCCTGAAATAGAGAATATAGTTAGTTTATGTTGAATCTATGCATTCTATTTCAGAGAGTAATGTTTTCCCTGCCTTAGAATCTGAAGGTTCATTCATTTATCCAATAAATAATTATTGGGTGACTTTTATATGCCCAACATTGCCCAAGGCCCTGAAGATTAAGGCATGGCCAAAAGTCTTCTATTGCACAACTAACTACAAATCACTCCCCAAGCTACCCTCTCCACCCTCACCCACCAGCACAGACAATCAGTCCATTTATCTCATCATTCACTCTGGATCTTTCAGTGAAGTGGAAGAGAAGAAACACTGCTTATGAAGAAAGTAAAGAATTTTGAATTTTTTGAGATATATGAAATATAGAAAAATATAGATTTCACCAGCAATTGGGGTTGGAAATAATGGGCTAGTAGATTTTTTTTAAAAAATCCTTAAATATTAAAATGACAACAAACATATCCTGGAACAGTAGTTCTTAACTGGGGGTTACTGTTTGGGATATATCATAATCACCCGGACTGTTCTCTTCCCCCCGCTCCAAATGCAACCCCGTTTGGTCACATACAGACTCCATTTCAGAATGTATTGCCCTACACAATGATGTATTTTGGGTCATAAGTTCTTCACTTATTAAACAAATGATCAGAACTTCTATTCTCCACTATTATGCTGAGAATAAATCACGAAGCTGTTGATTCTTAATCGCATATCTACTTTGCTTTATCACTTTTTGCAATTCTAGATTGTCTGACCATTATCCTGTGGGGAGAGACGAGAATATGTTTCATACACGATGCAGTCAGTCAATGAATCTTTTTATAAACCTCTTTGTCATATTTATAGAGGGGAATGCTCAAGAAGTAAATGTTTTTCCACTTACATAAACAGAACAGTTAATTCATTTCACCTTCTTTTCAAGGTGAAATTAGTGAATCATCATCTCTTTTTCACCAGGAATTTACCTGGGTTATTGTTTTCACCTTTATTTGTGGCTTCTTAATAGGGTCATCTGTTACTATAAATTTGAATATATCAAAACGTTGGTTAAAATAAAAGAAGAAAATATTCAGACTAAATTGACTGATCTTACTCTCATTAAACTCTAGTGAGAGAAGAATTGCTCATCACTTTTTCGTTGGTGTTGTTATTTTTACTGAATACATTGGCCCTCTAAGTTGGCAGCACTAATTAGATATAATAAAACAGGTGTTTTCTATTAACCAAACAACAAGTAATTACAATTTTTGTATGGTAGATTAAAAGTGTGACATCATGTTAAGAAGATTAAAAAACTCAAATAATTTTAAGTAAACCAGTGGAACTATGGCTCATTTTTTATAGAAATTTTATAGTTTGTTCTATTTTACCTATTGGTCATCTGCAAAATTAATGTCATAAGATTAGTCTCTATATTAACTAAAATAATAGGCCTTATCCTCTGTAAGATGCATTTTAATATGCATAAAATCTCAAATTTTTTAGTGATATTTGACAATTTAAAATATATTAACTGCCAAGTTTAAAAGAAATTCAAGCTATTGAGATACTGAATATGCTTATCAAAATACCCATGCTGATTAGCTCTGCCTCCCACATATTCTGCTATTCTTCTAGGGAGTGGGCCAGTCACTTTCATATCACCACCAATTCTCTGCATAAGTCCTATTAGGAATCTAAAATTTCGGGAGTGGTGGCTCATGCCTGTAAACCCAGCACTTTGGGAGGCGGAGGTGTGCAGATCACTTGAGGTCAGAAGTTTGAGACCAGCCTGGCCAACATGGTGAAACCCCATCTCAGAAATAATGCCACATATCTACAACTATCTGATCTTTGACAAACCTGACAAAAACAAGAAATAGGGAAAGGATTCCCTATTTAATAAATGGTGCTGGGAAAACTGACTAGCCATATATAGAAAGCTGAAACTGGATCCCTTCCTTACACCTTATATTAAAATTAATTCAAGATGGATTAAACATTTAAATGTTAGACCTAAAACCATAAAAACCCTAGAAGAAAACCTAGGCAACACCATTCAGGACATAGGCATGGGCAAGGACTTCATGTCTAAAACACCAAAAGCAATGGCAACAAAAGCCAAAATTGACAAATGGGATCTAATTAAACTCAAGAGCTTCTGCACAGCAAAAGAAACTGCCATCAGAGTGAACAGGCAACCCACAGAATGGGAGAAAATTTTTGCAACCTACTCATCTGACAAAGGGCTAATATCCAGAATCTACAATGAACTCAAACAAATTTATAAGAAAAAAACAAACAACCCCATCAAAAAGTGGGCGAAGGATATGAACAGACACTTCTCAAAAGAAGACATTTATGCAGCCAAAAGACACATGAAAAAATGCTCATCATCACTGGCCATCAGAGAAATGCAAATCAAAACCACAATGAGATACCATCTCACACCGGTTACAATGGTGATCATTAAAAACTCAGGAAACAACAGGTGCTGGAGAGGATGTGGAGAAATAGGAACACTTTTACACTGTTGGTGGCACTGTAAACTAGTTCAACCCTTGTGGAAGTCAGTGTGGCAATTCCTCAGGGATCTAGAACTAGAAATACCATTTGACCCAGCCATCCCATTACTGGCTATATACCCAAAGGATTATAAATCATGCTGCTGTAAAGACACATGCACACGTATGTTTATTGCGGCACTATTCCCAATAGCAAAGACTTGGAACCAACCCAAATGTCCAACAATGATAGACTGGATTAAGAAAATGTGGCACATATACACTATGGAATACTATGCAGCCATAAAAAATGATGAGTTCATGTCCTTTGTAGGGACATGGATGAAGCTGGAAACCATCATTCTCAGCAAACTATCACACGGACAAAAAACCAAACACCACGTGTTCTCACTCATAGGTGGGAACTGAACAATGAGAACACATGGACACAGGAAGGGGAACATCACACACCGGGGCCTGTTGTGGGGTGGGGGGAGTGGGGAGGGATAGCATTAGGAGATATACTTAATGGTAAATGAAGAGTTAATGGTTGCAGCACACCAACATGGCACATGTATATATATGTAACAAACCTGCATGTTGTGCACATGTACCCTAAAACTTAAAGTATAATTCAAAAAACCTAAAATTATTATTTTTAAAATCACAACTTTCTTTGCCATTTCCTCCAATTCCTTGAGAAATTTGTTCATCGGCTACTAGGCCTGTTATGTCATTCTCAGTTTTGCCTCTGCTCTCTGCCTGGAATGTTCCATAACTGCTTTTCAGGTAAGATACTTCTGGGTGGGAGAGCACTGAGCCATTTTCTTTGTGACTCTAAAATTCATAGAACTTCATCAGTCTTTAAAAGAGTAATGAATTCTGCCTGAGGGTGCTCCTTAATTCAGTAACTTCAACTGAAGGCTACATTTATTTTCTTCTATATAGGTTTTGTTTGTCAAAGTATATTTGTTCAGACAATTAAACATCTTTTTATTTACTCTAATTAAGTATATTGTTATTTATTCAATTTCCAGGAATTTAAAAAATATTTTAGTGATTAAGGATTCCTATTGAAAATAGTTAAAGAATATTTTAGGTAAATGTGGACACAGGCACAATTTATTTTCTAAGATTTTTAAGAAGCAAGTACTAATAGCTGGATACTAGCAAATGTGATTCCTGTCACTGAGGCTTTCAGAGCAAAAGTCACACCTACTTTTGCTTTATAACATACTGTACTTAGATTCGATCTTGCTATTAGAATAGGCAGGTCAACAGTCCTGCTGCAGCAGCCAGAAAAAGCTGGATACATTATAAATATAATATTTTGAAAGTAATTGAATGATGTGGAAGCAGCAAAGACTAAATGAACTAAAATTCCAGAGAGAGGAGAACTTTTTTAAGGAAAGCTGATCATCAAGTGTTTCCCAGAATGTTTTGCCTATTTTGCCCTTAGGCTGATGATCAGATATGGCCCAGCCAGAGAACCTCTGCTGCGGGGATAGAAAAACCAGCAAAGCTTTTAGTGCTGGGCTAGAGTGAAGCAATGGAAATTCTAGGGCACTTCCAGTTTTCTCCATGGGATATTTGCTGAATCCTGAGGTTGCGAGAAAAGATGGGAGGCCAGGACACAAACTTCTGAAAAGCGGAATGCAACTCCCAAAGGCAGTAGTGCTTAGAAAATATATGGTCAGTCTTCCCTTCAAGACATTTAAGAAATATTTAAAGCCATGTGGGGCAGGAGCTAAGCAAAATAATCTCTGAAGGGCATGAACAAAGCTTCTGTAGCCTTTCAGGACTGAGAAGACAAAGACCCGTCAGACTTTCACGCAGAAGTTCAGGAGAGCCATGCCCTAATAACAGGGTGGATTGGAAGTTGGCTGAGTCTTAATAAAACTACAGCCCAGCTGGGATCACACTCAGTCTCTGATAGAATTGAGGAGTTAATCCTTTCTCCTCCTCACCTTAAATGACTCTCAGAAGAAAGAGAGGATCTTTTCAGGTGGAAGATAAGGTTATCTAGGGCCTCCGATATTTGTTTAAACACAACATGCAGAGAGAAAACTAAAATTACCGGATATTCCTAGAAGTAAAACCATATGGCCATTAATAAAGAGGAAGCAAAAGACAGTAAAAGCAGACAGACAGATGATCTAGCTATTGGAGTTAGCAAACTGGGACTTTTTAAAACTGCTTAATATGTTCAAGGAAAAAGAAGAAAAGATAGATATAAGAAGGTAAAAGTTAGACAACTTCTCCAGAGTTCATCTCTGTTGGCTTGAGTCTTTAAATCTTCTGTTTTCTGGTATAGCCCTATTGGGTTTTGATACTATGCTAGGATTCACCTTCCATTTTAATCTCTTTCCATGGGCTTGGGCATGTGTGAGTTCAAACCTTTGTTAAACTAGAAATGTGATTCCCGATTGTGTCACGTTTTGTGACATGAGTATGCAATTAATCCTGTGTACAATTGTGTGACAGATTTTTTTCTTCTTAAAACAAAAGATTTTAAACACTAAGGTTACTGAGGTTGATAGTTAAGTCAGTGACATATGGAGGAGGTGATAGGGGGGCTCCAGCCCAGAGGAATATTTTATCACTGACATTTTTTCACTTTGTCAGTGTGCCATGAAAATAAAAACTTGACAGCATTTCAGTGGGTTTACCATTGTTTTTACATGCTCTTCAGGCAATGCACACCTTTACTGCCCACACTCATGTTGGATATGGCCATCACCTCCTCCTGCTCCTTGATCAGCCTCCACATAGTCTCTTGAAATTGTTCATTTAGTCTTATAATTAGAAAAGTCTCCCAAGTCTCCAATTATTTCCACAAATAACTGGATTCCTTTAAAAAGATGCAACTTACAAGATTAGAAGACCTCTACAAAGCAATCAATAAAATCTTTAAGATGTCAAGTTGTTAGGCAGGCTGGGGAAAGAAAGGGAGCCACCATCGATCTCTTTTTTCGTGTGGAGAAAGTTGAAGGGGAAAGTTCATTCACAGGAGGTGACACACTGTCAACTGAAGTTAGAGCCTAAGTAGTTATAGTGCCCAGTTGATATATGTTTAAAGGACATCTTTTAACAAAGATGATATGTCTCCAGGACATTCTTGAGCAAAGCACAATTATCAAAAAACCAATTATCCAGCAACCTCTCATATTTAGAAAATAACCCAAAATATTAAAAATCTATGAGTAACCGAAATGAGAATCAGAAAATCTGTATATAAAGCTGCGTTGGACTTTAAGACTATTCACAAATCTTCTAGCCCTCTTACTTCCTAGAATGTGGTAGAACTGCAACACCCACCCTCTTTGAATTTGAGCACAATCATGTGACTTGCTTTAGCCAGTGAATTGTGAGAGTTCTATGAAAATATCAAGAAAAGATATGTGAAGATGGGGCTTTCATAAGTCTTGAGACTTCAATGACTACCACAAATGGAGTACCTCTGCTCCTGTTCATTGGACATATAGCATGAGTAAGAAATACCTTTGTGGTCTTAAGTCTTTGAAGACTGAGAGATATTAATTACTGCAGCATAACCTATCTTACACTGACTGCCTAAATAGTCCTCACAAAAGTGGGCATAAATGGTCACAGCCAGAGAAGAAATGTGAACTATAACTTCTTCCCATCAAAGAGAAGACTTTCAGGTTGCATTCATCTAGGAAGCTGTTCTCCCACCAAAAACCACAACTTTCAAGGTGCTCATAGAAACAGAGAATATCCAGTGCCACACAAGTTGAATGATACCATTCCCAGGATAATGTCATTTTGCAGTTCGAAGAAAGCACATTATAAGGTGGCAGACCTTAAATTTTGGCATGCAGCAAATCTGGACATTTTCTAGATCTTAGAAATGCAGATCACAAAGACTACAAAATTATAATAATTCTTACCTTCAAACAATTGCAGGTTCAGCATCCCTGGTGGAAGCAATATGGGCCTGGTTAAAGGAAGTGGCTGCTCCAAAAGTAGAAGGGCAGACAAAGCCAAATCTGGGTGAGAGGTGAAGAAGGAACTCCAGAGCAAGCCACAAAGACTTTAGCTTCAAATAGAATCAAAAGCCAATTAAAGAATCATGCTACATTTATAAAGTATATAGGTTTCACAATTCAGTTGACTGTGTATTTTTCTCATTCCATATTGTAGATTCAGACATTTACAATTCTTTTACTGTGTTTATAAAATCTCAGAAGTTTTTTTCTAATCCCAAGTAATATTACTGTTTAGTGTAGCTACCTTCATCAGTTGTCTTAGGTAGATCTAGACAATTTGCTGCAGCTTCTATATCAACACTTGCTGCTTCGCCTTGCACTTTTATGTTAAAGAGATGGGTTCTTTCCTTTAACCTCATGAACAAAACTCTGCTACCTTCAAGCTTTTCTTTTGCAGCTTCCTGATTGAAGCCTTCACAGATTAAAGAGAGTTAGAGCTTTGCTCTAGATTAGGCTTGGGCTTAAGGAAATACTGGGGTTGGTTTAATCCTCTATGTACTAAAACTTTCTCCATATCAGCAATGAGTCTGTCTTGCTTTTTTCTCAGTCACATGTCCACTGGAGTAGCATTTTTAATCTCCTTCAAAGATTTTTCCTTCGCTTTCACAACTTGGCTGTTTGGCACAAAAGATCTAGCTTTCAACCTACCTTGGCTTCAACATGACTTTCTCACTAAACTTAATCATTTCTAGTTGTTGATTTGTGACCCTTCCTTTAATTTGAACACTGAGAGGCTGTTGTAACATTACTATTTAGCTTAATTTCAATATTGTTGTGTATCAGGGAATAGGGAGGCTGGAGAAGAGGGAGAGAGACAGGGGAATGGCTGATCAGTGGAGCTGTCAGAACACATACAACATATATCAATTAAATTATCCATCATATATGGGCAAAGTTTGTGGTGCCCCAAAACATGATAGTAACATCCAAGATCATTGATCACAGACCACCATAAAACATATTATAATAATGAAAACATTTGAAATATTGATAGGATTACAGAAATGTGACACAAAGACAAAACATGAGCACATGCTATTGGAAAAATAATGCTGATAGACTTGCTTGATGCAGGGTTGCCACAAACCCTCAATTTGTAAAAATATAGTATCTGTGAAGCACAATAAAGTGAAGCACAATAAAATGAATATGCCTGTATTTAAGGAACAAGAAAACTGAGCTAACCTTGAAAACACTCTGCCTCGTTTTCCAGTCTTAAGTCACCTACCTCTTATGTCCTTCCTCCCATAACAAAACACAACTTGACTCTGATGATAAAGAACCAAATTACGCCATGCTGAAAAAGACCATGTGGCTATAATCACATTGGACTAACTCAATTGGGAAGAGGAGGGAAAAGCATATAATAGAGGGTATCATAGCTAACAAGCAAATTGCAAATGTATTTAAAGATGATAAGCTGAGTCAATGATTTTCGAACAAGAACACCACACATGAGATGTTCAATACGTTGCTATCATTGAAACATAGAAAAAAATGAAGAAAATTCCTGAACTTTTACTTTTGCCTATATTATTAACCACAGTAAACTGTTCAGCTCACCAAACTTGAATTCAGGCATCCCAATTGTCCCAAGGGTTTGATTTAGAATGAAATGTGTTGCTAAAAGTATAGAAACACTCCAGATTGTTGGTGTTTTCCCCTTTAAGCATCACAACTATTATTGTTATTACTATTTTGGGGTAAACTGTTTCCAAAATGTGCAATCCAAAGAGGATAGAAAATAGAATCTCATGTTTTCTTGATGAAATTCTGCCATAGTTGTGAACATATATGACTCTTCAGTGCTGGCAGACAGTAACATTGTGATGAGCTATTGAGGTATAGAAGGCCACTTACCCCTCTCTGAAATGTGCCAGACTAGAGTGTTTTAAAGTTATTAGGTCTGCTTTTTAAATTTCTTCTTCTTCTCCCATGCTGTCATGCCATGCCATATTCTTCTTGCTATTGTCAGTATCTGCATCTAGTGATGCAAATCTCTACCTCACCCCCAAGCTACTTACCACTACTTCTTGAAAAGCTTTGGTGCATAAATAACAGCCAACATGGCCAGATAAGAATAACATTTATAAAGACAACATCCTAAGAATGCAGTTCCTAACCTTTGGAAATTATGGAAACATGGAAGAATCTAAAATAAAGTTGTAAACACTCTTCCCATATTCATGTCTGCATATAATTTGGTGGCAGGGTTTGTGAAATTCATTTGTAGATGTTGGAGCACACAAATAATGATCTAGAAGTATAGGAATTATTCTAAGTGCTTTCCTAAGTGCTTTTCTGACCAAAGAAGTACTCCTACTTACTGCATCCTTTGGGCACCAAAATATTTCCTCTCCTCTAAAGATTGGCTTGAACATTCTAATGCAGCTGCTTGTAA
The DNA here is from genome assembly GCF_028885625.2 of Pongo pygmaeus. NCBI lineage: Eukaryota > Metazoa > Chordata > Mammalia > Primates > Hominidae > Pongo > Pongo pygmaeus. The sequence continues at coordinate 63,521,023 of NC_072377.2, forward strand.
TGGGAGCAATCAATAAATATTTGTTAAATATTCATCAATAATATTGATGGATTTTCAATGTAGAGAAAACAGCCTTATATTGGAATAAATTATCTTCAACTTTCCTAGCTAGGGAAAAGTCAATGCCTAGCTTCAAAGCTGCAAAGGAGAGGCTGACTTTCTTGCCAGGAACTACAATGCCTACCTTCAAAGCTGCAAAGGAGAGACTGGCTCTCTTACCAGGAACTAACACAGCTGGTGATTTTCAGTCAATGCTTATTTACCATTCCCAAAATCCTTGGGCCCTTCAGAATTATGCAAGATCTTCTCTGCCTGTGCTCTATAAACAGAAACACAAAGTCTGGATGAAAGCAAATCTGTTTGCAGTACAGCTTACGGAATATTTTTAGCACACTGTTGAGATCTGCTTCTTAGAAAAAAGATTACTTTCAAAATATTACTGTTTATTGACAATGCACCTGGTCACCCATGAGCTCTGACAGAGATGTGCAAGGAGATTAATGTTGTTTTCATGCCTGCTAACAGAACGTCCATTCTGCAGCCCACGGATCAAGGAGTAATTTTGAATTTCAAGTCTTATTATTTAAGAAGTACATTTTATAAGCATATAGCTGCCATAGATAGTGACTCCTTTGATGGATCTGAGCAAAGTAAGTTGAATACCTTCTGGAAAAGAGTCATCATTCCAGATGCTATTAAGAACATTCATAATTCACGGAAAGAGGTCAAAATATCAACATTAACAGGAGCTTGTAAGAAATTGATTTGAACGCTCATGAATGACTTTGAGGGATTGAAGACTTCAGTGAAGGAATAACTGTAGATGTGGCAGAAATAGCAAAAGAACTAGAATTAGAAGTGGAATCTGGAGAAGTGACTGAATTGCTGCTATCTCATAATTAAACTCTAACAGATGTGTAGTTGCTTCTTACGGATGAGCAAAGAAAGTGATTTATTGAGATAGAATTTATTCCTGGTGAAGATGCCATGAACATTGTTGAAATGATAATGAATGATTTAGAATATTACATAAACTTAGTTGATAAAGCAGCAGTAGGGTTTGAGAGGATAGACTTCAATTTGAAAGACATTCTACTATGGGTAAAATGCAATCAAATAGCATCACATGCTACAGAAAAGTATTTAATGAAAGGAAGAGCCAGTTGATGTGGCAAACTTCATTGTTGTCTTATTTTAAGAAATTGCCACAGCCACCCCAACCTTCAATAACCCCCACCCTGATTTGTCAAAAGCCATTGCTGTCAAGACAAGACCCTTCACCAGCAAAAACATTATGACTCACTGAAGGCTCAGATGATCGTTAACATTTTTTAGCAATAAAGTATTTTTAAATTAAGGTATGTACATTGTTTTTTCAGAAATAATGTTATTGCACATTATTAGACTGTAGTATAGTGTAAATATAACTTTTATATGCACTGGGAAACAAAAAAAATGTGTGGCTGGCTTCATTGCAATATTTACTTTATTGTGATGGTCTAGAACCAAACAGCAATGTGTCTGAAGTAGTTGCTATCTCCAGTCTCCACTAAGAAGATATCTAATACGCAGAAAAAATAAACAGAATTTGTAGATTCTATTCCTGAAATTTACTGTCTAGGGCAAGTCACAGCTTCTACATTGTGATTGAATCTTTTATAAAGTAGAATTATATAATTGCAATTCCCCTCCTGTCACCAGGCATGTGGTAAAGATAAATGAGGTGATTCATGCAGAATGTGCTGAGGCCCTTAAAAGGTGCTTTGTCAATCGGAAGTGATTTTTTTCTTGTTGTTGTTGTCATCTTCCATGCCCTCGCCCATTAGCAGTCATTACTGTGCTCTGATGGACTGACACAGCAGCAAAGCTGAGACAGCCAGTGAGGTTTAGAAAAGAAGCCAAGAAGCGGCAGGATTAGAAGGACCAATGTAGCATGTAGAAATCAGAAATTGGGAGCTTCTTCCTTGGGACCTCAGCCAATTGTGAGCCAGCCTTAAAAGGCAATATTAAAGCCATAATTTAGCATTGCCTTCCCTTCACCGTCCCTTCACCACTCCCATCCCTAGTGTCTCGGGAAGTGTCTTTATCTTTCTCCTTCTTTACCTTTCAGGACAAGGGACAGCAATGAGAAGCCATGGGTGAATTCAGAGAGAAGGAGATTTAAAGAGTTTAAGGCCACATCCACATGTAGAGCGGGCACAGTGTTACCCAGCATTCATTAGCCCACCCCTGGGAGTCAGCAGTGTCCTGTGCTAGGATGTGAAGTGAAGAGACATGGATGATATAGATGATGATCATGAGCCACTTCTCCTGCCATTCTGCGAGAGCAGTCATTTTGTATCTGATGGACTCATGCATTAGGATGTGGGAATAGGAACAACAGGATGGAATGAGAAGTCTGGAAAGTCAGTCAATGCAGAGGGCAATGCAGAAGACTCCCAGCAGAGTCATCAAATCAGGGAGAGGGCTGGGCCCTTAGAGGACCTGCGTGAGAACCCCAGGGAAACCAGAGCTCGGGGAAATCTAGTGCAGGTAATTCTCTTCTGATGGTGCTATTGTGTTTACTCCCAGGGAAGAAGCAGTGCTTTCCAGTAATCCTTCAATGCCTTCGAGGTTAGGAGAGGTTAAAAATATAATTGATTAGTTAAAACACCCGGGTTTTGGTACAGTAAACTCATGAAGATGGATTTATACATTTGGGGGCTTGGAGAAGAAAAATAAAGTCTCTGATTCTTGCATACCTAGGGAAAGCAGAAGTGGGAGACTTTACCAGAAAACCGTAGTAACAGACTTATACTTCAAAACAAATTTGCAAACGATTTCTGATAAATCTCTGCCAAAGTAGCATTGAGCATTTCTGTTCAAACACTGGGAATGTGTCAGTGACTGGGTACTGCATCATTCATTGCAATTGTGTATAGCAGAATTTTACATATATGTGACCTACAGGGTGGAGATTTCAGTCATCACGCAGTGGGCACCTACCACACATATGGTATCTTGTTATCTCTCATTCCAACTCTATGAAGTATTGATTACTATCCATTAATGGATGAGGAAATCAAAGCTCAAACAATTTAAATGACATACTTAACATCCCACGTGAAAATGTAGAAGAGCCAGTCTAGAAACCAAGATCTCCCATCTTGAAGTTGGCATGCTACACAAGAGCCACTTCCATTCAGTACTCTTTAAAAGATGCAATATACTGTCATGTTTGACAGACATAGAGAGAATAACAAAAAGCAGTATTAAAAATTCATGCATGTCAGAATTTCAAATTTTGGAGTTATGGTATTCAGGGCATTTCCTCCTACCATGGGAAAAAAAAAAAAAAGAAAAGAAGAGAGATAAAGGACAAGCTAGTATTGGGATCCTACCTCCCCATCTACTTAACAGATCATTAAGTAAATATAACTGAAAATGTGAAAGATTTTCAATTTTAGTTGTTCTTGGAAACAACCTAACTTGCTTCACATTCGGGACCTTCTGCTCTCCCCCATGTGTTGACTGTGGTGCCACAATTATCTTTCCAGAGGTCCTCTTAGTTCACATGAGGTATATATGTAGCAAGGGAGTGCGGAAGAAAATACAGCTGCATCTATGAAACACTCCATTGTCAGTAAGGGGGGTCACTGGGATTAAATATGAGAAGGCTATAAAAGTTAGAATGATCTAGCACTATTATTCATTATTTTATGGTCATATTTCTCATAAAGCTAAATGAAAAATGTAAAGCTTTTTTCTTTTTTAGGTGAGAAAATAGAAGTTCAAATCTGACAACCTTGGCCAAGCAAGGCAGCTCATGGCTGTGAATCTCAGCACTTTGAGAGGCCAAAGTGAGAGGATTGCTTGAGCCCAGGAGTTGGAGACCAGCCTGGGCAACATGGTGAAACCCCATCTCTACCAACAACAACAACAACAAAAATGCAAAAATTAATGAGGCATGGTGGTCCCTGCCTATAGTCCCAGCTACTCAGGAGGCTGAGGCTATCACTTGAGCCCAAGAGGCAGAGTTCCAATGAGCTGAGAAGGCACCACTGCACTCCAGCCTGGGCAACAAGTGAGACCCTGTCTCAAAAATAAAACAAAACAAAAAAACCTGATAATCCTGACTTGCAAATTAATATAGAAACTAAGTTTCCAGTTAAAAGCTCCTTCCAAAATGGCAGCAAGTTTTCAGCAAAGGGAGAGAAAGTGTAATTTCAAGCATGAAATCAACATACATTTATTGAGGACTAAACTTATGTTAGATGCTGTAGTGGATTGAATGATGATCCCCAAAAGATACGTCCATGTTTTAACCCCTGGAACCTGTGAATGTGATTTTATTTGCAAAATGGAATTTTACAGATGTAATTAATTATTTTGAGGTGAGATCATCCTGGATTACCAAGGTAGCCCCTAAACATAATGACTAGTTTCCTTACAAGAGACAGGCAGGAAAAGGCAGAGGTATAAAGGAGAAGGCCATGAGAAGACACAGAGATTGGAGTTACAGAGCTACAAGCCAAGGAAGCTGGAATGGCAAAGAGAAATTCTTTCCTAAAGCCTTCTGATAGAGCACAGCCCGGCCAGCACCTTGATTTCAGACTTTAAGGCTCCAGTACTGTTGTTTTAAGTCACCCAGTTTGTGGTAGTTTATTGTAGCAGCCCTGGGAAACTAACATACGTGCTAGGAAAAGAGAGATCCACAAATTCTGATTTTTAGCTTTGATGCCGAGGATCACAGTCTAGTTGGAGAGCTGGTGAACAAGTATATGGTAGGTGCTTATTCCTGTTTCTGGAAGTCACTGTAGGTCAGCAGAGCTAGCAGGAAGCCAGTGTAAATGTGAAGTGGGAAAGAGTGAAGACTAATGGGACCTACAAAAGCAAACTGAAACCTATACTCAGCTCTCGCTGACCTGAGTTTCAACAATGCATGTGGTGGATCCACCGAAGTTGGCACCTTTGGGAATTGCCAGACAAAATAAGAACACCCAATTTAATTTCAGTTTAAGATAAACAACAACTAATTTTAGTGTAATTATGTCCCAAATATTGCCTGGACACACACTAAAAAATTATTTATTGTTTATCTTAAATTCTATTTTCTTGGGCATCCTGCACTTTTATTTGAAAAATGTGTCTTCTTTACCTTTTCCACATAGTGGCTTGGGACTCAGAGATGCTATAGAAGATCAGTCAGCAGAGGCTGCCCCTATCCCAAGACAATCAGTGGTCAGCAGATCAGCAGCAGCACCTGGTGCCCTACGTAGACCTTCCGGTTCCAATGGCAGCTGCTTCACTTCTGCCTTCCTCCTTCCAAATCTCCCACTAATTTATCTTGTGGCCGACCCTTACCCAGAACCATAGAGAAAGGGAAATTATAAAAAAGCTTAGCTAAGTTGATGCAATAAAATAGCTCTAATATTATTAAATAAATATTCAAACCCTACCAACAAAAATGTATATCTTTCTGTCTTCAAGAAAGTAACTTAGAATGGATAATAAATTCTGCTCCAATAAAACCATTTTTTGCCACTTTTGTCTTTCTATCCTTCTCTATAGAATATTAACAGATTTAAACTGTGGGAGTCATGAACTCCAACCAATTTATTTTTTCAGTGAGAAGCAGGGGCCCAGATAGGTTATGTGAGTCACCAGAGAGCAGACTTATTAATGTATTAGAGTTAAGCTAAAACTTCTGGTCTCCTTTTTCCTAGATGTCTTTCCTCCCTGCCAATCTACTTTATCACTTCCTTCAAACCTGGGTTCAATTCTGTTTAAGTAAGTCTTCCCTAATTAATTCTGGTCCCTGACCACTGTTTTGTCCAATATTCCTTTAAATATTTAGATATTATGGTTATACTATAAATTCTACACAAACAGATGTTAAACAAATCAGTTTTACTAAGTAGCTGTGCTTTTTAAAAGCATAAATGCTGTTCCTCCCAAACAGCAAATCTTTTTTTACCTCAAATACTTTGTAATAATAGTTCCATTTTTTTTTTTTGGCAAAAGGGTATGCTAACAGAATTCTATACAGTAAGTGGAAAAACAGAACTTTGCTAATGAAAATTTTTCCAGATTTAGAATGTAAATAATAATGCATTTTTTGCCTATGAATTAGGTTGACTGATAACCCTGTTGATACCAGGAATTTGTTACATTTCACTGCCCTATTCATGGATTGCATTGTTAGCTTGTGTCTGCAGGTATTTCTACTGGAATAAATAATAGTTTGCACTTTAACTGGAACATTATTTCATGATAAACTAAAGGAATTCAAAGCACTAATCACATGAACAAATTATGCAGAAATAACAGCCTCCATGTGAAATATAAGGGTCATTCAAAATATGAGATAATTTCATGAGAATAAACAATTTTTCTATTTATTTGTTACAGTGGAAAATGGCAGATGGGTTAACTAAATCCAGATTGTCTTTTGCTACAGGTATAATAGACATGAATTGAGCTGAGGATGCTAAAGAGTATTTAATGTGTTACATAGGAAGTACCATGATGTTGCTTGATGCATTCTGTCTACCAAAGACAGAATCTAACTGCAAATAGTGAGAAATAATGCATCAGGCAAAGAAAGCACAGTATTTATGCTCCTGTGAGGATCAAGTTTAAGAAAAGATTAAAATGCTATTATCTCGATAAGCAGGTAGAACAAGATGCAGTATTTTGCAGAATATGTTGAAGGAAAGCAAAATCTCTGCAAGACTATTTACAAAAAGTACTTTGAGTGTGTGCTGAAAGAAAGACAAAAAGCTGTCTGCAAATAATGGTGAGAACTTTAAAATTAGCCAGATGCATTCTGTCACAGAACTGCCTCAGACAGGAAACCTCCATGGCTCACCCAGAAGAAGGTCAATAGAACTGTATAGGACACCAGACTCAATTAGGGAGAATTACCAGATTCTTGCTGCAAGTTTATCTTGTGATCTTTAATACTTAAATATATAAATATGTAAGTTAATGCATTGAAAAAATTCCCTGCCAGAGCTTGACAAACTAGCACTGATAAGACAGGGATATAAATATATGATAACATCTATTCTCCCACCTCCTCTGTGCAGTAAGTTTTAGAATAATGACATGCATGTCCTGTCTATAATAAGATAGAGAAATCTTTATTTTCTTAACCAATAACCAGGCTCTCCAATTTTAAGTCCTAAAGCTTACCTCTGAAAGAAGGAGGTCATAGCTAGAGTTTTTTTTAACTCCTAGATTAAAATGTGTATTAATTTCTTAAAGCTGCCCTAACAAATCACCACACACTGGGTGGCTTATAACAACAGAAATGTATTATTTTACAATTCTGGAGGCTAGACATTTGATCAAGTTTTGGCAGTGTCTTCCTGTCTCTGAAGCCTTTAGGGGAGGGTCCTTTCTTCTCTCTTCTTTCTCCTGGTAGTTGCTGGCAATTCTTGGGTTGCCTCCTAGTAGTCCTGAGCCTGATTGGCTAATCGTTCTAGATCGGTTCCTTCTAGTTCTGCACTGAGATCACCCGTGCATTTTTTATGCACAACTTTGGTTTTACCTCTGTCCTGTGTTTTACCTTGAGGTTAGTTGCTTTTGAGAATAAAACCGTAAGCCATCAAGACAGAGCACAGCTGGGTTAGAATGAATTCCTTCCAGCAGTAATTTACCTACCTGATGCTTAACAGAGATATTTGCCCAATTGAAACATTTCTGTTATTCCCCACTCCCTTTCTTCTCTGCTTTCTGATTTGCATTGTAACCCTAGAAGCATCACAATTGGCCCTCCTTTCCAAGTCACAAACTGAAAAATCTTTCAATGAGAGTCTTGAATTTCAGAGACATCAACAGTTTGCCACTTGGTTCTCAAAGCTGACGAACAACGGAACCTTTGGAAGTAGAGTCCATCAGTTTCTCTCAGCTGCTAGCCTGAAATTCTAGGGTTACTGAGAGAAGAACAGTGGTTCAAATATATTGTGTCCGTAAGTATGTCTCAGTACGCTCCATTCTGGTACCACAGTTCCAAATTTCTAATTCTGTGAATTGATCTGGAGATTTTAAGGAAAATCTGCTTCCCATCCTGCCTATCCTATATCCCTGTTTCTTTCTTCTCCCACCTGGAAACCTTTCTTCCTCCAGTAACACCAGCGGCATTTGGTTTCTGCCTACTGACTGCCAAGCACAAGTGTGCCTTGTGCTTGCGTAGAGGCAGGTATTAGTTCTATTTTACATGAGGAAACTGCCGTTATTAACTCAATCTGGCTGTCTCCAAAACCCCATGCTTCTACCTCATCATGCTGTATGAGTCTCCTGTTTCTTTTGTTTGTTTGTTTACTTGCTCCCTCAAAAATGTTTTCTGTTAGATATTTATTTCAAGTTTCAAAAATAATACATACTCACACGGAGAAGCTGACCAAAATAAAGACCCAAGTCTCCCTGGCACCTGCTCTTCTACTCAGCTTCATGTTATCTTCCATTTGAACTCTGAATTTACTTTACATGGCTATCCCTCCAGGTAAATATTTACAGAAGGAATTTGTTCCTTTAAGGGTTATGTAATTGCCTGCATAGAATGAATAAACTAGAAATTATTCATTCATGTAATCGTTGATGAGAATTTACATTTTTCCTATGTGTTTTTGGTTTGTTTGTTTGCCCATGGGAATTATAAATAATGCTGAGGCTGGGCACAGTGGCTCACGCCTGTAGTCTCAGCACTTTGCAAGGCCAAGGTGGGTGGATCACGAGGTCAGGAGTTTGAGACCAGCCTGGCAAACATAGTGAAACCCCATCTCTACTAAAAATACAAAAAAATTAGCCAGGTGTAGTGGCAGGCACCTGTAATCCCAGCTACTCGGGAGGCTGAGGCAGGAGAATCACTTGAACCCAGGAGGCGGAGGTTACATTGAGCCAATATCATGCCATTGCACTCCAGCCTGGGTGACAGTGTGAGACTCCATCTCAAATAATAATAATAATAATAATAATGCTGAAATTAACATGTTTGTATATATGGATGCTACATACTGATGCTTTCCTCTGTGTAGAATAGAATATATCCCCAAAGCAAAAGCATGGGAATATATTTATTTTAATATGAATTTCCAGTTAACCTTCCAAAAGTTTTGTAGTGATTCGTTTCCTCATCCATAATGCATCAGTGTGCCCATTATCCAATACTATGACCATCATTAGATATTATCAAGTTATTTTTTTTCTGAAAAACTGAGAGTAAAAATGGCTTCCATTCATTTTTGCAAAACAATTTTATTTCAGCACGAGAGTAACCTCCACTGCAAATTCATATTTTATAGTCATGGAAAAAAGTGTATATGTATGTGTGTGAATTTGTATGCTTTTCAAAAGACAAAAAAAATTATAATGTTGGAAGACGAAGGAGACAGATAGCTGCTTAAACCCAGAGAAAGCAGTATGTGTGATGTAGAGCTTTAATTTCTAGACACCTCTGTCTCACTGAACATCCAGAAGCTGAGGCTGAGTCCTTGTCTGTGAAATCAGGAAAATAATATCTGACCCTTAACTACTAAAAGATGAGTAGGAAGATTAATGAGTTCATATCATTAGCACATTTGAAACTCCTGGGGAAAAGGTGCTTTGGAAATGCAATATGTCTTATATTTGTTCCATAGGTTACATAATGCAATTTCAAAGTACACAGTGACTATTTTATAAGAAACTCCAAAAATTTTACTTTGTGCATAAAATGAATCTCATTTTAAAAAATCCATTGTACCTGTTATATAAGATGCATGTCATAACTAGATGCTTTTCAGCTTTATTCTCATAGCAAGGGATGCTAACAATCTCAATTTAATACATTCCTAATTCCAGGGATGTTCTTTAGGAAAGATTGCATTCTGGAGCTCTTGAGAGGAAAACAAAATTTTGACTGATGGTTAAAAAGATCAAAGATATTTAAATGGTGGGTTTTCTATGGGGATGTGGAGCTCTCCAGTTTGCAATAAAAATTCTGCTCAAGCAAGGATGGTCAACCAGTATATTTTTAATTATGTTGGGAAATGTGTGTCATTTGAACACTTCTGAACAAGAAAGCTGAGATGTTACTAGTTTCTAGTTAAAGTCATTGGAACTGGTTTCTATGAAAAGCATAAACCCTTATTCAATGGGGGCAATCATGAAATATATCATCTCAAATAAATGGCCTGGGCTGAGATGGTCACAAGAAGATTGGTTTTAAAGCAGATAATTTAGGCTGGTCTTCACAATGCCAAAACAGCTGGTCAGGCTTTCCAGTAGGTTCAGTGAAGCTGACTCTCAGGCCAGTTGTTTGGTTTCCTAGACACCTGCTTAAGTCATGCTTACGATTTACCATTTAATGAGTGTTCTGGGGGAAAAAATATCAAATAGGTAAAACCACAGATGCAATGTGATTGCAGATGATACCTGTTAAGCTCTATTTTTTAATCTGGCTCAATGTATTTATGAATATTCTGATACAGCAAAGAAAATGTACATTTACATCTGTAGATGTGAGCATAGATTGTAGCTAGGCAATTATCAAACTCCATCTAGTTGATGGTTATAAAAGAAAGGAATCATCTCTAGCAAGACGAAAATGGAGGTGATTTTTCTCCAATTTATAAAATGCTATAGCCAGGATCAAGAAGAGGGTGGATTTTGAAGGCAGATAGATTTGAATGAGCACCTAAGGTCACTGGCTATGAAAGTTGAAAATGCAATTTAATTTTTATAAAAGCCTCTATTTCCTCATTGATTTCTTTTTTTGTTCCTCTGATATGCTTTAGGATCAAAGATCTCTAAATTCTGTATTCCCTATGCTTGGATTCCTCTTTCTGTAATTATCCACATAGTTAATTCCTTCATCTTATTGAAGTCTTTGCCCAAATGTCATCTTCCCGATGAAGCCTATCATGTCCACCTTATTTAAATTTTAACCCAACCCCTACCTTGAACTACTTTCCTATTCTTTTCACTTTTGCACATTATGTATTGCCTTCAAGATTTTTATCATGTATTTATTTTATTTTAATATTTATTGTCTATTTTCTCCCCCTAGAATATAAAATCTATGATGGTGGGAAATTATAGTATGTTCATTCACTGATATATTCCAGTACCTAGAACTGTGCCTGGAAAAGAGTGCATGTTCAAAAAAAATATGGTGAGTGAATAAATAAAAGAAGCTGCTAGAGTCCCTTGCATATAATAAGCTCTCAAACATATTACTTCCCTTTCCCTCCCTTTAAGCAGCTAAATCTAAATACAGATTATTGCTCAAGCTTTCACCCTATTATACTGCCAAGTGGATAAATTCAATGACTAATGCAATTCAGTCCTGAATGCTTCTGCTATTTTCTTTAAGAGGTACAGTCATCTGCAAGATTTTAAAAAAATATATTATTTGTAATAAAACTTTTGAAGATGACCACTGCCTCAATGGAATAAGTAATCCATTCTTTAAAATGTGCTTAAAGAAATAAATTCCAGGCCAGCCATGGTGGCTCATGCCTGTAATCCCAGCAGTTTGGGAGGCTGAGGCAGGTGGATCACCTGAGGCCAAGAGTTTGAGACCAGTCTGGCCAACATGGTGAAACCCCGTGTCTATTAAAAATACAAAAATTATCCGGGCGTGGTGGCTGGCCCCTATAATCCTAGCTACTTGGGAGGCCGAGGCGCAAGAATTGCTTGAACCCAGGAGGCAGCTGTTGTAGTGAGCCGAGATGGTGCCAATGCATTCCAGCCTGGGTGACAAAGTGAGACTTTGTCTCAAAAACCAAAAAAAGAAAGAAAGAAAGAAAGAGAGAAAGAGAAAGAAGGAAGGAAAGGAAGAAAGAAAGAAAGAAAGAAAGAAAGAAAGAAAGAAAGAAAGAAAGAAAGAAAGAAAGAAAGAAAGAAAGAAAGAAAGAAAGAAAGAGAAAGAAAGAGAAAGAAAGAGAGAGAGAGAAGGAAGGAAAGAAAGAAAGAAAGAAAAAGAAAGAAAGAAAGAGAAAGAAAGGAGAGAGGGAGAGAGAAAGAAGAAGAAAGAAAGGAAAGAAAGAAAGAAGGAAAGAAAGAAAGAAAGAAAGAAAAAGAAAGAAAGAAAGAAAGAAAGAAAAAGAAAGAAAGAAAGAAAGAAAAAGAAAGAGGAAGGGAAAGGAGGAAGAGAGAGAAAGAAAGAAAGAAAGAAAAATTCCATCAACCCCCTCAAGTATTTATTCAATGTCTAACAAACCTCCAGTGTAGATCCACCATTTATTCCATAAGTTCAATATATTTTCCATACTGTTTTCATTGATTGTGTTTTTGTCTGGCTGACTTCCAATGACATAGAGGCGCCTTTGTGTTACCTATTCCTACTATAGAAAGGAAAATTTCAGCCCAACTTTCCTGTTGACCTATGTAAGATAGATCCTCCTTTAAGCCCAGAGACTGACATTTTCCAAACCTTCGTTTAGAATTGGTATTTGTTGCAGGTTGAGCTCTCCAGGAAGCAGATGCCAATCAAGATGGAGTTAAGGTGGCAAAAGGTTTACTAGGTAGTAACCCTGAGAAAGGGCATGAAGCTGGACTATGTAGAGATCTGTCAGGCTGAGATGTACCTAAGAAATTCTTTGCCATAGGGAGCCATGGAGTAAAGATTGCCTATTGGAATCTTTCTTTGAGCAGAAATAGACAAGCCCTTATACCCCTGCCTTGCTCAATCATTGGCTGGTGGTTTCCCCAAGAATAGCAGCACCTCAGCTCCAAACCTGAGAAGGACCCTGAAGCACTAACAGTTGGAGGCTGTTAGCTAACCATCCTTAAGCTGAGCAGCTATCTGGTCTTCAAGGGGCATCTGAGCAGTGCCTCCCCCTGTCAGCCACTGTACTGTAGCATATGCTGTCAGGACTCCACCGTGTCTCCTCTGTACTCACTCTCTCCATGTGTGTCAATGGCTTTCTTGTGCAGGCACCTGTGACACATCACTGCATGATATCTCTGACATGCTTGGCCAGTATGCATGGCAGGCCAGAGGGTAAGGGAGTTGCTGTTCCAACAGTAGCCTTCAGCCAATGACTATGAAGGGAACTGGAGGAAAAATGATGAACTTCCTCCCTCCTCTGATGGGCTGTTCATTTTCTATACAGTCTCTCAGAGGTCCTGAGATAGATTGAGCCCCAGTTGTCTGCAGTGTTAATTTCCTCATGAATGCAACTCTATACTGACTTCTTGATCTTCCCTGTCTCATTTCTCTTCTTCCCTATCAGCACTTCTTGGGAATCACCTCCCAAATAAACCATTAAGACTCGAGTTCTTGTCTCAGAGTCTGCTTTCTTGGGGAACCCAGCCTAAGATAACTAGCTAGCTCTGTATGTGGTTTATAGAAAGAACTCTGCCCACTGACTAAAGGTAAGATGGAGTGAGCAAATCTGGAGGACATCAGGTAACTGGTTCTAATAATCCCAGGGAGCTCAAATATCTTGACAAAGTTTACTCCTGAACTAATGGAAGAGTTAGAAGTGAAACCCAAGGGTCCATTTATTGCATTTTGAGTTGGATGAATTCTAATCATATAAAAGGAGGCGGATGAGCATCTAAAATAGACATGGGATATCGTTCTTCACATACAGGTCCTGTGTGTTTCTTCTAGCTAAATAGGACACATTACTTTTTACTGAGGTACTCTAATAACATAACTTCACATTCTCATGCCTTTGAATTTTAGAATTACTTTCATTTATTTTATTCCATTTTTCACAGTGACCTAATTATACAGCTAGGGATTTGAGGCTCCACTTTACCATAAGTAAACTGAGGTTTAGAGAATTTAAGTGCCTTCGTTTGACCGTTGTTAAATTTTTAGTAACTAGAAGAGATAGGGGGCATACCCAGATTTTCTGGTTCTAAATACAATCATCTTGCCACTTTATCTTGTTAGTTTTTCTTAAATCCACACGTGAACACAAGCAAGCATTTTTCTCCCCCAGTTTTTCTATTAGCACCATCAAAATGTTGTTCCATATGTGTACATTTAATGCCATATTTGCATTCTACTGATCTCTAGATGGGATTAACACATTAATAAATACAAAGAAGACAACTTCTAAGTAATATAAATAACTAAATTTAGTTATTAGCATGGTTATTTTCCTTCAAAACTTTCTGCAAGCTGGGTGCAGTGGCACCTGTGATCCCGGCATTTTGGGAGGCCAAGGTGGGCAGATCACTTGAGGTCAGAAGTTTGAGACCAGCCCAGCCATCATGGTGAAACCCCATATTTACTAAAAATACAAAAATTAGCTTGAAGTGGTGGTACACTCCTATGGTCTGAGGTACTTGGGAAGCTGAGGCACAAGAATCACTTGAACATGGGAGGCAGAGGTTGCAGTGGGCCGAGATCATGCCACTTGTACTCCAACCTGGGCAACAGAGTGAGACTGACTAAAAACAACAACAACGATAACAGCAACAACAAACTTTACTTTGCTATTTGATTATCTTTACTTTCTTACTAAGCTAGAGTTCAAGAAAAATAGAAATGAAATAAATCTGATAAGAGAAGTGAACAAAAAAAGTCCCTTGAATCATCTACACACTGGAAAAGAAATCCTTCAAGAGTCCTCCTACTTCAGACCTGGAGAAAAGCCATAATTATTCAGTGTATACAACTATAAACCCTGATATGAATTTTGAAGTGTTCTCTACAAGCAATCTTTTCACATCTCCCACTCCAATTATTTAATCATATAATTCAGTGCCAGCCATGTATGAGAATTTGGAGGGTAAAAATAAAGAACATTAAATTATATTTTGAAAGGGAAAATATTTAATTTCAAGTTGTAGCAGTGGAAATTAAGGCTGGGTGTTTTATTCAGAACAAACTGAAACATGAGCAGAAATGAGTGGTGCAAATATGAATATATAATGAGGAACACTAATGAAAGAAGTCAATCACTTGCATCCTAACTAGTGAGATGATTGTATCTGACTGTGGAAGCTGTCCATGAGGATCCTCATGGTTCAGCCTTGAACCTGAGCTGTGTAGTTTGTGCCTGGGCCTGGGGATTGAGACCACAGCTGGGGAGAGGTCTCCTTTGATTACCAGACTCCCTGCTCTTGGAGGTGACAACCAAAGAATTCAAAGTCTAAAATTCTTTCAGAGAAGTAGAGACTTTCCCTCAAGGAGAAATAAAAAAATCTTCAGGAACAAGAATGCTTCATTCCCCTTTAGGAAAGCTGGGTCTAAATGAGCTGATCCCAATCATTAAGACCAGCAATCATGCTCAGGGAAATGATCTAAAAAGCATGTCTGAGCCAATCAAGTTGAAAAGAACCAGTGTTCCTTCAGAGGATTACTGTCTGCTGGCTGGCCCTGCTGCAGATGCCTGAGTCTACATCCCTGCCTAAATTCCAGATTCCTGATTTAAGATCAGCAATATCCCTATCATCCTGCCTCCATCTTTCAGAAATCCCAACTAGAGCAGACCCCAGGACAACTCTAGCCCCTCTTACCTGGCATCTACCTACCATTACCTTACCTAGGATGGCCTAAGATGTCCTTCCATGCTCCTGTGGGGATTTCAGGACAACTCATAACAGGTAACCATGCTGGAAAACCCAAACAAAGGATCACTCACCTCACTAGAATAAAAAAGGTTCAGGGGTTTGGAGCCAAGATGGCTGAATAGGAACAGCTCCAGTCTACAGCTCCCAGTGTGAGCGACTCAGAAGACGGGTGATTTCTGCATTTCCAACTGAGGTACTGGGTTCATCTCACTGGGGAGTGCTGGACAGTGGGTGCAGCTCACCGTGTGTTAGCCAAAGCAGGGTGAGGCATCGCCTCACCTGGGAAGCGCAAGGGGTCAAGGAACTCCCTTTCCTAGTCAAAGAAAGGGGTGACAGATGGCACCTGGAAAATCAGGTCACTCCAACCCTAATACCACGCTTTTCCAATGGGCTTAACAAACGGCACACCAGGAGATTATATCCTGCACCAGGCTGGTAGGGTCCCACACCCATGGAGCCTCGCTCACCGCTAGCACAGCAGTCTGAGATCAAACTGCAAGGTGGCAGCGAGGCTGGAGGAGGGGCACCCGCTATTGCCAAGGCTTGAGTAGGTAAACAAAGCGGCCTGGAAGCTCCAACTGGGTCCAGCCCATGGCAGCTCGAGGAGGCCTGCCTGCCTCTGTAGACTCTACCTCTGGGGGCAGGGCACAGACAAACAAAAGGCAGCAGTAACCTCTGCAGACTTAAATGTCCCTGTCTGACAGCTTTGAAGAGAGCAGTGGTGCTCCCAGCATGCAGCTTGAGATCTGAGAACAGGCAGACAGCCTCCTGAAGAGGGTCTCTGACCCCCGAGTAGCCTAACTGGGAGGCACACCCAAGTAGGGGCAGTCTGACACCTCACACAGCTGGGTACTCCTCTGAGACAAAACTTCCAGAGGAATGATCAGGCAGCAGCATTTGCGGTTCAACAATATCCGCTGTTCTGAAGCCACCGCTGCTGACACCCAGGCAAACAGGGTCTGGAGTGGACCTCCAGCAAACTCCAACAGACCTGCAGCTGAGGGTCCTGACTGTTAGAAGGAAAACTAACAAACAGAAAGGACATCCACACCCAAAACCCATCTGTACGTCACCATCATCAAAGACCAAAGGTAGATAAAACCACAAAGATGGGGAAAAAACAGAGCAGAAAAACTGGAAACTCTAAAAATCAGAGCACCCCACCTCCTCCAAAAGAATGCAGCTCCTCACCAGCAACAGAACAAAGCTGGACAGAGAATGACTGACAAATTGAGAGAAGAAGGCTTCAGAAGATCAAATTACTCTGAGCTAAAGGAGGAAGTTTGAACCAATGGCAAAGAAGTTAAAAACCTTGAAAAAAATTAGACAAATGGATGACTAGAATAACCAATGCACAGAAGTCCTTAAAGGAACTGATGGAGCTGAAAACCATGGCATGAGAACTATGTGATGAATGCATAAGCCTCAGTAGCCGATGTGATCAACTGGAAGAAAGGGTATCAATGATGGAAGATGAAATGAATGAAATGAAGTGAGAAGAGACGTTTAGAGAAAAAAGAATAAAAAGAAACAAACAAAGCCTCCAAGAAATACAGGACTATGTGAAAAGACCAAATCTACGTCTGATTGGTGTACCTGAAAGTGACGGGGAGAATGGAACCAAGTTGGAAAACACTCTGCAGGATATTATCCAGGAGAACTTCCCCAATCTAGCAAGGCAGGCCAACATTCAGATTCAGGAAATACAGAGAACGCCACAAAGATACTCATCGAGAAGAGCAACTCCAAGACATAATTGTCAGATTCACCAAAGTTGAAATGAAGGAAAAAAGGTTAAAGGCAGCCAGAGAGAAATGTCAGGTTACCCACAAAGGGAAGCCCATCAGACTAACAGCTGATCTCTCGGCAGAAACTCTACAAGCCAGAAGAGAGTGGGGGCCAATATTCAACATTCTTAAAGAAAAGAATTTTCAACCCAGAATTTCATATCCAGCCAAACTAAGCTTCATAAGTGAAGGAGAAATAAAATCCTTTACAGACAAGCAAATGCTGAGAGATTTTGTCACCAGCAGGCCTGCCCTAAAAGAGCTCCTGAAGGAAGCACTAAACATGGAAAGGAGCAACCGGTACCAGCCACTGCAAAAACATGCCAAATTGTAAAGATCATCAAGGCTAGGAAGAAACTGCATCAACTAACGAGCAAAATAACCAGCTAACATCATAATGACAGGATCAAATGTAACAATATTAACCTTACATATAAATGGGCTAAATGCTCCAATTAAAAGACACAGACTGGCAAATTGGATAAAGAGTCAAGACCCATCAGTGTGCTGTACTCAGGAGACCCATCTCACATGCAGAGACACACATAGGCTCAAAATAAAGGGATGGAGGAAGATCTATCAAGCAAATGGAAAACAAAAAAAGGCAGGGGTTGCAAGTTGCAATCCTAATCTCTGATAAAACAGACTTTAAACCAATAAAGATCAAAAGAAACAAAGAAGGCCATTACATAATGGTAAAGGGATCAATTCAACAGGAAGAGCTAACTATCCTAAATATATATGCACCAAATACAGGAGCACCCAGATTCATAAAGCAAGTCCTTAGTGATCTACAAAGAGACTTAGACTCCCACACAATAATAATGGGAGACTTTAACACCCCACTGTCAACATTAGACAGATCAACGAGACAGAAAGTTAACAAGGATATCCAGGAATTGAACCCAGCTCTGCACCAAGCAGACCTAATAGACATATACAGAACTCTCCACCCCAAATCAACAGAATATACATTCTTTTCAGCACCACACCACACCTATTCCAAAATTGACCACATAGTTGGAAGTATAGCACTCCTCAGCAAATGTAAAAGAACAGAAATTACAACAAACTGTCTCTCAGATCACAGTGCAATCAAACTAGAACTCAGGATTAAGAAACTCACTCAAAACTGCTCAACTGCATGGAAACTGAACAACCTGCTCCTGAATGACTACTGGGTACATAAGAAATGAAGGCAGAAATAAAGATGTTCTTTGAAACCAATGAGAACAAAGACACAACATACCAGAATCTCTGGGATGCATTCAAAGCAGTGTGTAGAGGGAAATTTATAGCACTAAATGCCCACAAGAGAAAGCAGGAAAGATCCAAAATTGACACCCTAACATCACAATTAAAAGAACTAGAAAAGCAAGAGAAAACACATTCAAAAGCTAGCAGAAGGCAAGAAATAACTAAAATCAGAGCAGAACTGAAGGAAATAGAGACACAAAAAACCCTTCAAAATTTCAATGAATCCAGGAGCTGGTTTTTTGAAAAGATCAACAAAATTGATAGATGGCTAGCAAGACTAATAAAGAAGAAAAGAGAGAAGAATCAAATAGATGCAATGAAAAATGATAAAGGGGATATCACCACCGATCCCACAGAAATACAAACTACCATCAGAGAATACTATAAACACCTCTATGCAAATAAACTAGAAAATCTAGAAGAAATGGATAAATTCCTCAACACATACACCTTCCCAAGACTAAACCAGGAAGAAGTTGAATCTCTGAATAGACCAATAATGGGCTCTGAAATTGAGGCAACAATTCATAGCTTACCAACCAAGAAAAGCTGAGGACCAGATGGATTCACAGCTGAATTCTACCAGAGGTACAAGGAGGAGCTGGTACCATTCCTTCTGAAACTATTCCAATCAATAGAAAAAGAGGGAATCCTTCCTAACTCATTTTATGAGGCCAACAACATCCTGATACCAAAGCCTGGCAGAGACACAACAAAAAAAGAGAATTTTAGACCAATATCCTTGATGAACATTGATGCAAAAATCCTCAATAAAATATTGGCAAACCGAATCCGACAGCACATCAAAAAGCTTATCCACCATGATCAAGTGGGCTTCATCCCTGGGATGCGAGGCTGGTTCAACATATGAAAATCAATAAACGTAATCCAGCATATAAACAGAACCAATGACAAAAACCACATGATTATCTCAATAGATGCAGAAGAGGCCTTTGACAAAATTCAACAACGCTTCATGCTAAAAAATCTCAATAAATTAGGTATTGATGGGACGTATCTCAAAATAATAAGAGCTATCTATGACAAACCCGCAGCCAATATCATACTGAATGGACAAAAACTGGAAGAATTCCCTTTGAAAACTAGCATAAGATGGGGATGCCCTCTCTCACCACTTTTATTCAACATAGTGTTGGAAGTTCTGGCCAGGGGAATCAGGCAGGATAAGGAAATCAAGGGTATTCAATTAGGAAAAGAGGAAGTCAAATTGTCCCTGTTTGCAGATGACGTGATTGTATATCTAGCAAACCCCATCGTCTCAGCCCAAAATCTCCTTAAGCTGATAAGCAACTTCAGCAAAGTCTCAGGATACAAAAATCAATGTGCAAAAATCAGAAGCATTCTCATACACCAACAACAGACAAACAGAGAGCCAAATCATGAGTGAAATCGCATTCACAATTGCTTCAAAGAGAATAAAATACCTAGAAATCCAACTTACAAGGGATGTGAAGGACCTCTTCAAGGAGAACTACAAACCACTGCTCAATGAAATAAAAGAGGATACAAACAAATGGAAGAACATTCCATGCTCGTGGGTAGGAAGAATCAATATGGTGAAAATGGCCATACTGCCCAAGTAATTCATAGATTCAATGCCATCCCCATCAAACTACCAATGACTTTCTTCACAGAATTGGAAAAAACTACTTTAAAGTTCATATGGAACCAAAAAAGAACCCGCATATCCAAGTCAATCCTAAGCCAAAAGAACAAAGCTGGAGGCATCATGCTACCTGACTTCAAGCTATACTACAAGGCTACAGTAACCAAAACAGCATGGTACTGGTACCAAAACAGAGATATAGACCAATGGAACAGAACAGAGCCCTCAGAAATAATGCCACATATCTACAACTATCTGATCTTTGACAAACCTGACAAAAACAAGCAATGGGGAAAAGATTCCCTATTTAATAAATGGTGCTGGGAAAACTGACTAGCCATATGTAGAAAGCTAAAACTGGATCCCTTCCTTACACCTTATACAAAAATTAATTCAAAATGGATCAAAGACTTACAGGTTAGACCTAAAACCATAAAAACCCTAGAAGAAAACCTAGGCAATACCATTCAGGACATAGGCATGGGCAAGGACTTCATGTCTAAACACGAAAAGCAATGGCAACAAAAGCCAAAATTGACAAATGGGATCTAATTAAACTCAAGAGCTTCTGCACAGCAAAAGAAACTGCCATCAGAGTGAACAGGCAACCCACAGAATGGGAGAAAATTTTTGCAACCTAGTCATCTGACAAAGGGCTAATATCCAGAATCTACAATGAACTCAAACAAATTTACAAGAAAAAACAAACAACCCCGTCAAAAAGTGGGCAAAGGATATAAACAGACACTTCTCAAAAGAAGACATTTATGCAGCCAAAAGACACATGAAAAAATGCTCATCATCACTGGTCATCAGAGAAATGCAAATCAAAACCACAAAGAGATACCATCTCACACCAGTTACAATGGTGATCATTAAAAACTCAGGAAAAAATAGGTGCTGAAGAAGATGTGGAGAAATAGGAATACTTTTACACTGCTGGTGGGACTGTAAACTAGTTCAACCATTGTGAAAGACAGTGTGGCGATTCCTCAGGGATCTAGAACTAGAAATACCATTTGACCCAGCCATCCCATTACTGGGTATATACCCAAAGGATTATAAATCTTGCTGCTATAAAGACACATGCACACATATGTTTATTGTGGCACTATTCCCAATAGCAAAGACTTGGAACCAACCCAAATGTCCATCAATGATAGACTGGATTAAGAAAATGTGGCACATATACACCATGGAATACTATGCAACCATAAAAAAGGATGAGTTCATGTCCTTTGTAGGGACATGGATGAAGCTGGAAACCATCATTCTCAGCAAACTATCTCGAGGACAAAAAACCAAACACTGCATATTCTCACTCATAGATGGGAATGGAACAATGAGAACACATGGAAACAAGAAGGGGAACATCACACACCAGGGACTGTTGTGGGTGGGGGGAGGGAGGAGGGATAGCATTAGGAGATATACCTAATGCTAAATGACAAGGTAATGGGTGCAGCACACCAACATGGCACATGTATACATATGTAGCAAACCTGCACGTTGTGCACATGTACCCTAAAACTCAACATGTAATAATAAAATTTTTTTTTAAAGTTCATATTCACCTCATCTCAAATGTACCATTCAATTATGAAGCCATAGACACTGCTCCTTGAGTTGGTCCAGCCAGAGAAGGAAGGGAAAATTTTCCAGTGTAAGAAACACCAGGGCAAATCCTTCTCTGTGAACAAGCCCCTCTTTGGTAAGCAACAGTTTGTGGAGGATAGACTTCTGCAGGCAAAAGTTTTTACACTGCTGGTGGGACTGTAAACTAGTTCAGCCATTGTGGAAGACAGTGTGGCGATTCCTCAGGGATCTAGAACTAGAAATACCATTTGACCCAGCCATCCTATTACTGGGTATATACCCAAAGGATTATAAATCTTGCTGCTATAAAGACACATGCACACGTATGTTTATTGTGGCACTATTCCCAATAGCAAAGACTTAGAACCAAACCAAATGTCCATCAATGATAAACTAGATTAAGAAAATGTGGTACATATACACCATGGAATACTATGCAGCCATAAAAAAGGATGAGTTCATGTCCTTTGTAGGGACATGGATGAAGCTGGAAACCATCATTCTCAGCAAACTATCACAAGGACGAAAAACCAAACACCGCATGTTCTCACTCATAGGTGGGAATTGAACAATGAGAACACATGGACACAGGAAGGGGAACATCACACACCAGGGACTGTTGTGGGGTGGGGGGGAGCAGGAAGGGATAGCGTTAGGAGATATACGTAATGTAAATGACGAGTTAATGGGTGCAGCACACCAACATGGCATATGTATACATGTGTAACAAACCTGCACGTTGTGCACATGCACCCTAGAACTTAAAGTATAATTTTAAAAAATAATAATAATAATAAAAATTTAGTGCATCTGCCAAAGTCAAAGTTTCTGATCAAAGCTGTCTCTAGCCACTTAACAGTAAAAATTATTTCCAAAACTTGACCAAAACTTGACCATAACTTGACCATAGCTTTCAAAAAGAAAAAAAAAACAGAATTTATTTGTACTAGGACCCAAATATCAACCTGGAAATATTGGTTATTTTAATTGCATCACCATAGATAGTTCACTGCAGCATAGGTATTGTTTATCTTTAGGCATAGTTTTGCTTTTAAATGATAATGCCTTATATTTGTATAGAACCTGAGAGTTCTCTAAGTGGTCTTACATGCATTATGTCTATTTTATTAGGTAGCATGCCAAGGACAATTCTTGCCATTTTAAAGAATGAGACAGTGATATCGTTTGTTATCTGTATCCCCACCAAATCTCACATGGAATTGTAATCCCCAGTGTTGGAGGAGAGGCCTGGTGAGGGGGTGATTGGATCATAGGGGCAGTTTCTCATGAATGGTTTAGCATCATCCTCTTGGGGCTGTTCTCCTGAGAGTGAGTGAGTGAGTTCTCCCAGATCTGGTTGTTTAAAAGTGTGTAGCACCTCTCCTGACCTTCTTCCTGCTCTGGCCATATGAAGGGCTGGCTCCCCCTTCTCCTTCAGCCATGATTGTAAGTTTCCTGAGGCCTCCCAGCCATGCTTCCTGTAGAGCCTGTGGAACCATGAGCCAATTAAATCTCTTTTCTTTATAAATTACCCAGCATCAGGCATTTCTTTATAGCAATCCAAGAACAAACTAAAACATTAAGCATCATAGTAGTTAAACAACTTGCCCCCAAATCATAGTTATTAGATGATAATTCTTGGATTTAAACCAATATTTGATTAACTCCAAAATTCACATTATAGAAAACTGAGGTACAAGTTTACAAAGCTAATTCACAGCAGAGCACAGTCTAGAAACCAGGATTTCCAAACCTTAAGGATTCTGTATTACACAGCAGATTCTTATTAAGTTTCTACATATTTAAGTATGGGGGCATATAAAGCTTTGAGTTTCCATAGATGAGAAACTACTCATCAATCTAATCTTTATAGAATTCAGTCAGGTAAACTATTCAAGAGAAATATAACAATAAGGTCCTCGGGTAGCATAACTGTGCAATTTTAATGTGATAACCATTAAGATATTTCCCTGACATGGAGAAGGAAAATCTATTAGTTTATCACAGCTTGCTTAAAATATCCTCAAAGATAATCAAGTCTTTTGTCATGAAGATTGTGACTTATAAGGCAATCTTTTTGTATCAAATAGTTTCCTGGAGCTTCAATGTAGAAAAGTAGACACTACAGGATTATTAAAATTCCTTCTCTATCCTCTGCATCTTTCCCCCATATTTATAATGTTCTATAATGATTTTTAAGTGAACAAACCATGTATATCAAAGACATAGCCTCCACAAGAGAATTCATCCACACAAAATGAAATTTCCATGGCAAGATGGTAGTTATGACAGTAACTTAACCCGTGAAGTAGTATATGTTTTGTTTTCCATCCAGTCTTCCCAGATAAAAATTGCCTAATACATTCTGCTCAGGTCCATGGGGACACTACAGACCTGAATCAGGCCAACTCCATCTTCTTCCTCTTAGCTAGGACCGGTTTCTATTATCTAAACAATGTTTCCTAGTGTTTTTAGACATACACTGATAGATATTGTGGTTTTTATGTTTTTAATAAAAAATCCATTAACTCTTGACTCCATTTGCCTGTGAAAATATTTCAAGAGATTAAAACAGTTTGTGATAAATCCTTTATTATAGCACGGTAAGTGATGATGGAAACTTAACTGCCAAATTGCTGGAGGGAAGAGTTTTAATCATTTAACTCTGGTTCTAACATGTTATAGGAAACATCGAAGGATCAGCAGAAGCTTTATTTAGCCCCACAGGAAAAAACACTAATATTTGGACTTCTTGTGGCATTCAATTTTAGTTTCCTAACATGTGGACAATTTTGCTCTATTTCTCAGTTCTCAACAGAGATGAGCGATTACCTTAGTCAAAAGTTGTTTTTGTAAAAGGTTATTTTTGTGGCCATGGTGAAACCATTAAAAATAGTTTTGCTTTCAGAACACTAAAAGGAAAAAGGCTTTATCAAACTTAGAAAATGATAGCATTATTGCATCAAAATTTCAATACAATGTTAAACCTTTGAAAATGCTAGATAAAAAATTCTGCTTGAAACAGAGAAGACAAACAAAAAGCAATCCAAAATGTGCAATAAACATGTACTCTTTACAAAATTAAGAAAGAAAATATCAGCTATATGTTTTTATTAATCTTCCCTTTTTAAAATGTCCATGGGTATAGTAGATTTTTAAACATTTTATTGCAATCTCTATTGGGCTCTCATTAATATGTTTGAAATTCACTGATTGGCCTGATTCTCTTCTCTGACTACTGAGATTTCTACTCTTCCAACAGAAGTATAAATCACAAACAGCGTCCAATAAAAATGGAATCCATAGCTCTGCTTCTTTTCAGGTCTTATAATAGTTCAGAGGGGTTGGGAGAAACTATTAACATTTCTTGAGCTCCTTCTATAGTCTCAAGATGGATCATAGACTTAAATGTAATACATGAAAGTATAAAACTTTTAGAAAAAACATAGGAGAAAATCTTCAGAATCTAAAGAGTTTTTAGGCATGAAACTAAAAGCATGATCCATAAAAGAAAAGCAAAGATAAAGTGGGCTTTATCAAAATTAAAATTTTTATTTTGTGAAAAACACTATTCATAGAATGAAAACATAAGCTAAAAATGAGAAGAAAATATTTATACATACCAAATAAATATTTTCTGTCACATATCCAGCAAATGACTTGTATCTAGGATATATTTAAAAAATTCTTAAAACTCAAGAATAAGAACACAAACAACCACATTAAAATACAGCCAAAAGACTGAAAAAAAATGCTTAAGATGATATAAGAATGGCAAATAGATACATGAAAATATATTCAGGCCAGGTATGGTGGCTCATGCCTGTAATCCAAGTAATTTAGGAGGCCAAGGCATGCAGATCGCTTGAGTCCAGGAGTTGGAGACCAGCCTGGAAAACATGGTGAGACCACATTTCTAAAAAAAAATACAAAAATCAGCCAGACTTTGTTGCACATGCCTGCAGTCCCAGCTACTTGAGAGGCTGAGGTTGGAGGATCACTTTAGCCCAGGGGATAGAGGCTGCAGTGAGCCAAGATCACCCCACTGCATTCCAGCCTGGGTCACAGAGCAAGACCTTGTCTCAAAAATAATAAAAGAAAGAAAAAGAAAGAAATAAAGATGGAAGGAAGGAAGGAAGGAAGGAAAGAAAAAGAAAGGAAATGAAAGAAAGAAAGAAGAAAGAAAGAAAGAAAGAAAGAAAGAAAGAAAGAAAGAAAGAAAGAAAGAAAGAAAGAAAGAAAAAAGAAAGAAAGAAAGAGAAAGAAAGAAAGAAAGAAAAAAAGATCGCTGCAGCGATACTCCAGCCTCAGCCTCTCAAGTGCCTGGGACCGCAGGCATGTGCAACAAAGTCTGGCTAATGTTTGTATATTTTTTTTTTTAGAAACATGGTCTCACCATGTTTTCCAGGCTTGTCTCCAACTCCCGGACTCAAGCAATCTGCATGCCTTGGCCTCCTAAATTATTTGGATTACAGGCATGAGCCACCATGTCTGGCCTAAAAAAAAGAAAGAGAGAGAGAGAGAAAGGAGGAAAGAAAGTTCAAAATGATTAGCCATTAGGAAAATGTAAATTAAAAGCACAGTTAGATACCACTACACATCTTTGAGAAGAGCCAAATTTTTTTTAAAAAAGAGAATACTGTCAATACCAAGTGCTAGAGATGATATGGAGCAACTGGAACTCTCATACATAGTTGATAGGAATGCAAAATGGCATAGTCACCCTGGAACCTTTGGATATTTAAAGAAAAAAAAAACTAATGTCCACACAAAAAATACACAACTATGTATAAGGGCTTTATCCTCAAATTTCCCTAAACAGGTGAATGGATAAACCCACTGTGGCACTACACATCCATACCTTGGAAAAGTACTCAGGAATAAAAAAGAAAAACTACCAATATATGCAACTTTGTAGACGAATCTCAAAGTCATTATGCTTTGAGACTTTGGGGGCAGTATTATGCTGAGTGAAAGAACCTGTTCTCAAAAGATTGTATAATAGAGTTCCCAATTTATGATGGTTTGACTTACGGATTTTTCAACTTTACGATGGTCCAAAAGTGACATGCATTAAGAAGAAACTGTACTTCAGTATAGTATTCAATAAATTACATGAGATGATCAACATTTTATTATAAAATAGGCTTTGTGTTAGATTATTTTGCCCAATTTTAGGCTAATATAGGTGTTCTGAGCATGTAGGGTAAGCTATAATGTTCAGCAGGTTAGGTGTATTAAATGTAGTTTTGATGTACAGTATTTTCAATTTATGATGGGCTTATCAGGACATAACCCAATCACAAGCGGAGGAACATCTACCTGTAAATGATTCCATTTATATTACATCACATTCTCACGAAGTCAAAACTACTGTGACAGAGAACAGATCAGTGGTTTCCAAGAATTAGGAGTGGAGGAAGGTTTGATTGCAGAGGGGTGACATGGGGGGAATATTTTGTCATGATATATCAGTTTTGTCTTCTGATTTTGGGGGTGGTTACACAAATCTACTCATGTGTTAAAGTTCATAGAACTGTATATCAAATGAAAAAAATCAATTTTACTCTATGCTAATTTTTGAAAATACAACTTCTTATAAAAATAATAAAGGAGATTTTTTTAAAAAAACGTATTTCATCACTATTTCTTCTTTTGAAAGAATTCTTCTGCTGCTGACAGATAACAGATAATTCCTTTTCTCCAATATCTTGGGCCTTCCGATGCTAAAACTGGCTTTTCCTTCTTAATGACAAATCTGGCAATAATGAACATACTGATAGCATCATTAAGTATTCAATTCGTGGCATGCCTTTTTCTAAGCACTTCACATCCATTTCTACATTTTATATTCACAACGTGCTTGAGGAAGTAGGTTTCATTAGGATCTCCAATGTATAGAGGAGAAAACTGGAGCATGAAGATGTTAAATAATTTGGCCAAGATCACTCAGCTAGTAAGTGCCTGACTTCATATTCAAATCGAGGCAGTCTGGCTACAGAGTCTGTGCCCTCAACCATAGTATTATACTACTTCTTTCTAAATTCACCTGGGTAAGCCTTAAAAATAGACTGTATTCAAACCACTTGGCTATACTTTGTATTTCTAAACTCCTGCAAAGGAAGTATAGACACAAGATCCACCAAGTCTTTTCATCTGCATTTCAGCCCCATCTTCTAGTCCTCCTTTTCCTGAAGGAATGTTACCAGGGCTCAAACATTTTGACAATTTCCTTGAGTATATTTATTTAGATATATAAAAATAAATATATTTGATTATAGTGTTTGAATCTAAAAGAGAGGCTATCTATCATCTTCCTTTTGCCAACATAGGTTAGATATTAAAGCACTTGATCCTAGGAACAGGCAAATATTTTGCCTTTATTGTCATATTTTTTTGTGAGAGAATGGCACAGATCATTCTCAAGAGCTCATGTAAATGGAAATTTACCAAGCAGGCAGAATTTTAAAATATTTCTCTTTTCATTTGGATAAAGACAAAATGATTCAATTTTGTATCTGTTCAATTTCTGTCAGTGCATTATTACCATTGAGTAGTAAACTGAGGTTGTTTAATATCTAAATAGAAAACAATGAATTATAAAAAAAGTATTATTCATTTTCTTTCTTTTTTAATTGTTTTTTTAATACAGACAAGGTGTCACTGTGTTGCTCAGGTTGGTCTTGAGCTCCTGGGCTCAAGTGATCTTCTTGCCTCAGCTTCCCAAAGTGCTGAGATTACAGGCATGAGCCACTGCACCTAGCCATCATTCATTTTAGATATTGAAATTCCCTCCTATTTTTTGGTGATACTTAAATTATTTGCATCTTATAACCCTTCAACAGATCAAAACACAACTATTCTCACCCTACTTAACACTCCAAAAATAACAAAGAGGAATCCAGAGAGTAAAATCATTATCAAGAATAAATCCGTCATTCCATCTCAGAGAGAAAAAATTATGGTTGTACATTTCTGTGCAATGACGTATAGCTTGGGTCACACCATGGACCCAGAAAAATGGAGCCAAGCATTTCACCTGAAATAATATAGAAGGGCACAAGCAATCACAGGAATTTTAGCTTCAGGATGTGGTAGTAGACCATGGGGGCAGGAAGAAATAAAAGGAACAAACGTCACAGAAATAAACAATAGGAAAATGTAGGGAACAGATCATGGTATCTGAATGACAAATTGGCAATGCCAGGAAAGTGCACCTCAGAACAGTCTCTGGAATTGGAACATCTACTTCTTGGATATTAGTGGTGGATTTTTCCTCTTCTCTCTTTAAATGGAGAAACAATAGAATGACTCTAGCATATTTGATCAACCTGAGTCACTATATGTATACTTTATTGATAGTAACCAAATTAATGAGGGAAATTCTAAGATGTCTATTTTTCTCATACATGCAGGGCTGATAAGGAGGGGAAACACCTACAGTTTCTTCCACTTGCAAAGAAAGGAACGATAGAGACAATGGTGACATCATGTCACTCCCTCTCCAGGTAACCTTCAAGTGACTTCCTATCAGTCTAGCTAGCCAAGATCAGAAATAATATGGCTGTTGTATAGAGGTATTTCTAGGAAGACAAGAAACAGAATGTAGAAGCAATTTCCTTTCACAAGCCTACTTCTGATTTCCAGCTCAGCAACGTGATATTATAGAATAGTTTAAATGATGGAGCTGACTGTATCAAACTGAAATATTAAAATGATTAATCTACTACAGGAACTTGATTATACCATGTTTACTTATCAAGATTATCAAAGAAAAATGGAAAGGTCTCAATTAAATGCTTCCTTCTACTAACAGCACTCAGCTTTTTGTTGTTGTTGTTATATCAGAAATACATGACTGTAAACAGTGTAATAAGATTCTTTCTCTTATTTTAATTTAGCCTTTTGAAATTATATGCATTTTTTCCTAGGACATTGACAAGCAATGTTGGCAGAATAAAGAACCCAGTTCCCGCTTCTTTGTGCCCTTATTTTGTAGAACATCAGAGAGTGTTTTTCTCAAGTCCTAAAGTGTGACGCAGTGAAAGGGATTTTCAGTCCCCTCTGCCCTCTCACACATCTCTTGACTATTGCAACTCACTTTGCAGCTGGGGGATTATTTTGTCACACTGAGATTCATAAACACCATGAGACTCCTCCACTTCCTCCTGGATCCACATCAAACCCCAGTGATGCCTTTTTCAAGCTATAAACATTTGCCATGCAGCATTAGCATGCTACACATGGCCCGAAACACCTCCTGCTCCTCACAAAAGCATGGGTAGGAAGAACAGTTCACATTTGTGACTCACAGAAGGCCACACAATACTCCCAACTTCTGTGAGATTTTTTTTTCTTCTCAAATCTACCCTAACTCCATAGAGTTTATATTCAGTCATGAACCAACAAAAATAGATGCATGATGAAAGCTGAATTAAAAAGGAAGCCTCCCACGTGCATTCACCATTGATAGGGGGATAAATTGGTATATCCTTTTCTGAGGACAATTTGGTAACGTGTCAAAATCCCCTAAAATAGCATATTTTAATCAGGTGGTCCACTTCTAGGAATATATCCTAAGGAAATAGACAATTCAAAAGATGAATGTTTCGGGACATTCGTTCCAAAAAAACCAACTAAATGCTAACAATCAATAAGAGACTTCCTCAATAAATGATGGCATATTCCTGCAAAGAAGTTTAAATGTTGCAATTTAAACTATTGCACTCTATTTTTTACTGACATGTAAAAAGGCTCATAAAATGCCATCAAATTTTTTGAAGACCATAGAACTGAAATAGCAGTCTGTTGCCATTAAAAATTTTTATTTACATATACACAATTTAATTGCATAAAAAATTTTAAAGAGCTATACATACTGAAAGGTTATATATACCAAAAAAAAGTTATGGATTTTTCCCTGTTTTTTCTTAATTTTTCTAACAAAAAGGTTTATTTTCCATAATGAGAAAAGTGGTAGCTATTTCTGTTTTGAAAACAAATAGCTGGGGAAAAATTAAGAGAGAGTGCTTTTTCTCTTTTACTTCCAGACCTCTGATTCACAATGATGGTAGTTCCCTTCTTAACTGTTAATAGACCATTAGGTTCTGTAATTTTCCATCAATAACATGCCTCTGAGAAGCCTTTGGAATGACCAGGCACAAGCCCAAAGGCCCCGGTAATTCTGGAGTTGGGGAAAAATATGGATTAGTAAATGGTCCCTTAAGGGCTTGGATGATTCATGCCTATTCCAAAAGTTGTCACTTAGAGCCAGAGGTATTTAGGTGTGTGTAGGTTGGTGTCGGGGTAGAGAGCTGCCTGGGCGGATAAATGCCACTGTAGGAGGCATCTTAAAAATGGCAAAGTTCCAGGGAGCCAGGCCCTCCAAAGTATGTAAATTTTCATGCATTAAAACAAATCCAAAAGTGGATTATCAAATGTAAAACTAAAATATGTAATTTCTAGCTATTTAACTTGTCTTGATGTGTTTTCTTTTAGCATTGCTTTAGAGACACATGTGGTGCAAAAACCTTAATCAGGAAAATTAGTAATACTCCTATAAAATCAGTTTATTAACTTTCCAGATATTTGAAGAGGCAGTCCATGAAGTCCACTCTAATCATTTTATAAGGGTCAAATTCAAACCTAAAGATATTCTGGTCTTCTTTCCTGACAGTAAGTTTCATGAAAAATAAGACCATTCCAAAAACACTAACTTGGCAGCAACTTTTGCCCTCAAAGTTATACAATTTAATGTTCATAGGTATAGTAAGTATTTTATAGCATTAAATAGCTTAAGATTAAGTAATACTTATCCTTTATTCCCCCACAAACCCACCACAAACCCTCAGAGCAATATATTAGGTTTAAACATATGAAATTGCCATGATCACACTAACTTTCTGCCATAATAAGTCAATGCCTAGCTTTAAAATACATTTTAATGGTTATATAACATAGCCAAAATCGTATTTGGGTAGAATATAATCATCCTTCCTTCATATCCTATCTTTTAAATCACCTATATCCCCCAAAGAATCCAATCTATTTTATAACCTCAATCTCAAGTGCGGATATTTTGGGGAGGAGAGTGGGACGTGGCTGGTCCTATAGTTTAGATAATTCTATGTTAGCTAGAAGACAGAATAATGCCCACTATTTTAGAAGAGATGCTTGAAGGTGATTTTACAGCCATAACTGAGATTTCAAAATCTTGTGCATTTTGCCTACAAGGGTAATCAGAACAATGCCTAGGGAACTGTGACGTGAGGCAACTTCACGGTGAAGATCTCACAGCCTTTCTTTGTATGAGCACTAATATTCTTCCCTCCTCCGCACACACACATACACAAATGTAATAGAGCAATAAATCTAATTCTTCACGTGATCCATCAGCTACACTACTGAATACAAAGAAAAAATGCGGTGTGTTATTAATATACTCATCCACATACAATCTTTATGGTGAAGTTTCTTTCTAGTCTGTACATTCTGTACTACAGGTATAGTCTGTGCTATAATTCTGTACCTGTAACTAACTGTACTGCCCATATCTGTGATGAGATTTCAGAATGGCTCACAGACAAGTGAATATATTAAATAATGTGCAGTAGTGTCACTGGAACCAAAAACTGGACATTTACAAAATACGGCTCAAATATATTTTTGTTTAATATCTGCTCAAATATTTGCCCTTGCTCAAAATCCTCCAATAGTTTCCCATACCAATCAAAATAAAATCCTTACTATGGCCAAATGTGCTTCTACTCTGGGATTTGCCATTTTTATGGTTTCTTCCACATGGAGCATTTTCAGGGCAGCCTTCCACACTCTCATCTTTGCATGCCTTGGTTTGCTTAAATGTCTCTCACTAAGAAAGACCTTTCATGGGCTGGACGCAGTGGCTCATGCTTGTAATTCCAGCACTTTGGGAGGCTGAGGCAGGCAGATCATGAAGTCAGGAGTTCGAGACCAGCCTGACCAACATGGTGAAACCCCGTCTCTACTAAAAATACAAAAATTAGCTAGGCATGGTGGCATGCGCCTATAATACCAGCTACTCAGGATGCTGAGGCAGGAGAATCACTAGAACCTGCGAGGTGGTGGTTGCAGTGGGCCGAGATCGCACCACTGCACTCCAGCCTGGGGAGCAGAACGAGACTCCGTCTCAAAAAAAAAAAAAAAAAAAAGAAAAAGAAAGAAAGACCTTTCACGACTAGCGCATTTAAAATGCAGTCACAGATTTACCCTTCTTTACTTCTTTATGTTTCTTCCTAATTTAAACACTCTAAATTCTTTTATTTTAATGTCTAGTTTCCATTTGCTGCATTCAAATGTAAACTCCATAAGGGTAGATGCTTTGCCTCGTTTGTTTATGACTATACCCTCAGGAGCTGGAACAATGCCTGGTACATCATCAGCAATGCTCAATAAAGGGATGCTGAAAGAATGAACGATCCATTGCCCATAGTGAGGTGCATGAATAGTACTCTTCTATATTAAGACAAATGCAAGCACTTATTCTTTGTTCTCTTGGACTTCATGGACAAATGCAATATTTATAATATTGTTTGAATGGGGAGCACTGTGACTGGTGGGTTAGGAAAGAGCTGACTGGAAGTGGGCTTTATTCTAGGCTCATGCTGTGATACTACAAGGATTACACATCACAATGCAACCTAGAGCTTAGATTTCCAAAGAACTTTTCACCATCAAAAGGTGCTATAGACTTAATGCTTGTGTTCCCCCAAAATTCATACACTGAAAGCTGGCCCCAATGTAATTGGAGGTGGGGCCTTTGGGAATTTATTAGGACAAGAGGGCAGAGCTCTCATGATTGGGATTAGTATGCTTGTAAAAGAAACCCCAGAAAGCTACCTTGCCTTTTCAGTCATGTTGAGGACACAGTGAGAAGACGGCCATCTATGAGCCAGGAGACAGGTCCTTACCAGAACTCAACCTGCTGGCAACCCCAATCACAGATGTCCAGCTTCCAGAACTGTGAGAATAAATTTCTGTTGTTTATAAGCTACCTAGTTTATTGTATTTGTTACAGCAGGCCATAGTGAGAGAGACAAAGGAGATCAGAGTTTGTTCAGTTTAAGAGAAGAGTAAATTGAAGTTTGGTTCTAACTGATACTAAAAAAAAATAATTAATTGAAAGTTTTCAAGTGAATATCCTAATTGACTTGGAACCTTTGTTAATTTCTTACTGTTAAAAATCATTCTAGATCATTATCTATTTCAAATAATATGACTCTGGAACCTGAGGCTGTGAGCTCTGATCTGCTTTGGGGTGATCCTAAGTAATGCATTTAACTGCTCTGTTCCTCTTTCATCTGTAAGATGGGAGATGCAACAATAATGCTGGAATACATACAATTCAATAGAAATGTTTTTCTCATTCTCAGGCAATGCAGAATATGGCACAAACTTCAGGGGTACTCATGTGATTATTCATGATAATGGTCCAATTCTAGAAATGGGGTTGAATGTATACAAATGACAGAAAATAACCCATAGAATTATTTTGACTTTGTTTTTGTGAAGCTATACTAGTTTTATTTTATGCTTCTCTATATAAATAATTAATTATTAACACTTTAAATTATACAGTCTAGATTAGCTGTTCTCAATTAGGGACTATTTTGGCCCCCAAGAGATATTGACAATGCTTAGAGATATTTTTGATTGTCACTACTTGGGGAGGGGTGTTACTGGAATCTAGTTGGTAGGGATCAGGGATATTGTTAAACATCCTACAATGCATAGGACAGCCCTCACAGTGCTGAATTATCCAGCCCAAAATGTCAATAGTTCTGAGGTAGAGAAACTGGACTAAATAAACTATGATATTTGTGTTCTTGTTATTTGCATTTCCCCTAAACATGAGTCAATTAAAATTTTAGTTAACAAAGGGCTCCATTTAAATGAAGCTAAAAAATAATTTAGCAAAAGCAAATAATCAGTAATGACCAAAAATCAAGCAAGCACAACAAGCAAACACAAAAGCAAACACAACAAAACAAAAAGCTCTGTCGAATCTAGATAAACTATTTCTAGCCAGTTGACATTGTACAGAGAAAGAGAAGCAGTTTTTTTTTTTTTTTTTCTCTCAGCAAAGCTGCAAATTTTTTCTACAAAGTGTCCCTTAAATAAGTCTGTCGTATCATGGAAACCAGTCTAAATTTTCTCATGGCGCTCATGGCTAGTAAATACTTTGTAAAGAAGTATTAATATCTGAGTTGTGTAAAAGAGAGACCTTTCAGCACATGAATTCAATGGAAATGATTAAAGAGTATCTTTTTATTGTTATTTTCTTTTCTCTTTTCTTCCATATCTGCAGCCATATCACTAGGAATAAATGAAATATTTGCAAACAGGGTTGCACATATCCCTGTCTCTTTTGGGCTAAGCCCAGGACTTCTCAGTAATCCTTTCACAACCACCCTACTTGTAGGCATGTATTTCCTCAAACTTCCTCATACTTGTTGCTGCTATTGCCACATACGTTCATGTTTGCCAGTCTCAGCTGAAATATGCAAACCTCCTGCTGATGTCATCTGGGAAATTGATGGCCTTTTGACTAAATATTTAATGCACGGCTTTGCATACTGTCCATCTTCATATTTACGACTCAGTATTTGGCATATTGGGTTTGTTAATTTCACAATTTAAAAAGAAAATGTTCTCAGGACAACTCTGCTTTCTGACGTCATATCACATGCTCTTTTCTCTGTTTCAGTGAAGACTTGACTTTCATTTTATGTTTGAAAATGCTCAGTAACAAAACACAGAAATCTGCCACTATTTTGCTACTTTTCAGAGCAGCTTTTCCCCTGTCCTCTTTTCAGTATAGATTATTTTTCAAGTAGTTCCAGATAACCAATAGCCTAATTAACTTTTCCTCAGGAAAATTCAAATTCTGATTAAATATAGATAAAGTGCATATGTCAAAACTAAATACATTTTTTCATCGACTACTTTCTAAGTAATGTCTTAAGTTAATGTCCTGTTTTTTTCCCCTGGACTTTTGCCATATTTCCGTTTTCTACCTCCTTCTGTTTTCTATCATCTTTCTACCTAAACTTCCCAACCTCTTCATTTTTTTTTTACTCCAAGGAATGCAGCAATGTAGGTTCTCCAAATGTCACAGATATTGCCCCATTTGTGTTAAAATGCAATAATGATCAATATTGAACCCTATTAATTTAAAAAGCAAACTTTACTGATGGAATGAAGGTAGAAGAAATAGAGCGTATTAGAAGAGTGTAATATCTGACAACCAAGAAGTAGCACAACACTGAAGAGGACAGTGTATTTAAAAGAGACTATTAAGACAACTTGATATTAATATGTAAAATACATTTAAAGTTAGAAAAGTTAGTATATAAAGATCATTATTCTAATTCTAGGGTAACATGGTATGCTCGTTGACCTTGGAAATTTTCTTATGATCAAATAATTCTTTTTTTTTTTTTTTTAGATGGAGTCTCACTCTATTGCTCAGGCTGGAGTGCAATGGCACAATCTCAGCTCACTGCAACCTCCGCCTCCCAGGTTCAAGTGATTCTTCTGCCTCAGCTTCCTGAGTAGTCAGGATTACAGGTGCGTGCCACCACACCTGGCTAATTTTTGTATTTTTAGTAGAGACAGGGTTTCACCATGATGGCCAGGCCACCTCAAGTGATCCACCCGCCTTGGCCTCCCAAAGTGCTGGGATTACAGGCATGAGCCACCACACCCGGCCCTGATCAAATAATTCTTAATGAATATCTATAATGGTCCAAACAGTATGCTAATCACAGAAGAAGAGGAATGAATCAGCATTGTTTCTATCCTCTGGGAGCCTATTACCTAACAGAGCAAGGCAGACATTCAACATGCAGGTGCCTAAGGGTTAGAGATGCTAAGATGGAAGCATGTATTGTATTCGATGAAATAAAAAAAGGGTGCAGTCCATTTCCCTGAGTAGTCAGAAAATATATCACAGTGAAGACTCCATAGTGAACTAACGGGACTATGGGGAACACGGTCCATGTGATGTTGTTAAACATACCGTAAAAGTTTTCATCATTTTATGGAGTAATATGGCAATTTGAAAAATTAGCCCTAAGAGCCCCTAATGTTCTTGATGCATAGTTTCCCTTTAGGAAATTCCCAACTCTTCATACTAAGTCATCTGCACAAATATGTTCATGAAGGAGACTGTCCCTTTTCCTTGTTCCCAGTGATTCCCAAGCATCTTTGTTAAAGCATTGAACATGTTGCATCATACTTCTTTGCATATTTCCCTCAACTCCTAGACTGTAAGAGCCTTAGGGTCAGAGAACAAGTCTTGTTCATCTTTCTACCTCTTAAGATGCCAATTCTGTAATGGGTGCACCACATGTTTATTGGATATACTGGGAAAAGCTGGAATCCACCTTAAAGGACGACAGCAATAAGGGAATAAACGACCTCGAATACTATGACATGATAGGATTCTGGAGATGACGAATGCTAGAAAAGTATGGCTAAGTGGCAATATGGAAATATATAGGATGTCATTTTATGTATAAAAATCAAAAACTAAAGAACACATACATGTTAATTATAACTATAAAATATAGTTTTATGTTAACATATTAAATTATGAAATTTAATATTTTTCCCTTGTAAAGATGCCTAAATTTATAATATTTTAATTGCCAATGAAAAATAAAGTCACTTATTGTATTATCTTCAATCCTTTTTCTTAGTCTTTGAAATAATATTTTCTTAAATACACCCTAAAGGTGGAGAGGAAATAGAAGTAACCCCTTGAGAGGCACTGTGCTCGAGCTTTACATAGTTATGTCAACTCAATTATCTCTCCAAATCTATTATTAAAAAAAATCTTACAGAGGTAAAGAAACTGAGGCATGGAAAGATTATACAATACACACAAGAAAAAGGAGTCTGTCTGTTTCTCAAGGCTATATTTTTTTCACCATGTTTATTTTTTAGCAGATGAGTAAATTAAGCAAAATAAAGGAATTCTATTTTAGCAAGATGATCATTCTGATTTTCAAAATGTTCATTGCGTGGCTAATAAGGTGCTGCATATCAGTTGTATAACTTTGAGAAACTGGCCTCAGTTTCCCTCTATGCTAATTGAGGAGGTTGTACAGGGGCTAGCTACGTGGATGTTTTGCCTTTATGGTTTAGGATGGTATATTATTCTAAACTGTTAAAAATTATCTATCTCAGAAGCAACTATCTTCATGTCAAATAATAGAAACTTAATAATCCCCTGAGAAAATCTACTGCCCAAAATCTCTGGGAGGTGGCATTGTAGGAAATCGAGTGGATATAGACATTTATAATATTTCAATTCCTGTTAATATCCAGGACATACTTATTTGGCTTCTCTTAGCTTATGTGTATATAATATGCAAAAGCAAAATAAATATAAGGAAAAATACAGTCAATTGCTAATGTACTGGTGTATTTTTTTAATTTTAAGTTTGGTATGATATATCTGGGTCATTTAAAATAAAGATCAGTTTTCCTTAGAAGAGAATTTTATTAATGATAATTTTTAAAGGATTTAGAAAATAATTTTCTACCCAGGTCAGAGTTAGTCACATTTAATTCACCAGTATTCAGTGAACACTTTTTAATTAACTGAGTATATATCACATTGCTTGACATAGTTGCAAAAGCCATAGTTACTGTTATTTATTTAATATTTTTAGTTACTGTTGACTTTTAACTGAAATAAATTTATTTTTTAACTTGATAAATGTTAATTGCTTGTCATAGTTAAAAACTGAAGGTAGAAGTAAAATGCATCATAAATATTTGTGTAATGCTTGTTCTTTACTATCTTTACTACCACATTTGCATTATTGAATCCTGAAAGCAAGTTACCCCCAACATAGACTT
Organism: Pongo pygmaeus; assembly: GCF_028885625.2. NCBI lineage: Eukaryota > Metazoa > Chordata > Mammalia > Primates > Hominidae > Pongo > Pongo pygmaeus. The sequence goes on from NC_072377.2 coordinate 63,559,699, forward strand.
TAAAAATTAGCCCTCAATCAAATCACCACAATGCCTCTACAGTTTCTTATCTGCTATTTGCTTCACAAATAGGCATTTTTTAGACGCTAGAATACCTGATGATTACTAAGAACAAACAGATATAACTTAAACGTGTAATAGTAACTTTATTTTATTTAAGATTCTGGTAAACCAACAAATGAATTCAGAAAGGCATCCACTAAGAATTGGCCTTGAGAAAAATTACAAAGCTAGCAGTTTGCCTTTGAGAATCCCTACCCAGGACCAACCTCATTCTGAACTTCCAGCCTTTTTTTTTCTTTTCTACATTATATATTCTTCACTTTATTGATCTCTTAGGGATCGTTTTTGCTTTTTATAACCTTCAGAAAAGGATCTGCAAGTCATTCACATTAAGCTGATTACAGCTTAAATGTGCACATCTCCTCGGCCTTACTGTCTTCAAGAAGGATGAAAGCCAGGAGTATCAAGTCTAGTGTAGTAGATTTGGGTTTAAACCCTGCTCTGCCTCCCCACCAACCTGCCCTGACCACCACCATCCCAAGCCATTTAACAGCTACGTGATATTGAGCAAGTTATGTAACTTCTCTAAGCTTGTTTCCTCACTGGCAAAGTGAGAATAAGAATATTTCCTTTCTCACAGGTTTGTGATGAGACTTTAATGAGATAAGGTAACAGGCTTAACATAGTGCCTGGTGCAAAGTGTGAACTTCATAAACAATAGTTGATTATTATTACATAAACAGTTTCCACCAAAGAAGAAGGCTGGCCCTACCCATAAGTAACATTCAAAACATTCTGTAAACTACAGGTGGAACCTGGTTACATTATGCTGTTAAGCAAGTGTTTGTTTATAGTCAGGTTTTTGTTAAGATATGACTTTATTTCTTGAAAAAAGTGATATGATTAATAGAAATGACTCAAAAGGTTTGCAAGAGTACTAATCAGAAGGAAAACACTTTGAATTTATTTTACTCAAACAGCAAAGTTCGAAAAAGAGTTTTAGGAACAGAAAGTCATTCTTCCCCCATCCTCAACTGTCACCACTCCACCCAACAATGGTCTTAAGGTTTAAGTCCAAAACAATGCCTAGCTTTCTATTTTTCTCTCCTACAAGGGCTAAATAATTTACCTTCCCAATTATTTCTATAGGATGTATAATTATAAAGATTATTTTGACTGACATGTCTGACCTAAAGCTTTGTTTCTACTCTACTTGAGTTGCAGCAGGTGAACCCTGAGAATCTACAAATCAGGCAAGAATTGAGTTTTACAAGTTCTTTGTACACGGATGGAACAAAGGTTATGATCAGCAAGAAACGCATTGTTTCTTGAACATGAAGGTGTTCTGAATCTTTCCATAGGGATGCGTTTCAGGATTATCAACTGAGAAAATAATCTCCAACTGTTGTTGTTTAGGGGATTTTCTCCTCTGGGATAATTCTTCTGAAAGTACCGGCTGGGTGACTTGGTAGAAAAGGTCATGAGAAAGTAAACAATTTGACAGCCATTTCCTGAGCCATCTGATCTTATCCTTGAAGATGGATCACAATCTCCAGCTGAACCTGTTATAAACAGCAGTCAGTAGTGGCTGGGTGCTACTAACAAGGCTTAGCACAGGATTGACAGTTTTGATCCCCACTGTGGACTCTTCCCAGGAGCCAGTTCCTACCTTAGGCATTAATGGATCACATACTGTCGCACACGCTCCACCACCCCCATCTCTAGCTGATCTTTTGCTTCTCTCAACCAGCAAAGATTCTCTTGAGCTTGTTTTTCTATTGATTGTATTGCAGAAAACAATAAATAGGTTTTCTATTGTATTTACTATAATTTTAAAAAATTACATGTTATTCCATTTGATAGTGTGCATTCTTCACTATTTAAGACTCACTGGCTCAGAGATTTTAGACTGACTTCTGATATATGATTCTTTCATTCTGTAGAAGACCCAAGGACCAAGTTTGTTTAAGAAGACTGTTTCCGTCTCAGGTTCAGCATCAAAGGATCTGAACCTTCAGGATGGAAGGCAAATCCATATGCAGCTTTCTCCGATCAAAATAATGTTTCCTGCAATCACCAGCCATCATGAAGGCATGACAAAGCACAAAAGAATCAACATGAACCGGAAGTTTCTATCTGAATCATCCACTTGGCATTACGTTTCAGAAAATGCTAAAGGATTGTTTTTAAAGTGATATTTGATAGTGATATGATTGGCATGATTTTGTTTCTTCCTTCAATAATATGCTCCAAGAAAATATCTAATGTTTACGTAATAGAAGTATTTAAATTTTGTAGAAGCAGGAGCAAGCATGGCTAAATATTACTCAACAAGAATTTTTAAACACATACCATGTGCCATGCACCATTCAGAAGTGTGGAAAGTCTTACCTTCATGTAGACACAGTCTTGTAGAAAAACTTAACTGAGCAAAATTACAATAAACCAAGAAGAATCTTTGTTGACAATATTTTAGATGCAAAATCAAAGCTGTGGGGTTATAGGAATCTGAGATTTTGTTGGAAATAGATAAAAGTTTTTCTGAATTAGCTTCATTTGGATTAAAATCTTATTAGAGCTTTAGTGGCTGGCAAAGTATTTCTGGGCCTTAATTTCATCATTGTTAAAATAAGAGGTTAGATGAAGTATCAGCTTCCTTCTAGTTCTACTATTCTAGGTCTATTATTATATATTTTCAAAATTTATAAAACAAAGTACATTATTTGACAATAAATTATGTTATTTCTCTAAAAAGTGCACATATAATATATATACATATATACATACACAATATAAGGTGCACCCTGTATACGACAGTATCTTTTAGTTGGTGGTATCCTAATTGTCGTGATAGCATGTTGTCTTTATTCCTCTTATAAGGATTTTGAGGAAGGTCAGTACAGTTGTCAACAATAAACACATGTTGAGTATCTACCATGTATACAGCATTGATATCAATACAGGTTTAGAAGATGGTATTAAGGAGAGCAAATAGTGTCCCTGTGTCTGAGACCCAGCAATTCTGTTGCTCTTGCATAGAAGAGCAAGGTTGGACCTGAGTTGGGCTCTGCCTGACCAGTGAAGGAGGATGAGGGAGACTCCACCCTCTGACCTTATCCGCTGCCTTCAACCTGTGAGAACGGTTATTCCCAGTCCTATTGTTTGGTACTTCCTGATCCTGCTTGCTCCCTCTGACTCACCAAACATGAAATCATAGCTAAGAAAGCTTCAAAGAGACCCTGGATAGCCCTAGACACACACTGTTTAAATGATAAAATGGTGTCAACCATTAACACTACAAACAAAATCATGTATTTGTCATGACAGCTGCACTGTGTAAAGACCTGCCCCTCAAATAAAGCCTGAGTCCTTTAAGCTGCTTCCCAAGGTCTTCTCAACCTAGACCCACCCATTTCTTCAATCTGTACAAACTTAATACTCTAATAATTAATTCCTCAAAGTCATCATTCTGTGGCATGCTTATTCTTAACTGTTTTCTTTACACCTACAGTTGCATATGCCCATATGCCTTTATTTTTCTACTCCACCTGACAAAGCCTTCTTCTGTGAAGCCTAGCTAAAGTGTCAAGTTATCTGTACAGCCTCTCCCGATAACTTTGGATAAGTTAGTCATGTCCTCTCTCTTACTAGGTGTTCGTATTTCCACCATAGTTATTGTGATTCTCTGCTGACATGTTTCTCTTTACCACCAGATTTCAAGCTCTTTAAGGGAAAAGGCTGTGTTTTATATATCTCTGGATCCCTAGAATTTTATGGTTCCTGAGGGTCAAAGTTCGTTTAATAAATGAATGTATTCTGACTTCTTCCTCAAAGCAGAGAAGCCTTTAGTAGGGGCATGTATTAGTTCTGTTCTTATGCTGCTAATAAAGACATACCCAAGACTAGGTAATTTATAAAAGAAAGAGGTTTAATTGACTCACAGTTGAGCATGGGGAGGCCTCAAGAAACTTACAATTATGGCAGAAGAGGAAGCAAACATGTCCTTCTTAACATGGTGGCAGCAAGGAGAAGTGCAGAGCAAAAGCAGGGGGGTTGAGGGGGTGGGGGAGTGGGGAAGCCCCTTATAAAACCTGCAGATCCTGTAAGAACTCACTCATTATCACGAGAACAGCATGGAGGCAACCACCCCCATGATCCAATTATCTCCCACCAGGTCCCTCCACAATTATGGGGACTACAGTTCAAGAGAGATTTGGGGTGAGGACATAGCCAAATCATATCAAGGCACATGTAATTGAGTGCAAGGTGAAGAAAATAAAAGGGGTTAGGGAGGGCAGTGAGCCTGAGCAGTCACCTTGAGCCAAACTGGAGCGGTGTAGGAGGCCCCTGAAACTGCAGCCAGACAGCGAGAGAGGCCAGGAAGCAAATCCCAACTCACTGTTCTTTCCATTTGTTCATAAAAATTGAATAATATGGAAGGAGTCCAAGTTGATATCTTCACATAATGTGTTTTGTTTCTCCAATAGATGTTGGAGGAAGATTAGGCATGATAGAATAATCAAATAAGCTGAGGAGTTGCCCAGGCCCACTTCTGAGGAGATAAGTTTTTAATCCTTTAATAGACCACAAATGAAATTAAAAATTAAAAAATAAAGCCAAACAAAAATCGAAGTCTTCTTCATCTACCTAGCCTGGTTCCAAAGTTAGAAAAGATGTACAGGAGAACAGCTAGAATAATTCATTCACCTTTTCAGGCTTTTACTGAACTTCATAGGAAAAAGTGAGGAGGAAGAGAAAGTGTATTAGTTAAAATGATTAACATTAGTTGCTGTAACAAACATCCCTTACATTTCAATGGCTTGACACAGTCAGGCTGATTTCTCCCTTCATACCAAGAACTACAAGTCAATATCCAACCAGCAGCACATGACTGACGATAGGGAAAGGTTTAGTGTACAAGCCTGGAAATGGTGCACATCAATTCCTTCACATTCCACTGTCCAGAAAGCAACAAAAAGGCTCCCTCTTTCATCGAGGGGCTGGTTACTCTGGTTTAGCTATTTCTAAGAAGAGAAGAAACCAGCATTCTATCACAGAATGGAAGTAAAAAGAAAGATAAAAGGCAAAGGAAGAATAAAATAAAGGGAGAAATTTTGAAAAACATTTAGGAAAAAATTGTACTCTCTGGGCTTCTTTTATATAAAACACCCCTTACCGTAGATTATCATACAGCTGAAGAATAGAAGACATATATGAGACATCTATATATATACGCATGTACATATATGCCCCATTCAGCTGTGTAACTGTGTGTGTGTGTGTGTGTGTGTGTGTGTGTGTGTGTAGGTGTGGGAGAGATGAGGTCCAGGGTGTAAAATAATGAAAAAAGATATTTAAAAGTATATATTAAAATCTATTTCTACTAACTATGCACTTTCCTTCTAGAAAACTTGGTTTCTTGTAATACTCAAGTCTTTGAGCCTTGCACTGTGTACACCACCCCACAGAGATCATTTTCTTTCATGGTTCTTTAGTTTGGGCATGTGTGGTTTCTTTTGCCTACTCCAGTTAGAAACAATATAGTGATTAATTGTGATCTGTTTTCATCCCACAACTTTCTTCTCCTTAACCTTCAGCCAACTGCTACTATTTGTTCAAGATCTAGGCAAGTTTTCTCAGGAACGTGTATTATTTCTTAGCTTTTCTTGATGGTGTTCATTTAGTTCCTAGGCTTGTTTTGCTTTCAGAACTGTGAGTTGCTTGAAGACCAGCTCTTCTTGTAGGCCCAGTGCCTCACAGAACTCCAGGCATATAAGAGTTAGAATGACCATATGAATTCTTGACAAAAAAAAGATATTTTTGAGAGAAAGGGTGAAGTTGTAATTATATTATGCAAGATAGCGGGAGTAAACCAGGGCTATCCCTGAAAAACATGGACATATGGGCTCTATAAATATGTGTTGATGAGAATGCAAGCTCTGGAATCCAAGCTCTGTTCATCTCACATCACTTTATCCCGTATCCTCATCACTTAAAACTGTGCATGGCACATAGTGAGTGTGCGTTAGAAAGGTGCTGAGTAGATGAAGAGCTGGGAGAACACAAAATATGTAGCAGTTCTACAAGGTTCTAGTCTCCATCAAGGAGAAAGCCTTGAACAGAACAATTTCCTCAGCTCTCTTCTCACTTTTCTACTTGATATGTTCCTTCAGCAGCTTTGCCTAGCACAGTGGACTGCCCTCTGGCCCCCATCCAGCTGCCTTCCCATAACCATACTATGACACAAAGCTTCCCCTCCGATGCAGTGAGATGCATAAACTCATGATCCTTAAAATACAATCTGCTACAGATACCAGCTACATTGGTTCAGGGTTTTTTTCAAAGTGATTCAGGTATTGTCATTACAGGTTCAAGACCCATACCAGAGAGCAGTTTTTAAAACCTGATTTATCTCCTTTTGTAGGTTTGGTCACAGAGTTAGGTAGCAGCAACAGTGGGAGGCAGGACACTTTTCTTTGCTCCGTTTTGACTGCTGTCACCCAGAAGCTGATGCTGCTAGAGGGGATTGAGGAGGTGGGGGATGTTTGGGGCCATTACAATCAGAGGAAGAAGGGGAGGAGCTGACTGAGTAGGGAAGGACTGTGTTTAATGTGATTGAGTAATCATCACCCAAAATAGCTGACTGTCAGAAAGGAGAGTGTGTGTTTGAGGGAGCGGGTGAAGGTGAAGGTGAGCTATCTTAGAGTCTGCTAGAAGTATTGCGGAGGAATTTGGGGAAGTAACTCTAAAATCATGAAATGGATTATTTCTGAAGTCAAGGTCAGTAATATCCCAGAAACCAAGGCTTCTGGCCCAAGCAGGAAACCCCTCCTGAGGAGCACACATCCTCCTCTTTCTGGGCAGGCCATGATGCGGAAGCACAGTCTTCCATATCCTAATTAGCGCTCCTGGTTTGACAAGGGTGGCTCCCTCCCTGAAGTTTCCTTTCTCTGCTGTTTTACAGACGATTTCACGGGAAAGGACCACAAACTCAGTTCCTTTTCAATTTCGTTGAAGAATGTCAGCAAATTACAATTGTTCGAAATCAAAATTTCATAAATTTGGCTGCAGAATATTTATGATGCAAAAACAATTGCAAAAGGCTTTGCTGCAAAGCTTTATTGACACAGCCTTCCTGTCCCCACATCTTGCTTCCTCTCAGGAAAGTGGGACGTGTTGGATGATTTCCCAGCTTCTATTTGGAGAGGAAGTCTACAGGTTTTTCACCATCAAGCCAATCTGCACTCACTGAAGAACACCTGCAACCAAAGGCTGTGCCTATTCTCTTTTGTGCGTTTGCAGCTATCAAAATAAATGAGTTATCGTGGATGGGAAAATTACATTTCTTTTCAGAGTAACTTTGCTCTCCACATATGCACAAGGAGGTTTATACCCTTGTGATGCCCTGATGCCCTGATGTTGTGAACGGTGCTTATGACTAGAATTACAATTTAGGCATTTTGCCCTCAAAACCAATGTCAATAATTGTTCCAAGAGAAAGAGCTTCTAAAAGGCCTCATGCACAGGCAGATTTTTCCCTGGTACTGCCCCTTTGTTTTGTATACAGTAAATTCTTAAACCCACATAATAATGGAAAACAAGGAAACTGCCTGCCTCCTCTGCCCAGATGTATCACCAATACAATACTAATCATTCTTCCTGCATGCAAGTCCTTTCTCCTACCTACTCATTCACTTCCTTCCAAAATATCTGTCTCAGCAGACACAACAGTTGTCGCACTCCTCACCCATCTGCACATCTCCCCAGGTCTTAAAATGTGGCTCAGACAACCCTGAGAGCTTATAACGCTTTATGCTTAGCCTAAGGCTTGACACAGGGAGAGAAAGTGTGTTGTTTGCTCAGATGTGTCCTCATCTATTGTTTATTATTTACAACCCTGACTTTGATAGTGGAAATAGTCATAAAAAATTCCTTTGACAGAAAAAGAACAAAAAACAACCGATTCATAGACAAATAACCTGATCATTACATTCAAGGAGCCTTGGCTCCTCAGTAGCATTCTAATGTGTCTGCTATTATGTCCTGTCCTATCATATCCCCTTGCATCTGTAGCTATGTTGGTGATGATGGCATGAGAGCAGGATATGTAAGTGTACAAGGTCTGTTTGCATGAAGATAGATTGCTCAGTCGTACAAAATCCAGCTCCACTTTGGAATTTCCTCAGTCAGAATGGCTGCGTTTGATGAGAACCGAGAATGTAGTACATGATCATCCTTTTCCAGACTTCCTGACACGGTGAAAGACACCCCAAACCAAAAGTGACCATATCCTGTGTTGTCAATCACTCTCCAGAGACTGGCCACTTCCTTTGAAGTGACTCAGTGTCAGGGGATCAAAAAATCTAAATAATGACATTTCTAAGTGTCCTTTTCTGCTCAGATTGATTTCATAGCACTCTCCACCCTGATGTCCATCTCTTTCAAATACCTCTAAAGCTTTAGTCATCTTAGAATATTCTAGTCTCATGTTTTCACTATTGTTTTCAGATTATTCTGAGAGCATTTTAGCCAGAAAGTGCCACCTCTCCTTACATTGACTTTTGTCTGTCCCAAGCTCATCTTCCTTTCTGCTTATCTGAAGCCTACCAGTTTTTAAAAGCCCCAATCTTCCTCTCCATCAAATTTCAGTAGTGTTTACTGCCTGCTGGACTTACTTGGCAGTGGTCATGTTCTGCCTTCTATTTTTGGCCGCTTTTTATATGTAGGTACCTTGGCACCCCACTAGACTGGAAAAGTCCCCAAGGGTCAACAGTTTACTTTGCAACAATCAGTGTAACTCATGAGAAATTCTCAGTGTATCTTGAATGAATCCAATAATAGAAGTATAAATGGCTGGCTGGTAAGCTTGTCTTCTACAGAAAATTGTGGCCATTAGGTGTGACCTCCTTCAACTTTGTCTCCCTCCTCTCACACACCTGCAAACATCAGCACCACTCTTTTATTTTTTTTCCTTATTATAAGATGAAGCGTCTTTTGCAAAATGCAGATGCCTCTGCATGTTTCATTAATTCTTTTCCTCCCACCCCTCCTGCCACTGATCATTCACTGTCTTTCCCATGATTCTTTATTTAGTCTATAAACCAGCCCTCCTCTCTTGACCTCAAATCCTGCTCATTCAATACTTTCCTTTCTACCCCCCTCAGCTTCTTAAAAAGCGAGTCTGTGTTTGCTATTTCCATTTATTTTCTTTTAATTCTTGACTCTCAGTCACCTGGTTTCAGCCCTGCCACTCCACTCAAATTGCTTTAAGTTCATCAGTAAGCAAACTTCCTACTTCTACAGTACAATACGCATTTTTATTTTGTTATCTTATTGGCCTTTATTTTATATTGGACATTGTTGATCACTTTGTTCTTAGAGCTTTCTCCTTTCTTGGCTACTTCACATAGACTGAACCTTTTTAGTTTTTCTACTATTCCTCTCTTTTTTTTTTTTTTTTTCAAATGTTGCCTGAGCTCTTTCTTAAAACCTCTGCTAATGTTGATCCTTTCCATTCACAACTTCTCTTCTTATTCAGCATGTATTCTTGGATAGTGAACTCACTCTGGATACATGAGATTGTTACTGAAGTAATAATAATTACAAATAGTTATAGAGTACTTTGCATCAGCCACTGTTCTAAGTACTTTTGCATGCATTTAACTCAATCATCATACACAGTGTATATTGCAACGAACATTTTATAAATGAAAAAACTAAACATCAGAGTGGTTAAACACCTTGCCCATAGTGAAAAGGAGTAGACGTGGGATTTTAACCCAGGAAGTCTAATTACAGAGCCTGTACTCCAGTGCAAGTTCTGGGTTGCATATAGAGACTTGGGGATTCCAATCTCTATCCATAATTCAACCCAGAAATCATGGAATTATTTTTAGCTCTTTCTGTTCATCACCCCCACAGCCCATAAACTGTGGACTCTTGATGATTTCCTTGGCTTTGTGTCTTCAGCCTGTGTTCCCTATTTCCACAGCCCTGTCACCACTGCCTGGATCCAGGCCATCACTGCAGACTACTGAAGTCGTCTCTTAAGCTGGTCTCCTTGCTTCCAGGTCCTCCTCCAACCCATAGTCACTAGGCTGCAACAGAGTATTTCAAATAAAACACAAGTCTGACCACATCACTTTCTTGCTTTAAAAACTTTCAATGGCTCCTAATCCCCCATGATTTGAAGTCCATTTTCTGTAGAGTGATATAGAAAGCACTTAGCCTTGCCGACCCCTTCAGCTTTATCTATCACATAAAATTACTTGAGTTCCGTGTACATAGGACTTTTGTCCTGTATTGATACTGTTCCCTCTGCCTATCCTGTCTGCCTGGCTATTTCCTATGTGCCCTTTAAGTCTTATCTAAAGCTAAATATCCTGTCCTTGCATTTAGTGCCATTGCATTTTTTGCAAAGTACTAACAATACGTTTATGAATCTGGCTTCTCCATTGTGTTATTAGCTCCTAAAGATAAGGATTTTGTCCAAATTTCTTCAAATTTGTAATATTTTTTGTAGTGCCTGATATAAAATAGGTACTTATGTTTGTTTTAATGTATACATTAACAAACAAATAATTTAATGACAACCTAAATCTCTGTTTCCTTTTACTGTGAGTTATTTTTCAGTGGAGCACACACACATAAAAAAAAAAATCTTGAATAAAAGAATGTTTCTGGCCAAGTGCGGTGGCTCACGCCTGTAATACCAGCACTTTGGGAAGCCAAGGTGGGTGGGTCACCTGAGGTCAGGAGTTCGAGACCAGCCTGATCAACATGGCAAAACCCCATCTCTACCAAAAATACAAAAATTAGTCAGGCGTGGTGACGGGTGCCAGTAATCCCAGCTACTGGGGAGGCTAAGGCAGGAGAATCGCTTGAACCCGAAAGGCAGAGGTTGCAGTGGGCTGAGATCGTGCCACTGCACTCTAGCCTGGGCAACAAGACTGAGACTCCAGCTCAAAAAAAAAAAAACTTCCTGTTTATACTGTTGTACATTCCATAGGAATAAGTATTAACTACAATATGTTCGTTTTTCTTAAAGCAAGACAAACCTTATGGAAAAACAGCACTAAATCCCATAGCACTGCTCCCTACTTGTTTTTTTTTAATCTTCCCTTACCAAAATTTCCATCTATATTTTCCTAATGCAAAAAGTAAAATGTTTATTTAGTCATTGTATGTGCTCAATAGTAGTATGATTTATGTTAGGATAAGGGCATATTGTAGAAAAACACCAAGATAATAGTGGTTTAGGAGCAATAGAAGGTTCTTTTCACTTCATGAAAGAATTCCTGAGGAGCCCTTGTAGGACTAATCAGGCAGCTCCAAGGTCATAAGAAATTCAAGCCAATCCTGTTTTGCTGTTTCTGGATGCATTGCTTCAGTGTCCAAGATGGCTGCTGGAAATGTAGCTATTATAGCTGCATTCCACATAGCAGGAAGAAGGAAGAGGAGAAGGGTGTGCCCCTTCTTTTAAGAATGCTTCCCGGAAATCACATATAACACTTCTATTCACACTCACACTAACAGCCAGGAACATTACAAAATATAGTTTGTTTGTGGGTTTTTTGTTGTTGTTGCTGTTGTTGAGGTTTGTTTTGTTGTTGTTGTTGTTTGTTCGTTTGTTTTTTGCTGGTGGTAATGTGAGCAGCCACGAAAAATCTGAATTTTCTTCCTAAGGATAAGGGTGGCTCCATGTTGATATAGGCAATCTAGAATTACTACCATAGTGTAGTGTGAATATATGGAAAATACAAAAATCTCTAAAGTAGTATGTTGGTGAATAATCTCTGGTCAGCTGAGGGATGAACTGGAGGTGATCATTATGTAGTTGGTGAGCCTGCAAATAGAGCCAAAAGAAAATAAATAGCGTGAAGCTGCACACCTGGCCTTATAGAACTGAAGGCTGAGAAGAGTGGATTCACCTCACTGAACAAAGAAGATGTATTGTAATCTTCCTGCCATTATTTAAATTTACTTCAACAAAACATCACTAAGCAGATTACAGAGGTGTTCTTGTTATATATATTCCTAGCAAGTGTTGGGTTTATAAAGATAACGAGGGCCAGGCATGTTGAATCGCGCCTGTAATATTAGCACTTTAGAAGGCTGAGACTGGTGGATTGCTTGAGTCCAGGAGTTCAAGACCAGTCTGAGCAACATGGCAAAACCCTGTCTCTACAAAAAGATAGAAAAATTAGCTGGGCCTGGTGACACATGCCTATAGTTCCAGCTACTTGGGAGGCTGAGGTGGGAGGATCACCTAAGTCCAGGAAGGTGGAGGCTGTACTGAGCTGTGATCATGCCACTACACTCCAGCCTGGGCAACTGAGTGAGACTCTGTCGTAAAAACAAAACAAAACAAAAAATGAAGAAGATGAAAAAGAAAAAAAAAGAAAGATAATGGGATTTATTTACATGGTTAACTTGTTTGGATTGGTCCATTAACTTAGCACAATGCTTCTCAAACTTGCTGGACATAGGAATTTCCTGATATATTGCTAAAGTGCAGATTCTGGTGGGTCTCAGTTGAAGTCAAAGTTCTGTTGCATGTCAAGGAGCAAGGCTTTGAGAGCCACAGCATTTGTTGATCCAGGTGTTAGTTCAGATCTCTGTAAAGTGAATTCCAAGATAGTAAAGATATGCAAAAGATTTACAAGAAAGCCTATGGAGGATAACCAGGAAGGAGACAGAGAATGTGGGAGAGCCATCAGACTGCCATGAAAGTTTTACCTGGGCAGAAGAGAGGGAAGGGAGGAGTATGTTGGAAGAGTTTCACACCACAGAGAAGCCAATGGAAAGACCTGAGCCAAAGATGCCTATCAGAAGAGTCTTACATATATCAGAAATGGCCTGCACCAAGACCCCAGTCATGCTCTGCCATTGGCTGGAAGCAGCTTATGAAAAGTATATCCTTGGATCTAGAGGGACAGCAGCTGGTACCATTAGTCAATCATGCTCCCTGCCTGAAGTAGGAGATCTGAGTGGTACTTTTTTATGGTTCCCGTGATCCATATTCTTGCTTCTCTATATACACTGAATATAATTCAATGTTTCTTTGAAGTCCTTGAAGAATCTGAGAATGTTAATTATAAATATTAATTTTTCAACATAAATTTATAGTGCGTGACTTAGAGGGCCTTCAATAAATATATTTTTATTGAATAAACAAGATTGAAGGTAAAGAAGTTAGAGCAATAAAGATTGAATTTCTTGGTACCTGATCCAAGATGTACCATGAAAGTTGCATGAGCAAGAATGATAAATTATTTCCAATTTAGAGTTTTCTTATTTGCTTCTTTCTTATAAAAGCTGATTGCAGCAAATATTACCCAATTTTAGATTCCAATTACTTGATGTTTAATTGTAATTAGTTTAACAGTTTGGATTTATTTCCTTTAAAGAGACCATGGGAAAAAATTGTTTACTGCAAATAAATTAACCATCATGGAATTTATATAATTCACACATATGCCCTTTGAACACTCAACATAATTACATAATTTTGATTCAAAATGAAACCCCCTGGCACTTTAGCAGGATGAAATGTGCAAAGTCCAATTTAATTTGTGTAAGGCACCAATGTTATCCATTTTTCAAAATAAAAGGCCTTGGTAGATAAAAACTCAATTGGAACTATTATATTTTCATTCAGAATAATTTTCAATTTGTTATAGTTCATAAAGTTACAAATAAAAAATAACTATTTCTGAATTCATAAAATGTATAAACCTTGACAGAAAATGACATTATATATTTTATGAGTTTGGGGTACAAATTTTTCTCCAATTTTTTTTCATCCTTATAAGAATAAATTGTATTCTATTTGTTGACATTGTCTAATGACTTACATCTTTACTATCACATGAATGGTGATGCAACTTGGTACTCTTTACCTACAAGCAGTTGTCAGCATTCATAGAACAACTTACTATGTATTGCAGAAAAAACTGCTGTACTGATAAAATTTATTTTTGAAGTTTCCTTTGCACATCAAAATAGAATCAACAATATATTGATCTAGTTCATAACTCTATACCTAAAAGCAACTTAAGTTGATGTGGTGGCTCACGCTTGTAATCCCAGCAGTTTGGGAGGCTAAGGCAGGTGAATTGTTTGAGCCCAGGAATTTGAGACCAGCCTAGGCAACATAGTGAGACCCTGTCTTTATAAAAAATACAAAAATTAGCCAGGTGTGTGGCATGTGCCTGTAGTCCCAGCTACTCAGGAGGCTGAGGTGGGAGGATCACCTAAGCCCGGGGAGGTTGAGGCTGCAGTGAGCCATGATCAGGCCACTGCACTCCAGTCTGGGTGACAGATTAACACCCTGTCTCAAAAAAATTCAGAATAAAAATTAAAAATAGAAGCAACTCGATATCTAAAAGCATAATTCATTCACTCAATAAATCATTATTGAGTCTTCTAAGGACAAGTCACTGTGTTAAATTCCACAGGAAATTCAAGACCAAATTAGGCCAACAACACACTCTCAAAATACTTGGGGACATACAAGAGCTAGGAATATTTAGATAAGTTCCCCTGTTTCGCTTTGTCTGTGACACTTCGAAGCTGGCTCATTATCCCAAGCAGGTGCAAAGGCAATGGTATGGGAGTTCTATAAGGACAAGATATATGTTTTGCCTACTGTGTTTTGAGTTCAAGTGAGTAGTGGTTTTCTTATTGGGGTAATCACATTTCTGAAAGAGGTTACATTTGACTTTAGAGTGGAAGGATAGTCAGCATTTCAATAAATGAAAATGAAAGAGAGGATGGGAAAGAGGACAGAGGGAATGGCTTGAGCAATGTCCCGAAGAAGTAAAGCCAGCCAGTCTTCCAGACGTGATTAGTATCCTGGTTGGCTTAGAATGTAGGAAAGCTGTAAGTAGAAGAAATTAAAAGGTCGAGATAAACCTAAGAGTGCTTTGAATAACACGCTGAGGAATTCGAATAGAAGTCTCATAGGCAATGAGGAAACTTCAGGGATTCCTCAAGATATCACCAAGACTGTCTTTAAGAACATTGATCTGGAAACAGTATACAGGATTTACTAGAGATGGTCAAGATGTAAACTTCTTGCTGTTTGGAAAATACAGTTTTTCCCTGGCTGTTGCAGGGAATAAATGAGGTAACCCATGGAGAAAACAGGAAAAATGTTTAGGTAATAGGGGAAACAGCTAAAGTTAATTACTAAACAGGCAGTGAACTATATCTGCATAATTTACTGACTTTATCAATAAAATTGGAAGAAGAAATTGAAAAACAAGAAAATTGGGGTGACGTAAGATTGGAATACAGAATAACAGACGTGAAGAGGATCAAAAAAGCATGGAAATTTGGGATCTATTGTTAATGAGGACAGCACTCAGAAGGCTGGCCACCTCTTGAACTATTCTCTCTGTCTTGTCTTTTTCCATCATTTTCACCCTTTTTCCCCAAATTCACAGATGCACTGGCAGTTTGTGTAGTGGTTAGGAGAGTGAGCTTTGGAATCAGTCCTCCTTGGATTTGAATCCCAGCTCTGTCAATTTGTCACTAGCTAACTTACCTTGGGCAAGTTACTTTACCTCTCTAATCCTCAGCTGAATGATTAGTAATATGAGAGTAATACAAATAATCTACATCGTAGAATTATGAACCTTGCATGAGTAAATGCATATAACACACTTATAAGAGTGTCTGCCATGTTCTAAGTTGTTATTTTTATTATTATCCTTAGCTAAACCAAGCTACCATTTTTTCTCTCCTGGCCATCCCTTATCAAAATCTTGAAAGTAGTCTTATCTTATTCCTCTAGTGATTGGCAGTTAGCTAATCCTCAAAACACAGCTCTAGCTCAAAACTTACTGGGACTATTGTTTTAAAGGTAGCCAGGGAGCATAGAGAAACTAAATGCAGTGACCTGTGCTTAGTCCTCGACCTCTTTGATCTCTCTCCTTTGAGCACTTCCATATCAGAGTTCCTCTCTCTATGACATACTGTCTAGGTTCTACTCTTACCTCCTTGGCTTTTACTTAAGTTCTTTCTGACTTCTCTTCCAGGTGAATAAATGTGGGTGTTACCCAAGATCTTTCTTTGACTCTTCTTTCCCCATGATCATGCCTTCTCCAAAAGTTTAAACAAGACTTTCTAGGACTATCTCCAAAATCTGCATCTCTAGTCTTGATTGACCTTCTTAACTCCAATACTACATTTCAACACCTCAACTAGACATTCTATATCTCTATAAACTCGACAAGTTCAAATCAAACTCAATTTGCAACCAATACAAGCCTTCAGCCGTTTCATTTTCATTAGCAAAACTCTTAACTAGACAGCGAGAGGGGAAACCTTGTGGCTGATCTCATTAACTCCATCACCCTTTTTTCCTCCCTCACTCCAGTGTAAATAGTTGTCAAATCATATGAGGTGGACCTCTTCAGTGCCTCTCACATCCTTTCCAAAAGTTACCCTTCTAGCTCAGGTCTTGATTACCCCTTGTCTTGATTACTGTTTATTATAAACCAAGTTCTCTGCCTCTATCATCTGACTTTCGCAAACCCTCCTAACAACTTTTGCCACGTTACTTTCCCAAATGCAGTTCTGGAAAGGGGTCCTTGTTTCTCCAAAAATTCTAACTTCTTTAGGCTTAAATTATGCTTCATAAACAACTCTATCATTAGGAGAATATTCAGACATATTAACTATATATATGCTTGTCTTGCCTCCTCTACTAAAATTGAGCTGATTAAAATCAGATGTCATGCCATAGAATTGTATCCACTCATATTACAGACAGTGCCTAAACACAAAATGCATGTAATAAGTATGTAATGAACTGATTTTCTATTGAATAAGTGTATTCCCCTCCTTGAAAATCTTCAATATGATTCCACATTTCTTATCAAGTAAGATAAAAACTTAACTGTAATGCTTTCTGAAACTTAGCACTGATCTACCTCTCCTACCTCTCCAGTGTTTTCTGTTTTTGTGCCATGGTGTCCCGTGAAACTGAAATACTAGTGTCCTTCACATTTCTTACCTCTCTTATTCTCCCCATGATATCCCTCAGTTTGGAATATCCTATTCTCTTTCCTTCCATAATTAAATCTTACTTAACTAAAAGTCTTCTTCTCATTTAAGCTTTCACTAACATTTCCTTCTTTAAAGTAATTTCTTTATCCTCTGAAATTTCTTATGACTTAGCTTTCCATTCTGGTACTAAATGTACTGTACATAAAAAGTGGCTACTTACATACTCATCTTGCCTATTTGACTGTGAACTTACTGAGTGCAAGGACTATGTTTGACTCATCTTGAATCTCTATTGTGCTGAGCACAAGGTCTGGACCATTGAATACACTCAATTCATATCATGATGTTCTGGCTAAATAGAGCCACGGGAATCTAAAACACACAGCTTCATGTCCCACACACAACTCCTGGAAGTCAGGAAAGCCAGTCATGCAACCTGAGCGTATGACATAACCTTTCAGAACATCATTTTACCACCTGCAAAGAAGGTAAGATTTTGGAGAATATTTTGGGAACTGAGATAGTCCACATAAAGCATTTATAATCAATAAATGTTAGATATTATTTTCATTATTTTCTACAAAAGAGTGTCCTATTCACTCACTCTTCTAATCCATTCTTGCTAACCCTCCAGATTATTTATTCCAGAATAGTGTTGTGGTCTAGCAAGTCCCTGCCTCAATTTCCTTTAACAACCCACTAGTGCTCAATGAAGAAAATCTCAAACTCCCACCCCCTGCTCCTCCCCAAGAACAGGCCAGAAACTGAAACACTAATTTAACCTGTTTGCCTGTGGAAGAGCTGCTGGCCACTGCGGTTTATCTCCTTTCTCTTCCTCTCATGACCCATGGCAGTGCAACCACTATCTAGGTGTCTAGCTCAATATACAACGTGAGGTGTGGGGAATGGACAGAGGAAAGGCAAAGCCCCTTGAAGTCCAGCTTACCAGACTTTTCTGTTGAGGCATGGAGCTATCTCAGCAATCAAAAGGAAAAAGGTAAAAGATATTATATGTATTTGCCAAGATTACCCAGCATCCAATATTGGTAATAGATATGACTGAAAAAAAGTGCTAATGAGCCTAAAACATCCACATCAAATTTCCATTGAGATGTACCTCATTCACAAGATAAAAAGAAATACATTTTTGGCTAAATGGCTAAATGCCCAGTCCAAGATTTTTATAAAATAGTATGAAGTGTTTTAAAAAGCTCTGAAAGAAGCATCAACTTCTATCTAAGGTGGGAAGTCCTATTATTCATTTCCTGCCAGGATTTTTTAAAAATCTTTAAATTTAATTTAAATTTAAAGAAAAATTTTAAGGTCATCTCAACATCTGACTTCTTTGTAAATCAGGTAAACAGATAGAAGAAGAAGTCAAAAGATGGAGGCATAATACTTTTTGCATATCATACTGATATGTCTTGTTTTGTAATTATAGTCAGCCATTTCAAAGGAGGCTACTGTTTAATATGTTTGAAATTTTCTCAAAGACACTGCATTAATAATTTCTCATTAAGGCTAGTGATATTTAAGAACAGCATTGAGAGAGATGTAAAAAATTTAAACATCATCATAAGCAAACCAGCCAACACACATGCACACACCAATTTAAAATGTCCTTTAGTTTCTACTGAAAGTAAATGAAAGGGCACATACACTATTTTCTAAGAAACTTTAGTCTATAATATATTTTTCTTCTGCCAGGAATGTCTTTGTCCCATTATCCCAAGTAAGATTCTACCCTTTCTTCATAATCTGCTGCAGATGTCACCTCCTTTATTGAGACTTCCCTGGTTCTCCCCAGCCATAAACTATCTCCTTCCTCTGAGCCCCTATAGGGCTTGACCAATTTCGAGTCTGCAGTGGCCCGGGGTCTGCTGAATGACTTTCACAGGCCATTGGAACTTTTTGCCTTATCAGCCTCTTCATAATAAAATATTAAAATATTTTATAACTGATTGGTATGAACATAAATGAAATCTAGGCTGATTTTTTATTATATATTCATTATTATGATGATACTTAATTTTTTCTTATTTAAAAAAAATTAAAAGGAAACATTTTACGGGATCCTAAATGCATCATGGTACCAGGCCTTCCATCCCTGCCTAATGGGTAAGTTGGCCCTGTCACTTTCACACCAGACTTGTGTTGTAATTATTTATGCTTCTGCTATCTCCCCTTCTAGGAAAAGGGCTTTAGGTCAGAAGCCTGAAAACTCTTTATAGCAACTATCTGAAATAAGTTTATTGAATGATATACAATCTTCCAGGATCTTTAGAGAAAGAACACTCAGGAATTTACTTAGTTCTACATTTACTGAGGCAGGGTGGCTACTACTCTTTGGTATGACTAATTATGATTCCTACTTTTTTCCAGTGAGAAAGCTACATTATTATTGTTAGATTTAAATGTTCCTATTTTTAATGAAGTACTAAGGGAACAAGTTAGAAACAAACTAGTAATCAAGAACCCTGGAGACTTGTTTCCATTTTCAAAGTTTCCTTTGTTGATTAGTACTTTGTTTTTGGAAAAGGGTGTATGTGTGTGCGTGTGTCCCATATATGAAAAAAAAGTGACCTGAAAAAAAATTGGAAAAATGAGGCTTTTCTTTACTTCAATCTGGTACATTAGATTAACTAACTTAATGTGTATGAAGTCACTTTTTATACATTTTATACATTTTTTATACATTCAGGTTCCCATCTAAAATGTATACACCCTTGCCCATAATTCATTGTAAGCCCACGGCACTGGGCATATTAGTGAAATGCAGAGAAAATTTTTCAGTTTTTAAGCCATCACACTGCTCTGTCCCTAAAATCTTGAGTGAGTTGAAAATAAAAATTACAAAAGTTTATGCCATTAGCAATGTTCTTGACCTACACAGGTTTTGATGCGAGCCATTTTGCAGATGAGGTTGCTCTCTCTTTAACTGATTTCATGGTCAAGGTTGGAACCAGCATAAATCACCTTGTAAGAACAGGCACATATCTTGTTCACTTCTAAGATATATGTTTCCTGCCATGTCAGGTGTCTGGCAGAAGGCACTTAACTCCGAAAGCATTGTTACAGGGATCAGCAAATACAATTCCCTCGGTACACAGTATCTCCAGAAAGTTGCCAGAATTCTGAAACAAGTGATTTTTATGGCCATGCCAAATAAAGTTTATTCAAGAAAATGCTCCCCTATTTGTAACGTTCTCGAGAGTATTCACAGCAAATGTTTGGAGAGGTAGTGCTGTGGGGAGTAGTCAGGTGATCTGGAATGCCATTTGCTAGTGAGAGCTGCTGAACATACAGTAGTCATTTCATTTCTCCTCAATGGGGGCACCAAAGGCTGGCTCCATAGAAGTAGAGAGGTCTTTCATCATTATGCTGTACTAAGATCTCACTCAATGCTGCCGCAAATTTAACAATATTTTTTAAAAACTTCTTCATGGAGCCAATTATCATTTTCTCACAGGTATATATAATATTCATGAAAGCATCTTTAGAAACTGTTATTTTTATTGCTCTGTAACAATTAAGCTAAATAAAAATCATATCTTTACCATGCACAGGTAGCTCCAAGATCTGGCTCCAGGCTACCAGTTCCATAGATGGCTGCCTGGACATAAAGCCCATTCACTCCAAGATAGGGAGCCTGCACTGCTACTGGTTGTCTTCCCAAAACACCAGTGATTACTGGCAGGGTACTTTCATTTGAGAATAAAAACAAAAAAACTAAAACAAAAATCTCACACACAAACACTGACTTCCTAGTGTGGTACTTTTCATTCAGAGAAGGAAAACAAACATAAAATAAAATGAAATCATAAGCTTCAGAGAGTAGGAACATTTGCTTGCAAATCATTCAGATGCAGTAACAGCTAGTTTGCCCAGAGTTTAGATTAAAAGTGTCAGGTTCCTTCAGGGGGATTTTCCCAAGTGCAGATGAAAATCACACTCGGATGCAGTCATTCCTTCGGAATGTAGCAAATTTAGATGACCCAGGTAGCTGTGGAGGCTGCTTTCCAAGGGCATTTCCAGCTCTCTTTCCTTCTCTCTGAGAGCAAGAGTGATGAAGCGCATTCTTGCCTACTCATCTGCCCTGTGATCTATGGATTCACAATGAAGTACAAGTCTAGCATGAATCAGCAAAATGCTCTATTGAAAAAGAAACTGACCTAATGATGCTATGGTATGAATTATGAAGAAGTAGGAAGGTATGAACAACAAGAAAATCCCCAGTGCACCCAGCCTGGCTCACACTCTTGCTGGGAGACTCGCCCAATGTTGGATTTCAAATAGGTTCAAGGTAGTTTTGCCAGATAAAACACAGAATGCCCAGTTACATTTGAATTTCAGTAAACAACTGATAATAATCAGTGGACTGTTAAAACATCTACCTTTCTGATATTCCCTCTTCTCTGAAGCCTCCCTGGATCCTTGAGGTACCAAAAGCATTCATAATAAAAGCAACAACCAATATTAAAGAGCTTCCATTTTCAAGAGCACTTTTCACATTCATTAGCCAGCTCTTTAGTTTGTCTTTACGACATTCCTGAAGGTTGATATTATTATGGGCAATTGACTGATAAAACTAGAGGCTCATCTGAAATTAAAGCATTTATTCATTCAAGTAAATGTTACAGTTAGATTTAAAGCTCTGGTATCAACTTTACTACCTCCCAAAAGCACTTTGTGCCTTTATTTTAAAAATAAGCTTATGAAATTCTCCCAGATACCTCGCTTATCTACCTTGCTTTCACCTAAATTTTGGGCTTCCAGAACATGGAGATTGATTATTGTTTATTTTTACTAACCTCACCATGCCCTGATGTTCAATAAAATGTCTTTTGATTTAGGCTGGGTGCAGTGGCTCACGCCTGTAATCCCAGCATTTTGGGAGGCCAAGGCAGGCAGATCACAAGGTCAGGAGATCGAGATCATCCTGCCTAACACAGTGAAACCCCGTCTCTACTAAACACACACACACACACACACACACACACACACACACACACACACACACAAATTTAGCCAGGCGTGGTGGTGGGTGCCTATAGTCCCAGCTACTTGGGAGGCTGAGGCAGGAGAATGGCGTGAATCCAGGAGGCAGAGCTTGCAGTGAGCCCAGATTGCGCCACTGCATTCCAGCCTGGGCGACAGTGAGACTCCGTCTCAAAAAAATAAATAAATAAATAAATAAAATAAAATAAATAAAAGTCTACTGATTTAAACTGAATCAAGAACACTTACTTTTTTCAGGTTAACCAAGATTACCTTCGATCCATCTTGTTCACTACATTTCTGCAAGATAGAGGGAAATTGTAATTATATTCTATGTATTTGCTAAGAGAAACAGTGAATTATTGCAAACAATGAGAATGGAATTCAGGCTTCCTTTTCCTCAACCTTTTTGTGATTTTATTGTCATTTTTGTGCCTACCAGGAGGACTCAAGACTTTTCATCTCCTAGAGATAGTATAAGTGTTGATGAGAGAAGGTATGTGTGACACACTAAAGGATGTCTGAAAAAAAGGTACTTTTGAAATGTAAATATTAATGTAATGTCTTAGCTTTGGGTAGCTGAAACTGATGTTCATGTGTAGTTACTGAATTTCTTAAAAGGAAAATAAAAAAACTGCAATAAACATTAATATTTTTTATTTTATTGGATCTTGATGTCCAAAAGTGAAACCCCAAATCTCCATCAGTATATACCATGTTGAACTCAGTCAGAATGGGCAGAAATTAAAAGGTTCCCCTTTTACAGATGATAGAATAGCCTGTTCTCCCTGGCAGGCACTAATGGAACTTGCCTGGAAAGCAACTGCATGCTCAACGTGGTGTTAAAAGGAAGCATGTTTTAACCAGTTGGAAATGTCCATTGGGCAAGCTCCGTTCTTGGCCTGTGTTCTGTCCATTCTCTCTGTCCTGAGATAGCTCCATGCTCTCAACTCAACAAGACTGGGATTTCCTGCTTCGATGAGCGACAATGCCAAAATTCTGGCAAAATGCTTTTATTTCTGTGTCATCATGTAACCACAGGCCCAGAAAGAGAGGAGCTCTTTAAAAATGATTGCAGATTGTATGTTGTGCTCTTTTGATAAAAGTCCAATTTACTAAACAATGTAGCAGAATAATTAAAAAATGCATGCGTTTTGGAGACAGGCCAAACTAGTTGCAAATACTGTCTCCACTCTGTGGACCTTGAACAAGTCCCTTAAGTCCTTTAATTTCTAATTTCCTCTTTTGTAAATAGATCTGATAATCTTGACCTCATAGAATTATGGTGAAAATTAAATAAAATGCCATTGCTTCAAGTCATTTAGCATAATGCCTAATATATAGTATATCCTCCACAAGTGTAGGGGTGGCTATTACTCTTAAATACTTGAAGCATTAAATACCAGAAGCCTCTGCTTCAGTTTATGTGTATATGATAGAGCTATTTTCTAACATCTGGTGTTGGGACCCAGTGACATAGTCACTAATCATTTCTAAAAGCTTCCCTGGATGATTCTAATATGAAGCCAAAGTTAAGAACTACAGCTCTGGGGCAGGAATGATATCAAAAATATTTAGGTGCCTGAAAGTCATCCACCAGTCAGAAAGAAAACTTGATTAATCAGAGAGAATCCTGCCAGTAAACAACCAGCATAACCATTTTGTGAAGGCCAACTAAATGTCAGCCAACACTCTGGCATGAAAATAAGTTCCTTGGTCAAATAAATTTGGAAAATGCTTCTTATTAAAGATTCCACAGGATTATTCAAGACCCTGAATGGTCATGCAATTTAAAACAAATAAACAAACACCGGTTTGCAAATTTTCCAAACTAATCAGCATATAACATATTTTTGTCAACACCAAGTAGCATCTCAACTTACACACTTAATGAAGATGCTGAGGGAAAGAGAAACATTCCAGTTTGAAAAGATTTTGAATATAATAAGTAGCTGCATTTTGTTTAATATTTTAACTTTTATTATAGATTAAAGAGTACACATGCAGATTTGTTACATGAATAAATTGCGTGATACTGAGGCTTGGGTTCCCAACAATCCCGTCACCCAGGCAGCAAGCATAGTACCCAATAGGTGGTTCTTCAGCTCATGCTTCTCTCCCTCCTTCCCGTCTAGCGGTCCCCAGTGTCTATTGCTGCCATCTTTACATTAAAGTGTATTCAATGTTTAACTTCCACTTACAAGTGAGAACATGCAATATTTGATTTTCTGTTCTTGTTAGGCCACTTAGGATGATGGCTTCCAGCTCCATCCATGTTGCCGCAAAAGACATTATTTTGTTTTGTTATGGCTGCATAGTATTCCATGGTGTAAACGTACTACATTTGCTTTATCCAACCCACTGTTGATGACAACCTAGGTTGATTCCATGTCTTTGCTACTGTAAATAATGCTGCAGTGAACATATAGGTGAATGTGTCTTTTTGATAGAATGAATCATTTTCCTTTGAGTATATACCCAGTAGTGAGATTGCTGGGTTGAATGGTAGTTACATTTTAAGTTCTTTGACAAATCTCCAAACTGCTTTCCGTAATGGCTGAACTACTTTGTGTTCCCATCAAGAGTGTACAAGCATTTTCTTTTCTCTGCAGCCTCACCAACATATGCTGTTTTTTTTTTTTTGACTTTTTAATAATAGCCATTCTTACTGGTGTGACATGGTATCTCGCTGTGGTTTTGATTTGCATTCTTCTGATGTCTAATGATGTTGAGCACTAGTCATATGTTTTTATATGTTTCCTGGCCATTTGTATGTCCTATTTTGGGA
Organism: Pongo pygmaeus; assembly: GCF_028885625.2. Lineage (NCBI taxonomy): Eukaryota > Metazoa > Chordata > Mammalia > Primates > Hominidae > Pongo > Pongo pygmaeus. Next base: position 63,584,504 of record NC_072377.2, read on the forward strand.
AGTATCTGTTCATGTCCTTTGCCCATGTTTTAATTGTTTTTTTTTTTTGAATTTTGCTCATTGCTTTATTTTAGTTACTTGGAGATTCTGGATATTAGACCTTTGTCAGATGCATAGGTTGTGAATATTTTCTCCCATTCTTTAGTCTATTTATTCTGTTAGTAATTTATTTTGCTGTCCAGAAGCTCTTTAGTTTAATTAGGTTCCACTTGTCAATTTTTGATTTTTTTGCAATTGCATTTGGGGACTTAGCTATAATTTCTTTCCCAAGGTTAGTGTCAAAAAGGGTATTTCCTGGGTTTTCTTCCAGTATTTTTCTAGATTGAGGTCTTGCACTTAACTGTTTAATCCATTTTGAGTTAATTTTCATATATGATGAGAGGTAGGTGTCCAGTTTCATTCTTCTGCATATGGCCAGCCAGTTATCCCGGCATCATTTATTGAATAGGAAGTCCTTTTCCCATTGCTTATTTTTGTTGATTTTGTCAAAGAACAGATGGTTGTAGGTGTGCAGGTTTATTTCTGGGCTCTCTATTCTGTTACAATGGTCTATATGTCTATTTTTAGTACTTGGACTTTTATTCTCTCTTTTGGCTTATTTATTTCTCTGTCTACCCTCAGTAATTCTGACTCATTGGAAATTGCAAAGTCTTAGGCAGAATTCTAAGGTGGTCCCCAAGAGTCCACCCGCTGGTGCACATGCTGCATATAATCCTTTTGAGTGTGGGTAGAACCTATGAATATAATGAGATATCACTCTCATGACAGTTCTGTGGCAAAAGGGAAAATAGCAAGGATGGGCCTGACCTAATCAGTCAAGCTCTTAAAAGAGTTTTCTCTTGCTGGTTGCAGAGGACGTAATCAAAGACATGTGCTCCTGCTGGCCTGGAATTCCACAAAAGCTATGCCGTGAACTGCCTATAGAGAGAAGTAGCCTCTAGCTGTACAAACACAGGAACTGAATTCTGCCAACAATTTGAATGAACTTGGAAGAGTACTCCGAGTCTCAGACTGTAATATCCTTTTTTTTGAGACCAGAGTCTCGCTCTGTCGCCCAGGCTGGAGTGCAATGACATGATCTCGGTTCACTGTAACCTCTGTCTCCTGGGTTCAAGTGATTCTCCTGCCTCAGTCTCCCAACTAGCTGTGATTACAGGCGCCCACCACCATGCCCAGCTAATTTTTGTATTTTTAGTAGAGATGGGGTTTCACCATGTTGGCCAGGCTGGTCTTGAACTCCTGGCCTCAGATGATCCAGATGCCTCGGCCTCCCAAAGTGCTGGGATTACAAGCATGAGCCACAGTGCTCGGCCTCAGATTGTATTATCTTAATGGTTCCATCCAATAATGTATCAGTGGACTGTATACGGAATGTAGGACACTGGTTTGCAATATAAAGACCATTTGTTCTATAAAGGTTCTAAGATTTTAGGGAATTTTTGGGGATGTCAACTATGCTTGGAATGAACAGGAAAGCATGGCTTCACTAGATCTTGTGAAATAAGGTGATGATCAGGAAGAACAAACAACCAGTGAAGCATCATAAAACTATATAATGTGTAATTGCTCTTTATATTTGAAAGCAAAAAGTTATACTGTGAACAAAACATTAAGGGGATAGGAGCAAGAGAACATTGGGAGGCAGTGTTTTACAGTGGGGAAAGCACTAGAAGAGATAGAATTTTCAGGTTCTCTTTCCAGCTTTGCTGCTAAATAGTGACATAATGTAACTGCTCAGAGCCTCTGCTAGCAGATTTATTCAATTTTTCTGTTGTACTTTATTGAGCATATCCTCTGCATCAGCACTATTCTGCAGCAGGGGAATCAGTGGTGAACAAGGTATGCAAAGTCCCTGCCCTCAAGGAGTTTACATTATAATACGATGACAATGATTCAGCCAACCAATACACAGGGTAGGAGCTCCACAAAGACAAGTAAGTCCTTGTGAGGAGATAGAGTGGGATGTGGACTGGGAGTCAGCGATGGCATCTTTTTAAAGATGACATTCATGTTTGCGCTGAGAAATGAATTAAGACTGGTTGATGGGTTGAATGTCAGGCTGAGAGGGAAAAAGAGGAGTCATGGGTGGCCTCAGGAGTTTTGGCCTGGGCAATGCTGTAACATTTGTTACAGTGCATGCTGTAACATTTGTTTTATTGGAAACACTGGGAGGAGCAGATTTGGGGAAATGTAAGAGTTCATTCTGGTACATACTATGTTTGAATTGCCTATGATCGAAGGGGAGATGGTAAGAAAGCTGTTCCACAAGAGGCTGGGCTGTTTGTCTGAGTTGTAAAATTTATGTGTTGAATTGAATCATCCATGAGACCCTTCCAATTCTAATATTCCATGATTATATGAACCAGAAATCAAAGCGAATGAAAGGAATTGCAGACTTAAGAAATAAAGAATAGGAAAGCAAATCAAATAAATTATCAATGGAGAGGAAAGAAACCACTCATTTAGAGTGAGGGCAAAGGTAATTGGCCAGCATAGAAGGAGCAACTAATTAAAGTGGAATAAGAACAAAATTGTTCTGATAGGTGTATCTTTTGTTTTCATATAAGATAAAACAAAATTTCTCAGTCATTGATTGGCAGTAAATTTCTTGTTATCAAATGACATTATCATATAATCTCTTATACATGAGTGAGTGGTTTTTCAAACTGCTTTAATTATATAAAGTGTTGATTGAATGAAATAGTCCCATAACAGTCTGTGTCCCAGGAATGAGTTCAATAAATACATACCTATTACATATGCCTTATGCAGTTCTTCAACATTTTCACTGAAATGGCAAATCTGACTTTATCTCTGAATATGACACCTTCTCCTTGGGAGCCCCAAGGCAGCACAGAGATATTAATAATTCATAAAACACCACTATTTCATTTTAAAAAGAATCAGCGAGTTTACAAAGATAAAAGACGATCACATGCATTTCCATCTCATATTCCTAATAAAGTATATTTTACTGGCCAAGAAAATGACAGGTATGGGTGACGGGATAGATGCCCACAAGTGAATATACTCATATTTGTGCCTTCTTTTAGTTTCCATGACTACAGGCCTAGCTGAATTGCATTAGTCACACACAGCACTGAGAAAGAACAAAAGGAAATGGAAGAATAAATGGCATAAGAATGTCATAGAAAGGTAAAAGTGATCACAGATTTTATTTTGAAGGGACACAATCTCCAACATCAAGACCTCTCTGCTTTAGTCCACCTCCTTAGATAGGAGATGTTTCTAGTTGGGTCTGGCAAATGTTTATAAGGATAATAAGATTTTAAAAATGAAAGTAAGCAGCATTATTGTATTTATAAATTAATTTATTGGTGGCTATGTACTAATTAGGACATTCAGAACATTCTAACATATTCACAGAAACGTTAGCTTAGACTGCCCAAAGGAAAAAATGTCAAATGAACTGATTTTCTTGGTTTTATTCAAATTATCTTATTGTATCAGAGATATTAATATAGGTGAGTTACTGGCTTTTGTTTAAAATATATAAATAAATAAAACTACTTTAAATATCAACAAAGGCTTATTTGCCTATTTAGATTAAGTACTTTCCTAAAGTGTAAAATAAAAGTTGATGGTGGCTCCTAAACAAAACTTCTCATCTTCTGACACAGTGCTGACACGAAAATATAAAAATCAACCTGATCCCTCAAAGAATGTCAAGATTCCCTTGTAGATACTTCTGAAGCTGGTAATTATTTAATATTTTCACAATTATGTGATTAATGGCAAACTGAAAGCTTTATAAGGAACACTGCCTAAATTTTCCTATCATTCTCACCACCTTACCTCGAATAGTGAACTAAGCTCAATAGATACTTGATGACCGAGTGAATAAATGAAGGAAGGAAGGGTTGCATGAATGAATGAAGGTAAATGTAAGCTTGGCAATCACTTCACTTCTATTATTTTTCATCTTACTTATTGAAGCTACCAAAGTAAAATAATAACAGTAAGTACAGGACGTATCATGGTTTGAGATTCTCAAGTAAAATAAACATCAATGTCAAATTTGTATAACAAATTTTTAGTGCAAAAATTAAAGCAAAGAACTTTTACAACTTTTTCAAGGTTTTAAACTTTGAAGGAATCTTAGAATCATGGTGTTCTCCATCATAAAGCTGTATAACTATTTCACATTTTATAGATGCCCAAGGATGTTAAGACACCACTTCCCTCTCTGATAGTTTCTAATTCAGTTGATCTTGACACGATTGTCTTTACAAGCTTATACAACCAGAATTTATGTTTATTTTTCTTTCTCCAGCTCCCTTTCCCATCTACTCTTGATTCACATCTCTCTCCTTCCTTTTCCCCATTCTTGCTCATTATTTTCTCTCCTTCCTAGTTTCTTCCAGTCCCAAAGATGTGTGTGGGACTGGAAGAGGGAAGATGTAGATGACATGTCCAAATGAACTAAATATTTTCACACATCTAAATATTTGCATTTCAAGGTAGAATTATAAGGAATGGATTCAGAAAATACAGGTTTAGAGGGTAGCCTAATGGTAGAATTACCTTATTTGCAATCTGTTGGGGGTATATGTGGGCCTTCTTTGCATATCTGAAATAATACTTCATAGAAGCAAACTATGCTGGTCACTAGAAAAAAATAAAAAGTTTTTTTGACCTGATTTGTCCACAACACCTTCAATTTCTTCTGGGCCAATACTCACTACCCTTAGGCTATTAGGGCAGGTGATAATTCTATTAATTAAAGGCAGTTTTGATCTGGAAAGTAGATCACTTAGACTTTGTAAGGGCCAGTCAAGGTCTTAAACTCTTTCTTGATGGTATTGGCCATTAACTCTGCAGCTCTGTGTCAAGTGAGGGAGTTTCTCAGCTCCACCAGGCTTCCCCTGCGTCACTACTGCAGCCTGTTTCCTGCTCACCATGGCCTCTGCGGGAACCCAGCTAAGCACTTGGCAGCTCTCCATCCATGTGGATGTGGATGTCTCATAACAACTTCCACCCTCTCCTCCCCACCCACTCACAGTGAGCAAAAGTGCAAAGATGACCTCTGATTTTCCCATAGGGACTTAGGTGCACCTAGATTGAATCTGGCATAGACCTTAATTAGTTTGCCATAAATACTGGAGATCTAAAATGAGAAATAAAATAATACTTTTCTGACCATTGTTTAACAATTGCATGCATTGGAAACAATACAAAACAACTACGTCCCTCGATCTAGTTCTTTGCACAATTGCTGACAGTTAGAAATAATTTAATAAAAATCTCTTGAATTAATGAATCTCTAAAACTGAAGCTATGGGGTTTGACAGGTATGGAGTAATAGGAGAGATAGAGAAAAGGGAATAATAGAATACTGGATTACCAAAAATAGCAAGAAATATTTAATAAGTAAATAAATATACTTTATTTTTTTCATAGTAGAACTTTTCCTGTGAAGGCCCCCAAAGATTTGAGGATTAATCTGCCTGTATAAAAGCATTTGTATTAGTCCATTCTCACACTGCTATAAAGATCCTATGTGAGACGGGGTAATTTATAAACAAAAGAGGTTTAATTGACTCACAGTTCCATATGACTGAGGAGACCTCAGGAAACTTACAATCATGGTGGAACGAAAACGGGAAGCAAGGTACGTCTTATATGGCAGCAGGTGAGAGAGAGAGAGCGCAAAGAAGAAGTGCCACACTTTTAAATCATCAGATCTTATGAGAACTCACTTATTATCACAAGAACAGCATGGGGGAAACTGCCCTTATAATCCAATCACCTCCCACCAGGTCCCTCCCTCAACATGTAGGGATTACAATTCAAGATGAGATTTGGGTGGGGACACAGAGCCAATCCATATCAGCATTTATTGGGCAAAACCTACCTTAGTGCATGCCCAAAACTGGGCAATACAGAAACATATGACAGATTTTTCTCATAAGGAATTTATAATCTATGTGAAAAGATAATATTAACCACATGAAATAATTATATGTAAACTGTATTTCAAAATGCATAGTTCTGAATACAACAGGAAGAATAATAGAGAAATAATGATGCAAGATATCATGGGAAATAAATACTTGTAATTAAAAAGGAATTCAGTGGACTGCCATTATACACACATTGGACTTACACAAACTCAATTGTATACATTTGGAAAAAAATATTTTTGAAATGGAGAAATAATTTAAATAACCTGGGGCATTAAGTTATCCATTCCATTCAATGAACACATGAGGGATAGTCATTTCCTCCTGTGGTGGGTCTCATTCCCTCCTGCTTCATGGTGTGACAGCCTCTCTTTCTTTGATGTAATTTCAATGCCAAAAACTTTTTTTGTGTGTGAGACAGAGTCTTACTCTGTCACACAGGCTGGAGTACAATGGCAAGAGCTCAGCTTACTGCAGCCTTGTCAACCTCCCAGACACAGGTGGTCCCCCTGCCTCAGCCTCCTGGGACTGCAGGTACATGCCACCACACCCAGATAATTTTTCTATTTTTTGTAGAGATGGGGTTTTGCCATATTGCCCAGGCTCGTCTCCAACTCCTGGGCTCAAGCTATCCACCTGCCTTGGCTTCCCAAAGTGCTGGGATTACAGGCAAGAGCCACTGTGCTCCACCCAAAAACTTTTCTATGAGTGATTTAAGGGAATTTACAAAGGCATTTTGAATATATGTAATGATTATCTTTAAATTCATATTTATACATCTTCTAGCCTCAAACTTCCTATTCAGCTTACTCTAATAGCCTAAACACCACATTTTCTGCTTTTAATCAACTAATTGCCCAAGTAAATAAAAAAGAAGTGAAAGGTATAATTTATTGATGGTTATTTAATTGATGGATTCTTTTATTCATTCATATTCATGCAAAGATCAAAGTCTATCAAGGTTCTACCTCTGCAAGACATACCAGGCTTTGGATATGTGTTTGGGTTCACTTTATATTGATACTAGAATGAGAGTTTCCTATTACTGTTTAGCCTAACATGATATTTTGATATATATTGTATATAATAATATAATAAAGGAATTTTTATTTAGCATTTTTAACATTTACAAAGCACAGTTGACGTACTATTCAGAAAATCAGAGAGAGGTACATTTTTGTATCAGTAGAGTCAAGGTCTAGGATACTGACAGAGAAAAGATAATGCTATTTAGTATCCCCTTGCTGAAAGTATGACGTTACAACTTAGCTGAGGTTGGGAAAGTATTTTATCCATATTCACAGTGGTGCACAATAATCCAAATGCACAGAAAAGAAAGTTTGTTTGGCAGCATGTAAAGTCAGGGTTTATAAGTCATAGGAGATATGCCCCCGTCTTGCACAAGTATTGCAGAACCTCTCATGCCTCTCCAATGGGAACTCAACAGACATTGCCGCAGGCTCATGGGGGAAAGCAACACACGGAAGATCTGAGAAAGGGGCAAACCAGTATTTTGAAACTATCCACATACTCCTATGCCTTTCTTTAGAGCATCTGAAAAGAGCATTTGGCTACCTTTGATGAAGTCCAGTGCACCAGAATGTAAGTATATGTAATGTAAAGGCTGAAATACTGTCAAGAATTTCTTTTTTGGTAAATAATCCTTTCACATACTATCATAAAGACAACACTGCTACTTTTCCTTCTTCAGTTAAGGAATCCTGAAACTCAACTGACTCCTTTAGGATGGACAGAAATAGAGCTGAAGCGTATTTGCCTATATGGGTAAAAATTTGTTCAGAATTTAGTGAGAGAAGTTAAAAAAAAAAACCTATGAAGAAGTTAGTGATGTATTAAGATTCTGCCTTGAGATATTCTGTAAAACCTTACTTTTAGGTACTCTACTGAAAATAGTATCATTTTTCTCATGACTAAAAAGGGAAGCAAAACATTTTCTTGCAGATTTTATATTAAGGACAAAAATGGCAGTTCAAATTTTCAAAGAGAAAGATAGTTCAACAATAGGAGAAAAATGAAATTCAAATTTGTTTATAAAAAAATTTACTATAATTTCACAAGGCTTGGTTCTATCCTGTGCACAAGAGGAGGTATATAATTGCTAGAGTTGTGACTATTTAGATTAAATCCTCTGCAAATAAAAAATACAAGCTTTAGAAAATTAACTTTAATTATTTTTACATAAAGCCATAAAAGCCAAACTGTGTACTATGCATAAGGCTATATGTTCTTATAGCAAAGTAACCTCAATTCTGCGGGAAAGAAGTGATAGGAAAATCTTTCTTTCAAAGAGAAAAATGTATCAAATATTAAATCTGTACCCACACTAAAAAATTGTGGAATATTTTTAGAATGAAATGGATATTTATTAATATTTGAGTTTTGAAAATTATTAATATTTGAGTTTTGAAAATACACAAACACTAGGTAATCAATAATTTACAGATTCTTCTTTGTAGAGACAGTCATATTTGAAATTTTGAGGAAAAAATAGCTTAAGGAAATGCATGCTATTGTACAAATCAACCACTAAACACATATGGAAGAAACGCTGCAAGAAAATGAAGAACCTAAAACAAAACCCCCAAAAATGCACAGGAATCACTATTCTAAATGAGGAGACTCAATATTTTAAATAATTTGAGTAACAAAATATACATGCATAAACAAGGTGTTTTATAACCAAATTCCAACATTCCCAAATGTCCTGTATTGGTAACAAAGACTACAGAAAAATAAAATTGTTAATAATAGGAGAAATATTTTTACCAAACATATGTATATTTCTAATATTTTAACTTTTAGATTGATGGGTACATGTGCAGGTTTGTTTTATAGGTACACTTGTGACTCAGGAGTTTGGTGTACAGGTTATTTCATCACCCATCTACTAAGTATATTACCCGATAGTGTGCTTTTAAACCTATTCCTGTTAATTTTAAAGCCCGAATAAAACAAGAAACAAAATTGATAATGAGAAGAGCTGGCCTTAATGAGCTTTTATTTCGAGAAATTTGCGTGCCTATTAATTCAGGATGACATACATAATCATGTTGCATAAATCTTTCAAAAAGATTTCATTATATACTCCATCTTCATAGTTTTATTAGCTTTCCAAGATTTACCACGTTGTAGAAATTTTTTAGTAGATTTAAAGACTTGGCCGGGCGCGGTGTCTCACGCCTGTAATCCCAGCACTCTGAGAGGCCGAGGCGGGCGGATCAGGAAGTCAGGAGATCGAGATCATCCTGGCTAACATGGTGAAACCCCGTCTCTACTAAATATACAAAAAAAATTAGCCGGGCGTGGTGACACGCGCCTGTAGTCCCAGCTATTTGGGAGGCTGAGGCAGCAGAATGGCATGAACCCAGGAGGAGGAGCTTGCAGTGAGCTGAGATCGCGCCACTGCACTCCAGCCTGGGCGACAGAGCAAGACTCCGTCTCAAAAAAAAAAAAAGAGACTCAGTTTGCATAAATGAGCAAGTTCAGGCATAATAAGACTAGGAAAGTTATTCTCTGTTTATAAAAAGATGGTGGTGGAGGAGTTATAAAGGTTGAAAAATTGGGTATTGTTCCTTTCTTCTTAAACAAGATCAGCATTTTGAAATTAAGGCAAAAAGAAATATGAGCCTGATTTCTGGCAACCGGACAGCATTTATAATCTACTTCAGCAGATTTCTGCTAAGAACATCTGCTCTAAGCTACTGTTAGACTAAGATTGATTGTCACCCTTTTAAAAGGAATTCCTGTTTCCTTTACACACACACACACACACACACACACACACACACACACACACCCCTTATCTGGCAATCTTGAGAGAAGACAGAGAAATCTGAGAAACTAAAGAGTGAAGTCCCAACCCACCCTTGTCACTCACCATCTTCCTCAGCAGAAAGGAAATATATTTTAGGTTTCATTGAAATTATAAACAATACTATGTCTGCAGCTGTGCTTGAAATTCTGATGTCAATACTACTAAATACATGTTTTCCTTTTGAGCAAAACTTATCAAATACATACAGAACCAGATTATAAGATCCTATTGAAAACAGCCTACACAAAATATCTCTATTCCCTTTGTCACTATGTCACATGTATTTATCCCTGGTTATGGCTGACATAGTTATCTATCAGTCATTAACTGCCTCCATGAGCTTAGCAAAATGAGATTTCAGAAGCCAGAACTTGAATCTGGACACAATTTCACATTTTGTAATTGATCTTTGGCATCACATGTCACTGTATTTCAACTAATAAATGAAGGGAGAAAAGAGCTCTTAAAGTTTTTTGAGCTCCATATTCCGCTAAGAGAAAACATTAGAAACACCAACAGGAAAAATATGAACACTCGTGATGTCAGATGTCCTAGTCTGTTTGTGTAGCTATAAATAAATACCTGAGGCTGGGTAATTTATAAAAAGAAAAGGTTTATTTGGCTCACAATTCTACAGGCTGTACAAGAAGCATAGCACCAGCATCTGCTTCTGGTGAGTGTTCCAGGCTGTTTCTAGTCATGGACGAAGGCTAAGGGGAGCTGGTATGTGCAGACAGCACACGGCAAGACAGCAAGCGAGAGAGAGAGGAGAGAGGTGCCAGGCTCTTCTTAACAACCAGCTTTGCCCAGAACTAATAGAATGAGAACTCACTCATTACCATGAAGACTGCACCAAGCCATTCACGAGGGAACCGCCCCAATGACCAAAACACCTCCTTTGAGCCCCCACCTCCAATACTGGCGATCAAATTTTAACATGAAGTTTGGGGGACAAATACCCAAACTATAGCACTAGGTATTCATATAGTTTTTATTGCTATTGAAATTGAGTTCCTTTTTTTCCTAAATGGATGCATTTATTATTTCTGCAAGATATATAAGGAAAGCTATTGTCTTCATTTAGTGGTGAATCAGCCCATTCACGGATGTATCAAGGCTAAACAGTGATTCATCAAAAGTAAGAAGGTACATTTTGTGATTCCTTTCTTCAGTGTGTCAACTCCCCAATATGTCATGTTAGCTACCCTAGTGACAACATGCTATGTTACAAGGTAAACTGTTCTGAAAACCAGTTTAACAATATATCAAGAATCTTTTAATTTGCTGCAGTGATTTCATGTCCAGAAAACATTTAAAAAGGCAGACAAAAGTATCTATCATAGTATTAGTTCAGAATCACTACCTAGAAATAGGAGAATGACCAAATTTTAAATAGCCATACTCTGAAATTGATTGCAACCATTAAAGTCATGTTTTAATAAAATAATGAAATGAAGAAATGCCAAAAAAGTATGTTGAGTGATAAAAGATTCAGAGATATGTATATGTAATCCTAATAGTATAAAAGGAAATATGCATACACAGACACAGATATAGGATCCTGATAGTATGAAAGGGTATGTTTTTGTCTAACATGTTATTAGAAGGAAAATAAGCACAAACAATGATTATTTTTAAGTGGCAAAATTGAAATATTTTATATTATTCTTTAAACGTTCCTGCTTCTTCCAAAGTTTTTCGCAGTAAGTTTATAAATATTTATATATAACGGTTTTTTCAATTTAAAATAAACTCCGCTGAGCTCATGTAAAACGCTGTGCCTCATAAAAGTACTGAAAAATATTAGAAGTCCTCAGTAAACTAATTATAATATTATTTCTATTCTATTGAAAGAAGTCTGGCAAAATTGATACTTTTACATAAGACAATAATTCTACATTAATAAAAAAGTCTAAGGTATAGAAAACAAGAAATCTGCCAGTCTCTGGAATTTCAGAAGCAGTTATAAATATTATTTGTGGGTCTGAGCAATTTTTATTTTCAGTTGGTACTATAAACTTACTTCAAAATATGTGTTAAAGGCAGTTTGGTAGCCAATTGAAACTTTCTTCCAAATATAATAAGAACAGTGTCAAAAAGAGAAAACTATAAAAGAGAACACAGAACTTGATTTGAATAATTTTGTTTTAAAATTAAATGTTCGGAGTTCATTATTTACAGTGTTAAAGTGAACTAAATATGGCCTGAAAAGGACTCTGTACTTCTATATTTGAGTCCTATGGAAGAACCATACCTAACTTAATAGGCAGACAAGATTGAAAACTTAACTTAGGAGTATGTGCCTGTAACAATAGCTGAGTCTTGGCCAATTTCAGCAGCCATACTTCAACCACTCATACACTGCTAAGTATTCAAACTGTGTTCAAATAAGGCAAATGCCAACCTGTAACCAACCTAGTTGTTTCTGTACATCACTTCCCTTTTTTTGTCTATAAATTTTCCTCCACCACATGGCTGTGCTGGAGTCTCTCTGAATTTGCTGTGATTCTGGGGGCTGCCTAATTCACAAATTGTTCATTGCTCAATTAAACTCCTTTAAATTTAATTCGACTCAAGTTTTTCTTTTAACAACAGGCATTTGCATAATGTATGACTCTAAGGGGTTACCCGTGTTAAAACAAAATAATAAAAGATATGTCATTATTCCCAAGTATACATAACAGAATTCATCAAGGTGATTGTGTTGGAATTTTTAAATATATTTTGAATACAAAAAAAATTAAAAATTTCACCCTCAAGCTACTAATAGGCAAAATAACCTTAAAACATAATTTTCTTTAGAGAATTAAAATGACTCATTATACCCTTATGTGTATTATTACTTTACTTAACTAATTCTTTTAGGCAAAATACAAAAAGTTCAAAATTAGAGGAATTATAATATTTTGCTGTACTATCCCTATAACCACTCTCTCAGAAAAGGTGGCTGTCATTTCAAAATCAAACCATGCCATTTAATATAATTTTTAAAAGCTTAGCAGGAAAACTTTCAAGTTTTTAGAATATCTAATAAAATGTTTATTAAGTTAGATGGCTTCTGGGTTTTTTTAAGTTTTAGGGAACAAATATCGTTTGGCTTTTTCTCAAGTAATTCTATGAGATTGTGAGAACCACAAGTGTTGTCAACAAATGCAAATCACTTATGTAGCTATGCACATGGCCCAATGAGCCTGTTTTCCAAAGGCTTCTGAAAAATGACCGAATGGAGAAGCATATAGGTAATATTGTAAGAATAATCTAAATTAAAGTCATTCAAAATATTTTTCCAAAAATAAGAACATTATGAGGCAAGATAAATGAATTGGCAGAGAGCCAATTGGCTTCTATACAATTCCATCCTGTTTTTCATGTTTCCTTGAAAAATATCAGGATATTTTTAATTAATAGCTTATATTATTCGTTTTTAAATGGGGGTAATTCAGTTTCAAAGTGGAAGCAAAATAAATGCAATTTAGGTGGAATTACTGAAAAATATTTTGAGGCACTCAATATCAACATTGGAGCCAGTCATTTAACCTGAGTCCGATTCCACTTCTGCAAAAATAAGATAGGGCAAGAGCTGAACAAATGCTTTCTTTCTAAGGCCCTTTCAAGTTTGCAGAAAAAAAAGAAAAAAGAAAAATGAATTCATATAATGAAAATAATTTTGCAAATAACTATTTGAATGTGTTTTTGCATTCTCAATCAGTTATTTAAAAACTGGATGTTTGATCAATACCAAATGTTTATTGTTAAGAGGAGTTAATGTTTTGTCATTAGGAGTTAAGGTAGAAATTAATACCGTGTCATTGAAATTAATTTTCAACTTCTTTGTCACAACTAGTTGACTTCCTAATCTCAACTAGTCAACATATCTGAGATAGTCCATGTGCTTACTGCTTTATTCCATTTAAATACTTATCATAGAAAATTTAAAATATCATCATCTTTATAGTGTACACTAAAAGTAATAAAGCAGTGAAACACAAGGTCATATTATAAAGACTTCCTGGTTTCTGTGGCCCCGATAGACCTCTCTCTCCATACTGAAAAAGAATTCCAGATGGCTTCATGATGGCAAAGAAGCCAGTGAGAACTCATCCATTATTTCATTGTATAAATGATGGAGCTGAAGATTATAAACATATGTTGCATTACAGTATCTGAAAGGGCCTTAGTTGTGAAGAACAGAAATCAGTTCAAAAAATGTCATTTATGAAAGAATTTTCAGTTGCATAAGAATTTCCTAGAAGGCCAGAGAACCTGGTAGGAAGTACATATTCAGAAATCATGTTCAACACACATTACACAGCTGCCCCATGTAGACTCCCATCTTGTTCCCCCAACACCATTTACCTTGATCATTGGGCACCCTCCCCATTTCCCTTACACTATTGATAGCAACAGGAGGCAGAGAAACTCTAAGCAGACAGGGGCAGGTCCCTGGAAAACTCCACCTTCAAGCCAAAAAGCCTGAAACCTGCAGCTCAAAGTGAGAACTTCCATCCCGGTGTGCCCACACTCTCCTACTTGGTTCTTTCTGAATAATGTCTTTTTACCAATTGAATGTTGCCTTTTCTAAAACTACCTACAGCCTGCCCCACCTCCATGCTATCCCTATAAAGACCGCAGACTCAGTCGTCAGATAAGAGAAGTGGCTAGATGTCAGGAAGAAGCGCCTGGACATCGGAGAGAGGCAGCTTGACTACATGGGAGAGTGACCTTCCCTTCCCGTCCGTTTTCCAGCTTCCCTCTCTGCTGAGAGCCACTTTCATCACTCAATAAAATTCTCCACATTCACCATTCTTCAATTTGTTTGCTTAACGTCATTTCTCTTGGGCACCAGGCGGGAATGCACCAGGTGTGGGTACCCAAAAAGGCTGTCACTGGCCCTCTGCCTTTGCTGGTGGAAGGCAGCCACCTCACACAATGAGATAAAGGGCCCACGGAGCTGTTAATACACTTCTGTCTGTGAAAAGCAGAGCTAAGAGAGTATTGTAACACACGCTCTAGGGCCTTGGGGTCACAGGCACCCCCACATGGACGCTGCCGCAAGACCCGCACGGAATTCGCTTCCGCCAGCACCAGAGTGGCCGGTTCCTGCACTTGCCCACTCCGGTTCCTGCATTCATTCACTGGCATGCTCCTTCCTGCGAGGGGTTGAGCGGGGTGGACTGAGTAAACAAGGCACCCCTGTCATGACTCCTGTGAAGGGGTCAAGAAAATATCCTGCATCACTATCATCTCTGAAACCTGGAGGTATCTGCCACTTGTACACCAGACTACATTCCATATGGTTTCTTCTTCCTAATGCCACTCACTTCCTATTCAAAGATTGGCCTGGATTTGTGTACTTTGGAGAGTCTAGATCACTTGCCTACTCCCTAGTCTCAAGAAAGTGGGGATATCGTTTTCATGGCTTCTATAGTGAAGGACAAGGATTCACAAAACAGAGAATTTCCAGACACTTTAAAAAGCAAGCAGGAATTCTGTTTTCAGTATCATGAATGACTAGGCACCCTGAGGGACTCTCCTTTTGCAACAACCAAGTCCTGGGTAGGACATACTCTTTGAGATAGTTGCTGTCTCACAATATATAAAGAGGTCTTTAGGAAACCCTTGCCTCCCCAGAACAAACAAATTAGTCAGAGTT
Source organism: Pongo pygmaeus (assembly GCF_028885625.2). Classification (NCBI taxonomy): domain Eukaryota; kingdom Metazoa; phylum Chordata; class Mammalia; order Primates; family Hominidae; genus Pongo; species Pongo pygmaeus. Next base: position 63,599,916 of record NC_072377.2, read on the forward strand.
GGACCTGGAGTTGGACTGGCTTCTGGGTGCCAGGAACCAGTATTTCGGAGGCAATGAGCCTGAGGTGGGGTATCCTCTATCTGAGCCAAGGAGAGGAGGCTCAGAGTTAAAGTGCAGAAGCAGGATGCAAAGGCCAGAGCAATGGAGAGTTGGAACAGCTGGGAGCCAAGGCACTTGGGGAGGATTGCCCTGAGATGGATCACTATAGCAACACTGCTGTGGGCACAGTGAACCTTGGAACAGCTATGTGTTAGAGAATTATAACATGGCACACCTGCTCTCAACCAGAATTCATAAGGGGTGTACCCATACACTGCCTGCAAAAGTAGAAATCAACCCCTTAAGTATCCTTAAGGACTACCACAAAATGAGATCAACAAATTGACAAAGATTATGGGAAATACTAGAAGGCAAGCCACTATGAATGAAAGACAGCATAAAAAAGAAAAAACAGATAGGTTCAACATGCAAGGACTGCAGATATTGGAATTGTTAGACATACTATAGAAGGACTATATAGGATATATCAGAGGAAGTAAATGATACAGTTAGAAAAATGAATGAATCATAGGAAACTTTCAAAATGGATAGACAAAAAAACACTCATGGAGTTTCTAGAAATGAAAATATAATTGTTGAAATTTCAAAAGAGGAACAGGCAAATGAATAAAAAATCAACATTTGAAGACAGTTAATAAATTAAAATATACAGCTGAAATATTTATTCAGAATGAGTGCTGCAAGGTAGATGGAAAACATGAAAGCGAGACTGCAATTCATATGGGATCAATGAGAAGGTCTAAGCTACATCTAATCTAATCCCAATAGGACAAAATAGAGATAATGGAAAGAGGCAATTTAAAAAAACAAAAACAACAATGGATCTAGTTCTCTAGGTCTGGTCAAAAACATAAACCAATGAAACTCAACACACTGAAACAGGATAAATAAAAAGAAATTTTCGTTTTCTACTGAAACTGCAGAATACCACAGACCAACAGAACTTCTAGGAAGCAGAGAGAGGGCAGAACACAAAGGGAGAGAGTAAATGCAGAATTCATAAGAGCAAAGATAGAAGGCAGAAGACAGTGGAATAATTATCAGGAAAGCCAAAACTTATTCTCAATCTAGAACGATGTACCCAGAAAATCATCATTCAAGAACGAAGGCAAATTTTGATGTTTACAGATAATCCAAAAGGAAGGCAGATTACCAGCAGGAGACTTGCTGCAACAGAACTTAGAAAGTACTTTAAGAAAAAAATAAAATGGTCTAAGAAGGATGGTATGTAATAAAAGAAGGAAAGGTGAGTAAATTAACTAACATTTATGGGAAATAATACTAATACTGATTATGTGGTTAAAAAGGGGCAGAACTGAAATATTGGGCAACAGTGGGATGCACATGGGAAGATGGCAAATTGGAGCTAAAGTGTTATAAAAGTCTTACATTTTTCAGGGAGAAGCTGTCAAAATATTGTTCAATTTCTTACCTTGTTACATTAAATAAGTACGGTGAAATGCAAGGGCAATGACTAAAAGAAGAGGAATATATTCCTAGAGTAGGTATATAAATTCTAGACCACTTGAGGAAAAGAACTAGCATAAGAGCAAAAAACTTAATTTTTTTTTAAAAAAAGGCAAGAAAGGAAAAAAAAAACCCTAGGAAAAACAAGACAAATAAAATTTAAAAGTAAGACAGTAATAAAAATTCCAGATTTCCCAATAATCATAATAAACTTGGTTATCTATAAATATCACAATCGCAATAAATATAGTATACATAAGCCACCAATTATATAGGCATATTATATAGGCATACACACACACACACACACACGTATATATGTAAACACAATCTCGCCAGTTATTATCAGATAGAATGTTTTAAAAATCCAGTTAGATGCTTTTATAGAAAATATAAACAACATAATATAAATGATATATATTATACATAATATAAACAATAAATATAATATAAAGAATAAGGAAACTAACAGGATTAAAATGTACAGATAAAAGAGACACATGAGGCAAATCAACACCAAAAGTCAGCTGGAGTAATTATATGGTACCTAGGCCAAATATCCTTTAAGAAAAGAGAAAATTCCTGGGATATTGAGAGTAGCTATACAATGACAAAAGACTTACTTTAGTAAGAAACTATGACCTGTCTAGACAATGATAGCTATAACAAAATAGCCTTAAAATGTAGGTAGGAAAAATCATTAAAACTACATGAAAATTTGGCAAATCAACCCACATAATGAGAAGCTGCAAAACACCTCTCTTAATTATTATTGATAGCTACAGGCAAAAAAAAAAAATCAACAAAAATAAAGAAGAATACAACGCATCCAACAAGCTCGATCTCATGGCTATATATAAAACCAGCATCCAAAAGTTAGAAAATACTTGTCGTGCTCCAGGACATATGAAATATTTTAAAACCAGACTGTGTATGAAGCCGCAAAGCAAGTCTCAACACATTTCAAAGGTGTCCCACAGAACAGTTTCTCTGATGAAGTGCAATTAATGAGAAGTTGATAACAAGGAGATACATAAAAAATATCTCCCACTATTTAGAATTTCAATAACTTGTTTCTACTGAATCCATAGGTCAAAGAAGAAACTTCAGTGGAAATTAAAAAACAAAACACAAAAAGCTAGAACTGAAGGGTAACAAAGAGTCTACATGTTAAAACTTGTGGGAAACAGTGAAAGCAGTGTTCTGCAATCTGCTTACCTTTAAATCATTATATTACAAAAGAAAAAAAAAAGACTAAAAAGTTAGTTTTCCAACATTAAAAGACAAAGAAAGAGAGAATAAACCCAAACGCAGCAGGAAGAAACCTATAATATAGAGAAGAGCAGATATCAATGAAATAGAATATAAAGGTACAATAGAGAGAATTAATAGAGCTAAATTTGGTTCTAAATAAACTCCTTGTAAGACTGAGCAAAAAAGAAAGTTATACAGATAGAGGAGGAAAACACAAAATTAGTAACACACTGTGTAATATGGAGGGGTCAGGACAAAAATGTAAGGCCAAGATTAAAGCATATTAGACCATCATTAACAATTTTATGCCAATAAATAACATTTAACCCAAACAAAAAAAAACATAAGAAAAGTATAATTTGTTAAGAGAAATTCAAGTAGAAATAAAATATGAATGTTGCCAAAACTATTAAAAATAGTTGAGCCTATAGTTAAATATCAGGCCCCCAGAATTTTATAAGTAGGTTCCACAAAACTTTTAAGGAACACATTATGCCAAATTCAAATAAACATTTTGGAACAGAAAATAAGAAAGAAATCTATGGCTTATTCTATAAGATCAGCATAACTTTGATATAAAACAAGATAAGGACAAAACGAGAAAGAAAAATTATAACACCCTGTTGTTCATGAAAATAGGTACGAAAATCCTAGAAAGATAATATAAGATATCCAGGTTGGGATTACTCTGTGAAAGAAAGAATAGTTTTTAGAAAATATATGTATATTAATTAACATAATTATATGTTATTCAAACTATTAACAGATTTTAAAATACAATTATCTAAACAGATGTAGAAAAGTGTTTTACAAAATTCAGCATCTATCCTTACTTCAAAAAGAAGTCGGTAAACTAAGACAATTTTGTTAACCTGATCATGTATATCTACAGAAAACAGAATAAACATCATTCTAAACCAGAAAATATCAGAAGCATCTACTTTAAAATCAAAAACAAAAATAACAATGTCTACTATTGCCATTTATAGTCAACATTTTACAGAACCAGTCCAATATGACTAGAAAAATAAATGTTATGGTATTCTGAGTATAAATTCATAGATAAATAATAAAAATAATATGAAAATTTACTAAGGTCACAAGACATAGGATCTAATTTAAAAATACTCATCAATTGCGGTTTTGTGCCCCAGTAAGAAATTAGAAAATACAATTGTAAAAAATTAGTCAAAAAAAAATTAGAAATACCCAAAGTAAATCTAACAAAAAGTATGAAATACTTACATGCGGAAAATTATACTTTTTACTAAATGATATTAAGAATCCCTAAGAAAATAGAACAATAGCTCCTGTTCATGAATAAGAAGATGTCAGAGCATAAGGATTTCAATGTTTTCTGAATGGATCTATAGAAGCAATTCAATCTACCCAAAATTGCAAAAAAACAAATTTTTGGTGGAAAATTGATCTATTTATATTGAAATGCAAAAAAGCCCAAATTAGCTAAGACATTATCAAAAAAGAAGGGAAAATTAATAACTCAATTAAACAAAACTTATTATAAAACTGTAGTGATTAAGACGTTGTATTGGTGCAAGGATAGACAAACTGAACAATAGAACAGAACAGAGCCCCACAGAATCATATGTGAACATAGCTTTAATATGAAAAAGATGGCAAGACAGATTCCTAGGAAAAGAAGAAACTGTTTAACAAACAAAGCCGAAACATTGTTGACATCTTTATTTTTATAAAATAATACATAAAAATGACTTCCTGATGGATTAAGAATTCAGAGGTTAAAGGTAAAACAAATTTTAGATGAAAATTTCTGGCTGGGGAGTAGGAAACAATTTTTGAAGGAGGCATAAATGTATTAACTATAGAAAAAAGATTAATAAGTGTGATTTAATTAAAGTTAACTCTTCATTGAAAAATGAAAGTTAAAATACAAGCATAACTTGGAAGAAGTGATTTGCAACACGTTTATCAAAGATTGTTTCAAGAATATCTAATTCATACATTTCAGTAAGAAAAGTACCATCTACCCAATACAAAAATGGTCAAAAGACATGAATAAATAAATAATAGCTTTGTGAGGCCGATATAAATATATAAAGATATGTTCAATCTCATTAGTACTCAAACAAATACCACAATGGCATGATATTTTGTATTCATTCAAATGACAAAAATTTGGAAGCCTGATCATTTTAAATATTGTACAGAATGTAAACCAAGGGATCCAATATGCTTTGTTGGTGGGAGTGAAAATTGTTATATTCACTTTGAAAAATAACTTGACACATCTTACAAAGTTAAAACTTGGCATATTCTATTACTTAGCATGACTACTCCTATACAGTTTCCCGAGAGAAGCTGTATAGAATGCTCATAGCAACATTTTTCTAAGCAAACACTGAAAAACTAAAAAGTAGACAAAATAATAAAGATATAGCTTTATGATAGTCAGTTGAATCCAAAGGATATCAACTGAATAAAATCTGTCCTACTGGAATTCCCTGGATTTTTCATTCAATTCTGTTTCTTCTATAGTTGTTTGGTTTTCCTTGTTTAAAAAAAGCCTAATATTAGTATGATATTTATCAGGGAGGGAAAGACACATTTATTATGGTGGGAATCTGAATAATAAAGTTATATATTATATTCAAATTGTTCAATGACAGCACGTGGGTTGATCTAGGTGGGAAAGCTAGCCCAGCTATGGAATGTCATATTTTAGTAATAATAACAGCTGCACTACTAAATAACTGCAAATTATTTACTTTGTATACAATAATTCTGCTCTTACTTGCATTCTAAAATGTATTTATGAGTAAGAGAGAAAGGACAAGAAATATAGGGCACAGCCTAGTTTATCATCTTTTTCCAGGATCCCCTCTGCTCAATGGTTCCACGTAAGCCTGGGCCATGGGGAACATTTTGCCTATGAATTGGAAAGTCCAGGTGGAGGAGCAGCTATGTGGCTTTATCCTCAGGAGGTCTTTGTGTGGCTCCCTAGTGTTGCTTCTTGCTGGCTCTCATGACTAGGGAATACAGCAGCTGGGCTAACAGTCCCTACATGCTCCTGCTAAACTTCCTGCTTCCGGGTCAGGTACATGTTTAGCCCTGTGATAAAGGGCACCAACTTCTCCCTCAGCAACTCTCATCATGGAGGTGACGAGAGACTAACAGGAGTTCCAGGCCATCCGCATGGGTTCCAGCTCAGTCTTATAGGTTCCACCTTGGCCTTGACTTCCCCATCTCTTGTCTGTCTGCCCTTCCCCACTACCTGCCCTCTGAACTTTAGGTTTCAGCACCAGACACAACTTCACAGAGACTGTGAAATCAGCTTCCTCAACTGCATTACCTTAAATCCCCATGATAAACACCGTGTTATATGTTCTACCCAGTTTTTCTGCTTGTCTGATCAAACCATGATTGTCACAGAGGTCAATCAAGAAGACAGGCTTTTCCCTGTGTATCAGCATTCTCAGATTCTGCTTAGAAGCAGCATGATAGCAGTCTTTGCAGTGATCAATTTCTAAGTCCCCTACTTATAATTGGGTTTGTAACTCAATTTCTCTGAGCCTTAGTGTCTCCATGTATAAAATTCTAGTAATAACTCCTACTTTTTAAAGTTGATGGGAGAAGCAAATTCAATACTATACTCAAAGACATTAGCCCTGTCCCTGGCTCTTGGAAAATGTTAGCATCCTTTCCTTCCACCTAGGGCTTTGAGGTCTTTAAAAAACAGTTGGACACTTGGATTCATGCAGCTGATCCTTTGAGGGGTCTTTCTTTATAATTAATTGGCTACTTCCTTCCAATGAATGAGCTTTTCTACAAACTTTACATCACTTAAGAGAGACAGTTTATTAATTTTTAAGCATATTGGAATATATTTCAAATCCAGGCCTCCACGGAATCCAGAGTTGCTCTCCATGACAATTTCTAAACTAGAGCAGAAGTTCAACAATAGTTCCTTTTTTTCACATCGGTATGAATAAGCTAAATTCTAAGAATGTGTTAGACAGAAAATAAGGGAAATGTGGCAAGCCTGGTGTATTAGTCCGTTCTCACACTGCTATAAAGATACTACCTGAGACTGGGTAATTTATAAACAAAGAGGTTTAATTGACTCACAGTTCTGCATGGCTGCAGAGGCCTCCAGGAAACTTAAAATCACAGCAGAAAGGGAAGCAGGCATGTCTTACATGGTGGCAGATCAGAGAAAGTGAGCAAGAGCAGGAAAAACTGCCTCATAAAACCATCAGATCTCATGAGAACTCACTCACTATCATGAGAACAGCATGGGGGAAACTGCCTCAATGATCCAATCACCTCCCACCAGGTCCCTCTCTAGACATGAGTAGATTATGGGGATTACAATTCAAGATGAGATTTGGGTGGGGACACAAAGCCTAAACATATCACTTGGCAAAACTCAAAATGCATTTCATGCATTCCAGGGAAGTGACCTAATATTTTTATGTGTGCATATGTTTTGTTATCCTATTGAAAATCTTTTTGGGGTGCATGATGTCAGTATTCAAGGATCCTTTCTGCTTCAATATTGAGGCCATGTTCTGTAAGTTATATGCTAAAAGAGGCAAAGTAACTCCTTTCAACTCTTAAGATGCCATGCTATGCCCTCTTTAGAATAATATAATATTGATATCCTGCCCCTCAGGCTTGAGGCTATCTCCCATAGACTGTTTTAGAACAGCACAACACAAGAGATAAAAATGATATACAAAATGCCCTCCACTTCCTTTTTTTTGATTAATGCGTACGATTTCTTTAGTAAAATATAAGAAGTTTTTATAGAATCATTTCAATCCTATTGAGAGGGTGAGTTCCTCTTAGAAATAGCTCAAGGGCATCAAGGAATGTTTGAGCCTGTGATTTTTGCTCTGGTTTTGGCTAGGGGAACCCCATGTGCAAATGAAGTATGAGGTTAAAGTTTGGTGTGTAAGCAAGGTAATTTTCCTGAAATTGCATGGAGCTCTGCCTCTTTGGCCTCTCCTCCCTCTTCAGGCCTTCTTTATTCAGACTTATAGCTTGCAGACTCTTGAGGGCCCAGGAATTCTCATTTTAAGAGCCTCTTTGAGGTATGCTGGCTTGTGAAGGCAGCATGGTGTGCTTGACTGAAGAGACAAGAGGCCTGGACTTTTGTTTTGATTCTATTTACCACTTACTGGGTGTCCCTAGGCAAGTCACTTGACATATCTAGGCATTCTTTTCTCAGAGTTACTACCATTTGCCCTCTCTGGGTTATCTTGTTGGTCAATTTAGGAAATGCATGAGGAAGTACTTTTAAAGCTTAAAATGGAATGTAAGCTCTTTGCATCTGTTTTTTTCTCATGTTCTCAACCGATAAGAATTCTCCAAAGATTTTTCTTCCACTCTTACTTCATTCTTTTTCTGCATAATATTCATATCTTTGGTGCTTTCAACAGCACTTATGGGTTAACATATTACTTCTAGGTATATAATTCTCAGGTTGACATCTATAATTCCAAATCCTTTTTCAAATTCCACATCAAAACTTCCAACTGTTGCATTGATAACATACATTGCCAACCTCTCAGATGCAGCTGGTTTACAATGAGTCCACCATCTCACCAATCTTCCCACCTCCCATTTGTAATTTCCCTTTATTTTCATTGCATCATTATTCTCACCATAGGGACTAAAGTATCCCAGAAATATTTTTGGCCTCTTTCTCACCCCTAAACTCACTTCCTTGCATCTATGTTCATATTTGGTCACTTCTCCTTCTACATAATCCTCCCTTTTCCATTTATTCTGCTAAATATTTTCATGCAGGCCCTCATTACCTCATGCCTGAATCATTGCAACAATTCCCTAATTGAACTGCCCATACAGAATATCCTCCATTCAATGCATCGTATACACCATTTCAAATAATTCTATACTAAAGTACGACAAAGATCATGTCACTCTCTTGCTTAAAAACATTTAATGGCTCCCTCTTGCCTAAAAAATAAAGTGTCACATTTCTTGGCATTGTTAATATAATCTTGTTTGGTTGTTTCTTTACCTCTTTGAGGTTTTCATATATGTAGCAAAAGGAAATAAGTAGTAATTGGTACACACAATTTACTAATCAATTTCTCTGCTAAAGCTGGCTACCTCTGTTACCACAATCTGAAACTACACAGAACAGCAGTCAAGTCTGTCCACACATCGTTCCCAGTTAATCTCATTGGCTTTAATTTCACTGATTTCCTTCAAATTTCTAATGTCTTCTTTGTCTAGACTATTATTTCTTTCAAACATTTTTTTCTGTCAACTGTCCATGCAGTTTGTCTCTGCTATACCTTGCAGCTAAAATGCGTTTGCTTAAAAATCCCTAGTAACATTTATTCAGTGTTTGAAATAGAATATGCCTTCAAATCTAAACCCAGAGCTGTGACATGCATTTGAATATGGACCAGCTAATGCAGAACAAGATCTGATGTGAACTTGGAAGGGAATTGAACACACACAAAAAGATTCCATCACTCCAGTGTGTTTTAATGGATATAAAATAGCCTAATCATAATTATTGGCCTGATGTATTTTGGAATTGAAAATGAAAAATACAATCCACTTCTAAATCACCCCTAAAATAGTCATTACTCATATATAAAATACTGTTTTAAATATCCTAAAGCAATTCATTGATATAACATTATAAACACAGACATAGATAGAAGATGTCATAGATTTAGGATATGAATAGCCCAAATACCCCCCTGAATGAAGAACAAATGAACATGTGTCTGCATATGTAACAAGTACATGTTTTCAGTTTCCTTCACGGTTTAGTGATTTCCAAGTTGCAACAAAGCATCAGGGGAGATGATAGGTGATGACTTCCTTACCCCTTTGTGGGTAGAGAACTAGCCATCCGTTAACCATTTCCCCCTCTCCCTTATCCCACCTACACACTCTTGACTGTTCCTGCAAATTCTGTGTGTTCTCACATTTAAAAGGTAGTCATTTCCAGGGGCTGCTAAGGCACAGTGCTGTTGTAATTTCCACCACTCACAAGGCTGTATTAGCTTAGACAATGTAAGGAAGGGGAAATGTGCTCAGCATCTCCTGTTCACTGCCCAGGATGATGCACAGCTAGTTCTTTCAGTGAAGGACAATGACACTGTTTATTGTTGATCAAGTCCAGCAGAAAACAAATGGCATGCTCTAAAAGGTTTAATTAACATAACTAGTGAAGGGAACATGTACAGAGATGTTGGTGTGGTTAGGGAACTAGTCATATGTGATGAATGACTCAGCGGCCAGTGCCAACAGGAAGCTGTTACCAGTCCTAGTTCGAAAGCAATAAGAGGATTGAATAGTTACCAAATCCTGCAGAGATGGAAATGGGGAAGAGGGCTGCTTGACAGGAGCTCTGGCTATAGAAGGCACTTTTTGATTTCCTTATGCCATTGGCCAAACTTAAAGGTTAGCAAAGGGCACAGGTGCCAGGGGGAAACAGTTCATAATGGTCAGCTCCAGAGCAAAGTAGGGAAAGAAGATGAATAGGCGGCGATGGGATGTAGGGAAGGGCTGAAGAGAAAAAAACTAGCATTCTAATCTTTTGTAAGGTGCTTGAAAACTGTATTTAACAATGGAAAGTATTAAGGAGGTGCTCATCTGTCATAGCAGTTAATAGTAAGTCTTAACTACTGTGTCTCAATAAATGCAACTGTTATTACAGTATACTGACTTATATCAAGGCCAGTAGATTTGGCTACCTTAATGATTTCTGATGATATTATGGTATATATAGAATATATTTTAGCACCCACTAGGTCCTAGGCCAGTATGATTATTACCTGGTTTGTCATTTATTGAGACATCCATTCAAACAATATATTGTATTAGGCATTTTTCTAGGAGCTGAATATACATCAGAGAACAAGGCAAATGAAATCCCTGTCCCCGGAAGCTTCCATTTCAAAGGCAGAATGGTTAGATTATTTGTACAAAGTCACATATTTAAAAAGTGGTGGAATCGAAGTAAAAATCCCAGGCACTCTGTGTTTTGTCTTTGTGCCTAACCATTGTGCTCTAGTGAACTGTGCAGTCTTGTGTATCAACAAATATTGAGGAGGCTGGAATAAGTTAAATCTCTCGGGAAGTTTCCCCCACCACCGCATTCTGGATGGGGAATAGTTAATTATTTTCAGTCCCAAGGATAACTAACCACATCCAGTCTGCAACTGTCACTGTGAATACTAGGTGTAATGTTGACGAGACTTCACAACCACGAACCAAATGGCTATTTGAAGCTACTTTTATTTACACGTTCTAATATAATGGCTTATTGTTTAATAGGTATTACTCCATGTAATCAGCTGAGGAAATTATAGTACATAGACGTTAAAAGAGATGTGCCCAGAATCACACAGCTAATAAGTGATGAAACCAAAATTAAAAGTGGCTGACCACCAGAATTACCTATGAATTTCTTTAAAGCAGAGACCTCCCGGCCGGGCGCGGTGGCTCACATCCGTAATCTCAGCACTTTGGGAGGCTGAGATGGGCAGGAGGTCAGGAGATCCAGACCATCCTGGCTAACACGGTGAAACCCTGTCTCTACTAAAAAATACAAAAAATTAGCCGGGCGTGGTGGCAGACACCTGTAGTTCCAGCTGCTCTACTCAGGAGGCTGAGGCAGGAGAAAGGCGTGAATCCGGGAGGCGGTGCTTGCAGTAAGATTGCGCCACTGCAGTCCAGCCTGGCTACAGAGCGAGACTCCGTCTCAAAAAAAAATAAAATAAAATAAAAAATAAAAAATAAAAAAAAAAGAGAACTCCCAACTCTCACCCTAGATCTTCCATAATAGCATTAGCATTCGGTTGCTTGTGGGTGATGGAGATGTGACAACTGGCATCTATACTTTTGAAGGTTCCACAACAACACTGATCCACTCGTAGGGTCGTAATTGCTAAAGATGCAAACTAGTCAAACACTTTAACAGCAAATTCGAAGGGTCCACTACTACAGTCATTTCTTGATTGCTTCCCTCTCTCCAAGTGGGTCATCAGTTACAATCGGGAATTTTTTGGTCAGGTCAATATTTCGATAGAATCTATGTTTGGAGTCTTGTTGCTTGACCTATTATTGCCAGATCATGAAATGCAATTTAACTAAATATTTTGTCTAAGAACTAATGTGAGTTTTTATGTGTATTTGTTTTTGTTTTTGTAGAGACTGTGTCTCACTGTGTTACTCAGGCCGGTCTCAAACTCATGGGCTCAAGCGATCCTCTCGCCTCAGCCTCTCAAAGTGCTAGGATTACAGGCATGAGCCACTGAACCCAGTCCCTAATGTGGTACTTAAAATATTTCTTGTTTCTTCTCATTGTGCATTACAGTTTGCACAGAAAATGGGAACATAGTTAAAAGAAAAACCTTTTTCAATTATTGGAAATAGCAGCGAAGCACCCTGCATTTATTCCATTTCACTTCTAACACAGGGGTTATCCCAAAAATGCAGTTCCAAGTGAAGGCAAATATAAATTCATAAATAAAATACTTGAACAGGGATAAAAGTAATCCAGTTATCATGGGCTACCACTTCCCCCTCCACCAAGTGTACATCATTTGCTTCAAATTAAGACCTCTCCAGAGGGCTAAAGACATAGTCAAAATGATGAGAGAAAAGTATAAAGAACAACAGGAAATTGGGAATTTCCTAATATTGAGATGAGATAAATGACAAAGAAGCTGCCTCTAATTCACAGTTTAACACACACCCTGATGTCTGTACCTTGATTTTGAGACTCAGAGTGACCCTGCATTAATATGTTTCTTATCTCTTTCAAACAACTTGCTGGAGCATCTTTCTAGGGATATAATTGTGTTAGAGGAAAGAAAGTTTTTAAAACAATAATTCTTCTTTTACATTGACCTTTAAGATAGCCAGAATTTTCTACCTCATCATTGTTAACTTCCCTACATAATAAAATAAGGTCTGAAATCTGCTTACTCTTAAAAAAAATAGTTATCACTAATACAGCATGTACTTTGGTTGAACTTAAGAGTCAGTATATGCCATTAGTCCTCAAGTTAAAACAAAAAAGAGAAAACAATAATCAAATTTCTCTCTAATCTTGGATGGCAGCCTTCTGGAATATTACTTGCATTAATTCAAAATTTTACTGGGGCAGTATCAAAAAAGCACCATGGTGTCTCCAGTGGAATACCACCATAACTGAAAAGCATAACATCAGACAAAATAACTGCCTGCACATGTACGTAAGTGAGTACAGCAGTACCTTTATGGGCAGTTGAATACATAACCACAGGATCATTCAGGGTTTGTGCCAACCGAAACGTCTTTCCTGGTGATTGGCTGTCTTTCCATTGTAATCCTCCTATTTCTCCATTCCTTTCTAAATGAAAGAAGAGGGAGGAGTGATGGGCCAGACCAGGTGGAATTCCACCTTCTGACTGCCTGCTCCCGGCTTCCTTGCTGTCCCCCTAAGATTAACTGACCAGTTTTCCTTCAAACATGGCCAACTCTAGCCATCTCACTGAAGAAGCTTGATTGGCTCTGTCCAGATCTACAGATGGCTGAGGCAATACAAAAAGATATTTATTTAAATGAATTTTTAAATAATACAGATAATATGGAGTAGATGCTATTGTATATAATTTATATATATAATGGAGGAAGTATGATAGAGGGGAAAGAGAACACACATCAGAGTTTCAGCATAAGGAAGGTATACCTAGGTTCAAATCTTGCTATGCCACCTACTAGGAGGTCATTATCTGTAAGCTGTGGTTTCTAATATTTACCTTACAGAGGTATTGGGAGAACAAGAAGGGTTACACATATAGCTGAAGAAATGGCAGTTACTACTACTACCACTACTACTACTACTGGTGAGGATGATGATAATTGAACAGTGTTACAAAGCACACTGAGTTTTTATCCCATTACCTCATTCCCTTGCTAGGTTTTTATTCCATTATCTCAAGCTCTGAGTGTAAGTAGCAGACTTTGCTCTGTACTATCACTCTGGGGCATTTGCCATCTGCAGCTCAAACAAAGATGGCTGTCATCACCATAAAGATGTATTGTTCATAAAGCAAGAAAACTTTGCATTATTGCAAAAAACACCATACTTCTTCAGTCATCAAAGTACAGGTTCATACCAAAAGAGCCTCATTCTATACTTTCTTGAATTTCTTTAATGAGATTTTTTCTAAAATTTGCTCAATTTAAAATTTACTTCAAAATAGCTTTTAAATATTCCTGTCAAATTAACTTAAATGCAATTTTTTTCTTTAACAATTAAGCAGTTGAGTCATATCCCTCTGAGAAATATATTCCAAACTCTAAAACTTATATTTTCAGCTCATCTTTTTTTTTGCTTTTCTTACATAATGAAGTGTAGTCATTATCTTTTCCATTTTGCTTATTTGAAAATAACTAACCTTGAGTATTTGAATAAAATATGTTTTGACCTTAAAACACACACACACACATTTCCATGGATGTCTCAAATCAGTACATGTGCTCCTTAAGGAACTGCTTCCCTTGCATGCCTTAAGTAAGAGCTTTAGCATAAGAAGCTGAGTGTACCAGGGCTGGCAGCCCAGGAGGTGTGGAACCATTGCTGCAAACACCCACGAAGATAGCATCAGGCTGCAGGCAAATTGTAATCAGGCAAAGAGTGCTCTCTTCTATATTTTTCTCCTTAAAACCATGAAGATCAGCTTTAAAATGCAGTTTTCTATAAAAAGGAAAAAAAAACAAAAACAAAAAAAGGCAAAACAACAAATAAAATGCAGGTATCCTAAGATTCATTTTTCATATGATGTTTATTTAATCACCAAGAATACTTCAGTTTGATGTCTCACTGCATAGCAAACGCATTCTTCTACACCCATCAGCTTGTGTTGCTAAAGAAAATCATGATTTGTGAGAAATATATTCTGGAACCACAAGTCTAATCTCTTATATATATACACATTTTAATAGAGACAAGGTCTCTGTATGTTGCCCAGGGTGGTATTGAACCCCTGAGCTCAAGTGATTCTCCTGTCTCAGCCTCTCAAAGTGCAGGGATTACAGGTGTGAGCCATTGCACTGGGCTGAGTCTATGTTTTTTACCGAGAGACATCAGTGTTTATCTAAAGTGTCTGGGTTATCCTAGGGACCACAGGGTGTCTCCGGAAGTCACCCTCAGAGCCTTACATTCCTTCCCAACCCCCTTCCATATAGAAGGAAAAATAGGCAACAGCAGCACTCTTCCTTATCTGGTAAAACTACTGCTCAAATGCAGAGGGAAAAATATCACTCAACTTGTCTGTAAGAGCAAGTTAACTAATGAAAAAAAAAGGGAGAAATTAAAGTGAATTTCATAATAAAAGAATATATAGTTGCCTCTCAATGGAAAGGGAAATTAGGACGTGTAGTTTGACAGAAACAACATTGGTTCCCTTCATCTAAGTTAATTAATCTGTAAAAGTAAAAAGAAAGGTTTAATGGACTAAATGTTTGTGTCTCTCCAAAAATCCATGTGTGGCAACCCTAATCCTGATATGGTGGTATTTAGAGGTGGGGCCTTTGAGAGATAATTAGGTCATGAGGGTGGAATCTTCATGAATGGGATTAGTGCCCATATAAGAAGAGGCCAGAAAGCCAGTTTGCTCTCTTTCTGCCCTGTGAGAATACAATGAGAAGATGCAAGAACATGGAAGAACTCAACCTTGCTGGCACCCTCATCTTAGACATCTCAGACTTTCAACCTCTAGGACTGTGAGGAATAAACTTCTACTATTTATAAGCAGCATGTGGCACTTTGTTAAGGTGGCTGAACTAAGACAGATGGCAACACCTACAGTGAGCTAATGAAAAAAAGGAACCTGAGCAAAAACTATTAAGGGAGAAAAGCAGAGCCAGAACATGAATGATCAGGCTACAGAAACACCTTCTAGGGGCTACAAGGGTTATTCAAATGGACAGTGCTGAGCAAGGGGGAAAGTTTATACTTATTCCATATCTACATATATCGGGTACAAATCTGTGTATTTTTTCTTTTCTTTCTTTTTTTTTTTTTTTTTTTTTTTTTTGAGACAGAGTTTTGCTCCTGTTGCCCAGGCTGGAGTGCAGTGGTGCGATCTCAGCTGACCGCAACCTCCACCTCCCTGGTTCAAGTGATTCTCCTGCCTCAGCCTCCCGAGTAGCTGGGATTACAGCCATGCACCCCCACGTCCAGCTAATTTTGTATTTTTAGTAGAGACAGGGTTTCTCCATGTTGGTCAGGCTGGTCTTGAACTCCCAACATCAGGTGATCCCCCTGCCTCGGCCTCCCAAAGTGTTGGGATTACAGGCTTGAGCCACCATGCCCGGCCAGATCTGTGTATTTTTTCATGCATTAACTCAAAAAAGTAAATAATATATAATGTCTCTAATCAATTAATGAGCAAATTGAAGTTCAGAGAGATTAAGTACTTTCCTAAGATCATAAAAGTACTAAGCAGAAATTGCTTTTAAAACCAGGTCCCCACCCTGATTTTAAAGCCTGTTTTCTCTCTATTGCAACACTGATTCCAAAGGGGAAGTCTATTTTGTGTAGCACTGGAAAACATTCACAGAGAAGGCAAAGTAAATTCTCAGGATATTAGGACTCTTGGCGTTTCCAAGAATTTCCAGTAATTGGTGCTGTTTCTCCCTACAGCCATATGTTCAACCTACCCCCAGAGGTCTAAACTCCTAATAGTGGAAAATAAAGTTTGCCCCATAGGCATTGATGATGCAAGATGTCAAAGTCCGAATAAAGACATGTGAAGTTTCCCAAAAGAATACAAATTTCAAAAAATGAGATTTATCTGCTAAAAGTCTTAAAATGAAAAAAAAGAAATAAAAAAATGACATTTGTGAGATTTTGAGAATTTAAAATAAAAAATTGTTTAAAAATTAGCAAATGATTTAATAATAATAAAATTAGAATTTTCAAAGTCAGTGATATAATTTCTACCCATAGAAACACAAGAATACTTATATTGTGTTTCTACCCATAGAAACACAAGAATAACATGTATATATATGTTAAGTATTCTACTAGGCACTTCTAGTAAGCATTTGTGAAATACATTAGTTAAACATTGGACGTAATAAAAATATTCAAAAAAGGAACAAAAGCAATATCAGAGGGCCTCTGGTCCAAGCATTATTTTATTTTAACATACTGCAGCTAAGGTTAGCTGATTAAACACCCAAATGACAATTTCTTAAATAGATTTTTACATTAGTCCATGAATGAGAACTCTGTTGCATGTGTTGGCTGGGCAATTCTCCCTAGAGTCACAACCTGGTCACAAGGTAAAAATGTGTTTTCTACATGTTAAATCCTTCCCTCTGCCAATTTCCTTGTATATAGAAAATACATATATTTTTTCACTTAAAAACATTCTAAAAAATTGAACTTGGCTTCTGAAACTAGCCTACAAAAGGGAGAGCAGAAATGAAACTTTATGTGTTGTTATCTTTCATTTACAGATGAAGAAATGTTCATCAAAAGTCCAACAGAACCAGAAGTCCATGTCCTGGAGACCAATGGTTCTCCTGTGGGCAATTTTGTCCCCATAAAGAGACACTCAGCAATGCCTGGAGATATTTTTGGTTGTCACAACTAAGAGGGATGATACCAGCATCTTATGGGTAGAGGCCAAGGATCCAGCTAAACATCTTACAATGACAGGACAGCCTCTCACAGCACAGGATTATCCTATCCAAGATATCAACAGTTCCACTGTTGAAAAACCGTGGTCTGAAAGATAAACTCACACTTTTTAGGCTGCATCAAGCAGCCCTTCCATAATGTAGTGCAAGCATTATGATTTTTTTTTTTTTTTGAGACGCAGTCTTGCTCTGTCACCCAGGCTGGAGTGCAGTGGCACAATCTCGGCTCACTGCAAGCTCCACCTCCCGGGTTCACACCATTCTCCTGCCTCGGCCTCCCGAGTTGCTGGGACTACAGGCACCCACCACCACACCCGGCTAATTTTTTGTATTTTTAGTAGAGGCAGGGTTTCACCATGTTAGCCAAGATGGTCTCGATCTCCTGACCTCGTGATCCACCTGCCTCGGCCTCCCAAAGTGCTGGGATTACAGGCTGGGATTACAGCCACCGCGCCCGGCCGCATTATGATTTTTTAAAAAGGTAGCTCTCAAAAGCACAGACTCTCCAACTACTCATTATCCATCTTTCTTCCCATCCTTTTTAATTTTTTCTTAAATACATTTTTACTTAAGTATAGCATACAGAAAAAAAATGGCACACATCGTAAGTGAACAGCTCAAATAGTTTTTATGAAGTTAACAGGCCTCTGTAATCATCACAAAGGTTAAGATAGAGAATATTTCTACCACCCTGAAAACTCTCTTTCCAGGCACCAAAGCTCCCCACCAAAGATATTCACTATCCTGACTTCCAACACGTAAGAGTACTTTTGCCTGTATTTTAACCTTGTATAGATAAAATCAGGCAAGTATGAATGATTTGCTCAACATTATGGCTATAATGTTATTTCATGAAATCATAGTTTAATTATCTTCATTGTTGTATAGTGTTCTATTGAGCACATATACCATGATATTTTTATCTACATATGGTCTATTTCTGGATATTCTCATTAACAATAGGACAATTATGAATATTTTGGTTAAGTGTCTATTGGTGAACGAATGTACACCTTTCATGGTGTGGAATTCCTGGGTCATAGAGTACTCACATGATCACCTTTAACATATACTGCCAAATGTTTTTTTTTTCAAAGCGGTTTATCACTTTACCTCCCTGGAAAAAGTGTATGACATTTTCAGTTGCTCCATATCCCTGTCAATTCTTAGTAGACTCTCTCATACTCTCCCTCTCTAAGTTTAGTCTTTTTAGTGTTTCGACAGACGTGTCTGAATGTGATTTTAATATGTATTCCCAGGTACCAAATGATGCTGGATACTTTTTTTATTCAACATATTGTGCTTTTCTTATTGACATAAACTCTCTGCTGATATTTTATTTTATTTTATTTTATTTTATTTAAAAGACAGGACCTTGCTCTGTCAACCAGGCTGGAGTGCAGTGGCGAGATTATGGCTCACTGCAGCCTCAACGTCCTGGGCTCAATCAATCCTCTTACCTCAGCCTCCCTAGTAGCTAGGACCACAGGTGCTGTGCCACCACGAGTAGATAATTTTTGTATTTTTTGTAGAGACAGGGTTTTGCCATGTTTCCCAGGCTGGTCTCAAACTCCTGGGCTCAAGCAATCTACCCACCTCCACCTCCCAATGTTCTGGGACTACAGATATGAGCCACTGCGCCCAGCCCTCTATTGGTATTTTAGATAATAAATATATGCTCCCAATCAGTAACTTGTGTTTTCATTTTTGTAATGGTATATTTTAATAAAGACACATTCTTAATTTTAATGCACTCCAGTTTTCTAGTCTTTTCTATTTATTCCTTATGTTCTCTATTCAAGGCATTTTTGCCTAATGCAAGGCCACACAGATATTGTATATTTTATTGTATACTGGCTTTATTGTTTCATCTTTTACATAAAAATCTACAACTAACTTAGAATTGATTTTACTTATGGTGTGAGGCAGGAGTCAAGAGTTATTATTTTTCCACATAGTAATTCAACTGGCCCAGCATGATTTGTTTTCTCACTGCTCTGCAATTCCACCTTTGTCACAAATCAAATCTCCATTTAGATGTCGGTCTGCTTTTGAACCACTTTATCCCATTAGTGTATTTGTGTATCCTGTGGCAATTGCATATTGTCTCAATTACTGTAGCTTTATAACAAGTCTGGACATCCGATAGTGTAAGTCACACAGTCATACCACTTTATTCTTTTCTTTCAACATTGTCTTTAAAATTTTTGACCCTTTTCTTTTCCGTATACATTTTAGAATCAAAATTTACCAAAATTTACCCTGTAAAGTCACTTGGATTTTACTTAAGATTACAGTTATTCTATAGATCAATTTGGAAAAACTAATATGCTAACAATACAAATTCTTTTAATCCATAAGCATGATAACCTCTTCATTTATTTAGCTATACTTTAATTTCTCCTAATAAAATTCTATTGTTGGCTGGGGGCAGTGGCTCACGCCTGTAATCCCAGCACTTTGGGAGGTTGAGGCAGGGGGATCACGAGGTCAGAAGATCAAGACCATCCTGGCTAACATGGTGAAACTCTGTCTCTACTAAAAATACAAAAAAAAAAAAAAATTAGCCATGCATGGTGGCACATGCCTGTAATCTCAGCTACTCTGAAGGCTGAGGCAGGAGAATCGCTTGAACCTGGGAGGCAGAGGTTGCAGTGAGCCGAGATCGCACCACTGCACTCCAGCCTGGCAACAGAGCAAGACTCCATCTCAAAAAAAAAAATCTATTGTTCTTCTGTGTTGAGATCTTACATGATTTTTATTAGATTTATTCCTATGCACTAGATATTGTTGATACTATAATATTTTAATTTTAATTTTACTCTTGTTGATAGAATATAAAATCTTAACTGATACTTGTATTTTAACCTTGCATCCTGCAAATTTGCTTAATTCATTTATTTTAATTGTTTAATAGATTTTCTATATAAGCTATCATTTGAGCGCAAATAATGACAGTGTTTTTATCTTTTCCTTCTTTATGCGTCCACTTATAACTTCTTTTTGTAGCCACATTACACTGGCCAGGACCTCTAATATAATGCTGATAGAAGTGATAATGAGGGCATCTTATTTTGCCGCTTATCATAGGGTGAAAGGTTTCAATAATTCAACATCAAGAATGGCATTTGTTTTAGGTTTCCAAATACGTATATGTTTAGATCAGAGTGAGAAAGTCTTCTTCTATTCCCAGTTTGCCAAGCATTTTGTTTTGTGTTTTATCATGACTGCTGAAATTTATCAAATTTTTTTGCATTTATTCAGATGATCATCTGATTATTCTTTTGTTGGTAATGTGGTAAAAATTGGTTTTTGAATTTTAAAACAATAAACCCAATATGGTCATGATGTATTTTGCATATATTATTTAATTTGATTTGCTAATATTTTGTTAGCTGATTGCATCTCTGTTTACATCATAAACAAGTTGAGGTTTTTTTCTATTCTCAGAAATACTTTCTGTAAGATGGATATTTTTTTTTCCCTTAATGTTAAAAATAATTCCCTGGTGAAGCCATCTGAGGCTGGAGTTTTCTTGGTTTTTGTTTGTAAGAGTAGCTTTTAAAGTATAGATTTAATAAATATAAATTATAGCAATAATCTTCTCATTTTTGTTTCAGTTTTGAAATGTATGTATTAGGAAATATGCACATTCACCTCGATTTTCAAATGCTATTAAATTCATTCATTACATTCTTTTATTTACTAACATTTTAATGTCTGTGAGATATTTCCTATAATATTTCTGTGTTTTTCCTTTTTTTAATCTTGAAAAAGTTTTACATTTTGTCTTTTTAAAGAATCAATTTTGGTTTTTTTACTTTCTCATGTACATTATGTGTTGTTTATTTTTCATTCATTTCTATTCTATGTTTATTATTTTATTCTTTCTACTTTCTCTGGGCATAATTTTTTGTTCTTTTTCTGTCATATTGAGTTGTATATTTAGATCATTTGAGTTTTTTAACTCTTTTCTTAGCATATGCATTTAAGACATACTCTATATTTATATTTTACATATATTTCCCTTTAAGCAATACTTTCACATTACCTCAAAATTCTTGATATGTCACATCTTCACTATCATTTAGCTCAAAATGTTTTGAGGGATAGTGTAAGTCATAGTCATACAACAAGTTTATTGCTTTTTGGAAATTAAGCAATACACTTCTAAATATATTGATCAAATTTTTGCTATAGGACCAAAGTGTATTGTTTAATTTCCAAAAACTTGAGAGATATCTTATTTATCACTTGTTATTTATTTCCAGCTTTATTATATTTTAGAACCTACCCTCTATGAATTTAATTCTTTCACATTTGTAGAGACTTAATTTTTGGCCCAGCATGTATTCGAGTTTGGTAAGTGCTCCATGTCCTCTTGAATAGAATTTGTACTCTACAGATATTGAGTGTTATGTTTTACATAAGTCCGTTGAGTCAAGTCTGTGATCAAGTTATCAAGTTGTTTAAATCTTCTATGTATTTGCTGATTTTTTTTTCTGATTGCTTTGTTAGTTACTAAGAGAAGTGTCTTAAAATCTCTCACTGTATTTGTGGGTTTGCCTACTTTTTCATTTAGTTTGGTCATTTTTGCTTTACATGTTTTGAGACTATTTTATTCATTACGTATACAGTTTGATTGCTATATTTTTCTGATGGATTAAACATTTTATCTATGTAAACTTTCCTTTACATTTATTAAAATTTGGTCAAATACTAACATAGGCATACCAACACTCTTTGGGTTACTGTTTCCTTTGTATATCTTTTTATCTTTTTCTTTTACCTCTCCTATATTTTTATTTTTAACATGTTTCTTTTGTAAGCAGATATGATTTTTAAATCTACTGATAATAATTTTTAATTGACATATTTATACATAATATAATTTAATTTATATGTTATATATAACATACAAAATTAAAATATATAAAATATAAAATACATATTTATATGTTTTATATTTATAAAATGTATTTATATAAACATATGTATATAAAATATAATTAATGATATATTTAGATTTAAATCTACCATCTCTCTCTATTATATATATAATGTATAGACACATACACTTATGTACACACACAATCATGCGTATAATGACATTTTGATAGATGATGAACTGCATATAAGCCTGTATTAATGTATTAAATATTAAATATGTAAAAAGCCGAAACTGGATCCCTTCCTTACACCTTATACAAAAATTAATTCAAGATGGGTTAGAGACTTAAATGTCAGACCTAAAACCATAAAAACTCTAGAAGAAAATCTAGGCAATACCACTCAGGACATAGGCATAGGCAAGGACTTCATGTCTAAAACACCAAAAGCAACGGCAACAAAAGCCAAAATTGACAAATGGGATCTCATTAAACTAAAGAGCTTCTGCACAACAAAAGAAACTACCAACAGTGTAAACAGGCAACCTACAGAATGGGAGAAAATTTTTGCAATCTACCCATCTGACAAAGGACTAATATCCAGAATCTACAAAGAACTTAAACAAATTTACATGAAAAAAATCAAACAACCCCATCAACAAGTGGGTGAAGGATATGAACAGACACTTCTCAAAAAAAGACATTTATGCAGCCAACAGACACATGAAAAAATGCTCGTCATCACTGGCCATCAGAGAGATGCAAATCAAAACCACAATGAGATATCATCTCACACCAGTTACAATGGCGATCATTAAAAACTCAGGAAACAACAGGTGCTGGAGAGGATGTGGAGAAATAGGAACACTTTTACACTGTTGGTGGGACTGTAAACTAGTTCAACCATTGTGGAAGACAGTGTGGCGATTCCTCAGGGATCTAGAACTAGAAATACCATTTGACCTAGCCATCTCGTTACTGGGCATATACCCAAAGGATTATAAATCATGCTGCCATAAAGGCACATACACACGTATGTTTATTGCAGCACTATTCGCAATAGCAAAGACTTGGAACCAATCCAAATGTCCATCAATGATAGACTGGATTAAGAAAATGTGGCACATATACGCCATAAAAAATACTATGCAGCCGTAAAAAAGGTTGGAATACTAGGCAGCCGTAAAAAAGGATGAGTTCATGTCCTTTGTAGGGACATGGATGAAGCTGGAAACCATCATTCTCAGCAAACTATCACAAGTACAGAAAAGCAAACACCACATGTTCTCACTCATAGGTGGAAATTGAACAATGAGAACATTTGGACACAGGGTGGGGAACATCAGACACCAGGGCCTGTTGTGGGATGGGGGGAGGGGGGAGGGATAGCATTAGGAGATCTACCTAATGTAAATAACGAGTTAACAGGTGCAGCACACCAACATGGCACATGTATACATTTGTAACAAACCTGCACATTGTGCATATGTACCCTAGAACTTAAAGTATAATTATATATATATATATATTCTTTAATGATTAATCATTTAACTCAAGAGGTTACAATCTGCATCCTAGAGAGTGCAAGGCCCTTAGAACACATTAAACCTATTTGCCCCCATCCACCTTTTATCCAATTTTGTCATACATTTTCATTCTACACTCCTTGCAAACCCCCCACAATCCTGTTATTATTCTTTACATTAGAAGTTCATTTGAAAACGAGAGGATTGCTTGAGGCCAGGAGTTCAAGACCAGCCTGGGCCATAGCAAGACCGTCTCTACAAGAAAAATAAAAATTTAAACAATTTAAAAAATAAAATAGAAATGCTTTCTAATGTATTCCTATATTTGTCTTCCTTGTTGTTTTTCATTATTGTCTGCATTTCTATGCATTTTCTTGAGACTATTTTTCTTCTACTTGAAGAAATCTCTTTAATTTTTTTAGGTCAGCTGATGAAAAATCCTCTCAATTTTTGGTGGTCTATAAAATTATATTTTCACCAATTATAAAATTCCAGGGGGTGTATTTTCTTTAAAAAATTAAAGAAATTGTTCATTGCCTTTTAAATTCCATCATTTTTTCAGAAAAGTTGACTGCTCATTTATTGGGGTTCCTTTGAAAGTGATGTAACATTTATCTCTAGTTCCCTTTTTCTGTTTGTTTATTTGGTTTTTTTGTTTGTTTGTTTGATACAGGATCTTACTCAGTTGCCCAGACTAGAGTGCAGTGGTGTGATCTCCACTCACTGAAACCTTCAACTCCTAGTCTCAAGTGACCATTTCACTCAAGCCTCTTGAGTGGCTGGGGCTACAGATGGGTGCCACCACACCCAGCTAATTTTTGTATTTTTTTGTAGAGATGGGGTTTCACCATGTTGTCCAAGCTTGTCTCTGTGGGCTCAAGTGATCTGCGTGCCTCAGCCTCCTAAAGTGCTGAAACTACAGAGTTCTTTCTAGCTTTGATTTTCATCTGTTTAGGTAAAAATGTGTCTACTTGTTTTATTTCTCCCTACCCTCCCTGACTTGGGTTTTACAGAACTTCTTTAATCCCGGGCTTGACATTTTTCATTGGTTTTGAAAAACTCTTAGCTATTATCTCTAGGTACTGTTTCTTCCCCCTTTTTTCTCTTCACTTCTTCTGGGACTATAATTACATGCATGTAATTTTCCACTATGCCCCTTATGTCATGTATGCTGTTTTCTGTATATGTTCTTGTTACTGATGTTTCAATCTATACATTTTCTACTGACCTATATTCTACCTCAAAAATCTTTTCTTCACATGTGTCTAATTATTATTAAATCATTAGTTACTTTCTTGGGGATGCTATAACAAATCACCACCGACTTGGTGGCTTAAAAACAGAAATTTACTCTCCCACAGTTCAGAAGGCTAGGAGTCTGAAATTAAGGTGATGACAGGACTATGTTCTCTCAGGAAGCCCCTTCCATAATCTTCCGTAATACTTATTCCAAGTATTCTTTGGCTTATGGCTGTGAAATTCTGATCTCTGCCTTCAGCTTCATGTGGCTTTCTCCTCCTGTACCCCATTTCTCTCTCTTCTGTATGTCCCTTATACAGATCTTTTCATTGGATTTAGGGCCCACCCAGATAATCCAGGATGATCTCATCTAGAGATGCTTAATAACATCTGCAAAGATCCTTTCTCCAAGTAAGGTTTGGATGTTAGGATGTGGACATATCTTTGGGGAGGACATCATTCAGCCCACTGCAGCCATCTAAGAAGTTGTTAACATGAGTTATTGTTTCTGTAGCTGTGTAATTTTCTTTAAATTTCTTATTTACACTCCAGTTCTCTGCAGAAAGTATTCAATTTGGTTTTAGTTTTCTAAAAACATATTAGCCACAATTATTCTCATGTCACATCTAATAAACTCCAATATCTACATCTTCTGTGTTCTGTTTCTATTGTATGTTTTTTACTCTTAGTTTTTTGCTATAGATCTTCTCTCCTGGCTTAGTTGCATTTTAGGAGCAAAAAGCACCTTAAAAGGCCTATGGTAAACTGAAAGAATTATATTCCTTGACCATTTACATTATGATGAGAAAAGATCTTATTTATTGAAGTGAAAAATATGATTTTCTTTTTTATCTGCTTTATTCTCATCAGAAGATGATCCATACAAAATCTTCTTTGTTTTACATATGCGTATATACAAACATGATATTACAAAATAATAGATCATGTCTATGCCTTATTAAAAAATATCTACTATTTTGAGATGTATAGTTTTTAAACACTGTGAAAATCCATGAACAAGACATTAGAAAAAAAATTCATAAAATATTTTGGTTCTTCTGCACATTTCTAAAATTATAGAGTCAATATATTTGTAACTAGAAACTTTGTGTATTTTTTCTTCAGACTTTGTACATGTAAATGGAAGAAAACAGTTGAAACTAGCATTCAATAATTTAAATTTTAAAATCCTACCAGTGAAGACTTGGATTAAACTGTCCAAGGCAGGAGTCAGAAACAATCAAATAACCAGCAAAACAAAGTTGCCATTTGACTTTGAAAACAGATTTAGCATGTTGCCTCCCAGGTGTAATTTCTGTAAACTTGTTCAGCATCTCTTGTTAAGTACCCTCAAATCTGTCCTTAGATTGTTGCTCAGAAATTTTCCCTCCTCCCTGTGTCATATGCCATCAATGGTGGAGAGAGCCAAGTTCTGTCCCAGGAGGTTTCTGTAAAAGGGTCAGCTGGATTGTTGCAGCTGTCATGTAGCAGTTTGGAAAGCTGTCCCTGCTAGTAACTTTGTTGAAATTATTAGCATCACAGGCATAATTGGGGAGCAATTGTTTCAATCTGACCCATGTCAGAATGACAGAAAACCCCATGGTACAGGAAAGGCCTTCTTAGTCATTGGTTAAGGTATATTAAGTTGTGTCTGTAGAAGCAAGGAAAAGGCAACTAAATCTAAGATAATAGAAGGTAATGAACCTAAATAATAATAAAGATAATAATAATAAGATAATAAACCTAATATAATAGAAGAAAAATAAGGTTGTATCACATTTACAAATGCTAATGATAACTTCATATCAAAACTAAAATTTTACATTTATAATTAATTTTATAAAATGTTAAGATATCCTATATTAGCATTTATAAATAAATTAACTATAATATAACTGACACAGGAAGTTGTTAGCATTTTTTATTAGATAGCATGGGTTGATTTTTCTCCTTACTTTTTAAGAACACACAAATAGAGGATAGAATCTTATCAGAGACTCATCAATTTACAGAGAATGATGCCCACTGAGGAAGAACAGCCTGAAACAAAGATTTATACCATATCCTAACTATATAGTAATTGATGAAAGTATCAATTTGACATAATTTGACATGTTTTCAATCCTTCCCCCACAGAATTCCAGCTGATGCCACAGCACCTTCTGGTTATTCATTGTGCAAGCATTTCTTACTTAAACAAGCTTGATTTCTCAGTGTTGCCATTGTTCCTCCCTTCCCGTGTCTGCCCAAAATTTAGAGAGAAGTTTCACCTGAACATCTTCCAGCTAGCTCATTTCACTTTAGAACCCAGTACACGCGTGCGCATGTGCGCACATGCACACACACACCCCAGATATTCATGCCACCTCCCAAACTATTGAGTGAGATCCTTTAGAGATGGAAACTCAGTCCTCTGTTTATTTTAAATATTCCTCAAGTGACAATGATATATAATCAGGGTTGAGAAATCATTGATTTATATTTTTTCAAAGTAAAAAATTGAGGTGCAGAGAGAGAAGAAGACTTTAACAAGATTCAGATGTAGGTAGTGGGGCGCTAAGCTTAAAACAGAGGCCTCTTTTGATCCAGAATTAAATTCTGTGTGTTCTGTGGTATACCATCTTTGTAGAAATTACAGATATCATCCTGAAAAATTATTTTATTGGTCAAATAATGAAGTCAAATAGATTCATTACTAAGTGTATGAGAACTTTGAATATCCTAATGTGCATTACTACTGTTCAGCTCTAGGGTGTGGAATACAGTATATCATTTCCTATACTTGTTTGACCATAGATCCATTTTGTTTTCTCCCAGAGAGTTTGTCATGGATCAATATTCTGTGGAACAGATGGTAAAAAGTACCATAGACCATTAATAACATTAGCAACAATTGATATGTGTACAGCTTTTACAGTTTATACAGAATGTTCATATTAATTTATTTTGGTTCATCATTTAAAACACTACATTAAAATGTCCAGTTTTGCTTGCTTATTTCTAATGCAAAAATGATGATCTTGTGCCAAGTTTGTGCCTTTAAGTGTCAATGCATGTCTTAGAAGAATACATTAGTGGAGCAATCACTCTACAATTGCGTAATAACAAAAAGTATCTGTGACAGATTAAATTATCAAACTCAGTCAAAGCAAATACAGTCACTTTTCAAAACCATTGCGTATTACTAAAAAGAAAAATCTATAAAAATCGTAACTTTTGTTGAAAAAAAACTACTTAGAAATGTGTGTGTGTACACAAAACTAGGCAATTCATGCACCAAGTATGTATTGAGTGCCTACCATTGAAAAGGCACTCTGTCAGGTATTATGGGAAATACAGAACTGGAAATAGGCCACACAATGCCTGGAACATGAAAGATTCTCAATAAATGTTGAACAACTGTCTACAGGAAAAAAAGTACTTCTCAATGAGCATTCTCTTTAGAAGGATGAAAACCAAAAGTTGACATAATACAAGGAAAAAGTATATAAATGTTGAGTAGAGCTGAACAGTGTCATGGGAGAAGAGAAAAAGAATAATAGCAAGAGCTATAATAGATAATATTTATGGGATGTTTGCCATACCTCTAAGACCGTGCTCTTTAATATCTTATCCATTATCCACATGTGGCAATTGAACACTTAAAATGTAGTCATTCTAAATTGAGTTTTATTGTAAACAGAAAATGACCATCAGGTTTCAAATACCTAGTAAGAAAAAAAGAATGTAATTAAAAAGTCAGGAAACAACAGGTGCTGGAGAGGATGTGGAGAAATAGGAACACTTTTACACTGTTGGTGGGACTGTAAACTAGTTCAACTCTTGTGGAAGTCAGCGTGAAGATTCCTCAGGGATCTAGAACTAGAAATTCCATTTGACCCAGCCATCCCATTACTGGGTATATACCCAAAGGACTATAAATCATGCTGCTATAAAGACACATGCACACGTATGTTTATTGCGGCATTATTCACAATAGCAAAGACTTGGAACCAACCCAAATGTCCAACAATGATAGACTGGATTAAGAAAATGTGGCACATATACACCATGGAATACTATGCAGCCAGAAAAAATGATGAGTTCATGTCCTTTGTAGGGACATGGATGAAATTGGAAATCATCATTCTCAGTAAACTATCACAAGAACAAAAAACCAAACACCACATATTCTCACTCATAGGTGGGAGCTGAACAATGAGAACACATGGACACAGGAAGGGGAACACCACACTCTGGGGACTGTTGTGGGGTGTGGGGAGGGGGGAGGGATAGCATTGGGAGATATACCTAATGCTAGACGATGAGTTAGTGGGTGCAGCGCACCAGCATGGCACATGTATACATATGTAACTAACCTGCACATTGTGCACATGTACCATAAAACCTAAAGTATAATAATAATAAGTAAAAAAAAAAAAAAAAAAAAAAAAAACAAAAAAAAGAAATTGAGACATAGCGTCTTATAGGATGGAATATTAGAATTGACTTAACAATTCTTTTATTGATTGCATTTTTCCTCTATTTTAAACAATGCTACAAAAAATATATTTCCATGTGCGAGCTGGAAAAAATAAATAAATAAATAAATAAAATTAAATTAAATTAAAAAAGAAAACAGAATGTAAACTATTTTATTAGTAATTTTTATATCGATTAAATGTTACATTGATAATATATTAGTAAATATTATTAAAATTATTTCAACCTGGTTTTCATATCTTTTAAGTTGAGCTACAAAAAAATTAAAATTACATATATGGCTCACACGTGTGGTTAGCATTACAATTTTTTTTGGACAGCACTGTGTATCTAAGAGCTTTAGCAACATGCTATCTCATTTAATCTTCCAAATCATCCTAAGAAATCAGTAACCATATTTGATACAAAGCATATTTTAAACAAGCTGACTAGAATTACACCAATGAGTAAAAGGACTTGCTCTACAACCAGTTCTGTGGTATCTAGAGGAAAGCTACATGATGGACGATGATGATTACTCAGTTACCAGGTAGACTCAGTTAAATACCTTTCCTTAGCCAAACTGTATATGACTATGAAGGTGTCCATTTTAAACTCAGTAATTTTTACATATCATAATGATGAGAATTTCTAGGGGAAAGAGTAAAAGAATTTTATGTGTCTTATTTGAGAAGCTAAGCTTCTATCTTCTTGGACATTTCTATTGCCATTTTTCAACATAATGCCATTTGAAGACTGCATAACCAGCTCTTCCCAACTCTCCAACTGCAAATGGTAAGACTGTATGACTGAATGTGGCTCAATATTCTCATTTATTATGGATGAGTACAAAGGGGGTGCTTCTTAGCCTTTGAACTTCTGGAAGCCACTAAATTTAAGCAATTTGGATTTCTCACAAAGAGGAAATCTTAGTGTAAGTTTCAACACACTTCCACCTCCAGGTGATTTGCAAACATCAACACAAAAGGCCCATGCCCATGATGGCAAATAATGGAAATTTGATGTGAAGCCAGTTACACTGTGAGCCTGATATTGCTTAATTGCGTGATACATACACTTAGAAACTGGCCAAAGGAAGCTCAGAGCACCTACTCAACTGAATGCCATAAATCAAATTCTAGAGAGTAAGCAGAAACATGAGTCATAAAAAGACTTGGCCTATTTTCACACCCTGAGCATGGAAAGAGAGAAATGACATTTTGTCTGGATTAATGCGATATCAGTTATAGAGAATTGTTCATCTAAAATGTTTCCAGTTCTGCCTCATTGCTGGAAGGCAGAGCATGGATGATTAATCTGAGTGGAACAGAGTCTGAGCTGTGCCTCAAGTGTCTGGGCTGTGTTATCTGAAAATAAGGGAGAGAAAAAGATCCTCTGCAGCACTTGTAAGTGTCTCTGTAGTAGCAGACAAGCCGCTTACTCATTTTAGGCAAAAACAGGGTAACAATTTGAGATTACTTACAAGATGGGTTATCTGAGGCCATATTAGAAGTGATCTACCTCTGACACTCTCTCTTTTTTTTTTTTTGAGGCAGAATCTCACTCTGTCACCCAGATGGGAGTGCAGTGCTGCAATCTCTGCTCAATACAACCTCTGCCTTTTGGGTTCACGAGATTCTCCCACCTTAGCCTCCCAAGTAGCTGAGACTACGGGCACCCACCACCACACCCAGCTAATTTTTGTATTTTTAGTAGAGGTGGTGTTTCACCATGTTGCTCAGGCTGGTCTCGAACTCTTGGGCTCAACTGAACCACCCACCTCGGCCTCCCAAAGTGCTGGGATTACAGGTGTGAGCCGCTGCGCCTGGCCGATGCGCTCTATATTTTAGAGTCTGAAGTGTCCTCCAAATGGTCTCTTGAAGTGCCATATGAAGGCAAACAGTTCTCATAAAATTATCCATTTAAGGCAAATCCTTTATATAAAATTCTCAATTCGTAAATTTCAGTAAATCAACAGTTAAAAGGAAACTAATTACCTGCCATTATTTACATGTTGTACAGATCCACCTCAGTTATTATTCAACTTAGTTAGTACTTAGTTACCACCTTAGTTACTATTCACCCTAGTTATAACAACTATTGGTGTTATTTTGGATAGTAAACTTTCTGAGAACACTGAAAATTTAATTTAATTCCATCGGTATTCAGAGTCTAAATAATAGCCAAAATAAGGTGCACCTGGTTGGAAAGAAAACTATAGAGATTCTCTGCTCCAGAAATCTGTGACTAGCAACAAAACCTATTTGAGAATATTCTTTTATGATAATGACTAAAGCTGTCTAGTAAACATTTCAACCTTGATGCAAAAATTTAATACCTGGGAATTTAGCCTAGAGATATTGCATGTATCTGAAATGCTATATGTTTGAGGATATTTACTCCAGCACTGTGTATAATAGCAAAAGTCAGAGAAAAATATTCTAAATGTCTATCAGTAAGTGCCTAGTAAAAGAAATTATTATACAGCTATAAAATAGGATACTATGCAGTTATTTTGTAGTTTTTATTTTTTTAACTTTTAAGTTCATGGGTATATGTACAGCTTTTTTATATAGGTAAACTCATGTCACTGGGTGTGTTGTACAGATTATTTTATCACCCAAGTGCTAAGCCTAATACCCAATAGTTATTTTTTTGCTTCTCTCCCTGGAGCCCCCACCCTCCACCCTCAAGTAGGCCCCAGTGTCTGTTGTTATATAATCATTTTTAAAAAGAGAAAGCTCTATATGTACTAAAATGGGATTACATTTCTAATAAATATTATTTTAAGAAAGCAAATCACAGAATATTTAATGTATACTTCCATTTACATTTAAAAAAGTATATGTTTATGTAAGTATAGTTCATCTGTGGAGAGATTCTGCAACTAATAGTATTTGCTTATAAGATGGGTTGCTTATTGGCTGGAGTAGGGGGCAGAGTGGTTTTTTTCTCTTCAAATTATTTGTACCTTTTGGATTTATAACATGTATTTATATTACCTATTCAAAAAGTTAGATGAAATTTCATAAAATGATTTAGGAACCTCCAAATCATTTTATAAAGATTGAGCTTTAAGGAGAGAGGTGATGGGAAAAATAAATAAAGGAAATATCTTTTAAAAAAATAGCTGTCAAAATAGTTTTTCATAAACAAAGATTCCAGAAAAATTGTCTTACTTCCATGATTGCAGTCATGGATAAATTGCACCAAGCATGGGGGTGCTTAAGCAGTACAACTTGGAAATAAATAACATATTTACTTGAAGGCACAGGAAAAAAAAAACATGATGTGTCCAGTTGAACAGATTCTCTCCATTGTCCATATTGCATCACATATTCTGGGCAGAACTGTCCGCAAGGAAATCCCTCTAATGGAGCAAACATTACTCTGGGAACACATGCAGGAAATGGGAGTGATAAATCAGAAAGGCAAAGGGAACATGATGGATGCTGGAAGCAGCTAGACGAAGGCAGGAGGATATCAAAGTGTTCAAAGGAGAACCAGAAAAACAAGACCATGTGGATGACATCAGTGGGAAGAAAATAACTTGGGACAGACCAAGAAAAGACACTCAAAGATGATTTGACAGCTTGGCAGTGCTATGAATAGGGTAGCAAGCTCTCCATATTTATTTGCTGGAAGATCTGCTGTTATGGCACATAGCAGTGCGTTCAAGGACAAATGCTTCCCTCCATACAAACTTTAAATGTTAATCTCTCAGTTGGAAAATATTTACTGAGCATCTGATTTGTAAGGTACTGTGGGTGATACCAAAATATATCAGATAAAGATCTGCCATCTAGGAGCTTACAGTCTACTTTCAAATAGAAAACCCTTGGGTAAAAACTTAAATTTAAAATTATTTTTCAAATATTAAACCTTTCTCCCTAGAACACTTCTCTCAGGATCTGGACCTACAAAAATTTCTACTGAACGCTGTTTTCAGTTCCTTTCAACTAATTATTCCACTGAGCCATAACAAGTAAATTATTAACAATCTAAGTTTTCATAAAGATTAAATCTACTTTTTTCCATTATTCAAAACATCTAGTCTTTGTACCTAAGTTGTCATAAGTTTATAGTCAGTAATATCTCAGAGGATCTGGGATCATGAAAATATTAGGTTGAGAAACTTTCTATTCCAAGGAAATATATCTGAAAACTA
Source organism: Pongo pygmaeus (assembly GCF_028885625.2). NCBI lineage: Eukaryota > Metazoa > Chordata > Mammalia > Primates > Hominidae > Pongo > Pongo pygmaeus. The sequence goes on from NC_072377.2 coordinate 63,633,656, forward strand.
GTGTCTGTTCAGTCAAAATAGCTTTCCTTAAACCTAATCAAAATTCTTCCTACTGCAATTCTGACTCATTTATTAGGCCTCCACGTAATTTAGCTCATCCTTTCATCGAAAGTATTCTTAATACAAAATGCAATCAAACTCTTAATCTAAATAAAACAAAGAGCACCAATTCTCTAAACATCTATCTATCATGTCTCCAATTGTTTTATAAGATGTGTAATTTGAGTAGGGTTGTCAGGCAAGTATTAAATTTGAAATTCAAGTTAAATTTGAAGTCCAGATAAATAACAACTAATTTTTTAGTATAAATTTGTTTCAAGTACTATCTGGGACAAATACTGCATGGGATATACATATACTACAAAGTATTTATTTATACTAAAAAGTATTTATTAATTCTCTGAAATTAAAATTCAACTTGGTGTCCTATATTTTTATTTGTTGAATGTGGCAAGCTTAAACTTGAGTAATTACTTCCAAAAAATTAATTATAAAATGGGATGAAAACCATTTTATTTTTTAACAAAAAGAATGAGTATTACTTAATGTTTACCACATTTAAGATCTTAGATTACAAACCACTTATTTAGCAGCTCACCAGATGAGAGGTAAAGATGACTATTTCTGAAATGTGTGGAGCCTTTTCACTTGTTTGGCTATCCAGAATCAAGAGGCAGAATACCCTCTGGATGGAAACTTGGTGTAAGTCACTGACTATTAAGAGGCTTTCAAAACAATTCACTGATTTATGTTCCTTTTTAGCATGTGGGGTGATGGATGCTTTCCTAGTCATCTAATGCATTGATATCACGGAGTATTGTTAAATGTCTGACAGACTACCTAAATTAGAAGGAAACCCTTATCAGATACTTAGTGACTCATTTTGATTCCATACTGAGTGGTGATCCCAATATACTTGTAAGTATACTATTCCACACTACCAAAAGACTTCTTTCCAGAGGTTCATGAGACAAACAGTGGGAAAAAAACATTTAAAAGTAGAGACTTGATAGTGAGATGAAATATGAACTATACTTTAAGACATACCCACAGAGAGTAGAATACTGAGAGTAATGAATAAAACCCATAAAGAGATGTGTTTAAGAGGAAAATGATCTGAGGGAAGAAAAATACAATCAGAAAGTTACTATAAAACATTTTAAGGGATATGAGGATTATTAAATGCTAGAAGCAAGCATGTCTCATAATAAAATAAAAAGCAACAAACATATTAAGCACTGTTAATACAGTGGGATAGAGCAGGTTTAAAAAGACAGAAGATGTAGATTTGCCACTGTTCATTCATTCATCCATCCATTCATTCATCCACTCAGTAGATACTTGTTGAGCATTTATTGTGTGCCACACATTTTTTCAGGTCCAGAGGATAGAGCTGTGTATAAGTTCCACAGGTTCTGATCTATGGAACTTACAGTCTATTTAGAAAACTTAAAAATAAATTCACTAAAAAGAAACCATGGGTTTTCCAATCTGGCACTTAAGGAGCTTGGAGACATCACCGCATCCAAACAACATTAAAAAGTTGAACAAACTAAAAAATTAACAACCCTTCTTTGATTCACAAGAGAAATGAGGTCACAGGGAAAACCACTGCCTAAAAAATTAAAAAGATAGGCAAATACAGAGAATCACACTTTATGAGAGCAGAAACTCACTGGAAGAAACCTCTGCAGGAACTAGTGCCAGGTGAGGAAAAACTAAACTGTAATTGAAAAATTGCTGGAATTGCTTGCCATCTATATACCATCTCTGGTGTGGCATATGTTCAGGTCTTTAGCCCATTTCTTAATCAGATTGTTTTCTTGTTGTTGCCTTTTAAGAGCTCTTTGTATATTTGGGATAACAGTTCTTTATTAGACGTGTGTGTGTGTGTGTGTGTGTGTGTTTTTTTTTTTGCAAATATATTTGCGTAATCTGTGGGTTATATCCTCATTCTCTTGACAGTATCTTTCACAGGGAAGAGATTCTCAGTTTTAACAAATTTCAGCTTATCAATTATTTCATTCATGGATTGTGCCTATGGTGCTGTCTCTAAAATGTCATCCTATCCCAAGGTCACCTAGGTTTTCTCCCATGTTATCTTCTGGCAGATTTATAGTTTAGTGTTTTATATTTACAAAATTAGAAATCAAAAACGTTTACCTCGCAACACCCTTTACGGATGAAACTAAAAACTAGTCAATAATGCAATGATCATCACACTGAGCTAAGCTCCGGTTCTGGAGAGCTGTTTTGTTTATTTCCCTTCATTATTTGATGTTGAAATAGTTTTTTAAAGGCTCATCTAGATTTCATCCAGGGAATACAGATCAATAAATGGAAGACGTAGGAATTTTTCAGAAACAGTGAAAGAAAATGGGAAACATTAAATAATTAACAAAAAATGGTCCTGTTTCAATAGGTAGTTTGAAATAAAAGTTGAGTTTTTTACATCTAAAAAATGCACATTATTTGGATCAGATGCAAATCCAGAAATGTACAATTTTGTTTACTTACTCTTTAAAGCAGAAAGATTATTTTCTAGAATTTTACATTATCTTCAAAAGAATAATGATAACAAAGACACAGGGATATGTTTTGTTTTGTTCTGTTTTGTTTGTTTGCAGCAAGAATATTGACAGAGAGACTGCAAATTGATGGATGAGACTTTAAGACTCTTACTTAATTTATACATTTGCCTCTGTGTTTTTATTTTTTTGAGTGAGTTAAACATCTACATCTCATTAGAGCACACTTGATTTTAAAAAGTAGTGTCAGTTTTTAAGCAAATAATTTTAAATATGAAAGCAATTAATGTTTTAAAGTTGTAATTACCTCGGAGTAATGCAAATAATCCCAGGATTGGACTTGAAGCCTAAAAGTGGCAAGCCACTGATGTTCTCTTTCCTGCCCTGTAAGTTGCAAATGCTACCCTTGAGATACACAGAAATAGTTCGGTTATGCTCTTAAAGAGACTAACTGATTAAGAGGAAAACCCAGAACCCCTTTAGTTCTAGTTACATTTCAACCATGGCTCTCCCACATAGTGGAATTCCATGACACCATGACAGCACCTACCTGGTGGGTGGAAGAGTGGCAATGACGCTAAGCAGTTCAAAAGGCAGCATGTGCTCCAAGTTTCCTCCAAACAACACTTAACAAAAAAGCTCAGCAGACTTCCTGTCCTACACAGGAAGCTGGAATGTGTTAGCAAGAAAAAGAGTGTTTTGGAGAAAGCAACATGGATCCTATTTATTCTTCCATGGCAAAACATGCTTGCAAATGGGCTTTTCTGAGATACAATGGTAGAAATATATTTCTTAGATGGTTCTCTTCCTCCTCAGAAACATTTTTAGATAAATCAAACTTCCACAGTCACAGAGGAATTTTTTTAATTAATTGGTTTTTTTCCAGTTATAAAAGTAAAACCTAGAGAAATTTTCTTGCTGACCTAGAATAGTCACCTGCCATGTTGTGAGTCTGTCTGTGAAAAGGCCACGTATCAAGGAACCGCAGGTGGCCTCTAAAAGCTTAGAATGCTCCCAGACAACAGCCTGCAAGAAAACAGGAATCTTAGTCCTACACCTACAAAGACTCAACTTTGTCAACAACCACATGAGCTTGAAAGAAGAGCCCAAGCTCCAGAAAAGATCACAGCTCAGCAGACACCTTGATTGTGGAACACCTAGCTAACTTCTGACCAGACTCCTGACCCATGGAGATAATAAATGTATTTTGTTTTAAGCTGCTAAGGAAAAAAGTAGTATTCATTTATGAAAACAGTACAGAAAAGCAAAGGTAAAAAAATTATCCTTACCACATCCCACACTGTTAGGTGGCCACTCTAAAAGCTGTGTGTGTGTGTGTGTGTGTGTCTGTGTGTGTCTGTGTGTGTCTGTGTCTGCGTGTGTGTGTAGGGGGTGTATATGCATGTGTCTTCGGTAAAGGCTCACCTCTTCTAATTTAGTAAGGAGTGCAATTCAAAGGGCGGGAATGAGAACAAGAGAGGTGAATCCAAAAAGGAGTGATTTCTGACCCAAGGAATAACAGGTTGGGGACAGCTTGATGATACTAATTGCTTCATCTCTCAAGGATCTGAAAAAAGAAGTCATATAAGCTGTACCTTGGTACGTCCATCCAGCAGTGGCTAGAGCAAGAGGTGAGTGAGGCTGAGATGATCTGAAGTGTCTGAGATGATAAGACATGTCTGATCCAAGATCCTTCTTGATATTATTTATAAATTTTAATATATACACTATCCCTCAACTTACTTTTTAAATGTACTATTATTTACATTAGATAACTTTTCTTATCTGCATACAGATCTTTCTTATTCCATAGGCTACATAGTAAAGAAAGAAATTTTAGGTTAGAAGATAAATTTGAAGAATATATTATATTTTACTTTTCTTCTTTCTTTCCTTTTTTTGACAAATAGTGACACTTAAGTCATTTAGGGAAAGGTTAAAAGAACAGAGCTTGATCATTTTGCTTAAAGCTAGGGAAGTTTGACATGTCACTGAACTTTTAATATTTACTTGACAGTTTTGCATCTAGTTATTAAAAATATGCTCAGCTCTGTTTGGCATATGTTTCTAATTTACCAGTATTTTATTTTGTGTATTCCTAGGGAAAGAAATCCTACTTCTTTTAAATCAGAGAAGCATGGCTGTGATCACCCTTGTGAAGTTAAGACAGGATACTTATGTCCTGAATGGTAATGCCTAGGTTTTCTTTTAGGGTTTTTATGGTTTTAGGTCTAACGTTTAAGTCTTTAATCCTAAATCATGCTGCTATAAAGACACATGCACACGTATGTTTATTGCGACATTATTCACAATAGCAAAGACTTGGAACCAACCCAAATGTCCAACAATGATAGACTGGATTAAGAAAATGTGGCACATATACACCATGGAATACTATGCAGCCAGAAAAAATGATGAGTTCATGTCCTTTGTAGGGACATGGATGAAATTGGAAATCATCATTCTCAGTAAACTATCGCAAGAACAAAAAACCAAACACCGCATATTCTCACTCATAGGTGGGAATTGAACAATGAGAACACATGGACACAGGAAGGGGAACATCACACTCGGGACTGTTGTGGGGTGTGGGGAGGGGGGAGGGATAGCATTGGGAGATATACCTAATGCTAGATGACGAGTTAGTGGGTGCAGTGCACCAGCATGGCACATGTATACATATGTAACTAACCTGCACATTGTGCACATGTACCCTAAAACCTAAAGTATAATAATAATAAATAAATAAATAAATAAATAGAAAGAAAAAAAAAAGACAGGATACTTTAAAACACTATTTAAAAATGAATACCTAACATTTCACCAATGTTGCCCTCAACTCTTTGCTGGCCAGTTTGTCTCATTAGTCATATTCTTCCCTGGAAACAGGAAAGGAGGGCAGAAGGAAAGAAGGAAGAGATGGAGGATACTGACTGGAAAGAAGGAAGAGAGGGAGGGAAGAAGTTTGTTTTCTTGTCCATTATTAGATTAGTTTAGCTTTACAAATGGCCCGACTTAGTTTAGCCTTTCATTTGAATGGGATATTCAAACTAACCTTGTGCTCCCATCTAAAGGGTCAGTCTAATTCACATGAGAAAACACTCTGGGTTTGCCAGCTACTTGGTTAGCAACACTACCCTGTGTGCTTATATAGATAAAGCTCTACTCCAAGGAAAACTGGAACTGCTTTGAGTCTTTGGGAGGACTCTAAAATAGCCCCACGGTCATTTGACACATTTGGAATTTTAACAAAGAAAAGTTGAAAGCAAAGCAAAAGGAAAAGAAGTTTTCCAGGCAGACAGCAAAATGGGCAAGAGATTAAACCCTTTTCTGACCTCTCCCTAGAAGATTCTGATTCTACCACGCGGTGGTAAACAAGGAAACTGTACAGCTTTAATTTTATGAACACTTCTAACCAGTGGAACAAAGCACGAATCTCTGAACATCATGTTTCCTTTGATCCTCACCAATGAGCAGAAACTTCTTAGCAAATATGTTAAAATCCAGGTGAGCACTGTGACCTTTCATGGGAGTTTTTCAATACACCAACCATTTCTGCAAGGATGATTGCCATTGCACGTCAAGTGTTACAACTTTGAAGCAAGTGAGTTTAAAGAAAAACTAAGAAAAAAAAATCGAAGACAAAAGGTTGGTGAGGCAGGGAAGGGGTTAAATTTCCTTGACTAGAAATAATTTTTTCCATCAGAAAATATTTAGAGGTAAGGAAGGGGTTACCCATACCTTTGTCTTCTTAGCTCCTTTTTGTAAGTTCATTCCTTTTCACAGGTAAACGTCTAGAAACAAGATGTTATTTATTTCGTAGGAATGTGTTCCCGATGTCTGATTCAGCTGTGGCTTCTCCCTTAAGACAAATAGGGCTAAATGAAGAGCAATATATTGTGTTATGCATGCCAGATATATGCAGCATATAAAAAGGAAGATAAAATACAAATGCTTGCTTTTATTATTCTAAATTACAGTCAGATGATTGGTTAAATCACAGTAGCTTGAGACCTGAACTGTGATGAAACTGTCAAAAAAGGCAACTATGCTCTTTATTGTGTTATTCAAAAATATTTTAAAACGTATTTGATGTCTGTATTCTAGGTATAATAAAAGGTCTTTCAGAATTTTTGCTGTTAGATATTAAGATAAAGAAAAGGGAGAAATGTGCATTGTTCTGACTCTAAATAATCAGAAAGTAGTCTAAAAAGGCTTGTCTCTCAGAAATGAAATGAAGTAAACTGCATCTGAATGAAAGAGGTAGGAAAATGCAATCAGTAAGTTTGCCAAACAGGAGGAAACATCCCATTTGTCTAACTACTTAAGTTTCTTCAGGTTTCTTCTATCTTCTAACACTGAATACACACACACACATGCACACACACACACACACACCATATATGTATATATGTTTGTGTATCTCTCTCTATATATATATGTGTGTATATATATATAGTATGTGTATGCGTGTGTGTATGTGCGTGTGTGTGTGTGTGTATGTGTGTAATATGGTGGAAAGCATGGCTTAAATCCCAACTCACATACTTAGGAGCTTTGCAACAGTATTTCTAACAATATTCCAGGCACATCTCCTCTCAGTTTTCTGTTTCCTAACCTGTAGAATGGTAAAAATAGTCTTTCACCTTTATTTTAGAGGGCTATTCTGGGCATTAGATAAGATAACATAAAATATAATGTGAAAAGTTTGGTTCCAAAGTCAGATTTTGGGAACTTGATTCCAGCCTCTCTACTTACTGCTGTGTAACATGAACAATTGACTTATTCTTTCTGTGTCTCAGTCTCCTCATCAGTAAAATGAGATAGTAACAGTGGCCCTTCATAAGGTTCTCAGTGAATTTAACTTGTTTAACAGTCATCCATGTTTCAGAGAATTCCTGGGCACAGAAATAACTCAGTAACTTAGTTGTCTGCCTTTACTGCCAGCATCACTGTCGCCATTACACAAAAGTACCTAGCAGCATACCTGGTATGAAGTAGATAAGCACTGAATATTTGTGGAAAAACCCAAGCAATCTTACATTTGGGTTTTTATTTTAATGGGATATGCCTTTCTTATTCTTTGTCATGAATCAATTATATATTATGGAAGGCAATAGTCATGCTATTTTCCTCCAGTAAAATAATTCTATAACCCTTCATATCTGCTCTTTTGGCCATATATTCTCAGTATTATGTAAGCCAAGACAGCAGGTTGAAGCAAAAATAAATTTGGTAAAACTATTAAACTACATCATCCAAATCAGTGGAGATAAATGAAAAAAAAATTTCTCTATGTCTCCTCCCTAGTGTAGAGTTTTTATTGATTTCTCATTTCTTAACTTATATGAAGCCTTGACTTTTCTGTTTTTTCTTCTCTATTAAATTAAGTATGTTACAAATTCTGTTAAAGACAAGCCATCTGGAAAAAGGGAAAGGCTACTGGAAGTAAAAAGTCTTAAAAACGTTTTGTCCCTCGTTCAGATTCAGACAAAACTAACATCCCAGGACCTACCTATGCTTCTGTTGGGGAACTAGGCAATTTAATTTAAATTATCTTTTTAAATGATATAACATCTTGCATATTTAACAAAGAAAGCAAGTGACTTGCCTAGGATTACCTTTTTGGTTACTTAGGGTAATTAGCAAAGTTAAGACAAGAACTTCATCTTCTGTGGTAAATTTCTGTCTCTCCTCTACTCCATTAGGCTAACTCACTTATAAAGTAGAGAAAAATATACCTGCTCTATGAGGCCTTGGGGTTGTCGTGAGAGTTTTATTATTATTATTAATTAGTAATATTAATCAACATAATAAAAAAGATATTAATTACTGAAAGATACTATAAACAAATGGAGTAATAATATCAAAATGAATTCCAAAGACCTATAACCATTTTTGTCTTTATTGAAAACTTCTTACAATTATTGAGAAAAAGATGGTAAATGAGGTTTGAAAGTAATCTTTAACATGGATATTATTATTAAATCAATATATTTTAACTACGAAATCTGTGAATACATATTGACATAGGAATGATTTTATTCTCTAAAATCATGCAGATAGTATATTTTCCTTGCAACACATTCTTCAAGAATATTTCAGATGGTTATGTTTTCTTTGCCTTTGAAGAATTAGCTTCTGTTTTTATAATATTACTAAAGCTGTACTACAAGAGATTATAAAGAGAGGGGAATATTTATTATAAAGAGAGGGGAAAATTTATTATAAAGAGAGGGGAAAATTTTACAGCTCTCTATGAAAAGTGAACCCATTTATCTTCCAAGTCATAATGAGCTAGTTTAAGAAAGGCCTTTGAACTTACCTCTGGCAAGTGGAAACATTAACAAGCCAGTTTTGAGAAGAAGCTTTTGAACTCCTGGCAAGTGGAAACATCAGTCCTGACATATCATCAGGAAAGCTCAGGTCAAAAGTGCAGCAGCAGGAAAGTATTTCCACCCATGTTTCAGAAATATCAACATATCTGCATGAACTATCATGTTCATGAATATTTCTGTCAATTTTCAAGGAGCCTTCATATCCAAAAATGGTTAAAGATTATATCAGTATGGCTCAGGGCAAAATTTTTCAAACTGCAGATTGCAACCCATTGGCAGTTATGAAAGCAATTTAGTGGGTCTTACCCAGCATTTAAAAATAATGACATAGAATAGAATAAATAAAAAATATTAGCAGAAACCCAGTAGTAAGGATAAATATTGTTTGTAAGACTTCTGCTTTGGGTGTATGTTTTTTCTGGGTTTTATTATAAAATGCACTTCTTCCTGTGAGCTGTAATCACAAAAGCAGAAAAGCGCTGGTCTGGGAATATGAATTCTGATGTGTTTGGACAAAGATGGGGAGACAAAGGGCTTTGGATCTAAAGTCCAAACCAGAGAAACTGCAGAATTATATTGCTTCTAACACATTCTACTCCAAAGAAGGATAACACGTAAGGGAAAAGATGGCGATATGGAGTAGTTACCCTGTGTAATTTTCTTAGGTAAATTCTAGGAACTATGAAATCATTTCTTCAATTTTCAACTTTAGCAACAAATTAATATTTTCTCCTGTAAAAGGGCAGTGGTGGTTTAGAAATCAGAATAAGACACCTGTATCTACCTGCCACATTTTCTTTTGCCTTCAGAAACTGCTGCAGGAGATCCCGTACTTTGTTGCCCATAGAGAATTGTGTTGTTTTGCAATTTATACAGTACTTTAAGCCTCCAGAAGAATTCCATGAAAGATATCAACACTTACCTTTACTTTAATTACTTCTCATCCATTCACGTAATGAGAGTCACTTGACATTAATGCTAGCTAATAGCTTGAAACAATTGCACTTGAGGTGGTGGGAAGCTTGAAATAGCTTAAAGAAAGTCAAATTAAGATAACTCTACAGTCAACTCATTCAGTTCACATGAGTTTACTTGTAAACTTCTCTAGAGGGAACAGGTGTTGGCTGGCTGATGACAACTATCCTTTACAGTATTTTATTAAATACTATAAAATATGCATGGATTAACTTATACACAGTTGACATGGGGCAATTTTAATACTTGTTCAAACATGATTCAAATGCCTAAAAAGAAAATATTATTCTGGAAGAGCACTGTCCAAAAATCTTTCTGTGGTAATGGAAAGCTCTGTATCTATATTGTCCAAATGGTAGCCAGTAGCCACATATGGCTTGTGAGTAGGTGAAATGTGACCGGTATGACTAAGAAAGTGAAGTTTCAGTTTTACTTAATTTTAATACAAATTTAAATAGCTACATATGGCTAGTGCTAACATATTGGAAAGCACAGTACTGGAGTGTTTCGCTTTCATGCTAACTCAAAACACATGAAAATTGTTCTTTTTTTATTAATGTCTCAAAAATGAAATTATTCATTTATGACAGGGTGACTTGACTCCATCTTATTATTCACCCTTTTCAAGTCATCCCCCCTACTTGAGTCTCTTAGTGGTGTCTTACACGTAGGAAGTACTCAATAAACATTAGCCACTACTGTTGTTACTGCTATTAGTACTAATATAGAACCTACCTTTTCCCCTAAATTAATCCTTAAAACTTCCATTTATCAGGATGTATTGAGGATCTGTTTTGATGAATTCAGACATATAGGCATTATTAGGGGAAATGTTTTTCAAACTGCAGATTTATAGCCATTAGTGTTTCATAAAAACAATTTAGCATATAAGCATTGTTATATTAATTATGTTTTTGCCAATAACACTTATAATTAAAACTTGTTTTACTAAATATTTTTAAGGTAATCTATGGTAGGTGCTAGGTGGATAAATTGTTTCTAATTTCCTTGGGCAAATCCTTTCACTTCTTTGGACCCAAGTGTATTCATTTATTAAGTGGAAAATGGACTAGACCAAGTATCACAGATGTAATGCCTACAGGATTCTGGCAGTCGCTCAACAAATAAAGCAGGCTAAGTATAAGACTGTAAGCTATTAGTATAGTTTGAATGTTTGTGTCACTGTAAAACTCATGTTAGAACTTAAACCCTAAAGTGATGGCATTAAGAGGTGGGGCCTCTTTGGGGGTGATTAAGTCATGAGAGCTCTGCCCTGATGAGTGGATTAATACCCTTACAAATAGGCTTCAGAAAGTGTTCAGCGTTTTTTGCCCTTTTCATCACTTCTGCCACAGAGGGACCTAGTGTTTGTCCCCTCAGGATTACACACTGTTCAAAGCACCATCTTGGAACCTTAGACTTCCAGCCGCCAGCACGGTGAGAAATATATTTCCATTGCTTATAAATTACCCAGTCTCTCATATTTGTTATGGCAGCACAAATGAAGATAGGTATGGAGGAATATGTATCAAACTGGAGAATTCATGTCCCACCTAAAAAAGAATAATGCCACTCAGTTTTGCCAAATTTTGACCCTGAGTTCATAAATGCTTTAGTTTTTCAAGATAAGCCAAAAATTTAGATGATTCCTGAAGCTAAATTCACTAAAAATTAATGTGAGTAGAGTGAATTTTTAGGTATGGGTAAATTATATTTCAATAAAGCTATAAAAACATAATGTATGATCCTAAGAATCAGCAACTTCTAACTTCTAGACTATTTGATCTTCAAAATTCTTTCTAGTTCTGCTACTCTGGCCTTTCTGACACCTCTTAAAACATGTGTATTTTTTGAACATTTTAGAAGTGTTTGTATCTGAGAAAGAAGTATGCTTCAAGGAAGCACTTTTTGAAGAAAGACAGCTAATTTAGCAATGATTCTACCCTTTTAGGCCTAGGCAGCAAGAATTTAGAAGTATAAACTCACTAAAGGAAAAGGACTGAAGAAGCAAATAAAATTTTGAATGGAAAAGAGTGAGGTGAGAAAAAAAACCCAAGTGAACAAACAGCATGAGGCAGAGGCAAAGAAGAAATACTCTGATTACTCCATAGCCTTTCAGTGTTTTTCAAGGACATTTGCATATTCCCCAAATCTCATTCTTTTGAAAATACTGAAATGCATGTTAATTTACACTTGTCTGGAAATAGATCATATTCTAAACCATGAATAGTAGGTAATTACAAACTAGAGCTTTAACCAATTTCCAAGAAGGTGTTGATAAAAATAATCTAAAATGGGGTTTTTAGCCCAATCCTGAACCACCCCCTACTTGAGGCCTCACTTCAGTGCTCTGTACACATATGGGGCAATTACATCTGGAAGACAATGAAGCAGCAACTTGGCGCTCTAATTAAAGACAGAAATGGGAGCACAGGATTAAAGCCAAAATTAAAGGGGTCTATTTTCATTTGTGTTGTACATTTTTCCAGTATCTTTTACCCCAGTTCCAGCCCAATCAATTTACTGAAAAGTATGTAACTCAGAAACAGATGAAAACTTAGTCATTATTTTAAATACTGTTAAGTACTGGGTGCTATTAACTAGTGGGTAGAGCTATGGAAATTTCAAGTTCTGACCAACACTGTCCCATGCTCTGTATAAATCATACGCAATCAGTGACCATAGTTAGTTACTAGACTTTTTTTTTTTTAGATGCTAACTAAACAATTGCTTAGTGGCCTCCAGAAATACCCTGCACTATCCATTCCAACTTTTCCAAAGAAGCTGATTTTTATGTTCTACTTGATATTTACTTATCAGTGATAAATTTCAAAACTAAATAAACTGAGGCAGAATTATATACAAAATTGGGAAGTTAAAAATAATTATGCATCATTGGCTTTCACCTTTATAAACTCAAGAAAATGAAAATAAGGGCTACGTACTTTGAAAACAAATTTTCTCTTGTAACTCTATAAGTCTATAAATGCATATATATATGTATGTATGTGTATATATCACCTAAGTAATTCTGTTATTCAAGACTATCGGCTGGGTGCAGTGGCTCACGCCTGTAATCCCAGCACTTTGGGAGGCCGAGGTGGGCAGAGAACCCAAGATTGGCAGTTTAAGACTAGCCTGACCAACATGGAGAAACCCTGTCTCTACTAAAAATACAAAATTAGCCAGGCGTGGTGGTGCATGCCTGAATCCCAGCTACTTGGGAGGCTGAGGCAGAAGAATCGCTTGAACCCAGGAGGTGTAGGTTGCCATGAGCTGAGATCGTGCCATTGCACTCCAGCCTGGGCAACAAGAGTAAAACTCAGTTACAAAAAAAAAAAAAAAAGACTATCATGATAGTATTTTAAATATTACATTGTTATTTACCTTACACACAATTTAGTGGAAATCATTTATTCCAATTTTTAAAAAATTATCCTAATTCACCTTACTTATCCAACAAAGAAATGTTTGCATAATTGTTTCTACTTCTTAAAATACTATCTGACACATTAAAATTGTAGTATTTACTTTGGCATTTAAACTAGTTTTTTAAAGTCACTACAGATGGAAAATAAAAAAAAAAATTAACATTGCCAATTTATTTTTGTTTTAAATAAGAATGATGTTCAGATTTGAGCTTACAGTGTCCTTTAAGAGACATCATAGGAACACCTAAAATATGATTCTTAGGGGTTGTCTTATGAGTGCTCATTAACAGCAAATGCTATACCCATGGGTGTTTTTTTTTTTTAATAAAAGATGGAGATAATAAGTGATGTCATTACCACTATCACTTTCTGGTAAGAGGCGTTGGCTACCTGCTTTACTTCTCCAGGTAAGGATTACTCATTTCCTCTGACATCTGCAAGTGTTCTTCTTTACTTTAGGTGACACAATCTGTTACTGCAGTAACTTCTCACAATGTATCAAAAGGCTATAAATCAAGTGGATTCAGTCTCAACTCTACTTTTGCAATGAACTAGAGCTACTGTTCCTCAAGTCTTCCAGTGCTCCAGTTTAGAAAGCCTGGTATATGAGGTTGCCAACCAACAATCTATTAAAATATATTAAGCAATCATTCATCTCCCATATTCACCCAGCTACACAGATTTGCCTCTTGCTGAGATCAGAAAATACTCTTACTGCAGAACTGTGAATTACTTTGGATGGCAGAGTTCTTTGACTGTGTACTCCATCTTTTCTTAACAAGTTAAATGAGGCGATAAGTAGCACAGAAGTTCAGAATAGGAAATAAAGGAATAGAAAAGCCGGATTGGCTACTTTAGTTGATAAAATTCCTCTTCTTTGTGGCGTTAAGATTCACAAAAATGTTAAATTTGAATTTTGAAAATAATCTCAATATGAGTTTTCCTTTAAATGCACTATGAAATTATACTCAAAAAGACATGGTTTTTGAGTTACTTTGCTATTTGCAGTAAAATGGGCTGCAAGGTGGGGCTAATGGGTTTTATTTTTTCTATGATTTTACTGAATTTTCTTCCTGTCCTTTTACATCAGTAACTGAATTTGAGGTGGCAATAGATCCAACTTCAAAGCATAATAATTTTCAGAATCAAAATGACACCCTCAGGAGATTAACAATGAAATTGTCGAGATTAAATTTGAAAATAATTAAAATGGGTCATTCTAAAATAAGTGAGTTTTTTCCCCATTGGTCTTCAGTATTTTTCCTTGTACTAGACTTATGTTTTGACCTAATAAACTCTGTCCATGCATAATATTTGAAATTAACCCTTTGGATTATCCCTGCATACAGCTAACTGAAACATCCTATCTTATTTTATATCAATAGCTTCATAACCCATGAGTGTGTCAAGCATTATGCTTGATTAGAGATACAAAGATCAACTGTACTCTTTTTCCAAGAGTTTCCAGTCTACGGAAAACAAATCTGTCATCAGTGCCAATTTGACATCACAGCAATAATGTACAGGGTATCTAGGGACTTCCAATAGAAGCACCAACCCAGATCGATCATGACTATCCAAGTTTCCAGGGAGATGGATCTCTCCCTATGTGAAATAAGTCATACAGAGACAGGCAAACACTGCATTGTCTCACTTATGTGTGGAATCTAAAAACGTTGAACTCATAGAAACAGGATAGAGGGTGGTTGTCAGGGCCTGCAGAGGTGGGGAAATGAGGAGATGTTCATCAAAAGATGCTAACTTTCAGTTATAAGATGAATATTTTCTGGAGATCTAATTTATAGCATGGTAACTACAGGTAACAATATTGTATAGTGAACTTGAAATTTGCTAAGAAAGTAGATCTTAAATTTTCTCACCACACACACACACAAAGGTATTAGGTGAGGTGATAGATATGTTCACTAACTTAATGGTGGTAATCATTTTATATTATATACTATATACACATACCAGATCATCACATTGTACATCTTAAATTTGTACAATTTTATTTGTCAATTATACCTGAATAATGCTGGGGAAAAAACAAAAATGAACAAAAATCTTTGATGATAAATAATTATGAACTAGATGGGGAGTATAGACAAAATTTGCAAAGGAAATTTACATTAGATGGCAAAGGTGTTTCATCTAATGTTTAACTACCTTGGACAGTTTGGGTTTTGTCCCCCTTCTTTATCTTTGCTCTATTTTGCTTTGAAGGAAAGGGACATCTTAATCTAATTGAGTACTTTCTATTTTGGTCTTTCTCTAATCTCCAAATTGTTGATTTGTTTTCTTTAATGACAAACACTGTGAACTACTCCTCTAGATAGTGTTCCTGTTAGAGGTGGAAACTTTTATTTCCACTTCAATCCACCCTTCTGTCATAATATTGTCACCAGTAAAGGGTCGTGGCCGCAAGTTGTCCAGGTTCTTGCTATCTTGAAGAAAGAATTGCACAAAACACCAAGCAAAGCAAAGAAAGAATGAAGCAACAAAAGAACGAAAGCAGGGATTTATTGAAAATGAAAGTACACTCCACAGTGTGGGAGCGACCTGAGCAGCAGTTCAGGAGCCTGGACACAGAATCTTCTTGGGTTCAAATACCCGCTAGAACTTTCCCACTGGCCACTTCATGCTCACCTCATGTAAATGAAGTGGTATCCTGCAATCAGTCTGATTGGTTGCAGAAAGCAGCCAACCAGAGGCTGAAGGGAAGTTACAAAGATCACACTCCTGTTTAAACATCTGATTGGTTGCAAAAAGCAACCAATCAGAGGCTAGGGTGAAGTTACAAAGTTATGCTTTTATGCAAATGAAGACTCCACCCTCAAACAGTCTGATTAGTTGCACACAGTCAATTTCCTATCTGCTGGGCAGAAAAGGTCAAAGGCAGTAGCCTCCGGTCCTTTTGTTATTCAGGTGTGGAAAGTTAGGGTTTTCCTTTCAATTTAGTTATCGGAAGTCGGCGTGAAACAGGCTTCCGTTCTCTGCCTTCAGACCGTATTCTCCTGCCTCAATATCACCTTAAGTTCTCTTCATCTTTGTCAAGACTAGTACATAGGAGGACAATATAGTGCAGTGGTTAATGGCATCGTTTAAAAAGGCAAACTGCAGTGATTATCAAGGCTGCTACTGTTATTTATATTTTCTTGGAAAAAATATGTAACTACTTCACGACTAATTTCCTATGCATAAGAAAATAAAAGTGATAATAATACTGGTTTCATAAGATTAACACAAATATCCAGTAACCTATTAGGTAGAAGAGATGGCCGGAGCTGCAGTAAACATATTGCAACAAACTACAAAGGACAGGTCAAGAGCATCAGAGCAACTTCGGCCCTGATATTCCTGGGCTACTGGGCTGGCTCTGGATTACTTTTGTGTGTAATGTTCAATGTGTAAGAGGAAAACAGCAAAAACAAAAACAAAACTCTATCTTGTTTGAGGCTGCTTTACGTAGGTTTTTTTCTGTTACATACAGTTAAACTTAGCTCCTAACCAATAAAGTATCTCTCGAAAGTCAAAGTCCCTCTCAAATACCAACCCCTGTGTAATGTTCCCTCTCCAGCTTATCAAAGCTATGTTTTAAAACATATGTGGGGAATGTGCATGAGTATTGCTATCTCCCATCTTTTATTTTTATGTAGTCATACTCACAGGGACTCTGTTGGCATGAAGTATACAACTTTATCCAATAGAAAGAATGCTTGATTATTCCAGAGGGCCTGATGCCATATTTCTGAGAGGCCATGACAATGTATCCCTTTGCAAACAAGAATGAATTGTTTCCCTCTGAGTAACAGTGGTGATACAAATAGCAGAACAGATAAAAAGGTAACAAGAAATTATCAGATCCATTCACCTGCAGTCTGCCAGATGAGTACTTAAAGCCCTTGGAAATTGGCAAGTCTGTAACTGACTATCCAGGCATTGCCTGAACTTTGGGGTAAAGTGGAGGAGAGTAAGAGTAGTGCAGGTGGGGTCAGAGGTCATCATCCAAATCAATCAAAAGGGGAAAACACCTGGAAAACTGCATGTGGGAGATTTTAATAGGCAGGCATGGAAATGGCCCACCTCACTTGCTTCATTCACATGGTCACATCTATGCTTACAGGGGCTTGAGGAATAAAGTCTTGTGTCTCCAGCATAAAATGCAAATAAATTTTGATGAAAAACTAACACTTTCTGTCACATGGTTTCCATTTTCCCACCGCACGAAAGCACCCACTCATTAATTCAATAAATGTTTATAGAGTTCTTACCTTTATTGCCTATCATCTAGTTTGGGAGAAACACTATACAATTATAATTGAGGTAAATACATGGAGAAAAAGTACAGAGCACCATCAGTGTATTACAGGATATCTGACTTAGAGTGAGGGATCAGGTGAAGCATCCCTGAGAAGGGGACATGAGAGCTGCCAGCTGAAAAATTAATGCACTTGAACAATCACATCCTGATAGTTGTCGTGAAACAGTTCCTTCCTTCCTCCCTCCCTCCCTCCCTCCCTTCCTTCCTTCCTTCCCTCCTTCCTTAGAATTATCTCTGTGGTTTGTAGTAAAGGAGAAGTGACATCTATAACTTAGTGCAATGGGTAAATATTTATATCCCCCATTACATGAATCCTATTATATAGCTTTATAACAAGTAACCAATGTATGCACAAACCTGGTACCCTGCCTCATGTTTAACCAACCACTGTAAAAACAACAACAACAAAATAGTTGGGTTTTAAGCTCTTTTAGAAACAGATTTGGGAGTCAGGGTACCTGACTGATGTAATGAGGATTATTGGAAAGAGTCAGAGGGAAATAATGAAGCATTGAAAACTTTCAAAAGCAATATTGCCAAGTTTTATGGAAAATGTGATAAAGATTTAAAACACAATAGACAGCCTCCCTAGTCTGCCTTCCACATGACTCTTCTCTCAATTTTTATTTCTCTCTCTGTTTCTACTCAAGCTCCTGTTGCCAACACTCTTCTCCCCTTTTCGCTACTCCTTGCTTCTTTCTTACCCACTGCCTCTACTGACACATAGATTCTGATTGTCACTTTCTTTCCCTGTGCTTGGCTTTTGAATTATTTTAGTGCCTGTGCCTGCTGATTTTTCTACTACCACTATCTATTTGTATGTTTTATAGTTGTTGGCCCTAATAAACAAGAGGTTTGGAAACATTAGTCATTGTTCCCCGGCCAGCCTATAGGTGGCTACCTTAGATGCAACATCAAGTCTCTGGTCAAATAAATTGTGCATGGCCAGGGTGCAAATCATGCCTGTGACTCTTCATAAAAAGTATGGGAACTCTTTTTTATTTCTGGTCAAGATGTATCAGATTATTTATTCTTCTGTGCGAAATAATAAATCAGGCACAATATATAAAATCATTTTTAGATATTGAATAACAGTCAGTGAAGGACAGTGATCAGTGAAAGAGGGGAAACAAATAAGTGAGTTCTATAATTAACAGGCCACAGTCAAAGGCAGAGTTTGGTGGTCTCTTTCCCTGGGGACATGGAGCTGGGAGTATGAGGGAATTGGGGGCACCTAGGGTTTACATGAATGAGAACTGATTGCCTCAATAGTGGGGAAAATTAGCCTTAGACTAAAGGTCTAGTACTACCTTACAAAATTTAAAAACAAAACATTAAAAAATTAAACTGTTTTTATATAACTGCATCCCTGAAAAAAAGGTTAAGAATGTAAAAGAATACAGAGATATCTAGCACTCAACAAAGTAACATTTATAATGTTTGGTCTCCAATAAAAAATTATCAGATATGCAAAGAAGCAGAAAAATACAACTCATAATGAGCAGATAAATGAGTCATAAAACAGTCTCATAAAAAACCACAGGTTACAGAATTAGTAAACAAGTTAAAAGTTATTATTACTGTATGCCACATGTTCTAGATAAGAGGTAGCATTTAAGTAGAGACAAGGAAGGTATAAAAAAGGTTCAAATGAAACTTCAATAAATGAAAACTATAATATCTGAGATTAAAATACGCTAATGACCTTGAATAATAAAACGTCAATTAACTTGAAGACATAGTGATAGAAACTATTTAAAATAAAATACGCAGTTAAAAAAAGATGAAAAAACAAATAAGCAGAGCATCTGTTGATTATGAGATATCTTCAAACAACCAAATATTTTCCTGTCATGGGAACCCCCACTGGAGAAGGTGTGACAGAAAAATATTTGAAGAATTAATGGCCAAGAAATGTCTAGATGTGAAAGAAACTTTAAAGCTGCAGATCCAAGAAGCTTAAAAAGCCTCAAGCACAAAAGACATTAGAGAAAACTATACCAAAGCAAATATAATTAAATTGTTCAAAATAAGAATAAACAGAAAATCTTAAAAGCAGCTTGAGAAAAAAGATACATCACATAAAAAAAAAGATAGGAATGATGGTTATCACATAAAAAAATAAAGATAGGAATGATGGTTGATTTCTCATCAGAGGCAGTGCAAGTCAGAAGACAGTGGAGCAGAGTCTATAAATTACTAGGGGAAAAATGACAAGCTGGAATTCTATATCCAGTAAAAATATCAAAAATAAAGGGAAAATAACTTTTTCAAACGTGATAAAGCTTAAAAAATTTGTCAACAAACCTGAAGGATGGCTTTCAGGCAGAAGGAAAATGATACCAGATGGAAGTATGAAGGAATGGTGTACAAAGGAACGAAGAGTGCCGGAAACTGTTAATACATGGATAAATATAAATGACTCTTCCCACATCTCTCTTCCCTAGATGTGCTTATTGCTCCAAAATAGATATTTCTCAAGGAAAACACTCCTTTCTGTATATCCCAGTTAAATGATAGTCTCTCTATCCCATTAGTTTGTTTTTTTAAAAATCAGTTATAATTATGTGAAATATTTTATTTAATCATGTATTTTAAAAAGTTGTTAATGGAGTTAGGGACACTTTCTATTCTGTTCAACTGTTTCTCTGGATCCTGAAACAATGTGCATGTCACAAAAATATTGGTAGGTGGGAAGATGGGAGGAAGGGAGGGAGAAAAGGAGGGAGAAAGGGAATTCACAATGTGGCATAATAACCAACTGGCATTTAAATCACCTGGGTGTGTTTTAATTTTAAAATAAAAGTTAAATTTTAGAAATCTGGACCTATTAAAATTTGTGGGGGAGATAAAGGTATTTCCAAACCTCTTGTTCATTAGGGCCAACGACTATAAAACATACAAATAGATAGTGGTAGTAGAAAAATCAGCAGATTCAGGCACTAAAATAATTCAAAAGCCCAGCGCAGGGAAAGAAAGTGACAATGAGAATCATCCAGTTTGATCTTCAGCTCTAGGATGCTAGTTTAAATGTGGACTCCTGGGCTCTATACCAGACCAAATAAATCAGCCTCACTGGAGGGCAAGCCCCAGTTTCTGAATGGCCACTCAGCAATCTTGATGCACACTAAAGTTTGCATTAGGATTCTAGAAAATGATTAAAATAAATTGACCAGTGATCCATAACTCCATCACTGGAACCCTTAGAGTCTATGTCATTGATAACATTGAAATGACATCAGCGTGTAAACAGAACATTATAGCTTAATTTTAAGTGATATGACTCCTCCTGACTTACTGTGTCATTGCTGTGGACAAGTGAGAAAGTTTTCTCTGCAGGTCCATCCAGAAATTATTCTAGAACTAAAGTGATACTCTGGATAAATCACACAAAAGACTTTAGAAACTAAGGTGAGGAATGGCCTCCTATGTAGCCCTCTTGAAAAGAGAAAACTGTGAATAAGAAAATGCCTTTCTGAAAGCAAAAAGTGACAATTGCCACAAGATCTCTTAGTGCTACATATGTTAAATTTTGGAGTTGGCTTTGTACCTGACCCCCGGGCATTTGCACTGGCTCCAAGAACAATAACTACTTCCTGCCAACTATTAGTTCCAGGGACCTAGGACAGTTTGTTGTTGGGTTTTTTTTTTTTTCCTTTTTCCTTACTTTTCTAATTAAAGAACTGGAAAGACTACAAATGAGATTGATTTCCTTTAAAACTCACATAATGCACTCCAATTCCAAAAGCCACTCTCTGACAGTGACAGGAACTGGCTTGTCAGTCCTGAGATTTCTCTGTGAGCATCTCTTTGTTTTTAAATAGCAGAGTAGAGACCTGGGGACAGAGGAAGGATCTAATAACTGTTTATAGACCAACAAATCTGCTGTTACATGTGCCCACCACCCTACAGGTTTTTTATTAACCTTTATGCCACATTCTTAGAGAAGTTCTTCAGGTTATAATTATTATACTGTGCTTGTATGCCTAGCTTTTAAACAACAGAAAAAAATTTAAAGCTTCTTTTTGACAATGCACAAACATTATTGGCAGAATTACTTAAACATAAGGTGCTTTTCTAAAGGCCAGCAATATAAAATTATGTCTTATTTCATTGGGGTAGGCGGGAAGACTACCAAATATTGGCAACTATATGGAACAAGATCCTTTTTGAAAGCTGCATCTCAGTCATGCCTCTTGCTTCAGGAGAAAAACAATGAAACCTTTGTGGTATGTTAACATCTCACTTACCAAAGGGCTTAAGCCAAAAGGAAACAAAATGAACCTAAGATCTCTCTACATTTTTTGACCTTAAGAACTAAAGCAGAGTTGAATATACTATAGATCACCCACTTAAACATGATGTAGATCTCATTGGTCATACACTTTGGTTGCTGAAAGAAAGACTGAGATTATAGAAAGTTTTCTTGCCTTCAAATGATTAAAGCAATCATTGAGAATCAAAAAACTTAAATTGCTTCCCCAAGATTTCACCATTACTTACTGACCGAGGTAAGACTAGAATCGAGATTCTCTGAAGATTTGTCCTGTATTCCAACCATTTTCTCAAAATTAAAATGGAAATAGAAAGCCCTCCTCTTGGGAAACCACACAGTACCAAAGAAAGAGGGAGTGCTTTGGAGTTTGATACATTTGAACACAGATTCTGACTTCATTTACAAGCTACAAGGCCTTGGGAAGTTACTTTGGCTCTGAGTCTCAGCTTCCTTAGCAGAAAATGAGGATGCTAATGTTTAGTGCACGTAGTAGTTTATTCAACAAGTATTTGAGGAGTTACATGGAGCCAACCATTCCTTTAGGGCAATGGGAAGACAACAATGAACAAGATAAGAATTCTTATCATCATGGAGTTTATATTCTTGTCGGCACCTAGGGACAATAAATGAACAAACAGATAAAGCATATAGCACACCAGATAGTTGTAAGTGATATGGAGAAAAATAAAGTAGAGAATGAGGCTAGAGATTACCAGGCAAATGGAAGTATGGGTAGATGGGTATGTGTTATTTTAAATAAGATAGATAAATGACATAGTCTGAGGAGGCCTTATTGATAAAGGGATAGTTGAGGAAATTGGTGAAGAAAGTGAAGGATAAGAACATTCAGGTTTGCTATTGCAAACCAGCCGTCCTTGAGGGGAAACATACTTGAATCTACCAGAGTAACAGTACAGAGGTGGTATGGGTGGTCCAAAGGGAACCAGAATAAAGGTGGTGAGGTGTAGTGATGGCCTGGGTGGGGACCCATAGGGATATCTGATAAGGTCTGTAGCCATTATAAGTGTTTTAGATTCTATTTTAAATAAAATGCAAAATCACTACAGTGCTTTGAACAGAGGAGTGACATGACTGGACATATATTTTAGAAGGATCACTCTGGCTATTGTGTTAGAATAAAATATAAGGGCAGGAAGGATAGAGTCCAAGAGATCAGGTAGGAGAATTTTGCAATAACCCAGGAGGGAGATTATAATAAAGAGAGGAAAGATTCGGGATATAATTTGAAGACATAGCCAACAAAATTTGCTGAGAGATTAGACATAGCTATGAGAACAAGAGGGGAGTCAAACATGAATGTAAAATATTTTACCTATGCTATTAGAAAGAGGGAAAAGGACTCAGGAGATGCAGGTGCAGGGAGGATTCTAAGATATGTTAATAACATGGATTTTAGATATGTAAATTTTGAAGTGCCTATAGACCATCAAGCAAAGATAATAAGCAACCAGGTAGCTGATGTTGAGGTTCAGGGTAGAAGGTCTACCTTGGAGATTCACCAGCCAATAGATGATACTTAAGGCCACAAGACTGACCACACTCTTTCAGGGGGAGAGTAAATAGACTGAATCCTGGGGTATGCCCACATTTAGAGGGTGGGGAGATGTATAAATCACAAGAAATTGAGAAGTAAGGGCAATGAGATGACAGGATAAGCAGGAGTATGTGGTAAGCAAGAATTTAAGTGAAGAATGTCTTTCCAGCAGGGGTAGTGGTCAGCAGTGCCCCATGTTACTGAAAAGTAAAATAGACCAAGGGCTAGGAATAACCATTGATTTTTGCTAAATGAAGGTAATGAGCAACCTCGATTGGTAGAATGACGTTCAAAAAGCCTAAATGAAATGTGTTAAAATGGTAATGGTAAACTTGGGAAGGAAAAAAACCTAACCTATCAATAGCAAAATGAGCAAAACTGAATGTAAAATAGCTCACAGAAAAAGAAATGCATGTGACAAACGAAATACAAACCATACAAAAATATGCTCAATCTTACAATAAAAATAATATAAAAAATACAATATTGAAATACCAGTTCTCATTTATTAGACTAACAAAAATGCAAAAACATTTAAAAACAAAAACTCTGATGCAAGGTTATGAAAAAATAGGTACTCTGAGACATTGTCAGAAGGGATTTAAAATGATAGATGCCTTCTGGAGAGGAATTGTACAAAATATGCATATATTGATCCTTTGACCCAATAATCCCACTTCTAAAAAACTGCCTCAAACACAACTTGGCAAAAATATGCAATGATAGATATGCAAGAGTTTATTCATTGCAGCAATACTTGAAAAAGCCAGACTAGAAACAACTGAAATGTCTATTAACATGACTATGCAGGTTTAAAAGGATATATAAAATTATATATAATAAATATATGATATATAAATATATGAATTATATTGTATATTTTAATATAATTTATTATATACAATAATATACTATATATTTACCTGTGTATATGTGTGCATGTACATATATATAGATGTGTGTGTGTATATATGTATATGCATGTGTGTGTGTGTATTTGTGTACATTTATTCTTTAAAAACAGTAACAAGAGAAGAGAAAAACAAAAACTAGAAAATAGTTACCTTAGCTGGAGGATGAAAACAGGTAACACCATAGAGGGGACAGAATTGAAGTTAAACTTATTTGAACATACGTCACATTATCATTTAATATTGAAATGATTGAGATGTCTTACATAAATTAAGAAATCAAATAAAAAAGAGGGAGAGGAAAAATTAAAAGGAAATATGTGTAGATAATAACAATCTTGGAAATTAATGGGGAAAGAATAACTTTAACCATATATCAATTTTCCATTGATTTCAAAATGTAATATTTTAACTAAACATCACTTGTACATCCCTGCTGGGATATAGTCATTGTATAAAAATGCCAAAAGAAGCTTAAACTACATTAGTGTTATTGTTAAAATCAATATTTATATTCATATTATGATTTTCAAAGCATTTATATATATTAGGATCAATAAAATAAATTTGTCAACATTATTGCAAATAAATATTTTTAGTTTAAGAGAAAAGAGATACAAGTAAAAGAATCAAATAATTTAACTGAAAAGTTTGTAATTTTAAATTTGAATTGAGAACAGTAGTATGAGCTCGTGATGTATTTTTCTCTTCCTAAAAAAAAGAAAAAAAAGAAAAAAAATTCTAGCTTCATTCACTGAAGAGCCCTAGAAGCTATGAAACATTATTAGCAATTAACACTCCTAATGCCCAGACTGTGGTCTCCAAATCCCATTTCCAATGAAGGAACCAGGTTCTTTGGAGAAAAGACTCATTATAAATCTGAGGCAAAAAATATACAAAATGAACCAAGGATTTTTTTTTAACAAACTAGACAAAAAGTAATAGGGTCATATTAAAAGGACATGAGAGCCAAATTGAAGGAGCTCTTACTAGAGAGGGAAAGGGAGGGTAATAGGGATATCAAAAACAGTAACAACTACAATAGATTGAAAACTGCCAACTCTATGAAAATCTGTGAATTCATCATATATTCAAGGGAGAGAATGCAAAGACAAAAACTGGAAACAACAAAAATACACAATCCCATTAAAGAAAATCACCTTGAAGAAAAGCTTTGTGATTGCTGGAAGAGAAGTGCGGCATAAAGAGAGATTTGTTTGTTTGTTTGTTTCAATATGGGAGAGGTGCAGCATGCTTGCATGCTGATGGAAACAATCAAATGGGGAGGGGAAAACTGATGATGCACGACAGAGTGGGAACAATTACCTGCTGAAGCAGTATCTATGAGTAGGTAAGAGGTGAGGGAATCTAGAACACAGAGGGAAGAGTAGGAGCTCTAAGTGGGAGCATGGACAATGCATCCATGGTGACAGGAATGAAGGAAGAGCACATGGCACACAGTCAGGCATTTGGTAGATGGGTTAGAAAGAATGTGGATGTTCTGTTTTGATTGCTTTAATTTTCTCAGAGAAATAGAAATGGGAAAGACAATGGAAGAAAAGGTGTTGGGGGTTTGATAAGAGTGAAGATGTGAAATAGTTGTGTGGAGAGAGTAGGAAGAGGGAGGAGATTGAGGAAATATAGTAGAATTGCCAGGCAGAAGCACAATTCCAGAGGGGATGATTGCTTGTGAGTTTGAAGAGGGATGAGGTAAAATGACTGTATACTGCCCTCCAGCCACAGTCAGCCAGTGCATATGCAGGTGTATTCACAGAGTAAGTGATGAACTGTACTTAGCCAATGTGAGGATTAACTGGGATTTAACATGTAATATAATGCATATATCAGGTGATTTTATATTTATTAATTTATCTTTTCCTTCAATGTAATTATCTGACTAGGAAATACAAAATGGTAAAAAAAAAAAAAAAAAAAAAAATAGTGTTGGTATTCCAAAAGAGGAAGTTAAAGTATCGCTGTTTGCCAGTGATATGACGGTATACCTAGAAAACTCTAAAGACTCTTCCAAAATACTCCTGGATTTGATAAATGAATTCACTAAAGTCTCAGATTATAAAACCGATGTACACAAATCAGTAGCACTGCTATACATCAACAATGAGCAAGCTGAGAATCAAATCAAGAACTCAATCCCTCTTACAATAGCTGCAAAACAAAATAAAACACCTAAGAATAATCTTAATCAAGGAGGTGAAAGATCTCTACAAGGAGAACATAGATGACACACACAAGGCATAGATGACACAAACAAATGTAAATACATCCCATGCTCATGGATTGGAAGATTCAATATTGTGAAAATGACCACACTGCCTAAAGCAATTTATACATTCAATGCAATTCCTATTAAAATACCAATATCATTTTTCATAGAATTAGAAAAAACAATCCTAAAATTCATATGACACAAAAAAAGATCCCAAATAGCCAAAGCATTCCTTAACAAAAAGAACAAATCTGGAGTCATCAAATTCCTTGACTTCAAATTACACTATAAGGCTATTGTTATGAAAAGAGCATGGTACTGGTATAAAGTAGATACATAGATCATTGGAAAAGAACAGAGCACTCAGAAATAAAGCCAAATACAACCAACTGATCTTCGACAAAAGCATACAAAAACAACTTGGGGAAAGGACACTTATTCAACAAACAGCGCTGGGAAACTGGATAGCCACATGTAGAAGAATGAAACCGGATCCTTATCTCTTACCATATACAAAAATCAACACAAGGTGGATCAAAGACTTAAATATAAGACCTGAAACCATACAAAATCTAGAAGAAAACCTAGGAAAATTTCTTCCGGACATTAGCCTAGGTAAAGAATTTATGACTAAGACAACCAAAGCAAATGCAACAAAAATAGAAATAAATGAATGGGATATAATTAAGCTAAAAAGCTTACACACAGCAAAAAAAAAAAAATCATTAAAAGAAAACCCACAAAATGAGAGAAAATATTGGCAAACTGTGCATCCAACAAAGGACTAATATCCAGAATCTACAAGGAACTCAAACAAATCAGCAAGAAAAAATCAAAAGATTCGGTCAAAAAGTGGGCAAATGAATAGACATTTCTCCGAATAAGATATATAATTGCAAGAAATTTTCATAAGATCACTTGGCTAATAAGTGAAGAAGTCAAGATACACAAAGACTAAGCTTTTAGCCCACTTCAGTGGGCTATATCAAAGAATAATACAAGGAAAAAGATCAAAGAAAGTTATCTTTCCAAATATAATATATTGTAAAGTAATAAGTATTAAAATAATATAGCATTGCTACCAAAATTGATCTGTATGACAATACAGAAAATCCAGAATTGTACTCAGTCGCAAATAATGATTACATAATAATTTCACATTAAATAAAGCAAGCTTCTCAAAACAACAAGAAAGGCTTATATTGATCTGATTGATACAATCGATCTATATACTTACAGTTCACAAATAAAGGCCAACTAGACAAAAATATTTCAATATTTTATAAGAATTGGTGAGTTATTATCTAGATTCAGTTCACTCTGCAAAATGACACAATATTAATTAATTTCTTTTCTAAATTAGTAGTAATCTAGATATCCTAAGGTAAATGGGCTGACTTTGATTTGCCCAAGTGTTGGCATATATTTTAGAATTTTTGATAGGCTTAATATAGCAGTTTTCCAGGTGTTCTTTAAAATTCCATAAACTGAGTGGCTTAAACAACAGAAATGTACTATCTCCTAGTTCTAGAGGCCAGAAGTCCAAGATCAAGGTGTCGCCTGGGTTGGTTCCTTCTGAAGGCCGTAAGGAAGCATCTGTTTCAGGCCTCTGTCCTGGGCTTCTCTCTATGACTCTTCACATTGTCTTTCTTCTATGCACATTTCTGTGTTCAAATTGCCCTTTTTATAAGGACACCAGTTATATTGGATTAGGTCCAACTTGATGAACTTATTTTAAGTTTATTACCTCTATAAAGACCCTATCTCCAAATAAGGTTACGTTCTGGGGTGCTGAGGGTTAGAATGCTAACGTCTTTTTTTGAGGGGCGATCACAATTCATAACACTTAATATGTGAGTTTAAACCAAAGTAGCCACAGAACCTTTCAAAAGCTTTTCTTTTGGCCTCATTAATGTTTTCTAAAGCAGGTTCTATTTAATTAATCATGTATAGCTAATTATTCTTTTAGAATTAGTTGAGGTAGACTTAAAACCCCAGCCCAACATTCTTCTGAGTGACATCAAAGAGTCTCTCACTCATTTTGTATGGAGACAGATCTTATCAAGATGAACAAAACACATTTCTTGGAACTAGTCCAATATTTCTGCAGTTGTATAAGAACAGCCTTCATGTTTTGAAAATTCCAATGCATGAAACAAGCACAGCAATCATATATGCGGCACACTCCTTCACAACAACATGGAAATCACAACGGGGAAACAACCACTTTGCATGCAAGGCAGAAGGAAATGGGTTGAGGAAGCAGAAATTGGGTGTGGACAAGAATCGGTAGAAATATGAAGGGAAGGTGGAATCTCTGTCCTGTAATCCCAAGTGTCTGGTCTCACAGTCTGTATCAGTCTGTTCTCACGGTGCTATAAAAGACTGCCCAAGACTGGGTAATTTATAAGGGAAAAGGTCTAATTGACTCACAGTTCCGCATGGCTAGGGAGGCCTCAGGAAACTTACAATCATGGTGGAAGGGGAAGCAAACCCGTCTTTCTTCACAAGTCAGCAGGAAGGAGAAGTGCCAAGAAAAAGGGGGGAAACTCCCTTATAAAATTATCAGATCTCATGAGAACTAACTCACTATCAAGAGAACAGGATGGGGGAAACTATCCCCATGATTCAATTATCTCCTCCTTGTCCCTCCCATGACTTGTGGGGATTATGGGAACTACAGTTCAAGATGAGGTTTGGGTTGGGACACAGCCAAACCGTATCACAGTCCAAGAGGCAATTTTGCCCCACCCCAAAGACCAAATAACACAACTCCTCACACTACTCAGTGGATTGTCTACCACAACTTTAAAAACCTCCCTATGGTCAGCAAAAACATTCATCTCTTTATCACCCATCACAGAATCAGGAGCTCATTAGTTTTAACCTTCAGTCCAGAATTGTACTCAATCACAAATAATGATAACATTTAATCATTAATTATTAATGATTATTAATAATTATGTACTCCTTAATTATTAATGATTGATAATTATCCCTTTCCATGCATCTCCACTATTGTCATATTTATCCATCATCTCCTGTCTAGTCTACTACATATACTCCTGTCTATGACTTCACAATAGTCTCAGGCTAATCTATTTTTCACAGAGCAGCCACACACTTGTTTGAAAGGCTTCAAGGAGCTTTTCAGTAAAATCCATTGTACTCACCAGAACCTGCATCATCTGGCCTTGTTTTCCCTTCATTTTATCCTACTCTTCCTCTGACCTCTGGATTCAGTGTCCCTGTTCTCCCTTTGGTCTCTTGCATATTCCAAATAGTTTCTGGTCCCAGGGTCTTCACACACTCTTTTCCCTCTTTCTTGAAACTGAGCTAACATCTGCCAGTATTCTCCTATACAATGGTATTGGTTGTGAAAACAGTGAAATACCTCTCCATCCCATTTATAAGTAAATGCAATGCCATGTTCCTACATGACCCCACATACATTCATTTTGCCCATTTCCAAGGATCCCCTAGACCTCCACAACTACTGAGCAACTAAAGGATTAATGCCTCACCCTGCGAAAGGCATGTAGAACTCTGAGTCAGTCAGGGTTCAACCAGAGAAATAAAATCTTCAGAAGATATATATTATAGGATTCATTGCAAAAAATTGTTTTTCACAGTTGCTGGGGCTGGCAAGGCAAGTGAGAAATCTGTAGGGCAGTAAGGAGAGGCTGGATGTCTCAGGTTTCAGCTGAAGTGGTAATTCACAGCAGAATTTCTTCTCTATGCTGTTCTTCCCCTTAACTTTTAAGGTCTTTCAACTGATTGAATAAGGTACATCAAGAGTAACTAAAATAATCTCCTTCACTTAAAGCCAACTGGTTATGAACATGAGTCACATCTACAAAATACCTTCACAGCAATACCTAGATTAGTGTTTGAATAATTGGGGTTTGTAGCCTACCTAAGTTGACAAATGAAACTGATCACAACAGACATTGTTCCAGCACAGCAGCTGCCAGTTGTCCACCTTATTAGTAGTTCAGTATTTTTTAATATCACCCCTTCCTGGAACCCCTCCCCGATCTTGCTCTTCAGAGAGTGGGCTCCATTTTTCTTCCCATCCTTCAGGACCCCACTTAAATGTCACATTCTCACAGGGAGCTTTCTTCACTACCCTCTCTGAGTCAGTCCCTCCTCGGTCAGTCTCCATCACTGACCCCACTTCTTCCTCTTCACTGCACTTGCCACAAGTTGTTATTTACATGATAAATTTTTCTGTTTACTAGTTTTGTCTGTCTTCTCCACAGAACTGTGTGTCCCATGAGCATTGAGGCTTTTATTTGTACAGTACTTACTTACTGAGTAAGTACTGAGACTTAACTACCGTGGCTGACACATAGTACCAGCTCAATTAATATTTGTCAAAGGAGTGAATGTCATCAGGTTACTATCATTTTACAAAGTGCTGTGCTCTTACACATTCCCTACTGTTGTTGTCCGGAAGCCTTCCATCTTCAGAATCCCAGTTAATCAGAAGTCATCATTCTGGCAAAAGCAGAGATTCAATACAGACACATTGAAGGATCATTGCTTTTAGAAGAAATCACTTAGACATGGGTGATCTTACCTCAGATCCATAATGTGGGTTTCATATTTTTATTCATATATCCAGCCCTCAGTCTTGTCTCTGAAGCCTAAACCATGCCAGCTCTCACTGAGGTAAGGGGCATTTGTTGCCATTGTCGAATATGTTAAATGCTTGCCAAAAAGAATAGGCACAACTTATGAACAGTTGTTGAGGAGATGGTTGTCCTTCTAACAAGGCCCTGGAGCAGAACCATGATCAAATAAAAGGCACAAGTGTAGAATCTCACAAATTGGAAAGAGTTCCCAAAGCTCACCCCTTACCACTACATCTAACCAGATCCCCATTCCCACACTCTCCACTACCTCCAATCTTTCTCCTCTCTTCTGACTCGATGGCATGTTTAAGAAATATCTACCCTTAGTTTTCTGGTTCTGTGCCTGAGGTATTGGGCAGCAATGTCTGCTTGGTATCAGTGGACTTCTTTATACACTGAACAAGGGTTTTATCATAGTTTTTAATGAAATAGATATTCCCCCCCACCCCCCACTTTCTTGCTAACAAATACAGACCTTCTGAGTCACCAGTGAAAAAGCCTTTAGGGGACTTGTGCATTTAAGAGTCTTTGCATTATTCTTGCTTCCCAGGATAAACTAAGGAGGTTATTAGACACTGTGGTAAAAGAGCTTTATATATTGGGGTAAAAAGGGACAATTTCAAAAAGAGATAAAACAATTTCTGTCCACAGCAGAATTGCACAGCTCTATTGACGACATAATGATGACCCTAGATCGAGAAGAGTACAGTGTGGTTCAGAGTGATGCACTAGGTCTAGGTTACCTGAAACAAGCCATCAAGCAATAATACAAAAACAAAATTTTCTCCATACTGTTATTTTTTGCCAGTCATCCTTCCTTATCTGTTTACTCTGCTATGAGAATATGAAATATTATAATACAGTATGGCCAAAGTCAATTACAAGAATTAACTTTAGCTTCTCTGTTTAGGTTTAAACAAAGTGTATTTGGGGAGCCCATAAAAATATTCCATGAAAGCAAGCAACACACCCACAACTCACAGAATGTTGCATCTACCGTGATATATAGACACTTGCCTGAGGCAAAATTGTGAAGTAAGGCCCCATGAAGTGGCTCATGCCTGCAATCCCAGAACTTTGAGAGGCCGAGGCAGGAGGATCACTTGAACCTAGGAGTTCAAGGCCAGCCTGGATAACATAGTGAGACCTCATTTCCACACAAAATAAAAAAAATTAGCCAGGTGTGGCAGTGCACACCTGTAGTCCCAGCTGCTCAGGAGGCTGAGGTGGAGGACCACTTGAGCCCAGGAGGTCAAGGCTGCAGTGAGCTATGATCACTCCACTGCACTCCAGCCTAGGTGACAGAACAAGACCCTGTCTCTAGAAAAAAAAATATATATATAAATATATATATATATATATATATATATATATGAAGTAGGTAAAGGTTGAATTTAAGGTCTCTAGTCCATACATGGACTGTTTCTTCACTTTCAAGCACTTATGTCTTCCCCTCAGGTACAAAGGACTCCTTCACAATTATTTCAATTATTTTTTGCTTTCTGAATTACTATAACATGATGGGCTTCTTGTCATGCCAGCTTGTCCTGTTATATTTCTTTATATATTAATTTATTTGTTCCCAAATTAAATGATAAACTCCTGGAGGACATGGCATTATTTTTTATGTCTTTATTTCTTCACACCACTTCGCACAAATATTTTGCCACTACCTAGTGGACTAATAATGAAGTTGTGGCAGAGATTACGAAGTTGTTCACCGAGATTTTTGTTCTCTTCTTTTTAGGCACAGAGCTAGATGGGATTTCCTAGCCTCTTCTGCAGGGAAATGAAGGCTACTGACTGACTGTGCCACTTCCAGGCTTATTCTGCATAAGCCTTTCCAGTTTCTCTCTCTCTGCCTCTCTTCTCTTCTTCTGATAAAGATGAATCCTTATGGATTGGCAAAGCCAAATGATGAAAGGTGCTTAGGTCCTGAAATCACCTTGTTGAGGAAGCTGTCCACAGATCAGGAACACCTGTGTTGGACTATCAGCAAGAAATAAACATCAATTGTATTTAAGCCAACACACATTCATGGGTCTACTTGTTATAGCAGCTTGCGGTAATCTAGTGCTACTAGTAATTGAACTGGGCTTAATCCTTGGCTTACTACGATGACTAAACTATGTGATTTATACAATTACTTAATTTCTCTGAGACTCAGCTTCCTCATCTGTAAAATTTGGATAATGATAGCAACTATCTCTATCAGTTTGTTGTGAGAATTAAATAAGTGCATGTAATCACTCAAAAACAGTGTCTGATATCTGATGGGCATTCAGTGAATATCAGTTCAGTATCACTCATGTGTGTGCTTAGGATTAGTTCTTGACACAAAGAAGCTATAAGAGAGTCCAGAAAAATGGCATCCAAATTTATTTTTATTTTCCAACTGCAACAATATAGTAGAAGTTCCTTCGAGATGGGAAATACGCTTATGGGTAGGGATAGTAGTCAGCAGGAGGTGTTGGGAAAGGTGAGACAAGTTAAACAAGATTACAGTAGAATATTCAAAAATATTATTTGAATTCTTAGAACTTCCCTCCTGGCAGATATTTGAGACTTAGGTTAGCGTATGTAAGAACTTCACACTAGGCCAGACTGTGTCTAAACAGATTATTAGAAATAGACAATTATGCTGTTACTTAGGTCAAATGTACCATCCTCTCTATGCTGGGATATTCAGTACTTAGAGAGTTAGTCTGATTCCCATTGAATATTAGCGATTAAATGCCCAGTTGTTCACCTAATCACTGGTTGCAAATATGGCAAAGCTGGAAGACATTGACAATTGCTTGATTTGTTCAAGCTGAATTTAGATGAAGAAATAAAGTAGTCATTATCTCTACTGTTGGGTTCCATATTCTTCAGTTTATAATACCCAGCAGGCCCTCATGCAGCACACAATAAGAAATTTAATAAGGTAAAATTTAATTAGGCAAATATTATAGGGTGAACAAATTTTTGACATCTGCTTTTGGACAATTTTATGCTGCTTGAATTAATATATTCATTCCTATTTTAGTAACATTCTACCTTCATTGTAAAAGTTTGAACATATACTTTATTATCATCTCATAAATTGATTCGTTTTATTTTCAGGAGAATTAACATTTTTTAAATGAAGGGGTTGGTGTGGGAGGGTAGGAGTCTGCAGAAATGTGTCCTAAGATGCAGATGGTATATCTGATAAACTTAACAATGATTGGAAATCATGCTATCTCCTGCTGCCATTTTCTATCAAGAAGATAACAGAGATTAAGCATTATTTAATTTTTAATGTAAGGAAAAAGGCCAGCTTTCAAAATCTATTCTCCAAATCTGGAAACACGGCAAGAAAATATTTTTTAAATTCTTCAAATGTAGATGAATGTTTATTGCAGTATTGGTTGTATTTGCAACAATAAAAATAAATCAAAACAAAAAATAACCACCCAATATGCATCAGTAGGGAAATGGTTACATAAATTATGCACACGCACACAGTGGGATAATATTCAGCTTTTGAAAAAAAAAATCTTTTTGAGATTGATCTGTATGTGGTTACTGGGAGAAATAGCCAAGATACCTTGTTAAATGAAAAAAAAGTTGCAGAGTTATGTGTATATTATAATTCCATATTTATAAAAATAACAATTCAGACAAAAACAAAACAAACTCCCTATATTTGTGAACATTTGTAGAAAAAAATTATGGAAAAAGAAATACAAAACCTTTCATATTGATTACTCAGGGGCATGGGTCAGCAGGGATTGTGAGTGGAGTGTGTTCACTTTCTGCTGCTCCCTGTTTTGTTTGACAGGTACAATAGGAAGGCATTGCCAGCCCACCAACTGTGGATCAAAAATATTGAGGGGGAAAAAAGCATTAAAAGTAAAAATACAACAATAAAAATAATACAAATAAAAAATACAGTATAATAATCATTTACATTGTATTAGATATTACAAGTAATCTAGAGAGAATTTAAAGTATATGGGAGGATGTTAATAGGTTATATGCAAACACTACCTCATTTTATTTTATTTTTTATTTTATTGTTTTTTTTGAGACAGAGTCTCACTCTGTCGCCCAGGCTGGAGTGCGGTGGCGCGATTTCGGCTCACTGCAAGCTCCGCCTCCCGGGTTCATGCCATTTTCCTGCCTCAGGCTCCCGAGTAGCTGGGACTACAGGCGCCTGCCACCACATCCGGCTAATTTTTTGTATTTTTAGTAGAGACGGGGTTTCATCGAAATACTACCTCATTTTATATAAGGGACTTAAGCATCTGGGGGTTTTGGTATCTTCAGGGGATCCTGAAACCAATCCCTCTAGGACACCAAAGGACGATAATATTACAATTGCAATTTTGAATAATACATACTTTTTTTTTTTTGCTCTGTCACCCAGGCTGGAGTGCAGTGGTGCAATGTGGACTCACTGCAATCTCTGCCTCCCGGGTTCCAGCAATTATCTGCCTGAGGCTCCCAAGTAGCTGGGATTACAGGCACCCGCCACCACTCCTGGCTAATTTTTTTGTATTTTTAGTAGAGACAGGGTTTCACCATCTTGGCCAGGCTGATCTTGAACTCCTGACCTCAGGATCCACCCATCTTTAAAGTCTTTAAATATGGAAGGTATTCTTGACATGTGAAAGGACATGAGTAACCACAGAAACAGGTATTTTTATACTTCCTAGGATTTCACAAAGCTTCAGTACTGTATCTTATGTCTCACTGCCCTGAATTTACAAAATTTTCATGTAACTCACATTCTATCAGAAATAAGCAATGCTAGAAATGATCCTGGAAGCCACAGACACATTCCTTTCAAAAGTAATGTGAAATAGTATATTGCAAATTGGAAATATAAAAACAGTTAAAAACAAGTTCATCTTAAAAAACGGAAAATAAACTTTTTGGTTATTACTAAGAAAAGGGACTCCACATTCCATTAATTGAAAAGAAAGAAGAAAGGAAAGAAAGGAGGGAGGAAGGAAGAAAATGAATCAGGGTAGTTTGGTATTTCTACTGCTGGGGGTTATGGGAGGTTGTAAGATATTAGGTCAAAAGTAGAAGAGAGGCAGATGAGGTGGCAGCAGTGGAGAGTTCCAGAGCATCCACCCACACTACATAGAGTGTAGAGGGAGGATGTTGGATTAAGGATTTGAGGATTTCTTGTTTCCCATTCCCTTCTCCCCTCACCAAAGTATAATAAATGTAATTGGTATTAGGGCTATAGAAATGCAATGGTCCTGCAATTGGGTTAGTGCTTCTTCCCATTCATTATAGATGTGGTCACAGGCCAGGGGCATTGTACATGTGCAAATAGTACACCATCAGCTGGAATGGAAAATTACAACCAGCCATATAAAATCCCAGGCACCCAGTGAGGTCTTGAAGTGACTGTGGATGTCTCACTGATGGCATTCCTCATCTAATCACCCCAAATTTATGAGCAGCCACCAATTGAAACTAGGTGCATACTACGGAACTCCCCCACACCGCAGTGAGAAATGGAACACAGCCTCGATTAAGGAGTAAAATGTAAGTTTGCCAGAAATTGAGCAGCAGGGAGGGGTGGTAGGAGTAAATCACAAAAAGAAGGGGTAGTGGTCCTGCCTATTCAAAACAGCCTGGAAAGTAAGAGAGAATGTTAAATATGCATGATTTAAATTTGGGGAATGGTCTTAAGGAAGCCGATATTTCAGAAAGAAAGTAATGTGATTAAATAAATCCATAAGGATTGTGATGTGAGCTCTGCATTTTGGATTGTTTGAAGGCAAAACACATTTTAAGTCAGGCTAGGGAGAAGACTGTTAGACCAAACCTAAGAGGTCAATAATTTGTATTAACCTTTATATCTTGGTAAAGGAGAGATGGCTATATAAAGCTAAGAAAAACGAGGGCTTTCAGAATAACAGGTTGGCAAGAAATCATGCCCTGTGGGAGTTTTAGATCCAAATCTCGGGTAAAATCCAACCTTTTGTTTTGAAACAATGCTCTATTCTCAAGTTCTTCTAAGGATAACACTGCCTCTGGGATGGGCTTGACATCTCACAAAGTGAGCCCAAAAAAGTCTTCCCTGGAGTCACACAGAGTAAGAATCTGACCCATCAATTTTCTGGGACTTCATTTTGACAACACAGCCTGAGTGCAGAAGCCAGGGGCCCTGTGGCCCAGACAGCCCAATCTGCAGGAAGGCTGGATTCCACCAGAGCATTGGCCAGAGACTCCAGTGACCCTGTCCTCTTCCTCTCCAGTTCACCGAAGTGAAGCCTTTTATGAATGACTGGAAGAGAGGTCACTATTTTGACTAAAGTATTTGTTTAATGTTTCCTAATCCCATGTTCATCTTTTATTTGTCCTTTTTGTATTTCTGTTTTGATTGCTCATTCTTATAAACAATAGCATACAATTGTTTTAAGTTGTCTATTTAGGTCCCAATGTAGATGGGGAAAATAATAATTAAAAAAATAAAAATGATTGTTAAAAACAATGATACAAAAATAATGCCCATATTGTTCCATGTTAACTAATGTTTTGTATTTAAATTCTAAAGGATGGGGTATAAACATTTATCAAAGGGTCCACTTTGAAGCAGGAGGAAATGTAGGCAAACAAATATTAAGCTGAGATGTAAGACTCAGTAAGTATGACTATCAGGCCACATATCAGGCCAAAGAACATTCTCCACTTTATCCTTCTTTCATAATTTCTCACCTAACGTTCTTGTTAATTCTTCTTAACACAAAACTATTTTGAACTGATGTTGTTACCAAACAGGAAGTTAAGGTTAAAGAGAATCTTTCTTTCTTTTTCTCTTTCTTTCTTTTTGCATTTCTTTCTTCTTCTCTCTCTCTGTCTCTCTTTCTCTCTCCCTCTCTTCCTTCCTTCCTTCTTCCTTCCCCCTCACTCTCTCCCTCCCTTTCTCTCTTTTTTTTTTTTTTTTTTTTTATTGAAACAAGGTCCTGCACAGGCTGGAGAGCAGTGTCAGGATCATAGCTCACTGCAGCCTCAAACTCCTGGGCTCCAGTGATCTTCCTACCATAGCCTTCTGAGTAGCTGGGACTTACAGGCATGCACCACTGCACATGCCAATTTAAAAAATTTTGTTTTGTAGAGGTAGTGTCTTGCTGTGTTGCCCAGGGCTGGTCTTAAACTCCTGGCCTCAAGTGATTCTCTTGCCTTGGCCTACCAAAGTACTGGGATTGCAATGTGATCCAGCCAGAGATCTATTTTAAAACACTAAATCTACAAATTTGAAAATATTAAAAACATCTAACAGCAGTTAAACCAAAGGTTATAAATAGTTTTAGCACTAGAAAAACTTGGAGAATTCACTTAATTACTTCCCTCTGCAAATGTAAGTGATCTGACCAATATCTCACAGATAGAGAAGATCTAAAACTAAGACTTATTCTCCCAAGTTTTAAGCTAATATTCTTTCTACTTATCTGTATGTTATCAAGGAAAGTTATTCAACCTTTTCATGCCTCAGTTTCCTCAACTATAAAACGGATATCATATTAATATCTAATTCATAGGGCTATTGTGAGAATTAAATATATTAATCTTTTTAAAGTGCAAAGGAGAGTACCTGGCACATGGTAAATACTCTGTAAATATTAGCTATTATTATTTACTACACTGCCTTTCGATTAATTTACTACTTAAAAAGCCTTTTAAATTAATGTTTTTGGCTGGGTGCAGTGGCTCATGCCTGTAATCCCAACACTTTGGGAGGTCGAGGTGGGCGGATCACTTGAGGTCAGGAGTTTGAGACCAGCCTGGACAACATGGTGAAACCCCATCTCTATTAAAAATACAAAAATTAACCAGCATGGTGGTGCATGCCTGTAATCCCACCACCCCAGAGGCTGAGGCGGACGAATCGCTTGAACCCAGGAGGCAGAGTTTGCAGTGAGCTGAGATGGCACTACTGTACTCCAGCCTGGGTCACACAGTGAGACTCCGTCTCAAAAATAAATAAATAAATAAATAAATAAATAAATAAATAAATAATTTTATTATTTAACTACTGGAAATGTAGAATTAGGCAGTAGTAAACCTTGGATAGGAATTAGGAATTTTTTCTTGTTTCTTTTCTTTTCCTATTCCCAAAAATGATTCTGCAGACTGTCTTCCCTCTTTACCTCCACATTACTTCTTAATCAACTAAGTTTGCAGTGATGAAGTAGACAGGATATATAAAAGAAGAAATACAATTTATCCTCCTGTCTCAAATTAGACATAGAGCCCAGGGTGTGACATCCACTGCCATTGTAATTATCATGACAAACTCATCAGGAATAAATTGAACTGACAAACTGAACTAGGGAAAAATACATGTTCCTAATACAAGACCTTCTCAAGAAGTCTTATCTAATTCCACCCAACAGAATTAACTGCTTTCTGTTCCATGTGCCAGTATAACTTTGTTTATACTTACTTTTGGAATGAATCACATCAAGCTCCTGCATCGTTCTCTGACTGCACTGCATTGTAAACCATGGACAGCAAAGTCTGTGTCTTACTCATCTTCGTTTCCAGAATCCAGAATACCTTACAGCAGTTAAAGGTGCTCACTAAGTATTTGATGAATCCAGTTCACAGAAAGCACTTAGAAATAAGTAATAATATACGCTCTTTAAAAATACCATCATTTATTGAGCACATATCATATCAGGGATCCTAAACTCTGCTAAATCCATCGTGATCATGTGAAAATGCTGTCATTATTTTCATTTTGGAGATGAGAAAAATTGAGGTACAGATTGTAAATCCCAGTGCTATCTGATATTGCTTCCATTAAGCACTCCTTATTTTTATTATTTAATCACATATAATCCCTTCTGAAACAGGTTCTGACTTTAGGAATGCACTCTCTTTAGGACAGTCATTTGGTAATATCTTAACCCTTAGTGTCTTATATGAATAACACCAACATTAAGAAGATTGCCAATATCGTCTTCTATGGGCGAATATTGAAAACCCCACCATAATTTCCCACTGTAAAGTTCTTGTGAACAGACATGACTCTTGGGATTGGTCATTGTTTGTTGCTGTCATTGACCTGTCTGTTCATCTGTTATGATACACCTTATGTAGGCTATCACAACATTGTCCATACCGGTAGAACTCGTCTGTATGCTCATGAGATTGGCCTCCAAGTACTTCTCTTCAGAACTGGAAGTTGAACCAGCTCTTTTCCAGCTAGAACTCCAACCAGTCCTGCAGGCAATGTGATGCATTAGTATCTGAGACGAGTCTGTTAAATTCCACTGTGACCTTTCAAAGGCTATAATTTGGAAAAGCGTACTGAGTCTTTTGAATATGCTGCTTCCCCCGGTTTTTTCAATCATATCGTTTGCTTTTGATTCCTTTTCTTCAAATCTGTTAGCCATTGTGTAACCTTCTGTTTCATTATCCTTTGCAGAGTTTCTGCAATATCTGACTTTTATAGCTTTCTCACAGTAAGAAGAATGGTGCCCATTTTAGTTATGAGTGTGTTGGGAGCTAGCAAAGCCAATAAATTACCTGCATATTAATTAATAAATCAAAGTAGAGAGTATAGTAACAGAATAAGTGTTTTAAAAATGATTTAGTCTGCTAAATGAATGTTACCAACTAGCACATCCAAATACAACTTCTTTTCCTCTGAATCCTTGGTTACCCATGGACAAGTAGATGAATGTTGAGAAATGTCGAAAGTTAAAAAGAAGCTCTTTTAAACAAAGAAAGCCTGAAGCATCTCCTATTTTCAGGGTAGAGCCAGTGTGAAATGTAAATAATCATGCCAAGAGAGCAATGGAAGATGCCCTGGGGGAGAATGTAAGAGGATAGCCATTGAAAGCAACAGAGAAAATATAAGGCATTCAGTAGAAAACGCAGCACACACCCCTTCAAACTAAAGGCAGTGTCTGAGTGCACAAATGCGGAGCAGCTGGACAAGTGTCCAGAATCCTACACCCCCCTCCCCTTCAGGGAAGGCCAGATCCAGACATTAACACTCACAGCAGAGGAAGAGAACCTGGCCGATCCCACTCTTCTTTTTCAGTGGGCTTGTTCAGCTCCATTTATCTGGAGATACCATATTCTCACAGGAACTTGTCTCATGCTGTGAGCCTTTCTGTGTTAGGGCTATGACATATTGATTTGCAGCATAATTATATGGCCTGTTGAGTGACTACCAGAGAATCTAGCAGGTGCTTCCCTGTGGATCATCGTTCCCGAGGAGACTGTTTTCACAGATCTTCAAATCCCAGGGGTCTAAGAACATAACATTGGCCAGGCGCAGTAGATCATGCCTGTAATCCCAGCACTCTGGAAGGCTGAGGCGGGCAGATCATGAGGTCAGGAGATCAAGACCATTCTGGCCAACAAGGTGAAACCCCATCTCTACTAAAAATACAAAAATTAGTTGGGCGTGGTGGCATGTGTCTGTAATTCCAGCTACTCGAGAGGCTGAGGCAGGAGAATCTCTTGAATCAGGGAGTTGGAGCTTGCAGTGAGCCAAGATCACACCCCTGCACTGCATCCTGGGTTACAGAGCAAGACTCCATCTCAACAACAAAAAACAAACAAAACAAACAAACAAACAAAAAAACATAACACTGAAGAGGCTTTCCAAGGAAAAAGCATCAAAGACATTTCCTCTTCCTTGTCTTCCTCTTCTCATAAGTGTATATCATGTCTAGGTTTAACTTAGGGAAAGGAACAAATAAAGGAAGGGAGGAAACAGAAAAAATATGGTCAGAGAGTCCTAAACTACAAAAGCACTCTCATTCAGATGGCAGCAATAAAGCAATGTTCTGGGAGCTAATAAAACACATCTGGCCTTGGTCATTTTTAATCTGCCATAAATCTCTAAAGATCAACTAGAAAGGTTTTTTCCCTTCAAATTCCTATAGACTTAGATATCACAGTTTACCAAATCTTGGAAGTGTGAGATCTGTGAAGGCCCCAAAGGTGTAGGCAAGGCCAAAGGAAGCAAAGTCAGGTCTTGGATTCTAATTGCCACATGGTAGTTCCACAATTTTTAATTGGCTGATCGCTAGATGGCTGTCAGTATCTTCATCTGTAAAAATGGAGGTGGCAAATGCATTCTATGGGTGTGAAGAGGAGATACAATTTGTTGCAGCATAAACAAGAATTATATAAATAATGCATTTGAATAGGTGCACATCCAGACAATGAAAGGCAGCTCTGGCGAGTCCTGTAAAAATGTCCTGATTGCTTTTCCAACTGTGAGGACTTTTAGCATCTAAAGTTCAGGAGGATAATGAACTAGACTGCTCACAGCTGGGATGTGTGCGTGTGCCTATTGTTATGACTATACACAACGCTGAGAGCTCTGTGAGTTTTTGTTCAGACAGATAATTTAAATCACACCATTATGGTTTCCTTTCAACTTGACCATAAACTTCTTCCAGCCCTTCGTGGGGCTGCTGCTTGCACTGTCTACACCCAGTCTTTCACTCCAGTCCACTCTCAGGCAAAGGCTGAATAACTTAGCAGTTTTATAAGAGCAAGGCCCTTCATTTCATTTTTGCACTTAATTTTTATTTCACTTTTAGAATCAAAGATATTGTTGCATTCATTTTAATCCTGTTCGGATGTGCACACTCTTCAACTCCATCAGTGCACACACACATGCCCCACCCAGTCTCGAAAGTGCATACTGTCTCAGAGGTGCCTTTTCTCGAGATGGGGTAGGATATTAAGAAGCAGGTTAGAACATCATGACGCATGGAACATTTTTATCCTAAGGTGCCTGCTCTTGACATATTCAGACCTAATCTATTTCAGTAACTTCATGGTATGCAGGAGCAGTTAAGTTCCAGAGTGACAGATGTCATATGATTGCTTAAAGAGATAATTGATTTTAAATAGGTGGCCACTTTTTTATTTTTGGTAGCACTGAGTTGGCTTCTCTTAAAACATCCAGATAATACTTGGTGAGCATCACAAGGAGCTGAGAGGTCTGTACTAGTATCGGCTCCATTGCTTGAAAAGGACTCATTAGAAATAGAAATGTGGGGGAGTGCCTCCTTATCTTCACTGTCCCTGAGCTGTCCTGCCCAGCAGGTGCCACCTCCTACTCAATTGCAAACAAGGAGCTCACAATAGTTCTCCAGCAGCAACTCTGTTGTCATAATCACCAAGAGATCATTGGAGCCCAGCAGCCCAAATGCCATTCTAAATTTGTAAAATGCTCAGGTATACATTAGGTGGAGGTGATCCTGCAAAACTCAGCGCACAGGCTCTGCAAACATGGGATGGGGGAAGCTCCAGATGTAACTCATAAAAATTGGCTGTGCAGAATCCCTCAAGGATGATGAGAACCGCATTGATATAATCGGTTGGGAGAGAGACAGGGTAATGATCCTGAGCAGATTTATCCATTCTCTTGATTAATCAGCTCACAAGGCTGTTATATTCTTCATAATATCCCTAGACCCACGCATCACTCCTCTTTGTCTTTCATAAACTGTTAGTTTTTGCTGTGTTTTAATACACTGTTTTAAAACTGATTCGGCTACCTTATAGAGTCAGATACTACCAACCAGTGTCACAGCCAAGCTTCTTAAACATGAATGTGTGCGTTTACTTAAAATTATTCAGAGTTCCATAAAGCGGGATGAAAACAACCAGAGTATGTGTGAGGAGTTGTTTTGGTAACTTGTTTACTCTGTCACTATGACAAATTTTGCCATTTGGCCATTTTAGGGGCTTTTATTCTCTGTGCAAAACTAACCAGCCAACTACCTTACTGTATTTTCTTGATTTATGGGGATATTTTGTCAATATTTTAATAATTTTGAAATCAGGGCTGGGCGTGGTGGCTCATGCCTGTAATCCCAGCACTTTGGGAGACCAAGGTGGACGGATCACGAGGTCAGGAAATCGAGACCACCCTGGCTAACATGGTAAAATCCCATCTCTACTAAAAATACAAAAAATTAGCCAGGCATGGTGGCAGGCGCCTGTAGTCCCAGCTACTCGGGAGGCTGAGGTGGGAGAATGGTGTGAACCCGGGAGGTGGAGCTTGCAGTGAGCTGAGATTATGCCACTGCACTCCAGCCTGGGCGACAGAGCGAGACTCCGTCTCAAAAAAAAAAAAAAAGAAAAGAAATCAAGTGTTTATTATATAATTAAATAAAAAGCAATTTGTCAGCTCCAAAACCGTAAGTTATGCTTTGTGGTAACTGCCTGAATACATGCAAATTTAACTGTGTATAAAGGTATCAGACCATGTATTATCACCTCTATTGAGATATTTGTAATTGCAGTACCACCTGTGGTTGAATTTTAATCAAAACTGTGATTCCCTAATTGCCATTTGAAATCCTTTAAAATTTAGTATAGTCTAGCAGAAAAATGAGAAGTTATTAAGCACATTAGGTTGTCATCTGCCAGGCGGTGTGAAAACAAGTAGTGGAAACCACCAGTCACTCAAAATAGAGCACAGAATTTCCAAAGCTTGGCAAGGGTGATAGGACCCATTCAAATGCTGGTTAGGATTATCATCGAGGGATTTTTCAATGCCAGTGGTTTCTGACTGAAGTTAAAGAGAAGCTGTTTAAAATACCAGAATTGTATGTCAGTTAAACAACGCCAACCAACCAACAAGTTCAAAAAAATGGGAAAAGCGAGTAAAAACACATGTAGCCAAATGTTCATAGTTAAATTCTAATGAGGCTAAGAACTTCAAGATTGTGAACACAGGTTATAGTAAGTATAGAGTAAGTTTTAAAAGTGTCTTAA
Source organism: Pongo pygmaeus (assembly GCF_028885625.2). NCBI lineage: Eukaryota > Metazoa > Chordata > Mammalia > Primates > Hominidae > Pongo > Pongo pygmaeus. The sequence goes on from NC_072377.2 coordinate 63,678,610, forward strand.
AATTAATGATATATCTTAAAGTCCTATAAATAAGAATACGAGAATGGAGTGAGAGTTCATTCATAACACCTTGTTTGATAATGGTGGTGAAAATGATAAGATTATAATCTCACTTTTAGTTTGGCATCCAAGATGAGCTGCTAATGTATTCTTTAGGGCAGGAACGAGAATATACTTCTTCTGCTCCATATTTCATCTTTCTACATACATCTCAGTTGAGCTAACTGATCTCAAATTCTAGTAAAGATCCTTCATAGAGTTTCAGTGATGGCCCAGGGTTTGGTTAAGTAAGCAGAAGAAAATAAGGGCATCCTACATGTCCCATTCTTCTGTTGTCCTGAGTCTTTGACCAAACAACTAGAACAATTCATAGGCATAGATTTTGTTTTTTAAAAAAATAAGTTATGCCTTTGTGGAGGAGAATATGTGATCCTCTGCCACCCCTCCCATTTAAAATGCATATCTGAATGACTGACCTATGTCTCCCAGCCCATTTGCTCATACATGGGGAAATCTACAGTCTCAATTTTCCAGGGGCTGTCCCAGAATGTGTCTGTTTCCAGGTGTCTATTCTATTTTGGCATTTTCTCAGACAAAAGCTTCCCTGATTGAATAATGAATAATATGATGACTCTATTCATACATAATATCTAAGTAAACTAAATAATTTCTAAAAATTAATCTTCAGCAGACACATGCCAATTCACTCAAATTCCTTATGTGGAGTCAACCAATTGCCCAGAGAAAATCTTAGATACAAATCTTACATATCAACATTGCTTTCAAAGCAAAGGACATAAATACAAAACGCTTAAATATTTCCAAAGCTTGGTCAAACTTTTGGTGATGAAATGCATACTTAGTTGCATGTTGTATGGAATTCAATTTAGTAGACAAGGTCAATTTCCATGAATCATTATCCAGATGCTCATTTCTTACAGCACTCAAAGGGTTCAGCCTTAACCTGACTGGGTGTGTATAAGACCAAGAACGCAAAGCAAGCCGGGATACCGAAGGTGGTGTAATCCAGCCTCACTCACTCCTTTAGATGATGCATGCATTGTTGAAAAAAGGCAACAATAGAGTGCAAATCTGTCATGTTCCTGCCTAAGGACACTAAATAAACAGCAATCGCAAGGCCCCAATACTGCTATTCCTTATAAAGAGGATATGCCTTATTCTACATAGAACTATTAAAACAAAACACTCTCCTATCAACAGGAATATCAGCAAGGTATCTTGTTGTACACGAATCCATTTCTAAACAGAAACACTTATCTGGAGCAACTAGTGTTGCTCTAATCTAGATTACTCTGTACAGAAGAGAGGAAGAGAAGAGCAAAGGCCTCACATTGTTCCAGGGATTTCATTTATCTCAGTGATATCATCACTTCACTGGCAATCATTTCTCTCAGCACAAAATTAAATTTTAGTAATGCATTTCTGTCTTTTGTCACTGAGGTAATTTCATTTGCATGCACTTGCTCTTTTCCTGATTCACATAGCTTTGTTTTATCAATTAGTTTGGGTGGGTAATTGTTTGTTTCAGAATTTTTCTCCTACCTTTTATCCCATCACCACCTATGATAACTAGAACTTAAAAATTGTATGTTACTGGCAAATCGTAGACATGCTGATTTTGTTTAAGTGGGTAGCTGGTGTTTGAAGAACGCAAGTTCACTCACTACTCCCTTCCCTCTAGAGAAAAAGCTGAGTTGCATGCAAACAGAGCCAAACCTCCAACCTCTCACCCTTTCTCAGTGCCAGATCCTTCAGACTGACTTTTGCTCCTTGCCCAGATCAGTACATGGGCCCTCTGAGCAGGACTGGAAAGACGTAGACAGGACAAGGATAGGCAATTCTGCACTAACATGCCTCAGAATTTTGGCCTTTCCCTCGCCCACCCTGTCCCACATAACCCCACCCTTCACATCCACCCTGGCTTGGCATTTTTAATGTCTGTGGGATTTTCCATTGCTCATATGGCTGATACAGAACTATTAAGTATCTGCCAATGCCCTCATACCCTAAAAGGGCTTAAGAATCAAATTCAGAAAGGGGTAGTAGAAAGGGAGTTCCCCTCTGCACTGAAAAGCCATTTTATAAAATAGAATTAGATGCCCCTAAAGGACTTTTTAAATACAGAATTCTAGTTAGTAAGGTGGCTGTAAATTTTCCATTCTCCGCTTTCATCCTCAAATAAGCACGCAAGATGGGTAGGACTCCAACATCTCTTAAGAATTTTTCAGTTTGAAGATATATTGACTCTCATACATTTTCTACACAGTAAGTTTTTTTTTCTGAGCATCTGATTATGCTAGATAGTGTTGAAGATATTATAATTTTGATCTAAACCTTGTATCTAAAAAAATAGTTTTAGACATTTAGACTAGAACCAAGAAAGGTAGAACTTAACTTCTTCATGTCTTGTTTGTACAATAAAGCTCACACTGGATATGTCCCTTGCCTATCATGATGAAAAATGAAGAACTTCTGAGCTGTGATTATTCAGTAATAGATTTTGCCCTATATTTCTGCTAAATAGGAGAACCAAAAGCCACTTTCCAAAAGGTATGAGACAGGAATGGATACCTACAATAGCAAAATAATTCTTCCTTTGAGGGTAATTATACCAGATAGACCACATTCCTTGGCCTAGCACTGGTGGAAGATTTTAGGGGTGGTTCTTAGAGCATATGTACTTCTTGAACTAGATTCCTTTAACTATAGGTCTCCTAATATGAGCTTTGATCAAGAAGGCATGGTGCTACATTCCAAATCCTTAGAAAATCCAGATTCTCTCCAAATAGAAATGTGTTGATTTCAGATGTGTTCCTCTTGGAATCTAACATTTCTTTTCCTTGGAAAAAAAATTAGATGCTATAATCAGTTTCAAAATATTATATCTGGAATTGAAATAAGCATGCTATTCTAAAGTGTTGGTTTAAAAAAACTTGCAAACTTGGGTTTATTGATTGTATTCTATGTTTAAAGCTTTAACCTAAGTAGACCTGCTCTTGTAATTGAGAATTTCTCTTAAAAAAGTTATAATTATCATTACAAAATTGCAAAAAAAATACAGTTTTTAGGGGAATAGGTACTTATTTTCTTCCTAAAACATTTGAAATGAACTCACCTTACTTATTGTAACAGGAATTCTAAATTAGGATTTCTCAACATCAGCATGATTGACATTTTGGGTTGAATAACTTTTTTTTGTACCTGTGCATTGGAGAATACTCAGCAGCATCCTTCACCTCTACCCATGAGATGTCAGTAACACAACTCCCTGCCCCCATCAGATGCAACTATCAAAACTGTCTGCAGAAATCAACATGGTAGATATGATAATAATGTATTGCGTGGGGCATTATGTAAGCACAGAGAATGGATGAAGACAGACAAAAAGCTGGGGAGAACAGAATTAGGTAGGGCATAGAGGCAAGAAATGGCGTGATATGAATATTAGTATTCAGTGTGACTGGCATCTAAAGGTCATGGCCAAGAGTAGTAACAGATAAGGACCAAATCATGAAAGGCAAACTTCTGTTTTCTTCTTGAGAAATAAATTTACCTCATACACACACCTTAGTCACAGCATTTGAAAAGCATCACATAAAAGAATATGTTTAAGTGTTGCAATAGAATACCAGGAGCATATTTGTAGAAGATGAATTAAGTCATATTTATGGATCAAGTATATTCCTTTGCCCAAACACATTTAATTAAATTATTTTTCCCCAATATTGAAAATGCATTGATTTATTTGAAATCCATTTGGCATATGCCCAAACCCTCACTTTATCATAAATCCTTGCCCCAAATATTTTTTTTCTCAACAGTTGTATTGGCATCTTTGTTAATTTCTAGCTATGCTTGGTATTACATCAAATCCTGGCTTTGACTGAGCAGTGCCTGAGAGAAGTGATTTATCCATCTGCATTCTATTTCAGGCAGAGCCATTGACTCGCAGAGTGAGACACTTGACCTACTTGTGGCTCACTTAAGTCCAGCAGGAGAACTGTAAAAGCTCGGCCCTCTGATTCCAACAGCATCAGCACTGACATTTCCTGGTAGAAAGAAGATTTAAATTTAAATCAAATAGGGCTCCAACGTCACTGTTTTGTTATTTTCTCCCGGGTGAGTTAGTCCTGTAGCAGGATTGTTAAAGCAAGTAAAGCTTCAAAATGCACAACAGGAAGCAGAGTTTGTGAGATTCTGAAACAACCTTCCTTTTTTCTCCACCAAAATTAAACCCTTGATAGGAGAATGGGATCTACTCTTGGTCTCCTCTTTTGTTGAAAGAGATGGGAAAACCATTCAGTTTCACAAATATTTATTACATCCACACTGAGCTAAGTGCTTCACTATGAATATAACCTAATAGATCAAAAGTTGACTAAGACCTGATAAAGTGGAGGATCCAAGTAAAGAGACAGGTCATTTTGAATCACTCTAATAAATGTACAACTAAGGGAAACACAAAAAGGAACTAGCTAAGCCAACAGGGGTAGTTTGAAGTGAAGAATCTTTAGGAAAGAGAGGCAAAGCATCTGTATTAGTCTGTTTGCATGCTGCTAATAAAGACATACCTGAGACTGGGTAATTTATAAAGAAAAAGAGGTTTAATGGACTCACAGTTCCACATGGCTGGGAAGGCCTCACAATCATGGCGGAAGGCAAGGAGGAGCAAGTCATATCTTACATGGCAGCAGACAAGAGAGAATGAGAACCAAGCAAAAGAGGTTTCCCCTAAACCATCAGATCTTGTGAGACTTATTCACTACCATGAGAACATTATGGGGGAAACCGCCCCCATGATTCAATTATCTCCCACCAGGTCCCTCCCACAACATGTGGGAAGTATGGGAGCTAGAATTCAAGATGAGATTTGGGTAGGGACGTAACCAAAGCAGGTCAGCATCCTAGAAGAAATACTTTGTGAGTTGACCCTGCAAAGGTGATAGGTCATTAACCAGGTAAAGAAGAGGGGAAAAGTTCTGATGGACAGAAGAACCAGCAATGGGACAGCAATGAAAAGCTGCAGAGCATGTGCAGAAGATTAAGCTGAACTTGAGGAAAGCATGGTAGGTAGGGAATGATGTTGGAGGGTCCCTAATAAGGAATGGTGCTTTATCCCATAGGTACTAGGGAGGTACTGAAGGGCTCTAAGAAGTTTATGATAAAGACAGATTAGTGTTTTAGAGCAATCATTATAGGAGCTGGGTAGGAAATTTATTTAAAAGTGATACAACTAGAAGTAAGGACACTAGTTAGTAGTTTGTTACAGCTGTTCAGGTAACAGCTGTTACAGCTGTTCAGACACAGGACTGAACGCACAAAGTGACAGTGTGAATAATGGGATGATGGGAACAGTTTTGAGAAATATTAAGGCAGCCTGGCTTCATGACAGGATAATCTTTAAGATTTAGAGTTTTGTCAGGAGAAAAGTTGGAAAGAGGACTTCTAATTGAAGTTGTTACAATTATTCTACCTGAAAAATAGCAGTCCATAACATTAGGTAAGCATTCAGTAAACACCCAGGAGTTAAAATAAAATAACTCAGGGGTGGGGGTGGGGCAAAGCTGGGGAAAAAGAATAAGGAACTATAATATAGGAGTTTTTAAAAGATAGAAGCTAAAAAAAGGAGAAAAACTATATACTGGAAGTAAGTCCATACCAGTGATACAAATATGATTTTTACTATACTTGCCAAATATATAAATGTGAGACATGAGTGCAAAGCTTGCTCCCGGTTCATATGGAAATGGAACAGTGTTGTGCCTATTGAAAGCCTGTGCACAGGGTAGGGCCCTTAGTACATGTGCACTGACTAAAAGACTGAATCCAAATTATTAAACCAGAGAGAGAAAAAGATGAAAATATGTTCACAGGGAAACAGCCTAAATAGCAATAAGGTTGAAGAAAGATTTAAAAAAACATTTCTCAATAATGAGGATTATCAGACATTGAAAAATGGGAGTCACTTTAGTACAGTGATCGAGAGCTGGGATACTAGAACCCTGCTGCCTGGGTTGGAATCCTGATTCTACAAGTTACTTGCTATATTAACCTGGGCAACTTCTTTTTTTTTTTTAATTAATTTTTCCCTTTTGTTTTTAGTTGACAATGATTATTCATATTTATGGGATACAGAGTGATACTTCCATATGTGTATACAATAGGTAATCCTCAGATTAGGCTAATTGGTATGTCTTATCACCACAAATATTTACCATTTCTTTGTGTTGTGAACATTCAAAATTCTCTCCTCTAGCTTTTTGAAAATATACGATACAATTAACCATATTCACCTTACACTGCTTCAGAACACCCAAACTCATACCTCCTATATAGCTGTAATTTTATATTCATTAACCAATTTCTCCCCATTCTCCCATCCCCACTTTCCTTTCCAGCCTCTAATACAATTCTACTCTCTACTTCCATTCGCTCAAAATTTTTGTAGAAGAATGAAACTAGACCGTTATCTCGCACCATATAAAAAAATCAAGATGGATGGATTAAAGACATAAATGTAAGATCTAAATCTGTAAAACATTAAAAGAAAACAAGGAGAAATGTTTCAGGACAAAGATTTTAATGTCTAAGACTTCAAAAGCACAGACAATAAAAACAAAAATAGACCAATCAGACTACATTAAACTAAAAATCTTTTGCACAGCAAAGGAAACAATCAACAAAGTGAAGAGACAACCTATAGAATAAGAGAAAACCTTGGACAACTTCTTTAACAACACTGAGCCTCAGCTTCCCCATATGTAAAATGAGGAAAAACATTAGGGTAGTCTCTATCAGATGGGGTTTTGTGAGAATTCAATGAGTTTGTGCATATAAAATGTTCAGAACAGTACCTGGTACAAAGCAAGCATTAATTAATCTTGGCTGCTATTAATATTATAGAGCTGGAATTTGTTGAAGATGATAATGTCAGAGGTGTTCGAACCAGAGTGGCTCCATCTTGTATAGGGGCTGAGTAAAATAAGTCTGATACCTACCGGGCGGCCTTCCCAGGGGATTAAGACATTTTAATTACAGGATGAGATAGGAGGTCGGCGCAAGATACAGGTCATAAAGACCTTGCTGATAAAACAGGCTGCAGTAAAGAAGCTGGCCAAAACCCACTAAAACTGAGATGGTGGTGAGAGTGACCTCTGGTCATCCTCACTGCTCGTTATACTTTAATCATAATGCATTAGAATGCTAAAAGACACTCCTACCAGTGCCATGACAGTTTGAAAACACCATGGCAACATCAGGAAGCTACGCCATATAATCTAAAAACAGGGTGGAGTCCTCAGTTCTGGGAATTGCCCACCCCTTTCCTGGAAAACTCATGAATAAGCCACACCCTGTTTAGCATATAATCAGGAAATAACTGTAGAAATGGACAGCCAGCAGCCCTCAGGGATGCTCTGCCTACCGAGTAGCCAATATTTATTCCTTTACTTTCTTAATAAGCTTGCTTTCACTTTACTCTGTGGTCTTCTCCTGAATTATTTCTTGCATGAGATCCAAGAACCCTCTCTTGGGGTCTGGATTGGGACCATTTTCCGGTAATAATAATAGTTGTTGTTGTTGCTGTTGTTATTGGTTGTTTTTTTTTTCTTTTCAGGGGTGTGGGGGATAGGAATATACTTCTGTTCTTTTTGAGGATCAAGCCAGTGGTTTTGAGAACCTTATTATTCTAAGGAATTGATTTATAAAGAAAGTCATCTGACAATCTCACCCATTATTCCAGTCACAAGGTACAGATATTTTGAAGTGACAGGCACCCCACCGGGACTGCTATTGCTTACAGCAGGGCCCCTGATGCAAGAGAGGCCACTTGTTTCTCAGTAGGAAATCTACTTCCTTCCCAGGCATTTTTGCAATTGCAGCTATAGGACAGAGAAGGGTTAGGAGCCATTGTTTGTAGGTGCCTTGGTTTTTTGAAAAGATGACGTGGCATTCCTCCAAACAACCAATCCAAATACAATCACTATAGTTTTGTTGAATTGGATTTAGCCCAATTTAGCTCAGTGTCAAAAAAAGATCATTTTTGGCAGCTTCAGAATACAAAATATTAGGACATACAAGACTAATTTTAATTCTATTACATGGAATTTGCATATTATTATTTGCCTTTGAAATGAGCCCTGGAAATGGCTGCCAGACACATGCAAATAACCCAGTTCGGTGAGATTATTTCTCCTCTGAAAGATCATCAGCACAAGTGTTTGCTTTAGTGATTGTAATTATCTTAAAAGAAGCAATGATGGGAATGAAAGCAGACATTTTGTGGCATTTACAATCCACAACGCGAGATAAATTATGTTTTCTTTCTAATGGGCCCTTTTAAACATAGGAAAAACAGGCGAATACACATTTCCAGCTGCAATTTGCCTTAGCAGATACATGCTTCAATTAATGCAGCTAGAGAAACACCTTTAAATAATGAGGTTTTAGTAATGAACCAACTGCTTGTTTTGGCACCAGATGCAATTAAAGATGCTGATTGAAAAATGCAATTTTCTGTGGACTGCACTCCTTTCTTCCAAGTACTTAACAACTGTGGTGCTTTAAGAAGCTGAAAGCTGAAGAGGTCCATACTTAACCATAAAACGTGATATTCTAAATTCTACTAAAGCTTTAGGGTGTGTGTGCATACGTAGTGTGATTTGTATTTAGCTTATAGTAGTATCAAGTAGGATACTTCCTTTTACTATATTCTTTGGGAGGTAGGGAAATTATCACAGGGCAAAAAAAAAAGATAAGGGAAACTCAAACTTATGAGTTTCCACAAATGTAGATATGTGTGTGCATGTGTACTACTTGCTCCTGATAAGTTAGGCACTCCTATAGACCATCAAAGCAAAGACATTTTATACAATTTTTTTTAATTTTATTATTATTATACTTTAAGTTTTAGGGTACATGTGCACAACGTGCAGGTTTGTTACACATGTATACATGTGCCATGTTGGTGTGCTGCATTTAACTTGTCATTTAGCATTAGGTGTATCTCCTAATGCTATCCCTCCCCTCTACCCCAACCCCACAACAGTCCCAGGTGTGTGATGTTCCCCTTCCTGTGTCCATGTGTTCTCATTGTTCAATTCCCACCTATGAGTGAGAACATACCGTGTTTGAGTTTTTGTCCTTGCAATAGTTTGCTGAGAATGATGGTTTCCAGCTTCATCCATGTCCCTACAAAGGACATGAACTCATCATTTTTTATGGCTGCATAGTATTCCATGGTGTATATGTGCCACATTTTCTTAATCCAGTCTATCATTGATGGACATTTGGGTTGGTTCCAAGTCTTTGCTATTGTGAATAGTGCCACAATAAACATACGTGTGCATGTGTCTTTATAGCAGCATAATTTATAGTCCTTTGGGTATATACCCAGTAATGGGATGGCTGGGTCAAATGCTATTTCCAGTTCTAGATCCCTGAGGAATCGCCACACTGACTTCCACAAGGGTTGAACTAGTTTACAGTCCCACCAAAAGTGTAAAAGTGTTCCTATTTCTCCACATCCTCTCCAGCACCTGTTGTTTCCTGACTTTTTAATGGTTGCCATTCTAACTGGTGTGAGATGGTATCTCGTTGTGGTTTTGATTTGCATTTCTCTGATGGCTAGTGATGATGAGCATTTTTTCGTGTGTTTTTTGGCTGCATAAATGTCTTCTTTTGAGAAGTGTCTGTTCATATCCTTTGCCCACTTTTTGATGGGGTTGTTTGTTTTTTCTTGTAAATTTGTTTGAGTTCATTATAGATTCTGGATATTAGCCCTTTGTCAGATGAGTAGGTTGCAAAAATTTTCTCCCATTCTGTAGGTTGCCTGTTCACTCTGATGGTAGTTTCTTTTGCTGTGCAGAAGCTCTTGAGTTTAATTAGATCCCATTTGTCAATATTGGCTTTTGTTGCCATTGCTTTTGGTGTTTTAGACATGAAGTCCTTGCCCATGCCTATGTCCTGAATGGTATTGCCTAGGTTTTCTTCTAGGGTTTTTACGGTTTTAGGTCTAACATTTAAGTCTTTAATCCATCTTGAATTAATTTTAGTGTAAGGTGTAAGGAAGGGATCCAGTTTCAGCTTTCTCCATATGGCTAGCCAGTTTTCCCAGCACCATTTATTAAATAGGGAATTCTTTCCCCATTTCTAGTTTTTGTCAGGTTTGTCAAAGATCAGATAGTTGAAGATATGCGGCATTATTTCTGAGGGCTCTGTTCTGTTCCATTGGTCTATATCTCTGTTTTGGTACGAGTACCATGCTGTTTTGGTTACTATAGCCTTGTAGTATAGTTTGAAGTCAGGTAGCATGATGCCTCTAGCTTTGTTCTTTTGGCTGAGGATTGAGTTGGCAATGCGGGTTCTTTTTTAGTTCCATATGAACTTTAAAGTAGTTTTTTCCAATTCTGTGAGGAAAGTCATTGGTAGCTTGATGGGGATGGCATTGAATCTATAAATTACCTTGGGCAGTATGGCCATTTTCACCATATTGATTCTTCCTACCCATGAGCATGGAATATTCTTCCATTTGTTTGTATCCTCTTTTATTTCATTGAGCAGTGGTTTGTAGTTCTCCTTGAAGAGGTCCTTCATGTCCCTTGTAAGTTGGATTCCTAGGTATTTTATTCTCTTTGAAGCAATTGTGAATGGGTGCTCACTCATGATTTGGCTCTCTGTTTGTCTGTTATTGGTGTATAAGAATGCTCGTGATTTTTGCACATTGATTTTGTATCCTGAGACTTTGCTGAAGTTGCTTATCAGCTTAAGGAGATTTTGGGCTGAGATGATGGGGTTTTCTAGATATACAGTCATGTCATCTGCAAACAGGGACAATTTGACTTCCTCTTTTCCTAATTGAATACCCTTTATTTCCTTCTCCTGCCTGATTGCCCTGGCCAGAACTTCCAACACTAAGTTGAATAGGAGTGGTGAGAGAGGGCATCCCTGTCTTGTGCCAGTTTTCAAAGGGAATTCTTCCAGTTTTTGTCCATTCAGTATGATATTGGCTGTGGGTTTGTCATAGATCGCTCTTATTATTTTGAGATACATCCCATCAATACCTAATTTATTGAGAATTTTTAGCATGAAGGGTTGTTGAATTTTGTCGAAGGCCTTTTCTGCATGTATTGAGATAATCATGTGGTTTTTTTCTTTGGTTCTGTTTATATGCTGGATTATGTTTATTGATTTGCATATGTTGAACCAGCCTTGCATCCCGGGGATGAAGCCCACTTGATCATGGTGGATAAGCTTTTTGATGTGTTGCTGGATTTGGTCTGCCAGTATTTTATTGAGGATTTTTGCATCAATGTTCATCAAGGACAGTCTAAAATTCTCTTTTTTGGTTGTGTCTGTGCCAGGCTTTTGTATCAGGATGATGCTGGCCTCATAAAATGAGTTAGGGAGGATTCCCTCTTTTTCTATTGATTGGAATAGTTTCAGAAGGAATGGTACCAGCTCCACTTTGTACCTCTGGTAGAATTTGTCTGAGAATCCATCTTCCATCTGGTCCTGGACTTTTTTTGGTTGGTAAGCTATAATTATTGCCTCAATTTCAGAGCCTGTTATTGGTCTATTCAGAGATTCAAATTCTTCCTGGTTTAGTCTTTGGAGGGTGTATGCATCCAGGAATTTATCCATTTCTTCTAGACTTTCTAGTTTATTTGCGTAGAGGTGTTTATACTATTCTCTGATGGTAGTTTGTATTTCTGTGGGATCGGTGGTGATATCCCCTTTGTCATTTTATATTGCGTCCATTTGATTCTTCTCTCTTTTCTTCTTTATTAGTCTTGCTAGTGGTCTATCAATTTTGTTGATCTTTTCAAAAAACCAGCTCCTGGATCCATTGATTTTTGAAGGAATTTTTGTGTCTCTATTTCCTTCAGTTCTGTTCTGATCTTAGTTATTTCTTGCCCTCTGCTAGCTTTTGAATGTATTTGCTCTTGCTTCTCTAGTTATTTTAATTATGATGTTAGGGTGTCCATTTTAGATCTTTCCTGCTTTCTCTTATGGGCATTTAGTGCTATAAATTTCCCTCTACACACTGCTTTGAATGTGTCCCAGAGATTCTGGTATGTTGTGTCTTGGTTCTCGTTGGTTTCAAAGAACATCTTTATTTCTGCCTTCATTTCATTATGTACCCTGTAGTCATTCAGGAGCAGGTTGTTCAGTTTCCATGTAGTTAAGCGGTTTTGAGTGAGTTTCTTAATCCTGAGTTCTAGTTTGATTGCACTGTTTTCTGACAGACAGTTTGTTATAATTTCTGATCTTTTACATTTGCTGAGGAGAGCTTTAGTTCCAAGTATATGGTCAATTTTGGAATACGTGTGGTGTGGTGCTGAAAAGAATGTATATTCTGTAGATTTGGGGTGGAGAGTTCTGTAGATGTCTATTAGGTCTGCTTGGTGCAGAGCTGAGTTCAATTCCTGGGTATCCTTCTTAACTTTCTGTCTCGTTGATCTGTCTAATGTTGACAGTGGGGTGTTAAAGTCTCCCATTATTATTGTGTGGGAGTCTAAGTCTCTTTGTAGGTCACTAAGGACTTGCTTTATGTATCTGGGTGCTCCTGTATTGAGTGCATACATATTTACGATAGTCAGCTCTTCTTGTTGAATTGATCCCTTTACCATTATGTAATGGCCTTCTTTGTCTCTTTTGATCTTTGTTGGTTTAAAGTCTGTTTTATCCAAGACTAGGATTGCAACCCCTGCCTTTTTTTGTTTTCCATTTGCTTGGTAGATCTTCCTCCATCCCTTTATTTTGAGCCTATGTGTGTCTCTGCAGGTGAGATGGGTTTCCTGAATACAGCACACTGATGGGTCTTGACTCTTTATCCAATTTGCTAGTCTGTGTCTTTTAATTGGAGCATTTAGCCCATTTACATGTAAGGTTAATATTGTTATGTGTGAATTTGATCCTGTCATTATGATGTTAGCTGGTTATTTTGCTCGTTAGTTGATGCAGTTTCTTCCTAGCCTCGATGGTCTTTATAATTTGGCATGTTTCTGCAGTGGCTGGTACCAGTTGTTCTTTTTCATGTTTAGTGCTTCCTTCAGGAGCTCTTTTAGGGCAGGCCTGCTGGTGACAAAATCTCTCATCATTTGCTTGTCCATAAAGTATTTTATTTCTCCTTCACTTATGAAGCTTAGTTTGGCTGGATATGAAATTCTGGGTTGAAAATTCTTTTCTTTAAGAATGTTGAATATTGGCCCCCACTCTCTTCTGGCTTGTAGAGTTTCTGCCAAGAGATCCGCTGTTAGTCTGATGGGCTTCCCTTTGCGGGTAACCCGACCTTTCTCTCTGGCTGCCCTTAACATTTTTTCCTTCATTTCAACTTTGGTGAATCTGACAATTATGTGTCTTGGAGTTGCTCTTCTCAAGGAGTATCTTTGTGGTGTTCTCTGTATTTCTTGAATCTGAATGTTGGCCTGCCTTGCTAGATTGGGGAAGTTCTCTTGGATAATGTCCTGCAGAGTGTTTTCCAACTTGGTTCCATTCTCCCCGTCACTTTCAGGTACACCAATCAGACGTAGATTTGGTCTTTTCACATAGTCCCATATTTCTTGGAGGCTTTGTTCATTTCTTTGTTTTCTTTTTTCTCTAAACTTCTCTTCTCACTTCATTTCATTCATTTCGTCTTCCATCACTGATACCCTTTCTTCCAGTTGATCGCATCAGCTACTGAGGCTTGTGCATTCTTGTGCCGTGGTTTTCAGCTCCATCAGGTCCTTTAAGGACTTCTCTGCATTGGTTATTCTAGTCATCCATTCGTCTAATTTTTTCTCAAGGTTTTTAACTTCTTTGCCATTGGTTCGAACTTCCTCCTTTAGCTCAGAGTAGTTTGATCTTCTGAAGCCTTATTCTCTCAACTCGTCAAAGTCATTCTCCATCCAGCTTTGTTCCTTTGCTGGTGAGGAGCTGCGTTCCTTTGGAGGAGGAGAGGCGCTCTGATTTTTAGAGTTTCCAGTTTTTCTGCTCTGTTTTTTCCCCATCTTTGTTGTTTTATCTACCTTTGGTCTTTGATGATGGTGACATACAGATGGGGTTTTGGTGTGGATGTCCTTTCTGTTTATTAGTTTTCCTTCTAACACTCAGGACCCTCAGTTGCAGGTCTGTTGGAGTTTGCTGGAGGTCCACTCCAGACCCTGTTTGCCTGGGTATCAGCAAAAGTGGCTGCAGAACAGCAGATATTGGTGAACCACAAATGCTGCTGCCTGATTGTTCCTCTGGAAGTTTTGTCTCAGAGGAGTACCCGGCCATGTGAGGTGTCAGCCTGCCCCTACTGGGGGATGCCTCCCAGTTAGGCTAGTTGGGGGTCAGGGACCCACTTGAGGTGGCAGTCTGCCCATTCTCAGATCTCAAGCTGTGTGCTGGGAGAACCACTACTCTCTTCGAAGCTGTCAGACAGGGACATTTAAGTCTGCAGAGGTTACTGCTGCCTTTTGTTTGTCTGTGCCCTGCCCCCAGAGGTGGAGCCTACAGAGGCAGGCAGGCCTCCTTGAGCTGTGGTGGGCTCCACCCAGTTCGAGCTTCCAGGCTGCTTTGTTTACCTACTCAAGCCTCGGCAATGGCAGGCACCACTTCCCCAGCCTCACTGCCGCCTTGCAGTTTGATCTCAGATTGCTGTACTAGCAATGAGTGAGGCTCCATGGGCATAGGACCCTCCGAGCCAGGTGCGTGATATAATCTCCTGGTGTGCCGTTTGTGAAGCTCGCTGGAAAAGCACAGTATTAGGGTGGGAGTGACCTGATTTTCCAGGTGCTGTCTGTCACCTCTTTCTTTTACTAGGAAAGGGAATTCCCTGACCCCTTGTGCTTCCTGGGTGAGGTGATGCCTCGCCCTGCTTCAGTTCATGCACGGTGCGCTGCACCCACTGTCCTGCACCCACTGTCCGGCACTCCCCAGTGAGATGAACCCAGTCCCTCAGTTGGAAATGCAGAAATCACCCATCTTCTGCATTGCTCACGCTGGGAGCTGTAAACTGGAGCTGTTCCTATTTGGCCATCTTGGCTCAGTATCCATTTTATACAGTTAAAATAGCTTCTAGCACTTATATTAGAATGCTCTTTTATTTCAGCAACTAACTCCTTATTCTAAAGCAAACAATCATAAATTTCCCCTCTACTGGGGATCATCTGATTCCTTCAACCACCTGTTCCCTACTCTTTTCGTCTTTACCACCACTTCTCCTTTACCCTATTCTATCTACTTTTTTCAAGGCTCCACAGGTATAGTTAAAAAGCATTTGTTCATCTAATCTTACAGAGCCTTCCAAAGTTCTGGTGATCAATAATATTTACTGAGATCCCACATTTTGCCCAATACTTCTCAGTGTTCTATAGAATAATCATTGTGCTCAAGGTGTTTACAGACTGAAAAGAAAAATACGACATATGTTGAAACACAAAATGTCAGAGTTGAAAGGACCTGAGAAGCTATCTAATCAAACATATTATTCCATGGAGGTATCTTCTCTGCAATATACTGATAAATGGTGACTCCAACATACTTATAAGTGGTGAGTCAGCCCATGCTCCCGTGCTTCCTAGAACAGAGCAATCACTGCCATTGATAGATTCAGTTATTATATATTTCTCCTGAATAATGGCATAAGAGCAGATTTCCTATACCTTTTCCAATTGGTTCTAATCATGCTAAATTAATTCTTCTCCCACACAGGGACTTTTCAAATATTGGAAGTTTTATAATTACATCAAGACTAGGTCCTATACTATTCCTTCTCATTCCATATACTTTTCCTGAGTGGTCTTATCTATCCTGTGCCTTTACAGCTTTCAATATAATGACTTCCAACTGTAGTTCAGCAGGTAAGGCTTTGCCATTTAACAACACGCAACCTGGATTCAATTCCCAGCTTAGGGAATGAGTCCTTTCTGGTTTTATATCTGCATGACTTTTTACCATTTGTTGATTCACTTCTCCTCCATGAATAGTCTTGAATTTTCCTTTCTCTGAGCACAGAAATATGGGCTGTTTGGCACAGCTAACCTCAGGTAATAAGAGATTTAAAATGATTTTTTTTTAAAAGAGCACTATGGTTAAAAGTCAGCTTAATTAAAAGTAGGTAGTCAAGCTCTAACAGCCTGGGACTCCTTGGTTAAAACAGAGACACCACAGACCCTGTTTTAGGAAAAACCACTGTTTTCCTCGTGAAACCCCAGGAACTGAAAGTGGACAGGTCCCTCTCAAAATCTAAGGCTTTGTTCTGGTTTGCATTGCATTATATAAAATGGGACCCTTAATTTTGGGGGATGTGTTTTGCCTTTCAGCTGTGCTTGCTTATTAGGCTGTAGAAACTGCATGCTTCCCTGGCCCTGTTCCTCCAAGGACTCTGCTCTGAAGCTAGTAATCCAATTAAGAAACTGTCAAATGAAAAACCTTACAAACTACTGGATCTTCTGTCTGTCTGTGTATTTATATGTGTTTTATGTATAATGTTTATATATAAAAGAGCTCTGATTAATTGGCTTAAAAATAAGAGTTGCTAAGAGTTAATATTGTAACATGTAATTGAGACTACTGGAGAAACAGTTTTACATACAACATTGCAAGGTATAGAAGGAAAGTAGAATGAGGTTTTGGTGGGAGATTATAAGAAGCCATGGGAATGTGGTTTTTGTGAAAGGGAATGTTATTTTGTCGAGTTCAGAGGGTTTTAAAGATTGTCTTAACCTAAAAGAGTAGTGAAACAAAACTGAAGTTTTAAGTAAGTTGAAAAGGGTTTGTGAAGGGTTAATCTTATAAAAAAGATTCTGTGCGTATAACCAAATTAACCAAGATTTAAAGAGGGTTATTTAGTTTGTTTTTTCTCCCCATAAGTTAAAACATTAAAATAAAAGCATACTGATTTGGGGCCAGAATCTGGGCTCATGTGTCCCAATAACAAAGCTTTCTTAGAAAATTGATCGGTTTAACAAAAATTTTAAAGGTTTATAAGAATCTTACCTTACGGTCAAACTGATTAAGATTGAATAGATTTATCTATAAGGTTTTATTAAAAATTGAGTTTAACATTAACAGTACACTAATGCAAAGGTGAAATTCCGCTTATTAGGTGTAAAAATCATATAGGAAGCATTGTCAAATATGAAATAGTGTTTGGCTTCCTTTGGGCTTTATTCATATAAATATGTTATTGGTATGTGTTCCAAAATTATGGGAAATTCCTATAATTCTGATATGACTTAGTAGATATTATTAATAATTATAATTTTAAGTAAAATTGTTGTATGCCACAGAAGTAACCAAAATTTCCTAGTCAATCGTGACTTTAATAGAGTTTGCCCTAAAGCATTTTGATATCCATCAACAATTGCTGTCTTATTCTGATCCTTTTTAAAAGTTGGTTTATAATCAGCTATAGGACTCTAACAGGTGTTCTTGAATGCAGACTTCTGATAACTTTGGAAAATGTGACATTAGAATAGAGGAAAAAACTTTCAGGACTCATGGATGGCTGAAAGGTTCGTGAATATCAAGCAGGACAGGAATTAACTGCATGGACTGAACTAATAGAAGACCGAAGTAATCTTTTTGACCTTGCTTAAAATGTAACTGATTCTTTGTTTTTCAGAGTCAAGAAAACTTTTCTTTTGAGCTATTTACAACTTTTAACAATTGAGTAAAGTATACTCCTGTGAACAAAATTTGAAACATACTTGTTTCTCTCTCCCTTATTTCTTCAGAATTTGGAAACTATTTGTGAGTATTCTTAACTAATGGCAATATAGTTATCTGCATAAGTGCAATAAGAATCTGTTTTCGTTTGCTAAAGGACACAATTAGAGAAACTGATTATTTTACCAAGGTTTTAACTGGAATAGTATGCTTTCCTTTAAGGAATCAAACTTGACTTGTAGAGCCCACCAAACCCCCTTGGGAAAACTGTCCACATACCTTGTCTACACAGTCCCTGTATAGGGTTCCTGACCCATGGTAAGTAAGTAAAGAATGTCACTTTCTGACAGGCCTAGGAGCCTCAGGTTATCCTGAGACCTTGAGAGGAGAGGAATTAACCCTGTTCATAGGTATTTGAGGGTAAAAACCCATGGCTGGGCTCGGCTTTAAAGATGTCTTATCTAAGATTCCTTATATGGAGCAGAGTTCCATGAAAGCCAATTTAAAAAGTCTGTGTGAAAAATAATTATTTTTGCTGCACTTCATACAAATAATCAGGCCAAGTATAATAAAGCAAATCAGTCATACCATGATTTGTCTTTAGTAAAAATGGGAAACTAGAGAGAGAAAAATTATGTACTGTGGTACACCTGTTATTAAATTCTAGTCTCACTGGTTGTTTTTGAATTTTTTTCCTGCCATTTAGACAGATCCTGCTTATTCCTGTGAACCAACCAATAATCTCTGGCTGCAACTCAGAAAAACAAGAGGGATGAGTAATGTAAAAACAAAAATCTGAATCAAAATTCTAATTCTGGGCACATGTTGGAATCAGCTAGCAATCCCACATCAGCTTGGTTCCAACAATTGCCTAGCTCATGGAAAACTTCTTATTTAGTTTACTTGGGATAATTTTGCTATTTTGCTTTACTGTTGTTGAATATATTGCTGTTGTACTCTCTGTGTAGGAATGCAGGATAAGTTTACTCAATATTCTCTTAAATGGAAAACTTATTAATCTTCCAGATATCACCTTTCATTGGAACTCAGACCTCAACATACTGACACTTTCTGACTGAGCTCCTCTCTACTCCAAATACAAGAGACCTTAATGGTTAGGCAGGAATATCATTGCCCCTATTAAGCCAGAAGAAGTGACAGAAGATGGATCTTCCTCCCTCTACAACTTTTAGGATTAAGGGTTCTCTTTTAAAAGGGAAGAGGAAAATATGTTAATGGTGTTTGAACCAGAGTGAATCCATCTTGAATAGGGGCTGGATAAAATAAGGCTGAGAACTATCAGGTGCATTCCCAAATAATTAGGCATTCTACAACACAGGATGAGACCGGAGGTTGGCACAAGATATAGGTCATACAGACCTTGCTGATAAAACACGTTGCAGAAAAGAAGCTGGCTAAAACCCAGCAAAAGCAAGGTGGTGATGAGAGTGACCTCTGGTTGTCTTCACTGCTGCACTCCCACCAGCGCCATGACAGTTTACAAATGCGATGACAAGGTCAGGAAGTTACCCTATGGTCTAAAAGGGGAAGGAACCCTCAGTTCTGGGAATTGCCCATGCTTTTCCAGAAAATTCATAAATAATCCACCCCTTATTTAGCATATAATCAAGAAATAACCATAAAAATGGGCAACCAGCAGCCCTGAGGGAATAGCCATTCTTTATTCCTTTACTTTCTTAAAAAACTTGCTTTCACTTTACCGTATGGACTCGCCCCAAATTCTTTCTTGTGCAAGATCCAAGAACCCTTTCTTGGGGTTTGGATTGAGACCCCTTTCCAGTAACAGTACCACCTGGATATTTCAGTTGTTGATTGAGTTTACATAAGAAGTAGGATTAATTCCCATGAAACTGAAATGTAGTAGAGACAACGTGGTAAAGTCACTTTCCCCCTCTCTGAGGAGCTGGGATTTGGGTTATTCTAATTATTTGTCTCATATCAAGAAACTTGAAAGTACAGTGTAGAAAAAAAAGATGGCAAAAATGGAGAAATCACAGGGGTCAACCTATTGGGTATTCCAGGATGCTACACCTTTCTACTTTCAAGGTAACTTATTTTAGCAACTAACTCGAACATAAAAACAAGAAACAACTCAGAATGCAAAAACCTCATCAATAGATTTTTACTGAGAAAATCCTATCATCATGGGGCTAAATGCTGTATAAAATATGACATTTGTGTAGCACCACAAAATATTTTATGTGAACTATTATATTTGATTCTCATGAAATTCCTATGAAGCAATTAAAGCAAATAGAAAGTCTCAATCACAAATCACTAAATGAAGTTCAAAGAATCTGTTAATTTATCCCAGACCCCAGAGTCAGTATGCTGTGGTAGGACTTCTAACTAGATATTCTTTACTTTTCTCTGTAGAACACACTATATCCAAAGGCAAGCTTAAGGTTAAGCCTTAAGAAAAGGAGTTCATATGTTATTTTGGTATTCAAGATTGAGACATAGGAAGCAGAGGAATAAGAAAAAAATTAAGCCCAAATGTTGGCAATGAGAAAATGTTAAGGCAGTTGTTTGATTCTCCCTTGGCTCTAAAACCTACTGCACTTAGTCTACAGCACCCTTATCAAACCTAGGATTATAATCTTGGCTTCTCTTTCGCCTTATTACATCACTCAACATATTCAACCATATTTGGGTGTGTCCATGCTCTTCTCCCCTGCCAGGCCTTAGGATTATTATGGAAGAGATGACTAAGTGACTTGCCTAAGTTCACATGGGTATATATGGCAGTACAAGGATTTGAAGCTAAACTGGCAGAATAAAAAAAAACAAAACGTATTTTAACCACTATGCAATGCTATCATTTGTATGATAATCAATAATTAGGAAAGTACGCATGCAATTTGTATACATACAGGACAGAGACAAAAGGCTGTTATGTTTTTCTTACTGACTCTTGTTCAAAAATGAATAAATCCCTGCTGGCTTCTTTCATAAATATTGAGTAAATATATTTAGTTATCTTAAATTATTAATCTATAAATCAGCTCATACTCAGAGATATGAAATACATTCTGCTTTTACCTCATTGTAAAGATTATGCCTACTGTTTGCCTTTAAAACTTAATTTAAAAAACATAACTTTAAAAGATGCTTTCTATTATTGGCCTTCAGAAGTAATTAAGACTCAGCCAATGCAGAAAGAGAACAAAACAAACACATAAAAACAAAAACACCAGAACAGAATAAAGTAAATAAAAGCTAACAAATTCAAGGTTTGTTTGTCTGGCTATCTATTTTAAACCTCAATTGGAGACTTAACCAAATGTGGGTTTATTTTTCTCGCATAAGAAGATGTTCAGAAGTAGGTAGTCCCAGGCCTTTACAGAGGTTTGGAATGTCACTAGACACCTCTTACCTTCCCATGCTGTCATCCTCAGTGTGGGGCTTTCATCTTCATGCTCACAAGATGGCTGCTGCACTCCTAGACATCACATACACATTCCAGGCAGAAAGAAAGAAAAGGGCGAAAGACAAAGGGAAGGATGCCCAATGCATCTGTCCCTCTCAAAACACCCCCAGACCACCAGAAGATTTCTGTTTACGACAAATTAATCAGAACTTTGTACTCTTGACTCCTTTACTTACAATGGAATTTAGAAAATTTAGTTCAATATCTGGCTTTAGTGAACAAAATTAGGAGCTATCATAAGGATCATGAAAATGGATATAGAGGCAACCCTCATTATTTACCATGGAAAGATATTATTTACAGACAATTGGTTTGTGGAATAATCTAAAAGAACCTATGGAGAAATTACTAGAACTAAAAATACTAGATGTATAGATGTAGATAAACATACAATTGAATTCCTATATACCAGTGACAGAAAATAAATAAAAAGGATTGCTACAACAGTGACAAATACTATTTTATTTTATTTTATTTTATTTCATTTTATTTTATTTTATTTTATTTTATTTTTTTCAGAGATAGCCTCTCTCTTGGTTGCCCAGGCTGGAGTGCAGTGGTGCAATCATTGCTCAATGAAGCCCTGAACTCGTGGGCTCAAAAGATCCTCCTGGCTCAGCCTCGCTGAGCAGGTGGGACTACAGGCACGCGCCATCACACCCAGCTAATTTTTTATTTTTATTTTGTAGAGATGAGGTTCCCAATATGTGGCCCAAGCTGGTCTCAAATCCCTGGCCTCAAATCCTTGACCTCAAATCCCTGACTCTCCTGCTTTGGCCTCCCAAAGTGCTTGGATTATAGACATGAGCCACCGCACCTGGCCCCCAAAATTTGTTATATACCTAGGAATAAATACATCTAATAAAACATGCAAGAGTTTATTAAGAATAGTGTTAAGCTTTAAAAAATGTAAACAAATGCCTATGTAAAGGAAGAGCTATATCATGTTCATGGATGTAAAGAGTCAGTATTATTGACATAGTAATTCCAATTTAATTTATAAATTCCATGCAACAAGATATTTTGTAGACCTATGTTCTATAATGCTATTTTCTGCCAAAGCTGATCATAAAATTGAATTTTATAATGTACCGTCTTTTAGAAATATTACTGTTTTTAATGTAGTCATTCTTTTCATCTATGGTTTGTGATTTCTATATTGTTTAATATACCTTTCCCTATCCTGAGGTCATAAAAATAGACTCTATGTCCTTTTTAGAAGAACTTCCCTTTTTTCCTTTCAGTATAAACTGTAACCTCATGAAACTTAGTGAACAGGTTTCAGGTTACAAGGTGGAATTCTACAGAGCACATTGATGGAATATGTCTGCTAAATCCTCTTCTAGACCTTACGAGTAGAAGAAAATACAAGCTGTTTCTAATCATGTTCTCAGGAAGGCCATTTTCTTAGTTCAGGCAGCCAACATCAGCCTATGCTAGGATAATGAGAGAACCTTGTGTTGTGTTTTTGTCATTAGACAGGAAACTTGGGTTCAGGGAGACATACTGGCCGCTCCTCCACACCCCTCCAACTGTCCTTCAGAACTCTATCTTTGCCATGAGTATTCCTGAATTGGGGCTACACTATGTCAGCTCCCATTTTTATTTTTAACAAATAATCTCTTTCTCCTTAGGCTCCACAGTGCTTTTTAAAAAGAAATTCTTTAATAGTTCTCTAAACATCAAGTTTTAGTCATCCTCTTCAGTAATTGTTTCTTTAATTGCTCCTTAAGAAATCAGATTTTTTAGCCGGGCGTGGTGGCTCATGCCTGTAATCCCAGCACTTTGGGAGGCCAAGGCAGGTGGATCATTTGAGGTCAGGAGTTTAAGACCAGCCTGGTCAACATGGTGAAACCCCATCTCTACTAAAAACACAAAAACTAGCTGGGAGTGGTGGCGCTTGCTTGTAATTCCAGCTACTTGGGATTAAAAACAACAACAACAACAAAAACCAGATTTTTAAAAATTGTTTTTGTCAATTTTGGTTCCTTAACTCTTCCTTCTTGATTTTTGTTGATAATCATAGAAATAACTACCGAGGCTGCCTCCAGGAATATTCAGAGGCTTCCAGGCTCCTCTTTGGGAAACACTGATTGGCAGAACTGGCTGTCAGCAGCATTTATGAGAAAGGGTTTTGCTGTTCCCCCACTGTGTTTCCCAGCATCTGTTCATTCTTACTGCTTCCCCACCCCAGGTTTCCCGGGGCACAGCTCTCAGCCTCCACCTCGCTTCACCTCAAAATGCAGCAGTCCATCTTCTATTCCCTGTCTGAATCATTCGGCTAAATTAACCTGATAAACCAAACTGCATTGATTTGTGGTGCTGGGTAGAAAGTGGGCTTCTGTCTTGCTCCTTCTCCTTGATATGCTTGCATTTTAAAGGGAATTTTAAGCAGTCCCCACTCATACAAATAACTGACTTTACTATGGAAATAAAATATCTCATTCAGAGCAGGTATAGGGAGGCTAAAGTCATATCATGCATGTGAAAAATAATAAAGCCCTCGATAGATTTAAAGAGTGATTGTTTTTATTTCTCTCACGGGCAAGCAAAGGAGGGGGCTCTTTGCTCAGTTGCTTCTTAGGCCCCTTAAGGTACATCATTTAGGTGCTGCCTATTTCAGCACAGGGAGCTGGGATTATAGGTGCTGCTCTAATTCCAGGAAAACTGCTATGGCAGGAAAATTAAAACAAGGAGGGAAGATAGAACGCAAGATATATGCCTAGAGACCTCGTACATAAGTGTGGGAAAGAGGTTTGAGATAATCAGCATGGTTTTATAGCATGAATTATTATGGATACAAAAGTGATCACCCAGGCAGCGTGTGAGAAGGGAGGAGGACTTGCCGCCTCCTCAGCCTGGTTCCTAGAATGATTATGCAGGGAGCTTACCTGAGTTCTGGGAAGGGAGGAGGACTCTGATTGGAATCCTGGGAAGCAACTATATGTAAGAATCAGGCCAGAGAAGAGCAGCTTGCAAGGGACATGTTCAGAGGGGTGGGAAGAAAAGCAGGAAGTAACACCACTACCAAAATCACCTATCATTTATTGGCACTTTCTGTATTAATCTTTTCCTATGCATTTTTCTCCTAGTTATCACAGACCCCTGTGAGATAGGAATTATTATCTCTCTTAAACAGACATAACTCAGAAACAGCAAGTAATTTGCCTAATCCACAGAATTGAGGATTGTCCTGTTGGGATTCTATGGATGAAACTATTGGCTCCACTTCACAACTCCCTGTATTCACACCTTTTGCCATGTGACTTTGTGGTCCCTCTCACTGGAGGCACGGTGTACTTCCTCACCCCTTGACTGACTTTGAGCTTGGTCATTTGAGTTTTATAGACAAAAGGAATGTGGGCAGAGATAACAATGTACCTGTTTCAAACTAGGACTTAAGAGGCATGCCAGGCTTCCACTTGCTCTCTTTTGTTTCTGGCATCACACCAAGCTTGCTGCGTCCTCAGCCTGGTTCCTAGAATGACTATGCAGGAAGTCTACCTGAGTTTTATCTGCAGCTAGCTGGATCTGCAGCTTGAGGTACACTTACCTAGCAGATCCTCAGCTGATCCACGTGACTAAATCTGGCTGAACCATCCCAGCTGATGTTCTGACACATGAGAAATAAATTCTTATTATTGTATTCCATGAAGAGTATATGGTTGTTTTGTTACACAGCATTTTTGAGGGAATAGCTAATTCATACAGAAGTGAACTCAGACAGTATGATTCCAGAATCATATGCTCTTTTTGAACCTTAAAGATATCAGGGATATCACAAAAGTCGAGTTTAAAGAGAGAAAGAGTAGCCATCGTGGCTATATGCTGCAAGATTAAATAAGATAATTGTAAAATGTAGCATTTCAGAGCATTTTCTGTATGCATAGGTTTGAATTACAATGCAATACTTCTGCCAAACCACAGACAAGCAGCAGGTACAGAAGTTTCACACAAGAACAGTGTGACAGGCAAGCAGATGTCTCCAGAAAGAAAAGTCTATTTGAACAACTGGCAGACATGAATTCTACCTCTAATGCTGGAACATCCAGCAAAGAAGCCTTGAGGGGAGGTGACTAAGTAACAACAACTATGGAAATCAAGCATAAGCTAATTTGCTGTACATCAATACTGTTACCTAGAAAATCTATGTTTGGTGATGTGTGATCCACATCCAATCACCATAGAGAGCAAGGCATAAACATAATCAGACAATTTAGGTCTTACTATTCTATCCTTTTTTATTTGATCATTTTTATTAGACATAGGTATACAATGATCATTTTGAATTTACTATAGTTTTATTTTAATCTTTCAAATACAATCAAGAATATAAGATATTGACAAAATGGATAATTTCCTATTTGATCCACAGAAAATGTGTACATATTTGATCTTAGTCAAAGGCTGTGAGGCAAGAAGAGCCACAGAGAGCATCTGGATGCTTGAACTTCAGTATTGAGTATTCACAAGCACTGTACCTAACCTTACTGTCCAGACTGCATATATCTCATCTATAAGAGGAGAGCAAATCAATCATAGTACTTGCTTTCAACCTAGATTACTTATACAACAGCCTTTCAGCTCTAAAATTAAATAAATCTCTGAAATATCACATAGAACTCTTGTGATTAACTTCTTAGAATATGTTACTAGAAGAATGAAGGAATTTTTTAAAGAAGGAAGCTTGCAATCCCTGACAAGACTGTGATATGCGGACGCTTACAACCAATCCCCACCCCCACGAACAAGGCTAAAGAAAAAAAAATTTAATGAAAAACCTTCATCAGAATTGGATCTAAGGAACTGTGCAACTCTTTACCATAAAAGTTGATGATTTTGGTTTAGATGGAGTGTGTTTGGAATAATATCAAAGACTGACTCACAAATCCTCTTTTCAAAAGAATGGAGCAATATTACAGAGAATAAGCAAAGGCGACCCCACGAATGAAAACCCTGGCAGAATATTCCAGAAGACTTTACTTTGGAGGGCTTGGCCAAGTCCCAAAGGGCACTAGAGAATAAAGTATCACCACCATGGATTAACAGCAGCTCGAGTCTCCAGGAGCAGCATTCTGAGAAACAGTAGCAGCTATACCCAGTGAACACCATGGGAGAAGTGTGAGTCTTTATGACCCAGCTTCTCAGTGGAGTCAAGAACTGATTCCAACACGAGACGGTACTTTCAAAAATGGAGACGAATCCCCTAATCTGAAGGAGGGAAAGCTAAAGATGATGCTAGACTGCAGAGAGGTGGGGACCAGCTTACCCAGAGCTGCTGCAGTTGAAGAGCATTCAGGAGCAGCTGTGCTGAAGGGAGACGAGGTCACTGCTTCTCTGCGACCAGACTTTCTCCCCAGTGTGACCAGTTTGCTCTGACCTGCGAGGACCACTTTTAAAAAATAGAGAGATCCCTGGTGGAAGAGAGAATCCTCTGCTTCAATGGGAAATCTACAGCCTCCATGAGGGAGATCCAGAAAAACATAGCCACACTTTGTATCTGGAGTACAGATTGGGCCAAACTGAAAGCCAGAGACAGAAAGCTGGTCCCTGGTGCAGGGGTCTTAACCAAGATTTTTTAAAAAACATGCAGAGCAAAAATTGCCCTCCTGAGACTCTACACCACATCCTCACTCCCATTTCCCCTCCAACTATAGACACACAAGTTCTGAAATGGTAATACAAAGACTTTTTTTCTTAATTATCATTCAGGATTCCAAATTAATTTTGAAAAGGAAGGCCTTGACGGAGCCCATGAAAACCAGGAAGAAACCATAAGAAACAGCGTAGATTATTTGGGGGCATCTACTAAGCCCAGATAAGCTTGTCCTTATTCAAGAATGAGTAACCAGAAGAAGAAGAAGAAAAAAAAAAGAACAACACTTTTGAGTCTATGATGGGATTCTGCAATGCAAAAGAAGACAAACAAAGCATGAAAAGATCAGGTGAAAGTGTCAGCTGAAGAATGACGAGGTTTATAAATTTCGAAAGGAGACCTTGATTTCTCATAAAGGGTTGCAACCTACAGGGTGGCTATTCTGACAGGCTAGGAAGCATAGCCTCAGCCAGAAGCTGGGAAGGGGCAAAGGGAACAGGAATTTATAGGAACAAGATGGACAAATATGCATATTCAATAAACTATAGGAGGAGTTATTAATATTTATGAGAGGAGAAATGTGCACATACGCAATGGAGTTCAATGCCCCTTCTTGGGTCCCATGTACAAAAGTGGCTGCATTAGCATCATCTAAGGGTGGCGTTTTCAGTTCTTCGATGTCAAAAGGTGAAGCAAAGGACACGAAAACCCTTACTGCACATTCTCCGTAGACTAACCAGAATCGTTCTGTGGTTGGTGGTCTCTTATCAGGCAGAAAAGGAGGGACAGTGTCAGCTGATTGGTTGATATCAGTGGTGGACTCTTGAAAGGGCTGGTTTCTGTTCAGCCCTTAGAGAAGAAAGCCTCATCCTGGTTAGAGAGGGAGGAGGTACAATGAGGCGTGTCTAATCTCCCATCCTCTCATGGCTGAGAACTCAGTTTTCGAGGTTACTCTGGGGTCCTTGTCCAAGGGATGGTCTGTTCAGTCCATTGAAGGGCTTAAAAGTTTACTTTTATTTCTCAAGAGTATACTTTTAGAGATTTACTCAAGGAAACACAAGTGAATTTTTAGGTAGAAAATGCTTTGGCTTCTCAAAGAAATTAAAGAAAGCATGGTAAAATAAAACAAAGATGATAACACAGAGGCTGGAGATAAAGTGATAGTAGGCAGAGCTGAGATAAAGTTTTAAAAACAAAACCAATGCAGAATTTTCAATAGTATCAATAGAAAACACAATCTACATTGCAGAAAATTAAAGTACTGATAAATACTGCCTTGAAAACAATCACTTAGATTTCATAGGAAAGAATATGAAGAGATTATTAGAACATCAGAGAAAAGATGATAAACATAAAAAACAGTAAAAACATAGAAATAATTTGCTTTTCTAAAAATATTAGAATAAATGACATGAAAATAATATGGAAAGCTATAGTAGAATCCCACCCATCAATCTGATAAAAGAATCCTTTGGTTGAAAAGAAGACTCTTCATATCAGGCAAATTTTACAGTAATCAACTGACATCTAAACAAAACCTAGGAAAATCAGTGAATACATAGGATCAAGAAAACCAAAGATACATACAAACACCTACATGTAAAAAAGAACACCTGTGTATCATCAAAGAGAAAAAAACAGACTCCTCATGTAGAACATCAGATATGAGAAGACAATAGATCAATATGCAGAGTTTTGAGAAGACAAGACTAGAAACTGAAAATTTTACATTCATTCAAGTTACTGTTCCTGTGTATAAGCAACGGAAAGACATTCCTGTACCTGCAAAGACTCCAGAAGAAAATATTCAAAATCTGGCCCAAAAATTTAGCCCAAAAAAGTGGATAAAATTAAGTACTCACAAATGGCATAATTGATGAAGAACTAGTGTTGAATACAAAAATCATATAAATTACCTTTAAAGTTACAAATGGAATGCACTCACATATTTCTTTTATAAAACAGGGTGAATAACATAGTATTTATAAGAATGTAATAATAATTAATTGGCACAAAGACTGCAGAATTTATAATAGTAAAAAATGGGAGGTGAGTGTGTGGGGAAGAGATATTTAAGTATGCTACTTTCTTAATCTTAACTAGTCAAGCAATAACAGATGCATTTCATTCCTGGCATTGATAACTGGAGTCATTTAGATTAGTAGATTATATAAGGATCTTAGTTTTCTTTTGTACCAGTATTTTCTTTCTTTGGTGAGAATAATCAAGTGACTGACTTTTGAGTTTGCCTTCTAGAATACAGTTTGTTCCAGGCCAAGAATAAATTTCAGCCATAAAACCTGAAATTAGCTTCTTGAGAAGTATGAATTGATGCACAATGAAGCATAATCCATGATCACTGCCAAAAGATGTGCTTTGTTATCATTACCATTAATTTGTGAGGCATAAAAAAATCCAAGTATTTTTGAAATTTCCTAAGTATTCTCCATATGATTTGCTGAAAAAGATTAATGTTAATTTAGCTGACTAGAAGATAAGAAAAAACAAAAGAAAGCAGACATGTTAAATATGTAAATTATGTGTATGACTTTAATAGAAATTCATCTTTAATCTTGTTCAAAAATGTCTTTCAGAATGTCAGATAAAACTCTCTCATTTGGCCCCTCTCCCCTTTTGCCTGGCTACAGAATTTAGAGAAGGTAGCTGTAAAATACCAGGGATAACCCACTGCCGTTTCTAGCCTTTGTCTTTGAACTCTGACATGTCAAGGTCAGGCAGTAGGCACAGTAAAGTTGCACACAGGAGTCCAGGTGATCATACAAACTCCAAACCAGGTGATAGTACTCCACATTCACCCAAGCACACTTATGCCTGAATGGAGACTTAATCAGCATTACCAAATATGTCCTGATGTATCTTAAATGTTCCATAGGGCAGCTGATCCTATCTCTTTACATAATGTCTTCTAGAGGCACACTGTTGCTGACAAGCAACCTTACCAGAGTTAAGAAGCAAGAAATACTCATCCTGAGTAATAAGAGAGGAATAACCATAAAACACTAAACTTGGCACTTTACTCCACCTATAGCCAATGCCAGAAGAAGAGAAGTAAATTGGAAGAGGAAAGAAAACAGATACTGTGGAGTATCACTTTTGAAATAATAATAGACCCTGCTTAATGAAGAAAAATGAAGCTCAGAGAAGTTAACGTGTCCAGGTCAACATGGTAAGTGATAACACTGGAATTTCAATCCAAGTCAGATTCCAAAACCCAGCACTTAGCACTGTAATCTTCTACCTCTTAAATTTGCTAGGGATTAAAATTTTGATTTAAAAACAAATAAAAAAAGATATAATTTTCATACTCTACTACTAATAATTCCTGGAAAGGAAGAAATTTTCAAAATATGGAAATAGGGTTTATATTTGACTTAGGCCCTTCAAAGTGGAAATCTTTGGTTTGGACCTGCTTTGAAATTTTAGAATGGATATTTGAAATGTTTAGTGTTTAACTCCATTCATTAATTGAAACTACATGCACATCATTAAATAAGGCTCAGAATCAGCACTTCTCTAATTACATTAAAACACACAAACAAATCAGGTAAGAGAAATTTTGCTGAATTTGGTTTTAAGCAACTTTATTACCTACTACATTAATCAAGTTAACCAAATTACCATGAACTTACTACTTTATTTTGTGATAAACAGATTGTTGGACATAATCCCTGATTCACCCCCTGGACCCTACACGGCATTTTTCATTTTTTGCATCCAATTAGGCACTAAGTCATAGTCATATTCATTTTACTTCCATATGCATAGGAAATATGTATTTTCATATTTATATCCACAATCCTGTCTCCTAGGCTATGGTAATATCCTCCTAATTACACTCCTTGTAATTGCTCTTGCATGACTTCTAGTCCATTTTTTATATATCAAGGTAATCATTTTATAAAAGAAACATGATCATGTGATCATGCTTAAAGCATATTACAACCTTTAAGGAAAAAGAAAACCCAAATCTGTTTATTAGCCCCTCCTCATTTCTTGGCTAACAGTTACTCACCTTTCAGGTCTCACATTTCCTCTGGGAAGCCTTTCCTGTGTGGCAGTTAAATTCCTACCAGGCATTCCCAAAGCAGGCTGCTTTCTCCATTGAAAGTGGTTCTTGTTACACTGATGATTACTTATTCAATGTTTGCCTTCCTGACCAGACTATAAGCTCCAAAAAGGCAGGGGCCTCTTCAGTCTTGTCACTGCTCTGTTTTCAGCCCTTCCAGCAATTCTTGGTGCTCAATAAATATTTGTTGACTTGATTAATTGAATTATGTATATACTTACTGTTTATAGAAATCTGAGAATAAGCAGATGAGTATATATTATCTGGTATTATCAGAGGAGTCTTTGAGCTTTATTTTTTACAAATAGTGGTCAGTTTTATTGCTGGTTAACAAAGCATGAAGTAGTATAAAAATCAAGGCTGTACATAAATGCCCCTGAAAAGCTGTTGAAATTCCAAGTCATCTGCACAGTTTTTATCCAAGTGACCAAAGCACTTTCAACAACCTCAGGAAAAATCTACCTATGCCAACAATTAGATTAAAATGAGCTATTTCCAGAGTGTTAAGTCTCTGCATGCTCTAAATTCTGCCAGGAATAGATCATTCCAACAGAACTATTTGTCCTGAAGAGAAGCATGGATACTCTGATAATGTGCTTAGGCCAGATTGTGAAAAAACAAATAAACATCCAGGTCATGGCCCTTACTTTTTCCATTCAGGTTATTTATATGCCAATGTTTCACTACAAGTTTTATGAATTTGTAAATTTATTTAGCAAATGCCACCACAATTTCTTTTGAAAACACGTTATTGTACTATGAATAAGAAGGACAGGCCAGACACATTGGGTTGTGCCTGTAATCCCAGCACTTTGAGAGGCTGAAGCAGGAGGATCACTTAAGGCCAAAAGTACAAGACCAGCCTGGGCAACTTAGCGAGACCCTGTCTTTACAAAAAATAAAAACTTCAAAAGAAAGAAATACGTGTTAGAATTCTCACATTTCCCTTGATGAAGAATCAGAACTGGGAAGAAACATAGAATGAAATAACTATATCCAATCTAACTCTGATTATCCAAGGTTAATGAAGAGAAACAATAATTCAGAAAATATAAAACTGGAGAATTCACCTACCTGTTTTGGGGTGGCACCATACCACCCTAACCCTTTAGTAGGTGGCCTTAGTCTTTGTTGGGTGGCCAGTCCATGTATTGAAGTCATGAGCATCACCTGATCTTGTCATAAAGTCAAGAAGAGGGCTTCCTCCTCCAGCTGCAGGCTAGATTTGGGTTCTGGTCAGTGATCCTTTAGTTCAAAGCAAATATTTATTGAACATGTTCTATGTACCAGATATGCTCACAGGTTGTATTGATACTGTCCCCCAAACAACCTTAAATTTTATATGTCAGCTATATCTCAGAAACAGTCCAAGTGATAGGTTCCAGGTCACAGAGAAATTTAGAGAGAGCCAGGGTTGGCACCCCAGCCTTTAGACTCCCCTGAACCATGACCACTCTGGGTCTGACCTCAGCTGTCAGCATCTTACAGATCCCTGGAGCGGTGGCATTCTTCGAGAATGATGTGGAAGCCTGCCAGGATTGATCTCAGAGGTGATATTCAGTGAGCAGGAGCCTTGGCAGCGGGGAGGCTCTTATGTCTCCCACACTGAAAAAGGGAAAGGACTCCTTCCTCTGCCCATGGTTCTCGAGCTCACAGGCCTCTCATGTTTAACCAGGTTCCAGGGACCAGAAACCAGCTCTTTCCACTGGCTCTGCTGGGCAGGCCCTCTGACTGTAGGCTCCCCCTTGGGCATGGCTTAACGAGCCCCTTTCCTGTACACCCTGTCCCTGAAAAAAACCTAAAGGTAGAAGGAGAGCATTTTTCCAGTACACCTGTGCCAACATCTGCCTTAGCAAAAATATGAAAACCTGAAAAATGATTTTCTTTTCTATAATCAAGATTGCTTACAACTGTACTTCCTCAAAATTCTGAGAGTTGTGAGTGTAGGACTCAGGAATAAGTATAAAGAGGCTTGAAAATCAAATTTCTGATGAGCTACATAGCAGGCACAGTGCCTCACTTATCTTTTTATTTCTTATCCTGCAAAATAACTATTGAAAACTTCTGAATTTCATCAATAAACAAATACCTGAATGCTAGCATGCTTGTTTTAGAGTTTATGACAGATAAATTGAGCAGATAGATGAGGAAGATTATGATTTGGTTTTGCTTCGTTTTGTCTTTCTCTCCATCAGTTTTTCCTTGCATTAAAATGGCATGATGTTTAACCCATAGATTACACCAGCCCCTCAAACATCGTTACAAAGTTCTCTCCTCATGCCCTCTCCTAGCTCACATCCAATCGTCCCAGAACCAGTGTCATTATGTATTTGAAAGAGAGCAAGACCCCCAGATTACAGAATTACTTAGGGAGTAGTCCTTTACAGAACTTCAGAGTAAAGGTGAAGAGGTAGGATGGAAGAACAGCTGGTACAGATGAGGAAATCTCAGGAAAAACAAATGAAAAACTGCAGAAAGAAAAGGGAGATTGTCCTCTTCTGATGTTAATGAGTTGTTACAAAATTCATTTTGTCAAATCTGTTTTATTAAGCTGTTTTACTTTATATGCACATAGTTGTCATGGAAAATAAACTACTTACATCTGGTAAGTAATTAAAAATACTTCTTGGTTCCATACATTTGTGCCAACTAGAGAAGTAGAAGTGACCCAGAGTAGCCCTGAATGAAAAAGAAGAAATAAAGGATCTAAACATTTCGACTCTTATTAGGCCACTAACGTAAATCCATCTCAGGATCAACTAGTCTCCCACTAAGTCATGTCTTGGCTTTATTTTCAAAGACTTTTGCTTTGCTAGTCCTACATTCATGTCTTAGAGACAATCTTAAGGAGTTAGGTAATTTTATTTCCTGTGTCATTAAGTGCTTATTTAAAATACTTGCAGACCTTGCTGGCTGCCTCTGGAAAGCCTAGATTTCCCCCAAAGAAAATATGACATAAAACCACACAGTTTTATGGATCCTTTTCCAATCATCTTTTAGCTTTTTTGCTTTTAATAATTTCCACTGGTACGATTTAGTTAATTCTATTAGGCTACTTTTGAGACTTGTTTGTTCAGGATGACTCTCACAGAATTAAGGCCACTAAATTGCACAACTACAGAGGGTGCCATGCACTTGGAAGACTCCAGATCTCCAAGCTATGGAGTCAATGGATTTCCTTATGGTTTTATACAACTCTCCACAAATTGCTTAGAGAACCTCCTTCCCCAAAGTTTCATTGGAATGTGGTTCTTAAACTATCAACCTAAATCTACTAGAAAATCTTATCAACTCTAAATTTTTATTTGCATACAGATAAAGAAGAAGCTTAATGTTGGATGCTCTTCTTGGTCTCCTAAATGTCTGACTCATATAACGAGCATTGGCCATCAGTAGGAGGAAAAATATATTCAGTGAGAGCTATGAAAAACATTGTCACTGTTCTAGGAATGATTCTTGGGAGGAAGACTTTGACAGGTTATCCCCAAATTGGGCATTCTTCTGTGTATTTTTCTGCACTTGGTAGTCCTGGAGAGTACCAGTGTGGATGAGCTCATATCACCTATTCAGCTCCAAGGACAGCAGCTCAGTCATTGACCCAGGCAGACATACAGGTATTACAGGACGGGTAGACTCTTCTCATAAGCCTTTTAGGCACAAAGAGGAAATACAGTGCATTATAATTGTTGTGACTCTAGAAAATAAGACTGATACAGATCTTTAGATTTGCCTATCCAAATGAAATTTAAACATTTAAAAATCACAAAGTTTTATGAGTATCGGTAGATTCTTACTGTAAAACTGTGCCTGCATAATGAGACATGCTGGAACACGAACCACTATGAAGTAATTCACATATCTCAGTGCTCAGATCTCTAATGGAAAGAATGTATGTGACATGGATACAACTCTATTGTATAAATATGTAGGTATGGAACCCTTAAAAACATGTTTTGTAAAAAAATACTATATACACCTAACTGAAACCTTTTAGGTGCCTAATAGTAATAAATATTTCTTATTCTGTACCCCTCCCCACCCCCACCATACTCTCAAAAAAGCCTGTTTAGATTTGTGCTTTTATCTGCATCAAAATTTTTCTTATTTAACACATGTTCATATGTGTTGATGTCATATATTCTTTTGTATGTCTTTTCATCTAATGGTATTTCAAAGACTACTGCTATTTGCATGCAAGTAAGTGTATGCAATTATTGTCAGATTGCAAACATGTTGTTACCTGGGTTTGGCACAAGAAGGTACAGATACAGTGTGATCTACCATGTTAGGAAATGTCACATTTTACTCTCCTGATGTTTAGTTTTTAATTACTTGAAGAAGTTTAAACAATTAATTTGTTGATAAAAATAAGGCTGCTTAGGTACTGCCATTTTGACTAAGAAAACAAACTATCTGCCAACTAGAAAACTCAAAGCCCCACCCAACAGTAATCATCACTTTGTAGCTTGACACAGTGTTTTACTGGAAAGATGATTGTCTACTTCAGGGAATAGCCTCTTTGGAATGTGAATTCCATATGGTTTTATGAATAGAAGTTCAACCATTTCAGCAGCACATGATTCAGAAGAAGTCAGGTAAGGCTATTAAAGCAAGTACACTGTCAATTGCAATGGTAAATGTTTGGTGAATGGGGAAAAGAGAAATGGCCATTGGTAGCTCTTCAACCCCAATTCTGGATGGAAACTTGTAATCAATTTATAATGGAGGAACTGGCAATGGAGATAGTTCTCCCAATCCACATTATAAAACACAAAATCTAGTAGAACAGCTTTTGAAGACTTTTAGAAATAACAAGTTTTTCTGAGGATGTTTTCTGTAGATTAAGGACTGGGAAACTAGTTAGCATCCTCAGAGTTGACTTTGGCAAGCTGAGGAGCCCTAGCTTGTCAGGGAGCTTCACCCTTGCCTGCCTGTGCAGGCAATCGCTGACCTCAGTAAGGAAATAGATAATGCCTGCAGCAGGGGAAGAACCAGTCTTTCTCTCTTCATCCTTATTTCCACTCCCTTCTCCTTTCTCAACTTTCTCTACTGCCAAGAAAAGCATGTGCATGAGGCAACAATAAAGTAACTCAAAAACTGAGGTAGGAATGGCAGTGGTGAATGTGGATGTCAGAGGGAAAAAATTATATAATATTGCTGTCTTAGAGTCTTGATGTTTCCTCTTCCACTAAAAAGATTCAGAATAAAACATTTGCTTTAATCTGTAAGCAAAGAAGATAATTGCTGTAATATGGACAGTACTCAAACCCACCTAGATGATCCCTTCTTGAGTGGGTCTCAAAAAGAGCATCTTTGTGACTTTGTGAGATGTCTGCATGTGAGCCTGCATCTCTTAGCCCTTCTCCTAAGTTTAGCTTAGGAATTTGGGATCTATAACTAAATTTCAGAAGTTTGGGTATTCACTTCCTCTCTGCCTTTTTGACACACTCTTTTGTTATTTTTATTATGGTTACTTAAGACTCCCTAAGCTTTGGCAGTAGCAGACTGAGAGCTATGCCAAGCTCCTCTGCTCTTCCCCAGCTGACCTGCTCAGCATATTATGCATTTATTGGATTGGGGTTTGGGTATGTTATTTTGCCTTTATGGGATCCATCACTTATAGTGTAAAAGAGATTTTTAGACATTCATCCAACTCTGTGATTCCATGACAGGTGACATTAATTTCTTCATTTGAAAATTAAGTAATTCTATAATGAACTCCATTACAGGAAGATACTATGAAAGACAAATTTGTGAAGTTAAGAGGGACAAAAAGGGGTTGTATAAATGATCTAAAACTCCAAAGACACTAAGTGGTAGAGGCAGGAATTGATGCCAGATCTGTGTTTTGTTATCCAGGTCATGTATTTGCATTTAACTAATATTCTTGGAATCAAAATTCCTTAACATTAAAGAAAGTTTCTAACAATGGAATGTCAGGTCTGAGAGACACGTGTGGCTGACAGGGGAGTTTTCTGAAATTCCTGAAGACCTATAACAAGCCAGTGGCCCACTTAGTCTCACTAAAGGATTCAACGCTGCCTTGCAGCCCTGCCTTGCAAGAATGTGGTGAAAATTTAGGCCTTTTTGTCTGCAATGTTACCTGATTCATTGAAGAAAATGACTTGGTCAAGAGATGTCTAAGAATTCACCTTGATGACCAGCGCTCCCTATTGTTTTGCAAATCTCATCTCAACTAGAATGTTGGGGAAGAGTTTATTACCATATTTCCTGTGGCGCTTCTCAGTCAGCAAAAATCTTGGAATATTAGGTGCAGCCTACTTTCTCCAAACATTGTTTTAGGTTGATTACTAATGTGATTACAATGGTTACCTTCCCTTTCACAAGTGTACCCTATGTTACACCTATGTAAATGCTTTAAACTGTCATGCTAATAACATTTTTTAACATTTGAGTCATATTTTAAATGCTTCAGATAATTTCACTATTTAAGAGAGTCTCTTCTGAAAAGCTCTTTCCAAGAAGGAAATGGTTTCCTAATTCATTAATTTCACCAATTATGTTTTCATATATTGTATTTTTGTTAAAGAGGATTAAAATTATTTGGAGAAAAGTTCTATGCATACTCTAGATCTTATCGTGGTGATGAAAAATTTCTATCCGTACTCTAGATCTTATTGTGGTGCTGACTTCAAGACACACAGTTTCTTTTGTTAAACTGGAAAGGTTTCTTTGGCAAATCATTTATATGAAAGGGTTTTCTGGTCTTGTCTTTTGTTACTCCCAACAAGAAAAAGTTAGCAGATTGGTAGCTACAGACTAGTGAACTATAGACACTTTGCAAGACTAAAAGTGATTAATCAGTGTGGAATCAGCAAAAGGCAGGAGAAACTAGGAATTGGAATGCAGAGCTGTGGCTAGAAGACAGAGGGATGGACAATGGAAAGGGGATGGAGGGATTTTCACAGTGCAAAAATCAGGCGAAGCCCACAGGTGCATATGAGTGAAAGCCACAAACAAGGCCAAAAACCCCTTTCTCCATCCCAAAACTAATACACTGTTAGGAAATATCAGTGTATTTCCATCAATCAAATAATGTTCTTCCAGCCACCCGAACTTGCAACCTTGAGTCATCTTTGAGTCAGAGATGCCAGGAATTTCAGAGCTGGGTAAAGTCTTAAAGGATACTTAATCCAGTTCTTTACTTTGCAGACAAGGCCATGCAGTTTCAAGAGATCCTGCTTTTGGCAAATTCACATTACAAACAGAAACAGGCCTGACACTCAGTCTCGGAAATTCATATCAAGTCTTCCTTTCACTGTTCAGCCTGGTTCTTCCCTTTTCCTCATCAGTTATTCAGTCGGACACCAATTCTGCAGACTCTTCTTTAGGAAGGTCTCTGATGTCAATCCCTTTCCATTACCACCACCCGGGTCTAGGCTATGCTCCAAAATGACTTCCTAAAAACGCTCCACACCACTTGGCTTTCTGCTTCAGTTCACCATAGATAACTTTAATCTTCCTGGGACAGTGATTTCATGATATTTCTGAAGAACCCCCTTGTTAAACTCTACTATCTTGGAACAGCAAAAAGTATTCAGGTTTTGGACTCAGATAAACTTGGGTTCAAATCTCTTATCTACCTCTAAACTTGGATAAGTTACTTAGCTTCTCTGAAATTCATTTTCCTCATCAGTATTTCTATGATAATAAATTTAAAAATAAAACTGGTGACTATAGTGCAGATGGAATGACTTCATGTATGTTAAATTGCTTAGCAGATAAAAGATGTTCAAAACATGTAAATTTTCCTCCTGGAATTCATACTCTTCTGCAGTCTGGCTCGTACCTACCTTCCAATCTTGTCTTTTACTATCTCACCAGACAAGTTTTTTGCCTCAGCCAGATTGGCCTATTCATTGCCTCCTGAACACACTGTTCTCAGTTTTAACTGCTGGAGTTTTTCCTGCTTCCTAAAGATGTCCAACCCTTTTTTATTGATTGTATTATACAAATCCTTCTGATTTATCACGGCCTGTGTTTTTTCAATTCTTACTTTTGCCCTTCAGGAGGAAATACATACATATATATTGTTCAAACAGGACACATGGGAAAGAGTCTAAAGTCTTTAATGCTGAGCTGATCCCAAACACGCTTCTTAGTTCTGGCAGAAGACTATGAGGTCATGTGTCTTTCAGATGGGACCATGTCATCCTCTCTCTTCCAGAGATCCCAATGCTTGCTGCCTAACCCCAACAGTCACCTGTCCTCACCCTAGCCACCATTCCTGTGTGGCACTGTGTGGTTTCTGTAGCTGCCCATCTGACATATTTCATCCCCAGCATGGCCCTTGACACTCCTTCCTTACTCTGTCCCCTTCTAATTGTCATGTCTAATGACACTAAATAATCCTGGGGAAATTTGGAGTCCATGGGTGATGTGTGGATGTAACTCCATGCTCCTCACATCTTGATCTTTTCAGTTCTAGACATATCAAACTAGTGAAAGGGAAAGATGGCTACAGTGATACAACCCTCAATATTCTATGAACGTCTCACCATCCTCTTTCTGAGGATAGTAGTTTGAAAGGAAAATAAATCTCAGGACCCCAAAGTCACTAAACCAAGAGAAAAATCAATCTGGGAACTATGTCAAGCAAACTTACCTCCCATTTTATTCCTAAGTAAGATAGTTACAAAAATGAGAAGCTACATAACTCCCTTGCAATTTGTCCATTGGAAATTCCTTGTGGACAAAGGACAGACAGAACTCAAAGTCATCCCTCTGAGGCTCACCTGAGACAAATGCATGTCTGATTGCTTCCTCTGCCCTATTGTTTATGTAAAAATGCAGATTCACTGAGCAGACTAAATTGTGTATTCAGTAGAGGGCTGATCAAGGACTCAAAAGAATGAAACATTTTGTCCCTTATCTGCTTCTAGCCTAGAAGCCCCCACTTCCGGTTGTCCCACCTTACCCAACCAAACCAATGTACATCTTACACATATTGATTGATGTCTCATATCTGCCTAAAACAAATAAAAGCACTGTACTCCCGATCACCTTGGGCACAAATCGTCAGGACTTCCTGAGGCTGTGTCACAGGTACATACTTAACCTTGGCAAAATAAACTTTCTAAATTGACGGACAGCTGTCTCAGATATTTGGGGTTCATAGTAGGAACTGTTTTTATACCACTTTCATTAGGCTTGCTTTCTCAGTTTGTCACAAGTCCTGCTCCTTTCCTCCCATGATTGTAAAATCTGAGCCTGAGCTCTGATGCATTTCTAGCTCTGTTAAATTTTCCATACAAATATCAAGATTGCTGACAGTTTTCTTCTACTGCAGGGTAAGTTCTCAGGACAACTGGGGCCCTACCCTGGAAACTAGAAAGTCCCTTTTGCCCTTCTTCTTCACCACACTGTCTTAGGCAAATTACTTAAGCTCACTATGTTTCCAATAATAGTTCTCAAGTCGTAGAGTTTTCATCCTCCCAATCAAGTTGGTTAATCCACATAAAGCCCTTCACACCGTGTATGAATGTGTCCATTGCACTCTGAAGCAGGATGCTTTGCTGAGGGAGCACTTGGGGGCTAAAATCCAGCACTCTTCTCCAAGCCTAACATGGGCATGGGGCTGGATCTGCTCAGAGGATGAGGTACCTTTCAAAACTCTGTTACTATTGCTTGTCAAGCCCTATACCCATCACCTAGAGGGCTTTTTTTCCAAGATACATGAAGGCTCCTGTGGGCCAGTAAGGCCATGCTAGGACATGGTCAGTGTTTGATAAATCCTGGTTATTTTAACTGTTATTACTGAGTCCAAATAGCGACTGCCTTGAAGAGTCTGTTTCAGAAGAAAATACTGAAATACCAAGTAGTCAGGGCTTTAAGTTGATGGAAACATCCAGGAGACAACCAAAAAGAAGTACATTGTAATCTAACCAAATACTCTCTCATTGATCCTATTTTTGTTGTCCATAAACTAGCTAGAAATAATTCCTTGATATGGTTGCCTTTATTCAAGCTTTTAAAACAAGACTCTTCCTTTAAAGATAATCTATTTCTTATTTTAATTTTGAAAAATAATCTCTCTGACTTAGTTATCTGCCAATTTAGATAATTCGCTCTAAGTCATATAGGCATCTCAGAGTAACAATTGGGCATAGAACACATTTATTTTAGGCAAATGAGAAATAGTATGGTGTTTTATACAAAGAGGAACAAGAAAAAAAATACTTCCTTTCCCACTGTAAATGCTGTACAATGGAATTCTGAGACATGACATCATCGGTTTCTGGTTTCACAATGCAGAGTCCTTAGTTGATAGAGCTGGTCAGAGGAGAATGAGGATCAGATGCAACCCGTATCAGAATATGCAACTTCTTTAGCATGTAAAATTGTTAAACTCTGGAGAACTGTTACTTTTAAAAAGTATACACTTGACATAAGCTCTTCAAAAATTCTAGAATCTTTTTGTGAAAACAAAGAGGTAATTAATGTGGTAGGTTTAAGAAAAGCAAGGTACTTCAGTTATCTAATTTATAATATGTGATTTTAACAAAAATGTAGAATATTATGTTCTCATCTAAGACTTTGTTTTAGCTTCAAGGAAATTAAACAGTCATCAAACAGGTTTAAAGAAATGCCTAATGCCTATCGTTTATGAACATTGCTAAGTAAATTGTATCACTTTCGAAGTCCTGAAGAAAGGAGATAGAATATTTAAGTTTCAAAAAGCAGTTTAAAACATTTAGTTAAACATGCTGCATTGAGACTACAGGATTTTGAGAGACATCATTAAGGGAGTAAAAAGCTGCAATTCAATGACAGACACTGCATACATCAAGCAAGAAAGACTTTATGACCAAGTTTACTGCTCACAGTGCAGATATGACTTAAGAAAAAAATGTGCAGAAAATATGAGGCCAACCTGTAAGCCAATTGAAATATGATGAAATATTCCTAATCCTGTAGTAAATTTAGTTGCTTGGCACCTCAAAATACATTCAACACATGAGCTGAGAAAATGCAGTCTCCATAACTTAAATTGCTTGAATGGATTTTCATAAACCTCTGTGACCTAATAAACAAATAAGGTGTGGTGGAAACCAAAGTGGAAAATCAGGATCTCAGCCACCACCTAACAGCATGTTCTCTGCAATGGGATACACTAAGCCAATCTCAATCAAAACACAGCAAAAAGTACAGGAGACTAACCCTGACTAAAAGTAACTTTAATGTCTCACCACAGAGTTAGCAGAAATGAGGAGTCTTGTTTTTCCTGACGTCTAGGTGGGAAGGAGAGCCATTTCTTTTTTTCTGTCTAGTATGACAAGATGTATATCTGTCATGAATGCATCCTGCTTTAAACAACAGAAACTCAAACCAAGCAATGGCTTAAACAGTTTAAGGGTTTTCCTTTCTTTGTGTAATAACATGTCCAGATGCAGGCAGCCCAGGGTTGGTACAGCAGCTCCATAATGTCATTCAGATACCTAGCTTCTTTGACCCCTCTGTTTGGTCATTTTAGCAGATAGTTTTTACCCTGACACCTGTTGCACTGTGGTTGCAAGATAACTCTGTCCAAGCAGGAGAGCCAAAGGAGACAGAAGGTCAAAAGCTTCTGCCAAGTGAGGCTACCACTGTAAAGAACTTTCCCAACCAGAGGCTTCCATGTGTATCTCATTGGCCAGAATGATGCCACATGACCACTTCTTGCTGCATGTGAGGCTAGAAATATACTTCTGTCTCTGAGCATATTACTTCCTTTTGCTAAATAGTGAGCAAGAAAGAGGGGAATGGATAATGGGCAAGCAGCAATCATTGCCTACCACACCCTGGTACCCAGCACTCAGCCAGTCATTACCAAAAGCAGAGAGTTCGGTTTGTGTGGGCCAACAGCCAGCCTCCAGCCTGTCTAACCAACTCCCGGCAAGTTCTCCTGATGGAATGCTGTGAAGTCTAGCACTTTACAACTGTGTAGTGCAACAGCATAAACCCTTCCACTGCAACTTGGAAAACTAGGAGGAAAACAGAAAGTCCAGAGAATGTTTCTATCTGCAATTGCAGATACTGTTATTTTCTACTCAATAACCCCCAACCCTTTTCCTTGCTGATAGTTAAACTCCAGTTTGACTTGGCAGCAATGCACCAAGTTCAGGTTAAAGATTGGTAAATTACAGCTACAGGTCAAATCCGCTCCGCTGCTTGTTTTTGGTTTTTATGTTTGTTTGTTTGTTTGTTTTGAGACAGGGTCTCACTCTGTCGCCCAGGCTGGAGTGCAGTGGCACAATCACTGCTCATTGCAGCCTTGACCTCCCGGGCTCAAGCTATTCCCCCACCTCAGCCTACCAAGTATCTGAGACCACAGATGCACACCACTACGCATGGTTAATTTTTGTATTTTTTGTAGAGATAGGGTCTCACCACGTTGCCCAGGCTGATCTTGAACTCGTGGGCTCAAGCAATTTGCCCACCTTGGCCTCACAAAGTACTGGGATTACAGACCTGAGCCACCATGCTGACCTTCCCCTGCTTGTTTTTGTAAACAAAGTTTCTTTTTTTTCTTTTTTGGACACAGAGGAGCTAATTTATTTACATATTGTTTATGGGCTCCTTTTCCACTGCAACAGTTGAGTAGCTGCTACAGAGACATCTAAACTGCAAAGTCTAAAATACTTACTAAGTGGCCCTTTGCAAGCAGACTGACTCATGCCCTCAATGATGGGCTATTATTGGACTGATCTAATTATCACAACATTGCTTTTCACTTTCTCTCCCCGCCTCGCCTAGGGGCAGCCATGAGACCACATAATTAGGCAACTGCTGGGGTTCCCCACTTTAAGAAGACCTTTTTCTTTTCCTGATAAAAGAGAAATCATAGCTGCTCTATCTCCCACCAACCCTTTCTTCTTACCTTGAGTGGAGGCATAAAAGCTAGAACTGCAGCAGAAAATTTGGACCATGGGGGAAGTGCCAAGAAATCACAAAAATTCAACCTGACATCCTTAATTCACTAAATTAATGCTGAGAACAACCTACCTCCAGACCTTTTGTTTTGTGAGAAACATAAATTCCTATTTGTGTAAGCACTGTTTTAGGACTTTCTGTTCACTGCATGTGTCCTGTTTGAACAATCTTTTTTTTTTCTGATAACTCTTAACTAAGTCTTCATGAGACATGAAACCCAGCACATATTATACAGTATTACATTATTCAAAGGACTGTCCACTTTTTTTTAACCACGAATTTCATAGTGTAACAGAATCAAGTGCAATACAGTAAATTAAACACAAAGTATCTGAGCTTGGCTTGGGCTGAATGTTCTGTCTCTATTTACTATTATATTACTTTGAACTGGTTATTTGACTTATCTAGAAACTTCCTCATCTTTAAAATGGGAAAAACAATACTTCCTCATATGATTTTTGTGAAGATTAAATTATGAATATTGTACTCAGCTAGAATGATTTAAATTATGGCTATCTGATTAATTGATTTTAATTATTTTAGGTAGCGCAATTCTTTCATCTTTAAGAAAACAGTGTATTTAATACATTACAAGTATCCTGGACTAATATTAAGTGCAGAATAAAAAAATCATTTTTAGTTTTCTCTGCAAGAAAGAGCATCTTTAAAAGACCTTAAATTTGGAAGCCTCACCTCTTAGAATTCTACCTCCTCAAAACCTTACTCTTCTGGAAAATTTATTCTGCTTCTGTCACCTTAGAGATATATCTTTTTCTCTCCACATTTTCGTTTATCTCATTCATGCCTCATCTTTCTTGCTTCCAGCTATATTGCCCGATTATCATTAAATCAGCAGTATACATTGAATATCTATTATGTTTAGCACATAAGAAAGAGATCCATTATAAGAGACATAAGAAAAAAAA
This sequence comes from Pongo pygmaeus, assembly GCF_028885625.2. NCBI lineage: Eukaryota > Metazoa > Chordata > Mammalia > Primates > Hominidae > Pongo > Pongo pygmaeus. The sequence goes on from NC_072377.2 coordinate 63,723,261, forward strand.
CACAGAAGCATTTCAACTCTTCTTTGAGAAAGAAGCTAGACTTTGGTTGATAATTATGTCTCCTATCAACACTGGCCTGCAGCCTGACAGCTAACACTAAGCATCTGACAATTTGAGAGCCAGATGTTTTTGTACTATGTGATTTTGTAGAATTTTTGAATCACAATATATTGCATCTACCAAATATTGCAAAGCATCCTCAGCAGTGATCCATCAGAGGTCTAGGGCATCATCTTATAATTACCACACTACTACATTAAAATATGTTAATATTCACTCTGAGAGGAATGAAAAAATATTATAAATAGACCTGTGTCAATTCATGTCAACATTTACTGCCAAATGATTCAGGCCAAGTAAGCCTTTGTCACCAAACAAGTTACAAAAATCTTTTCATTTTTTCAGATCTTTTGAATTTCAGAATTGGAGGAAAGGAATTGAAGACCTGTACCAGACATTTCCACAAGATGTAATGCCATCTAGACAGACAAGCAAGCCAAAATGGCTTTTCTTTCAATAATCTTTTGATTATATAAACTAAGCCAAGAACAGACATACATGTGCTCAAGTTCCTTTTTGCAAGCTATATAAAAGAAACTCAACCAGAAAGATCTTTTTTTATGCGTTATTCGATATTCTGCTCCCTGACTGCAAATTTCTACTTTGGAAAATCTCAGCTCCAGCAGCTTGGAAGGAAAGCCCGTGTTCTACTGAGAAGAGAATGTATAAACAAATGTGACAAATACCTACTTTTATAGTTTGGAAGAAGTCAAAGTAATATTTTTTCTTCCTTTTTTGTGGTCTTTAAATTGTGTCCTGAGTGAGTAGAATAAGGGCTCGTGTCCATTCATCTCTTTTTCCTCTACTTTTTGGAAATGTAATGGACGTATGTCCAATGCCCAGGAAACCTGAGAAGAATCAATTTCAAACATTCCTTTCCCCATAACTAGTGTAATTTTAAATTCATCTGGAGATTTGGAATACTAACCTATACTTAGAAGGACATGTACCAAGCATAAAGCTTTGAAGATCTCTTAAACCCAGCAGTTATGAAGCTGGGAAATGAACTGTTGTTGATATCAATTATTAATTGAAAATCAAGGCAAGGTAACAGTTGACAAAGTTACTCTAGGCTACACTAGAGTCAAAGTCAAAATAATAGACTTATTGGAAAACTTTTAAGTCCATATATTGGCCCCAATCCATTTAAAAAAATGAATAAACCTATCATTTGATTAAGAATTCCACTTCTGACAGTCTATTCTATATAAATACTATTACAAGTGTGAGTAGACTGAAGGGTATACTGATGCCTTTATTAATTTCAGACTTGACCTCGAATCTCTGGGCTTATTCATCAGCTTTAGGATCCAGAGCAAATTGCCAGTTTTTTGCAGCTTGTTTTTGTGGCACTTTTGTGCAAATTACGAAGTGCTGCTAACTCTAAGAGGGAGAATTAGAGCAGAAATGAGGGCAGGATGTCAACCCTCACCTACCTCCTTAGTGGAGCACCTCTGTGCAGAGCACAAACCCACCACTCTCTATGGAGCCCAGTCATCAAAATGATAAATTTACTGAGGGTGACGACTTCACAATTCAATCTGTTTTTACAAATCATTATTTAAAGTCTTTGTGTTCTCTGAATTTCAAGGCCCTGGGACAAAGCATTTGCTTTTCTACCTTAATTACTGGTGCTAGCATCATCCTATACTTCAGCTCTGCTTCCCCTACCTAACCCTATCAATTATTGAGATTGTGTCTGCTGTGCTGGTCCTTACCCCTCCAGATCCACCTTCTATCATTCTATGCCCTGCTTCCAGCTCCAAAGGGCTCACCTTTTCTGATTGTGTCATCCAGGTCTCCTTGTCCTTCTTGATGGGTTTGACCAATGAGAGATGAAAAGGCTGGAAGTAAAAGAGAGATAGAGGTATTGATTCCCAAGCCCACCACTCACACCTCCCTGCTTGCCTGTTTGCTGGATTTGGTGGTTTTCTAGGATTATACCTTTTGAACTCTCAGGTGGTCTCACCTCTGTGTCTCCAGGTCTCCAGCTCTCTTGGGATCCAATAACACTGCTTCCACTCGCCTCCCACTCCCCATCCCACCTCATGCTAATAGTTTTCCACTGTTGCCATTTCCTGAGAGCTTCACCATCCATTGCTCCTTCCCTTAATTCAGCCACACCTCTGCAACGAGTAGAGTTTATTCATGAAACTCTCTTCAGCTAAACCCTTTGAGTGTGCCAGCATGCTCCCTGCCTCTTCTCTTCATCACAGGAAGTCTCAAATTTGTCCCAGTTTTTTCTTTTCCAGCGCTCCTCATGGCCTCATGCTCTCTCTCCTAAACATTCCTGAATATCTGAATGTAATTGCTTTTTAGCAGCCTGTTCTCATTAACACTGTATCCAAATGAAATTCAAAGTATATTAGATGGGCAGTAGCGTCATTGTGAATGTGCTAGAAAATTTACACAATAAAAAAAATACAAGTTTTGATTTAAGTTACACTGTGTTTTTTTAAGGCTATTTATTTAACCAATACCTACTGAGGGTCTTTTCTAGGTACTCATAATAAAATTATGAGCACTAACAGGCACAACTCCAGTTCCTACTATAACAGAACTTGTAGTCTAGTAGAGAAACAGACTTCAGACAAATTTTACTTAATATTTATATATTTGTTACTTACTATGTGTCAGTCGCTATGCTAAAAACTTTACAATATTTAGCTCATGTAATCCTTTTAACAAATCTAAGGAAAAATTGCTATTATTACCCTCATTTCACAGATAATACAACTAAGACACAGTGCTTGAAACTGCCTTGCTATGCTATAACATCTATACAGGAAATGATCAATTACAAAAGCACCCCCAAATTTATTTTAGTGATCATGAGAAACTTGAGTCAATGGTATAGAATAAATTTACTCTTATTCCAGACTTAAGACCTGTCTAAAACACACCATTATCATATTTACCAGTTGAACCAAAATGTGCTGCCTGCTGGTATATACCAGACACTATCTTTGATGGTGGAAACACAGAGGAAAGAGAGTCCTTGAATTTTTAAAATTCCCCCTTAAAATTTGTGGGGAGGTGAGAAGGATGTTGGGGAAGGCATAAAAATACATGGCGGTTGACTTATATGTCAATACAAATCTATCTTTTCTGAGGCCCCAAATTTCTTTTTCTCCAAGGCTGTAACCTACCCTCAGTGACCCTGCTGATAATATGGGGGAATGACATAGTGGGAGAGGACAATTGCAATAAAAAATAATCAATTCTGTCCTAACATATGCACTACCAATGAAAGAAGCAGAGGAGGGACACAGAACAAGTCGGGTGGGTCAGGGAGCACACTGAGAGCTGTTGAAGAATGAACCAGACTTGCAGAACAGGCAAAATTACTCAAGAGAAGTGGGGGAACAGAGCTGTCCTCAGGTTCTGTCTAAACATACCTTATTTGGTATTTTTAAACTTCCTAGTAGATTTAGATATCATATCAGGTGCAGATACAGCCTCAGTTCTAGGGCTCATATTTGAGATGATGGTTAGAGTAGCTACTTCAATAGAGGCATTATAAATAGTGGTGAAGAGCTTGGATTTTAGATTCATGTAGACCAGGATGTGAGTCTCTGTCATTTTTAGCTGTGTGACTGAGTAAATTAATTTTCCTTTCCTGAGACTTGATTTTCTTATCTGTGAAAATGTAATTCTACCAACAGCATGTGCTTCACAAAGCTGTTGTAAAGGCTTCATGCCATAACACAAGAAATATGCTTAGCATATTTCTTGAATTATACCCATCTATACACTTACTAAAGACCTTTAGTTACTACACAGATCTTTTCCTTTGACTAAAAGAAATAGGGAAAACCTCAAACAGTGCCTCTAAATATGAAAAAGGCTCTATTCTGCCATTGGGCTTTGCAGATATTTAATATATTCTAATCACAATATTTTTGACCTTTGTGTTTGAACTTGGCTTCCCACTCCTTTAGGCTTCTCCTTTCCTTTAGGTGGCAATGAGGCTTGGGTCCTAACTGTCATAGAATAGTTATCCATACCAGGATGTGATATCAGCCAATTCCACAAACCAGTAGTACTCACTATGTGTTCCTGATGCCTGTGGAACCTGAAGCTTACCTCTTAGGTGAATCAGTATTCATGTTGGTAAATATCACTTGACTCCAGACATCTTTCTAAAACCTTGAAAAATTCAAAGCATGACAAAGAAATTATTATCTTGAATAATTTCAATTTTTGATCATGTTGTCAACACGTTTATGGTTGCATTGTCTTTATTAGGATTCTTTCTTTCACTTTTTAAATCATTATTATTAATAATATCATTTTGCTCACCCTATCTCCAGCTATTTTAAAAACTTGGTAAACTTATTCTATAGATATTACCACTGAAGGCTGATAGGAAAATTTAGAATGTGTGTAGAACTCTGGCAGTTAAACAGAAGTTGGTATATCATCTTTCTATTAATATGAACTCAATTAATCCACGTTTCACTTTGCAAGTAGTATGTATTTATTTCAGCAGATTAATCTAGCAAGGGAAGTGAAGACCATATTAAAGGTATTTTTGTCTCCAACTCATAAATAAATCATTATTCTACTTTCAGGTTATCAATTCTTATCTAAAATAACCCAGAAAAGAAGATTTTGCATTCTTTTGGTCTGTATGCTAGTGCTGAGTACACAATATTTTTAAAGATTGAAACTAAATTGTTTTACCTGTCCTGAAATCTGATGAACTTCATTGTAACAACAGCTTTCAATATCATGAGTTTTGCAAATTTGTATTATCATGAACCCTTAAATTGCATCTTTTCAATGTATTAGTATATTTAAATAAATTTATAATTCATTTTTTATATGTAAACATGTATATGATTCAGTAATAAATACTTTATTATAATGGTAACTTGTATAATTCACTCTCACAGCTTATCCCCTTCAAAGTTCTAGATTAGAAGGGAAGATGATGGAAACTGTTGCCAGTTTATCATAAACAATCTCATTTCATTTTTTTTCCACTATATATATTGAAGTAATATTTCCCAGGTACCCTTTGTACTTATTTGTAACCTTGTAAACTGATTTCTGGCCCATGACATGTAAGCAGAAATTATGTGTACCATTTAGAAGTTTAAAAGTTTAAGATGTGGACACACCTTCTGCAGTATCTTTCTCATTGTTTGCTGGATCAATGGAAGTCCCCAAGAACCTAGACTAAGGTAAAGACACAAAATGGAAGAAGCTTGGGCCCCTGAATCATTAGCACTGGACTTCTACCTGAGAAGGGGAAATTGGAGATTTTAAGTTAAGTGTGTTGGGAAATCATTGGAAGATCTGAAGCAGGGAGTGCTATAATCCCCATGATAGGAAATGGGTTGCAAGGAAATGTGGTAGCCATTCTCCAAGGTGGTCCCTAATGACTCCCACTTCCAGGAGTTCATACCCTGGGGAGTCCCCTCCCACATTGTACCAGGGTTGGTTTGCATGATGGGTAGAATACAGCTGAAATGATGGCTTGACATGTCCAATATGAGGTGTTAAAGACACTGTCGTTCCCATCTTGGTCACTCTCACTCTCTAAGAGCACTCATTCTGGAGAACATCAGCTGTCATGCCATGAGCAGTCCTGTAGGGAGGCTTGCATGGTGTGGAACAACCACATGAGTGACCTCTCTTGGAAATGGATCTAACCCTAGTTAAGTTTTCAGGTGACTACAGCACTGACCAACAGTGTGACTGCAACCTCATGAGTTACCCTCAGCCAATATCACCCAGCTCAACCTCTCCTGGATTCCTGACCCACCATACACTGAGTGGTATAATCAGTGTTTGCTGTTTTCAGCTGCTTAGTTTTAGAGTAATGTGTTTCATAGCAATAAATAACTAATATAAGAGACAAGAGTAGAAACAGGATGATCAGGCATCAAGACTATTGCAGTGATCCAGGGAAGAGACGGTTGTAAATATTAATTAAGATACATGAGAAAATTATAGATTTGCTTTAAGAAAAGCCTGACCTGATATATCAGTATATGTGAAAGGACCTGGAAAACCTCAGCCCTCTCCATTCAAGATATTGGTGTGATTTGGGGGCAGAAAAAGTCAACTGAAGCTTCAACAAAATGTAAGAGTGACAACATTGATCGGAAATTGATTCTTCTGTTCTTTGCACTGAGTAGGCCATTCTTGGAGCAATTAGTCCAATTCTGGGTGATACACTTACAAATAGAGATTAAGAAACAAGACCTCATGCAGAGGATGCTCTAGAATTGTAGAGTGGCAGCTCAAGCTGGGTGAGAGGAGTCACATGGAAAGAAGTGGGAGGAGTTTTTGGATCAAGTAGTCAATGTATGGGGGGTTGGGTGTCAAGGATGGCTTTGAGCTTTCAGACTAACACAACTGGTTGGAAAGGTTAGTCACTGAGAAATGGAATAATAAAATTGGTCTGGGAATTAGGCAAGAAGATCATAAAGTTCAGTTTTGGATATGTTGAATTTAATCTAATTTGGGGGCTCTAAGATGACTTGTCAAATAAACAGTTAAATAGATGGGTACAAAGCTCAGAAAAAAAAAAAAAAGGTCAGAGCTGGAGAGCACTGCTGTGAGTTATCGTGCATGTATGTAATAATTGAAGCAGGGGTGCAGATGTGTGAACCTCGGGCTGCATCTTAAAGAACTCCAATATTTAAAGATGAGATAGAGAGAAAAGTCCTGTAAGGGAGACTGGGAAGGAATGGCCAAAGAGATAGGTAGAAAATCAGTACTGAATGTTGGGTTTTGGAAGTCAAGGAGAAAGATTATTTTAAGGATGAAGTTGTCACTGGGTTAACCACTTGCGAAAGATGCACTAAGAAGAAAACATGAAGAATGGATTCTTCTGTGCTAAATAGAAAGAATTCATAAAGCTTCTCTTCCAGAGGACTTTGGTTCTACTTTACTAACTACCTAAATCTCATACTTATGAAAAGGCTAAGAAGATTTTTAACCTCTTAGGAACATCATGGAAGACCACAGGAAGCTCGGTATAATATATTCAGATCCAGAAGGATGCACAGTACTATTTTTCTCAAACATAGAAAGTAGTACTTGTAGGTTATGATTTTATCCGATTATTTACATTAAATTTATAAGGCGCCCATAGTCATCATGCCAATTTCGTTTTTAAAATGTAGATAAAGATAAGCCTGATATTTCTAAAAGTCCTAACAATTAGAGAAACAATTTGTAACAGTGCGGGTAGGAAAATGAAAGGGAGGGGAAAAGCTGAAGAATGATACAGGCAAATATATCATTAGAAGACTCTAGATCATCCTCATTTGTTTTATTTGTTGTGAGGTATCGGGATGTATTGTAATAATTTAACTTATTCCTGGTGCTCAATGCTTATGACACAGTGCTTTTTTAATAATGGAAAATAACATACAAACTTGAATCAGACAAACCAGAATTTATATGGAAAGCAATAAAAAATGCACATTTCATCTTCAAAAGAAATACTGGGTCACTCTTTCCAACTACATGAAAAATGATATTTGGAAAAAATTTTGATATCTTTCTTATTACATAGTGTATTTCCTGATTCTCTTCCTTCTTTTTCACTTATTTTTATACCAATATATGTAAAAACTTTATCTACTTTTTTGGCCAGGGACAGCCTCTCCTATGGAGTGAGGAGGAACAGGGCCAGGGAGCCACATTATTCCAAAAGCTGCCTGACAGCAAGAATGGAGCTAGACACTCTATGATGGACACCTCATTTAGTCCTCATGGTAAACTCACGAATTTAGTCTTAGTCTACCTCATCTTACAGATACAGAAAGTGAGATTCTGAATGGAATTCCACTCCAGGAGGAACGGTAAGTGTTTTCACACCTCTGAGCTAGAGTTCATACACCTCCCTTTATATCACACTGTCCACACAGAGCTTTAAGGCTGCCTGGAAGAATGTTCTTTCACCTCAAATACCATGTTTACTTGGTTATGAAAGTCTGAGTTCTTCTATATGAGGGATACATGTCCATTCTAAATTAGACTTAAAGAGGTAATGCATTTGGGTGAAAAGCCATGACATTGGATTGTTTCCTATAAGTAGGTTAAAATAAGATAGATAAAATTTCACTGGGCATCTGGGAGGGACAGAACATGCAATGAGGAAAGAAAGGATCAAAAAGGACCTTGGAATACCAAAGACAATTTCCTCAAATGTTGCCTTCAGCTGACACTGTTGAGGGCCGAGTCACTGTGTTGCTGATGGAACATTCTTTCCACCTGGAACAATTAGCAAGTTAGTACCAGTATTTTCCCCTCACACAGTGTCCAAAATAATTTTTCTCTATTTCTGAAGCTACAAGCTTAATCCAAGGCATAATGATTCCTGGGTAAGTTGCCTTTGATAAGGTGCAAGTTACACAGATGGAACCATCCACAATCCTTTCATTAACTCTGAACTACATTGGTTTTTCCAAAGTTATGATTAAAAAAAAAAAGAGCAGAATAAGTTCATGACCAGAGAATGTCAGTTCTAGCTAGTGTTTTTCCTCAGAATTTCCCAAATAGAACCTCCAAAAACAGTCACCCTCTACCCAGCAGAATTTGATTTGGAAATTAACACCTGCCTCAGCAAAGAGTTTTAGTCCCATAGGAAAAAATATTAGAGAAGCAGCTGTAAATTGCACTTCTACAGTTCTCAGATGTGTGACTGCTTCTGAACTACAGTAGACTGCTCTTCCTTGTACATAGCATGGCAATTCCAAAAGTAGAACATGTCATCCTTCAAGTGACTTCACTGTAGTTTTAAAATACAGTTTCATCATGTAAGTCAGTAAAGCTACAAAGCTACATATGTGATTAAGTGACCCATCTGCAATGCTCTCACATAGCCCCAGGCTTGTTCTACTAACTTTCCTGAGCTCACCACCTTACTTTTTTTATGCAGCTTTGCAGTCCCTATAATGAGAGATAGAGCCCGGAGGGGCCCTGAGAACCTTCTAAACCATTACAGGTGCTTGGGGAAGAGGCTGTTAGATGGCCATTACCACATGTTGCTTCTCAATCTCTCTAAACGTTTCAACGTTTGTTTTAAATACTTTGGTTTCATTGAAAAACATTTAAAGTACTTTTCAAAGGTCATTAAATAGATCACTCAATTTTTTTATTTGAATGATTTTTTTCTTTTTCTCTCCTTCAGAGTTTAAGTTCTGCTTAATTGTAACTTCCCATAAATATCAAACAATAAAGGACTAAAAATAGGAATAGGATATATTAATATACTCATTAATTTAATAAATACGTAGTCAGAATCTGTTGTGTTCTGGGCACTGTTCTAAATTTCTAGAAACTTATGTGTCATGAGAGATAATCCACATTCACAAATGGCTGCAATATAAGGTCCTATGTTAAGTTCAAAAAATGGGGTATGAAGGAGATACTTCACTATTTTAGAGAAGTGGCTGGGCTGATGACTAGACTATTCAAGAAAAGTAGAATGTCTATTGTTTATTGACAGGTTAGATCACTTTCTGTTCTCCTCTGTTGTTCCTCTGCACCTCAGGGCCTAGAAAACTAGGAGCTACATTTCCTGAATCCCTTGCTAGCAAGGTTTTAGGTTAAACTCTGCCAAAGACAGGAACTTACGTAAAATTCAGAAGCAAAAGAGACACAAAACCATATTATTGTTCCTTTGACAGTAGCAAGCTGTGGGTGAGCTACACTATAGTTGAGGTTTTTTAGTGACTTTTGGCATTTTTTTGAGAATTTTTTTGAGAACCTGTTTTCCCACTCCAGGCAGCAGTGAATTTCACTGGCAATTTTCTGTGGGTCTTTGACCTTCCTGATTTTAAGAACATTAATGGAAAACCTAAAAACTAACAATAGCTTTCTTTCCTGGACCTTTACTTCCTACAGTCCTTTCAAGCATCTATACCCTTCTCTACCTAAAATTCCTACACATGGCATTTTAGCTGAACTGAGAGCAGGAAGGAAAATTTGGGAATGGATGGCAGAGTAGACAGTGAGCAGGAGCAGAGTTGTCTAAAGATTGGCATGAGCACCAGTGCATCCTCTTATCATCTTTACCATCACTATCTTCACTGCCAGTATTTATAGAGTGCTTACTATGTGTCAGGTACTGTTCTGGGTCCATATTAACTCATTTAATCCTTAAAACAATGATTTATAGGTGCTATTACTGTAAAAAATGAGAAAATGGGTGCCAAGAGATGCTAATTCAACTTGCCTAAGATCACAGAATGACCAAGTGATAAAACCAGAAGTCATCATGTTTAGACAAGAAAGGGTACCCCTAAAACTACTGAAGACATGGCCAGAGAAATTGAGCCAAAAGATATTGTGAGTAACTAGTTTTCTTAAAACTTTTCTTTTAAAATACCTACACACTTAGAGGAAGTTGCCAAAAAAGAAAAAAGCTGCAGAGAAGTGTACCCTTCCCCCAGTTTCCCCCAATGGTAACATCTCACATAATTGTAGCACAATGGCAAAAACAGGACATTGACCTTGGCACATTCCTATGAACTAGGCAACAGATCTTATTCAGATTTCATCAGTTTTTACATTCACTCTTGTGTGGTGGCTAGGGAGAATGTGATCAAATAAATTCCTATTTTTAAATCCAGAAATGTAACTCCGTGATGTTAGTATGTCCTAACAGATTTTCAAGCAGAGAGAGGTTTGCTTGATATAAACTCAGTATGAGTTAATAATATAACATAATCATTGAAAATGTTCTTAGGCAGGCTTAATATTAATATGTACTCAGTGCTCAGACCTTCAGAGATATCAGTGTCATTATGGTACGCATTGCTTAGATCCCAGCTCGAGAATTGTGCTCATTTGAACCAAAAGAAACAAAACAAAGACCCCCAGAGAAAGGCAGCTAGATGTTGAAGGGTGATAATCAAGAGTCTGAAGTCCCTGCCGTACCAGGGAAGACTGAGAGAGCAGGCAATGTTTATCTCTAAGAAGAAATGATGTAGGCAGACATGATGTCAAGCTGCCTATCCAACCCTATGTCTTACAATTACACAACACGCTTAGTTAAGCCAAGCACCTACCAAATCTTGAACATCTATACCTTCCTTACATACAAAGCCCTATTTTCAGAAATTCTTCCATGATTTTTATTAATCCTTTCTTGAATATACACAGCATTTACCAAATGACCAAATAATTTAGCCTAGTCGTTTTCAAAGAGTGATCTAGGATCAGCAGACTTAGCAACACCTGGAAATTTGTTAGAAATGTAAAATATTGAGCCCCAACTCAGACTTACTGAACCTGAAACTCTAAGGGTGAGGCCCAGAAATCTGTATTGTAACAAGCCATTGGGTTAGCTGATGTATGCTAAGGTTCCAGATCTACTGGTGTAGCTCTAAACCACTTGGGATATTGTTATCTTGTATATGAATATCATCTCCCCACAACTGCTGTTCTGTGACATCTATACATACTCTCACCTGACCAATTATGATAAGATTATGGCCAAGGAAACCTACCGTTCTCTTATCATGTAGCTCCTTTAGCTGGCTTCCCTATCAAAGCTCAGGTCAGAGAGCACTGGACTGTGTCTTTTCATCCTAGTCTATCCTCTGCTTTCTGAGAACACTGCGGCTGAATACTTCCGTGAAAAGTTAACAATCTTGTTTTCATACAATCAAGAAATATTTATTAAGTAACTGTTTCTAAGTGGCAAAAGACATGGCCCCTGCTCTTAAAGAATTACTTTTAGAGACATCAGGGGGCATCTGAGATTAGTTCAAGGAAAAATTCTCCTGCCTCCCTTCCTCTCTCTACCTCCCTAAATCTACAGGCCATAAGCAGTGAGGGTCAGGCACTCAGGAGTGGGTGATACTTTTGAGTATGATTCCATGTTTCCTGAAGGGGTTCCTAGACTTCTTCCCTGGCTAACAAGGCAAGAGCAGTGGTTCTTAACCTTTTGTGTGCCTGAGCATCACCTGGGAATGTGTTAAATTTGTACCTGGGTCACTGTACAGAAATTCTGATTTAGTTTGTCTGCGATGAAGCTGGGAAATCTACAATTTCAGCAAGTACCCAGGGTGACTCTGATATAGGTCTGCAAATGACACTTAAACAAATTGCAAGCAGAACAGCAACACTTAGAATATTTAACACAGCCTGGCCGGGCGTGGTGGCTCACACCTGTAACCCCAGCACTTTGGGAGGCCAAGGCGGGCAGATCACAAAGTCAGGAGATCGAGACCATCCTGGCTAACACAGTGAAACCCCGTCTCTACTAAAAATACAAAAAACTAGCCGAGCGTGGTGGTGGGCGCCTTTAGTCCCAGCTACTCGGGAGGCTGAGGCAGGAGAATGGCGTGAACCCGGGAGGCGGAGGTTGCAGTAAGCAGAGACTGCACCACTGCACTCCAGCCTGGGTGACAGAGCGAGACTCCATCTCAAAAAAAAAAAGAGAGAATATTTAACACAGCCTGATTCCCCGATGAAGACGCAGAAAGTAGAGATGGCCATAAATCTGTTTTCACCTCTTACCAGCCAGTCTTCAGCATTAGTGATGTAGTGTCGCTACATTAGTAACAGTGCACGGCCTGCATCATAACATGTATGAACCCATATGCCTTAAACACTATTTATTCAGCAAATCTGATTGCACACATTATGGTCCTGTACCATATGTATGTTCTCCCAGTAACCCCAGGTCCGGTACCAGGTGCTGGGGTTACTGGGAGAACAAAGAGACAACACTTTCTCCACTCAGGGAAACAGAGAGAATTATTAACTTTGCCAATATCAGGGAGGTATTACAAAAGGAATACTGCAATCTGAAGAAACTAAGAACAGAATTAGCCTAGTGGCCAGGGTTGAGGGGCAATGGAGTGGAAAGGGCTGACAAGGGATCATACCTCATTTACTTAAATAACTATCTCCCTCTAAGTGGGGATAATTTTTGAGATATGCAGAAAATCACACCAATATTGGTCTCTTCTTTTGGAAACAGTCTGAAGCAATGTAAAGTCCTCTCAAATCAATGGCTAAATGAAATGTTTCAAGTTTTTATAAAACATACAGCCATGTAACAAACATACATTTGTTGAAAAATAAAGATTATGTATAGAAATAAAACTGGAGAATTTAGCATAGTTTTGATCTCTGGGATTTACGATTACTGGTGATTTCTAAGTTTTTTGATACTTGTCTGTATTTTTCAAATTATAATAAATATACATTCTTGTAATCAGGTAAAAAAATATTATCAGAAACAAAGCTAAGGCAGATTCTACAAGGAAAGTCAAAAGCATTCATAAAAGGCAAGTATAGAAAAATGTATTGAGCCAAAATGCATTTATTAAGCATCTCCTATGTAGATGCTAAAATTCCTAGAACTGTAAACTGTAGATCTTCTAGTTATTAGTTGTGTGGTGTTGGATAAATTACTATATCTCTGTGCATCCATTTCTTTACCTGCAAAGTGGCTCAACTGCATCTATTTGGTTATTGTGACAATTAAATGAAAGAATGCTTGGTAAGTAGTTAGAACAGAACTTTGAATAGAAGCTGATAAGCTTTCAGTAAATGTTAGCTGTAACTATTATTGCTGTTTTATAAATAATTATTGTGTCATCCCATCGGGGAGTCACCAGGCCCTTCTAGAATATGATTTGAGATCAGGAGCTCTTCACTTTCCATGATAGTTTTTTTAAACTATTAAACAAGTCACTTATTGACAAGCTCTGCCCTATGCTGAGATGAAATATGCTTCCTTGGAGTTTCCATTGGACACTCTTCCTTCTATTACAGCACAATATTGCAAACTACTACCACGTCTTCTCTCAGGCTTCTCCTCTGCTTGGTAAACAGCTTCTCAAATGGCAAAACAGCAAGAGCAGTAACACTTGCCTTACACTTTATAAAGCTCTATCACATGTATTATGTCATTTGAGCCTCTCAGTACATAGGATAAATATTACCACCATCATCATTTTATAGGTCAATAAATTCAGGCTTGAAAAGGTAATTGACTGATGAATAGCACCTCTAGAAGGTGGTGGTGCTGAGAATTAAACACAGAATGTCTAGTCCAAGTCTCTTTCTTCTATACCACTTCTATTTAAGGTGCCTGCCTTAAGTGCAATACTGCAGTTGCACACTGAAGGAATCTCCTATGTCTTCAGTTGCATTATTTTATTGCTGTAACTTAAGTTTATTATTAGTCAGAATTCAGCCACGAAAAATAAAAATCACTCTACAACTTCCAAACCTGGGAACAGTAGAAGGAATCTGGTTACATATGTGATGAAAGAGTTAAGAAGCCAAACAGGGGATGCGGAGACCATCAAGAGATTAGCAAAAGCAGGAACTCATTACTATCCCTAGGACACAGAAGTTGAGTCCAGGAACCAGGGCTACACAATGGAAGCTGCGAATTGAGACCTCGCATGGACTTCCTGCGAGAATGATGGCCACAAGAAACAGATGTGGGTATTAGAGATGCTCCTGCTCCTCCTTCCCTCCCGCCCTCCAGTCCTCGGTCTGGTCTGGCATTGGCTGAACATAACTGGAAACAAGAGTCCAAAGGAACTTAGGAAATATGGTTCCTGAATTACAGAGCACAGGCACGGGAGAGTGACAAGTGGATCTGAGAACAACCTGACTCTATTGGAGGCACAATTTCTTGATGACCACATCATACTTCCAATTTATATTAAGTTCATTGTTAAATTAGACCCAGGCCATTTTTCATGCGAACTCTTAACAAACTGGTTCTTTTATTTTTTTGTATTTGCCGATGGACTTTTTGAATGCAAGTAAGGGCTTTACTTTATCTTGTTTGATTTCATCATTTGACTTTTGGTCAGCCTTTAAAATGTTGTGAGCCTTTCGCTTTCCATACTTGGATAGAAATTAATCAACATAAATTGTACACTTATATTCAAGTTATTATTAAATATTTTGAACAGGAAAAGTCAGTAACTATAGAGTGGCTAGGGTGAGATTTGATGAGGTACTCACCTCAGAAGCAAAATGTAAGGAGGTGCCAAAAAACTCCATAATCAAGATGAATATTTCAATGCAATTTTTAAAAAATCAAAATTAATATGAAATTTCATGATGAACAAAATATTAAAATTACAAATAAATACAGGACCCACAAGTGATGAATATTTATCAATTTTTAAGCCAGCTGCAAATTCTTCACTTTATGCCCCCATTTACCCCATACTTTCCATTGATTACTGAAGAATATTATTTTCAAAACTTTGTCAAATCAAACATCTTTCAAATATTTTGATACATTTTGTTCTAGAATCTAGAACTCCAATTGATTAACAGTGTAGAGATAGAGAACAAACTCAGCATCAGATTTGAAGCTTGTATAAATTGGAGAAATGTGTTTAAGAAAAAGAATTCAAAGTTTCTGTGAACTATATATACATAACCATTTTATAATAAACATATCCCCAAATCAACATCCTTTGCCAGATCCCCCAAATGTGGCCACTCCAATCCTGCCTGACAAGATGGAAAAGATAACACAGGCAAAGTAGAGATGGAAAGAGTGTCCTTAAATGATTATGGTTAAAGTATTTTGCAAACTTTATAAAACGTGCACTCACATGACCACATTATGCTACCGCCAAGGCTGTGGAAAGGGCCCTTACTAGTGAAGCTTAACTAATTTCAACTCTGAATTTAGACTAAACTTCAAGTAGAATTTCACTCAGGTAAAATAAATCCCAGCAGCACCTTCCATTGTGCATGATCACACAGATCTGATTTCTTCCTATATCAAATCACACCTTCTGAACCAAATTCCTTGCCTGCACATGAATAGATTGGAGCCAATGGTTTTGAAGGTGTTTTAATTTTAACATTCTGCTCCACTTTGTAAAATAAGAGCTGGCTATTTCAGTGATAGTATAGAAGAAAAGTGAGAGTCAATTTTCCCCAATATAGGTTTTATAACAGGAAGTCTGAATATAAAGCATCTTTCTATTGCAAAATGTTTCATTTACAAAAATATTGTCTCAACTAACAAGAAGAGATAAATTCACAGTCAATTTTTACTAAAAGAGACAAATACCTTGGTGTAGTTTACCATTACAAATCAGAAAAGTAACTGAGCATTAAATTTCCAAAATGTGGCCTCACCATTAGCATTTACTCAAGGAGACTATGTCTAAAAATAAGCTCAAGTCTCTGGATAAGATTGGGGATTTTAAAGAAACTATTAAAAAATGCTAATATGAATGCTGTAAATCAAACCCATAAATGTCTTAAGTTTAATAGTTTTAAATTAATTGTCTTCTAAAATAGGATCATTATTTTTTAAGTAAGTTGAACACAGAGAATGGCAAAATCCTTCACAATGAACATCGCAGTCAATGTGTTAGGAGGTATGATAAGTGATAAGAAGATCTGAACAAAATGATTTATATGTATGAAAGAGATATTTTTGGCCTTTAATCTTGGAAATGGTAAATACCCATTTTAGAACAAGAGATACAGTCTGACTCAGAGAATCTGAGTACATTTTCTTATCACTCTGTTAAAACCACCCACAAACAAGAGACAGCTTTTCTTTGCTCAAATCATAATAGCTTCTCTTTAAACTTGTGAAACTGACAGTTGACTCTAATAAAATACAATCAGTATAATTTCCCACTGCTTGATATGAAAACACTAAATCTGATTGATTAATTAATTGATGATTTTTGAACCTCAAAATTTAAAAGACTATTGAACTATTAAGACAATAATTTAGAAGCATGTATTTGGCATCTACAATCCATGTTAAAAAAAATGTAAAACGTACATCATTCTATGAAGAGTACGGTGTTATTTTGGCAAGGACCAGATTTGTCAGTAAATCATATAAAGAATATTTTTACTTGTTTTTCTTTCTAATAAATGTTAACTATTATCTTGATAAAATTTATAACTCTTCATTTGTTCATATTATGTTTATCATTCAGTCTTCTTAGTTGTTTTCAGGAACATCTCAAAACCTTATCAGATTGGGTATGAACAATTTGATTTCATTCTTTTGCTATAGAATTATATCTTTCAATGGTAAATATCCGTGGTTTTTACTTAGCTCATGACATCCTATCTTAAATTCCTATAACTGCTATTGTGACAAAAAATGGGAAGAATTTACAATATGAGTTTTGATATTAGCAAATACCATCTAATGGTTTCAGCTGGCCCAAATGGAGGAAAAATAGACATTGTACAAATGTGCGTGTAGTAATCTGATTCCACATGATCTTGTTTATGCAAAAGAAGTCAAGAAAAATCTGTAACAACCCACTCAGTTCAGCATTCACAATGTAATGATGAACTAGTTTATGTCTGTAAGATATCCAGTTACTTGTGGATAGAAGTATTATATTATATTTATATTAGCATATTCATCATTATACTTTGAAATAAGTTTTGGCACTCATTACTCATGAATAAAAGAATATTGATGCAATAAAATCCTCTGAGGCAATTTTCATAACACAAGGGTTTGTTTGTTCAACCAAAACCTTCCACTAGTAAGGCACACTTTGGAAACTAAACTTAATGCTTCAAAGTACCTATTTGAAAAGAAGATGAAATTTAATTCTGAAGCTTAGTGGTTCTTAAATTTTTATTTCATGAATTTCTCCTTGAGACGATATTGCATTTATAATTCAGAAGATAAAAAATAACTCTGGTTTGTAATATACAAATAGAAATGTCTAGATTTTCATTCTGACCACAGTTCATATATCTTCAGTATACATGAAAAAGGATCATATTTCAAGCCTGTCATAAGCATAAGGTAATTTTCCATCTTCTATAATATTAATTAGTTTACTGAAAATGCTTATTTGGGGGAATAAGACAGGGTTCTTAATGCTCAGTGTTGTCCCTACCATACAGCATCATTATTTACAGAGCATTTTGGATTTTGAAATATTTTGTTAAATTTTACTAGTCATTTCTTATTGTATTCTTCACAGTTGTATCATTACACTCATTTGATGTATAAAGAAAAGTTTAAACAGAAGTATTAAGGCTGTAGTTTAATCTGTGCCAAAAGTACTCATTTCATTGTCAGTGCAGCTCATCTGTTCATGCAGGAAAAAGAAATAACTGCTTAATCAAGACATTTAGCACTAAGCGGACAATAAGGAAAACCAAACAGAAAGTAAATATACCTGTTTATAGAGATCACCTAAATTAACTGACTGTGATTACAATGTATAAGTTGTTACAATATTTCAGACACAGCTCCTGCCCAGCGCATGAATTAACTCATGGGGAAAAGTTAGCTTTCTGAAGGCTACTTTTTTCTCCCTAAAGATATAAGCAATAATTTTCATTATGCGCGTACAAAAAAACTCTACAAAAGGAGTTTTTACTATGTTTATTTGAAGTTTGTTTATCTTAACTTTTTCACATTAAGAATTATATTTCCCTCGACTGTAAATATTTTGAAGAAAAATGATAGCTAATATTTATGGAGCCACTCTCATGGGTTATTATATTTAATCCTCAGAGAGTTCATAGTCTTATGACATGGATTTTTATGCCTTCTTTCTAAGGGTGATGATAAGGGCCAGGGAGAGACTTGCTCAAAGTCAAAATACTAGTTAGGACATATCTAGGTCTCAGACTCTGTGGTCTGACCTTAGAATGTGCATACTTTAACAGAGTTCAGCATGATATTTGTCACCAGATTTTCCCCAACTCTGACCCGATAGACTCATGACTTGGTCTCAGGTAGAGAAGATGCTGTGAGTAAAACTTGAAATAGTTGTTTTCACTAAAATCTCATAAAACAGCAGTACTTTGATATTCACATGACACCATGCCATGCAAAATGAAGATGAGTGGTCCTTTCTCCCCCTTCTGTTTACAGTGAACCCTTTGCACCGTGTATTCAGCCACTGAAGTTTCTGGAATATATACTCTCAACTTGGCATCTGGAAAATTTTGATACAAGAGCAGGATATTGCTTGATGGTACCTAGGAGCAGTAGTACTGAGTGGATGGGCATTATGGAAGCCTGGGCATTTCTTCTAGAGGCTGGAAGAGCAGAAGAAGCAAAATGGTTTCTAGCTAAAGAAACTAGATTCAAACCCATTCCTGCAAGCCCCTTTTATAACACTATTAATCCATTCACGAAGGTGGAGCCATAGTGACACATCTTTCGAAAAGTCCTACCTTTCAACATCACTGTTGTGGGTATCAAATTTCCAGTGCATGAATTCTGGAGGACATATGCCAGTGAGGTATCCCTGCAGACTTCAAAAATAAGTGGAGAGAAGCATTTTACTGGAAAATAAAGGTTCTGCAATAACAAGTATCGGTGAAAACCCAGAAAACCAACATCATAACTGTTTATCTCATTCTAGTTTTACCTTTTCCTCCCTCCCTCAAGACTGGAGCAACATAAGAAAACACAAATTACACAAAAAGTGGCTTTTGTCTCTGCAGTGGTGTGAGTATGTCTCCCAGAATTCATGTGTTGGAAACCTGATACCCAGAACAGTGATGTTGAGAGGTAGGACTTTTTGAAAGGTGTGTCATAATGGGACCACCTTTGTGAACGGATAATGCTGTTATAAAAAGGGCTTGCAAGAGTGAGTTCACTCTGTCATGCCCTTCTACCATGTGAGGACACAGGATTCCTATGCTCCAGAGAACAGAGGACTGAGCATTTAAGGCACCATCTGGAAACAGGGAATAGTTTTTACCAGATACCAATGCTTTGATCTTGGACTTCCCATCCTCCAGAACCATGAGAAATAAATTTCTGTTTTTAAATAAATTACCCAATATGTGGTATTCTCTAATAGACACAAAATATTTGTATGGCATACCTTGGAGATATTGCAGGTTCAGTTACAGACCACTGCAAAAAAGTAAATATTACAATAAAGGAAGTCACACAATTTTTTTGGTTTCCTAATGCATATAAAATTATGTTTACACTATTCTGTAGTCTATTAAGTAGTGTACAATAAGTAGCATTATCTCTAAAAACATGTACATATCTTACTTCTAAAATATTTTATTGTTAAAAATGCCAACGGTCATTTTAGCCTTCAGCAAATCATAATCGATTTGCTGGTACAGGATTTTGTTTTATGTTGATGGCTGCTGACTGATCAGATTGGTGGTAGCTGAAGGCTGGGGTGGTTGTGGTAATTTCTTAAAATAAGGCAACAGTGAAGTTTGCCACATCAATTGACTCTTTCTTTCATGAAAGAAAAATCTTTCGTGAAAGAGATTTCTCTGTAGCATGCAGTGCTGTTTGGCAGCATTTTACTGGCAGTAGAACTTTCTTCAAAATTGAAGTCCATCCTCTCAAATCCCGCTGCTGCTTTATCAAATAAGATTATGTAATATTCTAAATCCTTTGTTGTAATTTCAACATCATTCGCAGCATCTTCACCAGGAAGAGATTCCATCTTAAGAAACTACTTTTTTTGCTCATCTATAAGAAGCAACTCCTCATCTGTTCAAGTTCTATCATGAGATTGCAGCAATTTAATCACATCTTCAGGCTCCACTTCTAATTCTAGTTCTCTTGCTGTTTCCACCACATCTGCAGTAACTTCCTCTACAGAAGTCTTGAACACTTCAAAGTTATTCATGAGGGTTGAAATGAACTTCTTCCAAACTCCTATTAATGTTGATATTTTGACCTCCTCTCATGAATCATGAATATTCTTAGTGGAATCTAGAATGGTGAATCCTTTTCAGAAGGTTTCAGTTTACATTGCCCAGATATATCAGAGGACTCACTATCTATGTCAGCTATAGCCTTATGAAATGTATTTCTTAAATAAGAAGATGTAAAAGTCAAAATTATTCATTGATCCATGGGCTACAGAATGGATGTTGTTTGAGCAGGAATTGTTCTCCTTGTACATCTCCATCAGAGCCCGTGAGTCACTAAGTACATTGTCAATGAGTAGTAATATTTTCAAACGTATCTTTTTTTCTGAGCAGTAGGTCTCAGCATGGAGCTTAAAATATTCAGGAAGCCATCACATAAACAGAAATGCTGTTACCCAGTCTTTGTTCCATTTATAGAGCACAGGCAGAAGAGACTTAGCAAAATTCTTAAGGGCTCTAGAATTTTCAAAATGGTCAATGAGTATTGGCTTCAACTTAAAGTCACCATGTGTATTACCTCCCAACAAGAGAATCAGCCTGTCCTTTGAAGGTTTGAAACCAGGAATTGGCTTTTCCTCCCTAGATATGCAAGTTCTTAATGGTATCTTCTTCCAAGATAAGGCTGTCTCATCTACACTGAAAAATCTGTTGTTTAATGTAGCCACCTGCATCAGTCACCTTAGCTAGATCTTCTGGATAGCTTGCTGCAGCTTCCACAGCAGCAATTGCTGCTTCTTTCTGTATTTTTATGCCATGAGGACAGCTTCTTTCTCTAAACCTCAAGAAGAAACCTCTGCTAGCTTCAAACTTTATGCAACTTTTTCACCTCTCTTAACCTTTATAGAATTCTCTAGATTAGGCTCTGGCTTAGTGAAATCTTGTAATTGGTTGGATCTTCTATCCAGGCCACTAAAACTTTCTTCATATCAATAAGGCTGTTTTGCTTTCTTGTCATTTCTGTGTTCACTGAAATAGTACTTTTTTTTTTTTTTTTTTTTTTTTGAGACAGGGTCTAGCTCTGCCACCCAGACTGGAGTGTAGTGGTGTGATCTTAGCTCACTGCAACCTCCACCTCCTGGGCTCCAGCAACCCTCTACCTCAGCCTCCAAAGTAGCTTGGACTACAGGAATGCGCCACTATGCCTGGCCAATTTTTGCATTTCTTTGTAGAGACAGAGTTTCGCCATGTTGCCCAGGCTGGTCTTGAACTCCTGGGCTCAAGCGATCCACCTGCCTGAGCCTCCTCAAGTGCTGGGATTACAGGCATGAGCCACTGTACCGGGCCTAGAATAGTAGTTTTCATTTCCTTCAAGAACATTTTCTTTGTAGTCACAACTTGACTAAATGTTTGACAAAAGAGGCCTAGCTTTGGGTTTGTTTCTGCTTACAACATGCCTTCCTCACCGAGCTTAATTATTTCTGGCTTTTGATTTAAAGTGAGAGATATGTGACTCTTCCTTTCACTTCAACACTTAGAGGCCATTGTAGGGTTTGTAATGGCCTAATTTCAATACTGTTGTGTCTCAGAAAACAAGGAGGCCCAAGGAGAGGGAGAGAGATTGGGGAATGGCTTATTGGTGAAGTAGTCAGCAAACACATATTAATCAAATGAATTGTGCTGTCTTATATGGACATGGTTCATGGCACCCCCAAAAAATTACAATAGTAACATCCAAGATCACTGATCATAGATCACCATAACAGATACAATAATAAGGAAAAAATTTAAAATATTGCAAGAATTACCAAAATGTGACACAGAGACACAAAGTGAGCACATGCTGTTGGAAAAGTGGCACCAATAGATTTGCTTAACTCAGGGTTGCCACAAACCTTTAAATTGTAAAAAGTGAAGAATCTACAAAGGGCGATAAAATGAGGTACATATGTGTGTGTGTATGTGTGTGTGTGTGTGTATCTTCTCAAAAATGTCTTTTGTATACTGTCTGATGGTGTTTTAAATATTTTTCACTCTACTTTTGATGTCTTTGATTTCCAGTTTTTCATTATATGTAGGTTCACTGTGCATTATCAGTGGTATACCATACTATGATTAGCAAGGCCTGAGATTATCTCCTTAATACAGGATGAAATTGTCTCCAGCCAAAGAAGCCAACTGACATTGAAATCACATTCAAAGTTAACACATAGGTTTAGGAAGTAATCCAAAGAAAACAGGTCAACACAATAGCAGCCACATAGGTGCCAAGAATGGACTAGACAGGAGCTGTTACCCAAACCTTATCATTGCTTTTTGTTTTGTTTTGTTTTGTGTTTTGCTTTTTAATTTTATGCTTCTGATATCTTTAGGGGCTATGGATGAGAACCTTTATTGTGGCTGTTCATGACTATGACCATTTCGGGGATTCCTGATAGGAAGAAGAAAGTACAGGCATAGCCTGAAGGATTTTATTTTCAAGGCTGAAATTGTAGGCAGAGTGTGACAAGACACATTAAGGAGAATAATCACAGGATACATGCATGTGCACACACTCATGCACATGAATGGTTGTGTGTGTCTTGGAAGGGGGCAGGCAGCTTTCTTGGCTTGGAGTCAGGAGTACCAGAGTGGCATGCTGGTCCTGATAGGGAGCTGAGACAAAGGAACCCACAAGAGAGTTTTCTGACTTCCCAGGAATAATGCCAAGGTTCAGAGTCTCCACAGGTATGGAAGTGAGGGTCTGGGATTTACTTTAGATCCACACTACCTGCCCATGTACTTCCCTTGAATGAGGCCTGGCCAAGGAAGAATGATCCTGCCCCTCTTGGCCCAGCCTTTCTTTGGCCCTAATGGAGACATGAACTTTGGATTCCTCATAGCTCTACAAAGATATCTTTACATTAGATCCCTTAATAGCAGAAGCTTCTGCCTACCTTGGCTTCGCTTATGACGGCCATAATAAGCATTGTTAACTGTACCTCATTTTGGTAGAACACTTGGCATTCTACAAAATATTTCAAACCTGGTATCCAATGCAATCCCCACAATACTCCTAATGAAGAGTTAGGGTGGTATTATCTTGATTTGCAGTTGAGGATACAGACCCAGGGAAGAACTTGGTTTAGGTCAAACAGCTTGTGAGTGGCAAAGCAGCTCTGGAGACTTCCAGAGACTTCCCTTGCCACAGTCCTATGCTTCTCTTCTAACTGTGGGCAAGCTTCTGAAAAAAATTAATATCTAAGCTGCTGGGAGGACTCATCTTTATGTTTTTTTTCCCAAATGAATTCATGGCAGTATGTCTTCTTCAAAAAATTTTGGATGAAATGAACAAAGAGATAAACTCAGTTTATTCATATTCTTTGTCTCCAGGTTCTATTTACCTCTGACTCTGCAATGATGAATAAATTGTTCACTTATCTGATGATCAATTTCTTTCTTTAAAATGGAGAGGATAATACTTGTCACCCACTACTATCACTAGAATGAAGGAACTAATGCTTCTAAAGTGTTGTGAAAGAGATGCTCTAGAAACAGAAATATGAGGCTTTTATTGAACACATTTAAATGTGCTTTTTAACTGAAATTATGGTTTTATCAAAGATTCTTGCCACACTGAACTCATTACAATTTGTAGTATTATTATTATTACTATTTTCCTGTTTTACTTTGAATGCCAATGAAGCAAATAGACTTTCCAATTTTATAGATCTTACCGTTTTACAGACAACTGCTGAGGGCTACAATCCCCTTATCTTACACTGTCCACCGAAGCTTTGTTTTACCTGCTTTGTTCTAGCTATAGACATAAACATTGACCATTTTGCTCCGCATAGGTAACAACATATTCTGTAGAAACTGGCCCAGAAAATTGCATAAAATGATGAAACAGGCTTTGCTTGGACACTAAAAGCACCACTTCGCTAAATAATCCAGCAATGGCATAACAGGCTTACTGGACCTAGTCACTGTCTTCATTAGTCAGGCTGGCTGGCAGGCTTTCTGCGCAGGGGAACTAGAGAGTTTGTAAGCTCTCCAAACAGTCCCTGAGGTACAGCAGCCAGACAGCTGAGGTCTTCCTAATGAATGACTACTTCAACAAGCCAGAGTTCGCAGGGATAAAACCATTAAGCCACAGAGACAGCTATGGCTTTTAACTTTGATGTGGTATGCTAACTCTTGAGAGGACATTTTAAGATAAGAAATGCAAACTTTCACATTGGGTTGGATGGTCCAAAGCACCTGAGCAAACAAAATGTTTTCCATAAAGATGTTATTGGCTATCAAAGTTGACTTTGAAATGATACAAAAGCATTTTTCTCAAAGAATCTGAAATTCACAAATAAGAATTTTTATGAATATTATACTTTATCAACTATATCAGGGGAGGTAATTTTTTTCTAAATTTAATTAGTATCATTTAGCTTTTCTTTCTCTTGTTTTAAGGAAGACAATAAACTAATACACTGCTAAAAGTCTTCTAAGAAATAATTATATTTACTCTGCAAAGTAATTTTTAACTTTACTCTGCAAAGCACCTGTCAAGGTGCTTCACTTAGTTGTAATAAGCAGTGTCTAACACACACACACACACACACACACACACACACACACAAACCAGTTCATTCCTCAAACGATTTTATTTGTTAACTTTCTTTAATACAGAAGGTTCTAGCTTAAATGATTCTTCCTCATGGCACCAGTCATATTTTGCATGCTTTGGTTAGAGATGTGTTTTTTGTGTTGTTTTGTTTTATTTCATAAAGTGAGCAACATTCTTTCATTAACCTGTCAAGAAACCGTCCTTTTGTTCATCTCATGCCCAGGAAAACAAGCACACAATGTTTGGAAAACAATCTACAATAATTTCAATGGGATCAATATGTTGGAATATAACCAAATGTTGACATTCTGTCTAATTTATTGACCTGAAATTCCTTCAGGGTCACAAGAAACTTGCCCTACAGACATTTGGTGTGTTTTAGTATCAGACTGGTACTACAGCAATAGTGCTAGGTCAAATATCAGTATGTGTAATACTTTTTCTGAAAAGCTCATCGTGCTTCACTGAAAAAGTCAGTCAAACACATAGAGAAATTAAGACCATGCCTGTGTAACTGAGATAAATGATTTTTTAAAAAAAATCACTTACTTTAGGCATTTCAATGCTGAACTCACTAATGGAGCAGAAGAATGAGAGCTTGAGTCTGCTTTACAGGAATCTGGGGTACTGTGATACAACCTATAGTATCTGCCATTTTTTAAAATAACAATTTTTTTTAATTTTCAATAAATATATTGACATATCCTAAAGATACTTAAGACTATATTTTTGATTATTAATTCTTGGAAATCTTTGAATACATATAATAAAAGTCTCATGTTAAGTTATTAAAGCTCCCAGTCTTCATTTCTGTTTTTTTCTCACAAATAAAATTAAAATGTGGCTTCAAGAAATCATAATACGCCATTCTTATGTCATGAGTGCTAAGAGAAAAGCCACTTAGAATCAGGGAAGACCAAATGAATATTTTAAATTGTGATGTAGTACACTAGTGTATTATTTACATCACTAAAGCAAACCACCTGTTATATGCCTGGCATAAAGCACATTCTTACTTTTACTTCTCAAGGAACCCCATAAAGTATATCAATTCAATTGCAATTCTAAATGTATTAGCAAATTGGCAATGTTACTAAGTTTAAGGAGAAATTCTTTTGAAGTATCTAGGAATCCAGAAGAACTTTATTTTACAACTTCCTTTCCTAGATAAATAATTATGACATCTTTGTGTGTTTAGTTAGTATTGGCATTTCAGCCAATATTGACCAAAGAAGCTAGTGTGGCTATATTTAAACTCTGTCAGAGTTTCACCACCACATCACAGCACATTTTAAGTGTTTTATAATGAATGAGACCTATTATTGCCAGAGCACACTTCAAATTCATTCATTTTCCCTCTCAAATTGTTTTTCCAGTTATGTCCACCTAAATTGTAGCAAAACACTTTTATTTGAAACAAAGATTCATATTTCTATTTCTGTCCTTCCTCTCTGAAGCCAGGATGAAATAATGTTGCTATGTAATACAACAAACCATATACTTCCAAGTTGAAATGACTAGTAATTGATTATGAGTCAGAGTCTGCAAAAGATTAGTGATTAGAGAAACCATATCCTGCTTAAATACATTTCTTTCATTCTCATAAACCAGATGGTACCTTGTGTCATTGACTGTCATTAACAATTTTTACCACCACAGTCATAGTGGTCAACAAAGCAGATAAAGTGAAAAATAATATAATGTGTAGTAGCATCTGAATAAACGTACGTAGCCCGAATTCATTTTTCTGCTGTTGTGCTTAATAAAGCCTAAAAATAAGGTCATAAATGCTTATAGCATGAAAAAAATTTAACCTACCTTTATAGGAAAAGCAATTGAAATCAAAGGTGTGGTAACATAAGTGGGTCATGCTAAATGCATCTTAGCTACATTAAACTCACATGGGATAGCAATGAATATTTCATGGGATAACCATACAACTCATCTTAGAAATGCATACGTTTTTTGAGATGGGGTCTCTCTCTGTCCTCCAAGCTGCAGTGAAATGGTGTGATCTTGGCTCACTGCCGCCTTGACCTCCTGGACTCAAGCAATCCTCTCACCTCAGCCTCCTGACACACCAGTTGCACACTCAGGTAATTTTTTTTTTTTTTTTTTTTTTTTTTTTTTTGTAGAGACAGCATCTCACTATGTTGCCCAGGCTGGTTTTGAACTTCTAGGCTCAAGCAAACCTTCCACCTCAGCCTCCCAAAGTGCTGAGATTATGGAGTAAACCACCAACCCCAGCCAAATACAAAGATTTTTAACTGATTATGATCTTTGATTATGATCACGATTAAGAGTTTCCCAGGTAAACTGTGTAGTCACCATCCATATATATGCACTGTACCTTTGGCAGTACACAGCTGTTCAGTACTGTGAGAGAAAAAAAAAAAAACAGACTGTTTTATCAATAGCAAGCCTAACATGTTCCAAACCATGTAGTGGATATTGAAGGATGCATCTCAGTTGAATTGAATAAAGCATAACTGTAAAGTTACGCTTTATAATTTTGTATAATAAACTGTTTAAAAATTATTCAATTAAGATTTCTTGATTTTCCTACCGAATTTTGTTTCTATGTCACTTTTGGACATAGAGGAGGAATAACTCCTTTCTTCACGATGCCATTAAAGTAAATCAATTGAAGCTTACTCTTCTACAACTATAATAAATTTTAACTTAAAAAATCTTGCTTTAATCACTTCTTGGCCTTTTGGCAAAGAACAAGTGTAAAAGTCTTGCTCTAATGTACTCAATGTGATAAATCCTCATGCTTTGTTAGGTTCTCACCCAAAAGTGGTTTATGAAGAAGTCTTTATAGCTTCTACATCTGTCCTGTTCAGTGTAAAGGACTACCAACATGCTCTCTTTTAAACACAAAATGCCTTTTGCAAACCAAAGTGGACATGGACCAAAATTTGTTTTAAAACATTTCAGTTCTGCCATTATAAGAAAATAGAAATTTGCAAAAGGCAACTGGAAACCACTCTTTATGATCTGGAGATGGAATATCTACATTGCAAAGTTACCTTAGCTACCTGGCCATCCAGTTGATCTCTGCACCATAAATTTCTCCCTCTAGAAGGGAGATTTTCTTGCTGAGTGAGGTTGTGGATAAAACATGTAACAGCTCTGGAACCACAATGCAATGGTTTGAATACATCCCCCAAATTTCATGTGTTGGAAACCTAAAATTCATATGTTAACTAGAGGTGGGGCCTTTGGGAGGTAATTAGGATTAGATAAGTTCATCAGGATGGGACCCCATGATGAAACTGATTGCTTTAAAGAAGAGGAAGAGAGACCTGAGCTTATATACATGCTCTTGCTCTCTCACCATGTGAGAGAGCATCTTATGACACAGAATGAAGATTCTCACCAGATGCTAGCACCATGCTCTTGGACTCCCCAGCCTCCAGAACTATAAGAAATAACTTCCTTTTCTTTACAAATTACCCAGTCTGTAATATCCCAATATAGAAATGCAAAACAGACTAAGATATATGATGTCAAAGTTGGTGCTAAATTTCCTGTTTACCTAATTATTGTCCTACTACAAGAAAGATCTGAACTTACATTCCAATCTATCTGACAGGTTCAGGATCATTTTAAATTAAATGTATCTTATAAAGGACAATTACTTACATATATTGACAAACTATGTTCCAGGGAATATTCTTTGTGATCTGAAAAGGTACTCTAAAGCAAAATAATGTGTCAGTGTGTGTAAGTTTGGAAAAACTTTTGCACTCTATTTCTCTCTTGGAGATTCATAATGCAGATTTAGGATATGGAAGTTCTAGAAAAATCTTGACTTAAAGAAACCAGTTCATTTTATTTAAGCCACCAATTCCCAAAATAATTTGCCAGTTCATATGTTTTTCAGGAAACATTTTCTAATAACGAAGATATTTGGAATTCCTGAAAATACAGTTGGGGCAATTTTTTAAAGATAGTTGAGAAGGGACAATAATAAGAAAAGGTAACATAAAAGGAGTCAAAATGTAGGAAATGTTTATATGACTTACCTTTGATTTTGTCAGTAATAAGAGAGCAAACTGGCTAGGTGTGGTGGCTCATGCCTATAATCCCAGCACTTTGGGAGGCTGAGGCGGTTGGATCACCTGAGGTCAGGAGTTCCACGCCAGCCTAGCCAACATGGCGAAACCCTGTCTCTACTAAAAATACAAAATTTAGCAGGGTGTGGTGACATGCATCTGTAATCCCAGATACTCAGGAGGCTGAGGCACAAGAATTGCCTGGACTCAGGAGGCAGAGGCTACAGTGAGCCAAGATCGTGCCACTGCACTCCAGTCTGGGTGACAGAGCGCAACTCCATCTCAAAAAAAAAAAAAAAAGGAAAACAAGAGTAAATTGCTCTCTCTTTGGGATATTCCTTAATTTGATTCCCCCAGGAGCATGATGAAGGAAACAATTAATAATTGAAAAATTCTAATGATAAATTAAGTATAAGATATGCTCTTTATTGAATGACAACAGTATGACATAAATATCAATAACTACTGACATCAATATAAAACAAAGATGTAATATGAATAGAGAAATATTAATAAATATATAATATTAAAATAATTAGAGAGGGGAGGAAACTTGCTTTCTAATTTCTCCTCTTGCTATTTTTTCAAATAAGAAATGGTTTTTGTTGTAGGTCAAAGTGGTCAAATACTCTCAATATTATATTGTTCTATCTAATGAATTCTAAGACAGTTTTTATTATTATATTTGTTTTACCAAAAAGAAAAAATAGGATCAGTGTCATGTTCATGATTGTTCAGCAAGCAATTGGCCCCGTTGCTTCAATCTTGACATATCTAATTAAAATTCCAAATGTTTTCTGCTATATGGTTTTAACTTGAGCAATTGTAGGATGATTGACTTAAAATAAGCATATGTGTGTGTACCCCTGAAGGAGAAAAAATCTGAGAGAAATATATCAGATTCTACAAAACTCAACTGTTATTCTGTTTCTTTACTATCTAGGTAGAAAGTTGCATTTGGAGGAAGATTTAATTGCTTCAAACCCGAGTATATTATTTATTTAAAACCAAAAAGCCTAGTGCTTCTCTTGGGTCTATTGTCGGTCACTGGCCCTTCCCTATGACTAACCTATATTGAGGATATTTGGAGTTCAATCCTGACTCACTCTGTAGCAAAACTGCCAGGTATACCTACAGGATAGTGAATAGAAACATGAAAGGTTTGCCTCATTAAAGAATTCATGAGGTTAAATCCATATGTAGCAGGTGCAACTTGCTGCTATTGCTGCCCTTTTGCCACCCATATATGTTGCTTTGCCTCAGATTATTATCTTAATCTCTCTCCCCATGTGGTAAAAGGAATGAAGAGATTAGCCACATAAGCTCACACAGTCCAGGTATTTCAGAATCAGTAAAGTGAGTCTATTCACAAGCCTAACAAAGGAAATGAGGATAGATTATGGCAACTGCTAATGAAATTTATATTTCAACCAACAATACAACTAAGTGAGGGATGATCTCTTGTTCGTAGTTGACTAAACTGCAAAATTCACCTTTATCCTAAATTTCATTATGAATTTAAGAGAATGATATGAGTTGAATTTAATAACCTTATGTTGATCAGGTGAAAATCCAGGAAGAAAAGAAACTGTCTACATTGTGGTGGATGCCTTGGCTTATGAAAACTTTGGTAGGTCTTCATTTGTCAGACTTATTATTCCATTTCATTTCAGTGCTACCGAAACAGGAAAAGTTCCCTCGTCCGCCTTGCAGGGTGTGCGGTGGGTGTGTGGCCTGCTTCTTTGGTCGAATCTCTAGGGGGAACATGCAGACAGGCTCTGGGGCTCTGAACTCAGGGCAGCATCTACGAGTGAATGTTTACAGCTCCTGAAGCTCCAGCGGGCATGTGTTACCATGTGCTCTTTTAGTTTTGCCATCTGTAGGCGGCTTGTGTTTAGCAGTTCAATTAGAACTCCTGACTTATCGCAATGTGTCCGGAATTTATTCCTTCCAGTGGGTTCTTGGTCTCGCTGACTTCAAGAATGAAGCTGTGGACCTTCGCGGTGAGTGTTACAGTTCTTAAAGATGGTGTGTCCGGAGTTTGTTCCTTCAGATGTGTCCAGAGTTTCTTCCTCCAGGTGGGTTTGTGGATTTGCTGACCTCAGGAATGAAGCCGCAGATCCTTGCAGTGAGTGTTACAGCTCATAAAGGCAGTGTAGACTCAAAGAGTGAGCGGCAGCAAGATTTACTGTGAAGAGCAAAAGAACAAAGCGTCCACAGCATGGAAGCGGACCCGAGCAGGGTGCCACTGCTGGCTTGGGCAGCCAACTTTTATTCCTTTATTTGGCCCCACCCACGTCCTGCTAATTGGTCCATTTTACAGAGTGCCGACTGGTGCATTTACAGTCCTTTAGCTAGACACAGAGTGCTGATTGGTGCGTTTTTACAGAGTGCTGATTGGTGCATTTACAATCATTTAGCTAGACACAGAGCGCTGATTGGTGCGTTTTTACAGAGTGCTGACTGCTGCATTTACAATCCTTTAGCTAGACTCAGAGCCCTGACTGGTGCATTTACAATCCTCTAGCTACACAGAAAAGTTCTCCAAGTCACCACCCGACCCAGGAAGTCCAGCTGGCTTCACCTCTCAGCAATGACAGAGGGCTTTCTGTATCCTGGGGTTTCTTGACTTGGTGTACCAAAAGAATCAAATCACACATGGGCTTGGAGAAAGAGTGCAAGGGTTTATTGAGTGGAAGTAGCTCTCAGCAGATGGGGGAGCCAGAAGGGAGATGGAGTAGGAAGGTGGTTATCCCCTGGAGTTGGGCCATTCAGTGGCCCTCCTCTGACCGCCCAGCCAAACTCCTCATCCTTCCGTGGATGGATGGCCTGCAAGCCTCTGCTCGTGCCTCTCGATGTGATCTTCCAGGTGCGTTCCTCTCAATGTCCAGCTGCTTGTGTCTTCTTCCGCCCGTGTGTTCCTCTCCACATCCAGGTGCTTGTATGTGTACCGGCTAGGGTCTCGGGGTTTTTATAGGCACAGGATGGGGGTGTGGTGGGATAGGGTGGTCTTGAGAAATGTGACATTTGGGCAGGAAAACAGAAATGTCTGTCCTCTCCTCAGTCCGTGGGCACAGGCCTAGACATGGAGCCCTAGCCAGGGACCTGCCTTTCTCTATCCAGCACTTCCGTGCCCCAAACCCGAATCACTACCTGACCTTTAACTTCACTTAAACCAATAATGCTTAAAAATGCCAGAAGGTAGCTTTGGATGAAGCCCACACTTTCCCTAAAATCATCCAAAATACACTTTTTGGAATTAAAATCAGCGTTTGTAAACAGAACTTGGAAATAGACAGGCCCCCTGAAAGTTTCACCTGACTCTGCACTAGGCTCACATTCAAACGTCTGAGGAACCAGCTGAGTGAATCAGGCAAGCCAGGTCCATGGAAAGGGCTGTCTCTTCTCTGGGGGCAGGCACTTCTCAGCTCCAGCTGATTGTTGATACGTAGAAATGTCTGATCATATTGTCTGATCATGAAGTTTTGCAGAGGAAGTCAGAAGTTTTAATTTTCATCCGAAAGCTCCCAATGACTAACTGATGACAATTGCTTGAAAATATTTTAAAACCCACTCTAAAACTCGCTGTACTTCAAGCAGATATCTATTCTCTGGCAATATCCAATCTCGGCTCTAAAGGTTTGCCTTATTCTCTATATGGATTCCATCTTTGCCTTTCATTTCTACTCATGTCATGTTCTCAAAAGAATATTACGGGAATAAAATTACATGCTTGTATCAGAAAATTGTGTTGACATTCATCTACAAACACAAATTCCCAGGAAAACAGATTGCACATGAGGTTTTGTGGGTTTTGTTGTTTTTTTTTGAGATTGACTTTTATGCTCAGAAGTGGATTTGGTTTTAAAAATCTGACATTCAGTATACTTAAACATCTAGTTCTTCTTTGCATTTTTAAGTTAATTTTAAAAATTTACATTCTGTTTTTATATCTCAACAAAAGACTTTAAGAGGACTCTATTATAGGATCCCAGTTAAAACTTAATTACATTCCCTTTACTATTTTATATTGCATTTATAAGATACTTGACTTCCTTTTTAGATACTGTTTTGCAATTGTCTGCTATAACAAGTATTCCTAAGTATATAAACATTCTTATAAATTGAATAAATTAAGCTTAAAAGATGATAAATTTATCATATATTATAATACTAAATTTAAATGTCATAAGCCTTCAGCTTAAATTTCTAAGGCCATATCAGTTACTTAAATTTCAGTTTTTAATTGGGATTATAGTACTAATACATTACTGTATGTGAAGTATTAACACACAGTTTCAATGTTAGGGTTAAATGTAGAGATTCTTTCTGTAACAACAATTATTAATTCAATCATTCAGATTATCTTAAATACTTAACTAAGTCTTCTTGAGATTAAATGGTACTTCACTACTAAAGAAGCTATTATGCTATCTAAATTAAACTTTTTGTTTGTAACCTAGGCTGGCTGAGATTTTGTATACACAACCACAGCTGTAGACCGGGATATTTACTGCGGTGCCATCTGAGATGTTAAAAGAATATACCAAGCCCTATTGATTATTCAGAATATAGGAGTGATGTCCTCCTTCTCAGAGCACATATAGTTCACATCCCCAGGTTTAAATTATTATTATTGCTATGTTGGAGCTGGTTTTAAAAGTTTCGTGAGGAGTGATTGTTAAAATTTCAGGAATTGTGCAAGCCAGTTGTTAACACAGGCATTATGTAATTATAGAAACTTACAATTAAATAAATTATGTTAAAAACAAACAAAGGCAATAAATACTCTAAGCTCATCACTAATTGTTTCCCTACATTTTATTATTATTTATTTCTTGAGGTTATTTATGTCTGTTACACCCGTATGCTGGAAATACTTCATAATGATGTACTGCTGTGCATCTCTTTCCAACTCCGCATTCAGTGATATCACTCTGGTAGTGAGAAGTCCATCATGGCAAAAGAAATTATACCACAGAAATTGGCAAATGCAACAAATCAAGGTTCTGGGCACCTCTGAAAAAGCTGGCTGCTAAACATTTATTAGTATATCAGTAGTTATGTTATTATCTAATTCTCTGTCTGCACTCCCCTCCAGAATACCCTATCACATGTTTGGATTTTGCATTTCTTTCTCTCTTGAAATATTTAAAGATCTTCCATGTAGGTCCAAAGTTCTTCAAAATTCATATAGTTCTGTACTTATCATATTTTTTCTATTTAGTAGGATCACATAAATCACATAATAAATTTATATCTCATTGAAACTCTTTTGACATGTCTATATGATCATAAGTTTAAAGGTCATCCTGCTGCCACTGATTTCAAAGGGGTATAAAAGAAAGACAATTTTAGTGATTTCATTGAAGCCTGTTGCCTTATTTATTGTCTATTTGTTTATAGAAACAGGGTCTTGCTCTATCACTCAGATTGTAGTGCAGTGGTGTGATCATGGCTCACTGCAGCCTTAACCTCCTGGGCTCAAACAATCCTCCCGCCTCAGACTCTCACGTAGCTGGGACTATAGGCATGGACCACTATGTCCAGCTAATTTTTAAATTTTATGTAGAGATGGGATCTCACTGTGTTGCCCAAGCTGGTCTTGAACTCCTGGCCTCAAGTGATCCTCCTGCCTCCCAAAGTGCTGAGATTACAAGCATGAGCCACAGCCCCTGGCCTAGGCCTGTTGCCTGATTTCTTACAGTACTAATTTTTTTATAGGCTTGGAACAGAGAATGTGTTCCAACTTGCATGGTTGGGCTAAAATATCTAATCATTTAGTATTTCATAGCAGAGATAGATCAGGAATTTGTTAATTTAACTCAACTTAGAAGTGAAGTTTTTGTACTGCAATCATTAAAATCAATTTTGTTTTACATATAAACATATTATCAGGCTAATCCCAGAGCAAAATCTGTTTATTCTATTCAATTGAATTCCAGACATTGATGAACGATGATATTATTTTCTAACACTGCATATGGAAATTTACCTTTTTAATTTGAGTTCACTAATATAATTAAATTGTGGCAATTCAAACAAAGAGATGCCTTCCATTAGTAAAGTTAATAAGACATAACGAAGGGCTAGAACAAAGCGTGAATCTAAACATATATAGACCAGAGTCTCTCCCAAGTCAGGAGAAACAAAGTGGAATCTACAGGTTTCTTTTCATAGAACAGTTTGTTACAAGGTTTAGAAATATACTGATTCTCTTATGCATTGAATAGTCATAAAATACCAACATTGGTTTTTCTGTGTACCTTATGAAGATGCAGCTATGCATTTGTAGTCACACCTATTTTCAGTAGATTAAAATCTCTACAAGGTAAAAATGGTCTGAAGATGTTACAAATCACAGAGGCCTAAAGCAGGAATGACTCTATTCTTCATGCCTACCCACGCAATTTTGTTCCTTCTCCAACCTTCTACTGCCTGTCATCCTGCTGCCTAGCTAACTATAGCTCTTAGCAATTATGTCACTTTGGTATTTAAGAGAAGGAGAAGGTAGAAATGGTAGAAAATTCATGGAAGAGAAACACTAAGAAAGAAAGGTAGGCCGTTAATATGCTGGTTAAGGCTCAGACTCATTCTCTGCCCTTCTTCTGCTTTATTTTGCAATATTACAATGACCCTAACAACTATATTTCCAAGGCTATTTTTTTCGACTGCCTTTCAGCTCATTTGGTCAATGGGAGATTGGAAGGCAAAAGGAAGAAAGAATTCAAAATATTTTGTCCGCCTTTTTTCTCACCCAAAAAGGCACAGGGGTCATCTGAAGCAGTGATGACATTTGTCCCATGATCTCAAAATCCTGGTAAGCAGTGACCATCATGATTCCAGTTTCTGCCAGAAGACTCAGTTCTGGGCTCTGGTAACATGACTTTTTCTCTGGGTCTCTCTAGCCATTGGGAGAGTAGTGCCTTCCTGCTGCTGTGAATCTCTGGGTTGCCTCACCACCGAGTTCTTCCATCATCTGTATAACCAACAATCTCCATTAGATTCCTTCTCTCTGAAAGTCCCAAAATGATCCCAACTGGATCACGACTTACACAGAACTGAAGACTCAATCACAACTTACACAGAACTGAAAGTGGGAGAAACAAGAATGAGTCAGTTATTTTTTTTTCTAGATAATTAGGGTTCCTGCCATTACAGATGTGGAAAGAGGCAGAAAAAAAACAGAACAAGAACAGGAACAAATACTTATTGAGTACCTTTGTTGTGCAAGTGTTTTATTATCATTTTATCTTCACAGATGAAAAAACAGAAGCTTAGAGAGATTAGGTATTTACTGACGATCGCATTATTAACATGTGGTTGAACAGAAATTTGGACTCAAGACTTGACTCCAAAGCTTTTCCACTGGAGTATGCTTTCCCTAGCTGACATGAGATTACATTCAGAAATAGTTCTTGAAGAGTCGATGGCACTAAGAGATAAAAGTCATAAATGTTAAATAACCTAAGATCAAGGTCACTGTCATGGCCACACCAAGTTTAGTTGAGGGTATCTGTTATTTTATTTTTTAAGAAACAGGGTCTCCCTCTGTCACCCAGACTAGAATGCAGTGGCATGGTCATAGCTTATTGCAACCTCAACGTCTGGGCTCAAGTGACACTCCTGCCTCAGCCTCCCCCATAGCCGAGACGTGTAACAAAACTACTAAATCTTTAGAATTTGTGAGGGCTAATGGAGAAACGTTCCTGGGGATCAAAGGTGTTCATTAAAGAAATCTATTATTTTACAGTTGTTTTTTGTGGAATTCAGGGTACCCTTATTTGGAAGGGTAATTTATTTGGGAATTTTGTATTCTCCTCCCATGGCAAAGATTTATCAACACTGTTATGTTTTGTGGAGATGTCCTCTGTACTCCTCCCCCAGGAATGCAGTTGGGAAGAAGGAGTGACAGAAACCCATCCTTACGTGTTCTCATCCACTCCCATGATGTTTTCCAAAACTTAGTTACTTCCAAATGTTGCTTTCTCTTGAGATGTAGACCTGCATATCCACTGTTTTCTGGACCTATGTGGGCATCCTCATACAAATCTGATTCGATATGTCTAAAACTTGCTATATTTTTCCATCAAGCTCTTCCTTCTATATTCCTAATTTACTACAGTTAATGGCCCAAGAATGCAACCCGTCCTCCACTGACTGCCTCAGCCAATCCTTCTGCACCTCATCTACTTTCTTAGGCACCACATTCAACCAGGCTCCAGATCCTGTTAAAATCAACTTTCTAAGTTCCTCCCAAATCAATCTTCATTTACTCATTCGATAGTTGACTGTCCAGTACCAGATCTGGTGCTCAGTACTGGGAACATTGAAATGAATGTTCCCAGGTGGGCCAAATGAGGTACTGCCTAACTCTTCCTTTGCTCCTTTTCATTAAGTCTCAGGTCCCTTCTCACCTGAGTCACAGCATTAATTTCTTTACTGTTTGGGCCATTTCCATCTTGTTCCCCACCCCTGTCTCCTATGCTCCCAGAATAAATTTTAGGAATCTGAAGTACTATGTCACTTTCCTCCTTGAAATTTCTCAGCAGTTTGGCATAGCCTTCAAAATGCAGCCTAAAAGCCATGGGTTGCACCATTCATGTCTTCCAGCCTTTTCCTATAATACTTCAGACTTGCACACCCACTTCTGTGAACTCTTTCATCCCCCGGGCTTCAGTACATGCTATTCCCACTGCTTATAACACTCTTCCCTATCGCATATTTCTATTTAACCCCCACTCATCTTTCAAACACAGTAAAAACAAATTTCTTTTCTGGAATCTATTCACTGAGCCCAGCCCATGCCTGGGGCTTCTTCCTCATGATTCCTGCTGAGTTCCCACAACATCCAGTACATACCTTTATCATAAAATCACACCACTTATCACACTAATAGGTAAATGCACTGTCTCCTCCACTCCATTGTGACTTCCTTGAGGGCAGGGGGGCCTCGGGTTCACTCTGTGTCTCCAATGCCAGGCCCTGGATGTGGCACACAGCAGATGCTCAGTACATATAAGAATGGGTAAGTGTGTATTTTGAAATCATGAGGTAATATACAATCTTCCACTGTGAAACTCAAAAGGAAGGAACATTTTCTGTTTGGAAACTATTGTTTCTTCTCTGCTTATAAAAATACAACTGAATTTGTATACATGGCCAGAGAACTCCAGCCAGCAGGAGTTAATCTAGGACTTGTGAAATACTCATAACATATTCCCTGGATTTGGCTTTTATTAATACAATATACCAAGTGGAGTTTTAACAATTTTAGAAAAATGTAAAAGTGCAACTAGCATCGCTATACTATGCTGTACAGGACCACAATGTAAACACAGCCTTAACGAACCAAAGCGCTTCTTTTCATAGGACGGTATTTTCCTTATAGTGGGATTACAATTGAACAAAAAATATTTACGTCTTATGCAGATGCCTGTAAGTTCAGAGTAACAGGATGAGCAGCTTTCCTTTACTACACCTGTCAAAGAGTAGATCCCACTGAAAAAGAAAACCTGAGATTTACCTCTTAATAGATTAAAAGATGGACCCCAAACCATAACTTGGTTCCCATACCACTCCTCAACTACCATGCACCAGAAGGAAAATAAAATGACTTATTCACAAAGTATTTCTCACTACTGGAATTATGTGCTAGTACTGCCAGCGGCACTGGAAGTGTTTAGGCAGGTTTATGCTGAGTAATATGTTTAGGTGGTTCATGCATTCTAATTCAGAGTTTTGCCCATATTAAGATAAACTTCCTGTACCTATTGACACTTAATAACAGAGATCTGTTTAATCTGGCTTCACCTCCAAGCTAAACAAGTTTTGAAGAAATACTACAGAGAGAAATTGGGTTTGGATTTTGTAGCAGGCTGATATTTTGGTTGTAACAAGAATGGTGTTCTTAAGCTAGATCTACCCTGAAAGTTTATGATTGTACTTCAGGTATTAGACTTCCTAGAAACTGTGGTTAGAAAAAATTAAAGATCTAACTTTCTAGTATGCTTCTATACTCAGTGGCTTCTTGGCACTGCTTGGCATGACCTTATGAAAAAATGTCACGATGCGGTGAAGAGTTCTACTAAAGACAGGAGACCATTATTTCTGCTTTTTCATACTCTTTATTGCCAACGGTTTAAAATGGTCAACATAAAAAAAAAAGACATTTTGATAATAAATACTGCTCTTTGGGCTGTAATAAATAAAAAGTTTATTAACAAGGAATGCACTTTTC
This sequence comes from Pongo pygmaeus, assembly GCF_028885625.2. Lineage (NCBI taxonomy): Eukaryota > Metazoa > Chordata > Mammalia > Primates > Hominidae > Pongo > Pongo pygmaeus. The sequence goes on from NC_072377.2 coordinate 63,762,784, forward strand.
CAGCCACAAGTATCTTCAAAAATTAATGAAAAAAAAATGATATATGGCCATAGTTCACAGTTACGCAGCCAAAAGCTGCTCCAATTACAGCCTTTAAACAACATGGGAGCTTCCTCCCTTCTCCCTCCCCTTCAGGAAGTATATTCACAGTTCCAAAGTCCTCTGGCTGAAATGCTCTCAACAGAGAGAATTTAAGAATCAATGCACCTTTCTGCAAAATTGTCTGAAAAACCTTTTAAAACAGGTATCTCAAGGAAAACTGCATTCTGGTTCACTCTTGGATTGTCCAAAGTCAAGAACTGTATGCCTTAGCCTGTTCTGGCTCCATCCAGTCCAGCAGGCCACAGGGGAATTGTTTTCGTACCACCACATGTCCATCTTCTTCAACATGCTCTAGATCATTCTGTTGGCTTCCCTGTAGATCTCACAGTGGAAAAGAGGAGTCCCATAGGGTCCATTCGAAAAGTCTTTCAGTTACATCTTTGTAAGAGCATGTTCAGGGCATATTCCATTCGATTTTTTAATTCTAATGAACAGCCAGACATCAGCAGAGTTGTCAGCCTGAAAGTTGTAGATATCCTATCCTCATTGATGTAGGTGAGAAGGTATTCTTCATTTTGGCTACAGATGATTATTTTTGTATGATCATGGTAGAAATTCACCTTAAAAAATAAACATAGACATTAGACCTCTCAAAATATTCGAGAATTAGAAAAGTTCAGTCAATCACTAAACTGTCTAGGTACAAATCTTTCTGTTTAGGACCTAAACATGCACTTTCCTGAAGAGTTCATTTACCTGAAAGGTGCCATCATTAAAGAGCATCATTAGGGCCTTATCAGATTTTAGCCACTGAAGGAGATAGAGCCGAGGTCTTCGAATATCAGTAACACTAGGCAAATCTCCACCCTGGAAGAGATTAGGAGAGTGAGTTAGTGCCTACAAAGATTTTGTAGCATGCACTCTATTATTATTCTAAGAAGATCCTCTCAAACTTAAGCAAGCATCAGAATGGCTTTGGAAATCCCTGCCTCCACCTCCCGGAGATTCTGATTCAGTACACCAAGGGTAGGTCAGGAGAATCTGTTTCTAACAAGCTTCAAAGTGATGCAGATGCTACTGCTTTGTGGACTACACTTCAAATGTCACCACTCTAAAGCCACAGTACTTACATCCATGAGGTTCTCCTCCATGTAATGAGAAAAGTATTTCAGCACCGTCACTTGACTAATAAATTGCTCAGGAGCATCTGTTGCTGGGAAAACTGAGCATTGGCCAAGCTCTGCGTAATAGTGAACTGTTCTATAAAAACAGGAACGAAAGGGAGAGAAGAGGAAAAAAAAATAGAAGCAGTTAATCATTGTTTTTAGATTTCTTTAGTGCAAGACTGGAGAACTGACAGGATTTCATTAATTGATACACTTACTTTTTGTCTGGAAGGAGGCTCATGTGAGCACCATTGTTGAAAAGGACACCGACGGTGTGGTCTGAGAGCTGGTACCCGAAGCCATATTTGTTAGAGTAATCAACCCATTTGGTGACCCACTGAAATGATGTGCTCAGCTGCTCTTTGGGAATGCAATCAGCTTCCGGCATGTTTTCCAGACATCCCCGAAGAACCCTTGCCACTGTGTCTGCAACACTTCCCATAGTACTGTCTTCAAGGCCTGAAGAGTCAGAGAGAAATGTTTCAAGTTATACAATATTTTAGCAATAAAACCTCAGGCTTTGGTAGATGCTAAGTTTCGCTCCATTAATTCGAAAGACATAGAACTCAAGATTATTTTCCAATTCCTGTAATCTTACTACTTCTGTGTTAAATTAAGCTACAAAGTAAATTGACTTAAATTATTATGTATTTAGCACTGGCACTTTGAGTTTCATTATTTAAAATACGATTGACAACCACTTACATTCACTGCTGCTGCTGCAGCTGCCAAGAGTCCCTCTGACTATCATCCGAATAGCATCCCCAATCTGCTGCTTGTTTTCTACTGCGGGTGTTCCAGACCTGGCAACTGTGGTGGTAGGTGGCTGGAGCTCCTTAGAAGAGAGATTTATGCAATGAGTCAAGCATCTAAATTCATTTAAGGGTGAGAATTCCAGATTAAGATGAGAGTGAGGCAATTTCTGGGAAAGCTCATCAAAAAGCAATGGACAAAAGCCAGATAAAAGATAACGCAGTAACTCACTTGCATGCATTGTAAAACTAAAAGACTTCCTTTTAGTTTTAACTTCCCTTTCAAAGGGTTTGAAGAAAAACTTTAAGTAAATATGACATATTTGAACCATGATAATCATAGTCCAAGTGCTAATTAATAAAGAGTGGAAATAATGTAAAGCATGAGCATCTACTTTACTCTTTCCCAACACACCTCATCTGTCCTGTGTTTGCTGGGTTGCTGAGTTATTGAAGTCTTTTTCAAATCATGCCTAAGCTTGTAGATGTCTTCATCTTCTTTAGACACTCTATCTGTATATCAAGAAACAGAATTACAAACATTAGTCTATCTTAACAAGGTAGGAACAGGCTTAGCCATATTTTCTCCTTCTTGCATTATTGACCAACTTATGAGCATCCTGGGCAAAAATAGCATTTTACCTTTGCCATTAGCTGCAGCTACCCCCAAAAGCCCTCTTTAATGTTTGCAAAATAAAAAGCTATCAATCACAATTCAAGGTATGGATTTATTATGCTATAAATACCAACATTTAAGAATATGCAAATATGGCCAAGTTATGCTAATATAAAATTCTCTTTTAACTAATTTACCAAATTCAAATATAATATTGGGTATGAAAAAGGAAAAGAAGTCTTGTTAACTTACTATGTGTGTCAATATATCTTGCTTTGTCTTTTTTGCCACCAAAAAGAGCAGCAGCTGCTTTCTTAAAGAAATTCTTTGCTGGGCTTGATAAGTGGAAATCTGGAACTGTATGACAACAGCTAGAAGACAGTCTGTCTGGAGTGAAGCCCTGTGGAATATTAGAAAAGGCCTTCAGTAACCTGTCAGGTAACTGGGATCAATACCAGGTAATTAAAAAAAAAAGACAGTGCACCAACCTGCAAAAAAAAGTCATGTCGAATGATGTCATCCAAACTGGGACGATCCTCTGGGTTTTTGGACAACATACTAGCAATTAAGTGCTTGGCAGGAGCCAGCAATGAGGACGGCATTGTATACCTTGCTTCCCTTATGCACCTATAGGTTTCTTTGAGATTTGTAGTTTCAAATGGGGGCCTCCCTAGTAACATTGTATACCTGTGTGCAAAGAAACACATCTTTAGCAATGGTCATAAAGCAACTCTTTTCAAGTGTTAAAATCTAAATCCGAATTTGCTTTTTAATTATTCTGCTGCATTTACTTACATTACACAGCCCAGGGCCCAAATGTCTGATTCACAGCCATGTCCTTGTTTGTTGAGGACTTCAGGAGAGAGATAATTTGGGGTACCACATATCGTTCTGGAAAGACAAAATATTGAGATCGTGTTAGGAACTATTCCACTATTTAAACTTGGTTCTCTTGACGTGACTTGATGGGAGACAAAATCTTAAACAAAGTCTTAAAATCTATACTGAATTTCTATTTGGAAACATTTGACTTTTGGCATCTGAAAATTCAACTGAGATCTGACCAAGTGAGTTTCGGTAATTTTTAAAAATGCACACACATTGTTTTAGCCCACATGCAAAGTGTTGTTAACCAACTAAAGCCAGGGACATCGTGGCATTTTATACATTTCAAGCCAAGAAAAGACTTCATTGACTGCTTTCATAATCAATTTAGAGGCACAGGGTGCTCTGTCTAGTCCATAGTGGGCATTTAGTAAGTATTTCTTTAAATTAACATTGCTATGATTTATAGATTTTATCACCAGACCTCTGAAACATTAAATGCAAAATAATGAAGGCACATTTGGTCTCCACAAAAGTCTACTAGGATGCATCTTTCTGACTCTTACCTCCTTCTGTGTTCCAAGGGTTCTAGCCTGGCTGCCAGACCGAAGTCCCCAACTTTTAGTTCCATGGCTTCATTAATAAAAAAGTTCCCTAGATGATAAACAAAACAAAATGTGAATCCCTTTGAAAATGCGTTCTAACCAAGTACACACACATCCACTTTGGAGCCAGGCAGCCAACTGTTATACGAAAGTCGCCCATTCAAAAGCAAGATTGCAGACACCAGATCCCAATTAAGAACATTAATATGTAAAAAAAAAAGAGAGAGAAAAAAAAGAACTCTCTCTAACACAAAACTCAGCTTTTGGCGTCAATGACTTACCTAGTTTGAGATCTCTATGCAAGATTTCTTGTTCATGAAGGTACTTCAGTCCAGACACAATCTGCCTGAGGTAGTATCGAACTTCTGGCTCTGTCAACACCTTTCTTGCTTTCAAAATATGAGCCATTGACTAGGAAGAGGAGAAGGAAAAAAGAGAATCTGTCAAAACAGTTACCAAAATCACTGGTTTCCCTTTGCAGGACGAGCAATGAAAGTTAACTTTGCAGTGTAAGTACTGCCACAGCTAAAATCCCAGATAAAATACTCTTTGAATACCATGTTAATTCGGGGTCAGCAAATGTTCTCAAATAGGAGTTGACACTTACCCTTCTGCTGCAGTATTCCAAGAGAATGTAAATGTTTTCTTTGTCCTCAAAGTAGTGATAAAACTGCACTACATGCTTATGATGAAGAATTCTGTGAAGCTCTATTTCTTTGTCAATCTAAATGAAAAAGCAAGGTAAGGCTTATTAGCTTCCAGTCACCTCGGAAAAGCCAGTGATTACACATGCAGAAGACATTTTCCTAACAGGGAAGGGCCATCCTTGCACACAAAGAAAATACTTTACTCAAGAGTCATACACACCTTTTCCCTTTGATGAGGTTTAGCTACTCTGCTGTGAGGAATAATTTTTGCGGCGTAGACTTTGTTATTTGTCAAATCTGTCATCTCGTAACATTTTGCAAAGCCACCCTGAAAGGAAACAAAGCCGAGACGGAATTGAGGATGGCACAAAAATGGACGGCAGATATTTTAAATAAATAAATAAATGGGAAGAAAGAAAAGCAAAAAAAAAAAATTGAGGAATGGAGGAGGGTGGACAGAGGGAGGCATTCGACTTCGTTAAAGCTCCCTCATGAAGAGAAACGCATTGCTGGAAACAGCAAGTTCAAACAGTTTCTCTTCTTCCTTTATAAAGGGGAGCTTTATGGAGGGAGTTGGAACGGGGAGACATGAAAAATAACGTCTGATGAGACTTGTCAGGAAAATTCCCTGGGAGCTGATAGAGGGAGAGAGGTCTGATGTAGAAAGCCCTCGCTTCCAGACTCAAGATGCATTTCTCTGGGCTGCGGGAGGCACCCAGTTCTGAGGCTAAGAATGCAAAGCCGATCCCCAGCGCTGCCGGCGCACAAAAGCCAGAGGGCAGGTGAGAAGCCCACGTCGCGCTGGGATCGGACCTCCGAAAAACCCGGAAGCGGCGGGCGAGGGACCCCGCGGGCTTGCCCGGCTTGGGGTCGCCCGGACAGACCTCCCGCCCGCCCGGCAGCCCGGCGCCCTCCGCTTGTCACCTTTCCCAGCACTTTGCCCCGGCAGTAGCGCTTCCCCGTCGTGGGGTCGACGATAATCCGCGAGATCTCCGGCCCCGAGTGCGAATGGTGGTGATGGTGGTGCGCGGCCGCCGGGGGCACTTGCGCCTGGGACTGAGGTGGCTGCGATTCCTCGGGGGGCTGCGGCGGCCGCTTCTTCTTCGAGTCTGCTCCGCAACCCTTGCCCAGCGCCTGCTCGCACATTTTGGTGCTGGCGGCTGGCTGGTAGGTGATAGTCCGCAAAAGCTCCATGGTCGCCTTGCCGTCCCGCACTGCCCGCTGCCACCCCCTAGGCGCGGTCACACGTCCGAGCCGGCCGTGGCCCTCGCACCCTTGCCTCTGGCGCCGACGAGCACCGAACACCCCGGTCCACTTGTGCGAGTGAGAACGCTCAGCGAAGTCTTATATATGGGGCGGCGGGAAGGGGGCGGAGACTCGATACGCGACATCACGTCACGGCTGATGCCCCGCCTCACGGCCGGCCGAGCGCGCGTGGCCGGGAAGCAAGTCTTGACCCGCCACCCTGGTCTGGCTTCCGAGCGGAGCCACGCGCCTCGAACGCCGGCCGCCGAGAGCTCTTGCGGCCGCGGGAAAGCCTTCGGAGCCGTCCGTGGGCCCCGCCGTCCCGTTCTTCGAAGGCGCTGAGCCTCAGCGTAGGAAACAGAATCGCGAGGGCCGACGCCTGGCCCCACCCCCGCCCCAGCCGCGGGGTGGCAGGGCAGTGCCGTGACCCGATCGAGTCGGGCGCGGGTGTAGACGCAGTCCCTCCCCCGCACAGCCCTTCCCGGCCGCCCGGGGCCTCCTGTGTCAAGGTATCAGGGTGCCCGGAGCCCGCCGCACAGGCAGGCGAGGCCTCCTCCGGCCGTATGACAGGGCTCGTCTGTAGCTGCCCCGCAGTGCCTGCCCGCGCTGTGACGAGCTCGCTGGTGTCTAGCTGGGGCAGTGCCGAGAGGCCGTGCGGGTGAAAGGCCGGGATTGGTGGAGCCTTGCATTCGAGCCCATCGCCGCATCGCGCTAGGGCAGACACGGGCCCGCAGCCGGGATCCCGGGCCGATTGGCCAACCGTGCCAGGATCCCACTCGAGGCCCGTCTGGCCCCCGCCCATCCCCCTAGAGCGAGCCTCTATCTGAGGTCAGCCCCTGAACCTTGGAGAGCGAGGTCGACGTCCCGGCAAGGCGTCCTCCGCCGGTAGCCCGAAGATTGGAAAGCAAGGGCGCCATCTTGTGAAATGTTCCGGAATGCCGTTAGGTCTCGAAGTGGGCAGCGATTGACAAATGTGGGCCTTTGACAGTTACTGGTACTAAAAATCGATGCCGATTGTGAGTTTGCAATCAGAGTCATCTATGACTTCTTCCGAATGCATCTGTTGAGATGGCTCATGAGCTGCCCTGGTTCCTGGAAAGTCAATCTGAGACTTTCTCGGGTAGGGAGATTCGTAGGATGAAGAGAGGAGCGTAGGCCAGTGAGTGCAAACACAGCTTAGTTTCCTATTTCCAGATTTTACTGTGCAGTTTGACTAACCTAGAAACACGTTTTTTTGTTTGTTTTTCTTGCTCTAATTACGATAGAGTAACATTTATTGAGGGCTGTGCAGTATTTTTAAATGCCTTGTTTAATCCTACAACAATTCTGAGAGAAATATTGTAAGGAAGGAAAAATAATTTTCCACCTTTCAGTTTTGGCCTGGGTCACCGTAACTAGACAGATTAACAAGAAAACAAAGAAGCTTATTAACATATACGTCTCATATATACATGGGAGATAACCAGGAAAATGAGAGATGGTTTAAAATCGGGCTTAAATACTATCTTCAGCTAAACCAAAAGAAAAGAGTGTGGGGCAGGCAAGTTAAGGAACCATGACCAGGAAATGTACGGTAAACAGGAGTGGGGCTTCTTATTTCTTCATTGATAAGTTTTTCATGATTTAGAGTCATTCTTCCTGGTACAGAGGAGACACTCTTACAAATGGAGTTTTGTGGGTTTTTTTTTTTTTTTTTTTTTTTTTTAGCGAATGTACGTTTCCCTTACAAAAGGGTAATATGCCATTTTTAGAGCATCTCCTGGGTCTGCTGGTTCTCAAAATAATTATCTCAAAATAATCCTTATCCCAGGGCCATATTTGGGGTGGCATATTCTCATCTCCTACATTATTATTCCCATTTTATAGATGAGGCTTGGAGAACTTAGGTAACTATTGTATATTTTTACTAGATCATCAAGGTTAGGTTAATTAGCAGCACACTTGAATCTTTTTACCTATGTTAACAAGATATGGTAAATAGTTTTTTGAAGCTAAATTCCAGAGACATTTAGAATACCAGATTATTGAATCCCTGGAAGGTACATACAAAAAGGGTTGCTGCAGTCCACTGTCAAATTTAGGTATGTGTGGTATCAACATTAATCGAACATTTACAAAAATACTATGTCTCAAATACTTCCAGCATAATGTGGAAAAGAGGCTCATTGCCATTAGGAGAAAGGGAAAGGCTTTGCCATTATAGAGGAGAAAGGGAAAGTCTTTGCTGTCGCTTCCGTTTTTGATTCTTTAAAGAGTGCAGGGCAAGTCCAGGCATGTTTCTCATAAGTGACAATAGACTTTAATCCCAAGATTGTCAGGGATGGAATAAGGGGTGGGGCTTAGGGGTGGAAATTCAGAATTACGTAATTATCCTCTTTATTCATAATCCCAGGGGTGACCTTTGCTTCCCAGATTTATGCAAACCTACTCTCTAAGATATAGAAGGCTTGCAGGTTTAGAAAATATTACTAGAATTTATCAAAGCTAGTTTACACACCATGTCTTTATGGTTGATAATAAACTGTATATGTATACATATATGTATATGTGTGTGTGTATTCATTTGTGGCCTAAGATAAAAAACTGAAGAATAGATTGTCGTGATTTTTTTTTTAATTTCAATTTCTTCTTTGATTAGCATACACTATGGTATGTATCTTTACCAAATGGACTTCAGTATTTGATAAACTATTGAACATTCCATGTGAAATTCGGGTCTGTCTGCCACAACATGGAGGCATTTAATAAAATATTAACGCTGTGTAAATCTTACGGTGTCTTCTTTCCAACTGAGAACATGATTTTTTTTTTTTGGGGTTGTGGTGCCATCATGTGGACAGAACCAAAATTGTAGTCTATAGAACAAAAAAGGAAATAAATGCGCTTTCTATTAAGTAGAATAATTACTAAATATCATGGAGTTAATTTGGTAACCAGTAGGAAGGAAAAAATGGATGCATGCTTCATATCTGGCTTAATTTCAAGCAAATGAAAGTTTGAGATGCGTGAAATTTTAAGACAATATGAGAGAATTCTTTCACAGCCTTTGAGTGTGGTAGAACTTTCAACTATTTACAAAATCTAGAATCCCTTAAAAAAAAAAGCAAGATTCATTAATGTAACTATATAGAAACAAAACCCTTTCATTGATTTAAAATAACAAAACACCACAAATAAATTCAAAGGATAAATAACACTGGAAAAATTATTTTCAACTCATCACAGAGAAAGAGCTTATCTTCCTGTTATATAAAAACTCCTACAATTGGATAAAATACAAATTATCCAGTAGAAAACAAATGGTTCTTACATTTGCTCAATTTCACTCGTCAGAAGATAAATTGAAATGAAAGATATACTGAGGCACCCTTTCCTACAAAATTGGCAAAACCCTCAAAAGTTGCCATGAACATGCTGAATTGCTGAAGTGTTGAGGAAGCAGCACTCCGTATATTGCTGATGGGAATGGAAATTGATATAATTTCAGTGAAAAGTAATTTGGCTGAATCTATCAAATTTAGAAATGAATGTATTCTCTTACTCACTTAGGAATTTATCCTATGGATATAATCTCGTATATAAAATGATGCATGACACATCAACAAATGATAAAAACCCTGGCCAAATTAAGCCCAATTCTTACATTTGTAAATAAGGTTTTATTTAAAACAACCATGCCCATTTGCTGGGATCTAATTAAACTAAAGAGCTTCTGCACAGCAGAAGAAACTATCGTCAGAGTGAACAGGCAGCCTACAGAATGGGAGAAAATTTTTGCAATCTATCCATCTTACAAAGGGCTAATATCCATCATCTACAAAGAACTTAAACAAATTTACAAGAAAAAAAACAACCCCATCAAAAAGTGGGCAAATGATATGAACAGACACTTCTCAAAAGAAAACATTTATGCGGTCAACAAACACGAAAAAAAGCTCATCATCACTGGTCATTAGAGAAATGCAAATCAAAACCACAGTGAGATGCATCTCACGCCAGTTAAAATGGCGATCATTGAGAAGTCAGGAAACAGCGGATGCTGGAGGGGATGTGGAGAAATAGGAACGCTTTTACATTGTTGGTGGGAGTGTAAATTAGTTCAGTTGTGGAAGACAGTGTGGCCATTCCTCAAGGATCTAGAACCAGAAATACCATTTGACCCAGCAATTCCATTACTGAGTGTATACCCAAGGATTATAAATCATTCTACTATAATGACACATGCACATGTATGTTTATTGCAGCACTGTTCACAGTAGCAAAGACTTGGAGCCGACCCAAATGCCCATCAATGATAGATTGGATAAAGAAAATGTGGCACATATACACCATGGAATACTATGCAGCCATAAAAAAGGATAAGTTGATGTTCTTTGCAGGGACATGGATGAAGCTGGAAACCATCATTCTCAGCACACTAACACAGGAACAAAAAACCAAACACTGCATGTTCTCATTCATAAGTGGGCATTAAACAATGAGAACATAGGGACACAAGGAGGGGAACATCACACTCTGGGGCCTATAAGGAGGTGGGGGGGCTAGGGGAGGGATAGCATTAGGAGAAATACCTAATGTAGATGACGGGTTGATGGATTCAGCAAACCACCATGGCACGTGTATACCTATGTAACAAACCTGCACATTCTGCACATATATCCCAGAACTTAAAGTATAATAAAAAAAATTTTTTTAAAAAAACTACACATTGGGTACGGTGTACACTGCTTGAGTGATGGGTACAGCAAAATCTCAGAAATCACCACTAAAGGACTTATTAATGTAACCAAATACCACTTGTTCACCAAAAACCTATTAAAAGAAAAAAATACTAATTTTCAAAAAACAACCATGCCCATTTGCTTGTGTAGATATATTGTCTATGGCTGCTTTCATGTTACAATGGCAGAGTTCAGCTGTGACAGAGACCATATGGCCTGCAATGCCTAAAATATTTGCTATCTAGCCCTTTACAGAAACAGTTTGCTGACCCCTCATGTATAAAGTTATTCATTGCAGTGTTGCTTGTAATAATTAAAGATTAGAAACAACCTAAGTGGCCATCAATAGAAAATTGGTTAAATGATGATATGTTCATGCCATGAAAATGTAGGCAGTTGTAAAAACAAAATGAAGAAGCTTTTTAAGTATTGATATGAAAAAAATCTCCAAAATAGGCCGGGCGCAGTGGCTCACGCCTGTAATCCCAGCAACTTGGGAGGCTGAGGCAGGCCGATCATCTGAGGTAAGGAGTTCTAGACCAGCCTGGCCAACATGGTGAAACCCCATCTCTACTAAAATTACAAAAATTAGCCAGGTGTGGTGGTAGGTGCCTGTAATCCCAGCTATTCAGGAGGCTGAGGCAAGAGAATCGCTTGACATTAGGAGATATACCTAATGTAAATGACCAGTTAATGGGTGCAGCACACCAACATGGCACATGTATACATATGTAACAAACCTGCACGTTGTGCACATGTACCCTAGAACTTAAAGTATAATAAATATATATATATATATATATATATATGGAGAAACGCTTGAACCCGGGAGGCGGAAGTTGCAGTAAGCCAAGATCACACCATTGCGCTCCAGCCTGGGGGACAAGAGTGAGACTTCGCCTCAAAAAAAAAAAACCACACACACAAAAAAATCTCCAAAATAAATACTGTGGAAAGCAAGTATAGGACAGTGTATGGTATAGTAAAATATGTTTCCTTGGAATAAAAAATGAGGGGAAAATAACATATTTTTATAGCCTTAATTATGCATAAACCATAAACTTTTGGGGAGGATTAATAGCAAACTAATAACAATAGGTTTTCTTCTGTTTACTTGTTTACATATTTTTGTGAGAAGATTATTTACTTTTCTGATCATTTTTATGTGTTTTAATGTCTGAATCGGAAGAATACATTACTATTTAAAAATACATATAAAAACATTTTTTAAGGATGTGATTTGGCTCATCAAAGAGAACTTTGTGTTCCACTCTCTGTTATGTTCTATCATCTAATCAAGGTTTGCAATACACACTTTATATTATAAGTATAGGGTGCAGTGAAAATACTTTATATTGCTTAATTGATTATTGTTTTTCTTCCCCACAGGTATGAAAGCTTCATGAGGACAGGTACATTTCTTAGTTTAATGCTATATTCCCCATGCCTTGAATAGTACATGACAGAGTAAAAACTCAATTATTTGTTAGATAGACACATTTATAAATATAAAACTATTGAGAAAACAAGATACCTCTTAGATTTGATCTTGCACAAATCTCTGAAACTCTCTATGTCTCAGTTTCTTCTTCTGTAACAAGAGGATGACAATATTATATAAGGTTGTTGCTATGGTATGAATGTTTTTGTTCCCACAACATTCATTTGTTGTGATGGTATTAAGAGGTGGGTCTTTGGAGGTGATTAGGTTATGAGGTTAGAGCCTTCATAAATGGCATTAATACCTTCATAATAGAGACCCAAGAGATACTCCTTGTCCCTTCCACCATGTGAGACCACAGCAAGAAGTTGCCATCTGTGAGGAAGTTGGCCCTCACCGGATACCAAATCTGCTAGCAACATGATTTTGGATTTCCCAGCTCCTAGAACTGTGAGAAATAAATTTGTTGTTTATAAGCCACCTAGTTTTGTGATATTTTGTTATAGCAGCCCAGAGGGGCTAAGACAATTGTTATAATGATTAAACAAGCCAATGCATAGAATGTGCTTAGAACAGTGCCTGTCACATGGTGGGAAATCTATAATATTAGTTATTATTTAATATTCAGGAGAAAGGAAGGGGCAAGAAGAAAAACTACCAAGGGCAGGAGAGATGGACAAGAGGGAGTTTAACCCAAGGTAGAGTGGAGAGATACTGTCCCCAGCATCTGGTTTACTGAAAGAAATTCAACACAACTGAATGGAACTGACAGGGAGAAAGAACAACAAATAAGCACTGTTTTTGTTTGCCTTTTCAAAAATTTGCTTTTGACTTGGGGAATTGATAAGAGAGAGACAGTGAGAGGACAAGCACCTAGGAGGCTGTCACCACCAGGCAATGAAGAAGATGACTCAGCTCTGGACCTCGAAAGTGAAGGATGCTGCCTCCTAGCTGCTGTGAGGGAAGGGGAGGGGCTGGTGTGCTACTCTGTCTCTGCCTGGGAGGCCACCATGCATGGTACAGGCTTCTGAGTGAGCCTTAAAGAAGATCTGGCCATGAGTATGTGCCTGTGAGTGGTTGTGTGAATAGGACGTATGAGAGGAAAATAAATCTTGGGGCCCCAAAATTACTACGCCAAATGGAAATGTCAAGCTGGGAACTGCTTCAGGCAAGCCTGCCTCCCATTTTACTCCTAAATAAGATAGCTACAGAGATTAAAGAAAAAAAAAAAAGAAGCTACATAACTCCCTCACAATTTGCCCACTAGGAAATTCCTTGTGAGCCCCAAGATCTTTACCTTAAAACAGTTTTGTTGAATTTTACCCTGACAGTGTAAATTGATAGCTTATCTTCAGAGGTACAGGACAGAAAGTTACCCCTCTGCTCACCTGAGACAAATGCATATCTGATTACTGATGTAAAAAATGTAGATTCACTGAGCTAGACAAGGCATAAGTGACTCTTCCTCTACCTCCCTTTCACATGTAAATTGTATATTCAGCGAAAGGCTGATCAATGACTCAAAAGAATGCAACCATTTGTCTCTTATCTATCCACAACTCTTAAAAATTTCTTCCCCTTTCCCTGATATCCACCCTTTCTCCTTTAAATATTAAAGCCCTCAAAATCATCTTTGAAGAAAGGTGCAGACCTGCCTCCCAGTTGCATGTCCTTAATCTTGGCAAAATAAACTTTCTAAATTGATTAAGACCTGCTTCAGATACTTTTTGGTTTTATAGACATGACCTGCTGTACGTGGGAAACCCAAGCGCACTCTGGCCAGTGTTCCCGTCTTCCTTCCATACCCAACTGAGTCTTTGGGACTTCAGGACTACAAAGACCAAACAGATATGTGGAAAAGGGATGGCATTCTGAGGATGGCAGTGACTTGGGCTTGGAAGAGATTGAAAGAATGGGCTGCTGGTCTCTTCACAGTAATAATAAAGCTGAGCTGCAATGACAAGAAGGCAGCATAGAGGCTTTAAAAAAATTCTGAAAATTATTAAAATGCATAGGAAAGTCGAAAGAAGGGTGCAGTGAATATTCATATATCCACCTCCAAAGTCAACAATTCTCTCTCCTCATTTAAACTTATGTTACAAACATCATAACATGTTAGTCCTGAATACTTCAGCATGCATCTCTTAAAAAAAGGAGACTTTCATATAACGATAATACCTTTTACACAACTTGTATTAATAAAATAAACAATAATTCCTAAATATCTAATACCTAGTTCATATTCACATTTTCTCACTTGTTCCTAAAGTCCATTTTATAACTGATTTGTTCAAAGAGCCAGTCAAGGACCCTAGACTGCATTCCGCTATGACTCCTAACTCAATCTGCAAGAGTCACTACTCCCTACTTTTGACTTTTCAAAGAGACCAGGCCAGATACCTTGCAAAATGTTCATTTTCTGGATTTGTTTTATTGCTTTCTGTTGGTTTAATTTAATGTATTGTTTTGTATTCTATATGTCTTTTAAACTTTTAGTTAGAAATGCAGACTGATTTAGATTTGGGTTAAGCACGTTTTAGTAAGAATATGTCATAGAGAACGCTCCATAATTCCCACAACATCCCATCAGGGAGTATATAGTGTTTTACTATTCCTGAGAGTCAATTTGATTACAGTATTAGGAGGGTGGCAGCCCGATCTCACCACTGCAGATGTGCAGTGCCTCCCTTGTTATTGGCAGATAATATGTGGGCTAATGTGGGAAAATGTTTACATTGGCCATTCATCAAATGACTTGATCCCATGTTGATAATTCTTAATGGAATCAGTTATTTCATTTGTGGTTGCAAAATGGTGACTCTCTGATACTGTCCATTTATTCCTTAGTATTCTTCCATAAAAGTATTTCTTCAGCAACTGAGGCTATTTTATTACCCTGAACTACAAACAGAATAAATGTTTAATTCACTCCTTTTAATTACCAATTTTTCAAATAAAGATTGGTATGATAGTAATATCCAATGTGGACAAAAACTTTTTGTTTTCACATATACTGCTTTTTTTTTTTAATTTTATTTTATTTATTTATTTTTTTATTTTTTTTATTTTTTATTTTATTATTATTATTATTATACTTTAGATTTTATGGTACATGTGCGCAATGTGCAAGTACGTTGTTACATATGTATACATGTGCCATGCTGGTGCACTGCACCCACTAACTCGTCATCTAGCATTAGGTATATCTCCCACTGCTATCCCTCCCCCCTCCCCACCACCCCACAACAGTCCCTGAAGTGTGATGTTCCCCTTCCTGTGTCCATGTGTTCTCATTGTTCAATTCCCACCTATGAGTGAGAATATGCGGTGTTTGGTTTTTTGTTTTTGCGATAGTTTACTGAGAATGATGATTTCCAATTTCATCCATGTCCCTACAAAGGACATGAACTCATCATTTTTTCTGGCTGCATAGTATTCCATGGTGTATATGTGCCACATTTTCTTAATCCAGTCTATCATTGTTGGACATTTGGGTTGGTTCCAAGTCTTTGCTATTGTGAATAATGCCGCAATAAACATATGTGTGCACATGTCTTTATAGCAGCATGATTTATAGTCCTTTGGGTATATACCCAGTAATGGGATGGCTGGGTCGAATGGAATTTCTAGTTCTAGATCACTGAGGAATCGCCACACTGACTTCCACAAGGGTTGAACTAGTTTACAGTCCCACCAACAGTGTAAAAGTGTTCCTATTTCTCCACATCCTCTCCAGCACCTGTTGTTTCCTGACTTTTTAATGATTGCCATTCTAACTGGTGTGAGATGGTATCTCATTGTGGTTTTGATTTGCATTTCTCTGATGGCCAGTGATGGTGAGCATTTTTTCATGTGTTTTTTGGCTGCATAAATGTCTTCTTTTGAGAAGTGTCTGTTCATGTCCTTCACCCACTTTTTGATGGGGTTGTTTGTTTTTTTCTTGTAAATTTGTTGGAGTTCATTGTAGATTCTGGATATTAGCCCTTTGTCAGATGAGTAGGTTGCGAAAATTTTCTTCCATTTTGTAGGTTGCCTGTTCACTCTGATGGTAGTTTCCTTTGCTGTGCAGAAGCTCTTTAGTTTAATTAGATCCCATTTGTCAGTTTTGGCTTTTGTTGCCATTGCTTTTGGTGTTTTAGACATGAAGTCCTTGCCCATGCCTATGTCCTGAATGGTAATGCCTAGGTTTTCTTCTAGGGTTTTTATGGTTTTAGGTCTAACATTTAAGTCTTTAATCCATCTTGAATTGATTTTTGTATAAGGTGTAAGGAAGGGATCCAGTTTCAGCTTTCTCCATATGGCTAGCCAGTTTTCCCAGCACCATTTATTCAATAGGGAATCCTTTCCCCATTTCTTGTTTTTGTCAGGTTTGTCAAAGATCAGATAGTTGTAGATATGTGGCATTATTTCTGATGGCTCTGTTCTGTTCCATTGATCTATATCTCTGTTTTGGTACCAGTACCATGCTGTTTTGGTTACTGTAGCCTTGTAGTATAGTTTGAAGTCAGGTAGTGTGATGCCTGCAGCTTTGTTCTTTTGGCTTAGGATTGACTTGGCGATACGGGCTCTTTTTTGGTTCCATATCAACTTTAAAGTAGTTTTTTCCAATTCTGTGAAGAAAGTCATTGGTAGCTTGATGGGGATGGCATTGAATCTGTAAATTACCTTGGGAAGGATGGCCATTTTCACGATATTGTTTCTTCCTACCCATGAGCATGGAATGTTCTTCCATTTGTTTGTATCCTCTTTTATTTCCTTGAGCAGTGGTTTGTAGTTCTCCTTGAAGAGGTCCTTCACATCCCTTGTAAGTTGGATTCCTAGGTATTTTATTCTCTTTGAAGCAATTGTGAATGGGAGTTCACTCATGATTTGGCTCTCTGTCTGTCTGTTATTGATGTATAAGAATGCTTGTGATTTTTGTACATTGATTTTGTATCCTGAGACTTTGCTGAAGTTGCTTATCAGCTTAAGGAGATTTTGGGCTGAGACAATGGGGTTTTCTAGATATACAATCATGTCATCTGCAAACAGGGACAATTTGACTTCCTCTTTTCCTAATTGAATACCCTTTATTTCCTTCTCCTGCCTAATTGCCCTGGCCAGAACTTCCAACACTATGTTGAATAGAAGTGGTGAGAGAGGGCATCCCTGTCTTGTGCCAGTTTTCAAAGGGAATGCTTCCAGTTTTTGCCCATTCAGTATGATATTGGCTGTGGGTTTGTCATAGATAGCTCTTATTATTTTGAGATACATCCCATCAATACCTAATTTATTGAGAGTTTTTAGCATGAAGGGTTGTTGAATTTTGTCAAAGGCCTTTTCTGCATCTATTGAGATAATCATGTGGTTTTTGTCGTTGGTTCTGTTTATATGCTGGATTACATTTATTGATTTGCGTATATTGAACCAGCCTTGCATCCCAGCGATGAAGCCCACTTGATCATGGTGGATAAGCTTTTTGATGTGCTGCTGGATTCTGTTTGCCAATATTTTATTGAGGATTTTTGCATCAATGTTCATCAAGGATATTGGTCTAAAATTCTCTTTTTTGGTTGTGTCTCTGCCAGGCTTTGGTATCAGGATGATGCTGGCCTCATAAAATGAGTTAGGGAGGATTCCCTCTTTTTCTATTGATTGGAATAGTTTCAGAAGGAATGGTACCAGCTCCTCCTTCTACCTCTGGTAGAATTCGGCTGTGAACCCATCTGGTCCTGGACTTTTTTTGGTTGGTAAGCTATTGATTATTGCCACAATTTCAGCTCCTGTTATTGGTCTATTCAGAGATTCAACTTCTTCCTGGTTTAGTCTTGGGAGGGTGTATGTGTTGAGGAATTTATCCATTTCTTCTAGATTTTCTAGTTTATTTGCGTAGAGGTGTTTGTAATATTCTCTGATGGTAGTTTGTATTTCTGTGGGATCAGTGGTGATATCCCCTTTATCATTTTTTATTGCATCTATTTGATTCTTCTCTCTTTTTTTCTTTATTAATCTTGCTAGTGGTCTATCAATTTTGTTGATCCTTTCAAAAAACCAGCTCCTGGATTCATTAATTTTTTGAAGGGTTTTTTGTGTCTCTATTTCCTTCAGTTCTGCTCTGATTTTAGTTATTTCTTGCCTTCTGCTAGCTTTTGAATGTGTTTGCTCTTGCTTTTCTAGTTCTTTTAATTGTGATGTTAGGGTGTCAATTTTGGATCTTTCCTGCTTTCTCTTATGGGCATTTAGTGCTATAAATTTCCCTCTACATACTGCTTTGAATGCATCCCAGAGATTCTGGTATGTTGTGTCTTGGTTCTCATTGGTTTCAATGAACATCTTTATTTCTGCCTTCATTTCGTTATGTACCCAGTAGTCATTCAGGAGCAGGTTGTTCGGTTTCCACGTAGTTGATCGGTTTTGAGTGAGATTCTTAATCCTGAGTTCTAGCTTGATTGCACTGTGATCTGAGAGATAGTTTGTTATAATTTCTGTTCTTTTACATTTACTGAGGAGAGCTTTACTTCCAAGTATGTGGTCAATTTTGAAATAGGTGTGGTGTGGTGCTGAAAAAAATGTATATTCTGTTGATTTGGGGTGGAGAGTTCTGTAGATGTCTATTAGGTCCGCTTGGTGCAGAGCTGAGTTCAATTCCTGGGTATCCTTGTTGACTTTCTGTCTTGTTGATCTGTCTAATGTTGACAGGGGGGTGTTAAAGTCTCCCATTATTAATGTGTGGGAGTCTAAGTCTCTTTGTAGGTCACTCAGGACTTGCTTTATGAATCTGGGTGCTCCTGTATTGGGTGCATATATATTTAGGATAGTTAGCTCTTCTTGTTGAATTAATCCCTTTACCATTATGTAATGGCCTTCTTTGTCTCTTTTGATCTTTGTTGGTTTAAAGTCCATTTTATCAGAGACTAGGATTGCAACCCCTGCCTTTTTTTGTTTTCCATTTGCTTGGTAGATCTTCCTCCATCCTTTTATTTTGAGCCTATGTGTGTCTCTGCACGTGAGATGGGTTTCCTGAATACAGCACACTGATGGGTCTTGACTCTTTATCTAATTTGCCAGTCTGTGTCTTTTAATTGGAGCATTTAGTCTATTTACATTTAAAGTTAATATTGTTATGTGTGAATTTGATCCTGTCATTATGATGTTAGCTGGTTATTTTGCTTGTTAGTTGATGCAGTCTCTTCCTAGTCTTGATGGTCTTTACATTTTGGCATGATTTTGCAGCGGCTTGTACCGGTTGTGCCTTTCCATGTTTAGCACTTCCTTCAGGAGCTCTTTTAGGGCAGGCCTGGTGGTGACAAAATCTCTCAGCATTTGCTTGTCCATAAAGTATTTCATTTCTCCTTCACTTATGAAGCTTAGTTTGGCTGGATATGAAATTCTGGGTTGAAAATTCTTTTCTTTAAGAATGTGGAATATTGGCCCCCACTCTCTTCTGGCTCGTAGGGTTTCTGCTGAGAGATCTGCTGTTAGTCTGATGGGCTTCCCTTTGATGGTAACCCAACCTTTCTCTCTGGCTGCCCTTAACATTTTTTCCTTCATTTCAACCTTGGTGAATCTGACAATTATGTGTCTTGGAGTTGCTCTTCTCGAGGAGTATCTTTGTGGCGTTCTCTGTATTTCCTGAATCTGAATGTTGGCCTGCCTTGCTAGATTGGGGAAGTTCTCCTGGATAATATCCTGCAGAGTGTTTTCCAACTTGGTTCCATTCTCCCCGTCACTTTCAGGTACACCAATCAGACGTAGATTTGGTCTTTTCACATAGTCCCACAGTTCTTGGAGGCTTTGCTTGTTTCTTTTTATTCTTTTTTCTCTAAACTTCCCTTCTCGCTTCATTTCATTCATTTCATCTTCCAGGGCTGATACCCTTTCTTCCATTTGATCGCATCGGCTCCTGAGGCTTCTGCATTCTTCACGTAGTTCTCGAGCCTTGGTTTTCAGCTCCATCAGCTCCTTTAAGCACTTCTGTGTATTGGTTATTCTAGTTATACATTCTTCTAAATTTTTTTCAAAGTTTTCAACTTCCTTGCCTTTGGTTTGAATATCCTCCCGTAGCTCGGAGTAATTTGATCGTCTGAAGCCTTCTTCTCTCAGCTCGTCAAAGTCATTCTCCGTCCAGCTTTGTTCCGTTGCTGGTGAGGAACTGCGTTCCTTTGGAGGAGGAGAGGTACTCTGCTTTTTAGAGTTTCCAGTTTTTCTGCTCTGTTTTTTCCCCATCTTTGTGGTTTTATCGACTTTTGGTCTTTGATGATGGTGATGTACAGATGGGTTTTTGGTGTGGGTGTCCTTCCTGTTAGTTTTCCTTCTAACAGACAGGACCCTCAGCTGCAGGTCCGTTGGAGTACCTGGCCGGCCGTGTGAGGTGTCAGTCTGCCCCTGCTGGGGGGTGCCTCCCAGTTAGGCTGCTCGGGGGTCAGGGGTCAGGGACCCACTTGTGGAGGCAGTCTGCCCATTCTCAGATCTCCAGCTGCATGCTGGGAGAACCACTGCTCTTCTCAAAGCTGTCAGACAGGGACATTTAAGTCTGCAGAGGTTACTGCTGTCTTTTTGTTTGTCTGTGCCCTGCCCCCAGAGGTGGAGCCTACAGAGGCAGGCAGGCCTCCTTGAGCTGTGGTGGGCTCCACCCAGTTCAAGCTTCCCGGCTGCTTTGTTTTCCTAAGCGAGCCTGGGCAATGGCGGGCGCCCCTCCCCCAGCCTTGCTGCCGACTTGCTGTTTGATCTCAGACTGCTGTGCTAGCAATCAGCGAGACTCCGTGGGCGTAGGACCCTCTGAGCCAGGTGCGGGCTATACTCTCCTGGAGCACCGTTTCCTAAGCCCGTCGGAAAAGCACAGTATTCGGGTGGGAGTGGCCCGATTTTCCAGGTGCCGTCTGTCACCCCTGGAAAGGGAACTCCCTGACCCCTTGCACTTCCCAAGTGAGGCAATGCTTCGCCCCTGCTTCGGCTGGCGCACGGTGCACTCACCCACTGACCTGCGCCCACTGTCTGGCACTCCCTAGTGAGATCAACACAGTACCTCAGATGGAAATGCAGAAATCACCCGTCTTCTGCGTCGCTCACACTGGGAGCTGTAGACCAGAGCTGTTCCTATTCGGCCATCTTGGCTCCTCCCCATTTACTGCTTTTTTAATATCATTGTGGCTTCATGGATTTTTATACTTTTCAAGTATTTTAATAAACTATATTCGCTATTTTTTAGTCTAGGCCCATTCAGACAACAGAAATAGAAAGTACATTTTTTATTTTTTTTATTTTTAATTTTTGTGGGTACATAGTAGGTACCCATATTAATAGGGTACATAATATATTTTGGTACAGGGCATGCAACGTGTAATAATCATATCATGGAAAATGGGGTAAACATCCCCTCGAGCATTTATCCTTTGCATTACAAGCAATCCAATTATACTCTTTTAGTTATTTTTAAATGTAGAATTAAATTATTGTTGGCTATAGTCCCTTTTTATGCTATCAAATACTAAAATACTAGGTCTTATTCATTCTTCCTATTTTTTTGTTCCCATTTACCATCCCCACCTTCCCCGATCCCCTGTATCCCCCCACTACCCTTCGTAGCCTCTGGCAACCATCATTCTATTCTTTATCTCCATGAGTTCGATTGATTTGATTTTTAGATCCCACAAATAAGTGAGAACATGTGACGTTTGTCTTTCTGTGCTTGGTTTATTTCACTTAATATAATGACCTCCAGTTCCATCTACGTTGTTGCAAATGACAGAATCTCATTCTTTTTTATGGCGGAATAGTACTCCATTGTTTATAAGTATCACATTTTCTTTATCCATTCAGCTATTGATGGACACCTAGGTTGCTTCCAGATCTTGGCTGCTGTGAGCAGTGCTGCAACAAGAGAATGCAGATATCTCTTTGATATATTGATTTCATTTTTGGGGAGTATATACCTAAAGTAGGATTGCCAGATCATATGATAGCTGTATTTTTAGTTTTTTGAGGAACCTCCAAACCATTCTCCATAGTGGATGTACTAATTTACATTCCCACCCACAGTGTATAAGACTTCCTTTTTCTCCACATCCTTGGCAGCATTTGTTACTGTCTGTCTTTTAGATATTTGCCATCTAAATGGGTGAGATAGTTTTGATTTGCATTTCTCTTGGTAGTTTTGATTTGCATTTCTCTGTTGACCAATGATGTTAAGTACCTTTTCATATGCCTGTTTGCTATTTGTACATCTTCTTCTGAGAAATGTCTATTCAAATATTTAGCTCATTTTTTAATCGGATTACTAGAGTTTTTCCCGTGGAGTTGTTTGAGCTCCTTCTATATTCTGGTTATTGATTCCTTGTCAGATGGGTAGTTTGCAAACATTTTCTCCCGTTCTGTGGGTTGCTCTTCACTTTGTTGATTGTTTCTTTTGCTGTGCAGAGGCTTTTCAACCTGATGTGATCCTATTTGTCCATTTTTTGTTTGGTTGCCTGTACTTGCGGAGTGTTACTCAAGAAATTTTTGCCCAGACAAATGTCCTGCAGATTTTCTCCAATGTTTTATTTTTCTCTCTTTTTTTTTTTTTTTTTTTTTTGAGACGAAGTCTCACTCTATCACCCAGGCTGGAGTGCAATGGCCCCAATCTTGGCTCATTGCAACCTCCACCTCATGGGTTCAAGTGATTCTCCTGCCACAGCCTCCTGAGTAGCTAGGATTACAGGTGCCTGCTGCCACGTCCAGCCAATTCTTGTATTTTTGGTAGAGACAGGGTTTCACCATGTTGGTCAGGCTGGTCTCCAACTCCTGACCTTGTGATCTGTCTGCCTCAGTCTCCCAAAATGCTGAAATTACAGGCGTCAGCCACCACTCCCAGCTGCAATGTTTTCTTACAGTAGTTTCATAGTTTAAGGTCTTAGATTAAGTCTCTAGTACATTTTGATTTGATTTTTGTGTAAGGTAAGAGATAGGGATCAAGTTTCATTCTTCTACATATGGATACCCAGTTTTCCCAGTACCATTTGTTGAAGACACTGTCTTTTTCCTAATATATGTTCTTGGCACCTTTGCCTAAAATGAGTTCATTGTAGGTGTGTGGATTTGTTTCTGGGTGTTCTATTCTGTTCCATTGGTCATTGTGTCTGTTCTTATGCCAGTACCATGCTGTTTTAGTTTCTATAGCTCTGTAGGAGGTACATTTTTTAAAATCAGGGTTTAAAGTGGTATTTATCAGTTCAAATTTGGCCTATAGAATTTTATGTAATTCTTTTGAATTTTTTTACTCTCTCTTAAAATGAATAATAATCGTGACCATCATTTATTTGCTTTATCTATATACCATACACAAACCAATTTCAAAATAACAATACCATTATTAACAATAAAACTATTGAATTTAAAGCCCTTTCTGTCCTTAGACTATATAGCTTTACAAGAGTTTTCAGAAAGAATACTATTTTCTAGATTCATCTAAAGTAATTATTTCCTCTGTATGATTATGTTAGATTTTGATATACAGTGTCTTCTTTTAATATTTTCAATTTTATGGATTTTTTGGAACTTGTAAAATATTTATGTACTCAAGTCAAAATTGCATAAAAGTATACTCCAATAAGCCTTGCTTTCATTTCTGGTCACTTAATCCTATTTATGTCCCCACCCACACTCCTAACCAGTAAGTATTTTCATTAGTTTCTGGTCTACCTTCCAGTGTTTGTTTGTTTTTGTTGTTGTTGTTGTTGTTTTCTGCAAATATAAGCAGATCCACCACTCTACCTCTGCCTATTTACTTACCTGTATGCATGTATATTATACTCATATAAATATACTTTTATATCTCCTTATTTCTCCTCCTTTCTCACACACAAGATAACATATCTATTAGTCACTCTGCATCTTCCTGAGGCTCATTCTTGAATCACTCAGAGGTTATTCAGAGACAGAAGGGCCTGTTGAAAGACTGGGATTTTGCCCTTGTGTTAGTTCACTTGGACTACCGTAATAAGATATACAGATTGGGTAACTTATAAACAATAGAAATTTACTTCTCGGCCAGGCGCGGTGGCTCACACCTGTAATCCCAGCACTTTGGGAGAACGAGACAGGCGGATCACAAGGTCAGGAGCTCGAGACCATCCTGGCTAATGCGGTGAAACCCTGTCTCTACTAAAAATACAAAACATTAGCTGGGCATGGTGGCAGGCGCCTGTAGTCCCAGCTACTGGGGAGGCTGAGGCAGGAGAATGGCGTGAACCTGGGAGGCGGAGCTTGCAGTGAGCCAAGATTGCGCCACTGGACTCCAGCCTGGGCAACAGAGCAAGACTCCGTCTCAAACAACAACAAAAAAAAAACCCAGAAATTTACTTCTCACAATTCTGGAGGCTGGGAAGGCCAATATCAAGGCACTAGCAGGTTCAGTGTCTGGTGAGAACCACTCTATGCTTCCAAGATGGTGCTGTGTTGCTCCCCTCCAGAGGGGAGGAAAGCTGTGTCCTTGCATGATGGAGAGGCAAAAGAGAACAAACTTGCTCCCTCAAGTGCTTTTATAAGGGCCCTAATCCCTTGAGGGTACTACCCACATGACATAACCACCTCCTAAAAGCCCCACCTATAAATACTATCACATTCGTAATTAAGTTGTAACAGAGGACTTCTGGGGGACACAGTCAGACTATGCACTATCCAGTGCAACTTCAAGCAAGAGATAATTAGGTTGTTGGTGCTATAGTTAAATTTTACCTCAGACTAACGGGACTTGAAGAACACCTTTCCACAAAAATTATAGATTTTATTATCATGCTGACTACGGGGTGAAAGTCTGCAGTTAAGTGTGAGATCTTCAAATAGAAATATCTTGTTGGTGCTTTTATTTTTTTATTTTTTTTTTGAGATGGAGTCTCACCTTGTCATCCAGGCTAGAGTGCAGTGGCATGATCTCAGCTCACTGCAATCTCTGCTTCCCAGTTTCAAGCTATTCTCCTGCCTCAGGCTCCTAGGTAGTTGGAATTACAGGCACGAGCCACTATGCCCAGCTAATTTTTCTATTTTTAGTAGAAACGGGGTTTCCATGTTGGCCAGGCTGATCGTGAACTCCTCACCTCAGGCAATCCACCTGCCTCAGTTTCCCAAAGTACTGGGATTACAGGCATGAACCACTGCAGCCAGGCATTGTTGGTGCTTTTAAATGCAAGAAAGAATCAGTAGATTTCTCAGCTTTACCTAGAGGTGATCATTAGATTTCTGAGACTGAGTCAATTCTCCACGAGAAAAAAATACAGAGAAAAAAACAAGAGACCGGGCTCAGTGGCTCACGCTTGTAATCCCAGCACTTTGGGAGGCCGAAGCAGGCAGATCACAAGGTCAGGAGTTCGAGACCAGCCTGACCAACATGGTGAAACCCCGTCTCTACTAAAAATAAGAAAATTAGCCCAGCTGTAATCCCAGCTACTCAGGAGGCTGAGGCAGGAGAATTGCTTGAACCCAGGAGGCAGAGGTTGCAGTGAGCAAAGATCATGCCACTGCACTCCAGCAGCCTGGGTGACAGAGCAAGACTCCATCTAAAAAAAAAAAGAAAAGAAAAAAAAAAGAAAGAAAAGTCCCTTCAAATGAGGATATGCACACCTCTGAAAATGTTTCAAGGAGTACTGGGCTCCACAGAGACTTCTGAGGGAATTAGTTTACAGGTAATCAGCTGTTATGTATTCTTTTCCAAAACTAATCTGATGGTACTACATGTCTGCTTTTTCTCCTTTCCCAATTTATTTTCCACAATTATCCTTCTTTCATTTAAAAAATGGAGGGCATACCTTTCATCCACCCATCTATCTGTTCATCCACCTATCCATTCATCCATCTATTCATTGAAACATACAGTGTTTTTCTCTGGTGCATTTTTCACTAGCTATAAACACCATTGGAGCCCCAAGAACAAAGGGAAAATTTGAAACTGTAGAGTTTCTTTAAGGAATATTAAAGTGCATGGGTCTTACTTCCTTTGAGTGACAAACCTATAGCAAGACTTCCTGCTTCATTCTTTGTTTTGTTTTTTGTTGTTGTTGTTGTTCCTTTCTTTTTTTTCCCCTCAAGACAGAAATTGGCAACAAGATGGTTGTCACAGATATGGGTGTTAGCACATTTGTTTGAGTTGAAACACAAAGTCATATTTTCTGATTGATTAGTTTGACAACGAAGGTTATGTTTGTCAATTAAATTATAGTGGAAGTTGTTCATAAATTGAAGGTGCAGCTCCATTGTTTTGGGAAAAATATATTTAAGAGGCACATATAATTTTCCCCATATCAGATATATATTTTATTACTCTTTGTAGTAGTCTGTTCTCAAGCTACTAATAAAGACATTCCCGAGACTGGGTAATTTATAAAGGAAACAGGTTGAATTGACTCACAGTTCCACATGGCTAGGGAGGCCTCACAATCATGGCAGAAGGCAAATGAGGAGCAAAGTCATGTCTTACATGGCAGCAGGCAAGAGAGCATGTGCAAGGGAACTCTCCTTTATAAAACCATCAGATCTTGTGAGACTTATTCACTATCATAAGAAAATCACAGGAAAGACCTGCCCCCATGATTCAATTACCTCCCACTGGGTCCCTCTCAGGATATGTGGGAATTATGGGAGCTACAATTCAAGATAAGATTTGGGAGGGGACACAACCAAACCATCTCATTTCACCCCTGGCCCCTCCCAAATCCCATGTCCTCACATTTCAAAACCAATCGTGCCTTCGTAACAGTCCCCCAAAGTCTTAATTCATTTCACCATTAACTCAAAAGTCCACAGTCCAAAGTCTCATCTGAGATAAGGCAAGTCCCTTCTGCCTATGAGCCTATGAGCAAGTTAGTTACTTCCTAGATACAATGTGGGTACAGGCATTGGTTAAACACAGCCATTTCAAAAGGAAGAAATTTTCCAAAACAAAAGGACTACAGGCCCCATGCAAGTCCAAAATCCAATACGGTTGTCATTAAACCTTAAAGTTCCAAAATGATCTCCTTTGACTCCATGTCTCACATCCAGGTCACACTGATGCAAGAGGTTTACTTCCACAGCCTTGGGCAGCTCCACCCATGGCTTTGCAGGAAACAGCCCCCCTCCTGGCTGCTTTCACATCTGGCATTGAGTGTCAGTAGCTTTTCCAGGCACATGGTGCAAACTGTCAGTGGAGCTACATTCTGGGGTCTGGAGGATGGTGGCCCTCTTCTCACAGCTCCAGTAGGCAGTGCCCCAGTAGGGACTCTGTGTGGGAACTTGCACCCCACATGTCCCTTCCCATTGCCCTAGCAGAGGTTCTTCATGAGGACCCACCCCTACGACAAACTTCTGCCTGGACATCCAGGAGTTTCTATACATCCTCTAAAATCTAGGCAGAAGTTCTGTGCACCTACAGGCTCAACAACACTTGGAAGCTGCCAAAGCTTAGGGCTTGCACCTTCTGAAGCCATGGCTCAAGCGGTACCTTGGCACCTTTAAGTCATGGCTGGAGCAGTTAGGATGCAGGCCATCAACTCCCTAGGTTGCACACAGCAAGGGAGTCCTGGGGCCAGCCTAGAAAACCATTTTTTCCTCCTAGGCCTCCGGGTCTCTGATGGGAGGGGCTGCTACAAAGGTCTCTCACATGCCCTGGAGACATTTTCCCCATTGTCTTGGTGATTAACATTCAGCTCCTTGCTACCTATGCAAATTTCTGCAGCCAGCTTGAATTTCTCCTCAGAAAATGTTTTTTTCTTCTCTACTGCATCATTAGTCTGCAAATTTTCCAAACTTTTATGCTCTGCTTTCTCTTGAATGTTTCACTGCTTAGAAATTTCTGTCTTTAAGATACACTAAATCATCTCTCTCTGGTTCAAAGTTCTTAGGGCAGGGGCAAAATGCCATCAGTCTCTTTGCATAGCAAGAATGACTTTTACTCCAATTCCCAAAAAGTTCCTCAGTTCCATCTGAGACCACCTCAGCCTGGCCCTTGTTGCCCATACTATCAGCATTTTGCTCAAAACATTCAACAAGTCTCTAGGAAGTTCAAAACTTTCCCACATCTTCCTATCTTCTAAGCCCTCCAAGTCTCTAGGAAGTTCCAAACATTCCCACATTTGTCTATCTTCTTCTGAGCCCTCCAATCTGTTCTAACCTCTACTTGTTATCCAGTTCCAAAGTCACTTCCACATTTCAGGCATCTTTATAGCAGCATGCTACTCTACCAGTACCAATTTACTGTATTAGTTTGTTCTCACACTGCTAATAAAGACATGCCTGAGACTGATAATTTATAAAGGAAAGAGGTTTAATTGACTCACAGTTCCACATGGATGAGGAGGTCTCAGAATCATGGCAGAAGGCAAATGAGGAACAAAGTCATCTCTTACATGGTGGCAAGCAACAGAGTGTGCACAGGGGAACTCCCCTTTAGATCAGATCTTGTGACACTTATTTACTATCATAAGAACAACACGGAAAATACCCACCCTCGTGATTCAATTACCTCCCACTGGGTCCCTCCCAGGACACATGGGAATTATAGGAGCTACAATTCAAGATGAGATTTAGGTGGGGAACAGCCAAACCATATCACTCTTTAATCTTATGACAAAATCTACATGTCAACTTAAAAGTGTGTGAAGAGGTACATAATTTTCAAAAGTATTTATTAGAGAGTCCAGTAAACAAAACATGTAAAGTCCTATGAGTTAGAAGATAGGAAGGGACAGAAAATAACCAGAAAATGTCAGAGGCATAAAAAAGAACCAAAAGAGATGGCAGGAAAGACTCCAGGAAGTAAAGTGTAAAACATTGCAGGAAGGTCAAGTAGAACAATAATTAGAGGGTAATCTAATCTGTGTGAATGCAGTTTCTGTAGGTGGGACAGAGTGAACAGTCTATTTAGGTCATTCAAAAAGTTGGGAAGTGATGGTGATGAAAATTGAGTTCTATCTAGAATATTATCCAGCAAGATCATTGGGATTATAACTGCTTAAAAAAGAAAAAGCACTTCAATATGTTGAAGAGTGAGGACTATTGAAGGAATATGATCTGGGGGGATGGGCAGAAGGAGAAGAATTCACCTTTGGGACAAGGAAGACAGCTGTTCTCTGAAGCTGGCAATGAGAAGAGGAGTTTGGAGACAGCTGAAGAGGAAGGAAGAAGCCAGGGCCTCCATCACAAGGTGACCATCTTCTCAGTAAAGCACTAAATGAAGTCATGTGCTGAGAGTAGCTATTTGGGTGGAGAGCAGAGAAGTAGTGAAGGGACTATTTGGAAGAACTTGCCAAGAAATCCATAACAGATGATTTGGAGAGAGGACCACTTCAGGATCATTGCTCATCCTAGCTTTCTGATGAGTTTTTAAAGTGAAATTTTATCAACACTTCACTTTTAAGGTTTCTATATTTGTCCAGTTTTCTATAGTGAAAAAGGAAGAAAGAATTTTTTTAAAAAAATAAAGGCTGCTCACACTCACCAAAGAAAAAGATCAAAGAGGTGCAGACAAACAATGTCACAAGCAAGCTCTCTTGGTACTGTAACGTAAAGGAAGAGTTTATTGCATTTATATGGAGTAACTCAATGTTTTTTAGTTCGTTTGATCAGTCTTAAGTGCTTATAGAGATGTCCTTTTAAATTATTGACTAGTACTTTCAGGCAGTCTATCCATACCCAAGCAAACCAGCTGAAAGGGTCAGCCATTCAATCTTGCTTAAGTTGTATTGATCCAGAGTATGATGGTTTCTAAAAATCAGCTTCATAGAAGTCATGTTTATAACAAAGACCCTAGTAACTGGGCATATGTACAAAAATAGGGGGTGAGAAAGTAAAAAACAAACAAAAGAAAACAAAAACAAAACTACACACACACATTGCCAAACCAGGATTTTTAAGCAGCAGAGGGCAGCCTTCTCTAAGTTTTGGTTTTAAAACATTTGCTCCCAAAGCAACCTGGCCCTTAACTTCTACAGTAAAAAAATTTTTTTTTTTCCTGCAGGTGATATAAACAACACTGGGCACTAGTAAAGTGAAAAAGACAGATTTCTAATCAGTAATATACTATAGCAATGAGGAAAAGAGCCCAGTGTGAACTGTGGTCAAGTTTGATTTGTACAAAGGTGACTCAGCATCTAGAGGGAGAATGAGGGAATAGGGAGCAAGTGAGCAGAGGCTCAGTAGAGCCAGGAAAGGGAAAAAATTACAAAAAGCAGGAAAAGAGGAGTTGCTCCATGTGAAACCCATCTGAGTTTGCTACCGACATGATCAAAGTTAAGCTCCTACTCTTCCATAGAGACTAGGAGACAAGGGCTCTATCTTCAGGTTTTGGCTGGAACAAACAGTGGATTCTTTTGGTAGCTTTGAGGTTTTTTCAGGCAACACTTTAAGGGGCAGCTAGGGTCATCCTCGGGATGTGGCCTTGAGCTGTGAGAAACTGTTAGCGTTTGTTCCAAGTCTGCATAGGCCAAGGTTGGTACCTAGTAGAGAAAAGGCCCAGCAAAGCCTGGGGAGAGTTTGGTCAAGAAGAGAGTCTTAGTCACAGTGGAGAGTATCAATACTAGTTTTATTGACAAAAGTATAATTCCACCATTTCCTTCTACCAATAGGATAATATTGGTGCTTCTTTATGACTTATTGATAGTAATTCTGCTTAGGGGCTGCCTTAGGTCCTCAACAGAATTTGGCAGACAACTTGAGAAATAGTTATTATCTCTCTCTTAAGGGAACTCTTTGTCTTGCCCTTATCCCTTTAAACAACCCTCAAGAATTGAAGTGGTCACTTGTGTTTCTCATATCCAGCATCCCTTCACCTTCTTATAGTCGAAATGTCATCGCTAGTCATTGGCAAACCATGCTTTGGCGTAGGGAGGAGTTGTTGGCCTCATTCCTTAGCTTCAGGGTGGGTGTGTGAGCCTGGCTCAACCCATCAGAGCATCACACATCTCTAGCCACAGGATGTTCCAACAGTTGGCTTGGAACCTGACTTAGGCCAGTGACCAACTCTAGGACTTCTGGAAGTGTAGAGAGGACAAACATTCTTGCTACTATCCCGCCAGTGTATGGAGCCTGGAGCTGTAGGGGCTTCCTAGAGGAAACGGAACCAACCAAAAAAAGGAGAGACCAAAACCTGATGACATTTCTGAAACCCTGGATCCAATCATTTCATGTTTGTTTTATGTTAGTTTATTATGAAACATTTCAGATATTCAAGAGGATTATTATAATGAATACCCATGTACTCGTCAGGCAGTTTGAGAAATAAAAGATTGCCAATGAAACGAAGTAAGCACATAGACTCTTTAGTTAGATAGGTCAGTAAATCCACCTTGTGTAAGTCAGTTTGAGTTGTGGCTCTGTCCTTTGAAACAAAAGAACTCAAATGGAGTTTATATGTATGCAATAAAGCCTGTCCAAAAGACAATCTAGAGGCAAAGTGTAAAACTAAATAAACATTGAATGAATCAACCAATCAAAGCAAAGGGTATCAGACACAGATTTTGTTGGAAATAATGCACCCTATTCAAGCTAACTTTGCACCTTTTTTTTTTTTAGATGGAGTTTTGCTTTTGTTGCCCAAGCTGGAGTGCAATGGCACCATCTCCGCTCACTGCAACCTCTGCTTCCCAGGTTCAAGCTATTCTCTTACCTCAGCCTCCCAAATAGCTGGGATTACAGGTGCGCACCACCACACCCAGCTAATTTTTTGTATTTTTAGTAGAAACGGGATTTTACCATGTTAGCCAGGCTAGTCTTGAACTTCTGACCTCAAGTGATCCACCTGCCTCGGCCTCTCAAAGTGCTGGGATTACAGGCATGAGCCACCACACCCAGCCAACTTTGCACCCTTTTTAAACCTGAGGACAGAATGTCTCAGTGACCCTGGCCCCTATACTTGCCTACAATTGTCTTGTCTTGACACTCTGCTGCCTGAATCAGCTGAAAGCCCTTTTTATTCCACAGAAATGTTCTTTTTTGACCAACCCTAAAGGCCATACTTAGAAGCAGAAAATACGAAAAAATCCCTGGCTCTGACCTTCTCTCCATCAGACATCCAGTGTCTGGTCCACACTACAGCCCTGCCAGCTTCCTGACAAGCTGTGCATTTCTCATGGCACTTTCCACACCTGTTCTGCTGACCTCGGAGCCCCCCAGAATGGGCTTTGTAATTTCTCAACAAGCTGGTGTCAAAGCTCAGTGTGGATTCACTTCTCCTGAGAGCCTCATCAAAGAGTGGGGATCTTGCCATTTCTACACTAGCCAAGCCTGCACTTGCTGTCTAGTTTTCCAAAACAATTTACAGGCACACACTTAGATGATCAAATTCTTAAAAAGGACAAGAATGATTAACAAAAAGAAACCAAGATGATAGTTACTCTGGAGACGAAACATGAGAACATCATGGGGTGGGGCAAATTGGGGTTTCCGAAGTAGTGGTGATTTTCAATTTCTTTACCTGAGTGTACTTATTTGTTATTCTCTAAACTATATATGTACATTTGTATGTGTGTAAATATTTGTGTATATGTATATATAATACACATACAAGTGCTGCATATGCTGTGTGATGTGTGTTTATGTTTAACAACATAAAGTCTATTATTTTAGCCCAAGATTACTCTCCAAGAATAATCCCTATTTTTTCATTTATTAATAAGCAACATTTGTTGAACCCCTTTTACATGATATGACAGACACTGATAAATCAGACAGCAGTGAACAAGAAAGACATAACCCATCTTCTCATGAACTTAGCACTAAGTTTAGGAGGGATAAGCGTAACACAAAATATCAAAGCATTAGGTAGAGCTACAAGCTATTATGAAAATGGAACAAGTTGGTATGAAAGTGAGCATCAGTGTGTGTGGGGTAACGGAGTGCCAGCATGTGCGGGGTGACAGTGAGAGCATGTGCGGAGATGAGAGTGACAATGTGTGTAGGGGTGACAGTGAGCGACAGTATGTTTAGAGGTGACAGTGAGTGAGTGTGTGTAGAGGTAACAGTGAGTGACAATGTGTGTAGGGGTGACAGTGAGAGCATGTGTAGCTGTGACAGAGAGTGACAGTGTGTGTAAGGTGGCCATGTGTGACAATATATAGGGGGTGACAGTGAGAGACAATTTGTGTAGGGGTGACAGTGAAAGTGTGTGTAGGTATGACAGTGAATGACAATATATGTAGGGTGACAGTGAGTAAGAGCATGTGTATGGGTGACAGTCAGTGACAATGTGTGTAGGGGTGACAGTGAGAGACAATGTGTGTACAAGTGACAGTGCATGAGAGAATGTGTAGGAGTGACAGCAAGTGATAATGTGTGTAGGAGTGACAGCATGTGTAGGGGTGACAGTGTGGGGCAGCATGTGTAGGGGTGACAGTGAAGGACAGCATGTGTAGAGGTGACAGTGAAGGACAGCATGTGTAAGGGTGACTGTGAGAGGCAACATGTGTAGGGGTGACAGTGAGTGACAGCCTGTGTAGAGGTGACAGTGAAGGACAGCATGTGTAAGGGTGACCGTGAGGGGCAGCATGTGTAGCAGTGACAGTGAGTGACAGCATGTGTAGGGGTGACAATGAGGGATAGTATGTTTAGAGGTGACAGTGAGGGGCAGCATGCATAGGGATGATAATGAGGGACAGAATGTGAAGGGGCGACAGTGAGGGGCAGCATGTGTAGGGGTGACAGGAAGTGACAGCATGTGTAGCGGTAACAGTGAGGGGCAGACTGTATAGGGGTAACAGTGAGGGACAGTATGTTGGGTGACAGGGAGTGACAGCATGTGTAGAGGTGACAGTGAGGGGCAGCTTATGTGGGGTGACAGAGGGGGCAGCATGTGTAGGGGTGACAGTGATAGCATGTGTAGGAGTGACAGTGAATGACAGCATGTATGGGGTGACAGTGAGGGACAGCATATGTAGGAGTGACAGTGAATGACAGCGTGTGTAGGGGTGACAGTGAGGGACAGCATATGTGGGATGACAGCAACTGTCAGTGAAAACGTGTAAGAGTGACAGTGAATGACAGCATATGTGGGATGACAGGGAGGGACAGCATGTATAAGGGTGACAGTGAGAACCAGCATGTGTTAGGGTGATAGCAAGTGACAGCATGTGTAGGGGTGACAGTGAGCAAAAACGTGTAGGAGTGACAGTTAATGACAGCATGTGTAGGGGTGACGTGAATGACAGCATGTGTAGGGGTCACAGTGAGGAGCAGCATGTATGGGGTGACAGCATGTGTAGAAGTGATAGTGAATGACAGCATGTGTAGGGGTGACAGTGAGGGGCAACATGTGTAGGGGTGACAGTGAGGGGCCGCATATGTAGGGGTGACAGTGAATGAAAACATGTAGGAGTGACAGTGAATGACAGCATGTGTAGGGGTGACAGTGACGGACAGTATGTTTAGGGGTGACAGTGAGGGGCAGCATGTGTAGGGGTGACAATGAGGGACAGTATGTTTAGGGGTGACAGGGAGTAATAGCATGTGTAGAAGTGACAGTGAGGGGCAGTTTATGTAGGGGTGACAGAGAGGGGCAGCCTATGTGGGAGCGACAGTGAATGACAACATGTGTAGGGGTGACAGTGAGGGACAGGATGTATAGAGATGACAGGGACAGCATATGTGGGGTGACAGTGAGGGACAGCATGTATAAGGGTGACAGTGAGGAACAGCCTGTGTAGGAATGACAGTGAGTGACACCATGTGTAGGGATGATAGTGAGAGACAGCATGTATGGGGTGACAGGGACAGCATATGTGGGGTGACAGTGAGGGACAGCATGTGTAGGAGTGATAGTGAGTGACACCATGTGTAGGGGTGACAGGGAGGGACAGCATGTGTAGGTTTGACAGTGAATGACAGCATGTATAGTGGTGACAGAGAGGGGCAGCCTGTGTAGGGGTGTCAGTGAGGGCATGTGTGTGAAGGTGAAACGGAGTGACAGCATCTCCTGTCACTTATTGATAGTGATAACAATGAGAGCATGTGATAACAGTGAGAGCATGTGTAGGAATTATAATGTACATAGAGTTGACGGTGAGTGACAGTCTGTGTGTGGGTGACCGTGACAGTGTATATGGGTTGATAGTGAGTGAGAGCATCTGTTGGGGTGCACTTCAAACTGGGCAGGGCACGGAAATCCTCTCTGGGGAGGGGATATGGAAGAGGAAGCCTCAGTGAGAAGGATGCAGGCATGGCAGGATTTAGGAGAAGAGCAGCATGATAATGGGCACAGCTAGTGCAGGGCCTAAGGCAGGAAAAACTGGGCGCACAGGAGGTGCAGAGAAAATAAGGGTCACTGGAGGCTAGTGACCTGGGGAGGACACAGGAGGAAATAATAGCAAGAGGCAGCCGCCAGAGCACGGAGAGCCTTATAGCCTGTATTAGGGGTTGGGGTTTAATTCTAAGACTATAGGTAGCCAGTAAAGGGTCTTATGCAGGGGGGCTGATGTGATCTGATTTATTATTTGGGAAATATCACTCTGCCAGCCGGAGGATAAGGTATTGTAGCATCGCCAGTGTAGGAAGAGCAGGAAGAGGCTACTGCAGTTGTGCAGGCAAGAGATGGTGTGATGTGGGGTACGGACATGTCCTTGCGTATGCAGAGACATGGGCCGCCTCTACTTGGAGCAGCTTGCTAAGTCCAGTCAGAGGTAAACATGAGGTCGTTTCCATGATTCTGCATAATAGTAGCAAGAGTGGCCATACTTAAGCCCGGTTTTGAGCATGTCACTCCCCAACTGTGAACTGTAGAGAACAAAAATTCTAATCACGAGCTTCATGATCTTACAGCTCAGCCTCTAATTTTTATGTGTCCTCAATTACTTATTAAAACCTCTCATACTTTCTTAAAACCTGGGCAAGAGCTCTGCTCTAGTCCGTCAATATTCCACAGTCAGGGCACTGTCTATAGCTCAGATCGGATGGTGTGAAATAAATAGGAATTTGACTTTATCCCCTTTGGAATAAAGCAGATTTTAATCTGGGACTTCTTTACAGGAATTTAGATAAACAAAATAAAAATAAGAGGATAGTTCATAGTACTGCAGAGGTACTATGCACAGGCTCTAGACTCAAAAGCACAGGCTCTAGACTCAAACTGTGTGATCCAAGTTGGAATTTAAGCTCTGGCATAAGCTGTATGAACTTGGGTTGGTAATTCAACTGATCTGTGTGTCAGTTTCTTCATCTCCAAACTAGTGAATAATACTCATCCACGTGCTTGTTGTGGGGATTAAAAAAGGAAACCCATGTAAAGGGATTAGAGAAATGTTTGACTTATGTTCAGTGCCCAATAAATGTGAAGTATTAGTGCCATTTTAGCCAGTATGCAAATTCCTGGGTTCTTTCTTTCTTTCTTTCTTTCTTTCTTTTTTTTTTTTTTTTGACATGGAGTTCCACTTTGTTGCCCAGGCTGGAGTGCAATGGTGGGATCTTGGCTCACTGCAACCTCCGCCTCCCCAGTTCAAGCAATTCTCCTGCCTCACCCTGCTGAGGAGCTGGGATTACAGGAACCCGCCACCATGCCTGGCTAATTTTTTTTTGTATTTTTAGTGGAAATGGGGTTTCGCCATGTTGGCCAGGCTGGTCTCAAACTCCTGATCTCAGGTGAGCCGCCTGCCTCAGCCTCCCAAAGTGTTGGGATTACAGGCGTGAGCTATTGCGCCCGGCCCTGGGTTCTTTCTTTTTAGTGATTTATATTCCTCTGATGAACTTTAAGCACTTTGCAGGTTGTTTTTCTTGCAACACTGTCTCTCAAGTTCCCTTTTCATGTGAAGAAACCCAAAGTGAAGAGTTAAGTGGTTTACTGAAGAGGGTACGGCAGAGAGTCACAGAATATTAGCAGGGGACGTCTACATACCCAACGGACTTTAAAAATGCTTGAGTTACACCCTCAGAGATTTTGCTTTCATTTTTATGGTCTGGGACCTAAGCGCTCATAGTTTTAAAAATTCCTCAGGAGATTCCAGTGAGCAACTGGACCTAAGAATCTTTGACTTCTTAAAATCCATTTGACAGATGAGGAAATTGAGATACTCTGTGATTGAATGACTGGCCCAAATTAATCAATGTCAGGGATAGAAACAGACTCTGAGGACAACACAGAGATAGACTTAAAATTCTAATGCGTTAATAAAAGGAGCATATCATGGTAAGTAATACGTCTCTTAAGAAAGACCATTGTGACTTTAGCCTAATCTATAGTTACTATATCCAAGGAGAAGATGACGTCTACGTTGAAGCACAAAGCAGGTTTAGCAGGAGCATCACACTGGCTTACCTGAGACCGTGAAACATTTATGCTCTACACCAGTGCTCTCAAGTTCTGGGTGAATATTTACCAGTGTTAATCTAAAGATGAATTGGCTTTCAAAGCATGTTTCCCATGGGAGAATAAAAGAAGGGGGCCTGATTATCAGGTCCCATTTAGACAGATCCCCTGCCCCACCCACTCTTTTAGTGTTTGTTTTCTTATTTTCTTCACCCTCTGCTTCTTATCAAAATAGACTTATGCAGGGCACCATCCCATTTTGTAAAAAGAGCAGATCTAAAGCTGTCACTTTTCTCTGCCTTCCTTTCACTGATTCTCGGAATCAGTGTACACCTGAGATCATGCAGGGTCTTAAAGCAAAAGGTTTAAGGTAATATTTTTCTTTAATGAGCTAGCCCCCAAACGCAGCCAGTTTACAAATGGTAATAGTGATTGACGCTGTCTGTGGGAGAAAAGTTCCTGGGAATCCAGTAGTTTTCTTATCTAGCCCGGCTACATGTGCAGTTTCAAAACATTCCTAGTTATGTAAAAATTATAATATGTGGCTGGGTGCGGTGGCTAAAGCCTGTAATTTCAGCACTTTGGGAGGCCAAAGTGGGCAGATCGCTTGAGTCCAGGAGTTCTAGACCAGCCTGGGCAACATGGTGAAACTCCATCTCTACAAAAAATACAAAAATTAGACAGGTGGGGTGGCTTATGCCTGTAGTCCCAGCTACTTGGGAAGCTGAGGCAGGAGGATTGTTTAAGTCTAGGATGCAGAGGTTGCAGTGAGCCAAGATCATGTCATTGCACTCCAGTCCAGGTGACAGAGGGAGACCCTGTCTCAAAAAAAAAAAAATTATAATATGTTGTACTATGCCTTTCAACATTTACTGAAGAAGTTGGCAGAATCAAACAATGACTTATTTGGTGTCTTATGTACTAGTTCACAGAACTCTTCTAAAATGAACAAAAAAACTTGTCATTGTAATAGTTTACGGGTTATATGACCTGTGAAATTATATACACAGCCTGAGATGAATGATGTATCTGCTATAGGAATACTGAATGATGCAGTTTTCAGTTTTATTCATGAAGAAGTAAAATGTTTCAAAAATTTTTTCATATTAAATGGTTATTCGATTTCTTCAATGTGCATTTAGTTTTATCTGAAGGAATAAAAGGGGAAATACTGAAGGAAGAAGAGACAGTGTTGTTCAGCTAAAGTTGAAGCGAGCCTCACTCCATGTTATCTGATTTGCATAGCAATTAGGAAAGACTTATGATAAAAAAAAAGGGAATTGGACTAAAGGGAAGTATATACTAAGCACAAAAACCAATTTCAAACATTCTGTTCTGTGTTGATGACCAATTTCTGTTATTTGTAGTTAGTAGATTTGAAGGAAGCTCAGGGATGCCTCATCCATTGCTATCTCATGGACAAAGAAAGCAAGATTCACAGCTGTGTTACTTAATCAAGATTAAAAAGAAATAGGTAAAAATTGCTTTATACCTATATGTTTTGGGGTTGTATGTGATCTTGGGGAAACATATCCCTTGAGTAAGTCAAAGTATTTATGATCATATTTTTGATCTCAGAAAATAGGACCCCTTGCTTTGACTGGGTTGAAGCTCAATATTCATTGGTAACTCATTAGTAATTCATCTTCATACCAGCCTCACCAAGCCTGAGGCTCAGGAAGTTCCAAATAAAGTTAGAATTCAAATAGTTTAAAGTCTACCTCAAATTTAGCACAGAATTCCTTCACTCAAACTAGTAGACCAGCTTGCCAAAGAAGATGGTAATCTGGATGAATAAAAATATATATCTAATTATCTCCATTTTTATAACATATAAGAATTCTCTTATTCATTCCCAATTTCTTTTTGGATTAAAATACAACTTAC
The DNA here is from genome assembly GCF_028885625.2 of Pongo pygmaeus. NCBI lineage: Eukaryota > Metazoa > Chordata > Mammalia > Primates > Hominidae > Pongo > Pongo pygmaeus. The sequence goes on from NC_072377.2 coordinate 63,801,941, forward strand.
ATACAGTTCACAAATTTTAAATATACAGTTTAATGAATGGTTATGTAAAATACATCTCATAACCACCACAAAGATCAAGATACAGAACTTTCCCAGCATCCAAGAAGGCTCTCTGATGCATCACCAGGTCTGTAGTAACCACAGCTCTTCTGACCTCTATCATATATCCATAGACAGGTTTTACGTAATTTTGATCTCATATAAATGGAATCATACAGTGTATAGTGTTGTGTATGTGGCTTCTTTAATTCTGCATTGTTTGTGAGCTTCATCCTGATGCTGTGTATATTAGTATTATAGTTTGTTCTTTTTCATTTCTGTGTAGTATTCCATCACATGAATTTACTATGATTTACTCACTCCTTTTACTATCGATGGACCTTTGGGTTATTTCTAGAGCTTTGAGTTATTATTCCTAAAGCTGTTATAAAGAGAAGTGATACTTATTTCTATTGAGTGTGTACATTCAATGAATGAAATTCCTGGGTCTTCTTACTTTTTCTTTCGGCATCTTCTCTTTTAGTCCCAGACCATAATTTGACCTTTCTAAGTTGTCAAATGAACCATAATAATGCTCATCATTTTAGGCCAGAGACGTGTTCCAGGTGGCAAATTTCATGTCTTAAAAGGGTCCGCCAGTAGGGTTATGCTTTTCATAGCTCATTCCTATGGGAACCCTAATGGATTTTGCTCTCCTTTTTCCTTCTCCCCAACTTCTTGTTATTTGTGTATGTATATCTCCCCAACTCCTCATGATATAAGAAGAAGAAGAAGAAGAATAAAAAGATAGACTATTGAAGGGGACATCTAAGGACGTTTTTCTCATCTATTCCGCATTCAGATAGTGTTGTAGTACAACAGAGAAGTGCTGGGTCAGAATGAAGGGACTGGATTTTTATATCCAGACCAGGCTTCTGCTTTCTAGGCTGGAGGCTGTGGATTAAATCACATCACTTATCTGCACTTCAGCCAGGGGGTTCATTTGTATCAGTGGTTTCCAAACATGGCTGCAAATCAGAATCACTTGGGGAGGCTTTAAAGTTTGTTTTGTTACAAAAGTGGCACATGTTAGTGGAAAATATCAAATAACACAAAAGACTGTAAAGTAAAATGTAAACATCTTTCCCCTCACAGTCTGCATAATATCTCATTTTCCTACCCATAAATTCCTAGATGTTGTTCTAAGGTTTTAAAATAAAGATCTCTGGGCCCCACTCCAGACGTAATGAAGGAGAATCTTCAAGGTCCTAGAAATTTACATATTTGTTTAAAACTTCATAAATGATTTTGATAGACATTCAAGTTTGGGAATGAATCTCTTGACGAACATCTGAGATCCATTTCAGTAAAATCCATCTCCTACACTCTACAAATTATGTGATTTAAGTTTGTCAACTACTACCAGGATTGGCCGTAAGCATAACTAAAGCAACAATGGTTTTATTTTTACCTGTTCCTATTCATGCTTTCTCTCTTCATCTTTAGCTGCTCAGTTTTTTTGCTTTGAAAAATTTTTTTTTTGTTGTTTTTGAAATGGAGCTTTGCTCTTGTTGCCCAGGCTGGAGTGCAATGGTGCTGTCTCAGCTCACTGCAACCTCCGCCTCCCAGGTTCAAGAGATTCTCCTGCCTCAGCCTCCAGAGTAGCTGGGTTTACAGGCATGCCCCATCATTCCCGGCTAATTTTGTATTTTTAGTTGAGATAAGTTTCTCCATGTTGGTCAGGCTGGTCTGGAACTCCTGACCTCAGGTGATCTGCCCACCTCGGCCTCCCAAAGTGCTGGGATTACAGGCGTGAGCCACTGCGCCCAGCCGCATTAAAATTTTTATAACTCTTTGGGCCACAGAGTGAAAAACTTTTAGTTGTAAGGTAGTGACACATTCTATTAAAACTAGCTACTTTTTGGTTAATCCCATAAACCGATTAGTGTTAATAAATTTGTTAGCTACTAAATGCATTACCTTTCCGAGGTAACATAATGCTTTATGCTAAAACGTAAATTCCCATGATACCCTTAACAAGTAGCATGGGGTTTGGCGACTCCTTCCAAAATAGCCAGAAAGATGCTTTTAGTCTGGCAAGCTTTCAAATAAAATTCACATACACAAGCATTGTTCATTTTTACCATCACTAATGTTACTCAGTTCAAGTATCTGAAAAAGGGCATGGGTTAAAAGAAATAGATACTAACTGACACACAAGAAATTGCTAGGAACTTAAATCACAATTAAGTAAAGTAGTTGCTATCATCAATTAATAGGAGAGAAAGATTTACTTAAATGAAAGATCCAGTCCAAATTACACTACAGAACAATAAACTACCTCCTAAGCCCTTTACGACCCAAACCATATAACTGTAGAAGAAAAAGCAGGAAAAGGAAACCTAGACACAATTGCTGTGATTAAAAAGGAATTGAAAGGAGACAATAAATATGTACTTTTCGAGGCCAAAGATTGGGAAGTAGGAAAATATAGAATTCAAGACATAAAACATAATCCCTACAAATGACAATGATCCAATACTTCTATTTTGAATATATATAGCATTTCTTTTATAAACTTGAAGAATAATTATATCCATTACATCAAAAAAATTCTATTTGAGGAAAGTGCCAGTCATTTTCCCTCCATTTTATTTACCCTTAGAAAAACTAAAGTAATAAGGGGTTAAGCTACTTTTTAAGTTCAAAGATCAAAAACTGAATGAGCACCAGTTGTCCTGCCTTCTAGAGAAAATCATAATTTTATACAAACATTGTATAAATTGCTTTGCTTACAGATGTGTACCTAGGCAGGTGAGTGTGTATATTATTTGGAGGGGTGGCTAATACTGCAGTTAAATATAGTGGTGAGAATGTGGAGCACATCAAGTTCATAGCTTCACAACTTCATAACCTCCTTCACTGTAAGATTTTTGTCCAGGACACCCCTATTCTGCCTTAACACCTTATTCTATGAGGCTTAGCTCAGGTCTTACCTTCCCTGACCACCCTCTGAGCTGGATGCCTCTTTCCTTTACCTCCACTGTCCCTGTCCATAATCCTGTCTTTCTTAGGCATTATCACTTTGATCTGAAATGTTCTGTGGGTGCAGCAGCCTCTCTACTTGGCTTTAAGTGCTGCAGGGAGCTTATTCATTCTTGCATCCTCATCTCTTAGCACAATGCCTGGCATAATGTCAGTGCTCAGCAGGTGTTAATAATACATCCTGTCCTTCCAATGTCCAGTAGTTATTTCAGTAACTAAATCCTCTTTTTTAAAACCACCTTATGCAAAGTTAATCCTCTGTGGTTCAAAAAGTTCCAATACAACTTAAAAGACAAATTTCCCATTACTTTGTCATCTCATCTGTCGAATTCATCTGTAATTTGTCTAATTCAGCATCTCCCACTGTGTGTGTTCCCATGAGTTGGACTCCAAGAGATGCTGTTGGTAAGCTTATCTATGTTGGAAACATGTTACTCAATCTAGCAAGGCAGCCAGTGCAGTGGTTTAGCACGCAGGTGCTGGGGGCAGACTGCAGGCTCTGTTGGGCAAGTGATTATTCTATGTGCTTCTGTTTCCTCTTCTGTAAAATAGGACTAATAACAGTTTTTCTCCCTCATAGGGTTGTTGCCAAGATTTGCTGAGTATTACACAAAAGATTTGGAGTACTTAGTGCTAGGAACATACTGACTACTATTATTAAGCAAAGTTAAACAATTTCTTTTGCTTATTTGGTTTTATTTTGTTTGCTGGCTGTAGGACTGCTGAGAGCCTTTAGCATGCTGATATGCCCATGAATCTCCAGGGAAGCAGTATTCCCCACATTTACTTGATGGAAGAGCTGCTAGCCTATCTCAGGGTCTCAAATGGGCCTCAAAACATACCTTAGGAAATTCCTATTTATAAATTTAAAAGAACATTAACATTTTCCGAACCCAAATTGGGACACTGATTTGACCTGTATGGCTATAACTTGGGAGCATTGGTACATAATATTAATATTTGAAGAGAGGACTGGTCTAGCAACACAAGTAAATAATAATAATAATAATAATAATAATAATAATAAAAGCCCAAGACCTGTGTGTTACTACAATTAAAATATTTCTTTTTTAAAAAAATCAAAGTACAAGTGAAGTGATTTTTATTGATATTAAAGTGGGAACTGCAAATATGGCCCAAATAAAAAACCATGTAGGCTTTATGTATTATTTTCTGATGCAGTTAAAAAATTATTACTTGACAAAGATGAAGGGCCAGACTTCCTTATTTAAAACCTCATGCCATTTATCTTAATTCTGCTGCATCTGATACTAACTTCCTCTAGAGCCAGGAAACTTTGCAAGTATTAAATAACATGAAAGAAGGAGAGAAAGAAGGAAGTAACCCACCAAAGTGAAAAAGAGGAACAAGTTCTAACCCAATGCAGGTTTAAAACATAACCAAAAGAACAAAAGACAGAGCTTGACACACCAATCTTGAGGTAAGTAAGAACCTGATTTGAGGTATTTGGGTGATTAAACACTATAAGAAACAAGTTTGTGTTTAATTAATCAATTATTTTTATCTTATTACAGTTTTTAGAAAAAAAATGCCTTACGTAGCCGTAAGGGGGAAACCCAATTTACAAACTGAGAGTGATGTTAATGTTCCTTTAAAATCTGATTATGTTTTGCTGTTACCTTGTTTCCAAACAGAAGGGCATTATCTTACTTGAAAATTCCTGAAGTTTCTCGACAATTTGCGATTTTAAGTAAAATGTCAAATTATTAGGTAACCTGCTGGAACTGCTTTCCAAAATGAAAACAGAGTCTTCTTTCAAACTGGTCAAAGTGAACATTATTTAAGTGTTAAACTATATTTGAACGGTTATTGTTTAAAATATGTTTTTCATTATAGTAGGTCTTCGTTCATGTCTCACAGGTTTTTTTCCTCTAATGTTATTTCGAAGAAAACGATGCATTTCTTTTTCTGTAAAAAGTCTTCTTGTCTTTATCTTGGTAAATATCTCTTAGACAAACAATTTTAATATTTTGGATGTAGCAGAATATCTACTCTACACAGAATAACATAGATGGTAAAAATGCCTTTTCTTCTTAAAAATTAAGAGAGTAATTTATTGCCTTATCCTCAGCTGCAGAAGTAACAATAGTTAGCCTTTCTCAACCCTCACTGTGACTTCTGTTGCAGGCCTAGTGTCCTTCAAAAAGTTGATTAATTTCAATCAATATTTAAAGTGTATTTTGTAAATTTATTTCAAATATTCTGGCAAATAATTTCTTAAATCATTAGCCATGTATACCATAAAATATCTTGCAGATAATTGGTGCTCATCCGCTTCAGACAGGAAATGAGGTCCTAATGATTAAAGTCATTTGGCTAAACTTTTGTCCTTGAACACAAGCACGGCTGGCCTTATAAAGGAGGGACCCTGCAGATTGTAAATCTTATGTGGCGGACCATACAGTTCTCAACCTCAATATTATTCCCCAAAATTCCAAGGAGATTAAAACGTTTCTGCATCTGGGGTGCTTGTCCCTGTATTTTTATCAAAAAATTGTATAAATTAGCTGCACATCTTATTTAATTTTGTTATATGAAATGTCAAATTAAATATTTGCATATTAATATATTCTAACCTCGGACAAATTTATGAATGTTCATTACCATTAAACTTTTCATGAATACTCACTGAAAGCAGAGCACCACTTTGTGAATTTCTATTTTTCTTCTCATTGTTACTATTATTATCCCATAAGGAGATTACTTCATTCATTAACAAATGTTTAATAGATTAGTCATTCTGTGTCTAATGCTGGTGTTGGTAATACAAAGGTGAATAATACATGATTTCCAACCTTCGAGAACCTCAGAGCTAATCAAGCTATACAAATTTACTGACTGATGCACTTAGTAGCACGTTACAGATATTTGGATAAATAATATTTTGGGCAAATTTTTGCCCGAATTCTCATTCAGTCACATTTTGGTTGTAAGGAAGTTACTTAACTTCTTTAACCCTCTCTTCTTATCTATAAAATGGTGATATGAATAGTATCCACTACATATAGCAGCTATAGGATTAAATGAGATAATCCCTGTAACAGTTTTTAAAAGTTGAAGCTCTTAACTAAACATTATTGATGATAACATTCCATAGATGATGATAATCATTTCACAGGAACTATTGGATCTATGTCTATGTCTAGACTGAAAATATATAGTAATAATGTTTTGTTGATAAAATCACAATGGAACGTGCAGCCCAGTTGAACACTTCCCCTTCTTGTCTCCTTGCCATTTTAAAGCATCAACAGAAAACAATGTAAAATTATCTTGGATGGAAGTTATTTTCTGAAAGCTATGAGAAAACCTGTGATACTAAGGATTTTGAAAATACTTTGGTTTACTTTAAAGATCTCATTTCATGTTTTAAGTATAAACTACACCTTTGAGTTTTAAACTATCATCTTAAGCAATTAGATGCTGACATTTGCAGTCATTTTTAAATGCATTATTTCATTCAATAAATATTGATTGGATGCATTTTCTGTGCTAGGTGTTGTGCCGTTCTCTGGGAGCATACAGATGAAATGACCTGAACCCTGCCCACCATTTAACCAAGTAAGAATACAATTCTCTCTCATTTAGGTTATCACGCTATAATAGAGAATGGACTCATTAATATGGGATTACAGAGGAAGGAATTGTTAAGAAAAAGACATGGCCTCTGCCTGCTCCAAAAAAGGATAAGCAGGGCTTCACAGAAGAGGTGACAGGTAATGAAGATGATTGCACGTGTCTGTACATGTCCCATTTCTTCTATTGTGCTCAGAAAATTATCTTTCACCTAAAAATTGTTATCCTAATTGTCAAAAACTGTGGAGATCTAAGTGATAAAACCACTCAGGTTGGGCAGGGACAGGATTTTTCTAACTCTTTTTCCTTTTGTCACAACAGGTAGTATATTTTATATTAAAAGAAGAAGCTCACTACATGCTGGTGTTTAATGCATTGGTGAAAATCAGTAATTTTTCTATATTAGATAATAAGTACGCAATTAATGTATTTTTAATTTATAACAGGTTTCTGGATGGCAGATCATTCAACCTTCTTTTTCTTGAGTTTTCTACTCTGCTGTCATCTTCCACTCATTTCTGCTTCATTTTGTGATTCATTAACAGAAAAGGAAGTGGAATGGAATAAAATCCCCCCAATACAGTACAATTATACATTAATGGCTGTAATGTGAAGAGCATCACACACGAAGAGAGCCGTCTTCCAGAAATAAGTTTATACACTCTCTCCTCTAATTGCATCAGGACTTTACCAGATAATGTTCTTCCAGATCTGAAAAGGAAAATGCCTAAAAGAGCTTCCAAACTCATTTTTGAATAACACTAGGCTACAAAGAATTACATTGTGAATTCATTAAGGGTAACACCAAACCACTAAACAGCACTGCTTGTATAGAAATGTTGAAAAGCTGTGGAAATAATTTAGCGGCCATTTCTGTAGGAATTTCGCTTCTTTTACTCTTAGTGGTTTGTGGAATTGGGTGTGTTTGGCACTGGAAACACCATGTTGCCACACGATTTACCTTACCGAGGTTTTTGCAAAGGAGAAGCCGTAGGAGAAAAGTCTGTACTAAAACATTCTCGAGCCCCCGCATCATTGGCTTAAGGCATAAAATCTCAGCTGAAACCCAAGACCACAAATCTGCTGTCAGGGGAAATAACATACACGACAACTATGAAAATGTGGAAGCAGGTCCTCCCAAAGCTAAAGGAAAAACCGATAAGGAACTATATGAAAACACAGGGCAGTCTAATTTCGAGGAGCATATCTATGGAAATGAGACATCTTCTGACTATTATAACTTCCAGAAGCCTCGTCCTTCTGAAGTTCCTCAAGATGAAGATATATACATTCTTCCAGATTCATATTAACTTTTCAAAATATTGACTTTTGTTATTGGATGATAAATATTCACTGTAATTTTTCAACAGCAAAGACATGGAATCAAACTAAATGTTCATCAACAGTAGACTGGATAAAGAAAATGTGGTATGCATACACTATAGAATATTATGTGGCCATAAAAAAAGAACAAAACTAACATGGGAACAGAAAATCAAATACCACATATTCTCACTTAGAAGTGAGAGCTAAATAATAATAATAAAAAAAAATCGTCCAAAAAAAAAACAAAAAAAAAAAATAAATAAAATAAATAAAATAATGCTAAAATAAAAAAAAAAAAGAACACATGGACAGAAAGAGAGGAACAACAGACACTGGGGCCTACTTGAGGGAGGACAGTGGAAGGAGGGAGAGGTTCAGGAAAAAAAAAACTATCAGGTACTATGCTTGGTACACACATGATGAAATAATCTGTACACCAAACCCCCAAGTCACAAGTGTTCCTACATAACAAACCTGCACATGTACCCCTGAACATAAAATTAAAATTAAAATATTAAAAATAATTTACTGTGATTTTTATTGTACTGATGCCATTCTTAATCAAGTTCTGATAAGTGGATGGTCTCTGTTCTATCTCCACCTTTCTGAATCCTATGTGTATCGCTGTGGATTAATTCTAGATATCTTCTCCACCCTCCTTGCCCCAGACTAAATCTGTATTATGTGATATTGATTCTTCCTTCTAAATGTTACCTGTTATCTCTTTCCTTTATTTCTACCATTATCTTTATCTGGCTCAGAATTACTGTCATAGGCTCCTAACTGGTCCTCCCGCTTCTAGTTTCTACCCACTCAATCAATTACCGATGGTATTGCCAGATTTATCTTCAGAAAATATTCCTAACAGCCGCATCATTTCTTTTGCTTAAAATGTTTTAATGCCCCCTCTTTGCAAAAGACATAATACCCATAATTTGAACTCCAAAATTTATGGTTTTCCACAGTTGGTTCCAATTCACTTTTCCAGTGACTTCTCTTACTATCTCTCATTTACTTGCTTTCAGCAGAATCATCTCAAAACCTGCCAAACTTATCCTTCCTTCACAGCTTCGCTTTTCTGCTTCCTCTCTCAAGCCTGCTTCAGATCATAAGTTCTTCCACACGTCTCCTGAATCACTCCAAACCCACATTTACCTTTTTATTTTCTGATATAAGCTTTGATGCCTCTTCAATTTTTAGGACATTTAAACATATGAATGTTGCCACAGCATTTTATTACCTAGCTTCATATGAAAATGTCTTAAATTCCCACCTAAATGAAAAGAAACTGCCTCATGTGACGTTCTAGGCATTTTTAGCCCAAATGCCTAGAACATCACATGAGGCACTAAATGCCTCATGTTTTACTGATGAGAATTGAATTGTACATTTTCCTGAGTAGTTTTGAGAAAAAAATCTAATAAATTCATCAGTTATTCATCCATACAAGGAATATTTGTTGAGTGTCTTCTATCTACTTGCTATTGTGCTGTGCACATGAGGGACATGGGTTGGTAGAGGGGTTACAATATTAAAAAGAGACATGGATCCTGAACACATACAGTCTAGTAGGAAAGAAAACATAGTAAACAAATGAATACGATGCTGGTCATGAAGCTATGATAGCTCATCTCTAAATCCACTCTTTTATTTGCTCCTCTGAATTGCTTGACCTGGGCCTCTGCAAACATATCTTTTGCCAGGTGGATCCATTCTATTCTCTACCAATAGGTGGCACTAAGGAAGACCGAAAGGCAGTAGGAAGCAACAGCGAATTGCTCCTGCCTATTCTTTCTGTTGCCCCCGCAGGAATTATTGCCATGTGGTTTATTCCAGCATCACTGGTTGTTTGCAGCTTTCTAGTTTCTTCCATCACTCCCAGGACCAGCTTCTCTGCAACTTGTCAGAAGCACCAGCACCAGCCAGGTGGCACCCTCCCTTAGACTCTGACAGCCAGACTCTCCTCCAACCTCCTGAAGTGGTGCAGGAGACAAGTGGCACCCTCAGAGTTCTGTGTCCCAGCCTGGCAGGGCTCCTCCTCTGAGGTCTGGTAACTCTCAGCCAAGATTGTTACAGTTACTGTCTCCGTGGTACCTGTGTCCCCTTTTTGTCTTTTTGTCCTGCCAATGCCTGTTTAGCCAATTATCTATATTAAATTCTCTCTGTTAAAACAAATTGATATGGTTTCTATTTCCCTAAGTGGACCCCGAATGATACATATCAAAATGGTAGTAGGTGCTTTATAAAAAATTCTTTCTGTTTTTGAAAGCCATGGGGTTGGGTAGGAAAGACTGTTTTAATTTTAATAGGGTGGTCAAAGGAGGCCTCACTGGAGACCATTTAAGCTGAGACTTGAAGGCAGAAGGAAGCTATAATAAATGTGATGGGCAGAGGGTAAGAATGGGACCCACCTGTGAAAGGAATCTGGGGCCTAAGAGAATTTATGGTGCTGTAGGAAGCCATTGTGGCTGGAGTTTCCTGAGGAAAGGTTGGAGTGACACCTGCTGGGTTGGTGAAGGAGGGAATAGGAGACCATGAGCTTCTCATAAGTCTTAGTATGTGGCTTTGACTCTATTATAGGTGCAACAGGAATCAGTAAAGGGTTTTAAGCAGAGACATGATGATGACACTAGCATTTTTAAAAAGATTTACTGGGTTGAGAAGTGACTGGAAAGAGGCCAAAATGGAAGTGGGTAGGATAGCTAAGAAGCTTCTACATTTAAGTTAGACTAGAGTGGCTGCAGTGCAGATAAAGACATGGACAGCACTGCCTGTCCTTCAAGGAGATGGCACAGGACTTACTGATGGACTCAGTGTGTGTGCTTGATAGGGGAGGGGTAAGACTGGGAGTGTGGGAAAGAGAAGAGTCTACAGGGATAATTGCAAAGTACTTTATGGAGATGAGGAAGACTTAAAGAAGAAACAGGCTTGGAGGCCTCATCAGTTAGGAATGAGTTGGGCTGCTAATGACAGAAAATCACACTCCAGGGGCTTGGACACTGATAGTTCCATTTATTTCACCTAACAAGGAGGCTACAGTTAGACATTTGATGGCTGACATCAGCTCAATGATACCATATAGAAAGACCTAGGCTCTTTCTCTATTTCCTCTCTGCCACCCTTAGTGTTTCAACTTTTATCTTCATCTCTATTGCCTCATGGCCACCATATAGCTGCTGAATCTTTAAGCCTCCTATTCATGCTTCAGCCATGAACAAGAAATGAGGGGAAAGAGCAGCACCAGGAGATATCTATTTATCTCATTGCTCAGAATTGTGTCACACAGACACCGTCTGGTGTAGGAGTGCATGGACAATTGAATTTTTACCTTTGGTAACCTCATAGAGTGGGCAGAAAAAGAAAAGTGGAGTTGAAAATAGAATGTGACTCAGTCAACCTCTAATTCTTGCGACAAGGGCAAAACTCAGTTTTGAACATATTTATTTTGACATTTCTTGAAATATGTCCTGAGACCCAAGTAGAAACATCCAGTTTGCCGTTGTATGTGCACATTTGGATTTTGGAGTAGAGGTCCTGGCTGGAGATGTAAATTTGATAGTCATGAGCATTTCGGTGGTATTTACAGGAATAAGAATGGATGCCATCTCCTGGGAAGACACCAGGGGGAGCACAGAGTCGGGAATCAAGAAAGGAGGAAAGGGAGGAATCTAGAAGTTTTCCAGAAATTGTAATATTTTGAGGATAAATTAATTAGGAGACTCTGGTAAAAGTGACTGAGAAAGAGTGGCCAGTTAGGAGATCTCTATATGGCATCATTGAGCTGATATTAGCCATCAGAAGCCTAAATGCAGGTTCCTTGTTAGGTGAAATGAGTGGACTATCAGTGTCCAAGCCCATGGAGTGTAGTTTTCTATCATTGACAGTTCAACTCATTCTTAGTACGGCCTCCAAACCCGTTCCTTCTGTAAGTCTTCCTCATCTCTGTAAAGCACTTTGCAATTATCCCTGTATACTCTTCGCTTTCCCACACTCCCAGTCTTACCCCTTCCCTACCAAACACACACACTGAGTTCATCAGTAAGTCCTGTGCCATTTCCTTGAAGGATGGGCAGCATTGTCAATGTGTTTATCTGCACTACAGCCACTCCAGTCTAATGTAAATGTAAAAGCTTAAATGTAAAAGCAGTAAACTCCTATGATCTCTAAGAATGGTGGTTTATGTTGTAAAATATGTGATATGTTAACATGTGTCCATTATAATTGATTATCCAAAGTGTCAAAAGATGAAATTTCAATAGATTAAGTTTAAAGATTGAGCTAGTTTTATTAGCAATTCATAAATCTGGCAGCATCCCATTTAAAGGTTTAAACAGGTACTCCATTGGGCTTGGCAGAAGAGTCCATTTTCATAAGGCAACTTAAGCAAGGATGATAAAACAGTATAATATAAAAAGAGGATTGGTTAACATCAGGTTACTTTAGTTTACTTTTCTTGCAATTACTGAAGCACAGGGGACTTCCTTATCATGCAGGCTAAAACTGGCCTGTTTGGGGATTTGGCTATTATCTCTCTCCTGATGTCTCAGAAAGTGAGATAAACAAGTTTCAGTTTGGTGGGATGGAGCTTTGGCCTGAGTGACTCCATTTACCTTTGGTCTGTTGGAATCTAGTGCAGAAGCTCACTAATCTAATCAACGGACTCACATAAATTTTATTTAACAAGAGATGTAGTGAATATTTGATGTTTGTTTACTCTCTTTGACCAGAAAAGATAGTAAAAGAAGTATTTAGTCAACGGTTCTTTACCTAATTCTTACCTTGACTTCCTTTTTAAATTAATTGTAAGTTCTTTATCAATTGCTGACGGGAATAAAGAAACACATCATTCAAGTTTCTCTTTTTACTATACATACCCTCCATTCTTCACCCCCTCTCCTATCCTCTCTTCTCTCCCTCCCTCTCTCATTTCTCCTCCTTCATCAATATGCTTCCTCCTCCTCTTTCTTCTCTTCTTTCTAACTCTATCTTTCTCTTGCCTTCAAATTCCTATCTCTTATCTGCATTCTTTATTACAGCATTTCTTTGCCTTCTCAAAATCTCAAAAGTAAAGCTTGTTCACAAGAAATAAAGATGATAAAGTCTGTCTGCATCAGTTGAAAGCAGCAGTTTGTGTTTGGGTTATACTATTTAAAAAAGGAACCACATGCAAACAATTTAAAAGGAAGGATGTTGGGGGTGGGGGAAAAGAGACAGTAGCATCGAATATACTGAGTATGACTTTGTTACAGACACACTTAGGTGTGTTCACATTCCATGACTTACAGCCAGTCCAAGACTGGCCAGCATCCAGCAACAATGAGCACCTGATGTCTTGACCTTGCTTTCAGCCTCCAACATGAAACATTTTACTGCAGTTTGCCTTATACTTCACTTCTCACCCTATTATTGATCTCCACAACAGTTGGACCCCTGATAAGCCCATTGAAAGCCTTGCTTTACAACCTCTCAGTTACTGCTTTGACCAGGGCCTGTGGGGAGATTGGGATATTGGGCTCCAAGGAGGAGAGCTAAAAGAAAGAAATCAAAAAGGGGAGGTGATGCCTGTATCCACATTGTTACAGGCTGGACGTTTGTGTTCTCTGAAATTCATACGTTGAAGCCTTACTTCCTAACGTGATGGTATTTGGAGGTGGGGCTTTGAGAGGAATTAATAATTAGGTTTAGATGAGGTCATCAGGGTGCAGCCCTCATGATGGAATTAGTGCTCTTAGAACAGAGTTCTCTCTCTTTCTCTCTCTCTCTCTCTCCTTCTCTCTCTCTCTTCCTCCCTTCATTCCACCACCCCCTGCCCCCACCTCCCCGCACCATGTAAGGACACAACAAGAAAGCAGCCATCTTCAAGCCAGAAAGTGGGTTCCTACCAAGAAACAAATCAGCCAGCACCTTGAACTTGGACTTCTCTGACTCCAGAACTGTAGTAGATAAATGTCTATGGTTTTAGGCACCCAATCTATGGTCTTTTGTTATAGCAGCCCAAGCAGACACATGTTAAACTGCTATTCTAAGCCGTAATAACTTTTTCTTTAAATTCAGAGAGTGACAAGTCTAATATTTAATTTTTAGTGCTTACCTTACATGATCACTTTCTGGCATTGTACTCTTGCTCCCTCTTTTTCCCCACTTAGCATCCTTTGAAGCTTCCTTTTCTCTTGTACAACCTTCAGTGGAGTGGTTCTTCACGATCTTTCCTTGGTTCCCAGCTCCTTTTCCTATTCCTCTTTCCCTCGGTGATCAAGACATTTGTACTTGAACTCTTCTGCTCCAATATTTTTTTGAAGCATTTAACCATATAGCTCAGCATCTACTACTTATTTTTACCTGATGTCCTGCAGACATCTGACATCCAACATGGGCCAAACTAATGGATTGGGGTCAAGATTGGAGTGTCACTCAGAAATAGAGATGGAACTGTGATGGAATAGGAGACTCAGAGATAAAGGGAAGATATCCATTGCCTAGGTTACTTAATAACAATTTAAAAAATTTAACCGTTCCAAATGTTCAAGTGTCACAAACATCAACCTCAAAATATCGTGGTATCAGTATACCAAGTACGGTAGTCTCCCTTATTAATGGGGAAAATGTTCCTGCACCTCCAGTGGATGTGTATATACACTATATTTTTTCTATATGTTTGTATCTATGATAAAGTTTAATTTATAAACTAGGCATAGTAAGAAATTAACAACAATAATAAAATGGAACAATTACGACAATACTCTGTTCAAAACTTCATGGATAGAAATTCATTTTTACCATCAAGTTTAGCTAACTCAGGATACAACTTTTTTCTTCCTTAAGTCAAGAACTTTTACCTTTCACTGAAAGAAAGCACTTTACAGCTTCTCTTTGCCATATCCAAATTGCCAGCATCACTCTTCTTGTGCATTAGGTGATTTTAAAGTAAAATAAGGATGAATTGAACACCAACACTGTGAAACTGTGACAGTCGATCTGATAACCAAGCCTGTCACTCAGTGACAAAGAGACAGGGAGCATCTATGGCATGGAGATGCTGGACACAGGAATGATTCACATCCCAGGCAGGACAAAGTGAGATGAGGCAAGATTTCATCACACAACTTAGCACAGCACACAATTGAGAACTTATTAAATTGTTTATTTGAAGATTTCCATTTAATACATATGGATCATTGTTGACCACTGAAAACTGAAACTTAGGAACGTGAAACCACAGGCGAGAGGGGACTGCTGTCCTGAGTAGTGGCATCTTCAACATCGATACCTGACTCAAACAATGTGTGACTGCGATTCCCAGTCCCTGAAGCCAGGTGGTGTCACATTTGGAAAACAGTGTGTCTTTCCTGTTCCCTGGCTTCTGAGTGAGGAGCTCGAAAATGCACCACTGTGTATGTAGTAGCAAGAAGGGGTCCAGGGCCTGCTAGGCAGCAGGCTAGAGGACTTGTTTGACAACTACAGGTGCATGGCTTAGTAATGCCATTTATTTTATTGAATTCGACACTTTCATTTACTGCTTGTTTTTAAATCTTCTTAGGGTATTGTATTAAACAGAACCTAAAAATTGATGTTCAATGGAATATGTCATGAAAAAGAAAACGACCAAGAATTTTGGAATTTTTTCACTTTGAGTATCAGTGAATATCTAAGATGTCAGTAAAAAATAGGAAGACTGCAAATATATCTTGAATGAAAAGCACATTCTAGTGGACACCCACAGTGGGATGGAAAGGAGGTCGCAGAACATCAAGATTAGGAGACTTACAGCAAATGGCTTAGATGATCTAGCAGGGGAAAGTGCTTTCAGTCATGTAACAAATATTTATCAAATGTCTATGACGTAGTAAGGCCTAGGAGCGCACTGGGGATTCAGGAGTGGGGTTGTTGGGTGGAGGGTGGAGAAATGGACACTGCCCCAATACTCAGAATGTTCACAAACTACAAAAGAGATATGCTATTTACAGGGGTTACTGAAATACAATAATGGTACAATAAGGAAGCACATGGTGTAAAGAAAGACCAAAGCCAGGGTGTAGGAAAGCTTTCCCATGGAAAGTGACATCTAAACTGATATCTGAAGGACAAGTAGGAGATAGCCAGGTAGAGGCTGAGGGAATGGTCCTCCAATAAGGAAGGAAAACATGTGAGGGTCCAGAGCATAGGGCGTGTTCAAGAATCTGAAAGAAAGTAAACACTTGAGCATCATGTGTAAAAGAAGGGTAAGAGGAAGGCAGTAAGCTGTGAGAAAAGCTCAGATGATTCAGGGCTTTAAATAAGAGGTGAAGGAATTTGGACTTTATCCTAGTAATTGTGACATTCATGATATCAGAATATGATCTGAGAAGGCAGAAATGCTGCTGAAACCCACAAGGCATTGCAAGCAAAGAATTTCCGAGCTGCAATAGAATATGGGAAGCAAGATTTTGAAGTTGAGGAAGTAAGACTTGATTTCAAGAAGCACATGTCAATGAGTTATAAGATAAATAGTGCTCTCCAGAGGTGTGTTTCTTTAAGCCTCTGCAGCTTTTAATTTAAATTCAGCTCCTGTAGTTTTGCGTTTTAAGATTCTCCCAATAGAGAAGGGAATTAAGCAAATGAGAGAGGCTCAAACAAAAGGAAGCACAGAAGATCCGTAAATTGCCAAATGCAATCAAGGCTGCTGAAGGTGTGACTGCGGCTATTGACCCACACTGTTGCCATGGAAACCAAAGCTCAGTGATCCTGGAGTGCTTTCCCTTTAAAAGGACAGATTGGCTTTAGAGAATAGTTAAGACTCCAAATTATGGATGTTGGATCATCCATTGTCACATGTATTCTAAATTCTTGTTAGTGACGGAGACAACAGCAACCTGGGTCTGAGGTGAACTCCCCAGCAGCCAAGAGGCTGTCAAAAGCGTAAGACTGAGACTCAGTAAAGGGCAGAGTTTAGCTGTTGCCTCAGGCTCACTTCCCCAGCTCCACCCTAGACTAAACTGGACTGACATAGAAGAGGAATACAATGAGCTAGGTTTGATCTGTTAACAAATGAGTTTTAAAATGTCATATTAGGAGATATGAAACTCATTAAAAAAATACAAATTTATGTTTGGTGTTTTTCTTCCTAGGTATTTCCAAGAAGACTGTAGTTCACATTAAATGCCTAGCATTGGAGTGCCCTCTGTGCACCAGCACCGTATTTAGGCTTCATGTAAAGTATCTGTCTTAAATCACCAACAATTCCATCTCCCAGATATTGTTAATACTCCCATTTTACAGGTGAGACGATTTGAACATAAAGAAGTTAAAATTGGACCAAAGATCTTGGAATGAATAAGAAATAGAGGCAATATTTCAACCCAGGCATTCTGATGGGATTGACTTGCTGGAGTTTTTTTTTTTATAGTATTATTAGTAGAAGATAATATCTTTTGTCTTCACATCATGGAATTTTGAATCTAGAAAATAACTTGGAAATTATCTAGACTGACTTTCTTATTTTGAAAATGATAACACTGAGTGCCAGAAAGTTTATGTGACTTTCCTAAGTTCACACACTGAATCAATGACTAATCCAGATCAGAATTCAGGGCTCCTGCAAAAAGGAATGCTGATACACTATTGATGGGAATGTAAATTAATTCAATCTCTATGGGAAACAGTATGGAACTAAATATAGAACTACCATTTGACCCAGCAATCTAGCTACTGAGTAGTTACTTAAAAAGAAGAAGAATTCAGGGCTTCTGGCTCCAAGGTAATTTTCAGTACATCTTGCTGCTGCTATTCTATTGACTGTAAAAATACAAAATGTATTTGTTTTGTTTTGTTTGTTTGTTGTTTTTAAACTCAAGTCTTCCCCATAGCATCCCTTTGAATCCCATTTCTTAGGACCTTTGTTTTTTATCTACTCTATTTTAGCTGGATGTTTTCTTCCCTGCACCTAGAAATGATGCTGATTTTTCCAAATGTTAAGTAAAGATAGTCATAAGAGAGCAGAGTATACAGATTTCTTAGTGCATGTGGCTCTTGTGTTGCTAGAGCTATGTAATGAAGGCAATCAATCAGGAGTGGAGTGGTGTACAATATGTCCTCTTCTGGTCATTATTTCTTAAAATGTACTCCTTTGTCATCTTGTCTCATCTGGCAGTATTTGTCTAGACTATATACACTTTAAACTCAATTATCTGATAAGAGAAAAACATAACCAACAGAAGAGGAACATTCCTGGTGAGGGGAAGAGGGACGGGTGCGAATATGTTTATAACAACTGCATTGCAATAAGAACACTGAAGAGCATATTTGAATGAACAATTAGTGACAAAGTAAATATCCTCTCCAAGCTGGCATGAAGAGGGTCTGAAAGCTATCTTCAGTCTCTTTGTTCCAGACAAAAATCAAGGCAAATATTGTGATGTGCCCAGGTGAGTCTCCTTTTAAAATGAAATGATGAAAATGCTATAGCGAAGCAATAATTTCTGTTTAATTTACTAGAACAGCCAATTAAAGCTTAGAGCAGAAGTTTGAAGGATGATAAGAAAAGTGAATGGGAGGGTGAAAATTTAGAAAAGGACAAATGAAGAGATGTACAAATAAAGAAGGCTTTGATGGAGTTATATAATCTCTTTGATTGTAATCAAAGGAGAACATTCTGTCAAAAATTAAAAACTCAGACATCTACAAGGGCTAGGCAGGGGACATATAGTTATGAAAGAGGCCTGCTGAAAGGCAGTGGTGCAAAGAGTCTTGCATGTTGAGCAAGTAAAACAGCTGCCCTAGTTGTATTATCTTTTCAGACATTATGCAAGTCAAACAATAATCAAGCAAATATGTACCTTAGCTCTAACCAAGATGTACTTAATTGTTTCCTCCATTCCTAATGCACCATGCAAGTCTGTAGAGAGAGTAAATGTGGGCTGGGCAAGGTGCCTCACACCTGCAATCTCAGTGCTTTGGGAGGCAGACGAGGGAGGATTGTTTGAGGCCAGGAGTTTGAGACCAGACTGGGCAACAGAGAGAGACCCTCTCTCTACAAAAACAAACAAATTAGCTGGGCACCATGGCTCATGCCTGTAATCCCAGTACTTTGAGAGGCCAAGGCAGGAGGGTCACTTGAGGCCAGGAGTTCTAGACCAATTTGGGCAACATAGAGAGAGCATAGCTCTACAAAAAATAAAAAACTTAGCCAAGCATGATGAAGCATGCCAGTAGTCCTAGCTACTTGGGAGGCTGAGATGGGAGGACTGCTTGAGCCCAGGAGTTTAAGGCTGCTGTGAGCAGTGATCATGCCACTGCACTCCAGCTTGGATGATAGAATGAGGCTCCATGTCTCTCTCTAAAAAAAGAAAAAAAAAAGAACAAAGAAAAGAAAGAAAGCAAACACAGAAAGGGTAAATACAGTTTTAATTTAACCTTCTAGTAAAAGTCATTTGTAATAAAACATTTTATAGTTCAAAGATATGTAGTGTTAAAGGAAACCAGAGGGGAAGTGAGAGGTTCATTTAAGAATGATTTTCATTTCCTCTTTTAATTAGCTGCATTGCTTAATATAGCAATACCTTCTTCCACATATGTTTAAAAAGAAAGCTTTGAGGCTCAATTTAGAATGCATCTTCTTGGTTGCACTTAGTGGAAAAAAATGAAAACCATAATAAAGATTGTATATTTTCAAAATGTGTATTGAGGTCTTACTCTTGCTTCCTTTTCAAGGTCCAGATTAAATCGCAGCTCATTTATGATGGCTTCTGCAAAACAGCAGTACAAATAACCTATTCATTTTCTGATTTCTTTTTTTAATCTAAATATCCATTTTTTTCCATGTATCTAGCCGTAAACTCACCTAACAAATATTCATTGAGGACCTATTTGCTGTCAGACATTGTGATAGGGACTGAGGGCTCAAACGTAAATAAGAACACCTCATGCCAACAGCCTAGATAAAATATATATTTAAAAAATCACACAAATAAATGCATAGTTAGAAGCAGAAGTAAATGCTGTGAAGAAAATAAACCTGGTGGTTTGAAAGCTTTTAATTGAAGAATTTAAACTTGACTTATTCAAACAGTCAGGGCAGGCTATTTAAACTGTATTATTAATGTATTAGTTATATAAACAGAATTTACCTAGAAAGAAAACAAAAATTAGTGACTGCTTGCTCTGGGAGAGGCCCATTGTTATAGAACTTTATCACCTGTGTTGGCTTGTTTATTTAAAAGAAAGGGCAAAATCTCAAATTGCTTTGAAGGGTTTATAAACTGCTACTAATAATAATTTGAAAGAAACAAAAATATTGGTTGAGAAAATTTCATAGAGACTAGTTTTCTTTGAAGGTCTGGTCTGGTGTGAACTTAAATATTTTGAGGCAGTGTTAACAGAGTGCAAAAAATAAATGAATAACATATAGCAGACCTATATTTGAATCACACTCCTGACGGATATTAGCTATGTGGCCTTGCAAAAGTTATTTATCCTCTCTGAACCTGGAAATCCACAGCTAAGAAATGGTAATAATAAGAACCTTGCCAGGTTACTGTAAAAATTGAATGAGATAACATATGAAAATGCCTTAAACATTAATGTTAATCATAACTGAGATGCATGTGAAACATTAATTTCCTGTATTACTTGACGCAGTTACATTACCTACCTATTGTTGGACTTTTCACCACTAATGACTACCTTTTATGATTTTATTCTTCAAAGATTCTTTGCTTTCAAACATTTTGCTTAATAAAATTGAGAGAAATATGCCCACCTGTCCAAACCCAAAGAATGGACTTAGAGGCATGAAGAACAGTGAAGGTGAGACTTTTAATAACGTTCTGGCAAGATCAGGTGTCTGAAAGACATGCACACCTGGGCAATTACAACAGGTAATTTATCTCCTAGCACGCAAGTCCCTCCCACAGTTCCTCACTGGTCAAGTACTACGGGGTTACAGTCTTACCAGCTGTCGCCTAAGTTTCATTATCCCCTTCCCTGTTTCAATTTCGACTTCCGAATAACAAAACTTTCTTCCCTTTTGTGAGCTGACCCCTCCTCTATATTCTGTTCATTTATTGTGACCTTCTAAGGGCATGAGCCATGTGGTTTGTTACATTTGCAGGCTGGCTGCCAGTGCTTAGATTTATCATGCCTTGAAAATGGATCATTTAAAATGTTTTCTTACAAACTGAACTTTAATATGTAATATATTTCAAACATTTTTTATAATTATGTAATTTTAACCCACAACCAGAGCTTCTCATCAACATGATTACATTGACTTTATACATTTTCACATTAAAAACAGAAAGAGCTACTTTTACCATTTTCATTTTTAAAACATTCAAAATAACTACTCATGTTAACAGTCCTTTCAAAGCAGGTCTTGTCCAAATTCCTTTCCAGGAAAAAAATCAAGGGTAAGGATGCTGATGCCAGAGCAAAGTTAAGGAGTGCTGGGTTGGAGATTGATGAGATAGGTGCTCCTCCAATAACACTGAGGACCTCAGTTGGGTTCCAATGCACAGTAGAGATCAGCTAAATCCCTAGTTTCAATATGTGTCAAAGGAAAATCATATGCATTTGAACTCAAAACCGTATTCTTCATTGTTTCTGAGGTTTCTGTTGATTCTACTGTTAGGTCATTGACTCAAATGTTTGGCCTGATTCTGTTACAACAATGAACTCTCATTTTCTGAAATGTGTCACATATTATTTTATGAGTTCCAACACAAACTATATCAAAAATATTCACAGTTAGGTCTATATTTCTACTCAAAAGTCATCAGCTTTTTGTGTGCCTTGCTGCCTCTCCTTGGCTGTTACATTATGTGAGCTTCTCTTCTTGGAGCATTACTGAGTGCCTTGAGAATTTCTCTTGATGGATGTAGAAATAAGTAAAGAGAAAATAACCTTAAAAATTGTATCTGCCAACCCACAGAATGGGATAAAATATTTGCAAACTATGCATCTGACAAAGGACTAGTATACAGAATCTACAAGGAATTCAAACAAATCAGCAAGAAAGAAAACAAATAATCCCCTCAAAAAGTGGACAAAGGATATGAATAGACACTTCTTCTCAAAAGAAGACATACAAATTGCCAACAAACATTTAAAAATGTTCAACATCACTAATCATCAGGGAAGTGCAAATTAAAACCACAATGAGATACCATCATACTCCTGCAAGAATGGCTGTTATGAAAAAGTCAAAAAACAAGAGATGTTGGCATGGATGTGGAAGAAGGGGAACACTTACACACTGCTGGTGGGAATGTAAATTAGTACAAACTCTGTGGAAAACAGTATGGAGATTCTTTAAAAAACTAAAAGTAGATCTACCATTTGATCCAGCAATCCCACCACTAAGTACCTACCCAGAGGAAAATAAGTCATTATATGAAAAAGACACTTGCACATGTATGTTTATAGCAGCATAATTCACAATTGCAAAGATGTGGAACCAACCTAAGTGCCCATAGACTACTGAGTGGATAAAGAAAATGTGGTACCTATACACCATGGAATGCTACTCAGCCATAAGAAGGAATAAAATAATGTCTTTTGCAGCAACTTGAATGGAGCTGGAGGCCATTATTCTAAGTGAAGTAACACAGGAGTAAAAAAACAAAAACTGTATGCTCTCACTTATAAGTGGGAGCTAAGCTATGAGTACACAGAGGCATACAGAGTGGTATAGTGGATTTTAGAGACTTAGAAGCAGGAGAGTGGGGAGGAGGATAGGGATTAAAAAAACTATACATTAGGTACTAAGTACACTACTCTGGTGACAAGTGCACTAAAATCTCAGAATTCGCCACTATATAATTCATTTACATAACATAAAACACTTGTATCCCAAAAGCTATTGAAATAGCAATTTAAAAAAATGTATCTGCCTTTATTTGGGTCACAACATGATGGCATGAGACTTTTTTCAATTATCAAAACTGGTGATAATCTATTTTCCCCCTTGCTGACTTGCTACTGTGAGTGTGTGTGCTTGCCTATGAACAAGATTGGCAGAAGAGGTTGTTGGCTGAGTCTAGGTAATTTAGGGTGTCAAAAGTCCCACTTACCCATCCCTACTGCCTATCACAGAGTCTGACACTCATGCCATTACAGAGTTTTTCTCCACTGCCAGGAGTCTCCAGTATTTCTTTGTTTAAATGTACATATCCTAATATGATGTGCTTTTTAAGTATTATTCACAGCCTATTACTTTGAAGAGTTAATGTTTCAGGTAAGTTACAAGGATTTGGACAAGCAGTATCAACCATTTGAGAAACAATTAACTGCTTTTTTTTCTAAGACAAATGGTAGCTTAGTGCAGAGTTTCTGGGAGTCTGGTCTTAGTTCAAGGGGAGAATACTATACAAGATTAGATAATTCGGGGTAAAAATATACTATTAAAGGATTTAGCCAAATGTCATCATACTGCTTTGAAATTCTTGCCAGGGATTTTTTTTTTTTTTAATCCCTGACTTTAGTCATTATGTCTGCCTAATTCACACTATTCACCCTTTCAATTCTTCAGCACAGTATTAAGCTAAGAATACAGACAGGTGAAGGGCAAGTCTCTGTTCTTGAGGGTTTACAGTCTACTCAACCTTATATCATATACTAATATTGCCAACCATCAACTGATTTGCACAGTTAAGCCTGTAAACTCTTGGAGCCCAATAGCATTCTAGTACAACATGCATACAAGTGTGCATATGCCAGGAACCATTCTAGGCCATAGTCACACAAAGATAATCTCAAATAACTCATAGATGACTGCAAATATCATATAAATAAACCAACAATTTTAGTACAATGTAATAAATGATATTGTTAGTAGAAGTGCAAACTCATAGCTTCATGAGCAAAGATGAGGAAATCTATTGCTGTCTGAAGTGTAAAACATGTCTACAGAAAGAAATTCATGTTGAGCTGAGTTTGGGATGCAACACAAAACTTTATTACCTTGGAACTTTCCAGAAAAATTAAGTAGAAGATACACAACTTTTTTTTTTTTTTTGACGCAGTCTCGCTCTGTTGCCCAGACTGGAGTGCAGTGGCACCATTTCAGCTCACTGCAGCCTCCGCCTCCTGGGTTCAAGAGATCCTCCTGCCTCAGCCTAAGATACACGTATTTTGATATGAAAGATAATATGAGCATGGGAACTATGGACTCCCATCAAGGCATCATGAGCAAATAAAGAGTATGATAATAAATTCTGGGCAACTGGAGATCAGAGGGAGTTTTGAGGTTTGGAGAACACTGAAAGGGGGAAAGAGATTCAAGAAGAAGATGTGGGAAGCTGGCAAAATAAATGTTAATGCACATTTTTTCTTAGTCTTTTTGTAGAAGATGTACATGAAAGTGAATATAGGCATTTTAAATAGAGGGAATTTGATAAAGGAATTGGTTACTAAGGTGTTGGAGAATTGATGGAACTAAAAGGAGAAGGTGAGTTTATTCAAAAGATGAGGAACTGAAAAAATCTATTCTCTTCTGTACAGCAGCAAGGAGAGCTCAAGCAAAGTGGACATGATCAGAGTCCACAGTTACCATGATCCTGAGACAAGCTCATAAAAGCAAGCTGCATGAGCAGGAACCCAAGAAGTGACAGGCACCAGCCACCACTATTGCTGCCATCACTACAGAGAATTCCAACAGAAAGCAGAACTAATGGTTTCTTGCTTCATCCCACCTTCTAATCTAACAAAAAGCCCATTGTCAAAGGAGTTTGAGAAACATAGTTTGTAGGCTCCCATCTCTAGTGGTAGAGAAGAAGATACAGAAAAATGATTGTAGAGCCAAGAGATAATAGACACAATGTAGCAGCCACATGTCCTGCCTTAAGAATCCACTTCC
Source organism: Pongo pygmaeus (assembly GCF_028885625.2). NCBI lineage: Eukaryota > Metazoa > Chordata > Mammalia > Primates > Hominidae > Pongo > Pongo pygmaeus. Next base: position 63,826,716 of record NC_072377.2, read on the forward strand.
CTTGCCTCCCTTCTCACCTCCCTCCAGGTATCCATCAACAAAGAGCAAGACACATACTGGTTTTTATTTTCATCATTATCTACCTGCATAGTCATGTCTACTTGTGAGAAATAGAAATCGTTCTAAGTATGTACTGGAAATAAGTAAGGAAAAGTTTAAATAAATAGGAGAGATGCTGTTAAAGAGTAAACCTTTAAAAACAAGTAGAGAAGGCTAGTAAAAATTATTAGAAAAATAATGGTCTCCTCCATTCCCAATCTGTTTACCAACACAAAGAAAACACCAGTTTGCTTATTTTATAAATTTATGTTCTCTTTTTCATTTTTCTAGGTCATCATATCTGCTTAGCTTCCACCATTAAAAATTTGCATAGAAAATAAGTTGTATTTTTCCAACCCAACTATCTCTGATAATAAAATGTGACAAAGTTAAACCTAATAAGCAGCTATACAGGTTGTTCAAGTATGCTTGATTGTACATATTGAGATAGAAAAATAAGATGCATTTGTTTCAAAAGAAGATTAAATGGCTAATGATTAGAGCATAATAACAACTGAAAAACTCAGTTGGAGAATAATATAGATTATGTAGCCAAAAAAAGAAGTTTGGATTTTCAATTTAATTTATGGAAGAGTTCTGCTTTTAAAATAAATAATTACATTTCTTGCTATTTAAAAGATTAATTTTTAAAATTAAGGTGAAAACAGTGAAAAAAATTGTGCTTTTGTATTATGTTTCTATTTCCTTGGTGTGACATAATTTTTTAAAAAGTGACAGCACACTAATGGTACACAGCTATACAATATTCTTTCAGGCATTTTAAAAACGACAACTGGTGCCACTTGACTGGAAGGTGAGTTTGAGAAATCAAGTGATGAAAGGACTTAGAGAATAAAGCAAAAGTACTTACTTTACATTACTTTGCAATGTTATAAAATCATCCTATTGGGTACTTGGGTGGCAATCTGCATGACACTGACTTTTAATGGACATTTGATATGGTTTGGCTGTGTCCTTGCCCAAACCTCAACTTGAGTTGTATCTCCCAGAATTCCCACATGTTGTGGGAGGGACCCAGGGGTAGGTAATTGAATCATGGGGGCTGGTCTTTCTCATGCTATTCTCATGATTGTAAGTCTCACGAGATCTGATGGGTTTATCAGGGGTTTCTGCTTTTGTTTCTTCCATATTTTTCTCTTGCTACCACCATGTAAGAAGTGCCTTTCACCTCTCGCCATGATTCTGAGGCTTCCCCAGCCATGTGGAACTCTTTAAGTCCAATTAAACCTCTTTTTGTTCCCAGTTTGGGGTATGTCTTTATCAACAGTGTGTAAACAAACTAATACAACATTATTAAGGAACTCACCATAACCTCATTTCAAAAAGTGACTTCACACATTGAAGAATAGTGTCTTTCAGACTTTTTAACTAATTATTTCCTCTTCCTGGAATGTTCTGCCCCAGGTATCTGTTTAGGCTATTCTGTCACTTTCTTCAAGGCCAGTGCCCCATTGGCCAGACTACTTCATTCACTTCATAATAATAACTAACACTTATGTAACATGACAAGAATCATTATACATCAATTGACTAAAAAGTGACATTTTAAGAAATTCAATTTTAAATTTTAATTGTTATATACTGTTGTGGGAAGCCAGGGACCCCGAACAGAGGGACCGGCTGGAGCCGTGGCAGAGGAACATAAATTGTGAAGATTTCATGGACATTTATCACTTCCCAAATAATACTCTTAAAATTTATTACACCTGTCTTACTTTAATCTCTTAATCCTGTTATCTTCATAAGCTGAGAATGTATGTCACCTCAGGACCCTGTGATAATTGTTAACTGCACAAATAGATTGTAAAATTGTGTGTTTGAACATATGAAATCAGTGCACCTTAAAAAAGAACAGAATAACAGCGATTTTAGGGAACAAGGGAAGACAACCATAAGGTCTGGCTGCCTGTGGGGTCAGGGAAAAAGAGCCATATTTTTCTTCATTCAGAGAGCCTATAAATGGACGTGCAAGTAGGGAAGATATTGCTAAATTCTTTTCCTAGCAAGGAATATTGATATTAATACTCTGGGAAAAGAATTGCATTCCCGGAGGGAGGTCTATAAACAGCCGCTCTGGGAATGTCTGTCCTATGCAGTTGAGATAAGGACTGAGATACACCCTGGTCTCCTGCAGTACCCTCAGGCTTAGTAGGATTGGGAAACTCCAGCCTGGTAAATTTTTGGTTAGACCGGTTCTCTGCTCTCAAATCCTGTTTTCTGTTAAGATGTTTATCAAGAAAATATGTGCACCGCTGAACATAGACCCTTAGGAGTTTCTGATTTTGCCCTTTGAAGCATGTGATCTTTGTGACCTACTCCCTGTTCTTACACCCCCTTCCCTTTTGAAATCCTTAATAAAAACCTGCTGGTTTTGTAGCTCAGGTGGGCATCACAGTCCTACCAATATGTGATGTCACCCCCCGGTGGCCCAGCTGTAAAATTCCTCTCTTTGTGCTCTTTCTCTTTATTTCTCAGACCAGCTGACACTTATGGAAAATAGAAAGAACCTACATTGAAATATTGGGGGCGTGTTCCCCCAAAAATATATGGTTCAAAATTCAAAAGGTACAATAGAATTTATACTGAAGTTTTTCTTTTAACCCCATTCCATATTCCCACTTTCAGCTCTTGACACCAGAAAGAACATAACCCACACATTAGTGGCAAATCACATTAGTAGAAGATGAAGCTCACAGATTGTTACTCTTTTAATAAAAATATGAAGAGTTTATGTTATTACATGCACTTGTGAACTGTCACACAATTTAATGCACTATGATATTTCATTTTCTGCCTCATGTGGATAATTAGTGAAAAAAAAATCTAGAGCACTATGATGTTACATTGTGATATGGCATCAAAATTATTTCTTTAGGGAGCAATGATCAATTTTTTTAATTTTATTTTCCCAAAATTTTGCACCTTTTAATTATTTAAAATTTATTTAGGAGATTTATTTACAAGATGGCCAATCAGAAGCAGCTGTGGTCTGCAGCAATCATGGAGAGGAATGAAAGCGGTGAGTAAATTTATCACCTTCAACTGAAATATCCAGGTTCTTGCAATGGAACTGACTAGGCAATCAACCAAATCCAAGGAGAATAAAGAAAAGCAGGATAGGGCAATGGTTTACCTGGAAGCAGCACAGAGCCAAAGGAAGCCCTCACAGCCAAGGGTAGTGGTAAATGATTGTGTGACCTTGCCTGGGAAACCACGCTTCTCCCACGGATCTTTGCAACCAATGGATGAGGAGATCTCCTCCTGAGCCCACACCACCAGGGCCTTGGGTCTGGTACACAGAGCTGTGTGGAGTTTTGGCAGAGCATCTGCTCAGGCACACACAGAGACCCAGGAGTTTTACATACTCTAGCCTCAGATTCCCAGCAAGGTGGCAGATTCATCTATACATTCCCCTAGGAAGTTGGCTGAATCCAGGGAGCCAAGCAGCATTGTTCTGTGGGCCCACTTCCACAGCACCTCAAGTTAAGACCCATCAGCTTGGACTTCCAGTCAGCTAATGGCAAAAGGCTGAGTCTGCCTGAAATGGGAGGGAGTTCCTGGGAAAAGGGGTGGCCACCAGTTCTGTGGTTCAGTGGACTCAGCATTACAGCCTGCTGGCTCTGGAGAGTCCAGGTCGTCCAGATGAGGAGGAGTCCCCCACAATGAAGCACACCTGCTTTGCCAGATTATGCTCCACCTGCTTCTTTAAGCAGGACCCCAATCCATTCTTCCTCATTGGGAGGGGCCTTCCTGTGGTGGGGACTTTAGTTACTAGTCAGGCTTATATGGACAGAACTGTGATCTCTCCTGGAACTGAGCTCCCAGTGGGAGAGGCAGCCACCATCTCTGCAGTTCAGTCAACTCAACTGTTCCAACTTGCTGGCTCTGGAGAGTCCAGGTGGTCTCAATGAGGAAGGGTCCCCCCAGTGCAGCACACCTGCTCTACTGAAAGCAGCCAGACCGCTTCTGTAAGAGGGTCCCTCTTCCGTTCCTCCCAATTGGGTGAGACCTGCCAAACAGGAGTTTCCAGACATCTACAGGAGAGTTCCAGCCAACAACAGGTCAGTTACACCCCTGGGATGGAGCTTCCAGAGGAAACAGGTGGCTACCATCTTTGCTGTTTCTCAGGCTTCACTGGTGATACCTCCAGGTATCAGAAAAACCAAGGCAACTAGGGTCTGAAGTGGAATCTCCAGCAAACCACAGCAGCCCTATGGTTGCTAACAGTCAGTGACCTTACTGTTAAAAGAAAAACTAACAAAAAACAGAAAACAGCAACAACAACAAAGACCCCACAAAAACCCCATTCGAAAGTCAGCAACATCAAAGATTGAAAGTGGATAAGCCCACGATGATGAAAAGAAATCAAAACAAAAACACTGAAAACTCAAACAACCAGAGTGCCTTTCTCCACCAAATGACCACAACACCTCTCCAGCAAGGGCACAGAACTGGGCTGAGGCTGAGATGGCTGAATTGACAAAAGTAGGCTTCAGAGGGTGGTAATAATGAATTTTGCTGAGCTAAAGAAGCACGTTGTAACCCAAGGGAAAGAAGCTAAGAATCATGATAAAACAATACGGGAACTGAAAACCATAATAGCTAGTTTAGAGAGGAACATAACTGACCTGATGGAACTCAAAGCACAACACAAGAACTTTACAACGCAATCACAAGTATCAATAGAAGAATAGATCTAGCAGAGGAAAGAATCTCAGACCTTAAAGACTGTCTTTCTGAAATAAGACAGGCAGACAAGAATAGAGAAAAAAGAATAAAAATCAATGAACAAAACCTCTGAGAAATGTGGGATTATGAAAAAAGACCAAATCTGTATATTGGTCTGATTGGGGTACCTGAAAGAGATGGGGAGAACTGAACCAAGTTGGAAAACATACTTTAGGATATCATCCAGGAAGACTTCCCCAAACTAGCAAGAAAGACCAACATTCAAATTTAGGAAATCCAGAGAACCCTAGTAAGATACTCCATGAGAAGACCAACCCCAAGACACAAAATCATCAGATTCTCAAAGGTCGAAATGAAAGAAAAAATGTTAAGGGAAGCCACAGAAAAAGGCCAGGTCATCCACAAAGGGAAACCCATCAGACTAACAGTGGACCTCTCAGCAGAAACCATACAAGCCAGAAGGGATTGGGGATCAATATTCAACATTCTTAAAGAAAAGGATTTCCAACCAATAATTTCATGTCCAGCCAAACTAAGCTTCAAAACAAAGAAGAAATAAGATCCTTTTCATACAAGCAAGTGCTGAGGGAATTCATCACCAAGCCTGACTTGCAAGAGCTCCTGAAGGAAGCACTAACTATAGGAAGGAAAAATCAAATCATTATCAGCCACTACAAAAACACACTTAAGTATACAGATCAGTGACACTATAAAGCAACCACATAGACAAGTCTGCAAAATAACCAGCCAGCATCATGATGACAGGATCAAATTCACACATAACAATACTAATCTTAAAAGTCAATGGTCTAAATGGCCCAATAAAAAGACACAGAATGGCAGGCTGGATAAGGAGCCAAGACCCATTGGTATGCTGTGTTCAAGAGACACATCTCACATGCAAAGACACACATAGGCTCCAAATAAATGCGTGGAGAAAAATTTACCAAGCAAATGGCAAACAAGAAAAAAGCAGTGGTTGCAAAACTAGTTTCTGACAAAACAGACTTTAAACCAATGAAGGTCAAAAAAGAAAAAGAAGGTCATTACATAATTGAAAAAGTTTCAATTCAACAATAAGTGCTAACTATCATAAATATATATGCACCCAGATTCATAAAACAAGTTCTTAGAGACCTGCACAGAGACTTAGACTGCAACACAATAATAGTGAGAGACTTTAACACCCCACTGACAATATTAGACAGATCATGGAGACAGAAAATTAACAAAGTAATTAAGGACCTAAACTCAGCTCTAGATCAAGCAGAACTGATAGATATCTACAGAACTCTTCACCCCAAAGCAACAGAATATACATTCTTCTTGGCATCACATGGCACTTACTCAAAAATTGATCACATAATTAAAGGTAAAACACTCCTCAGCAAATGCAAAGCAACTGAAATTATAACAGTCTCTCAGACCATAGTGCAATCAAATTGGAACTCAAGATTAAGAAATTCACCGAAAACCATACAACTACATGGAAATTAAACAACCAATAAAATTAATTAAGAAATCAAAAGTTTCTTTGAAAATAATGAGAACAAAGAGACAACTCACAAGAATCTCTGGGATGCAGGGAAAGTGGTGTTAAGAGGGAAATTTATAGCACTAAATGCCCATGTCAAAAACTTTGAAAGATCTCAAGATAACAACCTAACACCATGTCTAAGAGAACTAGAGAACCAAGAGCAAACAAACCCCAAAGCTATCAGAAGACAAGAAATAACCAAGATCAGAGTTGAACTGAAGGAGATAGAGACACAAAAATCTCTTCAAAAAATCAATGAATACAGGAGCTGGTTTTTTTGAAAAAATTAATAAAATAGACTGCCAGCTAGACTAATAAAGAAGAAAAGAAAGAAGAATCAAATAGACATGATCAGAAATGATAAGGGGGATATCACCACTGTCCCAACAGAAATACAAACAACCATCAGAGAATACTATAAATACCTCTATGCACATAAACTAAAAAATCTAGAAGAAATGGGTAATTCCTGGACATGTTCACTCACCCAAGACTGAACTAGAAAGAAATTGAGTCCTTAAATAAACCAATAATGAGTTCTGAAATTGAGGTGGTAATAAATAGCCTACTGACCAAAAAAAAAATGCCTAGGACCAGATGGATTTACAGCTGAATTCTACCAGATGTACAAAGAAGAGCTGGCACCAATACTACTGAAACTATTTCAAAAAGGTGAAAAGGAGGGACTCTTCCCTAACTCATTTAATGAGGCCAGCATCATCCTGATACCAAAACCTGGCAGAGATACAACAACAAAAAAAAACTTCAGGCCAATATTCATGATGAACATCAATGCAAAAATCCTCAGTAAAATACTGGTAAACAGAATCCAGCAGCACATCAAAAACCTTATCCTCCATGATGAAGCTGGCTTTATCCCTGGGATGCAAGGTTGGTTCAACATACACAAATCAACAAATGTGATTCATCACATAAACAGAACTAAAGACAAAAACCACATGATTATCTTAATAGATGCAGAAAAGGCCTTCAATAAAATTGAACATCCCTTCATGTTAAAAACTCTCAGTAAACTAAATATTGAAGGAACATACTTCAAAATAATAAGAGCCATATATGACAAACCCACAGTCAATATCCTACTGAATGGGCAAAAGTTGGAAGCATTCCCCTTGAAAACCAGCACACGAAAAGGATGCCCTCTTTCACCACTCCTATTCAACATAGTATTGGAAGTTCTGGTCAGGGCAATCAGGCAAGAGAAAGAAATGAAAGTATTCCAGTAGAAAGAGAGGAAGTCAAATTATCTTTGCAGATGACATAATCCTATATCTAGAAAACCCCATTGTCTCAATCCAAAAGCTTCTTAAGCTGATGAGCAACTTCAGCAAAGTCTCAGGATGCAAAATCAATGTGCAAAAATTTCTAGCATTCCTATACACCAACAACAGGCAAGCAGAGAGCCAAATCATGAATGAACTCCCATTCACAATTGCTACAAAAAGAATAAATTACTTAGGAATACAGCTAACGAGAAGTGAAGGATCTCTTCAAGGAGAACTATAAACCACTGTTCAAAGAAATCAGAGAGGACACAAACAAATGGAAAAGTATTTTATGCTCATGGATAGAAAAATTAATATTGTGAAAATGACCACACTGCCCAAAGTAATTTATAGATTCAATGATATTTCCATTAAACTACCATTGACATTCTTCACAGAATTAGAAGAAACTATTTTAAAATTCATATGGAACCAAAAAAGAGCCCGAATGGCCAAGACAAGCCTAAGCAAAAAGAACAAAGCTGGAGGCATCATGTTACCTGACTTCAAACTACACTACAAGGCTACAGTAATCAAAACAGCATTGTACTGGTACCAAAACAGATATGTAGACCCATGAAAAAGAATAGAAAACTCAGAAACAAGACTGCACACCTACAACCGTTTGCTCTTTGACAAACTTGACAAAAACAAGGGATGGGGAAAGGATTCCCTATTTAATAAATGGTGCTGGGAGAACTGGCTAGCCACATGCAGAAAATTGAAACTGAAACCCTTCCTTACACTTTATACAAAAATTAGCTCAAGATGAATTAAAGACTGAAATGTAAAACCCCAAACTATATAAACCCTAGAAGAAAATCTAGACAATACCATTCAGGACATAGGCATGGGCAAAGATTTCTTGACAAAAACGCCAAAATCAATTGCAACAAAAGCAAAAGTTGATGAATGGCATCTACATAAACTAAAGAGCTTCTGCACAGCAAAAGAAACTATCATCAGAGTGAATAGACAACCTACAGAATGGGAGAAAATTTTTGCAATCTATCAATCTGACAAAGGTCTAATATCCAGAGGCTACAAGGAACTTAAACAAATTTACAAGGAAAAAAAAAATTAAAAAGTGGGCAAAGGACATGAACAGATACTTCTCAAAAGAACACCAACAAACATGAAAACAAAGCTCAACATCACTGATGATTAGATAAATGCAAATGAAAAGCACAATGAGATACCATTTCATGCCAGTCAGAATGGTGATTATTAAAACGTCAAAAAACAACAGATGCTGGTGAGGTTGCAGAGAAAAAGGACCACTTTTACATTCTTGGTGGGAGTGTAAATTAGTTCAACTATTGTGGAAGACAGTGTGGTGATTACTCAAAGCTCTAGAGGCAGAAATACCATTTGACCCAGCAATCCCATTACTGGGTATATACCCAAAGGAATATAAATCATTCTTGTATAAAGATACATGCACGCATATGTTCATTTCAACACTATTCACGATAGCAGACATGGAATCAACCCAAAAGCCCATAAATGACAGACTGGATAAAGAAAATATGGTACATATACACCATGAGATACTGTGCAGCCATAAAAAGGAATGAGATCATGTTTTCTGCAGGGACATGGGTGGAACTGGAAGCTGTTATCTTCAGCAAATTAACACAGGAACAGAAAACCCCACATTGCATGTTCTCACCTATAAGTGGGAACTGAATGATGAGAACACATGGACACATGATGGGGAACAGCACACACTGGGTCTGTTGCGGGTGGCATGGGAGAAGAGAGAGTATCAGGAAAAATAGCTAATGAATGCTGGGCTTGATACTTAGGTGATGGGATGATGTATGCAGCAGACCACCATTGCACACGTTTACCTACGTAACAAACCTGCACACCCTGCACATGTATCCCTGAACTTAAAAGTTGAAGATAAAAATAAATAAATAAAATAAAATTTATTTTAGGAATCTTGCCATAGCAGCCAGCACACACAGATCTGTCTCATTCTTAAAACAAACAAACAAACAAGCAAACAAAAACTTGTATTTAAGTTCAAGGGTACATGTGTAGCTCTATTATAGAGGTAAATTACACATCACGGGTGTTTGGTCTACAGATTATTTTGTCACTCAAATAATATGCATAGTACCCAATAGGTAGTTTTTCAATCCTCACACTCCTCCAACCTTCCACCCTCAATTAGGCCCCAGTGAATGACTGAAGGGAACACCTTATGGAGAAGGACAACCATGACTACTTATAGTTGGTTTAACTGTCAATTTATAAAACATATATTTAATAAACAAAAATTTTAAAAATTTCATAAATATGAGAATATAAATAACAGAAATAATTACACCTCTTTTCAATTTAAACTAGAAATTCAAATTTACTGTGACTGATTATTTTCGATACTTCAAACTAAAAAGACAAAATTTACACACACACACACTCTCAGCACATTTATTATTCAACTAACTCTTAAACCTATTTTCCAGCTTCAATACTATGGGCTTAATTCATTCCTTTATTGTTTCGCCCTTGATGTTAATATATTCCTAGGGGTATAGCTATACCAATTTCATTAGACACCTAGAGCTGTGGTCATATTATTTTGATAACTTCTTGGGGTAGAATAATTTTACCAGAGCCAAAAGAAAAATACCTTTTCAGACCAGCAAAGGATTTTCATTATCATGAAATGGGAAAAAGAAGTTGGCTAACTTTTCCCAAAGTGAGGTTCCTCTGTGGACATATTTTGTTTGTAATTTCAATACCCCTTTTTAAGTCATCATTTCTGGTATAGATATTATTATTACCATTATTTTGTCTCCTAATGTCTTCCCCAGACATAATACACTTCGAAACACTCACTTAGCTAGCATTATACAACCCACTATCTTGTCACTGTGATACATAGACCTGTCTGTTCTGATGTATTCCTTGCTAGAATTTTATTATTTTCAATGGTGCTATTTGAGGGCTTCACTTCTAGGAGATAAGGGATTAACTCTAGGTAATCAGCTCCCCTTATTAAGAATATTGGTTTATTTATTGTCTGAAACAATGTTAATATCGCTCTTTACCTGGGGTTTTTTGTGACCACTGATTCTGACTGCCTGTTTTGTTCCCTTTCCACCTAATTTTTGAGTTGGTTCACATGTACTGCTCATTCCTTCGTAGTTGCAGTACAGATTCAAATTTTTTTCCAGAGCTTCTTGGCTTTACCCAGGCTTTTCTCCTTATTCTTTTCATTATGCACTGATGGAAGCAAAATCCAGTCTATTCCTTAGAAACAGACATAAAGAATTGTTAAGTAAGAAAACATAGGAAGCTGAGTACCTTTACACATAGTAGTAACTTTTCTGTACTTGTTAAAATAAATGTGAAACTTATACTCTACTATATTCACTGTTTTTATACTCTGAGCATCTTTTTGTAAAAGTTATACAGATTATTCTTTTTGGAATGACATTAAGAACTCATTGAATTTCACAGCAAACCTTGTTCAAATTAACACAATAGCAACTATTATTGTTATTTAAAGTTCAAATGATCACAACTTGACCAGAGAAATCCCTTTATGCAGGCACTTTGCCCTTTAGCACTGTCCTGCTTTTTGATAATAATTGGACATATCCAGATAGCTCTCTTCTCTAAGACAGAAAATCCATTACCTTCCAATAATATCCCTTGACTCTTAGTTGAGAACGGTAACAGAATGAAAAAACTGGGCAGTAGGATTGTACAAGAGTGTTGGTGGTTGGCAAAAGTGTTTCTTCTTCATATGATTCATTTTCATTAGTGAAACAGATAAAATATGTGTGTATGTGTCCATATGTGTGTATACATATATGTACACACGTATATTTCTTTTTAATGCATGATTTCACACTGATTTTTCTAATTAAACATATACAGTTTTATCAGCAGCTAAAACATTCTTCTACATTAACACAAAGGACATTTTTATGTTCAAAAACCCTGATAGATATTACATGTTAGAGAAAAAAAAATGCTTAGGCTGATGATAATGTTCAGCATTTTACACTGTCCCTGCTAAATGATTAAGTCTAACCTTAATTCTAAGCAATTCAATTTTTGATGTTGATGACTATATTTACAGAATGCATTTTTTCCCAGCATCTTAATCCCACCACTGGGGCACTCATGGGTGACCTCTGTGCACTTGCTCCAGGCCTTACAACCAGAAGAGCCTCACACTTGGTTTAAGGTTCTGTCGTTGTTATCCTGGAAGTTTCAATCATTTTATTTTTTATTTTTTTAGAGATGAGGGTCTCACTCTTTCACCAGGCTGGCTGGAGTGGGGTGGCATGATCATAGCCCATTGCAGTTTCGAACTCCTAGGCTCAAGTGATCCTCCTGCCTCAGCCTCTCTGAGTAGCTGGGACTATAGGCATATGCCACCATGCCTGGCTAATAATCATTTTTAAATAAGAGGTTTCACATTTGCGTTTTGCACTGTGCTCTGCACATTATATAGCTAGTCCTGCCTATAATGCATAAGCTGTCAGATTAGAATTTAAGGTCATGATTCCTTTATCTTTTATTCTTAGCATGTGCCCTGCCAAATAATAACACATTATATTAAATTCCAGAGACTCACAATTTCCCAGTGTGATTCAAATCCCATACAAAATGTCTCATCACAGACAGATAAACCAGCCTATCATGAATTCTTTAAATATTTGCCTGCTCACTAAAAGTCCCTGGGAGACTTAAAACTACAAATTTCTGAGCTACTCCCCAGACTGAATCCAAATCTTCTGGGCTGAAACAGAAATCTGTATTTTTAAAAAATCTCTTTTTCCTTTGTCTGTCTGTTTGTTTTTAAATGGTTGGGAGCATGAAGCAAGAGGCTTCATTAGGCTGTTGAAATGTATGATGTGAGAGGCTCGTGATACCAAATTTAGCTCCCATTAGGTATTAACCCGATGTAGTTTCTGCCTGTTTCCAATCCACCAGCAGTGTACCTACCAAGAAGGTTAATAGCTACTATTCCCATTTACTGTGGATGTGAGACCTCTTAGCTCTTATAGTCATGCTTAGCTAAAACTTCTAGGAAAATATTGGCAGAAGAAATCATTTCTAATTTCTAATTTTATCACCCCTCCCATTTATTTCTCTATTTCCTGTGGTAATTATATGGGCTTAATTCACTATAATTTATTCCCCTTTCTCTTTCCTGAATCTGGTCTTAATTACAGCTGTTACTTTCTTTTGTTCTGCCTTGTCATTTTTGTGGGGGAAAAAGAACAGAAGACCCTAGTCAAGCAGAAGCAGAAGTAGCATTTCATATGGACACCTGTGAAGTTCTTGATTCCCTGCTGACATTTATTCTGCATGCTTACCACACAAGGGGTGGATTATTTCCTCCTGTGAACTTTCATTTAGGTAGAGAGCTTAGGGTCTATAAGCTTTGCAAGGAACCAGGACCTTAGACAAACAACAAAGCAAAGAAATATTGACTCTAAAATGCACCAAATAAAACTGCAAAATCCATATTAATAAGAACTAACTAAATATATATTAAATTTACTTGTTATTACTAATAATCACAAAAATTGCATTACATTTGAATGTGATTTGTAATTTGTAGTTAGCTTTTCCTCATTTTGCAAAAATTTTAGAGTATACATGATGATTACTGAGAAATCATAGCCAAATGTTAATTAAATGCATTACCTATAGCCAAATCATTTCAAAAACAAAGTCATAAAATTCACTTCAGTTTTTTTAATGCAAAAAAATATATTTAGGGCATAGGAGCTAACCTGAAAGAACTCCCAGTGGCAAAAACAAACAAGTTGAACAACAAAATAAAATAGTATTCGATTATAATCTAAAGTATAAAATAAATATCCATGAATCCATACTGACATAAATAAGTCATTTATAAAAAATTAAAATTAATGTGGCAAATGGATAATTTTAATATGTGTCATATAATATGTGGACACCATCAAACTTAAGAATGCCGAAGTCTACCAATGTCCTCAAACATCCCCATTAGGGTAAGCTTTCATTAGGTTCACATCAGGGCTTTAATAAGAGTTTGGAAAGTCAGATTATTGTTACGTAGTAAACAATTACCACAACCTGCTATGTGGTCATGGTAATTTCAAATATTTTGCTCAAACAAAATCTTATGCAGTACCCCAATATTAAAAATATGTAAGCCCTGGTAACACAGTAAGACCTTGTCTCTACAAAAAAGAAGAAAAAAAATAGCCAGGTGTGTGGGTGCACACTTGCAGTCCCAGCTACTCAGGAAGATGAGGTGGCAGGATTGCATGAGCCCAAGAGTTAGAGGCTGCAGTAAGCCGTGGTTGCACCACGGAACTCCAGTCACAGAGTGAGACCTTGCCTCAAAAATAAATAAAATAAAACTAAATACGTAAATGGATAGATAGATCAACATACAGAGAGAGAGAGAGAGACAGAGACAGAGAGAGAGGAAAGATGGAAGGTAGCAGAAATGCTCTGCCTCTTACCCACCTCAGCAACTCAGAGCAGTGCTGCAGAACTTGGATGCTCTGTGGAACTCAACTTGTAATTTTTTGATACAGTGAGAAAAGCTGAATTTTTGAAGGCAAGCTACTGAGCTGGAGAAAATAAATAAAATATACTCATCTGATAAAGGGCGGTGCCCAGAACATAAAATAAACTCTTACAACTCAATAAGAAAACAAAAATTACAATTAAAACAATGCCAAAAGATGTGAAGAAACACTTCACCAGAGAAGATATGTGGATGACAAATAAGCACATGAAAAATTTCACAACATTATTAGATTCTAGGGAAATAAAAATTAAAACAAGTTACCCTACATGCTCACTAGAATGGATACAACTAAAAGGACTCCATACCAGGTGTTGGTGATACTGCTTCTCCCAACTAACTTTATTCTGATTAACATTTCTGATTTCCTGCCTAAATAATTACCCTTGGTGGCTTTGAGGATCTCAAAAAGATTGAAAGCGTATTATTTTACAGACATATCCAAATATCTTATGCAAAATTATGAAAAGAAGCAAGCAGTTTTATATTTTCTATTTCTTATCTTCCCTTTCAGCATCAATATCTTTTTCCTTCCTCTCTATGTTCCCATCTCTTTTCCATCTCTAACTCCTGGGCCTAAATGCTAACTCCCTCTGTATCAAATGTGTTTGTTTGCCACCAGGAAAGACAGTCTGCATTTGAAAAGGATTTAAACAACCAATTGTGGAATTTGGACATCTTTGACAACTTGGTAGAGAATTAATAAGGAAAGGAAGAAGGAAAGGGTTGGGACCAGGGAAAAGGATGTGTCTTTCCCTGGTTAAAATGTATAGACTATTAACCATTTCACCAATGCATTAGGCTGGGCCTAATCCTTGCTAGATTCATTGGAGAAGGGATTGAGGTTGTCATTATAACAAAAATGTGGCTAAAACACATCATTTAAATATTTAATATAAAAACTCACCATTAAATTTATATAATGTAAAAAAAACTCTTGAAAAAAGTTGGTGACACTGTGCTATTATCCTGATTTGTTTCTTGTACATTTCTTTCACTTCTCAAAATAAACCGAAACTCAGTATTTCTCTCTTTACTACCACCATTGGATTTCTCTCTCATCCACACTTACTCCAGGATTCCATTAGGAGGGGCCAGCATGTGTCTCCTCCTAACTGCCTATTGTAATCCACATTGCTTTTACTTGTATTTCAAGTTCAGGCCATCCACTAAGGAAATCAAACAAACATCTTTTTGTACAATGGGAGAAAATAAGTTGAATGGTTAAGAACATGAGTTTTGAAGTCAGACAGACCTGGATTTAAGTGCTAGCCTGATCTTTCTTAACCATGTAATTTCGAACCTGTCATTTTACCTTGTCAGCCTGTTTTCTCATCTATATAAAACAGTGTTAGTAATACCATATTTCCCACAGGTCTGTAAATGGTGGCTATAACAGTTTTCTACCAACTTCAAGACAATTCCAACTGCTAGGAAAATCTCAAAAATCTACCTAGAAACTTGGATTATGCAGGACAAAATATTGTTGGTGATAAAAGTACACCCTGAGTGCCATATAATTTCTTTCAAATCTCTCCACACTCTTTCATTGTACGGTGTAAGCTGCCTGAGGGCAGGGATTGTGTCTGGTTCAGCTAGCGCCTACTTATATCCAAACCACCAGACTCATCCTTCTCATCTTTCCGACTTTTCTATTTTCTGTCAATGAATCTGGAGGTCACAGAGAGAAGAGATAGGGAGTGAGTGGTGTGAATGGGAAAAGTTGGAGGCAAAAGGTGGTTTAAACAAGATTGGTTATTTGTTTAAGTTATTTTAATTGTGGAAGCTGAGTGACAAGTATATAGGGTTCACTATACCGTTTTCTCTTCTTTTGTTATTTATTTGAAGTGTTTCATTGTATGTAATATATACATAGTTTACATGTAAATGTACGTACACATATATGTGTATATTGTGTATATGTGTATGCAGGAATAATAAAAAGCAGATTGTGTGTCTGTGTCATTAAAGGCAGGGGAGGAATAGGAAAAATGGAGTGACCTCTTAATGTATAATTAACTAGTCTTGTAGCTCTGATTGTATCATTAGTGCAACATAATATTCTGATGGTTCCAGGCTTATTGCTTCATCCTGTGTACATTTGGTAATAAATTGTTGGGTTTTGAGGGGAGTCAAGAAATACCAATCCCTTTCCTTATCCAAATTATGAATTGATTATGAAGATCAGAAGAATAAGGAAGATAGAGAGTAAAGTCCATCATTTCTTACTGACATTGGTTAATTAGAAATGTGGTTTGGGTCCTGTTAGTTAAGAGGGCTTGCTAATACTCTACCCACAAATTGAAAGATTTGCACACCCAGTCACAAACACAACTGGATATCCACCAACCTTCCTTGTAAGAACTTGCCCCTATAAACATTGGGCTTAGAAATTCTAAGTAAAATGTGTGGTTTTCTGTGAGTAATTGGATCTTAAAGAGGAAAAAGAAGAAAAGGGCCTGAGATATTTATGTCCAGTTTCTCTTTCCCTGCTCACCAATATCCCTGGAAGAGTGAGTGAGAGGGTGGAAGGGAAGAACTAAGGAATTTCCATCCACACAGAAGGAAAAATTAATGGGATATAAAAGTACCCTCATTAAATGACCAATGGAAGCTTTTACTTTGGAAGTTAAAAGAAAGGCAATATCACAATTCTAGCCATTGGTCTTGCTGTTAGAGTAGATGCTGTATTTATTATTACTGTATTAGAAGACTCTTCTATTGACCCCATTAAAGGTGCCTTGAATTTTGCTTAACATCATATCTCAGTGTCATGGGGAAGCTTCATGGCCTTAAAAAGAGAAGATGCCCCAGAAGTGTGCTTTCATTGAGCCTGGTTAGAAGCTGGATTTACTTTTTGGTCCAGGCAGATTTATTAATAGCTGATGCTTTAGAGAAGGATTGTTTCTATTATATTGATTGCGGTTTTGGAAGAGTGTTTAAAAGTCCAACAGATATTCCTGGCATGAGAACTTTTACCATCTATCATTATTTTGGCATATATTTTCAAAAGTATTAATCATTTGTATATTTGCCTGTAAGATGCCTTCAAATATTCTGCAGCCAGCCCTGGTTAAAAAATTGAGAAAAACATTCTTTTTCATAGAGATGTTTGGCCATTACATGGTTATCTTGTCCTATAATGTCTCCCTGACTTTTAGCATCAGCTGTGTTAATAATTTGTCACATCAAGAGTTATTCCCTTCCTTTGAACTCTTCCAGTACTGTGTTTGTACCTGTTTTGTGATATTTACTTCATGGCTTGTCTTGTCCATACTGGGGTCTATTCTTACCAGTCCTATAAAATTACAGGTTTCTAAAGGTCTGGGATCATTTCTTGGTCAACTTTTTATCATCACAGCACCTGTCATAGAGTAAGTACACAATAAATGTCTTTTGAATGCATGAATAATCACATTGGAAAAAAATTGAATTTCCTGCCTTTTTTTGTCTAGATCGTTTGTTGTGTTTTTCTCTTACTATTATTCTTTCCTACACAAATCTGTCTGCCACTAAACGTTCTTCACTTTCACATATTTTTTCTGACATAATCTTTGTTGACTAAGTGATCCTATTCTATGTCTATATCCTCTAATCTTCAGATTTCTAGACTTAAAATATAACAATAAAGGGAAAAAAAATTGCTCAGGGAAAATATAGTGATTTAAAATACTTTTTGTACTGCTTTAAAATACCTACTTTATCAAAATAATACATCCAAAGTTATTTTTTAAAAATCAAGTTGTATAGAAGAGCTTACGGTAAAAAGAAATAATTGGCCCCACATTTTTTGCCAGCCCTATTTTCTCTCCCTACTTGCAACCACTTTTAACAGTTTTTAGATCTTTATATAGATACTGTCACATTTCTAAATAAGTGGATACCATAATTAATTGGGTCTTCATATGATCAATGAGGTGCTATCTTACTTTGACTACCACCCATGATCTCTCCTTTACCTCCTACATATACAGATGTTATTTAATATTAGGTTGGTGCAAAGTAATTGCAGTTTTTGCCGTTACTTTTAAATGACAAAAACCACAACTACTTTTGCACAAACCTAATAATAATTGCCATTGTAACATTAAATCGCATGCTTTAAACTTTTATTATCTCACCTATAAATAGTACCTCTTAACATTTTTAAGTTAAGCGCCCCTATCATTACTGTGAACCTCAAAAATCTTAGACAGGTCTTGGTTAATTGACAAAGTTTATTTTGCCAAGGTTAAGGATGTGCACCCATGACACAGCCTCAGGACGTCCTGACAACATGTGCCCTAAATGGTCAGAGCAGTTTGGTTTGATACATTTTAGGGAGACATGAGACATCAATCAACATATGTAAGATGAACATTGGTTCAGTCCAGAAAAGGCAGGACAACTTGAAGCAAAAGAAGGACAATTTGAAGCAGGGAGGGAGCCTTCCAGGTCATAGGTAGATAAGA
This sequence comes from Pongo pygmaeus, assembly GCF_028885625.2. Taxonomy (NCBI): domain Eukaryota; kingdom Metazoa; phylum Chordata; class Mammalia; order Primates; family Hominidae; genus Pongo; species Pongo pygmaeus. The sequence continues at coordinate 63,845,301 of NC_072377.2, forward strand.
GACATATGGTTGCATTCTTTTGAGTTTCTGATTAGCCTTTCCAAAGGAGGCAGTCAAATATGCATTTATCTCACTGAGCAGAGGGGTGACTTTGAATAGAATGGGAGGCAGGTTTGCCCTAAGCAGTTCCTAGCTTGACTTTTCCCTTTAGCTTAGTGATTTTGGGGCTACAAGATTTATTTTTCCTTCACATTACTTTCACCTAAAGGCACCTATGAATACATATTGAATATTTGTGTCAATTGGGAAAAGATGCTGCTTCAGGTGGACTCAACCCATATGGGCATGGATGATAGGTTTTTGATCTTTGGTACAAAGAAAACATGTCTGATATGGTTTGGATATTTGTCCCTGCTGAAATCTCATGTTGAAATGTACTTCTCAAAGTTGGAGGTAGGGCCTTGAATTAGTCCATTCTCACATTGCTATAAGGAAATACCAGAGACTGGGTGATTTATAAAGAAAAGAGTTTTAATTGACTCACAGTTCCACATGGCTGGGAGGCCTCAGAAAACTTACAGTCATGGTGGAAGGCACCTCTTCTCAGGGCAGCAGGAGAGAGAATGAGTGCCAGCAGGGGAAATGCCGGCTACTTATAAAACCATCAGATCTTGTGAGAACTCACTCATCATGAGAATAGCATGAGGAAACCACCTCTGTGATTCAATTACCTCCCACCAGGTCCCTCCCATGACATGTGGGGATTATGGGGATTACAATTCAAGATGAAATTTGGGTGTGGACAAAGCCAAACAATATTAGGCCTGGTAGGAGGTGTTTGGGTCATAGAGGCAGATCCCTCATGGCTTGGTGCTCTCCTCATGATAGTGAGTGAGTTCTCATGAAACCTGGTTGTTTAAGTGTATGACACCTGTACCCCCTCTCTCTCTTGCTCTCAGTTTTGTCATTTCAGATTCCTGCTCCCCCTTCACCTTCCACCATGATTGTAAACTTTCTGAGACCTCCCCAGAAGCAGATGTCAGTGCTATGTTTCCTCTACAGGTTGCAGAACAGTGAGCCAATTAAACCTCTTTTCTTATAAATTACCCAGCCTCAGGTATTTCTATATAGAAATGAAAGAATGGCCTAATGCAGAAAGTTGCTATCAAGGAGTGAGATACTGCTATAAAAATACCTAAAAATATGGACATCACTTTGGAACTGGGTAATGGATAGAAGTTGGAAGAGTTTGGATGGCTTAGGAGAAGACAGGAAGGTGAGGGAAAGTTTGAAACTTCTTAGAAACTGGTTAAATGGTTGTGACCAAAATGCTGATGGTGATATGAACAATGAAGTCCAGGCTGATGAAGTCTCAGCTGGAAATTAGGAACTTATTGGGAACCGAAGCAAAAGTCAGGCATGTCATGCCTTAGCAAAGAATTTTGTTGCATTGTCTTCATGCCCTGGGGGTCTGTGAAAATTTGAACTTTAGAGTGATGATTTATGGTATCTGGTGGCAGAAATTTCTAAGCTGAAAAGTGTTAAAGATGTAAACTGGCTGCTTCTAACAGTCTGCTCAGATGCAGGAGCAAATAAATGATTTAAATTTGGAATTTATATTTAAACATGAAGCAAAGCATAAAAGTTTGGAAAATTTGCAGCCTAGTCATGTGGCAAAGAAAGAAAAAGCTTTTTCAGGACATAAATTCAAGGAGGCTGTGATGCAACCCCTTACTTGTGATATTGGCATAACTAAAAGGGAGCCAAGCACGAATATCCACGACAATGAGAAAAAGACCTCAAGGGCATTTCAGAGACCTTCATAGCATCCCCTTATATTACAGGCCCAGAGGTCTAGGAATGAAGAATTGTTTATGGGCCAGGGCCCCACTGCCCCACACAGCCTTGGGACACTGCTTTCCACATTCTGGCTAGCAGCTCCTGTTCCCACCAAGGTCGAAGGGACCCAGGTGCAGCTCAAGCTGCCATTTTGAAGAACACAGGCTGTAAGACTTGGGGGTTTCCATGTGGTATTAAGCCTGCAGCCATGCAGACTGGCAGAGTGAAGGCTTGGCTTGGCTTCACACTTTATCAAATGTACTTCAGTTTTCAACTTCTACATTATCCTTTGAAAGCATCATTATTTGTGTTTTGTATAGTGGTTAAATGTTAATGCAAAACATTTACATTACTACACCAATGTATCATTCACCATAGGAAAACAAATTATTACTATATATCCTTTCTTTTGTATAGCTTGTTGTTTCCCCAAAATTGCCATTTTTAATTTTTATTCTCTCCCTCTCTTCCTTTCTTCTTCTCATTTGGAGCTCTCTAGCCCTTGCTTCAAGCTAGACTAATTGATCTTGGCACCTGCTGCATGTGGGTTTTTTTTTTCTAATTGTTTTCTTAGGTTGAAGCCTTATTTCCTGGATCCCAAGTCTTTTTGTTTTTAATTTACTGTCTGGTTTTGCCAGGCTGGAACAGAGCCTCAAGTAGCTACTCACCGGAAGAGATGAAGTTTCTCATTCCTTACACATTTAAATTGTGTCCTCTTTACCTTCAAATTTCACTTTTATAATTTGGCTGAGAACAGAATTCTAGATTGAACACCACTCCTCTCAGAATCTTAAGTCTGGCTTCACTGTCTTCTAGCATAAACTACAGTACATTAGATGTTTATTCTGTCAAGTCTCGTTTTATGTGTTTTTCTTCCTACCTTGTTCCATCATCGTTCCTCTACCATCAATAGAAATTTAATATATTCTCTTTCTTTTATTGCTTTAAAATTTCACAGTGGTAAGTTGAGGTGTCTTTTTAAAATCAGCTTTGGATATGGTTTGACTCTGTGTCTGCACCCAAATTTCATCTCAAATTGTAATCCCTGTGTGTTGAGGGAGGGACCTGTAACTCCCGGCTATTGAGAGACGAAAGTGACTGGATCATGGGAGTGGTTTCCCTCATGCTCTTCTTGTGATAGTGAGTGAGTTCTCATGAGATCTGATGGTTTTATAAGTATTTGAAAGTTCTTCCTTTGCTCTTCTCTCCCTTGTTTCCCTGTGAGTAAGATGCCTGCTTCCCCTTCTGCCATGATTGTAAGTTTCCTGAGGCCTCCCCAGCTGTGCAGAACTGTGAGCAAATTAAACCTTTTTTGTTTATAAATCATCCAGTCTCAGGTAGTATCTTTATAGCGTGTGGAAATGGACTATTACAGTTTCCATGGTATTCTAGTAAGCTTTCTCAATATGAAATTTTTGTCTTCCTTTAACTTGGGACCTTTTCTTATAAAATTTATTTGATGATTTCTTCACCTCTATTTTATCTGCTCTTTCTGAAACTACCCTAAGACAGATGTTAAATGGCATGGTTACATACCATATCTTATCTTTCCTTTCATATTTTTACCCCCTTCATTTTAGGTAACATAATAGATTCTGAAACAAGACTTCGTGGGCTAAATCCTGTCTCCCCACTTATCATATATGTGACCCATGGTGGCTTCTTACCCTTTCTTGCTTAAATTTCCTCATCTATAGAATGGACTAATGGTGACGTCTACTCATTGCATTGTTCAGAGGACTAAATGAGCTACTTTATTTATAACAGTGCCTATCACAGAGTAACCACTTAATGCAAGTTAGCTATTATAATACTACTAGAAATAGTATTGCAAAGCAGTTAAGCTCATGGACTCTAGAGCTAGACTGGCTTTTAATTTTGGCTACTTAGCTAAGTATTCTTGGGAAAGTTGCTTAATTTCTCTGTACCTCAGCTATAAAGGAAGAACCTCATACTATTTATACAATAGGCTTGCTGTGTCACTAAAGTACTTAGAACTGTTCCTGGCTATTTGGAAAATTTAAGCTATTTGGAAAAGTTTTTGACCTTGTCTTAAAAAGCTGCTAATGACTTGGAATTTTTGAATCATATTTTAATTTTTATGATCTCTTCATGTTCTCTTATGGTTTCTTCTTCATAGCATACTGTTCATGCTTTGTGAATACACATCTTCTCAAATTTCTCTGAAGATACCAAGTTGACATTCTATTCCCTGAATAATCTTAATTTCTTTCTGAGTGATTCTTAAAATGTGTTTATTGTCTACTTTTGTCTTCATTTAGAAATCTTTCCTAAAAGTCCTGGTAAGCTTTAATTGGTCATTCTGTATTTCAGAACCAGGTCATATAATGTCTAACCTGGGATTCAGTAAACTGGAGTGCTATATGTTAATAATTATTATTGCTTTAGGGGTAATGGGCAAGAAGCTGGTCATTATGTTTTATAGCCCCCAAATTCCAGGTGACTGTGTACTTTCCTTTAGTATGACAATATTCACATGGGCTGCTGTGGTTCTCCCAGACAGTTTTTGTTCAGTGTCTTTAGGGAAGAGCCCTCATGGCTCCCCTCTGAGATAAATGCCTATTTTCTGGCTGTCAGGATGAATAGGGTGGGGAAGCCAGCTACTCTCTTCTCAGACCTTCCACTAGTCCCACACGTTTTACTCCTTCCATGGGGCCTTGAGTCTGAAGCCTTGCCAATGTCCCCTGGCAAAAGTCATGAGCTTCTTTGGTGGCTGCACATATAGCCTGGATTCTAGGTTGCAACTTCCTCCCACACAGTCTCTGTAGTCAGCATCACCTCTATCTTTCTGCCTTCCAGAAACATTGAAATTGCTATTCCATTAATAGTTTCTCTCTTCTTCTATCTGTTGTTATGGACAAATACATTTTTTTACACCTGTCCTACTTATTGAATGGAGACTTGGGAGGAAGAAAAGATAAATACAGAAGTCCAGTCTGCCGTCTTTAATGAGCACTGTTGGAGATGTATTTTAAAAGGATCCCTTGGTTTGCCTCAGCCTTATTTTGACGTATTTTGGTTTTAATGAGCTAGTCTCACAACATTCCCAGTAATAAAGTATGATATGTAAAAAGGAATATTAAACTGTAAAGGCATTTGTTCTGAGTTTGTGACTACTAAGGAATATAGTGACCCGTTGTTTTTTGGTAGCTTGAAGTTCATGCCTCCTAGGTATCAGGAAGCTCTTCCTTGTTGGCCTCAGGCTTTATTCAGTATCTTTTTGATTATTATAGCATCCCCCCAAAATTATAATTCTTGTGCAATTGGTAATGTGTGTATGTCTATTGCTAACTATCATAAGCCCTAAAGGCTTATCTAGTCTCTTACCCTGGTGATATGGGTCACATAACAAAGAACTTTCTAGAAATACCATTCCATATAGCCTAGAACTGTGCTAGTTCTAAGCAACTCACTTAATAGTTTTTCATTCTCTTACTGGAAAAAAATGTTTTGGATATTTTCTATATGTGAGTTATAGGAGACACAGTGAACAGGACAAACATGGACCCTCTCATTGTAGAACTTTGTTCTGTAGGATTCTTTTTAGTCCAGTCTCACCTAGTTCTTGTCAGCTTTCCTCACTTGAGCACCTCTCAGCAGAATGCACCTCCAGTCCCACCTTCTATTCTGAAAGGGAAAAGGAGATAGTAAGAGTCAAATAGGAGAAATCTTGGATGCACTTTGCTGCTCCCACCAAAAGCTGTATTTGCTCTTTAAGTTCTTAGAGCTCTCTGGGTGTGCAATGGATGAGAAGTAGGCAGATAATGTAATTAACTAAATTAAATCTACTTAAAAGATTTGTAAACACTTACCCAGCATATTATGTTGTGAATGAGAGAATGATAGAATTATATTTTCTGGAGCAGTGTACACTGATCATCTTTTATTTTCAGCAAAAAACCTCTTGTGTTACTAACACAAAAACATATACAAATAAAGTCAAGAAGTACCAGTGTTGTCATTTCTCTATCATAGAATCCACTCGTATTTTAGTTATTCCAAAACTCTTTAACTGCCACAAAAGAGGGCAATCCTAGAGATGTCACATTTTAAATTCCAGGCACAAAACCCTTCAGATGACATAGCAGTTGCTCCTTCTTTTCCTAATAAGGTTGACAGCCACCAGAGGCCCTCCAACTCCAGAATTCAACAATAGAACTGGAATGCTAACCAGCTCTCAACAGTGCATCAGCCCAGAGGTAAATCTGGAGGTAATCAATCATTCTGAAAGCACATATTTGCCAGTCATGTCCACAACTGGTACGTTAAGCACCTGCAGTCTGTCCCATGTCTATATAGGCTTCTTTTCTATGGAGTACTGACTAACGTCAACAACCGTTTCTAGGTTAATCTGTTCACTTGTTATTCCTTCCCTGAAATTATTTTCTCAATATTCTTCTGCCTCAGAACAAATTCTCAATGTTCACTGTCTCTTGTGAGGGAAATTACATACCGGCAAAGATGACTCTGCTTTTTTGGTGCTAATACTCATTGTTATTCAACAAAAGATTTTACCTTATCCCATGAATAATAATACTGAGCCTTTGATGTACTGAGTCGGATGAGTGGTTGAGGTTGAGAGGCCTGGGTTATACCACCACAGTCTACTTTGTGAGTATCTGGGCACTCAGAGATCTAGTTATGGAAGAGTCCAGGAAAGAACTTAATGGTCTGCCTTGTTCTCCACACAGGCTCCAACAGCAGGAGAAGACCATTTTGTATGCTCCCTTCCAAGGTTGGGAGCCAAACAACTTGCTGAATGTGCCAATGTGGCATAACTATGAACTAAAGAAACATCCTCCACCCAAATCTCCCAGGCCAGGAATAAGGAGGGCTAAAGACCTCTCTATAGTCTGCCACCTCAGTGTTTCATGTTTATATTGTCAAGTCGCTCCTCAGTAAAATTCATCCCATTTCCAGAATGTCTCAGAGCAGAGAGATCACTCAGCTGGGAGTCAACTCCCTTTCAACCCATCTTTATCATGATACCATATTATCCTCCTTAAAAGGTCATTATCGGCCAGGTATGGTGGCACAGGCCTATAGTTCCAGCTACTGGAGAGGCTGAGGTGGTAGGATCACTCAAGCCTAGGAGGTCAAGGCTGCAGTGATCTGTGATTGTGCCACTGCATTCCAGCCTGGATGACACAGCAAAACCCTGTCTCAGAAAAAAAAAAAAAAAAAGGCATTTTCTCATCATTCCTCTGCCATAAGTACTTTGATGATTCTCTATTTAATCATTTGGATAAGGCCAGCCTTCCTCAATATTATATTCAAGGTTCTCCATTGTTTTCCCCCAGTCAATACTTTTCTAGCATATTTTCCACTTCCCTTCTTTTCATTGGCATTTCTATCCAAAGCTTATCTTTGTTGATGCAGTTCATCCACTTGAAATTCTCTCACAGTTTTCAACAATGAGGACTCTACTCAGCTACAGAATGAGTGTCTCTTGGAGTGGGAACATAAGAGGAGAAATTTTTGGTCATTGAGAGTGATTTTATTCTTAACCTATTTTCCCAGTGAGACTCTAAAAGCCCAAGAGGGCAAATACACTTGCCTTTCAGGGACCTAAGCTGTCACATTTAGTTAAGGTTGTTTGTCTTTTGCAAGATGCTCTAGAGCACTGAGACGTTTCACAATGTTTCATTACAGAGGAAGTGAGGATTATGGCATGTAAATTTTAATGTTGAGAAATTCCTTCTTTCACAGTTATTTTAACTTCCCTAAAAGCACTTACAACTGTAATCATCTCAAAAAAGGAGAGTTCTGATAGATATCTACTTATTTGCCATTAATTCAACCTATTCAGTCTATGATTAAACACATCCTTTACATCGTGTTTTGGATTTTCCCAACTGTCAAAGTTGTTTGAGAGAATATGTTCAGAGGTCTTCAAGAAAAAAAGTGTTTTTAGATTTTTAATCACACTAGTCTGGTTCATGAAAAGATATCAAAATATTGAGATTCTTATCTAATCAAATGAACTTACTTCATCCTAGGAAAAAATTTGGAAGTACCCGGTTCAGATTTTTTAAAACCTTCTTTCTATTTCCCATAAGAAGTTTTACAAGTTCAGAGAAGCAGTTGTTTTCAGGATTTTGACCTTGATTTGTATAGAATCGACCTAGCCATTGTAACATCCTAAATCTTAAATAACATGTCTTGCATGTTGACTTTGATGAACTGCTCCCTGAAGTTGATTCCTTGGACCTTAATTTAGTGGTCCACTGGCTACTTGCTTTATAAGAATGTTTATTTTTATTCTAGAAGTCAAAGATCAAAATGAGCTATTCCTTACCACATTCAGACATGGTAATTTTAATAGGGCATAGAAGTTTGTTTCTATTGTGCAACCTCTGATGCTGCACCATTAATGACCACTGAAAGAACCTGAGGGAAAAAAATATTATCATTAATACTGGCTGCTGTTTTTGTGAGGTGGTAGTTGCTACTGCTGGGAAATTAAGTGGAAGAAAAGGGAAAAAATGAAAAATTTTACATTTGCAGGTTTAACATATGCAGAGGGACAACTTGTTTCAAGGCATTGGCATACTAACTTTTAACAGTAGTAGCAACATTAAGTGATATTTTAGTTGAAGATTTATATTTGGTGCTAATAATCTGAGGAATCATTTAGAGAACTACACACACAGAGGTACACACACACACACACACAGAGACACACAGTGTGAGATCTAAAACATGTAGCATTTGCCAGAAAGTAGGGCTATAACTCAGTAAAATGATGTTGGCTACCAAGCATGAAAAGCCCTGCTTACTTATGTTGGGATGCACTTATAAATCAAAAGAAGCCCTGAGGTGAAAAAATCATTTATGCAAAAATTTTGCTTTTGCCTACATAAGTGATTTGCTTTAATTCAGTACTTTTTAAGTCTGATAGCTCATTTTTTTTTTATTATTTAGTAAGAGTCCTCACAAGTTTATCAGATCATTTGCTAAAAACCACTGATGCCATAGATTAATTTACATTTAAGGATAAGTGGCATTGTTTCGAAAGCTTTCTACCTCCCCAGTACATATACCTTTTGCCATCTCTTTAATTAGAGCTCATTTGGAGCCCAAAATAGAATCTCCTTGTAATGTAATTGTGCTTGAAAATGGTTAAAAGGGTAAATTTTATGTTATATATATTTTACCACAATAAATAAATAATTTTAGAAATCACCATTAAAACAAATAAAACAAACACCCCAGCTTTACCTCCAGATGATATTGTTTAATTGCCCCTGCCCGGAAGGCATAGGTATTTATTAAACATTCTACAGATGACTCAGATGTCCCCAGGGTTACTAACCTCTGACCCAGCTGACTCCTGTCTCTGTTAGCCACTTTCTCTTGCAAGTTCTCCTGCACACTGACATCCTGTTAAAGTCCCAAAAACTTTTATCACATCACTCTCTCGTTCAGTTCCTTCACTTGCTCCCCATGACTGGACCATTATCAACTGTTTAAGCAGTAACTTCTATAAGTGAGGAGGTGTCATTGAGTATAATAGACAGCATTTAATATTAATTTTAATACTAGGGAAATATTTTAAATCTTAAAAACTGATACATAGCAAAATATATATGAGCCTATATTTCCAGGGTCAGAGCCAGGTCCATAGTTTGTAAACTATGTGGCTACCCAAGTGGGGTGAAAAACTTCTCACTTGGTGGTTCATGTTTAGAAAACTGAAATTCCAAAATCAAGGCTTCATTTCATTGGGTTAAAGAAGCAAAGAATATTAAAATGCAAATGTCCCTAAGAGGGAAGTCTGACATGGGATTGCCTTTCCTTTCTAGCTGGATTATTAACTGAAGGGAAGATCTGATGGGGAATTGGTAGAGAGATCAAGAACACCAGGAATCTCCAGAGACTCTCAGCATTAGGAGAAGCCCATATGAAAAAAAGGAGTAAAAATGCTGAAATCCAGCTCTCTTTACTTCACCATTTTCCTTTAATAGCTCTGCCTTAAGGTGTGTGCATGTGTGTGCACTTGCACAGTCTCTGTAAGAGAGTGAGGGAAATATTTAAAATTATGGCTATCCTCTAAGATTAGATAGTTGTGATTTAAATAATAACAATTCTTCAGTGGGAAATTTTAAAAATGAGCAACGAGAAGGTACTTGCTCAATCAAACAATAAAAAGTAAAACAAAGTTACAAAAACTAAAGTATCATGGGAGTAGTATTGGAATACACAGAGAGATAAAGGAATAGAAAAAAATCAATAAACATATTCAAGTATACACACATTTATGTATGGATTATATATTATTTAGCAGATGATAAAGATGACATAAAATCATGAGGCCATTAAAATGTAGAAACAGGCCAGGCGCGGTGGCTCACACCTGTAATCCCAGTACTTTGGGAGGCCGAGGAGGGCAGATAACTTGAGGTCGGGAGTTCAGTTCGAGACCAGCCTGGCCAACATGGAGAAACACCATCTCTACTGAAAATACAAAATTAGCCGGGCATGGTGGCACATGCCTGTAATCCCAGCTACTCGGGAGGCTGAGGCAGAAGAATCGCTTGAACCTAGCAGGCAGAGGTTGCAGTGAGCCGAGATTGAGCCATTGCACTCCAGCCTAGGCAACAAGAGCGAAACTCCATCTCAAAATAATAATAATAATAATAATAATAATAATAATAATAATAAAAGAAAAGAAAATGTAGAAACATATTTATTGGCATAAGAAGTTAAGGTAAGATACTCTTGTTTTACATATAGATAGACATATAGGTAATTATGGAAAAAAACAATGATTAAAGGGGTTATCAGGTGGTGGCACTTTAGGTCACTTTAATTTTTTTCCTGTTGTTTATCTGAATGTTTAAAATATAAGTTATACTCATGTAACTTGTATAAAAATGCTTTATCATTTACAAAAGGCTGAAACTGAAGAGGTTTTTTATATCAGAAGCTTATAACACAGTGATAATTTATTCTGATACTATTTTATAATTACTGCAGAGTTTGCAGAAGCTTAGACTGCTTATAAAAATAGAAGCCCAAGAAATACAGATCCACATCTAAAAAAAAGTGGTCTCCAAAATCTCAAAGGAAGATTCTATAAATGAAGTAAATACTAGGTTTATCGAATAGTATGAAATAAGGAATTATTTTCCAGTAGAGTGGGCACAGTAGGTGAAACGTATAAAACTTATTGAGGCGTGGGAACTATGAGTTAGGCTGGAAGAACTTATTTTACATTTCAGCCTGAAAGAGGTCAGAAAAAAAGAAAAATAAGATCTTTTTTCTGCCTGTAATTCTTTTTGTCCTTTTCCAGGAGCAATCTAGCAAGATTAAAGATGTGTGCAGAATAATGTTGTTGAGGGTAGTGGCAAGGTGTCCACAAGAGTGACATGACCTGAGAGCCCACACAAGGATTGAGGCAGCAGTATTTTCCAGCAAACCTGTGCTTCTATTGCTAAAAGGGCTGTGTAAGTCAGATAAATGCCAAACTCGTAATTCACCCAGACACAGTTTTTATACCGGCTAGGTCAATCCAATTATCTCAGAGCAGGGACAATGGGGAAAGTGCATGAGGATGTATTAGGCAGCTTTCCACTAGCAAAATGAGGTTAAAAAATATGGAAACTTCCCACTACCACCTATAGGGCGACCACATAGCTTATTGATGTACAGAGCTTCTAGCTCCTGTTCCCTCAGCCCAAACCCACCTTCCCAAGACTATAGGACCACTCTCCTACAGTGAGACCAAACTCCAATTAAACTTTATATATACTATATTTTTACTCAAAATAAAAGCCTTCCCATGTGTCAAAATGGCTCTAAGTAATCAACACTTATTAAGAGTTTACAATATGCCAGGCATTGCTCTAAGCCATTTATAATTATGAATGAACTATTTAATGCTCATAGCCCAAGGCTGTAGGTACTGTTTTCTTCCCCATTTCACCTATAAGGACTTACAGACACAGAGATATTAGGTAACTTGATTAAGATCACACAGCTAGTAAGTGGCAGAGCTGGGATACTAACAGACAAAGCCTTCTCTTTTAACTTCCGCATTGTATTTTGAGAGAAATAAATGGCTTAGTGTAAGTTTGTATCTATCCACAATGCTCCAACCACAAAAGACGGTCAAATAAGAATCCTCAAATCTAACCAAAGAGAAGAGTACTTCATCTCCTTGAGGGTAGAGATGGAGATGAGTAGGAAGAAAAAAGAAGAAAGGATTGAGGAAGAGTGAAGGGAGGAATGAAGGATCAGAAGCAGGCCCACAATGAAGATAAAGAAACTGTGATGCATCCACACAGTAGAATACTACTCAGCAAACACGGATGAAATCTCAAGTGTATTCTGCCAAGTGATCGAAGCCAGACACAAAAGACTACCTTCTTTATGACTCAATTTACGTGAAATTCTGGCAGAAGCAAAACCTTAAGGATGGAAAACACCAGTTGCCAGGGTTTGAGTTGGCAGGGATAGGAGGTGTGACTATAAAGGTGGATTAGGTAATTTTTTAGGTAATTAACCACTCAATACATTTGTCAGCAGTCTCAGAAGCATACATTGAAAAGGGTGAATTTTACTGTATCTAAATTATACCTTAATTTTTAAAAAACACATCACCCGCAACACCCAGAACAGCTTCGAAAATACTGTTTCTCGGCCGGGCGCGGTGGCTCACGCCTGTAATCCCAGCACTTCGGGAGGCCGAGGCGGGCAGATCACGAGGTAGGAGATCCAGACTATCCTGGCTAACACGGTGAAACCCTGTCTCTACTAAAAATACAAAACATTAGCCGTGCGTGGTGGCAGGCGCATGTAGTCCCAGCTACTGGGGAGGCTGAGTCAGGAGAACGGCGGGAACCCGGGAGGCGGAGCTTATAGTGAGCCAAGATCGCGCCACTGCACTCCAGCCTGGGTGACAGAGCGAGAGTCTGTGTCAAAAAAAACAAAAAAAAATCTGTTTCTCTCACTTGGCATTCAGTAACCATTTAGCTTAGATAGGGCACTTGTCCTATGAGCACAATCCTGTTTGTGATGTATAGTGGGATGATATTTCTTCTGTCTTAAACTGGGTTAGTTAAGAAATTTCCTTTCGGCAGGCACAGTGGCTCCTGCCTGTAATCCCAGCACTTGGGAGGCCAAGGTGGAAGGATCACTTGGGCCCAGGAATTTGAGGTAGTAGTGAGCCGTGATCACACCACTGCCCTGAAGCATAGATGACAGAGTAAGACCCTGTCTCAAAAAGATAAAGAAGTTTCCTTTGGAAATTACGACCCTGAAAATTGATTCCAGGTTAAGGGATATTAAAGTTAATAATAATAATAATGTAACTAATTGAATAAAACAAGAATACTAAGTTCATACTAATATTAAATATCTAAATGGGGACAAAAGAAAGCTTTCTTACAATAGAATACAACTAATAAATGCAGGTGTAATAATAGAGTTTTTTAAAGAAAAATCATCATTTTGGAAAAAACTACCATTTTGTTTCTACCATAGTTATAATTGATCCAGCAAGAATTATCAATGGATTCTAAACCTGGTTGGTGAATATTTGATGAGAATCAGGGCAGCTCCACATATTCCAAAAAGTATATTGGCACATATTACTTATTAATTACAAAGAGGAGAATAGTAACTGTAAGATGTAAAAAGCTTAATCAATGATCAAAATTAACATCAACAATTCTGAAATAAATTAAATTCTCATGCCCCCGATGTGATGTCCTGAGTACATATCACTAGGTACTGTTCCTGCCCAAAATGCCTAACCTGAGTATAATTTTAAGGAAACCTCAGGCAAACTCAAACTGAGGAACATTTTACAAAATAATTGGCCGGTACTCTTCAAAAATGTCAAGTTCAAAAAAGTTAATGAAAATCGAATTCAAGAAGATGAAAGAGTCTTGACAACTAAATAAAATGTGTGAATCTTGTGATTAGATTTAGGACTGGGAAAAGGGCCAATAAAGGACATTATTAGGACAACTGGTGAATTTCGAATATGGCCTTGGTAATAGAATTATATCAATGCTAAATTTCCTAAATTTGATAAATGTACTCTGGTTATATAAGAAAATATTCCTATCTACTCTCAAATGATTCAGAAAAAAATCTATAAGTATATACACACACATATATATATACACACACACACAGAATTATAAAGCAAATGTGAAAGTGTTAACAACAAATGAATTGAGGTGAAGAACATATGAGATTTCTTTGTATCCTTCTTGCAACTTTCCTGTAAGTTCAAAATTATACCAATCAAAAAAATTGCCCCCCAAATTAGGATTCAGAGAACTGAAATACTTTCCCCAGGGTCAGAAAGCTAGTGCATGCATAGAATAAGGATTCCAATGGGTGGTCTGATTACAAAGATCACACTCTTTTCACTGACTTGGGCTGCACCACACCACTAGTCCAATAGCCTGTCTCTTGCCTCAAGTGTCACTCTTGAGGGTAAGCAGCAAAAATAATGCTGTAGATAGTTAATATAACTGTTCTTCTAATGAAAGCAGCTCAGCCAACACTGGAAAAATGCTACAAAAATATTGAGAATTCAGAGGCTAAGAGGGAGGCAATAATAATAATAATATGCTATTATCATAGTAATGGCTTCAAATGAATTCATCTTCTGAGTTCCTAGCAGGGAATAGCACAATAGCAGATACCTGCAACAGGAATCGTTCTATTGGAGGAAGCCAGTTTTTCTTCATTAGTCTGCATACTTTGAGGTTACAGTAGCAACATCAGAAAAGAAAAAAGTTTCCTTGAAGTTCTTCAACCTCTCTGAGAATCAATAGTAACACTAAAAAAAAAGCTGGCATTTATTGGCACATACTATATGTATCAGACACTTTCTAAGCACACTACCCATGTAAACTCATTGCATCATCGTGTACCATGAGTAGCACTATTGTAATCTCCATTTTCCAGCTGCAGAAACCAAGGCACAGAGAGATTAGTTAACTTTCAGCTAGAAAGGAAGAACCAAGATTTGTTGGTCAGGCTATAAGGTCTACACTCTAGACCACTGCTTTTTATAGCCTCCCAGGAAAGAAAAATTCATGTGAATCATCCTGAAACAAAATGTACCTTCAGTTTTATGGATAAGTTTATGGTCTAGAAACATTTTTATTTTACTTCAAAGATAAAATGATAGATCACTTGGAAATTAATTAAAACACATGGGAGCTCACCCATCAATATAGAAAAATATAATGACCAGATGATGAACATAATTTGATGATGGCTCAGTTTGCTTTTTTGTTCTACTTTGGACAAAATGAAACAGATACCTGATCACCACCCTGATGGGGCATGGTTACTACTAATCAGGATAACACATCACATTTAATCAATTCTGAGATGCAGTTTTTAAATTTTTTTTTCACATTGTAACTTGTCTGAACTTGGGATGCAATTTATAACTGATAGTGAGGAGTCATGGTTGATTGACACAGATTTTTCTTTTGTTCTTAATGGTAAATAAAATAATGATGTATCTCGTAATCGATGACATCTTAGAATTGATAAAATATGCTAAACTTCCTTCCTCCTTCCTCTGATCAAGTCACATGATATGTAATCTTAAAAACATTTTTTATTTTAGCTGATTTTGATAAGCATGACATTGTATTCATAGTATTGTTCATCTTTCATTTACTCCCAAATGTATATTTTCACTTCTTTTAAGGCATTTATTATAATAGTCCAAGATCAATTGCAAGTATTTATAAGTGCGATATGAAATGCTATAAATTGGTCGCTGAAAGAAATCTTGGTAGGTTTAGTTTTTTACAACAGAGCTGCATTGAACAGTTACTGCACACATACACTATGGTAAGGCTGAGAGAGCACACAAATGTTAACACACAGCCCCGACCTCAAGAAGCTCACCATTTGTCACATTTAATGACATGAATTGATATGGATTCTTTTTTGGTTTTGTAAGAGAAAAGGTCTTCTTCTGTCATCCAGGCTGGAGTACAGTGGCACAATCATAGCTTACTATAACCTCAAACTCCTGGGCTCAAGTGATCCTACCATCTCAGCCTCCCAAAATGTTGGGATTACAGGTGTGAGCCACTGCACCTGGCCTGAATGTATTCTTTCTGAGGAAATCTGAGGGGTCATAAATAGCTTGGGGCACGTAATTTTCTTTCTTTCAGATGTACCAAGAGGAAAAAAAATCACAAACTTTGGTAAGTAAAAGACATAAATAATATGATAGTGCTGCATTAAGTAGTACAAAGTGGAACACTTCAGATGTACCCAGGAAATGCCCTTGTTGAACAAAATAGTTTGGGTGTCTGTTCATTTCACACATAATTACTGAGTGCCCACTCTATACTAAATATGAAGATGTGATAATTAGTTTTATTTGTCAACTTGGCTAGACCACAGTCCCCAATTATTCAATCAAATGTTAATCCAAGTGTTGCCATGAAGGCATTTTGTGTGTTATTAAAGTCCACAATCAATTGATTTTAAGTAAGGGAGATTATACTAAATAATCTGAGTGGGCTTGATTTATTCAGTCCATTGAAAGTCCCTGAGAGCAAAGCCAAGGCTTCCCTGAAGAAGAAAAGCAAGCCCTATGAGGTAACTATTAGCATTATTCGTATTTTACAGAGTAGGACACTGAGGCTTAGAGTTCAATATCTGCAGACTTCAGTTCAAGTCACGCCCGAGTTCCAACCTGTCCTTCCTGATATCCAGCCCTACAGATTTCAGACTTGTCCAGCCAGTCCCCAAAATCACTTAGGTCTATTTTTTCAATAAATCTCTTAACATCCATTTCTTACTGGTTCAGTTACTCTAGTTGAACCCTGACTTAATATATGAGAAGCAAGGGATACATAAGACAGACTCAGGCCGTGTTCCTACCAATTGTATGGTTTAGTGGAAATGTTACAGGAGAAGCTAAGTGATTACAAGACAGCCTTATGAAGGTAAAAGTACAGATACCTAGCTTAGACTTCAGAGTGCTACAAGTAAGAAAAGTTTCCTGGAGGACTGAAGTTTAATTTGAGAGTTGAAAAACTGAGTATGAATTAAGAAAGTAAAGCGTGTGTGTGCACATGCGTGTTGCAGGCAGAACAGTGATAAAGCATTTCTGGCAGAATACCTACCCTGTGCTAAAGGCTAGAGGTAAGAGGGAGCATGGTACAATGGAAGACTGGTAGAAACTTCTGCAAAACTGGTGCACAGGGAGTGAAGGTGGAGTGCTGAGAGATAAAAACTGTGGGAATGAGCAGAAGCTAGATCATGAAGGCCTGTGAGTCATGTTAAGTTGCTGGGCACACAGAAGCCACTTAAGGGTTTTTAGTATAGATAACACTTGATCACTTTTAGATTTGGGGAAAATCATTCAGAACGCAATGTGGAGAATTGATTGGGAGAAAATAAAGATTGGGAACTAGAAGAAATAATTCAAATGACTAATCATGGTGACCTAGTTTGGGTGAAAGCAGTGGGAATGGAGAGATTTGCATTGGAGAGATATTTAGACAGTGGAGTGAACAATACTTGGTGATTGATTGAATTTGAGGAATGAAGGAGATTGAAAGTCATTGTCAAAACATGATTTCTCACCTAAATAAGTAGATGGATGATGGGACCATTCACAAAGATGAGGAATAGAGAAGAAGGATTAGGTGTGGAGCAGAGGAAGACCATGCTTGAGGTACTTACGGGCATACTGTTGGAGATCACCAGTCAGCAGTTAGCTATGCCAGTTTAAAGGAGAGGAGATGATCTAGGTTCAAAATATGGATCTAAGAGGCATCACTGTATCAATGGAAATTGAAGCTAGGATCCAGATGAGATTGCCTAGGGAGGTAGCAGAGAGAGGGCAGGAAAAAGACCGGCGTATACCCTGGAACAACCCCAACATGTCCAATGTGAAAAGAAGATCCCTCACAGTAGGAGGCAGTAGTTTTAAAATCAGGTTAAAAGCATGACTTAGCAGATGGCCTTCCTTAGGATTGTTTTTCTCCACAATTCATCGGTGAATATGAAAATTTATTAAGATCCAAAGACAGCGCAATGTTTTCAGTTGTAGATTCACTCACTTTCTATACTAACGTGATCTGGTTAGCATGTGTTTTACAGGTTGAAAAGCATTTCCACGTACACTCATTTTTTCATTCAATTCTGCAAAAATAATGGTAATACCTATGAAGTAGTTATTAGCATTACTCATATTTTACAGACAAGGACACTGAGGCTTACAGAAGTTCAATATTTTCAACTTGCCCAAACTCACCCAGCTCCATCCTAGTGCCTCTGACCATCAATCCCTTTAGTATGGCCCTTTATAGTGAGCATACATTCAAAAATAGCCCTGAAGCTATGGCTGACCCTCTATTACAGGTAGGAACATAAAGGTTTACAGGAGCCAAGAGGTGAATCAACATTTCTGCTCTAAAAATGGAGTAGCTGAAATTGCATGTAGGTCTTTTGATGCCATAGAATCAGCTCTCAGTACCTGCTGACTCATAGTAACTACGTAGTAAATTTTTATGGTCTATGACTTTAATAACATTTTGGTTTTTTTATATTGCTTTGTCTTAATATGAAATTAGTCCTCTGTCTATCCACAGCAAGCATCATAATTGTTCTAGGAACTCACTAACATTTTGCCAGAAGGTGTATAGTTCCTTCTGAAAACGAAGTAATAAATAAATATTAACCCTAATGATTATTTTTCTTCTTTAGTTCCAGACTCTCTGGTACCATAAAATTAAAATATGGGGATATTATTTTGGAACCTGCAAGCTACTAGAATTTGCCACCAGGATTCTAATAATCAGTTTCAAGGGAATTGATAAGGAACAACAGTATAATTCAAAACTTAATGCAATAATACTGAAAGATCTTTGTAATTTTTTATATATAAATTTATGAATCATTGCAGGACGGATCCACCTACAAATGTCTTAATAGCCCACCCTCGACCAACGAAGTACAAAATAAGATTGAAAACAGCATATCCTCCACTTGAAAGATTGTCTGGAGATCAATGACCTAATCAATATGAAAGTGATTAGTAATAGCAAATACCCATGTGATAAGTTATTCTTATTATTTTATTAATGATAATAATCTACGTTCTACTTCAGTCTGGCAGGACCGTCTTGTCACAAAATGTATCACTGCTTGAAAATTCTACATGAGCAATATTTTTTTATCCAGATGAATTTAACCAACCCAGAGTAATTCCAGCATCAATGAAAACAATATCCAGATTTAGGATTTGTATAGAAGGCTGATGTAACTGGAGAAAGAAACTCAGGGCCTTGCTGAATGCTTAGGGTTACATGAGTGACTTCCTTTTAGGGGTGATATTTATTTCTCCAAGTCTAACTGCTCAATTTTCCTAGCAGTGTAAGTGCTGGAGTGATGACCCAGGGAATCACCTTGTATTTCCTTGGATGGCTATTATGTCCCATGTAAGCCATTGCTTCTTTCGAAAAACCGGGTTCCAGTTTTTGGTCTCCAGTTTGGTTGACATGTGACCCTTGGCAATTCATTTTACCTTTAGCTTTGTTTCCTTACCTATAAAATGGGATTACAATAATAATTCTTACATCACAGTTATCATCAAGATATAAAAAATTATTACTCTATTACTTTACTTTTTCTTCTGAGGTTTTATGATACATCTTTCATTTCAAAGTTGTTTTAATGCAATGTTACAGGATTATTAAAAGGAAAGTATTTTATTGGGTGTAAAGAACATAATAAGAAAAAGAAACATAGGGGATTTGTGTATAAGACCATGAGCCTAATGAATCTCAGAAAATAGTAACTTTTTAAATTAATAAATGTTTTCCTCCCTCAAAGTGTTTACCTCATATTATGTTTCTACTTTCATTATCTTTTCATTGATTATTTCCTAAATTCAAAATTTAGATTGTGGAAGCTAGGACTGAGATTCTTGGCAGGAAAACTGCCAGATTTGATTTCTGAGTATGCGTCTAATTAGGACAATTGACAATTTGTGTACTAGCTTGGGAATAATTTTTTTTTAATTCATATACTGAGAAATTCTAAAGTTACAGACAAAGGGTAAAAACCTACCCCTCTGATATTATGGGGAATTATCTAAGAACTGGAGACCATTTCTCTTTATAAAAGGGTAAGGAGGCCGGGTTTGGTGGCTTGTACCTGTAATCCCAACATTTTGGGAAGCCAAGGCAAGTGGATGGCTAGAGCCCAAGAGTTTGAGACCAGCCTGGACAACATGGCAAAACCCTGTTTCTACCAAAAAAAAATTTAAAAAAAAAAGGTGTATGTGTGTGTGTGTGTGTGTATACGTACCCTTTCTTTTTTAATCTTTTTTGAGACAGAATCTCGCTCTGTCTCTCAGGCTTGAGTGCAGTAGCGCAATCATAGCTCTCTGCAACCTTTGCCTCCCAGGCTCAATCAATCCTTCCGCCTCAGCCTCCAGAGTAGCTGGAACTACAGGAGCATGCCACCATACCCAGCTAATTTTGTATATATATATATATATGTATATTCTATATGTGTGTGTGTGTATGTGTGTATATATATGTATGTGTATATATATGTGTGTGTGTGTATATATATATATATATATATATACAAAATTAGCTGGATATGGTGGCATGCTCCTGTAGTTCCAGCTACTCTGGAGGCTGAGGCAGAAGGACTGATTGAGCCTGGGAGGCAAAGATTACAGAGAGCTATGTTTGCGCTACTGCACTCCAGCCTGAGAGACAGAGCGAGATTCTGTCTCAAAAAAAAGAAAAAAAAAGGGTAAGGATACATGTTCACACCTATGCAAGTCCTGGCATGGTAAATAAGCATGTAGCTCTGGGGTCAGATCACCTGGATTGGAACACCTATCTATGTCTTTGCTTACAAAAAAGCAAGCTTCTTAAACTTTCGACTCCTCAATTGATTTTCTCTTGTAAACAGAACCATCATAATATCTACCTTGTAGATTTTATGTGAGAAGAAAATGATAAACAGCACATGTAAAAAGCTTCATGCATGCTCCTGAGAAGCCAGCTATTAAATGCACTTGCTGACTTCTGCCTAAAAGGATTGACCTAGGTATGCCTTCGTCTGATACGTACCTGTGATCTGTGAGAATGAGACAACAAATAAATGAGCAATCTAAGCCCCAATCATTCGTGAGGCTATAAAACATAAAGTACACAGAGAGCAAAATGTTTTCTTATGTATCCTTATCTTATCCCTGATGTTCCAGAAAATCATTTGAGCTATGTAAGTTAAATTGATAACCATTCTATGGCTTCCAAGATAATGAAAGTGCCAAGCAGCTGCCCCCTCCTGGCTTTGAGTGTTAGACTGCAGAGTACTTCCAATACTATATGTTCCATCCACCTTATTTCCTGAATAAGAAAATCAATTCCTTAAAATCTTGTATTACTTTTTATTTTTGTTCTATCACCCACCAACTCCTTTTACTACAGGCAAAAACAAGGAACACAATAAGGAAATAATGGAAAGAGTTGAACAAGAATTAAATTCATTTTGGTTCATTCCAAATAGTGCTGAAGTGCTCGAGTATGAATGCTGTGTTCCAACCCAGTATCTCCTCTTGAGGGATGAAAGTAATTCTCTCTCAAGGAGCTTCTGAGAGTTAAGAACAACCAACAACCACAAAAATGATTTCCTGTGAATTCATCTGTAATAAAACATCTAAAGGGAAAGCTCTCTACTTGAGAGTTCTTCCAGTCAGTTATAGCACAAGGCATAAAGGGTGACTTTGAGAGAACCAATTATTGGGGTATGCTAAAAGCAACATAAATTGACAAAGTCTATGAATTCTCTGTCTCAACTCATTATGCACAGGGTGAGTGCTTTCCTACCAAGACGTAATGTTCCATTACTCCAGGGATGAAAAATTGGGATCAGAAATTAAATTTTGCAGCACTAAACATAACCTTGGCTAGTATTTATAGACATAGCATAGTGCACAGAGGAAGCTTATTATTATTTGTTTTTTATTTTCCAATATGGTGGAATCAATTTGCCCTGGTTTGCCTGGGACTTTCTAGGATTTAGCACTGAAAATCCCCAAGTCCCAAAAACTCTTGAGTCCTGGTTAAACCAAGATAATTGGCAATCGTGTTTCTCAAATCAAGTTAGTCCTATTTCTTGGTATAACTACAAAGTAATTTTCAGGGTTCCAAAAACTCCTTCACCAAGAAAAGCACCTTTTTCAGCATGAAATACAGCATTTGAGAAGAGATAAGTAAAATTATATTCATAAAATGATTGAAAATCCTCCCTATGGCTTATTGGGTAGACATAGTTGTTTATACATCACATGACAACAGCAAGACAGTTCCAGACCTCTTCCCCCTTACTTCAGAGAAAGGGGTTACAATACAAACCACTTCAATACATCCCAATAATTGCTGTCATGGCAGAAGCTACGAGCATTATAGGAGGACATAGTGGAATATACCCGAAGGGTTGGGAAAAACTTTCCATAGGAGTGATAGCAAAACTGAAATCTTAAAACAAAGAAATACATTCTTACAGTAGTGGTAGAAGTCACTAAACAAAGCCATATGCTGCGAGGGACAGCTGGGCAAGCTGGGCAGGTGTTTTTTTGTTTTTGTTTTTGTTTTTTTGTATCGTGCAACTTAAAACACCAGACATTGCTGAGGAAAGTAGGCGCTCCAGAGTGGCAGCAGGAGAGACAATGAGAAAGAGACCAATGAATGCACCAGAAGGTGTATAGTTGGTTCCTCCAGGACAAACTTTATCCTTTTATCACATTTGTCTTGATTTCCTCTGGGAAAAATCTAGTCACCTGAGCCATTCCCCCTTAAGCTTAAAGTACCCAAATGCCCTTACCATTTACAAGGGATCTTCAAAAAGTTTATGGAAAATAAGTGTTATGAAAAAACTATGAATAGACTTCAACATTTTTTTGCACCAATCCAAACACATATTCACTTGTTTAACATGTTTGAACAAGGTCTAGTTTGAAGCACTAAGAAAGATAAGACATTAATTTTTTAAAGCCCCTATAGAAGCAACATGATTTCTGCTAAAATTGAAGCAAGAACAAACATTAAATTTTTGGTAAAGCTTGGGTGGAAGAATGGTGAAATAATTGTGGCTTTATGAAAACTTTATGGGGACAATGTCCTAAAGAAACCAGCAGTTTACAAATGGATAACTCTTTTTAAGAAGGAAAAAGACAATGTTGAAGATAAGGCACAAGACGATGTTGGAGATGAACAGCAGACCATTCGCATCAGTTAGCAAGAAAAAATTAATCTTGTTTGTGCCCTAATTGAAGGAGATCAATGATTAACAACAGAAACAATAGCAAACACCATAGACATCTCACTTGGCTAAAATTGACATCTCAATGGCTACCTCTTGGTAGCCATTGAACCGATCAAGAGCAAAGATCATGGCAAAAGTGAACCAAGAGCAGAGGTCATGGCAACAGGTTTTGGGGATGCTCAAGGCATTTTGTTTGTTGACCTTCTGGAGAGCCAAAGAACAATAACAACTGCTTATCATGAGTGTGTTGAGAAAGATAGCCAAAACTTTAGCAGAAGAACACCTGGAAATGCTTCACCAAATAGTCCTTCTCCATTACAACAATGCTCCTACTCATTCTCTCATCAAACAAGGGCGACTTTGTAAGAGTCTGAATGTGAAATCCTTAGGCATTCGTATTGCAGTCCTAATATGATCTCCTGACTACTTTGTATCTCGTAATCTTAAAAAAAGCTTTAAAAGGCACCCATTTTAGTTAATAATGTAAAAATGATTGCATTAACATGGTTAGACTTCCAGGAACGTTAGTTCTTAAGGGATGAACTAAAGGGCTGGTACCATAGCTTACAAAAGTTTATTGAATTTGATGAAGTTTATGTTGATAAATGAATTTCATATTTTTTATTTTTATCTCTTAATCCCATATTTCCATGAACATTTTGAAGTCTTCTCTCATACATCTATTAAACTCAATTCACCCTTCAATACTCCTCTGGGTATCTCCATTTTCAACAAAGCTTCCTCTGTCTTTGTAATTATTCCTGGCCTTCATCTTCCTGCACCTCCAAACTCCTCACTGTGTGTGTCACATATTTATAAGTTTCATCACATTTGATTTCCAGTATTTTAAAACTATTATTCATTAGGCCAACAATATTTTTTGAGCATATACTATGTACTAGGCACTCTTCCAGGTACTGCTAAAAAGTAGCGAACAAGTCAGAAATGATCCCTGGTCTCCTGGAGCATATAATTCTTTAAAAAGAAAGAAAAAAGAAACAAAAAACAGAAACAAGAGTATAACCAATTAAAGGTACAGATCATGTCTATATAGACATCAGCTGTATCCTCTACAGTGTCAAAAAAAAATAGCTGTGGTACATATTAAGTAGTTAATAAATATTTGTTGACAATTAATTAAAACAGTAGTGGAATTGTTCATATTAGGAAATAAAAGCAGTGTAAGAGAAATGGTATTAAATATAGAGGTTCTTCAAGGGTCCCATTAAAATGTGATAATAAACGTAACCATCCCTCACTGGGTAGTCCTGGTGATGATATGGATGTGGAAGTTAAAGGTGGGGGTGGGGGGGGGATGGAATTGGTTTGGAAAATACTCTTTATGATGAATATATATACATATTTTCTCTTTACCAAACTCAATAGGGTAGTGAACACATATTATTCAAAGAGAACAAGAAAGATCTGATTTTACATTCTGTTTTACCTGTGTGACCTCCTGAAGCTATTTTCTTTGACTCTCAACTTGATCATCTTTAAAATGGGGGGATACAGGGGAAATATGCTGATGTCTCCTGGTTTGCCTCCTTCTCCCTACTCCACACAGCTCTGTCTCAGGAGGCTGAGTGCCTGGACTGCATCAACAGGCTCCAAGGCTCTGGATTCTGATCGGGTTCAGCCAATGGGGAGCTAGCAGGAGACAGAGGGTGGAAGTGTTGGTAATTTCCTTCTACTGTAGACTCCATTTTCAACAGCCTTTTCAGTAGATTCTGTTTTTCATGGCTTTGACCCTTCTGGCTAGAACTTCTCACTAGTTCTCTGCTGCTTATATTCCCAGGGTACTCTACTCGCCCTCCGTGTTTCCACTAATGCTGCTAATGGTAAATAGACTCTTTATTAAATTCTCTACAAATTACCCAGTTTGACCATGCCCTCTTTTCCTATTAATACAGAAGGCAATCATAATTACTTCTTGCTAGTGTAAACATTAATTTAAGCCATATGAAGTGTCTAGCACAGCCCCTAGTATAAAGTAAGTCTTAGATAAACACAACTTTCACACTCTCCTTCTCCTTCTACTCTGGCCTTCTTAAAGACATGATATTCATCTATGGTACTAGGGAATTTGTGTTTAGTGTGACTTTTAAGAGTTTAATAAGTTTCTATGTGAAGAGGCTTTTGTTACTATAAAGGAAAACTATTTTTTATGTAGCGTTCATTACCTAATAAATCAAGAAAATGCATGTTCCAAAAGTCATGGCAGTATAAAGAAAAGTGTACTTCAACTATAATTGTTTCAACTAGAATTAAATGTGTGTTTTATAATGATATGCTATCCTTCTCTAAGAGACACATATATACTCAGACTATAAACAAGCTAAAGGAACAAATAGAAAAAAAAATAAGTTGTGAGTGGTCATATTTATTTGACATAGATAATGCCTTTGTGGACAAAATATTGCTTATAAAAATTTGTTTTGAGAATGACTGATAATTCTAACTCATGTTTCTTATAAGTTTTGTGCTAAGAAGATTAAATGAAAATGTACTGTGACAGATGGCTATTGAGAAATGATCGAGTCTTTTTTTTTTTCTGTAAGGGGGTCACGGAAAAATGAAAGATATTCTCTTTTTGCAGTAATGATGACCAGGCTTCTGATCCTTCTGTCCAGGAAGACTTACCCTCCTGATGTAGCTAACAGCCAGAAAGAGAAGTAATCCACTGTGAATGGTATGCTGGAGGGAATTTCCCACATACATCTTTGCTACTAAAGGTTTAGGTCCACGTAAATAATTAAACTGTATTTCTCAAGAAGAAAATTAATCAGCAGATGTACTGTGATTAAAGAGGTGCCCTATGAGGTTGATAGAACCCCTGAAACCAAGAAGGTGGTGAGATTTATGGTTTTCAGAACAGCAGAGGCAGGGGCTCATCAGAATGCACAGCCTCTGAAGTGGCAGAGCCTCCATGGGGATGCTTGCCTGAGTGTGGTAGGTTGCAACAATGGTCACATTCTCCATACCTTCCTGTATCCAAGTTTTTTTGGAATGTGATTTTGAAGCTTCTTCCATCAAGAATTGAAGTCTATTGTTCCATCTTTTGAATCTGAGCTGAGTTATGACTGCTTTTGGCCAAAATAATGCAGCAGAAATTATGCTATGCTGGTTCTGAATCTAAGCTCTAAGAGGCCTTGTATGTCTCTTATTTTTCCCATGTAACCCTACAAAGCTACCATGTATGCAAATCTGAGATACCCTACTGGAAGATCAGAGACATGTATAACTGTTCCTGTGCTATTCCCTAGCCAACAGCCAGACAATTTGCAAGAAGCAGAGCTGTTTCACTGACTTCTAGCTGACTACAGATGCATACATGACACAAATCAAGGCAGAAAGAGCTGTTCGGCAAAGCCCAGGCCCAATTGTCAACCCACAGAATCATGAACTAAAAATGTGGTTGTTTAAATCATTAAGTTTTGAGGTTGCTTGTTGCACAGCAAAGATAACTGATACACTATGTGCCTGTGGTCTTGGGACTTCAATCAGGATCTCTGTGGCTTAGCTTTGCATGAGGTGAATGGAGCTACCTGCATGTGAATGAGCCATGTTGACCTGAAAAGAGCCATATTAACAACCATCAAAGATGAGAGAGATGCCTGGCATCTACCATTTTCCCATCCAGTCTATGTTTCAGGGTTCTTGTGCCATCTAAGGAGAAAGAAGAGACAAACTCCTATGTTACTTCTGCCAAATCAGTTGATACTGGATTTTATGACCATCTTAAAATCTGGATAGTAGGGTTAAATTTAATTTTAATTATAAAAATAATAAAACTTTGGTTTGTAGCTGAATTAACTTGTTGACATTTTTAAATAATAAAATTTAAAATATTGGGGTGGAGCCAAGACGGCCAAATAGGAACAGCTCCGGTTTACAGCTCCCAGCATGAGTGACGCAGAAGATGGGTGATTTCTGCATTTCCAACTGAGGTACCAGGTTCATCTCACTGGGGAGTGCTGGACAGTCAGTGCAGGACAGTGGGTGCAGCACACCGTGAGTGAGCATCGCCTCACCCGGGAAGCACAAGGGGTCAGGGAATTCCCTTTCCTAGTCAAAAAAAGAGGTGACTGACGGCACCTGGAAAATCAGGTCACTCCCACCCTAATACTGCACTTTTCTAATGGGCTTAACAAACCGCACACCAGGAGATTATATCCCGCACCTGGCTCGGAGGGTCCTACGCCCACGGAGCCTCGCGCATTGCTAGCACAGCAGTCTGAGATCAAACTGCAAGGCAGCAGCAAGGCTGGGGGAGGGGCGCCCGCCATTGCTCATGCTTGAGTAGGTAAACAAAGCGGCCAGGAAGCTCGAACTACTTGAACAAAGCAGCCAGGAAGCCCACCACAGCTCAAGGAGGCCTGCCTGCCTCTGTAGGCTCCACCTCTGGGGCAGGGCACAGACAAACAAAAGACAGCAGTAACCTCTGCAGGCTTAAATGTCCCTGTCTGACAGCTTTCAAGACAGTAGTGATTCTCCCAGCATGCAGCTTGAGATCTGAAAGTGGGCAGACTGCCTCCTCAAGTGGTTCCCTGAACCCCGAGTAGCATAACTGGGAGGCACCCCCCAGTAGGGGCGGACTGACACCTCACACGGCCGGGTACTCCTCTGAGACAAAACTTCCAGAGGAACAATCAGACAGCAACATTTGAGATTCACCAATATCCGCTGTTCTGCAGCCACCGCTGCTGATACCCAGGCAAACAGCATCTGGAGTGGACCTCCAGTAAACTCCAACAGACCTGCAGCTGAGGGTCCTGACAGTTAGAAGGAACACTAACAAACAGAAAGGACATCTACACCAAAAACCCATCCGTACATTACCATCATCAAAGACCAAAGGTAGATAAAACCACAAAGATGGGGAAAAAACAGAGCAAAAAAACCGGAAACTATAAAAATCAGAGTGCCTCTCCTCCTCCAAAGGAACGCAGCTCCTCACCAGCAACAGAACAAAGCTGGACAGAGAATGACTTTGACAAGTTGAGAAAGGAAGGCTTCAGAAGATCAAACTACTCTGAGCTAAAGGAGGAAGTTTGAACCAATGGCAAAGAAGTTAAAAACTTTGAAAAAAAATTAGACAAATGGATAACTAGAGTAACCAATGCAGAGAAGTCCTTAAAGGACCTGATGGAGCTCAAAACCACGGCACAAGAACTACATGATGAATGCACAAGCCTCAGTAACTGATGCGCTCAACTGGAAGAAAGGGTATCAGCGATGGAAGATGAAATGAATGAAATGAAGCATGAAGAGAAGTTTAGAGAAAAAAGAATAAAAAGAAATGAACAAAGCCTCCAAGAAATACAGGACTATGTGAAAAGACCAAATCTACGTCTGATTGGTGTACCTGAAAGTGACGGGGAGAATGGAACCAAGTTGGAAAACACTCTGCAGGATATTATCCAGGAGAACTTCCCCAATCTAGCAAGGAAGGCCAACATTCAAATATAGGAAATATAGAGAATGTCACAAAGATACTCCTCGAGATGAGCAACTCCAAGACACAATTGTCAGATTCACCAAAGTTGAAATGAAGGAAAAAATGTTAAGAGCAGCCAGAGAGAAAGGTCGGGTTACCCACAAAGGGAAGCCCATCAGACTAACAGCTGATCTCTCAGCAGAAACCCTACAAGCCAGAAGAGAATGGGGGCTAATATTCAACATTCTTAAAGAAAAGAATTTTCAACCCAGAATTTCATACCCAGCCAAACTAAGCTTCATAAGTGAAGGAGAAATAAAATACAGACAAGCAAATGCTGAGAGAATTTGTCACCACCAGGCATGCCCTAAAAGAGCTCCTGAAGGAAGCACTAAACATGGAAAGGAACAACCGGTACCAGCCACTGCAAAAACATGCCAAATTGTGAAGACCATCAAGGCTAGGAAGAAACTGCATCAACTAACGAGCAAAATAACCAGCTAACATCATAATGACAGGATCAAATTCACACATAACAATACTAACCTTAAATGTAAATGGGATAAATGCTCCAATTAAAAGACACAGACTGGCAAATTGGATAAAGAGTCAAGACCCATCAGTGTGCTGTATTCAGGAAACCCATCTCACATGCAGAGACACACATAGGCTCAAAATAAAGGAATGGAGGAAGATCTAACAAGCAAATGGAAAACAAAAAAAGGCAGGGGTTGCAATCCTAGTCTCGGATAAAACAGACTTTAAACCAACAAAGATCAAAAGAGACAAAGAAGGCCATTACATAATGGTAAAAGGATCAATTCAACAGGAAAAGCTAACCATCCTAAATATATATGCACCCAATACAGGAGCACCCAGATTCATAAAGCAAGTCCTTAGTGACCTAGAGACTTACACTCCCACACAACAATAATAGGAAAATTTAACACCCCACTGTCAACATTAGATAGATCAACGAGACAGAAAGTTAACAAGGATATCCAGGAATTGAACTCAGCTCTGCACCAAGCAGACCTAATAGACATCTACAAAACTCTCCACCCCAAATCAACAGAATATACATTCTTTTCAGCAACACACCACATCTATTCCAAAATTGACCACATAGTTGGAAGTAAAGCTCTCCTCAGCAAACGTAAAAGAACAGAAATTATAACAAACTATCTCTCAGACCACAGTGCAACCAAACTAGAACTCAGGATTAAGAAACTCTCTCAAAACCACTCAACTACATGGAAACTGAACAACCTGCTCCTGAATGACTACTGGGTACATAACGAAATGAAGGCAGAAATAAAGATGTTCTTTGAAACCAATGAGAACAAAGACACAACATACCAGAATCTCTGGGACGCATTCAAAGCAGTGTGTAGAGGGAAATTTATAGCACTAAATGCCCACAAGAGAAAGCAGGAAAGATCTAAAATTGACATCCTAACATCACAATTAAAAGAACTACATAAGCAAGAGCAAATACATTCAAAAGCTAGCAGAAGGCAAGAAATAACTAAGATCAGAGCAGAACTGAAGGAAATAGAGACACAAAAAACCCTTCAAAAAATTAATGAATCCAGGAGCTGGTTTTTTGAAAGGATCAACAAAATTGATAGACCGCTAGCAAGACAAATAAAGAAGAAAAGAGAGAAGAATCAAATAGACGCAATAAAAAAATGACAAAGGGGATATCACCACCAATCCCACAAAAATACAAATTACCATCACAGAATACTACAAACACCTCTATGCAAATAAACTAGAAAATCTAGAAGAAATGGATAAATTCCTCAACACATACACCCTCCCAAGACTAAACCAGGAAGAAGTTGAATCTCTGAATAAACCAATAACAAGCTCTGAAATTGAGGCAATAATTAATAGCTTACCAACCAAAAAAAGTCCAGGACCAGATGGATTCACAACCGAATTCTACCAGAGGTACAAGAAGGAGCTGGTACCATTCCTTCTGAAACTATTCCAATCAATAGAAAAAGAGGGAATCCTCCCTAACTCGTTTTATGAGGCCAGCATCATCCTGATACCAAAGCCTGGCAGAGACACAACAAAAAAAGAGAATTTTAGACCAATATCCTTGATGAACATTGATGCAAAAATCCTCAATAAAATACTGGCAAACCGAATCCGCAGCACATCAAAAAGCTTATCCACCATGATCAAGTGGGCTTCATCCCTGGGATGTAAGGCTGGTTCAAAATACAAAAATCAATAAATGTAATCCAGCATATAAACAGAACCAAAGACAAAAACCATATGATTATCTCAATAGATGCAGAAAAGGCGTTTGACGAAATTCAACAACCCTTCATGCTAAAAACTCTCAATAAATTAGGTATTGATGGGATGTATCTCAAAATAATAAGAGCTATCTATGATAAACCCACAGCCAATATCATACTGAATGGACAAAAACTGGAAGCATTCCCTTTGAAAACCAGCACAAGACAGGGATGTCCTCTCTCACCACTCCTATTCAACATAGTGTTGGAAGTTCTGGCCAGGGCAATCAGGCAGGAGAAGGAAATAAAGGGCATTCAATTAGGAAAAGAGGAAGTCAAATTGTCCCTGTTTGCAGATGACATGACTGTGTATATAGAAAACCCCATCATCTCAGCCTAAAATCTCCTTAAGCTGATAAGCAACTTCAGCAAAGTCTCAGGATACAAAATCAATGTGCGAAACTCACAAGCATTCTTATACACCAATAACAGACAAACAGAGAGCCAAATCATGAGTGAATTCCCATTCACAATTGCTTCAAAGAAAATAAAATACCTAGGAATCCAACTTACAAGGGATGTGAAGGACCTCTTCAAGAACTACAAACCACTGCTCAATGAAATAAAAGAGGATACAAACAAATGGAAGAACATTCCATGCTCATGGATAGGAAGAATCAATATCGTGAAAATGGCCATACTGCCCAAGGTAATTTATAGATTCAATGCCATCCTCATCAAGCTACCAATGACTTTCTTCACAGAATTGGAAAAAACTACTTTAAAGTTCATATGGAACCAAAAAAGAGCCCACATTGCCAAGTCAATCCTAAGCGAAAAGAACAAAGCTGGAGGCATCAAGCTACCTGACTTCGAACTATACTACAAGGCTACAGTAACCAAAACAGCATGGTACTCGTACCAAAACAGAGATATAGATCAATGGAACAGAACAGAGACATCAGAAATAATGCCACATATCTACAACTATCTGATCTTTGACAAACCTGAGAAAAACAAGAAATGGGGAAAGGATTCCCTATTTAATAAATGGTGCTGGGAAAACTGGCTAGCCATATGGAGAAAGCTGAAACTGGATCCCTTCCTTACACCTTATACAAAAATTAATTCAAGATGGATTAAAGACTTACATGTTAGACCTAAAACCATAAAAACCCTAGAAGAAAACCTAGGCAATACCATTCAGGACATAGGCATGGGCAAGGACTTCATTGTCTAAAACACCAAAAGCAATGGCAACAAAAGCCAAAATTGACAAATGGGATCTCATTAAACTAAAGAGCTTCTGCACAGCAAAAGAAAGCACCATTGGAGTGAACAGGCAACCCACAGAATGGGCGAAAATTTTTGCAACCTACTCATCTGACAAAGGGCTAATATCCACAATCTACAAAGAACTCAAACAAATTTACAAGAAAAAACCAAACAACCCCATCAAAAAGTGGGCGAAGTATATGAACAGACACTTCTCAAAAGAAGACATTTGTGCAGCCAACAGACACATGAAAAAATGCTCATCATCACCGGCCATCAGAGAAATGCAAATCAAAACCACAATGAGATACCATCTCACACCAGTTAGAATGGCAATCATTAAAAAGTCAGGAAACAACAGGTGCTGGAGAGGATGTGGAGAAATAGGGCACTTTTACACTGTTGGTGGGACTGTAAAGTAGTTCAACCATTGTGGAAGTCAGTGTGGCGATTCCTCAGGGATCTAGAACTAGAAATACCATTTGTCCCAGCCATCCCATTATTGGGTATATACCGAAAGGATTGTAAATCATGCTGCTATAAAAATACATGCACACGTATGTTTATTGCAGCACTATTCACAATAGCAAAGACTTGGAACCAACCCAAATGTCCAACAATGATAGACTGGATTAAGAAAATGTGGCACATATACACCATGGAATACTATGCAGCCATAAAAAATGATGAGTTCATGTCCTTTGTATGGACATGGATGAAGCTGGAAACCATCATTCTCAGCAAACTATCACATGGACAAAAAACCAAACACCACATGTTCTCACTCATAGGTGAGAACTGAACAATGAGAACACATGGACACAGGAAGGGGAACATCGCACACTGGGGAGTGTTGTGGGGTGGGAGAGGGGGGAGGGATTGGATTAGGAGATATACCTAATGCTAAATGATGAGTTAATGGGTGCAGCACACCAACATGGCACATGTATACATATGTAACAAACCTGCACGTTGTGCACATGTACCCTAAAATTTAAAGTATAATAATAATGAAAAAAATTTAAAATATTTTCCAGCACCTTATTTGAAGAAGAAAGTATAATCAATTATCCTTAGATCTTATATCCTGTTTCTCAACCAGCAAAGGAGAGATAACTATCAGATTGCATATCTTTCTAAATGAGGTATTTGACTTATAATTTAATGTTTGGTAATTTTAACGATTTCTTAGTAAAAGTATGGTCAAATTATGAGACAGCAAATAAGGGTTCATGTCCAAAGTAGTGATTGTTGAAATATTATATTTTTACAAAGAACTCTGGACTGGAAGTCACATGAATTGTATATTAGTTCTGTCTCTGTTGGTAATTAGTGTGATACTATGTGAGTCATTACTCATCTTTGGGTCTTTATTTCTTTATCTGCAAATTAAGAAAGAAGAACAAAATGATATTTAGGTTCCTTGGAAGATCTTCTAGTCAATGTCTCTCATTCTACATTTATAATCAGATGATCTTTTTAAACATATTTAGGGGTACAATGTACTTTCCCAGAGAATATCAGTGATCTGATTACTCCTTCCTATAACTCTTTAAAGCAGTTACTGATAAGAGTGGACAGGCAGTTAATCAGGCACTGTTCTGCCACTGATGTTTTTTATTATTGTTACATTACCTATTTATCTATCTGGTCTCCAGAATTAGTTTGTAGTCCCCTTAAGGATGAAGATGGTGTCTTGTCTTTTTCACCCTCCTCATTTGAAATTATAATAGATAACCCTAACTATAATGAAAATAGTTGATACGCTTAAAATTTGATTATATTAATGAATTGCAATATACTCTCGAAATAGTTGTCTTTTTCCAATATTTGTAACAGCACTGGATGACTTGTGGGGCTTTAGGTAGGTTATTTCACTTTTCTGGGATCTAATTTTGTACTCAGAAAAGGGAAGAATGGAGCTACATTATCTGTAAGATCCCTTCTTATTGTATTAGTCTTTTTAAAATTCTATGGAAGGGCCACGTGCGGTGGCTCATGCCTGTGATCCTGGCACTTTGGGAGGCTGAGGAGGGAGGATCACTTGTGGCCAGGAGTTTGAGACCAGCCTGGCCAACGCAGTGAAAACCCGTTTGTAACAGAATTTGTGATTTTCAACTGGGCACATGTCCACTCCGAATAAAGATTACATTTTTCAGCCTCCTTTGTAAAAGGTATGGTCATAAGATTAAGTTCTAGGAACTGGAATGTAAGAGCTATGGTGTACACAAAGTGATGGAGAAATGCCCTTCACCTTTTTACCTTCCCACTAGCTGGAATGTGGATGTAAGAGTTGGAGCTCAAGCAGCCATTTAATGACCTTAGGAATGAAATTCGTGGATGGTGGCCTGATTTCAAGCAAAGCTACAGTGCTCCTGCTCTGATTTTAGATAGTCAGCATCAGTCCACTTTTCTTGGTTTATCTGACTCCTGACTAGATTTGTTTTCCTCTTTGCACACCTTAAATTCTCAACTAAGACACTATTAACAGGACAAAATTAAGTTCCCCCCAATGTTTTTTAAAAACTCCAGCTTTAAACTAAACTTTCATGGGTTCTTCCACAAATAAAAGACATACTAAAAAATCTGAAGATATATATAATTTTAGTGAAATGTTGAGAAGGGATAAACTTCTCAAAGAACAGTAATTTTGCAAGATAAATATTTATAATGTTTAAATATGTTCTATATCAGACTGAATTCTGAGAATTTCAGAAAGTGATGACAGTACAAAAAACATAGGAAGTTGTTCTGAAGAAAGGCAGGCTCTAAGTAGCTAAGCAAATATTATTAAATGCCAAACAATTCTATACATTTAAATGTCAGGATTATTTTGTTGGCATTTCTGTTGAAAACAATTTTTAAAGAGATGTATCTTTAGATACATCTTAATTTTGAAAATTGCAGAATTCATGCTTCTAATAAGTTGCTACTCTGATACGTATTGGTATTGGATTTCCTTTTAACTTTCCATTTGGTTATTAGCTAATTTACAAGAAACTTCTCTAAGCATCACACTACTCTCAACTATGAGGTTTATGTTTTTAAATGTATGCCTTTTCTTTTTTTTTTTTTTTTTTCAGATGGGAGTGTCTCACTATGTTGCCTAGGCTGGCCTCGAATTTCTAGGTTCAAATGATCCTCCCGACTCAGCCTTTAGGGTAACTATAACTGCAGGCACACTCCACCACACCTGGCTTAAATGTATTTTCTGAATAGTTATAAAAACTACTTACCTAGGTGATATTGCATTACATTCTCACTAATTTCAAGATTAGAAGACAGGTTATAGAGTTGTTAAATAATACAATCAACTAAAATTATTGGAAATATTGAATATGGTAGGTTCCCAATATTAGACTTGCATTATTGAGTCCATATCGTGACATTTTTGAGGTTTGCACCTTTGAAAAAGTGTTACACATAGATTCTTTCAAGACAATGTTTCTCAAATTATGGCAAGGGAACCACTTGCATCAGAATTGCTGGAGTGTTTATTTAAAATGCTAATTTCCAGACCTCTCAAAAGATCTAGTGAATCAATCTCTACCTGTGGCTTAAAAATTTTAACTTTAACCTCCGTCTCAACAGATTTTCAAGTACATTTAAGTTTCAGAACCTCTGTTCTACTGCTGCAATGAAGTTTAAAGCTGATTCAAGTTATTCCTTCCATACCTCCATGCCAATGTCACACTCATTCCTTTTTCACTCTGCCTCCGTTATAATTTTGACTTCATGCCAAGACAGGGCTCATTTGCTGGATGAACAAGGTTTACTTTTAAGAAGAGAGGGCTGTCTCTAGATAGTTACAGAGGACATGGATAGTCATACCTATCAGTCAGCTGACAGGAAAAGGATAAGTCTAACAAAAGTACAGTTCCTAGATTTTAAAACCATTTTTTGAACTAATCTGGGAGGAGTATAGTTGTAATATAAGGAATGACTTTGTGTTAAATAAAGGATAGGATAACTTAATAGAGGTCTCCCATCTCATTCTGTGACGGTGCTTTTGGGTTCCGGTGATGAATGTGTTCATTTTATGTGGCTTGCTCTGGGTAAATAACCCAGTGCCCTATCAGCTCTGCAGCCTGCGGCCAGCGGCTGTGTGTGCGCGCTAATGACTGCGGAAGGTGCCTGGGGGAGGGCCTGGGGAGGGGCTAGCCAGCGCTATCGCGCCCCCGGCACTTCCTAAGAGACTCAGCCCTTTCTCTGCAGCCGCCGCTTGAAGATTCCACGCTTTCCCTCCAGAGGAAAGAAGCCCTCCATCTAAATCAGCTGTCTTCTCCACATCCCTCCTTTTTCTTTCCGCCAGACGCCACCCCTACCCCTTCTATTGTGTTCTGCCTTTTCATTTTAGCCCCGCTTCCTACGTAGAGCCCTAACCTCCTTTGTAGCGAGGGCACTTGAGAATTTCCGAGCCTCGAGTTGTAATGGAGCTGTATGGAAAGGTAAGCAGGCGAAAGGAGTTCCTTGGGGTGCTTAGCCAGAAATCTCGCTTTCACGCACTTCGGTGTGCGGGTTGTGTGTGTGACTATGTACGCGCGCGACTTCTCAATGCAATTATGCGGATAAACCACTTTCCTTATGTGTGAACCATTAATCGTCTTTCTCCCCGACGTTTGCTGAATGAAATTGTAAAACTGCCCCACTCTGCCTAAGGAAACGTAGAAACTTTCCCGATTCGGATGGGGAGGGGGTAGGGCGGAGAGTCCCAGAGACCAGCTCTGGCTTCGTTTGCATTGGAAATTAGCACAAGGTAGTGTCGTTTCCTAATCAGAAAATCACAGTCCACTCCCGAAGGCGATAGTTAGCAAAGAAAAATCTCCAGCTGAGATAAGCTGGGGTCACATTCGCCTGCCCCTAGCGAGGAAAAGAGCAGGGGAGACTGGGAGAGGTAACCGAGGAGCGTTTCGAAAGGAGTACGGAGGCTCCGCGGCCGAGCCCAACTGGCGGATCCAGCCTGTTTAAGGGTTCGCTTGCTTGCCGGGAGTTGTAGTTCACCGCTCGACGGTTTGCCGGGAACACCCGGAGGGCGAGACTACAGCTCCCAGGAGCGCACGGGGCTCCCCGGCAGTACGCGTGTGCGGCGCCAGGAGAGGACAGCTCCAGTGCTGATGTTGGAGCCGGTTAGCGAACCCCAAGAGTGCAGAGTGTGGAGCGTGGAGCGCGCGGACTGTGCACGCTTGACCGGAAGCCCAGACCAGTGCGGTCCTAGCCAGAGAGAAAGGACATTTGCCAACAATGAGACACGAAGCGCCCATGCAGGTGGGTCCATAAAGAAAGAGTGGCCTCGGGAGGAATTGAAAGAGATGCTTTTCCCCTTGCTCCGCGCACAAACAGTTCAACGTAAGGAAAGGTCTAGGCGGTCACCCGCGGAGATGCGGCTCTGTGACATGACCCTGGGAACAGAGTTGGGTTTCTTTACACTCTGTGTGGCTGTGATTGGGGCTGTCTTGATGAGGGATCGGGCTATTCGCAATCTTTCTAGGCTCTGTAATGAGGATAAGAGTGTCTGTCTAAAATGAAAACCCAAGCAAACAAAAGTCAGAGGAGCATGCAATCTCGTGTTGGCATTGATCTCCTCTCTTGGCATCCGGGGTTTGAGATCTCGGTGAAAACTCACAGATTTAAGGCAGATAGATCAGATTCGGGGTGGAAGGCTCCTCACTGGATTTGGCATAGAGCGAATTCCGCTTGGTTAAGGGCGCATTAAATAAAGAGAAGCCAATGTTAGGCTCCTCAAAGTCCCCTTTCTTCAGTTAGGCTCCCAGTATCAGCAAAAAATAGCAAACAGATCGGGGCTTGGCATATCCCTGAGCTATGCCAGCATCACTGTCCACACAACTGGTTTACTCTGTTTTGGAGACAGCCCCCTCTGAGCTTTCCTGTGTTATGTGCCCATTTGTTCTCCGATTCCCCATTTCAATCACATTCTTAGGTTTGTTTCCTTTGCGAAATGCTAAGGATTCCGGTGCAGAAGTACCTCTGCCTAAGCATCTTGCTTAAGTTTTGTTTTTAAGTAAAGATGAGTGATAATTCTTGTCTCTATGTACTACCAGTTAACGTTAAACATCAGCTTGTGTTTATTAATCAAGCAGTGATCCTACTGTGTAACAGAAAGGCATTTTATGAGTGGGGTTGAGAGGAGAATAGAAAACATTATTTGGAATGTGCTTTCTCTCCTGAGAACCCACCTCTGCTGCCAAACCCAACAGTATAAATATTTGACATTAATTCGGACTTCAGCGTTTTCCAACTGGTTTCTTCATGAATCAAGGACTTTAAACATATACTTCGATTTACTTTTAATTTATTTTATGGGTTATGTATATTAAGAAACCCTTACTGGACTGTTAGATGAAAAATCTATAGAATTTAATTGTTTGTTGGGGGATTATATAAGGGAAGTCCTCAAATTACCTATGAGTTATTGAAAATTTGATTTGTTCCAGGGAACAGTGGCCCCTTTGTGTGTCTTCTAATACCTCTATGTGTGACTTAGCTTTTCATTATAGACCTGATGTGAAAAGAATCTGAACAGACAATAAAGGTACAGGCTGTTGCAATCAAGATATATTGGTTTATGATAATTTTCTATTACTGGAGATACTACCAGGAGACAACTGGCTAAATTAATCATATTTAATTATAAGTAAACATTAATTGTAGACTTTAAAAGTAGATCATTATACTTCACTATGTATATGTATATTAAAACATGTACATCTTAAGTTTACACAATAAAAAAGATTTCCAAGAATTTTTGAAAAATAAAGTAGATTGTTAATATTTAAAGTAAACTATATATGCACTGGTACTTTTCAATCAAAATAAATTACGAAAAATTTAACCACACTGTATATCAATTTTGCTTTCTTACAAGAGTTGCTTAGAATGTTCAGAAAGGTCATTAAAATATTACAGAACTGTATTAGTGTTTCAGGAAACAGTTAAAATTATTTTTTGTGTTCACCAACTATGTAGTAGGCACTGTGATTTTCTATTTTAGTCAAAACTTTAATGAAGAACTAAAATAAAAATAAGGTAAAATGAAATTAATTTGCTTGTGGATGGAGTTATTGTCATATTTATAATGTATTTTTAGTCATTGGACTAAGTTTTTGAAATTTAAAATTTCCAAATGCTGTCATGAGTAATGTACATTTTAGGAAATCAAAGACTTTTTTAGCATATTTAATTAAAGCACATACATTAATTCAATTTAACTAATAAACTGTTGTTATGGTGACCCCATCTCCATTATTATCAATTTTCAAAAATATGTAATAAAAAATAGGATAAAAACTATAAGCTTACTCTGAATATTTTAAAGTGACAAGTAATGTTTCAGCACCGATATTTCTGAATTGTAATCACATTTCATGTGACTTTGATATATGACAATGCAACAAGATAAATAATTGACTTTTTTTTCATTTAAAGACTGAACCACATCATCATTTTAAATATATGCCCCAAATATTTTTTTACTTAGGTTGTAGAAGATGACTCACAAGCAAAACCTCATTTTATGGTTTCATAAAATAAGAGATTTCTTCTCTGCTTTTAAAAAATATTTAGTTCATTTGTCGATGTGAAAGAAAATGAGCTTTTTAATGTATTTGCTTATTTCCCAATTTACTTCTTGTATTTTCTTAAATCAAAGAAGCCTTTAAAAATCATGTAAGGTCTTTTAAAAAGCATTTGATGTATCTATATAAATAAGTTGGTGTTCTGTTCAAGGTAGTTATCTTTGATATGTGCATATTTTATGAAGAGTATTTCTTTCTGAATTGAGGGAAAATGAGGGATAATTTTTTTTGTAGTAACTACTAAAATAATATACAATGATAATCTCTGACATCTTTATTTCCTTTCTAACCTAAATAACCAGGAATAGCATTTGGTAAGTGTCCCAAGTGATAGGCTTAGAATTCTAATACAGGAGATGGTCATTTGTGTCTTCTCATTCAGTGTATACATCAATCCTGAGGGCCAAATGAGAAGAGAAATAACAGTTCTCATGACTTGAGGACAAGACTCTGGTTAACAAATTGTCATTTGATTCAGGAGCCACATTGAACAAATTCTAGTTTATCTAGTGCCTTGCCTGTGCCAAGCAGGCACTTAGATTTCGTTATATTTGTGTGTATGTATAAAACAATTTTTATATGTATATCTACTATATAACAATCATACGTGTCTATGGATATATTTTACAAAAGTATTTACAAATATGTTTAAAAATCCTAGCGGTCACTATTACCCTAATTATAGGCATGATCACTTGAACTTATTAAGACTAAATAACTTTCCTACTAGGATAGAGTAAAATTTCTGCCAGATCTCCCTGTCTGGAAAACCCATGTTCTTTCCTCTGTTACTTTTGATTCCCCAAGAAGACATAAATTGGTGGTGTAAAGAATGAGACAACTATTGATACAATTTGAGTCACTCATTTGGTTCAGAAGAAAGAAAAATTGGCCCTGTCTTCTTCTTATAAAATAAACTTGCATAAACTAAACAGAATATTTGAAAAGGGCCAATGTTTTAAAAATGGTTTGCTTCTATCTATTATAATTTCTGGCAGGTTCACGTACTCTCTTACAGGACCAAAGTGGAATTCATTGTCTCTGACTAAATGCTTACTTTTCCGTTTTGTTATCCACAAGCTTTTGGGGTCACTTCATAAATGCAGTCTTCTGACTATTGAGGAAAATTCAAAGAAATATATCTACCCAAAACATGGAGCAGAGTGCCAAAAAAAATGTTTGGCTAAAGATGAGGAGGATTGAAGAAGGACTATAGATGTAGGC
This sequence comes from Pongo pygmaeus, assembly GCF_028885625.2. Taxonomy (NCBI): domain Eukaryota; kingdom Metazoa; phylum Chordata; class Mammalia; order Primates; family Hominidae; genus Pongo; species Pongo pygmaeus. Next base: position 63,886,187 of record NC_072377.2, read on the forward strand.
TGAAGATGAAGTGGAGCTAAAAACCATCAGTTATATATTAAAGTTAGCCATGCTATACACAACACCAAATTACAAAGAATTAAAGTCTAAATATCACTGTTTTATTTGGCTATGGAAAGTACATGGCATTTTTGCACTTCATTATTGTTGAATTCCTAACCATATCCATCCTCAGTGATCATCCCTCTATCTTTCTGAGAAATGGACATGTAGTCCTCATCCTTTACAGAAACAGAAAATCCCTAATTGACTTTAGAGAAATGAGAAATTCTTCCTTACTCCATTTGGGCTAATTGCTCAAGTATCCACTTTTCTTCTGTAAAAGGAAGTGGAGGATAGCTAGAAAACTTAACCTATAGCAAAAATTCACTTTTGTGGTATAAGAATGCTTTTCCATTGAAACTGCAAAATTATCATAATTTTCTGCTACCATTCTAAGCTTATACTGGAATTTGCAAGTCCTTTCTTCACCATCAGATTCCAGGAAGGAAATATATGTTTATGCTGAGGAATAGGTTTTCTTGAAACTACTCTTGCCCACTCAACTCACTAAATACAAGCAGCTGGGCCACCTCAAAAAAATGTTCTTATATAGATTAAAGGTTTTCCAACCATTTTTCCCTTTTTTAAATTAATGTGGCTCAGAGGTTCTGTGGGAATCATCTTAGTAGGTCAGTCTATTACCAAGGATACTACAGCCTGTGAAGATTAAATCTTTGAGAGTTATTCAGAATAACATAGATCTTTAGCATTTTTCGTTCATTAGTTTATAGGTTTTTAGATAATGTTTATATACATTGAAATGCACAAATCTTAAGTGAACAATTTGATGAATTTTGACAAATGTATAAATCTGTGTAACACACACCACTATAAAGATATAGAACATTTCTAATCATCCCTGAGCGTTCCTTCATGGTTTTTCCTAATTAATTTACCTATGCAGTAAACTTTTTTAGGTGAGACTTGAACTTGAGATCTCTGGGTTCTCCTGCACAGACTAACCAATCACGGCTTAGCTGTGGGATCTTCCTGTGTCTCCTTTCTCCCTGGGAAGGTTCAAAAGTCACTCAGCCCTGCAGAGTGACTTAACCATAAAAGAGTTTGATTTGTTCTAGAACTTTATACAGTTCTGTAGAACATGCAGTATGAACATACTGTGGAACAAAAAAATATGTTCTTGTTTGAGTCTGGCTTATTTCGTTCAGCATAATGTGTATGAGATTCATCCATGTTGTTGCATGTTTCAATAATTCATTCCATTTTATTGCTGAATATTATACTTTTAAAATCAATTTACTATACTTTTAAAATTCATTATCCTGTTTATGAACTTGGAGGTAATTTCTAGTTTGGGGATACTAAGAATAAGGCTATAAATGTTTTTTCTATTGTTCTTTTTTATGATAATATCTTTTCACTTCTCTTGGGTAAATACCTAAAACTAAAATTGCTGGGATAAATGGTAAGTATATATTAAGCTTTATAAGAAACAATAAAATCTTTTGCCAAAGTGGGAGGACCCGAGAGTTTTAGTGGCTCCACATCTTCAACCACGTGTAATGTCAATGGTCTTTTTAGTTTTGGCCACTTGGTAATGAGTGTTTTCTGGTATCTCATTATGATTTAAATTTGAATTTTCCTAATGATGAATGGTTTGTAGTATATTTTTATGTGCTTGTTGGCCACTTGTATATCTTCCCTTGTGAATCATGGGTTTTAACCTTTTATCCATCTGGGGGGGTTGTTTTTATTGTTTAGTTGCAAGAGATTTTTCATCTTCAGTTTAGTCTTTTGTCAAGTCAGGTAGATATATAAATAAAAGTTTCTCCCATTTGGCGGCTTGTATATTCACATTCTAAATAGTACCTTTTGGTTAGGATTTTTTTGAATTTTGATGAAATTTAGGTTAATTAATTATACCTGGGGTCTGTATCCAGACTCTGATCTGTTTGTCCTGACTCTGTGTCCAGAGGCCTTGCTATATTTATTTCTAGTTTTCTTTAAGATTTCATAAGAATTTCAACATAAACTATCATATTATTTGCAAATAGAGATAGTTTATTTCTTCCTTCCCAAAGACTCTCTTTTTTTCCCCATATCTTATTGAATAGAATAGAACAACCAGTATGATGTTGAATAGACGTGATGACAGCGGACATCCTTATCTTGTTCCCCATTTTAGGAGGGAAGGCCTTCCGTTTTTTATCATTAAGTGTGAAATTAGCTATAGGGTTTTGTTACTATGTTTTTTTGTGTTGGTATAGATATTATTTATTATACTGAACAAATTTGATTTCTCGTTTGATGAGAAAATTTGTTTTTAACATAAATGGGTGTTGAATATTGTCAAATGCTTGTTCTACATCTATTGATGTGATTGTGTGGTTTATCTACTTTATTTTGTTGGATTTCATGGATTGATTTTTTAGCTAATCTGGCATTCCTTAGATAAACCCTATTGGTCATGATATATTGTCCTTTCTATATATAGCTGGATTAAGCTTGATTGTATTTTGTTAAGTATTTTTTTGCATTAGTCGTGATGGATATTGGGCTGTGATTTTCTCTTAATGCCTTCATGAAGTTATAGTATTGGAATTATGCTTATAAAACAAGCTGAGAAGTACTCTTTGCCCCTCAGTTTTCTTTTTTTTTTTTTTTTTTTTGGATGTTAAGAAACATTTATTCTTTATTTTTTTATTTTATTTTTTTTTTATTATTATTATTATACTTTAGGTTTTATGGTACATGTGCGCAATGTGCAGGTAAGTTACATATGTATACATGTGCCATGCTGGTGCGCTGCACCCACCAACTCATCATCTAGCATTAGGTATATCTTCCAATGCTATCCCTCCCCCCTCCCCCCACCCCACAACAGCCCCTCAGTTTTCTGAATAATTTTGTTGCATAAGATTAGCATAGTTTGGTTTGTTAAATGTCTACTAGAGTTCACTAGTGAAGCCAGCGGAGCCTGGAGTTTTCTTTCTGAAAATTTTAAATAAGAGTTTTAATTTTTAAAGATTTCATTGATATACTAATATCTCTATTATCTATCTATCTATCTCCCTTTAGTACATTGTATTAGGCAGAATAGCATCCCTCCCAAAATTCTCCATGGCCTAACCCTGTAACATGTGAATAGGTTACATTTCGTAACAGAATGGACTCTGCAGGTATAATTAATATTATAAACTTTCAAATAGGGAGATTAACCTGCATTATCAGGTTGGTCCAATCTAATTACAAGACCTCTTAAAAGTAGAGAACTTTCATTGAAGTCAGAGTGATGTGGCAGAAGTCAGTTTCAAAACATGAAAAGAATTGTTGGGGTGAAGATGAAGAAGGCTGTGTGTCAAGGAAGCAGGGACCTCAGTCCTACAACCACCAGCAACTGGATTATGCTGACTATCTGAATGAGTTTGGAAGTGGAATCTTTCCTAGACTGTCCAGATCAAAACCCAGTCCAGTCAACACACTGATTTAGCTGGGTGGACCTGAGCAAAGTGAGCAGAGGACCTAGCTGAGATATCTGGCTCAGAAAATGATAAGTGGGTGTGGTTTTAAATATCCATTATAACTGCAATAGAAAACTAAATATGCATATAAAAATTTTTCTATTTCATTGTGAGTCAGTTTTGGTAAATTGTGTTTTTCACTTCATTCTTCCAATTTATTAACACAAAATTGTTAAAACTATTTTTATTACCTTTTAAATATCTCTAGGATCTGTAATGATATCCCCTTTCTTTCCTATTACTGATCATCTGAGTTTTCTCCGTCTCTCTCATGCCAGTCTTACTAAATGTTTATATCAGTATTAATGTCAACTTTTACCTTTGTTAATTTTATTTAGTTTGTATTTTATTGATTTTAGCTGTTGTTTTAAAAACTATATTTGTGTTTCTTATACTTACTTAGTAGAACCTTTTCTTTATTTAGATTATTAAGGTATAGATTTGGTTCACTTATTTATTTATTTGTTTATTTATTTATTTTGAAGGCAGAGTCTCACTCTGTTGCCCAGGCTGGAGTGTAGTGGCTGGATCTCAGCTCACCGCAATCTCTACTTCCCGGGTTCGAGCGATTCTCCTGCCTCAGCCTCCTGAGTAGCTGGGAACACAGGCGCCCACCACCACACCCGCTAATTTTTTTTTTTTTTAACAATTTTTTTTTTAAATTATACTTTAGGTTTTATGGTACATGTGCGCAATGTGCAGGTTAGTTACATATGTATACATGTGCCATGCTGGTGCGCTGCACCCACTAACTCGTCATCTAGCATTAGGTATATCTCCCAATGCTATCCCTCCCCCCTCCCCCCACCCCACAACAGTCCCCGAAGTGTGATGTTCCCCTTCCTGTGTCCATGTGTTCTCATTGTTCAATTCCCACCTATGAGTGAGAATATGCAGTGTTTGGTTTTTTGTTCTTGCGATAGTTTACTGAGAATGGTGATTTCCAATTTCATCCATGTCCCTACAAAGGACATGAACTCATCATTTTTGATGGCTGCATAGTATTCCATGGTGTATATATGTGCCACATTTTCTTAATCCAGTCTATCATTGTTGGACATTTGGGTTGGTTCCAAGTCTTTGCTATTGTGAATAATGCCACAATAAACATACGTGTGCATGTGTCTTTATAGCAGCATGATTTATAGTCCTTTGGGTATATACCCAGTAATGGGATGGCTGGGTCGAATGGAATTTCTAGTTCTAGATCCCTGAGGAATCGCCACACTGACTTCCACAATGGTTGAACTACTTTACAGTCCCACCAACAATGTAAAAGTGTTCCTATTTCTCCACATCCTCTCCAGCACCTGTTGTTTCCTGACTTTTTAATGATTGCCATTCTAACTGGTGTGAGATGGTATCTCATTGTGGTTTTGATTTGCATTTCTCTGATGGCCAGTGATGGTGAGCATTTTTTCACGTGTTTTTTGGCTGCATAAATGTCTTCTTTTGAGAAGTGTCTGTTCATGTCCTTTGCCCACTTTTTGATGGGGTTGTTTGTTTTTTTCTTGTAAATTTGTTTGAGTTCATTGTAGATTCTGGATATTAGCCCTTTGTCAGATGAGTAGGTTGGGAAAATTTTCTCCCATTTTGTAGGTTGCCTGTTCACTCTGATGGTAGTTTCCTTTGCTGTGCAGAAGCTCTTTAGTTTAATGAGATCCCATTTGTCAATTTTGGCTTTTGTTGCCATTGCTTTTGGTGTTTTAGACATGAAGTCCTTGCCCATGCCTATGTCCTGAATGGTAATGCCTAGGTTTTCTTCTAGGGTTTTTATGGTTTTAGGTCTAACATGTAAGTCTTTAATCCATCTTGAATTGATTTTTGTATAAGGTGTAAGGAAGGGATCCAGTTTCAGCTTTCTCCATATGGCTAGCCAGTTTTCCCAGCACCATTTATTAAATAGGGAATCCTTTCCCCATTTCTTGTTTTTCTCAGGTTTGTCAAAGATCAGATAGTTGTAGATATGTGGCGTTATTTCTGAGTGCTCTGTTCTGTTCCATTGATCTATATCTCTGTTTTGGTACCAGTACCATGCTGTTTTGGTTACTGTAGCCTTGTAGTATAGTTTGAAGTCAGGTAGCATGATGCCTCCACCTTTGTTCTTTTGGCTTAGGATTGACTTGGTGATGCAGGCTCTTTTTTGGTTCCATATGAACTTTAAAGTAGTTTTTTCCAATTCTGAGAAGAAAGTCATTGGTAGCTTGATGGGGATGGCATTGAATCTGTAAATTACCTTGGGCAGTATGGCCATTTTCACGATATTGATTCTTCCTACCCATGAGCATGGAATGTTCTTCCATTTGTTTGTATCCTCTTTTATTTCCTTGAGCAGTGGTTTGTAGTTCTCCTTGAAGAGGTCCTTCACATCCCTTGTAAGTTGGATTCCTAGGTATTTTATTCTCTTTGAAGCAATTGTGAATGGGAGTTCACTCATGATTTGGCTCTCTGTTTGTCTGTTATTGGTGTATAAGAATGCTTGTGATTTTTGTACGTTGATTTTGTATCCTGAGACTTTGCTGAAGTTGCTTATCAGCTTAAGGAGATTTTGGGCTGAGACAATGGGGTTTTCTAGATATATAATCATGTCATCTGCAAACAGGGACAATTTGACTTCCTCTTTTCCTAATTGAATACCCTTTATTTCCTTCTCCTGCCTAATTGCCCTGGCCAGAACTTCCAACACTATGTTGAATAGAAGTGGTGAGAGAGGGCATCCCTGTCTTGTGCCAGTTTTCAAAGGGAATGCTTCTCAGTTTTTGCCCATTCGGTATGATATTGGCTGTGGGTTTGTCATAGATAGGTCTTATTATTTTGAGATACGTCCCATCAATACCTAATTTATTGAGAGTTTTTAGCATGAAGGGTTGTTGAATTTTGTCAAAGGCCTTTTCTGGATCTATTGAGATAATCATGTGGTTTTTGTCTTTGGTTCTGTTTATATGCTGGATTACATTTATTGATTTGCGTATATTGAACCAGCCTTGCATCCCAGGGATGAAGCCCACTTGATCATGGTGGATAAGCTTTTTGATGTGCTGCTGGATTCGGTTTGCCAGTATTTTATTGAGGATTTTTGCATCAATGTTCATCAAGGATATTGGTCTAAAATTCTCTTTTTTTGTTGTGTCTCTGCCCGGCTTTGGTATCAGGATGATGCTGGCCTCATAAAATGAGTTAGGGAGGATTCCCTCTTTTTCTTTTTATTTGGAATAGTTTCAGAAGGAATGGTACCAGTTCCTCCTTGTACCTCTGGTAGAATTCGGCCGTGAACCCATCTGGTCCTGGACTCTTTTTGGTTGGTAAGCTATTGATTATTGCCACAATTTCAGCTCCTGTTATTGGTCTATTCAGAGATTCAACTTCTTCCTGGTTTAGTCTTGGGAGGGTGTATGTGTTGAGGAATTTATCCATTTCTTCTAGATTTTCTAGTTTATTTGTGTAGAGGTGTTTGTAGTATTCTCTGATGGTAGTTTGTATTTCTGTGGGATCAGTGGTGATATCCCCTTTATCATTTTTTATTGCATCTATTTGATTCTTCTCTCTTTTTTTCTTTATTAATCTTGCTAGCGGTCTATCAATTTTGTTGATCCTTTCAAAAAACCAGCTCCTGGATTCATTAATTTTTTGAAGGGTTTTTTGTGTCTCTATTTCCTTCAGTTCTGCTCTGATTTTAGTTATTTCTTGCCTTCTGCTAGCTTTTGAATGTGTTTGCTCTTGCTTTTCTAGTCCTTTTAATTGTGATGTTAGGGTATCAATTTTGGATCTTTCCTGCTTTCTCTTATGGGCATTTAGTGCTATAAATTTCCCTCTACACACTGCTTTGAATGCGTCCCAGAGATTCTGGTATGTTGTGTCTTTGTTCTCGTTGGTTTCAAAGAACATCTTTATTTCTGCCTTCATTTCGTTATGTACCCAGTAGTCATTCAGGAGCAGGTTGTTCAGTTTCCATGTAGTTGAGCGGTTTTGAGTGAGATTCTTAATCCTGAGTTCTAGCTTGACTGCACTGTGATCTGAGAGATAGTTTGTTATAATTTCTGTTCTTTTACATTTACTGAGGAGAGCTTTACTTCCAACTATGTGGTCAATTTTGGAATAGGTGTGGTGTGGTGCTGAAAAAAATGTATATTCTGTTGATTTGGGGTGGAGAGTTTTGTAGATGTCTATTAGGTCCACTTGGTGCAGAGCTGAGTTCAATTCCTGGGTATCCTTGTTGACTTTCTGTCTCGTTGAACTGTCTAATGTTGACAGTGGGGTGTTAAAGTCTCCCATTATTAATGTGTGGGAGTCTAAGTCTCTTTGTAGGTCACTCAGGACTTGCTTTATGAATCTGGGTGCTCCTGTATTGGGTGCATATATATTTAGGATAGTTGGCTCTTCTTGTTGAATTAATCCCTTTACCATTATGTAATGGCCTTCTTTGTCTCTTTTGATCTTTGTTGGTTTAAAGTCCGTTTTATCAGAGACTAGGATTGCAACCCCTGCCTTTTTTTGTTTTCCATTTGCTTGGTAGATCTTCCTCCATCCTTTTATTTTGAGCCTATGTGTGTCTCTGCACGTGAGATGGGTTTCCTGAATACAGCACACTGATGGGTCTTGACTCTTTATCTAATTTACCAGTCTGTGTCTTTTAATTGGAGCATTTAGTCCATTTACATTTAAAGTTAATATTGTTATGTGTGAATTTGATCCTGTCATTATGATGTTAGCTGGTTATTTTGCTCATTAGTTGATGCAGTCTCTTCCTAGTCTCGATGGTCTTTACATTTTGGCATGATTTTGCAGTGGCTTGTACCGGTTGTGCCTTTCCATGTTTAGCACTTCCTTCAGGAGCTCTTTTAGGGCAGGCCTGGTGGTGACAAAATCTCTCAGCATTTGCTTGTCCATAAAGTATTTCATTTCTCCTTCACTTATGAAGCTTAGTTTGGCTGGATATGAAATTCTGGGTTGAAAATTCTTTTCTTTAAGAATGTTGAATATTGGCCCCCACTCTCTTCTGGCTTGTAGGGTTTCTGCCGAGAGATCCGCTGTTAGTCTGATGGGCTTCCTTTTGAGGGTAACCCGACCTTTATCTCTGGCTGCCCTTAACATTTTTTCCTTCATTTCAACCTTGGTGAATCTGACAATTATGTGTCTTGGAGTTGCTCTTCTCGAGGAGTATCTTTGTGGCGTTCTCTGTATTTCCTGAATCTGAATGTTGGCCTGCCTTGCTAGATTGGGGAAGCTCTCCTGGATAATATCCTGCAGAGTGTTTTCCAACTTGTTTCCATTCTCCCCGTCACGTTCAGGTACACCAATCAGACGTAGATTTGGTCTTTTCATATAGTCCCACATTTCTTGGAGGCTTTGTTCATTTCTTTTTATTCTTTTTTCTCTAAACTTCCCTTCTCGCTTCATTTCATTCATTTCATCTTCCATGGCTGATACCCTTTCTTCCATTTGATCGCATTGGCTCCTTAGGCTTCTGCATTCTTCACGTAGTTCTCGAGCCTTGGTTTTCAGCTCCATCAGCTCCTTTTAGCACTTCTGTGTATTGGTTATTCTAGTTATACATTCTTCTAAATTTTTTTCAAAGTTTTCAACCTCTTTGCCTTTGGTTTGAATATCCTCCCATAGTTCGGAGTAATTTGATCGTCTGAAGCCTTCCTCTCTCAGCTCGTCAAAGTTATTCTCCGTTCAGCTTTGTTCCGTTGCTGGTGAGGAACTGTGTTCCTTTGGAGGAGGAGAGGCACTCTGCTTTTTAGAGTTTCCAGTTTTTCTGCTCTGTTTTTTCCCCATCTTTGTGGTTTTATCTACTTTTGGTCTTTGATGATGGTGATGTATAGATGGGTTTTTGGTGTGGATGTCCTTTCTGTTAGTTTTCTTTCTAACAGACAGGACCCTCAGCTGCAGGTCTGTTGGAGTACCTGGCCGGCCGTGTGAGGTGTCAGTCTGCCCCTGCTGGGGGCACACCCACTAATTTTTGCATTTTTACTAGAGACATAGGGTTTCACCATGTTGGCCAAGCTGGTCTTGAACTCCTGGCCTCAAGTGATCCACCCACTTCAGCCTCCCAAAGTGCTGGGATTACAGGTGTGAGCCACCGCACCTGGCAGGTCACTGATTTTAAATATTTCTTTTCTTCTAATAAAGATAAGCCCTAGAAATCATAAATTTCCCTCTAAGTACTGCTTAAGCTGACAAGCACAAATTTCTGAATGTAGTATTTACATTATATTTTATTTCAAACTCTTTGTCACTTATGATGTTTTTGTTTAATCCAGGGGTTTAAAAGTATATTTAATTTCCAAATACTTGAGTAGTTTTACAGATATTTTATTGATAATGATGACCAGTTAAATTCTATTGCTACTATGGAAGATATTCTTTAAGATTTTAATTTTCTAAAATTGTTGACTTGTTTTTAGTTCAGCATTGGTCTGACTTTATAAACATTCCATGTGTGCTTGTGTGTGCTGTAGTTGTGCAGTGTAGTAGTCTCTAAATATCATTGGAGTTATGGCATTGTGTGGTGTTGCTAAGACCTTTTACATCCTTATCGATTTTTGGTCTATTTATACTATCAATTACTGTTAAAGAGGTTTTCAAATCTCCAGTTATTATTGTCAATTTGCCTACTTATCCTTTTAGTTCTTTTGACTTTTTTCATATATTTTGAGACTCTGTTATTAGGTATACACACATATTTTTAAATGTGTCTGCCTGAGTAATTTTTCCTTTTATATCATGAAATGTCCCACTTTATCTCCAGCAATACTCCTTGTCTTAAAGTCTATCTTGTCTGATATTAATAGAGAATGCAGACACTCTTGCTTTCTTAATAGTATTTTCATGGTATATATATATATATATAATTTTATTTATTTTCAACTTATATGTGTCTTTATATTTAAAGTGTGAATCTTGTGGTCAGTATAGAGTTGGGCTTTTCATTTTTTTCTAGTTTGAAAAATCACTGCCTTTTTCTTGGTCCATTTTCATATATTGCAATTATCAGTATGATTGAATTTAAGTCTACCATTTTGTTTTTTTAAATTTATTCTGTTTCTTTTTCTTTCTCTGTTTTGTTTTTATATTCTTTTTGTCTTAATTACATATTTTTAGGTATTTCAATTCTTGTATTGGCTTTTCTTTTCTTTTTCTATTTTTTTTTTCTCGAGATGGATTTTTGCACTTGTTGCCCAGGCTGGAGTGCAGTGGCACGATCTCGGCTCACTGCAACCTCTGCCTCCCGGGTTCAAGCGATTCTCCTGCCTCAGCTTTCTGAGTAGCTGAAATTACAGGCACGTGCAACCACACCCAGCTAATTTTTGTATTTTTAGTAGAGACAGGGTTTCACCATGTTGGCCAGGCCGATCTCGAACTCCTGACCTCAGGTCATCCACCTGCCTCGGCCTCCTAAAGTGCTGGGATTACAGGTGTGAGCCACTGCACCCAGCCCTCTATGTTGGCTTTTCAACTGTATATCTTTGTATATGTTTGGTGTTTATCCTATGGATTACAATATGCATATTTAACTTATTATATAGTCTGCTTAGGGTTAATATTGTATTACTTCTCATAAAATATAGTAATTTTGCTATGATATAATTTCATTTACCTCATTCTTTGTGAAATTGTTGTCATATGTTACATCTATATTTGTTATAAATCCCCAATAAAGTTTTATAATTTTAGCTTTCAACAGCAATCTGTATTTTTTTAATTAAGAGAAGAAAAAAATGTATATTTATTTATGTTTGGCTTTCACCTATGTACCATTTCTGGTGCTCTTCTTATTTATCTAAATTTCTATCTGGTATCACTTTTCTTCAGCCTGAACAACCTCCATTAGCATTTCCTATAGTATAGATCTGCTGGCAATTCATTCTCTTAGTTTTTGTTCATCTGATAATGGTTTTTGAAAATTTTGCCTTCATTTTTGAATAAGAGTTTTGCCTGCATATGAAATTTCTTGTTGATTTTTTCAGTAATTTAAATATGCTGTTTCATTGCCTGCTGATCTCCTTTATAATGTGAGTTCAGCTGTTCTTCATATTATTGTGCCCTTGTATGTAATGTCATTTTTTTAATCTGACTGTTTTCAAGATATTCTATTTAACTTTGAGTTTAAACAATTTGACTATAATGTGCCTAGATGTGGTTTTATTTATATTTAGTCAGACTGGAGAATTGGATAAGCTTCTCAGATACATAAGTTTATATTTTTCACCTAATTGGAAATATATTTAGCCATTACATCTTTAAGTATTTTTTCATCCAATTATTCTCTTCTTTTTCCTTTTGATATTGCCAATACATGTATGTTAGAATTCTGATATCATCCCACAACTAACTGAGGCTCGGTTCATTAAAAAATTTTTCCTTTTATTCGTCAGATTGTATGATTTCTATTGATTTATTTCAAGTTCAATGACTCTTTCTTCTGTCATCTTCAGTCTTCTTTTAAGCCTATCCAGGAATTGTTCATTTTAGTTATTGTACTTTTCCTTTTAGGCTCAGTAGTGGCTCTTTTTACACTAGAAGCTTGTTTCCAAGTGAAGATAGATATTAACTCTTGGGATGAGGTACTTGAGTATTGAAAGAGGTTAATAAGATTAATTTATAATAGTGTGCAGAAACTAAGGAAGCACAGTAATTAACTGAGCTTCTTATTAAAAAGGTGATAGAGAAATGTAAATAATAATATTAGTGCTTTGATTATCTTTAGATATTTTTGGAAAAATGCTTGTGTTTACATTTTCATGTCTATCATTTAATTACATTTCTGTTGAGCATTGTTCTTGTGATACTATACTTTTTTGTGTGTTTTTCAAATTAAATTGTGGGCTTCAAGATACTTTTTGAAATTTTCACAAGGTGCAAAATTGTAAAAATAAAATAACTTTAAAAATTACTTTCTTTTGCCAACTTACGTATTCCTTAATGGCGTCAACTCTGCAGAAACAAAATGCCTTTTCCACACCAACATGTTTCAGATTGGTTTGAAGTGTGCTGTCAATTCTGTTGAGATAATGAAGTATTTTTGCATTCACTAAACAATGAAGCCATAGGAGTAAGTATTCTAGGTCTTCAGTCCTCTAGTGAATGGTGGAAAGAAAGGGTCAGTAGTTCCCTGCTGCACTCTCCAGAAAGCTGGTTGGCTTGGAGATAGTATTAGTAACTTAGGTCTAGCGACCTTCAAAAAAACCACATTTTATGCCTCCTTGGCCTCCTATCTGAGAAAAACATGGAATCATACCCACTTAACTCCTACACTCTTAGCTTTTTATGTCTGGCTACCCGAATCATAATCTAACGGTAAGAGGTAAGGTCATCAGCCTCTCATCACTTGTATGCTGCCACTTATTTAACTCTAGCTCATCAAAGATCAATGGGTGTTACTTGCTAGCCATCAAGTGACTTGGATGATAGTGAAACTTACAAGCCAACACTGATGAATAATTTCTGTTCAAGTGGCCATAGCTCAAGGGATACTAAAGAGCATGAAGAACAGATATGTTTACCATCTGGCAAATTATGACTCTCCTGTGACTCTCACCTATGGGTGTTAGCTCTAATAGAAGATAGTTTTTCTTTAGAATGTTTGATCCACTGAACACCTGTCTGAGTGGCAGGACTGATTAAAAAGAATAACAGAAACACAGCACACCTGTGATGTGAACGTTCTTTTATGAATGTGCATGGGTGGGTTTGTTCTTTGTAGTAAATAATAGTAGCAGTAGCTTTTGAATGGAAAGCAGGGATAATTATGACTATGAAAGTGGCTTTGTAAGTCATCCTAACTGGTACAGTTATACAATTTGGAAACAAAAACATGTAGACTGTGAATACACAAAGTTTTTCACAGATAATCCAGATATTCCTTTGTCTCATAAGTACATGGACAACAAGGTGCTTGTTCCTACACATGACCTACCTTGATGGATGAAATAAGGGAGGTAAGATATCAAGATCTAGAACCAATATTTATAGCAAATCTCAGGAGGAATTTTTCAATGGCTCTTTTTTTAATGTTTTGATATTTTTTAAATGTTTAGTATTTTTAAAAATGTTTAATGATGAAAACTTATTGGGAAACGGATGTATTAATCTTAACATGTAGGCTTTTTTTTTTACCCCAGTGGGAATTTTTAGAGTACCTTACTAGATATTTTTAGGAGAGGTTTTCCTTATACCACATAGCACTAGATATGTCCATTCTGTTTACTCTTTCTCCTCAGGAAGAGGTATTCTTGTAAGAGCTATTCCTCATTTTGTGTTCTCCATTTGGACACAGGTCTCCTTTAGCTGTCAGTGCTTTCTAATGGAGTGAGGGGGAAGTAAAGCCCGATTGTGTTTATTTTTAAAAATGACTGATGGAGAAATTCAAGGCCTCCTTCCACAGTTTAGCAGAGCAGAGTTGCATAGCTTTGAGAACATATTTACTGCTTCCTACTAGGTTGTCTCTCCTCAAAGTCTAGTAGGGTGCTTGCAGTGAGTTATATCACTGGTCCTCAGAAGGTTCTGGCTTTTACCAGGGCAGAGATAATTGATGAAACACATTTCTCAGAATTCAGCTTGTCTGGGCAGACTGGGCATTGTAGGGTGTAGACCCTTCTCTGCAAGAGTCAACATCATGATGGTGAGATCTGCTGAGCTGTATCACCAAGAGGGGTGTCTGGTGAAGACAGCAGCTGGTGGAGAGCTCTAGGATTATATTTCCATGTTCCCAGGGATCTTGGCCTAAATGTCAGATTACTCAGTCACCTCATAGTATATCCCTGAGGCCTTGACAACATATATGTCTCCTGGCTTCCATATGAATGTTTGTTAATCCAATGATTTCTAAACCTGACTGATGAAAAGAACATATGAAGTGTTTTAAAAAATGACAGATTTCTGGCCTCACTCTAAATGTTCTAATTCTCCAGAATTTCAGTGGAGTTCCGCATGTCTGAGAATTTTGGTTCTAGTGTACCCTAAAAGAATTTCGTTTTGTATTCCTAAATAAAAATGTATCCAACTGGAGAGAACAGGTATTTGAAAACACGATGTCTGGTGTTTTTTGCTGCCAAGAAATGATGAGAAACCTTATGTATATTTTATCATATCCACAAGAAAAGTTTTGAAGGATTCTTTACATTTTGTTGCTAAGAGAGAGGCCCTTCATTTTTACAAATTGACATCTGCATATAGAAAGTGTGAATGTCAAGAATGTTTGATGAGGTTTTTTTTTATGTTTTAAACTTACTTTTGTTTTATCTAAGTTGTATAAGGGGAAGATGGTTGCTTGGCTATTGGGAGGGATGTGGGGTTTGGACTTTCAACCAATTCTCTTGTTTGCATGCCCCAGCCACAACTAGGGTGACCCACCACCTAGCTGGCTGGTTTTAGCACTGAAAGTTCTGCTGTGTACCATGAAACTCCTCATTCCCAGGCAAACCAGGACAATTGGTAACCCTACCATACCCTATAATCGAGACACTTGGTATCTCCAATTCCAAGGCCTTTCCAGGTTCTGCCAGGCAAGAGTTCTTGTGAGGTTTTTCAGCAGGCTTAGGATTCTGCTTTCTCCAGTCTATTCACTTCCAGATTCCAAACTTTTGTTGACCTTTCTTTTCTACTCTTGTCTCCTGTCTATTTCTCTCTGTCTATAAAGATTTTGCTTTTGTGAAATCCCTTTACTATTATTGTAGAGAGGTTTAGGGAAAGGATGGTGATCACCACATATGCAAGATTTTACATATATAGTAAATATATATATAAATATATAATACATAATATATTATATATAAATATATAATGATATATAATACATAATATATTATATTTAAATATATAATATATAATACATAGTATATTATATATAAATTTATAATAATATATAATACATTATATATATATAGCTGAAATATATATATATAGCTGAAAGCCTTTTAATGATTCCCAATATTGAAATAATGATATTGTAGACTTCAGTGATTTTCCAAATTCAGTATTGGAGGTTAAGTTAAACTTTACCCAAACACACTTCAAAGCTGTAGGAGAGGACAGTTTTCCTACAGTGCTGTGAGTTCCTGGGGCTCCCTTTCTTATCTTTTCTTACCACTTGGATTCTTCCCCTTATTAGTCTAGACATGAAACTCAGCTCTCTCCAAGTTTCTACAAAATTCCACTTGCTCTTAAGGATTTCATGAGTTTAGCAGATTTTTAGAAGTTATTCAGTGTCAGGCAGTGTTCTAGGACAAGTCCTATCACAGGGAATATGGCCTTTGGCTACATTCTCCTCGCTGCAGTCTGTCTGGATCACAGAACACTTCTATCTAAACACGATGCCTCAGTGTCTTAGCTTCTACCCCAAGAGGTATATTGATAAATGCTTTTTGTGGCATATCATTACAATTGAAAATAGGGAGAAAATTTAAGTCACCTATTTCAGAAATTATGAAAGTCTCAGGAAAGTGTTGGGTGTTAAAACCTCTTGCCCTCTGAAGTTAGGTAATAAGAGAAAGCATATTCTGTAAAACTGACCATTTGCATTTCAGAGAATAGCATTGGTGGGAATTCAACAAGAAGAATATCAAAGATAATGATGGAAGCCTCACTTGAGCATTTAACACATACCAACACTTTTCCTTTGCTCATCTCACTATTCCTATTATATAGATGAGGAAACTGCAGCTTAGGATAGGTAAAAACAAAACAAAACAAAACGAAAACCTTGCCCAAATGTTCATGAGTAGCGAAGGAGCAAATAGCAGGGCTGGGATTCCTTCTTTGGCAGCCTGACTCAGGGCATGTGCTCTTATCCATACTCACATCCCACTAAGAATGTGGAATGCTCTCTTTCACAGATGCATCTGCATGCACATAATTTTAGAAATGGAAAATAGGTGGAATGGTATTTTCCTACTTCTCACCACACTGTGATTTATAAGGCCTGGATTACCAGTAGCTGGGTCCTCTCTGGCATCCCAGGACTGCAAAGCTTCCACATTTCTGAGCAGGGACCAGGGCCTGAGCTTCAGGACCACATCTGAATCTAGTCCTGAGCTTCAGGACAATATCATTGCAGCTGTCAGGATTGCATTGTCAGGGTCTAGGGGCTCTCCTAGCCACTGTCATTCCTGTTCCAGCCGACCTTGCTTACAATCTTCTCTCTGTGTTCTGGGGTTCTCCTTTACTCTGCTGCTGCCAAGACCCAGTGTGGGCTATCTCCACTCGGGCAAACCACTGGAACCAAACTGGAAGTAAACTATATACTATGGGCTGAGAGAAAAACACTGGCCTTTGATACTAGTAGGAACAGTTTTCACATGGTTTGATAAAATTCATCTCCTTTTTCTTTTTTTTTTCTTTTTTATTATAATTTAAGTTCAGTTTTGTGTAGATTCTGAATATTAGTCCTTTGTCAGATGTATAGATTATGAAGATTTTCTCCCACTCTGTGGGTTGTCTGTTTACTCTGCTGACTGTTCCTTTTGATGTGCAAAAGCTCTTCAGTTTAATTAGGTCCCAGCTATTTATCTTTGTTTTTACTGCATTTGCTTTTGGGTTCTTGGTCATGAAATCCTTGCCTAAGCCAATGTCTAGAAGGGTTTTTCCAATGTTATCTTCTACATTTTTATAGTTTCACATCTTAGGTTTAAGTCCTTAATCCATCTTCAGTTGATTTTTGTTTAAGATGAAAGATGAAGATCCAGTTTCATTCTCCTACATGTGGCTAGCCAGTTATCCCAGCACTAGTTATTGAAAAGGGGGGACTTTATGTTTTTGTTTGCTTTGTCGAAAATCAGTTGGCTGTAAGTATTTGCGTTTATTTCTGGGTTCTCTATTCTGTTCCATTGGTCTACGGATCTATTTTTATATCAGTACCATGCTGTTTTGGTGACTATGGCCTTATAGTTTAGTTTGAAATCAGGTAGTATGATGCCTCCAGATTTGTTCTTTTTGCTTAATCTTGCTTTGGCTATGCAGGCTCTTTTTGGTTTCATATGAATTTTATAATTTTTTTTCTAATTCTGTGAAGAACGATGATGGTATTTTGATGGGAATTGCATTGAATTTGCAGATTGCTTTTGGCAGTATGGTCATTTTCACAATATTGATTCTACCCATCCATGAGCATGGGATGTGTTTCCATTTGTTTGTGTCATCTATGATTTCTTTCAGTAATGTTTTGTAGTTTTCCCTGTAGAGGTCCTTTGCCTCCTCGGTTAGGTATATTCCTAAGTATTTTTATTTATTTATTTTTGCAGCTAATGTAAAAGGAGTTGAGTTTTTGATTTGACTCTCTGCTTAGTTGCTGTTGGTATATAGAAGAGGTACTGATTTGTGTACATTAATCTTTTATCTGGAAACTTTGCTGAATTCTTTTATCAGTTCTAGGAGCTTTCTGGAGGAGTCTTTAGGGTTTTCAAGGTAAACTATCATATCATCAGCAAACAGTGACAGTTTCACTTCCTCTTTCTTGATCTGGATGCCCTTTATTTCGTTCTCTTGTCTGATTACTTTGGGATCAGACTTTCAGTACTGTGTTGAAGAGGAGTGGTGAGAGTGGGCATCCTTGTCTTGCTCTAGTTCTCAGAGGGAATGCTTTCAACTTTTCCCCATTCAGTGTTATGTTGGCTGTGGGTTTGTCATAGATGGCTTTTATTACATTGAGGTATGTCCCTTGTATGCCAATTTTGCTGAAAGTTTTAATCATAAAGGGATGCTGGATTTTGTTGAATGCTTTTCCCTCATCTATTGAGATGATCATGTGATTTTTGTTTTTAATTCTATTATTTGGCATATCACATTTATTGACTTATGTATGTTAAACTATCCCTGCATATCTGGTATGAAACCCTCTTGATCATGGTGGATTATCTTTTTAATATGTTGTTGGATTCGGTTAGCTAGTATTCTGTTAAGGATTTTAGCATCTGTGTTCTTCAGGGATATCAGTCTGTAGTTTTCTTTATTGGTTGTGTCCTTTCCTGGTTTTGGTATTAAGGTGATGCTGGCTTCATAGAATGAAGTAGGGAGGGTTTCTTCTTTCTCTATCTTGTGGAATAGTATCAAAAGGATTGGTGCCAATTCTTCTTTGAATGTCTGGTAGAATTCTGCTGTGAATCTGTCTGTTCCTGGACTTTTTTATTTTGGTAATTTTTTAATTACCATTTCAATCTCACTGCTTGTTTTTGGTCTGTTCAGGGTATCTGATTCTTCCTGATTTAAGCTAGGAGGGTTGTATTTTTTCCAGGAATTTGTCCATCTCTTCTAAGTTTTCCAGTTTACGTGCATAAAGGTGTTCATAGAGCCTTGACTAATCTTTTGTATTTCAGTAGTGTCAGCTGTAACATCATCTGTTTAGTTTCTTAGTGAGGTTATTTGGATTTTCTCTCTTCTTTTCTTGGTTAATCTTGCTAATGGTCTATCAATTTTATTTATCTTTTCAAAGAACCAGCTTTTTGTTTCATTTATCTTTTGTATTTTTTTTGTTTGTTTCTTTCAATTTCATTTAGTTCTGCTCTGATCTTGGTTATTTCCTTCCTTATGCTGGTTTCGGGTTTGTTTTTTTCTTGTTGCTCTAGTTACTTGAGGTGCAACCTTAGACTGTCTGTTTGTGCTCCTCAGACTTTCTGATGTGGGTGTTTAAGGCTATGAACTTTCCTCTTAGTACTGCCTTAGCTGTATCCCAGAGGTTTTGATAGGTTGTGTCATTATTGTCATTCAGTTCAAAGAATTTTTAAATTTCCATCTTGATTTTTTTTTGACCCAGTGTTCATTCAGGAGCAGGTCATTTAATTTCCATGTATTTGTGTGGTTTTGAAGGTTCCTTTTGGAATTGATTTCCAGTTTTATTCCACTGTGGTCTAAGAGAATGCTTGATATAATTTAAATTTTCTTAAATTTATTGAGGTTTCTTTTACGACCTATCATATGGTCTATCTTGGAGAAAATTCCATGTGCTGTTGAATAGAATGTGTATTCTGTGGTTGTTGGATGAAATGTTCTATATATATCTGTTAAGCCATTTGTTCCAAGGTATAGTTTAAATCCATTGTTTCTTTATTGATTTTCTGTCTTGATGACCTGTCTAGTGCTGTCAGTGGAGTATTGATGTCCCCTACTAGTACTGTGTTGCTATCTCATTTCTTATGTCTACTAATAATTGTTTTATAAATTTGGGAGTGTTAGGTGCATATGTTTAGGATTGTGATATTTTCCTGTTGGATAAGGCCTTTTACCATTATATAATGTCCCTCTTTGTTTCTTTTAACCACTGTTGCTTTAAAGTTTGTTTTGTCTGATATACAAATAGCTATCCCTGCTCACTTTTGGTGTTCATTTGCATGAAATGCCTTTTTCCAGCCCTTTAAGTTTATGTGAGTCCTTATGTTTTAGGTGAGTCTCCTAAAGGCAGCAGATAGTTGGTTAGTGAGTTTTTATCCATTCTGCGATTCTGTATCTTTTATTAAGTGGAGGATTTAGGCCATTTACATTCAACATTAGTATTGAAATATGAGGTACCATTGCATTCGTCATGCAATGGTATTTTTATTTTATAGGTCCTGTGTGATTTATGCTTTAATGAGGTTCTGTTTTGATGTGTTTCCAGGATTTGTTTCAAGGTTTAGGGCTCCTTTTAGCAGTTCTTGTAGTGGTGGCTTGGTAACGGTGAATTCTCAGCATTTGCTTGTCTGAATATGACTGTATCTTTCCTTCATATATGATGCTTAGTTTCGCTGCATACAAAATTCTTGGCTGATGATTGTTTTGTTTGAGGAAGCTGAAAATATGGCCCCAATCCCTTCTAGCTCATAGGGTTTCTTCTGAGAAATCTACTGTTAATCTGATAGACTTTCCTTTATAGGTTACCTGGTGCTTCTGTCTCACAGCTCTTAGGAGTCTTTCCTTTGTCTTAACTTTGAATAACCTGATGACAATGTGCCTAGGTGAAGATCTCTTTGTGATACATTTCCCTGGTGTTCCTTGTGTTTCTTGTATTTGGATGTCTAGATCTCTAGCAAGGCTGGGGAAGTTTTCCTCAATTATTCCCCCAAATATGTTTTCCAAGCTTTTAGAATTGTCTTCTTCAGGAACACCGATTATTCTGAGATTTGGTCATTTAACATAATCCCAGACCCCTTGGGGGCTTTGTTCATATTTTCTTATTCTTTTTTATTTGTCTTTGTTGGATTGGGTTAATTCAAAGACCTTGTCTTCGAGCTCTGAATTTCTTTCTTCTACGTGTTCAATTCTATTGCTGAGATTTTCCTGAGCATTTCACATTTCTAAAGGTGTGTCCAAAGCTTCCTGAATTTTTGATTGTTTTTTATTTAAGCTGTCTATTTCCTTAAATATTTCTCCCTTCACTTCTTGTATCATTTTTTGGATTTCCTTACATTGGGTTTCAGCTTTCTCTGGTCCCTCCCTGATTAGCTTAATAACTAACCTCCTTAATTCTTTTTCAGGCAAATCAGGGATTTCTTCTTGGTTTGGATTCATTGCTGGTGAACTACTGTGATTTTTAGGGGTGTTGAAGAGCCTTGTTTTGTCATATTACCAGGGTTGGTTTTCTGGTTCCTTCTCATGTGGGTACGCTGTGTCAGAGGGAAGGTCTAGGGCTGAAGGCTGTTGTTCAGATTTCTTTTTTGTCCCACAGGGTATTCTCTTAATGTAGTACTCTCCCCCTTTTCCTGTGGATGTGGCTTCCTGTGAGTCAAACTGCAGTGATTGTTGTTTGTCTTCTGGGTCTAGCCACCCAGCCAGTCTACCTGGCTCCAGACTGGTACTGGAGGTTGTCTGCACAGAGTCCTGTGATGTGAACCATCTGTGGGTCTCTCAGGTGTGGATATCAGTGCCTATTCCACTGGAGGTGGCAGAGGGTACAGTGGATTCTGTGAAGGTCCTTAGCTTTGGTGGTTTAATGCTCTATTTTTGTCCTGGTTGGCCTTCTGCCAGGAGGTGGCACTTTGCAGAAAGCATCAGCTGTAGTAGTGTGGAGAGGGACCGGCGGTAGGTGGGGCCTTAGACCTCCCAAGATTATATGCCCTTTGTCTTCCACTACCAGAAAGGTGGGTAGGTAGGGAAGGACTATGGGGAGTGGGACTAGGCCTGTCTGAGCTCAGACTCTCTTTGAGTGGGTCTTGCTTCAGCTGCTGTGGGGCATGGGAGTGAGATTTCCAGGACACTGGAGTTGTGGAAGTATTATGGCTGCCTCTGCTGAGTCATGGAGGTTGTCAGGAAAGTAGGGGAAAGCCGGTAGTCACAGGCCTCACCCAGCTCCTGTGCAAACTGAAGGGCTGGTCTCACTCACACTGTGACCCCAACAACAGCCCCAATTCTGTTTACAGGTAGAGGGCAAGATGGGCTTGAAAACTTGCCTGAGGCTGTCTGCCTCCCAGCTGTGAAAGAAAAAGGCTGTAGTTCTTCCCCAGCCTGTGAAGTCTGCAAGCTGGATTCAGATTTGTGCTCTCCCCCGAGTTCTGGTCAGGAAGATTTTTGCCCTTTTCAAATTGTTACAAAGTTCACCTAGAGAATTCCTTCTCCCTGTGGAGTTTTACCCCGTGCTCCTTTGGCCACCCTCCAGATGGATCCCTGTGGTGCCAGGCAGGAATGGGCTGCTTGGGGACCCAGAGAGCTCGCAGGGCCTTTCTGCTGCTTCCTCTACCCCTGTATTTCTCTTGGCTCGGCTCTCTAATTTGACTCAGCTCCAGGTAAAGTCTGAAACTTCTCCTACAAACAAACCTTCAACTTCTCCAGTGGGGTGTGTGTTCGGGAGAGGAGGGCCTCCCTTTCCCACTTCTACAGTTGGAGCACTCACAGTATTTGGGGTGTCTCCTGGGTCCTGCAGGAGCAGTCTGCTTCCTTCAGAGGGTCTGTGGGTCCTCTCAGGATTGCTGTTTTTTTCTTGCAGTCAATCTGGAGCTAAAATTCACAGTGCAAGCCACCATACGCTGCTCTGTACAGGTGCAATCTAGTCCTGCCTCCCATGCACCATGATTCTCCCTCCTTTCAGATTCCCTTAATTTCATCTTTAAAATGGAGATGATTTTGGTTCTGCATGTGAGGAGCTTGGAAGTCATCACTTCCATCTTCACACTAGAAAAAAGCTGAACAAACTAAAAATCAACAACTCTTATATCTATCAGAGAAATGAAGTCACAGGGCAAATCACTGCCCCCCGTAATTGGAGCGACAGACAGGCAGATACAGAAAATCACAACTTAACAGAGCAGAGACTTCTGTGGGAACTAGCACTGAAGTAGAAAAACCTGAACTGGCTAGGCGCAGTGGCTCACACCTCTAATCCTAGTACTTTGGGAGGCTGAGGCAGGAGGATCTCTTGAGGTCAGGAGTTCGAGATCATCTTGGCCAACACAGTGAAACCCTGTTTCTACTAAAAATACAAAAATTAGCCGAATGTGTTGGTGGGCACCAAGCGCCTGTAATCCCTGCTACTTGGAAGGCTGATGCAGGAGAATTGCTTACACCTGGGAGGTAGAGGTTGCAGTGAGCCAAGATCGTGCCATTGCACTCCAACCTGGGTGACAAGAGTGAAACTCCATCTCAAAAAATAAAAAAGAGGTCTTCCGTTCCAAGATGGCCAAATAGGAACAGCTCTGGTCTGCAGCTCCCAGCATGATCGATGCAGAAGACGGGTGATTTCTGCATTTCCAACTGAGGTACTTGGTTCATCTCATTAGGACTGGTTGGACAGTGGGTGCAGCCCACGGAGGGTGAGCTGAAGCAGGGCGGGGTGTCACCTCAGCCGGGAAGCACAAGGAATCAGGGATTTCCCTTTCCTAGCCAAAGGAAGCCGTGACAGACTGTATCTGGAAAAATGGGACACTCTGCCCAAATACTGCACTTCTCCCACAGTCTTAGCAACTGGCAGACCAGGAAATTCTCTCCTGTGTTTGGCTCGGCAGGTCCCACGCCAACGGAGCCTTGCTCACTGATAGCACAGCAGTCTGAGATCCACCTGCAAGGTGGCAGCCTGGTGGGGGAGGGGCGTCCACCATTGCTGAGGCTTGAATAGGTAAAGTGGCTGAGAAGCACAAACTGGGCGGAGCCCACCGCAGCTCAGCAAGGCCTACTGCCTCTATAGACTCCCCCTCTGTGGGCAGGGCATAGCTGAACAAAAGGCAGCAGAAACTTCTGCAGACTTAAACATCCCTGTCTGACAGCTCTGAAGAGAGCAGTGGTTCTCCCAGCACAGGGTTTGAGCTCTGAGAATGGACAGACTGCCTCTTCAAGTGGGTCCCTGATCCCCGTGTAGCCTAACTGGGAAACATCTCCCAGTAGGGGCCGACAGGCCTCATACAGGTGGGTGCTCCTCTGGGATGAAGCTTCCAGAGGAAGGATCAGGCAGTAATATATGCTATTCTGCAATATTTGCTGTTCTGCAGTCTCCTCTGGTAATACCCAGGCAAACAGGGTCTGGAGTGGACCTCCAGCAAACTCCAACAGACCTGCAGCTGAGGGACCTGTTAGAAGGAAAACTTAACAAACAGAAAGAAATAGCATCGACATCAACATAAAGGACATCCACACCAAAACCCCATCTGTAGGTCACAAACATCAAAGACCAAAGGTAGAAAAAACCACAGATGGGGAGAAACCAGAGCAGAAAAGCTGAAAATTCCAAAAACCAGCATGCCTCTTCTCCTCCAAAAGATCTCAGCTCCTTGCCAGCAACAGAACAAAGCTGGATGGAGAATGACTGACGAGTTGACAGAAGTAGGCTTCAGAAGGTCAGTAATAACAAACATCTCTGAGCTAAACGAGCATGTTCTAATCCGTCGCAAGGAAGGTAAAAACCTTGAAAAAAGGTTAGATAAGTGGCTAACTAGAATAAACAGTGTAGGAAAGACCTTAAATGACCTGATGGAGTTGAAAACCGTGGCACGAGAACTTCGTGATGTATGCACAAACTTCAATAGCCGATTCGATCAAGTGGAAGAAAGGATATCAGTGATTGAGGATCAAATTTAAAAAAAAAACCAAGACAAGATTAGAGAAAAAAGAGTAAAAAGAAATGAACAAACCCTCCAAGAAATATAGGACTATGTGAAAAGACCAAATCTACATTTGATTGGTGTACCTGAAAGTGACGGGGAGAATGGAACCAAGTTGGAAAACACTCTGCAGGATATTATCCAGGAGAACTTCCCCAATCTAGCAAGGCAGGCCAACATTCAAATTCAGGAAATACAGAGAACACCACAAAGATACTCCTCAAGAAGAGCAACCCCAAGACACATAATTGTTGGATTCACCAAGGTTGAAATGAAGGAAAAGGTGTTAAGGGCAGCCAGAGAGAAAGGTCGAGTTACCCACAAAGGGAAGCCCATCAGACTAACAGCGGATCTCTCGGCAGAAACCCTACAAGCCAGAAGAGAGTGGGGGCCAATATTCAACATTCTTAAAGAAACGAATTTTCATCCCAGAATCTCATATCCAGCCAAACTAAGCTTCATAAGTGAAGGAGAAATAAAATCCTTTACAGACAAGCAAATCCTTTACAGACGAGCAAATGCTGAGAGATTTTGTCACCACCAGGCCTGCCTTATAAGAGCTCCTGAAGGAAGCACTAAACATGGAAGGAAACAACCAGTACCAGCCACTGCAAAAACATCCCAAATTGTAAAGACCATCGATGCTATGAAGAAACTGCATCAATTAACGGGCAAAATAACCAGCTAACATCATAATGACAGGATCAAATTCACACATAACGATATTAACCTTAAATGTAAATGGGCTAAATGCCCCAATTAAAAGACACAGACTGGCAAATTGTATAAAGAGTCCAAACACATCAGTGTGCTGTATTCAGGAGACCCATCTTACATGTAGAGACACGTGTAGGCTCAAAATAAAGGGATGGAGGAAGATCTACCAAGCAAATGGAAAGCAAAAAAAGAGCAGGGGTTGCATCTGACAAAGGGCTAATATCCAGAATCTACAAAGAATCTACAAAGAACTTAAACAAATTTACAAGAAAAAAACAACCCCATCAAAAATTGGACAAAGGATATGAACAGACACTTCTCAAAAGAAGACATTTATGTGGCCAACAGACACATGACAAAATGCTCATCATCACTGGCCATCAGAGAAATGCAAATCAAAACCACAATGACATACTATCTCATGCTAGTTAGAATGGTGATCATTAAAAAGTCAGGAAACAACAGATGCTGGAGAAGATGTGGAGAAATAGGAACACTTTTACACTGTTGATGGGAGTGTAAATTAGTTCAACCATTGTGCAAGACAGTGTGGCAATTCCTCAAGGATCTAGAACTAGAAATACCATTTGACTCAGAGATCCCATTACTGGGTATATACCCAAAGGATTATAAATCATGCTACTATAAAGACACATGCACACGTATATTTATTGTGGCACTATTCACAATAGCAAAGACTTGGAACCAACCCAGATGTCCATCAATGGTAGACTGGATTAAGAAAATGTGGCACATATACACCATGGAATACTATCCAGCCATAAAAAAGGATGAGTTCATATCCTTTGTAGGGACATGGATGAAGCTAGAAACCATCATTCTCAGCAAACTATCACACAAGGAAAGAAAACCAAACACAGCATGTTCTCACTCTTAGGTGGAAATTGAACAATGAGAACACTTGGACTTAGGGTGGTTAACATCACACACTGGGACCTGTCAGGGAGTGGGGAGGAGGGGGAGGGATAGCATTAGGAGAAATACCTAATGTAAATGATGTGTTAATGGGTGCAGCAAACCAACATGGCACATGTGTACCTATGTAACGAACCTGCATGTTGTGCACATGTACCTAGAACTTAAAGTATAATAAAGAAAATAAAAGAAAAACCTGAACTATAATTGCATTGCTGGAGGCTCAGTATGGACCAGAGAGAAAAATTCCAGGGGGTGCCAGTCTTGGGGGCCCCTTCATACTTTTTACATTTTACCTTCAGGAGCCCTAGCAGGTCCTCCAGTGAAGATCAGAGAAAAATGTCTCATTTTTCCAGCAGGGGAAAGGGGAAAGTAGCCTTTGAAATGTACCAGAAGGTTCTGTTCCTTTAAAAGGGGGATGCTAATGGTTGAACTAGTTACACTTTCTAGGGATAGTGCAAAGATTAGGTGTGATAATACTTGTAAAGCACATACGGCATGTAAGACCCGTGCTGCTGTTATTATTTAGCCATATTCCTATACATAAGCTGAGAGTTATTCACATCTACTAAAGAAGCTACACATGAGTTGGAGATCCAGAGAAAGGCTGAAAGGAGAAAGGTGAAATTTAGCTTGAGGAATGCCTTTATACCTTTAAAATGTATAGTGGTTTGCATCTTGAAGGCATTACCATAATTTGGCATACTATTGTATACATTCTCCTATGAGTCCCATAAAATAGTTATTCATTCCCTGCTAAGGTAAAGAAAAAAGATAAATACAATTTCTGAATCTGACCTTTTCCAGGCCCCTTTACTTCAGAAGCCAGGATTAGGATTTAAACTTTCCAGCGCCTTGGCCACTTCCTGTTCCCTGGGCAGCCCTTTCAGCTTGATGGTGAGTTGTAAGCAGTGAACTGGTTCCTGCAAGAGCAAACGGTAGCAGATACATGGAGAAATTGCTGGCCAGAGATTGCAAAGCACATCACAATTCTAATCGATTCTGAGAGACAAACGTGGAGACCTGCAAACCTGTGCACAGATGAGGACTTTCACCAGGAGAAATCGCCTGGAGTCCAGATGACAGACTTTTGGAAATGCTAACTTCAAATGTTTTCTTTCTTGGCTTTAAAAATTTAGCCTTCCTTTGAAGCTGTCAGAAAAAAATGATTTTTGTTTTTCTCTGTGTGTGTGTGTGTGTGTGTGTGTGTGTGTGTGTACATACGTTTTTATTTCTCTTGGGCAAATCCCTAGGAGTGGGATTGTTAGGTCATATGGTAAATACAATTTAACTTCATGAGAAACTGCTAAACTGTTGGTCAGAGAGGCTGTGCCATTTTAAACAGTCTCAGCAGCAATTTATGAGTATTCCAGTTGCTCCACATCCTTGCCAGCAATTGTCAGGTTTTAATTTTTTTTTCTAATTCTAGCTGTTATAATAGGTATACAGTGGTATCTCACTGGGGTCTTAATTTACATTTTCTAATATTAACAATGTTGAGTATGTTTTTTGTTTGCAATTTGCCATTTTCTTTTCTTTTTTCACAGGTAACAATGATTGAGGTTTGAATTTACTTTATGTGTTTCTGCACTTCCAATACATATATCCCATCCTTATTTTTACCCTTCTAATTTCAAAGAAGAATTGCATTTTTTTTGGATAATTTACCCTAGTTCCTCCTTCCATTCTTTACTTTAGCAGGGAATGACTCAGACTATTATCAATAATAGTAGCTGGAACATAGTAACTTTATTTTATTTAACTTTTAAGTTTAAGGGTATATGTGCAGGTTTGTATATAGGTAAATTTGTGTCATGGAGTTTGTTGTACAGATTATTTTATCATCCAGGTATTAAGCCCAGTACCCCTTAGTTATTTTTCCTAATCCTCTCCCTCCTCCCCACCCTTCACTGTCCTATAGGCCCCAGTGTATTTTGTTCCCATCTATGTGTCCGTGTGTTCTCATCATTTAGCTACCAGTTGTAAGTGAGAACATGAAGTATTTGGTTTTCTGTTCCTGAGTTAGTTTGCCAAGAATACTGGCCTCCAGCTCCATCCCATGTTCCTACAAAAGACATTTTTATGGCTGCGTAGGATTCCATGGTATATGTACCACATTTTCTTTATCCAGTCTACCATTGGTGGGCATTTAGGTTGATTCCATATCTTTGCTATTGTGAATAGGGCAATAATGAACATATATGTGCATGTGTCTTTATAATAGAGCAATGTCTGGTCCTTTGGGTATATACCCAGTGGTGAGATCGCTGGGTCTAATGGCATTTCTGTTTTTAGGTCTTTGGGGAATTGCCGCACTGTCTTCCACAATGGTTGAACTAATTTACACTCCTACCAACAGTATATAAGCATTCCTTTTTCTCTGCAATCTTGCCAGAATCTGTTATTTTTGATTTTTTAGTAATAGCCATTCTGACTGGTGTGAAATAGTATCTCATTGTGGTTTTGATTTGCATTTCTGTAATGATCAGTGATGTTGACCTTTTTTTCATATGTTTGTTGGCTGCATGTATGTCTGCATTTGAAAAGTGTCTGTTCATGCACTTTGCCTACTTTTTAATGGAGTTTTTAATTGTCCTCTTGTAAATTTGTCTAAGTTCCTTATAGATGCGGTATATTAGACATTTGTTAGAGGCATAGTTTGCAAAAAATTTCTTCTATTCTGTAGGTTGTCTGTTCACTCTGTTGGTAGTTTCTGTTGTTGTACAGAAGCTCTTTAGTTTAATTAGAACCTATTTGCCAATTTTTGCTTTTGTTGCAGTTGGTTTTGGCATCTTTGTCATGAAATCTTTGCCTGCTCCTACGTCAATAATGGTATTGCCTAGGTTGTCTTCTGGGGTTTTTATAGTTGCGTTTTATATTTAAGTCTTTAATCCATCTTGAGTTAGTTTTTGTATACCGTGTAAGGAAGGGGTCCAGTTTCAATCTTCTGCATACTGCTAGCCAGTTCTCCCAGCACCATTTATTGAATAGGGAGTCCTTTCCGCATTGCTTGTTTTTGTCAGGTTTGTTGAAGATCAGATAGTTGTAGGTGTGCGGTCTTATTTCTGGGTTCTCTATTCTGTTCCATTTGTCTCTGTGTCTTGTTTTTGTACCAGTATCATGCTGTTTTGGTTATTGTAGCCCTGTAGTATAGTTTGAAGTTGGGTAGCATGATGCCTCCAGCTTTGTTCTTTTTGCTTAAGATTGCCTTGGCTATTCATGCTCTTTTTTGGTTCAATATGAATTTTAAAATAGTTTTTTCTAGTTCTGTGAAGAATATCATTGGTAGTTTAACAGGAATATCATTTAATCTATAAATTGCTTTGGGCAGTATACCCATTTTAATGATATTGCTTCTTCCTGTCCATGAGCAAGGACTATTTTTCCATTTGTTTGTGTCATCTCTGATTTCTTTGAGCAGTGTTTTGTAGTTGTTTTTGTAGAGATCTTTCAGTTCCCTGGTTAGCTGGTTAGCTGTGTTCCTAGGTGTGTGTGTATGTAAATATATATATATATATTTGTGGCAGTTGTGAATGGAATTGCATTCCTGATTTAGCTTTCAGCTTGACTGTTGTTGGTGTATAGGAATGCTGGTGATTTTTGCACATTAATATTTTTGTATCGCGACACTGCTGAAGTTGTTTATCCGCTTAAGGAGCTTTTGGGCCAAGGCTGTGGGGTTTTCTAAATACAGGATCATGTAGTCTGCAAACAGGGATAGTTTGACTCCCTGTCTTCCTATTTGGATGCCTTTCATTTGTTTCTCTTGCCTGATTGCCTTGACCAGGACTTCCAATACTATGTTGAATAGGAGTGGTGAAAGAGGGCATCCTTGTCTTGTGCTGGTTTTCAAGGGGAATGCTTCCAGCTTTTGCCCATTCAGTACGAAACGTAACTTTGAAACAACTTATTTTTGTTTTTCCTCATCAGATCCACAGAATGGCTTAGTACAGTTTAGATTTGTGAGTGGGCAAGTGAATTCCTGTAAATAATTTCTTTTTCCTGTGTTATTTGAAAAACAAATGTGAACAACTCTGAAGGAGGCTGTGGTTACATGTTTTAATCAGAGGTAACCGATTTGGTTCCTGGTCAGTAGAACTTCTGGGAAAACAATAGTTACAATTTAAAATGATATACCAATTAAATCCATGATCTATTCACTGCTATTGAACCAAGGCCTACCCGGACCAACAACACAGTGGCTTTCCAAGACACCAGCTTTTAAAGGTTAAGACTTTGCTTCACATTTTGAATTCCTTAATGACATTCTGTTCAGGTCTCACCCATAGATTTATATATTCAACAGGCTAAAAAGTTAATTGTTATTTGTCTAAAAAGTGATTACCATTTTGATGAGGGCCTTAGATGAACACATAAAATACATACTAATCAAATTTAGGAATGACACAAATCTGAAAAAGATAACCAATACTTTTGATGAAGGGATTGTGAGATCACAATTGAATTGTAAATCAAAGCAAACAAGAGGAAATTTAACAGAATACACATAAAGGTTGACACTTCCGTAAAAAAAAAGTTGTCAAATATAGAATGGGAATAGAAGAAATCTATGTTCATACAGTTAATGTGAAAATAGTGATGAGCATTTTAAGTCAAGTGTGATAAGATATAATGGTTTCATTCTACTTTGGACTAAGTAGATAAATATCTAGAATATTTTGACCAATTATGAAAGCCACACATAGGACTTTGAAAAATCTGAAGAGGTGTCAGTTTTAACCTAGCAGGATGTGTTCAATTTTTCAGACACGTCCTATGTGGAAGAGAGGCTAAATTAGTTGGGATCATCCAAGCAGGAGGAGAGAAAGCTTATGGAGCCTGAAGGGTTCCTTCAGATACCTGGAGTTCTCTCTATGCTGTAAAGGCTGCTTCACAGCATAGTGAACATCTTGCTGCTCAGTGTGAATGATGAAGCTAGGACAACAACCCCAGATGATGGATGCCATGAAAGGGACATGGGATGGGTGGGAAGTTGCACGGCCTTTGAAGATTCTTTCCAACTCTAT
This sequence comes from Pongo pygmaeus, assembly GCF_028885625.2. Lineage (NCBI taxonomy): Eukaryota > Metazoa > Chordata > Mammalia > Primates > Hominidae > Pongo > Pongo pygmaeus. Next base: position 63,917,381 of record NC_072377.2, read on the forward strand.
GATTATTTGTTATTTGAAGTTCAAGATTAACGCCATTTGAAGTTATTTTTGTATATCTTTTATGAAATTTGATGTGCCCCTTGCCTGTTCCTGTTTTCAAATTTCAGCTATGTTTCCCCATGAAAATTTTGAGAATGTTCACATGACTTTAGTATTTAGAGATATCAGTAAACTTACATAGTGCCTGTCTGTAAGCCTCTTTGACAATTCGTATGCTGTCAAATTGCTTCACTTGTGGTCTCAGCAAGATTAGGGCTGTTTCTTTCTTCATCTTCTGAGCTAGGATTTATTTCATTATCTGAAGTTATACAAAAACACACATACATTCCAAATGCATATCTTTTTGGCTCTTTGTGGAATCTTATTAGGTGTGTTAAATTAGGAAATAGTAAAAAAAAAAAAAAAAAAAAAAAAGAAACCATAAACAGTCTTCGAGAGTAACTGAGTTAATAACTTTTTCTAATTAATTCTTTAGAGGCTCTTCCTGAGAAGAATTTTGCTGGGTACACATGTCCACCAGCTCTGTGTCCCTCCTAGACACCCTGTTTTGCCCCCATTACCTTCTTTGCTGCTAACACAACAAGGTATATTAGCCCTTGAAATTAAAGATATTGCTGTCCCAGTTGTGCTTGTCATCATCTAAATGCGTACAGTCATATTCCAAAGGACTATATATTAGTGATATCTATATAGTTCACCCTTCATATCCATGAGTTCCCACGTGTGGAGTGAACTAGTTGCAGGTAGAAAATATTTGGGAAAAAATTTCATGTGTACTGAACATGTATAGACTTTTTTTTCTTGTTATCATTTCCTAAATAATACAGAATAATAACAACTGTTTACATAGCATTTACATTGTGTTAGGTATTATAAATAATCTGTAAATAATTTAAACTGTACAGGAGAATATACATAAGTTATATGTGAATACCACACCATTTTATATCAAGTACTTGAGCATCTGCAGATTGTGGTGTCCATGGGAGGTACTGGAACCAACCCCTATAGATACCTAGGGACAATTATTTTTCTTCAGGTTTTGAAACCAACTTAATTTTGGAATGGGACCTGAAATTGATAGCAGCAGTCTTCATTACAACTTTTGAGGTATCCTAGAGATCCTCAGGCCTCAGTTTGAATGCCACCATAGGGTTATGGGCTGCAACAGATAGTAAGCTATCAGGCCAAGTAAGTGAGCAGCTCTAGGAAATATATAGTGTCTCTTTTCTGGCTGTGGCTTAGCTGAACATTCTTACCAGACCCCCAAATCCAGTCTGGTTCATATGAAGAAAGGTAAAATAACCTTCTTAATGAAGGCCATTTTTAGGCCTGTTTGAATTTAGCAGCTCATATAGGAGAGGAGCATTAAATGATGAAAGGTCAATGTCTGCAGGAATAGCACTGCCAAATAAAACAGTTAACTGGCTTTCTGGGGGACCAGAAATCATCATGGCAAGAGATCATTGTTCAAACTAGTGGTCAAGAGTTACAATCATACTTTTGCCCTTGGCCGGCATGTGTTGGGGAAAGTTGACCTTAGCATGTGGGCTGGTGGGCCAAAAAAGAAAGTGATGCTATCTGCCTGTTATAGAGGCTGACCTCTGCCCACTGGGAAGCGTTTGTTATAGGTTTTCACAATTTCTAAATATATTTGTGTGGCTGTATAGACTTAAAAAAAGAAATGCTTAAGCTTATGTTTAATAAGAAAATGTAAAATGCAATTTGAATCTTTATTATCCTTAACTTTCATGAAATACACACAGGTTTTTTGTTTGTCCTTCTTCTTTTACATAAAATTGCATTATCTTGCTGGCATTAAGTATTTGTAGAAGAGGAATACACGATCTCACCATTTCCCTTTTTCCTTTTTCCTCAGTTTTCTGTAAACATATGTGTACACACACACAGACACACACACACACACAAACACACCCCTGACTTCAGGTTACCAGTGTTGTCCTAGATGAGGCTGAGTACTGTTTACTGTTTCTAACATTTTTCCATCTCTTGGAGCCTCTCCCTTTTCCTCCCCCTACCCCAAAGAGAAACAAGTAACTATTAATCAGCTTTTATGGGAAATGGAAAATAGACTGTCTAGCCTAGCATTGTGCAATAGAGCTTTCTGCAATTATGCCAATGATCTGTATTTGCACTGTCCAGTATAGTAGCCATTAGTCATATGCTGCTATTTTGCACTTGAAATGTGGCTAGTATGATTGAGGAATGGAATTTCTAATTTTGTTTCATGTTAATGTAAATTTAAATCACCATATGTGACTACTGGCTACCATATTAAACAGAATAACAATTGCCATATAATTTATAGCATCAGAAAATGTGCTGAACAAATGTACTAATCAGTGGGATTCAACATTCTAAATACCTCTTTTCTATATTGAGCCAAATGGTACTTAGAAGTAATGCAATATCATTTTTGATAGATGTTAAGATGATCATCAAAAAAGATGAATAACAGCCAATATCCACCTAAAGCATTTGTAATTGATTGTAGAGATCATTTTCTATTTTATGCTAGATGCTTTACATATCTGCTTTACAGCTGTATCATCTATTATTTTCACAGGAATTCCAAGTTAGATATTATATTTTCCCATTTCATCTAAGGCAGGAAACTGCAGCACACCAATTTAAAATAAACCAAGGTCACACAGCCAATAAATAGTGGAGCCAAGTTTTGAACCCAGGTCAGGCTCTCCTTTGATGCATTTCACAATGAATATTTCCGACATGATCTTCTAGGGCACTTGTGCATGCCTCCCTAGTCGTCATTTGGAAGTAGGGCAGGTGTCAAGAACATGAGCCCTGGCACCACACTGCTTGTTTGAATCCTGCCTCTACTATTAACACCTGTATGAAGTTGAGCAAGTTACTTAATATCTCTGCGCCTCAATTTTCTCATTTTAATATGGAAATATTAAAAGTACCCATCTCATTGGGTTACTGTGAGGGATTAAATAAGTTAGTATCCGGCACATTGTTTGAACTATATATATTTGCCATCATAATTATTTTTAATTTAAAAGACACTGCCATTTATGTTAGGATGTTGATTTGATATGATAATAAATGAAGTAGAGATATGCTTTGGGTGTGCTTCCCTATGAAATAAGAGAGATTCAAATCATTCAGATAATTCAGGAAGAAATACCCTGCTGTTCAGCCACTTTGGTGTCTCCGTCAGTAGGATTATAAAGTTTCACAGCCCACATGCCCTGGCCAATTTCTCATCTCTTTGCTTGTCATGTTACCCTTATAGACATCCCCTTTGGTGTCTTTGATTGGTTCTGAATGCTGAGCAGTGACATGCACCAACGCAGCTGGAAAGGCCTGTAAGATTTGCTATTCTGTCTTCCAGCAGGGAATTATTGCCATGGATACCAATATCAGAGGAAGACTGGGGAGCACTCTCCACTCGCCTCCTGAGTGTCTGACATCTGTTTCTGGCAAGGCCAATAATGAGTATGCTGCTAGCTTCATATCAAATGAGAGTCTGATCCACACCTATTTTGTTTTTGTTTTGTTTTGTTTTTTATCACAGATGGCCTCTGCCCAAGATGCCAGGTATGGCCAGAAAGACTCATCTGATCAGAACTTTGACTACATGTTCAAATTACTCATCATCGGCAATAGCAGTGTGGGGAAAACATCTTTTCTATTCCGTTATGCGGATGACTCCTTTACATCTGCATTCGTCAGCACAGTTGGGATCGATTTCAAAGTAAAAACTGTATTCAAAAATGAAAAGAGAATCAAGCTTCAGATTTGGGTAAGTGACTTTGAACTGGCAGTGTTCTTCAGGCTGGGGTGTTGAACATATCCATTTGTAAGGGAGAAACTTTCTGCCTTGTTCTATCCACAGGGCATCCACAAGCCTCAATTTCCAGCTTCTTTGCTGCAGAACATTCTGTTTCAAAGAAAGTAGTGGTGATGCCTCTTTAAGACATGAGGGGTGAATTATTGTGCCTTGTTGTCATGTGGTGCTCCTTAAGAGTCTTCAGAATTAAAAAAAAAATCCAAACCTCTATCTTGTTGGTGGTGGAAGGAACACTTTAAGTCTGGCTTTGCCTTTTATGATCTCTGTAATCTTGAGAAAGTCTGTGACTCCTTCTCTGACATTTTTGTAATCTATACAATAAGCTGAGTAGATCTGGGTTTTTAGGTCGCAGAAAGCAACCTTTCCTGGGCATTTTAAAGAAGAAGATAAACAACCAAATATAGGAAAAGTATAGGTTTAGACCCTTCATAAACTCCAGATAGAACTTCAAAGATGGTCTATTTATACTGTGCAAACAGTTTTCAACTCTAAGAGCTATGTTTATATATGCAAATAAAACAAATGAAATGAAATATTTATTTGAAACAGGGTCTTTCCAAAGTAGAAGGTTCTCCCAAAGTTTTGAGACCATTTGGCTAGCTTTTTGCCTCTCCTTACCTCCAGAAGAAGATCAGAGGTAGCTTAGCCAAACTGGTGGGATAAATTTAGGAGACCAGTGAGCAAAAAACAGAGGAAAATCTATGTGGATAGCAGGTCCAAGGCAATATAAAAGATGAAGCAGCCAATTAAAAAAAATTGTTACACCAAAAAAGACTGATGTAGTAAATATTGTATGGACATCATAATATGTACATAGGAAGAATGTTTCTACAGTAAGTTTTGGCACCTTTTTCCTATTCCTTTGTACCTCTGCCACTCAAATTGATTTGATCTGTAATCAGGCATTTCCCAAGAGGTGTTTTCTACCTCCTTCTGAGACATTTACAACAGCTACTACTATTTGGTGCTGGTGCCAGGATTGATCAGTAGGACTGACAATAACCCTCCCTTCATAAATATGGAAAGCTAAAAACAAAAAACAAACAAATCCCAGAGTGGAGGATTTTAACTTTTTTAAAAAAGAATACAGCCCCTGTATAAACTGAATGACCTTTAAACATCCTAAAGGTCTTATTAAAGTAGAAATTTAAAGTAATATTTAAAGATGCAGGTATATACACAGACAGGTACCTTCTTATGTAGCTTACAATAGGCCATTACTATTTTACTTATTCTAACTCTAGAGTCTTTCAAATCTAATTATAATTCACATAAGAACTTGTACAAGTAGACCTTAGGCTGGGCGTATTCCCTGCTCCATCATTCCCCAAAGCCATTTTTATTGGGAGTATTCCTTTTCAGAAACTTGACCTCAATTAATGTAGATACCAATCACACACTCCTCTGTAAGGAGACAGAAAAAGCTTTGTCCATTGCTTCAAGTATGGGTCCTGATTCATTCTCTTCCTTTTGAATTGCAGGCAATCCAACTGTTATATGATATATTTCATATTAAGTTTGAAGAAAGGTTCCTTAATTCTCAGGGGCTTTGGTGAATGGAAAATTAAATTAATTTGGAAACTATACATCCCTTAACTCCGTGACAATGTTTTTTTTACTAATATGAAAGAACAATCATTCCTCTGGTTGATAGCTCCACTTTTTCCTCTCTTCTTTCTGTTGTAGAGATAATTAAAAATAGTGGTTAGATGCCTGAACCCTCACCCCCTGAAAAGTTTACTGATATTCTTTGATCTGGCACAACTAGAAAGGAAGAAGTTAGAACTACTGACCTGCAATTGATTTATCTCCGGAATACCATTAAGCAACTCCTAACAGAAAGAAAAGAAGGGAATCAATTTGGCATAAACTAGTTTATTTTACATAACTAAACTTATGGGTAAATTAGCTAACACTCTTTCTTAGGACAATGAAACTTATCTACGGAATGCCTGAGAAAGGCTGACCCTAAGCATTGCTTATAGATAAGTACAGAATTTATGAGTTAAAGAAAACTTCACAGAAACATTGATGACAATGGAGATCTCTCAGACTAATTGTTCTTCTGTTGTGGATGTAAAATCACAAAACCTAGGGATTTAGCAGTTATAGGAAGCCCGGTAATATAGGTTTGCTGTGGAAGAACCGGGAGAGCCCGCTGTATGTGAGACTTATGTAGGCTTTTTTCGGAAATGATTGCCCGTATCTTTGTCATTACTAGTGAAGCCTAGTTTTTTTGTTAAGATCTCAGATTTGTGTGAGTTTGATTTGACAATTCAATTATTTGTGTGTTATTTGTTTTGCATTTATTTTATTTTGCATTTTTTGGGGGGTTGCACATAGAAAAATAGAGTCTTTTGTTAGTGCTATATTGATCTTGAACCCTGCAGGTTTGCTAAATTCACTTAACAATTCAATTTAAACTGCTATTACTTGAATGTGTACATTACAAATTGTCAGAAATTTCTTGTTTTATATCATATGGATTGTGTTGATTTTTGAGAGGTTGGAGGTGGAATCAAATACTTGTTATTGAGTTACCTTACTTGGCAAGAAGTTAATGCTAAAATAAGATTTATTTAAGTAAAAAATAAAAAAATAAAATTTGTGTGAAAAAAATAAAAATAAAAATAAAAATAGTGGTTAGAATCATTTAGATAAAACATCAACATGGCATGTTAAGCCAGTCTTATAATTTCTGGCAAATTTTCAATGTAGGTTTTTGACAGAAATTCTTTGTTGAGGTACAAAATTATCTATCTTTAAAGCAAATCAGATCTATTTCAAATAATATAAATTATTTTTCACACTTAAAAATTATTTTCTTTAAAACAATGCTGGTACCAGGCCAGTGCTAATTCACTCACCTTTTTTTTTTTTTGGCATTGAAATAAGTTATTTATGTCTACATCTCACTTCTGGATGAATATAGCTTTTCTCTGAGCCAACCAAAGCTCAGATCCCTGAGCTGCTTCTACTCTAATACCTCCTCATGCTGCTCAGTTTCCATAAGTTCATGAAAAAGTCTCTGAAATATTATTCTCTCCAGATTTGTCTCTATCTTCCACAATCTACTAGCTTCTTAAAAAAAAAAAAAACCTTTTAAGTCTATAGACAGTCAGGCCTGGGACCTCATTCTAGGGCCTCCGTTCTCCTGCTCTGTGGATGCCCACACCCCCATCAGGGTTCAGCCACTTGGGAATCCTTCACTTTTCCCCCCTCATCAGTCACAATTGTAGATTAATGGCCATTACTATCATTGCAATTAAAACATAATCCAATTTCTTCCTCTTTAGGTACATTAGGAACTCTTAAGGCACATCTGATTCTAGGAGTGTGAAAATTAGTTTTACAATAGTGTATACAATACTGTATACTATTATATATACTATTGTGGTCTATTAGATTGTGAAACATTTAAAAGAAGTACAATACAAAGATTTTGTGCTTATGGAACTTGTAGTATAGTTAGAAAGGGAAATTAATACTCATTGGATAATTATGTACTTCTATAAGCAAATACCAAATTGTATAAATATTGTGCATAGCTAGCATTTATTGAATACATACCATATGTTAGGCATTATCTATGCCTTATTTCTAATTCTCACAACCCAACTTTTAATTTATTACTATCCTATTTTACCTGAGAAATCTGCATGTAGGACAGTTAAATAAGTGAAATAACTTGTTCAGGGTTGCACATGGTGAATGGCTAAGAGGGGATTCCAATTAGGTCAATCACATTCTAACACTGCTCTAATTAAGAGTCTTCTTGACTATTGTGGTGGTTGTTTTTTTTTGAAGATGGCAGTCTTGAGTGATGCATCTGGGATGGTGAAATGTTTTTGAAAGAGTTCACATTGGAGGCATGCAGCAGAAGAAATAATGAGGAGCAACAGTGGTATGCTTAAGTATAGGCACTCCTATAATAATTCCAGGAATCCTTGCATTATGCTATAATGTAAGTGTGCTGGAAAATATTTAGTTGTAGGTAGTTACGATTGCTTAACAACTCTGACAAATCACTTATTTGGAAATATATTTAGCACGGATGGCTTGTCATCTCATTGTGCTTTAATAACCAAGCAGTGAAGTGCTCTTCCCAACTTATAGTATTTTTATGCATTTATATTATGTGTAAATAATTCATTAAGATCCACATCATCTTAGCCTATTATATATTTCAAAGAAAAGAGACAAAATGGTTTCATAGTATGAAAGCCATCGTGGGTTAAAACACTATACCATTTTCTCTACCAAGACAGGTTTCAGACATTGATTTAATTTGGATCACTCTATTCATTTTAAACTGCCCCCATATAGAACTGTTTCCAAGTTAGGAAACCAAGATATAGAGAGGCTAAGTGATTTGACCTTACCTTACAGTTAGTACCAGAGCAAAGCCTAAAATCCAGGTCTCCTGCTAGCTGGGCTAGTCTGGTTTCTACTACATTATACTTCTTCTCAAGGTAAGTGTTGTTTGACAAAAATTGTAATAAATCTCAACCTGGTTGTCAGTGGAATCCTCTAGCTATAGAAAAAATCCAACTTGAGGCCAGGTTTCAAGTATCATTTTTGTTTTTATTTTTATTTTTTTGAGAAGTCTCACTCTCTTGCCCAGCCTGGAGTGCAGTGGTGCAATCTCGGCCCACTGCAACCTCTGCCTCCCAAGTTCAAGCAATTCTCCAGCCTCAGCCTCCAGAGTAGCTGGGATAACAGGTGTGTGCCACCACACCTGGTTAATTTTTATATTTTTAGGGGAGATGGGGTTTCACCATGTTGGCCAGGCTGGTCTCAAACTGCTGACCTCAAGTGATCCACCCGCCTCAGCCTCCCAAAGTGCTGGGATTACAGGCGTGAGCCACCACACCCGGCCTCAAGTGGCATTTTTACTGTGTCAGGAAGGAAGAGCCTGAGTGGGAAAGCGCTCCTCATTTTCTACTTGATGGTTTGCTTTCTTGTCACATGCTGCATAGGGATTTTCTGATTCTTCAAACTGGATTAGTAGATTTGCAACAGTCCACATTCAAATAAAGCATTTTAACAAGTAATAGACACATTTATACTTCCTGAATGTGTTACACCTCCTCTCTGTGGAAGCAGGAAAGAATGGGAGGGTCAGAGTACGCAGGATTCGGATTAGCTAGTTTGAACAATTTCAAGGGACTCTGGGACACAGGAGCGATCCCTCAGTTGCCTGGCACTTAGTAAGTCCTGGAGCGATTAGGGCAGGTGGATAGTGGCCCAGAGTGTGAAAGCCCTGTAATGGAGGTGGTTGGGAGTGTGTGCTCTGGATTGGTTGGTTTGCCTTTGAAAAGAGCACTCCAGTAAGTTGTTTACTATCTCTAGAAACTGGCTAATCCTGGGAGGGTCAGTCCCTGCAGAATCAGTGACGCCCCAAATGTCAAAGCATCAGAATACAAAAAATAAAAAATCTAAAAATAAAAGACACGGTTAATATGGAGGGAAAGTTCTTGGGGCCTCAGGGGCAGTCTCTGTCACTAATTTCACTCTGACAAATGCTGTGATTCCCGACTCTCTCACTACAGGATTGGTATATTTTTGGGTCTCAGTATTTGGAGACCTAGTACACCGAGTCACGAAAAGATCTGACAGATTTTCTGGCTCAGCCTTCTCATTTGATGATACTACTAATAATAGCAACATTTATCAAGCCCAGTGCTGACCCATAAAGTAAGCACTTTATGTTTCTATGCATTTTAAAATTTATTTTTTGCAACAACCAAATAAACCAAGGTGGTATTATTAGCTCTCTTTTATAGCAAGGAAACAGAAAACCAGAAAGACCAAGTGATTTGCCCAAGGTTATAGTCACAAGCAGGATTCCAACCTGGGCACTGAGTGCAAAGCCATGTACTTGACCACATGGCAGAAGAGATCCAGGGAGGCCAAGTGATTTGTCAGAAGTTTCAGATCTGATATTAAATTCCACATATTTTAATTCATAGCAAGTACTTTTTCTATGCTGTATAATTACTCAGTATCTTTCAGTAGCTTCTTATGACCTGTCCAAGATATTATTTATAGTTACAGAAAAGAACCAGTTGTTTTGCTTGGAACTTACTATCTGGCAGCATGAGCACTTTGTGCATTATCTGTTTTGTGTTTAAAACACGCAGATATGCACAGAAGGAGGGACTGGAACACATTCAACTAACTTCTTCCTGCACATTTCTGGAATGCTGATTCTGCTGTTGGAGAACGTGCACATAAAGAAAAGGACTCAAAAGAAGGAGTCTAATGGCATAAATAGCTACAGGAAAATATTTCTGCCTATAATCTTTGCATTTCGTGCTCAGGTGGCCTAGTCACCCTACCCATTGATTCCAGGACAACAATCAGGTCCTCTGGTCTATTTATAAGGAAACAACGCTTTCTGCCCAGGCGAGCTTCTTAAGAAAACCACCAAAGCCAGTGACAGCTGCCAAGACCATTCTTGGTGCTGTCATTTGTATGCTCTTTTCCCCCATCACATTTCTTCTAACTTAGCATCTGCTTTTCCTGAGATATTGAGAAAGGCAAGATTTAGTTTTACTCTTGTGAGGAAGCTGATACTGTGTCTGAAATGTCAAGATGCCTGAAAACATTCACTCTGTCAGGCAGCTGAACGCAGGAGCTCCTACATCCCACTGTGTTTAACCACTCTTTTCAGCATTGACAAAATACAAAGGATGGTACAGGCGTTGTTCCTGGCTTAATAGAGCTTACCAACTACATGGGAAGATAGGAAAACAAACATAGAAGAAAGGATCAACCTGTGGATCAGTAACTGTGTTCTGCCAAGGGGTAGAGTGGCCTAGTGGCTTGAGCAGGGACTTTGGAGTCTGGTGACCCAGGGTTCAAATGTTGCCCCTGATTCTCACTAGGGTTTGACCTCAAGCCCTGACTTCTCTGTGCTTCCATTTCCTCGTTTATGTAGTGGGGGAAAATAACACCTACCCCTGAGCTGTTAAGTATTTGCTATTGTAAATTATACTTAGTTCAATACTTGGCACAAAACAGGCACTCACAAATGTTAGTTTTCTTCTTTTCTAAAAATAGTGTACCAAAATTCAGACTTTTGTATTCAATTAAGTAATTTAATTGAATCCAATACTTGTTGGTGCCTACTGTGTGCCAGGCACTGTGCCAGGCATTGGACATATAATGGTAGAGCACGCCAAGGGTCTGCCATATGGAGCCATAAGGAGATGGAATTCCACTGCTGCTATAAATGGGCTAAAAGGCCTGAGCACAGCACACACAGGGAGGATGCCCAACACCGTCCTGGGGACTCGGGAAGGTTTCCTGGGTGTATCTATATCTGAGCTGAGAACTGACAAATGGAAAAGAATCATTTGTTCATTCATTCATTCATTCACTCACTCACTCACTCAGTATTTACTGAGTTTTTAGTATGTGCCAGTTACCATGGAGGAATTAAGGATTGAAAGTAAAAATACACAAGAAATACAGAGTGTGATAAGTGCTGTGGAGAACTAAGCAGAGCCCTCTGATAAATGAAGAACAACAATGGGAAGGGGAAGCCTATTTTAGGTGATGAGTGTGGATTAATACAAGATGCTAACTGAGCTAACAAAGCCTGATTTTCCTCCCATTTTGCCCCTATTTGAGCAGAGGTGGATTGATACTGTTGGGGCTTGAAACTTTTACAGTTTGCCAGTCCTCTTTAAGGAAAAAGATACACAATGTCTTTCTTATGAATAAGTGACAGAAAGCAGGTGACCATACAAACATATTGCTAAAGCCCACTTGGAAGGTACCCAAAGCCTAATCTTTAATCAGCTTCATGGAAATCCACCTCTACTTTTATAGAAAATTTACCTGTGATTCTATAAGGACTGAAAGACACATGTGGGAGATGGGAAACATTGACAACTAGTACCAAAGAGCAATGTACAGTGGAACATGCAGGCAAAGAAGTGGGATAAAGAAGAGGCATCGGGGCAGGAGACTGGATTTGAGACCTCTCTGTGTAACCTTGGGACAAATGACTTCACCTTTCTGGGAAGCAGTTATCTGATCTGTAAAATGAAGAGGATCCACTCAACTGAAAAAAAAAAACCAACCAACCCCAAACTGGCATTCAGTGATCCCTAATGTGCCACGTAGAGCTGTGTGTGCTTTATAGGTGGTAAGTTATCTAATCCTCACAAAAACCCTGTGAGATAGATGCTATTCTTGTCTTTAGTTTACAGATGAGTAAACTGAGGCACAGAGTGTGTGAATACCTTGCCCAGGGTCACATAGACAAGAAGTGGCTAGCAGATTTGAGTGTGGACCACCTAGCTTTGGAGCTTTTTCTCTTAATCCATTCTGCTGCACCCTTTCTCTATAAGTACAACATTTGAGTAATTGCTCTCGACCAGCCACTGTGCATATTTTATTTGCAATGCTCGAAATTTTATTTGTAACCTCGAAATGTTGGTATTAATATTGCTCTTTATAAGAGAAGAGGAAATCAAGACTCAGAGAGTTTAAATAATTCCCCCCTGGTCACATAACTCTTTCTACTGCTTATAGAGTAACTTCAAACCTTATAACTGATTAAAATAATAAATCAAATGGTAGCCAACAATCAATGGAGGAAAAAGTTTTTTCCAGGAATACATAAGGTACAAATGGACAAATCATGACATTATATTCCATCCAGATTGATCTCTTTCATGATCCTCTAGTCAGCCCAATTCCTACAGGACTTCTACCCCCAAGACTGCTAAGCAGCTCTCAAAGCATCTAAAAATTCAAATACCGGCTGGGCACGGTGGCTTATGCCTGTAATCCCAGCACTTTGGGAGGCTGAGGTGGGTGGATCATGAGGTCGAGTTTGAGACCAGCCTGACCAACATGGTGAAACCCCGTCTCTACTAAAAATACAAAAAGTAGCCGGGTGTGGTGGTGCATGCCTGTAATCCCAGCTACTCAGGAGGCTGAGACAGGAGAATCGCTTGAATCCAGAAGGTGGAGGTTGCAGTTAGCCGAGATCACGCCATTGCACTCCAGCCCGGGTGACAGAGCGAGAGTCTGTCTCAAAAAAAAAAAAAAAATTGGAATACCATAGTTTTGGTAACAGAGAACGGCAGTTCTGTGTAACTGAAATTTCAGTTAAGTAAAGCTTCACATTATAAGAACTTTAAACAAATTAAATCTTTTAATGAAAATTCTTCTAATATGTGCTGCACATTTGTTTATCATAAGGGAAAAAACGAACATGAAAGATAAGCCAACTTGACGCTCAGGATTGTCAGCATCTGATGATGTTTTCTGTATACTTGGTTCTACTTAGTATGTTTTCTTTTCTTTCTTCAGTGTCAAACTGTCCATCTTCATGTTTCTGGCTGCTTTCCTTTCTCATTCTAATTTTTAGCTTTCATTATGTTTCTTTTTTCTTATAAACCATGTTCATTGTCATTTGTTAGCCAAGTTGAGAGGAAAGTGGCTCAATATGTAGGTATGAAGATCTTTTAAATTAGTATGCATGAGCTTAGTAGTAAGGGCACTGGGGAGATCTAATTTAATCTCACAGAAGTCTCCCTTTGCACTGTTTTGTAATCTTCATAAATTTACCAACCAAAATGTTTAACCTGCCTGAACACATTGGTGTTACTTTTATATTAGGCCTATTCTAGACTTACTTGGTTCTAAATCCCCCTAAGACAAAAATATCACACAGTGGTTTTGTGATCAAGAATGGGCTCCAAAGCCAGGCTGTCTGAGTTCAAATTATGGCTGTAAGATTTATGGATATTATGACCTTGGACAAGTTAATTAACTTCTCCATGCCAGTGTTTTCATCTGTAAACTGGGGACAATAATAATACTTTGCTTACAGTCTTATTGTAAAGATGAAATAAAATGATATTTACAAAATTCTTAGCACAATACCTGGCATATAGTAAGTACTCAAGAAACAAATCATTATTATTTCTCTCAACAGCCTTTATTTTATGGGCCAAACCTATTTAACGCCATACTTTCTGAAACAGCAAATAGTAGTACTTTTTTTGGTAAATAAATTGCCAGTTTGCAGGCAGGTGTTTATGTGAAGAACTTCGATTTTGGTGTCCTGAAGTAATGATATATACAAGCATATTGACAAGGTGGCATATCTTCTGGACACCTGGATTGCTCTCACCAACCACTGGTAAATTTTAATATGCCCAAGTGCGGTGAGCTGTGTTGTTGAGGTGTTTCCTGGTGTTTTGGAGCCATCTATGCATTTAAATAGTCATCAACTGCACAGGAAAGGCAAAACCATACAGCTTATTTATTAAATGCTCATAAAATTGATGTCCTGCCCTAGAACAAAACAATTATAAATCACTGGATCCACAGAGAGCTGTATTCACATACTGGGATATGATTTCCTCAGGATATTGCCTACTGATGTCAGCAGCTTCTGGTCTAAGATGTGAGCTGTGTCCATGCTGCCAGGTCACCTGTAGTTATTTTTCTATTGATTCATTTACAGTTATACTGAACTGACCAGTTGTTCTGGCATTAAACACAGCTTAAATTCGGTGCAAATTAAGCATTTAATTACCCCATATTTATTTTTCAAGCCAGACTTAAGAAAAAAGTACAGCACTTTCCTAGTTGGATAGTACTTATTTTCAGTAGTAGGCATATTCTTCTTTTTCCTTCTGCTTTTACTTTCCTAACACTGATTTTGCTAGTCCTGAACATTGCCACCGTGGCAGCTAAACAGCGAGATAAGAGATAGCAAATGTGAGCATCACTTGATACAAATCACTTTGCTAAGGTGCTGCATATGAAGGGAAGGAAAGCAAGGTCTCCATCTTGTTTTACAATCTCTGGAAGCAACTACGTCAATTTAAAAATGTTTACAAAGCATCGGGGCCAGACGCGATGGCTCACGCATGTAATCCTAGCACATTGGGAAGCTGAGGCAGGCAGATCACGAGGTCAGGAGATTGAGACCGTCCTGGCTAACACGGTGAAACCCCGTCTCTACTAAAAATACAAAAAGTTAGCTGGGCGTGGTGGCAGGCGCCTGTAGTCCCAGCTACTTGAGAGGCTGAGGCAGGAGAATCGCTTGAACCTGGGAGGCAGGGGTTGCAGTGAGCCGAGATCGTACCACTGCACTCCAGCCTGGGCGACAAGGCGAGACTCCGTCTCAAAAAAAAAAAAAAAAGTTTACAAAGCATCATGTGAAAAACAATAGAGAAACAATAGAAAAGTACAAAGGAGACATAAAATAAAAAAGAGTTGAAGTAGGTAAAGTATGAGACAGGGTTTTGGAGAAAAACAAAGAGGATAATTTTAGGGAGTTTAATGATTTTACAAAAGCCTGTGTGCAGGCTTAGGGAAGTAATAAGGGAAGATGCAGACTCCAGAGCTAGCATCAGAAAGTCATTACCACACCCTTGGACTGAAGGGAACAGAGAAAGAGCAGTTAGGAAAGAACTACAGCTGTAGTAATAGGAGAAGGACATTACATTAGAGGCTTGACCTTTTAGAACACAGCCACTGCCAATCAGTAGCTCATCATGGAAGGGGCCACAGATGCCTTGGACCTCTCATTCATCCCACCTTCTGATCTCTTGCCTGTGCCTCTCATGGGCTGAACCCACCTTGAGGTTAGTGGAACAGGGTGGCAACTGCTCTGTTTTAGCGGTTTACAAAAGTTAGTCTCCAGGAGCACAGGGTAGGGTGAGATTTGGTAAGGAGTGGATCTGGAAGGCAAAGAAACATATCCAGCACAACAAAGAAGGGCTGGGATTCAGAGGGGGCCTTCCGCCTTGCCAGGCTGAGTGCACTTCCTGCTGCCTGAGCAAGGTTCCCACACAACAACAGCCGACCCACACTGGCCTCTGACAAACATGTTTCCCCCAAAAGATCAAGTCAATCTGTTTTTTATAAAGGGCTGGGTGTAGCGGCTCATGCCTGTAATCCTGACACTTTGGGAGGTGGAGGCGAGAGGATTGCTTGAGTACCCAGAAGTTCAAGACCAGCCTGGGCAACATAGTCAGACCTCACTTCTGAAAAAAAAAAAAAAGGTGAAATTTATTTAATTATTTATTTAATTTTTAAAAACTCTTGAAAATAATATTACTTGTTATAATTAAATTCTTCTCACTCTTTTGGTAATCTGGTGGATGGTAGATTTTTTAAAACTTTTTTTGTTGGAGATGGCAATCCTCCATCAATTACCCATTTGTGTTTATTTGTTAACATTATTTTGGTTTTGGAAGCCCAAATATCTGGGATTCAGTGATGTGGAGGGTAGTATAGACTCCCCTGGGCTATGTATAGCTGGACAGTATAAAGGAAGCAGCTGGAGAGCCAGGCAGGGGCTGTATTTTAGTCAAACAACTCCTGGTGCAGCTTAAAGCACCAGACATTTATGAATGACTGCAGTGTGCTACACAAAGTGCTAGGCCATGGAGGAGAGGGAGCCAAGAGTTTTTAAGCTTCCTATCTTCCAGTAACTTACTAAATAATGACATAGAAACAGGCGTGGAAATAAACAAAAGACCAGCCAAATGAGAACAGGCTTAGCTGTAGCAAAGGGATCAGCCACCATCACTTGCATTTTGGCAGAGACTCAAAGGCAAGCAGAGGAGTGGGAAAGCTTTATAGTGGAAAAAAGGGGAGCCTTCATGTATGCCCTGGTTGCGGGCTGTTAGCATGGGGAAACTGTAGGCATGCTAACAAGAAGTGAGACATCCTATGTGATTGGCTGGTGGTGCATATTTTGCTTTCTTTGATTGATCCTAAATTGGAAGCAGGGACAAAAATTGGGGAAGCTGTCAGTTATTAATCAAGTCCTGGCCCTTTTGGGAAAATTATTACAAAAGTTTTTGCTAAGCCTCCAAGATTGTCACTGATTAAATCGTGGGTCATCTTCCCTGGACTCTTCAGATTAGAGTCCCTGTGTGAAGGCTGACTCAGACTCACAAGGCATATTATTGACACTTTACTGTAATTGAGGGGGAGAAATGGACTGATATAAATTATTTCATTTTAATTAAACAATAGTAAACAATAGATCTGTCCTTCTACTATAAGAAAGGGAAAAGATAATAGTTTTGTTTTTTGGGGGTTTTCCTCTCTTCAAATTTTGCAAAGCAATTAACCTTCAGGTTAAGACAAAACTCAGAATATTTTATCTCTACCACTTTATTTGTCACAAATTTACAGTCAATTGGAAATGTAATAAAAGAGTGAGAATTGAAAGCATTTTTCTTACTTTGCTATATGGCTGTCTTCTGCAAATGCTGTAGCAAGGTCTGTACATGTGGTTTTGAGAATGAAATTCTAAATTGAGTTTTATAATAACATAAAGGCTGGAAGCAGAGATTAAAGGAGAGAGGCTTCTTACTCAGAGACTGGTGAAAATCCAGATCTGCTGAGACCTTTCAGCCTTGCCTTGATGGTGACATATGAAAGTGATTCTACAGTTGGGAGGCACTCAAGTTTGCAGATGGTCTGATCTCAGAATATGAGAGAGATTCACATATGAAAGCAACCAGACAAAGAAGGCTGTAGAAACTAGAAGCCTGGGTGAACAGTTATGCTGGGGTTTATCAGAACCATTGTCTCCCAGAGGAGTGTCTGGTCAATAATTTTAACATAGGAACCATGGTCTCTACAGACCTCAAAGTGTAGTCCCAGAGTCAGTCCCTTGTCGGAATCACTTGGGGAATTTGTTAAAACTGTAAATTTTGAATCCCATGTCAAGCCTACTGAATTCATATCTCTCTGTAAACAGAAGCAGGGAATATGGATTTCTAATAAACTTCCCAGGTGATAACTGCCATTCTGAGAAACAGTTCATCCTGTCATATTGTGTCTGTTCACAGAGGGCTGAAGGGGGGTCTACTTCAGTCTATAAACATTGATGATGGATTGGGGAAGGGGCAGACTAAGGTCCTTTTCTCAGACCTCCTTCTGTTTTCTATAGCCAGATAACAGTCTTAGATTGGCCCAAATATGGCAGCAGGCTGAAGGCCTATTCTTCGAGTGGCTGTGGACGGATGTGCCTGGAGAATAGCATCAAAGCTTAAGGGCTTCTGACATACTGTATTTGACAATGGTTCTACTTGCTCCTTCATCCCCTTCTCTTCTTTCCCTACCAGCCTATTATCATCCCCTTCCCTCTCTCCGTGACCAAATACAGTCCCTCTGTCTGATTGCTAACTTTGCTTTGGATTCTTTCTTTTTCCTCCTATTCACTACATTCTTAGATATTGAAGTTTAGAAGCATTTTCTCTCCATTCACCTTCATCTCAGTTTTCTATTCTAGTCTCTGAACTGGACATGAAGCAAAATGGGAGGTTCTAATACTATCTCTGTCTCAACCAAAGAGATGTTTGTCTCCTTAAGCTTTTTGGCATTTCCCACAGTGATTTGCAAATTTCTTTTTATGTCATGGAGTCATGTCTTTTATGTCATGGAGTCATGTCTTTAAAGGAAGGCATATGGAAAATTCCAATGACTAGAGGGAACTGACCTGTTTTCAGCAGGCTAGGAAGCATAGGGTTTCATTTCTTCAACTTCCCAACCCCTTACCTAGAGGAAGGCAGAGAGGGCTCATCCTGGAAAACCATTGCTCTACAACATCTTTTAGAATGAGGGCAGAAGAACATACAGACACATCTCTGGCAGACTCCATCCATGGGGTAAGCCCCTTGAGAGATGGCAGATCTTATGGAAAGAGCCCATAAGGTCTCTTAAAACTAGACTATAGGAAGGAAAGCGGAGGGGGAGGCACAAACATAAAGACATCTAGCCCACAGGGAATCTGCCGTAACTCTAATATAACTTGTGTATTTGTGTGATAAGGATTCAATAGTTAATAGTGCCAGGAAAAACATTTAATATGGACATTCTTTCCAGTTAGAGAGGAGAAAAAAATCGAGATGAGACCAACAGTTAAAACTTTCCATATCTGAATAAAAGTCATATTATTAACAGATACATGAATAATCTATCATTCAGATTTTGATTTTTCTTATCTGCCTCTTCCACTAAGTTATATGGGCTCCTATGGGTTATGGGCTGGACATTATTTAATTCGGGAGTCTCAGCATCTAGCATTATTGGCCCACAGGAGATCTCAGTACATATTGAATTCATGAATGGGTATAGGAATATCTAACAGAGTTATGATCATGCTCGTTTACCCTATACATATTTACTTGTTAAATTTGTTTGTTTGGGCCAGGTGCGGTGGCTCACACCTGTAATTCCAGCACTTTGGGAGGCTAAGATGGGCAGATCATGAGGTCCAGAGATTGAGACCATCCTGGTTAACATGGTGAAACCCCATCTCTACTAAAAAATACAACAAAATAAAAATTAGCTGGGCATGGTGGCTGGTGCCTGTAGTCCCAGCTACTCAGGAGGCTGAGGCAGGAGAATGGCGTCAACCTGGGAGTCAGAGCTTGCGGTGAGCTGAGATTGCGCCACTGCACTCCAGCTTGGGCAACAGAGCAAGACTCCATCTCAAAAAAAAAAAAAAAAAAACTGTTTGTTTGTACTCCTAAATTTTATTTAGATATTTTTAGTTCTCACAATCATCACTGTTCTTCTTTCCCATTATTTCAGGAGTTCAGGTTGAGGGATATTTATTCATACCATTGAAAAGTTTAAAGAAATATTATACAGGGAAATAAGATCACTTGGGAGAACTCTGCCTTCCAGAAGCAAGTGTAACATTCTGGTTAGGAGCACAGGCCCTGATGTCAAACTGTCTGGGTTCAAATGCTGAATCAGCTCCATTCTAGAGGCTTCCTAACTTCTCTCAATTCTAGTTTCTGTATCTGTATAATGGGCATATTAGAATATCTCCCTTATAGTATGGTTATGAGGAATAATCAGGATGAAACATGTAATTCATTTAACACAGAACCTCATAAATGGTAAGACTCAAGAAATATTAGTTCTTGTTATTATTTGTGGCCTAGACCAAGAAAAAATTCAACATCCAATCTCAGAAAGTTGTGTTTTGCCATTTTGAAACTTTCCCGTTAATATAAAACTACTAAATCAGAGTGCCCCACCATCACCACCTCAGTTCACACCTCCCTGACTCTCTCCTTGAGAAAAATAGACAGTTGTGCAAGATGCCTCCCAAATATTATAAACTTCGAGCCCCACAGAAGCTGGGTCTATGTCAGTTCCCAAGTCAGTGGGGCAGAAAAGCTGAAGCAGTGTAGAAACAATATATTGGAGGTTGTTGATCCTCTTTGCAGAAGAAGATGAAGACTTATTCAAGATGAAGACTTATAATTGGACTAAATAAAGCTGATAGAGATAGTGAGGAAAAGACAGAATGTGAGACAATATATGCAAAAAAGCAACACTTTTTGATACAAGTGCATTATTGAATTCAGTTAAGTAAAGGTATCACAGTAAGGTGGATGTTTGATGTAAAAACACTCAAAGAGGTGACAAGAATATTTTCTGTCCAGTGTTCAGTGAGTTGAAGGGATAAGTCATCAGAGCTGTCACGTGTCTAGAGTCACAACATTGGAATACCCATTTAGATGTAAAAGTTACCAGCTCTCCTCTGTTTTTCTTGAAGACAAAGTGGGAAGAGATGTGCTAAAATGGCAAAGGAAAAGTTTAAGATCAAATGCATAAGGAAGACTGTCTTGTTTTGTCAAACATGGGAAGTTACATGGGGAGGTTGCTGTCCATTCTTAATGGGAGCTTTCCAAAGGAATGCATTTTAATCTGGGTGCAAAGGTTTAAAGAAAGAAAGCAGTGAATTGGTGACTTATAAAGGCTCCTGCCTCCAAAAAACCCCTTTTTAAATTAAAGTGGTGTCATCTGGCACGCAGAATAGTTCCCTGAGCTTACAGGAATGATTTCTACAGCTATTTTTTAGCCAGATGGAGAATTGTCATCCTGGGAATCAAAATCAGACTAATTTTGTCCAGACCTAGAAACCTCCTGGGACTTGGCTAGTGCAGGTGCCTGTCAGGACCAGGGTTTGTACATCGTCAGATTCTTACTTCCTCCTCTAGCCCCAGAGGCTGTGCTCTAGAGCATACTTTACCTCTAGAGCAGTTGTCCCCTGAGCATTTGTTTTCTTTCCTAACACAGGAAGGAAGATAAATACCGTTCTGTCACAGTTTGAGAAGGCAGTCCATGATCATGATATAGCTAATAAGGTGCTCAGGAGGGAAGAGTTCACTAGATGCTGGACAACGCATGGTGTTTGGTAATGGAAGGAGATGTATGCAAAATTTGTGTTAACAGGTTATTTAATTCTGGTTACTGATTTATACCTGCATTTGGGAAGTAGAGAAAAGAACACATTGAAAATCACTGAGTATATTAAAAATAAAATGCTGTCAAATTAGGAAAGTTAAAGAACGGGCCAAAGAGAATATAGTATTACATTAATTACCTGTTTGACTCATTGCACTCAAGCCTGCAAACTTGAGGCAGCTGAAATAATTACTGCATTTATTATTTTGGCTCCACCCCAGCTTGAAAACCAATCCTTCTTGGATGAAGAGAATATATAAAATCAAAACATACTTGTTCACCTGCTCAGTTTCAAAGAGATCTTCTGTCTGGTCTTCCTGGTATCCCAATTTCCTAGAAACTGGTTTCCTTGTTCTTCTATCCCAGCTCTCTAGTAGATGGGTTCCTGCCCAAATGTGCTTCCCTGGTATCCCAGTCCTTTTAGAAACTACATTCCTGATGTGAATGCTAATCTCTGTATTCAGTTTGGGTTCTGGTCAAGTATCCATCATAACTGGAACGTTGAATCCTGTCTTTTGACTCATGTCCTACTGTGGATGCCTCTTGATTAGCCATCACCTTGCTTTTGCATTTCTGCCCCTTTATTTACTTTTGCCTTATTTATCTGCCTGCACTTGTGTTCTTGAGTTTTCTGATTTGACTCCCTATATCCCAGTCCATTGTTTGGATTTTATATCCACCAAATGCTTTCTCCAGTCTATTTTCAATTATGTTAATATCATTTGCCAGCCTCCTCTAATTAGAAAAGAACAAATAAAGAGGAACAAAATGTGCCAGACCAGGATGAAAAATAAATCACCCAGAAAGTGGTGAATCATAAGCCTTGGAATTGTCTCCTTTTCAGTTCCCGAAGAACACTGTTGCAATGAGAAGGCAATAACAGACCACCGAAAAGATAGGAAGGGCATATGAGAATTTCAATCTCCTTATTTTTGTGATGTCAAGGCCTTTCATATGTGTCCTTAAAGTTCCTGCATTTGTAAAATTTTTGCATATTCAATACATCACATAAAAAATTTTGGAAAACCTGATAAGGAGCATATGGAAATTGGAAGCATGAATAGGAAAGAAACTTTTAATAATAGGTTAGTTATTTGTTGCTGTTGTTGCTAAATTCACAATTAGTGGAAAGTAACCATGGAAAGAATGGGCATGTTGAGAGAGCATTATCATCTTTTTTTTTTAATTCAAGGAACTTTTTTTGTTTTTTTTACTTTTCAGTTTGAATGGTTTAATACTCTCTTCCAATTCCCCATCCCTGATGTCACAAAAGTGTCATATTTGGAAAACCAAAAGGTTTAATAATCTTTTAATAAGCCTTTCTGGCTTCCTGAACTCAAGAAAGAAAATCAAACAAAACAAGTGTTGAACATTCAAGCTGTATTCTGTAATTTTTTTACCTGCTTTTCTTTTTTTTTTTGGTTTTACAAGCTAAGTTATTTTATTTTATTTTATTTTATTATTATTATACTTTAAGTTGTAGGGTACATGTGCAGAATGTGCAGGTTAGTTACATATGTATACATGTGCCATGCTGGTGTGCTGCACCCATTAACTCATCATTTAGCATTAGGTATATCTCCTAAAGCTATCCCTCCCCCCTCCCCTGACCCCACAACAGTCCCCAGAGTGTGATGTTCCCCTTCCTGTGTCCATGTGTTCTCATTGTTCAGTTCCCACCTATGAGTGAGAATATGCGGTGTTTGGTTTTTTGTTCTTGCGATAGTTTACTGAGAATGATGATTTCCAAATTCATCCATGTCCCTACAAAGGACATGAACTCATCATTTTTAGACAGGGATGCCCTCTCTCACCACCGCTATTCAACATAGTGTTGGAAGTTCCGGCCAGGGCAATTAGGCAGGAGAAGGAAATAAAGGGCATTCAGTTAGGAAAAGAGGAAGTCAAATTGTCCCTGTTTGTAAATAACATGATTGTATATCTAGAAAACCCCATTGTCTCAGCCCCAAATCTCCTTAAGCTGATAAGCAACTTCAGCAAAGTCTCAGGATACAAAATCAATGTACAAAAATCACAAGCATTCTTATACACCAATAACAGACAAACAGAGAGCCAAATCATGAGTGAACTCCCATTCACAATTGCTTCAAAGAGAATAAAATACCTAGGAATCCAACTTACAAGGGACGTGAAGGACCTCTTCAAGGAGAACTACAAATCACTGCTCAGTGAAATAAAAGAGGATACAAACAAATGGAAGAACATTCCATGCTCATGGGTAGGAAGAATCAATATCGTGAAAATGGCCATACTGCCCAAGGTAATTTATAGATTCAATGCCATCCCCATCTAGCTACCATGACTTTCTTCACAGAATTGGAAAAAACTACCTTCAAGTTCATATGGAACCAAAAAAGAGCCCGCATCGCCAAGTCAATCCTGCTTTTCTTCTTCTTCCTTTGTTCTTCTGTCTTCCTCTTTCCCTTTGTCTCTCCTGCTATCACTCACTCTCTCTCTAAATGACTAGATATTCATTATCCGGATATATTCTGTTGCTGGAACAGTAAAAGATCTGTGATTTCTATCCCCAAAGACTCCAAATTTTTTCTGGGATTTTCCTATAAAAAGACTTAACTGAAGAAGAATAGACAGGATTTAGAGTAACTCTTTAAATTTTGGATATACTATAAGTTCCAAAATTAATATATTCCTTTAAAAGATAAAAGTTTTTAAAAGGAAAGGTGGAAAGACAGAAAAAGTAGTTGGAGCTACCCACTCAAGGCTTAGTCATAATTAACCTTAATACTGAAGTAGATTTTTTGGAAAGATGATTAGCTTTCATTAGTGTTTTAAAAGTACATATGTTCATTGTAGAAAATGTGCAAATACAAAAAGTAGAAAGAAAAAGACATCACTGGAAATCTTACTACCCAAAGGTAACTATTTGGCATACAGCTTTCCAATTTTTCCCTATATATATGTTCCATATTTTAAAGAAAATATACATATGATATCACCAACTGTGTTTTCACATATATGTTATGAATCTTTTCTAAAATATTTAAATATACATTGAAATCCTGGTTATAAGTAGCAACACAGGAATAATTTATTTAAGCAATACCTTATTACTGGCTTTTCTTTTTTCCTGATTATTTTTGTCATTATAAATAATGATAGTTTTCAATGGTATAAATACCTCTTTGTGTGGATAAGTCCCAGAAAATAGAATTTTGAAGTTCTTACAGTTATGTTGCCTAGTTGACATCCCAGTTGCTGTGATTTTACACTTCCAACAAGAGGGCATGAGATGCCTATTTCTTTGAACCCTGCAATGCTTGTCATAATCATTCTTTTGATTGCCAATTTTGAATTCATTATATTTTCCCTTTCATCTTTTGAGGTGTCTTTTCATTTGCATTTTTTTCTTTATAAGTTACTAACTTTTCTATTGTTCTGTGCATCTTTATTTTTATTGATTTGTGAGGCTTTTTCCTCTTATAAATAAGCTTGTTTTTCCTTAAAATAAGCTTTTCTAATTCTTTGCATTTTGTTTATGGCATGTTTTGGTCAGGCTTAATTTTTTTTATTCTCATGGAGTTATATTTATCAATTATTTTCCTAAAAATAAATGTATCCAAAAGACAAGCCATACTAATGTTAAAACCATTATAACATTTTCTAAAGTCCTTGTTATTTTATAATTATAACCCACTTTACAACTCACATAGATATATGTTAGGTGTGAGTATAATAGAAACTTTAGCAGACTAGGAACCTGTGGAAAAACAATGTCAGAACAGAGAAACAAGGTTCAGAATTGAAAATAGCAGGAAACAGACATTATATGTCACCTCGGGCATTGAATGTATGCAAGCTGTATATGGATCACTGTTAGAAACTCTTGAAGCAGTTGACATCAACACTAGGAAATGATCTTTCTTTGTTCAGTAGATCAAAGTGTAGTAACAGGTGTGTAGCAGGTACCTCTGAGTTCCTTGTGCCTATAAGGTTCCTTGGCCTGCTTCTGATGTTAGTCCCAACGGCAGAGTGGGCAGGTCTGTGCACAGTCAGCATCCCACCTCAAGCACACCATGCCTGCCTTTCTGCATTTGCCAAGGCTTTTCTGATGGCACAGCTCCCTAGATCTACACTTGCAAGTATGGCCTGGAAGTGCAGTGCCTTGAAACACTGCCACTCTCATACTAACCCTCATCTGATAGCAGACCAGAGCCAGGAGATAAGTTATTGAGCCTTCCCTCTTTCAAATGGACAATTCTGGAAAGCTTTCTGTATGCTTTTCAGATAATAGCTGTATTGAAACACCCTTGCTCATTGAAATGAGTGAGATAGGAAAGGAGAAAAAGACAATGTAAAGATACATTATCGATGACCTTGATATTTTTTTAAAGATACATTATGGAGGTATGCATGATATATCTTTACATTGTCTTTTTCTTCTTTCCTGTCTCACCCTCCCTGTCTTAGTCGGCTTGGGCTGCTATAGGAAAATACTATAAACAAGGTGCTCAAACAACAAAAATTATTTTCTCACAGTTCTGAAGGCTGGGAAGTCCAGGATACCTGTGCCAGCAGATTCAGTTTCTGGTGAAGGCTCTCTTCCTGGTTTGTAGACAGCTGCCTTCCTCTGTGTCCTCACATGGCAGAGAGAGGAGAGAGAGCCCTGATCTCTCTTCTTTTAAGGACAATAATTCCATCATGGGGACCACCTCCTCATGACTTCATCTAAGCCTGTTTACCTTCCACAGGCCTGGCCTCCAAATGTCATCACACTGGGGATTAGGGCTTCAATATATGAATTTTGGGGGAACACAAACTTTCAGTCTCCTCAGTCTTGCTCCCTGTTGCTTCACTCCTTTTTCCCAGAATCACCTCCCAAATAAACCACCTGCTCACCACAAGTTCCCTCCTCAGGCTCCACTTTTAAAGGAACTCAAATTCAAATAGTGTCTTCTCTAAAACATGTCTGTTAACTGTGCTTGGATGATATAAAATCATGTTTTTTCAAAGATCTATTTTATCATTGTAAAGATGTTACCCTTCCTTCCCCAGTGATGTCTCATTGTCATGAATTCCTAACGTTTCCAGTCTCTTTCTTTATCCACAGATTCTGTCAACTAATCAATGATTTTTTAAATGTACTAGAGAAGCTTACTACATAAAGGGAAGCTACTGCACATAGGAGCATAATATAAAAGTGCAGTCATGCTGGGTATTCCCAGTGCCTTTTTAAAGTGTGGGCTTGATTTCTTTCCCAGGCTCTCTCCAGCCAACAAAGACTAAAGAGAGAGAAAGGGGAGCAGCCTCTCCTGGTTCGTTTCCTGAAGTCAAGCTCATTCTGGCCTCTTGGAAAGGAGGAAGTTCCAGCTGCTGGCAGCCAATGTGTCTGCCTGCTTTGGAGCTATTTTTCATGACCTGTATCTCTGCCAGGAAAATGAATGTCAGGAGTGTACATCAGAACTTGCAAAGTAGGATAGCCTTCCCCTCTGCCTTTCCCCCAAACCTTACGCGTTTAAAATAACTCGGAGTGTGGAATGAGGAAGGGAAGATTCAGGCTGACTATGCAATTATTCAGACTATATTATTTCTATTTGGATAAACATTGATCCCACAAATGCCAGGAAAGTTGGCAATCACCGTTGCAGAGAGTGCTCCATTAAAATTTATGAGCCAACATACTTTGAGGACATAATTATTATTTATAATTACTTCCATGATGCTCAGTGCTGGTTTTGAGACTATCTTGCGTCAGGTGGTATATAAGATGCCACTGAAATATCTGACCCTAAAAATCCTCTCATAAGTGTGGCCAAAGGATACTGAAATGAAAGAGCAGAATAGAAAATCAGATGTCTTTCAGAGACAAGTGTTGTCAGAGAAGGTGTCTTCTGTAGGATGCTAATCACACTTCACATCATTTTATAAAGAGGACAGCAATTCTTCTGCTGTTAACTAG
This sequence comes from Pongo pygmaeus, assembly GCF_028885625.2. Taxonomy (NCBI): domain Eukaryota; kingdom Metazoa; phylum Chordata; class Mammalia; order Primates; family Hominidae; genus Pongo; species Pongo pygmaeus. The sequence continues at coordinate 63,944,425 of NC_072377.2, forward strand.
TACTCTAGTGCAATATTGTAATTATACTAACTTTCCGATCATCTGACAACAGAGGCTTCCAAAAGACAGTTTTAGTTGAGTTACCTTTTTGGTATTTTGTAGTCTTGTTTTAGGAATAAAGAAATACGTATTTTGCTTAATCAGATCATTCGTTGGATTGTGATTTATCCCATCAAACCAACCATCCTGGAGCCATGTTCATAAATAAACTGCTTTAGCTGCTTTTGATCTCTCCTGCAGGCTGACTGTCATCACCTGTGAGCAACTTCATATAATAAGATCTGGTGTGCTCTGTCAGTTTATATCAGAGCAGAGTTAATGTGTGAGTGCAAAAAGATTTGACCCCTAAAAGAATGGAGGTGTGCTATGTGCTGGTGCAGGCTGTACTCAGTAGTCAATAGAATGTAGAGTCTCTGTAAATGTGTTTAAGGAACAGGCTGTTTTCACTGTGTACCGTTGTTTAGTTTTTCCAATCCTCCTGCTTTGGCCCACTTATGAAGGGGAAAACGAGAGAGTGCACAGAAGCCTGCCACCATGGTAGCTCCGCCAGTGCGCATGATAACAATTTATTTTCATATTGGTCAAAATGTTCTAAATAATTTTAGCACCAGAAATAGCATGGAAATGGGGAACTAAATTATAAATGAAAAACCAGGAGAAATGGTAAGGATGGGACATTTCTTCTCCATTTCTGATTTTTTCTTTCCAACTGGCACCCGTGATGGGAGCACTCTGGCCTCTCTTCTACTCCTTACTCAGCATTACCCAGAGTGGCACATCTGACTAGTTAGTTGGGAGAGAAAACAAAACAAGCAAACAAACCTTCTGCAGGAATTTGCTGTCTGCTCCGTTCCTCGGGGCTGCAGTTTTCAAGAAGACCTGCCCCTTCAGCACCATCTAGGTGGACCAGTAACTTCTATGACTGGGGAGAAGTCTGTCTACCTCTAGGGTTTTTATACCTAAGCCCCTGTCTCCAACATCAGCCTCATCTATTAACTGTTTTGTTCTTTTTCTCCACTTTTTGTTTTAAAAAAGAGTTATTATTTATGTTTTTTGTGTTGTAAAATTTCTGGAATATGTCTGACCAATATTGGCTTGTGGGAAGTGTAGTTGTTAAGAGCACAGGCTCCTTGGGCACATAACGTAACTCCCTTGTGCCTCAGTTCTCCTCTAGAAAATAAGGACAATAGTAGTAACACCTGTGCATAGGGCTGGCTATTGTGGGTACACTGCGCCTTGTCTAGCCTAACTTCCTTTCTATGAGCCATTTCTATTATCAAGCCATGCCATTTGCATGATGAGAGTCATTTGCTGTCAGCCTAATGTTGATTCTAAACATGGTGAACTGTTTTGAACCATTACTGAACCATAGAACTCTAGAACCAAGTGAGACTTAAGCAATCTTAGCTTTAGGTTCTAGTTCAATGGAAGATAAAACTGAGGCACCCAGAACTGAAATAATTATTGGGAGGTTGTACATGGTAGCACCAAAGTTGGGCATTCCATCTGACCAGACTCCAGATCTATTGATTTTCCTTCTACCTGAGCTTTCTTTCTCTCTTATAACTATTTCTGTCGACTACTTTCCTCACATTCACTCTGCCAATTTAATGCAGTTACTAAGTCTAGTCACCAACCACATTCTACCTACAAGGGATTCTATACCAGGCCTCAATAAAATTTTAAGCATTATAAAACAACAACAATAATAATAGATAGTGCTCCCTGAGATTCACAGTATATTTTTCCTGTTAGAGAAAGCTGAGTTGTGACTTGCCTGAAGTAATCATGTAAGAAAAGCCTACTAGAAAAACAGTGCTATTGACTTGTGATGGATGGTTTTTCCTTTATAACCAATAACATTTTTAAAGTCATATATGTATTTCTTGATTGCTCTTTTAACCCCACTTCTTCCTCCCTAGAGAACTCACTCTTCTGTTTGAAACATCCCGGGGAGTGCAAACTAAATACAGTATTGAAGTAAAATCCCTGCAAAGCTAATGAACTATTTTATGGAAAGTAAGGCAGGAAACCATTTCAGTAGTGGTGGTGTAATTAATTGGTTGTGGCCATACAGACGCATGATTTTAGAAATGGGCAATTTATAATAGGGATTTTAGAAGGTCTCATGTGATGACTTGAAAGGTAGAAAATCATTACTTTCAATCATGCATCAACATGGAAGCCAAATCAGACCCTTTAATGTATGTTTTCAACTGAGAGCAGTTTGCCTAAATTTCAAAAAGGAAAATGTGATACATTTGCCAACAGTCTGCCTGTATAGCTAATTACCAATTACATATCATAAAGAATCTGATACCTGTCATGTTGTAACAGATTTCCCAAGTATGGGGCATGTGGCTGAGCATACTAGCAGATAATTAGAATCATAACAGCTAGAAGAACATTGTCCTTTTAAGCTAAAAGAACATCGTCCTTTTAAAATCCTCAATCTTATTTAAATATGGAATAATCCTTTTTCAGTGAATTTAGGATAAATGACACAAGTATCAGTTGGCCGGCTTATTTTTGTGCATGTTCAGCTATTCTGATTCTGGTGACACCTGTGGCATTTATTTTTAGGACCCTAGTAAACAATAACTTTTTTTTTCTTTCTACATAGCTTAGAATTATTCTTCTATTTAATTATGTATAGAAGTTGGAATCCATTAGCTGGGCATGGTGGTGGACACCTGTAATACCAGCTGCTCGGGAGGCTCAGGCATGAGAATCATTTGAACCTGGGGGGTGAAGGTTGCAGTGAGCCCAGATTGCAATACTGCACTCCAACATGGGCGACATAGTGAGAGACTCTGTCTCAAAAGAAATTGGAATCCAGGTTAAATTGGTCACAATGTTACCAAGTCAGAAAGCTCACAATGCAGATTGCAAAATACTAATGAGGACATCACTGATTTTCATCTATATCAAGGTGTGTTTAAATTGCTAAAGCAATACTGTTTTAGTTTTTGAGATGGAGTCTCGCTCTGTTGCCCAGGCTGGAGTGCAGGGGTGTGATCTCAGCTCACTGCAATCTCCGCCTCCTGGGTTCAAGAGATTCTCCTGCCTCAGCCCCTGAGGAGCTGGGATTACAGGCACCTGCCACGATGCCTGACTAATTTTTGTACTTTTAGTAGAGTCGGAGTTTCACCAAGTGGGTCAGGGTGGTCTCGAACTCCTGACCTCAGGTGATCCACCTGCCTCGGCCTCCCAAAGTGCTGAATTATAGGCGTGAACCCACTGCACCCAGCCAAGCAATACTGTTTTTATTTTCCACAAATACTGGCCCTCTATGACATAATGTTTGTGGAATAAAAGAACAACAAAACATTCTATTAATTATTTTATGAGAAATTGAGTCAGATAGTAGCCTAAGATTAAGAATATGGATTCTACGAATTGGATTTCAATTCTAGCTCTGCCACATATTAGCTGGATGACTGTAATGGAATTACTTCTCTGAGCTTCAGTTGTTTCTTCTAGGGATAATGATAATGATACCAACTTTACAGAGTGCTGAGAGGATTTGGTGGCATAATTTGTGTAAGATGCGTAGCCCCGTGCCTGCATGGTAGGTGGAAGATACAAATAACTCATAATTACGATATCTGAGACATCAGGCACAGGGAGAAAAAGCCAGTCATTTTTAAGGAAACTCAGTTCCATTTTAGACTGTAAAGTTTGAGTCTCTGGAGTGGAGTTGTCAGTGGGTCTCAAGCCTGGCATAGAGGTCAAGATTAAAGATTAAGATTTTGGAGCTATAAATAGGTCAAATCAAGAACCAAGAAGAAATGTTCCCATCCTAACTATTTCTCCTGGTTCTTCATTTAAAGTTTAGCTCCTTATTTCCATGCTATTTCTGGTATAAAAATTATTTAAAATATTTTGTCCAATATAAAAAGAAAGCGTTACCATGCACACTCGCAGAGCTACCATGATGGCAGGCTCCTCTGCACTCTATCTTTTTCCCATCCATAAGTGGGCCACAGCAGGAGAACTGGAAAAGCTAAACAGGAGCACACAGTGAGAACAGCCTGTCCCTTAGGCACTGCATTTACAGAGAACAAATGAAGTTCTGATTTGGCTATTTCTTGGTTAATAACCAAACCGAGTAATTCAAGAATCAAGTAATATTAATGAGAAAGTGATTTATGATCAAAGCAGCTATCATTTGGAAAACAGAATTTCCCAGAGAGTGTTTGAGGTAGTGGAGACACTAGGAAAGGAAAAGAGATGTGATTCAGACGAAGGCTCCTGAATATGGCTACAAGGTAGTCAGTAGACATATTAGGATCATTCAGGGTCAAATGAGACTGAACAAATTTCCCTCTGTAAGGTTTATTAGGCTGCAGTGAGTCAGCAAGTGCCAGGGGCTGATTATTAGCACCACAGTATATAAATTGAGAGATCACCAGATTCTAATTTTCTCTTGTACCTCTCCTAAATGAATGTGTAGAGCATGTATTTCCATGACCAATCATGTGTCTCACTTCTAATAGAAGAAAATATGCTTCAGATTTACAAAGATGCATGAAATACAACTAGCTGGAAATACAGAAGAAGTGTAGCACCAGTTACTCTTTGAGTAAGATAATTGTTGGAAGTTTTAAAAGTGATAACAAGTAAGGGCACAACATTCATCCACCTACCCACCTACCCACCGTCATGAACATCCACCCTTTGCCAGGCATCCTGTTCAAAGAGGAAGAAGATAAAGATCTGCCTTTTCAAAATCAGACAAGTGAAAATATAAGACAGGGTCATTAGTGTAATTTGTGAAAGACTGGAAGTAACTAAGCAGTGGATATCATAGCATTTTCATGGAAGAGTGCAGGAATGCTTTCTGGAAAAACTGATAGCTTCGCTGAGCCCTGAGGTCAAGAACGAATTAATTGAAGAGTGAAGGAGTGGTGGTGAGGGTCAGGAATTTCCAGGCAGAGGGAGCAGAATGAGGTGAAGTGGGCCTGGGGCCCACAGATAACTGGGACCTGACTGGTCAGGTAGGGCCTGGAGGTGAGTAACTAAGGACACTGTTTCCCACTTTAGGGGAGGAGAGAGTGATTCCAGAAACAAACGTCATTCACCTTCAGTGTTGCCTATTAGGATTTGGACAGGGCCGTAAGTGGGCTCTGGAGTGTGAGGAACATTCTACCCGCACTGAACCTCATTATTGACCCTTGTTTAAAGGTTTCACAAAAGGAGTGAAGTCGAATGATTTTCCCCTTTTGGGGTATGCCTGATTTCTATTTTGGCTTCATTCTTTGAGTGATAGGAAGCCTCTGGAGCACCACCCATCCTCATCCCAAGGCTGGGTTAGGGGCCGCCTTTCTGTTCTCATAGCGTCTTCTCTCACTGCACCTAGCATAGTGTGTTGTAACGGACACAAACAGCTTCTATCTCAGTCTCTTGAGAAGCATAAAACAATGTATTTATTTATTTTATACTTTTGCATCCTTAATGCTTGGCACAGTGCCTGACACACTAAGCATTGATAAAGGTTCATTGAAACAATTAGTCTACAAATACATGAGTTAGATATTCTGGTGAATTTTAGGAAAACCTATTATACATAAGGTTTTCTTAGTGAAAAAAAAAAAAAAGAAAACATTAACAGAGCAAGCTTCACACCGTAACCCATCGAGCAAAGTACAATGTTCTCTCTAGGCACTTGACAGACTCCCAGGCCTGCTGTGGGGTTAGAGTGAGAAGGAAGAACAAACCTTTCACTGGTGTACACTAAGCTCCTTCAGATGGGTGGGGAGTGCTGTACGTGGAGGGCAGGGCACGCAGTGAAAATCAATTTTTCCTGCTGCCCAGTTTTGCCTCCAGCTTTCTGTGATCACACTCCCTCACCACTTGTGCGGGCAGGGAAAGCTGGCCCCATGCATCTCTAGCGTGGGTTTTAGTGCATTCATTAAATGGCAAGACCAGTGATCAGTCATGGCCGACATATTCAATTAGGAGTCGTGGAAATAATTCTCCTCAAGCTTCCCCTTGGCACCTTCTGCTGTATCATTTTAAAGTGTACAGAATCAGCTAAGGAGAATAGTAATCACACTCTATATTGCTCATCCTGTGTTGCAGGCTGGAATTATTAGTTCTAGGTCCACCTACAAAGTATCCAGATATAGAGGCACAGTATTGCTTGATCCAATATTCCTCTTTAGAAACTGGACCTCAAATCAAATGTAGATCCTCTGTTTTGAAGAGCTACTGGGTAAGGCACTTAAGCCAATTAAAAGTAAAGTCAGCTCTCAGGATGATAAAAATCCCAACATAACAGCTTTGTAACTACAAAGATACTGTATTAGTCCCTTCTCACACTGCTATAAAGAACTTCCCGAGACTGGGTAATTTTATTAAGGAGAAAGGTTTAATTGTCTTATAGTTCTGCATGGCTGGGGAGCCCTCAGGAAACTTACAATTATGGCAGAAGGTGAAGGGGGGGCCAGTTTAGACCTTCTCACATGGGAGCAGGAGAGAGAAGAGTGAGAAAAGGAGGAACTTGCCAAACACTTATAAAACCATCAGATCTTGTGAGAACTCACTCATTATCATGAGAACAGCATGGGGGAAACCACCCTCATGATCCAACCACCTCCCTACCACTGGGTCCCCCCCTCAACCCGTGGGGATTATGGGGATTACAATTCAAGATGAGATTTCAGTGGGGACACAGCCAAACCATATCAGATAGTTTAGCTATTTTTTAATAAACTGAATAATCATTTTCTCACTCCAAAACTTTGAGATCTATACTTTGACTGACAATCCGTGCCTTCAGGCAACCTTACAAGAATATCTGAGAACAGACGGTATTGTGTTGCACCAGGGTAAGTAACCACCATAAAATGTTTTAAATGACACATTGAAGTTAACAATAATCCTAACCCTTGGATGTAATCATGCACACAATCTCACATGAACCTGAATTAACTCACCAGGTCTCCGTAGTGAAAGGATCCACGTTCCTTTGATAATGAATATGATGTAGCACTTTGACACTCTTGTTCTCTTTACAGCAACTGTTTGGGGTTAAATCAATGTGGTTATCATGTTTTGAAGATGGAAAACAGCTGAATAAAAAAAAATGTGACATAGTATAGGGAATATAATATCATTTTTAGATTATAAAAACCACAGTTTTTAATCTAAGTTTTGAAATGAAATAATTCCATGGGTATAAGCTAATGACTTTGCTTCCCTGGGCCACAGTTACCTCACTGGAAAATGAGAGCTAAAACTAAAAAGTCATGAAAGTCCTTCTAAGAAATAAAGTCCACTGGTTCATGGAGAATTCTACATCCTAAAGTTAATTAACAGAAGACCCCAGGTTGGCCTCCCTAATTGTGTTTTAATTTACTTTTTCTCAGCACATTGCTTTTCTAGTAGTAATGATTTTGTTTACCCATCCACTCATCCATGCATTCCATAAACACTTATTCGATGAGTCCCGTAGATTCTGTGCTGTGTGTGCAAAGATGAACAAGACTCCCTGCTTAGTGTCTTCTATTAGAGAGATCACAATCTAATATGTGATTGCTAGGGTTTTGAGTTTGTGAAATGAGCTTCTCAATATAAATGGAAATCTCTCATAGTTTTCTGCAACATAAAGGGAAATCATGCTTCAAAATGTAATGAAGTAGAAAATAAAAACAAAATATTCTCCTGTTTCTCGAAAAGATTTTACCACAAGATCTGGAAACTTGTTTCTTGAATAGAACCTAAAGGTCTTTGTGGAATATTTCATAGCCTCTAAGAGAGACAAGTGTGAACTTAGAATTTGCTCATCTTTATCAGTGTAAAATAGATGCATTAAAATACTCAAGTATTTTAAGCCACATTTTTATCAGAGCAAGCTATAAAAGATACAAAAGATCTTAAAAAATGCTATAAAACCTCCATATCTAAGGAGGTTAATGCAATAAAATTTAATTCTGAGTCATGTAATGTCCAATTCTGATTTTCTCCTGGGGGCAGTTCTCCTGAGCAGCCCCAGGGGGCTTCTGTCTTATGGCTTGTGGCTATCTCATGGCTTCATCATCCTGTAGCTTCAAGATTTCCCTGTTGTTGGGAAAATGATCTCACACCCAATGCTTAATCACCGAGGTTGTAAACCAAACATCAGTTTCCTTCACATTCCTTTGGCAAGAACTGGTCACATGGTCCCACCATGCTGAAAAGGAAGCCTAGAAATGTCCTGACTAGACAGCCACTTCCCAGTAAACATCTTAGTTGGTCATGTTATGGTAAAGAGTTGCTGTCTCAATTTCCTCAAGTGCTCTACCACCTGCTGGTCCACTGGGAGCTCCTGAACCTCCCTACAGTCTGGTGACCAAATGCCCAAAACTAAGTAGGATCTAAGACATGTTTCAAAGTTCTGCCTGGAATCCCTTCTGATTAGTTGATGCCTATTCAGTACTGATTATTAAATATTTGACATATCACATCAGCATCTAGTATCTTTGCAAGCTCCATTTTCCAAACTCACTGGCACTAACCTGCTTGCTGTGGTCACTGACCTCTAATTTCAGATCTCTTCCTTTGGACTTGATGATTGGTACCTACCTGAAATGCTTCATCTTTCCTTGCCAGGATACAGACATACTTCTCTCAAACCCTCACTTAGTAACCATGACCTATCTCCACCTTACTGTCTGCCCATTTCCCCTCCCAGGTCTCTTAACCACCCCAGAGGAGCCCCACATTCTCTTAACCACCCCAGAGGAGGCTCCAAGGCACCCAGAATCTTCATAATTTCCCTTTCTGGGTCTCTCACTGTCATGCTTCACCAAGCCCGACAAGCTCCTGCCTCTCCCTGCTTACCATTTCCCTCTCAGTCTTCCTTCCACAAAGAGAGATTTTCATCCCCACCTCATCGAAATCTGGGTGACCAATATTATGTTTCCAGGAAACTCTGAACTCTATTAGCCAAAGCAATGAACACATCTTTGCTAATGTTTTAATGGTCTGCCCATCACAGACAGCACATTTGCCTGACATCTGGAGACTGCTGAAGATAAAGCCTTAGCTCAAAAGCAGCACTCTCTTGTTTTTTCAGGCACTACAGCAGCATCAAACTGCACTTTTCCTCCCTGTCTATGGTGACCTCTAATTTATTCTTTCTTCCCTGCATTTCTGACTTTCTGCCTTTCTGTTTATAATTTACAATTTATATGGAAAGAATTTTCAACATCTGACCATTACAAACTGAAAGAAATTGCATAATATTGCTCTTGGACCTAGAATTAAGTGGGTTTATAAATCCCAACTCATGTAGCCAGGGACCTTTTAAATAAACAAACATTAAATACTGGCTTTGTACCAGTTCACATTTTCTTAAATATGATATGAGGGTTTCTAACTCTGGTCTCCATTCAAATTTGAGATGCAAGATATATGTTTGGGGCTAGTGATTTAGTAATATCAGGTAAGAGATCAGAGTCTATGAAGAAGGAGAGGAAATAAGAGAAATGAAGTGAGACAGTAAAGAAGAGGGAAGGGAGAGAGAAGGCTGGCATACAGAAAAGTAGCAGTCAAGAAACTTGAAAAGGACAAAATGTAAAATTCTGGTTTTTGAATGATGAATGACAAATAATAATGGATGAATTTGCAAGTAATACAGTTTAACTGGTTGAATAAGGAGAACCCGTCAGAATTTCTGATGCATGTGATAATTGGCATACGTGTGCTAAACATTATCAATAGAGCATGATGGAGTCCTTTCATACCTCAGTTTATGAGCTTCATAATTATAGTTGTAAATTACAACTAAGGAAACTACTCCTGTATAAATACATATGGTCATATTTGCTAAGCCTCTTTTATTATCTCTAAAGGTGTATCTGCAGATGGTTTGAGTCCAGGCTTTTAACAGCCATGATTCCCCCTATGAATTACTGAGAATTGGCTAGGAAATTTCTGAGACTCATTTGGTAAATAACTTCCACAACATTCTTTTACATTCCAGTAAGAAAATGTACAAGTCTAAAAGACCAGTCTCAAGGGCAAAGAAAAAGGGAAAACTAGGAACTGAAATAGAGAACAGCTTTGAATGTTTTTATCAAGCAGGATCACTCATTATTCAGAGAAATCACTTTCTCTGAGTTGAGATTAAACTGGGCATTTGGATCCATAGGAGCTAGGTAATGTCTTTGCAACATTTGGAGCCTGTAATGTGTCACTGACATGAGAATATTGAACTTGGGCAAATTAGACCCTATTTAAAATCAGGTTGTTTCTATTCACTATGCAACCTGCAGGATCAGCAATAGAAGTAGCAACCCCAGTGCTTTCACATAAACTACGTCACATCACAGAGTTGTGAGGTAGAAATGCTGGTCTGCACTAGCTGTGGCCACAGTACCATTGACCACTTGCTTAATCATGACTGATACTGGGTGTATTTTTCTAGCTTCCTATCTCTTTTTCATGTTTTCTGTCACCATTAAATGAGTCAGTATTTGAAACTGTTAGTGGTTCTTTGGATCAGTTGTCTTTAAAGTGACAAGGATGGTAATGAGGTGATGTTCACTCCAGGGGGTGCATGAGATAATACATTAACATGAAATGTTAGAAAATCTATTTATACTATTAAAATCTATTTTTATGTATGTTTTCTTTTGTTTGCACATATTTCTGATATTAGTACAGTAGTAATATATAATTTATTATGTATGCATGTGTATGCAATCCAAATAAAACTAAGCATTATATGGACTTGATTTCAACCTCAATGAATTTATTTAATTATTCATTCATCCAACAAACATGGTTTAGCACCTATTTTGTTCCAAGCACTATGCTAGGCATTGAGAATATGATCATAATCAAGATAAACCCAAGCCCTACATTCAGTAGTAGAGTCAGTATCCACTGAGGACTGGTTCTAGGACCACCCCCATCCCTATACCAAAATCACCTGATACTCAAGTCTCTTAGATAAAATGGTGTAGTGTTTGCATATAACCTACGCACATCCTCTGCATACTTTAAATCATCTCTAGATTACTTATAATACCTAATACAATGTAAATGCTATGTAAATAATTATAATGTTGTATTGTTATTTGTATTCTATTGTTGTATTATTATCTTTTATTGGTTTCTTTGTCCTGAATATTTTCCATACTTGGTTGTTTGAATCCGTGTTTGCAGAACTGATGGATCTGGAGGGCAGACTGTAATTCTAAGGGTGATAAGTGCTATGTAAGCTTATAATAGGGGCACTTGGCCTAGTCTGCGATTGGGAGCTGTCAAGGAAGGCTTCTGACTTATTATTCTTTTATAGTTTTCTTTTCAAGTTGGAAAATATTTTACAATATTCTCTAAGGAATTGTCCCACAAAGTATAGCATCTACAGTCAATTTATATTCTCTAAGTATATGGAGCGTCTATATACTTAGAGAATATAAATTGACTGTAGATGCTATACTTAGAGAATATTAATGATCACCATTAATAAAGTATAGTGTCTACAATCAATTTGTATTCTCCAAGGAGGAGAAACTTATTTTTTTCTTAAAACTTATTTTTTTTCTTAAAATGTAATGAGTTATATTTTTTCTTTTCTCCATTGTCTACTATAAAGACAAAATCATTATTGCATGAACTGTACAGTCAGAAGTATTATTATATCTAAGCTTAGAGCAGGTTGTCCAGAGGCTGCTATTATTCCACCAGGGTATAACAGGAGAGATGCAGTTAATTATACATTGCAACTTGCAGTTTCAAACCTCTGGTACTGGTACGTACACATATACACATCTATATATTTAGACGTTTAGGGGTTTTTATCTTGATAAAGAAAAGAAAAACAAGAGAAAAGGTGAAATAAATGTGTTGATGACAGTTTGTTAATTCTCTGCCAGTACCTTGGCTTTAATTACTGTAGCTTTATAATAGTTTCAATATTTGGAAGGATACTATTTCTCTTCATATTGTTTATTGTTAGAAATTTTCCTCTATTACTTTTCCAGATAAACTTTAGAAAAATTCTGATAACTTCCAAAATAAAAATCTATTGGGTTTTTTAAAAATCACGTTGAATTTGCAACGCAATTTAGGGAAAAAAGCTATTTTTTTATTATTAAACTTTAAGTTCTAGGATACAAGCGCAGAACGTGCAGATTTGTTACATAGGTATACATGTGCCACGGTGGTTTGCTGCACCCATCAACCCATCATCTACTAATGTAGATGTTTCTCCTAATGCTATCCCTCCCCTTGGCTCCCACCCTCTGACAGGCCCCAGTGTGTGATGTTCCCCTCCCTGTGCCCATATGTTCTCATTGTTCAACTCCCACTTATGAGTGAGAACATGCAGTGTTTGGTTTTCTGTTCCTGTGTTAGTTCCATTTCACGCCAGTTAGAATGGTGATCATTAAAAAGTCAGGAAACAACAGATGCTGGAGAGGATGTGGAAAAATAGGAATGCTTTTATACTGTTGGTGGGAGTGTAAATTAGATCAACCATTGTAGAAGACAGTGTGGCGATTCCTCAAGGATCTAGAACCTGAAATACCATTTGACCCAGCAATCCCATTACTGAGTGTAACCCAGAGGATTATAAATCATTCCACTATAAAAACACATGCACACATATGTTTATTGCAGCAGTATTCACAATAGCAAAGACTTGGAATCAACCCAAATGCCCATCAATTATAGACTGGATAAAGAAAATGTGGCACATATACACCATGGAATACTGTGGAGTCCTAAAAAAGAATGAGTTCGTGTCCTTTGCAGGAATATGGATGAAGCTGGAAACCATCATTCTCAGCAAAAAATCTCTATTTTCACAATATTGTGATGAGGTGTTGGTAAGACATTTATTTGCTGATGGCCATTAAAGCACATGAGAGATACAGGAACTAGTAACAAAGATCTGGACATCATTAGTCTTGAGCTGATAGTTGAAGTCATAGAAAGATACATTTTATCTCAACTTAAAAACAATTATCATCAAGTTTTGTGCATCCTAATTCCCACAATCTTCCATTTACATGTAATCTACTTATGGTGCCCACTGTTCATATCATACCAGCGGCCGGAAGAATATACAAAGTGTTTTACATTAAATAACCCCAGAACTGAATCCCAAAACTACAAAACTTTATGTTTTCTGACTTTCTGACTAATTTAATGTTTTCTGCATTTTCTTTTTCTTCATCATCACCTTGCTGGCCTAATTTCTTCAGGTGGCACTTTTTGTTAGATGAGCTGGCTTAGTCTAAGCATTTGATTTTAAAGCTTAGAGCAATCTAAGGGTTTCTAAAGCATTCTTAGGTCCAATACTGGACTATAATATATCATGTAGGTAATGAAGTATTGCTTGGAGTGTGCAATGTACCCAAAGGAAATCATTTTTAAAGGCAGATTTTTTTTTTTTTTTTTTAGTTTTCGATAATTTTATTTTTTTATTTTTTATTTTTTATTTTTTTATTTTTTTTTTACCTTTTATTATTATAATTATTATTATACTTTAGGTTTTAGGGTACATGTGCGCAATGTGCAGGTTAGTTACATATGTATGCATGTGCCATGCTGGTGCACTGCACCCACTAACTCGTCGTCTAGCATTAGGTATATCTCCCAATGCTATCCCTCCCCCCTCCCCCAACCCCACAACAGTCCCCAGAGTGTGATGATCCCCTTCCTGTGTCCATGTGTTCTCATTGTTCAATTCCCACCTATGAGTGAGAATATGCGGTGTTTGGTTTTTTGTTCTTGTGATAGTTTACTGAGAATGATGATTTCCAATTTCATCCATGTCCCTACAAAGGACATGAACTCATCATTTTTTATGGCTGCATAGTATTCCATGGTGTATATGTGCCACATTTTCTTAATCCAGTCTATCGTTGTTGGACATTTGGGTTGGTTCCAGGTCTTTGCTATTGTGAATAATGCCGCAATAAGCATACGTGTGCATGTGTCTTTATAGCAGCATGATTTATAGTCCTTTGGGTATATACCCAGTAATGGGATGGCTTGGTCAAATGGAATTTCTAGTTCTAGATCCCTGAGGAATCGCCACACTGACTTCCACAATGGTTGAACTAGCTTACAGTCCCACCAACAGTGTAAAAGTGTTCCTATTTCTCCACATCCTCTCCAGCACCTGTTGTTTCCTGACTTTTTAATGATCGCCATTCTAACTGGTGTGAGATGGTATCTCATTGTGGTTTTGATTTGCATTTCTCTGATGGCCAGTGATGGTGAGCATTTTTTCATGTGTTTTTTGGCTGCATAAATGTCTTCTTTTGAGAAGTGTCTGTTCATGTCCTTCACCCACTTTTTGATGGCGTTGTTTGTTTTTTTCTTGTAAATTTGTTGGAGTTCATTGTAGATTCTGGATATTAGCCCTTTGTCAGATGAGTAGGTTGGGAAAATTTTCTCCCATTTTGTAGGTTGCCTGTTCACTCTGATGGTAGTTTCTTTTGCTGTGCAGAAGCTCTTCAGTTTAATGAGATCCCATTTGTCAATTTTGGCTTTTGTTGCCATTGCTTTTGGTGTTTTAGACATGAAGTCCTTGCCCATGCCTATGTTCTGAATGGTAATGTAAAGGCAGATTTTAAAAGGTTTTCTTGGTAGAGGATTTATGGATTCTTTCCAGAGAGCTTAGCAAGTTAAGTTATATTTTAAACAGGGAAATAAGAAACAATTACAAAACAATTTTACTTTACCCTACAAGATTCAAATCCAACTTCTCAACTAGATTATATGACAGTATATATGTGATTATGCCATTTAATTATAATTTAAATGTTTTTAAGTCACAGGAACAATCTCTATTACAAAGAGGTTACTTAAATAATTACTTATACAATTACTTTTCCCATTTTTAAATGAAATCTTCATATTTAGATGAGAAAAATTTCAGGAAATTCCCATTGTGATAAAAAGTCATTATAAGGTTTGTGTAAAGCGAGCAGCAGTGAAGTCCTTTCATATCATGCTCTCACTCTCTCCTCCTCTTTTTCCCTCTCTCTCTCTCCAATGTATCCCAAAATTGCATTTGAAAATCTTTTACTGTATAGCTGTCTTTCCAAAAATGCTTAAACATGTTTGATAGTGATGATTCAGACTCATTTGTTCATGTATTCCTTCATTCAACATTTATTGGGTGCCTATTATGTACCAGGCAGTATCCCAGGTGGTGGGGATATAATATACAAATGCCTCAGAGAGCTTACATTTCTGTAGGTGAGACAAGCAGTAAGTGATGAAATATAAATTATGCACATACAATTTTAGGTAGTGATAAACAAATTACATATATACATACTCTTTTTCTCTGTACTTATAATTTTATTTATGATAGGTATTACACAGAAAATAAAGCAGGATACAAGGGACAAAGATAGACCAATATGATCAGGGTTGCTAAATACCCAGCTCTGCTCTCATGCTTCCAAAGTTATGCAGATCAGTAAGAAGAACAAATAAAGCCATCTACAACTTAAGTTCTCATCATAATTAAGATAGCAGGATACAAAACCTCGGAATACTTAGTCAAGTTTTCTTCCTGTGGCACCAACTAAAAATGAGACTCATCCAGTCAAGAGATGAATGAGGAGTCTTTGGCAAAAGGTTTTGCAGTGACCAATGAAATACATTAAAAACAAAGGTGGGACAAGTGTGGAAGAATTGTATAAAAGGACATGTTTTGACAATCTAGAAATAGCAAACTTAAGAAATGGAGAAGGGACAAAGAAAGATAAAACCGGAATCGCTCTTTGATTGTCGAGTAATAGTTGGGAGGCAAAGGCTCTAGTTCAAGGCTGACAAACCAAGTAGTAGAATGTTAAGGGAAATAAGAACTAGGTCATTATGAAAGGTAAAGAGTAAAACTAATGACCGCAACAAGTCCTCTTAATTAAGAAAAAAATTTTTTTTTAAAAAAAGAGCAAGGAAACATTATTTGGAGAATTAAATATGGTAAATACAATGCCATGGTAAATATAACCCAAAATATTATGACAGATTTGAGATCAAGCATATTTGCCATATCAATACTATATGGTCACATCACCTGTTAAAAAGAAAAGGGTTTCAGAATGGCTGACAAAGTAAAACCTAACTTACATGGTTGGTAAGAGGCACACCAAACAAAGAGACTTAGAAAGGCTAAAATAAAGGTATCAACAGATATACGTAAGGCAGATGCTGACAAAAAAGCAACTAGAAGTTTTGATCTAGTTTACACACAAAGTAGACTTAAAACCCAAACCTACAGAATTGGATAAAGAAAATATTTTATAATACTAAAGACCTCTATTTTTCAGCATGGTGACTATAACTAATCATAATGTACTTTGTATTTGACAGTTGCTAAGAAAGTAGATCTTAAATGTTCTCACCACATACACAAAAAATAAGTATGTGAGGTGATGGATATGTTAATTATCTTGAGTTAATCATTCCATAATGTATACATATATCAAAACACCATATTGTATGCCCAAAATGTGTACATTTGTATCTGGCAATTAAAAACATTTTTAAAAATAAAAATAAAAATGTAATGCTAAAATCAATAAGTCACAATAAAGTTATAACAGTTTTTAATATCTCTGCCTCAAATAACACAAACATTTTTATAAAGTAGAAATAGGCAGAAACATACTAGAATACTCTAAAAGATAGGTTAAGTGGATAAAAATGAAATAAGCATATACATTATAAGAGGAAATGACACAAAGGTGAGGAGAGGGGACAGAGGGTGACTGTGGGAGTCCCTTTAGAATGAGTGGTCAGGGCTCGACTGGTGAGAACATGAACTAGTACAACTACTATGGAAAACAGTGTGGAGATTCCTTAAAGAACTAAAAGTAGAACCACCATTTGATCCAACAGTCCCACTACTGGATATCTACCCAGAGGAAAAGAAGTCATTATACCAAAAAGATACTTGCACACGCATGTTTATAGCAGCAGAGTTCACAATTGCAAAATCATGGAACCAACTCAAATGCCCATCAAGCAACTAGTGGATAAAGAAACTGTGATATATTTATAAGATGGAATGCTACTCAGCCATAAAAAGGAATGAATTAACAATGTTTTCAGCAACCTGGATGAGATTGGAGACTATTATTCTGAGTGAAGTAACTCAGGAATGGAAAACCAAACATTGTATGTTCTCACTGATATGTGTGAGCTAAGCTATGAGGACACAAAGGCATAAGACTGACACAATGGACTTTGAGGACTTCGGGAAGAAGAATGGGAAGGGGGCGAGGTTTATCTAAAAGACTACAAATAGGGCGCAGTGTATACTGCTCAGGTGATGGGTGCACCAAAATCTCACAAATCACCACTAAAGAACTTACTTATGTAACCAAATACCACCTATACTCCAATAATTTATAGAAAAAAAAAAAAGGAAAGAGTGGTAAGGGAAGGATTTTCCAAAGAGATGACATTTGAGAGAGATCTGAATGACAATGTGTGCATCATGTGAAGATTGGAAGAAGAACATTTGGACTTAGAGAGCAGCAGTACAATAGCTCTTAGGAGAGAAAAGGCCTGGAGTTCTCACAGATCCGCAGGAAGATCACTAGCATTTAAGCAAAGTTAGAAAGGGGAAGAATGGCAGATGGTGAGGTGGGAGAAGCAGACAAGGGCCAGACCATAATGGGCCTTATATATAGGCTGTGCTGAGAAGCTCTGATTTTATTCTAAGTGCCAAAGGAAGCCTCTGGAGGATTTCAAGGAGAAGAATGACATGATCTCACAGAATGTACCTTCACACAAGATAGACTTTTATTCTGTTTTTCTCTTAGTTTTATCCCCCCTAAAATTGCTGTTGTTTGTCCATGCTATGCTTTTTCTTTAATTGCTAGTTTTATCATTAACATAAATTATGGAAAGTATTCAATGCAATAAATCTAGTTTGTGAAAAGGCCCATGAAAAATATATTTTTAAATGCAAAAAGTAAGCCACCAGACTAAAAATTAGCTACGTTTTTATCTCAGAGTGATGATAACTCCAAAACTAATTAGTGAAAGAAGGGGACACTGTATATCACTGCACACTTAAAAATACAGAGAAAGGAAAAGAAAGTTTGGGAAGAATAAAACTGCTTCATATGTGTCTATTATGTTGCAGGTATAGTATTAGACAGTTTGCCTATATCGGTTCATTTAATCCTCCCAAAAATATTCTGTGAGATTACATTATACCTATCTTATAGTAGGACAAACTAAAACCTAAACCCACCCAGCGACTTTCACAATGTTCATCTGCTAAAGAAGTGGGAAATTTGGGATTTAAACCCAGGCCTGCTTCAGTATTCACCAAGGTGAGTGTGGGAGGAAAGGATTGTGGTTTAGAAATGAGAAAGGAAAACTTTACTTTTAAACAATCAGTAGAATATGATTTAGCAGCCTACTGGAAATTATGCCATGGTTAATGCAAAGATAAAAACATTCCTTATTGTTTGCATCAGTTATCTCTTACAGCCTAACCATGGTAAAGTTTAGTGGCGTAAAATAACAATTTCCTTAGCCTACTATTCTGTGGGTCAGCAATTTGGATTGGGTTTAGCTGGGTGGCTCTTCTGGTCCTGATTAGATTCTCTGATCATGATGCATCTGTGATCAGCAGCAGGGTAGCACTACTTCTGAGAGTTAATTGGCTATTGTCTGGGCAGTGGAGCAATAAGGCAATGGGGTTACTGAGCCAAGTGTATTTCATCATCTAGCAGACCACCCTGGGTTTGTCTAGATGAAGACTTGCCAAAATTTTGAGAGAGGGAGGAAGCATGCAAGGCTTCTTAAGATCTAGACTCAGAACTGGAACATTATCACTGTAGTCATATGTATTGGCCGGAGCAAGTCACAAGTCCAGCCCAAATTCAAAGGAGTACAGAAATAGCTGTCACTTCTATGACAGGAGAGATGGGAGAAGCCACAAAGTCACATCATAAAAGGGGAATGAAGACGGGTAGGTTTTGAAAATCATGGCTATTTTCCCAATCTACCATGTTAGGCAAAAAAACTTTTATAATCACATAGTGAATTAATCACACAGGAAAACAATTCTCAATACTGCTGTTTGAGATATATACATATGCACATGCATGTGCAGATATGTAGGTATATACATATATACACATGCACATATATAAATTATATGTTCAAATTATGTGTTTTTATTTCAAATTTTAAAATATACTGAATTGAAGTTATATGTCTTCTGCTGAAAGAGGTAATGCCTTCACTATATGCTTTTTCTTTGGTCCCTTTGAGAATATGCCTGGCACACAGTAAACTCTCAACAGAGATTGGATGACCAGTTATTTGCAGGCATCATGTAATCTTTTTCTCCCTTTCACCCCAGAGGAAAAATAAGCAATCTTTTATTTTTATATCACTCATTTGCCAATGAAAGGAATAGACTTGATTGCTTTTCTAAATAGCAGATACCGTATCCCTCCAGAATCTGAAGTAAGTAGAATATTCAGTTATGCTCTTGTGTTTATACCAAGAAAACAATTAGTTTTCTACTTTCCTCCAGTAGAACCAAGCTTCATTTCCCCCACTGATTATTAAACTTTCAAAGAAATAATAAAATTAATTTTTTCTCAAGCAGCTGAAAAATGGTTGTAATCCCCTGACCATCATTCTTATGATGATCCCTTTTTTTCTTAAGCTTGTTTTGTTTTGAGACAAGGTCTGGCTCCATCACCCAGGCTGGAATGCAGTGACATGATCTCGGCTCACTGCAACCTCTGCCTCCTGGGCTCAAGCCATCCTCCCACCTCAGGCTCTTGAGTAGATGGGACTACAGGCACATGCCACCATGCCTGGCTAATTTTTGTTTTTTTGTAGAGACAGCGATTTGGTCATGTTGCCCAGGCTAGTCTCGAATTCTTGAACTCAAGCGATCTGCCCGCCTCGGCCTCCCAAAGTGCTGGGATTACAGGCGTGAGCCACCACACCTGGCTTTTCTTAAATTCCTAATACAGCAATTACCTTGGGATGAAGAAATAAAACAAAACAAAGCAAACAAACAAAAAATTTAATACCCCCTTCCTGTCTATGCAAGGTAGATAGATGTGACCCTTATTAGATGATTGCCTAAGCCCATGATATTTTAGCAGTGCATTATGGAAATTCTAATTGTTATGTCTTGCCTGGGATTTGAAAAGTAAAAGATGAAATAGTCCCTGAGACTGACAGTTACTATGTGATATAAACTTCCATCATGAGAAGTATAATATTTATTCTTCTTCCCATTCACTCCCAACCCAAGCCATGCAGAAACAACATGAGAGGAGGACGTAAATAGACTTGCAAAGATGTCTCATCCTGTTACCTGGAGTTGGAGGGATATATCTCATATATTTTCCATACCATATTGTATTTTTTAAGAACAAAAATTTGGCAAATATTCTTTATTTTGATCTGCCAATGGCAGCCCCATTTTATCACATGAATCAGATGAGAGAAGGAGCCCACATTAGTCAGTGTAATTAATGCCAACAAGATAGACCAACGCTGATTAGTGACTTAAAGGAATATATGGTTATTTCTTTATCTGAAGCAGGTTGGGTAGCTCTTTTGTGTGGTTTTCCTTGAAGCTCAAGGCTGCAGGCTACTTCCATCTTTCAAGTCTGCCATTTTAGATTCCTTTATTTTAACCATAAGGAAAAAAGAGCATGGAGAGGGCACACTCTTACCTGGCATGGACTGAAAGTGAGACCTCACTATTGTCAAATCCCATTGGCAAGAGTGAGTCATAGGACCCATCTACCATGGATGCTTGAAGCTAGGGGAATGCAGAGGAGCACATGGAAATTAGGTGGGAACTAACAGCCTCTCTCACACAGAGAGGTATGCAGACAAGCTTGATTAACATGGACTCTATCAAAATCAAAACATGATAATGTTCCTGCCTCCCCAAAATTCATCTCTTATTTTAAGGTCCTATTAAAGCATTAATTGTGGGTATTTCATTTCTTTCAGGAAATAAACATGGGATATTCATTATGTGAAAAAAAAGAAACTAGAATATATCTTAAAGTGTAGTCATGTCTCATGGGCTTTTCATTAGAACTTTGTGACCTGCTCAGGTATTATTATACTCAGTAAAATAAGCAAGCTCAGGAATTATAAATGAATGCATCAAAATATCACTTGAAATCATGTGTCCATATCTTACTTTTTTTCTGCCATGGTATTTCTAATATACATTTCCATGTTTATAATATGCCATTCATAGCAGACAGTTTGTAGCAACCCAAAGGTATTGTTAATTTCCTGGAACCAAACATTGGCTGCTTAAAGATATTCTTTGTTTACATTTTTTTTTCATATTTGCTATTGCATGCCTGACTAAGTGGCTCCAATAATTTAAGGGTTAAAGACCCATTGGAGCAAATGACGATGCAGCTGATTGATTAGAGAAGTCCTAGATGAAATAGATCTAGCTTTGATCAAACACACAAGATCTGTCTCTCAATTGATGACCTGCCTGTATCTAGTGTGGTGGCAATGCTTGAGAGCAGGGACACTGCAAGATAGGTCTTAAAGGTTAGACAAGGCTAGTTTACTGAATCCATTAACCCTATTTCTAAGAGCTGCTAATTGCTGGAACTATTGGCCCTGTCTTACCTCCCTTTCCCTTAGCTTCCTCTGAAGCTCACATTATATTATTATGTATGCACACTGAGGAAGAGATGGACAGAGGGGTTAGAGAACGCATGCAAAACAGAATGAACAGTGTAAAAGCAAAAAGAAACTAGAATATTAATCATTTTTAGTGCGAGCAGGAAAAGACTTGGCAGAGGTAAATACTCAGAGAAGAGATACTTAATCCTTCTCACTGCTCATTCTCTCCCACATCTCAGGTCCTTATTTGATGGAATCAGGTCAGGAGTGATGAGATCTTTTTTAGAAGGGAAGTCCTTTTTAATTTAGTCTTTTACATCAACTCTTGTGAGAGATCTCCTTTAGGTCTTAGATCCTGCTCACTCTCTCTATTTCTGGGTAGTGGGGAAGAGGATATTGGGCCCTTTTCTTGGAAATTATTAGACTCTGGAAGAGGCAAAATTGCAGATAGAGCAGAGAAAGCAGAGCTGACTGCTGCCGATTTGTCAGAGCCCATGGAGACAGGAAAGGAGGCGGCAGAAATAGAGGGGTGTGTTGTTGTTCAATAATACAAAATTATGATTGTAGAATTTTCTTCATGCTGATTCCTTTCACAGAACATGCTGAACTTGAATAAGCCTTACAGCAGATTCTTCCTCTGGTGAGAAGGAGGGGTTGAAGGAAAAAAATCATAGTCATAAAAATTATATTATTTATATCCATACTGACATAGTTATTAAACACCAAGCCAAGTATATTAAAATTAATTCTTACAGCAACCTCATGGGGAAGGTATTAATAAGACCATTTATCAGCTAAGAAAGCAGAAGATAAATAATTGGCCCAAACGTCATATATCTTATAAAAAAGATCTGAGATTCAAATCCATTGAGCTGGATGAATCTCACAAACATGCAAAGCAAAGAAAGCAAGACACAGAAGAGAATATACCACATGATACCATTTACATGAAATTCAAGGACAGACAAAAACTAAGCTGTGGTGATAGAAACCAGATCAGCAGTTGATTGGGTGAGGGGCAGCAGGGGATTGATTTCAAAGGGGTATGAGGGAACTCTTTTTGGATGATGGATATGCTCTATTTCTTAATTGTGGTAGTTCAGTTATGTTTGTCAGAACTCATTGAACTGTATGTAAAAATGGATGTCTTTTATTGTATGTAAGTTTTAACACAATGAAGCCGATGATCCTATCAATATTGTATCTTCTTTCCTCAAGGAGAATATAAGCATGGAATTGCTTGCCATTGAAGAAAGAGCTGTTTATGTTTCTTTTGTGTCAATAATATGAATAGTACTTCTGCATTTTTCTAGTTAACTACTGAATGTTTCATTGTATTTAATTAATAGGGACAGAAAAGTTATGTCTAAATATACAAAGTATGCAAAGTGAAGAATCCAGGCATTCGTTCGCTTCTTTTTTTTTTTTCAAATTAAAAAGAAAGCATGTTTTAGAGAATTAAAATATTCAGATGACTGCTTTAATTTTTGCTTTTATCTGTAGACATTATATATGTAAAGATAAGGCTTTGTTGACCACTGCCTAGGTGACCCCACTAGCAAATGTGCATTATAAAATTCATACCAATTCATATCAAAGGGATAGAATTAGTAGATCCGTCCTTGGGACAGACATTGTCTTGTAAACACATTTCAAAAAGTAATTTTGGATAAAAATTTCTTTATCATTTGTTGAAAAATTAATTTTGAAAGAGATCAGTCATCTTCCTCCTAAGAATTTCAAGTTTAAAATAGTAAAATGTAACTAAATTCATTTGGAGGAAATAGAAAAGGAAAGATTTATTCAAATGTAACTATTAGCTAAAAGTAAATGTTACTTGGGCAAAAGAGCTGAACAGACACACCTGACCAAAGATGACATTCAGATGGCCAATAAGGGTATGAAAAGTTGCTTATCATCATTAGTTATTAGGGAAATTCAGATTAAACCATAGTGGGATACCACCACACACATATTAGAATGGATGAAGTAGCAAACAAAAATTTAAAAATGAAAACAAACACAAAAAACGGCAAAAAGCTGAAAATGCTAAGTGCTGGCAAACTTGCAAAGTAATTGATGGCAGGAGTGTGAAATAGTACAGCCATCCTGAAAAACCCTTTGGCAGTTTCTTATAAAACTAAGCAAGTGCATGTTTTATATCTTCATAGTATCATAATAGTGCTTTGCCTGTGACAGGCTTTCCATAGATGTATTTTAGAATAACAAAATGAATACATGACATTTCATTCTATTTTACATATTTAGGAATAGGGACCTTTGATAAGTTTATCTTTCCTAAAACCCCATGAAGTCATGGAATTACAGTTCCAGAAATTCAGTGCAGTCCAGCAATCAATTGCTAAACATTCATCCCAGAGGAATGAAAACTTATATTTTCATAGAAATCTGTACATACATATTTATAACAGCATTATTTTTAATAACTTCAAACTGGGAACAACCTAGATTTCCTTCAATAGATGAATCATTAAACAAATGTGGCAAATCCTTTCTATCGAATACAACTGAGCGATAAAGAGAAATGCACTATTGATAACACACAGTAACCTGGATGAATCTCCAGGGAATTATGCTGAGTGAAAAGGCCAGTCTCCAAAGGTCATATGTTATATGATTCCATTAATATAATATTCTTGAAATGATAAAATTATAGAAATGGAGAACCATTTCAGAATAGCGGTTGCTAGGGATCAGGACAGAGGAGCGGGTAGGCAGTGGAGGTGGCTATAAAAGGGCAACATGAGTAATCAACATGAGGGTGATGGGAATGCTCTGTAACATTTGACTGTATCAATGTCCATATCCAGGTTGTGATACTGTACTATAGATTTGTAAGATGCTACCATTAGGGGACACTAGGTGAGGGGTACACAGGATCTCTTTATATCATTTCTTAAAACTGCACGTGAATCTACATTTAATTCAAAATAAAACATTTAATTTTGAAAAAGTACATTAAATCATGTTGCTCTCCTGCAAACCATCCAGTAGCTTCCCATAATATACTAAGAATCCAAAACTCCTCATTGTTGCCTAATAGGACTTGCAGGAGCTGGCTCCTGATGTCCCTTCCCAGCTCATTTCCTACTATTCTCTCTCTGGCTGACTTTGCTCCTAACCACACTTGGCTTCTTTTGGTTTCTCAAATACTCCAAAGGTGTTTCCACCTTAGGATCTTGGCACTGGATGCCTCCAGCCTCTGAAATATGTCTCTCCCAGATCATAGTCTAGTTTACTCCCTCCCTTAATATAGTTGCTCTAATGTCACCTCCTTAATCTCACTCCCTTAATGTTATTTGCTAAAATATCACTTCCTGAAAGAGGACTTCCCTGACCAGTTTGTCTAAAACAGCGCACATATTTCTGTATTTTCTGATGAGCAAAAATAAGTTGGAAAAGTATACATATCTTTATGAGAACATTTGTGTGTAAAATTTAATGCACAAAAAAATCATTATATATTGTTTAATCCTACCAGGCAGGTAAGTGGATAAGGCTTTTATGGGGGAATACTGCATTACGAGTAAGATAAGAGATAAGTAATACCTGATAGCCATTAGTGTTTTTGCAGAAAATGTGAGTGTGTGACCTAAGAAAAATGTTTTGTGTGCAAATTTGGTAGCAACTTCTTTCAGTTGCAATACAGTTTCTATTTATTTAAGTTGTCCTACTGAGAAATGAGCTGCTATGTGGCTGTCCTTATCAGAAAACACTAAAGCTTGGGCTCTACCAGGAAACAGAAGACTATTTATTAGTACCAAAGAATGGTACTAATGATTTCAGATTGAAGTAGTACAGTAAGTGGTCCATTAAATGCTCTTGAATTTATGTGCTTTCATTTTATTGCTGTTATTTCATTAACTCCTTGATGAACACTTGTTTTGGAAAAATCATCTTCTCAATGCAAATCCTGGGACTGCTTCTCCTTGAGGTCATTCAAACTCCGTGTTACTCATTTTCTATCTTCATGGTAGCATCACAGTGCCTTGCATGTTAAAGGTATCCCGTACATGTATTTTAGAACAAAGAAATGAATAAACAAAGGACATTTAATCTTATTTTACATATTTAGGAATAGGGATCTTTGATAAGCTTATTTTCTCTGAAACTCAATTAAGTCATGGAATACTACACTTCTAGAAATCCTTTAATGTAGGAGTCAGTGGGAAACGTGCATATCTACTGAGGATCATGAAGGCTAATACACTGCACTAAAATATTGAGGGACGCAAAGAACCCTTTTATTGCCTGCACTGCAAATTCATCTGTTTCTGTAATAGATTTCTGTGAATAGATGATGGGCTGTACTATATTTTAATTCCTTGCTTCTGGCAGGTTCCAACACACAGGGGTAAGAGGATGAAACAATAGTAGACAGCTATAATTATTTGGTTAGAGATTGCATAGGGTAATATTCAATGTCCCTCAGGAAATCAGCACAGCACAATATAATTGGCTTTATTTTATTATGTTTGTAATGTTCATGTTTCCCCAAGTCAGCTATGCTTTATTTGATTGCATTGAGACCAAAAATGTTTAAAGTATTTGTTGACAGAGAAGGTGAACAAGCTATTACTCTGTATGAGTGGGTAGCTTGAAGTGTTCACATCTCTAGTTTTGCCAAGTGTTTATATTACAGATATGTTGAAAACCACTGGGGGGGACAAGGACAGTCTTTCCAAATTTGAGCATAAATGAGAATCACTTGGAGTATTTGTTGAAATTCAAGATTCTTAGGCCTTATTTCCATAGATTCTGATTCCAGAGGATCAAAGCATGCACAAAATATTGAATCTCTAACAAGCTCCCAAACAATGGTGGTGCACACACCACAGTCTTTGTAACACCACACTAGGCTGACCAGTTAGTAGAGATAGGGGCTGTTGGTCACACATGTGGATGAAGTTAGGTGGAAATCTGCTGGGAGCCTGAGCTGTGGTCAGAGCAGGAAGGCCTGCATCTTCCCCAGGAAGAAACTGCGACTTCTCTGAAGACAGATGATGAACGTGGAGCTAATTATATGGGAGTTGACTCAGAGGATAATGGAGATGATTTATGGAAAGTTGTGCTACACAACTGGGTGGAAATATGAAAACAGCAGTGAGGTGATGACGTGCATGGGACGTCAGACCAGAGCCAAAAATTTCTTTTATTGCATCTGAACGTTTGAGCATTTTGTCCTGGGGAGACAACCAATTGCCATTAATGTTGGAAAACAAAATTATCTGATGCTTTTAGACAGACTATGTGAAGTGTAAATGAATCATGGTGATAGTTGTGGCAGACTCTCCAAGTTGCTTTCCCAATGTCTTTTCACCTCTTTACCAACAGAACCACCATATCATATCAATTGGAAACAAATGAGAATTGGTTTTACGCACTGATGGCACTAACAATGGGGGTAGGCCTTACTGAGCTTGGCAATGTGCCCAGTTATAAAATTTGATTCCTCAGCCTCCTTTAAAGCTGCATAGATCTGCATGACAGAGTTCTAGCAAGTGAGAGATAACCAGAACTCTACTAAGCAGGCTTCTGGGAATCCTATTGTTTTCCTGACTTAAGGAAATGAAAGGGCAGACTTAGCTGCATTGCACCCTTTGCTATTTCCTCTCCCACCTTTCCTGGAATGTGGTTGTAAGGCCTGGGTGTGTAGGAGCCATCCTGAAAACATTAGGACAAAAGCCAAATGAAAAGATGGAGGGAGCCTGGGACTTCTATACTAACCCCAGGCTGCCTACCCCAGACTCCTGTTGCCTAGGAAGAGTATATTAATTTGCTTAAGCAGCTGCTTTTGTGTGCCTATTATACGGAGCCATACAAAATTCCTAACAGATGAAATGGATATGATTTGTTAAGAATTTACTACATGCTAGCCAGTTTTCTAAAAGTTGTATATATATTATATATCATTAAATTCTGACAGTGGCCCCGTGAGATATATTGTTCTATTTTACCAAAAACTCTAAGAAGAATCAATAGCATTTTAAAATGGACTTTTAATAATGCCAGGGTAAATTTCTGTGGGTAAATTTAAATTTTATTTACTTTAACCTGACTTAACTCCTCTCCTAAGATAGTCTCTTGACACTTATTTTACATATAATATATTTTATGGTGATTATATTCTGTGCCTATTATATGGACTTGAAATTATTAATATTCATCCTCCACTGGGCTCAAAAACAGGTGAAGTTTACTACCAAAAATAAAGAAATAAACAAAACCCAGTTTTGATTCTTGTAACTTGGGTGTAAACTATGGAGAGAATCTGGGTTGAGTAGACTTGACCTCATTGTAGATGCTGTAAGTATGATATATAACATAGCTTACCCATGCATGTCCTGAAATTAATATTATATTCTAGTGGTCTGGAAAGTTTCATTATTTTTGTATTGCAATTGCCCGTGTTAAGAATCTGTCCGTGCTGTCATGTTCCTTCCTTTCCTCTTCAGAGAAAAGTGATTAGAACATTAAGTGGAGCAAATTGACCTGACCCTCAGAGATAAATAAAGGAATAAATTAGCTTGCAAAGAAATGGTTCACACTATCTAGAATTTATTTGCAGCTTAAATATGAGGGTGGGAGGTTAGGGTCTTGGGAGACAAATTGAGAATCTAGCTTTAAATTAAATTTAATATCAGACTGAAATTCTAGTCAATTATCCTCAAAATAACTGAAAATTTCTGTGGCACTCAGTGTTCCACAAAATCATTATTAAAGCCCAACCAACAGTTTTCATGAGTCTCACAGCCTAGTCCCCTATGTGGAGATCACAGAGTTTACAAATCCTGTCTTCTGAGTCCACATTAGGTATATTTGAGGCACAATCAGGGTCAAATCAGAGAATCACCAAAATTTAAAGACCTCATAGTATCTAGTTTAAGGTAATAATTTAGAAATGAAAATAATATAGCTGAGAGGTAGAAGTCACCCCTCCACTTAGTGTTCTAATCACTTTTGTTTTTCTAATACCTAAGCCAGAAATAGAGTTAGGGGCTCCTACGTCTTAATTTCTAGTCGCTTATGGTCTCCCATGAAAGATTCCTGCCATAGTCAGTTTGGCTGCTACAACAAAATACCATAGACTGGGTGGCTTACGCAGCAGACATTTATTGCTCACAATTCTAGGGGCTTGGAAGTCCAAGATCAAGGTGCCAGCTGATTCAGTTCCTGGAAAGGACTTTCTTCCTGGCTTACAGTTGGAGATGCCCATCTTCTTGCTGCATACGGAGGAAGAGGGAGAGAGCTATCTCATGTCTCTTCTTATAAGGGCACTAATCCCATCATGAGGGCTCCACCCCCACAACCTAATTACCTCCTGAAGGCCTCCAAATACTATTACATTCAGAGTTAGGGCTCAAAATATTAATTTTGGGGGGACAAAACTTAGCCATAGCAATTTCCCTAGTATTTTTTTCATATTCTAAGTCTCACTAGATGGGTATAATTACAAGCAATGAATAACTTTCATATGTGTCCTGTGTTTTTGCTAAAACCAAATCCCTATCCCAAATGTGGCCACATATGGTATCATTTCCCCTCAAGAAAAATGTAGAAAATACCCCTATTGAGATGCAACCTCATGTTCAAAGAGCCTGCTACCCAGGTCATACCAGACCACACCCAGAGACTACTACAACATGGAAAAGAGTGAGCCCAGAGGGATGGGCTAAGCTTACATCCAACCCACTTCCCAACAACTTCTGTCAGCCTCAAATTCGAGGTAACACTAACAGTGATGGTGTGAATCCCAGTTCCAAGGTCAGCCAATGGCTCCTTAGAGGCAGTAGATAGAAGGCAGTAGTTTAGGTGCACACTGGTGCAGCTGAGATCACATGCCGGCTCCACTAGTAACTCGTTTTTAAATTTATTTTGAGGAAGTCACTTGTTGTCTCTGTGCTTTGGCTTTTTTCATCTGTAAAACAGATCTAACAATATTAACTCCATAGAGTTAAAAGGATCAAATGAATGACTCATGTAAGTGTGATCCAAGCTTGATACTAGCACTGAGTCTGTTAGAATCCTAAATGCAGGCAAGACCAAGGCTCAAGACAATCAAAAACTCATCATCCATTTCCCATCAAAGACGAACTCTTCACATATCTTTTCCTTAACCAATGCTTTTTCCATGGATGGATTTGGTGGCTTCTGAATAGTTTAATCTTGTTTCGCTCTCATTCCCGTTTGTTTTGAAGATCTGGAGAGTAGGCAATACTCAGCCATTTTCACCATCTGCATGAATATTTTCTTATTGATGCACATGTCTATAAATCATTCTGTGTGCCTTTCTCCATATTCTGAGAATTGCCTGTATTTGAGGGTAGAAGTCATTGCGTCTTTGGGGAATCTGATAGTAGCAGTTCTTATTCTCTCTCCCACCAACACTACTACCACATACATATCTGAACAATTGACATATGATCTTAGAGGCCCAGCACTTCCTGATGCCTTCACGGACCCTCTGGAAAAGTCTGTAGTGATAAAGTCTTCTATTCTATGCCTACATACGCTTCTTAAAATAAAGACAGTTTCCAAAGGATAGTTTTTTTTTTTTTAATTTAAGCTTTGGCTCATATATAATTTAAGAAAAAAATTTGTGAAAGAACATAAGTGATTTGTGCTCAACATCTAAAGAAAAGACACATTTCTCTTCAACTATCTTTTCCTTTTTGGTGATTTTGGACTTCCTGGGCTATGCTGAATGTGATAATATTCTAAGCTAGCCAAATCTCTCTTAAGGACCTGCCAATTTTCAAAGCAAAGTTATGTAATTATGCATTTCCAACAGAAGAAAAAGTTAAGGTGCATATGAAAACATGCTGAAAAGTGTGGAAATGTTATCAAAGACAAATTATGCATTTATCACTTCAAAATCCAGACAGTATAGAACTGCAGTGCTTATTTGTTTAGATTGTCCACCTGATGTGTAACTGTTAAAGTACATTAAGCATAGGCCTTATGTCTGCTTTGGGTGACAGCTGGGACATTTTTATTTCATAGACTGCATAACAGAACCTGGCCGTCTTGAAGGTCAAAGTCAGAAATCATGATCTCATTTCCACTATTGACTCAGACTTGCCCTTATGACTTACAGAGCTCACTCCATGTGCCATACCTAGTCAGTATGCAATGAGATCTGTGAAATCAAACTCATGTCAAAGCCCTGGCCATCATATGTTTTTCAGGTAGGCAGTTGGAGTAGGGGATAACTGGATTCTTGTTTCTATTTGGGCAAGTCACAACTTCTGTGGGCCCCAGTTTGTGTTTCTGTAAAGTGGCCAGATTGAATTACTTACCTCTCAGGTCCCAGTTGCTCTTCCTGATCTTCCTAATGATTTGTCATCAGTGGCTGATGATTGATTGCATGTTGTTTCTTTTCCCAAAGATAATAATAATTGTCAAAAGCCTGAGATGTATCAATACCAGGCACTGATCAAAGCACGCTATGTTTTTGAAAAAAATTCTCACAACAACCTTATGTCATAGGTGCTCTCATTCTCCCCCCACTTTGAAATATGGAAAAACCTGCAGATCAGGAAAGTTCAATAATTTGCTCACGGTCATACAGTTGGCAAGAGGCACAGTGAGGCTTCAAAACGAAGTCTGTCTGGTTCCAGAGCCAGCACAAATAATGACTCTACTGTTGGAGCAAAGCAATAATTGTTTCTAGTTAGGATTCTTACATCAAGTTGCTTATTTTCCAGTGTATTTTCTTGGATTTGAGACATTTAACAAAAATGTACACACTTTGGACTGGAACCATAAAAAAAAATTGTGCCCCAAAAATCACCTGATATAATTAATTCCCCTGTCAAGCATATCTGCTTTTAACTAAGTCCTTCCCATGTCTCCATATCAGCTTTCTGTTACAGATACATTGATTGCTGGCTGTATAGGGTTTCAAAATAAAATATAATTTGAACTGGAAAGTTTCGGTTGTTATTTATGTGACCAAACTTTGAGGTTGCACTTTTCATTCAGCTTTTAGGTGTGCTGATAGCCAAGATCTTTGCAAGTTCATTTTTTATAAGAAATAGGCTACTAGCAAAATACAAGTGTTATTTAGAAATACCGAGAATATACTGCTTCCACCAGGAGAAAGGCTAAGATAGTAAACTGAATTAAAATACATGTAAACAATGACATGATACATAAGAAAAGTTCTAGAAAAAAATCTTTAATTTTAAATAAGAATTACTTATATACCAATCAGGTACTCTTCATTCATCTTTTCAGCTTGGCATATTATAAACTAGGAGCCATCATCCCAGAATTTTATAGTAAATGTACTTTTAAGATGTCTCACTATAGAGCTTTCAAGAGGGGTTACTAATGAAAACAAAACATACTAAAAGTAGACTGTTTCAATGTTTTTGGGATAATGGGATAAAGTAAAAACAGCATTTGGATGAGGGGTCAGGAGTATGATGTCTCTCTTTGGAAGGACCCAAGAACTGCAGAAACAGCACACTAAGCAAGAGGCACAGGTGATCCCCTGGGGTTAGGCAAATACGGGAACCACTGCCCTGCTCCACAGCACTCTCTCCTTTAGACTCTGAGCTCTTCAATGGGGTCATGGACCTCTAATGCAGTGGAATACACAACAGTTTAGTCAACTTCATACCTGCACTGTTAACTTGCCAAACTGTTTCCTTGAGGCTCACTTATCTCACCTGTAAAATGAGGAGATGGGACTGGATGGTTCTTGAAAGTCATATCTATGTCCAGCATTCCTGTCTTCAGTCTAAAATTATGTGAGGAATTAAACTCTGAAAGGTGTCTTTGGTGTGTATCATTCTAATTCATGCCTCTTATTGAAGGACTTCTGGTTGGTTGGTTGTTTTTTCCAGCTGTATTGAGATATAATTGACAAATAAAAGTTGTATATATTCAAGGTATACATGATAATGTGATATACATAAGCCTTGTGAAATGATTATTCAGCAATAAAAAGGAAGAAAATTCTGCCATTTGTGACAACCTAGAGAACCTTTGTTTTGCCCATTAGCTCTCTTTTAAGTCAGTGAGTGCTCTGAGAAAACATAACCCACTTAGTTTTGAATAATGCTCTGTGGGTCTTCTATCCTGCACCAGCCACATTTATATGCTAGGAGAAGAATAAACTATATATAATGGTTGTCATTTGTTAAAGTCTACCCCATTTCAGTTATTCAGTTGTTCTTGTCTTTACTTTTCTCTCTAAGGATATTCCAAAAATATACATTAGTATTTAATTCTGGTAAACAGATCAGATTCTTGGAGTTGGGTTTTGTTGGGGTGAGGGAAATTGGCAGGGCAGGGAGGATTACTAAAATAAAATACACACTTTCAAAAGTGTTTATTGTGTTCTAGGCATTAGGCAAGGTTCTCTGCATGAAGAAATCTATTTAGTGAGTAGACTAGCCTTGGAAAAACCCACATCCCTTAAAACAAGTTCTATGGGTTCCCCCTGTCCTGCCCCTACATCATTCAGCACCACAGATTCTTTGAGTAATTTCAGATATCACAGTAATTTCACTTTAAAGTATTAAAAAGTCCAACCTGATCCAAAACAAAATTTTCATCAGAGACCCAATTCAAAGTTTCTTCCCCATCAAGCCTGGTCCAATTTGGAAACTGTAGGGGGAAAGTGGGGAGTGGTTTCTTTCTTCTTCTCAACGAACTAGTTATACACACACACACACACACACACACGGTTTTAAATATGTATATATATACACACACACACACACATACAATTTTCAATCCTCATTTATGACAATCTCTTAAAGTAGGCTTGACTGTTCCCATTTTATAGAAACTACAACTGAAAAGACATCATACATTTTATAGGGTTTGACCCAGGGATTTTAAAGCAGGTAGTTTCCAGTGCCCTCTTTTACCTCTCAAAATGTCAGTTACCCACATGGTTGAGGTGTGTGGTGTGTATGTGGTGGTTGGATTTGCTTCTCTTAAAATATATGTTTCCCAATGAAAGAGGATCAAATGGTTTAGTTATGTTGAAATACTTTTGTGTATCTGCATGTGTTTGACGAGGCACAAGGCTGTTGCACCCTGAACATGCCTCTCATAACTCAGAGGTATCCAGGATTGATGCAGAGGATGGCTGTGACTCCTGCCATAAAACGTAGATACTTTGTCCAGCACCAGCACATGTGCATAAGAAACATAGGATCTAAGAAATATATGTCATGTATAGAAATCATTTTGTAGATGACATAAATCAATCAATAATTGTTAAAGTACATTTAGTGGATTAGGAAGCAGCACAATGATAGTACAGGCAAGTTGCAGAATAGATAAGAGTAAGTTTGGGAGGATACAAAGTGTTGGCGTTTTTCAGAATAAAATCCCACTCATAAATATTTGAGGGACTCTAGAAAGGGAATATAGAAATGGTATATTGAGATCAGAATTGAAAGTGAGGTAATTTCATGTGTGTGATGTTTATTATTTAGTGAGAGCAATGAGTATTTGAATGTTCTATGTGAATCATCCCTGTGAATATTACACAAAGATTTAGACTTTGAGACATCATTTCTCTCACTCTTCAGGGAACAGATTTAGAGCTTGAGTCGTTGCTTTGTCTTTTTGAAGTATATATTAATATGTTTTTTAGTAAATCCAGTGATTCCTGGGTTTTTAATTGAAAGCTAAGTATTATGGTGGGATATAAACCAACCAATTTCTAATGGATGCCACTTGGAAAGTTTTTCTTTCTCCTACAGAAGAGAAAGCAGTGGGAAATGGCGTATAATGCCAAGAAATCATGTTTCCTGCTTAATCCATGTGAAAAGTATATGGATGACTGTCAAAAAGATCTGTTCAACTACAAATGGAGTACAGACAACCATGTGGTCAATACAATACAATAATGCAATATTTAACACTGTAATACAGTTTCCAATAGTATGAAGTTGAAATAGGTGCTGAGATGCTTTAAATTGTATAATACAGTGTATTTTAAGTGCATAGAGGTCTTTCTTACAAAGAAAGTGCACGGAAAACTTTAGAAGGTAAAGACACAAAGTATAAGATTTATCTTGTGTTGGTCTTTAGAAATTTGAATTCTCTTTCAAGCTAGGACAAGTCTTGAGATGAAACACATGCATAAAAAAAAAAGGTCTTTATAAACCTGAAGTCTAACTCAATCCTGAGTCACATGATAGACAACCAAAAGCACCATGACTTTATGCACCTCCATTTGTTTCCCTGAAGCTCAGAGGATCCCTCTGAATGCATTCCTCAGACCTCGTGGTGAATCCAGCACCTTGAGGATCGTATTGA
Organism: Pongo pygmaeus; assembly: GCF_028885625.2. NCBI lineage: Eukaryota > Metazoa > Chordata > Mammalia > Primates > Hominidae > Pongo > Pongo pygmaeus. The sequence goes on from NC_072377.2 coordinate 63,979,360, forward strand.
AGTTTTTAAACTGAGCCTAAAAACTCTATCACTACAGCTTAGGCTTTTCTTTTCCTAAGTACTTTTCTCATGCTTCCCCCAGGCAAGATTTGCTGCAAGCACAAACCTGTCTCAGGCTCAATACCTACCTTTCTGAAAAGCATTTTTAATGAAAATGGCTTTGTGTCCATCTCGTATCCTATTATTTTCAGCTCATTGAGACATGGCATTGAAGATATCTCTTACATGACATTGCATATATCTCTAAAAAGAGAAACATTTTTTCTCCACACCTAATTTTCTTCACCTCTATCAATTCTTCCTTGGCTATACCTTTACTTAACTCCTTGAAGATATCTCTTACATGACATTGCATATATCTCTAAAAAGAGAAACATTTTTTCTCCACACCTAATTTTCTTCACCTCTATCAATTCTTCCTTGGCTATACCTTTACTTAACTCCTATGTCTGCAAGGCTTTTAAAGTTCCTTTGTAAAGATACATTTTAAACTTTCTGTATATTGTAATTTAAGTTTTCTGTTTTCTTTCTCCCATCTGCTAGTCAAATTTTCTTCTCAGCAGAAAACCTCACCATTGCTTCATTTCCACACATGGCAAGCATTCAAGCATAGCAACTGGGAGTCACAGTTGTACTGAAATGAGAAGGAAATGTGCTTCCCAACACAGCGTCAGCATCTCCAACTAGAGGCCATTTGTCTTTTTTTTTTGGCTTTTCAGCAAATGACTGCTAAAGGAAAGTCTCTCAAAACCCAAATCAGTAGCACTCCAACCCTTGTTGCACAAAGCATTACATTGGATCATGGGAGGGTTAAGATTGCTATTAAAAATGTTTCTCATGGTGAATCTGAGATGAATGTATCTTCTAAGCTTGCTGTGATTCTTCCCCAGCCTTCTCATTTCCTACTCATTGACTCCTCTGTTGGCATCAGCTTTCCCCTCTGGTCTCTTGGGTGGGTTCCTTTCCATTCTACTCAAGTCTAGCTCTTTCAGCAGGCCCCAGCTGGCCCACCAAATTCCTTGTGCAGCCTTACCCTGTGGCACTGTGGAAGGTCAGGGCTTTCCTGGCACAGCTTGGCTCTTTGCTGCACCAGGCAGCTTCCTCCCATCAGCCTTTGCCCTTAGACTCATTTCGAAGAAAAAGTCCCTGTATTTCCCCAAGCCCCAGAGGACATAAGTCACTCTTTCTGAGGGGTTCTCTGAAGCCTCCCTTATTCAAACTCTGTCAAGGACCAAGGAAATTCTGTAACATTCAGACAACCTTCTCTCTAAACTCTAAAGAACCTATAGCCGGGTCAGGCGCCGTGACTCACACCTGTAATCTCAGAACTTTGGGAGGCCGAGGCGGTGGATCACTTGAGGTCAGGAGTTCGAGACCAGCCTGGCCAACTTGGTGAAACCCTGTCTCTACTAAAAAGGCAAAAATCAGCCAGGTGTGGTGTCAGGCGCTTGTAATCCCAGCTACCTGGGAGGCTGAGGCAGGAGAATCGCTTGAACCTGGGAGGCGGAGGTTGCAGTGAGCCCAGATCACGCCATTGCACTCCAGTGTGGGCAACAGAGCAAGACTCTGTCGCCAAAGAAAATAATAAAAAAGAACCTATTGCCACCCCAGATTCTCAACACATGCTAGACTGGACTGGCAAGGGTTGAGAATTCAGACTGGAGGTGCGGGGTGGCAGGGGAGGTGGGTTGGTCTTGGCAGAGTTCAGTTTTGATCACCCGCTTAGCAGGTCCTGCATTGATGACCTGGCAGCTTTATTAGCATGTGAGGATATTTGACACCTGTTTTCCTCAGCTTTGGGACCTCAGCTGAAGTTCCAAAACAGGAAGTTTCTGTTTTGTTTGTTTTGTTTTACATTGTTTTGTTTTGTTTTCCTTTGTCATGCAGACTTTTTTAAAAAAAGTTTTAGGTACTCAAAATTATCAATGTATTTTCCGGCTTCTAGATTTTATGTTTGCTTAGAATGGCCTTTCCCACTCTATTTTAGTTTACTGGGGTTATTGTTAAAAAGTACCATGAACTGGGTGACTTAAACAACAGAAATTTATTGCCTCACTGTTCTAGAGGCCAGAATCTGAAATTATGGGGTTATCAGGGGCATGCTCCCTCTTAAGCCTCTAGGGAAGGATCTCTTCCAGGCCTGTCTCCTCGCTTCTGTTATTCTGTGGCTTGAGGCAGCATAACTCCAGTCTTCACGTGGTGTTCTTCCAATGTGCATGTCTGTGTCTAAATTTCCTTTTTTTATAAAGACACTAGTCATATTGGATTAAGGACCCATCCTACTTAGATATGACATCATTCTAACTTAACAAATTATATTCATAATGACCTCACTTCCAAATAGAGTTATATTCTGAGGCACTGGGAACTAGGATTTAAACATATAAATTTGGGGGAGTGGGCACAAGACAATCTATACACACTCTACTAAACACACTGTCCTGGCTTTCTTATAAGTCTTTCAGATAGCTAGCTAACTAGATAGATAATTTTTGTTGTTTTAGTTTGTTTATTTTCCTCATCTGAAGTTCACCTGAAATTTATTTGGTTTAAGGAATAAGACAGGTGTAAGGATGCACATGGATGTTTTACTGAATAATTAGTGCTAATTATAGTGTTTTATCCATTATATGATTCTCTCCAGAGCCTAGCAAAATGATTGATACCCAATAAATAAATATATAAGTATGGACACCAATGCTCAATAAATTTCTTTAAGATTGAATCACATCACTTACCAGGTAACTCAATTGTTAAGTTTGTAACTAGAAGATAGCTTATTTATTTGAACTGATAGCAGCTGTCTAGAAATTTGATCACAGGTAGTGAAGATATCCTAGAGAATTGACAAAGCCTATAGCTGCAGTGATCCGAAAGGATATTGGGTTAAAAAAATACTAACATTTTCTGTTTATCGAAGGAAATGAATACAGTTCCTGTGACATATCTTTTGTACCAGCACAGAGGACAGGGTAATGACCTAGAATCAAAGAATGATTTATAAAACAGAGCTCTTCTTTTACTGGCAGGTAGTAGCTAGATTATTTTGTGTGTGTGTGTGTGTGCGCGCACGTGTGTGTGCGTGCGTGTGTGTGTGTGTTCAAGGTACATATGTTGGGGAAGTGGGCAAGGAAAATAATCCTAGGAACAGCCATGGAAGCTCATGAAAATATGTAGAAGCAACATTTTAGAGCAATAATAGTAAACGATTGTTTGGGGTCTATTCCAAATTTTAAGGTTTAGGGAACAATCTCCTACTTTATGATGCTAAATTCCTAAGTATTTTTCATATAAGACAAAAAAGATATAAAAAATATTGAAAACTAAGTTTGGTGGCTAGGAATGAAACTTATGTAGGTCCATGTTTGGTATTTGATAACACATAGATATGTACTTGGATATTATGCTACAAATAGCTGAAATGTTTACATTTAATTTATATTTATGTTCAGAGTGATTACAGATAGTAATTTGTATTTTGAGGGGAAAACATGGAGTCTGCCTGACCATTGGTTAGTGTCAAGTGAAGCTATTTCATGGGACAAGATGGCAAGATAAGTCACTGATATCAGGAAAGTCATTAGAAAAAAATATATGAAGATTTTATCTCTCAGCAAAACACTATATGTTGTTTATATTTTAACATAGTCTTCCCTGCATGTTTCGGAGAAAAGTATTAATATGCTAGCTTTTAGAAACAAATATTTTTTGAATTACTAATAAATATTTTTTCCAACTCTGCCTAAGACATTTATTTTAAACTGAATAAAAATTTAAATTCACCCATTCTCTATTTTCTCTACATTTTAACAATAACCCAACTGCAAGTCATTCCAATTCCCATATAATTGTAACTTCTTTTTGAAAAGCTTAGAATTATATGAATTATGCTAAGCTCTTTTATTATTGACTAAAAGGGCATATTCTAATCTTTTACTATCTTTGCTGGATGTAGGGTATAAATAGAAAAACCCTATTTCACCAGGGAAAGGCTACTATGTGTTCAAAAAGACTTTTTTTTTCCAGCTTAGGGAACATTCACATTTTAGATGCTGGCTAATATATGTTTCCTGAGCTGATGGACTGTAAGCTGGTTGCATTTGGCACCTGTCATCTTCTTCCACCCCAATGATGCAAGCCAGAACAGAGACACAGTGTCAAGTCCTGTGAACAAGAACACGATGTGGTAGTGTAAAGCAAGGACACAGTGTGGAGTGGAGGAAAGGAGGAAACAGTGAGGAAAATTATGAAGGAGGAACAGCAGGGTGGGGGTATCAGGGAGGAGAGAGATTGAGGGTTCTGTGAATGTCATGGTCCAGGACTTGGACTTGGCTCATTTTTTTTTTCTTTTTTTGTAGTTCTCTGTAGATTCCTTGATCACTGTGAGACTCATTGCACAATTTGAACTACATCTTCTCTAGAGCCCCTTTCATCTCTAGGATGCTAGGCTTCTCTTAAGCTTAATTTTGAATACTCTGAAAGGAGAATCTTTGTTTTCACTGAAGACACAATATTTGGAGAGCTTCAATCTCAATTTTTTTGAGGCAGACAATTCTGTTATAGTACAAGCCTGTGTCTTTATCTAGAACATGGTAATTCTGTAGATCATGGGCCTTCACCTTATGGTTTTTCCACATGGAATGATACATTTCAGTTCTTTATAGTCTCATAGCATGCTGTTTATCTGACCAAAGGCAGTTTTTTGTTGTTGTTGTTTAACGTATTTTCTGTAGCTTTCTCCCTGAAAATGATGCCTTCACGTATCTTTGCTGTATTTGAATGCTTTTAACCTCAAATTAAGCCAGTTAATACGGTTATTTGGTTCAAAAATCTGAATCAGAATCAGAGAATCCAAATGTGAATTATTCAGCAAATTCATGCAGGCTTTTCTTTGCACAGTAAAATAAGCAGAGGCAATATTTTCTTCAGAATCAGTGAGCAGCACACATATCCTTTAGGCAATGTACTGTTTGATTTTCAGTGCAGAAATGTGTGCTATGCTCTTTCTTTTAGAGGTTCAGTTTGTCAGCAGATTTTTGTGTCATTATAATTTTTGCTTGTTTCTTTGGGAATCTAAAATTTCTCCATCTGTATATTTTAAATGATTGGGGGCCAAAATTTATAAACTGAAATAAACAGGGAAATTAACCTTGTTAATGAATGGTAGTAAGGGAAATGTGGCACTAATTTACAACAAATAAAAGAATCAAAGAAAGGGAAGGAGTTCATTTTTGAATGAGGATTCAGAAGTTTCCCTTTTAAAAAAAATGAGATACCCCATAAACAATACCAAGACTTTAGCTACTTGTTAATTAGGCCATTGAACTTTCCTTTGAGATGCTAGAATCTGAAAAAATAATTAGCTTTTCAAGGCCATTAGCGAAGGAGAAAAACTTATATTGCCTAGAAACAAGATCAAGAATGATACAGAAAGCTATGCTTCTTGCATGTGGCATTATTGAAGTGAATTGTAAAAATAAAATGACCTGGACACTTGTATGTTCTACAAAATAAAAACAAAAAACTGCTCAGCAACTTATTAGGAAAAACATTTAGTTATCCTCTGTATTCATTTCCTACTAGTATAACAAATCATCACAAACTTATGGCATAAAATACACAAATATATTATCTTATAGTTTTGAAGTTAGAAGTCCAAAATCAGTCCCACTGGACCAAAGTCAGGGTGTTGGCAGAGCTTCTTTCTGGCTGGAGGATCTAGAAGTGAATAGGTTTCCTTGTGTTTACCCAGTTTGTAGAGATTTTCTGCATTCCTAGGCTCATGGCCGCTTCCTTCCTCCATCAGCACATCTCCTTCTCTTCTGACCTTCCGGTATCCTTCTTATAAGGATTTGTGATTACTGTGGGCCCATTCAGATAATCCAAGATAGTCTCCTCATCTCAAGACCCTTAATCACATCTTCTAAAGACCTCTTGCCCTGTAAGTTAACACATTCACAGATTCAGGGGATTTGGATTTGGACTTCACTAAAGGGCTATTATTCAGCCCACCACATCCCCCTTGCTTCACTCAGCTGTTTAAACAGCAAGTACATAAATCTTAATGGAATAAGGGCTAATTTTTAAATTTATTTAAAGAAATTTTTTTAAAATTTTTGTGGGAAAATGGGTCCATCAATAGAGAACTGATTATGTTCATGAAGAAAATATATGCTGTTTATGCAAGTATTGTTTATATCAAGGCTTGTTTCTAATCCTTAAAACAGATTAAAAGTATCAGAAAAGACATGACCAAAGAAGGAAATAGTGAGGCACTGCTTCCCATGTTTATTTTATTTCATTAAAAAAATTTAATCGACAAATAAAAGCTGCATCTATTCAAGGTGCACAACATGATAAATCAAGGACATCCACAACCATTACAGATGAATATTGGGATATTGCCAATGTGAAGATCTGCCTTATCCTTGAAAAGAAGGAAATGAAACTGGTATTAAACTAGAATGTCATTTTGGAAAATTGGACAGGCAATTACGTCAGAGGAAAATTTGTATTGTGATGAAGTACTTTTTGTTCCCATGGGAGAAATTAACATTTAAATGGCTACTATTAAGCAATCTCACAAAAATTAAGATGAAGTGTTACAGAACACCTGAGTGAATACGTTTTACTTTTGCTGTTCTGTTACCTGCAGGAATAAGTTTATAGTTGTCAGAACAAATCTTTAGTGTGAACTGCCTTGAGCCACAGTGAAGAGAGAGGAATCATTTGTGTTTGGGAACAGTGGCTGGGGTTGAGGATACATAAAAGAAAAAGCTGGAGATGGAACCTGAAGCCATAGCATGGGGCCTATAAATACTAGACTAGAAAAGAATTCTTAGTTCAATAGGAAATGGTAGGGTGGTGACTGGGAATTTTAAGCAAGATTGGGATATTTTAGGAAGATTCATCTGACCGTTCTTTTAGAGGCAGGTTGATTAGGAAAATAAGTTAATGAAAAAGTGAACAAATTGTAGCTGAGATAATGCTGAAAGAAGGGAAGGAACAGATCTGAGGCTGTGCAAAGGAAACACCTTTGTGATTTATCAGCTGATTAGCTGTGGGTCAAAGGGGTGACTCAAAGAGGAAAACAAGGTTTCCAAAGTTCAAGCTTTTGTAACTGATGTTGGCATTATCAAGAAGTGATATGTCATGAAGAGAAACATTTGTGTGGTTGAGGAGAGGCACGTGAAGGTTCAGTTTGGAAGCTATTGAGTGTAGGGTGACTGCAGACATGACAATGATGATGTCAAGTGAGCTAGACAGAAAGCTCAGGAAGACAGGTCAAGGTTAGAAAGAAAATATGAGTCAACTAACTTAGAGGTTATATGCTTATGTGACTGAACATGAGAGTGGCAGTAAGGTCGACTCTTATTCATTATATCATCAAATAGCTTTTTTGTATGTAGGTCATTTTGCCACTGCCACTATGTTAAAATAGAATGAAAAAGACATTCTTGAGGCATTATTACTTAAAGACAGTTTTTGGCTGGGCGCGGTGGCTCACACCTGTAATCCCAGCACTTTGGGAGGCCGAGGCAGGTGGATCATGGGGTCAGGAGATCGAGACCATCCTGGCTAACATGGTGAAACCCCGTCTCTATTAAAAATACAAAAAATTAGCCGGGCGTGGTGGCGGGCGCCTATAGTCCCAGCTACTGGGGAGGCTGAGGCAGGAGAATGGCGTGAACCCAGGAGGTGGAGCTTGCAGTGAGCTGGGATTGTGCCACTGCACTCCAGCCTGGGCGACAGAGCGAGACTCCATCTCAAAAAGAAAATTAAAAAAAAGACAGTTTTTAAGATGATTTCAGAAATACTGTATGGTATATAACTATTATGAGAGAAGTGCAAGAGAGGGAATTTAAATGACTGAGAGCATCTGAAATTATTCCAGGATCACCTTTAAATGAATCCATATATTTTCTCAAGATTTGGGGATTTACTCAACATATTCCTGACAGTTTGCAAGTTTGCAAAATTATAACACAAAAGACTGTATTATCAACTAGTACTTTCCTTAGCTCTATAGTGTTCTGTACATCATTAAACATGCAACAAATGATGTTTCCTTGCCTAAAGTGTATATTTTTTCCCTTTGCTTTTACTGAATTATCTTTTTTGTACCTTCAGCCTACTTTGAGAAATGAGGATTTACTGGAGCAATTTCTGTCTGTTCTCAGGGCCGGGAATATGTGATTCTCATGAACATGGTTTCTTATTTTATGACCCAAATATTGAATATTATATAGCTTTACACCATGTATATCTCTTTGCATTAGCTACAGAAAAGCATAGAGACAAATTTATGCCCACTTTTATAAGTTTTAAAGCTTGAAAATAAGTGATTTGGATAATAATTTAAATTTGAATTCCTGGCTTCATTCTTCTTATATACTGTTCCTCCTGGTCTGCAATTCTTTTTTGTTATTTTTCTGTTTAAAAATAAAATTATCTTTTTAATGTACATTTTTGTAAACCACTTAGAATTGTACATGGAACCAGTTATGTACATGTCTGCATTTTGGTTATATCTGCATACAGGCATATGAACACTGGGAATACAGGGATGATGTATTGGTTTCCTATTGCGGCTATAACCGGGTACCACAAGCTTAATGGCTTAAAAAAACACAAATGTGTAGTTGTTCCCCCTTATCCATGGTTGCACTTTCAGTTACCTGTGGTCCACCATGGTTAAAAAAGTGTAAATGGAAAATTCCAGAAATAAACAATTCATACATTTAAAATTGCATCCCATTCCGAGTAGTGTGATGAAATCTCACACTGTTCCACTCCATCCTGTCTAGGACATGAGTCATCCCTTTGTCCATACTATCCACACTGCATACACTACCCTCCTGTTAGTAATATAGTGGCCACCGTGGTTATCAGATCAACTGTCCCAATATCGCAGTGCTTGCATTTGAGTAACTCTTACTTAACTTAATAATCTAATGGTACCAAAGCACAAGAGTATTGATGCTGATATATTTTTATAATTGTTCTATTTTATTATTATTGTTCATCTCTTACTATGCTCAACTTTTAAAATTTATCATCGATATGTACAGGAAAAATATAGTACAGCCAGCCCTCCATATTTGTGCATTCCACATCCATGACTCCAACCAACCGTGAACTGAAAATATCCAGAAAAACATGCATCTGCACTGAATGTGTACAGACTTTTTACCATTATCATTATTCTCTAAACAATACCGTATAACCACTATTTACATAGCATTTACATTGTATTAGGTATTATAAGTAATCTAGAGATAATTTAAAGTATCCAGGAGGATCTGCGTAGGTTATATGCGAATACTATGCCATTTTATACCAGGAACTTGAGCCTGTACAGATTTCAGTGTCTGTACATCATTAAACATGCAACTCTGTTTCTTCAGGTTTTGGAATCAACCTAATTTTGGAACAGGACCTGGGATTGACAGAAGCAGTCTTTATCACTTTTTCTTTTGAGGCAGCCTAGAGATCCACAGGCCTCAGGTGGAATGCCAACTTAGGTTATGGGGTGCAACAGATAGTAGGCTATCAGGCCAAGTAAGTGAGCAGCTCTAGGAAGTGTATAGTGTCTTTTTTTCTGGCTGTGGCTTAGCTGAACATTCTTACCTGAACCCCACATCCATGTTGGTTCATAGGAAAAAGGTAAAGGATCTTCTTAATGAAGGCCCTTTTCAGGCCTGTTTGCATTTAGCAGCTCATATAGGAGGGGAGTATTAATTAATGAAAGGGCAATGTCTGCAGGAATAGCACTGCCAAGTAAAACTGTTACCTGGCTTTCTAGGGGATCAGAAGTCATCATAGTAAGATATCATTGTTCAAATTGGTGACCAGGAGTTGTAATCCTACTTTTGCCCTTGGCTGGCTGCATGCATTAGGGAAGATTTTACCTTACCATGTGGGCTCCTGGGTCAAAAAAGACAGTGATGCTATCTGCTTGTTTTAGAGGCCCAGTTCTGCCCACTGGGAAACATTTGTTACAGATTATCACAATGTGTTACTGATAATATATTACTGAATATATTGCAATATGTTACTGATAATATATTACTGAATATATTGGTGTGGCAGTTTGTACTTAAAAAGAGAAATCCTTAAGCTTATGTTTAATAAGAAAATGTGATAGAATCTTTATTGACCCTAACTTTCATGAGACACATACAGATACATGCTAATCCCTCATAGATACCAAAGGATGACTGTCTATATAGGGTTTGGTACTATCCATGGTTTCAGGCATCCACTGGGGAGTCTTGGAACATATTTCCCTCAGATAAGGGAAAACTACTGTATTATCTTATGTTCTTGGGGTTAGATGTCTAAAATGAATCTATTAGGCTGCATTCGTTCTGGAGGTTCCAGGAGGAATCTCCTGTCTTGTGCTTTCCAGTGTCCAGAAGCTGCCTGCATCCTTTGGTTCATGGCCTCTTCCTCCATCTTCAAACCCAGTATCTTCTCTCTTTAACTTTCTGTCTCCCACTCAAAAAGACTTATGTGATTACACTGAGCCCACTCAGAAAATCCAGAATAACTCCCCATCTCAAGATCCTTAACTAAATTATATCTGCAAGTTTCCTTCTCCCAAATAAGACCACATATTCATAGGTTCCAGGAAATAGGATGTAGACATCCTTGGGGTATTTTTCAGCCTGCAACAGATAATAACTTCTTCTCTGAGAGAACTGGCTCAACGTGGCATTAGTTAAGCTAATACAGTTGATCATTCATTCATTTAGTTGGCATACTTACCAGACTGTTATTGAGTATCTACTATGAGCTAGGCATTCTTCTAGGAGCTCAGAAAATGGGAATACCATAGTGAATACATTCACTAAGTTTCGTGTTCTCTAAGGGCTTAGATTCTATGTATAAATAAAATCCCAGGCATATGGAAAAAACATAGATAGAAAGTGTTCATCTTTCAGAGATGGAAGCATAGTTCAATATGGCAGTAGCATAGAATACAAAGAAATGAAGTTATTGTGAGCTATGCTAGAAAGGTTATACTTAATCTGCAGGTAGTAATTTTAAAAGAAAAGCAGGTGACATGATTAGATATGTAATTTATGAAGATGCCTGTGGGTGAAATGTGAATTAGAGGGAAACAAGACTGGAATTAGAAAGAACAATTAGGAGATGCTGCTTTAATCGAGGTGATAAGTGATGACAGTCTGAATTAGGTTAATAGCATTGGATGCTATTGGAAGCAGGAAGTACCATAATTCAAGGCAGCACAAAGAAGTTGAAAAATATCATCATGGCATTTGTAGAGTGACCTATGGAGTCAAAGTTGATAGGAAAGAGTGAAAGACAAAAGGGATCAAAGACAAATACCCAAACAACACATAGATTGGCTCAGCGTTTAGATAACACTAGTATCCTTTCTAGTCACTACTGTATTATTTTGTATTCTTCAGTTTATGAAGCCTTAGACTTAGGCCATTGAAAATTTATGAACTAAGTCCCTGAATAGACTTGCTAAAGTTTTATTTGGTTTATTATCTCAGTTTATTGCACATTTCCTTCTCTAGGAACAGATTAGCAATAGTTAGTTCTAAATGTCTCCCATTTTAGGTATAATTAATAAAAATATTAACAACTAGTTTTGCTATGACTGATTATGGCTTGTGAGTCCTGTTGCTGTCTGTGCTGCCCTTTGTTCTATAGCTGTCTCTAATTCTGATTATCTCTCTATGTGTCTCTCTCTCACACACAAACACACACACATACACACACACACACACACACACACACACACACATGCAGTTAATTCTTAGAGCCAACTCTCTTAATCAAATGGAAGTAAAAGAGAGGACAGACTCTTATCAATAACTTTAATTTTGAAATAAATTTATAGGTAGCAGGGTATCCTCTTGGCCCATCCAGTTGTCCAGCCCATTGACCACTAATACAGTCCCTTGGAAGAGGGTAGAAGCCTTTGCCTGTTTAACAACATCTCCCCAACAACATTACCAATTTTGATACAAGCCCAATTACCCTCCAAATAGAGTTGAAAAAAAAAACTTTCCATTTTAAACCTCGAAGTCATTTCACTCAGTGACCTAGAGCTCAAGGACTTTTTCCTTTGCTAAGAACTCCAACCACCCAGCTCCCCAGTGAATAATAAAGACAATGTAATCATCTTTGTTTCTTTTAGTGGTTAATTGGGAACAGGATCATTTTATCCATCTTCGTGAGTTGAAGCCCTTCTAGAAATGATTGTGGTTTGTTTTGCCCACCCACGAGATACCAAAATAACCTGCTATCTTCGCAAAATGTGCATCTATTCCCCAAATCATATTTTATGCCAAGTTTTAAAAGAGAGGGAACCATGCCAGAATTCATTTTAAACCAAGTTTTATTTGCTATTTCTAGTGCTAGTGCATGGCAGACAGCTGGAGGATAGTTCCATTTAAGTTGATTTCTTCCTTGACACTGTGTCTTTTCAGATATGAATTAGCTAGAATAGTGCTAAAAATGAAGGTAACTAATTGTGGACTAAAAACAACAACAACAGAAGTAACTGCAAGTAAAGAAAACCCAGTAAACGTTTCAGTAATAATTTGCTTGGTGAGGGAGTGGACTTTTTTTGCTTGTGCTTAGGAACTATTAATTATATGAATGTTAGCAAATCACACCTAATAAATTTTGGCCTATATGAATGTGGCATAAATTGAGATACAAGGCAAAAAATAAGAAGACCCAATCCACCTAGAGAGGAGGTAGCTTAATATTGGCATAAGTTGCATTTAATATAATGAGCCTAATCTAAACATTAGTGCAGTTCATCCTACATGTAAGATGCACTCAGGATATACTAAAGAAATAATATGACTCAGCATTTAGATACACTAGTATCCTTTCTAGTCACTACTGTATTATTTTGTATTCTTCAGTTTATGAAGCCTTGGACTTAGACCATCAAAAATTTGTGAGCTAAGTCCCTGAATGTACTTGCTAAAATTTTATTTGGTTTATTCAACATTTCCTTCTCTATCAACCTCCATTAACCATCTTAGACACTAGATGAATATGATATTTCCAACATATGAACTGTTTTAATTAATTCTGGTATATGCTTTAGAGAGGCCAAAATGTTTGTTTCTATATAATACTAAAAATCATTTTACTTGGTGCCAAGAGGTATGGATGTTTAATAACCTGTTTATTGTTCTAATGGTTTCTCCAGAGCACCCATAAAGAAGGAATCTCATAAAGATGTTGATGACTTTGTTGACTTTTCCCCACTCACTTCTTTTCCATCTTCTACATAGGAGATGCTCCTCATAGCTCAAGCCTGGCTGGCTGAAGGTTTTTGACCCAAGAGCATGTTGTTTATGGCAGCCATGTGTACCATGGCATAACCTTACCTCTCCCTGTCTTACTCTTTAATATAAGTAGTAGCATTTCCAGGATCCAGAGTAGGTCAAAGACAACTCTAAATTGCATACTTAAATTTTTGACAATGAGTTGACCTCCATCAGATCTGTAGACAATCTTCTCTTTGGATTCTATTCAGGGCATAGTCTATCCCACTTTTTGAAAGCCAACCGTTTTGTGCCACTAAATTACGAAGCCTTTACATAAAGTAACAATCTGCTCAAAAGGTTTAGCTCCTCAACTCCCCTAAGAACATGTCAATTCTACTGTCTTCTCAGGCCATAGGTTCTACAGAAAGACCAGGAAAGATTTGTGTTCTTTATCACTTTGCAATCCATTTTAATTACTTTGTGTGATTTATTGATATTTCTTTGGCCTTTGAATCTGTGAATAGGAGTTGATTACAGATTAAACTCCATAAAGATATTGCATATCTTTGATTATTAATACTGACACCTTAATACTACTTAGAAAATCAGTAGAAATGGTCTCTTGATGGATCCAATAGTGATTTCTGTGAAGTCAAACATGTATTTGATTTGTTTTTGCCTTTTTTATAATTTTTACCTTAATAATTTGTTAACACTTGGTAGTGAGTTGGATATACATCCTCCATAATAGGGACTAGAAATAGCTGACATTTGTTGACCTTTTACTCTGTGCCAGGTATTAGGCTAAGCATTCTACAAAGTTTATTCTCATTTAATCCCCACAGAAGCTCTATGAAGTTGATGCCATTTTTATTTCCATTTTTCCAAATAGAAAGCTGAAGCCTAGAGAGACAGAAGTAACTTTTCACAGGTAGCATGGCTACTATGAGACGAGACCAGAATTCGAGTCAGAAAATCTGACTCCAGAACCTGAACTCTTAATCATTACTATATACTACCTCTTATGTGGAGATAATATTGTTTTCTTAATTTAGATTTGGTATGGTCAACTTATCCTGCTCCCTGGTGCCAACACAATATTTCACAACAGACAATAAAACTAAAGGTAATTTTCACAATGAATTCCTAACTTTTAACTGGCTTAAGGATGAGATCCTACAGCAATTTAAATATTTCAGTTATGTAGATGTCTGTTTTGTAACCAGATAATTTAGAGGGCATCCCATGAAGTAATTCTGCTCAAGATAATTTTATTTTTATTTTTATTTTATTTACTGTAGATGTTTTGTTGAAGAAAAAAAAGTGTATGTCCTAGGTTAATTTCTGGTTGTGACCGTTCCAAAATTTGGATGGTGGGGGTGGTTAAAATCAGTGCTGCCGTGCCTGATGGTGAAGACCATGAGGCTTGATTGTCCGTTTATCTATGGGAGAGCAGATGCAAAATTATTTCTTACAGAGAATCATGGCCTTTCCTCCTTCCATTCATTCCCTTGACACAAGTTAAGTGGGGTGGAAATGTCCTCTGTTCAGGCTGTTATTCCTGACAGCCTCCTCAACTTCTCCTCAAAGCCCTGAGAGGATACAACTCTTCTCCTTGTTCAGATGACTATTAAAGTACACTGCTTAGTGTTAAGTGGTATAATAGACAAACTGTACTCCAGATCAAATTCTTGTCTAATATTCTGTCGCTCAATATTTAGCAAAAGCCCAATGTGTGAAACAATACTTAGGGGAGATACCTTGAAGTTTATATGGCTCACTAATTCCTCTAAACTGCTTTACAATTTATACCTAGAGTTATGCATACTGGCATCCATCCAAACTGCCTCCTCCTATAAGAATTACTTTTTAAAATTTCTACCCTTCTCTAGAGGCAGAAATAAGATTATTGAGAAGCAACAGGAAAAGCTATATAGACCCGAATGACCCAGTTCTTGGCATTAAAAATAGGTGCTTCTAGTTAAGAATTCTATAGCCATTTGAGATGGTCTTAATGTTTTCTAATTTTAAAATATTATTTTTAAAACTGAAACAATGGTAACTGAATTCATTCTTGTTTCAGTTATTTATTAGCGTGTAACAAACTATACCAAAACTAAGTTTTAGGCTTAAAATATTTCATTACTTCTCATGGTTTCCTGTGTAAAAAAACTGGACAGGACATAGTGTGGAGAATTCATCTCTCTCCACATGATGTCTGCTGGAGTGAAATGTGCAAAATGGCTTCTGTACTCACATGTCTGCTATCTCGGCTGGGGTGGCTTAGACATCTGGTGTTGGCTGGAATAACCTAACTGGGGTTGTATGTTTGGGGCCACAGATTTCTGTCAGCTGGATTCTTTAATTTTCCTCCATGCAGTCTCTAGGTCTTTCTGTCTCTCTGTATCTTTTCACGTAGTCTCTCCAACAGGGCAATCCAGCTTCTTATGCAGCAGCTTAGGCCTCTGGAAAGTAAAAAACTTGAAACTGACAGGTCTACTTTCTGCTTAGGCTGAGAAATGGCACAAGGTTCTTTGCTGCCTTTGTAGTTAAAGAAAAAAAAAAGCAGACTATAGAAAGGCATGAAAGATGAAAGCAGGATGTATAGTTAAGTGGAGATCATTAATATTTCTTATTACTATAGTTCTATTAAGTTATAATATGGTGATATAACTAATAAGATTTGTAATAACAAATAAATCCAGTTACCACATTTAAAAAGTATAGCAATTGATCATAAGATAAGAGGCTATCATTGATGATAGCTTACAGATTTTCATGTTTCATGATAAGTTGCTCTTAAGCCACTTTTGTATGTGCTTATTACTAAGAACTATATATTTAAGTCACCAAAAACACATACATTATGATAGTTCACAATTTCCAGTAAAAAAAAATGGATAAATTGCTTTATTTCTTTCAAGCCACTAGTTCGTTTTTAGAATGAGGTCCACAGTGCACCTACATCAGAATTTCCCATAGGGCTACTAAAAGTACAGATTCCCACACCCACTCTTGTCTTACTGAATCTAGTCTTTAGGTTGTGGGGGAATGTATAATGAAGTTTCTTCTGCATTTGTTCATAAGTGGGCTGAGTTTTCTTTCTCCAAATGGAGAAGAGATTAACAACCGGAGAGTGTTGGAGACATATAGATGGGGTGTCTTCTGGATAAATATTGGTTTAATTAACAGGAAATGAAAAGCCAAGGAAAGAAGCAAGAAAGGGAAGAAGAGATGTTTCTTTCTTAGCATTGACACAGACATAAGGAGAAACCAGCCAAAACACTTTTACAATCTTTAAATCCACTAATTAAAAGATCTGTTTGGAAGGAGAAAATGTGGGTAATTACCAGGCGTAATAGACTGTCTGAGAGACACTGACTGGGATTGACACGGAACAGTCTTGGTACAAAATGTCTTTTCAGGGAATATACATAATAATGTCGTATTACTGAAAGCTTCTGGTACTGTGCCTGTACCTAGAACCCAGACATGCAATGAATACAAGTGGGTGTTTGATCTCAAAATGTGTATTTTTTTGCATGATGCACTTTTGTACTAGAGTTTATCTATTTTCTGCTCACCTGTGATGTCACTGAAAAAACACACCAGATAAATCACATTAATACCATGATTCGATTAGTGTGTGGAACTGGTCTTCTTGTTCTTTAATCATAAGTGAATCTTCCATTCTTCCCTTCACAAAATGTGACTGTGTTCTGAAGATTCATGGACCCAAGCATATTTTAGACCAGGGGATCACAGTCTAGACTTCAGCTAAAGCAATAAAGTGATGCTTTTTCTTCAAGGTCAGAACACCCAAGGATGAGTAAGCCTGCTGTACAATGGTTCTTTTCTGATACATCTGGCATGAAAATAGCTCCAAATGGTTGGACACTTAAAATCCGAAAGTATGTGTAGTCACAGCAATGAAAGAATAAGGTGGTATATGCAATTTAAATAGATCTTAAAATATAGCCACGTCCATTTTTATTTCAGGGTTTTATAAACTCAAAGTTTGGCTAACGGAATATTCACTGTTTGTTCAAACGTTTCGATAATGCATTTGTTTAAAAAACACAATGAATTAGTATACTATTAGCCAGAAATGAAAATACATATTTGCTAGGAAGAAAATAATGTTCAGAAAAAAAAGAATGGACTGACCTCATATTTATAATTGAATAGGACGGATAGGTAATGATATCTTTTGCCAGTATTTGGGATTTTATTTTGATGTTAAGCATAAAGTTTAGCCTACTACCACCAAGATACATTAAATTTAAGTGGAAAAAACATTATGACAGTTAGAACGTTACATATTCTCTTGAGTTTTGGCCCATATGCATCATTTTTACTGTAAACATTGAGGTGATAATAGCACTTCATTCAAATAGAAGTAAGCATCAATATCCACCACCCCCACCCCCAGGTAGTTCCCTATCCATGCCCTGTGTTTGAGGATTCTTCTTGGGCCAACTTTTCTGGCATTGCTTTTCCATTTCTATTCCTTTTTCAATTACTTTCTCCAAAATAAAGTATTTAGACAATGGTTGTAAGTCCTTGGCACCTATAATTTTATAATCCTTTAGAGATTCAAAATATAATTTCTTGGCTGGGCGTGGTGGCTCACGCCTGTAATCCCAGCACTTTGGGAGGCCGAGGTGGGTGGATCACCTGAGGTTGGGAGTTTGAGAACAGTCTGACCAACATGGAGAAACCCCTTCTCTACTAAAAATACAAAATTAGCGAGGAGTGGTGGCGCATGCCTGTAATCCCAGCTACTTGGGAGGCTGAGGCAAGAGAATTGCTTGAACCCAGGAGGCAGAGGTTGCAGTGAGCCAAGATTGTGCTATTGCACTCCAGCCTGGGCAACAAGAGTGAAACTCCCTCTCAAAATATTTATATAAATATAAAAAATATATAAATTATATTTGTATAATTATATAAATTATATAAATATAATTAAGATAAATTTATAATTATATAAATTTAATTATATAAATATAATTAAGATAGTTATAATTATATAAATTTAATTATATAAATATAATTAAGATGAACTTATAATTATATAAATTTAATTATAGACATATAATTAAGATAAACTTATAATTATATAAATTTAATTATAGAAATATAATTAAGATAAACTTATAATTATATAAATTTAATTATAGAAATATAATTAAGATAAAGTTATAATTATATAAATTTAATTATAGAAATATAATTAAGATAGTTATAATTATATAAATTTAATTATAGAAATATAATTAAGATAGTTATAATTATATAAATTTAATTATAGAAATATAATTAAGATAGTTATAATTATATAAATTTAATTATAGAAATATAATTAAGATAAAGTTATAATTATATAAATGTATAGAAATATAATTAAGAAATTTTTTATATATATATATATATATATATATATATATATATATATATATATATACACACCTTGCAATTCACCTGGACTGGGAATTTAAATTATAACCTGGGAATAAGCATTTTTGGTTTCAAACTATGAGAAATAGGTCATAATATATCTTGTTTAATACAAACCATCAAGTTTTTTTCTTCTTTTTACCCAAATGTAACAAAACACTGCAATATTTTGTTTACTGTTCTTTGATTAAAATAGATATTAAATTAATTCAGCCAAGAGGTAGAGCTGAGAAATTGAAAAGTGACTCCAAGTGACTTCTATTCAGCAAAAGCTACCATAGATGGTCCTCTATTAGACTGTAAGCCCTTGAGTACAGTACCTTTACATATACATATGTCTCTATAAACCCACTGCCTAACCCAGTGACCAGAACATGCAGGGCTCAATAAATGTTTGTCTGATGGCATGCCAATTCTAGTCTATGCATGGACAGCACCTCTGAATGAAAAGCCAGAGTCACAGGCATCTGGAGGCTTTCCTGGATGTGCTCGACACCCCAGTCCATCCAACTATCCCATAAGTTCCCATCTGTTCAAGTTTTTTTTAATTTATATTTTTTATTATACTTTAAGTTCTGGGGTACATGTGCACAACATGCAGGTACATGCAGGTTTGATACATAGGTATACATGTGCCATGGTGGTTTGCAGCACCCATTAACTCATTATTGACATTAGGTATTTCTCTTAATGCTATCCCTCCCCCAGCCCCTCCACCCCCACAACAGGCCTCGGTGTGTGGTGTTCCCTGCCCTGTGTCCAAGTGATCTCATTGTTCAATTCCCACCTATGAGTGAGAACATGCAGTCTTTGGCTTCCTGTCCTTGTGATAGTTTGCTGAGAATTATGGTTTCCAGTTTCATCCACGTCCCTGCAAAGGACATGAACTCATCCTTTTTTATGGCTGCATAGTATTCCATGGTATATATGTGCCACATTTTCTTAATCTAGTCTATCATTGATGGACATTTGGGTTGGTTCCAAGTCTTTGCTATTGTGAATAGTGCCGCAATACACATACATGTGCATGTGTCTTTATAGTAGCATGATTTATATCCTTTGGGTATATACCCAGTAACGGGATTGCTGGGTCAAATGGTAATTCTAGTTCTAGATCCTTGAGGAATCATCACACTGTCTTCCATGATGGTTGAACTAATTTACACTCCCAGCAACAGTGCAAAAGCGTTCCTATTTCTCCACATCCTCTCCAGCATCTGTTGTTTCCTGACTTTTTAGTGATTGCCATTCTAACTGGCATGAGATGGTATCTCATTGTGGTTTTGATTTGCATTTCTCAGATGAGCAGTGATGATGAGCATTTTTTCATGTGTCTGTTGGCTGCATAGATGTCTTCTTTTGAGAAGTGTCTGTTCATATCCTTTGCCCACTTTTTGATGAGGCTGTTTGTTTTTTTCTTGTAAATTTGTTTGAGTTCTTTGTAGATTCTGGATATTAGCCCTTTGTCAGATGGGTAGATTGCAAAAATTTTCTCCCATTTTGTAGGTTGCCTGTTCACTCTGATGGTAGTTTCTTTTGCTGTGCAGAGGCTCTTTAGTTTAATTAGATCCCATTTGTCTATTTTGGCTTTTGTCGCCATTGCTTTTTGTGTTTTAGTCATGAAGTCCTTGCCCATGTTTATGTCCTCAATGGTATTGCCTAGGTTTTCTTCTAGGGTTTTTATGGTTTTAGGTCTAACATTTAAGTCTTTAATCCATCTTGAATTAATTTTTATATACGGTGTAGGGAAGGGATCCAGCTTCAGCTTTCTACATATGGCTAGCCAGTTTTCCCAGCACCATTTATTAAATAGGGAATCCATTTCTTGTTTTTGTCAGATTTGTCAAAGATCAGCTGGTTGTAGATGTGTGGTGTTATTTCTGAGGCCTCTGTTCTGTTCCATTGGTCTATATCTCTGTTTTGGTCCCGTGCCATGCTGTTTTGGTCACTGTAGCTTTGTAGTATAATTTGAAGTCAGGTAGCATGATGCCTCCAGCTTTGTTCTTTTTGCTTAGGATTGTTTTGGCATTGCAGGCTCTTTGTTGGTTCCATGTGAACTTTAAAGTAGGTCTTTCCAATTCTGTGAAGAAAGTCATCGGTAGCTTGATGGAGATGGCATTGAGTCTATAAATTACTTTGGGCAGTATGGCCATTTTCACGATACCGATTCTTTCTATCCATGAGCATGGAATATTCTTCCATTTGTTTGTGTCCTCTTTTATTTCATTGAGCAGTGGTTTGTAATTCTCCTTGAAGAGGTCCTTCACATCCCTTGTAAGTTGGATTCCTAGGTATTTTATTCTCTTTGTAGCAATTGTGAATGGGAGTTCATTCATGATTTGGCTCTCTGTTTGTCTGTTATTGGTGTATAGGAATGCTTGTGATTTTTGCACATTGATTTTGTATCCTGAGACTTTGCTGAAGTTGCTTATCAGGTTAAGGAGATTTGGGCTGAGACGATGGTGTTTTCTAAATATATAATCATGTCATCTGCAAAAAGGGACAATTTGACTTCCTCATTTCCTAATTGAATACCCTTTATTTGCTTCTCTTGCCTGATTGCCCTGGCCAGAATTTCCAACACTATGTTGAATAGGAGTGGTGAAAGAGGGCATCCTTGTCTTGTGCTGGTTTTCAAAGGGAATGCTTCCAGTTTTTATCCATTCAGTATGATATTGGCTGTGGGTTTGTCATAAATAATTCATATTATTTTGAGATACGTTCCATCAATACTTAGTTTATTGAGAATTTTTAGCAGGAAGAGCTGTTGAATTTTGTTGAAGGCCTCTTCTGCATCTATTGAGATACTCATGTGGTTTTTGTCTTTGGTTCTGTTTACGTGATGGATTACGTTTATTGATTTGCGTATGTTGAACCAGCCTTGCATTCCAGGGATGAAGCCAACTTGATCGTGGTGGGTAAGCTTTTTGATGTGCTGCTGGATTCAGTTTGCCAGTATTTTATTGAGGATTTTTGCATCGATATTTATCAGGGATATTGGCCTAAAATTCTCTTTTTTCGTTGTGTCTATGCCAGACCTTGGTATCAGGATGATGTTGGTCTCATAAAATGAGTTTGGTAGGATTCCCTCTTTTTCTATTGCTTGGAAGTCTCAGAAGGAATAGTACCAGCTCCTCTTTGTACCTCTGGTAGAATTCAGCTGTGAATCCGTCTGGTCCTGGACTCTTTTTGTTTGGTAGGCTATTAATTATTGCCTCAATTTCAGAGCTTGTTATTGGTCTATTCAGAGATTCAACTTCTTCCTGGTTTAATATTGGGAGGGTGTATGTGTCCAGGAATTTATCCATTTCTTCTAGATTTTCTAGTTTATTTGCATAGAGGTGTTTATAGTATTCTCTGATGGTAGTTTGTATTTCTATGGGATTGGTGGTGATATCCCCTTAATCATTTTTTATTGCATCTATTTGATTCTTCTCTCTTTCCTTCTTTATTAGTCTTTCTAGCAGTCTATCAATTTTGTTGATCTTTTCAAAAAACCAGCTCCTGGATTCATTGATTTTTTGAAGGGTTTTTTGTGTCTCTATCTCTTTCAGTTCTGCTCTGATCTTATTTATTTCTTGCCTTCTGCTAGCTTTTGAATTTGTTTGCTCTTACTTCTCTAGTTCTTTTAATTGTGATGTTAGGGTGTCGATTTTAGATCTTTCCTGCTTTCTCTTGTGGGCATTTAGTGCTACAAATTTCCCTCTACATGCTGCTTTAAATGTGTCCCAGAGGTTCTGGTACGTTGTGTCTTTGTTCTCATTGGTTTCAAAGAACATCTTTATTTCTGCCTTCATTTCATTATTTACCCAGTAGTCATTCAGGAGCAGGTTGTTCAGTTTCCATGTAGTTGTGCAGTTTTGAGTGAGTTTCTTAATCCTGAGTTTTAATTTGATTGCACTGTTGTCTGAGAGACAGTTTATTGTGATTTCCGTTCTTTTACAATTGCTGAGGAGTGCTTTACTTCCAATTATGTGGTCAATTTTAGAATAAGTGTGATGTGGTGCTGAGAAGAATGTATATTCTGTTGATTTGGGGTGGAGAGTTTTGTAGATGTCTATTAGGTCTGCTCGTTGCAGAGCTGAGTTCAGTTCCTGGATATCCTTGTTAAGTTTCTGTCTCGTTGATCTGCCTAATATTGGCAGTAGGGTGTTAAAGTCTCCCATTATTATTGTGTGGGAGTCTAAGTTTCTTTGTACGTCTCTAAGGACTTGCTTTACGAATCTGGGTGCTCCTGTATTGGGTGCATATATATTTAGGATAGTTAGCTCTTCTTGTTGAATTGATCCCTTTACCATTATGTAGCAGTCTTCTTTGTCTCTTCTGATCTTTGTTGGTTTAAAGTCTGTTTTATCCAAGACTAGGATTGCAAACCCTGCTTTTTTTTGTTTTCTATTTGCTTGGTAGATCTTCCTCCATCCCTTTATTTTGAGCCTATGTACGTCTTTTCACGTGAGATGGGTCTTCCGAATAAGCACACTGATGGGTCTTGACTCTATCCAATTTGCCAGTCTATGTCTTTTAATTGGGACATTTAGCCCATTTACATTTAAGGTTAATATTGTTATGTGTGAATTTGATCATGTCATTATAATGTTAGCTGGTTATTTTGTACGTTAATTGATGCAGTTTCTTCATAGCATCAATGGTCTTTACAATTTGGGATGTTTTTGCAGTGGCTGGTACCGGTTGTTTCCTTCCATGTTTAGTGCTTCCTTCCTTCAGGAGCTCTTGTAAGGCAGACCTGTTGGTGACAAAATCTCTGAGCATTTGCTTGTCTGTAAAGGATTTTATTTCTCCTTCACTTATGAAGGTAATTTTGGCTGGATATGAAATTCTGGGTTGAAAATTCTTTTCTTTAAGAACGTTGAATATCAGCCCCCACTCTCTTCTGGCTTGTAGGGTTTCTGCCAAGAGATCTGCTGTTAGTATGATGGGCTTCCCTTTGTGGGTAACTCGACCTTTCTCTCTGGCTGCACTTAATACTTTTTCCTTCATTTCAACCTTGGTGAATCTGAAAATTTTGTGTCTTGGGGTTGCTTTTCTCGAGGAGTATCTTTGTGGTGTTCTCTGTATTTCCTGAATTTGAATGTTGGCCTTCCTTGCTAGGTTGGGGAAGTTCTCCTGGATAATGTCCTGAAGTGTGTTTTCCAACTTTGTTCCATTTTCCCCATCACTTTCAGGTCCACAATCAAACGTAGATTTGGTCTTTTCACATAGTTCCATATTTCTTGGAGGCTTTGTTCATTTCTTTTTACTCTTTTTTCTCTAAATTTCTCTTCTCACTTTATTTCATTAATTTGATCTTCAGTCACTGATACCCTTTCTTCCACTTGATCAAGTTGGCTGTTAAAGCTTGTGCATGCATCACGAAGTTCTCATGCCATGGTTTTCAGCTCCATCAGGTCATTTAAGGTCTTTCCTACACTGTTTATTCTAGTTAGCCATTCGCCTAATCTTTTTTCAATGTTTTTAAATTCCTTGTGATGGGTTCGAGCATCCTCCTTTAGCTTGGAGAAGTTTGTTATTACCAACCTTCTGAAGCCTACTTCTCTCAACTCGTCAAAGTCATTCTCCAACCAGCTTTGTTCCATTGCTCACAAGGAACTGCGATCCTTTGGAGGAGAAGGAGCTCTGATATTTAGAATTTTCAGCTTTTCTGCTCTGATTTCTCCCCATCTTTGTGGTTTTATCTATCTTTGGTCTTTGATGTTGGTGACCTATAGATGGGGTTTTGGTGTAGATGACCTTTTTGTTGATGTTGATGCTGTTGCTTTCTGTTTGTTAGTTTTCCTTATAACAGTCAGGTTCCTCAGCTGCAGGTCTTTTGGAGTTTGCTGGAGTTCCACTCCAGACCCTGTTTGCCTGGGTAGCATCAGCAGAGGCTGCAGAACAGCAAATATTGCAGAACAACAAATATTGCTGCCTGATCCTTCCTCTGGAAGCTTTGTCCCAGAGGAGCAGCCACCTATATGAGGTTTCTGTCAGCCCCTACTGGGAGATATCCTCCAGTTAGGCTACATGGGGGTCAGGGACCCACTTGAGGAAGCAATCTGTCCATTCTCAACGCTCAAACACCATGCTGGGGGAACCACTGCTCTCTTCAGAGCTGTCAGACAGGGAAGTTTATGTCTGCAGAAGTTGTCTGCTGCCTTTTGTTCACCTATGCCCTGCCCATACAGGTGTTGTCTGGAGGCAGTAGGCCTTGCTGAGCTGAGGTGGGCTCCACCCAGTTAGAGCTTCCCTGCTGCTTTGTTTACCTACTCAAGCCTCAGCTATGGCGGACGCCCCTCCCCCAACCAGGCTGCTGCCTTGCAGTTGGATCTCAGATTGCTGTGCTAGCAGTGAGCAAGGCCCCGTGGGCATGGGACCCACCAAGCCAGTCATGGGAGAGAATCACCTTATCTGCCGGTTTCTAAGACCTTGGGAAAAGCTCAGTATTTAGGCAAGAGTGTCCCATTTTTCTAAGTAGTTTGTCACTGCTTCCCTTGGCTAGGAAAGGGAAATCCCCTGACCCCGTGTGCTTCCTGGGGGAGGCGATGACCCGCCCTGCTTTGGCATGCCCTCTGTGGGGTGCACCCACTGTCCAACCAGTCCCAATGAGATGAACGAGGCACCTCAGTTGGAAATGCAGAAATCACCCGTCTTCTGTGTAGATCATGCTGGGAGCTGCAGACCAGAGCTGTTCCTATTCAGCTATCTTGGAACGCCCCCAATCTGTTCAGTTTTTGAATTAAATTGAAAGGTAGACCCCATCTATTCAATTTTTAAGTGAGTCAGCATGGCACATGACACTTGGTAGTAAGTGCTCGGGAAACGTTTTATGAATATTATCTTATGAGTTAATATAAATACTTTAAAAGACAAAAGCAGTGCTTTACATGTGTTTCATATGATTTAGTTTTATGAAACTTCCAGGTAATATTAAAATCCAAAGCATCCTGATTCTCTACATGTTGATGTTCTGTGATGAGGGGGATGGTGAGAAGCAAAGAATGCGTTTTGTGTGTGTGCATGATATTAATTCCATGAAGTAAGTTTGAATTCTATTAAAATACTGAATAGGTAACATTCAGTTTAAGACTTTTATTTCTGTTTAGAAACACAATTAACTTATGGATCTAATGGATAAGCTTGAGAATGTCCTCCTAACTCAGAGCCCTAAGGTGCTTATCTGCAAAGCAAAGATAACATTCATTGTGTGTTCCCTTGCAAAGTTTGTCTAAGATCAAGTGAGGTGATCATGTGATTGTACTTTATGAACCACTTTGCAAAACATCATCATTATTTCCCTGTGAAGTTTTTTAATATGATTATTTGATGCACAGTTGTGTATATAAAATATGTAACATGTATTTAAAAATAGATATTCCTGTCTGTTCCAGTTGGCTAGGAAATCGACTTGAGGTCTTGAACCATTTCACAATCATGCTACTGAGGAAAAAAATTGAGAGCACTTGGTTTGGTGAGCCTGGCAAGAAGAAATGCTATGGTAACATTGTCATTAATTCCTCCTTTATGGATAGACCTCCAAATAGTTGAAAGGAGGTAGCTTTTGAGGTACTCCAGTTTAAAAATATTTTATTTATTTATTTATTTATTTTTTTGAGATGGAGTCTCGCCCTGTCACCCAGGCTGGAGTGCAGTGGTGTGATCTCGGCTCACTGCAAGCTCCGCCTCCTGGGTTCACAACATTCTCCCGCCTCAGCCTCCAGAGTAGCTGGGACTGCAGGCGCCCACCACCATGCCTGGCTAATTTCTTGATTTTGTATTTTTAGTAGAGATGGGGTTTCACCGTGTTAGCCAGGATGGTCTCGATCTCCTGACCTCGTGATCCACCTGCCTTGGCCTCCCAAGGTGCTGGGATTACAGGCGTGAGCTACTTGCGCCTGGCCTAGTTCATTTTTTAATCACATTCCAAATTCTGTTATTCTTCAGGTGTTATCAATTTTACCTTTGAAATGCCTTCAGAATCTTTCTTATTCTGAAGATGAGTTTCCTTTCCAATTATACTTTAGTTGACTTATCTCTCCTCAGGATATTGCAATTGCCTCTCTTTATTTTTAAGCTTCTAGCTTCCTGGTAGCAAATCCATTCCCATTGAACATGTATTTGTTTCCTACTACTGTAACAAATTACCAAAAATTTAGTGGCTTGAAACCACACAAATGTATTATCTTACAGTTCTGGAAGTCAGAAGTCCAAAATGGGTCTTCAGGGCTGTGTTCCTTCTGGAAGCTCTAGGGGAGAGTCCACTTCCTTGCCTTCTCCAGCATTCAGAGGCCACCTGCATTCCTGGGCTCATGGCCCCTTCCTCTACCTTCATAGCCAACAGCATAGCACCTCATCAAATCTCTTTCTCACCTTTGCTTTCGTTGTCACCTCTTCTCTGACTCTCCTGCCTCCTCCTTTCCCTTATAAAAATCTTTGTGATTACATTGAGCCCACCCAGAAACTGTAGGATAATCCCCTCATTGTGAGATCATTAATTTAATCACACCTATGAAATTCCTTTGGCCATGTAAAGTAATATTCACAGGTTTGGAGATTGGAAAGTGGACCCCTTGGAGAGCCATCATTCAGAACTCAAGTGATGTCTTTTAGTAAGATGCAAATCTGGTCCTGCCATTTTCCTGCATGGAGCACTCATGACTTCCCAGGCCTCGGCAACAGCTTCAGATTTTTCTGATCTCAACCTACAATTAAAAATATATATTTTACATCATTATCTAATTTACACACACATTCACAGACACACATGAAAATCTTCACAAAATTTGGCACTCTTATGTGTAATTCACTTTCATAGTTTCTGTTATAGCCTATTAATTTGTAAAATGCTGTCCATGACCCACTTGACAGAGTTTCTGGCCTGTTAGTGGGTTTCAAGCCGCAGTTTAAACATCATATAGGCTGTGTGTGCTTCATCCATCCATCTACTTTTAGATCCCAAACAGGCCGTTTTCTTTCATGCCTTATGCACTTTAGGCTATTCTTGCCCTACAAAGCTTACATGCCATTTCTGCTGACAAGCTCAACACAAAACATTACTTTCTTTAGAAAGACTCCATTGATTTCCTCCGGGCACCTACACACCTACATCTTGCCAGTCTCCCGTATTGTCTCTGTTATAGCACTTGCCAGGTAGTCTCTCGTTCTCCTTTCTCTCTCTCTCTTTCTCTTTCTTTCTTTCTTTCTCTCTCCTGCACACACACGTCCTTCTCTTTCTCCTCCTCTTCCATCTCCTTCTTCTCCCTTCCTCCTTCCTTTCCTGTTTTCCTCCCTTTCTCCTTTCTTTTTATTTCATTCTAAAAGAAAGATAATAACAGATACAATAGCCTTTGTAGAAAAATTTGAAAATACAGAAGAATAAACAGAAAGCTAAACCTACCTCTAAACAAACCCTCCAGGGAGAACTAATAATATTTACACATTTTCAGTTAATCTTTTTGATATCTAAATCTACATACTTTACTGAACAAAAATAGGTTCATGCTGTAAAATTTTGGAACCTGTTGGGATGGACTTGACATTAACCTGGATAGTGAGTATAAGTTATAACTAGCAATTTTTGATGGAAAAATACAAGGCAACATAAATATTAGTTTAGTGAATATTCAGGATATATAGTAATTAAAGATGACTTCCATGGAAAGAACTGTAAATAACTTTTAATAAAAGAAGTAAGGGATTCTTCCAAAATTATACATGGCAGCCAAAATTATATTTGGCAGCCAAATTTGGACTCTCCTGATGAATAAGATCTTGTTTATTCTTTTTTGTTTGTTTGTGTTTTGAGACGGAATTTCGTTCTTGTTGCCCAGGCTGGAGTGCAATGGTGCGATCTCGGCTCACCACAAACTCTGCCTCCCGGGTTCAAGTGATTTTCCTGCCTCAGCCTCCCAGGTAGCTGGGATTACAGGCATGTGCCACCACACCCACCTAATTTTGTATTTTTTGTAGAGATGGGATTTCTCCGTGTTAGTCAGGCTGGTCTTGAACTCCCGACCTCAGGTGATCGGCCCGCCTTGGCCTCCCAAAGCGCTGGGATTACAGGCATGAGCCACCGCGCCCGGCCATGTTTATTCTTTTGTAATCATATTTCTAATGAAAAACAAGTTTTTATTTGGAATTATTACTGTGCCTTAATACCCTATTAAGACAGTTTACCAGGGATGAAACCAGAATTTGGAGAAATTGTTTTACTTTTTTCAAGCTACTAGTCCATTCTCAAAGTGAGGTCCACCGTGCAACTACTTTGAGGGCCACTAAAGCTCAGATTCCCATGCCCACCCTGTCCTACTGAATATGTCTTTAATCATGGAGCCCAGGAATGTCCCCCTTTTAACAAGTTTTGATGCATAATAAAATTTGAGCATCACTACACTAAACTTATAAAACTGTAAAAAATCAGTGTTCTAAACAGCTATTTGGGAGCACTAATAGTTTGTGTTAATGTAAATTCTCCCTAGAAATCAGTTCCTTTAAACAGGCTTAACCTCAGGTGTCTTTAGAACCAAACAAGACCTTAAAATATGTAATTTAATCACATCTTTGTGCAAATGAGGAAACTAAAAAGATGAAATGACCTCTCACAAGTCACTGAGCAGGTTTGTAGAAGAATTGAACCTTTTACCCAGAAAGAATCTCTGATTCCAAGTCCTAAGCCCTCTCCCCTATTCCAGACTGGAGCAAACTTTACTATATCTGCTGGCTTACCTATTTTAAGCCACTGTTTCATCACAGTAAATGCCACTTTAATCTTTGCTTATTTACTTTCTAATGACAAATCCTGAAGTCAATTTCTTTATAAAAACATATTTTGGTGTGTGAAAAGAAACATTCCTGGCTTTAATGTAATTATGAAAACTACAGAGCCATGAAATCTCCTTTGCTAACTGCATACTACTTGGAGTTTGCATGTAATTTGTGGTTCATAATGCTCAAGTTTGCCTGCTGGTGTACTCAGATAAGAGGAAGCAGCTACACTTCCAAATTAAAGGACTCTGATAGAATAAAGTGCATCAATATCTCTATTTCCTGAAAAGGAAAAAATTCGGCTTGTTTAGTGAGGTGAAAAGTAATCTAAATAGCTGAATATAATCGCAAACAGAATTCTTGAAAGTACTGAGATTTTTTAGTAGAGATACACAAAAGAAATGCTATAGAAATGATCTGTGCTGAATGTATCTGGGGTGGAGATTCTATTACATTTCAGAACAACAGTCATTAAAAGGTCATAAAAAACCTGATGAGCAGGTAAAATGACTTTTCCTTTATCTGAATTATTTTGGTTGCCATATTTTCAGAAGTTTAAAGGGGTGCTAGCTTTTTCGTTCTTTCTTTTTTTTTAAATTTCTGTAACTTTCATTCATTATCTGGTTGAACATTTAGTTCCAGTTTGAGTTAGGGGTGGTGATCTTATAGCTAAACACCAGAAAGGCTGATTCTTCTACACCATTAATTAGCACAATAAGAAACTCAAGTTACCAAATCAGAGAGCACTTCCAGCATTAACTATTAATAATTGCATGAGTTTCCTTTTACTTTAAAATTTATGAATGGTAGATTCAAAGTGAGTGATAATGCAATGTTATATTCAGAGACAATTTCACTGAAGCAAACAGGATAGTAATTTATTATTTTTAAAAATCACTATGATTATTTTTTTCCTGGATCTTTGATAATTTTTTTTAACCATCTGGTTATTTATGACATCACATTATATGTTACACTAAAGGAAGGTAGAAAGATATTTCTTCAGAGAATCTCTGCTTTCAACATACTTTTAGAATAAACAACTAGTAGAATAACTATACATCTGGTATTTTTTAAGTTCTTATTTTATAAGTAGGCAAAGCAACCTTTACCTTCAGGAAGAAAACAGCTTCTCACAAGCGAATTCCATTGCAGCAATTGGAAAGAAGTGCCCAGTCCAAATGTGAACTAGATTCTTCTGTCTTATGGTCAGGAGTTTTGCAATACTGTTATTAAGTGACATTATTGAAAATCTACAAATAATTGGCTTTCTTTTATGAATTCTTAAAACATTTTGAGACAAATTTTGCATTATGGTATTTGGATTTGCTATTTATTAGGAAAGGAGTTAAGAGGTACTTGAATTCAGAATCCAAGATAAACGTGTTTCAGTAAATATTAATAAGGTTAAAGAGAAATTTTCTTTTGACGGAGAATATAAGTCTCTTGCAACTCTGTTTATGGAATAGAAGTAGATGATGCCCACATTTTTTTATTGAAAGGACTCCTTGGTTACAATGACTTGTTCCCAAGCACTTTTGTCTTCTCCCTACCCACTTGCACTCTCTCTCCCTCTCTTCATCCCTCCTTCTGTCTTTCTTTAGAAAGGAGCCCTTTGCTTCCTAACCTTATTTAACTTGTTTCTGGAAATGAAGCAAATTAAATTTTACTCATTAATGTGCTTATGCCTGGAGTATCTATCTTCTTATGATGGGAGATAAGGCTGCACTTGATCCTGTGTTGCCCAGTCCACCGCCTCTTACTTTCATATTGCTCCTAGTACCCTTGCAGTTCATTTAATCTTAGGAGATACTGGATATAACATTTTTGGTATATCCAGCATAAAATTATAATTTTATAATTCTCATGATGTTTTTCTGATGGTTTGAAAGTTACTTGAGATGAATTTTTAAAAATGCAAATAAAAATAATCAAGTGCAAACAACCACCGGGTGATCTAGCAGTTAGTGTAAAGGAGATGGCAAGTACAGAAACTTTTGTTGTTGTTGCTTAGGAATAGTTTATGGTAGCCATCTTGAATGATAAGCTTTACTATCCCACTAATTGAGAACTGAGATCCATCAGTTACAGCTACAAGTTGTAGGACAGTCGCATGGGAAGTCAGAGTTTGAGGACCTCTGGAAAAGCATTTTTTTCGGTGGCCACCTTGGGCATTCGTCTCAAATTCATATCTTTATTTAGAAATAAGTGGCTAGTCTCCCTCATGGACACACTGAAATTTATAGGATAGGAAAAGCAGAGAAGCAGTAACAACTGAGTTATTGGAAGAAAAGGTAGAGTTGTAATATAATGAGAATATATCCATTTATACATTGTTGGTTTTAGAATATCTCTCCTTAGAAGTTTTCATCTAGGTTTAAAATAAAGCATCTCTAACATTCGAGCTTCTTATCTTTCCACAGACTTGCAGTAACTTCTCTACTTATTTGTATTGATTAATAATGTTAACCTTCCAATACCTCATTTTTGCAACCTTGATACCATCTGCAACTTGTCTCTTGGGTTCTTGTGGTTGTGTAATCTAACCTCTTACAGAATGCACAACTCTCTTCTACAACATCCTTAATGTTGTTCATTCTTAACATTCTTATGTTCAAACATCTCCTGTGATAAAGTACTCACCAATTTCCAATGCAGCCCATTTTTATTAGTTCCTATCTTGAGTCAAAATCTATACATATCCAATCATTTTTACCATTGAGACAAAGGGTTTTCATCCCATTGCCAAAGCCAGTTTGGAGAAAAGCCCAGACAATTTAGTCATCCTTTGCCTGCCTTTCTTTCCATGACAGCTTCCAGTTTTTATTTATTTGTCTCAATTTGTTGTTCGATTGCCTTGGATATTCCATATTGAAGTGGGTCCTCTGGCAGAAGTTTTAAAGCTCATTGTTTTTTGCTTGTCAACTTTAAGCAAATTGGAAGGCCATAGCAGTAATCTTATTTCCATTTCTGGAGAAAAGATGATATTTGAGCAAAGAATGACAACCTGTATCTTCACTCCTTGTAAAATACAATTTTATTCAAATAAGAGAGATTAACAGTAGTTTGTAATCACACCTTTTTTAAAAAGGACATCCAAAAATTAGATATCATACATAATATTTGGATAATTCTATAGAGATATAATAAACCCAAATCATGAACATGAAATATGTTGATGTATAAAACATTGCACATGAAAAAGAAACATAGAAATAAAGAAAGAGCAACTAGGAGTTATAACAGCTGACAGGTGTTGCATGCTTCCTGCGTCTCAGGTCCTATTCTAACCAAGTTACCTGTGTTAGCTCATTTGATTTTCATAGCAACCTTAGGTTTCCAGAGAAACTCATTTTACAGTTGAGAAAACTGGGGTACAGAAAGGTTGATTGATTTGCCCAACATCACACAGCCAGTAAGGAGTGGAGCCAGAATGTGAACACAGGTCATCCAGCCCTAGAATTCCTGCTCTTAACAATTATCCCATATTGATCAGACTGCCAGCATCAGAATGACCAAGGGTGCTTGGAGAAGGTACACATTGCCAGACTCAGCTGCCAAATCTACTAAGGGAGAACTTCTGAGAGGAGCACTATGTTAAATTGCCAAATGTAATTTATAAATAAATTCATTAGAAGGAATAGGTCTCCTAAAACTTCCCCGAAAATGAATGATAGGGAAACTCTTCACTCTGTTTGTCCCCCCAGCCAACTCTGTGCTTTATTAGAATTCATTGCTTGGTTCCAAAAGGGAAGAAACCCTGCCCCACCTGGGCGTGTTCTACAGCAGCTTGCAACCATCTTTGGGTACTAAGAATCATCCCTTATCTTCCTTTCCTTTTTTTTTTTTTTTTCTTTTTGAGACAGGGTTTCTCTGTGTTGCCCAGGCTGGAATGCAGTGGTACAATCACAGCTCACTGTAGCCTCAAACTCCTGGGTTTAAGTGATCCTTCCACCTTAGCCTCCCAAGTTGCTGAGACCATAGGTGCACACCACCACACCTGGCTAGTTTGTTTACATTTTGTAGAGAAAGGTCTTGCGATGTTGCCCAGGCTGGTCTCAAACTCCTGGGCTCAAGTGATCCTCTAGCCTCGGGCTCCCAAAGTGCTAGGATTACAGGCATAAGCCACCATGCCTGGCCCATTCCTTCATCCTTCTATGAACAATGATGGATCTGGGCACATCTAGCATTACACCCTTGCCCATCTGCCTGCTCTCACATTTGTGAAATAATTCACCAGGTTGAGCATATAGTTGGGCTGCTTGGAGCAGAGGGAAGAACACACAGGGATCAGACCCTGACCTTATTAGCACAGCATGATCATCATGCCTGGCATAATCCAGTCAGAGTGGCACCCAGCTGGAGAAGTTTCTGTCTTTCCTGTAGGAGAAGGATCAGTAGAGGCCAGTGCATCTGCTTCCTGACTCTGCTACCAAGCAATTCAAGCAGTAGAGTCTGTTTACAGGGTAAGAAAAATACATTTGTCTGGCACACAATCCCTGAAAGAACTTTTTGCATTGAAATAGGAATTTGAATTATAGTCAGAATACTAATTCCCTTTCAGGTTTCTCATGCCAACAGTCATGTTGTCAGTGAAATTTAAATGTGGGAAAAATGCTTTTATGGACTGCCAGATTGTTTGGCAAATGATTTAGGTCTATTTGGTTTATTTGTGATGCAGTGATTTATGTTAACTGCAAAATAATATGAAAATAAAGAATTAAAATTTTTTAATATGAAAAATAAAGAATTAAATTTTGCTGTATACATGGGTTTTATTTCTCCAACAATAACATTCTTAGTCCTACCTCATCTTTCTTCTTAAATTTAAAATGTTAATGTACAGATGTATGCTATATAGCATATATTTGCTTGTCTGCTTTCTTTTTCACACATAAATCAATATAGGTCCTTTCTCATTTGTGGCTTTTTACTCTCATTTTCTGTTGATCTGGAAATAATATGGTTGGTTCATTTGTAATAACTTCTGGAAATTTGTTTTCTCTGCCTTAGCGGAGAAATCAACCCCTAAAGATAATTCATTTTGAATACATTCTGTAGATGTTATTCTATATTTAAATTGTGTCAAGTTGTAATAAGAGTTTGGCCTTAATTTTACATGTTGTTGTCTTTTGGCATTTCAGTCAAATTTTATCCTTTTCAAAAGCAGCACCCAAAGTGATAGTGTTAAAGTGGCCCTGGGTGCCCATGGGACTCACCTTCTGTACACCACCCAGGCCCTTCTACCTTCCAGAGAGGTAGCACCTCCTCCACAGAGGCGAGTCCACAATTCACAGTCCAGTCCTCAAACTGAGATGTCTGCCTTTCTAGCTTCTTAATCCTTGCAGCTAATGATCAGTTCTGTTTTGAATGAAGATGTATAAAATGAAAAAAGCCATTTCCCATGCTGTATGCTCTATCAGAAAGACTTCTATCCTCAAAGTTGATAGGAAGTCACTCTTCAGACTTCTGAGGTTTATCAAGCCTGGCCCATAATTGTTGTTGAATTGTTTTCCATAGGTGCGTCTTTCAATCCTTTCGTCTTCTTTGTAGCTGGCCTCTGACCCACACCTCTGATTTCATTTCCTCCAATTATGGATCCGAGCGCCAGTCTCATTGGTGTCTGATCAGAACTAAACAGAAAAAGAATTACTTTAACAGCAATTGAAGCCATTTCTGGATGGTTTCAACATATCCAAAAAAAATTCAGTGAAAAGCCAGGGTTTGTCTCTAATTAGCTGTGTGATGGTGAAGCCTCATTTGCTGTTATCATTGATCTTAGGAGGCCGTGGGTAACTTTGTGCCTTGTAAAGTTTGATATTGTATAATCTCATAGAGAAATGTGAGATCACTAAATTCACACATGAAAGTACACTAGGCTGTCTGAGGCCTTGGTCTGAGTGTCATCATTTCCCAAATGCTAGACAAATAGGCTTAATATTTTTTACCAACTTAACCACTTGTGGGACAGTACTGGCCCACTCAAAATTGCTTTTGATGTTTAGATACTCCATTTGAATGTACTATCATCCCACTATGGTTTTAGAATTATTTAAGATGAAATATTATTTTAAAAGCAACTAATAAGTAAATTGGACCCACTTATAAAGAGAAATGTATATCATTATTAATAGTAGTACTATTTCAGGTCAAATCAAGAAGCTTTTCCAGGCCGGGCGTGGTGGCTCACACCTATAATCCCAGCACTTTGGGAGGCCAAGGCGGGAGGATCATTTGAGGTCAGGAGTTCAAGACCAGCCTGGCCAACATTGCGAAACCCCATTTCTACTAAAAATACAAAAATTAGCCCAGCATGGTGGCACACACCTGTAATCTCAGCTACTCAAGAGTCTGAGGCAGGAGAATTGCCTGAGTCTGGGAGGCGGAGGTTGCAGTGAGCCGAGATCACACCACTGCACTCTAGCCTGGGCAAAAGAGCAAGACTCTGTCTCAAAATAAATAAATAAATAAATAGAAATTTTAAAAAAAAGAGCAGCTTTTCCAAAGTTGACACCCTTTCTCTGGTATCTTCTCCCTGGCTTTCCCCTGCTCTTCCTAAAGGCAGCCATTTTATCCTCTTGTTGCACATCTGTTGCACAGCCAGCTATATGCTTGCTCTCTCTATGGTGTACATGATGAGATGCTGCAGCAGCTTCTAGTTCTCTAGCATCTGATTTCTACATTTTCATTTCCCTTTTTCTTTCTATCTATTTTAGGGAGTTCATCACCAGACATAATACTTATTGATTCTTATCACTGAAAGTAGTGTGAGATGCGGGAATCTGCTTTAATCTCGAAACACTCATATAATTCACTAGGCCCTTTGTTTCCATGAGGATCAAAACAATCATAAAAATAAGAATGTGCAGAAGACCTTAAAGAAATCAGCAAGCATAATCAGATGATAGTAATGAAAAGAATTTAATTGCGTATTTCATCTTTGCATTCTGTTCTCCTTTTATGTAAGGAGGCATGGAGAGAGAAAATGAGAGCATGTGGATACTGGCTGATCCTGAAGGACAAATATCTTTGTTTTCTCTTCTCCCCTGGGAGTGGGATGAGCAAGAAACAATGTTCCACTGTGCAATCCAGTTTTGTCTTAACAGACACTTTCTATTGGGATCTGACAGGCTCGCTTCGATTTTTTACTCTTATTAACACAATCAATAGTGATGATGCTGCCTCTAGCATTTTATACTTTTCAGAGAACTTTTCTCATTTATGGCTTGCAATTCAACTCACTATTAGGTATTGA
Source organism: Pongo pygmaeus (assembly GCF_028885625.2). Classification (NCBI taxonomy): domain Eukaryota; kingdom Metazoa; phylum Chordata; class Mammalia; order Primates; family Hominidae; genus Pongo; species Pongo pygmaeus. The sequence continues at coordinate 64,016,101 of NC_072377.2, forward strand.
TTTCATTTTGGAAATCAGGAAACATGCACAGAGAGGTTAGATGATATTTCTGAAGATACCCTGCATGTGAGTCTTAGAGCCAGGGTAGGAACCCAGGTGTTCTAACTCCAAAGCCCTTTCTTTGTGCCACACATTGCTATTACCGAATAAAAAAGCAGAGGGAGTCTCATTTATTGAGTACCTAGTATTCACAAGAAGCATTACATACATTACTTAATTCTCACAGTAATCTTGAGAGATAGATAATATCATCATTATTTTAGCTAGAAAGCAAAAACTCAAAGGGGTTTAATTACTTGCCCAGGGTCATATAACTGATACCATGTCAAATATTACATTTTCTTTCCTCCATTACAGATTGTGGATCCTCCTCTGGAATACACAAGAATTTGTTCTTGGTACTCTACCTCCACCCCCACCATCCCCTCGGATACTATAGTTTAAAAGATAGGGAGGGTATGATCATCATACTGCACATGTGCAGTGCCTGGTGAATTTTTCAATGCCAAACAGAAGCCTCTGCAATACCTAAATATTGTTTCGGTTCTTACAATGTAAAAATGGTAGAAAATGCACAAAAGATGAACATCAGTGTCAGCCTTTTTCCCATGATTGTGATTTTCATGAGGTAACAAACACCCCTCAGCCCATCAAAATCTACCCATCACTGGGAACCTGCACCAACCATACCCGTTCCTGGAGCTTACTTCAGCTTACATTGATTTGTTTTTTTCTCTGATTTCTCTAGTACATACATCATGCTATAAACCCTTCACACACAATCAGGCTCTCAGATTGCTTTATGTGCTTCATTTTGCCAGTTTATGGGAAATACAAATTTTCTGATTTCAAGGTTGTATCTAATAGATGTTTACTTTTTATTTTTCTCAGTACCCCACACAATGCTAGGAATATAGATATTTAATGTTTGGTTGGTTTTCATTAAGAAGTTAAGTTAAGAATATTGATTAAACAACATAATTTTTGCTTTGTATCAATTTTGAGTCCAAACATCAATTTCACCTAGGCACTAAATTGTTTGGGATAAGTTAATAACTAGTTTTATTCTTGGTTTAAAACGGTCTACAAAAAAAAGAATAGCCATTTGATAGATTTTTTTTTCTTGAGACAGAGTCTGGCTCTGTCACCCAGGCTGGAGTTCAGTGGAGTGATCTTGGCTCACTTCAACCTCTGCCTCCTGGGTTCAAGCAATTCCTGCCTCAGCCTCCCAAGTAGCTGGGATTACAGGCATGCGCCATGATGCCTGGCTAATTTTTGTATTTTTAGTAGAGACAGGGTTTCACCATGTTAGCCAGGCTGATCTCGAACTTCTAACCTCCAGTGATCCACCCATCTCAGCCTCCCAAAGTGCTGGGATTATAGGCGTAAGCCATCATGCCTGACCTAGAATATTTTTATTTTTATTTTTATTTTTATTTTTGAAGATATATGTGGATTCTCTTGAACATGAAAACACACGGTCAAATGGGTGAAAGGAGTGTAGTCAATGAAGAAGGCAAAGATAAGAAAACATAGGGACAGGCTGGGAAACATGACCAAATTCTGACATGAAGGGATCAAAAACAAAAGAATAAACACACATACTAAGTATAAATGTAAATATAAAATTGGATAGGGATCTTGGGGCCAAATAAAAAGTAGCCTAAGAAATTTGGACTGTATTCTATGGCCAGTACGAAGACATAGACTGTTTTTGAACAGGAGTGAGTGGTAGTCCAGATGGTGATGGAGGTAGTGGGGTCATCTCTAAACTTCAATACCTCAGGGGCCAGTCAACAACATAAAGACAGCCAGATAAGAGTACAAAAGTGGCAGCTGCTACTAGTTGTAGTCCTCCGTGGCCACACAGCAATGCAGGCACCATTTTTACCATCTTTTGAAATTTTTCAAAACAAATTAGAAATCTGGGCTTTTGTGTAAAAAATTTACATTTTAAAATGTTAGCTTAAGGAATTTTAAACACGATGTTAATCAAACAGGCCACTTCTGTGAGGCAGATACCAACCTGTGATCTTGACCTACGTGAGTGACACAATCACTTTTCAAAATAGTTAACTAAAGAAAGCTGGTCAGAATCAGGGCAAGAACTGCACATGGCAGAGAAATATTCTTATTTTAGAGGCGAACTCACTGGTTTTATTTTAAAATGAACATGTTTACAGTGTGTAAATCAGCTGAGCTTTAGAACTTTTGCAAACATTCACTCTTTAGAATTGACAATGGTAATATAACAAGAATCCTTAAAATACATCAGAAATTATGAACTTGCTTTATAAACCCTCATCTGGCTTTAAACATGAATTAAATTAAACAGGTGCTAGAGGACTTTTGAGACAATAATTAACTAAGTATTCATTGATAAAACACAGGCATAAACCAGGACATTCTTGGACAAACTAGGACGTATGGTTACCCTATCTACTTACATATAGTTGGAATTCTAAAATAAACACATTTTAAAAATGAGGTTAAAGTAGCTTGAAGGGTTAATAACTGAAATTTTCTTCTAGAATTGTTACAAGACAATAATCCTCAAAATTGGGAAGCACAGTTATTCCCCCAGCAGCACATGTAAAAAGAATGTAAATGTAGCCACATCACAGTGAAACTACAGAATACCAAAGATGAAAGGAAGCTCCTAAAAGCAGCTTCAGAGTAATGATAGTTCATATGTTGGGGACAAATGAAAAAGAGCCTAAGAAACTTGGACTTTATTTCCTAGCCAATAGGAAGACATAGCATGGTTTTCAACAAGAGGTGAATGGTAGTATGGATGGTGATGGAAGTCATGGGGTCTTTATCGCAATAAAGATAGTGATTAAAATGGAACAATAATTACATTTACAGCAGACTTTTCAATGGTATCAACTGAAGCCTGAAGACAATGGAATAATGTGGTAAAGTGAAGATAGGCTATAACTAGAATTATATACCCAGCTAAACATTATTCATAAGTAAGGGTTAAACAAAAATATATTTGGACATACAAAAGAAGTATTTATTACCGGCAGACCTTCCCCAATGGGATTTCTAAAAAAATGCATTTGAGATGCAAGAAAAAATTGTGAGCAGAGAAACTGGAAAACATGTGGATAAATACAAACAAATAATGTCTGTGTTAAAAAGTGTCTGACTTAGGGAGTAAAAAATCAAGGTAGTTTAAAATATAAAACATTGTACAACATTATGATTTAAGATAGGAATGGATGACTGAAAAATTGAATTTTGGAGAATGAAGTTAAAGATATTGCTTGCTTATTTTAAATATAAGTTTCAACATTTTGATAATCACTTTATTATAGGCATAACTTCCAAATTAATAAAGAGATGAATGAGATTGGACAAAATAGAAAATTTTCAACCAAAGAGAAAGCAGGATGTGAAAAAAAGAAACATAACATAATCAGGCCAAATGTCATAGAATAAAATAGTAAATATAAAAATAAGCATAGTGGTTATTATAGAAAATATTAGTGGGCCAATTTCCTGTTAAAAGGATTCTGATCCACTATATCAAAAATACTATGAGAAAGAAAAATATATTTTAATTCAGAGCTGAAAAGGACTTAGAAAATGTAGTTTCTCATTTATAAATGAGAAAATCAAAGCCTAGAGAGTCCTGTGAGATAACCAAGGTCACTTTTTTTTTTAAAATTATTATTATACTTTAAGTTTTAGAGTACATGTGCACAATGTGCAGGTTAGTTACATATGTATACATGTGCCATGTTGGTGTGCTGCACCCATTAACTTGCCATTTAGCATTAGGTATAACGCCTAATGCTATCCCTCCCCCCTCCCCCCACTCCACAACAGTCCCCAGAGTGTGATGTTCCCCTTCCTGTGTCCATGTGTTCTCATTGTTCAGTTCCCATCTATGAGTGAGAACATGTGGTGTTTGGTTTTTTGTCCTTGCGTTAGTTTACTGAGAATGATGATTTCCAATTTCATCCATGTCCCTACAAATGACATGAACTCATCATTTTTTCTGGCTGCATAGTATTCCATGGTGTATATGTGCCACATTTTCTTAATCCAGTCTATCATTGTTGGACATTTGGGTTGGTTCCAAGTCTTTGCTATTGTGAATAGTGCCGCAATAAACATACGTGTGCATGTGTCTTTATAGCAGCATGATTTATAATCCTTTGGGTATATACCCAGTAATGGGATGGCTGGGTCAAATGGTATTTCTAGTTCTAGATCCCTGAGGAATCGCCACACTGACTTCCACAATGGTTGAACTAGTTTACAGTCCCACCAACAGTATAAAAGTGTTCCTATTTCTCCACATCCTCTCCAGCACCTGTTGTTTCTTGACTTTTTAATGGTTGCCATTCTAACTGGTGTGAGATGGTATCTCATTGTGGTTTTGATTTGCATTTCTCTGATGGCCAGTGATGATGAGCATTTTTTCATGTGTCTTTTGGCTTCATAAATGTCTTCTTTTGAGAAGTGTCTGTTCATATCCTTTGCCCACTTTTTGATGGGGTTGTTTGTTTTTTTCTTGTAAATTTGTTTGAGTTCATTGTAGATTCTGGATATTAGCCCTTTGTCAGATGAGTAGGTTGCAAAAATTTTCTCCCATTTTGTAGGTTGCCTGTTCACTCTGATGGTAGTTTCTTTTGCTGTGCAGAAGCTCTTTAGTTTAATGAGATCCCATTTGTCAATTTTGGCTTTTGTTGCCATTGCTTTTGGTGTTTTAGACATGAAGTCCTTGCCCATGCCTATGTCCTGAATGGTAATGCCTAGGTTTTCTTCTAGGGTTTTTATGGTTTTAGGTCTAACATTTAAGTCTTTAATCCATCTTGAATTAATTTTTGTATAAGGTGTAAGGAAGGGATCCAGTTTCAGCTTTCTACATATGGCTAGTCAGTTTTCCCAGCACCATTTATTAAGTAGGGAATCCTTTCCCCATTGCTTGTTTTTCTCAGGTTTGTCAAAGATCAGATAGTTGTAGATATGCGGTGTTATTTCTGAGGGCTCTGTTCTGTTCCATTGATCTATAGCTCTGTTTTGGTACCAGTACCATGCTGTTTTGGTTACTGTAGCCTTGTAGTATAGTTTGAAGTTAGGTAGCGTGATGCCTTCAGCTTTGTTCTTTTGGCTTAGGATTGACTTGGCAATGTGGGCTCTTTTTTGGTTCCATATGAACTTTAAAGTAGTTTTTTCCAATTCTGTGAAGAAAGTCATTGGTAGCTTGATGGGGATGGCATTGAATCTATAAATTACCTGGGGCAGTATGGCCATTTTCATGATATTGATTCTTCCTACCCATAAGCATGGAATGTTCTTCCATTTGTTTGTATCCTCTTTTATTTCATTGAGCAGTGGTTTATAGTTCTCCTTGAAGAGGTCCTTCACGTCCCTTGTAAGTTGGATTCCTAGGTATTTTATTCTCTTTGAAGCAATTGTGAATGGGAGTTCACTCATGATTTGGCTCTCTGTTTGCCTGTTATTGGTGTATAAGAATGCTTGTGATTTTTGTACATTGATTTTGTATCCTGAGACTTTGCTGAATTTGCTTATCAGCTTAAGGAGATTTTGGACTGAGACAATGGGGTTTTCTAGATATACAATCATGTCATCTGCAAACAGGGACAATTTGATTTCCTCTTTTCCTAATTGAATACCATTTATTTCCTTCTCCTGCCTAATTGCCCTGGCCAGAACTTCCAACACTATGTTGAATAGGAGTGGTGAGAGAGGGCATCCCTGCCTTGTGCCAGTTTTCAAAGGGAATGCTTCCAGTTTTTGTCCATTCAGTATGATATTGGCTGTGGGTTTGTCATAGATAGCTCTTATTATTTTGAGATACATCCCATCAATACCTAATTTATTGAGAGTTTTTAGCATGAAGGGTTGTTGAATTTTGTCAAAGGCCTTTTCTGCATCTATTGAGATAATCATATGGTTTTTGTCTTTGGTTCTGTTTATATGCTGGATTACATTTATTGATTTGCATATATTGAACCAGCCTTGCATCCCAGGGATGATAACCAAGGTCACTTTTCTAACAAGTACCAGAGATTCAACCAGAACCTAGGTTTCCTGTCTTCTAATACTATACGATGTATTAAATTATACTTTTGTCTTCTTTTCCACAAAAACGTGTTTAATTCCACAGGCTGAGTTTCCTGTGCATCTTTTTTTTTTCTTCTTGAAGATACTACTAGCTTTGTCTCCAGGACTAAAAGTATTTTTTTTTTTTCCTAGAGGGTAGATAAGAGTGTGACTCGTGATGAGAATAAAAATATTGCAATAAAGAAAAATCTTAGGTGATTTTTTTTCTTTGCTTTGACTGACCTAAGCTTAAGGAAAGATAATTTCTTGTCTAATTGTATCTTTAAAAGTATGGAAGGTAATTAATGAAGGAAGAAGAAGAAGAATATTGAATAGGTGGAACATTTTCAGCTTGTTAAAATTTGTGAGTTTTGATGTTGTGATTAAAGATTTTAAGTGCTGGTGACACAGTAGATTTTGGAGAATTTCATTGACTTTAGTTTTTTGCACAAGTTAAACTCGAGATATCTGTGTGTCCCATGATGAAAATATGATTATGGAATACAGAAGTGTAGTCAAGCTTTCCTAGTAAGCGGAGCTATTATATTTATAGATTACATTTGAAACTGCGAAGACAGTGTAGTATCTGGTAGCATCATACAAGACGATGAGAGAGAATGAAGATCAGAAGCCTGTATAGCACCTTTAAGAGGTGAGCAGAAAGGGAAGCTTGCCAATCAGGAAGAGGAGCTTGCCAAGTGAAGAAGAAAACTTAAAGAGACTAAAGAATCAGGAGAACGTCATGCCCTGGAAGAGTGAATTTAAAGAAATAAGGGGTTATCATCTATACCGTGTGTTTTAGAATAGACAAGTAAGATGAGAACCAAAAGTTAAACTGCTGGATATGGCAGTGATGAGGTCATTGATTATTTTAGCATGAACAATTTCAGTAGAGTCTTAGCACTGGACGCAGCTACAATTGGTTGAAAAATGAATGGGGTTTGAAATAACGAAGCTGAAAAAGATCTAAAGCACATACATGAACAAAGGTTCAAAAGCGAGATGATAACATCAAATGGAAAGCCAAAGTAAAAAAACTATAACCTAAATTCTTCACTATTCAACCTAATATACAGAAAGAGGACTAGACTTTGGATATTTGAGAAAAGCTGGTCTTTGGTATGACCTGTGTCACTTCCCAGCACTGTGACTTAGAACTGGCACCTAACCTCTTTATTTCTCAGTTTCATCATCTAAAAAATGGTCTACTGCTTCAGAATAAATAAATGGCATGATATATATGAATGTGCATGTATGTAACACCCTGTTTAAGTCTACATTCTTGATGTTGTTTTTGTAATATTTTATTGGTAGTTAGCTCAGTAAAAAGCCTAAACTTGTGGTATACTTTGATATTACTTTTATCTAAACCCTGTTTTTGATCATGCTCTGCCCAGTCACCTATACCCATCCCCAAATCATGACTTGAATAGATCTCATAGTATTTCCAGTCATTGTTCTCTTATTCAAAAAAAAAACTCAGGCAGAACACAGGGGACTTTTAGGGCAGTGAAACTACTCCATATGATACTATAATTGTGGATTCATGTCATTACAAATTTCTGCAAAACCACAGGATGTAAAGCACCATGAGGGAAACCTAATGTAAACACCTAATGTAAACTATGGACTTTGGGTGATAATGATTTGTTAATGTAGGTTCATCAGTTGTAACAAATGCACCACTTGGGTGGGGGATGTTGATAGTGGAGGAGGCTATGCATGTGTGGGGCTAGGGTGTTTATGAGATAGCCCCGTATTTTGTTCAGTTTTGCGTGAACCTAAAACTGCTTTTAAAAAAGTTGATTATTAAGACAGAAAGAAATCTCAGTACTGTTGAGCCCAGTTTAAAAAGGCAAAATTGTCATATCCAGTTTAACAATAATATTCTTCCCTTACCATAAATCTGACTATATTCTCAGGGACTGGTAGTACAATCAAAAGAGCAGCCTGATCCTCCCTTTCCGTCCCTTCTTTTTGTTGCTCTTGCTGTTTCAAAATCAGGGATGAAGAAGAGCTGGGAGACGAGGGGAGGGCAGATGACTGTACATAACCTGATGTGCAATTACAATTCTTTCTTGGCTTCTTCAGTGAAGCCTGTCCTGCCACCCACAGGACAAGCTTCTGTGTGACGGTCATCTGAATGCTGATTCCCTTATGGAGGACTTTCAGGAAGCCTGTTAGGGCTCTCTCGCTGCATAGTGCCATGACATGGAAGATTTGCTCAGATTCCTTCTCTTTTAAAATTTCTTCAGCTCCCTTCTGCCCCTGTTAATATACATCATAGCTTTCCACACCTCATCCAGGAGACAGCTCTCTTGGAGTTGGCTTAATGGCAAAATGTCTCAAGTGCAGCTACTTTCTGTAGTGTTTACTGATCCATGGGAAACTCACATAATCTAGCCATGCTAACCTGTGGGAAATCAGGCTTCTCCACTGCCTCCCGTTCCTCAACCCTTCTGTCTCTTTCCAGGTATCAAGTACTCCTGCACAAAAGCAGATCAAAATTTCATTGTTTAAGCAGATACTATTCAATGAGCCCAATCGGCACATGGCTTTGTGTGCATGAAAGTGCCCATCCCTTTATAAAGAGTCTGGTTTGAGTCTTAGTTGCCTATTTTAGGGCAATAGTAAAAGTCCCATTCAAAAGCCTGTTATCCTTTAAAACGCAATGCATTTGATCTAATGCAAGCATTTCTTATTGTGTTCTGTGAAGAAAAACAATTCTCAACCTTGACTAAAAGCTGTAAGCTGCCTGCATTTATGTATTTATCCTGCAGGTTTTGGAAAATATTGAATGTAATCAAAATCCCACTGGGAAAAAGTATGTCAAAAAGATTAATTAGAAGGAAAGCAAAAATGATGTCTTCTCCTGCCTTTGTGTTAAACATTCTTAGAAAACAAGCACTGAAATAAAATAAGTAAACATGCCTTTATATACTTTCGGCTGTAATTTTATTAAGGTCTGGAAGAGAGTTCCTCTGAGTGTTTAAATAGCATTTACTGAAAACCATCTCCAACTTTCATGAGCAGAAACATACAATTGGTAGATATGTCAGGGTATTACTGAGAATGGAGTCAAAGGCCCCTTATAAAAAAGCTATCTATGGCTTTTCCTCTCTTCCAGGAAAGACGAATTGCCATGGTAACACTGCCATGAAATAATAGGTCAGGTTTTATCCTTCTGCCTCAGGCTTATTCTATTAGATTTTACTTAGAAGTGGATGCCATTGTAAAATGAAGGTTTTTGGTATTTCAAAACTAAACATCATGACAAGAAAAATCTGATCAATAAAATCTGCTGGTATGAAAAGGATGGATAAAGGACAATAGGTAGGGAGTTAAACTGATTGAAGAACTATTTAGAGGCTGGTTTATTAGTACTCTTCTAAAATGTGGGCTTGTTTCACAGATGCTTGTATAACTGAATATGCGTAAATGCAGCCAGGCTGACTGCACAAGATCAGTTGGGAAAAGTGGTTTGTAAATTTTATTTTAATGGAGGATTAACTGCTCTAAGGAAAAAGTTTCCATTTCATTCCAAATGAAACAAGAAAGCATAAAACATTTAAGCTTCCTATTTTTCTTACTATTTTTGAAAGACAAATTCAATACTGTTTTGTGCCTATTTATGGAAATTTCTAAAAATGCAACTTGGGAGCAAGTATTAATGACATTACACAAACAACATGGTGTGTAATAATTGAAATTCTGTTGTTTCTGTTGTTTGGGGGAGTTGTGTCTCAGTATATGCATCATGACTTTACATTTTTCTGGAACAGTAACTCAATCATTTTGGGATGAAATTCCAACAGAAACTAATATACAATTTTTGTCATATCAAGCAACATTGCTCTGTCCTTCTAATAGGACACACATTAGAATAAGAGAGGAATAGATAGATATCTAGTTTTTAAAGTAACAAGATATATCAAACCAACTTTTTTGAAGAGTTTCATTTAATTTAATGTAAGTTAAATGTAGAACATGGTAGTGGATTTTAGCATAACATCTTTGCTGAATTCACACAGTGAGACTATGTTTGACTTCTCCATAGACCACCTTGAATTTTCTGTAGTTTTTTCTTCTGTAAAGTACTAACAGTGTGTGTGGGTAGCTCTGAGATTTATATTGCCCTCAGTCTGATCATGAAGATTGCAAAGTGGGGTCAGTGACTGTGCTAGTTTCCTAGGGCTGCTATAACAAAGAGGCACAAACTGGGTGGCTTAACACAGCAGAAATTTATTGTCTCACAGTTCCAGAGGCTGGAAGTTCTAAATTAAAGTGTCAGCAGTGCCATGCTGTCTCTGAAAGCTCTAGGGGAGAATCCAATTCTTGGCAGTCCTTGTCTTATAGATTCATCAGGCCAGTCTCTGCCTCTGCTTTTACATGGCTTTCTCCTGTGAGTGTTATGTCTCCAAAGTGTTATGTATATAAAGATTAAGGCCCATTTTAATCCAAAGTGACCTACCCACTGGGTACAGGGTATACTGCTCGGTTGATGGGTACACCAAAATCTCAGAAATAACCACTAAACAACTTAATTCATTTAACCAAACACCACCTGTTCCCCAAAAACCTATTGAAATAATTTGAAAAAAGAAGACCTCATTTAATTTGGTTACATCTGCAATGACCCTTTTTCTAAATAAAGTCACCTTCATAGGTTCTGGGGTGAGGAATTCAGTGTATATTTCTGGGGGACACAATACAACCCACAGCAGAAACTGAATTGAGGGACTTCGACACTAAATAAATGGTCTGTATTACAATTTTAAATTGCTATGCTGTCTAGTTCTTTAGGGAAATAAATGGCGATATTATTTGAGTTATGTTTCATTACTAATGGTTACTCTCATTTTCCCTTTCCCTTCAACTTTAAATTTTTGTAGATATATAGAGAATATGGTATTCCTAATTAAGTGCTCTCAATGTATAGAATTTTAAAATGTACAAATATGGTTAGAATAGGTAAAATAAGTTTACTATATACCTATCACAGTTCCTAACTTGTAATAGGTGTTCCACTAAATGTTTATTGAATGAATCAACCAGTGTTAACATTAAAATATATTGAGCATAATTTAATCTGTCTTTAATGATTCAAAACAATTTCTTTGGGCAAAAGGTAACTAGGTATGAATTAAGAGATCCCCACTTGCCTGAGTGCTCAATGACTGAGTATTTATTCTGTTTCACTTCTTTATGTCCATTTGGAAACTCATTAGGTTTTTTGTCTTGGATTACACTGTTCCCAGCCCCCATTTCTTTTGACTTCCCCCTTTGGGTTATCACATATTCTTTTCTATAGCTTAATTAAACTACTTTTGTTGAACAATTAACATCAAGTGTTTTGATTTGGTTTCTCCCCCAAAAAATTGTCTACTTTATCATGTATCAGGATTGTCTGTCCTTTGATCTATTTTTCTCTGTCTAGGTATCCAATAAATGTATTTTGATTGTGGTTATATTATTTGAGTTATATTTCTTTACTAACGGTTACTCCCATTTTCCCTTTAATTGAATACAAGGAGAAGTAACCACTAAAACAAAAAACAAAGTACATTACAACTCCTACCTTACAAATGACTGCTATTTCCTCAATTTTAAAATTGAATGTTATTTCTGCATGACCTTAGAAGGTTTTAAGAATTCAGTACATAACAGTTTTTAAAAAGAAAGATTTCATTAGAAAAACATTCTAAGGCAGAAACAAAGAGTGCCAAAATTCAAACCGAAAAAGTTTTAAGCTACTACTTATCAAGCTGTGAATGTTTTCTATTTTATAGTTTTTTCTTGACAGATATTCAAGTATTTGTTAATCAAACTTGCCATTAATGCCAAAATTCCCCTAAAAACATGATTAGGAAATCAAAATATTTAAGCTAACTGAAATGATTTTTTTTTTCAAAAAAAAAGGAAAATGAAAGCTATATCACTCATGGAAGAAAGTTTTTATTTTTTAATCACATTTTTATCCCTCATTTTCTCTCCGATATTTCCAGTTGTGTTTTTCAGTCACGAGAAGCCTACATTTATGGAAAATCAGCAAGTATACCCAGTTATTAGCGTCAGCTAGGGAGAGGAACAACACAAAGCCAGGATTTTGAGCCAGCTTCCTGGGCAAATTGGGAAAAGATACCATTTTAGTTAGTTACCTGAGACTGTTCAAGTTTAATTACATTAGTGGCACTTGACATTATAAAATGTTTTTTTCTTTCAGATATAACCTTCTTCCATCATTAGTAAATGTCAATTATAATGAAGTGTTTTTCCCACTTCCTCTTCTTCCTGATATAACGGAAGAAAATGCTAATGAGTTTATAATCCTGAAATTGTTTTCAAAGCCAAAACAAAGTCAACTTGGTGTCTGTTTATTAGCTGAATTTTATTCTTTATATTTGGAGAATAAATGTTCTCATTTTGTTTCTTACTATATTTTCCCTACTTCGTGCAATTTCTTATTCTCCCTGCGAGCTTTTAAATGATAAATATTACCAATTAGATTGTATTTCTGGGTTCAAATCAGAATGATGTTGAAGATCTTGCCCCTTGCTGTGACTTAAGTACCATCTGAAAGCTTCTATATTTTTTTTCTTAAAAGCTGGTTTTTCCCTCTCTCATTTTTGATTTTGATACATAATGGCTATTCAACCTGTGGTTTCTAACAGTTTCCTGTAACATTTCAATCAGAATATAATGGTGACTTGATTTCTTCTCTCTCAAAGATTAAATATATCCACAATATGAAATTGATGCATTTTATAACAAAGAACAAGTTTCTTTACTGTCAAAATGAAATTAACATCTTTTGAAAAGGGGACACCATCACTGGAAGAAGTCAAGAAGGAAGACAGAGATAAAGTCAGTTTTCAAACACAACATTATTCAGTGTCTGTGCTGAAAACATGCTTGACAGAAAAGGTCTGGGTCACCTTTTAGCAGTGTCTTGGTATACTGGTTGTTTCCCCTACTGAGAAATTAGGGGGAAGCTGTCTATTGTAGTGCAGAGAAGGCAGCAGGCATGGGGTCCCAACCTGTAAGAATGCTTTGTAATCAATGCCAAAAAAAAAGCGTGACCAAGAGAAAAAGAAAGCCATTTAAAGTTACTTTACAATAGGCAAAATAAAAATGGTAAATTACACTTATAGATAATATGTTCTGGAAAATATGAACCCAAGCCAAATGTGGGAAAATTTTAAAATAGACTGACTAGTTATAAGGGGTTATGCTCCCCAGAAAGCTTACACATATCACAAAAGCTTTGCTTAAACCCTAAAGTATAATAATAATAAAAAATAAAAAAATAAAAAAATAAAAAATAAATAAAAAACTTTTGGTAGGTAAAAAAAAAAAAGCTTTGCTTATACTTTTCATTTTAAACAGTCTTTGGAAGTTTGGTTCTGACATTTTATCCATGTTGTCTAACTTTCTTCTTTGTTTCACCGTTGGATATACTGCTAACTGAATTAAATCCAATGAATATATAAGAATATCCAAATAAGTTCAAGATTTGCTTCTTTCTGCCTAATTTGTATATTTGTCCCAATGAGATACACTTTACTACATCTATGTTTATCCCTAGCATCTACATTTTTATTTTAAAATATTTATAAAATAGTAAGCAAAGTCCAATAAAATATTCAAATAGTGGCCAAATAATTTCTATCATATAGTCATGCAATTATGCAACATTGCATTTTTATTATTATGGCTGGGATTCAACTCTTAAGTTCATTAACCATTTATTTACCTTTTCAATAATTTTTACTATTAGAATACTTAACTTTTTTAGTGATTTCTTAGCACCATTTTACATATTAAATATATTAACCTTTGGTCTCTCTGGTCTAGTGCAAATATACTTCCCAGTTTATCATTTGATGTTCTATCGTTTTAATTTTACTTTTTTTATATTCAAGGGATTGACAGATTTTCATGTGGTGAACTTTACTTTCTTTTTTATTTTCTGCCATTGATAGTATGTTCTGAAAGATCTTCCTCACCTGTTTTACGTTATTTCTGCTATTTTGAGTACTATAATCTGTTTTCATCCTACTTTTGAAACTTTATTTTCTGTAAAATTACCAAATAAATACCTTGTAATCAGGCCAGCCTTACCCCTGCTCCAAGAGTAGAATATAATTGTTGGCTTCACAAAAATTCACACTCTTAGCTAATTTTCAGTTCCATTTTATACCCTACATTCTTCCAGAATAATTCACTGATTCCCAGCCTCCTTTGATCACTCTTCTCTAAACTTTCAGGAGCCAAATAGGATATAACACACAAATTGGGAAAGAGTTGTAGGCAATCTTTAGTTTCACACTGCTGTTCATGGTGGAGTGTAAGCATCTAAGCAGGTACACACCTATGGGTGAAGAATAGCAAATTCAACATGAGCCCTTCCCAATAGTGACCTTATGAGGCATTAATTTCATTTTGATGGTAAAGGGAGCTGTTCCTGTGTGCAGCACATTAGTTTTGCCTCCAAGGCCTGTTAAATCTTAGGGGTAGCTGGGATGCACTCTGAATCCAAAGGAGGCATCTCTGGGATAAGAAAGTCCAGATTGATGTCGGAAAGAAGATAATATTTCTGTCCAAAATGCTAAGCATCTAAAGAGTACTAGGAAAGCGAAGTTAGATGCCAGTCTCCAGGGAAAGTGGCAAAGAGAGAAACTGAAGAGCATTTGAATTATAAGTGATGCCCCAGGTCCTGACGAGGGAGTTTGAATTGAGGAACAATTACTCTAATTATACTGTAAGGTATATGTGATATATACAGGTCCATTTTGTTGATGTATCTGCCTCTGATTCCCAAATTTAACTGTTATATGCCATCTCTCTTTTGCAAGTGTCAAACTTCTGTACTTGTAAGCTGCTGTCTTTATCTTGTATTAGCCTTGCTGTCCCACATCTAAGTAATAAAAGCTAGTACTTGCCATTTTTTGACCAATTTTTGTGTGCTGCTCTCTGTGGGAAGCACTTTACATGAATTACTTCATGGAACCCTAACAAGCATGCTAAATGTTAGAGGGATTTGGTTTACAGAGGTTCAGTAACTTGGCCACATTCCTCAGCTATCTAATGGGAGAGAAGGACCTCAAATCTGCATCTGTCTGACTCAAACATACATATAAAGCAGGTATTTTTATTCCCATTTTACAATTAAATAAACTGAGACTGAATTGCAAGCTTCTTAAAAGCAGGGACCTTTTTATAAACTTCCTTTTTTCCCCACAGTGGCTTGTACTTAGTAGATAGACAAATGCATAGTGGTGGAGCTAATACACTCCTCTGATCTTAAACTGCAATAAAAAGCTCAGATTTTAAATAAATATGATCTATCTTTTTATTTTGTTTTCTATAGTTAGATGCCGCTTAATGAAAGTAAACATATGTAGAAGGTACTTTGAGCGGGTTCTTTACCAAAAAAAGAATTTTTCAGAATATTGCAGAACTGCCATATAAAAATCATTAGGACATAAAAGTGGCTTAAAAGAGGTAGCAACTTATCCTAGATCACAAAGAAAAGAATAGAAACAAAGAAACAAATGAAAAAAAAAACCAAAAAAACCCTGTGCACTTTAACTCCATCCTCCCACATTCTGACTTTGTGTTATTACAATTTACATATATTTATATTGCCTTTCTCTTAACAGGTTGCTGTAACTACTGTTGTTTTGATAGATTTGTCTTCTGTGCTTCATACTAGAGTTATGAGGGGATTGCCACCACAATTATACAGTATTGTCGGTTTGTCTATGTGCTTACTTTTAACAGTGGGTTTTATACCTTTAAGTGTCTTCTTTTTGCATATTAATGGAGTTTTTTTTCAAATTGAAGAACTCCCTTTAACATTTGTAGATGGGTCTGGTGGTGGTGAATTTTCTCAGCTTTTGTTTGCCTGAGAAAGACTTCATCTCCTTCATAGATAAAGGATATTTTTGCTGGCTACAGTATTCTTTGATGGCAGATTTTTCAGCACTTTGAAAATGCAGTCCCACTCTCTCCTGGCCTTTATGGTTTTCATTGAGAAGCCTGTTGTCAGACAAATTGGAGCTCCTTTATATGTTATTTGCTTCTTTGTACTTGCTGCTTTTAGGATTCTCCATTTGTCCTTGACCTTTGAGATTCTGACTATTATAAGCCTTGGGGTAGTCTTATTTGGGTCAAATCTGTTTGGTATTCCCTGACCTTGCTACATCTGGTTATTTATCTCTTTCTCAAGCTTTGGAAAGTTTTCTCTTATTATTTCTTTAAATAAGCTTTCTATCCCTTGCTCCTGCTCAACTCTTTTGAACACCAATAATTTTTAGATTTGGTCATTTGAAGTACAAATATAGAGTTTGGTAGAAGAAATAAGATGTAGTGTTTGCTAACTCAGTAGGGTGACTGTAATTTACAATAATCAATTGTATATTTTAAAGTAGCTAGGAGTGAATAATCTGAATGTTTCTGCATAAAGAAAAGACAAATATTTAAAGTGTTGTATATCTTAATTATACTGATTTGATCTTTACAAATTATATAAATATATTAAATTATTACATGTACCCTGAAAATATCTACATCTATTATGTATCAGTAAAAAAATCATTTTAAAAAATCATTAGAGGAAACAAGACTTAAAAAGATAGACAGCTATACACAACAAGTACATTTTAGACTCTATTGTGACTCTTTTTGGAATTATTAATCACTTCCCAAAAATGTATTGCCTTATTTCTGAGAGATTATCATTTTTTTTTTATTCTTTAGGACACAGCAGGCCAGGAAAGATACAGGACTATCACCACAGCCTATTATCGTGGAGCCATGGGCTTTATTTTAATGTATGACATTACAAATGAAGAATCCTTCAATGCAGTACAAGATTGGTAAGTTAGAGCAAATACTCTTATTACTGATAATGATGGTTCTCTGGTCAACTCTGTCTTTCTCCCCAAAGCAGTGACCATACTGCAATGTAATATATGTGTTTACATTACACTACAATCCCGCCTGTGCTTCATTTAAAAAAAAAAAAATGCTGTTTATGCACAGAAGCATTATTTAGGGATTGATAAGAAGTCATTCTGATGATTTTTCTGCATTTTGTTCATTCCAGTGCTTTGCATTTTGTCATCATTGCTTCCATGGAAACTAGTGCATTGCTTTTGATTTTTTAAAATATAAATAACGAATGGTTTGGCAGTTTACTGATCTAAAATAGGGATCTAGAAACTATGGCTCGTGTGCCAAATCTGGCCCACTGCTTGTTTAGTAAATCAACTTTTATTAGCATACACTCCCCTCATTGTTGTCTTTGACTGCCTTAACACCACCACAGCAGAGTTAAGTAGTTGCAACAGAAACCATAGTGCCGGTAAAGCCTAAAATATTTTCAGTCTGGCCATTTATGAAAAAAGTTTATGGACCCCTTATCCAAAAGATTTGTTAAACAGGTTATTCAAACTGAAAAATTTTGAAGGACTGAGATAAAGGATAAGATAAAACCAAAACTTTTTCTGACTCATAGCTGCATCGAACTATCTGAAAATACTTCTGACCCTGATGAGTGTTTACAGTGGGGGGTTATTCCTATGGCTACAGTATCCTTCATTCTATCCCACCAGCACCTTGAGAGGAGACACTGAAAAGCCAACGAGAATGGTCATGAGCTCAAGCACAGGGCTAAAGAGGACAGTTTTTCTGTGGAAAGAGCGAGAATCTAGGTAGGGCTTTGTGTGACATTAGGAAGGAAATGGAGCTCCCAAAATGGAGTTCCCACTGGTGGTGGCTAGGACTGACTGAAGAAATACCACATTTTAACTGTAAATATAATCACATATTATCTTATGTAAGGAAAACTTTGACAATACATAGGCAAAACCGACAGCATTCTTTTTTTTGTTTTGTTTTCTATGATAATATTATCCAAAATGATTTTTACAGATATATCAGTTCAGTGAGGGTCAGATGCTATTAAAAATATTTCCATTTGCTTTTGTTTTTTTCTTTTCAATTTTAATTCTTCATCTAGGAAGACTTCTTATTTACACACACACACACACACACACACAGTTACAATGCAAGAATAATACTATTGGCAATAGCAATTCAAAAGAGAAATACAGGGTTATAAACTAAAAAAGACAAGTTTAAGATGTATTCTTCCACTGAGGAATGCAGAAGAAAGCTTAAGTAACTATTCTTTTTAGTAAACTGAATATTGTAAAAATGCCAGTATTTCTCAAATTAATTTATAAACTCAAGGCGATCTTAATTAAATACAGCAGATTTTGTACAAAATGAAATGAAATAGGAAATCCAGAGATAGGCATAAATCTATATGAGGATATAGTTTATGATAAAAGTAGCATTCAAGTTAGTGACAAAAAGATTGGTTCAATTAAGAGTGTTATGATATCTAGTTAATTGCCACATATAGCCTGAAACACATATTGCTATGTAATATGGTAATTTTAACCTTGACTACTTCCTGTCTTAAAATGTTAAGATCCAGGAATCCCAGGCCAGAAGTGCTATTATAAGTTTTCCAAAAGAACAAGATCTTAAAAGCATGGAAGACCTCTGCCCAAAATTCCTGCCTCATCAATGCCTGCTGAATTAATTAAAACTTCCTCAGCCTGACTTTCCGACATACCACATAATGGTGCCACTATATCTTCATGCCTTCATCTCTTACTATTCTAGAAGCAAACTAAACCATTCATTGTTTCTGAAGCCCAGCTTAAACTTTCCAACATTTGTGCTTCTTTTCTTCTATCCTTTTTTTCTCTGCTTTGCATGTCTCTTTCCTCAATCTGTTAATCCATCTGCCCCAAGGCATATAGATTTGTCAAAAACCAACAAAATCCTCTTCTAGAAACAAACCCTTACCTACTTTTTTTAATCCAAAATTAGATGATCACTTGATTTATTAGGGTTTTTTAATTCATTCAACAAGCACTTATTGAGCACCTAACTTTGACAGCCAATCTGTCAGACATAGCGTTTAGTACCTATGCCAGCATTTACTATCTCAGTTAATAGATCCACCATCACCCAGTTATCTGATGTAGAAATATGAGCACTGTCTTTTATTTCTTCCTCTTTTACAAATAGAATCTCATTGACCACCAAGTCCAATCATTTTGACTTTCTAAATGCCTCTCCAATCTATTGCTCTTTTTTCTTCCTATTGCCATTGTCTTAATCCAAACCATTCATTTAGGAGTCCTTTATCTTATCTCCTGATCTTCAGGTTCCACCCTCTACAGGTGATCCATCTTATTGCCATCAGAGCTACATAAGTGAACTTTAGTACATCTCGGGCCTTAAAAATAAAACTTCCAGTAATATCTTATTATGTGCAGTAGCGATTCTGGGGAGCACATGTTAATCACCTGTAGAGCTTTGACAACATACACAAGCCCAGACTCCACTCTGGATCTACTAAATCAAATCTCCCATAAGATACACAGGCATATGAATTTTTCAAGGCTCCACAGGTGATTCTGAAGCCCATTTCTGGTTAAGACCATTGATTTGTAATGAAATCCAAACTCACTAACATAGTGGACAGTGCAACCTCCAGGTATCTATTTCACTGACATCATCTCCTATCACTCTCTTCCATACGCTCTATGTTTCATCTAAACAGAAATTTTCTCAGTTTACCTAAACTCCATCCTTTTACTACCTCTGTTTCTCTGCCTGAAATACTTTCTCTGTTATCTTTAAAAAGTCTATTTACTTTTCAAGGCTATCTCTTTTACAAAGCTTTAAAAGATATCTCTACCCCTTTTCCTACCCACTCCCACCTTTATTCACAACAGACAATACTATCCACACCCTCATCTCTGCACCCACACTACCCTGGCACTTTCTGCAGATCACGTAAGACCTAGCGGACTCTGCTATTATTTCATTATATTTTCATTAATCATTTTTCCCCATTACAGAATACAATACAATACAATACAATACAATACAATACATGCACTCTTATTTTTTCTCATTTCTTTATCGTGGTAAAATATATATAACATAAAATTTACTGTCTTAACCATTTTTTCTGTACATAGTTCAGTAGTATTAAATACATTCAACCATCACCACCATCCAGCTCCAGAATTCTTATCATCTTGCAAAACTTATATTTAAACAGTAACTTCCCATCACTCTTTCCCTGCACCCCTCAGCAAACACAAACCTGCTTTCTGTCTCTACGATTTTAACTACTTTAAGTAGCTCATATGAGTGGAATCATGCAGTATTTGTCTTTTAGTGACTGGCTTATTTTACTTAACATACTGTCCTCAAGTTTCATCCATATTGTAGCATGTCAGAATGTCCTTCCATTTTATATTTTATTATATATAATAAAATATACATTATATATAACTTATATGTTACATATAATAAAATATACATACACTCATACACACAATATATGTTACATAATGTACATTGTGTGTATGTGTATATATAAACACAAAAAATATTGTATTTTATATTTATATTTATATTATATATACACACATATACATACACTATATGTATATTTATATTATATATATACACATATATATACTATATTAATCCAATATATATTTTGAATGGATGATCTAAAGTACTAAACAGAATTACATCCTGATTTCCCAGCAAAAAATATAGAAATTACTTCAAACTGACATAGCCAGGAATTAATGGTTCTATTCTTCCTCTCAACAATAGATTTAAGATTGTGGTGCCGCTATGGCACCAATTATATTTATCTTTTTGTTTTTCTTAAGTGTATACTTGTCTTAAGTTCCTACTAGATTAGAAACTATTTGTAGGGAAAGACTATCTTATTTATCTGTATTTCCTATTTGACATAATAACTAGCACAAAATGGATATTTTAAAAATTATTATTAATTTCAAAAGTAAAAAAAAATCAGAAATCTTAAGAAACGTTTAAGGAATTAGAACAGAATTGTATAATAAAAGAAAAAAGCCCTTTGGGGAAAACCATTCCAGTGCAGCTACTAAAGCCTGCTCTACATGTACAGTATAATTGAATGGTGGTTGTGGGTGAGGAAGCTTGCTGATATTCAGTGATGGCCTTCTACAACAGGAAATAAGGTATTCTGAAAGAAATAAGCCCAAAGAAACACATTCTTTAAATTGCTGGTCTCCAAGTGCTGATCTTAAGTGTATAAAAAAATACAGAAAAACATATCTAGCAAAAAGAAAAATTAATTAAAGCTGAGCTGCAGCTTAAGTTTCAGCTATTCTTCCCAACAAAATGAACTTTGATTATACAGAAAGAAAAAAAAAAGCTTGCTGACTGTGATTTCTCCAAAATCCTAAAACTGTCTTACTATACAGGAAGAATTAAAGTTCCCTTTTCAAAAAACATTTTATTACACACAAATTCTGGTCTGTTAAGGAGAAGGCAAGTGTATTAGTCTGTTCTCAAGCTGATAATAAAGACAGCCAAGACTGGGTAATTTATAAACGAAAGAAGTTTAATTGACTCACAGTTCCACATGGCCAGGGAGGCCTCACAGTCATGGCAGAAGGTGAAGGAAGAGCAAAAACACATTTTACATGGCAGCAGGCAAGAGAGCATGTTCAGGGGAACTGCCCTTTATAAAACCATCAGATCTCGTGAGACTTACTCACTATCATAAGAACAGCATGGGAAAAAACCCACCCCGTGATTCAATTACCTCCCACTAAGTTCCTCCCATGACACGTGGGAATTATTACAATTCAAGGTGAGATTTGGGTGGAGACACAGCCAAACCATATCAGCAAGCATGGAGATTTAGAGAGAGTAGCAAGCAGCAAGCTAACAGATTATTTTGAGGAAATGGAAGCTATCTCTTTTTTGAAAACACATTAGACTGTGTTTTGAATTTTCCAGTGGAATTTTATTTAAGGAGTTAAATTATCCTCTTTGGCCAAATTCCCCAGTTCTGTAAAATTAATACAAAATTAAGCCCACTGTAAGCCTATTTAGAATTTATGTAGAATCTATAAATTTTCAAAAAGAATGTGAGAAACTCAACACAAAAAAATGCATACACTGTGGTTAGTAAAATATGAGCAGAAAGTAACTCCCAAGGATCAGGATGATGGTTGTAGCTGTCATTCCCTTGAAACAGAGAAGAAAAAGCTTTATGTGCTAATAGTTTATTGGGACGTACGGGGCCTGGAAGCAAGAGTGAGGAGAAAAGGGAGCATCAGGGAAGAGAGAGAACAAACATGGAGGGTGTTGGGATTTGCAAACTGATCTCTACTTGGTAGCAAGATAACTGACCATTGATCTCACAGGAACGTCTTCAGAGGTGCCTTATGAATAATGCATCTCAGGACAGACTATCTGGTAGAAGGAAGGAAGAAGTGACCCATTAGCTTTTCTCTTCTATTGGTCCGATGTTCACTTCTGGGACTTTAACTCTTCCATACTTCCCAGTTACACATATATGGGTGACTCATGGCTCAGCAGCAGTAGGGAAACTTCAGTGTGGGAGGCAAGGGGTCTGTGGCGTTGGCCTGAGATGAGCTGCTTTGGGCTGTGCCCATGTCATGATAACACAGGTGATAGTCCAGAAGAGCCCTTGCAGAAGTGGTTAGCAGAAGGAATGAACAAGTGACCAAGAGCCCTTCAGACAGGTGAGTCCGGAAAGATCTGAGGGGTTGCATAAAAGGTGTCTTTTAGAGAATTTTAAAGCTTATGAAAATCCAAAGGGTCAAATGGTTATTGTGCTTGAAATACAGTTTGGTTATGAGATTGCTGAAAACCAAGGTAATAACCAAGGCCAAAAAATTTTTTTATATATTTTATTTATTAAACGTGATATATTATATAGCTCTCATTATAGGAAAGGAGAAAAAACATATCAATCTTACAGGGAAATAAGAAACTTCAAAAAAGTTTTTGTTGAATTTGGATGGAAATGCTTTTTATTTGGGGCACATTGGGTTTATGTTAACAATAGCTTTTATAACTAGTACTAAAAAGGCCATGAGACTCGTTTTTTTCTTTCTTAAAGAAGACAGAATATTTGAGCACCTTCAGTGAAGGCCTCTGTGAGTGGCTGGGCAAATATAATCCAAGCACGTAGAGTTCTTGTGGTCTCAAATGATCCAAGAACTGAATGGTAACCACTCAAGGGAATGAATGGATTACATGCTTCCTAGACTATGTTCTCTAAATGTCATTTTCTACTTTATGCCTTTGATAGGAGCTGGATAGGCAGTTTGATATGTAAAGTTATGCTCTCTGAGGAAGACCTCAGGTGCTTATATTCCATCCAATATTTTGGAAACCAGATGCTGACCTTATATTAATATATTTGCTCAATTCTTCTAGTTTATGAACTTCTTTCAGTCCCTTGAACTTCTCATACCTCTGGGTCTCTCTTCCCCTGGGCTCTGCCTTTCATAACAAATCATATTCCTCCAACCTTCACCCAGATCAAGCTAATTTATTGTTATCGTTCAGATTTTAGCTAGATTCTCATTTCTTCTGAGAAACTTTTCTTAATCCCAGAGTAGGTTAGTTGCTTATGTAGTGAGCTCTAGAAACCATGCTACCCAGTATATCTTACAACATATAAAACTGCTTATTTGGTTATCTTTTTTCCTGCTGGATTCTAACTTCCTTGAAGATAAAGAGTCTGTTTATCTTCCCCACTTTTACATCCCAGTGCCTACTCTAGTGCCTGGCACTTAGTGGCTGCTCAATATTCATGAAATGAGTGAGTAAAACTACATAGAAAACGCAGACCATATTCATGGAATGAGTGAGTAAAACTACATAGAAAACACAGACCTAGTGAGGTTATCTTAATTAATTGGAGTGTTTTATAAAAATCACAGGGATGTTAGATGGCTATAAACAATCACACTGGAAGCTGCAGTGATGTTTACAATGTGCTTCAGACTTGTCCATGTGGTAAAAATGTGTGTCATCATGGTCCTTAACTAGGCTAATTTGCCAGATATCTATTTGCTTAAATCTACAGTTTGTTAAGGAGCACAGAGTTGTAGAGGCAAAGGCAGCAATCTAGTGGCTCCATGGTTTTGGGAAAGTAAATGCTACTTCTTTTTTAAAAACACAGTATTCTGTGTCTGGATCCCCCAGCAGGGTTTGATTTAAGAAATAAATTAATGAATGATTTATTAAAGAGATAGGTCCTAAATAAGGTTAAGTAAGTACAGAAATACCACATCACCGCTGAAAACTTCACTTCCTTCAAAGTGTTTCTCAAATGGGTTGTGACCAGAGAGTTTACTGGGTTTCAATTAGAACGTGACCTCAAGTACCTGGCCAGGCTCTTTCTAGCACTGTGGCTCAGGGTCTGCACCTATTGCAGTGCATTTGAACTTGATTTAAAGTCTTCTCCATCCCCGATTTTAACATCTTTCTGTTCTAAGTATGGCATGGCCACAGGCTGCTGTATTTCCTGTAGAAGAATATCATTGGCTTATCTCCCCCTCTCTTATTTATTTACATTCTGCTTTTTATGATACAATGAGGAACTATAAATATAGAGGTTTTTTAAGAGCAGGAAATATGGTAAGCAGATTGATATTTTTTTTAAAAATCAGAGGCTGAGGATAAAAGTCTAACACTCTCTTTCTATCAGTTTTAAATAATTCATTTCTGTGACGTTCAGGGTACCACTGCAGATATGCTGAAACTAGAATGAAATTTCACCTTCAAATGTTCCCTTCTGCAGTTTTTTTCTTTTTCTTTCCCCTTCAAAACTACATAGTGGTCTTAAAAATTAAGGTTCCTTCATGTTAAACATGAAAGTTAGCCTGCCAATAACAACTAAGATGTGAGGAGCAATTGCTAAGCCTCTGTTCAGAGCTTTCTAATCTGACTCAAGGCTCCTATCAACTAAAAGGTCAGTTCTGTGTCACAGCTCAGAGGGGGCAGTGGTGGGATGAGAGCCCAGAATTCTGCCCCCAGACTCTCACCACCACCCTACACTGGACCGCGGGGAGTCTCTTCTTTCTCCCTGGATGTTAATGATACATTTCTTATTGCTGGTCAGACCCAACCATAAAACATTATTTTTGTGCAGATAACCCAACTTAAACTCAAATTTATATTTAGAAGATAGAGGGCTCCTAATCCTCGGCCCCTTCAAAAAACAAAAACTCAAAAAACCCTGTTTCCTCCATTGTCTTTGCATCTCAATAAATGACATTTCTATCTTTCTGGCTTATCAGGCTAAAATCTTCAGAGTTAATCTTAACTCCTCATTTTCTCAGACTGCACACCCAGTTCTTCAAAAAATACCGTTATATCTTGGGTCTGATTCCAAAACACAATCTATTCCCATTATCCATGGTAGTTATGCCCTATAAAGTTGCCAGAGACACTGAATTAGCAAATACTGAATTATTGTCCCAGAAGGGAATTACAGGGCTGTTGTCCTGCAAGCCTCCATCACGTTTTGCCAACTAATTAATACATAACTATGTTTTGTCTGAGTTTCTACAGAAATATACCTTATTTAATATATACAGTTGATTCATTAACACTGAACTCAGGACCAACTATTCTCTGACTCATGCCTGAAAGGTGCTTGTCTAACCCATGTTTATTCTATGCGAGGCCCATTACAGTTTTCTTGTGTTCAGGAACAGCAGACAGCACTTCAGCACTCTACTTGAGGGCTATTTAAAGCAGCAAAGTCACCTACAACGAGCACAAAAATACGAAAAGCATGGCACTAAATACACTGTGAAGGGGCACTTGTTTACAGTGTGAGCAAGGCCTTGTTCAGCCTTAGCTGGAACATGTGTGTCAGACAATTCAGATTTCTCGCTGCTCTGAGCATGTCTGCAACTATCCATGAAAGCCTCATGGGTGTTGATTTTGAGGTTACAAATCAATTTTAGCAAGCAGGTGAATTTGCAAATTTGGAATTTGTGAGTAATTAGGACAAACTGTAGAATTATAATTGTCTACTGCGTATTAGTTTGCTAGGGTTGTTGTAGCAAAATACCACAAACTGGGTAGACTCAACAGCAGAAATATACTATCTCACAGTTCTGAAGGCTAGAAGTCCCCAAAGTGTCCACAAGATTGGTTATTTCTGAGGGTTCTGAGGGAAAATCTGTTCTGGGACTCTCTTCTAGCTTCTGGTAGCCTCAAGCAGTCCTTGGCTTGTTGAGTGCATTCTTCTTTTGTCTTTGAGGGAGGATAAGTAAGATTAGGAGGCCCTACTGACTTGCCCCCTTGGGAAGCCGGGTGGGCCCCTTTCTCAGCAGGCTCCACACCTCTTGCACCATCGTGTGTCAGCACCTAACTCTTTTGCAAGGTAAGCAGTCCTAAAGGATCCCAGCAGACTGCCAGATTGTTACACATTCCTAATACCCAGTACAGCAAAGAGAACAAAAGCCCCTTATTCCTGATAGAGCTTTCCCAATCTCCAGCCAATCAGCACCGAAAGCCCAGGAAACGATTAGCTACAAATTCCTGCCTTGTGAGAGCCAGAGGCTTCTCTGGGGTCCTGCATGTACACCTAGGCTCTTCATCAACAATTTTTGAAGTTTCATATTTCTACAGGAATTTACCATTTTTAGCTAAGTTTTCAAATGTGTTAGCACATAGCCCTTTGTAATCTATGCCCTGTCCCTCCTGCTTTCCTGCAGCTCCTGCAGCATTGCACCATTCCTAGCCACAACCTAAACAGCAAGCAGGGCCCCATGGTCTAGGCCCCATCTTGCTGCTTTCCTGTCTAGTCTCCAGGTTTAGCTCATAGTAACCTTTCCCTCATTTTAATAGTAAAAAGCACACCCCTAGGTGGAGATTTTATATGCTAATGATACATGCAATGTGTGTTCAAGCATGTAGATATTGAGCACATTCTCCAACTGCAGGTCCAGCTTTGCATACTTCACCTCACCAGTATTTTATAAATATGTCCATACAGCTCCCATAAAACGAATTCCTCTTAAGGCACTTCTGTCTCTCCCTCTGAGCAGCCCGCTCTGCCTCAGAGTATAATTTGGCTTTGCAATAAACCTCTTCACCTAGTCTTACTTTGGACTTGCTCTCAAATTCTTTTGTGTGGCGAAGTCAAGAACATGAACCAGTGCAGCCCATTGAAAACATCTTCACATTATCTTTTCTATATATAAGTCTCTCTCTGTGTCCAAATTTCTTCTTTTTATAAGGACATAGTCATATTGGATTGGGGCCTACCCTAATAACCTCGTCTTAACTTCATCTACAAAGACTATTTCCAAATAAGGTCACGTTCACCTGTCCTGGGGTTATAACATCAACATCTTTTGGGAGGACACAACTCAACCCACAATACACTGCTGCTACCTGGTTATGCCACCATCATCTCCTCTACATTGTTGGAACAGCTTAACTGGTCTTCCTGCGTTTACTGGGGTAAATAAATTCCAGTCCCCAGAATCTTCCCAGGACAGCAGCTGGAGTGAGCTTTTAAAACTGTAAATCAGATCTTGTCACCCCTCTGCTCCAAAACTTCACAGCATCCCACATCTCCTGGATTAATGCCAAAGCCATTACAATAGCCTACCAGACCCCGTACAATTTGCCCACTGCTTCTCTACACTCGTCTTCTGCTGCTTATCTTCTCCACATGCCGCCAGTTTAGCCACACTGGCTTCTTTGCTATTCCTAGAACATTCAAGACATGCCTGTACCTAAGAACATTTGCATCTGCTATCCCACTGCCTGGAAGTTTTTTCCCTCAGATACCCTTATGGTAGCCCCCATACCTCCTTCATGTCTTCGCTGTAGTGTCACCTTCTCAGGAAGGCCTTTTTTTCTTCCCCCACCGTATTTCGTATTGTAACCTTCTGCAGTCCTTTCTATTCCCTTTCTCTGTTTTATGTCTTTTTCATAGCATTTATCACCCTATGAAATATATATATAATTTACTTGTTTACTGTGTTTATTGGCTGTCTACCTAACAAGAATGCAAGCTTCTTGGGACGAGGATCTCTGTCCCTTCTATGCAGTATTATATTCTCTGTGCCTAGAATAGTCCCTGGCATGTACTAGGTATTCCATAAATATTTCTTGAATGAATAACTGTATGAATGACAGAACGAGAATTATGTAAGACTGGATCTTATTCACATTGTATCTCCATAGTCTAGCATAGGCCCAGGCACATATCAATTATATGTTTTCTACAACAACAACAAAAAATGATGACTGAGAGCTGGAATAGTATCAGATCATTGTGATGAAAACAAACCAATGCTCTCAATTCAAATCACATATGGAGGCACTGCCTATTTTACCAGAGCTTTGCTTATATGAGACTCTACTTCTTCCCAGTAAGATGGAGAAAATATGTGGGAAGGACTGATAAAGAGAGAAAACAAACAAAACAAAAAAAATTGTCTTATCTTACATAGTGAGCAATGTGACTTAAAGTTACCTGATTAGTTACTGTAGCACATTCTTTCCCTAAAACAGCATTTTATTTTTTGGATGGGGGTATATCTGCAGATAAGTTAGTGCCAATGAAGTACAGCACAAATGTCAGACATCTGAAAAGAACCAAAGATGCTATGTAACCTGATGGGAAACGTCTGTTCATTTCTCATGGCCTCCGTTCAAAGTTTCTCTTACTGTTTTGGTTTCCAGTCAGGGTTCTCTTGTTTTTTTCCCACTCATACCTTCATTTGCTGCACTTGGTTCTGGCTTGTCTCAATAAATTCCCCAGGCTGAACACTGAGAGAGAAAATAGCTCCATAAAGAATAAAGATATGTGAAAAAAAAAAAGTAAAGGCTTGAATTAAAGATGTCTTAGTAAAGCATTTTGCTAAGTTTCTGTTCAGACCAAAGAGACAAAGCTAGGCTTATATTCTGGTTTCAGAAAAGTGTGTGTGTGTGTGTGTGTGCGTGTAACTCAAGAAATAACAAATAGCTCGAAACACATGTGAGCAGTTAATGTGCTGATTATGTGTACAGAAGGAACTAAGAGAATAGAGAGAGACGCTTGTCCTCTATGACTTTGTGTTTTGGTCAACTGTACTTTGGCCTCACTGAACTTTGGAAGTGGTAATATTTCCATAAATATTGACACTACAGGGAAGGCTAGAAGCTAAATTATGTAGATGCAGCCTTACCCAAGTCAGGCTATATAGGGAATTTAAAGATTAAATAAAAGACAGACTCTTGAATAAAAGGTATTATGTAAATATGATTGCTATTTGTACTGTTTCACTTGCACTCTGAAAATATACTCCCTCGCAGCTCTTAATATGCAGTTTTGTGTTACAATATTTATTGCAAATACCAGCATTTTCTAGCATTTTTCTTGGTCTCTCCCTATTGTAATATGCATATCCTCTTTTCTTTGAAATTAGTTACTTGCCTTTGAGGGTAGATTTGTCTTAAAGGACAATAATTACACCTGTCACATAACTCCTCAGAAGTTGTGATAAGAGCCTATTTTCCAGTCCTAGATATTCAGCTGGGTTTTGGTTGGCATTATAATGATTGCTTTAAAGCAAATATTGTTGATTATTCTGTTTAGAAAACAGAGTTCTGGGCTTTAAAAAATAACAGTTACATTTGTGACTTACTTGAACCTTACAATTATTTTCAGGACCATCATGAATACACTGTCCATCAAGTCTGCTTCCTAACCTCAGCCAATGTGTTCTGTACCTCATGATACATGTTATTGACCCTCATTTTCTATTTGCCCAGTCAGCAAGAAATATGCACTCAATCACTGCATTGTGAATGAGTAGAAAGGCCAAAATCTTCTGAGTCTGAATTGATAGGACCCCGGTCTACTCTCTACGTATTTTCAAGTCTTTGATATTGTTTGCTAAATGTAGGATTCCTTTCTATAGCTGGAGAATTCTGGAGTCCTTATCTAGAATTTATCTTTGCAGTGCAGTTAATTAAGATAATTATCCTAGTTATCAGTTATGAACCTACCTCGCGTATGTACCCCTTCTTAAAAACAAAAAAATAAAGAGACATTAAAGGAAACTATTCAAAAAAAAAAAATTAGAAAAACAGCACAACATTAGACATGGGAGGTCACCAAAGAAGATAGGTCATGATATATGATGTTTGATTCTGTTGTTGTTAGACAGAGCCCATATTAAGTATTCTCACATGCTGTTCCCTTTCTAGACCATCAATTTTCAAAGCAAGGATAAAAATTATAGTGTAAGTACAAGAACTTACAAGCAGCCCAAGCATATGTCACAGTTTCTGTGGCCTCGATCTCATGGTCTCTACTTACAGAATAACAGTTGGTTCACATTTAAAGCCTATTGTATCCTACAACCTAATTTTTATTTATAAACACCAAATGATTCTTTTTTATACTTTTCCTTTCCACAGCATATTGAAAGCAATCATTAGTGAATGGTAGGAGAGGAAAGAGATGTAACAAGGCCTGAATGTATTTTTAGTTGGTTTCCAAACTTTGTTTTAAGCAAATACCCTTAGTAATTAAGACTTTTTTGGGGCTTTAAGGCCCTTTGCCCTCTGGTTTTTGTTGCCTCGTGGTTTAGGGAGCACCTCACACTTGTTAGTATCTGGTTGTTGGGCCAGCCATGCCTCCTCAAGATCAGGAGCCAGGCCAGGCAGGGGCCGTGTGTGGGCATGGGAGAGCACAAAGCAGTTCAGGAGCCCAGAGTCAGCTACTACAGGATTTTTGCTAAGTTTTGGGCTGTTGGCAGCATCCTGGACCTCACGCCTGGGCCTGAATGAGGCTCTTTCTTAAGAGTTTTTGCAAGTTCGTGTTTTATTTATGGAGTGACTTATCCCTTCCATTCAGAGCAACCCCACCCAGCCATCCCAGCCTCTGGGCTCTTACGTCTTCAAAGCAGACCCACCTGGTTGGTCTCCATCCTGTGTTGGGAGCCCAGCCACCATGCTCATGGGTATTTTTCCTCATAAAGTTTATATCCAGTTATTTATATAAATCTTTGTTATGTCAACTTGTTTGTACTGCCTATTTTGATTATAAAATAAAATACCTTGGCCAGGCGTGGTGGCTCACGCCTGTAATCCCAGCACTTTGGGAGGCTGAGGTGGGTGGATCAAGAGGTCAAGAGATAGAGATCAGCCTGGCCAACATGGTGAAACCCCGTCTCTACTAAAAATACAAAAATTAGCTGGATGTGGTGGCACGCACCCATAGTCCCAGCTACTCAGGAGGCTGAGGCAGGGAAATCGCTTGAACCCGGGTGGCAGATGTTGCAGTGAGCTGAGATCATGCCACTGCACTCCAGCCTGGGCAACAGAGCGAGACTCCATCTCAGAAAAATATATATCTTAACAGAAAAAAAAAATCATCAAATATGTGTCTACTCAAAGTTAACTAAACTCAAGATTAAGGACACAGCCCTCCACAAGAGTGGCTCAATTCTGACACCAGATGCAAATTTGGGAGTCCTCAGGGCCACCCTCACTTCTGACCAGCTGTCTACAAATTTGGGGTTTTCTGTGACCCCTTTTAGGGTTTGATAATCCACTAGAATGACTCACGGAACTCAAGAAAGCACTACAGTTATGATTACAGTTTTGTTATAACAAACATACACAAATTAGAACCAGCCGGAACGATAGATAGGCAGGGCAAGATCTGGAAGTGTTCCAGAGCAGAAGCTTCTGATGTCCTCAGAGACATTACCCTAATGGCACGTGGCTGCATGACAATATGCATAGTATTGACAACCAGGGAAGTTTCCCAAAGCTCTAGTGTCCAGAGAGGTTTTATTGGAGGTTCATTACATAGGCATGATTGATCGAATCCTTGCCTAAATGGTTGAACTCAATTTCCAATGCATCTTCTCTCGCTGGAAGTGGAACTGATGCCACCTGGCTCAACGTTCCAACCATCTCATCATGGCTTTGGTCTTCCTAACATGGCCAGCTTCCATCCTGAGTCATCGCATTAGCATAAACCATCAAATATGCTCTATGGGACCCACCTTGAAGAACAAAGACACTCCAATCACTTGGGAAACTCCATGGGTTGAAAGATTACCTCTCAAGAACCAGAAACAAAGGTCAGCCAAATTCTTTATCACACAATGTTTATTACACAATAATAAACACATTATTATTTACCTATAAATAGTAATCACATACCACTATGTCCATCTATAGTGCACATTAGAAAACACTCACAGAAAACTAGATGTTAAAAAAAGGATAAGTTGGCCGGGTGTGGTGGCTCACACCTGTAATCCCAGCACTTTGGGAGGCCGAGGCAGGTGGATCACCTGAAGTCAGGAGTTCGAGACCAGCCCCATCTCTACTAAAAATACAAAAATTAGCATGGTGTGGTAGCAAGTGCCTGTAATCCCAGCTACTCAGGAGGCTGAGTCAGAAGAATTGCTTGAACTGGGAGGCAGAGGTTGCAGTAAGCTGAGAAAGCACCACCGCACTCCATCCTGGATGACACAGCGAAACTCCGTCTAAAAAAAAAACAAAAGGACAAGTTAAAGATAGAGTTTTTAATATTGTTTTCAAGCACCCTTGTATAAAACCAGTGGAAAATTCTCCAGATATCCTGTAAAGCTGACAAAAAATGGTGCACACCAACTGAAGCCATGCCCACCTGTCTTCCCTGGCCCTCTCAATACTTTTATTGGCATCTCACTTTCCCCTTGACATTCCTTCCTTCTTTTGCCCTTATCGGCTCCCCAAATTTTGCTTTTCAAATCAGTGGCTTCATTGCCACTGAAGTTAAACGTAGTGCTAAGGCCAGTATGACAGGGTCATTTTTATATAGCCCTCATCAAAACACCCATGTCAAAATGTTCTTTTTTTATTAGTAAGCAATACAGCAACAAATATTTTGACCTCCTATTCTGTCCATAACCTTATCTCTGATCAAATTCCTTCGGTCAATTTTAGGCCCTCTCTGAATTTCACAGGATTTGATCCTAATCATGACATTTTTGATAGATTTGCTGCCTGGTATTCAAGGAGTTAAGTATAATAAAAACTAGCTGTGCTCTCCACCCCAAACCCAGAACTTCCTAATTGCATATCAAATATTTAAGCAACTTGAAAACGTAGATGCTTTCTTATCATTTAAATTATTTCCTTATCATTGTTTTTTATAAACTGTGCATTTTAAATATGTATATCAATATGGTAATTTATGTAAATCTTTGCCTTCATATTTTATATTGTGGAAATGAGTGCTTTCTGAATTGACAGAGCAGAGTTTTACATCCTATGACCCTATAAAATGCATCAAAAAGTACCAAATATGATTTCGTTTATGTAGCAGATAAGACAGCTTCTTGTAGGAAAAATTTCCTTAAGCTGGGAGGAAAATTTCTTTTTTTAATTTTTTTTTTAATTCCCTCAATTTAAAGCCAACAAAGATAGGGGTCTGGGAGGGAATGAAACAGGCAGAAAGAAAGGAGTGCATGTGACAGCAGAGTTCTTAATTAAAGCTCCATTTTGAGAAGGAAAAGTGGCACCAGGCTGGGGATTCTGAGTCTGGTGAGGAGAGCTGAGAATGCTTTGCAGACCGTTAACCGGTGTCCCTTGCCTCAAAGTTAGAGAAATCTATCAGACCCAAATACTGTGCAACCTTGAAAATTTGACAGTACTTAACTTTTCTCAGCCTTAACTGACCATCTTAAAAATAAGAAAAGAATTCCTAACTTACAAGGTGGCCATGAGGAATAGAGGAGAAAAATCTAATGTACCTGGCATCATGGGGTAAGCACTGTTTCTTGTTTTTGTTTTTGTTTTAAGATACTAGTTCTCAATCCAGACCATACATTAGAGTCTCCTGGAGATCTTTTAAAGGCATATTTATCTTCTATGCCAATTCAATCACAATCTCTGCCATTGTGACTCCAGCATCAGGATTTTTTTTTATTATTATCATACTTTAAGTTCTGGGATACATGTGCAGAATGTGCAGGTTTGTTACATAGGTATACATGTGCCATGGTGGTTTGCTGCACCCATCAACCCATCATCTAGGTTGTAAGTCCGCATGCTTAAGGTATTTGTCCTAATGCTCTCTCTCCCCTTGGCCCCCAGCCCCCGACAGGCCCCAGTGTGTGATGTTCCCCTCCCTGTGTCCATGTGCTCTCATTGTTCAACTCCCACTTATGAGTGAGAACGTGCAGTATTTGATTGTCTGTTCCTGTGTTCATTTGCTGAGAATGATGGTTTCTAGCTTCATCCATGTCCCTGCAAAGGACACAGCATCAGGACTTTTTAAAAATCTCTCCAAGTGGATTGTAATGTGAGGTCACATTGAAAAATGAGAGCTTTTCCCAAAGTAATTTTTTGGTCACATATTATTGGAATTGAACTTTCATGTTGAGTATTAATAAAACATTCTTGGAAAATACACATATAGCTTCCTAACCTTTCATATAGCTGGATTTTGCAGAACTATTTTCTTATGCCCTTACCTCTATGGCCAATACATTAAAATTTGGACTGGATCTTAATGTTAATTGTTTACCAGTGTGTTTTCAGAAATTTTGTGACTCAGATAGACACATGGCACAGGGTCTGTGTATGGATCAGGAATTCAAATTGAAGTGTTTGGACCAAAAGGATTCATATAACAAGTCCTGGTCATGTAAAAGGACAAGACCTGCAGTGGAACCAGCTGCTTTCTGAGGCAGGGGTTTGTTGTAGACATTGTCTCAAGATGAGAAAGACAGACATCAACTCATGGGTTGAATCAAGTAGTGTCCCCTAGAAGAAATAACAAATGCAATGATGAGAAGTTGTTTCTATCAAAGATTTCTCATCAGTGCTGCCTCTACAAAGGTTCCTGGGACCCCTTGACTATCTTATTAATGGAAGTAGATAAAGAAGGACTGATAGGGAGAAGGCTTCTGCATGCCTGGGGTAAATATATCTGCAAACATGCAGTCATCATCACATGATTCATCGGCGGAGTATGACATCTCCAGCTAATTCAGTCTAGGACAGCTTCTCATGAGCATGAGCAGCACCTGGCGAGGTCTTTTGAAAAGAAACCGCAGTGCATATGTGCTCCCCTGCTGGCTTCATTTTTCTCTCTGATGACATAACTGCATAGAAAAGAGGCAAGGCCATAGTTTCTGAACTTTGAAAGCTTCTGAATTGGCATAGGGGAATGGTCATGTTTGTGGTTTTTCAAATATTATGTTTTTTAAAAAACATGGATATGAAGTCCACAGTATGTTGAGGATAGCATACACGGTTCTGTTATATTTCTCTGGAGAACAACAACAACCACAAAAGAGTCTATTCAACCAACAAGGGCTTTGTTTATTTGTTTGCTTGCAATTGAAGGGTTTTTCCATGGCAATCACTGTGAAAGACGTCAAAATGAATTATATCCTATTCTCTCCGATTTCAGTTTTTTCAGGGGAAGTAAGACATATAGTGCCATGGTCACCAAGCCATTATTGGGGAATCAACCTTTGTCCCTAGGATTGCCTTTTTGGCCTATCTCTCAGCCTTTGCCTTTCCTCTCTGCCTTCCATGTTGCCAGGACTTTCATGTCACCCTCTGATTTTTAAAGCCCCCATTCCCCCAGACCAACTGTTTAGAAAGTAGATGGGAGCTGGGCGCCGTGGCTCACGCCTGTAATCCCAGCCCTTTGGGAGGCCGAGACGGGCGGATCACGAGGTCAGGAGATCAAGACCATCCTGGCTAACACGGTGAAAACCCGTCTCTACTAAATATGCAAAAAAATTAGCCGGGCATAGTGGCGGGCGCTTGTAGTCCCAGCTACTCCGGAGGCTGAGGCAGGAGAATGACGTGAACCCAGGAGGCGGAGCTTGCAGTGAGCGGAGATCGCGCCACTGCACTCCAGCCTGGGCTGAGCGAGACTCCGCTTCAAAAAAAAAAAAAAGAAAGTAGATGGGGTATAATAAGCCCAAGTACCTTTCTTCATTCTGACCCACCAGACCACAAGCTGTTATTCAAATGCATGGTGCTCCCTGATACTTCCATTCTTCCATCAGAACAAAGGGCTCCTTTCCTTACTGCTGGCCTCTATAGTCCTCCTTGTCCCCTGAAGCTCACCTCAGACACATCTCCTTGATAATGAGAGTAAAATCCTGGCTGAGGCCAGCCACGGCGCAGGTATTTATTAAACGTTAGTTATCTTTCCTTCTTTCTGATCTGCTGGCCAGGATCAATTGCGTCTTCAGGGCTCCCTCAGCACTGTCCCTTATATATCTTACAAACACTTATTTTATTCTACCTTGTATTATCAATGTTTACTTTTTCCTTTATTGTACTTTGCTGTAAAGTTCTTGATAGTTGAATATGAATTAAATTTATCCTCATATTTCCCAAGGATATTTCAAAGAACCTTATACTTAGGCACTCAATTAATATTCAATTGACAAATGAATGAATGAATGAGGAAAATGCCCAAACCCAATCTTATCCTACATAAGTTCCCCTCCTACAGGGTTTTCTTCTTATCTAAACAGTCCCTTTTATCTGATTGCTGTGATACTTTCCAGAGACTAA
Organism: Pongo pygmaeus; assembly: GCF_028885625.2. Taxonomy (NCBI): domain Eukaryota; kingdom Metazoa; phylum Chordata; class Mammalia; order Primates; family Hominidae; genus Pongo; species Pongo pygmaeus. The sequence continues at coordinate 64,052,680 of NC_072377.2, forward strand.
TCAAATTAAGACAATTCACAGAATGTGTAAGTTGATAATTTTTTTGATAAGGTAGATGGGAACATTTGCACTTTCAAAGGAGTTTTATGTCCTCAAAGTAATCTCCAATTTCTGTAAGATTGATGATGAATATAACAGAAGCGTCTTTTTGTTCCTTGCTGAAGCAAAGGAACAAAACAAAAACCACCTCTCCCTCCAGGCAAAGTCAAGAACCTCCCTGTAACTAGTCTGTGAGGGAGCCAACATTGTTCTGTGCATTATCAGGCAGTCTATGCTTTTTATCACCTTTCCAAAGAGCTCTACCAGTATTTGGGGCTTCAGGACAACAAAGAACATCACTCAGGGGAGAGAGAATGGGTGATATGCTGAATAATTTGACTGAGAATGAGGCAGCAGCTAACGGAGAGGGTCTTGCACATATATGCACACACGCATAGCCATCGTTATGATATTCTAGAGAACTACATGTGGGAGCTTGAGCTTAACATTAAGGACTTTGATTTATGACTTCTCATTAGCAGCCACTACACATCGATGTGATTCGGCTTCATCTTGCATAATAATTAACTCATCCATAAAGTGCATGTTTGACAGCTAGACTGGAAAGCAGTATTTGTTTCATGCTACCGCTGCAGCTGCAGAGAGAATTCACATGATTTTTCTAAAATCAAGAATCTCATGTGTATCTTTCTGAAACAGGAAACAGTTTCACAAAGTTGTTTTGCAAATCAGATGTGCTAACATATTCTGCAAATGTTTAAAGCTCAAACACCTTGCAAATGTAAAGATATTTATTATTTTAATAATTACTGTTCATATTTTATTGATTCATATTTCTAGATCAGAAAATTGCTTGATTGGTTCCTTGAGCTTGATAGCTAAGTTGTCCATCAGGAGACACATCCCAAACCTAGCTAGAAGGCTGTGGAAACTAGGACTGAAGCAGCAGACTTAACATTCTTAATTATTCTGCCAGAAACTTTTAAGTTCTTTCATTCCTCTCAGGAATTAAACCATACCGAGTATAGACAGCTTTTACTGATCCAGAACCAACAACAAAAGATTCTATATTTTTTCTAACCCATTATTTCTGACCAAATCTGTTTTTAATACAATTTTTAAACAACAATAAACATAGATTATGATAATATTTGTAGGATCTTTAATAGATCTTTTAGTAAGGTTGCCAGATATAGCAAATAAAACTATAAACTGTCCAGTTAAATGTTAATTTCAGATAAATGATGAATAAATTTTTGGTATAAGTATCCCATGCTATATGTGGGACATATACTAAAAATTATTTATAGTTCATCTCAAATTCAGATGTAACTGAGTGTCCTCTATTTTATTTGGGTATCCTACTTTTTAGGATATACACAACCTGAGAACAGTAGAACATTTGTGAAAGCACTCACATTCTAGCATTTCTCCATTAAACTTCCCTTTCACTTCTTTCTACCATCTGCCTCTTTCCTTTTCTGCAGGTCACAGATGGTAACCAAAAACATGCTATTATTTAGTCAAAATATTTATTATTTCTGGCAAAAGCAAGTGAGCTTCCAAAGGCTGTGGTGAGAAACTCTTACAAAGAAAATTGCACAATATGGGCTCATTGCTATCTATACCAGGGCGCCAAACCACCTACATTATTCTGGAGATATGATTTTATATATATATATATATGTTATATATATATAATATATTGTAAATATTCAGTCAATATTTATTTTCCATAACAGCAAGGATTGCAATTAAGACCTTAAAATAAGGGAAAAAATACCTAGGGTTTAAATGATTGTAAATGAGATTTTATATTGCCTATGCCCAATCCCCCTCCTTATTAAATAAACACTTTAATTCTTTTAGGCATTTAAATAGTACATTTAGAGTCATCTTTGGGGAAAAGAAAAAGGAGTCTATGCTGTTGCTGCAGGTGGCCACGAAGATAACTGCTGTATGAATGGCAGAATGTAACAATAATAACAAAATATGTGTCCAGGAGGTGGAGAACCTTTCTGCTATCTTTTTTACTCCCATCCTCAATACTTGTTGTTAATATAGTGGAAATGAAAGAATTCTTAAAAGGCACATAAGCCATTCCACATTACCCAGAAAGAATTTCAAGGGGGGGAAATGATCTATCAATCTAGAGAAAATACAGGCAAAACACAAGAACAAGAAAGATAACTGACCCTTTAAAGCTTAAAACTGTGCATATTTTCTCATTGTGTTTATCCTTGATATTTTAATTATGTACCTGCCTTTGTGTCTTTCTTTCCACTAGGCTGAAAATTCCCATGAGGTCATAAGAACCTTGCCTCATTTTTGTTTGTTGCTATTGTCTAGCATATTCCCTGATTCATTGTGCATGCGGTAATTATCTCAAAAAGTCTGAGAACCATTGCTGTAAAATAGAATATAATTGAATTGGGAGATAAAACTACTCAACTCTTTAATCTAATTTCATTGGCTTGCTTGTAGCTCCAACCTTATATTTCTTAAAGTCCCATGGGGGTGTGTGTGTGTGTGTGTGTGTGTGTGTGTGTGTGTGTGCGTGCATGTCCATAAGTATCTCTCTTCTAGAAATGAAATATATACATATGAAATAATATGTCCTAGATATTCCTTTAGGAAGAATTTAGAACAAAGTATAGGAAATCATTATGAAGTAGAGATGTCTAACTGTCCATCAAGTTTATGCTCCTCCTTCTATAACATAGTTACTGGGAAGTGGTTGCAGTCAGTAGCTACATTTCTCAGCTTCTCTTGCACATAGGTAGGCCGTGGGATTAGTTCTCACCAACAATGCCAGCCAAAGTAAGTATGCCATTATTTCCAGACCATGGCAGTTAAGAAGTGAATTTGCTTTCTCCATCCCTGTTTTCCTCTTTTAATGAGCTTGGTGCAGAATGAGGCCATAAAGTAAAGACAGTAGAGCCAGAAAATTGAAAAAAACCTTGAGTTCTAGAATCGCCCCTGAAAAGAGAGCCTCCCCCAATGCCATCAAACATAAACATTAATTTGGGACACTATGTACACAAGGAGTAAACTTCTATCATGCCCTCACTCCTAATATACTTTATGAGTAGAATTTTACTTTGCACCTATTCCCTTTTCTTCTATTGTCTAATCCCCAGAAGCAGTAGTTTATACTATGTATTCTTATAGTCTGCCCTTCACCATCTTTCTTTCACAGTGTTTAGAAAAGTCCTCGTATTAAGAAATTGTGATTTTTAAAAAAATTTCAATGTGGTTGGTTCTGTGTGAATTTTGTTTTCACTTAACATTTATCTAATATCCATTATGTGGAGCACACATTCTGCTAGGCCTTGGGAATGAAAATTGATTAGCTGATGAATTCACAAAAGAAAAAGACATATAAAGGATAAATTACAAGAGAATGCAATAAAAATGTTAGTAATATGAGTATGTCTCTAGGAGCAAGTAGAGAATATCGTTGTCTTTACTTGAAGCAGAAGATAAAGGCTTCACAGGGAAGGTGACATTGAGTTAGGTCTTACAGGATAAATATGGGGTTTGTCAAAGGATATGAATAACTGTTTACAACTTTTAAATATTTGTACAAAGAAGATAGACTATTGCTTTTAATATAAATGTAATGGTTTGTCATATTAAAGTTTGTCATATTCATCAAAACAACTTTCCATTGTTTTAGCCTTTTGCTGAATAAAGTTTTCAGTTATTAACTTTGATATTAATTTTTTTGTTTCAATAACCATGCTTTAGCCTTACAGCTATTTTAGTAAAACAAACAACAATAACGAAACATGATCTAAATCACATCCTAATTTTTATTAAGTTTGAGAATGTTTTTGAAAAATCATTCTTTAGTCCATCCAGAATTTATGGTTGTATGTGATTACAAATAAACCAGTATTTATTTAGAGTATGAGATGTCATTCATTATTAATTTATGTGTTAGCCATTTCTTATTTATCTATTATTCTATTTCATACTGTATTATAATTTATTAAATTTCTAGTATATTTGTTTTCATCATTCTAGTCTTCTATTTTTAACCTGTATCAAACAATTTTGAAACTAGTGTTTTATAATATATTTTTCTATATTACAGGGCAGTCTCCTTAGTCTTAGTCTTCCCTCTGACTCCTCAACTAATACAGTGTTCACTTTGGCAAGGGACCAATTCTCAAAAGCCAGAAGTTTAAAAACAAATAAACAAGAAGGAATTGAGAAGTTTTAAAAATAAGACAATAGTAAGATATATGGTTGGTACTTCTTATTTGCTGTTGTGAGTGCTTCAAGGGCAGCTATCTCATTTTTCTTCTTAATTCTCTTTAAGACTTTGGAAAATAAATACATGATATATGTGTTGAATTGAATCATTGCGTGGCCTTGGCCCATTTCTTTGAGTGGCAGTAACTCTGCTTAAGAATCATCTGAGGAAGAGTTGCATTCACCCACTGTTTAAAATAGATATAGAAACTCTAAGAAATAGTCGTTATAAAACATTGAAACTCTTAGATTAATAAGGTTTTGAAATAGAAGAAAAGAAATTAGGTCTCTGACTCTCTTGAAAACTATCGAGTATAAGATTTCACTCTAGATTCTTTCTATATATATAGAAATGATTACCCTGGTCAGTAGAGTTTTATTAATCAGATTGCAAATGTTTCACTTTTTACCTTATGTAGTTTATTATAATTCATTTCTTCATTTTAAAAGAAAGATGTGCCATCATGTATTTTCTTTCCTTCCTTCCTTCCTTCCTTGCTTCCTTCCTTCCTCCCTCCCTCCCTCCCTCATTTCCTTCCTTCCTTCCTTCCTTTTATTCATTTTGAGATGGAGCCTTGCTCTGTTAGCCAGGCTGGAATGCAGTGGCGTGATCTTGGGTCTCTGCAACCTCCGCCTCCCGGGTTCAAGCGATTCTCATGCTGCAGCCTCCAGAGTAGCTGGGACTACAGGTGCCCGTCACCACACTCAGCTAATTTTTGTATTTTAGTGGAGACGGAGTTTCACCACGTTGGCCAGGCTGGTCTCGAACTCCTGGCCTCAAGTGATCCACTCGGCTCAGCCTCCCAAAGTGCTGGGATTACAGGCATGAGCCACCGTGCCCGGCCCCATCATGTATTATTCTTGACCATTTACTCTGTTTTTACATCTGCTACTAGAACCATGCATAACCAAGAAAAAATAAAGATTTGAATCATGGTTATCACAGTTGAGACAGAAATCCAAAGGTAGAATTGAGAAGTATTGTTTTTGTTCACTGCCATGTCTCCAGTACCAGAGCAGTGCTTGATGACACATAGTAGGCACTTAGTAAACATTTGTCAAGTGATCGAAGTTGAGTCAAGCATGAGTCACAGCCAGCAGAGCAGCTCACTGAGGAGCAATCATGGGTCTAAGTCAGGGAGGCTGAGAGGAAGTCAGAAAGCAGATTGTAGATAGATTAGGGTCAGAGGCTTGGACGGAAGCTGTGAACATGGTGTGTGAAGGAGAGGGAGATAGACTCCCTGGTTTTATAAAGACTGGCAGGATAACATCTGCACATTGGATACAAAGAATATTTGTGATTTCTATTGTCATATGGCTAAAGTCCATTTTTTGAAAGTACATTGACATCATAAATAACTGTTTAGTGGTAACGACTTCTAGTCATGTTAGTCATATTACTTGAATGAAGAGTATATTTTGACCGAGCTGACTTTTTATTTGATAAAATATTTCATTGTTTTTCAGAATGCTGAATTAAATCTGCTGTTTCCGTAGTTTTAAATAAAGTTGTGAATTAATGACTTAAATGTAGGTCAGAGAATTGTTGATTTTCCTTCATTTGAAGCCTCTCAAACACTGCCTTTTAAGCTATACATAAAAAAGCGGGGGCAGAGTTCAGCACAATACAGAATGCAAGTGGATACAGAAATCAACTTTTCAGACTCAGTAGGATTTTTTTCTGACTTGGGGAGATAAATGAATTCAGAGTTCCAGACTTGCCTAAACTGTTAACAAAATTATTACAGAGATGCAAAAAAAATATTCTTTAACTTATACTATGGCACATAAGCTAAATTCAAGATAACTACATACTGAAATCACTTCTTGAAACTATTTAGTAATTTTCAATTTCCTGAACTCTGTAACTATTTGGCAACAAATCTGTTGACTAAGCAGTATCCCCTACCAGAAGAAATATTGGCCCTAATTCACAAAATACTACTTCTATAATTTAATGATAGAACTGCAATTCAGTGCTTGGAAAAGACCAAGCTATCAGCCCCTAATTATATATAAGGGATTTAGGAATACAGCCAACCATGAAAACTCCCAGCAAGACTGTGTCCCAAAGGAATATCCTTGAAAACAAATTCTAGGATTGCTTTGGGCAGAATAGATTAAGTACTGCAGTACGGAAAACTTATTGAGTCCATGGCAGAAAAAAAAAATATCTGCAAAGAGAAAGACATATTCTGTGTTAAACATTTGAATAATTTCATCTTGAACTCTTTAGGGTTCAAGGTTTTGTGGTGTATTATCAGTGATTTGAGTCAGTGGAAATTCTCAATAGTTGGCCTTTTTGCTTGATTACAAATGACAATCTGATTGCTGATGGACTTTCTCCAGCTATTAAGTGAAGTACCAAATAAATAGATATTGCAACTTTGGGGGAAATATAGAGATCTGAAATTCCTTTACTTTGCTCAATTTTATTACTTTTCATCTACTACCTAAAATGCAGATTTATTCATCAGTTTAAAATAGAGTATGCTATTTGAATAATGTAATCATACGCCAGCTTGCCTAAAGGATTAAATTATGGAAATTCACTCCCAATCTCAAAATAGATATTGATGATCTAACTACTTGTAATGAATTAGGCTTATGACTGCTTTATGACAGTTGGAATGAGAGCCATTCTTTCAGGATCCCAGGCAGGGTCAGTTTTAGCAGAGACCTTAAAGAATGAAAAGGAATCATTAAAAAAAAAAAATCTACATTGCTATCAGAAAAATGGTTAATAGGATGTTTTGAGTCTGTTTAAACTTCCTCCAAGATTCATAAATATTCATTGAATCAATTAGTTATTTGAAGCTTAATGTTTTGCTGCTGAATGAAAATAATTATCTGCTTAGGTGGGTGTCCTGTCTGGAGCCTGCATTTATTTTTAAATGTGTCGAGGAAATTAATGGGGATTATCAGCTTGATCTTTCTCTATGTAGAGGCATTATTTAGCTGAATTAACTTTCTCTGACCCCCCAAAACCAAGAGATCTCAATGAGATATATGCTGTTTCCTTATTTCCGAATTATAGATCTTAAGAAGCAGTTATTTCTTAAAAGTAAATTTTAAGAAATGCCAAGTAAATTCCCCTCATTTATAAATACATAAGTAACCCCTCAGTTATCCAGAATGTGGACTTCTAAAACTTCCAGTTTCCCTGAACTTGATCAAGAAGTAATCCTGCACCATAATCTACCTCCCTCAACTATAGTAGTCTTTCAAGTCAAAAGGAAACTCTGGAGCATCTAGAAAGGTCAGCGTTAAGGAGGAGGAGAGGCCAACTGGAAAGAAATGCCTGCAGTTAGTTCCACAGCTGTCTTCACAGGAAGAGGAGGGAAAGGAGAGCCCCCACCTACCAGCCCTGTCCATGAAAGATACAAAGGCAAGTAGCATGGGAGAAGTTACAAGAGACAAGAACAGAACCAAGGGAATGGCAGACAAGCAGCAGTTCTATAGGCTGGTGGTGTCTGGGATGAAATGGCTGTCTCGGGGCAGACGGGACAGTTGTATACAAGGGGACCTGGAGGCAAGAACCATTTAGCCTGCGGTGGGACGCTTGCCTTCTCATGTCTCCCAACAGTAGCCCTTTAAATATTGCAACTTGTAAAGGTTTAATTTTCTGTGCTGAGGGGAAGGGAAGAATAATCGCTTGCCAACATTAGTGGGCCAAGACATGTCAGATGCTGCTGTCAGCTTGGGGTCGGGGGGTTGGAGGTCGGAGACAGGAATAGGTGGAAGTGGGAGATTCTTCTATTTGAGAGGGGAGAGAAGTGTACAGACATTTTAGAAAGCTTTCCATCACAAAAGGGTTAAATTTTGGCACTTATAGGGTTAGCCCTCATTTCTGTTATGTGAAGTGAACTGTATAATTCACTCTCTCTCTCCCTGGTTGAGACTTGTGCTTTACAACACAATTATTATACTGCCTATGTCATTAACAAAGGTCTTGTGGGAACTGTCACTAAATAATGTATGTAACCAAAACAATATAATGATTGTGGTCTGGATATCATTGTCAGAAGGGCACGCTCCTTACTTTGGGGGCTGAGTCTTGTTTTTGTTTCTAGTTCAGCCTTTCCTAACCCAGGTACCTTGCATATATTAGGCATTAGGTAAATGCTTGCCAAAATGAAAAGAGGTCAAGGTCAGCGTCACACTCAGCGTGAATATGGATACAGCCCAGGGCCAGTTTAGTAAGGAGGACAGGAAGAGAGGTAACTTTTGCCTTTGGGAGGCAACATCCACTCCCCAACACACTGAAAGTGTGAATTACCCAATTACCCAATTACCACAGACCAAGTATAGACAGGACAAAAACTCATATAACTTCACCAGCCACAAAGAACCACAGCACCAAAGAGGAACCACAAACAAATGTTTATATCATGTGCAATCTCTTCATACTTTATGCCTTCTTGAAATAAAGAAAACTGAGGCACAAAAAAGAGTAACAAATTATATTTGCATACAGCATCCTATCTACCATTTATTAACTGCACAACCCCTTGTGACCACCTCCACGGCTTCAGCATCGTCCGGAGAGCTACATCTAAATCTCCTTATTCTCCTTTTTTTTTTTTCTTCTGCACAAATCAATAAAGCCTTTTCTGTCAGCCCCAGATAAATTCCAATTCCAAGCAACTTGAGCAAGGAAACAAACAAGTGAAAAAAAAATCACATTGGCTTTAAGATGCTAAATTTAAGACATGCAATTGGAGCTGACAGCTGACGGGTTATCAACTGGAAATCATTCTCTGATCACTTATTCAACAACTCCAAAAGAATTGCAGCCACACGAGGCTTGTAACAAAGAGGGCTGTATTTCCAAGGAGGATAACAGAAGGGCACACGTGGATAATTTCCAGAAGATACTGAGAGACAGTGTTGGTTTCTGACTTCTTATTCTAGGGCAATGCCTTTTGATGTCCTGATTTAATGCGGCTGTAAGCCTGAACTAATCTGATGTAATAAAAGCTTAATTGTCTACTTCCAATTAACATTTCCCTTTAATCTGGTGATCTGTTTTTATTTGACACAGATTGCTGTTCTTTAGAGTGGGATACACTTTGTGTAATGTGTATTGTGAAATGGTGTTCATATTTTGGGTACCATTATAAACTGTAAGTCACGCCTGATAATCTCATATCTGAATACTGAAGTGAGTGTACCTCCATAGGCTACTGCAAGAGAGTACTAGGGGCTAGACAAGATTACACATCAGGACTCGGGGCAGGCAGGACCAGGTAAGGGTAGCTGATGGCATCTGCAAGATTGCAGCACTGGAGAAGGGGAATGGCTGCTGCCAGGGCTTATACTGCAAAAAGAAACCTGTTTCTCCTTAATGATGGTGTTGTCCAGGCAGGGGCAGGTCGGAGTCTCTCTCACTCTAAAAATGCCCACTGGGCAGCATTTTGGATCCCAAAGAACTGGTAAGTGTGGGGACTGCTGAATACTAGGCAATAGTTTGCAAACTTTTACATTATCCCTGACTTTATTCTACTCTCACCTTTGAATTTAAATCAATTTTTAAGTATGCAAAGGAAGACAGTTTAAAAAACTTGCCATGCAAATTAACATCACATTCTTAAACAGATGAAATATTAAAACTCATACGAGTATTTTTAATGAAATAATTTTTACTTGCTGTGATTATACATATTGACATTTGCACACTTTTTAAAACTTTTTATTTGGAAATAATTTAAATTTTATAGATAAGTTGCATATATTTGCAACTTTTTTTATATTAAACTCTTTTTATATTAAAAGAGTGTGAAGAATACCCATACACCATTTTCCTGGAAAGACTTATTGTTAGCATTTCACACAATTGGCTTTTTGGTTTATTTCTTTCCCCACCCACCTCACCCCATGGTTCTCTCTCTCCATACATGTTACATACACATCATTATATACTTAATTTTTTTCTTAGTAAATTGAAGGTGTCACATACATGATGGCCCTTTACTCCAAACATCAGTGCATATTTCCTAAGAATGTAGATATTCTCTTAGCCCCAGTAGTTTTTCATATATATATATTTTTTTTTTTTTTTAATTTTACTTTAAGTTCTGGGATACATGTGCAGAACGTGCAGGTTTGTTGCATAGCTATACGTGTGCCATGATGGTTTGCTCCACCTATTAACCCATCAACTAGGTTCCCTCCCCTCGCCCCCCGACCCCCCAACAGGCACTGGTGTGGTGTTCCCCTCCCTGTGTCCATGTGTTTTCTTTGTTCAACTCCCACTTATGAGTGAGAACATGTTGTGTTTGGTTTTCTGTTCCTGTGTTAGTTTGCTGAGGATGATGGCTTCCAGCTTCATCCATGTTGCTGCAAAGGACATGATCTCATTCCTTTTTATGGCTGCACAGTATTCCACGGTGTATATGTGCAACATTTTCTTTATCCAGTTTATCATTGATGGGCATTTGAGTTGGTTCCATGTCTTTGCTATTGTAAATAGTCCTAGAATAAACATATGTGTGCATGTGTCTTTACAGTAGAGTGATTTGTAATCCTTTGGGTATATACCCAGTAATGGGATTGCTGGGTCAGATGGTATTTCTGGTTCTAGATCCTTGAGGAATCGCCACACTGTCTTCAGCAACGGTTGAACTAATTTATACTCCCACCAGCTGTGTAAAAGTGTTCCTGTTTCTCCACTGCCTCGCCAGCATCTATTGTTTCTTGACTTTTTAATAATCGCCATTCTGACTGGCATGAAATGGTATCTCATTGTGGTTTTGATTTGCATTTCTGCAACTTCAATATATTTAACGTTGATAGCATACTTTTGTCTTATCTACCTTTCATACATCAGTATTGTCATTTGATCCAGTAATGTTCTTTATAGCATTTTCCTCTCTGGTACAGGATCCAGTCTGTGATCAGGTATAGCATTTAAGTGCCATGTCTCTTTACCCACTTTCAATATGGAATACTTCTACAGCCTTTCTTTTTATTTTCTGACATTGACTTTTTTTTTTTCTGACATTGACTTTGGAAGAATGGATTACTGCCACACCCGCCCCCAACTTTTTTTTAATGGAATATTTCCCATTTGGGGTTTTTTAGATAGCCTTTCATGATCACTTTCAAGTTATGCATTCTTCTTTGGAATGTTGCATAGAAGATGTTGTGTCCTTCTCAGGCTATCACATCTGAAAGCAAATCATGTCCATCTGTCCTTCATTGGTGATGTTAACTTTAATCAGCCATACAAGTGTTTTCTGATTTCCCTACTAGGTAATTATTGTATAATTTTTTCCCCTGCAACTAATAAATAGTCTGAAAGAGACAGTTTAAAGCATGCTAGTATCTAGTTTCTCATCAAGATTTCCCTCTAGATTAACATCCATTGATGAATCTTGCCTGATCTGATCTTTAATAAAACAGTTGCAAGATTATGATGTTCCAGTGTCAGCACTCTCTTCACATCTGCCATCAGCTCTCAGAATTCCACTTCAAGCAAAAGCTCCCCTATTTATTTCTTTTTGTTGTTGTTGTTGTTGTTGTTTTGTTTTGTTTTGTTTTTGAGACGGAGTCTCGCTCTGTTGCCCAGGCTGGAGTGCAGTGGTGCGATCTCAGCTCACTGCAAGCTCTGCCTCCCGGGTTCACGCCATTCTGCCGCCTCAGCCTCCCAAGTAGCTGGGACTACAGGTGCCCACCACCATGCCCAGCTAATTTTTTGTATTTTTTTTTAGTAGAGATGGGGTTTCACCGTGTTAGCTCGGATGGTCTTGATCTCCTGACCTTGTGATCCACCCGCCTCAGCCTCCCGAAGTGCTGGGATTACAGGCGTGAGCCACTGCTCCTGGCCTTTATTTGTTTATTATTGATATAGACCTATAAATTTTTTCCAATAGTTTATAATTGGAAATAAAATTTTAATTAAATGGTTTATTTACTCATTTATTTAGTGAATATTTATTGAATACTTACAATATGCCACATACTCTATTCTGGCAATACAACTGTGGGCAAAACAGATGTAACCTGTTTTTCGTCATATATATAGACATATTGTTTATGTGTTATGTACAGAGATTTGAGGATTACAGTCTAAAAGAATATTTTTTAATACGCATGTTAAACCCTTAATTCATTTCTTCAATAGATTTGTCAAACACTGGTGTGTTGAGAACCGTTCTGGAAACTGAGAGTACAGACAGGGTCCCTATCCTTAGGGAATTTGCAATCAAATGGGGAAGACAATGAAAAAATAAATACACTATCAGAAGAATTGCAGGTTTTGAAAAGTGTTTTAAAAGGAAAAAAGTAAACATAAACACCAGAGCTAAGATAAAGGATGACAACCAAAGTAACATAGAGGCCGGTGATTACTAAAGTAAAATGAAATCTGGAAGGATCACATCATCGTGATCACTCATGAACGTTTGAGTGGTGCTTCACTGGGTAAATGTTCCTTGGACTTTTTTTTTTGGGATACTTTTCCATGGTCCTTGACCAGTTGGTTTCCAGCAGCCTCATAACTAGGCACATGTCTGCTGTTGCGATCTCAGCTCACTGCAAGCTCTGCCTCCATGGAGGCATGCAGGTGTGTAAAGCACATCACCTGCATGGATCCAGCCTTTAGATTTGACATTTCCAAACCAGTGACCACATGTCAGTAACTTCTGCACCAGGATACAAATGATAACATAGCCAAATCAAACCACTTTATACTAAATATTACCTCCCTCCAACATTCAACAAATATTTCATAAAAATGCACTGTGTCCCAGGACACTGGAACACTTGTCATTGGAATGTAGATTTCAGTGAAGGATACAAACAAGTAATTAGGCAAGATACTGTGGTCAGTGTAACCACAGTGGTTAGCACAGGGTCCTGAGGGAGATTATAGAAGGAGTTTCTAACTCAGATGTGGTGGGGTTGGGGCAAGTGGACAGAAAGCCTTTCTAGAGTTGAAGCTGATACTTAAAGAGAAATATAAGTTAGCCAGAGACCCCAAGCTGTTCCCTGCATCCAGGTGCATGCAATAGGTGCAACGTCACAAGGAAGTTAGACACATATACCTGGATCCCCTAGTTCACCACTGTCTGCCTCCCCAGTGTCTGGCACATAATTGACACTAAGTGAGTATTTTGGAACAAGTGAGTAGGTACATGCCAAAGAGACAGTTTGTCCTCAGAAGAGAAGATAACCATGATAAAATTTAATATCAAATTCTTTATAACGTGTAGTGTATGAGATTATTTCTGTCCTATCAAGTTTACATTCATACTGTAGCTTTAATTACATATTAGAAAGGAGGATGGAGCGGTTTTAGAATCTGCTAGTATTAAAACATTTTTGCTGATGCCTTTAACTAGATGAGTTGTAAAGCACATTATTTATACCTGGAAGAACTGGCTTCTCTTACCCATTTAATTTTTCCAATTAACTGAAAGCCAGGTTGACTTGGCTTTGGTTCACTCTGTGGTCAAAATTTAGCATCATGGGTATTGATTAATTAGTGATGAGTCATTTGGCCTATAAGAGCATAAACTACCTGATGGCAAATTTACAGGACAAAAATTAGGCCACAGAGTAAGTGTTGTTCTTCGTTACTAAAAATGAAACTAAAAATGTCACTGCCAAAGTGGAACTAATAGGAGCAACAGAGAGAATCAAGCCAAGTGTTCTTTCCTTCCTCTCCCGTCTCCCTGACCTAGATAAGAAACCTTACCCAATCCTAACTCCTAGTTCCGTCCACCCTTATTTGAGACCCTCCCACTAAGGGACCATTGCCATTCACTAGATCATGATGGGTATGACCCAGTGAATGGCAACATAATGCGTAGGATAAATGTGCAATGGATTTTTTTTTTTTTTTGGTCCATCAGATTTGGGTGTTTGTTTGTATGAAAAATTTAGCCTCTTACTTGTTGTCTACCATGACCATATAGAAAAGTCATGAAAGTTTTGGAATATGAGCTCCCGGATGGAACGTGAGAGTATGAGTTCTGAAGTTAGATGCCTGCATTCGGTTCCCAGCACCACTACTTAATGATTTGGATGCATAAGATTCTTCACTGTAAAATGGGAAGTTTAAAAGTGCCTACAACATAGTATTGTTGTGAGAATTAAGTAAGCCCATCTATGTAAAGGACTTAGCATGGCAGCTCACTCTAAGCCTCATTTAGGCATCATGATGCTCAGAAAAGGGATCACCAAAACACTTAACTGAATATCACCCCAAAATCAAGTGCCAATTCATGTAAGCAGTTGGTATTAAACAACTAGTCTGTTCTTTCTTCTTGTCTGATGTTTAGGACCTGGAATATCTTATATGATCAGCTAATGTACTCTGATAAAAATGAAAAATACTGATTATTGAGAAAGTATTTTTAAGAGCCCATAATGGTCAGATCTCTGTGCTAGATGCTATGGTGCACTTGAAAACAACTTCATTTCTGCCTCCAAGGAACTTACAGTCTAGTTAATGGAGACATGTCAGGAACACGTGTGTCCAAAAATATCAGTCATCAGTACAGGAGGTCAAATGATTAGCACTGTAGGCAATGGAGTCTATTTGCTGATGGCAAGACTTCCAGTTAAATAGATAATGAGTGTCACTTGAACATTTTAATTTCCCAAAGGAAGATAATATTTGTGCATTTTAAATGCAGTTTATAGAACACGAGTTATATATGATCACATTCCTTCTCTCTCTCTCTCTCTGTCTCTCACACACACACACACACAGAGCACAAACCATTTAGAAGACCATATACCACATTGTTTACTGTGGACATCTGTGACAAAAGCATTGGAACTGCAAATGGAAGGCTACTTTTCACATTTTATTCTTCAGTCTTTTGTATTGATTGAATTTTTTACAATTAAATCAGAAAAAACAATGGAATTATTTATTTTAGTAAAATATATTGAAGATAATTCCCTGAAAAAGCTAAATTCATCTTCTATTAATGGCTTTTTACCTGATAGTTATATAATGTGTTCTTTCTTTACAAATAAAAATTATACAATTAATTAAAGTAAGCATTTGCTATCCCACAAATACTTTTTAAATTTAATTTGGGGGTAATAAACATTTTAAATACATTATGTTACTGGCTCTGAAAAATATAGGTCAACTTCTAGGATCTTGTTTGATGTAAGAATTTGAACTGTTTCCAAGGTAACCAATCATATCTCTAGAAAGCTTAGCTAAGCTTGTATCTCTTCATTTTGAATGCTCAGCTCTTTTTATGTCCTCCTGGAAACCCTGAACTTTGACATACACACACATACCCACACACATACACACACTCACTCCAGACTTTGCTTGCCTTCCATCAGGGCCACAAGGTACAACAAAACCAAATAAATGCTCATTGATTTTTAAACTGTTTAATGCCGCTGTTTCATTATCTTTTCTGTCTTTATATACTATAAGTGATGACAGTCAAATGTTGTGTGACTATTCATAAAAGAAAGCATATTAATTTTGTATGAATTCCCAGGTACCTGCTCTTCAATTTATGATCATTCTTTTCTCTGTATTTTTCTCTAGCATAGATATGAAGCCTAAGAATATGTCAATAATGTTTAGTAAAATAATATTAAATTTTTTCACTTAATTTGCTAGTATGGCATAGACTAATAGAAACATCATCTGAGCCACATATGTTATTTTTGGTTCCCTGGCAGCCACATTTAGAAGCAAAAAAAAAAATAGGTAAAATTAAATGTATTTTATTTAACTCGATTTATCTAAAAAGCTATCATTTCAACATATAATCAATATAAAAATTAATGAGCTACTTTTTTTGTACTAAGTCTTCAATATCTGGTGTGTACTTTATAAGTGCAGCACATTGCAATTTGGACAAATCACAGTGCAAACCCTCAGGAGCCATGAGTGGCTGAAGGTGACCATATTGGACAGTGAAGATCTAGACAATGGTTGTTAACTTCTTGTTACTATCATCTCATCAGTGGGATATTTAAAGATGTAATGTATTATTTTGCAGGATTTTCTTTTCTTCCTGAAATTTAATTAATAACATATTAAATTGGGCCTGGTGCTGTGGCTCACGCCTGTAATCCCAGCATTTTGGGAGGCCGAGGCAAGTGGATCACCTGAGGTCAGGAGTTCAAAACTAGCCTGGCCAACATGGAGAAACCCCGTCTCTACTAAAAATACAAAAATTAGCTGGGCATCATGGCTGGTGCCTGTAATCCCAGCTACTTGGGAGGCTGAGTCAGGAGAATCCTTTGAACCTGGGAGGCGGAGGTTACAGTGAGCTGAGAGCGCCATTTCACTCCAGCCTGGGCGACAAGAGTGAAACTCCATCTCAAAAAAATAAATAACATATTAAATTGACTTGCTTAATTGAAAATGTTTTATTTTCAGTTTTCATAGGTGTCCATTTATGCTTTTTACAGTTTTCCTACTAATAACTAGCCATCTGAGGAAACTACAATATGTTTTTTACTCAATATTTCCTAAAAGATAATTTTCAGAAAAAGGTAAAATCATGACTCTCATACAAATATAAAATGAACATATGTTACAGAATTTTCTTTACTCGTGATATGAGAGAACTAGGTAGCTGTTATAACCGGTTCAAAAGAAAAGTCAAAACAGTATAAATTTACATGGAGTAGAGCAATGTTGAGATGAATTCCAAATGGGAACAAAACTTTTTTCTACAAGAGGGAAAAAGTAAATTAAATTACAACCAGGTAAGGCAGAACTTACAGAGCTACCAGTTACCTACAACTTACAAAGAATTACAAAATAGCTCAAAAACAGTGAGTAGGGCTAGAATCCTATAATCCAAAAGGGTATACTATATATGATGCATGGTTTTCCATTGGAACACAAAATATTTTGTACATAATCTGATAATCAATTTACAGCCATGTAAGCATCTAGTTTAAGCTTTGTCCCAGAATTTTAGAGTAATCATGGGCAGGTCAGAGAGATTGCGCTTCATTTGTCTGCTGATAAACCAAGGAGTGGTATTACATGTTCTCTAAGCTTCTTTCCAGTAATATGACTTTTTAAAAGGAAGATCTCCAAAAATGCTTTTTACCTGAACACTTTTCCCCATGGATATAAAGACAGTAAGCAGAGAAGGTCCCATTCAGAAATCAGTCTCCCTACACTGGGTGAGTAGATCTGGTTCTTCTGAAGCAGTCTCCTCACCTGCTGATGATGTCATCAAATGCACATTATAAAAGTTTGCAGTTTGTCAAAAAGAAACAGGATGACCAAGTTCTCACACATCCTAGTGCTTACCACTCTTTCCACTCCCAGAAAAGAAGCAGTTCCCCCTTCCCTGGTTTGCAAGATAGATATATAATAAAATTTGCCTTCTCCACAACTTAGAAAAGAAGAGCATGGTGATTTAGAGTAAGAAAGTTATTTACTTTCACTCTAGCAAAGCAGAAAAGGTAATAGAGTAATATGGATATTATAACACAGAGAGAATGGCTGATGGCATCATAATAGGATGCACTGTACTATTGAGAAATTCCTTGCAGGAGAGGGTGATATATAGAAGGGCAATGGATTAGAAGTCAGGATCTCAGGGTCTGCACCCACTTCTGGGAAGCCTTTCAACTTGTCCTAAATGAAGGTCATCATGTTCTTCTCATTGAATAAGGTTTATTTTTAATTATTTTCTTTAAAAAATAGAAGAAAAACATTCAGGCAGCATAAAACAAGCCTAATTTGGTATCATATATCAATTTTTGATATCTTTTTATAGAACTCAACACACGAATCTGTGCTGTAAGGATGCAGAAGTACGGTATCAAACTTCAGAGAGGGGGACAATTTCAGTTACTCCTTTATCCTGAGGTCTACATGTCTCACCTTTGCGTAAATTTAAAGACTAACCTGAGCATGTTTCTTAATCTAGCCTCCATTCCTTGTGCCCACAGCTATGGCCTTTAAATCCTAATGCATGACGATGTACTCAGCTGGGCCAAGACATTTAGAAAGCAGTATGAACAGTGCTTTGTTCTAGAGGCAAGGAATCCACATGATCACTTGTGCAATTCCCAGTCCTCTGTTTGGGAGGTAACTACTGGAAGCCAACCGAGGACTTGCTTTCTTCAGAATGAGTGGCTCTGACTCACTGAGAGACACTTCACTGCCAGGCCACAAGCCATTTTCAATTAAGCAAATAATTAATGTAGTATCCAGAATACTCTCTAACATTCAATGTTGAAGATTCACTTAGACTAGGAAAATCTTCAGTTAAAAGGCATAAACTTCTCACTTTAAATGAGCATAAAATTTAGTTTGTCAATTTTGATAGCACTCACTATAAAATAGCAGTTCTATTGGACTGCTTTCTTGGTTAAAAAAAAATCTGCCGATAATAACTTGGCACATTGGAGCTATTTTTGCTTCCACACCTGAGGCAAGTAGCTTATATCTGAAACCATCAATTTGTATACTTTCACGAAGAACTAAACTATTTTCATGAACTGGTTAGATCAGTGATCTTTATTCTCATAATACCACCTCCTGTTATCTATTATGATCTTTCTTCTAACAGAAGGAAAAATTAAGGAGAATACTGGCCTTAAGACTTTTTTTTTGCATGCATATCATAGTTATTATTTTCAGGCACTTGCTTTTTTAAAAGACTGATGTATTTGTGAAATATATCTTAATATTCTGTTGTCTTTCTTCAAAACTGTCAAGAAAATCAACTAGAAAGCAGGAAACTTCTTACAAAAAATTAAAAATAGAAACAGAATTGGATCGAACAACTGAGGATCATGCATTGTTTGGGAAAAGTAAGGTTAATAATGAATATACCCCTAACTTTCTAGCCAGTACCTCCTGCTCCCAAGGTGAGGACAGGCCCAGAGTCCCATTGTGCCTTTGGTAGTCTAAATCAATTAAAAATTGAGCTATGACTGTCCCAGTTTTTTCCATTTTCACCTCCCTCAGCTTACATTTTCTTTTGACTTGCTTTATGGCAGATAAGAGAAGAAACAGTCATATAATGAGTCTTTACCACAAGACTTATCTTTCTTTTCTCTATTTAATTCTGTTGCCTATTTATGAAAATGAAACTCGCTCATTTTAGAAATGTAACAAAACACATCATGTGTAAAGAGGAAAGTTCAAATAATCCTAATCTAACCACCATCAATATTTGCTGTGCAACCTTCCACTCCTCTTTTTATAAGTAAATATATAATCACATGTGAATGGAATCATATTAAGCATATTGTTTTGTAATCTTATGTTATGAAAGTTATATCATGGAGATGTTTCCATGTCAATATAGTCATGCATCATCCTTTTAATGACATATAGTATTCCACTGTGTGGATGCATCATCCATCGTTTATCTGATCCGTCACATTCATACATGATATGAAGACATAATATGGTGATATGGTTTGGATTTGTGTCCCTGCCCAAATTTCATGTCAAATTATAATCCCCAGAGTTAGAGGAGGGGCCTGGTGGGAGGTGATTGGATCATGGGGGCAGATTTCCTCTTGCTGTTCTCAGGAGAGCGAGTGAGTTCTCATGAGATCTGGTTATTTAAAAGTGTGTAGCACCTCCCACTGCCCACTCTTCTTCCTCCTGCTCTGGCCACGTAAGATGTGCCTCCTTCCTTTTCACCTTCTGCCATAATTATGCATTTCCTCACCATGATGCCTCCCCAGCCATGCTCGCTGTATGGCTTATGGAACTCTGAGTCAATTAAACCTCTTTACAAATTACCCAGTCTCAGGTAGTTCTTTTTTTTTTTTTGAGATGTAGTCACTCTGTCACCCAGGCTGGAGTGCAGTGGCGTGATCTCGGCTCACTGCAACCTCCACCTCCCAGGTTTAAGCAATTCTCTGCCTCAGCCTCCAGAGTAGCTGGGATTACAGGCGTGTGCCACCACGCCCAGCTAATTTTTTGTATTTTTAGTAGAGATGGGGTTTCACCATCTTGGCCAGGCTGTTCTTGAACTCCTGACCTCATGATCCACCCACCTCGGCCCCCCAAAGTGCTGGGATTACAGGCATGAGCCACCGCACCCAGCCGGATAGTTCTTTATAGCAATGTGAGAACAGATTAACACATACGGAAATAAAGTCCAGAAATAAGGCTGTATGTCCAAGACAGAAGTTCAGAGACAAAGCTGCCTCGTAGCACCTGAAATTTCTTGAAATTTGAGAAAGAATAATTAAGCCCTTTCAAGTCAGCAAATGGCCAAATGAGGAGGTGAAATCACCAGAGGTCCTGGTGTTTCTAGAAGATGGGGTGTATTGCCACCATGACTATGTTAGTGAAGCTCAGGTGTGACCAGAGGTCACTGGTGGGGTTCAGAGTCTGGTAGGTAGACAGAGCTCAGCTAAATGTTTAATCAGAGCCTTCAAACTAGATAAAGGCGTGGTGCAGGGGCACAAAGGCACAAGAAATACGTATTAGGGTGTAGAGAATAACACAGGCTAGCATGTAGAATCTGATATACCAAAGCCACAGCAGCCAGGAGACATCTGGCAGCAGCTGATTCCAAACATACAGGTGAGGAGTCTAAGTACCACGAAGTTAGAGGAAAGAAGTGAGAAATAGACTTCAAGAGACTGAGAACAGCATCTCTGAATCTAAAGCACAAATGTATACCCACATAGTCATATAGCCAGGGAGGGGACCCAGACAGGGGCTGTCAAACCTCTGCCATGAAAATCATCACCCTGTGGACAGACCAGTGCCAGTACATGTGCTCTGGCACCCAGGGAAAGCAAAATTCGGCTGGTGCTGCTAATTTCAGATAAAAACTGAGTTATCTTGGAGTCTTCACAGTTTCTACAACAGGCCAACACTTTGTAAAGAGGGTAAGCAGTTTTCTAGTGAGTTAAAGTGATGCAGGCAGCCAAACCTCAGAAATTTGGCCAAAGTAATTCACTTGATAATTCTCAGCTCTGAAAGGTGGGCTGAAAACAGGCACTCTAGTTTTCTTCCATTATGCATTTCTGGCAGCCACCCAGCCACCAGATTCTTAGCTTTATTCTACACACTCATTTCATTCATTCATTCTTTGAATAAATATTTATTGAGCACCTGGTCTGTGTCAGATACTCTGCTGTGTACCGCAAAGGGATAAATAAATCACAGTCCTTGCTCAGTTCAAAAAGAAGAGAAATAATACTGTACCATAAATGCAAGAAAAAGAGGCTACAGAGGTATTTGGGGTAAAAGAAACATTTCCTCTTTTTTTGGCAAAGATTCACATCATTTTACAAATCAGTTGAAGACTTGGTGAGGAGAGATAAGCATTCTTCTGATATTTCTACTAGCATTTGTTAGGTACTCAGTGGATTGGAAGCACTAAGCTAGACAAAGGTCATATTCATATTCACCAAATATTTACTAATCACCTACTATTATGTCAGGCATTGTTCTAGGCTCAGGGGATAAAATAAAGAACATGAGAGACATGGAAGCTTATAGCCTACTAGTAGGAAAAGAGAATAGGCAAGAAAAATATGGGTGTTAAGAGCTATGCAGAAAATTAAAATGATAATGATGTGATAGAGGGTCCAAGAGGCAGCTGTAGATTAAGCCTCTCTGACATCTAAGCTGAACTCTAAAGGGTGAGAAAAAGCCAGCCCCTGACACAGTGGAGTCTAGCTCACATTTGTATGACTTCCAAGGCTAGGCCATATGCAGGGAACCTCCAGAACAGCAAGAAGAAGAATGGGGCTGGAGTAAAAGGGTGGAAGAAGACAGGTCAGAGTGGAAGGCAGAGATCTGTCTTGAATATGCTGACTTTGAAATGCCTAGAGCATCATGCAGCACCAAGCTAGAGAATGGGCAGGGAGCACCCTCAATCACCTAGGTGTTCAAAACAAAAGAAATGACACTTGATCCCAGCACTACTTTCCCCCATAGCAATCACAATGGCACCACTGAGAAAAGTTAAAATCCTGCTTTGAAGCTTATTTTATAAATTTCTTTGCCATATTTCTTATGTAGTTGAGTGGATCAGTTAATCACTCATTTAACAAATATTGTTGAGTGCCTACTATGTACCAGCCACAAACAGGTGTAGCTGGGAGGCAGACAACAAATAAGAAGGGTACAAAGAACAGATAAAATATGCAGTATCAGATGGTTATATGTGCTTTGAAGAAAATAAGACTGAATAAAGGAGTACAGCCCAAGGACTATTTTAGATCAGGGATTCTGGGAAGTGACACTTGAGCAGAGACCTGAATGATGAGAAGGAGGGGACCGTATGAAAGAGGGGATCATATGAAGATTATGGGAGATGGAAGGAGCATCTCAGGTGAAGGGAACAGCAAGAACTGCCCCAGAAGCTTGCTGAGTCCAAGCAGCAGCAAAAAGGCCAGAGTGGCTGGAACACAGTAAGTAAGGGTATGAATGTCAGAGGTAACCAGGGCTAGATCATGGGGTCCCTTTGAGCCACGGCTATTCTGTGTGTGATGGGAAGCTCAAGGAGTGTCATATTTTAATACTTGCATTTCAATAAATTCACTCCCACTGCTATGTGGAGGTTAGATGGGGAATCTAAGGAAGAAAAGCTGGAAACCAACTAAGCGGCTGTGACTTGAACCTACACAAGATGTGGTGATGGTAGCTGGCCCAAAGCAGCAGCCTTGGAAGAAGGGAGAAGTGGTCAGAATCAGGTTACATATTGAAAGTAAACTAGGCAGGGTTTGATGACAGGGGAGACCAAGAAGAACCGAGGATGGCTGTTAGTTTTGGGGCCTGAGCTTCTCAGTAGATGATGGCAGCAGTAATTGAGGGAGGGACAGCTTTGGATGGCAGGAAGAGTCCAGGGTTGAAGGTAGAGGTAGCAGTGTGCAGGGTATATCCTGGACAGCTCACATTTGAAATTTCCATTGGATGTCCAAGCAGATATTTGAGTTGGCAGTTAGATATTTGAGTGTGTAGTTCAGGAAAGTGAGAAGGTTAAAGATAGGATGCAAGGAGTCATTGGCATTAAAGTATTAAAGTATATGTACATTGGTGCTTCCTTCTTAGCATAGACTTGGGTACTGGGGCAGTGTGCACTGAACATGTGTTTGTTCTTTCCTCATGTATGTCCTTCTCTGGGACAGTAGATGATACTGGGAACGTTACATCTGCTTGAAAAAATAAAGAGAATCCTGACAACCATATCTTTAACAAAAGAATAGAAGCGCTATAAGAATTTGACTTGATCTGAGGAAAGTTCTGAAATTCTGACAGTCTTTTAGTGTATAATTTTATTAGATTTGGACTTTTCATATTTTTCTGATTTTATGAACCTGCTATTCAACTGCATCCTCATATATAACTGCTACTGGGAGGTGAAATAGTTTATGCATGTTTCTTTAAGAGAAATGTAATCATCTGCAAGATTCTTCAAGATACAAATTTACATTTAATATTCTACACCAGGGAATATTGGCAATATACAGTATTTTGATCAGATTCTTTCTGATAAAATATGAAGCTCTGAAGAGTGTTACTGAAAAACAGTAACTAAGTCACATGCAAAAATGTTCCTAAACCTTAAAATCACATTCCATGGGAATAAATCTAGTTGCATCTAGTTTAGAAAAGTGTAGTCCAGACAATGATGCTGCAGTCCATTCCATCATGATCATTGTAATTATCTGCTGGGTTGTTTCTATGTAATTTAATTATTCACTTCAATACAGAATAGTATTATTAAAGAATAAGGATGGTGATTATTAATATGTTCTGCCCCAGGGTGAGAGTAGGGTGCTTAATTAATGAACCACCCTCTCTCTTACTTTATGAATGGCTCAGTGATGTTGCAGCACAGCAGGTTGTTAGGTGTTCTCTCCTGCTAATGGGTTATCCACATCATTTTCTCAACTAGAGTAGAAAAGGAGTTACTATCTATAACCCAGAAATGATATTGGCAGAGAAACTGAATAATCACTGAAACAGCTTGAAATGGTGTTCATTCTGGAGGAATGACAAAATGCAAAGGGGAAATATGGTTTTTCAGGGCTTGATGCAAGCCTGAGTCCAGTTCGGGTTTTCCTTAAGATGGCCTACTTCTTCCCCTCAGATGTTTCTTATCTTTGAGAGTTTCTAAAAGATAAACTTCCAAGAACCTGTTGTAAGAAAATGTCTCTAACGTCTAGCATCTTGTTATAGTTTGGTCTACTTCTTCCCCTCCATGTTTCTTATTTTTGAGAGTTTCTAAAATATAAACTTCCCTGAACTTGTTATAAGAAAATATGTTTAATAAATGGCATCTTGTTATACTTTGCCTTCTTTAAAAACCTTGGGATCTCTTTAAACCTAAAACAGGAAGTGAAATTTGAAGGGCTAACATGAATTTTACTATACAACACAGTCTGGGCCAATAATTAATATTAATTATCATAATTAGTCATAATCTTTTTTACTTTACATGTGTTATTTTATACCTTCTTATTTACATAAAATTCATAGGAAACAGGACAAAACTCAATAGGAAGAGATTGGATTCTGAAACACACACTCATATATATTCACACACGTCAAAACATGTACATTACAGAATACTTAATAAATTTACACTTTTGAATTAAATAAGAATGGATTAAAAATATTTAAAGAATACTTCAAGTGTTTCAGAAAAGACTAAGAATGCTTCACTATGTTTGTAATTTGGCCCATAGTGCAATAAATGTTTCCCTATTATATCTGAACATATAGAGGCCAAACGCCCAACTTTAGCATCATCAGCTCCTGCTCTACCAAGATCAATTAGACAACGAACATATGTCTTTAGAAGTATGAAAACCATGAGTAAGCTACCTAAAATTTTACTTAGCAATTGCTCGTTGGAGAAGGGACAATGCTAGATACCAGATGAATAATTATGATGAAGAATATGAATATATGTAATAATTTATATAAATATAGGTATACATATGTAAGAAGTCCTGCTTTAAAAGAGATTCTATTTTGTCAAGGAATAAATATTTAGCTAAATACTAGTAATTTAAATGAGATAAAAAAGAAACTCTAAAAACTCTTACTTAACATAAAGAATCCATCAAAATCATGGGCTTATTGTACTTTAATGCATGAAAGGAAAAATGGAAAATTCAAGAAGCTTGTTTTCTTGGTTGCTTAAAAAACTCACATATATTTATAAATTTTATATTATTTAGCAACAAATTAATAGGCAAGGGAAGCAATTAGACATTTAAAGTTTCAGAAGTTAAAAGTTAAAATTTTTAGGACATAGCAATAATTTCCAGAGTCTAGGTATTGTCAATAACTTTTTTGTAACAGTTGCAAGGACAAGTTTTAAAGTAGCAGAAATCAGAAAAGAATGGTTATAGTTACACAAGTCTCCAGAGTTAAGATCTAGACTGTTGTGAATGTCTCAAGTTCAAAATTTTTCTTTACAAAAAAAAAAAAAAATCTGAATATCTGTTTTTGCAGAAGTGAAAACATCTTTTTTTCTTTCTTTTTTTTTTTTTTTTTTGAGATTCTTTTTCCTGGCAGAGGTTAATGGCAAAGTCCACCTCTCAAGGCTAAGCACTACAGTCTCATTTGTTAGCACCAAGAGATAAGACTTGGTAAACTCAAAGCATATAAAATGGAAATAGAAAAAAGCAATGTTGAAATACTGCTGGGTAAAGCAGAAATATGCTAGGTGGTTGCACTGGTAACTCCCAATAAAAGCACGCCTCTAGGTATCCATACACTTCTATAGTCCTCTTAAGCTGACTCTGGGCTTGGCTATATGAAATGCATGGGCTAATGCGATACGGATGTGAGCAGAGGCTTGATAAGTGCAGTCCTGAATGGCAGAACCAGGAGGATTGACTGTACTTGGTTAACAAGAGAGAACTAGTGAAGGTTTTTCAGCAAGGGACTGACAGGATCAATGTAGTGCTTCAAGACTATGAACGTGATGATGGTATTAAAATAAAGTCACATGGGATGGGGTATTTGGAGATCCTGGTAGAGTGAACATTTGTGAGATTATTATTCTTTAAGTGGGTCTCTCCATTAGAATAGAAGGGCAGAAAATCAATACTGGAAATAGTCTGTGTGTTAAGAAAGGACTGCAGGGAAGAAAGACTAACACACCACAGTGATGCAGCAGCTCTCTCAGACCACTGTGGGCAGAGGTGGACAGCCTTAGCCAAATCCCTGGAGAATGTTCTCCAAGGTGGAATAAATCTTTTCATTGTCATGAGAAAAAAGAAGACAAGAGGGAAGGCTCATTGTGTTTGTCTTTTGATTTTTATCTTACTTCTGGGCATCCCATGAAAGCACACTCCAACTTATTTCCTTGAATTCTAAATTTCTAACTATTCCAGATGACTGCATTTCAGCATAATAATCTAAATCTTTGCATTCTTCTAATTTTCAGCATTCATATGCCAAAGATCTTAAATTGCTTAAAAATTATATATCAGGTAAGGAAATTATAGGTCTATTGTATAGAGAATCATAAGAGTGGAGAAGTAAAATCTTTTTCAGTAACAAAGAAAAATCATGTTGCATTCACAGGGCCATGAAGCCAAGGGTGAGAGTGTCAGGTTTTAGGTAGGAAGGAAGAACAACCCAAAAGAAGCTGGCATTTTATGCTTTTCGTGCATCGTTTGACCAACCTGACCTAGAAGCCTACATAGATTCTCCCAGGAGAGCAAGAGACACACACTATGTATCTGGGAAAGTGGTCATAAAGATTTCAGATAAAGTCCTAAGAGGGCTAGGCCAACAGTGGGATAAGCCAACCTAGCTCAGCTTAGTGGCATTTTGGAAACCAGTCACACGAAGAGATAAAGGCAAGGTAAGCCTAGGGCCAGGGGACTAATCACTATAGATGTGGCTTAGAATGGAGTACATACTGCTCCTACTTAGTATTCATTGTTAAGGCAACAGAAACTCATACACAGAAAGAGGTGCAAGGAAGAACCCCTATTAGTAAAAGCATGTTTCTGAGAACCCAAATAAGGGACTGTCCTAAATGAACTTGGAATTGCATTCAAGTCACTCCCCATCACAGGACTGCAACTGCCTGTTTCAGAAGCAAAATAAGTAAGAATTCACCAAGGAGTGGGCCAGAAATGTCTAATGGATAGCAAAGAATCAGCTTTCAAGGTGTGTTTGTGTGGAAAGTAGGTGGATACTCCTCTTGAATAATTTATGAGGAATGAGAAGAGCCCTAATGAGTAAATATCAACATTTTGGTTATTCAGAGTTTGTGCAACAATTCACACTGGGTACCTTGATTGAGGCTGGTACTGATTCAAGAGCTCTGGGCGAAAGGAGGCACAGCTGTCAATCAGTGGCATTCCTCAAAATCAAGTAAACAGCATCAAGATGAAGACGCAGTGAACTATTGGGTTTAGGGGCCGATCAGTTGATCCCGTCACTCCCTAGTCCCCCTACAACATCCTCTTCTAGCAATTCCGAGGACCAATTTATTCCAACCATCTGCTTTTTTTCTGCTTCTGCTCCCAAGTTGCAAATGCTGCTGGAGAAAATCGGATACCTCTGCCAGCTGGCACCAGGACAACCTCAGCTGGGCTCTCCATGCTACTCAGCAGTCTTTTCACGTGTCCTAACTACTTTCCATTAACAGTGCCCAGAGCAGCTGTTCCAAACTCTACACTCTTCACAAGCTTCCTGGAGCTCTCCTCCCTTTGCATTCTCAGCTACTGGCCTTGCTCTGACATCACCGAGAAAATAAAGGGCATCAACTCTGTACCCCTACTCCCTAGTGTAGCACCTGAGACATAGTATGTTGCAATGGATCAATGAATGAATAAATTAATTCACTCGTGAATGTAACTGGTAAGTACCAGTTTCTCTTTCTCTCTTACCTGGTATCAGATCTATCCTTGCTTCCTGTACACATACCTGGGAGGGAGGGAGAATTCTCTGCCTTTCCAAGGCCAGTGCTTCCACCTAAGCTCTTGATTCTATTAATATCTGCTCCCCTCTCCTCTGGGATCATTTATATACTCTTGCTTCTGTACCTCTCTTTCCATCTTCTACATTTTAGCCCACAAACATGCTTAAGTCTCTTTCTCTGTCTCCTACAACTAGTATGTCCTGAGCAACTTTTATGTGCTAGGCACTATTTCTAGCACTACAGAGATATTAGTGGGGAAAAAACATATAGAACATCTGCCCTTTAATGGAGATGGGTGGATGCAGATAATAAGGTAATGAGGGACACAAATAAATGAATTTAAAATCTAGATGTTTATAAATTTCTTAGAAAAAATACAAACAGGGAATGGGGGCAGAGTCTACTAGGGAGGGAGAGGGAGTAGGGATGCTACTTTAAATAAAGCAGCTAGATATAGGTGACATTCAAGCCATGATATGAAGGAGGTAAAGAAGCCAAGTGAAGACTCTGCATTCAAAGCAGAGGAAACAGCCATGTGAACGTCCTGTGTCAGGGCAGAGTGTCCTTAGCACAAATCAAGAAGCAAAGGAGACCGTGTGGCTGGAGCTGAGTGCGAGGTGGAACTTTAGTAGGATACAGGTCAGGGGACCAGATCTTGAGGGCCTTGTGAAGCATTGTGACTAAGGACTTTGGCTTTTGCTCTGGGGAAAATGGGAAGCTGGTGGGAAGGTTTTGAGTAGAGGAGTGGCATGGTCCAGTATATTTAAGAGGATCCCTCCGGCTTCTGCGTTATGAATTGAGTAGAGTGGGGTGAAGGAAGAAGCGGGAACCCTGGTTAGGAAGTGATTGCAATCATCTTAGAGAGAAGTACCATGCACTATTGCATCCTCATTCGCCACCACATTTGTCAAAAGGACTGTTTCACTCATCGCCTCCATACTTTCTGTCCTCATCTAGTCCCATCTGGTTCATGCCCCCAGTGCTCTTCTGAAAATACTCTTGGCTGAGATCACAAATGACCTAAGTACCAAATGTCAAACCCGGGGGCTTCTCTTCAGTATCTGAGGCTCCTTTATGAAACCTCAGGGCCAAAGGAAGCCCAACTGTGTCTTGACCTATAAAAAGTAACACCACGTAAGAAGATCCCACCTGGCAGGTTTAGTGAAATCATGACAGCCACAGATGCTTGAATTTCCCTTTCGAATTTCCTTCAAGCAGGGTTTGCAAACTGAAATCTGACAAAGGCTGACAGGTAATGGGAGTGAGTGAAGGTGGATGGAAATGGGATGACCCCTGTAAGGTGGTAAATGCTTCTCACTTATACATGATAAGTACCAGGTGAAAAAGTGGCTCAGGGTAGCCAGGCTTTGGAATGTTTCAAAAGAATCCTGAAATCTGAAGTTTTATGTGAAGCTTCTCCATTTGTAAAAGTTGATAACTAAAATTTTTTAAAATAATACCTATAGACCAAACAGAACCTGTCTGTGAGTCATATAAAACTGCAGACCACCAGTTTTCAAATCCTCACAGAGGAATTGCTAAGTGCAGTGGTGAAGCCTCCAGGCTTTGGTCTGGTGCTCTGTAAATGCTGTGGGTGTGCTGATGGTAAGTGTTACTCATCATTTCCCCCAATTCTCAGCCTTACATTCCTGCAGGCAACTCTAGGTTTTGACATTATATTGCTGACATTTTCTTTTTGAGTTCCTGTTGCCTGTCCCACAAACTTGCATCTTCAATCACATACTGACCTTTTGGCCTGTCACTCCCTGGCTGTGAATCTACCACACTTTTCTTCTGTTCACCCCACCTCTCACCAGACATACCAGATTCCTTCCTGGTTCTCTCTGCAGGAACTCACTCCCTCAGCCACTGTTTAGGTCATTTCTAGTTTCCTGGAGCAGATAGGTCCAGATTCAAATCCCTGGTGACTTGCTTAATAGACATTCTAAGCTTAAGGATGTCATACATCTTCCTCATGCCTCAATTTTCTAGATCATAAATTGGATTTTTCCTCCACCCGCTTTTCCCTCCCCGCTACCCCCACATACCACTCTTTTCCAAACTCTTTTGATGAAACTTCTTCTTTATACACCTTAAATATTGGTGTTGCCCCCAGAGTTCTGCCTTTATGTTCTCATCTGAGCCTATGCATCAAGGGTGGTTCTTTTACTTTTTTGACTTCAAATAATGTCTCTATTCCAAGGTCTTACAACAAAGCTAGTCTTAGCCTCTTTGTTAAGCTTCAAACTCCTTTTTCTAATGATCTCTTGACCACCTGGGTGCCCCTGTTTTACCTCAAATTCAACATAGATAAAACTAAGCCTATTATTTTCTTCTTAATCTTCCATCTTATTTATACCACTCCCCTTTTTTCTCTGCAGTATTGCTCACAGTAGTAACCCTCGCTGCTTAAACAGATAAACCACAAATCTTAATGGCTTAGCACAATAAAGCCTGACTGCTTGCTCCCACTCCACTGGATATCACAGTCCATTGCAGTCCCACAGGGGTTGGGGAGGTTCCACTCTATACACATTTTAGGGTCAAGCTCCTTCCATCCTGTGATGTGGCCATTGTCAACACCTTACCCGGAACTTTAGTGCAGATGGGGAAGAGAGAATGAATAGGGCCAGAAGTAGTATGTGTATAACTTCTGCCCACATTCTATTGAGCAAAACTCAGATACATAATCCCAACTAATTGCAAAAGTTTGGGAAATCAAGTTTAGCTCTATGTTCAGAAAGAAATGAAGAAATAAGAATATTGGACACTACTAGGATTCTCAGCCATGCTACTGAGTCTTCCAAAATAGAAACCTGAGGATAACCTCAGCTTTAGGTTTGGGTCTTAGTAGTTCTACCTCAGAAAAGTTCAGCATATTCTCTTTGCAATCCCTGTCCTTGTCACTTCTCACTGGCACTTTTGACACAGCCTCCCTCTCTTCACTGGATTACTACTGCTTGCATCCAGGAGAAAGTCCAAGTTTGCCCAAGCCAGCTCTGGCCTTTTCAGTTCTCTCCTTCAATCCCTCCTGCAACTCACTGTATGCTATGCACCAAACTTCCTTCTTTCTTCAAACAATTTGCTTCCGAGCTCCGTGTGTATGCCGGGGTATTCTGTGTTCTAGAATGCCTAGTCCTGCCTTGGTCACTTCAAAAACCTTCTTTGAGCATCAAGATCCACCTCAAATGTTACTTTTTTTAAGAAGCTTTACCAAATCCCTTAGGATTAATGTCCATAGAAGTTCATATAGCACTATAACATTTTGGCACATTTAGTTATAGATAATTTTATATGTCTATATCTCCCATAAGACTGGGAATTTCTCGAAAGGAAAGACCATGTTTTTTTTTTTTTTTTTTTGTACTTTAAGTTCTAGGGTACATGTGCACAACGTGCAGGTTTATTACATATGTATACATGTGCCGTGTTGGTGTGCTGCACCCATTAACTCGTTATTTACATTAGGTGTATCTCTGAATGCTATCCTTCCCCCGTCCCCCCACCCCATGACAAGCCCCGGTGTGTGATGTTCCCCTTCCTGTGTCCAAGTGTTCTCATTGTTCAATTCCAACCTCTAAGTGAGAACATGTGGTGTTTGGTTTTTTGTCCTTGCAATAGTTTGCTGAGAATGATGGTTTCCAGCTTCATCCATGTCCCTGCAAAGGACATGAACTCATCCCTTTTTATGGCTGCATAGTATTCCAAAGACCATGTTTTATATACAGTTCTACTGACCAGATTTGTAATCCCTGAGTCCTGTTCAAAGCTTGTACATTGTGGGTGCTCATTTGATGCTTGATGAATACATGTATCACTATAATGGAAATTATAACACTATATTTTTATTTTTGGAAAAAAACTTAGCCCATCATTTTTCTGTACTTCAGAGTTTTATTATTTGTCCTATAGGAGTTTTTAGCTCTAAATATCATTGGATTTAGGAGGAAACATTATCAAAAGCAGCACTCTTCATAAGCCAAGTTAGCAGATTTTTCCCTGAAGATTATATAGAATCTTACAATAAATCCTTAGCTACATCTCAACAAGAGGCAGGGTTTTCTAGGATTTTAACCTCTTGGTCTAATCAGTTTTACAAATTGTGAATCTTAAAATCCTTAAAAGCCTCCTAAAACAGAGGAACCATTTTGTTGATTATCTGGGAGCTGGTTGTTTCTTCCACTTCCTCTTATGTAGAGTCATGCCCATGCCCAATAAAAAAGGGAACAAAGGCAGGGCAAAGCTGTGAATCTCAACTAATCCAGCGCTGCATGAGTTGAAAGAGCGGATAAAGGATAGAATGTTTTCTGGCACTGCCTAGTAATTTCAGACTTCCTTGCTTTTCTTGTCCTACTTATCATGAAGCATTAGGAATGAGCCCATCATTGAATGAGATATGCCAAGAACACTATTTAGCTTACTAGCTTCTCTACCTCTCATACCCAAATGGAGTGTGAAGGTAGTGAATTAAAATTATTTATGCCATAGCCTCATCTATCATGCCTATGTAAATGACTCTCACATATATGTCTTAAGTTTAGACTCCTCTTCCAAGTGCACTGTATCTGACTGACTCTTGCCATTTCCACTCAGATGACCCACAAGAATCTCTAATTCAGCGTGTCAAAAACTGAATCACCTTCACTTCTAAGCCTACTGCAACTTCTCTCTTTCCTTGCTCAATTAATAATAGCGTCATTCTCCCAGTGGGACAGGATTAAAAACACAAAGTCATCTTTGACAGCTTATATATCCCATCAACAATCACTTAGTAAGCCATGTTCATTCTGTCTCTGCTAACTCACTTACAGTAAGATTCATGTTACTCTTTTTAGAGAAACCTCTTCAACTACAGGCAGCCCAGAGCTGAACACTCATAATGTCAGCCTCAAAAAGGAGAGTCCAGTCTAGTGCCAACAAGACAGAATCACAGCAACAAACTGACCCCATCCAAGTTCTCACTCTGGCTTTTCACCCCTGACTGTCTTAACTGTCAGCTCTAAGTATCTGTAACAACTCCAAAAAAGGAACTTGTAGACTTGTCAAGAATGAACTCATTATAGATGGTTGGATATATATATATATGGATATATATATACATATACATATATCATATATATGTATATGTATATATATATGATTTATATATATGATTTATATATATATGATTTTATATATATATATGATTTTTTTTCAGGCAGTGGCTCACTCTGTTGCCCAGGCAGGAGTGCAGTGGCACAGTCATGGCTCACTATAACTTCAAACTCTTGGGCTCAAGGGATCCTCCTGTCACAGTCTTCCAAGTAGCTAGGACTACAGGCACTCACAACACTCAGCTTACTTTTTAAAATTTCGTTGTAGAGATGGGGTCTTATCATGTTGCCCAGGCTGGTCTTCAACTCCTGGATTCAGGATATCCTCCCATCTTGGCCTCCCAAACTGCTAGGATTACAGACATGAACCACTCTGCCCAGCCTTTACAATATAAGATTTTAAAGGGGTATTTAGAGGAGCCAGAACTGAATCACTGGTAGATGGTCTTTGTGTACCAGGCTGTCCAGCTTCCTAATTGTACAATGTGTTTGGGAGAATTGAAGGGTTATAAAACATTTGGGAAACACTAGAAAAGGTACTTAGCCACACTTCTTGAGATATATAGTGCCAGCAAGCAATGTGGACAAAAACTTGAGCCTAACCCACAGTTAGGGTCAAATATCTAAAGAGGCTCACCTGGGAGCACTTTGCACAGAGGAAGGGAGATGCTGTGGAAAAATGGAAAGGACTGTGACAGTTGGGCCGAAAAGCTTCGGGCACAGGGACCCCATCTTCATGATGGTCATGAACATCAGAAAGGTATTTCCTACTGGTCTAAAACTGAGAAGCATTGGAGGGCAGAGGAATAAAAGAGGTTAGCAGTGTCGTAGGCATGCTATTGGCAGCAAATTGTGGGCAGCACAGCAACAGCAGTCAAATAGCAAGGCCTGTATTGGTAAGGCCTGTAGACTCCAAAAAAATGAGACTGCAGAA
The DNA here is from genome assembly GCF_028885625.2 of Pongo pygmaeus. Taxonomy (NCBI): domain Eukaryota; kingdom Metazoa; phylum Chordata; class Mammalia; order Primates; family Hominidae; genus Pongo; species Pongo pygmaeus. Next base: position 64,086,813 of record NC_072377.2, read on the forward strand.
GTGGAAGTATGAGCTCCAATTAAATGAGACATCCCCTCTCCTGGAGGGAGAATGAATTTTTAGAGTGAATAATTTTTACAAAGCTTCCAAATTTGGTTTTCTGAAAATCAAAGCATTGTGCCTCACAATGCTGAAAGATAATAGGAGTGGCCCGGGGCTTAACAGTTTATGTATTTAAGTATAACAAATTATTAAAAGCACTCCTTGGTTACCAAGATCTCTTCTGGTTCTCCTTTCTAAGGAAAAATATTGGTCTGGTCTGGATCCTTCTTTCTAACTTACATGCAGTCTTTGTCCCCAAATCATCTAAGTCTAGGTATCTTGTTTCTTACTCCAGGGACCTTAGTACCTAAGTTTTGTCGTTTGCTTATGAACTGGCTCCAGGTATTACCTTTATGAACTGGGTGCTTCCAATGCATTCAGCAAAATTCAGACTGTGGCTGTGTGATGCTGCCACTCTGTCTCCCTAGACAGGATGAGCCTATGTCTGTTTCATGACCCTTTGTGGCCAACTTGTTGCTGGTATAATCAGTGTTCTGGAAATATCCTGAGATCTTAGGTGGAGGTTTTCAAACCCTCCTTTGAAGGAAATATGGCTTCTTCCTTAATGATGGGGCTAATAAAAAATATTAAATATATCATAGTAGTCACAATTTCTTTCTCCATTGTAAAGAAATTGTGACTACTATGATATATTTAATATTTTATTATTAATTACCTATCTTGTAGTCTGTAACTATGTACCAGCTATAATTTCATTCAGATCCTCTTCATTTCTCTCTAGGATTCCATTTGTGTTTTGTTTTTCCTGAATTAGACTCTAGCCCTATCTCTGAATAGTAACTAGAACCGCATCATTTCTCAGGGCAAGAAGAAACCCCTCTAAAAATGAGTGAATGAATGAATGAATGAATGAATGAATGGGAAATCAGTCAAATAAAAAAAATGTTAAGACCTCCAGCAAAAATACTCATAGATGCTCATCAGTGTCCCACCTGACTCCACACAGTATGGCCCTCTAGGATTTCATGTTTGCATATAACCTTTTGGGTGAGAGAATGATCCGCTGCTAGGTAGATATGATTGGTTAAAATTAATACTTGTATATGTCTTTCCCTACTATTACTTTAGTTTCTTTTATTAAAACTTGTAAAAGTCTTCTAATTTGGCTTCTGTATTTCTAAGCATTTCGTTTCTTAACCAGGGTTCTTCATCTGAATATGATTTAAGTAACTATTTTCTTAGTTCTCCTAAGCGTGGTTCCTAACTACAGTAGCACCATTCTAGATGCACAGGGAAAAAGCTAATTTATTATGTAAAATACATACTTTGAAAGCATTAAGGCTTAATTCTTAGTTGAAAAAAAATTTAGGGTTGGGATGGAAACTCTGTGTTAATCTTCTTAAATTACTCTTTTGTTCATGTTTCATGTCATCAGCCTGCTCAGAATCTACCAGTGGCTCCCTGGTACCTATACAATTAGGTTTAAACACTTAGCACGTAGAGCTCCCTATAATCTGGACTCAATCTACACCGTATCTCTTCTCTCTCTTTATCTGGGCCACTGGGCTTCACTCTAGTTCTCCAGCCCACCCTGGACCAAACCAGAATGTACTCTTCCAACTTCCTCCTCCCTCTCCACTACCCCAGTCCCTGACTTTCATCTCTGTATGTCTCATTTTACTCATTTTTCAAGGTCAAGCTTACATTTTATATTCTACATAAATTTTTTTTGATTCTCCCTTCTACCGAATCTCTACCACATTTTACTTTTTAAAACTTTTTGTAATACTTTTCACTATCTTCTGAGTGCACATCATTTTTTTTCTACCCTATTTTCTTTCTTTCTTTTTTTTATTATTATTATACTTTAAGTTTTAGGGTACATGTGCACAATGTGCAGGTTAATTACATCTGTATACATGAGCCATGCTGGTGTGCTGTACCCATCAACTCGTCATTTAGCATTCAGCATTAGGTATATCTCCTAAAGCTATCCCTCCCCCCTCCCCCCACCCCACAACAGTCCCCAGAGTGTGATGTTCCCCTTCCTGTGTCCATGTGTTCTCATTGTTCAATTCCCACCTATGAGTGAGAATATGCGGTGTTTGGTTTTTTGTTCTTGCGATAGTTTACTGAGAATGATGATTTCCAATTTCATCCATGTCCCTACAAAGGACATGAACTCATCATTTTTTATGGCTGCATAGTATTCCATGGTGTATATGTGCCACATTTTCTTAATCCAGTCTATCATTGTTGGACATTTGGGTTGGTTCCAAGTCTTTGCTATTGTGAATGGTGCCACAATACACATACGTGTGCATGTGTCTTTATAGCAGCATGATTTATAGTCCTTTGGGTATATACCCAGTAATGGGATGGCTGGGTCAAATGGAATTTCTAGTTCTAGATCCCTGAGGAATCGCCACACTGACTTCCACAAGGGTTGAACTAGTTTACAGTCCCACCAACAGTGTAAAAGTGTTCCTATTTCTCCACATCCTCTCCAGCACCTGTTGTTTCCTGACTTTTTAATGATTGCCATTCTAACTGGTGTGAGATGGTATCTCATTGTGGTTTTGATTTGCATTTCTCTGATGGCCAGTGATGGTGAGCATTTTTTCATGTGTTTTTTGGCTGCATGAATGTCTTCTTTTGAGAAGTGTCTGTTCATGTCCTTCACCTGCTTTTTGATGGGGCTGTTTGTTTTTTTCTTGTAAATTTGTTTGAGTTCATTGTAGATTCTGGATATTAGCCCTTTGTCAGATGAGTAGGTTGCAAAAATTTTCTCCCATTTTGTAGGTTGCCTGTTCACTCTGATGGTAGTTTCTTTTGCTGTGCAGAAGCTCTTGAGTTTAATTAGATCCCATTTGTCAATTTTGGCTTTTGTTGCCATTGCTTTTGGTGTTTTAGACATGAAGTCCTTGCCTATGCCTATGTCCTGAATGGTAATGCCTAGGTTTTCTTCTAGGGTTTTTATGGTTTTAGGTCTAACGTTTAAGTCTTTAATCCATCTTGAATTGATTTTTGTATAAGGTGTAAGGAAGGGATCCAGTTTCAGCTTTCTCCATATGGCTAGCCAGTTTTCCCAGCACCATTTATTAAATAGGGAATCCTTTCCCCATTGCTCGTTTTTGTCGGGTTTGTCAAAGATCAGATAGTTATAGATATGCGGCGTTCTTTCTGAGGCCTCTGTTCTGTTCCATTGATCTATATCTCTGTTTTGGTACCAGTACCATGCTGTTATGGTTACTGTAGCCTTGTAGTATAGTTTGAAGTCAGGTAGCGTGATGCCTCCAGCTTTGTTCTTTTGGCTTAGGATTGACTTGGCGATGTGGGCTCTTTTTTGGTTCCATATGAACTTTAAAGTAGTTTTTTCCAATTCTGTGAAGAAAGTCATTGGCAGCTTGATGAGGATGGCATTGAATCTATAAATTACCTTGGGCAGTATGGCCATTTTCATGATATTGATTCTTCCTACCCATGAGCATGGAATGTTCTTCCATTTGTTTGTATCCTCTTTTATGTCATTGAGCAGTGGTTTGTAGTTTTGCTTGAAGAGGTCCTTCACATCCCTTGTAAGTTGGATTCCTAGGTGTTTTATTCTCTTTGAAGCAATTGTGAATGGGAGTTCACTCATGATTTGACTCTCTGTTTGTCTGTTATTGGTGTATAAGAATGCTTGTGATTTTTGTACATTGATTTTGTGTCCTGAGACTTTGCTGAAGTTGCTTATCAGCTTAAGGAGATTTTGGGCTGAGACAATGGGGTTTTCTAGATATACAATCATGTCGTCTGCAAACAGGGACAATTTGACTTCCTCTTTTCCTAATTGAATACCCCTTATTTCCTTCTCCTACCTAATTGCCCTGGCCAGAACTTCCAACACTATGTTGAATAGGAGTGGTGAGAGAGGGCATCCCTGTCTTGTGCCAGTTTTCAAAGGGAATGCTTCCAGTTTTTGCCCATTCAGTATGATATAGGGTGTGGGTTTGTCATAGATAGCTCTTATTATTTTGAGATACGTCCCATCAATACCTAATTTATTGAGAGTTTTTAGCATGAAGGGTTGTTGAATTTTGTCAAAGGCCTTTTCTGCATCTATTGAGATAATCATGTGGTTTTTGTCTTTGGTTCTGTTTATATGGTGGATTACATTTATTGATTTGCATATATTGAACCAGCCTTGCATCCCAGGGAGGAAGCCCACTTGATCATGGTGGATAAGCTTTTTGACGTGCTGCTGGATTCTGTTTGCCAGTATTTTATTGAGGATTTTTGCATCAATGTTCCTCAAGGATATTGGTCTAAAATTCTCTTTTTTGGTTGTGTCTCTGCCCGGCTTTGGTATCAGGATGATGCTGGCCTCATAAAATGAGTTAGGGAGGATTCCCTCTTTTTCTATTGATTGGAATAGTTTCAGAAGGAATGGTACCACTTCCTCCTTGTACCTCTGGTAGAATTCGGCCGTGAATCCATCTGGTCCTGGACTCTTTTTGGTTGGTAAGCTATTGATTATTGCCACAATTTCAGAGCTTGTTATTGTTCTATTCAGAGAGTCAACTTCTTCCTGGTTTAGTCTTGGGAGGTTGTATGTGTCAAGGAATTTATCCATTTCTTCTAGATTTTCTAGTTTATTTGCATAGAGGTGTTTATAGTATTCTCTGATGGTAGTTTGTATTTCTGTGGGATCGGTGGTGATATCCCCTTTATCATTTTTTATTGCGTCTATTTGATTCTTCTCTCTTTTCTTCTTTATTTGTCTTGCTAGCGGTCTATCAATTTTGTTGATCCTTTCAAAAAACCAGCTCCTGGATTCATTAATTTTTTGAAGGGTTTTTTGTGTCTCTATTTCCTTCAGTTCTGCTCTGATTTTAGTTATTTCTTGCCTTCTGCTAGCTTTTGAATGTGTTTGCTCTTGCTTTTCTAGTTCTTTTAATTGTGATGTTAGGGTGTCAATTTTGGATCTTTCCTGCTTTCTCTTGTGGGCATTTAGTGCTATAAATTTCCCTCTACACACTGCTTTGAATGCACATCTTATCAACTGCTCCAGCCTGAAAGCTTCCTGAGTAAAACTGTGTTTTAGGTATATTTGCATCCTCTTTTACCCCTTATCCCCATGACTAAAAGGTGTAAGGTCAATAAAGCTTTGGAGAGAGAAAGAATGAATGAATGAATGAATGAATGAATGAATGGGAAGTGGAATACATTGGCACTTGTCTACTGGTATACCACAGGTTCAGACTTCAACAGGTTAAACAGGGGAGGCTTGGAAGAGCAAGCATCCTTGACATAAGTGAGCCTTCTCTCTCTACATGCTTGTGTGTTACATGATATGGTATGATGCCTTAAACTCCCATCAAAAATCTACATGCCCCCCCACTTCCTCTAAGAGCCTTAAACCAAATCTTTTCTCTTAGGTTGTCCTCCAGAACTTCTCACCACATGCTTTAACACCTTGTACACAGTATTTAAGTAGCATCTCCAAATGCGAATACCCATTATGCCCACCATTATATATATAATTACTTATCTTTGACAGTAAATGTTAAATATTTATTCCTATACTTAAACATAATGCACAGGATTCCTTTTTAGTGACTGCTAATGAGTTACTTTTTTCTAAATCAGCCGAAACATGAAAATTAAGCATTTTTTTCTGCTCAGAAATCATTTCAATGATAATAGTGTTAAAACTTTGCATTTCTAAAGTACATTGTATTTGAGAATTCTATAGGATTGTTGGAACTTAAGTCATGCAAAGGTATGAGTCAGTCAGCACTTCACTAGGAATATTAGCTTTACACCCAGAAAGCACTTAACAGCCTTTGCCACCTGAAAAAAAGATAGGATAAGAATACTTTTTCAAGAGCCAGGATCTAGGACCACATTTACCTTTCAAATTTAAAATATGAAGGCTTTTCATTTTTACAGCCTTTGATTGTACTATGTCCCATAATGTTATTTTTTTAATTGCTTCTGTTCTTTCCTGGTAGGAGACTACCATGTAACCCCTTTTGATGTCCAAGAGATGTGGAATGCAGATCTGTAACACTGCATTTTCATAACTCCTCCTTTTTGCTTCATATATATTTTTGTCATTAATATAGTACTGGCAGGTCTGAAAGTGTTTTCCTAACCTTATTCCATCCTCCCTTTGCTAGGAGTTAATTTAGTGAGAGCTCAACACACATAAATATACGTTTATAAAGCACAAATGCTCCCCAATCATAAAGAAAATGCCCTATGAGATACTGATCAAGGGACTTTTTTTAGATTAAAGGCTAAAAGATATCTTTACATCAAGCTCAGCTGAGTAAAACGTTTATTTTCTTATTCATATATGGTGAGAAAATTTAAATTGACATTTCAATCTTTCAAAATAATGAATATCTGAAGTGCAGGAATAAAGACAACATGTGTGTATCATTTAGAACAGAAAGCTTTTCCTCTGTACCTGGTAAACCAAAAATAGATTTGTATTTTCTTCCAAAGAATTATAATCTTTTATTAGGATATATTCTAGGTAAGTAATTTGTGTTTCTGCTGAAGGGGACATGACACAGAAAACCATTATTTGTATTTTAAGTAGTTGTCTCACAAAGTACTGAGGGAGCAAAGACCAAGTATTTTCCATATAGTACTTGCTCTGGATCAAATACTTTTAAAGTAAATGCACTAATAAGCTTGGATCCATGAAGGTGCTTATCCTACAGGCAGTTTTGGGCACGTGGCCAGTCGTGACCTGAGAATGCACTGAGGTATTAAACATCAAACATTCTCCCTTCTTCTTTGCTTCCCCTTTATCCACTAACAACATTGCTTTTAAGATTTCCTGAGCAAACCAAGAACCTTGAGAAGTTATTGTTTTTGACTTGAATGTTGGTTGACTTAAATCGTTTCATGCTAAACAAGCATTTTCATGCCCCTATAACCATATAAAATTCTGTTGGGAGACCCAGAAGTTGAAAGGGTAACTATATTCTGTTGTGAGCCAGGAGTCTGTGGGTGAGCATATGGGAAGGCACTTTTATTAGCAGCCCTGGAATATTGTGCCTGGTTCTCATCCCGAGATAAGGGATGAAGGATGCATAGAATCCAGAGTGATATTCTTGATTGGTTGAAGGCCCACCTTCCCCTCTCCTGTTTGAAAACATAGCTTAAAAATAAATGGGTCAGAAAGCCTCACCCAACAAAAAGTGAGGAATATAATATATAGTCCTCCACATTTTCATTTTGGAGACCCTGGGTGTATTAGTCTGTTCTCATGCTGCTAATACATACCCAAGACTGGGTAATTTATAAAGGAAGGAGGTTTAATTGACTCACAGTTCCACATGGCTGGGAAGGCCTCACAATCATGGCAGAAGACGAATGAGGAGCAAAGTCAGAACTCCCCTTTATAAAACCATCAGATCTTGTGAGACATATTCATTATCACAAGAACAACATGGGAAAGATCCACGCCCATGATTTAATTACCTCCTACTGGGTCCCTCCTATGACACGTGGAAATTATGGAAGCTACAAATCAAGATGAGATTTGGGAACATAGCCAAGCCATATCACTCAGTTTACACGTATTGCTGCTTTTTCATTAAAGAAAAAAATGTGTTACAAGCCAACTAATAACCAGTAAATGATCTTGCTCTTATTACCAAACATGTTTCCTAAGTAGGGAATGCTGGAAGGGAGGGAGGAGTCAAAAAGACTAAAGGGTAAGTGTAAGGAAAGAGAAATCATCTACCTTAGCTCTTCTTCCCACGACCTCATCACCATGCTTGAAAAGAGTCAATGAGCTTTTCAGGATCATTGGCATACTTCCATAGGCTGTGTGAGATGCAGATCTAAGAGCAGACCTCAGTTCTAAAGGAAAGCACGGCATTATCTATCTCATCCACACAGTCAAAGCATTGTCTCCTTATGGCTTATCCATGTGTCTGGTGTGTATCCCACAGGAAAGCAGTGGAGAAGGTAAGGATGCAAAAGCTAAACTCAACATCATGCAGCAGTTGTGGTGGGCTGGATTTTACACCTGGGAACAAGGGTGCCTAACTTGCACAAGACTGAGGGAAATTTCTAAGACACAGCATTTTACAGTTTTAAAACCAGAACATTACTGGGCAAACCCAGACAATTGGTCATTCTGAAAACCTAGGATTTAGGTTCTCTTCACCATTGAAGTCTTCTAGAACCCATACTTTCAAAATTATCTGCACGATGGAAACGTCTATGGCATTTTAAAAGCAACTGATGTTGGTGTCCCACCCCCCATAGAATCTGACTTCATTGGTCTGGGATGCAGCCTGGCCCTTGGGAGTTCTTAAAGCTCCTCAAGATCCCCAGCTAATTGTAATGTGCAGGACAGATTGGCAACCCCTGCACTAAGTGATTTTGCTAAATTATTTAACCTCTGTGAGCCTATTTTTCTTTTGGTAAAAATTTGCCCTACTTCTTTGCATATTACTTCTGTACAAATATTCAAGCTTCTACTATTTGGAATGTTCTGAATCAGTGCATAGGAATCAATCACCTAAGGATCTTGTTCAGTGAAGATGCTGATTCAGTAGGTATGAGAGGAGGCTAGAGAACTCGCATTTCTAACAAGCTCCCAAGTGATGCTGTTGCTGTTGCTCCAGTGTGTAATTGAGTTTGTGGTAGGCAAAATAATGCCTCGCCACAAGGTGTTCACATCCTAATCTCTAGGACCTGTGAATGTGTTATGTTATTTGAAAAGGGGAATTAAGGTTGCAGATGGAACTACAGTTGCTAATCAGCTGACTTCAAAATAGATCAACTGACTTCAAAATAGATTACCCTGGATTATTCAGGTAGATCTAATATGATCACAGGGGTCCATGAAGCCAGGGAAATGATGTAGAATAGTCAGTTTCAGAGTGCTGCAATACGAGGAAGCCAGCCATTGCTGGCTTTGAAGATAGAAGGGAACCCAGAGGTAAGAAATTTGTGAAGCTTCTAGATGCTGGAAATTGCAAAGAAACAGATTTTCTCCTAGAGCCTCCAGAAAGGAACTTGGCCCTGCTGAGGACACATTGATGTTTGCCCAGTGAAGCTTCTGTCAGACTTTTGACCTACAGAACTGTAAGATAATAGACTTGCAACATTTCAAGGTCTTTATTGTTATTTGGAACAGCAGCAATAGGAAAGTAATACAAGTATGATGTTAATCCACGACTCAGGAGAGCAGTAAACACAGTTTCATTGTTCATTAAGCCAGTTTCTGACTCTGAGTCACTCTCCCAGACCTGAACCTCAGCTCTTCCTGGGGTTTTGAAACTCCACCAGCCCTACCTTCAAATTTGGCTATAGTTCTTAAGTCCAGCGTTTAGGGATGCATTGGAGGCAGCTGGCTGGTCCATCACTGGGGGACTTTTCCCCAGTGGCACACTTACAGGTGCAATCTTGGTGGGGGCTGCCTGTGGTGGAACAGGTGACTCCAGACAGAGAGGAGGGGTGCACAGTTCCTTCCCACTCCCTTTCCTCGGCTTCTCCTCCCCGCCCCTTCAGCTCAGCCCAGGAGAATATGGCTTGTCTCAGCTCTTCTCCCGCCCTGGTTCTTCCATGCTCTGTGTATATCTCTATGAATTCTCTAAATTCTCCCAAATGTTTGAGCTTTGGAAAACAAAGTTCAGGAGAATGTGCAGGTTATTTTTATTTTCTTTCGGACCGCACGGCTTGCCTGAGACACTGAGCCCAGCTGGCTCCACCGCAAAGTAGGGGAAAAAGGGAACAGACCCAATCTAGGAAGGAAAGAACATGACTCAGTTTGTCAAAAAAAAAAAAAAAAACTACTTATGTATGAGAAGTGAGCACAATTAAGTTTCTTTTATACGCCCCCTCACCCCCCGCCAGCCCCCACCATAGGAAAGATCCTACTGCGGTACATGTGCCGCATCTGCCCGGCGCGTCCAGAAGTTGAAAGGCATCGGGCTTCCTAAGGATATCCGCGGCCAGTTGAAAGGAGCACAAGAGGCTCCGAGATAAGACGACCAGGGCCAGAAAGTTCAATGCATCATTTCAAGATTCGATGTCTTGGAAACTAGACTCCTTCTCAGATCTTAAAGGTGAAATGAGTGGCCACTACCGGCAGCCCCACAACAGTACACGTTGGGCAACAGGCCTGAGCCCCACACATCTCTGGATGATACACAACTGCCCCATGGGAAGCCCCGGGAGCTCAGAGCTGAAAATACTTTTGTGTGGAGCTGCCGCTAGGCTGGCTTCCTTTCTGAACCTGACCACGGAGTTCCTTACGATTTCCACTGCAAAGAAATACTCTCTATGTAAATTGTAAGCATTTTCTCTGTAGATTTCAGTTGTCGATGACTACCTCATAAGTTATAATAAAATCCAGTTTTATTAAGAGATTGAGACTCATAAGAAGTCTCTTGAGAAGAACATACACAAAAATGTTCAGGGATTAATTTGGGAGTAGAATTGTGGGTAATTTTTTTCTTTATGTTTTTCTGTATTTTCTCATTTTCTAGAAGAATGTGTTTTGTCTATATACTTTGCAAAATAAGTTTTTAATTACCTAAGAAGAATTATGGAGAGTTTACGCTCTTTGGCTTGAATTGGAGAAGGTAACAGTTTGGAGAAGGCTATTTCCCCTACATACAGACCTTAGAGGGATATATCTGCCAGCCACACTGGGCTGGGACTAGAATCACCTTTCGATACCATGAATAATAAGCACAGTAAAAGTAACACTAATGACACCAGATGACGTTTGTGTTCTTTGGTGTGCACGGTCCCATTTGCATCTAAGGACTGTGGAGAGCTCTGTGCCTAGGTCGGCGGGAACGACACCCTCATTCTTCAGGTTCTGATGTTCAAGTCAGTGCTATTAAATTCTCAGTTGTCGTAACTCCTTTTCCTGGGTGCGGAACACTCCCTTCCCTCCACTGCTGTTGGCTAGGGATTCCAAACTAAACAGACATCAAGACTTTTCTTTTTTGCACAAGAATAGGTGCTGTAGATAAAGCCCAAAATACAGAGAAAACCTGACCACAGAAATGCAGGTTGGAGGAACAGAGAGCGAGAGGGCAGGTGCAGTTCTTGCCTGCCTTCTGCCAGGCCCATGTCACCAGTTCACTGTTTATTTCTTCACCAAGCCTGCCATTAGCAGTAGGTCTGAAAGCTTTGAACTTAACTGATGTACATAAAGCAAGCCGTTCATTTAATCTGCACACTTAATTCAGCTCTCTCTGCATGCTGCTTCAGTCTGGCTTCTTTCCATATAAGGAGTTCACCGTATCTTTCTGCAGCACCCCTTCCTCTGTCTTGAAAAACAGCCAAAGATGGCTTTGTGTTTAATGCACGTGCTGTAGGCCAAAAGCCCCAGCTGCACGGCCACCACCTTGTCCCCTACTCCTGCCAGGTAAGTCCTGTGTGGTCCATTTCCATCTCATCCTCAAATGAGAACCTGCTGAATTCTATTATTTTGAGACTTTTTAATGTAAATGAATGGAAAGAAAGTCAGTTTTAATTTTGCAGATTATATCGGATTATATCAGAAACAAATGTGTTTATGTGTGTATAATTTCTTGTTCGTGAAAATGTTGCTGGACCCTGCTTTGGTGCACCTTAAGGCAGATTTGGTGAAAGCTTTAGGCACACTTCTGAGTAAAATACGCATTTCAAATGCACTAATAAAGTGTGTAGAATTGAACAGTGTGTGGGAGAGAAAGGAGGGACATTTTCTCACTTGTGTATAATGGTCTTTTCTAAGTAAATACTGGTAACGTCTATGTATAATCACAGTTTTATTGAAAGGTTAAGTAGGTGGCTCCATTTTGTTGTTATCATAAATAAGCAATATTTGCTACAGAAATCTCACATTTTGGATAATGATATGTAAATATATCATATTCCTTCTTTCCTAAGTGGTTTCCATGGCTTAATGCCTCTCAAGGTTTTGTGAAATATCTGCAAAACCAGATGATACCACTGGGACGAAGGGAAGAGTGAGGAGATTTAAAAATAGAGGCTAGCTTTAGGAGTCTATGCTAAGGAACATGGGCACGTGAATCTGGGAATGGGTGTGCATGAGTGCATGCAGCTAGGGGAAAGAAATAGTCATTAAAAGGCATGAGAGAAGGAAAATGCATTATGAATACAAAATTGGGAAAATGAAATTTAGATGCTAAGCCAGGCCTTGGTGGGGAGAAAAATGGAACCACTCTTATTTGGTTATGCCTTATCACCGCTGTTCTGCTTGGGGTACCAGCTGCCTCATTTAGAGCCCGTTCTTCTCACAACATTAACCAAGGTGAAAATATTATAAAACCCTGACAGTGAATGACAGAAACTTGAGATATAGTGTGTATATCTACTCAGGCATGGCTGTAGACCCCGAACCAGATACCCTTAAGCCTATTATCTGCAGAATAACAGACATTTGCTCCTATCATTATACATGTGAACTGTGTACCTTATTTCAACAGTTATTGTCAATATATTAAACAGCTACAAAATAGCTGGCCCTGTGTTTTCTGTTTTATTGGAAGTATCTCATTTATCTAGAGTCTTCTGAAAGTCAATACTATTCCCATTTTTACAAATAAGAAAAATGTTAGGGCTCAAGGAAGTTAAGTATCTCAGCCAGGGCCACACAGTTAATGAGTGGAGGAGACAGGATTTGAACTCAGATCCATATACCTGGGGAAGTTTATGTTCTTTCCACTTTTAAGCAGCCTCTTTATTTAATTGGAAAATTTCATAGAATTATAAGATAGGAATAAGTGAGAAAAGGAACATACAAATAAAACCATTTTCTTGGGAATATTGGAACCACAGCTTAAGTAAATGATTCTATCCTCAAGTGTTTTGATTTGTTGGCTGAATTTTCCCGTAGTTGAAACATTAGCCAGACACACCAGGGCATTATTTCTCTGTGTTGGTTGCACATTGTACCAACCTGAAGAGCTTTAAAAAATAGTTACGTCTAATCTCCACTCCCAGAGCTTCTGATTAAATTGGTCTGAGATGTGGCCTGGACATTATGGGTTTTAAAAGCTCCCCAGGTGATCCTAATATGTAGCCAAATAAGTATTTTCCCCTTAACGGCCTCTCCTAAAGTCTAGACCCATTAATTCAGCTAACTCTTAGCTATCTCTGCTTTAATATCCCATAGGCATCTCAAACTCAGCATGTCCAAAATAGGGCTTTACATCTTTTCACTTAAACCTGACCCTCATTTTCCTATATGATATTTTTTAATGCCAAACACTATAACTAGACTTATTATTCTAAGTTAGTCATATTTTTATCTGAGCTCTGAAATTAAAATAGGCATGCCTGGCCACTAGATGGCTGCTATATAAATTCGTAAATATTTGCATCTGTGGGATTTCAAAAGAGTAGCAAATTCAAACCCCGATTAGTTTTAGAAATGTTGTAATAGCTCCCTCCTGAATGCCAAAGGAAGACAATGCTCAAATTAAATGCTCTACATCAGAAAGTTAATTTAAATGAACATGTGGGCCTTATTGTCCATAAGAAAGTGAGTGTGGAGCATTTATACCCCCAAGGAATGCCAGGTTCCACAGGGAAACAAGGACCACTAGCCCTGATATGCGTGCTCTACAATAAAAATCAAATCTAATATATTATGTGGGAAAAAAACAAACAAGGACCACTAGAGCCTACTCTCTGCTTCCCCGTTGATGCAAGGGGATTGCACTTTTTCACAGGTTAACACTCTATGTGGCAAAGAATGGTACATGGCCTAAGAGAAGAAAAAATGATGTCTCTATAGTAACTGTGATCATTTCTATTATAATTATTTGATAAAAACCCAACTCAATTTTCCTGAAGGAAAAAAAATCAAGAAGCCAATGGCCCACATAACTGAAGGGTCCAGAGGTGATCTAGCATCAGGCATAAATAAATCCAGAAGGCCCGTGGTGACAACACAGGTCTGTCTCGCTGGATCAGTTTCCCCCTTCCATTCTGCTGTTCCTCCTTTCTCACTCTGTCTGGTCCTGCTCTGCCTCAAATTTGGCTTTATTTTGATTTCAGAATTGATATCAAAGTTATGAGTAATAAGTCTGGCTATATATAATTTTTGACATTTAAAAAAAATATATATGAAGAAGAAGCTTACTCTCAGTCAAGCCCTTTACCCATGGCAGCTTCCACAAATCTCGATTTCTGTCCCCCCAGTTCTTAGTCCACCAAAGTCGTTTTCTTTCTTACAGCAGTCTCACAAAAAGCCTTGTGATTGAGACTTACTGGACCCAGGCCTGAACTAAGTTCAGTAGCCAAGGGGATTTCCTTGACTAGGCCTTTACCATGGGCTTTTCCCAAGAATCAAGAGAGAGTTGGCGTGCTCAAACCAGCTAGGACTCACAATGGGAGAAGGGTGAATACACAGGAGAAATGTGGGCTCCGTTACAACATGAAGAGTTAGATGTTGGGCTGGACAAAGTAAGGAATCCCCAGTGCAAACTCTGCAGGTGCAGAGAGGAAGAGATCTCATCCATCTGGGGATATAAGAGGATTTTCAAGAAGGTATGATTAGGGATGAGTCTTGGAGGATTGGCTAGTTAAAAGGAGATATAAAATAAATTTAATTTTGTTGAAACATAATTCATGTCCTCCAGGACCCCCTCCATTGTTATGAATCTAAGAAGCTACTTAATCTATTTTGTGCTTAAATAAAAATGTTTTGATTTCATAAATAAAGATTTTGTTTATAATAAAAGAGACTATCATTCAGATACTCAGATAAGCAGGTCTCTACCCTCAGGTATAATGATATCTTTTAAAGTGAGAGCCTCCCAAACTTTAGTAATTATTTCCTCACGTGAGCATTCCAGTATTTTCATGAAACTCTAAAAAGTGAGAATTTATGATACTTAGAAGCAGTTTGATGTTGGGAAAATATTTCTTTTTGGCACTGGCCTTCCATGTAACTGTAGGCAAGTCATTTAAGTGGTTTACTTATTTCTAAAATGGAGATGATATTGGACAGTAATAACAATGACTGATAATAAGATTGTTGTAAATGGCAAAGGAAATAATGCAAATGAAATAACAAGTACTATACAAATAAGTGTGAGATGGTGTCATTGTACAGTTTTCAAAGTAATATCTTATATGAGGAAATTAGGTGATAATGAGAATGTTTGTTTCTTTGCATGGCAAGCCATCTCCATTTTATGTTCATTAAATTCACCACCAGAGCTTATTATAATAATTTAGCATTATGGGTAAAATTGTGTTAGTGTTTACTTTGGAAATATATAAACCTGGTGGCTTCTATATCTGGAATACTTCCAGGAATTAAGGAAAAGGTGAAGGGAGCAGCTTCCAGGCACCTAACAATAACAGCCCTATGGCCATGGGGGCAAAACCTTTTCCTCATGTAGTAGTGAGGATTACTCATAGGCTAGCAGAAATGGTCCAAACCAACCATCTGAAGAAGGAACCAAGTGCACAGAAAAAAGCAAGAAATTTTACAAAGGAAAAGGGAAAGTGGAAACAAAAGAGAGGAGAGCAACAGATACAAATGCAAGGGACTATTACAGTGCAGTGGAAATTAGAGCCAGAGGCAGAAGCTGTGAACCACACATGGAAACACTGATTTTGGTGAGGGAGGGAGCAGATGACGGGGAGCGATAGTATACCTACTAGATTTGACTCCAGAGCAGAATGTTTCCCAACAACCCTTCCTATAGATGGCCAAGCTATTTTCATTAATAATTATGATATGGAATGAATAATAATAGCCTGAAACAAACACAGTAAAAATCTCCTTTTACTGAACTTTGTGTGTGTGTGTATGTGTATATATAAAACCTTGTGTATATACACACACACAAAGTTCAATAAAAGATTTATATATATATAATCATTATTATATATGTAATTAATTATTAGTAATTTTAGAATTTACACTAAGAAAAGATTTTTTGAGGGCAGGAGTATTTTATCATTGACATTGTTTTGTTTCTCATGTTTGCTAGCACATGGCAATAATAGAAAAATATTTAGAGTGTTTTATTATTGTTCTAAAATTCTCTATGTCCAATGCACATTCTTACTGCTTGTACCTGAGGGAGAACCCTGTCACCAATGGAGGGGAGTCAGCAGCCCAAACAGAAAAATATTTGGGTCACTCTGCAGAGAAGGGACACACAGCCTTAAACCTCTCAGTGGGCCCTAAGGGCTTTGCTGAACTGTACAGCCTGTGGATACAATACCAAAAGAGAAACTTTCTTCAGAATTCCCTCAGAGGAAAAGCTTCTCTTATGTTTTCTACTTTAAGAATTCCTGGCTGGGCATGGTGGCTCATGCCTGTAATCCCAGCACTTTGGGGGGCCGAGGCAGGCAGATCACAAAGTCAAGAGATCAAGACTGTCCTGGCCAACATGGTGAAACCCCGTCTCTACTAAAAATACAAAAATTAGCTGGGCATGGTGGCACATGCCTGTAGTCCCAGCTACTCAGGAGGCTGATGCAGGAGAATCGCTTGAATCCAGGAGGCGGAAGTTGCCGTGAGCCAAGATCGTGCCACTGCACTCCACCTCAAAAAAAAAAAAAAAAATCCTATTTATAAGTGTTACAGACTTCATTTTGCCATTTTTTTTGCTTTGGCAGAGTACAGAATAAGTAAGTGTACACACACATATACACATGCACACATACATATAGTTTGTAGTCCCAGTGTGGGGAGCTTTTAAAAGTCTGATTTCTGAACCTTATCTCTGGAGAGACTCCCTAAGTCTGGGATGAGGACCAAGAATCTACATTTTAAAAGCATCTGTGTATTTCTGATGGTCATCTTGGTGGAGGAATCATTGGTGACGAATTCGCATTTTTCTAGCTCTATGTTTGTAATATTCCACTTCAGTTAAATTTCTATGGTCCTGATTATACATTTCTATTTTGTGAGTTTATTGTCTATGTTCTTATTTTATCTTGGAGATCACCTTAATATAGAATTGGAATTTAATTGTTAGGAGAATAAAATCCTCTTTCTCCTTTCCTGAAACCATGATTTCTCCCAAGTATAAATGCAGAATGCGAAGCCTCAGGTTTGAGAGGTCATAAATCAGCTGCAAGTTTCTCAGCAGGGTGTATATTAAAATGGAAGGCCTTCTGTTCTTATAGCAGATCACTAAAGAACTTTTATACCAGCAAATGCAGTGAAAATTCACAGTGCTTTTTACACCCTCATATATTACTAGATTCTCCCTTAGAAGTGTGTAAAACTGTTTCCTCTACTTAAATAATGCCCCCCATTTTTTTCTTTTTCTTTTCTTTCCTTTTTTTTTTTTTTTTGTGGTTCTTCAGACAGAATTTACAATTTAAAAGAAAAGAGAGGAAGAAAAGTAGAAAAAAAGCTGGCATGACACAAAACAAAACACAGAAGCTTGTGGGAACCATGATAACTTACTGATTTTTCTGGCTGCAAGATTGTATGAAACAAAAAATAGCAATATGTAACACTTCCAGTTTCCCCCCGAAGCAGGCATGACCAAGCTCGTTGTGGTCCAGATTGTCTAACTGGTTATGCTTTTAAAAAAAAAATCATTCTTCTGTTGTCTGTGTTTTTACTAAACCTCAAATGCCAGTCAGTGTGAATATTCACCAATCTATTCAGTCTCATCATGTAAGAATCACTGTTTTTAATTATTTATTTAAAAAACCATTTATTAAGTGTTAAGTATTATAGACAAAGGACTAAATGATGCTTTAATTCTCGTAACGTCTCTATGAAAGTGTTTTCCCCCCATTTTACAGATAGAGAAAGTGAGGCTCAGAGGAGTTAAGTTACTTTCTCAAATGATTCGGCTAATGTAGTTCTTGTGTTTTGATGTATGGAAGTATCTCCACTGGGAACTTGTTTAAAATGCTGATTCCTCCTAGGGATTCCCCTTCAGTAGGTTCTGTGGAGCCCAGGAATCTGCATTGTTAACAAGCACATGGTGAGCCTGATGCAGGTAGTTCATTTAGAAAAAGATTATTTATATGGTTTGGCTGTGTCCCCGCCCTAATCTCATCTTGAATCATAGTTCCCATAACTCCCATATGTTGTGGGAGACACCCCGGGTGGGAGGTATTTGAACCATGGGGGCGGGTTTTTCCCATGCTATTCTCGGGATAGTGAGTAAGTCTCCTGAGATCTGATGGTTTTGTAAAGGGGAGTTCCCCTACACGTGCTCTCTTCGCCTGTCACCATGTAAGATGTGACTTTGCTCCTCCTTTGCCTTTTGCCTTGATTGTGGGGCCTCCCCAGCCATGTGGAACTGTTAGTCAATTAAACCTCTTTCCTTTATAAATTACCCAGTTTCGGGTATGTCTTTATTAGCAGTATAAGAATGGACTAATATACTTATAGAATACTATGGGTTTCCCACTCTGAAAGACAGCTCAGAGTTCAGGACATGAAGGAAGTCCCCACCCTGTTCCATTTCCATTCTATCACCTGGCATTTGTCCCCTCAGAACTCAGGCCACAGGAAGCCACACTCCAGCCTACCCATCCTGGCCTGCTGTGTAACTTTCAACCAAAAGTTTTCTTAACTATAGTTGTGTAACTTAAAAAGAGGTTACTGAAACTGCATGTTGTACTTCATTCTTGGTGAAGGGCCAAAAGAGTTGTAAAAATTATTGAGAGAGTGGGAGCTGAGAAAAGAGGCTCACGAGAAAAGAAGACAGGTATAGCTTTATCTGTCTCACTGGGCCTCCCAACTCATAGGCCTTCCATTCCCTTCTAATGGTGATTTCCATTAAACAACAGCACACTCACTCACTGGGAGCTGACACAAAGAAATTCTACAGTGGTGGTAGAAAGAAAGATAGGAGGTAGGGCAGAAGTGTGGGCATAAGATATAGAGAAAGAGAAAAAAGCAGGAAAAAAGAAGTGAAAACAAAAGGCAGTGGCTGTGGAGATGGGGGCATCTTGTTAATAGAGTGAACCATAGTTAAGGTTAACAGCACATCGTTCAGACCACCAAAGGTTTGACTGTATTCTCTATAATTCCTAGGACAACTGCAAATTACTAGCTCCAGGAAAATTACTCCTCTCAGATGTGCATCTCCTCCAATCAGGTTCACTGATATCATAGGTTTTCCCAACAGATGACCTTTCCCTGTGATTTTGAGATAAAGTGATTGGAAGGCAAGAAATAAAAATCTAACAGGGTCTAGGGTTCTCCAAAGCCTTTTAGTGTTAGATTTTATGGTGTTTGCTCCAAGTGGTATAAATACCTTTAGGAATCTCCTCACCTATGAAATTAAAAACTTCTTGGACCATCTTTGAAGAAAGTGTTACACAGGTTACAGAAACATGGTATGTAGAAACACTATATGTAGCATTAGAGAAATGCTAAGTTGGGCTTTAACACCCATGGCAGATACATGACACTTGGCATGTCATGTAATTTTTCTGATCTTCAGTTTACCCAGCTATAACATGGTGGTTATAATCCACCACCCAGAGTGGTGGAGAAGACTAAGCGAATAATTATTTAGTACAGAACCTGACAGATAGAAGGTATATCGGGATGTAACAGGGTCCAGGCAGGAAACAGAAGCCATCCCACATGAGTCAAAGAAAGAGAATTGTAAAGAGATTATTTACAAAAGTGTTGGCAGGAATATAAAAATGGGATGTTGAGGCACCTGGAGAGTGTCATGCAGGAAACCATTACTACTCATAGCTGAAGGCAAAGAAGATAGAAAGAATATTTATCTCCGGTGAGTGCAGGAGCTGTGGAGGAGAAGCCTGTAAGAGCGATAGCCTGGAGAAACCCAGCTGCTGCCAGAGAAGCAGGAGCAAGAGACCTTTTCCTCTTCCCAGCGTGTGAGCTGCTGCTGGAGCTTCCCATGGCCAAACTCAACTGGAAGCCACATGAGAAAGAAGCCTAGATGGTAGAGTTCATAGCAGTCATCTTCCCTGGGCACAGAGATAGGCATGGAATGGATGGGAAGGAGGAGGTGCAGAGGGGTTATTGAATAAAGTCATTTCTACCTTTCATTTCTGACCCACTACACACACACACACACACACACACACACACACACACACCCCTGCCTTCCCTCATATTTCCAAACAAAACTGCATATGTAGTATTGGGAGAAGCAGGTGGTATTTAACTAATAATTCCACTAATGCTTATTTGCTAAGTCCACTAATGAATTCAAGCTAAATATTGTTTCTTCTCCCAAAGTTCAGGGCCATTAGTGGCTATATGTACTTGGCAAGACATATTAACTCTTGGACTCAAATCCAGTTTTTTGGATACATAAATATCCTCTAGCTCACTGAGAGAGTTAATGTGCTTCCCTAAAGACCTTACTAACTTACTGGCAGTGAGTGAATTCAGCACCAAGGATATCAGACTCCCTAGAAGACAAAAAAAAAAAAAAAAAGACAGAGAGAGAAATTTAAAAATTAGCAAGGAGCTCAGTGTGTAGTGCTGCTGCCTCCACTTCCCACTCACTGTTCTTCCCCAGGACTCCTTCTTTAGGTAATGGCTTCTCGGCAACTGGAGCTGCCTCCCGTTGGAAAAGATAAATGTCCTCCTTCCCTCCATAGAGGTAGAGAAGAGTCAGGTTGGTGGAGATGTCTGGACCTTGTGAGCCTACAGCAGGGACCAGCAAAGGAGCTATTCATGCTGTGGGTCTTGAGATGGAAGCAGAGGCATAACTGGAAAACAAGCGCTGTGAATCATTCGGTCAGTCTTGAAGTATCATTTAGATCTCCAAGAAAGGGAAATCTTTTAACCACAGGCCTACAGGACATCTGGAAATTCTTTGGTCAAGGTAGCCCCATTATGGTTTCTCCCATAGGCAAGATAAGATTTGGCGACTAATTTGTGCTCGACTACAACAACATTAAGTTGACATTTTAACTTCTGGTGCACAGGATAAAATAATAATTAGCATTATAAATAATAGAGAGCACTTGTCAAATGACTGGTGTAGTCCAGGCATGTGTCAAGAGTTTTTTTGTCCTAATTCTCACAACTCTTATGGCAGATACTATTAGATTATTATATTAGACTGTTAGATTATAACACATTAAACTTAAAGAGTAATCATTCATAACACACTCGGTGGGGGGGGCTCCTCTTTACAGAAGAATGTCAGCTAATATAGGGAAAATGACACATAGAAAATCACAATTTTTCAACCATGATTGTAGTCATTGATTCAGGCAGAGGTCATCAATGGATGCTAAAACATCTTGGTTGAAAGGTTGCTAGAGGATAGAATATAAGAGGTACAGTCTCAAAGCATCATGCCACAGGTTAGTTTTTAATTACAAAGGGAAAAAAAGATACTTTTACAATAGAAAAATCTGGCTGATGATATACTAACCAAGTGAGCAGAGTTAACGTCAGCAGTATTGAGACAAACTGACCTGATATGCCTCGTGATGGTTTGTCATGGGAAGTGCTCAACATCATCATATATACAGGTTGAGCATCCCTAAACCAAAAATCCAAGATTCAAAATGCTTTGAAATCCAAAAGAGGACCAGCATGACATCACAGGTAGAAAATTCCAAACCTGACCTCGTTTGATTGGTCATAATCAAAACTGATTCAAACTTTGTTTCATGAACAAAAAGTATTTAAAATATTGTATAAAATTACCTTCAGGCTATGTGTATAAGGTGTGTATGAAACATAAATGAATTTCATGTTTACACTTGGGTCCCATCCTGAAAGTATCTCATTATATTTATGCAAATATTTCAAAATCTGGAAAAACATTTGAAATCATAAACACTTCTGGTCCCCAGCAGTCTAGATAAGATATACTAAACCTGTAGTATTCTTATTGAAATGTTTAACCTGAATCCAGTTATGAGGAAACAGACAAATTCAGATTTGGGGACATTCTACAACTTGCCACAACTAGCTTGGACTATCCAAAAATATTAACATCATAAAAAATGAAAAAGTTAGGGAGGAGTCTAAACTGAAAGACTGCAGAGACAATAGCTAAATGTAATGTGTGCTCCTTAACTGGATCCTGGGGGGAAAAAACATTAAGTATGAAGACATTACTGGGATAATTGGGGAAATCTGAATATGAGGTACATATTCATGTTACAGTATTCAGAGTCAAAGTTTCCTGGTTGATTTAGTGCAACTGAAGTTATGGAGGAGACGGTTTTCTATTCTTAGGAGATATTTGTGAAGTGTTGAAGGGTCATCAAGTCTGCAACTTACTTTGAAATAGATCAACAACCACTGCGAAGTGTTATATAAAAAGAGACAAAGCAAATGTGGCAAAATGTCCACAGCTGAGGAACTGAAGTGAAAACTAGATGTATGGCAACTTCTACTTGTCTACAGGCT
Source organism: Pongo pygmaeus (assembly GCF_028885625.2). Taxonomy (NCBI): domain Eukaryota; kingdom Metazoa; phylum Chordata; class Mammalia; order Primates; family Hominidae; genus Pongo; species Pongo pygmaeus. The sequence goes on from NC_072377.2 coordinate 64,109,161, forward strand.
TTAATTATTTTTTTTAATTTTATTTTATTTTATTATTATTATACTTTAGGTTTTAGGGTACATGTGCAGAATGTGCAGGTTAGTTACATATGTATACATGTGCCATGCTGGTGTGCTGCACCCACTAACTCATCATCTAGCATTAGGTATATCTCCCAAGGCTATCCCTCCCCCCTCCCCCCACCCCACAACAGTCCCTGAAGTGTGATGTTCCCCTTCCTGTGTCCATGTGTTCTCATTATTCAATTCCCACCTATGAGTGAGAATATGTGGTGTTTGGTTTTTTGTTCTTGCGATAGTTTACTGAGAATGATGATTTCCAATTTCATCCATGTCCCTACAAAGGACATGAACTCATCATTTTTTATGGCTGCATAGTATTCCATGGTGTATATGTGCCACATTTTCTCAATCCAGTCTATCATTGTTGGACATTTGGGTTGGTTCCAAGTCTTTGCTATTCTGAATAATGCCGCAATAAACATACGTGTGCATGTGTCTTTATAGCAGCATGATTTATAGTCCTTTGGGTATATACCCAGTAATGGGATGGCTGGGTCAAATGGAATTTCTAGTTCTAGATCCCTGAGGAATCGCCACACTGACTTCCACAAGGGTTGAACTAGTTTACAGTCCCACCAACAGTGTAAAAGTGTTCCTATTTCTCCACATCCTCTCCAGCACCTGTTGTTTCCTGAGTTTTTAATGATTGCCATTCTAACTGGTGTGAGATGGTATCTCATTGTGGTTTTGATTTGCATTTCTCTGATGGCCAGTGATGGTGAGCATTTTTTCATGTGTTTTTTGGCTGCATAAATGTCTTCTTTTGAGAAGTGTCTGTTCATGTCCTTCGCCCACTTTTTGATGGGGTTGTTTGTTTTTTTCTTGTAAATTTGTTGGAGTTCATTGTAGATTCTGGATATTAGCCCTTTGTCAAATGAGTAGGTTGCGAAAATTTTCTCCCATTTTGTAGGTTGCCTGTTCACTCTGATGGTAGTTTCTTTTGCTGTGCAGAAGCTCTTGAATTTAATTAGATCCCATTTGTCAATTTTGGCTTTTGTTGCCATTGCTTTTGGTGTTTTAGACATGAAGTCCTTGCCTATGCCTATGTCCTGAATAGTAGTGCCTAGGTTTTCTTCTAGGGTTTTTATGGTTTTAGGTCTAACGTTTCAGTCTTTAATCCATCTTGAATTAATTTTTGTATAAGGTGTAAGGAAGGGATCCAGTTTCAGCTTTCTACATATGGCTAGCCAGTTTTCCCAGCACCATTTATTAAATAGGGAATCCTTTCCCCATTTCTTGTTTTTCTCAGGTTTGTCAAAGATCAGATAGTTGTAGATATGTGGCGTTATTTCTGAGGGCTCTGTTCTGTTCCATTGATCTATATCTCTGTTTTGGTACCAGTACCATGCTGTTTTGGTTACTGTAGCCTTGTAGTATAGTTTGAAGTCAGGTAGTGTGATGCCTCCAGCTTTGTTCTTTTGGCTTAGGAATGACTTGGAGATGCGGGCTCTTTTTTGGTTCCATATGAACTTTAAAATAGTTTTTTCCAATTCTGTGAAGAAAGTCATTGGTAACTTGATGGGGATGGCATTGAATCTGTAAATTACCTTGGGCAGTATGGCCATTTTCACGATATTGATTCTTCCTACCCATGAGCATGGAATGTTCTTCCATTTGTTTGTATCCTCTTTTATGTCATTGACCAGTGGTTTGTAGTTTTCCTTGAAGAGGTCCTTCACATCCCTTGTAAGTTGGATTCCTAGGTATTTTATTCTCTTTGAAGCAATTGTGAATGGGAGTTCACTCATGATTTGGCTCTCTGTTTGTCTGTTATTGGTGTATAAGAATGCTTGTGATTTTTGTACATTGATTTTGTGTCCTGAGACTTTGCTGAAGTTGCTTATCAGCTTAAGGAGATTTTGGGCTGAGACAATGGGGTTTTCTAGATATACAATCATGTTGTCTGCAAACAGGGACAATTTGACTTCCTCTTTTCCTAATTGAATACTCCTTATTTCCTTCTCCTGCCTAATTGCCCTGGCCAGAACTTCCAACACTATGTTGAATAGAAGTGGTGAGAGAGGGCATCCCTGTCTTGTGCCAGTTTTCAGAGGGAATGCTTCCAGTTTTTGCCCATTCAGTATGATATTGACTGTGGGTTTGTCATAGATAGCTCTTATTATTTTGAGATACGTCCCATCAATACCTAATTTATTGAGAGTTTTTAGCATGAAGGGTTGTTGAATTTTGTCAAAGGCCTTTTCTGCATCTATTGAGATAATCACGTGGTTTTTGTCTTTGGTTCTGTTTATATGGTGGATTACATTTATTGATTTGCGTAGATTGAACCAGCCTTGCATCCCAGGGATGAAGCCCACTTGATCATGGTGGATAAGCTTTTTGATGTGCTGCTGGATTCTGTTTGCCAGTATTTTATTGAGGATTTTTGCATCAATGTTCATCAAGGATATTGGTCTAAAATTCTCTTTTTTGGTTGTGTCTCTGCCCGGCTTTGGTATCAGGATGATGCTGGCCTCATAAAATGAGTTAGGGAGGATTCCCTCTTTTTCTATTGATTGGAATAGTTTCAGAAGGAATGGTACCAGTTCCTCCTTGTACCTCTGGTAGAATTCGGCTGTGAACCCATCTGGTCCTGGACTTTTTTTGGTTGGTAAGCTATTGATTATTGCCACAATTTCAGCTCCTGTTATTGGTCTATTCAGAGATTCAACTTCTTCCTGGTTTAGTCTTGGGAGGGTGTATGTGTTGAGGAATTTATCCATTTCTTCTAGATTTTCTAGTTTATTTGCGTAGAGGTGTTTGTAGTATTCTCTGATGGTAGTTTGTATTTCTGTAGGATCGGTGGTGATATCCCCTTTATCATTTTTTATTGCATCTATTTGATGCTTCTCTCTTTTTTTCTTTATTAATCTTGCTAGCGGTCTATCAATTTTGCTGATCCTTTCAAAAAACCAGCTCCTGGATTCATTAATTTTTTGAAGGGTGTTTTGTGTCTCTATTTCCTTCAGTTCTGCTCTGATTTTAGTTATTTCTTGCCTTCTGCTAGCTTTTGAATGTGTTTGCTCTTGCTTTTCTATTTCTTTTAATTGTGATGTTAGGGTGTCAATTTTGGATCTTTCCTGCTTTCTCTTATGGGCATTTAGTGCTATAAATTTCCCTCTACACACTGCTTTGAATGCGTCCCAGAGATTCTGGTATGTTGTGTCTTGGTTCTCATTGGTTTCAAAGAACATCTTTATTTCTGCCTTCATTTCGTTATGTACCCAGTAGTCATTCAGGAGCAGGTTGTTCAGTTTCCATGTAGTTGAGCGGTTTTGAGTGAGATTCTTAATCCTGAGTTCTAGCTTGATTGCACTGTGATCTGAGAGATAGTTTGTTATAATTTCTGTTCTTTTACATTTACTGAGGAGAACTTTACTTCCAACTATGTGGTCAATTTTGGAATAGGTGTGGTGTGGTGCTGAAAAAAATGTATATTCTGTTGATTTGGGGTGGAGAGTTCTGTAGATGTCTATTAGGTCCGCTTGGTGCAGAGCTGAGTTCAATTCCTGGGTATCCTTGTGACTTTCTGTCTCGTTGATCTGTCTAATGTTGACAGTGGGGTGTTAAAGTCTCCCATTATTAATGTGTGGGAGTCTAAGTCTGTTTGTAGGTCACTCAGGACTTGCTTTATGAATCTGGGTGCTCCTGTATTGGGTGCATATATATTTAGGATAGTTAGCTCTTCTTGTTGAATTAATCCCTTTACCATTATGTAATGGCCTTCTTTGTCTCTTTTGATCTTTGTTGGTTTAAAGTCTGTTTTATCAGAGACTAGGATTGCAACCCCTGCCTTTTTTTGTTTTCCATTTGCTTGGTAGATCTTCCTCCATCCTTTTATTTTGAGCCTATGTGTATCTCTGCACGTGAGATGGGTTACCTGAATACAGCACACTGATGGGTCTTGAGTCTTTATCCAATTTGCCAGTCTGTGTCTTTTAATTGGAGCATTTAGTCCATTTACATTTAAAGTTAATATTGTTATGTGTCAGTTTGATCCTGTCATTATGATGTTAGCTGGTTATTTTGCTCGTTAGTTGATGCAGTCTCTTCCTAGTCTCGATGGTCTTTACATTTTGGCATGATTTTGCAGTGGCTGGTACCAGTTGTGCCTTTCCATGTTTAGCGCTTCCTTCAGGAGCTCTTTTAGGGCAGGCCTGGTGGTGACAAAATCTCTCAGCATTTGCTTGTCTGTAAAGGATTTTATTTCTCCTTCACTTATGAAGCTTAGTTTGGCTGGATATGAAATTCTAGGTTGAAAATTCTTTTCTTTAAGAATGTTGAATATTGGCCCCCACTCTCTTCTGGCTTGTAGGGTTTCTGCCGAGAGATCCGCTGTTAGTCTGATGGGCTTCCCTTTGAGGGTAACCCGACCTTTCTGTCTGGCTGCCCTTAACATTTTTTCCTTCATTTCAACTTTGGTGAATCTGACAATTATGTGTCTTGGAGTTGCTCTTCTCGAGGAGTATCTTTGTGGCGTTCTCTGTATTTCCTGAATCTGAATGTTGGCCTACCTTGCTAGATTGGGGAAGTTCTCCTGGATAATATCCTGCAGAGTGTTTTCCAACTTGTTTCCATTCTCCCCGTCACTTTCAGGTACACCAATCAGACGTAGATTTCGTCTTTTCACATAGTCCCATATTTCTTGGAGGCTTTGCTCGTTTCTTTTTATTCTTTTTTCTCTAAACTTCCCTTCTCGCTTCATTTCATTCATTTCATCTTCCATGGCTGATACCCTTTCTTCCATTTGATCGCATCGGTTCCTGAGGCTTATGCCTTCTTCATGTAGTTCTTGAGCCTTGGTTTTCAGCTCCATCAGCTCCTTTAAGCACTTCTCTGTATTGGTTATTCTAGTTATACATTCTTCTAAATTTTTTTCAAAGTTTTCAACTTCCTTGCCTTTGGTTTGAACATCCTCCCGTAGCTCGGAGTAATTTGATCGTCTGAAGCCTTCTTCTCTCAGCTCGTCAAAGTCATTCTCCGTCCAGCTTTGTTCCATTGCTGGTGAGGAACTGCGTTCCTTTGGAGGAGGAGAGGCGCTCTGCTTTTTAGAGTTTCCAGTTTTTCTGCTCTGTTTTTTCCCCATCTTTGTGGTTTTATCTACTTTTGGTCTTTGATGATGGTGATGTACAGATGGGTTTTTGGTGTGGATGTCCTTTCTGTTAGTTTTCCTTCTAACAGAGAGGACCCTCAGCTGCAGGTCTGTTGGAGTACCTGGCTGGCCGTGTGAGGTGTCAGTCTGCCCCTGCTGCGGGGTGCCTCCCAGTTAGGCTGCTCGGGGGTCAGGGGTCAGGGACCCACTTGAGGAGGCAGTCTGCCCATTCTCAGATCTCTAGCTGTGTGCTGGGAGAACCACTGCTCTCCTCAAAGCTGTCAGACAGGGACATTTAAGTCTGCAGAGGTTACTGCTGTCTTTTTGTTTGTCTGTGCCCTGCCCCCAGAGGTGGAGCCTACAGAGGCAGGCAGGCCTCCTTGAGCTGTGGTGGGCTCCACCCAGTTCATGCTTCCAGGCTGCTTTGTTTACCTAAGCGAGCCTGGGCAATGGCGGGCGCCCCTCCCCCAGCCTGGCTGCCGCCTTGCTGTTTGATCTCAGACTGCTGTGCTAGCAATCAGCGAGACTCCGTGGGCATAGGACCCTCTGAGCCAGGTGCAGGCTATAATCTCCTGGTGCACCGTTTCCTAAGCCCGTCGGAAAAGCACAGTATTCAGGTGGGAGTGGCCCGATTTTCCAGGTGCCCTCTGTCACCCCTGGAAAGGGAACTCCCTGACCCCTTGCGCTTCCCGAGTGAGGCAATGCCTCGCCCCTGCTTCGGCTGGCACACGGTGCACTCACCCACTGACCTGCGCCCACTGTCTGGCACTCCCTAGTGAGATGAACACGGTACCTCAGATGGAAATGCAGAAATCACCCGTCTTCTGCGTCGCTCACGCTGGGAGCTGTAGACCGGAGCTGTTCCTATTCGGCAATCTTGGCTCCTCCCCCCTAATTTTTTTTTTTAATAAAGAGTTGGGAAAGAAAGGGTAGTATTATTGATCCTACTTTTTCAAAATGTAAACCAAGCTTGAGGTGTCCCGGCTAGTACATGCTAGAGCTGATATTCAAGTCCAGGTCCTTCTGACTCTACTAACCGCTTCAATACATTTTGGCCTTAGAATAATCAATGTGAACACAATCAACGTGAAATGGTCTTTAAAATGTACGTCATTCATTTCTCTAAGTCCCTCTTGACTGAAACAAACAAGGACTTGGGTTTGGTTTGCAGGTGTGCTGTGCTCCCCTCCACACCCCCACACTCTCAGTCTCCTCACTCTGGGAAGGAGAAAGGCACTTCCCTCTTATATGAATATTACTGAATTCATTCCATGTCAATCATTAAGGCCTAATGTAAACTCTTGTAGCATGCTGGGATCTAAATGAATCCTGACTTTTCATCATCTCAGAACACAAAACCTAGGAGATAAGAGAAGACAACTTTAAAGATAGCTTTAATAGAAGTCAACATACTATACAGTTGTAGTTACACTGATAACACCTGAACAAAAAAAGAGTGAGAAAAAGGGCATTTCTTCAAACCAGTTGACTCCCTTTCTTCAAAGACATTATCAGCTATTTATGCAAACAATGATTTATTTTACCTGGTATATATGAAGTGATTAATCATATAACCTTACAGTATCCATCTTAGGTAATACCTGCTCCATGTCCATGAATTTAAACTAAGCTGCCTAGACTTCCCAGTGAGTGGTGTTTGGAAGTTTAAATTTTAACACCTTATGTTGCTACATAATACAATTCTTTGGCATTTGAGCTAGATTCTTATTTAAATGTCTTCAGTCAATATAACTAGTCATAAAGCAAACTCATTCTTTGGTGGTTATGAGAAGCAGCCTCACTTCTCTCTTTGTTTGTACCCTACATTTAGTTTTTGAATTTTATAAATTGCTGACAAGAGCCAGATCTTTTTTTGGAAAGTGATTTAGGCAGGCAGGAGGGAAAAGCTCACAGTAGGCTAGTGGTGTCATTAGCAATTTTGTTCTTTATAGAACAGGAAACTATAATCAGTGTTTTTAAGCTATTAATTCTATAGGCTAGTACTTCCCTCCCGCTAGGAAATGCTTACTTTCTCCACCCCTGAAGATGGGTGTTTTTTAATGTTTAAGCAAATCCCTGCCATGCCTTTGTCTCTGTAAGTATAATAGAAACGCTGTACTTCTGTGCTGCCTGTGGTGCGCACATCAGGGCATCCAGGTATAGCTTTGTGCTGCCTGTCAGCTGCCACACGTGGAGGGTGAAAGGCAGGGAAAATCACATTTTGTGGGGGACTGTCAACATTCTTCTGAATGGAATTCTTTGGCAAACTTGAGGAAAAGGAAAAAAATAATGTGGGAGACTGGACAGAGTCAGGGTCCCCAGGGTGCCAAGTGTAGCTCAGAGTGACCACTGGTGAATAACTTCATCTCCATGTGGAACTAAATGCAACTAAGTGATTTCTTAGGCTTTCCCCAGTCATTCTTAGTGAAAATATGGACTTCCCCCATCAATTCTGAGTCACTTTCTTCCCACCTGGAATGATTACCATTTTTCTCACAGTCAGTGTATGCAGCAGCATATACCCTCATTTGCCTTTGGGTACATTCCTGAGTCAAGATACACAACAGGATATCACTGGCGCTGCAAAAGCCCCCGCCCCAACAGAGACTTGGAAATATTACGCTCTTCATGAGGAATGTGACTGTGCCTCTCTTCTCCCCAGACCTCTTCCTTCTTACCAGCTGGGTTGCTTTCTCTTTCTTGGACTCTAGACAGTTTCTAGCAAAGATACAAGCAATTGAGGAACTGAGATAAGAAGCAGAAAGGCTAGGACTAGAAGTCTCAAGCAGGGTTCCAAGGATTACCTCTACAGTCCTGAGCAAGGCCATGTTTGCATGAAACGATGAACGATGGGATGAGGAAATGACAACATGCAGTATTTCATCGTAGTGTAATCCATGAAGGTGACAGGGTGAAGCATGAGGCACTAGACTACATAGCACTTGTATGACATGAGAACCAATGGAAGCATATGAGCATCTGGGGCATCTCAGAGCCAAAGGTAAAATTAAAATCCAGCCAATCACTAAAGACTAGGTTCCTATGCAGACTTTGAAATTTTAAAATCCTGAAGTTCTTTATCATTGGACTACAGCATGGCATCATCCCATACCCATGGTCATGGATAAGTATGAAAATTATGAGATTTGAAATTTATAATTTAATCCCAGAAAGGGGATCTTCTATTTTCTGGCCAGAGGCCAACTCTCTGGAGATGTAACAAAGCCAACAGATTATGAGACCCTCATTGGTTTGCTTGAAGCAGAGCTCTTGAAATGTTGCAATGTAAATAACTTGTAATACCAGGACCACTTTGTCAGCAACCAGCAAAGGCTGCTTAGGGATATAGTGAATCTGCTCCTCAAGTAAATCCTGAGAAATTAATGTCCTCCAAGCTTTCAGCTTTCTAGCTATGCTATGGCTCCTTTAGCAACTGTTGCTGACTTCATGCCACAACAACAAGAACAAAAATATGGAGCTGCATTCTTTTCCATTCTCCATAAAACCAGCATCCAAACTGCACTAATATGGATGTGTGAACATTTAGCACTGACATACATTGTTCTTACTGAGGAAAGCATTAGACAAAATATTTTCTCAATGAATCATTAGAGTAATATAACTAAGAGAATATTATACACATTTAGAAGTTTTTTTAAATCTAAAGCATAAGAAAATACTGTATTTGAAAGTTAGAAAACTGCATTTAGTTATACTAAATCAATCTGACTTTCACTCATCCTCACAAACCCCCTTTACCTTCATTATGAATTAGAGAGCTTCTTATTGTTATATTATTTATAATTATAATGGAACTGGTATTCCTGGCTGGCTAATGGGCAAGCACACATTAATTCCAGGTTCAAAGGAAGACAAAGACCCTCTGCAGGGTTCTTTATTGTTTGTGCATCTGAGAAAATGCATTTATAGTGCAGTGACTCTGTGTGCACACTCCCAAAGGACAGAGAAATCATGCAGAAACTTCACATGCAGAGTTTGCAGAAAGAAATGTCAGCTCATACCTAACGGCCACGGCTGCTGACATAAGAATGACAATAATTAGACTGGTACATATTAGAAGTTGCAACTGTTCTTAGAAGTAGGTATTTAATTAATGGCTCAATTTCATCATCTACTAAGAGATGGGTCTAAAAAGTATTTTCTAGCCTTTTTTGATGGGCTAAGAATCTGTACGGAGGATTGCTCTAGGTGTGAAATATAGCAATAGGTGAGAGCACATAAGGGTATGTACTGAATTCACACAGGTTTAGATAAGAATCCTGAATTAGGTAATTTAAAGTCTAAGCTACAATAATAAAAAGACCCTACAATACAAGGCTAAATGACACAAGACATTGCCTTCTATTTCACTTAATAGCACAACTGGACTAAGCTAGGAGACCGTCCACAAGATCATTCAGGGACACAAGTTCTTTCCAGCTTGCTACTGAAGTCTTCACTGGGATATTAACATCATCTGCATGGTGAAAGCTGGCTTGTAGCCTTAGCTACAAGGCTAGGGCACAGAGGCAGTCCAGGGCAAACACTTTCCTTTTAGGGTAGTAAGACAAAGGTAGTACCCATCTAGTCTACTCTCATTCCATTGACCAGAGCTTAGTCATATAGCCATATTGAGCTATGTAGAGGCTGGGAAATGGTGTCTGGCTGGTGACCATGCCCCTAAGAAGAAGAAAACTAGTTTGGAAGAGACAAATAGCAGTCTACTGTCTGACTTGGACTTTTCACTATTGAGTCTTAGTATTATTTTCAACTGGGCTTCTGATGTCAGAAGCACTAAACTGGCAAGCTCCATTTCTGGGAAAAGCTGTTAACGAAGTGAAATAGATTTGCTGCACTAGGCTAAAATTTTAGGTTTGTGGTTTTTACTGATGAGCTTAAAAATGCTTTTTTATTTTTATTTCAGAGACTGTCAAAAGTGAAAGGTAGCTTTTGATATATGAGAATCAGTTAGACTTCCATTGAGGAATTCAACAAACTTACAAATATACTTATACTGCTCACTACCAGAAATAAATTAATTTTTTTTACCAAACCAGCTCTATGTCTGTAAAAATAAAAATAAATTCTGATTTTTCTATGCCAGTCCATTTTCTGATGAACAGCCTGTTCTGCAAATCATCCGGGACTTTGTTAGTGTCATATCTGCTGCACAGCCTGAGGTGGGTGATTGATTGTGCAGTCAGGTTGAAAAGGACCAATCCTTGACAGAAGATAGCTAGGGGATCAGGAAGATAAAGGCATCTGGAACAATGAACTTTAAAAGAACTCAGTCTGTTCTCTGGGCTTCTTAAAAATATGAAATTCTTGGCCGGGCACAGTGGCTCAAGCCTGTAATCCCAACACTTTGGGAGGCTGAGGCGGGTGGATCACAAGGTCAGGAGTTCGAGACCAGCCTGGCCAACATAGTGAAACCCCATCTCTACTAAAAATACAAAAAATTAGCCAGGCTTGGTGGCAGGCGCCTATAATCCCAGCTACTTGGGAGGCTGAGGCAGGACAATCACTTGAACCCGGGAGGCGGAGGTTGCAGTAAGCCGAGATCGTGCCATTGCACTCCAGCCCAGGTGACAGTGCGAGACTCCATCTTAAAAAAAAAAAAAAAAAAAAAATGAAATTCTTAAAAACTATCAGGATCTTTAGCTAATTATTCTTTCTCTAAATCCCTTTATCTGTAGGTAGATTTATTCAATAGAAATCATTGGTGGCATGTCTTAAGATCACCAACTTTCTTTTCCTTTCCTTTCTAGGATAGCTGGCAATAAGTAATGACCAGCTATATTTTTTAATCGTCTCCACATTCAAATGCCAGGAGTCCCGTGTATTTTAATCAGGTTTTAGAATCAGGTTGTTTTCTTTCTTGTGTGTTTTGCATTCCTATTGCCTCCCCCAGGCCTGTAATCTTGCAGAGTCCCCAGAAATTGCTCCATTCAGGAATGAATTGTTCCATTCAGATTTCTTCCTTCACAGGCACACTCTCAACCCAGGGAGGGACATGAGCAAGCCACTCAGGACTGAGCATTAAATCACAAGTTCACAGTTGCTTTCTTACACCCAGAGAGGTTTTTGTCTTATTTAGCACCATTGCTAACACATCTTTAGCACCTTATTTGCAATACAGGCAAGTTTAGGAAAGAATGTTAATATAAAGCTGGTTTGGCCTGAATGCCAGGGAGAGAAAGTCACAGTACACAGTGGGGTGCGTGTGTGTGTGTGTGTGTGTGTGTATGTATCATTAAAATAACAGCAGCTTCTCTCCAGAGCAATGTTCATACACAGCATTAAACTAACACCCTTTCTTGCAAAAAGAACACCCATATATAGGAACCATGACTCCTCTATGAAAAACATAAAATAAAAATAAATTTAATCAATAGTTTGTGCTAGTAAATGCCTAAAGATAATGTTTTTGTGTGGTCACTTTCCTTATTTTTTAACACAACATCCATTGACCTATACTGAATGTTCCATGTTGTTTGTACATACTAGATATTGCAGTAGTAAAAAGATCAAAACTGGGGAGAGGCAAAGGTATTTTTAAATTTATTTAAGCTTTAATTTATTCAGATATGTAAATTTTATTTCAGAGCTAGAATGGTTCATTTTCACCAAAGTGTACTCATTCATTCATTCATTTATTCAATTATAAACTAAATACTTATTAGGCACTGTTAAATACTTGAGAGACTACAAGCAAGTCTCCCTATTTTGAAGAATCTAACTCCATAACTCAGAAATTTAAAAAAATACTCATATATAATGCTTTTATAGCAATACAAAATAATATTCTTTAGAATTAAGAGCCAAATGGACAGTATAGATACCAAGAAGATAGGAAATAGCACTTGAACAAGGTGGAACTTGGGCTGGGAGTTGAAAGATGGACAGATTTTGAATTTGTAGAAAAGAAAGAACCAGCCTGGCCAACATGATGAAACCTCATCTCTACTAAAAATACAAAAATTAGCCAGGTGTGGTGGTGCACGCCTATAATCCCAGCTACACAGGGGCTGAAGCATGAGAATCTCTTAAACCTGGGAGGCAGAGGTTGCACTGAGCTGAGATCACGCCACTGCACTCCACTCCAGCCTGGGTGACGAAGCAAGACTCCATCTGAAAAAAAAAAAAAAAAAAAAGAGAGAGAAAAAAAGAAAAGGAGAGAAAGAGATAGTATTCAAGGCAGAGAACATAGAAAAATGTGCCTAATGATGAGTTGGGATTGTATGAAGAAGAGTGATTAACATAAAAAGCAGAGGAGTAACATGAAATATTTCTAGGAAGGTAGTGTGTGTTCAGCCTGAGTTGGCAAAGGTGAGGAGGTATAAGTGGTGTGCTACAAAGTATATCACCCTGAAAACTGACTCCACCATGAGAAAGTATAGGAGGGAAGGAGTGTGGAGCAGGGAGTATATATATGAAATCTGTATACATAACCAGGTTTCTAACATAAATATTTTAATTTCTAGTAAATGGGTATCTAGCACCCTTCTTTTTTTTTTTTTTTCTGTTCCTTTAAGCATTCTGATGGGTAGACAGATTCTTTGTAGCCAAGAGAAATTTTGTAAGGGAAGGTGGAAAAATATATATAAAAGAGAAAGAGGAGGAGTATCTAATTCTCTGAACTGAACATTAGCCTAGAAGTGAAAGGTGCTGACATTGGAACCAGATTCCCTAGGTTTGTGCCCCACACTTCCATTCACTGGCTTGCAAGTTTACACAAGATGTTTAAACTTTTTGTTCCTTATTTTACTAAACAGTAAAATGATGATAACATTAGTCCCATCTCATAGGGCTGAATATTGAGACCAAATATGTAAAATTCTTAGAAAAGTTCCTAGTACATAGTAAGTGCTGCTGAATAGGTAGCTATTGTTATTCTAATGAGGAAGAAGGAACTCAGGCAACCAATACATCAATTTTAGGGTGAGAGGAGGAAGAAGAAACTGAATAAAAATCTGATTTTCTTGGACACATTTAGTATTAAACAGTGCTCATCAAACTGTACTACTTCATACCAGGGTGAACCACAAGCTCCCTGTGTACATGATTATTTAAGAAAAGAAAACCCTTGGTTCTGTTAGAACTGAGTTTCTCAACTGTGACACTATGGACATTTGTTGGGAAAGAAAGGCAGATGTCCTCTGCATGGAAGGATATTTAATAGCATCTCTGGCCTCTATCTATGACATGCCAGTAGCCTCTCCTTCCCTCAGTCATCACAACCAAAAATGTTTCCAGACAGTTTTGTTCCCCAGATGTCACTGGGGAACAAAATCACCCCCACTCAAGAACAACTGTGTTAGAATAATCAGATGGAAACCCATTGCTTGAGTTTTTCAAACACAAGAATGGGGCCAAAATCAATACTGGTACCGTTAGCCTACACCCACTCAGATAAACCAGACAGCTTTCATCACAGTGGACCTCAGGGAGCAGAAACCACCCATCCCATATGCCAGTGTCAAAGGAAGGTAAGCGGTAGAATGCAGAGGTACCAACAGGGAGGAGGAATTGGAAATGCCCTGGTGACTTAGCAAGATTTGAATAGTGGTATTTTCTAAGCAACCAGAATCGCCTGAGCAATATCATCATCTCTGTGCTTCTGTAGAATGGGAAAATAAAAATAACAAACAAGAAAGGGTTGCTTTAATCTGTATCTCATGTGAATCCATTAGACACTTGCTGCTTCTTGCTTTTCCTGGGATGATTTGCTTTTGAAAGCAGCAGGCAGCATGTCTGACAGAAGAACATCGTGGCCTGGATGGTCTCTGCAGATGGGAAGCAAGACCTTTCTGACTGAAGGTGATCTGTCTCTGCCTAGAGAGTTAATATAGACAGAGTTTTTCCCATCATAATGTATCAACTTTAGAAAGATTAATTTCAGCTAAATGGATATATGTTGTGAGCTCTGAGAACACTGAAAGCCCCATACTAAGTTGCAGCTACTATACAGTAGGTCTTAGTCATCTCAGGCTGCTGTAACGAAATACCATAGACTGGGTGGCTTGAGCAACAGACATTTATTTCTCTCAGTTTGGAGTCTGGAAAGTCCAAGATCAAGGTGCCTGCTGAGTGAGTTCCTGGCGAGAGCTGTCCTCCTGGTTTGCAGAGAAATGCCTTCTTGCATACTCACATGGTAGAGAGAGAGTAGGAGATTTATAAAGGCATTAAAACTACAATGGTGAGGGTCAAAACATATGACCTTGTCTAAATCTAATTACATCCCAGAGGCTTGACCTCCATATACCATCACGTTGGGTGTTATTAGGGCTTCAACATACGAATTTGGGGGAAGACACAAAATTCAGTCCATAACACAGTGGGTACTCTCCAGTAAAATAAAAAAAAAAATTAAGAAGAAATAAATAATAGTAAATGTAGAAAAATATAGACTCTGTTCAGCAAAACCAATGTATTCAAAATTCTAAAACTCTAGTGTTTACTGAGATATTTGAAATAACTTGCCAGGCGCGGTGGCTCACACCTGTAATCCCAGCACTTTGGGAGGCCAAAGCAGGTGGATCACAAGGTCAGGAGATCAAGACCATCCTGCCTAACACAGTGAAACCCCATCTCTACTAAAAATACAAAAAATTAGCCAGGCGTAGTGGTGGGCACCTGTAGTCCCAGCTACTCGGGAGGCTAAGGCAGGAGAATGGCGTGAACCTGGGAGGCAGAGCTTGCAGTGAGCTGAGATTGCGCCACTGCACTCCAGCCTGGGCGACAGAGCAAAACTGTGTCTCAAATAAAAAAAAAAAAAAAAAAAAAGAATAACTTTAGTTGGCTACAGGCAAAACGAATTGTGAAATGACAAAACATGATACAGCATTTCTGGAGAATTTGACACAGTACACAGAGAAAAGTTGCAGAAAGAATAAATATTCTTTCCTGACTCCAAATGAGAAAAGGTACTGCTCAGAGATAAAACTAAAGATAAGAAAATTGGATATCTGTTTCAGGAAATAAAACTAACATTTTAAATCAGATTATTGAAGTATCCCCCAACCTTATTATTTTACGTTGATCTGCTAAGTAAACCCATTGGGCAAATCTTATGCAGGCAGGTAGCTAAATTAAGTGGCCCAAGAATTCTTTTCAATTCCCAATTTCTTTGACTTGTAACACAATTAAGAAATTTATAATGAGGTGAATAATAGAATTACTTAGAAGGGATATCATCATATCTCATTTGTATTTGATTTAAACTGAAACCTAATCACTTTGAAAAGCTTTGTGCTGACTGAATTATTTTCTGCTACATGGTGGATGCTCTTTCTCATTTGTTCACCAGGGTCTGCTTTTATTTGGAATATTATGGTGTTTAATGGCATGTCTAGCCATAACCACAGAGTTTGTTACAGCTTTTAATATCAGCAACATAACTCTTCTCCTCTCTTGACTTAGCATTTCAAAAGTGAGGTTCATAAAAATCCTATTTGTAGAGCAAACATCTAACTCCAATTTCATGTACCAAATTTGGTAGCCATGGATTTCTTTATCTTCAGTGCATTTGCATTAACATAAGATGATAATGTTGCTAGCTTCTCTACCAAATAACATTCTAGCATAAGCCACAGCAAGGGCAAAAGCCCAGCAAAATTCAAGCATGTGGCATACCCAGAGAATGCTAATACTCAGTGTAGCTGAAAAACTATGTATGAATGAAAAGGAATATCAAATTCTTGTGTAAAATACTTATTTTGAGTTTGAAATACTGAATTGTGACCAAAAAATTGTTTCTTCTTATATAAAAATAGAAGGACATCCTGGAGAACTGTGGCTGTCTCTGGAAAAGGTACTTTTGACTTCAAAATGTCGCTGAAGAATTTGTGCCTGAAGCCTCCTTGAAGGCACACTTTTGATGAAAGAAAAAAAGGATTTCTGGTTTTGAAAGCTCTTTTTCTCAGAAAAAAAAAAAAAAAAAAACACCTTAGCAGAAGCACAAACTGAAAAATGTACAATATACGATCATTGAATCTTTTTAAAAGTTAGTGCTAGGCAAGAAAAGCAATGGAAGAATTTCAGACACTACAGGAAACTCCTCAAATTGATATTTCCCTCTTACTGGCCTTGAAACTTGAAAATCAATGCAGGTTTATGTGTCCCCACCCATCAAGTTCACACGTTGAAGCCCCAGTACCCAATGTGATGGTATTTGGAGGTCAAGCCTCTGAGAGGTAATTAGTTTTAAACAAGGTCATGTGGGTGCCCCCCCGACACACACCACTGTGGGATTAGTGCCCTTATAGGAACAGACACAAGAGAAATCTCTCTGCACCAGAGAGAGATCCCTTACCAGGAACTGAATCAGCCTTACCTTGATCTTGGAATTCCTAGACTCCAAACTGAGAGAAATAAATGTCTGTTGCTTAAGCCACCCAGTCTATGATATTTTGTTATAGCAGCCTGTGCTAAGACATACTGCAACCTAGTAGACAGCTAGGAAAGCTAATAGTTATATTAACTTTATCATTTACTGTTCTTCCGTTTCACATTGTTTGTGGCAGATGAAGCTTGCCAAACAGCTGGAGCAATAAAGCAGCCCAGGTATTTGTGGTGTTCCTTGAGCCCACAGGCTGGGGCAGCCACCCAGCAGAAGTGGAACAATAGAGCTGTTGCCCCTCCTAGAGAAGCTGCTGAAAGCCGGGGAGAAACACTCAGCTTCACCCCTCCTCCTTCTGTCCAGTCTCCTGCCAGTGTCTCCCATCAGAAACCAGCTGGCAAGGCAGCCAGGAAAACACAGACTGCAAGGATCAGCCTCTTACCATACAGGACACAGCACAGGGAGGGCAAGAAACATATTCAAGAGCAAACAAATGACAGGCACACCTTGAAAATAGTGGTCAAGAGACAAAAGTGCTTCTACTGGTACAAAAGTACTCTGTGTGCTCTCTCTCTCTGCCTGTGTGTGTGTGTGTGTGTGTGTGTGTATGTGTGTGTGTTTTCTTAGAAGTTACTTTGTTTTGAGATATGATCATTACTGGTTAATATGATCTTCTCAAGAAGCCCAGTAATATTGGACAGTTCCTTCTAAAGCAGTAATAGAAGGATACTGGTATACTTCAAGAATGGATGGTAATATATGCATGAGATACATCTTTTAGTTCATACATGCTCTTAGGCATCAGTTGCAGCTTGCCTTCTTTACTTTTTTTTTTTTTTTTTTTTTTTGAGAAGGAGTCTCACTGTGTCACCCAGGCTGGACTGTAGTGGCGTGATCTCCACTCACTGCAACCTCCACCTCCGGTGTTCAAGCGATTCTCCTCCCTCAGCCTCCTCAGTAACTGGGACTACAGGCGTGCACCACCGTGCCCAACTATTTTTTGTATTTTTAGTAGAGACGGGGTTTCGCCATGTTGGCCAGGCTGGTCTTGAACTCCTGACCTCAAGTGATCTGCCCGCCTTGGCCTCCCAAAGTGCTGGGACTACAGGCATAAGCCACCGTGCCCAGCCCCTTATTCACTTATTTTAATGGTGCACTTCTGAAATTTGCTCCCACCAAAACGGGGCAACCATGGCCTTGTCAGCCTCCAAGGAATGTGGTGTGAACATGGATCATTCTAACCACACTGAGGCACAGTAAGACCAGGACTTAATTTGAGCCTCTGAACTGAGCCTAGGGTTTAATGAACCACTTCTCCACTGTGACAAAGTATACTAGCAAAAGTGCTATGGTTTGTATGCACAGCCTGCAGGTGAACCCTTTACAAGATGCATTATTTGATGGGAGGTCTGAAAGACTGAAGAGCAGTTACTCTCTACAACCAAGGGCAAATGGCAACTGTGGAGCTTGGCCTTTTCTCATTTCTTGGTTTCCTGAGGCCAGAGTTCTCTACAATGACAAAACCTCTTTGCTCTGGCTCATTTGAAAAACAATGTCATTTTAAAGGTAAGATTTTGTGTGTGTGTGTATGTGTGTCTGTGTGTGTGTGTGTTTGTATGTGTCTGTGTGTGTGAGAGAGAGGATTTTATAGTGATTTTTATGACAATCAATTAAAAAAAATGCTTTGGAAACATTTACTGAGAGGGGTCACAAAGGCAAATATAGTATTGAAAGGAAACAGATAGTTCTGGCTCTTCCAAATCTGTTTTACCAAAACCCAAGGCCTAGGAAAGGGACAACAGTCCTCAATGAAGTCCATTACTGGGCCCTGAGAATAATCTTTCCTTGCCTTCCTGCGTATCATTTTCCTTTCCTCCTCTCTCCCCTCCCCTTTCCCCAAGACACAGAGCTGGCTGGGAGGCCAGCTTAACTATGTCCCACCCGCTTTCTCTCACTTTGCCCCAGGACAGTCAGAGCTAAACTCACAAAGGTGAAGCACTGATAGAGGCCCCAGGACCAATCCCCAGACCCACCCTCCCTCCACTGCACCACAGGTTCCCACTGCCATTACCAAGCATGGTGCCCCCTGACCAGCCTTCACCCCTCAGCCCTGCTGAAAGCCCCCCAGCTGTTCACCCCAGAGACCCCAGCCCCATTCAAGTACCCATGGTCCTCTGCTTCAGTCTAGGCATTTTCCTGACATGGAGGTTCAAGCTCACTTATGAATATTTAAAGACTCATGATTTTTTTTAATCCATGAAGGCTACTGACTTTCTGAGCCCAACATCATCAACAAATAGTAAGGGAGTCATAAAGAAAATGCTTTGCTCACCTTTCATCTTTCTTTTGTGGCAAGTAAGAGAAAAGAAAAACAAACCTACTTCTCACAAAACCTGGATGTGACTGTGTGTTCAGGAAAAAAGAAAGAGATGGGGGCTGGTGGGGGCAGGAGCGCAGATGACAAAGGACACAGCCCAAGGTCATAAAAGGGGGTGGAAAGAGTTATATAAGCCTATACTCGCACCTCTCCACTTCCCAGAGGTCCAGTCCCTGCTCCTCATTCCTCCCCATCCCGTTCCTGGTGCTTGTTGGAAAAGCGGGATCTCAGGCCCCACCCCAGACCTCCTGAATCAGACGATCTAGGGGTGGAGCACAGGAGTAGGTTTTAGCAAACTTTCCAGGTGATTCTAATGCCTGCGAAAGTTGAAAAGCAACACCATACGGTGTAGACACCAGTGTCTTGTGCACGATTGTTTAATAAACAAACACTTGCTGATTTAAGTATATTTGCAAGGTCTTGGTGTGGAGCCAGACTGCAAGCTCCCTGAGAGCAGAGACCATATCTTTCTTCATGCCTGACAATGCATTTATTCAAGGAAAATAGAATCTGATAGTATTTTGCTTTTGTTTTTGTTTTCCACTTTAACCTTTTCTAATTAAAGGTCTCAAAACAGCAAGGAAAATCACAGTGAGTGTTGTTTAGAGAATGGTTTTGAGATAATATATCAATACCATGTGAATAGTTAATAACATCAGTTTACCAGTAATATTAATACCTTCCATGAAGGTATTTTTCAAAACTTCCAAGAGTTTTGAAAACTCTTCCATGAACATTTTTCATTTGGTCCTCAAGAAATTTTGGCAGGAAAATGTATAGGTTTCTTTCTTTCCTCTCACAGAAGAGGAAGCAGAAGTTCAGAAAAGCTGAGAAAATAGTCTTGGTTTTCCTAATTAGGTACAAAAACTGGAACCCAGGACTTTGAGCTCCTACTCCATTGTCAAGGTTTGTATTCTAGTTCTGTTATATGTTATCTGAGTGTTTCCAGTAACTTATCCTTATAAGTCTTTATTTTTCAGTTTCTTCATCTGCAAAATGGGGAAAACAATGGTTCCTATTTTCAAGGGTTGTTGTAAGAATTAAATGAAATAATAAAGGTAAAGCACTTAGCATAGGGCCTGGCACAAAGTAAGGGTTTAATAAATGAAGCCACTGTTTTATTACTATTTCTTTATTGTTATATGTCTGAATTTACATATTATACATATAATCATTATATATTTAGGATTATTGCACCACACTGACTCCCACTAGAGTGACCAATATTCCATACGTGGGTTAGCAAGGCCGGGGTCTTCCTCATCTCAGAAGGTGTTCCTTGCTAACTTAACAGGACATTTAAGGCCTCCGGTCTGCCTTTCATGCCAGGAGTGTTTCTCACTGCTGCTCCCCAGTGGGTCTTTATGCACGCTGCAGGTTGGGTATCTGCTGTGGTCACAGTGCTTACCACCCTTTCTCATGGACAGGTTGCCTAGTCATCCCAAGCACACGCCTTCCTTAGCCATTGCATTGTTAAGTTGTTATGGTTAATTTATATATATACACAAACACATATGGTAGAACCACAGCTTTTATCCAAATATAAAATAAACACATGTCAAAGATATTATTTAAGTCTGGACTTAAAGAAGGAACCAGTAAGATGTTGCATAGGCTCAAGGGGATATTCAGTGAATGCACACATACAGGCAATCAGGAATGCAGAAACGAATTTACCAAGTTACAAAATGGGTTAATACCCATGGAGCGAGAATCAGATGCATTCCACCAAACACAATTTATTGGCACTTCTTTCCATTTGCAAGAACTTGTATTATTATTGGTTTTCTACCATCTACAAAGCTATAAAATAGCTCAAAGATGATGAAAAGCAGAGATAACCTGGGAAGGTGTGCTGAACAGGGCCCCCAGTCATCTTTTCTGCCCACTTTGAAGTCTTTCACAATCTTTCCTGACAGTGGGATCTCAAAAGAGTAGTTTAGTGTTGGAGGAAGAGAAGGTATCACTATATCCAGTTCCCTGCCTAGAAAAGAGGCTTCACAGTCCTGGGCTTCAAAAGGCCTGAGCAAGTTTTCTCCTTTGGTTCTCTTCTTCTCTTAATACCTTCTTCTCCTTTTCCTGAAGATTTCATCTCAAAGTTCTACAAAATCCACAAACTCATAGTCCCACTCCTTCTCCTTGGAAATCCCAGCTCTCCCATAGGACTCCCTTGGTCCTGTCTTAATATCTCACAAACCTCGGTGTTCAGGCTTTGGCTGAATGTCTGTGAAGCTTCTTTTCTCAGCCACCAGGAATACAAAGTGGGAGGAGAAGGTTCTGGTACCTAAGTAGGCACTGGATTCCAAGTTTAGCTTCCCCTTCAGCAAGCCTGATTGCCTTCCCATTTACCTAAGAAGGAAGCATATCTTGTCAAAGATCACTAATTCCCCCAGGATAATATAGATCTTGTCTAATTTGAGAAAAGGATATTTATTTCTAACAACATGACTTTGGCCTTGCCCTGTGAAAGCATAACCCAGGCATTCTTGAGCTGAGGAACGTCTTACCTTTTCCTAGGTCAGACTTTCATTCCTCTCCCTTTGTTGTCCAGAAGGGTGATCCTTGCTTCATCTAGTTACTGTTGTTTTTCTTCCTTGCATAGAAGAAAAGGAATGTCCAGTTGTTTCTACCACACATACAGTTTAAAAAATAGAATTTGACATTTTATAAAATTAGGAGATCAGAAGTTATAAGATGGGCATGATGGAAATAGGTCTAAGTTTAGATTTAGACTAATAAGGGAGAATTGGATGTGGTGCAAGGTAGTTCCAGGACTAGGTGGATGAAGAACACTGCTTCTTGAGCTCTCGAAATACGTTCTCAGTACTGGCTCTCTGCAACAGATCCACGGAGAGGTGGATCAAACAGATCCTTCCAGAACATCCAGTTCTGCTTGCTTCCACATGCAGCTGAATTGACCCTCCTAGATCTATGCAGATTCAAGCATTTTTGGTTTTCCCAGGAGATATATTGTTTTCTACTTTAAAAGATAATCAAGCATATGAATTTCTTACCAAGTTCCACATTCAACACAATGTAGGCACTTTCCCTCCTGTGCGAGCAGACAGCACATTGAGGACAAGCATTCACAGGAGACTTGGGATATAGACTCACATTGGCCACTAAGTAGTTGAGCCATCTCAGGCACTCACATTTGGAGTTTCAGCTTTGTCATCTCCAAAATGAAGGTGCTGGACTGGGGTCCTTCCAAAGCAGCTCTTCCACAATGTCAAGGTGCTAAGTAACTCCTAAGATATCCTCATCCTAACTGTCGGTTCTAGATCAGAAAGGAAAATGTGACTTCTCCAGACTGGGGATGAATAGCCAGTCATGCAGATGTCCTTTGCAGACTGTGATGGGGTGAACACTTGCCTTCCCTTACCGCGGACAGGGTCAGGGTATAAAAGGTTCTGTGGAGGAAGCTGCCAGCAACACATCCTAAAATGGATGCATTGGGGCACTGGCATCACATAAGATGGTAATTCTTCTTTTGTTTTGTGCTTATATTCTGAGTCAGGCATTTTTGCCATATTCAGTCTATCATTCACTCATTCATTCAATATCTAATTCTACATTATTGTTTGAGTACCTTCCATGTGCCATATATTTTGCTGAATGCTGGAGACTTAATGATCAACACACAGTTGAGATCTCTGTCCTCATGGTGCCTATAGTCAAGAGGGGATGTGAATAAGTGAAAAAGTTATAGTGAGTGATGTGCAAGGCATATGTGGGCCTGCATGAGTGGCAACTAACCCAGAGGAAGAAGGAAGAGAGTAAGAGGGCCTGACACAGAAGCCATAAATGTGTTTTAGACGGATGGTACATGTGATGGCTACAGGTGATTTCTTGCAAAACTAATGAAGCTTAAGTTTAGTGGTATAGCCATAAACTGGCTCTTTGAAAAAAGGATGAAATTATTTAATAATCAGTGCTTTTCAGCCATACTGCCAGGTCCAGAACACAGCTAAACTTTGGGCCCCTTACTAAGACAAATCCCCTCTTAGTGTCTTAGTAATTCCCCCAGAGCAGGCTCTGAGACAGGAGTTTGCACACAAGTAGTTTATATGGGAAGTGCAAGAAATACCCGTAGCAGGAGGGTAAGTGGGCTGTGAAAGGGAAGACAGCCAATAAAAGGTCTGTGTTCAAGCCAGCTACCATTATGGGTTATCAGAGCTTAATCTTTCTTAAAAATTCTGAGAATCAGTATGGTAACAACCTGAGGAGAAAGGGAGCTGGGGTATTTATACTCCAACTTCTGTCAGGCATTGGCTCAGGTCCGCTCCTGAGTGTGTTATTTTCCTTTTATATTTTACCTTCCTTGATGGAGGCAGTGACCTTCCATTGCTTTGGTGAAAGCTGTAAAGCAAAGAGTTGCAGATACTGACAGTTGGAAATCAGCCAACAAGCACAGAAGTGGTAAGGCCTGGGGGATATAGATAGTATCTGGTACAAAATATCCCATACTTAATTTTGTATTTGTAATTTGCATTTTTCTTAAATTGGGCCCTCAAATTTTTGTGATTTTTAGACCTCACAAAACCTGAAACCACCTATAGTGACAGGCCTAACTTGCTGAAAATACAGAATGTATGGGAAAATCAAAGAAATTAAAAAGCCCATATCAGAATTGGAAGGAAGATGGAGGGTAGCAAGAGATGAAACTAGAAGCTAGAAAGTTGAAGCTAGAAGCTAGAAAGGTAAGCCAAGGCCATATGAAGGGTGCTATGTTAAACTGGACTTTTCTAGGTTTGGCTGACATTTGTTGGTGTCTGCAGAACTCAGCTGGGTTCCTTGGGGCGTCTCATTTCTGGGACAAACTGACAGAGCAACCCCTTTCTGGGATGGGCCCTTCCCAAGATGAAGAATAAGAACCCAAGAGGGCTGATGGAAGCTCACCATGCCTCTGATGTCTGTTAATCACAGCGGCACAGGTCAAATCTCCTTATATTCCATTGGCCAGATCCAAAGTTAGTAGGGCAAGGTAATATAGTATACCTACAGGGAAGGAAATAATGACTAAGTAAGAACTGTAATACAACCTACTATTGGATTTTCACCAAAATGTTAATAGTGGAGATAGCGAGATTTCTGATCCTTTTTTCTTTAGCTTTTCACTATTGTTAGAATTTTTATTAAGAATGTAGCAATTGCACCAAAAAATATGAACCTATTCTTCTAAATAATAAAATATTATATCAAATATTAAAGAGCATTTTTAAGGATATCTTTTTAAATTTTTCCTTTTTTAATGTGTTATTTATAAATCAGTTAATATACATATAAAAGGCCTACCCCCTCAACTTCCTAAAACTACCTATTAGCATTTATAGCATTTGTAACTAATCAGACTTTATTATGTTCCTATTTCTGGTTTCTTAGTATTACTCTCATGAAATTTTTTTATTTTGTATATGTCTTTGTAAATCATCTGCAAGCACTTTGTGGTGTTAGCTAGGAAATAAAGAAATAGATTATTTAGAAACTAAAAAGAAAAGTAGTTGGAGGGAATCATCCTAATAATACTCAGCTCTGATAGCATATACAAATCACCTGGAGATTTCTTTTTAATACCTCTGATGAAGACTCTAGAGGTTCTAATGTAATGTTTCTGAGTTGGGCTAATTTTTAAAAAATCTCTGAAGGTTGAAAAAAAATGAATAAATAAATGATTAAATTAAGTGAAAAAAATAACAAAAGGGCCAATTGTATGTGAAGAGCAAAAGCAGGTTGGGAAGTTTCTTTACAAACTTGAAGTAGGCTGTGATACTAAAAAGCCAAAGCTCCCAAATATTAAAAAGAATAAAGGAAATGGATGCAGTAGAGCAATAGTAGCTTCCAGAATTAGAAAGGGCCTGCTATTAAGATCTGTTCGAGCTTCACTGGGTGAGGAAGAGTGAGTCATATTCTCTCTGATACCTCATATTCCCACATACATCCCAAATCAGACCCTAATAGACAATTGTTTTTGTGGGTCACTGAGGTGCATTGTGTGCACTGTTTTTCAGAACATTGTGATTAAGCAAAAGTCCGTCATTCTCCATGAGAAGAGGCTGAACTCATAGGCGATTACTTAACACACCCAGAACAGAAGAGAAGGAATACTAGAAATATTGTAGAAATGTGGTTTGTTCACTTGTTTATAGCTCTTCAGACTTAAATTATTTTATTCTGTGCAGAGTTCAATTGTTTATGTGTGAAACATCATAAAATATCAAAAGCTCTTTTATCTTGATGTCTCATCCCAGCTTTTTTTGAGACTCCACTTTAATATTTGATAAGAACTGAAATGGGGATAAATTATGCTTTCCTCCTCTCTTTCTCTTTTACGTTTATACATAAATGTTGAGAGAAAGCTTGAGGTATTTGTTTTGTTTTGTTTTGTTTTAGCTAAATGGCAGGTAAATAACAGGCTTTTTAGTAACTATGATCTGGTACTGGTAAGGTCTGAGTTAACTGCCATTTGCAGAGTAACCATGGTGACCAGCATATGGCTTCTGATTCCATTAATCTTGTTGAGATTAACAGTAAATCCCAAAGGATCTTTTGCAGTGATTCAGAAATAAATCATCTTTTCACATGTATACTGTTTGGTGACAGCCACTCGCTTTCAGTGTGTGTCTCTACCCAACAAAGAAATAAGACAGTCTCTCTCATGAGATGATTGGAAATGCATTCCTCAAATAAGAAATTTCACAAAATACATCCAATGGTGAAAAGGTAAATACATATAAATACCATGTGAAAGGAGGATTCAACAAACATGTGTCATACCCCTGATGACACATAAGGGGAAGGTCATTTACTCCCAGTTAGAAATTTATTTGTATAGAACCTCAGCCTGGAGATATGAACTTGAAAACAAAATTTGAGACTCTTTAATGAAAAAAATCCAATTATTATTTCAATTATAGGAATTAGAAATGATGAATTAAGCTGGATTTGGGAAGAGGAGCCGCTGGCTGCCCAAGAGGAGACTAATAATGTGTTCTATGTGTAACGAGATGTTGCAACTTAAAAAGTACAGTGTGGCCCTACCTAAAACCATATTTGGCCTACAACAGCCCCAGAACATGTAAAATAATAGCCTCATTTTACAGATGAAGATACTGAACTAAACAATTCAGAACGACTTCCCCATACTCACTAAGTATTAGAGCTTTCTCAAACTGGCGGAATAAATTGTTGAGTCTGAGTTGGAAGGGATGGGAACTGAATTACTATCCCAACATTCTTCTGATGCTAATTCCTATTACAGTGTAGACAAAATATGCATAACTCTAGGTCTTTCTCAACTCATGGAGTTTATACTTCCTCATCTCTAAGTTTTCCTTGGTTAAAAGAATACTCTGAGCTCTTATTTCAACCTGGATCTTCCTACATAAAAGAAATATCAAGAACACAATAGCATTTTACGAATTCTAAGATGCACAGTTTTTCTTACTTACCCATCTATGGCTGGGCACGGTGGCTTGCGCCTGTAATCCCAGCACTTTGGGAGGTGGAGGCAGGCAGATCACTTAAGGTAAGGAGTTCAAGACCAGCCTAGCCAACATGGTGAAATCCTGTCTCTACTTAAAAAAAATACAAAAATTAGCTGGGTGTTGTGGTGCGTGCCTGTAAACCTACCTACTGGGGAGGCTGTGGCATGAGAATCGCTTGAAACTGGAAGGCGAAGGTTGCAGTGAGCCACTGCACTCCAACCTGGGCAACACAGCAAGACTCCATCTCAAAAAAAAAAAATCTGTGACATTGAGATATGCCTTTTCATCAATGGCTTCTTATGATCACTATGCAGCAATACCAAATGTAGATTTCATTGCTCGTACATGCACTAACTTGGTCATAGCTGCTTATATTGCCAAAGTCATACAGTTATTGGTACATGGATAGAAAGTTATTGTGTATGCAGAAAGAGGTATAAATTTCATTTTAGTGACATGAATACTCATTTTGGAGTAATGATCATCATTTTACATTTTCTTGCAAGGCAACAACATAGTGTTCTACAGGACCTAAGAAGGGAATATACAAACAGATCTTGTATGTTAACCTACCATGCACTAAGCACAGAAACTTAAAAAAAAAAAAAAGCTCAATCTTTCAGAATACATGAAAGGAATTTCAAAGCAACAAGAAGCTGACATACTTTAATTTGCTACAACCTTTTTTTCCTGGCCATTATAAAATAGTTTTGATCTTATCATTTATGTTAGGTTTTATGATAGGTGGTAATTCACAAATCAGCCAGCATGGTATTGATCTCCTCTTGCTGATGGTGGGACAGTGCCTAAAGCTCCCTTCCCTGCTCTGCTGATGCAGAACAACATCAGGAAGTCCAAGTAGTCAAAACCAAAGCCAAACATTGAACATTTGCAACCCCAATTTCAATCATAAAATTAACCAACTCTAATGGCAAATCAGTCTTGTGTTCATCTTAGCACAAATGCTCTAGACCACAAATTTTATTTCATTAAAAAGAAAACTGGACTCCTTTGGCTCTCTAAGCTTTCAAAATAACGATTCTTTGTAATTCCCTAGTAATTGTAGAAAATATTCATTTTGCATTATTTCCCTGACAATTTAGAACATTTAAGGTGACATTGAAATATTTCTTATATAAGAGCAAATGAAGAGGATAGATCTCATATAATCATGGCCAAATAAGTATATTCTTCTTGGTCATATATTTTTATAAATCATTGAGGAGCAGGGAATGTTGTATGTGTGTAAATGTATAACCTATTACAGCAGCCTGAGACCCCGTGGGTTATTATTATGTCAGCAGAACTGAGATACTCAGATGTATTTAGTGGTAGAAGCAAGCGTTCCATTAATTTGGTTAAGGGACATGAATCAGCTAGTAGGTTGTGAGTTATGCACCTTCCTGACCTTCACAAAAGCACACCCTGACTTGGGTTTATACAGTCAGGGGTGCAGTAGGATGTACTGGCCCAGGTCAGAAGAGTGCCAGATTTCCTCAAGCACTCATTTGTCCTCAGGAAACTCAGAAGCTGGGTCATTAACACCCTGGCCCCAGCTCCTTCCTTACACAACTGTGACACTCTCTGGTGAACCCCTTGTCACCAATCTCACTCTGGGTATCTGATTTCTAGCTTTACTACCAGGATTAGAACTTTTTTCTGTTAACATAAGTGCTCCCTGCCCAGGGCCTTTCCAAGCGCCTGGCTTACAAGACCTATAGGAACAAACAGATCATTTCTTTTAATTACATAAAGAAATCTGATCAGATGTGAGATCCTTTAAAAGAAACTTTTGACTTCGTTTGTAAAAATATATTAGCATTTGTTACTTAAAGTGTTTCCAAGAGTGGAATTTATTTTACACCCTAATTCATTATGAATGCATCATTTTTCATATTCTCCATATATAAGAATAAGTGAGGAAAAAGTATAGAGTTTAGAAGTTCTGTCTTTATTTCTCCAGTCCTGCCAAATCTCACTGTTGCTAAGGGAATATATTATTAACTTAGGTATCAGAATTAGAAAGGTCATATTGTTCTAATAAAATATGCTGTGACTCTGAGATGTCCAGGTGGAATCAAGAATATATTTCCCCAGTTAATTTAATCTCATTTGAAAACTTAGATTTACTTGGTTCAGGGGAATATGCTGAAATAAAACCCTATCTGCCTCTTCACTCTTTCCTTTCTTCTCAGGAAGGAGAAACAGTGATCATAGCTCATTGAAAACTCTCCTGCTGTTCTCATTGTTCAATTCCCACCTATGAGTGAGAATATGCGGTGTTTGGTTTTTTGTTCTTACGATAGTTTACTGAGAATGATGATTTCCAATTTCATCCATGTCCCTACAAAGGACATGAACTCATCATTTTTTATGGCTGCATAGTATTCCATGGTGTATATGTGCCACATTTTCTTAATCCAGTCTATGCAGCGCACCAGCATGGCACATGTATACATATGTAACTTACCTGCACATTGCACACATGTACCATAGAGCCTAAAGTATAATAATAATAATAATAATAATAATGATAATAATTAAAAAAAGAAAAAAAAAGAAAACTCTCCTGCTGTAGTTTAAAAAGCTATAATATTTGCTTTTTATTCCCTCTTCAAGTTGAGAACAGCTCATTGCCATTTTCTATTCAATGATCCTTCACTTGACTATTGTTTGTAACACCATTCCCTTTACTTTTTGACATGTTACAAATCTGGTTTTTTTCAAACTTTAATCATTTGTTTACATTTCAACATTTCAATATTTCTCTCCTGACCACCACCAGGTAATATGTCTTTCCCACCTATCTTAGACTGTTCTCAAATAAAAATGTGGCTGATATAAAGAGAGAATTAAAAAACATAGCTTCCTCTAGATAACAATAAATGCACAAGAACTTCAGTTTTTGAACTTTTAATGAGTATCATGGAAACATGTTTTAAAGCACAGGCTTGAGAGCCATACTGCCAGAACGTGACTCCCACATTTGCCACTTTACTGGCTGAGTGATCTTGGGCAATTAACCACTCTATATGCCTCATTTTCCTCCACTGTAAAATGGGCGTAATAATATTCTCCTTAAGTTATTCTAAGGATTAAATTAGTGCAACAGATATTAAGTGTTTAGAAAAACACCTGCGCTTTTTCTCTGCCTGGCATTGCTGGGCCTGCAGGTCTGTGTCAAGCCATGGATGAGGGTCTTTGTTCTGCAGAATGGGGTTTGTTAAAGTTGCTAAGAATAAGGTCTATTCAAGAGATACCAAGTGAAATTTAGGAAATGACAAGAGGGTAGAACTGATTACTATACTCAGAAACACTCCGTGATACAGGATAAAAATAAATACAACACACTCAAATACAGGGTGATAGTCTGTGTAACAAACAGATATATGATTTGTCAGATTACTTATGCCCATATAGAAGGGGATATGGTAGTCTGCGCAGCATATGTACATGGTACATGAACTACCAAAATAAGGTGTGAAGGTTGGCCTGACAAATTACGCTGCAGCACATTATACTGGCCTGCCGCTGGCCCACAGGCTTCTCGGTAGGTTTGGCATGGACAGGATCTATGAAGGCCAAGTGGAGATGACTGGAGATTAATGCAATGTGGAAAGCATTGATGGTCAGCCTGGTGACTTCACCTGCTATTTGGATGTAGGCCTTGCCAGAACCATCACTGGCAATAAAGTTTTTGGGGCCTTGAAGGGAGCTGTTGATGAAGGCTGTTCTGTCCCTCATAGTACCAGATGATTCCCTGCTTGTGATTCTGAAAGCAAGGAATTTAATGCAGAAGTGCATGGGAAACACATCATGGGTCAGAATGACGCAGATTACATGCATTACCTAATGGAAGCAGATGAAGATGCTTACAAGAAACGGTTCTTTCCATTCATAAAGAACAGCGTAACTTCAGACCTGATGGAGGAGATATACAATAAAACTCATATTGGCTGGGCACGGTGGCTCACAGTCCCAGCACTTTGGGAGGCTTGAGGTGGGTGGATTGCTTGAGCCCAGGAGTTTGAGACCAGCCTGGACAACATGGCAAAACCCTGTTTCTGCAAAAACAATTTATAAAAATTACCCAGGCATGGTGGTGTGCACCTGTTGTTCCAGCTACTCAGGGGGCTGAGGCGGGAGAATCGCTTGAGCCCAGGAGGTTGAGGCTGCAGTGAGCCAAGATCATGCCACTGCACTCCAGCCTGGGTGACAGAGTGAGACCTTGTCTCAAATAAATGAATAAATAAAACAAAAAAGCTCATGTTGCTATACAAGAGAATCCAAACTATGAGAAATCCAAGAAAGAAGTTAAAAACAACAGGTGGAAACATCCCAAAATGTCCCATGCCCAGAGGAAAGATCAGGTAGCTCAAAAGAAGGGAAGCTTCCTCAGAGCTCAGGAGCAGGCTCTGAGAGCTAAAACAATGTTCTAGGATGATTTTTCAAATAAAAACAATAAACTTATTGGCTAAGCAGGTTTAAAAAAACAATACCCTGCAGAAGCAAATTATTACATTTATTATCTAAGTTCCAAAATCAAAAGTTGGTTATTTGTGTCATGAATCATACTGGAGGCTTATTCTAAATTCTAAATATCCTGTTTATAGCAACTTAAATTGCCAAATCATTGTATTATAATTTTGACATTAATCAACCTGACATTTTTCTCTTATAAAGGTAAGGCATGAACATATTAGCTCTCATAATTCTTTTTTTAAAAAATTATCACTTCTCCCAGATTTCCTAAGCCCCATTGCTTTAGCTCTTTAAGTTGTTACTGTGATAAGGGAAAATATTGTTTTTGTGTGATGGGCTGTAAATAGGTTGGGCAGCCATCTCAGTTTGCCTGAAACGGAGGGGTTTCTCAGGACATGGGACTGTTACTGCTTAAACTGGGAAAGTCTTGGGGAAGCCAGGATGGTTGGCTATCCTACTGTAAAGGTATTACATAAGGTGGGGTAAAAGAGGAAAGGAACAATCAGTAGTGGTATCAATCTCATTAAATACAAAAGAATTATTAGTACACCACTCTTCCCTTGATTTTTGACTCATGCAATCTCTGATGAGTATCTGAAGGGTAAAATTGCACTCAACTAATTAACTCTAAATGTCAGGCATTTGGACTTCGTGGGTTTTTTTTTTTCCTTTTGCTACCATCATCATCTGTGGAATGTATTTCTTCTCCTTCATTTTATGCTGTTCTGCTTTCCTCTGATTATGTCATGCTTCTTTTTCTTTCAGGTCAACTCAAATCAAAACATACTCTTGGGACAACGCCCAGGTTATTCTGGTTGGAAACAAGTGTGACATGGAAGACGAGCGGGTCATCTCAACTGAGCGAGGTCAACATTTAGGAGAACAGCTTGGTAAGAAACAAATTAATAAGTTAAAAAGAAAGATAATTTGCTTATTATATGTAACTCTGTACAGAGTCCGAGCTAATTGTCAGGGTGGAGTTAATGAAATGTTTGTCAGTCTAACAGTGGAAAGCAACATAATCCTCCCTAAGTGGACAATATATTTTCTCCCACTTACTATGGCATCATGAGAGCTCAAGCGCAATTACAGAAGCAAAAATGATACTCAGAATTTTGGTCTTAGTACAAGGTATTTAAATTCTTATTCCATGAGAAACACAGGTTATGCCTTGTCTGCTATTTTTGTTTTTTTTCCCCCGTACTCTATTTTGCATTCAGTGAGCACTTTATTTTATTGTGTGATTATTGTTCTCAAGTTTCCATTGGAGGAGGATAATGGCACAGAATAGGTCACATCCTAGATTCTGATTCTAGTGACATCACTGATAAGCCATGTTACTGTTACAAATCCCTTTGAGACTTAGTCACCCCATCTCTCCAGAATGAGTATCATAGCCCGTGCCTATTTAACCAAGTCCTTGTAGATAAGATCAAGTGAGATAATAGATATGAGAAAGTTTCAGAAATGGCAAAGCCATTTCAAACACAAAACATTGTATCTAAAGAGAAAAATGCTGGAGTGAGTAGGGTAGAGATTTAATACAAAGGAGGGATTGATGATTGAAGATTGATTGACTGAGTCAAGAAATTTTTACTGGGTACTCGTTGTGTGCTTTATATTATGCCAAACATCATGGGGGATACAAAAAAGTAATTCACAGTCCCTAGGCTCAAGTTGTTCCCAATCGAGTGGACACTGAAGGCTGGAGATATACATAAGGAAGCAGAAATACAAGTCAACAAAAACAAGTCAATGAGGAGATAAGCTGCAAGGCAGATGCCAACAGGAAAGCAACAGGGAGAGGGAGGCAGACACAGGAAGGGGAAAAACATTGCCAGAAGGAGATGTAGGAGTGGAGTGTGATGGGAGGAAGATAAAGAGCAATGCAGAGAGGGCCCCTGGGGAGATCAGGTGTGGAAATGAATACACCAAGAGGAAGAGATGAGTGATGAGGGGAGATGGAGATCTTATGGGTGAAATGGCAAGATACAGCTTGAATGGTCTCTAAAGGAGAGTAGAATTTGCAACTACAAAGGAGATGAGGCATTATGAGTAAAGGGCACAGTCATGCATGGACATTGAGATGAGCATAAGGTGAGAGGACAGTGAATAGAAAAGTGAGAACCTAGCATAAAGTTGCAGAACTGAGTTGTGGATTTGGGGAACAACTCCAGTCCTAGAGGTGAAGGAGTTGGAATTCTTTCTGTTTTTTGTTTGTTTGTTTGTTTTTGGTAGACCACTGAGAATATTGAGGCATTCTTAGCAAAGAAGAGTTTGACTTTTAACCTTTTTGGCCAGGACCTGCAGTAAGAAATACTTTCAATTTAGCATCCCAATACATACATATATAAAACTTTTGTAAAACAAAAGTTTTACAAAACACATTTTAACTTTACTTGATGAGATTCACTCTGTTTTCTGTCTTACTTTTCTTTCTTCTCTTTTCTTAAATGGTGGTCCTAACCCACTAAGTTGATCCCCAGAAGCAGTAATGTGTCTCAGTCTATAATTTGAAAAACACTGTTATAAAGGGGATGATTTGGGATTAATCTGCTGGTGTTGTGCAACATGAGTCAGAGAAGCAAAGTCCCTCTCATTGGGTCACTCTTCCTCTTGATCATCTCATAACTAATCTAAATACAGCTTAATGAGTTCCTTAGACTAAAATCTATCCCTGGATGGCCACAGGAACCCTTCCACCAAATATTCTTAGAGCCACCCAGGAGAAAGTTACATGGCTGGTGTACGGTCTCCTGTGGTGGCTTTTGAAGTTACCATCTCTGCCACAGGGCCTCTTCCCACTCTACCGATTAAACAATATGAAGAGTCTGAAAAAATGATAATTTTTTTTCTTAATCCTCTTAGGACCTCGGAAAGATAAGAATGGAAAATAATAGATCCCCAAAGAAAGAGAGGGAGGAAACGTGGGAGAGGGTTGGCAGGTTGGCTTCCCAAGATGGTCTCTTCCCTGTCTTCCTGTGTTTTCTTAACTAGCTGGGCACATGCCAGGATGGGGAAAAAACTGCTACACAGATGTAGGCTGTCTCTATGAATAAAAATGAAAACTGTTTGGTTCAAAAAAAATATACGTATCTCCAAGCCAAGAATTGTTTAATGTCATTCACACATAGGAGGCAGGCAACTGGCTAAATTTTTTAACACTCTAATAAATTACTTGGATATTGAGAAGACCAGGTTGTGAAAAGGGATGTTAGGATGATGGGAATGCATCAAGAGGGTGACTTTCCCACTGCTCCGTCGACTGGCACACACACAAACCCTTTCCATTCAGTACACAGATGTAGCAAAGTTCCTGAAATTGTGAAGCAGAATGTTTTATGTTCCTGTTCAAGTTCTTCCAGTGGTTTCTAATTGATTTTTTGCTCTCTATTCCATAAAACCCAACTGTTGTCATAGCAACCAACACATGTGCATTCTTGGAGAGTCATTTACCTCGTTTAATGTGGCTTGTTCTCCTTATGGCTACACATGCTTCTACAAATGATCATGAGGGACCATTTGTATTTTTTAAAAATGCTCTCACAATTTAAATTTAAAGATTGTAAAGGTCTTTGCTTTGTTTTTTAATTACTTGTACATTTTATTCTTCAGAATACCATCACATACACACAAAGGTTCCACATTGTTTTTTTAATGTCATTACCACATCTTGGCAGATGGCTCAAAATAACTGCTTTATCGATCTGGTTGCAATTAATTCTCCATCGTGGATTGTTTTATCGGTACAACATTTGCTCATCCTAATGAGGGTCCTTGATGGAACCAAGTTGTAATGGAGCTCTTTAAAAATTCTTGTATGGCAGCTGTCGGTCCCAATCCAGTTTAGTTCACCAAGCATTTATTAAGTGTTTACAATATGCCAGTTACTGGGAATGCAATGACAAATAACCCTACCTTCTAGGAGCAAACATTGTAGTGCCTGAGATAGACTACACAGACAAAGAATATTTTTCTGGCTTTCCCTTTCTCGGCCATTTTGTTTCATTTGATCCTTTGAGCACCCCTCCTTACTGAATGCTGCTTCATCAGCATTTATGACGTGGTGCTCTCTGTTCATCTCCTCCCTCTCCAGACTTGCATTTAGTTTCCTTGGTAGACTCCTCCTCCTTTATCCATCTCCTGCACTCTGGCTTTCTATCCTTAGTCCACCACTCCTCTCTCTCTACACCCTCCCTTGGATGTTTCCATCCACTCCAAGGTTTTAACTCCACCTCCAGACTAATGACTGCCAAATCATGTCCCAGGCCTGACCTCACACTGGCGCTTCAGGCGCCAACATCCACCTGCCAGCTGTGCATATTCAGTACTTCTGATTTAGAGTAGTGGTCTAATCATCTGCAGCTGAATTGGCTGGGGTTCTTTTTCAAATGCACATTCATCAACCCAACTCAGACCTGCTGCATCAGAGTTTTTGAAGTTGAAGGCTAGAATCTACATTTTTAATAAACATTTTTGTGACTTTTATATGACTAAATTTCTAGAACACTGGCTTTTGTGGGAAGCGAGTGTTTGGAGAGGGTAGGGAATTGCTGCCAGAGCTGAGCATTGCCCTATAGCTGGTGTTATTTTCCCATGCTTTTTTTTTTTTTTTTTTTGATGGAGTCTCGTTCTGTCGCCCAGGCTGGAGTGCAGTGGCGTGATCTCGGCTCACTGCAACCTCCACCCCCTGGGTTCAAGCGATTCTCCTGCCTCAGCCTCCCAAGTAGCTGGGACTACTGGCACGTGCCACCACGCCTGGCTAATTTTTTGTATTTTTAGTAGAGACGGGCTTTCACTGTGTTAGCCAGGATGGTCTCAATCTCCTAACCCTGTGATCTGCCCACCTCTGCCTCCCAAAGTGCTGAGATTACAGGTGTGAGCTATCGCACCCAGCCTCCATGAGTGTTTTAACAGTTAGTCTATATGTATGTACCTATAACAATATATAAGAATGTTTTAAATTGTATATTAAATTTATAGTATGGTACTTATATATGTACAATCTCATAATTGAAGTTTTAAATGTACAACTACTGTGTTAAATGAGAAAAAAATTTGGAGATACAATTAAGGATAGATTTTCCTAAAATAGAAGTAATTTATCTGGGAATAAGAACAAAGAAAGAAATTTATAGAAGAGGATGGATTTGTATTGCCTTGAAACCACAGGTGAAAGAATACTTGAACCATTATTATAAGCTCGGAAAGGGTGGAAAATGCAGAAACTCCTATTTTCCAAAAATGTAGTCAGAGAACCAAAGACTGCAGAGAAACTAAAATTGCTTCTGAGGAGAAGTCATTATTAATAATTTGTAAGGAGCCAATTTTAAAGTGTTTTTAATTTGCATTAATATTTCTTCCTAAAACAAGTAACAGATAATATTCCCAATTCTCTCCATTCGAACAATTATCATAATAGCCTCTGAACATATGTATTACCAAATTCCAGATTCATCCCCCGTACCCTTCCCTCTTCTCCAGCACCGAACCCCATGAGAATTTCTGAAAGTACAAAATATTCTCATATTTTGCCATTTTACCAAGCTCTATAATTTGTCTTCCCTTCTTTTCTCATTTAATGGCTCTTTTGATTATTCATCTGACAAATATCTATAATAATACTGCAGAGTCATAAAACATGTATCTTCCCTCTCACGGAGCTTGAAGTGTGGACTGTGTATCAGAAATAGACTCAAATATTATGAACATGTAAACAGGGCTGAGTGTAACTCAGAGGATAAAGGAAGGACATGAAGTTCTATGAATGCGTAGTTACTTCTCTTTTTGGAAAATGAAGAATGACAAAAAGACACATTCTATGTCTATATACTTCGAAACATATTGATTTGATAAATACTGGCTTAATTAAACAATTTCTTCAAGGAAATAGTCTCTTGAAGTAGAAAGAGATAAATTTAAGTCAAATGAAAAAGGATATTCTTTCACCTAACAAAGAATATACTAATGGAACCAATTATCTCTGAAAGTGGAATGTAGTCCTGGCAGGACATATAATTACTTCCCAAAAGGTCTAGATAAATCAATGCAGGCAGATCTACCATGGCTAATGGGCGGAGTTTGCATTCTGTGGGATATTTCTGTGTCACCAAGCATAAGAGTTTGGGTGCATTGACCATGCTACATCATATGTTGTGGTACCACTCTCAGAGACAAGATGACTGAAGTGACTGAAACAATATAACCTAGCCAGAAAAGTCTACCTCCTTGGATTTTAAGAACCATGCTCTTGATTTCTACTGAGCCTGAATGACCCCAGCATGCCTGATTTGGGAACTCTAAGATTCTCTGATTCACTCCTATGAACCTTTCAGTTTAAATCACCCTTGTCTCTCACTGCCAACCCAGGTAAGGGAGAGAAAGGCATTGACTGCACTGTGAAATTGTACGGTGGTGGAAGCCCTGAACTTGGAGCCATGTGCTCTGGCCATAAGGAACCAATTTCTATTTATACAATTTCCACCAGGAAAAATTGTAATAGCAGCATCATCATACCTTCCATAACCACCAAGCTCCACTTCTGTCATCATACCCTTGGTACAATCTTGAGTCACGCAATAGGTGTTTTTTTTTTTTTAGAGGTGGGATCTTCCTCTGTTGCCCAGGCTGGAGTGCAATAGTAGCATGCACGATCATAGCTCACTGCAGCCTTGACCTCTTGGACTCAAGCAATCTTCCCATCCAAGCCTCCCAAGCAACTGGAACCATAGGCATGCACCGCCATGCCTGGCTAATTCTTTTTTATTTTTTGAGAGACAGGGTCTTCACTATGTCACCCAGGCTGATCTGGAACTCTTGGGTTCAAGCAATCCTCCCACTCTACTTTAGCCTCCCATGACTGGGGTTACAGTCATGAGCCACTGTGCCTAGCCCACAATAGGACTTAACTGAATTTAGTTTTCTATCTTAAAGTCCAGGAGGAAGGTAGGGCATATGTAGCTGGTAAACCTATTTAAATTCTGACCTCGGACCCCACAATCTTTCAGTGATCCACACAATCCAATGGAAGATGCTAGAAAATAACTAGATGATTACAAAAGATAAATTATCCTAAATCAACCTTACTCAAATTCATAATTTCTCTTTTCAAAATGTGCTCAGCTTTCTGGAACTTCCCCAACTAATAAACTGAAAAACTCCTTAGCCAAGTGTGCTGTGATTTATAAGAAACCTCTGGAAATTCTTGGTGTCTCACTCTATGTCCAAATTACACTGAAATGATTACCACTAAATTGTACAGCAATTTTTCAGTACCTTTAGAGCACCACTTTAGGGAAGCTATAATCAGAACTACTTAAGGCGGTTCTCATCTGAATAACTAAAAACCGAGGTGTTAGAGAGTGTGCTATTTTATTTGCTTGTTTGTTACATTGAGACTGCTGATATTGGGAATAGCAGGGATATCAGGAGTCACTGCTAGGCCTCAGCACATTGAGGGGACCTTGCTTATTTCTCAAAAAAAAAATAAATAAAATAAGGAAAACCCAAGGCAGGGACAAGGAAACAAATCTAGAAGGAAGACTAGATATAGAGAAAAGTTCTCAATCTTGGCTACACATTTCAGTAGGTTGGGCAGCTTTTAAAAATCCTAGTGACCAAGCTGCATCCCAAGCCAACTAAATTGGAATCTCTGGGCTGGGACCCAGAAAACAGTATGTTTTTTAAGTCCCAGGTTACTCCAATGTGTAGACATGACTGAGAACCACCGATTTCTCTGGGCAGATTAGCCCAGAGAGCCAGCAGAAGGAAGCTGTAATTGGTTCCACCCTTCATGATGGGGCTCGTGCTGCCTGGCCACAGGGAGCTGGTCTTCCAGGATGGATTCATGCTGAAGCTTTCATGCACCCTAGTCTAGTCCCCATGTGGCCAATAGGTGCACGGATTTTATAGAAGGCTATTGAGGATCAGAAGAGGAGTATGAGGTTATACAACAGAGCGTAATTATTAGGACCAATGTAAATTTAGCAAAATCCACTTGGAATTGCATAACAACCACTGAGCTGAAATAAATGAGCCAAAGAGTCTTTTCTTAAACTACAGTGGGGTCACACTAGGAGTTTATTTCTTTTAGGAGGCAGGAGATAGACCCTTCAAAATAGAACTCATGAATATATTATGGGGCTTTATTCATTTACTAATTTATTCATTTATTCAGTATTATTGAGCACCAACTATTGGCCAGGTACTAGGAGTTAGGAAACAATAAGACCAAATTTCTGTCACCCCAAAGGAGAGTCTGAGAGACACATAAAGACTTTCAAAAGACAGCATATAATTGTTGTAATAGAGGCATGGACTCAGTGCTAGAGGAGCTTAAAAGATTAAGAATGTCCCTGTTTGGAGGCTCTGAGAAAGGTCACACTGTGGAGACAATGTCTGAACCACGTCTTGAAGTATGAATAGGATTTTGATAGTTAGACAAACAGGTGATGGTCTCCCTAGGCATAATGAATAGTATTCTGGAGGGATCTAAGCCTGGAAAAGTTGACAACATATATCACAGAGAACCTTGTTTGAAAGAATCAAAAACTCGGGCTTTGTCCTATACATGCTGAGGATCCTAAGTTTTAAACACTGGAGTAACAAGATCAGATTTCATTTTGGACCAATTACACTGGCAATATTCCAGAAATTAGGGTGTTTAAGATCAGCAGGAGTACAAAAAGAAAATATTAATAGCTCTATTTATTTGTATCTCAAATTTTTTTTCAGTTATTGGGTATGTTTTATAATGTACTACTGGAATAGTACATTATATAATTTATAAAATATTCATGTATTAGGGCAGTAATGAATCTTTTTTTGAAACTAAGAATTATAAAACAACATATGTTTGGAGACGACTGGCTAAAGGATAGACTGGAGGGTAAGGACAGGAAGCAGAGATTCCAATAAGAAGCTAATGCTATTGGGTAAATTATGGCAAGGCCTAAAGCAGGGGTTCCCCACCCTGGCTGTACATTCGAACCACCTAGGTAGCATTTTAAAAACCATGGCATGGACCCCATCACACACACACACACTAAGTAAATCAGAATATCTGAAGCTGAGGTACAAACATGAGTGTTTTTAACTCCTTAGGTGATTCTAATGTACAGCCATGGTTGAGAACCCTTGATTTAGGCCCTCACCATGTCTCACCCAATTGTGTTAAAGTTGAGGACCACAGACCTAAACCAAGCAGTGGCACTGGGGATACAAACAAGGAATTAGAGGCATAAAAGATGATGTAGGTACCTGGCCTGAGTAACAGATTAAAATCATTGTGGAGGGAGAATTTGGGAGTAAAATCAACATACTAACAGGCAGAAGGGAAGACATCCAGAAAAGTCAGACAGTAGAGAGTCAGGAGAGTGGAGATACTTAGGTGGACAGTCATGAAGGCAGATGGGACAAGAGCTAGAAAATACGTTGAAAGAACTAGTCTTAAATCTAAGCAATGCAATCCATAATTTTAAATATGACAGTAAATTACTATTTAAATGCTTTAATAAGCATTGATCCACAAATGATCCATGAAGTGATACACGTAGGAGGACAGTGGGAATTTGGAGGCTCTTTAGGAAGAAAAAGACAACGTTGCATATTGCATAGAGCAGGTGACCACCCCTTTCTTTTTAATGAAATCGAAATAGATTTCTAAGAGTTGCCTTCATTCAATGTCTTTTTGATAACACAAGAAATTAGTTCGAAAAAGTAAATAACATCATTAAGAACTGGCCATTGTAGCTACCTATGTCTGCATTGTTAACCTTCTCTTTAGCAAAAGACCATGGCTGATTTAATGGTTTGGTGGTTCACACACATTTATAGTTAATTTCATTTTCATAGATTTCAGCCTATCATTACAGTTTCAGTCCAGCTTGCCAAGGATCATTTAGTAAGCTGGGCGCCAAAGGCAGAGAAACATGGACAGCCCTAGTGGTGGGCGTGCACCCACCTTGGCTATCTTAAAGCTTTTCTGTCGAGCTCAGACCTGCAATGTTGCCTCCAGCCACTTCACTTTAATGAAGGATGATGGTTTTTTCTTCAGTTTTAATCCTTTCCCTCTTACCCCTGCAAAAATAATTCTGTAATAAAGCCAGGTTGTGCAGCCAGAAACTCTAATGAGGATAACATTGCCCTAAAGCCTGTTTTTAAAACTCAAACCACTTGTTCCAAATATGCATTAGCTCTGTTCTTCAGCAGCTTTTAAAGATTTATTTAACTCTTAATTGTAGTATTTCTCAAAGAATGAAAATTGCCAACTTCTGGGTTGAGCAGGGAATCCCAGGGA
The DNA here is from genome assembly GCF_028885625.2 of Pongo pygmaeus. NCBI lineage: Eukaryota > Metazoa > Chordata > Mammalia > Primates > Hominidae > Pongo > Pongo pygmaeus. The sequence goes on from NC_072377.2 coordinate 64,150,297, forward strand.
TGCTACTAAAATGTTCTAAGTACCTGTGTGCACACAGCTCTGAGGAGAAGCACTGCCACCCTACCATTATATCCCCAGGATCACATTCTTTTTGGCTAAGTATTCCCAGGAGGTATAAACTAAACCAACATTGTACATTTTAATGTGTTTGGTTGGTTTAGGTGTGGTCATATCCATGGGCTGGGAAGGGAAGGGACTGCTGTTTGTTTGCCCTGGTTCTTGTCTCTTTTGTGCTTCCCAGTTCCTGTTAACCTGATCTTTATTTCATAATCTTATGGATCTCCACTCTCCCTTCTGGCAGCTGAAATTCACTCCTCAGAAACTGTCTGTTCCTTATGAATAAAGTGACCATGCATCCCAGTTTGCTCAGGACAGTCCTGATTTATGTTCATTTCCCAGTGTAAGTATTAATAGCATCCCCTTTCAATCTCAAAAGTGACTCAGTTTGGAGAACAAATGATATGGTTATCCAATCCATGAAACCCCACCCATGCAGCATCTTTGAGTGATAAACTCCACTTCCTCTGTTTTTTATGCTGCCCTTCTTCTAAACCTCTACTTATTTTTCTCACATACCCCAGTGAATAAACTCTCAATACTCTGGCAAATCCCTATTTTACTGAGACTCTGGCACATCCCTATTTTACTAATTGCCTTCCTTAACCAACTCCACTAATCTAGGTGTTCTTTCCTATACTCCTTCTTACTAATCCAGATCTTACCAACTTTTGACCCCTGAGTTTCCCCATTCTCGTGATTCTGACAGCTCCAAGGGACGTCAATATGCAAAGTGCCCTTCTTCATTATGAAGAGCTTCCAAAGCCCCACTGTCTATCTGTTACTTGTGGATCAAAGCTTATCCTCTAACAAACGTTATGTTTACATGTCTCCTGTCCCATCTCACAAAATTGTCTAGCCCTCATTTTTCTACCTGGATTTGGCTCAGAACCTCACCTTTACTCCTTCTCTTAGAATGATCTTCCAAGCTGTGCCCTTTTCTCATTCACACAAACTTGCAAACACATTTGGTGGAATGTTTAAAAATTAATCCAGGTCCATGTAACCGAAATCTGTATAAACTGCCAGCTTCATTTTTTATTTGTTTTTCTTTTTTAACAAAAAAAAAGCATAAATAGCAGTATTACTTACCAAAATTAAAGTCAGATATAAGAAATATAAACTGCAGTATTTGGATTTGGATTTGATTAATCTGCTAAGTGTTGAGAGCTGAAAAAGATTAAATCAAGGATGGCTTTCTCACACTAAATTGTGGAATCTGTGCTTGGATGCAGCTGGCAGAAACCATCTCTGTTCATCAGCTTTGCACACTGGCCAGTGTTATTTCCTTTCTCCCAGGGTAAAATTATTAGGGCGGGGAACAGTAGGGGAACAAATCACACTAACCGAACTCACAGGGGACAGATTTCCAATTTAAAATGCCTTTTATTATACTCTGCGAAATGTAAATGTCACACAGTTGGTAATATTCCTGTTAGATAATCAGTGTATCCTTTTATCAATAGAAAAAATACCCTTAGAAAGGCTATCAATTTAATATGGTTTCTTAGTGGTTCTAGATCAAAGAAAAGGGAATCCAATGATGTTTACTCATATATTTCTTTATTTTTAAAATTAAATTAAATTAATTTTTTTACAAATTATGATGTTTCATATTCATGGAATACATAGTGAATTTTTTATACATATAATGTATAGTGGTCAGATCAGGGTAATTAACATACACTTATCATTTCTATGTGTTGGGAACGTTCAATATTCTCCTTCTAGCTATTTGAAACTATACAATGTATTATTGTTAACTACAGTTATCCTACAGTGGTACAGAACACTAGAACTTACATCCCTTATCTGGCTGTAATTTTGTATCCTTTAACAAATACTTCCTTATGCCTCCCTTCCCCCACACCCTTCTCAATGTCTAGTATCCTCTGACTACTTTTTACTACTATAAGATCAACTTTTTTTAGCTTCCCCATGTGATTGAGAATATGCACTGCTTAACTTTCTGTTCCTGGCTTTTTTCACTTAATATAACGTCCTCCAGTTCTACCCATATTGCCGTGAATGACAGCCTTTCATTTTTTTATAGTTGGGTATATTTCATTGTGTATATACACCACATTTTTTAATCTATTCATCTGTTTTTGGACACTTAGGTTGATTCCATATCTTGGCAATGTGAGTATGCTGCAATAAGCATGGGGGTGCAGATGTCTCTTTGATATACTGATTTCCTTATGTTTGAATAAATGCTAAGTAGTGAGTTTGTTAGAGCCTATGGTAGTTCTATTTCCAGTTTTTCTGAGACACCTTCATACTGTTCTCCATAGTGGTTGTACTAGTTTACATTCTTACCAACAGTGTATAAGAGTTGTCTTTTCTCTGCATCCTCACCAACATTTGTTATTTTTTGTGTTTTGATAATAGCCATCCTAACTAGGGTGAGATAGATGATACCTCACTGTGGTTTTGATTCACATTTCTCTGATGATTGGTGATGTTGAACATTTTTTGATACATTCACTGGCCATTTTTATGTCTTTTTTTTTCTTGAGACAGAGTCTTACTCTGTCACCCAGGCTGGAGTGCAGTGGGTGTGATATCGGCTCACTGCAGCCTCTGCCTCCCAGGTTCAAGCAGTTCTCCAGCCTCAGCCTCCCAAGTAGCTGGGATTACAGGCATGCACCATCACTCCTGGCGAATTTTTATATTTTTAGTAGAGATGGGGTTTTGCCGTGTTTGCCAGGCTGGTCTCGAACTCCTGACCTCAAGTGACCCGCCCATCTCGGCCTCCCAAAGTGCTGGGATTACAGGCATGAACCACTGTGCCCAGCCATTTTTATGTCTTTTTTTGAGAAATGTCTGTTATTGGTCTGATCAAGTTTTCTATTTCTTCTTGTTTCAGTCTTTTTTTTTTTTTTTTTTTTTTTGAAACAAGGTCTTACTCTGTCACTCAGGCTGGAGTGCAGTGGCACAATGTAGGCTCACTGCAACCTCCACCTCCAAGGTTCAAGTGATTCTCCTGCCTCAGCCTGCTGAGTAGCTGGAAGTACAGGTGCCCACCACCACACCAAGCTAATTTTTATATATTTAGTAGAGATAGGGTTTCACCATACTGGCCAGGCTGATCTCGAACTCCTGAACTCAAGTGATCCACCCACCTTGGCTTCCCAAAGTGCTGGGATTACAGGCATGAGTGACCACACCCAGCCTTGGTTCAATCTTTGTTGGTTGTATGTGTGCAGGAATTCATTCATTTCCTCTAGGTCTTCAAATGTATTGGTATATAGTTGTCCATAGTAGTCTCTTATGATCCTTTATATTTCTGTGGTATACATTTTGATGTCTCCTTTTTGTCTCTGACTTTATTTATTCAGGTTTTATCTCGTTTTTTTCTTCGTCTGGCTGATGATTTGCCAATTTTGCTTATTGTGTTATAAAAACGACTTTTTGGCCAGGTGCGGTGGGCTCACGCCTGTAATCCCAGTACTTTGGGAGGCCAAGGCAGGCAGATCATGAGGTCAGGAGACCGAGACCATCCTGGTTAACACGGTGAAACCCCATCTCTACTAAAAATACAAAAAATTAGCTGGGCGTGGTGGCGGGCGCCTGTAGTCCCAGCTACTCGGGAGGCTGAGGCAGGAGAATGGCATGAACCCGGGAGGCAGAGCTTGCAGTGAGCTGAGATTGTGCCACTGCACTCCAGCCTGGGGACAGAGTGAGACTCCTTCTTAAAAAAAAAAAAAAAAAAAAAAAAAAACTTTTTGTTTCATTAATCTTTTATTAATCTTTTATTCTTAATTTCTTTCTTCACCCACTTGTTATGTCATTCAGTAGCATATTGTTTAATTTCCATGTATTTGTATTGTTTCAAATGATCTTCTTGTTATTAATATCTAATTGTATTTGTATTTTATTGTGGTCAGGTAAGATACTCAATATAATCTTAGTTTTTAAAAATTTGTTAAGACTTGTTTTGTGTCCTAATATATGGTCAATCCTGGAGAATGTTCTACATGCTGATGAAAAAAATTATGTATTCTGCAGCTGTTGTGTGAGATGTTCTATCAATGTCTGTTAGGTCCATTTAGTTTGTGGCATAGTTTAAATCTGATGTTTCTTTGTTAATTTCCTGTCTGGATGATCCAATGCTGATAGTGGAGTGTTGAAATTCCCAACTATTGTATTATTGAACTATTGTATCACTAGGGTCTATCTTTCTCTTTACATCTAATACTTGCTTTATGTATTTGGGTGCTCTGGTGTCAGGTGCATATATATTTATTAGTGTTATTTTGCTGACTCAATCTTTTTATTATATAGTTTCCTCTGTCTCTTTTTATAGCTTTTGACTTGAAGCATTTTTTTTTTTAACTGATACAAGTATAGCTATCCCTGTTTACTTTTGGTTTCTGCTTGAATGGAACATGTTTTTCCAATCCTTCACTTTTTGTCCATGTGTGTCTTTACAAATGAAGTGAGGTTTTTGTAGGTAGCATATAATCGGGCCTTGATTTTTTTTTTAATCTATTCAGCCTGTCTATGTCTTTTAAATGGAGAATTTAAGCCATTTACATTCAAGGTTATTATTTCATAGGTGAGGAATTACTCCTGTCATTTTACTGATTGTTACCTGGTTGTTTTATATATCTTTTGTTTCTTATTTCCTCTTTTATTATTTATTTTTATGGTTGGGTCCCTATCTGTAATGGTAAGTTTTTATTCTTGTTTTTTTTTTTTTTTTTTTTTTTGAGACAGAGTTTTGCTCTTGTTGCCCAGGCTGGAGTGCAATGGCACAATCTTGGCTCACCACAACCTCTGCCTCCCAGGTTCAAGATATTCTCCTGCCTCAAACTCCCGAGTAGCTAGGATTACAGGCATGCACCACCATGCCTGGCTAATTTTGTATTTTTAGTAGAGATGGGGTTTCTCCATGTTGCTTAGGCTGGTCAAGAACTCCCAACCTCAGGTGATCCACCCTCCTCGGCCTCCCAAAGTGCTGGGGTTACAGACGTAAGCCACTGCACCCAGCCTGATTCCTTTCTCTTTTTTCCTTCATATATTGCCTCTACTAGGGAGTTTTATAGTTTCACGTTTTTATTATGTCATTTATCATCTTTTCACTTCCAAATGTAAGACTTCCTTGAACATTTCTTGTAAGGCCAGTCTGGTAATGATGAATTTCCTTGGTTTTTGCTTTTATGTGAAAGATTTTATTTCCCCTTCATTTCTAAAGGATGGCTTTGCTGGGTATAATATCTGTGGTTGGGAGGTTTGGGTTTTTTTTGGTACTTTAAATATGTTATTCCATTCCCTCCTGTCCTGTAGGGTTTCTGTGAGAATTTCACTATTAATCTAATGAGGGTTACTTTATATGTGACTTGATACTTTCTCTATCTGCTATGATTTTATTAATTATGCTATCCTCATCTTTTCCCTTCTTTTCTGCTTCCCAAAACACCGAAAATATAAATATTTGTTCACTTAGTAGTGTCCCGTAAGTCCTGTAGGCTTTATTTATTTATCTTTTTTCTTTTTTTTCTGCTTATATTATTTCAAAAGTCCTGTCTTCAACTTCAGAAATTCTTTTTTCTTCTTGGTCTAGTCTGTTGTTGAAGCTCTCAATGGTAATTTTTTATTTTAGTCATTGGATTCTTCAGCTTTAAGGTTTCTGTCTTGTTCTTTTTAATGATATCCATCTCTTTGTTGAATTTCTCATTCAAATCATGAATTGTCTTTCTGAATTCATTGAATTGCCTATATTCTCTTGTATCTCAGTTAGTTTTCTTAAGTTTATTGTTTTGAATTCTTTTTCTGGCATTTCACACATTTTCTTATCATTGAGGTCTGTTACTTGAGAATTGCTGTTTTTCATTGACAGTGTCTTGTTTCCTTGCTTTCTCATGTTTCATGTGTCCCTACACTGATTTCTATGCATGTGGCAAAGTCACTTCTTCCAATTTTATGAAGTAGGTTTCATATGAATGAGTTTTAGGGTATTGGTTTGGTAGAGTACGTTGGCTTTGCTTCTAGGTGGATGCAGCAGTGTACTCTCCATGTAGTTTCTTCAGCTATAATCCATACTAGTAGCATAAGCAAGTTTCTCAGTGATCTAGGCTGAGAGAGTCTGTGGCACCAGTGGTGTGGCTTTGTAGGACTGGGGTTGCTGGGCTGTTTCTCAGGTTGGAGGCATATATATGTACACAGTGTGCTAGCTAACTTGGAGTCACTGGGGTTGGAGCTATGGTACTGTTACTCTTGCCACAGGCACAAGCATGCAATTGCTTGTCTGACCTAGAACTGTGCCTGCCAGGAGTGGTCCGTGGAACTATTTTTCAGGTCTACATACAGGTGCAAGGCTCTTCAGTTGGCCTGGGGATATGCCCACCAGGGGCAACCTGCAAGGCTGTTTCTCAGGCACTGATGGAGAGTGCAGGACCATTGGGTAGGCCACAGCCATGTCTGCAGGGGGCAAGGGGCAGGGGCACTGCAGGGCTATTTCTCAGGTCCTGAGCACAGTCACATAGAGACTTTGCTGGCCAGGGGCAGATCAGCTGCTCAGAGACTCAGGTCCTCTCCCATTTAGGGGAGGGAATATAGCAGTTTGGCTGGCTCAAGAGTAGAGTTGCCCTGGGCAAGATTGCTAGACTATTGCCCCAGCTGAAAGTGTAGTGACAGGAGTTGTTTTCCCTGCTGTGCAGGACCAGAGTCATAGCTGATTCTGGGCCCAGGCTCTGCACAGCTGGGGTTGTGGCATTCAGCTACCTGTATCAGCTTGTTGGAATTAAAATGGAGTCCTAGTGCTGGAGAGGTGCAGTAGATACTGGCCCCCAGAGAAGGGTGGACTCCAGAGGTAACTCTGGTCTCAAGATGGCTATGCTGCAGAAGCTTGGCTCACAGGGGTGTGAGGTATGGGGAGTGCAAACCTTGTGCTCCTGCTACAGGGCAATACAGCTGCATGAATTCCCAGGAGCTCTCCAAAATGGGCTTAGGGTTTGCAAGAGCTTTGGGATTCTCCTCTTGTAAGGACTATAGGTGTTTGTGGTGGCAGTGGGGGCTGGTGGGGATCATTTTACCTTTTCTCTTCAGTGGAAAGTCCTTCCTAACTCCAGGCAGATCTGATCCAGTTTGGAGAGACAAGTCTGCAGAGATTGGGTGCTTCTACACAGCCCTAGGGTGATTTCAAATCACCCTATGTGTGTCTGTAGTCTCTTGCTGCACTTAGCATTCTCCCTTTGACAAATTGTAGCTGTCTGTTCCTTGCCTTGGTCCTTTTCTACTCATGTATTTCTTATCCTATTGAGCTCTCACCATGTGCCAGGCATGTGACGTTAAGGGATACCATTGAGTAAGTACAATGCTCTTTATTGGGATACAGAGCAAGTAAACCTGTATACTCACCCAACTCAGTGCAGGCATCCTCTCATTTCCCCATTGACCATACTGGGCAGTAAATACTCTCAATCCTTGACTCTTTTTTTCCTTGAATTCACACAAATCAACTCCATTTTCTTTTAATGGTTTTACCTTGAAATTTTTATCATTTATTAGACTACTGATAAAAGAGAAGTCTTACCCTCCATCTCAGAAATTTGGGAGACACTCTAGTCCCTTGATGGATTTTGAGAAGTGTGCTGTTCTCACCAGAAAATCGTTTGTTCATCCTATCTTGGAGTGAGTTCCTTCTGCAGATGGCTAATCTCATGGACTTTGTGGCACTTACTTAATAATTTTATTCTCAGTGGATGACTTTTTCTTGTCTCAATCCCAAATCCCAAAGATATACTCTCTTTGATGCCTGTAGGCACCTGCTTTCAGCTGTGTACAGACTAACCCATGATATTTCATCCGTATAAGCCATTAGAATAGTTTTCTCCACTAAATCTTGGTACTATGCCCTATTCTCTCTATTTTACCTTTAACTGGCATTTGCATGGCTTTACTTAACTGGCATTTGCATGGCTTGGCTTTATTTGACAAGGAAGTAGCCATCCTAAGAAAGATGCATCATCATCTCATCCTCTGCCTTGAGAGATCAGTGAAAAAGCTAGCTGCTTCTGGAGAGAGTTCCTTTTCCATATTCAAACTTCATAAAGACAAGGGATGATTTAATTACAACTTTCAGAATTTGTCACTATATAAAGTAAAATCATTTGTATGAAGCTTCACATAGTGTTCTGTGTCTAGGCTGTCTTACTATTGAAAGGAGTTAGATACAGACTTTGAGAAGAATTTCTTGATTTTAAGAATTGGCAGACATTAGTACATATTAGAAAGGATGAGAAATCCCAAGAACTTGTAAATGAAGCGAACAGCTATTACTCTATGACGTTTGAGTGGAACACTGCCAAAATATAAGAAGATGGACATTAGGGATGTACAAAGGTTAAGAGTGTGGACTTTAGAGTCAGATTTTAGATCTTGTCCTGGTTTACCAAATGTGTGACTCAACCATTTTCGCAACTGTAAAATGAGCCTTGTAAAGTCACCTACTTCATGGGGCTGGTTACAGGATTAGAAAATACATGCAAAAAGGCCTAGCGTAGTATGTGCATATAGTATGTACTTAATAAATGTTAGTTACATTTAAGATTCCATATCCTTTGATATCACAATGAAATTTCATTCGTTCGGGCCCTAGTAATTAAAAATGTATTACACTATTTGCTCTATTTCATATGTATCCTTCACAGCAAAAATAACTTGCCAATTGATAATGCATATGTTATTGTAACCTGAAAATCCTAAACAGACAGAAGTTATCAATGTTTTTGTTGACAATTCATAAATAGGCTGAGCTGGAAATTGTCTCTTTTATCATTGAAAGCCTATTGAAATGTTAAGAAGTTACAAAGGATATATTTAACCCATTTCAGAGAAAAAACTCTTTTAAAACACTTAGCACTCTTTGCATATAAGCAGCCACTCTGCCAATCATAAATGATCCTTATCTCTTTATTAAAACCAATATGACAGAACATCGACTTCTCAGCACTTTAATAGTTCTTAGTTCAGGTGTTGAAGTGTAACGATCTTGCATTTCTTCAAATTTTTTCAGAAATATGTCTTTCCTTGTGAGTAAATAGAGCTGGTTTAATTTGTTTTATATCATAAATTTCCCACAGGGCAAAACCAAAACGATATTTTGTGAAATTCCATGCTTGGTAAACTCCATCTAAAAATGATGTGGCTGACAGAATTGTTTACTGGTTTAGTCACTTCATAACTAAAAACAAAGGAAAAATGATTCTCTTTCTCTCCATTTCCCCATATACCCCACTGCTTCTCCCAATTAACAGAAATCTATTCTCTAATTAAGCCTATAAATATATACACCTACTATATACCCACAAAAATTTCAAAAGTTAAAAAAAATCCTTTAATTAGCCAACATCTACTGGACACCTGCTCATGCTGGGCACTATGTTACTATCTCTAGAGATATGGAGAAGCCCTGTGGAATGTACATTCTAATTGGGGAGCAAAACACACGTAATATGGAGGTGGTCAAGGAATGAGGGGTGATTGCTTTTGGATACAAAGTTTCTTTCTGGGGGGTGATGACAATGTTCTGGAATTAGATCATGGTGATTAACCTTTGTACATCCCTAATGTCCATCTTCTTATATTATGGACCAGGATTTGTTAAGGCCATAGACTGACCATTGCATAGTTTCAGAATTCGAACAGAAGCAGAAAAATGCTACCATCTGGTCATGCCTGGCTAGAGACACAGACTCAGAGGCTGAAATACCATGCTTTTTAGTAGCACTAGCCTTTGGCTGAGCTCCTGTTCTTGCTTTTCTACAGCTTTGGTCTGCAATTTTGGCTCTTCTTCAGGCAAATTGATCAAAAGCCTTACCTCCTACTTCTCTTCCTAAAGCCTGTCTCTGGGCTGGGGCCCAGTAGAGGACGAGCTAATATGCCAGTTTGTCCTGCTGCTCAGCAATCCCTACTTCTGGCTCAAATGTCACCCACCCGGTAGCAGAATGACCTTTCCTTGCAGCTCTGGCCCATCCAGTTCCACAGGAAAGGGGAGACAAGATATTGGAACTGTAACTAGAATCTGGAAAAAGAAGATTTTCTCATGTAGGAGTTTGGGAATAGAAACTTAAGAACAAATCACAGATTTTTAACAATTGGAGATGAAAATGATTTATTGCAGTGTGATTTTAGTAGCTATTTCCTCTCTACAGAAAAAAAAAAAAAAAATCAGTTGTGATTTTTCTTTCAAAGTAAAGTTTAAAAGATCAGAGTGCCCCAAGCGGTGTTTCCCTGGGGTTAAAAAAAGAGCAACAGTGCCGCAGAACATCTCATAAAAACAAATGGCATTTTACAATATGGTGTAGCTATTGATGGGTGGAAATGAATCAAGTGTTTCCTATAAGACTGTTGTAATGCACTGGCGAAAGGGGCGGAAAGAGGTGGTTAAGTGTGCAATACTGTAATTGTGATTATTACCATTAACACAATGCAGTCACATGTGGAACTGAGTCCCCTAGGATGCTCTGACATTCCAGTACTCTTCAAGCGCCAGAGTGACATCCTGGAGCCTGCCACCTCAGTGAGCAGCACACTTATGGCCTAAGGCCCTGCTTGCTGCCCTGTGGGTATCAATGTGAAAAGGCCCCAGCCTTCTCTGAGGCTTCCTTTGCTCTAAGGACCTCCTGGGAGCAAAGTGGACAGAAGAATGTCAGCAAATCAGGCCTGCGCCACAGCCAGGAAGTGTGGGTTAATGTTCTTCACGTGCACTGGAAGGTATTAGAATGCCCTCCTTGAAAAGCAGCTGCTCTTTCATCTCCATTGAGACCAGAGCAAAAAGGATTATATTTAAACACCTGTAAGAAGGGTTCTTGTTGAGCATGGGAACCATTTTGTGGTAGGGGATTCTGGCAGTCACCAGAATGGTTTCCCCAATCGGCCATGGGGTTTCTCAGAAAAATCTCTAAGGGCAACATACATTCTCATTCATTTAGGACAGTGATTCTTACCATATATATGTATATATACACGTGTATACATGTATACATATATGTATATATACACGTGTATACATGTAGACATATATGTATATATACACGTGTATACATGTAGACATATATGTATATATACACATGTATACATGTAGACATATATGTATATATACACGTGTATACATGTATACATATATGTATATACACGTGTATACATGTATACATATATGTATATACACGTGTATACATGTATGCATACGTATATACACGTGTATACATGTATGCATACGTATATACACGTGTATACATGTATGCATACGTATATACACGTGTATACATGTATGCATACGTATATACACGTGTATACATGTATGCATACGTATACGTGTATATACACGTGTATACATGTATGCATACGTATACGTGTATATACACGTGTATACATGTATGCATACGTATACGTGTATATACACGTGTATACATGTATGCATACGTAAACGTGTATATACACGTGTATACATGTATGCATACGTATACGTGTATATACACGTGTATACATGTATGCATACGTAAACGTGTATATACACGTGTATACATGTATGCATACGTAAACGTGTATATACACGTGTATACATGTATGCATACGTATACGTGTATATACACGTGTATACATGTATGCATACGTAAACGTGTATATACACGTGTATACATGTATGCATACGTAAACGTGTATATACACGTGTATACATGTATGCATACGTAAACGTGTATATACACGTGTATACATGTATGCATACGTAAACGTGTATATACACGTGTATACATGTATGCATACGTATACGTGTATATACACGTGTATACATGTATGCATACGTATACGTGTATATACACGTGTATACATGTATGCATACGTATACGTATACATGTATACGTATATATGTATATGTGTATATATGTATACATATACGTATACATATACATACGTATACGTATATATACGTATACATGTATACGTATATTATATATGTGTATATATAGTTTTATTGAGGTATATTTCATATACCATAAAATTCACCCATTTGAAGTGTACAATTCAGTGGTTTTTAGTATGTTCACAGGACTGTGCCACCTTCATCACAGTCAATTTTGGAATATTTTCATAACCCCAGAAAGAAGCCCCCTGCCCATCAGCATTCACTCTGCCTTTTCCCTCACTCTCTACCCCAGCCTAGGAAGCTACTAATCTGCTTCCTGTCTTATAGATTTACCTATTCTGGGCATTTCTTATAAAATGGTCTCATATGAGATATGGTCCTTTATATCAGGCTTTTTTCACTTGGAATACTATTTTCACAGTTCATCCATGTTGTAGCATGAATCAGTATTTGTCTTTTTGTGACTGGCTTATTACACTTAGCATAATGTCCTCAAGGTTCATTCATGTTATAACATGTGTGAAAATTGCCTTTCTTTTAAAATTGAATAATATTCCATTGTTTATGTATAACACATTTTGTTTATCCATTCATAGGTTGATAGGCACTTGGATTAGTTCTACCTTTTGGCTATTGTGAATAATGATGCTATGAGCATGGATGTACAGAGAAGGGTAAATCTTAACCTTAAATGTGCGTAAGAAACCTCCCAAGCAGCCTGTTAAAAATGCATATTCTGAAGCCCCATACACCCCTTTGATTCCCATTGTTCAGTATGTGTAGAGTGGAGTTCAGAAACTTTAAAGCACTTCAGGTGATTTGCTCTGTCACCCAGGCTGGAGTGCAGTGACGTGAACACTGCTCACTGCAGCCTTGACCTCCCAGGCTCAGCGGTCCTCCCACCTCAGCCTCCCGAGTAGCTGGGATTACAGGAATGTGGCACCACACTCAGCTAATCTTTGTATATTTTGTAGAGGTGGTGTCTTACTACGTAGTCCGGGTTGGTCTTGAACTCCTGAGCTCAAGCGATCCTCCCACCGTGGCCTCCCAAAGTGCTGGGATTACAGGCGTGAGCTATGGCACCCAGCCCGTAATTTAGGTGATTCTAATGAGGGTGAACCTCCAATCCTATGAAGTCAGGGTGTAGAATCACAGCCCTTTGTCACTAGAGTGAAGTCTGGCTTACACTGCCTCTCTCTGCTTGCTCTTTCAGTGTCCACCATGAAGAGGACACAGGTTGGCTTTGTGCTTCTGCTGCTCTTTCCTCAGCATAGCTAACATGTTTTATCAAACAAAACCTTTCCAAGCTTTTATTTGGTCCCTAACATCAGGTGAACCTGAAGGGATTAGTGTCCCGCTGTACCTGTAGTGGTTTTTGGAAAGGGCAGGAGTGACCCTTTCAGGATCAGGCATGAGGAAGCCTACAACAGAGATGTGCTGGACCACAGTGCAAAGCTCATGCATCTCAGGAACAGTGCTGCCTGCCCCTGCCAAAGAGATTAGAAAGGCTTTGTTAAGGGAAGGATGAGAAAGAATGATCAGAGTTTCTACAGTTAAGTGAAAGGCTTCACTGATTTGCTGATGAAGAAACCTACATGAGCTGAAAATACTAATTCTGGATGATGTAGTCTGAGAGACAGGTGTTCAAGGCTGTAAGCTAAATCAGTAACTAACTTATTTATCAGGAGGTCTTTGTCAGACTTCACAATCAGCTTGCTATGTGACTTTGCGCTACTTATTTGATCTTGCTGAACCACACTCTTCTACCCAGTAGATTGGAAGTGATCTTCAAAGTTATAAGACTCTGTTTCTGAAGTATCATTGACCCAGCTTCCCACTGACATTGGTGTGTATGAATGGGAGATTAAAGATTTCTCAGAACAAGCTCAAAATACTGAGAACTGATCTCAAAATACAGAGATACTGGGAGGTAACAGCCATAAAATCTGAGTTAGTGAAAGAACAAAGGCTGTAGTGGTTGGATTAGTGGTTATAACTTAGGCCATGAGCTTTAAGCACCCATGGGCACACACAGTTGAGGGCATGAGCATCCTCATACACAGGTGATTGAATGAAAAGACTGATTCGCTTGGATAGAAAATCAAGCCCCACTTGATTTTCTAAACATCCCTGTACCCCAAATCTAAACTACTAAATGCTAAAATACTAATGATATTGATTTTGATCCTGAATATCTTATTTTATGACAAACTTATGACAAGAGATCCCAGCATAACTGGTCAATGAGAGGCACTTTAATTTCCAGAACCTTTATTTATTTATTTATTTATTTGAGACGGAGTCTTGCCCTGTCACCCAGGCTGGAGTGCCAGTGGTGCGATCTCAGCTCACTGCAACCTCCATATCTCAGGTTCAAGCGATTCTCCTGCCTCAGCCTCCTGAGTAGCTGGGACTACAGGCACATGCCACAACGCCCGGCTAACTTTTGTATTTTTAGTAGAGGCAGGGTTTCGCCCTGTTGGCCAGGCTGGTCTCGAACTCCTGACCTCGGCGATCCACCCGCCTCAGCCTCCAAAAGTGCTGGGATTACAGGCATGAGCCACCGCACCCAGCCTCTATAACCTTTTATATCTATAAATCTAGAATTCTGTATAGAAATACAGCTGTCATGATGACCATCTTGATGAATCTTGAGCAGTATTAAGATATCAGAATACTTTTGGAATCACCAAGAAAGATTGTTTCATTTGGTTTACTGGCAGTGTTAAATCTAGTTAGTTATTTTCTGATTATTTAACTTGATGAAAGTTTATGGTATATTGTGATTGTTAATTAACATAGGACTTACAATTTAGCCAAAACAAAATGGTAGCTTACTTTTTCAGTGTATCTGGAGAAGCAGGAGAGTGTACAAGTTAGTAGTTCATGTTCCAGCTTTGCCAATTACTAGCTGAGCAAGGAAATACTTGAGCAAATTACGGAGCCATTTTCTGCCACTATTTCATCAGTAAATTGGAGAAAATAATGGTACCTACTAATGGATAAAATGAGTTAAAATGTATAAAATGCTTTGAATAGTACCTATTATACAGTAATCACTCAACAAATGTTAGTTTATTATTGCTATTGTCGTTATCATAGCATTTTCTAGTTTGCTTGGCACTTATGCCTATCTTTTCTCATTTTAGCCTTATGATAACCCTGTAAGTTAAGTAAGGCAAATGTCATAAATAAGGAAATTAAGGATTTTTTTAAAGTGACTTGTTCATGGTCCCAAAGCTAGAAGTGTTGGTAAGTGGGGCTAGATCCCACATCTTTTGACTGATAATCTATCTCTCACCATATCATGATGTCTCCTTCTCAGCATGCTGAATAAATAGTTGCCATTATTTCTGGCACATTGTCTCTTTAATAGCCACATATTCTTAGGGTTCCAGTTAAGGTTGAGAAGCTGAGATCATGTTGGCTTCTGAGATCAAAGATAATTTTACTGACCTCAAATTGTATACCAATATGATGACAGAGTGTTGAGATGCCCAGGGTAAAGGAGTCACATTTGATAAAACCTTGTGTGGATTATCATCTTTTCATAATGGCTAAATCTTTTATGATACTGTTCAAACTCAGTGACTTCCCAAATCATACTAATAAGTACAAGAAGTGTTAGCAAAAGAGATGAAAAAATTGAACTTGTAAATGAGACCTTTGTACCAAATTCTTGGATGTTTTTTCTTCAAAGGCTGATTCAGGGATCTTGAATTCTTCTGTGGGTTCTTGGTATCTTATGACATAAAGCATCCTCCCATTAGGTCTGGGAAACTCACCACAAGCATGCCAATAGTTCTGATATCTTAGCAACAAGGATCTTGCTTAGATCCATACTTGCCTTTCCCCAACTCTGGATTGAATTACTGGAAGTTGAATGACCTAGCTCTAAAGATTGTACAAGCATTAGAAAAGAGAGCTCTGTTAACACCAGATGGCCTTATCTGTAGATTTTTAAAATGTAGACTATAAGAAAGCCATATAAGCATTGTCCAGAGAGACAAAAGGAAAGAAAAATACAAGCCACAATGGTTTGAAATATCCACCTCTATTTTATAGAACCTTGACTCTACTGATGTTCTTCAACCCCAATCCTGCAGTTATTCATGTGGATTTTAACAAGAGAGTAGCTAGTGAAATTCAAGCTCAGATGTAGTCATTGAACCAAATAGTATAACGACTAAGTTGGAGATTTTAACTCACGACACTTGCCTTTTGTTGTCTAGCTTCAGTACTATTTAAGAAAATAAGTATTTCTAGGTTATTTGAGGGATTTTGACATGGATGCAAAATATTAGTCTGTTCTTTTTCCTTTGGCGTCAGGAGCTGGGATGAAATCACATGATTTAATCATTTTGAATCCATGTGGCTCCTCTGAGATAGGGCCAGATGTAACCAGAAGGATTTATAGGGTGTAAAATTCAGAATGGATTAGAAAAACCTTTCTATGTTCAGCCCAACACATTCTAAATCAACGTCCCCTGAATGGACCAGAGCAATCTCTGGCTGGCCTAGTGGGGAGGTTGTCATGGCAACTGACTGGCAAGCTCAGCCGGTGGAATGTGAATGCAAACAATAGAGTGATAAGACTGTGTACAGAGCAGCATACTAAGGCTGCTTCTGCCCAGGTACAGTGGCACATTGGTGAAAGTGTGAAACTGTTGCTGCATTTTGTAACTTCTTAACAATCTCTGGCAGCTCATTTGAAATTTACCAAGTGCCCTTTCCCAGATGTTGGTAAAAACATTCCTGCTGATAGATAACAGAAGCTATGGAAAAATTAGCACCCAGCTGATAGGTGCAGAGGTATACAAAGCCCTGGAGGCCTGTTGGAATAACACTACTCAAAAATTTTCTGAAGGAGGTTGAAGCAGGTTTAAGGTAAATCTTATGACTCTTCAGTGCCATCTTGTGACTCTTCAGTGCCATCTTGTGTCCTTTTAGATACTGAAAATTTACTAGAAGCCCGCTCTCAGACCGATCATTAGGCAGCAGCAGGGCAGACATGGAAAAGTTAGAGCTGGGTTATATTGGAGCTTGGTATTCCCTTTTACAGCAGAATATGCACACCAAGGCTTCTGAGCTTTAAATTGATTTAAAAAAATTAAAATTAAAAATTTTGGTAGAATCTGGAAATAAAAACAGAATAAAATGCCAAATAATGCCACGAAAAGATTGCAAGAGTCTACATGGTGGGCTAGGGGTTGAGGGAAGGGATGGAAAAGATAGATTTAGTGTCGAAGATTCTTAAAGATAGATTTGGTATTGAGGATTCTTACTGTTATCATTACTAACTCTTGCAATAGAATATTTTTAATCTATTCAGTCATGCTGATAATGCAAATGAATCAATAGAGAAAAATAAAATGTGAACATCACCAATTCTACTTTATAACTCTTTTGTTCATGGTTAATGGAGTAAGAGATGGTAGCATTTGCTTAAATGGTACCTCATGCCCACCTCTAATCTCTTACCTACCCCAAACCCACCACCCACTGATGTCTCACCATCACCTCATCACTATTGAAAGCCATAATCAAGTCCCATTTAATTTCAGAAATGCAAAATAACCAAGCTGGGTTTCTGTGTGTTTCTTCCAGGGTTTGAGTTTTTTGAAACAAGTGCCAAAGACAACATTAATGTCAAGCAGACATTTGAGCGCCTTGTGGATATCATCTGCGACAAAATGTCAGAGAGTTTGGAGACTGATCCTGCCATCACTGCTGCAAAGCAGAACACGAGACTCAAGGAAACTCCTCCTCCACCGCAGCCCAACTGTGCCTGCTAGTGTCCCCGTGCACACAGGCAGCTCCAGGGGGCTCTGGTTGCCAACAAACAGCATTTGTAAATGGTCTATTAGCCTTCATTTATACTGCCTAATAATTATTTGAAGGAATAAATTGATGTCAATGGCTCGTACGCATTCAATTCTTGGGAGCTTTCCTGTTTAATATGTGGCAAATATGTGATCTTAAATTTGTAAGGACTATCCATCTATAAACATCTGGTACCTGCATGTGACTTGTTATTTATTTGTCTGCTAGGCTCTTTTTGTTTCAAATTTGTTCTCAGACTACTTCTGGGACATCAGACTATAATCTCACTACAACTGGCTTTTGTCCCATTGATTCAAATTATGCTATTCACTTGTAGGAATGATGACCAAGGAATTGCTTGTGTGTGTGTGTGTGTGTGTGTGTGTGTGCTCACGCACGTGCCCGCGTGCGTGCAGAGGAAGAAGTCACAAGACTTCATTTGCTTTACTCTTAGTTGAAAATCAAATGGAAGTTTTTCTCATGATTAGGGACGCTGTCATGAGTCTGGTCAGTTTACTGTTGGGAACTGTCTTTATTTCACTGTTCTTAATAACCGAGGAGATCATTGGCCTATAAAGAAATTGAAATTTTGTTTTTAAGGTCCTTGCAATTTTCGTAAGTCATTAATATTACCTGACTGGGGCTATTTAACAATAATCTCCGTTTACACGTTTAAATAAGCAAATACCTACCCAGGACTGCTTTTTCCACTGATCCTTCCCAATTCTGTGAATATTCAACATCATTGAACAGATTGAGACATATCTACTGAATGCCAGTTATGCAACAAGCATTTTAACCAAGAAGGGTATGAGTAGCTATGGAATTCCAAGGTCCAAGCCCCCTTATTTTTCAATGACTTGCCTTCCCCAACCCCCATAATGCACACCACCACCACCATCACTTTCTGGAAGCATCACCAACTCTTGGACTAGAGCTTATGTTGAAGCTTGTTAGGGCTCCTCTTTCCATAGGATATAGACTTGCCTCCCCAAACACGGCCATCTTCTCAAACCTCAGCTAAGTTCTTTTACCTGTTTAGATGCTATTTAAATCAGATTTCAAAGGGTCCCCAGTTGAGAAAAAGGAAAATTTTAATCTTTAATCATCTTTTTAAGTCCAGATGTTCATAAATTCTAAAGCATATTCCTATTACGTGAATGCTTAAGTTACACAGAAAACATTCTGTAACTGTAGTATTTCAATTTCAGAAATATTTAGGGTCCATAGCAATTTAAAGAGGGAGGAAACCACTGGAACATTCTAATTTTGTATCACAAACTTCCTAAAGGACCTATATGAATAAAGAGAAAACAACAAATCCTACCAGCTGTACAGAGAGCAACAGGGAAACTTGGCCTCTGTATCATTGTCCAGCATTATTTAAAGCTAGGATTTAGGAAGGCAGCAGGAATTATTTGGCAGATTTGGGAGGATAGTTTCGTTAAGTGAACTTTCTCCTTTTTTGGTGGTTATGTCAAAGAGTTTTTTTCCTCTTTTCAAAAATAGAGAGGCTTCCCGTGAAAGTATTGGATGCAAGTGAAACAGGCATACATCTAAAGATATCTCTGGAGAATAAATCCTTACAAGTCACAGAACTAGGTCACACACATTAGTAAGTTAAAAGTTGGAAATTAGGGGAGAGAGCGTTTGGAATGCTTTAAGCATTTCCATGGTATTTCTCACCTTCCTAGTTGAAGATCCACTAATCAGTAGTACACTTCTACTTTGGCGCCCTACAAAGCAAGCCTTAGCATAGTAAAGACAAGAAAACATTAATGTTTTATTAGTTTTAACGGGGCAACCAACTTCAAAATCACAGGAATTACAGTGACAGGAGAGAAAGAAGCAGGGGGCATAAAAACAGATTTGTTTGCAGCAGTAGTCTGTTTGTACAATGTTATAATATTTCTGTAACTTGGGCCAGAATGTGGCCATGTTAAATGATATAGCTATTAAGCTCACTTTTACAATCTAAAAGGAACTAATAAAGCCGGGAAACCCTTCCCATCCTCCTTCACAGCCCTCATCCCACACATATAGATAGATGTAAAAAGCTTAGAAAGAATATTTTGATGGCTTTTTCAGAAGGACCTTGATGTGTGTATTGTGGTAAAATGAAAAGCAAAATGAGACAGTATTTAAAAGTGAAAGAGCAGAGTTTTGCTCTGCTGAAAACTCCTTCCCTGAAGAACTGATTGCTGTTGAAATTAATTGGCCCTTAGACCGGAAGCCCTAAGCCAAGCTCCCACTTACACAGTGTCAAACATCCCGAAGTGGAAACATTTTATGCCAGTCAGGGGAGAGACATGCAAAAATAGCCCAAATGTCATTGCCAAGAAACATCTGATACTTTCTAATTTCTAAACCCCAATGGAAGTGAAGCCTTTTTCATTGATTCTCAGTTCTGGAACTCCCACCCTGTTAGGATTTCCATTCCAAATAATTCAATGAGAGGTTTCCAGAGAAGCAGTCACAGAGCTCAAGAGAAAGAACACTTAAATGCTCCTGCTGTAATTGCATCAAAAAATCTGGGTTTTAACATCAAATTTGGCAAATGGTGGGACCAACCCAAGGTTAACTAAGTGGGCTTTCATTGGCATTGAGCTATGTTACTTATAAATTATAACACTATAGTTCCAAGGTTTTTCAGCCCTTTGGCCAACACACACACACACACACACACACACACACACACACTATACCATCATCTATCAATAGTCTAAATATATACATCAATGCAGGTCATTTTTATCAATGGCCTAACTAAATTTATATTTAAAAGAACAAGACTTTTAAAAAGTACATACTCCTGTTGGTTTGTAAGTTATACACATTTATCTCTTGTCTTTGATGCAATTAAATTTGTGTTTTAAGTATGAATTTATTTTCCTTTGCTACTCATTAGCTGACCACTTTCACTCCTCTAAATACCCTTAGGAATAAACCTGAACTGTTCCAAATCGATTCTTCCAAGAGCTTTGGTGTTGGCACCTTCCTTTCTTTTCCTAATGCAACTGAAAAATTGGACTGAAAATTATTTGACTTAAATAGCCATCCTCAGAGTGAATCAGCATTTCATTTTTTGGAAATGGGGATGGAAGTAGAAGGTGCACAAAGCATCCTAAGATGGCAGTTTGAATGTTAGCATCACATCTACACGCTCATAAGAGGAATTGCTTCAGGACAATGAATCAGTTCATTGTCGCTGCCCCCAATGAACAGCTCCAACTGCCTTGATGAACTTCTAATGACTGTGAAAGCTAGGAGGTTCTTCTAGTTCCTCCTTAGGGTCACTTGAAGTTCAGTAATTTTTTGCTGCCTGGTAACTAAGTGCTAAGATTTTTACTTGGAAAGAAAACTATGACAATACCTTCAGTTGTAGCAGAAAGTTGTGGCATTGTGATAATAAACAAAATCTACAAAGTTACAACCCAAATTATACAAGACATCAATATACTCAGTAAACAAATATATATTTCACCTACTTAAATCTTACTCATATTAATTATAGGCCTTTTGTTTAGTACACTGGTTATTTTTTAAGGAACCAATTTAAACTTTCAATTTTAAATACATCTATGCTGACGATAGACTTTCGGGTATACACAACCTTCTTCTCTTTTAAAAGTTAAATACATTCTACTATTAACTGAACTTCCATGAAGCAACATTAATTTTAGAGCATGGTAGTCCATAATCAGTGGTTCATTGTGATGTGCTTTATCCAACATGTATCTTAGTGCATGGTTGAGGATGTACTATGTGATATTTTAGTTAACAGTGTGGCATTTGTGGGACTATATTAAAAGCATATCCAAACTACCACGCTATACCAAGCTGAAGTAGGTAACACGTGCATGTGAAAAACTGTGATATGAATCTTATTTATAAAAAAAGTAATAACTAAAACCCTTCTAGACCAAAAAGTTACTGTGTGTTTGTTAATAATCTTCATAGTACTACTGGAATGCTCAATCAGGTATTTTTGGTGTGGCATACTTCAGAGCTGGCCTGTCCATCTGAAGAACCCTTTCTCTCACAATTACAGTTTGCATGACTAGAACCCAGAACTCTGTTCCTTTGCGTGTATAGTCACTTAGTGTGCTGTCCAGGTGCCACATGAGCAACTACACCCATGTGGCCTTTCTGTCACTCCCTGGAAAATGCAACCTCTACAGCTCTGCTCAGCTCTGCCTGTGTGCATTGATTACCTTCGCTTTAGTAGTTTGCCTGTAAAATGGTGAAGTCTTTCTGATATGCTGAACCTTTGAGCCAGCTTTTGGGAGTTCTTCATATTTTAGGTGAATTTTTGACCAAAGTCAATTAAAGACATAAACCTGTTTTATATCATGGAATTTACTGGGCCAAATTAAGTAAAAGATGAAGTTTATGACCAAAATAAAAAAAGCCTTTACCCCTGCACAGCACTGTATCAAAGGGCTCTAGATTGTAGAAATATAGTACCCCCTAACAGGGAAAAACCAAGTTGGGGGATTTATCTAAAATGTATCTACCTATTGTTACTGGTATTTCACAAATAATTTTTTTCTTAAAAATATTTACAGAAATGCTTGACACTCCAGTCAAATAATATTTCCCTTTGATAGATTGAAATGTTTGCTCTTAGATTACACACACAGTGCTGCCCTTCTCAACAGTCACTCACACGCTCACTCGCCTGATACAAAGGTATCAGGTAAACACTGATACTTTTTTTTAAAAAGGGAAAATTCCATCTATGGTGCTTTCTCAGCGCTAGGGAAAAGGGAGCTTTTACTATGTTCCAGCTATAACTCACATCTTGCTTATAAGGTCCATAAAATCGGTTCTTCACACTGATTTCGTTTGATTAGTCTGTGCCTGTAATTAATTTCCTCTAAACAGAGAGAGTGGAGGGGAAATACATTTTGCAAACATTCTAGATAACGGAAATGAGTCATTTTAAAACCTCACTCAGAGCTCGAGTGTTAAGATCAGACCATCCAGCTAGTGGACAAATGGAACTTTCTATTCGCAGTTCTCTTTTACTTTCTGACTTTCTTTTAAATTACTGCAGTTTTTCAAAACACTATCCTCATGGAATGACAGGACCAAGAATAGAAAATGAGACTCAAATTTCACCATTTACTTCCCATCAGCAACCATTACTGGTGGAGTTTCAAACAGTTATTACTTGCTGAAATGAGGTTTGAGGTTACCTGTGTATTTCATTCACCTGTGTTCATATTTCCTTCATCGTGGACAAGTGAGAGTTGGCTGTGGCTTTATTTCTTGATGCAAATTATTTTGCATTCATGTTATTTGGGGCTAGGTATTGCTTAGGTTCGTGAATGCTGTTCTTACAGACACAGATGGTACATGAGCCACTCAGACACCTGCCCTTTCAGGGACATGAGCATGACTTAAATCTGTCAAGTGGTTCCATACTTCTTGTAAAAGTAAAGTTTGGGTATTGTTTGCTGTATCAATATGATGGCTTTCCATGCATTGTCTCATTATCCCTAGGATACGTGCTAAAGGAAAACTGTCCTGTAATTCCTGTTAATATATTGTTAATGTCAGACGTGATGTGATACCGTTGGACTGTCCAAATGTACAACTATTTAATGGTGTTTGTAGAACTGATATGTCTTAAATGTTGCATGAAATATGTTATAAAAATAGATTTGTTTTCTATTTTCAACACCTCAGAATTGAGGGTTCATGGGCCAATAAGTGCAATATTTAATGACTCACTCAGTGTATATAAACTAGTATGAAAGAGTGAATTATAATGAATGTGTGAGATGCTTTGATAGCTGTGTGACTTATTCAAATGATTTTCTTGTAGCTGTATTTGTCTAGTGGTGCAATTTATACAGTAAATATCTTATTGGTGTCATGTAAAACCCCTCTGTGCCTACTTCAAAATACTTTTTTCATATAAAACCAAACATTTAGTATCTGGAAATATGTGTCGATTTTATCTCTTAGAATTGTGGATTTTATTGTCAAAACAGAATGGCTGTTCATGTATTTTATAAAAGCATCTCCTTCTATAACTCAAAATTTTATTTAGGTGTCATATAAAAGTGTACATTTTACTTTTAAGCAACTAATTTAGATACCTAAGAAAAACTATGTGCATTAGGAAAAGTCATGTTTTTCTTCTCAGAAAGGTTGATCACATGATATGTCTACAAGAATTTTCACCTCTGTACTTGTATGTATATTTTATTGTTACTCAAACTTGTATTTTATTTACAAATTCAACACTGTCAACCCTGGGAATTCTAAAATACCAATGTATTTTTAGGTTGTAGCTAATGTTGTATTCACTTTCAATTCTCAGTTGTCCACACTGGTGATATAAGAGGAACAAATCAGAATCCTTAAATACTTTGTAATGCCATCATAAACTCATATATTCATCCTCAAACTCCCTTGTTTAATGCTAATTGGTGGCCTGGAACTTCACTGAGATGCAAAATCAAGAACTTAAGCCTAGTTGCTGGATAATGAAATGCTATAAATGTTTATGTATGTGAATTTTAAAGTAGAATAACCATCTTAAACTCCTACTTGCCATTTCTAAGGCAAAGCATTCATTTTAATATTGTACTTTGCCTTTTCATTCAGTGAGTGGTGTAAGTCATGAAACCCTTAGGAAGAAAAACAAGTTATGACTTATTCACTAAAATTGATGCAAGACAGTTGGTTCTTGATGACCATGGCCATGTGTTCATCATATAAAGCCTTCAGTTCTCTCTATGGTGCTTGGCTGGAGATTGACATGTGAAGATGTGCCAATCGTATTAAATGGATTTGGTCTATGTGGGTGATATGTGGCCTGAATGTAACTGTGATAGACTGAAATTTGTTCTTAGCTCTCAAAACCCACTGAAGAAGTCAAGTGAAGGTGGGTAAAATAGGGAGATTAGTGACAACTTTGTGCCAAATTTTTTAAAAAATGGAAGCAGGTAGCCAATATTAGAATGATAATTTAAGAGTGTGGTTGAATGTTTAGTTAGTTGTCACATAGTTATTGAACCCCACATGCTCAGTGCTGTGGGAATCAAACATGGAAGAGATATGGCTCCTGCCCCTAATGAGAACAAGGGGGAAAAATCCAGATATAATCTAAATGCTAGGTTATGTCAGGGTATAGGAACACAGAGAATGGGGGCCTGTAAGAACTGGAAGAGTCAGAGAGGGCTCCATTGAAAAGGTCAAACATAATTCCGGAAAGAATTAGGCAGTGAGGAGATTGTGCCAGGAAAATAAGTGGGAAAGGCCACAGTTATGTTTCCTTTGAATGGAAGAGAGACAAAGCTATCAGCTATAGATCATTGTTTTCTTAAGACAGCCAAACTGGCCCTTTGAAACCATTCAAATTACCCCAGTTTAGCTCCCTACCTTTCGGTCTCCATGAGGAAGACAAGCTGTTGTATCATCATATTCCTCTGTGCTGAGCAGCTCAAGAGTCAGCCACAATATGCAAATTGCTTTAATGCCACATTACAGCAGTTGATTTAGACATCTGCCAGTGCACCAAACCATGAGAGATTGTCTGACCTAATGCCACCTGGCAGATGTGTACCCAGAGATTTTTCTGTAGCTCCATGTTTCCCATAAAGGGCACTGGAAATGCACAGATGAAGATCTTCCTTTGGAACCAGGCACTTTTGGCCCCTTCTCAGTGACTGCACTGTGGAACTCTTCTTAAGAAAATATTGAAAACAGCTTAATGCTTTCATATAGTGACTGACATTTAGTTGAAAACTACTGCTGCATAGCAAATATTGTGACTCTTCATGTGTCCACAGGAGCTCTTGTGTGGGTTTAAAGCTATGAAGTGTATTCACATTGTGAAGTTTTAATTATCTTTATTGAAATTAATTGTGTAAAAATGGTATGTGCTCTATTAGGTATTCAGTTTGTATGTGAATTCTGTATAGAAAGTGGTTTTTGTTCTTTGAGTTTGTTTTATTTCTTGAAGATTACAATAAATATCTAAGAGACTATATTCCTGAATTTCTTAGCCTTAGTCTGATTAATGTTTTTCATCTCCTTTCAATTCATCTTATTTTTCATCCTAGGATGCTTATTTCCATTTCTTCTTCCACTTCTATAATCTTAGGTACAACACTGAGTTTGAACTGAAGATGAAGAGTGAACACATTTAGGGCTTTGAGTATCTCACACACGAATTTGGACTTAGGCACAGGAATGAATTCTAATACTTGTAATCTTTCAAGGTCGATAATTTTCTAACTGACCCAATTGACTGGGTTCCAGAGTTACAAGGCTTAGCTGTAGGATCAAGAATAGCTGCTAAGGGAGTAAAAGGTCTTCAGGTCTGCAACTTGAAGACCATGTGTCCCTAAATCAGAAGTCTAAGGTTTGATGATCACTGAACACCCTACTGGCATAACCCGAGGCAAGGGTGGTCAACAGAGACAACATGTGGATGGGATGTGTGAATGGAATGGGTGTCATTTAATGCACAGTGCTTGGTGCAGTGAAGATTAGGATGCCGTGCAGGATCTCCTTGGCCATGGGCCTCAAGGCATGGGGAAGCACCCAGCTACCAATCTATTTGTATCACAGCAGACCTACTACTGATTTTGCAATCTTGTAGCATTCTACTTGTGCTAACAGCACTGATTCTATAGAATTTCTTCCAAATATTCCTCAGGGCAATTTCCAGGAGTCTGCACTGAAAATCAGTCAAGGGGGAAGGTCCCTGGAAGAGCCACATGAGTCCCATTGGTCAAATTAGCTTCCTGAACTGAACTTGGTAATAGAAGAGTAACCTCCCTGGGTAGACAAAACAGGTAGCACTTAAGAAACCAAAAAAAAAAAAAAAAAAAAAAAAAAAGATAATAAATTAAGGGATTTCCAGTTATATTATCAACAAATACTTACAAAATGCCTTCTAATGCTAATTTATCAGTATACATGAAAATACATACAATAGAGTCCTGACCCTCCATGAACTTAAACCATTGTGATAGAGGAAAATGTGTAAGTTAATATCAATAAAAAAACTCATCACTGATAAACTAAATATTCCTTAATATGTGTGTCTAATAAATACTTAAAATGAACATTGGAAATTTGTTTCATTTCAAAAGAGCTCACAAAAATTTCCTCTTTGAAATGTTATAAAATGCATTTTTTAGACTGTAGTCTTTTGCCCCCAGATAAATATATAACAATCAATAAAACTCAGTTCAAAACTTAAAAAAAAATTAAGAGCCCAGAAAGACTTCACATGTTTCCTGATTATTCTGAGGCTTTTGTGGCAGAACCAGATCCAACTGATTTTAGCAGGAATCTTCCTCTACCCTATTCCCTCAAGTAATATGCCATTAGCTTTTTTAAAATTAATTTTAGAACATGAAGTTACTAGGTGGCCACTTACTCAATAGCATTGAGACAGTAGGCATGAAACAGAAAACATCTGTCACCCTCAGAAAATGCTAAGTCATTCTCTCCTCAACTTCCTAACAGACTTGAAAAGGACACCTTCTATATAAAAGGCCGCAAAGTCTTTGCACAGTTCTCAGGGACACTCCACCTCTTGGTTCTTGGTTCTCCTCTTTCTCCTCTAACTTCTCAACCCCTCACCCAGTCCAAAGAAGTTATAGTCTGATGGAGACTGGCTGCTCATCTTTTCTTCCTAATCTATTGTTAATGACCTGAGTCCTTTTGAGCTAGAATTTCTCATTGTTTATTAATTCTAAATCTCAGGAAATTTTATCTAAAAATTATGTTCTCTTTTTTAAGTATTGCCTCTCCCTTAAAGCAATTCTGCTAAGTGGAAGAAAAGCAAAGGGTATAGAAAATATATGGAAAGTGAGTGTTGGACGAAAATCTGGATTAATATTTCAAAACAATATTCTACCAAGCAGACAATTACAATATAATTTGATTAGTGTCAATATACAGGTTAAATAAAAACTACTGTGAAAGCACAGAGAGAAGCAATTATTAATCCAGATTGAAAGCAAGGGCTGGGATGTTCTGAGAAGGCCTACCAGAGGAAACAAGGACTGAGCTAAAACATACAGGAGATGTAGGAATTACGCAGAGGCAGATGTGAGAGAAGACTGCTCCAAGCATGGGGAGCAAACCACGGAAGTTTAGCAGAGCATGCTGTATTTATGGAATTTCAAAGCCATTCACATAGGGTGATCACAGGATGAAACAAAAGGAGAAAGAGCGAGGGTTGAGATCATAACATTTATCAGAAATGCTTTAAATGTCTAGATTTATTTCTCTAGCCGTGGGGAATTCATGAACAGATTTAAGCCAGGTAGAAGTTTGAACAGATTTGAATTTTAGAAGATCACAAAATTGGCAATATGAGAAATGAATTAAAGGGAGGCAATAACAGGAACAGAGAGAGTATTAGACAGCTATTATAGTAACCTAGAAGTTTTATTTCTAAATTAATTGCGGAATGATAGAAATGAAGAGTAGGGAATACATGAAAGTTCACTTTAGAAGGTAAGAAATGGTGACAAGTAAGATTCAGGAAGAGGAAGAGGAAGAAACCAAGGATGACCCTCTGGCTTCTGGCTTGGTTGATTTTGCCATTAACTAAGAGAGAAAGTAAAACAGTAGAAGTAGGTTTAAAGAAAAGAGAATGAGTTCCATATCCACAGTGTTGTGATTGATGTTTCTAGAGGATGTGCAAAGGATGCAACCCAGTGAACATCTGGAGGGTGCAGATCTAGAGTTCAGAAGAGAGTTCTGGAAAGTTCTAGTATGTAGATGATAACCAAGACTTGGGGAGTAGAGAAAATGACGTACAGGAGAACGTTTCAAATGATAGAAGAGCAGAATGAGAACTAGGGCACATGATATTTATGGGCAGCCAAGGAAACCAAGTTCACAAAGGGACTTGAAAGAGGAGCGGTCAAAGGGATGGATGGAGAATCAAGTGAGAATAGGACACAAGAAGCCAAGAAAGGAGCCAGTTTTAAGAAAGAAGGAGTGATCCACATTTTTGGATGATGTAAAGTTGAATCACAGTTGCCAGTCATACAAATTAGGGACACAGACACAGGACACTACTTGTGGGTGGTGGGTGAAAGGAGGATGAGGATTGGAAAATTACCTATTGGGTACTATTCTTATTACTGAGTGACGAAACAATCTGTACACAAAACCCCCACAGCACACAATTTACCTATACAACAAACCTGCACATGTACTCCTGAACCTAAAATAATTTTTCTTTTTAAAAAAGATGGAAGTCAATTTGACCGAAGCAGTTTTAGAGTAGTTATGAGGGAGAAAGACAGATTGCACTGAATGGAGAAGTAAACGGTGATGAACAAGATGAGACACTATTCTTTCAGGTACTTTGAAAGAAAAATAAAAGAGAAGGTTATTGAATGAGGATAGTCTAAGGAGGGTTTTATTTCCATATGAGAGTCTTATATATCCCTATATGTTTTTAAAAGCCAATAAAGGTAGAGTTTGAAGGTACAAGCAAAAATTGATATCTTCTCCATCCGAGTCTTATTTTTCCTTTCTATTGTTGTTCCTATCTCCTCTACTCCTTTCCTACGCATCTTATTAATGTTTCCTATGCACTTATCTCAAGCTAATTGATTTTGTCCTCTCCTGATACTTTTACTTATCTGTAGGGCATGGAGCTTGCAACAATCACTAATAGTGAAATCAACAATAGCTATCTTTCTTGAGGTCCATATTGTGACAGACACTTAAATTTATTTATTTCTTTCTTATGATTTTCACCAAGAAAAAGACTATCTCATCTCAACAGTGATGGATACATCGTTAATGTAATAGAATCCAGAAAGCAGTCAGTTAAGTGGCTGGCAGGCCTAACTGAGCTGCGATTTTAAATCTCACCAAATCACAAACCTGTTTGCAGGAGGTGGGAAGGTGATCATGTTTCTGAAAAGTTGGCAGCTGTTCCTTTATACTTTTTTTCTCCACTCATTGGGATGCACCAAGTGTGATGCATTCCCTACGGACAATATCACTTTAGAGCAAGTAAAAATTAGCATACTCTTCAACATCTTTTTGCTCTTGCCTCTATTCATAGAACGGAAAAGTCAAAAGACAGTGTCATCTAATGGAGAACAAGCCAAAATTAAAAGGACACTTAAAAATAGAACTTTGGAGGAATGAGTTATGTTGGTAACGAAAATTCTGGAAACTGACATATAACCACAGGCTTAGCAAGAAAAAAGATGGCTTTCATAAAAGATGATCTGTTGACACTTGAGCTAAGAGGGAAGTCAAGCTTTGCAATGGAAGCTGGGAGGGGAGGGAGAAAGTATTTTTTACTGATAAGAGATTTGAGAGTATAAGCAAGAAGTGAAAAGTTGGTTTCTTAGAAGGGGGTCTTAGAAATTATTAGATTCTTGGGTGCCATGAATTCAAATCCTAGAGCAATACGTTAGGGTTTTCACAAAAATACTCTGAAGATTTTGTTTGCTTATTATCAAAAACTGAATGCAATCTGAAGAAGACACCCATAAAATCTCTCTTCTTCTCTTGTTCTAGTTTAAAATACAATTACTCTTAAGGCATCCCATACATTTGCTGGCGCTTTCCTTAATAGTCACTCTCCTAACGTTATTACAACTCTGTAAAAGATATTTTAATGTTTTTTTAATGTGTCTGCCCTTAAACAGTAAGAGTCTAGAAGGTTGTTTTTGTTGTTGTTGTTTTGTTTTGTTTTGTTTTTTTTTTTGTATTGTCAGTAGAAAAGACAAAAGATTCTTCCGAGGGCAGTGTGACATAGAAAAATATAATAACAATTCTTTGGGATTTATTATTTGTTATCTCCATTTGATCTCTAGGCCAGCCCCATAAATATAATGGTTTTAGCCTGAAAGAACCTATCCTTGGATTTAAAATGTAAATTATTCAGTATTAAGAACTCCCTAAATTCAACCCATGATCTCATCATTAGAACCAAGTACAGTTATAGAGTAACCAACTAAATACAAACACAAGACAGGCAGGGCGTTATGGCTCATGCCTGTAATCCCACCACTTTGGGAGGCTGATGCAGATGGAACACAAGGTCAGGAGATCAAGACCATCCTGGCCAACATGGTGAAATCCCATCTCTACTAAAAACACAAAAATTAGCTGGGCATGGTGGCATGTGCCTGTAGTCCCAGCTACTCGGGAGGCTGAGGCAGGAGAATCGCTTGAACCCAGGAGGCAGAGGTTGCAGTGAGCTGAGATCACACCACTGCACTCCAGCCTGGCAAAAGAGCAAGACTCTGTCTCAAAAAAATAAAAATAAGAATAAAAACAAAAAAACACACAAAACACAATTATATGCTACGTATAAGAGACTTACTTCACCTTTAAAGATGCACAGAGATTGAAACTGACATGATACAAAAAAAAGTATTCCCTGCAAATGGAAATCAAAATAAAGTGGAGGTAGCTTTACTTACATCAGATAGAATAGACATTATGTCAGAAACTAAAACAAGACAAAGAAAGTCATTATATAATGATGAGAAGAGCAATCAATCAAGATGATGTAATAATTGTAACTAGATATGCACTCAATATCAGAGCATCTAAACATGTAAAACAAATATTAATAAATTTCAAGAGAGAAATATGTTGCAATACAATAATAGTAAAGGACTTCAACACCCTATTTTCAACAGTGGACAGATTATCCAGACAGTAAGTCAATAAGGAAATACTGGACTTGAACTATACTTTAGATGAAATGAACCTAACAGACATATATAGAACATCTCATCCAATAGCAGTAGAATACACATTCTTTTAAAGCACACAGGAAAGATTCCCCAGAATAGATCATATTTTGGGAGATAAAACAAGTGTTAAAAATTTTAAGAAAATTAAAATCATATCAAGTATCCTTTCCAACCACTGTGGTATGAATTAGAAAGCAATAAAAGAAATAATGGAAAATTCATGAATTTGTGGAAATTAAACATGTTCCTAATCAACTAATTGTTCAAAGAAGAAATGAAAGAGAAACTTAAAAATATCTTAAGACAAACAAAAATGGAAAAACATGATACTAAAACCCATGGGATGCAGTAAAAGCAGTTCTGAGAGAAAAGTTGATGGTAATAATTGCCTACATCAAACAAGAAGATCCCAAACAACCTAATGTTATACCTCAAAGAACTAGAAGAAGAAGAAAAAAAGAAGAAAAAAAGCCCACAATTAGTAGAAGGAAGGAAATAATAAAGATCAGAACAGAAATAAATGAAATAGAAAGAAAAACAACAGAAAATATGAATGAAATAATAGTTGTTTTTTAAAAAAATAAAATTGACAAACCATTAGCTTGACTGAAAAAAAAAAGAGGGAAGCCTCAAATAAATAAAATCAGAAATGAAAGAGGAGACATTACAACTGATACCATGGAAACAAAAGAATGGCCAAATTCAGCTCCTTATGATTGTAGGAATGAGGTCCCTAGTTCCTTGCAGGCTATCACCCAAGGACAGTCTTTGCTCCTGGAGTCTGTCTATGCACCTTCTCATGCTTTTGATGGGCTCCAAGAGGCCTCTCTCCAGTCATCACCCTTATATCCCAGCACCAGCAACAGCATGTCAAATAACTTACAACCTTGGAACCTCGCTGACTCCCTCTTCTGCTGCATCCATTCTGCTTTCCTCTTCCTACTTCCTCTTCTGCTTTTAAAGGCTCATATGATTACATTGGACCCACCTGGATAATCCAGAACAATCACCATAGTTTCAGATCCATAATCTTAATCACAATTGCAAAATCCCTTTTGCCATGTAATGGGACATATCCACAGGTTCCAGGGATTAAAGAACATTTTTAATATGTGCCATTATTATGCCTACCACACACCTTTACACAATTCCCTCCCCTTCATTGTGGAATGGATTAGCAAATAGAATGCAACAGAGACTATGAGATGTCCTTTGCAAGATTCGGTTATAAAAGACTGCAGCTTCCACTTTTGGACATTCTCATTCTTTCTTGACTTCTCATTCTGGGGAAGCCAGCTGCTATGTATTGAGGCAGACACACAGTGGAGAAAGCCATGGGATTCAGCTTGGAAGCAGATCTTCTTAAGCCTAGTAACGGCCAATGAATGAATTTGGAAGCAGATCTATCCTAAGTTGAACCTTGAGAAATCTGCAGGTCCAGCCAACAACTTAATTGCATTCTTATAAGAGACTCTGAGCCTGAAATACCCAGCTAACCTACTCCTGGATTCTCGATCTACAGAATCCGTGAGATAATGTGTTTTGTTTTATTATATTCAGCAGTTATAATCTGGAATAATTCATTATGCTGCAATAGATAATGAATGCACCCAGTGACTCTCTGACTGATCTTTTCTAAAACTGGAGACACTTTATTTCTCATCATTGTATAAAGAGGTCTACAACTAGAAGTTTCTAAGATCTATTATTGTGGACAATAGAAAAGCATTTGTTAATACAGAAACTGGATATATTTAGATGTAGAACAAGAAATCTCTGTGTTCAAATAGCCATTTGGATTGGCCCTTATAGCCTGCTTGGGGTGCAACATTTTCAAAATAAAGAGAAGGAAGGTAGAATCCAGGCAAAAGAAATCCACATTATTATGAACTTGGGACACATAAACCCTACATCCAAGGAAACTGATTTACATAAATTGGTAGAGAAAAAAAAACTGAAGATGCACTATGATGGAGTACAATAAGGATAATGTGTCACCTTTCCTTTTTTTAGTTAGAGCCATGTAACTGGAGTAGTATTTCCCAGACTGTGGTCCACAGACCATTTATTTTAGAATCACCTATGATGGTTGTTTAAATTGCAGATTCCTGGGCTTCTAAAGTAGAATCCCCAGGGAGTAGATGTACCTTATTAATAAGCTTCTCCGGTAGTATTCATTATCTAAAAGTTTGAGAACTACTGACACATGGTTAGGAATGCAGACTTTGAACAAGCTGTGTTCAAATCTCACCTCTTTTTTTGTAACTCTGAAGGAAAGAACATTGGCTATTTTGCTCCTGCAGAATCCCCAGCACCTAGAACACTGCCTGGCTTGTAGTTGGTGCTCCGAAAATACGTGTTGAATGAAGAATGAATGAATGACCCAGGGCAACAGTTTTAATTTCACTAATTTTCTTAGAAGAAAAAAAAATTAGGAAAATAGCCCCTATCTTACAGGGCTAATGTAAGAAGTAACTGACTTAATAACATGTGTACAACAGACAGCACCGTGCCTGGTACACAAGAAGTGCACAGCTCACAATGGGTGACCTTGGCATTGGTGTTGCTATGGCTATTACAGAGGTGCTTCTGACAGCAGCAATGATCCTCTCAGAGAAATTTAGAAGCTGGAATATGTGTTCTCTATATGCTTGCTGGATAGATGTTGGTTGAGCATTTTCAGTATTTATTAGAAAAATATATTTCTCAAGAATGTCCAAATAATTTTCTTTTCAAGTGAGGCTATGAGGAAGTCAAAGCACTGTGACATAAGGAAATATCCTTTGTGTGCATGATCTTATTTTTCCTCTGCTATAGCCTGTCCTTTTCTTTATTCTCAAAATAAAGAATTCTGATATTTCTGCCCAGAAATTTCTGAATGTTGGCTGGCTTCAGGAATGAAAGATGTGCCAACTGCTCTAACAGCAATTTTGAAAGTACTTTGAAAAAAAAACTTAAAATAATTTAGATCAAAAATAAAAATTTATTTAAAAATAATTCAGATTAGAATGTTCTCTGTAAATGCAAAGTAGCAGTGGTATTTGGAAAAACACTTTGTGCAATTTAATGACTTCTCTACCTAGAAAATATTGGAGACAGTGACATTTAATTTGACTTAGAACTTAATTAATATAGGATATATTCATTATCCTGATCACACTGCCGATTGCATAGGTGAGGTGATTTTAAAATAGGTTCTCAAAAAATCTTGACATTCTTGCCTTCAAGAAGTAGAACTGAATTTCTCTTCCTTTCACTACAGGCTGAACTTAGTGATTTGCTCCTAACAGGATAAAGAAGTGATGATATGGCCGGGCACGGTGGCTCACACCTGTAATCCCAGAACTTTGGGAGGCCAAGGCGGGTAGATCACGAGGTCAGGAGTTTGAGACAAGCCTGGCCAACATGGTGAAACCCTGTCTCTACTAAAAATACAAAAAATATTAGCTGGGCGTGGTGGTGGGTACCTCAGTCCTCAGGAGACTGAGGCAGGAAAATAGCTTGAACCCCAGAGGCAGAGACTGCACTGAGCTGAAATCACGCCACTGCGCTACAGCCTGGGTGACAGAATGAGACTCCGTCTCTATCTTTTTTTTTTTTTTTTAGACAGAGTATTGCTGTGTCACCCAGGCTGGAGTGCAGTGGCATGATCTTGGCTCACTGAACCTCCCAGGTTCAAGGGATTCTCCTGCCTCAGCCTCCCAAGTAGCTGAGATTACAGGCACCTGCCACCACGCCTGCCTAATTTTGTATTTTTAGTAGTGACGGGGTTTCACCACGTTGGTCAGGCTGGTCTCGAACTCCTGACCATGGGTGACCCATCCACCTCAGCTTCCCAAAGTGCTGGGATTACAGGCATGAGCCACCACACCCGGCTGACTCTGTCTCAAAAAAAAAAAAAAAGAAAGAAAGAAAGAAAAAAGTGATGATAGCCTTTGGAGCCTAAGTCATAACAGGCACCGTGGTTTCCTTTAGGCTTGTTCTCTTTTGTATCACTCACTCTGGAGGAAATCACCATGTCGTGAAGGCATTTAAGCAATCTAAGGCCTCCTGTCCACAGCAAGCAAAAACCTGAGGCCTCTTGCCACTAGCCATGAGAATGAACCATGATGGAAGCAAGTCCTCCAGCCTCATTCAAACCTTCAGACGTCTGCAGCACCCCGGCATCCTGGCTAGAGCCTTATGAAAGGTCCTGAGCCTGGGCCACCCAGCTAAGCCACTCCCATATCCCTGACCAACAGAACCTGTGAAATAGCAAGTATTTCTTGTTTTAAGCAAATAATTTTGGGGATAATTTGTTACACAGAAATAGATAACAATACACCAGGTGTATATATATGTAACATTTATCCAATTATATACTTTAAATATGACCAGTTTATTATTTGCCAGTTATAACTAAAAGCTAAAAATGCAAAAGATATGTCATAGAATTAAAGTACTATGATTTATTACTATAGGAGTATTTGGCTCTTTTAAGAAGACAATGTGCAGATTAGAGCCATGTATAGAACTAGATTTTTGGTAAAACAGACAAAAAACATTCCAGGAAAGAATGATGTGACTGTGTTAACTACACATTAGAAATAAACACTCAGCTATAATTGCTGGATTCATACTTCTGTTGATTGTCAATGTCTTTTCCTTATTCAAGTCAACAACCTATAATAGGCTAAAAAGAAAATGTGGACACTAGACAATTTCTAGCTAACAGTAGTGGAGATGCTTTAAATTGAATACAATCCATTTCTGACTGTAGTAACTAATGGAGGCAAGAGATAGCTCTGGGAAAACACAGAAAATTAGGTTTGATTTTGAAGAAGGAGAATGGCATGGGAAGGAAATACTGTATTTATAATGAAATGTATATGTATATAATTTGAATACACAGAGAGAGAGAGAGAAATGAAGAGACAGAAAGAGAGGGACAGCAAGACAGAGACAGAGAGAGGCGGGGGATACAGACAGACAGCAAGACAGAGAGATACAGAGTGAGATACAGAAACAGAGAGACAGCAAGACAGAGCCAGAGAAAGCACATGTGATACAAAGAGCAATAGAGAGAGAGCAGTAGATACATACAGCAAAATTGTGGAAGAGAGAGAGTTTATAGTTTAAGTAATTTTGTGTGTTAGTTTTATTTTTCCACCTCTCATTGTATTATGAGCATCTTCCCAAGTTATCCCCCACATCAATATTTTTAATAAAAAAAGAGAGAGACAGAAACACAGACAGACATTATTTTTAATGACTAGATTCCAATGATTTTAGTGTAGTTATCATATGTTTATAAGCAGTCCCCTTTTATTCACATTTTGGTTGTTTCTAACTTTTTGGTCATTAGTATGGCTGTGACTTCCAGCTCTCTGGCTAAAGCTTTGCTCTCTTTAGGACAAATTTCTGAAAGTGAAATTTCACTGTGTACGAACATTTTAAATCTCTTATTACAACTTACCAAATTGCTTTCCAAAAACACCACACCAATTTACAGATTCATTGGCATGATATAAAATTCTTGTCTCACCACATTCTTGCCAGGACTGTAGAATTTTTTTAATTGTGCCATTTATTTTTCCTGAGTTTCTGAAACATTTTAAAAGAGCTTTTTTACCATCCCCACAACTACCTTACACCATTTTGTTTCCTGCATTGAAAACATTTTCATTTGAAGGTAACTCCTTTTTTAAGCATGGTAAGGCCCTTTAAACAGCAAGATTAACATTGATTTTCTGTGATTTGACATCAAATAGAAATTAGTGACCAAATCTCAAATAAACCATTCAATTAATCAATTTTTCTTATTAAGAGATAAATGTCTAAAATATGTTTCAACAGAATAACATACAAGAAGTGAAGGCCCAAGGACCAGATTCTCATTTGAAACTAAGTATTTAATGAAATCGAAGGTAACGCACATAAACTAGAACCACTGAGGAAAAGGTTTCCAGAGCTAGCTCTATGAGAATGCCAAAAGCCCATAAGCCCCTTTATACTAGGAAAATTGCATTTAAATTGTAAGAGGCAGTCACATAAAAGACAAGAACCAAAATAAAGTGTGCCTAATAAACTTGAGTTTGAGGAATGCACAATATTTTTCAACAAGACTATGGTCATCAGACCTATCACACATTAGTTACATTGTGCTTTACATGAGTTATTTTGTTCAGTTCTCACCAAACTCCTAAAATGTGGTCTATCTATCTAGCATCATAAATAGTAATATACGAGAAAAATGAGGCTTAGAGAAAGCAAATAACTTGACCAAAGTGACAGACACAGGAGGTAGTAGGGATTGATTTTAAAGCTAGGTCTTTCTGATGCCAAATCCTGTACTCTTACCTGCACATAGTTATCAAAGACTCAATTCATGGTTTTATTAGACTGTTTTCTTTGTTGAAGATACTAGACTGGAGGCAGCATGCCATAGCAAATGAGTGTAGGCTTTGGATTTGGACATCCTTGAATTTGAATCTTGCCCCTGTAGGCTAGATTCTAATGTCCATGATCTTTGGTTTCCTTATAATAGCATCTCACGTTAGAGTAAGGATGAAGTGATAAAATGCCCAGGACAATGTGATACTCAATATGTAGTAGCTAATCCTGAACTTTAAAAAAAGTGTTAAAAAATATGTAGTAAGTATTATTATTTGTATATTATTTATATGCCAAGAGGACAAGACTGAAAAGGAAACTTTTGTACCCAATTGCCACCACCAGAGGGCAGAGTAAAAATTGTTGTGTCTTTCCCTATGTCAGAGTTAAACTAGAACGTGATGTGAGAGCATAATTTACACACCACTTACCAATCCTTAGATCCTGAGAGAGGGATCTAATTGACTTAAAAAGATAATAAACAAAAACATAAAAAAGAAATACATGAAGAATAATCTAAATATTATATAAATTCAGTTTATATAATTGATGTATGCAATTATATAAATATTATTGAAGCAGGAAAGTTTAGCAGTGAGGAAAAATATAAAGTCATCATGAGAAGATTTTTACTGTTGGAAAAGTAATCAGCAAAGAAAAGTAATATCTTCATAATTATTCTAAAATATGATGTATGGATAAAGTGAAGAAATTGGGAGATGGAAAAATTATACTAGTACAGCACTCTCTCTGTTAAGCAATACAAGTGGAAAAATATTTTCCAGAAAGAAAGTGTTAAATCTGAAAATACCACAGAAGTAAGAGCTTGCTGGAGGGATGGAGGCAGGCAACACTCTTACAGACTGAAAGAATTGCTTAAATATAGATACTCCTGAGTTATCAAAGATTGCCCAGGGAATTTGCTTGCCAAAGAAAATAAAATCAAACATTTCTGACCTCTCTTCAGTGTCTCACCCAGTGGTAACCACTTGACATTAACATATACATTTCCTTCAGAAAGGCAGAGTCTATAGGGAATTGGATGTGTCCGTGGCCAGCTTAATGTTATAGATCTTTTTCAGAAATATCAAATCTATTGACTGGATTTGATATTGGTTGGAAAGGAACCAATAGCCAATCATTATTAAAGAAGCGTGTTTTACCGATGCTTGACATGTAAATTGGTACTCTGCAAAGTATATTTTGCTTCTTAATTACTTAATCTTTCAGATAAAATCAAGTCCTAGGTAATTTTTCTAGCTTATTAGCTAAGAATAACTTTCGATACAACAGCCAAACTCTCATACCCACTAAACTCAGGACAGCAATGAGGCTAATGGACTTCTGGGAAGACGGCCATGAAAACCGAGCTTCCATTAGGTGTTCTGGCCTCGCTCCTCCCACGACCCCTCTCAGGTGTGCAGACACTCTGACACCACCGATGCCTGTAGGCTTTGCAGGGGGAGCTTCCCAAGCTGCCC
Source organism: Pongo pygmaeus (assembly GCF_028885625.2). Classification (NCBI taxonomy): domain Eukaryota; kingdom Metazoa; phylum Chordata; class Mammalia; order Primates; family Hominidae; genus Pongo; species Pongo pygmaeus. Next base: position 64,189,626 of record NC_072377.2, read on the forward strand.
AATACAAAGCAGAAGTCCACTCAATGACCCTTACTGCTCAAGGGCTCACGTCCCCTAGGGATCTTCTCAATGGCTACCAAATGCCTATCTGTGAATCCAACAGGTGCATCAGAATCACGTGAGTGTGTCTGTGGGGATGGGGAAGGGATAGGGACTACTACAATTACACAACATTCCCAGATCCAACCTCAGACTTACTGAGTAGAATCTCCCACACAGGATGTCAATAATCTACATTTTTAACTGTTATATCAGATAAATCTCATAAACACCAAATTTCAGAATTGCTGAACAAGATGAGATATAACAAATTGGGTATAATAACAAGAATACCAAATTTTGTCCAGGGTATACTGTGTGTACAGTAACTTAACATGCATTTTTCCACTGAACCATCACAGCTGTCCCATAAGAAAACCACAACTTTAAAAGCCTACTTGTATCACTTACTTTACATGCATAATCTTTATGTATCCTTTATGAGGTAGGTTCTGTTGGCATCCTTATTGTATAATCTAGACAAGGAACCAAGGCTTTAAAGAATGATATGGTTGTTTAAGATTAGGTTTGCAAAGTGAGTCAAGGTTTGAATTCAGACTGTCCAATGCCCCAAAACATGATCTTTCCACCACACAACATTGTCATGCTAACTTCTAAGGGGGACAGAGCCAGGCTTTGCCATTTGGGATGAAGAAATTTAAATCCAGAAGGCCTAGGACAACACCAGGATCCAGCTTATTTTTGAGTATCTGATGTTTCATTACCTTAACAATAACATTGTTTAGAGGCAGATCGAATGTACTTTTCATTATTTGAAAGGATGTTTCTGAATTGCCTGCATTTAGGATTGCTTTTCAGGCACTGGAAATATAATTGATCTATTCACATTCTTTGTAGGTTTTCTTAACACAACCTTCCAACTGAATAGAAATCTAGATGAAGATTGAGGATCATAGAAGACTAACACCCCAAAAGATGAAATTCCTTTGACCATAGTAAGCTAACAGTTGCAGAGCTTATTTTCCAAAAAGGGCCACAGTAATATTTCCAATTCTGCTTGCTTTTCCAGAATCTTACCACTTACTCGTCAAAAAGTGGAGTCTACATCCACTCTCCTTGATCTTAGCAGGCTTCTGACTAATCAATAGAGTATGGCAGAAATGATGCTACATGGCTTCCAAGACTGGGGTCACCAAAAAAGGCTACAGCCTCTGCCTGGATCTCTTTTATGGACATTTTTCATGGACACAGTGAGGAAGCCCACATTAGCCCTCATGGAGAGAAACTGATGCTCCCAGCTAGCAGCCAGCATCAACCCCCAGATATGTCAGTGATCAGGCCCTCACATGATTCTAGCCTTTGACCTTATCTGTGAGCTTTCTAGCTGGGGCCCCAGATATCTGGAAGCAGAGACATGCTGGTCTTGCTGTATCCTGTCCAAATTCCTGTCCCACAAATTCTATGAGCATAACAAATTGTTGTTTTATACCAGTAGGTTTTGGTGTAATTTGCTACACAGTCATAGTAAGTAAACTCTGATCACAGTGAACTCCATATGTAAGCTTAGTTAACATTCAGTGAATATTCTAGAGAAAAAAAATTTACCCAAAGTGAGGCAAGGTTTACTAGTGCTTATCAAACTTTTCCACACAAAGTACCCCTAAACAAAATAAAACGACCAGAGGTATACAGGTAACGCAAAATTTGCAATCTCCTATTTCGTCTTTAAAATTCTTGTCATTTTGCATTTTGTCCCATATACACATATTTTTTTCCATCAGTTTAGGTTTGTTCTCCAGAAAGGTGTGCCATCTTTCCCCCCTGAAAATTTGCATATGATTACCTCTGCATGAGAAGCATAGATTTGGATACTATTCTGTCCAGAGCTATTAGTGTTTTAATATCAGACTGAGCCTTACACCGAAAGGATGAATCTCTAACTGCAGAGTTGAATATCAATGGTGGGAAGGCAATTTGATGGGCAGATAAAATATTTACATTTCAGTAAAATCATGCAAAGAAGGCTGACGCCCACTTTGCCCAAGGGCAAAGCACAAGTTTCATGGGGCTCCAGTAGCTTCTAATTTGGAGCAAAACTAATTTGGGCAATTATCTAATTTATCTTGATTGACAATTCTGAACTGTTCAAAATGAAATTTTAATATAGCAATGCCCAATAATATAATTTGTAAAACCTATTTCAGGCTTTAAGTTTAGGGAGAAATATTGTTGATATTATTTTGTATATAAGGGACATAATATCACTGAACATATGGAGGTTGATGAACAAACTAGCTGTATATTAAAAATATGGTGGGATGTACCCTTTACAATTGAGTTTTACTATGCAATATCATTCAGGTTTTCTAGGTGTAGCCATGTCACCAACTTGCTGTGTGACCTTAGGAATGTTATCTTACCTCCCAAACTCTAATCTATTCATCAAAAATAAGGATTCTGAATCATATAGCTAGGTCTAACATTCTATGATTCCATAGCCCAGACTTCGCCTTCACTGAAGCTGTAAGAAGATTGGCATAGTATCAGGGAGAATCTCATTAGAAAACTCTCTTTTGACTTTATGCCAAAAGTGAACTATCTTTCACTGTATCATTTAGAGTATGTTTGACTGCAAATAACAAAATCTAACTCAAAGTGGTTTTAAATATAGATGTTTTTAAAATCCAACATAACAAAAATCCCAGAAGTAGGACAGGCTCAGGGCTGGTTGATATAATGGCTTATCAATATAATTAAGACTGAGGATCTTCTGAACTTTGATGCCTATTCCATCTATAAGCAGGTAGCCAGATAGCTTCAGTGGAACCAAGCATCACATCCAGATAAAATAGTGCAAGGAAGAAAAGAGAATATCTCCTCTGGGACTTTCTCTTAAGTGAGAGATCTTTCCTAGAATAAAACCCTCTGACCCCCAGCCAGCAGCAGGACCAGGCTTCTTAACTCTCATTGACCAGAATGTGATCATATATGCTCTATCTGGAACCCATCACTGTCCAAGTGTCCCCTGGTTGGCTTGGACCAAGCATTTAGAGTGAAATGGATGTTGAGGGTCAATTGCAAGCCCACTATACTCCCCCTCCAGCTCTGCCTTCATCTCTCACATAAGCACTGGCTGTCTCACCATTCCATCTTCTATCAAACAGTAGCCGATAGCTGATAGTCTGCAATGGCACTCAGCCCTAGGTGTTCAGGATAGTCACCTGGTAATTGTTTTTAAAAATACCTAGCCTAGGCCCCACCACAGATAAATTATAGTGGAATTTCTGAGGGCAAGGGCAGATAACCCCAGTTTGTCCAGGATTATAGCAGTTAGGGATTGAACCAAGTCTCCTGACTCTTGGTTCAATGATCTTCCACTACTGGCTTCTACTCTCTTATTCCATGCAGTTCTATAAATGTAAAAATGATTGGGCTCACTAGACTAATATTCTACAAAGCTTATTTTCTATGAGAATAACAAAACAGGTCAAGTTTTAGATCAGCGTTTCTCTCCCCTAACTTTTCCTTTTTAGATTTCTTCAGAAATAACTAAAGAAAAAGACTGCTATCCAGTTCTGACTTGTGTTTGATAGCCCCCTAATGTAGTGTTGCAGTAAATGCATCTTTTACCACATACTTTAGCAGAAAGTTCATGTTTTACCATAATCTGACATATTATGGCATGCATGAATTCACTATTTTGTAGTCAAACATTACTGAGTTTTAAAGAATGTTCCTTGTTTGTTTTAAAATGGATCTCAAGAGCACACAAATTTAAGCCCCTATAGGACAAAGAAAGAAGCCACACAGCTCCTCCCCTGCTATCTCCTTATGGGGGAAAAAAAAAGGAATAGGCATTTTAAATCCTAATTTCACTTTAAAGTCAAAGAGTTCAAGAAGTTGAAAGTCAACAATGTTCTTCCCACAACGTTTTAAATTTTCAAGATGTTTATTTCAACTCCTATTTTTTATCTCACCTCAAAGTAAGCATGTTTGCATAAAGATATTGAAAAGGAAGGGAATATAATTTTCAAATCTTTAAATGAAAGTGAAAAGTGCTGAGCCAAATTAGAAATAATAATATAAATAGAAATAAACTGGGCAAAGAGGTGCTATTTCATCCATCTAGAAACCATATCAAGCCAAGAACCCCTTCTGTAAGGAGATGGACTTGTAAAAGGAAAAAAAAAACCACCTCTCAGGCGGGCTCGCCCCAACAGAAGCAGGAGGGAGAAGCATACCTAAGTAAAAAGCCTACTAAATATTTTATAAACCAAGTTTATAAAATCGCTTCTATCTTTATAGTTTTAATTGCTTCCTGCCTTTCACTTTTCTTTCTTCCTTTTCTCTGTAAATAAATCACCCTCCCTCACTCCTGCGGCTTTAACTCTCACGCCCAAAGCAGCTGCTCCACAAACTGCTTTACAGCTTGCCGACTTGACCTTTCTTCAGCTCCTCTAAGATAACTTTTCTTATTAGCCACCTATTCAATACAGCTCTTTCTCATGATGTTTAAAATTTGTCTCTGTGGTCATAATATCCTCTGGTCACCCAAGCTTGAAGCCACGGATTCCCTAACACCCACTTCTCCTTCACCCCTAATACCCAGGTTTCATCACCTCTACTACTCACATTATAGGGCAGGAGCAGAACCCAAATTTCAGGCACACGTACCCTGCAGTGAGCCTAATTCCCATCCAGTACCCCCAGTTTCCAGATGTGTGACTGTGGGAAGGCTATTTAACTTCTCTGTGGCTCAGTTTCCTCGCCGGCAAAGAGAGGTGGTGATACTTCAATGGGTTGTCCTAAGGATTCAATTAGATACACAGAGCACTAAAAGAGTGGGCACTCAATACATATTTGCTACTATTTTATATTTAGGGCCTTATGTGTATACATCTTTACCTCTGCACCACCCTCCCAGTGGAGTTGCCTTAATTCTTCTTCACCACATATCCTATACCTCCCAAAGAATCACCCCTCCATTCCCACTCCACTGTTCAGAAATTGTCTGTGGTTCTCAGTTGACAAAGAGGTTTGATCCAGCCTCCATCATCGGCACTTGCCACAGGCTTAGCCTGCAATTCTAGCTTCGTGCCCCACAACCAGCATTTGCCAACTCCAGCTCCATCAGGTCATGCCCCATTGCTCATTAGATTGCAGCCGCCTTCCCTCTTCCTTTCCTCATCTTCCTCCCTCCCCACCAAGTCCTTCATTTGACTCTGAGCTATTTCAAATAAATAAATAAATAATCACAGAGAATTATATAACAAATTTACTCTCTATTCAGTGCTATCAGTTCCAAACATTTTGCACACCAGCTTTAGATCTTTTTAAAGAGAGAAAATGTTACCAAAGTATCTGAAGCACCTGTGTGTCCCTTTCCTGATCCCATTCCCCTCACAAAGTCCCCAGAGGTAAGCACAATCCTAAATGTGGTGTTTGTGATTCCTGTGTAATTTTTAAGTATTATTATCCATCAAAAGAAAAGCCTGAGAAACTGTCACAACAAAAGGGGGTCAAAAAAGACTGATTAAAAAATTAATATGATATCCTAGATGAATCTTGGAACATAAAAAGACATTTAAAAACTAAACAAATTTGAAAAGTATGGACTTCAGTTTATAATAATGAATAAATATTGGTTCATTAATTGTGACAAATGTGCCCTATTAATGTAAGATACTAATAATAGGGGAAACTAGGTGTGGAGTATACAGAAACTGCACTGTCTTCTTAATTTTTCAGTAAGTCTATTAACTATTCTAAAATAAGATTATATTTTTTAAATATATTAATACCACCTATATATATAACCATGAGCATTGTTCTATGTTTTCCAACTTATGTGAATAATACCATGCATATATTTCATTATACAACTTATTTTCCATTGGTTAGTCTCCAATGGCCTACCCCACTTCCATTTTCTGTCCTTCTCCATGATGGAACTCCCATGGACCGCATCTGCAGGCTCCCTTGTTAGATTGGATTTATCCATTGGAAAGCAAAGGAAATTGAAGAAAGGCAGAAGAGAAAGTATGATGTGCTAGGCATAAAAATGCCTTCCCAAAGATGTCCATGTTCTAATCCCCAGAACCTGTAATATACTACCTTATATGACAAAAGAGACTGCACAGATGTGATTAAAGAACTTCAAATGGGGAGATTGTCTGGGATTATCTGAGTGGGCCCAGTGTCATCAGAAGGGTTCTCATAAGAGGAAGGCAAAAGGGTCATGGTTAGACAGAGGGATCAGAAGATGCTACACTGCTGGATTTGAAGGTGGAAAAAGGGACCATGGGTCAAGGAATGCAGGTGGCTCCTAGAAAGTGGAAAAGTGAAGGAAATAGATTCTCTCCCCAGAACTTCCAGAAGGAATGCAGCCTTGCCAACACCTTGATTTTAGCCTAGTGAAATCTATTTTGGATTTATGATCTCCAGAACTACAACATAATAAATTTTAAGTTTTAAGCCATTAAGTTTCTGGTAATTTGTTACTGCACCTATACGAAACTAGTGCAGGCTGGGTGCGGTGGCTCATGCCTGTAATCCCAGCACTTTGGGAGGCCGAGGCGGGTGGATCACCTGCCATCAGGAGTTCGAGACCAGCCTGACCAACATGGTGAAACCCTGTCTCTATTAAAAATACAAAAATTAGCCATCGTGGTGGTGGGCATCTGTAATCCCAGCTACTTGGGAGGCTGAGGCAGGAGAATCGCTTGAACCTGGGAGGTGGAAGTTGCAATGAGCCAAGATCAAGCCACTGCACTCCAGCCTGGGCAACAGAGCGAGACTCTGTCTCAAAAAAAAAAAAAAAAAAAAAAGAAAAGAAAAGAAAAAAAGAAATTAATGCATAGAAGATATGTCTTCCCAGCTGGCTGCATTTCTGGGAATGGCTTCCTTTTAGTTAATAGATCCCTTCTAGCAGGTTGTCTTCTGTGGCTTCAGCTCTCAGGAGGTTCCGTTACCACCAAATCCCTCCCTTTCTCACTTCAAGCCTAGATGCAGTAAACATTTCCTTCTGTTGCCAATTCCCACATGTTTTACTAACCCTCTGGTTCCATTCATCCAGCCATGCCTCTGCACATGGTCTCTTCATTGAATTACCGTCTGTTAAATGTCATAGGTGTGCCATATTTTCCTGATGGGACCCTGATCTCTCACTACAATGTTTTTGTGATATATCCATGTGGATACATGTAGCTCCTAGAATGCCATCATCATCTAATGAAAGAGGTGCTGTCATAGGACTCATTATCACATAATGATACCTATAGCTGCTTTGGAAGGAAAATTCACAATCTTGGGTGAAGCTGGGGCCAGTCAAGAGTTATTCCAGAAATTCCTCTGGATTCCCATAGCACCCTTTTTGTACTTGCCACCCCTGTCCTTTTTGCTTTGATGTGTATGTGTGTGCCTCATCTTTCCTAAAAGCAGGAACTATGTCTTTCTGCATCTTTCGGTAGCAGATCATATTTGTAACCTGAACAATCGCTATCAGTACATCTTTTCCCAACCAGTTTTTCTCCTCGAGTTCTGCCTTTTTATTAATGACACCAAAATTCTCCTAGCCACACAATCCTGAAGCCTCAGGCATCTTACTTTTTTTCTGAACTTTCCCCTGCTAAGTTGCCATTTGCTAAGGACAAACAGTATCTAATGCTCGTGGCCATAAATCCATAGTTCTTCATCACATCCCCTCCTTTCATCCCCATCATAGCTCCCTTGGTTTAGTCCCCATTAACTTGTCATTAGGACTGGAATAACTCCAGATGGGCCTCAGCTTCATCCAAGATGCTGGATTCCCCTTCCAAAGTAGCTATACACTTCAATATATGGTAACGAATCCTATGACAGCATCTCTTCCATTAGATGATAATGCCATCCTAGGATAGCATCCCTTTCCAGCTCATACACCTTCAGGGTTAAGAACTGACTCCAGAGCTCTCCAGTGAGCATTCAAACCCAGTGGGAGCCTGGACCCACTTACTTCTCTCCCTTTCCCCCAACCCTGACAACTGGCCACTGCCTCCTTCTCCAAATGTGTCTCATCATTTTCCTGCATCCGTCTTTGTTCATACTCAGTCTTTGATTTGGAAGACCTTCCGTTGGCGTTGAAATTTTCCCTCTGGCTAATATCTTTTCAAATGTTACCTACTTGGAAAACTAGGCATCTCTTCCCATTCCCTTCCCACCTCCACTGCCTGCCATGGAGCCACCATCATTATATTTGGATATCTTCTCTCTCTCTCTGGAATCTTACACACTCAGTAGGCTGTGATCCCTTTTGATTTCTTTTACAACACTTAGCTTATTGTTCCCAGCTTTATGTCAGGTATGAGTTTCTATGAATTCTTTTTATAGAAGACAGAGACAATGTTTTAATATTTTTAATTCTCCCATGGAAACTACTATCAGATTGTACATATAATAGATGTTCAATTCATAGAAATTTATAAACAAGAGAAAGCTGGGAAATAAGAGGAATCTATTGAAGTGGAAGAAATCATAGAACTGGATGAAATGTTAGAGGTTATCCAATCCAACTCAAACTCCATTCTGTCTCTCTCTTTCTTAAATGTTTCAATGTCTCCTCATTATCTTAGAATAAAGTCAAAATTCTCAGTATGGACTGAGATCACCATGATTGGACCCCTGCATCCCCCAGCCTCGTCCTGGACCACAGCGCCCCTCTGCTCCAAAGCAGCCTTGCCCTTCTTGCATGGCCCTTCATTGTGCTGCCTTTTTGTTCCCTCCTGCTCTCCTCCTCCAAGCTTCACTAAAATAGCTCACACTCATCTGCAGGTCTTAGCCTAGCTTCACTTCCTTCACTCATTCATTCCACAGTATTCACTAGGTATCTACTATGTGCCAGGAACTCTTGTAAACCCTGGGGATGGAGCAGGGGACAAAGCACACAAAGATCTCTGCTCCCATGGGACTCACATGCTTGCTTCTGGAAATGAGTCTTTCCTCCGACCCCAACATACTCATGCCAGAACTGTTCACCTCTATTAGATGCTGTCATCACACTCCAGAGCCCTCCTCTGCAGTACTTACCACAATCATAGGTGTTCACTGATTTATGTCGTTGATGATTATCTTCCTCAGTAAGCTAAAAGTTTCTTGAGGGCTAGGTCACTGTGTGCATTCATCATTTTTATGTCAACCACATCAAGCTCAGTGCCAGGCACATGGTAGGTCCTCAGTAAATTTCTTGAATGATAGAATAAAGTAATGAAATTAAGACCTTCACTACACAGATGAGGAAACTACAGTCCTGAACTTGAGGCAGGCTGTGAGTCACCAGCCTCTGCCCAAAACATAATGAGTTAGGACCAGGATTAGGACCTGGGCTATAGGACTCCCATTCCAGTGCACACTTCACTTTAATAAAATTGAAATGGAGAAGGGGAAGCAAATGAGTTGGGAAAGGTGTGGGGCAAAGGTGAGAGAAGAAAAAATATGCCAAGAAGAGAAAAGGAGAAAACAGGAAAAATATTTTTTGTTGACTAAATATAACAGAAGAATAAGTAAAGGGCAGGCGTGTTAATAGATGATGAGACAAGTGGTGCAGGAACCTCCGAGAGGAGACCGTCAGCCACAACACCGTGTGTCTCTACTTGGGCCTTTTTTCCACAACTTTGTAGTAAGCGCTTGTCTCTGTTTTGAAAGAGGTGGGGCACCCAGCACCCCTAATTCCCCTTCCTGAGAGTGTTGGATGGAGTCCATTTGCCCCTCCACGTCTACTCTTGACTTTTCTCCACCTTGCTCTGTTTGAAAGGCTGACTTCTAAGGATGGCACCGTGGGGTCCCTGGTCCTCTAGATTCTGGTTTAGCCAATGGGAGGCAGCAGCAGGAGACTGAAAGGCAGGAAGGGAAAAGGACCAGTGCCCCCGCTGCCAGGCCATGCATTGGAAGTGGCTGCCTTTCTTCGCATGTACCACAGCTTCTACGGTCTCACCACACTTCACAAATAGCTCCTTACACTTTCAGGGCTAGGAGTGGAAATGGCTTCCTACAGCTGCTGGCCCTGGAGAACTTCACTGTCTCCTGTTCGTTTTCCATATTCCTACTTATGCCTTTATAATTATGGTAGTTTTTCATTAAACTCTTTTGAGTCATCACAGTTGAGAGTGCCATCTATTTCCTGACAAGAATATGACTAATAAATCAGGCTTTGAGAATCCCCTGCCTTTGGGGACACAGACTTCTTTATAGAAGCCCAATGCTCCTTTCCTCAGTTTCCCTTGCAACTGAGCTCCACCAATGGGGTGCACCCACCTGAGAGTTTAAATCTGAAGCTGGAAGAGCAAAAGGATGAACTGAATAGAATCTATCCTGGTGGGGAGGACTGCAGGTGTGATCAATTCCTAGCTGTATAGGCTCTAAGTCTAGTTTTTCAACCTCTGCAAGAATTCTAAAAATAATGTCCTCTGTTTCACCAAGCCAGAACTGAATTCCACTGTTGACAGTTGAGATGACTGAGAACGCTCTCTTCTTGATCCCGTACCTCTTGATGCCTGGCTGATTCTTCTAAAATTCTCTCATTGTAGGTTAAGTTTGACTTTTTTTTATAGTTTCATTTTATTTTTAAGTGACAAATAATAATTGGTTATATTTATGGGTTACGATGTAATGTTTCAATACACGTATACATTACAGAATGATCACATCAGCCTTACTAGCATATCCATCACCTCAAATATTTATCATTTATTTGTGGTGAAAGCATTTACAATCCTCTTTTTTTTAATCCTCTCTTTTGGCTATTTTGAAATATACATTATTATTAACTATAGTCACCTTGCTGTGCAATAGAACACCAGAACTGATTTCACCCAACTCTAACTTTGTACCTGTTGACCAATGTCTCCCTTTTCCCAATCCACCACGTCCACCTCCCTCCACAGCCCCTGGTTACCACCAATCTACTCTCTACTTCTCTGGGTTTGATTTTTTTCGATTCCACATGTCAGTGAGATCATATCGCATTTGTCTCTCTGTGCCTGGCTTATTTCACTTAACATAATATCTTCTAGGTTCATCCATGTCGTTGCAAATGACAGAGTTTCCTGTTTGTGTAAGGTTGAGTAGTATTCCATTGTCTATCTACATCACATTTTAAAAAATTCATTCATCTGTTGATGACAATAAACATGAAGCATCTCTTCGCCATAATGATTTCCATTCCTTTGGATATATACCCAGTGGTAGGATTGCTGTACCATATGGTAGTTCTGTTTTTAATTTTTTTAGATGCCTCCATACTGATTTCCAAAATGGCTTATATTCCAGCAGTATATAAGTGTTCCCTTTTCTCCACATCCTTTCCAAAACTTATCTTTCATCTTTTTGATAGTAGTCAATCTAACAGGCATAAGGTAATACCTCATTGTGGTTTTAATTTGGATTTCTCTGATGATTAGTGATATTGAGCATTTTTTTCATTTCTGTTGGCCATTTGTATGACTTCTTTTGAGAACTGTCTATTCAAGTCATTTGCCTGTTTTTTAATAGAGTTGTGTTCTTGTCATTGAGCAGTTTGAGTTCCTTGTATATTTTGGATATTAGTCCCTTATCCTATGTATAACTGGCAAATATTTTCTCCTAATCCTTGGGTTGTCTTTTCACTCTATTAATTGTTTCCTTTGCTATACAGAAGGTTTTTAGTTTGACACAGTTTTACTTGTCTGTTTTTACTTTTGTTGCCTGTGCTTTTGGGTCACACTCAAGAAATCTTTGCCCAGACCAATGTCATGGATAATTTCCTGTATGTTTTCTTCCAGTAGATTTATAGTTGTAGGTCCTAAATTTAAGTCTTTAATTCATTTTGAGTTGATTCTTGTATAAGGGGTGAGATAAAGGTCCATTTTTATTTTTCTGCATGTTGATATCCAGTTTTATCAGCATCATTTATTGAAGAGTCTGTCATTTTTGCATTGTGTTCTTGGCACCTTTGTCAAAAATCAATTGACCATAGATGTGTGGTTTTATTTATAAACTCTCTATCCTATTTGATGTGTATGTTTTTATGCCAGTACCATGCAGTTTTGATTACTATAGCTTTGTAATATACTTTGAAATCTGGTAGTGGCAGTATGATGCCTCCAGTTTTCCTCTTTTTGGTCAAGATTGCTTGGCTATTTGGGATTTTTGTGGTTCCATATTAATTTTAGGTTTGTATTTTATATTTCTGTGAAGAATCACATTGGATTTTGATAGGGATTGCACTGAATCTATAGATCACCCTGGATAACAAGGACATTTTAACAATATTAATTCTATCTGTAAACACAGAAAATGTTTCTATTTATTTGTGTCATCTTCAACTTTTTTAATCAATGTTTTACAGTTTTCATCACTTTCTTGCTTAAATTTACTCCTAAGCATTTTATTTATTTTGTGATGCTATTGTAAGTGGGATTGTTTTCTTAATTTCTTTTTCAGATCATTTGCTGTTAGTGTATAGAAATGCTGCTGATTTTTGTAAGTTGATTTTGTATCCTGCAATTTACTGAATTCATTAATCAATTCTAACAGTGTTTTTTGGTGGAGTCTTGAGGATTTTCTATATATAACATTATGTTTAGCGCAAACAGAGACAATTTCACTTCATTCTTTCCTATTTGGATACCTTTTATTTCTTTACCTTGCCTAATCTTTCTGGCTAGGATTTCCAGTACTATGTTGAACAGAAATGGTAAGAGTGGGCATCCTTGTCTTGTTCCTGATCTTAGAGGAAAAGCTTTCAACTTTTCACCAATGAGTATGACATTAGCTGTGGGCTTGACATATATAGCCTACATTGTGTTGAGAAACATTCCTTTTACACCTGATTCGTTGAGAGCAAATTTGATGTTAATACCTCTCATTCCTACAAGGGAACATTGTTTTCTTTGTTTCCAGTCTCTAAGATTGATCTTACCTAACTTGACTTAAAAAAGAATATTAATAAGAATAAACCTGTAAAGGTAGATCACTTGGAAATTAGAAAAATAGGGTTGCTATTTGGTCTGCAGGAGGTCCTGAATCCAAACATTCTTCTCTTCCCATTAACCCTGGCCTGAGTCTGCTCATTAGTGGTTTCCAGAGAAACTCTGCTTCTGACTTCTTGCTCTCACATTATCTAAAGGTTAACCATGAAGAGTTACACTGACAGGACTATTTCTGACCCTGGCCTTTTGCTGCTTTTCTGAGGAGGCTAAGTGTGACTCAAATTAAGAAAGGGGAGAAAAACCCTTCTAAATTATATGTGTCACCTATGTTATTACACACGTTCTGTAGGTTTTCACTATACACAACTAATATATATGGCCATGTGCACATGAGTGTTTTAACCCAAGGGACTGCAGAATATACCCCAATTTATCTTTGTTCTGATGGACTGCTCAGAAACTGGATATTGGGGGATTTCATTTTCAATTTGATAATCCCTATTGTGGATTCCAAGCCAGTTCCAGTCATCCCATTTCACACAAAATCTAAGAAATAGCCTCAATTTATCCATAGCTTGAAAGTAGAGTATGTGGTACATTATTCCATGAGGGCAGTCATCAACACCTGCTAATCATTACTGTATGTTTTCATATATTTTCTCTCACAACCCACGAGCACCTAATATTCTAGCTGGTAGGAGGCTTAAAATTCATCTGGTTAAATTCCTCTCTTTTATATATACAAGGAAACTGGAATCAGAAATGTGAAGTGTTGCCCAGGTCAGACAGCTGCTAAAAGGCAAACCCAGATGCCAACATAATTCTTTTTTGGCTCCCAAATGAGTGTACTTTCAAACCTCAGGAATCTAACTCTCCAAATAACAGGGAAAAAAAAACAGCTTCAGGTCTTTATTTAATAGAGGTCTTTCAAAAATCCAGAGGTCCATTACATTTGCCTAAAAAAAATAGTTATCTGTAGGAGGAAAAAAAAAAAAAAAAGAATGTGCTATTTACATTTTAGATAGGAGGAAACTGAAGAATAGAAAATACTTCTAAGATTTTTGTGATAGTAACAAAATCAAGCATAGAACTTTGTCAAAAGAGCTCACTTTGTAAAGTGAACCATCTTTGGACAGTAAACGTGGTAACAAGTTAGTCTAAAATGGTGATTCAAAAAGAAATCAAAGTGCTAGTTGCGGAATTGGTTGAGCGCCCTCTGTTTCAAGCCAAGCGACTGAGACAGTGATTTCGGCAGATCAGGGCTCTCTGCATGGCTGAGGAGGAGAGGACAGGGCCAGGAGCATGGGCCTGGAATACGGCTCTTCAGTCAGATCCTGCGCCATAACTCCCAATCTGCGTGATCTTGGCACTTTAGGGAGCTACATCTCCTCATTTGTAAAATGTGGAAACAATTATACCACTTCATGTGGTTATTATGAAACTTGGGATCTGGTATGCAATAAGTTTTCTCATTTTCGTTATCAACAAAAAAGTCTAAGCAGAGATCTACGAGTTCGCACAGGGCCTGTCTTAGCAATCACCTCTTTCGAAATTTGGTGGATTGGAAGTGAAAAGCGCGTGCTCAGAACAGCCACTAGAGGGAGCTCTCAGGTCAGCCTGGCATGGTGGAGGCCGAGCGCCCCGGCAGCCCAGATAGATACCCGGGCATTCCCACCTGGTACCAGCAAGCACAGGACCTTACAGAAAACCCAACACCCTAAGGCTGAGGCCCACGGATTTGTAGATCAGATCTCCTTGAGCTGAGGTTTCTGTGGGAAGGCACTTTTCAAGTAGCCTGAAACTGCTGTTCTTCACTGTGTTCAGAACTCAGTTGTGGAGTGTTTCCGACAATAGACTGAGACACTTAAACAGGAAGGAGACTGCGTGTGTGTCCATCTACTCCAGATGATTGATTGATAGATAGATAGATAGATAGATAGATAGATAGATAGATAGAAGATAGCAGAGTCACAGTTGCCCCTTTATAAATGTAACCACAACTGTGCATTTCTAAGTGGGGACAAAATGGAGGGAGCTGTGGGGACTGTGGACACTCTGGGAGCCTCACCCACTGTGTGTTCTTTTAGAATTGCAGGGCCTGGGGCTGGGGCAGGGAGGGCACTGCCCCTCTCTAAGTGGCACAGCACCTGTAGCCTGCCTGGGTTCATTTCAGGCAAAATGTGTGTGTTCTCTTTAGGGTGAGGCAAGAGCCA
This sequence comes from Pongo pygmaeus, assembly GCF_028885625.2. NCBI lineage: Eukaryota > Metazoa > Chordata > Mammalia > Primates > Hominidae > Pongo > Pongo pygmaeus. Next base: position 64,204,780 of record NC_072377.2, read on the forward strand.
AGCCCCCTAGGCCAAGGCTGGAGGATGTACTTGCCCTCATCCCAAGCCCATGTCTCTGCCCCACTGCGCCAACATCATCCCCCAGCCCTGCTCAGGCATAACCTTCATGTTCCCTCTCTTCCCCTTGCCAAATCTAAAATGCTGAGAAAGAATCTGATTTCCTTGTTTACTCCTCAGGTTGATTTAGCACTTAACGTCTTAAAACCTAGCTGTAATTTTTGATTTACAGGCTTTGTTTTTCCTGCCTCCTTTCAACTCTCACCTTCAACTGTCACCCCAAGCCCAGAACAGTGATCACCATCAGACTGAAGTGTCTTACCCATTGCTTCTGTGAACTTCTAAGGGCAAAAATATAGGGAATTTCTTCACTGAAGACGCTCTCCCTGACTTCCTGTTCTCCTCACATCCTGTCACTAAGCTCCTGGCTTCATCGGGTCAGTTCTGACTTGCAGGGGTGAAGAGAGACTGGTAGAGGCAGAGGGAGGTCACATGCTGGCTCCCAGGTCAGGGTGCAAAGCAGTCTGCAGCCTCAGAGAGAGGCTGTCTGTTGTCATTTCTCTCTGTGAGGGTCCAGGCCTTGCCATGAGGGTGAAGGTCACCCCAAAAGTCCACTGAAGTTTTCCATCCTCTAATCTGAAGCCAGACCTTTGTTCTGGCCCCTTCAGCTCTGGAGCGGCTGAACCATTTCCCTGCTGGCCTCATGTCCAAGCTCGTTGACTTTTGGGCGCAAATGATGTCTGGACAGCTGCTGGCCTTAACTTGGCGGCCGGACCTCTGGGCTCTGCTCTCGGGAAGTCTGACTCACTTTGCTGGGGTTATGCCCTTCCTGTTTCTTTCCATCTCCTCTCCCCTTTTTTCCTTTTGGGATCAGACACTGGGCGGCCCCCAGCCCCTCTTGCTTAACCTACAGACCTCTTCAACCTCTTTTTGCCTTAGAAAAATCAGTTTTGTAAAATCCATTAACGTCCTAACAAGAATTCCAAGTCACAAGCATTCACATTAGGGTGCCCACCTCCCAGTCATTTCTCCCCTTCCCCACCTCCCTCTATGGGGATTTGTAGTAGAAATGTGTAGAAGAAATGCTTGTGGAAGGAACCATCATCTTTCCCTGTGAAGTCCTGAAGATCTCCCATTAATGTTTCGAAAATAGTGGAGCCTACAATTGCTCTTTGAGTTGGGGGCATTTTTGGCCATCTGCTTGTTTTTCAAATACAAGAGCCTTTTCCCTCCTTCAAAAACCAACCACACACACAAAAACCCACATGAGCCATCCTGTCTTGGATATGCATCCCTGGGGTTAGTCCAGTGCTGGTTTTTATGTGTCTGCAAAACTCCTCCATTACCCACGCTAAATTGTCACCTCATTTCTTGCCAGTCTGGATCTACACACTGAGACCAGGAGACCATAAAAAAAAAAGAGAGAGAGAGAAAGGAAGAAAAAGAAAGAAAGAGAGAGAGAAGAAAGAGAAAGAAAGAGAAAGAAAGAAAGAAGGGAAAAGCACATACATAGAGCAAAGAGGAATTGATTGTGTTTGTTTCTTGCCTCAGGGATAGTTTGTTGCCATTGATTTCAGGTCATCTGGAATATACAATTTTGCCAGTCCTTTAACCACAGTTTTAGTAAATAGGATAATTAATTGAGCAAATTTTAAAAACAAAGTTCTATGAGAGATCTCTCCATGGTAGCCCCCAAATCCAGTGCTCTGTCTTCTCTCAATGCTACAATGACTCGCCACTGTGCTCAAATGCATGCCATTTGTGCATCCACTTCTGGCCTCTAAAAGGAAGTGAATAATTTTGCTGAGAGACTGGAGAGTTGTAGAGAATTAGAGATAATTTCTCTGCTCTTGTGCTCTGTGTACACAAACACAAGCTGGACACAGGCCCGTGGGAATAAACCCCGGGTGCAGGCAGTATTTCCTGAAACCAAAGACACTGCATGCTGGACTCACTAAACCTTAAGGATGGAGGCAGTGTGGTCAAAGACCTCCAGTTCTCAGATAAATAGACAGGTCTGTGATCTTCTGGAAGCAGAACAGAAGTTGGAAGCTTGGACTCTGGCACTGAGTTGCCTGGGTTGGAATCTGACCTCTTTAATTCCTGGCTGCTCTGCAACCTTAGGTATAGTGCCTAACCATTCTGTGCTCAGCTTCTCTATCTGTGAGACATAGATAATTATAGGCTGGGCACGGTGGCTCATGACTGTAATCCCAGCACCTTGGGAGACTGAGGCCAGCAGATCACCTGAGGTCAGGAGTTTGAGACCAGCTTGCCTGACATGGTGAAACCCCACCTGTACTAAAAATACAAAAATTAGCCAGGCTTAGTGGTGTGTGCCTATAAGCCCAGTTACTCGGGAGGCTGAAGCAGGAGAATCGCTTGAACCCGTGAGGCGGAGGTTGCAGTGAGCCAAGATCCCGCCAATGCACTCCAACCTGCATGACAGCAAGACTCCCTCTCAAAAAAAAAAAAAAAAAAAAAAAGAGAGAGAGATAATTGTAGCATTCGCCTTATAGGGTTAGTTGACTAAGCAAGTTGATACATTTACAGCGCCTGGGTGAGCCCCGTGCTGAGCCTGTGGTTGCTCCTTGATAAATAGACCATGGAGGAATGAAAGAATAATTCAACAGGAACTAGTGTACCCACTTTGCAGATCAAGAAATGAGGCTGGAGAAGTTATGGGGTGCACCCAAGGCTACAAAACTAGTGAGAGGTGACATGAGGCCCCAAAAGCGGCTCATGGCCCCCTGCCTCCACATCACATGGTCACCCCACTGCTGATGACCCCAGTAAAGCTCAGCAAGCCAAGATGCAGTCACCTCGGTCCTGTCCTGCCTCCCATACTCAGCGAATGACCTGTCCTCAAACCTGGCAAACAGTAGGCTCTATGTGCAAAGCACCAGCTTTAACCCAGCACCTCCTACCACTCCTATGGGGCAATTCACTGTCGAATCTTCTCGGTGACACAGGTAGGAAACCCCCGGCATCTGCTCATTAGGGCTCCTTCTCATTTTTTAAACGGAATTGTCATACTGGCTACCTCTGTGCTCGCGCAGACTACCACAGTGCTGCCACCAAGTGTGAGGAGCCCAAGATCTTTGTTCTCTCTTTGTTCTGAAGGTGACTATTTCTGCAGGGCGCGCCTTCCAGCCCTCTCCTCTGCCCACCCCTACTTGCTATTCTGATGGAGTTCTCTGTCTCAGATGAGAACAGGGGACTCCGACTATGCGGTCCCCGCTTCCCTTCTCTCCCTTTGCCCCCCTCCCTCCATCAGACATCACGATACTCTTCTTTGCCTGCTTTCCTCTGCCTGTTCCTCTTGACTTATTTTATGCCCTCTGTGCTCTTAAGGGGGAAGAAAGAGGGGCTTCCAGTGACAAGCCCTCAGCTCCCTGTTCCCAAATGCATCCTAATCAAAATGGGACAGTTGTGACACCACATCCTAGGACTATTAAAATGTCCTCTTTGTTGTTTCACCCCACAGCGGACAGATTAAGGACACAGACATCTGTTGGGAAGCATAATTGTCACTGCTCAGTTCCATTATCCCAAGGAGCAGCCTCCTCTGACGTTATCGCAAGTGACCTTGAGCTGCCCAAGAAAAATGCTGTGTCTTTTCTAACGTTCTTGGTGACCAGAATTCCCCCAGAGGAGCAATTGCGTCAAGGATGAATAAGATCAAGAGCAGCAAAAATCACATCATTCATCCGGTACAGAGGGAGGATTTCAGGCTGGATTTTATGTGGTTAGGTTGCAAGTTTTTTTTGTTTTTTGAAGATGTTTTATTGCTTGGGAAGGTGAAGTGTAGCCTTAAAGTATTCTTGTTCTGTGATGACACCCTGGCCCCAGGGGAGAGCTCTGGTGAATGCTCAGGGGACCCTCCCTCCTAGCCTTTGTTTTTTTAGTGATGACTGTAGATGTGGAGAATGCAGGAGGCACAATCTTCTTGGCAATGTGTTTCTGCTGTTGTCACACTGTGCACTTGAAGTACAGATTTCTATTTCACTTTTCCTCTGCACCCGCCCATCTCACTCTTGCATCTGGTGCCCCCCCACCCCTCCCCCGTGTTACTGGCTTCTTTTCCACCCCTGTGTGTTCTTTGGGCCACTTGAATTTCACTCTCTCCTTTGACCTTTGCCTTGAGCTTACCTTTCTCACCTCCCTGAGTTACCCTCAGCCTAAAGGCCAGACCGATGATACTGTGGCTGAGGAAGCTCACAGATGGCACCCCCAAGGAACAATGGGATAAACGCTGCATGTGGCAGAAGTCACCGCCAGATGGCAGTCTACTAAATTCCCTGCACATCTCGGCTCTGATGAGAAATTACCCACTGGTTATTATTAAAAAAAAAAAAAAAAAATCACTGAAAAGCATCATGAGAAGTCACTCAGCCCAGTGACTTCCAAATGTCTTTCATTTCTGACACATATCAGTAAAACTTTTTGATCATGCACATCCACATGTACTTATTTGTAAATATAGATGTACTACTCTCAGTCTGTATTAAATATTAGCATAACATAATAAAATATGTTTACATAAAAATCAAAGTTCCATATATATAGACATTCTAACACTTTCTTCCTGTACTACAATGAATAGTTTTATACACATCCAAGGGTATATAAAATTGATCTACCTCATATTTCTCTTCTTCAAAAGGACCTTTTTTTTTTTTCAATAAAACAAGTTTTGTTTTGTTTTGTTTTTCATTTTTTTGAGATGGAGTCTTGCTCTGTTGCCCAGGCTGGAGTACGCTGGTGCGATCTTGGCTCACTGCAACCTCTGCTTCCTGGGTTCAAGCAATTCTCGTGCCTCAGCCTCCCAAGTAGCTGGTACTACAGGTGTGCACCGCCACACCCAGCTAATTTTTTTATTTTTAGCAGAGACAGGGTTTTGCCATATTGGCCAGGCTGGTCTCAAACTCCTGGTCTCAAGGGATCTGCCCACCTTGGCCTCTCAAAGTGCTCGGATTACAGGCATGAGCCACCATGCCTGGCCCAAAACAAGTATGTTTTTTAGCATGTACTGTGTACTCAGCACTGTAGAAGCGACAAAAAATGGCTCAAATTGATTAAAATATTCTCAATCTACCAAGTTCACATACTACAGCTGTTGAGGCAAGACGTTATAACAGATGCCAAAGATTCAGAGTATAAAACAATATGCATTGTTCTCACTTCTAAGTGGGAGCTGAACCAATGTGAACACATAGACACAGGGAGGGTAACAACACACACTGGGGCCTGTCAGAGGGGCGGCGGGTATGGGGAGAGCATTAGAAAAAATAGCTAATGCACGTGGGGCTTAACACCTAGGTGATGGGTTGATAGGTGCAGCAACACACCATGGCACACATTTACTTATGTAACAAACCTGCACATCCTGCACATGTACCCTGGAACTTAAAAAAAAATCTTTAAAAAATGAAAAAAATAAAAAGTAAGAGACGGGGAAAAAAAATGTGTGTATCAGCCAGGAACTTAGTTGTGAACAACATAATCCACTCTTACTATTTTAAGGAAAAAGGAATTTATTAGGTGGCTTATAGAATTTCTTGCAGGACCAGTAAGCTAGGGTTAGATAATGTGGTAGCCGGAAGAAATAATCAACCACCCAAGGGATATTCTGGTGGAAATCACTGATGCAGTTGCCCATCACTCTGCACCAGCGACACCAGGGACCAGAGAGTGCAAACTCTGCTAAAGATACCAAGGGGAAGCATGCTTTGACTACCCCACTTGCAAAGAAAGTTGAGCTCCCTGAGCAGATGCAGCCACATGCTATCATGAAGGAAGAAGAGACCAATGCAAAGCCGGGGCTTCCTCCTTCACTGTAGCATGTGGCTACATCTGCTCAGCAGAACCTAGGCTGTATCCAGAACCAGGCATCAGGGGAATCTCTCTAACTCTTCTATCTCTGCTGTGGAAGAAGGAAAAAGAGACTGGAAGGGATGTTGAAGGAGTCTGTGCGTAGAATCTGTTACAATAGTTTCCATTTGAGGAGAAAGGCCGATGCATACTTTAAGCTCTCACATGGAAAATTCTGGAAGGCTAGTTCAGGACCTGTCATAGCTACATGGCTGGGCTCTTGGAGTTCAGCCTGAGTCAGCTATGGGTTCCTGCTACAACAGGTAAGCTCTGAAGTGCTTCCTACCTGAGGCAATTTTTTGTTTCCCCATTGCATATCTGACTTTCACCCACTGCTGCATTTTAACTTCCAAATTCTCCTTGGTCTCTGTTCCTATTTATCTGCCTGAATTTTAAGCTCAGTTTTCTATTCACCCCCATTTCTTCCTGATCCCTACGTCTTCCCTGCAAACAGATATTTGCTTCGTTGCTTCATCTAACATTTGGCTTTTATCCAGTCCCTTGTCTTGCTCACTGTCTTCCCTAGACATTGGCTGAATCTCCTGCTTATCTTCATCTCAATACACATGGCTCTGCCTCAGCCAGAGACCAAACGAAATGGGGCTCTGGGAATGGGGGTTATATGGAAAATTGGAAAAATGAATGCTCAATGTGGACAATTGAAGGCAGGGGTGCTCTTTGGCTGACTGGAGAGCAGCTCATATTAGGAGCATGAAAGGGCCTATGTAAGCAAAAGAAAAAAGAAAGGTCTTTATAAGGAAGGTAAGGTAAACACTACAATATACCAAAAGCCAAGATCTCCTGACATCTTAGATAGACTTAGATGTTATGACACATAGTGTTAAAAGTAAATTAGACAGCTCAAAGTTGATTTCTTTTCCATAAAAATCCAAGCTGATATTGTAGCTCTTCTCAAAGTTGTCAAGAGTCCAGGCTTCAATGCATTCTTCCAACTCACAATGTCCACCATCTTGTCCAACAAGAATAAGGAATTGGAAAGGAGAGGGTACACACTTCCTTTTGGAGGCACAACACAGATATTGCACAGTACACCTCTTCTGTATCCAGTGAGCCAGAAAGCAGTCATCGGGCCCCACTAAGCTGCAAGGGAAGCTGAGAAATAGGGCTTCTGCTAGCTATGTAGCCAGCTAGAACTTCTGTTCATATGTATAAAGGAAAGAATGAAGATTGGAGGATAACTAGCCCTCTCTGCCACACTTAGTGTGGTGTGACTAGGCTACTAGAGAAGTTCTCGAGGAAAGAGTGCTTCTGTCTCACAGAATGAGGCTGAACAAGAGGGTCTTCTCTGGAGGAAGTCTGAAGCAAGATAGCCAATGTCTTCCTAGAAAACATCGTAGTTACTGACATGCACAGTCCTTTCATATGGGATTAAAGGCATATGAGCGAATGCAAAGTGACATTTCACCACCAGTCTCCATTCACCCAACATCTGCCCCAATTCACAGCCTGGAGTGAGAGCCTATGGAGCACTTCAGAGCTCTGCATCTGGCCACACAGGTCCAGGTTCAAATCTCAGCTCTCCAGTCAACCACCTGTGTGCACTTGAGGAATTTGCCCTTCCTCCCTATGCTTCCTGCAATAGTTTGAATATTCAACCTCTCCAATCTCATGTTGAAATTTGATCCCCAATGTTGGAGGTGGGGCCTAATGGAGGGTGTTTGGGTCACGGGGCAGATCCCTCATAAATACATTAATGCCCTCCCTTTAGGATGGGGGGGTTCTCACTCTGTTAGTTCCCAAGACAGCTGGTTGTTAAAAAGAGCCTAGCACCACCTTCCTCTCTCTCTCTTGCTCCCTCTCATGCCATGTGATTTCTGTACTTGCCAGCTCTGCTTCACCTTCCACCAAGAGGGGGAGCTTCCAGAGGTCCTCATCAGAAGTGGATGTTGGTGCCATGCTTTTTGTACATCCTGCAGAACCATAAGCCAAATAAACCTCTTTTCTTTATAAATTACTCAGTATCAGGTATTCCTTTTCAGCAACACAAACAGACTAAGACACTTCCATTTCCTTGTCTGTAAAAGAGATAGTAATAGTGCCTACCTCATAAAGGTTGTTCTGAGGATTAAATGAGCTAATGCACATGTATGTTGGAAGGCAGTTAAAAATAAAAATTTGGGTAGTTCACTGCATGCCCTCATCAATAAACATTGATAAAACATAAAACCATCTAGCAATGGAACTCTGCAATTGTTTAAAATCCATCTGAGGAATTCCAAGTTCCACCAATGACAGTGGAAACACTTGCTATGATGGTTACAATCGGCATCATCAGGAGCATTATCAATAAACCTACGTTTTAACACCCAAGCTGCTCTTAATATCCTGGCTTACACTGCCACCCAACCCAAAGCATCTGAATAAAACCCTGAAATAATAAGCACCTGTATCACTTTATACCCTTCCCACAAATCCCAGCAGCTTGCTGCATTTGTTAGGAATCTACAGAAATAATTCTCAGAGGTAGAGGGAGGAGTATAGAGCTCCCCTTAAAGGAACTTCTCAGAATCATCTGGGGTGCTTTTCAGCTGCATACTATATACATTGCCCCAGAGATTATAATCCGCATTTACCCACTCACTAATGACACGCTGGAGATAGCTCCTACCAGCTCACAAGAGCAGATTGTACACATCTTTTTCTAACTTTGTATGCAGTGACATCCCATTGGTAGCTTGAAATCAGATATAGTGTGGTTATTTATAACATAGAAACTGGCAATAACTATAAATCAGGGCTTCCTCACTCCTCTTACTCCTCCTCTCTGAAGAGCTACTTTTTTTTTTTTTTTTTTTTTTTTGAGACGGAGTCTTGCTCTGTCGCCCAGGCTGGAGTGCAGTGGCGCAATCTCAGCTCACTGCTGCAAGCTCCGCCTCCCGGGTTCACGCCATTCTCCTGCCTCAGCCTCCTGAGCAGCTGGGACTACGGGCGCCTGCCACTACGCCTGGCTAATTTTTTTTGTATTTTTAGTAGAGACGGGGTTTCACCGTGTTAGCCAGGATGGTCTTGATCTTCTGACCTTGTGATCTGCCTGCCTCGGCCTCCCAAACTGCTGGGATTACAGGTGTGAGCCACTGCGCCCGGCCTGAAGAGCTGCTTTATAAAACATTTATCAGCAGACCACTGCCACCTACCACTGAGACACTGAAGTAAGGGCTCATGTTACTAAGGATAATGTAGTGTATCTCTGCATCTGGGCGTGTTGCAGTGAATAAATGATGAGAATTCAATGCCCTAGAGTATGTGGAGAAAGATGCTGGGTGCTGCAAGGTCTGTGTTCTCCAGAAGGGTCAGACGTGTGATGACCCCAGGTATAGTGATGAGCTCAACTCTGTTTCCATGAAAAATCACTATGGAAAGCCCTGTTGGGTGGAGACACCAAAGAGTGCCCAAAAGAGCATTGGGCACATTCTCTGCCCTTGGGATGTTTCTGATTTGGATGATAGACAAGTTATAGACCACAAAACAGTGAATAATACATAATATATAATATACAATAACATTTGAAGAGGTGCCAGATGACTGGGGCAGATCATAAGTACTCAATGGAATCGGAGGAGAATTGATTGAGCAACTGGTATGTGACAGGCACAGTGCCAGGTTCTGGATACTCAAGTAATCAAGACAGACCTGATTGCTGGCTGACCTTGCAGCACCCACCATCTAGTGCAGTGTTTCTCAAGGTGTGGACTGGTGACCACCTGCATCAAAGAAGTCATGAATAATAACATGTATTAGGGCATATTATATGCCAGCCATTGAACTAAGTGCTTTACATGGATTATAATTTTATTCTCAGACAAACCCTATATTTGACCTACTATTATTATTCCCACTTTACAGATGAGAAAACTGAGACAAGAGGAGCTAATTACCTTGCCCAAGATCATACTATTATAAAACAGCAAAGCCATAACTCAAACCTGGAACCCCATGCGTTTAACCTACATTAAAAAGACTGATTCCTACAGCCCAGAGTAACTGAAACAGAATCTCTGGGACTGGGTCTCCCAAATTTTACATTTTTTATTGGTTCCCTAAATGACTGTAATTCCTACAAGTATTGAGACCTAATGGCCTAGAGATCGATCGAGTCAGACAATGCAACAAGCAATTATAAAAATAGCATTTGGTAAGTGTTGTGGAAGGGAAAAATACAGGATGCTAAGGGAATGCTTAGCTTAGATGTGGTCAGGGAATGCTTCCGAAGGGAATTGCTCACACCTGCGCAAAGATAGGCATTTTTTTTTTTTTTCCATTTTCTTTTATCTCTATCTGGGAGCTTCTGAGAAAGCTTTCAAGTAACAGGGCCAGAGAAAAGAAAGCTGCCAGGCCTTTGAAGAAGTAAAAGAAATCCACTGTGGCTAGAGGGTTGGAAGGTGAGACTCTTGCTTAAGAGATGAGGCCAAAGTGACAGGCAGAGGTGAGTCAGGTTAGCAGTGGCTCTGTGTTAGATCTGGAAGGGTTTTATTTATAACTCATGTTCAGAATGTGGAGAATAAGTAGAGCTTAAAGGATTCTAAAAAGTGGAGTGACATGGTCAGGTTGGGTGTTTGAAGGTCACAGGTTTCAACAGCATATGCATTCTATGAGCACAGGGGTTGTAAATTGTTCTCTACATTGAGGTCACCACTGTGGTTCCTCCTGTTTCAGGAGGCTACAAATTCCTTCCCATCAATTGGGACACTGTTTTCTCTAATACACTCCTAGAATGTCACCACCCTATCCACCCCTACCCTTGGCTTGTTCACATGCCAAGCCCTTTATACAGCATCACACTTGATTCTTACAACTATATTTACATGCAAAGAAAGCAAGAGTCAGAGAGGTTAACTAATGTGCCCAAGGCCACAGAGCTGTAGATGTAGAACTTGAAAACAGGTATTTTTTGTTCCCAAAGCTCTTGCACTTACCACTGTACTTAACTGTGTCCAAGTCTATACAATCAAAGTAAAACCAGACTTTCCTAGGGTTCCTATATAAGAAAACCCACATGGAGGTTTCAATTCCCCCCTTAATCTTCCATGTCACAGGTAGCTATGAATGAATAAAAACTATTTGCACCAGATAAGACTAGTTCAGCTCACAATGACAGAAACACAACTCAAAGTGACTTAAGCCAACAACTTAAATGGCTCATGGAAATAACAAGCCTGATTTTGAGCCCAGTAGGTCATAAGGCCTTGGTCACTCCCACTCCATCTCTGCTTTGACTCTCTGTGTGGCTTATCTGCAGTGAGCTCTCCCCTGGTGACAGGTTAGACAACAGCAGCTGCAGCTTGCAGCTTACCTGCTTAGCCACTTCAGCTGGAAAAGTGCCTTTCACAGTGGATTCAGAGAAAGTTCTATCCAAGAGTTCCATTGGTTAGATCTGGGCCCCTCCAGAGGGAGTGAGGTCAACCCCACTTGATCACATGGTCTACATGGTCTAAGAGTTTTTTCTCTTAGACTAACTCTTAGATTACTTTTCACTCTTTGACTAGCACTCCAAAGGGAAATGAGATGCTGTTATCAAAGGAAGAGTTGTGTAGTAAGCAGCAGGAAAACAGGTTTCCAGAACCCCACAGAATTTCCTAATCCCACCTACTTAGACCCAGTAAGATCACACTGGCTTCACTATTCCTACAAATTTCTGGGTTTCTCCAATGGCAGTGATAATGTGAGACCTTTCTTGAGGAGAACTGCCAGAAAAAATATCTGATTCCTTTTTTTGGATTTTGTGTAGTTTAACACAAGAAACAAATTAAAGAAAGACCAAAGGAAAGTAGAGTCCTTGATTTTATGAGAAATAGAAAATAATGTACTTAAATAATTGGAAATGTTAATAATAAAGTAACAAACATGAAAGATGAGAATATTATTCAGTTAACCAAAGATCTGAGGCCAAAGAGAACGAACAAAGTTGGAGGACAGAAAAAAATTTTCTAAAAATCAAGATGTCAATTATGGGAAAATTAGTCAATGATGGATGTTTCAAGAAAGTAGAAATCAATTAACATAATCAAGATTTCTACGTTAATATTGCTGTGCTAACAAGTATGCTGCTTTTTCCAACATGACAAGTGACAGAACAAGCCAAGCAAGAAAGAAGAAGATTCTTTTTTTTTTAGACAGAGTTTCGCTCTTGTTGCCTGGGCTGGAGTGCAATGGCGTGATCTCGGCTCACCGCAACCTCCACCTCCCAGGTTCAAGTGATTCTCCTGCCTCAGCCTCCCTAGTAGCTGGGATTACAGGCATGTGCCACCACTCCTGGCTAATTTTGTATTTTTTTAGTAGAGATGAGGTTTCTCCATGTTGGTCAGGCTGGTCTCAAACTCCCGACCTCAGGTGATCCGCCTGCCTCGGCCTTCCAAAGTGCTGGGATTACAGGCATGAGCCACCGCACCCGGCCGAAAGAAAAAGATTTTGCTCTACTAACTGGGTCCTCTATCACCATGACAATGTCACAAGTGAAAAACAGTTATATTCATAATGTTATAATCTATATTTTTCTCATCTACCTTAATTATTTTTCAAAGTTCAAGATGATGACAGTAAATTTTGTTTATTTACTTTATTCTGTACAGATTTCTCTTACTTTAAAATTGTTGGAGACTGTAGGTGATATTTGATATGAGAGGAAAATAATTATTTTTCCATATTTGAGTGAATAGCACTTTATCATTTGGGGATAATTCCATCCTCCAACCGCATGGGAGAAGCATCTCACAGAGGATTAAATCTGTCCACTCCTGTCCCCAGCACAGAACATGGAAATTACCACTGCAGGCTCAGATACTCTCTTAGGATCTAGTAGTTTAATTTTTTATGATAATAAAATAGGTGGTCATATTAATCCAGTCACAATTATCATTATCTTTAAAATCATCAAAATAGTTACTGTTTAGTAAGTGCTTTTCATGTGCCAGACACTATGCTAAACACTTCCTGTGTCCTATTTTATTATAGGAAAAACTGAGGCTTAGAAAGCTCAATTACTTGCTTAAGGGGATGAATCCAGGAATTAGCAGAACAAAGATTCACATATTGGGTTGTTTATCCTGGTTGGCACCCCACATTAATGAAGACCGACCATGAATTAAATGCATACTAGGCCAATTAGCCCCATGACACTCTAAGGCCAAAGAATTCATTCTTGTCTTTTGCGACTAAAATAATTACTCAAAAAGGGAACTGAACAAGAGCATGTTCTTCAGCTGTTACAAGCCCTGCTCACAATGTGTGCAGTGATAATCAGCATTGTCCTCCTCAGATGTGAAACTTAGTATAGGATTATTTTATATTCACAAATTATAATTACCTACCCACTATGCACAGGGTACTAACCCCGTAACTTTGGGAAGAACAACTATGAGTTAAGGTGTAGCCATTGTTTCAAATAGTTTACAATATGGAGCAGGGGTAGCAGCTCGGAGAAGCACTCTACAAGTGAAATATTTAGAAAAGCACCACAAAAGAGCTATAAAGTATCATAGGAGTTCAAAGAGAGAGAGGAATCCCATGCATTTAGGGAAAGGCTTCCCAAAGGATGTACAATTTGGCAGAGTCCTGGAATATTGGGTAGGATATCAGCATGCACAGAGGAAAGGAAAGAAAGGAAGGCCAGACAGAAAGAATGGCCTAAGAAGAGGCAAGTACCCTGTGACTGTGTGGTCAGGCACACACACTCACAGGATGCATAAAATAGCCCAGTCTGGTTTGAGACAAACATGTGTATGGAGGGAGTAATGAGAGGCAAGTTCAGAAACAGGTTGGAGATATTGTGCTCAGCCGTTATGGTTAAGCTGAAAAGTTGGGTTCAGTTTGCCCAGCAGACCCCTGAGCAATGAGCAACCAGACTGGATAAAAAACTATTCAAAGCCGGGTGCGGTGGCTCAAGCCTATAATCCCAGTACTTTGGGAGGCTGAGGCAGCCGGATCATCTGTGGTCAGGAGTTCAAGGCCAGCCTGACCAACATGGAGAAACCTCGTCTCTACTAAAAATAGAAAGCTAGCCAGGCGTGGTGGCACATGGCTTTAATCCCAGCTACTTGGGAGGCTGAGGCAGGAGAACGGCTGGAACCCAGGATGCAGAGGTTGCGGTGAGCCGAGGTCACACCACTGCACTCTAGCCTAGGCAACAAGAGTGAAGCTCAGTTTCAAAATAGAAAAAAAGAAAAAAAAAAAAAACTATTCAATTGAAATGATGTGACCAGGTTGTTAGGACAACAACTAACAAAGCGGTTGGGCCAGCGCTTCTTGAGTTTTAAAGTTCCTAAGAATCACCTGGGCATCTTTTTAAAATACACATTCAGATTCAGTAGTTTTGAGCTGGTAAATTGAGATTCTGAATTTGTGGCAGGCTCCCACATTAATCTGAAGCTGCTGGTCCACAGACCACACTTTGAATAGCAAGGGATTACAGTTTAAATAATTCACCAGGGTGATATGAAAAAGTTAAAGTAATTCCAGTTTTTTATAGTTCTTTTTAAAATAAATTTGCTCAAATTCTTCCTTACTTTTAAGCAAGAATTCAAAAACATAAGTCTATATAAAATGATTCGTAAGATATCCTTGGGCATTTAGCCATCATTTGTTATTACCTGTCAGTTATTTGCCCAGATATTTTTTATTGTTTTGCATTTAAGACCACAACTCTGAAATTTCCACCTGCGTCTTCTCCTGTCCTCCTATTGTTTAACTCTTTAAATACAACCTTAAAGGATAGGAAGAAATAAACAGATTAAAAATGAGGTCATTTAGGTAATTTGTGTTTTCTGCTACAGATTCGTGTTATCTTAAAAGGAAGCAGAAAACATGTGGATGTATAAATAGAGGTGTAGAACACAAGTTCACAGAAATTTATTCTCTCACTGTATAAGGATGAGCTCCCATTTAGAATGCAGGGCTTGAAGCTGGTTGCCTTGCTGAGAAGTGGGATACTAGTTTATGCTAAGGACAAGTGGAGCAATTTAGGTCTTCCTGTCACTGGCTGTGGACCAGATACTGGGGCTTTGGCCTCTGGAGCAAATTAAAACTGAAGGCATTTAATAGCAACCTAAATCTTAAAGGCTGAAATAGGAAACACAGCAGAGGACTTAAAACTGGGTCAAGGAGGAAACTCTAGTAAACCTTTTGAAATGGCTGACTTTTCAAACACTGTAAGTATTATTCTTCAGATTAGTCATTTTCAAAAGGAAAGAATGTTTTTTCCAAATGGTTTCTTTTCTGCCCGTAAAACAAGATATGTAGGCAGGCAATTGTGCATAGAAAACCATAGGAATAAAATCCAAGCCAGCTTCTGCAATACCCAACCTTGCTTTCCTACCCCTTCATGTTACGCTGCCTCCCGGCCACATGATGTAATGAAGACAGGAGCAAACTGCCCCAAGATGAGAAGCACCCATAAAGGAACAGATTACACTAGGGTTTGGGGTCATCGTAATTTTATCCATTTTCGATGGATTGCTTGGCTGATCTGACTGACTGAACAGATGGTGGCAGTGTCCATGCATAAGTCCTGGTCACTTCCCTATTCAATGCCCATGTACATACCAAGGAAGAGATTAGCTAAGTGCAATCGACAATCTAGACCAAGGTTAGAGGAGGTTTCACCCACACTCTCTAAAAATATCATGGCATTCTCTTTCTTGCAATGATGTTCCTTTGAGAGTAAAGAAACATAATCTTCTCAATTCCACCTGCATATTTTCTTTAAAAAGCTTAATAGATCACGAATAGGAAATATCACAAAGTGAATGAGTAATCAATCATTCTTATGTCAGATTAATGTTATACATGTGGGACAAGACATTGCTGGAGCCATGAGAGTTTTCATTGAAAACAGTGTTTATGGCAGACAGCCATTGAGTGAGACCTTCAGTCCCTTTGAGAAAAACTGCCCCGCTGAAAAAAGGAGCCCCAAGTAGTAATTCCAGTAGGACCAGCAATGTTCTGGCCACATGACCTGACCTAGCACAGAAACTACCAGTCCTTAGACTGCCCTAGACCTGTGATGTGGCTTTAAACAAAAAGCTCTGTGAAAAGAGAGATGATGATAATAATTAGGTTGCAAGTCAAGAATTTGGACTGGGAAAATATCAGGATAATCTGCACTGGGGAAAAAAAGCAAGAAGACACAAAGACGATCAGAAACAGCATAGTGGAGCCATAGAAAAGTCGTGTTGGCCAGGCTCGGTGGCTCAGGCCTGTAATCCCAGAACTCTGGGAGGCTGAGCCGGGCAGATCACCAGGTCAGGAGATCGAGACCATCCTGGCTAACAGGGTGAAACCCCATCTCTACTAAAAATACAAAAAAATTAGCCAAGCCTGGTGGCGGACGCCTGTAGTCCCAGCTACTCGGGAGGCTGAGGCAAGAGAATGGTGGTGAACCTGGGAGGCGGAGCTTGCAGTGAGCCGAGATCGTACCACTGCTCTCCAGCCAGGGCCACAGAGCAAGATTCCATCTCAAAAAAAAAAAAAAGAAAGAAAGAAAGAAAGAAAACTCGTGCTGCCGGGGTGCTTGAAGGTGGCTGGGGATTCCAAAGGCTCTTTCTGACTCCTGGGCTGTGTGTGGCCCCGTTGATTCAATTTTGTGAGTTTTCACCAGACCCACTTTTAGACTAAGATTCCCATTGACAACAATTGAGTCTCAATTCCTCAGTCCATATTAATGAAAGTGATCAAATGCTTAACTAACTAGAATGTGGGAAGAAAGGAAGGAAAGACTTGGAGGAGAGATAAAAGAGAATAGGAAGGAGTGCAGGCCCTGGAAGGAAAATTCAAGTAGTTTCCAGATCTTGGTCATGAGTAGAGGTTCTACCAGCATGTCTGTCAGGCAAGACCTTTGAATTTGAGACACCTTGCTAAAAGTGGTCAGCAGTAATTGAAAACAAAGAATAAAAAGGTAAGAGTATGTTTTTTTTTAAAACTATTCCAAAATAACAACTATATTTTTAATAAATTTTATTATTACTTTTAAGATCTCCAAAATTCTTATTTGGCATTCTCAGTCTTCTTCATTGAACTCACAGACCAGTTTTATTCTATTTTGTCATATCTTGTCATCCTAAAAATGAGGGTCTCTCAGATAAAAGACACAACTTTTTATAATCTGGTTAAAATTCTGAAAAACAGAAAAAGAAATATTCATTTGTTTCATGACTCAATCCTCCTTCCCACTCAATTCATCCCCAAACTGGGAGCTCAGAACAAAATTTTTTCAGTATTTTAGAGATACTATTGCAGTGAGGATAGAAAGTTCTCTGACACCCCAGGGTCATTCCTAGTTCAAAATAACATTTTTTTCTTTACAAAATTTATTTTTCTTTCCTTTTGGTCACTCCATGTCAACTCCTCCTGCTATTCAAATATTTTATGCCATCATTTGAAATGCAGCCTGCACCACTGATGAGCACTGTCACTTGAAATCTCTCTAGTGGGTTGTCACCAGGAAAGGATCCTTGATGAGGCTGAGCACAATATCTCTGGCTACAGTGAGGATAGAGATCACCATGGCAACATAAGCAGGGCTAAGAAGAACAGCATTATTGTGCTCTCATGGAGTGATGCTGCAGAAAGTGCTTTGGGCCCTCAAGCTCATCCTTCTTTACATCCTGTTAGGCCTCTCACCTCCTTTTGCTGTTGGAAGCTACCTTCTCCCTCCTAATATTTAGACTGCATTCGGCACACTGAGAAATTCTATGTATAAAACAGATATATCCATGAATCACCAGCTACTCACCTGAGAATCCCTAAAACATGATGTATGATTAAAATGGAGCCTTAGGATAAATGGGAAATCCAAGAATTTTAAAATATTTTCCCAAGTGCCAATCTTCCAATCACTAAAGTAAATAAATAAAAGGTAGCAAGACCTTAGATTTTGTGTGATATAGCATCATGCTATAAAACACATCTCAATGTTTCATATACATCATTAAAATTCTAAGGGCTATTAAAATTTCTTGTTACAGTAAAGAATGAACTGTGATTAGGTATAAACAAACAGAGCCAACCACTTGAGATGAAATCTTTAAAACCTAGCATGATTTGCTTCCTTCGTAAAAGTTATACTCTCTCCTTTGCCTCAGGGAAAGTAAAAAATCCTAAATTCGCAAATTAAACTCAAAAATGACATCAGTTATCTTTATTCAACCTTCTAGGTTGGTAAAAGATATGGTATGGTATTGTGTTAACACTTCACCGTGTATGTAACCAAGGTCAAGTTAATAACTAAGCAATTTAGGAGAATGAGGAAATGTTGGTAAATTCTCTAGCCAGGAGAACTGGGTTGCAACTACAGCATTGTCTTTACCTCACCATATGAGTCTGAGCAAATCAATCACCACAAC
Source organism: Pongo pygmaeus (assembly GCF_028885625.2). Taxonomy (NCBI): domain Eukaryota; kingdom Metazoa; phylum Chordata; class Mammalia; order Primates; family Hominidae; genus Pongo; species Pongo pygmaeus. The sequence continues at coordinate 64,223,004 of NC_072377.2, forward strand.
TCATATTCCCCAAATGTTAAATTAAGCTAACACTCTTGCTTCCTTGTTTACCTTCCAGCAGTGGTCCTCAGCGTTTTATTCCTCAAGGTCATAACTGTGGACCACAGCCATGCCTTGGATACACTCTCACAAGTCAAGATGGCTCACTGGAGGGTGCAAGTTAGGCTGCAGGTTATACTCAATTCCTCCAACTGCCACTAACTCTTTCTTCTCTTGCTGATTCAGAGTTATCAGTGTGTCAGGCAGCTGCCTCTAAGATGATCCCCAGTGATCCCCACCTCCTGGCAGTGATACCATTACACAATCTTCTCCCCTTTGGTACAGGCTGTACTTAATGACTCTCTGTTAAAACATACAGAAAAAGTGATGGGATATCCCTTCTGAGAGTACATAATAAGAAGATGTTCACTACATCTTGTTCACCCTTTCTTGCTCTCTCTTACTCATTCTGAAGGAGCCAGCTGTCATGTTGCTGGTTGCCCTGTGGAGAAGTCCATACAAAAATGAACTGAGGGAAGACTTCAGCCAAAGAAGTGAGGCCCTCAAAGCCCACCAGGAGCCCACTACTCAAGTTCTGCCATCAAGCACATGAGTGAGCTTGGGAACAAATCCTCCTGCTCCCACAGTCAAGCCTTCAGATGAGACCACAGCTCTGGCCAATACCTTGATTGCAGCCTTAGAAGACACCTTGGGGGGGCAGATGCAGTCAGCTAAGCAATGCATAGATTTCTGACCCACAGAAACCATGAGATTGCAAATGGGTGTTGTTTTAAGCCACTTAGTTTTGAAATAATTTATGTGCAGCAATAGATAACTAATAACAAATATGGTCAGAAACTATGGTAGAGAATATTTGCCTTCAAATGGCATTTTTTCAAATGTCTATGTCTCAGTCCAGTCTAATGGCTATGATTCAATTTAGTGATCTAGTGAGCTTCAATCAGAATCTTTTGGGGACATGGAATGGAATGGAATAGAATTGAATTAAAAAAGCAGAATTCATTGAAGAATAAAATTGTCTTGTGAAACTTTTATTTTGTAAGTATATTTCACATGCTAGGTCATGATGTATATTTCTTACTATGAGTTGTCCAAAAATGTTTGAATGGCACAACCCTAAATGACAATTATAAACACCAAATGAGAAAATCAATTGAACTCTCTTCCCTTCTGCTTGGCCAAATTCAACCATGTTTTAAGTCTTAGTAAGATTTTGCTCAAGGCTTACCCTTCTTTAAAGCCTCCCTTCACATTCTAGCCCACTGGTTTTCTCCACCTCCTCTTGGAATATAAGTCCTACAAGAATCCAGTGTCAGTGGTGCACTGCCTTGTGAAAAGTTACATTAATCTGCATTATTATCTGTAATTGAGCATGGAATGTATATTTCTCCTAAAATAGATGGCAAGAGCCTTGAGAGAGAGAGCTGTTTTCATTTCTCTACATCCTGCATAGGATACATTGTGTAAGTGTAAAACATGTAACTAAGGGGCATTTGGACGATCTTTCATGATGGAGGTTTATTGTGAAGGAGCACAGGAATGCGAGATAGAACTGCAATTGTTTCTTTGTGGTAGGCTGAAAAACAGCCCCCCAAAATATATCTCCGCCCCAATCACTGGAATCTGTAAATGTTACATGTTACTTTGTATGGAAATAAGACCTTGCCATATAAAATTAAGTTAAGGATTTTGAGATGGCGAGAGTTTCCTGGACTGTCAGGATGGGCCTTAAATGTGATTATATGTATTCTGATAAGATGGAGGGAGAGGAAGATAAAACACAGACAGAAGAGAAGAAGCCAAAGCAGCCACGGAGGTAGAGATCAGAGTAATGCCGCACAAAGTAAGACGTGCCGGTGGCCACCAGAAGCTGGAAGAGGTAAGGAAGGATTTCTCTCCTAGAGCCTCTGGAGAAGTGCAGCCCTGCTACCACCTTGATTTCAACCCAGTGATGCTTACTGAACTCAGCAATTTGGACTGCAAAACTGTGAGAGAATAAATTTCTGTTGTTTTATACCATCAAGTTTGTGGTAATTTGTTCCAACAGACACAAGAAATTAATATACCTCTCAATATCATTTTTGCCTTTGGGTCCTAGAACATCCAACATTACAATGTACTGTGTGCCTTATTAATGTTCAACAATGTTTTTTCACATCTTTTTGGAAAATAACCTGAAATGCAGTGGCCAACTTTCTGCCTAAGAAGATCAGGCTGGGTTGGTTTGTTGCCACGTAATATGGAATATCCCCAGTGGGCAGTATTCTTGACAAATTATCTTGAAGGCAGCTGGATTCTTTTATATCCATACCATGTGTAGTGACTTTGGGGTCCTGCCAGTCTTGAACAAGAGTACCTAAAAGCAGAGCCTAACACAGGGATTCTTGTTCAAATAAGTGATTGGGGAATGCTCTCAGGAGTCAGAGGAAAAACTAAGCCAGGTATGGTCTCGGCCAGAGACTAACTTCAGTCTGATCCTCCAGAAAGGCTTTGTACCACAAAGTTAATCCCACCTTGAGTCAAGGGGAAAGCCTTTGTCTACCCACCTTACCACTCAGAGATTGGGAGATTCGCATGGGAGTGGGAGGGTAAGGTGACAGGGAATCATGGCCTCCCAGGCAAAAAAATAGGGACTTAAGAAAAGGACAAATGCAAAGCATTATATAAACAATTAATGAATTTAACCAGTATAAGATATTGTCAGGATAAATTTAAATTAATCCTGATGTGTTGGCCAAATGGCAGTCAATGAGTATTGTTTGTCAACTCTGATTTGAGCTTGGTTCCCTTAGCCTGTGGCATACAATGGCAGCCTGGAAAATCCCAATCAGGTTGCAAAACCAAACATGACCTCAGTAGAGTATCAGTGGAATAATGCTTAACTCAGATAATGCCTTCAAAAGACATTACATAAAGGTGGAGGTGGCCACATGTTCTTTGCTGGGTTTATAGACTTTACCTGCCATGGAGGGACCCCTCAGTGGTGAGGGTCATGAACCCCCGCAGTGGCTGCTTTGCTGGGACTCCTCCATGGCAGATGAAGTCTATAAACCCAGCAAAGCAGCTGCTGTGGGGGTTCGTGACCACATTAAAATTCTTATTTGAGTCAAGGATGAGAGACATGATCCAAACATGGCCTACATGGAGCCAGGCTGTTTTGTTTGTTCCTTAGGCAGACAGAGTGAAACAGCAAAATATCTAAAGAGGTGCAAATTCCCCTCTTCATGCGGTACAAATATGTGACCTGCAAGGCCTAGATTTTGATCATTTAAATCCAACACTCTGAGCAACTCCTTGAAACTTAGGAAATACCTTATGAATTTCCAAAACATTTCTGAAACATGCTAGACTGCCACATTTGTTGAAGTCAGCTAGGAGCAAGGGCCAGAGCAGAGGTGGGGACAGTGGAGAAATGAAGCCACTGCCTCAAAGAGGTGAGCCACACCTGCCCAGTGTCCATGACCCCAGCATGGAACACCCTTGGCTCTGTTCCTAACCAGTGTTTATTTATCACAGATATCCTTGAATTTCCCTGACTGGTAAGAGATACATGAGAGACAAATAGACAGAGAGGGAAAAAGAGAGAGGAGGTCAGAGAATGACCAAAATAACATTGCATTCTTTTTTGTTTAAAGGACATTTAAAAACAAAACATCAAAAAATCATTCATTATCATCATTATTTCATAAATAAAAGCCATTTGAATACCCATAAAAAAAGAAAGCACACAACGCCAGAATAAACGGTAGTCCTTCAAGATCAATGGATTTAGTTTTAGAAAAAACTCATTACATTTGCTTACATTTTCATTTTACCTCACATCAGCACTCTAAGTGTTCTGACAACCACAGTTTAACAGTTGAGCCCATTTAAGCTCACGCCTCCTGTCATTCTCATACAAGCTGAAAAGAGCTGGGCTCCTTCTGGCCCAGCTTAAATCAAGAACAAATTAAATACCTGTCCCAAATAAAGGACATCCAAAGGTCATGGAAACCTTTAAATAATTCTCAGTTTCTAGTTTTTTGAAAACCCTAGCAAATTTCTCATTATCAATAGGATTGCTAGTGGCAGTTTCAATAACCTACAAACTAAAGTTTAACTTTTAACGTAACCGCTTCTGTCATTTAATACTTTAAAAAATAAAGTTGAAGTCAGAGTTTGTTCCACATTTACTGAGTGCCTAATTATATGTCAGGTAATGTGCTACAATATGGGAATATGTGCATGCATTTTTCCCTGTTTTTCAAATTCAAGTATTATTTACATACAATAAAATTTAGCCCTTTTCAGCATACAATTCCAGAAGTTTTGGCAAACACATAAGTTATATAACCATCATCACAATGAAGACATAGAACATTTCCATCAGCCCCAAAATCCCTCTCACCCCATGTACTCAACTCCTACTCCTACCTACAGGCCCTGGAAACCACTGATCTGTCCCTATAGTCTTGCCTTTTACGGAATATATAATTATATTTATAATTATTTACATAATAATCTTCCAGAATTCCACATTAGTGTAATCATGCAGTATGTAGCCTTTTGAGTCTGGTTTCTTCCACTCAGCAGAGTGCATCTAACATTCTTCTGTTGTTTCTTGGATCAATAGTTCCTTCCTTCTTACTGCTGAGTACAGCATGGTTTGTTTATCCACTCCCTGGTTGAGGCACATTTGGGTTGTTTCCATTTAGGTAGTAGAGAAAATATAAACAAAGCTACTATAAATATCCTGTATTAGTCCGTTTTCACACTGCTGATGAAGACATACCTGAGATTGGGCAATTTACAAAAGAAAGAGGTTTATTGGATTTACAGTTCCACATGTCTGGGGAAGCCTCACAATCATGGAGGAAGGCAAGGGGGAGCAAGTCACATCTTACACAGATGGCAGCAGGCAAAAAGAGAGAGTGGGCAGAGAAACATTTTTAAAACCTTCAGATCTCATGAGACCTATTCACAATCATGAGCACGGAAACTATCATGAGCACTATCATGAGCACTAACAGCACAGAAAATACCCTCCCCCATGATTCAGTCATCTCCCACTGGGTCCCTCCCACAACATGTGGGAATTATGGGAGCTACAAGATGAAATTTGGGTGTGGACACTGAGCCAAACCATATCACATTCACATACAGGTTCTCATGTGACTGTAAGTTTTCATTTCTGTTGGGTAAATGTCTACAAGTAGAAAATCTGAGTCTTATGATAAGTGTATGTTTAACTTTATAAGAAATTGCTGGCTAGGCATGGTGGGTTATGCCTGTAATTCCAACATTTTGAGAGGCTGAGGTGAGAGGATAGTGTGAGCCCAGGAGTTTGAGATCAGCCTGGGCAACACGGCAAGACCCTTCAACTACAAAAATTTTTACAATTAGCCAAGCATATTGGTGCATACTGGTCTCAGCTACTTGGGAGACTGAGGTGAGAGGATCATTTGAGCCCAGGAGGTCGAGGCTGCAGTGAGCCATGTTCACACCACTGCACTCCAGTGAGAGTGACAGAATGAGACACAGTCTCAAAAAAAAAAAAAAGTAAAGCAAAAAGAAATTGCCAAACTACTTTCCAAAATGATTGCATCATTTTGCATTCTCAATAGCACTATGTGAAAGTTGTAGTTGCTCTGTATCTCCGTTAGCACTTGGTATTGTCAATTTTTATGTTGTTTTTATTTATGCATGTGTGTGTGTGTGTTTGTGTGTGCGTGTAGAGAAAGAGAAAGAAAGAGACTTTCTAATAGGTTCCTGTTAAGCAGTCATTCCCTATCCTACCACCCAAACCACCCAAGTCCCCGCCAACTACTATTCTACTTTTTCTGTTTCTATAGATATTTCAAATATATTTCATATTTTATATCTATTCTGGATATTTCATTAAAAAGGAATCATATAATATGTAAAATTTATATCTGGTATCTTTTTCTTTTTCGAGAAGGAGTCTCACTCTGTTACCCAGGCTGGAGTACAATGGCATGGTCTTGGCTCACTGCAACCTCTGCCTCCCAGGTTCAAGCGATTCTCCTGCCTCAGCCTCCTAAGTAGCTGGGACTACAGGCACATGCTACCACACCTGGCTAATTTTTATATTTTTAGTAGAGACAGAGTTTCACTATGTTGGCCAGGCTGGTCTCAAACTCCTGACCTCATGATCTGCCCGCCTCAGCCTCCCAAAGTGCTGGGATTACAGGCGTGAGCCACCGCGCCCAGCCCTGGTATCTTTCACTTAGCATAATGTTTTTGAGACTCATCTGTGTTGTAGTACCTTCCTTTTTATGGATGAATAATATTCCATTGTACGAATATAGTGCATTTTGTTTATCCACTCATCTGTTATTGACTATTTGGGCTGTTTCCATTTTTTGGCTATTGTGAGTATAGTGTTGCAATAAACCTTACTGATTTCAATTATTTTGAGTATAATTGCTCAGTCATATGATAATTCTTTAACTTTTTGAGGAACTACCAAACTGTTTTTCCACAATAGCAGAACCATTTCACATCTTCATTATCAACATATGAAGGCTCTCTACAAGAGATAGTAATAGAAAGGGTAAGGAAACAAGACAGATTTCCGTTCTCACACAGCCCTGAGTGAGGGAAAGGGGATCAGGGAGAGAACAGGAACATTGGGATCAAAGAAGAAATGAAAATTAAGAGATTTTGATACTTGTAGATAGGAAAGAATAGCAACTCAAATAAGAAGTGGTAGGTAGGGTTGTGTTGGGGCACAGAAAGCAATACCCCAAAATATACCACCTTGGCATGCTGAGTGCTTGAAATGAAAGAATATTGAAAGACCTCAGAAATAAGCCACAAAACGAAAGTCTCTCTCTGTCCTCCCAACTTCCCTGTCTCTCTGATCCTCCCTTTTCCCAAAGTACCGTGAGGTAGCCTCTCTGGAACTTTTTGTTGTTGTTAAGTTTCTAATTAGAATTATCATTCCACATCTCTGAAACTTTTTTATCTGACTGAAAAAGCTTCTTTTCAAAACAAATGCAATTGTCTTAAGACCTCCTTCCTAGGAATCTCATCAAATTACCAGGAAAGATTAACCACGAGAAAAGAGACTGGGAGTTGTCACTGTGCCCAGACAGACTTTTCATCTATTCTTCTGAGAATTGCTGTGAAAGATTATCCGGAAGGCTTTATCTGCACAAGACAACTTTTATTCACAGTGAACTTCCGCTTCTTATCTACCTGAGAGCTCACAGACTTTATCCCAGACTATTGTTATTTGGGCTCATATTCATTTCCCCTGAAAATCATTCACTCCTACAACCTCCATTATCCCTTCTCCTATGAAGAAGGCTGTACAAGCATCTGGACATCATGGGATTATTAGGTAATCACACTCCTGTGATTTTTCTCTCTTGCAGGTGAGGAATAACCTCTGGTTTTTTTATCTTGCCCAAATACCTATCTAAGGAGTCTGGGGAGTCATGCTCTACAGATAATGAATTCTCATCAGAAGGATTTTATTTAGCCCTGTATATTGTCACTTACTTTCCAACCTGACTCTGGCATAACATTATGAAACAATGAAGAAAAACAAAATATTTTACCCCAAAACATGTTTCTTTGCCATATTTCAAAATAGCCCTGCAAAACTATTCTTTGTGGGGGGAAATTTGCATCTGTAAAGAATCTCTATTAGCATAGCTAGATATTTGTCTTCCAGACTCACCCAGTCCTAACGAGATTATCTAAGATCTGAATGGGAAAGATTTGTCATCTATTGTCTCTAAGGGCAGCCACTATAAGACTTCAAAAGAACTTTGGTCTCCACAATCTTCATCTTAACCTGAATATTCCCTTTCTATCAATCCCAGGTCTTTAGACAGACTCAATCAATTGTCAACCAGAAAATGTTTCAATTCACCTATAGCCTAGAAGCCACCCCCACTCCCCCCACCCCCGTCCCTGCCCTCGCCCAGCCCTGTTTGAGTTGTCCTGCCTTTCTGGACCATACCAATGTATTTCTTAAATGTATTTGGTTGATGTCTCATGCCTCTCTAAAACGTATAAAACCAAGCTGCACCCACCTTGGCACATGTTCTCAGGACCTCTTGAGGGCTGTGTCACAGGTCATGGTCACTCATATTTGGCTCAGAATAAATCTCTTCAAATATTCTACAGAGTTTGAATCTTTTCAAAGATACATGTTAAATAAATATTATGTGCTTTTTTGTGCTATGAATCTGCTTTCTGTTTATTTTCGGCAAACCCTGAGTAGACAAATACATAGCTTTCCCTCTGCCTTTACAGCTGCCTCCACTGAAAATTTCTAAGTTCTCAAAGAAAACAATACCATCTCAAAAGCCACTTTCAGAGACAAGAGTATATACAGAGTTGGATTCTATTTCTAATATTAGGTAAGGTACAGTGCCAAAAAGACTTTACCCCAGTGAATATAAGTTTACAGGTCTTGGAGTCTGGAAAATTGTCATTACTGACCAGCATCCTAACAAAACTAAAATCAAAAAGTCTGGTTGGGTGCGGTGGCTCCCTAGCACCTTGGGAGGCTGAGGAGGGTGGATTGCCTGAGCTCAGGAGTTTGAGACCAGCCTGGGCAACATGATAAAACCCCATCTCTACTAAAATGCAAAAAATTATCTGGGCGTGGTGCACACCTGTAGTATCAGCTACCCAGGAGGCTGAGGTGGGAGAATCACTTGAACCTGGGAGGCAGAGGTTGCAGTGAGCCGGGATTGGGCCACTGCAGTCCAGCCTGGGTGACAGAGTGAGACTCCATCTCAAAAAAAAAAAAAAAAAAAAAAAATTCATTGTCTTTTCTGCATTACTCAGAAAACACTGGGATTCTGGCTGAAACTCAACAGAATAAGAAATTTGTAAGGATGATAGTTTTTGAACTTTAACTTAAAACTTTTATACTTTGGACTTTTAATTCATAAAAAGCAGATTTGAATTAGACTATAAGACTTTATGGATGGCCGGGTATGGTGGCTTACACCTGTAATCCCAGCACTTTGGGAGGCTGAGGCATGTGGGTCACTTGAGGTCAGGAGTTCAAGACCAGACTGGCCAACATGGTGCAACCCTGTCTCTACCAAAAATATAAACAATTAGCTGGACGTGGTGGTGCATGCATGTAATCCCAGCTACTCGGGAGGCTGAGGCAAGAGAATTGCTTGAACCCAGCAGGCAGAGGTTGCAGCAACTTGAGATCATGCCACTGTACTCTAGCTTGGGTGAGAGAGCGAGACTCCATCTCAAAAAAAAAAAAAAAAAAAAAAAAAAAAAAAAGACTATTGAGTTGGCTATTGCCAAATAATTTTTATACTTTAACTTTTCAAAAATGTAACAATCTCATACAATTTATATTCAAATTTGAGGGATGTCCACATGGTTAGCAGTTCAGTGTTAGAATCCATTTTTAATCACCTAATGGGTTCTTCTTGCCCATTGCACAGATAAAACCAATTCACTGAGACAGCAGTATTCCAGTAGAGAAAGAGTTTAACAGTCGCAGGGCCAGCCAAGTGGAAGGACAGAAATTTATTACTCAAATTCACCTCCCTGAAAGCTCAGATGCTAAGGTTTTTCAAGGATAGTTTGGTGGGCAGGAAGCTAGGCAATGGGAAATGCTGATTGGCTGGGTCCAGGGTGAAATCACAGGAAGCCAAAACTGTCTTCTTGCCGAGACAGTTCCTGGGTGGGGATCACAAGGCCAGATGAACTTGTTTCTTGGTATAGGTTACTGGTCCAGTGACTCCAGCTGGTCTATCAGCATGCAGGGTCTAGAAAATACCTCAAACACCAATCTTAGGTTTTATAATAGTGATGTTATCTACAAGAGCAATTGGGAAGTTTACAAATCTTTTGACCTCTGGCTACATGATTCCTGAACTATAATTTTAACCTTGTGACTAATTTGTTAGTTTTACAAAGACAGTTTCCATCCCTGAGCAGGAAGAGGGTTAGTTTTGGGGTGAGGACAGGCAGGAGGTTGGGAGCACTGTTATAATTTTTGTTTTAAAGTTAAACTATAAACTAAATTATTCCCAACAATATGCCTTGGACTATACCCAAAAATGAACAAGGGAAGCTTGCAGGTTAGGAGCAAGATGGAGTCAGTTAGGTCAGATTCCTTTCACTGTCATAATTTTTCTATGTCAGATTTTTTTTCACTCATAGTTTTTGCAAAGGTGGTTTCAGTTTTATGTATTTCACATAAATATTTCCATTTACACTCTTGGCAGGTCCTCTGATGATAGCCAAAGGAGCCAGATATAATGGGTTGGGAAAGAGGAGAGCACGTGAATTCCAGCATTGGTATAAAGTGGCCTTGGGTTTGGCTTAATTAATTAATGTATTGACCTATTTTAGATCTCTCTATAGGCAAACTCTACACTGCCCAAGAGTGACTCTGGGAGAACTCCCAAAGGAGCAGTGTTGGTAGTGGGGCCCAGCCCTATAAAGTAGAGAATGTGATTACCTTGATACACTCCTGACCACCTCTCTTGAAAAAACACCACACCTCTGGTTGGTCGTGGGCTGTGGTTAAGTCCAGTGAGTTAAGAATTTTTTTTAAAGGATTAATATTACGGTATAGGAAATATAAATGTTTCTTTCCCACTCCTAATATTTCCTCCTAAGTAGAAGAAAATTCACTAGAAAAATACTTCTCATACTTGGTCTCTCTATCCTTTTATTCATTCCTTTTTTCCTGAAAAGATAAGACAACTTACTTTAGCAAATTTATGAAGAATTACTGGGTTCACTTCAGCCTCACTGGGCTTCTTCTTGGATGTGGGCTGACCACAGAGTTTTTCTCCAGTTCTCCAGATTGTAAAGCTTATATAGGAAAGCTTCCCACAATCATTGATTTGTCTAACTCAATTTGTTCAGAATCTATATATTTGGAGATCCCACAGAGATCTCAACCAGAATGAGCAAAGAAGACATTCCATTTCAATTTTATAAGGCCTTGTGGAGGAACTGATATCTGTGCCTTGAAGCCTAGAGAATACAAATACTGGGATTTTCAGGATGAGACAATGGCGTGAACAAAGGCAGAAAATAATTGGATGCATACAACCCCAGCAATATGTGATCTGCTTCAGGGCCAGAACGAGGGTGAAGCAAGTAAAGCGCATAGGGTGCAATTTTTTAAATTATTATTATTATTATTATTATTATTTTGAGATGGAGTCTCACTCTGTCACCCAGGCTGGAGTACAGTGGTGCAATCTTGGCTCACTGCAACCTCTGCCTCCCGGGTTCAACCGATTCTCCTGCCTCAGCCTCCCAAGTAGCTGGGATTATAGGTGCATACCACCATGCAAGCTAATTTTTGTATTTTTAGTAGAGATGGGGTTTCACCATGTTAGCCAGGCTGGTCTCAAACTCCTGACCTCAGTTGATCTACCTGCCTCGAACTCCTAAAGGGCTGGGATTACAGGTGTGAGCCACAATGCCCCGCCGGGTGCAAAATTTAAGGAGACACTCTAAAGGTTGTGCAAGTGCAGCTCTGCATTTGCATACCCTGAGAGTGAGCATCTCCTTACATTTTTTTGTGCCCTGTGTTCCCTATTTGCTACACCATAATCCTGGCCCTATTCACATACTCAGTGTGTGAAAGGAAATAGGGGGCAGATTGTGGGGACCTACAATATCAGGCTGTGGGTTTCTGATTTTATTGGAAAATCATGAATTCAAAGTACTTTATGACAAAGGTGGTTAAACACTGATTTGCATTAACTATTTGTGGTGAGAGACAGGACTAGCTGGATTTCCTAGGCCGACTAAGAATCCCTAAGCCTAGCCGGGAAGGTGACCGCTTCCACCTTTAAACACAGGGCTTGCAACTTAGCTCACACCGGACCAATCAGGTAGTAAAGAGGGCTCACTAAAATGCTAATTAGGCAAAAACAGGAGATAAAGAAATAGCCAATCATCTATTGCCTGAGAGCACAGCAGGAGTGACAAGGATGGGGATATAAACCCAGGCATTTGACCCAGCAATGGTAACCCCCTTTGGGTCCCCTCCCTTTGTATGGGAGCTCTGTTTTCACTCTATTTCACTCTATTAAATCTTGCAACTGCACTCTTCTGGTCCGTGTTTGTTACGGCTGGAGCTGAGCTTTCACTCACCGTCCACCACTGCTGCCGGCCGCGGTCGCAGACCCACCGCTGACTTCTATCCCTCCGGATCTGGCAGAGTGTCTGCTGTGCTCCTGATCCAGCAAGGTGCCCATTGCCACTCCTGATTGGGCTAAAGGCTTGCCATTGTTCCTGCACAGCTAAGTGCCCGGGTTCACCCTAATTGAGCTGAACACTAGTCACTGGGCTCTATGGTTCTCTTCCGTGACCCATGGCTTCTAATAGAGCTATAACACTCACCACATGGCCCAAGATTCCATTCCTTGGAATCCGTGAGGCCAAGAACCCCAGGGCAGAGAACACGAGGCTTGCCACCATCTTGGAAGCGGCCACCACCATCTTGGGAGCTCTGGGAGCAAGGACCCCCCAGTAACAGTGGTAGGCTGATAAAGACCTCTAAAGATATCCAGGTCTTATTCCCTGGAATTTGTGAATGATACCTTATATTGTAACAGAGTCTTTGTAGTTGTGATTAAATTAAAGATTTTGAGATGAGGGGATTAGCCTGGATTATTAAGGTGGGCCCTAAATGTAATCACAAACATCCTTATAAGACAAAGGCAGATGGTGAGTTGAGCACAGAAGAGCATGTGATGGAAACAGAGTCAGAGAGAGAAGGTGTTACAGCACTGGCTTTAAAGATGGAGGGAATAGCCATGAGCCAATGAATGCAAGCAACGTAGCTCTCCATGCTGAGAATGGCTAGGAAACAAATTCCCCCCAGACTCTCTAAAAGGAGCACAAAGCTGCTCACACCTTGATTTCAACCCAGTGAAACCCATTTGGACTTCTGACTTCTAGAACTGTAGGAGAATAAAAGTATGCTGTTTTAAGCCACCAAGTCTGTGGTTAATTTATTACCTTGTAATAGGAAACTAATGCACTATTAAAATAAAGTTGGCATACAATACATTGGATCTCTAAATATAGTAAAGCCAAAAGGAGCAAAGGGGCTGCACTGGAGAGGAAGGAGTGAGATAGAGAAAGAGAGTAGCTAAGGCGCTGAATATAGAATAATAATAATAATAAAGCCCTTGAATTCAGAAACAAAAGACAGGAGACTGAAATTCACAAGTAACAGACAGCATCCACAATAGTCACAACTGGAAGTCTCATAGTAGTGAAGATACAAAAGCCCAGCAGAAAAAAAGGGTGAATGGAAAATACGTGAGAAGTATTCAAACTCAGAGTGAGAAGTTTACATCCAAGTTTGTGTTAGCTGTATTCCTACTGTTTCATTAATTTATTTATACACAGCCTTTTCTCTAAAGATTGAAATGGAAGAAAGTGGCCCAATCTTTTTATTTTCTTCTCCCTGTTCCTAGACATAGAAATGTGAAACAGAAAAATAACACAGAAAGAGAGTGTAGAAAAACCCTTTTTGCTAAAAGTAGTGGAGCCGAACGGTAAGTCAGAAGGCTTCTTTGTGCAGAACAACTTGGCCCCAAAGGTAAGTACAAGGAATGGGCTAAGTAGACATAGTGTTGCTGATATAATGAATTGCTGCAAAAAAAAGGATCAAATATTAAGTGCTCCAAATACAATCCATGCACTCAAAATTAATGAAATAAAACTTTTTTTAAAAAGCAATTTCTGACTTTGGACTCCATATGATAGCGCCAAAGGGACCTCAAATGGAAACAACCTGACTGGCTGGTACCAAAAATAGAGTAGTTTTTGCCAAGTGCTGCTTCCATGTGGTCCTGGACTTTCACATAGACCTTCTCTTTGTATGTCCTTCAACCTTGGAAATCACCATTGCTCTCATGAAGGGGAGATTCCTTTCCCTTCTTTGCTTCTTTTGCAACAGGAAGGCAATCCAATTAGATGGGATCATCCAAGCACTGTAACTAGACATTTCTCTTAATAGACTAAAACACCTAAAACATTTGCCATTCTGTCAAACCAGAATCAGTTACTTGCATGTGTCACAGTAACAGATTTTAACATATGAATTTGCCAGTGAAGAAAAAGAGAGAGTAAAATATTACTCTCTATTTTTAATTTATCAACAATTTGTTTGGTTGGTGGGGGCGGGGCAGCTATATTTCCTTATAAATCGTGCTTAGGTGCTTCTATTGAGTGAGGGACATAGCTAAAGGAAACTTGTTTGGGCAAAGCATTTCCTCTTCCATTTTGCTGAAGTGTTACTTTCTGTTAAAGTCAACTTTCTTCAAAAAGACTTCATTGTTTGCCTTGGCTCCTCTGGCTATAGTGACCATATAACTTGTTGTCAAACTGAGATGTTGGATGTGAAAGGGGGCAATGGGTGTAAACCAAGACTTCCAGATAAACCCGGTTCCCATATGTATGACATTTCCTCAATGACCTTGCTGTGTTTATGGCTTGTTTTACGAGTATCATGCACTGTTAACTATCTTTTCAAGTGTAAGTTCTGAGTCAAGCTTTTTTTTTTTGATTGAAAAGAACTGAAACAACTTAAATATGCTTAATCTAAAAAACAAAGGGGGAAGGAGATTTATTTAAAGGCTGGAGGCAATCCCATGGAATCCAAGAACAGAGAACACAAGTCTCATGAGACCCTTGCAGAGCCAGAGACAGGGAAAGCGTTGGAAACCAAGGACATTCACCAGTGTGTGGTCTGCGTATTCTCTCTACTTCTCTGCTTGAGTCTTTTCTTTCTCTGAAACCACAAATGAGGGAATTCGTGAGAAACTGTGGAGTGCAAAACTCCTGGGTACACAATAATGCTTCCTTAGGAGATGTTTCATGCAGACTGGCCATGTGGTATCCTAACTCTTCAACCCTTCACAGTCACCTGTGAAAGAGGCTTGCATTTTTATTACAGACTTCTGTTTTAATATGGAGTTTCTTAACCAAATTTCTTTTTTCCAGGGGGGCATTTGGAAATGTATATGAGGTGGGAGGAAGAGACATCACAGAGACATACTTTTAGGGGCCTGTGGGCCCCCAAGCATGGAAATAAAGAAAAATCTTGGATTTCTTCAAGGGAAATTCCTGGCACCTAGCAATCTTTGAGAAGCAAATAAGCAACTCAATAAGCAAGAAAGTAATAGTAGCTTAAGATAATAACCAAGGAAGTTAGAGTCAGATGTTTGGTTCCCCTATGGAAACTAAAGGTAACATCTTAACATATGTCTCTGAGTTGTTTTTCAGAAACCCAGACCCCCACCAAACAGATTGGCTGGCATGTAGACCTCAGGTAACAGGGAACTAAAGACTAAGCTCTGACCATCATTCTTGGTTCTAAATTTCTTGCTGAGGGGGCCTGGAGGGAATCACACCCCTAAGCTGGTTAACTTTCTATTCTGCTGACCCCAAATTTTTAAACAAAGCTTCTCTTCTTTAACCAATTGCAAATTAGAAAATCTTTGAATCTACCTATGACTTGTAAACCCCTGCTTCAAAGTATCTTATCATTCTACGCCAAAACCAATGCGTAACCTCCATGTATTGATTTACAATTTTGCCTGTTACTTCTACTTTCTTGAAATTTATCTCTGCCTTCAAAAAGCCTTACCTGAAAGCCATTGGGGAGGTCAGGATTTGAGCACTGGCTTCCTGGTCCTCCTTGCTTGGTGCCCTGTAATCAAATGCCTTCCTTTCTATCACTACAAATGTGGAGACCTGGTTCTACAGCACTGGGGCAAGCGAGCCTCAGTTCGGTTCTATAATGGGGACAGACATGCTAGTCATTCTTCATTGCAAGGGACAACCCTATACAATGAATTGCCCAATCCCACCCTTCATTCCCAATGCCAGTAGGATTCTCACTGAGAGATGCTTAGACACAGCATGCCACCTGCAGGAGCCTAGGTGGCTAATTGAAATTTTTAAGTCACTGGATTGAAATGAAGCATAGTGCTCTGGTGTTCAGATTCTATAATCAGGGTGTGATGACAGAGAAGTACCTGGTCGTGGATGGGAAAATAAAAACTATATCAAAAGAGTGATTTCTGCTTTTGTGTGCCTTCATACACTAGCTAAGCCAGACGTCAACAAGAAACATTTGTGGTTCTGGCCACACTGAATGTAAGCCACTGTAACAAAACCTGGCATAATAATGCTGAAATAGACATCACTTACACACACTCGGGACATGCCGACCTTCCTCATAAAGCAAATGTTAAAACTCCCCAGACTAAGGTGAGTGCCCTGTGTATGCTGACAAGGTGCTGGGTGTTAAAAATAACCTATTTTGATCCCTGGGATAGTTCAACCAATCTTATCAAAGGATTTTTCAAATGTCAGACTCTGTCATCACCCGATTTTCATTGGCTTCCTGACCTGCTATTTCCCACACTGATTTTTAGGGGCTATTTGGACTATAAATCACAAAGTTTTGAACCCCAAAATATAGACAGTTGAACTGGCTCTGTTCGGGAGTCTGTAATTATTTCCAAGATGAGATTTTGGGCTTTTCATGTCATAGATCCTTGACCTGGGGAGCTACTAAGCTAGAGCCCAAATGGGAGCTTGAAGCCCCGATCTTAGCACTTCTCCCCTACCCCTAGGCACACTACTGCCTTCCTCTCCTTTGTGCTGACTCAGCCACCCACCACGGTTATGGATGGATGGGTGGGTGGAAACTTGGCTCCCCACCCCACCCTCCCTCCTTCATTCCCAGCTGATCCCTTGGAGAATAGTTCAAGCTGTTCATATCTAGTATCAGGAGACAAGGAGGAGGTTTACATTGACATCTTCCGGTGTTATCTGATAGCTTTCCTGAATGATGGAGGAACAAGAAATCCTAAAGTGCAAAAATAAAACTCATCAGCATCATCAAACTTCACAGCAGTATAGCCTCTCATCCCTCTTCATTATTAATGAAGTCAAAAGAGAGTCTGGAGCTTTGATCCAGGAAACATCAAGGGTAAATGTGGCAAACCAGCCTTGCCTCTCAGGCTCAGGGTTGACGTCTTTCATGGCAAGCAGCTCATTGGTGAGCATCTGGCCTGCGATCCAGGTGCATGCAGGTTTGCTGTGCGTGCAGGTAGAGACCGGGCACCGGCCTGACATAAAAGGATGGCAGGTCACTGGCACACTTTTCCTGGCAGAATTCAAGGCAAGGAAAAAGATCTGGACTATCATAGAATTTTCTGGAATGTAATTGTTAATGTCTTACTCCTCCCAACCAGATGAGCACTTTTATTTTCCTGGAACACTGAATTCAACTGTGTTTATCTTTATCCTCAAGAACTCTGTCATTTGACAGCAAGTGCTGTTAAATTTACTCAGTTTATTGAACAATTGGGATCTTTTGGCCTGTTTTTAGATGTGATTATTGAGAATAAAGAGCATGGTGGGTATTCAAATTTATTTCAGCTGAAGTCGTGTCTTGTTTTTAGCTTTTCATTCTTTTACTCTGAGTCAGACATCAGTAAAGTTTTTTTTTTCTTGCTTCAATTCAAAATGTCTAATATTAAAAGAACAATGTGTGAAGTATCAAGTCCATAAAAGGAAATCTGGTGGTGGCTGCTGAACTGGCTCATTATGTGATAGCTAGCACTAGTGTTAAAGCTAGACCACTTCTCCAAGATATAAACACACATTTATATGCACAGACTTGTTCCGAACATGTCATCCCTAGCCAGAGATGACCCTCCCAGGCCCTCCCTGTGGATCCTATGTCTTCCCTGCCCTGATGATGGGCTGGTTGAGTGCACCCTTTCCTTTACCCTGCTCTGCTGCCTTTGTTCCCACGATAAAAAGGTAAAGGGTCCAGAAGTGGAATCCTGAAAGACAGAATCCAGAAGATCACTTTATTTATTTATTTTTTATTTATTTATGTTTTTTCCACTGGGTGATATTTTTATTTAATTTTACTACATAAACTCATATATCACTTAACAATATAGATACCTTCTAAGAAATGTAATGTTAGGCAATTTCATCACTGTGTGAACATCATAGAGTGCACCCACACAAACCTATACGGTGTAGCCGACTACACACCTAGGCTACATGGTCTAAACTATTGCTCCTAAGCCAAAAACCTATACAACATGTTACTGTACTGAACACTGCAGGCAGTTGTAACCCAGTGGTAAGTATTTGTGTATCTAAATACATCTTAAGGTAGAAAAGATACAGTAAAAATATTGTATTATAATCTTTTATCATACCATCATATGTACAGCCCATTGTTGACCAAAATGTCATTATGCAGTGAATGACTATATATGCTTCCAGTCTCAGGGGAGGTCCACAATCTAAGTTAGTTCTGTGAATTGCCCTTTAAAACCAGGAGATCACTTTAAAGGAGTCCAGGGAATCAGCTAGGAGACAATTATTGAAAATCAGTTTTTACCTATTTTGCTGTTTTATCACAAAATATTTTCCTGCCACCCATTCTGCCACCTTTTTAAAGATTTTGGGGAAAACCGTTTTTCAAGACTTTTTTGTTGGATTTTTCTTTTGAGACAAACGATAATGAGAGAGCAAAAAGGCTCAGATTGACTTCAATTTTGTCTAAATCTTAGCACAAACTGTGAGAGCTGAGTAAAAGCAAGGTTTTGCTGAGACAGGCAGAGGGTTCTAGGAGGAGGTGTGTGTGGCAAGGCACTCTGACACACTTTGCCTCACCACAGTTCTACCCTGGGCTAGCCCCAGGATGTCCTTGTTGTTGGCCCTCTCAGTGTTCTTCCTGTGTCAGAGGAGTACCCGGGCAGCTGCCACCAGGGAGTGGAGCAGTGGCAGCTGGGACTAGGCGGAAGTCCAACTGCTTCTGGCTGCCAATACTCCAGGCCCTGCCTGCCTACGAGGAAGTCAAGGGCAGACCCTCTCCATTTCCTCCCCAGCCCCACCGATGTCCCAGGGATGACCCTGTGGAATGGTCCCCGGGCAGAAACACATTGATGTCAAATCCTCCCGTGAAGTCCACCTCAGGCCATACATTCCATGAGACTCTTCCAGGCCAAACCCGTGAGGTGTGGACAGAGGAAACTTGAACAGAGGAAGTTGGCACTCAATTGCAAATCTGGCTGCCTGTGAAGAGATTTATAACCAGGGAATTCATTGCCTTTGTGGTGCTTTTAGAAAACAGTCCCTGGCTTGACTGAGGGAGAGAAACTTTTGTGGAAAATGCCTGTCGTTCATGTTCCTGGCAGATCTGCAAGTATTTCTACGGCGCAAGTGTAGCTCTGATTGCTCACTCAACAAACACGGACAGAACCTTTGTCAGGACACTGGCTGCAGTGTGTGCCAGTTGGCAGATGGGGCTCAGAAAAACAGCAAGAGGTAATTCTCCCTTCTGAGCAGCAGAGGAGTGAGGACATGGGCTGGCTCCAACACCTTCTAATCCCAACCCAACGATGCACCACCCCTCCTCCCCGCCCACCTTAAGGATGAAATTATTTCCCTCTTATCTATCATGCCATAATGATATCCCTCATACCTGGGAAGCGTTAAGCTAAATTGATCCCAAATGTTGTGTGTTGAATCCTGTCCCCCAAGAAAGATACGTGCTTCTTTTCTGTTTTTTTTTTTTTAATATTGAAGTTTACATTTTTTTATAGAGATGGGGTCCTCTTATGTTGCCCAGGTTGGACTCAAACTCCTGGCTTCAAGCAACTCTCCCATCTCAGCCTCCAAAAGTGCTGGGATTACAGATGTGAGCCACTGAGCCTGGCCAACAAAGACCAGGATTTCAAAATGTGACCTTATATTTGGAAATATGGTTGTTTCAGATGTAATTAGTTAAGACGAGGTCATCCTGGAGTAGAATGGGCCATTAATCTAATACGACTGAGTGTCCTTACAAGAGAGAAAAATGTCCTGGGAAGACAAAAAGACACAGAGGGGAAAATGGCCATGTGTTAGGTGAAGGCAGAGATTGGAGTGATGCATCTACAAACCAAGGAATGTCAGGGAGGGCCAAGAACTGCTAAAAGCTAGAAAGAAGTAAAGAGGGATTCTCCTCTAGAACCTGAGAGAGCACGGCCCTGCCGACACCTTGGCTGCATGCTTCTCGACTTCAGAACTCAGAGAGAATAAATTTAGGTTGTTTTAAGCCACCCAGGTTTTTGTACTTTGTTACGGCGGCCCTAAGAAATTAATTTACCAACCAACAATGGCTTGATCATTGTCACCCTAAGCTGGCAAAAGTGCAGAAGAGAACTGGCAGCAATCCCAGTTAAACTTCCCATCAGGAGCACCCAGCAAACAACATGTACCAAAAAAAAAAAAAAAATGCTTTTTGGTTTTCTAGCTAAACAGGCTTCTTCTTCACTGGGCCTTAGGGAATTTGTAATCCTTTTTTCCTCTCAAACAGACTAAAAGTGTTCATAGTTGTCACCTAGTCCAGTAACAAATGTAGTAACTAGTAACTCCTTGAGCCTTTTCCCTGTCATTTAGACTTGTTGGACAAGAAAACGGTCCTTGGGGGTAAAAACTCAATAATCTCTATTTGGTTTCCAAAGGAAAATTTCTAATCATCCCAAAGAAAAAAACCTGGTTAGGCTTAAGGGCCTGGGAAACTCACCACATCACCCTTGGGCTTTATTTATCCACTTCTGGTTAAAGTTTGGGGCTGAATCAACATAACCTTAGCTTTTAGTCACTTCAGTGAACTACCAAAGAGACCTTGAGTTGTCTACAAAGAACGTCGAGTTGGCATCACTTTGGAGATTAAATGAAGGGGAAAATTGACTGAAGACGGTAGCAGGGTAGAGACTGTGTAATCTAGGCATGATGAAGTTGCTACTTAAGCCAGGACAGGATGACAAAGGTTAAGGGAACAGAGCTGTTTGTAGAGAAACAACTCTACCATAAGGAGAAAAAGGCTCTAAACATTGTGGCAAAATTCTGGATTTGGCAAGGGAATATTTAACGGAATTTGCCTTGTGTCATTCAGAGAAGAGAGGGTTTGTTTGATTAATTTAAAAACATCTAGATACCAAGAAATATTCCAGGCATCTTTTAAAATTAAACATTATGTAAAAATGGGACAACTAAGGTTAAAGAACAGAAGAGAGATTGTATAAAAGAGACAAAGGAGTAGGTGCTACCAGGCTCCTGCATAAAAGGAACTGCTACAACTGGAAACGAAGGCAAAAAAAAGAAGTCATCATTAGTTTTCACTGTATACACATACAAACTCATTTAAAGACAAACTTTTTCCTGAAAGTGAGCTATGGAAGTTTTCATCACATTAATCTATGAAGATTCCTTATGAAAATACGGTTTTATATATACACACACACACATACATATATATACACATACACACATATATTTCTCTAGGTGTATATGTAAATTTACATACATATGTATATATATGCACATATAAACACATATATAAAATTTTACTACAACTTACTGTGCTGAAATAAGATTCAGTTTAAATTTTATGAATGGATTCCCCGATTTCTGTGATTGTTATCCTATCCTTAAGAAACACAAGGCAGGGCTGGGCACAGTGGCTCATGTCTGTAATTCCAATACATTGAGAAGCCGAGGTGGGCAGATTGCTTGAGCTCAGGAGTTCAAGACCAGCCTGGGCAACAGAATGAGATCCCACCTCTACAAAAAATACCAAAACAAATTATCCAGGTGTAGTGGCATGCATCTGTGGTCCCAGCTACTCAGGAGGCTGAGGTAGGAGGATGACCTGAGCCCTGGAGATGGAGGCTGCAGTGATGCAGTGAGAAGATCACTCCACTGCCCTCCAGCCTGGGTGACAGAGCCAGACTTTGTCTCAAAAAAAAAAAAGAAAAGAAAAGAAACACAAGGAGCCAGATAAAACATAGGCATGATTTTACTGGCAAATATATTCTCCCTTACCCGTTCTCAAGTGTTTGAGCCAGAGAAGCAGCTATGGGTGGTAATTGAAAGATAATCAGTTCTATGGTCTTACACAGCAAGAAACAAAGATGATACCTTTAATCCTCCTGGGGTGTAATTATCCCATGAAAACCCCAGCAAGTAGAGAAGTCTCCTTCCTATTATTAGATTTCTTTCAGTTTAGGATGTAAGTATATGCAGAAAGTCATTCACTGAAAATTACTGGTTTCCCTATCAGTGTGTTTGAAATCTGAGCTCGGTGGTGATTAATTTGGTCCTTGAGCTAGGTGAAGCTCCACTTTGGCTCTCCCTTAGTGCAAAGCCTGATTCTGAATGAACTGGCACGCAGCCCCTTATTCTACTTTTGTGTGTGTTCCCAGAAAACAGCAGGACTGTTCTTTTGGACTGCTGAGAGTTCTCTGAGTTCAAGCCTTTGTTCCATTGACTATTTTTTCCTTCAGCAATTTCAAAGGTTCTCAGTGAAATTTGTTTTTTAATGTCACAACCATTGATGTGAATGCTGTCCAATTACCTGGTCAAAAGAAAGCCCTCTCATCACACCACTCGATTTCACGTGTTTCCCCCCAGGCTCTGTGGGATATGTTGTCACATTTCCCAGAATGTTTGAGCAATGGGCAAAAATGACTAAACTGCAGGTCCAAAATGATGAATAAAATTAAAAATGAGAGTTATATACGTAAATGAAATATGTAGAGCAGTATTAATTCTCTTTATCACTCTCTCCACACATGCACACACATATTTACTGGCCAGAAATATAGAAAACTTTCACTTTATCCAAGTAACCAACTACAAAATAAAATGGGAAAAGATCTGCAAACTGAAAAGTATCTGAGACAGATCTCCATCAATTTAGAAGGTTATTTTGCCACGATTAAGGTTATGCCCAGAGGAAAAAAACATGGAATCAAAGAAACAGTCTGTGGTCTGTGCCTTTCTCCAAAGAAAATTTTGAGGGCTTCAGTATTTAAAGGGAAAATACAGGCTTCAGGGGAAAGAGGAAGGGCAGGGTCATCCACGTGCTGCAAAGGAAAAGGAGCACGCAAGGGAATAGTCAATTATGTATTTGTCTTGCGCCCAGTAAATCGGCACTTCACATAAGATAAGGTGAACATAGAGTAGCTACCTGTGGAAATATTTAACTGTTTCTCCAGAGCTATCTGCTTAGAGACAAAAGGAAAGGCAGTTTCTTGCATGATTCAGCTTTCAATTTATTATTTTTTTTCCTTTTGCCATAGTAAACTGGGGTTCTGAATTTTCATTTCCCTTTCACAGACCTATTCCATATTCAGTGAATAATGTTAACATTTGTTGGACACCTCTATAAGCCAGGCATTGGAGACACCTTATGCAACGTACCTATGGTACCCTAAGTAACTCTGCTAGGCAACCAATGAGGAAAGGGAGGCTTTGCAAGGTTAAGTAACTCCCCCAAGACTGTGCACTTACAATACTAAAGCAAAAATGTGAACTTGCATCTGTATCATTTCGCAGTTATTCTTTTATTCTCTATTTCACCATGGGTATTGCCAGCAACGGGTTAAATAGAAAGTAACTCACTTCTATGATACATGTGTATTAGTCAGTAAATTGATGATGTTCACTCCAGCCACTTCAGAATTAACTATTGCATAATCATTATTGAGTCTTTTGTTCTCCTTTGCACAACTCAAATGAAACTTAATAAATTCTTAACCCAAGTCAGTGCTTTTGGGTAAATAGTCTTCTGACTGGTGAGGCAGCTTCTTCCTCTTCTTTCTTTTTTCATCAGAGCATGGCAGCAGCCTTAGTGCTTGCTCTACTACCAATCCCTCTGTTTTCCCTGGCTTTGTAAATGAAGATTTGGATAATTTATCAGCCCACAGAATGCTCAGCCTTGGAAAACCTTGCACCTTCATCCTCCCGATATTGGCTGTTTGTGTACCTGAACAATGGGAATTTCTCAATGACCAGATCAGGGACCAGAAGAGAAAACAGTAGCCAAACTGACCTATGACATCAGAGGCAAACTCTGCTTCATTTTGGTGGCTTCATGAAACTACTGAGAAAATTGCCCTCCAATTTTGCCAACACCTAGAAACTCACCTACATGTAATTATCACTCCCTCATACTGCTCTCCTGTGAACTCCCATATTACCATAACCTCCCCAATCTTTCTTTCCTTCTTTCTTGTTTCTCCTTCCTTTCTTTTTTCCTCCCTCTTCTTGTTTTTTCATGAACCTCAGATGCAGATAATTGTCTTAAGCATAGGTCTCAGATTATGATACACTACCATGAATCACACAGAAACTCTTTTTTATTTTGCGTGTTATTCTTCCTCTGTTATCCTGATGCCCACTCTCATTCCTTCCTCCTTAGGCCCCCACCCTAATGTGTTTGATATGTGTTCCTTGAATATGCATGTTTGTGGCAGGCGCTGCTCTTTGTCCTCCTCTTTGCATAGTAACAGAATTTGTAGCTGGGCACTAGGCATGACTAAGTGACTTAATTTTGGCCAGTGGGATATGAGAAAAAATGATGTGTGTAACTTTCTAGATTGCACTTTTACAGGGTAGAAGTGTGTCCTTCCCTTCCCTTTTCCCACTTCCCACTGGCTGGGTTGTGATTGCGGTGGCAGGAGATTAAGCAGTAATAATAAAAGCCATGAGTCGACTGGGCAAAGGAAAATGACAGAAGCAGATTGGGCCCCTGATGGTGTTGAACCACCATATGCCTCTGAAGTGCCTACTTGAGTTTTTACAGGAAAAAAAAAAAAAAAAACTATCCAGCTTAATTTGTTACTATTTTGGGTGCTCCTGTTGTAGCCATTGATCCAATTTCCTAAATAAATACAACACCTTTGCAAAATATGTAGGGACATCCAATATGTCTGCATGTGTTTCAAATTTTAAATGGTATTGTTCTGCTTCTCAGGCTTTTCACTCAGCACTCTTTATCCCATTACTGGGTATATACCCAAAGGATTACAAATCACGCTGCTATAAAGACACATGCACACGTATGTTTATTGCAACACTATTCACAATAGCAAAGACTTGGAACCAAGCCAAATGTCCAACAATGATAGACTGGATTAAGAAAATGTGGCACATATACACCATGGAATACTATGCAGCCATAAAAAAGGATGAGTTCATGTCCTTTGTAGGGACATGGATGAAGCTGGAAACCATCATTCTCAGCAAACTATCGCAAGGACAAAAAACCAAACACCGCATGTTCTCACTCATAGGTGAGAATTGAACAATGAGAACACATGGACACAGGAAGGGGAACATCACACACTGGGGCCTGTTGTGGGGTGGGGGGAGGGGGGAGGGATAGCATTAGGAGATATACCTAATGTTAAATGATGAATTGACGGGTGCAGCACACCAACATGGCACATGTATACATATGTAACTAACCTGCACATTGTGCACATGTACCCTAAAGCTTAAAGTATAATACAAATAAATAAATAGATAAAAAATTTAAAAAAAATCTCTTTTCTGCGTCGCACACATCTAGTTGTTGCTTCTGACAGCTGCAGAGCAGATCATTATGTGCATCTACTACACTTTTCTTACATAATACCCTAGTGATAGACACCTATTGCTTCCAACTTCCCTCTACCACAGAAAACACCATGCTAATATCCTTGATGATGTCCCTTATGAACTTTTAAATGAGTTTCTCTTGGGTATGTGTGCAAGAGAATTATTGCTGGTCATAGAGTATCGCTACATTTAATTCTACTAAGTTCTGCCAAATCACTTTTCGGAATGGTTGTACCAGACTGCACCTCTGTTGGCAATGACTGAGAGCTCCTGTTTCTCAACATCCTTGCCTATGCCGTGTATTATGGACGTTTCTAATTTTTGCCAATCTCAAGCGACTCATTTTTGTTTGCCGTTCTGTGATTATTTGTGTTTGTGTAACTGTTCATATACTTGTTAACCATTTGAGTTTACCCTTCTGTGAATCCCCTCTTTTCTGCCCCTTTCCCACTTCCTGGTATCCTCTTGAGATTAATTCATGTTGCTTTTAGTCACTTCCATCCCTGATCTTTCAAGGCAGATATCTTTTGTACCTTATTCATAAAGACACTGTAGCCATCTGATATCAGTTCCCACATTAGTCTGCAACTCATATCCAATTCCCACGTGGATGTATACCCCCACCCCAAGCCTAGTCATGCCCCTGACATTTCCAGTGTCGCTGAGCTGCCAAGTGTCCTCAGCCTACAACCACTCCACTGGTGATTCACTTCCCCTTCTCTCCATATTTTAGTCCTCAAGTCTGAATGTGGCCATAAGATGTCAACGTGATTCCTTTCCTGTGTCCGTCTTTGCCTCCTCTGCAGTTAAGGAGCAGGGGGTAACAGGACAGGGTTTGAATTGTGCAGCCAGAGGCTAACACTCAAGACTTCAACATTTAGAAATGGAAATTTAAATGAAAAACTCTTACAGTCCCTCCTCATTCTAAAATGTCTGACTCTTCAGAGTATATGTGGGAACTGACAGAGCTTTTTGTTTTCGAACCAAGAGGTTTCCATTGGAATACCTTAGACAGAGTCTAAGGAAGATGTCAGCCTGTGAAAATGAGTGCAAAAAAATTTCATGCAGCTAAACAGAGGGAAATCTTTTGAGAGCAACACTGACTAACACACCAGGTAGGAAATAAAGCTGGTTTCCCTCAGAATAGAAAGAGGAAGAATGTACTACTACTGGAGACCCCTGAGATTGACCAGGGACATAAAGGGGAGGGTCCTTTATGATATACTAGTCTCTTCACTGTCACTTAGGGCCCCGATCACAGTTCACTGATTAAACCACTCTCACTCTGGCAGTCAATGCTGTCAATGTCTTAACCTTTTATTCTCATGCTACTTCTGCGTAAGAAAACTCCAACCCTGGATTGGTTCAGCCGTCCTCTTTCTCTGCTCCCACAGAGACATACTCCAGCTGAGTACTTCTGGCAAAGGTCATACAATGGTGCTGATTGAGACTCTTGACTAATCCGCAGTCCCTGACCTTAGCTGGGTTTTCAACACTGCTTGGCAACCTTCTCATGGCAAACAGTGCTCACGTACCAGGGTGGCTCTTCAGACTTCCTCTCTCTCTTATGTTACTTTCCTCAAGTTTACTGCTTCCTTCACTCTCCACTCTCCACACATCTTAGCCTATTTGACAGAAGATGGGGGATGGGATGACTTATTCAACTTCATGGCCCCCAACCTTTGACTTGTTTGTATCTCATTCGCTTAATCTCTTTCTGTATAGCAGTGTCTATTGGTTTCTCCTGCTAAATGTCTCTACCTTTGCTGGTGATTCTCAGCTGGATCAGACCCAGTGACCTTTTTTTAATAAAAAAAAATATATATATTTTGTAACATGCTTCCTCTTGACTATTGAGAAATCAATATAAACCACCCAGAAATATAATTAATTTTACTTAATGCTGTGTATATAAAATAAAGGGGGAAATAATGTGCATTTCAATATGTGCTCAGTGCTTAGGCATTGCTAGAATACATAATTCGGTAGACAAATGCTTGCACTTACTGTAGAATCACTATGTGACAGTTATGAATGTGTAAACTGATACAGGTGCTCAGTATTGGAACTCAAAAAATAGAAGCAAAAATACCCTCCCAAAACAACAAACAACCCTTGCTAAAACTCCCAGCAAAACACTGTACAATCTTTCCCTGATTGACACAGTGGCGGCATCCTTGAAAAATGTAGTCTACATTAATTCTGTATAAAAACTACATTTCGTTTATATGAAAAACAGAGTTAAGTTCTAAACTCACATAATTCTAAATAGGTGTTCACCTTCCTGACTTCCTAGGGGACCATTTGAGAACTGTTCTAGATGTAGAACTATTCTTCATTATGCTGCCCATTGTAAGACATAACACAGCCTTGGACTCTTCTCTTAAGACGCCCAAATCACTGTGACAACCCCAACAGTCCCACACATCTCCAAAATGCCCCCTGGAGAGAGCCGCCACCTTTGTGTAGAGAACTACTGGTCTGTTCTGGATCTGTCTTCAGTGACTTTGTTTGGTCAGTTCTCAGTTTGTCTCATCTTTCCACCTCACCTTCTCTACTCGTTATTTGTCCTGAATTCTATCTCAGAGTTAAATCGAAACAAAACACCCTGTCCCCCATAACACTAGATACTCCTCTTGCTAGTGCGCAGCCTCCCTCCTCCTCTTGTTGGTGTTTCTTTCCTCTGCCTCCCATTCACTCCCTAACCCACTGTTACCTCTCTTTGGCTCCTACCATGCCATTGAAGTTATTCTTGAGTGGTTTACATGTGATCTCTTAGTTCCTGATTTTTCTTCTTTCCAGTTGGCTGTTTTTGTTTCCTTATTCCTCCACAGATCCCTTATGTTTGCCCATCTTTTAAGTAAATACCTCCACCAATATAAACACGTTAATGGATGGCATAGCCAGCCACCCAGTTGTCCTATCAGAAACCAGGGAATCATCCCCCAGCACTCAGC
Source organism: Pongo pygmaeus (assembly GCF_028885625.2). Lineage (NCBI taxonomy): Eukaryota > Metazoa > Chordata > Mammalia > Primates > Hominidae > Pongo > Pongo pygmaeus. The sequence continues at coordinate 64,251,413 of NC_072377.2, forward strand.
CAGCCATGAAATTCTATTGCTTCTCTTTGCTTAACATTTCTTCAATCTTTTCTCTTTTCTCTACCTCTGCTAGTCCTGTATCTCTCACCTAGATTACTACAAAAAATTCCTCTTTCCCACCCTCTTCATACTATGTATCAATCCCTGTCACTGTCTTTGAAAAAACTTTCAGTTGCTATTGAATGGCTTCAGGACAAAATTGAAACATTTGGGCACAGCAGAAACAATCCTTCTAATCTGTCATCACTCCTATCTGCCCAGCTTCATGGCTTGTCAATTTAGTCCTCTGCAAACAAATCTGGCCATGATGAATTACTGGTTGTCTCTCCAATGCACCAGGCTCTCTTATGCTCCTTAGTATTTGCATGAGCTGTTTCTTCCTGGATTGCTACCCCACCCTTCATCTGCTTCTTCTATTCAAGCTTCACGACATAGCTCAGACAACCACTCCTCCAAAAAGACTTCTTTGAACTACCTGTCCCCAAACTGCAGCAAAGTCGGGTGACCATCCTTTGGTTGTCCTACCAGTGTCTGTCAGAGCATTTAACATAGTGCATTGCTTGTCTGGCATCTCCCCGGACGGGGGATGGGGAGGGAGATTCTCTGCTGTTTCTTATCTCTGCAATACCAGTGTCTAGTACACTGACTAGTGCTCAATAGAAGTTTGTGAAATAACTAAATAAATAAACAAACAAATGGACAGGTTAAGAGTGCAGCTGATACCCACAAACTGTGGCCAGTAACCCAAGAACTACTCCAGCAACTTGCTGGCTGAAACGAAAAGCAATCATAAGAAAATTAAAAAGTTCTCTATTTGTCAGTCATCAACTCCACCATAAATCCTTGTCAGTCCTCAAAGGCTATAGTGATTAGTTAAATGTTCTGCAGGATAAATGTTCACACCAAAACCACAGGTAGACCTACTCCACTTCAAAACAGAATTCCAATCATTTTGCATAATAAGACAAGGAGAGACTTGTATAAGGACAGGAAAAGGTCCAGCCTAGTAAACACAAAAGATTCTGCAGGAGGCCGGGCGCGGTGGCTCAAGCTGTAATCCCAGCACTTTGGGAGGCCAAGGTGGGCGGATCGCAAGGTCAGGAGATCGAGACCATCCTGGCTAACACGGTGAAACCCCATCTCTACTAAAAATACAAAAAATTAGCCAGGCATGGTGGTGGGCACCTATAGTCCCAGCTACTCGGGAGGCTAAGGCAGGAGAATGGCGTGAACCCAGGAGGTAGAGCTTGCGGTGAGCCGAGATCGCGCCACTGCACTCCAGCCTGGGTGACAGAGTGAGACTCCACCTCAAAAAAAAAAAGAAAAAAAAAAGAGATTCTGCAGGAAACAGAATGTCAGGAAACATCTCAGACAGAGCCTACATTAACACTCCTTTGTAGCCAGGTCTACTAAGTATAGAATGGGGAGGGTGTTAGAGTCGGGAGGAGGTAAACACAAAAAAGGGAACGTTTTTGTTTTGTTTTATTTTGTTTTGTTGAGACAGAGTCTCACTCTATCACCCAGGCTGGAGTGCAGTGGCACTATCATAGCTCACTGCAGCCTTGGCCTCCTGGGCTCAAGTGATCAACGGACATGTTTTCACAACAGTGGGGACCTTGCTTGCTCACCTCTGTATTTGCCACAACTAAAATAATGCCTGGTATATTATAAGCACTCAACAAATATTTGATGAATTAAGTCAATCCTTGATTGGTAAGACAATAAAGTGTTAACAGTGGTTGTGCTGGGTGTGCTAGACTTTTTTTCTCTTGACTTTTTATGCTTTTTGGTTTTATCCAAACTTTTAAAAATGAGCATGTATTCCTTATTAATTACTTTTATAATCAGAAATGTTTCATGGAAGCAAAAAAAGCAATTATGCAATGTGATCCTGTGGTAGTGTGGGTGGTGGGGGTGGTGATACTAGTGTAGAATCAAGCGCTACCTACCCATTATTTCTTTATGCCTATCAGGTGAAGGAGTGTCTTACACACAGCAGTTAAGAATAAAAGACCATCATAGACTCCAAAGCGTGATCTGTGATATCTCTGTTCCTCTCTCTATTTCTCTCTCTCCTCCCTCTCTCTCCCCCTCCCAGCCCCACCCATTCCTCTCTCTTTCACATAGAACAAAGAACTGCGTGGGCTGCATGTGAAGAGGGTGCAGAGACAGAAAAATAATAGGGGTTTTCCATCTCCTTCACAAAACTGTGGGAATCAATTCTTTTCAAATCAAATGAAAAGCTATTTAAAAGCCAAGTCATATTATGAACTGTACACTGGGGCGGATCTCTTAGGATGTTTCTAGTGTGTACAAATCAAGTACTCCCATAGGTCCCTGCGTAGCCTGAGAATCTCCCAGTGCAGTGGCATTAAACCAGATTTAAAGGTTCCAGAGTTCTGATAACATCACTCACTTCCTCCACCAGCCTCCTCCAAACAACAGTATCATCAAATACTTCATACTATTGCCAATGAAAAGACAATCACCAAGGGTAACTAATACTAAACGAGAGCAAATGGAGCCACAAATTAAAGGGCACGGGAAATGGAGGAAAATAAATGCTTTCAGCTGGAGTTTAAGAGAAACTGGAGCTGATGGGCAAATGAGTCAGAGAGAGAAAGAGGGAGAAAGCCAAATCCTAAGGGAAATTACCAGAACAACAAGCCTGTCTACAAATGGACTGTTCACATTTAGGTATAAACTCAAAGTCATTTCAACCCATTCAGATCCTTTGATTTCACCTTCCAAGAAGCCAACAATAATGACAACATTATCCAAGGTAAAGTCCCTCAGGAGGCCGGAAGAAGAATCCCACCATTCACAGATACATGGTGCTTACCCCAAATATAACATGCTTGCCCAACTATTCAAGAAACACAGTTATTTGTGCCTCTTAGGTCACCAATGCTATCACTTTCTGCCATTAGCTTCCAAGTATGCTTATTATTAAACACATATAAATTTTCTACCATCTAGATTCCTGAGGCATCTTATTCCATTCCAAAATCACTGAATTTACCCACATCCCTGCCCATGATCAAATCCAAATCCCATTTCCATACTGTTGTTTTTTTGGTTTCTGCCCAGATTTGTCATCCATAACACACTATTTTATTATCCAATAGACACGGAAATCCAGAATACAATTCCCTCTCTTTGTTCTTTCCTCCTCATCTCTCTGGCCACTTCTCTAGGGTCTTGACACAAAAGATGGTCAAGAAATACTGTGAGTTGATTAAAAACTGTCATTTTGCTGATTCTTTTCCCATTAACTTTTAGCATCTTCCCCTAAATTTCTTTTCTTTCTTTCTTTCTTTTTTTTTTTTTTGAGATGGAGTTTCACTCTTGTTGCCCAGGCTGGAGTGAAATGGCACGATCTCAGCTCACTGCAACCTCTGCCTCCCAAGTTCAAGCGATTCTCCTGCCTCAGCCTCCTGAGTAGCTGGAATTACAGGCATGCACCATCATGCCCGCCTAATTTTTTATATTTTTAGTAGAGACGGGGTTTCTCCATGTCGGTCAGGCTGATCTCGAACCCCTGACCTCTGGTGATCCGCCCACCTCGGCCTCCCAAAGTGCTGGGATTACAGGCTTGAGCCACCGTGCCTGGCCATCTTCCCCTAAATTTCTTACTTTCTCTTAATAGAGCAAATCCTAAATATTATAGAACTCTCATGGTTTTAATTATCAACTCTTATGAATGAGAATGGCAAATTAGTTTATCTAGCCTTGCATTTTTATCTGCATCCAGTGTCTCCCAGCCCGAGGTACTTGCACTGAGCATCCTTTTTATAAGGTAAGCTAATATGCAAAATTCTGTAGCCCTTCTGCAAGAGAAATGCATTGCTCCTCTTCCAGTAGACTCTGGGACAATACATATCTTTTTTTTTTTTTTTTTTGAGACGGAGTCTCGCTCTGTTGCCCAGGCTGGAGTGCAGTGGCAAGATCTCGGCTCACTGCAAGCTCCGCCTCCCAGGTTCACGCCATTCTCCTGCCTCAGCCTCCCGAGCAGCTGAGACTACAGGCGCCAATAATTTTTTGTATTTTTAGTAGAGACGGGGTTTCACCGTGTTGGCCAGGATGGTCTCGATATCCTGATCTCGTGATCTGCCCCACTCAGCCTCCCAAAGTGCTGGGATTACAGGCATGAGCCACCGCTCCCGGCCTACGTATCTTTTAAACAAGAAGCAACAGAAAAAGTTATCAGATTACACCTGGCCAAATCTTGACAATTCTGCATGTAACACCAATCTCATTGTCCAGCCCTTTTCCCCAGTTTTTCTTCTACATCTGGCCTTAGTTCTCTGTGGGTTAGACCCCTGCTGATCTTGCCTTTTATTTATTTATTTATTTTTTTTTTTTGAGACAGGGTCTCACACTCTGTCACCCAGGCTGGAGTGCAGTGGCGTGATCATGGCTCACTGCAGCTTTGATCTCCCTAGCTGGATAGATTCTCCTACCTCAGCCTCCTGAGTAGTTGAGACTACAGGCAAGTGCCACCATGCCTGGATACTTTTTTAATTTTTTGAGAGATAAGTCTCACTATGTTGCCCCTTGCTGGTCTCAAAATCCTGGGCTCAAACGATCCTCCCGCCTCGGCCTCTCCAAGTGCTGGGATTATAGGCATAAGCTGCCTGACCTGATCTCACCCCTGACCACAGCATTAGTCTTCCTGCTTTGCTTTGAGTATCCTGCCTCCTCCAAATAACCTAAAATAGTTACTATCTGGCTCCTTACAGAAAACGTGTGCCTAGTATGAATGTACATGAGTTACCCGAAAGGGGTAAAACGGTGGGCCATTGGCAAGTACTCACAGTTTTAACACGAAGGAATCACATCATAATGGAGTAGGATACAGGAGGATGGCATGCTCAGGCACTAGGGGTATGCCGGAGCAGGGCGTGTAGGCACTGGCTGTGATAGGCAGAGCCAAGATGATCCCCAGGTTCCCAGAAAAATGCTTTGGTTGTGGGAGGCAGCAGCCATAGGGCAGCCCTTCTACTGGGGGCGGGGGCGGGGACAGGGGAGGGGGAGGGGGTGGGGCGCGGGCGGGGGCGGGCTTGCTTTCAGTGGCAGCTGCGATAAATAGGCAGCTAGGGAGCGCTCACTTCAGCCCAATTGCTGACTACAAGCAGGGTAGTCTGTCCTCAGGGTGCTTGTAAATGCATGGCAGGACTGCTACTGGGCCACCTGGGTCCCTGTCAATGACTTGTGCTTCAGCCTTGGAGGCAGCAGCACCCCGCTTTCAGCAGAGGATGTCTGTGGGGCTCCAGGTATGCGGAGTTGCAGGGGTTGCTGGGGACTGGGCTCTCAAAATGGCGTCTTGCTGTGGCTGCTTAGGGCTCAGGGGATGTGTGGGACCTAGCGTGAGTTTCCCCCCAGGAGCAATGCCATCTGTAATCTCCAGGATGCTCCCTATGTTAGTCACAGGGTTTGTGTGGGTCGAGGGGCTCTCGTAGGGCATGGATTGCAGTAGTCCATGATGGGAATGCGGACCGCTGTGGGTAAGTCATTTACTCTTTCCTCACACTGGGGAGGCACTCCAGGGTCCCAGCCAGTCCTGGCAGACTCTCTCTTATCGCTTGCGCTCCTTCCTCACCTCAGGTGTTTTCTGTCACTTCTCGGTTAAATCCAGTGTTCTCTTTTTGGTAGTGTATTAAACGTGTGATTATGCGCTGTTTCAGTTCTTGATGGAGGAGGCAAGGACCAGATGCCTCTAGTTAGCCATCTTGGAGCCCCTCCAAGGCCCTACTTGTCAATATCATTACAACAGGGAATACGTTTTAATCTAAACTGTGGAGGAAGTGCATTCAAACCATAACATTGTACTTTACAAAATGAATAAATTAATTTGTGGGAAAATGGCCTTTTATCAGAGTTTGAGATGCGTCCTCTAGAGGAGTCTAGCACAGCTGGGAAATCAGAGTCAAGAGGCACTTCGACAGTTGGGATATGAAAAAAAGGAAAATTTCCTAAAGAAGATGTCGATTTCCAATGCATTTAAAAACAACCACAAGAAGAAGCCACTGATTAACAAAGTTATCTAACAATGGCAGTGAGGGAGAGCAACGCCTTGACAGCGTTTTCATGGTGTCTCAGAAGGGGAAAGATTACAGACAGATATTTATAGGATTTGTGGTCTTGCATCAGATGCTTTGAGGCAGCTCTCTGAAGGCCAGGATTTATGGGGATTAGACAAAATTTGTTATATAGCAGTTTAGGATTGATGGATACAGCCAAGGTGAGTGTCTTGAAGCTATCTGATTCAGTAAACAGTGGTTGCTTAAGCAAGCTGTTTCCCCAGGTGAGCAATCTATTGTCTGAATAAATCGGTTTTCAGGAATTTCCAGAAGGAAACAGCAATTTATTATTACACAGAATTATTTTCCTGGGCTAGAATTTCCTGGAACAAATAGTCAATTCTTGTTGACGTTTAAGTGGTCTCAGTTTTCAGTATTGATGTGTTAACCCACAGGAGGAAGCGGGAGACTCGTTTCTCGGTTGTCTCTGTGATCATTCTTCAGCTGTGATGGAGGATAGCCATTACCATGTGGGGACTTGATCCATTTGAATCTGCACTGTACTTTGTGCAGCAATTTTCCTGCTTTTTGTCGGATAGACGTTTGGTTGGATGATTTGACAGTGCTATGGCTGTGCAGCAGCATTTTTAAGACTCTGAGTTCACGCATTTGAGCGCTGTAACACAGAGTGATGCTACAGTGAGGAGTCATGGTGAGACTTCTGTGCCAGGAGCCAAGAGTGTCCAGATTAAAACAAGAGAACAGATCCTATCCCTAATTTGAAGAGCCAGTGTAGCCATACTCAGCGGAGGGGGATTAATATCCAAATTGCCTAATTTTAGGGTCTCTTTGTTTGCTGCACAATCTTACAAGATTAAGCCGGGGTCAGCAAGCAATTGCCAGCAGGCCAAATCTGCTCTCTTACCATCTGTTTTTTGTAAATAAAGTTTTATTGGAACATATGGCTATGCTCTGCTGACCCTAATGATATTTCTATTTTTTTTTTTAAGGTGTAAGCTGAAGTTATTAATTTGAGACCTTATTTCCATTTTTTTTTTTTTTTTTTTTTTTTTTTTAAAGACGGAGTCTCACTTTGTCACCCAGGCTGGAGTGCAATGGCACAATCTAGGCTCACTGCAACCTGCACCTCCTGTGTTCAAGTGATTCTCCTGTCTCAGCCTCCCGAGTAGCTGGGATTATAGGTGTGTGCCACCACGCCGGGCTAATTTTTGTGTTTTTAGTAGAGATAGGCTTTCACCATGTTGGCCAGGCTGGTCTTGAACTCCTGACCTCAGGTGATTCACCTCCCACTCGGCCTTCCAAAGTGCTGGGATTACAGGCATGAACCACCACACCCAGTCAAGACCTTGTATTCTAATATTAGACTTTCTCTATTTTTAAGCAATTTGTTGACCTTCTTGAATCTGTGGTTTTCATAAACTTTGGGAGATTTTTGGCCATTATTTTTTCAAATTTTTTTTCCAACATATCCCTCATCTCCTTCAGGGACTGCAATTTACACATTAGTTTGAAGTTGTCCCATAACTCACTGACACACTTCTGTTTTTCATTTTGTGTACTTTTTATCTCTCAATTCTTAAAGTCACTAGTCTTCTGCAATTTCCAATTTGCCTTTAATTCTACTCTGTGTTTTTCATCTCACATAATGTTTTCATCTCTAAAGTTTGATTTTTAGTCTTTTTATATCTGCCATGTTTCTGCTTACCATGTTCAGTCTTTCCTCTGGCTTCTTGAACATACGAAGTACAATTACAATTCTTCTAATGTCTTTGCCAATTCTATCATCTTTGTCATTTCTGGGTCAGTTTCAAATGACTGATTTTTCTCTTCATTATGGGTCATATTTTTGTGGATAGTTTTTGGATCCTTTTGTATTTCTATAAATACTTTTGAACTTTGTTCTGGAACACACTTAAAATTACTTGCAAATAGTTTGGGCCTTTATCTTAATTTTGTGCTTTGTTAGGTGGTATTTCTATAAATATTCTTGAACTTTATTTTGAAACTCAGTTACTTATAAACAGTTTGATTCTTTTGGGTCTTATTTTGAGTTTCATTATGTGGTATCAGAGTAGTGTTTAGTCTAAGTTCTATGTTTCTGCATGACTGAAGCAAAAATTCTTCCAAGTATGCTACTCAATGCCCATTTCCTATAGAAACAGGAATGATTCTGAGCCCTGGATTCTATACTCCCTAATCATTCCAGCTGATTCTTTCCCCAGTCGTGGGTAGTTTTCTCACATGCATGTGCTGACTCATGCTCAGCTGAAGACCCTGTACAGATCCCCAGTGTTCTCTCTGCACAGCTGTCTCCTTTCCCATATCTTTCCTTGCAAACTCTACTCACTTTGCCCTCCCCAGACTCCACTTAGGGAGATGGCAGGGTTCTATCTAGGTTTTCCCGTTCTGTACCACAGCCTTGATACTCACTCCAGACAGTAAGCTGCAGAGAATATAAGATTCATCTTGTTTCTTGTTTCTCTTGGATCACTATTCTTCATTGCCTGATGTCTTGAAAAATCTCTTTATTTTTCAATATTGTATTTGTTTTTTTTCACAGGTTTACTGGAGAGTAAATCTGGTCCCTGTTTCTTCATTTTGGCCAGAAGCAGAAATCTATTCATAGTATTTTTTCAAAAAGCTTCTCTGGTGATTTTTATTCACACCCTCAATATACAACTGCTGCTATAAATCTTCTGTAAGATATTAGTAAGTGACCCAGAGCTAAGTTTATTCTATAAGGATGCCAGTTTGATGAGACCCGCTGATATTATTTTATCTTTGAGCCAGTTTGAGGACAAAATTGCCAGGTCTACGGCTGTCTTCTTCCCTATGAACTTCTTCTCATAGGCTCACAACAAATAGGATAAAAGACAAAAAGAGTAATGCTACTAGAAATAAAACATTTCCACAAAGAATAAACATTTTCAAATCTGATCAGATAATCCAGGAATTTCTTAAAAGTTCCTTATTTCTAGGAAGAAAAATAAACAATTTAAGAGCTTTATGGAAAGGAAACCGGGACTCAAATCCAATGAGAGACTTACCTTAACACTGCAGTGGGGGAGGCTTCCAAATGGCAAACTTCAGAAGAACACACAGTTTTAGGGCTAAGGTTCTTAAACTGCAGGAGCAGAAATTATTGAGTGAATCCCACTGAGGCTCCAGAACTGGTGATTGCTGACTTTCAAAGAAGACCATCAGAATAAACTATTGATCAAACAAAGCTAAGTTGATTAACCTGCAGTAAGAGAGTGCAACACCTTGAAAAAGTCCTTATAATTCTCAAAAGGGAGAGGTCACAGGTAGATATTTATAAACATTAAGGGTCTGGGCTCAAGTGGTTTAAAGTCAGGCCTTTCAAGGAAGAAATCTGGTGGAAATTTGGCAAAGTTCATGATATTATAGTTTAGAATTGGTGGACACTGTGATAAGAGGGTCTTGAAGTCCTGAAAAATAGATCTTTGATAAACAAGTTATTAGACTTGGAGAGGAATCTGTTGTCCTGAAAAGGGGTTTATTTGTTCAAATGAGCAATCTATCATCTGAATAAATTGGTTTTCAGAAATTTTCTGAAGTAAACATTGAAGTTATTTATTGTACACAGTCTTATCTTCCTGGACAAGAATTTTCTTGAACAAATAGTAAAGTCATAGTGACACAGATGGTTTGTTTTCCATACTGATATTTAAGCTATGAGGATGCAGGTGGTCTCAGTTAGAGATAAGAATGGACCTATTGAAGAGGAAAGCCTACAGAACTGGGTATGATTAGACTTCATAGGATCTGGTTATGATCTGACCACCAAACTAGCTGGAAGATTTGAACAAATGACATCACCTTTCTGAGCCTCACTGGACTTAACAGCTGGACTGACACTACCTGGGACACCACCACACAGAGCCCAGAGTGAACAGAGTGCAGCTCTTCATCCAGAGCTATGCCCCTCTACCCTTTGTATAATTCCTGGTTCATGGGACGATAACAGATTTGAGGTCTGTCATACCTGGGCATCAGAATGAAAAGTTGCCCCCTGGTAGGTGAGTTGCCACTGTTGAATGTTGCTGCAGTCTGAATGTTTGTGTCTACCCAAAATTCATATTTTGAAATCCTAAACTCCAAGGTGATGGGGCTTTTCAATAGGTGATTAGGTCATGAAGGTTGAGTCCTCATGATCGGGGTTAGTGCCCTTATAAAAAAGGCACAGAAAGTGACCTTGCTGCTTTCACTGTGTAGGGATGGGACGACACCAGACAGTGAATCTGCTGGCACCATGACCTCGGACTTCTCAGTCTCCAGAACTGTGAGAAATAAATGTTTGTTGTTTATAAACCACACAGTTTATGGTATTTTTGTTAAAGCAGCCTAAATGAACTAAGACAAATGTTTATATAACTTGGGTTTTCCAAGACCTCATCACATTGTAAGTAGAAGTAGGGTTATGTTAACAGTAACAACTAAACTTTAGTGGTTCTTGCCACTAGCAAGGCAAGCAAGACCCTACTACTTCCTAGGGAGAGGGGAGTCTCGCAAGGGCTCCTTGCATATGTGCACATACACAAGTCAAGGCCACTGCTGCTTCTGCTACCCCTTCTCAGTGCTATCGCTCCTATCCAGCGTCTGCTGGGAACCCCTCTCCCAGAAGGTCTGAGAGGAACTGACTGGTGTCCCAAGTATCTCCTGAGAAAGGGACTACTGTTGTGCTGGCTCCCTCAGGGAGCTAGAGCTCCCCAGAGGTCTCTGGGGACAGGGAAATTGGCTCTCCCCATTTTGTGTTATAATCAGTTGAATGATCCCTACGTGGTATCATTTGAATTCCTTTGTGTTACAGAGTTTAGTAAAACAACACTTTCAATTGATCCTCCCAGTTAGAGGTATATTGAATACACATTTTGGCCATATATGGAAAGGCTTAGTTTGGCATAAGCTGAGGCTAAAGATAAATATCAGCATCATAGAGTACACTTATAGAATGTGAATACATCTGAAATTTTATTTTAAAATTGATGATTATACTATACAATTCCATTTATATAAACTTCTCAAAAGATGAAACAATTGGGATGGAGAACTGGTAGCTGTTGCTAGGTGTCATGGATAGGGTATTATGAGGAAGCTTTTTAGGTGATGAAATTGATCCAGATGGTGATCCTACTGGTGGTTACATGAACAATGTTTGTGTTAAAATTTACAGAACTGTAACTGTCTAATGGGTTCTTCTTGCCTGCTGCTAAAGATAAAGCTGATTTATCAAGATAGGGCAATTGCAGTAGAGAAAGAGTTTAATACAAATAGAGCCAGCTAAACAGGAGACCAGAGTTTTATTATTACTCAAATCAGCCTCCCTGAAAATTTGGAGGCTAGAGTTTTTCAAGAGTAATTTGGTGGGCAAAGGAATGGTGCTGCTGATTGGTTGGGGATGCAATCATATGGGTGTGGAAAATGGTCCTTGTGTGCCCTGAGTCAGCTTCCAGTAAGGGTCCACAGAGGAGTCACTGGTTCAGGACACTGGGTCATCAGAAATGCAAAAGCCTGACAAGACATCTCAAAAGGTCAATTTTAGGTTCTACAATAGTAATTTTAGGTTCTACAATAGTAATGTTATTTACAGGAGTAATTGAGGAAGTTGAAAATCTTGTGACCTCTGGAATAATGGCTGGTAATCACTTAACTATGCCTATATCTTAGCAGAATTCAGGCCCCTCCTGTCTTCATAAACTGGTGGCCTTTCATTAGTTTTACAAAGGCAGTTTAGTTTTGGAAAGAGCTATTATCATTTAAACTATAACCTAAATTTCTCCCAAAGTTAGCTTAGGCCATGCCCAGGAGTGAAGGGCAGTCTGGAGGTTAAAGGCAAGGTGGAGTTGGTTAGGTCAAATTTCTTTCACTGTCAAAGTTTTCTCAGTGTTGCAATTTTTGCAAAGGTGGTTTCAGAACTGTACATCAAAAGGAAAAAAAATCAATTTTACTGTATGATAATTTTAACAATAATATAAATTAATGATTAGTGCAGGTTTTTTTTTTAAGTTGTATAAAATTTTTATAGTTTAACATGATAGTGACTCAGAATTTTCAGCTGCCAGATTCCTTTTGTGGTCACCATCACATGTTTCTGATACAGATTGAATATCCCTTGTCCTAAATGCTTGGAACTGGAAGTGTTTTGGATTTCATTTTTTAAAAATATTTTGGAATATACACAATACATATACATAATGAGATATCTCACTGATGAGAACCATCTAAACACAGAATTCTTTTCTATTTCATATACACCTTTTACACTGACAACTGAAATGAGTAATTGAAGCATAAGTTTCAAAGCATCAAGCTTTATTGAGCCAGCTTGAAGGCATACCTGGGAAAATAGAGAGTCACAGAAGCATGTGTGACTGTTTTTTCCAAAGAGGTTCTTAGGAGGTTTAATATTTATATATTTTCCTTAAAAGGCAGGGGAGGTGGTGGGGCAGCAGTGAGACAAATGATTACATACTTGTAAAACTTTAATTAGTGCCTGGTAAATCTACATCTTACATAAAATAAGGTGAACATAATGAATCTCATCTTGACTGTTACGTATCTGGGAAGATAAGCTAGTAGTCTTTTGGAAAGGCTGGTTTCTGTTTAGCTGTTAAGGAAGAAAACCTAAGGACTGTTAGCGAGGGTGGGGATATAATGAGGCATATGCCAAATCTCCCATCCCATCATAGCCATGAATTCAGCTTCCAAGGTTTTGCTGGGGTTCCCTTGGCCGGGAGAGAATCCACTGGGTCAGTCGGAGGGACTTAGAGTTTTATTTTTATTTCCTAACAAATAGCCTGAAGATAATTTTATACATATTTTAAAATAGTTTTGTTCATGAAACAGTTTTGATTGGTACCCATCACACGAGATCAGGTGTAAAATTTTCCACTTGTGGCATCATGTCGGCATTGAAAAAGTTGCAGATTTTGGAGCATTTCAGGTTTCAGATTTTCAGATTAGGGATGTTCAACCTGTACTAAGGAGTTACTGTTTCAAATGGCATGTTTAATAATTTCACCTTCTGGGGAATAACACAGCCAAATACAGATCAGGAAAATGTCTTTCAATAATTTGTTTTCTAGAAGAAACTTTGCATGCATTTACATAGCTTAGATAAATGAAAAACTCCGAAGCTTCGATTATTGAAAATATTTGGTAGCTTGTAAAAATCAATTTAATATTAGAATAGTCTATCTAAATTCAAAATAAGAAATTGTCTTCTGTGTTCTGAAGTTTGATTTGTGAATAAAATGCATGTCAGAACTCAGCTAAAATACATTCATTTTTTTCTATCAAATTTTACTTATCTTTTTGGTGTATATGATTTCAGATACATTTCTCTCCATGAAATTTTGAAATGTCAGATGGCATTCTGCTTTTAATTCATCCTCATATAATGCAAAAAATAAGACTTATGACTTATTGGAATTAAATAATTAAAAATATCATTCTTTAAGCTTATTTTTTGAGTATTGTGAATGCAATTATACCAAAACAATTCTACAAAGATTCTAATTATGAAGTAATCTAATATCATCATATTAATTAAATTTATATAAGTTTTTGTTGACTCAATACAATTATATTATTTTCTACGTTAGTTATCTAGCTAATCCTCTTAATATTCCTACTGCCAATCAAGCTCCCAAATTTATTTAAACATTTTACTAATAGCTTTTTTTAACATAAATTAACAGCTCTCATAAACATTATTTGTTGAAATATCTTATTTTGGGGATAAGCCATATACATTTCTTCCTCAGCTGACTGGTAGAATTTCAACATATAAAGCACCTAAGAAGATTTCACTCCAAGTTAGAATGCTTACCTATATTTGAAAGGCAATGTAGAGATATTAACAATATCTTTAATGACATGCCTTCTTTAAGTAGCTGATGTTGTTAAGCTGATTAGATATGTAATCATATGATCACAGGGATGCCAGAAAGAATGATGAAGTGGGCTCTCTGAAGGCTGAAGCAGAAAGACTGATTATTGCCAAATGCTGAACCAAAACCAAGTCTGTGCAGTCCTACTTACAAGCTTTTCTATCAACAACATGGGCACCTACTTCCTGTTGACAAAGTCTGAAAAAGAAAAAAACAAAACAACAAAATACACCCACACAGTCATGAATCAATTGAGCTGGGTAGAGCAAAGTCTAAAACAGAAGATGCCATGCTGTATTGAGAAGTACTTCTCCTCCTGACTCTGGCTTAATTACTGAATCCTGCCAGGTTCTGTCTTTTTCTTTTTCTCTTTTTCCTTTCTTTCTTTCTTTTTTTTTTGAGACTGAGTTTTGCTCTTGTTGCCCAGGCTGGACTGCGATGGTGTGATCTCGGCTCACTGCAACCTCCGCCTCAGGCTCTCGAGTAGATGGGATTACATAGCGCCTGCCACTATGCCTGGCTAATTTTTTTTTTTTTTTTTTTAGAGACAGGGTTTTACCATGTCGGCCAAGCTGGTCCTGAACTCCTGACCTCAGGTAATCCACTGGCCTCGGCCTCCCAAAGTGCTGGGATTACAGGTATGAGCCTCCGCACCCAGCCATGGTTCCGTCTTTTTCTAAGTCCTTATGACTTGATTGTGCACAGGCCTGCTGTTCCAACCTTCCATGCTATCATATATTCCTGAGTGTATCTAAGTCCCTGTTAGCCTTCTGCTACATGTAGGTACATATACATATTATTTTTTAGTACCTGCTATATAACAGGCACTATGTATGCTAAAAGAGAGAGTGTATATCTATCTATATTCATATATGTGTATATATTTCTAATAAATTTCTAATATAATTTTATGAGGGACTTCCACTTAAACATGGGGATTGAATGTACATATTTTTCTATTTCTCCACAAAAACGACAGCAAAAGAATTTTTTAAAACTGCATAAGCTTGCAAGGACAAAGGCAATGGAAAAGAAGCTGACACACAACATTTCAGAAACTGGAAGCAGCCACGTAGGTCATAATTGACTTGGGAACAGAGTGAGCAGAAACCTAAGGCAAGTAAGGGAAATGCATCAATAAGCTAATTTACTCCATAGAATTCCAGGAAGACTTGGAAAATGGAGGATCCAGGGACTTATGGAAGTGGGGACACTGGTGGGTTTCAAAAACAGGAGGGTCAGTTGAAAATTTATAAATGAAGCAGTTAAAATATTTTCACCCACCTCATATCATTGGATGACTACGTTTCACTCATGCTGGTTCTAAACATATACCCTCTGGAGAGGCTGATTCCAAAGGGATTCAGGACTCAGATGTGGCAACCATTGCTGAGAAAAGGGCTACAATATTAGAACCAGACTACCATATTAGAACCAAGTACTTATTCTGCATTGAGAAACCCCAGCTCCTTCTCATACTCAGCTGGTAGAAATATGGCACCAAAGAGATTGGAGTAAGATCACCAGGAAAACCAACAATCCAAGAAAAAAAATCTAAAAACAGCAACAGGTTTTTGGATGTCCTTCAGTGAAATGGCCAAGCAAGAATATCCCCATGAAGCTTTCCAGTCAACAAACCTTGTACACACACAGGATTTTCACTTGGCTTTCTAACGTCTAACTCTTCAATAAGCGCTGACTGCCAAGAATTATCAGACAATGTGAGGAAAAACTCTCGCATAAAAGACCAAAAAAACAGAAAAGAAACTGAGATGACACAAGAACTATGAGGTGAGCAACAGAAAGTCTAAAGCAAATTCTAATAAATACCAGAAGGTAACACATCCATGAAATGGATGGAAATGAGCCGTGTAAGAATTTGACTTGTAAACAATGTAACTATATTACTCCTACAAATTTATTTCTTTAATTTAAAAAATGAATTAGTAAATAAAACAGCCATGTGAAATAACTCTTACAAGAAAGAAAATTGGAGCTCAGATTAAAGAATATGCCCAGAGTGACACATTTGAAGCTGGGTGTGTCTCACTGCAGGTCCAGACATTTCCAGATTTCTCCTGGAGTCCAAGGGGCATGTCAGTGGACCCTGGATGTTTCAAGCAGTATCTTGGATTGCTCTTGGGAAAAATCTCTCTACATTCTTCACCCTTAGGTGTCACCCTTCATTACTACTACAAATCTTCCTCCAGACAAGTTTCAAGCTGGGGTTATACATTGAAGAACTTCAACTCTTTCTTAAGTTCTTAAGTGAGAGAGCAATCTCATCAGCATATTTTTTGAAAGCCACTGCTCAGATCAAAAGCAGGCCTGGGAATGATTCAGGAAGAAACACTTGGCTCTTGTACCATGAGACCTGAACCTGGAATTTTTCTTGAGGTCTTTCTTGATGGACGGGATGCTTTTATTCTTCTTATTCAAGAAAACGAGTTCACATAAGTCATGGTACTAGTAACCTTAGCATAACAAGAAGGAAGGATGGAATTATAAAATGCTCTTGGGTATGTTTTTTCTTCTCCTTCATCCTGAATAACCCCAGGGCTATGTGGGGAGAGAGGAGACTACATTCTCAACAGTGAGACCTAGTTCCTGGCAAGGTGAGTTTGTGTTTTGAACCTAGCTGCTTGTTAGCATATGTGTAAATTATAGAAAAAAGGAAAATGTTCACAGGAGTCAAACTTGTTCTCCTCTTCCTCTTCCTCATAAGTTCTAGAGCTGACAAACACTGGGGTATACTGCAATAAGCCATGTTCCAATTCCTATAAAAAATACTAATTATTGTGGGAATTATTTCATGAATCCTGAACACATTTGATGCTCATTGACTTCAAGAAAAGGGACGAGACTGGCTGCTACAAGAAGGCATCTACAAAGCATTTGAGAATGCCAGGAGCACAAAGAATGAATTGCTAGGATTTTCTGTGTTCACCCCTATTCAACTAGCCTCAAACATGGGAATAAAAATGTTTTAAGTACATGTACATAAACATGTATATATGTGTATGCATATCAGAGGCTTGGTCAAAACTCAGCCAACATAGGCTAGAAACTCTGCTTTGCCACTCATGGAAGCCACAGATTTGCTGTTTTAACTTCTCTGCATTTATATTTCTAACTTGTAAAATAAAAATAGATCACCTAAGACAGAAGGCTGGAATTCAACATGGAAGTGACACCTAGCATGAAAAACAAGAGGAAAGTGAAGTAGCCTGCTTGGCTGGGATTAGCAGGGAGTCTGGAGGGGCTCCCTAATGTGAGGAAAGAGTAGGTGAGTAGCCCCCAGTGGCCCACCTTCCTACCAGGGACTCCTGCAATCCTAGCCACTGGAGAGTCGTTTGACCCACGCAAGCCCTGAGACTGACATAGGTCACTGGCTGGAGACCCCACGATGGCATTGCTTCATATGGGGAGCTCACACTGGGTCACGCCACCCACCCTCCCTCTTACCCCACTCTTAAGGCACTCCAGCAGGGTACCATTTTGAAAGCCCAGCAGACTGCATCCTACCCTGGGGCCCCACAGACCTTGCAACTCCAGATTCCTTGAGCCCCATTGACCTCCCCCTAACGCAGACCCTGCTGCTGCTGGCTGCTGCCTCCATGTCCAGTGTGGGAGCCACTGGAAGCTACCCGCCATCCCTATCAGCAGGGTACCGTGCATTTAGAAGCACCCTGAGAACAGGCTACCCCACCAGCAACTACCACTTGGGGCCAAAGTGTGTGCTCCCAGTGGCCCTCCTAAGGCTTCTGCCAACGAAAGCAACCCCAGCAACAGAGCTAGGGTGTAGCGGCTGGTCCTTCCATCCAAGCATTCCACTGAGGGCCTGGAAATCACCACGCTCCTGCCTACCATAGCTAGTGCCTATATATACCATCTGGGGGCCTGAGGATTACCTCTGTCTCCCTTCTCCCTAGTGCCCATGCAGGGGCCTGGGGATTGCTCAGCCCCATTATTCCTGTTGGCACCTGAGCACTCATCCTGAAGGCCTGGAGATGGGTTCACCCAACCTGCCACTACCATCACAGCCGGCATACACCCCCCACCCATACACATGAACCACCTGTGGGCCTGGGAAATGGCCTGCAGCCACCTTGAAAATCAGGTGGGACTACTTGGGTACCAGAGGATTGTCCTGCCACTGCAACTGCCATCACCCACACCATGCCTGATGCCCAGGGCCCATGGACCTGCCCATCCACCTGACCCACAGCTGCCATTGCCAGCACCTCAGCAAGCTGACTGGAAGCCCCCAGATCAGCCTGCCTGGACACACTAACACTGATGCCAGCATATACCACATTTACCACCAACTGATTTTCTATAAAGGTGCCAAGTATATACACTGGGGAAAGGACACTGTCTTCACTAAATGGAATAGAAAAAACTGGATATCCATATGCAGAAGAATGAAACTGGACCCATCTCTCACCCTGTACAAAAATCAACTCAAATCGGTTAAAGACTTAAACATAAGACCCAAAACTATGAACTACTACAAGAAAACATAGGGAAAACAATTCAGGACATCAGTTTGACCAAAGATTTTATAGCTAAGATCTCTAGATCACAGGCAACAAAAAGAAAAATAGACAAATGGGACTATATTAAACTAAAAATTCTTCTACACAAGAAACCAACAGACTGAAGAGACAGCTTGTTGAATGGGAGAAAATATTTACAAGCTATTTATCCAACAAGGGACTAGTGTCCAGAATATACAAGGAACTCAAACAACTCAACAGTAAAAGACCACAAATAATCCTACTAAAAACTGGGCAAAGGGCCAGGCACAGTGGCTTACACCTGTAATCCCAGTACTGTGGGAGGCTGAGGCAGGTGGATCACTTGAAACCAGAAGTTCGAGACCAGCCTGGCCAACATGGTGAAACCCTGTCTCTACTAAAATACAAAAATTAGCTGGGCATGGTGGTGGGCCCCTGTAATCCCTGCTACTGGGGAGGGGAGGCAGGAGAATTGCTTGAGCCCAGGAGGCAGAAGTTGCTGTGAGCCAAGATTTCACCACTGTACTCCAGTTTGAGCAACAGAATGAGACTCTGCCTAAGAAGAAAAATGGGCAAAGGACATGAATAGATATTTCTCAAAAAAAGACAAACGGGCATATTAAAAAATGCTCAACATCACTAATCATCAGGGAAACTGTAAGTTAAAATCACAATGAGATAGCATCATACTCCAGTTAAAATGACTATTACTAAAAAGACAAAAGTCTGATGCCTGTAGTCCCAGCTACCCATGAGGCTGAGGCAGGAGTATTGCTTAAGGCTAGGAGTTCAAGGCTGCAGTGCATCCTGATTGCACCTGTGAATCACCACTGTTCTTCAGCCTGGGAAACAGGCAACAGAGCAAGACCCTGTCAGAAGGAGAAGACGAAGACAAAATATAGATGCTGGTGAGGATGCAGAAAAAAGGGAATTCTTGTTGGTGGGAGTTGGTGGGAATGCAAACTAGTACAGCCATTTTGGAAAACAGTATGGAGATTTCTCAAAAAACTAAAAACAGCTACCATACAGTCCAGTAATCTAACTAGTATCTATCTAAAGGAAAGGAAATTAATATATCAAAGGAATACCTGCAGCCCATGTTTATTGCAGCACCATTCACAATTGCAAAGATAAGGAATCAATGTAAGTATCCATCATGGATGAATGGATAAAGAAAATATAATATATATACACACAATGGAATACTATTCAGCCATAAACAAGACTAACATGATGGCATTTACAGCAACTTGGATAGAACTGAAGGATCATTATCTTAAGTGACATAAGCCAGTCACAGAAAGAAGAATATCACATGTTCTCACTCATGTAAGAGCTAAAAAAGTGGATCTTATGGAAGTAGAGAATAGAATGATAGACACCAGAGGATTGGAAGGGTGTGTAGGTGGTGGGGGGTGAATGAAGTAGAGGTTGGTTAATGGGTACAAACAGAGGGAAAAAATTCTAATATGCAATAACAGAGTAGGGTGACTATAGTATAGTATTATATGTTCCAAACTTACTATAAAAGAGGACTTAAAATGTTCTCAACATTTAGATATAATCAATAATGGAGGTGATGAATAGCTCAAATAGCCTGACTTGATCATTACATGTTCTATGCATGTAACAAAATACTACATGTATCCGATAAATATGTACAAATATGTCTCCAAAAATCAAATTTTTGTACTGAGTAATACAGGGATGATAAATACATTTTGAGAGGTAATTTGGGCAAGATATTAATACCTCAGCCTAGGAATTTTGAAAAATGTATTCTAAATACATGAAAGAATAGAGAAATCTGGAATAACTTAGATTCATAGTGTCATACCAGAAAACTTGGGAGCATTCAAAGACAAATGAATGTAATAAGAATAATAGACTGAAAACAAACAGGTATTATTTTCAATGTCTTTTAAAGTGGCCTTAAAAAAAGCCAAATGCTATTGCTGGTGACGGAAGTGAAGAGAGAATGAAAAAAAAAAAAGATAATTCTTAGCAAGTAAATTGAAGTTTTAAATAAATAACAATGTAGAGCTGTTTGAGTTTTTATTATACTTTAAGTTCTGAGATACATGTGCAGAACGTGCAGGTTTGTTACATAGGTATACACGTGCCATGGTGGTTTGCTACACACATCAATATAATCCTTTGGGTATATACCCAGTTATGGGATTGCTGGGTCAAATGGTATTTCTTGTTCTAGATCCTTGAGGAATTGCCACACTGTCTTGCACAATGGTTTAACTAATTTACATTCCCACCAACAGCGTAAAAGTGTTCCTGTTTCTCCACATTTGCATTTCTCTAATGACCAGTGATGATGAGCTTTTTTTCATGTTTGTTGGCTGCATAAATGTTTTCTTTGAGAAGTGTCTGTTTTTATCCTTCACCCACTTTTTGATGAGGTTTTTTATCTTGTAAACTTGTTTAATTTCTTTGTAGATTCTGGATAGTAGCCCTTTGTCAGGTGAATAGATTGCAAAACTTTTCTCCCACTGTAGGTTGCCTGTTCACTCTGATGATAGTTTCTTTTGCTGTGCAGAAGCTCTTTAGTTTGATTAGATCTCATTTGTCAATTTTGGCTTTTGTTGCCATTGCTTTTGGTGTTTTAGTCACGAAGTCTTTCCCCATGCCTATGTCCTGAATGGTATTGCCTAGGTTTTCTTCTAGAGTTTTTATGGTTTTAGGTCTTATATTTAAGTCTTTAATCCATCCTGAGTTAATTTTTGTATAAGGTGTAAGGAAGGTGTCCAGTTTCAGTTTTCTGCATATGACTAACCAGTTTTCCTAACACCATTTATTAAATAGGGAATCCTTTCCCCATTGCTTGTTTTTGTCAGGTTTGTGAAAGATCAGTTGGTTGTAGATGGGTGGTGTGATTTCTGAGGCCTCTGTTCTGTTCCATTGGTCTATATATCTGTTTTGGTACCAGTATCATGCTATTTTTGTTACTGTAGCCTTGTAGTATAGTTTGAAGTCAGGTAATGTGATGCCTCCAGCTTTATTCTTTTTGCTTAGGATTTTCTTGGCTATAAAGACTCTTTTTTGGTTCCATATGAAGTTTAAAGTAGTTTTTTCTAATTCTGTGAAGAAAGTCAATGGTAGCTTGATGGGGATAGCATTGAATCTATAAATTACTTTGGGCAGTATGGCCATTTTCATGATATTGATTCGTCCTATCCATGAGCATGGAATGCTTTTCCATTTGTTTGTGTCCTCTCTTATTTCCTTGAGCAGTGGTTTGAAGTTCTCCTTGAAGAGGTCCTTCACATCCCTTGTAAGTTGTATTCCTAGGTATTTTATTCTCTTTGTAGCAATTATGAATGAGAGTTCACACATGGTTTGGCTCTCTGTTTTTCTGTTACTGGTGTATAGGGATGCTTGTGATTTTTGCACATTGATTTTGTATCCTGAGACTTTGCTGAAGTTGCTTATCAGCTTAAGGAGATTTTGGGCTGAGATGATGAGTTTTCTAAATATACAATCATGTCATCTGCAAACAGAGACAATTTGACTTCCTCTCTTCCTATCTGAATACGCTTTATTTCTTTCTCTTGCCTGATTGCCCTGGCCAGAACTTCCAATACTGTGTTGAATAGGAATGGAGAGAGAGGGTATCCTTGCCTTGTTGTGGTTTTCAAAGAGAAAGCTTCCAGCTTTTGCCCATTCAGTATGACATTGGCTGTGGGTTTGTCATAAATAGCTCTTATTTTGAGATACATTCCATCAATACCTAGTTTATTGAGAGTTTTTAGCATGAAGGGGTGTTGAATTTTATCGAAGGCTTTTTCTGCGTCTATTGAGATAATCATGCGGTTTTTGTCATTGGTTCTGTTTATGTGATGGATTATGTTTATTGATTTGCATATGTTGAACCAGCCTTGCATCCCAGAGATGAAGCCTACTTGATCATGGTGGATAAGCTTTTTGAGGTGCTGCTGGATTTGGTTTGCCAGTATTTTATTGAGGATTTTTGCATCAATGTTCACCAGGGATATTGGCCTGAAATTTTATTTTTTGTGTGTGTGTATCTCTGCCAGGTTGTGGTATCAGGATGATGCTGACTTCATAAATTGAGTTAGGTAGGAGTCCCTCTTTTTCTATTGTTTGGAATAGTTTCAGAAGGAATGGTACCAGCTCTTTGTACCTCAAGTAGAATTTGGTTGTGAATCCGTTTGGTCCTGGACTTTTTCTGGTTGGTAGGCTATTAATTGCTGTCTCAATTTCAGAATTTGTTATTGGTCTCTTCAGGGATTCAACTTCTTCCTGATTTAGATTTGGGAGGGTGTACGTATGTGTCCAGGAATTTATCCATTTCTTTTAGATTTTCTAATTTATTTGCAGAGGGGTGTTTATAGTATTCTCTGATGGTAGTTTATATTTCTGTGGGACCAGTGGTGATATCCCCTTTATCATTTTTTATTGTGTCTATTTGATTCTCTTTTTTCTTCTTTATTAATCTGGCTAGTGGTCTATTTTGTTGATCTTTTCAAAAAACCAGCTCCTGGATTCATTGATTTTTTTTTTTTTTTTGAAGGATTTTTCGTGTCTCTGTTTACTTCAGTTCTGCTCTGATCTTAGTTATTTCTTGTCTTCTGCTAGCTTTTGAATTTGTTTGCTCTTGCTTCTCTAGTTCTTTTAATTGTGATGTTAGGGTGTCGATTTTAGATCTTTCCTGCTTTCTCCTGTGGCCATTCAGTGTTATAAATTTCCCTTTAAACACTATTGTGGGTATGTCCCAGAGATTCTGGTATGTTGTGCCTTTGTTCTCATTGGTTTCAAAGAACTTATTTTCTGCCTTAATTTCATTATTTACCCAGTAGTCTTTCAGGAGTAGGTTGTTCAATTTCCATGTAGTTGTGCGGTTTTGGGTCAGTTTCTTAATCCTGGGTTCTAATTTGATGCACTGTGGTTTGAGATACTGTTTGTTATGATTTCTATTCTTTTGCATTTGCTGAGGAGTATTTTACTTCCAATTCTGTTGGTCAATTTTAGAATAAGTGTGATGTGGTGCTGAGAAGAATGTATATTCTATCAATTTGGGGTGGAGAGTTCTGTAGATGTCTATTAGGTCTGCTTGGTCCAGAACTGAGTTCAAGTCCTGAATATCCTTATTAATTTTCTGTCCCATTGATCTGTCTAATATTGACAGTGGGTCATTAAAGTCTCCCACTATTATTGTATAGGAGTCTAAGTCTCTTTGTGGGTCTCTAAGAACTTGCCTTATGAATCTGGGTGCTCCTGTATTGGGTGCATATATATTTAGGATAGTTAGCATAGTTAGCTCTTTTTGTTGCATCGATCCCTTTACCATTATGTAATGCCCTTCTTTGTCTTTTTTGATCTTTGTTGGTTTAAAGTCTGTTTTATCAGATATTAGGATTGTAACCCCTGCTTTTTTTTGCTTTCCATTTGCTTGGTAAATATTCTCCAATCCTTTATTTTGAGCCTATATGTGTCTTTGCACGTGAGATCGGTCTCCTGAATACAGCACACCGTTGCTTCTTGACTCTATCTAATTTGCCAGTCTGTGTCTTTTAATTGGGGCATTTAGTCTGTTTACATGTAAGGTTAATATTGTTATGTGTGAATTTGATTCTGTCATTATGATGCTAGCTGGTTATTTTGCCTGTTGATGTAGTTTCTTCATAGTGTTGATGGTCTTTACAATTTGGTATGTTTTTGCAGTGGCTGGTACTGGTTTTTCCTTTCCATGTTTAGTGCTTCCTTTAGGATCTCTTGTAAGGCAAGCTTGGTGGTGACAAAGTCTCTCAGCATTTGCTTGTCTGTAAAGGATTTTATTTCTTCACTTTTGAAGCTTAGTTTGGCTGGATATGAAATGCTGGGTTGAAAATTCTTTTCTTTAAGAAAGTTGAATATTGGCCCCCACTCTCTTCTGTCTTGTAGGGTTTCTGCAGAGAGATCCACTGTTAGTCTGATGGGCTTTCCTTTGTGGGTAACCTAACCTTTTTCTCTGGTTGCCCTTAACATTTTTTCCTTCATTTCAACCTTGGTGAATCTGATGATTATGTGTCTTAGGGTTGCTCTTCTCAAGGAATATCTTTGTGGTATTCTCTGAATTTCCTGAATTTGAATGTTGGCCTGTCTTGCTAGGTTGTGGAAGTTCTCTTGGATAATATCCTGAAGGGTGTTTTCCAACTTTTGGTTCCATTCTCCCCATCACTTTTAGGCATACCAATCAAATGTAGGTTTGTTCTTTTCACATAGTCTCATATTTCTTGGAGGCTTTGTTTGTTTCTTTTCCTTCTTTTTTCTCTAATCTTGTCTTCACGCTTTATTTCATTAAGTTGATCTTCAGTCTCTGATATCCTTTTTTCCGTTTGATCTGTTCAGCTATTGATATTTGCGTATGCTTCACAAAGTTCTCATGCTGTGTTTTTCAGCTCCATCAGGTCATTTATGTTCTTCTTCAAACTGGTTATTCTAGTTAGCAATTCATCTAACCTTTTTTCAACGTTCTTGGCTTCCTTGCATTGGGTTAGAACATGCTCCTTTAGCTCAGAGGAGTTTGTTATTACCCACCTTCTAAAACCTACTTCTATCAATTCGTCAAACTCATTCTCCATCCAGTTTTGTTCCGTTGCTGTTGAGGAGTTGTGTTCCTTTGGAGGAGAAGAGGCATTCTGGTTTTTGGAATTTTCAGCCTTTGCGCATTGATTTTTTCTCATCTTCATGGATTTATCTACCTTGGGTCTTTGATGTTGGTGAGCTTCGGATGGAGTTTTTGTGTTGACATCCTTTTGGTTGATGTCATTGCTATTCCTTTCTGTTTGTTAGTTTTGCTTCTAACAGTCAGGCACCGCTTCTGCAGGTCTGCTGGAGTTTGCTGGAGGCCCACTCCAGACCCTGTTTACCTATATCACCAGTGGAGGCTGCAGAACAGCAAAAATTGCTGCCCATTCCTTCCTCTGGAAGCTTTGTCCCTGAGGGTCACCCACCAGATGCCAGCGAGAGGTCTCCTCTATGAGGTGTCTGTCAACCCTTGCTGGGTGGTGTCTCCCAGTCAGGCTACAACGGGGGTCAGGGACCCACTTGAGGAGGCAGTCTGACCCTTAACAGAGCTTGAACGCTGTCCTGGGAGATCTGCTGCTCTCTTCAGATCCAACAGGCAGGGATGTTTAAGTCTGCTGAAGCTGCGCCCACTGCTGCTTCCCCCGGGTGCTCTGTCCCAGGGAGATGGGGGTTTTTATCTATAAGTCCCTGACTGGGGCTGCTGCCTTTTTTTTCAGAGATGCCCTGCCCAGAGAGGAGCAATCTAGAAAGGCAGTCTGGCTTCACTGGCTTTGCTGAGCTGTGGAGGGCTCCACCCAGTTGGAACTTCCCCATGGCTTTGTTTACACTGTGAGGGGAAAACAGTCTACTCAAGCTTCAGTAATGGCAGACGCCCCTCCCCCGACCAAGCCCGAGTGTCCCAGGTTGACTTCAGACTGCTGTGCTGGCAGTGAGAATTTCAAGCCAGTGGATCTTAGCTTGCTGGGCTCTGTGGGGTTGGGATCCGCTGAGCTAGACCACTTGGATCCCTGGCTTCAGCCCCCTTTCCAGGGGAGTGAACTGCTCTGTCTCGCTGGCATTCCAGGTGCCACTGGGGTCTGAAAAATACTCTTGCAGCTAGCTTGGTGTCTGCCCAAACAGCTGCCAAGTTTTGTGCTTGATACCCAGGGCCGTGGTGGCATAGGCACCCAAGGGAACTTCCTGGTCTGTGGGTTGCGAAGACTGTGGGAAAAGCGTAGTCTGGGCCGAAGTGCACTGTTCTTCAAGGCACAGTCCCACATGGCTTCCCTTGGCTAGGGGAGGGAATTCCTCGACCCCTTGCACTTCCCGGGTGAGGCAATGCCCCACCCTCCTTCGGCTCACCCTCCATGCGCTGCACCCACTGTCTAACCAGTCCCAATGAGATAAGCTGGGTACCTCAGTTGAAAATGCAGAAATCACCCACCTTTTGCATTGATCTTGCTGGGAGCTGCAGACTGGAGCTGTTCCTATTTGGCCATCTTGCCAGCCACTTTTTTTTTTTTTTTTTTTGAGATAGAGTCTTACTCTGTCACCCAGGCTGGAGTGCAGTGGCACAATCTTGGATCACTGCACCCTCCACCTCCTGGGTTCAAGTGATTCTCCTGCCTCAGCCTCCTGAGTAGCTGGGATTACAGGCATGTGCCACCACACCTGGGTAATTTTTGTATTTTTATTAGAGACAGGGTTTCTCCATGTTAGTCAGGCTGGTCTTGAACTCCTGACCTCAGGTGATCCACCTGCCTCAGTCTCCCAAAGTGCTGGGATTACAGGCATGAGCCACCACACCCAGCTGAGCTGTTTGTATTTAATAGTGTCGTACATCTTCAATATGAACAAGTTCATTGTATATTATTTAGGGAAATAAAGCTGTTCCAGTGAGGGGACTACAGTCAGTGCAAAAATTTTGAAAAAAAAAATGTGGGAAGTATTTTGTCCTACATGTTAGGCACTGAAATTACAGTCATTAAGTAAGAGGGAAATTTGAGATTTTAAAAAAAAGAAAGTAAAGGAAATCCCCTAAATAATGCCTTGCAAACTGATAGCTGACATAGAACAAAAAACTGAAGCAACAATCAAATTAAATATTCTCTTCCCCAAGGGACACAGGGCACTTTAGGGACAAACTGGCTATGTTCCCATATCAGCTTTGACATTTTTACTTGGCAACCTTATCCTTCCAGCCTCTTTTGACCTCTCTGTCAAATGAAGGGAATATTGGGTTGGTATAGAGTTGAAATGAGATAGCAGAAGGTGTGATGCAGTCTTAGTGATCATTCTTCCCCTGGGATCCTTCCTCTTCCATTCCCCATTTCTTTTTTTTTTTTTCCTTTTTTATTTTTTATTTTTTTATTATCTGAGGCAGAGTCTTGCTCTGTAGTCCAGAGTGGAGCACAGAAGCATGTTTTACAGCTCACTGTAGCCTCAACCTCCTGGGCTCAAGTGATTCTCCCACCTCATCCTCCCGAGTAGCTGGGACTACAGGTGCACGCCATCATGCTTAGCTAATTTTTGTATTTTTTGTAGATGTGGGGTCTTGCCATGTTGCCCAGGCTGGTTTCAAATGCCTGGGCTCAAGCAATTCACCCACCTTGGCCTCCCAAAGTGCTGCTATTACAGGTGTGAGCCACTGTACCTGGCCCCTCCCCCATTCCTTTCCAACCAGACTGAAACCTCGTCAAAAGGAAGAATCAAGTCCTACTCTTTTGAGGTACCTGGCACAGTGGTCAGTAGGATAGGCAGTTATAGCTTGGTTGATTTTGAATTTGCCATTTTCTCTGCATGCCTCAAGTCCCTACCCTACCCCCAGGTGAATTATCTGAATGATTTTTTTCTAACCTTCTCACCTTGCTTATTAAAAGAACAAAAACAAACAACAGCAGAACTGCCAGGAAAGAAATCCATGATATTCTTTTCTTTGAACAAGAGGGCAGTTGTGATTGGTGTAGCAATTTGGGTAGTTTGATACAGAGGGGTGGAATTACGCAGTGGAAACTGTGAAGGTGAGTGCCTCCTGGTAATGGCTCTTTTCTTGCCTTTTATACACACATGGGCCCCAGGATGATTAAGGGTGATGGTAAACTCTGCCTCTACTCATGTATCTCTTTCTGTCTGTTTCTAGGCAGTGAGTAGAATTGCAAAATTTATTCTTTTTTTTTTACCCACATCCTTTTAGGATGTTTGCTGGGAATAAGGGAGTATAAAAATAAGGCAAAACCCTGTGCCCACAAAATAGAGCAAAGCAACCTGTCCCCCAAAGCAAGCAAGTTTCCCATGGAGTGGCCAGTAGAAGAGCCTCCCATATCCTAGGGTTTCTGGGGTACATCTGATTATTTTCCTGCTTCTCCAGTGAGACACTGTATGTCACTGCTGTTCACCTGAGAACTATTCTCATGATTCGGCAGAGGATCAAAACAAGGAAAAGGAAATATATTAGTCTGAAAATTCTGCAATAGATAATTGCACAAGAATGAGTGGCTTACATATCTGTGCAGCACTAGGCTAGGCACAATTCAAGACACAAGGAAGTCTAAGATACGTCTCTAACCCCCAAGAAGTTTATAGTCCAGTTTTTAGTTTCTAGCCAAGCCTTCCATGAAGTATTCCCAAGTGTAGATATTGCCTTTGTCTATTAATATGTATAAGATGACACATAATATCGTCAATCTACTTTGAGAAAAAAAAGTCGTCCAAAGCCCGGAAATCACTTTGTCTCTGTTTTCTCCTCTCTTGGCAGTCTGAAATACCAGTGTTGAGTGATCTACTTACCCACTGCTCCGTCATAGCACTCTAAAACAATCAATGGCTCCCTATTATGTTACTCATTAGGTCTCCCTTTTGAATCAATTTTTATTTCTCTTTAGAAACCATTTTTGAATCATGGATGACAGGTAAATTGGCAGGGGTGGGGGTTGGTGAGAGACTTAGGTTCCTCTAGTTGTCTCTGATGTTGAGTTTGTTCTAAATCGGTGCTTCGTATGCTTTTAAAAATAGATTACTTGGCAACATTTGCATGTGTGTGCAAGCACACAAGTGCACCCATGCATGCATGTAAATGAAGCAATTTCAGAAAATGAAACTTTTATGTGCAGCACAGAATGATATTCTCTATTCTATTTTAATTCATGGCTAGTGCTCATGGCAACCATCTTTTGACTTTATTATCTACTCTGGGTCACAAGCTTAGTGTTTGAAAAATTTTATCTAAAGTTTGCATTGAGTTTACATTTATAAATTCATTTGCTCTAATACTGTGAAGAATGTAGAGAAGATTCCAATATTATAATTCCCCTATTTAAAATGAAAGAAAGTAGAGATGAATTAACATGCCTAAGGTCACCCAGCTAATTTGGGGTCAAATTTCCAACATTTCCACTGTGCCAGGTACCTTTCTCCCCCACTCCCAGCCCAGACTCACCAGCACATTGTTGGAACAAAGAGTGAGTATATGATATAGTTTGGATATTTGTATTCTCCAAATCTCATGTTGAAATTGATCCCCCAATATTCAAGGGTGGGACCTATTGGGAAGTGTTTGTGTCACGATCCTTCATGATCCACTTGGTGCTGTCCTTGCAGTAATGTATCAGTTTTCACTCTATTAGTTCATGAAGGAGCTGGTTGTTTAAGAGCGTGGCACCTCCTCCCTGCCTACTTGCCACCTCCTCCCACTATGTGATACACCAGCTCCCCTTGTTTCTGCCATGAGTTAAAGCTTCCTGAGGCCTCACCAGAAGCCAGGCAGCTGTAGAGCCATGCATGCTTCCTGTACAGCCTGAAGAACTGTGAGCCAAATAAACCTCCTTTCTTTATAAATTACCTAGCATCAGGTATTCCTTTAGAGCGATACAAATGGACTAACAGTATATTTAGTTAGGATTGTTTCAGAGGCAAATAATAGCAGGCTCAACTGAAATGGCTTAAATAATAACTAGTTTCTTATCTTAATAAGTTTCAAAGTAGGGCTGATTATTTCAGCAGCTCAAACACATCTTCAAAGACTCAAGTTCTATCTAACTTCTGCTTTGCCATTTTCAGTATGTTGTCAGATAGTTCCTTTCATGATCTCAAGATAATAGCCTACCATGACATCTTTGAAAACAATTTCCAAAGCCCCGAAGACAAAATGTTCTGTTCTCTCTTTTCTTTGTAAGAGTTGGGGATATTTTCCCAGAAGTCAACCTGTGTCTCACTGTCTACAATTGCAGCACGGCAAGCCTGTCCTAACCTAATCACTGGCAAGGGTAGAGGAATTACCATAAAAGGCTCAGAATTAACCTACAGAACTGAGGAGAGGCTGGATCTCCCTGGAAGACTTGACTTCACAAGACCTGAACAAAATCCCACTTATATATGCCAGGAATAAAGTGGGGGTGGAGGGTTGGTAATAATTAAGTAGGCAACCAAGTGTGTCTTTAATAACGAGTATGGATAAAAATTCCCAGACAGTGAAGTGTCTGTCTCTTACCCTTCCCGTACCCTTTGTTTCTAGGGAGAATGCCTGATTCTTTCAACTTCTATTCCTGTTCCATATTCTTTTCAGCTGCCTTTGGCCCCTTAACTGTCTCGACTCCTGCTTACTTAATGTCTAATGTATTCTAGGCCAATTCATGCCCTTCCCACCCATTCTTCACCATCAACCTCATTCATTCAGGCAATTACTTACCCACTTGTCTTTCTCTTTTCCTGTTAAATGAATACTTGCTATATGGCAGGCACTGAACTAAGCCCTGGAAAAACAATGATGCATAAGGCACAGTCCCTACCTCTAATAGCCAAAGGTTGATTTTAAATACTTAGTGTACTCCAATATATATACAGAAATTTGACATCTGCTTTTCTGAATGTACAGGGCGGTATTTAGCTCAGCATCCCTGGAAACAGTCTGAGGGAGGGATCAGAGTGACAGACTTTATTTGGGAAGTACATGCCTTTGGGCAGTAGCGGTGAGGAAAAAAAGGTCAAGGCAAAATGAAGCAAGTAAAGACA
The DNA here is from genome assembly GCF_028885625.2 of Pongo pygmaeus. Classification (NCBI taxonomy): domain Eukaryota; kingdom Metazoa; phylum Chordata; class Mammalia; order Primates; family Hominidae; genus Pongo; species Pongo pygmaeus. Next base: position 64,282,418 of record NC_072377.2, read on the forward strand.
AAAAAATAAAGGAAAGTAGGGAAAACGTTTCTCTGCTGGCTACTGACTCACAAGGAGCAGCCAAGAGACACTGCAGGTCACTTGGTAGGGCACTCTTGCTGACATGGAACTGCAGGATCATCCTGATGGGCTTCAAGGGGGAGGCTATGCCTCAGAATAGTCTTGGGAGAGAAGAAATTAATTTACTGGCTCCTTCCCATTTCTAGTTTCCCAGTAGTCAAAGTTAACCCCATGGAGAGTTACCACCACTGAACTTCTGGGTTGTGTTATTTGGCCCTTTGGTGGCCCCTTGTGATGGTAGATCCCAAGCCATCTTGGGTTCGGATGTGTGGTTTCACCCAGTTACGAAAGCAGAGGGCCACTCAGCTGTGTGATTAGCAGAGTGAACCTGAATGGGGCACTTGAAGACTGAGAAGGTGTTTGATTTCTGTTCATTACATTAATGGTCTTGCAGGGATAATGTGGATGTAATTTCCTTCTGGTTCTTCTCTCTTTTTACGACATTTAAATCTTTAACCCATGCCTGCTTGTGATGCCATGATGCCTGATGGTGACTCCCAATCCCAGGTTTCCTCTAATGAAGGGAGCTAATAGCTGGCTTCACTATTCCTTTCTTGCTTGATAGACATTGGCCAAACATGGGATCCTACTGTTCCTCAGACTGCCTGTGGCCCACACTAGGTCATCTGTTGTAACTCCTGTAGCATCAAGTATCCCTTTGATTAAATTCAATACATTAGAAAGGTGGTTGAGATTATTAACTTGCTTCTTAAAAAAAACAAAAATAGAAAAACACCTCCATGATGTCTTGAACAGTGTTTCTCAAACTTTATGGAGCATACTTATCACCTGGAGTCCTTGTTAAAACACAGGTTCTAGGGTCCACCCTTAGAGAGTCTTTTCCTGGAGGGTTGGTCTGGGGCTAGATAATAATCTAACAAGATCCTAGTTGACGTTAATGTCAGCTCAAGGACCACATTTTGAGAAGACCTGGTGTTAGAGGGGAAAGAATAGTCAAATATTAATATCCTGACTTAATTCCTTACTAGCAGGCAAAAAGGAATACATTGATGTTTAAAAATTGCACTATCTAGGCCAGGCATGGTGGCTCACGCCTGTAATCCTAGCACTTTGGTAGGCCAAGGTGGGTGGATCACCTGAGGTCAGGAGTTCGAGACCAGCCTGGCCAGCGTAGCGAAACCCCATCTCTACTAAAAAATTACAAAAATTAGCTGGACGTGGTGGCGCATGCCTGTAATCCCAGCTACTCAGGAGGCTGAGGCAGGAGAATCACTTGAACTCAGGAGGCAGAGATTGCAGTGAGCCAACATTGCGCCACTGTACTCCAGCCTAGGTGACAGAGTGAGACTGTCTCAAAAAATAAAAATTAAAAATCTCACAATCTAGTGAGAGAAAGAATTTTTTAAAAAAAATACAGCATATTAGGGGAAATATTTATTATAGGGTTGTGTATAAAATACTAATGGGAAAGGCTTTCCAGACAAAAGTGTATTTAAACGGGATCGAGAGGGATGAGCTGTTTTCCAGGCAGAGAGATGTAAAGGCAAGATGTAAAGGCAGCATTTAGCTGAGGCACAGAGGTATCTACGTGGGGTTGATGGGAGGAGTTGGGGATGATTTAGTTTGATTAGATCCTTAAGGGCCTTATGCGTTACGTTAAGCACCAGAAACCTGGTCCTGTGGGGAACAGAAGATATCATCACTGTCCTTGGATGCTGTGGTACAAAGGGTCCAACTTCCTTCACTTTCTCCCAGTTTTCCTCAATTGTTTTCTCTCACCTTTGCTTGTTTTCAACTTTTCCAGTCCATTTATTAGATATTTTAATCGCTGATCTCAGCAATTATTTTTAGAATATAAGTTTTCAAAGATATTCTATGACTACTGTATAATTCCATGTGATACCAGACACGGCTTCAAAAAGCACAGGGGGTTGGGGTCGGGGGCTGCTTCCCAAGAGTCTTCTATGGTGGACAGTTCCCTGGACTGCAGCAGCTGTCCTGAGCTTTGTTCCCCACCCATGAACCACTGACTTCTGCTGGGTAGAGATGGGTGTCAGCACCCAGCCTCCGCTTGACCCACTGTGGCAGGGTGCAGTCGCCTGGCCACTCTCTGCCACTGTCTTCCCAGATGCTGTAACTGAATAGCAGGAAACAGAAACCATCCGTGTTAGAGAGAAAATGAGCAAAGTGTGAAGAAGCTGCAAAGTGAGAGATGGCTTGGTTCTCTAATTGATGCAGCATGGTGGTAAAACAGTGCCTTGCATGGATGGGTGCTGACCAAATGTTTGCCACTATACACTTGGTCTGCTTTTTGGTTCAAAAACAAGGAGCGAAGGAAAAGCAATTCTCAGGTGATAGAGCCTTTCAGAAAATACGTTTGCATGATTCAGGTCCTGAAACCATGTCTGTTGGCTTGGGATTTGTAAGCAGCTGGCAAACACCCTGCTAAAACAGCCATGATGGTTGAAGGGGCTCCAGCCTAAGCCGATACTGCCCGCGCTCCATTCCTTTCATTGAGGCATACATCCTGCAAGAAGTTCCACTAAGATCTGCCTTGCCTCATGTTGTGAGTCTCCGCCGGGCAGAGGCACGGTCCCATGTCTGCTCATTACTTTCTTGACAGCTTCTTTCATTTTCTATAATTTTTTAGGGGGTCAGGGGCTCTTTAACTCCAAGTTCCCCACTCAATTTGGAGAATTCTGACCATATAGCAAGGCTATGCAGACATAGGGTGAGTTAACAAATGCGTATGATGTAATATCTGTCACCTAGCTTTGGACCATAAAAATTACTGAAATCTGTAATGAAGGATGGTCAAAGGAAATCAAAGGCAATGCAACAGTCAATTTTGGTCCTCAACAGAAATAGGATGTAGAGATAGCATTAGGACTTCTGTCAAATCTGTAGTTTGCAAATCATTAATCTCAGTATTTAGCCTGTGAATAATCTTAGCCAAGTCAATTAACCTTCTTGGGCCTCACTTTTCATAGCTGCAAAATAGAGTGAATCATAATGCCAATTGTGGACCATAGCAGGGTCCTGGAATGGCAGGGTGGGGGCTTGCAGCAGGGAGCAAATATCACTCTCACTTTATAAAATTTTCAAGTGCTATATCTTGTCATTGAAACAGCTAAGCGAGAGCTGGGAATAGACATTCAGGGATAGCATTGGAAACAGAGACTTCAGGAAAAAATGCCTCTTTCCCTGTGTTCCCACATAGGAAGTATGGGAGTTCCTGATGACTTCCTCCTGGAGACAACTTCCTCAACTTCCCACATCTCAAAATGTTCAGTGAACATTGTTGGATCTAGATGTTGCCTACCATGTGTGGAAGGTTAATGGACTATTATTTAATGTATGCTCTTCCAATATCTTTTTTCATCTCCATATTTCAAATAGTAGCCAGGGTTTTTGCAGAGTGGAGAGCAGAAGCAAATGGAAGTCACAACTACCTCTAGTCTGTTTTGTTTTTGTTTTTAAGCCTAATCTCATTGGAGAGCAAAAGAAGGAAGGAGGGAGAAGGAGGAGAATATGTTGAGAATTAGGAAAAGAAGAGTACTGCTTTTTTTGTAGTAATTTCAGTAGGTATGTCTTAGTCTCCTTAGACTTCTATAAGAAAATACCATAAAGTGGGTGGCTTATAAACAACACACATTTACTTCTCACAGTCTAGAGGCTGGGAAGTCCAACATCAAGATTCTGGCAGATTTGGTGCCTGGTGAGGACCTGCTTTCATTTTCACAGATGGCACCTTCTAGCTGAGTCCTTACATGGTGGCCAGGTTGAACAAGGTCCCTTGGGCCTCTTTTATAAGGGCGCTGATCCCATTCATGAGGACTCTGCCTTCATAACCTAATTATCTCCCAAAGGGCCCCATCTCCTAATAGCGTCACCTAGGGGTTAGCATTTCAACACAGACATTCAGACCACAGCAAGGTGTAATAAAACACCAGAAGGATAGGCTCTTTTGATGCACACACTGTGTGGAAGCAGGGCCCCAAACCAGCATATATTCCTGGTGCACCACGTGTGACCAGGAAGCTAAGAGCTGAGGGGCTGTAAGGAACCTCTGCTGGAACAACACAGAGGCCTGATACTCAGATTATGTTGGAGATAAGATAAATTTTATGTTGGGAGAGAGAGGAGCTGTGGCAGTAATGAGAGATGGAAATTCCCAATAGTGTGATTGGCTGGAGCCCCAAGTCCAGATTAATTGATTTAAAGGAAATAAAGTAGTATTTCCTAGGTGTACAAATTCAAGATTTATACCCATAGCACTGAGTTTGACCTAGAGTATTTGGAGCTCTCGGAGTAGCTGGGTGGGATGCAGGACCCAAATCAGAAGGATGGGAAAGCCCTAGTATGATTCCCCTGACACAAGGTTGTTGTCCCCTTGGAAGATAGGTGGTACTCTCTAGCAACAGGGAATGTGTTTGGTTTTGGTTTGTTTTTTGGTGGAATTTTGCTGTTGTGGGTCCAAAGCCATATGCCTGAGGAAAGGTTTCCAGGTCAGAGATTTTAATGTGAGTTCAGGCCCACCACCACCCAAATTAGCCTAAATCAGCAAGCGTGGAAAGTCAGGAAAAGAAGGGAGTTGCTTCCTTAGTTCCATAGTCTCACTTTGGGGTCATGGCTTTGGGGAAGGGAGCTTGAGTTTAAAACAGTTATTCCCAGGAAGGCACAAATTTGGCACCTGTTGGCTGTCAGGACTGTTGTGGCAGGAGAAATGGTGGAGAGGCTAAGCATAGATACTCTGTTTAATTACCCTTATTCTGCTGGCATGGTTTGGGGATGATCTGGGGATTAAATTTGTGCTGATTTCTTTACTGTCATTATCATGACAAATGGATTGTTTTGTCATTTAGAAAAAAGTAGAATTTGTGAGGAATAAGCAAACAGAGTTTTTAGTTAGCAAAGAGATAGGAAACTCTAAACTCTTTATCCAGGATCTTAATAAGCTCAAAAACAAAAAACAAACAAAGTTTTTATGGTATCAAGTTAAAAACTCTTTAATATCTCAAAATATCTTATCAGATTGAATTATATCCAATATCAATTTGGTGGCTATATTCAACACATATTAAGAACCTACTGTGTACCAGGCATAGTTTTAAGTGCTAGTGATATATTGGTAAGCAAAGACCTTGCTCTCATGGAGCTGTGGTCTGGTGGGAGAGACAGACAACAAAAACAAACACGTATATAAATCTGTGAGAAGTGTTATAAAGAAAGTTGAGTAGGGTTATGAGAATAAAGCTACAGAATGGGGGATATCTCACACAGGATGGTTAGCAATGGCTCTGTGGCTCCAGGCCCTGCCTACTCTCTCTCTCACTTTTCCTCAGTTTCTCCGGATGTCTCAAGCTCATTTATGCCTCAAGATCTTTGCAAATGTTTCTTGTCTGGATCCCCTTCCTCTTCCTGTCAACTTTTTCCCTAGTTACCTCTTACAATCCTTCAGAACTCAGATGCAAATCACTTTCTCAAGGCCTCAAGGAAGCCTTCTGCGGCCCTCCGGAACAGATCAAGTTCAGGTTCCTGCTTATTCACCCCACTGAGCTCCTTCATTGTACTGATCACATATATGAGTATTGTTTAAGCCTTTGTCCCCTCCAGACTATAAGCTCCATGAAAGCAAACACTGTGTCTCATTAACTTATTGTTGAGTCCTTAAAACTTTGTAGTTTGCAGAGTAGGTAACCAGAAAATAATTGTCAAGTATCTGAATAATTTTCAATATCCCAGAATATTCAATTAAGTATGGAAGGCCCCTTTCAAAACTTGCTTAGAAAATACCATGCTTAATCTTATAGGCCACCTAAGTAATTTTGGTAATTTTTAATGTAGCAAAATTACTCAAGTTGGCTTTATTTGGTTATGAATATCAGTACTAACTTATGATGTCACTATTCATTTCAACCACATTCAGTATCCTAAGAAACGTGCTGATTGAACTATAATTTAAAATGAATAATCTTTTATTTGTAAAAGATTGAGTCATAAATAGGCAGAATCAACCCATGCTTTTATTTTCATTGCATATAAAAATTTCATATGAAGGTATTGATGTACAGTACTATCCCGGTGGGCTGTAAGAGAGGCTAAGAAACCACTAAAAGAATAATCATTTGTAATTCTCACACACAATTTACCACTCTGAAAATATATCCAAAGAAATAAAAACAACTCAAATCAGTTAAGGATGTTTTTGTAATTATAGTGTCCCCTTTGTACTGTTTAAAACAAAAGTAATCAAATTCCTTTGGGCCAGGGCTGCTAAAATCTACAGTTTGTGTCAAAAAATAAAATAAAATAAAATAGGAGGCTCATTTTTCCTAGAAAAAGAATCTTTCCTTTCACTGAAAAGCCACGTGATTCAAGGGCTGGGCAAGTAGTCGGAGGATGTTTCCATATAATCCATTATAAATGTTTCCTGCTTTAGGGGCTGGCCATTGTACAAGGTGAAATTTTAAAATTCTAAAGCAATGAAAGTTTTGCAGAAACAAATCTTAGAAGATGGTGAATGCTTTCTGCTATGTAAACTGACATCAACACAACTTTGTGTTTAAACAGATGGGTTTACGTATATGTAAGGACATTTGGTTTATCTTAGTGGAAGAAAAATTTTAGGATTAAAAAACGGTATTTTCTCTTTAATATATTCTCTTAACATGTCAGGAAGCTGATGAATAGATAACCAACACGAGTAAACTCTGGCTCCAATTTCAAATCAAGTCCATTTTCCTATGAGCTCTAGAAGCCAAAAAGACTTAAAAAAAAAAAAAAAAGAAAAAGATTGTTTATAATCACTGGGAAAGAATATATTTCCCCAGTTGTGTTTCCGAGTTTAAAAAAAAACAAAAAGGAAATAATCAAATGCAAGTAGCTGAAGTAGCTCCTGATCAACAGATGGCAAACGACCATCACACATGCAGTGCTGCTCCCTGGCAAGAAGTACTTAAGAGCTTCTGTCTCAAAAGGGTCTCAGAATCTTTCAGAGGTTGTCTGTGGTTTTGTAAAATCTACCTATTGGCAGAATTCTAATCAATTAAAAGCCTGGATGTAAAATGCCCAGCCCTAGCTCCACCGTTACCTTTCAAATGCAGCAAAACAGAAGAAAATATTGGTTAAAGTTAAGGCACAGCCCTGGGACCAAAGACCTGCAGCTATGTTTTTTTTAAATTTATATATCTTTAAGTATTTTATAGTTTTCTTGAATCTTCCATAAACAAGCTCTAAGGTGACAAGACTATATTACAGGAGAAAAGAAAAATGTACAGAGTATGTATACACACCATTCATTCTCTCACCAAGAGTTTCCAAATATATCAACACCATCCCATCATGGGATGATGTTTTAATAAGAACAGATAATTTACAATTAACATTACAGTATGTACATTGCAATAAATACATGGTTGTAAACAGACAAACAAGACTGTATTACAGGTAAGGTCATTTGGTGAGAAAAAAATGCATGGCACAAAAAATAAATAATGCATTCAAAAATTATCATAAAGCTTTCTGCAAAATCCATTTCATTCAAGTTTTTTCTTTCCTTGTCTGTAATTTGTTCTATCTACATTATTGTGAATTTTAACTGATATAAAACAAAATTAAAACAGCATTATTGTGTTCAGTAACTTGCAAGCTGAAATGCACTGGTTTTACACAAACTTGGACATTTTTTCCCCATACAGTACCCAGATATTGCATTTTCTTATGGCATTTTAGGAAATGTAAAGCCACTTGTAAAAGGATATTCTTTTATTATTTTTTAAAGCAGTATATATTTCTGAAGCACACTTTGGCGAGAGAGAAGGGCAAGGATAAGCAGATTGTACAGTGCATTAGTCCCTGTCTCTTGGATATTGAGCCTTTTCTGCAATTTGATTGTCCATTAGTGGGTATCTTTACAACATGGTACCATTAAAAACCAACAAACTGGAAAAAAAAAAAAAAAAAGAGCCTCTCTTATTAGTGCAGTTATAAACCCTTTACCCTTTCGGGTCTGGATTTGTTAATGACATATTGCTGCTTTTTATTTTATTCATTATTAAGATTCTAGGCACTCTGTGGGGGAAATACTAAGTGTAGGGAGGAGAGGAATGAGAATGTTTTGGAAAGAGGAATAAACTCTAGACTCTTTACCTTTCTTTCTAGACTTCACTTAGGGACAAATAAAAGAAACAAGTTCCCAAATATTCTTGTGAAACTACTTGGTCAAACATATGTCTTTATTTTTTTCTTATTTGAAAGATTACCATCTGATCTTTACAGAGTAAAGACAGTAGAAACCTTGCAATTAACTACTTGATTCCTATTCTGCTTTATGTAAAAGATCAGAGTTATAAAGACATAATTTTTATTTCAAAGGATCTAAGCATCAGCTAGATCTCAGGGGACTGAAATGGGGACTCTCTTCAGCTTGAGTCATTTGCCTGGCTGATGACTTACTTTCCAGTCCCCAGAAGGCTCCTTGAGAAGTTCCAAATATAAATGCTTTTCAGAGTTGTAATTCTTCTTAGTTTGATTTTCCACTTGTCAGATACCCACTTTAGCTTCTATCTCAATTCTTGAATATCAACGTGAAAAATGATTATTTGGGCTTTAAAGTCTTCATAGAGAAGGTAAAGACTTTATTAAGGCTGACATGGAAATAAAGTCAGAATTAAATGCCCCATGATGCCAACTGCTATAATCAGGTAAACACTAGGAATTAATCTCTAAAACTGTAATACAGTTCCTGGTGCTGAAATCAGCCAAGAGTGATCTCTAATTTTTTATTTAACCAGAATTTTTACCAATATAATATTTTAGGATGCATCACAGTACTAACCCTCTGGTGCCAGTGGCATCATCTTCTTTCCCTCCATGTGTTTAAAGAAGTAGTTCCCCTCTGCAAGATATGCTTATGGATCGAGGATAAGTGATAAAGCACTTCCTACATGTTATGTGGCTGTCCATTAAGGAAGAGTAGTTGCTACGCTTAAAACCATTTCTCAGGGATGTTCCTGATATAGTTCTTGATCCCATGGTGAAATCATTAAATCCAAATCCCATGGTGAAATCCAAATCCCATGGTGAAATCATTAAAACCAAAGAGGATTAGTTGTATTGGTGTTTGTTAATATATTGTTAATATTCTTAAAAACTGCCTAGTTAGCTGTTTAACTTTTCTCTGTAAGCCAAGAGTAAAAGCTAGTCATGATATACAACCTCGTGGTTGAAATGAATGTTAACCCTAACTTGACTACCTGTTTCTTTTCACCGGTGACAATGGTAGTGATATATTTGACAAGACCTCATCTAGCAAACATGGATAAGGTTCAAACACACACTAAATTATAAAGCAGCACGAGGGGAAAAACCTTTTTCTTACTATAACTGGCTGTAAAAACAATAAAAATGGGCATGAAATGTGTGGATTATTAGAAAGACATGCACTTGTGAAATGAACGTCTATTGACACAGCAAAACGTTATTAGGAGATACTAAGTAGGAAAACATCTAACAAAGACTGACCATTTTAGCTACTGGGTATTTATATATCTCCCACTTGCTTCAGACAACACCAACTGATGACTGAGTTTGCATGAAGCTTAAGACACATTTGATATAACACACATAAAAGTATTATAGAACAAATAGTCACTTTGCACATGAAGAAAAACACTGGTGAAGAGCAACTCTGCTTATCTGGAAAGAGTGAAACAATGCAAAGTAAATAATAAAGACTTACAAAAAGGGTTTCCTGCAACATAAAGTTGTTTTTCTGTTTTAAAATATGGAAGTCATTGGTATATAAAACAATGAATCACTACAAATCAGTTAATTGCTATGAACTATAAGGTGCAAGTAAAATTCGTAAATTAGATTTTTATCCAGTGTAGCACAGATTTGTACTGAAAACTTGCAAGTTACTCCTTAGAAAAAAATAACCAGTGGCAGATGAAGTTCTGAACATAGTTTTTTTAAATATAATACCTCGATACGTTTAATAATAAAAGTAAGCTCTACAAAAAATCTGTTTTACATATCATACAAAATGTAGAGGTCAGTGCAGCTCACTGAACCACACTATTCAGTCATGTATCAGGAAGACTTGAAATTAGAAAATTATGCAATTTCTGTGGCTCATCCTCCTCCTACTGGTAACAGATTCGTGCTATGTCCTGTTCTTGACATATTTGTTGCTTCATCCATTAAGTTCACTCTGTGCAATGCCTTTCCTCTGAAAATATTGCAAACAAATAAAAAGGAATAGAAACCCCAAGTCCAATCAACTTTTGGGCCGCCTGATGAGTCACACTCTCTTGAAAAGAATTTGGAGTAGATTTTATCTGCTTTGTCAGCTCTACCAAGCTGAAATCTTGTTAAAAACGCTGTTCGTGAAGATGTCCACCTTGCTCTGATGACATGGAGGTGAAAAAACTGGTTACGATATTCCTGAGCGCTGGACTGAGTAGTCAAGGTCAGTTTTGTTCAACAAACGTCCTGGCAGATGACAGTGAGGTGTGACCGTGGTTGTGGCATGTGACATGCACTTTGGAAACAATTTTTCTACTTAAAAAAAAAAAAAGGCATGAAAGTTTTTGCACTGTTACGTGTCAGGAGAACGATCATCTATGACACAGGCTTCAGGCTGGCTTTCCTCTTCTTCCCCTACTGCCTCCTCTTCAACCTGTTCATCGAGGGGAATTTCAGTAGACTCTGAGTCTTGAGTACAAAGAGTCTTGGAGTCACTGCAGCTAGTGTCTTCTTCCACTTGACTGCCACTGTCCTTTTCCGTGTCTGACTCACCATCTTCCTCTAAAGTTAGTTCAAACTGGAATTTCTCAGTTTGACCCTGCCGGCCCTCCTCTGGGTCATCAGGTGCAGGAGAGGGGCTCTGAGGGATTGTGCTCTGGTACCATTCACGATTGTCCTCCAAAGTGTCCAAAATATCCTGGGCGTCAGGGTGGACGAGGTCTGCCCATGTCTCCCAGAGGGGATGAACAATATAGTCTATGAAGCCCACCTAGTTAAGAAAAAAATCCAGTATGAGTAGAGGACTTGGGACTAAGAAACAATGGAAAAGCTTAACTAGATCATGGCCCACAAATAAAACACTGAACAGAAGACTACTAAACTTAGTTTGGTAAAATTGTCACTATTTTCAACAACAGACCATATAAAGTATTGTTACTAGCTGGTCAAAATTAGCTTCTAGAACCCTTCGCTAAAGAACATGTTCATAGCATAAAAAATTTTCCAGTTGTTGACATGGTAGGGCTTATTTTACAATCACCAATTTGTAGGTGAATCCAGATAACTGAAATAGTGCCATGTGCTCTATGTATATGAATATATTAAATGAATATGTCCTTAGAATATATATATGACTATATGAATGTAAGTCATAAGAATGAAAGTTTTTGGATCATAAATACTAAGGTAAAATTGAGCTTGTCAAAAAGTAATTTTTAAAAATCCAGTAAAATACTATCATATGTAATACAAAGTAACCAAATGCTAAAGCGGTAGCTCTGTTCTCTCTGAAAGCTGTACACTTCATGCATTACCTGTGATTTTTCCACGGAAGCATTGTGCTTGTCACACATGGGGCTTATCTCCATGCCACGTTCCCTCTCTCGGTCTCCTTGGCGGAAGAACTCCTCCATTATCCGGTCAGTCCACTGGCGGTACAGCTGGAGAGGCTTTGTTGGGTTGCTCAGATCTGCACAATGCACCATATTCTGAAGAACCTAAAATAGATGGATGCATTCTCTATTCACTCCTGTTCCTTTTTTTTTTTTTTTAAAAAAAAAAAAACAAAACTAGAAATTCACATGGATGACTGCGACACTTAAAAATACACGTAGTGTAAGATTTATTCCAAACAGCTCAACCATGATGTGTCTGTGTATGGTTCACACTTGTATTAATAGTTCCAAATTATGCCACTTCTACTGCATCTAAATAGCTTAAGAGAAACTGTTTATGTGCATGGCTGACTAGATTCAGAGCTGCTTAAGTGGCTGGTTCTGTGGGGGTGTTTGTTAGTTTTTTTAATTAACGTAGATGCAAACAGAAAGACCAGTAGAATTTTACCTGGTTAATTCTCAGGAATAAAAATTTGGATAAAAATCCTGCCTATAATTGCTGAAGGTATAAGGTGGGAGAAAGAAGAAATACATCTTATCAAAGCTGAACACACAGACATGTGCACATGTGCACAGACACACACAGAGCAAACTCAAATAAGGCTTTACCTGAATCCTATCGGAATAATTATCAAGAAGAAGAACTCCAGAGCTTGTCACTTTCTTAGTTTCAACCATAGTCTTCAAATCAGCCAGTAGATTCATGTGTTTTGACATATCTGTTGCAAGTACCTTAAAATATAAAGAGTATATTATTAAGTTCAGAGAAAACAGAATGCAGAATATGAGAATGAAAAAGGAATAAAACAACACTATGCCTTTTAATCACAGTGGAAAATCCTTACTACTCCTTGGGGGCAGAGTCTTTTCCCCTTTGGTATCAAGTTTTCCCAAAGCCCAGATAGTGTGTAACATACAGAAATGCTAGGTACTGACAACCACTTTCATGGTGAAAAATGGGATGACATCTCCATGGATAAGACATCATCACACGTTTTCAAGTTTTTTCCATTCCTTGGACCAGAAAGTAGTTACTTAGACTATGATGAACTGATTCAAGGTTGCTTACAGACTGCTTCAGAAACAAAATATTCTGGTTAATTTTCTTTTAAAAGACAGATCATGCTTGCCTTTGTATGTACAAAATTTAACAGAGTAAGTTTTTGAAAGCTAGAGATTTTCCTGTGTCTCATAATCACTGAATAAGATGCACAGAAAAAAGAGTAAAGTCATGGATGTTCTAAATGGCACTGTCTACTGATGAGAAAAGGTGGGAAAAAAATCCATTTGAGCTGTGGCCCACACAATCTGCTTTTGTTAGTCATTTTTCTCTGCCTGCCACCAGACTGGAGGGGCCCAGAAAATAAACGATGAGGGTGAGCTGACATTATTCTCAAGACCAAACTGCTAGAAGTGAAAAACCTATTACAGAACATCACAGCCAGCATCATGGGCAGCTTCTATAACATAAAGGGCCATAATATGTTTTGAAATGCGGTTCCTTTTACCTAATACTCATCTTGTTCTTATGTCTAAATTATAAACAACTTGCATCACAGCTCTCTTTTTTGGCTTTTATCAGCTACTTACGATGTCAATGACCATTTTCCTTAAAGATTGTCTTTGTTTTTTGGTCAAATTCTGGAAAATGTCACAGTTTTCTTCCTGAAGCAATTTAAAGCCCACAGCCAAATGATGGTTCTCTAAGACTGAGGAATCATTGTACATCAAGGCAAGTTCAGAGTCTGTAAAAAAGACAAAAGGCCAAAGATCAGCAAAACTGTTTGTGAGAAGTTTATCTGATTCTTAAAATTCTGGATTTAGGATGTAATTTCCCCTAAACTTCTCTGCTGCCCTTATCATTACATGACAATATCCAGGAGAGAATAAATCAGATAACATAAGAGCAGGAACAACACTGGAATGAATCTTGGGGAGTGAATTCTAATGCTACTAACATGTGGCAGGTCATTTTACTCTGTAGGTCTCAGCTTTCTCTAAAGTGAAAGAATTGGATCTTTAACTTCTCCTCTAGAGTTGCCATGAGCTCAGCAGAATATGACATTATTCTTAGTATCTATAACACATCCAGAGCATAAGGTTTTGTATTCCTGATAACTGTGAATTACCTACCCTGCACTATATAAAGTGAGGATCATGTGTTACAGGATTGTTTGTACTCAGAGAGGGTACAAGAACAATAAGGAATCATATGAACAAGTTTAGATTTGCTCATTTGCTCATGTATAGCTCTGAAAGTCCAAGCTTTATTCATTGTTTTCCATTTTCTTTTCCAAGTATCGTGGCAGTCATTGTATACTGTACAGGGATATTGCTCTTCCTGCCTGCTTGCTCACAGCTTCACACAGTGATGTTGTGTTTGGCTGTCTGTATACCCTCTGGTGAAGATTCTGCCACTCTCTCCCTACTGCCTTAGACCTGTGAATTTTAGGCAGGGAGAGATTCTGCCTCTCTCCTACTTCTTGTAAATAGCAGACCCAGATCTACAAGATAATCATTAAAAAACTTCTGATGCTTTATTCTCTTTCCACTTAATCACTGTAAAGACTAAAAGCAAATCCGAGGCAGGAGGATTGCTTAAGCCCAGGAGTTCAAGACCAGCCTGGTCAACATAGGAAGACCTCATCTTGACAAATAATAAAAAATTATCTGGGGATGGTAGTGCGTGCCTGTAGTCCCAGCTACTTGGGATGCTGAGGTAGGAGGATTGCTTGAGCCCAGGAGTTCAAGGCTGCAGTGAGCCGTTATATTATGCCACTGCATTCCAAGCTAGGCAACAGAGCAAGACTCTGTTTCAAAGAAAAGAAAAGAAAAAGGCTAAAAGCACATGTATTTGATCTTTTTTCTAACGAATGCATAGAAAATATATTTGGAAATATAGATCTTTTTTTAAGAAAGAAATACCCAATACTATTCAATGGTTATTTTAATGGAGCTAGGAAGAAGAAGGAGGCTTAAGACATTTTCAACTGAGAAATTCTATTACTTTATCGAAACTATAGAAATATAAATTTGCACCCTTAAATTTCTGCTCCCAAACTACAGGAACAGAGCTGTTTAGACTAGTAGGGAGTAGGTTTGTACAATATTTTTTTGTTATTTTTTGTTTTCTTTAGATAAAACAATAGTGTTTATTTTTTAAAAGGCAGTTTCTGGTGAACTTTTACAGTGTCTATAAATGCCTTTATGAACCTTTATCTACAGATAGGTAAGCACATAGAAATGAAAATTTTAAAACTATATAGGTTCTTAGCACATATTATTGTATTTCTACAGTGGAATCAAATAAACATATATTGAAAGGAAGGCATAATTATTAGATACCGGATAATTATTAGAGTTCGTTTAAGGGAGGAAATATGCATGTAGACAAGGGGTGTTAACAGAATTGACTTAGCCTTACAAAAACCCTAATTGGCTTATATGAAGCTGAAGGTGAAGCAAATTAAGGCTGTTGACCCTGCAGAAGAACAAGATGATGAGCTGTTCCTTCAAGGAAAAGGGTGATCTGTTGTATGGAAGTCGCAACAAAGAGTCTGAGTTCTACTGGATATAAGTAGGTCCTTTCATGTAGGGCAGATGTCCAAGAATACTGTCAAGGCCTGTCTTGGAGAGTGGTTATCTCCTGACACTTGAAGAGTCCAGATTGGCTAGAAAAGCCAGGAAAGGATGCCTTAGTGGACTGGCAGGCCTCCATAGCCTCTTCCATCTCAGATGCTGTTACAGGAAGTGGTGGTTACGGTTGATTTTTAAATGAACAAATGTTAGCGTTTAAGAAACTGAATCTCAAGGAAGTTATTTAACTTTCTACTCTTCTTTAGGACTGAAGGCATATGGTCACATTTAAATTGGGAGGTAGGACTCTGCAGCTCCTCAGCAGATTTTCACCAAAGACACTAGTCCATTACTTGTAAGTAGAGTCCTTGAAGGTTCAGGAATGATCAGAAAGTTGCTGTCATCCTTTGGTACAATGCACAGCACAGAGGGGCAAAGAGGTTAGCTTATATAACATTTTTGTTGAAACCCTTTCATCTTCAAGCCCAATGTAAGTTACCTCTTCCATCAAGTCTTTCTTAATTACCAGATGAAACTGCCCACTTTCTCCTGTAAACTCCTATACTACTTTGTACCACCCATTTAGCATGTATCACATTCTACCTTTTTTGTCTTTATCTCTACAAATCTTTCAATCATTCCTCCCCAAACCCTCCCAACCTACTTAGAGACTTAAGCCCCTACAAAATATTAAAGGTTATTAATTTAATGTTTGGTTATCTGGCTTCCCCTAGGCACTTCAATTATTTCAAACTTACAAAGTACAAACAGGAATACAGTAAGGCACAACATTTAGAGGATTTAGGTGCCATTGTGTTAAACGGTTTATGTGAATCATCTCATTTAATCCTCGTAAGTCTTTTAGGAAGATACTGTGGTTATCGACATTTTATGGCTATGTTCCATTCACGGATGGCATGGAGCCATAGAGGTGGGAAGTAAGTCTTTGTGTCCTTGGGATACGCTGGGGGATAGAAAATGTCCCTTGGGGACATCTTTTATATACATAAATATTTACATAGACGTACTCATATAATCCTGTACAAATGAAGAAAATGAACCTCAGAGAAGGTAGATAACTTTGCCAACATCACCTAGCCAGTAAGCACTGGGGCCAGCACTTAAAACCAGGCAGTTTCTAGAGCCCTCACCTGATACTGACTATGATTACAAGTACCTTATAAATAGAGGTGAAAACTTGAGCAGTGAACACTAAACATTGAACCAGGAAATCAATACAGTCCACTCAGTGCCTGGCGTACACTTATAAAGACAACTTTATAAGTATTTGTTATTTTTTATTGAGAGGCCATGCATAATACCTTTACAGACTCAAAGCCATCATTTTATTATATATAGATCAATTGTGCTCATTTGTTACAACTACCCTGGATCATCAAGAACAAATTAAATTATGCCCAACATATGCTACTACTGAAGGCAGGAAGACCACTTTTGTGTCCCTCTCTTCTGAGTGCTAATGAAATGGGGGGAAGGGTGGGCAGATACTGCCACATAACTGAGAACATGTACTTCATCTGTGCTAATCTTTTCTCTCTCTGTATTAATCATGGTTCTCCAGAGAAACAGAACTAATAGACATATGTATGAGTGTGTGTGTGTGAGAGAGAGAGACATTTATTTATTATAGGAATTAGCTCAGGCAATTACGGAGTCCAAGAAGTCCCATGTCTGCAAAGGTGAACCAGGAGAACCAGGAAAGCAAGTCCAAAGGCCAGAGAATCAACCAGCAACCCTGATGTCAGAGGCAGGAGAATATGTATGTCCAGGCTCAGAGAAAGCAAATTGCCCTTCCCCCAATGTTTTGTTCTTCTCTTTGAGGTCCTCAATGGATTGACTGATCCCTGCCAACAATGGTAAGGGCAATCTTCTTTAATCAGTCTACCAATTCAAATGCTAGTCTAATCTCTTCCAGGAACACTCTCAGAGATGCACCCCAAAATAGCATTTTACCAGCTATCTGGGCATCCCTTAGCCCAGTCAAGCTGACACATAAAATTAACCATTACAAATTCTGCCCCTTGTCACCCTGGTACCCATAAGCATCTCCTTTAACCATATTTAATCTCCATAAGGCCATAATTCTACCAAACATGCTGTAACTATCCTGCATACAACCAAAAACACACTAACACATTCTCCAGAAGTGAAAGTAAAGTTTTTGAGTAATGTTTACTCTCATCCTGATATCCTATAACTTAAATACTATGATATAAAATAAATACTTAAATACTAATATAAAGTTAATACCTCTTATGTTATATAAGGGTTAATACCTCTTATGTTATATAAGGGAATAAGAAAATGAAGATATATGCTTAATATATGTATATATACATATAAATGCATTCATAAGAAAATACTCATGACAATTATAGTCCTTATTTCTATAACTGGTCATATGGTCATAGCTGGTATTTATAATTACCTTCTTTTACTACTCATTCTGTATTCCCTTTGCCCTCAGCAAGCACCTCAGTTGGTCATGATTCTTTACCTGGTGGGGTGACTGAAACCTTCATTCGTGAAGGGTCTGGGTTATTAGTAGTCCTGCCTGGATTGGGTTATTTTGTGCTGACCTTAAATACAGGGCATGGTTAATACTAAGGGATGCCCTAAGGAATCTCCTTATTCCACATATACTCTTCCTTACCTTCATTGTGGAGTAGTAACCCAATTTCCCCTTGGTAGTCAGGGTCAGTCACCCCAGTCAACACTGTAACGCCCTTCTTGGATGATTGAATCAGATGCATAAGGAGCTCAAAGTGGCTAGGTCTTAACTTCCAGTTCAACGGAATCACTGTTGTGTCTCCTGATAGAAGCATTCCTGCTTCTGAAACTAAGACCTCTAAGCTAGCAGCACATAAATTTGCAGGAACAGGAAGCAAACTTTGCTAGTGGGTCACTGGGGGTAATTATGAGTGGTAACACTCCCATTTCCATCCACTGATTCCTGGACCCATGAATTCTGGTTATGGGAGAAATAGCACCACGTATTGGATGCTGATTCAGAGCATATATGGCCTTTATGACCTTCTGGAGAACCTTGCCCCAGCCCTGCAAAGTTTTGCCTCCTAGCTGAGTAACTGAGTCTTCAAAAGGCCATTCTACCAATTTATCAAGCCAGCTGATTCAGGATGTTTGTTAGGGAATATGGTAAGACTAGGGACTTCCATGGGCATAAGCCCAATGCAGCTCTTCTTTGCCAGTAAGGTGAGTTCCTGGTTAGAGGCGATGCTGTACGGAATACCATAGTTTTGGCAGAAAAACTGTGCAGGGAAGGCACATCTGTTTCCGGAGAAAGTGCCTTTTCCACTAAGGACAAAATGATGCTACCCTTTCCACCATGGAAGTGGTCCACTGTAATCAACCAGCCATCAGGTAGCTGGCTGATCCCCCCAAAATGGTGTTATATGGGGGTTCAGTGTTGGTTTATGCTGCTGGTGGATTGCGCACTTGGCAATAGTCATAGCCAGGTCAGCCTTGGGTGAGTGGAAGTCCATGTTTCTAAGCACATCCTGCCACCTCCATCCCTGCCACCATGGCCACTTTGTTCTTAGCATGTTGGGTGATGACAGGGGTGGCTAGGGAACGAAGTTGACTAGTATCTACAGAATGGGTCATCCTATTCACTTGGTTATTAAAATCCTCCTCTGCCAAGGTCACACTTTGGTAAGCATTCCTTTTTTGTCCATTCAGAGAGATCATTCACATATCTCTTCCCCAAATTTCTTTCTCACCAGTTTTCCAATCATATTCCTTCTAAGTCCCTGACTATCCAGACAAATCATTGGCTACGGCCCATGAACTGGTATATAATTGCACATATGGCCATTCCCTTTTCCAAGCAAAGTGAACAACCAGTCACCCTGCCTAAAGTTCCTCCCACTGGAAAGACTCCCCTTCACCATCATCCTTCAGGGATGTCCCAGAGAGGGGCAGTAGTGCCGCAGCTGTATACTTCCGGTGCTACCTGCATATCACGCAGAACCATCCGTAAACCAGGCCCTCTTGTCAACTACTTGCAGGGAACTTTCCATGTGACCACATGTGTAGGCTGGGAGAAAGAAGGCAGTGTAATTAGGAGTGGCATTAGGGCCACTTCTTTATGTATCTTGTGCCTTTAGTGTCTGCTCGGACCTGACAGATCGTGTATTACGCTACTTTTATTTGACGATGAAATGTCGTACATGCCCAACATATGGCTTGGCACGTTAGATAACACCCTATTAATGATGGGCAGACAGCTCAAACCACATGGAAACTTGGTGGCCCAAAGTCAGTCAGTATCTCCTAAGGCCCAGCAGCAGGCCTATACCTTTCTTTCAAAAGGAGAATAGTTATCTTTCTTTGGATGATGGCAGGGTCTTGCTCCAGAGTTTGTGCTGTGATTCACACAGAGGGCTCTGTCAAAGGCTCCAAACAACATTCCTATCTGCCACTGACATTTCAAGCACCATTAAATCTGCTGGATCATGCGGCCCATGTGCAGAGCAGCTTGCACAGCAGGCTGGACCTGTTGTAGAGCCCCACTCAAAACTAGCAGTTTTTCTGACACTCTCTTGTTCTGTGCCCCATCTAGACTAGCAGCTTTTCAGATCACTTAGTAAATGGGCCAGAGTAACACACACAAAGAAGGAATACATTGCCTCCCAAATCCAGCTAAGTCCAGTAGGTATTGTGCCTTTTTGTGTCTTATGATGGAGTCCACATGGCAGATCAGAGCCAACATTAAGACCTGGAGCTGAAACAGTTAAGACTGCGGCAGACACTATAGATATGTATCCTGTAAGTAAGACTTACACTCACTGTTCTTACAGCTTTACTAGGCTTAGCCTTGAGTTATAAAATGACAGCACGCTACACCATGTCTCTAAGTTACAACTGAAATAAACATAAATCTTCAAAAGGACTTCAGAAACAAACATTTCTCCATGAAATGACAGAGGGAAGTGGTGGTTTTAACTTAATATTTAGTTGTCAAGGAAACCGCCTCATTCATCACTCCACTCTCTATGCCCTCACCCTGCACTATTTTCCTCCATAGCACTTAGTACCATCACATGCCACAAATTCACTTATTATGCTCCACCTTTTCTAGCAGAATGCCAGCTCTTATGAGCCAGGGATTTGTCTTGTCCACCCATGTGTTCTGAGTGCCTGAAACAATATTTATTATAATATTTCGTAGGCTTGCAGTACATTTTTGTTGAATAAAATAATCTCTGTAGCTATATCTATATAATCACATTTGATAAACATGAATTTATCCTTATTTTGAAGGTGTGGTTTTATACAGAAAAATAAAATTCTACATACAATCTAGTGTAGCTATGAAAATTTTAATTTCAAAATAAGAGTAGAGAAATAAAGTGTATACTGACAGCTAGATACGTCTTAATATAATGAAATGCCTCTGCTCTTGGAAACCAAAAACCACATGCTTTGAATGCATCACTAATGTGAATAAATCTTTCTGCCCCAAACTTAGGCATCTTTGCTATTAACAAAAATAATTCATTGGCCAAGTAAAATTTAATGCTATATTGTGTACTTTTGACACTATTTTCTCCAGAAAATAAAGCTAAAAGTTAAATATACCCTCCAGCATTTTATATTCAAAAGTTCATGATGCTATTTACATTTTATGGATTTATCTATTTATTTATTTATTTTTTTGAGATGGAGTTTCTGCTCTTGTCCAGGCTGGAGTGCGATGGTATGATCTCGGCTCACTGCAACCTCCACCTCCCAGGTTCAAGCAATTCTCCTGCCTCAGCCACCTGAGTGGCTGGGAATACAGGCATGCACCACTACACCTGGCTAATTTTTTTGTATTTTTTTTTTGTAAAGACAGGGTTTCACCTTGTTGGCCAGGCTGGTCTCCGAACTCCTGACGTCAGTGATTCACCCATCTTGGCCTCCCAAAGTGCTGGGATTATAGGAGTGAGCCACTGCACCCGTTCTATGGATTTATTTATATACATCATCCTTAAAAAATATTTACGCAGCTTCCTGCCTGAAATTTCAATTTCTCTAAATCCTGTTCACAGTCCCCACACTCAAATCATTTATTATAGCTTAACCAACTCTACCAGGTAGAATTGTTCTCTCTGCTTGCAGAACCTCCAGCATGCTTTCAACGAGTGTAAATTACAATTAGTATAAAATCATTTGGCACCTAAAGCTAAAACAACTGAAATAATTAAGAAAAACGAAGAGCACATGTAAGAAGCAGGAGGATTAACTGCCCTGGGAACCAGCCAAGGGAATCCCCAGCGCCCCCCATGTGCCTTAAGCTCTCAGTGCTTCCGTAGCTTCCTTAAAGTAAGACAAGTAACCAACTATGGGTTTATAAATTTGATAATCAGAGGTCTTTAGAATTCTTTATTATAAGAAATATGGCTTCAGCTGCAGGCTTTGGACAGGATGGCAGCTCCAGCTCTGAGGCAAGAGCTGAGAATGTGCTGGCTTGACACATGGATGCTCAAGCCATCCATAAAATATAAAGTCAAATTTTAAAAAAGGTTTACTGCAAACTAAAAATAAGCACAAATTTTGATAAAATATTTCACGAAGCTACATATCACAAGTTTACAAGTTATTAGAAGGACTCCTTTAACTGCATGCTGGGAAGATAATTCTCTTACATGATCCCTAGCCAAACCAAGCTAACTAAGGCAGCAATTTTGATAATGCCCCGGGGCCCTGAACAACCCTGGGATACTTTCCTGTACAAAGTGACAATGCTGATTCATTCCCTCAGGAATAACACAGCCTCATCACACCTCACCCTCAAAAAAACCTTAGCAATCCAAAGCTACTCTGGCAACTGTGAACTTCCCTGTGTCGCTTTGGTCACACAGAAAGGAGATCATTGCAATATTACTAAATCACAAAGAATTTGCAGCAGCAGGATTAGTTATCCTTCCATCCCAGGCAGGTCACCAGCAAAATGACTTTAAACAAACAGACATCCTAAGGAGATAAAATTATCTTCTTCAGTTTCCTCCACTATTTCATTGGTTCTCAAACTTTAGAGTATCAGATTCATCTGTAGACTGAGGCCTTGTTAGCTTAAATGGCAGACTGCACAGGGACCCTGATGACCACCAGGGTCCTCCAGGTGCCAGTCAAAGCCCAAGTGCCCTTTAAAGCAGGGGTCCCCGATCCACCCATCGGCTGTGGACCAGTATCGGTCCGTGGCCTGTCAGGAACTGGGCTGCATAGGAGGAGGTGAGCAGCAGGCAAGCCCGCATCAGTATTGCCTGAGCTCCGCCTCCTGTCAGATCAGCAGGGACATTAGATTCTCCTAGGAGCGTGAACCCTACTGTGAACTGCTCATGCAAGGGATCTAGGTTGTGCGTTTCTTATGAGAATCTAACTAATGCCTGATGATCTGAGATGGAACAGTTTCATCCCAAAACCATTCTCTCCCTACTCCCCCAGTTTATGGAAAAATTGTCTTCCACAAAACCTGGTCCCTGGTGCCAAGAACATTGGGGACTGCTGCTTTAAGGGCTCAAAAGAATGAAGAATAGAGCACGTCCTCATTACCCTTAAAAAATATATCAGAGTACTTGGAAGACAGTGACCTTTCTATCAGTTGTTTTAATTTGTTCTCTAAATCTACTCTTAATTCTAAGGGAACATATAATGTGGTATATAATAGAATGCAAAGAAAACATACCAGTCTGAATGTTTGGTGTTTAAGAAATATATATATATATATCTTTAACACAAAAATTTTATGTAAAAATACATTTTATGTATTTACTAAAAATTGATAAAATTCAGAATATCTCAAGACATTCATAAGCACCAAAATAACAAATCAGGCCAGGCTCATGTAAGGTGCCAGCATGTACTGTATTGCATGACCTCCCTGCACTTCTTAGAAAGGACATCATGAACCCTCCCCACTGATACCATGTGAATGCAGGGAGCTGCATCCAATGTGTATTAATATTTATATGTATGCTTTGATGAGTTCTAAAAGTACCTCATTATAGGTGCTCATAGGTAGGTAGAATATGAAATGTTATCCTGTCTAATCTGGATAAATAAGTAAGTTCCTAAACTAAACTTCTAAAAAAATACTTGACTAACCACACATCTCAGGAAATCCCTGACTTTTCCGATCCTCTACGTGGATGAGTCACTAGAGTATATTTTGCTATAGGATAGTCCAGAGGCCATTACAAGATATAAAAATAGGTGAATAATCCTAAAGCTCTGAATAAATCTCTCAAAACAAGGTTACCTTTACATTCCTTCTTTAAATCTGGCTACAGCAAAGTACAGGAAATGAATGGTGAATTCATAAATAATTCTATAGCTAGATTGCTATAGGCACAAGAAGACTATCATCCACAGACTCAAGCAAAAATGAAAGAAAGGTGGATTCTTAAGCATACAACATTTTCAACAACTTTGCATATTTTTTATATATAAAAGTGAATTTATGATTTTATAATCTACCATAATTTATATTCTACCATATGGGAGGGAATTAAGTCATTGTTCACTTAAATCACTTACCAATTAACTTCAAGTACCAAATAGAATTTCTATAAACCTAAATCTCTTTACGAAGGGATAGCTCAAGCATTACCTAAACATTTCCTACAGAGGCTTTCTGTGCGGCAATGTCAGAGATGCTCCATATTAAACAGTCTCTACCATTCCTTATATTTCCAAATTCAGTGATGACTTCTTACAAGGTGAGATGTTAACAGTGAGAAAAAACCAAATGGTTGAAAAAAAAGAAGTTCCTATTACCCTTATTAGAAGATTTTAAAAAGGAAAGAACAGGGGTTGGGCATGGAGGAGGAAGGGAAGCTATGGCCTCTGAAGAGGATTAAGTGATGACCTACATAAAGTGAGGAACACTTAGCATTAATTCTCATAACTTTTTTTTTTATTTAACACTTTAGGGCCAATACAACTTTCTAAATCTTTCTGCACACTTTCATTTTTAATTACCCTTGTCTAGTAACACAGCAATATATTACTTTTAAAGAGAACTGGAACACATTTTTCAAATATCACACGCCTCAAGGGATATAATGATAATTTTCAGTTAAATTACATTAACATGCACTATCACTAAAACACATATATACACATCTCAAAAGAACATTATGGCTCTGGAAGACTCTGAGTTTATAAAGATCCTTAGTCATTCTAAAATGTACAAAGGAAAAATGTGTTCTGCAAAAATAAAGTTTACTTACTTGTATTGATCAGAAATTGATTGGACACACCAGGATGATCTACGTCATGTATTGCACTGGCAAAAATTGCTGCAAGAATCTCCAAATCTGTAAACACAGCCTGGAAAATCAGACAATATAGATAACATTACTATTCTACAATGATATGAATTAAAAGTATAAACAAATGAGAAATCTCTAGAATTTAAATGGAAAACAAAATGAAGCTTCAAAATGTGTTACAATGTGTCAAGGGAGAGTCTTAGATACTTATGAACTTTTAAAGTATAATCTTGGAAGAAAATATTTTATCTAATTTTATTATATCTCATGATCAAATGTTTTCCATTCACTGTATTTTTTAAAATATTAAAACTCTGAAATTCTTTTAAAAGAAAACAATAGTTTATTTTCTAAATATTTAAGATGTCTAAGAATATTCTGAAAATGTACATAAAATTAGTAAGACATAAGCCAATTCTTTTCTTTCATCGAAACCAGGGTTTCTCAACTTCAGCACTATTGACATTTTGGGCCCAATAACTCTTTGCGTGGGAGGCTGTCCTGTGCATTGTAGGATTTTTAGCGGAATTCCTGGCCTCTACCAGCAAGATGCCAGTATCATGTACAACTAAAAATGTGATAGTTGTGACAACCAAAAATGCCTCCAGACATTGCCAAATGTCCCTGGTGGTGGCAGGAGGGAAAGAAAGGGGAAGAGAAACCATCTCCAGTTGAGAATCACTCACCCACATGATGAGTTATTAACATAATTTTATAATGAAAACAAACTGAGTTATAAAATATATTTCTTAAAAATATATTTTAAGAAAATCAAATTACTTTAGTAAACAACTAATGAAATAACTTCTTAGGATTTAGAAAAATTAAAGTATTCTAATATATTCTATGAAAAAATGTCAATATATAGCTTATGTTTTATAAAACATTCTTTGGCCTATAAATAAAGGCCGTCAGACTAGATTTCAAGAAAACAAATTAACAAAAAGTGAATAAACCAGATGTGCTTTATGAAATGTCCAGTGGATCATTTCAAAGAAGCAATATCATAAACAGATCAATCACTAAATCTGTGACCAACTTTCATAAGCAAAATCCATCAAAGACTTGATTGTCTATTAACTATAGCATTTTCCCCCATAAGTCAATAAATTATACTTCCAATGAATCCAATTATCTTCTCCATTGAAAACCCTTCAGATAAAAGTTTAATAGACCTTTATGAGTGGCAAGTTAGTGTTCTTGAAATTTCAGAAACAGATTTACCTCTAAAGCAGGTGTAGATAATAGCACATGAGTAGACTGGACAACATCTGCAGCATGGATATTGTTGTGATAGGCCACATCAGCATGGTAATGGTCTTCGAGAGTCATAAGATATGTAATTAAAGTATCTACTGGAATTTTAAACGTTTTTAATAAATCCCGTTCCTGTAGGAAAAAAAAAATCATCAACATTTTTGTCTTTATGTGAAAAATTTCTCCATAGAGTATGTTTAAAAAAAAAAAAAATCACACACCAGTGTTGCCAGTGGATAACCTGGAAATGGCAAATGCACTCTCACATGTCTAGTGAGGAAAATGGGAACCTCTGAGAAGATCCAGGGACTCTGGGACAAAACCAGAGTTGGGTTGTCCTGCTGGAACCCAAGAATACTACGCCCTAGCTGTATGGTGTCAGGAATGAGCTGCCAACTCTAAAAGTTTCTATGTCCCATTATCATGGAGGCAGCTCCAGTCAAGCACTATTAACTCAACCCCTGCATCACACGAACTAAAAATCAACGTCCTCTCTAGGGCTGAAGTTTCCCATTCCAGTCCCAAGGTATCTACAACAGCCTTAACTTCTCATTTAAATCCCACCCTGAGCCTGGAGCAAAGGGTCAATAAGAGAAATGGATATGAAGAAAGAAGTAGAACACAAGAAAGTGACTGAAAAAACTATATTCTAAGGTTAGCCAGCAGGGGCTTTATTCATTTTTTTTAAGTTAGTACTCCATTCTCTATGCCAGTCAGGTTCAGATGACTAAGATGATGTCTAAATTATTATTTTAATAAATTGCTTCAATTTGGCTATATCACATCTTTTTCTTAAATGCAAAAAAAAAAAAACAAAATTGATGTTTTTTGTGGTTTATCCACACTCCACCTTTCTGTATCTTGTCCCTTGGCAAAGGAGCAAATAAGGATAAAATTATAAAAATAAGCAAAAGATGGGGAATATTAAAAAAGACAAAATGTATGCACAAGCTACAGACTGGACATTAAGTTCCTAAATAAAATAAATGTAATAGAACTCAACCACCTTACCTGAAAAATGGTGTGCATGATAACAGTCAAGGGCCGGTTACCAGACAACTCTGCTATTCTGAAAACATGAAGACCCCATTTGTTCACATCTTCTAGTTCCTGGAGTGAAAAAAAAAAAAGATACTAAAATATTAGAAAGTGGAGTAAAATATGACTCAATGAACACAATCATTTAAAAATTACAGACCTTAGGTGGCCGGGCATGGAGGCTCAAGCCTGTAATCCCAGAAATTTGGGAGGCTGAGGCGGGCAGATCACTTGAGGTCAGGAGTTTGAAACCAGCCTGCCCAACATAGTGAAACCCCATCTCCACTAAAAATAAAAAAAATTAGTCAGGTGTCGTGGTGTGTGCCTGCAATCCCAGCTACTTGAGAGGCTGAGGCAGGAGAATTGCTTGAACCCAGGAGGCAGAGGTTGTAGTGAGCCAAGATCGCGCCACTGCACTCTGCACTCCAACCTGGGTGACAGGGCGAGACTATGTCTCAAACAAAACAAAACAAAACAGACTTCAGTGTAAAGATTGTTAGATTTTTTAAACAATGGTTCATTTTAAATGTTAACAGACACACCATGTAAGCATAGGCAAACTTTAGGCACATTTACTTAAATGTACTGAAAATTGAATAGTATGGCTTAACCTTGTGACTTTGACATTACAACATATTTATGTACTTTAAGTATCAATCACAAAGCGCTTCTTTAATGGATAAAATCTATTCACAAAACGTTAACTGTTTTCCTAAAACCCAGAAGACGTGACAGATTTCTAACTCTTTAAGGCCAAACAATGAAATGAAGATGCAAATAATCGCCCCCCAAGCCCCTAAAACATACCAAACTACCTGTCTAAGGCACTTTAAAGGGAGCTTTATAAAATGCCTTCCCATCTTCAAAAAAAAAAAAAACCCCATTAATAAACTTTTCTATCCATTTAAAAGACTAGAAGTGAATATTCATGAAAGGGCATCATTTAATATTTATGATCCTGATCTTTGAACTCATCATACCTTGGCAAGGACATCTTCTTGTTCAGTTTTAACTCCAAACCTTGGGATACTTGAATTAGTCAGACTAGAGCTGTGCATCAATTTCTTGACTCCACTGATCTGAGACATTGGTCTTTTCTTTTTCTCCTTTTCCTTCTGAGTTGGAGAAGGAATTTCCACTTCATGTTGCTTATCTTGAGAAATTTAGAAGATATTCTATATTAATTATTAATTCTGTTTTATATCATCATATGCATAATTGGAAGGATTATAATTGATCATTATATATTCCAGGAAATGTTTGCAACTAAAAAGTTTCCTTTTAGAGAGTTCAGTATTTACATTTGTATTGGACTTAATTTGATATCTTCAAACACAAAATTAAGCAAATAAGTTCCATTACAAAATAATAATATCAAATGTATTCCATGGTTACTTCTTTGATACAATGTCCTAATAAAAAATGCTGCAGGACTTAGCATGACAGCAGACTCAGAATACACAACAGGTGGTTATTTCCACTGTTCAATTCCATTCCTTTTTGAAATTGACTTAGTGAACTGAAAATTGTTCTTGCCAACTAAGGACTACAGTTTCAATACATACTTTGAAATGGTAGAAACTTTATACACAAATGTCATGAAAACAGCAGTATATAAAACTAACAGCTAACTGAAATGGGTAACACTGTGGGAGCTGAAACAGCAGGTTTTGGATGACTTAGATTAATTCTGCTACTTTTTATTTCTGTATGATAGTGAGATAAGGGTTAAATCCCCAGGTTTTATCGGAGCATAGAGAATCATAAATATTACCTGATAAGTGAATATGTACATAAGCTAATTGTATTCTATAGTAAAAGACCTAAGATATCTTCCTACTTTCATCCACGATTTCAAGGCAGTGATGAGCAACTCTAACTCATCCTTATACATAGAACATGTTCCATAAGTGTTTAATAAATGTTAACTACATATAACAGCAATTTTGTTTTGAAAGTAAGTCCAGGATACATTCAAATTACTGACCTTTATTTACTGCATTTTCTTTCTGTGGATGAGGTACAAGAGTTGTCCCAGGACACCAAACTCAGCTATTATTAGCAAACTTTTATTTAGCATTTGTATTTTATCTGCCCACCAGTTTACTAGGCTTGATGTCCACGAGACGGTAAATTCATCGAGGGCAGGAATCATTTCTAATTTATCATTAAACACCTATAGCCCAACAATGGCTGGCATTTAATAAGAATTTGTTGAATATATGAATAGATCTCTCTATAAAACATATTTTACAGTTTGGTACTATGAAAAAATGGCAATACATAATCTAAATTCAAGAATTCCTAAAGTCCTAAATAAAACTAAGAAAATGTACTTTGTCACCTGCAACTCTAAAACTCAGAGGCGTATAGTGTCAAATTATTAATATGACGAATGAAAACAAATAGAACTTCTAACGCTTGTTTGGTTTCCAAAATGAGTTGGCACCCCAATCCTCCTACAAAAACAAACAAGCAAACAACTGAAGAAAAAAATCGTAATTGCATGTTGTTATTCTCACCTAAGAATGTGTTTGATATAAACTCTGACACTTGATTTCCAGACCGACTCATTTCAGAGAGATGGGTGAGCTCCCGATTAAGCATCCTTTTAAACTGAAAAACAGAAAAGTAAAATGAAATAATAGAAGAGGAAAGTTTAAGCGAAATATATATGCATACTCTGAGATACAGGAAGATATGCCCAAAGAATTTTTACGTTGTCCTGACAATTTAGAACAGTGCCTTCCAGCAGAATTTTCTTCAATGAGGGAAAAACACCATAATCTGTGCTGCCAATTTTAGCAGTCACTAGCCACAGGTGGTTACTAAGCATTTGAAATGTGGCTAGTGCAAATGAGAAATCAAATTTTGAATTTTATTTAATTTTAACTACTTTTAATTTAAATAATCACACGTGGCTCATGGCCACCAGATTGACCAGCACAAATTTAGACTCTCAAGGGAGGAAGGGAAAATCAGGAGAAATAAGCAAAGAAAAGGGAATTAAAAATTAAGATGTATTATTAGTTATTTAGAGAAGAGAGAAACTAATTTATAGCACATAAAAGCGTCGCCATACAATAAAACATGGAATGCTTTCTTCAATTAATTTATCATTAGTAGAAATGAATATATATACTGATCAAGGGCTTAAAATTTAGTCTTTTACTCCAAAGCAAAACTTAATAGACTTGAGTATTCTTCCACAACTATGGAGAAGTAAAATATTTAAATAAATACTGTATAATGTTTCCTTTTAAAAGCTGTTTTTCAAGTAAGAGTATAACATTTATTGTTTCTCAACATCCACAAAATTTACCATTTTCCCAAGTCACTAAATAGGAAACAGGTCAATTTTCAATAATCTACTTCACAATTTTTATTACTGATGCCATAGTGCCTATTTCATTGAAAGAAACACTGGAATTAACCTACCAACACCACATGGCATTACCAGTATCCAAAACTCCCAAAGATTTTACGCTTGTCCCACCCCCATCAGCTGTTTCTTAAGCATTAAGCATTTCAGAGTCCTTTGACTCTGAAAACAGCCTGACAAGGCCTGTTAATAAGCCTTTAATATTTGCCTTTAAATACAGAAACAATGTATTTTTTCTACACATAGAGTAACTGCTATTAGATACTTGACAAAAAAAAAAATCAGACACATTTACTCTAATCATCAGATTAGCCTTTAAAATTTGAAATTTCACCATAAATTCTCATTTAAGTATGAAGGTAAGTGTTGAGTTTATATTTTAGTGATGTTTGAAATATAATTCTTACTCAGTATTTAATTATTTAGAATTATTTTGCTTCTCTGCATAATTCATACCAAGATGGCCTAACTCTATACCGTTTGCTAAATGACTTCCAAAGTCAATCTTATAGACCATCTAGATTAAGTTTTAACTCAGCATTTAACTGTTATCAAAACAAACAAAATACCCTCAACCATTTCAATGGACTGTTGGATGAGAGAAATGTGTATTCGCATTCCAGCGTAGTCAAAAACAAAGAACTCATCATTTACATTGGGTATATCTCCTAATGCTTTCCCTCCCCCCTACCCCCACCCCACAACAGGCCCGGTGTGTGATGTTCCCCTTCCTGTGCCCAAAATAATAAATGCTGGGGAAAAAACAAACACACAAAAAAACAAAGAACTGGCATGACCAGTACAAATTCTGGTTGTTAAATTACTGGTCTAGAAAGCTTAGTCTCAAACTCAGGAACACACTAAATTCACTTCTTTGTTCATATGTTTTTATAACTCCTTTCTAAGTATAAAATGTACATGTGCTATAGAAAACTTAGAAAGCTATATCAAAAAAAGAAAATAATGTAAATCCCCATTGCTGGAAGATAACCACAGATAATTTGTTAAATTTCCTTCTATGCCTTTTTTCTACACTTGTATGTGAATACATATTTTTAAAACTGGCATTAGGTGGTATACAGAACATAGGTTACTGCTTGTGTTCACTCAGCATTATATCTTATAACCTACTGAAAAAAATAAACTTTGGGCCTTCTAAGAATATTTGTAGACATTTATAATGGAGTTCAAAATTTTTTCTGTCTCTCTTTACAAAGTTATATTTTCTTGAGTAAATTATAGGCTATCATATAATTTAATGAGCTAATATAGAAAGTGTCTTCTATTTAGCCTGGCACATAGTAGATGCTCAATATTATTTGAGTTCTTTCTCCCAGCTCACTTTCTGGCACTTGGTCCATAACTTTTGGGCCTTTTAAAGTAATAGCTGATTTTTATCATTGCAGGTCAGACAGATGAAGGATTTGACTGTAGTTATAACCATAAAAATAGTTACTTAAATAGCTAGCTCCTCTTTCTCAAATCCCATAAAGAATTTGGAATAGCATTAGTATGGGAAACCATAGCTATGTCTCAAAAGCACAGCTAAAATGTTATGCATACACAGGTTTAAAAAAACTGTTTGCTTAAGACTTGGAGCCAACCCAAATGTCCATCAGTGATAGACTGGATTAAGAAAATGTGGCACATATACACCATGGAATACTATGTAGCCATAAAAAGGGATGAGTTCATGTCCTTTGCAGGGACATGAATGAAGCTGGAAACCATCATTCTCAGCAAACTAACACAGCAACAGAAAACCAAACACCACATGTTCTCACTCATAAGTGGGAGTTGAACAATGAGAACACATGGACACAGAGAAGGGAACATCACACACCAGGGCCTGTCAGCGGGTAGGGAGGGGAGGGACAACATTAGGCGAAATACCTAATGTAGATGACAGGTTGATGGGTGCAGCAAACGACCATGGCACATGTATACCTATGTAACAAACCTGCACATTCTGCACATGTATATCAGAACTTAAAGTATAATAATAAAAAAAATCTTTGCTTTACAGATAAATTCACACTTGGAAAAATATACTCATTAGGCAAAGCATATTCCAAAGAAAAGAGTCTGCTAAACATTTTAACATTCAGTGTTAAACATTCAGTGAAATATACTGACCAGATATACAGACCAGATAAACATTCAGTGAAATATCTCTTTGACCTAAAATTGTTCATGTTATGAGCTAAAAGTTGCTATTAAGAACTACTTGGTCATGACAAAGTCCTTTTTTTTTTTTTTTTTTTATAAAAGATGGGAGAAGAGGCAAGGCTTTCACCATTGCTAGAATCTCAGCAGTCTATACAGGAACTGCTGCCCTCCTTGCACTTCTCTCAATAAAGCAAAACAAGGGAAGCCTTCTGGGAGTGATTGATAAAGATAGATAGAGACCCAGTTATCACAGGTTCATCTTCTAACTTGTACACAACCTAGTATAAGGATTATGTTGCCCAAGGAGAACATGTGGATGCTACCTGCAGATATGCTACATATATTATTGGATTTTTCTAAAAGAATATAAAGAATGAAGTATAATTTTCCTGGCAGTTTGCTTAAACAATTCACCAAAATAGCCAGTTAGTACAAATAACTGAAGAACAAAGCCAATGAAAGGAATCTAAATATTGTGCAGACTAGATAAGTGACATACTGCATGTTCATCTTTCTGGTCATATACATTATTCCCAGAGTACTTTCCAGCCTTTGTTTAAAACACAAAAACATGGATTGGAGAAATCCTCCATCACATGCCCGCCTCCCTACCAAGGCTTATAAGGGACTCCAAGGAAGTCAACATTTCATTTTAACATAATTATAAAAGACAATATTTGAAGCAATTACCTCTCTTCCCTAGGAAGACAGTATAAGGAATTTCCTAAAGATAATTCTCAAGCGTACATTAAGTTATAACACAAGGGTATTTTCTAAAAGGAATTAACATTGTTTTCCTTTTTTGCTATCCATATAAAAGTTTCAGTCCAGCAAAGCTAAATTAATAACCACAAAAATTACCATAAGTGCTTTCTCAACTGGTAGTTGATCTCACAAATTGGTTTTGGAGTGCATAGCTAGATGTACTAAAAAAAATGCACTAGATCATTCAACAAACATTTAAAAATGTGATACTTCTCTCATCTAAAAATAATTATATAATATTTACTAAGATAACTACATAAAATTACCAAAAGGGGAAGGACTGATTTAAAGCTAATACAATGTATTCTTCTGGGAAATCCCATCATATTTCTCAATTAATAAATTTAGAAGGGACAAAACATTAAACTGCTGTTTGAAACGAACCGATTGTAAAATGCAGAACCATTTAAGCATTTAGTTTATTTTTTTAAGTGACCTCTAAATATTTTCCATTGATGAATTTCTAATTGTTTTTGGCCTAAGTAGTCTGAAAACAATACACAGATTTAGGGTTGCAACTAAAAAAACAGGGGAGGATTTCTAAGTGAATGCTTTCGAATCCTTTGTTCTCATTATACATCAGAATGTCTGTGTACAGCAGTTAAGGCATAAAGGAAAGTAAAAATGCAGTTGAATCTGAATACTGTATTTTGCTTTTCAGAACTGCAATTCTTCAATTTACATTATGCATTTAAGATTGTTCAGGAAGCAAACTAAAATAATAAAACAAAATTAAAATGTTCTTAAATGTAATCTCCTTTACTTCTACATCACGCCAGTGTGCTACTGGGTATATTATATATCCTCCCAATATATATTTAAGGAGGTGGTATGGGTCCAACAGTAAGAAAATTTGCTTATTTTTTCCTGACAATATTCTGCTAAAAATCATTTGAATATGCTGCACTGTGATGCATTACAAGTTTGGTAGATATCAGTATTCAAAGTTATTTAAACAAATACTCCATTGACTGCATAAAAATAAATCCTTCCAAATGCATAAGACCAAATATATCTATATTTGATATTTTTACATGTTTTTAAAGGTACAGTATTAAACATAAAGCTGTCCAGGAAAAATTTTCCTCAAAAAGAAAAGTACTAAAATTCTATATTTAGATTCTTGGCAATATTGTTCATAATCATAGTACAAATGGTTCATAATCATAGTACAAATATGAAGCCCTTCAAAAATACATCGATTGTGAGTAGGCTGAAAGCTAGGAGCTGAATTCTGGGGGATAATGAGGGCTTCTTATATTTACTCTCCATACTTTTCTGCATTTCTGAAGATTTTTAGCCAAGAAATGGCTAACAAAATTTAAATAATGGAAGTCTATATATTTTAAAAACATTTTTAAAAATCTGAATCATCCACAGATTTAAAGAGAGGTAAGGAATCATGACTACTTGGACAACCAATACTGAAATAAGTTTTCTAATTTTTTTAGAATTCAAGTAAATCTCTAAAACAAAGGGGGAACTTGTCCTTCAAAAAGAAAGAAACAAAGCAAACGACAAACACTCCAATCTGAAAAATCCTCAGAGTAACAGAAAATGAATCTTTTAAAACGTGTTGTGATTGGCTCCTGGGTTCAAGTGATTGGCTCAGATATCAAAAATCTGTGAAGTGATGTTTCATTTAGGACTGAATAAGGTTTTTCTACCTCCTCCTATTGTGGAGACAGGATCACAATGCTAATGTTACCACAGGGCATGCAAAAAGCCTGCCAAGCATGGACACAATCTTATTAAATTGTTTATTCATTTCTTGAGATTCACAAAACAGTGTAATAAAAACTTTGTTCAGTTTTGCAAGTATAATAGACAATCAAGTTTTCACTTTAATATCACTTACATAGTTAAGTAATGTCAATTTTTAATGTCACCTAGGGCTTTATAGCTAAAGGTGAAAAAAACGTATTCCTCGTCAGGTTAAAGTGGTATAGATTTTTAGAAACAGCCACAAATTAATTTTATAAACTTTATGTGCAACATACTAACTGGAATCCATAAATCAGTATAAGTAATTTGGCCCAATAATTTACTTGCAATGAATGTATTTAATTACCATATATTTTTCAAGCACAATTCAAACATATACCACACGACAAACAGAAGAACTACTGCATATCTAAAAAGCTATTTTAACACGCAAACTACAACTGATGAAAGTTACACAATCTTATCTTGACCACTATTAGCACGTATTTCTTCCTAGTTCATGTGTAAGGAAAGAATACAAGATTATTTAGAAAGCTTAGACTCTACTGTAATTTGTTCAAACTATCAGTTATGTAATCAGAGTAAGGAGTTTTCAAAAGCTAAATAAGTCTTACCTTTATGTAGCCCCAAGACACTGACAGTAAATAGTTTGCTTCAGGCATTTTTGATTGATTATGTGTGTGTGTGTGTGTGTGTGTGTGTGTGTGTGTGTGTGTATATATATGTATATATATAGTAAGCTCTAAAATGTATTTAGCTTCAAAATCTCGATATTTTAACAACCTCCACAAGCCACGCAGAGTATGAGTTTTTAAAGATTTCTGGTAATTAAGTATACATAAGAAAGCCTCGCATTAAATCCCATCCAGCCGTCTTCCCATCGAATACATGCCATTTGTAAGACTCCAGAATGGCACAAAATTCAGCAACTATTCTGAATAAAGAAAATCCACGTGATAAAGGAATATCTAAAGATCTAAGGGTCTGCATCTTTCTCTCCCGAGCTCCAGGGCTTAATGAATAATGTATGTCAAGATGCTTAGTTGCAAGAAAGGCTAGACCTGTCAAAAGCTACCAAATAAGGAACTGCAGGGAAGCCGGGAAGAGTGACAAGAAGCCCTTCCCATAAAACCCCAACTCTGCACCAATTGCATTCCAGCTCTTAGCCTATAAGGCGAGGGGGTGTGGCCTCGGTGCAGGCTGCTTTGGGATTGGTTGGTAAGGGCCAGCCTCTGGGGAGGCGTTCTCCTCAGCCGACAAACGCCATTGAATAATGGTATCCCTGCAGCTCTGAGGCCACCCTGAGGAAAGATGAATGGGGCTTCCCTCTCGCAGTGATGAATAATGACCATAAAACTCCTCAAAATTCGTAGTTCATTCTTAAGAATTGCCCATCCTTTTGGAGGGCATTTTCTATAAATTTTAATGTCCTCTGGCTTCCCTTCCTTCCAAATAAAAACTGCTCCAAAAATGGCAATCGAGCATTTTAATTGCTTCCCTCTCTCAAATCCAAAACAAGTGGCTCCCTGGTGATGTAGATATAACTGTAGTTCTCCCCTCATCCAACATAAAGGCATAGGGATTAAACAATACGACTAATGTCCAGAATTCACAGATGGCAATGACACATTCCCTCATCTGTGTGGCATGGCTGCTCTCAGCTTCTTTTGTTTCTATTGTTATGTACGACAGAGTTCTAAAACCTTCAAAATCTAGGGGTGGGACCACTTGTAATTCTCGGGGGAGGGAAATCTTAAAGCTAGGGCACTGCGTATGCATAAGGAATGCAGTGTTTTGTATATAGAACTCAGGATCTGTATTTTGATCAGAGGAGAACATTTTATTTATTTATTTATTTACAGACAGAGTCTCGCTGTCGACCAGGCTAGAGTGCAGTAGTGCGATCTTGGCTCACTGTCACCTCTGCCTCCCGGGTTCAAGCGATTCTCCTGCCGCAGCCTCCCGAGAAGCTGGGATTACAGGCGCCCACCACCATGCCTGGATAATTTTTGTATTTTTAGCAGAGACAGGATTTCACCATGTTGGCCAGGCTGGTCTCAAACTCCCGACCTCAGGGGATCCGCCCACCTCGGGCTCCCAAAGTGCTGGGATTACAGGTGTGAGCCAACGTGCCCAGCCAGAACAGAACATTTTAATAACTGTACACAAAGTTAAGAAAGGAATGAGTGGCTCTTAGGAATCCAGAATTGAGCTCGAGTAATCAGACATTTTATGAGGAGGGTTAAATGAGAAATCAAAGTTCTTTCCAGAAAAACAGCATTTTCTATTTGGTTTGGTGTAGTATTACCCTGTAACTTTAATACTAAAGAGGTCTTGTGGGTGAGAAACGAGGAAAAACTAGGTTTTAGTCGATTTTAGCATATAATTCTGTGCATTTTACCTCCTCTCCATCTCAAAGCCTGTGCTTACTACTCTGTGCTTCAACTTGCTGGTATGGTTACTCTGCAGTCTTCCTGATATTTAACTATTTCCACATGTGGCATGTCTGTCTGAGAGAGCATGCTCTCTGATAAGCACTCCTGTAACACTTTGTCTCTCTGAGTTTCTACTGGCCTTTTGCTGCTACAGTCCTCTGCTTTTGTTAACATCTGTTGTATTCATTTCCATCACTCTTACTCCTCTACAAAAGGAAGAAATTAAAGCTCCAACATTCCACTAAAGCTACCCCCAGAGGAATACTAAGGTCCTCCTTTTCTCTGGTCTCCCTACTTCTCTGAAGTGTTCCACATGTTTGATCATTCCTACTACTCTCCCTCAACTCCCAGGATCCTGAACTTCTTTAGTTTTCCCTAGGCCCACAATCTTCAATGACCACTTCTAACTTGAACTTTAGTGCCACATTTCTGAATACAAGATTCTCCTCTCGAATGCCCTGCTAGTCACGACGAACTTTTTCAAAACTGTGAGACATTTTTCTATTTAAAGTAGTTCTTATAGTATAATTACTTCCATTTCAGTCAGTGAGCCTATATTTCTTCCAGTATCTCAGATGGAATCTATGACTCTTTCCTACCATTCAACAGGTGTTTCATGTGCATCAGACACTGTCAGGCGTTTAATATAAACCATCTAGCTGAATTCTTGAGTAACATGGCATGTTCCCCTATACGGCATCACCTTCCCTCCTTCATTCAACTTTGTTAGCAAGCCCTATCTTTTATCCAAAGCTGTTTCTTTCAGTTTGTTCCTTATCATTACCCCTCCCATAATCTCAATCCAAATATTTAAAAGATTGAGAGAAATAGAAAGTAACTTTAATATAACCCCCTCTAACTCCCTCATTTCCACATAAAGTTGAGACCTAGAGAGAAAAAATGATTTTCCCAGGTTCACTCTGGTACTGAGAACAAGAATTGCAAGTTTAAATCTTTTGTGCACAATCACTGACAAATAATCTTTTTAGTGTGTCAGCTTCCTCATCTGTAAAGTGGATTACTGTGGCAGCTAGTCTCCAAAGATACTCTTAATGAGCCACACTGTCCTACATTGAATCTGAGTTGGCTTGTGTAACCAACAAGTGATGGTGCATGACTGCTGAGGCTAAGTCATAAGAAATCTTGCAGCTCTCATCCTGCTTTCTTTGAACGTGCTACTGGGACCCCTAAGACATTAGGTTAAAAAAAAAAAAAGGTCTGACTACTCTGAGAGGCTATGCTACAAGAAGTCCATGTTAACTTCACAAACAGTGAAGAGAGAAAGCGCAAGAGAGCACTTGCACAAGAAAGAGCACACACGCCTGGCCAGTCTTCAGCAATACCAGCCACCCCAGCCCAGAGCCAGACCTGAGGGGCAAGAAGCCATCTTAGCCATCCAGCCAGTTCAGCTTTCAGATAGCTACCACTGGGCTGCAACCATATGAGGAATGCCAAGCAAGAATGTCTAGCCAAGACCAGTTAACCCACAAAGCCATGAAAACTAATAAAAATACATTCATATTTCAAAGTATTAGGTTTGAAGTGATTTCTTACATAGCAATAAATAACCAGAACAGATAAAATGAGGATTAAATGAGACCATATATGCAAAGCACTTAAAACAACAAATGGTACAAAGTTGAAGATAAGTAGGTATCAGACGGTAAAGATGACAGTGACAATGATCATTATGATAATCATTCTATTATATTAATATTTAAAAAAAATTCCCTAGTTTATCATTTGTTTTTAAAATAGATATATTATATTTCCTTTCAATTGCATCACAGCACTCCATGTCTCAGGGCCAAAATGCTGTATTGCTTCTTAGCTCATCTTCTTGCCCCTGGTTTTTCCCCTTCTAGTCTTATATTGACCTCTACTGCCAGATCAATTTTCCTCAAATCCAGCCGCAGCCTGTTACTTCAAAGCTAGTAATGCCTGCTTCATCACATCCCTCTGTAAATTCCAGACTGCCATATCTGACCCTAATCCCCAACGCCAAGCCTATTTTCAGCTGCTCTATTACATTTGCTCTGTTCCTGAAAGACTAGTATTCCTCCATCTTCACTATACAGCTGACAATCCCATCTCTGTCTTACCAAATTCTCGGCCCAAAATACCCTCCTCCTTCTACTCTGCCAACCTCAAACTGGTTTTCTCAGTCAGATTTAAATCATTCAAAGTATATTTTAGGACCAAATATTCCAGCCTTTTTCCATATTCTAATGATTCTACATCTGCCCCTTCATTCAATATTTATTAAGCTCCTACTCTATGTCAGGCACTGCCTTGGATGCTGGGGACATAGAGTAAACAAAACAAAGCTTTCTCACCTGCAGCTTATATTCCAAAACTAAGTTAATAAATACATAATACGTCATGGGGTGATAAGCACAATGGAGGGAAAGAAGGGATAAGGATTATGGATAGAGGTTGCTATAAGATGATCATGGAAAGCCCCTCTGATGAGATGACGTATACCAGGAGAT
This sequence comes from Pongo pygmaeus, assembly GCF_028885625.2. NCBI lineage: Eukaryota > Metazoa > Chordata > Mammalia > Primates > Hominidae > Pongo > Pongo pygmaeus. Next base: position 64,322,222 of record NC_072377.2, read on the forward strand.
CTGAAGAAAGAAAACAAGCCATGTGGATTGAGGGGTGAGAGGTAGGGTAGAGAAGGGAAAACCAAGTGAGGAATGGCTAAAAGCAAAGGCCTCGAGGCAAAGCATACTTGGTGAGGCTCCTTGAAGAACAGGTGGAAGTATCATACCACTTGTCATTTAAATGCAAGTTACACTCTGCAGTCAGGCTCACTGCCTTCCCCCTCCTTTAAAAAAAAAAAAAAATCCATCCATCCATCAATTTTATTCTTTGACAAACTTAAGACTCAGTTACTTTTTACTTTTTATAACAAGTATTCATCCTGAAATGAAATTCCTAAATACACTTCCTTCATAATACTGTACTGAATACATATAGGCTAAATACTCCCTACATAGATTTAAAAAAAAAATCAGTATAATGGCTTATCAGTGAAATAAAGGAGAAATGAGTAATTTCTATCAAAAATGCTACAAAATATAAATACTTGTACACAACTACATTTTAAAAAATAGTCAAAAACTACTATAACTGATTAGCTGTGTGACCTTGAGGAAGCTATTTAAATTTCCCATACTTCAGTTTACTCACATGGAAAATGAGAATAATAGTTTCTACCTTACAGGGTTGTTGTGAAGATTAAATTAGTGCATATACATAAGGCTCTGAGAACAGTAAGTGCTATCTAAGGGTTTGCTATGATTTACCTTATGTGGAGAATTACCACAAAAGTAACAGTAGCATGAAAATGAATACAGGGGTGTTATGTTAGAAGAATTTTCTTTTTTCCTGAAATGATGAATGATTCTTTGAAAGGTTTCAAATGTAACAAAGTGCCATCCTCACAATATACACTATTGCTGCATTACTAGAAAATTTGGTGTGGATTAAAACCATGTAAAAATATTTAATATTTATACGTAAAAAGTAGTTGGGTTCTAGGCTCAGAGAATTATAAATGCATTTTGTTTTTCACCTATGTGAATAGCTGCTAGGACTTTTTGGAAGTTGGATGGGACACACAGCAAACCTCCCTGGTGAAAGGCTGTCCCATGTATCCCAGGACATCTAGCCTCCCTGGCCTCTGCCCATCAAGCACCAGGAGTACTCCCCAATCACTGTCCCCTGAAATTTCCTGCATGTTCCCCAGTGTTAAGAATCACTCTTCTATTTTTTTCAACTGTCTTCAACTTTGACTCCTCATCCAGGGTGGAGGATCTCTGAGGCCAGAAAGGTATCTTATTATGTCCCTGTATTTCTCAAGGTGGTGTACTATTGCCACAAAAAGATTGTTGGCTGATGCAGATGCAAAACATCAATATTTTTATACTGATTATAGGTGACAGGAAAGGACAAGGGTTTTCACCCTCAGCAAAATCATCAAAACCATTTAAAACAGATTACATATAGTAGATAATACTCCTTGTCTTAAAACATTATGCAGAAACACACATACAGTTTGCCTTCCCTCTAAAATCCGCAGCCTCTTCTCCCTGCTGAATGTGAGTGATGGTCCCTTCATTCAACAGACTTCTATTTGGCAGCTATTATGTGCCAGGCATTCTAATAGGTGCTAGATGTGAAAGGATTCAACTTATTCAAATAAGTCCCTAATTTGCTGCAATAAGGGAGATTATTTAATCATATTGAGTAAAAAGTACCACAGAAAGTTTCCATATTCCTAGGGAATAAGAAATTTTTTCAAAAATCTCTGAGCCAAATTAAAATTCATTTCATTTTCCCTAATCTCCATTTCTAGGAGACTAGAATCTCCTTCCTATTGCCATGGTAGCTGCTATCTGTAGAGAGAATCTAGATAATTTAGAAGAGAAATTTGAATAGGGCCAGAGAGATACAATTCTTATAGTCAGACTTGGCTCCGCCAAATTTAATGAAGGAACTTTAATAAGTTACAACATTTACTAGGCACCTACTATGCACAAAGAACTTTACATACCTCATTTCTAATCTTGGCAACATCCCGATAAGATAAATATTATCCCTATTTTAACATGAAAAGATGGACCTTCTTACATATTCAATAACTTGCTCCATAGGTGACAGGATTGAAATGCAAACTCAGTCCTTGCTCTTAATGGTATATGACAGCTCATCATATAACTAGGCTGATGCAAACTCTATGATAAACAGTATGAATCTAGGAGTGGATTTGTTTATCCTCAATCTTTTTGCTAACTTTACAGTGCCTTGAATTAAAGAATCGTGGTTACTATCACCATGGTCAGATCTCTGGACAGGGTGAGGAAATAGGTGCCCACAGGCAGACAGCCCTGCCATATAGTGAGACACGCTTATGTTTGGGAGTGCTATGTAAACAAGATACAGCTGCCCTCACATGCAGATGTAATGATGACGACACATTCAGACAAGGAACTGAGGTCCAGAAAAGTTCTGACAACACAACTTAAGGGACAGCGTTACAGCTAGAGCTCAGGTTTGTTATCTGTAATCCACTGCTCTCAAATGCCCAAATGATTTTATATACATATATGCAAGTGTGTTTGTTGAAATAGAAAAAATAGTTTCTTGGCCTGGTGAAGTGCCTCATGCCTGTAATCCCAACATTTTGGGAGGCCAAGGCGAGAGGATTGCTTGAGGCCAGGAGGTCGAGACCAGCCTGGGCAACATAGAGAAACCACCGTCTCTACAAAAAGTTTAAAAATTAGCCAGGTGTGGTGGCACGTACTTGTAGTTCCAGATACTACTGAGGTGGGAGGTGGGAGGATGGCTTGAGGCCAGGAGTTTAAGGCTGCAGTGAGCTATGATTGCACCACTGTACTCCAGCCTGGATGACAGAGCAAGACCTTGTCTCAAAAAAGAAAAAAAAAAAATTCCCATAATGTTCAGTTAGTTCTCTTTTTCAGACTTTTCCTAGTAATACCCCTCAGAATTTCTAGAGGCCACTTCCCTGCTATTCCTTGTTTTCTCAGTCCTTACCGGATACCCAAGCAATTAACAATCTTTTTGAACTATTTCAGGACATTTCAGGATATTTGAAATTCTGCTGATGGAGTTGATACATTAACACATGTTGTCATTATTGACTTTGTAACAGAGGTCAAGAGAGAAAAGATGCATTTTTGAATAGGGAAAAAGAAAACTAAATTATGGGGAAACTAAGGCTCAGAGAGGTCAAGTGTCTTGCTCAAGGTCACAAAGCCAGTAGTAAGTAACAGGGCCAGGATTTGAACCCAGGCTGTCTGGTTTCAGAGTACTCTAAATTGCCAAAAAAAGAAAACTATTTCAGGCATTGTTTTATATTTAGCCTAGAGCCTACATAATAGATCTGTTAATATAATCAATTCTAAGCTGTATATTATATTTTTGTGTTTGAAATATTTAAGAAATATTGTTTAAAATAAGTGTATTAGCTCTTAGACTTCTCCAACATAAGGAGTTTTCCAGGCAATAGCACTGTTTGCAGTAGGACTTACATTATTGGAAAATATTTTATCCTATAATCGATCTACATTTATTTTACACCTTTCACCTTAGAATTAAAAGTTGTGGTAGTTATTAATCAAAAAGCAAATCTACATAACGTGGTCTCTCATATATCCAGTACTGTTCAGCTTGAACAAATGCAAATCCAATTTTTAAATGTCTCTTGAAGAATTCTGAGGCAAAGTTAAACTTCAAGTATTAAACAGAATAGCCACAGAAAACTAGTGTTTCTCAGCCTCCCTTTGCTTTCAAATGCCTTAAAAATATTTTAGAGGCAGACAATAATCTAGAATTGATTCATAACCAATATTTTACATAACAGAATGTTACATGTATTTTCATATTATAAAAACTATACTTTGATGAATGCTAGTATTCTGAAAACATCGTTAGTGCCAGTAAATCCACTAAATCTGTTTGTATTTACTGCCCTCTAGTGATAATGGCTCTACATTTGATTTAAGAAACAACTCTATTCCTTTCAGTAAATGAAAACATCTCTTCTAAGTGCTATGGAGATTTGAGATTGAGGAACTCCAGGCTGATTTTTTAAAACCAAATAATCATCTGAACAAGCTAAGAATTGTTCTCTAAATGATCTTATTTTAATTTTTTTTAAACAAAAAAGTCTCATTTAAAACAGTCAACACCTGCAACATGTATGGAGAAAGGAAACCATTTTTGCTGAGAGGTTCCTTGAAGCTGAAATAACATGAGACTGATCCGATAGCTGTATTTATATTTCTCTTCTACATGGGCTAACTCTCTTATTAGATGTTAGCATAGTATTCTGTAATTGTTGATACAGTTTGAATTCATATACGGTAGAGACAGAGTTTTGTATAACTATTTAGTCAATTTACCTAAAACCAGCAGCAGCAGCATATCTACTACAGACTTTTGTTTCACAGAAGAATAATCATGACAATAAATGAGTGCACAAACTTCACATAAATGAAGCCTCCACAAAAATAATCTTGTATGAAAAAGTATTTTCTCCTTATAGAGAAAATTAGGATCTCCAATTCACTTAAATTGGCCTAAATGAATACCATAATCATCATAAAATAGTTACTAATGTCCCCTCTGTACTTCGTGGTATGCTTTGTGGAAGCAATTTAAACAAAGAGAATATCTGTCTCCTAAAGTAATAATAACTAGTGTAAATAGGCATGCTTCCAGAAATATATAATATCTTACACATATCACTTTAATATGTGGATCTTAAAATAATTTTAAGTAATAAAATTTGAGCTATAAAAGAGAAATGATATTCTTTTCAACAAAGAATGCTTGAACAATTGAGCATCCACTCATAAAACAAGAAACTTCAACCTTTATCCCACACCACACTAACATCTACTTGAAATGAATCATAGAACTAAATGTAGAATCTAAAACTAAAGAACTTCTAGAAGAAAACACAGTAGAAAGTAGTTGTGATCTTGTGTTAGGCAAAGATTTCTTAAACCACAAAAGCATGAAGCATAAAAGAAAAAATGGTATACTGGACTTTATCAAATTTCTCTTTGAAAAAAACTGTTAAGAAAACAGAACAACAAGATACAGACTGAGAAGGGAATATGTACAAAACACATATCCAATAAAGGACTTGTATCCAGAATTTACTTTTAAAAAATCTTTACAACACAATAAGAGAACAATCCAGTGAAAAGATGGTCAAAAGATTTGAACAAACACTTCATTAGAATCAAAAAGATCAATAAGCATGTGAAAAGATCCACTACCGTCATTAGACATCAGGGAAACAAAAAGTAAAACCACAGTGAGATGCCACACTACATACTTACTAGAATGTATAAAATAAAAAATACAAACAATACAAAATGCTGGCCTGGATGCAGAGCAAATTAAATTCTCATACATTGCCAGTGAGAATGCAAAATGGTATAGAAACTTTGGAAAAAGGTTTGACAGTTTCTTATAAAGTTAAAAAGTAGAGTGACCATATGACCCAGCAATCCTACTTCTAAGTATCTGCCCATGAGAAATGAAAACATATGTCTATATAAAGACCTATATGAAAATGTTTATAGCAACTCTCTATAGCAGAAACCCAGAAACAGTTCAGATATCAGTCAACTGCTGAATGGGTAAACAAATTGTGTCCATCAAATGACATACTGGAAAAAAATGAAATACTAAAAAGCAATAAAATGAAACCAATTACCAATAGATGCAATAACACAAAATGTATTATAAGTGAAACTTATAATTCAACTCAAAACTCAGAAGTATTATAAGTGAAAGAAGCCATTCACAAAAGGCTATATCTTTAATGTATTATTCATTCTGGCAAGGCAAAACTATAGGGACAATCAGCTCTGGGAGTGGGGTTTGGGGAATGACTATAAAAAGCAACAGAAAACTTTTTGGGTGGTATAAATATCCTATATTATATAGTGCATATATATTATAATTACACATTACCTATATATCTAGATTATGGTGGTGGTTATCCAATTGTATACATTTGTGAAAATGCATTCAACTATACCTCTAAAAAAGAGTAACTCTTATGTAAATTATACCTCAAAAATCTAACTTTGAAAAATATTAGCTGATATTATCAAATTATTTCAATTCCAGATTTGCTTAACTTTACAACTTTACCCAAAGATAAATGCAAAACAAAAATCTCAGGCATAGTTATGTATGGTAAAACACCATTTTTACCCTTTCAAAGAGCTCCACCATTATTTCCTAGAAAATAGGCATACATTTATCCAAGGTCCACATTAGCTTTAATGATACAACATTCAGTAAATTCCCAGTTGTGAAAAGCCTTTAGGTTGGCAGGGTGTGGTGGCTCACGCCTGTAATCCTAGCACTTTAGGAGGCCGAGGCAGGCAGATTGCCTGAGCTCAGGAGTTTGAGATCAGCCTCAGCAATATGGCGAAACCCTGTCTCTACTAAAAATACAAAAAATTAGCAGGGTGTGGTGGTGCATGCATGTAATCCCAGCTACTCGGGAGGCTGAGGCAGGAGAATTGCTTGAGCCCAGGAGGCAGAAGTTGCAGTGAGCTGAGATCGCGCCACTGCACTCCAGCTGGGGAGACAGAGATTCTGTCTCCAAAAATAAAATAATAAGAAAAGCCTTTAGGTGATAAAATAATAGTCAAAGTATTATTTTAAGTATTATTATTTTATTTTAATTCTTTGTAATAAAAAGTTCCATAAAGTAAAATATTGTCCTTTTCTGTTTTATTTTTATTTGTATCAATTCAAGGGGACAGGTGCAGTTTGTTACCTGGACCTGATTTTTAAATAAATCAAACTCAATTTAGTTATTTCATGGTGATCCTGGGAGACTGTTTCTCAGTCATCATCGAATAGCGAACGAGTATCTTTTGTATGCTCATTCTAGGCTGTAAGTACCATGTCAGCTGATGGAGATGCAAAAATCCAATAAAGTAGGTATAGCTGGGGGAGGTTCCAAGATGGCCAAATAGGAACAGCTCCAGTCTACTGTTCCCAGCATGAGTGACGCAGAAGACAGGTGATTTCTGCATTTCCAGCTGAGCTTTGAAAAGAGTAGTGGATCTCCCAACATGAAGTTTGAGATCTGAGAACGGACAGACTGCTTCCTCAAGTGGGTCCCTGACCCCCGAGTAGCCTAAATGGGAGGCACCCCCCAGTAGGGGCCAACTGACACCTCATACAGCCGGGTGCCCCTCTAAGATGAAGCTTCCAGAGGAAGGATCAGGTAGCTACATTTGCCGTTCTGCAATATTTGTGGTTCTGCAGCCTCTGCTGGTGATACCCAGGCAAACAGGGTCTGGAGTGGACCTCCAGCAAACTCGAACAGACCTGCAGCTGAGGGTCCTGACCGTTAGAAGGAAAACTAACCAACAGAAAGGGCATCCACACCAAAACCCCATATGTACGTCACCATCATCAAAGACCAAAGGTAGATAAAACCACAAAGATGGGGAGAAACCAGAGCAGAAAAGCTGAAAATTCTAAAAATCAGAGCTCCTCTTCTCCTCCAAAGGAACGCAGCTCCTCGCCAGCAATGGAACAAAGAGAATGACTTTGACAAGCTGAGAGAAGACGGCTTCACATGATCGGTAATAACAAACTTCTCCGAGTTAAGGAGGATGTTCGAACCCATGGCAAAGAAGCTAAAAACCTTGAAAAAAGATTAGACAACTGGCTAACTAGAATAACCAGCATAGAGAAGACCTTAAATGACCTGATGGAGCTGAAAACCATGGCACGAGAACTACATGACGCTTTCACAAGTTTCAGTAGCCAATTCCATCAACTGGAAGAAAGGGTATCAGTGATTGAAGATGAAATGAATGAAATCAAGCCAGAAGAGAAGTTTAGAGAAAAAGTAAAAAGAAATGAACAAAGCCTTCAAGAAATATGGGACTATGTGAAAAGACCAAATCTACGTCTGATTGGTGTACCTGAAAGTGATGGGAGAATGGAACCAAGTTGGAAAACACTTTGCAGAATATTATCCAGGAGAAATTCCCCAACCTAGCAAGGGAGGCCAACATTCAAATTCAGGAAATACAGAGAATGCCACAAAGATACTCCTCAAGAAGAGCAACTCCAAGACACATAATTGTCAGATTCACCAAAGTTGAAATGAAGGAAAAAATGTTAAGGGCAGCCAGAGAGAAAGGTCGGGTTACCCACAAAGGGAAGCCCATCAGACTAACAGCTGATCTCTCGGCAGAAACTCTATAAGCCAGAAGAGAGTGGGGGCCAATATTCAACATTCTTAAAGAAAAGAATTTTCAACCCAGAATTTCATATCCTGCCAAACTAAGCTTCATAAGTGAAGGAGAAATAAAATACTTTACAGACAAGCAAATGCTGAGAGATTTTGTCACCACCAGGCCTGCCCTAAAAGAGCTCCTGAAGGAAGCGCTAAACATGGAAAGGCACAACCGGTACCAGCCACTGCAAAATCATACCGAAATGTAAAGACCATCGAGACTAGGAAGAGACTGCCTCAACTAACGAGCAAAATATCCAGCTAACATCATAATGACAGGATCAAATTCACACATAACAATATTAACTTTAAATGTAAATGGACTAAATGCTCCAATTAAAAGACACAGACTGGCAAATTGGATAAAGACTCAAGACCCATCAGTGTGCTGTATTCAGGAAACCCATCTCACGTGCAGAGACACACATAGGCTCAAAATAAAAGGATGGAGGAAGATCTACCAAGCAAATAGAAAACAAAAAAAAGCAGGGGTTGCAATCCTAGTCTGTGATAAAACAGACTTTAAAACAACAAAGATCAGAAGAGACAAAGGTGGCCATTACATAATGGTAAAGGGATCAATTCAACAAGAAGAGCTAACTATCCTAAATATATATGCACCCAATACAGGAGCACCCAGATTCATAAAGCAAGTCCTTAGAGACCTACTAAGAGACTTAGACTTCCACACAACAATAATGGGAGACTTTAACACCCCACTGTCAACATAAGAGAGATCAACGAGACAGAAAGTTAACAAGGATATCCAGGAATTGAACTCAGCTCTGCACACCAAGTGGACCTAATAGACATCTACAGAACTCTCCACCCCAAATCAACAGAACATACATTCTTCTCAGCACCACATCACACTGATTCCAAAATTGACCACATACTTAGAAGTAAAGCACTCCTCAGCAAATGTAATAGAACAGAAATTATAACAAACTGTCTCTCAGACCACAGTACAAAGTAGAAGTCGGGATTAAGAAACTCATTCAAAACCACTCAACTACATGGAAACTGAACAACCTGCTCCTGAATGACTACTGGGTACATAATGAGATGAAGGCAGAAATAAAGATGTTCTTTGAAACCAATGAGAACAAAGACACAACATACTAGAATCTCTGGGACACATTTAAAGCAGTGTGGAGAGGGAAATTTATAGCACTAAATGCCCATAAGAGAAAGCAGGAAAGATCTAAAATTGACACCCTAACATCACAATTAAAAGAACTAGAAAAGCAAGAGCAAATACATTCAAAAGCTAGCAGAAGGCAAGAAATAACTAAGATCAGAGCAGAACTGAAGGAGATAGAGACACAAAAAAACCTTCAAAAAATCAGTGACTCCAGGAGCTGGTTTTTTGAAAAGATCAACAAAATTGATAGATGGCTAGCAAAACTAATAAAGAAGAAATGAGAGAAGAATCAAATAGATGCAATAAAAAATGATAAAGGGGATATCACCACCGATCCCACAGAGATACAAACTACCATCAGAGAATATATAAACATCTCTACACAAATAAACTAGAAAATCTAGAAGAAATGGATAAATTCCTGGACACATACACCCTCCCAAGACTAAACCAGGAAGAAGTTGAATCCCTGAATAGACCAATAACAGGTTGTGAAATTAAGGCAATAATTAATAGCCTACCAACCAAAAAAAGTCCAGGACCAGACAGATTCACAGCTGAATTCTACCAGAGGTAAAAAGAGGAGTTGGTAACATTCCTTCTGAAACTATTCCAATCAATAGAAAAAGAGGGAATCCTCCCTAACTCATTTTATGAGGCCAGCATCATCCTGATACCGATGCCTGGCAGAGACACAACAAAAAAAGAGAATTTTAGACCAATATCCCTGATGAACATCGATGCAAAAATCCTCAATAAAATACTGGCAAACCAAATCCAGCAGCACATCAAAAAGCTTATCCACCATGATCAAGTGGGCTTCATCCCTGGGATGCAAGGCTGGTTCAACATATGAAAATCAATAAACATAATCCATCACATAAACAGAACCAAAGACAAAAACCACATGATTATCTCAATAGATGCAGAAAAGGCCTTTGACAAAACTCAACAGGACTTCATGCTAAAAACTCTCAATAAATTCGGTATTGATGGGATGTATCTCAAAATAGTAAGAGCTATTTATGACAAACCCACAGCTGATATCATACTGAATGGGCAAAAACTGGAAGCATTCCCTTTGAAAACTGGCACAAGACAGGGATGCCCTCTCTCACCACTCCTATTCAACATAGTGTTGGAAGTTCTGGCCAGGGCAATCAGGCAGGAGAAAGAAATAAAGGGTATTCAATTAGGAAAAGAGGAAGTCAAATTGTCCCTGTTTGCAGAAGACATGATTGTATATTTAGAAAACCCCATCATCTCAGCCCAAAATCTCCTTAAGCTGATAAACAACTTTAGCAAAGTCTCAAGATACAAAATCAATGTGCAAAAATCACAAGCATTCCTATACACCAATAACAGACAAACAGAGAGCCAAATCATGAGTGAACACCCATTCACAATTGCTTCAAAGAGAGTCAAATACCTAGGAATCCAACTTACAAGGGACGTGAAGGACCTTTTCAGGGAGAATTACAAACCACTGCTCAACAAAATAAAAGAGGACACAAACAAATGGAAGAATATTCCATGCTCATAGATAGGAAGAATCAATATAATGAAAATGGCCATACTGCCCAAGGTAATTTATAGATTCAATGCCATCCCCATCAAGCTACCAATGACTTTCTTCACAGAATTGGAAAAACTACTTTAAAGTTCATATGGAACCAAAAAAGAGCCCGCATTGCCAAGACAATCCTAAGCAAAAAGAACAAAGCTGGAGGCATCATGCTACCTGACTTCAAACTATACTACAAGGCTACAGTAACCAAAATACCATGGTACTGGTACAAAAACAGAGATATAGACCAATGGAACAGAACAGAGCCCTCAGAAATAATACCACACGTTTACAACCATCTGATCTTTGACAAACCTGACAAAAACAAGAAATGGTGCTGGGAAAACTGGCTAGCCATATGTAGAAAGCTGAAACTGGATCCCTTCCTTACACCTTATACAAAAATTAATTCAAGATGGATTAAAGACTTAAATGTTAGACCTAAAACCATAAAAACCCTAGAAGAAAACCTAGGCAATACCATTCAGGACATAGGCATGGGCAAGGACTTCATGTCTAAAACACCAAAAGCAATGGCAACAAAACCCAAAATTGACAAATGGGATCTAATTAAACTATAGAACTTCTGCACAGCAAAAGAAACTACCATCAGAGTGAACAGGCAACCTACAGAATGGGAGAAAATTTTTGCAATCTATCCATCTGACAAAGGGCTAATATCCAGAATCTACAAAGAACTTAAACAAATTTACAAGAAAAAATCAAACAACCCCATCAAAAAGTGGGCAACGTATATGAACAGACACTTCTCAAAAGAAGACATTCATGCAGCCAACAGACACATGAAAAAATGCTCATCATCACTGGCCATCAGAGAAATGCAAATCAAAACTACAATGAGATACCATCTCACACCAGTTAGAATGGCAATCATTAAAAAATCAGGAAACAACAGGTGCTGGAGAGGATGTGAAGAAATAGGAACACTTTTACATTGTTGGTGGGACTGTAAACTAGTTCAACCATTGTAGAAGACAGTGTGGCGATTCCTCAAGGATCTAGAACTAGAAATACCATTTGACCCAGCCATCCCATTACTGGGTATATACCCAAAGGATTATAAATCATGCTGCTATGAAGACACATGCACATGTATGTTTATTGCAGCACTATTCAGGATAGCAAAGACTTGGAACCAACACAAATGTCCATCAATGGTAGACTGGATTAAGAAAATGTGGCACATATACACCATGGAATACTATGCAGCCATAAAAAAGGATGAGTTCAAGTCCTTTGTAGGGACATGGATGAAGCTGGAAACCATCATTCTGAGCAAACTGTCGGAAGGACAGACAACCAAATGCCGCATGTTCTCACTCATAGGTGGGAATTGAACAATGAGAACACTTGGACACAGGATGGGAGAATATCACACACTGGGGCCCGCTGTGGGGTGGGAGGAGGGGGAGGGATAGCATTAGGAGATATAACTAATGTAAATGGCGAGTTAATGGGTGCAGCACACCAACCTGGTACATGTATACATATGTAACAAACCTGCACGTTGTGCACATGTACCCGAAAACTTAAAGTATAATAATAAAAAAAATTTAAAAAAAGTAGATATAGCTGTTTGCACAAAACTGGATAGTCCCAACTCCTGTATTCTTTTTGAATCCTTTTGCCACTGTTTCTTATCATAGGTTTTTTTGGTGTGTGTGAGACGTAGATTAAAAAAAAAAAAAAAAAGAACAGACTAATAGTCCATAGGAATCTGCTGCCTCATAGTCAGTATCGTGCCCCTTACCCCAATTCTAATATGACAGGTTTTTGTCTAAGACAGCATTTCCTAGAATGTGTTGTAAAGTACAGCAGCTTCGTGTGATAATTCTCAAAGACTCCTACTGTCAAATGTTAGCATATTCAAGGCTCTGCCAGGACCTGTAATACATATTCTTTCTTTATTCTGTTTAACTTAGCATTTCCCAAACCTATCTTACTACTGGACTCTTGACATTTATTAACAAACAAATACAAACAAAAATACTCGGGTTCCAAGTAAAATTCTTATATAAAGCAAAGGGCTTTAAACATCAGAGTTTTTTAGAATGGTTATTCACTCATGCACTCAACAAATACTTATTAAATAGTATGTGCCAGCATAGGGGATACAGTAATAAACAAAACAGACAAGTTCCCTGTTCATGTAAACCTTGGACTTATGGGGCAAAAAGACAATAAACAAGCAGACAAAAAAAATTACAAACACTCTTAATGAAGGAAAAGAGGGTAACATCATACACTGATGGGGGACTATAAAATTAAGTAGTAAGGAAAAGCTGCACTTGAGAAGGTGGTATTTGAGAAGAGACTCGAATGCCTAGAATAAGCCAACCAGATTTGGGGCACAGCACTCTCAACAAAGGCTGAGTAACATAGCCAGTCTGAGGGAGGACAGGTCTACAGAATGAGAGTAGAGGCAAGTCAAGGCAACATCACGTGGGTCCTGAGGGTATGAGCCTTCCAGAGGGTGTGAGGATATCATTGGAAGGTTCTGAGCAGGGAATGATAGGATGTGATTTACATTTTGTAAAGCTGTCTCTGTAGAGGATAGTTTGTAAAAGTGCTTGAGGCAAAACTGACAAGACTTGAAGAATTGGACAACAGAAGTGAAGAAATGAGAAGAATCAACTCCTAGACTTCTGGGATGATCAGTGTCTAGGATGGACATTGGTGCCATTTGCGAGATGAAGAAGACCGGGGGAGGTACAGATTTAAAGGAGGGTATGTAAGGAGAAAGAAGAGTCCTATGAGACAAGACCAGAACATGTAAATACATGAAGTTTTGGATTTCTTACTCTTCAAAGACATTTTACCTCCTGTCCCCGAAGTTCTTCACAGAGTTCAGGATAAGAAAAGCTGCCAGACAGTTGACTTTTGAATAAGTAGTAACTTTCAAACACTTGAAAGACATTGTATTAGAATAGACTACATCCATCAAAATATTTAAAAATGTTTTTAGAATAGTTTGGAATATGAAAGCCTAAGAAACTTCCTTATCCAAGGCCACATAATATAACCAAAATTAGAATTTAGTACTCATAGTTGGCAATATTTTTATGAAATTACTGTCTTACTAAGACATTTTAGAAATGAAGACTTTACTGAAGGCAATAATAAGTGCAATTAAAAGTGGTACAATAATGAGACTTATTTTTCATTTGCAACAGGTTAGTAGTGTATGAGAATTATGAGATGTAAAATATTGTAGAGCATAGGCTTCTCTAGTTGGCTTCATGCAAGTTCGAATCTTTGCCCTGCGTCTCTTACCAGCAATGAAATATGCAGCATGTTACTTAAGGACACTGGGTTGTATGGAGAGAACCAGAGTTAAGGTTGGTGATCCAGCAGTGTCATGTGTCAGGAGCTAATAAATTGTATTATGACCAGAAACACTGAAACTTGTTATAAGGAAAGCAATCTAATTAAAACAGCTGCATTAAAATTTCTACAATATCTTCCTAACAGCTTATGCTATCAACAGTTTGTAAACTGTCAGAATCACGGATACCAGCTGAGAATGCTTTTGGAGATTTTAAATTGGAATAATTTTCTCAGAATGCACTGATATGACAAATGTACAGACACGCAGACAGGAGTACTACCACTCTTCAGGAATAACTGTCTGCCTCTCCTGGATTTCTTCCATGTTGTGTAAGTCTATTACACTTTGGGTGAATGTAGTTTTAATACATTGAGTTAATATCATTCTTGCAAAGAAGCTCTTTATAAATTCCATAAACTTAATTTGACTCTGGACACAAACAAATGAGAACAAAATACGGCTCAAGGATTAAGATCCTTAACCATATATGTAAAAAACACGAAAAGCCTTACAAACAGTGATCAACAGCTAAACATGAGCTATCACCTTCCCCTAACAGCTAGGGAAGCATGTATATGAATGGAACATATGAACTTCCATTTGGGGTACTAAGAAAACACATCACACAGATGGCTTTTATAGCTTCCCAAATACGGTTCTAATAATTCACAAAAGTGTTGTTCCCTAAAACCCATAATAAACAATAATAAAACCTAATGTTTATTGAGGGTCTACTATCTGTCAAGGAGAATCCTGTGTACTCTCCTGGAATTACTTCATTTATTTCTAATTAATAATAACCTTTAATGAGCACTGTCACTCCCATTTCACAGATGAGCCTTAAGGTCTTAGCTATCAACTTTGCGGACAACACCTAAGTAAAATCCTGCCCTTTTTTTTTTTTTTTTAAACCAGAAATCCAGTCCTGACAACTGAAAGCTTATAGGGCATTTCCGCTTAGATACATAGCCTCACCTAAATTATATGTCTAAAAACTTAACTGTCATATTGTCCAGCCCTCCCCCAATACCCAACTGGCTTCTCTTCATGATTTTCCAACTATAATTCTATCTATTATTCAGGTTTAGAATTTCATGCTTTCTTCTGGCTGTGGTCCTGCCAAGTCTTATGTATGCTGTCACCCTTCTCTGTGCAATCTTTCTCCTACTCATTCCTCTCTTTTCATCACTATCCTATTTCAGGCCCTTATCACTCTTACACCTAATTCCCTAACGGTTTCTTCTTGCTTTCAGAACAATTTCCCCTTGATATAATCTATCCTGCATACTACCACCAGATATATCCTTCTAAAGTCACTTTAGTTTCTTCATAATATTTTCCTTATAGTCAAATGTAAGGGTTCTTCATGAATTATAGGACAAGGGTGCAAATGGCTTGACCTGGCATTTAAGACAGTCTGCAGTATGGCCTCAATCTACATTTCTCACACCTGCCACTCGTTCTATAATCACATCCTCTGTTCCAGAGAGGCTCACTCCTCCAGAATGCCCACTACCCTCCTCTCCAGCAAACATACAATAAAGTGAATCCACATGAATATCCCATCCTACCCTGCCTTATCCAGCCCCTGGAATACCACCTCTTCCCTCATCAGATGCCTGTATAAATCCTCAGTGTTCAAGATCCAGCTTAAGGAGTACTTTTTCTGGGACCAATCATTCTGGTCCTCTGTACTGAATACTCCTCAGAACTCCTCTACAGGACAGGAACATAATGTATTACCCTATCATTCATTAACACACAACAGGCTTACATTATATGGCTGGTTGTATTTTCAGTGGTATGTCTATATATTTTGCTATCTATCTATCTATCTATCTATTTGAATACAGATACATAAAAATCTCATTTCACCTATAAGAACCTTTGGAGCAGATACACGTCATACAATAATTGGGCTAAAACAAAAATCCCTCAGTGAAAACCTAAAGACTGGGTTGTGGTTGTTTGCAGCCAAAACGTACAAAATGAAAACCTCCTAACGATTTATTTTCCACATGAAATTAGTACCAGATCTAGAGAAAAATGGACAAAGATCAAATACAAATAATAAAGTCATCACCAAACTAAAAATTTCATTCAAAAGTGATGATGTTGGCCGGGTGTGGTGACTCACACCTGTAATCCCAGCACTTTGGAAAGCTGAGGTGGGCAGATCACTTGAGGCCAGGAGTTTGACACCAGCCTGGCCAACATGGTGAAACCCCATCTCTACCAAAAACACAAAAAACAGCTAGGCGTGGTCACGCACCTGTTATACCCATTACTCAGGAGGCTGAGGCAGGAGAATCACTTGAATCCGGGAGGTGGAGATGGCAGTGAGCCGAGATTGTGCTACTGCACTCCGGCCTGGGCAACAGAGCAAGACTCCATCTCAGAAAATAAAAAAAGTGATGATGTCAATAAAGACCCAAATCAGGGTCATATGTTTAACACCAGAAAGTCTGTATTTGCCACAAGACAGAAGCCTTGACAAAAGTAACACAGAACTGTTTTTGTTCTGGGTCACCTTAACTTTTCTGTGCTTTGTTACTTCATCTGAATGAAGAAGGTAAACCAGTTGATTTCACAAATCTCTTTCTAAGGGTTTCTGGAATTTTTTTTTTTTTTTTTTAAAGAAAAAAAGGAAAGAGACTTCTCTTAAGCAGAACAAAGTCCGACTCCTCTGTAAAGTGGCTGACAGCAAGTGGAAAATGGAAGAACAATCACCTGCAAAATGACTCATTCCCTTGTAACAACTACACTACTAGGGAATTCCTTCTCTTGCCGGCTATGGCTAGTGTCAGACTCATGACAAATACCTCATCCTGGGGCTAGAACTAGGTTTAGGGTTTTCTCATTCATTCCTCTGTTTCTCAGCTGCATTTTCATTTTTAATCTGTGCAATGATTACAGGAGCCTATGTTTGGTTTTCATTTCTAGTTTCCCCAGGAAGAGACAACTACTATCTTGATATTGATTAACACTTGAAACTTCTGTTAATCACAATTTCAGTATTTCAGGGAATCAGAGAAATCATTTGGAAGAGCCTTGAAGGTCATCCAGGGTGAGAGAAAAGCAAAGCACAAGCAACAGACCGATGTTTAGACACAGTGAAGTGAAAACCTTACAGGAGACCCTCACAACTTCAATAAGAGTCTTTTTTATGGCTGTCTTCATATTCTTTCAAAGAAATCATAATAAAGGAGTTAGTGAGAATGTAAATAAAAAATACGCTATCATAGAGTGCTGGGTAACTGAGCAAAAACTAAAGTAAACAAACTCAGTGGGCCATCACATATGCAAGCTGGTAAGGTCTCATAAATCACCATGACTGGGTATTGGGATTTCAAAGGCACACTCTGTAAGCTTTCTCCCAGGCCTGTTGATTCAAGCTCCAATTGCACTGGGTTACCTATATGGCAGCATATAAAGTTGACCTTTTAAGTTTAAAAATAGTTCCATTCCTCATCCCTCCTAAGGATAGGCCACAGTACCTATCATATGTCCCCACCACACTGCATAATTTATGTAAGTTTTCACTTAATTTTCAACACAATCCTGTGAGGCAGATTATGTTAGTCCTGATTTACAGGGAAAACAGGGGCTCAGGGAGGCCAAATTAATTTATTTATCCAAGGTTGCAACTCTACTGTAGGGCAGATTTATATCCAGAAGAGGAATTGCAAAGCTCCTCAGAATTTAGGAGATTTAAAATGGAATCAAGATAATGGTTCACATTTTTCATCTTCTATTCCATTTTACTCTTCCAGCATCTAATAATAACCTATGCTATATTAGAGCAAATCAGCCCATATTTATTTTGACAGTCTCTTTTTCACCCCATTTCAGTTTGTACCTTGCTGTCTCAGAGCCCATCAACCACCTTTCCTCACTCCCAGACAGCCGGTCCTTCAGGGGATGGCTCGGCAGTTGGCCCACCATCCTCTTCTACCAGGGCATGACTCAAGAAGGCAACAGGTGAAGCTGATGCCAACTATTAGTGCTAAAAAAGACTCAAGCCTCATGAAATGTACCATCCATAAATCGCTCTCCAGTCAGCTCTACCCTTCTCTCTATTTCTACAGCTGACTGTCCTTCCTTAAACATTTACACCCGCCAGCTGACCTGTCTGGGATTTCTTTTTTACTTCAAGGCTGTCCTAAAGGTTCAGTCCAAGCAGGTTTCACCAAATGAACCCTGCGGTGGAAAGGGGCAGCAACGTGCATTAGTCAGTTTGCCTCCAGCCAAGGAAAGTCTGAGTCCCCTCCTTCTCCCACTCTTCTCTTTCTCTGCCTCACACTGCCTAATACGTCTTTCCTCTTTCTCTTTCTTTCCTTATATCTTCATTCTCCACCCTATTCACAAGTGAAACTTCCCTTGCCACTTTGCCCCCACTAAGAAAACAGACCTCCAACACAACCTCTTAATAGGTTAATTTTAAAATCATGAACTTGCTTACACCTTCCGTGAGTTTATCCTATATCTTCTCTATCTGCTGTCTGCTTCCCACTAAGGTTTTATCCCTCCATCCCACCTCCAAATCCTTTACAGCTCAGATTCTCAGATCTGCTTTAGTCACTTGGTCTCCTCATCCCACTGACCCTATTATCCTTCAGTTTACTTCTGTGCACATGTTAGAGGGCACATGCTCCTCCTAGGAACTAGGGCCAGGTCAGTTATGCTCCCATCCTGACATGACTTAAGAGAACAAAAAAGGCAAAACGAGTTACTGTAGGATTCCTCTCTAGGAATTATACTTTGCTGAAATTGCTCTTGCTATTTTGGAATCTAGTGCTCACTAAATACATTTTTAAAATATTATTTGGATATATTTTGAAAATACAACCAGAGGTCGGGCACAGTGGCTTACGCCTGTAATCCCAACACTTTGGGGGGCCGAGGCGGGCAGATTACGAGGTCAGGAGTTCGAGACCAGCCTGGCCAACGTAGTGAAACCCTGTCTCTACTGAAAATACAAAAAAATTAGCCAGGCGTGGTGGCAGGTGCCTGTAATCCCAGCTGCTTGGGAAGCTGAGGCAGGAGAATTGCTTGAACATGGGAGGAGAAGGTTGCAGTAAGCCTAGATCACGCCATTGCACTCCAGTCCAGGCAACAGTGCGAGACTCTAACTCAAGAAAAAAAAAAAGAAAGAAAGAAAATACAACCAGAGAATAAACACTTGTTCTTCTATCTCTCCATCTTCCCCACCAATACAACATCCAGAAAATAATCATCTTTACACCTATTTAGAAGCACATGGATCTTATAAAAGTTTAACTGAGCATTAGGTTTTCATCTTTAAAAATATTCTGAGGCTGGGTGCACTGGCTCATGCACTTTGGGAGGCCAAGGCAGGAGGATCACTTGAGCCCAGGAGTTTGAGACCAGCCTGGATAACATAGTGAGACCTTGTCTCTACAAAAAAAAAAAAAAAAAGTTAAATTAAAAAACAGAAAAGCCGGTGTGGTGGCACATGCCTGTGGTTCCATCCACTCAGGAGGCTGAGGTGGGAGGATGGCTTGAGCCAGGGAGATCAAGGCTGCAGTAAGCCATGATGGCTCCACTGCTCTCCAGCCTGGTTGACAAGGTGAGAACTTGTCTCCAAAAACAAAACAAAACAAAAAACGTTTTGACATGTAGAATACTGTTTCTGGGACTAAATTAGAGATTTAAGGTTTGAGGTATGAGAAAATACCTGGAATCATGCCTTACATTAGAAGGTAAGGTAAATACTGGTGTTTCCCAATGAGTTGTAGTCAGATTGTTCATATGTATCAAACAGACAATATACTGAAATATTTAAAAATAAGGCTAAATAGCAACAAGTAATTTTTCCCATGAATTCTTTTTTTTTTTTTTTGAGATGGCGTCTCACTGTCACCCAGGCTGGAGTGCGGTGGCACCATCTCCATTCACTGCAACCTCTGCCTCCTGGGTTCAAGTGATTCTCCTGCTCAGCCTCCTGAGTAGCTGAGATTACAGACATGCACCACCACACCTGGCTAATTTTTGTATTTTTAGTACAGGCCAGGTTTTGCCATGTTGGCCAGGCTGGTCTCAAACTCCTGGCCTCATGTGATCCACCTGCCTTGACCTCCCAAAGTGCTGGGATTACAGGCATGAGCCACCACGCCCAGCTGAATTCTACTTTTTTTTTTTTTTTTTTTTGAGACAGAGTCTTGCTCTGTCACCCAGGCTGGAGTGCAGTGGCACGATCTTGGCTCACTGCAACCTCTGCCTCCTGGGTTCAAGTGATTCTCCTGCTCAGCCTCCCGAGTAGCTGAGATTACAGACATGCACCACCACACCTGGCTAATTTTTGTATTTTTAGGAGAGACGGGATTTCACCACGTTGGCCAGCTAGTCTCTAACTCCTGACCTCGTGATCTGCTCTCCTTGGCCTCCCAAAGTGCTGGGATTACAGGCTTGAGGCACCACGCCCGGCTGCTGAAATTCTACTTTTGAAAGAACAAATTCCCCTTCTGTAGGGACTGATGATTCAGTCTGTAATGATGCATGCTCTTCATCTTTTTTTGTCTTTTCTTCTATATATCCTTTAGCCATTCTACTGTATTAACACTAGATAGAAAAATTAAGATTTAGGCCCAAACATTGTCTTCTGGCATAAAGTAAACTAATATTTTCCTGATGTACAATAAATAGACAGGCATATTTCTAGTAGAAGATTCCTTATGATTTATCAAAACCCAATTATCACTTACCCTTATGGAGATCTTAGATCTTAGAAACCATACTGACAATATAAGATTAAGAAAACAACAGAAAATCAAAATATATACCAAGGAAAATGTTAATAGGTTTCATTCTTATCACAGCATACTGTTGAAACTTACTTGAAATATTTTCTTAAAAAAGATACAAGAGGACAAGTGTTTAGTTTTTAACAAGGGAGGGGACTAGTCAACAAATATTGATTACCTAATTTATGAACAGCTCTGGCCAAAGTGGTCAAAAAAAAAAAAAATCAGGACTTTAGTTTTCCTAAACCTATCTTAATTTTTAACAGAATTATAGCTTTGTTCAATCTTTACAGTCTTCGGCCTCTTTTGTGAAATGGGTTTCCTTGTAAATAATAAAATGACACCTATATGTATTTAAAGCACTCATGAAATAATTTTATCTCTTTATTAAAAACTGTGATAACCCTTCCAAATTTGAAATTTATTGTCTTCCTAAATTCTTGCTACAAAGCCTATCATTAATATTGCAGTTCATTTTTTCCCTAAAGATTGAAAAAAAACACTAACAAATATATATTAAAGTCTTTATGGTCAAAGAATGTACTCCTTTTATAAAACTTGGAGTTGATGTAAAGGCACAGACAACACAAGTTACCTTAATAATAAATGCACTTTTCTTTGTAATTTTGGGTAATTCAATGAGATTTATAATTCTTTTAAAAGACACACAATCACTTGTAGTTTTGCATGGTTCTTTTTTTCCTAATTTCCCACTATAGTGAAATATCTGTTTTTCCTTCTCTGTTGGGTTTGGATTGGAACGATCAGGTAGAATTAAATGTAAAATAACAAAAGGAAAATACTTTATAGATCTTCTCAAAATACTTTGAAGGGCATAATCTCTTTAAGATGGCTTTATTCATATTTAAGCCAAAAACAAAAAGCAACCAAAACACTGCTGTTTATACAAAAAGGAGCTTCAAAATCAGCCAGTTATTTTCTGAAATGGAGATGGCAGACATTAGCCTGCACTTACTCCAATATGGCAGCTGCATCTTTGCCTCTTTGCTATGGACACATCCCCAGCAGGCCTGTACTTTCTACTCTCCAGACCTGTTTATGACAGGCCAAGGTGTTTCCTATTATGGTGCCTATGGGCTGCACAGTGCACTGCTTGTCAGTAATAAAAGCCAGAGGCTGTCCCTATAGGGATTACAGTGCAGCAGACCAGAGATGCTGATGGGAATGCAAGCATGCCCCAGGCAAACATTGCAGAATACTCTCTGACAGGCAAAAGCCAACAAACACATCCTTTCTTCCCAGACTGGCAGGGAAAGTATTCAGTTATGTCATTTTCACTTGGAACAAACTAATAAGAAGAATGTTATTGCTAAAACAGGTAGAGACGAGAAAGAGCAGTGTATGACCATGAATATGGCCTCTATGGTTTTGTCTGTGCATTACAAACTTTTAATTTAAATGAGATGAGATTGATCTAGCATATACTATGATAAAATTTCTGAGACATGAGTATCTAAAAGCAGAACTGAGATTAAGTGAGAAATGCTCAGGATTCCTGTCACTGAAAGAAAAAGAAAAAAACCTTTCTTGAAAGGCACAAACTAGAATGCTCAGACTCTCCATCTACCAATACAAGATAAAAAACAGCATTTGCATTAACCAACATCATGCATTCTTGTACTAATTTATGTGACTAACTACAAAATGTTATATTGACACTCACTGTGTAGGGTGTCAGGATGGCCAAGTGTTCTAAGGCACCAGACACTCACTGGGTTGGGCTAAAAACACCGTAGAAGACCTCATCAGAACAATAAAACAAAGACACAAAATATTGTACTAACAGTTAAGAAAATTATAAATAAAAGTTCTGTGGAAAGTCAAAGGTATCCAATTAGGAGAGCCTGAGGTGGGAGATATAGGACACCCAGATATAGGATGGGAAGAAGAAGATCCTTTATAAAGGATGTAGCATTCCAGATAGGCCTTAAAAGATGGCTTCAATTTTTTAAATAAAACTTTTTGTTTTAGAACAGATCTAGATTTACAGAAAACTTGTGGACACAATACAGATAATTCCTATATACTCTACATTATTTCCCATTTTTAATGTCTGACTTTAGTATGGCACATTTGTCACAATTATTGAACCAACACTGATACATTATTATTAAACAAAGTCCACACTTCATTCAGATTTCCTTAGTTTTCACATAATTTCTTTTTCTCTGTTCTGGATCCCATCCAGGATACCACATAATATTTAGTCCTCATGTCTCCTGAGGCTCTTCTTGGCTGTAGGTATCTCAGGTTTTCCTTGTTTTTGATAACCTCGACAGTTTTGGGGAGTACCGGTCAAATACTGGTAAGTTTCGAGGGTAGAATGTCCCTCAACTGAGATCTGTCTGATATTTGCCTCATGATTACACTGGGGTTATATGTTTTCAGTAGGGAAACCACAGATTAAAAGTGCAATTTTCATCAGATCATATCGAGGGTATATATTATCACTTATCACTGTCAATGCTGACCTTGATAAACTGGCTGAAGTAGTGATAGGTTTCTCCACTACAGTTTCTTTTTTTTCCCTTTCTACACTGTACTGTTTGGAAGGAAGTCAATACGCACAGCTCACACTTACGGTGTAGGGGGTTATGCTCTCCCTCCTTGAGAGCAGAGTATCTATAGAAACTATTGGGAATTCCGCACAGGAGGAGATTTGTCTATTCTCCCCCACTTAGGTATTTATTTCATAAATTATATCAATATGGGTTTATGGGTATTTATTTTACCCTTTGGGATATAATCCAATACTATATTATTTTCTTGCTCAAATTGTTCTAGCTTTGGCCATTGGGAGCTCTTTCAGTTTGCTCTTGCAACTCTTCAATATATTCCCATGGGTGTAGGGTTCTGTTTGTTTGAGCGGGTCCTTACTTTCTGGCACTACAAGATGCTCCAGGCTCATCTTACATATTTCCTTCCTGAGTCCCTAGAAATCAGCTATTTTTTTTCAAAGAGTCTTGGTTCCTTTTACCAGAGAATGGTATTAGAAACCAAAATGAGGGTGCTAAGTGTGCTCATTGCTACTGGGGTATGGTTGCTTCTAGACCCTCTCAGCTGATAGAGCAAGGAAATATTTGTGTGTATACTAGATGGTAAGATGTTGAGAGGTAGAATGGAGAGTTACCTTCTTAATATACTTTTCTTAATATTAAATATTAATAAGATATTGTGTGCCTGGGTTACTTTCAGTCTTATGCAGAGGAAGAACGTATGTACATTCGTTTATGAAAAACACTGGCTAGACTATTCTTCTGCACTGCATTATGCATTTCTGCTAGAAAAAGCTCAGAGATTTTCAGACAAAAATCTCAGGCTTGCTTGATGAGCTATACTGTAAAATTACAGAAGGAAACAAAGGGCAAACTCCTTGAAGGTTGAAAATAAAGGAAAAAAACATATAAAACACCACCAAAAAAAGTGATTAATGGAGGAGAGGGGTAAATAAAACATTATAATAGTCCTCTTTGGTTAGTATCAACATTATTAGGCCACTTTGACAAAAGGATAGAAATCAGTATGGCAGACACCCTTCTCTAACCCTCACCCCCCAAAATAAGAAAAAACTAATGTTATTCCTTCACATATGGAAATGAATGAGTTCTACTGAGTATCTACTATGATTCCTGACTCAGTCTAGACAATTCCCATCTTTTAATTCATTAAATCATCACAGCAACTATTTAACAGATGAGAAAACTGAAGCACAGAAGGCAACGTGGCCCAATTTACATTTGGTAAAAGGCAGAGAATGAATCCAATTCAGGCAGGCTGTCTATAGTAGAGTGCTCTAAATCCACGGACCATTCTGCCTAAGGAATGAATATTTTATGAATTGGAATATTTCTGCTGAAGGAATTTGCCATTTTCTCCTCTAGTGGAGAAATCCAACTGAGGGTAAAGAAGGAAAAATGTTGATTGTTTAAAACAATAAATTAGTCTCTAAATTGTTCTTGCAGCTGATTTAGACTAGTGTGTCCAAAAGTATGCCCAGTGTTAGTAAATGGTAGGCAAAATGCTTTAAGGTGGTGCAAGATGAATGTTTTCTCATTTTGTTATTTATTAATTTGAGAAAAAAATACAGAAAAAATATAACTTGAACATCAAACCTATGATTTCATGTATACCATTACTTAAGATGAGGCACTTGGGTGAGTATTTAGATTTAACAATAAATTGCTCTTAGCATTTCTATACTTTGACAATAAATTATCCAAAAAAGAAATTAAGAAAATAATCCCATTTGCAATAGCATCAAAAAAATACTTAGGAGCAGCCGGGTGTGGTGGTTCACACCTGTAATCCCAGCACTTTGGGAGGCCGAGGCGGGCAGATCATGAGGTCAGGAGATCGAGACCATCCTGGCTAACATGGTGAAACCCCATCTCTACTTAAAAATACAAAAAAAAGCCAGGCGTGGTGGCGGGCGCCTGTAGTCCCAGCTACTCGGGAGGCTGAGGCAGGAGAATGGCATGAACCCGGGAGGCGGAGCTTGCAGTGAGCCGAGATCGCGCCACTGCACTCTAGCCTGGGCAACAGAGCGAGACTCCGTCTCAAAAAACAAACAACGACAAAAAAATACTTAGGAGCAAATCTAACCAAAGAGGTGAAAGATCTATACACTGGAAACTACAAGACATTGATTTAAAAAACTGAAGAAGACAGAAATAAATGAAAAGATATCCCATGTTCATGCACTGAAAGAATTAGTAATGTTAAAATGTCCACACTATCCAAAGCCATCTATAGATTCAATGCAGTTCCTCTATTGATTCAATGCAATTCCTGTCAAAATTCCAATGTCTTTTTTTTTTTCACAGAAATAGAGAAAAAAATCTTAAAATTTATATAAACCAAAAAAGACCTAATGGCCAAAGCAATCTTGAACAAAAAGAACAAAGCTGCAGGCATCATATTCCCTCATTTCAAAATATATTATAAAGCTACTGTAATCAAAACAGCATGTTACTGGCATAAAAACAAACATCAACCAATGGAACAGGATAGAAAGCCCAGAAGTAAATCCAAGTATTTACAGTCAATTGATTTTTGACAAAGGGTCCGAGAACACACAATGGAGGGAGGACAGTCTCTTCAAATAGTGTTGGGAAAACTGGATGTCCACCTGCAGAAGAAAGAAACTGTACTCTTATCTCACACTCCATATAAAAATCAACTCAAAATAGATATAAAGGCTGAAACATAAGACCTGAAACTGTAAAGCTACTAGAATAAAATATAAGGAAAAATCTCCACAACAATGGTCTGGGCAATGATTTCTTGGATAGGACTCCAAAAGCACAGGCAACTAAAACAAAAATAGACAAATAGGACTACATTAAACTAAAAAGTACCTGCACAAGCAACCAAATAATAGAGTGAAAAGACAACTCATGGATCAGGAGAAAATATCTGCAAACCATACATCTGATAAGAGGCTAATATTCAAAATATATAAAAAATTCAAACAACCAAATAGAAAACAAATCGATTAAAATTAGGCAAAGGATCTGAATAGACACACTTTGCTCAAAAAAGAGATATGAATGGCCAACAGAGATACAAAAAACAAACAAACAAAAAAAAACAGTGCTTCCCAGCCCTGCACAGTGGCTCATGCCTGTAATCCCAGTGCTTTGGGAGGCTGAGGCAGGAGATCACTTGAGGCCAGGAATTCTAGATAAGCCTGGGCAAAATAGCAAGACCCTCTCTATACAAAAAAATAAAAAAGCCAGGTATGGTGGCACACACCTGTAGTCCTAGCTACTTGGGAGGCTGAGGCAGGATCATTGAGCCCAAGAATTTGAGGTTATAGTGAGACATGATCACGCCGCTGCACTCCAGCCTGAACAAAAGAGCAAGACCCTGTCTCAAAAACAAACAAACAAAAACTCAACAATATCTCTAATTCTCAGGGAAATGCAATTAAAACCACAATGAGCTATCACCTCATGCCTGTTAGAATGGCTATTTTCCTTTTTTTTCTCTTCAACTTTTAAGTTCAGGGGTACATGTGCAGGATGTGCAGGTTTGTTACATAGGTAAACATGTGCCATGTTTGCTTCACATATCATCCCATCACCTAGATACTAAGCCCAGCATCTACTAGCCATTCTTCCTGATGCTCTCCCTACACCCATCCCACCCCTCAACAGACCCCAGTATGTGTTGCTCTCCACCATGTAGAATGGCTATGTTCAAACACATGAATGATAACAAGTGCTGGCAAGGATGTGGAGAAAAGGGAGCCCTTCTACACTGTTGGTGGGAATGTAAATTAGAACCACCATTACTGAAAATACTATGAAGGTTCCTCAACAATCTAAAAATAGAACTACCATACAATCCAACAATCCTACTTCTAGGTATACACCCAAAGGAACTGAAATTGGTACATCAGAAAGATATTTGCACTCCCATATTCATTTCAGCTTTATTTACAACAGCCAAGATATGGAAGCAATCTAAGTGTTCATCAAGTGTTCATAAAGAAAATGTGATATATAAAGATTATACAGGCCGGGCGCAGTGGCTCAGACCTGTAATCCCAGCACTTTGGGAGGCCGAGGCGGGCAGATCACGAGGTCAGAAGATCGAGACCATCCTGGCTAACACGGTAAAACCCTGTCTCTACTTAAAAATACAAAAAATTAGTGGGGCGTGGCGTGGTAGCGGGCACCTGTAGTCCCAGCTACGCAGGAGGCTGAGGCAGGAGAATGGCGCGAACCTGGGAGGCAGAGCTTGCAGTGAGCCGAGATCACGCCACTGCACTCCAGCCTGGGCTACAGAGCGAGACACCACCTCAAAAAAAAAAAAAAAAAAAAAAAAAAAAAAAGATTATACAGCCTTATAAAAGAAAGAAATTCTGTCATTCACAACCTCATGGAATGGAACTGGAGGACATTATGCTAAGTGAGATAAGTCAGGCACAGAAAGACAAATACTGTCTTTAATAAATGATCTCACTTTATGGGGAATCTAAAAAAGTCAATCTCAGATACAGAGTAGAAATGTGGTTACCAGAGGCTGTAGAGGAGGAGGGAGAGAGAAATGGAAGATGTCGATCAAACAGTACAAAATTTCAGTTAGATTGGAGGAATAAGTTCTAGTGATATATTGCACTGCATGGAGACCCGAGTAAATAATAACGTATTATATATTTTACAATTTCTAAAATAGATTTTTGACATTCTCATCACAAAAAGTTAAATTGGTGAGGTAATACAGATATGTTAATTAGCTTTACTAAATCTTTCTAAGATGTATACATTTTAAAAATCACATTATACCCGAGAAATATATACAGTTAATATTTGTCAAGAATGACAAATAAATTTTAAAGATTAATAAAAAAATACATTAAGTTAAAACATTCAACATATAACAGCAGATATGAATGTACACAGAAATGACAAAATCCCAGCACTGTGGGAGGCTGAGGAGGGAGGATCACGAGGTCAAGAAATCGAGACCATCCTGGCCAACATGGTGAAACCCCATCTCTACTCAAAATACAAAAATTAGCTGGGCATGGTGGCGTGCGCCTGTAGTCCAGCTACTCGGAGGGCTGAGGCAGGAGAATTGCTTGAACCTGGGAGGCGGAGGTTGCAGTGAGCTGAGATCGTGACACTGTACTCCAGCCTGGCGCAGAGCGAGACTCCGTCTCAAAAATGACAAAATTTGAGCAACATTAATTTAGACTGTAAATTCTTAAAGAATAGAAAAGTCATGTTTTTCTTCTAAGAAATATTATGTTTTTACATTGCAAGAAATATGTGACACAGAGTTTTTCTTAATCTCTTTTTTAATATATTCTAGACAGGCAAGCACATGTAATTTATTGAGCACCCAGTGTGTGCTAATGCACCAAACTGAGCTTTACATACATTATAGCTAATGGTCTCAATAACTTTTTCATTTTATTTTCCCTTTTCATTATCCCCACTTTAAATGAAAAAACTGAGCTCCAGAGCGGTAAGGCCTATTGCCCAAAATATTAGATAGGAAACAACAGAGCTGGAATTTGAAACCAAGTTTGCCTAATGAAAAACATTTATGTTCTTTTCACTGTACAAAGCTGCTGTAAGTATCACTGGTGCCTACTCCAGGCCAGGGAGTAAATATCATTCATCCTTATCACGTACAAAGTATAACAAAACAAAACCAAGCAGCTCTGAATACTAAATAATAATAATAAATACTTTATAAAAGATAAACTATTCTCTAAGAGTAAAAGATAATAAACCTATTGTCATTGTAGTTGGTCACTGAACTTAACTAAATTTCCTAATGGACACAGCAGAATTGTTTGTTGTTTAAGCAAATATCAAGGCATACCCCCCAATCCCTGTTACAGGGAATAAAAAAAGTCTTCTTCAAATGCCTTTCAAAACTAATGTGAATATTAAAATAAAGTGCTACTGATCTCTCTATATTCCAGAAAGATCTCAGACTAACAGTGTCAATTAAACTATTACAACAAATAGCCATGTAAAAACTGCTCCCCTACTAGAGCTATGCTATCACAAAATTAACCCCAGCAATCTACAGTTCTAGAAAAAGAGTTCGTCCCTTCTGCTGAAAAAGAGAAAACCAAACCCTACATATTTTGTGAATCCACTGAAAATAATGACATCAACAGCACTTCACATCCATCATGTATTTATATCTTAAGTGATAGCTACAATCTATGTAACTATCGCAGAAATCTTAAACTGAACAAAAGCATTATCTATCATCATTTCTCTCTAGAAAAATACCAGTTTGTTTAATCTGTCCATAACATTAGAAAAAATACTTCTTTTATCATGGCCAATCCTTATGTTTTGGAATTTTTTGCAAAAACGTAGACAGTTCATAATGCTCCCAGACAGAAGTTACAACTACTACCCCAAATATTAAGTCAAAATATAACTGAAAAAAAGAAATTTCTCTAGTAATGATTAATTTATTGAATAATTAACAATTAGGGGTTTTTGAGAATTAAATGTTAGGAATAATTAAACTTTCACTAAATACTGGCAAGGAACTGAACAGATGACAACAGAGACAAGTTAAGATTTGTTTTAATCCTAAGTTTTATGCTAAGGTAACATCAAGGGCTCTACTTTTCAGTGAAAGAAAAATTTCCTTTAAAATTGTTTCCCTCTTCCATTATTACTTAAAAGCAAAGAAAGTATTTTTTCTAACAGTGATTATAGGATTCTCAATCTTTCATATTAACTTTTAGGTACTACATGTAAGCTACGTAAATCTTGCCCAAATCTACCTTTATTGAGTAGATGAAAAAGCAGATATCGAACTCAAAACATCTACATGTTGATTTTCTATAATTATAGAAGATATTTTCTTTTGAAATTTAAAGTTTGTATTTAGGCATATTAACACTTTTTTAATCTAAGATTTAATATGTTAATGTAGAAAACAACTGAGGCTATTTTCTCTCTATAAAACTAACATGTCTTTTCCAATTAACTTAGTTTCCTTCTTAGCAAAAGTTTAACATTTATATCTATTGAGTTACGTTGTAGTTGCATAATGTGGAAATATCTTAAGATTTAGCCACTTCTATGAAGATCCTATATTTATTGCAACACCCCTCCTGCCCAGAAGAAAATACATCAACAAAAAGTTCTACTATATGTTCTGCATTGACTATTACAAAGCAGTAGGGGGAGCAGCCAGAGAAAGCTCTGAGACAAAGCACCCAGCAAAGCAATTTAATTTACAGGCAATAGAAACATGCTAGAGAGGTTTGCCAAAAGCCAAATACACAAAATAAATTCCATAAAGAAGTCATGACCACATTTGTAAAGCTGGCCTAAGTACATTTCGGATGAAGCATAGAAAAATCTGAAGTCTCTTAGAAAGGGTCTGGATTCTAACTTCAAGACAGACTTTCAGCTTGAAACACAGTCATTTCCAGCCATGCCAAACCTCAAACTGCCCCCAAAATTAGACAGCAGAAACAAAATACATTTTTATAGTGATATGTCTTAGGAAGAACTCAAAATGATTTCGTTTTCTCCTTTGAACCTCACTGAACTTACAGGGAAGGCCTGGTGAAATGTGCATTATTAGGTCACAAGAGGATAACATTACAGGGTTCCATAGCATAATCCTTGAAAGCCCTGAAGCCCAGACCGCTGTCCTGCTCTCCTGTCCACTGACTCCCATCCTCGATATACTTTCCATGAGAGAAAGGTAACCAAAAACACGGTGAAACTATTCTGCCTAAAAGGTATTTTACTGAAAACGCACATTGACCACTAACCCTTATTACATTTCACATGTTCTAAAAATTAATAGGGTCTGCATTTTCAGTTTTTGAGTAAAACAGGAGAAGTACTTAGTTAGCTCTTCTGTCTGGCATTCTGTAACTGGAATTTAAGAAAAGCCTAAACTTCTAATTAGAACTTCAGAATGTTCATGTCTGTATTATACCACAAAAACTGTAAATATAATTTAAGCATTTTTATGATACAGAAATGTGTGCTATAGACAGTTATCTAAGAATTATAAAAATCTATCAAATTTGAAATGTCTAGTATAAATTACAACTGAATGGTAAAAAGACATTTTAGCCATGTAGGCAACCAATGAAGTTTGACCTAAAACCCAAATAATAGCAATAGCAATAACAACAGATACAGTGCCTACTATTGTCAGATACTATATTAGCTAGCTCTTTTTTATATATTCTTTTGAACTCTTACACTGACCTTTCAAGATAGTTATTATGGTGCCCATTTTATGCTAAGGAAACTGAAGCTAAAAAAATTGAAGTCATTTCTCTAATGTAACTCCATTAGTAAGAAACAAAACCATAATTCAACTTCCAGGTTTGCCTGCCTCCAAAGCTTTGAGACCTCACTAAAATTACCCTCAATTGCAGCAATGAGGTTCCAAAGGAAACCTGTACAAATCTCAGGCAGATTAATGTGCTTATAAGGGTAAATGCTGTAGATTTAATCACTCAAATTAAATGCCATCTGGAATCTCTTACCCTACTTGGTACAAGCATCCTACATGTGTTACAGCCAACCCTAGCCTTGGCCAAGAATTCAATAATTTTCCTGCTTCAATGCCATCAACAAGCAAGAAACATATATAATACCAATACAGGAAATACAGCTAGTTGCTCCTAGAGCATCATTTAAAAGCTGCTAATTGTTTAAGATGCCTTTTATTGAGAAGTCTAAGAAACAATGTGTTAACCCAGTTTGTTAAATGGGTTTGAGGAATCAGTTTCCTCCTTCCTAACACCTAAATCCATCTCCATAATAAGTATTCTCTATCACCATTTAAAAATCCTGATCTCTTACTAGTGTTTTTATTGTGTTTTTCAATCTATTAGAGTAAATTTTTTAAAACCTCAAGAGAGAACACAGAAAACTGTCATACTTTTTCAAAGGCTAAAAGAGAATAAACTGAAAATATCAGTTTGAACACGTGTATGTAAAAAGAATGGATGGTAATAAAACTAACAACTGAAAAAAAAGCAATGTTTCAGACTCATTCATTCATACTCAAGAAATATCAAATAACTGAGTGGAGATGATGCAAGCTGTACACATTTCCAGTTCAGACTGAAGGTGTGGCAACACTCACAGGGGCCTTCGGATCAGCTGCTCCAACTCAGTTTACAGCTTTTGTGGATGTGGCTTATTCATGCCCTTGTTATCAAGAAGAAGGGTAACTACAACCTTTAGCAAGAGCTTTTTTTTCTTTCTATGCTAACCCTTTTTTGTCTATAAAAGTCATGTAAGCTTAGCACTGATTTAGAAATAAATAAAGAAGACATGAATGGCTTGGACATTAAAAGTTTAAGCAACAGCTTAAGCTGAGCTAAGTTTAATGTTAAAAATTAGTGTGACGGCAATAATTTTTCAATTCAGCTCTGTCGTGGGCTAGGAAAAAATATCCTGATTTTTCAGCCACAAGACATAAACATTGCTAGAATGACTACATTTTGAAAAAATTATCTTCTCACTTTACCTAGATTTCATTTTAACCAAACAGACCAACCTCTCCTATTAAACCTGTAAATTAACTCAAAGTCTAATCTGGGGCCTTCATAATAAAGCTTATTTTTTTAAAATCCCTGTCTTATCTGGTGCCTTTAAAAGAAAGGAATCATTTTAGGCAATTATTATGACCTAAAAAATTTTTGTATCTTAACATATAGATTAATTCCTTGACAGCTGAAGTCATTTACAATACATTATTAAATTTCACATTCAATTTTAAATCCAAACTAGATCTCAACATTAAGAATATGGATTTTAGGGAAAGTAACTAGCTGCTCAAATTCATTTAGCTGAAAAACTACTGTCAAATCACCTTGAAAACATACACTAATGCTTGCACATTGCTAAGTGGCTTTTGATTCTGCTCTTCCTTTTCTTACACAGAATCAACCACACAATAGAATTAAGAACTCAGGCCCACGGCAAAGTGCTCCCATTTAGCAGTTAAGACACTGGACATATTCAGCATATGTCTACTGCTATTGAGAATCAAATTATGAAAACAAACTATATTTTATAAAACTAAGAATTTGTTACCCAAATGAGAAAAAGGTGCCTAATGCCACAGCAGGGGGTAAAAGTCCCAGTAAGAGAGCAATAATTGGTCATTCTGATGAGGAGCTGTGCCAAATTTAGAAATGAGGCACAAATGACAAAAAACAGAATTGATCATCAGTGTGGACATGGGTAGGTCAGTGTGCATACGGGTAGGTTAGTATCTGCTGGCCGTGTCTACAGAGCCCCTTTTATTTATTTGAAGCCAACTTTTCACTTGACAATGCTACCTACAAAAGCACTGTTAATAGATAAGACAATCAAGTGGCTGTTATGCTGTGGCCTTTTTGTAAAAACTGCATGAGAACAGGTGGGATAAAAACCATAGAAAGGTAGAAAAAAAAAAGCATCACTCATTGAAAGATATGTGCACATAGATGAACTGTAAGATAATATAACCTTCTTGACCTTGTAAATAGGTGGCCAAAAATACTTAAATATCTTGAAGAGGCAACTATTACTAATTGTCACACAACATTACCAGTCCTTACTGGCTGAATCCTTCAGCCATCTGCATACGACATGCACAGGCAAATAGCCATTAAAAACATGCACAATTCCAATTATCTCCTTGCATAACTAAAGACAAAAAGAACAGGAAATCCAAAAAATACGGCAAAACTGAAAACACTATACCTTGCCTTCCGTGCTATATTAAGGCTGTCCCAGGCTGAAGGTTACTTCTCAGCCCTCAAAACTCCATTAACTGCCAAGACCAGCAACTTAGCACATATGGCACAGATGCCTAGTTGAAGCCTCCTTGTACTAAATGACCTCAAAAAACTGAGCTTTCTTTCCAAGATTAATGGAAACAAAAGTAATGATCATAAGGAACCTTCTAACTCTGTTAATGTTTCCTGCGGATATGTATGGCCAACTGAATATATAAAGGCTCAGTTCTTGCGGGGTACCCTGACAACTAGATGAATTAGGGTGAAGGTTCCAAGTTCGATGAACTCTTCTGAGTTTGAGTGCCCTAGGTGGTGACATTCAAGTGATTTCACAGACATTCACCAATTCTTATTTTCAACCAGGAATCCCAAGAACACCTTTAAACATGCAATGCCCACGGACCCTACTGGGTTTCTGCTGCAAGGGCACAGTGTTGTTACTTAGGAACCCTGTGTCTTGGGAGGTACTTAAATTTAGCACGTCAAATTGCTTTTGGAAAATGTTTATCTGGCGTGACTAGGAGAGGCAAAGCAAGGAAACAGGAACCTCCCTCTAAGGAGCAGAATAGCCAACATGCAGTAAGCCTAAAAAACCTCTCAATGTATTTCCCGGGGCTATGGGTACCAGCGGCTCGCCGGCATGGGAATCAGCAGCCTGGGGGCATCAGTGACAGCAGAACCGGGGCTTACCTTGTTGGAAGCCATCTCACTGACGGAGTGCCTGGTCTGTAGGGTCTCTAGCTGGTCCAGACACCAGTCCAGCTCCTCCAGGGTCTCGCTGGCCAGTTTCTGGTAGGCCTCCTCTGCGAAGAGACAGGGAAAGGGGGACTCAGTTCTCAAGCGCTTCACGGGTCCGCTAGCGAGTTCAAAGGGGGCCATCCTGCCATACCCCGCCATGCTCGGATGCCCGGTGTCGGCACATGAGGGCTGCTCCTTCATATTGCCCAGCCCGGCAGTGCAACGGGGGCGGAGGCTCTGCTCGCGGGGCGGCCGGCCTCGGGGAGGCACGGTCTCTCCAGCTTGGCGTCTCGGGTCGGCCTCCAGGGAGGGCGTGCAAAGAGCGGCGAGCCAACTTTCACACAGCGACGCGGGCGGAAAAACCACTATGCGACTTTTCAACTGTGCGGCGGGCCCAAGTCCCAGTCCAGGAGCCCGGCTCTAGCGGATGGCGAGGGGGTGGCGCGAGCGCTTGGGTGCCCGCCCCACAGAGGAGCGTCTGGTCCACAGCCGGATCTCCTGGGTCCCCAACCCGGAGCCGCGGCCCCACGCCCGCCCCGCCTTGCCGAGCCTTCTGCACGGCACTTGAAGTGAATGAATCAGCCGCGGCCGGGTGCGCGGCCACCACGTTTCCTGTTTTCTTTCTCAACTCCTCGGGCGGCAGGCGCAGCGCAGCTCCAACGCCGCAGCTTTCCGGGAACACTCCCCCTCACGCCCCTCTCGGCCCCTCGGCGCTGCCTGGCTCCTCCTCAACCCCCTTACGAAAAGATTCCGAATTGCAAAAGCCTGTCCCTGTCCGTGCCACCCGCCGCGTCCTTCCCCTCGGGCTCTGCCCCGGGGGCCCCGCCACCTCGCAGTGCCATCCACCCCGGCGCCGCCGGGCGCCACTCGCTTTGAAGTGCAGACGAGGAGGCGCGGCGCGAGCGTGTGTGTCTGTGGGGCTGCTGTGGGACCGTCTGTGCTAGGAGAGCGGCGGAAAACCCGGCGTGGAGCGCCTGCAGCCCGCCGTCCGGGGTCGCGCCCGCCGCGGGGCTCAGGAGGGACTGGCGCGCAGGCGCGCACGGCCGCGCACCTGCCCCGCTGGAACCCCGCGCGCCCCGCCGGGCCACTGCCCTCCAGGTTGCCCCGACCGCTGGAGCCTCTGCGTCTCCACGACTGGCTGCTTCCTGCGAAGTTTCACAAACAAGGTTATTTAGGACCCTCAAGGTTTCTGAGGGTTTAAGTTTTAGGGTTTCTGGGGGTTCGTTTCTAAAGGCTTAGGATTCACCTACTTCAAGGAGGCAGGGTTGTGGGAATTAAGACTGCATTCTTTTTCTACCTAGCCCAGTCCCTACTAAGTACCAGACTTCCAAATGTTGGGGCGGACAGAAACAAGCAAACAAAATATACAATGTTGTGGGGTCGGAACGCTTTATAATTCACAAATTTGACAATAGGCTGCATTTTCATATGCCGAATTGCCTAAGTTATCTTAAAGGAGCAGCAATGTGAAAGAACCACATGGTAAGGAGAATTTACGCATGTCCTGCATACTACCCCTTTCCCCTGTGAGTTGCACAAGACCTAGATGATCTTGGGCCAAGGAAGAAAATCTGGAAGGGTGTTTCTACCCACCATGTGCAGAGTACACTACAATTTTGAGAAAACGGAAAGACCATATTCACAGGCATAGAGAAGCCTGTTCTGTTTACAAAGGCTGACCCAGGGGACCAGGGGCACTGTCCCTAAGCAGATCAGTTGTGGGAGAACTTTTCTACATTAGCATGCAATAAGCAAACCATTCACAGTGAGGAGAAGTCAAACTCCCAAGAGTCCATTTGATAAAACTTTGTCATTGTCGAGTGGAAAGAAGATACTGAGAAACTTACACGAAGTAGTGGGATCCCTTGTCTTTGTCTTTGAATCTACAGGTATTGGAGAAGAAATTCTGCCCTTGAAATTTAGACTCCATAAATTATCATGGCACAAAAAATAAATTCATAGATTGAATTTAGGCTCCTGGGATTTTTGAGATAGCTTTTTATGTGAACTTTGTAAAAGTTAGAGTAACTTTTAAAGTAGTTGTTACATGTGCCACGTGGCTTATTGTTATCAAGAATTCTTGAACTATTTACTGTTCACTTTGAGTACTGTAGGTTAAAATTTGCCTCTTTTTTGTTCTACTTCCTCCACCCCGCAGTCTATGTAAATATATACTTTAGATGGACAAACAACTGCCTAAACCTTGCCAGGTGAATTAAAGTTTCAGATTGAAGCTTTTTTTTCCCTTAACAAGCTTAAAGATATTAATAATTTTAAATGGTGAATATAAAATACCTGCTCTGTATAGCTTCCCCAATTCTAAGAATGTAAAAAATATTACATGCTTGTTATACAAATTGAAGCATTACACACAAATATAGGAAGTCCATTGTAACCCCACACCCTAAAGATCACAAACAATACTTTCGCCTATGGCTCTAACACAATCATTTTCATTTTACTGAATAACTTCCATATGCAAGTATAGCATCATCTAGTTGCCATGGTAGTACATCTACTATATGGTTTGGTTTTGATATTTTCCTCTCTCTCTCATTCCCATAATATAGGAATGTAGGAAATTTTAAGAGAATATTGACTTGTTTTATGATCATTTGAGCTGTCCATAGTTAGCCTATCCAGTGGATTAAAGATGCATAACCATTGTGTCTGGGATTTGTTCAGTGCCATCTTTTCAATCATTGGTTACAATGAAGCTGGGAGTCCCCTCTGAGGTTTGGCTTTCTGTGGCTCCTCTCCCCTGCACTCCAACTTTCTCAAAGCCTGAGCCTCAAGTGATTTCCCAGTAGCTAAGTAAACTGCCCCCTTCCTCCATCTTCACCAAGTTCCCAAAGCTTTTCAGAAATCAAAAGTACAAACTCAGGCCTCAAATCTAACAGGATGTGGCTCCACACATTATATTTCAGTTGTTATTTTTTAATATGGAAAATAATTCAGGAAAGTTTTGGCTAATGCTTCAAGACATCATGCACTTTATACACAGGATTTGTTCTTAAGAAGGTAGTGTAGTGACAGGAGGAACAATTTACTTCAGAATATCCATTTTATGTCCAAGCCATGCACCAGCCATTTTTGACAGACAGGATTTGAGTATGATGATAAAATGGTGTAAGCATATATTTTAAGTTCTAACATCTGTATAAATAAGAAAAATGAAAAATCACTGGAACACATCTACATACTAGTGAGAAAATAATTACTAACAACAGAGTAAAGTTTGCTCTGTGAAACTGTTGCTCAAATAAACAATTATTCTTGATATTAGGATAGAGCTGAGAATATTGCTTTTCTCCAAATTTCTAGGTGAATAGGCAATATAGCTAGCCACGATTTTTCAGGATCACTTGTAAAGCTTCACTTTTAGGAATTTTAACCCCAAGTGTTCTAAGACAGCAAGTAACTGACCTTTTCATCCCTCCCAACAAACCTCAAAGTGGAGTTGCCAACTATCCTACAGGAAATTGAGTCACCACACCAAGCAACACACCTAAATGTCGACAGCTAGCAGGACAAAAACAGTGAGCCAGTTTAATTTTGGCTTTTACCAAGAACACATACTGCATTCATTAATAAAATACTTCCCCTCAACCCCTGCTAGAGTAGTATACACTGTGGCTCTCCTTAAAAATACATGAAAACTCTTTAACTGCACCAAATCTTGCTAAGTCAAGGAACTAAACAGAGAAAAACACCCAAGTAAAAACTATTGGCTAAACTCCCTAAAGGCTGGGAGAGGGCTATGGAACAGCAACTGAGAAATAAATTGAGCCTTGAAGTCCCCTGTTACAACAGCATCAGTTTTCTTCAAGGCACCTTTGAACTATGTAACACCCGCATTCCGCTCAGGCTCTTCTGTGAACAAACAGTCCTCAATTCTTGCGGGCCAGCACTTGGCTTCTGTCACAGTGATATGCTTAGAGGTTCCCCTGACACATGGCCTGAAACTGTGCCAGGGGCTCCAGGAGAAGATGCTGAAGCAGCAGCTTCCTTTTGAAAAAGGAAAAAAGTAATCACCTCAGAGCCACATTAGTTAGCTAGAGGTTGAGGTCGTTTTTTGTGAAATGTTCAGTCCATTACTCTTACCCACAACTCACAGTGATGTTGACCATTGAGGTAAAAGAATCCACTGTACGGGATGTGTAACTATGTGGACATTAGTTTCTTTGCCAACACTTGAAGGTCTGCTAAAGGACTGTGTCGGCTTGTCATAATTCCTAGATAGACCTATTGGTATACATGAAAAGAACAAGTCCAAAAAATACCACTTACTTTGGACATTATTTGTATGCCCTTAATTAAAAAAAACAAATTATAACAGTTGAGGTCGGGCGCAGTGGCTCAGGCCTGTAATCCCAGCACTTTGGGAGGCCAAGGCGGGCAGATCATGAAGTCAAGAGATCAAGACCATCCTGGCTAACACGGTGAAACCTTGGCTCTACTAAAGATACAAAATACTAGCCGTGCATGGTGGCGGGCGCCTGTAGTCCCAGCTACTCGGGAGGCTGAGGCAGGAGAATGGCGTGAACCCGGGAGGCAGAGGTTTCAGTAAGCTGAGATTGTGCCACTGCACTCCAGCCTGGACAACAGCACAAGACTCTGACTCAAAAAAACAAAAAAAATTATAACAACTGATCCAGATATTTTATTATTATACTTTAAGTTCTAGGGTACATGTGCACAACGTGCAGGTTTGTTACATATGTATACATGTGCCATGTTGGTGTGCTGCACCCATTAACTCCTCATTTACATTAGGTATATCTCCTAATGCTATCCCTCCCCCTTCCCCCCACCCCACAGCAGGCCCCAGTGTGTGATGTTCCCCTTCCTGTGTCCAAGTGTTCTCATTGTTCAATTCCCACCTATGAGTGAGAACATGCGGTGTTTGGTTTTTTGTCCTTGTGATAGTTTGCTGAGAATAATGGTTTCCAGCTTCATCCGTGTCCCTACAAAGGACATGAACTCATCATTTTTTATGGCTGCATAGTATTCCATGGTGTATATGTGCCACATTTTCTTAATCCAGTCTATCATTGATGGACATTTGTGTTGGTTCCAAGTCTTTGCTATTGTGAATAGTGCCGCAATAAACGTACGTGTGCATGTGTCTTTATAGCAGCATGATTTATACTCCTTTGGGTATATACCCTGTAATGGGATGGCTGGGTCAAATGGTATTTCTAGTTCTAGACCCTTGAGGAATCACCACACTGTCTTCCACAATGGTTGAACTAGTTTACAGTCCCACCAGCAGTGTAAAAGTGTTCCTATTTCTTTTACACCTGTTGTTTCCTGACTTTTTAATGATTGCCATTCTAACTGGTGTGAGGTGGTATCTCATTGTGGTTTTGATTTGCATTTCTCTGATGGCCAGTCATGATGAGCACTGATCCAGATTTTTTTAAAATAAAAGAACTACGACAAAAAGCTCCTAAGAGCAATTACTTAAATCTCCCTAACAAGTTCCAGCTTCTCTTCTCTTAATTCTTACAAAATTTCCCCTTTGTTCTAAGGAAGGAATTGATACTGTCTACAGTAGATAGAACTGGAAAAAATGATTTCTATTTCACTGTGTATTGCTTTGAGCTAGTCATTCCTTTAGTTTGCTACATTAAAAGATTTGTGTAGGTCAGGTCTAACTTTTGCTGTCTTAATTTTTTTTCCTCTATACATTTTATCTGATGGGAAATACATGAAGGCTTTGGATTCTCTTTCAATGTGTACATGTAATAGGTTTAAGCTGAGTTTGCTAGTGGCAAGCCGCTCTCATCTCCAAGTGTATTTCTGGCATCAAATTATTGTTTCGAAGTATTTTAAAATTGTATAAAATATATAAAACTTTACTTAGTACTTCATAAAGCTTCCAAAGGAAAGGTGTACAATTTTGTGACAGTTTTTCTTTTATCTTCTCACTAGCTACAATTGTTTTTCCGAATGTTGCCTATGGCTCTAGTAGAATTTTTAAGTGAAATAAACATGAGGTTGGCTTTCATTGACTTTTAGTCCCACCAGTAACTCAACATTTATTTAGCACTATGTGCCATGTACTTTATTAGAGGTTGCAGAAACAAGATGATGAAAAGAGTGTGTCCCTTACCCAGAGTCCAGCAGAGGAGGTAATTTCAGCAAACAACTGTAGAATGCACTCTCACAGAAGGAAGCATGTGGGCTATGGGACAGTAAAAGAGGACTATTTAAATCAGACAGGGACAGAGGTGGAGTGGGAAAAGGCTGAGTCCTCAAGAATGAAATGAAAGAGAGTGGGAAGGATTTTTAAGAGAAAAGATGAGCAAGTACACAGACCTATGATGAACAAGATGTCTGTGTCGGCCGGGCGCGGTGGCTCACGCCTGTAATCCCAGCACTTTGGGAGGCCGAGGTGGGCGGATCACCTGAGGTTGGGAGTTCAAGACCAGCCTAACCCACATGGAGAAACCCTGTCTCTACTAAAAATACAAAATTAGTCGGGCTTCATGGCGTGTGCCTATATTCCCAGCTACTTGGGAGGCTGAGGCAGGAGAATCGCTTGAACCTGGGAGGTGGAGGTTGCAGTGAGCAGAGATTGTGCCATTGCACTCCAGCCTGGACAACAAGAGCAAAAAAACTCTGTCTCAAAAAAAAAAAAGAAAAAAGATGTGTGTGTCAAAAAAGAAATAACCATGAGTAGAGCCTTGCTTAGGGGAACAGATTCTGGAGAAATCTGAGAAATCCTCAGCCACTGGCCATCTCAGAGACTGGCCATGTCAGGCATCTGCAGGTAGGACTGTATCTTCAAGAGTAGGAGTCACAGAGTGACTCAGAGTACTGTGTGACATGGGATCTGATTTTATTTTATATGGAAAATTCTAGCGCTATGCAATTAATGGAACTGAAGAAAGTAAAGTTGAAGTCAGTGCAACCATTATCTTTGATCATATTAAGAATAAAATTAAATAACTTATAGACCATTTGCTTCTCTGATGATTATTCTTATCTAAGACAATCTCTGTATTAAAATCCTACGTAGACATATGTTCCCACAATATGTCAGGTATGAACAGAAGGACTGCCCAATGTGACTTGAAAGGGGGTGAACTTCTTGCTCTTAAAAACTACAACCTTGTAGTCACTAACTTATTAATCATACCATAATAAGACGGAGAAAAAAACAATGGAATTCACCAGAATTTCTTTCACGAGAGTCTGCCTGCATGAAAATGTTCGATAAGGCTATTTATGACAGAAGGTGAGACTTTGAAGAGCTTTGGTTTGGGTGGAACTAATCTGTGCCTCATCTACACAGGAAAGGGGAGGAATATGCCAGTTGCTAGAGAGGGAATATGTATGTGTGTGCATGTGTGTAAGCGCATGAGAGAGTGAGAGAATGTGTGTTTGTGCGCATGCGTGTGTGTAAGAAAGGAGTCAGCTTGGTCTCTGTGTGTGCATGTATGAAAGGGAATGAAAGAGCGAGAGGGAGAGAGAGAGTGTGTGTGTGTGTGTGTGTGTGTGTGTGTGTGTATGTGTGTGTAAGAGAAAGGAGTCAGCTTGGTCTAAAGGGTAACTCCAATTTGTACATTTTCCCTTTCTCCCAATCATCAATAAGGTTATTGAAGGGGTGTGTGTGTGTGTGTGTGTGTGTGTGTGTGTGTGTGTGTGCGTATAAGAGAAAGGAGTCAGCTTGGTCTAAAGGGTAACTCCAACCTGTACATTATCCCTTTCTCCCAATCATCAGTAAGGTTACTGAAGGTACAAAATCCCAACTTTAAAAGATTTTTTGTTTTGTTTTGTTTTATTCATTGAAGGGACTGAGCTTGAAGGCCAGATTGGCCCAAGTAGAAATGTCTCTCTGAGCTGACATGAGAGAAGAGGCAAAGAAAGAGGAGAAAGCTTTTATAAGACTAGGGAAGCCTTTTGTCCAGAAAATTGGAGTTTGAGCTAAGTTTAATTAGGCATCTAGGTTGGGGGCTTCATGTGACATGTGTGCAACTGTGAGTGATATTATTCTTTGAAAGAAACTGGAAGAGTGGAGAAAGATTCCAATCTCTATTCCACTATATACAAGCAATTCCAGGCAGTTCAGCTACTAATCTTTCTAGGGCCTTATTTCACCTATAGATTGG
Source organism: Pongo pygmaeus (assembly GCF_028885625.2). Classification (NCBI taxonomy): domain Eukaryota; kingdom Metazoa; phylum Chordata; class Mammalia; order Primates; family Hominidae; genus Pongo; species Pongo pygmaeus. The sequence goes on from NC_072377.2 coordinate 64,365,378, forward strand.
AGATAATAACAAGAGCCTTGTAAGTTATTTTAGTTCAAGTGAGAGGTTGTGAGTTAAATAATCTTGCATTGATTGCCTAATAGATTCTTTTCCCTTCCTTCTCCATTGTATCTTCACTTTCTCCTGGACTTATCTTATGTCTCTAACTTAAATGCAAACATTCTATTAATTTAAGTGAGCCTATCAACTAATACCTAGGTATAACCTCGGGGTCCAGAAACTTAATAGTTACCTGGAACAGTTTTTAGGGTAGCTAGAAAGAAAAAAGAATTTCAAGGAATGAACAGGGATTCATTCTGAAGAAGTCCACTTAGAGAACACAGGCCATTCAGGAAGCTACAAACAGGTAGGGATATAAAGTTTAGATCAGACAGTGGACAAAGATAAAGATGGAGAACTAGTCTTGGAGGACTTGTATACTATTCTAAGACAATATTTTCTTCTAAAGAGGCCATTAAAAATCTTCTAAGTGAGGAAGTCACATGGTCAGATTTGCTTTTCGAAAAGATTACTCTGGGAATAGTATAAAGGCAGATCAGAAAAGTAAAGACCAGTTAAGAGGTTGGTGACCAGATAAGGAGAAAATCCTAGGCAGTCCCTGAAGGGGAAGGAGAAGCTGCAGAAAGTTAGGAGGAAAAACTCTCAGGAGCGAAGAAAAAGGAAATGTCAAAGGAAAATATTGTTATGGACTGAATGTTTGTGTCTCTCCAATATTCATATGCTGAAATCTAATCCCCGGTGTCACAGTATTTGGAGGGAAAGCCCTTGGGAAGTAATTAGGTCATGAGAATGGAGCCCTCATGAATGAGATTAGTGCCATTATAAGAAGAGGCCAGAGGTTGCTCTCTTTCTACCACATGGATACATGCCACATGGGCAGTCTGCAACCCTGAAGATGCCCTCACCAGAACCTGACCATGCTGACACCCTGATCTCAGACTTCCAGCTTCCAGAACCGTGAGAAATAAATGTTTGTTGTTTAAGCCATCAGTTTATGGTATTTTGTTATAGCAGCTTGAGCTAAGACAAATGTCAAGGCTTTGCCATTGATATTCACTACAGACCGTGTATACCCACGGGTTTGCGCTAAGATAATTTTCATTCCAAACACGTACTTCAGCAACACAAGACTAAAGAGGGTGTTAAAGAATGCTACTGAGGAAGCTTTTGTCTGGGAAGTTGTTTGAACAAAGTTACAGGACGATTTTTGCAAACAGGTTTAAAAAAAGTTATAATTATGTATGCTATTTATGTATTCTTGTTGTAATTTTAGGAATCAATTTTATTTCCCTGGGGGGACTGTAGGAGAGCAACTGTGTTTCCATCATATACTATCAACCTTAGGATATAACAGTCTTTTGTTCTTTACCTTTGTTAATTACTGCATACAGTACTCCTTAGAGAAAACAAGGAGTTTGAACAGATTATCTTTAGCGCCTACCCAGCTCTAACATTCATTTATTATCTGATTTCTGAAATTGTACTATCTGGGTTGGGTGTTGGTTTTAAGGTTGTTCATTGTAGTTAGCCTGGATGGGGTCAGCTATGTTTGTAGAGGGAATTCCTAAACTGACCAGTTACTTGTCAAGGATCCCATCCAATACCACGATCCTGGAATTCTGTGAGTTTAGCTCAACTGTTCTTCAGGGGTACATGTTTTCTATTTGAAATTGAGGTATTCTCAGAAATAAAGCTATTAATAAATAGAAAGTTCTGGAGTATATTTACACTCACTCTGCTTATCTCCACTCCTACCCCTACCATATTCCCATCCAATACTTTGCCAGCTGACTTACCAATTTCTTCTTAATTTCTGTAACTGTCACCTTCAGTCAAATTCTCATCTGTGTATTTCTAGATTCATATAATGGTCTACTACTGGATCTCCTTGGATTCACTTTTTCTCAACATAGTCCTATTTATAAAGTCAGAATAATCTTCCTTAAACCCTGGTTTTATTGTTTCATTCTTTTAAGAACCTGCTGCACAACTCTCTCCTACTTATTGTATTAATGTCACACTTCTGTTCACATAGGCCTTTTTCGGCTGCTTTTCAATACCTTTCCCTTTTATTTACATCTAAGACTATCCCATCCAGGACTGCCCATCTTAGCCAATCTTTCCACCTGGAAACAATTTGCTGGCTTCTTCCTCTATGACTTTTCTAATGTCATTTTTATATTTGTGTCTAGGCCTTTCTATAACTGTCTAGAAAATTCCTGACATTTACAGGCACTCAACAAATATTTGTGAGTGAATAATCAATAAGTATGCTTGTTTTCTATCAGATAAGAATATTTATTTCCAAATGAGATTCAAACAGTAATACTGGCCTGGGTGTGGCTTCCTACATGTAATCACCCTTGTCTATCTCTTGTTCTCAGTCTTTTGCTTTCAAACTCTTTCTCTTTTTTTAAAAGAGTATTAGGAACTAACATTGCCAAAATTTGGTAATGGTCAAGCAGATCATGGTGTCTTACTGAAGTGAAATATTAACATTAAAATTAAAATGACAAGTATTATGATATATCATTCATATGTAATGATCTTTACAAAATAGGGTAAAATTTTAAAAGAATTCACCAATACACCAGTACAATGTTTGGGAGAAACAGATGAATGCACAAAGGTGCATCTGATGCAAACACCCCCAGAAAAATGAGCATAAGTTCATATTATCAATATTTTTTACTCTAAAAGTGTTCACTGACTTCCCTGAAGTCACCAAGGACTCCAAGTTAAGAATACTTTCCTGAATGAAGAAAAGAAAGCAATTATTTTAATCAACACTGCCCCAGAATCTTTTATTCAGAATCGCTATCTCTGCTTTCTTCTTCTTCTTTTTTTAACTTTCTCATAAATCTCTGTTTAGCATTTATATCTCTCTCACTATGAGATACCTAAGGGTTAAGAAGTAATGCCAAAGAGACATTTGTTCCAGTTGAAGACTGGGTTTAAGAAAAAACACACAGCCGGGCATGGTGGCTCACACCTGTAATCCCAGCCCTTTGGGAGCCCAAGGCAGGTGGATCACCTGAGGTCAGGAGTTTGAGACCAGCCTGGCCAACATGATGAACCCCGTCTCTACTAAAAAAAATACAAAACATTAGCCACGCATGGTGGCAGGTGCCTGTAATCCCAGCTACTTGGGAGGCTGAGGCAGGAGAATCACTTGAACCTGGGAGGTGGAGGTTACAGTGAGCCGAGATTGTGCCACTGCACTCCAGCCTGGGCAATAAGAGCGAAACTCTGTCCCAAAAAAAGAGAAAAAGAAAAGAAAAGAAAAGAAAAAACACACAAAACATTTCCCAAAAAGACTAGGCCCTTTTAAACAGGCTATGAACAAGAGTCTCAGAAAGGTAATTTCTTATGTACAACTTTTAATCTCATTACTTGCATTATAAGCAATACATATGAGTGATAAGCTTGTTGGCCTACTGGTAAACCTGCATTTGTTAACTGTGTATGCATTATAGAGAACAAATTTCAGAACTCAAGAGTATATCGGTTATATTTGGCTTATCCAGTTGTATATGAACTGGCTCTATACACGGATAAGATAAATTAGTTTTATAATTTTACAAGAATATCTATGGAGATTTAGATTTGGCGAAGAAAGTTATTATACGCACAGAAGAATCCACAACCTGTAAGAGCTCTTCATGGGAAATAGTGTGATAGATCAGAAAGAGCATGGACTTTTGAGTCACTCAGAACTTGAATTCCAGCCTTGCCATTGTTCTAGTTGCATTGTCTGAAATAAGCCATTTAAAAGACCTGAGCACATTGTATACATTGAGAATTATAGGGTTATTATGAGAAATGCATAAGAAATGTAAAGTACCAAGGGCTGTATCTGACATATAGGAAGTATTCAATCAATAGTAGGTATACTGAACCACTTTGCAGAGTTGTTTAAATAAGTTAATTTTAAATAAGGTAGTTAATATTTGAGAGTTTCCTTCCTTTTTCACAGATTCTCAATCCTAAAACAGTTACTATTTTTCTGTCATCACCATCAACCCTCAAATATTAACCAGTTCTGAGCCAAATGTGAGTGAACAACCTATGATTTAGAATAGCTTTTAGACCAGGCACAGTGGCTTACGCCTGTAATCCCAGCACTTTGGGAGGCTGATGCGAGCAGATCACTTGAGGCCAGGAGTTCGAGACCAGCCTAGACAACATGGCAAAACCCCATCTCTACTAAAAATACAAAAATTAGCCAGGTGTGTGTGGCACATGTCTGTAGTTCCAGCTTCTTGGGAGGCTGAGGCAGGAGAATCAATTGAACCCTGGAGGTGGAGGAGATGGTGCCACTGCACTCCAGCCTGGGCAACAGAGTGAGACTCTGTCTCAAAAACAAACAAACAACAACAAAATAGAATAGCTTTCACAAGAACACACCAAATCATGAAAAGTCAACTATGTAGGAAGAATATGTATTTGTCATTGGTTAATGACAGAGCATCACTTACACTGAGGTTACTGGGAAGATCGTTTCGAACATTTCCCAAAGAATGTTCCAATCAATATTGTCCCTATAAGATTCTCCTTACTAATGACGTTTTGCGGTCAAACAAGCTTGGGAAATATTGTATATGTAGCCTTTTTACAGTGATTTCTAATGGACATGAACCTACCAAAAGCTAGAAGGTCCACAGCAAAATGACATATTTAATTTTATTAACAAGCATTATCTAAACCTGTTTGATTTTAGAATTCATTTTTCATACAACAACTATCACCTCTTGAAGAATACCTGGAATAGGTTTTCCTATACCTATACCTATATGTCAGGTAAGTCCAAAACATTAACAAATACATGTGTTTAGTAGGTTCCCATATGGTTGAAATCTCCACTAAGGACATTTTATTTCTCTTCCTCCTGACTTTGTATGCTATTGAGAAATGGTCAGAGAGTAATCTTCCTCCCTCCCTTTCTTCTTTTCTTTCTCTCATTTTTTCCCCCCTGAAAGAGAATAGTCAAAAAATCCATACATATTTATTGAGCCTCTCTGATGTGATAGTTGCTGTGAAATACAAGAACATGAAAGATTCAGCAGCCTGGGCCCAGGAAGGAACCATAATAACCTGCTGAGAAAATCAGACACATGATCGGCTGCTGCCTAGAGACAGTGTAAGGTAGCATATAAATCATTCAGCCTGGGAGTGCTACTGTAGTTCAAGCAGGGAGAGGGAGTTATGGACTGTAGCTCAGTGTGCTGGGTTTCAGGAAGAAGGTGAACTTGGATGTAGGTCTTCAAGGAAGACTGTGGTTTTAATGGCTGTGGGAGGAGGGAGTCTGCTGGCATTGTTTTCAGGTGTAAGAAATGTCTACAGCCTGAATAAAGGTTGTATGTGTGGGCAGTAAATGGGCTGGGTGGAGTAGACACATTCCAGGGAGGAGAAGGGAAATAGAGTTGAACACTTAAATGTGTGGCCTTGAGCTAATGGATAGTGTGGGAATTGGATAAGTGCACTGGTAGCCTAAGAGGATAGAATGGAGAAGAGAGAAGGATGGAGACTAAGGAGCTATTGTGGTAGTCCAGATGCAGTGAAAAGCAAAGAGTTGTGGAGGTATCCAGTTTAGTGGTCTACGATGACAGTTACAAGCAATAGAAAGAGTATGACATTGGGAACAGTGGTTCAAATGCTGGCTCTGCAACTTAGCAACCATGGGGCAAATTTGGGCAAATTAACTTCTCTGTACCTCAATTTTCTTTTTGTAAAATAGGGCTAAAAATACATTCCCTAGAAGGTGGCCTCCAGGCCATTTTCCCACACTTTATTTGAATGTTAAAACTAACTTTAATCTAAAAATCATATATTCATATCTCTATCTTTTTTGGGGGTTCAGTTCAACTTAAATGTGTTATTTGTTAAAAACTTGTAATTATCATCTATTACATGTAACATATAAGAGCTGCTTTTAATAGTAATTCATCTCCTCCCTATCTTTTTTTAAAACATGGTCAAAATTAACAAAACAATCTTGTATTTTTGATACTAGTAGTGGTATCACTACTACTAGAGGTACAAGGGCTCTTGTACCTCTCTGAAAAGTAGCATAATTAGCAACAGTATTGATGGTATCTGCTACTTTAGATTATTTAAACTGTAGTCACTAAGGTAAGCAAGAGGAAGAAGGCATGTCATTTATGTGTTTTTCATCCTTAAGATTAGCGTTTGGAAGCATATATTATTCCACAGCAATCCGGATAGGTCTTGCCATGCCCTGATCTTGTAAGCCCAAATCTTATTTTGAATACTGCAGCTTTGCACTTAAATGACAGCTCCTTGATAAAAGAAAAACAATTGCCTAACAATTTTCTTCCAATTGTCTGAAAACATAATGGGTGTACATACACACACACACACACACACACACACACACACACACACATAATCTCTAGGGCATATTTACTAGATAGTATTATGTAATGTGTAGACATTTTAAATTATGATAATTAAGACAAAAATATGTGTAGAAGGTTTTTGATTTGAGACAAATTTGAGATTTACTAAAATTAATTATTGTATGTGTGTCCTTATTTTCATTACGTATCTTCATTCTTGAAGTATAACTCTTAAATTGTTGAATTAAGTTTTATGAATTAAGTTTTTTTTTTTTTTTTTTTTGGCCAGGCATGGTGGCTCATGCCTGTAATCCCAGCACTTTGGGAAGCCGAGGTGGGCGGATCACTTGAGGCCAGGAATTTGAGACCAGCCTGGCCATCAAAGCAAAACGCCATCTCTGTTAAACCCAATCTTGTGCCTCAAGTGAGGCACAAGACTCACTTGAACCTGGGAGGCAGAGGTTGCAGTGAGCTCAGATCGTGCCACTGCACTCCAGCCTTAGGGACAGAGTGAGATTCTGTCTCAAAAGAAAAAAAGTTTTTTCCATTTTTACCAACACCACTATTCTCAATTCATCCACTATTTCACTAGGAATTACTAATTCAGTTTACATAAACTTTTGCTACAAATGTATTCAATGAAGAAGCTTCCGGATATTTAGGTGCTACATGCTAATTTCAATCGGCATATTTTGTTTTTCAAATTTGTTCTTGGTGACCCAATAATTATACCTGTCCACCTTGAAAGTGTCTTTCTTCATCACCTTCAAGGCCACAGCTAACAAGACCTTTGAAAAAAAGTAAACAGTAGAGAATTTCAACTTCTGTGAAGACCACCATCTTCTTCTGAATCCCCAGACTCCACTCATACAAGGTTTTGGGGAAGATTAAATGAAATGAAGCAGTGGCTTACAAAGTTTATTGACAGTAAACTACAGTAAAATTTATATTTTATACTATGACCTGGTAGATTTGTTTAAAGTAAGAGGTGCTCACTTTTGAAGGCATGTGGATGCTGGCTTTCAGTAATATAAAAAAAAAATGTACAAAAAGGTTTTATACCTATATTTATTTTTAAAAGGTAGAGGAGAGCAGTGAACTCCTATTTAAAGAAACTCTTGTGTTTTATAAATAATAGTCATGGCAAAATTTGTTTACAGTCTTTAACAAACCATGCATTTCAGTATAAATTAAACCAATAAAAAGAATGATATATATAAAATATAAAGGAAATGTGTATATAGGAACAGTATATACCATACACACAAGAGTAAATATATATTCGATCCAATACAGAGAATTGAAACACAATTTAACATGAAATAATATTTATCCTTACTATGTATGATTCACTGTGATGTTTTCTATTTTATTTAATTTTTAAAGTATTAATTGTGACCCACTAAATTGATTTTGAAATCTACCAATTGGTTTGAAAACACTGAGGTAAGAAATTACCTTGCTTAATAAATGTTAGTTTTGTTTCCCTCTTCTCTTTTCCTCCCTTTTTATAATTAAAAAACTCTCCCTCTACTTCTCTACTTCACGTGAGAGTAGAACACATCAAAAGATTTGAGCTAACTACTGTGCCTATTTTTTGAAGTAATTTCTCCATAATGTGTGAGTTTTCTCAGGGTACTGCAAGTTTACCAACAGAACACATAAAGCAGCGGCCGCTCACTGAAATGCCTATAGGAGACAGACAGACCATGTGAATGAATGAATGGCATGGTTGGTGGGCATTCTGGGTGCAGTGGCTAGAACTGTGGAGGGTAGGAGCAGACCACCGTATATCCTAAGCATTTCATTGGCAAATGAACAGGAGAAGGACACCTTTCCATTTGGCCCTCATTTTCCTAGATCTTTCCTCCCTTCCTCTGTCAATCCCTCCTACATAGCCTATGTTCCCAAAGCACCTCTTGTATTATAATAATAATTATTATGATATCTGTCCTTAATCAAGAACTTATACTGGATTTTTAATGCCTTTAGGTCTCCCCCAAACTTCAGTTCATCTATTCGAAGTCCCTATAAAATCTACCTCCTTAGACTTGTCTGCCCCCATTATCCCCTGTGGTTGACCCCACCTCCATCTCTATCTTTTGTCAGCAAGTTTCCTCAGAGCTCCCTCTCTGCATACTTGTTCATGCTGGGTTGTTTTTGCCACTTGATCATCTAGACCTTTTTCCCTCTTTCCCTCCTTCTATTCAATTTCTGCCTTTCACTGCTGTACAAAGGAGGGGCAGGGAGGCCCTCCAGGGTGGAGGGAATCAGTCTTGAGATAACTGAGAGATTCAGGGTGATGAGTCCCAAAGTTGAAGAGAATCCACATACTTCATCTGTTTTCGTTTTACCTAGCAAGGAGCCTTTTCTATAGACAAAGTTGGGAAACCAGAGGTTATGACGTGATTCATCTTTGCCTACTTAAACTTTAGCTTGATTCATCACTTCTCAACAAATACTTGTTGAACCCCACCAGTAATACGAGAAGCTTGGTATTCTATGAGGTGCTCAACTTACAAAGCTTAGTTCAGAAGAATTCTGGCCTCAAGGTGTCTACCATCTAGAGGCAAACAACTAACAAATGAACAAATGCAGTGATTTCAAAAGAAATTAAGGTGTGCTGTGGTAGAGGCATGCACAGGTCAGAAAAGTTCAGAGGTTCCAGCCAGGCTTCCTGGGGAGGATATCCATGCTCCCCTCCATCTGGTAGTTCATGATCAGAGTTTGCAAGCTTGGCTGGGATAGAGGGAATAGTGTGTGAACCACAGGAGTGGATCTGGTGGCTCAGACACGGCAAGAACCAGCTCATGGCACTAGGCTGCAGGCACACCATGCACAAAACAGTCTTTTCTTTCCCCAGTTCTCCAAATTCTCTAAAGTGGAAGCCTAGGAATGAGGGTAAGAAGGAGGTAGGGAGCTACAACCACTGGAGCAAAGGACGAAAGAATGGGCATGAGTGTCTAAAAGTGCAGAAACTCAACCGACTGTATGCTGAGACAATGTTTAAAAAGGAGTTTTCTTTGTTTTTTGTTTTTTTTGCTTGTTTGTTTTTTTACTTTAAGTTCTGGGATACATGTGCAGAACGTGCAGGTTTATTACACAGGTATACATGTGCTATGGTGGTTTGCTGCACCTATCAACACAAACTAGGTTTTAAGACCCGCATGCGTTAGGTATTTGTCCTAATGTTCTTCCTCCCCTTGCTCCCCCAACCCCCACCAGGCCCCGGTGTGTGATGTTCCCCTCCCTGTGTCCATGTGTTCTCATTTTTCAACTCCCACTTATGAGTGAGAACATGCGGTGTTTCGTTTTCTGTTCCTGTGTTAGTTTGCTGAGAATGATGGCTTCCAGCTTCATTCACATCCCTGCAAAGGACATAAACTCATTCATTTTTATGGCTGCATAGTACTCCATGGTGTATATGTGCCACGTTAAAAATGACTTTTTAAAGTGGCAACTGTGGGAGGCAAAGGAGAAAAAACAGGAGCTGCCAGATAAGGGAGTGAAGAGAACCCAGCACTTTGAGAATTCCATTACATTTTGCAGCTTGAATTCATCACTTTTTGCTCCCATTATCTGCCTTTCTCCTCTCCATGAACTGGGCCCTGTGGACCCAGGATCCTGCTGTCTTTGCAGGGCAAAGAATGGTTAGAAATGAATTCATTAAGGTGAGAAACCATTGCTGGCATAATTCTCCTTCACGGAAACCTGGCACTTAAATTTAACCTGTTTGGTTAGATCCAGCTCTGCCTCCCCCATTTCTTTCTGCAGAAACAAGGCTGGCAGATCCCCGTTCCTCTTAATCCTTGAATGGACCAAATGCTGGGTTATGCTGGGGGCAGTGAGGGACTTTACAAACACTGAAATTTAAGAGAACAGTTTTTGGAGTAAGGCAGTCCTTGTTTCCAAATCTGAGCTTTGCCACTGACTAACTAGCTTGGCACCTCATAAAAGTGAATTAACCTAGCTTGTTTTCTAATTTATAAAATGGAGAAAGCAGTACCTATATCACAGTATGATTTTGAAAATTATTTAAATAGGACTATGTATGTAAAGCAGTGCCTGAAAAATAGCAAGTGGTCCTAAAGTCACTATGATGATGAATTTTATATGCAGGCACCTAGAGCATGTTAGGATTTTGGGGATCTTTCCCAGCTCACAGTGAAGCTTCACTCTTCTCCAACAGTCTGTTATCCAATGCTGGATAACTGAGATAGTCTTCCCAGCATTTATCAATGTGGTTAGGAACAGTAATCCTGGAAAGTATTCTCAAATTATTTATCTAATTAAACAAGCAAACCTTTTTAGCCCAGACATCCTAAATCTCTGTAGCTTGTCTTTGCTGATTTGGTCAGAATAGCTCAGATGGTAGGAAGGGCTTTCTGGGTGGAAAAAAATAAATTAGCAGTCTGGAAAACAAAAGATCTCTGGCTTAAAAGAGTCTCTAAAACCGGCTGATCAGCCTGTGTATTTTGCCATATTATCTAGCATTAGTAGGGGACTGGGAAAAATCCAGGGCTCCTTGTAGAGATAGAGACTGGCAAATATTGTGTTTGATGCATGAGAACCAAATCAGAAGTTAACTCTTTAAGTTATTAAATCACTAAACAGTCTATCACAATTATGTGTTTATTACTAGACTGAATTTCTCTGGGGCTGGAACCATATTGAATTCATTTTTTGATCTCTGGTGCTAAACACTGGCTGTCATATATTAGGTATCCAATAAATGTTTGTTGAATTGAACTGAAAAAGCATGAAACATTTCCCCTGTTAAGGCTTCTTTTCTATAATATTTCCATAGTTTCTAATGCATCTGAGAATCATTAACTGGACTGTTAGAGGAACATGAATATGGTTCAGGGAGCTACAAACTTCATGCTCTGAGATGTCACATGATTAGTGTAAGTTTTGTGCCAGGGGAGAGAAATCCCTAAGAGAGTGTTCTCCATACCCACCCAGCCCCAGTGTCCTATAGAGCCTTTCATTCTCCGGATACCTATAATGACTATTACATTTATTTGTTTATGTATCTATTGCCTTGTCTTCCTTATAGGTACAGAGTCCATACATCCCAATTGGCCTGGAACTTCCCAGGTCTATGCCTGTTATACCAGTGTAATTATGAATAGCATTGCCTTTCATTCTAAAAAGTGTTCTGGTTTGAATGCTAAATCATCTAGACACCCTACTTATGAGAGAGTTCACTGTACATCATTTAGTCGCCCAACTTCCCTCCCCTTGGAAATCTGGGTACTACCCTCTACCAGGGGCTTTCCACTATGGAGGCAGCTCTCTCAATCACAGCATTCAGGAGGTGTGAGCCCACACCCAACAGAACAGACACCTGTCTACAAAGAGACTCTTGGTGGAAGAAAAAAAAAATCACTTCCGTAAGTTTAAGTCTTCCCTTTAAACTTGGGTCTCTTTTGCACATAAGAAACAAAGAATCTCTAATAATTACATCCTTAAATGTACTGAAATCTAGAAGACATGCCCATTTGAAAACTCTAATCTAGTAATTAAAGCTTCTCAGGTTAAACTGCACCTTAATAATGTAGCTTATTTTGTCAAGATCAGTTAAGGCCCTGTAATGTGATTTGGAATAAATGGACAGACAGAAATTAAAATGTGCTGGACAAGGTAATCAGAAATCTCACTTCATTCAGTCAATAACAATGGCAATTCAGCGGGTTCCTTTTACTACTGGGATGTAATTGTGCTTGGCTTTAATTTCTTGTAATGATGGAACAAATTAAATTACTTCATACTTTTAGGAACATTTGGCTACATCATGTTTTGGCGCTTCCATAAACCCCACTGGAAATTAAATCAGCTCTGTGGTTGCTCATTCTCCCTCTTTAGTGCCATGTCTGTCTCCTGTCAGCAAAATGGTAATATTGTCTACCTTAATCCACCAGATGCAGTTGAGTTAAAAGAAATTACCTCCCCCACCTCTTTCCTTTCAAATCTCCCTATTTGTAGCTATCCAATTTTGGCATGCCTGCTGGAACACAGTCTTGTTAGAACAAGCACGGTAATTCTCTCATGAGACTTTAGGACTCTCTCTACCACAAGGTCAGAATGTACCTGTGATTCAAAGTTAGATGAGGATATGAGTTGGTAAGAACATGAACAGCATCAGACAGTTTTCAGGACTCCCACTACTTTTATTTAGTGCTATCAGTTTTTCCTTTCCCACATTGCAGGTGGAGATGCAATCTTTAAGGCTGGAAATCTCTTGCTATATGCCATTAAAATTAATTAGTCTAGCACATTTTATCTTTAGGCCCTTACCTAGGGCAGGTAAAATATTCTAGCACAAAATAACACAACTTTCCTGAACACTGTAGCTACTAAGTTCGTATGGTAAAAGATTATACTATACATTACATTGCTAATAGAGTGTTGCAGACTGATATTAAATATTTAAAATGAATGCAGCATTATTAATAGGCAACATTGTGGCAGAGACTGCTAAATGTCCCCTAATATTGATGCTTTTCTTCATCACTTGTTTTCAAAATTACCAATTTTCATGTAAGCATATGACTGCCCAAAATAGAGAAAATTCACAGCCTCCTTGGTTGCCAGGTGTTGCCATATAACTAAGTTTTGGTGAATGAGTTGGTAGTAGAAGTGTTATGTAGATGTTATATAGATGTGCTAGAAACTTTCCTTAAAAGAAATTTGTCATCTATTTTTTTATCTGCCTGTAATTATTGTTTTCTCTTTCCTACTGGCTAGAATGTGAAGTTGATGGCTGGAGTCGGAACAGCCATATTGGATGGTGAGTTGAATTTAGCAACAGAGGCTACACCTCACAGTGCAATAAGATGGAAAGAGCACGTGTCCTTGAAGACTGTACTGGATAGAGGTGCCATACTAACTTTGGACTGCCTACTTTCAGATTTTACATGAAGGAGAAATATCTGTCTTCCTTAAGCCACTTCCATTTTAAATCTCTGTATTTACTGCTGAATAAAATCTCAACTAATGCAAACACCAATAACAAAAAATTCCTATTCACTCATGATATAGGACTATACCTTAGTCTTTTTTGTGTCATATATCTGTTCATTCACCATTTTTGCTTTGATGTTCAATAAACATCTCAAATTTAACATATCTATAAAAATTTTTTAAATTTTAGGTTCAGGGGTATATGTGCAGGTTAGTCATATAGGTAAATTGCATGTCATGGGGTGCTGGTGTACAGATTATTTCACACCGAGGTAACAAGCATAGTACCCCTATAGCTTAGTCTTAAGAAGAAGTATGTTCACATAGGCTAGGCTGAGATTTGGATGTTGGATGACTCTCTTCCAGCTTATTCTGATTTGAATATATTATGTGGTAGTAGATGGCTAAACTGCTTGCTTCAAAACTATCTGACAATGCCTTTTAGAAAGTCTGCCATACAAAACTACAAGAATCACCCTGGAGCTTCCCTTAGGCTTCAGATATTTGTCTTCCCTCCCCTACTTGGAAATCATTCCAGCCTGGAAGTCATTGTGAGGAACCAAAAAATGGTCTCCCTACCATGAAGAATAACACTGTTTCCATTATTGGGAGGCTTTCCTTCCTGCAGGCACTGTCCCTCACTTATTAGACACTTGAATAACAAGAATGTTCATATATTTATTGGTGTTTGTATCAGTTAGACGGTTGAATGATACGAATGTTCATATAGTTCTTCTTATTCAATAGTCTCACAAGAACACTATTCTTGTAAAGTCATTAAAAACTGGAGGGTCTTTTCATAATTATTTCCATGATTTGTCACCTAAAGCCAGTGTTCTCTCCTCCTGTCAATCTGATAGCTTTAAAGCTAAGTTCTGGTGGGGTCCAAGTCATGCCTGAAAGGTTTATCAAATGACATATTGCAGTCATATGGTTGGAGCACAAACACCTCTGAATGTACAATATTTTAAAGCAAAACAGTTTATGTGTAAGCTCTATGAGGTTACAGACCATGACTATCTTATTTATTACCAAATCCCCAGCTCCTAGAACAGTGCCTCTCAATATAAATCTGTCAAATGAATAAACAAAGAGTTTGCCTGCAGTAGTAAACTTGTTATTTGCACACACTCGAGGCCCACCTCTATGTGTATATTGTCAGTGAGTCAGCCTTGTGGATGACTCTGCAGGACTGTCTGTATAACATCCACCACAGTTACCAGGGGACCCAATTTTCATAAATTGCTCCAGCATCACACCCCCCTCTTACAGAGACTCTTCCTGTCCACTCTAATCCTTGACACATTGTCATCCTCACTCAGATTCCCCAATAGATAGAAATGCTGTTAAATATTCTTGGGTAGAGAGGGATAGGCATGCTCAAACTCCTTTTGGGGAAAAAAAATTGCAACTGTCAGAAATGTGTTAGCTATCTTCACAGATTATGAAACATAAATATCAATTATCTGTTCACAGCAGTGAAAGCCTGCATATTTTTTTTAAGATACCAAGTATAAGACGGCTATAAGTACCATATTGAGTAAAGACCTACCACTACCTATTTCAGTGAAGGGATGGTTGTGTTGCAGGGTCAGAATGATTACCCACTGGTTGACACTCCCTCTAGGACTAGAGGCAGCATCACCAGCGTCCACTCTGCTTCTCCACTGCTTACTGTTAAGGAGTAAGGCAATGGCATTATCTAAGTAGGAACTACTTCATTCTTTCAAAACCTGGAATTGGCTGATCAGAAGAAGAAAAACAGTATAAAAATACAGAAAGACAAGATTCTCTGGCCGTCCTAATGAATGCTAGCTAGCTATAATAGCACGGATAAGACAAATAACCAAACATATAAGATCTATTAATTAAGGGGAATCTCTATTTATATTAACTCATCTATTTTCTCTAAAACCAGTATCTAGTTATCTCCCATACATTGGCATATTGTGTATATTTGCAAAATTCAAAATGTTACTGATTTGACTTTTTTCCCTCAGACATCTGAGCTATCCCTCAACTAATAGTTGAGCTGTTCTTCTATAGCTCAGTATCTGAGTTAGAACTCGAAGTAAAAAGGTATAAATAAGTCATGCTATAAAATTCAAAGGCAATCAGATGTTTGAGACTATAGTTATACAGAAAAGTGTCCTTGTTCTTGGGAGGAATACATCGAGGAGTTTAGGGATAGAGGGCCATGATGTGTGCAGTTTTCTCTCAGGTGGTTCAGAGAAAAAAAGACAACGTGTGTGTATGTATATTTGTGTGTATGTGCACATAGAGTGATACTGCAAATGAGGTGGAATGTTTACAATGAGTGAATGAATGGTTTTTTTTTTTTTTTTTTTTTTTTGGCACTACCCATGAAGCTTTCCAGTGTGTCTGAAATAACTTCCAGATAAAACATTTTTAAAGGCAATCAGAACAGTAGCAATGAATAATTCAATTATTTCATATTTGAGCTGTCTTTCCTGCCACCCCCACCCCCTATAACACTACATACATACATAGGCTCACGTAAGTGATACTTACTATACTTTTTTGCCTATGTAATGAGTGTTGGCGAAGTATGTGAGTGGGAAATTCAGTCTTTTGCATTCAAGCTCTAAGTAATTCTAAGAGACCTTTTAGATAATGATTTGACTTTTAAGACAACAATTTTGAGGTTATAATATGATATCATTTCATATAAACGGAACTGCCCTTTTGTCCTTTCAGATTTGATTGAAAATGGCCCATGGAGTACAACCACCTGGGAACATATCCTTGAGAAAGACAGTTGAGGCTTATTGCCTAAACCACAGGCAACTGAAAACTTGGCCAAAGGTGACTACTCTAGACTGGTGACTTCACAAGTGCTGATGAATACAGTGAACCACGAAAGATGCATGATTTGTTTTGAACATTTTACTATGATTGATGACCCAGATGTGACAAGTTAGTTCACTCCCAGTGGAGATGAAAGTTTCACTGCCTTCTTTCTTTCAACATTCTTGTTGAGACAGATTTCACTTTTACTGGCCAATGTATTAACAAATCACTTGCATTTGCAGCATAATGAATTCATTAGCAACACTGTGGATCAATGCTATACATAATATTCCTGAGTCAACATTAACTCTTAATTAAATTTCCTTATTATAATGCCTCTGGAAATTTTCCTTCAGGCTACTAAACTTCAAGCCAACAGTCTAAGCGTTAATCAGTAATCATGCAAGTGACTTTTTGAGATGGGTCAGGGCCAGGGCCAGGGCCAGGGCCAGTGATCCTTCATGAATGGCAGGTTTAAAAATGGATACACGTGATCAAAAATACCCATAAGTTGACTCAAAGCATTCTATCCTTTGGGTTATTCTAACACTCAGTGTATCAGCCTTCTGGGCAAGCCAATTTTTTATTGCCTTAAAAAGTCTAAAAGAAAAGATAAAAACAGAGATAATCAGTTTTGTTTGGCAATGGCAGGGGTGTGGGAAATGAAAAAGGAGAAAGTTAAAGATGAGTGAAAATAGGATAGTCTTGGCACTTTGGTATGAAATTGAAGTACTTATTTAAACTGACGATTATTGTACAGAAATATACAAAGGGCAGTGAGGGGCTAAGAACCTAATTCCAAGGTAACTGCAAGGAAAAAATTATTGATCTGAATTGTGACCAGAATTCAAGAGTTTGACTGTTGTCATTGTTGCTGTTGTTATTAAGTTAAAAAAAAATGAGAAAAAAAATACGTTTTTTTACTATACTTACTAGGAAAGGAAAGAGAGAAGGAGGGAGACATGGAGGGGGCAGAGGGAGAGAGAGAGACAAAGACACTGACAAAGTCTGGAAAAAGACACAAATTCAGGTTTAAGATCCCAAAATATGCTACATTTCTGCCCCCTTCAAAATATTAAACTTTGCTAAAATACACTGGAAATTTTTTTTTATTGTTTATTTTTTAAATCAACTAGCAGGCCAATTAGCCAAGATGACATTTTCATCCTTGGTACTCTTTCAGGTGAGCTCTGTGGGCTACCACCAGAAAGTCCTAGCCAACCAAGCTCTCACTGGGCCACTTTGTGCTGGGTAGACTACATAGTCTCTTAAAAAACCATGCAGCCCTGATGCTGGTGCTGCCAAAGTGTGGTTTGCTGTCATGTCCTACAGGCTACCCGTTTCCCAATGATTTATCATGATAAACCAAATGGGAATGAAATACCCAGAAATATGCCATAAATCTACTAGTGGTGAATTTTCAATATTCTGCACACCATGGTGATTTGTTAATTCAGTTGGATCTCTATTAATCCTCTCTAAAATGTCATTAAACCATCTGTTTTGACTTGTTAATCAAATGACTTTTAAAAATATATTTAGAGTATCAGTAACCCTTGAATTAATGCATCCATCAGTAATAATCCCCTCTCCAACTTTAGATTTATTTTTAAGCTCTAGCTTTTTTTCCCATCATTCCAACAAATAGCCTGACTTCCAAAAGTAAGAATCACTTCAGTTGTAGAAATGTCCAGAGGGTGCCCTGCTTTCAAAACAGGAAGCAAATTGATCCAGCAGTCCCACTTCTTGGTATATATCCAAAAGAACTGAAATCTGGATCTTGAAGAGATATTTTCACTGCAGCATATTCGTAATAGCTAAGATACAGAAGCAACCTAAATGTCCATCAACAGATGAATGGACAAAGGAAATGTGGTGTATATATATATATATGGTGTATGTATATATATATATATATATGGTGTATGTATGTGTGTATATATATATATATATATATATATATATAAAATGAAATATTATTCAGCCCTAAAAAAGGAAGGAAATCCTGTCATTTACAACATTTAGCGTGATGGAACTGGAGGACATCACGCTAAGTGGAATAAACCAGACACAGAAGGACAAATACTGCATGATCTCACTTACATGTATAATCCAAAATAGTCAAACTGATGGAAGCAGAAAGTAGAATGGTAGTTGCCAGAGGCTGGGGGAAGATGGGAATTGGTAGATGTGGTCAAGGGTTACAAAGTTTTAGTCTTGCAAAATAAGTTCTGGAGAGCTGCTGTATAACATAAGTATACAATCAACAATACCATATTGTATACTTAGAAATTTGGCAAAAGGGTAGCTGTTATATTAAGTGTTCTTACCATGAAAAGAAAACAAAACAAAAAAACCCATAAAGATGGGAGTAAACTTTTGGAGGCAATGAATAAGTTTATGGCATTGATTGTAGTGGTGGTTTTAGGGTGTACACCTATCTCCAAACATCTTGCAGAATAAACATATTAAATCTAAAGTTTCCTCGGGAAAGAAGATGAGAAAATAATTGTCAAGAGACTGTATACCAATAAAATAGTCAAGGAGCACAATGAAAACTTAGGAATCCCATTTCTTCCTTCGACTCACACTGTTTGATGATATCATTCACGTCAGCATTTGGAAGTTATTGAGACATTTCAACATAAGATTGTCCTTATGATCTATGTTTTGGGACTCTCTTATAAGAAAGTCCATTCTATACCAATTTGTTTTGTTCCTTGGTAACTGGACCTTCTTTAATTGGATCTAAGAATTAATATTCCTATCTCATAAAGAAGACTAAAAGGATCCAAGTAGATGGAGTTTCAAAGGTGGTCCCTATTAAAGCATTTTTACCTTAAGCAAAGATGTCCCAATTTTTCCTGCTTGTTTTTCAGATGCTGTTCTAAAAAAAAAAAATGTACCTTATTCCTTCTACTGAAAGAAAACCTATCAATTCATTGATTCATTGACCAAATATTTATTGAACATGTAGTATGTACTAAACACTGGGTAAGATTCCAGATATGCAAAGAGGAATAAGTCCCTTCCCTTAAGAAAACTCACAGTGCGGTCAAGCTAACAAACAATTCTAGAGCAACTGTGTGATAAGGGCTCCAACAGCGCATGCAGAAACACAGAGAGAGGCACTCTTAGTCTTGGAGGGGCTTCCTACAGTAGGCAATTTTTGACGTGTCACAGAAGGAGGAGCTATTAGGGCACAAGAAGAGCAAGGGTGAAGAGCAGAAAGGAGTGAATAGATGAGGAGGAGACCCAGGCAAAGAGAATGACATAGGCAAAGGTGCAACTTCATGGGAACACAGTACATTTGGAAGCCTGCCCACCTTTTGTTACAGCAGAATGCATGTGTGGGTGGAGATGAGGCTGCAGAGATGGGCTGGAGAGGATTATGGCAGAAGAATGACTAGCAAAGGAAGTTGGTCATGTCCTTATGTGGTGGGGGACCGTGGAAAGATTTTTATTTGTAAGACATGGTTTCTTCTTCATTCTGTGGCAAACAGCAGATACTATACTCTGAATGTTTATGTCCCTCCCCACATTCATATGAGGTGAAACCTCATCACCAGTGTGATGCTATTAGGAGGTGGGGCCTTTGGGAGATAATTAGGTCATGAGAGCACAGCCCTCATAAGGGGATTAGTGGCTTATAAAGGAGGCCCAAGAGAGCTGCCTTGCCCCTTCCACCATGTGAGGACAAAGCCAGAGGCACTATTTATGGCCCAGGAAATGAGCCCTCACAAAATACCAAGTCTACCAGTGCCTTGACCTTGGACATTCTAGTCTCCAGAACTGTGAGAAATAAATTTATGTTGTTTATAAGCCACCCAGCTTATGATTTTTTATTTATTTATATTTATTTATTTATTTATTTATTTTGAGACAGAGTTTTGCTCTGTCACTCGGGCTGGATTTCAGTGGCATGATCTCAGATCACTGCACCCTCTCCTTCCCAGGTGCAAGTGATTCTAGTGCCTTAGCCTCCTGAGTTGCTGGGATTACAGGTGCTTGTGACCACATTTGGCTGATTTTTTGTATTTTTAGTAGAGATTAGGTTTCATCATGTTGCCCAGGCTGGTCTGAAACTCTTGACCTCAAGTGATCTGCCCACCTCAGCCTCCCAAAGTGCTGGGATTACAGGCATGAGCCACTGTGCCTGGCTATGATATTTTGTTATAGCAGCTTGAATGGACTAAGACAGAAGGAAAAATAGGTCTTTCTGGAGCGTGAACTGAAAGACAGAAAATAGCCATAGGTTTCTAAAGAGAGGAAAACATATTTTTGACAATATGTTTCAATTAGTACTTTTTCTGAAATGCAGTAAGTTATCATATACCTTATTCCATTGCTAATCTATATGATGGCATTTAAATATTGACTAGGTTTCTGATACAGTTTTTAGAGTCTGAATGTCACTGCATGGATGAATAAACCAAACAGATTGGATTCATATGAGTTTGCCAAATGACAAATTTTTTTCCATGTAAGATTAGAGGAAAAACTGATTTCACCCAATTTCCTGCCTTATTTATATTAGAACTGAAGTCAATGCTGTTATCCCTTTGCATGTTCTTTTGTATTTAAAATCTGATATAGAATTGTGCTGTTACAGAAGAAATAATGTAATGCATTCTGCCCTCTTATTTCTCATGAGTTTTCATTTAAAAGAAAACAAAAAAGAAAAAGGACATGGACTTTTCTTTATTTCTAGTCTTTATAAACTTTTTAGTTATCAAATAAACACGTGTTAATTAAGTAGGTAAAATATTGCATATATTAAAAGGTACTTGGAGACTCTTATGTTGTCAGTTTTTCATGACTCAAAATTTATGAAAAACCATCTAAGACTATCAAAATGAAGTTCAGTTGTAGATCTTGAAGTGACAAAACATGAACCACATTGACTTGAGGTCCAGGGCTTAAAACTGCCTATTTGAGCTCTAGGTTAAAAGCATGTGTGAAATGCAAAATCTGACATCTGCGCAGCTGACTGTTGTGAAGTCTCAGTATCATTGTTCACAAGTAAAGCTTGCCCCTAAGCCATACCACAAGCATTCCCAGAGGATATAGATTTCATTTGATTTAACATGATTGTTGATATTGGTAGTGTATTTCACGTGAACTTGTGAAATCATTGTCTATGCAGACAATTGAGACACTAAAACATTTTTTTTAAGTATTTTTTGTTAGGGGCTAGATGTGAGGTTTTTTATTCATTTGTTCTTTTGTTCACTCATTTGTTAGTTCAGTTATTTACTCAAAAATGTATATTGAGCAATTCCTATATGGCAGACACTGACAGATGCTGGATTCAGTGATGAGCAAAGCATTCGTGGTTTCTATGCCCAAGGATCCTATCCCGTGGAGTGTAGAGTCAAGCAAAGAATGTCAACAACAAATGAAAATTTTAATCTTATTAATGTTGTATGCAAAAATGTAACATCTCCAAAAAAGACAATTTATTTCCTATTAAGGAATGAAGACAGTCCACTGAGAAAGATAAACATGTAAGCAAATGTAAAGCAAAATAATCAATAGGTAATGTAGTTTTTGAAAAAGAAGGGGCTTTAGGCAGGAAGTCCTGGGTTTGGACTTGGGTTTCAAATCTAGCTATGTACTCTTGGGCCACATACCCAAGTCTTGGTAAGTCTCAGTTTCCTCCTTTTTAAAGTTAGCCTAAAACTACCTCGCTCACCTAATGGTGTGAGAATTAGGTAAACAGCCAGGTAGCTCATCAAATTGTAATTATTATAATTGTTATTTTTTTGAGTCATGAAAGTTTTCACACTGAAGGGAACATTTCAACTTGACCTGGAAGAGTAAGTAGTTTATCAGGCAGAAAGAATTTGTTAGGGTATTCCAGAGAGAAGGAACAAAATGTGCAAATTCAAGTAGTCAGAATCAAAATGGTTTCTTAAAGGAATGGCAAATAGATCAGTGCAGTTGGAGCATAATGTTATCTAAATAATCGGTGAGACCTTTTCTTTAACTGATAAAATAAAGCAAGCATTCCAAAAATCAATTTAAATCCATCTTCCTCCTTATACCTCTCCATTCCCTATACCATGGAAACACAGTTTTACCTCTTTTACAATGAGTTTTCAGTGTGAAGAGACTTGGTTCATCAAGATTAGCAAACTTCACAGCATTGAACAAAAGATAAAGAAAAGTTTACAGCAAATATGTTCCATGTGAAAGCATCTCCAGCAGGTTCAGAAGATGCAATGAAAAGACTAAAACTTGATATAGGATATTTCAGTGGTGCTCGTAACCAGCATCCTAAGATTTTGTTCTACCTTAGTAAAATCTATCCCTTATTACTCACCCTATCTGTAGACTCTCTTATGGAAGAAGAAGTTTTTTTGTTTTTTTGTTTTTTGTTTTTTTTTCCCCCTAATCCAGTGGGGAAGCCCTCTCCTTCCCTGGGTGATTCCTGAGCAACCAGGAAAACAGCAGTCACACTCAACACAGCTAGTACTTGCAGGAAACCTCTCTCCTATGGTGCTCCAAATGCCTCACAGTTCCAGATGGCCTTGTGAGCCTTTATCCACATTCCACTCTTGGCACCATTAACCTGGTCTAGTGTGGTTGCAACAAATAACTTTTCTTGTTATGAGGACCAGTGTTTTGAAAAATTTAAAATGTTATAAAATTAAAATGTTTATATTTGGAAATTATTTCCAAATATAAAAGGAGCCTGTCTTCATTATAGATTATTTGGAAAAAATGCAGAGGGGTGCAAAAGAAAAATGGAAGCAAGCCATCTTTTTTTTTTACCCATAATTCTACCACTCAGAGATAACTGCTGTGAACATTTTGATGTATTTATTTCCAGTCTTTCTAGAAGGTAGATCACCGTAAGAGATTTCCGAAGTAGAATTACTAAGTCAGAAGGAATAAACATTTTTATACCTCTTAATGTGTATTGCCAGATAGTTTTTGAGAAATATTACAGCAATTTCTACTTTTAGAAGTACCGCTTGAGAGTGATGTTGCATGGTATTCTCACTAACACATATACAATGTTATAAATATGTCAAAAAAATAAAACTTAGCAACTATGTTATCTCCTTGTTTCAATTTGAACTTATTACAAAAGTGATCAATTTTTAAATTTAAATGTTATTTTTAGCAAAGTTATAGATGCAAATAGTTTAGAGAATTAAGTAGTACCACAAGGATTAAAAAAAGAAATCTCCTGCACTGCATCCCCCACCCACAATACATATATCTTCCACTCCCCAGAGGGTACCCATTTTCAAATATTTTAGCTGATTCATTTGCTATCCTCCACTCTATCTCTAAATGATGTAACTTTATGGTTACTTCTTAATAGTTCATTTTTTTGGGCATTGCTTATTGATACTTCATAGTGGAAGATAAGGATTTACCTTTGCAACACTTCACACTTCTCATCACCCATCCTTCTAATACATTATAGTTTTACTTAGATTGATAGTCATTGTGTTTCCATGAGCAGAACCAAAGAAAAACTATAAGCAGCTAAACTATGTAACATACCCTGATTACCTTTTTTTTTCTTTGTTTTCCTTGTTGAAAATTCTTGTCTTTTGTTAGTTTCTTTGTTCCCTTAGGTGTCCATTTATACTTATCACTAATTCAATCCCAAACTTTCCTCATATTACAAAAATCTAAGTATGGCTCAAACACATCAAGAATTTTATTAAATTCATCTTCTTGAAGAAATCTCATCCAGAGGCCTCTTTGACCTGGATTGGTTATTCTCTATGTCTCTTGCTCAGCTGTCACTTTGGGATGTTCTTTCCTTATTATCCCAAGGGTAATGTTTTTAGAGTTTATTCCCTTGTTTTGGTAAGCACGTTTTCCAGTAGTTTCCTGAGTCAGTATGCATCAGAGATACATTTTTTAAAGGCTCGCACCTCAGAAATAATCTTTATTCCATGCTCCCTCTTGATCAATAGTTTGGTTGAGTATAGAATTCTTGGTTGAGAATCATTTTCCTTTGGAATTTAAAAGGCATCACTTCATTCTTTTCTAGGTTTCAAAACGAATCTTAAGAAGTCTGATGCCCTTTTGAGTTTTGATCCTTCTATATGACATGATAATGATCCTTAGAACAAGTCACAAGTCTCTTTTTTAATACTTAATATTATGCTAAATGCTCCAATTAATGAGTTCTGGAAATTTTTCTTCAATTTTGTCCTCCTGCAGTTTTCTCTTTTTTCTAGAATTTCTGATTTTAGATGTTAGATTTCCTGTCCTGGTCCTCTGATTTCCCACTTTTTCTTCTGTATTTTCTACCTTTTTGTATTTTTGCTCCATTTCCATAGAGATGTCCTCAATTTACCTTTCAACCCTTCTATTGAGTTTTTAACTTATTCTATCATGTTTTTACTTTCCAAGAGCTCTTTTCCTATTCTCTGAGTGGTTTTTTTTTTTTTCATAGCATCTGCTTTTGTTTTGTGGAAGCAATGTTAATATTTATGAATACAATATGAAGTGTATTTCTTCTCCTCTCTATGATAATACTTTATAAGTTACCTTCTTCCTGCAACATCTGTACTTGTTTTCTTCTTCTTCTTTTTTCTTTTTTTTTTTTTTTTTTTTTTTGAGATGGAGTCTCACTCTGTCACCCAGGCTGGAGTGCAGTGGGACCATGCTGGCTCACTGCAACCTCCATCTCCTGGGTTCAAGCAATTCTCCTGCCTCAGCCTCCTGAGTAGCTGGGATTACAGTCGCCCACTACCACGCCCAGCTAATTTTTTTATATTTTTAGTAGAGACAGGGTTTCACCATGTTGGCCAGGCTGGTCTCAAACTCCTGACCTCAGGTAATCCACCCGCCTCGGCCTCCCAAAGTGCTGGGATTACAGGCGTGAGCTACCGTGCCCAGCCAACATCTGTACTTCTTTAAAGTTGGTCTTTTTCCATTTGTTTTGGTTTCTTTCATTTACTTTTTCTAAGTATTTGATAAATCTTATCTGTCTACTCATATTTAAGGCTAGAGTACTAAAAATCAGATTGGAAGCTCTGTTTGCATAGGTAAGATTTGTCAACTACATCCACTTTTTGATGATCAAACTGAACAGTTTCATTCAGAAATACCTTGCACCATTATCTTTGGGTCTTTTCTCTTGGGTTGGTGAATTCTCCAAAGGTTATATCAATCTACTGTCCAGAAGGCTTAAGCATAGTTGGAAGCTGACTGGGGGAAGACTGTTGGGACTTTCAACCTTCAGAATTCATTCAACAAATATTTGAGCATCTATATTTGGCAGCCTCTATTCTAGCCACCAGAGACACAGTGGTAAACAGAATTTAAAAAGCCTTGTGTTATCATGAACACAAATATCTAAGTGTTTATTTAATCCCTCTGTTTTCAGAATGGCACTCAGTCTTCAACCTGCCTAGGTTCCCCTTGTCTAGGGACTGTTTTACATTTGTCAGAGAATGAATGTCCAGTATTTTGCTGGGATATAGAAGAGAAAGCCACATAGCTCCACAGAGCATAAGATGAGACCTGCAGGTCTAACTGTTCCTTCAATAGTGTTAGTCTTTACCCCATTTTTCTTAGGTACTGGATATGGCTGCTTTCTGAGTCTTTTGGTTGTTCTTCACTATTCATGGGAATACTCTTTGACTTTCTCTAATGGTAGCACAGGATTCTGTTGTAACTATCTACTAAGGCAGTTACCCCTTGTATACTGGTTTTTCAGCTTCCAAAATTTTGTTGCTGTTATCTCCCTTCCCACTTTCTTTGTCCTTGTCATTTATGCCTATAAACATCCATTGACGGTTTTCTGAAGGCAGAGGAGTTAACTGGATGTGTTAATTACTATAGATGTAATCAGAGGTCTTAATGTTGTTTTTTGTTTTCTGTTTTACTATTCTAACTTGGCATTTGTAGATCGTCTTTGTGAGTCGTCTGAGTTTGTCTTTAATGATTTAACATTGAAACAGTATTTTCCTTACTTATTTGCATAAGCTTTTTCTTTGTTAGTGTATTAGCCATTGACCTGCAATATCTTTTAGGATGACTGATTCTGAAGCCTGCTGACTGAGTTACTTGTGGTTCCTGTCATTTAGAATGTATGCAGGTCATGAATCGCTTAGATGGAACAGGTGGAATGAAACTTGCTCTAAATATTTTACCAAAATAAATATATTTAAATAATGTAAAGAAAAATCTTCAATCACTAGGCTTTGAACTTATAACAGAAAGATAACGGCTTTTAACTATATTAATTCAACAAACTTTATTGAACAGTTGGTATGTATGAAGCATCATCTCTCTGAGAACACAAATACCAAGGGACTGAGTCCCATCCTTACAGGATTCTCAGGAGTGAATGGGTCAATACACGGTTATAAAATGATGAGGGCTGATCTATAGCAGAAGTACAAAGCTGAGAACAACTCACTTGACCTGCTAAGTCGGGGAATTCAGGAAGGGTTCAGATCTAAAGAGCTGGCATTTGAGGTGGGTCTTGAAATATGAGCACAATGATGGTTTTACCAGGCTGCAAAGGTGACAAAGTGCATCCCAGGCTGATAAAAGAGGACGTGCAAAATATGGCAGGTACAAAAATGTGTATTTAAGCAAGAATGAGAAGTTTCTGGAAGTTGCTGAAGATATAGAAAATAAAGCGGGGGGCGGGGGTGCCGGTGGTTGGAGATGAGGAGGAGATGGTAGGCTTGATTCAAATTATGGAAATGTATTTATAATACACCAACTTGTGAAGACACTGTTGTTCCCCACCCAGCAGCCACTAGATTTTGTTCAGGTGTCAGGCGGTTGGTGCTTCAAGGGAGATCAGGCCCCTCCCAGTACCAGGATGAACCATGATTACTTCCCAGCCAATTTCATAGCATTTCTCTTGCCAATGAATGGCTTAGATATAAGCATATGATGAATTTGTTTCTAATACAGATCTGAGAAAGAAATCTGTTAAGGAACTTCTGGTAAAGTTTTTATCTTTCTTAAAAAGTGACAGAAGAAAAGGAAGTTGTATAGATATACTTAGAGCTGCTGTAGTCATCTTGAGACCGTAAGAGGATAAAACTGAGATCAAAAACTACAGTGCTGAGGATGGGTGACTAGAAAGAAGGAAAGAATCTAGATTCTTGATGCATGTTTGTACTACTAGAATCATTCTATCACTATCTTCTTATTATATAATTCAATAAATCTCTTATTATTTAAGCCATTTTAAATGAAGCCTTCTGTTATATGCAGCCTAAACAAATATACTGATTCAAGCTCCCAGCAAATTCTGTCACACATAATTCAAGGAATGTTTGTTAATAACGTCATACTATTATATGAGGAATAAATGATTAGTCAAGAAAGACTTTCTGTTTTGAAAAATTCTGGAAAGATGATAATACAGTATGTAGATTTATTGTCATGGCTAATATACATCTACATATAACATGAATTACCTTGGAGTAGTAATAAAAGGGCAGAGTAATAACTTGTGCAGAGCCCTAGACTAGAAAAGTTGAAAATATGAGATGGAGGAAAAAGTGAGTTATGAGATTCAGTAATATGAAAGTATAAGAAATAAAAGAATCCAAAAGCCATAGAAGGTTGAAACTGAAAAGAATTTTAGAAAGAGTCTAGGCCAGGTGTGGTGGCTCACACCTGTAATCCTAGCACTTTGGGAGGGTGAGGCGGGCAGATTGCTTGAGGCCAGGAGTTCCAGACCAGCCTGGCCAACATGGTGAAACCTTGTCTCTACTAAAATACAAAAACATAGCCAGGCGTGGTGGTGCATGCCTGTAATCGCAGCTACTTGGGAGGCTGAGGTGGGAGGATCACTTCAACCTAGGGAGGCAGAGGTTGTAGTGAGCCAAGATCGTACCACTTCATTCCAGCCTGGGTGACAGAGTGAGACACTGTTTCAAAAAATAAAAAGAGAGTCTAGCCTAAACTCCTTAATTATACAGATTGAAAACCAGTCCTGGAGAAATTGGAAGTCCTCAAAGAGTTTACCATTAATGGTGGAACCAGGACTTCCACACAATGTTCTGATTTCCTTTAAAGCACTTTTTAAAATATCATATAGTTCCTTACTTCTCACTATCAATAGAGATTATTTTACTAAGAGTAAGTATAATAAGAGCTGATCAGAAGACCTGAGAGACGTAATGGGGTTTCAATTCTAATTTGCTAATGGCTCCTTGAAATGCTTTGTTGAGAAGGAGTAGAAGGCTTACAAAACACACACACACACACACACACACACACACACACACACACACACACAATTTCTTAATTGTGTCTACCATGGGCATGGGATGGTAGGAATGCCATGTAACTAGTTTCCACAGATGGAAACCACCTAATGGGAAATAGAGAAAAAGAACAAGAAAAGAAATTGTGTGTAATTTTTCAGCTTATTTTGGCTTAGATTACATGATGAAATTTATTTCTTTGAAAAACTCATTTGATTTTGAATTAGATTATATGGAACTTCTCCTTTGTCAATTTTAATTTCTTGTCTTGTTTTAGTTTGCTTTTCTGAACAGTAGATATCCTCCCAATTAGAGATTCTGCAAAATTACTACTTAGTCATCTTGGTTCCTTTTAAGTAGAAAAGTTTGTTTTAAATACTTCAAATCATTGGTATGCACATTTGTTGCAAAAAAAAAAAAACTCATTCTGGAAAATGTTGCTTATTTTATTATCCAAAAAAATAGGTATTTATTAATATACTGCATTTCTTTTAAATAAAAAAAAATTACAGATTTTCTTCCAGCATCCACTTATTTGGAATTGGGTACATATGAAGAAAAGACTTCTTATAATATGGAATTATTTCAAAAGCTATTATTACTTCTTATAAATATAAAGCACACAAGAAATTCTCACCATTTTCTAAGATTTACATTAGAAAGATATAAGTATTGTCTTTTAGAATACTATTTTTATTTTTCTAAATATTCCTTATAACTTACTTATTAATTTTATCCTTTCTTTGTTATAAATATCCATTTTTTTTAAAGACTCATACTATCTTTTCCTATGCAATTTAACCTAACATATTTTCTGTAAATGAGGTTATTTAGTTATCCATTTTTCTACCTCCTGTTGCTTGGCCGTCCTCAAAACCATTGCAGATCTTTCTAGAGAGCAGTTTTTAAGAACAGTGCTTTACTTTTCGACTCTTGATCAACCTGCTGAGAATTCTTTGAATAAACCAGAAGGAAGGCTAAAGAGACAAAAGAATACTATAGTTTCCTCAAAGTTAATGAGACAGAATCCCTTGGCCCACTTTGGCAATGAACAATGTGAACTAAAATGGCCATTCTCACATCAGTAATTTACATTTTATACAGTGTGTACTTTACACAGATATTTACAAAGAGGAAAAACAACCGTTTTTTACGTGTAAGAGGAGCTCCTTGGCAGATAAAAGAAAAACTTACTCCCATTAGTACAACACTGGAGTTTAAATCTAGAGAACAAGTACTTCAGAAACCTAGTAGAAAAAGTCCCTGATTTGTACTTTGTATAAACAATTAGGTTTGAGAATATTGCTATATAATCACAGAAAATACTGGCTATTATACTATGTGAAGTCTTCAGTGACAGAGAAACAGAAAAAATAGTTAATGCCGTAACAATGAAAATGTGGAATGTGAGGAATGCCCAGTGACCATAGATATCTACCTTTATGAGCCTGACAATTTATACACAGTTCATGCAATTAGCAAGTGCGATAAATATGATTATTACTCTCAAGCTGAAATCAATTTTCTTGGCTAAAAGCAAAGAATTGTTATTGAGCAGATGGGATTACTTTTCTTTGCCAATTTATCTTCATAAAACTCAATCAATGCCTTGCCTTAAAAATGTCAAATAACTCAGATTTCAGGATAATACATACAAACTAATCTCTTCTGCCTGTCTCTACCTGATCGCTCCCTACTTCAAAAGCTCCAACAACATAGTATGATTGACACAAATCAAAGCAAAAACTATTTTTCTCACTGCTACATGGTCTTATCAATAATCCAGTATTTCAATATCTAATAAAAGATACCACAATTCAAAGCAGTAATGTGCCCCAAGCTACCGATCCACAACATATATATTGATATCTATAAATATATGGATATATCTTGTTATCTACTAAATAAGTTTCTTTGCAGTGTGGTGTTAATAGCCAGAATTTTAAATAGATAAAAACCTGGGTTCAAATCCTAACTCTGCCACTTAAATGCTATATGACAATTGGTCAAGTTACTTAACCTCTCTCTGGTCTCAGGTTTCTTGTCTGTAAAGCTGTAATAGCTTTTAGAGTGCTCTTCTGAATATTAAAGAGGCATTATACTCTTAGCATAATGTCTACATAGAGTAAATATTTAACAACAAAATAACATATATTAGGTATGTTATTGAGAATTGGAGTTTTAAATAAAGGAGTTGTCCCTAAGGTACATTCAATTTAACCATGATATTTAAAACTTCAATTTTTCACATTATTTTTCCAGGAAAATATTTCACTCTTATTTCTCCATAATTTGTTTTGAATTGTAAAAGAGATTTGCAAGCGGCTGAAGCAGTTACACTATACTGTATATCTGCAGGATGGGCAACTGATTTTTTTTTTTTCTTTTTCTTCTTCTTTTTTTTTTTTGAGACAGAGTCTCACTCTGTTGCCCAGACTGGAGTGCAGTGGTGCGATCTCGCTGCAACCTCTGCCTCCCGGGTTCTAGGGATTTTGTTCATCAGCCCCCTGAGTAGCTGGGACTACAGGCACACGCTACCACGCCCGGCTAATTTTTGTATTGATTTTCAAGATTTGTCAAGAGCTCCTAATATTTTCTTTTCTCAAACACATCTTAGGACTACCATGCATATCAGTCAGTCAACTACTCTGGAGGTCTGCTGCAAGGATACACACCTTCCATTCCCACCCATCAGATACTCGTCTCCTTTCTCCCCTACCCCAACACAGCAACCTTCCAGCTCTAGATAAAAAGACCTAGTCTTTCTTGCGTAAGAACAACAAAGACAAAAACCATTTTGGTAGTGTATACTGCAGATTTTAACCAAAACTTCTCTGAAGACCTCTGATTTCCTAAAAAACCTCTACGTCCCAGTGCAGTTGCTCTTTCCTAAGTGAGCAACCGCACATCTGGTCAAATTTGGTGAATATTCTGTGCTCCAGAAACAACTGATTCCATCCCATTTAATCGCTTCTTCTCTTATATCCATCTCCCTGCTTCTTGTTTCTCTCCATGTTTACAACTAGTTCATTGATTTAAACACCAATGTAATACACAAGCAAGTATGCACGACAATGTTTAGTGTAGTACGGTTTGCAGTATTAAAAAAAGCCATCAGTAAGAAAATAGTTAAAGAATAAACTTGATATACATACTATGCTGCAATTTAAGAAAACTGTTATAGATTTATACGTACTAAAATAAAATGATCTCCAAAACATAGTAAGTGCAAAGATCAATCACAGAATAACATCTGTAGTATATCACTTTTGATTTTTAAAAATTACCCCTAATTCTAAATGTTCATATTTATAAATATTCCATTAAAAATTCTGAAAAGATACTGCTATGATTTGAATGTTTGTTCCATCCAAAACTCAGACTGAAGTTTAATTGCCATTGTAACAGTGTTAAGAAGTAGGACTCTTTTTTTTTTTTTTTTTTTTGGTGACAGGGTCTCACTTCAACACCCAGGTTAGAGTGCAGTGGCATGATCATAGCTCACTGTGGCCTCAGCTTCCCAAGCTCAGGTGATTCTCCCACCTCAGCTTCCAGAGTAGCTGGAACTACAGGCACATGCCATCATGCCCAGCTATTTTGTTGTATTTTTTTGTATTGATAGGGTTTCTTCATGTTGCTCAGGCAGGTTGGTCTCGAACTCCTTA
Organism: Pongo pygmaeus; assembly: GCF_028885625.2. NCBI lineage: Eukaryota > Metazoa > Chordata > Mammalia > Primates > Hominidae > Pongo > Pongo pygmaeus. The sequence continues at coordinate 64,397,397 of NC_072377.2, forward strand.
GCTCAAGTGATCCACCCACCTCGGCCTCCCAAAGTGCTGAGATCACAGGTATGAGCCACCACATCCAGCAAGAGTTGGGACTTCTAAGAGGTGTTAAGGTCATGTGAGCTTTGCCCTGATGGAAGGGTTAATCCTGTTATCACTGGAGCAGGTTTGTTATTAAAGAGTGAGAAGTTCGGTCCCCTTTCCTCTCTCTCCCCCAATCTCTCTGTCTCTCTCCCTTTTGCTTTCTGCCATGTGGTGATGCAACAAAAGGACCCTTAACAGATGCCAGCACCTTGATTTTAGATTTCCCAGCCTCCAGAACTGTGAGCCAATAAGTTTCAGTTCATGATAAATTACCTAGTCTCAAGTATTCTGTTAGAGCAGCACAAAATGGATTAAGGCAGATATACACCATATTGTATCCATCACTAAGTGGATACTTTCAAGAAAGACAGCAAGACTAAGGAGCATGAAAAAGGACTTTCTCATATTCTGAATTTTAAAAATATTTTATGACATGAATATATTTATCTATTACCTATGTAATAAAGCTAGACATTAAGAGAAAAATCTCGTGGTAGAAATCCTAGGAAATATAGAAAAATTAGAGAAAATTAAGAAAAAGCATGTATAATTTCACAAACCAATGGTAACCACCGTAAAAAATTATTTCATTCTAATACATTTCTACATACATATGCACACAGTACATTTTTGAAAACATAACCGAATCTTTTCTAATTGACCTCTTACTCTAAAAAATTTGAAATAGCCAAAAAAAATTTTTGATTCCTATAAAGAGATAGCACTAGAGCTGGAAGTGATGGCTCATGCCTGTAATCCCTACACTTTGCATGACTGAGGCCAGAGAATTGCTTGAGGCCAGGAGTTTGAGACCAGCCTGGGCAACAGAGCAGGACCCATCTCTACAAAATAATAATAATAATAATAGTAATAATAATAAGCTGGGCATAATAGTGTGTGCCTATTGTCCTTGCTACCCAGAGACTGAGGCAGGAGGACTGGTTGAGCCCTGGAAGTTCAAGGCTTCAGTAAGCTATGATTGCACTACACTCTACCTAGTGTCAAGGAAAGGAAAGGAGAGGAGAGGAGAGGAGAAGGGGAATGGGCAGGGGAAGGGGCAGGGGCAGAGGCAGAGGCAATGGAAGTGGAAAGGGCACTAGGATTTATGAGCCAACATTGGCTATGGCTTCCACCAGTACAACTTAAAACTCAGCTGAAGACATGATACATAGAAAAGGGTTGCTGTGTCTGTACACACACACGTTTCCCACGTTCCCAATCCCAGTCTGTGGTCAGTGAAAGTGAAGATTGCCTCAGAGCCTGCATTATCTCAAGCTACTGACCTAATTGCTAATGCTTTACTCTGGTCTATTTCCTGCATGACCTCAGAATGTGTCAGTGTAAATTCCATAGTAAGACAGTAGTTGCACATTTTGGAGTGTGGACTCTGCTTTGAAACACAAATAAGTGTGATGAACATGACCCTGGCACTCTGTAGCCCTCAGTTTCCTCAACGCTAAATTGATCACTACAGTTCCTTCTAGTGTAAACAGTCCCACAAAGAATCGTGCTGAATGGATGACTACATAATGGCCTGCTCTCAGAGTTCTTAAATCAATCCTTAATACTGGCTGCAAAATGACTTCACTCCTTTAACAGTGTGGAACTTGTCTCTGTTCTCCAGAATGCTCACCAGATGGTGAAGAAGTATCTCTCTACCTACCAACATCGTCATATTGCTTCTTGCCACTCGCTACTCAAAAATTGTAAAAAACCTGTGGGAGCAAGTATCAGCTGAAAAGGGTGGCTTTTTCCTTAGGCAAAAGCTACAGGGCAAAACAGGGGCCCCAAACTTCTATCACGTCAAAGACATGAAACAGATGATCCCTAGTTTTGATCTTCTTTGAAGTTTATTAAAAACAAGCTTGAATCTGTACCAATCCTGACAGGTGTGAATGTCAGATTCACAAATGAGAAGTGCTAAGCTTTCCTAATGTTCAATTTAATCTTATTGACCATGAAACATGTTATAATTAAAGATCTGAACTATTAATATGAAGGAGATAGCATATAATCTTACCCCAAATATGACTAACTAGGTAAAATCTTCAAAATATAATCATGGCTTGATTATCAGCCATTGTGGAGGAGAATTTTACAAAGTTCTTCATTGACATCCCAAGTTTATGTTTCAGACACTTCTAATCAAACACAAATAGATTAATTTCAAGTAAAAATTAATAGTCACATTATTGATTATCATGATTAGAAATGTATTTGACCAGAACAATGAGGAAAGAGCATAGAGTCCTGCTATCTTCAAGTATGAATTTACGCTTTTAACTGATGTCAAGTCATCCATAGTATGAAAACTCATTTATTTTTATTTGAAAAATTTAAAATCATCAAAATGGATGGTGTGGGAGCCAAATATTATATAAGCAATATTTTATGAGAACTACAAAACTATTAAGAGCAGTGACTAGAATTCAACTACTGCCATTCCTTATTTCAGAAGAGAAAGTCAAATGTTTTCTGATATTTAAGAAGTAATAACTTCCTGTTGTTCAGTTATGCTTTCTATAATTATATATGATAAGCAACAGAAAAATAGGTCTGGTTTTGGCTGTAATGTGTATATTCAATTCAATATTAATTTGGACTCTAAATCATTTTGCTATCAAATATTTTGAATCTCATGGCCAGGAAGTAATCAGGTAAAAAAAAAAAGTGGGTTTGTTACCTGACCTATCTCTTAAGTTCAAATTTTCTATAGGTATTTTTCTCTACCTTTGTCCATATGGTTATACAATTATCACTAGATGCTTGAATTACTAAATGGTTTTGTATATCTTTTCCTCAAATTTATATTTATCCTATTATTGGCTTAGTCTCTCAAAGTATTACTTTTATGATATTGCTATAATGGTCCCCTATAGTATAAAGTTGAGCCCACAACATTTATCCTGCCACTTAACAATGTCCTTAATGTAAATGATATGGTTTGGCCATGCCCTAACCAAAATCTCATCTTGAATTGTAATCCCCATAATCCCCACGTGTTGGGGGAGGGACTGGGTGAAGATAACTGAATCATAGGGCAGTTTCCCCCATGCTGTTCTCATGATAATGAATGAGTTTCACAAGATCTGATGGTTATATAAGCTTCTGGAATTTTCCCTGCTGGTGCTTACTCTCTCCTGCTGCCCTGTAAAGAGGTGCATTCTGCCATGATTGTAAGTTTCCTGAGGTCTCCCCAGCCATGCAGAACTGTGAGTCAATTAAACCTCTTTTCTTTATAAATCACCCGGTCTAGGGTATTTCTTCACAGCAGCATGAGAATGGCCTAATACAGTAGCGTATCAAACTTATTAAAGAGTTGATAGTAAAATAGCACTCTCAGTACAATAAGAATAGTATAGTTCCTTATCATGGTAATGAATAGCTTTTCTTCGACATCTATAATTAACAATGAAATCAGAAACAAAAAGAAGCTGTCTCCACTATTACTGAATGTTGCTCAGAAAATCCTAACCTAAGCAACCAAACAAGAAAACCAAATATGCTGTACAAATATTTTTAAGAAAGAAGGAAATCATTCTATTTTAAGATAAAAATTCTATAACTCAAAATTCAGGAGAATCAACTGAAAGATATAAAAAAGGTAGACCATTATGATTTATAAGAAAGGTCAAACATTATAAAATATGTATCCACAATAAGTTTTTTTCTATATACCAGTTAGAAAATGGATAAATGATCCTATTCATAATAGTAATAAAACATATCAAATATGTAGAAATAAACAAAAAATGTAAAACTCTTGTATAAATATTATTGCAAAACATCACTGAAGGACATTTTTAAAAACTTGAAGAATATATCTAGTTTCCTGCATGGGAAGAGTCAATATTATAAAGATATCAAGTCTTAGATTAATCTATGAGTTAAATGCAGTTACTTTTGCCCTAAAATGTTAAAAGGCTCTTAATTATGCAATTCGAAATGTGATATCTACTTTCTTCTTGAAAGCATTTTTCCTGGAACCTTCTGATGACTCTAATTTAGGCTGCCTGCTTTCTAGGCCTACTACTACACAGTTGTCATACTGGGATTTATTTTCACAAGCATCTGGGTTGGTTCCAGTGCTCTTTGTATCCTAGGTTTTCTGCATAGGATTCCTGTTGCTTTATTTTGCTTGAATATATCTTCAAGTAATACTTCTTTTTAATTAGGAAGAATCTGTAGGAGGTAAACTTGTAAACTTGAGTCCTTCCCTATTTAAATACATCTTTAGTTTGTCTTAACACTTGATAGTTTGACTATCAATTTTGGGTTCTAGTTCTTCTTCCTGAGAACTTTGAAATATTGCCTAGTCTGCACTCGCTTCTAGTCTTGCTGATGAAAAGTTTGATACCTTTGAAAGATCCTTTTTTGTTGTTCTCTGGAAGGATCAATTTCTTATCCTTAGAATTCCAAAATTTTCATCAGCATGTGTATACACATCTAGATATATATCCTTTTTTCCTTGTTTGATGTTGGATGAAACTTTTCAGTCTGAGGACTTGAATTACTCTTCAGGTCAAGGATTTTTTTTCTATTATTTTCTCACATCCTTTCCCATTCCTCCACTTCTACCACACTCTTCATATCTATATCTTTTTTACTTTTCCATCATATTTTATATCCTTGGCTTTTTGCTCTATATTCTAAGATATCTGCTTAATTCAATATTCAAGAATGAATATTACTTGAATTGCATTTTATCCTATCTATCTATCTATCTACCTATCTATCTATCTATCTATCTATCTATCTATCTATCTATGTATATTCAGTATTCTGCTCCTATTTATGGAAATCAGATCATACTTAATGGTTATATTCTCCCCCTGAATATCTCTGAAAATTTAATATTGAAAAATTTTTCCCAAACTTTTCATTGTCTCTGTTTCTTCTGGAAAGCAGAAGATAAATTGTCTCAGGAAAATAAATTTGTCCTGTTTATTTATTAGTTTCTTTTTGTTTAGGCTATTGGTCTTTTTGTTTGGTTTGGTTTTTTGTTTTTTTTCAAATGTCTGGTGATCCTTTATTGACTGGGAATATTTGTAATTTAAGAACTAGGAGTTCCTTAAGTAGTTGGCAGGGATATCATAAGTAGCTCTGTAGTACTTATAAACTGCTTATAAGCAACTTAATGCAATTTCAATCAAAATCTTAATGGGTTTTTTTGGGGGGGACTTGACAAGTAGACTGTTTGTATAATTTAGCACAATGATGTGAGAATAACCCAGGAAATTCTAAAAAATGAGATTAAGAGGGAATATGTTCTCCCAGATATTAAAATGTATTTCTTAAAATCCATAATGATTATGACATGGAGCTTTTTGTCTAGAAATAGGATGTAAAGATTAAAAAAGGAACTAACCATAAACAGTAGAAGTGGCATTTCAAGCCAATAAGGAAATAATAAATTATGTAATACATAGGATTCTGACAATTTAGAAAATCTAGGAAAAGAATATCAGAGCCCTGAAATAAAGTAAAATAAATTCCATAATTATTAGAGATATAAATATATGATGTAAAATGATTAAATACTAGAAGAAAATATTGGGGTTGGAAAAGAATTGCTAAGGATTTATAAAATATATTTATATAGAGACTATGTAAACAATATAAACATACAGGCTACATAGGGACTATTTAAACTTCTATTTATTAAAATAGAGTATCTGTAAAAGTAAAAATAGAAATGAATAAATGGCAAAAAAAGTGTAAAAAACAAACATAAATGAAAAGTTAAAGTTAATATTCTTAATCTCTAAAGAACACTCTAAAATCAATAAGAGGCCAGGGGTGGTGGCTCACACCTGTAATCCCAGCACTTTGAGAGGCAGAGGCAGGCAGATCACTTGAGTCCAGGAGTTTGAGACCAGCCTGGGCAACAAAGTGAGACACCTGTCTCCTAAAAAATAAATTAAAAATAAAGTCAACAAGAAAAAACAAATCAGCCCACGAATAAATAATAAAATAATAAAATAATAAAAAGCAAAGATGTATAATTGCCATTAGACACACAAAACAGATTTTAATATTCTTGAAGCTAAATTAATTCTTATTAAAACAAAATATTATGTTATTAATCAAATAAAGAGAACAATTAAAATGATAAAATATAGCAACGGAAAGAATGTAGGAAATAGAGACTGCTGATGAAGTGTATATAAACTTTCTGCAGATCAACATTTCTCAAATTTGAGGGGTCATAGACTTCAAGGACATTTCCACAATCCCTGAGAAGCATACAGTTTCCATATGAGAAATCACTGTAGCTAAAAGTTAAATACTTTTTTTCAGTTGATTATGTATAGCTAAGGCAATAATTCAAGCATTAGTAAATACAAAGCCAAAATGCAGGCACATTACGCAGAAAATGCCTGTTCTTGGGTTTTTAAAAAATACGTTAAAAAAATAAGGCCAGGTGTGGTGACTCCCACCTGTCATCCCAGCACTTTGGGAGGCCGAGGTGGGAGGATTGCTTGAGACCAGGAGTTCGAGACCAGCCAGGAAAACATAGGGAGACCTTGTCTCTACAAAAATTTTTAAAAATTAGCCAGGCACAGTGGTGTGTGCTTATAGGCCCAGCTACTTGGGAGGCTGAGGCAGGAGGATCGTTTGAGCCTGGGAGGTCGAGGCTGCAATGAGCCATGATTGTCACTGCACTCCAGCCTGGGTGACAGAGCAAGACCCTATCTCAATAAATAAATAAATAAATAAGACCACAAAAGAAAAAAATTCTTACAGAGAATTATTGAAGTATAAATTGTGTCAAAATTGAAGAATAAACCCTAAGATTGATAGTCCTGTCCTTGAGAAAGATCATCAAGTGATGCACCCATGCTTTAAAAAATATTCCAAGCTTTTTAGCATAATATCTAAGATTCTTAGCAGTTCCTAATAGGTTACTTCTCTGTAGTTATCTCTCTCACTCCTTCCCCATCACCCATAGTGCCACAATCTGTAACCTGTTTGAGGCTCTCTCACACCTTTCATACTGCAATATTTCCTTGAACTATTGACCCCCAACCATACTCATCTTTCCTTTCTAACTAAGTAACTTCTCCTCATCCTCAAAGCTCCAGCTCAAGAATTTTCATTTCTGGAAGAATCTCTGATTTTCTTCTCTTCTCTAGTCTTGAAATGGTATGTGTGAACCCACAGCTTGTTGTAATGTCATTGACCTTTCTGTTTAACACCCTCAGTTGCTGGTCCTTGAAGTCTGGGACTGTCTTAATCTACTTTAAAGTCTTCAAGCCAAGTACAATTCCTAGGCATGCAATACATGTTTGTTAAATAGATGGATGACCTTTATTGATATTTATCTTTCCCTTTTCTGCTACAATTAGTTAACTCATTCATTTGTTCATTCACTAATAACCACTTATCTGTTATTTTCTGGGAATATAAAAATTAATAAAACATCATCCTTGCCTCCAAAAGACACTTTATTATTGTGCCATCTTTCTCTCTCTTTCTCTCCTTCTCTCTAATTATCTAGTTGTGTAGGTATTTTCTTTAAAGGAATAGTAGATACTCAGAGGAACACTTATACACTGTTGATGGGAGTGTAAATTAGTTCAACCATTGTGGAAGACAGTGTGGCAATTCCTCAAAGACCTAAAAACAGAGCTAGCATTCAACCCAGCGATCTCATTACTGGGTATGTACCCAAAGGAATATAAATCATTCTATTATAAAGACACATGTATGTGTATGTTCATTACAGCAGCATTAACAATAGCAAAGACATAGAATCAACCTCAATGCCCAACAGTAGTAGACAGGATAAAGCAAATGTGGTACATAAACACCACGGAATACTATGAAGCCATAAAAAAGAATGAGATCGTGTCCTTTCCAGGAACATGGATGGAGCTGGAGGCCAATATCCTTAGCAAACTAACACAGGAACTGCATGTTCTCACTTGTAAGTGGGAGCTAAATGATGACAACTCATGGACACATAGAGGGAAACAACAGACACTGTGACCTATCAGAGGGTAGAGGGTGGGAGGAGTGAGAGGATCAGGAAAATCAACTAATGGGTATTAGGTGTAATACCTGGGTGATGAAATAATCTGTACTACAAACCCCACGACTCAAGTTTACCTATGTAACAAATCTGTACATGTACCCCTGAACTTAAAAGTTAAAAAGAAATAAAAAATAAAAAGAATAGTAGGGATTCATTATAATATCTTCTCTGCTCCTCATAATTCTTAAACCTGTGTAGAAGTTCAATACATATTTGTGGAATAGCCTTATTACGCCTTTAGGGAATGGAGCAATGCCTTGCATACTAATCTATACTTCTATCAGAGTTTCCTGCTGCATGGAAAACCTGAGTGTTACACTTCAAACAAGTGAGGCAATTTATACATTTTTGTTGTTGTTGTTGTTGTTTTTGGCATAAATGTGCTACATGAGCTGGAGGTTCAGAAGAGAAACTAAATGTTATATATGATTTCAGGTCATTAGCTTGGCTCTGACTGCAATACTGATTTCATTAAGATAAAGAAACTAATTGGTATCAATTTTAGTTGACATTATATGTTAGTTTTATAATATTCAGGAATTTTTGAAGGATTATTTGATTTTTATTTTTATAGATGTTCTTGCTTTTTAACACTAAATAATGAGGAAAGATAATAGGGCTAACATTTATTAAGCATTTATGTTGGACAGGCACTGCTTTAAGTATTTTTATATGTATCAACTCATTGAATTTTCACAACTCTTAGATCTATTTGATAGCTGCGGAAACTGAGGCACAGAGAACCTCAAGTAACTTGCCCAAAGTAAGCCAGCTAGTTAGCATGGACCAGTGATTCAAAAACAGGCAGTCTGTACTCCTTACAACTGTATTATGCTGCCTATAAAAAGACCACTAGACTAACAGTTATGAAACCAGATTTTTAATCTTACATTAGCCATATAATAGTAGAGTGCATTTAAGGATGTCATCTGAGTTTCATTGTCCTTGTACCCCTTACAGCCTGTGAGAAGGAACCTTTATATAGTCTTTCATAAACTGTAAAGTGTTATAAATTCAAGGATTTCTTATAATATGTTAAAATTACTTTTAAGAGTTGAGAAGTCCAAATAAAAGCAGAGAGATGAGAGGAAACACTAGCACTAAATGTTCAGACACCCACTAACCACGTCAAGCTGCACATTTTGTTGCTAAACCTAAGGGAGAGATTAGATATGAGGAAAGTGGGAAGCAAGAAGGTATGAAGTCTGGGTATTTAAGGACTAATAGAAATGATTTTCTCGATTAGTTTAAGAACATTAGCAATTACTTATGGGATAAGCAGAGTTAAAGGAATTTCTGGAAGGAGTAAAACTGTAAAAATATAGTCAAATTGTTAAAAAAATTACCAGAACTGTGTAAAAGCATATAAAGTTTCATCATATCTTTCTTTTTAAAAACAAACAAACACTTCATGTTCTAGCCAGTTGCTAATAGTGATCAGTTGATGAATACACCTCATGTTTCATGCATATAAAATTTTACACCATGTCTAGTCCATAGGCATTAGTGTAGGAGTCAGAATACAACCTGAACTCTGTTCCCAGCTTTGTGCCTTGTCGATAAAGCAGTGGACGTCTCTCTATGGGGAGATATGTTTCCTCCTGTGATATAGAGGATGTTGATTCACTTGTCTCCTCTCTATTTCGAAAAGATGCTCTGAAGATTAGTGAGACAATGGCTGTAAAGCTCTTTGCACTGTTTACAACATAAATCATACACAGACATACTGGCATGAGAAACACTATCATCATCTCTTTTATACATGAGAACAACCATAAGGAAAACAAACCTCCAAGACAGTCCTGTATTATAAAAATGTTGGGTAGAGATGCCAAAAGTTGTAGGGTAGGAAACAGCAACAAAAACAACAAGACAGAATCCAAAGAATATTTGCATTCTATAATATATTCTACAGAGTCTCAGACGGGACCTTCGTTGAGTGCTCCCAAGTATTATCAGTAGCCATGGTTTTTTTTTTTTTTTTTTTTTTTTTTTTTTTTTTTTTTTTTTCGGTAAAAGGGATAAATAGTGATGTCAGGAGATGCTGCAAAATACATTCCAGTGATAAGCATATGGCAAGCAATTAATGGATGAATTCGCCTCTCTTATTGCCATGTTGTGACAAATACTCTAACTTATTTGGCCTTTGGTTCCCTAAAGGGTGCTCAGAAATGCTTTTTAGAAAGTACTTTTCATGAAGAGCTACAACAACAACAAAAACAAATACAATTCAAATATCTACTAAACATATGAAGGAGTACTCACTCTCACTAGTAATCAGAGAAATGCAATGATCCCATTATAGAGCCCTGTCATTTGAAAAAAAAGAAAGAAAATCCAAGTGTTTTTTATTAGAATGTGGAGCAACAGGAATTCTCATTACCTTCTCAACCACTTTGTTCAACGCTTTCTGCTTATCTGCTGAAGTTAAAGATATGCATGACCCATGAATCCACTCCTAGGTTTATTCCCCCACAAAAATGTATGCTTATGTGCATCAAGATACATGCACATAAGTATTCAAAATATCTTTATTCATAATATTTCCAAACTGGATATGTTCAACTGCATAAAGAAAGAAGATTGGACAGTAAATTGTGGTTCCTTTATACAATAGAATGCTATATATCATGATATATATTATGATACGCAATCCTCAGCTACATACAACATTGATAAATTTTACAACTATAATATTGCACAAAAGGAGCAAAACACAGGAGTATCTACAAGATGAGTCCATTTACATAAAATGCAAAACAAACTAAATTGAACTGTTGTTTTGACATGCATACATAGGTGGTAAATCATAAAGAAAAGTAGGAAAAGAAAAAGGAAAGTCAAGATAGTGGTGACCTATTTGGAGAGGATTAAACAGGAAATTATAGGGTCTTTCTGAGGGGTGATCATAGTAGGTATTTACTTTAGAACAATTTGTTAAACTTAAAATTTAAATTTTACATACTTTCTTAAATTTTGTTATATTTCACAATTTAAAAATTTATAAAATGATAATTTTACAAAGCCTAAAAGATGAATTATTTGGGGGCTTTTACTTCTCTTTCATCTGTACAACTGCTGATGAAAATCACCAGGTGTGTATAACATGAAGCATCTCCTTAAATGACATGCATTTATTGGGAAAAAACACAAAGTCCAAATGGTAAAATGTTAGCAAGGTAAAATACTGAAGATTTTTCTCCCCAAAACTGCCAAACAAGTCTGGTTTAATTGAAATTGACAGCAAAGACAACAGAGCACACTTAATTGAATTTTAATCTCAGTGATCTCTAAGCCATGTTTGAAACATAAACAGACATGTCAGAGTTCTTTATGATGTTGGACATGAATTCATTTTCATAATTGAAAGGCATACTTTGCTTATGAATCTCTTTTTAACAAGCTTTGGCTGAATATTCTTTTCTTCCAGATGTTTGCTGTTGTATACACACAGCCTCCATCTCTTTGCAGATGATTTAAAACATAGTTAGAAAGAGTACATTTATTTAACAAAAGAGTAAGAGTAGAGAATTCAAATAGATCATCTGTGGGTGTATATAATGATAAGTACATAAGTCTCATGCAGTCCTCATAAAGACAGCATCTATTAATCTGAAGAAGCTTCTCTTACTAATTTGCAAACCTAAAAGCATTTTACATTACTAAGATATTATTAAATAGGTCAATTAATACTTTTGATAGAGTAGAGAGCCTCCTAAATAATGGACATGAAAAATGATTTTGTAAAAGTACGGTTTCATTTTAAATCCCTGCTTAAGCAATTTGTAGGAGGCAAGATAGTGTGGCAGTTGAGAGGATGGTCTCTGAAATCAGATCTGAATTTGAATACCAGCTCTACCATTTACTAACCTAAACAAGTCATATTAATTCTCTGTGTCTCAATAGCTACTTCCTGAGGTGTCTTTACAAAAACACAAATAAATAATCCATGTAAAGAACTCTGCACAGTGCCAGGACATAGTGAGCACGCATTGAGTTTTATTTATCATCATTATCATCATCTTGCTGTACTTTTGTAAACTCACCTTTCTCCCGTCTCTTTCTACTCTAAGGTGCTCTTCCAAGCTACTTTCCTCCTCAGCTATCGTTCCCCTGGATTTCCAGTAAGAGAGGGTGAAATCATGCCTGCTTATCTTCTTTCTCTTTTACTGATACTTCACTGAAGTGAAAGTAAAGGAATAAAAACACAACACACCCACCCACAAAGGCACAAATAATAAAGGAAACAAGATCAGCAAAGGAGAGATTTCTACTGATTTTTTGAAATCAGAAAATAGCTAAAGTGCCTTAGCATAATCGAGAAAATGGTTACGGAGAGTAAATTCCAAGAGAAAGTGGACTAATGTTTTCTCCCGAATCCAGAAAGACTTACTACTTGGAGGCAGCAGAACTAAGGAAGGCAGGAGTTTAGCAAGGGGCTGAAAGTGTATTAAAATTATATGGAGCCTTTGGATCCAAACTAACTACTTCCCTTACCTACTGGAAGCGGAATCTTTCTTTTTTGGAGGAAATCAGCTAGAGAGATTTGAAATTGATGATACTAGGCACTGTAGCAAACCAGGAGAGGCTGCAGGTTGAAACATAGGTACTTATTTGAAAGCCTATAGAGTTTGCAATAAGAAACCCAACTTTTTTATTTGTCGTGCTCCCCAGACATTAGCAGTCAGTTATATGCCCCAGGCGCAAATCTCGCAGGCAGAAAGCGGGGTACCCCCTAATCATGACCTTGGGGAAACATTTCAAAGAACACACCAGCTTTGATTGAACAACCTATGATGCAACAGTGCACTCCTACAGTTGACGAGCCCTATCCATGATCACAGAACTTCTGACATCGTTTCTTGCCATCATTGCCATTGTTGCTTTGCTTTGTGTGTGTGTGCATATGCACCTGTATATGTCTTGCTTTTAACTAAGAATGAACAGCCTCTTAAGGAAACTCTCCATAATGAAGAAGAGAAACTAGAATAACCAAACATCAACTGAAGAAAGAAATCTACAGGAAAGAGAGAGACAGAGGAAAACCTCAAGAGGATAATAATCTGTGACCTTAGATAAAACATACTTCTGACATAAGAACATATACCATTAAAAAGGAAATGATGAGGCTGGGCATGTTGGCTCATGCCTGTAATCCCAGCACTTTGGGAGGCTAAGATGGGTGGATCATGAGGTCAAGAGACCGACATCACCCTGGCCAACATGGTGAAACCCCATCTCTACTAAAAATACAAAAATTAGCTGGGCGTGGTGGCATGCTCCTGTAGTCCCAGTTACTCGGGAGGCTGAGACAGGAGAATTGCTTGAACCCAGGAAGCGGAGGTTGCAGTGAGCCAAGATTATGCCACTGCACTCCAGCCTGGCGACAGAGCAAGACTCCGTCTCAAAAAAAAAAAAAAAAAAAAGGAGAGAATGAGAGTGCTAAATTATTTTTAAATCATGGCCAAAATAAACATTTTAATAGTAAGGTTGGAAAATAAAAATGTGAACAAATCTTCTAGAAGACCAAAAAACAAAAGGACAAAAAAGGAAGAAAACAATTAAGAAATTAAAGGATATGATCTCGGAGGTCCAACTAAGATAATGAGAATTCAAGGAAGAAAGAACAGAGAAAATGGAGGGCATAAAATTATCAATGAATAAGAGCAAACATTTCAGAACTGAAGGACTCATATGTCTGGAGTGAAAAGGTCTGTTGTGTGCCCAGGGCAATGGATAAAAATGCAGAGCAAGACAATTGATCACGAAATGTGGGAACTTCAGTAAAGAAAAGGAGGTCACAAAAATTTCTACACAGAAAAAGATCAGGATTTCACCAATAGAAAATACTGGAGTGATGCCTACAAAATGTTGAAAAAAATACATTTTTAACATAGAATCCAATTGCAGTTAATCCATGCCTGAGACAAAAAAAGGTTCAAACAAAGGGCTGCTTCTGAATAGTATATAGAAAAGATTTCTGAACAGAAAATCTTAAAAACTAGCTTTTATCCCCAACTTTGATACTAAATATAGAGACAGGCAAGAATTAGGGGTCTTCTTGTCATTCTTCTGAGACTCTGGAGCTCCTGAGACCAAGGCTTCTTTTTCGCTAACACCATTGAATCTGGGAATCAACAAGCTGCACAAAGTTATAAAGATTGCCAGACTTCATGTTTCTGGGGAAAAAAAAGTACTATTTTTTCGTATAGCTGAGACCTCTGAAAAGATGGCTCAATGGGCAAGATGCCATGAGAAATCAAAGCCAAATACTCATTCTGAAGTCAGTTTTGCTTAGACTTTGTATACTGCCACTCAATTTTTCAAGTCATCAGAAATATAACTAAGAATGAGTGACTTTTTGCTATTAACTAATGACCCACCATTCAATGATCTTGTATGACAAAGTAGAGGAGTATCTTCTTATTTTTATGCTTATTAAATTACAATGGAAAATATTCATTAACAATCTTATAATGAGGCATTCTAGATGCTTATTCTTACCTAAAGGGAATGGAACAAAAAATAACCAAACTAAAAAGATGAAGACAAAAGCCTTTCTTGGTATTATAGTATTCTTTTACAAAGGATACGGTTTATCATAGTAATTGATTCCCTCTGTTACACTAGAGATACTATTATATTAAATGCCTAAAGGTTAAACTTAGGTAACAGTGGAGCTATAGTTCTTTCAGAAATAAAATAATTAAATAGCTATGTATGCCAAGAAACCTTACTTTGAACATTTCTACTGTACCGTCTCATTATTGCTGGCTGCCTGATTAGCAAGCAGTAAACTTGGGTAATAGCTTTCCTCTGATATCACTTCAAGCCTACTCTTGAGTTCTAGAATTACCCAGACTACCAGGACTGTACTTGCACAATATGCTGAACTGTTTATAACATTAGGCTTTCCCCTCCTAATTCTCAAGACCATTTTGATAACTAAGACTGATAATATCAACAAATATGAAATAATTATAATAATCATTCTTTCTTAAAACAAGAAGAGTTTCCAGAAACAGAAACTAAAACAGAATTCAGGCTAAGCTGCTAAATAGGCTATCTCAGGGATTCTCAGCTCATTCCTGATGAGGATAGATTGCTTTTTATTTCCCTTCAGTGTTCCGTATTTATTTCACAAATATTACTTAACTGTGTACCATGTACAAAGCCGTGCGCTAGTTAGGCTGGTTACCGTGGAAGAAATAAGGGGAGTGGGAGCATCCAGCTTTTTTCTTCAAAGGAGATGGGGGAATCTGTGGGAGTCAGAGGTAGGGGCACCTACAAAGGAAATTGCTGAAAAGGAGGAGCTGGGGAAGGTGAGGATGAGGAACTAAGTTGTGAATAAAGGAGGGTCAGAGCAATTGTTTTTTTTATAATATTGGAATGGGATTTGTTTTTAGCACTGCTCCCCTTTCCCTTAACAGTCCCCTTGAGCTATAAATAAATGTAACTGGCAAAGTGGACAATAAGACTTTAGAATCTACTAGTTAACCATGATCAATCTGTCATGGAGCCCAGTATACAAGGAGAGGTTCTATTTCATCAAGAAATATGACTGCACTTTTAGTGGGCAATTGGTTGTTATGAAGGTCCAGCATTTATTTCTTCTTCCTTTTGAAAAATAACACCCTGATTTCCTTTGGGGAACATCCCCATGGTCAGATGTGGTCCCACTGTGATTGATTGATTGGTTCAGGAGAGGGTCTATACCCTTAATTATGTGGGAGCTACTAGAAAGAGATGCTCTGTTTTTTTTAATTATGATTATGATTATTATTATTATTATTATACTTTAGGTTCTATGGTACATGTGCGCTGTTTTTTTGTTGGACATAAAAAACCTGGAAATGTATGGCACTAGATTGCGGACGTTGGTCTGTCTCATGTGGATAGAGCAGAGAATGAAGCCAAAAATGGAGAGTTCTTCTGGTATCAGGCATCAGGGAGAAAACAAAACAAAAAACAAAAGAATAAAAATGGAGAGTTCGATACAGGACCCATAGACAGAGGAACTAAAACCTCGTGAAGTGTTCTAATTGAAACAGTATCTATGGTCTACCTAAACCTCATGGGAACCACATTAAATGGTGGATAAAGCCATTAATATACCACATATAGAAGAGATACATCCACAAGGACATCTTACCAAGTGTGGACACAAGTGCGTAACAACCATTTATTGGTGTATAATATTATAATCCACAACGTCAGATTTTACTCTTTAAATTCACTAAGGAGTATTCTCAAAGGAATGGAAGAAACAGAGCTGGCTATCAGTGAGGGGAACTATATGGGTAAATATAAGTAGAAACTTCAAAATAAGTTTCTTAAAAGCAATTTTCACTTTCTGAAAGTTTATATGGAATTGGCAAGTGACAAGGATTGTGATCATTGATACATGCAAGTCAACAAGCAAAACTAACCAAAGAGACAAACAGATACATGAATAATGAGGCAGTTCAGATGACTAAAAAACACAGCTTTACAAGACTGTTTGGGTAATTTATTTTGGCTGGTAATACATCATGTCAGTTTATTTTATTTAAGCCACAGCAACGTTTGTCTTCCTGACGATAGTTATTGCATTCCAGAAAAGTACAATACAAAGTTTCAGACTAGTGCTGGGCTTAGACACACAGAGAACTGTAGCAGGTTTTCTACACTACACCCTGCTCACTGTATTTCACAAAAATCTCATCCCTTCTACCCTCCACTCTCTAAACACACATCCAAGCAAATCACACCAAAGCATAATCATTGAAGAACACCATAACTTGCCAATTAAAATTTGGCAAACAGAAACATTGAAGCAAAACTGAAAAAAGAATCATGTAATTATCTTAGAAGAAAGCTTTTTTCTTAAATATTATTTTTCTTCTCATTCAGCATGCACAGAAGCAAACTTTGAGCACTAATGTGTTCCTTTTTAGCCTTTGTCTGTTTGTTTCAAAGACAAGAGGAGAAGAGTCTGCTTAAAAGCCAAATACACTGATAAATGTTTACTGATAAAATCTTCCAGATGGGACTACTTTCAAGGAAGGTCAATTACAAGCCTTGTGTCTCTCCTTTTAATGGTATCCTTTAATGATCCCCTTCCTCTCCTAGAAAATTAAGTCACAAAAACAACTTAGGCTGAGAGTGACCCAGTAATCCTCATAATCACATTGCCATGACAGACAAGAAGATCAAAGTACAGGTGCAGTGAGAAATAGGATTTTACATCCTATTATAAAATGTGAACTTGCCATTAACCAAAGATCAAATGTACCTTTAACTCTCAAATTCCCAACTTCCAATATTTTTTAAATTCTGCGGTTTTCTGGATTAATAAACTTTCCCTAATATAATATTCCCCCTCCCAATTTGTACTAAACATTGGTGGTTTTTTCTTCACATGTGCCGATTACATTTTCATATATCCAATAACTAAATAATTTTAGGAATTTGGTAAATTGTGTTGAAACTCTAATAGCACTAAGAAGTTCCCAAGCTAGTTGGTAAGCTATTGTCTCCAATACTGCAAAGAGAAAACCTAGCAATGGAAATTACATAAAGATAACCTGATGCTAATATGTTAGTTAGAAAGTGAATTAGGCATCTAGTAATGGCTTCAATAAGAAAGAGGTTTATTTTTATCTCATATTAAGAAAATCTAGCCTGGGCATGGTGGCTCATGCCTTTAATCCCAGCACTTTGGGAAGCCAAGGCAAGAGGATCACTTGAATCCATGAGTTTGAGACCAGCCTGGGTAACATAGTGAGACCTCATCTCTACAAAAAATTTTTTAAAAAAAATTGCTGGGTATGGTGGCATGCACCTGTGGTCCCAGCTACTCGGGAGGCTGAAGTGGGAGAATTGCTTGAGTGCAGGAGGCTAAGGCTGCAGTAAGCCCTGATCACACCACTACACTCCAGCCTGGGTGACAGAGAAAGACTCAAAAAAAAAAAAAAAAAAAAAAAAAAAAAAGGAAAGGAAAAAGAAAAGTAAAGAAAATCTAGAAACAGGTCAAGGTTGGAATGATGACACCATGTTTATCAGGGACCTAGGTTCCTATTATCTTTCTGATCCACCATCCTTAACATATGCCTTCCATTCTCAATTTTGCCATTTAGGTTGCAAGATGGCTACTGATGCTGCAGCCAGCACCAGCACCAAATCACTACTACACAAACAGGAGGAGGAGTAAAAGTGAGTGCTTCTAGACAGGAGCTCCCTCTGCTAACATGTAGTTGGCTGCATCAGCCTCTTAGAAAGCCTGAGAAATGCAATCTTTTGACTAGGCAGATGTCACCCAATATAATTAAGATTCAGTCAGTCATCTTTATTATATTGGTTACTAAATGAAAAAATCTGTAAGGATATTCAGTCAGCACCAGCAGTCTTTGTCACACCATAGAATCACTGATTTCTCAATCCTGGATGGAATTTGGTCTAATCCCTTACTTACAGAAAGGGAAATGGAGAGCAGAAAGATTAAGAAATTTCCCCCAAAGGACACAACTGGTTAGCCAAAGAACTAGGTGCAGAATTCAGACCCTTGATCTATCAGTAAAGATCCAGTTCTTTACTGAAGCAAACTTCAGTGAGGTCAGCCCAGGAAATTCAGCTAACCAACATGAATAAATAACACGTCTTACTACCTGGGTCAGACCCTGTGACTCACACTTCAGGCTTTACAGTCATAACTGCTCATATGCTGTAACATCCACCCTCTTTGGTTATAAAGTGAGAATCACCATATTCACCACAAGTCATGTACATGTTTACATGGCCACTAAATAACCAACAAAATGAGAGATGCACCGCAAAATGTGACAGTACGAGTTACTGTTTGTAAAAGAGCAGCATGTTCCACACTCATGGGTAAAAATTGGTACTTGAACTTCATGAGTGACTCTAGATCTTTTATGGTGGTGGCTTTTTAAATACAGACAAACACATGATTATGGTATCTCCTGAAACTGACATTCTCAAAATAACATCCACTATTATAACAAAGGAAGTTTGAATGTTTTGAGGCTTTTTTGCTTTTAAGCCATTGCTCTTACCTCTTATCTCTTCTTCGATTATGGCCATCACTTACTTCCTCAGACTCCACCCAGCTGCATTCTCAACAAACCACAGTCCAGGATCAGAACTTTTATAATACAATAGGCTTCCTTCA
This sequence comes from Pongo pygmaeus, assembly GCF_028885625.2. NCBI lineage: Eukaryota > Metazoa > Chordata > Mammalia > Primates > Hominidae > Pongo > Pongo pygmaeus. Next base: position 64,416,674 of record NC_072377.2, read on the forward strand.
GCACTTTGAGATACATTGTTAGGCCCTGCTCTCATGTTTTACTTCTTTTATGTTTCAAGCTTCTTGAAGGCAGGGCCAATACTTTATTTTCCATAACACCCCTCATATGAAAAAGATTCTAGCATTCTTTCACAATGTCATGCTTAGAACATTCCAATATTTTTCCAACCTATCTCCCTAACTGCTTCCCATGGTTCCACTGATTCTCTTCTTTCACCTCTACTCACAACACACGGTACCCGAGTGATTGCTCAAAAATACAGAACACAGCAAGCCACATTTCTACATCTTTGGCGGTGCGCCACTGTCTATAAACTTTTTAATAAGGTCGCCCTAACTTGCTTTCTCACGTAGTCTTATTCCTTGCCATTTCCTCTGTTTGCGCCCTACATACTGTAAGTTACTCCGTAACATTCATCTTTTTCTACATGCCTGTGACTTTGTATATGTAGTTCCCTTTGTCTGAAATGCCCTTTCTTCTTTCATTTATGGAGATTCCAAATGGCCTCCAAGGTATATGTCAATTATTATCTATGAAAGGTTTTGCTATATATATCCAGTATTTTCTGGGGGATGGGGAAGCTTAAACAAAAAAAACTTGAGCATTACTCTACACACACTTCTATTATGACATCTTAGTCTATTTGGAAAACTCCACTCGTGTAGAAATTGTGTTTATTTCAGTTGACTGTGAATACAGGTTCTGATGCACAGAAGCTACTCAATAGTTTGCTGAATGAATGAATGTCAGTTTTCCTAAACAGACTTGAATGATTTTCTTGAGAGTCTAACTGCTTGTCATAATACATCTTGTCTCATTTGATTCTAGATCCACGGAAGCTGGCATAGTACTTAGATGTAAAAATTGTTATATCTCTTTTGTTTTTCCAGTTAATCACTGGAGACCAGGGCTGCCCTTTCAATAGGAAATCTAATATCTCTCTTTTTGAAAACTACCCCTCTTTCAAATAACCCAAGAACCTCAGGGATTATTCAGTCTAAAGCGGAGTCTTGCTTCTAAACTTCAGGTGTAGAGAGGACGGCAATTGGTATGAAGGCTTCTGCCACTGCCATGTGGTATCACAGTGAACAATGGTCCTGTCCAGACCTGTGTCCTTGCTGGTTTGGGTCTCCATGCCCAGCCTTGGACTCCAAGAGTTCGGCTCTTTGATTTAACTCATTTAGTAAAGATCAGCTCTCACTCAACAATCTAAGATGCTCTTCTTGAGCAGGCAGCTTAGGTTTCCCCTTCCTCTACACAGATGCATTAATCCCTCTAGGGCCCACTGTATCAGAATTCTCTCCCGACAATACACCATGGGACTGTCCTTTTTCATCCATTCTCATGGGTTTCCTCAGTACTTCTAATTGTGGGACAAAGTGAGAAAGTCTCTTTTCTCCTGGTAGACTCCTGAATTCTTAGGTAATTTGGTCCACTCTATCCTCAAACTGTACCAAGAGGAGGGGTAGCTTTTAATAAGAAGGGGGAAATTTGGTCACATTCTTTCTCCAAAGAAAAAGATGACTACAGGCCTTATGTTTATATAGCTAAGGGAGTCCACTTAATGATTTTTTAAAAAATAATAAATACAAAAACCCCTAGCAGGTTTTCCAATAGTAGAGTTAGAAGTAGACAGTCAGATAGAATTTCTGCCTCTCCAGACACCCTCTTACATAGGCATGGTAATGTTTATTGACATTCACTATAAAGGCAAAACTGGATGAGGACAATTGAGAAACTCTTGTCCTAGATATCTTCTCCTGACTGGCCAAGGAAACAGTGAGTCTAATAATCAACTTTTTTTTTTTTTTTTTTTTTTAAGTGCATAGCCCTACCAATCCAATAAGACAAAAGAGATTCATTCCAAAGGAAAGATCTGGCATTTCACGGTCACATTTAAGTAGGAGATGATGCATACAATAATAATATATTTCAATTAGACGACAAAGTCAGCCATAGGACACAGTACCAGTAGTGTCTTTTCCACTAAGAATTGGGTAAGGGAGGCTTAAAATTCACCTTATGTTTGTTTAACAAACATACCGGGGAATCCTTCCTTCAACTGTGCCCAACGAGTTGAGCTACATACATACAACATAATCCAGGGGAGACTGCCCCAAACTGAGGCTTTATTTACTAATTTGCAGTGCCTCTGAAACTGTAAATTTTTTCCCTATGGAGAACTTTTTTTTTTTTTTTTTTTTTGTTTGAGACAGAGTTTTGCTCTTATTGCCCAGGCTGGAGTGCAATGGTATGATCTCGGCTTACCACAACCTCCGCCTCTTGGGTTCAAGCTATTCTCCTGCCTCAGCCTCCCGAGTAGCTGGGATTACAGGCATGTGCCACCACTCCTGGATAATTTTTTATTTTTAGTAGAGATGGGGTTTCTCCATGTTGGTCAGGCTGGTCTCAAACTCCCGACCTCAGGTGATATGCACACCTCAGCCTCCCAAAGTGCTGAGATTACAGGCATGAGCCATCGCACCTGGCCCCTACATTTTTAATGCCTCTAAAATCCAGATATGTTTTTATAATCAATGGCACCTTGGACTTGATGAAATAAAGTAATCAAATAGTTTTAATAATCAAATACCTTTAAAAATATAAACAATTTAAAAATTGTTCTAAGACCCAGGTTCCAACCTCAGGATCTGGATGTGACCATAATGCTATATCAGCACATTAAAGCAGAGACACAGACAATAGTGGTAATCCTTCAAAGGGGAAAAAGCCTGTCAGCTGAAGATGACAGAGGAACCCAGTGCTTCTCAAAGGGGGTTCCCCATCCAGCAGTTCATCAGCATCAGCATCACTTGGGAACTTGTAAGAAGGAAAATTCTCAGGACCCACCCCAGAAGTACTGAATCAGAATTAGTGGGGCATAGGGCTCTGTAATCTGTGTTTTAACAAGGGCATGGGTTTGAGAACCACTCATATGGTAGCTAAATAAGGAAGACACTTGGTCAGTATATACTTGGCATGCCTGGGGAGGGGGAGCATAACACTTAACAGCCAAGTGTTAAGACTACCATAAAAGGAGGAAGAATCTCAAAACCCAATGTAGGAAAGCTCTTTAAAGTCTACAGTTCCTAGTTTCTGACTCCATATAAGTCAAAGCAGCTTCTAATTAGAAGTTTGTTTCTCAAGGGGCTGAACTACAAGGACAGAATGAACTGATCTGGCCCATATGGTATCCTGTCTATTTGTCAATATATTTCTCACTATGAATTCCCTAATTCATGTTCTTGCTCTTGCATAAAGTTCATGAGTTCTGAGTGTCAGTGACAGCACCTGATCTAATTGGGTTCTGAGAAAATCAATTCTGAACCTGCAAAACTAAAGGTCAGTCTTTGAAATTTGTATATATTACAAAGACCCAGTCCAAAAGGGCCCAGTACATACCTAATACTCATTTAAATGGAGTATTTACCAGGTCAAGAGAAGTGAAGAGTTAAGGGCAATTAGGTCAAGATTGCAAACTGGCAATCCTCAGGCCAGATCTGGTCCACAGATGTGGCTTGTTTGGCCCACACACGTTGTTCAAAAATGGGAAGTTTCACATCAAATATTGGATTTCTTCCAGTCTTAAAAAAGCAAAAAAAAAAAAAAAAAAAAAAAAAAAGATTTGACAATAGGGAGCCCACATCCTGGCACTTGAGCACTAGCCTGGAGCTAGGCAGAAGCTGTCTCCTTTAAACAGGTTGTAGATTCCAGGTCACCCCAGTCCCAGGAATCTTTATTGACTTCTGGCTGGCAAGCTTCTCCCTTTATGTGAATATGATCTGCCTGACTCCTGGTACATACGAGTTTGAAGACCATTGATCTACATAATCATTTTTCATGGAACAGATCATTAGACTGATTTGAATAAAATGAATTGCTCAGAAAATTAGCTTTATTTTGTACCTTTATAGCTATTTGTATGTGTGAGCAGGGATGTAGAGGTTAGTTACTTTTGAAAACAGACAGTGATGAAGGCAAAGGTTGCCAGGTGGAGTATAAAGAGAACCAGCCTGGGCTGTCTAGATTTGGATCTGCCACTTACTAAATGTAAAACTGTCCCACAGCCGTGGTTTACATATCCACTAATGGGAATGATAATATCTACTATACACAAGGTTTATGGTGATAATTGAATTAGATAATATATGTTTGAGACTGTATAGAACCACAAAAATGTTAGCTGAATTAAATTTTGATGGTTTTGTTATCTGAATTTTACTTTAGAAATTGTTCCTAACAGATTATAAACTTTTGAAAAAACAATCAAAATTAAACCTCAATAGTCTTACATTGTGATCAAATAATGGAATTAACATTTATTGACTGTAAACGATGAACCAGATAGTATGCTGGGTGCTTTAAATACATTGTCTCATGGAACCCATAAGGAATTACTGAGTTAGTATTATCTATCTTTTACACATTAAAATCCAAGGCTAGAAAAGTTTAGGTAATTTACCAAAGTCACCCAGTAAGCATTGGATAACCAAGGTCCATCTTACTCCAAAGCCCTTACATGTGTGATTACCGTAGTGTTTCTCAAACTAACCTGATTATACGAATCGCAGGCTAGTAGGTAAAACTATAAGCTCTCCTATCTATTTCCAAGCTTACTGAACCAGAATCTAAAGGGATACATAGCCTTGAAATGTGCCACATTTTACCACGGCCCCATGTAATTCACAATAGCAGCAAGGAAACTGCTTAAGAAAGCTGATAAGAATCAGAGTAAGTAGAAAAAGAATTACTTTGCGTTTTATTCAATAGAAGAAAGGAAAAAAAGGGGGAAACTAGGAAGAAAAGGAGGGAGGGGGAGGGAGGAAAGAAGGAACAAAGGAAGGAGGGAAGGAGAGAGGAAAAGAAAGAAAGGAGGGAGGGAAGGAGACAGGCAGAAAAAGGTCCTGGAGCTAAGGCCTATGGCATTTGAAGGATGATGTGAATGCACTTACTAGATGGATGCTTTCTTTCTAACTGCACCCAGTCTGTTTACTGCAAACATAAGGAATCAGCCAACAGGAAGCTCAGCTTACTACTGCAGAGGAGTAAAGCACTTTGAACTACAGGCATCTTGTACACCCAAATTACATACTGTGATACACATAGTATTTGAGCTGTTCCGCAAGACAGAAGCCAATTATTCTTGGCACGTACTTCTGTCGTGCTATCCAAATCACCATCCCTCACAGGCGGATCTGTGCCACATCAAACGCACCAAGTCATAAATTCCTTAAACTTTTTGAGATGAAAGTCAGATTTTGGAGAAAAAGGATAGTCTGGTACATATACCATATAGCCTAAAAGATGTGTGCTTAACTTAGAACTGCTGGATCTATTATGAGAAACCGGGGCAGCAAAATTCTGCCTTAGGAACTTTTCAGAGTTTTGTAAACTGAATTTTTCCAATGTAATTCAGTATTATCATTGCTTTTTCAAATCTTAGTTATTCATCTTAAAATAATTTTCCAGCCTCTCCCTTTAAATGTTTTTAAGCACAGTGGAAAAACATAGACCCTAAAACAAGGAGTAGAGGCTGTAGGTACAATCAAATTCTATTGAGAATCACAGAAACTACGCATAAGTCCTGAATGGTAGTATTATTTGATAGTCAGATCAGTTAGTTAACCCACTCCCCTTATCCCTTACAAATTCTGAGGTTAAAGGATTTAATCAAAACTGTCAGGTGATATGAAAATAGAAATCAAATGATAATTGTTAATAGTATTATAAAGAATTTAAAGCATAAATCCTGCAAGATTAAAAAGTAGAAAGTGAGGTATTAGATGCACCAGCTTTGTGCTGCTTAAGCTTTAAATATGCTGTGGAAACTCCTAGAAATCTTGTTAAATTGCAGATTCTGATTTAGTTCCAAGATTCTGATTTCTAACAAGCGCCGATGTGACTGGCCCAGGGGTCAGACTCAGTAGCAAGTGGGTCAATTTAAGAAGGCTCACATTGGTGAAGTTCTAGAGACATGATAGAGAGTCTCCCCATAGGAGGGAGTGTAACCTAACACTAGTATTACCTAGAAATAAAATGTAAAGATGAAAGACAGATGGAAGTGTTCGTGTAAGTGTTCAGTTGCTCCAGAAGAAATTGGTTACCTATGAAATAGAAATATAATCTTAGTTTTAATGTGAGAAGAATTCTAAGAAAGTAAACAGATTTACAACTAATACATAATTGGGTTTCTCAAACTTAAGAATCCGATGAGGATACGGGATCATCTACCCAGAAAAATACAGATAATGTACATGCACACACTGCACACACAATTCTTTATACAGTTTCAGGAAGTTCACTGAACTTCCTTTGGAAAGGTGTGAACTACCTAAGGGCTCATATCACAATTTAAGACTACCAATGCACATGTGTAGCTGGTACAGAGGAACAACTTGTAGTTTTAAGACTAATTGATAGAGAGGGCAGATTAGAATCTGCTTATGTGTTTGACTGATGATGTTATTGCACAAAGGCTTATGATTTCTCAGTCACTTCTGTAAAATATAAACTGGTTGAGATGTATATTTTTCCAAGGTAAGACATTAAGTATCTTCATATTAGGTAGGAAAAAAACCACCATGTTAGGCCGGGCGTGGTGGCTCATGCTTGTAATCCCAGCACTTTGGGAGGCCGAGGCAGTTGGATCATGAGGTCAGGAGTTGAAGACCAGCCTGACCAACATGGTGAAACCCTGTCTCTGCTAAAAACGCAAAATCTGCCGGGTGTGGTGGTGCATGACTGTAATCCCAGCTACTTGGGACGCTGAGGAAGGAGAATCGCTTGAACCTGGGAGGCGGAGTTTGCGGTGAGCTGAGATTGCGCCATTGCACTCCAGCCTGGGGTACAAGAATGAAACTCCATCTCAAAAACAACAACAACCAAAAAAAAAAAAAAAAAAAACCGCACCATTTTAAAAAGTTAAATATATACTACTTTGGAAAAAACACAAGACAAAAATCCAGGTTTGAAAATGACTGCACAGTAGAGGGGTTTCTGAAGATGTAAAGGGCAATTGTAGTTTTATGCTGGTAGCATACATCAACTTTTTTTCTCCAATAGTTTTGAATATCCCACCACCTGCCTTTTTAAACTAGTGAGAAATTATAATTATTTAGAGCTGTCATTTAAAAGTCATAGAAAACCAGTGAACGTTTTTTTCAAAAAACAGTTATTGATCACCCAATCTTAGATAAGCAACTTAAAATCTAGAAAGCAAGCTACATCTGTGTGTGTGCGTGCGTGTGTGTGTGTAAAGTTATATGTCAAGACATAATATGAAATATAGACATAATGCTATGAGAGTGCTGAGGGCATTTTTCTTTTTCTTTTCTTTTCTTTTTTTTTTGAGCTGGAGTCTTGCTCTGTCACCCAGCCTGGAGTGCAGTGGCATGATCGCGGCTCTCAACGTCCGCCTCCCGGGTGCAAGTGATTCTCCTGCCTCAGCCTGCCAAGTAACTAAGATTACAGGCATTCACCACCATGTCTGGCTAATTTTTGCATTTTTAGTAGAGACGGGGTTTCCTCATGTTGGCCAGGCTGGTCTCGAACTCCTGACCTTCAGTAATCTGCCTGTCTCAGCCTCCCAAAGTGCTGGGATTATAGGCATGAGCCACTGCACCCGGCAGGAGTGATTATTTCCAGGATGAGATAATAGAGATGTATGAAGGAAATCACCAAGGTAGCTCTGAGCTGGATTTAGGATGAGTAGGATTTCAATAGAAGGAGAAGTAGGGGGAGGCGTTTCATATAAAGGAACTCCCAAAAGCAAAGCATTATAGAGGGTAAGAGAGGAGGGAGGAATATGCTGTTTGGTCTAAGAAGAGGATGATATTTCATCATACTTGTAATATTACTACTTGTGTAGGCTCTTCTTGACTCGATTTGCTTTAACCACCACAACATACAAAATTGGCCAAGTGCCAGTTCTGGGCTTAAACATTAAGAAAGCCTGGCTTTTGTGCTCTTGGCAGCCCTGAGTTGCCAGGGAAGAAATTCTGACTACGTTGCTGGAGAGTTCACATGAGGAATCCACATGGAGAGAGAGAAAAGCCATGAGACTACGTGAAGGAAGAAAGAAAGCAGGTCATCTCAGCTAAGCCCAGCCTCCAGTCTACTGGAGTGACTGCAGCCATACTGGGGACTATGGGTAAGACCAGCAGAACTGCCCAGCTGAGCCCAGCACAGACTGCAAAATAGAATGGTTGTGTTTCAAGACATCACTTTCTGGAATAGTTTGTTTGCAGCAATAGAAAACTGAAACTGAGTGTTTATCAACATTTTAAATCACTACTGCCTTTTGATAAATACAAAATGCGTAAACCCAACCGGAGATTCAGATGTAGCACTGTCCTTCTACACTCACTAGTCAAGACTTATTTTGAATTTTATTATTTTGTATTCTAATCCTAAATTTTGTTTAGGATACAAAACTCTAGGTTTCTTCTTTTTACAAATAAAAACTATTATAAAAGTAAATAACCATTAAAAACCATTCCCTGCATCACCTCTTTTATTGCTCCTCCTTAACAGTAGCACTTTAGATGGATTAGTGTACATGTATATGTGCACACATGTGTGTATGTGTGTGCATGTGTGCATGGTAATATTTGGTCATGGGGAAGATTAAGAAAAGGATTAGGGCTAAAAGGCTGAACATAGGGTGAGTGTCTGGTTTATCTTTGTTTTAGAGGGAACCTAGGACAGTGTTTCTCAAAATTCTTACCTTAAAAAATATTGGCCCGGTGTGGTGACTCATGCCAGTAGTCCCAGCATTTTGAGAGGCCAAGGAGGGCCGATCACTTGAGGTCAGGAGTTCTAGACCAGCCTGGCCAACATGGCAAAACCCCGTCTCTACTAAAAATACAACAACGACAAAAAATTAGCCAGGCATGGTGGCAGGTGCCTGTAATCTCAGCTACTCGGGAGTCTGAGGCAGGAGAATCGCTTGAACCAGGGAGGCAGAGATTGCAGTAGTGAGTGGAGATCGCACCACTGCACTCCAGCCTGGGCGACAGAGTGAGATTCCTTCTCAAAAAAAAAAAAAAAAAAAAAAAAAAATTCATAGGAACTCAATGACTCAATGTGTGTGTGTATGTGTGTGTGTGTGTGTGTGTGTGTGTGGTGTAGGCCTGCCTATCCATACTGAAACAGATTTATAAAAGTTATTCCCTATGCGTGATACATTCTCATCTTTTTCTACTCTATTCCAGTTCTTTTTTTCTTACTGATAGTTGTGACCCACTATATCAGTTTCATAATGCACATAGAAGTTGAGGCACTCAGATGAAAAACACTGTCTTAAGGGGCATTAATCATTAAAAAGCATTCATTAAATCCTGTATGTGCCATACATTGTTCTAGTCCCTTGGATAAACCAGTGATAAAACAAACACAGTTCCTTCTTTCATGGACAAAATAGTCATTAAACAGCAACCACAACAAAATATGCACAAAGTGTGATTTGATTTCATTCATAATAAATGCTGAGAAAGAAAAGTATGGGTGCTATAAGAAGCTCTGATAAGGAGACTTCACTGAATCTGGAGCATTTAAGTGGATCTGTTCATGGATGCCAAGTTAAGGAAAGCCCAAAGTAATAGAGGTCAGTCTTTAGAACATTTCTGATCTGCCAAGGGCTAGAAGAGGACAATTGCAGGAGGTTGCTGAATAAGCCAAGTCGGGTGTAAGCTGGGCTGACACTCCGCCCAATCCTAAAGCTGGCTTGAGGGGCTGGTGCATGCTGTAGCCTATTGGGCCCAGCTCATATTAATCCTTTCCAACAATTTTTGGCTTGTGGGATCTAGAGAGGAGAGGTCAAGGAGCAACAGTGAAGTATCCCCCTTAGAGTCCAGAAGTAAGAGAAGTAAAATCATTTACCATCTTTCAGGGGCAAATTATGAGATCCATCTAGGGTTATGAAAAACTGTGTCCAAGAGACTCCCAGGCTGGACGCTGACAGTAATTACTTGAAGGTGTTAACATATTTGGAAAAAGAAAGTTCCCATTAGAATGAGGGTGGTTGGCAAGTAAATCAAAGACAAAGGAGACTAGGAGACTTGCCTTGTGCTGCCCATGGAGAGAGGGAGTGCCTGTATGAGCCTCGAGAGTGTACCCATCCTCCTGTGATGATCTCCCTACTGCTCACATGGATGTCCTAGGTCCTCAAAACCATGACCACTCAGCCTTCTGATCATATGTAAATCCGTCTATTCTAAATCCATGTTATGTATTATTTAGCATTCTGAACTTACCCACAGAGGGAGAATGTGTATGCCTGCAAGGCCAAAACACTTTGTAGCTTTTAAGGAATCAGCTGGTACTCTGGCTTTAAGGCTCTTGTGAACTTTTGAGAGTTTGAATCAGCTTACTCAGAGGCTGTGACAAGATCACCTTTCTGAGACTGCTTGGTTGAGGACAGATTCTGGAGTATAGTTAATTCTCCAAGGAAAACACTACTCTGTAAGGACCTGTCTGGGTAAGCAACTGTCTTTCCCTAGGTGATACCCCTAGTAACTCTAAACCTCCAACTACATACCATTTTAAATTTAAAATTTCTATAAGGTAGCAGCTCCAGCATGTACACAGCACACAGCTAACTGTTGATGAACACTGCCTAGGCATTGTTTCAAGCGCTATGTAGATTATCTTATTTAATCCTTATACCAAGGGAGGTGCTATTGGTATTCCTCTTTTACCACTATGAAAACTGAGGTTAGTTGAGCACGGTGGCTCATGCCTGTAATCCCAGCATTTTGGGAGGCTGAGGAAGGTGGATCACTTGAGCCTAGGAGTTTGAGACTAGCCTAAGCGTCATGGCGAGACCCTATCTTTACAAAAGATACAAAAATTAGCCAGGCATGGTGATGCATGCCTGTAGTCCCAGCTACTTGAGAGGCAGAGGTGGGAAGATCGCTTGAGCCCAGGAGGCAGAGGCTGCAGTGAGCTGAGATGGTGCCACTACACCCTACACTGGGCATCAGAGCCAGACCTAGTCTCAAAAATAAAAAGGAAAGGAAAGAAAAGAAAAGAAGAGAAAAGAAAACTGAGGTTAGGAAGCACAAGGTCTCAAAGCTAGTAAATGGCAGGGCTGGGATTCAGGGCAGCCTGATTCCAGACCGGAACCTTTAACCAATTTATGACATTGCTCCTGTCAATGCCTCCACACCCAGGAGGATTTGAACTATGTCAAAAAGTCCATTTGTTCCTAAACTGTGGCTTGCAAAGTTACTTTTGTTTAAAGAGAGAGAGGGAACAAATGACCTCTATCCATATGCTCTGATAATCTATACACCTTTCTTGGTGTCTCATAGAACTTCAGTGTTTTCTCCCTTTGGGATATTCAATGCTTCATGCAAACTAGTGAGAAGTGGCTCAGTTCTCTACCCCAAATCCCACCTTTTCTTCTTCTGGCTTTTCTGTGTTCTCACTGGGGATAGTTCCTGCAGATTTTCAACTTGTTTCAATTTGCCTCCTTCCAAGCTATGACTACGCAAGCATGATCCTGGAACTGCAGAATGGACAACAAAATGCTGGCTTATTCTCTGGGGAAACTGTATAGTTTTCTAGGGAGATCATAGAAAGCTATTTAGGATCCCACTTTCAAATAAGCTCTTGAAGTTATGATTGTTCCCTGGATGCTTCCTATTGTGCAACTACCCTAATATACAACTGGCCATTTATACAAATTCAATTTATAACTAAGACATTGTTTTGAGAAAAAAAAAAGCCATCCTTTCTTTCTTTTAAAATACTGATGAAGTGTGGGATGTTTGAATGTGTTCTCCACCTGCATTTTTCTATTCTAAATCCCAAGGGGAATGAGACAGAGACCAAAGCCACAGCTTTCCAAGACCACAAAGCTTGAGGTCCCTGATGTTCCTGATCTTCTAAGTGAAACTTTCAATTATTTGGCAAAGAAAACAAGGCTTTTAATGGGAAACCAAAGAAGCCAAATCATCTGTGTAACAGAAACTGAGTACATCGATAATTCATTTATTCAAGAATGTACTGAGCAACCTAGCATGGCCGAGGCACTGTTGTGTATATATATCTGTATCAGTGAACAAAATAGGCGAAGATCCTTCCACATGGTAGTTCACAGTCTAGTACAGGAGAGAGATAATAAATAATAGATACAGTAAATTATGTGTTAGAAGGACAGACATGCTATGAAACAAACAAGCACACATACATATAATAGAGTAGACATTGAGAATGGTATTAATGTGGGATGCAGTTAAAAAATGGGATGGTCATGGATGGCCTAATGGAGATGAAACAGAAGCAAAGACTTAAAGCAATGGATTTGGCCCTAAGATACTGGGGGAAAGAGCACTTCATGCAGCACCAAGGTCTTAAGATGGAAGTGTGACTGATGTGCTTGAAGATCAGCAAGGAGGCTAATGGGCTGGAGCTGAGTAAATGAGAGAAAGAAGAGTAAAAAAGAAGACCAGAGATGAAACAGGGGTCAAATTGGGCTACACGTTGTGGGCCACAATAATCACTTTTAACTCTGAGGGAAATGGGAGCCATTGCAAGGTTATGAGCAGAGGAATGACATGATTTGCACTGACTGCTGTCTTTTGAATAGACTGTTATGCAGCAAGAGGAGATGCAGGGTCTCCTATTAGACAGCCACTGCAATCATCCAAGCCAGAGAAGATGGTGGCTTGCAATAGGATGGTAACCATGGAGATGGTGACAAGGATGCTGGGCTCTGGGTATATTTTGAGAGCAGAGGCTTCAGGAGTTCTAATGTATTAGATACGAGATGTTCTAAAAAGAGTAGACACAGGGATATTCTCAAGCTTTGGCCTGAGCAACTGAGATGAAGAATTTATGGTTAGAGCACATTGTGTGGGAGGCAGTTGGGGAAATCTATAATTCAACCCTCCCTCCCTTCCTTCCTCCCTTCTTTCTACCCTTCCCTTCCTTTTTTCTTTTTCTCTTTCTTTCTTTTTCCTTTTTTTTTTTTTTTTTTGAGACAGAGTTTCACTCTTGTTGCCCAGGCTGGAGTGCAGTGGCACGTTCTCAGCTCACCGCAACCTCTGCCTCCCAGGTTTAAGCGATTCTCCTGCCTCAGCCTCCTGAGTAGCTGGGATTACAGGCATGCACCACCATGCATGGCTAATTTTTGTATTTTTAGTAGCGATGGGGTTTCTCCATGTTGGTCAGGCTCAGGTGATCCAACCGCCTCGGTCTCCCAAAGTGTCTACCCTTCCCTTCTTCACTCCTTGTCCTCTTCCTTCCACCTTCCCTCACTTCCTTCTTTCCTTCCTTGCACGCACACCTGCAAATGCCAGACATTATACCCAGTGATACAACAGACACAAGGCATCTTCACTAGCAAGCCAAATATGAATGATAAAATAGGGGTACAGAAGTAGAATTGATGGTAGGGGACCTCCTATATTCTATTATTCCTTTCTTTAAAATTTAGATTCTGATATGAGCAGATTTGAATAATTCACATTTCTGAACCATAATTCTGAAAATATATCAACACTTGCAAATTGATTCTTCTTCAAAAATCATGTTAAACCTAAACTTAGGATTCCATTATGAAATTGATGGTATGTTTTTTGCCTACTCTATTATCAAAAACACATCAACAAATCAAAATAATCACCGACATGAATGAAACATTCATTACTACGTCTTAGAAATTGTGTCTTGTTTGTTTCTCTAGACACTATCCATCAAAAGTTCTGACAACTTAGCTAACTAACTACACTATTTATTGGTTGTATTCTAAGAAACATAAAGCGAAGTGGTACACTCTGGTAGAAAGGATGCCCTAGGGTACAACAAAAGGCAGATAAGCATTGTGTTAGGTGACCAGTCTTGGAGACAGACTGCCAAAGGTGGACTCCTGGCTCTGTTTCTTACTACTTGTGTGACCCTGGCCTAATATTTCACTCCTCCGGGCCTCAGTTTCCACAACAATGAAATAAGAACAATAATGTATCCAATCTCACAGATTTGTGGTGAGGATTATGCAAAGTCCTTAAAGAGTGTGGCACATAGTAAGCTGTCTATAAATGGCATTACATATTCAGATATTGAGTGTAACTAGGCCATTGTTACTGCTACTATACCATACACTAGAAAATTCTCTCCTCCCTTTCCAAGAGCTAATTTTTATCATTGATATTATATGCCCTTTTGGGGGTCATTTTCAATAGTCATTTCTTAAGAAAAAAGCAACAAGAGAAATAAAGTTGTAAAGATGATGTAAATGTTTAACATTATTGGTTAAATAACTGCTAGAACATGAGCAACTACAAAAATAATTTTGAAGTATACTTTGATGCAGAAAAATTTTTTTTTGTTAAATGGGAAAAATGTGTTACAGCAGTAAGTCACTAAATACGATCCCTTTAAATATATACAAGTATACAAAGATTTGGAAGGATTTAAAGTATATATTAATGGTGGCAATCCTTACATGGATAAATTTTTACAGTTTTGATGCTTTTATGACGTATTTTTATTTTATTTTCTGAACATGATAACTGGGTAGTGTCACCAACTGAGATATATAAGGAGGCACAAATTTAGAGGAAAAGCTAAATTTAGTTTTGGATATGAAGAATTTTATAAACCCATGGGATACTCAGTTGGGAATTTCCAATAAATATTGGGGTTCCAAGCTTTGCAGAAGAGGTTAAGATGGATTTCTATATAAATTTAGGGGCTTTCAGCAAACAGGTGGTAATTAATATAAGAATGCACAAGTCAGTCATGGAAGACACTCAGAATGAGGAAAGCAGGAATGGAGGATGGGATCCTGGGAACCCCAGGTCAAAGGAAGTGTTGGGGGAAAGCAAAAGAAAGAGTGTACGACCTCAAGCAAAGATGGAAAGGTTTTTGAGAGGGATACACTGGCAATTGACTTAGAGAAACTTGATGAGAAATGAACTGAAAAATATCTACTTGGTTTGGCAATTGGGAGATCAGAGGAACTACAGCAGTAGTTGCAACAGAGTGGTGGGGCTGCAAGCTGACTTCAAGGGGGTAGAGGAATAAGTGGGGGGAAAAGAAAACGAAAATGATAAGTGTAAACTTTCTAGAAGTTTAGGTGAGAAAATCAATAGAGATACGTGGTAATAACTGATGGAAGATACAGGATCAAAGAGGAAGGGAATTTTTTCCTTAGGAACTTCAACCAGTTTTGAAGGAGCTGCAGCCACCAAAGAGTAGGTCAAAGAAAGAGGGAGAAGGGGCGATAGATGGAGCAATGTCCAGGAGGAGACATTGAAAGGGATGGGGATTAAATTTGGGGGTAGTCTTACTTTTAAGTGCATTAAACAGAAATCTTACCGTAATATAGAAGAGCAATACAGATTGAGCAAAATATAATTTTGTATTTTTGATGATTTGGGATCATGAATTTGAACACTAAAAATTATACTCAGTTGTCCAGAGAGGATGCGCTCAGTGTTTCCAAAGATGGGTTGAGCTTACTGCCCCTTTCAAAAAGGCCCCAAATAGCTATGTCTGTGGTTTTCTAATGATTTTGTAGATTTTCTTTTTCTGTTGTTGTTTTCAGGCCATCAGCTGACACTTGGCTAATATCAGTTGTGACTTTCCCTGAAATCTCCTACCCAGCCTTTCTTAATTTGCTTCATCCAATTATAGAAGGTTTAGAACCACATGACCAAGCCTGTATGAATCATCACTAAAATATGAGCATACATTTCTCTGGCTAATGACCTACATTATCTTCAGTGAGTGAACATTGTGAACATCTATTTTAAGTGCTCAGAGACCTCCTTTGCTTCCTTCCTTATGCTGATCTATGTTCTAGAAGAAAGGGGACACTATTAGGGTTGCAGGCTGAGTTCTTAATAGTTAGGA
Source organism: Pongo pygmaeus (assembly GCF_028885625.2). Lineage (NCBI taxonomy): Eukaryota > Metazoa > Chordata > Mammalia > Primates > Hominidae > Pongo > Pongo pygmaeus. Next base: position 64,432,536 of record NC_072377.2, read on the forward strand.
TGTATATTGCTATTAATAATTGAGGTATAATAGATATCATGCTTATCGACACATAATGTACATATAGAGAAAAGGTTAATGGACCACTCTGAGCTTACTTATCAAAGTTTACTGCTCTTCCACAAAACCTACATGGTTTGTTGAACAATTTCATCAGTCTTCTGCAAGCCATAATCTATGATTACATAAATAATGAATAATAGTTTTAAAATAACTTCGCAATGATTTTGGTTCTGCTTAGATCCCCAACAATGTAAATCTCACAATCTTCTGGCAGATTTATAATTATTAATGGAAAATACATTTCTTATCTCAGTTGATGAATTAGTGTTTGTTGTAGTCCTAATAAATATATATAGTAAATATAATATACAGCCAAAAAAATGTGTAAATATACAGGAAATAAAATGGGAATCTTTGTCCAAATTCATTAGCAACCTGTTTTCAGCATATATAATACTGAACTATATTATAATGTACTTTTTTGAGCACATATATTCAAGAAATTAAAATGGCATAAAGCATACAATTCCCCATTATATAAACAGAGTAAACAAGAAGGAATGATTTCCGGGAAGCTCATCCCTTGGATTGTTTTCTATGTATATGCTACATGTAATTTATATTGTATGATGATGATACAAACGAATTTTTTTTGCCTTCTGACCCTGATTTCCCAAACTTTCACAGCTCAGACCTGCAGAGACAGGTTTTAAAAATAACGTTTGGCAAGAACATGTGCAAACATGATCAATGAGCATCGCGGTACACGTATATTTTACTATCTTTTCTTTCTTACTCAGAGTGCTTTTAAAAATCAGCATAACTGCAATAAAAAGAACCCACAACTGCCCTATTATTGAATTACAAAGCAATGTGTGTCGGAAACACCCCTCAGCATTTTAAGAGGGTCAAAAGGAAGATGCTCTGCACGTACTCCACGGCTGCAGGAATTCTGGTGAAAGGAGATACCAAGCCAGAGCTGTTTAAATGATGACGCTGCAGCCAGGCAAGAGGTAGGGAAAGTGACTGGAAAGCTGGATTGCCGGCAGAACAACGAATGGTGGGGGTGGTGACAAAGTGGACTGCGAAAGGACAGAAATGACAGCAGGAATGAGAAGGATTTCAAATGTGCTGCTATGATAGACGTCCCATTCCAAGTCTCCATGTTTCAAGCAAGTTTTTAAAAAGTTTCAAGAAAGATGACTTTCTGCAAGATGAGAGGTTGCCTTAGGCACCTAATTTCAAATAACTAACAACAGCTGGTAATTATTCAATACAACCATTAGCAACAATAACAGCAAGACTAAATACCAATAAAAATACTTTATAGTACACAGTGGTTCCATGTGCCAATTCCTTCATCTTAATTTCTCTACATTTAGCCACTAATTTCTTTGGCTTCACAGTGGCTTTACCCAACATTCCAGGATACAATTTCTCACCACAGAAGTTACAAATTTCCAAGATGACTGCTGAATTGAATTACTCTCACTTATATGAGGCAGGTCTCTTATTCTATTCTGGGGTCTCACTGCTATCAATAATTCAACTTTTTATAAAAACAAAATCTTCCTTAAAAACTGCTTTTGTCAAAACATTGCTATGACCATCTGTGTTTAAAAGCCGTTAATGGCTGTCTACTAACTTTAATGTAACAAAATGTATTAGTTTGACAGACCAAGGCTTTCATGGCCTAAATTTCACCTGGACCCTCCAGTACAGACTGCCACACTTGTCACACACATACATGATTCAATATTTGTGCATCACGGTGGGAGCGTTTGTTCCTTTTTATTTAAATTTCTTGTGTATAAGTCCCAACTCAAGCCTTACTTCCCCCCGGAGCATTTCCTGACTAAGCTGGCTCTCAACTATCTCTTCTTCTTTGTAGTACTTATATGACTTTTTGGTTCTATTATTTGACATTGAGAACTGCAGAATCGCTGTTGCAGGAATATGCTGGAACTGGATCTTGTTAAGTGTTAAACATTCAAGAATTCTGCAAAAGAACTGTTGAACCAGTGGTAGCTTGAAACCAACCCTGGGAGGAGTATTTGCACCATGGCCATAGACAAACACTGCAGATCAGGTTTTTTACTTTTTTTTTTTTTTTTTTTTTTTTGCGAGTGGTGGTGGGGTGGTGAGAAAAGGAGGAAGGAGAACTGGCTTGCTAGCATACCACACAACAGATTGTCAAATTATTCTTACTACATTTAAAATATTTTGTTGACTCTCTACTATAGCTTTCCAGTATAAATTCAAATGCTTCCAGGACTAAGTAATCCATGACCTCTCAAGGAGTTAAATTCCAACATGGACATGTATCCATGTACACACATCAAAGTGTAGGCTCCATAATAGCTAGCTGTTTTGTTTTCTTCATGGTGCCCAGCACAGTGTGTGGTAAAAAGAGATCCTTCTACCTTTCTAGCCTCAGTTTCCAGGGCTCACATTGCCCTTTAACTTCTGGCCTTATTGAACCTTGGAATTGTTCCTTGAACGTATCAGGTATGTCTTACCTTGGTAACTTTCCAAAGGCCACTTACTTGCCATGGCTGGCCCAGGCTGACTGAATCCCTCCTGCCACTGAGTGACCCTGTGGCTTTAACAGGCCTTTAAACACGTATTTTAATTGTCTATCGATTCAACCACCTCTCTGCTATACAGTAAGCTGCTTAAGTGTTATTTTTTCCACCTGCGTATCTCATGGCTGAGGTCCCCAGCATTTAGAAGGTACTCCAATAAATATTTATTCATAGTGAATAGAGCAATTCAAATAAATTAATTTATATAAGGTAGGTCTGCTCTAGCACTTTTCCACAATATTGATTACTCAAAAAAATAGGCCTCATGGACTTTATGACACTGTTGCAACTACACAGCAACCATCGAACATAAATTTCAAAGAGGAGAGAGTTTATTTACAACTCTATGAGCACTTTAAGTTTTGCTTTCTTCCCAGGCACAGAGAGAGTATCCCTGAGGCTGTTCTCCTCTCTTTGCGTTTAGATATCTGTATTTGCTGGTATGCCTCTGTCCTCTTTCTGCCCTGCTTCCACACCAATGGCAGATGCACCACAACTCAAGTGAAACCTGGTTTATCCCCAAGAAGTCTTCACAGTTGTTCTGTTGGTCTCTGCTTAATACCACACAAATAAAACTTAGGCCAGAGGACTTGGGAGAGTGAATGAACGAAACAAGAAAGAATGGAGGAAAAAATACAAACGTAAAGTAAGGCATGAGAGAATTGTATAAAGTGGGGTGGGGAGGATAAAATTTAAACTTTTTCTGAGAAAAGATATAAAAGTAAAGTGAGGCATGAGAGAATTGTATAAACTGGCGTGGAGAAGATGAAATTAAAAAAAACTTCTGAGAACCAAATGAGGTTGTAATACTCCAAAATTCTTAATTCAAGTGTTCTTCCTGTCTCCTTTAAGGTTCAAAAGATAGCTGGTGTGACCATATTCACGAAAGTGAATTTCTCTTTAAATTGCCAAAATCTCATTATTGTTATTATTACCATTGTTTTTGGTTTATAGATCCAGGAATCTTTCTAATGATGGAGAAGCAAAATAAGAATGAAATGCATTTTATAAAAATCCTAATTTTAAATACCGAGAGAGAAGAGGAAAGTTATGCTCTCTATATATTATATAGGGGCTACCAGCATATGGCCTCTGTCCACAGAAGTACATTTGTCTGGGAAATTGAAATAATTATTTAGTGAGCTCAGGCAAAAGTAAGTTCTAACACCAGAGCAGAGGACATAGTCTAATTTCATGAAAGCTGATTTATTATTGTTTATAAAACACCAAATTGTCATTACATTTTCTACCCTACGTATAACTTGTGTTTTTCCAATGGTGCTAATATGACAAAGGAAATAATGGAAGACTATCATAAAGAAAGCTTAAGATATGGTGACTTTTACATCAGTAACATTATTTTTCAATCATTGAGCCCTGCTGTACATCTTGACATTAGCTCTTCAATCATACTCCAAATGGAGTAAAAATTATCAGTAGAGGAAACATTCTATGATCCATTTCTATTCCACTACCTTTCCCACTGTTCATATTCAGAGAAATGGATATGAAGTGCTAGAGAAAAGAGCAGAACAAATTAAAATTCTGCTTTTTCTGTGTGTCACTGCTTTTTGAGATGGGGTCTTATTCTGCTGCATAGGCCAGTGTGCAGTGGTGGGATCATGGCTCATTATAACCTCAAACTCCTGGGCTCAAGGGGTCCTCCAGGCTCAGCCTCCCAAGTAGTTGGGACTGCAGACATGCACTACTCTGCTTGGCTAATTTTTTTATTCTTAGTAGAGTCTGTTCCCCAGGCTGGTCTCAAACTCCTGGCCTTAAGTGATCCTCCTACATCAGCCTCCCAAAGTACCAGGATTACACGTGTGAGCCATCAAGCTCAATCAAAAGTCCTACCTGTAAACTAAAGTTCCACAGAGACTGATGATTAAAAATGCAAATTGAAATCAAATCAGCAACACTAAAATCTGAAAAGATTAATTATTTCTCCACCAGAACACTTTTTATAAACAAGATGAAGGTTACTTTAATTTTGTTCAAGGTTGTGTCCTACCTTTCTTTGATCTGTCCCACAGCATATAGTCAAGTGGTAGCCCTAAGACGTGCACTTCACTAAGAGGAGGTCAGAATTATCCATTCATTCATTGATTAAATACATATGAATCAAGTCTATGTGTCAGGCACTTTGAGTATCAACAATTCCAAAATCAACAAGACACAATGTAAGCTCTCAAGAACATCAGTTTATGGTAGCCAAGACCATTTTTTAAAAAATTGATAAACATCTACTCTGATATGCTTAATGCCCAATTCTTTCTCCCTTTCTCTTTTTAAAAAAATTATTGTACTACTCAAAGCAATCTACAGATTCAATGCAATCCCTATCAAAACCAATGTCATTTTTCACAGAAATAAAAAAAAAACTTAAAATTTGTATGGAACCAAAAAAAAGCACAACTAACCAAAGCAATCCTGAGCAAAAAGAACAAAGCTGAATGTATCACACTACCTGACTTCAAGATATATTACAACACTATAGTAACAAAAACAACATGGTATAAAAACAGACACATAGACCAATGGAATAATACAGAGAGCCTGGAAACAAATCCACATTTTTACAGAGTGGACTGATAGGTTTAGAGTAGACAGAGAGCATAATGATAGATACATCTGATTTTCTATAAAGGCAGCAAGAATATACATTAGGGAAAGGAGATCTCTTCAATAAATGATGCTGGAAAAACTGGACACCCATAAGCAGAAGAATGAAAGTAGACCCCTATCTCTCACCATACAAAAATCAACTCAAGATGGATTAAAGACTTAAACATAAAACTGCTAGAAGAAAACACAGAAGAAACACTTCAGGACATTGGTCTAGGCAAAGGTTTTACGGCTAAAACCTCAAAAGCACAGGCCACACAACCAAAAATAGATAAATGGGGCTGTATTGAACTAAAAACTTCTGTATAGCACAGCAAAGCAAACAATCAAGAGAATGAAGAGACAATCTATTAAATGGGAGAAAATATTTGCAAACTATTCATCTGACAAGGGAATAATATTCAGAATATATTAGGAACTCAAACGTCTCAACAGTAAAAAAGCACACAATCCCATTAAAAGTGGACAAAGGACATAAATAGACATTTCTCAAAAGAAGACGTACAAATATCCAATATGAAAAAATGCTCAACATCACTAATAATCGAGGAAATGCAAATTGATACCATAATGAGATATCATCTTACCCCAGTTAGAGGGCTATTATTAAAAATGCAAAAAATAATAATAATAAAAAAAAAATAACAGATGCTGGCCAGGATGCAGAGAAAAGGGAACTCTTACATATCACCAGTGGGAATGTAAATTAGTACAGCCACTATGAAAAACAGCATGGAGATTTCTCAATAAACTAAAAATAGAACTAACCACTATGTCCGGCAATCTCACTACTGGGTATTTATCCAAAGGAAAAGAAATTGTTGTATCAAAGAGATAGCTACATCCCCAAGTTTATTGCAGCACTATACAGAATAGCAAAGATGGAGAATCAACCTAAGGTCTCTCAACAGATGAATGGATAAAGAAAATGTGGTATATGGCCAAGCACAGTGGCTTATGCCTGCAATCCCAGCACTTTTGGAGGCCGAGACGGGCGGATCACGTTGTCAGGAGATCCAGACCAGCCTGGCCAATATGGTGAAACCCCATCTCTTCTTAAAATAGAAAAATTAGCCGGGCATGGTGGCACTCGCCTGTAGTCCCAGCTACTTGGGAGGCTGAGGCAGAAGAATTGCTTGAACTCGGGAGGCAGAGGTTGCAGTGAGCTGAGATGGCACCATTGCACTCCAGCCTGGATGACAGAGCAAGACTCTATCTCAAAAAAAAAAAAAAAAAAGCAAGAAAGAAAGGAAGAAAGAAAGAAAATATGGTATACACAGTGGGATACGATTCAGCCATAAAAAAGAATAAAATCATGTCATTTACAGCAACTTGGATGGAACTGGAGGTCATTATGTTAAGTGAAATAAACTGGGCACAGAAAGATAAATATCACATGTTCTCACATATGCAGGGGCTAAAAAACTTGAACTCATGAAGGTAGAATGATAGATACCAGAGCCTGGGAGGAGTGTGTAGGTGGGAGGGGAGGGGATGAAGATTGATTAATGGGTGCAAACACACAGATAGAATAAGCTCTAATGTTCCATAGCAGATTAGGTGACTAGAGTTAACGACAGGTGTTGCATATTTCAAAACAGCTAGAAAGAGGACTTGAAATGTTCCCTACACATAGGCATGATAAATACTTGAGGTGATGGATACCGTAAATACCCTGATTCCATCATTATACATATTGTGCATGTAACAAAACATCACATGAACCCCATAAATATATACAGTAATTATGCATCAACAAAAATAATTTACTGAAGTGAAATTCATATCACATAAACTTAAGAATTGTAAAGCCAAGAATTCAGTGGCATTTAGCACATTTACAATGTTGTGCAACCACCACCTCTATCTAGTTCCAAACATTTTCAACATTCCAAAGTAAAACCCCTTACCTATTAAGAAGTTCTTTTCTCAAGACCACTTTTAACTTCAATGTATGGGAAGCCTTCATTTCGAAACAGGTTTTGAAAAACATTCTATGCCCATAATCACTTAACTTAAATATTAGAATTGAGACTAATGAAGTCAAAGAGTCCTGTAACATCAGACGCAGTCTCAGGATTTTTAAAATGGAATTCTTCATTCTCTGTTTTTTATTTTTTTTCCTTTGGTTTTGGTTTTTTCAGTCTGTCAATTTTCCAGATTCCTATCTCCCAAAGTCGGTAGATGTTTCCTTTGATCCAGTAGCTAAGGCATGGTTGAACTGATCATATTTATACTGAATTTCCAAAGATCAATCGACGAGAATTCTCGGGTCTATGTGCTTGTTTATTTAGCCCTGCCTCTATGCCTGAACTTCATCTGGAAGTCACACATAGTCTTCTTTCTGTCTTCAGCCATGAGCAATAGTGTATTTGCACTAAAAACATTTCCATGGCATCTTCTTCTTTATTTAATTTTCTATCAGCAGACCCTTCTTTGGTACTTCCTTTTTCTGCCCGTTCTGGTAATTCAGTTGACTAAAACACAAAACTCTTCCCAGGTAATCTTTGTTTCCCTTTCATAATCTGCTGTTTATACATCCACTTAATTCATAATTTTGCTAAACATCTCCAATTATTTGCTCCTACGTTGTTATCTTGCCATCAAAATATTGATTTTAATACCTGTGACCTCTCCAGTCCATTTAAAATATTAATTACCAAGTTTCCTGCCTTGGATATTGGAGTTCTTAATACTAACATCAAACCAAATGTTTTATCCTCATTTCTAAAGCTCTACTCCATTGCAGACACTGTGACATCTAACACTTAATAGATAGAAAATCAGTATGCCATTGTAAATCTGAAAACTTCTGGGCTTACATATCGGAGATTGGAAGTGGCTTGTTTGAAAGGAGCTTATACTGAGGCAGCATAGCATAACACCGTGGTTAAAAGCAAATCTGTGAAAGTGAGAAAGACTGGGGTCCAAATCTTGGCTCTAACACTTCTAGGCTACGTGACTCTGGGCAAGTTGCTTAAATTCCCTGAGCACCAGCTTTCTCATCTGTATGATGTAAAAAAAAGGGCAGCACTGTTTAGTAAACATGGTCTTGGCTTTATATCACTTCCTAATATTTCTACAACTGTCAAGTCAATCAACATGTTACCTCAGAAACTGTGGAAAAGGTATAACCTTTGGAAAATGTAATCAAGGGGGAACAACTTTTCCTAGCCCAAGTCCAGCTTCTGGTTCTGCCCTGACAGGTATCTGTAAGTCATAATGTTTTACTAGGTCTTCATTTCCTTACTTATAAACTGAGGGAGGTTGAGTGAGGAGTTCTATTTATTTGCATTTTGGCTTTGCAATTCTGGGGTTTTATTTGACACGTGAGGACCAAGGAGTAGAAAGGAGCAATCAAGTGCAGTGGTTTGGTCAAGATCACATAAAAAGGCTTGCTGTAAAACCAGGAGCTAGTCCTAAACTGCTCACCAGCAAGCTTGATTTATACTTGAGTAGACCATACTCTCTTGCTCCTCCAGCTGCAGCTCTACTCCCCATTTATCTTAGCCCAGGCTGACTCTAAGCTGCTTTCACTTCTACCTCGCTGCATTTCGCCCTGATAATTTTGTAGCTTACCTAGCCTCCCTCTTTGAGATCCCTTCTTAAAAGGGTCATTCTACTAACCTGCCCACATCAGTTACTTTACTACTGCTGATCTATCGCTACCTGTCAATTCATGGGAATTACGGGGCGCACTGGGACAAGAGTAAAATGATCCAACAAACATAATGTTGGATTTAAAAAAATAAGCTAAAAGATACTGATGACTTTTTATAATTACAACATATTTGTTTGTGAATAAGAACATATATAGTAAAAAGATGAAAATGTGAAGAGGATGACTATTTCCTAAATTTATGGCAGAGGTTGCTCTGGAGAGGATGGAAGAAAAATGAGGCTGGCAGTGATGGTGGGGAAATGCAATCTCCAAAATTATCTATCTATATATTTTTATTAAAAACACCCACAGTAATTATGGCAAATGTTAATGTTTGTTTGTTCTAGGTTGTGGATACATTTAAGATCTCTTGCTTTCTGGGTACATTTCTTTTTTTTTCAAATTAATTCCAAAAGACTTATACCTGCTACATGAAGAACCAAGCAAGTTCAGACCTCTTGCTGAAATGTTCAAATGCTGAGGCAAGGCCTGTACTACAAATTTGTGTAACCAAAACCACAGTGCTCTCAATGCTCCTAGTGTTGGATTACAGCAGTTAGAGGAGATTGAGCTATTTTGTTTCCATGGCTCATTAAGCTAGAGTTAGACTGGTGTCCATAATCAAATTTACTGCACTTATCCTTGCTTCTTCCCTATGGAGTACAGCCAGACCTTAGGGAAAATCTCAACTATTCCAGGTCCATGGTAATTTGGTCCACGAAAGAAATTAACACACCTGAAAAGGATTAAATTATTTTTCCTTTTCTAAATGATCCTCTTCCTTAAGCTTTCTCTGTCAATTGACTGCCAACCTTATTTGCTAATTCCCATCCCTCATCGGGCTTCCTAGCACTTCCTGCTGCAAATTAGTGTGCAGTGAACCTGAGCCTGCTCTCCAAAACACATCCAGACTCTTGGGGCTTTCTGGGCTTCTGCTAGGGTGCCTGGTGCAAAGGGGGCCTAAATCAATCAACTAAGGCCTGGGAATGTTCCAGGCAAGAGGAAGGGATATCTTGGGGGACAAAAGGAATGTGTAGGTGGGAAGAAGGGAGAAAGTCTTTCTTCATTTTTCACTGTAGGAAATGATCTGGACAGAGAGCAATTCGAATCATAGACAGGGAGGGTTGGGCAGCATGCGATGGGGGAGGGAATGACAGACACAAGTGACAGGAACAACTTAGGGAGACAGGTCAGAAAACATCTAATCAAGGCACATAGCACAAATAGTGAAGGGAATTGAAACAGTTGTTCTGTATTTCACAGTGTTCAAGTCAAAGTCAGTGCTTTTTAACCTCATGGGATTGGGGTGAGGCACAAGGAGCCTTGTGTGAAGGCTCTGGCTCTGCTTATTGATCCCCCAAATACAACAATACATCCTCACATTCATAAATTTGAGAGCAAGGGGCTCTGATCCTGTGATATACATACTAGGCCCTTATTGGATCCTGGAACTGATTTTCAGAATCCTTTATTCTTTTAAGTACAATTGTAAAAAAAAAAAAAAAAAAAGAGAGAGAGAGAAAGAGAAAGCAAGGAAGAAAGGAAAAAAGGGAAGAAAGAAGGAAGGAAAAAAGGAAGAAAGGAAAGAAGGGTTCCATTTATAAACCTCAGACAAAACAAAAATGAAAGCAAAACAGAACAAAAAATAGCCAATATGACCCAAGTTACAAATTTACTTGTATCCTTTCAGAGGATAACCCAAATTCACGCAAGACAATTAGCCATCTTTCTTTCCATTATTATATTAAGCAAGACGGGTTAAGAGTACATAGTAAATGTGCTTTGCTAAACTCCTTCTCCCTTTATTGACTCTATCACAAGAAGCACACTTAATATAATTTTTACAATTTTTTAAAGAACTAATAGGAAAGAGGAGAAGGTTGTACTTTAGCTACCTTTGTGTATTTGAAAGGAATGCTGTTTAGGGCTTCTTCCTTTTCAAAAAGAAACAGGTCTTTGAAAACGAAGAATCATTACTGTGCATCTCTCTCGAGGGCTGCTCCTCTAGTATCAGTCCATTTGAAACAGGAGTTTCACATAATTCAATTTATTAAATCCACATTTCCTGCCAGATTTTGCTTTATGTGCATATGTCCTTTTGTTTCCCGGCTAACATTTCCACATCTCGGAAATCATTCTTTCTAGTATAACTGAAGAATATGGATATTAAAATCAGATCAGCAAAAGATTTTTATGGACTTGGAAAGCTGCCCATCAATGCCGTAAAATAAAGCGTGTTATACAGCTGATATCATCAATTCTATTCTATGTTGTTTTCATATTCCTGGCGATAGGTGGAGAGTTAGAGTGGAACAATTAGGAGTGGGAAAGAGAATGAAAGGATTTGATCAATTGTGGAATTTTAAAGCGGAGACAATTTACACTAAAGAATTCAAAGACTTCCTAACCTCCAAGACATTTTCCAGTCCAGGTAACCGTTGAATTATAGCTGGAGGTGATGTTCTTGGAGCTGCCTGTGAAAGCTGAAATCACAACATGCCTGCAGTGTTCCCTTCCTAAACCAACTTTGCCATTTTCTCAGGCAGACACACAAACATGCAAGCGTCCACAGTAATGTGCGTGTGTGAGGGATGGGGGAAGGGTGATTGTTGCTTTGTAGTAGCTCCTTTGAAGTGTTTAATTCCTCCCTTGTAATCTCTTCATCAACACACATTTAAAGCATATCAGTTTTAGCTCAGCAATTTGATTCTCAGAGGCTTATGTGGCTCAGGGCCTCTGTCCAGCACCTGGGTGGCACAGTTTGTTTTATCTGCATGCAGAAGTGTTAGAATTAATTTTTTTCCTTCTTTCTCTCTTTCTTCTTCCCCCACCTCCCCAATTTAGATTAATGAGCCCAGGCAGCAGTGTGTGTGAGTGAGCGGGCGTGTGCACAGGAGCGCCGTGAGCCTGCCTTTTTAAAATACAGGAAACGCATAGAAGAAAGAAGAGTTCAGCTGGAGCCACGACTTCCCTCTTTGCTTCTTTCCCTCCCCATCCACCCCACCCGCCCCCCCTCTCACCCCCCACACTCCAGCACCGGCTTTTAATTTTCAAAAGCACTGCAATTGCTTGGTGTGGTTTCAAGAGCTGGGGTGCCATTCTCCCTGATGATGACTCTGCTGACGTCAATGGCATTCTTATCATGCCTAGTGCGACATCAGAAACCAGTCCTCAGAGGCTCCTCTTATTCACAGTGCCTGGGCTCTCAGCAAAATGTGGACCGGATTCTGAAACGCAAAGGACTCCCTGTTCCTAACCAGCGCTGCAATCCACCAGACAGTCTCCTTCTGCCGGCAGCTTGCCAGTTAAGACTTTGTTCCTTAGTGTTCTGTCCTGCAAGGACCCCCTGAAGGAGAAGAGAGGGCTAAGTGGATCACAGCGTGTCCTCCGTGTCTGAGCTTTCAGAGCCGTGTGTGTGTGTGTGTGTGTGTGTGTGTGTGTGTGTGTGTGTCCCTCAACCAAGGTTAGAGACTAGTCAATGCTGCTTCTGATTATTCTTCAGGTTTTACTAAAAGGCTTCAGTCTTTGATATGAGGCGATTCCCCCAACACAGTGGCTAAGACTCTCTTGTGTAAGTGCTCCTAGCTAACTCTCTGGATCAGAACCAGAGCCCAGGTCCCCACGTGAAGCCCTTATTCACCCCAGATGGCAGCATGCACCCCTCCTCCTTTTTTTAATAAAGAAAAAGAAATAGGAGGTTGGGAGGAGAAGGAAAATAATCATAGCTGAATAATAATAGCAGAATAGGAAAACAGTATCACTAAGAATTAAACATTTCACTCTAAATACTCATGACTTGTTAAGAGGTCTGATCACAAAAGCTGAATTCACAAGGGAGTTACTACATACTAAACCCAGTATGCATTCCTACCTAGCAGTTTGGGGGCAATTATTATGGGGATGATGAACTTTCTCCATTTACAGTGGAGTGTATTGTGGTCCAAATCTACCCTAAAGCATTTGGGAAATGTCTACAGTTCAAATTAAGATGTTTAGAGTCAAGGTCATTTAGCATGATGATGGAATGATACATGTCTAGTTAGATTTCATCTGCCCAATCTTTGACAGAAACACATCAGAATTGTCTTGGTATCCACCAACCAAATAATGATTGTTTCTCTTGAAGATTGCTGAGTAACCCATAGTCAGCTTATTAGATTAGGAGCAACTGTTTCAGAGAGAAGCTGTTTAACAACATATGAAATGTGCAACGTAATTCCATCTAGAACTATTTAGAATCATAACATGGAAGGACAGCAGCTTACACCTGGTTCAACCCTTCTACCTTTAAGTGAGGAAACTGATGCCCAAAGGCTGCTTCGTGCTTTACTCAAGGTCACCCACCTATTAAGAGGCAGGACTGACAAACTAAAGCTGTCTCTCTCTAAATGGTATGCTTTTCCTACTACAACACATTGCTCCTGATTATTCAAAACCTACTGACCGAACCTCAAACCCATTTGCCAAGGGAGTTTCCATTTTTCTTTTAAATCTGAGCAATAATTTCTTAATTTTTTGATTAAAGTGATATTTCAGGAATGTTTAGATGAATTATAATGAGTTTCTCCTTTGTTTTCAGTGAGTCTCACAACTAGTGTAAAGGTTATTAAGTAGAATGGAACAAAATAATATATGTTGGAATGCATGAAATTCAGATGGTTTTGTTCTTTGTTATTTTTTGTAGAGACAGCATCTCCCTATGTTGCCCAGGCTGGTCGCAAACTCCTGGGCTCAAGTAATCCTCCTGCCTTGCCTCCCAAAGTGCTGAGATTACAGACGTAAGCCACTGAGCCCAGCAAAGACGTGTTTTTAAAAAGTGATGATGGGCTCTGGGAAGAAGGAGCAAAGATTTATCTGGGTTCCAAATGTATGAGCTCCCTGAGCCCAGCCATCATTCTGCTTCATCTACTACATAGCTCTCACCATGGTTTGTAACATTGCTTGCTAATATATTTTATTTGCCACCTAATTCAAGCCATTGCGTTAATATTTGATTACATAAATATGATCCTTATAGTTACTTTTTCCCTATCCCCAATAGTTTTGCCTTCTCTTCAGAGGACTGTAACTGCTTCTATAAATCACCTTTTGCTACTCTCTTTTTGGTAGACATGCATCACATTCTGGTCGTGAATGGTGAGGAGATGGGGCAGAGTTAAAAGATGCTGGTTTTAGAGTCAGACAAACCTGTGTTGGAAACCTGGCTTAACCACTTGCTACTATATAATTTCAAGACATAACTTCTCTGAGCCTCAGTTTCCTTATCTATAAAATATGACCCTACCTTGCAGCGCTATTGAAAGGGTTAGAGATGATGTTTACTAAAGTCCTATCACAATGCCTAGCACATAGGAGAAACTCAATCAAGGATAATTTTATTAATGATTTTTAAAAAATAAATGGGGAGAATCATAAAATTAGTAAAGATTAGTAAGATTGAACAAAGGACATATAGTATTTTCCCCCTTATAACCAGAGCTGTTCCTCAGTACCACTAAAATTGGAAGGACAATATTTCTTTAAAGAATTTTTCTAGTGAAAAACTAAGCCAAATATATGATCATTGGCCTGCATTATGAATGCATGTTTCACTGAGTATCTGATTATAATTGGATGTCAAATAGCTACAAAACCTAATTGTGGTCTTAAAAATTGTCTCTTCTCCCTGAGACAAACATCCAATATTTCCTAGGTGATAACTAAGCTTTGTGTACACTGAGATAAGACGCCAAATCAATTCCTTAAACTTAAAGGCACAAAGGTTTTGGAAAGCCTCATTGTCCATTTGAGAGACAAGCCACAGCATCTCGTAAAGCACATTTTCACTGTATACTATGTTACTACAAAATTGAGTTAATTTCATTAATAACAAAATTTATCAAAATAAAAATGCTTTCTCCTTTGCAGGAATCGATAACATAATATAAAATAATAATAGCATTTTAACTCAGAAGCAAATTACAGCCATGACTGTTTAAGTTGGCTAACCCAAATTTCGTAAGTGAAACTGGAGTGGTCTGCGTAAGTCCTAGATTGCATATGATTCAGGGAAACCCAGATGTCAAAAGGGTGTGTGAATCAAAAGAAGGTATTCATCTTGGTGATTTAGCCCTGAACCAATCAATTCTTCCCAGAGCACTGGAGAAAAAGTTCTTGTTTCTAATGGAATCGTCCTGCCCTTACCTACCTAGTAAAAATTTTGTACCCAATCAATACCTTAGTCAACTTTAAATTCCTGAATAGCCCTTCTGCCTCATTCAAGCGAATGGAAAGAAAAGGTTTAATCATATTTAAATACTCCAAACTATTGAGTAAAGTTAAATGCAAATTTGGTCATGTTATTCCCTTCTTTAAAACCATCCGTTCATTAGTGATGATCCATTCACCTAACTATGCCCTCAGCAGGCAGGGCTGTTTCAGCCTGAGGAAGAGGTGCCCTTTTCTATTTCATCCAGCTAGGAGATGGCCCTTTGGAATCTATCTGCTCAATGATATTGTCTTTTTAAAATATAAAAAAGATGCCTTAAATACACAAAAGGCACAGGGGGAGTCCTTTTTAGGTCTCAGTTTAAGGCTGATTTCTGAGTTGGTTATATGCTCTCAGAGCAATTTGTATGTTGCCTTCATGGTGCTTAAGGCAGTTCAATCATACATTTTGTTTTTCTTTCCCCTACTAGAGTATAAGGTAGAAATTGTGACTGTATTTTTCATTTTCATATCCCCAACTCCTATCCCAGTGCCTAGTACACAAGTACCAGGTACTTTATTGACTGATACACAAGTACTAGTCAATTAAAAAATTGTTATATAAAGTTGGGTTGTTGTCTTGTCCAATAGTAGCTGTGTTTCGCACTGCAAGTCATTTTTGAGAGCATATGAAATAACTCTGTGTCCTCATGAATGACTTTATCATAATCATTCCTGAACAGCACGGGCATGTGGTATTCCAAAAGGGAGTTTTACTGGCCCTTGGTTAAATTTAAAGAAATAATAATAATAAGGCCAATTTAAAACACACACACACACACACACACACACACACACACACATTAATGAGAGGTTTCTAAGCCCCCCATGGGAGATGACTGCCCTTTTTGTCCTTATTGTTTTGCAATATTAAAAGTATATAGAATGTGGAAAATAAATGTCTTAATATGAAATCATGGTTCCAGTATATGTTAGTGTGTTCTGTTGAAAATAGCTTTGTTTGGCAAAAATGAAGAGTTGGTAATCGTATGTTGGGCCTCACAGTTTTTTGTTTTGAAATTCCAAAGTCTGGGAACCACTGACTTAGCAGAGGTTTCCCATCAGAACACAGATTTGAGGGTTTTTAAGGATACATGTCTTAGTTTCTAGTCACATATGGCTCCAACCTACAATCCTTCCTTCTTTTGGGTCCCATCTTTATTTTTTACTTTTCTGATAGTTCCCACAACTTTGCCCACAAAGTTGCCAATTCCTAAATATTACTATCAAAGTGCAATTTTGTATACCCCAAAGCTAATATATAATTAAGTTTACTATAAGAGAAATCAGTTAAAATGTAAAAAGTTTAATAATATACATTATAATAATGGCCCTGGTACACTCCCCCACTGTTCTTTGGAATAAGCAAAGGTATAACCCTTGAAAGTAAAATTAACTTTTCTTTGCACATATTAGACTTCTCAATGGTGTGCCAAAGAGTGGAGATGACAGGTCAGCCGAGCTATTGATTTCCCTTGGCTCTTGTCACTAGTGGGTGGGAGACTGAACACAAGCCACATCCTTTATTTACTGCAGTTTTCGTAGAAATATAGTTATCAACGTATGTCATGAAGGAACAAATGTGGGGAAGTACTGACCTAAATAACTTTTACATGATTCAGTATACATGTAAATTGAAATAAAGAATATTAAATCTCAAAACTATCCAGAGGACCTTATTCAATGGTATAATATTTCAAATTTAATTTTTTATTACAGTATATTTTCAGGTACAGTTTTAAAAATGGGAAGCATGCAAGTAACGAATATATAAAAATAACACTAGTTTAATCTTCCCTTTAAAAAAAGTTCCTGTTTGCTATTCCTGTTACATATACAGGCATGGGACTTCATGGCCTTTAAGACGTGTTGATAATATTAACATTTCCACTTGATTGTGGGAAGTAGCATTCATTTTCAGCTTTGCTTAGAGCTTATTAACCTGATGTCAACATGATATACTAGAAATGTCCTTGTCAGTCCAAACCCACAAGTAGAAATGATCATGTTGTTGAATGTGTTCAGCCTGATTTGACAATGGTAACAAGTCAACACTGTTCTGCTAAAGGAAGGTCAATCATTCCACTGCACCAGGGATTTCTTTATTTCTTTTGCTAACATTAGCATTATGATCAGTGTATGTCAAAGAATACATTGGGATAAAAAATTCTGCTTGTCCATTTCTGTTTTTCCATTCTCTTATGACTTAGAGAATTGAAAAATTAATCTCAATTTTTTTCTGTCTGTAAATATACAATACATATATACACACACTTTTACACACAACATCTCTGAAAATGTTGTCACATGCATGAAACACAAAATGAAAAAGGCAGAGATTTTTTCATAAACATGAAACAGAAAAAACTTTCCTCCTCACTACAATTCATAGCTAGGATTCATGATTTTCTAGTAAGAGTAGCAAAATGGATGCCGATTCTATGGCAGAGGAGACCAATGGCTTTAGACCTGGATTCAAATTTTAACTCTGCCACTTCCTAGCTTGGTGAAGATGAGCAAGTTAAGTCTTAGTTTTCTCATTTGTAAATTGGAGTCCATAGAGTCTTGAGGATTTCACAAGGTAATTTATTCGAAGCATTTGGCACAACACCTGGTACAAATTAGGAACTCAAGCAACAGAAGACACAGCATTAAAATACAGTGCACTACATCGGGACATTACAAAAGCTTAATTTAATAAATCTCTTGTCTGATTCATTCTAATTCTGCTAGTATACTGTAGAAAAGTACACTAGGTCCTGTTTGTGCCCTCCCCAGGTCAGCTCTGCCCACCCTACCCCTTGGGCATAAGCCACTTTCCCAGTTTCCCAGGCATGCCACAGCAGCCCCAGTAAAGCAGTGGTTATCACTGCAATTGCCTCATGTTTTCCACCTCCCCATCCTTGCGGGCTTAGCCTGGGCAATGGCCTCTGACTTGACAGGAACCATCCAGCTACACGTGAGATGGACAAAGGCTCTGTATTCCCCAGGGACTCTAGGAGGGTCAAGGGAGGGTCAAGGGTCCCATGGAGCAAACTTTGACCAATGAGAGACAAAAGACCCATGCACAGAAAAATTGCTCACTCTTTCTCCTCCGTGTGGAATGTTTTAAGACACAGCCTCACAGGCAATGTCCCTTGTAACTTAACAACTAGTTTTGTTGTTGTTGTTGTTTTGTGAAGCTCTGACAAGCCTAGTCATGCATTACCTTGTACTTGGTTTCTCTTCTTCCTTACTGCTGTTCCTTTCACCCCCTCAACTCCATGTTTGCTTTCTTGGGATTGCATGACTCACCTCCCTCATAAAGCTAGCATGTAAGCTCTCCCTAGGGAATTTGATCTAAAACTGTGAGATTTAGAAAAAAAGATGAGGCAACTAGATAGAGTACAAGAATGAAAGAGAAAGAGTCATAATATTTGACATCAATTTACTTATCTATAATTCCTTGGATTCTCCCAGTAGTGGAAGCTCTTAAGACCACATTACCACCTTATTAATAAAGAATAACTGATAAAATCAACAGGACAATGGGCCTTTGAGAACAAACCATCATTAATTTTGTTCCACAGAGTCCAATTTCAATTATAACCTAAGATATGTTTGGAACCACTTAATGCTATTTTATGAGAGAGAGACAGAGTTTTTCTCTTTGAAAAGTCATGTTCCTTTGAATTCAACTAAAACGTAACAGGATGTTAAAATGAAACCCTGGCATTTTTCTTTCCTTCAGAAATATGCCCACATTTTATAGAGAAAGCTATATATTGAGGTTCTGCAAACAACAAAATGCAATTTTCACATTAAACATGGATTCTAACATCTGGCATTTCTCCTAGTGCTTGCACATAATTATCCAAAATTGCAGTTTTTCCAACAGGGGACCCACAGTGGTAGCTCTGATTCATTCCACATTATATATATATGACCCTTTCTCATAGTGAGGGTGGTCTTCAACACCAATGCTCCTGACTGCTATCTTCCTTCAACTTAACGTGGAATACTTTTCCTCATGGCTCCAAATATATGAGCTCTAGGTTGTTATTCAGGGTTCTTTCATCCTCATTTTTTGTACCTTTTATGACTGCTTTCTGAAAAGGCACATTTGCTGAGTTGGCGCCTCACAGGTGGTTTGGTTTGTGGCATATTTTAATAGCTATGAAACCATGAGTTCAGCTATTGGGTTGCAATGAGTTACATAATGCATGTGCAATTCAGTGCACCAACAAGAAGATTTTCCAAAGACCCCAAATGACCCAGGAAACTGACACATTGAAGGGGTTGCACCTCACCAAACGTCCCTGACAAGGATGCACTTATTTGGAAGGATGTGCCCTTACTCTGAAGGCTGGTGGTCTGAGGAGAGTAGATGTGGTAATCATCCAACTACATTAAGGCACATTTATTTCTGTTGCTTTTTGGTTTATTTTATTTTGATTTGGTTTGTTTTCTGTTCTTAGCAATCAGTCCATTTTATGAGTACTTTGGCAAGTAGTAGCAAAAGTTGTTTTCTCTAGGAAATTTTTAACCTTTCAAACACAGCAGAGATGTTAGGGACATTATAAATTCAATTAAATGTGGTCCCTGGTCCTGGAGTTGATGGTCATAACCATTTTTCTTTTTCTTACCACTCCAGTTTAATTTACTTGGAACGAAAAAAGTAAATCTGAGGTTCTGATGATTATCAGTTGAGATTCTGGGCCTTTAAACGCAATCCTCTCTGGTCTGGGCTTATTTGCAACCCAGCACTTCCAGAAATGCCCATCATTAGCCCAGGAGGATGAACTCCAAACAATCCACGTTCTATTTATCTCATTATTCTCTATATTTATTTATTCATTCAATACATATATCTCCCATACGCCAGCACTGTGCAGATGATAGGGACATCATTTTGAACAAAACAGCAAAACCACTGCCTGAAGATATTGGGCCATAAAATTCTGTTCAAAGATATGTTTTGGCATTCATTTTGCAAATCTCTACATAGCATGAGGAGGAATAAAAAGAATAAATTATATCCTTCACTTATTCATGCATTCACTGTCCATTTATTTAAAAAACATTTATTGAGAATCTACTTTGTGATAGGCACTGCACCGAATGCCAGGAAAAGCAAGGATAAAAGATACAGGGTGTCCGGAAACCATCTGAAAAGGATGAATTTGACTACTCAAATATTTTAAAAGACTAAATGATAAAAAAAAAAAAACCCTAAACAAATTAAATTTTTTAAAAAAGTTTACACAAATGGGGAGAGTTCATTTTCTTAATATACTCAAAACATTAACATATCCATAAAAAATAAACTCCTCAAGATAATTGATTCAATGAGTCTTTGGAGGTAGGAGGGAGCTGGCCCACAAATGTATGAAAGGTGATTAATTTTCTTTGCAATTAAATTAGATGGGGAAAATATGTTTTTTGTGAATCTCAGGGTCAGTGTGTACAGAAATACAAGCATTTCTTACGCTGATGGTGGGATTGTAACTTAATATAGTCTTTTTAGAAGACAGCTTGGCAATATTTATGAAAATTTTAAATTCAGTTTCACAGCTAAGACTTTATTCAATGGGTAAACTCACAAAGATGTTCAAGGCACAAGGATGCCTGCAGTGTTATTTGTATTAATGGTAGTAAAAACTAGAAATGACCCACAAGACTATCAATAGAGTTAAATGGGTTTTTGGACATAACATAATGCAATACTATGTGTCAAATAAGAATGATCATTATCTCTAGATCACGATCTGTATAAGCCCATACAAAAGGGCGCCAAGATATACTTTTAAATTAAAAAGAGCTTGGTGCAGAATAGTATTTGTAATACTCTCTCGGAGGATATGCAAGAAACTATTAACACTTTACTCCCGACAGTCATGACCAAGCGATTAGAGTTGCCACAGGTAACATCTATTTGCTATCCTGCTCTGTCACATAACATTTACTATAAGTAGAGCTCTCTCTAAGAAATGTGCTGGTCCAAGCTCTTTGAATATTTGTATACAGTTAAAATCAGGAAGAACTGAAGATCACTGCAATTTCCAAAGGAATGAGGACTTTAAAAGGACAGCAGCAGCAAGGGAAAGGTAGGGTGACCAACTTGTCCTAATTTGTCCAAGACTTTCCCAGTTTTAGCACTGAATGCCCCACATCCCAGGAAATCCCTCAGTGCCAGGCAAACTGGAACAGCTGATCACCCTCACCTGCCTTGGGGCTGCTGCAGAGGGCTAAGCATGAACCGTAGGCACAAGAGTAACTGAGAAACTTTCTTTCCTGCCTGCATCCTGGCTTCCCTGTACCTCTGCCCAGATGCCAAAGAGTCCTCCTCACTTTCCCACAGCCACAACTCCCGACTTTCCTTGCACCTCTGTCCTTTGGTACAAGGATTTCTACGTTTGCGTTAGTGATGTGACCTCTTGGATTAGGATTTCCAAAACTAGAAATGTTTTTGGAGTTTATGTAGGGTTTTACAGAGAAAAGAAGCTATTGTGAAAGAACTGTGAGGGAAGGAATTGGATATAGGAACAAAAGTTATTTTGGGGAGCTAGAAATCATAAATCTAAATGGGTTTTCAAGGCAAAGAAAAACTTCATGGTATAGATAGGAAAGGATACAGTATTATTTATTAGAAAAATGGAAATGGTATCTATGAAATTGTTAGATTTAAACAAGAATATTTTAAGAGGGAAAGTTTCTTTTTTTTTTTTTTCTTGAGATGGAGTCTCACTCTGTCGCCCAGGCTGGAGTGCAGTGGCACGATCTCAGCTCACTGCAAGCTCCGCCTCCCGGGTTCACACCATTCTCCCGCCTCAGCCTCCTGAGTAGCTGGGAATACAGGCACCCGCCACCACGCCTGGCTAATTTTTTGTATTTTTAGTAGAGACAGGGTTTCACTGTGTTAACCAGGATGGTCTCGATCTCCTGACTTCTTGATCCGCCCACCTCGGCCTCCCAAAGTGCTGAGATTACAGGCGTAACCCACTGTGCCCAGCCTTAGGGGGGAAACTTTCAAGAGAGAAAAACGCCAACCCTGAGGGACTATGGGATTAAAAAATGTATCAGTAATTTATATGCTTCTGACACTTTCTATGTGACTCAGAATACTCTGCTGGGAATAGCTAATGGCAGAAAATTTCAATTATTCCCGGTTGCAGGTGCTGTGTTGTGAAAGGCACAATAGCCCCTAGCAACCCTAACAAGGTTAAAGGAACAGTCCCTGAGGAATCTCACTGTGTGTATCCATGGCAAGAGAAAAGGTAAACACTGGGGATACATATTACTTCACTTTTGTCCCTGAAATTGGGCAAAGTTTCAGATTTGAGAATGGCATCAGAAGTGTAGCTGTTTAGTGCATGTGTTTCTCATCATAGTATTGATATTCATTTCACATATATTCCCACAGTAACCATTTACTGAAGGAAAGCCAAAGCCATTTTAGCTTGATTACATTCTCTTTTTTTTTGGTTTGTTTTTTTTTTAGACGGAATCTCGCTCTGTTGCCCAGGCTGGAATGCAGTGGCGTGATCTTAGCTCACTGCAACCTCTGCCTCCTGGGTTCAAGTGATTCTCCTGCCTCAGCCTCCTGAGTAGCTGGGACTACAGGCCCAGGCCACCACACCTGGCTACTTTTTGTATTTTGAGTAGAGATGGGGTTTCACCATATTGGTCAGGCTAGTCTCGAACTCCTGACCTTGTGATCCACCTGCCTCCCAAGATTACATTTTCTAAGACTTCCTACAGAAAGACAACTTCATTTGATATTATTCACAAGCCATCTAGTCTCTTGCCTTCAACATTTTTGACCATGTAGTGGGTGGGTGTGCTTCTTTTTGCACTGATAGAACAGCAGCCATGCCACTTTTCTAAAACCATATTTATTCTGCCCCCTGTATCATCCATTTAGTCATTTAACCAATATTTGCTAGGAAATGAGTGAGCCATTTTAGCTTGATTACATTTTCTGGGGTTTCATAGATGATTAAGATGTAGCATCCACTCTCAGGAGTTAAGGATACTTTAAGGAAGACAGATAAAACCAACTAATATTATGACATTGTAGGATGAAAGAGGTGTGTGAAAGATTTACGAAAGTATAGAGGAGGAATGCTTAAATTCGGGAGAAATTCAGGAATAGCTATCTCAAGGGGCAAGTAGGTACCCTGCAGTTTCTATAAAAGGTGAGGGTAGGGAAGACTTACAGGGAGACCGAACAATATATGCAAAAGTTACAGAGGTGTGGGAGAGCTTGGCTTGATCAGGAAACCATACACTGCAGGCTGGAATCAACGAGTGCTTTGGAAGGAAGGGGATGCACATGGGAGAAAGGAACCTAGAAAGGTAAGTAGCAGACAATGAGGGAAAGGCAAAAGACAGGACATTTATATTTACTCAGCATTTATTTTGTGCCAGGCTTTTTACGTTTGGTATCTCACACAATTACTCCAGTAACTTCCTGACAGCATTTGTTACTCCATTATGCAGATCAGGAAACAGAAGATGGGGAAGGTTATACCTGGGCTGACCCATTATTTGAGGCCAGGTGTATCTAATACCAAAGACCCTGGTCATTTTACCGCCGAACACTGTTTCTAGGTGAAGGAAGTTTAAACTTTACCCTAAAGGCATTGCAGACTCTGATGGATATCAACAGGAGAGAGGCATGATCATAATTGGATTTCATTTTGAGACTGGGTCTCACCGTCGCCTAGGCTGGAATGCAGTGGAGAAATCACGGCTCACTGTAGTCTCAACCTCCCAGGCTCTGCCTCCCATGTAGCTGGGACTACTGGAACCTACTGCCATGCCCGGTTAATTTTTTTTTTTTTTTTTTAGAGATGGGGTTTTGCCATGTTGTCCAGGCTGGTCTCAAACTCCTGGGCTCAAGCAATCTGCCCATCTCAGCCTCCCAAAATACTAGGATTACAGGTGTGAGCTATTGCACCCGGACTTAACTGCATTTTAGAAAAAAACTACTCTGTCGTGTGGAGGAGGAGGAACTGAGAAACTGGGGCTTTTCCTAGGATGACAGAGAAACATTTTCCTGCAACAAACTTCAATGTCTACTGTCACAAACATACAAGTCTAGGTTTCATAGGCCTTGATGTTGTCATTCTTGCATTTATGCCTAGAAACATGTAAGTCTGAGATGTAAATTGCAGAACTAAAGATGATGGATTCCTGAAACTCTGATCCACCTAAGAGAGGAGTAGGATTGTGGAAGGCACATAAGGGTAAAATAATATCACATTTCTAAACTTGAAAAACTCAATTCAAATATGTGCAGATTCAGTCCCATATGAACAGCCATGTTGGCTAGAAGACATCATACTTCTCAAGGGCAACAGAGATGCTGGGAGCAGATTAAGTAATTATAACTTGCACCTGTGTAATTACTACAGCGAGTCACACTTCTGTCAAATGATCCTATTGCTTTAAAAGTTTGAGATGATGCCTGGGCTAAGAGCTTTCTTTAGCTGCATGTCTCAATGTGGCTATAAATTTCAGTCAAGTCATGTCCCACACACTGGGTCTAATTAAAGAACACAGGAGTGAGAAGGGCAGGGTATATACTCAGGGATGGTGGAGTTAGTTTATTTCTTGGATTGAAAATTTAATGGTCATTATAATGCCTCTTTGGGTTGGAAATACAGATTCTTACGTACACATTCATTTTGCACAAATGAAAATGGTAAACCAAAATCAGAGAGTGTTGAAGTTCTTAAACTAAAGACTACCTTACAGTGAGCTCTAGTAAAGAAGGTTAAAAACTATTTTTGAGCAAATTTAATAACAATGTTTCAGAGAAAATTTTGTTACTGAATATTTTCCAGAAATAGTAACAAGACATCTGTATTCAAGTAGACACAAGTGATTGTACCAGAGGGTTAATATTTTGAGATGGCAAGCACACATTCTTATCATAAAGATATGGTACAGGAACTAGAAGGGATGTAATATTCCTTGATGTGATTCTGTCATAAAAGGTTAACAATGTTACATCTTAGGGCCAAGGAGATAATCCTTCTTTGAAGGTTGCAAAGGTCTGGCTAGAGTCAGGAATCATCAGAGTATTCCTTTAAAGATAAAAATTATATATATGCATACAAGTTCTACTTTTAAAATCAGGAATGATCTTCTATTTTTAGGGGCCGAAGAGAAGAGTTAAAAACTATAAATGGATATTTGACTTTTGTGGCAGAAGAAAAGTTCAGAGGTTTCAGGATCCGCAGGTGCAAAGAAAATGTAAACTAAATGGCAATCTGTTCAGTGATTTTAAAATTCCTAACAAAATACATTTCCTACAAATGTTGCTACCTGAAAAGTAACAGTTAGACATCCATTTATTTGTACTTACATAATAAAAATATTCCAGAGTAATGTATACCACTGTCTAAGTCTTTCTGTTCTTTATCTGTAGCCAACCTGCTTGACCAAATTAGTTGTACTAACAGTTTTCAGGCTGTTTACAACTGAAACCATCTTACAAAGCATTTTAGGCCACATTTGTTTTGTTGATGAGGCCAAGAGAAGTGAAATAGTTTTTCCAGGGGCATGCAGTCTGTTATTAACAAAGTTAAGACTGTGGACAACTTCAGGATCTTGTTCCTTGGTGTTTTGGAGGTTCTGAGGAAGTTGGTGAAAGGCTTCTCCTGGAAAGTAAATGTGGTTAAGAGCCAACCAGGTGAGGCTCCAGGCCTACTGCCTCACTTCACCTAAAGCAGATGGGCTGTGTTACGGAGACTTATAGACTGGGCTTTTTTTGAAGACTATTTATTTGAAACATCTCTTCTGTCAAATGAATTTTTAAATGCTAAATGAAATTTTTTAAATTTTAAATGAGTGGCCCATGCTAATGTATTAGGCATGTGAAAAGGAAGATGTTGTGGACATCGGCAGGCAGCCTACATGTTCCTGAAGGTCAGACCTATATCCCACTCATCTTGGAATTTTCCTCACTTGGTGCCTTTTAAAAGGGGATTTAAAGGCGATAGGGTCTGGAGGTTCTTGCAGTTATAGCTCCAGGGGCTCCCTTCTGATCTTTCACAGTTTTCTAATTATTCCCTTGTTTTCTTCCACTGACCCATGGGATGTGGTTAACTTGTGTCTCCTAAGGCCAGCCATGACTTTTTCCTTACCCACCTTATTTTCAACTTGGGAGCACAATCTTGCAACCTGGCCCCACCCTGTTGTCTCTGCACAAGCCTGAAAACTGAGATGAATGAATGAATGAATGAATGAATGAATGAATATTACACTGATAATAACTACAGGGAAAAAGATAAGAGGTAAGAAAAATAACGATGAAATTACAAGACAATAGAGCCCCTAAATATCAAAGGAAGGTAAATGAGTTCATTCTAGCATTCCACTAGCCCTCTTGGGAATTTTCATGATTGCTTTCTCTTTTTTCTGTTTACTGTTAATATTTTGTTTCTGAAATGCATCTCATCCTTTCCTCCCTATAGAGTCTCCTAAATTGCTTTCTTATCTCCCCAACCTTCATTCTCTCCTCCTTCACTTTCCCACTTTCAATTCTAATTTCCAATTAGATCACTTAGGTTTACAATAATCCCCAACACTATGTATTATTCCCATCTCAAAGCAAACTTTAGATTGTAACTTTCAAATTCAAAGTCCCTTATACAGTTTTATTCTGGAAAAGTTGACTTCAAGCAATTATTGATTGGCTTGACTTCTTGCTGAATTTTGCCTAAAGGCGGGCCTTTCTGAAATCACACAAAGGGTGGAAACCATACAAAAGTAGTGGTTCTCAAACTAGGTGGGAATTCATAATGGTTATAGAGTGAAATGGGCTGGGCACAGTGGCTCATGCCTGTAATCCCATCACTTTGGGAGGCCCAGGCAGGCGGATCATGAGGTTAGGAGATTGAGTGAAACCCCATCTCTACTAAAAATACAACAAATTAGCCAGGTGTGGTGGTGGCACATGCCTGTAGTCCCAGCTACTCGGGAGGCTGAGGCAGGAGAATCGCTTGAACGCAGGAGGCAGAGGTTTCAGTGCGCCGAGACCGTGCCACTGCACTCCAGCCTGGGTGACAGAGCGAGACTCCATCTCAAAAAAAGAAATGTAAGTAATGGATTATTTGGGAGTTAGGCAGGATTTAAAGGAGCACTGAAAAATATGTTCTAAAATTTATATTCATGAAAAATAACTTTATTTTTATTTTTAAAAAATAACATTTATTAATAGAGATTCTATAGAGAATGAAGTTACTTTTTATTTCCTTTCTTTTCCTTTACTGTTTCCTTCTTTCCTTCCTTCCTTCCCTTACTTCCTGCCTCCATCCCTTCTTCCCTTCCTCCCTCCTTCCCTCCCTTCCTCCCTCCTTCCCTCCCTGCCTTCCTCCTTCCCTCCCTGCCTTCCTCCTTCCCTCCCTCCCTTCTCATCTTGGAATGAGAACACGCAAATC
Organism: Pongo pygmaeus; assembly: GCF_028885625.2. Classification (NCBI taxonomy): domain Eukaryota; kingdom Metazoa; phylum Chordata; class Mammalia; order Primates; family Hominidae; genus Pongo; species Pongo pygmaeus. Next base: position 64,460,087 of record NC_072377.2, read on the forward strand.
CTCAGTTAACTCTACACTTCTATTCAAATGCAAACTTCAGTTGCTTTGACTAGCTTTTACAGTAAGAATTTAATTTTGAAGAAAACAAAAATTAAATGTCACTATCAATAAATCAACCTAAAGATCAAGTAGATGTATAGCATGGGCAGAGATATCAATTTAATATAGGGATTAAGAGGTTGTGGAGTCAGCCTGACCCAGTCTGGACATCAGCTGCACCGCTTATTGTGCATGTCCTTGAGCGAGTTAATTAAAATATACCACACATCCATCTGCAAGCATAATAGTGAAGGTTAAATAATAATATGTATACGAAAAACTTGGACTGTGCATCGGACATAGTAAGTACTCAATAAATATCATAATTAATACAGTTTTGCAAAACATAGTATCTCATACTGCTCACATCACTGCAAAGTGATAAAGCAAAGGACATCCCAATATCCTACCTAAGAAAATTAGTGTTCAGGCAATACTTTAATTCATGTGCTTCTAGTGTTATTTATAATTATCTCATTCAAATGTCATTTTGTAACAAGTATTTGATGTCCCAGCTGACTTGATTCTAGACCTAGAACTTGGAACCAATAATAAATTGGTGGGCTTTGAACTTGGAAAAGCTTGTGATAGAGTCTAAAGTTTTAATTCCACAGGGTTGACGTTGGTTCACTGCTTGTCACGATGTGCAATTGAAGCTGGCTATCAAAGCAGAATAAGGCAAAGGTACTTTAACTCCTTCACAGTCACATGTTTTCACTTTAATCCAATTATAGCCGCTAGTCACATGCTTTAAAGATCACAGGTCCAAATAAAGAAACCATCGGGGGTTTCTCTATGGCTTATAAAGCAGCAACATCTTTTATGACTTTAATTAGTCTAATTTTCTATTGTTAAAGAGAAAAGAATTATCTGTCCTTAACTAAGGCAGTCAGTTGCATAGAAAGCCAAACATGCTGTGGGTCAGGAGATGTGAGTTCTGACCTCTGACCAACCATGACCTCTCTGAGTACTGAGACTAGTCACTGGCTGTCTCTGGTTTCACTTTCCTTGTTTCTAAAATCAATCCTTGCACTGATGATCAGTGAGATCCTTTCTGGCCATCATAGGCTATTATTTCATACAAAGTGATTTTTCCAGAATAACTAAAAAGCTGTAAATGGTATGTTCGGAGATGACAAAATGAGACAGAGTAAATAAAGGATACACGTATGTCTCCAGAAAGCAAAAATAAGTAAATAATACTCAATGAGAAAAAAGATGAGTGGTGTTTTGAATATTAACCTCTATGATATTTCAGTTATTAAAATTAGCTTCATAGTTAATTGGCTGATATAACAGGACTTTGTGTTTCTTAAGCAAGTATTTGTTAAACACTGATGAAGTCTGTAGTTTATATCTAAGCACCATGAAGTTTACAACATTTGAGTTCAACAAAGTTTATCCTGCAGGAGCTTGCAATCAAGTAGATGAGTAAAAAGTACAGATTTAATATACATTGCTTAAAAGGTTACATATAAATCACCTCAAGCCAAAATATCAGCCTAGTTAAGTTGCTCGACCCAGGGTTATAACTCGAATACACAGGTCTCTGGATTTCCCTTTTAGAGACCCTACTCCCTTTAATAGGGTTTAATGGGGAAAATAAATAAATAAATAAAAACCATCCAGAAGCTGACTGTTGTTGTTATTTTATAAATGTCTTTGTTCTTTTAAAGGTATGTTTTAATATAATATGCTGTTTTTATTACAGCCTATGTATTCATGAAAAGTAAGTTTGAAAATGCAGAACATAGATTTTTTTTCTCAAAGAAAATAAAGGGTGAATTTAATGGAGTGATCATTTTCAACTGGAAAGGTGTATTTGTTGAATGCTTTTCGTGAGCACTCAATAATTCAGCTTTTGGAGCACTCTTCATACAGTCTAATTTAATATTTGTAATGATCCATAGTGTTATCACGATCCCACATGACAGTAATGGAAATGAGGCTCCTGGAGGTCCAGTGATTTTTCTGAATTTACCAAGTAAATATTTTGGGAAAGTGAAATTAAACCCAGGCTGGCAGGTTGGAAAATGTGTGCTCTTCCGAATCTTTCATCTTCTTCTGGTTCTCAGTGCTTCTCTGGAATTTTGCATACAGAGAGAAGGGGACAGGTTCTTTTCACTTCTGATGTACAGAGGTTATGAGAAAATAATCCTAAGAAATTTACTGAACAGCTCGGTTACTAAAAATGTACATCCATCTTTCTGCATGATTTTTAAGAAGTGAGATTCTCAACGAATGGATTTAAAATGCAATTTTACATTCACCTAGAATGAATGTGCAGATCTTTCCTAAAGATATAAGAAATCGACTGAAGTAAGCAAGAAAAACACTATTCCGGAATTGCAAAGGGTATGCCTGAAGAGTATGTGTGAATGCCATAAAAGTTATACTATATCTAATATTATCAAGCCCTAATTGAGAACTGCTGATTTCACCTACATAATTCCATGTCTGCCAAATTATGTGGTGTTTCTAGTGAACACAAACACATTTACAGTTAAGGAAAATTTAAAATATGTATCCAAAGATAAGTTTAATAGGTTTAAAAACCCAAAATCTGGCTGGGCGCAGTGGCTCATGCCTGTAATCCCAGCACTTTGTGGGGCTGAGGTGGGTGGATCACCTGAGTTCAGGAGTTCGAAACCAGCCTGGCCAACATGGTGAAACCCTGTCTCTACTAAAAATACAAAAATTAGCTAGGTGTGGTGGCATACGCCTGTAGTCCCAGCTACTCAGGAGGCTAAGGCAGGAGAATCGCTTGAACCTGAGAGGTGGAGGTTGCAGTGAGTCGAGATCCTGCCACTGCACTCCAGCCTGGGCGACAGAGCAAGACTCCGTCTCCAATAAATAAATAGATACATATATACGTAAACACCCAATATCTTGTTCTTATTCTTTTTAAACTAAAAAATATATATATACACATAACTGTAGGAAGCTTTTCTTTTCCTTTCTGATAGACGCCTTTTGAAATATTAACTTTGTGAGATTCAACCCTTTCCTATGTTTTTAAGAGTGCTAGCCAATACGTATTTTGCTTGTATATGCATAAAATTTGTTTACATAATACACAAGAAGCTGTTAATAATCGATCCTTTCTAGGACACATTTTGGATTTTGAAGCATAAGAATCAATTATCTTTTAAAATATTTTCAATTAAAAAAAGTTCTAGGGTGGTACTACAGGCAAGGTATGATGGAAATGCAACATTCTCAAAGCCACGGAAGAGAGCCAGTTGAAAGTTAGCAAATGAGTTAGTTGTTCCATCAAGATATGGAAGTGGTCTGATTTATTTTTTTCCAAATCAAATCATGCAGTAGAGTGCAAATTCTTGAAAGATACTTTTATTTTCAAACTGTACTTGGAATTTCTTCTTATTCTGATTCTGTTGAGCAGTGCAATAGGATTACATTGGTAGTATAACTGAATAAGGCTCTGTACAGAAAAACTATAAAAAACAATTGCCTATTGCTTTATTTCCTGAGAAAAAGATTTACCTTTTGATAAAATAAGTAGAAATGCTGAAAAGAATGTATTAAAATTAGAAGTATACTCCCCACTGAACACCTCTTTCACATTTCTGGCCCAAATAGCGGGGATCCCCAACCTCCAAGCCACGGACTGCTTCCGGTCCATGGCCTGTTAGGAACCTGGTGGCACAGCAGGAAGTGAGCAGCAGGCAAGCGAGCATTACCACCTGAGCTTCACCTCCTGTCAGATCAGTGGGATTGTGAATCCTATTGTGAACTGCGCATGCGAGGCATCTAGGTTGTGCACTCCTTATGAGAATCTAATGCTTGATGATCTGAGGTGGTTTCATCCCAAAACCAACCCCTCTCTCCACCATCCATGGAAAAATTGTCTTCCATGGAAAAATTGTCTTCCATGAAACCAGTCCCTGGTGCCAAAAAGGTTGGGGACCACTGCCGTATAGCTACAACACTCAAGAATATATGGCAGTTCCATTTAAATTTTAAAAATTGAATGTCTTTGGTTTTAAATATTGAATGGTTTTAAATATTCCTTATAATGCAAGACCACATCTTAAGCTACAATGGAGGGTAAAGGACAAAGGCTATATTCGAAAAGTAGAAAGGAAATACAAGAGTTTTCAGTTAAATTGGAAGATTCTTTAAAAAAAAAAAACCTCAAACATTTTCTAAACCCTCAAATTATTCCTAAGATGCATTCAGCTTTGAATACATTGATAAAATTCATTGCTTGACAAAGTTGCCTACATTTTTCATTGAATTGGGCAGTGGTGTGATTGAACTGGCCAAATCAGGACCCAGAGTGAGCATTCTATAAATTCACCTTCACTTTGATCCTTGAAGATCACAAGCTTTGACACTGTTGAATTCTCTACTCTTTCAACACCTTAATTAAATGGCATTTAGAATTTCTTATAGTTCTGTTGTTGTTTCCACAATCTTAAACTGGATTTAGAAATACTTATAATGTGAATGCAAGAGCTTTAACTCAGTAACTGTATTTCCTATTTGTTGTTGTTTTTCTTTTGCCAGAATTTCTGTTTGTCTACAATAAAGTCCAGCGAAATACAGTATTTGGTTAGGTTACTTGTTAACATAAAATTTTATCATTTGAATAGTTTTTACTTAACCTTCCTATTCTCTAGTCTCTATAATCTTTCAATGAAGATAATCAGTTATGAATATCTCCTACACCATATTAGGCCTGCCAGAATGTTATTTCTTGGTATAAAGTGATTTTCAAATGTTTTCCTAACTCAGTAGCCACTTCTATCATTTATATCTGAGTTATTTCCTCTTTTTCTTAATAGAGAAATGAATTGGTATTCAAGCCAATAATTTTACTTGGTGACATAGTTATGTCACTAATGAAGGTAACCCATCCTCAGCTAGGAAAAAAAATATGTATTTTCCAAAACTGCTGACTTTTACTTTGTTGTCAGTGACCTTGGAGTCCTGGTTCTATACTGTATAGGCTGTGTGACCTTATTTCAGTTGAGGGTAGAAGAGAAAAATTATATTGCAAAAGTGGAAAAAAGTGGAAAAGAAACACACTTATAAGATTTTCAGTAGAACTTGAGAGGACTTTTCATTTTTCTTTTTACTATAACTCCTCAAACACTAGCTAAACCTTCAAGTTGTTGTTTTTCTCCTTCTCTAAGCTTCAGTGCTCTCATTTGTTTCATGGAGATGATAAAAAAAATCTGTGTCTCATCTCATTTATAGCATGGAGACAATGACAATAGATCCACACCTCAAACAGCGTGGAGAGGGTGAAATGATGATGTAGAGAGAAAGCGTATCCCAGCACCTGCGTGGTAACCACTGAGCACAAGTTATTTGTTATTGTTTTAATTGGTTACGAATTGTATTTTACATATAACCTGTTCTGTCTGGAATAAATCCATTACCAATGACAACTTTTAAATAGGAACTCCATAGATGATAGGTTATTCAATAAAGATCTACTGGAAATAAAACTATTTTCCAAAATAAAATATATAGCGGGGTGTGTGTGTGTGTGTGTATGTATGTGCGTGTGTGTGTATCTGTGTGTGTACACATACATTTTTAAAAATTGATTCTGTTCTCAATAGCAGAAAAAAGTCTTTCCACTACCTTAAACCCACATTTGATTCAAATACACTAATGATATGTAACCACTGTTCAAAGGAAAAGCTGATGGACATTAGGCTGTGGAATCCTGTAATGCTTGTGCTCAGCTTGGGCCTGGGTGTCAGGATAGGAATAGGAGATGCCAGACCTGTTTGGTAGTAGTGGTTGCAGTCATTGCCTAACCTAGGCAATCATCAGCTCATGGAATTTGGTGCTTTAAGCAAAGGTGTTAATTAATCCCCTCCTCCCTTTTAGTACCATTTTCTCTTAAACACCTATCTTTGGGCTTAACTAAGCAGAAAAGCAAACAGGGAAGAACTAGGTGGTTAAGGACCAGTGTCTCAAAGTAAATACTCTGTATTTGAGTCCAAAATGAATTTCAAACTCAGGTTAGATGTTTCTTCTTAATCATTTAGGAGCCAGTAAGACTCTCTAAGCCTTCCTTCCTACTGTATTAAGCTCTTTCACTAAAGGACCAGGTTCTTTCAGGTGCTATCCTATTTGGAATTTAATTTGCCCTAACATTTCTCCAAGAGCCATTACATCACACCACATCGCTGTATCCCATTTAACTCCCAAACCGCAGAGAAGCTGGCTGCAGCATCAAACAACACTATTAAAAATACCACAAGGGAACCTTAGAGTAGGAATTTCAGGCACAAGTTACAGCCTAAGGACAAACAGCGGTTGTAAAGAGCTTGAATGATACTGGGATGGGGATTTAGGAGAATTTTCAGAGTCTGAAAAAACAGTCCTTAAGATTTTAGTGTTGGTTCCTAGGGCTGGTTCTCCGTGGTTATATGGGTTAGTTAAAACATTAGAGTAACTTTGCCTTTCTCCCTCTCTCCTCGAATTTTTTTTTTTTTTTTTTTTTTTTTTTTTTTTTTTTTTTGGTCAACAGATTTGGTACCAAGAGTGACTACAAGTGAGAATGGCTTAACAAATATTTCCAAGAAGAGGTTCCTATCACTAGGCCTTGCAAAGGAACAACAGACTCATTAGATTTTTTTTTTAACCTGAATATCTTTATTGTGCCATCTAAGCACTTATTTGAAAGCCTTCAGGTGTAATCCTGATTCTGGGTGTTTAAAATGCAAGTGCAGAAATTAGCCCAGCCATGGCTACACAAGAGGCCCCAGGCATTTCAAATTTGAATGAATATTTTGGAAATGGAGCAGAAACTGAATGGATTAGTCATTATTTAGAGTCCTGTCATGTGGGAGGTCCAAATTCAGAGCCTTATTGCTGGGAGGAATATGTTATAGTGTGGTGGTGGCAGCCTCAAAATAGGTAGTAGTGGTGGTGGACGAGGAGGAGGAATATGAGGAGAAGGATGGTTTTTCGAGGTGGAAGAACAGGAGGAAGAGAAGCCAGTACTTGCCTTTCAAGCTCTGCAGTAGTATCACTGCAAACTGAGCACAACAATGGAAGAAATGGCTTCTGGCATCCACTTGCTCATTTTCTCTTATTGGCCAACATACTTCTGGAATCTTCTCAAAAGATCCATTCTGACATACTTTTTTATTTTCCCATAAAATTCCAGGAGCATGTGTAGACTGGACTTCTGGGCTTCCATTCTCATAGAATGTTTCCTTCATATAAAATGCTTCAGTTTCGAATTTTACATTCAGTACTGATTATTTCATTAATACAGTTCATATCTCCCCTGTCCTGGACCCTAGATTATAAGGAGTAAGAATGGGGATAATGCTTCTTTTTGCTCATCAATGTAGCCCAAGAGCTTTGGTTAAGGCCTGGCACATGGGAGACTCTCAAAAAAGTATTTGTTTAAAAAAATGTCTGAATTGTTAAATGGACCAGGTCTGAATATCTAATCCAAAGGCAGGCAATTCATGGGTTTACCAGTAGCCAATAATCTATAATATTTGACCACAGTGGAAAGTTACCTCATAGTATTTGTAAATTTGTAGGCTCAAGTTGCAATTATAAACGGGAAATTGCAACTAAGGTGATTGGTGTCAGGAGAAAAAAAAAAATTTTAAATCTACAGATGGCCTGAAATTGGGGCTAGAGAAGTTATGGCAAGCCATGTACAAACTCAGGCAATGAGAAAGCAGACACTATGGAGAGTAGAGAACTATCTCTAGAAAACAAAAAACAAAAACCAGACCAGATGTATAAATAAACAAAGGGCAGAGTCCTGAGAAAGACACCATATTTACTACAAGCAAAAGATGAAGTTTCAGGTGCCTAGAACTGTGATGGTTCCCAAAACTTCTAAACCCTAGTCCACCTGTGTCCATGTGAGAATGACATTTATTTTGATCTAGTTATTTTTGGTAACTGAGCTGATCCAGTGAGGATATTGTCATATGGTGATGAGGGACGTTTGTGAATTACTGTGTAAAGAAAAGATGCTTACTCTGTGCTAGTAGCTTGGGAATCTGGAATCCTTTCCTGTAAGCCTCAGAGTGTTTCCAGGAAAAGTCACCAAATAGCTTTGATTCAAGGAAATGAATCTCTTCTGTCCTGTACTGGCTGCTTGAAAATATGGTCACCTGAGTAATATGAGTTTGTTCAAAGTACTACATTACATCTCAGTGTTTCTTGCAATTGACTAACATGTAGAAATTGTGCTTGGCTTGGATCTCACAGTTATCCGGTTGGTTTCTATCTGCTGCGTGGAGCTCACTTCCTGGTAGTGACCGTAGAAAGAGGCATTATCTTTTTCCAGTCACTAAAAACTATATGAACGTCAACAATAACCTAATTGGTGAGCTCTCTGGCAGGAATGAAATTCCTCTTTATAATCACTGATGGTACTCCCTGTGTATGGCAGCAGAGTGACACACGCTCTCCTAGTGGAACATACCCTTACTTTGCCTTGTGTTTAAAGCTGGGCACCACTTCTAACTTAGGGAGAGAGATGGTGTGAAAGCAGAAGTGAGGAATCACAGATGGGACAGAGTTGGACTGGGTGATGCTGCAGTGAGGAATGAGGGGGCATCATGAAGGGAAAATGATATAATTTTAGGGAGCTGGGAATGAATAGGGTGAAGAGGGGGAGAAAAGAGGAGATTTAGTCAAAGAATGAGAAATAGGACAAATAAGGGAAGGAGTGAGGGAAGAGACCGGAAAAAGAAGAGGCAGATATAAGGAAAGGAAAAAGGCAAGAGAATAGAGTAGAGAACATGGGAAAAGGAGAAGATCGGAGAAAACAAATGAACTGAGATAAAATTTGAGGGAGGCAGCAGAATGTTGCCTACAGGGTGTGGAATCTGAAATATAACCGCCAAGTTTTGAATCCTGGCTCCACAGCTTTCCAGAATAATGACAATGGGACATATCCCTAAATTCTCTGAGCCTCAGTTTCTTCTTCTGTAAAATGGGAATAATAATTTTACCTACCTTATGTGATCATGCATGCCCAGTCTTAGCACAGTGTTTGGCACATAGAATTGTTATTATTGAGGTTAAAAGAGAGAAACAAAGCAAAGAAAATAACAAAATGGAGGAAGTAGGAAAGAGAGATGTTCAGACAGCAGAAAGATGAAAAAGAAAGAAATGTATTTCTGCTAATAATTTTAACCTTAGTTTTCCCACATTGTAATCAAGATTTCTATGCCTACTATATTGTTTCTACCTGTTTCACTAACAGCTGGAAAAACATGTTGAATATGAACACACCTTTTTTAAAGGTATTTTTGTATTAAACCAGCCTGTAATAGTTTGCAAAACAGATGTTCACATTTCCTTAAGAGTTGAAATTATTCCCTAGAAATGAGTGAGACCAAGGATACATGAAGCTAAACCAGTCATCCAAAAAACGGTTTGTTTATTTTCCCTTCCTCTTTACTGTATTGACTAGGTCGTTTGATGGGATTAACTAAATTGACCGGTTATTTTGAAATGTGTTAATCCAACTGTAGGCATTAGGGAAAATAAAGGCCCTAGTGTTCTTGGTGGCGTTTCTTTCCAAGTTTCTCTCCACAACACAAACCACTTCCTTTTACTTGAAGTCATTTTGCTTTTCTCATTAGTCTTACAGTCCAGGGGCTGGTGTTGAGTGCTGAGGCAGCTCTCAGTTCAAGACCATAAAACAACACAACAAAATTGGCCCAAAACATAAAAGGAAAGCACTGTGGAGTTGTTCTTCTCCTCTCAAGAAAAGTAAGGTGGAAGTTAGGGCAGATAAAGTATGAGAAAGAGATCAGAGATCTATTCTTGCATGGGGGTGGGGAGGTGGAATGAATGAAACCACAGCCCAAGTCAGAGGGAAAGAAAATGGAAGGAACAAAAACAACAAAAAAAAACCCCCACCACCTCTCTTGACATTCATCACAACAACTCTCTGTGCACCTGGCATGGTGCTGCACAGTTGTCAGATCCCAGGCATGACTCCCTAGTGTTTCCATGAGGCTGAATAAATAGTGTTCTCACAGACTCTCCAGTAGCAGCGGGTGAAAGGCCAACCTTCAGTGACCACTATAAGGCTTTTCTTAAATGCTACTCAGACACACCAAAAGAAATGTTGTCCTTTTCACAAAAACATGTCCTTGTTCAGGACCATGTAAGTTATTTAAAATAATGGTCAATGAAACAAATATAGCAATGGCATCGCTTCTCACATTTTCCTCATTCTGCTCAGAGGGCTGACAGAGTGGAGAAGATCGTCCATTATCCACTTCTTTCAAGTTACTCCCTTCTGCCAAAGTGATTAAGAGACACATTTTCATCCCACTTTCTCAAATAGGAGAAAAAGTTTTCCATGCTGGTTTCTACTGTTCCATGTTTTGCTCTTATATTGCACCCAAGAATCATTTCAAGATGTTCTGAGAAGAGATGTAAAAGAGTCAGCTGATCTTCCCTACTTCAGGTCTATTGAACATAGGTAAGTTGGCATGACAGTGCCCCAGAACCACACACTAGTACTATGTGTGGTTATAACAAAAGAATTGCTATACTGGTGGGCAGGGTTTTTTTTTTTTTTAAAATAAAGAGGCATAGACCATAATTTTTGGAGCAATTTCATTAGGTTATGCTAGAGGTAGGTTTGGGAGAAGAGCCTGACTCGGCCTGAGGAAGGGGACTGGGCTTGAATTTTAGGTATCCTCTAAAATGAGATAAAGTGAACCAGGCAATTATGAGAGAGAAGCGAGTTCTAGATGGTGAGAAGAGTACAAGTAAATGAAGACAGTTGTGAAACATGGTGCACGTGGGTGGAAGAAGTTTGCTGCTGAAAGAGTCAGGCAGGGGCTGGGCTGGAGGGGAGGTACAATACATATCTGGGTAGGGGCTTTGGGTACCACACCAAAGACATCTGATTTTATCACGGATGATGGGAAGGCATGAAAAGGTTTTAAGAAGAGTGACATTTGCAGATGAGTTTTTCAACTAGATAAATTTGCTGGCAAGGTGGAAGGCCAGAGCTAAGAAGAGGTGCAACAGAGATTGACCATTTAAGAAAGTAGTTCTCTAATTTTAAAAATTATAGTAAGAAATACATTTTCATGGCAAAATGTCTGTGTGTGTTCGCATGTCTGTGGGTGTATCAATAATTTTATAAAACTATATTTGTCTTTGATATTATAGATGTGGTTTTATACTCTTATTTTTTACTCAATTCTGTATCATATTTTTAAAATAAAATGCTAAATGCAACTGACAGTTTCAAAAACACGATTTCAGGTACTAGTACTGTAATTCAGGGGAGAGTTGGCGAGTGCTTGAACTAGGAAAGTATTAGCAGGTTAGAGAAGAGAGCATGGATTTGATCAATAGTTATAAAATAAAATAAAAATGTATTCATTTGGAGCCGAGCACGGTGGCTCACACCTGTAATCCCAGCACTTTGGGAGGCCAAGGCAGGAGGATCACTTGAGGCCAAGAATTTGAGACCAGCCTGGCCAACATAGTGAAACCCTGTCTCTACTAAAAATATAAAAATTAGCTGGGTGTGGTGGTGTACACCTGTAATACCAGCTACTTGGGAGGCTGAGGCACAAGAATCTCTTGAACCCAGGAGGTGGAGGTTACAGTGAGCTGAAATCTTGCCACTGCACTCCATCCTGGGTGACAGAGTGAGACAACTCTGTCTCAAAAATATATATAGACAGACAGATAGATAGATTTGGTAGAAGGATTCATGATTTATAAGTTTCAATCTTGGCTAAAAGTGTTTCACTAACTGAGATAGGAAGAACAGATTTCCAAAGAAATATGTGAGTCCAGCTCTGGACATATTGGATTTGAAGAGTTGGATATCAATGGACATTGAGCTTTTGTGTGAATAAATTTGGAAATTGGGGAAGTGCCCGCTCTGAGTAGAGACAGAGCTTTGGGACTCACTTTCATAAGATGGAAAATACAACTATGAGGTACATGAAAACATCTACAAAGTACACAGAGTGAGAAAACCAATTAATGAAAAAGAACCTTCTAGAATACTCACATTTAAGAGGTAAAGTGGGGAGGAAGAGAGACCATGAAGAATAGCGAAAAGAAGTATTCAGAGCAGCAAGAAGAGTGTGGAAACATCTGGAACAAAATGGCTCCCAACAAAAACATGTTGAATAACTATTTACTCAGTAAATGAACAAAGAAAGAGTTTAAGAAGAAGAAGCCTCTAAGAACTAAGAAGACAATTAGGAGTTCATTGGCAACCATGGGAGGGCAGCTGGAACAGAGGTGTCGTGAGAAAGTCCTACTACAGTGGACTGCAGACTGAATAGGAATGAGGAGGTAGAGCAACTTGACTGAAAAGAGAAGATCAAGGACTAGCTAAAGGATCAATAAAGAGTTGGCTGAACTTTGCTGTGGCTTGCTGTGTATTGTTTTTAAGATTGTGAGAGACATGAATGGGGAAAGAGCCAGAATAAAAGTAAAGATTGAAGATGTGAGAGATAGAAAGGAAAACAGATGAAGCAAGGACTTGGGGGAGCTGGGAGGAGAGAGGATCAAGGGCCCAGATGCAGGGGTTGACTTAGAGCAGGAGGGATAAGGGAAACCTCATCCGCTGAGACCAGAAGGGAGGAAGGGATTATGGATGTCAGTAAGAGATCTATGGATAATATCTATGGCAAGAGGATGTAGGAGTCGAGGAAGTTCATGCCTTGACACAGACTTTCTTCAAAAAGCAACAAGTTATTTGCTGAAAGGAGATGAAGAGCTGCTGGTTCAGGTGGCTTAAGAGAGAGGAGAGGTTTGGAATTAGCATGAAGAGGACTGAGAGAGGGGCACAGCAGGAACTAACTGTCAAGTGCTCTGAGGGTCCAATGAGGTGACAGGTCTTACCTTTGTTGGAATTCCAGCTTGAAGTGATGTGGGATTATTTTTCCCAGGAGTTCAGGTAAGGAAGTGGAGAAGGCAGACTGTAAAACTGACAGAGCTGGATTTTCCCAAAGTGAGTAAGGAGGACAGGATGGCAAGAGATTTGAGAGAGACTGGGCAGGCCAGAGGGAGAGGTTAGGAGAAGACTCATTTGCTTAAAGGAGATTGAAATCCCTGAACTAGAGACTTGCCAGAAAAAAAAAAAATATGTGTGTGTGTGTGTGTGTGTGTCTTATTCTCTTTTGTGGCAGCCACTAAATTTGAGCCAAGGAGATGTAAGTAGAAGCATTATGTGGGATTTCTCAGAAGTCTTTTCTAAAAGGAGTGGGTGTACTATTCCTTCTTTTTTCCTCCGTCTTGCCGCTGGCCACTTAGTTGTGATGGCTAGGGCTCTTGTAGTCATTTCAGACCATGAAGACAAAGCCTATAATCTAGAAATGTTAAAAAAATTATCTGAAAGAAGCTTTGGGACCTTGGTGATTTTAGAGCAGCCACAGCAGCCCTGGACTGCTCACCCTGAATTTCTGGAAAAAGAAATCAACTTCTGTCTTGATTGAAGCACAATTTTAAAAAATTGAAATAAAAATATTTTATATATTTATGGTATACAACATGTTTTGGTATATACAGCGTAATTTTCAGGACTCATTCACTAATCATATTCTAGCTAAAAGAGGATATATACATAGCAACTAGAGAATGAATAGAGATTTCTTGGAACAGAATGCTATCCTTCTACCATGTAATGCCTAAGCAGGGCACATACTTTATAGTAAGCAAAAAGCTTTGATCTTTGCAGGAGATTATAGACTGCTTTTGATTTGGGTGGAGAAGAAACGAAAGTCAAAGCTTGGATTTCTTCATTAATTAAAAAAAAAAAAAAGGCAAAATAAAGCCACATGTACATTGTTTTTTCCCATAAGGTCAAGCAAAGACTTCTTTACACTTTTTGTGAGAAAATGTATTGAAATTAATGACATTAATACCCAGCATGGTACATTTCCATTGCTTCACAATTTTTTTTTTCTTTCTGAAGGGTTAGAATTTCCACCAGTCAGCATAAAATGGTTAAAACTGAAGCCTAGTAAATCACTTGTATTGCATTGTTTTCAAAGTGACTAAACAGCTGTAGTTTTCAAGGTCAGCCAAATCATCTGCCAGGGTCACACGTGTTTCACATGTCAAGTAACGTATATGGGTTCAATTCCATTCAGGATCCTAAGGAAAAAGACATTTGCAAACAAGTGATCCGAAGACATTTTTCTAAACAGGTGCTATGGTTACCGGGATAACAGTTACTACTGTAAACCACTTGAATTTACGACTAAGTTTCCAATCATTCAAAAAGAATATTCATTTCAAATCATAATGTCCAAACCAAGAGGACCAGCTCCTGATCATAATGACATTCAATAAGTATTCAATGAGGACAGAAAGTAATATTGTGTAATTGTTATTATTACCATAATAACATTGTTCATGTACAAATGAGAAGAATGTATATTGGGTATCAAAATAAAACCAACCAAACACATAATTAAGATGGAACCTAGTTAAACAGTTGAAGAGAGGGGACTTAAAGCAACAAGACTTGGCTAATACTTCTCCCTCCAATTCTTGCTCCAGGAAACATTGCATAGAAACAAAAGACATGACTACCATATGCCAATAACTGCTTTAACAAGCTGGAGTAATTGGTATCATGGAGCCAGACTGATGGAACAAAGAAAGGATGACCTCAGGATTTAAGGAGTTTAGGGACAGAAAAACATTTTAAAAATCCAGTTTAATTCAGAGCATAGTTAGAGATGTCTGGCTCCAACTGAGAGAAGGAAAGGGGTATTGATTTGTGTGAATGGCTCCCCATCGGGCTCTTCTAACTCAAAAGAGATAATTGGCCCTGAATAGTAGCTTTTATATTGAATTTATATTGAGTTCTCTTGATGTTCTTGGTAGGTACTCTTCAAAGCCCAAGACCACTCCCTGATCTTGTTTATATTTGCTAGTCCTAATGATCTTTCATGTCTCAGACGTACTGAATGAAGACGATTGCCTTCTGATCATTTAACTCCTCTCTGCCAGTTTCAAGGTTGGCTTCCATATTTTAGCAAGCAAAATAATAGGCATCTCCAAGTCACAGTATGCAGACAGGAATAGACAAATACCCACTCTAACTAAGTATGGGCTGCAGTCAAGCTGGAAAAGGTCTCTCAGCTCTGAGTCACTTATACAATTGAGTCCCTGAACTTGTTTCTGTCCCTAATATTTTGTTGCTCTGGGCAACCATCAAGTCCACATGAAGACTTCTGCCAACTGGAGAGGATGACTAGATAGGAGTGCCAGAATTTTCTTTTAACTCTTTGTTGAAAACTCAAAATAGCAAATGGTGTCAAGGATATCCCCTGAACATCCAGATTGGGAAAAGTGGAATTCACACATTGCCTTGGTATCTTTTATTCACTTCTTAGGGAAATATGACTAAAGAAAATAAAGGCAATTCATCAGAGGCATGTATTTTTTTATAATAATAAAATATTAGGAAAAAGTTAGTTAGATTCTTAGGTACTATTTAATCCAATATCATCATTTTACAGAACACAACCCAGGTTAAATTACTGACCCAAAAATTACACAGAGAGCTAGGCAGAGCTGGGATTATACCCCTGGTCTCGAAACCCTGAGGTCATTGCTCTTTCCTGGACTTCCAGAAGCCCGGTGCCAGAGGTTAAGTGAAGAAATGTTAAGAAATCACAAGTGATCACCTCTCTTTTGTAATAGCAAATGGTTCTAGTTGAAAAGGGCTGCTTTGCTGGGATACTGGAAGCAATCCTAAAGCTCTGGAGTAGTAATCACCCATTAACACTCCCAATACAGAAAGTGTAACTATGGCACATTAAACTAAAGCATCTAAAGAGCGTTCAAGGCCCAGCAAAAATACCATGTTTGCTGGAAGCCTTCATTGCTTATTATTCTAATTTGGTCTTTGTCTCCTCGGAATTCTTAACGATACTCTGTGGTACAGTCCTGAGACTACTTAAGATTTTTTGCCCAGGCTGGAGTGCTGTGATCATAGGACGCTGCAGCCTAGACCTCTTGGGCTCAAGCAACCCTCCTATCTCAACTACCCCAGTAGCTAGGACTACAGGCATGTGCCACCACGCCCGGCTAATTTTTGTATTTTTTTGTAGAGAAAAGGTTTCACCATGTTGCCCAGGCTGGTCTGAAACTCCTAGGCTCAAGTGATCTTCCTCCCTCGGCCTCCCAAAGTGCTGTGATTAGAGGTGTGAGCCACCACACCTAGACAGTTTCTTTTGCGTATGTACAATTATATTGTGTCAAGTCCTTGGGGGTAGGACTACATCTTATTCATTTTTGTTTTCTTGAAACCCAGAGCACAGAATTAAACATATTTTGGTTGATTTTATTTTCTCTAGAGGTACAGTGACAACTTACTTATCCAGATTAATTATCCAGGAATTTATACTATTCAAAATCAGTAAGTAGGTGAAAAGAACCCAGAAAAGTCAAGTAAACACTTGTAGGATCTTGTTCACTTTATGCATCTCATATCCTAAAGGTCTACCTCAGAAATGAATTGCCCTCAACCCTCACTTTTATTTTGAATTAATTTGCCTTTATTTTATGCTCAATGCAATAGCTTGGTAATCAGGTTTGCCAAGGAAAAAGCAGCAGCAGCTCACAAAAGATGCCAATAAGGCTAAGCTTAGTAACACCATGAACTGACCACTAGACAATATGGGACAGCAGATGAGAAATTAAAGTGCAGCCAGATTTGCTGCACGTTATTGTAGGGGCAAAAAAAGTCTTCATAGATCAATTAGCTTCTAAGTGCATTTGTGAATGACAGGGAAGTACAAAAGCAGATGTTCATGAGGAACCGGAGCCAGCAAAAATGATTTAATTACATTCAGTGTATGCCTTTAAAAGGTTAAGAATAAGCATAACACCTTTCAGAGATTTTTGTGAATATTCAATATACAGGAAATTTTCTCTTAAATGAAATGTAGGAAATCTAAGCACGGAGATAAACTAGCCTTAAATTCAGCTTTAGAATCCAGGTCTTAACCTATGTTTATCCTACACAGAATACTAAGGATTATAAATTTTCACACATTGTCAGAAGCATTTTACACTTACTCAGTAAAATCATATGATTAGCAGTTATGAAATCCTATACATTTATCCTCCTTTTATTTTTTGTAACTATCTCTTCCTTTTTATTCTGGCTATCTAGCTATCTAGTGTACAACCTTTATTACACCTTATGCTTGAATATTGCTGTTGTCTTTGAGTTGGTTTCACAACCTCGGATTTTTTTTTTCCTTTATTAGCTGCATTAAAAAAAGAAATTTCCAGGTGATTATTATTATCTTCTGTAGAAACAGGATCTCACTGCACTGCCCAGGCTAGTCTGGAACTCTTGGCCTCAAGTGATCCTCTGGCCTTGACCTTCTAAAGTGCTGGGATTACAGGTGTGAGGCACCACGCCTGCCCCCCTGGTGATTTTAAGGAACAGACAAATTTGTGAACCACTATCCCTAAGTGCTTAGCACACCATTCATTTCACTCTTAATTATATCCTTGAATGGAACTAACCCCCTTAGTGGCAGGTGTAATATGCCTGTGATTTCTGAGCTTAGATGCTCTTTAAAAATAGTTGTTTTTGGCCAGGTGTGGTGGCTCATGCCTGTAATCCCAGCACTTTGGGAGGCCGAGGTGGGTGGATCATGAGGTCAGGAGTTTGAGACCAGCCTGACCAACATGGTGAAACCCTGTCTCTACTAAAAACATAAAAATTAGCCAGGCATGGTGACATGTGCCTGTAATCCCAGCTACTCAGGAGGCTGAGGCAGGAGAATCACTTGAATCTGGGAGGTGGAGGTTGCAGTGAGCCGAGATTGCGCCATTGCACTCCAGCCTGGGCAACAGACAGAGACTCTGTCCCACCTCCCACCCCCCCACCCCAAAAAAGTTTTTTCATATTCATTGCGTTAGCCCAAAATATCTGAGACGGGTCTCAATCAGTTTAGAAAGTGTATTTTGCCAAAGTTAAGGATGCACCTGTGACACAGCCTCAGGTGGTCCTGACAACACATGCCCAGGGTGGTCAGGCTACGGCTTGTTTTTATACATTTTAGGAAGAAATAATACATCCATCAATACATGTAAGATTTACACTGGTTCTATCTGGAAAGCGCGAAAACTCGAAGTTGGGAGAGGGCTTCGAGGTCATAGGTAGATTTCAACATATTCTGATTAGCAATTGGTTGAAAGAGTTATTATCAGTAGAAAGGAATGCCTGGGTTAAGATAAAAGTTGTGGAGACCAAAGGTTTATTAGGCAGATGAAGCCTCTAGGTAGCAGGCTGCCAAGAAAAGAGATCCTAAATGTTTCTTATCAGACTTAAGGTCTGTGTTGATGTTAATGCTGGAGGGGTAAAATAAGGCATGTCTGACTTCCTTTGCGGCCTAAATCAGTCTTTCAGGTTAAATTTTAGAGTGCCCTGGCCAAGGAGGAAGTCCATTCAGGTGAGGGTGCAGGCGTGCTTCAAATTTTATTTTTAGTTTACAACTGTTAGCAAAGAAAAGTATGTCCTCTCAATTTCCATTTTCCCCCTGTATTTACTTAACAACTATTTTCCAGTTCCTTGTATATCTTGCTTTGCATCTCCAGCAAAGAGATACTAAAGTTTTCTCTTTTGGTCTTCTTTTCAGAGGTGCCGTTTGATGATTACACACAAAGAGACAAAGATAATGAGTGGGGGTAGACCTGCTAGCTTAACTTTTTCTTTGTAGAGAAGCACCTAAGGGGATCTGTCACATGGATGAATCTACCTTCTTTGAAGGTCTGATTTGAAAGCAGATTGGACTACATTTTGCACAAAGGCATTTTAAACACGCAGGTGTGAATGCCCCAAATAACAATACTTTGAACTTTTACAGAACCTTTCATCCAGTGATACCAAAACAATTCCATTTACTAAAGGCTTAGGAAGCTGGGGACAAAACATCCAATTGATCTATATATGGAAATGTATTGCATTAACTTAGTTGGTGATTCCTTTCAAGTCTCCCAACACTGGGGCATATAAGCAGAGAAAACTATACGGTTTCTGCAAGCTACCTCTCCAAATTGTAATATTTTCAATTTTCAACTCCTCAAGAAGAGCTAATCCTCTTCTTTTCACATTTATGCTTAGAGTTACCAGTCCACAGACAGTTATTTATGTTCAGAACCTAATAAATTCTTGTTTCTGCATTAATTTGACCAAGCATTGCCTTCTATTTCATGTTCTAAAGAAGCCCATTGAACAAATAAATAAAAACGGACTTCACCTGTAGTGAGGGAGAACTATTATCTAATCGATTTTTCATTTTAAAACTTAAATACTTCAAAATTGGCTGGGTATGATGGCCCACACCTGTAATCTCAGCACTTTGGGAGGCCAAGGCAGGAGAATCACTTGAGCCCAGGAGTGCAAGACTAGCCTGGGCAACATCGTGAGATCCTGTCTCTAAAAAAAAAAAAAAAAATTAAAAATTAGCCAGATCTGGTGGTGCAGTGCTGTGTGCCTGTAGTCCCAGGTAGACAGGAGGATGAGGTGGAAGGATTGCTTGAGCCCAGGAGGTCGAGGCTGCAGTGAGCTGTGATTGTGCCACTGCAATCTAGCCTGAGCAAAATGTGAGACCCTGCATCAAAAAAAAAAAAAAAAAAAATTGTAATTAAATCTTATTTTTAATCTGAGAGCATAGATTTAAGTTGCCCTGAATATACACTCTCACTTATCTAATTGATTTTTTTTTTTTCTTCGAGACACTGTCTTGCTCTGTCGCCCATACTGGAGTATAGTGGCATGATCTCAGCTCACTGCAACCTCTGCCTCCTGGGTTCAAGCCATTTTCGTGCCTCAGCTTCCCAAGTAGCTGGGATTACAGGCATGTGCCACCATGCCTGGCTACTTTTTTTTTTTCTTAGTAGTGACGGGAGTTTCACCATGTTGTCCAGGCTGATCTTGAACTCCTGGCCTCAATTGATCTGCCCGCCTCGGCCACCCAAAGTGCTGGGATTACAGGTGTGAGCCACCGTGCCTGGCCAATCTAATTGATTTTTAAATGAACAATCTTTCTTTTTTTTTTTGAGACGGAGTTTCACTTTTTGCCTAGGCTAAAGTGCAATGGCACGGTCTCAGCTCACCACAACCTCTGCCTCCCAGGTTCAAGCAATTTTCCTGCCTCATTCTCCCAAGTAGCTGGGATTACAGGCATGCACCACCATGCCTGGCTAATTTTGTATTTTTAATAGAGACGGGGTTTCTCCATGTTGGTCAGGCTGGTCTCGAACTCCTGACCTCAGGTGATCCACCCCACCTTGGCCTCCCAAAATGCTGGATAACAGGCATGAGCCACCGCTCCTGGCCCTTAAATGAACAATCTATTGTACAAATCTGTTGGATACCTCTACTTTTTACCATATATTTTTCAAAAAACTTACAAATTTAATCTTTTCCTCTTTTCCACCTTCTGACTTCCTTATTATATACGTTGCAGTGAACTCAGGACAGCTAAGATTCAGAGTGGCAACTGGGGTGTATTCCCATTTTCCCATATTTTAAATCTGCTGTAAAGGAAATAGTAGTTATGAGCAAAATGTGTCTGAGGAATGTTTATCAGACTATCGTTTTTATTTGGCATTGTTCCAGCATATTAGTTTTTAATTTTTTTGCCCCATTTCAATGGTGTCTTTGATGTTTTGTTTTGACCAGCTGCTGAGCTTTCTGTGGCTGTCCATTTACATCACTTTAAAAAATGGTAACTTAATGAAATTTGAACAAAATGAACAGTACTTTAACATTGTTTCAAAATCAAATACGTTCCTAAGGAATCTGATTTGTGGCAGATGGAGAACAAAACCTTCCAGAGAGAGGGCTGTTAAATGAGTCTTAATTGCTTGCACATGAAAATATAGTGACTAAGATTGTGTGCACAATTAGGAATTTAAACATGTAGAAAAGAACTGGCCATAGAAACAGGTAGACATTTTTGCAGTCAGAGCTAGTTTTTCTTGTGAACACAGACAATAAAGGACAAGTCAGTAAAGGAAAATAATTTCAAGAGAAATTCAGTTGTTTTCTTTACTACATTGTTGCTTACATTGAGCTTCCAATTCTAAAGATGATTCATTTGCCTTGGAAACTCACTGATGGAAGTATCATAGTACAGTCAAGAAAAAAAATATTTATTCAAGAACTAGTATTTCTTTTTTAGTTCCTACTACGTGTCAGATGCTAGGTTTGGTGCTTAATTCACTTCCTTTAATTCTTACTCAATGTTCTGAGATAGGTTTGCTATTATTCCCATCTTCTAATGAGAAATTAAGTCTCAGAGAATAACTTTCCCAAAGTCAACTAGCTAACAAATAGTGCAGCCAGGATTCTCTGTATTGATTTAATGAATCCACCCTCTGACAATGCCTAGCTGCTCCCCTGGGAAAAGGCACATCTCTTTTTTTAAAAAAAATTATTTAATAAACTTATTCTAAGAGTGACTATACTTTGTTCTGAGTCAATAATGCCTTCCTTCTGTTGGATGGCATGATGTAGGTTGCTGGACTGGACTTGTTAAACGTTGGGTAAGGAAGGCATGATTGCACACAGGCAAAGTGAATGGCCATGCAGAGGGCACAGATAATCTGAATAGGGGTTGGGCTGAGATGAGAGATTTAGAGACAGAGGCCAGGACTTCCTACAGGGGCCACACGTCATGGCATCTTGTATAGAACCAAGCATAAAAGAGGCATCAATAAATGTGTGTGGATCAAATGATGAGATGGTCAAATTATTTTTGTGCCTTCAGAGGAACTGAGTTCTCAGGGATACATTAATGACAGGTACCATCTGGATCTCTAAAAAAATGAGTATCATAAAAAGAAATTCAGTGAGAAATAAATTAATAAAATAAATAGTGCATTGAAACCAATCCTACTAGCATTTATTTCCCCTATCTAAGAGCACCCTAATTTCTTTCAGGAATATACTTTGTATCCCTATTAGATAATCTTAATAATAGTATAACCAGCAGTGATCAAGTGCTTACTGTGAGCCATGCATTTTGCTTCATTTTTCATAAATATCTTTTTTTTCCTAAGACAGAGTCTTCCTCTGTTATCCAGGCTGGAGTGCAGTGGCACAATCTTAGCTTACTGCAACTTCTGCCTCCCAGGTTCAAGTGATTCTCCTACCTCAGCCTCCCAAGTAGCTAGGATTACAGGTGTGCACCACCATGTCTGGCTAATTTTTTTGTATTTTTAGTAGAGACAGGGTTTCACCATGTTGGCCAGGCTGGTCTCAAACTCCTGACCTCAGGTGATCCGCCCACCTCAACCTCCCAAAATGCTGCAATTACAGGCGTGAGCCACCACGCCCAGCCTTTCATAAATATCTCCTCAAATAATTTTCATGAACTCCTTATGAGATAAATACTATTATTGTGCTTACTACAAAAGGGAGGAATTTCAGGCTCTGGAAGTTTAAATGAATTGTTTGAGCACAAGCATCTGTAAGTGGTAGAGCTAGAATATGAACCCACAAAATCTGGTCCCATCATTCAGCTCTTACTACCACATTTTATAACATAGTTTGGTGGAACTGAAGCCACCTGCCTGTTCTCTTTTAGCCAAGGCCCAAGACCCAGACTAGACAAATTAGATCCCTTCACTGCTGTTTGACTCTTGAAATAATGACAAACTAAGAAAGTTGTGGGGATCTCACTCGACTACTCCTGCCATGAGACTTTCCCCTTGATTTGTAGCCTTCTAGCACTGTAAAGATGCACTGATTCCTTCAAACCTCGTCTTCCAGCATCCCCACCACCACCTGTCACCCCACTAATTCTCAGGGAATTCGGAATTCTTCCTATATTCTTCCACTAAGAATTTTGCATAAATGAGCAGAGTTGGTTTTTTTGTATTGCAAGCAAAGGATCATTGCTGAGACACCATTTTCTAAGGGGAGGTGATAAGCCAGCCAAGGGGAGAATTGTATGGAATCCCCAAAGAACAAGATGCAGACACACTGTTTAGTGTGTCACAATAATTCAATAGACTCACTGAGAAATAATAGCACGACAAAAGGCCAGGCTAATTTCCTCTGCTGCCCTTTCTGTGGAAATGATGAAGGTTCTTGGGCTTCTCTCTGATCCAGTGGTCTTAGATACATTGGCCTTCTCCTTTATTTCCAGTACCCTCAACAGTTTCCAGTAAAGAGAAACAGTAAGGGAGGGTCTGTAGAAAGACAGACTGTCTTGAGGTTGGCTGAGGGGTAAAAGAAATTTCCCAGAAATTGCTCCTTTTCCTTCACAAACTGACTAGAATTCAGATTTTGTCTCCTTCAAAATTGCATCTGGGAAAATGTGTTTATATGCTTATTCCACATGTTGCCATCATTGTAATGATTTTAGGGCTCCCTGTCTTGGAATTGCCTTAAAAGTCCATGTGATACTTCTTAAAAAACTCTTTAAAATCCCTTGAGAATGGTTTCATTTCTGGAGTTAGCCCCATCTAAGCTAATTTGACATTCTGTCTGGTGAATAGGGTTGGTAATCATATTGGAAATAATATTTTTGGTTATAAGTGAAGTGTTACTATAAACCAGTGAAATTGCTTATTGCCTTTTTGTATGTGTGCATCTTATATGGTCCGTAAATGGTCTCTAAAGCCACTTCCAAAATGCTTTCAGCAATGGCATCAGGGCTCAAATAATTGTACAGTTTCCAGAGATGGCTGCTTTGAGGATCAACAGTAATTGAATAATATAATAATATTTATTGGTAGTTTATAATACTTTTCAACATATTAAGCACTTTCCACATGCTTTTAAATAAGACCTGACATTTACTATGTCCCAGACACCGTGCTAATTTTTTTACATAGATTGTCTCATGTAATTCCTCAAAATTAGGAAGGTATAATTATTACCCACCACATTTTAACAGAAAAGATCTAAGGCATTGGCGTGACTTTTCTAAGGTCACACGTAAAGTGGGTGAGCAGGACAGCCAGCCACGAAACCCCAATTTTCTGACCTCTGAGTCTTGTTTCTCCTCCTTCACATGGATTTTGACTTGTACGTCAAAACACAAAAACAAAACCTACCAATGTTTGAGATTTTTTTCTATGGGAGGATAAAACCTAGGTCTCTCTCTGTAGAAGCAATATTAGTCAAATAACAGTCAGTCCACAGTCAGTGACTTCAGAGGTATCTTGTCATTCAACTCTGAGGTCTCAGTTTCACGACCAGTTCTTTTCTATTCTCCTTTTGGCTATTTTGAAACATCTCTTCTTTTACCAATCTCAGCCCTCCAGTTTCTCATGCTGTGAAGTGTTCCCTAAATTCCTAAATTATTTTCCCAAACCATTTTCAGTCTCTAAGCTCTCTCTCTACCTTTCTCTCTTCTTTATTTTACTTATTCATTTATCCATTCACTTATAAGCCCTCTGTTTTCTATTAACTTAATGCTTTTTGTCATTCAACAGAACACATTTTAACTTTTTAAGTTCCACAAACCTCTAGAGTAATGGTCCTGAAGCTTATTGGAGGTATTTTATTCCTCCTTGGGTCCTTGGAGCCTAAGCATAGCCTTTCACATACTAGGGACTAAATGACTAAAAGCAAACCCAGGAAGAGGCAGAAATCAAGTTCTCTACGTGGACAGTTCTGTGTTCAATATGCAAACATCAGAAACATATCCAGAAGAGAATGTCATAAACACCCATCTGTTTTGTGTGGCATATAGAATACAGTCAATTAGAAATACTTCCACAGGACAAACAGTGCTGAAAAGGAACCACAAAAAAACACAACAAAACAAAACAAAAAAAACAGAAGGAAGACGGCACACTAGAAAGCACTGGATATTTAAGCATCAGAAATATCTCAAGGAAGTGCATTCAGGAGATGGTGAGCTAGGAAATTTTGCCTAGCAATGGCAGCTAAGAGATGATAATGGCATGAAGAGACTTCACCCAAAGAGAAGATTAATATTCCCAGTAGTTGGGGCCTGCCCTTTCAGGCCTTCATGGTAAGTGGTCCCAGAAGCAAGGTGAGTGCTAACACTGAAGCAATGCGTTACCCTGGTTCCTCTGAAACACCCCATCTGCCTGACTTCTCACACACACCTGGGCCTTTCCTTGTCGATGCTCTGTCCCTGGGCACTCTGGTGACAACTGGCACTTCAGAGGAGTCAGGAAGAGAAGTGTGGGAATTGAAGAATCCTATACCCCTGGCAGGAATACTTTCCTTAGCTTATATAACTATAGAGAGTTCTTAGGGTTTCCCAAAGAGTTTCTGTGCATCCACAGGTCTTATCCCTCCTCTTGTCCTACCCTCCACTCATATACATTCAGGAATAGATGGTATAGATTTGTTTTCTGTTCTCAAAAGAAAAAAGAAAAAGAAAGAGAGAGAGAGAGGGAGGGAAGGAGAGACAGGAAAAAAAAAAGAAAGAGAGAAGTCCCTAGGGAATAACTTTTGAGGACCAGCAGATCCAGCAGCTTTGTATGTGTGTACATGCCAGTACATTTTAGGAGAGGACTTGACATTCTCCCTCTCAGTCAATCCATACTTTGTCATTTTCTACCTATGTATCTTAATCAAATTATTCAACTTGTCTAGCCCAGTTTTGCATCTATGAAGCAGGAATAGCAACAGTGTCTACCTCTTTGGATATCATAAGGTTTAAAAAGATTACTCATCTAGAGTGTTTGGTACATTTCAAATGTCAGTAAATGTTAACTTTTATTAATATTAGTATTAATAATATATCCAACTGATTTTTAAAGCATTTTTTGAGAGAGGCTTTTTGATATAACAAAAGAAAGGACGCTGTGAGTGCACTCCCTATTTATTTAGAGTTAAATAATTCAGTGTAACATCTAACCAGTAAAATTTGGGAAATGAGCCTCAAAGGAATTTTCAACATTTTGCCCCAGCACAGTCACTGTATTTCTGAGTATGCCTAGAATATTTTTTAAGGCTGAAATGGGTGGGAAGCACTTTGTGGAGAAAGGGAATGACTGAAGAATGCAGTTTGTGTGGTTCTTTAATTTTTTTTTTCTTTTATTAGTTTAAGGAGACTTGGTACTGTGCCAGAGAAGACAAAAAGAATGCAATTACTAAACATTTCACAAACTCCCTCCCTCCCACATCCAAAGGTAGATGTGACACTTGATTTTCTTCTCAGAGACGAGCAAGCTGCTCTACTTAAAATCTGTATGTATTTTGAGAGATAACAGATGATGACCCTGACGCTGATGCCCAGGATGATGAAGTCAGCACAGATAATAATATCACCTTGTATTTTCTTTCACTAATCGTGGAGCACTTTGCACATATGATCTTGCTTATCCTGGGCTGTGCTGTTTGTCAGATGAGGGTGTGGGTGTCACTATATATATTTTCCAGAAAGACAGGGATTTTCCAACAAGTTATCAACAACTCAATGACAATACTGTATACAGGCAGCCCTCTCACCTGCTTTCTTCAGTATTCCATTATTCTTCCAAATTTGGCCAATCAAGCCATTCACCTGGGAGTATTTGTTAATAATTTAGATCCTGAGCCTTATCCTAGATATTCAGTTCTGGAAAGTCTGGGAATCAGTCATTTTGTGTTTGTTTTCAGGAAGCCCTTGGGGATTCCTTTGATCAGAGACAGGTTTGGGAAGTATTGCTCTTTTTAAACTCAGGGCAGCAGGGAAGGGATGCTGGCAGGAGTGGACTTTGGTGACACTGAGATCCGTGGTAGCTTTTCTTTCTTTGAGACAGGGTTTTGCTCTGTAGCCCAGGCTAGAGTGCAGTGGCATGATCATGGTTCACTGCAGCATCAACTTCCTGGGCATAAATGATCCTCCTGAGTAGCTGGGATTACAGGTGCACACCACCATGTCTAGCTAATTTTTAAAATTTTTTTGTTGAGATGGAGGTCTCACTGTGTTTCAGGCTTGCCTCAAACGCCTGGCCTCAAGCCATCTTCCTCCCTTGCCTCCCAAAGTGCTGGAATTACAGGTGTGAGCCACTGCATCCAGCCCTAAGGGTAGTTTTTCTGATCATCTGAAGGATAATACAACATTTTTGTCATAGGTTCAATAATCCATAAAATGCTGCCCTATGTGAGAGATATTATTATTTTAAAATACAGTTAATGCTGGACTGTGGAACCATAATATTGAAATATTGTTAGGGCGGGTCTCACCAGTGCCCTTTCTAGGCAAGGAAAGGCAAACTAACAACTGGGACCTGAGAAATAATATGTTTGTCACTAGATTCAATGTAAAATGGTAAACCTATCTACCTCTGCTAACTACTGGTCAACAACTAAAAGTAACTTAAGTTCAATTCAATATACATAATTAAAGTGCATTAAATGTGTGCCTATTGCCCACATGGCACTTTATTATGTATTCCTTAAAATACAAACATTTTCCCATATTATTAAAATTTTCTTAAAAATAAATTATTTAAAATCATTTTATTATGGGAATTTTTTAACCCCTACCTAAATAGAATTCACACATTATTTAGCATTTGGATTGTTTTTAACCCTTTATGCACATTTACAGTGCTGTAATGAACATATGTATATATACACTTTCACTTTTTTTTTTTTTTTTGAGATGAAGTTTCTCTCTTGTTGCCCAGGCTAGAGTGCAATGGTGCCATCTCGGCTCACTGTAACCTCTGCCTCCTGGGTTCAAGCGATTCTCCTGCCTCAGCCTCCCGAGTAGCTGGGATTACAAGCATGTGCCACCATGCCTGGCTAATTTTTGTATTTTTAGTAGAGATGGGGTTTCACTATGTTGGTCAGGCTGGTCTTGAACTCCTGACCTCAGGTGATCCACCCGCCTCAGCCTCCCAAACTGCTGGGATTACAGGCGTGAGCCACCGCTACTGGCTCATACTTTCACTTTAAAATTGTTCATCCTCAGTCTCTGCTCTAATCAACCCCCAAGTCCCTTCAATTCTATCTCTGAAGAGTTGTGAACCCATTCCCTCATTTCCACAGCCCCACTTCCACCCCAGTTCAGAGCTGCATTATCTTGATCCTGTACAATGCCTGTGACAGCCCCCTGAAGAGTATGGGGATGACCCTAGTCTTTCTTCTTTTCAGTCTCTTTCTACACTGCTTCCAATGACTGTCATTCTGAAATGTGTATTTGTTCCTACAATTGGAAATGCTCAATGATTTTCCACTGTCCATAAAATAAAGTCCACTGTTATTTATGTTGGCCTCAAATATTATTTCCTTAATCTACCTCTGGAGCCTCCTGTTCAGTTGCTCCTATACACCTTTAACTCAATTTGTCCTTTACTGTTCCCAGTCCCCTGATATGGACAGGCATTCCATGCTTCCATACCTTATTCTTGCTGGTCTTTTGTTGTGAGGTAATCCTCAATCCTCCCCTAACCACATGGAAAGCATTATGTTCTTCATATTTAGCAGGGAGCATTTCCTAGGTAGAGCCACTGGCTCTCTCTCTCTCTCTATACGAATATATATTCATATATATTATATATTAAATATATAATATACTTATTTAATAGTTTTATATAATATTTTATGTATTTATTTTATAATAAACATATATATTTATATGAGAAATATTATATTATATAATATTATATATATTTATATGAGAAATATATATAATATTATATATATTTATATGAGAAATATATTATATAATAAATATTATATTTATTTATGAGAATTATATTTATATAATAAATATATAATATATTTAAATATATAATATGTAATATATATTCATATAATATAGAATATATAATATATTTTCATATAATATATATTTTCATATAATATATAACATATAATATATTCATATAATATATAATATATAATATATTCATATAATATATAATAAATATATAATATATATTCATATAATATATAATAAATATATAATATATATTCATATAATATATAATATTATATTCATATAATATATAATAAATATAATATATATTCATATAATATATAATATATAATAAATATATATTTATAATATATAATATATAATAAATATATATTTATATAATATATAATATATAATAAATATATATTTATATAATATATAAGAAATATAATATATATTTATATAAGAAATATATATATTTTATAAAATATATAATTGTATATATTATATATAATATATATTTATATAAATATATATATTTAAAGAGGTTTCAGTCCAGGCTGTGTAGCTCATGCCTATAATCCCAGCAATTTGGGAGGCCAAGGTGGGCAGATTGCTTGAGCCCAGGAATTCCAGATCAGCCTGGGCAACATGGCAAAACGTCGCCTCTACAAAAAACACAAAAAATAAAATAGAAAATTATGCACACATGGTGGTGCATGCCTGTAGTCCCAGCTACTCAGGAGGCTGAGGTGGGAGGATTGCTGGAGCCTGGGAGGCGGAGGTTGCAATGAGCCAAGATCGTACCACTGCACTCCAGCCTGGGCAACAGAGTGAAGCCCTATTTCTAAAAATTAATTAATTAATTAAAATAAAAAATATAAAGGCTTCAATAATGGCATTTAGCTAATACTTAACTATTTATAATTCCTTCTCCCTTACTTTGTAAATTTCTTGAACCAGTAGTCACATTTTATCTCCAGAGCCTATGCATGCCATATATAAGGTGCATGGAAAATACTGATAATAATAATAATAATATTATAGCAATAATGATAAGTAACATTTGTTGAATACATTCTGAGTACCAAGTACTACGTTAAGCACTGAATTAGAATTTAGTGATAAAGAATACCCCCAAAACTTGGAGAATTTAAGTACATTGACCAAAATTAGACAACTAGTAAGAGGAGAGCTGGGTTTTTAACATATATGCTAGCTCATCACCTTTTTGCTAGGCTAAATGAATATGCAGCCCCATTTAATTATTTCAATTAAAGTTATAACAAAGCATCCAAATCAGATATTCAGACAAGAGAGATACAATTAAATTATTTCCCCTCATAATTAGGACATAGCCCTTGTTTTCACTATTCTTAAAACCAAGTCTAACTTCAATCAATTCCTGGTCAAAAAGCCACGGTGTCAGATCTGATCTTTTTATATATTAATAGGTATGGCTCTACTCATTAAATAAAAGCATAAAAGGCCAAAACAAATTCATTTGTAAGAAAGAGAACTGACTTTTACTGCTCTAAAAGATCATAAGTTTAACTAATAAATAGTCATACTCCATGCATTTAGGCAAATCTTTCAGTTCAATGTTTTTGCCAGAAGATTCTTTTTCAATGAGAATTTTTGTAAAAGTAAACTCCTTCAGCTTAAAAGATTTAGGAAATCTGACAGTCATTAGATGTATTAGATGCTTTATCAGTTTTTTATTAAAACTACTAAACACAATGTATCATCAGCATTTTTCAATCACATTTTTTAAAAAGCTTAATGAACACATATTTTCGGCAATTATTAAAGTGTGGCCACAATCTGTACCCTATTAAAGGAAAAAAAGAACTACAGCATGAAGCTGCTGCCTGCTGGTGGTTGATGAGGAAGTGGGGCTTCTCTGGCAATGGCTGGGTCTCTTGTCTTCCCTATACACTGACACAACACATGTTTTACTTCAGTATCTCCTGAGGACTTACATGATTTCTCTCACGTAGATCCCTTTTGCCTTCTTTATATGGTTCTTGCTCCCATCTATTAGCTCTCTCTATATTTCTTTTTAAAAAATTATATATACTACTTGCTTTTATCACACACACACAGATTTAAAAGGCAGATCTAAGTAAGTAGCCAGCATCGTTATTGTCACCATGAAACAGTTGCTTAGTTTCTTTCATTCAATAAGCTCAAAGCATTAAGTGATTAGCCCAGATAACAAAAAAAATTGTCCCAGTTAAATATCATTATTGTTTTTCCCCCTTATTAATTCTTAGAAACTGCTTGTGCTTTAGAACAAGACATATAAAATTAAATTTCTTCTCATTGTGTTTTGACAGACTAGCATTATTTGGATAGTTTACTTTTTAATTCTCTACTCGCCAGTTGACTAAATTCTATTTAGAATGCACTTACTGTTTTTAATGAAGCCATGAATCTTCAGGGTAAAAAAATACAAAATGGAATGAAGACTTAGACCAATTTATTTATTTATTTATTTTCTGGACTAAAACCACTTCTGGGATGTTCTATCCTTGTCATTGCATCATGTGTCTCCCCCTACAGGTAAAGAGCAGGCAGCTGTACTAGTTTCACTGCTCCTATAGAAGAATTTGTATTTTCCAAAGTCAAAAGCCAGAAGTCCTTTGCTTTAGGCTGCTGGTCTCTATGCCTCTGGGGTATAAGCAGTAGATATAATCAAAATAGCTACAACTATAGAGACATGTCCAGTGAGAGGTTGGGATGAGAAATTTTCAAGCTCATATACAAATAATACAATGCCACATCTATTACTCAGGAGTTAATAGTAATACTTCATTTACTTTCTCCAAAGCATATACTTCCACGGTGGGTATAAAGGCCACCTGAATCTAATGGATTATTTTACTTTATAAAGGTGTAAGAAGGACCATGGACTCGAAAAAGGAACCACATGTTTATTCCTGGCTTTGTTACTAAGCAGCACCCTCTCTCACTAGGTCTCAGTTTTTTCATCTTTAAAATAAAGATATTTAAATACGTCTTCTTTAGAGTTGTGTCCTTCCATGAAAATCCTCTAATTGAGTATGATTAAATAAACATATTGGAAATATGGAAATTCAGAAGCATTGAAAATGGTATTGTGAAGATGTAACAACATTTAATGAGATGACTGCAGAATGCTTGCCTTGAGCTAAGGTTGTTCGAAAATGAAATGATTACAAGGAAGGACTGTGCTCCAAGCTACATGGCTGTACTTCAAAAATGGGATCACTGTCCCAATACAGGTATGGCTTGGGCATCTCTGACTCTTTGCCACCCTCTCATGTTCCAATGCACTCTTTACTTCTGGTGCGCACCATACATTAAGGACGTATGTAGGTGAGCCTTACTCTAAGTGATAAAAGGATTATTAAAAATGTCATGCCATGACTGTGTGAAAACAAAATCATAAATGAAATGTACCAAAGAAGCTGACACACCAATATTCTCTGCTACCTCTATCCTACCTGTTTTTAAATTAGCTTTAGGAACAAAAAAATGTCAGGCATGGGACAGAGTTATAGGAAGAAACACTTGGTGAGTTCCTCATCACATTCGGAACTCTATCCATTTTTTTTTTTTTTTTTTTTTTTTTTGAGACGGAGTCTCACTCTGTCACCCAGGCTGAAGAGCAGTGGCCTGATCTCGGCTCACTGCAACCTCTGCCCTCAGAGTTCAAGCAATTTCCTGTCTCAGCCTCCCGAGTAGCTGGGATTACAGGCACCCACCACCGCGCCTGGCTAATTTTTGTATTTTTAGTAGAGACGGGGTTTCACCATCTTGGCCAGGCTGGTCTTGAACTCCTGACCTGGTGATCCACCTGCCTTGGCCTCCCAAAGTGCTGGGATTACAGGTGTGAGCCACCATGCCCAGCCTCCATTTTTTTTTTTTTTTTTTTTTTTTTTACTTTAGGAGACAGGGTCTCCTTACATTGCCCAGGCTGGTCTTGAATTCCTGAGCTCAAGCAGTCCTCCCCCGACCTTGGTCTCCTGAGTAGCTGGGATTATAGGCGTGTGCCACCATGCCCACCTTGAACTCTATCCTTTTATATAACTTATCTCCTTGAATTCTTGCAACAGTCCTAAGTGTTAGGTACTCAAATCTCCAAAATGAGGAAATGAAGCAAAAGGGAGAGACTGGGTTCACATTCAGGCTCCAAATGCCACACATCATCTTTGTCATATCACACTGAAGAGCAAAAGAGCTACTTAAGTCTCTTTTATAAATGCAAACTTCAAAGCCTTACTTTTAAGGAATTGTTAGATCATTTTAGACCTGTATGTTTACCTACTATATATTGAAATAAAAACTGGCCAGTGACCTACCTGCTTTAAAACCCTAATGCTATAAAATCAAACTCTCGGCCAGGTGTGGTGGCTCATGCCTATAATCCCAGCATTTTGGGAGGCCAAGGTGGGTGGATCACCTGAGGTCAGAAGTTCAAGACCATCCTGGCTAACATAGTGAAACCCTGTCTCTACTAAAAACACAAAAAGTTAGCCGGGCGTGGTGGTGGGCATCTGTAATCCCAGCTACTTGGGAGGCTGAGGCAGGAGAATTGCTTGAACCCAGGAGGTGGAGGTTGCAGTGAGCCTCAGATCGCACCATTGCACTCCAGCCTGGGCGATAAGAGCAAAACTCCGTCTCAAGAAAAAAAAAAAATCAAATTCTCCTGGCTTTAATACATGTCAAATGTAATAACCTTGAAAAGAGGAAGAGGGTATTGTAAATTCTGTTTGACAACTCCTTAGAAAGCATGGTATGTGATATGTAGACAGCTGAAGTTCTTAACTCTTTTTTAAAAATTAGAGTTGGTTTACAGAAAAGTGATAGAGAATTAATATTTCTCCTTCAAACAACTATGACTCAAAAGTGAGTTCTTAGACTTAGAAATTCATCCTGAACAACAGTGTATCATCTCTATCACAAAGCTACCAGCATCTGTGAATTGTGATGAGAATAAAGGAGACAGTGCTGGGAGCAGTAGGAGACCCCATTTTGATGGGCACAAAGCAAGCGCATCCATTTTGGCCAATTTAAGGACCCACAAGTTTTCCTTTCATGATCCTGCAAGCTTGCCTTTCTCTGACTGTTCCCTTTCCTTCGTTTGTGTCTTTGTCCTATTCTTTCCATTACCCCTTGTTATGGACTGAGTGCTTCTGTGCCCCTAAAATTCATTTCAATATCCTAACCCAATATGTGTTGGTATTTGGAGGCCGGGCCTGTGGGAGGTGATTAGGTCATGAGGGTGGAGCACTCAACACTCACAAATGAGACTAGTGCCTTTACAAAGGGCACTGATGCAACCTAGAAGAAGGCTCTCACCAGACCCCAACCATGCTGGCATCCTGATCTCAGACTTCCAGCCTCCAGAACTGTGAGAAATAAATTTGTGTTGTCTATAAGCCACCCAGTCTATGGTACTTTGTTACGGCAGCCTGAATTGATGAAGAAACCCCTAGTTCTATGTATACAGTGGGCCCTAGAAACAAAACCAAGTAATAACAACAAAATGGAATTTAAAAAGATGTATCAAGTGCTGGTTCTGTGAGGCACTATGCTAAGGGCATCATGCGTGTTCACTCATTCAACCCAGCAACAACTGCAGGAAGCAGTGTCACTATTTTATAGGTAGGGAAACTGAACAGAAAAAGGGTATGCAAACTGCCCAGGGCCACAAAGCTCTCGTGATAGAGCATGATTTGAGTTCTGGGTAGGCAGAGCAACCACGTGGTACAATTCTAGGGGCACCACGTCGTGATGTTCTGTGGAGTTGCCCTCCAGAGGCACTTGGAGCTGTGTGCTCTAGCAGCCTTTTGGATCAGCCATGAACTTAACTGTTAGGCTATACTGTTACTGTAGACCTTATTCCTATGTTGAGGGGTGGACAGGCATACATTTGCAAACCTGTACCTGGGGCCTCTAGTGACAGAAGCCACATGGAAGCTGGTCCTCATGCTGCTCCAGGCACTAGGTCTGACCCCTATCAACAGGGACTCATTTATCTTAAGGGTGCCTCACTGACTTTTTTTTAATACTTCTTTGCCCTTCCCAGGACTACTGCCACAGTACAGCCAGGTTCCAACTTCAGGGGGAGTGAGCCTAGAGGGTGGGGCCTGAGTGGTCAGCTGTGGAGGGAGGAAAGGCACAAGCACCGCCTTTTCTGAGTGTCTCAAATCTTACTAATGTCAAAATCTCAACCATCATTATTATTACTAGCACTGAGGTTTTAAGGGCCCACTTTTTCAAAATGGGCTCAGAAAGGGGAACCTTCCCCTGCTACTGCCCTCATCCCTCCATCCCTATGCCATGTTCCCACCTTGGTTTGCTATGCTTGGGCAAGAAAAACGACTTCCCAGTTTTAGTCAGTTGATTTCCTGTTGTGCTTTGTGAGGAGCCCAGCGGCACTAAGTGGTAACAACAGTTAATTAGTTTCCCTTTCTAGATAAGGTATTTCTGTGTCCCCCTTGTCCCTAGGCCTCAGGTCAGGAGCTTGTGGGTATGAATGAGGCCATATTCACCTTAATTTCTTAATTTCTGTGGCTCATAATTCCCTCTGGTATTGTTCCAGGACCCCCTTACTACGTATACATTTCTAGGAGCTTCTATGAGGTCTGTCACACATGCTTAAGATCAAGTCTGTGCCCTTTGAGTGTAGCTACTCTGTCCTGTTAACCTGTGCCTGGCATCTGCTGGGATGGCTGGGCAGCTGCCCTGACCACTGAGCACCCAACCATCTGTTGTCAGACACAACAATTTCCACTGGTACCTGATGCTGCTCTTCTGGGAGAATGCTGCTCCACCTGTGAGGCCAGCTCATATGTGACCTCAAGCTAAAAAAGCTTCCAGGGACCAAAATAGCACTGCATTCTGCCCAAATAGCAATGTCAGTTCTTGCTTATTGCAAAATTGGGGGTTAAGTGTAGTCCCTCTTGATAGGGGTCAGATCTAGTGCCTGGAGCAGCGTGAAGACCAGCTTCCATGTGGCTTCTGTCACTAGAGGCCCCAGGTACAGGTTCATAAATGTAGGCCTGTCCATTCCTCAACATAGGAAAGTGCATAGAAACAGAGGGATCCAGTTCCACACCTTCAACTCAGTTTAGGCTCATTTATATTGAATTTGAATTTTGGCAGAAGAAATCAGTTACTCAAAGTATTTATTTTAGCATATAGGAATTGTTATTGTTCATCTCTCTTTCTCTCTTTTTTTTTTTTTTTTTTTTTGTGGAGACAGTCTTACTCTGTTGCCCAGGCTGGAGTGCAATGGCGCGATCTCGGCTCATTGCAACCTCTGCCTCCTGGGTTCAAGCGAGTCTCCTGCCTCAGATTCCCGAGTAGCTTGGATTACAGGTGCTCGCCACCACGCTAAGTTTTGTATTTTTAGTAGAGATGGGGTTTCGCCATGTTGGCCAGGCTGGTCTTGAACTCCTGGCCTCAAGTGATCCACCCACCTCGGCCTCCCAAAGTGCTGAGATTACAAGCGTGAGCCACCACTCCTGGCCCTATTGTTCATCTCTTGATCAATATCAAGAACAAAACTGGTTAACCATATATGTACTATAAAATGATAATTGGAAGTCATCACCAATAATATGTTGAAAGAGAAACATGAAGAAGAGATCAATAATTCAACATTCATTGAAATACAAGTTTCACTTGATGACATTCAGAAAAGATGACATTAACCATGATTCCAGAATCAACTCTAATGTGGTGACCACAAACACAAACAGACATCTGGACAAGATAAAGTTAAATTTCAAGCAAAGTGTACTCACTAATAACTTAATAAGAGCTCCTCAGCACATTATGGGTTGGAGCTCAAGGAAGACACTTGAATCCAATGACGAATTGTTTTAATTTGGAGAATATGCTAATTTTCTTCTGGTAATAATTTTAGAAAACATAGGTTTTCTTTTCCAGGCAATTATTTTAATGAATCAATTGGGGTTTCAAGAAATAGTCAAAAGAGTTCAATTCGGTTTCAGGTTCAGCAAAATGAGATCACGCATTCTGTTTTTGGTTCAGTTGGGGTCAAGTCCTGTGCCTAAAACAGACTAATAGGAATTGAGATAATTTTATTTTTATGCACTTGACTTCTCTCATCTTTCCTCCTATTTTTCTTTCCCAAACATCTATAAGTCCCAGTGTTTTGATCTCATTGAACTTTTTCTGTATTGTATATTAACTTCTCTCCCCTCCCAAACTGAGTTTATTCTCAGCTCTCTCAGCCCTTTATTGGACTACAGGAACAATGTTCCTTCCTACACACAAGTGGGATATTGATGAACCAACACATTACTCCTTTTATTTATGCCTTCACTCTTATTAAACTAAATGACTACATATTATATCATGCTAATAACACATGTGTGGAACCAGAATGGGAAGCAACTTGAAAGTAACACCGTCTCTCAAAATACAAATGCCCAGAGCAATGCTCAAATGAGTATAAGCACATAGTTAAGTGGTTAAAAATAATGTACATCAGTAAAAAATGTAAATCAGTAAAAATTTTCCAAATAACAGCTTAGACAATTTGTGAGATCAATGATAGAAATGATAATGTAGAGAAGAAAGAATTTATTTATTTAACATTTTCAAATTGCAGCATGAAATTGGTGTTGGTGTTATATTGACTCTTGGCAGAAATGGTTTCTTCCTAGACACATGAAGAATAAGCTCCAGATCTTTCTTACCTGTTATGGTGGCTTTGTTGATGGATGGTTGGTTGCACATGGGTGATCTTCTGACAAAGACAGAAAAACACAAAGCAGTAAATATGTGGGGCTTATTGATTTGATCGCTCTCTGAGTCATTTCAGATATAGCATTTTACTTTAAAGAATTATTTTTAAGCTTGGACATGCAAATGATTTCTTTCAGACTAGCCAGACAAGTCCCTAGGCGTTCTTTGTATTATGGCTCAGTTTTATGTCCAAAAAGAAAACTGTTCAATCTCACAGTGATTGACTTGGGGTAAATAAAGCTGATGTAAGTGTCACTGGGACATGAGAGAAGAGGAAATTCTTACAGACTTTATTCGCTGAAGCCAGGGCTTATAGACTCTGAATTTGAAAAAGCAGTCGATTTATAATTGTCTTCCCTAATACAGGGTTAAGAAATTTTTATTGTTGGCATAAATTCTCGTGATTGTCTGTACATTATCAGAAGTGAATGATTTGTTGTAAACTATCTTATAATTAGAGAAGCTATTTGAACTTTTTCCTTTCTCTTTTCTTATACTGAGAAACATCTCTGATATATTTGTTAGAGAGGTATATTAATGACTCGTCCAAATAGATACTATAGAAGCTTTAGAAATACTCTAAGCCAAAGCTACTTAAATAAATTCTATCTTGTGTTCTCTAAGTTTTCAGATGTTTGCCAAGTTTCACACAATGACTATAAACCCCTTGAAGTAAAAAAAAAAAAAAAGCATGCTGTCTGATTAACTTATATTCCTTACACAGCCTAGCACAATGCATCCAGTATTCCATCAGTGCTTAATAAATTATGTCGAAAAGAATATCATTTATAAAGTATCCATCAACATTTTTGAAACATAACTTTATAAAGTTATTACTTGTAACTGACAGCTTTTAAAATATAATGATTAAAAACACTTTTAGATACATTCAAAGATGTCTTTTTTATATATATATATTAGGTATATGATAATTATATATATATAGTGCCTCTACCAAAGGTGAACACTTAATAAACACTTCTTGTGGATCAGACATTGCTAAATAAGCACTTTAAATGAATTATCTCATTTAATCCTTACAATAAGCCTTAAGGAAGTAAGTTTCATTGTTCTCATCTTACCAATGAGAAAAACAAAACTTTGAGAATTTGAAGAACTTGTTTTAAGTAATGAAGCTGAGATTTGAACTAAACGAATGTGATCCTAGGGCCTACGCTCTGCTTTGCTGCCTTAGTTTGAGATGTTTTTGTGGAATCTGCATGCACAGGCTCACATATGTGCCGATGGCATCAACCTCTTCAAATATGCCTTGCTGAGATGATGAATCTCTTAGCAGGGTGGGGGAAACTTGAGGAAAGCAGCCTGTGATTTTGTAAATTCTCACTGGTTCCACTCTGCCTCTGGCTCCCTTTCATTGCTCTTAAGGTTATTGTTATCAATTTGGGATTAACATTTTGTGTTTGATTGAAAATGCACCAGATTTTACTTCTGAATTATTTTAGTTTTTTTAATTATAAAATAAAATGGGTGGGGGAAAAATGGGGAGAATTTAAACTCCATAAACCAAAACGTTAATATTTTAAGCAGCTGCTCTGAAATAACTCTGGTCTATATACCAGTAATTATCTTCTTCTTCTTAATTTTTTTTTTTTAAAGTTTTGAGACAGGGTCTCACTCTGTTGCTCAGGCTAGAGTGCAGTGGTGTGATCATAGCTCACTACAGCCTTGAACTCCTGAGCTCTAGTGATTCCCCCTACCACCTCAGCCTCTCAAGTAGCTGGGACTACAGGTGTATGCCACCATGCTTGGCTAATTAATTTTTTATTTTTTTTTTAGAGATGGGGTCTTGCTGTGTGTAACAGGGTGTTATCTGTTACCTTCTTGCTAAGAGTTTATCATTCAAATAATTGATATCCTGATTATTCCTTTTTAGTCCTTGCTCTGTGAAAATTTAGAAACCATTGATTTTGTCTGGGAATGGTGTTAAATAAATATTTTTACACTCTTCTACAGTTTTGGAAAACCAAATGGTTGACTTAATACTAATTATCTCCTTTTACTATCAATCCTACAATTAACTGGTACTCAGGAACTTGATATCTGAACAAGTAATGGCAGGCAGAAAATATTAATACTTTGATCCATGGTTGCCTCGATACCTCCTTTAATGACAGATGAGCCAGAACTCACTTCTGGAATAAAAAATCTCAAGGGCAAAGCAAAAACAAAAAACCCAAGGTGACAGGAATCGGTAGTGTGTTAACAAGTCAGCAATGTGCATCTGAATACCCACCCAGGGGCTGGGTTTGGAATGCATTCTTCCTAGACTCCTTTTCTGCAGCAAATAAAAAGGGTGGCTTGTGCAAAGTAGCATATGCCTTCCACAAAATCCAAGGATGAGCTTGGGAATGTTCTAGTGGCTCTGTGAGTGCCCAGCAGGGAAAGTTCTGATTCTTCCA
Organism: Pongo pygmaeus; assembly: GCF_028885625.2. Lineage (NCBI taxonomy): Eukaryota > Metazoa > Chordata > Mammalia > Primates > Hominidae > Pongo > Pongo pygmaeus. The sequence continues at coordinate 64,499,946 of NC_072377.2, forward strand.
GGGTCATCATGTGATGACGCAGAGTTACAGCACTTTGTTCTCACTGAACAGAATCGAGTTTAGCCGTGAATAGATTGACTCCTACTATTCTGATACCCAAAGAAGCTGATTTGGTTTGAATCAGTAATGGAGGCACAAATTTGCATTGACCAAAAGGAAGACCACAGTGGCCTTTACTTAGAGTCTGCCAGATAATACTGTTTGGTTAGATGTCTCCCTGGGCATTGTCAAGGCAGAGAGGAAGTTCAGGCTCAAGCTATGATTTTCTGTTTTCTTCTAGCTCCTCCTTTCCATTTCAATCTGTTCCATCCCTGTATGTCAGCTGAAAACTTCTGTCTTGCATAGAAACAGGCCTCAGATCAACTCTGGAGCCTGATTGATCAACTAGTTGCCTGCCACAGATTTAAATGCTGGTACCCAGGTGACCACATGTAAAGGAAGCATAAAGGGAGTTTCTTGTTCGCTTTTTAAAGACAAAAATCTCAGTTTCCTGGGTAAAATTCGAGACTAAAATGTTTGGGAGTGACAACCAGTAACTTCATTTCTTCTGCAGAGCTGAGACTTTCTAAGGGGGAGGTGATTGATCTTACAAGCTACCAAATCCCCAAAGCCCAAGGGGGCCGCTGAGCTCAGTATGATATTGTATATGGCCACGTTACATAGAAAATGTGATTGGTAATGAACAGGTACCTCAAAGCACGCCCTCAGATTTTACATGCTGAGTTACTACTTTGCCCTTTCAGTGAACAGGCCTTTGCAGACTGATAGACTCTGTATTATGCTAGGCACAGGGAATACAAATGTGAACCGACTACATCCCTACTCACTGGGAACTGACGGTGTTCAGGAGCATCCCAATAGACAAACAGGCAACAGGAGCACAGAGAGCTACGTGCTAACATAGAAATCAAGTACGAGGTACAATCAGACAGAGATGGAAAGGCACATCACTTTGATTAGGGCTTGTGGGTGGGTGTCTATGTTGGGTATCGTCAGGGGCAATGCTCCAAAAGAAATTTTATTTAAGCTGCAACCAAAAGAATGAATGACAATTAGCCCAGTAGATGAGGAGAGGAAGAAGTAGATGAGGAGAGGAAGAAGCAGATGAGAAGTATTCAGACGAGAGAATAGGACTGCAAAAATTCATTACCTGGAAAAACAGAACCTAATGGGTTCCATTCCAATAGCTTGCATTGTTACATTTATATTGATTTTTAAAAATTATTTTCTATCACAAGAAGTACTTGAATAATGGCCAGAGCTATTTTTGATAATGAAAAATGTGAATCTGGGAGGTCAATTTTATTATTATGAAATGGAAAGTTCAGATTTTTCATTGTTTTTAAGAAGTAGTAACTACTATGAAATGTTATGCACTTAGATAAGTTATAGTTCCTAATACACTTATATTTACTATCCTCTTAATATTGATTTAAATGTTTTTTTCCTTCTGGAAAATTATTTGAAGTTGGTATTTTAATATTTTATTTCTTATTAATAACAGATTTTTTTTAAAAAATGGACATTGAAATAACAGCAAACCAGTTTTCCATTTAATATTGAAAAATTACTTTTATCTTTTTAGATTTTTTTGCCTTTATCAAGAACCTGAAATGATAATCATTTCCCATCTTTCAAATGCTTTCCCTGTTGTCATATAAACCACAATTCTATTAATTGCTCCATGAATGCCGCTGATCTGAAAGTCAGTAACAGCAGGAGAATCAAGGATCTTCGCTATGATATGGTGCTTCTCCAAATCATCGTTGTCTTGAGAGGATGACTTTCAGCTGATCTTAAGGTGTGATGAGATTATTCACCCACAGTTAATTTATGAAGTAAGCCGAAACTATAAAGTTACCCTGAGTGTAAATAACTCGGTAGAGGACTGATCATGCCAGGTGATTTCTGACAGATGGAATCACCATATTTATTTGTCATACTGCTTCATTTCTGATATTAGAACCATCACCACGAAGTATTTATAGAAAATTAACAGGACATCATATGACTTAGTATACACAGACAACATGGCAACAACACAGAGAAGTCTAACATATTGCCTTGGGCTCAATCGAGTTGAGAAAACTTATTTAAAAGTTCAGCAAAAAAGAGGGGGAAAAAAGGATATCTTACTTGCTAGGTGCTCGATCTTGCAAATTAGTTAATGCAGCAAAGTTGTTTCGTACAGTTCGCAGACTGGCCAAGACCTACAACAAAAAAGGATTCTTGAAACTTCTTGAGCTAAGGCCATTTTAAATACACTTGAAAATGGTTTGTTAAGAGAAAACTTGATATTGCTTGCAACTTAGTTTCATATACCACTAAAGAATCTCCCAACACTTAGTGAAGTTTGTAGGTATCCACACGAAATCCAGAGAGGCCAGACTGCAGGGATTTTCCAGAAATCTCTCCACATTGTCTATGCACATGGTGACAGTAGCAGCAGTTTCCACAGTATTTCTGGGTTCCTTAGTCACCAAGACAATATTCCGGGTGATACACAGATAACATGATTGCATTTTATGCACATTTCAAATAGTATAATATAAAATGCTAATAAATCTCACTTTAGGGATAAAAAATTCCCTACTCCCAAATCTCTTCAAAAATTGATGAAGAATCTCATAATTTTAAGTTGGCAAGTGAAGTGAATTTTAAACTGTTTTTTTACCTTTGCCACATGGCTACTCTAGCTAGTAAGCAGACATTATTTTCTTTTGTTAAGGTTATCTGAATTGTGCATTGTAAGAAGCTCTCAGGGATGCATTTCTTATGTAAAATGCTACGCCCTGTACATGCACAATGCTTGGCACACAGAAGATACTCAATAAAAATTTGTTGACTAAATGAATACATAGACACAACATGCCCACACACATGACAAGGCAGGACCAATAGGTGTCACTATCTCTAACAGTCACTTTTTCTAATTCCAGTTGGAACTAGAGAGTAGCCAACGGACTGGAAGTGAGCCTAGGAGAAGGTTCCTAGAGCCTTATCTCCTTCTTCCCTCCTCTCTTTCTCCTGAAGTGGGCAAGTTTCCCCAGGGTCAGACCCATATTAGATGGGATTATAGGTGATTTGGGTGACAGCTAGAGTGCTAAGTTTATGTAAAACACAGATTCCAAATGTCTGAGTAGGTATTACATAACAACCCAGACTGTCTGGCTCTGTTATGTAGTAAATGTGTGAACTTGGACTAGATATGCAACCTCTTTGTACCTCAGCTTCCTAACCTGGAAAACTGGGATAGTGATACCTACCTCGTAGAATTGTTGTGAGGAGTATATGGAATGACAGGTTTGGTGCCAAGAACAGTGCCTGGCAAATAGAAAGCATTCAGCCAATATTAGCCCATGATGGCAGCATTACCTTTGACTTAGTGACTTGGCATGCACATGGGAAATTTACTTAATGCCTAGCATTGGTAATTCAAGAGTCTCCAAATTTTTAATTGCTTCAAAGTTTCCAGAGTTGTTTTCAGAAATGTTTCATCTGGCACAGACCTAGACTAAAATCAGTCTAACTTTTTTTCTAAGACAAAAATGTCCCAGACTCTGTTTTGTTGTTTTTTATGAAATTGACATTCATTTGTGTAAGTCAATGGAGTGCTGTGTACGCCTTGGGACAGTGACTTAGAGAATTTTCCCCTAAAGGAGTTAATGCTGCTTCCTAAGAAGCCAACCGTGATTAACTCAGTCACTGGAAAAACCTGGCTCATTATCTCATATAAACAACCCATGGCTCTGAAAGGTCATGCTGCCTATGATGGAGTATTCAAATAGCCGACTGCTGACATCAGACCACGATGTCTTTCATTAGGCATGAAATCTTGAATGATGCAGAAGTAAATCGGATAAATGACCCACTGTCATTAAATCATGCAGGCTTAATTTATGTTTTAAGAAGTGAATATCAAACATACTAATGAAGACTTTAAGATAAAATCATTGCACCAGCTAATCGATCCCCTTCCTAGGCAAAATTTTTAACCCCAGAATTCTGAGATTTTTCTTCCAATACATAATAGTTAAGTTCATTGCAGTTGAAAAGAAAAATTAGTTCACCAAAGAAAAAATTTCTGTAGAGGAGTTTTTGCCTCTATTATAATAAACTTCTAATTTAATAAATAATCTAATTTAATATTATTTTGTCTTGGTTTTTAGTTTAAATTTATTTATTTTTGTATAATTTATATATTCACATGCTTCAGAATTTAAACAAAAGAGTATAAAGCAAAATGTCTCCCCTTCAATGATTAAGATAAAAATCAAAATTATTGTTACTTCCGAAAAGACGCAATAGAAACAGATTAACCTGGGGAGGGACACTCAGGGGACATTAAAATACTGATAACTATTCTATTTCCTAAACTGTTCATTTTAGTATTATTCTTTGCATTTGACATAATTACCAGCTATATTCTCTTATATATATGAAATACTTCAAAATAAAAAGTGAAAAAAGAAATCTGTCTTCTGGTCTCTCCTTCAGACAATCAGCTGCCTGGCCACTAGCAATCAGCTTTTAGGTTTTCTATCTTAAAGTTGTTTTTTTTACAAACACTGGTGCAATAAATAATCTTGTACAGAAATTACTTCCTAGGCATGCCAGTATTAGATTATTTATTGTGTGTGGGTTTTTTTTTCTTTTGCAGTAGGACAAACAGTATTTTATAAATTTTATGTTTGGTGTTACCTATTATCTTCTACAGTATGACACGTATGCTATTGGCAGAAGTGTAAATAACATTTCTAGACAAATCTTATAAGGGGGTGTTGTCTTGGGCCTCGCTGATTGACTCTTGGTGTCGTCATCACTGTTATCACTGTGTTAGTCTTTTAAGCTTTCACTTTGCATTGCAGGGCACAAAGAGGGAGCATCTGTTACTGTAGGCTGTGGGGAGAACTATAAACAGTTTTACTGAAGCCCCTAAGTTAAAGTTCCATTGTTCTTTGCTTTTGTTCAGGGCAGCCTTCACTTCCCCTGAATTCGACTCTTTAAGAACTGTAGTCAAAGCTTTAATGCTCCTTTTACAATCGTCGTTACTCCCTAATGCTTGCTAACCAAAAAGGTCCCTGAGGTTTCTTCCACAGAGCTCAATGGTTAGAAAATTAAGGTCATTTCTTTCTCTTCTGCCCCACCAAGCAAAACTATAGCCAGTCAATGTCAAAAATACATTGAGAATAATGAGAAATATATATTCCTTAGGAAAGAAATACTGGTAGTTTTACAGAAAAAATTTAGACAAAGATGGTTCATGTATTAGCCCATGGGGAAGATTTCAATGTTATTTACGTACACTACTCTGGGATCTTCTTAGGTGCTTCTAAACATTTATTAAACAATAAGAATCACTGAAAATAGCAGGAAAATGCGGTTATCATTTAACACTTAAACAGCTGAACATCATAGCCTTAAAAAAAAAAGAGGCAAACAAATGGTTTCAAGGATTGTTTTTCATAACCATATACACTTGCTACCACTAGATGGCGGTAAAACACAGACCATGAAGTTGAGGTGCCACTGGTCGCGGAGGAAGCGGCGACCCGCACTGGGAGAGATTCATTACTTCGGTTTTACCTCCGGAAAAAGCTGGAGTCAAGTTATGCTTGTTTACAAAATAGAAAGGTCATTTTTATGAAAAGAAAACCTCTTTCCAAGTTATGTTTTGTTTAAACCCTATGAAATTGCTGGTTTGTACACCAGAAAAGGTTGATAGACAATTTTATATGGTTCGCTCTTAAAAAGAACTTAGATGTCCAGAAGATAGTAGTTGTAATTTAAATTAATTAAGGCTAAAGAAAAGCTAAAAATTTAGCACCGACTGAAACGAGGTGACCATCTTCTTTCATAGCCTGGCAGGGAGGGCCTAGCACAGTCTGCAAGCTTGGGGATGGTGATGAGGCCACAAGATCGTTGCTGCTGGGTGAAGTGGCTGAGGGACAGGCAGGAATATGAGAATATTGGTTATATTTTATTACCAACTAAATGGTAATATTCTATAGTATTAATAACTACATTTTTATCCTAGAAGTATCCCAGGTGCTGTATTTTTGTTAGAGTAAAGGTAAACAGATGTAGTTGTTGTTCCTACCCTGTATTTTATTTATTTATTTATTTTTTTGAGACGGAGTTTTGCTCTTGTTGCCCAGGATGGAGTGCAATGGCACGATCTCGGCTCACCCCCAACCTCTGCCTCCCGGGTTCAAGTTGTTCTCCTGCCTCTGTATTTTCAAATCAGGAATATCTTCTTAATCTGAATGATGTGAGGGTTTCTCCAGGGATCCAGCATAATGCTTGGGTTTTCCTGTTTTCTCTTTCATCAGAGTCTACTTCATTTAACATTACACACTTCCACATGAGAATTCTAGTCAACTTAGAGTTTTACTACAGGGTAGTTGTGTCGCAAATCCTGGGATCACTGAGCCCGGAGGCAGCTGACTGCAGAGAAGAGTTTCCTACAGTTTGTCAGCATTGTGCCTCCTTAGTGCTCCTTGGCCCCCAAGAACTCTGGCCAAGAAAAAAAGGTCAGTTGCCGAGTGCACTCCAGTGGGATTCCTCTCTAGCCTTCGTGCTAAGGAAACATCCACACCAAAAGATTTCAACACAAACACAAGAGAATACTTTAACAATTGAAATAAAAAACATATTTAAAGCTGTCACTTTTTCTGAGGACCAAAGGGATTCTGAGCTTATAGGGGAAAGCATAAGAAATCAGAGGTGGAAAAGAGTTTAGGTTAAACACCAGCAAGAATTTCTATCCCTCACAGTGTTTTAGACAATGGGATAAACTATGGAGAGATACTATAGGATCCTTTCTGAAAATTACATCTATCCTAGATGTTTCAGGCTTTAGCCTGGCCAAAAAAGTGCAATATATCTTCTCACGGCTTCCTAAATTCTCTTGTAATTTAGGTACTCTTTCAACATCAAAGGAAACCATGATTTGGAAAGACCAGGGAGGGATCCTTTTGTGTTTTGGAGATGGACTCAGGCATAAAGAAATGAGTTCTCAAGAAGAGGCAGAAGATGAGATGGATTTGGGAGAGGATCTTTGAACACTTTAGACAGGGAGGGCCATTTGTGGAGCCATGGGAAAGAAAATATGCACAGAAAAATAAATCTAAAGGGATATAAAGTAAAATGTCAGTAGCAGTTATTTTGGGGTTTGGAATTTTAGAACATTTTCCTTTTCTTTTTCTTATTATTTTTCTAAACTTTTTATGCAAAAAGTTTTTGCTTTGTTTTGTCTTTTTGAGAAGCATAGCTTTTTCACTGGAATTTAGTTGGAATTTCAATCTTCAAAGCATGCTGGTAAAAAAGGGTAATTCTTTGGCCTACCTGGCTAAATATTTTTCTGAGTGACTTTTCTAAAATCCATTGTTTTCTGTCCTTTGGTGAAAGCAATTATGGTATATCAGGACAAATTAGATTGGTATCACTTCAAGTGACATAAATATCTTATGATTTCAGTTTTAAATAGTTAATGCTAAAATAGCACTTACCATTAAGTGGTAAGTGCTCTACTTTGTATTAAAGAAAATTTGAGGAGTTAGTGATTGGGTCAGCAACATATGCCAATCATGTCCAACAGGGTTTAAGAGAAGGCCACTCAAACATACTCACTGGGACTTCTCTTTTAACCCCTCCCCATAGATGCTCTACCAGTGGTGAAACTCTTCAGGGTTTAACAGTTTTTTGTTTTGTTTTGTTTTTAATTCTAGTGGGGCTTTCCAGGTCTTATACTCCAGTAAAAGGTCATTTGTGAAAACCGTGATGAAGCCACTTAAAAAAAAAATCGGCAGCCTCTCGAGTAATGACCACTCCCTACAAGATGTTATGAGTCACTTAGCTAATCATAAGCAAAGCCTTAATATATTATGGGACTATTTTTAGGCATCAGATATGCCTATAAATTAAGAGTTGATTTATATTCAAAGTTCTAATTTCAAGTATATTAAGTACACAACTTTTTTATTTAAATAGCTTACTAACATGGACTAAATTATATATGTGTGTGTATTTCCCAATATCTTGAAATTCTATTAGTTTTTTTTTTCTTGGAGATTATAGGTACACTACAGAAAATATCTAATCAGGTAAAAGACTAGACTTCCTTGGAATTTAAGAGCACTGATGGCAGGGTTCAAGTCCAATTTACTAATCTATTTGTTGCAGATTAATAAATATTACTTGATGTAAAAGACCATATATCATACACAGACCTTTTTTCATTTATTAAATATTTATATATTTTTTTCTTAAAATAATACCTAGATCATTTGGTTAGAAACAAGAATAGCTGCTTGAATGAACTCAAATTGGAATGATTGGTTCTATGTTTGATGATGTTACTTACTTTGCTATGCCATATTTTGTCTGTTCACGTCTCTCTCAGGTCTTAGATATAGAATTATAAGTTTTCTGTCTTTCTTTTTCTTTTTTTCTTGACAGAGTCTTGCTCTCTCACCCAGGCTGGAGTGCAATGGCACGATCTTGGCTCACTGCAACCTCCACCTCCCGAGTTGAAGCAATTCTCCTTCCTCAGCCTCCCAAGTAGCTGGGATTACAGGAACCTGTCACCACGCCCGGCTAATTTTTTGTATTTTTAGTAGAGACAGGGTTTCATCATGTTGGCCAGGCTGGTCTCGGACTCCTGACCTCAGGTGATCCACCCACCTCAGCTTCCCAAAGTGCTGGGATTACAGGTGCGAGCCACCACACCCGGCCATAAGTTTTCAATAGTAATCAATTAAAAACCCTTAGCTTTATAAGATTTTGCTATCACATAATATTATTATATCATACAAGTGTAAATTTTTTGGACACAGAAATATAGGTACTAGAAAGAATTCATAATCTCCAGCAAAACCTTCAGCAAACAAGATATTAACCATCTGAAAAGGATGGTGATTGTATTTTATTTTTAATTGCCTGCATTAATTTAAAAAGTTACTATTATACATTGTTACTTATGAATTAATTATATTATAGGTCTAAGTTACAGTAATAAAAGTTTGGAAAGTTTTAAAAAGTAGAACTATACATAATCCTACTATCTAAACCCTATTATCCATTTAAAAAAATAATACTTATGACATTTTAGAAATGAAAGAACAGTTTCAGCTCTATACATTTAAACCAATGACAATTAAAGTTTTTATAATATTATATTTTCAAGCAATTGTGCCTAGCATTTTATAAGCGTGGTATTATTTCAGTGTCTTAGCAACCTTATGAGGTAGGTACTCTTGGAGCTGTTATTTAACAGAGGAAGAGACCAGGCTTGGAAAAGCTCAGTGACTCGCTCAAGTCCATTTAGTTGGCAAGAGGAGGTGAAAGGGTTTTAACTAGATTTGACTGTCTTTCATCCAGCTCAGTCCCCTAACTCTGCCAGTTGAAAAAAAAGAGGACCCAGAAAATTTAAGTGAGTTGTCCAAGGTGCAAGAGCACCTTGATGTATGATATAGGCCTGATTATAATTTTTACGACCTCTCAGGATTACTTGCATTTCAATATTTAACATTTCTTACTCGTCAGTGTTGGTTTTAAACCTGCTTCATGCCCCAGGTTAAATCAGTTTTATCTCATTCTGCCTTTAGTTGTCTATACCAGAGACTCTCAACTTCTCCTGCACACTGGAAAAATACTGAGGCCTTTAACAAATACAGATGCTCGGATCAGATCTCCAAATTTTTGGATTTAATTGACCAGGGCTGCAGCCTGGGCACTGGGATAAGAGGTCTCTAGGTTAATCTAACATGCAGGTAGGGTTGAGAAGTATTGGTCTATACATAGAACATCTGGTCATCAACTCTTTCATATATATATTCCCAAACATTTTAGATCATGTTATCACCTGCTTGCACATATGTCATGTGGTTAAAGTATTTTCATGATTTGTATGCCTAGAAGGAACAAGTAAACATCAACACATCACTCAGCTAAATCTCTGCACAAATGGCATATGTAAAAAAGAGATAAATAAGGTATTGGGTTGAATTGGAATATTGAATTTCAAGCACTGATCATGTACTTAATTATACTAAACATAACTTAAGCCATGATATAGCCTTCTGCTTCCAGTGCTTATGTCAGTATGGGCCCAATTAAGTATATCCCTTAGCTAATTTATTATTTGAAGCAAAGACACTCTTTGGTTCTATGGGTTTATAGGAAACAGATTAATATAGCCAAAGTCACTTTCTCTAGCATTGCTTTTGAATTGCTTGAATGAACCAAGAATTTGTATTTATACTTGTGCTTGATTTAAAATTAAATTAAATTAATAACCCAAACTAATCCTCCAAATTAAATTTTTACATCTGTGAGAAACCTGCCCATTCACCAAGCTGTGCTTACCTGAGCAAATGGAGTCACAATCAAGTCATCTCCGTGTCTGAAAAATAAACCAAATCCCACATTAGAAATCACCAATAACTCTGTGCTCAGTGTCGATCAATATTAAATGGCAAGTTCCACTTTCATGAGTTCCCATAGAGAATTACAGTGATTCCATCCTTATTCTTCAGCACATGTTCTTCCCAGCAACTGGGTTAAAAATATGACTTCTGGGATGTTAACAATTGTCCAACTCCCTGGGTAAAAAGAGGGGCTTCTTGATCATCAGCCAGGGTCACTGTTGCTTTTTAGGCACACAGGATATGCAATAGTAGAAATGGTGTTCCAGCAGTGGGGCCTGAGTTTTACTTTTGGCCTCTTACTGTAGATATTAGTAAGGGGTGCCGTGGAAGGAACCAGCAACTGCAGTGACTTCAGTGAGAGAACTCTTGTCCATCTAATATTTGAAGGTGATTAGCATGGAGTGTTCCACATCATCCCATGTAAGTCTTGGACAGGCTAGGAACTGTAGATGATATGGGACTGCATCATACACTAATAAAAACCCAGTGAAATGTTCAACTGACTCACATCCCAGCCACTGTAGTTACTGGGCAATGTTACTCCGTGTGTGCTGTTGCTGCAGCAACCCCAGCTACACCGTGCCTGGGGTATGGGTGCAAGGTGTCAGCATGACGTGTCTTGGAGAGACAGGGAAGGGCAAGGAAAGTTGTGCAACATTCCAGTTAGAGGAAAGTGAGAAACTGGGGCCCAGGGTTCTTTTGTGGTATTTCTTAGCATGAATAATTTGAGACAAGGATTTCCAGAGTCACCATCAGCTATTTCTTGATCTAGCTAGATAAAATTCTTAAATCAAAAGTGAATGCTATTATTCAACACAGACAGCTCCCCGGACATGGCCCTGAGAACAGTGCAAATAAACTTTTCGCTCACTCATGAACAATCTGAAAACGACCCGAGTGACCCAAAACAACAACCATGAAACATGCTGGGGCACAGGGAGCATATGGATGATGTTACTGAATAAATTGTTACCAATAGCTAGAATAGGTGCTGTGGTCGTCATCAAACCATGTGGAGATCTTGAAAATAAAAATGTGGGAAATAAAAGCAGAAGAAGGAAAAAACAATGTAAAGGAAGCATGTGTTATTTTACACCCCCTTAGTTCCAGAATCATGTTTTTCAAGGGGCACCTGCTCTTTGTAGAGATTATTCATAGAACTCTAGAACTCTAAGAAGGTAGGAGATTGGGTTTTATGATCATTTTATAGAGGAGGCAACTGAGGTTCAGAGAGGGCATAGGGTCTAAAAGCTAATAAGCGGTAGAGGCAGGATGTCAATCAAAAAAGGTATTTTCCCATGTTGATGTTTAATTGCCATTGCAACAGTATTAACAGGTGGGGGCCTGTGAGAAGTAATTAGGTCATGAGGGCTTCACACTCATGAATGAATTAATGCTGTTATGGTGGGAGTGGGTTAGTTATCGTAAGAGTGGGTTGTAATAAAGTGAGCCCAGCCCCTCACGCTTTCTCTTTTGCATGTGCTCACTTGCCCTTCCATTTTTCCATCGATTGGGATGATGCATCCCAAATATCCTAATCAGATGCTGATGCCATATCCTTGGACTACCCAGCCTCTAGAACTGTAAGATATAAACTTCTTTTCTATATAAATTACCCTGTCTGTGCTATTCTGTTATAGTAACAGAAACTGGACTAAGATAGTGTTCTTCTCTCATCAATAAATAATTTACATAATTTACCTTGGCTATCAAAAAAAAAGGTCTTCTGAGGTCAAGCCCAGAAAGGCTCTTTCCTAGAACAACGGCCCAGGGTAGGAGCAGGCCTGGTGCACTGAAGTGTCAAGGAGGCCATTGAGCCCAAGGGAGCCAGCAGAGAGGGATGAAGCCAAGGAGGCAGAGCAGCTGCCTAGATGAGAAAGAAGCAGATACAGAGCTGCAACGAGAAGCTCGGTGATTCTAGAGAATGCCATGCAAGGCAGGAAATTCAGAATCATGGGTGGTAATGAGCCAGGCAGCAGATCATGGAGCCCTTGTATGACATGTACAAGAACTTGGATTTTACTCTCTGATGGAAGTTTGGGTTGGAATTTCAGCTCTGCCACATACTAGGTGTGTGAAATTGTGCAAGTTATTAAACTTCACTTTCCCTTGGCCTCTTCATCTGTGAAATGGAGATAATAGCACATACACATAGTGATGTTTTGGGATTCAATAAATTAATAATGTTAAGTGCTGAAAAATGTGCTTACCACATAGTAAATGTTCAATAAACATTTCTATAATAATAATTAGCAGCAGTAGTAAAACCTTTTAAATCATAATGATTTTTGCTTTCCTATGCAGTCAGGAAATTGCAAAGACTCAGAAAACTGATACTTCACTAAGAAGGACTCTTGAGACCCTGTGACAGGTCTATAAAAGATTGAGGGCTTTAAAGGGGCAAAAATGGAAGCAGGGAGACCAGTGTAGAGAATAGAAGAGATGAGGACCTAAACTAAATCAGTGGTAGTTGAGAGAGAGAGAGAGAGAGAGAGAGGGACGATGACAGCATTAAAAGCTCTGGGGGAAAGAAAAAGTTCTGGGGAAAAAATGATATGAAAATTTCAAACATTTACAAAAGTAAAAAGAATGTTATCATAGCAAGTGTATTTTATATACAACCATCAACTGTTAAAACAATGTTGCAAGGTAGGTGATATTACTCCCATTTTTCAGATGAGAAAATTGTAGCTCAAATTGATTAAGAGATTTAACACAAAGACACGCAGGTAGTACGCTGCACAGCAATACCTGGAATGGTTCCCTTTTGTGATATTCATTGGCTGATTCCTATAGAACAGCTTAAAAAGATTAAAAATAAAGCTCTAGGAAAATGGCCCAATAAATGCAAATTTCAAAGTGATGCTAGGATTGGCCAGCTACATTTCTTCCTTGGCCCATCATTCTGACTTTGCCTTCTGGCTGTGTCATATAGGTAAATATAGGGCTACAATTTCTCTTATGTACTTATTTTGAAACAGTAGCCTCTCACAAAGGATACACCAGTGTTTAAAAAGCATGAAGACAAAATCCAGAGCTAAACATTTCAGCATTTGACAAATTTCTACACACATAAAGGCACCTTTAGAGTTCATTTGAAGCCAAACATTCTTGTGAGTGGTGGACAAATCAGTAACTGTGTAGTGTGTTAGAAGTCCAAACACAAAAGACATTTTCAATAGGTGTACATACTACATATGTTGCATTCAAGATAGTTCAATGGTTTCTGAGATTAAAAAATGTTATTAAAAATTCCATAATGGGAGGTATATTAGACAAGGAGAAAAGACACGCCACCTATGCCGACTTGATTTGCCAGTCTGATAAACTATTCATCTGCTTCAGTGCATGGCCAAGCGAAGACACTGTATTGTAAAATGGATGAGAGGCAGTTCAGATAAGCAAAATTAAAATAATATGAAATCTTGTTATTGTCCAAAGCTATAGTCTCTTATTTCATTTTATTCTTTATAATTGCCCTACTATAAAGTTTATTTTTTTCAGAACTAAGTCATCTTGACAAGGCACATCATCAATCTGAAATGAATCCATGGAAATATGTCCCCTAATTTTTTACATAGATTACACTGGATTTGAATCTCTCAAAACTCAAAAGGGTTGCATATTTATTAAAACATTTAATTTTTTCTTTGGTTGTGTCTCCTTTAAAGTATTATAAGTAATATACTTTACAATATTTGCGATAATTTACCAGTCTTGCTTTCTTCCCTATGAAAGCATAAAGACAGTTATTATTTTACTGAAGGAAATATATTACTTTTTAATAAATTGCCCAGAAATTGTTTCTGCCAAATATCTCAAGATGGCCTCATTTTAGTAACAGTAAAATGATTCCTAGCATTTCAGTGGCAGATGTCCTCGATAAAGGGCAGGTTATAGCCTATCCATTTATTTTCAAAAGTATGTCATGCTTAAATTATCTTTGAATAGATACCTAACATATAATTTTAAAATCTTTGTCTAAGTCCTCAACTCAATATTAAAACAGATCTTTTCAGACATACTGTCACTAGTAGAATGAAGCAAGTAAAACATATTTTTATTTGTGGTTAGAAGAAAATAAATATAATACAAACATATCTTTGAATTGTGTCTTACACTTTGCTTATAATAATTTAAAAACAGATCTGGTAGTTAAGATAAACAGAAAACTCACTTTGTGAATATGATTTGGCTTAAAGTATGTGTGGGTTTTAATGAACTGAATAATCACATATGCTCAAAAAATGCTATGAAATAAAATGATTCTGAAATCTTGCACCTGAACAACTTTACCCACAGAAACTTTTTAAAGTGCCTTGCCATGTAAAGTGGGGCTGGGAGGGATTATAATACAGTGTAATAAATTGGGGCTTCCTAGGCCTACTTGGCTAAATATTTTTCTGAGTCTCTTCTGAGATGGGAAGAGACTATTAGGGTCTCTATAAAGTGACTGAGAAGCTAGATTCAAAGTCACACAGTGAATATCGCCTGGACCTTTGAAATTGTACCTCCTGGTAATGTGAATTTTGGGTGAGAATGATGCAATATTGTCTTTCATTTAAATAAAAACAATTATAACAACAACAACCCTTAACAAAAAACAGCTGTGATCTGTTTTAAGGAAAATACAGCTCTTTTAAAAAAAGAACTGGAGTGTTCATGGAGGACAGGCGGAGAAAGAATGAGGGATAGGAAGGCTCAGAAAAAGTGTCACTTTGACACTGCGTGTCTATATTATGTATGTATGCACACATGTATATATGTATGTATGCACATATGTATGTATGTGAGTGATGAGATTGGTACCCAGGTAATAGTCACAGCAGAATGCACGTGCAGAAACTTCTAGAACAGCCAGGATGAGCCACTGTAGGTCACTGTGGGAGTCAGTGTCACATTGGTCTTAAGTTTCACGATGTCCAAGGAGGTGCCACATGCTCTGTCACCTTCCCTGGTTACCAGGAAGTGAACCAGAGTCATCTTCACTAGTCTCAGGGAGCCTTGCCTCTCCCAAAGAGAAAGACTTGCTGAGTCCTGAGCCAGCGCTGTTGAAGGCAGAAGAATATAGGGCTCAACAGTATATTATTGTCTTTTTTTTTCTCACAAGAGAAATGACAGTAGAGTCAGGAACTTCTATTCTCTATTCCCCCTCCCATCCTTCTTCTACTTTTATATTATTTATCACGTTATTTTCTACCCTTTTTCTTTCTGTAATAAGAAAACAGAAACAAGGAAGAAACTGAAAGCAAGAAATCCAAATGCCCACACTCTTATGGAGAATTGGTGAGATCCATAAACGATTCAAGTACTTAAAAACGAAAAAGACTGTTGTCATCTTAAAAAAAATAAGTTCAACCAACATCAGCACCTGAAAATATAATTTCCTAAACAAGTTAATTTCATGATTGGTTGAAATCTTAAACACACTAGGTGGCAATCTTTCTCTGTTTTACTGTTACTAAATCATAAGGAAAAGGAGATATAGTTAATCAGAAGAAAGTTTTTACTTTATGGAGCAAAGACCCCTAATCCTACGATATTTAAAGCATTAGTGGCCATGTAAGACCTACTGCTTTTGAATATCACACATTGCAAATTTTAGCATGACAAATGAATGCATGAACTAGCACTGTGAAGCAGTCACAGGCTGGGGCTTACGTTTGAATCTAATCCTTTTTTTTTTTTCAATGTCATGGAGGTTTGCTATGTTGCCCAGACCGGCCTTTAACTCCTGGGCTGAAGTGATCTTCCTGTCTCAGTCTATGGGGTGCCTAGGATTACAGGTGTGCACCACCGTGCTGGCCGAATGGAATCTTGTGCAAATTTTTTTCATCTTCTGTGCTTCACCCACTCTTACTAGAAAGATATTCTCCTCTGAAGTTTGTCAATAGGATTAGGAAAGTGATAAACATGTAGAAAATTAAAATAATATTTTTGAAATATATTTTAAAGTCCAAGATTTTGATAATTTTGAAATCTTAGTATCTTTCTTTCCTCAGACTAAAGACTATCATCCATCTATCAATTCACCCTTGACCACTTCTTTTAGAATTATAGAGAAACAAGTATGTTCTAATTTTTAAATGAATATAAAAATATTTCTGGGAGCCTAGACTATTTGACAACACCCAAGCATTAACTATAGGGGGACCACGTCTACTCACAACTCTCTAGACCCATCTTCATAGAAGTATGGACATATAAAACAAACAAACATATAATATAACCTACTTGATCTTTATGTGTATGTGTATATGTATATATGCATACATATAGGTATATATAAGCACATACATGTACATATATACATATATGCATATACGCACATACATGTACACATATACATATATGTATATACGTACATACATGCACATACATGTATGCATATACATGCATATACACACATACATGTACATATATACATATATGTATGTATACGTACATACATGCACACATATGTATATATACGTACATACACGCACACACATATGTATATATACGTATATACATGTACACACATATGTATATATACGTATATACATGTACGCACATATGTATATATACATCCATACATGTACGCACATATATGTATATATACGTCCATACATGCACGCACATATATGTATATATACGTCCATACATGCACGCACATATATGTATATATACGTCCATACATGTATGCACATATATGTATACGTGCATACATGTACGCACATACATAGGTGTATGTATATGTACGCATATACATACACACATGAAGTATATGCGTACATATACATACTTTGGGAGATATAGAACAACTTAAAGAACCATTCAAAGGTAACTATTGATAACATTTTCCCACTCCATGTATGTGAGCACATGCATGCAATATAGTATGTGACTATTATGGACTACATACTTTCTTACAGAATTAGGATCATAGTGTATATTCAACTGTATATCTTGCTTTTAGCATTAAACATTAATGAACCATAAAAATTCTACATACCTTTATTCTTTTAAAATATTGTTAATGATTCCAATCTATATTCGGTAATCTCTAAAATTTTTCAAGTTATGTGAATCCAAATATATTAAAATGTGAGCATTGATTCTATTTTTAAATTAATTAAAAAATAATCATGGGTTTTTCAGACTAATTTCAGTTCATTTATCATTCATTCATTTTTAAAAAGCTACTTATTAAAGGAAACATGCTTATTTTAATTAAATATACATAAGACAAAGCTAAATATTAAAATGCTACATGAGAAACTGGGCTGCACAGGGAATTCATGGGAATGTTAAGTATTTTATATTGCTACCCACTTAAATTAAAATCATGAAACTCTAATTTCAGACAACAAAAATTCCGTAAAATGTGACTACCAAGAAAATTTTGCAAAACCAAATTATTTTTTCCATATAGTGTTTAAAAGAGATGATTTGTTTTTCCAAAAATAATGTTCACTCTGACAAATTATAAATTTAAGAATAGAATGAATGATTTAAAATTACTTATAAAGGAGGGATTAGATTTTTTGATAAACTCTAAGTAATCTATATAGTAAATAAAACAATACCAAAAATACATAAAAACCGTTTCCTTGGTATTAGACATACTTGAGTATATGGATCCTCTGTATTGCTTGGCCTTTTAATTTGAAACTAGCTGCATTTAAGTCAAAATAAATTAAGCAGTACGTCTATTTCTGAAACCCTAGGGAATAAAGTTCTTAATATAATAAAGCCAACCTCAGTTACAAGTGAATGTGCTTTTCCTCTTTGAAGCTATTGCCACTTAGAATTAAAATAATCTATTTAACACAAAAACTAATATTAAAAATCACAACTACCAAAACTTTCAATTTGGCAAGAATGTCCAGCAACCTTTTGCTGAGAATCAAAGAAAATGTAAATTAATATATGAGTAACATTAAAGCTGTCTAGTACTGTGTGAGGTAATATCTTCCAAATTGAAACTTTTCAATGCCAAACTCAGGCCATGTGTTTGTGTATCTGTGTATGCAGCTTTTCTGGTGTTTTGGTCATTCTTTTTTTTTTTTTTTCCTGAGACTGAGTCTCACTCTGTCGCCCAGGCTGGAATGCAGTGGCTGTGATCTCGGCTCACTGCAAGCTCCACCTCCTGGGTTCACGCCATTCTCCTGCCTCAGCCTCTCGAGTAGCTGGGACTACAGGCGCCTGCCACCATGCCTGGCTAATTTTTTGTATTTTTAGTAGAGACAGGGTTTCACTGTGTTAGCCAGGATGGTCTCGATCTCCTGACCTCGTGATCCACCCGCCTCGGCCTCCCAAAGTGCTGGGATTACAGGCGTGAGCCACAGCACCCGGCCCGTTTTGAACATTTTAAATATTTTGAAAAAATTTTAAAGAGATGTGAGGTCTCACTCTATTGCCCAGGCTAGAGTGCAGTGGCACAATTCACAGCTTGTTGCAGCCTCAAGCTCCTGGACTCAAGTGATCCTCTCACTTCAGCCACCCAAGCAGTTGGAATTACAAGCGCAAACCACTATTTTTATTTCTTAAAGCAGGCTAGAATTTTTTTTTTTTTTTTTTTTTTTTTTGGAGATGGGGGTCTCATCTTGAATTCTAACTCTCACAGTTTCCACATATCGTGAGAGGAGCCTGGTGGGAAATGATTGAATTATGGGGTCTGGTCTTTCCTGTGTTGTTCTCATAGTAGTGAATGAGTCTTATGAGATCTAATTTTTTAAAAAGAGGAGGTCCCCTGCTCAAGCTCTCTCTCTTTGCCTGTTGCCATCCACATAAGATGTGAATTGCTCCTCCTTGCCTTCCACCATGATTGTGAGGCCTCCCCAGCCACGTGGAACTCTGAGTCCAATTAAACCTCTTTCTTTTGTAAATTGCCCAGTCTCGGATATGTCTTTATCAGCAGCATGAGAACAGACTAATACAGTGACCTTCAAAGATATTTAGTTTTCTGAAATTTAAACTGTTTGTTCACATCTTATTAATATTTTAAGAATTAAGAAACAACTCATTGCCAAAAAAACCCAAATAACCTGATTTTAAAATGGGCAAAAAACCTGAATAGGTCTTTCTCAAAACAATGGCCTGACACAGTGGCTTACACCTGTAATCCCAGCACCTTAGGAGGCTGAGGTAGCAGGATAGCTTAAGCCCAGGAGTTTGAAACCAGCTTGGGCAACATCGTGAGACATCTTCTCTACCAAAAAATTAAAATCAAAAGAAGACCTACAAAAAAAGGTCAACAGGTATACGAAAAAGTGCTAAACATTACTAATCTTAAGTGAAATGCAAATTAAAACCACGATGAGATATCACCTGACACCTATAATAATGTTTTCTTTTTTCTTTTTTTATCAAAAAAAAGGTAACAAATGTTGGTGAAGACGTGGAGAAAAGGAAGCCTTTTTACACTGTCGGTGGGAATGTAAACTAGTACAGTCACTATGGAAAACAGTATGAAGGTTCCTTAAAAAATTAAGGATAAAACTACCATATGATCCAGCAATTCTATTTCTGGGTATATATCCAAAGAAAATGAAATCAGTATGTCAAAGAGATACCTGCACTCCCATGTTTGGTGCAGCATTAATCACAATAGCCAAAATATGGAATCAACCTAAGTGTCTAACAACAGATGAATAAAGAGAATGTTATACACACACACACACACACACACACACACAAGAATCCTACTCAGGCTTAAAAAGGGGATATCCTTCCATTTATGACAATATGGATGTTCCTAGAATACATTATGCTTAGTGAAATAAGCCAGGCAAGAAAGATAAATACCATGTGATCTCACACATATGTGGAATCTAAAAACAAAATCAAACTTATAGAAGCAGAGAGTAGAACGGTGGTTCCCAGGGACTGGAGCAGGGCCTGGGGGAGAATGGGAGGATGTGGAATGGGAGATGTTGGTGAAAGGGTACAAAGTTTCAGTTAGAAGGAGAAACAATTTCAAGAGATCTATTGTACAGGCTGGTGACTATAATTAACAATCATGCATAGTATACCTGAAAATTGCCGAGAGTAGATTTTAAATGTACTCATCACAAAAAATGATAAATTGTTAGGTGATGGACCTGTTAATTGCTTGATTTAATCATTCCACAATGTATACATATATCAAAATATTACCTTGTATATAATAAATGCAGATAATTTGTTATTTGTTGATGAAAAATAAATTTAAAACAAGAATTAGAGCCTGGCCCCATCTTTGACCAAAAAAAAAAATATTTCAACCAAAAATCCTTAATTTTTGGCTCATGTGTGCTCCTATCACTTGTCAGGACAGGCACTGATGATAAAGCAGATAGGACTGAAGTTTATGCAACATAAGCAAAAAATAATCTAGTCTAAAATGGAATCCCTTTATTTGTCATGAGAAAACAATTTAGGCTTCATTAGAGAAAATACATGATGCCAATGAATGCCTCCAAATTTGTTAGTTATATGATGGCACAAAGACTATCTCTGTTAGAAATGATACACCAAAATTTTCCAAGTTAAATAATTAAAAAAATGTTTAGCACATGTGTGTAGACATATTCACTAAGCATATTAGGTTATTTTGTTTAATGAAAACCAATACAATAGAGTTTTCTAGGACTGCTGATGTCCCAAATTATCACCAGAAGGTTTGAGTACAAAGCTGAGAGTGTGACTTCCATGGAGAGAAGAAGGATGGCAAAAGAGTTGAGTACATGGGCAGGGATTCACAAGTGCTCTCACTTTGTGTTCTAGGAACAGGATCTTCTTTCACAGTTTATCTTATTGGCAGGCTCATTCTTAATGCCAGTGGCCCTGCCGTTTCGGTTTTTCTCCAGAATGGGCTCCTGGGAAAAAGATTTATGGTCAACTAGTGCAACAATTTTAAAGGTCTGCATGTGGTGAAAAGATTCAATAGATTAAAAGGAAGCCCTTGATGAAACAGAGAGGAGAGCAATGTGTTTTATGAATGCCTACTAGGTGCCAGACACGGTGTTCTACCAACATGCTGAATTTAATCCTGACAACTCTGCATTAAATGGATGCTCATATTCCCATTCTAACATAAGGAACTAGGCCCTGACAACTTAAATTACTCATCGGCAGTCATGCCCTTGACAAGCTGACAGAGCTCAGTGGTTTCCAAATGCCACTCTAAGATCTGGTACTTGCCCAACAGAATGCTCATTGGTCCTTGTCAAAGTCAGAGTGTACATGGACCATGCAGTGAGATTAAAAAAAAAAAAACTGTAAGTATTCCTTTGGAAAATTCTTTTATTCTGAGATTATGCTCTTTCACTGAAGTGAAAATGTCTTTAAAAAATAAAATTAATATATATTGATGGGTAATTCCTTGTTAATGTTCTTTACCTGGCAAAATAAGGAGTTAGTAACCCTAGGTCAGTGTCCCAGAAATTTTACTGGGTCATAAAATCCCAAGGCATGGAAATGTTCAGTGTAGCTGGATTTGAGCCCAGGCCTTCAAATACTGTTTTGTTTTTACCATGCTGCTTTCTGTATGCTCAAATGGATTTAGACTACTCTGAAAGCACATAGAAGTAAATGTTTTAGACTCTAGAACAGCACTGTCCAATAGAATATTTCAGCAACATTCTATTTCTGCAACAGAATATTCTGCAAGACTCTTTCTCGGTGCTGTCTAATATGCTATCCACTAGCTAAACACACACACACACACACACACACACACACACACACACACACACACACCAATCCACAAAAACAAAACTGATCTTGATGGTTATAACAAATTCAATTTGAAGTTCGGTAAGTACCAAAGAAAAAATGAATTTTGAAACATGGAAATATGAGATCTGCATGTAGCTTTGTTCTCCCTTGGGAGTGAAACAATGAGTTAAAAAATTCTGGACTTGGGATCATTCACGACATTTATTGGGAGACAACGTCATTTACTGAACTGGTGAAATGATTTCTTGTCACATCACAACCTTCCACATTTGTTGAGGGGTGAGCAGTTATTCTTTATCTTTCTGCTCTTAAGTTCCCTGCGTCTAAAGAGAGGGTTGCAGGAATTGACACATTATATATGTTTAGATACAACTTTCCAGTATTCAATGTCAGCGAATTTTTCTTGACCCAAGGTTAGGAAAAACCATAAAGTCTTAAGGCAATTAACCGTAGGTGGACACAAAGCCTGGGAGATGCTGCAGTAGGCAGACGGAATAATTGGGGATGTTTCCTCTGTGAACCTGGTGTGAATCATACCACAAATTACCAGGAATCTGAGAGCAAAGCCCAGTGGTTGATATTCCTTACTTGGTTTTCTAAAGAAAAACCATGGGTCTGCTTGATGCTTTCTTTCTGTTTATTTATAGAAGCACATCTTTAGATGATTCATATTGCAAGGGCTTAGACAGAATGATTTAGTAATACTCTCTGGAATATCTTATCTCAAGAAACACATCACATAAATGTTCCAGCAGTGTGACTGTTTTTCCTTATATGGCTCAGAAAACAGTAAAGGAGACATTGAGAACAATTCATTAAGAAGCTAAGACTGACAAGCAAAAGTAAATATTTAAAATGATTGATGTGTAAGTGAAAACAAGTATTTATATAGGAATCTCAGTGTTGGCTGGAAACATCTCCTTTTGTATCAAGAATTTTTAAAAATTAAATAAAGACAAGAATGCATGCTCCAAACAATTTTTTTGTCTTACTTTCATGGATCTATGGTGTCTTCAAATGATACTCTGGCATGGAGTAGGTGCTACTGTTATTTTCCAAATGAGTAAAACAGTGACACTCATTCAAAAATGCACATCAATTAGTACACACCTTTATTTAGAATGTGGTGGAAAACACGTATTGGTTATCTCCAATAGAAGTCAACTTTCTTCTTCTTCCCAGCCTGCCACCATATGCCCCACCGCCAAGACTTAAAGTTCAGGCTGTGCATAGTGGCTCTTGCCTGTAATTTCAGCACTTTGGAAGGCCAAAGCAGGAGTATTGCTTGAGCTCAGGAATTTGAGACCAACCTGGGCAACATAGCAAGACCTCATTTCTGCTAAAAATTAAAAAAAATTAGCCAGGTGTGGTGGCATACCCCTGTGTTTGGGCTACTAGGGAGACTGAGGTGGGAGAATCACTTGAGCCCAAGAGCTCAAGGCTGCAGTGAGCTGTGATTACACTGCTGCACTCCAGCCTGGGCAATAATAGAATGAGACTCTGTCTCAAAAAAAAAAAAAAAAAAAAGATTTCAAGTTCAAAATATTTCTATTTTACAATACATTGGAGCATGGTTTTGATTTTAGTCTTCTTTAATATACAGAGGGAAGAGGGTTGAGATAAAGTGAGAGTACACTAGTATACCTCTAGGTACAATATCCACAATTGGGTTAACCAGTATCTCTCCTGTAATGGCCATTTGCCTCTCGGAATTTCAAGAGGCAGGAAGAATCAGTAATTTTCAACTATGGGTCCTTCATCTAGGGGCCATGTTGCATTGAGAGCACTATCCAGGTTACTGGACTAGTTTTTTTCTTTCAAAATGGTCTTCAAACTTTCCTTATTTTAGTTTATTTCACACATAATGTGCTCTTAGAGATTGCATTCTTTTGGCATGCACTGAAAAATAGGCTAATCTTCCTTGACTGAGGCCAATTCCGAGTTTACTTTCTTCTGGCAGGAATTCAGTGTCTCATAGGATTGTGGAATAATTGCTCTTGTTATTAAACTACCCCTTCTCCCTGCATTTTTTTTTTAAAGAAAGTAGATATTGTCCTTTGAAATGTATTAAATCTGATGTATAAGCATAATTATACAATCATTATTTATAAGTTTAAATAATTCACCTTCACACTCTTTCTCTTATATACAGGAGTGAGAAAAACTCACATGATTTTTAGAGTTGTTTTTTTTTTTTCACATCTAAAAGATTTAAAAGTGAGTTCAGTCTGTAATCCCAGCACTTTGGGAGGCCAAGGTGGGAGGACCACTTGAGGTCAGGAGTTTGAGCCCAGCTTGGTCAACATGGTGAAACCCCATCTCTACTAAAAGTAAAAAAAAAAAAAAATTAGCCAGGTACGGTGGCAGGCATCTGTAATCCCAGCTACTCGGGTGGCTGAGGCAGGAGAATCGTCTGAACCTGGGAGGCGGAGGATGCAGTGAGCTGAGATTGTGCCACTGCACGCCAACCTGAGCAA
The DNA here is from genome assembly GCF_028885625.2 of Pongo pygmaeus. Classification (NCBI taxonomy): domain Eukaryota; kingdom Metazoa; phylum Chordata; class Mammalia; order Primates; family Hominidae; genus Pongo; species Pongo pygmaeus. The sequence goes on from NC_072377.2 coordinate 64,524,556, forward strand.
CAGAGTGAGACTCTATCTCAAAACAAACAAACAAAAAAAGTGAGTGCAAATACTGAGGAACATAGTGGGTATAAAGGAAATCTAGAAAATACAATGGTATGCTAAATATTAGCACAAAGTCCTAGAGTTTGAATTGCAACAGGCTTGTCATAGAAACAATGAATTACGTATATGTTTAGTCAGTTTTCACTTCTTTTTCCCTCTGCTTTAACAACTTTTTATGATTAACATTTATCCCTCCATCTCTCCTAAGACTTCAGTATATATCTATTACTTTGGCAGTAATAACCAAGATATATTACTACATATAACTCAATTAATTCATTATTTTAAATGTTAGAGCACTGGCAATGATACTTAGAGGTGCTGACACCATCTCACTGTAGTAGTGCATTAAAATCAACGCTTTATTTTTACCCTGTGGCATTAAAAACATTACCATTTAAAATGTCTAAACATCAGGATTTCATTTTTATGATTTTTTGAAAGTATGAGATTAGGAATATAAAATGCCTATTCAGCTAATATTTTAAATCCCCCAGTTCAAGGATTGAAGAAACATGTTTAGCTAATTTATAAGACTTATTTTACAATTCATGAAACTCATATTTTTTTTAAATCAGAAATAAAACGACCTAAGTGATTGAATAAATGGCACCAAATAAAGCAGAATTTTTAAACAAAAAGATAGCAAAAAGGTATTCTAGTAGCAGATGACCTTAGCATATTTTGCCAATAAACTTCTTGAGATTTAATAGCTAGTATTAATGCCTGCATCAACACTCCGAATAATACTAGTAACAGTGGCCAGCACACAGCAATGGAAGAAAAAGCCTGGTCTATCTAGATCATTACCAAAATAATATCACATTTTATAAAAAAAGATTTTGGCTACCTGGGATCCTAACAGAATTAAGAAAAAGATAAATTCTCTACTCTAGAGCACGTCAGATACTTCACAGCTTTGAAACTGTTATTTTTTTAACTCCTAACAAAATTCTCTCACATAGTCTCACATAGAGATCTGATTTATCTCTAATCATTTTTTTTTTCTTTCTTGAGGCAGGGTCTCACTCTGTCATCCAGGCTGGAGTGCAGTGGCTCAGTCGTGGCTCACTACAACCTCAACATCCTGGGTTCAAGTGATCCTCCTGCTTCAGCCTCCCAAGTAGCTGAGACTACAGGCGCCCACCACCATGCCCAGCAAATTTTTGTATTTTTTGTAGAGACAGGGTTTCACCATGTTGCCCAAGTTGGTCTCAAACTCCTCAGCTCAAGCCATCTGCCTGCCTTGGCCTCCCAAAGTGCCAGGATTGCAGATGTGAGCCACCACGCCTAGCCTGATTTAGCTCTAATTCTTCAGATATGAATAAACAACTAATCCAAATATTTTCAAACTTTCTCAGTACATGGTGCCCTTAATATCTCAATTTTTTAATAACAGAAACACATTGGCCAAAATAAATGACTAATAGTTCCAATTATTAAATAGTTAAGTCCAAATAATTTAATAAGGTTTTGTTCTAACAATTTGGCACCCACTGAGCACTATGTCAATTTCTCATTTTGGAATGAGATTGGACATTGCCTCCCTTATTTTTTTTTGCACATTGATTTCTGCTCAGCATTTGATTTTTATCCAGCAATTGCTAAAAACCCAATTTTGCAAAGATATGGTGTCACAGAAAGGAATATCATCGTCTTAATTGGAAACTGGGAACTATTTCAAGCTATTAGTTTTCCAGGTGGTTGACAGATGTTTTTGTGTTTTTCTTGAAAATTTAAAATAACATTTGCACCCATGTATATTCCCTCTGTTGCCTCAGGACACGTTTTGAGAACTCTGGCCCTAGTTCCATCACTCCTACACCACAGGGTGAGGGGTGAGGATACCTCCCCAGTTGGGAAAAACCCAGAACTGAGGAAGAGATGATTTGGCCATGGTAGCTTTCTTTGTGTGGTTAATGGAAGAAGGCTTTCAAGATAACAAATTGATATGCTTTTGAAATGGTCATTAGTGTAATATTATCTTGCAATCTAGCTAAGAGATGGCTACAAACTTTTCATGTAGATCCAGTGAGAATTAGAACCTTTGTAATGCAACATGTCTTTTTATTTATATTCTTCCTAGTAAGACCAGGGAAGATTAACAATCTGGAATAAAAGATACAAATTGACATAAAGGGAATTCTTCTTCCTTTTTCAAACTCAGGACTGGAAGCAATACTACTCTTATACTTAGCAGGCAAAAGAAGTAGAGAAGAGTGGCTATGACTGAAAACACACATTAGAGGCCCAAGAAGTCGTGAGGGACTTGTTAATTGCTAAAGAAAGGACAGTAGTTTGAGATGGAAGGTAGGGAGAGTATTATCCACTAGCTGAGAAAATGCCCCAGTGGGGTACCCCAAAGGCCTGATCAATGAGGTCTGAGATATCTGTATAGTGCCTGGGAATAACTTAGCTGGATTCCCAAGTATGCCCCAGCTTTTTATGGTATATCGAATGTACTCACTTCCTCGTCACTGGCCCTCTGAATGCATTCACCCCACCCCATATTCTGTGTGTAGAAGCAATGTATATGAATGTGAGTGAAGAGCCGATTGGATCATCTTTGCATTCTATGTGTTGGTGTTAATTTAACAGAGGATGGGGAAAAGAGGGTTAGTTATCCAGGTGAATTGAGTAATTCTTAAAACTTAAGTAGTTTGACAGGTAACTTATACTCAATAAATTCATAGTTTTGTGACTTAATTCTACTTATCTTGTCACTGCTAATTCTCCTCTTAATCTTTGCAATGTATCATATCTTTGTGTGTTTCCAAATACAGATACTATATAACTGGATGATGTGAAAAAACAGAAGTGATTGTTATTCAGATGCTGAAATATTAAGATGACAAAAATATTGTCTATTTATGCTGTAATTTTCTTGTTACTTCATGACATCACTTGGGCAACCTTTTGTTTTCTAGTTGTTTCTACTGTTATAAAAATTTTTTACTATTAATGGTAATTAAAGTTTATTTTCATGTATTTATTTATTAGACTCATGCTAATACTTAACATTTTTCTTTTTCTTAAGAATTAAGTTGCTACTGTATCATCTATATTTAACAAATTGTGTGATGGTCTCTGAGCAGAAGTGGTCAGGAACTTCTCTTCTGCCTTACATGAGCTAATTTTTTAGATTCTGAATTTAGCCTAGTGCTATATACTTGTAAACATTCTCTAAGAGTTGGCTGCATATTTACTTTGTACCTCCTTGAGCTTTTATTTTATTCTTAATCAAATTTTCATACTGCTATGTATTTCATTGGTTTAATGAATTTGGTCAACAATTACTTCTGTTTCTCAGCAGTTTTTGCTGTAGTAGTATAAAGTACTTTGTTTACAATGGCATTATCAAATTATGTGCTCCTAGAAATAATCAAAATTCTTGCTTTTTTTTCAAAAGATTAAGCTCATTGGACTTTGGCTTTCTAATCTGTAAAATGGCATAACAATGTCCCTATCAAAAGGACTGTGAGTATATCAAATAAGATAGCTGGTGTGAAAATACTTGGGAAAGTTGATGATATACACACACCATGTATGTTATGATTATTATTACTACCATCTTTATCTGTTTTGTTCTTCAGCTATTTCATTGGTTTCTATTTATAGAGGATAAGATGACGATATCCTATCTACTGGGAAGGGATTATTTTCCTTCTTCTCACTTTCCCAATGTAGTAAATAGTTATATTTAAACTTAAAGCGTATTTAAAGGTTTTCCAAAACAGTTCAATTAAATAGATAACCACAAACCTTCATTTTAAATACCCTTCATTAGGTACCTACCCTCATTAGGTACTGTTTGTGTTTGAAATTTCTAAGAAAATTTCTCAATAGGAAAGCTTAACTAGAACAATTAATAAGAAATCATCAAGTAATTAAATATATCATAACATCATTCTCTATAAAGCACAGTTGAATTATAGACATCAGACAGTCTTCATAGCATTATTGTGAACTAGGTAAGGTAAGAAAATTAAAGTTTACACATGGCCATATGAGAATTCAAATTAAGAGAAGGCATAGTCCTTTATGGTGGAAGATATGTGTAGTGTCAGATTAAATGTTGAAATAGTTATTATTTATTCTATTTACTTTTCTTTCCACAGAAACTTAATCTCCTTGGTAGAAAGAATGCTTTCTAGGAGTTGGTGTCAAAGGAATATCTTACTGCTCCAACGTAAATATCCAAGGAGAGTGGAAAAGCTAACATGTCAACACATTACTTTTCAGCAACATATAGTGTTGACTCATGGTCTGATTAAACTCGTCATTCCTACCTGAGTCTGATCAGATAAGGAACTCTTGAGGCACACAGCAAAATGAGGTATCCTTGCAAGTTTGATTTTGAAATAAAAGCATTTATGAAAAGGTTTTCATAAAAGCATTTATGAAAAGGTTTTCATAAAAGCATTTATGAAAAGGTTTTCATAAAATATATGTATATATTTAATATTTACTAACTGGAGTAGAATGTATGAAAGAAATAATCTATCCCAAACTCAGTTTACTACAATTTAAAAAGGTAGAACACATAACTACATAAATGGACTCCACTAACTCACTGTGAGTTTTCCTCTTTCTTTTGTCAATACCAAGGCTGACTCACCTTTGATGAAGTTGCATTAGATGACTTTCAATTCGGTCATTCGCCTATTTAAATTGTTTATTGTTATCTATGGGGCTGGTCAGTATTCTACTCACCTCTACCCTGTTCCCTTTTTTGATCTGCATAGTGGCTTTAAGCCTTTCCCTTTCTTCTCAAGCTGCCCCATCGCTCTCTCCTCTGGCTATTGATGGCTATACCTTCTACTTTTACATTCATTCATTTGGAGATGGAGGAGTAAAATGTTTAGAGAACTCATGGCTAATATCTCTTAACATTTTACTCCTCCATCTCTAAATTTACATTTCCCTTTTTTTACTCTTCTTCTCCTTCTTCTTCTCTTCTCTCTTATTCTTCTTCTCCTTCTCCTCCTTCTCCTTTTTTATTTTTTTTCCAGGCACAGTCTTGTCTTCCTCTGTCACCCAGGCTGGACTGCAGTGGCATGATCGTAGCTCACTAAAACCCCGAACTCCCGGGCTCAACCAATCCTCCTACCTCAGTCAGTCTCCAGAGTAGCTGGGACCAAAGGCGTGTGCCACCATGCCCAGCTATTTTTTTGGATTTTTAGTAAGGACAAGGTCTCACTATGTTGCCAAGGCAGGTCTTCGTTGTCCTTCCTAAAGAATACAGTTCTGGTATTTACTACTTTTCCAAGGATAGCCTCCTTACTTTGGCTCATGATCACGTTTTTTTCAGCAAGTACAGCTCCATCTTTAAACCCTTTTTCCCCTTGAATTTTTAGTCTCTTTCTATCTCCTGGAGCCTTCCCTCAGCTCAAGTATCCTGAATTCAAAAAAATTCCGCTTGAACCTAATTCTCTGTCAGGCAGCCTTAGTTCTTTCTTCCTACTCCACTCGTCAGCCTTTTATTTTATTTTATTTATTTATTTTTTTTTAAAAAAACTTTTATTTTAGGTTTAGGGGTACATGTGAAGGTTTGTTACATAGGTAAACTTGTGTCACAGGATGTGTTGTCCAGATTATTTCATCATTCAAGTATTTTTATTATTATTATTATACTTTAGGTTTTATGGTACATGTGCGCAATGTGCAGGTAAGTTACATATGTATACATGTGCCATGCTGGTGTACTGCACCCACTAACTCGTCAGCTAGCATTAGGTATATCTCCCAATGCTATCCCTCCCCCCTCCCCCCTCCCCACAACAGTCTCCGAAGTGTGATGTTCCCCTTCCTGTGTCCATGTGTTCTCATTGTTCAATTCCCACCTATGAGTGAGAATATGCGGTGTTTGGTTTTTTGTTCTTGCGATAGTTTACTGAGAATGATGATTTCCGATTTCATCCATGTCCCTACAAAGGACATGAACTCATCATTTTTTATGGCTGCATAGTATTCCATGGTGTATATGTGCCACATTTTCTTAATCCAGTCTATCATTGTTGGACATTTGGGTTGGTTCCAAGTCTTTGCTATTGTGAATAATGCCGCAATAAACATACATGTGCATGTGTCTTTATAGCAGCATGATTTATAGTCCTTTGGGTATATACCCAGTAATGGGATGGCTGGGTCGAATGGAATTTCTAGTTCTAGATCCCTGCGGAATCGCCACACTGACTTCCACAAGGGTTGAACTAGTTTACAGTCCCACCAACAGTGTAAAAGTGTTCCTTTCTCCACATCCTCTCCAGCACCTGTTGTTTCCTGACTTTTTAATGATTGCCATTCTAACTGGTGTGAGATGGTATCTCATTGTGGTTTTGATTTGCATTTCTCTGATGGCCAGTGATGGTGAGCATTTTTTCATGTGTTTTTTGGCTGCATAAATGTCTTCTTTTGAGAAGTGTCTGTTCATGTCCTTCGCCCACTTTTTGATGGGGTTGTATGGTACTGGTACCAAAACAGAGATATAGATCAATGGAACAGAACAGAGCCGTCAGAAATAATGCCACATATCTACAACTATCTGATCTTTGACAAACCTGAGAAAAACAAGAAATGGGGAAAGGATTCCCTATTTAATAAATGGTGCTGGGAAAACTGGCTAGCCATATGGAGAAAGCTGAAACTGGATCCCTTCCTTACACCTTATACAAAAATCAATTCAAGATGGATTAAAGACTTAAATGTTAGACCTAAAACCATAAAAACCCTAGAAGAAAACCTAGGCATTACCATTCAGGACATAGGCATGGGCAAGGACTTCATGTCTAAAACACCAAAAGCAATGGCAACAAAAGCCAAAATTGACAAATGGGATCTAATTAAACTCAAGAGCTTCTGCACAGCAAAAGAAACTCCATCCAAGTGAACAGGCAACCTACAAAATGGGAGAAAATTTTCGCAACCTACTCATCTGACAAAGGGCTAATATCCAGAATCTACAATGAACTCATCAGCCTTTTAAAGAGGTGCCTGCATTTGCTCACATTTCCACTTTCAATTCACTCCTTAACCCAGGGGCTCCTAATGCTATTACCTGAATACGACGCTCCACTCAACTGTCATTCAAAAACCTAGTAATTATAGAAGGTAACTCTTCTATTTCTCCTGGTCCTCTGGAATGTTATTTCTGTTTGCTGTCCCGGTACTTTAACTGTTGTCTTGTTTCCCCTAGCCTTATCATGCACAAGCCAATTCATCACCTGTTATCTGTCATGTTTTCTACTCTCTGCCCTTTGTTCCTCATGTCCACATCACCATGTACATACTCATTCATGGCCAAAAATCAGCATTCTCTTTGATTCTCCTTCTCCACTGGCTGTCCCCCAACATACATACATACATCACACATACATACACACACACACACACACACACACACACACACAAAACCATTCTATAAGCCTCTTGCATCTAAACCAACTCTTTGCTCCACTGCCATCACTCCCTTGACTTAGGTCTTCATCGTATTTAGCCTGCCTTACTTCTGTGAATTTCTACATGAAATACTCCCCTGTAGTCACTTCGCTATGCAATCATTCAACAACAGAGTAATCAAGATGCAATAAAAACAAGAATATGATCATGCCAAAACTCAGCTAAAAACCTCTGTGGCTCTCAGATCCCATAGACTGTATTTGAAATTTTCTTCTCTCTTGCCAGGTTTCGCTATTCACATCGAGCAGATTGTCAGTCCTTAGTTCAGCCATAATTTTCCATGCCTCGCATTTAGTAAATGTTGTTCCCTTAGCCCGGTATTTTCTGCATCTTTCCCTTGGGTGGAAAACTCTCCATCTCCTCTCTATGTTCCTGCAGTCCATTGTAAATGCCTCAAGGATTGTGCTCACCATATTTTATTACAATGGTTTAAAATGCCAGACCTCACTGCTCCACAGATTGAGAGCTTTAAATACACCATATTTGCTCAAGAAGCATTCTCATTATGTGTGAATGAATAAATAAGTGTCATGAATTTCAAATCTAAGAAAGTGGGATAAAAATAATGTAAAAATAGGGCCACTAGGAATAGAAAGCTGTTTAGAGATGAAGAAGGGTAGACGTCAATAATACAACTGCTAAAATAGCAACCACAGTTTGTAAAAATGAGTGAAATATAATTTCATTTCTAGAACCCCATGTAGACCTATTGCAATACACTGATGCTCTGTTAGAATGGCAAGAATAACACTAGACACTCAGGGGTCCCATACAGACTAATTCTTATAAGATAAATTGCAGCCTGTTACGAGTTTTTGAGATGGGTGTCATGAAAAGATGGTGAATGTTATTGGACAAATGTATAGACCAAGAGAGAAAGATGAAGATCAGTTCTATACAGAGGCAGATGTGCCACGAAAGATAGTATAGGTATTGAGTGAGAATAAAGACCTATCTAGAAACACATGCACACTACCACAAGAATGAAATGCACTGAGGAAATGAGCTACTGATGGTACAGGATCTGCAAACCTGCTTGTCAGTTTTCATTGTTTTTCAAGCTGTATATGTCTTAAATGATATTCAAGTCTGTCTAATGCTTTCTGTGCTCGCCTCTAATGATCCTTAAAAATTGGTTTAATTTTGGCAAAGTCCCCCAAAGATTTCTTAAATGATCTGGCAAACCAGTGGTAACATCTGTACATACGTCAATTGAAATATATTCAAAATGCTATACAGTCTATTATCACAGGACTTTTCAAACAGAGTTGAAAGCTTTTCAAAATATTAGAAAATATCCACATAGTTAGGTAGCTAAAACTCAGGCTCTACATAAATATAAGCTAATGATTTAAGTGTTAGTTTCCATTAAAAATTTAATTCTCAGTTTTCCTATAAAGTATTTTCTGGGAAAATAAATAATGCGTGTGTGTGTGTGTGTGTGTGTTAATCAAGAGTGACAGTGCACTCAAGTTAAATCTACCATTCATTTCTAGCTTGTATAATTTTATTCATATTCTTCTATATTGGAGAAGAGTGATACAGTTGAACAAAAGTGATCAGTTTTATTACGTCATCAGCTCTAGATATAAATTTACTTGGTTTTCTCTCTCTTTGCCTGCCCTTGTACTTACATATCACTGGCAATGGAGGAGTTCCGGGACATAGACTTTGGAGAGAGGTCATAATCGCTGTCGGATCGATACAGGAAGGACTCCCGGCGTTGACTGTGGACAAAATTTGCTTGGAGAATTAGCCCAGATCCTGGGCTGGTCATGGGATCCAAGGGACTCCGTCCCGCAGATGTGCCATTGTCCACATCAAAACTGTAAAGGAAGGAGAAGGAATTATGTTGCTGTGAACATTCACATGTTCATATTTTCACAAAGCATTTAGCGTCAGCTGAGGAATTGACAGTGGAATTAGCAGGAATCAAAATTACAGCTAATTTCTGCCATAAAAATATGACAATATTGAAATACATAAAAGAAAAACACATCGACTTCACATTTTTGTTTTCCTGGATACTGTTGTTAACTGACCAGATACAAGACACACGTTTTTCCAAACCTTACTTCAGTTAAAAGGGAAACACTCTGCAAAACATAATCGTCTAAGTATAAAATTCCTTTCAGAAAATAACAAATACACAGTAATTCATTAAATATTTGAATTTGATTCAACAATAACCCATTTTGTGCCTAATGCTGTTCTCCCAAACCTGGGCTTCTCCCTCCACACTCCTACCCTATAACATCCATCCAAGCATTAATTTCTATTGTACCCACTTCCTTCCATCCCTACTACCAATATTTTAAATTCAGGTCTCCATCAAATTTCTCCTATATTATTATAACAACCTTTATATTAGTGTCTTGAATCCATTTTCCAGTGTCATTCTTCAGTTTAAAACCTCTCAGTAACTTGCCACTACTCTCAGGATGAAGTCAAAATTTCTTTGCTAGACTGCCAGTCTAACCATCTGCTCTCAATTGCAATTAGTTGCCCTCCCAGCCTCAACTTGCAGCCCTCATCTATTGGGTACTTCATGCTCAACTCTTATTGAGGCACCATCTCCTTGTCACAGGCCATCACCGCCTCACCTCCTGCTCCCCTAAATAATCAAATCCCCTTTCCCCTGCCTAATTGTCACTCATCCTTGAGACAGCCTGCACCTGAAAGGCTACCCTGGTACATCAGAGCTTTATGAAAGGCCCTTTCTCTATGCTCCCAAGACACTTTCCCACTCCCTAATGACAGAATTTACAATGAATTGAAAATGTTTTTCACCTGGTCTCCATTCCTAGATTGTGAGCTCTCTACGAATGGAGACTCAGCATATTCTTGGCACTTTGAAAACTGTGCCCAAGTGTCTTGAGTAAATGATTAAATGAATAAAAGGCATTGTGCTCAGCAATACATATTTCAGAGCTGGGAAAAAAACTACACACACAGTTCTTAACGTCATAGTCCTTATAATCTAGACAAACTTTCCACAAAGAACCTTTCTAGTGAAACATCAACCAGTATTAAAATAAAGTCAGCTTTCATGTGTTCTTAGGAGAGGAGGGTGATAGCTTATGATAGCCCAGCAGGTGTGTGGTTTTAAAGAAAAAATTGTTGAGTGAATAAATAAAACATGTGAATTCAAGTTTTGTTGTCATTAATGTTTTCCCCATTAGAATCTTTATTCAAACTATTAACCAGCTAATTTTAAAACATTCCTTTATTTTCTTTATTGGAGTCATTAATAAATAGAGTTATGACTCTAAGATTGGAAGATGTTTCATGGATCACTTTTGAATCTGTGATCAAATAACAGTGGCTCCGAAATAATCCATCAAATAAACAGAAGAGGAAAAACTCATTATCTTGAACAGTTGCAAATATGTTTTTCCAACTAAAATTTTCTTAGAATTGTGTCTCTTTATAGATATATTTATTTGGTTCAGGAAGGACAATGAGAGATTGTCAAGTTGAACAGACTCACTTTACAGACGAGGATACCAGGTCCTAGAAAAGTTAATTGATCAGTCACTGAGCTAACTGCATTGAATCATCGATTGTTCCTAAAGTCCTTCCAGCTCTACTGCATGATTATATAAAACACAAATATATGTGGCACCCAAACAAGGGACATCTGTTTCACCAGAATAGGATAGGCACATATGTATGTGAAACCTTGTCAATTCCCAGGAAGGCTGGAAGGGGAGGATGGTCTCTAATTATTCAATAGATATACATTAGGGATCTTCGGCAAACTCTCCTTGGATATGCTTAAATAGGCATTTATTAAGCACCTAATATGAGTGCACTAAGATACAAAAATAAAAGATGAATGACTAACTCAGGCTGGGATATCTGAGAAGTTTTCATGAAGAGTAGTATTTAAGAAGGTTTTTGAAGGTATTTAGTATACAACTGGAAGACATTAAAAACTTCTAAATAGTGGGGGTTTGGCAAAGTAGATTTCTCTTCTAAGAAGATAGTCATGGCAGCTTTTCAGCATGAAGAGGACCTAGTAATGTGAATGCCTATAGAAATGTTTATGTTTATTTCCCTTTAATATCAAGATATTCTTATTGCTACACTTTAAAAAAGAAAATACCCTCTCCTTCCTGTGCATGAACAGAAATGTAAGAGATACAGAAGTGTGAGTTTTGTTTAGTTTTTTTCAGTTCAACTGAGTAAACACCAAATTTGTAAAAATCAGTATTTTCTTTAATTATAATTTTTCCAATTAAATCAAGCAAGTCTTAACACTCCACTAAAAGTTTTGAAACAAATATTGCTAAATACCTTAAGTCATTTAGATAGTTATGGCATTTTTAAATCTTACAACTTTTAAGCCATAATATTAGCACTAAAACCAAAACATTTATTAATAGGTCAGAAAGTGCTTTATATGAGATATTCTAGGGGCTTTAATATTTTTCTTTGTATACTGTAATATAAAAACTTGTCCACTAGATGGAGATCATTTTCTTAAACAAGGAAACTATTTTCTACTGAAGGGTTAAATAACCTTAAAGGCCTAAATTATTTCTTAGGGACTCATGAAAATAACCCTTTAAATGACATCCAAAAAACAAAGTTCACAATGTATACTAAGTAATTATCAATATTGATGAAATTACATTAATCTAACATCAGTATTAGCTTTACAAACATTGAGAATGAAGATCTAAAAATAGTGACTGATATTTTATTGGACTTTTTCTTAACGAAAAAAATACTTGAGAAGACAACTGAATTTCTGTAACAAATCACTGAGTACTTATTGTGTTGGAGTAAAGTAACATGAGCATCATTAATAGTCTGGGGTTTCACTCTAAATTTTGGCACCACAAGTATTCTCAGAATACGGTTCGTTTTGGGAAGTGAACCTAGGGTCTGAGTTCATTTGCATAATTTATTTCCATTATATTAAATGCTCTTATAATCAAAATGAATTATCAAGAAAAAGTAATACTACTGAGAATCTCTAGTCTGAAGTATCAGCCAATGTCAGTATTAGTGAATGACTTTATAGAAAAAGAGACTTTGTATTTTGAAATATTCATTGAATAAACTTTTACATTACATCCTATGTCCTTAGACCAGCACTTGAATAAGTACAGATATACTGCACACTGTCCTTTTCTAGAAAGCACTAAAGTCTAGTCAAGGTAATAGAACATCAAGCAACCAGAGAAAATAAAAGCAGCAAAACAGGTGGCATCTGTATTAAATAGTATATAAATACTAAAACACGAAATTGTATTATATAGGCAATCAGACTGTGTGATGTAGACAATGAATGTAAAGAGGATTTAAGAAGTTGCAAGATGTACACCTTTGAAGGAGAGTTAAAAAATGTCCAGTCAGAGTAGAGCTGGGGTTGGGGGTGGAGACCATCCAGCAAAAGTGAAGCCACAAAAACAAACCCAAGAAGGAATGAATAAGGCATGTATATAAAACAGGACATTTAGTGTCTGGCTCAATTTGAGGCTTGGTATTAAAGAATAGTGGGGACCTATAAAAATGGCAATTTTGTACAGTTCAACCTAATAGGTAGGGCTGGATGTGTTTATGGAAAGCTGGGCCAAAGAGTGTCAGCAGAAGCTTGTTATAAAGACTTACGTGGAAACACACAAATCAACTTTTAACATTGAAATCTCAGGGGAGTAAGATAAGGAAGACTAGTATTTGTTAAAATAAACATATTGCTTTTGCAACAAATAAAAGGTACAAAACAGAGTAGAGGTTGAGCACAGTAGCTCATGCCTGTAATCCCAACACTTTAGAGGCACATATGGGAGGATCGCTTGAGACCAACTGTTCAAGGTTACAGTGACTGATCGTGTCACTGCACTCCAATCTAGGCGACAAAGCATGACTCTGTCTCAAAAAAAAAAAAAAAAAAGAAAAAAGAAAGACAAAAAATAGAGTTAAAAAAGGAGAAAAATAAATGTTTTAACTATAAGAGGACCCCCAAAAAGGCTTGTTCATTAAATACTTCAAATATTAGAACTAGGGGGTTTGCCTTGAGTGAAGGAGGTTAGTTGTGGATTTTAAAAGGCAGTACATTTTTACTCGGTAGGTAGTAAGTTAACTGAGAATTAGACACTTACTTAACTTTCTGAAAGTTAGCCTAATTAGTCAGTTTGGGCTGAAATTATAGATGGCTTCAAATAAGCTACTTATTTTTGAAACATAATTTTATCAATAGTCCACATTGTGGTATTATGAATAAAACAAGAAGGTGATGAAGGATAAGGCAGCCCTAACCTTAGATGCTGGTATCAAAATGATCAGTTGTGAATTTTCCAAAGGCGTTCTTTAGAAAACACTTGGATGTGGTGAATTCCTCTTTTGACTCATAGCCAATGAGATGGAGCCCAAGCAAAAAACTAGCAGAAGTTTGAAAAAGTAACTAAAGGATTGGGGAGAGTAAAAATAACCAAGTTTAATGATGATGGTGGCAATAATAATAATGTTAATAATAATAAAACTTCTGGAGCACTTTCCATGTTCCAGGCACTGTGCTTTGCATATATTATCTCATTTAATCCTCACAATAACCCTTTGAAGTAGGCACTGTATTTTCCATTTGACCATGGGGACTCTGAGGCATAGACAAGTGACTCTGTGATAAGCAGTATGCTCAAGCTCATAAGTGGGTTTTAAACTCAAGCTGTCTGATTCTAAGGCTGGGGAGAATGGACTCTGTTTACACCTCTATTACGAAGTTTCATTAAAAAAAATACAAGAATACCTTTTAGCTTCCTCACCTGCATGGAACTTCTGAAAGTAACATTCTGATTAACTTACAGGTGACGCATGCAAAGGCTAATTCTGAGACTCAATTTTCATATGGGGCTGGGTGTGGTGGCTCATGCCTATAATCCCAGCACTTTAGGAAGCCAAGGCTGGTGAATTGCTTGAGCCCAGGAGTTCAGGGCCAGCCTGGGCAACATGGTGAAACACCATCTTTACAAAAAATTTTAAAATTACCTGGGTGTGGTAGTGCTTACCTGTAGTCCCAGCTACCCCAGAGGTGGAGGCAGGAGGATCACCTGAACTAAGGAGGTCGAGGCTGCAGTGAGCCATGATTACATCACTGCATTCCAGCTTGGGTGACAGCGTGAGACTCTGTCTCAAAAAAAAAGTTTTCATATGACCCAACATTTTGGAATTTGCCAAATCCCCAGATTTTTCCATTCTGAACATAACAGTAGGGTGTAAAAAAGTCTTTGCTGTAACCCATTTGGTGGGTTTCTTTATAGCATTTGAGATTTCATTTGGAATTAAGGAAGGGTCAGTGGGTCTGCAAAAGGGCTTAGCAAATGGAACTAAGTGAGGTGCTTTCTTGTTCCACATGTTTGCTTCCCTTAATGCAATTTAAGAATGCACACAATTCTTAAAAGAGATAACTTTTGCCAGAAGGCAGTTTTGGAGGAGGAATGATATAGCTATATTTGGTCTCCTATGAGGGGGCAGTAAGAGTAATGACCAGCTGGCCTGCTGCATTTAGAAGTGTTAAAGAATGTGTGTGGCTAGCACTACTCATGACAATTTACTCCACAGACCCATCCTTTTCTATGGAACCAGCCCCCTACAAGAAACAAAGAGAAATTGGACAAACTGACCAATGAACTAATACTCCCAGTTCTCCACTGTGTTCCATTTCACTGGAATTACTGGATGGTAATACAGTTCCAATCTACCTTTCATCCACGTTCTCAACTGCTTGCATACTTTGTGTCTACTGGCCTGGTAATTGTTTGTCTGCTGAAGGTCATTTCTCACCTTTTTGGCCTTTTGCTAGACACTGCTTCCCTAGTTCAACTCTTTTCAATTTATTTTTGACCATGATATGGGCCCTCTCCTGAGCCAGAGTCCTGCTACTGTGCCGAGTAAATAGCTTTCCTCATTTATCCTAGCCATCAGGACCTTATACTTAGCACTGACCCCCAGTATGAAGCCCAAAGTGGGTGGAGCAATGAGGGCCTCAGTGGAGCAGCTGCTAAGGAACCCCTATCAATAGCAGCCTCCATTACCGAAGCATCTGTGAAGGCCACTCACAGGGAAGATCTTGCTGAATGTCGCTGGGAATCCTGGGAGCCATCACTGAAGCCAGGACCATCTAAGAGCTGCCTTTTTCACTACATAGTAAGAACAGTGGCACTTAGAAAATATTGACCTACCAAAAATGTTCCTGTTAAGATGTTTATTTAAGAATTAGAAAACACGGGTTAAATTTGAAATTTTGGTTCAGCCACTTCCTATTTGCGTGCTCTAGGGCAAGTTACTGTACCTTTCTAGGCTTTCACTGCTGATAAAGATAATTACAGTACCTAGCTCTAGGGCCATTATAAGGATTAGAAGAGAAAATGTTTGGAAAGAATTCACCACACTGCCTGGCAGCTAGCACACTCCCATTATTTAGCAGCTATTGTTTTTCATTTTTATTACTCTTTTTCTTCCAGGGGGATCTTCATCTAGGTCATTCTCTTTATTTGAACACACGGCTTTGGGAAGAACCTAAAGGGAGAGATGAAAGAGGAAGAGAACTGAGGGCCAAATCACCTGAATCAGCCCTTGCAATCAATGAGGTGACAGATGCTGGAGCCAGATTGCTCTAAAAGTTTCAGCTGCTTTTATGTCTCCACCCAACTCCATAATTCCAGTGTGATAACATCCAGGGAGGGTGGAGACTGCTGATTTTTTTCTAGATATTCCTCACTGAGGAGAAAGAATAATTTCCTACCAGGAAGTGTGGAAGGCTTGGAGGTCCCAACAACCTAGGTGGGGCTCCAGCTGAATATAATGAGCAGAAACAGTCCTTCAGACCTCAGGTCTCCAGACACAGGGTGTAGCTTGGGGACCTCAGTTCACAATTATACTGCTGTTTATATTCCTGTACTCCACTCTCCCCTGTGTATTGTAGCTCATGCTGTTAGCCAACACACTGGAACCCATTTTGATGCTTTGCCACTCAAGGGGAGGGGAGGCTTACCCTTGAGCTTAAGGGGAGAGTAACTGGAACTGGATGATTACATACATTTTTTCCCTCTTTATAATATTAAATATTTTACCCATTGTTATCAATATCACAAGGTTATGAAGCTCGTTTCTAATCAATGCCAGTGATACTTCTCTATTGAAAATTTCCCTGCAGGTCAAATAGCTTCTCTGGAGTAAACAAAATAATGATTTGCAAAATTCACCATTTTAATATTTACTTTTCTCTGATTATCTATGGAGATGAGACTGTAGAAACTAGCATTTTACAGTGATATGCACAGATGGCAATCTTTCCCAATCAATCATAAAACTGCATATTAAATTTAAGTAGGATACCCGGAGAAGGCATGATATTTAGCTACTTTACAAGATTACACAGCTAAATTATACTACACATGTTAGCTTGTATAATATATATATTTGCACAGAGTTAAGATATTTAACAGACACGTTTTACCCTTTGTTTTCACAGATGATTTTTATAAACAAAAGCCTGGGGCTGGGCATGGTGGCTCACACTTGTAATCCCAGAACTTTGGGAGGCTAAGGGGAGTGGATTGCTTGAGCTCAGGAGTTCAAGACCAGCCTGGGCAACATGATGAAACCCTGTTTCTACAAAAAAAAAAAAAAAAAAAAAAAGCCACGCATGATGGCACACGCCTGTGGTGCTGAGGCAGGAGAATCACTTGAGCCCAGGAGGCTGAGGCTTCAGTGAGTCTAAATCATGCCACGGCGCTCCAGCCTGGGTAACAGTGAGATCCTGTCATACACACACACACACACACACACACACACACACACACACTGGTACAAAGATGAAGGGTATATGCTTACTTATGAGTAAAACATTAGGCGATATCTGGAAATACACAACATATGTTTCTGGCTTGTCAGTGACACTCCCAAGTAACACAGGGCAATAAAGAGATTCAAGATGGAAATGATAGCATGAGTTTGATGTTTGGACTGTAAATGAAAGAGGATAAGCTGGAGTTGCTTAGCACACTTTTGACACAATTTTTTCTGAAAAGCATTTATTAGGCCACTGTTATGGACTGAATCTTGTTTCCCCTAGAATTCATATGTTGAAGCCTTAACCCCCAATGGTTAAATGAGGTTGAGGTTGAGGTTAAACCTATCTTGTTCCCCTAGAATTCATATGTTAAATGAGGTCATATGGATGAGGCCCTAATCCAATAGTGCTGGTGTTCTTATAAGAACAGAGAGAGACACAAGAGCATTCTCTCTTCACCATGTGAGGACAGAGTGAGAAAGCAGCCATCTGCATGTAGGCAGAGAGCCCTCAACAGGAACCAAATCAGCCAATCTTGGTCTTGGACTTCTCAGCGTCCAGAATTGTGAGAACATTTCTGTTTAGGCCACCAGTCTAGGGTACTTTGTTATGCAGCCTGAGTTGACTAAGACAACCAGAAAGCCCCAACCAAAAATTGTTTTACTTGAAATTTATACATTACTTTTTAATGATTATTAAGAAAAATTTTCTTGACTGAAACTCTCCCTAAGAAAGCATCTCAAATTATTGCCAAGACCAATGCCATGATATTTTCCCCCTAAATTTTCTTCTAGGTTTATAGCTTCAGCTGTTACAATTAAGTCTTTAGAGTGGATTCTTTATGTATGATTTAAGACAAAGGTTTAGTTTCATTCTTTTGCATGTGAATATCTAGTTTTCCCAATACAATTTCCCAATACCATTCAAGACTTTTCTTCGTTGTATATTCTGGACATCCTTGTCAAAGATCAGTTGACTGTGTATGTGTGAGTTTATTTCTTGGCTCTATTCTGTTCTATTGGTTTTATGTCTGTCTTTATGCCAGTACCACATTGTTTTGATTACTGTCACTTAGTAATTTGTTTTGAAATCAGGAAGTGTGAGATCTCCAGATTTTTTGTTCTTTTTCAAGATTGTTTTGACTATTCAGCCTTTTGTGGTTTCTTATGAATTTGAAGATTGCTTTTCTATTTCTATAAAAAATACCATTGGGATTTTGATGGAGATTACATTGGACATTGTGGACATTTTAACAATATTAAGTTTCCTAATCCATGGCAGCATCAAAGCATAAGCAAAAAAGGCAAAAATAGGCAAGTGGGACTACATCAGAATAAAATGTTTCTGCACAGCAACGGAGAAAACACAGTGAATATACAACCTACAGATTAGGAGAAAACATTTGCAAACCATATATCTGATATGGTGTTAATATCCACAATACATAGGAGCTCCTACAACTCAATAGCAAAAACCCCCCAAAACCCAATTGAAACCCCCCAAAATTAAAAAACCGAATGAAAGAAACAGACATTTCTCCAAAGAAGACATAAAAATGGCAAACAGGGATATGAAAAGATACTCAACATCACTAATCATTAAGGAAATGCAAAGGAAAACCACAACGAGATATTGCTTCACTCCTGTTAGGATGGCCATTATTAAAAAAAAAAAAACCTGTTGGCAAGGACATACAGAAATTGGAATCCTTATGTACTGATGGTGGGACTGTAAAGTGATGCCACTACTATAAAAAACAGTATGGAGGTTCCTCAAAAAATTAAAAACAGAACTACCATATGATCTACCAATCCAACTTCTGGGTATTTATCCAAAAAATTGAGATCAGCATGTCAAAGAAATATTTGTATTTCCATATTCATTTATGTATATTCACAATACCAAGATATGGAAACAATCTAAATATCCATCAATGAATGAATGGATTAAAAAATGTGGTATATACACACAATGGAATATTATTTAGCCTTAAAAGAAGGATATCCTGTCATATGCTATAACATGGATGAATTTTGAGGACATTATGCCAGGTGAAATAAGTCAGTCACAGAAAGATAAATATTGCATGATCCCTCTTATATGAGGGATTTAAAGTAGTTGAACTCATAGAGGCAGGAAGTAGCATGGTGGTTGCTGGGCCTGGGTGGAGGGAGAAATGGAGAGTTGTTGTTCAGTGTGTATCATTTAATCATGCAAGATGAATAAATTCTAGAGCTATGCTGTACAACATTGTGCTAACAGTTAATAATAATGTACTATACACTTAAAATGTAAGAGGGTAGAGCTCATATTATGTGTCTTTGTTTTTAGCACAATAAAGCAACTTTTATAAAAAGGATCTCAGATGTCCCTAACATGAGGCCATGGTATTTGGACTCTTGAGGCAAAGCCTGCAGTAGCAGTATGAGGTCCATATTTGCAGTAATTACCTAGAAATAATGAGAACTTCAAGTAGTAAACATACACATTCAATCAGAATATGTGCTTTCAATGGGAAGCGGAATGTGTCTTTTTTTTGGTAGTCATTGGTAGGCCTTAATTTATCTGGCAATTTCTTGTAGGTGTCACTGTGATTGAGAATAAAACAAGTAGGGATTTATTTCTTCCCTTACATCCTATTATCATATGCTGACCACTAACTAAGTGTATGGAGGGAAGAGCAGAAAAGCACATGCTCTCCAGGCCAGGCTGGACCCGAGAGTCAGCTGTAGCCCCACAGGACTGACTCAGTTTTATTTTCCTTGTACTGCTCACAGCAGGTTACTACCAATCTTTCACTTTCTAAGATCACTTCTAAGATGCTATATTTCCAAAATGCACTCTTTCTCAAAATGTGGCTTCATCAAGCTAAAGTCCAAAGAGGAATAGTGTCTTGTTAACAAAGTGGGGCTCAAGATGGATTAAAGACCTAAATGTAAAACCTAAAGGTATAAAAATCCTGGAAGATAACCAGATAAATACCATTTTGAACATAGGAACTGGCAAAGACTTCATGATAAAAATGCCAAAAGCAATTGCAACAAAAGCAAAAATTGACAAATGGAACTTAATTAAACTAAAGAGCTTCTGCACAGGAAAAAAAAAAAAAAACCACAACTATTAACAGAGAGTAAACAGATAACCTACAGAATGGGAGAAAATGTTTGCAAATTATATTACCTGACAAAAGTCTAATACCCAGAATCTACAATGAAATTAAACAAACATTCAAGCAAAAACCAAACAGCTCTATTAAAAAGTGGGCAAAGGACATGAACACTTTTCAAAGAAGGCATACATATGGCCAATAAGTGTATGAAAAAATGCTCTATATCACTAATCATTAAAGAAATACAAATCAAAACCACAGTGAGATACCATTTCATACTAGTCAGAATGGCTATTACTAAAAAAGTCAAAAAATAACAGATGCTGGCAAGGTTGCAGAGAAAAGGAAATGCTTATATACTACTGGTTAGAATGTAAATTATTAATAGTTCAACCATTGTGGAAAGCAGTGTGGTGATTCCTCAAAGAACTAAAAACAGAACTACCATTCAACTCAGCAATCAAACTACAGGGTATATACCAAAAGGAATATAAATCATTCTACCATAAAGATACGTGCATGCATGTGTTCATTACAGCACTATTCACAATCACAAAGACATGGAATCAAATTAAATGTCCATGAATGATAGATTGGATAAAGAAAAATCTGGTACATATATACCATGGAAAACTATGCAGCCATAAAAAGGAATGAGATCATGCTCTTTGTAGGAACATGGATGGAGCTGCAGGTTATTATTTTTAGCAAACTAATGCAGGAAAAGAAAACCAAATACTGCATGTTTTTACTTATAAGTGGTAACCAAATAATGAGAACACACAGACAGAAAGAGAGGAACAATAGACACTGGGGCCAACTTGAGGATGGAGGGTGGGAGGAGGGAGAGGATCAGAAAAAATACCAACTGTCAGGTACTATGCTTAGCACCTGGGTGACAAAATAATATGTACACCAAACCCCCGGGGTCACAAGTTTACCTATATAACAAACCTGCACATGTACCCCTAAACCTAAAATAAAAGTTAAAATATTAAGAAAAAAAAAGCAAGCAAAGAAAAATACCCAAGGTAGTGTTGGGGCGTGTTTCTGTCTTTATGTATTGTTTCTATGACATAGAGCAAGTAAAATTGCTTTAATAAGCCCACTTTGAAACACTGATATTTTAATGATGTGCCCTGCTACTTCTCCAGCCACCCACCCATATTTATTCTTTATATTGCAGACAGAGCGATCCTCCTAAAATGTAAGCCCATTCCCGTCAAGTTCCTGCTCATTATCCCATAATGGTGTCCTATTTTATTCAGAGAAAATACTAAGTTCTCTCACTGGTTTAAGGCCCTCAGTGACCTGGCCCCTGGTGCCTCTCTAATCTCATCTTTACCTACATCTCTCCCTCTTGTCCACTCTGCTCAGCCTCTTGGTCCCTAGCTGTCCTTGAAGCACTGTGCATACTCCCTCCCCAGGGCCTTTGGATTTGCAGTTCTCTTTGCTTGGCATATTCCTTCTAGAGATATCAGCTCAATGTTACCTTCATGAGATATTCCCATACTGGCCTATTTAAAACTGCCACCCCAACCTCCTAATCTCTTTTTTTAAACAAACAAAAAACCTTCCTTACTCCTAATTTTTCTCCATCGCATTTAACAGCTTCTGATGAACTTTTTTATTTATCATCTTACTCACCCCATTAGAATATAAGCTCCACAAGTGCAGAGATTTTTTAAAAAATCTACTTTGTTCGTTAATGTGTCCCCAGCAGGTACAACAGTGCCTCACACATACGAGTTGCTCAATAAATATTTGTATTGTGAATACATGGATATCTTTAGATGCAGCGCTACTTTTTCTATCCTGCTTACCATTTACCATGGTTATCTGTGTAGTTCTACTTTAAATAAACTTCATAACTATTTTACAATTTAGCTAGGAATTGGTCACTTATTTAAAGAAATAGGTTAATGAGACTGATTAGTACATTTGAATAAATAATCTGGAACATCACTAAGAAGGCATTTTAACGGGGGTTATTTTGAATATCCTCCTGTTTGAACACCAGTCAGCCATGCAATCAGGGGTAGGATCTAGGTTTTGTGGTACATAAAGGTTATACAATTATAAGAGTCTGCTTTCAGAAAAATAATACAAAAAAATCTTAGTTTTTTGGATTTTACAAAACCTAAAACTATGTGCAGCTGCTAGTACCACTTCTTACAACTTGAAAGGGAACCAGGCCAGTGAGAAGCTCTTAGCTTGATCTTCATTAGTTTCACACACATCTGCATCCGAGGTAATTACATATCAGGAAAGGATAAGAAAAGAAATTGGATGGGTGAAAATAAAAATGTAGCACCTTATATTATTACTTAATTAATTACGTATTTTTTGAGATGGAGTTTTGCTCTTGTTGCCCAGGCTGGAGTGCAATGGCGTGATCTCGGCTCACTGCAACCTCCGCCTCCCGGGTTCAAGCGATTCTCCTGCCTCAGCCTCCCGAGTAGCTGGGATTACAGGCAGGCGCCACCACGCCTGGCTAATTTCGTATTGGGGGTTTCTCCATGTTGGTCAGGCTGGTCTCAAACTCCCGACCTCAGGTGATCTG
Source organism: Pongo pygmaeus (assembly GCF_028885625.2). Classification (NCBI taxonomy): domain Eukaryota; kingdom Metazoa; phylum Chordata; class Mammalia; order Primates; family Hominidae; genus Pongo; species Pongo pygmaeus. Next base: position 64,547,533 of record NC_072377.2, read on the forward strand.
CCTGCCTCGGCCTCCCAAAGTGCTGGGATTATAGGCGTGAGCCACAGTACCCAGCTGCACCTTCTATTTTCTTAAGAGATAAATTGTTATTAGATTTTTCTTCATTCCTTTTTATTCTTTCCCTCCCTCCGTATCGTCTCCCTCTCTCCCTCCCTCTCTTTCTATTTTCAGTACCCAAATTTTCAAAGCTTACTCATAATTCTCAAAATTTCTCTTGTTATTTGCACGTGTTTATTTTTCCCAGATCAGTGAGTGTCACCTAGTCCTGGGGAATGGGGAGTGATTCCACTAGGTCAGATATTGAACCCACTTTGAAGAGGGGTGATCTTCAAACCATACCTGTCTCCCAAGATATTACAATTTTCTTTTTGAGGAGTGGGTTTTAAAAATGTGATCCTCAATCACTTTCCTGGCTATTTGGGTATTTAGGCTTACTAAAAATTAATCTCCAAAAGATTTTATTGACTAAATAAGAATGATTGAATGATAAATCCTTTGTAGAAATACTTAGCCTTAAAATATTGTGTGTTAAGTATGTTAAATAAGTCCAGGTAAGATTATAACAGAAAACAAAAAAGTAATAGTTCTACTATAATTGCCTTTAAAATATAACCGAATTCTGATTCTTTTAGACTAATGGATATGAAAACTCATATACCATGTTTTTCCTCTGGGTTTGCACTCTCCATCAAACAGGTCAGGAAACCATTCACCAGCCCTACTATTAAATCTATTTTGGAGAAGTGATATTATTCAGTTTCCAACCTCAACAATCCAAACAGATGGGTTTTCTGCCTTAATGGGGCTTGAATGAATGGAGAAGGGCTTCAGAGGGTTGTGTGGCCTGAATTACAGACAATTTTTTCAATCTTACTGGGCAAAGCAATGATAAGAATATTATCTTATGATGGCCATAAACAATCACTCGCCTCTTCAATTCTTTTAAAATATATAGTGGAGAATAAAAAAAATATGTCTCATTATGTGTCTCATTGTATAATAAGTACACTGAGATTAGCTTTCTCTCATGATTTCTTATATTGGGTGAATTATGTATGGTTACAAATTATCTTTTAAAGGTTTTAAGATGTTGGATGGGCTACCGCAGAGGCAGCAGGATCTACTTCAACAATGATTTTATAGAGTGAAGAAACATTTTCATGTTTCCTTGAAATGGAATCTGGCTGAAGACAAAATGACCTTGGGAAAGCATAGCATTCAATAATCAGGACTGTGAATATAAGAAATTCTGCTTGTTGTCTGCCATATTCCATTCTCTGCCTGTTCCTGGGCATAAAAGAAGTTCTCGTTCCCTTGCAATTAGATTTGGCCAAGTGACTAGATGTGAGCAGAAATATTGCATGCCACTTTCAGGACTGGCTCATAGCTCCTCCCACATGCCTATCTTGATGTTCTTTTTCTGCCAGCTGGATGCTAAAGATGCTGATGCATGAAGGATGGTAGAAACAGAAGGTGGGAGAATCCTGGTCCGTGACTGAGAGCAAGGAGAGCTGCCACATCCTCCTAAACACCATCCTAGAAAGCTACTTGATGAAGAATGAGTTTATTTTTTAAGTCATTTAATTTGGGGGCTTATTTGTTAGCACAATAACATTCAACACTCTGCGTTCCATCAAAGTAAACTGGAAAGTACGTTCCATCAAAGTAAACTGGAAAGTATGTACTGAAAGTACATTAAACTCTCAAATGTCTCACATTCAATCTATCTCTGGCCCAAGTGAAACCATCTATGTCTTTACTTCTACCACCTTCACACTTCATTTAGGTTTTTTTGTTTTGTTCCCTTGATCTTCCTTGGTTAACAGATATTTTCATTATGACATTTCTCATTACCTAAGTGCTTAAGAGATGTTAGAGAATAAGTCTATAATCATTACACACAGTCGTGATTGTTGTGTAAAGTGAAAGCCAGTCCAGTTCTGTTCTGCCTTAACGACAATCCGCAGAGTTACAGAGGATCAGCTCAAGTGTGAACCTGACACATGAATTTGTCTCTGGATTACAGAAGACACACAGGACCGAGAGTAACACTCAGGATTTACACCCGTGCTTCACTTGAGCCAATGAGATTTCAGAAGTACCAGATCGAAATAGGCTTCCCTTAAGACGTCAAAGCATTGCAACAGAAACACAAACAGGCAAATGGGACTATATTAAAACCAAAAATCTCTACATAGCAAAGAAAATAATCAACAGAGTGAAAAGACAACATGTTAAATGGGAGAAAATATTTGCAAAATATATATCTGACAACGGACTAATATCCAGAATATGCTAAGAACTCAAGTTAACAGCAAAAACCAAACCAAACCAAACTCAAATAATCCCATCAAAAAGTGGACAAAGGACATGAAGACACTTCTCAAAAGAAGACATAAAATGACCAACAGGTATATAAAAAGTACTCAACATCGCTAATCATCAGGGAACTATAAACCAAAACCACAGTGAGGTATCTTACCTTAGAATGGCTATTATTAGAAGACCAAAAAAAAAAAAAAAAAATAGATGCTGGTGAGGAAGTGGAGAAAAGGGAATTCTTAGTTGGTGGGAAAATAAATTAATATGGCCATTATAGAAAACAGCATGGAGATTTCCCAAAAAACTAAAAGTAGAACTATTATACAATCCAGCAATCCCCCTCCTGGGTGTTTATCTAAAGGAAAGGAAAGGAAATCTGTATATCAAAGGGATAGGGATACCTGAACCCCTATGTTTATTGCAGCACTATTCACAATAGCTAAGATATGGAATCAACCAAAGTATCCATCAACTAACAAACCGATAAAGAAAATACATACATATATATATACACACATACACACACAATGGAATACTATGCAGCCATAAAAGAGCAAAATCCTGCCATTTGCAGCAACATGGATTGAACTGAATGTTAAGTGAACTAAGCCAGGCATAGAAACACAAATATGGCATGTTCTCACTCGTAAGTGGGTGCTAAAAAATGTTGATATCATGAAGGTAATAGAATGATAGTTACCAGAGTCTCACAGGAGGAGAGGAATGAAGAGAGGTTGGCTAACGTATGCAAACATACAGCTGGAGAGAAGAAATAAGTTACAATGTGTGATAGCAGAGTAGGGAGATTATAGTTAAGAATAATGTATCATATATTTCAAAATAGCCAGAAGAAAGAAATTGAATTATTACACTACATAGAAATGATAAATGCCCAAGGTGCTGGATACCCTAAATAATTTGTCTCGATCATTATACATCCTATTCATGTAACAAAATATCCCATTATCCTATGTACAAATATTGTGAATTAATTATTTTAAAATTCTGTTAAAAAACAAAAATTAGGCTTGCCTTATTCAAAATGTTATTCCGAAGCAAAATGACATTTTGAATGTGCACACTTCCAGGGAAATGGTTGAGAGTCTATAGAAAAATTCTAGAAATATTTCACAGTTTATCCAAACCCAGACTAGAACAACTCTTCACTGTTGCCTAGCTCATTTGCAGTGGAATCAGGATGAGTTGGTTCAGACTGGGAATGTCGTAGGTTGAATCAGATGCCTAAGACCATTCCTATTCTGAACTCATAGGCTAAATGCCTTTCTAGAGCCAAATGTCCCTCTCTAGGAGAAGGAAAGGATATTACCTGGGGCATCCTCTTGCCAATGTAGCACTCTCCTCAAATTTGAGCCCTCTTTCTCGAGCTTCGGTGTATTTTTAGTATAAGAAATATTTCATTGCCACCTTAGAGATCAAACTCAAAGGATTAATAGATCCTGAGGGTGATAGAGTAGGTCATAGACAAGAGATACCTATCCATTCCGCAAATGCTCATCAACTAACTACTCTTGCCACTCTGGGAGGAATAATGAAGCTCATTGAGAAGACGTAAGGACCGTAGTAGTCACATTGATCTTCTGCTCCAAAATTAAGTTGGGGTTTTCCTTCCCCTCAGAATGACCAAATTCATGGTGAGGCTGTTCATAAATCCTGTTGACTTGCCAGGTCCACAGCCAAGATACATGCACAGCTGTTTTCTAAAGGCATTTGACCTCTTCTCTAATCTTCTCAAGTTGAGAAGCAATGTTCATTGCTGACTGTCTTTGTTTTGACATTAACTATGTTCTCAAATAAAAAATCAAGTTTTACTTCTTCAGCCAATAAAATTTGTCTCATTTTTATGAAATAATATTTCTCAAACATTTGAATATATTCGTCCATTTTTGTGCCACTTCATCTATTTTCTGGATAGATTATGATATTCAATTATGTGTATCTTATCTTTCTTTTTTCTTTTTTTGTAGAATTTATTCGATATAATCTTGGCTCCCATTTTATTTCCCACTTATCCTCTTTTAAAAAATGACTTATGCTTTTTTAATGAGGAGTCCAAAATGGCACACAGAGCTCTAAGTACAGTGTAAACAAGGCCATCTGTAATGGGAAAGCCATTCAATTCAGCAAAGATTTTTCTAACCAGCTATACATAGTCATGACAGAATCCTCAGATTTAGTGTTTCCTAGTAGCAATTGTAATTCTTTTGATTGCTGGCCTGTAAAATATTTAGTACTATACTGTACCATGACAGTGTAAATATGTAAATAGAACCTCCATCTCCAGCCTGCTTATATAAAATGAATACCACTGGTAAATAATTTAATTTTAAATGTAGTTACTTTTACAGAAAAATATATGCTGTAAAATAACTTTTATTCTTTTTTCATACATTCAGATAGCCTAAACAAAAAGGATAGATGTCAGTTTTTTAAACTTAGGGGAAAAAAGAACCCAAACATGATTATATACTTTGCTGACCTTTGAAATTTAATTTGACCAAATTTTGAAAATAGTCTTTGAGAATTACAGAGTGAGCAGAAGCCTGTACTTCATGAAACACAAATAGAGTTTTTTTTAAAATAAGCAGTGTAGGTATCGTCTTTGCTTTTTCCATGTCTTTAAGACTTTTAAAAATCTTAAAATATGACTGTTTCACCACTCTTTTTCTTTTTTTATAAAATTCAGAACTTAAGTTAAATTTGACAAGAGGAAAAATAAAATCCAAACCACATCTATGCTTATTCTGCTCTTGGCTTCTTCCTACAGAGCTGTCCTTTAAATTTGCAATGTAATTATGAGTTTCCATACCACATATGCCACTAATCCCACGAAAGTATGTGGCCCTTCAGACCACATGAAAAAAATCTCTCAGGGCACCTTGGGTGCTTTACCCACTTGCCATGTCCAAAAAGAGTTCCATCTGTGCCCCTGATGGTCAGATAACCTGTCCTGGGTGAGACAAAATAATTATTCCCAAAGGCCTTTTCCTCCTGTGCTTCTTATGCCCTCACAAGCAAGTTGTTTCTGAGCACCTTCACAGCCATTGTTCAGTGGAATTCACACAGTGACCCTGGGCAATAAGTGATGGGTTTGGGAGTGTAGATTTTTACTCTCATTTGCTGAAGAAAAATCTGAGGCTCAAGAAGGAGGGCAATGATGTGCCTAGAGTCTCATAGATTTAAATGGCTGGATTATGAGTCAATCCCAAATCTTCTGTTCTTTGGACTAAAGATTTAAATGAAGGATTGAACAATTGGATTACTTTTAATCCTTCATAAAGCTTGAATGAAAGACAAATGCTTATTTTAATGTCCCTTATGAGCACTCACTAGAAATATTCTCTAGCCGAGCACAATGTTCAAAACCTTTGTGTGGAATGTTACATTTTGCTGAAATGAATGGATGTGCTTACATGTCTGTAAATAGTAGAATGAAAAAGCTGGAAAAGGATTTTAGCAAGAGTCCTTCACTTTGGTAATATTGGTAATCATCCTAACAATATTGTAATGCTTTATAGTGTATGGTAAATGTTTCTTAATACTTAGAGGGAGATATAGAAAACAACTCTCTGGTTAAATTTACTTAAACATATCAAACCAACTTTGCAAAACAAAGGGATCCCTACTTCATATTCTGAAGAATATTTCAGAAAAATAGGAATGTATTTCTTTGTATTATTTATTGATTTTTAAATTTTAGATCCAGGGGTCCATGCACAGTTTTGTTACATAGCTATATTGCAGGAAGCTGAGGTTTGGGCTTCTAATTATCCTGTCACCCAAGTAGAGAACATAGGACGTGATAGATATTTTTTGACCCTTGCCGCCCTCTCTTTCTCCCTGCTTTTGCAATCCACTGTTGATGGGCAGGAATGTATTTATAATGCAAAGATAAGAACTGATGCTGGGCAATACTACTGGGTTGGGAACTGGGAGCCTTGAGTTTGAGTTCTGACCCCACTACTACCTCGTTGTGATTTTGGCAAGCCTCTTGACTTCTCTGGGACTTAGCTATTTCATCAATAAAATAAAGAGATTGTCCTTTTCAATTACTGCTACATGTCACTTTGGAGAGGCTTTTAAAAATACAGATTCTTAGGCCTCCTTTTGGATACTCTGTGTCGGTAAAGCTGAAGCTGGATCCAGAAATCTCTATTTTCAAAAGGCTGTCATAGCTATTTGATGTGTTGTCAGTTTGAGAACACCAGACTTGCTGACCTTCCAGCTTTAACATTCCCAATTCCAACTGGACAGCACTGAACTCAGCTCATATTCCTCTATGCTGTGCTTACTCAGGAGCGGGAGTGGTGAGAAGAGCCAAAGCTCTCGTCACCAGGCTATATTACACCACCTTCCTTGGTGGTGTCCCTGCCCACATGCCCAGCTCTTCAACACCACTTTCTACGCTGCTGTTGGGATTTTGTGTGTGGTTAAACGCGAAGGAGAAAGAAGGGAAAAAAGGAGAGAGGGAGAGAAGGAAGGAAGGAAGGAAGGTAAGAAAGGCAGGAAGAAAGGAAGAAGGAATGAAGGAAGAAAAGGAAGGAAAAAGAGATAGCTTGAAGTGGCTAGAAAATGTGATTATTTTACTTCTTTGAATAACTACTTTTGCCTATAAAAGTGGATTCTTTATCATGTCACTTAGGTTACTTTAAAATCTTGTCCTAATTCCCTTCAAATCTTGTCTCTGGCCCCTCCAAAGATACTTCTGGTCATACTGTTCTCACTCTCTGGAGTATATGTTACAGACAATGAAGTTTTAGACCCAACCAATTTCTGCCTCATGAAATCATTCTCACTTTTCAAAGCTCAACATGTAGTAAGAAATGTGTAATATGACCTCCGGTTCTTCCTTCCACAATTCCAAACATCTTATTCATACTCTCAGTAAAGCATTATCTCAGGGTTAAAATAATAAAGCAACTGGCATTAGACACATTTCTCCCCTTATCAACTACCCCTCCCCAGCTATTTGAGGTTGGGGGTCTCCATACCATTTACTTTACTCATCATAAAATTAACATTCATGTTTTGCTTGACCATTTGCCAACTTCTTTACATCCATTATTTTATTTGCATTTCATAACATTTCTGTTAAATAAATATTTTTGTCAACCTATTTTATTGATAATGAAACTCCAAACAGGGAGGTTTACTGGTTTGCTGGTTAATGATGAAGCTGAGATATGAACCTAGATGCTGTGATTTCAAATCTTATGATTTTCCTACACTGATTTACAAGACATTGACAGATAGCAGGTGCTCAGCAAATGCATAGTAAGTGATTAATATTAAGTGAATGAATAACTGGTAAGAAAAGGCCTCATGGTCTAAAATAATGGTCTCTGGTCTATGTTTGCATCTTGAATCTGCTTCTTGCTATCTGAACAATGTCAGACAATGTATCTAATCTGTCTGAGCTTCCCTTTCCTTCTTTATCACATGGGAAAATCATACTGCCCTCATATAGGGGTGTGTGTGTGTGTGTGTGCGTGTGTGAACTCAATGATATGAAATGTGTAATGGGTCCTCACCAGTGTGTGCACAGAGTAAGTACTCATTATATGTTTGCTTCTTAACTTTGTGCGGGAGGCAGTCATTTTGTTATTCATTGCATCTGAATTTTATGCATATGCCTACCTGTGGAGGTTACATTTATTCCTGAGATTTTAATCCTCTCTCATCTTCAGTGAGAAAACAGTAAGAGAGACACTATATGATGATAGTTAAGAACACAGGGTCTAGGCAGCTCTGAGTTCAAAACCTGATTCTCTGCCTTTGTAGCCTTGTGAGTTTGGCCAAGTTACTCACTCTCTCCATGCCTCAGTCTCTTCTTCCATAACATGGAGAACATGCCATTTAGAATCATGCCTGGTGTGTGATAAGTGCCATGTATTTGGGGCTATTACTTATGTTACAGGGGCACAAAACTAATAATAGGCATGGTTAGCACGATAATGAAATATTTGTCCTCTGTGTTTCTCAAACAAAATTGATGACTCTTGTAATATACGATCAACAGTAAACTGGGACCTTGTCATTTGCATTTGGAATAGTAGGTAATAGTAATTAGATGAGCATTTGAAGAATACATGAGAACTCCCATATAGGAAAACAAAGTAGGAGTGTGCATTTTGTATTTAAACATAATGAAGCATCAGCTCTTATGTATTTATGAATGGAGAAGGAAAAAAGATCATTTGACTTTTGTTGAGCACCGTGGATTACTATCTTTGATGCTCTCATTTGAAATAACAAAAACTGCCTCTGCCTTTCCCCAGCCCTACTATTGAACAGAAAGAACTGGAAGGAGAAAGAGTGCCATCTTTTAGAAATGATTCCTCTGAATCATAGTTATCCCTTTTGAGTACCACATCAAAGGCTCTATTTCACCTGAGAAATCTCATACGCATTTCAAAAGTTAAACTGTAATAACAAAACCTACACTACCTGTAATGCCAAAACATATCAAGCAAGATGTAACAAGCTCTCTCATATCCTAGCCTCATACATATATGGTGTGAGTTAAGGACAAAGGTACTTTTGACTTTAAGACAATAAGAAATGTGAGGTCAGTGTCCTTGGGAATAACTAGAAACCTGAGATATTTATTGCCTAGAGACAACGTTAAGATGATCTCAGAAAGGTTTTCTTTGGAATGGTGGAGATTAAGTGGCAAGGCCAGGTATTCCTGTTACCAAAATAAATACTGCTTAAGCAACAGCAAACATAGGAGAGGGATGACAGAAGAAGGGTTTTCTTATCCCTTTGCTGGAGCTAAAGTAAAACTGGCAAATGATTTTGAGGGCTCAGCATTTAATTCTACCATATAGAGTTTAAGTATTGGTGCCGTACTGCTGTCTTCTGATAGAACTATGCCTTCTCCTGAAGCTTCAAACTTTAGTTGATATCTCAGGTAGAAACTGTGTTCTTCAACATCTTTCATAGCTTTGGCAACACTGATCACGTTGCTGAAATGCCTCCTCACCGGAGACTTTACCACCTGTGAAATTCTCCTCAACTCTGCTCTCTGCCTCTGAATTCGTGGACAGAATTAGAGCTGATATACAAGAACTCTCAAAGGCAAGCCTGCCCAGACAGTCTTTAGGTTGGTGGTTCACTGTCCAGGGGACCCAGCTGCCACTATTCTATGGGCCTTTTTCCAAGGTTAACACAATAATCACAATAGATAATAACAACAGAGAATGTACTATTTTTAGCATTTCATATCCATTGTCTCATTTGATTTTTATTACTATGCCAGATAAAGCAATGGTGCTAAGAGAAGCAACTTGCCTGAAATTTGTATTTTTATCCATTATAATTCGTTGCCTTTCTAGGATCCAGTGGCCCATTAAGAAAAATACTGATGCTTTAACTCTAGGTTCCCAAATGCCAACTCTAGGTTCCCAAGCATTGTATTGTGGCAAAAACTACATGCACTTTGAAATCAGATCTGAATTTGAACAGGTTCTGTCACTTGCCAGCTAGGGGACCTTAAGCAAAGCTTCTTACCCTCTCTGAGCCTGAAACACTCCACACTTACTCAAAAAGGATTATAAAGCACTCACATATTAAAATGAGTTAATGAATATGAAAGCACCTAGAACAGAGTTTTGAAAATAGTACATGCTAAGAAAATGTGAAATTCCTTTTTCTACTTTCCCCTTTAAATAAATGGGAGTTTCCTACACACTGCTTTGGTATTTTAATAAGATGGTCTTAATTTTATTCATTGCATGCATCTTGAGGCCAGTGAAGCACTAACGCAATTATCTCTGTCAATCCTTCCAGTTATTTAACAGCTATGACACAACCTTCTCAGTTCAGGCAGCCCACCTATATCTTTAATGGGGGTATTGGTATATTTACAGTCTCCATCAGAACAAAATTCTGTTATTATTTTGACTCTAGGACCATTATTTTATGTGACAGTGACTTTGTCAGAGGAGAGAAAGGATGTGACTTTAATCCTGTTTTTTTTATAAAAGAGCAATTTACCTATTATAAACTAGTTGAAAACTCTTATTGAATAGCATATTGCAATTGATATTTGGGGTAACATGCCAGTTTTAGCAAGAAATAACACTAAATAGAATGCTCCAAATTTATTACTTCTTTGCACCTGTGCTCACCCACTTATTTTCCTTTCAGCCTTCATAGTTCTTCAGATATTTGATGAGTGGTGTAAGTGATGAATGAATGGCACATGTCTGTAAAACATTAAGCTCAGCTCAAGACCTGCAGATCTTCCTAGTGAACTAACCAAGTGGTTCAGTTGATAACACAAGTATAGTATCCCAATAGGTTTAGACCCTGCTCTGGACTCTGGAGAACACTGTATCTGTTTAGGTCATTCTAAAACATAGCTACCCTGTTGCAAAGGGTTTCAAATTTTGGAGATCAGAGACCCCTTTGAGAATGACATGACTTATAAATCTTTGGAAATGTGAGTCTTCAGAAAAATTCATAAACACACACACACATGCACGCACGTGCACGTACGCGCGCACGCACGCACACACACACACACCCCTTTTGAATATAATTCCATAAAGTTCAGTATAGCCTAGTGATTAAGCTAAGGGCTTTGGAGTTAGCTAGCCTGGCATAAAATAATGACCCTACTGCTATTAATTTTGTGACCTTCTTCAAGTCATTTAATCTCTTTAAGTTTCATTTTAAAAACGGGAATAAAAACAGTACCTATGTGATGAGTCTTTATGAGGTTTAAAGGAGATAAAGCATGTGAAGGGCTCAGCACACTGTATGACACTTACTAAATGCTTTGTACATTTTTGTTATGTTAAGGGAGTTACAGATCTCCAAAGCTTATTTGTGGGCAGCAGATTAAGAATTTCTGCTATGAAAAGAGGACAAAGTTCAAACCAATTAAGGACCATCTGCCTACCATAAAAACAAGATCCTATTGAAGTTAAATAACTATCAATAAAAGGGCATTCAACAACTAGGTCTGCTACCCTGCCTGGCCCTGAGCAAGTAGGACAATGGGTCCAGCCATGTCCCTGTTCTTTCTGAGGAGTGGCAACTGTGCCTCCTGCTGCCCCCGCCTGTACCAGCCATGGCTGAGAACTTGGCAGTCATGGATGCTCTCTACACTTGACTGAAAAAGAAAACAGCTTCTTGGCTGCCTGAGCCTTAAAAGGTGATTGTCCTATTCCTACATATTCTTTACAAAGTTCTAGGTGTAAGAAAAGGCTGTTTTAGGTTTTAATGAGAGAATATTTGTTAGAGAGAATATTTGTTAAGCACCCAGCTTAAGGACACACACAAAACTATCAGCAAATGCTGTCTCTTTCCAAAGGTCAAGAGAGAGGGTAACTTTACTTGACAAAGTCACAGCTCTGGGAGAAATTCCACTGACACTCAGGGGACTAAGTTACGTAGTTTAACTAAATTTGACTTGAAATAAGTAGGCATTTAAGAGGGCTTTTCTCTGGGGATTTTACACGTATTTTGCTGATGTTGTATTTTAAGGTACCCTATTTTGGTCAAAGTAGATTCTTTAGCCAAATCAGTACATTTTGAAATGACTAAAGTATCTAGCAGCCAGCAAGTTCAGATACATTGATCTTTAGGAGGAAATAGCCACAAATTGAATAGTACTTAAAGAATTCTGTATCGTTTTTCTTTGTTTCAGAAAGATTATCACAGGGAACAGCTTAGTTAAGTGACTTTAATATTAATATATTCATTTCTGTATTTCCAATATCTAGCATAATTCTCACAGCAGGTATAGGAAAGTGATAACTATTCATTGAATTAATTTTCTATATATGTATGTCAATATCCATCTTTTTTCCCCAACCAAGTCATTTATGATAGATTCTTATCAAAAAGCAACATGTCATATAAAAATTTTAAGCATAAACAAAATAACGTAAATAAGGGCCTTTATAACTCAAGGTGGATTTGATTTGTAGGTTGCACAGGTAGCAGAAGCTGGAACTCTGAGTGTGAGTCCTAACTCTGCTGCGGACTAGGAATATAAGTATCCTGGAAGCCACATGACCCTGGGTCCTCAGGAGAGCATGCGCTCTTCCTACCCACTACCTGACTACCCCCACAACTCTCTTTCTTTCTCTCTCAGATTGGTGTTAAGTAGTTTTCATTAGAATAACTCTTTTATGATTTTTTCCACTTTAAACCTATAATGTCCCAAAACTTTGAATCTGGTTCCACCTTTCCCACTTCCCCTACCTTGCACTGCATAGATCTTTGAAGTATTCCCAAGGAAAGGAAGAAGAGGCTGGTAAACAGTTCTTCTGTCTATCAGCATTCGCAAGGAAGGCTTTGGTGTGGGAACAGCCCTCTCCTTGAAGAGGCTCCTGCTTCTACCATCCTTATGTGGGCTGTCAAAGACCATGCTATTTTGATAAAAGCAAAACTCAAAATACCCCAAACAATAAGTAGGAAATACCCAAAAACATTAAAAGGGATTATCACTACGGAAGTAATTTTTATTTTCTTTCTAGTACTTTGGAGTATTTTCAAATAATGAATGCATGTTACTTTTGCAATCAGAAAGCAAGGTATAAATTATAAAAAGGAAAGAAACACAATATTGGGTCAAAAGTCCCCATTCCTAATTCACTTGAATGACTTTTAGCAGGTCACTTAGCACCTCTGAATCTGCTAGCTTAGCTTCAAAATAGGGGATGATCATGCTCAAAGTTCCAGGTTACTGTGAAAATCATATGAGATATAAAAATATGTGATGACATGATAGTATATCTAGAAAACCCCATTGTCTCAGCCCAAAATCTCCTTAAGCTGATAAGCAACTTCAGCAAAGTCTCAGGATACAAAATCAATGTGCAAAAATCACAAGCATTCTTATACATCAATAACAGACAAACAGAGAGCCAAATCATGAGTGAACTCCCATTCACAATTGCTTCAAAGAGAATAAAATACCTAGGAATCCAACTTACAAGGGATGTGAAAGACCTCTTCAAGGAGAACTACAAACCACTGCTCAAGGAAATAAAAGAGGATACAAACAAATGGAAGAACATTCCATGCTCATGGGTAGGAAGAATCAATATCATGAAAATGGCCATCCTTCCCAAGGTAATTTACAGATTCAATGCCATCCCCATCAAGCTACCAATGACTTTCTTCACAGAATTGGAAAAAACTACTTTAAAGTTCATATGGAACCAAAAAAGAGCCCGCATCGCCAAGTCAATCCTAAGCCAAAAGAACAAAGGTGGAGGCATCACACTACCTGACTTCAAACTATACTACAAGGCTACAGTAACCAAAACAGCATGGTACTGGTACCAAAACAGAGATATAGATCAATGGAACAGAACAGAGCCGTCAGAAATAATGCCACATATCTACAACTATCTGATCTTTGACAAACCTGAGAAAAACAAGCAATGGGGAAAGGATTCCCTATTTAATAAATGGTGCTGGGAAAACTGGCTAGCCATATGTAGAAAGCTGAAACTGGATCCCTTCCTTACGCCGTATACAAAAATCAATTCAAGATGGATTAAAGACTTAAATGTTAGACCTAAAACCATAAAAACCCTAGAAGAAAACCTAGGCATTACCATTCAGGACATAGGCATGGGCAAGGACTTCATGTCTAAAACACCAAAAGCAATGGCAACAAAAGCCAAAATTGACAAATGGGATCTAATTAAACTCAAGAGCTTCTGCACAGCAAAAGAAACTACCATCAGAGTGAACAGGCAACCTACAAAATGGGAGAAAATTTTCGCAACTTACTCGTCTGACAAAGGGCTAATATCCAGAATCTACAATGAACTCCAACAAATTTACAAGAAAAAAACAAACAACCCCATCAAAAAGTGGGCGAAGGACATGAACAGACACTTCTCAAAAGAAGACATTTATGCAGCCAAAAAACACATGAAAAAATGCTCACCATCACTGGCCATCAGAGAAATGCAAATCAAAACCACAATGAGATACCATCTCACACCAGTTAGAATGGCAATCATTAAAAAGTCAGGAAACAACAGGTGCTGGAGAGGATGTGGAGAAATAGGAACACTTTTACACTGTTGGTGGGACTGTAAGCTAGTTCAAACCTTGTGGAAGTCAGTGTGGCGATTCCGCAGGGATCTAGAACTAGAAATTCCATTCGACCCAGCCATCCCATTACTGGGTATATACCCAAAGGACTATAAATCATGCTGCTATAAAGACACATGCACACGTATGTTTATTGCCGCATTATTCACAATAGCAAAGACTTGGAACCAGCCCAAATGTCCAACAATGATAGACTGGATTAAGAAAATGTGGCACATATACACCATGGAATACTATGCAGCCATAAAAAATGATGAGTTCATGTCCTTTGTAGGGACATGGATGAAATTGGAAATCATCATTCTCAGTAAAATATCCATTTTTAAGAACTCCATGGTCAGGCATGGTGGCCCACACATATAGTCTCAGCTACTCAAGAAGCTGACATCGGAGGGTCAGTTGAGCCCAGGAGTTTGAGTCTGTAGTGTGCTATGATCAGACCTATGAATAAACTAGGTGAGGGGAAATTTACTGTGCAAATACCTGCTATGGCTGATACAAGGTGCAGATTATAGCTCTATGGTGGCCTGGAGAACCTCACACTTCTTAATGGGTTCTCTAAGCAGGTGATCAGGAGAATCACTATTTTATTTTTGACAAAGTTTCATTGATCCTTTTTCAACTAGTCTTAGCAAATTCTCTGAGCAACACCTGCTGCATTTGATCTCAACTCAATTTCAACTCCACTGGGGTGCATGGGTGGGAACAAGAGAAAAATAAGGGAAATATTTAAGTAAATGAAATTTAGCAATGTCAGAAGAGACAGCAGGACAAATTGCAATCAATAATCCACCAATAATGCTAATCATTTAAAATTGTACATTTACATCTTCCAGTGCAGGAATAATGATATCAATATGAAAACCAATGACAACAGTAACAATAATGAGTTAGCATTTATTATTTACTGTGTGCTGTAGACTGTGTTAAATCCATTTGCATGGCTTATTTCATTTAATCTCACAAGAATCCCAGGTGGAGGAGACTGGCGTTTCCTTTCCTCCTTTATAGATAAGGAAACTGAGGCAGAGAGGAGTTAAATAAATTATGGACAGATGTACAGCCAGTGTCAAAGCATCAACATCAGAATTCTCCATCGTTATACTGGCCTTTCTCACAATATGGCCTTAGAATTACCTGGGATGCTTGCTAAAAATGATTAGCTCTTGGTGTTATCTAAAGCAAATGAATCAGGGTCTTAGGGATGAAGATCAGGACTCTACATTTAAGAGAGAGCAGGCACAGTATTTCTTACGTACATCATAGTTGGAGAACCAGTGTCTGAGCAGTATGAATTTCACAGCCTGATACTGCTACATGAACCAGATTGAGTAAAATGATTCTTGTTTTTACTACAGAGTCGTATAAGAGAGAAAATATATCACAACATTAAAGAGAAACAGTAAAATCACCTCAACTATTGAAATCATTTCAACAGACGACTCAACTTCTGAATTGATCATAGAGATGTAACTGCTTTTGACCAGCTTTAGAAGGCAGATTTTTGTATTTGTCTCTTATATGGAACTGGGGCCTCAATTTCCCATTCATAAAACAAGAGTGTTGGACTAGACAAAATTTTATAAAACTGCAGATTTAAATATTAATAAATATATAAATGTTTTCCCTTTTTAAAAAAAGATAATTCACTATACAATTTCTTAAAATAACTTTTTTTTTTTTTTTTGAGACGGAGTTTCTCTCTTGTTGCCCAGGCTGGAGTGCAGTGGAGTGATCTTGGCTCACTGCAACCTCTGCTTCCCAGGTTCAAGTGATTCTCCTGCCTCAGTCTACTGAGTAGCTGGGATTACAGGTGCCTGCCACCATGCCTAGCTAATTTTTGTATTTTTAGTAGAGACGGGGTTTCTCCAGGTTGGCCAAGCTGGTCTCGAACTCCTGACCTCAGATGATCTGCCTGCCTCAGCCTCCCAAAGTGCTGGGATTACAGGTGTGAGCCACCGGAACTGTTTTTTTATATGTAGGCTTAAAATTTGTTTTAAAAACTATCTGGAAGTATATTTAGTATGCCTTGACAAGTTTAGACACCATTTAAACTCTTTGACCCAGTAATAGCATTTCCAAAATTTTGCCAAAGTAATTAACCAGAGATACAGATTAATATTTCTTCTACAAAGATGCTTAGTGAACCACTATAATAAAGAAAAAAGAGGAAAATTTAAAATGCCCAACAATGAAAGAATGGCTAAATATTAAATAAATCATTTTATTACATGTAAAATGGATTCCTATGTTACCATTAGAGTATCAGATTTTTCTAGAATCCTAAATGACATGAGAAAATGCTTCTTAAAAATGTCAAGCGAACAATGCAGAATAAAAAATTATATATATATGGGCTGGGCATGTTGGCTCTTGCCTGTAATCCCAGCACTTCAGGAGTTCAAGACCACCCTGGGCAACATGGTGACACCCTGTCTCCACTAAAAAATCAAAAATTATTTGGGTGTGGTGGGGCAAAACTATAATCCCAGCTACTCAGGAGGCTGAGGTACAAGAATCACTTGAACCCAGGAGACGTAGGTTGCAGTGAGCCAAGATTGTGCCACTGCACTCCAGCCTGGGTGACAGAGCGAGTTTGTCTCAAAAAATAATAAAAATTTTTAAAATTTAGAAATGATATATATACACACACATATATACACATATGTATATACACATATATATACATATACATATATATACATTTTAATGGTCATAGATATCCTATTATGTGCCAGATGAATATCAGGTTGGTCTCTCTCTCTCTATATATATATACACACATATATGTGTATAAATACACATATATACACACATATGTATATATACACATAAATACACATATACACACACACACATACACACACGCGTGTGTGTATACACACACGCGTGTGTGTATACACACACATACACACACGCGTGTGTGTATACACACATACACACACGCGTGTGTGTATACACATATGTGTACACACATAAACATATACACATATACACATATACACACATACATGTATATATGTACATATACACACATACATGTATATATGTACATATACACACATACATGTATATATGTATATAGATGTGTATGTATATGTGTGTGTGTGTGTGTGTGTGTGTGTATAGAGAGAGAGACTGACCTGATTTCATCTGGCACATAATAGGATATATATGACCGTAAAAATGTATATATATATGTGTGTGTGTGAGCATGTTTGTGGGGTATGTGTGTATGTGCTTTAAAGGTTTATGCAGGAAATAAACCAACACATTTTAATGATGGCTATCCCTGGAAGCTGCAATGACAGGTTATGTGTATTTTATAAAATATTAATAAATATTGGAATATTTATTGGGAATTTTCTGAAGTTCCCAATTTGTCCACAATGAACATGTGTTTATTTTGTAGTTAGAAAAACATGTTATTACAAAATAATTCAATAGGAAACTGCTTTTAGAAATGCATTTATGATGCAAGGTGAAGCATATCTGCAATATGCTTCTTGCTGACAAAGAGGCCTCTGAAGCAGGCCTCACCGATGTTCCCAACGATGGTAAATTTGGCAATAATTGTGTTGTTAGGGGAGCTCCAAGCTTAAATGCTGCAATTATGAGCTAGGGTACACAAGGACATGTTGGAAGTGACGGGCAATATCAGCTTCCTCCAAAATAATGGTCAAGCGAATATGTGCTTTTGCCCAAAAAGGAAAGTAGCACGGCTGTAAGTGGATATTGTAAATAAGTGGTCAAAGGATCCCTAAATAAGCAATATCATATAAGCCTCCTTGAGGCATATTTTTGCCTTCTGGGAGCCGTGTTAGGCTCACAGACATGAAGGCAGCCAGGAAACTGTTATCTGTTTGCTTCTAATTTATTTTTATAACTGTCCATGCCAGCAACAACAACAACAAAAATGTTTCTAGGAGAAAAATAAATTTGGCAATAAACTCTCTGAGTTTTTGAAACATCTTACCAAATAAAAAATTTCTACTTATCATGTTGCTGTCAAACCCAGCCTCATAAAAACTTTACTTATAATTGAGTGTATGTATGTCTATCTGTACTGTAACCTTGATACTTGGCCTCCAATCCTGGCTCTGCCAGGAGCTTTGTGCCTTTGGGTAGATTTCCTAGCCTCTCCACATCTTGCTTTCCTTATCTTAAATGTAGACAATATTATACCATGCAGGGCTCTGGGAGGTTGAATCAGAAAATGCCACTAAACTGCAAAGCACAATCCCAGGCACATTGTAAAAATGGAAAAATAGCTTGACTCCATTCCCCTCTTGCCATATAAGGATGATTTCAGGTCTCTCAAAAGCGTTTCAAGGAATAGAGGAAGTAGTCAAACAAGTGTGTGTGTGTCTGTGGATGTTGGTGTGTGATGAAATATATATACAAATATTATATATAAACATATATATTATATATAAAATATTTGTAAAGATGGAATAACTAGTATCTGCTTAAACAACAACTACACTTCGAAAATCCTTTATTTTTCCTGATGAGTTTTGTTCAGGTGAAGATGTTCACTGGTAAAAAGACAAGGCAATCCATTTCTTTTCTACAGTGTCAGCTTTGTTTGAAGGACACAATGACATCTATTCAGAAAGGTACCAATCTTTTTGCTTTTAAAATACTGAGGCAAACCTCTCTGAGGTTTCTTCAAAGCCAATGGCAACAAACCTATTTCAGCATCTGTTTTGCTTCACTGTAGGTCTGTGTGTGGGTAGATTATAAAATAAAAATGAGCTTGCCATTACAGATACTACTTAAAAACCAAAAAAACTATGATCTTGATGTTGATAATTCTGTATTCATTATCCTAATAAAAACAGGTAAATGTCTAGAAAGAAATAGACAATTATGTATTAGGCCTTCCATCTCTTATTTAATAATAGCAGTGTCACTGCTCTAGTTAAAACCCGCTCCGATCTTAATAAATCTGATGTAAAAACATATCACCAGATGGGGACTCTGTTAATCTTATGCGATACTTTCAACTATGATGACTAATAGTTCTATAATTTTTATATGGTTGCTCTTATTGAGGAAAGAGTAACCATTTAAGGAAATCTTCTACATCACTGTTCTTTGTTGAAAGGAAGGCTGGATCTACATGCATGCCAACATACTACTAAAAAGTAAATATGCAATCCAATTATTCAACAATTTGGAATCATTGCAATTTTTATAGTTCCAGATACTGATCTTTATCCAGATGAAGTGAGACTATTTTACTTCTTTGTCAGAACTCTACAACTAAATATTTATAACCCTCAAATACACAGATACATTATCACGGTGTGTGTGTGTGTATATGCACATGCGTGTACACACTTTTATAGAATGAGAATGAATTAGGTTTTGTAAAAGTTTCAGTTACAAGCCACATGCCTGTGTTATACATTCTGTCTGTAAACTACCTACACCCACACACATATACATTCATGCACCAATATAATATGGTTTTCAAAGTCATGTCACATAGTTGATCTCATTTGATCACAACAGGAACCACAGTCTAATTGAAATAAATGCCTCTGCCATGAAACGAAGTCAGTTAGTAACTGTAAAGGAGTTGATTTACAGGAATATCTATTCCATGGCCTTGCTAACTGAACTCATTAATGACACATGTTATGTAATGCTTGTTAAATTAGTGAATGCGCTTACATTGAAAGACACATAGTAAAGTGCTGAATTTCAGGAGGTGAGCTAGCAGTTTCAATGTTTGTGGGTACCATTTAATGCATAGGAAGCCTGCATTTATTGAGTAAAATTTAGAGAAAAAAAAGAGGCCCTGCCCATTGTAACTCAAGATTAAGGGCAACTTCAATTTTCCAGAGCCTCCGCAGTGGGCACTTTAGGAGAGGTGAATATGGTTTGACTGGATAGAGTACAATGGCTTTTTACATTGATAAAATTTGCTGTACAATTATTTACTGGTGAACTTTTTAAAAATGGAAATAGAATGTAGGCTTCATATGTTATTAAGGATACCCTTGATTATGTAATAGGCACTTGCATTATGAAAAATGAAAATGGCTGAATAGGTAGCCTGAGCCATACTTTCTGCAACCTGTTCTCCTTTCCACTGTTATCAATCACTTGAACCTCACTGCTGCTCTGGCTCCTCCTCCTTGATCTTTAGAAATATGACTTTAGGCAGAAACAGACTCAGGAGCCCAGCACCACACCATCCTGCTGCAGTTAACTTGAACATACATCTTATCTCTGATTACTACTGGCTTCTGCTTTAATTCCCTGTGCTTAACTTCCTTCCCTGAGACTCCAGTCCACCTGGCCTTCCAACATAGGCTTAGGATACTCTCTTCCTGTCCCACCCATGAACTGCAAGCTGGTGTGTAGAGCTTCCTGAAGTCACATGATCCAGACCAGTGATTACCAATTTTATTGGATACCATATCTATTAGTAAAATAAAAAAGCGCAAGCACCTCCATTACGTATATTTATTTTTAATAAGTTATGGTCTTGCACTATTATGTCAAAGTATCCATTTTACAAAATACAAGAAAAAGAAAATTTGTGAGCGGATAAGAAAAAATATAAGATTTTATTTCCATACCTCAATAAGTTGTCCTGTTCACCTGGGCATATGTCTAGGAATTACCTGTTCTGAGCCACTTTTTAGGAGACTGTGACGTTTTGCCCCCAAACACTAGTCAGGGCACACTATTGCCAATATGCCTGGCCAGATGGAGCTTTTCCTAGTGCCTGGTGAGTGGTTCCTGCTCTTGCATCTATCTGCCACCTTACCCACCTACCACCCAGTCCCATCAGCCTCTGCTTCATCCCAGTGAAAGGGCTCATTCTGGATTCCAATCTTTATCATTTTGTCTTATGCTACTGTAATTAACTAATCAACTCCCTGGGACAAGAAAAGGTAAAAGTTTCTTCAGGAGTTAGCAAATGGCTACAAGCAATAAAAAGGTTTAGAAGGCAAATAGAAATTTAGTTACATAATTGTTATAGTTGTAATGTAGTATGTTTCTCTCAATGGGTTGCACCAGAGTTCTTTTTTTCTACTTGTTTCTATTGAGATGTTATTTGTAAAATGTAATTTATACCTGAGGTGTCTACACATGATAGATGATACATAAAATTTTATATGTGACACAAAGCAATAAGCAAAGTAGGGCACATGTAACAAATGGTCCTGAGACATATAGTGGGAAAAAAATAAACTTGTGTCCCTACCTTATATTAAGATAAATTCCAAACAGATTAAGAACTAGGTAAAAAAATCACAAATACAGAAAATGTAGCTAAATATTTATCTACTCTTAAGATAAAAGCCCTCAAATTATTAAAGCAAAGAAAGAACTTACAAAAGAAAAAAATCAATAGATTTGACTGTGTAAAACACCATGAACAAAAGTAAAAAGGGAACTAAAAATTGGAATATATAATTACAATAAATGTGAGCTGGAGAAGGTTCATCTATCTAATACATAAAGAACTCTTGCAAAAAGTAAAAAACTATGCAACCCCAATAGAAAATAAGCGGAGACAAATAGAAAATTAACAGAAGATAAATGGCTAATAAATATATTAAAACCATTTTTATTCACACTAGTAGTCCAAAAGTGTTAAGTAAAACAACATTGAAATACCATTTTAACCTAATATGTGGATAAAGATTTTTTTTAATGAAAAAAATTTCCTGCGGCAGCACAGTAAGATGAGAACTCTCAAGCCGTGTGGCTTGGAGTGTAACCTGGTATAACCTTTAGAGAAGTATTTTTTGCAACATATATTAATAGTCTTAAAATAGTCATATTCTTTGACATAGTTATTTTACTAAGGAAATAGTCAGAGATAAGCCAATGTTTCAGTTCAAAGATGTTCCTTGCTGATAATTTTAATAATTGGGAAAAGCTAGAAACAGCCTGAATATCCAATAATTGGCAAATATATAAGTTACAAAATCTTCTTAGGGTGAAACATTTTGTATCCATATAAGTAATGTTTGAAATAATGTTAAGTGATATGGAAAAATGCTCATGATAAAATTCTAAATTAAAAAAAATTAAAACTGTTCAATCCATGTAATTGCTATTAGTATCATACTTGCTTGGAAAAAGAATAGAAGAAAATAACTAAGAATTAGCAGTGATTATTTGGGAGTGTGTTGAGGTTATCAGAAATTCATATTTGTATTTTTATTTTTTCTATACGTGTGTTGTATTGTGTGTGTGTGTGTGTGTGTGTGTGTGTGTGTGTTTAAGAGTCTTGCTCCATCACCCAGGCTGGAGTGCAGTGGTGCAATCATGGCTCACTGCACCCTGAACACAATCCTCCCACCTCAGCCTCTTGAGAGCTGGTACTACAGGGACACACCATAAAAAAAAATAATTTTTATTTTTTATTTTTTGTAGAGACAGGGCCTTGCTTTGTTGCCAGGCTAGTCTCTATCTCTAGGCTTCAAGCAGTCCTCTCACTTTGGCCTCCCAGAGTGCTGGGATTTCTGGTATTCCACCATGCCTGGCCTCTTGCTAGGTTTTTAAAGAAACCCAGAGTGCATATAAATTGCCTTTATAATAAAAACTATCTTAAGGGCTGGGCATGGTGGTTCATACCTGTAATCCTAGCACTTTGGGAGGCTGAGGCAGGCAGATTGTTTGAATCCAGCTTGGGCAACATAGGGAGACACTTTCTCTACAAAAAAAAAAAAAAAAAAAAAAATTGAAAAAACAAGCCAGGAGTGGTGAGGCACACCTGTTGTTGCAGCTACTTATGAGGCTGAGGTGGGAATATTGCTTAAGCATGGGAGGTCAAAGCTGCAATGAGCTGTGATTGAGCTACTGCACTCCAGCTTGGGTAACAGAGCAAGATCCTGCCTCGAAAAAAAAAAAAAAAAGAAAAAAAGAATATGTAGGGGTCATTGTGCCTTGAATATAAATATTTTATAGATTATATGACAATAATTTTAAATTAATGTTTTCCTATTTGGATAAAATATAAAGATGTCCAACAATAGAATGTAGTTAGAAGCTGTGAAATACAGAACCAGAAAAAACTATTTTAAAATTCATATGGAACCAAAAAGAGCCCGAATAGCCAAGGCAATTCTAATAAAAAATAACAAAGCTGGAGGCATCACCTTACCCAACTTCAAACTATAATACAAAGATACAGTAACCATAACAGCATGGTACTGGTACAGGAACAGCCAGATAGACCAATGGAACAGAATAGAGAGCTCAGAAATAAAACTGCACACCTAGGACCACCTGATCTTCAACAAAGCTAAAGAAAAGCAATGGAGAAAACACTCCCTATTCAATAAATGGTGCTGGGATAACTGGCTACCCATATGCAGAAGATTGAAGCTGGACCCCTTCCTTTCACCATACACAAAAAACAATTCAAGATGGATTAAAGACCTAAATATAAAACCCAAAACTATAGAAATCCTGGAAGATGACCTAGGCAATCCCATCCTGAACATAGCAACAGGCAAAGATTCATGACAAAGACACCAAAAGCAATCACAATAAAAGCAAAAATTGACAAGTGGGATCTAAATAAACTTAAAAGCTTCTGCACAGCAAAAGAAACTGTCAACAGGGTTAAACAGACAACCTACAGAATGGGAGAAAATATTTGCACACTATATATCTGGCAAAGGTCAAATATCCTGCATCTATAAGGAACTTAAACAAATTTAGAAGAGGAAAACAAACAACCCCATTAAAAGGCGGGCAAAAGACATGAACAGACACTTTTCAAAAGACATACATGCAGCCAACAAGCATATGAAAAAACCCTCAATAACACTGATTATTAGAGAAATGCAAATCAAAACCACAAGATACCATCTCATACCAGTCATAATGGCTATTATTAAAAAGACAAAAAATAACAGATGCTAGCAAGGTTTTAGAGAAAAGGGAACATTTATAAACTTTTGGTGGGAGTATAAATTAGTTCAACCATTGTGGAAAGCAGTGTGGCAATTCCTCAAAGAGCTAAGAGCAGAACTACCGTTTGACCATGCAATTCTATTACTGGGCATATTCCCAGAGGAATATAAATCATTCTACCATAAAGATACAGGCAAACGAATGTTCATTCCTGCACTATTAACAATAGTAACGACATGGAATCAACCTAGATGCCCATCAGTCACAGATTGGATAAAGAGAATGAGGTACATTTACACCAAGGAATACTATGCAGCCATAAAAAAGAATGAGATCATGTCTTTTAACATGGATAGACCTGGAGGCTATCATCCTTAGCAAATTAACACAGAAACAGAAAACCAAATACTGCATGTTCTCCTTGTAAGTGGGAGCTAAATGATGAGAACTCATGCGCACAAAGAAGGAAACAACAGACATTGGGGTCTACTTGATCAGGGAGGGTGGGAAGAAGGAGAGGAGCAGAAAAGATAACTATTAGGCTTTGGGCTTAATACCTGGGTGATGAAATAATATGTACAACCAACCCCTGTGACATGAGTCTACCCATATAACAAACCTTCACATGTACCCCCAAACCTAAAATAAAAATTAAAAAAAAGAACCTGTGAAATGTTTATATATTTCATATTTGACTGTGGACAAACTGCTACTCTGCTATACTTTATTTTTAAAGTTGTATTGTAAAGTTGTATTAAGTTCCCCATAAAGCAAACTATCCAAGAGACAGTCCAGCAGAGTGCTCAATGGCCATAGGCTTTGGTGTCCGGAAGTCTAGGTTGGAGAACTGGCTCTGCAACAGTGTGCAGGTGATTCTATCTCTGCAAGCCTCAGCCCAGCTAACCAGGTGTGTAATCGTTTTCCCCTCCATGGATGCCTTGTAAATCTTATTTTCTAATAAATGAATAATGACTGAATATGGTTAACCATATCATCTAGATTTTTTTTTTCCCTGAGATGGGGTCTTGCTGTCACCCAGGCTGGAGTGCAGTGGCACAATCACAGCTCACTGCAGCCTTGACCTCCTAGGCTCAAGCAATCCTCCCACCTCAGTCTCTCGAGTAGGTGGGACTACAGGTGTATGCAACCACGCCTGGAGAATTTTTAAAAATATTTTTTTGTAGAGACAGGGTCTTCCTATGTTGCCCAGGCTGGTCTTACATTCCTGGACTCAAGTGATCCTCCCACCTCAGCCTCCCAGAGTGCTGGGATTATAGGTGTGAGCTACTGCACCCACCCAGCCATCATCTAGATTTTAAATGCCAAAGTGATAATATGGAGCAGATAGAATAAGATCCAGAAATAAACAAATGCCAAAGTGATACTTTCATTATTGCTTTCTTTTCTAGGTACCCTTGCTCCCCAGCATAACAACGTGCACACACAGTCCTAGCCCAGCCATGGTTCTTAGCATTGCAATTAGATCCTCAGCATCACCGAAGTCACATTCTCTAGTCACATTATACATAAAAATGTCAAAGAATCTTGCCCCCCTTTTTTTGATGAGGGAATAAACTAGGCAACTGTGAGGTTTTTACAACATAAAATTCTTTGTTAACTCTGTTGACATTTGGCAAAATGGCTCTATGCTGGCTTTACAGCAGCATAATCTCTATTTGTTTCTTTAAAAATGCTGTGATTAGTTACTGTCTTTTCCTTTAAAATAAACAATAGTGCTGCCAAAGGAAAAATGTGTAACTGTTTGAAAGGAATACATTTTATGATTAACATATCTTTATATATAAACAAAATAAAATATGACTTCTCTCTAGTTACAATCATCTTCATAAACAAATACTTCAGGAATAGATTGTTAATTGGTAAGCTAATTGGATGCGGTACTTGTTCTGGGAGCATCTTTGTTACTTCCATGACTCAAACTCCCTCCACCTGCAAACACAGTCACTACACACAGCGTACTCCTCATTATCACGATAGGATATAGATGATGATTGAAGAAAATGTATGCATCTTTTTCATTCATGATTTTACTCCTCTCAAAGGGACTTTTAACTCTAAGTAAAGTCTGTTTATGAATTTCTGATAAAACCAAATTATTTTACATTATTAAAATTTCATTTTCCCAGAATCTCTTTTCCGTATCTTTCTTAATGTATTTTTAGGCAAAGTCAAGTTACTTTTCAAAATTGGGTTTGGTTAGAATTTTGGTCATTTAAAAGGATAATAAATTATTCTTCCTCCAGCTGGAAATCAAGCCCTCCATGGCACCCCAGAAGGAATCATCTGATGTCATAGGCGTATTGAATAAATAAATGCTTAATGAATACATGAGTGAATATAAGAATGAACAAATCTATAAGGCAAATGAATTTTGATTCTTTCCTCTCATTTAATAAGGCATACTAATTTAACCAGAGGAAGAAATCAAATCTACTGGTGTGTTTCATGTATAACCACTATGGGTAGGTTTTGTCTTAAAAAATAGAAAAGTCCAAAATAAGACAGCTGATTTTCAAGCAAAGATGAGAACAAATTCAAAGCCCTTTCAGAGCTACATGATGGAAACTGTGCAGAAAGTAATGACTCCCTCTTCCAGTCACCAACACATGCTACTTGGAGAAGAATGTACAAGAAACTGGGAAGCACTTCAGACAGACTGCCCAGCTCTATCTGCTAATACCATTAATGATTAGTTCACATACCGCCCTCCTATTTCTCAATCCCAAGGTTCACTCAGATGTTTGCCCTAGCTTTCCCTCCTATTTTGCTTTTGATGTGGATTGATTTGAATAAAACATTTAAGAAATACTAACTTAGAGTAAGAGCTAAATGTCTGTTTTTTAAATGGTGTCTTGGCTTAAAGATAGAAAAGCAGTCATTAATTTTTTGCCCTAATAACTAAAAATGATATCAAGCAGAGCAGATGGCAAGAAGAGTGCTTGTACTGCACTAAGCACCTCATGGCACAGGATGACTCAAACAAAGCACAGGTCAAGAAGTCCCTGGCCTGACCAACATTGGTCAGAGGAGTTCCAAGAAAATACATTTCTTCTTCTTCTTCTTCTTCTTTTTTTTTTTTTTTAACATTTCTTCTTTACATTAATGAATCAAATTTTCAATTGAAAAATTAATTAGCACACATAGTAAAATTTCCCCAAATTTAAAATGGTGAGTACTCAGCCCCCTTCTACCTCAGATTCCAAACTTGTAGCCACCTCTTCCTCAAAGCGAGCAACTTTTACCATCACCTTAAGTGCACATGCAGAAAGATGCTTTTGAATGAAACATATTAATGTATGTACAGTCTTTGCATATTTTTCCATAACTGGGAACATTGTGTCTTAACTTTTCCACTGAAAAATACACCTTGACTACATCAATAATGATGCAGCCATTCAAGAGAATAACTTTCTGCTGTAAGAAACATGAGAATGCAGATACATTGGAAAATAACCAAAATGTTAAACTTAGAGCTACCGTTTGTCCCAGCAATTCCACTACTAGGAATATACCCAGAAGAAAGGAAAATATATGCACACACAACATCTTTTGCATAAGTGTTCATTGCAGCACATTTCAAAATAGCCAAAAAGTGAAACAATGCAAGTGTCTATCAACTGATGAATAAATAAGCAAAATGTGGTATATTCATATAATAGAATATTATTTGGTCCTAAAAAACGAAATCTGATATATGCTACAACATGAATGAGCCTTGAAAACATTATGCTAAGTGAAAGAAGCAAGTCACAAAAGACCTCATATTATATAATTCCATTTACATGAAACATTCAGAATAGGCAAATTATACAGGAAAAAAACGTAGATTAGCCGTTGCCTAGAGCTGCGGGGTGGAGGAGAGGCAGGTGATATGGAGCAGGTAATGGGGGAGTTGGAGGGTGATAAGGGGTTTCTTATAGTGGTAGTAAAATGTTCTACATTGACTTTGGTGACGGTTGCAAAACTGTGTGAATATACTAAAAATCACTAAATTATACACCCTGTATTGATGAAGAGTAGGGTATGTGAGTTATATCTCAATAAAGTTCTTCCAGAACAACATAAGAAGCTTCTCTATGTATTGACACACTGTCAAGTGCAAAATACAAACTGCAGAACAATGAATGTGCAGATTATACTTCTATTTGTTTAAAAAGTGAGGAAGAGAATAGAATTTATGTTTTCATTGCACTTACGTAAACTCTAAGGGTATATACAAAGAAAACTAGTGAAAATGGATACATGGGAGTGTGCATATCTTCTTTTCAAAGTATAAAAATAATACAATAGTAAACGTCATCTGGAGATAGTGTCATACTAGAGAGGTCTTCCTCATAGATGCACAGTATTGACTTATAGTTGTGCATCAGTTGTTCAATCAGCCATATACTGATTGACATTTAGGCTTTCTCCAGTGTTCTGTTACAAAAACTCCAGCAGAACATTTTTGTACATATATTTTTTGCACCTTTACACAAGTACATAGAGTAAATGTTAAAAAGTGAAGTTGCTAGATAAAAGATAGACAAGAAATCCTTAAAGTAATGCAACTAAAGAATATCCCTTAAATTTGTTGACAAGTATAGTAGCTGTAATCCCAGTAGTATCTTATTGCAATTACTGAGCAAAATACACTTTCTTTCTGATAAGAATAAATGAAAACTTCCGATTTCCCCATTCTCTGTAGTTAGACCATTAAAAAGGAAGCACAATAACTTCCTTTTAAAAGAAAGTCAGACAAAAGCCAAATGGTTTATTCTATGTAAGCTCTGGAAGTCGAGAAAGAGAAGCCTCCTTTTAATAGGCATAAATTTATTTGAATTCATTATGTGGCTTCTCAAATGCTGTGCAGATTTAAAATGACCTTTCAGCCTCAAAGTGGGAGTCTCAGAGCAAAAGGATGAAGAGAACGTGTTTCAATTAAGATAAACATCAACTACCAAGACCCAATTATACCATTTGAATTTGAAAAAGGCAAAACTGTTGTCAAAAAAAATTGGAAAGCATCAGGACAGCAGTAAACCCGGTAAAATTTAATTGCGTCACGTTTTGATGATGTTACTGAGTGTTCATGGAACACAGGGCTATGTTTGGATGCATTCCTCCCTTTCCTTCCCTCCACTCTCCCTGGCGCATTTTGGAGTTGTTTTTGAGTGATTCTATTTAGCTGCATTGGCATCTTTACTTAAATGGACATATCTGTGCAGAGATATGTCTGTTATTCATTATGGTCAAAGAATGGTAGATATTAACTAACAACTGTGTAAATATACTAAAAATCAATACATTATATACCCTCTATAGATGAAAAGTATGGCATATGAGTTATATCTCAATAAAGTTCTTCCAGAACAACACAAGTAGCTTCTCTATGTATCAACATACTGTTAAGTGCAAAATACAAACTGCAGAGCAATGAATGTGCAGATTATGCTCCGTTTTGTATAAAGAGGGGGGATGAGCATAGAATAATAAAGTGATACATACATCTTTAATAAATGTTATGATGTTGAAATAATTACAATGCAATACATTTCATACTAAATAAAAATCTTATTCAGTTACTTTTGGTTGTCATTGTTGCTTTTGTCATGATTTTGCTGTTTTGTGACCAAAAATATACTTGAGAACTTGAATACATGAGGAAAATGATCGTGGCAATGATGTGTGATGGGTTTCAGTTCATACAGGCCAAACTGTGTTTGCTGTTTGAAGCTGATGGAACCCATTCATAAACTCCTTAAGGGTGGCCAGGAAAAAGAACACCACATACATCCTGAGCAGTCTTTCCAGTAAGAATATCAGTACCTGGCCTTTGATATGTGTGGCTGTCATGCTCATCCCTACTGCAGTTTGGGGAACCATGGCTTACATCTGTCTTTTGCACCAACCATGTCATTCATCCAGCAGGCACATCCTATTATCAGCTGAAGGCCAATATTACGTTCTTTGGGAAAACTATTCCAACCATTTGGGAGAATTTTTTTTTACACATATATATCTACTATCCAGTTACATTTAGAACTCAGATCAGAGGTAAATTTAGCTCATAGAGGCATTAGAACACTGAAATCTATGCACTTATGGCAAGAGAGAATTCAGCATGGCTTGCCTGGTGTGTCACTTGCTACTTAAAGTCAAAGTGAGATCTTACACCTAATAAAAATGCTGTTGTAGTTTAGCAAGTCAAACTCTTGGGAGAGTCTTAAACTTTGTGTAAAGAGGAGGGATTTACAGCAGCAGAACATTTTCAAGGGCACTTTTATTTCAGAAGACTTTCCTTCTTTCCTAGGAGAAGTCCACTCTCTCTGACCTCGGCTCACCAAGGCCCCTGGGAAGACAGGCTAGCAATAGAAATCAGGTCAGATATGTACAGAAAACACCCCAGTCAAAGACAAACACTGGGGACTTGTAGGTAGGAAACCCATCATTTCAGGTCATCCAACTTTTCACTGGAAATCTATACACGAGTGCCATATAAATTTAAGTTCTTAAGACAGCAATCTTTCACTTCTTTTCCTTTTTAAGTGATTGAAAAAGATAGCCTTTCTGCTCCTCATATCTGCTGGATATTCAAGGCCTTTGTACCTGCCATAATCCCCTTCTCCCCAGTGTTTGTTTGACTGGTTCTTTCAGTTCTCAACTTCCCTGACCACTCCAACTAAAGTACATCTCTAGGATAAACAGCCACAAAGAGACACACAGACAGAGACACACACCCATACACAGACATACACAAACACACTGTTTAACTCAGTCCCTCCTGTGTTCTCTTCACTGCACTTAAAACACAATTAGGAATAATTTTATTTAGTGAATTTGTTTTGCTTGGTAAGCTCCAGGAAGGGAGGGAGGCACCATTGCATCTCCAGAGCCTAGCACAGAAAGGAGATAAAATATGTATTTTTTTCTGTATAGAAACTACCCTAAATAAAACTGTAGAAAATTATTCTAAATAAAAATCTTGCTGTTGAACTATTTTATATATAAAAGTATATTTATCTCTTATCTTCTTGTATCATCTTTGTAGGCTACTATTAAAATATAATTTACATATATCTAAGAACTGATACACATCTAGTTATATCAGTTCGAAATATATATATATTTTATATCATATAGATAACATATACCATATATAATCATATATCATATCATATATATATCAGTTAGAAATATCAGACATTTCAGTTTAGAAATAGCATATTTCTAAATAATATACAATTTAGAATGTAAGGTATATATATTTTAAGAAGACTATGTCAAAGAAGTTTCAAGGCCAGATTTAGTTAGAAGTGATACTGATTTTTTTCCACATTCATGTGACTTTAACAGAATAATAAATTTAGATTAAATCTAATTCATACTTTTATTAATTTTCAAATTAAGCAAAAATTAAGTTTTACCTAGAACTGTTAAGACATTGTCAGTAAACTTTCCATTATCATTTCACTTGTGAGAGATCATATACATGTCATATCATACACCATTTTGTAAATGGTTAAAATTCTTACATTCTCAAACAGTAACTTGTTTTAAGACTAACATGAAAACACAAACATAAACAAGAAAATATTAATCGGAGTTTTTCCCTTCTAATAATAAACTGGCTAACATTGTTTTGGTTTGCTGTGTCCCTGACATTACTTCAAGCACTTTCCATGTATTATTTCACTTAACATTCACAGAAACCCTATGGGTAGCTTTTCCCCCTTGTCCAAAATCACCCAGCATGTAAAAGAAGATTAGTTTCAAATTCATTTGACTTCAGAATCCACCCCCATCTCTCCAGTACATATTGCTGGCAATTCCAAACTGCCCTGGAATTTTAATAGCTCAGCTCTATGTTTTCCTACAGCCTAACAAAATAGAAATACTTTGAATGAAGTTAAGCACATAAGGTCTGACTTCGAAATGATACCAAGGTTTAAAACTAGCCATTAACTTTTACATGGAACAAAAAGGAATATTTATAAAGCCATACAGAACATGGCCATCTGGCCTACTCCTGATGCAAGAAGCTGAAACATGCTTCTGAAAACTAAGTGCTTTTTATTTCTTTCTTTAGAATTGTTAAAAGTTTCTTGGATAACTGAGAAAAAAAAGAACCTACTTTCTCTTGAGGATGCCAGAGTATCTTTCATGTAGTGTTAGTGTCCTATTTACCCATCAAAAACGGGTTAAAAGCAACGGTTACACAGAGTCCCTCCCCAAGCTTCTCATATATAATCAGAAATATCCTAAGGGACCAATTATTTTCTATTACTCCTATTAGTCAGAAATTC
Source organism: Pongo pygmaeus (assembly GCF_028885625.2). NCBI lineage: Eukaryota > Metazoa > Chordata > Mammalia > Primates > Hominidae > Pongo > Pongo pygmaeus. The sequence continues at coordinate 64,580,166 of NC_072377.2, forward strand.
ACATATTGCAAATAATAATTTCTTCTCTCCATCGGTCTGAATGAATTTATTCAGGATGTTATACTAAATTAGAAATTGTGAGGATTATGACCAAACAAGTTTCCATGAATTTAACATTTTTTTCTACCAAACTTTATAGGATTTCACAAATTCCAGCATAAGTTGATACACAAGGGACTCCCCTTTCTATTATCTGACTACCTGAATCTACCCTGTCTTAGCCAAAATAGATTATCTGTTACTCCTTTAAAAAGATTGTCCTGAGAGTCTTTTTTTCTTTTTCTCCCCAAGTTGGTCCCCATTCTGAATTTGGATACTAATGAACATAGAAATCAAAGAAGACTTTAAAGCAACTATTTATTCAGAAACATTTCAGAAGACACTAAGGTTTTTATTTGGTATTCAATTAAGACTTGCCTCGAAGGCTGGGACTTCTTTATGTGAATTTGAAATTTACAGGGTATGTCACACCTACGCTATATTTAGGAAGCAACTGAGTGAAGATGAAATGCCTAAAGCAATTGGCACCAAGGGAATTTGGTACTTTAAACATTTTGGAAAGCCCAAGATTGCACGTGTAGTTACATTTCCTATATTCTTTCTCTATCTCTTTTATACACTTAACACACAAATGGCATGAATTACGAAAGCAAATGTGTTTGGTACTTTGAACAAATGATCCATCTTACTGAAGTAAGTTAGCTAAAACTTTTCTTTGTGTATTGGAAATTTAGACAATTTTTTGACTATTAAGAAATCACCCATGGGAAATTTGAAAGATAAACTTCTGTACTTTATTCAGGAAATTACTAATAATTTATAAGAAAGTCAAATCGTCAATATAACAGAAACAGTGAAAAACCAAACAAAACAAAGCTTCAAAAAAGCTAATTACTTAAGAAGGCATGACCAAGCATACAAAGCTAAGAGAAAGGAGAGGTTCAAGTTAGAAATTAATTTAGAATTCAATTAAAATCCTATAAGTAAGGTTTATAAAGCTTATAAACAAAATCTTACAGTTTTTCCCGATTACTGGCTAAAGTTTATAAAAATCATTTATGGAATTTCCCACAATATGCATCAAAAAAAAGCAGAGGATAATAAACTGGATGGGTTTTAAAGTCAGACTAAGTTCAAAACTAGCCATATAGAACTGGAGCTGTTGTAATTGCACACAAATGGTATAGTAGTCCAGATGTATGACTGGCAGTCATAGAATAATGTGGTTCATTGTGAAAGTCAGATAATAATTTGATATTTTGTTGTAAACAGGTTTTCCATTGTTGCATGGTGCCCTTTTATGGCAGTTGTAATCCTTAAGGGCAGGCCCTTTAACTGAACTACAGTAGGACATAAATGCCATTTCCTTCTGATTTCCTGCATTGAATCTGGTCTTTGACAGTCCATTCAAAAGTTTTTGTTAGATCCCTATTTGATGTAATGGCCTTACTTAAATTAATGCAGTTATAGGCAGGGATTATGCACAGTAACAAAGGAATATAACAGCACTCAACCATAGTAATAGTAAAATGAGTTTATTTAGAGAGCTGACAAACAAGCTAGTAGCAGTTATTTGTAGAAAGAAAAAGTTTATTTCTCTTATTAGTGAAATAGAGCCTCAAGCATTCAAAAAATATTTTAACTAGGGCCTATAAAAGTAAAGGTCTCCTGAAGATTATCTGTAAAGACAGATTTTGGCAACAAGTGAAATAATGCCTTATATTCATTTTATGAGTTAATTTTGTATAAAATTTACTTTTTTCCAACTATTTTTTCCTGATGTGCCCTTTTTGTGTTCCCTCTCTATAGATACATTAAAATGTTCTACTCTGTATATTTTATCTTTGAAAACTCAAAGGCTAAATTCATTAAAATAAGAAAGAAATCTGTTGGTTTTAAAATTTATTTAAATAAAAATAAATTTAAATATTTAACTTGGCTGACACACTCTTGTTAGGAGGTGATTAAGTAAACAATTTACCTAGAATAAAAATATCTCTTATTAAAATGGCATGGATTTCCAGGCCAGTAAGAAAAGAAAATATCTCTCTAACCCAGGGAAAGTATTTTGGTCTAAAAAATCAAATATTCCAGATTTATTTTATAGTACTCCACCCCAAATTCAAGTAGGGAGGTTTTAAAATTATGTTGTTTACCACTGGATTTCTGGAAGCAACTGAAACACTTAACTATGAATGCACACTCCTACCATGAAAGTAAAAAATATTCCAAGGATATAGTAGTAGGTGAAATAGAAGTCTCCTGCCCTATAGGAATACTTCAGAAAGTCACTAGATCCTAAATTTTATGAAGCTGAGTGCTGTATATTTCACCATTGTCTCTCTAACAGCCAGCAGGGTGCCTGTGGCAGAACAAGCTTAATAAACACTTAAATAAAGCAATAAAAAATGCACTTTTACTTCTGCAACTAATAGATGCACAGAAATAAAACTTTTCTTTAAGGACTATGTATTTTAAGCTATAGAACTAGACTAAATGATCAGGTAGCTAGAAAATGTTTCTGTACAATACTAAAACAAATTACTTCCTCTATTATTAAGGATTAAGCCTTAATTTTTTTTTTAAGCCTTAATTTCTTGCCATTCCAAATATTTAAGTCTGGGAGTGTGGTAAAGCTAAAAGCTGGCTTCAGAATCAGAAAAGTTCACAATACAAGCAGGTAAGCCAACCCTAAGTTGTTCCCTGACTTTGAAGGTCGGGGGTCAATCCCTGTGTTAGGGCTCCAGGACAAGCTTGTCACTTTGGTTCAGCATTCCTGCTGTGGAATCTGCTCATATGTGACAACTGTGTGGGGTTTCAAGATGCACACAACGAGGTTAGAGTGAGCCCGAAGTGGTGGTCTTAGTACTTACCACCAACATATTTCTTGGCTTCACATAAAAATCACCCATTGATAGAGTCAGAAGGTCAGCATGTCAGTCGGGTGATAACCATGTGCAACACATTTATCAGCATTTCTATATGCACTACTCTTTACTAGTTTATGACACGAGAAGAGTCATTCGAGCAGTCAGAAAATATAGAGGAAAACTTGGAAGTATATGTTTTAAAATGGGAAACACAGGGGGCAATGGAAGGTGTGCCTAGATCAGAATTGCCAGTGGTGGTGGTAAACTAAGGGTGAAAGAAAGCCACGGGGAAGAGGCAAAAATCCTCCCAGATACTATACAACTCTTGTCATAAACAGTAACTACTGTGTCTACAACTCACCCAGTACAATCTCCTGAAAAGTGCCATCTACTAAAAGAAAATTAAAAATAAAAATTGGTTGTAATATTCTTTGTAATATGGAAGAACTCACTGTTCTACATTCCATGCAAAGGACAGATGTTGAATGCCCATGATGGAGCAGGCATGGTGCTGGGAACAGGGGTTCGTTGCTCTACAAAGATGAGCAAACCCAGTCTACTCCAAAACATGCTCACAGGAGAGGTACGTGAGACAGAAGACAATAATTGTAATCTTTCAAGAGTTAGAGAAATGTACAAGGTTTCATGACAGCACAGAGAAGAGAGTTTTAATTCTAACTGGGGAAGTCTAGGAAGGCCCTTCAGAAGAAATGTCCATTGAGGGTGAATCTAAGCAACAGAATTTGGACATTAAATCATACTAAAATAATTATTGTAAAATGACAACAGTTTAAAATGCTCAAATAGTCATATATACCAAATTATTATTTAAATGGAAAATCTGATTTTTACCCTGAATTTGTATCTCAAACAAAAGTTTGCTTAATTACTTATACTTTATTATTATTATTATTATTATTATTATTATTATACTTTAGGTTTTACGGTACATGTGCGCAATGTGCAGGTAAGTTACATATGTATACATGTGCCATGCTGGTGCGCTGCACCCACTAACTCGTCATCTAGCATTAGGTATATCTCCCAAGGCTATCCCTCCCCCCACCCCACAACAGTCCCCGAAGTGTGATGTTCCCCTTCCTGTGTCCATGTGTTCTCATTGTTCAATTCCCACCTATGAGTGACAATATGCGGTGTTTGGTTTTTTGTTCTTGCGATAGTTTACTGAGAATGATGATTTCCAATTTCATCCATGTCCCTACAAAGGACATGAACTCATCATTTTTTATGGCTGCATAGTATTCCATGGTGTATATGTGCCACATTTTCTTAATCCAGTCTATCACTGTTGGACATTTGGGTTGGTTCCAAGTCTTTGCTATTGTGAATAATGCGGCAATAAACATACGTGTGCATGTGTCTTTATAGCAGCATGATTTATAGTCCTTTGGGTATATACCCAGTAATGGGATGGCTGGGTCAAATGGAATTTCTAGTTCTAGATCCCTGAGGAATCGCCACACTGACTTCCACAAGGGTTGAACTAGCTTACAGTCCCACCAACAGTGTAAAAGTGTTCCTATTTCTCCACAACCTCTCCAGCACCTGTTGTTTCCTGACTTTTTAATGATTGCCATTCTAACTGGTGTGAGATGGTATCTCATTGTGGTTTTGATTTGCGTTTCTCTGATGGCCAGTGTTGGTGAGCATTTTTTCATGTGTTTTTTGGCTGCATAAATGTCTTCTTTTGAGAAGTGTCTGTTCATGTCCTTCGCCCACTTTTTGATGGGGTTGTTTGTTTTTTTCTTGTAAATTTGTTGGAGTTCATTGTAGATTCTGGATATTAGCCCTTTGTCAGATGAGTAGGTTGCGAAATACTTAAGTGAGAATGAATGAACCATATCCACATCAACAAGGGATCATCTTTCAAACATAATTTTGCAAGGGGGTGAGGGAAATAGCCAAACACAAAAGAGTACATGCTATATTATTCCTTTTATACAAAATTCAAAAGCAGAAAATTTAAAAAGTTTGTGATTTTCAAAATCAGGATCACTATTACTTTTAGTAGCTGGGGGCAGGGGCTTAAAGGGGCACAAAGGTGACTTTTGGCTGCTGGTACTATTTTTAATCTGGGTAGTGATTATAGGGGTGACCTTTGAAAACAACCCCATCAAAAAGTGGGCGAAGGACATGAACAGACACTTCTCAAAAGAAGACATTTATGCAGCCAAAAAACACATGAAAAAATGCTCACCATCACTGGCCATCAGAGAAATGCAAATCAAAACCACAATGAGATACCATCTCACACCAGTTAGAATGGCAATCATTAAAAAGTCAGGAAACAACAGGTGCTGGAGAGGATGTGGAGAAATAGGAACACTTTTACACTGTTGGTGGGATTGTAAACTAGTTCAACCCTTGTGGAAGTCAGTGTGGCGATTCCTCAGGGATCTAGAAGTAGAAATTCCATTCGACCCAGCCATTCCATTACTGGGTATATACCCAAAGGACTATAAATCATGCTGCTATAAAGACACATGCACACGTATGTTTATTGCCGCATTATTCACAATAGCAAAGACTTGGAACCAACCCAAATGTCCAACAATGATAGACTGGATTAAGAAAATGTGGCACATATACACCATGGAATACTATGCAGCCATAAAAAATGATGAGTTCACGTCCTTTGTAGGGACATGGATGAAATTGGAAATCATCATTCTCAGTAAACTATCGCAAGAATTACTTATTTTTCTTTTTTGCATTTGCAACGTCCAAAAAGAGTTTTTCTGTTTACAATATTTATACGTTCTTCATAGGTGACAAATAGCCAAAACATATCAAAAATACACATGTATTTGTACGTATGCATAAAACCTGTTTCTGCTACAATGACTTTATTTGCATGCAAATTTAATGGTGAGATCAGATATATAGAGTTATGATGAGATCATCAAGGCCATTTAAATGGCAAGCAGCCACACTATGTCCCTCTTCTGTCTGGCAGAGATCACCAATGGATCCCAGCACATTTTCTCTCAGACCAACGCAGCTCTCAGTACATTATTCCAGGCAGCTACTGCTATTCGTAATTACAAGTTGCCCATAGATTAAGAAGATTAGCTATCTTGGTTTTAAACAATGCAGACTGTCTAATTCTTTTGATATTTACATGAAAAAGATCTTGCAATAATGGAGGGATTTCACATATATTTCTAGGTAAGCGTAAAATTTCATTCCTATGTATGTAAAATGATTTTTTCAATTACAAGAATACCTTTAAAAAGTTGTCTGCTAACATCAAATTTGCTTTTTTATGTGTTTTACATTACCCTAGAAGCTCTTACTAATTCATATACTAGTAGACTCTTAACAAAACACAGAAAAGTAATTGGGCTATCTCTTTTTAAAGCAAAACACTCAGGGAATCTTTAATGGTTAATTTTTTTTCCCAAGCTGGTGAACTCCACCCTCAATCACACTTAACCCAATGTGCAGTTGTTAATTATAACAAAATAATGCGGTTACAGTTTGTTTTGTTTTGTTTTGGTAACTACTCATAATAAAATAGTAGATATCAGAGACAGGAATGCTAAATGCCTGCTCTAACGTATGGCATTCTTGACATTTCTAGCCCCTATGGCTGTTCAGCTCATCCTTACACTTCACGCCACAAGAACAGACCTAACCAGGTCTCTGTTTTTGTCTGTTGTCCTTTAGAAATGATGGAGAAAGCATCTTAAGCCTTCTGTGCTGAGCTGGGATGGCAGGACAAAGGAAAAAGGAGTCCTTCTCAGTCTGGTCTTATAGAGATGATGAGGCTCAGCTCCAGGGAGATAATAATCTGTGAATCACACAACCGAAAACGCACCTTAGGACTAGAAGAGTAAGGGATTTGGAGAGGTAGGGAATGCTTGACAGTGTGATTACCGTAGGACCAAGCCACAGGGTGGCACCCAGTAGGAAAGATACATGGAAAAAGTTTTTACAAAGATGCACCTAGAGATAATGCTCAGGTACCTGGCCATTCCTTTCAGATGAAACCCCTGCCTAGTTGTGCTTCCCTAGAGGATTCTCCTTGAGTTTTAAATAACTAAATCAGAGGTGGTTTAGCTTCCAACTGACCACTTCTTATTTTGCCACCTCCACTAAGTAGTTTACTTCTTTGACCCACCTAGATAGCAGTGTGCCTTCTTTGAATCACACTATTAATGTGATTTATCTGGAATACCTAGCTCTATATAAATGCTTAATTCTGACTGTGTTAAAAAAGACTGCCTTATGGAAAAGAAACCCTTACAAAATGAATCAGCTTTCACATTTAGAGTTCTTGATTATTTAGAAAGTCATACCAATATGTAAACTTGAAAAATGCATAATATAAGCTACCAGTTCCTGGTCACTCACAAGGAGCCAGCCATGTGCTAAGCACTTCAGGTAGATCAACTCATTGAACATATTAACATATGTATCATTGCTAAAGGTAACATTTTATAATTAAGAAAATATGCGAATTATGAAATTATCTTATTTTCCACTCAAATTTAGGCAAGCCACTTTACTTCATTAGGCCTCAGTCTGAGGAATAAGACTAATGAGTACTGTCTAGGATTCATCATGAGGATCTAATGAGATAATTAGGTCAAGTGAACAGCACAGTGCCTGGCACATAGTTAAGTACACAATAAATACAAATCGCCACAATTTTTAATTTGGATAAAGACTATATTGAGAGGAAAGAAGTAAATTTAAAATTTCAAGATGCGAATTACAGCTACTTACTTAGCTATATGACATAAGTTTAGGAATTACATTATAGCTCAATACAAATTATAATAGAACTGCTTTCACACATTTGCCTGACAGACTAATTTTTAGCTCTCTTTTTCAGCTCAAACTTCTTTTTTGAAGTTAAAAAAATATTTCTCCAGCCAGGCATGGTGTTGTATGCCTGTAGTCCCAGTTACTGGGAAGGCTAAGGCAGGAGGATTTCTTGAGACTAGGAGTTCAAGGCTGTAGTGCATATGATCACACCTGTAAATAGCCACTGTACCTCAGCCTGCGAAACACAGTGAGACCCTGTCTCTAAATAAATATATATATATATATATATATTCTTCAACAAATCTTTTTACCACTTAAGCATTGACATTGTTTTTAACAGTTTTTCTTGACCCTACTTGACTGGAAATGTTAAAGACTAGCAAAATGTTTCCAGCTCCACACTGGGGTTAGGGGCGGGGAAAATCAGATTATAGGTTATTCTCTGTGGTCTCTTTTATTTCAAAGGTTTTATGGTGCTACTAACTGGTCAAATGCCAGAGAGAAGGAAAACAGTGCAATTTATAGTCTGACCAGAGGAAGAGAGTCAATAAGCTGAACGAGTCAGGAACTAGCTAGATTTCCAAGGAATGGAGCCATGTCAAAGTCCATGTTCTATTTCTCAATATATCTCTAGGGCTCACGGTTGGAGGCTTGTATACAAATCTTGGGGGGAAAGGCAGACAAATACCATAGGCAAACATGTTCTTGATATACATAAGATTAAAAGAAGAAACTTGAACAGTCTAGGACAGGAAGGAAAAGTATAAGTGGCAGCATGTTGACTACTTTTCTAATACCATGAAACAGAACTATGTGTAGCCAAAGCAGTTTAGATAGTGAGGAAAAGCAAACAAAACAATAAGAACAACAAAAACAATGGCAACAACAAATATGGGATGTAGTTTCGACAGACCAGGATTTTTCTGCAGCACTGTAATTTTATAAGCTGTGCCACTTCAAGTTTTATTCATACAGTTGCTTTGAGGATAAAATGAGCTCAACTGTATATAGTACTAAGTTCATTGTCTGTCAAAGAGTAGATGCCCAATACATTGTAGCTATCATCATTAATAAGGTTATGACTCCAACTATGACTATAGACCTAGGAGCTGCTGTCTCCAGCTAGCTGGTGATCTAGCTGCCAATCAGTTACTTGCTATTCTATAACAAAGTTGCAGTATCAGAGCAAAAATCACAGCCTGCACTTGCCTATCCCATGTTAGAATGCCATTGGTTAAAAGTGGACACATTTTACAGTAATTTATCCTGACTAAAAAAGTATCAGTCATATAAATTCCTTGATGCAAAGAAAAAACTCTGCACCACATTGCAATGGAATGACATCATGAATGTTAGGAATTATTATTTTCTGTATTCCATATGAATGTCTCAAGCAAGTTCACTAAAAAGAGCTCAATTTCTCATCTTTGATGTATTTTAAACAAGAAAGAGAATTAGGTACAATGGGAGCACTTTTCTCTAGGAAGTCTGAAAACAATTACACACTGAAATTATGTTTAATGAAACATTTCTTTTAACAAGTCACACTGGTGCCATCTATTTTACAATTTAGAATGAATATTTTGCAATATGAAATGAAAAAAGACCAAGAAGTCACTCACTAGCAGTTTTCAAAGGCCATAAAGAAGAATTGGTTGATCTATTGATTCACTCTCATTATATCTACTGACAACTAAGAGGAAATGGGTTAGAATTTAAGCAAAGAAGATTTGTATTAGATATAAAGAAAACTTCCTAACTGTGTGGGTTTAAAACATCAGGACTGCTTCCTATAAGGGTGCTTTGGAAGATGCAATCCTTGGTGTGCATACATTCTAAACCTAGTTTCTAGTTTTCTAATTTCTTATTCTTCCTCATGTGTAGTAGGGAAATGGAAGGGCTTGCAGGTGACCCCCTTTATCCTATGGCAGAAATTCTTAGGGCTGAGATGGGGAGCAAATGTCCTCTACACTGAGTTTCATTAATGGCAGCTTTTGCCCAGAGGTTGCCAGTGTTATTAAACAGGGTAGGGTGCTAGATGGTGGATGCTTAGCTCAAACTAGGCTGGAATTCTTCCATATTGGTCTCTCTATAATCTCTTTTTTCTTGCCACACTTCCCCAGCTCTTCTCTTGAAATATTCCCTTGTGTTTTTCTAACTCTTATTCTGAAGAGAAGTTCACCCTTCTGTTAGCTTCTCTAATTCGCATCCTCAGCCATCACCCAGGATGCTCATTAGGGAGCCAATCCCCTTAGAAGGCTTAGGACAGATAATAAATACTTATAATGTTGCCCTTGTCATGCTAAAAAACTGCATCCATAGGTTCTGGCATTCTTCCTACTTTCCATACTTTTGAAATGCTTTCTAATTTAGGTCAAACTTGACAAAGAACTAGGCAATTTGAGAGCTGAGACATATCACTGGCACAGGCTCTCATTAGTTAGTTACCTGTACACAGTTATATTTAACACTGTCTTACCCAGGCTTGCTGTCATCGTGCCCCATGTGGTACCCCAGCCCTTCCCATAGGCACCAATCCCTGCAGAGATTTGGTGCTTGTGACTGAAGTATACCTTACTTCTGTCCATTTTCTAATACACCTTCAACCCCTGTATTATCTTATGAGATATTGGATCACCTCTGGAAAGGCTTCCAAGGAAATCTATATTGATTTTTTATTAAGACTGTGCTTTCTTTGTGACTATCTTCCTCACCAACCTAGCTAATATCCCTCAGGCCCTATTCTCTTTACTTTTATCTAGACTTTGACAATTCTATATGTTTAGTATTAGTATTATTGGGAATATTTATACATATCGCTCAGCATCTTTCCCTAAAAAAGTTAAAAACTCCTTAGAGGCCTCATTAATATTCTTCCTCTTCAGTTTCATCTTAGAATCTACTTTTCTCAATCTTGCTAGTAATGGTTGGGTGGATCCATGACTAACTATTCCTATACTCATGGTTACCTTCATGTCATCATCTCTTCTGATTCAAAAGAATTCATTACATGATTGGAATGATTGACAGAGGAACTACTAAGTGAGCTATTCCTTTACCTCTGCCAAAAGGCAAGTTTTAATGATAAGGCCAAAACCATGGTGTGCCCCAGATCCGTGGGGAAGAAAAAAAAAAGAGTTGCAGTCAGGACTAAGTATTATTGCACACATAACCACAGCCAGTTGACATGATAGAAAAAGAGGGTGGAGAACCCCACTTTGAAATACCAAAAGAAGCATCTTTCTTCTGAAGAATTTAATACCAATTCAGCATTTCTTTACCAACAAACATACTCACTTCCTGAATTATCAGCTATGCATCATACAGTGTTTAATGCATGATTTTCTCATTCCAGATAAGCCTAAAATAAACTTGTAAAAAATAAGATGCTAAATAAAATGAATAGATCTTAACTATTATAGTGATAACTCTTCTGTGATATCTCAGAAGTGGGAAATGTTCCATAACTTCAAAGTCTTATAAGGCAGAGGTATTTGAACTGCTACATTACCTACGAGTTTATCCCAATCCATATAGAGATACAGAATACACAAATGACTCTCCCATGGTAAGGCAGCACTGCAGAGAGTAAAACTGTAAGTGATCTTAACAGTCATTAGCTTAGTGGTTTTCAAACAATATTCCTTGGAATCCTAAAGTCTTTAGAGGTATTTTAAGGAGAGGGTTTGAATTTGGGGTGGGGGGTAAATGTACAAACTCAGTGGCTGTTTTATTGTTTTATGTGTGCTTATTTTTTTACTTATATATTTCACACATATCTATGTTTTTAAAAATTATATCTATATATTGAATTTATATATGATTTTATATCTAAAACTTACAGTATAAATATTCATTTATATTAACTTCAACTCACATTTCATTAATAAAAAATGTTCCATTGAAATAAACATGTTTAAAATCCATTGACCTGCCTTGCCCCTTTTATTTTACAGGACAGTAGACTTGGCTTCAGAGGGACTAGGTGACTCCTCCAGGGACACAGAGCATGTTAGAAGTACAGTGGACAAACAGCTTTTTCCAGGGAATCTCGTACTTCATGACTTTAAGGAGTAAACCTATCTGTGATCCACTCTGTGTTTTTCTAGTTATGTTTTAAATACATCAAATATTTCAAGGTATCTTAATCATTTCTAAAAGCTGTGTATCTTTAAGTATATTTCATAACAGATGCACCACTAACTTGGGTAATAGGACCAAAAAAAGTTTACTTCATGCTCAAAACCCTGAACCAACTTCGACAGTAGTCACATACCTAAACCAAATCATAATATATATTGCACAGGCAGAAAATATGAGAATTCCATTTGTTTGCCTATTTACAAGTTTCTAAGATAAAAGAAATAGGAAGGAAGATTGCATACTTTTTTCAAAGCTGATCTTAAACGTCATACAAAATCTGATATGTACTACTTGTTTCCAACCTGAAGCCTTACAGAGCTTGCAGAGAACAGAAAAACTTGCTAATATAATTGGAAAGACAATCTATTCAAAATTGTGAGGCATTGGCCTTTTGTTCTTTATTGTCTGTTATAAAGACCAGAGGACCTTATTTGCTACCAGTAGAGAATATAATGGCCTACAAGCTACAGGAGCCTTTCACAAAGCTATTTTTCAACAACCAACAATGTCAACCCTAAATTTCATAGGCTACCATACTTCTGAAAAGAGAACTGCCAAATACTGTAATGCATCTAGAAATATTCACAACATGAACACTTTTATGGCCATTAAAAAAGATAATTATATAGACAGTAGAAGAAGGCAACAAGCTGAAGAACCAGAGCATGTTCTTTGAGGTAGACAGACTTGGGTTACCCCAGCCTATGACCTTGCTCAAGTTATTTCATCTCACAGAATCATTTTCTCACCTGTAAAATTAGGATTAACAACTCCTTCTTTTCAATATGTAATAAGAACTAAATAATATATATGTAAAATTCTTGATAGAGCTCTCATTCATAAGACACTCAATAAAATGAAAGCTATAAGTATTAGAAAAACAGATTTTTTTTTTTTTAATTGAGACAGAGTCTTGCTCTGTCACCCAGGCTGGAGTGCAGTGGCACGATCTTGGCTCACTGTAACCTCCACCTCCTGGGTTGAAGCAATTCTCATGCCTCAGCCTCCCAAGAAGCTGAGATTACAGGCATGTACCACCACTCCGGCTAATTTTTGTATTTTTAGTAGAGACAGGGTTGCGCCATTTTGGCCAGGCTGGTCTTGAACTCCTGGTCTCAAGCGATCTGCCTGCCTCGGCCTCCTAAATTGCAGGTATTATAGGAGCAAGCTACGCCGCCTGGCCAAAAATAGAAAAATATTATATGTTAAATGAAGAAGCAGAGTACAGAAAGAGTATTTACAGCTATTTAAGATACGTAAGGTAAGTTGAAAATGAGAATAACTGAGGATGGAATAATGGGGTTAATGGGTTATTTTCCTTCCAACTTATTAATGTTATTCCATCTTTTTGATTCTCAATTATAAAATTGGACATTTTAGCTTATACGAATGCTTTCCACCGTGATCATGAGGCCAAAATAAGAATGCTAAGCTCGCCTAGATTTTTACAACCTTAAGAGAAAAGAGCTAATAAAAAAATTATAATCCTCCATTGGTCAGAGTTGCAAGAAAATTCAGAAAATTGTATCCACCCAGTACTGAAATACTCATTTGCATATTTTATACCCTGAGCAAATTGTGGTTTAATGGATAAGTAGATATTGGCATATATAAAGATGAGCTTGCTAATACATATAGTAGGTATATTTTTAATATTTTAAACTTTCATATATAATACTTTATTGATAAAAACTACATACAATATGCAAATACAGTGAAGAAAAGAGAGGCAGTCCCCCCTACCTTCACTCCTACCATTTTTTTTTTTTTTTACTCCTAAAAAATAACCACTACCAAAAGCTTGGACAGAGTCTTCCAGAATTTTTTCTACATCTACAAACCTAAGTATCACATGTATACTTATTACATAATAATACTTATAATGAAAAGTGTAAGTACTATTACATATACAATAACCAATTTTAAAATTTGCTTTAAAAACAACTAGTCATATTTTGAAGAATAGCATCTCTTTTTTTTTCAGATTACATAATGAATGATCTTACATGTAACACATAAATCCTAAACACTGTTCTGACAGCAGGAAAGAAAAAAGTCCACTTCCATTGACTAAACTTCTCTTTATATTTATATTTGTAAGACTAATAATGTTTTACTTACTTAAACTAAATCACAAGTCTTAATTACATTAATGAGAAGTATCCCTGGGAAATGTTTATAAATGTTTATAAAAGTGTTAAAAAGATATCAAGGAATATGTAAGGTAATATTTTCATAGTATATAACAACTGACTAAATCTGAATTTAAGATATGCAAGAAAGGCAAACAATTCTGCAATCAATGAATCTGCTAATTTTATTAACTTTATGAGCATAAGAAAATATATAAAGTTTTTCTCAATTTCATGCAGGCACTTTTTTTTAAATAATGCTTAAGAATAAATACTATAATAACTTTCTGCTAGAACCTGGCATATAAATAACTGTTCATTAAATAAAAGCAACCTAGTATATACCTTTATTATATAAACCCTAAATTTGGACACCTATGTTACAAAGAGACAAATAGATTAATTTTAAGGTTATTTGTATTTTGTCTTGAAATTAATAAAATTTTAATTACAATAGGCTGACCTTTAATAAGAGGAAGGGTATAAAATACAAGTTTGCCATGAAATCCCATTTAAAATGTGAATATCTCATAGCAGTTTAATTAAGGCTGTAAGGACAAGTTAGTGTGGACTGCTTTTTATGATACTTGGAGAGAAACAAATAGAAAAAGGTAAAGAAGTAATCCAAAACATTGGATTCTTGCACAATACAACAAACTTCCAAACGTAATGTTTGGCTTTGGGGAATCCCGGAAGAAAGTAGACAGCTTTGGAGAAAGTAGACCAATGGAACACAAAATAGATTTATGTAATCAGAGTGAAGATGGTAAAGCCAGAAAGATGGGTCCCAAGAACAAAGTATTTTGGAGATCAACCTGAAAACAAATAAACCTCTGAAAAAGAGATAAATGGCAAAGTTTTAGGTCTCTCTCATGGGAAGTCAACCGAAAAGGAATGAGGGTAGGGTGGTGGTGGAGAAATGCGGACAGGAACACTGGTGAGAAAACATTGTCCCTTTGAGCAATTTGAGGCCTTGTGGCCTTTATGTGCAGAGGCACAAGAAGAGAGGCCGTTTGGGTTTTTTTAATGCTCAAGTAAGTACGTGTGTGTGTATACATATATATACACACAAACATATATTTTCTCTATATGCCAAATCTATAATCTATATTGATTTTACACATGTAATTAAATAAATAAATGTAATAGATGTGTACAATATTTGACTGATAGAAGGATAATAAAATGGCAAAACTGTTACTACAGCTGATTATACCCTCAGGCCAGATTATTTGGCAGCTGCAGTGATATACCCAAGCAGTTATATTATTAAGTCAGATGTAATATTAATAACTGGAGAGGTTTCTATAGTGTGTAGTTAAATCTAAGAATCATTCATATATAGAGAGAGATTTATTTCTTACACAAAAATCATTCTATCCCCAAGTCTAAGGAGAATATTTTTAGTTAAATGGAACAATATACAATGAACAAATCAATATATTTAAAAATGCATTTTAAATTGTGGCCTGATTTATGAAAATATCTCATACAATTTAAAACAAAAAATATAATAATTGTGGATAAAAATAGACTATGATAATCTCAGGCAAAGGGTGTCAATGTTACTCATCTCCTGAAATGAACAAATTATTTCCAATTGAAACCTAAATTTGAAACTACATCTCCTGGCAGTTTAGATAAAAAGAGAAATAGTTTGGTTAAACACTATTTTTTAAGTAGTATCATCTTTTCACATAGGAATGGTATAAATTATAAATGAGTAAAATTCATGTATATTATAAATTCTGTTTACTCATGTTGGTGATTTATATTATCTATGGTAATTCATACAAGGATTTTAAGGATTTTCCAGTATTTATTGTTTGGGGAAAAAAAGGACAGGACTCTCCGAATTTATTTGCAGATGCAATCTTTTCTTTAAATAAACTCAAGGAATAATTTATTGCACGTGTTATTTTGTAAGAAATGGCAAGTAACTTAAGAGACAAAATCTTCATCTATAATTTATTAAAACTCACAGAAATACTGTGGATGGGGCAATTCTTGTTTCTGGTTGACTGTAAAACACTACAATAACAGCAAAGGCTAACCTATCCAAAAACACTAGCTAAATTCCTGATGCAAATAATTTATTTACATGTGTGTTGGCCTGCTCACATGATAATGCATATTTTGCTGGCCTGTTTTTCTCCTATTCTCAACCACCTCACTTCAATCATGGCTTTTATTTCCCCAGTCTGAGGTATGACTATTTCCATTTCAAAGAGGTGAGCTTAGTTATTTATAATCAATCACTAAGAAAAACAAAATAAGACTAACCCCTAAAATAGCCATAAAAGTATTTTGTAAATATCTATTGTAGAAAAAAAAGTTACTTTGTTGGAAAATACTCCTTAAGGGCCATGCCATATGCTGATGAGCATATCAAATCACCATTGGGGAAATAATAGAACATTAGAATACATTGAAACTGACATATTTTTCATCAGAGTAAAAGCATTAAAATAACCAAAAATATAATTACTAGGAATCATTTCTAATAAAATAAAACATAAGAGATGATTGAATGATAAGCAACTTGATATACATTTAGCCAGAGTTAAATTCAAGTTTGTTTCATGCGTATGATTAAATATAAATAACATTATTAATTTCTAACACATCTGTGCTAAAAGTGAGGGTATTGCTTTTAAAGACAAGGGCAAAGCCTGTCAACCACCAGCCTGCTTGCAGCAAGCAAAGAAGATAAGAAAACAAGCAACTGAATCAGACACTGAAAAATGACAAGTTTTCATTTTCAAAACTCCCAACATATTTGCAAGTTTCTTTCCTCCTTTAAAAATTATCATCAGATAAATTGTTACAGTCCAAGAGGAATTAAAAAAAAAATCAGCACCCATTTGGTTAAAGCACATGAGTTTGGGAACAAAATAAAGAATAAAAGCGCCGCCAATACTGCCTTCTTTCACAAAGCCTCGACATCACACAACTTACTAAATACTCAAGGAGTACGTCAATCTTAAAACAGAAAAGGGGAAAAGCATGAGAGAAAAGCACGTTACCAAACTGCCTCTGCAGTCCTTAGGGAACTTGTAGATCGAGATCTTGGCTTCATAATAATGCTCATTTTGAAAAAAAATAAAAAGGAAAATAAGTCTTCAACTATTCTGATTAATACATTCTAACTGTCTTTCTGCAAAGAAGATTTTAAAGATATTCCATTTCCAAGGGAGGCTGCTTGAAGAAATCCAATTTTCCTGGAGTCCACCTCCTGTCCTCGGTCCAGCTCATGGGCAAGGTTCTAACACGCAAGAGCGCTTTCTTCCTTCATACTAAATTTACTCCAGTACTAGGCTGTTAGGAAGTGACAGTTTCTTTTGTATCTTGCAATGCCAAGGGAGGAACTGAATTCTGAATTGATTCTTCATCTGGGTCACAAGGGAAACCAGCATAGTGAAAGAGTCACTTGATCTCTTTTTTGCAATTCCATAGTAACAGATTTAAAGGTTTCTGACACTCGAAGAGCGCAGGTAGAGAGAAAGAAAAAGAAAATGACCGGCAGGTACTGTAACACGGGAGAGCTGTCAAGGAAGTTCCATTTCAGGGCAAGCACAGGAAAACACTCCTCTCCGTGGAGCAAAGAAGTCAGCCAAGGAACAAAGCTCTCCACACTTTGGCTGGGTGGGCTGATTTACCTGCGAAAGTAATTTCTGTGTGTCCCTGCTTAGAATCCAGGGCTTTGTGAATGAGAACTATCATTCAATCTCACCAGGCAGAAACTATCCCTCAAGGGCTGTATGACGTCTGCAAGAAGGCAGTTCAAAACACCGCAGGGCAGTGAGAAAGGAAAAAAAAAAAAAAAAAAAAAAAAAAAAAAAAAATCCCAGCGCCCAGCCTAGCCTCGTCAATTGCTGAGACTTACAAAGCAAAGGGGCGGATCAGCTCCAGAGACCAGCACTGTAAACCGGCCAAGCAGACAAGAGACCTCACAAAACTTATAAAACCATTTCCTTCTCTGGGAAATGAGATGTCTGTGTTATTCTGGGTAACATTCCGTGAGCACCTTTATAAGGAACACACCCCTTGCCATTAAGTTGTTTATTTACCGTAATAAATGAATTTTATAAGTCATTCTTTCAAAAAAGTACTTCACTGAAGCACTAAAACTAAACTTTCTCTTTAGAAGCAAAGTTGAGAGAACTTGATGACTTAGCAGCTGTTCATTTTGAGCGGATGTAATGAAATGTCATGCTTTGGAGTTTGTTGTAGAAATGTAAATTACCTCTTAAAAATTCAGCAGAGTGTAACAGGCACCCTTGGATCAGAACATACTGGAATTTTAAACTGAAAAATCGAATGTATTATTCCTGGACAAGTGGCTGCACGTATTAAGGCTGTTCCCTTGCACAATGTTTTCTAAACCTTATTTTTTTAAAAAAATATGCAAATTTCATTCATCTCTACACACAGAGACTTGGGTTTGCTAATCCTTAACAGCTCTTCAGTAAGGAATGAAGCTTTATATCTTGTCAATATCTCTTATTATTTTGAAGGCCAAAACCTTTCCCACCTCCTAAATATAAAATATTTTCTATTACAGTAGATACAATCTAAGCTGATTCCAATTGCTCCTAACAGAAGGAACGGTTGACCAGCCTGCCTATCTCTCTGAACATCTACACAGAGGATATATACTCCTCTGGGTGTGCCAACTTCAATTATTTTGGATGTGAATTACCAAGTGAAAATAATGTAAGCATTCTGATTGCTTAAATGGCATTAGTTAGTACGTTGGTTCTCTAGTCTGACGTGAACTTGGTGTTTATTTAGCATTTGCAGACAGGATGTTGGAGTGCAGTTGTGACCCACCCAAACAACTTGGAAAATGTAGTACGGCATCCGCCAGAGGCTCTGGCTGCTTCTTACAACAAACCCTTCATCTGCTCCCCTGGTCACACTTCAAGGTGCATTTGTGACTTAGTCTTCTTTCAATGACTCTCAGGCCTCTTACGGTAAATGCCAATAAATTGCTTTCCACATAGTTATCCCCTTAAGCTTTTCAGTTTCCTTATGACTGCCAGGGGACATTCACACTTTCTTAGCACTGTCCCATGTCTAGTATATTGCTGGCATTTTAAAGCAGGTTAATTAATCACGTATTTTTTTGGAAATTTAAATGGTTTGTGAGACTAATCATTTTTAGGGGAGAGGGGATTTAGAGGAAGAGGTTTAATTTTTTTCTTATTGGAATTTAAATGTGGGAAAAGAAACAACAAAAGCAAACCAAGTAAAATTAGGCAACTACTATTTATTTGAAACACTGTTCTCTCCATTTAAGGTCTACCAAATAGCTTCCAGTTGCCATTTCAGAAAGAAAATGACAATGATCAGAGAACATAATGTCTGAATGCTGAGTTTTCAACTCTCCAGAAACAATTAGCCTGTGTTCTACTGTCCCCCAGATCCATGTCCCAATGAGATGATTTAGCCTGATGCCACTCCCTTCTCTGTCACACACACAGGAGTTTAGTGCAGCCCCATGTGCTGTTCCTTGCTTACTTGTCCAACGTTTTACATCTTCCAAGAATCTTTCTCTGAAAACCTAACACAATTATTGGGCATCTACTAAAGACTGTATAATAGTACCATAATGACTAAGAAATCGCCCCTCTCCCTCAGCAAAAACAAACTTAAGTGGGGAATCTGACAATGTATGGAACTAACCAGAATGCTCAAAGTTTTTGGATTGGTACATCAAGGTTGCCATTACAGAGAAAGAAAGATGCACTGTGTTGTAAGACCATTGAGATTTAAATTTAAATTTTGCTTCTACTCCTAATATTTAAGGTAGTGACAGAATAAAAAAACAAATAGTATGTATTTGATGTTACAGAGTTTTCTCCACTTGTAAGACCATTTCTCACATGAACATTTCTGAAAGAATGTTTTGTAATCTAAGCATCCTGTAGTTTTCCCTCTGAAAAGCTTCCCCAAATGGAAAAGATATGGTATTTCCCTCCAAATTCCTGTTAGCATGCAAGCATATGATGGCATGCAGGCTGATGAGGAGGCCTGAATATGGGGAGACTGGATTTAGGAACCATGTGGCCTATGCTTTTGATCCAGAAGCTGCGATTATTTCTCAGTATTTCCCTGTTGTACTGAATTGTATAATGTATGGACCTTTTACTTTCTGGTTGTTACCACATTTCAATAGACTGTACCACAGATGTATACATCCATTGGGTCATCCATCTGCAGATGTTTTGTTGAATCAAATGACTATGTCATTTGATGTTTCTGAAACTTCAGTCATAACACCACCTTCATAATTCTTTCCATATTAGCATTCCATCTATACCATGATTTGATATTTTTCTTAATTGACTCACTTTTTAAAAAAACTTAAACTGAATATAAAAGGTAACTTTATATTTATTCTGTAAATAGATTTAATATTCTGGTATAATTTGCCCCCAAAATATAAGTATATATTAATAGAAAAAAAAGAGTCCAAAATAACTCCTAAAGTCTGTCTCATACCGCTAATGGTGCCCCGATACAACCTGGCAACACTTACATGGAAAGCATCAATTGCATACAGGTAGATTGTGCGCACCTAAAATGTGATCTCCCTTTCTCTTATCATTCAATGGTGAGCATGACTTGTGAGACTTATGACATTTATCCATGAATTAAACATTAAACATTAAATGAAGCCAATTGAATGAGGTGTTACGGAATAATTTTACTATACAACTCAGGTTTTCTCAAGTATTACAATTTTCAAATACACTGCCTACTATCAAATCTTCTGTTCTCTAAATTCCTATTTTCAGATTAAAATAGACATTCTATACTTTCCAATCTATCATGAGCATATTTCTTAGAGCCATATTATATATCAACTAAATATTCAGGCCTCTCAAATATGCTGAAATTCAGTACTCCAGATATGTCAAACTAACTTTTTAGAAAAAAAGACCAGGGGACTGCAGTTTTTACAGTTTCCTGCTATTCTCTATTGTACTCTAACGTTAATGAGAATAAGACACTTTGAACTCCTGTAGCAGTTCCTCATTATTGAGAAATATTGTGTTATTTTCCTTATCTGGAGGGGAATTCTGAGGCAATTTCTAGAGGTTTCTTTTATTTTATTACACTTACTAGGAATACAACTGGATTCAAGGACTTTCCTACTGGCATGAACCTTGCTTGGAGCTACATTCCTTAATTCCCAAAGAAGAAGTCCAGAGTATTATATTTTGAAGGCTTTCCTATCTTCAGATTTCCTACCTCTTTCATAAACTGTCAGGTTAGGATAATAATAATCACTACTAATTATTAATTACCTACGTGCTAAGTAGACTATACTTTCTTACTTATACATCACAACATCCCTCCAAAGTAGATGTGATAATAATAACTTCATACATAAAGAAAGTCAACAATTTGTTCAAAATTTTTGGACCCAGGTATATTTCATTCCAAAGCTTGCTCTTCATGATGTGTATGTGTGCATGTATGTATGTGTATGTGTGTGTTTGTGTGTGTGTGTGGAAGACAGAAAAGAGGAAGAGAAAGAGATTAAAAAATGCTACCAAGTTTTTGGAAGTTTTTAAAATGCATCCATCCTCTTTAGTTGGACAGTGGCAATGAATTAATTTAATACAAGTGGTGCATGTACATTACTAGTATAATGATAAACATATTTAACAGCTAGAAAAAGTTAGATCTTTAAGATATGCAGGATTAAACAATGTAACTTCACTGTCCTTGTTTCTAATTTTTAGGCACTAACTTTTAGGTATCACAAACACTGTGATGAGGGCATATATGACAACATCATGAGTTTGTTAGCCATAAAGTATGATAAGGTCTTTGACCATCTCACAACATGAGTAATGGTAGTTTCCTGTTACCTATGCAACAGATGACATTTTGATTGCCTCAACAGGCAATACTGGTTAACAAATGATCATTTTAAAAGTTAACAATACGTAAGACCTCTGGTAACGTATAAATTTCAATATTTGTCAACAAATTACATTGGCTATTAAAAGGTAAAGAACACTAGTTTTTAAAACTAGAATAAACATTTGTGCATGGAGTCAGTAATGTTGACATAAAATGAATTTTGTAATTGACTTTCAGAATTTTGCACTAATTCAATACTGGATTTCAGAAGAAAACTTAAATTATCTAATTTAAAATTGTCTAAGTGCTGCTGTATTTCCTTTGCATTCTGCCTCTCCTCTTGTCCCTCTTTCACATTTCTTGTTCTTCTTTATTCTAAACTTAAATGCATCTCTGCAAATTTAACCTTATGTTGAATTAAATATTTAAATTTTATTAAAGAAATACATGTAAATAATGTAAACCAAGAGCAATGAGTGTAGTATCCTCAAACTCCAGCATTGATTCCTGATCCCAATTCATACACAAGAATGAGACCCCAGAAAGTGACAGTAAGCTCTAAGTGCACGGGTGAGGCTTGTGTGCTGGGAGTTTTACTGCAGCATCATCAAGTGCCCAGTGGGGATTTTCTTTGCCTCTTCCAAATGTTACTATTTGTAAGAGATTTTTTCCTCTGTGGTATCTCTATTTTTCTAGAGAAGAATATAAATATGCTTCCTAGCATTCTGCTATGGGTAGGAGAAGGACGCTGAAGGTCTTACTGACACATTGCAGACGTTCATTTAATTGTCCTAAATAAAGTTAAACATACAGCCATCCTTCTCCTACTCTCTGCCTAGTATCCCAAAGTCTCTGTCTTCCATGGAAAGGGATGCAAAGTATGTTGACTACACTGAAAAAGAGTGAGGGCTTATGGAGAAGTGTATATAATATATATGTTCATACACATATATATTTGGAACTCTTCCATCTTCCAAAGTATGTTTTGGGGGACTGGGGCAGCTCAGTTTGCTTCACTTTAGTATTGTTCTCTGATTTGGTTAAGTTATTGACCTTTTCTCCTCCTACTTCTATCTTTATGTATCGTGGCTTAGAGTTACAGACATCTCACAGTTTCCTCAAAGATGAAATGTACCTTTCTGTTTTTTGCACTAATTATTGGTTTGAGTGACTTTTTAAAGAAAAAAATGGCATAGGAAGATTGTTTCTCCACAGTTTTAAAGCTAGAAATCTATAAGTTTTACTTTAAAACAATTTTCTATGTTTATCTAAGCACACACATTTACAAATTTTATTTATCAAATGACTGTATGTCAACTCTCTCTAAATATAGGTAAATACTAAGTATTTTTTATTATGGTAAAATACACATCACGTAAAATTGACATTTTTTAACCCTTTCTAAGTATACTGATCAGTGGTGTAATGTACATTCCCCCTGTTGCACAACGATTATCTCCATCCATCTCCAGAACTTTTTCATCCTTCCAAATTGAAAACCCTGTACTCATTAATAGTAACTTCCTATTCTCCTCTTCTCCCAGCCCCTGACAAGCACCATTTGGCTTTCTGTCTGTATGAATTTGACTACTCTAGATATCTCATATAGTGGAATCATAAAGATTAAGTTGTAAAGGTAGATTCAGAATCACATAGCCAGTTATGGTCTAGATGTCTCATTATTAAAGAAAAAACAATCACGGAAGCACAAGGTTTGAAGACAACAATTCACACCTTGAGAAATCAATGTACTTGCCTTATCCATCATCAATTCTTTACAAAGTATTCACTTGACTTTCATAGACAAAGTCAAGAGCAAAAATATCTTTGCCTTTACCAACATCTGGTGTGGTTTTTAAAAATTATTCTTCTAACTATTTTTTTTCTGTTTAAATATATACAAATGTTATCAGTGCTTATCCAGTTTGGTCACATTATAACTTTAATTCTTATTTCAAATTTATAGTAGCTTCCTGTATTTAATCAAGTAGTTCCTAACTCTATATACCAATCTTAAGGGATAAAGCAAAAATTTAAAATTAACTTACTTCAATAATTCTTAAAAGATTTTTGAAAGAGATTAAACAACTGGAAAGACCACATTGCCAAATGAAGCCCTAGTTTCTAACAGTGAGATAAATTGAGGTTTTCATTAAAATAAGATTTGAGGCTCGGCGCGGTGGCTCATGCCTATAATCCCAGCACTTTGGGAGGCCGAGACGGGTGGATCACCTGAGGTCAGGAGTTTAAGAGCAGCCTGGCAAACACGGTAAAACCCCGTCTGTACTAAAAAAATACAAAACTTAGCTGGGCATGGTGGTGGGCACCTGTAATCCCAGCTACTTGGGAGTTCTGAGGCAGGAGAATTGCTTCAACCTGGGAGGAGGAGGTTGCAGTGAGCCAAGATCATATCATTGGACTCCAACCTGAGCGACAAGAGCGAAACTCCAGCTCAAAAAAAAAAAAAAGATGTGAAAAGCAGCCTGTCAAAAATAAATGCACACAAGATGTGTTTTAATAATAATTTAGTTTCTGATGTAATGGGAAATGTTGAAAATTGTTTTATTAGAAAGTAAACTCTCATCAGGACCTTTACATTTACATTTATTTGATAACATTTTTCTTGCACATGCTAAAAATGCCAAAATAATCCAGGCAACTCAGGCAGTTTCTCCTTGATCACAGATTACAAATAAGTTTTCTCTAATGTAGAAGAGCTGCTCTGAGAAAA
Organism: Pongo pygmaeus; assembly: GCF_028885625.2. Lineage (NCBI taxonomy): Eukaryota > Metazoa > Chordata > Mammalia > Primates > Hominidae > Pongo > Pongo pygmaeus. The sequence goes on from NC_072377.2 coordinate 64,604,717, forward strand.
ACGCCTACTATTTAGGAAGGGTATGTAGGATCAAGTTAAGAAGAGGCCTTTGGAGTCAGACTGCCTGGTTGCAAATCCAAATTCCACCAATCACTAGTTGTTTGATTGCAAACAAATTATTTAACCTTCCCTGGCTTCAGTTTCCTCAGCTATAAAATGGAGATAGAAGAGAATTTTCGGAGGACTAAAAAAGACATGTGAAACCTTAGCAAAGTATCTAGAAAATGGTAAGGAATCAATAAATAATATCTGCTATTAAAAATAAGCTTTAAAAGAGTAATCAATAAGCTATGGAGAAAAGCAGCTTTAAAACTTAAAAATATATGTTACTGCACTAGTATTTGATTTAAAATAATTGGTTTGTGCTTTTTTCTTCCTTTGGATCCTGTCCCCTTGACTCCCTTTACACATAGCTTGTGTAGTTTTCCTGACTCCTATTTTATATATCTAAGGTTTTATTCTCTTATCTTTGGATTATCTATCAAAGACACAAACCTTAAAATGTCAAAGCCTCTGATGAAAAGCCTTCCATAGCTTCATATTCCTTACAGGATCAATTTCAGCCTTTTTTTGTGTGTTCAATAAAAACTTCTACCATTTGGGTTCAATCTACTATTCAACTTTGCCCTTGATAACTAATTTTTCCCACCCTATATTGCCAGCCACACAATCTCACACACCTTGCCCCAAATCTGCTCACTTTGTTTCCCCTGCCTGGGGAAACTCTCACCTTTCTCCCACTTCCCTGCTAAGTATATTTCCTACTCTCCCTTCAAAATCTAGCATAAGTAGCAGTAAAGGACAACTAACTCCAAGACAAACTCAGAAGTTCAGTCTCCTTGGATTGATTCAATCTGGGAATATCTCAGGTTAATTTTGTTTATTATTATTTTATAACACATTTGCAGAGTATGGCAACACACAGTGAACATCACAGGGGCATTCAAATCCCACAGCCACTGTTTAGCTATCAATTTGGACTGTGTAAGCTTTGAAAATGCATTATCTCTTTAAGATTCAATACCTTCTTCTACACAATAAGGACAATATGCACATCTAGAATCCTCCCAGGGTTCCTCTGGGATTAAATGAGAAAGCATGCAATCCCTTGCTCTTGATCACTTTCATATCTTTGCATACGCATTTCTGGCAGGATTATCTTTCTTTTCTTTTACCCCTCTTTTTGATCAAGAGTTAAATCGGGACTACGCCTCCCATCCTGCTGCTCTGCAATTTGAATTAGGTGTCTGGCCATGCAAACCTCTAGATGTTCATCCTAATTCCTTTCAATTTATCAGCACCATATGGTCATCCTCTCTTCATTTGGTTAACTATAAGACACTAACTAGGAACTCCTACTGGAAAGGATTGTTTTACCATTCTTGGTAGAGCACAAGGCATTACGGAGGCCCAAATAGAAACCTGGGCCTCCATAATGCTGTGAGTTTCTTTGAAAACAGGGAATGAGGCTTCTTCATCTTTGTATTCAGAATACTTAGCACAATATCTGGCTCACAAGGTATTTGCTTAACAACAGAATAAATCTTTGGTCAACAGTGGTAGATAAGCCCTTTACAGATTTTCTTCCTGTGCCCTTTTGTGGCATTTGCTTCATGGCTGGAATTAGATTTCAAAAATTGAGTCTTGCCTCTGTCTTGTTTTTCATAAGCCTCTATCTCTAAAAGTTACTTTAGATGCCTTCTGTGCCAGAAAGGAGTTCCTACAATAGTGTTATAATAAAAAAAAATTCTCCCAAAGAAAAAGGAACTTGTTGCCAGGGTAAAGAAATACACTGGAAGAAGTCTTATGTAGGCACTGAGCCAACGCCAGCATCATTGATAAGAAGCGAAAAATTATTTGTTAAATACTTAGAAAAAAATGGCCTTAATCTGGAGAAACTATTATGCAATGTGATATTCAACCCAGATAGAGTATTTGAATTCTAATAGGGACCTTTTGGAAGCTCAATTCAAAGAAATAACTTTTCCAGGAAGAGTTTCCCCACATTTTGGGAGGACAATGGGGAGGATGTTTGTGTCATCTTATAAAATCTGCCAATCAGTCACCACTCAGTCTATGAATGCGATGGCTGTTTCTCTGGATGAAAAGGCTGCATCCTGGCCAGTCTCTAAGAACCTTATCTGGAGCCGCTACTAAGTGTTGTCCAATCTGCAACCCCTCACCCTCGATTACTTTCAGATCTTTGCATATGTATCTCTGGCAGGATTATCCTTCTTTTCTTTTACCTCTCTTTTTGGTAAAGATGCATTAGCACATTCGTATTTGTATCAACCACATGAAGGCTGTATATCCATGTACTGGATGAGAGGACCGAAGGGCACTAAGTGATTCCCCTACAAGTTCAGTGGACAAACCAGGTCAGAATTCAAGCCTGCTGGCTCCAGAAGAGAAATCTGAAGATGACAGGATGAGCTCCCATTTAGTGATTGCTCACCACGTGCCAGGCACTGGGTAAGATGTTCCACATGTTCTCTCATTTAACATTTAAAACAAACTCACAAGCTAGGTACTATTATCTCTTCCACTGCACAGTCAAGAAAATTGAGGTCTACGGGAAGTTAAGTACCATGCCCTAGGTCTTACATTGGGACTTAAACTTAGATTACCCAAATGAAGCATAACCTGGGGAAAGCATAATCTCGAGAACTAAACAAATAGCATTTTAAGTAATATCTCAATAGGAAATTTTTTTAAACTTATTTAAGCAATTCTTTGATAAGAATGGTAGAATGGGTAAACTTATTGCCCTGGACATGGTTTTTTTGTGCACATGACATTGAAATCATTAAAAGTTAGTCACTGTTTTTATTCTAGGAATCACGACTTTCAAATATTTCAATTATTTAGATACCAGACTGCAAGTGTACTCAAAAGTAAGTCTTGAAAACAGTGCCATTAAGCAATGACTCCTCATTCTGCACACTCACATTCACTGGCAACTACTAACCTGTTTTGTAATCTCTATGGACTTACCTATTCTAGATATTTCATTTAAATAAAATACAATATGTGACCAAACAAGTAACTTTTGGAAAAAATGGATTTTTACTTTACTATGTTAATTCTTTCCTTGGAATTAAGACCAATTACTTTTTATTTCAAAAACACTTTTTTTGGATGTATTATATTTGCATTTAAAATTTTCTTTTCGGATGGAGAGGGAGGTGGAGCCATATGGCTAAATAGCAGCCTCCCAAAGGGACAACAAATTGAACAACTCTCCACACAAAAAAGTACCTTCATAAGAACCAAAAATCAGCTTAGGTACCAGCTTAGCCACAGTGGGGTAAAGCACCAAAGGGGCTCTAGGGGTTCCTGATTCCAGGGCTTGGCTTTAGATGGCATTTCTGGACCTTCCCTGGGTTAGAGGTGGGACCACTGCCCCAAAATAGATCAAAATAGATTCCTAGGCCTGGCAGCATTCACCATAAGCTGATTGAAGAGCCCCTGGGCCTTGAATGAACATCAGCAGTAGCCAGACAGTAATTGTCGCAGGCCTGGGGCAGTGGTGGCCACAGGGAGAGACTCCTCTGCTTGTGGAAAGCAGAAGGCAGAGTGGGAAGGACTTTGTCTTGTGACTTGGTTGCCAGCTCACCCACCGTAGAATAGAATACTGGTAGATTCCTAAGATTTCTGACTCCAGGCTCTGGCTCCTGGACGTCATCTCTAGACCTGCCCAGGACTAGGAGGAACTAGTTGTCTTGAAGGGAAGGATACAAGCCTGGCTGGCTTTACCACCTGCTGATTATAGAGCCCTAGTGCCTTGAGCAAACATAGGCAGGAGCCAAGCAGTGGTTACTGCAGGCTTTGGGCAAGACCCAGTGCTATGCTGGCTTCAGGTCTGACCCTATGCAGTCCCAGTGGTGGTGGCCACGGGGGTACTTGTGTTACCCTTCCCCCCAGATCCAGGAAACAGAGACAGAGACAGAGAGAGAGAGAGACAGACAGACAGACAGACTGAGACTGAATCTGTTTGTTTGGGAGAAAGTAAGAGAAGAGAAAAAGGGTCTCTGCCTGGTAATCCAGAGAATGACTCTGGATATTATCCAAGACTACTAAGGTGGTACCTCTGCAAGAGCCACAGTGTTACTGGGCTTGGAGTGCTCCCTAATGCAGATATTCCTGCAGTGACCAAAAACTCAGACCACAATACCCAAGTTTCTTCAAGCATCTGGAAAGCCTTAACAAGAAGGACAGGTACAAACAAGCCCAGACTGCAAGGCTACAATAAATACCCAACTCTTCAATGCCCAGACAACAACGAACATCCACAAGCATAAAGCCTATCCAGGAAAACATGACATCACCAAACAAACTAAATAAGGCATCAGTGACCAATCCTGGAGAGACAGAGATATGTGACCTTTTAGACAGAGGAAACTCAATGGAATTCAAGATAACACACAGAAGGAATTCAGAATCCTATCAGATAAATTCAACAGAGATTAAAATAATTTAAAAGAATCAAGCAGAAATTCTGGAGTTAAAACATGCAACTGACATACTGAAAAATGTCTCAGAGTCTCTTAACAGCACAAAATGATCAAGCAGAAGAAAGAACCGTGAGCTTGAAGACAGCCTACTTGAAAATACAAAAAGACAAAAGAAAAAAATAATAAAAAAGAGGCATTCCTAGAAGACTTAGAAAATAGTTTCAAAAGGGCAAATCTAAGAGTTATTGACCTTAAAAAAAAGTTAGAAAGAGAGATGGGGGTAGAAAGTTTATTCAAAGGGAAAATAACAGAGACCTTCCTAAACCTAGAGAAATATAACAATATTCAAGTATAATAAGGTTATAGAACACCAAGCAGATATAACTCAAAGAAGACTAGCTCAAGGCATTCACTACTCAAACTCACAAAGGTCAAAGATAAGAAAGAATCCGAAAAGCAGCAAGAAAAAATAAAAAAATGACATACACTGGGGTTCCAATATATCTGGCAGCAGACTTCTCAGTGGAAATCTTATAGGGCAGGAGATATATTTACAGTGCTAAAGGGAAAAAAACTTTTATCTCAGGCTAGTATATCCTGTAAAAATATTCTCCAAACATGGAGAAATCAAGACTTTCCCAAACAAACAAAAGGTGAGGGATGTCATCAACACCAGACCTATCCTGTAAGAAATGCTAAAGAATTCTCTTCAATCTGAAAGAAAAGCATATTAATGAGCAATAAGAAATCATCTGGAGGAACAAAGCTCACTAGCATTAGTAAATACACAGAAAAACACAGACTATTATAACACTGTTATTATAGTATGTAAACAACTCATAGCTTAAATAGAAAGACTAAAAGATAAATTGATCAAAAATAATAACCACAACTATTTTTTGAAATATAGACAATACAATAGATATAAAGACAACAGAGAGTTTTAAAGGGGGGGACAAAGTTAAAATGTAGAGTTTTTATTGGTTTTCCCTTTGCTTGTTAGTTTGTTTATGCAATCAGTGTTAAGTTGTTATCAGTTTAAAATAATGAGTTATAAGATATTATTTACAAGCCTCCTGGTAATTGCAAACCAAAAGACATACAACAGGTTCTCAAAAAATAAAAAGTAAAAAATTAAAACACACCACCAGAGAAAATCACTTTTACTAAAAGGAAGACAGGAAGGACAAAAACCATATGACCATTTCAACAGATGCTGAATAAGCATTTGATAAAATTCAACATCCCTTCATGATAAAAATCCTCAAAAAATTGGGTATAAAAGGAAATACCTCAAGACAATAAAAGTCTTATATAACAGACTCACAGCTGGTATCATACTGAATAGGGTATAACTGAAGGCTCTTCTTCCAAGAGGTGGGACAAGATAAGGATGCCCACTTTCACCACTAGTATTCAACATATTAATAATACTGGAAGTCCTTGCTAGAGCAATCAGACCAAAGAAAGAAATTTGAAAGGAAGAAGGCAAATTATCCCATTTGCAGAAAATATGATCTTAAATTTGGAAAAACCTAAAGATTCCACCAAAACACTATTAGAACTGTTAAATAAATTCAGTAAAGTTGCAGGATACAAAACTAACATACAAAAATTAGTAGCATTTCTACATGCCAACAGTGAACAATCTGAAAAAGAAATCGAGAAAGTAACCCATTTACAATAGGTACAAATTAAATTAAGTACCTAGGATTAACTAAACCAAAAAAGCCTACAATGATCTATCAACTATCAAATATTGATAGAAAAAAATTAAAGAGAACACAAAAAAATGGAAAGATATTCCACATTCATGAATTGGAAGGATCAATATCGTTAAAACGTTCGTACTACCCAAAGCAATCTACAGATTCAATGTAGTCCCTATAAAAACACCAAGGACATTCTTCCCAGAAATAGAAAAAAATCCTAAAATTTACATGAAACTACAAAAGACTCAAAATAGCCAAAGGTATCCTGAGCAAAAAGAACAAAACTGAGCAAAAAGCAAAATACCAGTTTTGAACCCAGAAATGAATCCATACATCTACAGCGAACTCATTTTCAACGAAGGCGCCAAGTATATACTTTGGGAAAAGACAGTCTCCTTAATAAATGGTGCTGGGAAAACTGGATATCCACATGCAGAAGAAGGAAACTAGACTCCTATCTTCTGCCATATACAAAAACTAAGTCAAAATGGATGAAAGACTTAAGTCTAAGACTCTGAACTATGAAACTACTAAAAGAAAACATTGAAGAAAGTCTCTAGAACATTGGACTGGGTAACAATTTCTTAAGTAATACCCTACAAGCATAGGCAACCAAAGCAAAAATGGACAAATGGGACAAATAGGATCACATCAAATTAAAAAGCTTCTGTACAGCAAAGGAGCAATCAACAAAGTGAAGAGACAACCCACACAATGGGAGGAAATATTTGCAAACTATCCATCTAACAAGGGATTAATAATCAGAATATATAAGAAGCTCAAACAACTCTATAGGAAAAAATTAATCTGATTTAAAAATAGGCAGATTATTAAATTTTTTTTAAAAATCTGATTTAAAAATAGGCCAAACATCTGAATACACGTTTCTCAAAAGAAGACATAAAAATGGTAAACAAGTATATGAAAAGGTGCTCAACATCATTGATCGTCAGAGAAATGCAAATCAAAACTATTGTGAGATGTCATCTCGCTCCAGCTAAAATGGCTTTTATGCAAAAGACAAATAATAACAAATGCTGGTGAGGATGTAAAGAAAAGGGAACCCTGGTATACTTTTGGTGGGAATGTAAATTAGTACAACCACTATGGAGAACAGTTTGAAGGCTCCTCAAAAGACTAAAAATAGAGCTACCATATGATCTAGCAATCCCACTGCTAAGTACATACCCAAAAGAAAGAAAGTCAAAATATCAAAGAGTTATCTACTTTTTTTTTGTTTATTGCATGTTTATTGCAGCACTATTAACAATAGTCAGGATTTGGAAGCAATCTAAATTTCCATCAACAGGCAAATATATAAAGAAAATATGGTACATATATATAATGTAGTACTATTTAGCCATAAAAAAGAATGAGGTCCTGTCATCTGCAACAATATGTATCGAAGTAGAGATAATTATGTTAGGTGAAATAATCACTCACAGAAAGACAAACTTCACATGTTCTCACTTTTTGTGGGAGCTAAAAATTAAAAAAAATGAAGGAGACAGACAGCAGAAGACAGTTTCCAGAGGTTAGGTAGGGTAGCGTGGAGCGAAGGGTGGGATACTTAGCGGGTATTAAAAAAAATGTAATTAGATAGAATCAATAAGAGCTAACATTTGATAGTACAACAGGATGACTATAGTTAACAATTTATTGTATGTTTTTTAAGCAATTATAGGGTAAAATTGGATTGTTTGTAACATAAAAAAAGGATAAATGCTTGAGGTGATGCATACCCATTTACCATGATGTGATTATTATGCATTGTATGTTTGTATGTATTCCACAAATATATACACCTCCTATGTATGCACCAAAATTAAAAATTAAAAAAAGTAAAAAAAAGTTTTTTTTTTTTTTGAATGGATAGCTTCTGTATAAGGGATAGGAAAGCAGACTTAGACACTATTTAACCTGACCTTGTATATTAATCTGTGCTCTTTTGGGGAGAAACACAGCCTGTTCATTCCAGACATGCAGTGAATGCTAAAAAAATACCCACAAACAACATAGAACAGCAATTTTCAGAAGAAGGGATCTAGTGTGTTCTGTGTGTTCTTAAAGACAGTGCTTTGTCTGACATTTTTGCAAAAAAGTTGAGTCTTAAGTATGGTGCTTGGCAGAAGTTGATTTATAGAAAATTGAAGGCAAATAAGCAAAAAGAGATCATGCCAAAATACTCCCTGTTTTCAGGGCAGATTGTTATTCCATATGGGGAAAGAATATGAAAAAGTTCTCCCACCCAAGACCATGAAATTTAAGCCTTCATTCAGCTGACAGTGTTCAGTGAGTCAGATTCCTGCAGGATTTAAGTTACTCCCTGGCTGACTCTCAGGCATCTCTGCAGATAGTTAACTTTTTTTTGTTACCTTACAGTAACTATAAATTCTTATTAAAGTAGAGTGGTAAAAATCAATAACAATTTAAAATATAAGCTATTTTTAAAATAATAATCTTGCAAATGGGTAGTACCTTAGGCAAAGATGTTTTAATACCTTTTTAGGCCTCACTACTTATATCTAACATATTAACATGGACCCACTTTCCACCATGTAGATTATTTTTGCTATCAACCGTCTGGGAAGGGACTTTATAATTTTGCTTTTGAAATTATGTGGCTACTATTAAACTCATTTAACCAATGACTGGCCTTGATTTCTTTGCAATCATCCAGCATACTTGGAGATACTTGTAAAATAAAAAACTCAGCATGTAAGTTTTTTTTAATTTAGTAAAATGTTATGAATACTCATTTGACAATTATTGAAGTCTACATAATCTTATACTTAGAACATTTGATTAAATGTTAGTCCTCATTTTGCAGTTTTCTTTTTGTATTCAATTACTTCATTTTCCAGGTCTCAAATGGTTTTATAGCCCCATGAAAAGCTCATAGGCTGTAGCCCCTGGGGACTGTAGTGCCTGGTATGGACCACAGAACCCTGGAGGTGAGATCTGGAAAGAAAGGGAATTCTGATAAGAAGTGATTCATGCAAGGAGATGTATTTAGCATTTCCAGATAGTGCACTATTTCCTGTACTACCTTGATAATTATGAGTTACCTTCCCTTGCTAATGAGATGAAGTAAGTCATCAAGCATTTATTGTTACAAGGGTTTTATTCATGATCTAGCCTATACTTAGTATCATAGATGATTTTTAGAAACCATAAATTGTGGTTGCCAGCTTTGAGGACCTAAAGTTTAGCTGGGAAGAAGAATACAATTCTCCTTAAGGTTTTCTCTGGAATAACTGAACACATGAGATTGCAAGATGATGAGTCCAAGATTTGGATATACGAATGACCAAACTAAAGCAATAATATGGCTTTCTTAAATAATACAGTTATTTAAATGATTCTAGTTGTGTTAAATCATTCTTTTAAATACCTGGTGAGTGGCTTAGGAACTCAGATAGAGTCTAAGAAGAATAGCATTGCTGGTGGCCCCACCAGGATGAGAGTCATTACTATTATCCAAAAAAATAGGAGGATCATTAATTTTTTACTCGCTCCCAGGGATGTAGTTTTGAACAGGGTTAGGTTCTTATTTCAATTAGAGAAACTAGAACCATGAAAAGAAGATTTCAGCCCTAAGGAAAACAGATATATCAGAGTTTAAAACTCCGATTCCCATTCTGCTCAATTGCTCAGTGGATATGGTCAGTATTTTTGTTCTTTGAAATGGACTTTGTTTTTTAAGATTATGTAGAATGTATTGTTTGGCAAAAAGCACAGGATATTCAAACAGAGGCCCAATAACCAAACACATTTTTCTCCATTGTGTTCTTACCTAAATAGGAACTATAATAATAACAAGCCCTCCATAATGCAGAGGAGTTCTTGCCCTTCTGTAAGTGGGCAGGGTGCATGTGCAGGTAGGTAGGCCATTAGGTCAAATTTCAATGTCTGAGCTACTCTCCCGACCCCACATGGGAGTCACATACCACTGAAGACAAAATCTGGCTGCAGGGTCACCTGTGTTGCATTGGAGGACTGTGAGTCATCTCTTCATACTTAGCTCTGCAACAGCATGAAAAGGTCACCACGACCATGCTCACCTATTCTGGTGAATTAAACGTATAAGCAGCCTGCTTCCAACTCCTTGGAGATCATTTCTGAGAACATTTGTCTTCTCAACCTGTTGCTGGACATGACTGGAAGCAGAATAAATGACTATAGAATGTTTAATTTACCCAGATAAACTACTTGGCAGTCTTTGGATTATGTAAAATTAATTGTGGAAACTTAATGTTGACCATTGATCATAGTATGAGGACAGACCTACTTAGAAGCTGTTTTTTGTGTGTGTCAGCCAGTGTTACTAAGAATCATTTAAGGGAATGAAAAGTAAAACTCTTTTATGTAAGGCATTATTTTAGCAGGGCCACTGCATCTCTGTGTGAGCTGTCCATTGCACAACTCTAGGGAGTACCATTTTTACAAACCACAGCATGAATTGTGCGTTCAGAATTGTGCAAAATGGTGGCCCTGTTTTTCTGCATCTCAAATGGTGACATAATGTAACTATATTTTCCATCTTTAAATAGATCCTGAAAGCTCAAGTTGAAGCACTGAGGCTGACACTCTGGGCTACACAGAGAAAGCAGTGGCAGATGGTGGTGAGGAACACCTTGTAGGCAGACTGCCAAGGTATAAGTCCTAACCTGGCCTTTACTCCAGCCAAATTGCTTTAGTTTTCTATGCCTCAGTCTCCTCAATTGTAAAATGAGTGAAATCAGAGTGGCTGGGAGAATTACATTAAATAGTGCAGGTAAAATGCTTGAAAGAACAATGCACGCAGTCACGGACTCAATAGATGTTAACTCTTAAGACTGTGTCTCTCTTTTGTTCAATCATTAGGATTCTGGAATGAATAAAACATTATCACAGCTGTTTTACTATGAATCTGCTTTAAGAATATTTATGGCTGCAGAGGAAACATTTTCTGTGTGCCTTTATGAAAACTAATAACTAGGAACAGTTTAATAGAATGCTTTTAGAGAAAATGAAAAATAGAATTTTGTGACAGCCATTAAGAGTTTAAAAGAGACTGTGGTAGGGATTGTCTCTTCTGGATGCTTTCTAATGTAATTATTGGTGAAGGCTAATAGAAATCCATGAAGTTTCAGATACTGATAGAAAATGATAGGCATTCCAAAAATAAACATTAAGTAAAGGCTACAAAATTAACATTATACCTCCCCATTTATCTTTTTTTCTCTCAGGTGGCACAAAAGCTTGACAAAGGGTCTATGAACCATTTGAAGATTTTTGTTGGGGTAATCAGATATCTATAAATGTCATTGTTTAAGAAAGCTAACCAAATAACATTTTACTATTGACTAATAAACTTTTCTAATAATCTTCAATTTTATTTTAATAAAATATTAGATATAGTTCAGTTTCTCAACTCTGGAATAGTGACCCAGGAAAAATATGAGGGAAACTTGAAATCTATGGAAGTTGTATTTGGTGTAAACTGAGGCCTTTGTGTCAGCCCAACACAAACTGTAAAGTCAAAAGTGTGACTTTCTCTTTCTGGTCTTGACAGGATTTGGTTTGATAGACTTGTCCTCATCCTTAACCTCCTACTTTTCTTCTAGGGTATCCAGGTAGCTCTTCAGGTGCCCAGGATGCCTGTTGCCTCTGCTAGCCTGCCTAGTTCATAACATCAGGCAGAGATGAGGCAGGAACTTCTGCCCTCAGGCTTGACTAGTGGTTATAAGGCCAAGGATCATATGAAAAAGGTATCACCTTCAGATTACCCTCCCTGTGTATTCTGTTTTTGTAGTTTTCATCAGAGAGTAAGCAACCGTCACGTGAATATCGTGTCTTTAATGATCTGTTAAAATGGCGGCTCTCAGAGAAAGTGCTCTCCATTCTCTGCTTTCCTCCTCCTCCTACCTCAGCCCCCCTCAGAAATCAGGCTGGTGGTGTTAGGGAGTGAAGCAGGCTAAGTGTAAGAAATAAAAAAATAAAAAAAAAACAGCTTTGGAATGCTGATGGACAGCAACTCATATTTGTCCTCAGTGTCAGGATAATAAGGACTCATGGGGGTGGGAAATATTGTAAATACAAACCTTGAAAGGAGGTAGCTGCTATTCAGAGAGCCAACATAGCCAACGTTTCTCAATTGTACAGAGAAATGTGAAATTATATGTGAGATCTTTCCACTTTCACTCGTGATGCTAATTCAAAATGAAAAAAAAAAATCTGACTGCCCTAACAAAAGAAGTTTGGGGTCGGGGTGGTTACTAGGTTTCCTTTTAGCTATTGTTTGGGGCATACTGAGGTACTGTTTTATTAATCTCCAAGAAACTCATTTATGTTGAGTGGCTAATGCATCAGTAGGGTAATAATTACTTTATATTTTAATATTTGATAAGTTACTAGATATAATAAATAATAGTAACCATACAGTGGGATTAGTTTCCAATGGTAAACATTTCAGGCCTTCAGGCGGAATTTTGAATTGTCATGAAATGGCAAGTGCCTATTCCATCCAGGCATAAAGCCAATCCTAGTCAATTTATTTAAAAAAAAAAATCCTGCACTGTTACTCTTTAGCTAATGATTAACTAAAGTCTGAGTGACTAGTAGAATGAGTAATTTTGTTACATAAGCCACAGAAGGTGGAAGGAAACTAACATTTATTCAATACCTACTGTCCACTGGGTGCTTCATCTATATTTTCTCTTCTAATCTTCAAAACAACACTGTAAGGTAGTTGTTACAAATAAGGAATAATTACAACTTATTCCTTATTTTGCGGCTGCAAGTTGATGTTTAGAGAGGTCACATCCAACTCTCTTGGACCATGCTTTTTCATTATACAAGGAATATTGATGTTGCCAAATATTAATTCAGGAGCTGGTACAGTTAGAAATTAGTAACACACACACACACACACACACACACGTGCACGCATGTAAAATGCAAGGTTAAACTCGCTAGGTTAGGCAAGGTTAGCTGCCATATGATAGCTTAAAGGGAAGAATTCTGTGCTGATAAATGGAGTATTTTTCTACTTAACTGAGTCATCCTGTATCATTGTTAGGCACTGTAGACAGTGCATATGTTAACTGAGATATGATACTTCCTTTTATCCCTAAAAAAACCAACACAGGGCTCACTGTAATTAGGTATAAATAGGTGACTTAACCCTTCAGATCTTTCTGGAGGAGAGATAAGTGTCTTATGGGATTGAAATAGGAGGGATCAACAAAGATTGGAGAAGAATTAAGGGCTAGCAAAATCTGTCATGATTCCAAAAGGATCGAGTTGAAAGTGAAACTAGTTCATGCATTTTCACGACAGCTTCAGAGTTAACATCCTATAAAGGAATCTATCAACATTGTGACATTTGTTTAGGCTTCTATAAGTGAGAAAATGTGTCCTTCCATGCAATACTAAATGTAATTATCATGTTATCAATTTAATCCAACTTCATATAAATCCCAATGATTAAATCTACTATCTATTTAGAATATTATCACATACTTAGGAAGATGGATCAATAAATACTTATGGGTCCTTGGGGTAAATAAATACTAATGAATAGATGAGGTTATACTTGCCTTAGAGAGTTTACAATAAAAAGAGGGATGGGTAGTGAAAGACATAATGTCCATGAAAACCACCACATTATTGTTTTATTTGCTTCACAGGCCTCATATGTGATTTTTTTTTTTTTAACCATAGATTCTTACCTACTAAAGTAAAGTTTCAATAAGTGCAAAATTTGCCTGGCTTCTATCCTCCTATGTCCCCAATACCTAGAACAGTGTCTGAACTTAGGAAGTGCTCAAGAAATATTGGGCAAATGAACAAATGAATAAATGACACAGATCATGAATGTTATAATGAGAAAGCAGAGAAAAAAAATTATCTGGGCTGGATAGTCAGAGAATGTTTCCAGGACAGGGGATCCCAAATATGGACTTTTAAAGCTGATAAAGGAAGGCAATTTCCTTGAGAAGAATGGCATAGACACAAAGGCTAGGTAAGGGAAAAGAGACACCTGGAGTAATGTGGATTTACTGTTATTCTATCAGTAAATCTTGATGAAAAGACTTGAGGCCATGTTAAGAAGAACTCTCTAATAAAAATGGAATGGGTTCCCTTGGGGTTGGTAGGAGAGGTGATTTCTGTGAGAAGAGGTACTGGAGCTTGGGGTAGAAGAACACATAGCAAAAATATGACAGCAGGCAGCCAACCCCAAGGCACAAGTGAAACTTTTTCTTTTTTGTTTTTGAGACAGAGTCTCACGATGTTGTCTAGGTTGGAGTGCAGTGGGATGATCTCGCTCACTGCAGCCTCTGTCTCCTGGGTGCAAGTGATTCTCACGTCTCAGCCTCCCAAGTGGCTGGGATTACAGGTATGCACCACCACACCAGGCTAATTTTTATATTTTTAGTAGAAATGGGGTTTCACCATGTTGACCAGGCTGGTCTTGTACTCTTGGCCTCAAGTGATCCACCCATCTCAGTCTCCCAAAGTGCTGGGATTACAGGTGTGAGCCACCGTGCCCGGCCATAAGTGTAACTTTTAAAGTTTCCTCTCACCTTGAGATTCCAGGCCTCTCTTTTGGCCTGGTTGCTGAAACAATTTAGGAGAATTTCTTAAAATTTTCAAAGTATTCATAAATGGAACTTTGCTTTCCTCCTCCTAAATCAAGACAAAGCTCACACTGACCACAGGTTATCTTAAATTTGGTGAAAACATATTTCAGTTGGTGGAGACACAATTGTTTTGCAAGTTAGCTCTAGAAGTGGTAATTGAAAGTGACATTTAAGAAACATTTTCTACAGATCTCAGAAGATGATTAGTCATTTTGTTTTGAAGGTTTATGATATGCTAAAGTGTTTTTAAAGCACATTATAATTAAACAACCTGTAAAAAAAATTTAAATTTCCCCCTATGGAAGCTCCTATTTCAAATGTAGTCTAGAGAGAATTTCAAGTAAACATGTAACTGCACATCTGATTTTGTGATAATTTGCTTTATACTTTTTAATATCATCTTTGATGTTACATATTCAGGTGTTTAAATACCAATACAAAAACAATAATAGTTTAGTTTAAATTTTCCAAACACACAAAACAAAGAGAAGCGTTCATTCAAAATACTTGTATACACATGCAAACAAAATTAACTTTGTGTTTATGACTCACATAAGGGAAGTTATTGGTGCCCATAGCCTCTGAATACCCGCCTCTCAAAGCTTATTATTACAAACACCAGTAGCTCCTTGCCCGAAGGTTTTTAATTCCTGTGAGTCTTGGCAAGGGCTATTTTCTGGCTACAGTTACATGCCTGGCCTGAGCATAAATAACCTGGGAGTGGTGGATTGTTAATGACCCCCAGAAGTAGGTGATGGATGGAGAGGTGGTGAAAAGCACCCCAGCTTCCTCATCTCACAGTTGGGCTAACTCTGGGGTCTGTTCCACACTGTCTTCCAGAGCCCAGCAACGGGGACTGAGCCCTGGTTTCCCTCTGTGGGAACGGACTTGATGATGTGTGTTTTTTCAGAGATCCTTCCATTTCCTCTCTCACTTCCCTACTCCTTTACTTATGTTTCTTGAATTTCCTAAATAAACAACTAATATTTCTTATATTGGGGTCTACTGCTGCAGGAACCTAAACCAATACATGTCTCTTCCATTATTTTGTGACACCAAAGATTTTGATTAGGCCTGGAAAATATACATGAAAGCTGATCAAAATGAGAGGAGTGATTAGGTTTGTCTGTTTCTGGTAAATATGGAAACAATGCCATTTCATTTTAGTAAATTGCCAAGTTTTCTCAAGTCCCTCCTATCTTTCTCCATATACTTGCTCTTCTGTCATTTGCCTTTTTTCATCTCTGGCACACATACAACCTGAAATAAAATGCCATGGGGTAGATTAATGAGAAACACTGGAATAAAAAAAAAATGCTTGCCCAGGCGCAGTGGCTCACACCTTTAATCCCAGCACTTTGGGAGGCCGAGGTGGGCGGATCACCTGAGGTCAGGAGTTTCAGACCAGCCTGGCCAACATGGCGAAACCCTGTCTCTACAAAAAATACAAAAAAATTAGCCAGGCGTGGTGTCCCGTGCCTGTAGTCCTGGCTACTTGGGAGTCTGAGGCAGAAGAATCGCTTGAACTCAGGAGGTGCAGGTTGCAGTGAGCAGAGATCACACCACCGCACTCCAGCCTGGGCGACAGAAAAAGGGTCCGTCTGAAAAAAAAAAAAAAAAAAAAAAGCTTACAGCGTCACGTGAATCACATGCTTATTACATGAATGAAAAATACACTTTATTACTTCATGTGTGTGTTAAGAGGTCATATGGATAGATCAGATGTTGGCAAATGAATGTGTTATTTCTAGAAGAAACAGAAATGTTTCCTTATTTGCCAGGGCCTAAATCAGTGTTTCTTTAAAATGAGTATATTTTCTGACAGTATACTTCATGCACGCACTCCCACACACTCCCCATACATGTGTGTGTGTACCTGACTTATATCACTTAATAATATGAACAGACTGAAGATAATGTCAATTAATCAATAATAAATCCTAAATTCTGAGTTAATGTCTGTGCTGTTTTGAACAAGGTTTGACTGTCTTAAATAAAAAGGTTTTTGTGTTTGTTTGTTTTTAACAAGGTTTGAATGTCTTAAATAAAAAGCATCTAGGAGCTATAGGGTGTAGAGAAAACTCTCCCTGATGGCATTTTTCCTCTACTCTCACACCGCAACAATCAACACAGATGAAGCCTTCTACGAACAAACATGTGAGGTTTTTTCCCTCCCACACCAAGCAGCAGACACTAGCTGGGTGTCCTCTAATTCAGTTCCAACGCTGTCTACCTGGAGATAATGTCAGATCCCACCGGTTGAAGGTTCAGTTCCCAAGACTGCCCCCCACCACACCAGTCACAAGTCTGGGCCTCTGGAGCTTCTAACCGGCCACCTCCAGGTTGGGATACTCATAAATCCTCTTTTTGGGTTCAATTAATTTGCTGGAGTGGCTCACAGAACCCAGGGGAACACTTACTTATGTTTGCTAGTTTATTATAAAGGATATGGCAAACGTTACCAATGAAGAGATGCATATAGGGTGAGGTATGGGGGAAGGGCTGTGGAGCTTCCATGCCTTACCTGGCTGTGCCAACCTCCATGAAAATCCAAGTGTTCAGCTATGTGGAAGCTCACTGAACCCTGTCCTTCTGGGATTTTATGGAGGCTTCATGACATCAGCATTCCTTCCCCCAGGGTATAGGGCAGTATTCTCTCTGGGGAAGGTCTTAAAAGCCACAATCAGAAAGGCAGAAACAGGTGAAAGGAGAGAAGGAGAAGGTCAGGGGCCTGTCCCTGAGGCCTAGCACACCCAACATTATAACAAAAGACTGTAACAAGGACTGTGGGAGTTATGAGCTAGACCTCAGATGAAAACTAATATATATCATAACACCACACATAGATTCAAAGATCTAAGTTAAGTTGGTCATTAGTCAACACTATTTAAAAGCCAGATATGTCCAAATGGCTTTTGAATCTACACTTATTATAGCAAATATTTTAACTTGTAGAGATGAAAAGGACAGATTTTCTTTAAGTGTCTAAAGCCCGTAAAGAGACTTTCTGCCTTTTTTCCTCTGTAAATCTAAATCTGTTTGAAGAAAGAAGTGCACTGTGAAATGGGAAGGCAGGGGTGGGCAAAGACACATTTTAGTGAGGTTTTAATCTCCATTTTGCTGAGTAGAAATAAAAAGGAGTTTTGAGGTGGTTTGAAGGGAAAGTGGGGGAAAGAGAGAGAAGAAATGGGAGAACCAGTGAGAAAGTTTAAAATGTCTTCATGTTACTTAGGCAGATAGGCAGATATGAGCAGGGTAGGAGAGTGCCCCAAGGAATGTCAGGCAACAGTCAGGTGACTGTCATGCAATTGTCAGGGGCCTCCTCGAGAATGACAGATGGTCATGGCTGGCACCAAGAAGGGGAAAATTTCCTCCCAAACAGGAAACATCTTAAGCTTATGAGCAACAACTTCCTCATAAGATCCTAGGAACTAAGCAAACATGACCAGGCATGTGCAGTAAGGGGCAAAATGGCGGAGTTTGGCCTTCCTTCAGGGATATGTCCAGGCATGCTCAAGAAGGGGCAAAACGTCAGAGTTTGCCTGGTATATGACCTTCCTTTGGGGGCACTAGACCAGTAACGAAAAATTGTCATGGAGAGCATACACACAACTTCAGCCACCAAACGGCACATGCAGCCCCTGACAGATATTAGCAAGTCACTGCACATGCAGTGATCAGCCAACAGTTCCCCTAAGAAGGATGAGGGGAGGAGATCAGGAAGAATCAGGAAACAGTAACTCTATAAAAGCCTTGAACCAATGATCAGGCGGGGCACTCAATCTTTCAAGTTTTCCACTTGGTCCCTTCCGAATGTACTTTACTTTGCTTCAATAAACTTCTGACTTAAATCTATTACTTTTTATAAATTTTTTTTCCATAAGTTATTAGGGTATCTGACAAAGGGCTAATATCCAGAATCTACAATGAACTCAAACAAATTTACAAGAAAAAAACAACCCCATCAAAAAGTGGGTGAAGGATATGAACAGACACTTCTCAAAAGAAGACATTTATGCAGCCAAAAGACACATGAAAAAATGCTCACCATCACTGGCCATCAGAGAAATGCAAATCAAAATCACAATGAGATACCATCTCACACCAGTTAGAATGGCAATCATTAAAAAGTCAGGAAACAACAGATGCTGGAGAGGATGTGGAGAAATAGGAACACTTTTACACTGTTGGTGGGACTGTAAACTAGTTCAACCATTGTGGAAGTCAGCATGGCGATTCCTCAGGGATCTAGAACTAGAAATACCATTTGACCCAGCCATCCATTACTGGATATATACCCAAAGGACCATAAATCATGCTGTTATAAAGACACATGCACACGCATGTTTATTGTGGCACTATTCACAATAGCAAAGACTTGGAACCAACCCAAATGTCCAACAATGATAGACTGGATTAAGAAAATGTGGCACATATACACCATGGAATACTATGCAGCCATAAAAAATGATGAGTTCATGTCCTTTGTAGGGACATGGACAAAATTGGAAATCATCATTCTCAGTAAACTATCTCAAGGACTAAAAACCAAACACCGCATGTTCTCACTCATAGATGGGAATTGAACAATGAGAACACATGGACACAGGAAGGGGAACATCACACTCTGGGGACTGTTGTGGGGTGGGGGGAGAGGGGAGGCATAGCATTAGGAGATATACCTAATGCTAAATGGCAAGTTAATGGGTGCAGCACACCAGCATGGCACATGTATACATATGTAACTAACCTGCACATTGTGCACATGTACCCTAAAACTTAAAGTATAATAATTAAAAAAAAAAGTTATTAGGGTACAGGTGATATATTTGGTTATATGAGTAAGTTCTTTAGTGGTGATTTGTGAGATTTTGGTGCACCCATCACCCAAGAAGTATACACTGCACCATATTTGTAGTCTTTTATCCCTCACCCCCCTCCCACTCTTCCCCTCAAGTCCCCAAAGTCCATTGTATCATTCTTATATCTTTGTGTCCTCATAGCTTAGATCCCACATATCAGTGAGAACATATGATGTTTGGTTTTCCATTCCTGAGTTACTTCACTTAGAATAATAGTCTCCAATCTCATCCAGGTCACTGCAAATGCTGTTAATTCATTCCTTTTTATGGCTGTATAGTATTTAATTGTGTATATATATATATATATATATATATATATATATATATATATATACCACAGTTTCTTTATCCACTTATTGATTGATGGACATTTGGGTTATTTCCATGATTTTGCAATTGTGAATTGTGCTGCTATAAACATACATGTGCAAGTGTCTTTTTCAAATAATTTTTCCTCCAGGTAGATACCCAGTAGTGGGACTGCTGGATCAAATGGTAGTTCTACTTTTAGTTCTTTAAGGAATCCCCACACTGTTTCCCATAATGGCTGTACTAGTTTGCATTCCCACCAGCAGTGTAGAAGTGTTTCCTGATCACCCCATCCATGCCAACATCTACTGATTTTTAAAATTTTTTATTATGGCCACTCTTGCAGAAGTAAGGTGGTATCACATTTTGTGTTTTTGATTTGCATTTCCTTGATTATTAGTGATGTTGAGCATTTTTTCATATGTTTGTTGGCCATTTGTATATCTTCTTTTGTGAATTGCCTATTCATGTCCTTAGCCCACTTTTTAATGGGATTGTTTGTTTTTTCTTACTGATTTGTTTGGGGTCGTTGTAGATTCTGGATACTACCCTTTGTCAGAGGTATAGATTGTGAACATTTTTCTCCCACTCTGTGGGTTGTCTGTTTACTCTGCTGACTGTTCCTTTTGCCCTGCAAAAGCTCATAAAGTTTAATGAGGTCCCAGCTATTTATCTTTGTTTTTATTGCATTTGCTTTTGGGTTTTTGGTCATGATATCCTTGCCTAAGCCAACATCTAGAAGGGTTTTCCCAAAGTTATATTCTAAAATTTCATAGTTTCAGGTCTTAGGTTTAAGCCCTTAATCCATCTTGAGTTGATTTTTGTATACGGTGAGAGACAGGATCTAGTTTCATTCTCCTACATGTGGCTAGCCAATTATCTCAGCACCATTTGTTGAAAAGGTTATCCTTTTCCCCACTTTATGTTTTTGTTTGCTTTGTTGAAGATCAGTTGGCTGTAAGTATTTGGGTTTATTTCTGGGTTCTCTATTCTGTTCCATTGGTCTATATGTCTATTTTTATACCAGTACCATGCTGTTTTGGTGACTATGGCCTTATAGTATAATTTGAAATCAGGTAGTGTGATGCCTCCAGATTTGTACTTTTCGCTTGGTCTTGCTTTGGCTATGCAGGATCTTTTTTGGTTCCATTTGAGTTTTAGAATTGTTTTCTCTAATTCTGTGAAGAATGATGGTGTTATTTTGATGGGGATTGTGTTGAATTTGTAGGTTGCTTTTGGCAGTATGGGCATTTTCACAATATTGATTCTACCCATCCATGATCACGGGATGTGTTCCCATTTGTTTGTATTGTCTATGATTCCTTTCAGCAGTGTTTTGTAGTTTTCCTTGTGGAGGTCTCTCGACTCCTTTGTTAGGTATATTCTTAAGTATTTTATTTTATTTTTTTTTTCAGCTATTATAAAATGGGTTGAGTTCTTGATTTGATTCTCCACTTGGTCACTGTTGGCATATAGAAGAGCTACTGATTTGTGTACATTAATCTTGTATCCAGAAACTTTCTTGAATTCATTTATCAGTTCTAGGAGCTTGCTTGAGGAGTTCTTAGAATTTTCAAGGTAAATGATCATATCATCAGCAAACAGTGACAGTTTGACTTCCTCTTTACTGATCTGGATGCCCTTTATTTCTCCCTCTTGTCTGATTGCTCTTGCTAGGACTTCCATTACTATGTTGAAGAAGAGTGGTGAGAGTGGCCATCATTGTCTTGTTCCAGTTCTCAGAGGGAATTCTTTCAACTTTTCCCCATTCAGTATTATGTTGGCTGTGGGTTTGTCATAGATAGTTTTTATTACATTAATGTATGTCCCTTGTTTGCTGATTTTGCTGAGAGCTTTAATCATAAAGGGATGCTGGATTTTGTCGAAAGTTTTTTCTGCATCTACTGAGATGATCATGGAATTTTTGTTTTTAATTCTGTTTATGTGGTGTATCACATTTATTGACTTGTGTACATTAAACCATCTCTGCACCCCTGGTATGAAACCCACTTGATCATGGCGGATTATCTTTTTGATATGTTGTTGGATTCAGTCAGCTAGTATTTTGTTAAGGATTTTAGCATCTATGTTCATCAAGGATATTGATCTGTACTTTTCTTTGTTGGTTATGTCCTTTCCTGGTTTTGGTATCAGGGTGATGCTGGCTTCATAGAACGAATTAGGGAAGGTTCCTTCTTTCTCTATCTTGTGGAATAGTGTCAAAAGGATTGGTACCAATTCTTTGAATATCTGGTAGAATGCTGCTGTGAATCTGTCTGGTCTTGGACTTCTTTTTGTTGATAATTTTTTAAGTACCATTTCAATCTCTGCTTGTTATGGATCTGTTCAGTGTATCTAATTCTTCCTGATTTAAGCTAGGAGTGTTGTATTTTTCCAGGAATTTATCCATCTCTTCTAGGTTTTCTAGTTTATGTGCATAAAGGTGTTCATAGTAGCCTTGAATATCTTTTGTATTTCAGTGGTGTCAGTTGTAATATCTCCTGTTTCATTTCTTAGTGAAGTTATTTGGATTTTCTCTCTTCTTTTCTTGGTTAATCTTGCTAAGGGTCTATCAATTTTATGTATCTTCTCAAAGAACCAGGTTTTGTTTCATTTATTTATTTATTTTTTTGTATGGTTTTTGTTGTTTCAATTTCATTTAGTTCTGCTCTGATCTTGGTTATTTCCTTTCTTCTGCTGGGTTTGGGTTTGGTTTGTTCCTGTTTCTAGATCCTTGAGGTGTGACTGTAGATTGTCTTTTTGTGCTCTTTCAGTCTTTTTGATATAGGCATTTAGGGCTATGAACTTTCCTCTTAGCACCACCTTTGCTGTATCCCAGAGGTTTTGACAGGTTGTGTCATTATTGTTGTTCAGTTCAAATAATTGTATAATTTCCATCTTGATTTCGTTTTTGACACAATGCTCATTCAGGAGCAGGTTATTTAATTTCCATGTATTTGCATTGTTTTGAAGGTTCCATTTGAAGTTGATTTCCAGTTTTATTCCACTGTGGTCTGACAGAGTGCTTGATATAATTCAATTTTCTTAAATTTACTAAGGCTCATTTTATGGCCTATCATATGGTCTATCTTGGAGAAAGTTCCATGCACTGTTGAATAGAATGTGTATTTTGCAGTTGTTCTGTATATATCTGTTAAGTCCATTTGTTCCAAGGTATAGTTTAAATCCATTGTTTCTTTGTTGACTTTTTGTCTTGATGACCTGCCTAGTGCTGTCAGTGAAGTACTGAAGTCCCCCACTATTATTGTGTTGCTGTCTATCTCATTTCTTAGGTCTGTTAGTAATTGTTTTATAAATTTGGGGGCTCCATTGTTAAGTGAATATATGTTTAGCATTGTGACATATTCCTGTTGGAGAAGGCCTTTTACCATTATATAATATCCCTCTTTGTCTCTTTTAACTGCTATTGCTTTAAAGTTTGTTTTGTCTGATATAAGAATAGCTACCTCTGCTGGCTTTTGGTGTCCATTTGCATGGAATGTCTTTTCCACCCCTTTACTTTAAGTTTATGTTGGTCCTTATGTGTTAGGTGAGTCTTCTGAAGGCAGCAGATAGTTGGTTGGTGAGTTCTTATCCATTCTGCAGTTCTGCATCTTTCAAGTGGAGCATTGAGGCCGTTTACATTCAATGTCAGTATTGAAATGTGAGGTACCATTGCATTCATCATGCTCTTTGTTGCCTGTATACATTTTTTTGTTTTGTTTTTGCTTTTTAGCTTGTATTTTTGTTTTACAGGTCCTTTGTGATTTATGCTTTAAAGAGGTTCTGTTTTGTTGTGTTTCCAGATTTAGAGCTCCTTTTAGCAGTTCTTGTAGTGGTGGCTTGGTAATGGCAAATTCTCTCAGCATTTGTTTTTCTGAAAAAGACTGTATCTTTCCTTCATATATGATGCTTAATTTCACTGGGTACAAAATTCTTGGCTGGTAATTGTTCTGTTTGAGGAGGCTGAAGATACGGCCCCAGTCCCTTCTAGCTTGTAGGCTTTCTGCTGAGAAATCTGCTGTTAATCTCATAGATTTTCCTTTATAGGTTACCAGTGCCTGTTCTGGTGCAGGGGGTAGGGGTGAGCGGGGAGTGCAATGGACTCTGTGAGGGTTCTTAGCTTTGGTGGTTTAATGCTCTATTTTTGTGCTGGTTGGTCTCCTGCCAGGAGGTGTTGCCTTCCAGAGAGCATCAGCTGTGGTAGTATGGGGAGGAACCCTAGAACTCCCAAGATTATATGCCCTTTGTCTTCCACTACCAGGGTAGATAGGGAAGGACCATCAGGTGGGGGCAGGGCTAGGTGTGTCTGAGCTCAGACTCTCCTTGGGTGAGTCTTGCTAGGGCTGCTATGGGGGATGGGGGTGAGATTCCCAGGTCACTGGAGTTGTGCACCTAGGAGGATTATGGCTTCTTCTGCTGAGTCATGCAGGTTGTCAGGGAAGTGGGGGAAAGCCAGCAGTCACAGGCCTCACCCTGCTTCCACGAAAACCAAAACCAAATGGCTGGTCTCACTCTCACTATGTCTTCCACCCCCTAACAGCCTGAGTCCATTTTCAGTTGGAGGGCAAGATGAGCTTAAAAATCTGCCCCAGGCTACCCACCTCCCAGCTGTGAATGAAAGGGATTGGTTCTACTCCACCTGTGGAGTCTGCATGCCAGATGTGTGCCCTCCCCTGAGTTCTGGCCAGGAGGCTTCTCACCCCATTCAAATTGTTACAAAGTTCAGCTAGAGATTTCCTTCTCCCTGTGGAGTTTTACCCCTTGCACCTCTGGTTCTGGCTGCCCTCTGGATGGATCCCTGTGGTGCCAGGCATGGATGGCCTGCTAGGGGACTCAGAGAGCTTCCAGGGCCTTTCTGCTACTGTCTTTGCCTCTGTATTTCACTCAGCTCTCCACATTGACTCAGCTCCAGGTAAAGTCAGAAACTCCTCCTGCAAACAGACCTTCAGCTTCTCCAGTGGGGGTGTGTGTTCAGGAGAGGCAGGTCTCCCTTTTCCACTTCCACAGTTGGGGTACTCACAGTATTTGGGGTGTTTCCCAGGTCCTGCAAGAGCAGTCTGCTTCCTTCAGAGGGTGTGTGGGTCCTCTCAAGGTTGCTGGTTTGTTCTTGCAGTCAATCTGGAGCTATAACTCACAATGCGAGCCTCCACATGCTGCTCTGTCCAGAGCTGCAATCTAGTCCTGCCTCCTGTCTGCCATCTTAAATCTACTTCTGTCTCTTGGATATATTTTTTCTTCTCAGACAATAAGAACCAAGGACTGTGTATCCTGCCCAAACTCGCTGCCAGTAACATTTTGGTGTCATGAATCAGATTGCAGCTTCTCGGTAAGACCCTCTGTGCCTTGCTATCTTTGGCTGGAGGCACCCAACTCTGCTTACGTGAGGTCTTCTTTCTCTTGCTGTCTCACTCACCAGCCCATCTCCAGAAAAATTCTCTTTGGTCACTCTTCCCTCTAGCAGATTCCTCAGTTCATCCTGGTGGGCGACAGCAGAGGTGGAGGACTTCAGAGTCTGTACCGAGTAGACCTAAGTCACTGTGGCCCTTTTGGACAGATGGCTCACAAGGGTGATAGGGCTTGAGCCTAGGCCATTCAAAGACTGGAGACCTTCATTTCCTTAACCAAAATGGACTTTTCCCCAATAAGTCTACACCTTATTATGCTTCTTTTTTTTCTGTGGACTTTGAGATGGCCTTATATGCTGGCCACACTGTCTGTCTTGGGGGCAAGTCAACCTCTTCCCTGCTTCCACTGTGCATATCGTGCAACTTCTTTCTCTGCTTAATATTGGGAAGACTCTGTCTCCACCAATTCTTTATTTCCTATCATGAATTTTTAAATCCTGCTACACATTGAGACCAGGTTTTCCAGTGGCTCTTGAGGTCATTTGTCTGCCTCCACAGGGCATCTGTATGTGGTCCATTAAGAGCAACTCCTACTTCCTTTCTAGAGCTATCTGCACTTTGGGGAGAGGACAATTCTTTCTCTGCCTTTTGTGGTCTCTCATCCCAAACTCTCTGGTCCTCTGATGGTTCCTCCTCTACACTGAGAAGACTGATAGGCAATGTCCTCTTAGGTCTAAGGGCTGCTCTTTGTGAGACTGCACAAAAGCAGCCTTCCATGAATATCCCTTATTTTCTACCATTCCCACAGGTGGCAGATGGATTGTCCTGTCATTTTAAATACTTGTTTTCCATGCTTCCCCAGGAATCCACAGGAGGGATGACAAGGGGACTCAGATGCAGGTTTTCCTTCGCTCCTCTGGCCATCTACATTCTTAACATATACTGGGACCTCCAGTGCTACGTCCAGAGAAAGGAAGGCCCAGTTCCCTTGCAGCTGCTGGCTAGAGATAAGATCCTCACCTACCTAAAGGGATATGGAGAATGGGAATTTGAGAGAAAGGAAAACCATTTCATTGCTGGAATGCTCCAAACAAAGGTCACTGTAAGATCACAGTGTCAAAGGTACAGGTCAGCCAGAGGCCACAGGTGCAGGACAGAGTACCATCAGGAGAGAGATGAAGGCTGGTCCTGGAGGGAAATGTGGGACCAGGGTTAGTGGTACCTGGCAATCACTGGTTTATTCCAGAACTCCAGGATGAATGGGGGATGCCCTACTCACCACTCTGATCCAAGGTATAAGGGGATCAAGAAGGGATGCTTTCAGCTGGGCGTGGTGGCTCATACCTATAATTCCAGCACTTTGGGAGGTTTGGGAGGCCAAGGCGGGTGGATCACCTGAGGTCAGGAGTTCGAGACCAGCCTGGCCTACATGACAAAATCCCGTCTCTACTAAAAATACAAAAATTAGCTGGGCTTGGTGGTATGCATCTGTAGTCTCAGCTCCTCAGAAGGCTGAGGCGCAAGCATCACTTGAACCCAGGAAGTAGAGGTTGCGATGAGCTGAGATTGCAGTAGCACTCCAGCTGAGCAACAGAGACTCTGTCTCAAAAAAAAAAAAAAAAAAAAAAGAAAGAAAAAAGATGAAGAAGAAGGGACTCTTTCCTCTTCCTTACTCTTCTCTGTTCTGTCTCCATACTCTGTGTCTCTGTTCTGTGTCTCCATACTCTGGGACTCACCCCTTGGATGCATCCTTAAAATCTGGGATAAATCCAACCACCAAACCCTAAAATGAAAAAACTAATTTTTCATTGCAGAGGAAGTCTGGCTAGAGAATGGAAGTACAAATTTTAATTTCATTCTCCGGCTACCTTTTCTGCCATTATCAGGGCAAAAAGCCAGAGGTCCCCTATTTACAAACCTTTATGGCCTAAAGGGAAGACCCTAATCCTTGTAAAGCTTGTAAGGCAAACCTCACATCCTAGCTATGCTTAGCCATCTCCTCCAGGGCCCTGCATCGGCCCTGGAGACTCCTCTGCTGTTTCCTCTCGAACATTTCTTCCTCCAGAAGCCAAAAGGAAAAACTACCTCCTCCTTTGGAGGCGAAAGGGAGAAACAGCCACCCCTGGATCCTCCCCCTATTTATCCCACTCCCAGACCTTTGGAATTGGCCCCACTTTACACCGGGCTCCTTAGTTCTCTTCTCCAAGCTTATAGGAGGTAAGTGAGCCAACTGAACTCATCCAGGTCCAGATCCCCTTTTCCATGTAGGACTTTTGACAACTTAGGAAAAATCTAAAAAAGTTCTCAGATGACCCCAAGAGGCTCATAGAAGGCTTCCCCTAATTGGCTCTTACATTTAGATTAACTTGGAAGGCCATAAATGTACTCCTGGGACAAGCCCTTTTACAAGAGGAAAGACAGACCATCTGTGGAGCAGCAATCCACTGTGGGAATGACTTACACCTGGAAAATGCCAACTACCCTGGAGGGGCTACAGCTGTTCCCCAGCAGGACCCCAATCAGGACTACAATGCCAAAGTGGGAATATGGGCCAGGAACCATACACTCTTGTGTCTAACAGAGGTAATAAAATGAAGTAAGGTCAAGCCTCTAAACTACAATAATTAGCCACCATAAACCAGGGGCCAAATGGAAATCCTATAGCCTTTCTGAAAAGTCTACAGGAAACTTATTAAGCACACCAAACTTAAACCCAGAATCTCCTGAGGGACTAGTCCTAAAGGACAATTTATTTACCCAAGCTGCTCCAGACATTAGGAAAATTTACAAAAGTCAGCCTTAGAACCCAGTGCCCCTATGCCAGAAATCCTCAAATTAGCCTCCTCAGTCTTTTATAATTGAGATCTGGACAAGGAGGACAGGGCTAAGGAAAAGGAGAAATGCAGGGACAAGATGCAGGCTCAATTATTGGCTGCTTTACAAGCCCACCAGCCCCCTCCAGGGTCTCCTAAGGACCCTCCTCCAGGTAACTGCCACTGATGCAGAAGACCAGGCTACTGGAGAAGGAATTTTCCAAATGGGCCAAATGGGAGGAAGCCCCACACAGCCTGCCCTCTTTATGATAAGCTCAGCCACTGGAAGAGGAACTGTCCTGGGATCCAAAAGATCCCCCAGTTGAACCCCCATCCAATAATGGCCTTGAGCTGAAGGGGCCCTCCACTCTGGTCAGCTTCCAAATCAGACATCATCATTAAAGGAACAGAGCCAAGGGAAACTCTGGAAATGACAGGTAGTGCTATAAATATCCTTTTAAATACAAGAACTGGCTATTCTGTGCTAACCTTTTTCTCTAGGCAACTTTCCTCCAAATTCTGTTGGGTAACAGGAGCAAGTAGCAACCCCTCCCTCTAAAGATTCACATCTCCTTTATTTATATTGCTTATGGGACTAATTACTACTCTCCCACTAGTCCCTGGCAATGTTTAAATGCCTCACACTGCTTTTGAGTAGGAATATACTTTCCAAAATGGGTATCCACTTAATATTTACCCAACATCTGGATTGATATTTCCCCCTAATATCCCAGTTTCTCTCAGAAAAGCCAGCAGTCCTACCTCAGGGTTTTAGAGATATCCCACACTTATTTGAACAAGAGCCAGCAAAGAAATCTAACCAAGCTATATCTTGAGTGGGGACAACTTCTACTGTATGTAGATGGCTTACTCATCTGCTCCCCCTCCATAAAGCTTGCACAACAATATGCAGTACAAACCTTAAACTTCCTAGCAAAATGTAAGGTACAAAGTATCCAAATCCAAGACAGAGAATTTCATACCTGGAACCAAATATATATACAGAGAGTACTGCTGGCTCCAGACCCTCTAACAACCAACTTGTGTACCCACCCAGGTCCTTATTAAAACCTAAAGTGATGGATCTACAAAATCTCAACTAATCCCCTCATGGAAAGGCCCTTTTACTGTTTTACTTTCCACTGCAACAGCTATCAAAGTTCCTGGCATCTCTAGTTGGATACATCATTCCTAAATAAAACCTTGAGAGGTTTCTGAACAATCAACAACAGGACCAGCATCTGAGTATTCCTGTGAGTCACTGGAAGATCTATAATCTCTTTCAATGAAATTATAAGTAATGCCTTCTTTTCTTTCAAACTAATGCTAGCTCAGCATAAGGTAGCCCCAGTACTCTGGATCTTATTCATGGTGGGATTGCCTATGCTTACACTTGGTTCAAAACCAACATTCCCGAGTGGGCCTACACCCCTCCAGGCTATGTATTTTCATATGGACCTAAACAAAATAAACTGCCCTGTGAGGGAAGTTCTAAAAGAACTTATTCAACCCCCTCACTTGTAAACCTTTTTATCTGCATAGATAACACCCAACATACAGGGGATGTGCCCTAGGACTCCTGGGGCCACAAGGAACAGGTGTAACTATCTATAACATTACAAATTCTTAACAAAGGAGAGCTCTTGGCCTTATAATGGTAGGGCTAGGGGCTGCCATAGGATTAGCTGCCCCATACAAAGGATTCAATTATCATAAAGTCATCCTCCAAAACCTCTCTGTACAAATTGGAGAACTAGGTCAGAGAACTGGGAATGGAATCTCTAAACTCAAGGCTTCACTAAATTCAGTAGCTAATGCAGTCATGGACAACAGGTTAGCTTTAGATTACCTCCTTGCAGAACAGGGTAGTCTGTGCTGTCATCAGTAAAGCCTGTTGCACTTATGTCAACAATAGTGGGCAAGTAGAGGAATATATAAGGAGAATCTGTGACCATGCTAAGTGGCTTCATGACTCTGGGAAAGAAAATCTGGGAAAGAAAATCCCCCAGCAGATTCCATCTGGAACTCTGTCAAATCTGCTCTCCCATCGCTCACATAGTTCCTCCCCTGCTCGAACCAGCTCTCTCCATACGTCTACTTCTTTTTGGCCCCTGCCTTTTAACCTACCAGATAAATTTGTCTTCTCCAGGATATAACAATTTCAAAGCAAGTTCCCAATAATGCAGGTGATAGATGCAGGAGGCAGATAAGAGGGAGGATCCCTGGAGAATCTCCCGCCTGCCTGTGCACTGCGACGATTGGGTAAAGCTACCAGGAAGTTCATGCTTCGTGCGGGGGAAGGAGCCTGGGATCTTTAGCTCGTGTGTGGGGGCCTGGAATCCAATCTGTGAGATGGGAGCCTGCTGGCAGAAACCCCTCTCACTTTGCTGAAAGTTTTTTTTTCTTTTTTTCCTTTTTGCCCGATAAATAATAAATTCCATTCCCCTCACCCTTCCACGTGTCTGCGTGCCTAACTTTTCCTGGTCGTGACACAGAACCCGGATTTAGCTGAACTGAGGAGCAGAAATTCTGCAATACAGGAATATCTACCTCCCTGCTCAAATGTGAAGAAAACATACACCTGTTTCCCCTGGACCTGGCTGGACACCAATTCTACCTACCGATGGGACCATTCTGTTCTGACAATTAGCAAGAGATTGAGACCCAAAGGACAAATACAGCCTATTTCAGCAGGAAGCAGCCACAGAAGACTGACCTTCATCCACTAGCCCCAAATAATTGAGTCTCAAACTCTTGAGGGGGGAATATGTTAGGGTAGGTAGATAGGTGGATAAGAGCAGGGCAGGATAGGGCCCCAAGGAATGTCAGGGGACAGTCAAATGACTGTCATGTGATTGTCAGGTGGCCTCTTCAGGAATGATAGATGGTCATGGTTGGCACCAGGGAGGGGGAAATTTCCTAACAGGAAACATCTTAAGCTGTAGGCAACAACTTTGCGATAAAACCCTAGGAATTGAGCAGGCATGCACAGTAAGGGGCAAAATGGCAAAGTTTGTCTGGTATATGACGTTCCTCTGGGGGCACTAGACCAGTAAAGGAAAATTGCCCAAAGAGTACATGTGCATAACTACAACCACCAAATGGCGCATGCAGCCCCTCCTAGATTACTGGCAAGTTACTGAGCACGTGGCGATTAGCCAACAGCTGGCCCAAAAGGAAGTATGATGGGAGGAGATCAGGAAGAATCAGGAAATAGTAACTTTATAAGAGTCCTGAGCCAACAATCAGGCGGGACACTCAATCTTTCCAGTTGCCCACTTGGTCCCTTCCAAATGTACTTTGCTTCAGTAAACTTTTGCTTCTGTCTGAAATCTACATCTGTCTCTCGGCTGAATTTTTTTCTTCCAAGAAGACAAAAACTGAGGGCCGTAGACCCTGCCTGGACTCACCTCCCATATCATTTAGACTCTTTATTTCACTTAAATACTTGATCAAGAGGTACATAAAGATAACAAGCTACAGGGCTTTGCAATAATAAAGGCAGATTGCCAGTCTGAGTTTGGAATTGGAATTGGTATAGACATAAGATTCATGAAATTTCAAAAATGACATTTTTCTTTACATGTTTATGATCATGATAACTAGTCTTTCTGTTTAAAAGAAACTACTTGGGTTCCTTTAGTCTTTGAACATAGAACTTTTTTTTTAATGTTACAGTGATAGCTGAAACAGTTGATAATCATGTTCTAGAGCAGGTGAGTGTTGCTGTATACTGGGGTTGAAATGGGGAAAATGAAATAAAGGTATAAAGGATTAGAACTACAGCATCTTAAAGTGAAAACATCACAAAGTTCAAAGTAATCTCCATCTTGCTGTTGATTTATATATAAACTGTACTCACATGTGCAGAAGGAGAAGTGGAAATATTATCTTGGCTTACATGGAAGAGGAAAAGACTATATCTAGTTATTTAAAACTACCTGTTAACTTACCGACAGACACAGCTCTATGTAATGAACTCTAGAATGTAGTTAGTGTCAATGTTCCAGTTGTGGAAGGAGGAAACAGTCTTCACCAAATATAGTTGACAATGGCTGTGAAACATGGCACAGTGACTAGAATGAGGTAAACAGATGTCATAATAACCACTGGACACCTGCCTTCTTCACCTCTATGAAAATATTGCCGCCTTACACATGGGCAGAGGTGGAGAAATGAGAAATTATGTCCTTAGACACTTCACTCCAAAACCTGCCAGGTTCAAGTGCTGCCTTCCTGTCTCAATGGAGAATTTCCAGTTCTACTCTAGGGATGAGGCTGTGGTCTCTCCAGAGGTGGGTCATGGCCTCAGTACTATAGGCAGGCACTACCTCCTGCAGCTGTCAATCCAGGCTGATAATTTGAGACCTAGCAGCTGATGACATTCCTTCTCTGCATGGCAGTTGTCTCTAACAGGCCAGCGCACATCTGAGCCGAAGATGACGTTTTTGGCATTTGCCTAGACGTTGAGAGCATCCACTGGCTTGGTGGGCACCAGTTGGCAAAAAGGGAAAACCCCAGACAAGGAAAGTTTTAAGAAGGCCATGTGCTGGCCCTTCAGAAGCAGCTGCATTCATACCACTCACTAGGGGAGGCAAACGTGTGCGTGTGTAATCTGCCTTCTTCACTCAGTGGGAGGGAGGCCAGTTAACAATGATTTCAACTCCTCATTAAACTCAATTAACACATTGCTGCACTTAGATAGTAGTAACCAGGCAGGACACCAGCAGGCTTCCCTAACTGCCTTTTTATTACAAGACCTATTTCAGGCCCATCCCACTTTACATCTCTGCAGCATGATGTCTCAAATTACAGGCATAATAATCTAACAAAGGCCACAACCCCTGTAGGCATACAGAGTCAGATTACGTCTGACTGAATCTTCTTTCTCTATTCATAAACAACTTAAAACAGCTCTTGCCCTCGCGTAAGAACCTGACTTGCCAGGCACACAGTGAAGCAGCAGGAAGACTACACGAGGACAATGGAGATATGGGTGAGACAAGGGCAGGAGATGTCTTGCTCATAGGAAATGAAAAGCTCTAAAGCCCAAAGCATTTCCCTTAATTTTTTCCATGCAGTTCCCTTGAGGTTATGCCGCTGGATGTTCTCAGAGCTGAGAGTGGACTGGCTAGTATAAACTATTCATTCTACCTTCAGATACTTTCAGGCCCTCTGTTACGATGGTTGACTCAATTGTTCCTCAAACCAAAGCTTATGCATGTCTAAGTTCTCTGATCTTAACCTTTTGAAAGGCAGTAAGATGAAAGACCTTATGAACTTTTGTTTGTCCCTGATCTTACTTCCTCCTTTTAAGATAGTTTTCCTTATGTAAAAGAAGCATGGAGTAATTGACTTTGGACAAGTGACAGAGAAAGGGATGGATTTCTAACTTAACTGTTGGCATATACCTTGAGAATGAATACATAATACACATTTTAGTATAAGCCACAGATTCCTCTGGTCTGGGTACACTGGAGGCATTTTTATAAATGTAACATGGTTTATTGACAAATTCAGGGAATTGTTTCACATTGGTCTTTTCTGTCATATCAGAGGACGTTTTAGACTAAAAATAATATTATCCATGTTTTACAGATAAGCAAACTGAGGTGGAGCACAGTTTAAGAGCTTGCTTAGGTCACATAGCTAGGGACAAATCCCTATTAACTGGAAAGGATATGAGACTGAATTAGTTTGCCATGCAGTAATTAAAATCACAAAGTTCTGTACAATCTCCTTGATTTTTAAAAGAAAAAGGTGTCTGTTTCATGAAGGACAGCTACTTATAGAATATATGCAATAGGATTAAGTTGAAATTGTTTCAAATACACAAAAGAAGCCATTTTTTTAAAAAAAGGTTCTGAAAGAGGCGAAAATATTCCTTTAGTCAATGAAGCAGACCACAATAGTACATTTATAAACAGATTAGAATTTATGGAAAGAGAAAATAAATTAAAAATATGAAAAATGTTAAACATAATTGCGTCATGGTAGTAGAATAATAGGCAAGATTCTTTTTAACTTCTTTTTTCACAACCTCTGGATGTATGCTGTTTTTGTAATTAGCAACCGTGTGTTAAAGAAATAAACTATGTAAGCAGCCCCTTTCTACACAAGATGGCTGCTATGTTATAGAAGTCTAGTTCAATTTTTACACAGGTGAATTTTTCTAATCTTTTATTTTATAAACAATGATTTGGGAAATTCTTTTATCTTAATAAAAAGAAAGACCATAGCCCTTACGTTCATTGCGGGTAGTCATTAGTTAAGACAATACACACAGGAAAAGGAACAGGTTATCAAATATGAAAGGTATTTAGTTAAAAAATCAAGTCCCTGCTTTCAAAATGCTCATAATCTAAGGAAATTCAAGTTAAGCTCATCAGAGAGCTGTGTGCACTATCCTTAAACTACATGCTAATTTCAAACATGAGAGAGTACATATGTGTGTGTGTGTGTGTGTGTTTCCCAAGACCTTTCTCCTTCCCTATTTAAAACAATAACATTTTGTCAAAGGAAAATAAACAAAATAAAATGGCTTGAGGTTGACTCAAAACTCTGAATATTTGAATTCTAATTTGATTCTAAAGTTAGAAAAAAAAGTCTACTCTCCTGGTATAATACTTTTAAAGCAAATGGAATCCATCATGCATGAAAAACTAATCTCTGACCTTTAATGGTAATTTTACTGATTGAAAAAGTTTCAAATACTCAGTTGTGGGAAGGAAACAGACATTTGCTCACAGGCTGCAGACTTTGGCTCAGCTGACAGTAATTTTCCACTGATTGGGAGAAAATCATGGAGATTACATAGCTATGGCTGGCTTTAGACTGGTCTTATATAAGTTTCAACCTTAATTCTGTGTTTATTCTTTTGTGTGAGTGAAATAACAACAGAGTCTCTATAAAAAGATGTTACTAATATATTTGAGGTGACCTATAACTACTATGTGTGATATAGTTATGTCTTTTGGATTAACTATATATTTTATGCATTTATAATACTTACACATGCACAGTTAAAATTCTTTTAGGAAAAGCAATAAAGTACTCTGTTCTGAAATTGTTTCCACAAATGCTGCAGTATGAGTTTTTCAATGACTTAAAAATTTCCATATGAGGAGAAGTGTTAGAAATGTATTTTTCCAAATGCAGGTGGGAGGACATCTTCTAAGCCTCAAGCCAGTTCTACAGGAACCAAGACAAACACCGAAAAGTGAAATAAGATAAGTCTCCACACCATTTCTAAAGCAGTGAAGCAAAACTACCTCCAAGGGTCAGTGGAGAAGCCACCCAGTCCACAGCCATAAATGCTAGGATAGTCTTGGTCACATCCCCAGCCATACCTTGTTGAGTCTTGGTGGTTGACCCTGAGCTCTCATGTTCTAGAGTTCCATAATAGCCAGGTTTCCAAATGCAAAAAAATGTGTGTGTGTGCACGCGCATTCATGTGCGCGTGCAGGTGTGTTTAGGCAAATTCACTTAATAAAAGTGGGATGCTGATAAGGTGAGAAAAACACTAGCCAGACAGCCTAAATGAACAGTAAAACACTTAGAATCGTGCCTAACTTAGAATAGTGCCTGGCACTTAGTATGGAAACACAGGTTATACATAACATCAGGAAGGACATCTTCAGTCTCTTAAGATATATAATATCTATGTTTTCAGACTTTACAGAATGCTACATTTTCACAGGTATAAGTTACCATTTATGAGAAACCCATACATAGGAGGAAAACAAAGTGAACAATTTTAATCATAACAACTTACTGAGTTTTAACTTAAAAGCGTTTACTTATATTTATACTTATTTGATGTAATTCATTATCCATATTTTGTCTCCAGCAACTTGTAAAAAATTTAAATGAACTACTATATTGTTAATCATTGCTTTAAAATCTCAAAATCATTTCATGAATACAGCACATTCATATATGACAAATAAGATTGAAAAAAGTTATATAAAATCTGATTGAGGGTCTAATTTGTTAATAACCCTAGGCTTTTAAAAATAGTGAACTTAGAGCACAGCTATTTCCCTTTCAAATCTCCCTCTCTCACCTCCTTTCCTCCTCTACTCCTTTTCTTTTCTTCCTTCTTTCCTTTTTATTATTCACCAACCAACCCACCAACCAATCAGCAACAATTATTTGTTGAAGCCTTTTGTTGTTTTTTCATTAAGATAAACCGATTAAGTAATCTATTTTTTCTATTGATAAATTTATTTATAGAAAATAATTTTAAAGTATTCAATTTCTAAAGTCTGTTGCTCTAAAGACCCATCCTTGGAGAAATCTAATGATTTCCTGCACTTAACGCTGGGATGAAACACAGGGCCCAGGGACATTCATATTAAACTTGACCTGACTCCATCTGTACTTTGTTCAGTCTGTTTATTGTGCTTCTATTGAGCTTTCATTCTCTCAGTCTGATTTCCCTTCTGCTCCTGTTCCACCAACATGGCACCCTCAGGGCTTTTCTCCGTACATCAGACATGTTACCTGGCCTATGTCTTTCCCTGGCTCCCTGAGATGGCACTCCTGGCACCTGGCATCGAACAGGGCCTTCCTCCTATAATGTGTAACGGTAATCCTCCAATCTACTGCCCTGCCTAGACAAGATTTTTATGCTTAGGGTTGGAATCAAGTTTTTCAAGCCCAACCCCTGTGACAGCTAATATTTAAGGGTCTCAGCAGAATTTAATTTGTAAAGAACTAAATATAAATATACTTCTTAAATCTGGCATCTTGCTCATCTTCTTGCCTTTGTGTTCTCCTTGTTCTTTGTTCCTTTCTTTCAAATTATCTCCTGCAACATTAAGAAAAGTGTGGAATGGAAAAGTAGTCATAATAAAAAAAGCTAGAGTTTTGCTCTGAAATGTCTATGAGATGGTGTGAAAAGGCACCTCAGGACTGAACTGTGCCTGGAAAGGCACCTTTTTCTTCACCGTATGCAGCCTTCCTGAGTCACTGGTCACTGCTAGCAGCACATAAGCCACAGAATGAAAGGAGAACAAGTGCTGAGTGTAATATGGGAATTAAAGAGAAACAGGGAGTGAGTTCTTCTGTTGTACTGTATGACCATGTCACTGGTCCTTCTTAAAAGATAATCTAAAAATAGAGTATACGCATGTACACTTGTGCACACACACTATAAGTTTTGCTCAAGTCCTAGGATTATTTGGGCTTGAGAATTTTTGGACTGATTGAATACAACTTTAGTTATGTATACTTGATTCAGGAATAAAAAAATGGCTAAAATCTCTTGCTCCATAGCAATTAGAGATTTAGAGATAACACAATCCGAGGATGTCTTCAAGTCTCAGATATGTAACTTAGCTGTGCAATCTTAGGAAAATTATGCCTCTTTCATGGGCCACATAAATTCTCAGGACTAGTTAAGACACACTATTGGCACAATAACCAGCAAAATGCCTTAGTTTTGTTTTTATAAGTGTGCTGGATTTTTGGAAGAAGTCCAATAACTACATACTAAGGAAAATAGTTCAATCATTTTTTATTGCTTTAGTTCTTATCACTCACTCAGTATTGCTGGTGAGGGAGGGAACATAAACCTTTAGAGGAATGAACTGATACCACTGCATGAGACCAAAGGCAACTAATCATGAAATGAGACAGTCCCGAAGTAACTGGTTCTGATTCTGATCAAGCAACCCAATGAGTAGTTTATGGGCTCATGTCATCTCTTTGAAAAGCACAAATAAAGAGCAAAGAAAGGAGGTCACACAAACGGAGGTTACTCTCCTGAGTTTGTCAAGAAGCTCATTGGGCACTCCATAGTTGGGAACACTGGTATTCTAGAATCTTTATGGCTTATGGGTCAAATCCAATGCTATCTATATTTACATTATGTATTAGGCATTGCAGCAAATATTCACCATCCTTTTCTTCCTCATACTCTCCTCCCTCAGTGATATTGGGTTTAGTCATATTATGTGCTGTGGCTAAAATAATGTGGGCACAAATGATACTGCTTTCTAAGCTGAGGCCTTACAAGGTATCGAACATTTCTACTTGCCACATTGGGAGTTGTAAACTGTGCCACAAAGACATGCCCTGGGAGATCATTTGTTCAAGAAGGAGAAACATGAAGAACAAGCATGAAGGCAACGTGCAGCCTGAAGCAGCGCTATTCTGACCCATTAGCAGGACTATGAGCAAGAAGCAAATGTCACTGGTATTTTGTGATTGATTGTTCGGTAGCATTACTGTAGCAATAGCTGACTAACACACCTTGCAATAATAGATCAACATAGAAAATGTGAATTTTGTTTTTCTCTTGGGATCTCAACAGTTCTGACTAATTCAACTTGTCCCTAACCTTTCTATTTTATTTTGCCTATTCAAGCTTGCTAGCAATCTAGACTGTTATCATTCCTTAAATATGCTTCATGTAGTGTACAGTGCCTCCACCCTCAACAATTCCCATCTGTCTAATCTCTTTATGTAAGATTCAACTACAATTTTTTTCTTTCATGAAGAACATCAGATTCTCCCACTAATTCCTTCTGAGAGACAGGAAATTTCTTCTTTAAGCTCTTTTATCTCTCTCTCTTGCTTTATCGATCACCATCTGTAATAAATTATAGTACCCCTAGTATTGTTCTATACCACTTATTGGTTAATATATCCCTTGGCATCTGAAAATGCTTTAAGGACTGGAATACTTCTCTTGAATTTCATACAGAATAAGCCCTTCATTAGTTACAATTTAAATTAATTCACTCCCCATGCCCCCAGTCTGCTTCTCCTTTGGATATCCCAACTCAGTAAATGTCATTCCCATCCTCCTAGCTGTCCAAGCCAGAAATCTGAGTGGTTATTAATCCCTATTTCTCTTACCTATTAACCAAGTCCTGTTTAGTCAAAACCCCTAAATATCAATCAAACCTATTCACCTCTCTCCAGCCCCACTGACATTATCTTAAAGCCCTTCACCACTCTTTCCTGGAATATTGTAATTGATTCTCACATGTTCTACCTACTTTCAGTCTTGAAGATATGCAATCCAATTTCCCACAGCAGCCAAAGACATTTTTTTGAAGTGCATATTTAATTATGTCATTTGCTGCTTAAAATATAAAATATTTCACTGGCTCCCCACTGCAGCAGAATAAAGTAGAAATTTCTATGTGACTTATCAGATCTTTTATTATCTACAGTTTACCTCTGTAGCCCTATTTCTGACTGACTCCCCAACTTATGCTCTATACCTTAGGCCAACTAATTTTTCCACATCTCCCCAAACCCACCACATTTTATCTTATTCCCAGTCATATGCACATGATACTCTGTCTACCTGATACCGTCTCTCTCCTTCCACCACCCTTTCCTTGGCTATCTCCTCTTGAACTTTATATCTCAGATCAGATAACATTTTCTTTAAAAGCCCACTCTGGCATTCCTCTCTCCCTCTTGCTCAAGCAAGCATGGCCAGGGGCCCTTCTTGCATGTTCCTACAGCATCCTGCATTTACATGTTTCCCTGTAGCACTTATGATACTATAGTTTCTGATTTACTTGTAGTTGACTCTATGGGTAGCCTACCATAGAGCCATTCCTTCCTACTAGGCCCTCAGTGAAATTTAAATATCCACCTACCCTTGCAGCCACATACTTACAGGGAGGTGGGCCTCAGCCTCAGCCACCATGAGGGAAACCTGATTGTCTCAGCTAATCATGAAAGTACCATTTCCAAAGCAGTGACGTGTTAAGACATCGGCATGTGAAACCATTTTGGCCAATAAGACATTGAAGGGAAGTGGGACAAGGGGAGACCATCTGGAAATGATTTTTTTTCTTTCTTAAAAGAAGATGTAAAAAGAAGATCCTCTTTTCTGACTGGCCATAGTTATCTGCATGTAATAGTTGGACCTGTGACAGACATCTCGAGTTTACAGGAACAAACCAGAAAACTCACCAACACTTGAGGCTGGCAGAAGAGAAAGATGAAAAAGACTCAGGCCGCCTTTGATAATGTCACTGAGTTACTGAGTGACTTGAAGCCTCCCACCTCAGGATGGCTTATGGTTTAAGCCAGTTAAGTTACGACTTTCTGGCAGTTACAGCTGCAAGCATTCTCACTGACTGACACGTGTCTATCTTCCTCACTGTACTGATATTAATGAGAATTTATGCTTGGAGATGGAACTGCAAAGGAACTAAGAACTAAAGAAAACGTCTTAGAAGGCTGCATGGCATCATGGTAATTAATAGGCAAAACTTTATTAATGTGGCATCATATGGAGAATCAGAATCAGCTTTTGAGGAAAAGGATGTAGAAGTCTTCTGATTTATTTTCTGGGCCAGAGAATAAAATGGAACAGTAATAGCCTTTCGAAAAGCTAGGTTTAAGATGATCACAGAAATCCTACTGTACCAAATTCAGAAGCCTCTAGAAAAGTGACCTAATTCAGTTTCTGCTGTGCCCTGCCCCTTGCTGTTCACTTTCCCATCTCAGCTCTGGTTTTACTTCAAAAGCTCAGGAATTTAAAGGGGGAAACCTATCAACATATTTACCTAAACTCTGATCAAAGATACAAGAAAAGGTCAAGGTGATAGCCGAACCCACAATTATATTAACCTTTTGTGGAAACATTGAACAATGCAGTAGTATCTTTGCTTCTGCAGAATATCTTGTTAGAAACAGGAATTTCAAGAATAGCCAGAAAGACAAATCTTCTTGCTACCTACGTTTTTATGCTTTAAATAGTAAATGCATAGCAAAAGGACCTATGCAGCAGTCTATTAAACAGTGACACCTTTGTATTTATCAATAATAGAACAAACTCTCAATATTCATAAGGAAATGTAAGATAATATGGATAACCAAGATTATTGGCTTGAGCATATTCTTTAAAAATTGGCAGACAGTTAAAGCTCCTATAGTGCTGCAAATGGAACTTATTGTATACTTATAGTTACTCGTAAAATGAGATAATTAGTATAAGGTAGAAGTTACCCCTTCCTTGAAAGTTTGGTAGAAGTTGTATGTAGAATCATTTGAGCCAGTACTACTGACAGTCTGCTTATTCACTAATTTCTACGTGTGGAGGGGTAGGGATGTCCAAAATTGTAACTATTGAGGCAATCTGTCAAATGGTATAGGTCTACTCTAGATTTTTTTTAAAAAACGTGTTGAGTCGCAATAATAGACTGAATTAAGAAAATGTGGCACATATACACCATGGAATACTATGCAGCCATAAGAAATGATGATTTCATGTCCTTTGTAGGGAAATGGATGAAGCTGGAAACCATCATTCTCAGCAAACTATCTCAAGGACAGAAAACCAAACACTGCATGTTCTCACTCATAGGTGGGAATTGAACAATGAGAACACATGGACACAGAAAGGGGAACATCACACACCCGGGACTGTTGTGGGGTGGGGGGAGGGGGAAGGGATAGCATTCAGAGATATACCTAACGCTAAATGACGAGTTAATGGGTGCAGCACACCAACATGGCACATGTATACATATGTAACAAACCTGCACGTTGTGCACATGTACCCTAAAACTTAAAGTATAATAATAAAAAATAAAAAAAAGTGTTGAGTCAGTTTGTTTCATTTTTGTACTTCTGTGTTAAACTCAAACTTAAAAATATAACCAATGGTAAAAATACTGCAGCTTTAAAAATACATTATTATTTTTCCCTCTCTGTGATTCTGGAGCCATATAGTCTATAGAATAGCCCCCCCCAAGACACATATAACTATTAAATACTTAAAATTTGGCTAGTCCAAATTGAGATGTGTCAAAAATATAATATACACTCTGGATTTTGAAGACTTAGTATGAAAAAAATAATTTCACTGATTTTAAAACTTTTTAAAATGTGGCTATTAATAAAAATCTAAAATTGTATATGGGGTGTGCATTATATTTCCACTGGGTAGCACTGTTCTAAAGCATTCAACAGCTCTCCTCACATTATGCCCTGCACTGCAGACATTGACATATGTGTAATCTCTAAAACACATGTTACAATGAAAAAAGCATACTATTTCTAAATAGATGTGTGATCTTGCTTGGAAAAGACACATAACTTTCTTGCATTTCCATTGCTTCATCTTTAAAATAAAGGGGCTGCATGAGATGATTCCTAAATTCCTTTCCAATTCGCATATATTTAATGACTTCATCATTTCCCCAATAGATTCCAAAGCTAGAGAATACAATTCATGTAATAGCTCATTTCAGTTTGATAAATATTTCTGAAGCATTTGTCATGTGCCAGGTCCTGTGAGAGGAGGTAATTTTACACCTAACCATCTTCCACCTTTTTTTTAGCACTATTCTTTATTCTTGGCAACTCTTTGAGAAATATCTATGGAATGGATGGACACATTATTATTCTGCTGTGTCTTATATGTTAATACAGAAAGAGAAATACACACACAAATGCACACACACACACACACACACACACACACACACACACTCTCCAGACTGGCTGTGAATGAAATACCAAAAAAAAAAAAATTAAATTGAGTTGTGATTCTTTAGCAGAAACTCAAGTGCCCATATAATTGAATGGTCTCTGAATCTGGCGCTAAAAATGCTTTACTCTTTCTGAAAAATGGAAAATGCATTATGAGTCTAAGTAAAGAGCACTCCAATTTTAGCTGCCTTGGCACCTTCTGAGGCTTTCCTGGGTCAATAATTAGCAACAGAGCCCAGGGGACTGGGGGAAGGAACAGGATGATGAACAAGTGCAAATGAGCTACCTTAAAAAAGCAATAGCACAAAGCATGAGAGCACTCAGACTTGTACTGCAAAGTGTTCAGATTAGGCAGGCCCCAAAATGAAAAAATCGAAAATTAATAAACCAGAACCTAGCTGTATGCACTGCCTTAATGAGATCCATTGTTAATGTAACACATTTTTGCCTACTACTTTTGTGAAAACTTCTTAAATTATTTTAAGTGTTTCTCAAGAAATGCCTCTCCAATTTTACTGGGGTTCTTGACGTTCTTCTCAATTTTCTTTCCAAAAGCATAAGGGAGATAAAGGAAGAGATGATTTGAAATAGTAGAAAGAATGCAGGACTAAGAGCCAGGAAATTTGGTTTTTAGTCACAGAACTGTTATAAACTGGTGATATGGAGTTGAACAAATTGTTTAGTCTTTTTTGGTCCATTTCTTCATCTGAAAAATAAGGATAAAGCTCTGTATATTCTAGAGGTTGATAAGGGGGATCAAATGAGATAATGGTAAGAAAAATTACATTTACAAGATACAAATGTTCTATAAGTGTATTTTATACAAAATTATCAGAGAAGTCTCTTATGAGCTAAAATATGATAATAGCACATGTGGTCCAAGATCCAAAAGTGAAGACTAAGAAGAAAAATATATAACAAAAATTATATCCTTTTATTAGAAATAGCACAATATCCATAAAACTAATCTTTAAAAGCACAGGGAGCAGTGGTTAATTATATAGACTCTGAAGACAAACTAGTGGGATTTGAGGTCTGACACTGCCATTTACTAGCTGTGTGATTTGGGGCCTCTCACTTCACCTTGTGTACTGCAGTTTTCACATCTGTAAAAAGGGGGTAATAATACTACATCCCTCCTATGTTTGTTGTGAGGATTAAAGCACTTCACATATATGAAACACTGGCACAATGTAGGTATTATATAAGTATAGCTGTTACATAGGAGTACACTCTAGAATGCTTTAAACTCTAGGCACACTTCCTAGCTAGCATTTGATTTATTTTGTTTGAAAAACAGCCTGTATTTAACATATACATATCAGAGGTTGGAAGTGTCACAAGTGTATGTTGGGAGAACAAAGAAAAGCAATTTCACTACACAGTCCACAAAACCATAGCCTTGATGGACTCTGCACTTCAGAGGGCTAAAGTAGATGGTGAAACCAAGTACACTCATGTAGTGCCTTGGTACATGTGTGGCTTTGTGTTTTTACATTTTCCTCAGGTACTGAAATAATGACTAAAAACACTTTGTATTTGCATTGCATTTTAAAAAAATCACTTTCACATATATTACCTTACTAGAAGTTGAGGGTCATTAAAAGTGGACAATGAACTTGCTTTCACCCTCACAAATCTCTCTGAGGAATCAAGTCAATTGAATACGTGTACTTGGGAAAAAAGGCGGGCTTTTTGCCAAATACTTTCTGGCAGCTCATAAGCCTGAGCTTTTCATCTGAGCCAACTGCAAGCCTGGAAGCATCCAGAAAAGAGACTCATCTGCTCAGCAGACCTCATTGCCCCTTTGTTGTGGTGGGCATGGTGCCTTCCACACATAGCTGTTGGTCAGTACGTGGATCACCGACTGCATCCTCCTTGCAAGAAGGCCATTTTGGATGTTTCGCTAAAGAATCCAAGAGTGCAAGGCAGAGAGGGGAGGCTGACTAGTTGGGGACTTCCTCCAGGATTTTCCCATAGGCTCCACCCAATTGCTTCATTCCATTGATGGGTTCAAGGGTGATTTTCCATGAGACTACACCTAATGGAAAAGGAAGTCTCGGGCTGTTCT
Organism: Pongo pygmaeus; assembly: GCF_028885625.2. Taxonomy (NCBI): domain Eukaryota; kingdom Metazoa; phylum Chordata; class Mammalia; order Primates; family Hominidae; genus Pongo; species Pongo pygmaeus. The sequence continues at coordinate 64,649,385 of NC_072377.2, forward strand.
TATCTAATTTGCCAACTGTTACATCAGCATTATTGATTCAGAGCCCCCAAATCAGGGAAATATAGAACAGATGGGAATTCCCTGCAAATGTTTTCATGGAATCATTTGCTAGCAAACCCCCAACTAGCAAAAAGCATAAACATATACCTTTTTATGAAGCCCTGTTAAATCTAACCAGAATGCTTGTTCCAGGAAGAGCCTGTTCTCAGAAATTATATTGTCTGATCAAGTTTACTTCTTTTGTCTACTCACTGAAGTCCTTAAATACATTATAAGAGAATATGCTAAACATACGTCAACCTTCAATCAATAAGCATAGTGTAATGTCTAAAGGTCATGATTTGGATTATCACAATACTTTGGGTATCAAAATTTATAAAATTGAGCATATCTATATTATCTGCCAGATGAAACAAGATTATTTTAAAAATTACTTCATCATCTTGTGTTATTTGAATGTAAAAAACCTGAAGGCAGGCTCTCCTTGTCTACTTACTCAACACTTAGATCAGTGCCTGAAACATAGTAGGTATTCAAAAATATTTACAGAATAAATGAATATCTGAGAAGCTGAGTCATTCTCACCACATTGACATTTTAAATTTATCTATAGTCAAAACAGTCTCAAATTTATGAAGGGAAATTAATATTAGCAACACAAAAGTGTTTTCTTTTGCAGATATATGATGTTAAATTATAATTGTGCAAAGTCAAAAAATAATTTACAAATTAATTACGGAGCATTATTAAGTGAGTCAAAGCCATTCTATAAATAAACAATGCCGTACTTTTCTAAAGGTTGTTGCTATTATATGTAAGCCCTTGGGATGAAAACTGGGAGTCCTATCTTTAATATGTTCATCACGTTAATTAATGAATGATATAAACAATTCATGCAAACACCTCAGTCAAGCATTACTCTCGGGGATCAGGGGGCTATTTCAGTAACAAGAGTTAAAAGCAGGGAACACAATCTTGGATTTGGTAAACTCATCTAAATTTCTTGATATTCTCCAAAGAGTAGCATTTAAGCAAAACCTGGTACAGAAGTGAAATATATAATTGAAGCCAATTTTTCCTTGGTAAGGTAACTATGATCCTTTCACATTAGTGAGATCGTTTGGACCCCATCGCTAAACTGGCCCCAGGCAACCTGTTCTTGGTGGCATTCTCCCCACCTCCTCCTGCACTATTCTCTGCTGCAGAGAGAAGGGTAAAAGTCTTCATGCTCTCCCACTCTCCAATGATACTCATGAAAATTTGTTCTCAGGAAAGATTCTAATCTCAGGTATTCACACTCATATACATTCAAATCACCATGTTACCTTCCCCTGAAGTATTTGACTTACTGGTTTATCTCTATATTAAAAGAGAAAACCATTTTTTTCTTTCTCAAAAGAAATTTTAAGACTTAGCTGTCAGGAAAATAATGTCTTTTAATTTATTTGGTTTTGAGATTAAAGGCCTTTCTCTGACATTGAAATTTCATATGTAGACTAAATTGAACAATTTAGTTATGTTGTTTCAGCCACTTACAAGAAACTACACAACTCATTGGCTGGTTGTCTGGCTGTGGCACTTCTCTGTTTATGTTGCCATGGCTTCCTCGACAGCCTCATTCCTGCCTTCGTGTCTGACGTACATTTCTGACATCGTGATGGATGCCTCTACCCTGAGCACCAGCACCTCCTCAAGGGAAACACAGCCCCAACCACACTCATCATTTTCTTTCATCAACCGCCTGTCCTTCTGGATTGCCCAGTTTCCAGTCTTGAGAGCTCCGTTATTACTGACCCTCTGTCTCCTGACCCCATTGTAGTAGTTGCTAGTGTCAACTACGTTACACCTATACAATGTTTTCAGAAATGACCTGTTTTTCTATTTTCCTCTCCATGAATTTAGTTTATAATATCATTATTTCTTAAAATACAAATAATACTTGCTCATTATAGTTTTTCCCTAAGGCTGCCATTATAAAATACCACAGACTTGGGTGGCTTTAACAATAGAAACTTATGTTTTAAAACAGTTCTGGAGGCCAGAGGACCGAGGTCAAGATGTCAGTGGGGTTGGTTTCTTCGGGAGGCCTCTCCTCTTGGCTTGTAGATAGCCGTCTTCTCCTCGTCTCCACCTAGTCTTCTCTGCGTGTGTGCGTGCATCTTAATCTCCTTTTCTTATAAAGACACCAGCCTTGTTGGATTCGGGTTTACCCTAATGATCTCATTTTATCAAAATCACCTCTTTACAGGCCCCATCTTCAAATACAGCCACATTCTGAGGTCCTAGGTTAGGACTTCAGCATATGACTTTGGGTGGGACACAATTCAGCCCATAAGCCTCATGTTTTCCCTATGGTATGTGCTCTCAGTCCAGAATGACATGTCTTTTCCAGAGTCATTTTGATAATCTATAGAAAAACTGTTCCACAGCCACAGAGCCATCCTTAAACAAAGTCCCTCTGTCAGAATCCAAAGGCCTGTTGCCCCATGTTAAATTTATATTTTCAAGTTCCCTTTCTTGCAATTCTAATAAAACACAGTCACTCTGAATCACTCAAACACAGGCTTCTATTTCCTACTTCTTTTGCTTCTACTTAGGTTTTCTGTCTCCAAGAATGAAATTAGCCTTCAACATTCTAATCAAATGCTAGCTTACTTTAGCGCCACCTTTCCTCAGTCTGAGATATGTTCTTCCAAACAGTCATGATTCCTGGTTCTTAGAGCCATGGCCCATTTACCTGGCTCTCCTATTTCATTCACCTTTCTCTGTGGGTTTCCCAGTTCACCAAATCATAAGTATTTGTGAATAGAGAACTCCTTACAGCATGGCTACTGATAAATCATTCACTGAGTTGACTAAATCCAGGCAGTATGACATCAATCATTTCAGAGGCAATATGATGAAAATATTTCAAACAATTATTATTTATTCTTGTTTTTATCTTGTAAACATGGCATAAATCAGGTTTTGATGACCAATGGTCAGTGATGGTTTTTTTTGGTTATTTTTCTTCCCAAAATAACATAAAATTTTTACTTTAAACAATTACAATATGTATGTATATACTTCATTGAATTTTTGGTGACATTTTTAAAAACTGAGAGAAACACTGTTATTTTTATCCACATTATGGGATGGAAAGCCCTGGGGCCCATTATGAGTGACATGCTTGCCTAATATTTTGCAAGATCTGGCTTCAAGGCACTCTTAGATAATGTCTAGTTTATTTTCCACTCTAATTCACCCTTTCCAAGATTTACTCTGTATTTGATATAAAAAATCTTAGTTCTTCTCCATTTTCCTGTCCTTAAGACACCTTAACAAATTGACATTAGGTTTTAGAAACTATACATTAATACCGGCCAAATGTGGTTGACAATTTGATTGGCTAGCCCACAGTCTTTTCCAAACTTCTTCATCCTTGCTATCTTTATTATAAAGACCAGAAAACCAAATGTTAACTTTCCATCTTCTGCATTCAAGATGACCATGTGTCATAGTTCTGGCTAAAGGGCTGTAAGCTGAAGTCTTCTGGTGGCTCTGGGGAAGGCCTTTGTGTTTCTTATAAGTGGGGTAGATACAACTTTAGCTGGCCATCCTTTCTCACCCTTCCTCCTTCCCTCTCACTATCTGTGACACAGACATGATCATCTGGACCTGCAGTAGCCATTTGTCATCAAGAGGAACAGGCCAAGAAAATTGTGGAGATGCTGCCTCTTTGCAAATGGTGATAACATCATGCAACAGCCAAAACACCTCCGGTGCCACCTACTTAAAAGTAATTCCTATTTGTTCAAGCTATTGTGAGTCTAGGTTTCTGTTATTTACAGTTGAAAGCATTGAAAACTGATATACCAGGCATATCTGTTGGCAGTTTGAGTTTTCCACAAAGGAAAACTCTTTCGTAGCCATAGAACGTACTCTATAATCAAAATCCAGTTACAAATCCGCGAATCCAGTTCTCTAGGTCAAAAGAGGCAAAAGAGAATGAGTTGGCTGTTTTCACTATAAATCACTCACCACTAAGGGGATCTCTGTTATCCTCTTTTTTTTTTTTTTAATATGAAGGCAGTATTTTTCTTTTCCCTCAGGGATTGTTATTAACTATTTTCTGGATATATCAAGAAGGGGGAAGTTACATTAAAAATTAGACAGAAAGGGGGGACTTTTCACTTAAAGTTGTGACAACCTTCACTTAAAGTTATTGTAACATGCTTCTTGGGAAGGAAGAAGGCATAGGATGGCATAGCATGTCAAGGTCCATCTGCTTTCTTTTGACATTCCCTGTGCAGAATACCTCATAACTGTGATCCATAGTTGGCAAGAATCCCATTCATTTCCAACAGAAATCCAGGAAGCTTAGTGTGTCTCTCTCCAGCTCATTATCAGAGCAATTAAAATCAGCTGTTTTAATGCTGCTTAAAGGGCTTCAGATTTTGTAATTTATGTAGCCTAAGGCAAGATTCATTTTTTATGGAGAGATTTTGATTCCGGTCCTGCCAAGTCCTAAAGAGTTCTAATTAAAGACTCCTTGGGGAGTTTTTCTTGATCTGCTGGATTTAAGATTCTTTAGTAAATAACCTGCTAAGATTATTTCTGGTGGGGATAATTTATCTTTAATTTTCATGTCCTAATTATATTTCATACATATCTTGAAACCTCAGGTCAGTAATCTCATTAAGTAAATATAAAATAGTATATAATATAATAAAAATGATGCATTGTTAAAAGATGTATGCAGATCTTTAAACCTGCAGGTCTTGTTTATGAGGATCCAAAGCTGAAAAGTCTTTATTGCTGCTTATTTGAATAATAGCTACCTTCATATGCTTAATGTTAAGTTATAGGGCTTTCTTTTAGGTACTAAGTTTCCTCATAAAATGCATACAATCATTATATCTCTGAGTGTTTTTAAATTTAATAGAGTTTTTTTTAATTGGAGTCTGATAGCCTTTATAGGGTTGGCAACTTGTTTGATAGTATCAGTGCTAAGGGAAGAAATTAGGGGAAAAAAGTTGGAAGAGAGGATTCAGTGGAGTTTTTTGTTTTGGTTTTTTTTTTTTTTTGGAGATGGAGCCTAGCTCTGTCACACAGGCTAGAGTGCAATGGCATGATCTTGGCTCACTGCAACCTCTGCCTCCTGAGTTCAAGCAATTTTCCTGCCTCAGCCTCCCTAGTAGCTGGGACTACAGGAACCTGCCATCATGCTCGGCTAATTTGTGTATTTTTGTGAGACGGGGTTTCACCACATTGGTCAGGCTGGTCTCGAACTCCTGACCTCAGGTGATCCACCCGCCTCGGCCTCCCAAAGTGCTAGGATTACAGGTGTGAGGCACTGCGTCTGGCTGATCTAGTGAATTTTATTTGAAGTTGTGTTTGTAGTGTAAGCATGTTGATTATACTGTATTTAGCTTTTATGTTAGTTGTGAGTATGTACAATGGGAAAACTAGTGCCCCCCAACCACCCCTTGGTACCACCACTGTTTTACTTAGGTTTGCAGAGAAAGCAAAACCATATTAACATTGGAACAGAACTTGAAGCGGGTCTTCTCCTCACCTCCCCATTCCAAAAAAAAAATCATTTTTATATTCTATAAATTAATTACATTCTGTGTGTCTCTTCCATGGAAGAGATCAACCTAATAAGAATAACAGAAATCATCTAATCCTTCCCATTTCTTCTTGAAATGTTACTGGTACATATGTTTTGCCTTTTCCTGAAACCCATTTGCCTCAGCTTTTCACTTGGCTAATTCCTATTCACTCCTCATTTTTCAGCTTATACAGTACTTCCTTCCAGCAGCCTTGATTTCCCATCCATCATATTAATTGGTTCTCTCCTTTCCTGGGATCTTTACTTCTTCAATGCATTTTATCTAATTATGTATTTAATCATGGGCTGATATGTTTAATGTTTTTCTTCACTATTCCTTTGTAAGGCTCATGACAGCAGGAACCATGTCGGTATGTTTACCACTCTGACCTCAGAGCGCAGTCCAGCCCTGGCATAGTATAGGTGCTCAATAAATATTAGTAGTGAAGATCTCAGATTGCTTTCCTGTGCTCAGAGCATGGGAACCAACTCCAAGAAGCAATAGCAATAGGAGCCTTCTGACAGTAAAATCCCCATTTTGCAGAGGAAACAGCTGTGAAGGCAGAAAGTGCCCATAACTCAGGAAAAGGGAGGATGGCAAAGAACTGCATCTATTTCACAGTCTTGCTCAGGGTCATGGCTGTGGTTATCAATCTTTGCCTCTAAAAATACATAGTTTTTGCCCCTATGGGTGGTCACTGCTTAGTCACTGCAATGGATTTGAACTATACAACCTACATTTATCACTTTTACCCATTTAAGACCAACTTAAAGGCAAAAACAAGCAAAAGAATGATGAAGACTTTTTTAAAGATTGTGCAGTACCTTCATAAGTGTCTCCCTCTCAGGGATGAAGTAAGAATTGCTCCTTTAAAAAGTATCTTTCTGTGAAAGGACCGGAAAATTCCTAAAGATAGAAACAAAAAAGCAAGACGGCAGCAGACTGCCTTTCATGTCCCTATCAATGAATAAATTGCTAACTAACAATCAGGGGCATTGTTCATATCAATAGTATAAATAGTTCAAAAGACTCCAGAAATAAGTTCCTAAGGCACTCCCAGCCATTTGGAATAACTATGGCTTGGAAATTGCCCCATCTTTGTAACTTTGAGAAAAATGATCTAGACTAGATGTCCATAACTATATTCAGATGATTCGTATTCATAAACTGAGAATAAAGAACAGACCAACTTCAGTAACAGTGACGTTGCTGGGAGAGTAAATTGGCTCAAGAAGTAACAACAACAGCAGCAAAACGGTTAAGGCACTTCAAGGTAATCAATTTAGCTCTATCGCTTTTTGCTGTGACTTCGAAGGAAGTTAACTGAATCTCTGAAAGTAGTATCTTGCTGCCTGGAATTGGTACCCACAAGCTTCAAATAAACTGTTCCATGAAGTTTAAGCTGTCCTTGACAGAAAGAAGGGCACAATCAGCTCCAAGCCATTAGGGAAGGTATAATTTCACAAGGCAAGACAGCCAAGGAAAGTGATCCTCAAAGGGAAATTTTGTAGAAAAAATTGTGTACTTCCCTGTCCCCATCCATCAGTAACCTCAACAGAGCTATTTTTGGATTGTTTCCCTTTATTCCTATTGATGACTATTATTATATTTTTGAAAATGTTTTTGTTAATGTTGTTAGAAACTGGTAGGTTAATGAAACTTTAGCCATGGTTGTTGTTGTTAGAAGCAAGTGTAATTAATAAAAGTTTAGCTGTGAAGGCCAGGCACCCCAGGGTTCAAACCTTAGCTTACTGACTACTTTTTAAGCTATACAACCCTTAGCAAACTGCTTACCCACATGACCTCTGTTCTCACAGCTGCTAACAAAAGTGGTGGCCATGACAATAATGTTGAGAATTGTTTTGAGGTATAACCAAATTACCATGGAAAATGCCTAGCAAAAGTCCAGGCTTATGTTATGAGCTAATTAATATATCAAAATCTCATTCCTTTCTCACTTTTTTTTGGCTTTCCTTTCTTCCACGGCCTTCTCCATCTTCCAAGAACCAGCCTTAGTAGTAGATGATGACTTGGGTCTCCTGCCTACCAAGAAGCCCAGTGCGCTGGCATCCTGACACTAGACAGCCCTGTTAGGGAGTCAGGAGTCTATTTACTCAATGCCCAGTTCATATTAGAAAGCAAATGCTCTTGAAAATAAAAAAACATTAACTCATGTCTAATTGCTTATCTACACTTTCAGCACTTCTTCATTTTTTAAAATTTTACTATGAGCAGGTTCTAAAAAGAGAATATAGAAAGAACAAAGGTTTTGGCTTTGATGAGGAAAAGTGTGTGGAGAGAACACAAAAAGAGGAGAAGGATGAAGGAAGACAGGAATGTCTCAAAACCTGAGGTCCTGCATCAGTCACTCCACTGAACTAGCCCACTCTGAGCTTGTCCAGTTCTTTCGTAAATCAAGCTTGCATGCTTCTTAAATTGTCAATGGTTAGCTTTTCATGATTCTCAAAAAACTTAAATTTTTAATGATGCTAGTATAAGCGAAAGGCATTCATAAGTTCCCCCCCTTTTTTTTTTTTTTTTTGAGACGGAGTCTCGCTGTCGCCCAGGCTGGAGTGCAGTGGCGCGATCTCGGCTCACTGCAGGCTCCGCCCCTCGGGGTTCACGCCATTCTCCTGCCTCAGCCTAAGTTCCCCTTTTTAATAATTAAGGTCATAAATAAGAGCAGTCAACAGCTAACATTTTTGCAGTATTTGCCATGCACTAGACACTGTGCTGGGCACTGTACATGATTATCTCACTTAATCCCCACAAAGCCTTATGAGCTATTATTATTATTTCAACTTACAGATGAGGACACTAAACAGAGAGAGAATATACAGCTACCAAGTGGTAGAATCAGCTAACAGACCATGTGTTCATTTGTTCTGATTGCAGAGTTTGATGCCTTTCCTGGGTGAACTCAATAGGACCAGAACATAGTTCTACTAGAACATCCGGTATGATTTCACAATGTCACTTTGTTTTTGCCTTTGAAGTGAATTGGGGTATTCTGAATGGGCATGGGGACATTTTAAGAGGTCGTGGGGCGCGAGATTAAACCTACAAATGTCATGGGAGCCTCTCCATCTTGTGAACCCTCTTACCAACCACCTTCATTCCCATTTAGGCTTTTACAAAACAGATGACTGTAAACTGGTTTTGTGTGGTAGAAGAGAGGAATGTTGTGGAGAAGACACTTGAAAAAGTTCACAGGTTAAAAAAACACAAGAACTACTTGGTTTATACATGGTTTTATGTAAATGTAAAAGATAACCTCTGAAATATTCTTTAAGTTTCCACTAATATGTGATACCCCAAAAATGTTGCCTCCTGTGATAATATCTTGTATTCTTCTGTTATTCCATGAAACATATCTTATTTGGTTCTCACAGCCAACAATCATTGAGGTAACAAGGAAAGATAACCATAGCCCTGCTTTATAGAGGCAAAAGTGGGATCTCACACCATATGGCACAGCAGAAACAGAATCTCAAACTAGTATTTAGGCCCCTAGTCCCAGTCAATAACAAGTTTCATTAGTGCAAAAGTTCTTTACCTATACACAGTCTATGGCTTTCTTGGTGAAAATCGTATTCTTGGTGAACTGAATTTTGCACAGGAAACAATGGACTCAGCATCTCATATTCTTGTTTAGCATATATTAGGAATCATGTGCTTGTCCAGTCTAAAGCAGCAGGTTGTCTAAAGAGTGTTTGGCTAGGCAGTGCCGAGAGTAATGCACGTCATGAGCTCTTGAAAGTCATTACCATTGAGTCCATGTCCCTAAATTGTTTCTTTCTGTGAGGAAGGCAGAGGATCATGTTTGAATCCAAGATCATCGAAGTATGGTAGACATGAAAGGCGTGTGGTTAGGGCACTAGCAGAACTCCAGAGCAAGTATGCACTTTCCAAGTTCCCAGGGGGCAGGCTGATGGCAGAAATGTCTGATTTGAACAAAACTGCTAAATAACTTGTTTTTTTAACTTAAATTCCTACAAAAACTTCCCACTGCTCTAGCAACTATTAATGAAAGTCTGTTTTTATACTTCTCAATGACATTTTTAGCATAATTTAGAGAAAAAACCTCAGAAAATAAAAAAAGTAATTGTAAGACATATGTTATGAAAATATCTTATGAAATATGTTATGAAACTTTTGTTCATTATGTAACCAGTGCCAACTTTGCAACCATTTAGGTCTCTGACGGTGATAACTTATTTATCTTGTCATTACTTTTCCAAATCCCAAGTCCTACAGAACTGTAGCTTCAACTAGAAGCCAAGCCCTACCTTTGTCCTACACAAAAAGAGACCTAGACTGTGAGCAGCCTCCCTACAGATTTCTTTGACTCCCTTTGGATCACACACTATGAATATAAGAATAACCAAGACATGCATCCAAGTATATTTTTAAATTCTAGTTTTGTGTTTTCTGATCTAGCAAAAAGTGAGTTATCTGAGCATCAAATTACATATTTTCCTGAAATATTTTATATTTTCTCAGAGCCATTTTCCTTAGTAACCAATAATGAGAGATGATAGAAGGCAATTTAAGGCATCTCAACATTTCCAAATAGCATTCTGTCTAAGGTTAGTTTCAGCATGAAACCGGTGATAAATGGCATATAGATGCATGTGCAGGGAAGGAGGTGTTCTGTGGCAAAAGAAGTTTGAGAAAACGATTTTTAAAAGTTAAACAGTTTTTTAGCAATTCTCAGTGCCTTTAATATGCAAATGAATGAATCATGTTTAAGATGGTAACGATACATGCAACATTTCTTAAAATGATTTAAGTATAGAACCATTATTTGCAGAAAAGTTGCAGGGACCAGTGTTCCACGGGCACACTTTCAGTCATGTGGGCTCAGGAGTCACACAGACCTGAATTCCTATTACAGCTCAGAGGAGCTGTGCGTCCTTGAGAGAATGATTGAAGCACATGGTAAACGTTGGTGTCTTAGCCTCGGTCTCTTGAGGTTAACAAAAGGTCAGTGAATTCAAAAATACTAAGAAAACTACATTATATTCTTGACATTCAAATGCATCTTCACAAATCCCCTAATTCACTAACATCACTCTAGCATTTACTTTTCCCCTAGAAAATTTAGTGTTTTTTTTGTTTGTTTTTGTTTTTGTTTTTTTTTTTAAAAAAAAGAAAGCAATTCTCATTGGTGCATTAATCCCTGTTGCTTTACAGGAATGTGTGCAGTCTTCTCGCCCTCTCTGGAATCTCATTTTTATCAACAGCCCCTGTTTGCTAATGTTTTAATTCTCTCTTGATGAGCATTTTTGCATTGACTGGCACACTCTACAAAAAGTTCCAATTTTTTTCCCCTAGAAACAAGCACAGAGTGAACTATGATGGACTTGTTAATAAAATTTGATCTCATTTATCACTTTAAATTTTATACTTTTAAAGAATTAATAATTTTCTTAGCTGTTTTTGCGTCGTGTCTACTGTCTAGATCAACGCTGTTCAGGAGAAATATAATGTGAACCATGAATGACGGCCACAACATGTAATTTTAAATTTTTAAAAAGCCATATTACAAAAAGTTATTTTTACAACCAGGTGAAATTAATGTATTTACTTTTTACTTTTGTGGGTACATAGTAGGTATATTTATGGGGTACATGAGATATTTTGATATAAGGCATATAATGCCTAATAATCACATCAGGGTAAATGAGGTATCCATCACCTCAATAATTTATCCTTTGTGTTACAAACAATCCAATTATACTCTTTAATTTAAAAATGTACAATAAATTATTGTGACTGCAATCACTCTTTTGTGCTATCAAATACTAGATCTTAATCATTCTATCTAAATATATTTTTGTTCCCATTAACCATCTCCACTCCCACACCCCTGCCACTCACTACTCTTCCCAGGTTCTGATAACCATCTTTCTATTCTATCTCCATGATTTCAATTGTCTTCATTTTTACCTCCCACAAATGAGTGAGAACATGCAAAGTTTGTCTTTCTGTGTGTGGCTTATTTCACTTAATATAATGACCCCCAGTTCTATCCATATTGTTGCAGATGACAAGATCTCATTCCCTTTTGTGGCTGAATAGTACTCCATTGTGTGTATGTACCATATTTTCTTTATCCGTTAATTGGTTGATGGACGCTTAGATACAACCAGGTGAAATTAATTTAAATATGTTTTATTTAACCCTATACACAGTATTAGTATTTAAACATGTAATCATTATGAAAATTACAAATGAGAAAATTTTCACTTTTTTTCACACTATTATTTGAAATCCTTTGTGCATGTTACATTTCCAGCACATCTGATTTGGATTAGCCACACCTCAAGTGCTCTGTGGCTACTAGCTCTCTTGTTGGACAGCACAGGCCTAGATTAGCAGTCAGCTTCCTTCTGGGTGGCATTTTTCTACACAGGTACAATGTGTTTATCAGTTCAGAGTTATTACATTTGCAAGGCAGGGTAAAGAATAATAAAATTATATTGTGATTTGAATACTTGGTGATGCATGGGTCCATTCAGTAGTTTGGTAACTTAAATTCACACGAGAGTTCTGTTGTACTTTGGATCAAATTACTCCCTGTCATGAAGCATCAGAGTCCCTCATAATAGTCTACACCACAAAAGCCAAGGGATTTTTGTAATTGTTTTACAAGTAGGAAAAGCAATAACAGTGATTTGAAATTTTTACAAAGTAAAATTCTGTAAATATATGTTGAATACAAATTGTGTACATGACACTTGGCTAGTCCTTAACACTGAAAGATTTTTAGATATGAGACATCCAATTTTCTTGGCAAAGGTATGTATGTATATATAATGCGTATGCAAACACACACATAATATATCCATATATATCCAAAATACATATATATGCATGTATGTATGTATGGCGTAACTCCTATCTATTTTACAGGGTCACTTGGTTGGTGATTATTTCCCTCTTTTCCTTTGAATCATAAGCACTATAGAAAAGCATAGAATCAGTCTTGTTTCATAAATTAGTTTTTCTATTCAAACTTGCACTTATCTTTGATGGAAAGAAATGTATAGCCTATTCTTGTGATTAATGCTAGCTAATGTGAGCTGACTGCTTACTCTATGCCAGGCACTAGTTTAATGGCTATATATGTATTATCTCATTTAATACTCGAACAACTCTAATGATGTAGGTGCAGAGGCACCTGAAACAGAGCACACTTAAGGAATTTCATAAATGTCATACAAGCTGCAAGTGGAAGAGCCATGATTTGAACTCAGGAATTTCTGCCTAATCATGAAGTGAACTACTCATTTTAAATGCGTAGCATTCTAAGCACTCTCTTTTTAGATAATGATTTGTTAGCTAACCTGAATTAGGTCCTTAAAAGCAATTCTCATATTATGATTTTACATATCTTTGAAGGTCTTAACGGAAAGGAACTTTGTAAAGATAGTTTTCTACTTAGCATAGCCTCTCATTTTATTTTACTCCAAGACAAATCCATGAAAAAATTCAGCTTCATTCCTTATCTCTGACAAATACCAGAATGCACAACACATGGTGCCTCTGATCTGTATCGTTTCCCCTAGCGCTTGCATTCATCTTTGATGTTGATATTTTGTGGTCTAGTGGCTCTTGAGAGAAGACAAATACCTATCTCCTTTGAACCATAAATTACCATATTTGGACTTGCTTCTTCATATAATTTTTACTAGTCCTTTTTATTTCTCTCATATATAAATTGAAATGTTGAAATGATGAGATCTATTTTTGAAGTACATAAATATTTTTTGGGGGAATGTGACAGAGTTTAAATTGCTGACAATTACACATAAACCAGCTGAATCAACTGGGCAAGTAAACAGCCCTTCAGTTTCACATTAATCCATTTGCGTGTAGGCATCAGGGAGGTCTCATTCTTGTAACTCCAGAATATAAAATATAAAGTCACAACTAGTCTTCATTTTCACACCCCTCCTCTTTTCAAAAAATTCATTTAAAAATATTTAACTGACAAACATTGCATACATTTATAGTGTGCAAGATGATGTTCTGAAATATGTACACATTAGGGAAGAGCTAAGTCAAGCTAATTAACATGCATTAACTCACATACTTTTTTGTGGTGAGAACATTTAAAACCTACTCTCTTAGAAATTTTCTTTTTTTTTTTGGTTTTGTTATTATTTAAGTTCAGGGGTATATGTGCAGGTTTGTTACATAGGTAAACTCGTGTCATGGGGGTATTAAGCCTAGTATCCATTAGTTATTTTTCCTGATTCTCTCCCTTCTCCCACCCTCCCCTCTCCGGTAGACTCCTGTGTCTGTTGTTCCCCTCTATGTATCCATGTGGTCTCATTATTTAGGTCGCACTTATAAGTGACCACATATGATATTTGGTTTACAATACATTTTTCTTAATGATAGTCACCATGTTGCACAATAGATCTCTTGAACTTATTCCTCTTGTCTAACTGAAATTTTATATCCTCTGACCACCATTTCCCCAATCCCTCCTGTTCCCATCACCCCCTGGTAACCCCCTTCTATTATCTGCCTCTGTGAGTTTGACTTTTTTAGATTCCACATAGAAGTGAGATCATATACATCTCTCCTTTTGCTTATACTTACTAGCTTTCAGCCAGAAGAACAATGTTAGCAAAAGGGTCACTTTTGAAAGTTGACCAACCCCTGGTTTAAACAACATATATCAGAATGTACAGCATAAAGTTTAAGGCTTCATAAGTCTAGCAGATTATATACTCAATATACATTTGTTGGATGAATTATTGAATTGGATATAAGTTCACAGGGACATTGAGCTATTCTTTGATATTTCCTGGGCTTGGTGTTGATTTCATGAATGCATGCTTGATGTATGAAGAAATATTTAGGCACATATCTTGGATCATTTATAATTTTCTTATACCTCCATAATGTTATTTCTGTAAGCTTAAAAGGATATTGTAATTATACAGTCCATACACTCAATTTCAAATGAGAAGGTTGAGGACCCACGAAGTTAAGGTAACTTGTCCATTGTTGTTTAATGAGCCAAGATAAAAGTGGAAATCTAGTTCAGCTGGCTGCTGCCCTTCTATGCAAAAACTGGTATAGGTCATATTATGATTACCATTTGAATGTAACCTAACAAAATATTGTGGCCTGAGACTTCATTTATGATAATAATGAAAATTTATATTAAAAGCAAGAAATTACATTTTGCATGGTGGATTACACAGTACATAGCACATAAATGAAATCTGGAATTGGATTTGAATATTTAAATGTACATTATGCCTTCATACAAGATACTAAACGTTTTATGGGGGAAGACGTTTTCCACAAGGGTTATAATAAAAATACTTTTTATCTGTTTAGTTGTTCCTTAGCAGTTCCTCAGTTGTTCTTAGTATAACCAAGAAATACTGAAAGATGTATTGGCCCATGCCTTCCCCTTTCCCCAAAGTTTACTGTCATAATGGTAAAGGGTGAGCGAAAAATGCTTGAAAAGCAGGCCATGATCACTGAATGATTCAATTTTTAGCACAAGCTTCATGATATCTCAGGTGGGATAGGATGATAGTCAGCTTTCTTAGAAGTACAAAAAATTCTTCTCTGAGAATGAATGCGGTCTTGGTGGATGGGGCCAGGTTTCATATTTATTCAGTCTTTTAAATTCTTACTTTAAGGCCGGCACAGTGGCTCACGCCTGTAGTTCCAGCACTTAGGGAGGCTGAGGTGGGCTGATCACTTGAGGTCAGGAGTTCAAGACCAGCCTGGCCAACATGGTGAAACTCCATCTCTACAAAAATACAAAAATTAGCTGGGCATGATGGTGGGTGCCTGTAATCCCAGCTACTCGCGAGGTTGAGGTGGGAGAATCACTTGCACCTGGGAGGCGAAGGTTGCCGTGAGCTGAGGATGTGCCACTGCACTCCAGCCTGGGCGACAGAGTAAGACTCTGTCTCAAAATAAATAAATAAAATAAAATAAAATAAAATAAAATTCTTAGTTGTTTCAGGGCACTTATTGAGTGGCTTAAATCATTTATGAAAAACGAAGAGTCATTAACATTTTAATGCAAAAGCAAGTGTTCATTAGAAGTTTCTCGGGAAAAAAAATAGCTTACATTCTGTTTCTTTCATGCTCATCTTTCCTCTCAATACTGTCTCCTTAAGATAAACAATCAAAAACTATAGATATTTATTTTAAACATTTATAAAAATGATTTGTGTGTAGGTATTTTGTTAGTGCATTAGTGATATGGTTTGGCTGTGTCCTCACCCAAATCTCATCTTGAACTGTAGCTCCCCTAATTCCTCATGTTGTAGGAGGGACCCGGTGGGAGAGAAGTGAACCATGGGGGTGGTTTCCCCCGTACTGTTCTCATGATAGTGAATAATCTCACAAGATCTGATGATTTTATAAGGGGAGACCCCTTTTGCTTTCATATCTTGCTATCGTGCCTTGCAGCGGACAGAACGACAGGCAGTTGAAAGGAAAGATGAAACATTCTGTTTTCCTTAGTAGTTTTGCTAAAATATTTGATAGGTTAAAGATACTGGTTAAAATAAATGCTCTGGATTTTAGTTTACCATGTCATATTTATCACTGACAAAAAAGTTAGCTGTTCTTAGCTGCTATTTGGTATTTATTGAAAAAAAATTTTAGTGATCTGAAAGAATTAACATGACATTGAGCAGGAATTACTATATAATTCCATTTAGTGAGGAATTATTTGGGTACTGAAGAATGTTGGGTTTCAGGATTATATTTTTTAGAAACCCTTATTTCTGAAAAATCTAAAGGTAAAACTCAAATATAATAACAACTTTCAGAGGCCATTAAGGTAGAGAATAAACTTTGAAAGAGAATATAATACATCCTTAATACCTTTCCCAATTTCTGAATTGAGTGACTCTTATGTAAAAATTACATATTTTTTCTTTTTTTCAGAGATGAGGTCTCACTCTATTGCCCAGGCTGCAGTACACTCCTGTGATCACATTCACTGCAGCCTTGACCTCCCAGGCTCAAGCAATCCTCCCTCAGCCTCCAGAGTAGCTGAGACTACAGGCAGGCACCATCACACCCCGCTAATTTTTAAATTTTTGGTAGAAATGGGGTCTCACTCTGTAGCACAGGCTGGTCTCAAACTCTTGGACTCAGGCGATCCTCCCACCTCAGCCTCCCAAAGTGCTAGGATTACAGGGTAAACCACCGTGCCCCACCTCGTATGCTTTTTCAAATTTCACGATGTGAAGTATCTGTCTGGTAATAAAGTGATACATTGTTTCGCATCATGAAACCCTTGGAATACATTTGATATTGCTCTAATGTTTACTTATGTTCCCTCATATGCCACAAAGTAGAGAGCCTTAAGATTGGATTTTGAAAGCTTTAAGAAATGGGACCCACAGTTATCATACATACTAAATTTTTCCTGACATCATCTAATAATTAATGATCACATTTTGACATGGTACAAACTGAACCAGGTCAACAAACTTTATATGCCAGAAGCCGGATTGATACCATCTATCAGTTACGGTGAGCTTTAGAGATGACATAAAAAATGAGGAATATATATCACCAGAATCTTAACATTAAAAAGACATAATGACTATAATGACAAAAAAGAAAAAAAAAAGGAAAAAAAAACTTCTTTAAATGCATGGGTAAACAAAATCTTGAAAAAGCAATACACATTTATTTTAGCATGACTTACACTGCCTATGCATTTACTAGTGTTCTTCAACAGGTTAAGGTGGTTTAGGAAAAGTCCAAAACATATTTTCCAAGAAATAATGTACGGGAAGGAAAACCTGATTTAAAGTGAGCAGGGGATATATAGCAAGAACTCAAAGTATGAGATGGAGATTTTAAAACAGAATAAAAGATTATTTATTGGTTTTTGCTAACAATGATTACTATTGGTTTGAAAAATGAATCTGGATAAAATGTAGAATAACATCACATATTTAAGCTGCATATGGATCAAACAGGGAAAACTCTATTTCTGCATATCAGATCGTTTCTTATTTTAGTCACTTAATTCACAGTTACATAGTATTCATCATGAGGAGAAACAGACAGAGTGTGAATGCCTCACTGTTACCCACACTATTCCTGGAAAAACAGGTCCTAAAGATTAAAAGACTCAACTGCTTAAATAAAAGGCATGATGACATCGTTATTACTAGGCAAACATTTTTTAAGATGCCATCATTGAAAATGGATGACCTATACTTTGGTAAGAATGCAGAGAACTGAAACATCACTTTGGGGGCGACATAAATGCGGCAACCAGTATAGAAACACATTTGGCAATATCTAAAGACAAAGGCATAACCTATGACCCAGAAATCCTACCTCTTGGGATATACCCAACCTACATGTATGCGCAAAACACTGCAACACTACATGTACATTTGTTTACTAAGTGATATATCCAATAATGTTCATAACGGCTCTAATTCATAATGGCCTAAAACTGGAATACTTAACTATCCATCAGCACTAGAATAAGTAAATTGTAGCATATTCACTTGGTGCAATACTAACACAATGAGAATAAAGAATGCACAAAACACTGTGAATGAATCCCATAAACACAATATTGACTGAAGTAAAATAAGAGTTTATATTGTACAATTTCATTCATATAAAATTCAAAAGTAGTCAAATCTATGCTATTGGAAGTCAGTTAGTGGTAATCTTTGGGTGCATAGTGACTGGAAAGAAGCATAAAGGGGTCCCCTTGGGGGTTGGTAATATTTTGATTTTGATCTAGATGTTGGTTATATGAGTAAAAATGGCTAAGCATTTTTTCTCTCTTAGTGGCACATTCACACCCATCATTTTACACCAAATAGATCCTTGCAGAGTGCTAAGGGTTATCTATAAATAGCAAAGAAAGAGTATCCTTTCCATTTCAACCAACATGAGGAAGGCAAGACTGCGAGACTTTTTTTTTTTTTAATTCATATAGTGCTAAACAAACAATAAGCCTTTTAAATTCACTCCAAAATACAGGATAATTTGTTTCCCCCACCGATAATAATTTCTTCTTTCCCTTTCTTGATATTTTGGTGTGTCAGATCTCCCTAAGGTTTATGCTGTCTCAGTTTACATGGATTTGCTTTTGGAAAAAAACCTGATGTTCCTTGTATGAGTATCTCATCCAAGGGGTTGAAAAGCAGCACATACAACAGAAGTTGCACAAAGCCGTCCTTGTCATCTTCCACACGGGAGGACAGAGAACAAAAACGTCCCAACCAGTGAGTGGCAGTGCCACTGAGGACCTCCTGAACAACTCTACTCAAAGCATTTTGAACTTTATAACAAGAAACTGAGGAAAGTTAGGAGGGAAAATATATAGTCCTTTTCTAGAACCAGTAAGATATGAGATAAACAATTATTTGAGCAATGAAATGCTTTCATCTTTTAGTTCATCTGAGATCAGGGCAGTGATACTTCATAGAACCCACAAATAAAAGCTTTTTGTCAGGTACAACCTGAAGATGGCAGAAGAAGTTTTGTTGCTTGTTTTTTTCCTCCACTAAAGTGGCCACTCTTTCCCTAGAGAATGTATTTACGTCATCAAATTAATGTGATTCTTAAACAGGACATAAATCTTGCCTTTGGATGGGAACACAAATCGGATTCATCTAATTTTCCATTCTTTATCTAAACACTGCCATTATGTGAAAAGAAAAATTCCTGAAAATCAAGGATATTTTGCAGTTAAACCCCTCCTCCCAGCCAGTCTATTTTGTTACCCTATATAAACAAACTCTGCCATTACATTCCTTTATCCATAGCAACTTCCAGTGGGTAATCCACAAATCAATTAAAGGCGAGTTAATTGCCAAAAAGGGATCAAATGACAAGCATTGGAAGCATACTATTTATGGGTGCTATTCTAAAAATCTGTGTGTCAGAAAAGTTTTGTCCGGCTGGCTTTCCTTTTAATGCAAGATTTAAAATTTGTATTATTTCTTTGAAAATAAAAAATTAATTTCATAGTTACTCTTAGCTTAAGATGTTTATGTTTTGTAGGCAGACACAGGCACATATTTCAAACAAAACAAGGTTCCTACTATAGGGCTATCACTACTGCTATTGATTTTTAACTTCCATTTTTCTTTGCTTTAGTATTTTCTACGTATAAAAATTTTTGAGATAGTGTGAAACAATGTAATAGAAAGTATATTGTAAACTGCTCCTCTTCCCCCTACATCTTGTTTTCATCTTCCTCCTTGTTTTACTTTCCCTCACTGTATTTTTATAATAACAGAGAAGCAAAGGCAAATTCACTCAAGAGACTGGAGACTGAAAACAAGTCAGTAATGAGGTCAATATTTATATGGTTCCACTGACCTTATGCAATTCTGAGTTTCATGCCTAGAACTACAAATGTACTTACAGATGTATGGAATGGATATGTTTGAACTTATATGCAAATAAATTATCAATTTCTTTATAAACGTTTCCCTGGCTTCCCCAAGCAGAATCTCTCATCTCAGTCTCTATTTATTTTATTTATTGTTAACTTGCTTATTTTCTGTCTTTCTCTACCAGAATGTAAACTTGATGAAAGCAGAGACCGCATCCATTTTGTCCCTCACTACATCCTGTTACACTTTTAGGAGTATTTATAAGTCAGCTGTTAATACCCAACAGTTATTAAAAATTAAATTACATAAAAATATTTAATTATAATTAAACAAATTACATTAAAAACAATGGAAATAAGTATTCAAAACTCATAACTTCTGAATGATTTGGCTACATTTTACTATTATTATGTTTTTGGGGCAACTTATATCTATTGTATCTATATGATGGAAACACTGTTTAGAGTACTATGTATCTCTTGCCAACTCCACATTTAGTGACCTCTGCTGTTTGAAATGGGCAGGTGAGAGAATTTTTTGGCACAGAAATCAGCAAATACTACAAATAGTGCCCTTCCCCTCCCCCATAGAGAGCTGGTTGTGAACATTTACCACCTGAAGGAATAATCTTTTACATTCTGTTCTGTTCATTTTTGAATGTTTAATTCATTGTCATAACAACTTTAGGGTTTTGTTTTTATAGAGTTTATTTCTTTAGCTCAAGACAAACCTTATCTTTCTAAAGCTTCACTTCAAAACTTTTTTTTCTTTTCTTTTCTTTTTTTGGAATGTGGCTTACATACTTGTCCCCTTTGAACTGTCCTTTGCATTTGATTGGCTTAACATAATTACAGTAATATATATTTACTCTATTCACAATCCATCTTTCCTCTTTAACATTTTAGTTTTTCTCTTCCAAATTTAAACTATTACCAGCTAATGAATTATATAATTTGAGCCATGTGCCATGGCTCATGCCTGTAATCCCAGCACTTTAGGAGGCTGAGGTAGGAGGATAACTTGAGGCCAAGTGTTTGAGACAAACCTGGGCAAAACAGACTCTAAAAATATATATTTTTTTAAGCCAGGAATGGTAGGGTGCACCTGTAGTCCTAGCTACCCAGGAGGCTGTGGCTGGAGGATCCCTTGAGCCTAGGAGTTTGAGGCGCCATGAGTGATGATCATGCCACTGTACTCCAGCCTAGATGACAGAGTGAGACCCTGCCTCTAAAATAAGTAAATAAAATAATACAATCGGACAAGTTTTAAAGTAGCATATAGTATTCTTCCTTTGCCAATGGATTTTTCCTTTGCTCTGATTCAACTCTGTGTGCTTATATAAACCAGCCTTATGGAAAATCAGACACCTCTCTTCAGACCCTTGTTGAAATTAAAAAGGCGTGTCAATTATAGTTTGAAGGTAGAAAAAATAATGGAAGTTAGGAGGAGGGAGAGCCAAGGTAGAAGGTGGGTATATGACTGTGGCAAAGAACGTGATAGACGCTGAGGCCTCCAGAACAAGGAGTACCAAGGTAAGGTGTATAGAATTGAATGCTTCCTCTTTTGTAAGAAGTTATTTCTTATTTGCTCTGCCCACATCAGACAGGCCTTGATCCAGCTGCTCAGTCAAGGTACCGTTTCTTAAAATCACTTGATGGGGGCTCATCCACTTCATGACTTAAAGACAAATGGCACTCGTTGAAAATCATAAAATCAACATTATGAAAATAAATAGTATAAATTTTATAAACTACTAATTAAGCATAAATATTCATACCTATTACCCATTCAAAAATGGTATAGTTTTAACTATAGTGAAAACCATGATCACACTGATGATCAGAAATTCCCACAGCTTGATTATAAACCCTTGGCAGTGGGGAGTGTCTTTTCTTCTTTTGTCACCTTGATTTTTTTGTACATCTCCTGGCATTCCACATTTGACAGAGCTCTGTGCCGGTCCGTAGCCAGCAGGCCACCTTATAAAACCAATGCCTTTATATTTATTGCAGAGTTTGTAATCTTTCTGCCTGTGGTTGTTCCATGTGCTGTCTTGATAATACAGAAAACACTGAAGCTGTATCTCCCCTCTCTATCTCTGTTTCTAGTCTACGTTGATAATTGAGCAGATTCTTTTGAATGTTTGAGATGGGGCTTTCCTTCAATTTTGAAAAAAATGCATATAATGCATTCTACAAAAATGTTGTTTACAAAGTGGTACTTCCCTAAAAAAACCCTATTGTAGCTGTTGTAGCAAGTGATTTTTAGACTTGTAAGTAAAATGTCTGAGCATAATTTTACTTGGATAAGTCTTTCTCTTATTCAGAAACCTGTCCTTCCATGGTCATTGCCCAATTATGACTCTTATACACTCTCCTGTCTGCAAGAAGTGTGCTCTGAATCATTCATTCTTTTTGCTGCCTTACTGAAAGCATTGAATTAGATGGCATATGTACTGAAGTGAGGGGGTGGGACATTGGAACAAAGATTTTCACAGAAGCACACAGAGCCAGGGTTCTAGCTCTGACCAGGCTGCTATCAAGTTGCATGACCCTGGGGCCTTTCAAGGTCTTCAAGCTCTTCAATGTAAGACAAATGAGTTTGAACAAATGAACCATCAGGTTCCTTCAGCTCTAACCCCCTGTTGCCATGAATGTGGCAAAAGGAAGCAGAGTGTCCTCACACTTGCCATGAATCGGAACACATTTGCTAATAGGTTCATTCATTCAATACATAAACACCAAGCACCTAATATGTACCAGGCACTCTTCCAGGCACTGGCCATACAAAGGTGGAAAAAAGGACAAAAATTGCTGCCATGTGGAGCTTACATTCTATTATTAATAATAGCTGACATTTATTTTAGTGTTGTCTATGTGCCAGGCACTTTACATGGCTAACACACTTAATCCTCATAATACTCCGTTTTACAAATGAGGAAACTGAGGCACATGAAGTAACTTGCCCAAAGTCTCATAGCTATAAGTGATAATGTGAAAACATGAACCTCAGCAGCAGTGTGCCTGTAGAGCTAGCCAGCTGTCAATCATTCCTGCACACTACATTTCCAAGGTTAGCTTGGGTTGTATGTGCAAGTTGCTTATAAGGTAACCATTTGTAAGCCAGCTCTATTGTACTATTCTGTGACCAAGAGTGGTACCAATGATGATAGTTTATCTGAAAATGTATTTCACAAAAGAAGCCTCACAAAATTTGTGAAATGTTAGTGAAGACTTGGAAAATGCTATGAAAGAGGTGGCAGGTAGTCCTGCATTCATGTACATGCTTTCATCTAATCTGCACAATGACCTTATAAAGTAGATATTTTAATTTTCTATTTAGGTACATGGAAATGGCTCAGAGAGGTTAGGAAACCTGCCCAATCAAGAAAGCAGCAGAGTTGGCACTGAAGCTTGGTCTGTTTGGCTCTAGAGCCAAAGTTCTCCTCCTATACCATGTTACCTCTTCCTGCAATGTACAATGGTTGTTAGCAGTATTGTTATTCTTAGATATAAATGTTGTATATACAGTAATTATTTTTTTCATCGTCAATTTAGCCAACATTACTCACAATTTGAAAATCATTAAGAAGCCTAGTTTCATAGTCAAGACTATGCCAGTAGAATAAATAGACATGACACAGGATGGAGTTGACCTCTCTAGCTCAGAGAATCTTCTGGCTCCTCTGAACAGCTGGCCAAGGAGTAATATTTGGCAGTAAAATACAACCACATGACCAGTGTTTTTGGCCAGATGAAATGAGCCAGATGGAAGCCCATGAAGCAAAAGCCAGGAGGGGGCAGAAGCAGACAATATAAAATAATGGATTCATTTTCCTTTTTCTTTTTTTTAATATAAAAATACCTTTATTTTATGCTTTTGCTTAGCATCTCTTTAAACCAACATCAGTTAGGTTAGAGGACAGTATAGATACTATTTAATAAGTTTATATTTTAACTGATTACTAAGCCCTATTCTATAACAAATTACATGGTGTTCTGTCTTCAGAGAAAGATTCAGAGTTAAGTAAAGGAAGATAGCACGTCTGTTAGAATAATACTCTCATTATGGAATTTTTTCCTTGTGTGCTGATAATAGGATCTGATCAGGAAGCTGGAGGTGGGAGAGGGACCAGGAGTCCTGGTTCTAACACAGACTTCCAGAATTCATACCTGTGCAGGTTTCTTAAACTTGCTCTGCCTGGTTTCCTCATTTGTAAGATAAAGGTAATGCTAGATCCACCTCCCGAGGCTGTTTTGGAGGATGACATGCATGAGCTAATAATGCATGTATGGGATTGGGAATGGTTCCTGGTGCATGGTAAGTGTCCAATACAAACTAGCTCTACTGTTCTTACTTTGGACTTTCTAACCACATATATGTGTGGTCTCTAGTCCCTGAACCTTCAATTCTTCTTCTCTTATTTGATACTAATTACACTCATCCTTTTCACTTACCCCAAAGAATTAAGTGAGATGAGCTGCGGCACACTAAAAACAACAGCTGTCACATCTGTTGCATCTGAAAAGCTTTGAAAACTAAAAAGTGCTATGCAACAGGAGGTATTCTTAGGGTGTGCAGAAAGTTACATCCCAGTGTATTGATTCACTGGTGGCATTCACTCCCTTTCTAAGATGTGGGTTCGAGACAGCTTTTTCTAATGAGAATTGTGCAGTTTGGTTGGGCAATCACTGATGTGCTACCACTCAGGTTTTGGTAGTAGCAAAGAGTAGCTATGAGACCACACTCTCCTATGATCCCTGTTCATATCAACTACTATACAATTTCCAGATCAAAGCTGTAGATTTGATCTTTACTTCCTAATAATATAGGAGATAATTTAGGGATATCTAGATCTTCTTGTTTGGGCAAATATTGCTTTATCTTTTCGTAGCCAAGATATCATTTGTACTTTTGTTTGTTGATCTAATTGTCATTAATCCTTCCTTCGACTGTTCAGTCTATGTCATATCAAACAAATTTACTCATTAGACCTTCTACACGAGGTACAAGCATGCACATATGTATTTAATTAATCACCTGTCTGGCAGCTCTGCTAAAATGCTGGGAAGGAAAAGATGTTGAAACAATTGACAAAAATGAGATTTGGAGATTTTCTGAGAAATTTCTATCCCATGACCCCTATTACTATAAAGGGCAAGAAAACTAGAAGACACTTTCTGTTTCTGGCCTGTGGAATGCTATGGAATAATCTCTGCCCTACATTCAAATGTACCTTGAGTGATTTTCTCTTCTATTTACATAGTACCTACCCCAAACTCATCACGTAAAATGTTCCTTTTAACATCCTTGTGATTTGTTCTCTTTGGAAGACAG
This sequence comes from Pongo pygmaeus, assembly GCF_028885625.2. Taxonomy (NCBI): domain Eukaryota; kingdom Metazoa; phylum Chordata; class Mammalia; order Primates; family Hominidae; genus Pongo; species Pongo pygmaeus. The sequence goes on from NC_072377.2 coordinate 64,674,703, forward strand.
AATCACCTCAAGAAGAGTAATTTTCTATTTAAAGTTTCCTTGAACAGTACTGTAGTTTTAAGCAATAATATATTTTAAAATACAAAATTCCCTAGTATTCTCTTATTGGAGTAGTCAGGGTCCACAGGCTTGCTAAATCTTTGCTCCTTGATTCTTTCTTTACTTCCCAGATCGTTTTTCCCCATTTTTTTTAGGTACTATGTTTAAACAACCAACATAAACTTATCCACATGTTTTCTTGGGCACATCATTCTCCTCTTTCTTCTCTACAATACTTGGGAGGGGCGTTGCTCTAAAGTAATTAGGTGAATCTTTAAACATGTGTGCCAGAACCTAGGCAGATAAATCAGCACCTTGCCCTCAAAATAAGTACTCATCTTTGTAAGTGGTGCCCTAATGCTAACACTGATCCCATTACTGAAAACATCGTTGGCACTCTCTTCTGGGCTCACAGAGAAAAAGTAACCTTTTCTTTTATGTAATCCTTATTATGTAACCCTCTGCTTTCTCTCTTTTTCTCTTCCTCACTCCCCTTCCCATGGCCCTGCTCCCCTCCCTTCCCCTGCCTTTCCTTCCCTCTCCCTCTTCTTTTCTCTTTCAATCCTTCTTTCTGCCTCAAATCAAACTTAATAAGCTATATATTAATCTTTTTTATAAAAATGTATTTTACCCACATAAGACAAAAAATTGTCACAGCTGAAGAACTTTCACATCTATTTTGAGCATTGTAAAACTGTTTAAGATTGTATTTCTCAAGAGTCAACACTCATTAAATGTATATGAGTTGCTATTACTTTAACAAATCAGATACTAATTGAATTTCATATCTTGTACACCTGGCTTTCCTTTAGCCTTAATGTTACCAGGGAGCGAAAGCCATGCCAAAGAAAAATATTCCAGTTAAAGCTAAGTGTACCCCCAGTATCATGCATTATTTTCCATTCAATAGCCAAAGAAAAATGACACTACAATAGGTACATTTGAAGATTTTACAAGACATAAAATATTGCTCATGAAAAAACTTATAAGGGAGAAATTCAATGAAGAAATGTTGTCCAATGTCCAGTTCTTTCAGTTGCTTCAATAATGGAATCAGATCCAAAGCCTCTTAAAGGTCAAGATAAGCTTAAGTTACTTTCACTGCGTAAGGATTTTGTATATTCTTTTAAGTTAAGAAATGCAAAAACAAGGCTGTGACATTATGAGATATTTTACATGTTTACATCAAATAGTTTAACACCTTTAATTCCAAGAATGCTATGCAATAAAACTATGCTCTTCAGAAAATAATTATAGCATTTAACTGTGCGTCCATGTGCCTGTGTGTGGTGTGTATATGTGTCTGTATATATATAGAGTGAATCATGGTGCATTTGAGGTATTATGGTATGATAAAAATTTTAAGTTATATGATATGTACCTTTTTTTGATTATTGTCAGTACATTGTCGTGGCTGAATGCATAATCTCCTTTGGATGCATGAGGGACCTGCAGAAATGCAAGAGCCGGTGGCCAACTGCCTTCCTACCTCCCTAACCCTTCCACTCAATTCAACTTATGATAGATATGATCATATCAAGTTGGTTATGCCAATAAAGCATTATGGGGTGATGCCAAATAAGAAAGGGTGACAGAATACTTTATCAAATAGGCATTACTGGCATTCTTACTGTATATAAGGAAACTTCTAACCTCAAAGAGTTTGTAGTGCAACTGGAAAGATAAACTAGAACCTCCAAACAGTGAAAGCAGCACATATAAAAAAATTAATTATTCTGTGGGAAATTGTGTATTCAAATTAAGAGGAAGTAAAGGAAGGACTAAGCCTCTCAAGCTTCCAAAGGAAACTGACTCATGATGGATATTTGAGATGTCATCCTCACCTCTTAAACTTGTTACAAATGAAACTTGTTAAAATTACAGATGTGAGGTATTCAAATACATGAAAAAGTCATTCTTAGCTGCTAATGCTTATGTTTTGGAAAGGGTCAGAACTTGACCAAAGGAACCTTGAAAGAATATATTTATCATACAGCTTTAAATTGTTACAATACCATAACACCTCAAAATAGAAATATCTTTGCCAAATTGAGAAGGCAAGGTTTATAATATATTTGCAAACTACACAGCAGAGCTTAAACTCTGTATTTCATGAGATTTCTCAAATTCATTAGTCAATCAAGCTATTGCTTTTACTTTATTCAGCAGCTGGAGATTTATGATATTAAGGAGCTTGTTATCAGATCTAGTGATGAAGAGAGCCTAGAAGCCATCATATGTTGGAAATACGCACAGTAATGTTAGCAAATCATTGATGTTAAGTTCTGAATGTACCATTTAGCATATAATAAGCATGAGAATCACATTTAACAAAATGCAAAGCACATAGGAGGCATATAATTTCAAATTTTCAACTAAATTTTATAGCTGTAACAAACTAACATAACAAATAAATCGTTATTTTATTTTGAAATAAAAATAAATGGAGTTAATACCTATACCTTTAGCTGGCAAATTATATTTATCTCTTGCCAAAGTTTGCTTATGCATTGTTATATAAAATTTTTAAATTTGATTTCTCTGATTTTATAGTTCCCTAAAAATTCCAAGGACATTATCTTCTTTACTGTCTAAAGCAAATAATTAATTCTTATAAATTATTTTAATTCAAACTTTGAATGTTTTATATGCAGGCAAATCAGAACACATTTTAATTCAGTGTTAATGTATATTTCTACATGGGCCTGGCAGCTTCCAGATGTGCTGCATTTGGTCTAAATAAGAAAGACCTTATATCCAAAATTTTGTAAACAATGTCACTTCTATTTACTATTGATTAAATAGATACCTTTCAGTGCTATAGATTGTAATCAATCAAAAACGAAAAAGCTTTTCTTTATAAACAATAATAAAGAATAATCAATCTTCTCTTTATTAACACCTAGAATACTCAAATGAAGAAGGAAATCCAATATTTTTTTAAGTGTTTTCTTTCTTTCCAGTTATTTGGTTAAAATAAGCTGATTTTGTTGTAAAACAGTCATTGGCAGTTTAGTGAAGTCATGAGGTCAAGATTTTTAATATGACTTCCAGAAACAAAAGATTATTAAAATATTTAGTTTGAATTCATGGCATCTAATTCTGCAGGGCAAGATTAACACTGAATTACTACCTGAAACAGCATTAGTTTCAATTTTTTCATGTGGATGTGCCCTGAAACACTTATGAAGAATAATGTAGTGTTTTTTTTGTTGGTCAAACCAGAACCCTTCCCTAACATTTAGAGTTGACTGTATTAAGCCATTAGACAAGTTAATACACTGTTTTTCAGGTGGCAGTAATATGAATGCTTTGTTAAGTTTGCCATTTAACTCTCGGAATTAGCTTTTAAAGTTAGTCAACCTCCTTCAACTTCTGCACGTACCTACATACGCTTATTTCAAGGTTTACATCATCTTCTTGGCTCTTATTTAATATATTGTCAATTTAAAAAGCATTAGGAGTTAGAAGGTCAACATAGGGCAAAGGCTTATTTGCAAGGGGCCTAAGGCAGTTAAACAATTCTTCCTAGCTACAAAAGGAAAAGAGTAATACCTGTAGGACTTTGAGAAACGCAATCTTGATTTGGCTCTTGTAGATGGTCCTGGCACTGTGGCTCCCAGAGGATCCCAAACAAAAGCCATTTGTAAGGACGATGCCAAGATCCCCAGGAACCACGAGAAGTCAGAGCTGGTGCGGGGCTCTGGGGCCCTAAGGCCCCACACGGAGCAGGAGGCACTTGTAGCTGAGTGAGGGCATTTCCTTTATGCAGTGGTATGCGCTGACAGAGAGGTGGCAGGCTGGCTGAGGCAGGGCTGGAAGGGATGGCCAGGACTTCCTGCTGCATGACACTTGGCCTTTGCGACAGAGTTTGCTTCACTCAGGCCTTATCTCATAATTAACGTGAGAAACACTCCCTTGAAAATTTGTTTTTAAATATAGCCCTGATTAAACAGCATAGTCACATGCCACTCCTGAAAAGCACAACACACACACACACACACGCATGCACACACAACAAAAGGTGTGATTGAAGTGGGTAAACCTTTATATCAGTGTGAACTTTAAAAAATGTAAACCCACAGGGCTTTGTTAAAAAATTTTAAAAAGTAAATACATGCCTATGACTGGGTCATCTGACAAAGATTACTAAATTTCACACAGCTAACTGCCAACTATAATTTTCCTTATTTCAACTTCTCTTAAAAAGAGATGGATATGATTCTTAGCCAACCTTCCACAGGATGTAAACAGGATTTAGTCGTCTTGAAAATACCAGCACCTCTCTAAAAGTCAGTGTGAGAAAAAAAACAGGCAGATCACTTTCAGAACTTTTGGCAGCTTTGCCCTCAAGGAGATGCTGCGTCACCTTAGAGAGTGAATTACAATGCATGACTCTGACAACAAAGATCAATTATCTTGTCCATTTTCTATTCCCTAGAAACATTTCTTAACTCTGATAAATCTTTTAAAACAACTTTCTTTCAAATTAAATAAATGATGAAAGCCAAATAGAACCCTTCATATATTTTATGAGTTCAGGACATTTTGGGAAAGCATCTGTTTCAAGAAATTGTACCCAAGGAGTCAAAGGACCCTAGTGCCGTCATCGGTCCTCACCACTGAGTGGTATTCAATGTTAACAATGCAGCATAATTTCATCAGTCTGTGTCCAAACACTGCCCCGCGGGTGACCTCAACTGTAAACCAAGGGAAAGCGCCACTTCTCCAGGATAAGATTAGAGAGGCTTCAAGTGCCCAAGAGTGAATTTAACCCTCTCTGAACTGGACAAAATTGACCAAGAGTTGAGCTCAGTGAACATCACCATATCTGCAAATTTTGAGACCTCTAAAGCTCAATCTGTCTCTTGTACACCAAGTGAGTCGTGAATATTCATATAATTTCAGTAAAAGCTCAAGACATTAAACATTATGCTTATTTTCACAACAGCACCCAGCACACCAGGGGTTCTTAAGAATGCTACAGGTTTCATATCAGCTTTGGAGACAAGTAGTAGAAAACGTTTTTACAGTTTCACCTCTTTCTTATCAGACATATGAGCTCAAAGAAAGTGGGTGAGTGAGAACTGCCCTGAGCAGCAGCAACCTTGGAGGAGCAGAGAGTTTAAAAATAAACACAACACATTCTCTCTGAATCAACTTGCAATATTGTAATGCTTCACAAACTGTCTTTTTGCTTTTGTATAGAGATCCAAATTTTGCATGAGCAAAACAGGTAGCCACTTTCCTGGTGTTCTCAAAGAAGGACTGAAAAGGTGCTTATACTGATGCCAGTCTGCCCTTCTGGTGTATGAAATGCCAGCATTATCATTTAATTCTTTCAAACTATTTAATTTCCATTTTCGGCAGCTCTTAGGAAATGCACGCATTCCTGGCAGAGTTAGCACTGAGCTGAACAACTTGGTGCTTATTAGAATGTCTTCATCTGAGACTAAAGCCAGACAGTGTAAGATAACTGGTCATCTGTATAAAGAGGGGAGGAGTCCCTAACAGCTGGTGGGGGGAGGTGGCTTGGTGTGAAAGGGAGGGGGAGGGAGGCCACAAAGACAAGCAGAAGAGTAGAAGGGATGTTGCTGACAAAGATGGACTTTTTTCACCCTCCAGGCAACACAAAGCTCTCATTTTGTCCGGTGGTGTTTAAATTTTTGTAGGTGAAACAGCATCACTGATTTCTAATAAAAGCTACAGTCTATGTATATGACTTTGGAAGCAGAAAAATATTTTCACTGTTATCCCAATTTTACTGATAGCAAGATAAACCCTATCTTTGTATTCAGGCTAAAGCCGGCAGTACACATTTTCACAAATAATTAACTGCCTTTGTTTACCAATTTACCTTTTTAAAGGGATATTCACATTTAATGGATATCTAATTGATAAGCTACAAGGACATACGAAAAATCTAGAATGAATCTGCTAGGGAATGTCCAACCTTTTCTAAAAATGTACAAGGAAGGAGAACCAATCTTGTCTTTTTCATTATTGTCAAAAACATTTCTTCCTTCTTTCCCCCCTGCTTTGTAAAGGCAGACGTCTAGAACAGTTAAGCAAGATAAAACAATGGAACTATAAATGCGAAATTATGAACAAGAAAATTGAAACTCTGCTTTATTTTCCTAGTGTGAAATCAGTTACAGACACAAGAAGTGTCTGCCAATATTAATATTATTTTTTCTTAAATAATTACTTACCACCTCCTTTTCATTTCTTCCACACGGTTACACATAATCCCTCTTAGGTTACCAGGTCTCAGTAAGGTCATAGAAATAAGCTACTTATTTCTGAGATTAATCATGAGCAAAATTTAGCCTTGATTTCAAATAGAAATATCAATATTGTTTTTGAAGAACTGGCTAATATTTCACAGACATGAGAATTTAGACATTTGGAAAAAATAAGAAATTAAATAAAATGATTTTCTAGGATGAATCTTTACTAGCATTTATAATACAACAAGCTGTTTATAATTTTTACTTCATGGGTATCAAAGAGTAGAAAAGAACAAAGAAGACATCTTTTGAACATTCTAATTACTGTCATTTATTAAGCGTTTATTTTTCCAGATGAATTTTAGTAAAAGCATGATTGAATAGCAAGGAGAGATGTTCCATCCCTGAGACAAATTATTATGTTTACAAGTTGTGCAAACTAATTTCATATGTCCCAGGGAAAACCAGATTCGGAAATCTAAACATTGCTCGCATCCAATTGTTATCCATGTAAGTCCTAACCCCACTAACGTATCAGCAAAGTGCCCGTCTCCTGCCAATAGCTTAGCTCTTATGTTCTGCAGAGCTCTAAATAAGGCATCCTTTTTGCCTCTTGAATATTTCTGGGATTTTGGTTCCAAGATTCCAGATGTTACAAATGGCAAATTTGGGTTTTGGTGTCTGACACAGAAACTCAGAATTTCCTTTATAGGAGATAGCTACTATGAATAAAAATGCAACTCCCAAATTTGAGAGTGGGATAATTTAAACATAATCCACATAGGCATTCAATTACTTGCGCATCAAGTCTCTAGTTAACAGGCATACGGAAGAGATGAGGGTTGAGCTGAACTTCAGAGAAATAAGCAGTTACATCAGTGGGGTTGCGTTAGGTTGAAAGACATTGCTTCAGGAAACCAGAGCAGGCAGATAGTGGGTTTCAGGATAGTGCTGTATTTTGAAATAGTCTCTGGTTACACACTCAAAGCCAGCAAAAGTTAACGTGGAAGCAAATAACAGACGGCTATTTACCATCTATTTCTGATGAGGGTGTCGTTGTAATTCTATCTTCAGAATGATACATTGCAAAAGAGTGTGACAAAAGGCAGTTGGATAACGGGGCTTGTGTACTCCTTAAAACTAATGTCCGTTCAGTACAAGTAAATGTAAAAAATGATTTTTATTACATTACTTATCAAAATCAACTATAAGTTATTTCTCAAAATGGAAGTGTTGCAAAATAATACCAAAATTTTCTTTGAATTGCTTTCAAATATTCATTCTAAACCTTATATGAGTCTACTTGATTGAAAGGTCAATTATTCCATGTTCTGAAACGGGAGACAATTATTTTAAGACTTGGCAACAGTAAAACATTAACAGAATTGAAGGTACCCCATCTTAAGAACACTGGGAAAGCATGCTCTGTGTTTTAAGCTTCTACAATTGCATCCATTACTCATACACGACCCAGGACACAAACAGACACAAATTGTAATTAAAGAGCTAAAATCGGGATACAGACTAAAACAATCAATAAGAGGCACACTTAAATATAATGATAAAAAATCAATACAACTATGGATTGTGAATCAAAATGTTTTACTAGACACTTAAGTTTTCCATCTACATTAATTTTAGGATTTTTTTTAGCAATTTGGAAAATAACTAAGTCAAGCTTTTCTATTCACTAAACTAACAAAGCTCCTTCTAAAGCTTTGTTGGATAAAGCCTACTTGGATAAATGGGGATGAAGGAAAGAAATCATGGAGGAAGAAATGGAAGGAAAAGAAAATAAATTTTATGTTTATTGAGTATCTACTAAATGATTGACAAGTTCCTAAGAGATTTTTCTAACTATTCAAAAAATATTTCTAGACTCAAATTCTTTAAAAATCTTGAAATCAATGTAGACTAATCATTTGAAATAAAGAATTTAACACAATTTTCTAACAAGTGTGTAAAAGTATTCTGGTGTCACTAATTGTCTTGTTCAATTCTCTGTATATGAAGATTTAAAAAGTCATAAAATTCTTTCTATTTAATATTCTACTCATGAATACAGTCTTAAATAAAAATCCTACTTAGCTATTGACTGGTGAGTGAAGGAGTGGTGGATATAGGATTACATCTTGAAATTCACTTCCTCCGGAAGTCTTCCCTGCCTCCCCATACCAGGTGATGTCTCCACTGCACTTTGCACTTCCTGTTTGTCAGTGTCATCACATTAGTAATGACTTATTCAGTGTCTGGCTCCCCGATAGACCTAAACACTATGAGAACATGGATAACATCTGCTTTCCCTGTGGGTACTCAGTGCTTAGCAAACAGTCTAGGGACATAAAAACCACAATTATGTTCGTTTAATAAATGGACAAACCAATATTTTCAGGGCATCTTAAAAATAAGATGGAGCACTTACATTATATTCTTATATGTGCCTAAATAGGGGCAGAACATTCAGAACAGGTAATTTGAGTAGGGCTTATTTAGTTTCTTTTTCCTATTTGATTAATTTTTTAAATCAAAATACCACTGGGCAAGTTTTCAGGGCAGCACTGTATAGGGGATTAGAGATTAGAGTCACAGTTATGCCATGAACTTGCCATGTGACCTTGAAGATTGTTGCCTGACCTTGCTGAGTTTCAGTGTCTTACCCATTTGGTTCTCATTTGAGAGCCATTGCAAAGAGTTTTGGAGAGGGCTGAATAAGGCAATTTATATAAAAACATTCTGAAAACTGGACAAAATTTTAGGCACATACTACTGATGTTTGTAAGCTTTTGGGAGAGGTAGGAAAACTATTTTTATACTGTTAGAAACATCTTTAAGTTCTAAAAATTGCCACTTGGTTACTTCATGAGCATGGTAAATAGGCATACCATTTTATCAGTTTCAAAAAGAATATCAGTCTTCAGTTTTGATAGATAACACTATTCTCTATTTGAAATCTTTATATCCCATGTGTGTAAGAATAAAATATTAGCTGTTATATCTTGAAGGTTAATCACATGAAGAAATGTTAATGTTTTATTTGCAGCATTAAAACCCTCTGTGAACTTTGTTTACGAGCTAAAAAAATTAGGTGGCAAGAAATTTTACGAAAATTAGGTGATAGAATTTCTCGATTGTTCAAAACCTTAAGCTTCTGCTAAATATAGAAATGTTTCTATTTATTTTTTGAAAACTTATGGGATCCTAGAGACAGGCTGTTTAATTGGGAAACCAGTTGCAACACTGACTCCAACTCATGCTACCCTTATTGTTGGCCATGTACCAAATACGGACAGAAATGGCTTCTTCCAACTTTTTAGAATTATGCTTACAAATAAGCAAAAGCAATGATGAAATTGCTAGGCTGAGAAACAAAATCACTCCCTTGGGAGAAAGAAAAAAGACCCCCAATACCAAGAATCCCTAAATAAAAATCTCATGTGCTAAATTTTGGTGCTGTGGATTTTTTCCGTGACTGTTCAATATCTTGCTAAATCTGGTTATCCATTTGTTGGAGCCAACAGTCATAAACTTTCCCATTCCTGAGTACCTGTCATCCTCAGACCCCTTCCTTACTTGGACACATCCTGTGCACTGAATGAGTTTGTGAACCAAACATCACCATAATGTCAGGGTAACTTTTCTAATTCCTCATTTTACTATGATGATATCAACCACTTATTTGGTGTTTATTCTGTGGTATTTATTGACCTTGCTGAGTTATAATGTCTTATCCATTTGGTTCTCATTTGAGAGACAGCCATTGCAAAGAGCTTTCGAGAGGACTGAATAGGGTAACTAACATGAAATTGTTCTGAAGACTCTGCACAGAATTTTAGGGTATAATATATATTATATTATCCTCATAATAATTTATCTGTATGCTTTGTGTTATTTTTATTCTGTATCACCACTGAGGAAACGAAGGCTTACAAAGTTGAAGTAACTTGTCCCTATGATCATACAGCCAATGAGTAGCAGATCTGAGGTTAAAATTGAGGTCCCTCTTAATTGCAAAACCTATATCTTAACCAATACATGCCTGGAATGTAAGTAAATACAGGAATGAAAAAGGTCAGGTCACCTTCCTTGAAGAATTAAATCATAAGGGAAGTTTTGAACTTTCACAGGAAAAGCAACTGGTGTCACGTATAAGATCTACATAATGTTACTTAATCTTCCAACTCACGAGCAGGCATTATTATCACCACTTTATAGATGAGAAATCTGAGACTCAGAGAGGTTAAGGAACTTGGCTAACACCACAGAGGTAATATATGACAGACGTGTGAGTCCAAGTCAGTTTTGCTTATCTCTAAATCTTGTCTCCATTGTGGCTGGCTTACCCGAGATCTTTCAATTCCTAATTCCAGGGACAAAATTGGCCTGTGAGCCTGGGGTGGGACTGAGGCTGCAAGTAGGGGCTGAGTGGGTTCAACTGTGGTAACTAGAGAGAGAGGAGGCCTAGAGTATAGTTCAGCTTGAGGAAAAGTGATCCTGTCAATGTTTGTATGCATTGCGCACTGCCCTGCACTTTCCCTCTGAATATTCTACATAGGAGAAAAATCACAACACTTTTCAGTCCATCCAACCAAAGGTAACAATGTGCTAGGGGCTACAATAGAAATCCAGATGTTTGAGTAACAGCAAAAGAAAACAGCTTATTGTTGTTATTTGTTTTTATTTTGTAACAGAATATATAAAACTTAGGGTGCCATTTACTAGCTATCTCTCAGAACTAGGTAAGAAATCTATAACAGACATTTACACAATTAGGCTATTATTAATAAGGCAATTGGACTGGTTCTGGTTTTTGCTTTCAGTGTTACCACTAATTTTATTTCTACTGGTTCAGTGGAGTTAAGTGACTTTCCCACGTTTGGAAAGTGCTAATTAAAGGGGCCTTGATGAAAACTTTAGCTTACCTCTAAATTTTAGAGAATAAGCCATTTTTATATTAGAGATTTTTAATTAAACTTACTACCTTAAAAATGTAGAAGTAAATTTGAGAACACATAATTGTTATTTCATTGGTCAGATGATATCCAGTAAAATAATTTATCCAGCAAAATTCTGAGTTAAATTTGACTTGTTTTTGTTTGATATATATGTATAGATGAGTCTTAAGGGATTGAATTTATATTTGAAAATAAAACAAACTTTGGTCAAAGAAACAAAATTATAACTATGGGTTTTTAAGTCTCACCAGGTACTGGATGGTGAAATGCATGAGGCAGCAAGTATTTTTCTAAATATTCTATAAGTGACCCTAACAAAAACACACAAAGCTTTGAAATAAACAGAGCTAAAAGATATAGACTAGTAAGCTACTTTCTATATGGAATTTTGTTCAACAGCTAATCAAACCAACCAGCCTCCCTTCCTTCTTTGCTTCCTCCCTCTCTCTTGCCCGCCCACCTACCTTCCTACCTACCTTCCTTCCTTCCTTCCATCCCTCCTTCCTTCCTTCCTTCCTTCCATCCTTCCTTCCTTCCTTCCATCCTTCCTTCCTTCCATCCTTCCATCCTTCCATCCTTCCTTCCTTCCTTCTATCCCTCCTTCCTTCCTTCCATCCTTCCATCCTTCCTTCCTTCCTTCCATCCTTCCTTCCTTCCATCCTTCCATCCTTCCATCCTTCCTTCCTTCCTTCTATCCCTCCTTCCTTCCTTCTATCCTTCCTTCCTTCCTTCTATCCTTCCTTCCTTCCTTCCTTCCTTCCCTCCATCCTTCCTTCCATCCCTCCTTCCTTCCTTCCTTCCCTCCCTCCTTCCTTCCTTCCATCCCTCCTTCCTTCCTTCCTTCCATCCCTCCTTCCTTCCTTCCTTCCTTCCCTCCTTCCTTCCTTCCTTCCATCCTTCCTTCCTTCCTTCCATCCCTCCTTCCCTCCTTCCTTCCTTCCTTTCTTCCTTCCTTCTACTCACGAATGCATGTTTAGCATCTCCTACGTGTCCCAGGCTATGCCAGCTGCCTGCTAGTAGTCAATGGTGAAAACAATTCATGCCCAAAGAGAACTTAGGGCTGAATGAACCAAAAACTGAAACTCAAGGGTAATACAAAATTTGACTGGGCATACATTCGTTTAAAGTATCAGGGCAATAAGAAGAGAAGGAATAGAAAATATTTATAGAAATAAAAAATAACGTGAGCTCTTATTTAAGAAAAAATGTATATAATTAAGAAGAAGGTGGCCAGGTATGAAGCTCATGCCTGTAATCCCAGCACTTTGGGAGGCCAAGGCGGACAGATCTCTTGAGCCCAGGAGTTGGAGACCAGCCTGGGAAACATGGCTAGATCCCATCTCTACAAAAAAGAGAAAAGTTAGCCAGGCATGGTGGTGCATGCCTGGGGTCCTAGCTACTTGGGAGGCCGAGGTGGGAGGATCACCTGAACCTGGGAATCGAGGCTGCAGTGATTGTGCCACTGAACTCCAGCACTCCATCCTGGCTGTCAGAGTGAGACCCTATCTCTAAAAACAAACAAACAAACCAAAACAAGAAGATGATTTTTCAGATCATCAGCATTAAAAACAAATCAAATGAGTTATTTTTGGTGAAATGCCAGTTTGTATCACTGGCCTGGGGGAAATATTTGGGCTCAACCAGTGAATTCTTTCTATTCTGTTAAAGTGGAAAGGGCACAGGAGAGATACATTTGTACAGAAGTTCCTATTTCAGCCCAGTGTGGGTCTAAGTAAGGGCTCCGTGGCTGGGGGTACAGAGATGGGTCCTGGTGCCTCCTTACAAAAGCTTGCAAACCAGCAAGAATCTTACCTCGGAAAAATATCTCTGTGACCTGTGGCAGTAAGCTTTTTCTCAATAAAACATATCAGTAGTGCTCACACATTAAAACTGACAAACGGTCCCCTTGAATCCTTCTTATACACATAAAGAAAAAATAAGCATGCCTTAGTAGGGCAATCAGTCCTGGAATAGTCCAGAATGAGCTGAATTAGGGATGTCTAAAATATAAACTTGATAGAGCATATACGATCTGTTTCAGTAGAATATGGTTCTTGCCATGTCAAAAAGAGGTTTTTTCCCCCCAAGATGGTATTATGAACATTTTCAAAAATACAGGAAAATTGAAACAAGTTTACAGTGAACACCTGTGTATCTACTGTTTAGATTCCAACAGTGACATTTAAGAGACTGCTTCTTAACAGGTGATTATCATATTAGGTGAGCAATTATTCAGGTAAGACCCATCTGAATAATATTTAGGATTGTGCCTATGTTTAACCTAAGTTATGTCTCTATGTTTTCTTCTGGAGTCTATTTTGAAGGGTGGACTTTGTACAGGAAAGACAATTTGTTTTTTTCTATGTCATATAAAGCACAAAATAAATTTGAATTTCTAAATCTTACTAACAAAAATAAATTCAGGATAAAAAGTAAATCTAAAGATATGCTCAAGATTATGAGTTATCCAAATCAATACCCATTTAATTGATAAAAGCTATCAACCATGAAGTTTTATTCCAGGTTAGTCCTAGGTAATATGTTTTTGGAATTCTCTGAAATAAGAAAATTGTTGGTAAGTTATGAGTCAGTCAAGAACTTGGGAATGAGATGATTGGGAACTTTCCACAGTTACTGATATTGTACAAACTAAACTATAATATTTATAAATCAAGAGATGTTTTAATAAGTGAGATGTTTTTGGGTTTTCTGTGGGTTTTATTATTTTGTTTCCTTTTGATATATTTTAAATGAACATTATATAAATGTTAGGCCTTGTTTGTTATGAACAAGACACTGTACTTTTCTATAAATGAAAAAAAACTCAACCTCAATAACTCTATTTTTAATCAATTATTTCTGATGTGCCTAGTGTAAAAGTCAGCTTGCTAACTCCTCAGCAAATTGAAATGCAGGTCAAGGTCAGATGACATTACAAGAGGGACAGAGAAAACCTAAGTTTAGTCTCCATGAAACTAGAACTCAACACAAATGATTACTGAACACTCAGCCCATGTTTGGAGTTGTACGCTTACAAAGGCATCCTATCAGGAAGGAGCAAGTACTGCAGAATCGTGGAAGAAGCTAGTGTGCTCTCAGGTGCTCCAAGAGCCGTGGAAAATCTCAGATTCAGACTATCGACTTCTCAAGTACATTCAAAGAATGTGTATTTGCAACTCTAGTATAAACTCATTAAAGCAGAAGTTCCGAGAAAATAGCCAATACAGCTATAAATAGCAGAAAGTGGCATTTTCCAAAAAAGTTAATGTTAATACTTTGTTTAAAAGCATATTATAAAATTGTCAATACTAAGTAGAATCTAATTACTCCTGAAAAGCATTTCTCATTTAAAATCTATTCATTAAAATATGCACCAAAATGTTGATCAAGTTATTTCTGGGTAATAGAATGATAGACTTTTTAAATTTTATTTTCCATAATGTTTATATTTTCTACAATAAATAAAGATGGCTTTTATAATCAGAATAAATGAAATACATGTTATTAAAAAACTGGAGTAGTCAAGTTTCTTTTTTTCCCACCAGGAATTTTAGGTTTTTAGTTAATTAGACTTCAAACAAAGGTCAAGAGTAAAGACTTTTGAATCACATTAAATTAAAGACGTCTCATAGATATTTTACACATTGGTGAGATGTTAAGTAGTGAGAGAGAAGTCCTGAGAAGCCAGATAGGCATACACATCATTTAACACCTATGATGGTATTATTTAAAATCAAATCATTAATAGAAGCAGCATGATGCAGTTTGCAGAAGCATAACTAGAGAAGACAAGAAGTCTGCCTTACAGAGCCTAAGAAGAGGCATGGTGAGGAAAAAGCAAGAGAGAGAGAAAGAAGCAGACCTCTTAATAGATGTAAAGAAATCCACTTCGTGCCAGTTTGCAAGGAAATTTTCCTTTATGAAGAGCAGAGCACTTAATAGATGTAAAGAAATCCACTTCGTGCCAGTCTGCAAGGAAATTTTCCTTTATGAGGAGCTAGATGTTTGCACAGCGCCCTCTTGTGAAGAGAGTTTTTTGTGACTGTACCTTCACCCCAAGAGCCAAAAGCTTCAAGTATCCTTCCAGAGCAATTGCTTAGCTTTCATCAGCTGAGGATTAACTTCCAAGGCTTTTTGAGGATGCATGTATGGGTATGAGTAACACACAGACTTGACATCCGAATTCTCTATTATTAAATGTGCACATAAATATTCCACAGAGTTGTGCTTCTTAATGATAATGCTTTAAAAAGAACTTCCTAAAATAGGAAATTAGCATCTATGTTTGTTCCCATGACTTGTGAAACTTGCTCTTTTGCTCTGATGAATGCTGTTTCTCCATTTGGTAAAAGAAAATTGAAAAATTGAAAATTGGGGACTATATTAAAAATCAAAAATTGTCCATTCATCTTAAAAATATGGAGACATTTATTTATAAAACGTTAGTATGCTTATGAGTGCCATTTGAAAATGCATTAGGCACCTGAAATTTCATATGATAGTCACTGACAAAAATATTGCCATTTGAGTAATATAAGAATTAGAGACATTTGGTGTGCTTGATTTAGCACGTTAATTAGAATAAAAATCTTTATTCATGTAAATGATTCCACTGATTTGCAATTATCTGGATAACTGCTCAGCAGGAAAAACCAAATTTTGGATACTTCTCGCAAAAAAGTAAATTATTGTGGAATATGATACAATGTATGCAGGAAGAGTTGTGCTTTATGTGATATTCTCACTCAAAACAGGAAAGAAAATGATTTCTCCTCACATTCAGTTGAACAATTGATTGGGAAGTGAGTACAAACTTCACTTTGCCGGTCAGTGTCTGTGCTATGTATTTATTGAGGAGCTCATTCATTGCTACTCACTTTCCTAACCAAACCATTTTGAAAAACATGCTTAGAACCCTGAGCTAGGTAAAATGAGAATGTGTGGCTTAGCACAAATCATAATTAAAAAGCAATGGCAACACCAAAGGATGGGTTGGGGTGCCCCTCCATAACCACTACAAGGTTTTCCAAACCCACCACAATTAAACATGTATCAAAAATAAAAACGATGTGCTTTCTATGTAAATGCAAATTCAAGACAAGTCCCCAAGATCCCTTAGCTTCCAATCAAATTGTCATCACTTCTCAATCTACTACTATCTAGAAATTCTACTGGGGCCTTTGCTGAAAGTTCAGAGCATTCATTGATAAGTATCATTGTATTCATGTGGAAGAGATGACATGAGGCAGACAAGGATGGGAACAAGTCTGTGTAGGAATCTACACATATCCAGTGCTTGTGCAATGGACTTTTGAATAGGCTTGTGAAAAAGACTAACGCCTCCCAACTGTATCTCCATCCCTGACATTTTGCCTGGTTTTCAGAACAGTATATCAATCTCCTTCTTGGAGATTGACATATGGGTATTTAATAGTCTTAGGTTTAATTCCTTCCAGGGAGACTGCAAAATTTTGGAGTGGGTAGTTTATTTGGAGAAGAGGTAGGAAGGCGATTCTAGGAAATAAAAGTTAGGTGATGGGGAAGTGGGATAGCAAAGGAAGAAAAGTTAATAGAGTGTGTATTAATAAGCAGGGGAAGATGGAGCCCAATCTCCCCAGGGACCTTTTGTGGGACCATATATACGCATGCCTCAGGACTGTCCCACTGGAGAATGTGGAACCTGGGGTATATGAGCACCAACTCTGGACACTCAATGTTGGAGTGTTGCCACTGGGAATGTTAAAAAATCCTGTAAACGGTCTCAGCAGGTTCCTTTGTACTGCAGAAAGCCCCCAGGTACCTGAGATGGGAAAGTGACTGAGTCTGCCATAGCCTCAGGTGAACTCTATAGTGGGTGGAGGGAAACGGAGCAGCACTCCAAGCATTTTCCACAAACAGGACTATCAAACTCAAAATGCTCAAACAGAACCACCCCACCCCTAAACCTACTCCTCCCTTGAACTCCCCAAGCTCAATAAATAAAAACACACGTTTCCAATTTGTTCAGGCCAAAAACCCTTGAATTATCTTTGACTCATCTCTTTTTCTCTCACTCTATGTAAAAATCCATCATCAAACACAATTAGCTCTGGTTTCAAAACATTGCCACAATCTGATCACTTCTTGCCATCTCCACTGCCATCACCCGGGTCCAAGTCACTATTGTCTCCTTCCAAGGCTATTGCAGTGGCCTCATTACCATTTTCCCTGCTTCTACTCTTGCTCCAACTCTATTCTTCACAGAGCACCCAGAGTGATCCTTTGAAAATGTATGCCATTTCTCTGCTCAAAACCCTTTACCGGTTTCCCACTCCATTTGGGATAAAATCCAAACTCTTTACCATGGTTTTCAAAAGCCGTCTCCTCTCTTTCTGGCCTCCTTTTCTATTCTCTCTCTTGCTTATTCAGTTCCCACAATACTCATCTTCTTCCTGTTCCTTAAACACAATGTGCCTTCTCCTAAGGAGCTTTGCACTTGCTATTTCTTTTTCTTGAAACACCCTTCCTTTGGAAAAATGCATAATTCACTCATTTTGTTAAGAGTTAAATGTCAGTTTAACAGACAAGGATACCTATTCTGACTTTTTAATCTAAAATCACACTCGTATTACTATTTCTTTACTCTGCATTAATTTTTTTCATAGAACTAACCATCACGACACACATTTTGAATGTGTTTATGTATTCCATATATTTTGTACTTTCCTCCCCACAAAAAATTAAATTCTTTCAGAGGAGAGACATGTTGATTCACTGCTGTTTGGCCAACAACTAGAATAGGGCCGGATAGTGGTAATGGTTCGATATATATTTACTAAGTGAATTAATTCACTGTTCTGAGAGCCATATGAGATAAATATTGATACTTATTAAACACTTAAACGTTATGATTGATATTGGCCTATAAAAAGTGTAAGCAGCCTCTGCTCACTGAAGTATGAATATCCAAGGCGTAGGGAAATCATCAGAGTTTAGACCTGTAAGCTTGTCCAACCTGCGGCTTGTGGGCTACATGGTCCAGGATGGCTTTGAATGTGGCCCAACACAAATTCATAAACTATCTTAAAACATTATGAGACTTTTTGTTTTGTTTTGTTTTTGCTAATCAACTGTTGTATTAGTGTATTTTATGTGTGGCCCAAGACAATTCTTCCATTGTGGCCCAGGGAAGCCAAAAGATTGAATACCCTGGGAGGGTATATTACTGTATTATGAACAATGATAGTTAGGAAAAGAAAGGAAAGAAAGTTTGAGACTGGACTGTGAAGGAACTTGAATGATTCGTTAGGAGTGGGACTTTTGTTCCATTTAGAAGTGAAAACTTACCAAGTGTTTCTGAACAAGGAAGTGAAATAATAAAAGCAGAATTAATTTCAGAACAACTGATATTTTGATTCTACTTGCAAGGACTTGAGCAGGAAAGATTAGAGGCAGAGAGACAATGTCGTGAACTTTCCCCCACTTGAATCCTCCTTTTTCCCAGTATTCAAGACACTGGCATATGTACTGGCATATATGTAGTATTTGCATCTTTTAAACTTAGTTTGAAGACTACTGTATCGTCAAATATTTTTCATACTCAGTTAAGGTGGCTTTTGATCTTACTGCGATGTTAAACTACCATACCTTGTTTAGCTGAAAAAAAGGTCTGTCCATGGTCTCTCTGGAATTGAAAGTGAACCTACTATACATATGAAAAGCTCACATTCATTCTTCTTCAGGTTATCTAAGAACTAATAACTAAAGTATTAGAAAAAGATAAGTTTGGGCATGAATATACTATAGCTTATTTGGTGAGATACAGATATGAGTCAACAGGAATAAACACGTCAAAGCCATCTGTAGTGCTTAGCAAAGTTTCTTTACATCTCTAATTTGTTTCTTACCCAGGGCAAAATGCAAACTGAAGTCTTCTTTTCTCTAAAGGAGTATTGTAAAGAAAAAGAGTGGTATATACTCATGTTCTACTGGACTCTGAACCTCCTGGGGCTGTATTACCCTGGGACTGCCTAGCACAGTAGGAGTGAAATAAATGTATGTTAAATGAATCCATCAAGCTTCTTAGAAGACAGACTCCAGGGAAATTTCATTATTTTGTTCTAAATTCTGCTTTCCCTCATGTAATGAATATTTAATTCTGTTTTGTTCCAGAAAGGACTCAAGGCTTCTCTATTTCCTTTAGTAATTAGCTTAAATAAGCCAAGTCATCCATTTCTCTACCTACCCAATGGACAACAGAAGAAGCTTACATGTCTCATAGCTTTATCTGTACCTTGATATGTTTGAGAATATTTCATATACATAAACCAGCAATGATCATTTGAGGAAATAAACCAGTAAACTTTACAACCAATTGTAATTTGAGGATATAAACTTTAAACTCTAGAATGTTGGACACATCTTTGAAAATAATTCCAAATAACTAATTGAATCTATTAGTTTATGTTACAAGCCAATTTGGTTCGAAGTTTTAAAATGAAGAAAAAATTGTATAAATAGAAGTTTAAGTTTTAAGCATAGTTTAATGAAATCAGCTAGTCTCAACTCAGTATTTTCACTTAGTTCATCAAATTATTTGAAAAGTAAACACGTGGGCTGTACGGAGAACAGTGAATCCTCACCTACCCTGAGCTATCACTCCTGTTTGTGGGGCACAGAGAAGGCATTCAGACCTGTGCCTGCCACCACCCTACCCCCAGCCAACACCACCTCCAGTGTGACTGTGCACACAGGCTCCAGCAAGGGCCTCCTGCCCACCTCTCTAATCTGCATTGCCTCTGCCACTCTGGTGAACATCTGCAGGGAGGCAGGTACCCCCGCACCCACTAGCACTTCACTGCAGCTGTCCCATCTCAGCACCCCCAGCTGAGTGGATTCCAAAACTTGAAGAGTGAGAAGACAAAGTTGGGGCCTCATACAAGTCCCCTGGAGTTAGGGCACACAGTCCAGAAGTTGGGAGCTGAGTGTTGGACCCCTAAAATCTTCCAGAAATGAAGCCAATCAGCTGAATCCACCTTATACCACAATCAAACCCTCAAGGTTATCAAATAGGATAAAAGGAAAAAAAAAAACATTCAAATGTCAGCAACCTCAAATATTAAAGGTAGAAAAGTCCACAAAGATGAGAAAGAATCAGCACAAGAACCCTGAAAACTCAAAAGGCCAGAATGCCTTTTTTCCTCCAAACAACTGCATCCCTTCTAAAGCAAGCTTCTGAACCAGGCTGAGATGGCTGAAATGACAGAAATAGAATTCAAAATATGGATTGGAATGAAGATCATTGAAGTACAGGAGTATGTTGAAACCCAATGGAAGGAAGCTAAAAATCATGATAAAACAATGCAGGAACTGACAGACAAACAGCCAGTATAGACAAGAATGTCACCAACCTGATAGAGCTGAAAACATTATTAGAATTTCATAATGTAATTACAAGTACTAATAACAGAACAGCCCAAGTGGAGGAAAAAAATCTCAGAAATCTCAGAGCTTGAAAACTGGCTTTCTAAAATAAGACAGTCAGACAAGAATAGAGAAAACAGAATGAAAAGGAATGAACAAAACCAAGAAATATGAGATTATGTAAAGAGACTGAATCTACGAGTCATTGGTGTCCCTGAAATACATGAGGAGAATGAAGCCAACTTGGAAAACATATTTCAGGGTGTTATCCATGAGAACTTCCCTAATCTAGTTACAGAGGCCAACATTTAAATTCAGGAAATGCAGAAACCCCTGGTAAGGTACTTCACAAGAAGGTCATCCCCAAGACACACAATCATTAGATTCTCCAAGGTTGAAATCAAAGAAAACATGTTAAAGGCAGCTAGAAAGGTAAGGTCACCTACAAAGGGAAGCCCATCAGACTAACTGTGGACCTCTCAGCAGAAACTCTACAAGTCAGAAGAGATTGAGGGCCAATATTCACCATTCTTAAAAAGAAATTCCAACCAACAATTCCATATCTGGCCAAACTAAGCATCACAGTGAAGGGGAAATAATATCCTGTTCAGACAAGCAAATACTGAGGGAATTTGTTACCACCAGACATGCCTTACAAGAACTCCTGAAAGAAACACTAAATATAGAAAGGGAAGACCATTACCAGATACTACAAAAACACACTGAAGTGTACAGACCAATGACTCTATAAAACAACCATATAAATAAGTCTGCAAAATAACCAGCTAACATCATGATGACAGAATGAAATTCACATAAAAATATTAACCTTAAATGTAAATGGACTAAATGCCTCAATTAAAAGACACAGAGTGGCAAGCTGGATAAAGAATCGAGACCCACTGGTATGCTGTCTTCAAGAGACCCGTCTCACATGCAATGATACACATAGGCACAAAATAAAGGGATGGAGGAAAATCTACCAAGCAAATGAAAAACAGAAAAAAGCAGGGGTTGCAATCCTAGTTTCTGACAAAAACGACTTTAAACCAACAAAGATAAAAAAGACAAAGAAGGGCATTACATCATGGTAAAGGGTTCAAT
The DNA here is from genome assembly GCF_028885625.2 of Pongo pygmaeus. Lineage (NCBI taxonomy): Eukaryota > Metazoa > Chordata > Mammalia > Primates > Hominidae > Pongo > Pongo pygmaeus. The sequence goes on from NC_072377.2 coordinate 64,696,430, forward strand.
TCAACAAGAAGATCTAATTATCCTAAATATATATGCACCCAACAGAGAGAAGCACTCAGATTCATAAAGCAAGTTCTTAGAGACCTTCAAAGAGACCTAGACTCCCACACAATGATAGCAGGAGACTTTAACATATCACTGAAAATATTAGACAGATCATCAAGACAGGAAACTAAGATATTCAGGACTTGAACTCAGCACTGGATCAAATGGATCTGATAGATATCTACAGAAGTCTCCACCCAAAAATAACAGAATATACATACTTCTCATTGCCACATGCCATATACTCTAAAATTGATCACATAATCAGAAGTAAAACACTACTCAGCAAATGCAAAAGAACTGAAATAATAATGAACAATCTCTCAGACCGGAGTGCAATCAAATTAGAAGCTAAGGCTAAGGAATTCACTCAAAACCATGCAATTACACGGAAATTGAATGCCTTTTCTCCTGAACTCCTGAATGCCTTTTGGGTAAATAACAAAATAAAAGCAGAAATCAATAAGTTTTTTGAAACAAATGAGAACAAAGATACAACATCCCAGAACCTCTGGAAAATAGCTAAGGCAGTGTTAGGACAGACATTTATAGCACAAAATGCCCAAATCAAAAAGTTAGAAAGATCTCAAGTCAACAGCCTAACATCACAACTAAAAGAACTACAGAACCAAGAGCAAACAAATTCCAAAGCCAGCAGACGACAAGAAATAACCAAAATCAGAGCTGAACTGAAGAATATTGAGACACAGAAAATCATTCAAAAGATCAGTGAATCCAGGAGTTGTTCTTTTTTTGAAAAAATTAATAAACTACATAGACCACCAGCTAGACTAATAAAGAAGAAAAGAGAGAAGATTCAAATAAACACAATCAGAAACGTAAGGGGGATATTACCACTGACCCCACAGAAACACAAACAACCATCAGAGAGTATTATGAACACCTTTATGAACATAAACTAGAAAAACTAGAAGAAATGGATAAATTCCTGGACACACATACTCTCCCAAGACTGAATCAGGAAGAAGCTGAATCCCTGAACAGACTAATAAAAAGTGCTGAAATTGAGTCAGTAATAAATAGCCTACCAACCAAAAAAACCCCAGGACCAGATCGATTCACAGCTGAATTCTACCAGATGTACAAAGAAGAGATGGTACCATTCCTGCTGAAACTATTCCCCAAAACTGAGAAGGATGGACTCCTCCCTAACTCATTCTACAAGGCCAGCATCTTCCTGAGACAAATACCTGGTAGAAATACAACAAAAATTTAAAACTCGGGCCAATATTCTTGATGAACATTGATGCAAAAATCCTCCATAAAATACTGGCAAACCGAATCCAGCATCATATCAAAAAGCTTATCCACCACAATCAAGTAGGCTTCATCCCTGAGATGAAAGGTTGGTTCAACATATGCAAAACAATAAATGTGATTCATCACATAAACAGAACTAAAGACAAAAAACACATGATTATCTCAAAAGATGTGGAAAACGCCTTTGATAAAATTCAATATCGCTTCATGTTAAAAACTCTCAATAAACTAGGTATTGAAGGAACAGCCCTCAAAAAATAAGAGCCATCAATGATATACCCACACTCAACATCATACGGAATGGGCAGAAGCTGGAAGTATTACCATTGAAAATGGGCACAAGACAAGGATGCCCTCTCTCACCTTTCCTATTCAACATTTTGGAAGTCCTGGCTAGGGCAATTAGATAAGAGAAAGAAATAAAGGACATTCAAACAGGAAGAGAGGAAGTCAAACTATCCCAGTTTGCAGATTACAGGATCCTATATCTAGAAAACCACATAATCTCAGCCCAAAAGCTTCTTAAACTGATAAACAACTTCAGCAAATTTCAGGATATGAAATTAATGTGCAAAAATAACTAGCATTCCTACACACCAACACCAGTCAAGCTGAGAGCCAAATCAAGAATGCAATCCCATTCACAATCACCACAAAAAGAATAAAATACCTAGGAATACAGCTAACCAGGGAGGTGAAAAATCTCTACAAGGAGAACAAGGAGAACTACATAACACTGCTCAAACAAATGAGAGATGACACAAAAAAATAGAAAAACATTCCATGATCATGGACAGAAAGAATCAATATTGTTAAAATGGCCATACTGCCCGAAGCAATTTATAGATTCAGTGCTATTTTTATTAAATTACCATTGAGATTCTTCACAGAACTAGAAAAAACTATTTTAAAATTCATATAGAACCAAAAAAGAGCCCGAATAGCTAAGGCAATCCTCAGCAAAAAGAACAAAGCTAGAGGCATCATGCTACCCGACTTCAAACTATGCTACAGGGCCACGGTAACCAAAATGGCGCGGTACTGGTACAAAAACAGACACATAGATAAATGGAACAGGATAGAGAACTTAGGAATAAGACCATATACCTACAACTATCTGATCTTTGACAAACCTGACAAAAACAAGCATTGGGGAAAAGATTCCCTATTCAATAAATGATGCTGAGATAGTTGGCTAACTATATGCAGAAGATTGGACCCCTTCTTTATACCATATACAAAACTTAACTCAAGATGGATTAAATAGTTAAATGTAAAACCAAAACCTATAAAAACCCTGGAAGACAACCTAGGCAATACTATCTTGGACACAGGAACAGGTAAAGATGTCACGACAGGCCAGGTGTGGTGGCTCACACCTGTAATCCCAGCACTTTGGGAGGCTGAGGCAGGCAGATCACAAGGTCAGGAGATCGAGACCATCATGGCTAACACAGTGAAACCTTGTCTCTACTAAAAATACAAAAAATTAGCTGGGCATGGTGGCGGGTGCCTGTAGTCCCAGCTACTCAGGAGGCTGAGGTAGGAGAATGGCGTGAACCCAGGAGGAGGAGGTTTCAGTGAGCCGAGATCATGCCACTGCACTCCAGCCTGGGTGACAGAGTGGGACACCGTCTCAAAAACAAAAACAAAAACAAAAGTCATGAAAAAGACAACAAAAGTCATGAAAAAGACACCAAAAGCAATCGCAACAAAAGCAAAAATTGAAAATGAGATCTAATTAAACTAAAGAGCTCTTGCGCAGGAAAGGAAGCTGTCAACAGAGTGAGTCTATAAAACGGGAGAAAATTTTTGCAAACTATTCAACAAATGTCTAATATCTAGCATCTATAAGGAACTTAGACAAATTTACAAGAAAAAACAACCCCATTAAAAAGTGGGCAAAGGACATGAACAGGCACTTCGCAAAAGAAGACACACATGCAGCCAACAATCATATGAAAAAGTCCTCAACATCACTGATCATTAGAGAAAGGCAAATCAAAACCACAATGAAATACCATCTCACACCAGTCAGAATGGCTAGTATTTAAAAGTCAACTTATACACTGGTGGTGGGAGTGTAAATTAGTGCAACCATTGTAGAAGACAGTGTGGAAATTCCTCAAAGACCTAAAAAAGAAATACCATTTGACCCAGCAATCCCATTACTGGGTGTATACCCAAAGGAATAGAAATTGTTCTATTATAATGACACAGGCATGTGTATGATCATTGCAGCACTATTCATGATAGCAAAGACATAGAGTTAACCTAAATACCCATCAATAATAGACCAGATAAAAAAAATGTGGTGCATATACACCATGGAATACTCTGCAGCCATAAAAAAGAATGAGATCATGTCCTTTGCAGGAACATGGATAGAGCTGGAGGCCATTACCTTTAGCAAACTAATGCAAGAACAAAAACCAAATACCATATGTTCTCACTTATTAGTGGAAGCTAAATGATGTGAACACACGGACACAAAGAGGGGAACAACACACACTAGGGCCTACCAGAGGGTAGAAGGTGGGAGGAGGGAGAGGATCAGGAAAACTAACTAATAGATAGTAGGCTTAATACTTGGGTGACAAAATAATGTGTACAACAAACCCCTGTGACCCAAGTTTACCTATATAACAAACCTGCACATGTACCCCTGAACTTAAAAGTTAAAAAAAAGAACTCAGAAGAAATAAAAGAAAGAAAAGTAAACACGAGTATATAGTCCTCCATCTCCTAGGTTCTAAGGATTAAAAGCTCTAAGAAAACTGTTAGAAAAATACATAGTGAATTAGGAAAAAATTATTCCTTATAGTTCCAACGTTGTGTCTTTGCTTATAGTATGTTCTCCCTTTTAGGTATGTTTGTACAAAATGAAAAAGGAATAAAAACCAACAGTTTTAGAGAATAATTCATGCTACTCAAAACAATCATGAGGAAAAGCTGGGCTGAAACTAGTGACAAGCTTTTGCATGGTGCCACATTGCTGTCACATTTTTGCCCATATTATTTATGAGATTTCTTCAAAATTTTTATACCAGGTCATTCTTAAGGAATTCTTTGCTCAGGACAAAGTCCAAGTTAGCATCTTTCAGACCCCTGCTGTCTCTCCAGCTCCTCTCCACACACATCCATTTACAGGTAAAGGCAAGGGCAGAAAGCAGATTTGGAAGAGAAAAAGGATAGAGGAGCATGAGTGTGCGTGTCCACGTGTGTGTGTGTGTGTGTGATGTGTCCTGCTTTACCACACAGTCCAGGGAGCTTACAGGGAAGTCCGTGTTCAATATCAGCACTGCAGGCCTCTCCAGCAGGCCCTCATTCCTTCCTGGTCTTCACTGCCTAGTATACGGCAACTAAGCCACAACACCCAAACCTGAGACGAATCATCCCATCCCAAGGCTAAAAACGTGACTCTAATGATGTGTCTGCGTAACAATCAATAATTCATTTAAACTGATTGTCTGATACATAAATAATTTCCTTATAACCTTCTGACTTTTGGCACCACTGATCTAAGAATCACACCTAAAAAAGTGCTGTCAGAATGCAAAAATAGTTTTCTGTTTGAATAATACTTATTTTTTATGACCATATGTATGATGAATATTCATGATAGAAATTTGGAAAATTCAGAAAATTAAATTTTTTTAAAAATCACCTATACCGAGAGGCAACTTGTAAATCTGGCTCATTTTCTTTATTTTTATATGTATATACATATATTTATGCATCTAATTTTAACATATAATTGAGATTTGATGTATATAATTTTTGGATTCTGCTTTGCATTCATGGTTTACTATAAGCCATTTTCTCTATCATTTAATGTCATTTGAAAATATTTTTAATGGTTGACAAGATTCTATTGGCTGGGTCTAATATGAAAATTTATTTAAACATTAGTTTATGTGAAATACATAGAATATACCTAGGTTCTCAATATTATAGGCATTTTTATGGTGAATATCTTTGAACATAAATATTTTAATATCCCAAATTACTTCCACAATCCAAATATCTACAAGCAGAATGACTAAATTAAAGGGTAGGATTTTTAAAATATCAATGTTTATTTTAGATTTAGGGGCTACACGTACAGGTTTGTTACATGGGTATATTGCGTGATGCTGAGGTTTGGGGCAGTGCTGATCCCATCACCCAGGTAGTGAGCATTGTACACAGTAGGTAGTATTTCATCCCTTATTCTCCTTTCCCCTCCCGGCTTTTGGAATCCTCAGTGTCTACTGTTACCGTCTTTGTGTCCATGTGTTAGAGGGTAGGAGTAATTTTGAGGCTTCAGGCTTCTGCTGATTTTTAAGCATTTTTCTGAAATAAAACTTTCAAATTAGTTCAAAAATCAATGTGACATGTATACATATGTAACTTACCTGCACGTTGCGCACATGTACCATAGAGCCTAAAGTATAAGAATAATAATAATAAAAAAAAAAGAAAAAAAAAAGAGAAAAACCAAACTTCAAACCTAAAAATCAATGTGACAGATGATATCTGTCAATATGCATTATTATATGCATAAATCATATGCGTAAATAATATGCATTATTTTATTATGATTTTATAAAAGATTGACACAACATAATTCAAAATAACTTATTTACTACAAATAGGACTCACCACATAAAAATTAGAATCTAAAGCAATTAAAAAAATTATTATGAGATGAAAAAAAATCCCATCATATAAATACTCAATTTTGGCCATATTTTATGAAAAGGCCAAAAGCAATCAAAAAAAAAAAGAAAAAAAAGGAGAGAGAGAAAGAAAGAAGTAGGAAAAAAAGAAGAAAAACATGTGGCTATTATTACAGCAACATGAAGGTGGTCAAGCACTTCAAGTTTTTGTGGTCAGTGAGGTCACAAGAGCTACAGGCTGACATTTCAAACAAATTATGCACATTGAGGTCACATCGCTCTACCTCAGGCAGTTTCTCATAATTGTAGTGTTCTGTTTACAAGAGGTCCTTGACTTTAAAATGTCCTTTTGTGCCCTCTAGTGTTTAAATTCATCAAAGTTTTTGAGAAGTTCATATCTTGTTTCTGAACTCCAGTTGAACAACATTTCATTCTTAGACCCAAGTGTTTATCTGTATCTGAAGGGGGCCAACATACATCTTGTTCCAAAATTTTTAAAGTTTACTTAATTTTTTTTTTTATTTCAAAGGGAGCTAGGTAAGGGTTGGAAAACTACCACAGGGCAAATCCTGCCCACTACTTTTTTTCATTTTGTAAATAAATTTTATTGGAACATATTATGCTCATTCATTACAGATTATCTACAGATAACTGCATTTGCTCTGCAACAGCAGAGTCGAGTAGTTACTACAGAGTACTTATGGCCCCAAAAGGCTAAAATATTTACTATCTGGCTTGTCACAGAAAAAGTTTGCTGACCCTGGTGCTAGAGCTCTGATAATTAGATTGGATGCCATGACATTTCACAATGCCCTTTAATTCCACTCCCTTTCCATCAACCCCCGGAATACTAGTTAAAACAAAGACCATTGTAGGCCAGTCCATCAGCTTTGTGGTCCAGGTACAAACTTTGTAGTTTTAGTGAAATCATTTGTTATTTTTTATTTTTCTAATATTTACTTAGCTTGATAATATCAACTCCGTTCTGATGACTTTGATATTAATATGATTATATTGGAGAGAATATAATGAGATCAAAACTCTTTACCCATCAAGACCAGGAACTGAAGAACTTTTTCCTCCTTTGCTACCTCATCTCTTAGCTAGAACTTAGACGAGTAGATTAGTACCCTCATCCCTCTTTATTTTTATACAATTAATAATAATATTTGCAATTATTTTGAGAAACATATATCTTTTTTTCGAATAAAGTAAACATACCATTTATAATTAATATGGAATTTAGTTTAAGTTCATGCTTGATTCTAATCTCACACAATCACCTCTTTTATGTACTAATGAAAGCACAGTGCACAATAATAAAGCCGTGGCCCTGTGTGGTCAACTTACAGGCTACCTTCTTTCCTCAGTGCAAATATCACGTCTTTCTAAGTCCCTCTAATATTTTATCCTCTCTTTTGTGTATCTAGAAGCTTTACTGAAAGTTCCTACTCCTTATCTGAAATAGCTGACATATAGTTAATAAGAGCGTTTTTCCAGGAAGTGGATCTATTTTATTGCTTTCTAACTTAACATGTTTCAGAATAGTTACAGCCATTTTTTTATTCAAAGGTACATGTCAGCAATAGTCTGGCCAGAAATTTTGCACAATAATAGGAGAAAACAAAAAACTAGGGGCTTAGAAAAGTGAATGAAAACAGTTTTCGGTTGATTATTTTGTTCATGAAAAGGCATCTTTTTCTCATGACATGCATTCATGGCCATTGTAGATTACATGCCTGGAGCTGCCCTTCTCAGCCTTTCAATCTCTCATTACATGCATATTCTTTTCTCTGTTCTTTACAGTCCCCCATTTCCCTGACACCGACCCCCCACTACAATCCTCTTCCTTATACTTGACACAGAAATAATTTAAACACAAACCCAAATACAAACACTACATAGATTTACCGTATGGAATCACATATGTAAAATTTCTGAATCAAATAACGCAAACCCACAATGTTACTTTCCAAATATATACAACAACAACAACCGAATGGGTGGTGAAACATATTACTTGTGAAAGGTGCTCAATGTTAAAAGCAATTAAAATAAAATTCAGAAAAAAGGTGATACCATACCTCTATTCCACAAGCAAAAAAAAAAAAAACTCCAAACTTACCTGCAAAAGAACAATAAATCTCAAATCAGAGGATATTTTATTTTTTTTCTAGTAAATTTGGCAAAACTGTCGTCATAAATATAGTTATTTCTTAATTATCACTGTGTATATAATTCTCTGTAACTAATGCTTATTGGTTCTTGTAGATACCAACAGGGCTGGCAGTGACATTCTCTAAAGGCCAATTCTCACAGTCCATAGGGTCATTTTCCATATGTAATCTGCTTCATAAGAAAGCTTTTAGAACAAAAACTTAAATAATTCCCTGGACCCGGGAAATCTGCATTACAAGACATTTTTGGGGGTGCTAAATCCAAATAAGGAAAATAGGAAAGATTTTGGTGTCAGACTGACCTGGACTTAAATCCTAGTTCTACTGTAGCCTGGTAACTCAAGCCATTTTATGTCTGTTGAGCCTCAGTATTTTCGCCTATAAAATGGGGACTTTATATTTACGTAATTGAATTATTCTAAGCATTGAAATCATTTTGTGGCATGCTGTAGACACTCAAAAAATATTGCCTTCGTGCCATCCTGTAAGCTTTATTTTATGCCAATACTTTGCTGAAACATAGATGCTTAGTGCAATATATATAGCATGGAAGAGCTTTAAGCAATTAATAATGGACAGAAAAGTAACAAGTTTTACATTTCCATCTTCATAGTGTGACCAAGTTGGTTTACATGAAATATTAATCATCTTCCAGATGCTGGGCAATTTATTTCCCAGTGTAAATTCAAGTGTTTCACTCAGAGTTCAATCAATTAACTGAGAGTACGGCAGTCTTTAGCATGGTCTCTACATCCCATATATTCACATGACGCCCCCTATTATGTCCCCATTCACGATCTCACTTATGTCCCCTCCATGCAGCCTCACTAGCCTTCCAGCCATTCCTGGAAAATAGCAAGCCTGCTCCAGTCTCAGAAAATTTGCATTCCCTGCCCATTTTTCCACGAATCTATCCCCACTCCCCTTCAATCCTTGCCTCAAAGGGCCCCTTCTAACCTGATTTCCCTATTGCAAATTCTAACCATATTCTCAGCCTCTACATTGAACTCCCCTGCTATTGCACTATTTGTTCCCTAGCACTGAGAGCCTTCTAAGATGCTACACAATGTATTTATTTACTATGCTTACTGAGTCTCTCTGTCCCTACCACTCCATATAAGCTACACAGAAATAGGGGTGTCTGTCTGTTTTGTTCACTATTGAATACCCAGAACCTGGAACAATGCCTGGTAAATAGAAGCTATTCAAAAAACATTTGTTGAAGGACTTAATAATACACATGTGAAAAAAACAAATATAAAAATATAAATTATACACATATAATCCATATGTATATTTATGTTTATATACATATTTTGCTTATATACATACATATTTATCACACAAATATTTACATGCTGATTATCCATAGGAATTTTTAATTTTTAATTAATTTTTAGCTAGAAGTAAACCATTTTTGTTTTTGTTTTGAGATAGGGTCTCCCTCTGTCACCCAAACTGAAGGGAAAGTGGTGCAAACACGGCTCACTGCAGTCTCAACTTCCTGGACTCAAGCAATCCTCCTGCGTCAGCTTTCCAAGTAGCTGAGACTACAGGCCCATGCCACCACACCTGGCTATTTTTTTTTTTTTTCAAGTTTTTTTTATTTTTTGAGGAGACGGTGTCTTGCCAAGTTACCCAGGCTGGTCATGAACTCCTGGACTCAAGAAATCCTCCCACCTGGGCCTCCCAAAGTGCTAGGATTATAGTCGTGAGCCACTTCGCCAAGCCCTATTTTATTTTTACTTAATAATTATTATGAGAGAAATTGAGGCAACCATTAGCGATACTGGCTCTCTCTTTTTAGCTCTCCACCCTCAGGACACATGTAGATGCACTTAATAACCCTCTTGTGGTTGAATGGAGCCACATGACTAATTGTGGCCAATCAGTGGCCAAGCATTGATTTGCTGGTGTGAGACTCTCCATCTCTTCCCCTTTCTCCTTCTGCCAGAAGGATCAACAAAGTCCATAATGGTAACTCTGTCAGTTTCTGTACCAGAGTGAGGAGGCTGTGCAGCAGAGCTCCCTGACGATGATATGTAGTATGGGAAACAACAATCACTATCACCTTTGTTGTTACAAGATTTAGAGGTTGTCAGGGCAGTTTAACTCACCCATCAGGATAAATAGAGAAATTATGCACATATAATTTTAAAATTATACTGAAAGCCTAATTCAAAAAACAGTCTGTACAACTATACTATATATATTTATTGTGAATGCCCTTTCTCAAGTCATTTTGTTTCTGCTGGTAATTAACTCTATAATTCTAAGTAATATGCTTATACTGGTTTTTTTCTCTTGATTTTCATTTTTTTAGCCATTATCTATTCATTTCTTATTATAATAAACATTTAATTATCTTATCCTGATCCCCAGTTCCCTTTTTTCACCTAGTTACATCATAATTTTTAGTTAAATTAACAATCACTGTTTACATATTTTTACTATATATAAATCTTATTTACTATGTATGTAATATGGACATATTTGCTTTACGGCTCAACTTCTGTTTTGCTAGTAGTTAATAATTGCTTTGGTTCTTTTCCAAATGGTACTCATATCTGCCACCCCTCTCAGATGCTCTAGCAAATTGGATAATCTATCAATTTCATTTTCTCTTTTCGGCCTCCTCCTCAACACCCTGTACTCTTGCTTCAATCTGTACTTCTCAGCTAGTTGCTTTCTAGGCCCACTAGAAATCTGACATCCTAAGCATTCTTTCTGTTATTTCCTGTGTTGATTATTGGATCTCATGATTTCCTTTTTGATAGCTTCCTGCTTTTTGTGGGTCACATTTTATAGAAGCTCAAGTGGCAAATGAAGTGAATCGTATTAATATTTTACATTTTTGGGATCTTGCATCACTAAAGATGGCTTTATTCTGTCTTTACACTAGTTCATAGTTTGACTTGCTAAAGGAGTCTATGTTGAAATTTAAATTCCTTCAAAATATTGAAGCCATTATTCTATTGTATTCCAGCATCTTTTTTTTTAAGTAATTTGTCATTAATCTGATTACTTTCATTTTAGGTAGAGGGTGGGGTAGGAGGTGAGGTTTCAGCATTCACGATGCTGACTATTCTGGATGTTGAAATGCACTGCCCAGATTCCCCTCAGCAGGTGTTTCTCCAGTAGAGGGTATACTGCTCTTGCCCAAGATTACACCCATTTATACAGAGCAGTCTGCAGACAATGGCTATTTGATAAACGGGAAGGAGATAGTATAGAGTCCTAACCCCTTCCCCTAAGTTTTAGAAACCCCAACTGAACCAGAAGAGGCCTCCATTGAGCCTTTAACCCTGTTCCTACTCTTCTTCCTGTGGTGCTCACACTGAGAACATTTCCCCATAAACCCCTGCATCCCAATCTCTATCTATCTCGGAGTCTCTCAGAGAACCAGACCTGCAACACAGACATTCCCTTCATTCCTTGTTTCAGCCCCACACCTCATCCCTGCAGGGTGCTACATCTTGTCTCTCAGAGCCCTGACCCTTTCTGAGAACATTTCTCTAGAAAATAAATCTTGGGTATTTCTGTGGTAGGGGCTGTGGGTAGAAACAGGAGCCTTGGATAGGATGGGGGGAGGCAGGCTTCTCTTCCATTCTCACACCTCTCCTTTTAAATTCCTCCATTTAATTACAGATAAAATGAACATATGATCAGTTCACTACAATTGATTAGGAGTCCATTCTTTTAGATTGTTGGTTCATCTCTGTTAGCATGAATTAAAAACAATTTTATCTATTAAAAGTAGGAAAGGCATAAGAACATTTTCCAAACTGTTGCATTGAATACTAGTTTTTGAGATGTTAAGAGTCCAGTTGAATAATAAAAATAAGCAAAACACTAGAGAGTCAAATAATTTGTAAATACTGGCTTCAAAATCTTAAATAATTTTTTTTTATTACGTGACTTCTAAGAGTTTTAAATATACTAATTGGAATGTGACTATTCTAGAAAGTGGAGAGCATTTGCAGAGTAATTAGACCATTCCCCTGTAGACGGCAGTTAATATCAGAGTAAGCCATGTTTTAGAATGTGACTTGGGGCTGAGCATGGTGGCTCATGTCTGCAATCCCAGGATTTCTGGGAGGCTGAGGTGGGAGGATAGCTTAAGCCCCGGTACTCCAGCCTGGGGCACAAAGCAGGACCTTGTCAAGAAAGAAAGAAAGACAAAGAAAAAGGAAAGAAGGGCAGGGCAGCGCAGGAGGAAGGGAGGAAGGGAGGGAGGGAGGAAGGGAGAAAGGGAGGGAGGGAGGGAAAGAAAGAGAAAGAGAAAAAGACTAAAAGAAATATGCCATGGGAATTGCTGCACAAAGCATCTTAATCTAAGTTTTATACTAATCACAGGGCTTCTATTACTCCTACAAGAATTCCTTTACCTTAGCTGGAGAGGTAAAATGAATTGCTAATCACTTAAAAACCAGCATGACTGTACCAAGGAATAAAACACGTTAACTCTGTTTCAGGTGAGTGCTTTCTCCATTACATCAAATTGCCTGCTAACTTAAAATTAATCATAATATTTGAATTAGGATCACGTAATGTAAAAAAAAACTCATTTCCCAGAATATTCTACACTAGAAATCAATTTCTCACCATCCTGCTGAAATTTGTCCAAGCAATCTGCATATATTTTTAAATCTATCTTTTTTTATCTCTAGTTCAGCATGTGCCATAATGTTCTCTGTGGAGCACCCAACCCCATTACTCTATAAGCAAACAAAAAGTTACATGTTTAATAAAGTTTGGAATAGTTTGCATATGTATCTCCTTCCTGGAGATTTACAATATTTATTTAGCTTCCAGTAATATATCAGTTTAATTTTATGAAGCTTAGCTTATTTGACCATGCAACCATTTTGCAGGTAGTACCTGTTGATATTAGCATTCCACAAAACCTACTTTGGGAAATACTAACCTAGATTACTAAGGTTCATACTAGCAAGAGATGAATAAAACATAAACTATTATAAATAATAATGGAGAAAAAAAGAGCTCCAATGATCTGACACAGAGAAATGGTTTTTATGAAGGGACATGATTTCTCATTGAGAAAGAAAGAGGAAACAGAAAACTAATAGTTCCATTGTATTTCCGTAGTTAGGGTGGCATATGGTTCAGGATTCTTTGTTCAGTTTTATAAACCTCGTACTGTCACGACTTCATTAACCCAAGGCTAAGCTGTAATTCTAAAATGTATATATATATTTAAAAATTGACAAATAAAAATGTATATATTTATGATGTAAAACATTTTATTTACATAGATGTATACACTGTGAAGTGGCTAAATCAAGCTAATTAATATATGCATTACCTCACAAACTTATCTTTTTTTGTGGCAAGAACACTTAAAATCTACTCTTTTAGCCATTTTCAAGTATGCAATGTATTGTTGTTAACTATAGTTACCCTGATGTACAATAGATCTCTGGAACTTATTCCTCCTGTTTAACTGAAATTTTGTGTCCTTTGACTAACATCGCCCCAGTCTTCAGCCCCCACCCACCAGCCCTGGTAACAACCATTTTATTCTGTTTCTATGAGTTTGACCTTTTTAGCTTTCACATTTAAATGAGATCATGTGATGGTTGTCATTCTGTGCCTGGCTTATTTCACTTAACACAATGTCATCCAGATTCATCCATGTGATCCCAAATGACAGGATTTCCAAAATATATAAGGAACACAAAAAGGTCAATAGTATGAAAACAAATAACTTGATTAAAAAACAAGAAAAGGATCTAAACAGACATTTCTCAAAAGAAGCCATACCAATGGTCAACAGGTATATAAAAAAATGTTCAACATCACTTAATAATCAGGGAAATGCAAACTAAAACCACAATGAGATATCACCTCATACCTGTTAATACAAAAAAGATGAAAGATGGCAAGGTTGTGGAGAAAAGGGAAGATGTTTACACTGTTGGTGGGAATGTATATTCGCATAGCCATTATGGGAAACAGCATCGAGGTTCTTTAAAAGCTAAAAATAGTACTACCATATTATCCAGCAATCTCACTACTAGGTATATGTCCAAAGGAAATGAAATCAGTGTGTCAAAAAGATATTTGCACTCCCATGTTCATTATAGCATTATTTACAATAGCAAAGATATGAAACCAACCTAAGTGTTCATCAACAATGAATGGATAAAGGAAATGTGGTACACACACACACACACACACACACACACTCACACTCACACACTGAATTCTACCCAGCCCTGAAAAAGAAGGAAATCCATAATACATCTTTTATTTTGGATAGAATGGACATCAAGGGTATTTGTGACAGATATACCATGAATGACATGAACCTAATATTAAATATTTATTTTTGTTGATGTAAGGAACATTAATAGCCTAGAAACTATAAGTTTTAAGATTTAGCTTAGGAACTCAAACAATCTAGCAAATATATTTCATCATGATTTGATCTATCTATATCAATCTTATAAAATTGTGTGAGCATGAGGTTTTGGTGATGAAGAGATAATGGAATCAAATTTTAGTTTTTACCCCCAAACCTTCTAGACTTTAATTGTATATTATGTAAAATGTAAGTATTTAAAATATGAAGTTCATGGATGGGTTCATGAGTCAACCTCAGGGGAGTTGGCGAAGCCCCTGAAACTATATGAAAAATTGTGTGTATATTTACATTTTTCAAGAGAGATTTGATTTAGTCAAATTTTCAAAGCACCCTGAGATACCCAAAAAGTGATAGATCCCTTAAAGAGATAATCTCTAAGAACTCTGTCTCCTTTTTCATTAACAGTTTTATAAGCTTTTTTATGAAAAGTATGTAATGTTTATGATATTTAGTAATTTCTTTGCTGAGCCTTCATTTTTAGATATTCAAGAAATTTAAAACTAAATTGTAAATATCACAATTAGTTTCTAAGGATTGTTTAAAATATGATTAATTATATAAAATTTTAATATATATTTTCTGTTCTTCAGCTAGGACAGAGAGAGCCTCTTTAAAAGATTTTATTTGATGCTGGGAAGGATGCTGAGAAAAGAGAACTCCTATACACTGATGGTGGGAACGTATATTAGTATAGCCATAATGGAAAACGGTATGGAAGTTTCTCAAAAAACTAAAAATAAAACTATCATATGATCCAGCAATCCCACCACTAGCTATTTATTCAAAGGAAAGGAAATCAGTATATTAAAAGTACACCTGAACCTCCATGTTTATTGCAGCACTATTCACAATAGCCAAGATATGGAATCAACCTAAGTGTCCTTGATGGAACTGGAGGTCATTACAATAAGTGAAATGAGCCAGGCACAGAAAGACAGATATGGCATGTTATCACTCATATGTGGGAGCTAAAACAGTGGATCTCTTGGAGGTAGAGAGTAGAATGATGGCTACCAGAGGCTGGGAACAGAGAGGTGGGATGAAAAGAGGTTAGTTAATGGGTACAAGCATATAGTTAGATAGAAGAAATACGTTCTAGTGTTTGATAACACAGAAAGGTGACTATAGCTAACAATAATTTATTGTATATTTCAAAATATCTGGAAGAGCTGAAGTATTCCCGACACAAAAAATAATAATTGTTTGAGGTGATGGTTATCTTAAATACCCTGATTTGATCATTACACACTGTATGCATGAATCAAAATATCACATGTACCTCCTAAATATGTATAATTATTATGCATCAATACAAATATTTACAGTAAAAAGGAGATTTGAATTGTAAGAAAAAAAGAGAAGAAATTCTATTTTTGCAACTTAAAATAAAGTTATTATTTGTGTGAGATGCTCACTTGCCCACAAGATGGCGCTCTCTAATTTTGGATATACTATTTTCCCAAACCAATTTCTCAAGAAGTTATTTCTAAAGTGTTCTCTTCCCTGAAAAAATAACATTTACGATAAATTATTCTTCACTATTGTTTGATTTCCATGCTTGAACATCTAACAATGCATGACAAAGTATATGTTAATGTTTTTGAGTGAGTGGATTGATGAATGGATGTTTCAGACATTCACAGAATGTTTACTAAATTTCTGCTGCATAAACAGCTTTGCACAGTGGATTTATAAACAAAGAAACAAAAGGAGTTAAAGCATAAAGAGCAAATCAGGGTTACTTTTTTTCAAGAAGTTAATATTTTTATATCCAAAAGTTTCATATTTAAATGAAAAATGATTGGTATAGACATATAAATGTACAGCAAAGAGAAGACATCAGTGTTTAGTTCAATTAGGTAAAAGACCTTATAAGTTGTTGTGACCTATGAAGAACTTTAAGGTTTGTATGAGAAGGAGGTAAGGGGAAGATATTTAAGAGAGGGCAAATAACATAGGAAATAGCTTGAAATTATGTAGTCATGCCATCCCAAAATAAAATGGCCTCCCATTAGATAAGGTTAGATGAGCTACAGAGGGCGGTGAAAGTCACTCCAAGAGGAAGAAAAGGTAACTAATATTTACTGAGGACATAATATGACTCATATTGTTATTTAATGATCTTTCCCCACCCTTGAAAATACGTGGATGTGCCTCTTATTAGAGTGTTAGAATTATGGTGCTATATTTGGATATTTTGAGTAGGTTGCACTTCCCTAAATGTTGTACTAAATCCCAGTATACAGTCACCAGAGGAATAGAGATTTCCCAGAGAGGAAATCAGAGTTAAGGAGGTGAGCCTTAAGTAAGCACAGGAGAAGACTAAACTTCTCTGTCTCGATTCTCAATCTCTTGAGTAATGACTATGTCTTGTGGAGCCCTCTCTTGTGGGAAGGTTAAAGATGGCCTCTGCTGTCCAGCATGAAGAGGGAGTCAGAAGAAGAGTTTCTCCTAGGGAACTTCATTTGAATAAAATATCTCCTATGATAGAACAAATTATCTAGTTTCATGTTATTTTGATTCTACATAGTTTGTCAGTAAAGTGTTGCTTTAAAATTCCTGCTTTGTCTCAGCTGTTAAACAAAGAGAAGGGTTTTTTTAAAACACACATTTAGATCAAATTGAGTTAAAAAGAGTACCTGTTTGTCCAAAGGATGATGGTAGTGAGAACAACAATGAGAACGACCCTGAGAAAAAGAATTCTGCTTCTCATTGATCTCTCTGTTTCTCCCTTATTCCCTTAAAGTCATCTCCAAATTAGGAGTCAGAGTGATCTTGTTAACATCTGTTTAAAGGTCTTTGTTTAATAAGGCAAAGCCACTAGTAAGATGAATAGAGCTCTGAGTCCCCTTATGTTTCATCTCCAACTTTTTCCCTTATTCTCCACTTTGCTACTTCACTCCAGCCACCAGGACCTGCTTACTGTCCCTCCATGATGGCAGGACGACTTTTTGTACCTCCTTCATGTTTACTCACATGCTACCTTCTGAATGAGGTCTTTCCTAACACCACTTAAAATTCCACCACCCACCACACACACATTCGTTAACCTCTTCTCTAATACACTTGCCTTCATAGCATTTATCACAAAATCTTCCCCATATATACTTTTAAATATAGATATATAAATAAATACATATTTCTATATATTATATATATATAAAATATATAAATTATTTTCATCTTTCACTCCCAGCTGGAATATAAACTCCGCAAGGGTAGAATTTTTGTCAGTTTCATTCACTGCTGTATTTTTTTTACAATACAGAGAAGAAAGCTCAGAACATAGTATGCCTTCTGTGATAATTAATACTGAGTGTGAACTTGATTGGATGGAAGGATACAAAGTATTGATCCTGGATGTGTCTGTGAGGCTGTTGCCAAAGGAGATTAATATTTGAGTCAGTGTGCTGGGAAAGGCAGACCCACTCTTAATCTGGGTGGGCACAATCTAATTAGCTGCCAGCGCTGCTAGAATAGAAGCAGGCAGAAACATGTGAAAAGAAAGACTGGCCTAGCCTCCCAGCCTACATCTTTCTCCCATGCTGTATGCTTCCTTCTCTGAAATATTGGACTCCAAGTTCTTCAGTTTTGGAACTTGGATTGGCTCTCTTTGCTTCTCAGCCTGCAAATGGCCTATTGTTGGACCTTGTGATCAAGTGAGTTAATACTTAATAAACTATCCTTTATATATTATATACATTCCATTAATTCTGTTCTTCCAGAGAACCCTAATATACCTTCTGTCATATCTATTGAATCAACTTTTTAAAAGTCTAATTTCTGTGTTATCTTGAAAAATCAGAAAGCCTGCCAACCCTGGCCTATATTTTCACATGATAACAATTGTGAGGAGCTCAGAAGTCACTGCGCGTGCAGGTGAGGATATATCTATACCCTCCCTGCCCAGGATCCCCCTGCCTTCTCCATTTGAATAGCTCCTGGCTCCTGCAGATATGTGAGTTGTGACCTGCTGGAAGAGTCCCGAAAGGGAGAGTGACAGGATCAAATGAAGACTTTCAGTAAGTCATGTGGAAATAGTGTGTAGGATTAATTTAACGAGTCTGGAGGTTGATGCCTGTTAGTATCTGCTGTCGAAGTCCTGGCATGAATGGATGAGGACATATGTGATGTGAACTCAGCTGAAGAATGAAAGACAGGGGAAGTAGAGTTTGAAGACAGGATTAATTGAACCTGAGGATAGATTGGATATTAAAAATGAACGAAAAGAAAAAGTAATGATGACTAAAATTTCTAGACTGGATAATTAGGAAAATGTTAATTTCTGATGTAAAAGGGAACTCAGGAAAGAGTCAACCTAGGACAGAAATCAAAAGACCTACATATGGAAAGAAATATACTGATTTGAGTGAACCCAAGCAGAGTTTGAAGACACAGATTCAAAGGTATTTGATAACAAAAAAAGACTTTGAGATCAATGCCAGAGATGGGGACTCAATTTTGCATACTGCTTATATACTGCCTATGTAAAGGCACTTTATGATAAAGACCATCTCAAGAAAATAACATAAAGAACAAGGGGCAAAAATAGGGGATAAAAGAGATGATTCCCAATTATTGGTCAAGTGGTTGGAGTGAGAATTAAAGGCAAAATTCCTCTTCTCCCCCTCAAAAGTACACACAACTACACAAACATGTGTTAATGATTTTAGTGTGTTGAATCTGGCTGCTTCCATACTGCATGCATCCTACCTTTCTCCATTCACACCTAAGATAATCTCATTCTAGTGAAGTCTTACATTATAAATGACAACACCAATATTTAGGGAGGTTCCTCTTTTTTCTTCACTGACTTTGCCTTTCCAAACAATATACTTTGTGAAGCCTCTGAGAAAAAAGAAAGTAGTTTAATCTGCTGGGTTTTAGGACAATAATTTTTAAAAGACTCGTTATTTTTGGTTCAGACACCATGCAAAACTCATCTTCAACCAAGGGCAGGTGCCGGGTACAGTATCAAGAAAGTAACAGGTGGTTTCTCTTCCTCTCCTTTCCTCTAAAACGTGAATAAAACAAAAGTTTTAGCATTTCAGAAATAATCTTTTTAACTAAAAGTGGAAGATAAATGTGATAAAAGTTTTCTTTGAGCTCTTTAAAGCAAATTCATTCTATAAGGGTTAGAAATAGTATTTTTATCTGTCACTAGAGCCATTGTACTGTGGCGCCTACTGTTTCAGATTTTGGATACTCATTTCTTTCGATTGAAGGTATCATCAGGTGTTTTCCACCTTTAGTGATCTGAAGTGGTTCCCCTTCAGTTGCTAAAATACAGTGTGTCGTTTGAGCAGTCCAATAGATCCACAGAGATCTGCTATTTGTATTGGCAGATAAATGACAGCAGATGGAACTGGGCCCGTGTTCTGTCTCATCGGCAAGCCTGCAGCCTTAGAAGAAGAGATTTGCCCCTAAAGCATTATGCAGGTTGCTCATCCAGAATCAGTGTCACTATCATAGTTTGTGAAAGGGAAATTGGCAAATCTCTATACATAACAGGCAAAATGCAACCCTCTCAATTCTCAAAGGCATATTCTCTTCACTCACATTTTTGTCTTTTTGCTGAAGGCAGGCTTCTGGGCCAAGATGTTTTGCCAGCCTGGTATTTTCTTTTTTTGCCCAATGTGTAAGAAGATAATTAATGTTATCATTAATGCATGCAATGACATTAGTATCAATTCCCTTAGTGATATATATGTACTAGGAAATGAACACAAAAGTTAATTAACAATTTATTGAGCATATACTATATTACAAGTTTACTATACTATACAATTGTGCTTTTTTATTACTATTAGTGAAAATAATGAAAGATAACACTTTCACATTCTTCACCATATACAAGGCACAGTTCCAAGGATTTAAAATCTATCAACTTTATAAATCTTTACAACAATCCTATGAGTTTAGCATTTACCAACCGCATTTTAGATATGAAAGAAAATGTTGTTATTATTCATAGTAATACCAACAAAAATAATAGCTAACATATGAGTATTTGCTAAGTTTTAGGTACTATTATGTATGTTACATAAATATGTATGTATGCATATATACAGGTTGAGCATCCTAATCCAAAAACCCAAAATTCAAGATGCTCTGAAATCCAAAATGCTCCAAAGTCTAAAACTTTTTGGTCACTGACATGAGATAGTGACTCCTTTGCTGATGGTTCAGTGTACACAAACTTTGTTTTATGCACAAAATTATTTAAAATATTGTGTAAAATTACCTTCAGGCTATGTGCACATGGTATACATAAAACAAGTAAATTTCATGTTTACGGCTGGGCATGGTAGCTCACACCTGTATTCTCAGCCCTTTGGGAGGCCAAGGCAGGAGGATCATTTGAGAAGAGGAGTTCAAGACCAGCCTGGGCAACATAGAGATATCCTGTCTCTACAAAAAATTTTAAAAATTAGCTGGACATGGTGGTGCACACCTGTAGACCTATACACCTGTAGATCGCTGGAGCCCAAAAGTTCAAGGTTAAAGTGACCTATGGTCATGCCACTGCACTCCAGCCTGGGCAACATAGACTCTGTTTCTAATACATATATTAGAGACTGTCTATCTATCTATCTATCTATCTATCTATCTATCTATCTATCTATCTATTTTGATCCCATGGGGGAGATCACTCCATTAATAATTCAAGAGAGTGAATAAGATAGGGGAGGGTGGCGTGCAATTGAAAGATAGACTTTATACTGGAATACCGAGTTTATGGTGTGGAACTCTGGGGTATTACACCAAAATGTTAGGGGTTCTCAGTGGGTTATTTGTCTCTTTCTATTAAACTCCATTTACATTTAGCTCTGCTGATGCTGCTCTTGCAGCAATTGGTTTTCTCAATTAACATAAAAAGGAGAGGGAACAGCTTAAAGTCTTGGCTGTTGCCACTCAGCAAGGGAACTGTGCTGCTCTGGAGGGAGAAGTCTGGACATTGTGAGTTTCTGTTTGTTTACTTTGTTTCTGACACACCTGTCTTTCAGGAAGCCTGGCAGTCCTAAGCTGAATGAATAGCATGCTGGAAAGCCCTTCTTTTGAACAAAGTTCAGGGCTTTTCTGCCAGACTGAGGTGCCCTCACAACACATGTTCTGCCAACCACCTGAAGGTCAAAAAGATTTTCTGGATGTTTTTGAGACAAAGGGAATGCAAAATCTGCAAGGAATGGCCTGGGGCATGATAATTCTGAGAGGCAAGGTTCTCCAGGCTATGCACAGAAAACCAACTTTTTATGTTACTGTTTAACTCAAGTAGAATCAACAATGGCATGGAAATTCGTTTTATTTTACTTTTCCTAAGGAGGATCATCTCGTTTAAAGTGTGAACTCAAAAACTCATTATTGTGATAGAGTGACCTCTTTTCATACTAATTATTTTCCATAAGTATCCTGCTTGCTAGTGAAAAGACTGAAGGTGAAGAATACTAGTTATAAATCATCTTTAGAGTGAGAGCTGAAGTGGGGTAATTTAACCTGAACAGCACAAACTGTCCTTGACATCTGCAACTTCACTCTTCACCAGCAGTGAATCTGCTGGTCTGATTGGCCAGGTGTACATGTCTCCTCTCTCTCCTGAAAGGTCAGGGGTAGCCAGTCACACTTCTGCCAATAAAGAGCACCACGAGTCCCTGCTCTACAGTTAGTGACCATGTTAAACCTATCAAATATTAAAGGGGAAATGGGGTACTCCATTCAAATGTTAAATAATCCCAATCCAAGATGTCTGCCTATTATCATGATAATAAACACAGGACATTTATATCTAGAAATTTGGTTGCTTTGGTTCCTTTTATATTTACAAAATAATTATTAAACTAACCCACACACCCCAAATTGTATGCACAAGGCTTAGAACAAGTTGCAGAAGTCTTTTGTGCCACCCTCTCTATAAGGCTCTCAAACTAATTTTTTAAATTCCATATTTCTAACTGACTTTCTATTATGAATGATGAAGATTTCACTCTTTCACCATCTCACCTCTCTACTTCCCCCTTTCTATCCTCCCAATACAGTTATATAACAATTATTGGCTAAATAAACATTCAGTGTTCTATTGTATCATCCCTGCAAAGTAATGTTTACTGATAAACCAAATGGTGTGCCATAATTATGTTTTATTTATTGAACAACTTTTTGTTTTTTCTGGAGTTATACATTACCTTCTTTATTTGATTATGTGACATTATCACCAATTTTTCTAGAAGTCTCCAAAACATAATTTTTTTAATTTTTAATTTCTGTTGGTACATAATAGGTAGGT
The DNA here is from genome assembly GCF_028885625.2 of Pongo pygmaeus. Taxonomy (NCBI): domain Eukaryota; kingdom Metazoa; phylum Chordata; class Mammalia; order Primates; family Hominidae; genus Pongo; species Pongo pygmaeus. The sequence continues at coordinate 64,719,263 of NC_072377.2, forward strand.
AGGTAGATAGATAGATAGATACATACATAGATACATAGACACATAGATACATAGATACATAGATAGAGTGATTTATGGGGCACATGAGATATTTTCATATAGGCAAACAATGCATAATAATATCAGGGTAAATAGGGAATCTATTACGACAAACATTTATCCTTTAAGTTACAAACAATTCAATTATATTCTCTTAGTTATTTTGATATGTATGATAAACTACTGTTGACTGTAGTCACCCTGTTGAGCTATCAAATACCAGATCTTATTTATTCTATCTAATTATATTTTTGCACCCATTAAACATCCCCACTTCTTACTTCCTCCCATCCACTATACGTCCTAGCCTCTGGTAACCATCATTCTAATCTCTATCTCCAGGATCTCAATTCTTTTAATTTTCAGCTCCCATAAATAGTGAGAATACGTGAAGATGATCTTTCTGTGCCTGGATAATTTCATTTAACATAACATCCTCCAGTTACATCCATGTTGTTGCAAATGACAGGATCTCATTTCTTTCTATGGCTGAACAGTACTCCATTGTGTATATGTACCACATTTTCTTTATTCATTTGTCTATTGAGGGAAACTTAGGTTGCTTCCAAATCTTGGCTACTGTGAATAGTGCTACAATAAATACGGAAGTGCAGATATACTGATTTCCTTTCTTTTGGGTGTATACCTACCTAGCAGTGGGATTGCTGGATCATATGGGAATTCTATTTTTAGCTTTTTCAAGGAATCTCCAAATTGTTCTCCATAGTGGTTGTACTAATTTACATTCCCACCAAAAGTGTAGGAGTGTTCTCTTTTATCTACATCCTTGTCAGCATTTGTTACTGCCTGTCTTTTGGATAAAAGCCATTTTAACTGGGGTGAGATAATATCTAACTGTAGTTTTGATTTGCATTTGCCTGATGACCAATGACATTGCACACCTTTTCATAAGACTGCTTGCCATTTGTATGTCTTCTTTTCAGAAATGTCTATTCAGGTGTTTTGCCCATTTTTAATTGGATTATCAGATTTTTTTTCCTACGGAGTTGAGCTCCTAATATTTTCTGGATATTAATCCCTTGGCAGATGGATAGTTTGCTAATATTTTCTCCCATTCTGTGGGTTGTCTCCTCACCTTGTTGACTGTTTCCTTTGCTATGCAGGTATTTTTAACTTGATGTGATCCCATTTGTCTATTTTCACTTTGGTTGCTTGTGCTTGTGGGGTATTACTCAAAAAATCTTTGCTCAGGCCAGGTGCAGTGGCTCACACCTGCAATCCATGCACTTTGGGAGGCCTAGGCAGGTATATCACTTGAGGTCAGGAGTTGGAGACCAACCTGGCCAACATGGCAAAACCCTGTCTCAACTAAAAATACAAAAATTAGCCCAGCATGGTGGTGTGCACCTATAGTCCCAGCTACTCAAGAGGCTGAGGCACAAGAATCACTTGAACCCAGGAGGCAGAGGCTGCTGTGAGCTGAGATCACACCACTGCACTTCAGCCTCCAGTCTGGGCAACAGAGCGAGACTCTATCTAAGAAAAAAAAAATCTTTGCTCAGGCCAATGTCCTGGAGAGTTTCCCCAATGTTTTCTTTTAATAGTTTTATAGTTTGAAGTCTTAGATTTAAGTCTTTATTCCATTTTGATTTGATTTTTGTATATGGCAAGAGATAGAAGTCTAGTTTCATTCTTCTGCATATAAATATCCAGTTTTCCCAGAACCATTTATTGAAAAGACTGTCCTTTCCCAATGTATGTTCTTGGCACCTTTGTCAAAAATGAGTTCACTGTACATGTATGAATTTGTTTCTGGTTTTCATGCCAGAACCATCCTGTTTTGGTTACTATAGCTCTGTAGCATTATTTGAAGTCAGGTAATATGATTCCTCCAGTTTTGTTCTTTTTGCTCAGTATAGCTTTGAGTATTCTGGGTCTTTTGTGGTTACACATGAATTTTAAGATTTTTTTTTCTATATCTGTGAAGAACGTCATTGGTATTTTGATAGAGATTGCATTGAATCTGAAGATTGCTTTGGGTACTATGCACATTTTAACAATATTGATTCTTCCAATCCATGAACATGAAATATCTTTCCATTTTTTGTGTTCTCTTTAATTTCTTTCATCCGTGTTTTATAGTTTTCATTGTAGAACTCTTTCACTTCTTTCAGTAAGTTAATTCCTAGGTATTTTATTTGCAGCTATTGTAAATGGATTACATTCTTGATTTTTCAGATTGTTCACCATTGGCATATAGAAATGCTACTGATTTTTGTATGTTGAATTTGTGTCCTGCAACTTTATTGAGTTTGTTTACCAGTTCTAGTAGTGTTTTGGTGAAGTCTTTAGGCTTTTCCAAATATAAAATCATATCATCTGCAAACAAGAATAACTTGACTTCTTCCTTTCCAATTTGAATTCCCTTTCATTCTCTTGTCTGATTGCTCAAGTGGTAATGGACATCCCTGTCATGTTACAGATCTTGGAGGAAAAACTTTCCATTTTTCCCCATTCGATATGATACTAGCTGTGGGTCTGTCATATACGGCTTTCCTTGTGTTCAGGTATGTTCCTTCTATCCCCAGTTTTTTGAGTTTTTATCATGAAGGGATGTTGAATTTTATCAAATGCTTTCCCAGCATAAATTGAAATGATCATATGTTTTTGTCCTTCATTGATATGATGTATCACACTGACTGATTTACATTATGTTGAACCATCCTTGCTTCCTTGGGAAAAATCCCACTTGGTCATGATGACTAATCTTTTTAATGTGTTACTGAATTTGGCTTGCTAGTATTTTGTTGAGGATTTCTGTATAAATGTTCATTGGGAATATTGGCCTGTAGTTTTCTTTTTGCAATGTGCCTTTGGTCTGTTTTGGTATGAGGGTAATACTGGCCTTGTGGAATAAGTGTGGAAGTACTCCCTTCTCCTCTATTTTTCAGAGTAGTTTGAGTAGGATTGATATTATTTCTTTAAATGTTTGGCAAAATTAAGCAGTAAAGCCATCGGATCCTGGGCTTTTCTTTACTGGGAGACTTTTTATTATGGCTTCAATCTTGATGGTATTGGTCTGTTCAGGTTTTGGATTTTATCATGGTTAAATCTTGGTGGGTTGTATGTGTCTAGGAATTTATCATTTTTTTTAGGTTTTCCAATTTATTTGCATAGAGTTGCTCCTAGTAGCAGCTAATGATCCTTTGAATTTCTGTGGTATTGCTTGTAATGTCTCCCTTACCTTTCTTTTTTTTTTTTTTTTTTTTTTTTGTTCCTCCATAGAGTCTTGCTCTGTCATCCAGGCTGGAGTGCAGTGGCACAATCTTGGCTCACTGCAACCTCCGCCTCCCAGGTTCAAGCAATTCTCCTGCCTCAGCCTTCTGAGTAGCTGTGATTACAGGCACGTGCCACCACACTGGCTAATTTTTGTACTTTTAGTAGAGATGGGGTTTCACCGTGTTGGTCAGGCTGGTCTCAAACTCCTGACCTCATGATCTGCCTGCCTTGGCCTCCCAAAGTGCTGGGATTACAGGTGTGAACCATTGTGCCCGGCAACATCTCCCTTTTCATCTCTGATTTTATTTATTAGCATCTTCTTTCATTGTTTTAAATTCTAACTCTCTTTTGTTCTTACTTGATAATTTTGTATAGTATCCTTTTGTTTCATTAATGTGATAACTTGTCATCTGTCTAGGGCTACTAAGTTTATTTTTTCTGAAATGTCTATTTGTTTCTTAAACTCTTTTTATATCAACCTAATCATCATTATTATTTTCATTTGTTTGTATTAGGCTTTTTGGTGAAGAATTTCCTCAGAGTTTTGTGGAGACTTGGCTATCTATTCATATTCAACAGGGAGACACTAAAATACTGACTGGGAGCCTTGAATGATTTAACTGGACTTGTAGAGTCTTGGGGTTCATTATAGGGTGGTGTTCCTTGAATGTCCCCTCCAATTCTCATGTTGACATGTAATCCTCAGTGTTGGAGGTGGGGCCTGGTGGGAGGTGTCTGAGTCATGGGAGTGGTTCCCTTATGGCTTTGTGAGCGAGTTCTCATAAGATCTCTTTGTTTAAAGGTGTGTAGCACCTTCCTTCCCGCTCTCTCTTGCTCCCCCTATTGCCATGTGAGATAGCTGCTCTCTCTTCACCTTCCACCATGATTGAAAGCTCCCTGAGGCCTCTCCAGAAGCTGAGCAAATGCTGGCATTATGCTTGTATAGCCTGCAGAACTGCAAGCCAGTTAATTTTCTATTTCTTCATAAATTACCCAGTCTCAGATATTTCTTTATTGCAATGCCACAACAGCCTAATATAGAAGACTGGTACCAAGGAGTGGGGCATTGCTATAAAGATACCTGAAAATGTCAAAATGACATTGGAACTGGGTAAGAGACAGAGGTTGGAAGAATTGGGAGGGCTCAGGAGAAGGCAGGGAGATGAGGAAAAGTTTGAAACTTGGTAGAGACTGATTAAATGGTCGTGACCAAAATGCTGATAGTGATCTCAAAGTCAAATCCATGCTGACCAAGTATTAGGTGTAAGTGAGGAACTTATTGAGAACTGGAGCAAAGGTCACCCATGCTATACCTTAGCAAAGAACTTGGCTACATTATGTTCATGCCTAGGGACCTGTGAAAGTTTGAACTTTAGAGTTAATGACTTAGGGTATCTGGCAGAAGACATTTCTAAGCACTGAAGCAATTGAGATGTGACCTGGTTGCTTCTAATAACCTATGCTCAGATGCAGAAGCAAAGAGATAACCTAAACTTGGAATTTTTACTTAAAAGGGAAGCAGAGCTTACAAGTTTGGAAAATTTGCAGCCTAGCTATGTGATAGAAAATAAAAGGCCATTTTTGGGGAGGAATTCAAGCAGGCTGCAAGCAATCATTTGCTAGGGAAATTTGCATAACTAAAAAAGAACAAGTGCTAATAGCCAAAATAATGGGAAAAAGGCCTTCACAGCATTTCAGAGATCTTCTAGGCAGCCCCTCCTACCACAGTTCCAGTGGTACAGGAGGACTAAATGGTTTAGGGGATAAGCACAGGACACCACTACACTGTCTACCTCAGGAGGATGCTCCTTGCATCATGGTCCATCCAGTCCAGCCACAGCTCAAAGGGTCTCAGGTATGGCTCAGGATGCCACTCTGGAGCATGCAAGCTGTAAGCCTTTGTGGCTTCCTTTTGGTGTTAAGGCTTCAGATAGAAAGAATGAAAGAGTGATCCTAGTCTCTGCCTAGATTTCAGAGGATGTATCAGAAAGCCTGGGTGTCCAGGCAGAAGCATGCTACAGGGGCAGAGTCCTCACAGAAAACCTCTACTAAGGTAGTGCAGAAGGCAAATATGGGATTGAAGCCCTGCCCACAAAGAATCCCCCCTGGGGCATTGCCTAGTGGAAATGTGGGAAGGAAGCCATTGTTCTGTGGATCCCAGAATGTAGATCCACTGGCAGCTTGCATCCTGTACCTGGGAAAGCCATAGGCACTCAACTCCAACCCATGAGAGCAGTCATGGAGGCTTCACCTTGCAAAAGCTGTAGAGGCAGAGCTGCCCAAGGCCTTGGAGCCCACCCTTACATCAGTGTGACCTGGATGTGGGACATGGAGTCAAAGGAGATTATTTTGGAACTTTAAGATTTAATGACTGCCCTGCTGTGTTTCAGACTTGGGTGGGGCCTGAAGTCATTTCTTTTGGCTGATTTCTTCCTTTTAGAATGGAAATGTTGGCCAGGCATGGTGGCTCATGTCTGTAATCCCAGCACTTTGGGCGGCCGAGGCAGGTGAATCACCTGAGGTCAGGAGTTCAAGACAAGCCTGGCCAATGTGATGAAAATCCCCATCTCTACAAAAATACAAAAATTAGCTGGGCATGACAGCCGGTGCCTGTAATCCCAGCTACTCAGGATGCTGAGACAGGAGAATCGCTTGAACCCAGGAGGCAGAGGTTGCAGTGAGCCAAGATTGCGCCATTGCACTCCAGCCTGGGTGACTGAGCGAGACTCCATTTCAAAAAAAAAAAAAAAAAAAAAAGAATGGGAATGTTTACCCAATGCCTGTACCTCTATTGTACCTTGGCTTGGAAGTAAATAACTTGTTTTAATTTTACAGGCTCATAGGTGGGAGGACCTCATTTCCAGACAAGATTTTGTATTTGGACTTGGGACTTTTGAGTTAATGCTGGAATGAGTTATGACTCTGGGAGACTGTTGAGAAGAGAGGATTCCATTTTGCCATGTAAGAAGGACATGAGATTTAGGGGGCCAAGGGTGGAATGATACAGTTTGGGTGTCCCCTCCAAATCTCATATTGGGATGTAATCCCCAGTGTTGGAGATGGGCCCTGGTGCGTGGTGTCTGGGTCATGTGGGCAGATCCCTTATGGCTTGGTGAGTGAGTGAGTGAGCTCTCTGAGATCTAGTTGTTTAAAAGTGTGTGCTAACTCCCACAACCCCCTTACTCCTGCTCTCACCATTTGAGACACCTACTCCCCCTTTGTCTTCTGAAACAACTACAAGTTCCCTGAGGCCTCCCCAGAAGCTGAGCAGATGCCAGCACCATGCTTGTGCATCCTGCAGAACTGTGAGCCAATTAAACATGTTTTCCTTATAAAGTACCCAGTTTCAGGTATTTCTTTATAGCAACGCAATAATGGTCTAATACATGGGGTAATTGAGGAATAAAGACCCTTGGCTTCTTTATTGGGCAACCATCTAATGCCAGTACTACAGGTCTTTTCTCTGGGTGGTAATTTCATTTTTCTGAAGAATAATTCTTCTTGGTTATTTTTAATTTTAATTCTTATGAGTACATAGTAAGTATATGAATTTATGGGTCACATGAAATATTTTAATACAGGCATACAGTGTGTAATAATCACAGCAGAATAAATGGGGGAGCCATCATCTCAAGCATTTGTCATTTCTTTGTGTTACAAACATTCCAATTATATTCTTTTAGTTTCTTTTAAATATGCAATAAATTATTGTTGACTGTAGTCACCCTCTTATGCTATCAAATACTAGATCTTATTCTTCCTCCCCACTACCCTTCCTAGTCTTTGATAAACGGCATCCTACTCTCTATCTCCACGAGTTCAAGTGTTTTGTTTGTTTGTTTGTTTTGTTTTTTTCTTGAGACAGTCTCACTCCATTACCCAGGCTGGAGTGTAGTGGCACGATCTCATCACAACCTCTGCCTCCCAGGTTCAAGCGATTCTTGTGCCTCAGCTTCCCATGTAGCTGAGATTACAGGCATGCGCCACTATGACTGGCTAATTTTTATATTTTTAGCAGAGATGGGGTTTCATCATATTGGCCATACTGGTCTTGAACTCCTGGCCTCAAGCATTCTGCCTGCCTCAGCCTCCCAAAGTGCTAAGATTGCAGGTGTGAGCCCCTGAACCTGGCAAGTTCAAGTATTTTTATTTTAGTTACCAAAAATTAGTGAGGACATATGCAGTTTGTCTTTCTGTGCCTGACTTATTTAACATAATGTCTTCCAGTTCCAATCATGCTGTTGCAAATTACACAATCTCATTCTTTTTTATGGCTGAATAGTACTCCATTGTTTATATGTACTGCATACGTTTTTTTGCATCCATTTGTCTGTCAATGGGACACTTAGGTTGCTTCCAAATCTTAGCTATTGTGAATAGTGCTACAATAAACATGGGAGTGCAGATATTTTTTTAGACAAACAATTTTTATAGAAAAACAATTTTTCTATCTCCTCTCTTGGCATTATAAGGCTAACTGACAGAGTTCTTATTCCCAGGTGCTACTAGAGAAGCCAGAACTTCACTATTCAGTTGGTAGACTTTCATTTACTCTCTCACCTTCCAATGTGCCTAGTATCCCCAGGTTAAGACTTCTCTTATTTATTTTTATAGCATAAATTTCCATTCTAATGAGGATAAAGTGGCACTGGTCTCCTAGCTGAGCAGGGTGAGAGGAGAACCTATGGAGGACTCCCCTTCATATGCAGATTTCTCATCAACCTTCTCCCCTTTTTAAGATTCTTGGTTCCTCAATTCCCATCTTTCAAGATTTTGACAAAGGGAATGGTTTGCTGGTTTTGCCCTCCTCTGTGGGCACTTTGTAATTAGCATTCTCAACTTTGCTGATTTTTTCCTCTCTTTTCCATTTCCTAAATTGGTCCTCTCACATCTCTAGTTGTTTCCTCTCGTCACCCTTTATTACTGACACTTTATAGTCTTCTATTCTTTACCATCATTTGACAAGAGGGCTTTCAAAGGTAGCAAGTAAAAAAAACTGTATTAATTTTCCAGGGCTTCCATAACAAAATACCACAGATTGGGTGGCTTACACAACAGTAATACATTTTGTCAGTGTTCTACAGTTTGGAAGTTCAAGATCAAAGGCGTCAACAGGTTTAGTTTCTCTAAGGCCTGTCTCCTTGGCTTTCAGATGGCTGCCTTCTTACTATGTTTTCATGGTTGTCTCTGTGTGCATGTGTCTAATGTCTCTTTGTGAGTCCAAATTCCCTCCCTTTATAAAGGTATCATTCAGATTGGATTAGGGGCCACTCTAAAGACCTCATTTTAATTTAATCACCTCTTTAAAGACCTTATCTCCACGGTTACATTCTGAGGTACCAGGGGTTAGGACTTCAACATTTTAATTTTGAGAGGACACAATTCAGCCCATAAAAAAGATCACATTTAAAACATTTTTAAAAATTCTTAACACTACTCCAAGTGTATTGCAAGTATTCTCTATCCTTTTACTTAATAGCTGGGACCAGCTATCTAAATGAACACTGCTCTCTGAAATAGCACTCTTTTCATTAATGGATTCTCTCACTTATTAAATATCAATTATCATGCATCTATTTTTGCAAGGTTCTTGGTTTATCAGCACAACAGGATACAGAGGTAAGCCAGACTCAATATCTATATACAAGAGGGCTTTGTTGAGAAGAATAAGAACAGGAGGCTTTTTCTTTCTGTGATGAACTTTTATAGGATACTTTAAAACATAAAATATTTGTCAACTCCTTAATGGTGGTTATTCTGAAAAGAACTTGAATGTTTTCAAGGGTCGTACTAATGCAGTCATCTTTTACATTAAATGCAATGTTTTGCACTTTTATTTTTTTTAAGTCACTTCTGTTACCCAGAAGTCAGGCACTTATAAAGGCTACTTCTATTACTTTCGCTTGTCACCATTTCATTTCAGGAAATATAACAGCTCAACTTTCAATTGAAGAAGAGAAAGTGAAGAATTGAACAACATAAAAAGCATGCTCCCCTCTGCTATAGTTACACATCCACAATTACCCTCTGCTTAGGGCAAGTTGGGAGCACTGGAGTGGGGGAAGAACTGATTATAGAGGCGAGCTGTGGGGTCTGTAGCTCATGGCACAGCTCCCAACAATCTGGCCCATGGCTGTTCTTACTTGGCAAGCACATGAAATTGAAGATCACTGCTGCATCTCATGCTTCTACGGGGTATTGATCCATGGAAAATATTAATGATTAACTTAAGCAATACAATGAGAGGTTGTTTCTTTGTACTGGCAATCTTTGACTTGATCACCTATACAAATCACATGCAGAATGAGTATAAAGCAAAAAGAAAATGATTGTTTCATTTACTGGTAAGTTATTCTGGTCCTTCATCAAAATATGGGAAACCATTTTGGTCTAACATGAGACTACTCAATGAGAAGTCATAACGGTTATCCCTGAATTTTTTATAGGTACAAGGTTAAGCTTAAGATGATAATTTATCCGAAGTTTTCTTAACTCTGTTTTTCTTAGGCAGTTTTCTGTATCTTGGCATTGCTGGTACTGTATTATGGTAGATATGAAATCAGCCAAATTTAAACTTGTCTATCTTTTGTTAGAAAGCATTTGGAGGAAAATTATCTACATTTTAGGATTTTCCAGTTATAACACTGTTGCCTGTGGCAATTGCACTTGCTATTAGACTGTTCCTGCCCTTTTTCAGGAAAAAGAAACTCAAGTGTCATTTGTTATTCTTGATACCAATGCTGAGTGACCTAACAAAAAATGCCATGGTTGGCTGGGTGCGGTGGCTCACGCCTGTAATCCCAGCATTTTGGGAGGCCGAGGTGGGCGGATCATGAGGTCAGGAGAACAAGACCATCCTGGCTAACACGGTGAAACCCCGTCTCTAGTAAAAATACAAAAAAATTAGCCGGGCGTAGTGGCGGGCGCCTGTAGTCCCAGCTACTTGGGAAGCTGAGGCAGGAGAATGGCGTGAACCCGGGAGGCGGAGCTTGCATTAAGCCAAGATCGCGCCACTGCACTCCAGCCTGGGTGACTGAGCAAGACTCAGTCTCAAAAAAAAAAAAAAAAAAAAAAAAAAAAAAATGCCATGGTTGTCTTGTTGCAGGTATTCTGTATTTGCCTACCATACTATGCAGTGTCCTTCTTACAACCACCTAACCTTTATCCCTCCCACAATCCCTGAACCTGGGTACAATTGCATGTAGATAAAGATTGACAGATGGTTAGCACATATATTGATCTAGGCAGATAATCTCACAGATGTGATATGCGGGAAATAATAACATCAAACAGCTTTGGAAAAGATGTGTAAACACTTTGAATTTTTTGCTTCTATCACTTTAAGAGTTGGATTGATTTGGGAAGGACTCAAACTCTTCAAGTCTAGAGTCTTCATAGATAAAATAGGGACATTTTCAACTTCCTCTTGGAATGATGCTTTCTTGTGGGGAATGAATGAATTAATACACATGAAAGTGCCTCTCTGCCTTGATATCTACAAATACAAGTGCACACAAATACACACACACACACACACATATATATCTGTTTGTGCATATCTGCTCAGAATTCTATTACGCATTTGTTTCAGTTCAGACACTTGCAGTCTAGTTTAGAAATCAAGCATGTATTGTATAGCAATCCAAATGACAACGAAATCTTATAATGAAAGACATTTTAGAAGCTACATGATTACATATCCTATGACTGTACTGAAAGTAACAGAGTTCATGTGCTCCATCTGAACCCTCACTGAATGCCAGTGCATACATTATTCTTAATACTCAAGATAGTTCTGCACCTTATGTTTTGTTACTGTGATTTCAAAGATAAGGAATGTGAACCTCAGAGAGGATAGGCAACTTGGCGGAAAACAGAAGAAACAGATCCACTTGGACCCCAAGCCTGGCCTCCTTCCATCAGGCCACCCAATCCTGAATTTGAAACATAGTGAATTGCATCATGCTCTGCAGTGTTCACCATGGAAGAGGGAGGGACTGGACCTTGAAGAAAGGATAGAATTTGGGTAGATCAAGAAGAAGGTGGGGACACTTCAGAAGAGGAGAGGATGCGAGTCAAGGCATGGAGACACAAACATTGGGGTCATATTTGTGAGACAGTAATAAACCAGTTTGTCTATAGCAGAGGATCTGTGTGGATGAAAAGCAAGAGAAGGAGCCAGAAGAGTCAAGTGGAACTAATTCTGAAGGCCTGGAATGCCAGACAAAGGAATGTCATTCACTAGCTCATACAGAAAATGAAAAACTGTCAAGAAACCACTGTGCTGTGTTACAGAGACATCAAGATATATAACAAACAACAAAACAAAAAACAACAACAACAACAAAAGAGTCTGTGTAGGGCTTAGAGCCTGTGTACTCCTATATGTGGACTAGGACTCTGGGGCTATGGTAGAAGTCTGTGTGGAGGGCCATGGCAGCACAAGGAAGGGAGTTGTCATTTGGATCTGGCATGGAAGTTGTCAAAAAAGGTTTCACAGAGGACATGGATTTATGCTGGAAGTGATGGGCAGTGAAGAAATAGTTTGAACTGTGGAGAGTATGATAAAAATACCATTTTCAGAAAATGTACTCAGTAGCAGCATCCAGCAGGCATAATGTGGAGTGATGGTTAGAGTCTGGAGACTGAGGCTAATTAAATAGAAGATCATCGCAGCTATCCATGCAAGAGGAGAGGGCAGTGGCAGTGGAAATGAAGTCACAGGAAAGCATGAGATTTTACAGTGAACATCTCAGAGGCAGGCAAAGCTTTGACTTTCTGGCAGGCAAAGCTGATGAGGGAGAGGAGGATTCAGTGATGACTCTAAGGTTCCAAGTTTAAGTGGAAAAATAGCAATGTACTGAAGAAAAATATGGGATTTTCTTCAGGAGAGCTTCTTCAAGGAAAAAGGTGTGCTCAGGTGAGGAAACTGAAGCATAAAAAGAGAAAAAACTTGCCCAGGTTGGCAACAACTTGCCAATACAGTCAGTGAGTGGCAGAATCTGAGTTCAAACCCAGATAATCTAAATATGAACTGTCTAATATGGCAGCCAATGGCCACAAGAGGCTGTTGGGCACTTGAAAGGGGGTTAGTATGACTGAAGGACTAAATTTTTAGTCTTACTTAATATTTATGAATTAAAAGACTGATAGTTGATTTAATAATACTATATTTGGAACAACTTGGGAAGTGAATCTGTATTTCTAATTGTAAATCTTATGAGATCTAAACGTCAATTGAATAAAGATCCAATATAATTGAGGACAATTGGGCATCCAAATTAATATGTGATGTAAGTAAAAAATACACACAGGATTTCAAAGACAAAGTATGAGGAAAGAATGTTAAATATCTCATTAATAATTGTATATATTGGTCACAAGTTAAAATAATCTGATACAGTGAGTTAAATAAAATATATCCTTGAAATAAATTTTACCTATTTCTTTTTATTTTTTAAATGTGGTACCAGAAGACATAAAATTACGAAGTGTCTCTCATAATATTTCTATACTCCAGCATTGGTCTATATCCTGAGAAATACATAAATGAGAGGTCACCTGCATGAGATGAGTGACGTAGTTAATGGGACAGGCTATTCCTTTCCTAATTCTAAATCTCTATTTTCGGAAGATGACTGAGGAGAATGCCAACATTGTCTTAATTCAGTGGCACAGTGGGCCCTGAACCTGATCACATTGTTAATCTCCCTACTCTCTTGTCCGGGTCAACAATTTCACAATTGTCAGAAAATGAACAACAACTCGAATTCCCCTTTCTTGGTATATCTTATATATTTTTATGTCTCAAAGGAGAACTATTTCATTCACATCTGTTTCTGTCTTTCAATGACCAGCTCTATCTTCACGTCAGTCTCAATCTAAAGCCAAATTTATCAGAGAATCCCAGAGACGAGCCCAAAGAAGACTTCTTGGATCTGGCCTGAGAAAATAGTAACTAGAAAACCAGGGGCTATTCAGGATCTGGGTGTAGCCTGTATGCCTGAATTTTTTTTCCATGGGGGTTCGTAGTCTGATAGTGAAATCCAAATGGTGTGTTTGAGAACTGTTGACAATAATCCAGATGTTTGCTCTACTAAGAGTCATATGTGTAATAAACTAAAGGTGGACAACTTTAATTGAATGGAATAAAAGGTCAGAGCCAAGCACTTGTAACTCTCTAGGTATTGCAGGAATTAGGGTAGTATCATTTATAAAGAAAAAGAATCTAAAATTCTACCAATTTTCAGGCATTCAGTGCATATGAAGCAATATGTCCCCAAAGTTAGATCATCCAGATGTTTTATGTTAATCAGAGTAAACATATGATTCATCACAGATTCAACAAAGTCAAAGGCAGAAAATTCACATCTACTTGCAAGCTAAGGGGTGTAGCGCTTTTTCCATTTTCTATGCCAGCTCTCTTGACATACTTAGCACTTACCCATAGAATAATTCAGGTCATTGGATTTATAGTAAAATGCCATTACAAGAAATGCTAATAAAATTATGTTCTATACATATAGCTATATACATATACCTTATATAATTCTGTGTGTACATATTTCATGTATGTACATACAATACATATATGAAGTATTTCACCCAAGAGATATTCCAACTTTTCAGAATATTGTGTATGAAGTCTTAGTACAACAGATACACTATTCTACTTTACTCCTCTTTAATTTCTAGGTATTATTTTAATGTATTGACTGTATATCCTTTGTTAACAATTCTCTATAAAAGAAAAATTAAGCAAAAATTCTCTATAACTTTTCATTTATACATTATATTTGGTATATATCATATTAAAATGTACAGAATGCTAAAGTACTATATCTATAGATTATAGCAATGAGGTCCTCACACCAATAAGGCAAATAAAAAGTAACATCTCTAGCCAGGAGCATTGGGGAAGAGATAAAGAAATCCATTACAAAGGACATTAAATGCATTTGAAACAGCCTCAGTAAAATACCCAAGCTCCTGCGAAAATAATGTATCTACTGATAAAATGGTTTTCAGGACTACTGAAAGGGAATAACACACAAATAGCCACGTCTAGCCAAACAAAACAACTGTACAACTATTGAACTTCCAGTAAGAAATGTTTGGTTAAAAAGAAAAAGCTATTTTACCTTTTTTTTTTAATAAACAAACAACATAATGGAAAATGATAGAGCACTCAAGCTCATGGCTAACTTTTACTGTGTGGCCATAAACATACTTCTTTCCAGTGATAGGGTACTAGTACTATTTTTTGTTGGTTTCTTCTCTGTTCTCTTCTACAATTCCAAAATTATGTAGTTCTATCCACAGCCAACAAAGCTCTAAGAATTATGCCAAATTTTGGTTGATTTCTGGCAATTGTACCACTTAAACATTCATATTTATTGCTGAGGATGTAATAGTAGGGCAGATCAGTATTGAATCATCTGTGTCTTGCTGTTAATATTTACTTTTTGTAAGCATTTTTTGGTTAAGTTCAGGATTCAATATCAAGGCTAATGATGGTTTGATTTTTTAATTAAAAATTAACGACCAGTTTCAAAATGAGTGTCATTTTACAAAGCACTTGCCATATATATTACAATTTACCCAAGGTCTGAGTGATCTCAGCCATAAAATATTTAGAAATATATTTTGGACTTTTTGTAAATTATTTATCTTCTATTCAAGCTGTATTGAAAGGTCTGCACAATATAACAGGGTGAAAGTAATGTTCTGAATTGGAAACAAACACACAAACAGAAAAAGAAAAAAAGAAATTGATTGTGACTTTAAAAAACATTAGGTATTAACTCTTAATTCTAAATCTAATCCACAAATGTAGATGTACCCCCAAGAATCTTGGCTTGGCCATTTTCTGTGTTCACATCTCCAACCTCAACCTCTTTTTACTCATTGCTTGATATTTGTCTGCTTATCTTCATTGATTTGTCCTGCCAAATTCCCCAAATCAGTTTCTTTATCAATAAATCATTATCTTTGTTCTCAAACCTGCTGCTTTTTTTTTTTTCCTAATTTCTATTTCCGTTAATTGTACAACTTATATGTCAGAAATCCAGGATTCATCATGGTGTCTGGGTATCATCATGGAAAGAGCATCCTTTTTTCTTTGTCATACAGGATTGCAAGCCTTGCAGATCCTTCCATCACAATGTCTCTAGCAAACATTCCCTCCTATCTACTTTATTCCTAGCATGCACCATTCCATGTTAGGCCCTAATTACCTGCACTTTTTGAAAAGCAAAAACAACAACGACAAAACGCTTTACTTTTCCTGATAGATTTCCATTTAGCCATTGCAGAAACATAGAACTTAAAAGAATACAAAATTTAATATTGTAATCCATCATCTTGTATTAGTTACCACCTTATTACCTATAAAGCAAATGATTGCTATAAGTCCCCTCATCAGTCTCCTTACTCTAGTCTTCTGGTATTCCGAAGTGTGTCTTCATTGCTGCCACTTCATTCTTTCATAAGCAAAGCTATGATCATAGGACTCCCTCTGTTCAAAATCTTTAATAGCTCACCTTAGTTTAGAAAATATTCCTTTGCTTAATTTTCATGACCCTAAAAATATAGTCTCATTCTCCTTTTCCAGTTTTATCTCCTATCTACATGATTGCCTCTCAAGTTCAATAAATTTTGACCACACTCAATTTTTTTCTATAAACGTTCATGTATTTTCCTGCATCCACACCTTTGTGAGATTGTTCTCCCAGCCTGAAATGCCCTTTATCTTCAACTCTGCATAACTGAATGCAAGCTGCAAGAATAAATGTCATTTTATCTACAAAGCATTCTCTGATACTCCCAGTTGAAGTAAATTCTCCCTTCTCAGAGCTGCCAAAGTATTTTACTCCTGCTTTCTCCATGGTACTTAACAGAACACAGGGGACAATATTTAGAGAACAGATGACTGGTGCTTGGGTCCCAACTCTAGGATTTACCTAACAATTTTTTTTTGTTTTTTTGAGACAGTCTTACTCTGTCTCCCAGGCTGGAGTGCAGTGGCACGATCTCAGCTCACTGCAGCCTTCACCTCCCAGGTTCAACCAATTCTCGTGCCTCAGACACAAGAGTAGCTGGGATTACAGGTGCATGCCACCACACCCGGCTAATTTTTATTTTTGGATTTTTAGTAGAGGTTTTATCACATTGGCCAGGCTGGTCTCAAACTCCTGGCCTCAAATGATCTGCCCACCTTGGCCTTCCAGAGTGCTAGGATTATGGGTGTGAGTCACTCACTGCACCTGGCCACATTTAACTAACTTTATGGTCTTCAGTAAGACCTTTGAATCTGCTGGGTCTCAGTTTTCTTATCAGTTGATGTGATAGTCAAAGGAAACAATATATGACTATCTACTTTGCAAACTGCAAAGTGCTATGTAATGTGAGTTCATTCTCTGCCAGCCACCCTCTTTCAGGCACTGCCTTTCAGGAGAGTACCTCATCCTCTTTCACGACCTTATTTGTAAGATAATCCCTGAATAGCCCAGCTGGTGGTAGGTGTTTGGTCTAATGTACTCCTAGAGGACTATTAAAGTCCTTATGTAGTTATAATTTATTTTTCCCTTTGAATTTTTGCCTGAGCAGTTAGAGTTTGATTTTTCTGAAGGCTGAGAATTTTTCTCTCTCAGTTTTGCATTCCTAGCTGAAAACTTTGAAATCAGTTCCTATTCAGTAAATGTTTGCTGCACAAGTGAATGTATGAGTGAATTAAATGAATGAATGAATTTACTGATATCTTAATGTTGTGGACAGTTATTTATGTTTAGTACTTATCGTCTGTCTTTAGATTTTAAGCTCCATGAGGGCAGCTTCTTTGTATGATCCACGTTTGTATCCTTATAGTTACATGTGCATTATGTAAAATAAATACTTGCAGAAAGCTGAATAGAAAAAGATAGCTGAGCTGGATGACATGGTAGGAGGCTCCTGTGCATAGAGCTTCCTGTACAACAGTTTTTTACTGACGTGCATGCAATCTTAACTGTTTAATTCACAAATGAGGCTAATATTTATTACTGACATTGAAGTTTCTTTTCAAATTGAATAAAAGAATGTAAACATAGATACATCTTTTGACAGTAGAGTAACACAAACTTCAGTGGAGTCATCTCTTAGGTTATGTGGCAAGAATCTGACATAGTCACTTTTACCATGGAGAACCCCTTGAATCACCCAATGTAAGGCAAGATGTTCACACTCAACAGTTCACCAAAGGAAGTGAGATGGAAACAGAGTGGTAGATTCACATCTCCTACCCCAATCACACTTACTAGCGAACATAGATCCATTGCACGTGGTGGCAAATGGGGCAACTGGAATTGCTCTATTGGAATTTTTATATCTCCCTTGCTCTATCTCTCCCATTTTACTTAGCACGTATATTTGAATTTGCATCGGTAAGTGCTTGGATGGTGAAAGTGTACTGAATCGCTCTTTTACAATATCAGTCAGGTTCTCCTCAGTCACAGTATGTGCAAAATTTCTCAATAGCTTAGAAAGATTAATGGGTCTGTGTAAACCTCATTATCCCTTGAGTAACTTAACCCCAATGATCCCCATTGTAACCCAAATCCTAGTCTGACTTGGAGAACTCAGTGTGGTAAGTAAAAATGGCAATTTACCTTTAAAAACTGCCAGTGATGTGCAGGTTAACACTCATCTTCCTACTCTATTTTGAGGTGACTTTGAACATATACTGAAGTCAGAGAAAACAGCAACCCCAGGGCTGGAATGTCCTGCTTCCACAGGACTCATCATGCGGGATTCCCAGTATCTATCAGCCTTAGCATTCAAGTGGGTTTTTCCCCAGAGGGAAGACTTTGCTGATGAAATGAAACATCAAGCAGAAGCAAAATCTCTTGCAAATCAAAATGGCCAAGAACTCCCTTGCTAGCAGAGTATGAATCCTACCACAAGCAACAGAAGGAGAAAATTAGATTGTGTTACTCTTGATGTCATAGCCACTGGATTATTGCACAAGAAAAAACAAAACAAAACAAGAAAAGACAATGGAAACTTGAAGAGAACAAAGAGCTGCTGGTATTCACAGTGTTCTTGTTATATACATGATGGATTGCCATGGTAACACCAGTATCATATGAATCATCTTACATCGGATACCGGCACACATTGTTCAAAAATAACAGCACAAACAAGAGCACATATTTTCAGTCAGGGTAGCAGGGGGCAGGAGGGCGATTTAGGAAAACTGTTTACCTATCATAAGGGTGAGTTAAATAATTTATTATCGCACAACTGACTTTGAGACCTCCATATGTGTATGTGTGTGTTTGTGTATTTCCAACTTTTGCCTGAATTAAAAATCAATGAGTAAATGCCATATGCTTCAGTAATTCCCCATAGAATATGATAAACTGAAGTTTATACATTTTGTGAGCTGGTTTATTGTGAATTCTCACACAATCACAAGCTTAGATTTCAAGAAATCTTAGGAGAATTTTGAACATTTTCCTCATGAAAATTAGGCAAATTCATTGTTTTTTGATTCAGCCATTGCTTAGAAAGAAACATCAGAGCAGTAGAATTTGTATGTTTATACTCGAGGTCAATTATAAAACAGAGTACGTTTTAGTATAATTTACTAGTACTGAAGAAATGTGAATATTGCTATAGCAATGAAAACCAACCAACAAACACAAAGACCTTTGGGGTGGATTACATGAAAACCAGCAATGTGGAGATCACTTCAGAGGCTCTTATAGTAGTTCACATCAGTTGGCAATATTAATAAAGACAGAGTGGAAGGGACTGATATAAGAACATTATAGGTAAAAGAAGACTTGATGATGAGAGACAGTGTTAAGATAAAGGAAGATGACTAAGGTGACTACTGTTTTCTATTTTAGATAACTCTGTAGTAATCAATCCAACAAAGAAATAGAAGAAAAAGACCGGATTGTAAGAGTAAGATGATGAGTTCAATTTTGGCCATGAGAACAACTGAAATAATTTCCAAGCAGTTAGTAGGAGTTTAAAGGGGAGGAGTGGTCAGAGCTTGAGATGTATATTTGGAAGTTGCTGAAAGAACTTTTTTTAAATAAAAAACTCATTGCCTGCTAATGGAATGAATTTAATGTTTCTCCAAAAGGGTACACATGTATTTACTGTCTGATTACTTTTGTACTCTCAGTTGAAAAAAAAATGAATTTTACAAGAATTTATTGAATATCTACTATGTACCAGGACCCAGACAAAGCACCAGACTTTGTCTGGTTTAAAACATAGCCTTCAACCTCGTTTCCATGGTCCTATGATTGAACGTGGGAGGAAGCCCTTAGGCCAACAAAATACATAAATACGTAATTTCAACTGTGAGAACTGCTCAAAAGGAGACAAGAGCCCAGTAAGAGTACAAAAATAGGTACCTAACAGAGTGTGAGCATTTGGAGAATGTTTCCCTGGGGATGATGAGGCCTGAGGATGAGTAACAACATGCTCTACTGAGAACCACATGAATAAAGCACTGACCATCTTTTCAAATTCAATGCACATTCCATCTTGTCTGAGGAGCTGATTATCTTTTCGTTAGACACCTGTAACATCCTTCTCATCAAATTTCTTCTCTTTGGGGCCCTTCTCTCCATCACCACTAAACTATTTTCCTTCCTAGAGCAACCTTCTTAGGGCAATATGAAACACAACATTATGGGCCAAGTCCAAAGTCCTGACTATCGTTTCAAAGCTGTTAGTAGATTGACTGTTCACCTTTTTTGTTTTTTTTGCCTTTGAAAGGTGCCATCCTGAGCCTGGAATGCTTTGTCAGCATTCACCACTTCATTTATCACAGTTTACAAAGTACGATAAAAGGTGATAACAGAAGCTTTCCGTTTGTAGTTCATCCATGTAATAACTTTCTTCAACACAAGAGCAAAGCCATGAAAAACTAAAAAGAAAGTTCCAAAGAATTATTAAGTAATTTAATGTCTCTTATTGGATATAGAAATGGGAATATCATATAAAGGTCATCAAGATTGTGTAGTGTCTTGCACTTTGCTGACAGTAAACATTCCAAGTACTCTAACAATTCTCATTCCACTCCTTTTGGCAAGAGAGAGGCTGCACGGTTGGGTGGTGGATAAATGCTGAACTGATTGCAGAACAAAGGTTAACATTTATGACAGTTTTTATTTAACTCTAGCAGTTGGGAATAGATTTGAAAACTGACCTTTTTCTTTTTTAAACCTTAGTTGGAAAATATTACCTATTGTTTATTTCAACGTTTTAAAAACCTCAATGATAACTAAGACACAAAGAATATGTTTTTAAATTGCATTGCCAATGAATAAATTAATAAATAATCACTTGTTTCTCTCCAAAATGAAATAAAGAATTATTGGGTTAATTAGCATGTAAAAAAACAGTAGTCTCCCCTACTCATCTTCTCCAGTTTATTTTTGCCACTCTCCTCTCTGCCTCATTACACTTTAGACACCTTATCCTTTTAGTTTAACACATCAGGGCTTCATTCATATGGTTCTCAGCAGAGTATGTTGTTACTCATCTTCAGGCCTCATCATCCCCAGGGAAGCATTCTCCAAACACTCAGACTATGTTAGGGACTTATTTTTATACTCTCATTGGGTCCTTGTTTCCTTTTGAGCAGTTCTCACAATTGTAATCACATATTTATGTATTTTGTAATTGTAATGAAATTGTCCCTGTCAGAATTTCACACTGCTTCCTTCTGTTGGTGTAGGGATTCACTCTTTTCCATTCCAATTAATGCAGCATTCCATTGCCAAATTTTTTCTAAAACAATTCTTTCCATCATGCCACCCTTAAGGGGGAGGAAAGATAGAAAATATATAAATTAAGATTCATTATGATAACGCAGTAACAGACACAGAAGAAAATAAAAACAGCTAGTTAAGGAGGCACTTCCATTTGGAAATAGAAAATTATGAAAGGTTTTATAGGAAAGATCTGTGGAATGACGGGTTTCATCACAAAGTGAGGAGAGAATGGAACTCTAGGCAAAAAATAGGTATAGCTAGTAGTTATTTATACCTAAAATATACAGTATACATGGGTGACAAGGGCAATTTACAAGGATGCAGAGACGTGGAAGGGAATAGATCACGATGGCTGGGAATTTAACCTTTTTTTTTTTTTTTTTTTTTTTTTTGTTTGGTAGCCACTGAAAAGCTAGTGGTATAAGCATGGAAGCATCACGATGGCATTTTAGAAAGTGGATCTGTGGATGACAGTCAGGAAGAGGATGTTGATAGAACAGAGAGACCAGTTATAAAGTTAGCAGTTTTCAGGCAAGATAAAATGAGGGTTGGACCCAAGGTGGTAGCAGTGGAGATGGCATCAAAGGGTGAGGTGAAGGAGGAAGAGTGCACCTGCAACTGGATAGTGGTAGAACAGTTAGGCTGAGGGAGAGGAAGCATTTAGGAGGACTTTCAGGTCTGGGCCATCATAAAAAAGGACATGGGAGATGGGGAAGGTCCCTGGGTAGTAATTTTTGTGTCAAATCTATTGAGTTTGGCAGCTCTACATAGAGAAGAGAATGGGGAACTGGAGATATACATTCAAGTTAGATCTGTTACTGCTAATAATTTTTACCCAGAAGTAGGGAGAATTAGAACAAATTCTGAGGATAATTTGAAGTTTTGTTTAAAGTGAAAGGAAGGGCCTCTCATCAAAGAAAGTAGTCCCTTTGTTTTCAAAGTTTTTCCTTCATAAAACGCGTTCTTTGCTGTATTTGTCTGTTCTCATGCTGCTATGAAAAATATCCAAGACTGGATAATTTATATAGAAAGGATGTTTAATTGACTCACAGTTCCACATGGCTGGGAAGGCCTCTGGAAACTTACAATCATGGTGGAAAGCAAAGGGGAAGAAAGGCACCTTCTTCACAGGGCAGCAGGAAGGAGAAAGAGTGCCAGCAGGGGAAATGCCAGAGGCTTATAAAAACATCAGATTTCATGAGTACTCACTCACTATCACGAGAGCAGCATGGGGAAACTGCCCCCATGATTCAATTATCTGCTACTGGGTCCCTCCCACAACATATGGAGATTAAGGGAACTACAATTAAAGATGAGATTTGGGTAGGGACACAGTCAAACCATATCATTTGCTATTAGGATGAGCTGGTTATGATGAAAACACACATGTAGTCACACATTCACAATCGATGGATCCATGCATGTAGGCAAGAGTTCAGCAGAGCTTCATATACTAGGCCAACAGGATGGTCGCTTAATATATGTAAGTGTATATGTAATTTTGCCTAGTATTTTCACCACTACTTGAAAAGCATATCTCAATGTTTATTACCTAGTCTGTAGCTACAATAATGTATTTGATCATTTATTCAGCTATCTTTAATGAAATCTTAGTAGTCTCCCTACTGAAAGAATAATAAGCCCTGAAAATGCAGTAAAGCCACACTAATTCAGACAAATCAGAAGACAGGATGGTTTGAATTACTGAATGCTTTATATTATTTTAAAAGTGTAGCAGTTGTCCATTTTTAACCAGGCAAGAAAGTGTTATCTTGTGGTTACCACAAGAAAGGTAAAAGAAAGTATGTTCATGAATACCTAAAAAATATCAATTGTCTAGATATAAATAAAGGTCTTAAAAAAGCTCTGAAGTTCTCCCTGATTTAATTGATTCACATAAGGTTTTTTCCACCTTAGCACTACTGACATTTTGGGTCAAATAATTCTTTGTTGTGATAGGCTGTCGTGTGTATTATAGGAGATTTAACATCCCTATTCTTTACCTACTTGAAATCATCAGCTACTTCCCACTTATTACAATAAAAAAAGTCCCTAGACATTGCCAAATGTCCCCTGCATAGGAGGTGGAGGGTAGAATTGCCTCAGTTGAAAATCACTATGCCCCTCAATAATAATTTTAATACCTCCACTCCTCTTGATAAAAGCTATAAAAAAGCAAATGTTAGTCTAGGCCATGTCTGAATGACTATAGAGTTCAAAATCAAGTGGTTGAATTTGATAAAGATTTATTGTTTGCAATGTGTACTCGTTTTTCTTTGGTACAGAAAATGGTAAGTATTCTTCTCTGCAATGCCTCCCTCGTGCAGGTTCATGCCCATTATTGAGTCCACTTTCATGAACATGAAGCCACTAATTATTCAGGATTCACAGTCCGATTACTATCTCTCTCCACAATCATTATTAGCAAATCATTTCATGAGCACAATTTGTTATAGGCTGAATTGTGTCTACCCCAAAATTTGTATGCTGAAGCCCTAAATACCAGTATCTCAGAATGAGACTATATTTGGAGATAGGACAACTAAAGAGGAGATTAAAATTTAAATAAATCTTTAGGGTGGGACTTAATCCAGTCTGACTGATGTCCTTATAAAAGTAGGCAATTTTGACACATACAGAGATCCCAGTGATGCCTGTGCACAGAGGAAAGGCCATCAGATAACACAGTGAGAAGGTGGCCATCTGCAAGACAACCAGAGTCCTCAGGAGAAGCCAGACCTGCTGACACCTTGACCTTGGATTTCACAGCTATTGGAATTGTGAGAAAACAAATTTCTGTTGTTTAAGCCACCAAATCTGTAGTATTTTCTTATGATAGTCCTAACAAATTGATACACCATTTGAGTAAATTAATAGCTTGATGATTGGTCATAAATCTAAGTGCATGACCTTGTGATCATTCCACAAGGAGAGGTCAGGCTGGTTTACCTTCACTCACACTCATTGTATTCCTTCCTGTCTTCTGGATCTTTGTACCCTGCTTTTTTTCTGATCCCAGGGATAATAGGGAGAGCAAGCCTACCTAAAGGATTTAGAAAAACAGAGGCCAGAGAGTATACCACAACAGCTGCATCACCAGCAAGAGGGAGCACAGAGCAGGCAGCAAGGGAAGGACCCTCACCAGCACCCCCACAAGCACCCCCCCCCCACCCCACCCTGCCCCGCCAGTAATGGTGTCAAGCCACCAAAATGCAGGGAAGAAGGCAGCTGGGAGAGGTACAACATGACACCCGGCTGTGAAAAGTAGCGCTCAAGGGCACTTACTTTCCATTGCCTTGGGGTGCCAGTGGCTACTGTCTCACCACATTCACTGCTACTAGTTTTTATTTTCCATTTTGATAAAAAAAAGTGACTTTTACATTATAGCAAGACAACAGAACTGGGGCTTATATGTCATAATTTTTATAACTGATTTTATGAAATTTTGTGCTTCTATCAAATTTCTTACATTTTCTTACAGTTACAGTATTGTTTCCCTCTAGGAACTTCCCCTCTGCCACCTCCCACAGTGACTTTTTCTCCTCCTTTCTACAACTTGAAGCTACACACACACACACACACACACACACACACACACACACACACACACACGAAATATATATAAATATATACTTTTATGAATACAGAAGTGAATTATTCCAGGTTCTCCTTTGCTGACCTGGTAATGACAAAATGCATGATTCCCAACCACTTAAGCCAGTAATCTAAAGTCAGTGCTACACGCAGTTTCTACAGGGAAACAAGGAAAGGGAATTTAACTGATTCAAAAGAATAACAGAAGCAAAAATCTTGCCAAAGACTCCATACTGTGGCATACAGGGAAGTGATTTTATATACACACACACGCACACACCTGTATGCCAAAATATGTACCATGCATTTTCTAATCATTTATTTATTAAACAAACTTTTATTATTTAACCTGTTCGGGGCTCTATGCTGGACACCGGGGAAGTAACAACAACCAAGAAGTGATCCACACACTCAAAAACTTTACGGTCCAATTGGGTGAGGATGGGTTAGAAGAGCCAGATTAAATCTGATTTTTAAATCCGATTTTTAAATCTCTGTATGAAGGGCCATGCTTGATGGCTCATGCCTGTAATCCCAGCACTTTGGAAGGCCAAGGCAGGAGGGTCGTTTGAGGCCAAGTGTTTGAGAAGCAACATAGCAACATAGCAAGACCCAGTCTCTCTAAAAACAAACAAACAAAAAATAGCCTGGCACAGTGACCTCAACTACTTGGTAAGCTGAAGTGGATCACTTGAGCCCAGGAGTTCTAGGCTGCCCTGATCTATGATTGCTACTGCACTCCAGTCTGGCCAGCAGACACAGACCCTGTCTCAAAAAAATAAAGAAAAAAAAAAAAAAGAAATTGCTATACTAAAATTGAGACATAAAAGCTTCATAAAATTGAAAGAAAATTATATTTCCTACAAAAGAAAAAGTGGAACAGTAGAATTTACAGAGGCTACCAAAAATTAAAAGGAAAACATTTTTAAATTGCAAATATAGAAAGTAATTATAATCACAGATGGTAGGGTTGTCATTCTCTTCAACACTGAGTTTACTTAAGATTTAGTATGTTAACTGCTTTCTTGATGTCTTCATTGCTGCTCTTGAAATAAAAATTGAGACCAATTAAATGATCATGTGGTCATGTGTCTAATCTAGGTGATTTTCTAATAATTTGGGAATTATTTCCCTGTGTTCCAAGAAAAACATGCTATTCTTTCAAGAAGTCATTATTTTATAAGGATATACTTAGCTTTAAATCGAGCTATGTTTTGCACTTATGCATTTGATTTCCTACTTCATTTTCTCTATGGATTTTAGTGAAAAGCCAATTTTTTTTTAGTTTTTATTTTTTGTCAGCACAATCTCTGCTTCTTTGGATAGGCTGAAATATCAACTCATAGCTACTCTTCTTTAGATGTCTTTCCCTCCCTCCCTTCCATCCTTCCTTTCTCAGTTTTTTTTTTAGTAATTAGAAAACAATTTTCTTTCTGCCAAAAACCACAACCAAGATGATACGAAATAAACATAAACATGCTACTTTAGATAAATCTTAGTCCCAGAAAGCATTCTGAAAAAGAACCATTCAAAATTTAGGTCGATTTTAGTGAATCTAAGATGATGACCCACCATTCCAAGTGTATTGTTTTCTCAACAGATTCAAAAGAAGTTGAGGTTTTAAAATTTACAACTTAAAAAAAATGAGTAACAGAATAAAAAGACAACCTCTATGATTTGGATGTTCTTCCATTCATTCATCCACCCCTCTAACTATTGTTTTCATTACATGTTTGTTGTCATATTTATCCTTTCGTAGAATAAAAGCTCCAGATGTAATAATTTAAGTCAACTTTTTATATGAAATTTATTTAATTGATTTACTAGCCATAGATAATGTATTCTACTGAAAGAAAAGTTGGATCTGGTATTTTTACAAATCCCAAAATCTATACAATTAAATACTAATTATTGTAAAATGCCTTTCAAATATATTTTCTTGTAAAATACACTGTAATGCCCAATTTTAAGCCTAAATAGGTAAATGTCTGAAATTTTCTGGGTCTATGCATATACACAATATACATAAAAACATAATTTGACTGACTTGTATAAAAAGTTGATTACTTTAAAGCAGAAAAATTAAGGTAATATGAACAGGGACATCAGATATCCATGTGGATTTTGCAACTTGTATGGGTTTGTAGTATCGTCCCACCAACTAAAGAAGGGAATGAGGTAACTGACAGCAACTAAGCCATGTTGGGTGTCTTAGGACACACTTTTCTGAATGTATTTTAAAATAGTTGCTTGGTGCTGCTAGCCTGTCATAAAGTCAAATAGTGATAGAGCTGGACAGAAAAGCCTTGATACTCTGGAAAAAAGAATAAAATATTGTCTCTCACAAAAATCAGAAAACTTTCTGAAGGTTTAGAAACTTTTTAATCACTTAAACATCCTTCATGTTTATAAGGTAAAATCTGGCAAAATGCATGCTTTGTAAGTTTGTGTAGGTATAATTAGAGAAAGAAAAGTGGAAGAGTAAGATAGTAATGACAGTTTCCAAGTAAAATACACTGCTTTTAGAATTTTGGATTTTCATTATGTGGATTCATAAAATTATGGAGAAGTGGAATTTTCACAGAGAGAATGGAACATCTTTATAAATGCTTCTGAAGTTCATTGTTAATTGCTGAAGAAAATGACGTTGTATAAAACCAAAATTGAGTGGTGACTTTTGGACATATTAGTTAACTATATCATCGCTATTCTGATACTACATAAAAAGGGTGGGGCGGGGGTAGAACACAGATCTAAAATGACAACTTTTTTATAGGAAAAATATATAACCTTGTTCTGCCCTCCCTAGCAACTACAGGAAAACAAATGTTTTTGTAGAATTATAACACATTTATTGCATTAATGTGTTATGATGCATTAAGGAATGTCACATGTAGATTATGAGTTACTGGGCATCTGGTATAAATAGCCATATAGCCATCAATAAATATATCCATTATTTGGCTAAATCCTCTTTCAAATTCTCATCATGGGTGATTTTGATGGCAATACAAGCACTGACAATCTCTCAAATTCTTAAAATCTACAGACCTTGAAACCAGATCAGCTTTTGCTAAATAGCTAAACTATTTCCAGCTTTCCTCTCTGGTTAATTTTTTTCCCAACTATCCAGTGTGTTGAATAAAAACTAACTTCTCACCCTGACTCTCCCAGTTCAGCAGACATCCAAAGCAGTTACCAAAGGGCAACAAAACACATTTTCACTGACAAACAACTAGAGGAAAGGAAAGCAGTTACCGTCTCCTCTGTGGCTTAATATCAATAGGCATGTTGATCGCGTATGGTGATCCATGAACATAAGCGCTTCGGAATCTAGCCACCTTCCCCAGAGTCAGGTACTCACAGCTGCTTGGCAAACTCATCATATCCAAAAGGCAAGAAGTAAAAGCAAATCTGAGTAGTCAGACCAGCATTCCTGGGAAGGCTGGAAAGAACATGTCAGATAATAGATTTCAGACATATGCTGCTCACTGGTTGCCCGGTGCTTCTTTGCTTCAAAAGTAAACGCGTGTTTCTCGGAGGCTAAATGTACTACCTTGTTTTCTGTTCATTCTGTTCATGGATACAGGAAGCTTGTTGCTTATTTCTAACCAGGCTCATGCTCTGACCAATTATTGGCTGAGTAGTTAAAGTAGAAATTCTGTAGCTCCACAAAAGCCTATTTCCACTCAGACCAAATCTCTGAGTAGGCAGCAAGGTTTTATCCATTTTTGTCTAACGTCGAAAAGAACGTCAACCTAATGTAATAGTAGTTTGGTAATCAGAGTTATTTACCTGTAAACAAAGCATGCATATCTGATAGGAAGGAAATAATTATTTGCTATATTTTCAAAGAGGGAATATTGTTCACTAAACTGTTATAGATACTTAGAAAATGAGATGGGTATGTGGAAATGTTATGGGCGGTTTTCCAATTCTCTGGTAAAAAAATTGTGGGTTCTTATTCATAAATTACTATTCATGATAGAACGGAACTTAGCCTCTCAGGAACATAAAAACAGTAAGCAAATGTCTTTATTCACTAAAACGCTGATGATGATACACATTTTTTTCCTCGTTTAAAACACTCTTTGAGAAATGCAACTTCTACCTGCACTTTGAATGAAGATCTATGGAAAAATTGATAGTGAATGTTACTAATTCTTTGTAAACTGTTTTTTCATAACAGTGAAAAATAAGTTGGAGAAATTAGAAAGGATATTAAATAATTCTACTGAAGGCAGCAGGGTCTTAGAGAAATGCTGTATCTTTAGCCCACAGTTTTTCTAGCCTTTATGCCAGTTGCTAGAGTTATAGCAACAAAACCACAAGTGTTCAGGGTAATGAGAGCAGCAGGTGTGCAGAGTATTCTGTGAGATAATTTTTATTTTGAAAAATTATTTCTTATCCTGGATTTGAATAGACACGCCAGTTTATTTAAGCATCCTGGGACCTGGGTAAACATAAAGTGTGTTGAAAAAGGGCTACATTTTATTCTTCAGTAGTCAAATTCAGACACTATTGGATTTAAACAAGAGACACTGCTCAAATCCAGAAATTTTAAGTTTGAAATAGTAGATAATTTTCCTTTTTTTAAATCTTTTGTTTTAGGTTTGGGAGTACACGTGAAGGTTTGTTACATAGGTAAACTTGTGCCATGGGGATTTGTTGTACAGATTATTTCATCATCCAGATATCAAACCCAGTACCCAATAGTTATCTTTTCTGCTTCTCTCCCTCCTCCCACCCTTCATCCTCAAGTAGACCCCAGGGTCTGTGTCCTTCTTTGTGTTCATGAGTTCTCATCATTTATCTCCCACTTGTAAGTGAGATCATGTGGTATTTGGTTTTCTGTTCTTGTGTTAGTTTGCTAAGGATAATAGCCTTCAGTTCCATCCATATCCCTGCAAAAGACATGCTCTCATTCTTTTTTATGGCTGCATAGTATTTACCATTTCTATGCAATAATTTTCTTTCTTATATTTTAGGTTTCAATTACAAAATTATACATGCTATTTTTTTAACATGCCAAATGACACAGAAATGTGTAGATAAAAAAGATTGTTGTCTTTTCCCTTCCTTGGTAGGACTAATGGAAGGGAAAAGACAGCAAACTGTTTATTTATACAAATATAAATATACCACACACAATACACAAACCCTCACACATGGATAGGGATTCTCCTTCCTTTTTTAATAAAGTGGACTCATACTACATATAATCCTTTATTAATATTATTATTAAGTCAATCATGAAAAATTTATTTTTGTGAATGCATAGAGACCTAGTGAGTTCTTTTCAATAGATATATGATTCCATGGCATAAATGTACCATTATTTATTCAATGAGTACTTTATTGATGGACATATAATTTCGGACTCATATAAACAATAAACACATTTGCTAATATATTCTTACTGATTGGTGCTTGTATTTCTGAAAATGGATTGCTAGCTTACAAATTGTGCACATTTTTCCCTTTAATAGGCCGTGGAAGTTCATATTCCCACAGTCATGTTGGAAGATGTCAACTCCTCCACACTCCTGCCAAGACTATCAATTGTTATTCAAGTTTATTTCTTTATAGTATGAAAATAAGGTAGGCAGCTCTCTGAAATATCCAGTGATTGCATATGGTTCCTTGCTGAAATAAAACTATTATTAAGGTGCCACAAAAGTAAGAACAGCCTTTCTGAACTGAAATATATATTGGGACATCAATAAACATCTTAGAAAGGCTTTGCACAGGTGTACAAAGGCAGAAGTCTGGACTCTCATCAGAATGAGAGAACACTCAATGCAAAGTTGGTAAACAGTAAATAATTTTTATTAATTTGCATAATTATGAAGAGAGTAAATATGGTGAAAATCCTGTTATGTTTTTACTCTTCAGTGTATTTTTCTTAATGGGAATAATATTCCATAATTTGGGAGAAACGTCACTAATTTTACAATATGGATGTAATGCCTAATGACTGCCAACTAATTGTGATGTATGACTGTGTGTAATTTGTAGATTTTGCATAAAGAGGCTCTTTGGACATACTCCTTCATTTGAGAGTCTGAAAAACAAAAGCGCAATGAAGCATTTTCACGTGCCAGCTAATTTAGGAGAATGCCCAGTAGAAGAGAATAAGATTTGCTTCACATAAAAATTTCCTAGGAGGGGTAACAATCAAAAATTGAAGAATAAGATATAAACCTCTATGATAGAGATCTATGTGTCCTATGATGGGTAAAATTCCATAGTTTTCTTAGCAGGGGCATTTTTGTTTGTACCCAGGTAATTATTTACCAAAAGCCTGGCAGGGGCTCCTGGGGATTACCTGTACTTAAATTTGGATGAGAGAGGATTACTGCTAAACTCCAGCCTGCCAAAAATTCAGAATCTGTGAGAACTCTGGCCAACTAGCAGGAGGTGGCCTTTAAGGGAAGAAAATGGAATCTTTCTATCTTTAACAATTCCCTTTCTTTGGGGCTGGAGAGAGGTAGTTGGGGACTTGATCTTTAGGAAAATAAGAACACACTGGAGAGTTTAATTTCATCCAAAGATTAGAGCTACCATCCATACCAGGCCTACCTCCAAATAAGGCTCAAATCTCATTAAGGAATGGCCATGATTGCCCATCTATGTTTTGTTTGTTTTTGCATACTGGGATTTCTGTGGAAGACAGGTATGGAGCCTAGCACAAATCTCTCTTATCATCCTCATGATTCTAAGCTCTTGAGAACATTAAAACAAAAGGAGAACTCACATGAAAGTATCTGGAACATCAATTTTCATCACTATGCTAGACGTTGCAATGTTAATAATGCCCTGCACAGCAATTAAAAGTAATTGCTAGCAAGCGGCAATTTCAATCCATAGGACTTTTCTTCTAATAACTGGAATAATACATATTAATTAAGGTTCTTTCAGCCTTTAACTCTACCCTGGCCTACGTTTAGCAATTTTAAATGCTGGAGGAACTTCTTTAGGATGTTTCTAAAGAAGTCTCATCTTTAGGATGAGTCTATCATCTGTTAATGACCACATCAGAGCATAAGAATTGACAGAATGATTTCCCCTGGCTTATGGCTTGGAAGACTCTTCTTCCCTCCCCAACCCTTGTGTTTTCTGCTCATACCTGGACTGGAGACCCATGAAAATTGGGGTTTGCATCTGCTCTCAATTCTTAGAGTTGTTCTTGATTTTGAGCTCTACACTTACTGGTCAATGCATCCAATGAATTGGCTTTAAATATTCTTTATGTGCTGAAAAACTCCCACCTCTTTATTCAGAGTTCACATTTTTCTGCTGTTATCATCAGCTGCATATGAGAAAATTCCACTTGTAAGTTCCATAGCTAGTTCATTTGAGCATTTATAATGTAATTCAAATCAACTCTGTTCCTCCCCTCCTCCATGCCCTCTCCCCACCACATTTCTTCTTATATTCCCTGGTACTGGCCACCATTCAGCCAATAACCAGACAATAACTGCTAATCAGGTCACAAACCCTAGAGACATGAATACTATTGATAGTAACAATAATATTAATAGTCAATAGATAATAGCTAACACTGATCAGATGCATTCAATGTGTTAGGCACTGTGGTTGGCAGGTTGACTAATTCTCATAAAATATGAGTTGGGCACTATTATTATACCATTTTTCAGATGAGAAAAACAAGACACTGAGGGATAAGATATATACCCAAGGTCACATAGAGTGTTAAGTGGTGGAGTCAGAGTTAGGAACCAATTCTTCTGATTGCAGAGACCAGACTATATCTTCTACCTCTCTACACATTCTTTAATCTCTCTCTTAATTATCTTTTCCCCCTATGTTTTGCCTAGAGTTAATATTTCCAATTTTTCCTCCTCAAATCTATCCTTCACTTGCCTACCAGGATTATCTTAAAATGGAAATCTTAGCAAACTCACGCAAGGACATGAATATGTGAGTCCTTTGCTTGAAATTATCCAATAGTTCCACATTTAGTAATGAAGTTCAAAATTTAAATTCCAATACTCAGCACAGAGATGCTCTATTGTTTTGCTCTCCCTTCCTCTCCTGTATTAGCCACAAATAACACTTGGTAGTGTCCTTCCTGTACACGGTCTGTTCTTCTGCCCCACTGGGGCTTCCCAAATGATAGGTACCCTGGCAAGAACATTTTTCTCTTTCTTCTCTGGCTGGCTAACTCCTTTTAAGTGTAATCTCTTCCAAAAAACATTCTTCATTCCTCAGTTTTACTTAGATGCCTCTCATCTATTTTCCCAACTCATATGACTTTAGCACACTGTTTCATAGCTGTTCATGCATTTACAACTCTTCCCCATGACTTTTCTTGAGGGCAGGAATTCTGCCTTCTTTGACTTTGTAATCCCAGAACCTAAAACAACATTTGCTTATTGAATAAGATAGCTGAAATTGTAAGGTCCTGATGCTCCAAAGAACTGTCCAAGTCTTTCCTGAACTCCCTTCTCAGTTACTTTCCCAAGAATAATTATAAATATTTGACAACTGAAATACATTGGAAGTAGTGCAGCTATTCATCATATGCAATCAAACAGAAATACTTTGCAAAGAGTACCCAGAGGAACATGAGAGCAACATCTTTTCTCAGGAAGCAAGGGATGAATGTGGATTTTAATTAGAGGTGATGGAGATGTGCCTGCCTGGGCTATCAGTTTCAGTTCAGTAAAGAAAAGTTATCCAAATACTTGAATAAGCTCAGTATAATGCCATTATTTAATCATGCTCTGTGTTCTGAGAGTGTACTGGCAAATTCAAAATTAATTAATCACTCTTCTATTAAAGGTCAGCTACTTACGTTCATACACTAGCTTTTCTTGCTAATCTACTCTTAAACACTGCATATATTACACTTTGCACAGTCTTACACACAATGGCTACAGTCAGAAGGAAATAACAGTGCAAATGAAGATTTAACTATCATGAAGGTCATCACAGTGTCTTACAAAATAATAAAAAGATGTAAATATCTTTAATGCCCAACTACTTAAAATAAGGAATAGCCAATCAATGTGAATATCATGAATCCATTAAAGTAATGATATTGAAAAAATTCCTTGGTATTTACCTAAATGAGTTGAAAACTTACATCCAAACAAAAGTCTTCATCAATTGAAACAAACATACTATTCTAGTAAAAGATGTTAACATACCGATGGATATGTAGTTTCTCAGAAATTTTATTAGCATGACCCAATCTCTCAGACTGTAAAAACTGTTGAGACTGAATTGTATGTCTTCTTTGAAGTTAAAGAACATAAAATCCCATAAATCAGCTAGTCAGCAGGCCCACTTAATTTTATAACAAGGATAACTTTTGATCAAATCAATCAACTGTTTTGTTTTTATAAGCAGGTAAGTTTGAGATGAATGAAGCATAAGGTCTCATCTTTTTAAAAATGTTTTATTCTCCAGCTAATGGAGCCTCTTTGAGAGCGGTTTCTCTCAAAATATTATTTTACTATTAACTGTCATTGCCTCCAAAACCCAACAGAAACCCATTGG
Source organism: Pongo pygmaeus (assembly GCF_028885625.2). Taxonomy (NCBI): domain Eukaryota; kingdom Metazoa; phylum Chordata; class Mammalia; order Primates; family Hominidae; genus Pongo; species Pongo pygmaeus. The sequence continues at coordinate 64,753,441 of NC_072377.2, forward strand.
TCACATAAAGGCAAGTTTATTAAACCTACTTAAGTAAAGGAGAAAATCACATGGACAGATACCTTAGAAGAGGAAGTTAGTGAATCAGGTATCTAAGTAAGTTTTGTTTGTTCTGCTTTGTTAAATACAAGGACAGGAAAGTAGGCCTGGTCCAAGTGCCGTTTAACAGGTACCGGAAATTATGTTGGTTTCAGTTCTCCCATCCAACAAAAGCCCTTAGCTACCGGTAATCTTATCTCAGCAAACCTATTATATATCCAAAGTTTAGGCTGAGCTAAAGCAGCAACAAAACCAACTGAATAAAATGATGCTCATTCATTGAAATTTCAGGTAGGCCCACACAATTCATATTTCCAAGCTCTTTATAAGCTGTTTGAATGTTAAATGGAGTGGCATTTTGCTTTAGAATGTACAGAAATTGAAACAAATGAGTTTAATATACACAACAGGCTTTGACAACATGACTTCTTCGACAGATGTCCTATACTACTTCCCACACTTTCATCCTTAAAAAGCATAGTCTACTTGCCAAGATACAAACGGTTGCCAATATTCAGCTGCAAAAGAATTTCCACTGGTAGGTACCAGTGGAAAGAATTAAAACACTTTAAACATATTTCCAAATAACCAAATGTATCATTATAAAGTTGTAAGATAAAAAATAATCATGCTGCAAGTTCTTACTCTGTCAACTAGCTAGTTCAGCAAAGAGGAGGGGTCTTTGGCAAACAAGGCTCTATATTTGGTTGCCAGATGACTTTTTAAAATCTGTCAATTCATTTTTCTACCCCAACCAGCCAGCCAGCATTAGTTGAGCATCTACTATGTATACACACAAGAAGTAGATGGCATAACTCCTATCTAGGAAAAAAAAAAAGCATACAATTCATTTGATGTGCAATTCATGCATCAAAACAGGACTGATTTCAATTGACAATATTATGAGATAGAAATAAAAGTGGTACAGCATCAGTGTATTAGTCTGTTCTCATGCTGCTATGAAGAAATGCCTGAGACTGGGCAATTTATAAAGAAAAGAGGTTTAATTGACTCACAGTTTTGCATGGCTGGGGAAGCCTCAGGAAACTTACAATCATGGCAGAAGGCACCTCTTCACAGGGTGGCAGGAGAGAGAATGAGTGCCAGCAGGGGAAACGCTAGAAGCTTATAAAACCAGCAGATCTCATGAGAAACTCACTATCATGACAGCTGCATGGGGGAAACTGCTCCCATGATTCAATTACCTCCCACTGGGTCCCTCCTACAACACATGGGAATTGTTGGCTGAACTATAAAATTGGAACTATAGGAATTATAGAAATGAACTATAACTCAATGGGAACTAGGATTCAAGATGAGATATGGGTGGGTACACAGCCAAATCATATCAGTGATTCTATTTGAAACCTTGTGGCTGGCTAACATCACATCAAGCTTAATTCAGCTTGCACCATCATTTACTGCTTTTTATTGTATTTTTAATGTTCTCTATTCTAGAGCGAATTCTGAACCACAAGATAGGAAGATATATGACTTGACTTTAAATTCACCACAGTGTCCTGTACACTGTTCTATATATATTGCTACAGTGCCTAGTATGTGTCTCTGAAAATAGTAGATGTAAGGTAAATATGTTACTAAAAAGATGTGCAACCATATTTTACATTTGTTGAGCTTTTAAACTAGGGGACTTTACTCTTCAGTTTGTCTGAATAGTATACAGCTATTGTCCTGGAATGATGATTAAATAGTGCCTCCTTTTACTTTTGCAATATTATTGCTTGGATTATAAATTATCTGGTTATCTTCTGGCTCTGGAACTGCACACTTACAAGGTTGTCTCAACCACTTGCTGAATGCATCTCAGAGGCAAAGACTGAGGCTTACTCAGTATTGCTTCTCCAAATCTATTTCTGTACTCCACCTCTTCTAGGGTCTGCATCAATGATCCAAGGGGAAAAGAAACAAATAATAGAGAAACTCATAATAAACTAAATCAGATTGAACGCATCTAGAAAAGAAACAAAAGTGATCCACATGGAGATAAATTAGGCAGGCAAATATTGACCTGAATGTTCTCCTAAATGTAAATGAAAGGACTATAAATCATGCTGCTATAAAGACACATGCACACGTATGTTTATTGCAGCATTATTCACAATAGCAAAGACTTGGAACCAACCCAAATGTCCAACAATGATAGACTGGATTAAGAAAATGTGGCACATATACACCATGGAATACTATGCAGCCAGAAAAAATGATGAGTTCACGTCCTTTGTAGGGACATGGATGAAATTGGAAATCATCATTCTCAGTAAACTATCGCAAGAACAAAAAACCAAACACCGCATATTCTCACTCATAGGTGGGAATTGAACAATGAGAACACATGGACACAGGAAGGGGAACATCACACTCTGGGGACTGTTGTGGGGTGAGGGGAGGGGGGAGGGATAGCATTGGGAGATATACCTAATGCTAGATGACGAGTTGGTGGGTGCAGCGCACCAGCATGGCACATGTATACATATGTAACTAACCTGCACATTGCGCACATGTACCATAAAACCTAAAGTATAATAATAATAATAATAATAATAAAAGAAAAAAAAAGTTCTCTCCTTGTATTTAAATCCATACAGCAGTGAAATATCATTGTCATTGTCGAATATCTCTAGATCCCTGAGTTTATTCAGCACAATTACAAAGTTATTTGTATGCAGGGAGAGATCAAGAATGAATATGTTGAGGCTGGGTGCAGTGGCTCACATCTGTAATCCCAGCACTTTGGGAAGCCAACGTGGGCGGATTACTTGAGGTCAGGAATTCGAGACCAGCTTGATCACCATGGTGAAACCTCGTCTCTACCAAAAATACAAAAATTAGCTGCGCATGGTGGCACACATCTGTAATTCCAGCTACTTCAGAGGCTGAGGCAGGAGAATTGCTTGAATCCGGGAGCCAGAGGTTGCAGTGAGTGAAGATCGTGCCACTGCACTCCAGCCTGGGTGACAGAGCAAGACTCTGTCAAAAAAAAAAAAAAAAAAAAAAAAAGAATGCGGATGTTGGTTTCAGAGCCAAGTGACTTTGAGTCACAACCCTGCACTGCCATAAATGGCTTAGGTAACCCTGGGGAAGAAATAACACCTTTCTGGTATCAGTTTCCATGACACTTAGGCCTTATTCACTCATTCAACAAATATTTATCAAGTTACTATTCTAGGCTCTGGGTACCCAGTAGCAAATAGAACACATGCAAATATTCCTGCCTTTATGGAGCTGACATTCCAGTAGAGATAAGTAAATGGACATAGTAAGTAAAATATATAAGAGAAATGATAACTGATACAGAGGAAAATACAGCAGGGAAGGAGCCCAAGGAGTTCAGGGATGGGGTGAGAAGAGGGACTGCTTTGCTGCCATGGAGCCCTTAGGGTTGGGGTATAGGGGACATGGGATGACTGAGAGGCTGGTCTTCCTGTGATGATTGACTCAAAAAGGGATAAAAGGGTAGAAAAGACTCTGTAGAGGTAAGCAGGTAGGTGCAGGCATGGGCAGTGGTTGGAACACTGCTTGTTAAATAAATTAGGAAGTGAGTGAATGAATGAATACCTTCCATAGATATTAGCTGCTATCCTAAGATATAGCAAATCTGTCACCTGAGAAAATAATCCAATGAAGCTAATGTGACCTAGAGCTTAACCATTAAGATTCTGTAAGTTTCTAAACTGAAACATCTCTCTTAATTAATGAAAGAGATTCATTTTTTCTGTCATGATTCATTCCTTTCTTGATAGACTATTGCTACGTTATCACTAGATAATTTAATATATGCAATTGTGATTTAGCAGTCACTTAAAGTTTTCATATTAAATTTGATGAATTAATCCCAAATCTAGGTAATATAGAATGTAAAGGCAATAATGGAAAACATAAAGTGGTGACAAATTAAGAGTAAATTAGTTACAAGTAGCCTAAGACCTTACTACCTTAATTATTTAGCAACAGAAAATGGTGCTAACATTTTAAACACCTTTACTTATTCCCATCCGAAAAATAATCAGTTACAAATGCATAGAATAGTCACTACTGATAACAATTATAACTAATATCTATGGAACATTTACTTGGTGCCATCAAGGACTATTCTAAGAATTTTTCATGTAACACTGGTCGCGGTGGCTCACGCCTATCATCCCAGCACTTGGGGAGGCTGAGGCGGGCGGATCATCTGAGGTTGGGAGTTCAAGACCATCCTGACCAACATGGGGAAATCCCATCTCTACTGAGAATACAAAGTTAGTGTGCATAGTGGCGTATGCCTCTAATGCCAGCTATTCAGGAGGCTGAGGCAGGAGAACTGCTTGAACCTGGGAGGCGGAGGTTGTGGTGAGCCGAGATTGCACCACCGCACTCCAGCCTGGGCAACAAATGCGAAACTCCATCTCAAAAACAAACAAACAAACAAACAAAAAAAAACAAATTTTCATGCAACAGATCCTCATAGTTAAAAGGTTCATTAGAAGCCATGGGAAATGCAGTCTTCCCCTAATGCATGAACAGCCTTGAAGGAAAAACAAGTATCTGGTTCTGGCATGAGGAGCCCTGTTTCATGGTGCAGTATGCTTACCTTTGAGCAGATTTAAATATTGAAAAGTTCTTTGTATCAAACTAAATTTCACCTTTCTAAAAGTGCTACTCTTTGATCATAGTCATTCAAAAACAAGCCTGAGTCTTATTTATTTATTTAGAAGTAGGGTCTCACTCTGTCACCCAGGCGGAAGTGCAGGAGTGTGATCTCGGCTCACTGCAGCCTCCACAGCCTGGGCTCCAGCAATCCTCCCACCTCAGCCTCCTGAGTAGCTGGAATTACAGGCATGGGCCACTGCGCGAGCTAATTTTTTAAAAATTTTTAGTAGAGACAGTGATTCACCATGTTGTCCAGGCTGGTCTTGAACCCCTGGACTCCAGCGATCCACCTGCCTTGGCCTCCCAAAGTGCTGCAATTACAGGCGTGAGCCACTGCACCTGGCCCTGAATCTTTTTAATATGACAACCTCAGATTATCTAAACAGGAGTTTTTATTCTCTCCCTTTTCCAGGCCACATCAGTCTCAGTTCTTTTGGCAGTTCCTAATACATCATGATCTCCAGATGCTTCACCATCCTGGCAACACCCTTCTGGACTGATTGCTCCTTGTTGATTTCCTCTTAACCTGTGGTATCTGAAATGAATCCCACACCCCAGGTGTGATATGACTATTGCAGGGCAGAGAATGTCAGTCAGCTTAATTTCTCTGCTGTACATCTATGAATAAGGCTTAAGACAGAATTCCTCACATATTCTTCATTTACATGCCATCACCCTTGGGCCTCTACCATCCAATTCTAATTAACTGTGAACTTGATATTGCAGTCATTTTTATTAGCAAGCTTAAATAACTATTGACTCTGACTTTACATTCCAGTGTATTTACTATCTCTTTATGTTTCTGTATATTTGTTTGATTGGATGAATGGTCTTCCATCCAGGCAAATATTTAGTCTTTACTCAGTATTCTTTATCTATGTTGTTCAACTAGGAAAAAACACACTTAATAGTATTTTTATCCAATTCACACATCCATTATAGCTACCACAAGATACTTTTGCAAATATTTTACCAAAATAAAAAATTCACTATTCATACAGCATATTCCTGCGTTACCAGACAAGTCATAGTGAGATTATGGCTAGTTTTGAGTAAAGTGGGAAATGCAAATGATAACAATGGGCTTTGGGACCATTTTTTATTAATGAAAGATAAGACTTTGTGCGAAAGAGGTAAAATAAATGATAGGCAGTATCTTGGAAGATCATTCAGATATTAAATTGACTTTGTAATATAGAAAACCAATTTAGTTGAGACCAAGGCAGTGTAACTTGTGGGGAACATCAAATAGTGAACACAGACTGGGAAATGAAAATGCGGTTTGACAACATCTAAGTTTTCATAACAGATAAGCTAGGGACAAATCAGCAAGTTAACAGCTTAATACAAACTCAAGGAGGTCAAATTGCAACATCAGGGTCTTTGAGCTCATTTTCCCTTGAAAGAGATTAAATGAGAGCTCATACTCACTGTGAAGAGTGACACCCAGAGAAAATTCACAGGAGCACATAATGTGACTGAACAAATATTTAAATAAGTTGGTACCTTTTTGCCTGGAGGTGAGAAGACAGCGGTGATTTAACAACATGTTTTGGAGACTTTCTGCAAAAATTAATGATGCCTATTACATTCTACCTTCTCTTAGGAAATATAAAAATATGTGATTTTAAAGAAAAGCAGAGGCAATAGATGCAGCAACCTAGGAAGGTTACCTGGCAGTAGAGGGTCATTAAGCACTGGGTTCTTGTTGGGGAAATTTTCAAAATATCTTCAAGGACCTATTTGTCCACACCCAATTGCCATAGAAGTTCACAGAGGAAAAGCCCAAGCTAAGAGTAGATCATTTATATCACCGAATTAGGTGTGGGTTGAAGTCATTGGCCCATACCATCTTGCTACTAAAAGCAACTCTTTTTAACCTTTTCCCACCACTATACATCATTAAAAAGTCAATCACTTAATTATAATTTATTTTGACCTCAGAAAAACCCAGCTGAGTGGGAAATTTCAACAGATACGAGAGAAAAATAAAATGGCCCCTGTCCACACAAAGCTTACAATACTTTTTAGAAGAAATGACTTAAACACAATAAATTTACAGTCAATGTGAGATAGTACATACTGTGTGGCTCAAACATAAAATGTTATAAGAGTTCAGGGAATGTAAAATCAATGCCCGCATGAAGTAAACTAATTCAGTTTACACAGCGACTCTTTTGCTAATCTCATTCCAGGCAGACAACAGAATGCCTGAAAAAAAATTGATTGTGTAGTTTCTAGAATATGAGTATGACAATCTGATCATTTTTCTTATGAATAGACACAAAGAAATAGATAAAGACAGCAAATGTTATACTCAAAGGCTTACATAATGTTACCTTCAAAGATGGCATATGTTTGCACTTTATTTTTTATTTCCATAAAAGAAATGGCAGAATTCCTGAACAGCATGTTCCATTTAGAAATAAAAGCATGTACTCTCTTGTTCTCCTTTCCAATACTGGAAAATCAATAGTGTGATTATATGGAGACAGAAAAGGCCGGGTCATCTGAACTAACAGTATCATTGCTATTATTAATAATAGATTGCAGTATCTAGAATTTATTTAACATGTGATTATTTTGCCATCATGAACAATGTTAATCCCCAAAAGAACAGATGGTACAACCATATTTTAAATTATTCAATGAAGTGTGTTTTTTAAATCACAAATGTGTATGAGCAGAGTGGATGCATTTGAAATTTAACCCTTGCTTATATTTTTGCTGTCATACAGTCTAAGAGATAACCAGTCAACGGAGAAGTGTCCTTTTCTCTTTCTTGACCTTTTGGATACAATGATGATAGAAAATAGGTAATGAGGGGAAAAAAATCACAGAATTTCATATGGAAATTTTTTTAAAGAGAGAAAACAAGAGAAATACATGACTTGTTTTGGGTGGTACAAGAGGGTAACACTAAGGTGGCAGTCTCTTCTCAGTGAGTTAGTAAACATTAAACTATTGAGATAAAACAGGAAGCTATCTAAGCCCACTCTCCTTCTATAATTACACACTCTTCACAGGGAACTATAATTTTAGCGAGCTCCATGAATGCTTAGAAGATCATGATAGTCAGGGTACTTGTCTTTTTGCTTTGGGCTATTCATACTTAGAGCATAGTGAGAAAACAAGAGAAAGCTTCTCTGGGGTTTTTCTAAAGATATCACATGCAAACCCTGGGCTTGGCTACAGACCTTGGGCCTTGCTCATAGATATGGATAAATTGGAATATGATACTAATGCAGAAAGTTAACAAAGGGAAATGCTATGACCGGAAAGGTGTAGGATGGAGTGGGTAAATTGGTCCTCCTTGGATCAAATATGGACAGCAGGCCTGAGTTTGTCCAACATATTTTTAATTTTGTTTTTCCTTTTGATCCAACATTTAAAGCACACAGAAAATGTCACATTAAAGTTGAGATTTGGGCTTCTTTTGAATGTTTACGAGGTTTAAAACCTTGAGTTCCCAGTCGGGCGCGGTGGCTCACGCCTGTAATCCCAGCACTTTGGGAGGCCAAGGTGGGCGGATCAAGAGGTCAGGTGAACGAGACTATCCTGGCTAACACGGTAAAACCCCGTCTCTACTAAAAACACAAAAAATTAGCCAGGCGTGATGTCAGGTGTCTGTAGTTCCAGCTACTCTGGAGGCTGAGGCAGGAGAATGGCGTGAATCTGGGAGGCGGAGCTTGCAGCGAGCCGAGATCGCGCCACTGCACTCCAGCCTGGGTGACAGAGCGAGAGTATGTCTCAAAAACAAACAAACAAAAATACCTAGAGTTCCCCTCCCTACATATTGCCAGCTATCTCCTTCAGATGGGTCAAGCATTCTCCAGTTTGACAATCTCCTTTCAAGTTCTGTAACTCAGATACATTTCTTCCTGGTTCTGTAAGTATTTAATCTGAAGGCCTTTCAAGTAAAACTGAGTTAGGAAAAAGTAAATCTGCTACCACCTGGTCAAACTCTAACCAAAACATCTCTAAAACCAAGCACTTTTAGAGAATGTCCTGTCCTTCCCACCACAATTTACTTACCTACCGGGAACTATTTTCAACTCTTTACGAAGCACTAAACCTGAATTCCAATCGATCTGGAATTACCTCATTTGTTATGTATCAAAAATTCTCTAATATATTATGAAAAAACCTAGGTTTTATTTACCAATGTATACCCATATTTAAATCAAGATAAATAAATCAATTTTAGTTAAGGAAGAATCATTCAGTACCACATTTTTCATGCATTCAAGAAACATATCCAGTTTATGCTGGCAAATACTCTCCCAATGGTACTGACATATATTGTTCATCTGGCTTATGGTGACATATCTGAAGTTTCTGAATAATTCTGTTCCCAACATTTGTATGGTATTAAATTGACCCTATGCAGGCTGAACTGCCTGAAAATACAGATTCTGTTGCAATTTGTCTGTAGTTGTAAAGAAAGTCAGTTATTTAATCAGAATTTAAGAAGACTTCTACATGACCTTGATAATACCAATGACTTAGTGAAAATTATTTGACATAATACAGACAAAAATAACACAGTTAACAGAATGTAGCCTTTTTGAGTAGTTTCCGGCAACATGTAAGCATAGTCTAAATCCAGTCTTAATCGAATGCTTCAGATTAGCAAAAATTCATAGTTTGGGAATTATGTCATGTTGCTTATATAGAATTTATTTATTTATTTATTTACCTACCTATATGTGGAAACAGGATATAATTCACTTTTGAAAAATATATTACTGCCATCTGCCTCACAATATAATTTCTTTTTGATGGCTAGAAATACTAAAGAAGAAGAGAAAGTATGATACACATCAGTGATTTTTAAAGCAGTCTTTTATCTGCCCCATGGTCATACACACCCGAGTGTTGAGTAGCTATAAATGAATTCCCATGGTTGGTTTAAAGATAGAGTCCCCAGTAACTAAATAACTGAGCTAATATAATTTGCCAGTTTTGGCTTCTGATATAACAGAGGCAATTGTTTAAGAAAGCATAATGTAAAAATTTTTTAATTAAAAATAGCTGTAAAGACAATTTAATTTGGTCATTGTGCTATATGTATACACATATATTATATAACAGATACAATTTTTTATGTATAAAAATATATAGACAAATATCAATGGATCATTCTATTTATATTCTTTATAAGTACTTAAGTAACTTAATAATTTTAACACTTATAAGTGTTACCTATAAAGTAACAAGAGTGATTCTTCAAAAATATATACCATATGCAAATTCAAACCAATGTTTCTTAAATATTTATTTCACTGAAAAAAATATAGTGAATTCTATTAGGATTAAAGACATTTTTGACATTCTCTTTGGGAATTATCATTACAGGCCACTTCCAGTGTGCACAAGAAAACTGCCTCTTAATTTTATAGTTACTTCTCATTTTGACTCAAAATAGCATTTGCTAATTGGATCATCAACTTTAATCATCAGGCTTAATGCCAAAGGACTTTTGGCAGCTTCATAGAACCAGATAAACCTTCAACATATGGAGATTTGTCATCAATGCATTTCAAAACATGTAGCAAAGGCTCTTTTGAAGGTAAGTTCAAGAGGGGAATCCCTGAAATGTTTGAACAATGGCAATATCCTTGAGATATTACTAGTATGGAGCTCCCCACAGGCATCATTTAGAAAGGCTCAAACTCCATTAGATTAATGGGTAAGTTCTGCTGTGTTCTAGCCAGTCTTTCTGCCTCTTTTCTCTTCGGTTCATGTGTGTTTTTAAAATAGTAAAACAAAATGTGTGTAATTTCCAGAGTCAATGTCAGAGGTTCACACTCTGTTTAGACTTTTTGGTTGTGCAGATTTTAACACAATCGCGAAAATGTCTCATCAGAAATAATGAAAAATAGTTATCGCTTTCACATTCCTTTAGTGCACATTCCTTTGCAGCATCCATGCAGGTGCATTAGAGATTTGCTTTTTGGGTAACCTAATGAGGGTCAGACTGGTCAGCCTGTGGGTGCTACCTCTGCAGTTTACTACCCCAACCCTCTGGTGCTGTGAGATGGGTCAGACTTGGCAGTGGCCAAGATTGATGTTATGTGGACTTTCGAGTTCATGAAGCAAAATCCAAGAATCTTACCTTCATTGAACATGGCTACAGCTGAATCCATCAGCTGTTCTTTCCCTGATTTACCTCCCTGTACTTTCTCATCTGGTAAACTCCTAGTTATTCTTCAAGATTCCACTGTGATTTCTACTCCATGTGCAAGATTGCTTGCTGGAATGGAGAAAAGGTGAGTGTAGGGAAGGTAAAGCAAACACTCCCTCATTTAGCTATTAATTCATTAATTATCAATAAACACTTTTTAGGGTGTCCATTGTGCACCAATCACACACTTGGGTCTCATGGATGAATATCACATTGCTCCTGCCCTCCAAGGGCCCACCACTGAGGGAAGGAGAGAGACAAGTAAACCAAGCACAATACAGTGTACAAATTATCACAGGATAGATGTATGGGCTTTTAAACACAGCTAAGAAGAAAAGGAATAGCAATTCATCAGAATGAGGAAGTAACATTAGATATAGCTTTGGGACAGTACACAGAATGTATGTTAAAAACTTTAAGTAGTTTTGTAATTAATTTGACAGAATCTGATAGATTGTGTTATTGTAAAAATGTTTAACAGCTTTCTGAGCCCATTATTGTGCCAGGATTATACTTCCTGCCCCACTGATACCAAGCTGATCTTGCAACCCACTTTGGCCAATGGCATGTGCATGGAAGAGATCTGTGGAATTTCTAAACAGAAGTTTTAAAAAATCACTGTGTGCCCCTGCCACCTCCCAATTTCTTCTGCCTTCTCAGGATGGGCAGTTCATTTAGGGTTGGTTCCAGAACAAAACGAACATATCAGTATCACCCAGCCAAGAACAAGTAATGAGAGCAAGAAATAAGACTGTGGCTGTAGCAACTGAAATATCAGGGTGGTTTGTAACCTCAGCCTAATTAGTCAAAATAAGCTGAAACAAAGAAGCTCACCAGAGTCAGGGGCAGATTTTAAGAAGACATGTGTATTTCTTTATTCAAAGCAGGCTGACACATGGATGTTGAGCTGGTAAAGGTTAAAGTATTTTGTAAAATAAAATGGTACCTTCTTAACCTTTCATCAGGTTTTTGACAATAAGCTTTAAGATTCTCTGGCTGCCAAGTGAGGTGGGACTCTCCATGCCATGCCCCAGTATTCCCTCAACCACACTGATGAGGAGATTTTGCCTATTTCCCTTCTCCATGTTCATTTTCCTGGCTCTGGGGTCTGTTCTCATACCCGTCTCTTCCCATTGTTACTCCCTTAGTAAGCAGTGCTTGAGAGTGCAGGTTGAGCTGGCAATGAAGTCTTTTGAATTTTCAATACATTTGGGTATTACTTCAAGTATCATTATAACAATAATACACTAAAGTTTGCAACAGAAATAATTGCAGCCACAATTCAAAGAACACTCTTTTGCAGTGGTAAGTCTCAAATGTGTTTTGTTTTGTTTCTGTATCAATACGGAGAGTAAAAGGGAAGAATGTAGAATAATGTAATAGAATGTTGTAGTTTGGGAATATCCCTTTTTTGTGGGGGGAGGTGGAAGGACATCCAGGCTAGAGTGCAGTGGCACAATCACTGCAACCTTGACTTCAGGACTCACATGATCCTCCAATTTCAGCCTCCTGAGTAGCTGATACTACAGGTGTATGTCACCATGCCCAGCTAATATTTTTTAAATTTTGTAGAGATGGGGTCTTGCTATGTTGCCTAGGCTAGCCTTGAACTCCTGGGCTCAAGTGATCCTCCCGCCTTGGCCTCCCAAATTGCTGGGATTACAGGAGTGAGCCACCATTCCCAGCAGCTTGGGAATATCAAAAACAACAAAAAACTGCTCCCCAGGTGAGTCTGTTACAATTTTCTGCCTCCAATCCACATGTTGTCTTCTGACCCCAAATCCAGACTGAAAGGCCCTGCTTCACATATGTGAGAGATTACAAATCAAAGAACAATGCTTTTGATGCACAAAAGCATACAAATACCATTAGCAGTCCTGTGTTCCACTGTGTACAGCATTAATGCCCTTCACCCAGAGTGTTCCAGCATCTTCCTGAGTTACCTGAGATCATCCTGCTTTGTACCTGTTGCTGGGTTTACGCCTGTCTTCTTGTGAAGTTAGTAATAGTTTCCCTTTTACTACTTGAGACAGCAAATTATTTGATCATTCCAAATCTAGGTTCATTACCAAGAAATGTTGAGGCCCAGGAAAAGTTTGTGCTGGCAATTTTCCACAGTGCTCCCTCATATTAAGCAGGTATAGTTTTTCTCCCAAATCGATTCCTTCTAAAGTCATGATAAAACTTTAAAAATGCTCTACCCAGTAAAACCTTGAACCCATTGTGCAAAAATATTCCTTATTTAACCTTGGAACCTTTATATGAATTTTTCATATTAAACTCCCTCACTTAACTCCCTCTTCTTACCTGCCACAAATATCTTTACTCATAGCATTCATGGCTTCCTTCATAGGACAGAGAAATGTGTCAAATGATTTCAGTTTAGGAACCAAAAGAACAACCCTGTTTTCAGCACGTTAAAAATGCCTATATTCTAACATTGGTTAAATTATGTAGGTTTTCTCAGTCTGAAGTCTTATGTTGGTGTGGGATATGGCAGGGTGTGTAATTAGTTAAGAGTGGCAGGAAAAAAAAACACCTACTTTATGGTCCACCCCCATTCCCAATCTCCACTACAAAACAGGGAGGAAGCTCCACAGAATTATGATTTCCTTGAATCACTTCAATTTGTACAACACTATTTGCAGAACTTTTATGAAGCAAAGATTTGAACTATTAATAATAGCTAACACTGCAGCTACCCAAAGGCACACATATCTCTACCAAATGGAAGCTGACTAGCAGAATTCAGTTTCTATATGTTTGCCATTTAGCAGTTATTTTTCCATCACTTGGGTTATATGCACCATACTGACATCCAGAGCAATGCCATTTCTTCCTTATTTTAAGATAAAATGCTAAACCAAAAGCTCTATTCTGACTATGTAAATGATTGCCTTGTGCCAACTGATTAGCATTTTTAAGGCAAAAAATTTCAAAGAGATAGCATGTTACACACGTTACACTTAGCGTGAAAGCAAATAATATGTTGGCTAACGTTTTTGTAGCACCACAGTCTTTCTCTGACCTATGAACTATATGTAAGACGGAATGTGTTATTTAAGATTTTTTTCTCTAAAATAAAGTTTCAATTTATAACAATAAGTTCACAACTCAATCACTCTGTCAGTATTGGCTGGTAACAAAAGGAACCTTGTGGGTCAGCAGTTTAGCACCGAGTGCACTGTGTCCATCTAGTGGCCAAAAGGTGACTGAGTGATCTAAAGAGGTTTCACAGCATAAAGAATAAAAGGCAAGGTGGCTGGTTTTTCTAAAACAACTTTAACCCAAACACCGTGCACACATTTTTAAATTCTAACAACTATTAATCAAATCACTTTCATTTTCTGCAAAGACTACAGCAAACGTCCTTCTTCTTTCTTCTCAAATACTTGAGTCCCCACTTCCCACACACAGCAGATGATATTCCTACTCAAAGAGAAAATAGTAACCATCAAAAAGGAACATTCTCCATGTCCAGCCATCAAAGTGACAAACACATCTACTCCCACAGTCAGCATTTCCATTTTCCCTCCTGTTACCAACTCGGGCAAATCCTTCCACCTCTGCTTTGGTTCTCTGTCCTTCTTACATTCTCTGATACACAGCTTCATCCATTTTTCCCTTACTCTTTTCCTCCTCTTTAGCAAATCTTTTCCATAAGCACTCAGATGGAACCAGTTATTTTTCACTGTACATAATAAGATCCCTCTCAATTCCTACTTCTCTATCCAGATACTTCTTACCCCTTCCTCACTCTGAGCATAATTTCTTGAAATAATTTTGTTTATATTCACTATCTTGATTCTCCCTTTGTACTTACACCTCAACCCACTTCAATCTGGTTTATGCTCCCACTATATGGAAATTTCTCCCATTGGGTCACCAACTGACTTGTGTTTCACTAAACCAATGAACATTTCTGAAGCTATTGGCCACTCCCTCCTTTCTGAAACACTCCTTTCCTTTGGCTTCCATAGCACCTAACTTTCTTGGTTTTCTTCTTAAGTCTCTGTTCATGTCTTTCACTTCAGCTTTGCCTTCAAATATTGGCAGTTCTTAGGCTTGAGACAGGGCTCTCTTGTTCTCCTAATCTTGCACCCCCTGTAGTTGATTTTATTGACTCAAATAACTTCTATGACCATCTGTAGATGGATAGCTCCCCATCAATTTCTTTGGTCTGCATCTGCCTCCTGAGCTCCAGACACATATAGAACACCTGACTCCTGGACAGCTCCCCATGGAGATAACCAACATATACCTCAAGTTCAACCATGGAACTCTTCCTCCTCCAATATTCCTTCTTACTGTGATTAGAACCCCAGCTACCCAGTTGCGCTGTTTTGAATCCTGAAAATAATCCTAACCCTTTCCTCAATCTTGTTTCACAGAGTCTCTCAATTACCAAGACATGCAGACTCCACCTCCTACCTCTATCTCTCAGATAAGCCCACTTTCCTCCATTGCCTGTGCTATCATTCTGCTCCATACCAACACCACTGTCTGTAATAATCTTCTAAATGGTTCCCTGCTTGCACCCAAAGTAATTCTATAAAATGCAGCCACTGACTAAAAAACACAAATGCCCGTGTCATTCCACTGTAATGTCTTTCAATGAGCTTGACAGCCCTCAAATATTCTTGACCTTCTTTCTCTTGTATGTCACATTCCAGTTGTCTACATCTTTAGTTTCTAAAATATGCCTCATTTTCCTTCCCATTGCACATGATCTAGAAAAACCTTGTCCAACCCATGAGGCCCAGGATGGCCTTGAACGTGGCCCAACACAAACTGGTAAACTTTCTTAAAACATTGAGGTTTTTTTTTGGTGATTCTTTTTTTTTAGCTCATCAGCTATTGTTAGTGTATTTTCTGTGTAGCCCAAGACAATTCTTCCAATGTGGCCCAGGGAAGACAGAAGATTGGACACTTCTGATCTAGAATATTCTTCCCCTCTCCATTGATACATTTATATTCATACTTGAGATTTTAGCCTAAATTTTACTTTCTCAGTAAACCTTCATTGACTACTTCTAACATAAGATCTGCCTCTGCCACTCCTATCGAGGCTTTATCAAACAGCTTCCAACTAAGATAAAAGAAACACTCTGTGCATTTTAAAAGTAGTGGATTTAATAGATCTGATTCATTGCACTGGTGATGGAAGAGTTGAAATGCCAAATACGGGACTGTGAGGCAACTTAGGAGTTAGAAACAACAGGAAGCAACTACCACCCCTGGCCTAGAGCAAAAAAGGAGGGCTGATGTATGCAGGGATTAGAGTCACCTGGCTGAGGGTGAAGCCATGGAGGAGACACAGCTACTGCCTGAGGTGCTGCCTCAGGTATAGAGAGTAAAAGCCTCTCCCCAAATGCCCACCAGTGCCTCCAATGTGCTGCATCTATCTAACAAAGGACATGGAAGTCTTGAGACCACAGCCTTCAGAGTGTAGCCTCTGACAATAAAGGGCAGAGAAAGGACAATATGTGGTCTGAGAATAAATAGGTAAAAGGCCAGCACAAAAACATTCATCACATTTAACGTCATTACTCCTAAAGATTTTCTTCCACTCCAAACTGTAAAAATCATGAGGACAAGGACTATGGCTTAACAGATTTTCTCTTTTAAATAGCAAAGTGACTGAAACAGGCATATCTCATTTTATTGTGCTTTGTTTTGTTGTGCTTTGCAGAGATTCCTTTTTTTTTTTTAACAAAATGGTTTGTGGCAACCTTGTGTAGAGCAAGTCTATGGGTACCATTTTTCTGACAGCATGTGCTCACTTCATGTCTCTGTATCACATTTTGATAATTCTTGCAATATTTCAAACTTTTAAAATTATTTTAATACCTATTATGGTGATCTGTAATTGGTGATTGTTGATGTTACTATCGTAATTGTTTAGGAGTACCATAAGCCATGCCTATATAAGATGGCAAACTCAATTAATGTGTGTTCTGACTGCTCCACCAACTGGCCATTCCCTATCTCTCTCTTTCTCCTCAGTCCTCCCCATCCCTGAGACACCACAATATTGAAATTAGGTCAATTAATACAATGACCTCTAAGTGTTCAAGTGAGGTGAAGAGTAGCACATCTCTTACTTTAAATAAAAAGCTAGAAAAAATTAAGCTTGCTTAGTAAGGCATGTCAAAAGTCAAGACAGACAGAAAGCTAGGCCTCTTGTACCAAACAGCCAAGTTGTGAATGCAAAAGTAATATTCTTGAAGGAAATAAAAAGTGCTACTCCAGTGAATACAAATGATAAGAAATTGAAACAGCCTTGTTGCTGAAATGAAGAAAGTTTGAGTAGTCTGGATAGAAGATCAAACCAGCCACAACATTCCCTTAAGCAAAAGTCTAATTCAGAACAAGGCCTTAACTCTCTTCAATTCTATAAAGATTGATAGAGATGAGGAAGCTGCAGAAGAAAAGGTTGAAGCCAGCAGAGATTGTCTCATGAGGTTTAAGGGAAATACCATCTCCATAACACAAAAGTGCAAAGTGAAGCAGCAAGTGCTGATATCAAAGCTATAGGAAGTTATCCAGAAGATCATTGAAACTACATTAAACAACAAATTATAAATGTAGACAAAACAAACTTTTATTGGAAGAAGATGCCATCTAGGACTTTCACAACTAGAAAGAATAAGTCAATGCTTGGCTTCAAAGCTTCAAAAGACAGGCTGATCCTCTTGTTAGGCTAATGCAGCTGAGGGCTTTAAGTTGAAGCCAATGTTCATTTACCAGTCTAATAATCCTGGGGCCATTCAGAATTACACCAAACCTATTCTGCCTGTGCTTTGTGCCTGAAACAACAAAGCCTAGATGGCAGCACATCTGTTTACGCATGATTTACTAGATATTTTAAGCCCACTGTTGAGACCTACTGCTCTTATATAAAGATTTTTAAAAATATATTACTGCTCATTGACAGTGCACCTGGTCATCCAAGAGTTCTGATGGATACATGATATGGTTTGGCTGTGTCGCCACCCAAATCTCATCTTGATTGTAACTCCCACAATTCCCACCTGTCATGGGAGAAACCTGGTAGGAGGTGATTGAATTATGGGGGACGGATCTTTCCTGTAGCATTCTCATGATAGTGAATGAGTCTTACAAAATCTGATGGTTTTAAAAACGGAAGTTTCCCTGCATAAGTTCTCTCTTTGCCTGCCGCAATCCATGTAAGACGTGACTTGCTCCTCCTAGCCTTCCGCCATGATTGTGAGGCCTCCCCAGCCCTGTGGAATTGTAAGCCTATTAAACCTCTTTTTCTCCCCAGTCTCAGGTATGTCTTTATCAGGAGCATGAAAACAGACTAATACAGTAAATTGGTACCAGTAGAGTGGTGCATTGCTGAAAAGATACCTGAAAGTGTGGAAGTGACTTTGGAACTGGATAACAGGCAGAGGTTGGAACAGTTAGGAGGGCTCAGAAGAAGACAGGAAAATGTGGGAAAGTTTGAAACTTCCTAGAGACTTGTTGAACGGCTTTGACAAAAATGCTGATAGTGATATGAAAAATAAGGTCCACGTTGAGGTGGTCTCAGATGGAGATGAGGAACTTTTTGGGAACTGGAGCAAAGGTGACTCTTGTTATGTTTTAGCAAACAGACTGCTGGCATTTTTCCTCCTGCCCTAGAGATCTGTGGAACTTTGAACTTGAGGGAGGTGACTTGGGGTATCTGGTGGAAGAAATTTCTAAGCAGCAAAGCATTAAAGAGGTGACTTGGGTGCCGTTAAAGGCATTCAGTTTTATAAGGGAAGCAGAGCACAAAAGTTTGGAAAATTTGCAGCCTGACAATGCGATAGAAAAGAAAATCCCATTTTCTGAGGAGAAATTCAAGCCAGCTGCAGAAATTTGCATAAGTAACGGGGAACCAATTGTTAACCCCCAAGACAATGAGGAAAATGTCTCCAGAGCATGTCTGAGGTCTTCATGGCAGCCCCTCTCATCACAGGCCTGGAGGCCTAGGAGGAAAAAAATGGTTTCATGGGTCAGGCTCAGGGTCACCATGCTGTATGCAGGCTAGGGACTTGGTGCCCTGTGTCCCAGCCACTTCAGTTGTGACTAAAAGCGGCCAAGATACAGCCCAGGCCATGGCTTCAGAGGGTGCAAACCCCAAGCTTGGCAACTTCCATGTGGTGTTGAGCCTGCAGGTGCACAGAAGTCAAGAATTGAGGTTTGGGAACCTCTGCCTAGATTTCATGGGATGTATGGAAATGCCAGGATGGCCCAGGCAAAAGTTTGCTGCAGTGACAGGGCCCTCATGGAGAACCTCTGCTACGGCACTGTGGAAGGGAAATGTGGGGTTGGAGCCCCCACACAGGGTCCCTACTGGGGTACTGTCTAGTGGAGCTGTTAGAAGAGGGTTACCATCCTCCAGATGCCAGAATGGTAGGTCCACTGACAGCTTGCGCCATGTGTGTGGAAAAGCAGCAGACACTCAACACCAGCCTGTGAAAACAGCCAGGAAGGAGGCTGCACCCTGCAGAGCCACAGGGGTGGAGCTGCCCACGACCATGGGAACCCACCTCTTGCATTGACATGACCCAAATGTGAGACATGGAGTTAAAGGAGATCATTTTGGAGCTTTAAGATTTGACTGCCCTGCTGGATTTTGGACTTGCATGGGGCCTATGGCCCCTTTGTTTTTGCCAATTTCTTCCATTTGGAATGGTATTTACCCAATGCCTGTACCCCCATTGTATCTAGGAAGTAACTAACTTACTTTTGATTTTACAGGCTCATAGGCAGAAGGGACTTGCCTTGTCTCAGATGAGATGTTGGACTGCGGACTTTTGAGATAATGCTGAAATGAGTTAAGACTTTGGGAGACTGTTGGGAAGGCATGACTGGTTTTGAAATGTGAGGACATGAGATTTGGGAGGTACCAGGGGTGGAATGATATGGTTTGGCCGTGTCCCCATCCCAATCTCATCCTGAATTATAACTCCAACAATTCCCATGTGTCGTGAGAGAAACCCAGTGGGAGGTGATTCAATTATGGGGGCAGGTCTTTCCTGTGATATTCTTCTGTTAGTGAATGAGTCTCACAAGATCTGATGGCTTTAAAAATGGGAGTTTCCCTGCACAAGCTCTCTCTTTGCTTGCTGCCATCCATGTAAGATGTGACTTGCTCCTCCTTGCCCTCTGCCATGACTGTGAGTCCTTCCCAGCCATGTGGCGCTGAGTCCATTAAACCTCTTTTTCTTCCCAGTCTCAGGTATGTCTTTATCAACAGCATGAAAACAGACTAATACAATACACAAGATTCATGTTGTTTTTATGCTTAACACAACATCCTTTCTGCAGCCATGATTCAAAGAGTATTTCAAGTCTTATTATTTAAGAAATACATTTGGGAAGGCTACTTTCTATAGTGATTTTTCTGATGTATATGGATAAAGAAAATTAAAAATCTGGATAGGAGTCACCATTCTAGATGCCATTAAGAACATTCATGATACATGTGAGGAGGTCAAAATATCAACATTACCAGGAGTTTGAGAAAAGTTGATTCCAACCCTTATGGATAACTTTGAAGGGTTCAAGTGAAGGAATTAACTACAGATATGGTAGAAATAGCAAGAGAACAAGAATTGGAAGTGGAGCCTGAAGATGTGACTGAATTGCTGCAATCTCAGCAACAAAGGGATGAGAAGTTACTTCTTATAGATGAGCAAAGAAAGTGGTTTCTCAAGATGAAATCTACTAATGGTACAGATGCTGTAAAAATTGTTGAAATGACAATAAAATATTTAAAGTGTTATAGAAACTTAGCTGATAAAGCAGCAGTTGGGTTTGAGAGGATTGACTCCAATTTTGAAAGTTCTACATTGGGTAAAATCCTGTCAAACAGTATATTACATGCTTCAGAGAAGTCTTTTATGAAGAGAAGAGTCAATCAATGTGGTAAACTTTATTGTTGCCTGGTTTTAAGAAACTGCTACAGCTTCTCTGATCTTCAGTAACCACCACCCTGATCAATCAGTAGCCATTAACATCAAGGCAAGACCTCCCACCAGCAAAAAGATTACTACTTGCTGAAGGCTCAGATGATCATAAGCAATTTTTAGCAATGCAATATTTTAAAATTAAGGTATGCACGTTGTCTTCTAGACATGCTATTGAATACTTAATAGACCATAGTGTAAACATAACTTTTGTATGTACTGGGGAACCAAAATGTGTGTGACTCACTTTATTGCAATATTCACTTTATTTTGGTCATCTGAAACCCATCCTACCATATTTCTGAACCCTATACTTAAGAGATGTTCAGGAACAGTTGGCTGAATGGGTAAATGAACACAATACCACTGTTCACATTTGCAGATGGTGCAAATGAGACCTATAGAACTCATGTCTGTAATCCCAGCACTTTGGGAGGCTGAGGCAGGTGGATCACCTGAGGTCAGAAGCTCAAGACCAGCCTGGCCAACATGGTGAAACCCCGTCTCAAGTAAAAATACAAAATAAAAATGGCTGGGCGTGGTGGTGGGCACTTGTAATCCCAGCTACTTTGGGAGGCTGAGGCAGGAGAATCGCTGGAACCCAGGAAACGGAGTTTGCAGTGAGCTGAGTTCGTGCCATTGCATTTCAGCCTGGGCAACAAGAGTGAAACTCTGTCTAAAAAAAAAGAAAAAGAAAAGAAAGAAAGAAAAACAGAAAGACAAAACAAGACAAGAAAATAACGACCTACAGTCCCACAGCTAGGAAAATGTGAACCGTTAATGTGATTCTAATCTGACTCCTTATTCTTGTTACTGGACCATATTGACTTCTGATCTGCTTTCTTATTATTTTGCCTTCTAATACACTATGATACATGGACTTAAAAAGAACACTTAGCCATTCTGTGGTTTTGATACATAGTGCTGAGATCACGTCTTTGATTCTTTTACTATTTATGCACTTAATGAACATTTATTAAACATCTAATAAATTTGATAAACCAAAAACTGTGTAGAAAGAAACTATTAATTTCGTTCATCATTGTATTACCAGAACTTGGGACATGCCTTGCACATAATAAGCCTTCAATACATATTTGGTGAAAGAATCATTGCATAAGTGAATTTCAATGACACTAACTGCTTAAGATACAGAGAGAGCTCTTGACATTAAGGAATTCTCAGTGAAACCTCACTGGAAATAGTCTATGAATTAATTAAGAGATACTGAAGGATTTTGAACTGCAGAGGACATACCGCTGAAACAAAGTAGGCACTACTTGCCTGCTTTCTGAATCTGCTTTGTTCGTTCTCTCAGGCTCTGTCTGTGGCTGGAATCCCTACACCTTCTATCATTGTTGAACTGCTTTGCATGTTAAAAAATAACACATTTTGGGAATTAACTATACAATTGGTTAAGCAAGGGGACAAAAAAAAAAAAAAAACCCAGATTGGTATCTTGTTAACCTACAATGATTTCTGGACCAGGTAAATCCTCAATCTCTCCTCCGCCAAAAGAAAATGACAATGCATAAAAATAATGCAGAAAGCTTAACTGACATAGTTCTGTCAGTGTTACTACTCTAGATCTGCAATGAAATCTGTTTGCCTGCACTTACATGAAACTTTCTCATGGATATTGCAGCACCCTTCCCCAATCTCATATTTTATTGGCAATGCAAGAAGATATAATTTGCATGAGATGCAGAAAGTGGTAAATTAGAAAAATTAACTACGAAGTTGTTTGCCAACAGAAGTTTATATTTATCTTAGTATAAATAATTTAATGTGTATTTTCCTTCATGATTGAATTTATAATGAATATTCGATGATTAATTTATTTTTGTAGAATAAAAACTGTTTTTAATGGCTCTTTTAACTGTACTCTCTAGCTTTGGTTTCAGTGTTATCAAAGCAGAAACATTTACTCCATTTCTAAGTATTTTGAGAAGATAATTCTGTTAAAGTTTAAACAATAGTGTTTTTAAAAACCAGGTGAACTTTTTCTCCTTACCCTGTCTTATGTACTGAAAAAAACAGGTTAATATTTAAAAGTATTCATTTGGGAAGCACCTTCCTGAGAGGTGAAATATTCTTACATTAGAAAAGACAGAAGCAGAGGCTAGTGCCTGGAATGTGTTTGTCTCTATCTTGATAGTTCCAACAGTGCTTACCTGTTTCACGTTCTATACATTTTGGCTTCAAATCCAGTGGTTGTCAACTCTGGATGTACCTTGCCTTGAACCCTAACCCTGGCAATTTAATAGAATCAAAATCTCTCCAGGTTGGGGCCAGGTATCAGTATTTTAATATTACCCAGGCGAAACTAATGTACAGCCAAGGTTTCACTGTAACAGGAATTTGAGACAGCTTGTTTGGTCAGATGATCCTATGATACTGAAATCATTCCAAAGGTAGCTAGCAGATATTAGTAGTCCAAAGCCCTGTATTAGATTTCGATTCTAATTCTAATAAACTTTGTGGAGCCAATGAGGCATCCACTTAATTTACTCAATCTGTTCAATTCTTTTAGTTATGGAAGGAAGCTAATTCAGTCCTGTGTGGTTCTTAACTAATCATAGATCTCTAATCATCTGACAAAGTTAGAGACACACATGCCAGGATACTAAACATTTCTACAAAATTTTACGTGACATCCCCTAGAGCATGTGGAGTCAGATATCAATTCCTCTAAGGTTCGAGGAGGGGATGTCTTGTTAAGACATAAAACCAAGAACAATAACTGACTTTATAATGAGTCAAACTACACTTCAGTATCAGGAGGCCTTCTAACATTTAGAACTGCCCTGTAATGTTAATAAGATATTAAATGTGAAAAATGATGACTATATGGAAAACATACAGAAAATAGACATAAGTAGAAAGTAGAAAACAGAAAAAATTATAGTATATATTCTATATATACTTGATATATACTCTATATATTTTTATTAAATGTATATGTTGTATGATTATAAATGGGAAAGAAATATTAAAAAATGAAAAATCCATAGGAAAATGGATTAAAACTTTACTGTGAAAGTATTTTAATAAAATTATAACAAATTTTTAATGTAAAATTAAAGTAGACAAACATTATGCTAATTAAAAGGATTTTATAATCTTCCCTTTGTGGAAGACATAGCAGGATAAGACAATACTAAATTACTTGGGAAAAAGCATTGCAGAAACCAACTGTGTTAGAAAATTAAACAGTTGTCACCCAACCACCAGATGATGTCAAGATATCACATTTGTTACTATTTAAGTCTACTCAGGAACAATGATTTAAGCAAGAGAACACCATGAGTGGTACTGTCTGAATATGACCTAGATAGCTCACGCTGGGTCGTCCGGACAATATGCTAACTGTTGGCAGTGTCCCCCAGCCCATCTGGAGAGGCCTCCCTGAAATACAGCTTCCAAGAAGACTGGTGACTGCCTTTTCCTGGAAAAAGGGAGCTGCAGCTTCCCATGCTTCCTTAAGGTCTCCAAGCCTGGACTGCTGACTTTCCTAGACAATTCTTATAAAGAGTTGACATCTAAACCCACACAGTCTGGTAACCAAAAGGTTTATCTGTACCCCAACTGGGCAGATTCCCCTTTACATTCACCCTAAAGAGGAGAGCAAGAGGCATGATGCGGGGTTGGGGTGGTATAAGTCTCCTCTCTTCTAGCCAACACTTGATTAGTAAATCACTCAAATCCTCTTCCTACCCCATACTGTGTGCTGTTGCAGCACATGAGCTCTGCCAAGATATGTGTCAGCCATGAAGAACACACTTTTCCTCAAGGCAGGATGGAGAGGATGTTAGTTTCCTCAAGCAAAGTCAGGAATGAATTTACTTTACCATTATGGGCTACTTTCAAATATCTAAGAGTCCTCTTGGGGAGCACGCTGCTTTGTTCTGTTTACAACTTCATAGAGCAACATGTATTGACATAAATAGCTAAGAAATTTTAGGTAAAAAAAAGTTTGTTGAAAAGCATGTTGTAAATTTCCATTTTAGCAAAAAGATTATATGTATTTACATGTATCAAAAATCTAAATATGTATACAAAAACTCTTAGAAATAGTTATCTAAGAGAGAAGGGAAGATTATAAACATGCAATCTAAGTTATATTTCTGTAGTGTTTGGATTTTTTTTTACAAAATGATTATAATATATAATCAAGAAAAAATAAAAGAAACATCAAAAAATTAAATCAGATTCTCTTTAGACACAGTTTTAAAACTTGGTTTCCTAAGGGACACTATAAAACACAATCATTTGGTAATTAAGAAATTATCTCTAGACCATCTGGCTACCTAGGTAGGCCAAAATGTTTTGACCTTTTTTGCCTGTAATCAGTTCAGTTAAGAACAATGCAAGTTAATAAAAATCTAGACAGCTTACAGCCTGAACTTCATAATTTTTCCACAGGAGTTGACTACCAGTGTAATTATTCTCAGTTCAGTCAAAATGTTGTAATTGGTTTATTTGTGTAGGCTTCAACTAATCATTGCCTCAGAGAAAACCAGATTTTTTTCCTGCTTATTATTCTTTAGACCCCCAATTTATTTCTCCTAGTATGCCATCCTGGAAGTTGAACAGATTTTTCTGGAATCTAGTTGTCCTTTCCACAGGCTGTCAGTAGAAAGGGACTCCTTCTACTCATGATTATATCTGGCCCTTATTTATTGTCCATTTTAATAGGTCTTAATGGAATAACAGATTGAATGTTTAAAATTTAATTGAACAAAATTACTAGCATTTTGTTAACAGATACTGGCCTATGTGACTGGTAGTTGCAAACTCTCATTCTTAAGAAGTATTCTTAGCTATTCTATGATAGTCAGGTTAAGTAATGGAGGCAAATAACATAAGACAATATTCATCACCTGTTTAGAATGATCAAATTAATGCATCAAAGCAGTGATTTTATAATCAATTGTTCTTCTTCTAAATGTGAAGAAAACACTTCTAAGAATAGCAAACAGAACAACTTAGCCTAAATTATCTCCATTTCCCTTCTTCAAATTATTTTAGTCTTCATTATCTCATATCATCCACCAATTGTGTCACTTGCAAAACGATTTCCTTGGATTCTACCAATCCACCCTGGCGAAATTAGCTAGGGTCTCTAGGTAGTACCAAGATATCCCAGGTGTGTCTTGGCTCAAGTTGTTGGCCAAGCAGATGATAGGGTGGCATACATCATTCCAACGGACATGCATGCTGGTCCTCTAATTTCCTAAGTAGCATCTCCAGCACATCAGTATAGTTCTGAGCACCCTGGGGTTTTGTGAGAGTCAGATGAGTACAACCCCATATTATCTTATGACCATCTTAGTTAAGCAGATCAATATTTCTTCCTAAACATCAAAAAACCACCAGCAACACTTTTCTGGCCACAGATGGAGGGCCCTTGCTGGTGTTTGACTTGTTTAGTCCAACAACCAGCATGAAATCTACTAAATGGAGCAGACAGCAAACAGGAAGTTGGGCTGGGCTGGTAAATCAAAGATATGTCTTAGGATTTAAACCCTTCAATGATGCAATATTTAACAGTAGAATGAACTGTGTCTTTCATATGTACTATTTTCTGACATTCCATTACTGACAATAGTATGTCATAACAGTGTTTCAAAACAAAGGGAGCAGAATGGAATGAGCCTAAGGGGATAATAACTTGTAAAAAGTTAATTGTAAAAAAAACTGCAGAAAAATTTTTCTTTTATCATTAAGTATGTATTTAAAATTCATACTAAGAGACTCCTCTATTTATTCCTGAATCCTTTACATATAATCTCATATAATCTTGTAAGCAGTTGCAATGACTAAAATCTCCTTGGTTAGTCATTAAATTCAATTATTGACTGTATATTGAGGTGGTGTAAATCATAGTTCAAGGTTAATTTAGGAGTCTCTTATTAGGAGTTGGATGAAATGAAATATGTGTTACATAAATTGCTGACTGAGGGAAAAATATACAGTTAAAATAATAATTTGGATGGAGATGCATTCATATCATATTGAAACATGACATTTGTTTGTGAGGACACCCCATATGGAAATTCCACAATTCCTTATACTTTGGTTATAAATCTTTACTGATTATAGTAACCACTGTTTCAGGTGGTTAACCTAGAAAGCTTCAAGAAGGAATGGAAAATGAGATTAAAACTCACATACATAGCATCTCCAAATAAGGTTTCTTACCAGCAAAAGAAAATCAAAGATTCACATTATAAAAATTCATTACTGATGCAAACCTGGTTCCCATGATGTTTCTAGGATTAAGAGAGGTAGCAGTCCCTGCACTGAATCACACGCTCATTAAGCTTTCCCTTAAAGCCAGGTGGCCAAGGTTTCATCTCTGTTAACAAAGGTGTTCAAAGGAATTTATGATAATCATTCTATTGTTTGAATTTTCCATTGCTAGATAATGCAAGTGCTCAGTGCAGAGAGATTTCCTTAAAAAATGTTTCTGCTAGGTAAAATTAGCACCTGTACTTGGATGTTCAAGTCAACATTTCTTTGTAAGTGTCACTGATTTAGAACATAAGAGTATGTGAGAATATTAAAAGATCTCGGGTCATGCAGGAATCATATGTGCAAAAATAATGTGATAAAAACACACCTATAAGGTAAAAAACATCTACGTATTTGCTATAAATACACATACTTTGAATTTCTATATTCTGGCAAAAGCATTGGAGGACAAAAAAAAAAAATCTTTTCAAAATACAAATTTGAATATGTATGGGCCTCACTTTTCCACCCACTAAAGCCAACCTGGTTAGCAGGATATTTCGAGGATTAAGAGCAGTAGCAGTCCCTGCACTGAATCACACACACCTATTAAGATTTCTCTTAAAATTAGGTGGCTTCCCATTGTTCTTAGGGTAGAAGACCTAATATGTCTATAAAGTTTTGCCCCAGTTGGCCTCTGCTCTCCTCTCTAGCTTCATCTCAAGTTATTGGCTTCCTGTTAGCTCTCTTCATCTCAGCCTCACCAGCTTTCCCTTGGTAAACCGTACTCTCCATTCAGTACTGTTTCCTACATCAGGACTTTGCACATGTTGTTCCCAGACACTCATCTTTTTATTTATTTCATTCCCTTGCTTCTCCTACCACCATCACCACCTTAACCACTATTACTTTTGGAACACATATCCATACATATGCATATACACATATGTGCACACATGCATACTTTGAAACTCTCCTCATTGTCACATCCTAGGAGAAATATTTCCTGACATTTTACACATACCCTCCCTGTTATAAAATCTCCTGGTACTGTGTCTATTTACTATACAACACTGATTTTTTAAAATTTTATACATATTTTTAGACCCTTAATGTCAATTTCTCCAATAAAGTTGGAGTTGTCTGTTTCTTCTCATCATTATTTACCCAACATTCAGCATGAAACCAGGATACAGTGGATAATAATACCTAAACATTGTTTAAATGGGGCAATGAATGTTTCAATCAATGAATCAGTCACATCTGCACACCTCTATGATAGATGGATTATCTCTGTGCAAAATTCAACCTGAAGAGAGATAAAGAAAAAGACCATTCATTGGGCCTAACTATTTTGACATGACTGGGCTAACTGCTTTGCTTATTTAAATTTAATATCAGCAATTGCCCAAAGTAGGTATTCTGATTCCTTTTTTACAGATGGAGAATCTCAGACTCAGGTGGACTTAGTAACCCGCCCAAAGACACATGTTTGGTACAAGAGCAATATGGTTATTCTGTTTTGTTTTGTTTTTTTTAGGATTTTCTATAAAATTGTGACACCATGTTTATATCTGCATTCAATGACATTTACATATAATTTGAATTTAGGATGATCCTATTTTGAAGCCCAGAAATTACTTTTGAATGCTGGCTCTAGAAATTATGAAAAATAGAATATAACAAAACCTGAAGAAAGTAATACAACAAACTGAACCAGCATTTTAGTGTTGAAGTTTTAATGAAGCAAACATCTTCCATTTAAATTAGTGTGTGTACAATCAGAATTATTAAGAATTAAGTATGACTTCAGAACTTAAAATACAATTTTTTGAACCAAAATTTGTTTTAGTTTCAGCTCACCCAATCTGCTACCTTGCAACCACAAATGTGTTTATGATTTCCCCCTCCAAAAACCTGCCTCTGGTTCAGAAGACTCTTCACTGGGTAATTGTTTTCCACAAGCCCAAATTGTTTTCTGTGGTATGAGGCTGGCTTCAATGCTCTGTACACTTTTGCCCATTTGCAGAGATCAGCATTTCCTTTCGCCAGAATGCCCCTGCTGACCAGAATGCTGTTGGGCCTCCCAGAAAGAAAGCAGAGACAGTTCATTTGACCACTGCCTGATTCAAACCTCTGCTACTGTTTTTTTCTGTCCAGATAAGGGAGCTAAAGTCAGCAATAATTGGAGAAAGAGGCTCTCATTTGGTCCTGTTATGCTACTTTTTCCAGTAATTTCAAACAACAAATATGTAGCATTTAATATTATATGCCAGCCCTCTAGGAACTGTGGATGAAGTAAATAAAACTTAAAATATGATCAATCCTTATCCTTGATGAACTTGTTAGGGAAGATAGAACCAATATACATGGAAGAATCAGAGAATAATGAAGTGAGAAACTAACATGGGCTGTTACGGGGTGAATCCTATACCCAAAATTCATACATTGAAGTCCTCGTACATATACCTCCAAAATTCGTACATTGAAGTCCTCGTACCTCAGAATGTGACTATATTTGGAGACAGGGTTTAAAGGAGGTAATTAAGTTGAGGTCATAAGTGTGGGCCCTAATCAAATGTGACTGATGTCGTTATAAGAGGAGCTAAGGACACAGACACATAAAGAGGAAAGACCCTGTGAAGGAATAGGGAGAAGTCAGCCATCTACAAGCTGAGGAGAGAGGCCTCAGAAGAAACCAACCCTGCTGATATCTTGACTTCAGACTTTCAGCCTCCAGAACTATCTGTAAATCAATTCCTATTATTTACGCTCACAGTCTGTGGCACTTTGTTATGGCAGCCCCAGAAAATTAACACATGGATTCTATTAAAAATGATTTTAGGGCAGGAATAAACCAGTCTGTGTTGAAAGACTTGAGGAAGGCTTTGTACATGATATAGGGTCTGAGTTGAATATAGACAAAAACTAAATAAAGCAGAGACAGAGGGATGATATTCTAGGACAGTAGGAAACTCAATGAGATAAGACTAGTAAACGGGAGAGAGAAATGATTTAGTAACAGGTAATGGTCTCTGAAACCTTTTAACCTTTGCAATTTGTTCATCTTAAATGTTAATGTATTTTTAATAATATATTTACTCACATTGGATAGATAATCTCAATTTACAGTAAATAATGTCTTGTTACTAAAAGGGCTATGCTGAATTTAACAGAAACATACTCTTTTCCATATATGTTTAAATCTCGAAATCCACGGCCATATAAAAAAGGACTATGAATTTGGGCAAAATGCCATTGAAGCATTATACGTACAATTGTATTTTGTATGTTGTTTCATATGTACACAGGAACTGTACATAGAAAATGAGAAACAGAAGACATAAAACATGAAATAAATTATGTTTGAATTCATTGGTATTTCATTTATCCAGATTATACACATTTATTATCAAAAGCTTTATGGATTTTTCTGGGTGAAGTTTATACATATATTCATGATCATATGTTACAAAGCATTTAAGTATATAGCTTCATAGCTATACACATGAAATTAAATATTAAAAATACTGTTTTTTTTTCTAATTTAACCCTCTTCTAGAAACAGATCAAATAAAGTTCCCTCACCATGTGCACATGTGTTTCCATTGAGGATTTTAAGAAAATGTTTAAAAGCTGCATTTAAGTGAATAATTTCCAGCCTGGGAATGGTAAGCCAGCTCAGAACCAAAGGCTGTTCATCTAACCAATAAGCAGGTGTAAATGAATATTTCATGAACACTGTCTGTAATTTTCTCTTTACTTGCACGGCGACAATCCCTCCCCACCCTCCCCGCATCTTCCTGTACTGTTAGTCCTCTCTCCGAAAAGAGAGGGGTGTTTGAATGCCACTTAAAATTCTTACCAGTATCTGGTAGGGTATCATTCTTTACTGTTCACATTATTTTTTATCTTTGGTTTTTGCTTTCAAAAGCCATTTGTTCTACATCAGGCAGCTGCATTTTCTTTCAGCATTAAGGAAGAAGAATACCAAAAGTACTTACCTAAAAAACAAAACACAAAAAAGGGAAGGATTAAAGTATATTCATGGAGATGCTTGATGTCTTGACAAAGCACCAAAGTGGGGATGAAAACACCCATAGTACCTAATGGCCCATGGCAAATAAAGCATGTAAAGCCACCAAGGAATGATTGTAGAAGTTGCATCCTTGTCTGAAACTTAAGTCAGCAAAGGGGGTATGCCTTGGTTATTTTAAAAATGAATAGGTAGGTAAAGCAAAGTTTTGATTTTCTTTTCTTTTCACTTTTTTAAACAACTTACATTATCTCAGACTCTAATCCATCACGTCTCTGTCCTTCAACAGGTTCTAACTGCCTACAATAATGGCTTTTATCATTATGAGCCAGAAGACTTTAACCATAGGCCTAACTTAGAGCTTCAATGCAACCATAGGCCTAACTTAGAGCTTAGAGCATCATGAAGAGCGCATTGAGATATGCCAGACACCGGTGGGTCGTGAGAGAAACAAGGTCTTTGCTAACAGTTGTCTTCCTAACTATGAGGCCTCCTGCAATATGAGACATTGTAGTGTTGGTAGGAGGGTTCACTTTCTTAGACATTTTTGCGGTACTAACATAGATATAAAAACTAACACACGGCTGGGCGCGGTGGCTCATGCTTGTAATCCCAGCACTTTGGGAGGCAGAGGTGGGCGGATCACGAGGTCAGGAGATTGAGACCGTCCTGGCTAACACGGTGAAACTCTGTCTCTACTAAAAATACAAAAAAATTAGCAGGGCGTGGTAGTGGGTGCCTGTAGTCCCAGCTACTTGGGAGGCTGAGGCAGGAGAATGGCATGAACCCAGGAGACGGAACTTGCAGTGAGCTGAGATCACGCCACTGCACTCCAGCCTGGTCAACAGAGCGAGACTCCATCTCAGAAACAAACAAACAAACAAACAAAAAACAAAAACTAACACACATAGTCAGATGTGGCATACAAAAGAGAAAAGTAATTTTTATAAATATTTGGAAAAGGTACGAATAAATAATAAGTGGCAAACATCAGTAGTTTTCATCAATGTGCCAGCTGTGTATAGATATGATGTCTTTGACTGTCTGCTGGTCACAGAAAACCCTCTACACAAGGAAGGCAGGGGATGGCCTTGAACAGTGCTCCTGAGTGACAGCTCTGGAATAGGTGGGAGAAGGCACAGTGCATACCCAGCGAAGAAATCTGTTCACTCTGTCAGTTACCAAAAGCCAAAGAAAAACTTCCTTCATAAGAAATGATTTCCCCATTCCATTCTTGACAAGCAAGAGCTAACAAGAGAAAGAGTCCCAAAAGAAAATGGGACTTTTGGGAGAGTAGAGGAGATCTCATTTACGAAGAGGAGAGAACATCCACGTGCTGATAGTAGCAGCTAATAGAGCTGCCTGATCTGGTGCTGGCTGGGCAAACCAACGCTAAAGGCAGAAGCACAAAAAGGCATTGCACCACAATCATCTGGGTGACTTGGCCAAAATCAATAAGCACAAAAAGGCATTGTGCTTCTTGCTTTTGACCAAGCCAAAAAGGCATTGGGCGACTTGGTCAAAAACATGATGTTCTCAGGGCCCACCAAGATAGCATCTCTGGAGGTGAGATTTTGGAATTTCCATTTTTAATAAGCACCCCTGGTAAATTTTATGTGGTTACCTGGGCACCAGTCTGCACACAGAGTTTTAAGAATCACATACTAGAAGGTGTGGGTCTGTCTCCTGTAAGTGCTACCTGTCAGAGACTATTGTTTGAGAATGCTGAGTCACATAATTTGGTCAGAATTTAATGAAACTGCAGGGACAGAGATAGGGAATGTGCATTTCTCTTCCCTATTTAATTCTGCCTCACCAACAAACTGCTGGTAAGGAAAAAAAAACTCACATAAAATATATTATTTGAATTGGTCTGTGCCACTAACCAATGCTGTTGTCCATTCCTATGTCCCCTGGTTCTTGTTAATAAGATAACATTCTGTACTTCTACTCATAGAGGGCACTATTTTCTTGTTGGTTAATGCTGCTGCAGACAGTTGGTAATTCCAACAACCAAAATACCATAATTTCATCAGTGAATTAAGCCTAGAAATAGTTTTGAATATTACAGAGTATATAGTAAGATCTTCCATAAACCTGGGATGACTAATTTCTAGCATCTCTTGACCTTCAATTTCACTAATACTGTTTAGCTAGTTCTTGAGCGATTTTTATCTGAATAATGTAAATTGAGAAATTGATTTATTTTCCTTTTCAGGAAATGTTTTAATTAATTTATAATATTTCTTTGCTTTAGACATTTAGAAATATTTATTTTACTTACAGGATAGATGTTGTGGCATATTTAAAAGGATAAAAAAAAACTTCACAAAAGTTCACAAATTTAATTCTACATATAAAGAGATTTGTTTTTTCCTAAGGTGCTCCACTATTAAATGAAATATAACTTAAAAAAAATCAGTCCTAATATCAGCAAACTGTGAACTGACCTCAAAGTTAATATTTACACTCGTCAGAAGCTAAATGGAGCCGAGTGCAATGGCTCATACCTGAGATCTCAAAATCCCAGCACTCTGGGAGGCTGAGGTGGGAGGATTGCTTAAGCCCAGCAGTTTGAGACCAGCTTAGGCCACATATTGAGACCCTGTCTTTACTAAAAATTAAAAAATACATAGCCAGGAATGGTGGCATACATCTGTGGTCATAGCTACCAGGGAGGCAGAGGCAGGAGGATTGCTTGAGCCCAGGAGGTCAAGGCTACAGTGAGCCATGATCCTGCCACTGCACTCCAGCCTGGGCAATAGAGTGAGGCCCTGTCTCAAAAAGAAAAAGAAAAAGACACTAAACGGAATGGAATGACTTGAATTGCAGGTGAGCCTATACTGCCATTTTAAAAGATTTTTCCAAGTCTGTCTTGACATAGCATTCATTTTGTATTTCATAAATGAGAAGACTGTGAAGATTAAATCAAAAAAGCTAACAGTGCTGGTCAGGAGCTAGAAAACTCGGGGTGGGGCTTGAGGGAAGAAGACTATGAGAATGATTTTTAAAACATCATCTATAGCTTAGAGCATAAAATGGGGTAAAGATGAACTATTAACTGACAAAGGGTGCAAAGCACCACAAAGCAGCACAAATAGCTTTATAGCTTCTGTAAATCCTAAGGATCTTCCTAAGACTCACATCCCTCTACACCCCTTCAAATCAGATTATTCATTTCCTTTTCCCTCTCTGTTGTACAAGTGACAACAGCTATAAAATGCATCACCCAAAAGGAAGGTCGTTAAAAAGGCCTGAAGAATATAAAGTGACAAGCAGTTTGGCTTTAACCGTGGCCTTTGTCTAGCAGCACATAGAGTGTTGTCTTTTTGTTTTCTTCATTTTTAAGGTTGTAGTATAATATATTACAGCCCCAAACCAATGGTTACAGCTTCCAGAGGTAGCTACTCTGTGATTAACATAACTCATTTACAGTATATTCCATATTTTTATATAAAAAAGTTAAACAAACTGTACTTGCCTTATTCCATATTCAAATGGTTAATACATAACAATTATGGATATGACATAAATAGCCCTACCAGAGGCAGATCAGAGTATATATGACAGCAGGGAGATGTGAAAAACACAGAGAAAGAGAAGGGAAGAGCCAATTTATGCAAAAAGAGAAATCACACCTTCTGCTATTACTACATACGGTCTTGGAAATATAATATTTTATTAAAGTCAAATGAAGCATACTTTGTTAGAGTTTAGCCAGTTCAACTACAAAGAGTAAATACAGATCTAAAGTAAATACGCTTGCTGACCAAAGCATCCAATGACAATCTTATTTGAAATCATACCACATATTGTATGACTGGAAGCCAACTTGCATAGTGCTCTTCACATGCAAAGACTGATTTTATGCTGGGCACAGGAAAGAAGAGAGAGTGGAAAGGCTGGAAGAGAGGTATGTCACATCAACCAACCTCCTAAACCCAGATGGTTTTCATCATCATAAACCATTTCCCCAAAGGCAGCAACCCATTTCACGTGCTAACATTGCTCTTGAACAACTTGCCTGGCAAGTAGCTTTCTCATTAACTTTCAACTGTCATTCAACATGTCATTCAACGCCTGCGAATATATGAATATAACCTTTCCATTACCTTGACTTTTAATTTCCCCTTCAAAATAGTAATTTTATGAATTGATTTGACAGGTCATATAAGTCTCTTTATACTATTCATAAAACTTGCCTTCCAATATGCTTTGAAATTAAGATTATAAGCCAGTTCCATATTAACATACTAATGCCTACCCAAAATTATGCTGGAGACAGCTGGCTAGGCACACCAAGCCTAATTAAAGAGCTAATATTTTTACAAAGGGATTAAAAGTTACTTGAGATTGAATAATACATCTTAATGACTTCAAAAAAAGAACTTTGGACTAGAAATGCTCTCAACATAGGAGGAAAGTAAGGGCTAAAAGCAGATTGTAGGAAAAAGATTACTTTCTTACTTACATAAGAGCCTCTCTCTTTAATCCCATCAGACACTGTAAACAGGAGGAAGTTTAATCTAGTAATAAGAGCATGACTTTTATTGTCAGACAAAGCTAGGTTCATGGCCTTTAATACAGTTATACCCAGTTTGAATCATTCTGCTTTCTCATGAAAAAAAAAAAGAGAAAATATGGAAAGAAAGAATGACCTAGAAAAAAGTCTAGAATACAATACATACTGAAAAAAGACTGTTTTAGGTCTTTTGCTTTGTCACATAAACTAGCTCAGTAAACCAAAATACTCTCATAGTTTCAACTATACTAATGCCTGTCAAATATATAGTTTAGACTCTAATTTCTAATCAAAGCTTTAATTCTTAATTTCCAGTGGCCAGAATAGAGAAATCACATACTTATCACATTATTACAATAATGTTTACAATTCACCTGGGAATTTTAAAATAATGATATATACACTAATAATTATATCTAAAGCCTGTACTTAATTATGTCATTTAGAAGACTGTAGACAACACCAAACCACATATAATCCACCAAAGGTACTTTTCCTTCCTATAAAAAATGATCAGGAAGATTTGATCAATAATTCTTTTATTTTTCAAGGAGGAGAATTTCTTGTTTGTCGTGGCTACCATCTCAAAATGCCTTATAGTGTCTCTACTTCAACAAGAACATCCCTGTACCTATGATTTTCAATGTCCAGATTTCTAGATGTTATTATTCCTGACAATGAATCTGCATTTGTTTCAGATGCATTTAAGAAACTTGTGAAGCTAGAGCTCATCTAACCTGTATCATTACTCTTCATCACCCTCAAGCAAATGGTCAGGCTGAAAGAATGATGCAGACCACTAAGGAAGGCATAAAGTAAACTATCAGAAGAAAGTGACTGAGGAGATTTGCACAGCTTCTCATCACTCAACATATCAGTCCAAGTGGGACAACAGAAGTCAGTTCTCCTGAATAAAAAAGGCAGCAACATTGCAACTGTGCCTTTGACAGTTCCCATATAAAGCTTAGCTTAGAATTTATAGACAAACCAGAATGTACTCTGGGAATAGTATTCATTCTTAATTCATTTTTCTAGAAGAATTTGTGTTGACTAGAATTTTAAACGAAACAGAAAGGGGCATGTTCCTATTTAACTAAAATCACAGTGCGTGTGTTATTACAAGGGCTAGACTGTAGATGGAACTAAGTGGCATAACACTAACAAGAGCAATTCAATGTTATGTTCAGGTTTTTTACATTCCTGCTAGTATTTTATTTCTTTTAAGTTCATTATATGCCACTGTGTACTTATTTTAAGTTCAGATATATTATATGACAAAGTTAACCAAGAATATTTTCTTTCACCAAAAATAAGACTCAAACCCTCTTTTTCTGCTTAACACCAGTCAAATCTCCAAAAAGTTAGGAGACTTGGGAAAGGAGTACAGAAAAGAGTGAATGTGTTTACCAAATACTTCTAGCTTTCCTTTTCCTGGTCACATGGTAAGATTGCCCTTAGCCTCCCCTTTGATATCCTACATGAACATGGGATATACTTTGACCAATTATTTTAAGCAAAAGTGGTATGTGTCACTTCTAGGTGAAAGTTCAGGCAACCTGTGACAGATTCACTACATCGTTTTTCCCTGCTAAAGAAGCCTGAGTTGAGATAAAGCATCAATCACCTTGGGTCCCAGGTTTACTACACTAAGTAGAGCCTCTTGCCAATCCCTCTTGGGTATGTATGAAGAGAATAAGAAATAAAATTTGTTATATTAAGCCACTTAGATTTTGGATTACTGCAGAATAACCTAGACTATCTCGACTTACATAAAATTAATCAAAATAATAAATTATTAATAACTGAAGTCATAAAAAGTTTTATGCAAAAAAGTTAATTTTTTGCAGTATTAAATTCAAAAATGAAAACCAACTAAGGGTTTGACTTAATTACTATCTACAACTGTAGAAACAGTGTTGGTTGGGTTTTTTTCCCCCCTAAAAAGGTGTTTACCATTTTGCAAAAGGAATATTTCTGTTAAACAGAGGAAACCAGCATGAACCAATATAATTTTGAGTTGGAAGTAAGAGAAAATAAAGGAATCTTCAGGTCGCGAAGGAAGAAGGTGAAACCAAGGAAGGGTAAAGGATGAAGACTGAGTGGTCTCCTTCCTAGATAACTGTAATAAGGACCATACCTCTATCACTCCTAGATTATTTCCACTGGCAACCTTTAGAGAATTTTAGACTTTAGAATAAAGAATTTTAGAATAAACCTGAGGGATCCTCAGAGGGAATTGTGCGTTAGCTTACGGGGCCTGCAAACGGACAAGGCCAGTGGCTAAATTATGTGTACCTAGGTATGCCTTTCAGAGAAGTCCTATAGCTTTATTCAGATTCTCAAAGGGGTCTCTAACCCCAGATAAGGCTAAGAACCATGGTTATATATTAGCTCCACTTGAAATAGGGTATTATAAAGTATAATCTCAGTTTTCTACAACTCTCTTGGGGATAACAAATCTGTAGTCACTTTCACTCTCAAGTCAGTGTGGGAGATGGCAAGAATTTTTACTTTTCCCACCTTAAACTACACATTAGTTTTGCAAAGCAGGAACCATAACTTGAATTCTAACCAAGAAATTAATCAGAGTTAACTTTAAGAGGTTTAGAGAAAATATCTTAAATGGGCTGGGGGCTCTCAGTTTTTTACCCTATCCCTAAGGTCTATTCTTGTGTCCCAGTAAAAAGATTAACAACAACAAAAAGTTGGCTTAGCCTCTTACACAGTGCTTTTTTAGGCTTTCAAAATCTAACTTTCCAGACTCAGTCGTTGTAGGGCTCAGGCTTGTTGACTGCTGTATGCCTCAATGTCCCCAAGCTCCCAGAGTGTTCCCACTAACCACTCATGGCAAAAAGGAAATTAGAGGGCAGGCTTGTCTTTAAAACTACCCTTTTTTCCCCTCCACAATTCTGTTTGTTTCCATTTTATTATTAATACCATATAAAATAGATGAATATGTAAAGAACACAACGAATATGTAAAGAACACAAACTGATGTTTTCAAAAACTTTTCCAAGTATGTCACTCAAAGACAGAAAGCAAGGTTCTTCAGGCATGATTATGTTGATCATAGGCTAGGGAAAGAATCAGAAGCACGAGTTTCCTCCCACCAACCTATTCTCCCTTCCCTCTATTTTATGAAGAAAATAGTGGCCTTAAAATTTAACTGAGTTCCGTTTCTGGATATAGTGAAATCACTTATGGAAAAGCAACTCTCTCACCAAGAACACAAAATGGTGAAAAAACAAAACAGACAAAACCTAATCTTATGTGATGTGGTGGGAGGGGACCGGGGTATGTACCAGGGGCTTCTGGGAGAATTGATAATGTTCTATTTCTTGATCAGGATGGAGATTACATAGATGTGTTCACTTTGCAGGAATTCATCAAACTGTAAACCTATAATCTGGTACTTTATGTAGGATATATTTCAGTAACATATTTATCTTTAAAAAATGTTAACTTATTTTAGCAGGCCTAGTGAATACCTGGAAATACATCGTTTGTAAAATCCAAGCATATGTACATTTTCTCTGAGAGGCTTAACTTTTGGACATTCTACTGAATGTGTTCAAATTTACTCCCACTGGAATTATTCTCTCCTGGCAATTTTACATAAGCCTTAGTTAGAGATAGTCTTCTTTGGCTGGTAAGTTCATAAGCAATCCAATCTTGCATAAAGTAATGCCCATCTGACACTGCATTTACCTTTAATATAGATTATGGTTATATACTTTGGAAAACTTCATTGCATGTGGTCAAATGTCCATCTCCTCCCATCCCTATAACTCATTTATCAGTTTCATGATGGCAGAAAGGAAATTTTCTAATCTATCTATCCAAAAATTACAAAATAAATATCCTGTTCTAAATTTTAAGTACACAAAATTTTGAAACATTGCTTGCAAACTACACTTATTAATAGCATTACAGCACATAACAATAAGTCACTTTGGAAGGTAATTGAATCTCATAAGTTTCAATAATCTATAAGCAAATATCCAGAGATAATAGTAACACATGAAAAAGAACAATAGGACCATCAGTCTACAAATAAAAGCTAGGAAACACAAAAATGACACAATTATCAAATTCAAGAATTTAAACTTCCATTCACAATTGACAGAATATATAAAGGCGACTGTAAAAACCACCTACAAAAAATTAAAATGAGAATATTAGAAAAAGCTTGGTAGTGATGCTGAGTAAAGGATTTCTGTAACTTGTTTAATTGTACTGAGCAGCAGTAGCTATTACATTGATTTTACTCTTATAAAACAATTTATATACTTTATTCTTAAAAAACAAAGGGACATATTAGTGCTATAAAATATTAAAGAATCTCTACAAAATATGCTTGCTTATATACCTAATAAAATAAATCAATGAAGGCTAAAATAAAAGTGTATGTAATTTAATAAGATGAAAAAATACATTGGTTAGGTTCAGGTAGGAAACTCTTAGATAATTTTAAAATACTACATTTAGGCTATTATTAAAAAGTTAAAAAACAACAGATACTGGCAGGATTGTGGAGGAAATGGACTGCTTATACGCTGTTGGTGGACAGGTAAATTACTTCAGCCACTGTGAAAAGTTGTTTGGAGATTTCTCAAAGAACTTAAAACAGAGCTACCATTCAACCTAGCAATCCCATTACTGGGTATATGCTCAAAGACTATAAATCATTCTACCAAAAAGACACATACACTCATATTTTTATCTCCACACTATTCACAATAGCAAAGACATGAAATCCACCCTATCAGTGGTGGTTTGGATAAAGAAAATGTGTTACAAATACACCATGAAATACTATGCAGCCATAAAAAAGAGCAAAATCATGTCCTTTGCAGCAACATGGATGCAACTGGAGGCCATAATCCTAAGCAAATTAATGCTGGAACATAAAACCAAATACCACATGCTCTCATTTGTAAGTGGGAGCTAAACACTGAGTACACATGGACAGAAACATGGGAACAACAGATACTGCAGACTACTAGAAGGGGAAGGGAGGGAGGAGAGTTTGGGTGGAAAAACTACTTATTGGATGCTGTGCTCACTATCTGGGTGACAGGGTTCATACTCCAAATCTCAGCATCATACAATATACCCATGTAACAAACCTGCACATGTGCCCCCTGTATCTAAAATAAAAGTTGAAATTAAAACAAAACACTATACTTAGTTGATAACATTTAATAATTACCATCATATGGGAATATTTACATCTATTTTTTCAGGCATTAGTAATTCTTGCCAGAGTATTATCTAATTGGAAATGGTAAGAATTTGTATGAGCACAGATTTGAGGTTTATAGCAACATTACTTTTTTCAGATAGATTGTAAACATCTAGACTTAATTCAGAAATAAGATTTCAGAGGAAATGTAGAAATTATCTAAAAGGACAACCTGTTTTTAAGAACTTCTGAAGTTTCTGTTTATCTTTCAAAAATGGATACACTAACTACAAATCATTGTATCTTCTTTTTAAATTGGGTACAGAAAGATCCTCTATTTGTCAATAATTTAAATATCTTAATTAGTTTTCTAAACGTTCAAAATCCTTTGAGAAAACAGTTCATCAATTACATACCACAGACACTAAATCTACAGTTTTTGTGTATGTGTGCATATGTTCATCAATTTCAATTAAAATCTATGACAAAATTAAAGAAATTATTTTTGTTTTTGGGAGACATAAAATAACAGGATTATGGAAGTCTACTATTTAAATAAATATAAGTATTAAAAACTATCTATTCGAATTAGTTAACTAGATTTCTCCTGAGCCACATTCAACTAGAAAAGTAGCACTTAACATATAACCTGCTCCTGTCAATGAATTCTTTACGAAATTTTCAATAAACAAATCACAGCTATAACATTTTAGTAGCAAGTATGTTAAAATTTGAGGTTCAATGATGTGCATAATTGTATGCTCATAGTAACCCCTGTTATTCAAAAATATCTGTTGCTTTTGGGTGATACATGTGAAACACCTCATAAAATATGACAAAAAAGCATTGTTAACGTGACAAAAGTATTCAGTGCACAAGGCAAAGGCATCTACTCAGAGTTGCTATTGATGGTTTGGGTCCTAGCTTCATATTACAATTACCTGGGGAGTTTCTTAAAAATAGTGATGCTCAGGCCCCATGCTCAGAGATTCTAAATCACTTGGCCTAGAGTTTCCAGGACTTTTGCATACTTTACAATGCTCCCTGGAGAGCTCCTAAGCACTGTCATGGTTGGGAGGCTCATGACATAACAGCTTTAAAGTAGCTACTGTACTACATCCACAGTCTACCCTTACTAGCCTGGTTAACCCTAAACAATTCCAGATGGATAAATAACTAGATTTCAGACTAGTTACCTTTATCTGGCCTCAGAAGAAAGAAAGGTGAAATCATATGTATTTTATATTTTTTAATCCTTCCAACCTGGATAATAATTCCAAATTTCCCATTTACATTTTTGCCTTAAGTCTGCATATTTCAAACAGAGCTCATGACCAACAGGAAGGTTGTGAAACAAATTTCATGTGTTGTGACAAACTTTAAAACAAACAGAATAGAGTATATTAGAGGTCATCACATGTAGCAAGAGTAAGTAGGATTTTGTGAAACGTTTGTCTCAGTTGAATATACATATATGTGTATGAATACATATGCTGAGTGGTGAAATAAACTGTATATTTACAATAGATTGTTGGGTTCTCAGCTGATTCCAGCTGCTTGTCCTTTTCTCACTGTCTGAAAACTGATACACTTTGACAATGTCATGAAAAGAAGTTTATTTAGTCATAAGCTTAATCAAGACAGTACTGAACTCATAAAAAATCTTCTGACAGAATAATCATGGCATATATCTTGTAAATTCAGACTACAGTGGGGAGGGTATGCACATTAACTTATAATTTCTATGCCAAGCATTTTTTTTGACTCTTTCTCTAAACATTTTACTAATATCTTACGGCATACAGATTGGTCTCCCAACTTACAGGAGACATTTTTTGGAGGTTGTATTTTTTTTTTCAATATTGAAAAATTTTATAGAGGTGAGCATTTCAATAACTTCATTAAAGAAAAAAATCTCCAAGATTTTTGTTCATGAATATTATAGTACTCCAAGCTTATTTTTTTAATTCAAACTATTCAGTAATAGTTTTCAGTTTGCAAAGTTATCAAAAAGGATAGAATAGTTTACGTTAGAATAAATGAGGTTTCTTATGGCAACATTATTGTTCATATACATGGAAGGTATATATTTTTCTTTGAATAACTATCCTTTCAAGAAGATTATATAGTATTACAATGAAGATAATGTTCCCACATACTCTCTGACTAGTCTGAGATTTAATAAAAACGCCATCTGCCAATGTCACAGATTACCTCCCTTATCTATTTCCCACTACCACCCAACACACAGGTTCTGGTCCAGCCCAGACCACTCAAGAGTGCTTCTGCTTCCCTTCATTCACAATGGGCACTGTAGTCACATCATCATGGCATGTGGCCATGTTGGGTCACTGAGATTCACTGAGAGGTTAATGGGTCCAATATGCCAGGATGGGAGTACCCCATGAAGCCAGGCATTATTTTCCAATATGCCATTTTTCTTAAATTACTTTGTATCTTTCCAATAAATCTCTTTTTACTTGATCCAATTAATAGGTTTCTGTTCACTCATTCATTTATTGAGCAGTTACTGTGTGCCAAACAGGTGATAATAACCAATAGGGCAGTGTAGTCCTTGCCTTTGTGTCATTTACTTTATTACAATAAAACTTGCCCTGATTAAAACAATTTATGTTATTCTCCTCCCTTGAAATGGACTTTAAGTCAAGGCCAATTGGCTTTAGTGTTTGCAGAGTAACCAGGGCAGCAATGACCAAGGCAGTGTCATGCACATGAACATGAACTTGGTGGCCACTTGCACAGCAGAATGTTCCTGAAGGCTCTTTGTCTCTATTTGCAGTAGAAGTCCTAACAAGGCCAAGGACAAAACAATAGATGGCAAATACTCCTACACTCTGGAGTTGCTGCAACATCTGGTAGGACTTGCAAAGGCGCAGCTATTCTGACCGTTAGCTTATATCCCACATACAGCCTTTAAAAGAGGTCAAAGGGAGACAAAAAATCCTAAAGAGGATTTCTTTTTAGAGTCCCGTTGGCATGCTGAGACCTAACTCTTTATTGGATTTTAATGACAGTGGAGGGAAAGGCGAATGTTTTCTGACTTTGCTGTATGAGTCTTGCTTGTTCAATATGGCAGTTGAACTTTTTAATAGACTGGGGAGTAATACAATGTAGTCCAAAAAAAAAAAAAGAGTTCGAATCAAGAAGCCTAGTCTGCAATTGGTCACCCCTTAGCCACATGTCCTGAATATATCATTCACTTCTCTGAGACTCACCTGCTTCATCTCTAAAATGGGAGTTGAATTAGACCCGTGGAACCCTTCAAGTGGAAATCTCCATAATTTCTGACCCCTATTCCCTGCTCTGTGGGTGCATTTGGGTGGTGGTAAGGAAAGGCTGCTCCAGGGGTAGAGTTTTAAAATCCCGGAACCTTCCTGAGTCTCCAGACTTCTGTGGTCTCCTCCAACATGAAGGCTTCATGATTTGACTTTTCTTGGAAATCAAGACCTTTGGTCATTTCGTTGTTCCCATCACTGTCATTATTGACCACAGTCTCTTTGTTGAAGCCATTCATCATCTGGCTCTTCTCATTTCCCCTATAAAATTTTTCAGTACTGAAAAAAAAATTAAAAATACAACCTCCAAAAAATGCCTCCTGCAAGTTGGGAGACCAATCTGTATGCCGTAAGATATTAGTAAAATATTTAGAGAAAGAGCCAAAAAAAAAATCTTTGGCATAGAAATTATAAGTTAATTTGCATACCTTCCCCACTGCAGTCTGAATCAAAAAGCATGGTTTTTCTCTACGTCCTTTGTGCTTACAAAACCCACTTCTTCAGGAAAAAAGAAAAATAAAAAAAAATTCTTTTAAACTCTCACATTTTAAGTACATGCCTTAGACCTAAGAGTAAGTCTCTAGGCTAGCTACAACATCCCCTTAACATTCATACCCTCTCCAGCTTGTCAATTAACGA
Organism: Pongo pygmaeus; assembly: GCF_028885625.2. Classification (NCBI taxonomy): domain Eukaryota; kingdom Metazoa; phylum Chordata; class Mammalia; order Primates; family Hominidae; genus Pongo; species Pongo pygmaeus. The sequence goes on from NC_072377.2 coordinate 64,798,197, forward strand.
AATGACAGATTTTTTTTGTAGTTGAACTTATTTGGCTTATTAGGCTTCTCCTATTCTAGAGCATTACATATTTTAATTCCTTAATATTTTTGGAAAGTTGCTTCAGTTAATTAAGTGATGATGTGTTTGTTGAAACATGCTGGTTTAACCATTGTCTACTGGTCTCTTCTTTTTAGAAGAATGTAAGGGCAATGAGAAGAGCCACTTATTGTGGCATTGTTCTTTTAAATACTGCCTTTAAAATTACCTTCCTCTACAGTGGTAAAGTGCTAAAGAAAATCATTTTGCAATGCTATTTCAGATATTCAGGCAAAATCATCCCTGTAGTAATAAAAAAAAATATGCCCTTAGAAATTCAAGATTTTTCATAAAAAATATTTAACAGAAGCCAAAGAACTAAAAGGAAAAAGGTGATTCTCCCTTGTTCCGTCTGAAATGGACCCATAGAAGTTATTGTGATGCCTTAGTAAATAAGTATTATTTTTAGAATGGCGTACACATCATTATCATAACAGGGAAAAATTTTTTGATTCTTGCTTAATGGTCATCAGCAATAATGGACTCCAAATCTTCAAATCACAAATTTCCTTCTTACGCTCCTCTCTAATAATAACCATCATTTTTCTATTTCCTACATAAATCTACTCTTTTACATATGAATAAATATACATGGTGGGATGATTGATTTTATGTGTCAATTTGACTGGGTCACTGGGTGCCCAGATATTTAATTAACATTATCCGGGGTATGTGTGTGAGGGTGTTTTTGGATAAGAGTAACATTTGAACTGGTAGACTGAGGAAAGAAGTTAATCTACATTTGGATGGTCCTCATCCAATCAGCTGAAGGCCTGCATAGAACATAAAGGCTGAACCTTCCACAAGAGAGGATTCCTCCTGCCTGCCTGAGCTGGGAGGTTGGTTTTTTCCTGCCCTTGGACATGAACTGAAACATTTGCTCCTTTTGGGTATCAAGCCTGACAGCTTTCAGACTGGAACTTATACCAGCAGTTCTCCTGGGTCTCCAGCTTACTGGCTGCAGATCTTGGAACTTCTCAGTCTCTGTAGCTGTATGAGTAAATTCCTTAAAATAAATCTCTTTCTATGTATGCATATATCACATAGGTTCTGTCCTTTGAAGAACCCTGACTAATCAACATAGAAATAAATGTTCAAATCTATTAAATAAGTAAATATGTATCTCACATATATAAACTTGAGCCCATCCCCCTCTCTGGAATTCCATAAAAAATAATTTTCATAGCCTTTAAAATCCTCTACAGTTCCAAGGACCTGCCCAGGGCAATGAGACTGACACTTTTTATTTTTAACTGTTTTTTTCTTACAATTTTATCTTTTAGGGGTGTATTTTTAGGAGGAGTTACCAGTAGAACTATATCCCAGCATTGCTGATACTAAGGTGATGCCCCTTTCCTTTTCTCCGTTTTGTGTGGCTCATTGCAACCAGGGACTGGAGGTGGTGGTGGTGGAGCAGGAGAGTAAGTGAGGGTTCTGGATGGTACCAAAATGACCACATACAAAGACTGTTTGCAGCACGACCTGCTAAGCCCGGATGTCTGGCAACAGTGGCCTCTATCCACACAGTGCTCAGGATGCAAGTTGCTTTTTAGGGACAACTTTGCTGCTCCCTTTACCTTTAAGGCTGAGTGTTATGTTTCCAGAAAGAAGTATACCCTCTTCTTCCATATTAAAGCTAATTTTAACTAAGTGGCAAACATCACTAGCAGAAACATAAAACTGAATAAATGCAGCAAAGATTATTATGGTCTCTGTTTGAAGAGACAGCGTAACTACAACTTAGCAGAACACAATTTATTGTGACTTGGGGACAGGCAGAGTATGGTTTTTGCTTGGGCCCCACCTGGGCAGGGCTGACTCCCAGCTCCTCTGGTTATGTTCTGCTTCCCAATATTATCAACTACTGAGAATCCCAACTATGTAGAACATCCCTGGGGAATTCCACTAGGGTCTAGGCTTTTCCATGACAGGCAGGTTCTTAGAAACAAGTCAAAGCTATGGTTTTTGAGGGGCTTCCCCTCCAAGCCAAATGTTTTCATCTAAATACCAGCACTAACTGATGATTCAGTATCTGATGAATAATGCTTATGTTTTTATGCTCAACTTGTAATAGACTATAATCGTCTACAGACAACCACTTAGCATATCTTTATCTTTGCAGACTGGCTCTGTAAATGTCATATCTTTGTGAATACTTGACTTCCCTATCATTTGAGAGTCTGTGCCTATAAAGTTCTGTATATTGAAAAATTCTAGGTAATCTAGACCAGTTAAAGCCCCCACTGAAACACTGTGTGGAGCCAGACCTTGTTTCCTTATTTTCCTTCTAGAACAAACAAATGAAGCAGGTACAATGACGTTTGTTCCCCTTCCTTCATCCCACCCTGAGTCAATGGCAGCAGCAAACCCAAAGTTACTGCACCTTCATTCCTGTGATACCGATTTTAATCTCACTACATTTAATTTCACTACATTTCTGAGACGAAGTAACATACATACTAGCAAGAGCTGCAGACTACAAGTTAGCAGCCTGTAGTTTAAGCCTCAATTCTGACACTAACTGTCTGGCTCTAGTGAAACCACTTAGTCATTTGTTTCACATTTTCTCATCTGTAAAATGTAATGTGGGTCAACTCTGAATTTCTCTGAGAGTTCTAAAAGTCTATGACTCACCAACCACCACTTGACAACCAGTAATATCCACCATGATGCATGAGACTCAAGCTTATAAACCAATTAGTTAAGCAATCCCCATGGCAAAATCAGATCCAGTTTTGGATCACTTTTTAAAAAAAATTCCAAGAAACCCCAGTCTCCTAGGGAAGACTAGGATGTAGCAGATTCTGAAGGTCATAGAGATTAAAGCAAATTATATTGTGGTACTTTCTGGCAATATCTGGTGGGTTTTTATAACCTACCTAGCCACTAGCACAGTGGCTTTTAGAAGGCACCGTAAGTAGTTACTTGTTATTTGACTGAGGAATACATAAAAAGATGACGACTCTATCATCTATTAGTATTCAGGAAACTATGAAATGAATATACAGTGCATCCAGTGATTTGTGCAATGTGTCAGCCATCTGGGCTTTATTTTCACTGTATGCCATCGTTATTTATTAAAGCGTAGAAATGATTAACACAGAGACATCTGGCCCTGCTTATAAACCCACACTGCAAGTTTTTAAAAAAAGATATACCCAGGAAATTAACATTCATATTTGGATACAAAAGTCTGGATTGAATTTTGTTTTTTAGATTTATGTCTCTACCAGTAACGTTTTACAAAATAAACTCTCTTCTCAAGAATGATGCTTTGAAGAAAGGCTACTACCAAACTTAGCAGTTACATATTTCTAGGTTTATTATATAAATATAAATATATATAAACATATACAAATGTAAAATAAGTTATACACAATCTTACTGAAGAATAGTTTTTCTAGAAGAAATGCCCTGATTGGAACCAAGAAGGTAAAATCTCTAAATGCTTTCATTTTGCATAAGATTAGAGCCTACACTGTCAGAAAATGATTAACACTCAGACATTCTCACTACTGTCAAAATACTGCACAAAGAGACAGAATGCAGGATTGCCTGGGGCATTCCCAGCTCCCTGACGTCAATTCAGATCAAATTCAGATAACTTGCTATGCCAGCTGCTTGATTTTCCCGTTTTGTGAAAATCCTATTCTCTTTAAAATGAGGTTGCTATCTAAATACCATCAAAGCTACTTTGAAATATTGGGAAAAGGGTTTAAGCTTTTTTTTTAAAAATGCTTTTCACCTCCCTCCCCATGACAACAAGCTTGTAGAGAATGATCAACTCCTTCTGATTCCTTCAATTATTATCACTACCATGATATAAAATATTTTTTCTGGACTCTATAGTTTGATGTAGAGTGAAAGACAATCTGCACTCTGTTAAAATTTAGCTTGTATAGGTTCATGGATATGGTTTGGTTAGAGACTTTGTAATAGATGTGGCACCTCTGGGCTTCTGAAAATAATGTCGTCTAGGAAACCACATTATTTGATTCCTTGGCCCCACCCTCCCAACTCCTGTCCTCACCATCCTGTTGTCTTTTCTCTGTGGCACTATCTAATGCCACAATAGACTTCCCATGGTTGCTCTCCAGAAATAGAAGAAGCTTTTGGATATTTGAAATACATACCATCTTAACTATTCCTGCTCTAACAGCAACAAACTTTTCATCTTAGTTGCAATTGATGTTTTTCTGTGCTTTCTTGTATGAATTCTTTACAAATTAAGAATAACATACAACGCTTATAAAATACTTCCCATGTGCCCTATTGCATGCTTTATACATATGTATTATTTCAGTTAACTCTCACAATACATTTATTAAATAGAAATTATTATTATCCCCATCTTACAGGCGAAGAAATGTAGACCCATAGCTGTTAAATGACTCACCCAATGTCATACAACATGCAAAGAGTGGAGAAGAGGTTTAAATATGTACTCAGGTTAAAATGTCTATGTTCTTAGCCACCAATATACATTACTTCCCTTTCTGAGCATACAAAGTACATAAGAGAAATGGCCTATGGACCTTTAATGCATTAAATATACAATGCCCTGGTAACTTGACTGAAAAATGCTAGGTTTTTATTAAGCATTTATTGTAGGTCAATACTTGACATGCTTGTATTATTGTGGGAAGTAAAATGAAAATCATAAAATGTTTTCTCCCTGCATCAAGAACTTAACTTTAAGAATACAATTTTATTTTGCAAAAATAGTTAATAGGCCTTCTTGTTTTAGTTTCCAGCCTAAGAGTTGTCTAATTCAGGAATGCTTAGAAGTACAAGATAATAGGAATCATATGTCTATCATTTAAATATGATTAAATAAGATCATCTTTTTAGCACCTGTGATCTAAACTAAAACAAGCAAACAAAATCCTATTCAGTATGGAGATGGGGGAGAAACAAATTTCTAAATTGAAAACAGAAGGCAAAGGAGCGTCTAAGAAGAGATGTAACAATGATGCTTTTTCAGGATGAGAAATGCTTCATGGGAAGCTATTTCAAGCGTCCTGGGAAAGGTGAGCGAAACTTCTACTGGGAGTGAAAGGCAGGGGAGGAATTTCAAGTTGGTAGGACATTAACTGCAGAGAAACAGAAATAGCTAAAGAAATAAGCATTTGAGATTTTCTTCGTGTTCAGTTAAGAGGAAATAAGTAGGTAAAACTTGAAAATACTGACTGGAAGCCAAGAACCAGACTCACAGCCCCCTCGCACAAGGGACTTGCTGAGTGACCTTGGACAAGCTACTTAAATTCAGCTTCCTCATGGGTCAAACGATGCTATCAGCCCTATCATTTTCCTAGTTAGTTATTGGTCTATTTGATTATATGCACAGTGGGTCCAGAAAGCATTTAAGGCAGTTTATAAAAATACATAAACTAAGATAGCACTAATAAAAAGTCATGAGGAAGGAGAGCAACACAAAAAACATGCCGGAAAGGAGGGTAAATACGAAAAGGCACATCATGAAGACTTAGTCCCTGGCTATGAATTTGACTCTGAGCTTCAAAGCAACCGCTGAATTAGTGAAACCTGATGAGTTACAGATGTTAGGAGGAGAAATAGCTCCCTTCTAGCACTGAAAGCATCCAGTGAGATCCCACATGTAACAAATGCTTATTTCCTTCTCATTCCTCTTTTCCATGCAATGGCAGGAAGTGCCAGCTCCCTTTAGAGAGCTACGACAAGTGACTGTCTGCCATAGTATTTCTTCCCTGCCTTTCCCTCTGCACATCAGACACACAGTGTGTACAGACACAGAGATACCACACTCACACCCCACACTGCAGGGAGCATTCCAGAGCTGACTACTATGGCTTGGGGTCTAGGTGCTCCCTAGTTCCCTCAGTTTTCACCCCGGTCACTATTTACCCGTGGAGACAGACATCCAGATAAATCTTCTGACATCACCAAGAGCCAAAAAAAAAAAAAAAAAAAAATGTGTAACAGTTGAAGCAATGTAAAATATAATGAATTTTAAAGTGTTGCCATTTCTAAGGCCTGTAGGCCACTCAGGCTGTAGCTTCGTTTCCTTTTTTATCTCACATTTTCATGCTTTACCAGTGCCAAACAATTTGAGCTATTCAGCTGAAGCAAGCTGAGAAAGAAATAGAGGAGAGATGTGCATCTTGTAAGATTTGGAATACAGCTATTTAATCTATCAGAAATTAGTTTGGAGTAGATAAGCTGTTTAAATACGCATTTGAAATACCATTAATAGGAACACTTCTCTTTTTCTCTTTGCTCTGTATTGTGGTTCTTTTAATAAAATTGGCAATGGTGACATCAGTGTGTGCATAGCTGTGCACACTGTGCTTAGCAAACAGTTTCTTAAAGCCAGGATATTCATTTTTATGAAAAAGAACTAGATATATATTCAATAGAACAATAAACCTTTCAAAAAATATAACCACTAGAGATAATCTTTTTTTTTGAGGGGGGGATCTTCAGAGAGCTTTCCAAGTACAGTTGGAATATTTCACAATTTCAGGAAACTTGTATGCATCTAAATACAAAAATTGAATGTATTTTCATGGTAAAATATTGTTGGATGTATTAGGATTGGCGGTTTAGATGGTAAGTAAAATTTTAGGGAGAGTGGGAGCAAGGCAGACGCATAAAACATCTGTGCTTTCCAACTGAGATGAGTCAGATAAGGAGAAAAATGACAAAGTTCGGTGGTAAATGAGCTTTGAAGTGTTCTCCAGTTCAAGCCAATCTTTAAATTTCAGTATTAATAAGAATTGTTGGCCAGGCGTGATGGCTCATGCCTGTAATCTCAGCACTTTGGGAGGCTGAGGAGGGCGAATCACGAGATCAAGAGATCGAGACCATCCTGGACAACATGGTGAAACCCCATCTCTACTAAAAATACAAAAATTAGCTGGGTGTGGTAGCACACGCCTGTAGTTCCAGCTACTCAGGAGGCTGAGGCAGGAGAATTGCTTGAACCCTGGAGGCAGAGGTTACAGTGAGCCAAGATCACACCATTGCACTCCAGCCTGGCGACAGAGCGAGACTCTGTCTCAAAAAGACAAACAAACAAAAATTGTTGCTGTGGTCCCTCTGTAATACTGCTCTCTTCCTGAGGCTTCTACTTACTTGAGCTCTTTTGTTTCTTACAAAAGCACAAGCCTCTAGAAGACAGTAATTAGTTTCTTTCTTGAATATTAGAATTATTCCCTAATTAAATGAGATTTAAGGTGATAAATGGAATTACTTTGTCTTTTAGACCTCTGTATTTCTCTGGAGAATTACCTTACAAGGTTTAAAATATGTATATTAAGGAAGCCCACTTGGAAAATACAGAATTGTTTGGCTATTTAAATGAAAGAAGATGCATGGTGTTTTGGTATTCTTATTTTCTTTATGGCTTCAATGCTCTCAACGTTTGAATTAATAAGATTTGGGGTGCCTTAGCTGCATGGAAGAATTCTTATTTGTTTCCTTGTGCCCACATTAAAAAGAACTCAAAATGACTCATTAAGGAGAAAAGAAATTTACAATGAAAGAACTGTTTTGTAGTTGAGTCTCAAGGGAGACTTGACAATATCATGCAATTTTCAGTTTTCTCCCTATTCCTTTATATTTTAATAACCTACCAGTTTTCTATAGAGCACATCTTTCTCCATACAGTTGTTTTCTTACACATATAGTAATGATAATAGTTATCTAAGATTTCAACTTTAAAAAAGTATGTGTTTAATAAGATCTCTGGTATTCCTCTAGAGATAGTAAAATTATAATAACAGCACTGCCTTAATAACAACATTTTAATTGTTTATTACTTCCAGTATAGTAAAAATATCATTTCACAAATATTTGGTTAGCTCTTTGGACTATCTCATATGGCCACAAAAATGAGATACCCTTACAATTATCTCATTTTACTAACCGATTTTCTTTTTCTTTCTTCTAAAGCAACTGTGGAGTAAGCATCTTCTTAAAATAAGTTTCATACGCTAAGTGATTTTCTAAAAAGTAGGTGGTTGAACTTAAACAAAAATATTTTAAAATATTTAATATATTGACTGTTTCTCAACCCTACCACTGCACTCAAAATAGCTTTTCTTTTCAGGTGACCATAACAAATAAGTACTAAGTAGCTCCTTTATACTAATCACTCGGTCAAATGCTTTCATATGCTTTCATCAAATGCTTTTATCTCATTTTTTAAGAGTCTTATGAGATAAATATTATGATCTCCACTTTGAAGATGAAGCTGGAGATATAAATAACAGCTATAGAAAAGAAAGAAAACCAACTAAAAACAGTTTCTGAACTTAAAAATAATCCATGCATATAATTCATGTTCATATATGTAATGTAAACCACTTAGAAATGTAGTGTTGCTTTATATGTTACATGTCACATTTGTCATCTTTGTGCATTCCTTCAGACATCTGCATTTGTGTACTGTAATGACTAATAATAGTAAATTAAAGTAAAATAAACTATTATAACCAAATTTATCTTGTTCTCTTGATGTGGTACAGAAAATAATTAAACAGGTAAAGTTATAATACATTTTTATGTGCCAAAATTAATTCACAACTGACGTGGTACCATGAAAGTAAAAGGCTCATTTCTCCCACTATAGAGAAACTCTAGGCAATGTATCTCTATCCAGATTAAGTCTTCAGGGAGTACAGAGGAAGTATACACAGTGGAGGGAAAGAACATGAGTTCCACGATCCATGTATAGACAATCAAATCTTAGGCCTACATACTAGTGGAGTGAGATTGGCCAAGCTCATTTCTCTCTGAACCTACCTTTCCTCAGCTTGAACACATATGGCCTAAAATGTATTTCAAGCATATCTGCAATATTTATATTTAAAATGATAAGAAACTTTACCTATAATGACATTAGTTACTCTTGGGAGATGATTATGTATGTGATTTTATACTGCCCTGTGCACTTCTCTATATGTTTAAAACATCCCATTACTGGGTATATACCCAAAGGACTATAAATCATGCTGCTATAAAGACACATGCACATGTACGCTTATTGCGGCACTATTCACAATAGCAAAGACTTGGAACCATCCCAAATGTCCAACAATGATAGATTGGATTAAGCAAATGTGGCATATATACACCATGGAATACTATGCAACCATAAAAAATGATGAGTTCACGTCCTTTGTAGGGACATGGATGAAATTGGAAATCATCATTCTCAGTAAACCATCGCAAGGACAAAAAACCAAACACCGCATGTTCTCACTCATAGATGGGAATTGAACAATGAGAACACATGGACACAGGAAGGGGAACATCACACTCTGGGGACTGTTGTGGGGTCGGGGGAGGGGGGAGGGATAGCATTAGGAGATACACCTAATGCTAAATGACGAGTTAATGGGTGCAGCACACCAGCATGGCACATGTATACATATGTAACTAACCTGCACATTGTGCACATGTACCCTAAAACTTAAAGTATAATAATAATAAAAAAATTCATTATTCTTTTTAAAAAGAATAAAATGAGTAAGTAAGTAACATAAAGTTGATAATAGCTACTTCTAGGGGAGGGTTCAGATAAACTGAAATCAGATACCATATATAAAGCAGATACTGCAAAGTAGGTAACTCTCAAGTTTTAGCTCCCTTCTTTCTTATTTTCTTGGCAATGCACCATTACCTTCTATCTCATCAATTTCATCCATGAGATTGAGCAGTGACTTTCCAGTAAAGCAAGTTATCATATTTGATGCCAGTGGTGATTGATAAAATGCTACTTAAGTAGCTATAACACAGGAAAATCACATAACATTGAAAGCATATTTCATTTAAACATTTTGGAAAGCTTTCTCTGTAGTCTCATTGTGAATAGTAACTGATGCCTTGGTTATGCAAAATTCAAGTATTTTCCTCAGTATTTCTCCAGAAAGATGATATAAAAATTCACCATACTTTCAATGTCACTATTTAACTATATGTATATTCACATGGATTCAAAAGAATCTTGAATACCTTATTTCTTACTTCATCTAACTATCTAATAACAATAAATGTTATAGTTAAATATAATGTATAAGATATAGAAATTGATCTTTATCGCTATATTCTTCCTGGTGAGATAGGAGGGGTAATGGATAAATTTCAGGTTGCCCAGACAAGAAGTAAATAGGAGAAATAAGAAAAAGCTGTAGCTTTATTTACTAAAGTTAGGATGTTTTGCTCAAATATGCAACCCAGATACCCATTCAGGACTGAGGCATTCATTCCCCCAGCAGCTGGGAGTCTTCTCAGCTAAGTCTCTCTCCTGGAATTGCCTTTATCCAAAGAGAGCGAAATCTACTGTACACAGGTGTTGATCTTAAGAGAACCCCACCCCCAGGCAAATTTCCTGGGCCTAAATCTCTGCCTCCAAGTCTGTTTTCCAGAGAATCTGGCTTACAGCGTGTTGCATCACCTCTTTCTTCCTTGAATGCCCATGAAAGCCTTGAGTACAAGTGTCCATGATCCTGAACATGGTTTGGTTTTCTAAAAAAATTTACTGGGACTATCCCGCCTGTACATTCAATGACAATAAACTATGTAGAACATTCACTAGAGAATTTATTCAAGATTACCTACTTATATTAATCCAGAAATAATATAAGAAATGCTGTCTGATTAGGGAGACTGAGGTTGCTCACACTTGGCACCTGACCCAATTTCCACAACATTTTACTTGTGCCAGTACAGACCTACGTTGTTCTGTCTTTTTGAAGAGTTAAGTGTATATACATAGGAACATTGCTCATTTCTATTTACTCAGAAAATCTAATTTTCCTCCAATGCACTAAAAACAAACAAACAAACAGAAGGACCAGTGAGATTAAACCCTCAAATTAGTGTGAGAATATCTGGTTTCATTTTTACTGCCCTCAACTGAATTTCTCATTACCTGGAGCTGATTTTCCAGTGTACATGTGCTGTGGAAATAATACCAGGGAAGTTTATTAGTGTAGGGAACTGATAGGTCTATTATATGTTTAGGCTGTGTCCCCACCCAAGTCTCATCTTGGACTGTAGCTCCCACAATTCCCATGTGTCGTGGGAGGCAATTGAATCATGGGGTGGGTCTTTCCCGTGCTGTTCTCATGACAGTGAATAAGTCTCACAAGATCGGATGGTTTTATAAAGAGGAATTCCCCTGCACAAGCTCTCTCTTTTTGCCTGCCACCATCCATATAAGACGCGACTTGCTCCTCCTTGCCTTTTGCCATGATTGTGAGGTCTCCCCAGTCATGTGGAACTGAGTCCATTAAACCTCTTTTTCTTCCTAGTCTCAAGTGTGTCTTTATCAGCAGTGTGAAAATGGACTAATATGATCTATATGGTCAATTCAGTGAGAGGTGTCCATTGGCTAAAATTGTTTATATACTCTTAAAGGCTTAAAAAATTTTAACTGTCAGATTGGTACCAAACTGAGTTTTTTTTATTGCAATATTTTAGGCATTTTGGCAAAATATACACTGGGGACCCAGAAAAAAGACTATTCTAGAAAGAATAAAAACCTCTTATTTTGCAGGTGGCCAAAATCCTTTGTTAAGATCCAAAAATCCGTGTACTACAGCAGTTCATAACACATCTCTGCAGAAACATGATCAGCTACAGCTTCTCAATGTATATATGCAAATGCCTTGCAATAAGGCAAAATGGTTAAGAATGTCACTTTTAAAAAGCATGTTCTAAACACTGGAATAGAGTTTACTATTTGGTAAACAGTTCAATATACTGTAATAACGTAGCTCACAATGAACAAACAAATTAAGGTAAAGTTGTTAAAGCACAATAAGTTCTCATTTTTCCCATCTAATCTGTTTCTCAAGTTAAATTGCCTATTAAATAACCAGAATCTCATCCAGTTATATTCATAAATACATGTTAAATACATTTTTCTCTAACAACCAGCAACTCAGTTTTAGAGACCAAATGATAGGTGTCCTGGTGATTTAAATATCTAATTACAATGTTTCAATGTATAGGTAAATTACTAAGATCAGAAACTGAATGAATAACGAGAGAGATGTGGCAGGATATTTTAAGATCCATCATAATAGGTAGGAAGAGTGATTCTATTTATTTGTGAAAATACATTACTGTTTAAGTTAGATTCATGAAGCTATACAAACCCCAAATGTCACAGCATTACGGGAAAAGGTGGAACATACGTCTGAGCATAAAACAGTGATCTAATCACATCTGACCACATTACGAATAGTTCTTTTTGCCAAGTTATAATAAGGATTGCTTCAAAAAATAAATGGCTTAATATAAATGCATGATAAGATAAAATGAGCTTTGGAAAGTTGGCTTTGACCCTAGTAACCCCAATTAAAATTAGAGAAATACTTCCTTTGATAGTTTATGCTGTGGAATCAAAAATACAATGCAACTCAGGGAGACAGAATGTAATGCTTTTGGTGTTGCTACCTGGTGAGTTCAGACCATCGGCAGGAAGGAAAATGTCATTTAAGCTGCTGAAATTGTTTGTACTCCATTTGTGAATTTGCAATGTGTCAGATATGTAATAAAGGCACTTTCTAGAAGTTGTATAGCCATTAAACTTCCTAGGCATTGCCATGTTAGTATAATGATGGATTGCAGGTCTCAAAAATAAATACTAGCAAGACTAGAATTAGGATACAAATTCAGCTCCTGAACATCTGTTAGGGAAAGTCAGTGTCCTAATTTGACATGAAAATTAGATCTGTTAACCCAAGCAAAAAAAAAAAAAAAAAAAAAAAAAAACCTAGAAATTTATTTTCTGGTCTACATTAGTTCTTACAAAAGTGAGACATCAGGAGAAAGTTGAACTGTTAGTCATAACTTTCATTTATTTTATATGCCCAAACTTCTGCAAAAATTTTCCTTGTGATTTTAATTAATTATTGCAAAGAAATGTTATTAAAGTTGTACAATCTTTTAAACTACTGTTAACTATCCCTAATCTTTCTCTTTCAAAAAACCAAGAAAATTCTAAATGTCTAGCAATAGACCTGAGGCACTTGCATTAAGACTTTGAAAAAATCCCACCAGCAACATACCTTCCCCATCAACATGTCCCCCAAAATAATATTCAGTGATTGGTGCAGACTATAAGCTGAGCCCAAACCTTATTCCTCACTTGGAGTGTTGGAATAAATGGATGTGTTCTATAAATTTCTTTAAAAAAAAAAAAAAAAAAAGAAAGAAAAAGCTAGTTTTTAACACAGGCTCCTATATTCAAATCTCCTTCATGTTATCCCCTACAATTCCCACCTAAGGCTGTTATTTTCATCAATATGCTCTTTCTACCTTATCCAGCCCAGTTTGGCCTTGACTTCCCCACCAGTTTCCTCCCTAGGAATCTTCCTTGGGTCTTGTCCTGCCTTTATGATATTGTAAGCAAACTCACATATATCCTTGATCACTTCTGGATATAACTTGCTCAGCTTCTTGACCACACTGAAGTCGGGCTTTCTCCTGATGGCACACTCTTCCAAAATGTTTACTATCAGAAGTAGTCTCCCCACTTGCATGCTTCTCTTAGTCCATTAGCTCAAGTCTGCTCTTCAACAAGGTTTTTTCTTTGCAAGCCCATCATATCTACTTACTCCATTCTCTTTGTGTCTCTCATTTATTACCCCCTGGCCCTGTTTCTAAGTTTCTTAGTGAAATTTATCATCAAATTTCAACAAGCCTCATCATCAATCCTCAATATCCATATCTCCATTCCATTTTCATCCTTCATAAATAGAGACATGAAAGGGATCAAGATGGCCAAGCAGAAGCAGGTAGTGTGTGGCTCCCCAACAGAGAAACGCCAGAATAGTAAGTGGACACCTTCTGAGGAGAGAGTCTAGGAGGGAATGCTTGGATGCGATAGAGAAAAGACATAAAGCATAAGAAGACTGCAGGGGCAGGAGAGTTCCCGAAGCCAGGTTTCTTCTGGGTGGCAAGACATGTGGCCAGGGGCAGCTTTGAGACCTGGAACCAGTCTGCGTGTGTTGCTACGAAATGAGAAAGATCCCCTTGTCCCTCTTGCAAGGTGTGCAACTGGAGAAGTGGCTCGCTTCTTCAGTGCCCTGCTGCTCATACCTCTAGGGGAGCATGCAGGTTGTGGGGGTCGATCCCACGGCAGCATCCAGGGATGGATGTTTACAGCTCCTGAAGCCCCAGTGGGCATGTGCTACCATGGGCTCTTTCAGTTTTGCCGTCTATAGGCAGCTTGTGTTAACCAGCTCAATTAGACCCTCCACCTTATCACAAGGACGAGGGCTTTCTGTATCCCGGGTTCTTGCCTTGGTGTGCGGGAAGAATTGAATCACACCTGGGCTTGGAGAATGAGTACAAGGTTTTATTGAGTGGAAGTAGCTATCAGCAGATGGGGGAGCCAGAAGGGAGATGGTTTTCCCCTGGAGTCCAGCCGCTCAGCAGCCCAGGCTCTCCTATGACTGCCGCGACCAAACTCCGCGTCATTCCACTGCTGGACGGCCTGCCAGGTGGCAGCATCTGTTGGTGTGCTCTTCCACCAGCGTGCTCCCCTCGATGTCCTCTCCACTTTCAGCTGCTTGTGTCTCTGCCTGCTAGGGTCTTGGGGTTTTTATAGGCACAGGATGGTAGGGGGCATGGTAGGCTAGGTTGGTCTTGGGAAATGCAACATTTGGGCCCAAAGGCTGGAGTGCCTGCCCTCACCTAGGTCCGTGGGCACAGGCCTGGGGGTGGAACCCTCGCCAGGGACGCACCCTTCTTTACCCAGCATTTCCCAGCATCCCTTACATATTAACTACTGGGTTCCCCAGTCGGCTTCCTTGTTCAGTTGGGGGACAGTAACCCACCAGCTCTGAAAAGTGGTAAGGGAAGGGACCCACTCCCCTAGAAATCTAGCCCTCGGTTCAGTCGGCCCCTAAGGGAGGGGGATGCAGCCGGCTAAAGCCCCTCTTGGATCAAAGGAAACAGGAGCACTGCGCCAGCCACTGAAGGGGGCGCCACCAAAGCCAGGGAAAGTTTGTCGAAAGGGGGTCATCCCTCATCTCTCTCATCCCTCTTCAGTGTACTGTTGCGGACTCGAAGGTGGCTCTCCCCAGCGGAACCCAGGGAGTGTGGGCTGAAAGAACCACTTTTGGGGCTTCTCCAGCGATTCCACTCTCACTGAAGGCAAACGCGCCGAGGGAGGGCACTTTGCAGACTTTTCCGTTGCTTCTGCCCTTGCCCCTACCTTCTGGCGCTTACTCTTAAGTGCCACCTACTGGGCTGCAGCCTGAATTACACTGCAAAACAAAATTACATCACTACAAGAAGCAACGTCTCAGCCACTGCACAAACTCATCTGCAACCAAGGAACCCATACAGAGCCTTGGCGCCCTGAAAGCACTCAGAAATGAAGCTGATCCACCCATACACATTTTACACCACAGTCATGCCCACAAGGGAAAAAAGAATTTAAAATCAACAAGCTCCATCCAAACAATAGCAAATTCAAAAAAGAAAAGAAAAAAGCATCAGCTCTCTCAGATGAGAAGGAACCAGCACAAGAACTCTGGCAATACAAAATGTCAGAGTGTTTTACCACCTCCAGAGAATCTCACTAGCTCCCAAGCAATGAACCCTAACGAGAATGAAATGTCTGAAATGACAAATATAGAATTCAGAATCTGGATGGCAAAGAAACTCAATGAGATCCAAGAGAAAGTTGAAATCCAACACAAAGAAGCCAGAAAAATGATCCAAGATTTGAAAGACAACATAGCTATATTAAGAAAGAACCAAACAGAACTTCTGGAATTGAAAAATTAACTATAGGAATTTCAAAATACAGTTGGAAGCCTTAACAACAGACTATACCAAGCAGAAGAATGAATTTCAGGGCTCGAAGACTAGCTTTCTGAATCAACCCAGGCAGGCAAAAATAAAGAAAAAAATAATTTTAAACAATTAATAAAAGCTTCAATAAATATGGGGTTATGTAAAGTGACACTGGCATTTCTGAGATAAGAGAAACTAAGCAACTTGGAAAACATATCTGAGGACATAATTCAGGGAAATTTCCTCAATCTTGCTAGAGAAGTCAACATGCACAAACAAGAAATCCAGAGAATTCCTGGAAGAATACTATATAATATGACCATCTTCAAGGCACACAATCTTCAGACTCTCCAAGGCCAATGTGAAAGAAAAAACTTAAAGGCAGCTAGAGAAAACAGTCATATCATCTATAAAGGGAAACCCATCAGACTAACAGCAGGCTTTCAGCAGAAATCATACAAGCCAGAAGAGATTGGGGGACTATTTTTAGCATTTTAAAAGAAAAAAATGCCAACCAATAATTTCATATCCCACCAAACTATACTTCATAAATGAAAGAGAAATAAATTCTTTCTCAGATAAGCAATTGCTAAAAGAATCCATCACCACCACACCAAACCTACAAGAGATACTTAAGAGAGTTCTAAACATGAAAACAAAAGGAAAGGATGATCCTTGTTACCATGAAAGCACATGCAAGCACATAGCCCACAGGCCCTAAGCAGTGACAGAATCAATACTACAAAGCAACCAGTTAATAACATTATGGCAAGAATAAAACCTCACATATCTATATTAACTTTTGCATAGCCAAAACTTTTGGCTATGCAAAAGTTAATATTGATATGTGAGGTTTTATTCTTGCCATAGTGTTTTAACATAAAATATTAATACATTTCAAAAAATCAGAATCATACCAAGCATCTTCTCAGACCACAGTGGAATAAAAACAGAAATCCATAGCAAGAGGAATTCTTAAAACCACACAAATACAGGAAACTAATCAACTCGTTCCTGAATGACTTTAAATAAACAAAAAATTAAGGCAGAAGTCAAACTGTTATTTGTAACAAACAAGAACAGAGATACAACATACCAAAACCTCTAGAGTACAGCAATGGCAGCGTTAAGAGGAAAGTTTATAGCACTGAATGTCTACATCAAGAAGATAGGTCTGAAATTAACAACCTAAACTCGCACCTAAAAAAAAAAAAACAAAAAACCAAAACAAGAACAAAACTAAACCTAGAGCTAGCAGAAAAGAAAGAAATAACTAAAATCAGAACAGAATTACATGAAATTGAGACCCATAACAACCACACAAAGGATATACAAAATGAGAAGTTTGTTCTTGGAAAGGATAAAAAAAGATTGATATACTGCTAGCTAGATTAACAAGAAAAGAGAGAAGATCTGAATATGCACAATCAGAAATGACAAAAGTGACATCACAACCAATCCCATAGAAACATAAAAGATCCTCAGAGACTACTATGTACATCTCTATGCACAAAAACTAGAAAATCTAGAGGAGATGCATAAATTTCTGGGCACACACAACCTCCCAAGATTAAACCAGGAAGAAACTGAAATCCTGGACAGACCAATAACAAGTAATGAAATTGAATCAGTAATAAAAAACCTAATGTCCAAAAATAGCCCTGAACCAAATGGATTCACAGCTGAATTCTACCAGACATACAAATAAGAGCTGATACAGATCGTACTGAAAGTATTCAAAAAAAAAAAATCAAGGAGGAGGAACTCCTAATTGAAAACCAGTATCTTTCTGATACCAAAATCTGGCAAAGACACAACAACAACAACAAAAACCCTACATGCCAATATCTCTCTGATGAACACAGATGCAAAAGTCCTCCACAAAATATTAGCAAACCACACTCAACCAATGAGATACTATGTCACACCACTCAGAATGGCTAGAAAATTTAAAAAATCAAAAAGTAACAGATGTTGGTGAGACTGTGGCGAAAAGGGAACGCTTGCACACTGTTGGCAGGAATGCCAACTAGTTCAGCCACTGTGGAAAACAGTTTGAAGATTTCCCAAAGAACTAATAATAGAACCACCATTTGACCCTGCAATCTCACTACTGAGTGTATACCCAAAGGAAAATAAACCATTCTACCAAAAAGACACCTGCACTTATATGTTCATCACAGCACTATTCACAAGAGCAATGACATGGAATCAAGCCATACGCCCACCAATGGTGGGTTGGATAAAGAAATTGTACTACATATATACAAGGAAATACTATACAGCCATAAAAAGATGAAATCATGTTCCTTGCAGCAACATGGATGGAACTGGAGGCCATTATTCTCAGTGAATTGAAACAGAAACAGAAAACCAAATACCACATGTTCTTACTTATAAGTGGGAGCTAAACACTGGATGCAACATGGACACAAATGTGGAAACACTGAACACCGAGGATTCCAAAAGGGTGGGAGGAGGGAGGTGAGCAAGTGTTGAAAAACTCCCTATGGTCCTATGTCACTACGTGGGCAGTGGGATCATTAGAAGCCCAAACCTCAGCTTCACGCAATTTACCCATGTAACAAGCCTGCACATGTACTCCCTGAATCTAAAATAAAAATAAAATAAGAAAATACAATAAAGAGATCCCTCTACTACCCTCACAGGACTGGCCATTGTATCATTTCTTTTGGTACAGTTCAGAAACTCTAACCCTTTATTTCTTCTTTCCCCACCCCCCCGCTTCTGATCTTCTCTCTTTCCACATTTTCACTTTCAGTGCTGTATCCCTTTCTCATTTTTCCATATTATAGCCTCACCTGCTAGACCAACTAATTTTTTTCTTATTTAAATTCCAAAATTGAATTTTCTAATCAGATTCACATTATCACTTTTGAATCTCTTATACTTGGTCTTCAGAAGTCCTGAATGTGAAATCCAAACCCTCTTTCCATTCATTGTATTCTTTTTAACAATAACAAAATTATATCTTTGAATACTTGTTATAGATATATTCCTCAGTCAGTCTGCCTTCCGATTTTCATTACAATTTATCATGTGGTCATTTTTTAGTTTTTAGTTGTTGTGTCGCCTAATCTGTCAGCTGTTTTCTCCCAATAAAACAATTCAGGACCATATCCTTTATCTGTGCTGGGATATGGAGATTACATAATACATTTGGGGTTCAGATTTGTTTACTTCAACAAATATTAAGCATGACTACACTAGGTAGAGTAGATATATTAAAGAACAGCTCTTGACCTTAAGGAGCTTGCAACTTTTGGAGAAAAACAAAGACATGCACAAATAATTTGGATATTACACAGCAAATACAGCAAGAGACATGTATCAGCATATGAGAGCACAGAGGAATGTATTAAATACATCTTGGAAGGCAGGAAAATGAGGAAATGCATCCAGAGGCAGAAGAAAGAGGCAGCTGGGGAGGAAAGAGGAAAATAGATTTTCCAGACAGAAAAAACCCAGCAGTTGTGTACAATAATATAATGAAGACCTAAATTAGTACAGTCAATTGATGAAAAGGAAAAAGCTTAAAAAATATTCAGAATATAAAATCAGCACAGTATGGTGATGGTGATTGATTGGAGGTACTACCTAACTATACTGGGGAAAGACTGGCATAGCAAGAGAACAGGGAAGTAATATGCATTCATATTGATAGGCTGAGGCTGAGCTGCTAATTGGAATGTCAAGTGGAATAGATAGTAGAGAGTCTAAATTTAATGGGGAAATTTAGGGATGAAGATAAAACCTGAAGATGCATGAGAATGTTTATGATAGCTAAAATTTTGCACTTGCTTGCAGTTTCCCCAGGAATTTTTACAGTGCCTTTGGAGACTCAGAGAAACTGTCTTGTTCTATTAATTCCTTTGCCTCCTTTCACTGGTGTTCTCCACTAAATTATAATCTCCCTAAAGATTCATGCCATGGTTTCTTTACCTTTATATCCCTCCTGTCTCCTAGCATAGTGCATTAGTCTTAGAACAGAGTAAGCACTCAATAAAGTTTATTATTGAAAGGTCCTCAATAGCATGAACATATAACTAATAGGTAGATTAAACTCACGTGGAACACCTGTGGTCAACAAAATACCTATATACAGATGTTCCATTAATAGATAAGTCTTTCTTAGATGATTAAAGCAAAGAGAAAGAGGTCTGACATTTACGACATGACTTTCAGATTTAAAGCACTCAAATAGTTGTTTAAAAGAACAGATCTCTGTTTAATTACCTCCAACCTATAGAAGTATCAGATCACATTCAGAAAGCTTTAAACATGGCGTCTGAGCAGTAGGAATTTCTTCCATATTCTTCTACCCAATTAAAACTTGGGGTGAATACTGAAAAGATGGAGACATATCTAATAAAATATAAATTAAAAAAAAAGACATTTTATTCACTTTGGGACAAAATGAAAAAGACTTAGATAATTATTTTAATTCAATTAGGCAAATTGAAAGCACCATTATTTTCCACTGAAATAATTTCTTTATTCCTAAAGGTTGTGTGTGTGTGTGTGTGTGTGTGTGTGTGTGTGTGGTTTGTTTTGTCTCTTTTTTTGTAAAACTCTCCTTAGGGAATATTGCAAGAATTGTTTTTCTTGATATAAAAATTAAAGCATGGAGAAATTCCAATGAAAAGGAAAGGAGAAACTAACATCTGATTCCACACTATTTCTAATTCTCAATCACAATATCTTGATAGGATAGAGGTGTTTTGTAGCAGATTAGGAGGCTTTTTTTTTGGCTGAAATTGCTTTTTCTTGATTTCTTTTGAAGAGTTGATCTCAATTTTTAAAATTGTCATTTAAATGATAAGTTCCGTATTAGGAGAAAATAATCTAGAAGAATCTAAAGACAAGTGTATAGCCTTAGGTAAAGCATCAGAAAGCATAATTTAAAGAGGGCTTGCTGTGGAAGACCCTTCAATTCAGTATTATTCAGGGTAGCAAAAAAGGTTAGGCTACAATATTCCTGAGTGTTAATTTCATGCTCTGGAGCTCTTAGGTAATTTTACAGAGTATGGCAAAGTGATAAAAGTTCAGGAGGTCCATCATCTATGACTACTCCTGTAGAAATACAGGGGAAATTGTAATTACATCCTCAGAAACTTATGCTTTCAAGTAAAAGGCAAATAAAATTAGTAAAATAACTTCATACAACTCATGGCTATCCAGAGGCAGCTTTATTCAATGGAAGTGCTCTCACTGCTTGTTCACGGCAAAGGTTCCCATGACAACCAAGAATACACAGTACAGTGGTGATGCTGTTTGCCCAGAGATATCCTGTCATTAATATAAATAAGTAGATAATGATATCTAGTCTATAGGTACTATGATCCACAGCTGTCTATAAAGGACAACCGCAGAGTAGAATGGAATGCTCAGAACTGAGTTTATTCCAAGTTCAATTAAAGTATTATTCCCTTACTTTCTAAAAACATCAGAGTATATGCTTCTAAATTATTGTACTGTGTTTCACTGTAATTTTCAAGTTTGGTTTCATCCTGGATTATGACCTTTCAGTGAGCTGGGACAGTAATGTGGCCCCAGGCATGGTGAGTAAGCCCACCTGAAATAGAAGGTGGTTTACTTTCTTGATATGAACAAAGGCTATCTTGGAGTTGAAATTCTCCAGAACAGTTAAAATGCATTTATTTCTAAAGGTTCTTAAGTGTAAAGGAACATATGATTTTAAGCATATTTCTCTACTGGAAGTCTTATAATATTTCCTATCTGTTATTCTGTATTCCCATGTTTCCTGAAATACTGTGAACTTCTTAAGACAAGAATAAAATGTCATTTATTTTTATATATTGGGTCTAGGATGAGTTGGGGGTACAATAAAATACTTGTAGAATGAACCGAAAGGTAACAGATAAAAATATGCCATCGATAAATGTAATAGCATGTGCTAAATGTAATCTGTACCAGAATTAACACTTGGCCTATGAGAGATACAGAGTAATATAGGGCCCATTTGAATCCTAACACTGATTTGTCATCCTGTTTAAGAAAGTTACATACTATAGTATTTCATAATATAGTTGAGCAAAGTATCTGTTATATACATATGCACATTAAGACACAATTCATTTTGCATTTGTAAGAAATTGAATATTATTTTAAGTAATTTGGAGGAAACACAATTCTTATAATTTGCATAACTGAGGTTCAAAGGGAAAGTCCAACATCTCAACCCAGTTAAATTTGGCTAACTAGTATGTACCAATCAATATAAACACATGCTTTAAAAAAGTTATCCTAGTTCTCATTCCTAGGAAACATCAGCTGTGTAGCACTGGGATTCATTTCTGTTCTCATACAATTTAATTTCTGTAATAAAAAATCTATGTCCATTTTTTGATGTGTCACTGCTGATAGCTTTAAAATGTTACACCTCTCCCTTCCCCTCTGTCCTACATTTGGGAAAACTGTTAAGAAAGCCCATGTGTTCTCTCCTTTGGTGGTGGTGGGAAATTCAAACCACATCAGAGTCCACCCACACAGAACTCTCAGCATGGCCTCACCCACTAAAAGTCATAAAATCTCAAGCCAGTCATTTTCCCCCTGCTCTCTCAAGCTACTTCAGACCTTCTTGGGAGGCCTGCTCTGCTCTCCCCAGAAAAACCTCATAATTTTATAAGTAATACATATTTTCATACTTTCTTGGTAGGAGCATGTGTGTGTGTGTGTGTGTGTGTGTTTATGTGTGTGTGTGTGTGTGTGAAAGTGAAAGAGAGAGAGAGAGAGAGAAGTGTAGGGCTGCTCATTAGTCTTAACATTTGAACCATATTTTGGATGGAGGCTTATCTGAATCCACACAATGGATAGAACAGTTTCATCTCCTAGATCTTGGCTATTTGGTTCTCCACTTCTGCTCCTTTCTTTGGGAGGGAAATAAAAAGCTAAAATATGCATTCCCAGGTTATGCATAGAAGCTAACCTAAGGGAACTGCCGCTTTAATACAGCAAAAAGAACCCAGAGGAGAGTACAGAAGTGATATTATTATTAGCAGAAGTTGAAAACATTCACCTGCCTAATTCTGAGTTGGCTCTGGCATCAACAGTCTTTCTAGAATATGTTCAAACAGCATTATTAGCAGAGGGTGCTGAGAAGAGCAGATTACTCTTTTTATGCCTGCATTAGATTGGCCTCTTGCAGTGCATTAATATAAGGGTATGTGGTATCATTTCCAAGATGAATGTTAAGGAAATTAACATGGACAGGGGAAAGCAGGTTTTCTACACTTAAATAGCACATTCTCAAGAGGAAAAATGTCAACCTATGGCTTATTCATAGCACAATAGCTGTTTAAACTACAGCTTAGAATCTACTATGTGCCAAGCACTGTGCTAAGCATTTTACATTTTGCATAGATGATTATTAGTGCCATTTTATTACTGGAAACCAAAAACAGATCCAGCAGTTGTCAGAGAGAGAATTTCAACTCAGACTTACCCCATATTCAATGTCTATGTTCTAATGAACTCATTCTAAGACTTCAGATTTACATTGTTAAGGCTATGAAGCTTTTTGCTTCCTGATAATTTCTGAATGTCTAATAGGCCTTTATGAAGTTAATTAGCTGGCAAGCTTAGGAAAGAAGCGCATTTTTTTTTCTACTGGAATGCAGGGAGATATCTGTCACAGCTGACAGATGAAATATATAAAAACACTACATGGTATCCATTACTCATTTCAGCTCCATTGCCCTAAAGAAACATAACACCATGCATTTAGATGTAGCAAGACAATGGAATAAATGCTTTTAATTTTTTAATATACTTTTTAAATAATTATGTCAAAATAGATATTCTGGGAACTGTGAGAAAGTAGAAAGTGTAGAAGTCATGTTGTTGACTTCAACATGCTTACAATATACCTAACATATGGCTCAGTAGTTTGTCTAGTTGTTAATAATTTGAAACATTGATTTGCTACATTAATATAAGTGGTTTCACATTACAAGTAAGGTAAGTATTTTAAAGTACTAACTTTTCAAGACTTAATTTTTTAGAGGAGTGAGATTCACAGTGAAATTGTGAAGGTATACAGATTTCCCATATGTAACATACTAATTTTTAAGCATTGATTTTAATAATTCTTACATCCTGAGTTAGCATTTAAATTTATTTTATACCCTCATGCTAAGGGTATATTTTATACCTTTATACTAAGGGTATAAGCTTCTGCTTAAAATAGCTTATTGGCTAAGAATCCATCATTTTAAAGAAAATTATGCATAATCAACAGGTATATAGTTTAAATAGAAAACAGCAGGGGGAGCTCAAAGACAGGTTGGACAAATTAAAAGTTGACTTCAAGAGTACTGAAAAATTATTTTAATAAAAATTTGAAGAGAAGAGGGAATAATATACTGTTAAATTATGAGATGATATTTTAAACAATAATTTCCAGCAAAATAGCTAGCTAAATGGAGGAATAGTTTCCCATACAGAACACTTCAAAAGTCCAGAAAAAAAAATTAATGCACAGAATCACTAGACATCAGTGAAATGAAAATTAAAATTACAATGAAATATCACTACATATTACTCAACTAGAATAGTTAAAATGAAAAAGATAATATGAAGCGTTGACAAGAATGTGGAGCTCTTAGAAAATAGACAATATTGGTCGGAATCTAAATTGAAGAAGCTACTTGAGAAAACTGTCTGTCAGTCTTCAAAAAATGCATGCCTCATAATCAAGCAATTCCACTTCGGGCTATATACCCACCAGAAATATATATGCATTATACAAAAAGATGTATACAATAATGTTCATAGCAGCATGATTTGTAATAGTTTCAAATAAAAATAAAACAAATATTTACCAATAATAAAACGGGCCAGGCGCAGTGGCTCACACCTGTAATCCCAGCACTTTGGCAGGCTGAGGCAGGTGGATCATTTGAGGTGAGGAGTTTGTGACCAGGCCGGCCAAAATGGTGAAACCCCATCTCTACTAAAAATACAAAAATTAGCCGGGTGTAGTGGCAGGTGCCTGTAGTCCCAGCTACTTAGGAGGCTGAGGCAGGAGAATTGCTTGAACCCTGGAGGCAGAGGCTGCAGTGAGCCGAGTTCGTGCCACTGCACTCCAGCCTGGGCAAAGCAGTGGAACTCTTTCTCAAAAAACAAAAACAAAAACATAAAAACAATTAAATGAATAAATAATGTATAACATATTTGTATGAAGATGAAAATGAACTACAACTACACATATAAAGACAAGTGTTGCTTTAGGCCCAGGAGTTTGAGTCTAGACTGGGCAACAAAGCGAGACCCAGTCTATACAAAAAAATAAAATAAAATTAGCCAGGTGTGGTGTTATATGTCTGTAGTCCTAGCTACTTGGGAGGCTGAGGCAGGAGGACTGCTTGAGCCCAGGAATTTGAGGCTGCAATGAGTTATGACTATGGTACTGTACTACAGCCTGGGTGACAGAGCAATACCCTGTCTCAAAAAAAACAAAAACAACAAAAAAAAGAAACCAAGCTAACTTTTCCAAATACAGTGTTGAGGAAAAGAAGCTAGAGAACAAAGAATACACTCTCTTTGGTAAATAATATGAATATTATCTTAGAAATCACAATAGTAGTTACTCTGGGGTGGGGGCAGAATCTGAAAGGTACACAAATGGGGGCTTCTACAGCTTAGTAATATACTGCTTATTAATCTAATTGCTGCTTACATGGGTATATTATCTTCATGGAAATTTGCCACATTTTACATTTAGGTTTGTGTGCTTTTTCCTGTTATGGTACAATTCAACAAAATTTGCTCTAAAATTATACTGGATGATTGCTTTAAATCATTAAATTAAAAGTTTTTGAGGCTTGAAATTAAGAAAGCTTGGTCCCACAGGGATAACTAAGTACCAGAATTGTTTTTTGTTTTGTTTGTTTTTTTGTTTTTTTCCTGAAGGCATTTACCAATTCTTTGGGTTCCAGGGCAAGAATCTAAACAAGGGGCCTAAACAGAGAAAGAACTCACATTCAGACTTCACAGAAAGTCTTATACCTAAAAGTCAATACCTATAACTAGGCATACTACATACAATCTTTCATGCAGAACAAGACTTGTTTTGGTTTCAGGTAGCATATTTAAAACAAATATTTCTTTCAAAAATTTCTAATCACAAGTGTATACTTGTGATATCTAATACGGCATTGGATATTTGCGTGGCCCAAAAGTTGAACATTTCATTTAAAGTAAATCTATAGTTAGTAGACGTGCAGTTACTTAAATTATAAGCAAATCCTCTTTCGAAAAATACACTTTCAACACAGATAATTTCCAGAGATAAAATACTAAAGAGTATGAGCTCACATATGTAAAAAAATACAGAAAATGCATAAAAAAAAAACTTGCCTGAGAGACAATCAGTGGAATAAACTGCACAGGCAGACCAACAAGATTACAGATATTGGAGCTATCAAGGAACTAAAATAAAATAATATATTTAAGCTGTTTAAAGAAATGATAAAAAATTTAGTAAATGAGCAAAAGACCATAAAAATCAACACACATATTTAGAATAAAGACCAATAGAGCTTCTAAAATTGAATGTCTAATAACTGAAATTAGAAACTCAACAAACAGGTGAAAAAACAAATTAGACTCTACTGAAGGTTGAATTAGTGAGCCAGAAAACATACATGAATGAAACATTCCGAATGCAGTAGAAAAAGAAATGGAAAATATGAAAGCAAGGTTAAGATAGGTGAATGACAGAGTGGGGCCAACATAAGTCTTACTAGGGTTGGGATAGATTAAAAGGAATGGCAATGAGGCAATATTTGAAACAATAATAGCTAAGAATTTTCCAAAATAAATAAAAGACAGCAACACTCATATTTAGGAATACCAATACATTTTAAGTAAATTTTTGAAAAATTCAACTTCTGGACACATTAGAGTGAAATTGTACAACAAAGATAAAAATAAGAATTTAAAAGCACCCAAAAAGAACAAAGTAACACTGGTCAGACTGAAAAGTGATTTCTCAAAAGACAAGTTAGTATCATATTTAAAGAGGTGAAGAGAAGTAGTTGTCAACCCAATAATGCACACACAACAAAACTACCTTTCAAGTCTAAGCACAAAATAAGGATTGTAAGAAAACCACACATGAAGAGAATTCCCTACTACTGGCACTAGAGAAACTCCTAAAGGACATTTTTCAATAATAAGGATGATCTCAGATGCAAAAAAAAAAAAAAATGCTGAGCAAAGAAAATGGAAAATGTGTTAGAAAATGTTCACAAAGGATGACTTACTACAACTATAATAATAATAATGTCTACAATGTAATGCAAATATGAGGAGAACAAAAATCTATTCTTTCGTATTTTCTCAGGAGGACAGTAAAAGGGTAAAGATATTATTTAACTTCAGCCTTAAGTTACATATTTAGAAAATTTTTTAGTGTTATTATTAAAATAATAGAATTAGAGTTTAAAACTTACAAACTAGAAGGAAAAATACAATGAGAAAAGGGAAGAAATCACTTTGATCTAAAATAATGCCAGAAAAGACGTGAAAAGAAAACAAACATTAGAAAGCAGGATAAATAGGAAGCCTAAATTAATATTTTTGAATATTTTAATTATAATATTATAAATTTTATAATTTTATATTAAGTTATAAATATATAAAATATAAGTTTATATTATAAACTTCATTATTATAAACTTTATAAATTAGATAAACATATATAATTATACTTTTGAATATAATTATAGTTTTTGAATATTATAGTTATAATTAATCCAGTGTTCATGAATTAACTAATATTTTCAGTTTAGTTTTAACAATGTCAAAGAATAGGTACTATACAAATATCTCCTCTGTTAAACATTAACAAAATTAGAAATTAATAACAATGTATTTATTTAAAAACTCATTCCTTTGGAAAACATTTAAAAAGCACTTCTAAATAACACTTGAGTGACAGAAGAAATCAAAGGGATTTATAAAATACTTCAAACTGAATAATAAATATATTATGCATCAAATATGTGGCATTGTCACTAAAGCAATAGAATTAAATCACTATATTAGAAATAAAGGCTAAAACTCAATGCACAAAGCAACTTACTTAGAAAAAATAGGAAAATAAACACAAAAAGTAAAGGAAAATAATAATTATAAAAACAAATACTAATAACAGAAAATACAGTAATAGAAATTCAAAAACAAACATGAATATACTAATTAAGTAGTCTGGCAATTTGACACAAACGAGATAGAGAAATAGAGGAAAAGAGAAAACAGCAACAAAAAAACTTTAAAGAGAAAAGAGAAGAATGGGCATAGTATAAGAGACAGAGGTAGAGTTTTAGATAGGTAGGCAGGTAGCTAGCTAGTTAGGTAGACAGAAACAAAGGTAGAGATCATCTTAGTAGAGATAGACAGACATAGATAGATAAAAAAAATAGTAAAAAGTTAAAGGAGGCATGACTTACCTGGAAAAATATAGAGACAGAAGATGTAAATGAAAGAACTGTTTCCCAGCTATATGGAAACAGCAGGAAAATGTAATGCATCTTGGAGAAATCATAAGGGTCTGAGTGAAAACTCTTTAGTTAAGTGAAGCAAAAGGAGCACCAGTGAAAAGTGGTGGCACTAGTGATTCCAACAGATAGGCAAGGAGATCTGAAAATATAATTTCTCCTACTTAAACCATTTTTTAAAATTCTTTCTGTTTCACTGTAAAACTTAAATCCAAGTACCGGTGATCATAAGATTTAATTAGAGAAAAATAGAATTTGACTCATTTGTGATGAAAGACAAAATAAAATAAGAATAAAAAGTAAGTTATCAAGCAGGTCTTCCTCAAATAGCATCTTTTTGGTTACAAAATGACAGGGGACACAAATATGATTGTAGAATTTGACCTAGTAATCCCAGTTCTTAAAGATTATTTTAGTAAAATAAAAGCAGTTTAATTTAAAAGATAAGGAAAACTTCTAAGGATGTTTCTAGAGCCATCATTTCTAATAGTAGCAAATAAGAAAACAAGCTTGAACATCAAAAAATACAAAAAGTTTCAATTAAGTCAGAATATTACGTAGTAATCAAAATGATACATGAGAAGACTGTGTCAGAATAAAGAGCAATATTTAACGAATAATAATGTGGTTTAGAAAGTAAGATAAAAAGTATACAATTATTATTATAGCTCCATTAATATGCATATAACCAGTCAACATTGGGAAGGAAAAAAGAAAATAAAAATTGTTACATCTTGGTAGACTCATGGCTTAAGTAATTTTCAAAGTCTTTTTCTATATATAATTAGGAACTAATAAATTTTTTAAATATTCTACTTGTACTTGTTGACTAATATGCACAATGGTAGCAGGGACAGACCATTAGCTTTTACATTATTTTTGTGAATTCATAAGAAATTCACAAAACTAGAAAACAAGTATAAAATTCCTTAAAATGAGCTATAGAAGTACAGTAGCTATGTTGCTTTTTTCACTTTGATAAATATGAAAATGAATAATAATTTTCAAAATATGTAGAAGAGCACAGGTTACAAGGAAGTACCTGCTGTATCTTTATAATGAACAGTGTCCAGTCAATTCAATTTCCTTAGGAGATAGAAGAATAGGCCAAGTTACAGCCTGCTGGACAATATGATTTCAGAAACTTTCGTACATGATTAGCAATCTGAAAACACTGAATTTCTGTTCTATGGATTCAGCACTATATGATACCATTCTAATGAGGCTTTTAAAAAATGCGGTAATTTGAGGTCTGAAGTGGGTTCAAAGATGTAACAAAGTTTGGCGCTCCAGAATATAAACAAAACATAACACAGGTGTGGATGTCTAAACTTTTGACTGTACCCAATCTTAACATCTGGTTTTTGTGCTCAATTGCTTACAGTCATGTAAAATGTCTCAAATGTTAATGACTCAGTGTTAACTGGGAAAAAAGAAAAATTAAACTCTGCTGTTGAATACCATGTTGTAAAATCCTCATCTTTAGAGATTCTAAAAATATTTATAGACTACACCCTTTTGAATGCTGTGGCAACTTATTCCCTGAAAGGAGCAGGCTAAGCCAAGTGACATGAAGATATTTTCTCTGTTTCCATTAAAGTTATATTCCTCTCTGGGTCTGTCAAATCAAACTTGTAGCACGCACGTCTAATGTAGAAACACTGATCAATCAACGTGCTCTTTTCTGAGGAGTCATGGAGCTCCGTATGCCTTATGATATTTAGAAGGACATATTCCAGGAAGCTAACAATCAATGAAAGCTTTTTTCAAATAGACTTAATTAAAGAGAAGATGAATAGATGAATGAACTTGGGGTAAAGGTGTTCAAATGTCTCTCCAAGTTTACTTCAGGAATGTTCAACCCCATTGAACTGATAAAACCAAAATTCTGGATATACAGATGTAGGCTTCATCTCTATTGAAGGGTTTAATATTGGATTTCCTATTTCAAAGGAATGGAAACTGAAAAGATAATATTAAATCAGAAATCAGTTGACAGATGTCAAATCAAGGAACATTTGTAAAAAAAATTAGACTAATGTTCAAGTACAGATAGAGACATTTTCTGTAATAAAATCTTATCACAGAATAGCAATGCCACTGAACAGACAAGTATAAAGTTATACCAAGGACAAAGATAAAAAGTTACTTCTATTTTTGAAAAGAAATTAGATGATGTCTAGTTTAAAAAAATATGTCAAGGTATAAGATTTCAATATTTTATTTGACTATACAGTTTAGGTTGTTTTTCCCATTAATGTAGAAGCACATTACATATCGTTTTCAAAGTCTAAATGTGTTCTTTTTTTAAAAAAAGATAAATATGAAGGGCAAAATATTCATCTTAAACCATGAGATAAAAATATAGAGGTTTTTCATGCCGCTATCTTTTTGGTAATCAATGATTGAATGGTGAATATTGGTTTACAGTGCAGCTATTTAATTATCAATACATTTGTTTTTTCTTAGAAGGATTTAATATTATTTTTATATTTTCTCCACTAAATACATCATTTCAAAATTATCTACAGGAATATGCCCAAAAGAATGATCAAAGCTTAGAAATATTTTGCAACTCTATATCATATTAATATGAAATATAAAAACAGAATGAAGAATGATATTGACAAAAATCAGGTTAGCACATCATCTAGATGATAGGTTTTCAATCTCCTAAAAAAATAATGCATTACATTAATTATGCATATTTGAGCTTTAATGACAAAACATTGTAAGGATGAACAAAATCCTTTAACATCAGAGCTGACAGAGAGGTGAGAGACTGCCTAGTTCAACCTCCTTTCACAAATGAGGCAATTAAACCTGTAAAAGACTACATGATTTGTGCAGTTCATAACCTTCATGAGCAGGCTAATGTCTCCTGTATTTTCTTCTGTACCCTAATATCTATGTAGCATAGAAAAAAAAATCTCTTCGAATTGTTAAAGTAAAATGTCTTACATTGAAAGGCAGTGCTTCCACATGCTAAAGAGTAAGTAAGAATTTAAGAAAAAACATGAAGCAATGTGAAATAAATCAAACTGAGTGGTAACAAAACAAACACGCTTCATTGTGGACCACAGGCTTTCATAAAGGATAATGACAGTATTTCCCTTGTTTCTGAAGTTCGCTGTAAAGACACAGGTTTAAATCTCAGTAAGAGAGATTGAGATTCAGGTATAAAGGAAAACTTAAAGGGAAAGTCAGTATACTAGGGCCAAATGATTTCCTGAAAGGTTATGAAAATGATAGGCATATACCTATTAGTTAATTACGCTAAATCACTGCAGAATTCAGTGAAAGGTATATACTTTAAATGAAATCATGAAGCAAATTAAGCTTTTGACATAGGCCATTAAAGTGACAAAACCAAGGTAAGTGTTTACATTTTTCTTTTTCTTTCTTTTTTTTTTTTTTTTGAGACAGAGTCTCGCTCTGTCGCCCAGGCTGGAGTGCAGTGGCGCAATCTCGGCTCGCTGCAAGCTCCGCCTCCCGGGTTCACGCCATTCTCCTGCCGCAGCCTCCCGAGTAGCTGGGACTACAGGCTCCCACCACGCCCAGCTCATTTTTCTTATTTTTAGTAGAGACGGGGTTTCACCGTGTTAGCCAGGATGGTGTCAATCTCCTGACTTTGTGATCCACCCGCCTCGGCCTCCCAAAGCACTGGGATTACAGGCGTGAGCCACGGCACCCGGCCTACATTTTTCAATGTAGAATCTCGGTCTACCACCTCCTCTTGATAGGGAATGGGAGGCTGTTACAAATTACTAGGGGCCCCATTTTTCCCAGTGGCCTCAAAAACATTTTATTTATTTATTTATTTATTTTTACCTCACCAGGATCTAAATCTGTTTTTAGTGGCTTTGAAAACTGTTTCTAGGACTGAACTACTGAATTACATTTAAGATTGAACTAGTCAATCAGTGACTAAACAAAACAATTTTTTAAGAAACCATTCTCCTCATTGTTCAACAGACAAAAACCAACGAATTTTATCACTTACTAGCTATGTGACTTTGGGCTAGTTATTTAACCTCCACGTACCTATGTTTCTTCATCAGTAAGATGCTGATTATAATAGAATGTGTCTCAAAAACTAGTATAAAAGTGAGTTCCAGGTAAAGAGCTTAGAATAAGAGGGCATACGCCTAATTCATTTTATAATGAAACTTAAAAACATTAAGAATCCTCAAGGATTACATGAAGCCAATCTGAATCACAAAGACAGGTTAAAAAGTCTAAACCAAATGTTAGCAAATAAAGCAGCAATAAATACATATTTTTCTATGTACATATATGTGTATGTATATTTGTGTGTATATGGCATGAAAGGCTATAAACATGAGATGTTCTAATAATTCACGATGTCAAGAGATTAAAGGGGAAAAACCACAGAAAATTATTTAACTAAACAACCATTCATGATAAAAATATATGGCAAATTTGGAATAGGAGGAAGTTACCAAAACTGATCAAAGATATCTAATCTTGGTGGTAAAATGTGGAAGCACGCGCTTTAAATGTAGACACAAGTAAACAACGCCTGTTCTCTCCATTTCTATTTAAGTCTTTTGAAAGCATTGCTTTTTTTGGACAAGTGTCCTCACTGTCACCTGGGAGCTTGTTAGAAATGTAGGCTCTCAGTGCCTGACCTACCACTGAACCAAGATCTTCCTTTTAAAAGGATCCCTCAGGGATTCATATTTTAAAGTCAGAGAAGCATCTGTGCAGCCAGTCAATAAATCATTTTAAAAAGTGGTATAAAATATAGAGCATAAAAATTGAAATGGAAGAAATAAATTTTTGTTATTCACAGATGATATGATTGTCTACAAAGAATACCTAAAAGAATCAGAAGAAACATTATTAAAAGTACATCAAAGTTTGAAAAGTTTCTAAATATTTGTTCAATATAAAAA
Source organism: Pongo pygmaeus (assembly GCF_028885625.2). NCBI lineage: Eukaryota > Metazoa > Chordata > Mammalia > Primates > Hominidae > Pongo > Pongo pygmaeus. The sequence goes on from NC_072377.2 coordinate 64,831,540, forward strand.
TTATTAGATTTGGATATAGCTGCAGCAAGCATTTGGAAAATATAACTGAAAATTGTTGCCGTTTTGCAATAGCAACAGAAGTCTACAGTGGATGTGAATAAAAAATGTATAAGATCTTTGTAACAAAATGTATAAAATGTACTGAATAACACTAAAGGAGGCAATTAATAGAGAGATACACCACAATTATAGTTAGAAAGGTAAAACAGACCAACTGTACTGATGAGTGTCAAGGGTAGCACTACCAGTCAGTGGAAAAATGATGGAGCAGTCAATCTATGGTGCGGAAATAACTAGTTAGCCATATGGGAAACATATAAAAGTGGATTTCTTCTCACACTGCACACAGAATTCAATTCCATATGTAAAAGAACTTTACAGTAAAATTAAAAACTTGAAAAATTTTTAGAATGAAAACATTATTTTAATTGTAATTCATGAACTATATGATAGAATGAAAACAATGCCATTTTATATCATCTGGAACATTACTAGATGTAAAATAATTAAGCTTATTGACCTCTAAACCAGCCCAATAGGGAAAAAGGAAGTAAAGGGGAGCATCTTCTAGGCAAATGATGTTCCCATACATAGACTTGCCAGAGTATTTGCAAGATTCCCTTTAGAATCGATGTTTGGTCTCTTGCCTGGCCCTCCTCCCCAGGCAGTCACTTTCTCTAGATTTTTTTTCCCTCTTTCTTTAGCTTTTCCTTCTCAGTCCTGGCAATAGGCCTTCAACACCACACCATCACCACTCCACCAATTTTGGAGGGATATGATTTTCAAAGGAACAAAGTTTTTGGAGTTGAGTTCCAGCACTAACATATGTATGGACGAAGATAACAGTCTACAGCTTTCTGTTTTCCTCCCTATTGCTCTAGAAGAAAATGCTGCCAAGAAAAAGCTACTTCTAATTTTTTCATAGAAAAAAACTGCTACTAAAGTATTTTTTTAAAAATCGTTCTTTTCTTTGGGAGAAGATATTTCCAACACTTGTTGTGATCAAGAGGAATTGCAGAATATTTTTAAAATTCTTAAAAATCGATCAGAAAAAAGAGTCTGGAAGAAATATGAGGAAGCCTTAGAAATAATTTTTATAGAAAAAGAAACATGAATCACTAACAATATTTTTAAGGCTTAAATGTATTATTTATCAGGGAAATTAAAATTAATAAAATTAGTATCATGTTACCACTAGATTGACAAAAAATTGTCTTTCAAAAGACATGAGAGCTTTTATAAACTACATGTGATCACATATTCTTTCTCCAATACTCCTTGGGAACTACTAGATTATAAACATACATACACATATACATATGCACACACATAGGCACACACACACATACACAGTCATTTAAGGTTAAAATATGGTAAACATTTTCTAAGTCACTTAAAATTATTGCCTGTGGATTTTTCATGTAAAATATTAAACTCTTCCAATGTTTGAACTTAATGGTTATTGAGAAATATGAAAAACTATTAGCTTTCTTGATTTAATATAGTTAATATTGCTTATAAAGAAAGGAAAAATGCTTGGCTACAAGGTCATCTCATTTTAAGATTACATTGATTAAACATGTAGTATAGAAAGGGCATCTAACCCCCTTTTCACTAGCCAGCACTGAAAACTTCTTTAACTTTGCATAAAATGCATGCATATTCTTTGAAAGTCTTTTTTTGTAAAAGAAGTATTAGATTTTTAATGTAAATTATAAGAAATGTAATGTTTACTAATGCCATCAAGAATGGCAGGTCCAATTCATCTGGTTTTTAAAGATCAAATGCCTACTTTTACAGTCACCTTTCAACCTTTGTTTTAGAGTCTAGGATTCGTTTGTCACAGGTTTGCCTATTTGGGCCACAGCTTCCTTATATAGGATACAGAGCAGCATTCAAAGGTAGTGTTTAAGTATATGGACTTGGGTGCTAGATCACTGTGCACTAACACCCAGCTCAGACACTTACTAGCTGTGTGACCTGGGGTAACTAACAGAGCCTCATTGAGCTTTGGTTTCCTCACTAGTAAAATGAAGCTGAAAGGAGGATGTATTTCATAGGGTTGTAGCAGTTACATGAGTTAAAATACCTGAGCTATTTAGAGCAGTGCCTGGTTCATAGCAGGTGATCTAGGAGTGTTATTGTTCTTCACATTATTCACATTTAATAGCAAATCATACTGCAAAAAATGGTGTCAATGTAATGGTCATTACAGGCAATCTAAGTTGCTTTTGCTCTTGACAGTATTTTACAGCTTTAAAGTTTCCAGTAAAAAAGATAATGCTAATACCATTTATAAAACAGAAGAACAAAGAATTCCTTGACAATTTAAATATCTAAATTTATTAGTTAAATCAATTAATTATTTGTTGTTGCTGACTTCCACCAAAATGTGCCTAATAGTTTTATGAATGTCTTCCTATTCCAGTCAGTATTTTTAGCAGGTTTAATTCTTAAGCATTCCAATTGGATGTGCTGGAATTTGGCTCCTATTAACTCATGGTTTTGTCCTAGTGGTTAATTTATCCTACCAGATTGAATAAGTATATATGTATGTACTTGTGTGTGTGTGTGTGTGTATAAAATTTATACCAGTGTCAAAAATAGCGATTTCGTTTTGCTAGTTTGCAAGGCAAAATGATGTTTGCTATTGTCTTTCTTTTGCTAAAAAAATAAATAAATAAACAAAGCACGCTCGAGTATTTTTACTGTCTGCACACTCTTTAACCTCATGTCTTATTGTGTAGCGGAGTCATGATGAATACAACAAGCAAACATCCTTAATGTTCTGTTTTGTCAGTGCTGGGCTGTGCACTGTGGTGGCTGCCCAGGAGGAGGGGGGCAGGACATGAGCACTCACATCAAGCATCTTATATCAATTTAGGAAGACAGAACTAAAACACCCAAAACAACAGTGAGCAATACCAAATGGTTTCAGTTCAACCCATCATAGTGTACAGGAGTCGAATAAACAATGGGAATGAAGGAGGGGAAGATGGCAATAGTCAGGGAATGTTTCATGGCTGAAGGGGTCACTTACCCCCAATTCAGGCATTCGACCACCAGCTTCGTGATTCTGCCATATCTACATTTCTACATCATGATTTTTGTTGTATCTGCGTCCCCTATATACTACTATTTATTTAAAAAATTCTGTAATAGACTAGTTTTTTAAAAACTGAAATAAAATGTCTTCATTTAAAGAAGAAACTTTACATCACAACTATAAATGGAAAGTCAGTACCTCTTGCCATAAATGCAGCGTAAACAGAACAACCTTATTAGTTTCTATCCAGATAATGTTGCCTTCCAAAGGCACTAGGGTAGAGGCCAGTGTTGTCTCTGTTTATAAGACAAAGCAGGTGTTAATAAGTGTTAGAGACTTAGTAATGCCAACATGAGACTTTCTGCTGTCCTTCCTTCTTCCGTACCATCTTTCTTCCCTTCCTTTCTTCTTTCAACTTTCCTCTTTCTCTCTCTCCCTCCTTCCTCCTCTTCCCTTCTTCCTTCCATCCTTTAGCAAATATTCATTGATCACCTATTATGTGACAGGTACCATTCTAGGCACAGAGGATACAACAGTGAAAACATAGACAAAAGCTCTTGCCCTTATAGAGCTTACATTCTTGTTGGAGGAAAGCAGTCAATAAACAGATAACAAAAGATACAGTAGGTCATAGGTGCTATGAATAAAAATACAGCAGGGAATGTCAAAGTGGAAGAAAAAGCATGAATAGGAAAGGATTACTGCTAAAGTAACATATGAGCGATGATCTGAAGGGCAGGATGGAACCAGCCATGCAGATACTTAGAGGAAGACAATTCCCAGCACTGGGAACAGGTAGTGCAAAGGCTGTGATGCAGAACATGCTTGGCACATTCAGGGAACACTAGTGAAGTCGGAGTGGAGAAGTGAGTGGGTGAGGCGGACAGTGGTTTGAGAAGATGTCAGATCCAGTTCACTTGAAAGGGGTGGTAGACATAGATCATGTAGAAGTTTAACAGACATAGCAAGAATTTGACTTTGACTCTAGATGGCATGCCATTGGATGGCTTTGAGCAGAGAGCAACACGATGTGAACCAATTACTGTTTTTGTAGAATAACTCTGCTATGAGAAGATTAGACTGGATGGGCAAAAGCACCAGTCAGAAAACTGGTTAGGAGGGTATTTCCATTAATTTAAGAGAAAGATGATAGAATAGTCATGTGGGAAGCACAGGAAGTAGTAAGCAATATTGGATTTGTTGGGCAAAGTGTATCCACCACCCCCCAAATACACACACACACACAAATCTCTATCTCAGCACTTATGTATTTATGGTTTATAAATGAAGCTGTTTATGGGCGGGACACGGTACCTCACACCGGTAATCCCAGCTTTTTGGGAGGCTGAGGCGGGGGGATCACTTGAGGTCAGGAGTTTGCGACCAGCCTGGCCAACATGGTAAAACCTCATCTCTACTCAAAATACAAAAAAATTAGCTGGGCATGGTGGCTGGCACCTGTAGTCCCAGCTACTTTGAAGGCTAAGGCAGGAGAATTGCTTGAACCTGGAGGCAGAGGTTATGGTGAGCCAAGATCACACCACTGCACTCCAGCCTGGGCAACAGAGTGAGATTCTATCAAAACAAACAAACAAACAAAAGAAACATGAGACTGTTTATGGGGATGGGGCTGTTCTCCCTGCCCCAAATTTGTTGTCAGTGACTGGCAATCATGCTTTATTCATCTGTAAACCTTACTGACCACAGTGCCTGACAAAGGTGCTTAAAAAGTTTGTGCGACTGAATTTCAGATGAGTGGAATAATGAAAGGCACAGAGGAAAGAAGGCTCACAGTAGGTATTTGGGGCAAGAAGATCTACATGGGAAGTGCAGAAAGGCATGGGTATTGTGGTGAGGCGCCTCTCAGAGAAACCGAGGTTCACATTAGAATGCATTTCATGTGAAAGAAGTAGAACTAAGAGAAGTATAAGAGGAGAATAGATTTAAGATGATAGGAAAGAGGCCAAGTTTCATGGAACCTTTATTAAAAAAAAAAGAAATGCAATATAGGTTAGATTTAGGAAATCAGGATTAGGAAAGGGCTAGGATTTACTACATAACTTTCATTTTTAAATCAGTAAAACATTCTGAAATCCTTACATTTCAACTATCAATTCACTGAATAATAGTATTTTATTTTGTTGCTTTTAAGAGATAAAAAAGAGCTGTTCATAACTAACGGAATATGTATAGGCACACATACACACATATACATATATACACATATATGTGTGTGTGTGTGTGTGTGTGTGTATATATATATGAAATTCCTAAATTTCAAAGACTGGAATAGAAACGTTCCTATAGATATACAAGGATCATTTATACTCCTAGGATGAAGAGACATGCTGCATCATGAAGGTTTACTTGGGTTAATTAGGTATATTTCAAGGGAGATAAAGGAACAATAGGAAATCACTACTAAAAAAAAAATCTCTGCTGCAAAATAAAACTAATTGAAAACTGAGGCAGGACTAGGACAGCAGTAGAGAATGATGCACCACTGAGAAAGGGGGAAGAGGAATTAAGGCAGGTAGACCTGGAAGAAAGGTGGCTGGAGGAGCAGATATCTTGTTTTACATCAGTGCATTCCTGATGTATAAGGGAGACTTGGCCCATCTTGCATAAAGCAGTCAGGTCAGAGTAAAAGTAAAAACAGATGTATAACTGCCCAGTCTCTTGCTGGAAATGTGGAAACCCAAAGTCTTGTATGGAAGGGAGACAAAGTCAACAGCTATTTTTGCAGGTAAAAGAGAGGATTTTTTTGTTTCCTAATCCAGGTCATCCTCATCTCTTGCCTTTACTTATAGACACAGCTTTCTAATTGGCCTTACAGGTCAACACTTGCCCATCTGTGCGCAATTCTTCTCCCAGCCAATTACTGGCCTCTAAACTATTTTTGAATAAATAGCAAATCTTATATTATCTGTTTCAACCTCATTTCCTGACACTCTTTCCCCACTTTACCCCAAATTGCATAACTTCCTGGTTAATTCTTTAAAAGTTGCCTGTTTTAACACTAACTTCTTCCTCCCTCCCCAACCCATCTCTACAGTTATGTTTATGTGTTCTTCTTGTTTGATCCTGTGGCACCTTCCACCTGTCTGTTGTAATATTTGATACACTTGTAATTCTAGATCTGTCACCCCAGAATGTAGAAAAGTGTCTGGTACATGGTAAACACTTAAATATTTGTTAACCGTTGAAGGTTGAATGTTTACTATTGATGAACACGAAGATAAAAAGATAGTAGCTGATAATTATTGAGAATGAAAGGGTTTTTACACTAATTTACATTTCAGATAAGGTACAGCTGGCTCTTAGAGATGTTAAAAACATTGAATAGGAACCAGATTTCATTAAGATTAAAAGAAAACTCAGGTTTGAAATTATTATAGAACATTGTATAATTTCCTATGTTCACAAATTTAAAAAATACAGTACACTTTAAACAAAACAGAGTTCACATAAAGTATATTTGATAATCAGCTCAGCTCCTTGGTGAAAAAATTAAAATTTGGAATAGTTAATTGAATGGCTATCATTTAAATATTTTAAATATTTATTCTTGAACTATAAATAACCACACAGAAATGTGAGGAAAATTAAATTTAAGAGGGTGTTTATTTGCAGTGTACTTTTAAAGCAAGTCTTAGGAATCATGGTAAATACCCTTATATGTATACTCAGGGCACTGGAGTGCACTTTATTCTCCAACAAACCCAAGACTTAGAGACAGTTGCTAGCTGCACACAAACAGTGTCACTGTCCACCATTTTACACAAACGGCAATTGAGTAGCAAGGGAGGGTGAATTCCCCAGTCCTGAGTTACTTCTGGGTGTGCCTCAGATGTTTAAGCTGCACATTAACTAACTCATTTAGGCCCCCAGAGTAACTATTAATGCACCAAAGCTACAATTTGAGAAGACCTTTTATTTCCAAGAGAGCTGGAAGAATCTTCAACAATTCATAATACTTGTTCTTATTAAATTGTGAATTCTGGGCAAAGACTCTTGAAGAGTAAAATTGCCTACGCCATTTCACATGAATGATATACAGGATGTGATTCTGAAATGTCTGCCATTTTCAAAGCATTACACACGGAGAGCTTCCTCAATTTTCAGAGGACCTCTACTGCTACAGGGAAAATTTCAGTTCACTTGAGTAAGAATTATCCTTAAAAGGGATAGAAAAATTCAGAAATGGAACAACATTGACTTCCCAAGACTCACAAGTTGTATATACCATTTAGAAAAAGTTTTTAGCCTTGAAAAGGAACATCTTGTATTATTGTTAATATGAATATTTATGAAGCACTATCAGTAGGCTTAACTCAGTCCCTGCTCAATTAGCTTATAATTTAATTAGTCCTAAATGCAAATCCTCTAAATTGGGGTGGTTGGCTTTTGAAATGAATGCCAACTAGTACCATTATTGATGGCTCACTATCTTCTACTTCTCTCTCATTTCTCTTTTCTTCTTACCTTATACATACATTTTGCTCTCATACACCCACCCTTCCTCAACTGAAAGGATGTAAATCAAGCTACACTTGCAAAAGCAGAAGCCCTGTGGTCCACATTGAACTTTAAAATCCATACTAGTGTTTTGTGCCTGAAAATTATAGGAACGTTTTGTGAATGTTTATAGATCTAACACAATTGTCAAATATCAGCTTTGAACCTTGAAAATATTTCTAAGATATTATGCAAACTAAACTCTAAATTGAGTTCTCTGTTTCCATCTGAATTTCACATATCTAAATTTCCTATGTTGTTTCTGAGAGAGCTCCATATCTGTGCTGGAGTTGGTTCACTGCACAACATTTCTTACAGGTTTAGATAGCACACCTTATTTTGTGCTACATTCGCTCTTGGGAGACCTCAGTTGTATTACAATCATAGATGGTTGCTTACTAATATACAAAGTAGAAAAAAAGTCTGCCCCTTTGAAAACTATTTCATAACTTTAATAAGCTGCTTTGTAAATAAGGAAATAAAAAGATACACTTTCTTTTATCAAAGCAAACTCTTTGATATGGTCTGGTTCTGTGTCCTCAGCCAAATCTCAACTTGAATTGTAATGCAAATTGTAATCCCCACGTTTTGGGTGAAAGTCCTCATGGGAGGTGATTAGATCATGGAAGAGATTCCCCCATGCTGTTCTAATAATAGTGAGTGACTTCTCTGGAGCTCTGATGGTTTTATAAGGGGCTTTTTCCCCTCTGCTCTGCACTTCTCTCTCCTGTTGCCATGTGAAGAAGAACAAGTTTGCTTCCCCTTCCACCATGTTTGTAAGTTTCCTGAAGCCTCCCCAGTCATGCGGAACTGTAAGTCAACGAAATCTGTTTCCTTTATAAATTACCCAGTCTCAGGCAGTTCTTTATAGCAGTGTGAGAACAGATTAGTACAGTCAGTTGGTACTGAGAGTAGTGTGGCACTACTGCAGATACCTGAAAATGTGGAAGCGACTTTGGAACTGGGTAACAGGCAGAGGTCGGAACAGTTTGGAGGGTTCAGAAGAAGACAGGGAAATGTGGGAAAGTTTGCAACATCCTAGAGACTTGGAGGGCTCAGAAGACAGAAAGACGTGGGAAAGTTTGGAACGTCTGAGAACTTGTTGAATGGCTTTGACCAAAATGCTTATAGTGATATGAACAATGAAGTCCAGGCTGAGTTGGTCTGAGATGGAGATGAGGAACTTGTTAGAAACTGGAGTAAAGGTCACTCTTGCTATGCTTTAGCAAAGAGGCTGGTGGCATCTTGTACATGCCCTAGAGATCTGTGGAACTGTGAATTAGAGAGATGATTTAGAGTATCTGGCGGAAGAAAATTCAAAAGGAAGCACACCATAAAAGTTTGAGAAATTTGCAGCCTGACGATGTGATAGAAAAGAAAAACCCATTTTCTGGGGAAAAATTCCAGCCAGCTGCAGAAATTTGCATAAGTAATGAGGGGCCAAATGTTAATCACCAAGACAATGAGGAAAATGTCTCTAGAGCCTGTTAGAGGACTTCACAGCAGCCCCTCCTATTACAGGCCTGGAGGCCTAGGAGGAAACACTTTATTTTGTGGGGTGGGCCTAGGGTCCACCTGCTTTGTGCAGCCCTGCATCCCAGCTGCTTCAGTCCCAACCATGGCTAAAAGGGGCCAACATACAGCTCAGGCCATTGCTTCAGAAGGTCCAAGCCTCAAGGCTTAGCAGCTTACACGTGGTGTTGGGCCTGCAGGTGCACAGAAGTCAAGAACTGAGGTTTGGGAACCTCCACCTAGATTTCAGAGGATGTATGGAAATGCCTGGATGTCCAGGCAAGAGCCTGCTGCAGGGACGGGGCCCTCGTGGAGAACCTCTGCTGGGGCAGTGCAGTAGGAAAATGTGGGGTACAAGCTCCCACACAGAGTTCCCACTGGGGCACTGCATAGTGGAGCTGTGAGAAGAGGGCTACCATCCTCCAGACCTCAGAATGGTAGATCCACCAACAGCTTGCACTGTGCACCTGGAAAAGCTGCAGACACTCAATGCCAGCCCATGAAAGCAGGCAGGAGGGGGCTGTACCCTGAAAAACCACAGGGGTGGAGCTGCCAAAGTGGTGGGGACCCACCTCTTGCAACAGCGTGACCTGGATGTAAGACATGGAGTCAAAGGAGATCATTTTGGAACTTTAATGTTTAATGACTGCGCTATTGGATTTTGGACTTGCATGGGGCCTGTAGCCCCTTTGTTCTGGACAATTTCTCCCATTTGGAATGAGTGTATTTGCCCAATGCCTGTGCCTCCACTGTATCTAGGAAGTAACTAACTTGCTTTTGCTTTTACAGGCTCATAGGCAGAAAGGACTTGCCTTGTCTCAGTCGAGACTTTGGACTTGGACTATTGAGTTAATGCTGAAATGAGTCAAGACTTTGGGAGACTCTTGGGAAGGCATAATTGTGTTTTGAAATGTGAGAAAGATGAGATTTGGGAGGGGCAAAAGGTGGAATGATATGGTCTGGCTCTGTGTCCTCACCCAAATCTCAAATTATAATCCAAATTGTAATCCCCATGTTTCGGGGGAGGGAATCTCATGGGAGGTGATTAGATCATGGGAGCAGTTCCCCCTGCTGTTCTCATGATAGTGAGTGACTTCTCAGGAGATCTGATAGTCCTCTAAGGGGCTTTTTCCCCCTTTCCTCTGCACTTCCCTCTCCTGCCTCCATGTGAATAAGGACGTGTTTGTTTCACCTTCCACCATGATTTTAAGTTTCCTGAAGCCTTTCCAGTCATGCAGAACTGTGAGTCAATGAAACCTGTTTCCTTTATAAATTACCAAATCTCAAGTAGTTCTTTATAGCAGCATGAAAATGGACTAATACACCCTTGCAGTGATAAACACTTTCATCTTTTAAGAATAATCACTTAGATTCTTATGCATTTATGATCCCTTCCTGAAATAACTGTGATGTTTACACTTAATATATGCAACCTGACATGCACACACACACACACACACACTGCCGTGCACACACCCTATTACCATTATATCTGATTTTAAAAAAAACTTCATACACCCCCATTTACAAGGTATTAGTGGAATATATTTTTGTTTATTTGTTTTGTTTTAGAATCTAAGTGTCCATAAAATACTGTAAATAAATAAAGCTGATTGAGAAATAATGGGGGCTCTGGAGACTTTGCTGAAATTAAACTTAGCAACTTTGCAGAAAAAAAAAAAAAAAAAAAAAAAAGAATAATCAAAAATAGATGTGCAGCAAAAATGTCATACCATTGTTTTCTGTGCTCTGTGATGCACAATGGAGCAATGCAGCACTCCTCACTAGATAAACATTCTCAAATAACAGTACAGGGCAAGCAGTCCTAGGAAGGCAGACCACAGAGCTTAGAAAAAGTACACGCTGCAGCTTGAAGTGCAAACCACAACAAGGCAATGAGGAGCTTTTGTCCACTCTCAATATAAAACATATCTCTGTTAAGTCCTCAAGTGCCTATGGTTCTCTGCAGTCACCCATTAATGACAACTAAGGGACCATGAAGGGGGAGACATGGACTGGCATTGTCTGCTGCACCGTTCCTGGCGGTTTGATTAAAAAACACTGAAACTGGAGGATATGTTTAGAAAATAATTGTATGCTTGCTTCAATTCAGCTTTTCTCTCCACTTTTAAAGTCAGGTAAAGCCAAACTCATATATATTCTTATTATTTACAACAATTACTGTTTCAGGAGGTTGACATGTCTTGTTATCTAAAACCACTGAAAATTTGAATGTCGATCAACATTTAAAATAGCAACAGGAATCTTTTCCCATTGCTTAATTTTATTTTTTTGAGACAGGGTCTTGCTCTATCTCCCTGGCTGGAGTGCAGTGGCGTGATCTCGGCTCACTGCAACCTCTGCCTCTCAGGCTCAAGCAATCCTCCCACCTCAGCCACCCTAGTAGCTAGGACTACATGTGCATGCCACCATGCTTGGCTAATTTTTTTTGTATTTTTTGTACATATGGGGTTTTGCCATATTGCCCAGGCTGGTCTCAAACTCCTGGGCTCAAGCAATCCACCAGCCTTGGCCTCCCAAAGTGCTGGGATTATAGGCATGAGTCACCATGCCTGGCCAATTTTATTTCTTACTTGTCTTTTTTTGTTTGTGTGGCCATTCTCCTATTGATAGACACTGTTCATTTTAATTTTTGACCATTACAAAGAATGTTTTTGGGAAATTTTTAAACTCTTTTCTTCTCATGCCAAAATAAAAGCTTATAACAGAAAACACAGGCAAAACGTGAATATGTAAAAGTTTCTACAGTCCTACTTACTCTGAAATAACCACTGAATGGCATGGTGGTTGTTATGGTGTGTGTGTGCATGCAAGTGTGTTTACAACATTTATTTTTTTCCGAGTATAACTTATATGTAAATTTTTAATTTACATATATGAATAAGCAAATGCATAAATTTGTAAAAACTGAATGGTACTAAACATAATTTTTATAAGATCCTTTTTTAACCCTGTAAGGCTATTAAAATATTCAAAACACTATCCATTTTCTAGTACTATGTTCACAAAGTATTCATTTTAAAATATCACTATAGAAGAGTATATTACAGCAGGCAAAGAAGTTCAGTTGAAAGTTATACTCCCAGTATTTGACAGAGATAAGAATAGATGAAGTTTGATGTACTTAATCCTATTGCAATAAAGTGAACTTTCAAATATTTCAAGCCTTCACTGCAAAGTAAAGGAAGACCTATTCCTATTTCTTCAAAAATTTTATATATTTAAGCAGGTAAGGTGTCTCCAGCTGAAAGAAATAATTTTATGGCCAGCTTTCCAAACCTTCCAAATTGTATATCACTTTCTTCTCTTTTAATTCTGCTGTCTCAGATATTTAATTAATAAGAGCTGCTGTAGCAAGGGGCTTGTCTATAATTTTATTGTCAACATTTCTGAGTCATCTACTTCTGATTTGTTTTAAAATCAAATGCAAGATATTTGGCGAACATACAATCACCATGAGCTAGGAATATAACAAATAAACCAATGACAGCCTTCTCTGATGCACCCTTACTTTCATCTGAACCATTTTGCTAAGAAAAATTAGTTTTTTATTCATTAAAAGTCTTAAGTATCCTTCTGTTATATCTGAAACCTCAATTCCTCAACTCCTTTTTTGTTACTTGACCATCAGCCATCAACCACCATCCAGTTAAAGTCAATGATGTGAACTGTATGCTTAAAGGTAAGCAAAATTCTTTTAAGTTCTGCTTTGAAAAGAGGGAACAAAACCCTTGGTGACAGGAGTTTGTAATCTAATAGGGGCACTGTGATTAAGTGACATAGTGCACACATATGTGCCAGGAAACAAATCTATACTGAGTACAATCAGAAACAGAGATCCTATCAGACATATGATAAAGCTTGCTTAGGGAAGCTTGAGGGAGGAGTGACAATCTTTATTATGGAAAAGGGTGTAGTTTGGGAAAAATACTATTACATCAAGCTGGGAAGGACAGCTAAAAGAACGGATGACAGAATCAGGATATAAAAAGAGCATAAGGCCAAAATATAACCAGATGTAGTTAAATAGGGTCACATTTGAAGTCCTGCCCTTTGGTTAAAACAAAAACATCTAACTGAGCAGCTGCCAAGAGAGAAGGAGATGGTGCCTAAGTCAAGCCCTTTTAGTTAAGTGCATGATGTCACAACGATACGATGTGGCAGCCAGTGTCTATCTAATCTAAAGTCACTTTCATTGATAAATAACCCCCAGGATGAGGCAAAGAAAAAAAAAAGTCTCTATGATGCTCTGAGCTAATTCGATTACTTTAGGAATTTCTGGAATTTGCTCATCTTTGGGCCATTAAATTACAAAAGAAGGTTATGAGACAGGAGCTAGTCTAATGGGGAGTCACTAGAAAAGGAAAGAGATGTGATGGTATAATGGTAGCCAACTTGGAATAGAAAACATAGGGAACAGACCTGATGGTTACAGATACAAAAGTGACACATGAAAATGGAATTTCAGGCAGTTGTTCGCTGGGTCACCAAAATGTCATTCCCAAAGTATACTCCATTGCACCTGGCCACTCTGCCCTTGACCCTCGACTCAGCCAAATATGACATATCTCTGGAAGACCGGCAGATGCAAGCTGAACGGTTGGCCATAAGAGCCCAGCTGAAACAAGAGTACCTGCTTCAGTACAACAACCAACTCTAACAACCAAGAGCTCATCGAAGATCTTGCCTTGATTCGTTGGACCTATGCAAGATCAGCAAATGTCTATCCTAATTTTAGACTCACTCCTAAAACTCACTCTTGGGAGCTCTGTGTGGAATTGGGCCCCTCTTCTTCTGTATTATGTTTTCAAAACTGACAGGGATAGGAAAGAAAAACTTATCCAGGAAGGAAAATTGGATGGAACATTTAACATCTCATATTAAGTCTGGCAATGATGACTATATGGATCTTGCTTAAATAAATCGTCTATTAATCATTAAAAAAAGAAAGAAAGGAAGAAAATGGAATTTCACTTGCCCTGTGTGTTTCCAAGATTCACAAGTAGGAGCAATGCTACTTAGAAGTTTCATGGAGGCCAAAGTTCAGTGAAAGCAAGACCAAGCCAGTGACACAGAGCCAGCCAATGACACATCAACACTGACCAGGAGAAGGATGTGCAGCAATAGGGGCACAAGCGTTGACCTTTGAAGGGTCACATCATAGCTGTGTTAGCACTGAACCACAGGGCACTGGTGTCTTTTTTCATCCTGAAAATTTTGATTCAACAAAAAAGTTTGTTTCCTTCACGATTTACCTTCCTTTGAACTAATTAAACTTCCGTCCTCTCCATCCCTCAACTATTAAATATTTAAAAATATGTTGATCGATTTAAGGTTTTGAAATAAAAACATTATATGACCAAAAGGTTTGATAAATTCTCAAAAGCATAACACTGTCTACTTCTCTGTAGGTATCTCCTGAGCACCAGATACTAAGCTCCCTTGAGGAAAATAGCTTTTCAAAATATGGTAGATAGGCTAGTGCACTGTATTCGGAAAAATGTGAGTTCATATGGACCTGTCAGGTCCATATGCAATACTTGGTGTGTTTCCTAAGGAGGGCCCCAGGTATGGCCCCAGTGCAGTGCTTCTCACATTGAATACACATATGAATCACCTGGGATCTTACTGCAATGCAGATGGTTACCCACTAGGTCAGGGTGGGATCCAAGAATTTTTACCAAGTCCAGGTGATATTCATACTGCTGGTTCATGGATCACATTTTGAGTAGCAAGGTAAGGCGTATTTCCCATGAAGCACCATTGCAGAATGTTTATTACTAGGCCAATATTTACCTAGGCATTTCTTTGCTTTATATATTAACACTTCTGTTGACACAGATCATAAAATTTCTGTTTTCCTTTGTTTGAAAATAAAAATATATGGTATACTAAATCTTAAAAAAATAAAATCAGACAGTTTTTTCCCCCAGGTACTTAAGAGGATACAAACCCATGAAACTTGGCCTCTATTAGATTACAGTGGTCCCTCAGGATCTTTGGGGATTGGTTCCAGGACTCCATGCAGATACCAAAATCCATGGATGCTCAAGTTCCTTATATAAAATGACATAGTATTTGTATATAACCTACACACATCAATATACCTTAAAGCATCTCCAGATTACTTATACCTAATACAATGTAAATGTTATGTCAATAGTTATTATGCTGTACTGTTTAGGGAATGACAAGAAAAGTCTGTACATGTTCAGTATATACACAACAATATTGTTAAAAAAAACAATTTTGGATTGAACACACAGATGTGGAACCCATGGATACGAAAGGCCTACTGTACTTGGAAGTATCAATAGGAAATTTCATCAAAATTGATGGTGAATTTTGCACAGAATTAACTCTCATTTTGTTTTTATTTATTTAGCATATGTAAGTCGGTCTCTAATAATAAAATAATTACAATGACTATTTTTCTCCAGCTCTAAATTTATTATAGCAACAACTCAGGATCAAATATAATTTGAGATCCCTTTGAAGGGGTATAAGCTGTTGGTTGATAATGATGTTGAGTAGATGGTCCAAAAAGACTCAGTCTGAACATCCTCAATTGTTTGCCTTAGACCAAATGTTAAGTGATTATAAGAATTCATCTTCTTTGAATACAGTGTATTGAATTTCTTAATGAACTCTCCAGCAAACATGAAAAAGTAAATGATGTTATTTGGGCAAGACTGTTTCCTTATAGAAAAATAAGAATGTCATCTGTGGAGTTTTGAAACTTTATCCTAAATCATCACACATGGTTCCCAGAATACATATATTCTGAAGTAGAAACTGCTCTTTTAATGGTGATATTCAGAATCTAGTCAGGCTGATCACTGTCCTAGTCTCAGCTTTTAGCCTCCTGTTTCCTTCATCTGAAATGTTCTTGCCCTTCATCTCCTTCGAGTCTATGCAAATGTTAACCTGGAGGGCTACCCTATTCAAAATTGCATCCCTACTGATACTTCCTATGTCATTCCCTGACTTTTTTCCTTAGCACTTATCACTATCCAACATATAATATATTTTTTTACTTATTTTTCTTGAATATTGTCTATCTTTTCTGTAGTTTTCTACTGCTGGTGTAACAAATTATCAGAAACTTAGTGATTTAACAATTAAAATGTATCATTTTATAGTTCTGTAGGTCAGAAGTCCAACACGGGCCTCAATGGGCTAAAATCAAGGTGTCTTCAGGGTTGCATTCCTTTCTGAATGGGTTAAGGGAGAATCTGCTTCCTTGCCCTTTCTAGCTGTCCACATTCCTTGGCTTCTAGCCCCCTTCCTTCATTACAAAGCCAACAAAGTTGCATCTTTCTGACCCTTCTTCTGTTATCACATCTCTCTCTAACCTAACCAGGGAAAAGTCTTTGCTTAGAAGGACTTGTGTGATTAGATTGGGCCCACTGGACTAATACGGACACTACATCTCAAGGTCTGTGCCCCTAATCAAATCTGCAAAATCTTTTTTTGCATGTGAGGTAACGTTCATATAGTCCAGGGATTAGGCAGTGGAACTCTTTGCAGGGGCCATTATTTTGCCTATATTCATTGGAATGTAAGCTCCAAAAGGTCACGGATTTTTATTTGTTTGATTCACTGTTATATTCCTAGCACTTACAGCAGCACCTGGTATACAGTATAAACTCAAAAAATATTTATTTCAGCAAATTAATGAAAGAAAATTGGATTGGGCTACTGATGTCATGACAAACACATATTTGAAGTGCAGGTGCTAGACACAGACCCTTACTAGATTTTTTTGTTTTGATTTTTGAGATGGAATATCACTCTCACCCAGGCTAGAGTGCCGTGGCACTATCTCAGCACACTGTAACCTCTGCCTCCTGGGTTCAAGCTATTCTTCTGCCTCAGCCTCCTGAGTAGCCGGGATTACAGGCACCTGCCACCACCATGCCCAGCTAATTTCTGTATTTTTAGTAGAGATGGGTTTTCACCATGTTGGCCAGGCTGGTCTTGAACTCCTGATCTCAGGGGATCTGCCTGCCTCAGCCTCCCAAAGTGTTGAGATTACAGATGTGAGCCAGTGCATCTGGCTAGCCTCTACTAGATGTTTGAAGAGTTAATCACTTGAATTAAATAAACTTTAGTCCTCACTTGAAAAATGAGACCATCACTTTGCCCACTTCATAGAGTGGTTTAGAGAATCAGTCATGTGATCTGCATTGAAGTGGTCTGAAAATTCTTAGCTAAAGAAATGTAAATTATTGATACTATACTTTTTAAGTTGGTCTTAGTATCCTTACCTAAAAATTTAAGTTTCTTTGAGCTCAAAATATCAGCAATTTTGGTCACAGTTCACTCCTCAGACTTTCAGAAACCCCATTCAAGATGCTGAAAAAGATACGTGGGAAAAACCTTAAAGCATGGCAGTAGCCTTCTTTGGTTTCTTTTTTGCCAAACATACCATTCCTCAGGGTCATTGCCCTAGACTGAGTGTAGCATGATTGGACCATCTAAGAAGATGGTGGGATAACAGAAAGTTATTTGGAGTCTTCAGACCTTAGTCTAGTCCAGGCTCTTTTTGACTGGGCATTTCCATTAGTATCTCCAAGCCACCCTGCTGCCTAGAGTTTATCATTCTCAGCTACATGTTATTAAAACATGTTAGCAAGTACTGCAGTGGTGCAGAAGAAAGGCCCTAAGAGCCTTATTGTTTTTATTTCCTTAAGGTAGGACTAGAACATAATTTAACTAACACACTGTCTTCATATAACTTAAGTTTATAATCAGTATCATAGAAAAGATAACATGCCTACAAATACTTGTAGAATTATTTTGCTGATCTTTCAAAAAATGGCACTTAGAACTTTTATCATGTATTTTTAGAATATTTATACAAGGAAATGAGCCTCTCCAATTTTACTGAAAACATTTGTCAATTTTATTAAATTTTTTTAAACTCAGAATTTGCTTGGAACTCATATGCTTATATTTACTAGAAGACTAAAAATCTAAAGGTTTAAGATAGGATTTTCTATTGCCTTAGCAAATCTGTAATGCCCAAATTAGAAAACAGTTATTTTTCTCCAGGATTGATGTAATTAAAAACACTAAAGGGTGGTGGGGGGTAGGGGGTCAAACAACAACAAAACAGTCTTAATATAGATGTGGTTTGTTTCTCTGGGCCTGTGACTATATATGGATATTTGGAAACATTACAGTGTTTGGCGACAACAAAGCTATTCATTGTTAGTCAACAGATATGCACACTGTGGTGAAAACTCAACCAATAAGATTATTAATTTAATGCACTGATTCTCAAAGTGTGGTCTCCAGACTAGCAGCATTAGTGTCACTTGGGGTCTTATTAGAAGCACAAAATTGGAGGCTGTACCACAGATCTACAGAATTAGAAATTTTGGGGAAGGGGCCCGGTAATATGTGGCTTACTGGCCCTTCCAGGTGATTCTGATGATCATTAGTGAATGCCCTTTTACTTTCTTACCTTAAAATAAATGTCTTATAATCTTGTTTGATAATGTATATGAAAAAGCACAATTGCTTTTTAAAAGGTGAAAATCTGAGTCAGCAATTAGGGCTAAGTCATATCTAAAAATCATGTGGGCAGAGTATTTTGAAAACTAGATATTTGAATCAGCTGAAAAAGCCTCCCCTGCAACCCAAACCTAAAACCTCCCCTAAAACCCAAACCTAAAAGTATTATTTATTCAATAACTTACATAAATTATCCATGTAAAATAAACATTGTATATATTAAGAAATGCTTTTCACATATTAATTGAAATCTAGCTTATTTTGTTAGAATTTTTCTTGCATTTTAGACATATTTTCCAGAGATTGATTTTCTTGCTCTAAAATTTTACTGGAAACCCAAAAAAAGCAAAACCAAACAGACAAGCCAACAATATTCTCATATAATCAACTAGATTTTTAAAATCCAGAGCCTTAAAAATATAGGTATTTTCCCCTGTGAGTTAAATAAGCACAAAACAAACATATTATATGGTCTATAGTTTTATTTTAGTAACTGGAAACACTATTTTGCCTGCATTCCAATTGTTATAATAAAGGTGAAGCGAAAGTCCTGGGACAGCCTCAAGGATCTGGTGGCTAATTCTTTCAATAGAACCAAGGACACGGTCCCAGATGACAAGGTCTGTTTCAGCTGGGTCTCAGGTGAGTGTCCAGGGTATACAGAATGGGGTTGAAGACTCTTTCCACAAGAGCAGCAGAATAGTATGCACATGAAAGTAGCCCATTACTAAGAGGCCTTGTGGGATAAACCTGTGTGCAATGGAGTTACACCATCCAGGACTTCCTGAGTAGAGGATTTTGGGTTATTGGTAGGCAATGGAGAGCCAATGAGATTTCAGATTGTGGATTTACATATCACAGTCTCTTGTTAGGAAGATGAACACCAGCCAAAGTGTAAGCTCTAAACTGAATCTTACAGAGCCTGTTGTCAGGAAATTCTGGCAATTTCTAGCTTGACAAAAGGCCAGGCCAAAGCAATAGTTGTGGTGATGGAGGCCAGAATGTGAGAAACCTTTGGGCCAGGTTTGAATGTGATGGCTGAAGGAAAAAATAAGAAACAAGGTAAAATCTTGGGCTTCTTGTTAAGTATTTCTTAATATTGGGTATGATGCTTATTTTGCATTACTTATCCATGCAAACTATTGAGGACAACAAGATAATTTTGTGCTTAGACTGGTGTGTGTGGGGGGGGGGTGGTCCTCTATCATGTATCTAGCTGATTCAAATCATTTTTTTCTAAATGATAGGAACAGGTGAAAAGTGATATCCCTGGGAGTCAGAGCAAGTATGGATCCATTTCTTAACCAGCAGATCTTTAAGTGGAAGTCTGTGAACCCCTAAAGCAGCAGAGTCATGAAAGACATTTAGAAAAATACAGTCACCTGGGTCCTGTCCCCAGGAAGTCTGATGTCATTTTTCTGGGTGTCTGGCCCAGGCATCAGATTTTTTAACGTTCCCCAGGTGATTGAAAGTGGATAAGAACTAATGCTTGAAAATATAAGTGAAGGCTTTTTTCAATTAGATAATATAACTTTAATTTCATTCTGTTGATTTGCCTAATAATCTGTTGTGATGCTAATGAAACCAAGTGTTACATATTTACCTCCTAGGGATGATGCAAAAACAAATAAGATAATATGTGTTAAAGTACATCAAGCTGATACCTATTTGGGCCCTGTTGTCAACAACAGTGTTTCAACATTTTCCTACAGGGAGTAAATACATACATAAATCACTGGGAAAATACAGCAAAGTAGCATAATTTCTTTGCTTTTACCTTTAACACGTGGGCTATAAAATTGTCTATAAAACACTATCTGCCACAACTTATAATAAATACATCCTTTTTATTGACGTAAGATGGGTAAATATAGTTTTTAAAAGGCATCAGAGGAGCTATAAAGGCAAACTGGATGTCAATACCCATTTTGAGGGGGTTAATTTTTCTTCCAGGAAGTTTATAAATGGCAGGTCCTGGAAATCCTAAAATCCCTAGATGGACTTTGCCTTGCACATACTTGACATTCAATAAAAATTCTGTAAATGCCTGAAAAAGATCAGCACATGTGTTGTCTTAATATAGTACAGTAACATTACATTGTTTGGGATGGGTTGTGCTGAAAAAGTTGATCTCTTCCAAGACTTAAATAATAGTGTCTGAAATTTAGCAACAGGAAATCTGGGCAGATGTGTAATGAAAATGCTGTGAAATGATTAGAATATCTAAAACAAAGAATAAAAATACCATGGATTTGGTAATATTGGATACACAAATATGGAATATATCAAATAACATGAAGTTCTATCTGGAAAATTTAAAAAATTAGCTTTTGGGCAGGGCGTGGTGGCTCACGCCTGTAATCCCAGCACTTTGGGAGGCCGAGGTGGGTCGATCACAAGGTCAGGAGATCGAGACCATCCCGGCTAACACGATGAAACCCTGTCTCTACTAAAAATACAAAAAATTAGCCAGGCGTGGTGGCAGGCACCTGTAGTCTCAGCTACTCGGGAGGCTGAGGCAGGAGAATGACGTGAACCCGGGAGGTGGAGCTTGCAGTGAGCCAAGATCACACCACTGCACTCCAGCCTGGGTGACAGAGTGAGACTCCGCCTCAAAAAAAAAAAATATTTAGCTTTTGGCTACTTTTAAAGATTTTCAACATGAAAGTTGGAACTACCCAACTTTCAATGAAGAAGTCTTAGCTCTATGCATTTGCAATATTTAACTTCTCCCACTTTTTTCAAATCTCTTAGATTTCAGCTGTTATGACACATTTCTAAGACCTTTATTCAGACCCCTACAGGATTTTGAAAAGACTCTCTTTTTTCTTTAATATGAGATGTATTGTGTACCTATTACACTGAATGGCACTATGGAAAAACATGGATAATCTGTATTTCTGTACTCTTCGTGAATGAGCTAAATACAATGTTTACCACCACAAATTTGGTACAACCTACATCAAATAAGACTTCAGTTTTAAATATAATACTGTTCCACATAGTATGACAAATATATATTTGGTATATGAACCATTTGGTATGCTACAATACGACCCACCCCCAATTTAAGCAGGCTTATCTGAAGTTTACAGAAGATTTAATATAGTTTACTAGATGATTAAATATATGTATGGGTGTGCGTGTATGTGCATGCACACATATTTTGCTGAGTGGTTAATATAGAAGCTATGATAGGATGTGAGGATAAACACTGTATTAGCTAAGTACTATGGAGTAAAAGAATTCAGAGGACCTGGACTAGGATAAAGAGCACAGGAAAAGAAGATGAGATTTCCATAAAACAAGTTTGACAGCTTTGACCAACTCCTAACTGTCTGCCTGTAGTCTACATTATGTATGAGCAGAAAGTTTGTATTTCACATAGAAGCTTTCCAGTTATTAATTAGGAAAATGTTTACACATGGTATGTCACATGAGTAGGTTTATCTCCTTAGCAGACCAAAGTAATGCAGATATTAAAAAGAATATGTTGTCAGAAATAAATTATTCATGCTTCCTAACTTTTCTAATTTGGTAATTTGAAAACATTAATAGGATTTGGCCATTCTTAATTGTGTTGATGACTATCCTTGCTCTCTTTATTCTCAAGGCTAGTTGAAATTTATCTCATTTACATTAATTTTTCTATCTGTGGCTTCTCGAAAGTAAAATAATGTCAGAAGCTTCATAAGTATGGAGAAAATGTTAGGTGAAACTTTGCAGAATGATTTATAATTTATATGAGACTTTTTTAGTTTTTGAGAACTATCACTTGAATATGTCATCATCAAACAGGTGGCCTTCCACTTATTTGATATGATAGAAGAAAACTTCTAACATTCCAATTTAAATATTTTATTTGAAAATTCACTGCTATAATAACACTATAAAATTAAGGAGAGTTGTGTTGTAAACAGAGTCCATCTTTTTAAAAATGGGAACTCTTATTTTATCCTGTAGCTATTATATTCATCTACTCATTTTTAGTGTTGCTTTCACCAAACAACATGTCTACAGTAAATATATTCACATTTTATGATTACAGGGAAGTGATTCCTAATGAAAATGAGAACAGAGTGCTCAAATTGGGGTTAGACCATCCCAGTTGTGTCATAGTTTCCACTGTTGAAATAAAATCCCAACTGAAAAATAATAGGTCTTGTTAGTTGGCAGGCAGGTTTCATTGAGTAAACTAAGTTGCTTTCTAGGATTTTGTGCAGAAAAATTCTGCAACGCTAAAATTCACATAACACTTAAAACTGACATCAAGAGTAGTGCCCAGTCACTATGGGAGTAATCAACAACTGTAAAAGTTTTTTGGCTTTAGCCTCTGCTGTGAAAAAGCATGAAAAGTATTTATGAGAATAGAGAGGCCTAAGGGGTTGCATTTTCCACAGTTTATTGGACATCTCTACTTGGACAACCACAGACTTCTCAGACTCTACTAGCCCAAATGGAACACATAATTTCACCCTCAAACCCACTCCTCTTGCTGGACCCCAAACTCAGTGAATGGCCTACTGTTCATCTAGTTGTCCCAAGTGTCTTCCTGTTCCTCACTGTCACACATATTGAATTGCCAGTTCCCACTGAATCTATTTTCTAAGTAGCTATTTCCTAAACCTCTTTACTTTTCATTCTCCCCTTGCTGCTGGTCCAAGCCATGAGTACCGGTCTGAATTATTACAGCAATGTCCAAGCTGGTCTCCTTTCCTTCAGCACTGTCCTTCCCCAATACACTCTCTACAGCACAGCCAAATACTACAACCTCAAAGACTTTCCCTTTTGTTGGAATGAAGTCCGGAATTCTTAACATGGATAGCAAAGCCTGCTATTTTCTGTTCCCTGTATTATTCTCAGCTTCATCTCCCATCATTCTCCAGAGGATGTGCAACTGTCCTCTCTGCACCCTCAACTCCACCATATGCATGTTCAATAACGTGGTAATGTCAAGAACTCTCCACTTTCCAACTCTGCATATGCTCTTCTCTCTGCCTGCCCTGTCCATCGTCTTGCTAATTTCTATTCACACTGTAGGCTTTAGTGCCTCTTCCATGAACCATTCCTGAACTCCACATCACCCAGTCCTAAAATCAAGGATGACCGCTTGCATAGCATCCTATATTCTGCCTCATTCTGAAAGTGATTATACTTCATTGTAATTGATGTTTACTCATCTAGCTTTACCATTGGACCTCTGGCTTCACAAGAATCACGTATGTGAGTATCTTGCTCATTGTACAACCTTAGCCCATTATAGTGATAAGTCCATGGTAGGTGCTCCACAAGTATTTGTTAAGTGAATTAATCTGAATGCAGTTATGTACAAAGACCACAGGGTTCAGATTTTTGTCTATGCCCTTAGCTATAATGTCAAAGAACTGCAGGGTAGTGCATAACTAGCTGTTGTCTTATTACAACGTACCTCCCTGCAATACAGTTTCACCCACCCTACACCCCCTAAAATTCTAATCACTAGCCAGATTTAAATCTATTTGATTCTACTTCTTTCAGTGTTGGTAAGAACTATAGCAGCCATCATTTAAGAAGAGAATTAAATTACTAATATCTGTCTACCCATTTCTCTGAGAAAATGAAATTACTTCTCTACAGAATTAAAACACCATTTCTTTGAACTTGATGAAGAAGCCAATTTTCTTTTGTGTTCCTGCCTCAAAAAAGAATATATGTCTAGACAGAATATTAGAGAAGTTATTCCAAAGATATACCTTTCTGCTAGAATAAACTTCATTATTCCTACAAAATTATGGAAGTAGCTGGCTATACTTCTCTGCTTCTTAGTTTTTAAAAAATAACAAAAATAACAAAACTAAATAAAAGAAAGTCTACCCCATATTTTCTAAAACAGAATTCTGCTAAAACACACACACACAGACACATACATACACAAACACATACACACCCACACGAACTATGAATTTCTATACCATTCTTCAAAATTCTAAATATTGTCAAAGTCATTTTAAGAGAAACAGAACTAGTTTAGTTAGTCTACATCTGTCCTGTGGTATTCTTTGCACAAGTGGATCTCACACTCTAGCATACATCAGAGTGTCCTGGAGGTCTTTGTAAAATACAGGTTGCTGGACTGCTCCCTTCCACCTAGAGTTTCTGATTCATTAGGCCTGAGATGGAACCAGATAATTTGCATCTTCAGCAAGTTCCTAGGTGATATTGATGCTAACCTGGGGAACACACTTTGAGATGTGACTTATACGTGTAACTAACAGTAGGGAAGCACATTTAGTTCTGTCCATGCAGTTCTATCAGGCATTTTGACATGTGCTGTCCTCTTGTTCTCTTTCATTTTTTTTAGTACCAATATCTAACTCAGCATTACTGCCTAAATACATAAAACCTGTATTCCATGCTGAAACTTAACAGCACAAGTGTACATCATTTAAAAAAAAAAAAAACAAAAAACCAAAAACCAGAAAAAAAGAGGGCTATTTCTGCAAGTTAAAAAATTAAGTGGAAAAACAACCCAAAAATTGCTCTAAGGGGGTTTTGCCTCAATTGTGATTTCTTTGTTTGGGAGCCAAGGGGGCAATTAAGCTGGTACAAGGAGCAGGAGCCATTTATTTAATATGACGATAGCATAGCCCTTTGTAAATCCTGGAACAATGAGGGCCCACACATAGGCTCATTCCAAGTTCTAGTTCCTTCTCTTCCCCTGTTGCTCAGTGTGAATTCTCATAGCCACAAAGGAAGGGGAAGATTTTCAATCCTGTCACATCCTCCCCCATTTAAACCATTTATAGTCTTAACTTATAAGATATGAGTAAGAAATCTTCTTTAAACATTTTGCAGAGCTGATCATCAAATCTAACAAACTGGTGGTTTTGAAATCTCCTTTGCTCCAAAGACTTTCCATTAACCTCTGTGTCCTCTGTTGTGTCATTGTGCTGAGAATAGCAAGTTAAAAATCCAGTCTTAAGTGGGGCTTGGTGGTAGGATTATTTTTATCTTACAGATTTATTTCAATCTTCATTTTAGGAAGAAAGAAGACCTTAGGAAGGTCTAATTCTCATCAGTTCTGGCATAAGCTGAGTCAAGTAAGGGATCTCAGAATTTAAAGAAACGATGCCCTTAATAATGGCATCTGAAGAAGCAAGTGTACCATGCTGTGACAATTATAAGATACTACATCAGTTCCCATCCTCTACTAGGCTCTTTTAGGATGGAGACTCTGTCTGGTTCACTGCTTTATCTCTAGAATTTAGAATAGTGCTCAGAAAATTGAAGGCACTCAATATGTAGCAATTATTGCCTGACTGGCTCTCTCTGTGAGCATTACAGGGAATGTACAACCAAAATGTATAAAGTGTAACATGACACCAAAGTTCATAAATTAAATGTTACTAAAATAGATTGTTTTTACAAATGAAGAAAATTAATCAGAAGATATCTTTTTAGAATATAACAACCTCTAACACCCAGTCTACAAATATACCCATCATCAAACTTCTGGCAAATGTTCAAAATAAATAAACACCTATCATGACTTAAATCCCTGGCTTTATACTTCAACAGTGTTCATATGAGTAAAAACATTTTTGCTTAAGTTGTCTACCAGTTTATAATATGGGAAGGAATTCCCCATGGGATATTATCTCCTCCCCCTTTATATAGGGAATGAAGTTTGGCTAAATACTTTCTCATAATTGTGCAGAAAGCACATGCCCTTATAAAAGGGCAATCATATATATTATCAATGGGATTGATAATATTATCAATGGTTTCCTAAAAGCAGCCTCTCCATCTTGCAAGTCTATCAACTTATAGTTCTTTACCTTCCCTTCAGCTGAATCTACTCACTTCAGGCTCAGCCTGAGTTCGTGAAAGAATCCTGCCAGGGTGGGACCCATTATAAGGACTTTAACTGCATCTAGGTCATGACACTGAGATCTGGATCTAGGGGTGACTGCTGGCTTCTGCATGATCTACTCTTCTTCTCAGGCTGCCCATTCCTTGAGATCTACTTCATGGACACTAGATCCTGTGCCTGATGTTCAAATTAGGATGGCCTCATACCACAACGTTTTGTTGCCCCTTCTAGCTTTGGATCTCCTGTAACCCCAAATAGCCTAATCCACGCCAGGCCCTCTTATGCCCTTTTGATACTATTTCTCAAATGACTCACAAGACAGCCTCTAAGGTCAAGCTAGTTCTCCCAGGTCTCTTCTAGTATCCTAGTGCTATTTTTTTCGCGCCAAGTTCTGATTTCTTTTCCAGTCCCTGTTGCTAAAATCCTACTGAATCCCTCACAGCCACCCAAATCCTGGCAAGGTATGATTTTACCATCTTAAGTTCATTTTCAGGGCTGAGCGTATAACAATGACTAGTCATGCAGCACCCAGTGATCACACTGTACAGAGAGTACAGACATTGGGATGGAGGAAGGGCAAAAAGAGGCCCTCAATACTGAAACACATTTTCAGAGAGTAATATAATCGGTGAATTCTCATATGCAGTGAGGATCAAATTGATGAACCATTTTAGCACTCCCACAAGAATTCTGCTACCTCATTTCTGCACAGAATTTCATCTTATGAAAAAGTTCCACAATTTTTAACATACTATAGCATCTCTTCATGCCAAGTAGTTTTGTATTTTAAGCATTACAAAATGCACTCATCAAATAATTTTGGCACATAATATATATTTCTAAATTCCAGAACAAATCTCTCCCTTGAGGTTCTATTTAAAATACAACCTGGGCTTGTACACCATCCAGTATGATAGAAAAACATATAATCAATTCATAGAAGACCAACACCTGCCCTACAGGTGCTAGAATTTGACATCTTGTTGAAATTAGATTGAAATTTAGTTATACAGTATGTAAGAACTAAGGCAGACTACAATATTTCCTGCTAGTGGACATCATTAAGGCCTCAGAGATGAAATGTGCAAAACTATTCTAGAAATACTAATCAACTGAAACAAGCAGCCCCCAAAACAGTAATGTGGTCAGTCTGCATGCTGCCAGGTAATTTACAATCCATGACAAGCAGAGCCAAGTGAAAGTTATTTATACTTATTCTACTGGTAGAATAGAAGGGATGAGAGTAAAAAGGATCTGCTGAATCAGATCATGTTTGACTGAGGAGTGACAGGGAAGTTTTCTTCAATTAATAGCCAGCTGCATAATTTCAGCTAATGCCAGCTGGGCTTTCATCATGAAATGACACAGAAATAAATTATTCTGTACTCAGGTGCTGGCATGGTGAAGTGAATTAATCCACTCAAATCTGGAGAAGGGGAGAGAAAGTAAATTACACTATCTGAATTTTTTTGAGCCTGTTTTAGCCACACTTTAAGGATATTGAGGTTCGTGATAATTATTAAAATGTCCAAGTGGATCCGTTTAGACTCAAATACTTGCTTGAATGGACAAATTCTTAGAAGGGAGGAACCAAACAGAGTAGAAATGGCTTTATCAAGGTCATGGTGGTTTCTTTTACCGATTAGTGAAATTCATATTCAATTCAGAAGGTCAGGGAGAAGCGGGCAAAAAGAGTCTTATTAAGAACAACTTTATAGGGGAATTCTTGAGGGGGTAAAAAGGTGACTACAATGATATAAAGGAATCCAGGACAGGTTTAGAGAGGTCAACTGCCTGCTGGTTCATTCAGAAAAGATTAACAGACCCAGCTGCTGGGACTTTTCTGGCTAGGCGTCCTTCTCAGTGGTCACAAGTCAATGCGTCTCCTGGCTGCTTGGCTATGTTCCCATCCGTCTGGATGGAAGAGCGCCCACCCACACGCCAGACCTTTTTCTTAGGGGAAAGTTACTGAGGTTCCACGTCAGGCAAACTTTGCTCACCCATCACTTCAAGTAAACAACTCTTCTATGGGGATTTCTTAGAGAAAAAATGCACTTGAAAGCATCTAACCAAAGCAATGAAGGTGGAAAAAACAGAAGTTATGTGGTAATCTGAGTATAGAATATACAGACATAAAATAAGCTCTCCAAACGAGGAAGCAGTCACAGCTTGACCTCTGAATTGTTTGCTGTTTGTTCCTTCAATATTCAAACTGTAGCCCTGGAAATACAAACACAAACTTCTAAACACTCGCAGGCCTGTGGTAACAAAATGCTACATGCCAGCTTCACAACTGGGGCATGCAGACCATAAATCCTGTAGTGGCAGGAGGGGAGGTGTGGAAATACACTGTCATCATCCTGCAGCAAGGAAAACTAGGCACAAGGAAAAGGCAACTGGCAACACATTCCTGGATTCTCTCATTCATTGAAGAAAAAACTCAGGGATTGAATTACCCAACTGACGCTAGTTCTACCCATGCCAGAGGGCAAAAGTTCCAAGACTGCCACAGGCCATGGTTGCTTGGAATTTAGGCAGAGTTGCTTGGCCCTTAGTGTGCAGCAGAGAGAAGTTCTGGAAAAGGAGCTCCTCATTGAGTCTGGTAATGAGCACTCCTATTCTGACATGGATTTCAGAGGACTCAGGAGACAACGTGCCCAGGATTTAACCCTTTTAATCAGTCAGCATGAGAGATAAATCTAATTTGGCTATATGAGACTGATGAGAAACGTCTTTGCCGTCTATAACACAAAAGGAAAAGGACAAAATAAGAAGCCCATTATTTTTAGTTACATTCAGAGCAACAAAGAAATTCCTACAATCACATAGCACCCAGTTCCATCAATGGTTGGTTAGTCTGGGAGATTCTAAGCTATTAGCTGGAAGCTCTCGCCACAGTGAGCAGTGGGGAGAAGCGAGTTGTTAGCTGAATTAGCAAGTGTTTTTTCAAATCTCATATGTAGTGTCAATGTGTGTCCTAAATGTAACTCCCTCCCAATTCAACAATTTATAGCCAGAACATAGGCACAATTTCTAGATATGAAATTGCATGACAATGTTTCTCAAGGATTAGTTTATTTCTTTCAACACACCCTTTTAAATACGAACTGCTTTATTTTCTAGCACTCACTACATCTCACCTAAATGTGTGGATGGCAACAGAAAATTTTGATCATTACTCAAAGTATTGTATAAGAGCCTATTGCTTTGTATTGTTTTTACAATCGTTGTGGATCAGATGAAGGCTCTATTTCTATACCTGGGCTAAATAATGCATACAGATGTATTAACAGACTGTTTATTGAAGTACTAACAAATTTATATATAGTCTTACCTCTCCCATTCAGGGACCAGTTATCTAACTGATGATTTATTTTTCTTCAATCTTTTCATTTTGACTTGTTCTTTATAAAAAAAAAAAAAAGAATTGATACAATTGGAATCTGTTGTATAATGAGCATTTCCCAGGTCCTATGCTAAATAGGTTTTATACATTATCATCTTTAACCTAACAGTCTTCTGAGGTTAAAATCCAATTACATAAAAAGCAAAAGAATCTCAGAGGTAAAGAGACAAGCCAAAATATAACTCTGCCCTAGTTTTACCCCTGTATTTTTATTATTTTGTGGGGTAACTTTCATTTGCCTGTCTTCCTTAAAATTGTAACTTCTTTGAAGATGGGAACTCCATATCATTCATCTTTTCATCCTCAGTGCCTAGAACAGTGACTGGAACCTGGTAGGCAGTCAGAAATGTGAGAAATAGATGTAGGCCATGCAGCCAGTCAGCAACAGTTCTGGGTTTTCAATGTAGAAATGTCTGATTCCAAGACCACCCATGTAAAAAAAAAAGTGTTGCAGTTTATCAGTGATGTTTGGCAAAAGAATGGGTGTTGATATTAGTTTACCCAGTTTCATTCTAGGTAGTTCACAACCAGGAGCTTCTCAAGAAATACTTGTTTACAGAATTCATGAATCCAAATTAGCTCTGTTTCCCAAAACCATAGATAACTGGAAACTAAAAATTGGATAAAAGTCAGCTTCAACAGGAGAAAAAAGAGTTTGTATTAAATATGAATGAGCATTTACTTTGTTAAATGATATGTGGGCTTTTCACCAAGATTGCAGGAAAATTACTCTAGCATCAATTTTTACTTTGAACTTTGAAGAACTTTGAAGAGCTATATTGAGTAAAACCCAAGGTGCTCTCCGCATTAAAAATTCTAGTTTGCCCTTACTGTAAAAATTCACAATATAAATATAATCATGAGGGTATTTTCTTTCATAGCATCAGTCATTTAAAAGTACAAATCTTTGAAGAAAAAAATTTTTGACAAAGTAAAATAGCATTAAATCCTGTAAAAAGATTACAGGCACAAAACCTGAGGATTTTTACGTAAAGTTTTTTTGATGGAGTCAAATACTCACTTGCATTAACTATCTTTCCAAACCCTGACTCCACCCCTTTGTATTCCACTTGTAATAACTAATGTTAATAGTAAAAATATATTTATACTGGAATGAACAATAGGCGTAAAACAGTTGTTTGGTTTACCAAATTCCCCTTCATTCACAGTTTAAAATGTTACCAATTTAGCTATGACAATGCCAGCTTAGTTTATCCAATAGCATAGTAAGCACTATTCCTAGAGCTCATAATTTTAGGAGCTCATAGAAATGTTAAATCTCTATTAAAATCTGAAAAAATGAGTATAATACAGTTTAGATTATATTTATCTTTACATAAATGCAGCTACAAAATATAATTTTGTATTTTTTATGAGGAGGTTCCCACAAAGCCAAAAGTGCACTGGGCTTATCAAAGTCATAATGAGCTAGGATATTTTTAATCTTTATAAAATTGCTATGGCATTATTCGTTGTTGGAATGCCAGGAGCATGTTAATATTATGTGCCTTTTATTTCTTCTCACCCACTAAAAAAAATCTAATCTCATGAAAAAATATAGAAAAGTCTTACGGATTGGACTGGATATGAATAGGATGGAGATATGACAGATATATACAGATATATGATGGGTATGAATAGGATGAATGGATATAAATCACAAATCCAATTTAACTGGGCAATGAAAGAAAAAATTTCCTAAGAAAGCCTTCCTTTTCCCTATCTCACATCTTTTACCTGGAAAGCAACAATTTAGAAATGATTACAATTTCAGAGTACTGAAGGAAAAGATGAACTACCAGAATACTGTGGCTTCATAAAAACACCAATTTAGAAATGCTTACCCACAAAGCTTTTTTTTCTCCTTAACACTGGATTTGCTAATTGAACTGAGCAAATCCTGAATCCAGCTGGATATCTCAGTATGTAGTAACACCAAATTACTGAGTTAGTACTGAATTAATAATCTGAACTGGGTGAGTATACTCACTAACTTTACTCAGTTACTAAAAGGCTAGTATCAAAGCTAATGTCAGAAATACCTTTCTCATACAGTACAGCATAACCAACAACAGTAGTTCTTGTGGGCATTATGCTTTCATGCCAACCAAGCCACACCTTGAGTTTCTGACTGTGCTGCCTATGAGTTGGTTCTATGTTCATCCATTAATAGGATGTTGACTTATTAATAAATATATTATCTAATTCTTCCTCTAGCTCTAACTATTCTGTGGAATAGATGAAATAAGGAGTAAAAATAAAATACTTTCAATTTTGAAGGATTTGTTAAGTATCTTGGCATAGAAAAAGGCAAGAGGTAACATTTGAAATAAATTTATAACATTATCTGTGAATTGTATTTATCTATGAACTTCTATCAGTTTTTTACAGGAAAAAAAGGGGCAGTATATACACAATTCAAATACCAATAGTTGGAACAGAAATTTTAAGGATTTCTAGCACATTCTAAGTCTCTTTTTAAAAATTATAAAATCAAATTAAACACCTTGCCTATATGAATATCATAATAATATAGATTATATGAATTATATAAGAAGAAAATAAGTAATGACAACCTCAAGTAAATGTTCACTTTTTTCACAGCCAAATTTTGACTTTTTTGACATTTTTATCTCAGAAAAGAATTCCTTTTTTCCTTTCAAAATATCATTTTCACAATTATGCTGTGAAATATGTGGTCACCTGATATTATAGGAAAGCAGAACTTTAAAAGATTTAGAACTATATTCCTCCTTGTTGGAATGAGATATTCTTCACATATGACCATTTTTTCTGGTTACAGTGCATTTCTGAATACTTGTCATGCATCTTCTCCTCTTATTCTGATAAAGAATTCCAATTTTCCTTTGACGAATCCCCCTCCTACTGATGGAACTGACCTCCACAACTGGGACACACAGAGGCCTGGTCAGTCAGTCACAATTGACTCAAGGTTGACCTATAACCCAAGTGCACACGTTTCAAGTCAGCCCTGGGTTTTCCTTGGAACCACTGGGAGATGTATGCTCTCATGTCACAAGCATTACTACAGGCAGCCTTGTGCTGTCTGAGCTTTCTTCACTATCACATAGAGAAAGTCTTAGAAACACAGTGAGACAGAAGGAGAGAAAGAGAAAGACAGAGACAAACGCTCTAATCAAATCATGAGAGGGCCTGCAGCAATCCTCACAACCATTAAAACTAGCTGTACCCTTTGAATTTTTGAGTTTCAAGATCCTGTAAACTGCTATTTTGTTTAAGTCAGCTTAAATTCAGTTTCTATTATTTGCAACTAAAGGGGAAAACTCTAATGCTGTATTTCACCACATGAATATTTTCAATGTTAAGGAATATAAAAGAAATCTTGATATGATGCAAGTTCACTCTTGCTTACTTACTCTTTGCTGTATTTATATTTGATTGACAACAAGGGACTCCAACTGTTGCTTGTTGCTCCACTGGGGAAAATTTATTTATTCATTCATTCCTTCGCTCATTCATTCAACAAATGCTTATTTCACACCCATTAGGTACCAGGCACCCACCTAGGTTCTAAAGATTCATAACTGAACAGAATAGATAAATGTTCTACCTTCATAAAGCTTACAATCTGGTGGGATGGAGTCAACCCTTAATTAATAAATAAACAAAAATCTAAGTGTGCTGAATAGCTACATGTGCTACAGAGAAAAATAATGCAGGAATGAGGATACAGAAAGTCTGCACTGGAGGATAGGTTTTGATTAGTTGTTTTTAAAAATAGATGGTCATGAAAGGTCTTATTAAGAAAGTGATATTTGAGCAGAGGCCTGAAAAAAATGGAGTTCCTTACTGGGGGAAGTATGGGTCCTACAACAGAGAACAGTAAGTCTCAGCTCTGTAGGGTGCATGGCAAATTTTCCTCACAGGAGTTCACCTAGTTACACAAGATAGAAATTCCCATGATGCCCCACTAGAACTTTTTGCTGCTAGCTCTCTGAGGGAACTGTACATATTTGTTTTGTTTCATATTTAGGGGTGGCTGTAGGTTCCACGAATCATTATTATTTTCAGTGTTCACTCTCTGGCGTAAAGGCTGTGATGCGAATTGCTGACTAATTTTATAAAGCACCTGGAGCTCCTCAGGGCAAAGGCACTATGTCAACACCAACATTAAATAAATAGCAATAATTGGGCAAATCCTCTGGTGGTATAAGGCAAATAAAATATGTTCTCCCTTGGAAGTTCATGACGTCTGCCAGGTTAAGCAAGAATGGGGCAAAGCACTTTTAGAAAGCTACTTTTTCTACCATTGTATATGGCCTCCAAACAGCCAGCCACTGTGAAATGTTAAGTGTTTAACAGCAAATTAAAACTGAGTGTGTCTTTTATTCACTATCGCAACAAGGTACTAGATAACCACTTGAGATATTTATTGTACGTTATCATTTTCCAGGCAGTTTTACTATTAGCTAGAAATAAGAGCAGAGTGACATTCATTTGATAATGAGAGCAGAACCATTTTCTATCAATGTTTAGAGCACATGCAAATCTCTTTAGCAAAAGGACTTTTTCAAGGGTTGAATCTCTTATAGTTTCTCAATGTGAATGTTAATTAAAGAAACCTACCAAAACCAAGAATGATTTCAAATGGTTATAGGGTTTCAAATGGTAGATGAAACATGAAAATGTATATAACTTATTAACAAGATTTATTTGTGTCTCTAAGAATTCTACAGGGGAACGTACATTTCAGTGAAACTCTGTACCCACCCAACCTACTCCACAGCAAAACAGGCATTTGTGAGAAAGCAATATATATATATTTTATATTATATATAATATATTATATATAAAATATATATAATATATAATATATAAATATATTATATATAATATACACATATATATTATATATATATACACATACACACACACACACACACATACACATGCACAATTTATAAACAAACACCAGGATGTTAATTTTAACTAATTTTAACTAAAACAAGGGATAGCTCAGGATAAACTTGGTTTTACTCTACTAACTCCAAAGTTCAATGAAAAAAATAACAATTTTCTCAAGGTTATCAACCATCATTACTCATAGAATTATGAAATACTTTTGCTAAAAGCATTTAGAACTTATCTAGTATGACTCCTTTATTTCACAGATGAAGAAACGAAGTGTCACAGAGGTCTCTTTGCTAGGGGTAATCTATATGCTGAAAACCACCTATAACACTTTGAACCATACCTATTGTTGGTATTTTGTGATGTCCTTCTAGATGTTTTCCTTGAATGACTATATATTTTTTATTATAAAAATGGGCTCTCATTTTATGTATTTTTTATTTTTTCATTTAACATAGTGAAACTCTACCATGTTAAAAATTATCCTTATGCATCAGTATCCTATCACACACATTTACCTTGATAACATATCAAGGTATATTGTGCTAATTCCCGCTGCTAAATATTTGGCTCATTTTTTTCTTGGCACATTTTCAGTTTTCCACTATAATAAACAATGATGATGTAGCTAAATCTTTTCACATATTCTTAATTTTTTTCTCAGGCTAAATTCTTAGAAGTAAAATTGTTGGTTCATAGTGTGACTTGAATTCTCTTCTAGAAGGCTACTCAAACTTTCACTTTCATTGCTAATGAATAAGAATGTCCTGACTTTAGTCAATACATTGAATTTATTATCATCTAGTTTTGACTTTGTTTTTTAATCTTGAATACTCATTAGAGAAAACGTTAGTTCACTATTGTTTAATTTGTATTTCTTTAAAGTTGGGGTTTTATTCATGTAACTCACCAATTGTGTTTCTTATAGATTGATTGTGTTCATTTTCCTGGAGGAAAGGTCATTTTTTTCCTTATTAATTTCTAAGATTTTTTTTTATTTTTTTGAGACAGAGTCTCACTGTGTTGCCCAGGCCGAAGTGCAGTGGCATGACTCAGCTTACTGCAACCTCTGCCTACCAGGTTCAAGAGATTCTGCTACCTCAGCCTCCTAAGTAGCTGGGATTACAGGCACATGCCACCACACCTGGCTAATTTTCATATTTTTTAGTAGAGTCGGAGTTTCACCATATTGGTCAGTCTGGTCTCAAACTCCTGACCTCATGATCCACCTGCCTCAGCCTCCCAAAGTGCTGGGATTACAGGGGTGAGCCACCGCACCTGGCTGATTTCTAAGGATTTTTAAGACATTAAACTTAATGCCTCTTTAGTAACACTGGAAATAGAATCCCACCCTTTTCATTTGCCTTTACGTTTTCTTTATGGTATTTTTGATGTGTAGAAAAATTTGATTCCTTAATGTATACATACCTATCAGACATTTTCTTCATGCTTTCTCGCTCTAGTGATATGCTTAGAAATATCTTCCCTATCTTGAAATTTAAATACTCATTTTTATTTTATTTTAGTAATTTAAACTAAACTACTTTTTAGTTGTTACATTAATAAAATTATATATTATGTATTAATGAAATCTTTATTTAAATATTTAATAAAATATATATCCAATGTATATTTTTATATAAGGTTTAAAGAAGGAATCCAACTTTATATTATTTTCTCAAATGATAGCTGTTGCTTTCAACACCATTTATTGAATAATCATCCCTTTTCTCATTGAATAAAATGCTACTTCAGTCACATACACACACACACACACACAAATACATAAATGAGTCTTATTTGAAATCTATAGTCTATCCAAATCAACTTTATCTAATTCTTCATTTGAGCCACTGTCCTAATTCTTACAATATTATATATTACATGATATATATTACTATAATTTTTATAATATAATCTCTGGAATGGTGTGTTCTACATTCTTCCAACCTTTACCCACTGTGCTTTATTTCAACTTTTTCTTGATTTTCCAACGTTAGCTTGATTTTTGAAATATTTTATTAAAATCAAAAATAAAATCTGATTGGAATTGCCTCTAGTGGAATGAATATTGTGGATTGTTTAGCATTAGTTAAGACATTTCTGTTTTCTTCACAACAATACCAAAAAAAACCCTTCTGATTTCTTATTATTTTCACTCATAAATATAGGTATAGTATGTTTTTGTGACTAGAATCTTGTGCTATTTAAATAGAATTGGCCGGGCACAGTGGCTCACACCTATAATCCCAGCACCTTGAGAGGTCAACATAGGCAGATTGCTTGAGCCCAGGAGTTTGAGACCAGCCTAGGGAACACAGCAAGACCCCATCTCTACAAAAAATTTTTAAAAAACTGTCCAGGGGTGGTGGTGGATGTCTGTAGACCTAGCTACTCAAGAGGCTGAAGCAGAAGAATTGCTTGAGCCTAGGAGGGGAAGGTTGCAGTGAGCTGAGATCGTGCCATTGTACTCCAGCCTGGACAACAGTAAGAAAGTAAGTAAATAAAGAGGTATTTTATTTTTTTCATTATAATATCTAACTGATTATTACTTTCTATAAAAAAGCTAATAGCTTTCTTACATGTAATTGTATTTGGCTACCTATCTGAATTACTGAATCATTTCTAATAACATTTCAACTAATTCCTTTGGCTCATCCAGGTAAATACTCACATAGCTATAAAGTCAGTTTTCATTTTAAATTTTACGTTTCAAGTTGTTGTACTAGAACAATAACTTGACAATAACTAAACGACTTCCCAAACAAATATTACATACAAATATTATGTTACATCTTATTGCTTATAACTAAGCTGACTTTAATGGAAATGACTCACACTTAAAAATTGGTTTCACCATTGAAATAAACACTATATTCTTCTGTTGCTATTTCACTGCATCCTTTAAAAAAAAACTAACAACAAATGGATATTAAGTTTTGGTCAAATGCCACTGTGGCACCTGTCAATACAAGTCCATTGCTTTCTCTTTCACCATATTAATATGACGGATTCTGTGACCAGATTTTATCAAAATTAACTATACGTACATTTACAGACTCAACCTTATTTGACATGAGCATGAATCTTTTAACAAAATGCAAAATTCGATTTACCAAGTTGTATTTAAGATTTTATCTACTGAAAAGTAAGATTGGTTGAGGGACTTCCTATTGCAAATAGGTCTACTTGATACAATGAATTGAAAAGTTGATTTTCTTTTCACAAACTCTAGAAAATTTATATAACATACTATTTGTTTCTTAAAAGTTTGGAAACATTTTCTCAGAAAGTCTCTGCACCTGATATCTTTTGAAGGACTGTTTATTTAGAGCAATTTTTCTAATTTTTTTCTGACAGATATCGCTTTGTCAAGGTTATGTACCTCACTTTATATCAAATGTGGAAATATATATATTTTTTGCAGGAAGGCATAATTTAATCAGGATTGTCTCTCTCTCTCTCTCTCCCTTTCCATATGTACATGTTTCTGACTCATCCTAGGCCCCTCACTTTCCCTCACTCCCATAGAACTGTTTCACCAACTGTTAGGTATGACTGCTGTCTCATTCTCTCTCACCACAGAAAGCTGGGAAAGGCATTTTAGGAGGTGAGAAATAAAGCATCCTCTCTCAAGTTTTTGCCATCCCCCAAGAGTTATATGTGGGGTCTCCATGCCAACAGTCCACTCCTCTGAGATGGTTTTCCCTAATCACCTGCAAGTAATTTTCCACTTTTAACTTTAAAAGAGTGAGCAGGACTCCCCTTCCTCATAACCTAGCTGCAAAGCAATTTAATAGGTGTTTCATGAAATTTAAAAGCAGTAGTAAGATTCCTAACAGAGACACTCCTCAACTGTCTCCATTCTCACAGCCTGTCTCTAGATATAGGGAGTTCTTTGGAACTAATTTCTGAAAGAACATGTACTTTTTCATATTATATAACATTCTGAGCCACATTAAAATGAATGCTTAGTGAGATTTTTCAAGCAGATATTTAAACTATCGTATGCCACTAACTGAGAAAGATTAACAGGGCATAATAAGCTATACTTCATATTTTAGGAACGAGTATAGTAAACTATTGTTTACTAAATAAAAGGCAAGGCAAACATTACAAAGTGAAACGTGGAAGAACTAAAGCTTCTAAAATAATTGAACCTTCCCTCTAGCAGACCCTCATAGAGCTCTCTGTCATTAACCAGGAGTACAACAAATAGAGCAAAGTATATAATACAATAATAGCTATAGTTTTTTGAGCTCTGGCCACATACCTGGCATAATGCTAGATGTTAAATACATTAGCTTTCTTCCTCAGGGCAGCCCTAAGGAAAAAGAGCAAAGGAGGGCTGATGTGGTTTATAGCTCCCATATGCCAGGCCCCAGGATGGATGAGTTTGTAGGAACTAGGGTCTCAGATCCTAAGTCCATAGAGTTAGGAAGACACAGTTAATAAGGCAAAGTTCCTGCTCTTGACATTGTACCACTGTTTCAAGTTTGACTCAACTTTTTTTCTGAAAATAATGATTAACTTTTTATAGTTGTTTACAGCCTGCCAGGCACTGTTCTAAGAACTTTATATGTATCAACTTCTCCTTGAATCTTCACAACCACTTTATAAAGTAAGTATCATGATGGCCCCCATCCCCCTCCATTTTATAGGGGAGAAAATTGAGGCTTAAAGAAGTGGCCTGCCCACAGATGGCAAGTGACCAAGCCAGAGTCTATACCCAGACTATTTAACTCTAGAATCCATTTAACTCTAGACTCTAAGCTTTTAATCGCTAAACTTTCAGAAATGTCTACCAAGAAAGATGGCTGAATTTGGTGAGCAATATCTAAAATCAAGTCCAAAGGAATATGAATAAAAGCATTTGAAAGAGAAGGCTATGATTTCTCACACTATGACTAGCGGTTTTCCTTAGGTGTCATCTATGCTGAATCTCTACTGGGCAGGAAACACAATGAAATACAACTGAAACTGAATGGAAAGTTAACCATGAAACGATTGGAGGAATCTCAGTCAGAAGCAGGTCTCACTTTACCAAGAGAGGTCAGTCCTACTTGACAATAGAGGCTTTAGGGCCCTTTTCGATGTTCCACACAGTAATTTAAATGATGCAGTAAAAACAGAAAAAGCAAAGAGTTAATAATCATCTGAATAAATGTGCTTCCATTCTAAACTTCCAAGGGGGTTAGGGGTGTAAGAAGACTAAATATTGTGGAAAGCAGCTTGGTGACACCTGAAGAGGCTAAAAACAGAACTACCATTCAACTCAGCAGTCCCAGTCCCATTCCTGGGTATATACCTAAAGGAATATAAATAATTCTACCATAAAGGCACATGCACGCATATGTTCACTGTAGCACTATTCACCATAGCAAAGACATGTAATCAACCTAAATACCCATCAATGGCAGATTGGATAAAGAAAATGTGGTACAGGTACATAATGGAATGCTATACAGTCATAAAAAAAATGCAATCATGTCCTCGGCAAGAACATGGATGGAGCTAGAGGCATTATCCTTTGCAAACTAAT
Source organism: Pongo pygmaeus (assembly GCF_028885625.2). Taxonomy (NCBI): domain Eukaryota; kingdom Metazoa; phylum Chordata; class Mammalia; order Primates; family Hominidae; genus Pongo; species Pongo pygmaeus. The sequence continues at coordinate 64,871,852 of NC_072377.2, forward strand.
GCAGGAACACAAAACCAAATACTGTATGCTCTCACTTATAAGTGGGAGCCAAATAATGAAAATACATAGACACAAAGAGGAACAACATATTGGGGCCTACCAGAGGGTGGAGGGTGGGACGAGGGAGACAATCAGAGAAAATAACTATTGGGTAGTAGGCTTAGTTCCTGGGTGATGAAATAATCTGTACAACAAACCCCCATGACAGGAGCTTACCTATATTAAAAAAAAATCTCCATAGGTACCCCGAACCTAAAATAAAAGTTTTGTTTTTTAAAATAAGATGAAATGCATAGGGCAAAGGTAAATCTGTTTGTGGAAAAACAGCAAAAGGAAGCATTGTTTCCTGGCAATAAGTATAACTCTTTTCTTAAGGTCTGCCCTGCTCCTTACCCCGATCTCCAACTTGTTGGAAAGTTAAGATTATTGACCTTCTGTGAACTCTGTATCTAGTTAACTTCTTTCATTCAAACTTTTAGGGACTCAAGAAAACAGCATCACTGACACCACTGACAGTTTGGGATTCCAAGGTGGCTATGCAAATTAATCCCTGTCTCTTCCTTCATTCCTACCCTCATCACTAATCCTCACTTCTCCTACAAAAGGACATTGTTATGAAGCATCCTGGCCTTGTTTTCAGCTTGTGTGTTTTTGAGCCAGAGCTTCATTAGAATGTGACAATCTGTGCTCCTTGGGACCTTGGTCACCTCAATTTATTTGCTGGAAGATGTGGAATGATCCTATTTCACGTGAATATATAGCTCAGTTTCCTGTATTTTTCTAAATGTATCCCAATGTCTTTTGTGCTTTCTGGAAGGTATTAGAGTGTGTGGACCTTGCTCCTGGTTAACATTAAAAAATAAGCTTTCTACATAATATAATGTAAAAAAGCTGTTATTTCTTCACTTTTCTGACTACTAAGTTCTCTTGAGAGGCAGTGAGTGTCACACTGCACTACTAGTGGCCTGCACATCTGAGATAGAGTATTTCTTACATACTTGTGAATTAATTCATAACCTCTGTATAATATTCTATTTAAATATTTTATTCAAATTCTCTCTCATTCTCTGTACATTTCTTTAGCACACACTAGATGTCTGCTATGCCAGGTGACTCTCACTTATTCAGCACAGCAACCCTAAGAGACACACACATTTAGTATTGAAATATGAGAGTGGAGAGAACAACAGTGAGGCAATGAGGTCAAGAGACTTGTGCATGGTCACATTCTTACCTTGGGAATTCTGCTTTGCTGTGAAGCAGTGGGTAAAGACATTGACTATTATAGCACTCACTGTTCTTTATCCAAACAGTATCCCAGGGGAGAATATATTTCAGGGGTCTGTACAAGGAAAATTTTGTCTTTCCTGAGAAATGGATGCTGTGTTCTTCTCGTCTAGCATTTCTTTTGTTTTCCTGCTAAGTTTGGCCACCATGTAACTATGAGATGGGTTTCTGGGCTCCTTCAGAGGAAGTGCTATGACTCTTATTATTGAAATATTCACTTTCTCTTCACCCAATTTTCTCTTTTTAACATTCTGAATTAAAAAAAAATTATTGACTTTGTCCTGTTTGTAACTTACTGCAAATCCTTTTCTAAATAGGCAGGGCATAAATAAAGAAAGGATGGAAGGATGGAAGGGAGGAAGGGAAGGAGAAAGGAAGAAAGGGAGGGTGGCATGGAGAAAACAAAAACAAGTAGGCAAATATATAAAATGAATTACCTTTTGTAATTTTAAATTATTCAAGTTTGTTTTCTAATAAATAGAACCATAATGAAATGCCATCTCTAAAAATCCTTTATACAAAGCTTTACAAATAAAAAAAGGAATACGAGTAAAATGATGAAATAAATAAACTTTTTGCAGCCAAGAAGTCTATGATCTAACATTTCTTGTTCACTATCTCTCAAGGTTCCCCAAGAGTAAACATATGCCATAAGGATTTTTGCTAAATCTAGTCTTAAAATAGGAACTATTCTAAAATTAAACTTCTACTTTTATCCATAAGGCCATTTATATCATTTTAAGCAATGTTGTAACAACTATTGGAAATACCACATGGTCTGGTTTTACATAAATTTGCAATGTATATTTTCCTCCATCACCCCCTACATTGGTATAGAAGCTTGTTCCAATGGTATCACATAGTGAGTTTTATTTTCTGGGCAGGTTGGCATTTTGAGATCTAGAATCTTTATATGCCACCCCTGCCGCCGTTGCCGACTGGCTGTGTGCCTAAAAGCCAGAGACATTGGGCAGGGTTAAAGATTGTGGCCAGGTTTTTTTTTTCCACTTTGTCAAATGTAAAAATACAATGATGGTTTGTAGAGTATACTTTAGAAATAATATAGTCAGTAGGTTTATGTCTACCAATATATATCCTATGAGTTAATATAAGCAGTTCACACTAACAATTGTAGGTGATGTATCCTTCTTTTAGTTGCTGATACTGTGAGAGAATAATGTATTTTATTTAAAGAATGAACTAAAATAGCAATGTGGAAATACAGAAAATAAATACTGAAACCACACAACGCAAACATGAATCAGCATTCCTATATTTGTAAGTGAAGTCACCTAAAGGGAAGAAACTATAAACAGAAAAGGCAATAACTGCATCAGGGAAAATGAGAACCTATGGAAGGAAAAAGACCAGCAGTACCTGGATTCAGCTTTTCTGGTTGGAAAGGTCTAGAGACATTAAAATCACACCTGTTTATAAAATTATGTATATTTAATATTGGAATATTATTGGTGGCTCTAGAGGGCATACACCTGGTTGTACAGGAACCATAAGGTTTAACAATACTACTAAATAAGGAATGTTTATGGATTTAGATTTATTGCAAACCATGCTTTCATTTTTTCTTCCTATAAATCTTTCCTGAGCATCTTCTATATATTAAGTGCCATTCTAGTTGTGGAGATACAACAAGACAATAAATATGAACTTTTGTTGGAGTTCATATTCCAGTCGAAGGGATATAAATATTAAACAAAATAAATAGGTAAATTAGAAGGTATATCAGAAAATGACAAGGACAATAGAGAAAACTTTAGCAGGGGAGTCTGGGAGTGGGGTTAGGGATTAAGACTGCAGTTCTCAATCTAATGGATAGAAAATGTTACATTGAAGTAGCTTTTGGGTGAAGCCTTGAAGGAAGTGAGCCATGCAGATAACTGGGGAAAAGCATAACATTCTTGTTTAGATATAAATGTGCTGAGAAAAAAAAAAAGTATTTTCTATATGTAAGACTATTCCTCTGAAGCAGTAGCATGCACATGACTGAGAATTGTAGAAGAGGTGCCAATGCCAACAATTTGAAGAAAAATAACATATTTTAATGCTGAAACAAATAGAGAAAAGTAAGGGATTGAAGAGATATTTTAAAGAGAAAACTGAAGGTGTTAAACATGTGCATCTGATACCATAAATCCAGGCTACTCTTCCAGATACCAGGCTCACATGTTCAATTTCTTCTGGCATGAAAAATTCCAGTGGAAAAAGTCAAAGAAGCTCTTATCTTTTTGCTGAAGCAGTCATGCTAGGGTAACAGCTGAATTCCGGAAAACTGAAAGAAACTAACATTCACTGCACTCATACTATATGTAAAACATCATAGACATAATATGAATGTCCAGTTTTAGAAGTACTTAAAAAACATGGATTTTATATAGCTCTAAGCCACATGAGGTGTGTATGGGGTTGGGGGTAGTGAACCTCAAAATTGTAAGCTAGACACTTCTTGAAAAAAAACTAAATGCAGCCTTCACTAATGGCAATAGGTGGAAAGAGAAAGAGCATGAGCCAGAAATACTCATATTTAAATCAAATCATGGCTCTGTGCTCTGTGGTCGTGAGGAAACTGCTTAATATCATTTACTTCATTTATTAAATGAGTCTATTAGCAACAACACATGTCAAATTCCTAACATGGTACCTGTCCATCCTTCACCTTATGAGATTATTAAATTATTAAATTTTGCCTTTTAAGCAAAAATATTGATTTATTGAAAATACAGCCTAAAATATATGCCAATTATGCTACTTACTATAATAGTTTAAAATACAAAAACTTGAAAATAATATAATTCTTTATTCACATGAGCCATGTTATGATTTCCAGTAATTTGGGACCCACTGATATGTGGGATTCGTTTCAATGTTCTTCAAAATTATTTCATTTGTTACATGGACTTTGTTTAAGGAAACGAACAGAAAAAAATTAAATGTTTGTTTTGGAGAAGTTTCATGCTATTAACTTCAAAGCCCCTAAGCCTCCAGTGGCCCTCTTGGATATAAGCCATAGATATGAGTGTGAATGACGCTGGTTGTTCTACATGAAACTTCCTGATGTGAAAACTTTTCACCTATAACCTCAAAAGTCAGCTATAGCTAATAGCTCATGAGTATGTTTCCACAATACTGAACATTTTGATAAAATACACTTTAAAGACTTCCTGATTAGAAAAGATTTTAAAAAATAAATGTTTTCCTAGGATTATATTGGAAATTTTGAGAAGCTTCTTACAGCACTCAAAAAGAGTTCTTGTGTATTTGTTGTTGTCTGGAACGACATCAAGGATCAATCACATTCTTTAAGGGCTAAGTACATTCACAAAATTTCCATTTTTCTATCTAAAGCACATGGAAATAATTTACATATAAACGAAGAAACACACCACCCTTTAAAAATACCAGTTTCTTGACATATAGTCCAATGGATTGCTACAATTTCAAGTCTTTAATAGATTCAAGGTGAAAGGAATGGCATGTCATTTGAAAGCATTTCCAAAGCACAAGGTCAGCCTTGTTTTGCAATGTTTCTGAAATATTTGGTTTAGGACATGGCACCAGAGGGCTTGGCAGTGAATACTCCAAAGAAATGTAAAGTTTAATCAATCCATGAAAATCAGTCCCAGATGTGGCTTACGAGTGACACCATGTTTTTAAACATAATCTGGCATAAAAAGTTCAAAGGTAATAGATATCAGAAATATATTCCTCGTGATAAAGCTGTAGGTAAAGTTCATTTAAACCTTTATTATGAACCCACTACACGCATTATCTGTTTTCTGTCTTATAGCATGTAAAAAGGTGAGAAAAACATACTGTCCTGAATATGCTACCAATCAGGTAGATTAAAGCAGAAAAAAAAGCCCATTCGTTCATTCACTCACTCATTCATTCAACAAGTATGTATTGAACTCCAATTCAGGGTAAGATACTCTTTTGGCACCATGAATATAAGTGAGATCTGGTTCTTGTTCTCCGCTATCTCTGCGACTTTTCATCTTTAGTGGGGAGAAAAGACAGGTAAACAGTTGATTAAAACCTAGTAAGAATTAGGTTCAAGTTTTCACAGGGTGTGGTGAAGCTCAGAGGAGAGAGCAGAGCACTGGTCCAGTCCTCAGGTCTGGGGCCTGGAGGAGAATTGCCAAGGGAGATAGAGATTGAACATAGTCAGGGAAGGGTAATCCCAGCAGATAAAGCAAACTGTGTAAATACAGGGAAAAGCTAGCAGGAAACAGGCAACAATAAATTCATTGTTTCTGGAGACAGTCTTAATGGGACATGGCAAACAGAGAGAGGATACTAGTGAGAGAGCCAGGCGCTGCGTTCCTGATGGCCAAAAGGTCTTGTTGGAGAGTTTGTATTTTATCTTCAGGGATCTGGAAAGCCTTGAAAGATTTCAAGCAAAAAGATATTTAAAAACATGACAGAGTAAGAGAACACTAAGTTCCTCACTTAAAAGTTATGGCAGACATTTCAACTGTTCACCAATTTCCAGTTTTCTTCTTCCCACCCCATAGGAAAATTGTACTTCCCTGCCTCTTTGAGGTTAACAAAGTTGCATTGCTTTGGAAAACGAAATATGATCCACTTTTCAGGGTGGAAGCATTTAATTGTGACTTCTGGAATCTCTAACCCTTTCTTCTGTCATGGTGAAGGTAGACACCTGTGGTTTATATGGCAGCGTTGCTTTTGGCAATCACATGGAGACTGCTGGCCTGCGGGGTTCTCAGATCCACAGTGGGGTTGTCCGTTATTGGAGTATTATTTTGCCTACCATGACTAATACACGTATTCAAGTAATGGAGATATTCTTATAATTAATAAGCTACTAGCTCTGATTTGTAATTTGCTCAATTGGACTGTTAAGTGTATTCCTTGTTAAAAGTATTCACCTGTCTAAAGTTTCTTGTCTTAGTAAATCAAGTCACCGCTTCCAGATTTTGGAAGTGGTAATTAATAGTGTTTTGCTTATGGATTTACTTATAATTAGTTTTTGTTTTTGGAAATTTGAAAAATGCAGAGTTTAAAGAAGAGGGTGTACATTTATTCTAATTACTTTTAGAAAGAAGTAGTACATCAGTAATATGGTCTCAGTGTTAAAACATTTTAAAAGGGACCAGGCATGGTGGCTCACGCCTGTAGTTCCAGCACTTTGGGCAGCCGAGGCAGGCAGATCACCTGTGGTCAGGAGTTTGAGACCAGCCTGACCAACACGGCAAAAACCCGTCTCTACTAAAAATTCAAAAAAATTATCCAGGCGTGGTGGCATATTCCTGTAATCCCAGCTATTTGGGAGGCTGAGGCTGGAGAATCGCTTGAACCCGGGAGGCAGAGGTTGCAGTGAGCTGAGATCGCACATTGCACTCTAGCCTGGGCAACAAAAGTGAAACGCTGTCAAAAAAAAAAAAAAAAAAATTAAAGAATACATAGGTTAACTCCTGAAAGTGAATACCGTACATGTTTGTATGCATTTTATTCTTTGTACCTTGTGACTGCTGGCTACTTACTGCCTTCCTCCTGATACCAGTTTGTCTCTACTGCATATGTCAATAAATGTTTAGAAATGCTGGAAGAATACAGAGAAAGCCCAAAGTGTTTTTTTTGTTGTTGTTGTTGTTTTTTCAGAAATGCATCTAAGTGTCTCCTTACAAAATGAGAGAATTCATTGATTAGCCATTCTTTGGACATGCTCTTAAACGTCCTCTACCAGAAGGAATTTCATATTCCTATCACAAAAGGGAAATTGCTTATTCTTATGTTTATAAAATCAGATCTTTTATTTGATATATACTATGTGTATATATTATACAAATAAGCTCTTTTTAAAAAGATAACCATGAAGGAATTATTTCCTGAAATAGCAAAATGTAAATTTGCCTGTAAAATCAGAATGCCCTAGCCAATCTTTTGAGATTTGACCAGGATGATCCCATGGGTAAGGAAACTAACCCTTTCAAATTGCATGAAAATTAGAAGACAAATGAAGATGTTGTGAATGGAAATTCATTTCCAAATAAACCACTGGGATAAAAATCATTAGAATAATAGCTAGTTTCAAAATCTATGTTTTTCCGTCTCTTTGTCACTCACAATTATTTCAAATACGTCCACTTTAAAGTACAGTATATATCCCTAGTTAGGTTGAGTCATATTTTAGAAAAATTCCTTAGAGTTTGTTTTTAAGCAAAACAGGACTGTTTTAAACAAAGCAGAACCTTAACAGGAAACTGATAACAGTGGCCAAGAAAAGCATCTTATTTTCTATTTTCTGTGTATTAGAAAGAAACCCTATTTCTCACTTCCTCATACGGTAACTATATCTCAGTGGAGTTGAATCCTCAGGACAACAGGGCATGTTATTGTGAGATATTTTACACCCGGCTTAACCATTCTGTAAAATCAGAGATAGTGATTAGCCCAGAGGATCTGTCTCACTTCCTTCCAGTGTTGCTTAGCTATTGATAAATATTAAGGTGCATGTTGATTTGGCTGCTAAAATGAAGAAAGGATGTCAGAAAGCTATCAGTTTGCTGAATCAAACAGCATTGCCACAGGGCTCCAAGCTGGCAGGGCCCCTCTGGGCATTGCCAGGTCACCAAGGAAGTGGCTGGGTGAGGTGACAACAGGTGTCAGACATGCTGCTGATCAGATGATCTCAGCAGTCCTGAGGACAGAAGAGAAGGTTACCACATAAAGTGCTTAGCTGTGACCCCAGAGGAATTTCAGCATCAAAGGAATTTGAGTAGAAAAAGGTTTCAAATTTCAGTTACCCAGGGTTGAAGCAGCAGGACTCATTGATAGAAAGAGAGAAGCAAATAAAAGCCCACACTAGTTAACATAACTCTCAAATAAGAATGCAATTATCTGCAGCCACAGTAGCCCATGGAAAGATATCCCTAACCAGTCATTCAGTTGAGACATAGGGACATCACCTGGGTGGAAAGGACCCTTTCCAGGTCGTGAAGGAATTATAAGTGACCGTTAGTGAGTGGTCACTATGTACCAGACACAGTTGTAAGTGCTTTATGGCCATTAATTCATTCAATCTTCACAACAACACTCTGTGGTAAGTATTCTTACTGGCCTTATTGTACAGAGGTAGAAATGGAATCATAAAAAAGTGAAGACATCAGCCCTAGCTGATACAGCGAGTACAGAGGAGAGCCAGAATATAAACCTAAGAAGTCTGTCTGTAGAAACCATGGTTTTAGCCACCCAGTTTCACCATCCCTCACAGGGAGAAAATTGCAGAGCAGAAAAGTTCTGGTCTTACTCCTAAAAAGAGATGCACATTATATACATGAAAAGATACCAAACATGACAACATAGAAAATGATGGATGCCAAGTGACTGCCAGGAACTATAGAGCTGTTGAAAGAGATTCATGGCAAAACAGGTTGAAATAAGCAAGACAAACTTGAGAAGTGGATTCTTGCATTGAGTGTGAACAAGCAGGGGCAGTGTGATGTGGAGGAAGGGAGCATGTACTCTACAGGCTTTAGCTTCAGAGGAGCTTGGGTTCAAATCCCAGCTCTACCACTTACAAGTCATGTGAGCTTGGGTAAGTTACTTATTCTTTGTGTTCTAGTTTTCCTATCTGCAGGGATAGAAAAATGCTATTTCAAAATGCTATTCATAAAGATCAAGCAAAATTAGTTATAAGCAGGTCTCAGCATAACTGGTACAAGGTACACATTTAATATGTGTACTATTATCCAACTAGGGAGAGATGGAAAGAGAGCTTCAGATGAGAGGAACAGCATACAAAGTGATCTGCAAAAGCCAGAAATAAAACTTCTATGAGCTCAGTTCAAGCTGACTAGGTAGGTAAATGTCTGCCATGAACTTGGAAGTGAGAGAGAATCTCCCTTGGACACTCATTCAGGGGCCTCAAAGCCATGAAGAGGTGCCATGTGGTCTTTCCAGTCAATAAATAATTTTGTCCAAACACATGAGTGGAAGAAAAAATTAAGAGACACCCGGATGGGGAAAACCCATTCTCTCTGTGGTGAGACAATCTAGCCAGAAGGACACTCTCACCAGTTAGAGCTCTGCATATCCAAACAAGCACAGGGAAAGTGGAAGAACTGACCAGAAGAGGGGAAAGCATGAATTAATTTATTAATCAAAGAAACATCTGTGAGGTTCCAAGTAGGTGGTAGGTAGGCTGAGTGTTAGTGTGTCCAGTCAGGCAGGTGGTGATGACAAAGGGCCCCCAGGAAACTCCCATTTGTGTGAGTGAGAAAGGCAAGAAAACAGCGTGCACAGTGCTACTTGAGGAGCGGTGTTTGAAAAAGTGATGCACAGGTTGCAGGGGATGCACAGAAACTAGGGATGCAGCACTGGAGTGGAGTGAGAAGCTTCCAAGAAGAGACAAGCCTTCTGATGGGTCTCAAAGGGAGAGGAGGGTCTCACCAGGCAAAGGGGTTGGGGGACACATTCTAGTCAGAAGGAACACCATGGACAAAGGTTGACGAATGAAGCAGAATGATATCTTTAAGAAGCTGCAAAACACTTTCCACCAGGAGGGTGCAGCTGGGGTGCGGCACATGAGCTTGTGAAATCAGGTCCTAAAGAGGCTGGAAGAATGTATAGGAAGGAGTTGGGCTCCTCTTGGCTCTTAGATCTCTGCAGAAGGAGAAGAGGAGAATGGGGCAGATGGTGAGACTGGAGGCCTGTACACTATGTAGAAAGTTACTGGGCCAGGCACAGCGGCTAATGCCTATAATCCCAATATTTTGCGAGGCTGAACCAGGAGGATCACTTGAGCCCGGGAGATCAAAACCTGCTTGGGCAACATGGAAAAACCCTATATTTACAAAAAAATAAAAAATGAGCCAGGCATGGTGGTTTGCACCTGTAGTCCTACCTACTTGAGAGGCTGAAGTGGGAGGATGGCTTAAGCTCAGGAGGTTGAGGCTATAGTGAGCCATAACTGCACCACTGTACTCCAGTCTGGATGACTGAGTAAAACCCTGTCTACAAAAATGCTCCAAAACAACAACCAAAAAACCCCAGAAAGTTACTGCATGGAGCCTAGAGGAGAAATAGTTGCAGCATCACTGGGAGGTGCGGGTAGTGGGGTGATAAGGCTATGGCGTAAGCCTGGTGAGGAAAGAGACAAAGCACCTGATGCTCCTTGGCTTCAAGCACAGATGGCAAAGCAATTGGGCAAGGAAGGCCCTGGACAGATGCTCAGGATGATTACAGCTTCCTGAGAATGCTGAAGTGCAGCTGTGCCTATGTTTTCTTCCTCCTGTCCTCTGCCACGCTGTCCTTCGTCACCCTCTGGGGCATCTCCCTTCATCTGAGAATTGAGAAATGGAGGGAGAGTACATGAGTAGTGGGGAGACACCAAGACAGCAGAGCATAGGGAAGAGAGGAGGAGAGGGAAAGCAAAACTTAAAAGAGACTCAAGGAAACTGGGAGTGCTTTTGCTAATGCCACTAGGAAAAAGAAATGTGAAAATAAAATTTTATATATAAATACAAACAGATGCATATGTGTGGGTGGGTTAAACAACTATACCACCTCTTAGCCAGAGTGATCTTTTCTAATTAGATTGGGAAATGAAAGTGTTAGAAGATCGGATGGGTAACATTTGAATTTTCCTTTTGAAAGATGGGCCATATTTTGACTTTAGGGGAAACACAGATGGGAAGTGCATTCTTGATCTTGGAAATGTTGTGATGATCCACCACTGTCAGGGTGAAGTAAGGATCTTTAGCATGGCCACCAGAGCCTTATCTCCCACCTCTGTGCCTGCCTCCACCCTGGCTCTTCGGCTGCCTTTATATTAAACATTTGTTCATTCACCACATAAGGTTCTCTCTCTTGCCTTCTTTTCCTGGTTAATTCTTACTGATCCTTCAAATCACAGCCTGAACTACTCATCCTCAGAGAAGACATTCCTGATTTTCCCTGAACAGATCAAAAAACCCCTCACAGATTTTTGAACCCTGTGTGTCTTTCTCCTGTAGCATCTGATCCAGTCACAGTTTCGTGTGTGTGTGTGTATGTGTGAGAGAGAGAGAGAGAGAATTTGATTAATGCATGTCTTCCCCAGTTAATCATAAACTCCATATGGGCAAGAACCATGTCTGATTTGGCATCTACGAATGAGTGATGAATGCAAATAATGTGTGGCTATGGGGGGATGAGGTGTGGCCACGTAGGAAGATGATGTCAGGGTGTGGTACAAGGTTAAGGAAGCTGCAGCTAAAAAGGATGCCAACTTAATCTATTTTGGCCATTTTGTCTACCCTAAGTATTATGTTCACACTGTATTTCTTCTTTCTGGACTAAGAAAAAAAAACCATGTTTGCTTGTGGGGTCTTTTTTTCCTTCTAAAATATTAGACTGCAAACAAAGACACTGTTGGGTAGTATATTTTTGTTAGCACCCAAGGGGAAATGCCTGTGTTCTTGAGCTCTCCAATTTTTACATTACATGTTTTCTACATGAGCTTTCAACCTAATGTAAGAATTAAATGCAAATTTGAGGCATATGAACTATTTTATGCAAGATCTTAAAATTGTTTTCCTTGGGACATTCATTGAAAGTATGGCTCATTACTGAAAATCTATTCTTCAGTGGTTCCTAACCACCTAGCCACCTCAAAAAGAGTTGCTTTAATATCTGAAGCCAAATCGCTGCTTTCCTTTGTGATTACAAGGACTCTCTTGGTAAATCAGAGTATGGCCAATGTCCAGTTGCTAAAGGTGGAAACTACAAGTTACTGTTCTCCTTAAGTTACCAGCAGGATACAGTCAACATGTAGTTCTTTAGTGTCTGTCAAGAAAGTACAGAGATTTATAGGTAAAGAAGTCAATTTTCTTGTCATAGATATAGTTGTCATATGGAGAGTATGCTGATTAGAAATAATGAAAGCAACAGATAAACTTAAATTGTGGAATTATCTGAGAATTTCCATTATCCATGTCCCAAGTTAACTGCGAACAATATAAAGTTGACTATATCAATTTTTATGTACAGAAAAACATTTGGGACACAAATACATTTTAAAATCTTAAGAGTTTGCAGGGTAAAAAACATTTTGGGGGAAAAATAATTTTTCTAAGGCTTTGAGAAAAATTCAGCTTATATTTATGTATTTCAACTTCAGTAGGGATAAATGGAACAGCACCACTGGAATTGAACAATTAAGTAAGCAAATGATGGATGGTAGTTTTTCACTGTTGGAGTGGAAGATTATAGATAAGCAAGAAGAAGAAGCTAGAATGACCCATGTGGTAATGAGTTAGATTTGAAAATATCAGTATGAACTAATGCTTATCTATCTATCATCTACCTATTTATGCTTCCTGATTGTTAGATATGTGTACATACACAGGTTGGTATACACAAATATATGTCCTTGCTCTGTCAGCCAAGAAGGCCAAAAGGAAATGACAACCCAAAATCAATGAACACACCTAGTGCTCAAATCTTGATTTTTAATACCATTTTCCAATGAAAGGAACCTGTGCTCCTTGGAGACATGGCTGAATCTATGATGAGGAAGGAGTTATATTGTTGATAAGCCTCAAGTATTGTGTAATGCTAGAAAGGATGAAAGTGCATCAAAGCAAAACAAACAAAAAACAGAAAACAAAACCACCACAATTGTGGGGATGTATCAAAGGGACACAAGAAATAGTACCCAATGGCCAAAGCTGGAACAATTTCACAGCACGGTGAGTATAACAGTAGTGGATTATAACCTAAGCATAAAATAAATATCCATGAGTCCATACTGATATACATAAATGCTGAATAATTAAATGAGGGAGAATAAGCAATCTTCTGTGGAGAAGAATTGCAAATATTTTATGTAGATTTTCTGCCTTCAAGGAGATGGCGTATAACACCCTCTTAAGTGTGGGTTGTTTATCATGACTTCCTTCCAAAGGGTAAGTATGAAAATAATAAAAATAAGGAAAAATAATACATTTATAGTGGAAAAACCTGACCAAATCCACCTCGATCAGGTGATCAAGGTGAACATCTTTAGTCATGTTGACAGTGTGATGGAAAATGGCACATTACCCTCTGTGGTCTCTCTCCCCAAAACACTAACTACAGTCTAATCAAGAAAAATCAATCAGAAAATTCCAATTGAGAGACATTCTACAAAATACCTAATCAGTACTCCTCAAAACTGCCAAGGTCATCAAAAACAAGGAAAATCTGAGAAAATTCTATAGCAAAGAGAAATGAAACATGAGAACTAAATGCAATGTGGTATCCTGAGTGGGGGGCCCTAGAATAGAAAAAAAGAACATTAGGTAAAACTAAGGATATATGAATGAATAGGGACTTTAAATAATAATAATGTACCAATACCGGTTCATTCATTGTAACAAAAGTATCATACTCATATAAGACTTCAATAAAAGGCAGTGGGTGAGGGGTATATGGAAATTCCCTGCACTATCTTTGCCATTTTTCTGCAAATCTAAAGCTGTTTTAAAATAAAATTTGTCTTTACAAAGCTCTGAAAGTCTAGAAATTTAAAGTAAACTCGTACAATCAAATAGTAAGGCCTAATCTTACTGATATAAGCCAATATTTAATTTTCTAACCCAAAATACAAACTATTCTTCACATGTTAACCTCTATCTCCATTTTCTATGTCTACATTTGTTTAGAAGATCATAAATCACTCTATATTATCATGAATTAGACCAAGTTAAAATGTTAAAATTGCTAAACATATGACTCATTTAAACAAAGGTTTACTAAAAGACAGGAAACAATTTACAGAAGGTACGCATTTTCTGCATGGTTGCATCTTTCAAGAAGACAAAGAAAGGGATTAAGAATACCTTTGTCCTAAGATACAAAAAAACCACAAGGCAAAAAGCATGACATATAAAGTTTTACACCAAACAAAAAAGAGAAAAATTTCAGCAAATCAATGTTATCATCTACTTATGATTTTTTATCATTGCCAACAATGCATGTTTGTCCATCCTTACTTCCCCACCTGGACCAGTGCAGGCCGTGTCATATGAAATGCCTGTTCTAACCATTAGAACATCCAGACTCATTCTGGGGCTTAATCTCTTTTACTGCAGGTGCATCCACTTGTTATATTTCAGATTAGCAGCCTCAAAAAACTAGCCTCTTCCCAGTACCCGTCCTTCAATTACTGCATCATTTTCTCTAACAATTGCAGGCTTTCAACCACTTTATATGTGACAAGGCATGAGCTTGCTTCCTCCCTTGTCACTCTCCTGAGTCCTCTTCTGTTTGTCTGCAGCCCAAAAGGAAGCACAATATTCCAGCAGAGGTCTGAATGATGCAGGGTCAAGTGCACTCATTACCTCTTTATTTTGGGTTATTCTGGTTCTATTAATACAGCTCAAGATGTTATGTGAAATTTCCAAAATAGGTTCCATATTTTACCTTCAAAACTGTATGGCAGATACAAATACTACATTATCTGTGATTACTGTGAATGAGGTTAGCACATTATTATGTGGTTGTGAATATCATACTTGGCTTCCTGGAGACCGAATATTCATGTATCAGGGCCCTCCTGTGATGACACAGTCAGTGGTGCCCTCACAATGGCATACCTTCTAGCCTTGTCTTATTCTTTAAAAAAAACAAAACAAAACAAAACAAAACCTACATTCTTTCTTTGTTCTAGCTACACAGCTGGAAAATTAGAACTGAACATAATGGTGGGAAGAGAGTACTCTTTAATCTCAGTATTTAATCTCCTGATACTTTCTGGACCTCTGAAAGTATTAATACATGCATTCCCATGAGAAATATTACTGCTTCTCTAATAAATAAGGATGTCATATAAAATTAACAAATTAATAATTCAAGGACACATTCGGGTGCCAAAGAATATAGTTTTCTAATTTTTACAGGAAAATATGTAAAGTAATATAAAATTTTCATTTGTAAATTGTGCAAACTGTGTTAGAAAAAAATGACAATGCAGATGAGAGATGTCCTTGAAATGCTCTTAAAATCATGTTATTGATCCATGTAAGTCAGCTATATCAATTCTACTGATCAAGAAATAGGTATTTTAAACACAATGCTTTCAGGAGTATACAATGCTGACAAATATGCAAAAAAAAATTATAAAACCCAAGAAAATCAAGTAATGAATGCTAGCCAAATTTCTATCTGAACTAAGCTAACTCAGCGATATTATCGTTGTCTTTAATGGAGAAACACGAATAATGATAATCTTTAGTGGACTTAGATTAAGTAATACAATGAATAGCTATAAAATTTGTGGATCAGAATTAGAGGAGGGGAGAAACACATTAATCAAGTAGACATGTTAACAAAATAATGGATTAGTCAGGATTACATTTGAAAAAATTAGCAAAGCAAAAGAAATACATTAAATATCTAATATTTAGTAACTTAGAAGAGAAAAAAATGCTGTGTATTTTACATACTAATTCATACACATGCCCAACAAATAACTACCATTTCCAGTCTTCATATGCACCATAATGTGTGTAATATATGAAACAAAAATTTGCTCCTCCCTGATGTGTATTGGTATGAAAATCTTTTAAGGTAACATGAGAATGAAAGAGATTCTTTTTCATGCTAGACATAGAGGTTTTTAAACACATCATTTTGTTGATGTAAAGCACATTTGCAATAGGCATTAGGGACCTCAACTTAAGAACAATATATGCCAGGCTGATGTACTGAACACTTCCTAAATACTGTACTCAGCAGTTTTGGAGCACTTAGCAATGATGAATTGGTGTGAAGATTCAGGTACTGAAAGGCCATTTCCCTTTTTTTCTTGTATCTTTTGCTTGTCTTGATTGACGCTCTGAAGAAGCCAAGGATACAGAAGGGGTGGAGAAAGCACACAACCCACATTACCCAAAGGAGCTGCTCATAATGAACCTGAATGAAAATAGATTTTGGGGAGAGGTGGGGGAAAGTGGCCATATCTTCAATATTCTTTTGAAGTGTTACTGCTTTCAAGTTGTGATTTTTCTCAAGGTAAAGCTGTTTGACACAGATAGGCTCATCTGTCAATCAAACATCTTTTATTCATGGCCAGGTCAAATACTTGACTATTCTAGTAGTGGTAACAAACTCTTAGTGCCAATATAAAACAGCCAACTCACCTAGCCAGGGAAAAGAAATAATAAGAAAATGAAAAAATGCACTGAGCCTTTATATCCTGTATTCAAGAACTGCATTTCTTTTTTATTTAGTTGTTTTGTTATTGCTGTTTATGTGTTTTTGTTTTTGTTGTTTTGTTTTATGATCAAATAAATTGTTTTAGAGGGATCATATATAATAGCCATGTCACACATTTCTGAAAGAACAACTTATTTCACCTGGCCCCATAAATGTAAATATTTCATAAATTCCAGAAGCTTTGGCATTTGTCTACATCCTCTTTCCAGTCTGCTTGCTATTTCATAATCATTTTCATGATTCTCATTTTCCTTATGAATTGAATTTGTGCTTGAAACATTTCAAGCCTAGGGAAGCAATCTTGTGAGCTGATAGATCTTATTGGGAGCAACCTTGCTCAGAATTTTGACTTCCACTTCCACTCTTACACAGCAAATGTCCATGTATAGACTCAACATTTGCCTCAAAAATTCAGGTCTCCTTAAGAATCACAAAAGGTTGTATCACCCTGTAAGACTGTTGCCATTACAGATGGCGTAGGACTCAGGATTCTAAAACCTAGTGCTATAATGGGCTATAAGTCAGGTTGAAGAAGTGAGAATGCTGTGTTTTTAATTTCAAAATTTGGCAAGACATACCATTTTTTAATAAGAAACATACTTTTTATTTGGATGATCCTTTTCTTATACTACTTTATTATACTTTAATAGTATTTAATCAGATTTTAATGAAATCTGGTACACGGGCTTTTTTTTTTTTTTTTTTTTTTTTTTTGAGACGGAGTCTTGCTCTTTCACCCAGGCCGGACTGCAGTGGCACTATCTTGGCTCACTGCAAGCTCCGCCTCCCGGGTTCACGCCATTCTCCTGCCTCAGCCTCCCGAGTAGCTGGGACTACAGGTGTCCGCCATCGCACCCAGCTAATTTTTTGTATTTTTAGTAGAGACGGGGTTTCACCGTGTTAGCCAAGATGGTCTCGATCTCCTGACCTCGTGATCCATTCGCCTCGGCCTCCCAAAGTGCTGGGATTACAGGCGTGAGCCACCACGCCCAGCCGCTTTCTTTTAATTATAAACTAACAATAGTATTTACAATTTTCAAAGAACTTTCAAATATACTACAATCTTCCACAGAAATCCATAGGGAAAAAAAGGGACAGGAGAGGAACTAAAATATATCAAACACACTAAGTTGAGCAGTTACCATGATTTATATATGTATATCATTCATCTTTATGCACAACTTAGGACAAATTTCTTTCTGATCTTATTATCATAAGTGGTGCGCTTCCCTGATCCATCAAGTTGTTTATCTAATGGACACTGGGATTTGTGTTTAAGCTTCCTGATTTACCCTGGATCCTAGGAAGCTTAGTGAGAACTTTACATTCCATCTTGCATACCCTTGGACTTCATGGTCTGCTTAACTCTTGAAAGATGGAAGGCCCTCTGCCTCCCTTGAGATCTAAACAAAATTGATTTGAACTTCCTAATTTCATGACCAGTAAGAGTCCCAAAACTCACCTCTAAATTTCTGATAATTTCCTAAAGGCTGGGCTCATTGACCTGCTTTGCCAACACAACACAGCTCATTTTGATTCACATGCCACCAACACCATCAAAATCACTTACTCCAGGTACTCCTGAGGCTTCAAGTAAGACATACATACATTAGTGGTGTTCCCACCCCGGCAACTCCCTGTATCCTCCCCAATACCCCTCACCCACCGAACCACTGTCAGTACTGGGGAGGGATCTGTTTATGGAGTATACCCACAGTTCTCAGCCTTCCCAGGGCGAATTTTCCTCATCCTGTCCTCTCTCCTAATTTCTCCGCCTCATCTCCATCATTCTCATTGGCTCTTTAGCACTAAATTCTTCCTCTGTTATGCAGAGAAGTTTTCACCCTCAGAGCACTTGAGCACCTACCTATAGTCAAATCCTCAAGGGACTTTTCTTCCTATCCCAAGGGCATGTTCAAAATAGCTCTTCTAGGCCAGCTGCAGTGGCTCACTCCTGTAATCCTAGCACTTTGGGAGGCTGAGACGGGTGGATCACCTGAGGTCAGGTGTTCGAGACCAGCCAGGCTAACATGGTGAAACCCCATCTTTACTAAAAATACAAAAATTAGCTGGGTGTGGCAGCTTGCACCTGTAGTCGCAGCAACTCGGGAGGCTGAGCCAGGAGAACCACTTGAAACTGGGAGGCAGAGGTTGCAGTGGGATGAGATCACACCACTGCACTGCAGCCTGGACAACAAAGGGAGACTCTGTCTCAAAAAAAAAAAAAAAAAAAAAAAAGAAAAAGAAAAAAAAGAAAAAAATATATATATATATATATCTTCTAGCAAAGACATTTTTCTTCCTTCCCCAAGAGGATTCTGGTGCCGTTTGTAAAGGTTATATATATATATATATATTTTAACCTATTAGATACATATGTGAGTAGGAACATCATACCTTATTTCTCTTTGCCCTTCATCAACATTCTCACTATAAGTTATGCACATATAACTTTGTTGGTTGTCTTAAATGCTGCCTGGGAAAAGCTGGGGTTTAAAAATGACAAATTAAATAATGTATTATCTCATTGAATCCTTACAATAAATCTGGGTGATTGGAACTATTGTATTTTTCTCTTATAAATGACTTAAGTGATGCTCATAAAAGGTGATTTGCTCAAAGTTAACCAGTCAGCATCAGAGTTGAATTTGAACTAGGTTCAATACAGCTTTAAAGCATGGGATCTTTCCCTTGCATTGTACTACTGGCTAAGGGAGATAGGTATTAAACCCCTCAAATGCTTTATCAAAATATACATGCCCCTTCCTCTTCCTACCCACTCTTCAACCTCCAGATTTTCATACTCCTTATTACTTTCCCCCCACAAAGTCTTGCGGTTATTTCTGATAAATGATACAACTGCCTTCCCTAATGACATTCTCCAATCCTCACCATCTCCATCACACTGAGAACTATGGCTTTTTAAAACATTGAAGCTAATTTTTCAGGATGTTCTCTGACCAAACTACATATAGTGATATAAAATAGTTATTGATAATCTTTCATAATAAAGTGAGAATAAAACCTCATTCTATACATATATAGTGTGATTGTAACCACTATGCTAAAGAATTGATATATTTAAAAACTCAAATATAGGATATGTATGCTGCACTAATGAGAGAAATTAATTAATACTGATAATATTAATAAAAAATATCATTTCTACAATGAGACTAGAAAGGAGGAGGCCAGATGAGGCAGAGCTTTATGCTGTATTGTATATATAATACAAAGCTAGTACATTTTCTTGGCAAGTGAAGAGATATTAGGGAGACGATTTTTAGAGCTTAGTTTGACAGTGAAAGATGTATAAAAAGAATGAAGAGCCACATGTAGAGGCTGGTCTATGTCTGAAGACCACATCATGTACTGTGATGAAAAGTAATTAAAATGAAACATCAATGTTACAGATGCAGAAAGGGGCATAATCAAGCATCAGAGCCAGCTGTGGAGATAATTTACAGATTTTATCTCACCAGCAAGATAAAACATACACATATTCAAGGAAAGAAAGATTCCTATATGAAAGTGAATGAGCTACTTACTAGTTTTGAAGAAATGGTGTCTTAGATAAGGTGATTTGTAGCAATAGCATTTAGATTTTACAGATACACCCAGTTCGGCAGGATAGTTGCTTCTGCAAATCTAGTTAAACTCTCCCAAGTGCCAGAAATCAAGATATGTGGGAATTATTTATGCTCAAGATGACAATTCTTATAGAAACATTTTCTATCCCCGCAAAAACATGGGCTATCACCTAAAAACCTGAAATTAATACTAAAAGCCGTAAATTCCCAGGGCACAATTCTGGAAAAGTAATGTTTACTCTAAAATATTTTATTGAGCACCTACTATGTGTCAGGCACTGTGCTAAGAACTGAGAATCTAATGAAGCAGGGCCTGAGTAAGACAGTCACAAACAGAAAATCTATCCTGTATAAGGTAGGCACTGACTCAGCATGGGAGGGCACATCAGTCGATTCTTGCTGAGGCTTGAGAGATGAGGAGGAATAAATTATCCCTCATAATTCAAACTTAACCCAAGGTATTGTCCCTGCATTTACTGAACAAGAATGTGATATAGAAGAGGCAGTTTAGACCTTCAAGCAACCTATAGTTAATGGGTAAGGTCTAGGTTAGAACTGGCCTGCCACTGATTACCCTAGGCAACTTGGTTAACCATTCACAGCTAGTTGCCTAATCTGTACTATAACAATATTTATTGGATACTTACTGAGTGACAGGTGTTCTAAGCACTAGACTGGTTTTCTCATTTAATCTTCACAGCAACCCTATGAAATGAGAACTATTTATTGTCCCTATGTTACAGATCATGGAGAGGTTAGATAAGTGACCCAAGGTTGCACCCTTAGTAAGTAGATAACAAGCCCTTGCCACAGACTTGGGGGATGATTAAGTAAAATAATGTCTATAAAAAAATTAGTCTATACC
Source organism: Pongo pygmaeus (assembly GCF_028885625.2). Classification (NCBI taxonomy): domain Eukaryota; kingdom Metazoa; phylum Chordata; class Mammalia; order Primates; family Hominidae; genus Pongo; species Pongo pygmaeus. Next base: position 64,892,810 of record NC_072377.2, read on the forward strand.
TGGAATGGATAACCTTTTAAATGTGATAGTTATTATTTGTATTATTTTTTATAGCATACGCCCCATACCTTATCTCAAAACATAGCACAATAACATTATTTGAAAAATATGAAAAGTTATTTAATTAAAATTTCCCCTGACAATATAATTTTTATTTATCATTCTTTTCTGTACACATAATTATTTATTAAAAAAAAATTTAAAAAGTACCTATTAAGTGCAACACCATGCTGGGTATTGTGGTATAAAGTAGAAAAAAGTAGTTGAAGTGGCTACTGCAATGAATACAACAGATTATAATGTTAATACCTGGTCTCAAAGGCTAGCTTGGTCTCAGAAAGTTCTTTGAAGCAAAAGGCTGTGTGCAGTGAAAATCTCACAGAATGTGGTCACCCTTTCAAATGATGACATCCTGAGGCAACTTAGCATTCAACCTCTCTCAAAAATCAAGTCTGGCATGGATTATTTTCTAAAAAATAGAACTTTTCCCACAAATATTTTCTTCTTTTAAAATTTACACACCTAAAGGTTTAAGACTCCAATGCCTTACTTTAGGACTTGTAAGAGGTCTCTTTCACTGATCTCAATACCACTATGGTTTTCTCAATTTGCCCACTGTCATATTGCTAGCTTTCTTTTCTTCTCTAGAACATCAAGGGACTCTCCATTATTATGCCAATTATTTGTTTTAAACGTAGTGAGCAACCCAATGACAAAGTTTTTCAGATTGGGGACTTCATATCTGTTATTTCCTTAAATTAAATGGAGGATATATGAAAAAGGAAGGGCCTAAGACCTTTATCAAGGGAAGAGTTGGGAAGATATGAGAAATGTATAGATTGCATATGGAATATGTTTTCTCAAATACTGTGGATATCAGCATTAATGGGCATAAAATTGCTGTCTTCCCCATGAAAAAGGCTGCCATTGAAAGTTAGGTTTTGTGGAGAAGGAATTAAGCAAAATACCCAAGGTAGACAGGCTAAGGATATTCCACAGGAGAGGCCAAATACTTGAGAAAACCATCAGAGCTCAGTCCTGGAGGTATTTGTTGATTTATGTGTGGTTTCTCTGCATTACCTTTAATGGAAGAACAATTATGCCTGAATAAGACAGAAATGAGTAAATTAACTAGGTAAGATATAAGATCATAGATTTTTATAGCACCTTAGTGATCAGTTAAGCCAACCTTCTCATTTTCATATTTAGAAAAGAAAAATATGGAAACTCAAGGGAGAGGAAGAATGAAGCTCCCTGACAAGTGACCAAGACTTCTTAGAATCTTATTTAGAGTTTTAGAGCCACAGTAAAAATTCTACAAAGAAAGCTCTGTATAAAGTAGTGGTGAGCACTGAATGCTGACAATAATAGTGGAAGCTCTGCTGAGACAATTAGAAGAGATGAAAGGAATTCATAATATTGGCTAAAGTCACAGTATCCTCCAGGGTTTATTCTCATGACCTAGAAAATTATAAGGCTATTTAATAATATCCCTTACCTTACATATTTTATTTGTCATTTTCTCCTATTTATCTTGGAGACATAAAAGAGAATTTAAATGTACAAATATTTAAACTGGGTTATATCAGTTCTGGTTAAAGTCATATTATGTTTCCTTATTTCCAGTACATTTCTCAGAGACTGGTGACACTTTCAAGTAAGCTTCATAGCAGTTTTGAAGAAATTTTTGTAAAAGCAGGTTACATATATATGGATTTGTGACATTCTAACATAAACCACAGAAAGGTTCCTATTAAAAAGGGAGCAAAGCTGAATCATTTTGCCTTTTCTTCCCACTGTGATTTTTATTCATTTGAAGATAAAATTCAAAGCAAACATCTTAAAGCTTCTGTTTGTCACCCAAGAGTTATTTCAAGGCAGCATAGGAAATCTCACATTTTCAAAATCGGGTCATGAAAATGGAACTGCAATCTAATTAATATGTTCATAAAACAGTTTCCACCACTACCAAATAAAACAACAACAACAATTAAGATCAACTCTGTATTCTTTGGAATCCCAAGAAACACAATCCATAGGAGAAATTCTCATCACAATACAGTTTCAAATTTAATAATTAAGAATTGTAACATTTCTGTCACATCTCTACTCATTTCCCTGACATAATACTTTGTGTAAATAATTTCTGAAGTAGAGTAAAATGTCCTTTATTGACTGGATATGTTCATTTAACATCACTGACCTTTTTCCAACTTGTTTGACTCTCTTGTACTCTCTCTTCAATAACTTTTCCAACTCCCCCTAGTAGCTGTTCCATCATCTTACTAAGCTCCTCCACCTGCTCCTCCCTGGTCCTCTTTCTGAGATGTGATCTTGAATTCCATTTAATACTTCCCAGAGAAAACACAGGGCATAAAACAAAAACTCCCTCAGGCTCTCCTTCCACCTACCTAATCTCCACATTATCTGCATTCTCCCTCCTTTTCCTCCCCCTATCTCAGAGGGTGTCATGTCCACGAGTTTCCCAGCTCTATATCAGAATACTTCCTTAGGGACATGCTTCCTACTCTTAAAAGTGCTTGGTGTTCTTCACTAGCTACTGTGTTTTTCTCCTCTCCTTCTCCTCTGTCCTCCTCTTCTTCTCCTCCTCCTTTGTTCTTATGCAAAATTTTGAAAGAAGTAGTTTGCACAACTTTTCTCTGCTTTTATTACCCCTGAAATATAACTTACCCCCAGACACTCCCTTAAACCACTCTCTGAAGTATTATCAGTAACTACTAATTCCCAAATCCATCAAATATATTTTTACTTTGAAACTTAAGGTATTTGGATCAAGTCAGTTAAGTTGTTTCTCCTTCTGACTCCTGTAACACCTTGTATATATCTATATTAATATGCTCCATACTATACTGTAATTATTTGTTTCTGTGGCTGTTCTCCTTACTAGTTTATGAGTATCTCCAAGGCAGGACTCTTATTACATTCATCCGGGCATCCCCTATGAATAAATAACTCAGTGTGTTCCACCTGTTCCAATATAATTCACTAACCATGACATTTTTCAGTAACTCAGATATTGGGCTATTTTATGATTAAAATGCTTCTTTGGCAATTGGATCTGATTTCAGATAATACTAATATTCTTTACTTGAGCACAAAATAAAGTTTAAAGACAAAATTAGTTGAATATTTTGAAGAAAGTAATAATTATGGCAGCCAAACCTAAAATGGGGATGATCTTTTATTTTTGGCAAAGCATTCTCAAAACCATTTCATCTGTCACAAAGTAAAGCTGGGGCCCGTATCAAAGCAGGGCCAGAGAAAGGCAGTTTGAACAGAGCTCAACAATGCCCCGCAGAGATGGTGAATAGAGCTGAATTCATCTATGCTCCACACACCAAGTGTGTACCCAGAGGGAAGAGTGACTTTTGCTTTGAACAGAGGCTCTGTCCATTCACCAAGTACTGTAGTTTGCATTTCTACTTCATCTGTTCAAAGTGTGACACCTTTCCTAATATATCGTCCAGAGAGGCACTTTTTACTGGAAGGATCCTATAGGCCACAGTGACCTTGGAAACAGAGTTCACCACAAATTCCTTTTAAATTTCTCGTTCTGAGAAAACACAGAAAGAGCCGCTGACACAGTCTAAGTATAGGTCATTGTTCTAATATTAAAAGGAAGAGTTTCTCAAGGAAAGGCTATTCACATTCAGTAAGCATCCTACATACTTAGCCAGGCTGCTAAATAACAGGGTAAATCTGCTTATTTTCTCTGGTCTACTGCTAATCTAATTTTCAAAAAGATCCATAAACAAGAGTGCTAAGTCATCTGCCACAAGAACAATATGGTGGATGAAAAATATATTGGGCTCTAAAATCAGGCCAGGCCTGGTTTTGAGTGGGTCAGCTTCCCTAGCAATAGATATATGAACTTCAGCAAGTTATCTAATCTCTGTGAGCATTACCTTCCTCATCTGCAAACAGGGATTCGGATAAGAAATTCTCTAAAAGTTATATTGCCATTAAAGGATGTAACTTCTGTGAAAACATATGGCATGCAGAGGAGTGCTCAACAGTGTTGATCTCTTCCATGAAGTATATGACAGTTACACAAGAGATTTTGGCATGTCATTGTCAACATTCTAATAAATTCTTCTTCTTTTATTTTTTTTGAGACAGGGTCTTGCTCTGTTGCCCAGGCTGGAGTGCAGTGGCATGATCATGGCTTATTGTAGCCTCAACCTTCTGAATTCAAGAGACACTCCCACCTTAGCCTCCCTGAGTAACTGGGACCACAGGCATGAACGACCATGCCCAGCTACCTTTAAAAAAAAATAGAGAGAGACAGGGTCTCACTATGTTGTTCAGGCTGGTCTCTAATAAATTGTTATTACCAATGTGCTATGAGATTTTCTTTAATAGCCTATTTCTTAACATGAAGTGGGTAAAGATCTGCTGTAATAGTTTTCAAAAGTGGTAAAAACTCAAAGAGCTTTCAGAAAGTCACACAAAACATTAACACTCCAGAAGTTGAATTAGAAACCTGGAGTGCTTTTTTTAAATTATTTTTCTTAGTTTATTTATGTTTCCAGCCAATAGCCTGACTATGTAGACTCTAGATTATCTATCTTTGAAATCATATATGGAGAGATATATATGTATAAATTTTACACAACATAATCCCTAGTTGCAATATATTGTCTTGGGTATGTTTATAGGCTGGTACTTCTCAAACAACTTGGAAACGTCATCTAATAGTCCATCAAGTTATAAGCAGTGGCAGCAGTTATGGCTTGGAGATATTTTTAAGCTATTGCAAAAATGTGGATAATGCTATAGCTAGACAGAGTATTAATGAGCACTAACGTTTGTGGGATATGATTGAAAGAGGAGAGAAAAGGATGAGGGATTTTTTTTAAAAGGAACATTTGACCTATGGCAATAAAAAACTGGTTGTTTAGTTTTTTGTGGTTCTTCTTTGCATCTCGGAATTTGAAACTATTTTCAATTTTCCTTTACTTGCCTATTTTTTTCTGAACCCAAATACCTCAGTATTAGTGTAAGTAATAGTCAACTAAAAGGAAGAAGCAAATAGTCAACTAAAAGTAATAGTCAACTAAAAGTAATATCAACTAAAAGTAATAGTCAACTAAAAGTAATAGTAAAAGGAAGAAGCAAAAAGGAGTGGAAAGTGAAGAATTTAAAAGAAGCTAAAACATCATACATTCTTAGTAAATAATTTTCATATGATGAGGAATAATTTCTTATTTTTTTCCTTTTGTAAGATTTCTAAGACCTCCCTGGCTTATGCCACTCAGTCCTTTGAAGATGTAACCATGCAGCGATTTAAAGTGCACAAACTATTTTACTACAGCAGAAAGGCTGCTAGGACTAAAGACTATTTTTCATTTCCGTAAGTTGTAAGCACATTGATATTACTAATAACAACTTTGCTCCTCTATCATAGCATTCTTAATCAAATTATTTTTAAAAACACTAAAACATAAACATTTGTATTTTCATTTTTAAATTTCAAGGTATTACTAGAAAAAATTAAGGGGCATACAGCTGAAGGCAACCAAAGACAGTCAAATAGAAAGCCAAGAGAAAAGTTTTATGTTTAATAGGATCGATATCTCATGTAATGGAAAATCTTTGCTACACTATATCTAAACCTGAATTTCTGCCTTAAACAATGGCTGACTTTAATATTGAGCCCTAGGGATTTGTGAACGAGATGAGTTTGTATAATTATGAGCTCCATCTAAACTTTATTGGTCCTAAGTGTTTACAAGTAAATTGTATTTGGCCCTAACAGGAATTCAGAATTAAGCTGGGAGTCTGGTATTTATATTTTAGAATTTCCGGGTTGTTCTGTAACCCAGAGGAAGAGATGTTAAAGAAGCAAGGTCGGCTATTACCTGCAATTTCACTGGAAGACAAGCAGACAGTGCAATAATTTTAAGTTAACTAAAAGGAGCAAAGCTCCATTATCTTACATGAGACTTGATATGTCATTTCCTTCAATGTATACATAGTCATCAAACTCAATATTGCTCCCACCCACTAAAATTCTAATGAAATAAAATGTATTGGTCAGAACATATACTCTGGAAAATGCACTTCTGGATTAAGTTTCCGTAATTTCAATGTATGAAGAGGAGAAAACCTTAAAAGATGAAACTCTATGAGCCTAGATAGGAAGGATTATCTTTTCATTAGAAGGCAGGCCATTTTGCCGTTCTCTGAATACATATTCATTATATTAGTAGATTTAAACATATATACATGCAAATTATGAACACATATATGAATATATTATCAATATACTGATTTATATCTTGCTTCATTCCATAAAGGATTTAGATCAAAACAGAATAAAACAGTATGAGTTAGTTTATGAATTGAATGCTTGGTCTATAGAGGAACAATCAAACAAATAACTTTCTAGATTAAACCTTTTAGAAACTGACACCTGGAAAAGGACAGTCTAACAAAAGAATTTAGGGTCCTAGAAGAAGGAAAAAGATGCCTCCATGTTGCGTGAAAGTGCCACAGTCACCTCATTTTGCCTCTTCACTGGAGTTACCGCTCAGCATCACAAAGACAGTTTAAAACATTTAGATGTCCTACCTTTAAAAATTAAACCCTAAGCACCAAATAAGCAAATCATTAATCACCTTCCACAATCATTAAACCCAAGTCTTCCTCTGGTGTCCTCAGAGGGGCCCTCCATGGCAGCATTCCACAGCCTCTCCTAGCCAGGGCCTTCAGCTTCTATCTTCCACTGTCCTTTTAGCCATGTGAATCCATCATTAAAACGATGCAAAGGTATTTAAATAAAATGCCCTCCTAAATTGTTTAGCTATGAAATTCAATTGCATTCAACATAGCCTTGATGTTTCTGGCATTAAATTATAGTGTTTTTACAAATAAGATTATAAAAAGTTGTTATATATATTTTAAGTCAGACAAAAAGCTGAACATGTTAGTCACACTGTGTTAGGTCATTCATGTTAGACCCTGGCATGTGATTCCAGGTCATAATGCTCCTAAAGGTTCTCTTAATTGCTGCTACATGAAATTTAAATTCCTAGAAAGCTGACTTGCATTTCCCTTCTTTCAACCATGCCATACTTGTTCCTGAATGCCAGGCTATCTTTCCATTCTAACAGCTAGCCAGAAGGAAAAATAAGAAGAGCTATATAGTACTTATCTATCCAGTGAGGCAAACCCTTATCTTTGTTTGGCTTGGCAGTAAAAAGACTGAAAAGTGTAATGGAAAGAAGCCTTTGCAATAAAATCCTCCAGCAAATATTTCTAATGTAGCTTCAAAGAAGAAAGACACATTCTTCACACCACTCTTTTAGCACGGAAGGGGTAGTGTTCCATTAAACCAAGTAATAGGACCACATATTAACTTTAACTCATAACTGATAAATAGTGAATTTATAATACTATTGCTCAATAATCAACACACCAGCCCTAGGGCAGGAGGATGAGAGTCCAAGTAGGAACTCTGTGCATAGGCTTCTATTTCAATTACTACTTCTGGTAAACTTTTGAAGACTACCCTAGACCTCCTGTGTCTCAGCTTTTTCTCATTCTTGCTTCTCAAAAAGCAGGACAGAAAGAGGACCAGCACATGCCAAGTCCTGCCTCTCCAAAGGGTATAGAGCCTTTCAAGAGATGAGCTAGGGCTCGTGAAACCAAAGCACATATCTCTTTTACAATGTTTATTATTCCTTACCACTGGCCTGTTGCCAACCTCTGATCAGCCCCTTCACTAAGAAAAGGCCCTAAATGTGAGAATGAGGATAGGGGGAGTCTTTGGAGATGAAAAGAGCAATTTGGCAAGCCTTTTATTCTAAGCACGATAATTCACGAGCCTGAAATCTCACCCCATAGGGGATCTTACAGTAGGACAAAGGGAAAGAAGGTTTTCTGTCAACAAACCCCTAGAATCTCTTACTGCAGTATTGGAAGGGGAGGCTATAAATAAGAGGAAAACAACAAAAATTGGGAAAGTCAAGAACCAAGCACAAAATTAATTAGGTCACCTGGAAAAAAACCACCACCTTCTTCCTTTGAGTCCAACATCACATTAATGAATTCTTCCAAGGGGCCCAGGAAGAGTAGTTATACAGAGCATTAACATTCTACATTGGCTTAGTTTGGCCACAACAACAACAACAACAGATTGGTACGACATGTAGTGAAGCAGATGAAGGGTTACCTAGCTCCAGCCACAAAAGAAAACCAACAGGACTCTCAACTTCTCCATACAGCTTTCAAACATATGTGTTACAGATCTAGAGGAGCATGAATAAGCAAATTTGCATTCTTTCCAAAACTACAGAGTTGAATAGCTTACGTCTTTCCAGTCAAAAGTATAAGTGAGGCTAATGCAACAAAAATAAAAAGTGGTTATAATTGCAGGCATTCAAAGAGTACATGGATCCTACGTATTACAACATAAACAAATGGGCTTAAACAACAGAACTTAGGTAGAACAAAAACTGTTGCTTTGTAGCAAGGTACACTTGATAGAAAGGAGACTGGTAATTTCCCCTCCCAAGCAAATCTTAAGAGGTATAAAATGAACTCTGAAGAAAAGCTTAAGGCATAGAAGAAAAAAAATTGACAAATGCCTACTATGTGCCAGGAACTGTTTCCAGGATCTTTTAATCTCAAGATTAAAGACTATTGATGTAAATTTGTCTGTAACAATAATGAGGACCTTATTGCTGATGCCTGACCCTCACCAACAGAACAAGCAAGGCGATGGCACCAAGGCTCCCCCTGACTAGGAAACTCTGGTGATGCAGTTGGAAGTGGGCCACCGAGGTTTGCAGGCATGTCACCCAAGCATTCTAGAGACTGGGATAGTAGCTCTGGTCAGCAAAAAAGGTAGATACGCCACAGCATCAACTCTGGATGGATCTGGTGTTTTTAGAAAATAAGCACCTGCCTAGAGTGGGAGAGGATGTCTCCCATCCTTCTGGGCAATGGATTTTTTAGCTGAAAGCCGAAAATTCTGTAACAAACCAGCAGGTGATTTTGGTGGTACCTTAAGCTCTCAGGGAGCTTTCATTTGAGACACTGTTATAAAAGCAGCTGGAAAACCCTCAGAAACCTATATTTAGATATCTTTTATTCATCCAGAGTCCAGCCAGAACATTTACCTGAAAGATATACTTTCAAAATCAGACAAACTGCATATCCAAAACAACCCATGTTAGCAGACACAAAGCCTTAACATGTGCCTTTATTATGCATTCACAAAGTTTCTGCTATGAAAGTCAGAATCCAGCTGACCCTAAAGGTATGGCAAAAACAAGCAATTTTAAAATAATGACCGTTTGCTCTTATAAATACCTTCAACAATGAGTTCCTATACACATTTAGTCATAAACTCCAGCAAGAAATGGCACATGATATCACATGTCCAGGGACCTTAATGCATTGCATTGAACCTTAATATATGACCAAATATCAAGGCACTAAGCAAGTTCTATGAGAGCCTGAGCACTTCCTGATTCATATGTTAGAATTCTACTAGAATTCTACTGGTTCATTCTGGTAGAAATATTTCTTGAATAGCTAAAATATTCTTAACTGTGAGGCACCAACATATTTTAGTATTATTTTAAAATTGAGTCAACATTCTAAGTTTCCCTTAACCTTCTTTTGGAAATTCAGACAAACTGATATATCAGAAATTCATGTGTGCCCTTCCCCAGGGAATTTTCAAACAAAAATAGCAAAACAACAAAAAACAAACCCTAAGCCTCACCTTTAAAAACAATTATTAAATTGTTGCCATTCTCAAAGTTTTTTTCTTCCTCCATGAAATATTAGAAATTTAAATGTTCTCGAGTCCTCATGCCTGACTTATTTGGGGATGCTTCATATTAACAAAGTAATTTTTATTCCATAACCATTACTTTCTCAGACAATATTCGGTTTTGCACAGTTTACTTTTCATTCTCACTTGATACCAATACTCTAGTTAGAGAGAAATCCTCATCTGGTACCTGTCATGGAATTTGATAATTCTGAGTTTTACAAACTGAAGGGAATATTGATTACTCACCATATCCAGGAATGCCTTCTAAAGGGAAAATTATTCACGTGCATCATGTTCGCAGATCTTCTGTCATTAATATTTTTCTTGTCTCCTATGTTACATGTAGTGATTTTTACAGATGAATTCCAACTCTCTTGTTTGAGCAGCTATCGTGGGCAATTATTGCAACAAGTATTGAATTCCAAAAAAAAAAAAAAACTCCCCCCACCAATAAAAACAAATAGCAATTACAAAAGGCCTTCCAGGATTTGAAAAAAGAAACATCACAGAGCACTGCAGGTATGGGTCCATCCATTTAGGTTCCACTAGTTAGTCAACATACTAAAATAACCAGTTCAACTACTAATCCTAAATGGTGGCAAATATTGTCCTGGTAAAATCTAACCGCTTTGAGTGTAAATTAATGCATCCTTAAGGAAGGACTCTGGAATGTGGGAAGAAAGGAGTCAAAAGACAGTTTCTTGATATCCTTGTTAAAGAAGTGTTAGAAGGGAAATGGAAAACTTCAGGTTGCTTTGCCATGCTGTCCTTTAGAAATGAATATTGCTTTTTCTTCTTTCTTAGGCACATATTCATGTGTGGTCACTTTAACGCAGTGCTACCGTCTGAGACGTGTCGGACAAAGGCCTGGGCAGAGGGGCTAGAAACCATGTATCACCAAAGCCAACTTCTTTCCCAGATTTCAGAATTGCTGGTTCAACTGCAAAAGTAGGAAGGCAACGAGTAATTTCTGCTTTGCAGGACAAGATTACCATTAACTACCATCATGACTTCAGAAGGTGCTGTCACGATGAAATTCATTTCTGCTGCCTAACCCCATAATAAGGCTGGCTGTTCTCTTTAAGTAAAATGACTAAGCTATTGATCTTTTCACTGCAGAATCCCCTTTAATTTGTTATTATCAAAACCATGTGGGAGCTTTTCATATTTTGCCTTGGAAAGAAAATGAATTTCACAGCTGCAAGTCAGACGTTGTCTAAGAATTTCTTCCACCGATGTCTTTCTTTTCTTTTTTTCTCTCTCTCAATCTCTTTTGTTTTTCACCCCAAATTCAGTTTTCCAATAGGTGTCATTTATTCTGATGCTCTGACATCTTCTGAAAGATTCTCATGCCCAAGCTATACAGACCTTGCATGCTTTTAAAACACAATGGCAACAGGCTCCTGCTGGAGTCCCCCAGCGCCGAATTTCCAGCAGAACCTTTGGAATCCTCGCAGCCGCCTTGTCTGCCCTGGGCTGTGCCGCCCCAGCTCTGATCAGCTCAGGACACTTGCAGGCTCCGTGGTACTGTACATTAACTCTGCAGCAGCCTGGCTCGGCTGCAGAGACTGCTGCCTGACAGGGGATGTGCTGGCGTCAAGGGGGCCCTCTAGGTGGGTTCCCAGACATTGCAGAGCCGCGCACTCCTTGCTAGCCTCCAAGGAAGAGCAAGCAAAAGGGGTTAAAGGAATAGCTCACCCTGGAAGAGCAGATTTCTTTCAGTAAGTAATTACCAGGCAAGAAAAGCTAAACAAGGAGAAGCCTGTAAAACACCTCACAGGGAAATTACGCCTTAAACAAATACGGAGGGAGGATTTTTTGTTTGCTCGTTTTCCTTCTTACCCAATGGAACAAAAAAAAAAAAAAAAAAGAAATAAAAGAAGTCCAGAGATAATTTGCAAATGATAGAGTTTGGTGGATTTGACTCCTTAAAAAAAATACCGGGGTGGGGAAGCCTTGCTTACTTGATGATTTGTAACCATTTAGCTGCAGATGACCACATGGTGATTTTTGGACAGGAAATCCTATGGAAGCTGGTTCTGCAGAAGTCAGTTGTACTTCAATGGCAATTGCGCATGCCATAAAACTGCTTGTTTGATTAGGGGGTGTGTAGATATGAGGAATGCTGAGATAAAACGTTGCAATCCCTATCATTGATGTTTTGCATTTCCTCATGCTTGCTCCTTTGTTGCAAAAATCCTGTTCAATAATCCCCCAAAAGCACCCCATCACTGTTGATGCCATTTTGGAGCAAGAATAAAATAGTAAACTCTTGTAATAGTAGGTTGGCACTTAAATGGTATTCGTTTGAAATCAATGGGAGAATGGACTTTGCAGTAGAAGTATACTCAACATTAATGTACCACTTTTAGGTACTTAAAAAGGCTTTTATGCAATTGCTTGATATTAAATGGAATACCGGCAACATTTAATATAACATGCTATTATCTTCAGTTAGGATTTCCCCAGTGAGGTCCTATCATTGCAGAAAATATTACCCAAGATTGGGTGGAGGGCATGTCCCATAAATTCAAAACCTAGTATAAAGAAAACTAATCTTAAAAACCGCCATAATTGGGGGAATTTTCATTTTGATCAAAAGATGATCCTAAAAGGAGTATTCCTAGGAGGAAGAAGAACTGGGTGATTCCTTAAAAGCAATTTGAACTTGTAGGTTCAGAAAGATGCCACTGCAGCATAAAAGAATCTTGAGAATATTTGTTGAGATTTCCTGTAGCCTAGGCAGTGTCCTCTTGATATCTTTTTGCTAAAGGGACTAAATCTCTTCCATAAGGTCATTTGTAATCTGGCCCAGAAAACTTCAGCCTACATTGTTTTTAACAAGCTTTGAATGTTTTGAATCAAGTAATTAAAATTTTGATATTATATTAGATATTTAAATATTACTATTTAAGAGCTAGGAACATTTACAATGCCCCAGGTCCCATTCTAAGATAGTTACAGTATTACCCCATTTAATCCACACAACAACACTATGAGTTAAGGACTGTTACTAGCCCTGTTCTCCAGATGAGGCTATTGAGGCACTCAGATGTTAAGTAGCATGTCTGAGGTTAAATATCTAGTGAGTCACTATCTGAATCGAGGAAGTCTGGCTCCAGAGCCTGTACACGTTACCACAATATTCTAGCACCTCTATAATCATAATAATACCACCTTGTTATACTTTTATACTTTCTAAAATATTATTGTTATATGTATTATTTTAGCATCACAGAATTATGCTGAGGAGATTAAGACATTTATTATGCCCGTTTTGGAGATGGCAAAAAGATTGTATTTGTTCATTATCAGGCATCTTGTGAGCAGCAGATCTGGAAGAGAATTCAAATTATTTGACTCCAGTTAGTGATCTTTGATCATGATGATGACAATGATGGGTTTTAATTATTTTAAAACTAACATTTAGTCCTTATACAAGAGAGTAGGTCTCTATGGAAAGTAGCAAATGTAAAGATTTTTTAAAAAGATGTAAAAATATATTTTCCTTTGTAATGAACATCATTTATCTGACATTATTTTCTTAGTCCATTTTATTCTACTCTGTTCATATGTCAAAGCGTCACCTATGGGTGATAGGATAGTAAGAATACCTCTGAATCTTTCTCCACTACCACACCGTTCAACATTCAATACTTGTTAGCTACATTTCCATTTGTGGGCAATGATATAAGCAAAGCACTTTATAAATAAAATACAAATGATTTGGTCATTAAACTACTAAATATACTTAAACTAAGAGGACATTTTAGCTGAATATTTTTGAAGTGAATTTTCCTTGGATTTTTATTTTTATTTTTATACATGCAACTGTCTAGAATAAAGTCTAACAAATTAGAACAAAAGGAAACACAACTGAGAAACTATGATAAATAACAGAAAAGCCAAATTTCTGCCTGAAAGATAGCAAAGAAAAAAATGTGATTTATTTCACAGTTCAGAGAATCAAGACTACACGTTATTAAACAATCCAAAATTGAATATGTTTGCAGACTCAAGGCAACAAATATAAAAGAATAGGCTTGCTTAGAAAATAGAAATAACTCATTTCCAGCATTTTATTCCATTTATATTAGAAAGAGGGTCTTAAGAGTTATGTCCACTAATTTATAAGCTGATACTTTACAAATTTAATACTTCCTACATGTATGGCCTTCAAGAAACAACAGTTAGGCAGAACTAATAGGTTTGTAATCTAAAAACAAGTTGTCAAAAATGAAAAAATGTTGTTGGGCTAGGGTAATGCTAATTTATTTTGTTACACTAAAAGATAATCATCCTTTCATGAAACTTTTAAGAAATATCAGGAAGCCAGTTCTGGTTGCTCATGCCTGTAGTCCTAGCTACTTGGAAGGCTGAGGCAGGAGAATAACTTGAGCCCAGTTCAAGACCAGGCTGGGAAACATAGACTCTGTCTCTAAAAAAATTAAAAAGAAATATCAGGAGTAACCATAAAAGATTATCTTTATAGCTAATCTCAGCCCCATTATTTTTATCAATACAGGAGTGCGAATTATTAGCAGGGCACCATAAACTGGAATAACCTCAGTGAAGTCCCTACAGCTATGGGGTAACCTCAGCTCTACTAGAGCAAAGACTGGTTTGCTGTTTTATGTTTTTTTTTTTTTAATTTTAATCCCACAGCAAGCACAAGAGTAAGTGAACTTATATTAACTACCCTTAAATGAGGCTGATTTAAGGAAAAGCTCAATTAATTGATAAACTACAAACTCAGAGCAAACCAAAATACTTTCAACATTTTCATTGAAAGATTGCTTAATGCATCCAGAATCACAGCCAGAAGTATTAACTAGCCAGTGTCCCATGTCCTTTTCCAATAAAGCCCTTTTCTCTTATGGTTATAGGGTTATGCTCAAAGAGTGAAGGTTTTCAAACTAAGTTTCTGGGAACCCTATGGTTTTTCAAAGTTGCATCAGGTCAGCTGAGGGGCAAGGTACTTTGTGCTGGGTCTAGGAAGCCAGGTACTTGTGCTGTTTCAACAAGAGCTCTTCTGCTTTAACTAGTTTTACCTCAAAGTTTGATTACATACAAAAAAAGTCTGGCTCTTTAAAAAAAAATTACAGAAATGTAACAGTAGAAATACAGAATTAATACTTTCTACACAAATTCTTATCTCTGTAATATCAGTTTCAGTATTTCATCCTCTTAAAATGCCTTCAACTTACACACTTCCTTCACAATGAGCATAAAAAATGATTAAGTTAAACCTTTATGCTAGTATAAGCATAGTATAATAAAGTCACACTCTAGTTTCTGAGGTTGGGTGTTTCCTAGACTCTTTAGTCACTTGTACTTATCAGAGGGTGTGATGAGTTACTTCATTGATTTTCCCTGAGTTTCACTTTCAGAAAGTAACTTTAATGTCAAATGTTAAGGTATTTTTTTTGTCACCATTGCATTTTGGTATAATCAATAGCTAATGTCAATGTTTGCCTCTTAAATAACTTTGATGAAATAAAACTCCTGTATATTTAGACATCAAAGAATAAAGACCTAAAAGATGACTTATTTATCTTATATGAATACCAATAATCAGTTCAGATATTTTTGGAAAGTCCCCATTCTTTCAAGAGGCTGGATTACTTTTGTCCCTTAGATGTCAAAAACAAAACACTTGGTCCCTCTATTCTACATATTGGGTTCATATAAATATATTTACACATACAAAAACTTCTATGTACTTTTCTTAGAACATTCTATATGCTATTAATAATAGTATAAATATGTTATACACAAGGATATAGAAGCTACTGTCACCTGGATATCTTGCAGGATGTGACTTTTTGCCTCAAGCTCCTCCCTATAAATATATATTTTTTACCAATAAAAAATAAAATTTACATGAGCTGTTCATATGTGCGTATGTATAATTATACATTTTTTCTTTTTATTGCATATATCATCAACTAATAAAGAGGTGAGTGCGCCATCAGAATGAGACCTGATGTGACTGTGCTCCCATCCCCAACTCCCAGCAAGAAAAGAACATTCAAGACCAAATTCTCTATCTCACCTTTACAGAAAGCCAATCCCCCAGGAACAGAACAGTGTCTTCTTCTCTATATTTATGACACCAACAACATTGTTGGTACTCAGTCAATGTTAACTAATAACCATGTTGATAGTCATGACTTTCCACCCCTGGCAAGTTCTAGCAAAGTCTGAAGGCATGCTGTTCTGAACATTTATAACTGAAATACGAGAAGCCTTTCATGAAGCCGCAGTTTCAGTTGCTGAGAGTCAGGGAAATGCATCATGTTTCAGCAAGTTGCTAGTAGCTACTACATTCAATTTCTACATATTCTCATAACCCAGGGTACAATCACCAATTGGAAAAGAAAAAATAAATTCATTAAACACCTAGTTTCATCACCTAAAACCAACAAATGCTTTGTTGGGACTTTTCATGATTCAACTAATATAAAAAGCCATTTTGGATCATATTCCTCAAGCTTAAATCTTCTAATCTTAAATGGTAAATAAACTCTTTTACAGAAGAAAAATCTCATAATATGAAATACATTTCATAATTGGAATATTTAGAATGTTTGTTAAATTTTGCTTTTAATATTTTTTTGGAAGTAGAAGACTTAAATGCCTAATACTAAAATACAAAGAAGGCACTTAATATTTATACTTAAAAATCAATGTGGAAAAATGTTCACAGCAAGTTTAAAGACAAAAAAGTCAAATGTGTATACCATCTTGGAGTCCTAAGATGTGAACCCTTATTTTCAGGTTCTGCCTTTTACTTTTTCTGTAATTTTGACCAACTCATGAAACCTCTGTGAGACACAATTTCCTTATCTGTAGCATGGAAGTAATACAAACTCTTAGATTATTATAATTTTAACTTATTATAATTTAAATTTTTTTAATTATAGAAAAATACTTTTTAATAAGAGTTCTTTAAATGTTGTTTGCATACACCTTTAAAATTTGCTTATTAAAATATAATAAAATACAGATCATTTGTTTTGCAATTTACTTGAATCAAAATGGAAAAAAAAGAAAAAATACAAATAATGTAATGTCAAAACTACCTTCTGAAATGGAATTACATTTCATTTATATCTTAAGCTTTTCTAAAGGCTTTGTATAATATTTGTTTAGAAAATTCAAAGGAGCAAAAATATTTCTCATGTAATAAAATAAAGCCCAATTTCAAAACTTACTCATATTATCAGCTGGGCATGGTGGCTCACACCTGTAATCTCTCTCAAAAAAAAAAAAAAAAAAAAGAGAAATGTTGTAAGAGTGCACACTTATTCTTTCATTTATCCTGATTAGATGTATCCAAGACAGATTTTCTTTCATTGGCAATTTAATTGATTGTTACTGATTGATAATTTAATTGGCAATTTAATTGATTGTTACTGATTGATAATTTAATTAAACCTCTGATGACAGTTCTGTCACTCAACCTCCCAGTAAAAAAGTAACATAATCCAGCTTTCAGTTCCTCATATAAGGAGCTTGGAAGTTGCCAATCTGTCCTAACAACAAAAAAGCTGAACAAACTGAAAAATCAACTCTTCTTAGATCCATAAGAGAAGTGAGGTCACAGGGCAAACTGCTGCCCAAACCACTAGTGAGACAGACAGTAGGATATGGAGAATCACAACATACCGGAGCAGAAACCTCCAAGAGAACCAGTGCTGGGGTAGGAAAACCTCAACTATAATTGACAAATCGTTAGAGGCTGAGTGCAGGCAAGTCTGAAAGTTGAAAAACTCCAGAGGAACCCAGTAATAGGGAGGTCCCCACAATTCTGTGTGTTTTACCTCCAGGAGCGCTACCAAGTTCTCACAGTAAATATTGGAGAAAAATTCTCTCATGCTTCCAGCAAGAGAAGGGAAAAAGCACACATCTTTAAATCTGCTGAAGCTTGGTTCTTCCTGAGGAGAAACTAGTTAATCAGAGCCTAACCTGCTGGGGTTTTTTGTTCCATTTTGTTTTGTTACATCAGAGCCTCACTGACCTGGGGAAAGAAAAATGCCCAACTCCAGCCCACTCTAGCCTACCATGAGGGAGAAAGGAAATACTCAATTCCAGCCCACTTTAGCCATTCTCTCCCACCTATGGTATAAGAAAAAAAAAAAAAAAACCTGAAAAATGCTTAGGAGATTCACAGTCCAGAGGCCCAGGCTCACCAAAAGACTGAAACCTAATTATAGAAAGATAGAAAGCTTCCCCTCCACCGCTCCTTACCACACCACCACCCACATAACTTTTTTATTTTACTTATTTATTTATCTATCTATCTATCTATTTATTTATTTATTTATTTATTTATTTATTTATTTGGCAGAGTTTTGTTATTGTAGCTCAGGCTGGAGTGCAGTGGCACAATCTTGGCTCACTGCAACTTCCGCCTCCTGGGTTCAAGCAATTCTCCTGCCTCAGCCTCCCCAGTAGCTAGGATTACAGGTATGTGTCACCATGACTGGCTAATTTTTGTGTTTTTAATAGAGATGAGGTTTTACCACATTGACCATGCTGGTCTCAACCTCCTGACCTCAGGTGATCCACTTGCTCCCACCTCCCAAAGTGCTGGGATTACCAGGCATGAGCCACCATGCCTGGCCCACCCACATAACTTAAGGCCTATTTACAGGAGTTCCTTTTACCCAGTACATGCCCAGCTATGAAGAAAAAATTGCAATGCATAGTTAAAGGCAAAGAACACAGTTTAAAGAGACAGAAGAGGCATCAGAACCAGACATGCTGGAGATGTATCAATTATCCATATGATACAAAAATGGCAGGTATACATCCATATAAATTTGTGCAAACCCATAGAATATACAATACTAAGAGTAAATTCTAATGTAAACTATATGTTTTAGAGATAATGATGTATCAATGTAGGTTCAATTGTAAAAAAAAGTACCACTTTTGTGGGAGGAATATTGATAATGGGGTGGCTATGCATGTGTGGGGGTTGGAGTAAATGGAATATCTCTCGACCTTTCTGTGAATTTTGCTGTGAACCTAAAATTGCTTTAAAAAATATAGTTTTTACAAAGTTACATGACAAGCATTAACATTTTATACCCAGAATATGTACAATTTTTATACAATTTCAAATTTATGGATGCTAAAATTGCTATTTGTAATGTCAATAGATTCCATTTTCTTTACAACTGCTTGAAGCAAAGATGTAATTTTATCAAGAATGTTTATTTTAACACACATTTTGACAATCTATTTATAAAATCTGAAACTTATCACATAGTTTCATTTTAAATAGATTCAATATCATTTAAAGTTTCTTTTTAAAGAGGAAACATTATTTCATTTAGGAAACCATGCAAGTTCAACATGGGAAATACAAAAATAAAATAAAATAAACACACAAGAAAGAATCAAGTCATCCATAATTCCACTCCCAAAAGAGAAGTCAGTATACTTCCTTCCAGTCTTTCTCCCCTCCAGGAATAGTGGGTTTACCACCGATTTTTATGTTGTTGTAAGAATATTTCCCTGACCTCTGAATTTGGTAAAAAGTACTGCCTGAGAAAGAACTCTTTTATTTGCCAGATGGCACATGGTAAAGAAATTACCATGAAAATACTCAAAACTCTCCACTCTCACAGGTTTACTGGGGAAGGCAGTTCAATTGGATGGGACTTACAAAAGTTATTATTCTCTTTAAAACTCTTGTGATGAATTTTTACCAGTAGATGATCTCAAGAGGGTATTCCTCTGGATGTTTCTATTCTTAACTCTTTAGTTTTGATCCACCTTTGGGTCTGCTTGTATATTTCTTTTTAAAAATCTTAAGTAGCATATAGTTGCATATACTACTATAGTAGCAGGACATAGTAGATGTATTGTATGGTCCAGGTAAAACTAAGAAATTATTTTTCCTACTTTTAGAATGGAATACAATGTGTGGTCTACCATATATATTGTCAATCTAATTTAACGCTTCTTTAATATTCTGACAGTACTGGTTTTTAGTGCTTTTTAAAAATTATATATATATATATATATACATATATTTGCAGTGTTTTCAGTCACTTTAATAGGAAGCTGGAAGAGGCTGCATCAGAGGCTGCAGGTAAAATGCCATTTAAAATCCAAAGGCTCCATCCACCACTTCTAACACATGCACATATATAATTACACATCATTGGCAGTTAACAGAGTTAGGTATAAAAGTAAATATGACTATGTTATTTACAAATATATATATTTGTATATATTTATAACATGTATATTACATATATATACAGACACATATATGAAACATTAAAAATGAAAATATTTCATTTAGAAAACCATGCAAGTTCAACATGAGAAATACAAAAAAAAAAACAAAAAACACAAGACACATACACATGTATTTTTATTTCAGCATCTTGAATTGACTATGTAGAGACATTGCCACTCCATTTTTAAGTTATCTTTGAAATAGATGACTAAAGATTATCATCAGCATGTAGTGGGGTACATGCTCTAGGGGTAGTGGGGTTTTCTGGTCTGTTTTGTCCTTGGTATATCCTCTAATGCCTAAAATAGTATCTCGTGCATAATAAGGATTCAGAGTCCTTATTATCTTGACATTGACTTTGTTAAGTATTTTATTATCATAAATATTTTATAAATGAGTCTCTATACCAAATATGATTACTTATGTCTGCCTATGGTTGCTTCTAAAGACCTTGCCTTTCCTACACTTCACCATTATAAAATCTGATGGGTATAAGCATGATAACTTGACTGACATCTGATTCATTTACTAGGCAGCAAATATTAATATTTGCTCTTTGGAATGTGAAAGGTCCTAAGTGAAATTGAGACTCTAATCAGTTCAAGGTGGGGATGAACCAAAATGTCCTGTAGACTCAGGGGCTGAAGTTACCATTTTGGGTTCAGTGCAAACTGATAACTAAAGAGACAGTGGCAATTACAGGGAGAAGGCAGGAAAGAGCAGAAACACAGAGACAAAAAGAAATCGGTGATTGTATGGCCCCAAAGAGAGTAGCTGCCTTAATTTCAGTTTTCCTAATCCAATAGGCCCTGCTATACTTGTTCCTGTGAATTTCTGTATCTTCATAGTAACTATGTTCCCCCTTTTCTATAGGAGGTAGTCTGAGTCAGCTTCTTTTTTTTGCAATCAACATTGTGATGAGTCATCATATAAGAAACCTTATGTTGCTATTCATAAATTATTTCCTTCCCTCCTGAAATAAAGTCATTTAAAATTAATGCTATATTGTAATATTGAATAGCCACAATGAATGAACTTGACATTGAATTAATGGTTACATGATCAAGTGGCTTAAATTAAAATGCAGAGTGGCGTTAACAATGAATCTACATCTACATCCACATCTAGATGTTCTGGAGACTGTTCTTTTTCTCTGACTGACATCTATTTACACTTCCAATCAAAATATTAGCTTCTCATTTTCTCTAACCCCTTTTCATAGTTTTCTTCATTAAATGTCAGTTTGTTTCAGATAAGGAGAGGTGAGAGAGAGAAAGAGAGAGAGAGAGAGAGAAAGAGACAGAGAGAGATTTTGGAAAAAGAGAAATACTATGATATTTTTAGATTTATAGAGAGAATAATTTAGTACTCAAAAGGCAGAATTCCTTTTTAGGAAAAAAAGGATATTCAGATAAATTTTTTCAAATAATCATTTGAAAGCTTAAAAATATAAAAATCTATTCAAACTAGAACCCAATAATTTAGAATAATTAATAGTTTCAAAGTCACTATAGTATAATTAAGTAGAATAATCTTTGTATTCAAGTGTAGAATAAATTCAAGGCTAGCTATTAAATACTAGTTGCCCACTGTAGACAGATGCCTTCTCATTCACCTAGCATTTTACACATTCTTCCTTGCTGTTTTTAACATTCTGACTCGAGGGTGAATCTATAATGCTGAGCACTGGACACTTTTAACTCGCCTGCCTCTCTCTACAATTGGCGTATTCCATTCCTAAAAAAATCGCAATAGACTATATAAATCACTTAATAGACACAACAAAGCAAAACATGAACAATACATGTCCCAAACTGATGAGACACAAAACTATTAATGTGAAACTGAATTGCCTAGTTCTGTATCTTACACTTTTCTCTCTGGGAAGCACATTTGAAATGTGGGAAATAATTCAATGGGGAATATAATGTGATTTTATCTGTTGTTTTTAGTTCCAAGATTTGTAAAATACATAAAGACACGAAAGAGCTTTAAATTTTTCCACAAAATAAAGTAGCAAACCTGATCAAATAGTAAATTCATTTTTAAGATTTCTCCTCTTTTCTCACTGACCCTCCCTTTCCCTTTAGATTAGCAATCAAACAGGGACTGGAGCAAAAATAAAAAGCAGGAAGTGGGCAACACAGCACCTGACAAAAAAGGATTCTGTTGTCAGAATCCTCAGCAAGTTTTATTGATGTTTGAAATTCCCAACTCATTTTCAAAATGAAAATGCTACAGGAAGCAGGAACAAAGTTAATGAAAATATAAATGCACCTTTCTCCTTGTCTTCCATAACCACTCACTGATTAAAGGCACAGTCCATTTGAGATGAGGCTGCTGCCACTGTGTGTGTGGGAGGGTTGAATATTTTTTGTTCTGGGAGGAGCAACTGTGATAGCCCCAAATCCCTGACAGCCTCTCTTCATAGACTGCAGGTATAGTGTGCAGGTGATAGTGATAAATTCCCAGCCCAAGGGAGTCTAAAGGAGGAAGCTATGAAGAAAAAGGAAAGTGAAACAGTGGACTGGGACAGAAGGACATTACTATTAATACTAATTTTCAGCTAGTGCAGTGGCTCACACATGTAATCCCGGTGCTTTGCGAGGCTGAGGCAAGAGGATCCTTTGAGCCCAGGAGTTCAAGGCTGCAGTGGGTGACAAAATGAGACCCTGTCTCTAACAATATAAAAAATAAAAATCCTAACTTTCCCATTCCCCTCAGTGACCTGCTGTTTTCCACACCTTGAATGCACATCTCTTTTGGGATCCACTTGCTGGAGCAGAGGTGTTTTAAAGATCAGAAGCATATTTGCTAGGAGACATAAATAATTTTCCCCTCAAATATTAGAGTAAGAAAGGGGAAGCATGCAAGAAAGATACAAATATGATACGGTATTGTCAAGGTAGTTAAAAATATTTGTAAATGGATATCAATATTGTAACATATTTGTTGAAAATGAGGACATGTAGTAGATAGTAAAACGCTTTCTTTTTCTTTTTCTTTTTTTTTTTTTTTTTTTTTTGAGCTCTTGTCACCCAGGCTGGAGTGCAATGGCACAATCTTGGCTCACTGCAACCTCTGCAACCCAGGTTTGAGTGATTCTGCTACCTTAGCCTCCCAAATAGCTGGGATTACAGGCACCACCACCATACCCAGCTATTTTTATTTATTTTTTTATTTTTTTATTTTTAGTAGAGATGGAGTTTCACCATGTTGGCCAGGCTGGTCTTGAACTCCTGACCTCAGGTGGTGATCTGCCCACCTTGGTCTCCCAAAGTGTAAAACACATTTTATTTGCTTTCACACTGTTCCTTTAAGCTTTATTTATAAATAACATCTTATGACTTTTCTGGGTACTGTTAGGCAATAGAGACCTTTGCATTCATGCTAAACCATCATCTCAGACTCTATCCAGAAATTAGAATGTCCATTTCAAATTGTAATCCAAAACTCTAAACTTGATTGAACTTACATTTTCTCCCCTCTCCCAGCTGGGCCCACCACAGAATCTCTGTGTGCAGTGGAGTAAGTGGGTGGCATTGAGACTGGGTTGCTCTTCCCCTTCCTTGGCTATCCAGACTGGCTAGCTGTTGGTATTGACTACTCTGGGATTGGAAGGCACAGAAAGAGGCAAGGAAAGGAAGAAAAGAGTTTTGTTTTGTTTTCTTGAATTAGTGCCATCATAAGATGGCATCACATGTTGGAGACCTGGCAGATGTTGAAAGCTGCCTCTTTGTCTCATGGTTACTTTTGTGGGTTCATCATTGGTATCCCTGCTGGGTCCTCTGGCTGCAACTCCTTTGACTCAAGCAAGAGCCTTGTTTTCCAAGTGCTGCTGATTAATCAGCCCCCAACCAAGACCTTGGTTTTCTAGTGGTTCCATCCCTACCAACTCTTGCTCTTGGAGCCAAACTGGCTTTCCCAGATGGTCCTCTTGGGAAGGACATCAAATGGCCGAAGGCCGGGTCTCTCTTTGAGCTTAATGTCAGTTAAATAACTGCAGCCCGCTTTAAGAGAGGGTAGGGTTGGACTCACAGCACTACTCAGTTCTCTCTCTCTTAAAAATATATCTTCACAAGTTCTTGCTCAGGCATGAAAGGGTGCATTTTCTGCCTTTGGTCCTGGTGTCTGGCTATGACTGTCCATCCTGTGTAAATGAGGAGAGTAAGTCTGAGCAAAAGGACAAAGTGCTAAGATGGCAAAGCAGAATGTGGGTGATGTGTTTGAACCTCTTAATAACCTACCCCGGAATAGCCTACCTTGAAAGCTCATGTTATAAGACAGTACATTTTCCTCATTTGTTTTTGTTAAGCCATTAAGTTGGGGGCTCCAGACTTGCAACCAAAGGCATCTTAACTTAAGAAGTTTACCATAAATATTTATTATAACCCACACAAGGGGATGTCTCAGTAGGTAATCCAGTTAGACAGCAGAGGAAGTTTATGTTTCCTCACTTTTCTTCTTCTTTCCAAGTAGCTGGTGGGTGAGCTCATCTGCTACAAAACACACTTCAAAATAAGATCTTTAAGTTAATTTTCAAATTGAAATTGCTATTATTGAAACAACAGTTGTGATAGCACCTGCGATAACAAATGTAAATAAAAACAAATAAAAGCTATGCTCAATTTGTGGACCCATCATTTCTCAGTGGGCTTGGATCTCTAGAGTTCATGCAGAGACCCAGGAGGTTTCTAATATTACAATGTATTACCAATATCCAGGGCAACAATCACATTTCATCTTAGAAAATCAGAAGATGATGTATCTGCCAAAAACCTTTGGAAATTGAATTGTGCTTTATGCTGAATTCTGTTTGCAGGATCAAGCAAGGACCCATTTTACTGTTCCATCCTATGATGTGGGTGTGCTTATATTAAATCACTTTCAGAGAAACACTAGGTGACTAATTTGTGACAATGATATGTTTGCAGACTAACACATTCGTAAGAACAGCAGAATAATGAGATAATTTGTAACGTACCAGATGGAATTTACCGAAAGCTAGTGGCCTAAGCTATCATAATAGTCCTTTATAAGCCAAGAAGTCATTTCTAGTAATCTTGCTACCCACAACATTGTTTTTATATAAACAGGTCACAGTAGAACTAATCCTCTTCCCGTGAAGGCAGGCCTCTGTTATTTCAGTATGCTTGCAACCGGGGAGCTGCTGCAGTGTGTGGTTCTGGTTTGCTTTTTTTTTTTTTTTAACTCCTATGTCTGAATGGCACCCTATAATGAGGGCTCATTAATCTTTTAACTGTTCTCTAGCCCATGTCATTGCTGTTATTTTCTTTTGATGTTGTTTCTTCTGTAATTCACACACATTTAGGTATATTCAAATTTATACTTGAACTGTCTTTATTTTTCCTCTATGTTTGTGTGTTCCAGCTCATTGAAATAGGAACTGAATCCTCAGCACTTTTGAGACTGCCCATCCCAAATCAATCCAGTGATTACTTTAACCCTCTTACCATTAGTCTCACTCCCTCTCCTTTAGTGTTCAATCAAAACTTGAGATTTATAAACCTGAACCCCAATTTCAGCTCTTTCTCCATTATATCTCCTCAGAGCCCCAAGTGTAAACTAGCTAACTTGTACTGCTAGGTTAATATAAATTTTTCTAAAAGAATAACTAATATCAATTTTCCTCAAACTCTTTCAAAAACTTGATGGGGGGAATACTTCCAAACTCATTTTAAGAATCTAGCATTGCCCTGATACCAAAGCCAGAGAAGGACACTACAAAAAAAGAAAACTACAGACCAAAGTTTCTGATGAACATAGATGCAAAAATCCTCAACAAAGTACTAGCCAACTGAATTTAAAAACACAATAAAAAGACCGTTCACCATGATCAAGTGGGATTCATCCTAGGGATGCAAGGATGGCTCAACACACACAAATCAATAATGTAATATATCACATTAACAGAACAAAGGACAAAAACTATATGATTATTTCAATAGACGCAGAAAAAGCACTTGACAAAATTGAACATCCTTTCATAATAAAAACCCCTCAACAAATTAGGTATAGAAGGAATGTACTTCAACAAGCAAAGGCCATATATGACAAACACACAATTAGCAGCATACTTAACACGGAAAAGTTGAGAGCTTTTCCTTTAAGATCCAAAGCAAGAAAAGATGGCCACTCTTGCCACTTCTATTCATTATAATAGAAATTGCAGGATACAAAATCAATATACAAAAATCAGTGGTGTTAATATACACTAGCAGCGAACTATCTGAAAAAGAAATTTTTAAAATCCCATTTATAATAGTTTCAAAGCTGTATAACATTAAAGATGACACAAATGAATGCAAAGATAGTTCGTGTTCATAGATTGGAAGAATTAATATTAAAATGTCCATATCTGAAGCAATTTACAAAACAATCTACAGTTTTATTATAAGCCCTATCAAAATTCCAATACCATTCTTCACGGAAACAGAAAAAACAATACTAAATTTCATATGGAACCACAAAAGACACCAAATATCCAACTCAACTTTGAGCAAAAAGAACAATGCTGAAGGCATCACATTACCTGACTTCAAAATACACAACAAAGTTGTAGTAACCAAAACAGCATGGTACTTACATAAAAACAGATATATAGACCAATGAAACATAATAGAGAGCAAGAAATAAACCCCTACATCTACAGTGAACTTATTTTCAACAAAGGTGCCAAGAACATACATTGGGGAAAGCACAATCTCTTCAATAAATGGTGCTGGGAAAACTGTATATCCACATGCAGAAGAATAAATATAAACCTTTATCTCATACCATATATAAAAATCAACCCATAGTGGATGAAAGACATAAATGTAAGAATAGGGGAAAGCTATATGACACTGATCTAGGCAATGATTTTTTTGAACGTGACTCCAAAACCAAAGGCAACAAAAGCCAAAATAGACAAGATTGCATCAAACTAAAAAGCTTCTGCACAACAAAGGAAATAATCAACTGAGTGAAGAGACAGCCTACAGATTAGGAAAAAATATTTACAAGCTGTACCTCTAATAAGGAATTTGTATCCAAAAAATATAAGGAATTCAAACAACTCAATGGCAAGAAAACAACCTTATTGAAAAATGGGCAAAGGAACTAAAAAGACATTTTTACTTACAAATGGCCAACAGATATATGAAAAACTATTCAACATCACAAATCATCAGAAAAATGCATACTAATACTACAATGAGCTATCACTTCATACTTGTTAGAATGGCTATTATCAGAAAGTCAAAAGATATTAAGTGTTGGCAAGAATGTGGAGAAAAGAGAACCCTTGTACACTGTTGATGGGAATGTAAATTAGTACAGCCATTATAAAAAATAGTATGGAGGTTCTTTGAATAATTAAAAAGAGAACTACCGTATGATCCAGCAATCCCACTACTAGGTATATATCCAGATAAATCCTGCATGATCTCATTCATATGAGAAATTTAAAACAGTTGCGCTCATAGAACTAGAGATTAGAATGGTAATTACCAGGGGCTGGGGCAACTGGAAATGGAGGTGCAAGTGTGATATTGATCAAAGGAAACAAAATTTCAGTTAGATAAGAAAAATAAGTTCAAGAAATCTATTGTACAATATGGTGATTCTAGTCAATAACAATATGTTGTATTCTTGAGAAATGCTAACAGAGTGGATATTAAGTGTTTTCATCACAAAAATAACCATGTGAGTTAATGCATGTTAATTTTCTAGATTTAGTCAGTCTACAATGTATATACACTTCAAAACATCATGTTGTAAATGATAAATACACAATTTTATTGGACAGTTAAAAATATAGATGTAATTTTAAAATTTACTTAGATGTATATCAAGACATGCCATATGTTTGAATATAGTCTTGTAAAAACGGTTTTTCTGAAGAAAGCATGGTTTTCTGGAAGGAGCACAGGTTAGTATCATCGGACAGACCTGAGTCTCTTATTACCACTTTATTTACCTTAGTCGCATTTCCCAACCTTAACTGAATCTTAATTTTTTCATCTGGAAAACAACGATACATATCTCCTAGATTTCTTCAGGATTACATTAGAAGGTATAGATTAAATCATGTAGCACATGCAAGTACTCAATGCATAGTCGTTTCCCTTGATTCCTCAAATGTTTGCCATTTAACCTGCTGACTGCAATGGTGAGAATGTTAAATTAGGGAAGCAAGAAAACAGCAGTGTAGAAATATGAGAAGGATGAATAACATAAGCTTCTAAGAAGCAATTATTAACGCAATGTAAGCTGGCAGGGTCGACTGTAAACAGACATGATATGGTTTTGGTATCATTTGCCTTAAGGAGAGCCTATAAATTAGAGTAAGACCAATAACCCAGAAGAAAAATTGGACATGGATGCAAATAACCATCACAGAAGGGGAACTATAAATAGTCAAAAGCCATTTGAAAAGATCTTCAATCTCACTGATAACCAAAAATAAATAAAACTACAATGAGGTATTTTGCCTATCACATTGGTTTAAGATATTTTTTAAAAGACTAAAAATATGCAATGATTGTGAGGGGGTGGGAAACAGTACATCCATACACAGTTGTTAGAAACATGGATTAGGAGAGACATTTTGGAGTACAATTTAGCAAATTTTTAAAAATGTAAACTGTACATACCATTTCAGAACAATTACATTTGTAAGAGTTTATCCTACAAAAATGATTGTTCAAGTGCACATAAACACACACACATACACACATTCATTTTGGCACTGTTTATAAGACGAACAAAACAACAAAAGTCTGTTTCTTTCTCTCTGACCAGATATTAAATTCCTGGGGAGAAGGTCAGACCTTTCTACCTCCTCCCCAGTAACTTTCAAACCCCTAAACATATAACAGGGTTGAAGGTGCTTAAAACTGCATATTGGCTGACAAAAGATCAGAATATTTTTATTATGTATAAAGACAATTATATAGATTTATAAAATTTGTAACTGATTTGCTATTTCCAAAGGTGAAAATAAGTATTCAATAATTGGCAATGTAAAAGTTTATTTTTTTCTATCCATTTGAAATTTGTGAACATTTTACACAATAATTGAGTTTTATCAACTTTCCAAATATAAATATTTCTTATTTGTATTTCAGATAATAAATTTGTTATTTCTAGAGACTTAAAGTAGTATTTAAAGAAAATCAAAACATCCCATCAAACACAATTTTGTTCTTAAGTCTCTCTTTCTTCTTTTATTCTCCAACCCTGCCTCCCATGGTATACACAAAGCTTTGCTTTGCTGCCAGATTTTCTCTAACATCTAAAAAATGTAGAAAGCACCGTCACTATAGGCTAAAATTGATCTCATTTATCCCGGGAGTACCAAAATTCTCAAACAGGGGTTCAAACTCCTGTTACTATAATTCTTGGGCCTGTTATTTCAATGAGAATCTAATTTTCTTGCAATAACAAATGGGGAGATGGGAGACAGTGTCTTCCAATTACAAAGACCATGCTCCTGATATTATCAGCAAAGCGTACCTCTGGGCCACTTTCACCAGAAGTGGGTTTGGGCCTTAGTTACACCATCTGGACCAAAGTGACGTGAATTTAAGCGTATTCATTAGTGAACTGTCTGATCTGGGCTATGAAACAGACTAAATGGAACTAATCCATCTAAAAGGGAAACTCATTAGACAGGTAGTCAGCCTAACTTGGCTACTTTATTAAAGATAGATCCAATATTAAAAATAAGATCCAATATTTAAAAATAAAATAGTACCTTCTTTTTCAGGGAGAACTATACTAAATAAGAACAGTTGATATACATATATTCATATGTAGATACAGACATATATAGATATATACATATGTATATACATGAATATACATGAAGTAAGAGTGTTACAGTATTCTCAGAGCAATGTGCCAGGAAAACAGCCTTTCATCTGCGTGAACTCCAGATCAACTAGTATAAATTCTGTATTTGTATGTTTCTAGCACTATAAATTGAGCTGAGCTTCTCAAAAGAATACATTGTATTAACTGAAGGAATTCAATTAATAATTAGCACCGAAACTAATCAGCTTTCTTCCACATACCATTTAGAAACATGCAACAGCACATTGGAAATGGCAGCAGGGGGAGAGCGAAATAAAGTTAATATTTTTTCAAGTCTTACGGGGAAGACTTTGTGCACTGAGACTTAGACAAGTTATTTCCTTTAATACAATAACCTTATAAAGCATGTACTAATATTCCCCAGTTTATAGATGATGAATCTGAGGAACCTAGAGAGGTTAAGTTACTTGCTCATGGACCTGGAGAGTAAATGGCTGAGCTGTGCTTGGACTCCAAAACCTACCTTTGCCCACCATACTGGGAGACCAGAATTGTCCTGTGGATTTGGAGAAGGCTGGACAGGACTGGTTGGAGAGGATGCAATTACGGAAAGAGTAGATGGAGTAATAAAGAACATAACCTTTGTAAGTAGTAAATGCCAGGCACTGTGCTCAATACTTGACTCGCCTTTCCTCATTTAATCTTCCACAAAAGTACTACTAGTTTGTCCACTTTACAGCGAGGAACACAAAGCACAGAATAGTTAAGCAAATCACCCAAAGTTACACAGCCAGTTAGCAAGTCTTACAATGAATTCATAATATTATTTCATTGTTCATTTTCCCCATATTCATCTCTCTATTTCCTATTTCTCTCTTACAGAAGGGAGGAAATGGGACATGTTTTATAATTTACTGATTTCATATACCTTTGGAAGTTTTAGTGCCTTTTGGTTAAAAAGTAACCAATATTTTTCCCTACATTTCAGATGCCAAGAGGCTATTTAGAGACATTGGGAGGCACTTTACTGACGTTCTGCTTATGTCAACAGATACGCATAGAATTAGGCTGTAATTTGCTTCCTAACCCTATTGAGGACTTCCTAAACCCTCATCAAAAACATTTTGTTTTAGTTCCCCGTATGCAAAATCAAAATAAAGAGGTGTCTTTGTTTAAAAATGCTAATATATGATTTGGCAAAGGCTGACATTTTATCTTGTCTCCTTGGCTGCTGTTTTGGGATTATTCATCTAGCACTGACTGAGTGCCCAGCATCCATGCCCCTCCCCTTTCCTATTTATTATCAGGCTGCTGCAGTGCAGCATTGAAACATCTGATCATTTAGATCATTAAAAATCAATCCAATGACCAAATAGTTCTGTACGTTTTAGAGAAATGACAGAAAGTGCAGTATTAGATTGCTATTAACTTGCTCTGGGGTTTTCTTTCTACAGCTGCCAGGAAAGTCATTTGGTAAAATTGATTAAACCAGCATGCCAAGGAGGAGAGAGGAAAAGAGCAGAGAAATGCAAACACAGTGAGCTTGGAGGGGAGGGCAATGTTTTTCTTGGGAATGAAGTGAGATGTCACTAGAGGAGGCAGCAGGGGGTAGGTGGGAGGAGAAACCTTGCATATAGTGAGCATACTATAATTAGAGGCATAAGAGATTCAAGATGGTAGGATACAAGGAACCACAATGCAGAAACAATAAAGGAAGAAGGAATGAAAAGGAAGCAAGCTATCCATGTGCTTCTAACATACTGTCTGCATTGGTTACATTGCACAGTTTGACTGAATTAATCCAAGAGACATCACTGGTACAATAAGAAGAAGCTGATTTGAGGATTTCCATAGATAAAGCTCTTTCAATAGCAGGAGCAGGTAGGGAAGAGTGCCTAGTTTCCTACACAGTGTGGTTTATTTCTGTAAGAACAATTAACAAAGAAAAGAAAATAAACCTCTCTACTTCTGCTCAATAAGATGATGAGTACATAAAAATTCACACATGCATTCCCCTAATTTGTTATTATAGTGGCCATACATATTCCTTTCCTCCAAATAGGAACTGTGTTTCCCTTACAGAATTGCATTTCTCCTTTAATATGTTTCAACAATTTTTTGATTAATCCAAAAAGAACCCTGGTATGTGAAATCAGAGAGTGCTGACAAGGATGGATTTTAATGTGGGGTTTCTGCCACTTTGCCTCTATTTCTAATTCCTCCCTATGTCCTATTTAAAGTCACACTTAGCTCACACAGCTCATGCTTCTAGAGAAGAGGGTAAGCAAAACCATCAAGAATTTATTTGCTGTGTATTATGTCTGCTAACATTTCAAGTATAACAACCACCTAAACACAAGGGACTTAAAAACAGCACTGAAACTTTAAAAATAAAGAAAATGTTCTGTGGATGAGTGCATGTATTTCCTTGGATATTGGACATTGAAAATGATAAGACACAAGAACCATTTAATTGCATAGGAGAACACCAACACGAATCTAAATGAAGTAATCCCCTTGAGAGAAGTTTTAAATTGCATTTACCCTGTCCTGGGTATGCTACTTGGAAGAAGCTATGATTTAGACAGCAATTTTTGGCAGCCAAGATTTACATAAGAGTAAGTAGCCTTCTTGAATGGGAGTGGCAGCCAGCTTCCATGAAGTCTCCCACCTCCTGGAATTTAACGTACATCTTTGTAGAGTCCCCCTCCCACTCTATCCCAGGATTGGTTATCAGACAGAAGTGATGACATGTCACTTTCAAGAAGAGATTATGAGAGACTGTGTTTGACTTCTGTCTTGGGATGTCTCTGTCTTTTGTCTCTGTCTCTATCTGCCTATCTGTCTCTCTCATTTCTCACTCTGGGGGATACAAGCTATAATACTGTGGTTAGCCCTATAGAGAGGGCCACATGGCAAGGAGTTGAGGCTTTCCAACAACTATATGAGTCACTGAGGAAGCAGCTGAGCCTTGAGATTACTGTAGCCCAAGTCAACAACTCGTGAGAGACCCTTAGCCAGAACCACTAATTAATATAGAGAAATACTGAGCAATTTACATGATTGAAGATCATATGTAGATATGTCATAAAAGGCAGGATTGGATGGGAAGTAGAAAGATATAGATGCAAAACTTCAAGGAAGAAGGTATACTCATCATTGGTGTTATTCATCACCATTCTCAGTTCTCCCTCTTCAAGGCACATGGCAAGATTGCACTTTCTTGCTCCTTTGAAGTTAGGCATGGTAACCTTACTTTGGCAAATAAAATGTGAGCAGCATGAGAAACATGTATATCTCTCTAATTTGTATATGTACACACACACACACACATACACACATATATATATACATGTATTGTTAATTTGAATATCACTATGATTTGATGAAACAAGACAAAAAAGAAAAAAGATATGTGAGCAAAAGCAACACGTGTCACTTCTGGGGGAAACCACTGAGGTCTGTGTATGAAGTGCCCTGTCTTCTGCCACAGTGACTGGGAACTTTCCCGACTGTGGTGTCTCCCATTAACTGTGTTCCTAAGTGAAGAGCAGAACCCTCTCCCTCCACCACAAACCTGTCATGAACATGTAGCTTGAGTGAGAAATAAGCATCTACTCTTCTAAGCAACTGAGCTTTTGGTGTTGTTCCTGTAGCCCATTCTCACTAAAACAGAAAATGGGTCTCTGACTAAGAATTCACTCTACAGAAAAAAGGAATCTGGTATGAATAACCCGAACCTCAGCCACAAACCCTAAGCTTCCTGAAAGGTGTAGTGGTTCTTGGCAGATTGTGGTGACTGGCATATGAACTCTCCTAATCATATCCCGGAAATACAAAGAGTTGTGTGTAAGAACTGAAAGAACTTTTTTCACTAGATTCCTAGAATTTGAGAGCTCCAGAAGCAGCACAGCTGTTGGCTTCCCCTGAGAGAGCAAGAAGGGAGATGCACTCTCCTTTTTTTTTTTTCTTTTTTTTTCTCATTATTATTATTATACTTTGGGTTTTAGGGTACATGTGTGCAATGTGCAGGTTAGTTACATATGTATACATGTGCCACGCTGGTGCGCTGCACCCATTAACTCGCCATTTAGCATTAGGTATATCTCCTAATGCTATCCCTCCCCACTCCCCCCACCCCACAACAGCCCCCAGAGTGTGATGTTCCCCTTCCTGTGTCCATGTGTTCTCATTGTTCAATTCCCATCTATGAGTGAGAACATGCGGTGTTTGGTTTTTTGTCTTTGCGATTGTTTACTGAGAATGATGATTTCCAATTTCATCCATGTCCCTACAAAGGACATGAAATCATCATTTTTTATGGCTGCATAGTATTCCATGGTGTATATGTGCCACATTTTCTTAATCCAGTCTATGATTGTTGGACATTTGGGTTGGTTCCAAGTCTTTGCTATTGTGAATAGTGCCGCAATAAACATAAGTGTGCATGTGTCTTTATAGCAGCATGATTTATAGTCCTTTGGGTATATACCCAGTAATGGGATGCCTGGGTCAAATGGTATTTCTCATTCTAGATCCCTGAGGAATCGCCACACTGACTTCCACAATGGTTGAACTAGTTTACAGTCCCACCAACAGTGTAAAAGTGTTCCTATTTCTCCACATCCTCTCCAGCACCTGTTGTTTCCTGACTTTTTAATGATTGCCATTCTAACTGGTGTGAGATGGTTTTGATTTGCATTTCTCTGATGGCCAGTGATGATGAGCATTTTTTCATGTGTCTTTTGGCTGAATAAATGTCTTCTTTTGAGAAGTGTCTGTTCATATCCTTTGCCCACTTTTTGATGGGGTTGTTTGTTTTTTTCTTGTAAATTTGTTTGAGTTCATTGTAGATTCTGGATATTAGCCCTTTGTCAGATGAGTAGGTTGCGAAAATTTTCTCCCCTCCTTTCTACTCTGCAGGTGAATAGTGTTCTGGTACTGCCCTAGATACAACAGAAAACATTCATAGCTGGAACAAACAGGTTGGTGTCTGTCGTTAGGCAATCAAGAGACTAATGAACATGGGTCGAGGTCACTGGTAGAGCAGAGACCAATACAAAGTGACATCCTGGGCAGATCCATGCAGGGGCAATTGCAAGGCACCCCGCAGAGTCTCAGCGATGCTAAGTCAAAGAGGTTGTGTGAGTTACTGGGGTTTATGCTGGAGAAGATGAGCATAGAGCTATTGAGACTGGAGAACTGATTTTAATGTGGCCTAATTTATATCTACCAGCTTGAAGATTAAACATCTAAAACTCTATCACTTCATTACTAATTAATTATGTGTTTGTTACAAGAATCTATCTGACATCACGCTGTATCATGTGGCGTTATATGGTTCCACCTTGATCAGCTTTCAACTCAAGAATTTAAAATCCTTTTCGCCAGGATCTTATTTTGGTCTAGAACAGATTAATCTGTTCTCAACTGCCACATGTTTTTAGACACTATACAAATAACATTTTAACATATTCACTGATTCAAGGTTTAGTGGCTTACAATTCAGTGCAAAAAGACATGGGCAATGAAGCAAAGATGTGAGCAGTTCAGCTGAATTAACATTTTGAGTATACGCACATTAGTCCTTTGGATGGGATCATGCCTCAAACCCATTGAAATACATCTCAATGAAACAATAAGTAAACAAGGGGGAAGAGGAGACTACATGAGGTTTTGAGTGAAGACATGAAGTCTGTAAGACTATGGAGAATGATTAAATGTGATATTTGTATTTCAAAATAGGTAAAACTTGATAATGGCAGAAGGTAAGGAGTCAGTGGAGAAAAGCAGAAAATGCTGGCAGAAAGAAACAGGGGCTAGGGGTACAAGGTCTCTTAGAAAGTGGGAAGAAATGGGATCTAGACCACAAATCTGGATGTCCTTACAGAGGATTCACATACAAATCTTATTCAAATACATCATGGATTCGTCCTGAACCTTCAGGGTGGATTTTAATGACAACCTGGTTGTCTTAGTCCATTCAGGCTGCTATAACAAAATACCTGAATAGATTAGAAATAGCAGAAATTTATTGCTGACAGTCCTAGAAGCTAAGAAGTCCAAGATGAAGGCATCAGCAGATTGGATATCTGGTGATGGTGTGCTTCCTTGTTGATGGAAAACTATCTATTCACTGTAAGCTCACATGGCTCAAGGGGAAAAGGATCTAGGCTTCTTTTATAAGGGCACTAATCCCATTTGTAAGAACCCTGCCCTCATGACCTTATGACCTCCCAAAGCCCCACTTCCTAATGCCATGATATTGGGGGTGAGGATTTCAAAACAAGAATTTTGGGAGGACACAAGCAGTCAGACGATAGCCCTGGTTTAACCCATGTGGCTCATGCTGTCTCCCCTAGCACCCTTGTATTTCCCCTTGTAACACTCATCACAATCTGCACTTGTATATTCATTTATCTGTCTGAATGCCCATCTCCACACTAGGATACAAACTTCTTAAGGGCAGGGTTTACATCTGCTGTGGTCACTGTTACACAGTCTCCCTAGCACAGTGCCTGGTACACAGTAAATGTTCCATAAATATTAATATTTGTGGATTGATCAAATCAGGATAGATACAAGAACAAATTTAAGATTACTTAGCTTATTGTCCTGATCTCACTTTGGCCCACTTTACTTTCTCACTTAAATGAAGTCCTAGAATCAACTGTGGCCCAGTAGTCCTCATACCTTTGTAAAACTTCACTGATATTGAGGGATTTCAATCCAGTTTTGATAATATAGCAGCCAAATCTATCCACATCACTAAAGTCAATCAGCCAGACTGTCATTCTTACTCTGATGCTATTTAGAATGTGCAATGAGCCACCGGATTCCACTTCCTAAAAAATAATTTCCCTAGAGCTTTTGCTCTATTAGTTTATCAATGCCCCTGAGGTCAGAAACTATGATTTTGTCTCTCCTGAACAGCACAATGTCTCATTAAAACTTCTTCCTATAAGCTTGAGTTTTTCTTTAGAACTGCAAGGAACTTTCAAGGATCATGAAGGACCTTTGGTTTGATATCAGCTATTTTTAGTGCTTTGAGAGCAACAGCACAGTCAAGTTCATTAATGACCTAGAAACAATTAATTCAATATATATTCTGATTCCTTGATTGACACTGTGTGTTTTTTTTTTTTTTTTTTAGATTTGGAAAAAAATTACTGCTTGTTCAATCTTTTAAAAATGGATGTTCTTATAATTTTTTTTACATATTCCAACAACCAAGTTGGATTATCATATTTGAATATAAATATGGGCAAGTCTGATAATCCAATAATTTATATTTT
The DNA here is from genome assembly GCF_028885625.2 of Pongo pygmaeus. Taxonomy (NCBI): domain Eukaryota; kingdom Metazoa; phylum Chordata; class Mammalia; order Primates; family Hominidae; genus Pongo; species Pongo pygmaeus. The sequence continues at coordinate 64,929,996 of NC_072377.2, forward strand.
ATATGGCCTGCTTCTACCTAAGGAGAGGAAGATAGACAGTAATTATTTATCCATTCAACAAATTTTTATTGACTGCCCTCATATTCTAAGAATAACTCTAAAGGCCAGGTATACAGCAGTGAACTATGAAATAAGTAGGGCTCTTGAGTCATGGTAGGAGAGATGAAAAATAAAAAGAAAAAGTAAAATCTATATAAGGATTATATGATAATAGGTTGCAGGGAGAACAATTTAAAAAGAAGAGGGATGGGAAATGCCAGGAACAGGCATGGTGAAGATATAATTATTAAAAACAAAATAAAAAGATAGCCAAATTCTGAAGATATCCAAATAAAGGATGGAAAGAGGTGAGGAAAGAAAACAAGCGCATATCAGGCTGATGCAAGTTCTGGCTGAAGGACTTGAGAGCATGAAGTACCTGAAGCAGGACTTTGCTTGGACAGTTGTGGGAATGGAAGGAGACCAGAATGACTGGACCAGAGGAGGAGAAGTAGGAGCTGAATCTGCGAGGCCACAGGAACAAATAGTAGATTATTATAAAGACCTTCAGTTTCATTTTGAGGAAAATCAGAAGTTACTGAAGTATTCTGAGCAAAGAAGTGACCTGATGCCACCTAGACTGGAGCAGCCTCACTCTGCTGAGGGGTGCGAAACAGGCTGAAGCAGGGACACTGGTCAGGAGGTGGTGCAGCAACACACGTGGGAAAGTTGGTGGCCGGGACCAAGCTGGTAGCCGTGGTGATGGTGAGAAGTGGGCAAATTCTGGGTTATATTTTGAAAGAATGCTGGCTGGATTTGCTGATTGGATTGGAATTGGGAGTGTGAGAAGAAAAGAGTCAAAGACAACAACAAAGTTTGGTCTGAGATTAGGAAGGCTCCAGGAGGAGCAAGTTTGCTGGGAAAGAGCAAGACTTTGGTTTTGGACATGTTCGGTTTCAGGTATAGAGGAGACATCATGGTGGAAATGACAGGGAGGCAGTTGAATATGAAAGTCTTCAGGGGAGAAAGTATCAGGGGAGAGATCCAGGTCGGTAGAGACTTGACAAACAATGGCATATAGACTTTGAAGTCTTGTGATTAGATGAGGTGTAAGAGATACGCAGAAGGAGGACAGAAGACTGCAAGGACTAAGCTTGGGACATGTCGATGCTAAGACTTTGGAAAGCTGAGGAGGATGCAGCAAAGGAGGATGTAGAGTCCTCAAAGGAAAAGGGGGAAAGCTAGGGGAATGAGATGCCTTGAGACTCTGGGGAAGAGAGATGTCTTCCCTAAATGGTAGGTATTGAGCATCAGTGTAGAGACAACTGCTTTGTAATATTTATTTGGTCATGGGATTCACATGCCTTGACTTACATATAGGTTAACATTAAATTTAATTCGCATATTTAGGAGAATTGACCAATTTATAAGAGAAAAACAAGAGGAAAGAACAAATGCCAGAAATTATGAAATCTTCAAGATTAACTGATTACATATCAGTAAACCAAAATTAAATTACATTAGGACTGCCATTAAATTAATTTAATAATGCTTCACCGTGAAGATTATCTTAATATTTGGCTCAATTTAAAAAAAAACTTTTTTAAATTTTTTTACAAAAAAATTTTTCTATAACTCAAAAAAATATTTTGAGTTACAGTTAATACATTAAGGGGGAAGCCATTCTCCAGTTACATATTCCCATATATTATATAAGTTGAACTTTTTTCCAAGCAACTGCATAATTTAAGTAAGTTCTGACCCATTTCTTAGTCACTGCCCTGACTGGACTTGACCTGACTGGGGATCACACTTTAAGTTCAAAGAACACTCTGCTCTGACATTAGCCCCATAGGAATAGGCCACTTTAAAATGCAAATATGTAAAACTAAGAAGGAAGATAATTATATTGAGATAAGCATCTTATTTTGGAGAAAAATTAGAACTGAATTTTATGCCAATGATAATATTCACGCTTTGTATTATCATAGAAATTATGATTTTGTTTTATCTTTTAACTAAAACCAAAGTCAAAAATTTCTTACAAGTATGAGAAAAGTGAATTTAAAAATAAAATAGAGCTATATGAGATATGTGCAGCATTGCTCCTATTATTGCATACAATCATAGATCAGAACTGTAACAGTTTATGTTACTACACCTAAAGCAACAATATACAAACTTGTATGTAATTGTATTTTCCCCTTTTAGAAATGGAGAGAATAATACCAATCCTGTTTACCTAATCAGACAAGATTATGTATTTTAAAGCATTTTAAAAACTACAGAATATCGCAGAACACCAACGGAGTAATTCAGCATGACTTTCCTTTAATGGATGAAAAGTTTTAAAGCATTAGTTATTTTTCAGTTGGTAGGAAGGCATTTATCTGTAAATTCATACATCCTCAGGCCACTGTGCTGATATTCAAATTTAGTTATTCAAAATGTGGCTTTCGATTTTTTTTTTTTTTTTTTGGTGATAGGGTCTTCCTCTATCATCTAGGCCTGAGTGCAGTGGCACAGTCTCGGTTCTGCAATCTCCACCTGTCAGGCTCAAGCAATTCTCAGGCCTCAGCCTCCTGAGCAGCTGAGACTACAGGCACGCACTACCACACCCAGCTAATTTTTGTATTTTTTGTAGAGACAGGGTTTTGCCATGTTGCTCAGGCTGGTCTCAAACTCTCGAGCTCAAGCGATCTGCAGGCCTCTACCTCCCAAACTGCTGGGATTACAGGCATGAGCCACCACACCTGGCTGGGATATTTTTATGTTGAACATTCCCATTCTAGCCATGCACTTCTTGTCTGGACTTCATTAATATATATACATATGTTAGACCAGCATTTTGAGGTTAGAAATTATGAATCAAACAGTAAGGTTTCCTGGGATATATTAGACAAAACAAAATTGAACCCTGGTATGTTTGAATTGTGAGTAGTCCTGGTACACTATGACTTTCTGGTTCAGAGATAAAAGCCTTAAATGGCCTCTTAAACCTTAAGGATTCTTAGCCATTCAATATCTCCCTATGCCATTTTGATGAGACTAGTGTAAATGAATCATAGGCACATAGATTAAATTCCCCATGAAATACTCATGACTACGAAACATTTAAGAAAAAGTGTTCGGGTAAAGAGTCAAATATGTTTTGCTGACTCCTCAATATTTTCAAGATGGACATAGACTCAGTCAGCACATTCAACACAAGCTAACAGTGACCAAAAGTGTCTGCATTTGCTCTTATATTACCACTCTTCATGTCTGCCTGAATTGTGAGAAAGAAAAGCTCTTCAACAATACAGTTCACATTTCAGTCTCAGTAGCTGGGGTAATCTGATCTCCTGATTTTACTCTAGGCTTCCTTTGAATGCGACCCTAATAAGTTTAAAATACTTTATATTGCCTACCTTACACTCCTGACTAACTAGTTAGCTAAATAGAAATGAGGGTTAGACCAAAAGAGGACTATCTTATAGCAAAGTATAGGTATAGGCAGTTTTCTATCTATTTAGTGAATTATTACAGAAGTCCTCAAAATGGCCTCCTAGGAGTCTAGAAAAAGTAAACGTATTTTCCATAAGCATCCACAATCTTTTTTTTTTAATTATACTTTAAGTTTTAGGGTACATGTGCACAATGTGCAGGTTAGTTACCATGTATACATGTGCCATGTTGGTGTGCTGCACCCATTAACTCGTCATTTAACATTAGGTATATCTCCTAATGCTATCCCTCCCCCCTCCCCCCACCCCACAACAGGCCCTGGTGTGTGATGTTCCCCTTCCTGTGTCCATGTGTCTTAGCAGTAAAACCAAGAAATAATGTCTTCTGATCTTAATGCAAATTACACCCATTTCCAAACATGCTGGTTTTTTAAAACAATATTTTTTATTAGGATTTACAATGGAATTTCAAAAATGCAGCCATTTACACTAGGTTGATTCTTATTTCACTTTATGTACACGAGTGGTTTTTCAGCTTTAAAGTTTTAAAGAATTCAGCTCAGAATTTTGGTGTTTCAGCACTTTCTATTTTGAAAATGAGTCAAATATTGATGTTGTCAGATCTATGATCCCTCAAACCATTAAAAGTTATAACTCTGTGACAAATATAATGTAGCAGTGTTCCAAATTGGCAACTCATATTAAATTTAAGAATAGGAATTACCTACAAAAAATTTCCAAGTCACCATATATCCGTCTCTGTAATAATGTCATGCTCCCTAGCAATGCTCTCAAATGGTAGAATGAGTCACTGGCCCTTGTCTTTTCAAATTTTATCCATGAAAATAAAAGTAAACTGCTAAAGATAATCTAGAATTTTGTACTCTAGCAGGTTTCAAATATAATTGCTTCTGTGTTTTTTGGTTTAAAGTTGCTCCCATGGAGATTATAATTCTGATTTTTTTCCTATTCTATGCATTTCAAGAGCTAAAATCAGTGTGGGAAAGGATATCTATATATATATCTATACCTCTATACATATTCCAACTAAGACAATGAAGGGTTTAACTTTGTGTATTACTTGGACCTAATAATTATATATATATATATCTCTCCAAGATTTTAAAGTATTAGGTAATAAGTGCACATGAGATTTCGTACTTTTTGTCATTTTCTTCTTTTAAATTATGCATCAGATTTTCTTGTCTCCAATTGCTGAGGGTGTATCTTCTCTTCTTATTTGCTATCAACATTATGACTAAAAATATATCCTCCAACATGTCTAAAAGTCTTATTTTAGATAGGTGGATTTCAAACCTTGCTTTGCTTATGGGTAAATTAGGCAAAGAGAGGGTGCTGTGGTGGAGGAGCTCCATCGTCCTCCATCTCCAACCTTGAAGAGCTCAATTTGGAAACCAGTGTGGTAGCCCTGTATAGTGAAAGTCATTTACTAACTTCTCTTCCATGGCAACCACAGTAAATATTATGCTACAATGTGGACTCTAAAATAAGAGATTAAAAGCTAATATTGATCTATGAATGTCTGACAATAATAGCACCACGAATAAACCCAAGTCCAACAACACTTTATTGCATCTCCCCCAGAATTCATGTGTTGAAGTCCTAACTCCTCGTACCTGAGAATGTGACCTTATTGGAAATAGGGTTGTTGCAGGTATGATTCATTAAGTGAAGATGAGGACATATTGCAAGAGAGTAGGTCCCTAATCCAATGTGCCTCACGCCTTTATAAAAAGAACACCATGTGAAGAGACAAACACGTACACAGAAGGAACACTATGTGAAGACTGAACGGATGGTGCTACAAGCAAAGGAACTACCAGAAGCTACAAGAGAGAACTGGAACAGTTCCTTCCCTAGCTACTTTACAGGGAGCATGGCCCTGCCAACACCTCGATCGTAGAATTCTCACCTCCATAACTGTGAGACAACACATTTGTGTTTAAACCACTCTGTTTGTAGTACTTTGTTTCAGCAGAAAACTCATACACCACTCATTCCTCAATTCTCTGCATTCTGACTTCAACTCCTACAATACCAGTGAAGTGCTTTTCACTAAGTAGTGGCCTCTTTTCAAGTCAGTCAGCTCATTCTACTAGCTTTTCAACTACTGACTTTCTCTTTATAAAGCCTCTCTTGATCATTACTTTATGATTTTTTTTTACTAACAGTTCTGAATACTTCTCATTTCATTCCTTCAACAATCATTGAGAGTTTATGTGCCACGTAAAAAAAGAATTCTTCGATGCATAAAAGTTTCTATGTTAAAGGAACATAAAGTCGGGTGGGAGAGAGAAGTAAATCAATGAGTAGATTTTCATTGTACACAGTATGAGAATATATGGGAAGCCCTCTTAAGCCCATTCTACAGGTTTAGGCAGACATCCTTTTAAAAGGTGGTATATTAGATATGAGCTGGAACATGAGGAGGAGTTACCTCGACAGAAATGGAAGATGTAAGACCTGAGCCAAGGGGAAGAGGGTGTTCTAGGCAAAAACAGCAAAGAAACAAAGGCTCAGAGACAAGAGAGAACCAGGAACGCCAGGGAATTGTGATGAAAACTGTTTGCAGAACGCAAGAGAGGACCTGACAAAAGAATAGAACAGGCGTTGGGTTCTGATGGGCCATATATGCCATGTTACAGCTTGGCCTCTATTCTGAAAGCAACAGATAGTCACTGAAAAGTCTTAAGCAGGAAATATATATTATCATATTTATCCTCTAGAAAAAAAAATGTTCTGAGCATTGTGTGAAAAACAGATTAGTGGGAATAAGCAAAGCCAAACACAGAGGATACAGTCAGGAGGTGGGGGTAATATTTCAGAAGACAGATGATGGTGGCTGCTATGGTTTGAATGTTTCTCCTCTTCAAAACTCATATTGAAATTTAATAGTCATCGTAACAGTATTAAGAGGTGGGACCTTTAAGAGGTAATTAGGCCATGAGGGCTCCACCCTCATGGGAGGCATTGGTGCCCTTATAAAAGGGCAAGTTCAGTCCCTTCTTGCTCTCTCCTGCCCTCTCACTTTCTGCCATATGATGTTGCAACAAGAAAGCCCTCGCAAGATGCTGGCACCTTGATATTGGACTTTCCAGCCTCCAGAACTGTAAGAAATAAGTTTCTGTTCATCACAAATTACCCAGTTTTAGGTATTTTGTTATAGCAACACAGACCGACTTAGCTTAACCTAAAGTAATACACATGTATATAAAAAACTTTGGAGAATACTAGAGGTGAAACTGATATGACTTGACAATTGATTGGACATGAGGGATAAATAAAACAATTCAAAATGATTATCAAGTTTCTGGCTTGTACAATTTAATAAAATCTGATGTCACTCATTCAGACTGAAATATGGGGAAGGAGAAAGGGGGAGGTGGTAGAGCAGACTGGGTGAGATGGGAAGGGAATGGAGGCAAGGAGGCTCTCTTGGACACATCAGTGAGTTTGGACATATTGTGTAGACATATCTAAAATATAAGCCTAGGGTCTAGGGTATCCAGATGAAAGACTGATAATAGGAATGCCTGAGAAGGCATGGATGTGAAGAAGACCACCAGCATATCACAATAATCTGTGGAATTTCTGAATAACTTATGTGCCTGGGCCCCACTCCCTAGTAATTCTGATCCAGATGATCTAGTATAGCAAGTGGATGGCTGCATTTTAAAAGGCTTTGCAGGTGATTTTGATGCATAGCCATGGCTAAATACCTCTGGAACATGGGGTAAGAGCAGAAAGGGCTGACAAAAGAACACTGTCATTTCAGTGGTAGGCAGAGTATCAAGAAACCCCAAAGAAGACCGACAAACTGCAGGCTGTTAGCTAGGAGCCCATGGAGGAATTGACTGTTTTAAGCACAGAGAGTGGCCTACACTCTTCAAATACTGAAGAGAATCTGAGTAAAACAAAGACTAAGAAAAAATTTCCTGGATTTAGCACTAAAAATGTCAGTATATTTGGTGTAGGAAAGTGCAAAATTGGGAGTAGATGCAAAATTATTTGGCTGTTAGAGGGAGGAAGGCAGTAGGCAGAGGAGGACCCATGAAAATTTGCTTTAGCATTGTTATGGTTTGCTTTTTGAAGGGAGTGTTTTAAGTATGTTTAAATGCCCATGTTAAAGACTTAGTCCATGGCTAAAGCTGGTGATCCAAGACAAGTGGCAGGTGAAGGAGCAAGCCAACTGAAAAGGCAGAAGCGGGTGGGATTCAAGGTACAGGAGCAGATTTCTACCTCAAACAGAAATAGGATGGAAACGTCCATGTGACCAAGAGACAGGGTTTTTATTGGGAAAAAAGGACACAAGGCTGACTAGAGAAATGAATGGGATTTTGGCAGTATTGAGGCTCCATTCAATTTGATTTTGCTGTGAGAGTATGAACTTGCTGTGGCACCAGTGTAAGTGGTTGTGTTTTTCTATGGAAACACAAGGGTTAAAGATGGGGAGATCACACAGGTGGATTAATACTGTTTGGGTTCACGAGGATAACAATGAAGGGTTAGCAAGAAAGCAGTTGAGAAATAAGACTATTAGGTCTTTAATGTAATAAGAGGAGCTAGAAAGAAAGAAAACTATGCTAAGAGTGTGGGATATTTGAGTTTAAGATTTTGAGGTTGGTTGGAGCAGTTCTGGCTGATGACAAGGTTCAGAGTGTGGCCATGGAGGTGAATTGCCAAGGTAAAACTGAAGTCAAGGTCAGTGGATTTAAGGAAGGGGGATATGAGAAAATAAGGCTTTGGTTCTCACCCTTGATTGCACATTAGGGTGATTTGGTGGCTATAAAATATTTCAACACATCAGCCCCAGTGAAATCAGGATCTTTGTGGGTAGAATCAAAGCATGAATACTTTTTAAAAGTACAAAGACTGAGAACCACAGAACTCAGCTGCCTGTTTTGTCTAACTGAATTTTGAAGTCACTCAAGGTCATGAATTGTAGGGATATTTTTGGTTTCAAGACTTTTACTCAGCAAAGTATTGAGATGAAGAGAATGGCAAAATAGCCAGCATGGGGAAGTAACAAAGAATTCCAACAGCTCTTAAATATTTTGTGGTTTATTATAAAAAGATAAATGGAACGATGATTGTATTGTCAGACTTCTTTCTTATGATAACCTAGAGAAATCTCCTATGCTCTCATTTCCTCTTTTTTTTTTTTTTGTGGCCCCCTAGAGTTGGAGTATAAATAAATCCCCACTTTCTTTGTAAAAGTTCAATTAGGCAAGTTAGAGCTATAAGCCTATAAAATACTCCAGACTCAACTCTGCAATTTCCATCTTCACACTTCAGGTAGCTGTCTTAGATTTAGTTTCTTAGACTAGGGCCTGCCCTTATTAGTTTTTCAATTACCACCCTCTCTCAGAGATAGGGTAACTGATCAGGTCTATTCCAGAGGTTGTATATTAGCATTACCCTTTGCTTCACACAAAAAAAGCTCAAAATTAATGGATATCCTTTATGTTTCCTGGAGTGAGCACCTTCATCTGAGATGCATTGAATAGGAAGCCAGCTGAGTTCTTCTTGTCATCATGGTGACTTTAGCATCCCTGAATTACAGGTTCGCATAGGAGTTCACCCAGGTGAAGGCTTTGAATATGATCAGAAAGCAAACCTGCTAGGCCCCTAAATGATGCTTCAGCTTACAAAAGTATCAAAATAATGATTGGGTATTCCTTAGCATAGTGGCTAATTCCTAGTAGTTTCTCACTGATTAAATCTGAAAGATATTTTCCTCCCTGTTCTCCTTCCTGCAGCAACAAAGCCCAGGCTTTTCCTGGGAAGTCTAAGGTTGCAAAAGATCTTTGTTATAAACAACAGCAGTCAGAATGTCCCTAGCAAGCCAGGCTTTTAATTTATCAAGCATTCCCTGGCAGTGAGGCAGCCAAATCATTTTACTTGACTTTTTCCTTACCTGATAAATCAGCAAAGAACAAGAATATGATGCTAAATTAGGCTGTGCAAGAATGAAAGCCAAAGTTTCCAAATTTTCTGTGCCCAACAACTGTGAAATCTGAGAAATGAACTCCAATCAGGAACATTAATGATTTAAATTTGTATCACTGTACAGTTCAGTATATTTATGTGTTATAGTTTATATTTTCATATCTTTTATGTCATCTGATCTTTAAAAGAGTTACAAGTATTGCCTCTTTTTCAAAGAAAATGACTTTTGGCTTCAGAAGATAAAACTTGCCAGAAGTTAAACCTGAAATTAAGTGGCTCACTGGACCCCAAGTTCAAAATCAGATATTTTGACTTAGAAAACGGAGTTCTTTCCGCTACACTACTTTCTTTTTATATTATATATATATATACACACACACACATATACATATATATACACACACATATATACACAAACACATACCCACACACTATATATATGAATGTATGCATACACACATATATTTTAAGAGGAAAATATAATTCCAGGGGGAAAAAGTATTATTGCAGGTATCAATAACCATTTGGGAGAAATTTAAAAGGTCTTAATTCTAATTTGCTGTGAAAAGTCATGCCACAGTTATTACAGCATCAAAAAGTAAAACAAAACAAACAACTTCAGTTCCATCTGATGTAGCTGACTTTTTGATGAGACTAAAACTGTGTAGCTCATCCTCTCCATCCAAGTTCAGATCTCAAGTCTATGATCTTGGCTACCTTAATGTATGGCTATTGTTATCTTGATGATCACATTGGCTTTGCTTTCGGCACACTCGATCTCTCTCCCTTTCTTCTGGTTTTCTCCACTCAAAACAAGAGGGGTATATTTCTTCGACATTTGTCTCTCCCATGCCCAATCTTAAGGAAGACCTACTGTAGTTGCCAAAGCGCATCAGCACCTGGGAGACTATTTTAGAATGACTGGCATCATTCTCCTGACACTCACCAACAGCCCAATTCTCAGACAACACAAGGTCTGAGAACACAGAGTCGGGTGCTATGAACTTAAAAAAGTGCTTTAAACCATGGCAAATTCATCACTCCTCCAAAGTGCTGACTAATATCTTGGGGCTAGTTCTTTTTCAATTCAGCTCATATCCCATCATCACCACATCTCTTCAGTCTTTTTGTCCTGATTCTTTATCGTTGTGATCACCACCCAGTAAGAAAACCCCTCCTTTGGCCTTGCTCTTACCATATTTCATTGATATTATGATGACACTGATTGTGAGATGCATTCATAATTGCTTAACGGTTTTTCAGGAGAAAAATAAACACTAATCTGATTAAATGAGCACATCAATTGCATGACTCATCCAAATTTCAAAAACGTTAAAATAATAAATAATGCCTCAAAATTGTCAAAAATACAGAATATCCTTGCTCACATCCTCATTTGGCATAGTTTCTTCAGCTCCAACATTTTCTGTAAGACCCTACCCTCTCACTTTCCTGTACCTCTAGTACAGTGCTGTTCAATCAAATTTTCTGTGGTGATGCTAATGTTCTAAAATCTGTGCTGTTCAATATTAGACAACTACATCTTATACCTAGGCCAAACTTTTTCTTCCTATGCTAGCTTGTCCTGTTGCCCTCAATAACAACCTTAATCACCATGATAATTTCTTCAGATTCACCTCCACTTCACTTTAGAAAGACAAAGTCATGGACTTGGTCACCTCCAGCCCTGCCTCCCAGTGCTTGGAGCTCTGTTGTTCTGCTCCATCTCTGAGGCTTGAAACTGTCTCAATTTCCCCTGTCTAAATAAATCTATTATCTTCCTATCACTTAAACTTCCTAGCTCACCCTGATCTTGGTATGTGCCCTCATGAGAACAACCAGGTCCCCAGAGTTCCAATTCCTGACCTTTTATAAACCTTGATACCCACTGCCTTCTGTTCCTTCTAGTCTGTTGAGCGTTACTAGAAAAAAAGATTAGTCATCTTGACTGGATGTTCCATGAATCGTGCTATCTACATTTAAGGAGGGTTCAATGTTTCTCTGCAATGCTATTTTTAACAAGTGATTGAAAAGCTTTATGTTACTTTTAAATTCACAAAGTTACCTCAATTTCCTTTACTGACAATAGAAAATAATAATGGCAATGATAGTAAAAATAGCTAACATTTCTGTGCATTTATAATATGGTATATGCTACTCTAAGCAGTTTATATGCATCATATCAGTTAACTATCATAAATATTATTTGAGCTGTGTTCTATTGGCCTTACTATTTTTTATCACTTTACAGAAGAGAAAATACATATAAAGTAGCCCCGCTGTGCTGAGAGGATAGAAGCCCTCTTACATGTAATTGCTTTTATCCCTCATTTGAAACCACTACTTGTTTTCTGTTCTTTTCCTGTATTTCAGAGAAATAAGGTTTTCCCTTTCCAGACTAAATGGATCCATGCATGCTCTTAATTCTATCCCCATTCTATCCTTCAGGACGTTTCTCCTAATTCCATCCCCTGTTCCATCCTTTGGGGCCTTCTCTGTCTCTGACATCTTCAGTCTATCCCTCCTTTCCTTCACATACTCCTGCCCCTGCTCACAATGGTTCTTTCCACTCTATCTACAAATTCTCACTTAACGAACAGAAAGGCAAAAGATCTTCTCCCGAATTTGTCATTTTTTTTTTTCAGTCTCCTCCCTTTGCTTTACCCCTTTAAGCTTCCTGAGAGACTGGGAAGGGCAGTGTGATGCAGTGAGGAACATGTTCCCAGGCAGCCGTCAGGGAGGGGGCCACAGAGACGCTGTGGCACAAACATGGTAGTACTCAGCTTTAATCTGCAACAGATGAAAATGTCTGAGCAGATTGATGCACAGAGGAATTATGTGGCCTTTGCCTTCTTATCCAACTATTGAGACATTTGGTCTACGTCTAATTAAGAATTACTTCTGGCAGTTTTTCAATTACATGGTTATTTCTTCATTTTGCCTAGTGGTTCTTTATTTCTCAAATGGTAGAACTCTTAGCATTCCGTTAAGCCTTTGCAGTATGATTTCTGTCTCTATCAATTCTGATTGCTATAACTGAGTTCCTAAAAAGTCAACATGTGACCAAGCTTTTTGGCTATGATTATTGTCTTTCTTAGCATGTAAATATAAGATGATCAGCCACCCCAATCTTTTCTCCTTTTCAATTATAATGGAAACACTGCTTAAATTTATTGATAGGAATTCCACATCTTGGCTAACACACAATTCTAAGATGACTCCTATTACCCTCAGCCCTGGTGTTACTCCATGGTTATATTACTTTACATGGAAAAAGGAATTTTTGTAGATGCAATTAAGGTTACTAATCAGCTGACCTTAAGAAGATTATCAGGGTGGGTCTAATCTAATCACATGAGTCCTATAAAACCTATAAAAGCAGAGTGCTTTCTTTAGCTAGAAGCAAAAGAGGAAGTCAGAGAGATGAAGTGTGAGAGGGGAGGTCTTCCATGGCTGAGATGAAGATGACCAATGGGATAAGAATCCAAGAGTGGCCTCTAGGAGGTCACAGGGGGCTATAGCCAACAGCTAGCAAAAGAAGAGGGATTTCTATCCTATAATTGCAAGAAACTGAATTCTTCCAACAGTGGCAGTAATGAGCTTGAGAGATGACCTTGATTCCAGATAAGATCACAGCTGGTTAGCACCTTAATTTCAGCCTTAAGCTTGAGACTCTGAGCAGATAACCAGCCCTGTTATCCTGAGTTTCTGACCTAAAGAACTGCGACATTAAAAAAAAGGATATTGTTTTAAGTTGCTAAGTGTATGGAAATTTGTTACTCAACAATAAAAAAAGACTATAGCCAAAACATCTGGATAATTTATTGCTGCATCCTTCATACCTTAGATAAGAAGAGGGTGTGTCATAACTCTGAAACATAAATTTGTCAATTTTCCTTTAAAATAAAGGTTTGCTCAAGTGTAAATTAGAAAACATATGCTTTATTAAAAGAACATTCTCTTTCAAAAATAAATAGATGACTATATTATTCATGGATTCTTTATGGCATTACAAACCAATGACTGGGCACGGTGGCTCATGCCTGTAATCCCAGCACTTTGGGAGGCTGAGGTGGGCGGATCACGAGATCAGGACAGCGAGACCATCCTAGCTAACACGGTGAAACCCCGTCTCCACTAAAAAAACAAAAATACAAAAAATTGGCCAGGCGTGGTGGCAGGCGCCTGCAGTCCCAGCTACTTGGAAGGCTGAGGCAGGAGAATGGCATGAACCCGGGAGGCGGAGCTTGCAGTGAGCCCAGATTGTGCCACTGTACTCCAGCCTGGGTGACAGAGTGAGACTCCGTCTCAAAAAAACAAAACAAAACAAACAAAAAACCGATGCCTGGTTTCCTTTTTAGGGTCCATTAACATTAAAGTAATGTTTGTTGGATTCCATAAAATAACAGTTGGCCTCTGAAGTATTTAATGAAATGAGGTTTCTATACATCAAACATTTAAACGAAAGTCAATGAGAGAATTAGATGGTTTAAACACAATGGTTATATGGAACAACGGTAATGGTCATTTCATAATGTTTATGTGTATATCAAAACATCAAGTTGTTCACTGAAAATATATACAATTTCAATTTGTCAGTTATATCCTAATAAAGCTGAAAGTACTATTGAATTCTTAAAAAATATATTGAACCATGGATTTCTTTATTCAAGGGTGACTGCTTTACAGAACAAATGAGTGACTTAATTTCTTAATTTGGAAATTCTATTATGTAATTTTAAGCTAACTGCAAGTTTGCAGTTTACAAAAATGGAAAGAAGCTTTTTTATAATAGTGAGATCCCATCTGTACAAATTTGTTTTATAAATGTTAAACTAAAATAGAAGACATTAATATTTTAATAGTGAAAGGATGAGCATTAGTTTAACTTTCAGTGGTAAAAAATCACATTAACATCCAAATCATGTAATAAGTTATTTGCAGTATGAGAATAGAGTCAATATTTTGATTAAATAAATTAAGGTAATAACTTTAATGAACACTGAGCTAACATACTAAAATGCATTGATGAATAGAGGCATGTCTAGACCCCGCAAATATATATGCTACTATTGCTTCCTATGCCTCAAACATAAATAAGATCTTTAATTTCTATCTTAAGAATTATGCCTGATAAATATGCTCCTACTTTGCCTTTGTTGGCTCTATAATCCTCCAATTATAATGCTTCTGTTGTTTGTCTTATTCTTCAAAATAGCCCAAAAGACCTATCAGGAAGCTTTGGATTTTATACACATTTAATTTTTCATACTTCCCCTATTCACTTCCTAATGAAGAGTCTACTCGACAACCACATTCAGGCAATAAGATTTCAGTTAGGTACCAACTTAGAGTCTAGCCCTTCCAGTAGCATTTTTAGTTCTTCAGGTAAATGTGCCTTGACTCACTTAAGGTCATCAATTACCATTCCTCAAATTTAACCGGATGGTGATAAGTTTGAAGGTGTGAATGGTATTCCAATAGAGAATACCCTGGGACCATGTGTTCTTTTCAGAAAAATCACAAAGCAGGTGGCACTGATATTTTGTCACTGTTCAAAGATTAAAATGATAGTAATAGAGGTTATTTAAAAATGTTCCAAATTCTAGGGTTTTATCTTACTATTCTTTTTCCAAAACTGGAGGATATTCTAAGTTCATTGCTACATGTATTTCATATTTTATTCTTATCTAGCACTGAATTTTATATAAGCAATATGCTTTCTATCACTTTCTAACTGCATTATGTATTATCCCTTCACCCCACCCCAAAGCCTTTTGTTCAGCCAGTGATATCAATGAATGCCTCGTTTAGGGGTGTGGTTCAGGATTCAGTAACACATTGGAGTATGTGCTACTGCCTTGAAGCATCAAATTTTTATGTGAAGCCAAAATAGTTTTATAAAATATAGATTGTTATTCATAGCAATGGTTTTTACTGCCAACAATGAGAGATGTTTGCTAGCCTTTGGTTACTTTCTGAGCACAAAATCACCCCAGCACTGCTTATCCCTAAGGCAGAGGCTGAACAAGGATGGTGAAAATCTATATACTTTCCAGGGTTGAGGGAAGAAATGAGCCCACACGTGACACCTGCTGACTCCTTATACCTGCACCCATATTTTATCCTCAAGTAAGGGATATCTCAGTTCATTGTCGTTAAAGACATGTTTCTCAAAGAGTCATTCTTAAAGTTGTGTAAAACAGAATCTGTACATTAATTATCCATGCCTACTGCTTACTTATCTGAATAGCAAAGAGAACAACAATTAAAATAAAAAATTGCTGCCACAGAATTCACTATAAATATGTTAATGGGACTCTCAAGACAACCCCTTTACAGCTTCTCAAAACTTCAAGGGGTATTTTTAACTTAATAGTGGAAGAAAAAAATGCTTGCAATACACCCAATACACCTGTACCATAAAGAAGAACAAATCAACTGGGAGCTGTGTAGTGTCATGAGAGAGCAGCAATGCAGGGCAGTGTTGTGGAATTTGGCAGGCAGCACCGGGTCTGAACTGAATTATTACTATTATATCCTCATCTATGTTTCTGTGTCTAGAAATGTCCCATAGAACTTCCTGCAGTAGCAGAAATGTTCTATATCTGTGCTGTCCAATATAATAGCCACTAATGGATATTTAAATTTAGATTTATTAAAATAAAATTGAAAATTTAGTTTCTTTCACATATGGCTAGTGAATACCAATTTGGATAGAGAATGAGATTCTTTTTTAGATACTTATACCACCTATTATTTATTGAGCCCTAACCTCAAGCCAGAGGTTTATCCTTTTTTCCCACAAATATTGAATAAGGATCTATTTTGTACCAGGCACTGTTCTGCAAGCCCAGAATAGAACAACCTCCAAGACAAGTAGGGCCCTGGCACCATGGACTTTTCAGCCTAGTAGGGGGATAGAAAAAGAATAAGAAAATAAATGATTCTATGATTTACTTTGGCATATTATATAGGGCAAGGGACTGTGTGTGCTAGGAAAGGGTAAGACTGTTCTTAGAAAAGGTAGTTGTATTAGTCTGTTCTCATCCCACTAATAAAGACATAGCTGACACTGGGTAATTTATAATGGAAAGAGGTTTAATTGACTCACAGTTCAGCATGGCTGGGGAAGCCTCAGGAAACTTACAACCATGGTGGAAGGGGAAGCAAACATGTCCTTCTTCACATAGCAGCAGCAAGGAGAAGTGCCAAGCAAAAAGGGGAAAGCCCCTTAAAAAACCATCAGATCTCATGAGAACTCACTCACTATCACGAGAACAGCATGAGTGTAACTGCCACCATGATTCAATTACCTCCCACTTGGTCCCTCCCACTACCCATGGGGATTATGGGAACTACAATTCAGGATATTTTGGTGGGGACACAGCCAAACTACATCAGTGGTCAAGCATGGTCTGTCTGAGAAAGTGACTTCTGAGTGTTGTTATGGGTTGTACTGTGACCCCCTATCAAAATTCATTTTGAAGCCTAACCTCTCAGTACCCCAGAATGGGACCTTATTTGGAAATAGGGTTTTTGCAGATGTTATTAGTTAAGATGAGGTCATATAGGAGTAAGATGCAC
Organism: Pongo pygmaeus; assembly: GCF_028885625.2. Taxonomy (NCBI): domain Eukaryota; kingdom Metazoa; phylum Chordata; class Mammalia; order Primates; family Hominidae; genus Pongo; species Pongo pygmaeus. The sequence continues at coordinate 64,946,978 of NC_072377.2, forward strand.
CCTACTTCAATGTGATTGGTGTCCTTGTAATAAAAGGGAAATTTGGACACAGAGACATGTACAGAGAGAAGACGAAGAGAAAACACAGAGAGAAGGCCATCTACAAGCTAAGAAAAGGACCTGAAACAGATCCTTCCTCACAGCCCTCAGAAAGAACCAACCCTGCCAACACCTTGACCTCAGATTCCAAGCCTCCAGAACGGTGAGATAATAAATTTCTGTTGCTTAAAGCACCCAGCTTGTGGTATTTTCTATAGCAGCACTAGCTGACTAATACAAGTAGCAACTTGATGAGGAAGCCATGCAAATTGTGCATGTCGTTTAATCCTCACAGCTACCCTATGTGTTGGGCATTGGTGTGTCCATTTATCAGATGAGAATTTCAAGTTCAAAACTATGAAAATAATTTGCCTGAGGAAATATTGCTTTTATGTGGCAGAGTCAAGACAGAAGTCTGAGTTAGCATGATCCCTGGGTCTCAATGTTTCCTATTATACTCTTTTACTACCTTGACTTATCTAAATATACTCACGTCTGATTCAATGACAATGAAACAATTAATTTTACAAGTAAATAGATTAGTTTATATGGTTATGTCTATACTGTAGTTTCAGTTAAAATAAAATTTTAAAGTCTAGCAAAGGTGTCTTATTTGGCTTTTTCTTCAAAACTAACTCCGTATTTGATTGTTGAATCTATCTGTGAATATTAGCGTTTGAAGTATGGAGATACATACACTTTTATGCTTATGCACACACACACACACACATACGTCTATATATAATTTTAGTCTATTTCATAGCTTACATTTTAGATTAATTTAAGCATTGTGATGTAAAGTCTACAGTACCCTTTTCTCAGCCTTTTCCCCACTGCCTTCCCTTGTATTTTACGTGTCCAGCCTGACACTCATATTATCTTGCTTCAGGATACATCTATTTCTTAAAGTCATTTTTCTATAAGGACAGTCACAATCCCCTTATAATGAATACAAGCATGTTTATAGACCCTCACCTTCATCAAAGAGGCTTCAATGTTCTCTTAAGAGTCTATGAAGCTGGAAATATATTCTGAAAATATAAGCTCAACACCTGCCTTCCTGAAAATATGGGCGGTGGAAAGCCCTTATGAGTGGATAGCCCATGATTTGTTTGCTCAATTAGTGAAAAGAAACACTTCAATTGGCAAAAATGTTTGCCCAAATGAGAATGGCTTTATAGAAATGTTCTAAATATGGCCTGACTCTAATCAAGCAATGCCATCTGCTTGATGAGTGACAAGGTCACAACTTCTATAACAGAAGCAGTCTCCAGTGCCAGAAATGAATATACAGAAGTCCAACTGCTGCCTACACTAAACATGGCTACCTATGTTGTAGGAGGCCTGCACGTGTCTGTTAGCTTCAGGTATGATCTTATCAAGAGGCGCTTTGATTGGTCTTGATCCTGCTAATTATGAGGTGTAGACCCTTGGCTGAGTCACTTAATATTCCTGGCACTCAGTTTTTTTTCCCTAGAAAATGTAGCTAACAATTTCTATGTCTCATGTTTGTGGTAGGGATAAAATGAGGTCATACTCTTGAAGACATTTTGTGAAATGCAAAGTAAAATGTAAGCAAAAGGCACAATTTTTCCATCTGTAAGGAATGGCTCCTAGAATAAAAAATGACTTCGAAGTAGCTTTTGAGTACTTATTTTGTACCAAGCTCATGGCCAATAACTTTATTTGCATTATGTCATTTTATCTCATAATGACACTATCAATTATGTATTATTACAACTGCCATCTTCCAGAAGAGGCAACTAGTGCTTAAACGGTTTAGGTGAATTGCCCAAAGTTCCCCAGCTGGTAAGTGCCAGAGAGTAGATTTGAACCCACCTGTGTTCTTAACTATTTCTTCTCTTATCCCTTATGCCCCTGCCAACAATTAAAAAAGAGCAACTATTTTTAAAACTATATTACTGAGATAATTTACTTGCTTTTGTTTGTGGAGACAAAAATTTTAAGATCATTATTTTTCAATTCTAAGAGAATAAAGATGGCCAAATAGAAACAGCTCCGGCCTGCAGCTCCCAGTGAGATCACAACACAGAAGGCAGATGATTTCTGCATTTCCAACTGAGGTACCCAGCTCATCTCACTGGAACTGGTTAGACAGTGGGTGCAGCCCATAGAGGGAAAGCAGAAACAGGGTGGGGCGTCACCTCACCTGGGAAGCACAAGGGGTTGGGGAACTCCCTCCTCTACCCAAGGGAAGTCATGAGGGACTGTGCCATGAGGAATGATGCTACCCAGCCCAGACACTATGCTTTTCCCATGGTCTTCACTACCCAGAGACCAGGAGATTCTCTTGGGTGCCTATACCACATGGGCCCTGGGTTTCAAGCACAAAACTGGGTGGCTGTTTGGGGAGACACTGAGCTAGCTGCAGTAGTTTTTTTTCATAACCCAATGGCACCTGGAACACCAGTGAGACAGCCATTCAATCCCCTGGAAGGGGGCTGAAGCCAGGGAGCCAAGGGGTCTTTCTTAGTGAATCCCACACTGACAGAGCCCAGCAAGCTAAGATCCACTGGCTTGAAATTCTTGCTGCCAGTATAGCAGCCTGAAGTTGACCTGGGATGCTCTAGCTTGGTGTGGGGAGGGGTGTCTGCCATTACTGAGGCTTAAGTAGGTGGTTTTTCCCACACAGTGTAAACAAAGCTGCCAGGAAGTTCAAACTGGGCAGAGCCCACCACAGCTCCACAAAGTTGCTGTAGCCAGACTGCCTCTCTAGATTCTTCCCGTCTGAGCAGGGTATCTCTGAAAGAAAGGTAGCAGCCCCAGTCAGGGGCTTACAGATAAAACTCCCATCTCCCTGGGACAGAGCACCTGTGGGGAGGGGTGGCTTTGGGCACAGCTTCAGCAGACTTAAATGTTCCTGCCTGCTAGCTCTGAAGAGAACAGGAGATCTCCCAGCACAGCCCTTGAGCTCTGCTAAGGAACAGACTCCCTCCTCAAGTGGGCCCCTGACCCCTGTGCCTCCCGATGGGGAGATATTCCCAGCAGGGGTTGACAGACACTTCATACAGGAGAGCTCTGGCTGGCATCTGGTGGGTGCCCCTCTGGGACGAAGCTTCCAGAGGAAGGAGCAGGGAGCAATTTTTGCTGTTCTGCAGCCTCTGCTAGTGATACCCAGGCAAACAGGGTGTGGAGTGGACCTCTAGCAAACTCCAGCAAACCTGCAGAAGAGGGGTCTGACTGCTAGAAGGAAAACTAACAAACAAAAAGCAATAGCATCAACATCAACAAAAAAGATGACCACACAAAAACTCCATCTAAAGGTCACCAACAGCAAAGACCAAAGGTAGATAAATCCATGAAGATGAGGAAAAACCAGTGCAAAAAGGATGGGAATTCCAAAAAACAGAATGCCTCTTCTCCTCCAAAGGATCACAACTCCTCGCCAGCAAGGGAACAAAACTGGACAGAAAATGAGTTAGATCAATTCACAGAAATAGGCTTCAGAAGGTGGGTAATAACAAACTCCTCCAAGCTAAAAAAGTATGTTCTAACCTAATGCAAGGAAGCTAAGAACCTTGATAAAAGGTTAGTGGAATAGCTAACTAGAATAACCAGTTTAGAGAAGAACATAAATAACCTGATGGAGTTGAAAAAACACAGCACAAGAACATCATGAAGCTTACCATAGTATCAATAGCCAAACTGATCAAGTGGAAGAAAGGATATCAGAGATTGAAGATCACCTTAATGAAATAAAGCATGAAGACAAGATTAGATTAAAAAGAATGAAAAGGAATGAAAAAAGCTTCCAAGAAATATGGGACTATGTAAAAAGCCAAACCTACATGTGATTAGTGTACCTGAAAGAGATGGGAAGAATGAAACCAAGTTGGAAAACACTTTTCAGGATATTTTCCAGGAGAACTTCCCCAACCTAGCAAGACAGGCCAACATTCAAATTCAGAAAATACAGAGAACATCACAAAGATACTCCTTGAGAAGAGCAACCCCAAGACACATAATCGTGAGATTCACCAAGGTTGAAATGAAGGAAAACATGTGAAGGGCAGCCAGAGAGAAAGGTCAGGTTACCCACAAAGGGAAGCCCATCAGACTAACAGTGGATCTCTCGGCAGAAACCCTACAAGCCAGAAGAGAGTGGGGGCCAATATTCAACATTCTTAAAGAGAAGAATTTTCAACCCAGAATTTCATATCCAGCCAAACTAAGCTTCATAAGTGAAGAAGAAACAAAATCCTTTACAAACAAGCAAATCCTGAGGGATTTTGTCACCACCAGGCCTGTCTTACAAGAGCTCCTGAAGGAAGCACTAAATATGGAAAAGAAAAGCCAATACCAGCCACTGCAAAAAACATATCAAATTGTAAAGACCACTGACACTATGAAGAAACTGCATCAACTAATGGGCAAAATAAACAGCTAGCATCATAATGACAGGATCAAATTCATACATAACAATATTAACCTTAAATGTAAATGAGCTAAATGCCCCAATTAAATGGCACAGGCTGGCAAATTAGATGGAGTCAAGACCCATCAATGTGCTGTATTCAGTAGACTCATCTCACATGCAAAGACACACATAGGCTCAAAAATAAACGGATGGAGGAAGATTTACCAAACAAACGGAAAGAAAAAAAAGAAGGTGTTGCAATCCTAGTCTCTGATAAAACAGACTTTAAACCAAAAAAGATAAAAAAAAGACAAAGAAGGGCATTACATAATGGTAAAGGGTTCAATGCAACAAGAAGAGCTAACTACCTGAAATATATATGCACCCAATACAAGAGCACCCAGATTCATAATGCAAGTTCCTAGAGACCTACAAAGAGACTTAGACTTCCACACAATACTAGTGGGAGACTTTAACACCCCACTGTCAATATTAGACAGATGAACGAGACAGAAAATTAACAAGAATATTCGAGACTTGAACTAAGCTCTGGACCAAGTGGACCTAATAGATATCTACAGAACTCTCCACCACATATCAACAGAATATACATTCTTCTCAGCACCACATTGCACTTATTCTAAAATTGACCACATAATTGGAAATAAAACACTCCTCAGCAATGCAAAAAACCAGAAATCATAACAAACGGTCTCTCAGACCACAGTGCAATCAAATTAGAACTCAGGATTAAGAACTAACTCAAAACAGCACAACTACATGGAAAATCAAAAACCTGCTCCTGAATGACTACTGGGTGAATAACGAAACAAAGGCAGAAATAAATAAGTTCTTTGAAACTAATAAGAACAAAGACACAATGTCCCAGAATCTCTGGGACACAGCTAAAGCAGTGTTTAGAGGGAAATTTGTAGCACTAAATGCCCACAAGAGAAAGAAGGAAAGATCTAAAATTGACACCCTAACATCACAATTAAAAGAACTAGAGAAGCAAGAGCAAACACATTCAAAAGCCAGCAGAAGGCAAGAAATAACTAAGATCAGAGCAGAATTGAAGGAGACAGAGACACAAAAAACCCTTTGAAAAAATCAGTGAATCCAGGAGCTGGTTTTTTGAAATGATTAACAAAACAGACCACTAGCCAGACCAATGAAGAAGAAAAGAGAGAAGAATCAAATAGACACAATAAATAAAAAATGATAAAGGAGCTATCACCATTGATACCACAGAAATACAAACTACCATCAGAGAATACTATAAACAGCTCTACACAAATAAACTAGAAAATCTAGAAGAAATGGATAAATTCCTGGACACATACACCCTCCTAAGACTAAACCAGAAAGAAGTGGAATCCCTGAATAGACCAATAACAAATTCTGAAATTGAGGCAGTAATTAATAACAACCAAAAAAAAGCCCAGGACCAGATGAACGCACAGCCAAATTCTACAAAAAGTACAAAGAGGAGCTGGAACCATTCCTTCTGAAACTATTCCAATCAATAGAAAAAGAGGGACTCCTCCCTAACTCATTTTATGAGGCCAGCATCATCCTGATACCAAAACCTGGCAGAGACACAACAAAAAAAGAAAATCTCAGGCCAAATATCCTTGATGAACATCGATGTGAAAATCCTCAATAAAATACTGGCAAACCGAATCCAGCAACGCATTAAAAAGCTTATCCACCACGATCAAGTTGGCTTCATCCCTGGGATGCAAGGCTGGTTCAACATACGCAAATCAATAAACATAACCCATCACATAAATGAAACCAATGACAAAAACCACATGACCAACTCAATAGATGCAGAAAAGGCCTTCGATAAAATTCAACACTCCTTCATGCTAAAAACCCTCAATAGGTGTTGATGTAACATGTCTTGAAATAATAAGAGCTATTTATGACAAACCCACAGCCAATAACATACTGAATGGGCAAAAGCTAGAAGCATTCCCTTTGAAAACTGGCACAAGACAAGGATGCCCTCTTTCACCACTCCTGTTCAACATAGTATTGGAAGTTCTGGCCAGGGCAATCAGGCAAGAGAAAGAAATAAAATATATTCAAATAGGAAGAGAGGATGTCAAATTATCTTTCTTTGCAGATGACATGACTGTATATTTAGAAAACCCCATTGTCTCAGCCCAAAAACTCCTTAAGCTGATAAGCAACTTCAGCAAAGTCTCAGGATACAAACTCAATGTGCAAAAATCACAATCATTCCTATACACAAATGATAGACAAACAGAGAGCCAAATCATGAGCAAACTCCCATTCACAATTGCTACAAAGAGAAGAAAATACCTAGGAATCCAGCTTACAAGGGATGTGAAGGACCTCTTCAAGTTGAACTACAAACCACTGCCCAAGGAAACAAGAGAAGACACAAACGAATGGAAAAACATTCCATGCTCATGGATAGGAAGAATTAATATAGTGAAAATGGCCACACTGTCCAAAGTAATTTATAGATTCAACGCTATTCCCATCAAGCTACCATTGACTTTCTTCACAGAATTAGAAAAAACTACTTTAAATTTCATGTGGAACCAAAAGAGAGCCTGTATTGCCAAGACAATCCTAAGCAAAAGAAAAAACAAACAAACAAACAAAAAACAAAGCTGGAAGCATCAAGCTACCTGACTTCAAACTATACTATAAGGCTACAGTAACCACAACAGCATGCTACTGGTACCAAAACAGGTATACAGACCAATGGAACAGAACAGAGGCCTCAGAAACAACACCACACATCTACAACCATCTGACCTTTGACAAACCTGACAAAAACAAGCAATGGGGAATGGATTCCCTATTTAATAAATGCTGTTGGGAAAACTGGCTAGCCATATGCCGAAAACTGAAACTGGACTCCTTCCTTACACCTTATACAAAAATTAACTCAAGATGGATTAAAGACTTAAACGTAAGACCTAAAACCATAAAAACCCTAGAGGAAAACCTAGGCAATACCATTCAGGACATAAGCATGGGCAAAGAGTTCATGACTAAAACACCAAAAGCAATGGCAACAAAAGCCAAAATTGACAAATGGGATCTAACTAAATTAAGAGCTTCTGCACAGCAAAAGAAACTATCATCAGAGTGAGCAGGCTACAGAATGAGAGAAAAGTTTTGCAGTCTCCATCTGACAAAGGGCTAATATCCAGAATCTACAAGGAACTTAAACAAATTTACAAGAAACAAACAACCCCATCAAAAAGCAGACGAAGGATATGGACAGACAATTCTCAAAAGAAGACATTTATGCAGCCAACAAGCGTATGAAAAAAGCTCATCATCACTGGTCATTAGAGAAACGCAAATCAAAACTACAATGAGATACCATCTCACACCAGTTAAAATGACGATCATTAAAAAGTCAGGAAACAATAGATGCTGGAGAGGATGTGGAGAAATAGGAATGCTTTTACACTGTTGGTGGGAGTGTAAATTAGTTCAACCATTGTGGAAGACAGTGTGGCGATTTCTCAAGGATCTAGAAGTAGAAATACCATTTGACCTAGCAATCCCATTACTGGATATATAATTCCAAAGGATTATAAATCATTCTACTATAGAGACACATGAACATGTATGTTTATTGCAGCACTATTCACAATAGCAAAGACATGGAACCAACAAAAATACCCATCGATGATAGACTGGATAAAGAAAATGTGCCACATATACACCATGGAATATTTTGCAGACATGAAAAAAAAATCAGTTCATGTCCTTTGCAGGGACTTGGATGAAGCTTGAAACCATCATTCTTAGCAAACTAACACAGGAACCGAAAACCAAACACTGCATGTTCTCACTGATAAGTGGGAGTTGAACAATGAGAACATATGGGCACAGGGAGGGGAACATCACACACTGGGGCCCATCGGGGGGTTGGGGGCAAGGGAAGGGATAACATTCGGAGAAATACCTAATGTAGATGATGAGTTGATGGGTGCAGCAATTGAATCTGGTTTTCAATACTTCTGTTGAAAGCCATAAATATAATTTAATATAGACTATAATAAGGTACTATTCTGCTCTTCACTTCAAAGACACATCTTTTGAATATGGCAAGTAGCTAGGGAAATATCAAAAGTTCCAGTATTATTTAGTTATATTTTCCAAATTCTCCACTAATCTTTGCAGGTAGACATTTAACCAAATAAAATGATTCATATTACTTAATGTTGTTACTCATGCCAAATATATTTCATAATTTAAAAAAAGAGATCTGAGTGTAGAGAGACGATGGATAGGAAATGACAAAGAAAGTAAAGTGAATTGAGAAGGGATTAGGTCTAATCAGTTGGGTTTATTTTTTTCTGGGAATAATTAAGATATTTACTGAGGCAATGGGTTATCACAAAGCAAAAAACAAAGAAACTCCTAACCCACTCCATGAGATAGAATTTCATAAAAGCATTTCTATAAAAATGATGAATAGCCCACCAGAATCAAAATGTATGCAAATTGCAAAGCTAGTTAGAGGAGTATGTGTGTGCTGCCTTGGTCTCTCAAGTCTATCAAAAAAAGGGAGAAAGAAAAGGTGACTTGCTGACAGAGCAGGTCTATGCCTAACATCAGATACTGTAATACCACCATTAAAAAAAAGGGAATTCATCATAAATGCTACTTAAAAGACAGTAAAGAGCCAACGAACATGTTTGAGAACAAGTAACTCCTATCAGGGACCTTAAATGAGAGAGATACAGAGCTTAACCTGAGGGCAGCAGGGCTTCCTCAGTGCCCCCACCCTCTACCTCCCAATCCTTATAGTATCACTTTTCTTTAGCCTACAAAGATATGTGTGAACACAGTTTTTTGTTTTTTTTTTTAAAGAAAAATGTGTAAGGACAAAGCACATTTGTAAATAGAGGGAACAGGACATAGTGGATTAAGGACAGTGTACAGTGTTTTATATAAAAGATTCTACAACAAATTTTCTTGAAAAAATGAGGCAGGTATGAGATGTCCTGAAGCCCCCAGTTCTCATAACTTTTAGGATATGAGTAAATTTGTTATATGGCGTTTCACAGGTACAGAATTGTAGGATTTTGGTCAGTCACAGTTTCTTGCCAGAAGCACTATCTTTTGTAAAGGGCTACATAGCAGAATTTTTGTTCTATTTTAGTTTTATTTTGCTTTTGTTTTGTGGGAAGTAGGAAGAGAAAAATTCTTACTAAATTCCATTACCTAGAAATATTTTTATAGCATAAAACACTTTCCACAAATTTTTCTATGCACATTATTTAATAATTTAATTTTTATAATATCATTTCCAAATTATTATACATCTATAATACCAATGTAATGACTATTGTGTATAGTCTCGATATTACTGATCCATTTTTGAGATATTAAGGGTTTTTTCCTTTTTTTACTATAGTAAACAATATTGTGATGAACAGCTTCTTCACATATATTATGGCTAATTTATCTGACTATGCCCTAAAGTTAAATTCCTACAAAGAAGAGAAAATCTTCTGTTTTGGAAAGATAATTGGTGCTTTAGAAAGATAGTTCTTGCTGGTGGCGATGGCTGGGTTGGGGGAGAGAAAAGACTAAAGACCGAGAAGCCCATAACCAAAACTCAGGCAGTGGTAACAGAAGTGCAGATGAGGGAGAGCAGAAAAGATACTCAGAAGGCAGAATCAACATGGTACAGGGACTGATCCATGGGAAGCTAAGGAGAGACTCAAAGAGAGAGAAAAGTCACGGGTGGCCTGAAGGCTTCTAGCGTGAACAACTGGGGAGCACATAATGAGTTTCCAATTGAACTTGCTGAGTCTGAGGTGCCTTCAAGGCATCCTGGTAGAAATGGTCAATGGGCAGTGCACATTGGAAATATATAGCATTCCAGGACACAGACCCACACATTCCTGACAAACACAAATCAATTTGGTTTTACATAATATCACCCCTGCCAATTTTAAATACAGTGTGTATAGTGTGTGTCTGTGTGTGTGTGTGCGTGTGTGTGTGTGTGTGTGTGTGTGGTGGGACGGGGACTACACAGGAAGTTTCTTTGGTTGTTGTCCAGTCACTGCATTTGATGTACATTTGATGTAACAGTTCTTTTTTTTTTTAACATTAATGCCCCAACCTTAAATAAGAGCTTTAGTCTTATTATAAACAATACTGAATTAAAATCTGCAAATTTAAAACTAGAGCGAATATGGAAAAAGTTATTGAAAAGTAACAATCAATCTATCAATGCTCCCAGTGAAGAATAAACATCATCATAAGAATGCCCAATGTTTGCAGTGTCTATTGTTTTTTGAAAAAGATTTACACAGGCATAAGACATTTGATTTTTACCATAACCTTGGAAGGCACATTAGTTTTTATTGCTAATTTACAGATCTAAGGAAACTGAGGTTCCGAAAAGCTAAACAATTTTTTTCTGTTGTTCATAGCTGGGAAATGCCCAAATTGAAACTTGAGCCCTGGCTTTCAGACTCTGGAGCCGGAGTTCTTCCCCTCACCCTTCAGCTAGCTGCATTAAATCAATCAATCAATAAATAACTTTTTATTGCCTTTTCTTTCTCTTCCTCCTCCTTATTCTAATCAAGATACTTTAAGTTTTGAATTCAAAATTTATCTCATTCTTATGGCAAAGTAGGTTTCAAGTCATTTCATGGAAACTTATACAAGTGCCTGTGTGCTACAATGGCTGAGCCAGAGCACCGGACTCTCAGGCAGTCTCCGCTGTGGAGACACAGCCTGCTGTCCCATTGGACAAAGCCTCAACGCTGGCTGACTCACAGCCTTGTGTATGTCACTTGGCAGCTTCTTCCAGTAGCATGTCCTTCCACTACATTCTTCAGTCACCTTTCTCTACTACACAAATTCTGCCTGATAATATGTGTGCGATTCAAGCCCACACTACTTTTTGGAACCTCATTCAATTGTCACCTCTTGCACAAAAAACAAACAACAACAACAAACAAAAAACCATTTTTGAGTGTGTCTGTTTATCAACTGTGTTCTCTAAAAATTTATTATAATGCCATTATCATTCTGTAACTGCATGGTTCAGATTTAAGGCAATTCTATCTCTCTTTATTTGTCTCTTGTGTAGTCTCCAGTCAACTTCATTCTCAGAGATTTATAGAAAATTTTTCCCATATACTGCTACTCAGAAGTCACATTTATTTTTCAGGTTTTTTAGGCTGAGTCTGACCTGAAAGCACTTTTTTTATGGGTTCAGTTTCCTTACTCTTGAAGGTTAAAGTGACTTTCTTTGGCTTCCTAATTTATTTTAGAATGCCATTATAACTGCGACAGAAGAAATATAACCAAAATAGCACAAAAATATCCTGACCAAACTCAGTTTTTACTTTCAGCTGAAAGCTATTTAATGTATGTTTGGTGCCACTTAAAAAAAAAGTTTCAATGAGATGTAACTGAGATAAAATAAACTGCATATATTTAAAGTGTACAACTTGACAATTACTGCAAATGTATACACCAGTGAGACCATCACCACAATCAAGGGAATGAACATATCCATCACTCCCACACTGCCGACTTCCCGTGTGTTCCTTCAGAATCCCTCCTTTTCCCTTCTCTGCCACATATTCTGGAAAGGGAGAGTGAATATTGTTAAAACTTCAAATTCTTTCCAGCTTTTCTATAAATCTAACTTTGTTTTAATAAAAATCACAACAGGAGTCTTTAAAAATGTAAAAACATTGTCCAGAAATAAAAGCACTTTAAAATGATGTTACAAATGAGGAAATAAGAAAATAATGAACACATCAATACAAAACCAGGCAAGTCCATAGGCAGAGAATGCTCATCCCCCTAAAATGGCTAATAAAAAGACTGAAATTTAAATCTAAATCTTACTAATAATCAAATAAATAAATGACAATTAAAATAGCATATTCATTTACATTAATTTTTGGCAAAGATTTAGAAGACAATATGATGCTAAGAGTTTAAATGTTAGAAGACAATATGATGCTAAGAGTTTAAAGCTTTTTGAAAGTAGACACTAATATATTGCTGAAAAAGTACAGGTTTCCTTGTAACTATTGCAATATTAAATGTACATTATTTTTGATGTAGCAACTTATCTAGAAATTAATACTAAAGAAATAAATAAATGAACAGTGGCAACAACTTGAGAGCAATATAAATGTCTGTCATTAGTAAACTGGTTAACTATCTAATGGTTCATTCTTATAAAGGAATCACCAGAGGCCATTTAAATGGTAAAGTTTATCTGTATGAATTAAGTGCAGAGAAAAAGAGTGGAAGAAAAGGAGATACATATAGAATGATTTCTTTTCTTTTGTATACAAAAATAATCCAGTGTGTTTTTCAGGTATAGGAAGAACTCTGGAAAAAAACTATATAAAATTTAAGTAAAGTTTTCTCTGGGAATGGAAGTAAAACAGCTATCACATTTTACTATATATATATATTTAATTTTACTAAAAAATATTTACTACTTTTATAATTTCAAATGTTTTCATTTAATAACAATATATACATATTCTTGTTAAACTAATATAGTTTTCTATGTCCCTCTAAACATATGCACTGATACGGTTTGACTCTGTGTCCCCACTCAAATCTCATCTTGAATTATACTCCCATAATTTCCATGTGTTGTGGGGGACACCCGGTGGGAGATAATTTGAATCATGGGGGCAGTTTCCCCTATACTATACTCATGGTGGTGAATAAGTCTCACAAGATCGGATGGTTGTATCAGGGCTTTCCACTTTTGCATCTTCCTCATTTTCTCTTGCCGCCACCATGTAAGAAGTGCCTTTCACCTCCCACCATGATTCTGAGGCCTCCCCAGCCATGTGGAACTGTAAATCCAATTAAACCTCTTTTTCTTCCCAGTCTCAGGTATGTCTTTATCAGCAGCATGAAAACAGACTAATACATGCACTAAGAACAAAATCCTAAAAAATATACTACAAGGTGTTAGAGTCATTCTATAACTACAAGAAGTCTTGTAAAAAATTTGTTCATCTGATTTTTTAGATTTTTGTACAATTATTTGTTATAAGCTGTATAACAAAATACTTCTAATAAACTCCTGTTTAGGTAAAATCAATATAACAAAAAAATTACTTAAATAGTATAAAATAGTCAATCTCTACAATTTTTTTTTCCCAATGCTGACAATAACAATAAAGTAAATACAGTCACTAGGGGGACTTCTGCTTCTTGCCCAAAGGAGCCAGGTTTATGCTTGCTCATGAAAGAATGGCAAAACTGGACAAAATGAATGAAACAACAGTTTTCAGACCTTAGGCAACAGTTAGCTTAACATGGCGATTAGAGAAAATGAATGCAATGAGATGACACCTATGGTTGCCCCAGTGTACATGTTGGAGAGTTTCCAGGTCCCAACATAAGGAGGAGAGATCACTGCCTGACCCCAAAGTCTCCCTAAGTTGAGGAGATGGAGCTGGGAATTCAGGGAGGTTAAGGTAACTAGAATTTGCTGAACAGAGAGGAGACAGTGGCCCAGAGAGGGAACTCAGGGACATCTGCACAGGCCCCCTCTTGAGTCTTCAGCTGAGTGTTGATCAGCCTGAGGAAGGTGAGATTTCTGGGAAAAAGCTGGAGGAAGGAATGACAAAGACACAAGAGGAAACTTTTGGGGGTGATATATATTTGTATACTATCTCAGTTTTGGTAATTTTCTCACAGATGTGTATACCTATATAAAAATTTACTAAATTGTGTAATTCACATGTAGTTTATATTTTTTTTCCAGTGGAGTTTTAAAAACAATTTTGTAAAGAAAAAAAGTATGGTGAAATGAACTGATGGGATAAGATATTACTCAAATTAGCTCTTTGTGCAAGCACAGTACAATTAGCATCGATTTACATTTACATCTCTTCAGGTTGACAAGAAAGCAAGTATGGATGCCACCAAAAACACCTATATAATTTGCATCCAAATGTAGTAAATTACTTTGAAAAATATTGGAAGTTTTCTCTAGTGGATCAAAGTTTTCCTAACATGTGACTTTAATCATTGGCCTATTACTCTAAGAAATTGGAATTCACTAATAATACATAAGGCCATAGACCTGGGTCTGCCCCCTCCCTCAATATCAATGATACTCAACATTTGTAGAAGGTATATAAATGTTATGCACTTCAAGAAGAGAAGTATGCCAAGAGAGATGTAATAATGCATGAGATAGAGTCTAGAGAATTTAGAACAAGCCTTGGTTTAGATGAACATTAAGAGCTTAAGGGCTATTCTTCCAGTAGGACATTTGTAGGAGAACAGGAAAGCCAGGTGACCATATTCTATAGGGCAGGCCTGAGCTTTATCTATTTCGTGGTTGGATGTTGCATGTTCTCTGAATCAGCAAATTGTCAGTGGGAAAAATTTATCTATATTGACTGCTCTTAACCAGCTTATTTAAGATAAAATAGTACCTTGGCAGCCAGCTGAAGAGATTTTTTGGTACTGTATTGGTCTAAGTAATGGATTATTGATCTACAGTTAAACTGATCCGAAGGTCAGACTTCTAGGATTTCTCTCAGTCTCACATTCTGAATCCATTGTTGTCTTTTAGGAATGGTTATATCAGAGGTACCTGACTCATCTTTGGCCAGAACAACAGGAGCAAATCTGGTATTACAGTATGTGGGCTGCAAATATAACAAAATTAGTGCCTCTATATTTTGCTCTGCAGATTGTTCCTGAATTATGGTCCCATAGTCATGCTGCATTGCTCACTGGAAGTTTCTATAATGAGAATTTAACCCACTTGTTTACACTGGAACTTAGTTCATAGGTTCTCATCACATTTATTTCAGGCTTTCAGGTGAAATATCCTGCCTATTTGAGCTTACAACATTTTTATTTCTTATGTAAACACGTGTGTATCTGTATGTGTATTTTAATCAATAAAATGACATTCTCAGCTTCTCAAGGACTATGTCAAAAAACCTAAAGGATAATCCAGATTACAAATAGCACATTCTGTTCAGTGAATTGAGTTTTCATCCCATTATCAGACAATGCCATTTTGTTCTTTAAAATTAATCAAAGGGAATATTTCACATGAAAGGGATTACTTCTTCCTATGCAAGTCAAAAAATTGGAAAACAAATGAACATTTAAAGCCTACTGGAGCCCACCTATTTGCCCCCTGAAAAGATGATGCTATTCAATGACTGGAGTGATTTAAAGTAGCGTGATGTTTGAATTATTGGCTATCAAAAAGAACTTGTGGAGGAGACTTCATAAAATGAACTTCTAAGAAATATCCCTTGAGAAATGGTGCTGAACTCTAGGAAAAAAAATAGAACTATTTCTGTTTAACTGTAAGGACAACTTCTGTGTTTCCTTAGGCAAACAGATTTCCTGTCGTCTAGAAATGTTTCTGTCTACCACAGAGGTAGATTTACTGTGAGGCTAGGAAGGGTGAAGCTTCAGGGCCCCTCACTTGCATGAGCTCCTTGCTAAGGCACTGGAAAAGGCTCGAGGGGTGGGTTGGCATGCTCCTTTACTTTTGGAATTTTGCATGAGTGAGACATTTTAACTGCAGAAGTTTAAGATCAATGTCTACATACTGATTTTGCCTTTATCACACTGTTCCCTTGGGTTAGGTAGCACTGGGGTGACTATGGGCCATTTTGGGATCTGGCTAATTAGAAACTGAGTTAAAGATACATTTAGTTTCAGTTTGGTGTGATTATATTCTTGTGGTTCTCAGTCTCTTCCCTGTTTCCTTAGGTTCTTGCTGGCTGTCTGGGTGTAGCTTCCACGAACACGCCTGATTACCACGGTGCTGGTAACATGAAAGTGCAAGCCCAGAGATCACTCCAAAATCAATGTGCCCAGAGCTTCAGGCACCACAAGTCTGTGTGGAGTGAAGGAGACACAATGTTCAAAACATACAAAGCCAGGAACTGCTCTTTGAAAATTCTTCCAAATCTTACAGTTCACAAATGAAAGACATTTGATAGAGATATTTCCCAAGTTTGGTCACAGTCCTAAGAATGTATATGAAATCACCCCAAAAAATTGAGAAACTTGATGTAACTTTTCTAAACTATTGGTAAAAAAATGACAGATTACAATCAATCATACTAGAGAAAAGACTGCATTATCTTGTTATTCTCAACATAGAAAACATAATAGAATCATGTAAAATGAAGAGGCAATCAGAGAATAAACAGCCAAAACTACAGAGCCAAAAAAATCATAGAAATGTATCAAGCAATTAATTTTCTAAAAATGAAGGTAATTTTATAAATTTTGCTATCCTTGCAGAATTTGTCAGCTTTATTAATTTTATAATCTGGTGTGATTTATGTTTATATCCTAAATAAATATTCAATCTCCACATTCAACACATATTCCAATTTCTCTTAAAAGAAATATCCATTTCTCTTAAAAGGGACTCTTCAAGTTGTATGACACATCAGTTGGTATAAAGCCTGGACCCACTCCTTGTCAACTACCGCAGTTTCCCTGGGATATGAAGAGGTAACTTCCTTTATATTATGACTAAGTAATAAAACGGATATAAATCTATTAGCCGAACTGCAAATTGTGATATTCAGCATTTTAAGGGACTGATTCTGTTGGATACTCAGAAATATAAATAGGCCAAATCCTATGACCAATAAATTAATCAATTGATAAAATACTGTATCTTTTTCTTGATTACACTAAAAATTTAAAATATTATATTCCTTATACAACATTTTTAATTTAATTTGCCTTGTAAGTGTTGGTTGTATATGCATAGTTCTCCAGAAATATGTTTTTAAATATCTTTATATATAAAACTGGGTTTTAGGTCCTCGATTTGTGGCAAACATTTTGAACACTTGTTTGGCTTAAAATTCACAAACATATAAACTAGCAATGACATCATGATAGGCTTTGTGCATTTCTTACCAAAAGTGATAAAATTTGTAGACAATAGGCCGGGTGTGGTGGCTCACACCTGTAATTCCAGCACTTTGGGAGGCCAAGGCGGGCGGATCATGGGGTCAGGAGATCGAGACCATCCTGGCTAACACGATGAAACCCTGTCTCTACTAAAACTACAAAAAAATTAGCTGAGCGTGGTGGCACGAGCCTGTAGTCCCAGCTACTCGAGAGGCTGAGGCAGGAGAATCGCTTGAACCCGGGAGGTGGAGGTTGCAGTGAGCCGAGATCATGCCACTGCATTCCAGCCTGGGTGACAGAGAGAGACTCTATCTCAAAAAAAAAAAAAAAAAAAAAAAAAATTTGTAGACAACATATTTAACAAGTCTGTCATACTTGTTCAGCTCCATAATCTTTACTAAAATGCATATAATCTGGCATATTCAAAGCCTTCAAGTTGAAATCAAGTTCATCAAATTACACAAATCACACATTACAAAGGAGAAACCACAAAGCTGGTGTACAATTGTTGTTTAATAATTTATATGTTAATATTGGTAAACTAAAGCCAGATATAAAAATGAAACATATCATCAATGAAATCTTCAGATAATAAGGATAAGATTATTATTTTAAAACTGTAAATTTAGATACACTGAGGTCTGTATAATTCATGGTAATATTTCCTATCTTTCTCTGTATATTATTAATATATATACATTTTAAATATATTTTTGAAATTAGGGATTTTTCAAAGTTTTTTCTTTTTGAAATTAAAATACTGATTTTAAATATACCTATACCTGTTTAAATATATCTGTAAAATGTTCAGGTTATGGCACACTTTAAATAACTAAAATTCATCTTGAACCGTATCTTCTACCACATCATTTACATGTGCAGGAGATAACTGCAGATAAGACTGAAGAAGGTTGGAAGCTGAAGGTTTACAGAGAACAAAGTTTTTGATACTTCGAATTGTGAAAACACTTTTAAGTATTCAGAAGAAAAGGTTGTATCATAAAATTATATATATGTGTTCACATTTAAAGCCTCAATATTCTATAAAGATCTGAATTAAAATTAACTTAGTAATTTTGTCTTATGAGATGACTGAATGGAACTATTAAACACATAACTTATTCATATGATTTTATTTTTATATATCTTTGCAGGAAAAGGTATATGTAAAGTGAGGTAGAACTAAATCAGTGATTCTTAACCCAGAATCACTACACTGTAATAGAAATATGAATGTGATTCCAGTGGTACATGTAACTCTAAAATTAAATACAAATTATCTGTG
Organism: Pongo pygmaeus; assembly: GCF_028885625.2. Taxonomy (NCBI): domain Eukaryota; kingdom Metazoa; phylum Chordata; class Mammalia; order Primates; family Hominidae; genus Pongo; species Pongo pygmaeus. Next base: position 64,965,616 of record NC_072377.2, read on the forward strand.
TGATTATGTGTATATCTAGAGTTTCCATAAGAGCTCTGCTACATATACTTAGACTCTTGGATGATTCCAGAACTTCTAATAGAGTAAAACACACAAACCTTTTAGAAAATAAATTTCACTAAGAAGAAAAAGAAATGAAGTTCTAATTGTGTTGGTAATGTCCCAGTCCCACCCACACATCACGAGAGAGAGAAAAACAAATTCCAAGAAGGATTTGATAATTTCAAGGAACAAAGTGCTCAGAAGATATATTCACTGAACAATTCCCCAAGTGCTCATGTGTGAGCATTTCAAAAATTCTAAAAATACTCTTCAGTGACATCTCAATAGTTCTTCAAAATATGAGATTGAAAAACAAGGCCTTTTTCCAAGTCACACTCTTCAATATGGTTAACATTTTCATTACACAATAATTTTGAAGAGTTTTTGAGCCTATGGATACCTTAGTTACCAAAATACTACGAATGTGAGCTTCTGTAGTCATTAAAGAATGAAGAGGATGACTAATTATTAATTTAAAGGTTATGCAAACACTCTTCAATATTAATGACTAAACACACTAACTGATAGGCTGCGTTTGGACTAACACTGACAGCAAGCTTCTTGTGAAGTCTGCTGGTCAAGTTATCAAATCAGAGGTGCAGAAAGACAAGAAAATTCTCAAAAATGCTTCCACAAGAAGAATCCTTGAAGTAATTTAGGCATCTAACCTCAAAAAAAAAAAAAAAAAGTTTAATGGAGGAAATTATTGCTGTATTCACTTGTATTATCAAAGCTAAGAAAGATTATTAGAATTATTTTGTATCTTTCTAGCAACATGCCTCATACCAAAGGGAGGAAATGGCAGGGAAACAATTCATTACAAAGAATATTTTTCTAAAAGTGAGTCCTAGGCAACAAGGAAAGAGCTTGGCTTATGAGTTGATGTTCTCTCCCGAAAAGGCAATTTTAAGCATCGAGAATGTTCTGAGATGGATTTCTACAGAGTAGGAAGTTGGATTCTTATATATAGGAAATCCCTGTCAGTACTTAAATTCTATGATTCTACGATTTATTAAGAATAGCCACTTGCGACTACATAGGACACAACCTGAAAACAGGGCAGCTGCCTAAGGAAGGCCCTTAAATAGTTATGAGTGAATGCCAAATGTGAGGTGAAGAAAGGGAGAGGTCATTAGAAAGGAAGTTGTATACAAAACACAAGATTTTACTGCCTTGGTGAATTTTGAACCACAGCCAAATTACTTTCTTCTCTGAGAAGATATGAGGAAGAGAATAAAGCTCTTCAAGGCAACAGCATGATATAAATCCAAAGCATTTTCATACTTTGGGAAAGTGCTTGCATGCAGAAGTGTGAGCCGGGGAGGAATCTTAGCTGATAAGAAAAAGAGGTCAGCAGGGCAGAGTGGTGAATGGCCTTCAAGATAAGGATAAGTAATTGAAATTGGTTAGGAAAGCAGCATGGAGCCAGAAGAAGGAATTGAAATGAGTAATGGGAAGCTAGAAGATTAGAAAAGCTAGACCGATTACCTTGGGAAGCAGGATTTTGAGATGGTAATGGCCAAAGGGGAGATTGTGGAATCGAGATAGGAAACAAAAAGACAAGGATGGATAGACCTATTCCCGAAACAGGAATAGTACCTTCATGAGGTCCCAGAGAGGCAGTTTGTAATAACAAAAATGAGGCCTTCACTGAAGCTTGGGAGTTACATAACACTGATCTAGGATGGCATGCCTACATGTCACCGTTGCTTGGTATCCATCAGGAAATGTTTGTTGCATGAATGAAGAAAAAAACACAGTTCTATTCTTACATAAAATAATCATTTAAAATCACCAATTTGGGAAACAACAATCAACTATTAGATTGTTAAAATGTTGATAGTTTGTGAACTTCTTTTTTTTTTTTTTTTTTTTAGCAATGACCCAATGTCACTGTAGTGTTTCTTCAGAAATGCTTAGACTTTTCTGTACAAGTAAAAGAAAAGACCATCAGTTCTTAAGGTCTAAGCTTGAAAACAAACGTCCTTTATTTTGAATTTGTTTTCAGTGTACAAAAGGTTTACATGAAAAATACAGGCAGGCTAATATTGCAAACAACATGTAATTTCAAAGAGGAAAAATATTCAGTACTTTCCTTCCCACTTTTTAAATTAGATTCAGTAACATGATCAACTTTTACCCACATGTTTTCAGAACTAAGATGAATAAATTAGAGGGATGGTTCAATTTAAAACACCTTTTCCTTTTAGTAAATCTAATGTTTATGGTAGTCAATAAAAGAATTGCTCTTTTAGTCACAGAAAAGCCTCAGAAGCTCTTCTAATTCTTCTAGTCTGTTGATTGATGCAAATTATCTCTACAGGGAATTAATTTTAATAGTTAATGAAATGAGGAGGCTGAAGATGCAGAAGTGCCTTGAGTTATCTTTGTGTGTTTGCAAGGGCTAACTCTGCACTCTGCTGTATAGCCAGCAATGACAAGTATCCTGAATTGACTAAGGAACAATCCGAAAAAAATTCACAGGAATCTTAAAAGACTCAGCAGCCTTTAGCCAATATCCATTCTTAAGTGTGATTTAAGTGACACTTCCAAGTCTTATAAAAAAAAAATAAGTAAACATAACTTTAAATACCTAAGATTTCTGGTTAGTAACATCTACCATGTTTAATGTTATGGTCGATTTTATTGTAGCAGCTTGATAAAAGATCACTACTTAATAAACAAGGTCATTCTGTTACCAATTTGAAATGTTGATTTCATATATCTATGCACTCGCTTCTCTACAATTTGATGTTTTTGTGGTTGCCTCAGAAGCTGTGCAATAGCTAAATAAAGAAGAAAAAATGTGACTAACCAGGCAACAGCCCAGCCCAAATGAATGTGTTGTAGTTTTTATAAAGTGCTATTTGTATACATTCATTAATAAACTTTTATTTTATAAAAATAATTGTTGGCCGGGCGCGGTGGCTCACGCCTGTAATCTCAGCACTTTGGGAGGCTGAGGTGGGCGGATCACGAGGTCAGGAGATCGAGACCATCCTGGCCAACACAGTGAAACCCCGTCTCTACTAAAAATACAAAAAAATTAGCTGGGCGTGGTGGCGGGCGCCTGTAGTCCCAGATACTCGGGAGGCTGAGGCAGGAGAATGGCGTGAACCCGGGAGGCGGAGCTTGCAGTGAGCTGAGATCGTGCCACTGCAGTCCAGCCTGGGCAACAGACTGAGACTCTGTCTCCAAAAAAAAAAAAAAAAAATTAATTGCTAAATGAGAGCAAAGCTTTTCAAATCAATGGACTGTTTCATTCTTTCTCAACCTCTAATACAGAAAACAAAGATCTTTTATGTCATATTTAGCATGTGCTCAATAAATGTTTATTTTTTCTTTTCTTTAATATCGAGTGAAAAAATAATTTTATCTGACCTTCCTTCCAAAATTTTATCTAGGCTTACATAGACAGGGAAGGTCATGTGGAGTACTTGGGTCATTCAATATATGAAACTTTTCCATGGAAAATATTAATAATTATAATTGTTGAGTGTAATAATAATCCATATCTTGACATTAAAAGAATTGCTGAGTTTTATAAAAATGATTATTTCCCTTCCTTCCTTATAATAACTAATGGCCTAATTCTTACAAGTATTTTTGGAGAAGCACTAGATTAGGGGACAGAAAGAAAGAAAAAAAGATAGAATAAAAGAAGGAAGGATTCTATCCACATGGCATTTCTCAGTGTCTGCTGGTTCCAAAATACAGCACCATTTGTAGTGGATGATGTGAAGATTCCCCTTCAAGAATGAAAGACTCATTTTCCTAGATTCCACAAGTGCTCTCAGCTGTCAGCCCTCTGTAAATTGCCTTAGCTAAAGAGCACCATTTTGTTCCAGCATCTACTATCAAGTGACCAAGGATATAAAGGCCTAACCCTCTCACCCAAATTTAGGACAACTCTCAAGGGCATGCCAGCTTCAGAACTGTCCACTGGCTCTGCTGAGGCCTTCCTCAAGACTGCATTGCAGACCAGCTTCTTCTACCTGGTCCCGTAATTCTGCCTTCTTCCCACCCCTCCATAGGTGTTGGTCCCAAGAACGGTCTCATATATGCCTCTTGCTACCCCATCTCTTCTTCCTCAGAGGCAGTCTGCTTCTCTTGGAAACCTAATCTGTGAAGCACTCACTGAGAACATTGAAAGTACACCATTAGTCTCTGCCTGTGGCCATTCATTCCTTACAAGAGTTTACTATTAAAATTAAGCTACTGAAAAAATGAAACTTAGACAAATTTTCACTTCTCCATATTTCCCCTTATGCACATCTATCTTATTTGATAGAATGCCACATAAGCATTCACACATATCAGCCTAGATTCTTTGCTTGCCCAATATGTTTGTGTTGTGTGCTCAGGATGTGTAACAATAAGCATGTGGAGTACACTAAGAGAATTTGCCCCAGCAAAATATACAAAACTTTCATAGCTAATATTGATATCAATTTAAAATAGATATCAATGTTAACATAATTAAGAGGTGTGCATTTCACTGTGGCTTTTAAAATTTCCTTATGATTGTATATTTGTTTGAGAGATCTCAAGACTTTATTGTTTACTCATTCTTTTTCCCAGAAGAGCAATTATAAAACCTTGTCTCCTCAACCATTCTTCAAATCTCAATACTTTCACTAATTGGAGCTCAGGAAACACTCATTTCAACACTCAATTCAGATCTTATTGCATGTTTTTTTTTTAATTCCATCAAGGAAACTGTCAGAAATATAAATGCAATTAACATAGGATTGACAAACAAAATGCTGAATTATTTAGTAAGCCAGTGATTCTCTCCATGCCAAGTAAATATCTTAGTATTGCACAGCACATAAACTGAACTTATCCAACTGTTTGGTTATGCAAAACAAATCCATTGATATTTAATAATAGTAATTAAAATTTAAGTGTCACATTCCAGAAACATTTCCATCCAAAAAAGACACTTTATAGAAATACTAATTTTTTAAACTGAAAGATATCATCCAACATTTCAAAACTGAAACTTGTAAAATACAACTATTGGTTAGGTCTACATAGATGTATATTGAACTGACAATTCTTCAAATAATATTAGCAAAAAAATTTTTTTTTTTTTTTTTCCAGACAGAGTTTCACTCTGTTGCCAAGGCTGGAGTGCAGTGGCACAAACTCTGCTCACTGCAAGCTCCACCTCCCAGGTTAAAGCAATTATGCCTTAGCCTCCGGAGTAGCTGGGACTACAGGCGCCCGCCACCACGCCTGGCTAATTTATGTATTTTTAGTAGAGATGGGGTTTCGCCACTCCCCGCCCAGCAAACAAATGTTTTTAAGGGCAGTAATTTTATGTGAGACTGTAATATAACTAAATTCCTAAGAGATCATTTGAATCCACCATAGTGAAAGTGATGTTTATACATAGAAGTGGGGTGTGGTGTAAATAAACAATAAGCAGGACATGGTACTCTGTAGGACTGGAGATTCAGTGACAAGTCAAACAAGAGAGGAGAGAATTCATACTTCAGAACACTTCCCATTAGCAATTATTGCACATAGGATTTGTCCCAATTCTGCACTTGCCAAGCTTATTCTCAGAAAATACTTCAAAATTATGAAATTGGAACAATTACTTCAAATGTATGCTTAACTATAATTCTAAATTAATTCATTATAATATCTATTTATGAGGGGGGGAAGGAGAAAAGAGTGGAAAGGGAAAGAGAGGAGGGAAGAAGGAAAAGGAAAAGGGGAAAGAAGAAGGGAAGAGAGAGAAGGGGAGAGGAGAAGGGTGGGAGGGGAGGGGGAAAAGGGAGGGGAGGCCAGGTGTGGTGGCTCACACCTATAATCCTAGCACTTTGGGAGGGTGAGGCCTGCAGATCCCTTAAGCCCAGGAGTTCAAGACCAGCCTGCACAACCTGGCGGAACACCACCTCCACAAAATATGTAAAAATTAGCCAGGCATGGTGCCATGCACTTGTATTCCCAGCTACTCTGGAGGCTGAGGTGGGAGAATGGCTTAAGAATGGCTTAAGCCCAAGAGGCGGAGGTTGCAGTGAGCTGAGATACTGCTACTGCACTCAGCTTGGGCAACAGAGCCAGACCAAGTCTCAAATAAATAAATAAAATAAATAAAATGGGAAGGGGAAAGGGATCACAGGGGAGGGGAGGAGGGGAGAGGGAAGAATAAAATAACAATGACTCGTATCATCTAGCATTTTTCAGTACTTGCTGGTTCCAGACTATATTACCATATACAAAAGAGTTGAGAGTTGCTCACCTATTACCTGCCCCTGGTCATTCATCCTTGACAAAAGCATCAGTTTACTGACAGACTTTGTGGTTTGAGGTATTTTGTTAGCACAATTGCCTCCCTCCCTATCTGTAGGTGTTGATTTGTATCAGGAAGGTCGTGACTGGTTCCTCCCAAACTATTGGTCCAATAAATGAGGAGGGGTCACTACTTAGGAAAATTGTTCTATATTTAGTTTTAACACCTTTATAGAGATACAACTGAAATACCACACAATCTGCCTATCTAAAATGTACAATTCAATGACAGTGCATTCACAGAGTTGTGCCTCCATTAACAAAATTTAGAATATTTTCACTATACCCCCCAAACCCTTTGGCCCTCAACCTTCAATCCCCCTTATCCCCTCCAACCCTAGGCAATCATTAATCCACTATAGATTTGTCTATAGTGGACATTTCACTTAAATGGAATCATGAAATTATGTCATTCCGGCTTCTTTCACTTAGCATAATGTTTTCAAGGTTTATACATGTAATAGCATGCATTGATACTGAATTCTTTACTGTTGAATAATATTCCATTGTATGAATATATCACATTTGCTTATCTATTCATCAGTTGATGGCTATTTGGATTTTTTCCACTTTTTGGCTATTATGAATAATGTTGCTGTGAACATTTGTCTACATATTTTCAATTCTTTTCGGTATATACCTAGAAGTAGAATTGCTGGATCACATAACTCTCTGTTTAACAATTTGAGGAACTACAACCATTGCCATATATAAAAAAAAAAATTCTCTGAAAAAAAAAATTAATGCCAAATTCTGTCAGTATTGGTTCAGTTTGTAGCCACACATCTTAGACCAAAGCTCCTACTTAAAATTATCTTAGTTGTTTAATGAATTAACACTGTAAGAGCTTGATGTGCAAAAGAGATTCGTTAGATAGTCTTTCTTCTTGATACAATGTTCCAAATATTGCCAATAAAAATTAACTTAATTCCTTGAAGGTAGAAGCACTTACTGATAAGTTCCTCACTGCAATACCTTTAGGGTTTTTTGTTGTTCTGGAACTTCAATATAAAATGTAATGTTGGAAAAATAATGCCACTAATAAAAATATGCAATATTTTACATCTATGTAATTGTTTACAAATTATCAGTAACTCCAACCTGAACATATTCACTTCACCCTTAGAGCAGTAATTTCCAACCTGCTTTATTTTGCTGTTGTTGTTGATGAGTTCATTCTGTTTTGTTTTATTTTAGGCTTTAGCAGCCTGAAGCCATGGTTTTTAGCTTCTGTCTCTGTTGATAAGTGGAAAAGAGGGATGAGGAAGGAGCTTTTCTGGCCCAACCAGAAACAGAAACTAAGAACCCATGACTGTATTTTCTCCCTTGGACACCCCCACCTTAGAGCATTTAAGTTAAAACTTCTCTAATAGAAATGATAAAATTAAGATTTAAGCAAGCTAAGTGCTTCCAAATATTAAATAGATAGTTACACAGCTGGCTGGAACTTCATACTCCAAAGTTCAAGTCTAGATCACTTCAAGTTATATCTGTTCTAGGAGTTAAAGGAATAGTGCCCGGCTATGTTCATTTGTCCAGCCTCTACTGTCACCTTGCCTTTTTACTTCCCTCTCTCCTCCTACACACACAATACTCAAATCACATGCTCAATTCATGCATATGCATATACAGCAAGTGCACACACCACACACGTTTTCTATATACCACAGACACAGATGTACATTCCTCATACACAGTCACCTCACAGACACACACATCCCACATACAGACACCTCACACACACTTTAGTCACAAAAAAACTCATGCACATGACATTCAAATATACACACATCACACACAGACTTCACATACACATTCACACGTTATACACACATACAATCAACTCACATATATACACACTCACAGAAGGGAAGAAAAGTTGTGAGTTTGCACCACCAGATTACAAGGTATTAGAGCAAGTTTTCTAGGGAGGGGAAGTTATGTGACAAGGACACTTATCCAAATCTCTCTTAATCTTCCTTTCTCCAGTGCTGGCCAGGTAAGTGGAGTCAAGATATGCTTTCAATCTTATTAGAAAGCATCTGTTAAGTCCATGTGTCATGTGGCTGACCGGAAAGCAGTTATAACCCATGACACAGATCTGCTCTTAGGTGAAAGAAAGTAGGGGTCCCTATCTCAAATCTAAACCATAGGTAGGATGCAGCATAGAAGGATGTGGGCATTCCTAACCCCTTAGCCATATTGTCACCACTACTTGTGAGAACTTTAGGAGGTTTCTTAAACTTTGTAATGTCCGCATCTTTATTATGATAATAATACTTATTGGCAAGTTAGGGGAAAAAGTCACAAGTCTTGTATGGAATTGAGTGATTCTGCAGAGTTGCAATTGTGACAAATAAATTATACTTTATGAGACACTCTTCAGTTTTAGCAATTACAATAGCAAATAATTATTATTCATAACAGTATTAACATAGCAAATGGTCATATTCCTTATAGAGATAGCACTTCCAAGTAGTCTTTAACTTTTTTTCTAATTTGTTATTTCAATCTCTCAGAAAACATTGTCTTCTACAATACCTGCCTTTTACAGTTGTCCTAAGGCCTAAGATCAAATACGCCACATAAAATATGAGGCACGTGGCAAGAATTCAATAAATGGTAGCTACTACTACTATTACAGCTATTTTCATCCCAACCAAATATATACTTGGAAATGTAATTGCAACACAAGATATTTTGAGATACTGAAAGGACAAATTTGAAAAACAAAGACTACTCAGAAGTGCTGTCTCTATAAGGAATATGACCATTTGCTATGTTATGAATACTGTTATAAATAATAATTCTTTGCTATTTTAATTGCTAAAATTGAAGAGTGTCTCAGAAAGTGTAACTTGTCACAATTGTTAACACCATTGCAACTCTGCAGAATCATACAATTCCATACAGGACTTGTATGGAATTTTCCCCCATCTTGCCAATAAGTAGATTTTTTCATCACCAATAAATTAAGGCTATGCCTGTGCCTTACTCTCCAAATCATTAGAGCTCAAATGAATCTAAATCACTGAACAAGTGAAAGTTTTAGACAAAAAATAAATGTCATTATTTACTTTCTAAAAATAACAGTAGCTCTGAATATTTCCCTGTAAGCTTATAGTAATTATGCCATTCATATATACTATCTAAACGTTTATATATAGTATATACATAGAACATGTATACAATCTATATACTTTAACTCAACGAGATATTGCTAACCTACTGATATTTAATTCTTGCAGAATATTATTCAATAAAATCACAATTCTTCTTCAAACTAGTTCACACTTATGTTATTAGTTAGCTCACAACAGCAGTTTAATAAAATAAATTAAAATATAATAAGTCTTCAAAGAGTGCTAATACATTCTGCATGTTATAATAAGGCTTTTTCTGAATCACGCTTTTATTGTATAAACACTGTTTAACATTTAGCAATCCAAATTTAATCAATGTTTTGTGTTATTCCTCTGCAAATTAACACAACTCTTATCACAGATATTGAAATATTTGAATTTCCTTATTACATAAAAATTCCTGTTGGCTTTAACCTCCCTATGTAAACTTATAAGCTGGTTTAAGGGAAAACTGAAATAATCCTTTGCTAGATTATCCTTAAGGTGAAGCTTAATAAACGTTTATTAAATAGAAAGCAACGTAAAAAAGAATAATTATAAATATACCATTTACTGTTCGCTTACTCTATGCCAGGTATAAGGATAACAAATTTTTAAATATATCTTAATCCTTTAAAAAAGCACGACAGTGATATTATTTTCTGCAACTTACAGATTTAAAAAAAACCATGAATCTCTGAGTATATTTACTAAAGTCTCACACCTAGAAAGTGTTGATCCTGGGTTGCTGAATTCAAACCCTCAAGTCTGGAAACTCTATTCCATCTACCTAAGAACCCAAAATGGAGAGCCAGATTTTTTTTTTTTTTTTTTTGAGACAGAGTCTCGCTCTGTCACCCCGGCTGGAGTGCAGTGGCACGATGTCGGCTCACTGCAAGCTCCGCCTTCTGGGTTCACGCCATTTTCCTGCCTCGGCCTCCCGAGTAGCTGGGACTGCAGGCGCCCACCACCGCGCCCAACTAATTTTTTGTATTTTTAGTAGATACAGGGTTTCACCGTGTCAGCCAGGATGGTCTCAATCTCCTGACCTGGTGATCCACCTGCCTCGGCCTCCCAAAGTGCTGGAATTACAGGCGTGGAGAGCCAAATTTTAAAATGAGCAATTGGGTGTTTGATGTTGCCCAAAGGACTCCAGTGGTCAACAAATACACATTGCCAATGCCAAAGATATTCCTTTATTACGTGGTTTAAAAACTTGGTTGAGATCTTTATAAATAAAAAAGTGTGTGTAAGTGTTCGTGTGTGTGTGTGTGTGTGTGTGTGTTTCAAGAAAAGTTTCAGCCAGGCAGGTGGCTCACATCTGTAATGCCAGTGCTTTAGGAGGCTGAGGTGGGAGAATCACTTGATCCCAGGGGTTTGAGGGTACAGTGAGCTATGACTGCATCACTGCACTCCAGTCTGGGCAACAGAGTATCTCTGTCTCTCTAAAACATAAAAGAAATTTTAATGCAACTTAAATTTTTAAGGTCAAGCCTTCTCTGTACGATGAAAACCTATGCAATCCAAGGAGATGTTCACCCTCAGAGGAGATCCTTATACTGGGAAGGGATATGTTGAATCAGTAAATAGAAGCAACTTTTGCAGATTTTCAACAAATGCCTAATGGGAGAATTTGCTTAGAATGAATCACTTGGGTGGGTGAACAAACTTACTGGTTCTGCATCAGCAAACATACAGTAAATAGTGTCCTAATTTTCTTTCCAAAGACCAGAAGAATTTTGAAAAGAAAAATAAAGCCCTAAAAATATTATTACGTCACACAAGAAGTGGAAGTAAACAGGCAGAAAAAACTTCTAAAGCTAAGCACTTAGGGACTGAGTGTTAGTAAAGAGAAACAACCAACTGCATTTTGGTTTCCTCTGTAAGCTAGCTGAGTGGAGAAAACTGCGACGAAAATGAAAATGACAACTGATTAAGTGCTTTTCTTTTCAAGGTGTGGCCTTCAGGCCTTTTCCAGTAATTATGTCATAAGAAGAGATTAGGAGTCTTCATAGGTAAGAAGTCTTAAGGAAAGTCTATTCAAAAATGTTTTTCATTTGGTACTTTGTTACAGCTATGTCCTTTCTCTGACAGTGTCCAGCTACAGTAACATCTATATCAAACTGCCTAAAGAATTTTAGCAATATTTTGATAAGTCATCTATCATAACGTTCCCTTGCCCAGCCATCAAAGGGCCATCCTTCTGCTACAGTGTGCACAAAATGGTCTGAACCACACCACACATCCTTGAGCTCTGAATGCATCAAGATACCAGCAGTTAGAAGATTCCTATTCTCTGATAACTCTCTCATAACAAACTTGATTTATTAAAAAATAAATATTGAAGTAGGCGGGCATGGTAGCTCATGCCTGTAATCTTACCACTTGGGGAGGCCGAGATGGGTGGATTGCTTGAGCTCAGGAGTTTGAGACTCGCCTGGGCAACATGGCGAGGCCCCATCTCTACTGAAAATACAAAAATTAGCCAAGCGTGGTGGCATACACCTGTAGTCCCAGCTACTCAGGAGGCTAAGGTACAAGAATCACTTGAACCCAGAAGGCAGAGGCTGCATTGAGTCAAGATAATACCACTGCACTCCAGCCTGGGCAACAGACTCTCACTCTGTCGCCAAAATAAATAAATAAATAAATATTGAATTAGTAACTTTTGCATTTCATCCCTTGGTAATACATATTTCTTCTGAAGGTGATAGTATTTTATTCTAATGAACTCTTTCTGCCCCATGTTTAGTAAGCAGAGCTCATTTGTATCCATTTGGGCTTCAGACAAAAAGCTTTTCTAAGTTTTTTGTGAAACCAATATTTAAAACCACTTCCTTTTATTTATTTTCTCTCTCTCAAAAACAAATGTCCATGAGACTTAATTATTTTTTTCCTCCCTTTTCTAATTTCTCCTTTTTGAAAGTAACTTATTTTCTAAAATTGAAGAGCCACCTGACTACAGTTACTTTAGGGTAACTGAATGTGGTTGTGCTTTTGCCCTTTAAAGAGTTAGTTCTGACAACATTCATATGAGGCTTTGTTTTCAAGGATGTCTGGAATTCAAACCCCTGGGACTGAGAATATCACCCAGGAAAAAAAGATGCCAAATTGAACTAAAAGGCTACTTTACAATTTGAACTGTGGATTTTATTTAATGAGGGACAATCAACAAGGCTAAGTAAAACAGTTCCTGAAATATGCCTGACAGTCATATGAATAGGATAAAAGCTGCTGAAACAGTGCTCAAAGCAAGTTATCACCAATTCTGAATTCTGAGTATTGCACCTAAATTCACAACGATAATAGCTATTTTTAAAAATACCACTCATTATGTCTTCAAACTCTAATCTACCATTCTTAGATCCTAATGCCAAGAGTAAACCCTACTGGCCAGTCTATTTTATGGCTAATGCTGAAAGGACACAGGAGAAAGGGTGGTTTTAATATATTTATAATCCCAGGAGCAGTTTGCCAGCACTGTATTTTCATGGTAATATTATTATTATTATTATTTTTGGTCATCTAGCTCCTCCAGTGATACTCCTGAAGATTTAACATATTTTACTTGGACAAAGTTTTAATAACTATAAGCGTGTTGAACATTTTAAATTTCTGGCAATATAAATGATATTTTAAAATCAACAGATAGAAGGAATTCTGCTCACGTTAAATAGCTTTTCCTTAGTATTACTTTCTAAACAGGGCAAATTATCAAATGATGTTTAAAAACTCCATTACCTGCTCCAAGTTAAGGGGCTAGACAGGGCACAGAATGAATATAGTGGGGGTGTGTCATTAGGATGCTAATTTACACAACAAAAATTAATGACAGATAAAGTCAGCAGCATGTTGACATGTCCAGCCCACATGCCCTACATTTCGTCTACTTACAAAGTGACATATGACTCTAGATGTTTGCATAAGCAACATGGAGATTCCCTTCTTTATTGCATGTTTAGGTTGCTAGTAATTGAGTCATACTCCTGAGCTAAATTAGGTAAATAAACTTGTGCATAAGGAAGTTACCATGAAATCCTATTAATTTTCCATATCAAGATATCCAGGAATAAAGCAGAACTTAGACAGATTCTAGAATAAATCACACATAGGGCAACATTCTCGCTTCTTCCTGGCCCACTGCATCTGTTGCATTCTTTACGGGTTTGTAAAAATCAGGTTAAAATAAACTAAGTGTGGTTCATTTCACACAGGAAAGAAAGTATAAATGAGAATTGTAGGCCAGGATAAAGCTGTGGCTGGGGATAGACATTCTGTCCTCTCTGCCTGGGGTGCTAATTTTATGAACATTATATGCTATTATAGACTATATTATTGTTCTCAGCAATTCACTCTTTTGCCACATGAATGTTCAGGCCTTCTGGGAGGGGGGATATATTGCCGAGACCCATTGTCTGGTTAGCCACAAACCTGCTTGGGCTAATGGAATGTGAGTGGAGATGACAGTCTGTCATTTTAGATCAAAGGCTTTAAGAAGCATTACGTGCTTCCCGCAGCCTCTTGCTCTTTTCCCTCGGCCACAGTTCCGTTGTCAGAGTTCCAACCAGCTGTACTCTCGACAAGGTTGAGCCATTTCCTCTACTTTCTTCTAATGGATGGAATGGTCCAACCTATTGAATTGACAGGAAAACAAGAAAATACTTTGGCTGGAAAGAAACTCTTACAAGATCTCAGGCTAAACCCTAAGGAATTCAGACTTCTCTTTGAAAACCTTATTTGTCAATGGTCACAGTTCAGGAGAAAGAACAAGGTATACTGCAACATCTGGGCCTCGCTTTTGCTGACAATGGAGCAGATGGAGTGATTATCTGTAGCCTTATTTGCACTGACCCTGAATATCTGTTGTTTGTCAAAACCATTTGAATCCTTTTAGTTTCAGTTTCCCACACATATAATCTTATTACTCATAAAGTTTACTCTAAAGCAAGGTTTAAAATGAAATCTCATGAGAATTAAACATCATTTGTACACTTAGGTTGCCATTCTTAAAAAAGTTACATAAATTCAACAGAAAGAAAGTACTATTTTAAGAAAACCACCTTATCCTCTTCTTTTAATTCCTCTAAGAAACTGGGCGAACCACCCTCAATGAAAATAATTTGAACAATTACATATTCATTCTCGTATATTTTAATTTTGTAATATTCCATATGTGAAACAATTGGGTAAATATTGAAGATGAGTGGGTGAGAGAGATTCCTAGATTCCAGAAAGATAACTTTTACTTCTGCTATTTATTATTAATTTTCTTCCTTTCAAAATAGAGTTTTGTAAATTGCAGCTATTTCTAATTCTACTCAAACATTTGACAAAGAAGGAGATGTATACACAAACACATTAAAGAAAAAAATAAATGGTTACATTTTAAGTTGGAAAATATTATTCCAGTTTAGTATATCCTAAGTTTAAAGAAAGTATTTATTGTGAGCCAAGGCTTCACGTTAAATTTTGCAATTTGTCTCCTTAATACTTCTAGAACAAAAGTTAATTATTTCTTAACCACTTACATAGAAAATAAGATTTAGAAATTACTCAATTCATTTATTTCTGCTGATATTTTTCTTTTTTTTTTTTTCTTTGAGATGGAGTCTCACTCTGTCTCCAAGGCTGGAGTACAATGGCGTGATCTTGGCTCACTGCGACCTCTGCCTCCTGGGTTCATGTGACTCTCCTGCCTCAGCCTCCAGAGTAGCTGGGATTACAGGTGCCTGCCACCACACCCGGCTAATTTTTGTATCTTTTTTTTTTTTTAGTAGAGATGGGGTGCCACTATGTTGGCCAGGCTGGTCTCAAACTCTTGACCTCAGGTGATCCACTTGCCTCAGCCTCCCAAAGTTCTGGGATAACAGGCATGAGCCATCGTGCCCAGCCTCTGCTGATATTTTTCAAATAGAAAATCAATTTTAAATTTTTCTTTATCATATGAAACAAATACTGAATAATCATTTTAGTCTGCCTGATGCTTGCTTGATTATATTGTGATATTTCTAATAATCTATTAGATTTTATAACAATTATAATAATTGTTCCTAAGCAAATGAACTATTTTACTGTATGTTCAACCTCCCACAGAACCCTGTATAATTTGCTAAATAATGGAATCTATGCAGCAGAAGGATCTATTTATAAATTCACTGCATTTTCAGTGTCATTATTGGGATATATTCCTGAGTAACTGCTGTGGAGACAGAAACGATCAAAATATACAGCAGAAATTTGAACCATATAAAGCCTGACGGGCCTGACAAAGGTTAACAGAATAACATAACATTCAGCTCTACTCCTTTTCTTACCCTCATCTCATCTCAAAATATATGCAGGAAATGCCTCCTTTTTCAACCTTCTTCGCATTCTGAAGAGAATGTAGAACTTTATTTTAAAATTGAAGCCAATGTAACCAACATTTGCCTATTTTTAAAAGCTCTTCCTTCATTCTGATTGGCTTTAGAAACTGGCCTAATATTGACAAGAAATTTATACAGTTAGTGAGAGTTTTCATGCTAATATCAACATTTTATTCGTTTTTGCTCACTCAGTTCCCAAAGATGGATGTACACAAATGCTGTAGAACTTCATACATGCTTTCTTACCTCTTCATTTCCTCCTCCTCAAAAGATTAATAAGCTCATTTATTGACGTTTTTGTGGTAAGAGTGATGTAAATATCTCAAGCCATATAATCAAGTTGTCATGTCGGTCTAGGCACCTACAATACAACTAGATCTGTGATTTACCAAGGTGCTATGTATGAATATATTTATTTTGACAAACACAAATCAGTTAATATTTTGACAAGTATATTTTGGTAAGTATAAATCACTTAATAACAGCTTTCATATATATTATTTCATTTTAGGTTTCAGAAGTAGTCAACAGTTGATTCATGAACTGCTTGCCTTGTGTGTAGAAAATTTAGCAGAGAGGAGAAAGAAGAAAGAAAGATAAATAGGCAAATCCCAGACTCATTCCTGCCATAATGGTTTCATTTTACCTGTTTTATGTATCAGAGTTTTGTGAAAAATTTCATTCGTAAAGAGAGGTTTTCTGATTTTTTAAAAAATAAAATTTGAAAATGTCTAGCAGAGAGCTCAGTGCCTAAATCTCAGAAAATATTTAAGGATAGAGAGAAAACATGAAAAACATAAATAGTATCTGCAAATAAGGTTGATAAGTCTAACCTTTCTATACTTAAAAGAAATCCAGCTTCTTAAATGGCAGAGAAAATTCTGTATGCCAGATTACAATGAATATATTCCCCTCATTATCATTATCTTTAGATACTTCTAGTTTTCTGTGGACAGACTTTGTAAAATGCCATCTATCTCCAAAAAGAATGTTACTAACACCCAAGGAAAAACAAGTTTGTAGAGTCATACATCTAATTACCAATATAAGGTAATGATTCTTTTCATTATCGTGACCCTTTGCCCCTCTGTAGTGACATGTCCCCCTGAAATTTGACCCAAATAGTTCATACAAATAAAGTTGCAATGTCTCCAGTCAGACATGAACTGATTGTCTTCCTAGGGTCTTCTGGGGTAGCAACAGTCAATTTGCCACAGCAGAAACCTGAGTATGCACGTTGAGTTCCCTCCAGGTATTTTGGCAAGCAAAGTTTAAAAACCACCATGACCTTGTCACCAATACTAATGGACAGACTTCTCTACTTTATGTTAGCGTAGTTGCTGGAGTAAGGTTACAATGTTCTGAGGACTATTATTGATGCTGACATTCCAAACAACTGTGAGTTGATGGAGTAATTATCTTATATTCCTGAGAACAGACTTTTTCTGCCTCAGGTCACTGAACCACTTATTTTTCCCAACATAAAATTTCTATCCAAAAAGTGATCTAATCCAACTGAAGAAAAAGACTGTAACTTCATCACGTTCAGAATAATCTCTCCTCAGGTCCTCCACCAAAATCTTATGATTGGTTTAGTTTCCATATTGCCCATGTATAGAAGCCAACAATTATTGCAGCATAACTTAGAGAGTACAAATAAGCTGAAATGACCTGCTATGATCTGAACATTGGCACCCTCCCAAAACTCAAATGTTGAAATCTAATCACCAATGCAATAGTGTTAGGAGGTAGGGCCTTTGGGAGGTAATTAAGTCATTCGGCCTCCAGCCTTGTGAATGGGATTAATGCACATATAAAAGAGGCCCCTTCTTCCAAGTTATAGCTCCCTTGCCCCTTCTTCCAAGTGAGGACACAGCAAGAAGACACCATTAATGAACCAGAAACCTGGCCCTCACCAGACACCAAATCTGTAGCATGCTGATTTTGGACTCCCCAGCCTCCAGCACTATGAGAAATAAATTTCTATTGTTTATAAGCTACCCAGTTTTTTGTTTGTTTTTGAGACATAGTCTCCCTCTGTCGGCCAGGTTGGAGTGCAGTGGCATAATCTCTGCTCACTGCAAGCTCTGCCTCCTGGGTTCAAGTGATTCTCCTGCCTCAGACTCCCGAGTAGCTGGGACTACAGGCATGCGCCACCATGCCCGGCTAATTTTTGTATTTTTAGTAGAGATGGGGTTTCACCATGTTGCCCAGGCTGGTCTCGAACTCCTGACCTCAGGTGATACACCGGCCTCGGCCTCCCAAAGTGCTGGGATTACAGCCGTGAACCACTGTGCCCAGCCATGCTACAGAGTTTATGATATTTTATTGTAATAGTCCAAATGGACTGAGACATGACCTACTTTACTATCAGTGCCAAAAAGGCTAATTCTACCATCCCCTGGGATCTGAAGATAATTTAATTGGCCTTTTTCTAAAAATAATAGTAACAACAAACAAACAAAAAACCTCCAAAAGTTTATTTTAGAAAAAAGGTCTAAGGAATTCTATATAGTTCTTGGTAATTTATTTAACATAGTCACAAATCTTTTGGAATTTTTCAGCAAGCAATAAAGTGTCCCTGCCTAAGCAGGTTTTTAAAAGTTATTCCAAGGAGAAGCCATACAGTTGTCACTGCATTTGGATGCTGTTGCTGTGCACTTTATTCATAGGAATGCATAGCATGGCTTACTGGTACTGAAAAAGACTGCTGAATGGCAGATTTAAAAAAGAGTAAGCAACTGAATTGTAAGAGGTCCTAGCAATGATAGATTCCACAACCCATTAGAAATTTGCCCCTACAACCCTCCTGACTTCTGAATTCCAAGAATGAAAGTGATGGCTTATAATTAGCATGATTGTGTTAGGGGCATGACAGATGCTGTCGGCCAGCCTTGATGTCAGAGTAAAATCTGTGTTTCCTCATTCATAGTCAAGCTCTTTTTCCACATGATGGACTGCAGCACCCTCTTTCTGATTACAGGCACTAGGCTTCATTGCATGTTGTAAACATATATAAGGCAGAGCCTAGGTGCATGCAGATGATAATGTGTCAGTCTGGGCCAACTGACAGCTTAGGAAATGTCAAAATGAACAACAAAAACAGAGTAATTCTATGAAATGGACAATGTGGGTGGATACTACATTTCAATATTATTAATGTCTAACTCAAAAATTTGATTTGCCAACTGAAGTCCATTTAGCAAAACGTACACATTGTCAGTTAGCCTGAGAATTTTCACTAGGCTTACTCCACTTCCCTCCTAGAATTTTTTTTGGGGGGGGGAGGTTCTGAAGGCATTATTTTTATTGTGTTGTGTTGTGTTGCGTTGCATTGCGTTGCATTGCATTGCATTGCGTTGCATTGTATTGCATTTTTTTGAGACAGAGTCTCACTCTGTCACTCAGGCTAGAATGCAGTGGTGGGATCATGGCTCACTGCAGCCTTGACCTCCCAGACTCAATTGATCCTCCCACCTCAGCCTCCAGAATAGCTGGGACTACAGGTGCACACCACCACTTTGCTTCCAAGTTAGACATAACCACTTGCATGGTCTGCTTATACTCAAACTCAACAAATCACACCCAGCATCTCCTCCCAATTTAGCATCTTCTCATGACTTCCCTATTTCTGTTCCTGGATCATTATTCTCCCAGTCATTCAGACCTGAACCTGAGAATCATCTTAGATGTCTCACTCTTTTTCAAGCACCATATTAGTTTGTGTAATATGGTATAAAAACTTTGAAATTTCTGTAGCATCTGTCCCTGAGTCTTTCCATATCTATGGTCATCAAACTTAGCTCCACATTACCCCATCCCAAGTCTAACCCACTAGTCTTAATATTTCTTAGATCACACATCCAGTCTATGTTCCCACGAAACCATTCAAGATGGATCTTCCTGCGGCAGTCCATCAACATGCCTGCTAATTCTCTTCATCCTGTACTTGAGCTTAGCAGCTCACTGGCATTTTCCCCAAATTGTACCATACTTCCTCTTTTTGTGCCCTTGTCCAATATTCTTTCCTCTGTCTTGAATTTTTCTGTTTATACTTCTGTGGAAATCCTATCCATCCTTAAACCTTGAAGTGTTGAGAGTGTGTCCTTAAGGCTGCATATAATGACTATAGCAGTTCAACTCTCTTTGATGTTGACTAACTGATATTGAGGAAATATGTCAATTCTGTGGGATTCATGTACTCCGCCGTAATTGGGAGTAAAGGGGGAAGAGGATAATACTTTCCCTGCCTCTGTTGTATCTATCATAGAATAATTAAAATGAGCAAAAACTTAAAAATGAGATGAATATGTAAAAGCTAACATGCTATGCACAGTAGAAAGCCTTACTGTGATCATCCTCTTTACTGTTATATATTCACCACATGCAGATGAGTCTTCCTCCTGGGATTCCACTTATTTTCATCACTATTATGGTCAATACTATGACTTATCTTTCAGAATTAGTTAGCAGGTATGGTGGCTCATGCCCGTAACTCCAGAACTTTGGGAGGCCAAGGCTGGAGGATTGGTTGAGTTCAAAAGTTCAAGACCAGCCTGAGCAACATAGTGAGATCTTTTCTCTACAAAATTTAAAACAATAGCTAGACATGGTGGCACATGCCTGTAGTCCCAGCTACTCAGAGGCTGAGGCAGGAGGATCACTTCAGTCCAGGAGTTTGGGGCTGCAGTGAGCCATGACTGTACCACTGCACTCCAGCCTGGACAACAGAGTGAGACCTCACCTCAGGAAAAAAAAAAAAAAAAAAGAAGAAGAAGAAAGAATCAGTTCACTGACTTAAAAACAGGCCTACTGAGGGTCACAGATTCTTTTGGAATATACATGCATATTTGGAGGACAGAATCACAAACTGACACATTCAATTAGGTTATGAAGAAAATAAAAGGCTTTGGTTGTAATATGATCAGATGGCTAGTTCCCTTTATTCTTTATTTTTGAGATGGAGTTTCGCTCTTGTTGCTCAGGCTGGAGTGCAATGGCACGATCTTGGCTCACTGCAACTTCTGCTCACCACAACCTCCACCTCCCAGGTTCAAGAATTTCTCCTGCCTCAGCCTCCCAAAAGTAGCTGAGATTACAGGCATCTGCCACCACACCCGGCTAATCTTGTATTTTTGGTAGATACATGGTTCTCCATGTTGGTCAGGCTGGTCTCAAACTCCCGACCTCAGGTTATCCGTCCGCCTCAGCCTCCCAAAATGCTAGGATTACAGGCATGAGTTACCGTGCCCGGCCTTAGTTCCCTCTATACTAAATAAATAAATACTCTAAATAAATGTACAATTCAAAACAAATATTTACATAAATATTGACAGATGAAGTGCTTTTTGACTCATGCTGAAGTTAACTAGCTGCCCCTTGAAAAATTAGTTTTCTCCATTAAATTATTAAAATTTAACTAATTCTGGAGTTTTGCTATGGCATGCTGGACATAACAGGAACCATGGACTTGCTGAGAGTCCTGGTCTAGGAGATTTCCTTCCAGCACCTGAAATACTTCATGGGAGACTACAGTTTTCATTCCATATTTTGATGTTACAATATGAACCATAAAAACTTTCTTTTATTTCTATTTTTTACTTTTTGCAAGACTAAAGACCCCCCCCAATAGTCCAGAATTTTATTCCTACTTTCTTCCTTTTTCACTTGAGAATGTAGAAACAATAAATAACTCGAATCTACATTTTATCAGTCAGTGCCACCATTTAAAACACAGCATTTTGGGCATGATTTCATTTAACCCCTTAATTGTATAGTTATGATTCCATAACACTGCACATTGTCTATTCCTTAAAATTTTCTTAAGTTTTACTTTCACATTATGCAAAATTAATTAATGCTCCAGTCTGTGGACTCTATGCCACCACACCACTATCAATGAATTCAGAAGAGGCAGTGGGAGTGTTGATAGAATGTAACATAGCATTATGGTAGAGTACAGACTAGATTACTTGTTTCTCAGTTTTCTCCTCTAAAATATGGAAATAATAATAATATATCTAATTCAGAGTTGTTGTGAAGATTAATTGGTTTAATACATATAAAATGTTTAGAGTAGAGCCTGACACACAAGTACTCTGTAAGTATCATCTATTATTGTTTTGTTATTAATAAAGGACTCCATTATTTCACAAGGAAGGTTAAGCATCATTAATCTGAAAATCCAAAATGCAAAATATTCCACAATCCAAAACTTTTTGAGTGCTGACATGATGTCACAGGTGGAAAATTCCACACCTGACCTCATGTGACAAGTCACAGTCAAAACACAGCCAAAACTTTGTTTCATGTACAAAAGTATTTTAAAATATTGTATACAATTATTTTCAGCCTATGTTTATAAGGTATATATGAAACATAAATAAATTTTGTATTTAGATGAAGGTCTTATCCCCAAGATATCTCACTATGTGTATGCATGTATTCCAAAATCCAAAAAAATTCAAAGGTTGAAACACTTCTGGTCCCAGGCATTTACGATAAGAGATATTCAACCTGTATATGTTAAACATATACTAATTCTTAAATTTTTTGAGAGAAATGTAATTATAATAAGGTGGAAAAAACTCTCTATATCAGGTATGAGTACTAATATTTTGGTTTAATTACTGCAATGATCAACATAGCCACTTTAATTATTATTCTTATGAGAGTTTTTACTTTTTTTTTTTTTTTTAATAGATGGGGTCTTGCTATGTTACCCAGGCTGGCCTTGAACTCTGCGTTCAAATGATCCTCCTGCCTCAGCATCCCAAGTAGTTGGGATAACAGGTATGCATTATTACAACCAGCCCATGCTAATGAGAATTTTAATGCATATACACACAACATATACCCACACACTTTCAACACACATTTTCATTATACAGAGTGTTTCCATAGGTAGAGTAGAATGAGATATGGAAACTGGCAACTGCAGCAGAGTCAAATACTGTTAATGCATCTATCCTGGTTCATGTCCTGTTATCAATACAAGAGGCAAAGTATAAATGGAGATCAGGTTCCCATCTGGTTACAACAAACAGCATAGCCTTGATTGCCTGCTTTGAGTTAGGGGATCAAAGGAAGAAATCATCAGAGATCCAAACAGCAACTCAGGCAGGCAGATCGCCATTTGAAAAAAAACAGTAACTTCTCTACCTTAAGGAAGGGTAACTCTTGTTTGGCTAGCTTGATTCCTTTCTAATTATAGAAATAAGCTTGGAGTGAGTAGCAGGGGATAAAAATACAAAGTATCATATAGGAGTTAATAAAGAAAACAATCATGATAATTATCTTTCTAAACAATAAAGAGAAACCAAGTATTTCTTCATATTAGAAACATAATACAATTTTACAGCCAGGCATGACGATTCACACCTGTAATCCCAACACTTCGGGAGATGGAGGCAGAAGGACTACTTGAGCCCAGGAATTCAAGACACTCTGGGCAACATGGCCAAACCCCTTCTCTACAAAAAATACAAAAATGAGACAGGTGTGGTGGTGTGAGCCTATAGTCCCAGCTATTTGAGAGGCTGAGGTGGGAGGATCACTGGAGCCCAGCAAGTCGAGGCTGCAGGAGCCATGATCATTCCACTCCACTCCAGCCTGGGTGACAAAGGGAGAAAAAAAAAAAAAAAAAGTAAAGAAAGAAAGAATTTTTTTCAAAGAAACCCTTTACATTAAAAGCACTACTCATGATGGAATCTTTAGGAAATCCTAGAATTCTTCATCCCTAGATTTTTTTTCTAAAGGATTAAAATCTTCATTTTCTAGGAGAACTGACATTTAAATGTATGATTCCTAAACTCAAGATTTTTAAAAGATCTGAGTTGCTTGATAACTCTATAGCACACCCTTGATGATAAGATATTCTTGGACCCTCCCTAAATCTTGGAAAGTCTTCAGGCTAACAGCAGGGCTGGAGCTCAAGTTGAGGCAGAACCTCATTTCTGCCAGTAACAGCATGCCTAGCCAGGATTAAAAAATTTGCCAAGACCACACAGAAAGAGACTAGATGGTAAATTGGATTTATACTTCTCTTTGCAACTGAAGGCCATTCTGAACTCCTGCCTAAAGTTGAAGAAAGTGAAGAGAGGCCAAATCCAGAAACCAGTAGGGCTCAGAGATAATTATTATGGAAAACCAACAAGCGTTTACCTAATGATTCCCCAGAGTCACTCCTAGAGGAAGGAATGAAATGAAAAAGTTTATACCACCCACAAAACTAAGATTCAATGCAGTCAATGAACCAAAGAAGAAAAATTCCGTTCTGAAATGTGATAATAACCTGATATTCCTCCTCAAATTTCTGGATATTTGGTTACATTATAATTGGCTTGATGCACGTATTCTTAAAATACCAACACTCAATTAAATTCATCACCTAAGAAACATGGTCATCAGTAATTATTTTTGCATAATCTCTTTTCATTTTTACTACTGCAGATTTTTTGTTTCTAAGTCCACAAAAGGAATCCTCATCTTGTTGTAATACAAAAAGTCCAGAGTGTATCACAAATTAATTTATCTAGAATGGAATCACCATACAGAAAAAATGACGCATATGATGTCTTAAAATTGCATCCAGGTTTAAAGTTCTATAAAAAAGAGAAAGGGAAGGATGTTACTATTCTGAGCTGATGATGTCTTACCATCCCAAACTGTAACCATTGAACATACACATTTATTGACAAACAGCTTTGAAATCATAACAAGATGTCTCACAAGTGTATTGTGTTTTGATGCACTAGTGTCTTAATTGTATGAAACAGCTACATCCATGTTTTTCCATCTATAAAAAGGGCAATGAAAAGATATCCTTTGAGTCACCTTTAACTCAACTTTCTAAGTGTCTCCAATTTTATAAACATGAATCATACTCCTATAAAGAAGTCTTCCACTCCACCTTCATGAGTATAAATCTTTGATCAGGAAGTTTAAATGGACACTCTAAATGCATCCTTGTGCTTTTGGGGATCTGACAATCCTTTTTTTGATGGAACAGTAAATGCCCCAACTGTTTGCCTAAGACTAGGCAGAATGCAATTTATCTCCTACTTGGTTTGCAGAAAATGGCTATGTAAACTTTACCACATTTGCCAGTATTTCCATTCCTTAAGACATAGCTCACTGACTAGGACCCAGTTTTCGAAGCAAGTAAAAGATGTTTCCTTGTTACTAATATGTTTTTGGAAAGCAAAAGAGACCTTCTGAATTACCTCTTAGAGGCATACTTCACTTTTGTCCTTAGTAATGATTATTTCAACATACTGTTTACAAACTCAATCGTTACTCCCTTTTTGAATGCAAAGTAACACGTGCTAATTGTTGCTTTAATGATATTAATGAATCAAAACCTTATGGGAAATACAATTGTCTCATCTTCCAGGTTTTTGTGTGAAATACTCAGAACTGCACTTGCAAATTCCTGAGCAGCTTCATTCTAAGGGAAGCATGGCGCCATCTAGTGATCATACAGAAAATTACACTTATGCATTTTCCCTCTAGGCTCTGTATTAAAGTGATGAGTTGGCCCATACATTAGAATTGAAAGAATAGAAATAGAATAAAAATTCCTAGAAACTTTACCTAGTTATTTGCTATATGCACCATCTTGTATGGTCATTATTAAACGTATAGGGGTTATAACAATAATAATATGACATTGTCCCTCTCTTGGGGTCACTTTTTTAACTTCATCTTAACATTGGTTTAGTCATTAGTTTCCGAAATAAATATCTTCACATGGAACATTTAATTCCAATGAACGATACTTTTGGTTCATTAAAAGTTAATGAAGTTTTTGAAACAATTCCAAATGATCTGTAAAATATATTTACTTAAAAATGCTTCATTTTATTTCTCTAGTGACACCCTGCTAGGATGCTACCTAAATTGTTAAATATTTAAAAACACAGAGGAAAAAGTAAGATAAAATAAATAGCATACTGTTTAGAGATTAACCTATTCCTTAATATGGAAAATTATTCCTCATTGTCAGAATAAAACATCTGATTGTATTTCTAGTTTAAGGATAATATTGTACAGATATCAATAGGATAAGATATGCTTGCCTAAGCCGGGTTAGATGCCCACTCTGTCCCAGCAGGGTTTTTCCAGTTTTACCTTCTGGAAAGTTCTATGAAGACAAGGACCATGTCTGATGCATCTTTTCATCTCCATACGCCACTACTCACCCAACCCTCGCCCCCACCAGCACAATGCCTAGCATGTCATAGGAATTCAGGATGTTTCTTCAATGAACCAATAAATTAATTTATTATGTCTGTCTCTAAAATCATTATTTAGAGTCTATCTACCATGGGAAACAGCTTTTCACTTCTCTATTGTATGATTCTCTGCTCCTTTTCTGAGACACTCTCTCTACAAGTGGCACCTTATTTGATATTCACACTGCCACCTCCGAAATTCTTTAAAATCTTGAGTATCCATGTCCAAATGGCTTTCTTTCCATGAGTTATCCATCTTACACAAAGGGCATTATTCATCAACACATCATTTGATGAAATAAATCCAAAAGGGTGGAAATGAGAAACTCTTATTTCTTAGTCTTTTCAATAGGTAGTATTAATATTCTGTAACAAGGAGATTTCACTAGTGTAACACATTAAGATATTATTCACAGTTTGAAACAGGTGCTTTTGGCATTATAGGCTCTCGGCCACAATGCATAGTTTAATACTGTGTGGCTCAAAACAGTTAACTTATCTTGAAATGTTGCAGAGGAAACTTCCTTAATCACATACTTACTGTCCAGTGACTGAGGTAAATCATGGCATACATGTGTCATTATGAATCACATACTATCTATACCCTACACTTCAACTACCTGTAACCAGATTTTCACTATGGGGTGTAATGAGTTTTGGCAAGGACATTCAGATACCCCATTCCTCCAGTAAATATTCCAAAAACATTTTATTTCACTGTAGAAGAAAATTTAGAAAAAGTAGATTTCTCCTTCTCTAGTATTGCTGAACTGTGATTCAAATCAGCAATTTTTCCATAATACAGAGTAAATATCTCAGAATACTACTACTTTTGCAATACAAAAATACATCATTATTGTCATGATGTAGAATAGAACGCTTTTTTTTAACCAACATCCCTATCAGTACATTCAACTCAGCCTTGCAACTCCCACTCATAATGTCACAACTGTTTGTCCCTAAGCTAATTAAGTGTGTCTGCAAGCTGTAGCCTGAGTTATGAAGTTATCATTTCTCCACACTTTATAGCTGTTTGAAGGATATGAAATGGCAATGGACAGTCATGATATTTTTGGCAAAATATCAAATGTTTTTGATGGAAAGTGAAAGGGCTTTGGAGCCCTCTGACCTGGGTTCAAATCCTAACTCTTCTACTTTATAGCCTGAGCAAGTTACTTAAGTTTCTTTATGTGCATGTGGAGATGCTCTTGGACCCAGAGTTCTAATTTTGGCACATACCAATCTTTAAAAACAATAATAATTTTCAAAGTAATTTTGAAATGTGTTGGTGAAAAACATAGGCTTTTTTTTTATTTTTTTGAGACAGGGTCTCTCAACTCTGTCACCCAGGCTGGAGTGCAGTGGCGCAATCATGGCTTACTGCAGTCTCCACCTTCCAGGCTCAAGAGATCCTCCCACCTCAGCCTCCCAAGTAGCAGGGACTACAGGCACGTGCTGCAACACCTGGATAATTTTTTTGTATTTTCAGTAGAGACAGGGTCTCACTATGTTGCCCTGGCTGATCTCAAAATCCTGGGCTCCAGTTATCTTTCCGCCTCAGCCGCCCAAAGTGCTGGGATTACAGGCATGAGCCACCACACTCAGCCAAAAAATATAGTGTTAAGAGATCACAATGTGACCTGTAACATTTACATATTTAGAACACCTTTGGAGCTAACTGAGATTAGGGATCAAGATATGTATATATATATATACACACACACACACACACACACACACATATATACACACACATATATACACATATACATACACACACACGCACACACATATTTAACACAAGCATGCACTTTTGTGAAATACAAGATGTTAAATTCTAAGCAAGGAGAGTGAAAACTGCATTTATTTTTCAAAAACAAGAAAAATACAGTCATAAGAGGTTTTAAGTAACTAGTTTTAATAAATCAATAAATCGATCCATATGGTTGCACATTTAGAGTTTTCTTAGAAATACATTTTACATTTAGCATTGACCTTGATATGTCTAATATTTTCTAGGTATTTTTCACATATTT
The DNA here is from genome assembly GCF_028885625.2 of Pongo pygmaeus. NCBI lineage: Eukaryota > Metazoa > Chordata > Mammalia > Primates > Hominidae > Pongo > Pongo pygmaeus. Next base: position 64,993,722 of record NC_072377.2, read on the forward strand.
CTAAGGGCTAAAAATATTTATTCATTTATACTTTCATTCAGTCAATAGATATTTATTAACAGCTTTCTCTTGTTCAAGCACATGTTTGGGAACACTCAACTTTTGTTTTATGATACAGATTAAACCAAGGGGACATATTAATTTGTGATCAACTAATAAACCAACAGAGAGCTTCTAAAAGCTGAAGCATTTTCTAATTTTACAGAGCATAAAGAACCATTTTATTTATTTTAAATCTCAAACTATGCTGTGTTTCATAAGGAAATTAAAGGATATATAAGGTATATACACTTACGTATACATATATTTTTAGATATTTTTTAAATTGATACATAGTAATTGTACGTAGGGATGTTTCAATACATACAATGCATAGTGATCCGATCAGGGTCTTAGCATATGTTCCAACATTTTTCATTTCTTTGGGACTATTCAATATCCTCTCTTCTAAGTATTTGAAAATATATAATATATTGTTGTTAACTATAGTCATACTATAGTGCTATAGAACGCTACCACTTATTCCTCCTATCTAGCTGTCATTTCGTATTCTTTAACAAATCTTTCTCTATCCTCCCTTTCCCCCTACTGTTTCCAGTCTCTAGTAATCTCTGTCCTCCTTTTTACTTCCATGAGATCGACTTTTTCTAGCTTACATTTTTTGAGTGAGAAAGCAGTAGAAAAGAAAATGTGGATGCCTTTAAAAGGAAAAATGGAGAAAAAACAGCCCTATCTCCAAATACTCCAATCTTGTGAATTGAAAAAAAAAGTTTAGATCTTTTTTTAATCAGTTGCTATCTATTTGTATATATACCCACAGAAAACCATAGTTAAAATGTAGTCATTATAATTCTAAGACATATGTACAGAAACGCAAATGCTAGGGGGAACATATTAAAATATTTCTCTGACATTCTGCAGTCTTATACAGTGATTTAATTTATACGCCATCCATGTATCAGTGATCTGGACTCTTTGGATCCACCTAAAAAGCACCCTACTTAGCATTTATCTAGTGTTTTCTAAGTAGACGTTTAAGGTTCTTTTCAATTAATCATTTTATTAACTCTTATCACACTAATAGAGACAGCAACCAACCTGAACCATCTGGGGCAGAGGAGCAATGGAGATACACAGAAAGCTAAGTTGCGCTGAAAATGATTTTTTGAGAAAGAACAATGGGAGCTGTGGAGTTCTCCAAATTATAAGTTATAAAGCTCAGTTAAATTACTTTTTTGTACAATATAGACAGAAATGACAAAATGGCAGTTCTACATGACTGTAAAACTCAAACTGACCAAACACTGACACTTGGTAAGAGCAGAATGTGTACTGATATTATTATAATGATGTTTAGTAGAAGAGTTGAAAATAGAAAGGGTTTCTGAATTACCCAGCACCAACCAAGTATTCCAGGGATCCAGATGGCTCCAATATCCAGTGGGTTGTCCCCTTTGGCCCCTCCTAGGTGTGACCCATCCAAGAGAAGTATTGTATTTCCCTAGTCTGCATTGTTCCCACTTTGACACAGCCTATCATATACTTTTTTGTAAGTTTATGATTATCTCCTCCATGAAATTTTTAATTCTTGGGGACCAAAAATCTCATTTCTCTTTGTATGTTCAAGTGCTATTAAGTACATAAGTACCGAACAAATGCTAAATCAACAAATAAATAATCCCATGATTACTTAAAACTGAGGTGTTTGCATAAATCAGCAAGGCACTAAAATGATAAACTCATCCTCTAAGAATTGTTCAAATACCTTAAACTCAGTCTCAAAAGAGCAAAAAAAAATGTCTTGGCTTGCTTTCAAGAAATGAGCAATGTTAAATTCTTGCCAGATTATTTTCATGGTAATAGTTTTTCACAACTTCTTATTGTAAAAGTAACGACATTATTTCAAAATTTAATTAAGGTATAAATAAATATAAATACAAGGAGATAAAGAATATTTATAATTCTATTACTCAGAGTTGGTTTCATATTTTAGCTCATATACTTAAAAATGTGTAAAGAATTACATTACGTGTAGTTTTGTGACAAATTTCAATGCTAATACCTCTATCATTAAAAAAAATGTGGAAGTACCACAGTTTAGTCTGTTTTAGTTTTTTGTTTGTTTTTGAGATGTAGTCTGGCTCTGTCGCCCAGGCTGGAGTGCAGTGGCACCATTTCGGCTCACTGCAACCTCTACCTCTGGGGTTCAAGCACTTCTCCTGCCTCAGGAGCCTGAGTAGCCGGGATTATAGGCACCCGCCACAGTGCCTGGATATTTTTGTATTTTTAGTAGAGATGGAGTTTCACCATGTTGGTCAGGCTGGTCCTTAAATTTCTGACCTCAAGTGATCCACCTTGGCCTCCCAAAGTGCTGGGATTACAGGTGTAAGTCACCACACCTGGCCTGTTTTAAACACCAACCCTCCCTAGTCCTTTACTATTATCAATTCATTAACAGTCAAAACACATATACAATAATCTTTGCCTACTTCTTGTTACTTGAGGATAAATGTCTACAAGAGGCATTGTTATATGCATATTTTGACATGAAGTGTTAAAATTACCATTGTAACTGTACAAAATTTACAGTCTCTCAAGTAATATATGTGTGCCTGTTTCCTTACCCCTTTCCTAGGCTGAGCATTACCAATCTTTCTATTTCTAGTAAATTGTCAAATTAATCTCAGAGAAGACTTAGAGACAGTCTTATTCACTTAGTTTATTTTCTCTCATGTGGCAAAAGGCAATAATAATAAAAGTCAATGTTTACTTTTAACTCATGATATGTATTACACAATTGGCCTCTCATAATAACTCAATCCTTATTTTTATAACTCTGCAATCAGGAAGGAACAATAAAATTTAATTCCAATATTGCTAAACCTAGGATAATTTTGTAGACTAGAGTGTCTAAGTGTCATAGTAACAATGGCTGAAAGAAAAGATGCTTTTCCATACCAATTGAAATATATGGATTATCTTGGTATATTGATTACTTCTCTATTGTAAAACAAAACAAAACTCTTCTAAATTTATTTTATTTTATTAGTTTTGGCCACATGAGAAACAGCAAGAAATTCCACTGCTAGTCCTCCAAATAGGTAATCAGATATATCTGTGGTTATCTTCCCTCCATAGACATTTCCTAGTGATTTTGTTAATTATAATTCTGTAATATAAACCCTTTGGATCATACTCCTACAGACATGCCACAATATATGCACTCCACACAAAGAGATAAATGACAGTTATCTTCTGTAATCAAGCTCCTGCCAACTTAAGTAATGTATGAGAAAGATAACCTAATGGCAAGGCTGGCAAGTCATTCTACTATGTGTACTAAACTCTTTCTCAACATCAAGTAACCAGACTTACAATGATTTAAATTACTATATGAAGACTTTCATGGAATAACGATTTAATATTTTGACTTATAACAAGACTAAGTATAAGAACATCACTATTCATGATTAATAATGTACATGTATGTAACTCACATAAAAATACTATTAAACATATTATTGCTTTACTTTATACAAAGACCCTAATGAAAAGTCTTATAATTAATTAAAGATAATTTTCTCTCAAGACACAAATATTATCAGGTTTCTCTATTTGCTATATTTTTGAGGAAGCTATTAATATTATAAGACCTAAACTTAACTCCAAATACGAAATATACTTTTACATTTGTGTTTCTAACTTAGCTTTACATAGGCATTTTATCCCTTTTTAAAGTTAGGATTGCTTAATTCCTTTTTTGAAACAAAAAGCATAAAAATACATAATTAATGGCATTGCTTTTATACCCAATTTTTATTATCTACAATAAAGATGTGATCATGTACAAATAACCAGATATCAACAGCCACAAACCCACATATGCATTTGGAATTTACTCAGAATTATGTTTGAAAATACTCATGCACTAACATTTGTCCCATTGTTTCCAGATTATCCTGAAGTTTGGTCCAAGACAAACTTGTTCAGATTTTCTGATTTAGATCACAGCTATATACTCTAGGAAAACATGGATACCTACCTCAGTTGAGTCTTAAATGGTGCTAGAGATTTATTATTATTAAGGAAAGGAAATTATTAGTTGATATTTTAAACATAGAAACAAAATATCATTCCAGATTAATCGATTCAACTCCAGATGAAAACAAATTTATATATTAAAACAAATTTTTTGATCCATATTTAAAATAAGTAACACAACCGTGAAGTGAGTGGAAGTGGGTGTGAGAAAAGAACCAAGTGAATTCTGAGTACAGAATTAGGCATACAAAACATAAATAATGCTAAAAGTCTACTTACTGAAATGCTTTTCTTTGCCTTACTTCTCTTTTTCCATAGAGGTGTGAGTGGGTAATTCTGAAATTAATTTTTGAAACTACATTCCACAGGTAAGAAAATCCTATGCAACATATAATATATTGTGAATAATGGGAGCCAGGCTTCTCACTGTAACTTCTCACAGAGTTACAGATATGAAAATGGAGAAGAACAGAATGAGCACTGCAATGATGGATTATCATTGTGAAATCTTAGGTTTAATGCACACAAATATCTGAATATACCCATGGATATAGGTATGTGTGGGTATGTATATATATGCACACATGTATATATGAGTATGTACATACATACACTTTCCCCCTAGATCTGTCTACTAAAAGGACCTAGAAGCAAAAGCACACCTACTCTCCAAATTTTGATTTCTAAAAACCATTCTTTACAGAAAGGAACCAGAGAGCCCTAGAAAAGTAGCTGATTCCAAGGCTTGGATAAAAGAACAAGAGTCTCACATCTAAAACCAAAGTTAAAAAGTACTCAAAGAATGATAGTAATGTGTTAAAATGACAAGGGAGTCAACTAGAAGTACCTTGAACTGTCAAAATCCAGGACAGTATGAGGATTAAGATAAATAATGATATTAACTAACAATATTAAAGGATAACAACCTGCTAAATAAAGAATTCATGACTCCACACAGAAACAAGTATGAAGAAACATTGTTATGCATAACAGAAAGCCAACTAATAAAAGAAGAAGACATGATGAAATTACAAAATTTCCCCTTAGCAAACCACTATGGTTTGAATATGTCCCCCAAAGTTCACGTCTTGGAAGCTTAGACCAAAACCCAACAGTGTTAAGAGTTGGGACATTTAAGAGATGATTAGATCATGAGAGCATTCCCTTCATGAATGGATTACTTTATCTGTTATCATAGGAGTAGGTTCCTTATAAAAGAATGAGTTTGGGCCAGGTGCAGTGGCTAAGGCCTGTAATCCCAGCACTTTGGGAGGCTAAGGCAGGTGGATCACGAGGTCAGCAGATGGAGACCATCCTGGCTAACACGGTGAAACCCCGTCTCTACTAAACAAAATACAAAAAATTAGCTGGGCATGGTGGCGGGTGCCTGTAGTCCCAGCTACTCGGGAAACTGAGGTAGGAGAATGGCAAACCCAGGAGGTGGAGGTTGCAGTGAGCCGAGGTGGAGCCACTGCACTCCAGCCTGGGCGACAGAGCAACACTCCGTCTCAAAAAAAAAAAAAAAGAGTTTGGCCTCCTTCTCCCTATTTCTTGCCCATGTGATACCTTTCATCATGTTATGATGCAGCAGGAAAAAGGACTGCACCAGATGCAGCCCCTTGATCCTGAACTTCTCAGCCTCCAGAACCATGAGCCAAATAAATTCTACTCATTATAAATTACCCAGTTTGTGGTATTCTGTTACAGCAGCATGAAACCAATGAAAACAGCAACCATCATAATAACACAAGTAACTGATTTAGACAGGAATCATCAACGGATTCCAAAGCTGTTGGGTAAGAAATTGAGGAATAACAGCATATTTACATGGTCTCATATTATCACGGTACAAAATGCTTTTTAATTACAAAGGAGGAAAATAGTAACTTTACAGTGGAGAAATTTGGTAGGCACCACTTTAACCAAATGATCAAAGCTAAATTTGTCAGTAATGGTACTAAACAACAGCATCTACCTCTGGATATAAGGACTTAGCACCACTACTGTGATATTCCTGCCCAAGTTGTATGACCTGACTATCATCCCCAGGAAACACAAAATAAACTCAAATTAAAAGATAGTCTATGCTTTAGACTGAATGTTTACGTTGCCTCCAAATTCATATATTGAAACCTAATCAGCAATATGATGGTATTTACAGGTGTGGCCTTTTGGAAGTGATGAGATTATAGGGACAGAGCCCTCATGAATGGGATTAATGCCCTTATAAAAGAGACCCCAGAGAACTCTCTCTTCCTTTCTGCCATGTAAAAACACAGCAAGGAGACAGCTATTTATGAGCTAGAAAGCTGATCCTCACCAGACAGAAAATCTGCTTAGCACAGATCATGGGATTTCTCAACCTCCAGAACCATGAGAAATAAATTTCTGTTGTTTATAAACCATGAAGACTATGGTAGTTTGTTATAGCAGCCCAAACAAATGAAGAGAGTGTACAAAACAATTGGCATGTAATTCTTCAAAAATATAAATGTCATGAAATAGTCTTTCACGAAGACTCAGAAACTGCTCTAAAGGATATTAAAGAGACATGACAACTGATTGCAAGGCATGATTTTATAATTTCATTGGCTACACAGAACATTATTGGGATAATTACTGAAATTTAGAATAAAGTCTGTAGATTAGATAACATTTTATCCATGTTAATTTGCTAATTTTAACCACTGAACTGTACCTATGTATGATAATTCCATGTTTTTAGGAATTATTTAAGTATTTAGAAGCAAATGGGTATCATGTCTGCAACTTGCTCTTAATGTGTATCAATAAGCAAATGTGTGTGTGGGTAGATGGATACGTAGATGATTAGATAGAAAGGTAGATATGAGAGACAGAGATTGAATAAAGTAAATGTAGTAAAATGTTAACATTTGGGGGATATTTGTGAAGGGTGTCTGGGAATTCTTCATGCTATTCTTGCCACTTTACAGTAAATCTGAAATTACATCAAATTAAAAATCAAAATCAATATAATATATTAACTTTATGGCTTATAGATATTTAAAGTTAGAACTGTCAAGTGACATTCTGGTGAATGCTTCAACTAGTTATAACTAGTTTCCAAACATTATAAAGCACACTCACCATAAAATCCTGCTTTTTGATACCTTACATATTTTAAGGACAACTAGATTTTTCAGTTATGTCTTTATAACCACACTGTACAGAAAGTAAATATATATCGAGCAGAAAATAGTTATTCGTGACAAATCTCACACCTGAGATTGAGAGTCTGCTAAATCGTTCCATTACATTTTGGCCTTATGCCCTATATTTTTATCTTATTTTATCAAAATGTGATTTCTTCATTGTAATTTATTAGTAGTTTTTAGGTACAGACAACATATTTAAATATATAGTATCACCATCTTTTTTGTTTGGTAGAATCATACCATTTTAGTATGCCATAACAGAATTATATACATCAATATTTTTGTCATTCAGCCTGGCCCACATGACTCTGGGATGTTCTGAATTGGATTGGGCTCAAAGAATAAAGTCCAAACTACTTGCCAAGACCAGATGCCCCATATAATCCGGCTTTAGGCCAATTTTGCAGATTTCTCTTTGACCGTAATCCCATAAATTCCCTATGACATGCAAGGCTCTCTGTACTACAAACCTTTTCTATGCTCCTTCGTATAACCATGAACTTGAAAATGCTGCCTATTCAACTGTCAACTCCTAAGGAGCTGGTCATCCTCCAAGACAAAGCTCAATGTCAAGGCCTGCTTTAAATCCTCCATCCCTCCCTGAGCACTGCCCTCCCTTCTTTCCCAAAAGGTTATTCTTCCTTCTTCTGTCTCCTCATATCTTTTGCTCATACTTCAAACATTTCTATGTCATATTTTAATGTATTGTACAGTATTATCTTTTCCATTAGACTGTCGTGTTTTATCATCTTTTTCTGATCCTCTCGCCCGCAGAGCATAGAAACGTGTCTAGCACAAATGCAGCTCTCAATACCATTTTTTTGAATAAATGGATAACAAAAAACAATAAATATCATAGGAAAATACAAGAACTTTTAAATTACAAAAGAGAATGGTAATTATTAGCCACTAGGTTGTACAGAGTAACCTTCATGAAGGAAGTGGTAACTGATTTGGGCATGAAGAATGAGTAAGATGTGGAGATAGAAGGCATCGTAATAGAAAATAAGACACAGAAAGAACCAAGATCTAAGAGCCTCTGTGTGGGGGCCGTGAGGATGTGCTGCAGACCTCCAACTACAGGAACTATAACCACCAAAGGGCCCCAACCGATGCCTCTGAAATTCACTGCAACATGTTAGCTAAGGCCATACCTCCCATGCCCTGCTTCCTGATATTTACTGAGCACAGAGGGCATATTGTGGCAGACACATTCCTGGGAAACAAGATTCCTCTAATGGCTGATTTTGGCTTGAGGACTCCCATATGCCTTTGGCTAGCCCAATCTAGGATGCTGTCACCAATTCTCTCTCCCTTCTTTATTCAGAGTCAAACTTGGATCATGCTTTGACGTTTCCCTCAGCCTTAACTGGCTCCCTCCTTATATTCCTCTACAAGGGCATTTCCTAAAATTCTTGCATCTCTAATCCCATTTTGGCATGGGCTTCTTGAAAGACTCAGACTAACACATAGAGTATAGAGTATGTATGGAGTAAATAGGGAATTAAAGCTGATGAAGCAAATTGGGACTTTGTTATTGAGAACAACATGCCAATTCAATACATTGTGCCAAGGCAGGATAGATCTTTATTTTCTGATATGAACATAACTGTCTATGTAGTTTTTAGAGTTCACAAGTGGCAAGGAATTTATAACTTCCTTTTGAGAACTATTTCATAGTTTAATCATCTTTCACAGCTCACTTAGGTCTTTACTAAATCCTTTGTGATTTAAGATCATTTCTTCCAGTTCTTCTGTGGTGATAGATTACAGCCAACTTTAGACATACTAAATTAACTACATCAACTCTTAGTCATAACAGGAATTCCTTCTACAATATTATGCACACGTGGTCTTGCAGGGCCATTTGTCACTTTTTCTATTTGATACAAAATTATTTCTCATTAATAATCTAATCATGGAACACCTGTTTGTTAGGCACTGAAAAAATTTTCCCTGTTTGAAAGCAGAAAAACAAAGATTTGTATGTTTACTTCAGAGAGGATTTTGTGATTTCTAATAGGAAGTAAACAATTGTTTTTCTTTTCTCAAGTCTTTTAAACTACTCTGCCTTCTATTGACAAAGAAATTGAATCTTCAATTATTTAACATTTTATCTAATTAAAAATAACAGATTTTTTTTTCTGCCAAAGATTTGAAACAGAGATGGAAAGCATGTGTGGGAAATTCTGTTATCTTTCCAGATCTCTGCTTGAATAAAATAAAGGCATTTTCTGACCACGATAAGCACATTGTCTGATCCAGATCTTCCAAGTATGCAAATCAACAGGAAAAGTTCCAGCAGCAAGACTTACCCATCTGCACAGAGTTTCAAAAATGGTGATGTACTTACCTAAAATAGAAAGAGAGATGACATTAGTGACATTCATCGCAGCTTAGACACATAGTGAAAAACACATTCTAGAAGGCAGTTAGAGCATCTGTTCCCCTCACCATTGCCAAGACCCAGTTTTAAGGCTTTTGTTTATGACACAACAGGCCAGATGGTGGTGTCTCTCACTGTCCAAGTTTACTCTGAGTACACTTCATAGGTATTTGCTCAATAAATACTGAAAAAGATTATAACAATCAACTAAGCAAGAACTATGATTTAATAACAACAGCAAATTTAACATCTATTGAGGGCTTACTTGCCTGCCAAGCCCAGTGCAATATGCTTTGCGTATTTTCCCATTTACTATTCAGATAGTGGACATGAGGTAAGTACTATTATCATACCTATTGTAAAGATGAAGTAAATGAGCTTAGGGAAGTTCATTAACTTGCCTAAAGTCACTGACACAACTAGAAAGAGTTGGAGCTGAAGTTTTCACAGGGTCTCAGATTCTAGAGCCCACTTTCATAATCTTTATGCTATATTGCCAGAACCCACTGGGAAATAAAGATATATATATATATATATCATTAGCAGTACTTTGTTAAATAATACATTTTAAAAATAGAAACGATCACAATTTTAGAACTTGGGAAAATGAACAATGCCTAGTACACAGCAGCTGTTCAATAATATCTGTTGAGTGAATGAAAGAATAAGCAACGAAATGTCACTGATATTTAATAAATAAACACAGGTTATATCTCAACACAACAAATATTTACCCACAGAGCACTCTACTGTATGGCTTATTTCTTTCTTCCTACAGATGACTATGTACCACTATTTTAATCTGCTGATTATTTGAAGGTGAGAACTAAACGCTCTTAAGTGAAAAAGATGATGGATAGATCTAGACCAAATGACTGGGGAGTTACCAACTAGAGAATGGAATTGTCAAATCTTCAAATGTCATGTTACTCAACACATAAAATCCTTCTGTAATTGAAGAAGCAATTAACAAACACCATTTAACGGTTCAATTTTCTTCAGCCTTTTGGTTACTATTTTTGGTAGAGATTCTCATTAGCAACAAAATATTAAAGAAAGAAGTAGCTAAGAGAGAAATAGAAACATGAGACTAGATATTTGAAAGAATGCTGTAAATTGAAAAACAAGAAATACTCAGCACCTCAAATTCATAAAGAGATAGTCATCAAGTTATCTCATGTTTTGACATTGATAACATATTCCAATGAATCAATTTTTAAAATAATTATAACATCCTAAAAGAAAATTACCCTCTAGTAGAATGCCACAAAGATACTCCTTGAGAAGAGCAACTCCAAGACACATAATTTTCAGATTCGCTAAAGCTGAAATGAAGGAAAAAATGTCAAGGGCAGCCAAAGAGAAAGGTCGGGTTACCCACAAAGGGAAGCCCATCAGACTAACAGCGGATCTCTCGGCAGAAACTCTACAAGCCAGAAGAGAGTGGGGGCCAATATTCAACATTCTTAAAGAAAAGAATTTTCAACCCAGAATTTCATATCCAGCCAAACTGAGCTTCATAAGTGAAGGAGAAATAAAATCCTTCAAAGACAAGCAAATGCTGAGAGATTTTGTCACCATTAGGCCTAAAAGAGTTCCTGAAGGAAGCACTAAACATGGAAAGGAACAACCAGTACCAACCACTGCAAAAACATGCCAAATTGTAAAGACCATCGATGCTAGGAAGAGACTGCATCAACTAATGAGCAAAATAACCAGCTAACATCATAATGACAGGATCAAATTCACACATAACAATATTAACCTTAAATGTAAATGGGCTAAATGCTCCAATTAAAAGATGCTAACTGGCAAATTGGATAAAGAGTCAAGACCCATCAGTGTGCTGTATTCAGGAGACCCATCTCATGTGCAGAGACACACATAGGCTCAAAATAAAGGGATGAAGGAAGATCTACCAATCAAATAGAAAACAAAAAAAAAGCTGGGATTGCAATCCTAGTCTCTGATAAAACAGACTTTAAACCAACAAAGATCAAAAGAGACAAAGAAGGCCATTACATAATGGTAAAGGGATCAATTCAACAAGAAGAGCTAACTATCCTAAATATATATGCACCCAATACAGGAGCACCCAGATTCATAAAGCAAGCCCTTAGAGACCTACAAAGAGACCTAGACTCCAACACAATAATAATGAGAGACTTTAACACCCCACTGTTAACATTAGACAGATCACCGAGACAGAAAGTTAACAAGGTTATCCAGGAATTGAACTCAGCTCTGCACCAAGTGGACCTAATAGACATCTACAGAACGCTCCACCACAAATCAACAGAATATACATTCTTCTCTACACCACATTGCACTTATTCCAAAATTGACCATATAGTTGGAAGTAAAGCACTCCTCAGCAAATGTTAAAGAACAGAAATTACAACAGTCTGTCTCTCAGACCACAGTGCAATCAAACTAGAATTCAGGATTAAGAAATTCACTCAAAACCACTCAACTACATGGAAACTGAACAGCCTGCTCCTGAATGACTACTGGGTACATAATGAAATGAAGGCAGAAATAAAGATGTTCTTTGAAACCGATGAGAACAAAGACACAACATACCAGAATCTCTGGGACACACTTAAAGCAGTGTGTAGAGGGAAATTTATAGCACTAAATGCCCACAAGAGAAAGAAGGAAAGATCTAAAATTGACACCCTAACATCACAATTAAAAGAACTAGAGAAGCAAGAGCAAATGCATTCAAAAGCTAACAGAAGGCAAGAAATAACTAAGATCACAGCAGAACTGAAAGAGATAGAGACACAAAGAACTCTTCAAAAAATCAATGAATCCAGGAGCTGGTATTTTGAAAAGATCAACAAAATTGATAGACCACTAGCAAGACTAATAAAGAAGAAAGAGAGAAGAATCAAATAGATGCAATAAAACATGATAAAGGGGATATCACCACTGATCCCATAGAAATACAAACTACTATCAGAAAATACTATAAACACCTCTACACAAATAAACTAGAAAATCTAGAAGAAATGGATGAATTCCTGGACACATACACCCTCCCAAGACTAAACCAGGAAGAAGTTGAATCCCTCAATAGACCAATAACAGGCTCCAAAATTGAGGCAATAATTAATAGCCCACCAACCAAAAAAAGTCCAGGACCAGAGGGATTCACAGCCAAATTTACCAGAGGTACAAAGAGGAGCTGGTAACATTCCTTCTGAAACTATTCCAATCAATAGAAAAAGAGGGAATCCTCCCTAACTCATTTTATAAGGCCAGCATCATCCTGATACCAAAGCCTGGCAGAGACACAACAAAAAAAGATAATTTTAGACCAATATCCCTGATGAATATTGATGCAAATATCCTTAATAAAATACTGGCAAACCGAAACCAGCAGCACATCAAAAAGCTTATCCACCATGATCAAGTGGGCTTCATCCTGGGATGCAAGGCTGGTTCACATACGCAAATCAATAAATGTAATCCAGCATATAAACAGAACCAAAGACAAAAGCCACATGATTATCTCAATAGATGCAGAAAAGGCCTTTGACAAAATTCAACAGCCCTTCATGCTAAAAACTCTCAATAAACTAGGTATTAATGGGATGTATCTCAAAATAATAAAAGCAATTTAGACAAACCCACAGCCAATATCATACTGAATGGGCAAAAACTGGAAGCATTCCCTTTGAAAACTGGCACAAGACAGGGATGCCCTCTCTCACCACTTCTATTCAACATAGTGTTGGAAGTTCTGGCCAGGGCAATCAGGCAGGAGAAAGAAATAAAGGGTATTCAATTAGGAAAAGAGGAAGTCAAATTGTCCCTGTTTGCAGATGACATGATTGTATATTTAGAAAACCCCACTGTCTCAGCCCAAAATCTCCTTAAGCTGATAAGCAACTTCAGCAAAGTCTCAGGAAACAAAATGTGCAAAAATCACAAGCATTCCTATACACCAATAACAGACAAACAGAGAGCCAAATCAGAAGTGAACTCCCATTCACAATTGCTTCAAAGAGAATAAAATACCTAGGAATCCAACTTACAAGGGATGTGAAGGACCTCCTCAAGGAGAATTACAAACCACTGCTCAACAAAATAAAAGAGGACACAAACAAATGGAAGAACATTCCATGCTCATAGATAGGAAGAATCAATATCATGAAAATGGCCATACTGCCCAAGGTAATTTATAGATTCAATGCCATCCCCATCAAGCTACCAATGACTTTCTTCACAGAATTGGAAAAAAACTACTTTAAAATTCATGTGGAACCAAAAAAAAAGCCCGCATTGCCAAGACAATCCTAAGCCAAATAACTAAGCTAGAGGCATCACGCTACCTGACTTCAAACTATACTACAAGGCTACAGTAACCAAAACAGCATGGTACTGGTACCAAAACAGAGATATAGACTAATGGAAAAGAACAGAGCCCTCAGAAATAATACTACACATCTTCAACCATTTGATCTTTGACAAACCTGACAAAAACAAGCAATGGGGAAAGGATTCCCTATTTAATAAATGGTGCTGGAAATACTGGCTAGCCATATGTAGAAAGCTGAAACTGGATCTCTTCCACACACCTTATACAAAAATTAATTCAAGATGGATTAAAAACTTAAATGTTAGACCTAAAACCATAAAAACCCTAGAAGAAAAACTAGGCAATACCATTCAGGACGTAGGCATGGGCAAGGACTTCATGACTAAAACACCAAATGCAATGGCAACAAAAGCCAAAATTGACAAATGGGATCTAATTAAACTAAAGAGCTTCTGCACAGCAGAAGAAACTACCATCAGAGTGAACAGGCAACCTACAGAATGGGAGAAAATTTTTACAATCTACCCATCTGAGAAAGAGCTAATACACAGAATCTACAAAGAACTTAAACAAATTTAGAAGAAAAAAATCAAACAACCACATCAAAAAGTGGGCAAAGGATATGAACAGACACTTCTCAAAAGAAGACATTTATGCAGCCAAAAGACACATGAAAAAATGCTCATCATCACTTGGTCATCAGAGAAATGCAAATCAAAACCACAATGAGATATCATCTCACACCAGTTAAAATAGTAATCATTAAAAAGTCAGGAAACAACAGGTGCTAGAGAGGATGTGGAGAAATAGGAACACTTTTACACTGTTGGCGGGACTGTAAACTAGTTCAACCATTGTGGAAGACAGTGTGGCGATTCCTCAAGGATCTAAAACTAGAAATACCATTTGACCCAGCCATCCCATTACTGGGTATATACCCAAAGGACTTTAAATCATGCTGCTATAAGACACATGCACACGTATGTTTATTGCGGCACTATTCACAATAGCTAAGACTTGGAACCAACCCAAATGTCCATCAATGATAGACTGGATTAAGAAAATGTGGCACATATACACCATGGAATACTATGCAGCCATAAAAAATGATGATTTCATGTCCTTTGTAGGGACATGGATGAAGCTGGAAACCATCATTCTGAGCAAACTATTGCAAGGAATTGCAAGGACAGAAAACCAAACACTGCATGTTCTCAATCATAGGTGGGAATTGAACAATGAGAACACTTGGACACAGGGTGGGGAACATCACACACCGGGGTCTGTCGTGGGGTGGGGGGACGGGGGAGGGATAGCATTTGTAGATATACCTAATGTAAATGACGAGTTAACGGGTGCAGCACACCAACATGGCACATGTATACATATGTAACGAACCTGCACGTTGTGCTCACGTACCCTAGAACTTAAAGTATAATAAAAAAAAAATGGGAAAAGAGACAGAGCCAAACTCTTTTAAGATGATCTAGCCATGATGTGCAAAAAAATAAGCTTAATAATAATAAAAGTTGTATGTAATACTTTCCTTTCATTCAATAAATATTATTTTATATAGGAAGTTCATTTTATAATACATGTCAAGTCATAGGGGTGAGATAGGAAAGAGGCACATTTATGGCCTTCATTATTAAGCCATATGAGGGATAAGTTTAGAAAACAAAACAACCTGGGCAAGACATAAATTGGCTATAAGTAGGTCATGGATATTTATGTTTCTTGTTAAAATATATGATAGGAAGAATTCATAGGTTTCATCCTCTGGCTTAAGATTGTGATATTACCTATTCATGCGGGAAAAGTTCTTCTTAATGTATAGGAAAAAAGGTTCTGATACGTAGAATATCCTTTATTCCATTTTTGAATTGATAGTGCAATTGGTTAAGAAATAAGACATAGGAAGACTTGAGAACCTAGGTATTTTACAAAGTTTTAAAGAGAGAGCTCTTGGTCTTCTTCGGAGGGTCTCAAGGATCTGCTTTTTATTGTTGTATTGTTTGTTCATGTAATTTGTGCTGCTTGCCTTGGTCTGACCATGGTTCTATAGCAAAGCAGAATTCCAAGGGGACTGGGTGAAAGAAGAACCCTTAAGTTATGGCTGGTTTTCCCAGAACCAGTTTCTTAAATAGCCTCTAAAATCTTCATCTTTTTCCAAATAAACATTATTAGTAATCTCTTTAAGAGTAAACCCCATCACCTCATATTACTCTCATGTACTGAGCTTTTAATATACATCAAGAAGATTAAGCACGCGCCTCAGGTATTAAAATGTGTTTCCTCCACAATCTCATTTTATATCACATATAAATATGGTTATCTCATGTTGTAGAGTATTACTGAACTAGATTCTATGTTGGATGAGCTCTAATTTAAGTTTAGATACAGCTCAAGCCCTACATAGAAGCACATTTAAATGCATCACTTTAGCTTGTTTCTGTGGCATTTAAAGGGTCTGCCATCATGGAAACGATTTTGGAGGTATTCTGGGTGCCTCTGTTGATTTTACCAGACTTATGACCTTGGGCAAATGGCTTAATTTCTCTTCCTCACTTTTCATTTTGCAATGAGAACATGAATATTAACCATTTACATAATTATAACCAAAGTTATGAGGCTAAAGTATGAGAAGAGTGACAAGGACAGACAAGCATTTAAATAAGAAGTTGTTTGCTAAGGTCTATTTAATGTATTATAGTATGAACAAGAAAAGTTTTCGGATTTGTGCACATTAATTATAATGTTAAAGCTGACATGGTTGAGAATACTTGCTAATTTAAAAATTATAAAGTTGTTCATCAGAATGATGTAAATATACTCTAGAAGACCCTGAAATTGTATATGTTTCAAAGTTTTGAATAAACAATGTAACTGAAGGAAAAAATAGTAAAATAAAGAAAGAAAGAAAATTACCCTCTAGTAATTCAAGTCCCCTTTTTCATAAGCTGGTGCCAGAGTAAAATAAACCAATAAAACATGAGAGACTTCACTCAAATGTCCAGAACCTTTACCAAAAATAGTCAACATGAAAAGTCTTTATACCTGCAATGTTTTCCACTGCTTTTCTCAGTATTATTTATAGATCTGAGTTGTATATTAAATGTGGTTATTAAAGCTAAGCCAAAAAGAAGGAAGGCTGATAAAGTTTTAAGCAGTTTTGTTTCAAGATCAAACTGGACAGATCTGCAAAGAAAATCCCAACTATTTGCAAATTTTAGTGAAACAAATGGAACTTTTACATCAAATTCAATGTTTACCCTTACAGATAATTGAACTTAATGACTCAAAACTTTAATTATGAGGTAGTTACAAATGTATGTGGTTCCATTTTGATAAAGACCTGGGAGAGGATCCAAGGAGCAAAGTTATTTGCAAAAAAGTTAGGCAAGATTTGATGGAGTGTACTTGAATACGAATGACTGAAAAGTATTTTTTAATCTACTTCCTTGTGATGATAATAAGGTTCTGTTTAACATTAGATCTGTCAGTAAGCAGATAAAGGAAAGAATCTAAATAAGATTCACTTTCAATAAGCCCAGAGTAATCTATGAATTAGGATTTATACCTCCATTCTACTGAATATGTGGATCAGTTCTAAGAGAGAAAATATTATGAAAATAAGACATCAAAGGTTGATGCCTTAAGGGCTAAAGAAATATGGGCAACTCAGAAAATGAATAGCATTTGAATTTATACTCGGGGAGGAAAAAAAGGACTTCAAAGAACAGTCATATTTATTCACTAGATTAAGGCAGATATTTTTCCAGTACAAAGTCTGTGACACAATTCTTCACCCCTGCCCAATCCCAGCCTCCATTTTCAAATATCTTGGCCATTCAGCAGTTTCTTTTCAAACGAAATGAAACAAAACTGTATTAGTTTATTGAAATTCTAGTCACTTTCTTCACAAACTCCCAATAACTCAGTGTATTTATTCCTCTATAAAGTAAGTGCAGATCAGAAGAATGAGTTATACACCAGGTTGGCCGTCTTCGCTGGGAAGATGGTTAGGTCAGCTTGAAGTGAAGTCAGTAGTTGTGGTTTACTCTATGTCTATGTCTGGCACTGTGCAGTAAGCCTCTGTTCTTAAAGGAATCTTATTTTAATCTTCTTGGGAAGGCAAGATATTCATACTTGAAACAACTATTAAATGATGCAAAACAACTTACAATTAAATGTAAATTACATGGTGGAGACATCAAATGCTACAGGAATTAAAAGAAATGAAGAAAAGATGTTTCAGCTGTTGTGTGGGATTACAGCAATATGTTGTAACTGGGTGGGAGACTATTAAGAGGCTCCTGATAGGGAATGTGCATCCAGTACATCTTCTTGCCCACATTCAGAGTCCCGCATAGAGATTTCTGGAAGAGCGTGGGAGCTGCTTCAGAACCAAGCCAATGTCTTGAGAAGGACCATGGATCTACGGTGATGTTTGAAGAGCAAGATTAAAAAGTATACTGTATCCCTATGATCATTTGCTCCTACAAATCACAGGTTATTAATTGATTATAACTAGTAACACACATAACGGTCTACTTCTAAAGGACTTTTACCAAACATTACTATTAATAACTTTTGCTGAAGGATGTTCATTAATTCACACAATAACTACTCATAGGTCAGCTTTCCACCAAGGAGGCACAGAGAGGTGCTCATAATCATGAAACTTTCAAATTGTATTAAAGTCGGAACCCCCGAGGTATACTCATCTGACTTATATTTATTTATATCTAATCAAGGTCAGCCACTTTGAAATCTCCATGGTCTCTAACCTTTTAGGATCTTTTCTTTCAAAATTTAATGAGCAGCTCAAATCCTTATCTTTTATTTATCATAGAACCCAAACATCCAGGCTTCAATAATGCTTCTGCATCTTTGGGAAAAAAAAAAAAAAAGATCGAGTCAAGGATCATTTATTCCAGTGTGAGTTTTCTACCAACTGCTACCCTACTGACCCACCTCCCATTTACAAGGGCCCCTTCTTTACTCTTAGCTCCTCACAGTATATTACAATTGCTCCCCCAAGGCAGGAACTGCATTTTTATTGCCATAGTATTATACCAAATGTCATCTCTGTGCATAACACATGTTATGTATGCAACACGTTTGTTGAAATAGCTGAATTGTTTCACTAGTTATCTGATAGTTTAACTACTCAGGCCAATGGTCAAGTCACTCTTGTCTGGGCCCTAGCATCTCTCTGCATGATGCATATTGGACCTTGAAGTCCTTTCAAGATGAACTACACAGACTGGTGACATATTCAAAAATGGGGTGTATTTGATTTTATTCTTTTTTTTTCTTTTTTGAGACATGATCTGTGTCATTCAGGCTGAAGTGCAGTGGTACAAACACAGCTCACTGCAGCCTTGACCTCCTGGGCTCAAGTGATCCTCCCGCCTCAGCCCCCCAAGTAGCTGGGACTACAGACATGAGCCACCACACCTGGCTAATTTTTTGTTGTTGTATTTTTTGTAGAGATGGGGTTTCACCATGTTGCTCAGGCTGGTCTCTCAAACTCCTGAGCTCAAGTGATCCACCTGCCTCAGCCTCCCAAAGTGCTGAGATTACAGGCAGGAGACACCGCTCTTGTCTGATTTAATTATTGTTAAACTGATTTCAACTCATATTATCTGGCTCAAAGTCATTCAACTCGATGTGTGGAAATATTATGTTTTGAATCATTATGTGCTAATACTTTTAGTTACTGTCTTCTTTTTAAAATGGCAAAATAAAATATGATTTATACATATATAGGAAAGAAGAGTAAGTTAACTTTTTAAAAAGTCAACTTTTGTTACCTACTATGGACTTGCTGGTTTACAGGTATTATGCATTCTATCCTCCCAACAACCCTAGAAGGTAGAGGCATCTGGGAAATGAAAGGCTGAAAGTAAATAATATGAGATTATATAGCCAAGAATGGTAAAGCCAGGATTCAACTAGGCCATTTTTCCAGAGTCTTAGTGTATAACTGCCAATCCCTACTTCATTCATAATTTCATTTAATACATGTCCATCAAATGACTACTATAATTGGGCACTTATTCTAGGGATACATCGATGACTACACATCCTGGCCCACATGGAGCTTACATTCTATTGAAGGGAGACAGACAATAAGCAATATCTTAATATACATTATACAGCATGAAAAAAAGTGACAAGTGCTATGAAATTCATTGATGTGGAAACAGGGGGTAAGAACGGCACTAGTGGAGAGGAACGCATTTGCAATGGTAAATAGAATGGTCAGGGAAGGCCTTGTAGAAAAAGTACATCTAAGCAATGATTTGAGTTATACTTTAACACATTTATCTGATGAGAAATCAGCAAAAGTTGAGAATACAATAGAGCAAAAAACTGCAGGAAAGTACTGAAGCTCTTGGTTTTTATAAGGTATTTATTCCAGTCTCATACTTTGGTTAAACTTGCACATGTTTTGTCACTTGTATTATTTTTTTAAGTTCCTTGACCGGAATAACTGTGCTCCACACAGCTTTAAATCCTCCCATAGTGCTTAGAAGAGTGGCTGTCACAACAAGAAGTATCTGTTGAAGGAATGAAGGACTAATGGAAAGAGATAAACATATGAGAAGTAAAAAACAGAAAAAAGACCACATCAATAGTTACAATCATTGGTAAGAAAACCCCAAAATAGATCTAGTCTAGAAAATAAATTCAAGGAAGAGTCTTTTCTGATCGTGGTAATGAAATTGAGAGAACATATTTGGGAATAGAAAGAGAGTAGTTTTGCTAATCTTGAGGATGAGAAAGTTGAATGAGAAAGCCTTCCTGATGGGGAGTAATTCGAGGTGAATCTAAATTAAAGGCCACACTGAGCAGACTGAATAAAGTTATTCATCCATTGAATCAGTATTTACTGTGAGCCACCTAAGTACTAGGCACTAGAGGAAAATTCATTAATAGACAGTCCCTGAATTTATGTGCTTATATTCTACAAGAGACAGCTATTAAATCAAAAAGTTACATAATCAATTAATTACAATTGTGTTAAATGCTATAAAAGAGGCACACAGAGGGCCAAAGGGGCTTAATCTTTCTGTGGGTACCAGGAAGGTGAACCTGAGATATGAAAGGCAAGTGTGTGGGGGTGGGAGTGGAATAATAGGAACTTTCTATGTTCTATGCACTATAGGTATTCAATGAATATTTATCAAGAATTACTATGTTCCTGCACTACATGAACCAACACGTACCATCTCATTTACTCTTCAAAGCAACCCAGTGAACAAAGTTTTAGTATGCTCATTTAACAGAAGAGAAAATTGAGGCTCAGAGAGATAAAATATCTTGATGAAGGTCACACAGGTTGTGAGCCAAGATTCCAGTCCAAACCTGTTCAGGATTTTCCCATATCAGTCAAGTGTCAGGCAACCTGTTACCAAGATCTCTGCTATTCTGATGAGTTGTTATTATATACTTGCTAAGAAACAACAGCCTAGGTAGGGGCTCAGAGTTGATTCAGGTCAGGGCAGGTTGATCTCAGCTAGAATAACCAATGAAAAGCCCAGTTGAATTGTCCCAGTGGATCTAGCCCTTGGTCCTACTTGATGTAACAAACTTTCCTGCCTTTATTTAACTGATTTTATGCAGTGGACAAATACTGAAGCTCTACAGACATCAGTTTCAGCACTGTGAACATGAAAATGAATTATACATGCTCCTCTCTCAAGCAGCTTAGTCCAGTGAAGATTCAGACCCATAAAATAAATGGAGTTTAATATGGCAAATGTTACAAAAATATTACAAAAACAGTATAGAAAGCATTCAGCCCAGTATAAGAGGCTCCTAATTTTGCCTGAAGTATTCTAAAAGAAACTGGCCTTTGGCTTGGAGGTTAAACGGAGCCACAGGATACTAAGCAGAGGGAGGGAGAAAAGCATTCTCTTTAGGGACAAGTTAAAGTCTGCCATGTTTTTCAAACAGCAAAATGTTGGTTGGCTGAGATGTATCTGAGTGTGTTGAAGGCGAGGGAAATGGCCCTGTTCCCACTTAAGCAGATCACATAGTAATCATCTTGACCCCGGACTTTCTACATTGCATGGATATTTGAGAAGTTCACTATGTTGTGGTTTACTTTCTGGCATGAGCGCTTTAAAACTATTACCCAACATGAAGGGTCAAGCAGAGGGAAAGAGATCTGAAGCACCACCACATACACCCACATTCAAATCCTATTACAGCAAACTGTACCTGTAAACTGACTTGTTTGAAAACATTAGAACACTAAATGTAAAAAGAATGACAGCCCACACATAGTGCTTAGAGATATTTTTTCTATTTATTTATTTATTTGAGGTTGAAAGATAGCAAGAACACGAAGAAATGGAATTTGCGTGACAGTCCCAAAGCAAATGTATTCAAAAGAAAACCATAATTACATATGCAGCTCTCTTGACAGGGATGACAGCAGTGAATCAACATTCTGCTTCTGAAGACCTAAGTCAATATGCATTTGATTCAAAAAACTACCCTCATCAGCACAGACTATCATTAGTGATCACAGATTTATATAAGGCTGAAAAACCTAATATCTGTGTCTCTGAAAACTGCAAAACCACCTTAGCAGTTGCCTAATTTCCCTGAGAGTGGAGGTTTCACTTGGCCGTTGGGCTCAAGAGGCCTTAAAGTGGGCAATTAGCTTGCTGGATTATACAGTGTACTTTGTACCTCTTCATTACATTTTCCATCAGGCTTGAGTCGAACAGAAGAGCTTACAATGTCAATGACTTTGACCATTTGAGATCCTGAAACAGAATTTCTTAACCTTTTCATTTCTACTGTTTCTCAATTGATCTATAGCTGGGGAAATGTAATTCTCTCATAATTCTGTTAAAAAATTATATTAATAGTTCCATGGAACACACAGAAGCAGGTACGTTAAATTATCAAATTGAATTTGAGAGGGGAGAAATAAGAATCAGAAATTATGTAAATTAACAATTTAACATACTCAATGTGGCAATAAATTATAGCTTTGTAGCTGGTGGTTATAAGTACATCAACAATTAAAAGAAAAATAATAAAATAAAAAGAGTTAGCTCTCCGGCCACATCTTCCAAAATTATATAAAATAGAATCATGACTTATTGGATCCCCAAATCATCTTTAAAGTATAGCATCAGCTTTCCCTGTGGGGGTCTTCTATTAGAAAGATGGTATTAAGACTGCAGGAAATTCAGAATGCAGGCTTTGGAGCTAGAAATGTCTGGTTCAAACACAAGAAGACCTGAGTGTCCAAGAAGTGGTAGCTATATATAATTATGATGGTGGTGGAGGTAATGGTGACTGCAGTGACCTAAACAAAAAATAGGAAGATAGAAAGGATTTGGTGATCAAAGATCAATGGAACCTTTGCTTATGGACACTGACTTTTGTCACTTTCCTGATAAGTACTTAAGAACCAATAATATAAAATAGGGACTATTTTACACCTCTTTTTCAACCTGTAGCAAAAAGGAATTTATTTTTTCAAAATCTTATCAAGGCTAGATTGATGCCAATTAAGTATCAGTATATCCCTCATTTCAGTCACCATCTACTAGTTAGATCCAATTTAGACAGTCTACCTCCTAAGAGAATCTTAATAGCTTCATTTGCACAGGAATGATAGACTATTGATCAGACAGCCTCAGGCAGGATCTCTTTAGTTTGAGTAGATAGGTTTAATCTAATAGTGCACTGAAAATCTAATAGCTGGTCTCCTGGGATCCCTGGTCACAAATTTTAATATCCTGCACAATGAAATTGCATAACCATTACTGAACTCTATCCTGTTGCCAACTAGGAATAGCTAGAAAACCAATAAAAGGAAGAACAAAACATTCAGAACTGCAGGGCTGTGTGATTACAATCTCTATTGGTTCTGGTTTAAAGTGAAATCAATTAATTGCAAACACAATTAAGTAACTTTGCAGTAGTTGGCTAAATAGAAAAACATTTTGTGGTATTATTATTTTACCAACAACCCAACGTTGGCCTATCATACCTATGACACTTTCATTTTCCTTCTATAAATCATGCCACAAAGGTTAAAAAATTAAATAACGACATAGGCCTTTTATTACAATCAAAATGGGTAAGAATGTGACTTTGCAGAGATTAAATAAAACAGCTATCTCTTCATGATTCACATTTATTGAATACCAAAAATAATATGGGAGAAAAAAATCACATAGATTTCACAGGTATATTTATATTTAAGGTACCTAATAAATGAACAAAGAAGAAGAATAAGTGTATAGATATCTTATATAAATGTATAGGCATATTTACTTATCTATTTACATGTATTTACGTGCTAGATTTCCCCACGAATGCCGCGGACAGAACCTCAATCCCCTTATTACCTCCAAAATTTACACTGCCTATCCCCAAACCTCACCTTCTTCGGTCTTATTTATCAGTTACCAATATCTACTCAGTAAATGACTGGTCCCCTTCTTCAATTGCGTTCAGATCACATGCCAATCATATCCACTAAACATTTATGAAATTAGCATTCTTCTTTCAATCCCTTAGAATCACGAACCTAGCTCAAGCCCAAGTGATGTTTTGCCCAAGCCACAGTAGGAGCCACCTTTTACGTTCCCAGCCTTCAATCTTGCCACTTACATATTTATTCTCCATTCAGCCCCTAGAATCTGATCTTGTCACATAATTGCTTGGAATGCTTCATGGTTTGAGGATGAACCCAGCGTCCTTAACCTGGCTCACAAGGTCCCCAGAACCTAAACCTTATTTATCTCCAGGCTCATGTCTTGTCACTGAACTACTTAATCATCCCTTCATCACACATACCATGGGATTCTTTGCATCAGTGTCTCTGTTCCTGCTATTCCTCTCTGCCTGAAATGCTCTTCCTATTCCTCTCTCCACCCCACATTCATTCTTTAAGACTCAGTTTAGGTCACACTTTTCACCCCAGAAAAGGTTAGTTTCTGCTTTTTGCCACTCCCATAAAATCTTGTGCATAGTGCTAATCATGGCACTCACTACACATTTTCCCTGATAATCTACGTAAATATTTGCTTCCCCTACTATAATTTGAACTACTTTAACCTAAATTCCCTGGGAGAAGGTTATTTATATTATTTATCTATGTTAGTGTCTTCAGTATACCTAGAACATAGTACTGTAGATACCCATACAAGTTTTGTTAAATGAGTGAATGAGTGAGTGAATGAATGCTTTTCTCTAGAACAATACTGAAAAGCAAATGTAAGCACAATGGAGAAAATGCCATTGCTTAAAATTCAAGAATGAGTATAAGGGATGAGCCCAAGGAGTTTCACAATTATGGAAAGTCACACTCAGACGGTGAGAATAGAAGTGCTGGCTGTGGAAGGTGAAGACTCCAAGAGGAGCAACACAGAGGTGAGGAGATGGTACCAGCAAGACAAGAAGGCTGTGTGGTGCATAGTTGATGTGAATCTTCTTCACAACTTCTCAAAGCTTTAGTACAGTTCACACATGCTACGTGTTCTTGGATCCCTTGTGAAAAACAGCTCAATTCCTCTACAGCTTTGCATCCAGACTTGAGGCCCAGCAGAAGGTAAAAACATATAAGATGGACACAGAGTTCTGGAGGCAGAGAGTGGCATAAAGGTGTCAGGTGTGGCCCTAACATAGAGGTCATGGCAAAAGTTAATCACATTTCCAAGAGCCAAGAAAGCACTGGTCAATAGAAATATGACAGAAAAGAATGAAGTGGGAAGCTAGGTGAAAGAGGTTTTCATAGATCAACAGCAACATCACCTGGAAACAATTTTTGATTAGTTAGGCACTTACTAATTATTCCCTGCTTTTTTTTTTTTTTTTTTTTTTTTGAGATGGAGTCTCGCTCTGTCGCCCAGGCTGGAGTACAGTGGCACAATCTGGGCTCACTGCAAGCTCCCCCTCCCAGGTTCATGTCATTCTCCTGCCTCAGCCTCTCGAGCAGCTGGGACTACAGGTGCCTGCCACCACACCCGGCTAATTTTTTGTATTTTTTAGTAGAGAAGGGGTTTCACACCGTATTAGCCAGGATGGTCTCGATCTCCTGATCTCGTGATCTGCCCGCCTCAGCCTCCCAAAGTGCTGGGATTACAGGCGTGAGCCACCGCGCCTGGCCAATTATTCCCTACTTTTAAAATAAATTGTAATCGTGCTGACAGAATAAAAAAATTAAAGGAAAGGGTTCAGTGAGCCGTGATCATGCAACTGCACTCCAGCCTGCTCAAAAGACAACAAAGTTATCTCTCAAAATGCTTCCCATGGCCAGATGCAGTAGCTCCTACCTGTAATACCTGTAATGCCCGCATTTTGGGAGGCCAAGGCAGGAAGATCGCTTGAGTCCAGGAGTTTGTGACCAGCCTGGGCAACATGGCGAAACCCCATCTCTACAAAAAATACAAAAATTAGCTGGGTGTTATGGCACATGCCTGTAGTTCCAGCTACTTGAGAGGCTGAGGTGGGAGGATCACCTGAGCTAGGAGATGTCAAGGTTGCAGTGAGCCATGATGGTGCCACTGCACTCCAGCCTGGGCAACAGAGTGAAACCCTGTCTCAAAAAAAAAAAAAAAAAAAAAATAGACCAAAAAACAAAAACCAAAAAAGCCAAAATGCATCTAAGTACCATAAGTGAAAAAGTGAGCTTCTTAGCAGCCAATATGCAAAGGGAACATAATCTCTTACACAGTTTGGAATTACTCAGAAAATGTGGAACTGTCTTCAATCCTGAAGCACCACATAGAAATGTTCCCTGGGTCTCACTGGGACAACACACTGAGCAATAGCGTTACCAGAAGGTTTTGTGAATATGGTATGCTATCAAGAGTAATAAAGTTATTTTGGAAAAAAATAACTTTAGAATAATCACCTAAAAGTCTGCTGTTTTTGACCATAATTGCACATGGATATATCGCTTTATATAAACCACAAAGAATTGTTTGTTTCACATCACATTTTACAACTTACATTGCAAACCTCACTTCAGCCTTGAGGTACAACTGTCAATAAAAGAAACGTGTCTTATTTTTAAAACTTTTTATTATTCATATCCTTGGTGACTTTCAGACAATAATTAACATGTGGTTAGTATCACCTTAATGGAGGAAGTACCTTATACTTCAAACAACCCTCACCAAAAGAACAGATAATACATATGTATTGATACAGCATTACAAATTGATGATAATTCAGAAAGGCACCATGTAGCTTGTACTTGAGAAGGAATTTTCCCTTTGCATATTGAAGGGGGTTCTGGTGGTGTTTTCTTTGTCCCCAGCCGACTTCCCAATGAAATGTTTCTACTTTGCACCCTTTGGGTTCAGTTGTTCAACCAGTTACAATTAGTTAGATTAGTAACTGGTTGAACAACTGTAATCAAAGAGCACAGATTGACTTGTTGTGGTCTACTAGAGAGAGATTTGCTAGTGGTGTTCAGCAGGGCTCTGTCTGTCCTCTTCAATGTGTGCATGAATGACTTGAAGCAACATACATACATTCAAGAAAAATTCATTAAACATTGAATCATCATCTAATATTTGCCTGCTATTATGACAGGTCCTGAGGGTACCAAGAAAATGTCAGTTATATGGCTCTGATGCAAAGCTGGGAAGAAGGAGAAGGAGTCGGAGGTAGAGGTGGAGAGAGTAAAAGAAAGAGGGAGAAAGAGGGAGAAAGTGAGAGTGAGAAAGAGAGGGAGGCCATGTTACACAACAGGAAATGTAACACATGACCTCCAGCTCGAAAAATTTGAATAAAAAGATATTTCAAGGAGTGCAAGGGAGGTAACCCTTACAATTATTAGAATGAACATTTATTCATTGTCAACACTATGGAGCACATATTTGGGAATTCACCTTTACTTATGCCACACAATATTATGTAGGTGACAAGCTAACCAGTCTTATTTAACAATATAAACAAAAACACAAATACCCTACTTTATTAAATTGAAAGCAGAGGACTCTCATCTCCCCAAAGCCCAGGCCGTTCCCTGATATTAAGAAGGATACTAGGTGAAACTCCTTCTTTCAACATTTATTGTAATTAGTGAAAACATGCTTAATGGGACACCATCATCTACAATGATGACACCATATCTCAAATCACTAATATTTCTGCCATGGACAGATTTCTGTATCAGGGGACACCTTTGTCATTTTGTCATCCAAATTTTGAGGATTCTTTTTCAATTCTCCAGCATTGACTGAGAATTTAAATGGTGCCAGCATTGTGCTGGAAACTGGATAAAAACTAAGATAACACACTTAAGTTCCTACTCTCAGAGAATCCACTTACTGGATTGCTTTGCTATAATTCATGAATCCAGTGAGATTAACTGGTATTTTCTGTTGTTCAAAAAACTATTTTTCCCCTTTTTGTACAGATCAGCAATAAACATTTACATCGAGATTGTGTGGTGTTCATGAACAAGGCATTCAGTAGGGTCCAAGTCTAGACTTGAATGGCGTCTCTCACATTTTTGACTAACAGACAATGTAGACATAAAAGTATCATAATCCAATGTACATACAAAATGGAAAAAATGGAACCAGAACACCTTAAAATGTTTCCTTTGAAATATGTGTGTGTTTCCATCAGGTTTATTTTAGTTCTCTAAAACTCTGTAATACTGAATACTCCAACTACCAATATTAGTCAAGGCTGTTTAAAACCAGCCTTCCCTTATTTACAAAAGGCAGATTTTACAAGACAACTATCAAGGATAAACACAAAAAGAAATGAAAACTGTTCCATGTCTAGCAATTCGCCAGAGTAAACTGGCTGTATATTGAACACAGCTGTTTCTGTGAGAAGTTTTTCTTTTTTTGGAATTTAATATTGACTGTGCTCTTGTGGCATGAATATAGTAAATGAAAGATTGTTCCAGGCCTGAGAAGAAGAGAGGCCAGAAACAATTGTTCCCCCAGGTCCTTCCCTTCCTTAATAACCAAACTGTTGTCTGGAGCCTCCTTGAGTAAAAGCCCACCATTTTTCATGTCAATTACACACAAACAGGACTTTTCTTGTCACCTTCCCTAAACTGAGGAAGACACAAACCCAGCAGGAAGGCAATTGTAAAGATAAATTTAAAAGTAAGAAGGCAAGCCTGAAATGCAAACATAGGAAAGAGCCTCTTATTCCCTACACTTCTCATTTTTCATTGACCATTGAAGGCTGTTTCTTACCAAACTGAATTCTTTGAAAAGAGAAACCATAACAATTTTCCCCAGGCTATGGTAAATATATTTTCTTGCACATTTAGTTTTTGTTTCATAACAATCCTAATAAAATTAGATGCTTTTAGCACCTTACTTAAATTAAGAAGACCTTTCCTGCTAATTTGCCCAGAACCTATCTGGGTTACTAATATTAATAGTTCCATTTTATTAGGTACTTAACTTTGTGCCAGGAATTGTACACAGCACCCTATACACATTATGGTATTTATTCTTCCCAATAGTTTGAGGGAATCCTGCTTGACATAGTAATCCATTGATCACTTCTTACTTTGGTCTCTACTTATCCTCTTGTGGGATCAACTATGCAAAGTGGTGGATTATAGCACAATGTTAAAGGGCAGTGCTCTGGAGTTAGATGGTCTGTATTTGAATCCTAGCTGCAGGAAGTTGGGCAAAGTACAAAATGAAGATGGTAGTGCTACCAATCTCAAAATATAATTCTGGAGATTAAATTAGATTTAATATGATTGTTTGGTCCATCTCTAGACTTGTACCTTGACCACTAGTATTCTTTCAGAGATTTTTTGATGTTTTCAAGAATGACAAAAACGAAATTCTATACACACTCTGATATCCCCAAAGACACTAGTGCCCTGGGGATTGGCCATGTGGGTTACTAGGTTCCATTTATTTGGTTATGGATGATGTTCTTCACCCAAGTTAATCCTTTCACAAAAACTCATTTTTGTCTTTTTCCTGCAGCTTCCCTCAGAAGAAGGTGTGGCCAGTGAGGATTTCAGGGTCACTTGTCCCCAGGTGATATGGGAGTTTCAGCTCAGGAAGTGACTGGGTTAGATGTGGGGGCCAATTAAGACCTTTTCAGCCACTAGCTTAAGGCTAACCCACCACAGACCTACCTTCTTGAACAACACTGGGAATTTGAGTAATTAAATGCTAGGATATCAGACATGATGTGATTAAATCAAAGGGCTGAAACAATGGAAATCTGACATTCTGTGCTCAAATTATAAGGTTAGCAAATATGAAAACTAGAAATATCTCTCTTCTAGGCAAGAATGAGAACATAAGTCTACCCAAATGTGCTCTACAGAGGTTTCAGGTTTAGCATCTTGCTTAAGAATGATGCTTCATGGTTTAGAGAGAAATGAATTCTAGAATGTATCATGTGCTTATAGGACATAACCCATATTTATAGAGATATTTTCAATATGGTGGAGCTAGTGGTAGGGTAGAAAGAACATAAAATTGACTATAAGGAAATATAAATCCTTTTCCTAGCTCCCTCTTCTTATGCACACATATATACATATTTGATAAAATAATGGCCCTGAATAAATATTAGAGTGGTTTTCTTAAAACCTAAAGAAAATGGTATGCACATCAGTGATGCTCAATTGCTTTTTATTATGGACAATAAAACCAAATTAGATTAATCATAAGGCAAAATTTCAAATGAAACCAGTAGTACAGACATAGTGCCTGATAAGGTTTTATAGCAGAACATCAGCAAGATAGCAGAAACTTAATGCATGAAGTAACCTCTCAATCTTGTTAGAGAATTTCTTTTATATTTCTTGATAAAATAGTTTTTGTTACAGTTGGTAACATTATTTTAAAAACTGTACGTCTTCTTAGCTATACACAGAAGTGAGGCATCACTAACCAGAGATTTCAATATAAATATCTTCAAGTGAAAATGACATAGTACATGTTCAGAGATAGCAAATGGAAAAACAGTGGATTGATTTTTACAACACTTAGTGAACAAATTCTTTAATGCAACAAACATTTATTGAATTACTGTTTTTCTTGGCACTGAGTGGAATAAAAAATAAGAAAATACAGTCTCTGCCTTTATGGAGCTCTCAGTCTTGTGGAAACTCATCCACAAGGTGGTCACATGCATATGTTGGTCTAGTCCCAGGCCTTAACAAACTATGGCCCTCAGGCCACATCTAGCCCATAGCCTGTTTTTGAAATAAGATTTTTTTTAGGTTTTTTTTTGTTTTTAGTTCTGGGGTACATGCACAGGATGCACAGGATGCACGTCTACATAGGTAGATGTGTGCCATAGTGGTTGCTGCACCTATCAACCCATCACCTAGGTATTAAGACCAGCATGCATTAGCTATTTTTCCTAATACTTTCCCTCACTCAACTCCACTCCCTGACAGGCCCCAGTGTGTGTTGTTCCCCTCCCTGTGTCCATGTGATCTTATTGTTCAGCTCCCATTTATAAGTGAGAACATTCATCCATGTCCCTGCAAAGGACATTATCTCATTCCTTTTTATGGCTTCATGGTATCCCATGGTGTATATGTACCACATTTTCTTCATCCAGTCTATCATTGATGGGCATTTGGGTTGATTCCATGCCTTGCTATTGTGAATAGTGCTGTAATGAACATACCTGTGTATGTATCTTTGTAATAGAATGATTTATATTCCTTTGAGTATATACTCAGTAATGTGATTGTTGGGTCAAATCCTATTCCTGGTTCTAGATCTTTGAGGAATCGCCATACAGTCTTCCATAATGGTTGAACTAATTTACATTCCCACCAGCAGTGTAAAAGCGTTCCTACTTCTCCACAACCTCACCAGCATCTGTTGTTTCTTGACTATTTAATAATGGCCATTCTGACTGGTGTGAGATGGTATCTCATTGTGGTTTTGATTTGCATTTCTCAAATGATCAGTGATGTTGAGCTTTTTTTTCATGTTTGTTGGCTGCATGAATGTCTTCTTTTGAGAAGTGTCTGTTCATGTCCTCTCAAACAAACCCCACAGCTAGTAGAAGACAAGATCCAGAACAGAACTGAAGGAGATAGACATGAAAAGCCCTTTGAAAAATCAAGGAATACAGGAGCTGATTTTTTGAAAAAATTAATAGACTACTAGCTAGACTAATAAGGAAGAAAGAGAGAAGAATCAAACAGACATAATAAAAAATGATCTTCCATGTAAGACGCTTATCACAATGTCTAAGGGACAGAAAGCTGGGAGTCTATGGAGCTTATGAGAATAGGCTTTATGACAGTTCTGGCTCCTTGGTAACAAAAGCTTGCCGGTCAACAAAATTCAGTCCAAAATCTGCTTTCATTACTACATTAGACATGATGGCTTGGTTGTGAGAGAGGACACCTATGTACCTTATCCTCTTTCAATTAATGTAGACTATGATATTCACCAAAAAGACTCTGATGACCATGAAGGGTCAAATTAACTATGTCAATTCATGATGACTAATTTGAAAATAAATTATTAATTTTGATAAAAGAGGTATTACCTAAGCTTCAATTAACGAACGTTCCACTTCTACTTAGGACGTGAGAGTCACCCTGAGTTTATGTCAATAGCATTGGCTGAAAAGTCTTAATTTCTCATCTGTTTTTTTTTTTTTTTAATCAAGGATATCCCCTCCTCCAACCCAAATATATTTTCAGCAACACTCATGCCAACCCTTATCTGATGTTGAGAAGCTGTGAATTTGACAGTAGAATCATAACATTTTAGACTTAAAAAGTGCTTTAAAAAGCATCTACTTCTTCTACCCACTCAACTCATAGTTTTATACTTGAGGAAACAGAGTTCCATGGAAGTAAAGGAACTCGACTAAAATGATCAAGCTAGAGACTGAACCAGGATCAGAGCCCTTTCCCCTGCAGCCCCGGGAAAAAGAATTCATGTTGAGGAAATGAGGAAAAGTGTTTAATACTTTCAGCTAAACATAAAATTCTAAGAACTCTTCTCTATAAACAGAAAATCTAAACTCTCCAAAAGAATCGCACCCCCTTAGCTGTAACAAAGTCTCTGCAGTTATTTCACAGCTGAAAGCCAACTGACACTGATTCCTGGGTGGTTTTACTAAAATAGAATTTTCTGAAACGCAAACCCACCTCCCAAGGAACAATATGGATTTGAAAGAGGAAAGGTGTTAGTGGCGCCAACAACTTGCTACCCTGCTGAGAAGCTTCCAGATAGCCAGAAACACAGCAGGGAGTAGCAAGAAACAGAAGTTACAGATGAAGCTGCTCTTTAGTCACAAACTTGTTTCTGACAGCTCTTGTTGAAAAACCTGGGGACAGCTGAACAGAAACGTTAGTGCAGAGGCAGCCTCAGGGCTCAAGTGCTCAAGGCTCTCATCTCAGTGTAAATATTCCAACTTCCTCTCATCCTTCTCCTAATGAGGGGAGGAGGAGACCAAAGGGAGTAGACGATTTGAAGGCAGTTGCTAAATGAGAATCGCTGGGTGGTATGCAGAAAATAGCATGGTTAGCTTAGATCCCAACACCAGTTTTCAAAAATAAAGGAAGTAATAACCATTAGCATAATGAGAATACAAATCCCAAGTCTCCATTACTTTAGACAGAACTCTGCAGGAGACCACCTAAGGAAAATCTGGGGGAAAAGAAGTTTCCAATCAATTGCAGCAGATTTAACTGATTCCCTTCTGTGGGCACAGCATAGTATTGAGAGCTTTGGGGATTATTAGAGAAAGAGAGGACATGCTTTCTTTCCTTGAGAGATTCTAAGTCTGGG
Organism: Pongo pygmaeus; assembly: GCF_028885625.2. Classification (NCBI taxonomy): domain Eukaryota; kingdom Metazoa; phylum Chordata; class Mammalia; order Primates; family Hominidae; genus Pongo; species Pongo pygmaeus. Next base: position 65,027,427 of record NC_072377.2, read on the forward strand.
TGAGACATGGTGACTATGTGCATCTGAATATGCTACAAGGATATAAACAATTATACAACGAACCAGAACTATGCTGGCTCAGTGCCCAGGGAAGTCGGAAGAATTCAAGTCAGGACCTTGAGTCAGGGATGAAATAGGAATGGTTTTATGAAGAAGTCAATTTTTCAGCTGAGTTTTATACATGAACGGCCATCTCATTTAGCCGAAAGTACAGGAAGGGCCTGTACTTAGCATGAGAGGCAAGAAAGCAAGAAAGCCTTTATATAAAATATGGTAAAAGAATCAACAAAAGCTTCTGAAGCCTACATTTATATACAGAACTTATTCTTTATCCAAAATGTAATGTGGGGATTCATGAAGATGGCAGAACTCCAGTATTCTGCACATTAATAATGCAATGAGCATGTCTATGGCACTCTAATCCCTTAAAATTTCATCTGTAAAATAATTATCCTTGTTCTCATAAAAGGGAAAATAAAATCCTAGGCTACAGTAACAACATATATTATTTAACTTAATGTCAATGTTAAAAATAAAATAGTAAGAAACAGTCTGATATTATATTTCACAGTTATCAGGACTGTGATTGTAAATCCTATAAATGTCATATCCTGATTAACCTTTTAGGAGAAAAATACTCCATTTGTGTAGTTCTAACACTGTTTTTGAGATGAAGCAAAATTTCTCATCAATATTTCTATTCTGACTGTTTAGATATTTAAAAGTCATATAATCTAAATTCAATTATGTTATAAAGAAAAGGGTTAACCAATAGCTACCACTTGAGGAGCACTGACTGAACCAGGCATACGGTAGGAATTTTACATGGTTTTATATGTGATACTAACAATAGCCTAATAAGGTACCATAACTCCATGTACATTTTACAGGGAAAGGAAGATGTAGAAAGTTGAATGAATGTGCCCTTGCTCACAAGGCAGGCACTTCAAACCACAGCATATTAACCAATTTGACAATCACCTCTTAGAGGGTTCTCTATTGTCTTCTCTAGTAGGAAGTGCAGAGGAAAAGATACAAATTCCATTCTGCTTTACCTCTGCAGTAAGTATGGAAATGTATCTCACATTGTTTCTTATTCATGTCTTTTCAATTTTCCTATGTCTTCAGAGAATTCTTATCACTACATTGGGAAAATTTTCTGCATGCTGACATATCACACTTCCAGGGAATTTTTGTCGATATAAGACCATTATTTTGTCCCAAGAGTTCTCATAATTGCCCTTAGTATCATCCCTTAAGCCTCTTTCCACTGCAGTATTTATCTTCTTTTAAAAATAATAGTTAAATAAAAATTGACAATGTAAATTAGCTAAATAAATAAATAAATAAATAAATAATATATCCATTCATTTATTTAGCCAGGCTGTAAATACGCCTCTGTTGCATAATCTTTCAATTCTTTCATCATACTTTCTTCTGCTCTCTTCATTCCCTTCAAATTGTCTGCATATTTTTTATCCACTAGGATTGAGTTTCTGTGGTTGAGGTTCTGCCTAAAAGCTACTTGGGAATCACAATAAAAATGGATTGTTCATCATTTACTACAACCTAACTATAACTCCCTAGTTTTTGCCTAATACAAGATCTGTTCTTTATGCCTTCATCATTTCCAATGCCAAATTATTCCAGCGATTTTTAATTGGTAGCATATTATTAATACACTATGCATCTTCTTTTGTACATTATGATATATTACTTCTTGTTGACATCTCAACCAGAAAAAAATGGTTGAGGAAAATGCTTATAAAGCTTATATAATGTTCAGGCCTTATTCATTAGCAATTCTCATGAAATTTTCTTTGGTAAGGAAAGGGAAACAGCCCAATGACATTTGTGTTTATTTGTGGATTTTACTTATCCATTCACTCTTTCATTAGCTCTCGTATTTGACTACAATTTCCTTTGCCAATTACATTATAAAAATCAAGTACATTTCCTTCAGGCCTTTTCAAAGTTTTCCCCAGTAACTTTTAATTTGACTTCTGATGCATGGACCTGCTTTGACAATATTTAAATAGAATATTAATACAAACTGATGCTTCTTTTCTACTCGTTTTAGAGTATATAAATTGATATCAGAAGGCTAAAATAACATCAAACAAAGTTATCCTGGAGCAGGCCATAAGTAAAGAATTATAATCTTCAGCTCCATCTCTCTCTACCATATTCATTACCTTTCCATAGTCTCATAATATTTTTCTAACCTTATGGTCTAAATGATCTTGTTCTGTCTGTCTAACCATTTGTCTGTCTCTTTCTCTCCCTCTGCAAATCAGAGAACTACATTATACAAATATAAGAATAAAGGTTAATATTATTCATATATATATATATATATATTTAAGTTGTTTTATTCTAAGTTCTTTATGTTACTCATCAAAACCCCACCATTGTTACCAGGGATTTATAACAGATTTATTAGTCCACTGAATTTACCCAACATTGCTACCAGGGATTTATAATAGAGTTATTAGTCTACTGAATCTATTCTGCCAAAAAATGTGCTGATACAGATTCTGCCCAATGAGCATAAAGCTATTTTTAAAAATATAATAATTATACTAATAGAACTATAATGTATATGCTATAGGGTTAATAGGGTAAGTTTAACTTGCAAAACACCAAACACAAAATTAATTCCATAATTACTGAAACTAGAAGGCAAAGGTTCTGAGCAGGGGCCCAAGATTTATGCTTCAGGCATAATAACATTGGTGGACAAGGTTGTCACATTTCAGAGATGTGGTTATTATATCTTATATTTAAAGTTACGATTATTATAATGAAAGAAATAAGGTTGACAACTGTTTAAAGAATTTTTGAGTGAATAGTCCAGTATAAATGTTTTACTATAACACTGGAATATTTAAAGTTACTTATCTAAGAATTTAAATTTCAACTGCTTTGGCATGGATATCATCATTCTGAGGTTAGAACTTCTGTGACATAAGCAACTGTTTTAGGAATTTGACAGCATTAAAACAAAGTTATAATAGTAATGTTCAAACTGGATGCAAGAACTCACTGGAAAAAAAACGATAAGTGAACATTTGAGAAGATAGGCAACTTTGCTGGCAATTAGGAAAAAAGTAAATAATTAAAACAACAGTGACAGACATATCTCATCTAACAGGCAAAAATTTTAAAAATCTGATATAAGGAAAATGGATGTGCTGCGGTCAATAGGCTGAGGCAGACATCAGGTCCAGCATGACTCAGCAAGTTTGGAGTGCAGGTGCACAACTCTGCACATTATGTAACCACGCCACATAAGGCGCATTAGGTGATCACCCACGTGAGCTTGTAACTGGCTCAGAGCCACTATTGTCTGTAAAAGGTATAACTATCAGACTGACACTGTACCTATGGTTTGCACCTACGGCTCACACTCAGAGAGACAGTAAAGGCATGTTGAAACTGTGCATGATTCCTCTAGTGTTTTTCCAGCTACCCACCACTTGCCCACTGACTCCCCTCAGACCTCAGTTAGAACCTGACAATTGGGGTCACAAACAGGATCCCAAGGTGGGTGAGCCTTTTGTCCCTGCTGATTCTGGGTTGGCCATGTGGCCGCAACATGGGTTGTGGTACCTGGTCACAGCTGTGCTGCAAGGGTGAACTCTGTTGGAAACCTGGCCGGCGGTAGACGGGTCCCCCACAAGCATGGAGAAAGCACTGAAGCAGCTGGAAGTGCTGAGCACCGAGAAGGAATAAGCCTTTGACAGCAGAGTTGGATGGGTGTTTTTTCTGTGCTACAAGAAGTACACACCCAATCCCTGAGGGATGCAGTTTAGGAAAGGGCCTTTCGGGCACAGTCAGAGTTCCTGGAGGCCCAGCTACACAGCTTAGAAAAAGAGTCAGAAGCTGCCATGAATGGGGATCTCCAGGTGCAGATGGGGTGCCTGAAGGCCTGGCATAGAGGTTGGAAAGGGAGTTAGAGGCTGTGGTGAATGCAGGCCTGGGTCCGTCATCTCAGCCAGAGACCCCTGCTTGGTCTGGGTCTGCACCATAAAAAAGGGGAAGATGTCCCACCTGCAGGCCCTCCCCACCATGGAAGAAAAGGGGGCCCCAACAAGTGACCCACTCACAGATGTGGATAGATTTGACTTTGGCCAGGGTTGACTGAGAGAAAATCGATAAGCAGCCCAATGAAGTACTCTTAACTTTGTGGAGATAACTGTCTCAAGAGTAGCAATTCCAGGAAATGCAGAAGGGGAAGGAGGACATTGCTGTATGACCTGGTCCCACTCAGGTGCTTCAACTCAAAGACTACTTGCTGCAGCCAGGTGGAAATGTTGAGCTTTTTCTGTTTGATTAGGGAACTTGCTGAGGTGCCTGGCTTGGGGGGACACCAGACAAACAGAGGCCACATGTGAAATTAGCAATCCACTGGTCCTCTGCCAACATACAGCGAGTGCTGGCACTGGTAAATACCAGCACTGATACATTCTGGGGGTGGATGTTTTACATGGCCTGATAGCCATCCCATCTATCACAGATTTGATGGACTGCTTGATGATGGAATTTGGACAGTGCCACTATGTGGTGGACTTGATCAATGCATTTTCAATTAACATTGCTCTAGAGAGCCAGAAACAGTTTGCCTTCATGGGAAGGTGACAATGGACTTTCATAGTGTTGCTGCAGGGCTATATGCATAGACCCATCATATGTCATGGTCTTATTGATAATATTATGTTAACCTCTGATTCTCTTGCAGATTTAGAAGCAGCAATGCTCCTCTTGTCTAGAATTAAGATAGTGTGGCTGAGACTGCCTTCCTGGCAGCTAAATAGGCTATTCAGCAGGCACAAGCCCTATGGGTAGTTGACCAAGGGTGCCCGTTTGAGTTGGATGTGCATGTGACCACAGATGGTTTTGGCTGGGGCCTGTGGCAGAGCATAGAGTGCTTGAGAACACCAGTAGGCTTTTGGTCCCAACTATGGGAAGGAGCTGAGCTCCAGTATTCACTGATAGAGAAGTAGTTAGTAACTGCATATGCTGCCCTTCAGGCTCATGAGAGCATTGCAGGACAGGCTACAGTTGTCATGTAGATGAGTTACCTGATAGCAGGATGGATGCGTTCATGGATAACGACCCCCCGGACTGGGACAGTGCAGACATACACTTTAGCTAAGTGGGGCGCCTACTTGAAGCAAGAGTATACTGAGTACAAGTCCCTTAGCAGCAGAGTTGCAAGAGGTCTTGAGACCAGCAGTCCTAATGCAAGATAAGGCCATGGGGCCTGAAGCACCCCTAGATGCTGAGCCTTCACCATTTAAGGAAGGGCATCCCCCTATTCCTGATGGGGCATGGTACACAGATGGGTCTAGCTGGGATGCTGCTACTGCCTGGACTGCTCACAGTCCAGCCTAGTACTAACTCCATATGGTTTCATACCGGGTATGGACGAAGTAGTCAATGGGCTGAATTCAGAGCAATATGAATGGAGATCAGCAAGGAGGTGACACATATGATAATCTGCACCAATAGCTGTGTGGTCTATTGAGGCTTAACCTTGTGGTTAGGCACCCGGAAAATACAGAAGTGGCTAGTTGGCCACTGGCCCATGTGGGGCTAGGCCATGTGGCAAGATCTATGGGAGGAAGGATGACCTCCTCTGACCAGGATGGAAACGGACAGTAACCTGCTGTTGCATGCCCCAATACCCCTAAAGGTAGGGAAATAAAAACCTGGCTTAATGTATAAAGCAAATTTGGGTAACATCATCATGGGGTGTTTGCCCGTCATAACCTGGAGTTGTTGCTCCTTGTATTACTGCTGTGGCCTCTGGGTCTGGGTTTCCACCCTGTGGGCATGTTTCTCCATTTAAAAGACTCCTTCAGCCTAGGGAGTAGAATTTAAGGCCTATGTGTCAGATCTGTGTGTCCAGGGCCTTTGTCCCCAGAGTGTATGTATAAGGCCTGTGTCTTAGACCTGTGTGTCCAAGGCCTATGTCTCCTTTGGCATTGAGGGTGGAGTGTAAGGAAAATGGATGTGCTGCTGTCAAAAATAGGCCGAAGCAGACATCCGGTCCAGCATGACTCAGTGAGTTTGGAGCACAGGCTCACAACTCTGCACATTATGTAACCACGCCACGTGAGGCACATTAGGTGATCACCCACATAAGCTTGTGCTTGGCTAGGAGCCACTATTGTCTGTAAAAGGTACAACTACCGTGCTGACGCTGTACATCCATCTTGCGCTCACGGCTCACGGCCAGAGAGAGAGTAAAGCCATGTTGAAACTATCTACGATTCCTCACGTGTTTTTCCAGCTATCCGCCACTTGCCCACCAACTCCCCTCGGACCTCAGTTAGAACCTGACATCTGACAAAATCAAGTGTTACAACAATGTGATAAACAGGTAACCCTCATACACTGATTGCCAGACAGTAAACTAGTATAGCCATTGTGGAGAGGAATTGAGCATCGTATAGGGAAGTTGGTAATCCTCTTACTTTAAGATCCAGCAATTCAACCTCTGGTCATGGACCTCAAAGAAACTCTCCAAATGAGAACAAGCAAACATGACAAGAATATTCACATTAGTACTCATTCATTCATTTATTTATTCATTTCACAAATATCCATTGAGTTCACTGCTGTATTTGCTTGGGATACCTCTGGGACTGAAACAATTCTCCCTGTCTTCATTGGTATGTTCCAGGACACTGCTTTTGGGTACTGAAAAGTTTAAAATCACCTTAACCACCAATGAGGCAACAAAGTAATGTGTAATCATATAATGAAGCCATGTAACTCAAACTCTGTGCCTACTAAGCACACACCAGAAACTTCAGGAAATCACGACAGCTGTACCCTCTAATTTTGGACTTGTTTTTGCATCAGTTTTCTGAAAGATTGTCATGGATGCAAGCATATTATTATTAGTCATTGATAAAAAAGCACAGAAAGAGGATGTGAGGAGAGCCCTTTCTTCCTTAGGGATAAAGGAAACCCATCTTGGCTTTCATGAAACCCATTACCAGGCAAAACTGATGCGAATTCCTGACTAGAAGAAAATGCTCTCCTGCCTTTATTCTCTCTCAGATGACTCCCATTAATTGATCCCAGGAGATTTTCTCATTTTGCTGCCTTCCCTGCATCCAGCCTTCATTTACCCATGACCATCAGGCATCTGCAGGGTCTTGACCTGGAAAAGCGGCCTCCATTCCTAGTAGAGGATGAACATAAATTCTCACTCTCAGAAATGCAAATATTTCCCTTGCTTTGGGGATGCATAACTTCAGAGAAAAGCTAAGCACATGGAGCACCCAATGTAAATTACCATCTCATACTACAAGTCACTGTAACCTTATCATTATTTCTTATAAATACTATTTGTTTGTAAAGAATATAAAAAATTGAATTCCACATGTAAGATAAAGGCACAGCCACAATTTCAGAATGACATCTAATATTTCTGAAGTAATAAAATAAATGTAACCCTTTGGAAAAATAAAACATTTAAATAAAATAGTTACACATGCAATAGGAAACTAAGAAAAATTATTAGGATAGATCCAATGTTACATTAAACTGAGGACAGCTCTTCACTGTGCTGGCTTCATTACGATATTTAAGAAATCTGACAGTTGGAATAATTAGAAACATTTAAGTTTGTTTCCATTCCAGCTAGCACAGACAAGCCCTTGACAAAGCAATAATAGTGACAAGAGCCAACAATAGAGCACTTACTGTAAAACAGCAGACATTGTCCTAAACACTATACATATATGTACTCATTCAGTCCTCCAACAACCCTACTTTTATAATCCCCATTTTGCAGATGAGGGAATTGAGGCAAATTGTCAGTTACCTTTGCTAAATCAGCACGTCTCAACTTCAGTGTACACAAAAATCTTCTGAATATGCTGTAAAATTGCAAATGCTCTAGCCATTCCCATAACCCACTCTGATTCAGTACTGTTGGTTTGGTATAGACTGCCCACAATCTAGTGTTACAATCTCCATTTTCGAGAGGTCTGAGGATTGGGCTTGGAAAACACTACTCCAATTACACTATTCCCAGTGATATGCCCATTTATATGCAATGCTTCTCTGATGTTTGGGTCATTGTTTCCATGTTTCTGAACATTCCATTTCATTTCATTTCAGAGTAAGAATACTTATTTCAATCTCAATGAATGTGATTACCTATTCTATGTCCATCTAAAGTTTAATCAAAACAAACTATACTGATATGTTTACACCTTAATTATGTCAGCTTAAACCAAAGACATAAGACTGTTGAAGAAAACTCATTTCTCTTTTCACAAAGAACCTCTTGTAAGCTGGTGAACACCTTCCTTAATTTTTAAAACACTCTGAATAGGAAATTCTCCAGAATCTCTCCTAAACAGACATTTGCTTAAGTAAGGATTACAACTCTTAAAAGCATACATGAAAAATTCAGAAATTCCTGAAGAATGCTTGGCCATATCATCATTCAAATGCACATAAAGTAATATTTATCAGCACAATTTTCTTTCTTCAGGGCCCTCATAAAAGGAAGATTCTTTGACTCCTTTGCAGAGCTATAAACCAAGAGTAACATCCATATTGTAAGAACAGAGGCTGTTAGAAAGATCTTGAGATTGTGCTCAATTAAAAAAAATTCATTTTCTTATTTTCACAGTGATGAAGAATGATTTTATACAATGAAAGAAACAAGCCATTGTTTTCTTCATCCATGGCAACATTCTTCCTGTCTTTCAAGAAAGACTGAAAATGTCTTTCAAATTGTGGTAATTTGAAAAGTTGTAAAAGATCATAAAATAGAGGCATATTTATCAGATTTGGGGGAATAAATGTTTTTTGAAAAAGGTTCTCAGATCCTTTTGAAAGGAGTTTAAATTGAAGTATAATAAAGGTACCTGCTCTCTTCTGTTACAACTAAAGCCAGCCACTCTTAGAATTAAAAAAAAAAAAAAAAAGCCTCTTGTTTCTGGTTTCATATAAGGAGACATGAGTGGCTTCAATGCTAAACAGGAGGTATCACTAAAGGGGTGAACTTTTGAGTCATGCCAGGTACCAAAATGAATTTCTACCCCAAAACAATGGGACTTTTCTAAACACGAGCCATTGGTATGCTGGTAAATATTTATCAGTTGGCTCTCCAGTAGAAAAAAAAAGGCCTGATTTGTGCAGTATGTCCATTTCCATGGTGTAACTACTAGCAGCATGTCTGATTTCAAGCTACTAATGTGACAGCCCTGAATGTGGAGTTGGGAAGAGATTTGTAGCTGCACCTCATTATATAGTATTTCCACGACACAGATACGATGGACTACATAACCTCAAGAGCATGGATAATAGTAAAATATAATGAAGTACTTGGGCACTAATGAGTTTTGGGTATTGATTACATTTGTATTTCATATAATTTTTTTAATTGTGGGTTTATATAAATTAATAATGCCTGTGCTTTCCAACCAGGTCTCAAAATCATTTAATACGTAATAGTTAGCACTCCTGAGCTGGTACTACTATCTGGCTCCAGGCTACCACTGCATGTATCTCACCTTAAGCAAACCTTCCACAATACTGATCCACTTTTATACACATGCATTGATGAATGAAATTACAATATTATTTAAGTAGAAGTTTTATCCCATGAATACAAGCTAAGGTTTTATTAATACAATTCAATATCTACATATTTTATAGCATAACACTATACATTTCAGTGTTAAGAGATATTTTAGAGATCATCTGATCCAACCCTTCCTAAGACTAGCCATGACAACTATTGGGGATGCCATCTTTATTCATTCTCCTATTCCAAAATTCCGAAATTACCACTTCATGCAAAAAGCCACATTCAATTCAAACTCTGCTATTTCTCAAGAACATCCATAATTTCACTCAACTGGTATTTTTCCCGTAAAATTCTCCCAACCAGCATCCAACATACCAAATCAGTGGCATTCTCATTATCTTCTGTAAATGCTATGTTTATTCTCTCTTCTGAAGCCGTTTCTTCCACTATGTCAACATTCATTCATTTGCATTTTCAAGGTGTGTATGTTTGTGTTTTAAGAGAATGGTAGACTATTTACACACTTGTTAAAATGCTCACTATTTTTTAAGATATAGGATCTTGCTCTGTTGCCCAGGCTGGAGTGCAGTGGCATGATTGTGGCCCGCTGCAGCCTTAAAATGCTGGGTTCAAGAAATCCTCCCACTTCAGTCTCCTGAGTAGCCAGGTATGTGCTATCATGCCAGGCTAATTATGTAGAGATAGGGTCTTGCTATGCTGCCCAGGCCTGTCTTGAACTCCTGGACTCAAGTGATCCTCCTGCCTCAGCTTCCCAAAGTGTTGGTATTATAGGTATAAGCCACCATGTCTGGCCCTAAAATGCTCATTTCAACTACAGAATAAGAGTACCTGAGCAACAGCATCTAGACATCTGCTTTGTAAACAAGGACCCCTCAGGTAAGGGTAAGATTTCTAAAGTTTCAAGATCAACTGATTTAGTGAGTGGTAACTAAATGCTAAGGTGAGAATAAGAGAACATGAAATACAAGATCAAGTGGTTTAATGGATATAAACCTGTAAACAGTTACAACTCTGTGTTTTAAGTACAACAACATAATGGTGTTCAAGACCATCATTAAAGACAAGCAACACTGACCAGTGAAGGGAAACTCCTTCACAAAAGAGGGGAGGGCTAAGCCAAGTGCTGAAGAAAGTTCTCTTTTGCTGATGCTCAGGGGTCAAGGCCCAGAGTGGCTGAAAATGAAATTACATAGAGTCTAAACAAGGACCTTAGTATGTTTAGACTTCTCTAAGATAGAATTTCCATTATTTGCTTGATAAGAATCACTTGGGTTCTATACAAATGTAGATTTCCAAGCACTGTCCTCTTGTATTAGAGGTTCTCATTTAGTAGGATGGAGAAGAACTCAGAAACCCAGCAGTTTTAACCTAAAAGAAACTGTTATAGAAGCAAGGGGCACAGAGAAGTCTTATTAATATATAGGGGAGTAACACCTTGAGATTTATGTTTTAAACTAATATTTATAAGTCTTATCTGTTTTTCTCAGTTTAGATCAAGTTTAGCACCTAGTGAATCTTATCTGATTGTTATAACTCAAACTGACCTCTTCATTTTATACATCATTAAACTTGGAGTTTGAATTATACTTTTACTTATTTCCTGTGTATTATTATTTCTCTTCTATTGTCAACCCTTAGGAATAGAAAGTTTGTCTCTCTGTATTCTTTGTAATGCCTGATGCAGGCATAAGAACACAGATACAAAATAAATATCTGTAGATAAATTGGTTCTATGAATTCTCAGTACGTAGCCCTAGTTTTTAGGCATGTTAATCTGGAATACAATTTTAAAAGCTAACATTTAATGAGTGCTTATGTGCTAGGGACTACTGGAAGTAATTTACTTATATTATCTCATTTAATTCAATCAACAATATTATGAGGTAGAAACTAGTATTGTCTCCATTTTACATATCGGAAAATTGGGGCTTAATCATTTTCCAAGGTAGGCTGGGTCCAGATCATATGCCCTTTATTACCAAGCTACACTGCTTCTCCCTACCCTGCCCCCCTAAAAATGCTGTTTAAACAATGAATAGATAAAAGAAAGCAACAATGAAATTATAATCAGTAGCAATAATTTTTGAAATAATTAGGTCAGAGTCCTGCATAAAAGATGCTACTATAAACTATAAAGCAATCCAAATTATTCTAAATATTCCCAGGCTGAAATCTGCATCTGCCAGCTATGCATCGTTGACTCCTACCTATGCTCTTGATTAAAAATCTCCTCTGTGTCTTCACATTCCCAATGGGAGTCGCATATCAGGAGAGGCGCATCCATGGGTGCAGCAGAAGTGACAATACATCACAGCCTCGACATCTGTGACAAGCCCAGTCTTTTGACAGTCTAGTGAGGGGGTGTGCATCTTGAATATTACCAGATGTGTCACAATCTTTGTTCCCCAAATACTTACTCCCTTTTGGATAACGAAACAGCAGAAGACACTATTCAGAACAATTAAATAGGTTCGAATATTCCCATACCCTATAATTAATCTTCATTCAATCACAAGCATTTCTGTTCAGTCTACTGCTTGAAATGAAATGCTAATAAGGCAAGAAAGCACGACTTTAGGACAATGCCAAAAATGGCCTTCATTTCTCATCTTTTGACATAAATAAGATGCTTTTGATCATATTAATGAGTGAGAAATGTGCAAGTCTCTAATACAAGATTCAGTTAAATTACACTCATCCTTGGAGATGAACAACCTGAATTTAAAAGGATAATTTTGGCTGAAAAAAAGTCAAAGCACAGTGCAACTAAAAGTTTATTCTAACTTAATTTAAAATATTCTAGAAGCTTTGCAAATCTTCATTGTCACACATTTTCACCCTTTTTCTCCAGTAGTTTTTTCCCCACCTCCTGCCATTTCTTTAATTCTTTCCATGTTACTATGATAGTTATATTTATTCTGGATTTCCTATGTCTTTAAAAATTGTTTTAGGTGCTGGCTATTATCTATAAGAAGTCTAAAGTGAGTAGAATGATCTGTCTCAAGACATTAAATATACCTTGTTGGGGTTTATTAATTATTTCTTATGGAGTTACAAACAGTTTAGAGGGCTTATAGGTGAAACCTATCATGAGAAATAATGTTATATGTTGAACATTTAAGCTCCTTGTATACCAGGACATTACTAGGAATTTCACTTGAATCTAACTGGGCTCAGTATACTCCTATATACCGAAAGCCTTTATTGTTGAAGGTGCATAGTAGGAATTCAATACATATACATGGAATAAATGTGCTTGCCCTTTTTCTGTTGTTGAATGCTTTTGGAAATTCAAGGAATGAATGTGAATGCTTTCTTATTTTTTTACAATTGCTTCATTATTATATAGTCATTGTTCAGCCTTCTTTATAAACTAATAATCTTACTAAATGCTTTCAACACTGATCAGGATGTGACTCAGCTCTGTGTCAAATACAGAAGGTACTGAAGTCACATCAAAACCAAAGCAATTTTCATCCCTCATATTCAGGTCTAGTGGAGTAGAACAGGAAAAGAGAATCTGCATATACCTTCAATGTTCTTGGGTGACAGAATACCTTAAAAAAACAAGTATACAGGCGTTTCCTAGGACAGTCGAATGACGAAATATGGGCTTCAATCTCCTGGGTCCTCTAGTTTTCTCATGACCAGTATGTGAATGCAGGCAAATTACCTGAATAACTCAACATGTTTTCTTACCCATATAAGAAAAGGAGAGTAAATACCTCATAAAATGTGGTAAAACTAAATGAGACATTACATGCAAAGCATTTAACACAGAGCCTAGAACACAGTAAATGCTCAAGAAATATGGACTATTGTTATATTTCTTGGATTTGGATAATTTTTACTAACGTGGATAAACACAGATGAGGCAATCCTACAATGAGAAAAACAAAAGTTGTGATGTGTGAGACTTATCATTTACATACAAATGGATATGGAAAATGGATTATGGATGCAATGTCCTTGATAGGAATGGCAAGGGCCTATTTGGGCATTAGACTTTATTCCTGAATCATAGAAGAAATCCTATCACCAAAATACCCATGTGGGTTTTCACAGTAAAAAATATTTAAACACTTTCTTTAGAGATGCATTCTGAGACCCACTTAAGGAGCTGTCCAAACTAATATTGAATGCATTTGACATGACAGCTGGGTTTGAAAAAGTGCTTTCAGCAAAAGCAGAGGCCACTGGTTAACTTTTCTCCTTGTACTTAATTACATTAAACAATGTTATCCCAAAAAGGGAAAGAGATTAAAATCCAGGTTATGGAGCATTCATTGAGGTTTTCTTTTCTTTTCTTTTTCCTTCTCTCCTTCCCTCAGGTAGCAGAAAATCATGAGCTTAAAAAGAAGCTGACCTGGCAATGTTTCCCAGACTTCTTTTATTCTTGACTTGGAAAAAGGAAAAATTGAGGGATTGAGGGATGGTGATTTTACTTGGTCCTTCTAGGACCTATTTGAAGACTGTTCTAGAGTCAGGTGTTGGTTGAGGTTCACAGCTAATTAATCACTGGAAACCTGGAGGGAGTAGCCTGAGGTATTACAATAACCTAGGTATGAAGGTTTCTACACCCCAAATAGCCAAATTGCTGGCTACTTCTGGGATTATCTGGACACCTGAATCCTAAAGAATATGAAGTCCCAGGATCACTTCCTCAAGATGTCAAATCACTCTGATAGAGAAAGTTAATTTTTATCTTATTTATTTTTTCCTTTCCAACGTTTATTTTAGGTTCAGAGAGAACATAGGCAGCTTTATTACATGACTAAGTTGCGTTTTGTAGGGGTGTACAGATCATTTTGTCACCCAGGTAATGGGCATAGCACATGATGGGTAGTTTTTTGAGAAAGATGATTTTCAAGCAAGATTGGAAACAGAACAGGTAGCAGTTAGGAAGTAAATGTTTTTGTTTATTTATACTTAATTATGCATAAATAAAAGTGTAAATTATGAAGTCACGATGCCAGTAAATGCTTTTATTGGCTTGTCCACAGATGTCCTCCCTTCTCTAACCCCCTTTCTCCCAAAGTGGGTGTGAGTCCACCACCAGGTGGTGACATAATGAAATGACACATAGGGCATATAATGTCAGGCTGGGGAGAATTTTGGAGGTTCCAAGGATTGCTGGAAATAACTGCACAAACATAGCTCTATTACTAGAGCTTCTGTGTACTTGAGATTTTTGTTTTTGCTGAAGCCCAATACAAATATATAACAACATTAAATTACCATTTATGACTAGAATTTTAAAATCTAAGTCAAACATACTTTCATCGAACCTGGCTCTGCTTGTCATTATTTTGTCACACAGGGCAAGTTATGTAATATTTTTGAACCTCACTTCTTCATCCATAAAATTCAGGATAATAATGGCTGCCATGAAATAGTTTAATTGGACCTTAAGACTGACTATCTCTCCAAGATTCTTTCCTCTTCTCCCTCCATTCCCTACCATCTCCATTGCCTACTTTGTTCCTTGGCTTTACCTTTCCTTCTGGTTTGCCTGGGGGGGATAAATACCCACTTGCACATCACCTCCTCAGGCAGCGCTGCTCAGCCCATACCTCTGTGCTCATGCTAGGACTCATATAGCCTTTAGCCTTTGCATTCTCCACACTGTTTAGTGTCACTTGTTTCCCTGAGTTTTGCTCACTGCTGGGCCTGTAACACTGGGTCCATATTTCTATGCATCTTATTAACCTAGGAATTACACCCAAGATATAAACACATTGTAGATATTCAGTGACTTTTTGTTGAATATTTTAAAAGTATAACAAAAAGCCTTTTAAATACCAAGCAAAAAAGAGTATATAAAAGAGCAAGAGGACTTTCTGAAGGAGTATATTTATTGCCCAAAAAAGGAGATCTATCCCTTGAGAGAGAAGGGTAAATCTCTTCTACTCAGCTTGCAAATACGACTATTAATATCAATGGAATGCACTGCCTGTAAAGTTGATTTATAGCCCTGGTTCTTTGTAAATGTTAATGGTAAATCTAATTTGAAATGTTATTTAAAAAGAAGCTACCATTTCAGTCTTAAGCATTTACTTTAAATCATTAAAAATTACTTTGTGTTCCTTTTTATTGGGATCTCTTGGACTTAGGAAACAATTTGAAATCCTAAGGGCTTGATTTAATTAAACAAAACTCCATAAACATTAAAGTTAGTTGGCTTTTTTTTCATATAAATAACAGATAAGGTCCCTAAAAGATTGATTGGAACAAAGAAGACATTGATTTGAATCAATCTCTAAACAATTATGTGACTTTGGCCAAATTAGTAAACTTCTGAGTCTCAATTTCCCCATGAAATGGTTAAGACCACCCTAAGGACTGCTATGAGGGTTGAATTATTAATGCCCACACCACTGTGTCTGGCACTGAGAAGGGTTAGCTCTCTTCTTTCATTTCAACCACACCTACTCTTCAACACATACATTTCTCTAAAGTCAATGTGTTTAAATTTTTTTAAGTTCAATGCTAACAAATATTAAATGCTTCTTTTCTCAACACTATAATTTTAACAAATGAGTTTCAGGCATATTTAAAAATGAGTTTCAGGCATTAGATCATGTGAACATAACTAATTATGTGAAACATTTTTGTCCAACTTCTACATAAATCATAGCCTCAAATTATATGGTCATAAGCCTACAAGATACTCATTGCTATGCACGGAATTACGTCCCCTCCAAAATTCACTTGTGGAAGCCCTAACCCTTTATGTAATAGTATTCGGAGATGGGTCTTTTGGGAGGTGATGAGATCATGAGGGTGGGGCCTGCATGATGGTATTGGTGCTCTTATAAGAAAAGACACCAGAGAGCTTGCTCTTTCTCCACCATGTCAGAAGGCACTGACTGCAAGCCAGGAAGAGGGCCCCTGACAGAACCCAAACATGCTGGCACCCTAATCTCAGAACTTTCAGCCTCCAGAACTGTGAGAAAATTAATTTGTTGTTGTGTAAGTTATCCAGATTATAGTATTTTGTTGTAGCAGCTGGAGCTGACTAAAACCCTCATGTGCCAACGTAATATCGTTTTAGTTATAAATTTAATATTGATGCAACTTTAGCTAAAGGAATAAAATCTGTATAAGAAACAATATAACTTTTCAACAGTATGAAGATATAGTTCTTCTTATTCATAAACACACATATACACTTGCATACATATATGTAAACTATATTTTGAATATAGAAGATCAACTATATAGCCATCTAGTTTAACTCACTGATCATTTAATTCAACAGACTTGAGCACCTGCTATGTGCCAGGCAATGCACTAAGCACTGATATACAAAGATGAGGGACCTACATTCTTATCTTAATTGAGCCCACAGCCCAATAGAGGAGAAAGTCAAAACATAAGATATATAATAAGGTTTGATAAATGCTCAAGATTATAACTAACATAATATTAAAAGTTGTTTTCATACTGTAGAACATATAGCCTCCTGACATTTTTACTTAGGGAGACTTATTTAGCAGGCATCTAAGGCAGAATAAAGTGTTTACCTCAATTTTTCTATCAACAATGTCAGAAGTGGAAAATACAACATAATTTTTGAGTCTCAGCTCCTGTCAATTTAAATGAAAATAGACAGTTGGTTCAGCATATGTTGATTTCTTAAAATCAGAAATAGATTTTCCCAGCAATACGCCTCAGGGAAAATAAAATGTGTGGGCTGGTTTATCCACGCATTAAAAGCAAGCTTCCAGCTGATGTTTGATTACATTCATGAAGAAAAAAATATTGTAATGAGAACATTCAATTACTCTTTCCTCAGGAGTAAAAATTTCTGGTCTGAGAATTTGTTTCAAATCAGTGGTTAGAACATAAACAAACAAATAAAAAAGGGGGAATAAGTGAAAATGAGATCCTCAGAATAGCTACTAAATTTGAGTAGGCAGAGCATGGTTTCTGGAGTCCAAAAGCCTGTTTAAAGTCCTGACTCTAATGTCTACTGGTAAGGTGCTGGTGGGCAGGTTTCTTACCCTCTGTGAGCACGTTTAGTTTACTCAGCAGTAACATGGAACCAAATAAGACCCATTGACAGAGTTGCTCAAAAGTTCAAGAGAATAATTTGAATTCTCTTTCTCTGAATGCATGCCATGTGTCTGACCTATGACAGGCTCTCAATATTTGGTAGACAATAGGAATAATTATTATTATTGGAAAGAAGAGAAATAAGAAGGAACAGCAACTTGAAAGACTACCATTGTCTTCATTGAAATAGGATCTTTGCATTTTGCCTTCTTTATCTTTGCATCTTGTCTTCTTTTCACTTTCTCTTCACACACGTGACCTAATAATAATAGCATCTGTAGTAACTATTGTGTTATCATACAGTAGCACCCAATTTTGTAGGTCTTATTTTACTTAATTTGTAGTCAGTAAACATATTATCCCCATTTGATAGATGAGGAAATTGAGGCATAGACACGTTAAATGTCTTTCCCAGGTCACACAGTTTGGAAGAGATGACATTAAGACTTGAGCTCTGATCTATCCCGACTCTAAAGTTCATGGTAATATGAACATAATATAAAAGAGAACATAGTATAATACAAAAGAACATAAAAATAATACAACTCATACAATCTTAACTTCCAATTCAGCCCTCCAATGTAATCTGAAAGATCTTTGGTTTGATTTAAAAATTAAGTCAAATCTCTGTATGGCATTTCTCCTGGGAGGCTCAAACAAGTAAACATTCTACCCTGATGTTGTTCTTTCCTTTTCTCTCAAGTTATTCAAATGCTCAGTAATAAGCAGCTTTCAACTGAATATGGTGGGGCAAAGACAGCTGCTCTTTCTCCATATGGTAGCTCAGATGGACACCTCACTCTTGGTGTTACTGTGTAGCAGTACTCCCTTAATAGCCTTGCCAGCTGTCTTACATAAACAATTATTCATGATTTTAAATTATTAATAATTTAGATGGAAAACAGATTTCCTGTGACTAATACAGCACAATATAGTATATAAAATTGGGTTTGAATATTTGTTGTCTGCACATCCTCTATAGTTATAAAATGTAACTAATGATTTGTGTTTAATTTGTCTCTCAATCCAATTTTGGTAGAACAAGATTTAAAATAAATGGCTGTAGATTTCCTAATTTGATCAGGGACTCTCAGTTGTTACAAGTACATATGTTATTTCATATAAATGTGAAAAAAATACTTTATGTTTTTATATGAGATCCACTTCTTATGCTTATAAAATTATGGTTCCCAGATGTTATTAATGTGAAAGTGTTTACAGAATTTCCTCTGAAAATGTCATCCTATCCCTACACAACCCAGGATGATTGCAATAGTTTCACAAATGTCATGGTTTATAACCTTACGTTTCTGAAGAAACTGTTGACATCCTATCTTTAGAGAATGAGAAAGAAAGAGGAATCATTCTGAACAGAATAATTCCAGGAAGCATCTTGGCCCGACACATAGGCCTGCCTAGACTGGGTAGATTTTACCAATATGTCTTTCCAATTCATTTGTTGACTATATTTAGCTTTACAAAGTTAAAGGTGAAAGAGCCTGAATGTTTAATATAGCATCTACTCCAATGGTTCTGAAACACTAAATCTTCTCCTTGAGAAAGTTTGCACCAGTCCAACAGAAAGTTTCGTATATTTGTGATTAAGCTACATTTATCAAATTAGAAGCATGATTCATTATTCTGACATGATCTTTACCATTTTTAAAATTTATAATATCCATGATTTTATCAAAGGATAAATGTAGAGTATAGGATCTTTTCAAAAATGAGCTCACCTGGCAAACTAAAAGTAGGCAGTGTAAGTTGCCACATTCCAAAAATCAATATTTAAAATTGCAAAGTCCAGAAACAGATGAGGTCTGTAGTTTTACCAGTGGAACCACTAATAGAGTGACTTGAGTATTTTTTTTTCACTTAGTATATTTTAATTATCTTCATACTAAGAAAATGCCTATGAAAGTAAGTCTAGAAAACCCAATATCAGCCTGCCAATATTTGTATTATTCAGAGGGATGCATATACATCTGAATCTTTTGTTGTTTTCCTATACAATTCTAGCTATATTTAATTCTAGTTACAAATTAATTAAAAACACAACTCTTAACTTTTCTGGGCATGGGGTTGTAACCATGAAATCAACATTCTTATGCCTTCTGAAACCAAGTCAAGGGTCAGACACCTTGAAAATGCAGTCTTTTGTACACAAATGTACAGAAAAAGCCCCAGAATAGAAACCTAATTGTGAGTCCTTAGATAACTAGGACTAGAAATCCTTCATCGCTACACTCCTGGTGCTTAGGACAACAGTCACAGGTAAAGGCACTCAACAGACTATGGAATGAGCAGATTCTAAGAGTCAATACTTAGGGCAATCCTTGCTCTATCACAATACTTCTCAATCCAAATGATACTGCAGATATAGTAATATAATTTGTTCCAAGCCAGAAAACTTCAGGAATGTGCAAGCTGGAATGGGGAAGAAAGAAGTCAAATCCTTTATCACTGAGAAGAGAAACCAAGGGAGAAGCAGGTATGGAGTTCCGATATGTGCAAAGCTTCGTAGATACTAAACTGGGGACAACCAGGTTAAAGTGAAATAACATTACAAGTATGTACAACACATGTTTCTGCTTCAAAACCAGGGTAATTAAAAAATTAGAATGCAGTTATTTCTTTTATTAGTATTAGCTATTAGTTGAGATCGATTTTTAAACTTTAAAACTCAGTCACTTTAATTACTAACTTTTATTTTCAGACTCACATATGCACCGAATAGTGGAGAGTAGAGACATTTATTATTTAAACTAGCTCTGACAATGAGATTCATTTAACAAGCTATTTCAGATCAAAACAGAATTGGGGACTATCATTAATAAGTTTCCTCATTCTCCCCTTTCATTTTTGGATCAGCTATAAATAGTCACAAAATGTGTCCATTTGGCATCTTCTGTGGCTTCCAGGGTTTAATTTCCACACTCCTTGATATCACAGAATCACTTTAAAGAACAGAGAGGTTGCAGATCAATTATTGTAGTCATGTGCCGTATAGACTTTGTGTGACTTACCCCAGACCATTTGTCTATTTTAATAAAAGGAGGTCATGATAGTGCAGAAAATGAAAAACTTTTTATTAATCTGAATTTAGCATATTTATGGTATTATACCCCTAACATAATTGTATACAGGTAATATCATCTGATATTTTGTTTGAAAACCCTTATGTTATATTGCTTTTTATATCTCACCAACTAATTGCTTTTCTAATCCCACCAAATTTAGTGGTGTCCACTCTTAACTATAAGACTGTGGCTGACACTGCTGATTGTATATACAATATCCATTCTCCCTTTCATTCTTATTTATATAAGCCTAATGTTAATCACCCAATAATATGTCTAGTTAAAAACACAAGCTCCTCAGCCTCCCTGGAAGGTAGGGGCAAGTATATGAAACTGTTCTTGCCAAAGAACAGGTCGTCAGAGAGGGGCAAGGTAGCTAGGTTTATAATAAGCTGAGGATTCCTAGGAAATCCTTGTTTCCCTGATACAGACACCATCCCTTCCTACTTCCTTTCCATTTCTCTTCTTTACCCTGGAATGAGGAGATAGTGCTGTGGGAGCAGTATCGCCCGTGGTCGTGAGATGACAAGCACAGGACAGGCCCATATGCTGAGGATGGCAGGCACAGAAGAAAGAATAAAAGGAAATCACATATTTGAGGATATCATAGAATCACTGTACTAGCCCTAGTTTGCTACCTCCTGATATCCTTTTCCACAAGACCAACAAACACTTAGATGATTCAACAATTGTTAGTTTTCTCTTGCTTATAGCTGAATGCATTTAAACTGATAAAAAAGACTTTCTAATGATTTTGCAATAAAGACTTTTTAGCACACCTGCCATACTTTTAAAACATAGCCATTTTGAAGGAGCTGGTGCCAGACTACAATATTTCAAGCAACTGCCTTCTTCCTAAGTTTATTACATTGAGGCACGTTAATTTAGGTTTTGTTGGAGTTAATGTTTCCTTCAGTCATTTCTTTGCTTACAAAATACTTTTTAAAGTAAATATACACAAATTATCTACCTTAGAAAATGCAAAAAAGCAGATATTTGTAAGTCATCTAAGTCAGCCCTTGCTTCCCTTCCTAAACTATTCATTAATTTGGTGTAAAGTGCATTATAACTGAATGTTGTTCTTGTATTTCATGGACACCAGTTGTCATGCTAATGTGCACAAAAGGTTTTTTCCAGCGTGAATGAGTCAAGTCAATCCCAATCATTGCCACTGCAAATGCTGACAGACTAAAGAAAATTGCTGACATCTTCCAAAATCTGTCTAGATAGATCACTGCTGCGCAAACATCATTGCAGCTCCTAATGAAAAAGCAAATAATTCCCATTTAGCATTTATCTTGTTAATTTCAAAATAATAATTATTATTTAATTATATCTAACCATTTCCTATAATTCTCTTATAATTCATTGTACATAGTGTGAATTTCAATAAAATTCACTTTCCTCTTCCTCTGTTTTACCTAAGGATTAAAAATGAAGCAAGCTAACCTGTCCTTCTCTGAAAATCTGTACATTAATCTATGCTTACATCTTTTGTAAAAAGCTATATTTTATTATTTTATTGGTAAATTGCACTGTGTATTTCAAATGTCAGGAGACATTCACACACACACACATACACACACACACACACACACACTCACTCACACACAGAGAGAAAGGTAGAGAAAACAAAGAGACAGAATTTCCTCCCTACCAAAGGGGCTTTGTTTTCATCAGCAAGTTTTTTTTTTGGCTCATTGAACTAAATTCACAAATTAACAAAACTCCACTATGAAGATCTGATGGAAGAAGGAATGGAAAACTCTTGACCTTTTGGATCCCAGTCCCCTGACCGGCCCTTTTCATCTTCCCTTATTAAATGGAAATAATCAGTATCAGCTTTCAGATTTAGGCAAGACAGCTAAAAGCAAAATCTTGCCTTCTGAAAAAGATGGTAAAGGAAAAATTGGAGATAATTAAATAATGAAATCTGTTTAAATGAACCTATTTATGTCAATAAAATAGGCAGAATCATTCATTATGTAAATATGACCTTTAAGGATATATCACAAGTAAGTTGTGAGTAATATCCCCATGAATAATTGAGAATTGATGGTATTTAATATTTATTAAGTGACTTTCATATGGATTTGAGTTAAGTAAATCAATTCCATGAGCCCAGTGATGGTATCCATTTAATGATTTATTCAACCTCTAAATATGGTAAGTAATGTTCTGTATGACAGTGAGCTAGCAATTGCACAATGGAGAATTCAAAATGAATAAGACACTGTCCTTGTTTGCAAAGTTTTCATGTGGCAAATCCCTTAAGGAGGAAATAACACTTATTTACAGGATGAAAAGGTCAGCTCCACATAGCTGATCAGCATTTAGAGTTTGAAATGATAATTGGGTGAGGTCTTGAGGGATGGATTTTTATTGGTGGTGATATTAAAAAGAGAGAATTTCAAGTATATGGAAGGTCAAAATCCAAGGGCAATGAAAGTTCAGAAAAGTAATCCTTTTGAGCTGGGATACATGCAAAAGGTGAGATAAAATCCTGGACAGATAGAATAAAACCACGACTTTAAAGAACTCATTGAAGAGTTTAGATTATTTTGAGAAGTCAGTCATGGAGACAGAACAAATGGATGAGATGTAGTATAAGAAGTTCCAGTGTCTCCCATACCCCAATAAGGATGTACATGAATTATAATCTAACAAAAGAGAAGGAAGCTTGGAAAGTGTTAGGATTCTATTTCTTTCTGCTTTTTCTACTTATGATTACATGGATTAGAATGTTATCTGCTGTGCTGAAACAGAGTTCAAATGTTACTTTAAGTAATCTGGTAAGTATGTTATTAAAATGACTACTTTACCAAGATTCAAAAAATTGAAATGTCAACAAATGCCTAATCATCAATGTTGTTTTTGTGAATGGAAGTAGCATCCATATCACCATCTTTTCCTTCCTCTTTGTTCCCTTCTTCTTCAGTCTTTAATTTCTTAATTATTTAACCTTTGCAGATGAGTATTAAGCATATAAGTTAGAAAATACCAATTTTATTACTTTTTAAATGCTGAAATAATTATTTTTAATGAGAGTATTATTGACAACCACTTCTTGATTATTACTGAAAGAGTAAACTTGAGTTTTGAACCAATGGGTTAAGGATTAAATCTGCATTAATCTAAATAGGGAATTTTAAGGGCTTTTATACCCAGAGTCTATGGAATCATAAACTTCTATTTAGTGAAATAGATTATCAGAATCACCTTTCAATTTCATGGTCTGATGTAAAAAAAATTCTCCCAGAAACAGATACAGGGCTATAATCCTCAGATTACATGCACACCCAAACACACATATACAGGTTTGTATATATTTGCCACCTCCAACCCAGGTACCGGTTTTATTTAAAGCATTCATTTTTTTTCTTAAACTATGCTCAAACCATGGTTGACAGTTTAAGAAAAGAACCAATAGGATAAAATATAGTATATTCTATTCACAGCAATAGACTGAAATAGACTCAATATCTGATGTTGAACTTTTCAAATATATACAGAAAATTACATATAAGTTATAACTCACACAGCTCTTCTATCTCCTTATTCTATTTGTCCTAATAATTTACAACAGAATTAAGTTCCTTTAAGTAAGAGACATTACAGTGCTGCATTGCTGAGACAAGCCTATAAAGAAAAGGAAGATGTTTTGATTTTGTCTACTGTGGTCTCCCTGTAGCCCTGGAATGTGAAAATGTACAAAATAATCTAATATCTCATAAACAAAGTAAAGTGGGTTTTTTTGGTCTGATATTTTCTAGATAGATATGAGAAAACTGTCAAGAAGCAAAAGATATTAAGATAACTCCATGTATTAAATCATTTCAATTTCATTGGATATGTCATGGACTTAAAAAAAAATTCTCTTTTCCTTTTGTAAAGAAAAGTCACAGTTAAAAAACATGGAAAGATAAGAGTTTGGAAATGTGTGAGGGAGAGATGAAAAAAGCTCTCTACAACTGGTTCAGAGATTAACCTGAGTGAGTCCAGTCACGTGCAAAGGCTTGTGGAGGTCTAGACTGCAATGTCCGTAATTGAATTTTAAACTGGCTTTACATATTCCCAGAGAGAGCATACACCATGATGTGCTCATGAATACAAGCCTTAATAGGAATTACATACTTTCATAAGCACTGTGCTTATAAAACCCCTTGAACCCTATTAATCCTATATTGAGGTTTTATGTTTCTTCTACTCAGAAAAATATCAGATTTATCTATTGCCCATAGGTTATTCGTTTTGAAGTGATACACTTCAGTTGGGCCTGTCTCCTGAAGAAGTTTTGTATAAAAATTATTCACTTGAGTACCAATGGAATAGTTGAGTGCAGAATCCCACTAAGGTACCATAGAGTGATGTTGCAGTTATGAAACATAAATCTTAAAGCTGTGAATCTCTGCATATAAACAGATTGGGAGCTTAGACTTGAGATGTATATAAAGGAATGATTACTAATGTCAAAGAATGTAATTTGAGGAAATATTTTGTTTTCTATTAATTGTATTCAGGCAATCTGCAGCCCAAAGTTTGAGTTCTAAATTATTCACCAACTGCCTTGAAGTACCATCAAACAAATTCTAAGATGTAACACTTGAGGGGGATCCTTTTGCCTCAATTTTTTAAGTCAGTGGAATAGGACTCTTCAATATATCAAACTCAGAAATTAAACAAGCTTTACAAAATAAGAAAGTGAGAATGGTACATTTTATAAATAACACTGAGATTACATATCTTGCGTTATTCACCAAAATATATTTTAGATGGAATAGATTTAGTTTTTCTAAATATAAAAAGCAAGCATGCTAAGCAAAATATCTATCATAGAAACAAAACTTCTTTTTTTCGAGACGGAGTCTCGCTTCATGGCCCAGGCTGGAGTGCAGTGGCCCGATCTCAGCTCACTGAAACCTCCACCTCCCTGGTTCAAGTGATTCTCCTGCCTCAGCCTCCTGAGTAACTGAGATTACAGGCATGTACCACCACACCCAGATAATTTTTTAATATTTTTAGTAGAGACGGGATTTCACCATGTTGGTCAGGCTGGTCTTGAACTCCTCATCTCAAATGATCCACCTGCCTCGGCCTCCCAAATTTCTAGGATTACAGGTGTGAGCCACACCATGCCTGGCCAAAATAAAACTTCTTCACAATAAAAATTTAAAAAACAAAAAACAAAAGACCAGAAATAGTTGCTTAAAATAAAAAGTCAAATTTATGTGACAAAAAGAAATAAAATACATGTATAAGAAAACAAACCAACAGATAAACATTGATTCATCAGGTAGATGTTGAAAGATTCCAGCAGAGAGTTCAGGCAAATGGAAATATAAAGGGTAAACAAACAAATGGAAAATAATATTGAGATAGCATTTTTATACCATCTAAAGAGAAAACATGTTGAGAAAATTACGATATTCAATACAGCTAAAATAATACAATATTCTAGGGCGCTGTAACTTGATATAAATTCCTTTGAAAATAATTCTTACAATTGGCCATGTGCAGTGGCTCACTCTTGTAATCCCAGCACTTTGGGAGGCTAAGGCAGGCGGGTGGATCACTTGAGGTCAGGAGTTTGAGACCAGCCCGGCCAACATGGTGAAACACTGTCTCTACTAAAAATTCAAAAACTATCCGGGCATGGTGGTGCACACCTGTAATCCTAGGTACTCGGGAGGCTGAGGCACGAGAATTGCTTGAACCCGGGAGGCAGAGGTTGCAGTGAACCGAGATCATGCCACTGCACTCCAGCCTGGGTGACAGAGTGAGATTTTGTCTCAAAAAAAAAAAAAAAAAGAAAAAGAAAAAGAAAAAAAGGAAATGATTGACAAAATATAGGAGAAATCATGAAAGAAGCAATCAGTTCCACAGAGGTTAAAAGGTATGTGCAATAAAGATGTTCACAGCAGCATTAACTATACCAGCAAACACCTGGAAACATTCCAAATATCTAACATTTGAAGAATAATTATTTCAAAGGTAGGATTATAACGGTTTTAAAATTTTCTTCTTTGCACTTTTTGGAGGCAGTCTTCAAACATTTAATACAAAAGTATTACTTTGGTAATCAGAAAATTACCTGTTAACAAACATTTAAAAATAATATAATATGTGCATAATATAATATTAAAAATGAATATAAATGTATTCGGTTACAGATGGTTTTCATAGCAATGAGAAATTACTAAGGAAACGATTTAATACTGTTATACTCTTTGAAATTCTCTTTAGTAATTCTGCATTTACACAATAACATTTGATTAATTATAGCACTATTGTCTAATTGAGTACAATTACTTTGATGATATAACATAAAGCCTAGGCTTTTAAAGTCGCATTCCTGGAAATGAGGGCATTTGGAATAATCTGTTTTTAAAAAAGTTAAAATGTTATTTTATGACTATTCTTGGTTTTGTATAGTTTCTGATATATTACAAAATGCCTTTCGGTACGTATTAAATTCCCTAGCTTTCTTTATAGTAGGGTAATTCATGCATATTGGACAGACTTCTGAAATTTTTGCCTAGAAATCAGCCATGAAATTTGAAAGAAAAAAATTGTGACCTGGGCAAGTTCCTTAATCTTACTATCATTTTCAATATTTGTATAAAGAAAGAGTTGACATACATAATTTCTTAGCACTCTAATAGGCCACGGTATTGTGAAAAACAACTTTACAAATGTAAGAAATTAATAACATTTCATTAATCTTAAATTCTCACAGTACAGTAAAACATATTGTTAGTCTTATCTATAAAATTTTAAATGTCCACATGAAAATTAAAAATAAGCCCATTTAGATTTTGCAAAGATCTGAATGTTTTATATTATTTTTATATATTGCTATTGACCCAATGTTTAAATCATTAGCTGGATTTTTACCATTTTCATGAGTATAAGTGAATGTGTATATATGCACATACATGAATCCATATAGTTATGCACATTCACATACATACTGTATATAATCAACATAACATATAGAATTAAAATATTATTTGTCTTTTGACTTCCTGGTTTTACAAAGGCAGCATTAGACAAAGCTATATTTCTCAAAACACATTTGTTTTTCAAGAAAAAATATGCAGAGCCCTATTTTTCTACCAGTTCATATTATACATTAAAGATTTATTATGCACTTGCTACTGATGTTAGAATACTTTAAAATTCAGTGAGCAAGAGATACTGTTTCCATGGCATATTTTGCTTCAAATAGCCACATACATAAACATGCATAGATTGTGGGACAATTATTATTTAA
The DNA here is from genome assembly GCF_028885625.2 of Pongo pygmaeus. Lineage (NCBI taxonomy): Eukaryota > Metazoa > Chordata > Mammalia > Primates > Hominidae > Pongo > Pongo pygmaeus. The sequence continues at coordinate 65,055,424 of NC_072377.2, forward strand.
ATAAATGTCTCAAATTTTATAGACAGGCTAAGTGATACATGCAATGCTCAGTAATACATGCAATGCTGAGCAACACATGCAACAGCATACATAAGCTGACATATTTGTGTCAAACATCACATTTGTCATACAATGTATTCTGTTGTCAGAATATGGGGCAATACAAAATAAGAATAACAAATTTTGAACAAAAGGAGTTTCTTTCCCCATGAATAGGACAGAGAAAAGTGGTGTAATATTTATTATAATAAATATCTTAGTAAAACATATAAAATGCAATCATGGGGGGGAAGGCAGAATTATTTGTTTTCCAAAGTGTAAAAAGGAACTGTCTCTTTTGAATACACACCTATGTAAGAACATGCTCAAGAAAAGTAAACACATAATAGTAGTTACCTCTGGGTGGGAAGGGAAGGTGATATAATTGGGGAAGGGTACACCAGGGGCCTCAGTTTTACCTTTAGTGTTGTATGGTTTGAACTCTTTGATGCATAAATGGCTACACTATCATCTATTTTTACATGCCTGAAATATTTAATATTTTAACATAATAGTATAAAATATATTTCTATACTCTAGAGTATATTTATCTTTAATATTCTATAATTTATAAAATAATACATATTTGTCATTCATGTTCATTCTAAACACTATGCATACTTCTTACTCATTTCTTTTTATCCTTTTCAATCTGTATCAAAATAGTAGAGCTTTACACAAATTTTTATCTAAATATCATCTTTCAATTATTTTCACAGTGATTAAAAACAAAGTTTAAAAAAAAACTAGAAAAAAATAAAGGTGAACATTAACCTGAAGGTGAGGAAAGCTTTTATAAGAATGAAAGTTATAGATCAACTTTTCCAAAAGAAAAGCGATTCTTTTGTCTATAGTTGTATATTAAAAAGCAATGTAATAAATGAGATGGCAAACAACAAACTGAGAAAAATATTTTTGCCAAAAGTATGATGGAGAAAGGGCTGGGTGCAGTGGCTCACACCTGTAATCCCAGCACTTTGGGAGGCCAAGGCAGGTAGATCTCTTGAAGTGAGGAGTTCGAGACTGACCTAGGCAACATGGTGAAACCCCGTTTTTACTAAAAATACAAAAATTAGCTGGGTGTGGTGGTGCACACCTGTAGTCCCAGCTATTCGGGAGGCTGAGATGAAAGGATCGCTTGAACCCAAAAGGCAGAGGTTGCAATGAGCCAAGATTGTGCCACTGCACTTCAGCCTGGGTGACAGAATGAGACTCTGTGTCAAAACAACAACAACAACAACAAAGACAGGAAAGGTTAATGTCTCAATAAGACACTAACGTACAATTCACAATAGAAAATTCTTATACACTGTAAAAACATTTGCAGCCTCAATGTTAATCAATTGAAGTAAATTAGATTTTATCCAACATATTAATTTTATAAATACTTAACTGTAAAAAACTCAATATTTGAGATGGTGCAGTGATACAGTGATACAGCAGTGTAATACACTACAAGAACACTGCTAACAGTCTCTGAAAAGCAGAACACAACGTCACCTTTAAAACGTTCTTTAACTCTATACATCATATTTCTGAGAATGCATCTTAATGTACCAATCCAAGATTGACCTTCAAGTATGTTTATCTTAAAATAATTAAAAACAGCCAATGTCCAATATGAAGAGAATGCTTGAATAAAAGGTAGGAATATAAAATCATGTTATAGAAGTTTATGGAATATAGGATGGATAGGATATGGAATATATAACAGAAATATAAATCTCATTTTACTATTTTTAAAGATTAAGTATTAAAATTCTCATTGGAAGTTGAAGGTTTGAATCCTAATCACTCCAACACTGTACAATTGCATTATAAAATATTTTCTTTACACATTCTAACGAAAGAGTTAGTGTATCACTACATAAAGTTCCACATGAGTTATTTATAAAAGTAGAAAACACTTTATTGCTGCTGGTGTCCTGAAACTGAATAATAAATTCATCTATAAATCATTTAGTACCTTAATGTCTGTGGGCCCACTTATTGTGTTAAGTGCAGAAAATTATTAACAGTCTGGACTTTCTAAGTACATAATTTCCTATTGTTTATTCTTTGTTTTATGAAGTGCCCACATGTTCAAAATATTTTTGATAATGACCAAGTAGTCTACTTTCTTGATGACCTGGAACAGTCATCCATTTTTTTCTTGCGGGTATTTTTGTTCTAAAAGGGAAAAGAGTGTGGAAAAGGATAATGGATTACTTTATAAGCACTGTCTTCACGACTTAGTAACAATAATCAATACTCAAAAACTTTTAAATTCTTAACATATTTATACCTTGTAAATAGGGGCACAATTACGTGGAATTTATAGGCAGTTTGCTTTTCTTGTACCATCACTCAATTTTTTGAATTAAAGATTTTATATGAGACTTCGGAATTAATGATACAAAGATGCATGAATGAAAATAGAGATAAACTCAATTGTGGAATTAAATATACAATCAGTAGCTAAGAACCAAGAGATAATGATGCTTCAGCAATCTTAGGAATTATTCAGGTAAAGAGGGGCAAGCACAGCACTTTGCACTGAAGAGGACTTTAGAGACCAACTACCCAACACTCTCCTTTTAAATCAGAGGAAACTGAGCCTATGAGGATTTAAGTAATTTGCCTGTGATCACTCAGCTAGCTAGTAGCATAGGAGGAACAACAATAAAGGTCTAGATTTACAGTAAATTTCTTTATTAATTCATTTCTACCTAACTGCTTCTTGCATTCAATGCACCTAGTGTAAGTCAAAGTCAGGTATGCAATATGGAAAATTGTATGGTCTCTTTGTACTCCAAATCCAGGATCAAAACAACAGAAAAATACCAGAGACAAAAACAAAACAAACAAACAAAAACCTCAAGAGGGCACTGAGCAGAGATACTGAATGAATGACAAGCTCTTCCCAATCTCCTTCCGTCCCCATCCCCAAAGGCTCTGGGTCAGACTAAAAAGACCACTGAACTACATCAAACAATTTGTGTCTATGTCCCACATTTTCCTAAATGTGTGACCTTGGACACTTTTCTGTGACACCCTGAACCTCAGTTTTATCATCTAGTCAAAACTCAAGATGATCTCTGAAAGGTCCCTTCTTCCTCTATGCCACTACGCAGCTGAAATACACCAGGATTTGCCCTGCCTTGTCTTTCTGTTTTTAAATCCTTTGTCCAGTCAATAAGCCCAGTTTTTAAAAATTCTTGCAGTTTCTATTCAAAAGAAAAAAAAATCTAAAGGGTGTGTCTAATAACCAGTGCTCTCAATATGCCCATAATTGTACTATTGACATTTTGGTGTTTTGGAGTAATACAATTTACTGAAAAAGAAGAATTAACTCTGGCTATATAAAGCTGCCGTATATTTATTTAAAATTTCACATATTTTCTTCCACAAAACTTGATTTTCCTCTTTCAAATCACAGGAGATGAAGAACTTTTCATTAGTAACACGAAAGCTACTGACTACATGTTGAAAAGATTCATCTTTACATATCTAGGTTCTTTCCTTTTAATCAACCTGAAATTATGTTTTTCTAGTAGTTAAACTAAACATTCTGTTAGTAAAATACAGAAGATAACAGGAGAAGAAAAAGCTGACTATGGAAAATTTTTCGAACTGTATGTCATCTAAGTTTAACGGTAAACTAGTAGCCTCTTGGGTCCTAAAATGCTTCAAATGAATTCATAATCTGAATGGGCTTTTAAACAACATTGGGATTAGGAGTCTGGCCCTACTGTCTCTGGAACAAACATATTGTTCAGAATGGTTTGCACCAGAAGGATCTTCTCTCACCAGTATTACTGTTGTTGTTACTGATAACAATCATCATCATCATCATCATCTTTTTTTGGGAGGGGGAAGGTGTGGATGGAGTTTTGCTCTTGTTGCCCAGGCTGGAGTGCAATGGTGCAGTCTCGGCTCACTGCAACCTCCACCTCCCAGGTTCAAGCAATTCTTCTGCCTCAGCCTCCTGAGTAGCTGGGATTACAGGCATGAGCTACCATAGTCGGCGAATCTTTGTATTTTTAGTAGACACTGGGTTTAACCATGTTGGTCAGGCTGGTCTCAAACTCCTGACCTCAGGTGATCCACCTGTCTTGGCCTCCCAAAGTGCTGGGATTATAGGCGTGAGCCACTGCGTCCGGCCACCTTTTTTGCATATAATCATTTATAAAGTACATACCCCACAAATTATCATGTTTAGACACATAGACAACCATTCTATACTATTCATGCATGTTATTTATTCCTATTTAGCAAATGAGAAAACCAATGCTCAGAAGGATTATGAGATTTACTCCATTTTATATCCAAAATACAGTAAACCAGGCTTTGAACAACCCTAATTCTAGAACTTCTTTTATCTGTACCTCAATATGGTAAGCATTATTTGAGGTAGGCACAAGGGTTTTCTATTTTCATACCAGGTGTGCAGTAATCAGGCATTCTAAATTTAGCCCAAGAAACACACTTAGTTAATGCCCTGAAACAGTCATTGCTATTCCTTATCTGGGAATTATGTTATCATTTTGCACTTGTAAAAATAGTCATTCTATAATGTAGAAGTATTCTTTCACATTGGCCTCCCACATTGCTGGAAATATTTCTTTATATTTACTCTTCCCCAAAAAAAGAATGAGTGGGAAACATAGTTAGTATTTATTTTGAAAGAAAATAGGGCTTAATAAAGAGAACAATTGCATATTTAAGTCAAGGTAGATTAATAGCTGAGGTTTACCACTTAGCACACTGCAAACAAAATCTAACACAATACTATCGCACTAATACTAGAGCAATCATTACTCCAGTAGGTGTGCCAAATGTGGAACTCAATAACAAAGCCTACTTAAAATGATCAAGTATTATAAGTTAGTACATGATCAGTGATTATTCCATAAAGTGGGGTTGGGGAAGCTAAACAAACCCTAAACTTTTTTCCTTATTCTTCATAATTAAAACACATTACAGATAGACAAAAGTTAAATATAAAAAGAGAGCCCCAAAAAGACTAGGATGATGGTAAAGTAAAAAAAGATTTAAGAAGCTTAAAATGGAGTCATATTTCTAAACATGACATAAAAGCACACAGAGGAATGACTGTTAAACCTTGATCTATTCAAAACATTTTAGAAACAAATGATTAAATAACTCCACCAAAAAATGAGTACATAACTTGAATAGACATTTCTCCAAAGATGATATACAGATGGCCAACAAGTACATGAAAAGCTGCTCAACATTACTAATCGTCAGAGAGATACAAATCAAAACCTCAATATCATTTCATGCCCATTAGGATAGCTACCGTAAACACACACACACGTAAGTATTGACAAGAATATGGAAAAATTGAACCCTTGTGCACTGTTGATAGGATTGTAAAATGGTGCAACCACTATGGAAAACAGTATGAAAAAATATATTAAAAATAGAACTATCTTAAGACACACTTAGATATATATCCCAAAAGAATTAAAAGCAGGGTCTTAAAGAGACATTTGTGCAAGTTTCTTCTCTCAAAAGCAGACTCATGTTGTACGAGCCCATGTGACTGCTGAACAGAGTCCAAATGTTCTTTATTTCCTTTCATTGAGCACTACAATCATCACTCAACTCATTACGCTTCAATCAGCCTGACACAGAACTGTGTTCTTTAGGACTCAGTAAAGAGTACTATGTAACAATGAAGATCAGAAAATGTCTTTGGAACCTTGGAACCAGACAGAACAAAAGATGACAGACAGACAGTTAGATGGATAGATAGCTAGATATAGATCGATAATACATCCATAGATAGAATGCAGTTAATAAGGTGATTTATATAATCTAAATGTTTAATGTCAGCTTGTTAACCAATAATTCCTCACTCTCATAAACAATGTTTGAATACACACTGCCAATTGTTTATGCCTGCTCAAATTCTTACCAGCCCTACCATCTGATTGACCGTCAACTCAATCTCTTTAAAACGTTGCATCTTAGTTCTGATGCATTAAGTGTAGATTTTGTATGTTAATTCATAATGGAGAAATCTTATTTCTCTGATTTCGACATCTCTTCTTTCCCACTGTACTGTATGCAAGCAGTATAGAACACTTTGGAGTTAATTGTGACTGTAATATTAATTCTAGACAAACTACAACAGAAGACACATCATGGCAGAACATACTTTAATATTCCTATATTGTAACCCACAACTTTTGATCACTTTACAAGGTCAAACTTTGTTATTGCTGAGCATCACAGTAATCCAATGGCTATAACAAAAAGCTGATGACCTTAACTTTCCAGGTGGCCCCTAGTATAAAGCCTGACTTTGATGTATCTAAACAAGCATAAATATAGAACTCATGATGAGGTCTATTAGAATCATAAAATCTTCTGAGAAGAAGCTATCTAGAGCCACCCTGCTTAACAGATTTAAAAGCAGACAGATCAAAGCATGTGTCATTGAGAATCCTGCTGGTTGTCATGAGAGGAGTAAAATTGCAAACCCATTCAGTTGTATCCATTACTGTAATGACCTGGAATAGACTAGAATGATGAAAATGAAGGGTGAGTAGCATTGGGTCATAATAATAGTAATCGTATATCATGTGACAGTAGTATTGAATTTTTCTTTTGTACAGCAAAGACAGTGTTGTATTTTTTTCCTGGATAGCTATGGTAACAAGCTTTATTTCTGAATGCCTGAGTTCCTGTCTATGGACCCACACATCTGAGTTATATGCCTATCCCAAACATTCATTATGATATCAAGGATGAGTCAAAAAACAAGACGGACATATGCCAAACTATTTTATGTGAAGGGTAAAATCTGTATTTCCATTGATTACCAAACTGAATTTTGCACAGGTAAAAAGCAATGGTGTCACATAATCCTGCATCTTATCAGCTTTCACATCTCATGCTTTCTTTAATGAATATGGTGTTCAGATTATATGGTTAGGGAAAGAAGAGGCTAAAAATGCCTACCTATCTAGCATGCTGAAAGAAAAATTCTAGAATAGAAAGGTTCTCTTTTCAGGATAAGCCAGTCTCTAGAAGTTAGAGCTTAGGACAATTTCTAGGGGAAAAATTCTTGGGTGATGCTAGTTATAATTCTATGCTCCATGGAGCCTTCAATTAACTGTGTATTTCTTAGAATTCTCCCTTTAAAATACATTCCTCTTCAAATTGATGCTATGCCTCTTTTAAATGAGCCACCCTGTATATTCTGAATGAGCTTTTTCCAGTAAAGAACTGTGTTGATGTAAATCTACGTTGGCAAGAACGTCATCAGAGTCAGCTGGGAGTGACAGGCATGTTCTAGCCAATTCTGGACAGTGTGTTGAAATATGCTTCCCAGGCTGCAAGAGCAAATGCACAAAAGCAAGCCCACATCTTGACAGGGGTGACGTGCTGATCAGCAAAGCCCTGGCTCTGTGAGAACATAAAATACGCACCAGGAGCATTTCTTGAGGAGAAGCCAACCAATCAATCACAGCAAGAGCCACATAATCCTTACAGGTTAAAAGGTGCCAGAGCTTACCCTTTTCCTTACGGCAAAAAAAAAGAAAGAAAAAAAAAATGTTTGTACATGTTGCTTGCAGGGCGCACTCCTAAGACACAGAAGATTGTATTTCCTAATAACAGCCAGCCAGTACACTTAATATAAGTGTGCAAGCAGGCAGTAAGAAGCAACAATTCAAACTCCAAAGAGAAAGCTATACATTTCATATTTGTTTTATTAACAATTATGATAATGAAAATATTCCTGTATAAATGTTAAAACCTGGCATCATCTTGTAAAAGTATTTCATGCCAACACATAAAACCTATTTATTTAAGAAAAGCAATATCATTGTGATAATTATGTGTATAAACTGTTGTGACAAATGCAATATATATATTTTTTCAAAAATATTTTTCAGTTCTTCAATATCTAGGCTGAACATCATGTTCAAGAACAGGATTTTGTGTCCAATTCATGGAAAAAATGGCAATTTCATATTAGAAAATCTGTGCCAGGGCTATACATCTGCAAACTAGCAATTTTCCAATTGTTTTACTGTATCTTCTGTCATCTGTCTCATTCTTGGAGCATACATACACGGCCAAGATGTGAGAATAATATGACTTTACCAAACAGGAATGTTGAAGTGAAGATGACTGGGCAGACCTGGCCAGTCTGGTACCCACCACCTCTCCCCTCCATTTCTATAAATGCAGTGAGGATGAATTACTGTTTCTGGAACTAATTAAATAGACCAAAGAAATTGGCCATCCCAGCAGAGGAGTTTGTGCTTGTCTGACTACACGGGCTTAAAACCAAGGTCCTTGTCTTGAATACACAACCGTCACCACACAAAGTCCAAGACTGCCAGGTCATTGCTCATCACCAGATGGTTCTGTAAATCCCCTACTCTGAAATCCCCAGCCTTCCCCAATTCCCACAAACTCGCCAGTGTGACTCCTAGCGTTCAGTCTGTCATCAGCAAAATCTCCTATATGCTCCTGTATCTTCAGCATGTTCTCTGACTTTCCTGCACCGTCTTGCTCTGACACTACTGGCTGCCCACTGAGGATACGGATTTACTTCAGCCCTCTGATGCAGTGGCTATTTTTCCTTCCACATGTTTGTACCTCTGCCCCTAGTGAAGTAGGAGTCTTTCTCATTCTTCTCTGCTGCTTCCAGACCATGATCTCTTCCTTGCCCTAAAATGTCATCGTAACTCTCATCATTAATCTGCTCCCCTCCTATTCCAGTTTTCTACTGACCCCCAGGTCTCTCCTCTCAGTCTTTAAACATTTTAGCCCTGTCTCTCTCCAGCGCAAACTCTTACATAACTCATAATGATCTTTTCCTCCCACGGTCTCCCAGTTTCTGGATCTCCCTTCAGATAATCTTATCTGAAACCTCCTTTCATTACCATAAGGAAGGCCTTGCCATAACAGATAACTGTGCCCCATAACCACTGTTAAGCATCTCCTTCTAGCTCATCCCCTCCAGTATTCTGATTCCAAAAATATTCCAAACCCAATGAGTCCTCCAGTGCATTGACCTTAGAAGTTGTTCTGATCCTCACCAAACTTATATCCCCTTTTCCTTAGTGAGCTTAGAGTAAATACGGCAGCATAATCACTTCTTTGCATATCCTTTTAAAACTCAGACTTCACTGAAATACCTCACCTTGTTAAACCAACCTTTTTCAAACTGTGCTTGTTGTGGCCTAAACAGTCAATGATAGTTGAGGAAAAACACAACCATGATGACTTTGAATTTGTAACTACTGGCCTGAGGTGGCTCCTTAGTGCAGTCTGGGAATTTCACATTTCTCTAGACAAAGCACTCTCTCCTCCCAGAGATGATGGATCATTTCACACCTTCTCTCTCCTCAAACCCCCAACATCTGTTCTCTTTCTCTCTTTACATTGATGAGCTTATTGTTTTATCACAAAATAGAAGGAATTAAGAGACACTTTTCATACACTCTGAAACCAGATCTATCAAGATACTGACCTTCTATACTCTCAGACTCTCCTACTCTTCTTTCTCATTTATTGTGAGGACTGAACAATCAGCACTCCCATTAAGGGCAACTCCTTGGCTTGTGCACTGTCTGAACTTCTCCCCACCCCTATTCCCCCAAAGCCTCCTCAAGAATATTGCTCCTGCAATTGTCCCCAATTTCTCATGATCAAATGTCCCCTTTCTACTGCTTCTTTCTCAAAACCATACAAACCTAATACAATTGACAACACACCCTTTGCCCATATTTCATTTTTCTTCCTATCCCCTCCAACTGACTTTACAGCAAAACTCCAAGAGTTAACAATTGCCACCACTTCTCCCATCATCCCTTGAATCCACTTGACTCAGTCCTTTTATAAGGAGGCCTTCACCTCCAGATACTCACACCTTTGAGTAGTCCTCTCTCACACTGTACCAGGGTTGGCACATGTGAGCAGAAGAATATGGCAGAGTAATAGTGTGTTGCTGCCAAGTCTCTGTCATAAAAGTCATTGTGGCTTCTACCTTGCACTCTCTTGAATCACTGACTCCTGTGCATGAGGTAAGAACACCCAGCCATTCCATTACTGGGTATATACCCAAAGGATTATAAATCATGCTGCTATAAAGACACATGCACACGTATGTTTATTGCAGCACTATTCACAATAGCAAAGACCTGGAACCAACCCAAATGTCCAACAATGATAGACTGGATTAAGAAAATATGGCACATATACACCATGGAATACTATGCAGCCATAAAAAATGATGAGTTCATGTTCTTTGTAAGGACATGGATGAAGCTGGAAACCATCATTCTCAGCAAACTATCGCAAGGACAGAAAAACCAAACATGGCATGTTCTCATTTATAGGTGGGAATTGAATAATGAGAACACTTGGACACAGGAAGGGGGACATCACACACCGGGGACTGTTGGGGGGTGGAGGGAGGGGGGAGGGATAGCATTAGGAGATATACCTAATATAAATGATGAGTTAATGGGTGCAGCACACCAACATGGCACATGTATACATATGTAACAAACCTGCACGTTGTGCACATGTACCCTAGAACTTAAAGTATTTAAAAAAAAAAAAAAAAGAAAAGAAAAGAAAAGAACACCCAGCCCTTTGGAGGAGCACAAACAGTGAGGAACTGAAGTCTTCTGTCAACAGCCAGTGTAAACCAAGGCTGCCTGCAGACAGCACCATCTTAGAAACTGATCTTCCAGCCCAAGATACGGTTTCAGATGACTATAGCCTTCACTGACAGCTTTAGTGCAATTTCTTCTAGGAACTTTAGTCAGAACCAGCCAGCTAAGCTGCTCCCTGATGTCTCAGAAACTGTATGCAATAATAAATGCTTGTTGGTTTAAGCATTGGGGAAATTTGTTATATTCCACTCTAGTCAGTCCTGTATCATCACTACTCTACTGATCGACTTGTGTTGTATGCCACCAATTGGCTGCATGTTGCCAATGCAATGATCAATTCTCAGTTATTTTAGTTGACCTGTGAGCAGCATCTGCCACAGTTTATCACTTTTTTGTTGTTGTTGTTTGTTTGTTTTTGAGACAGAGTCTTGCTCTGTCGCCCAGGCTGGAGTGCAGTGGCACGATCTCAGCTCATTGCAACCTCTGCCTCCCGGGTTCAAGTGATGATTCTCCTGCCTCAGACTCCCCAGTAGCTGGGATTACAGGCGCCTGCCACCATGCCTGGCTGATTTTTGTAATTTTAGTCGAGACGAGGTTTTGCCATGTTGGACAGGCTGGTCTCAAACTCCTGACCTCAGGTGATCCACCCAAACTGCTGGGATTACAGCCATGAGCCACCATGCCCAGCCATTTATTTCTTCCTAAAACACTTTGTTCATTTGGCCTCCAGATATCACTCTCAATTTTTCTTCAACCTCACTGGCCTCTCTGCTGAGTTTTCCTCATTTTCCTGATGTCTAGATTTTAAAGTGCCCCAACTGTCTCAGGTCTTTTCTCTATATATATTTGCTCCCTGAGTGATTCATCCAGACTTATCACTTTTAATACCACCTATATTTTAATAACTCTCAAGTGTTCATCTCAAGTGCTAATCTCTGCTCCAAACTTCAGACTCATACATTCAGTTATCTAAGTGAAACCTCCATGCAGAAATCTAAGAGGCATCCCCAAAATAAATTTTTTAAAACTAAACTCCTGATCCACCTCCCCTAAAAATGCTCCTTCCACAATCTTCCTCAGCTTGACAAATGACAACTGCATTCTACCTGTTGCTAAATCCACAAACTTAAGAGTTATTCTTGATTCTTCTTTCTCACTCTTCACATCCAATGCATCCACAAATTCTGTTGGCTGTGTCTTCAAATGGTAGACAGAATTATGACCTTTTTTTTTTTTTTTTTTTTACCACTTCTACTTCTCTAGTCCACACTGCCATTACATGTTACCTAGGTTACTTCAATAGTTTAACTGGTCTCTGCTTCCATTTCCCCCACATCTTTACTTTCTACACAGGAGCCTGGATGATTCTTCCAAAACTTATGATAGACTGTGTCCCTTCCTAATACAGACATCCTACTACTAACACTTTTTGCTTCAATACATCACAGTAATCACCAAGGAATGACCCAAGTCTTTACTACAGGCTCAAAGCACTATGTGATCTGATGCCTTTCTGTGGCTCCTACCTCATTTTCTATAACTTTCCCCCCTCCCTCAAATACGCCAATCACATACTTGCTCAGGGCCTTTGCACTTGGTATTTCTTCTGCCTGAAATGTACTTCTCCTGGATAATCATATAGCTCGTTCAGTCATCTCTTTCCGATCTCTGCTGAAATGTCTTACGTACAACTCTGTAACTCCTTACTCTGACTTATTCTTCTATACTGTACTTGTCTTTCTTTGACCCACTGGAATATTTATGTGTGTGTTGTCTTCTCCTTTATTAGAATATGTGCTCTTTAGCCTGGTACAGTGGCTCATGCCTATAATCCCAGCACTTTGGGAGGCCGAGGCTGGAGAATGGCTTAAGCCCAGAAGTTTGAGACCAGCCTGGGCAACATAGTGAGACCCCCATCCCTACAAAAAATAAAAAGTTATCTAGGCCTGGTGGCATGTGCCTGTAGTCCCAGCCACCTGAAAGGTTGAGGTGGGAGGGTCTCTTGAGCCCAGAGCCCAGGAGGTCAAGGCTTAGGTGAGCAGTGTTCATGCCACTTTACTCTAGGCGGTCTGGGCAAAAGAGTAAGACCCTGTCTCAAAAAAAAAAAAAAAAAAATGCCCCAATGTAGGGAAGACTGTCTATTTCATTCAGTTCTCTATCTCCAGAAGAACAATAGGTACACAGAAAACACTCAAATTATTTTTCGAATGGATGAAAAGAAAATAGGATATTTAGCTCCTGATTCTCACCTTAGTGAGCTAGTGATAAAATAAAGAAAATTACCTTCAGAGTAAGATGGTTTTCTGTGCCCAGCCCCTCAGAACTGCTAGATGTGTTCTAAGAATTGTGTACTTTTGCAATTCAGTAAGAAGGAAGGCACAGTCCTCACGTAAATAATGCCTCGGTTCTATGCATCAGAACACAAGTGCCACTAGTAGAATTAACACATCTGATTTGAATGAAAACATCATTGTGTATTCTATTTCAGAAGGATTATCTTGGGAAAAGTAGAAGAGCAGTAGCTAACTGAAAGATGATATAGATTGGTCTAACAGAACTGAGTCTCAAAGTCCAACTATTGAAAGTGTTCAGTGCACATACTTGTGGCTTAGCAAGCTTAGCATGGGGTAAGAACTCAAAATGTCACTTCCTGTTATGTAGAGTGAAGCCGTTAGGAAAGATAACATCATCATGTTTCTTTTATACATATAAATCCCTGGTGTGTGTGTGTGTGTGTGTGTGTGTGATGTGAGAGAGAGAGAGAGAGCGAGCGAGCAAGCGAGAGAGAGATGTTAGCAATCCTTCAAAATCTGATTCCAACCTACCTTCCCTAGAGGCACTCAAACTCACCTAAACCCCATGTAATCCCCATATTTGTTCACACTATTCCCTTGGTGAGAAAACACCTCCTGTCACTTCCCCTCCTTCCGTACTTCACTCCAGTTCTCTCCCTGCTGAAATCTCCCATGCTTCACATTCATATCAAATTCCTTCCTAGGCCCGTCTCTGTAAAATGTGATAATAAAACCTAAACCTAATCAAGTTGCAGTGAATATTAAATGAGATCATCTAAGACAATGCCCAGTGTGGTGCCTGGGACTTCTTTGTGATTATTCCATCTCACTCACGAGGTCTTAAGTGATTCCTAGTACCAGATACAATCTCTCCCTCCCATAAATTCCAACCACTCTTTATGCTTAGTTATGGCAACTATTGTTTTATGGTTGAGTAATCATATTCTATCACCTGTTAGATCATAATCCTTGAGAACAAAGACAATGCCCCAATAACATCCCATATAGTAATTTGTACAGTGTAGACAGAGTATGTGAGTCAAATTAAGCTTCTAGATTTTAATAGGCTCAGATCACCTTCAGTGTTCTATCAACAGTATGTTTACATTTTATTTGAAAGTACTACTGTCTTTCAAGAGGTCTTTTTGTTAAATATATCATTAAAACTTTTAAATAATTTTATGAAACATGTATGAATTAGTAATAGTTCCACTTACAGATGAACTTAATTGTGATTGGTGGAATTTAAATAACCCTAGCATCCCACAGTGAGTAGCAGAGTTGAACTATGCAATAGATTTCTGAACCTCTTTGTATATCACAAGACTGTGCTAGGTGCTATGGATACACCTGTGAATGAGGTGGAACTGGTTCTCCCTTTCACAAAGTTTACTCCCTAGGGCAGCAGTTCTCAACTGAAAACAATCCTTCGTCCCCTACAAGGGAAAACTGGCAGTGCTTGGAGACATTTTGAATTTTCACCTCATGGTGGAAATTAATGTCATCTAGTGGGCAGTGGCCAGGGATGTTCTTAACCTCCTACAATGCACAGGAAAGCCCCCACCACAAAGCATTATTCTGGCCCAGTCATCAGTTCTGCTGAGGTTGAGCAACCCTGCTCTAGATTCGGCTTCAAAAAGAAGGATGAGAAGTATCCATAGGACACAACAACACATAGGGTTGTAGAGATAGGTGCAGAACTGATGACAGATGCTTAGATGCCATGTTAAGGAGTGTGAACTTTATCCTACAAGGCAGGGATTGGCAAATTACGGCCAGTGGGCGAAATTCAGCCTATTTGTTTTTGCAAATACAGTTTTATTGGAACATGCTAATGTCCATTTGTATATTTGTGGCTTCTTTTGTACTACTGTGGTAGGGTTGAATAGTTGCCCCAGAGACCATAGGGTCCGCAAAGCCTAAAATATTTATTTTCTGGCCCTTTTGCTCACCTCTGCTATAGATAGTGGGCAATCAAAGCAGACGGCAGGATAATTAATGAGACAGTATAAGTAGGACGTCCTTAATGGGAAGGGGCTAGTGGCACAAAGACAAGTTAGAATGTTATTGAAATAGATCAAACACAAATCTAAGTATTAAAATACCTGGTGGTATTGGGAGTGAACAGAACAGCAAGAGATAATAGATGAAATAATCCATAGGCCTAGGCAGAAGGAAGGCAAGGCAGAAGTCAAATATGATTTTTTGTTTTTTTGGGAAGATAATGGCCAGATAAACAGAAGTAGAAAAATCCAAAAGGGGGGCACAGTAAGCTTGGTTTTGCGCACATTAAATTTAAAGTAAGAGTGGATCTTCCACGTGGAAATATCCAGAGGAGGCATATGGAACTTGAGCCTGGGAAATGAGGTTTAAGGGTAGAGTTTTGTTAAAAGAGCTGACAGTTGGAATTGAACAGAGGAGAGACACTTGTGGTGCAGGGAACATACGAATAAGGTCAAAGGAATAATTATGGAACCAGGGGTACTTTGAATTAAGGTGCTGGAAACAGAGACAATGAAAAAAAAAGGGAGATCTCGTATGAATAAAGTTAATCCAGTGAATGAGACAGTATCAACAAAGAGGGGTGAGCATCAATTTCAAATGCTAATAATATTTTGCCATGACTAATACTGTGCGTATCAGTAAGTGACTTTAAATGCAAAGGCAATGCTGCTTTAAGTTTGTTTGTGTACGTACGAGTTCATTTGCAAAGAAAACTCTCAAGATGAATGTAAGACAATGTTTGTCTTTAATTTATAGCTGGTCCAACTCTGACTTTTCTTGAAACTTCTGTTTTTTTTACTTCAACGCATATCATTGTCTTCTGAAGTTTCTATCAACAGTGTAAAATGAGGAGCTTATGAATAAAGATTTTAAGGCCAGGTACAGCGACGCATGCCTGTAATCCCAGTACTTTGGGAGGCTGAGACAGGCAGCTCTCTTGATGTCAGGAGTTCGAGACCAGCCTGGCAAACATGATGAAACCCCCTCTCTACCAAAAATATAAAAATTAGCCGGGTATGGTGTTGCATGCCTGTAATCCTAGCTACTCAGGAGGCTGAGGCAGGAGAATTGCTTGAACCCAGGAGGCAGAGGTTGCAGTGAGCTGAGATTGTGCCACTGCACTCCAGCCTGGGCAACAGAGTGAGACTGTCTAAAAAGATGTCCCTTTAAGACAGTTTCTCAACGTATGGCTTCCACATCACCTGTAGGGCTTACAAAGTCGACTTTTTGGGCATCACATCAGACCTATTGTGGGTGCAGGGCTGGCTTCACAGGTGTGACCTATGAAGGTGTACAGGATCCTACTCTCAGAAGGGCCTTGTGCTCGATTGAATGCAGAGCTGTTGCCATCATGAAATTTGTAATATTTATTTGCATAAGGAGCCCTGTATTTTCACTTTACCTGGGCCCTACAAATTACGTAGCCAGTGCTGTAGGAGCATTCTAGCATGGAAAGAAATGAGTTTACAGAGTAAAAAAGATTACAGAGTAGAAAAATGTGGTTCCTTACTTAGCTCTCATTTATTTGCATTGAGATATACTTTTTAAAACACCCATGTTTACACTCTTTGGAAGTAAAACTTGGAATCTACCATTGGCAGGTAAAGAATTTTCCATAGAACAGTCTTTTTTTTTTTTTTTTTTTTTTTGCATCTGTGCAACTACCAGGTAGGAACTTAATAATTACAGTGTGGGAAAACAGAGTACCAACATACTTTCTGCTCAGGGATTAGCATCACCCAATCTAAGTTCAGTGTGTTTACCTGCAACTAAGGGATTGAGAACAGAAGAACTTCTGCAAGAGCAAATGTCTTTCTTCCTATGGTGGAAGTATCAGTGGTTCAGGTTGGTATATTAGATGGTTTGAGATTGTACAAAGATGGTGTTTGGCATAGCTGATGTGGCTTATTGAATTTTAAAATGTTGAATTAAATAAGGAGAAGGTTATTTCCTTTCCAAATCCCTTTCAGTCATTCTTATTACCTTAAGAAGAAAGACTTAATTGTGATCTTTCATATGTCTATATTATTTGCTAAATGCCATTTTAAACAGAGAACAGACCTCGGGCTCAGAGTCTTTGGAAGGTCATGGTTATCTAGCTAAACTTGAATCTATTTTTCCTTGTTTATTGTATATTTTTTCAATTATCTTCTATGCATAATAAATGACGCTAGTTCCAAATTACAGTAATATACAAAGTTTTATTTTTAAACATATGGCCTTTTAAATAAAAATGTAAGTCTACTAGAAATACGAAATGCAAACAGTATAAATGGCCCACAGTTGTACCTAAAATTGTGAAGGTGATTCAAGAATGATCAATGTGTTAGTGAAACTGCTATTCTTATTAGTAAGAGGGCTTTATTAAAGGAAGCCTGGTTCTATTCAGAGGAGAACTGTAGAAATCAGCCTTGTGCATTATCAGCCTGTAATTCATATATATTTTAGTTATTAGTATCCGTAAATCATATGCTGTTCTATTTGGCACTCACTCAATAGAAGGTCATAAAAAAAATCACACTGCACAAAATAAAGCAAAGTAAAACAAATACTATTAACCTAAAGAAGGCAAACAAGCAGTAATGATAATCCAAGTAATCTTAAGTCAGAAAGTTGCTTGCTTCAAAAGGTCAACAATACACACTTCACCATTTATAAATGTGAAATTAGCCATGTAAGAAAATGAAAAACAACAACAACAACAAAAAACTGGTACCCTACTAATAACATAAAGAGGAAGCCACTTTATTTTAATAATAACTAATTTAATCAGAGGGTTATCTCAAAATGGTAATGGGGAAAAATTGGTCTGAAATTACTACAATTTAAAAATGATATATGTATAATATTTAACTGTATAAAAATATTTACATTAAAATAATATTTCTATGCTAAACCCCTTCAAAAAGGTTTTCTATTATTTAATTTTAGTTCTTCTGAAGATCTACTTTGGAAAAATGGTACTTAATTTCTGCCAGTTAAAATTTCTCCAAATTAAAACACGGAAAATGAAACTATGAAGGGTGTTTTTTTGCAAATTTCTCCTCAAAATCTTGACATTTCTTTTGTAAGCTTAGGTCTTAATATATAATTTAACTGTTATAAATTCTAAAAGATAAGGATTAGTCATCAGAATTTAACAAGCTAGTTATTCAGTAATTTCCCAAGAATCATAGATACATTTATACAGATTTTTTTCAGAAATATAACAGGCATAAATAATTTTCAAAGTATAAGCTAAATATTAAAATGCATGTATTTGACAAATTATTGTGACAGAATAATAAGATACAGAATCATTCATATACACCAAAGCCAACTATACCAATCTATGTGGATGTAAACCCAAAACACACACACACACACACACACACACACACACACACAGACACACACTGAGTCATGGTGACAAAGTCCACACAAATGGTTAATCATTGAGTTCAAAGTTTCTTTCCACTATGGCAATCAAAACTAACATCACCAAGACTTCTAGTCTGGAAGGGTATGGATCCCCCTGGGTGTTCAGCATAAAAGACACAGCAACAGAAGGTATGTTTCTCAATTGATCAAAAAACAACTATTTATTGAATGTATATTATTCAGGTGGCACTTGTACCTTCACAGTGGATACAATGATTGATGAATGTGGAGGTTCTTACTTTTTTTTTTTTTTTTTGAAATGGTGTTTCCTCTGTTGTGCAATGGTGCAATCTCGGCTCAAAGCAACCTCTGCCTCCCAGGTTCAAGCGATTCTCCTGCCTCAGCCTCCCGAGTAGCTGGGATTACAGGCACGAACCATCATGCCCAGCTAATTTTTATATTTTTAGTAGAGACGAGGTTTCACCATGTTGAACAGGCTGGTCTGGAACTCCTGACCTCAAGTGATCCACGTGCCTCAGCCTCCCAAAGTGCTGGGATTACAGGCATGAACTACTGCACCCGGCCGGTTCTTACTTTTTAGGAACTTACAGTCCAGCTACATATTTGAAATACAAACATGAACTAGAAGACAGCATAACATAGAAAATGACAAATAAATGTCAACATATTCAGTGTGAGAGCCCAAGGAAAGAAAGATTGCACCCAATGAAGGTAGGTAGTTTTGGCCCTGTATACATTTGCTTACGAAAACCAAAAGTCAGACCACCAACTCAAATGTTTCCACTTTGTTTGCTCTTATTAAAGCTTACACTTTTTAAATTATATTGAATCAAAGAAAACACTCCGAAACACTATTTTTGAGAAGAAAGACAACAATATTAGCTTCTAGTCCCAGAGATATTTCCATTCTAAAAGGAAATATCTCAAGTCAAAGAGACTATTCTATAATGTGGAATTTGGCATGAAGGCTGGCAAAGTGTAAATGGAAGGATATTGTTTTGAGGTAAGATGGGTCTTGGTCCTCCTCTATCTGGCCACCTAGGTCACTCAAAGACAGCCTGTGAGTCAGGCCAGATCTTGTTACCAAGCAGTTTGCTGTTCTGTTGCTTAGTGACTTGAATCAGCCGGCCATCATTCCCAGCTGGCTCTTCTAGAGTCAAACCTTAATAGATTTCTGACTTGATCTTTCTCCTTAGAGCTCAAGACTTTTATTTTTTCTTTCCCTGAATGATTGACTATAAAATTATTCTCTGGTTGGCTTTGTTTTTACACCTCTTATGTAAAAACAACCCTGAATCAAATGTTCTCCATTGACCCCTTTTCACCAAGGACATATATTTCTCCTACACACACATATTTTTATAAGAATATTTTTATAAGGATGTCAACTTCTATACAAGCCACAAGTGTAAACTAATAAACTGAGATTCCACACCAAAAAAGGGTTCTGTCTCTACCTTTCTGTTAACTACTATTTTGTAAAATCTTTGAATATTCATTGTTATAACTTCAATATACATGCAGGGTAGGGTAATAAATGTGAATGTGATTCTTAGCCCAAAGGAAGGTGATGCTGAAAGAAAGAACACAGGATGCAGAGTTAGGAAGACTTGGGTTCAAGTTTTAATGCTATTGGTTTCATAGCTGTCTAGCTGAAAGATCTTGGTTATGCAAGAACTTTTTCTGGGCCTCAGCAGCTGTATATGTAAAGTATGGTTAATAATACTTACATCCAACCTTGGTTGTTTTAAGGGGTTAATGTACACAAAGTACCTGACACATGGCAGGAGCTAAATCATTGATGTCTATGTTATAATTAATCTAAGGTTATAAAGCTATATTATTATGAACCTAAGTTGTTTTATTCCAAAATGAAATCATGTAATTTCTTCTCAGGTCAACTTTTCAAGATCTCCTTTTGAGAATAAGTGCCTCATCTGAAATACTTGGAGAGTATTTATATCCTTAAAACTGCACATAAAATGATTTTTCTGTTTTGCTTATTTACAGTAGAAGAGACTGATGTGTTAAGATGGTATAAAATTGAAGTCTAGTAAAAGAGAATTTTAAATTAGAATCTTTACAGTGATCTATATATTTCCCTATCTGTTACCTAAAATTATGCATTTCAGATGGTGGCCTAATGTGAATACCACCAATACCTTCATTCTGAAGGCCCTGAAGCCTATTTATGAGTCACGGAAATATTAAATAATTCTGTTTCCTGTTTTTACCCATGTAGCATCTACCTTACTTTCTTATAGCAGCAAGTTGGAACTTGTTTCTAATTGCTTATCTTAAATAGACTGTAGTTTGTTATCACTTTATAAATTTAATTAGTCATTACATTTTACTTGTAAATGCCAAATGCCTTTATAACCATATGACTTATTAATAGAGTCTCCAAGTCAAAAAGGTTGAATAACTAAGGTCAAGTATCAAATGGCCAGAAGACCTGGAAATATGTGATTTCAATATACTGAATGAATCACAGCTTTAAAAATATGATTTTTTAAAAAGCAAAACCATTAAAAAAAGACATAATTTTGCTACATTAGAGATAGTAAAGCTTCTTCCTGAAAGTGCTACTTGAAGAACAAATTTGGTAGCTTCCTATCTAAGAAAAAAAAAAAAAAGTGCTGAAACTCCTTTAGTTATATGAATACATAGGAGCTTTTCAATTATAAAGAAATTTACACAAAGAATAATTTTTTAAAAATCAAAGCCATGATTTACATTATTTTATGAACTTTAAGATTCATGTTTTTATTTTCTTCTTATCAACATTTCTGCCAAGTTTGCAAGAAAGACCGTGTCTTCTTAAGAAGAGATTTTACCATCAGTAGCAATGGCTTCAGCTCGTACGAACAGGCTTCACATCCTTTCTCTTTAAGATAAATGTCAATGGTCATGGGAAGTACACATGAATAATAAGCTGTGAGGTTATCCAAGGTTTTCTTCACTTTTTTCTCAATGCCAATTGTCATAATGTAATCCCTGTAATTCCTTAAACATGACAAGCCAATCGGCATGTTCTTTAAAAGGAAAATCTTCCTCAGGTCTTTTGATTTTGTGGAAAGCCAACTATGCCTTTCAAATGGTACAGACACCCTCAACTTGTAGCGCCTTCACCTACCATGATTCCCACAGAGGGCAACAGCCAGTTATGCCACAGACATGGCTGAAGGTTAGGGCTGACTGGTCTTCCCCCAACATTCCAGCAGCACTTCCTGGTGTGCTTCTCAGATGATTTCCCCCAGAAACTTGCTCCCCACCTTCTGGTATTACACTTTGCCTACAGCCCTCCTCTGGGTTCCTAGCTCCCAGGAGACTGGCAGCAATGCTCTTCTCCGGGTATTTTTACCATAAGAGACAGAGAAAAGATAACCTTAAAGCTAAGCAGGGCAGAAGTAAGAGAGATGGAACGAGGGAGAAAGAGACCTCAAAGAGAAATCACTAAATAATGGCTTTGAAAATCTACTCAGTTGTTTGTGTGTGTATATGTGTATTTTTACTCTACAAACTCTAAGTGGCTGTATTTCTCTTTTATAGGTGACAAATGGTATCTTTCCCCTTCTATGACTTGCAAATTTATAATATATTTCTCTCTTAACAACCATAAAAACAACTACAGTTGCTGAAGAAATAATGACTCAGAAAGCAAATGTTTACTTTTAAATATGAGCAACTTTATATCTAATGCCAATGCCTGATAAAAAGAAATTCATAGTAAACAAAAAATATGGCCAAAATCACTTATTTAGCTTCCTAAACACATTTAAGATTTATTAAAAGTCTCCTAAAAGGCCTTTTGAAAGTCCACCTAAATAAATTATTTTGTTGTTAAGATTGTTACTAAGTACTTCTTCTACTGTTGGATATGTTTTAATTAAAAATACATATGTGTACACAAGAATTATAAAAATTATACAGTTGAGTATTACCTACTCACCATGATTCCTAAAGATATCCTACTGCCTAATTTCACTTATATACACGCTGGAACATTTTCCTCCATTTGGTGCATCGAGCACGGTATAAATTGACAATGTTTTCATCTAGTCCTTAATCAGGAATATAATCCCCATGAAATTACTTATATTAGAAAACTGTATTTGGTTTTAATTATATTTGGAATTAAAAATGTTTTTGAGAGATATATCATAAGTAACAAACCTGATGCATCTTAGTGAATGTTACCCATGAATATTAGTTTTTAATGGTTAATGTTTTCAAAGTAGCTTGAAAATATTTCACTAGATAGCCTAAATTGACTGTTAAATTCAGGAAATTACATCTTCATATCCATTATAGTAAAATGACTCAATGTTTTTCATTGTGACATTCACTTAGATTGGAGTATGATACTGACAGACTGTAGTAACAATATTTTAAGAGTATAAACAGTAGGGTTTTTGGAGGCAAATTGACATAGAGTTGTGCATTGCTTATTCTAAGTTCTGAGAAATGTGTCATTAGGCAATTTCATCATTGTGCAGACATGTTAGGGTGTACTTACACAAACCTAGATGGTATAGCCTATTATACCTAGGCTACATGGCATAGCCCATTGCTCCTAGCCTACAAACCTGTACAGCATGTTATTCTACTGACTATTGTGGGCAATCATAACACAATGGTTAAGTATTTGTATATCTAAACATAGAAAAGGTACAGTTAAAAATACAGTATAAAAGATAAAAAATACAGTATAAAAGTATAAAAGTGTATGGGGCACTGACCATGAATGGAGCTTACAGGACTGGAAGTTGCTCTGGGTGACTCAGTGAGTGAGTGGTGAGTGAATGTGAAGGCCTAGGACATTTCCACACCCTACTATAGACTTTATAAACACTGTACACTTAGGCTACACTTAATTTATAAATATTTTTATTTCTTTGATATAAGTTAATTTTGGTTACTGCAACTTTTTACTTTATACAACTCTTAATTTTCTTTTAATTGTTGGCTCTTTTGTAATAACACTTAAAACACTAACATCATACAGCTGCACAAAAATATTTTCTTTATATCTTTATTCTGTAAGCTTTTATTTTTATTTTTATTTTTTACTTTTTAAATATTTTTGTTAGAAACTAAGACACAAACACACATTAGCCTAGGCTTACACAAGGATAGGATCATCAGTATCATTATCTTCCTCCTCCATATCTTGTCCCACTGGAAAGTCTTCTGGGGCAATAACACGCATGGAGCTGTCATCTCCTATAAGAACAATGCCCTCTTCTAGATACCTCCTGAGGGACCTACCTGAGGCTGTTTTATAGTTAACTTTTGTATATAAGTAGGAGGAGTACTCTTTAAAATAATGATAAAATACACAAATACATAAACCAGCAACATAGTTATTATTAAGTATAATACATAACTATATATGCTATACGTGTATAGGACTGACAGCACGGTAGGTTGTTTGCACCAGCATGCCCACAAACACAAGAGTAATGCATTGTGCTATGGCTTCACTAGGTGATTGGAATTTTTCTGGTCCATTATAATATTATGGGACCACCATCAAATATAGAGTCCATCATTGACTGAAATGCTATTACATGTGTGTACTGTTGAGCATTTTAAAAAATGATCCAGGTATATATAAATATGTGTGTATATATGTAGGTATATAGATATATATATGTGTGTGTATATATAGGTACATATATGTATATACATGTATACAGGTACCTATATGTGTATATATGTATACAGGTACATATATGTGTATATATGTATACAGGTACATATGTGTATATATGTATACAGGTACATATATGTGTATATATGTATACAGGTACATATATGTGTATATATATGTATACAGGTACATATGTGTATATATGTATACAGGTACATATATGTGTATATATGTATACAGGTACATATATGTGTATATATGTATACAGGTACATATATGTGTATATATGTATACAGGTACATATGTGTATATATATGTATACAGGTACATATATGTGTATATATATGTATACAGGTACATATGTGTGTATATATAAGTATACAGGTACATATGTGTGTATATATATGTATACAGGTACATATGTGTGTATATATGTATACAGGTACATATGTGTATATATGTATACAGGTACATATGTGTATATATATGTATACAGGTACATATATGTGTATATAATGTATATAGGTACATTATGTGTATATGTATATAGGTACATATAGGCATATATATGTATATAGGTACATATAGGTATATATATGTATATAGGCACATATAGGTATATATATGTATATAGGTACATATATGTATATATGTATATAGGTACATATACGTATATATGTATACATATACACACATATTTTATATATATATTCACAACTCAATTCCTATGCTATGTACTAAAAAAGAGCAAGCTGCTCAAGGATATATATAATATATATTGCTTGCTCTTTCTCATTTTATAGTATGGCATATTATGGTAGATATATATACATGTATCATCTCTATATATAAAATGGTAAACACACAAACAGGATGCATACATATGAAGTTAAAAGATAATGACATTCAATGAAGAACACACTGATTTCAGGATCCTCTGCGAAGGAAGAATAGGATGGGTGATAGCTTTAGACATTATCTGTAACATTTTATTCTTAAAAAAATAAAAGAACTGATGCAAACAATGACAAAATTTTGGCATTTAAAAAATCTGAGTCGTGGATATATAGATGTGTATTATAAAAATATGAAAAAATTATAACTTAAGTGATTATAATACTAAATTACTTTTTAAAAGAATATGTGAAGATAACAGGTTTTATGATTTAAATATGACTAAACAGCAACTTTTAAGTTCCCAAAGACTGAAAACCAGCATTTCTACCTTGTTCTTCTAAAACTTTATTTAGGCCTTACACCCCAAAACTGTGCTTAAAATTCAATGAAGAGAAAAGCCTGAAGAATGTGAAGAACTTCCTGATTTCAATTTTCCTGAAATAAACTAGTACTGGAAGTTAAGTTTTCTTCACCAGAGATTCCACTGACTTCGTAGTTACTGCTGATGATAGAGGGAATCCCCTACCAGATGAAATCTGAGTCACGTCTATAATCACTAGAACTACAAGGCATTACATGTTAAGTAAAAGCAGTCAAACAGATTAGTGAAAAGCAGAGACACAAGAGAGTTCTAATCCTAACAGATGGTGCCAGACCAAAACCAGTGCTCAACACATACTAGCTAGTGATAAAACTATTACTAGTAAGCATTGAGAGTATCAGAGACAAGAGGCACAATAGAAATCTGTTCCTTGAAAGAAGGAACAGATTACTTCCAGTTGGGAGAACTGGAGGAACCTTTTAGGAAAACCAGGAATTTTAAAGATGTATTTTTACAGTGGGCAGAGAAGAGACACCAAACCCCACAGTTCTGCCTCAGTAGTATCTCTCCTTTCTGCCTTCTCCTTTCCTACAGTAATAAAACTGACATACACTGGTTTCTTTCAACTCTTGTCTCTTCACTCTAATTCATCCACAAATGACTGACAGAGTAATCATCTAGAAATTTAAACATGATCCTAAAGGTTCATGCAGACCAAGGCTGGAATAATGGGCACGGAGCGCATAATAAAAAAAAAAAATTAGCTTATAATGACACCCACTAAAGGTCCAGCCCTACCCAACCACTTAATTTATACATAATTGTACTTAATTAAACCACAACCCCCAATAGATACCATTCCTAGAAAACTGAGTAACGGGGAAACTGAAGCACACGTTAAGTAACTTGACCAAAGTCACACAATTACTAAATGCAAAGTAAGAATTTAAGTTTAGTCTCTTTTCTAACTGCTTTGGTGCTGAGTGACACAGCACCTAGAGTATGGTGTCAGTTCAGTAGCTATTCTTTAAATGGATCATGAAAACCCAAGAGAAGTCTAGATAAAAACTACCTGGTAAATATAGCATATAGAAATGAAATAACAGGATGTTTACTTAAGAAAAGAGAAGTCCCTTTTTTTTTTTTTTTTTGAGACAGTCTCGCTCTGTCACCCAGGCTGGAGTGCAGTGGCACAATCATGGCTCACTGCAACCTCCGCCTCCTGAGTTCAAGTGATTCTTGTGCCTCAGCCTCCTGTGGAGCTGAGATTTCAGGCACGCATCACCATGCCTGGCTAATTTTTTGTATTTTTAGTAGAGACGGCGTTTCGCCATGTTGCCCAGGCTGGTCTCGAACTCCTGAGCTCAGGGACTCCGCCCTCCTCAGTCTCCCAAAGTGCTAGGATTATAGGCATGAGCCACCGTGCTTAGCCCAAGAGAAGTCTTTTTTAAGAGCATGAGAACACTAAAATATTGATTAATTAATTTGTTTACAGACATTTATTAAGCTTCCACCATTGACCAGCCATCATGCCAAGCATGGGTATACCAAACTGAATGAACAGGGCCCTGGTTCTCTGGTGGGTTACTCCAAGCCACTTGCCTTAGGGCTTCACAATGGAAGGGAGCAAAAATTCAAGCTGTAGGATTCCCAAAGCAGATCTTGGATCCATGGATGATAGTTACAGGGAAGGAGACTTCTACTGTTTAGAAGCAAGGTCTTTCCAATCAACAGCCCTATCAAATAACAGAAGTGCTTCTGTATAATCTTCATCAAGGAGGTTTGACGAGAGGTTCAAGGACTTGTTATTACAGATGTTATTCTAGGAATTCAACCATGGCATATGTTATTACAGATGTTATTCTAAGAATCCAACCATGGCATAGAGGGTAAATCAGATAGCCCTTAACATACTATATAACCAAGATAGGTTAGCCACCAGCACTTTTACCTTATGCCTTGGAACAGAGCTATGTTTTCCAGCCTCCTTTGCAGTTAGATGTGGCCATAGAACTGAGTTCCAGCCAGAAGAATACGAGTATAAGTGACATGTGCACTTCCCGGCCTGCCTGGTAAAAGCTCACACACACCATCCTCTTTCATGGTCTTTCTCCTGATTCATCTGAGCCTGGCGACCTTGGGAATCACATGTCGCAAATAATGGAACCACAGGACGGTAGAATTCCAGGTCCCTGAGGCACCCAGTGGCTGGGGCAGGCTGCCTCCCCACAAAAAGCAGAAGCAAGAAATAAAAATTCACTGTGCCAATCCAATGAGATTTGGAGAATATTTTGTAGAACAGCAAGATTATCTTAGCTAAAACAGATGCCTTCCAATATTATTGATTTATTCTACCATGGTATAAATTATTGGAAACCAACAAACAGTTCTTGATCAACTTTGTAATAATTAGGTACAGAATAAACATGTTAGACTCAGCAGGTATTAAATGTATGCATAGCGAATGGAGGGGAATACCAGGAGCAGGAAACCAACACTGTGAGGCAGTACACTGTAGTAGCAACAAATTAGATACAAATATATTTATATTTATGTCAGAACAATTTGAAACATATTTTCAAAATTCTCCATAGTGCTTAGTACAAACTGTGAAAGCACAAATGAGATTTTTGTCAAAAGATGCCTGTGGATATTATGAACGTCTTGGGGCTCATTCAACCAATATGGAAAACTTGAGATACTCTTTCCAACTCCCTTGCCTGATGGTTTTAGTCCATAGGGGAATCTGCTTCCTTCTGAATTACTGAAAATCAATACCATGATTTTTATTTCTGGTTTCCATTGCTCTCTTTATGCTTTTCTTACTGGGCTGTGACCTGATACACTAAAATGAAATATTGATAGAAATTGTGCTCATGAAGTTTTTCCAAATAGCACCAGAAAAGGAAGTGCCAGAAATGTCAGAAGAAAGCCTATTTTCATGGGATTTCCTGCCTTGGTTACATCCCGACATGTCTAAATAGTTCAGATAACCTCCAGCTGAACTCTAGGTTGCTCCACTCAGACAGAAATCAAACAGCTGAGTTGAGGGCCACTCATTCAGCAATAGGTGCAATTTAGGAACTGCAGTGATAAAGCAGCGGAACCAAAAGGGACACTGGACACGGAAATTCTGGTCCTGGCTCCGTAGGAACTCATGCCAGCTCTCCTGCTCTGGCACCCGATGCCTGGCCTTGAGCCAACCTTCTCCTTCAGTGCATCTCCCAGTGTTTATTCATGCCTTTCTTTTATTCACTGTTTGTTGCTCACAATTTTTTCCAAAAAAAAAAAAAGTCTTCCTCAAAGAGAAGCCATCATTTCCCAATAATTTCTTTAAGACAGAAAAAGTCAATGTTTGTCTCACTCCTCTTATGGCCATTATATCTACCAAACTCAGAAATGCCATCTAGGTGTTAAAATCTTGGGGACAATAAGAACACCTTCCCAGTCAGAGATCTAGCTACTTAAAACCAAAGTTTTGAGGTTGGTCATGTCTTTGGGTGTGACATGCTTTTTTATTTCCTTTGTCATTGACTTTCATCTATAACATCAATGCATTCCTGAGCACGGTCTTATCACTAGTTTAGATTTTAATTCCTTTTTCTTTTTGCTGCTTTCCTCCTAAAAGCCTTGTTTCTGCTTTTTTTTCCCTCCCATTGCTAACGTACATACTGTTTAGTTAGTTATGGCAAAACTGTATAAAAATTATTTAGTCATACAGTTTCTCAACTAACACACTCATTCTTTTTTGTTTTCTTTATCGTAATTTATACTCATCTTATCAAAATGTAGATGTAATGTATAGAACCTACTACTACCTGAAATTATCTAAGTGTGTAACATAGACCCTAGTACTCAGACTTACTGATCAGAGCTTGGAATGGCCTCTACTCAGGCAGAAACTCCAAATACTCCAAATAAGCTCACATGATGGTCTGTTTTAATATTCGAGTTTTTCTTCTTCTTCTTTTTTTTTTTTTTTTCAAGAGCAGGAAAAGATCACGAATCCTCCAGAAAAATACATGGAAGCATATGATGAAACAAATTCACCCATTATAAAGAAGATAAAAATATTCACAAAGAAAATTAAAAGATTGGCAAAATATTCTAACTATCCAAATTCAAAGAACACAACAATACTACCAAGTACCAGCCTGCAACTTTCTGCGTAGAATTCCTAATCCCTTTCTTTCCTTTGGAAAGGCATGTTTAAGATTATGAATACTGTATATCAAAGTCAGGAGTGAGGAAGGGCTTTATGAAGACACACCATTACACACACACTATACGTGTCTCTGTTCAAGTGGGGATCATGCAGAAAATAGAGCAAACTATGATTTTCCTCCCCTCATTTCTGGTCCTTTCTTTCCTCAGCTGTTGGGGAACCTGGCAGGGAAATTAGTTTAAGGAATCAAAGAAACGCCACCACGTACGTATGGGAATAAAACTGCATTCTTATTTGACATCTGGCATCCAATTTTCTTGTAGGAACTTGCAATAGGAATTGAACTTTGAGAACCACCCACCTCAACCACTCCTAGTACCAGTCTCCAGGATTCTTGCCCTGACTTGGACATTTGTGGGATTTATGGTTAAGGGAGATTACTTGGCCATAAATCCCCGCTGAGGAATGATGATGGTCCTCCCTCCCTACTCCCAAAATTAAAGGCGCGAGAGCAGGAATCCCTGAAGGGAAACGGCCACCATTTCTGCGTGGTCTGCGCAAACCTTACCATGTATGTGCCACCGTGAAACGCCGCTGTTTGGGGATGTTGCTGCTGAGAAGCATTCTGCGCAGAAGCCTGGGGGAATTTCTCGGAGAGGTCACTGGAGAGAGCTTGGGAGAAACCGATTTCCTCGCTGTCTTGGGCTTCTCATGCTGCAACAGGTTTTCTCGCAAGGATTTCACAAGGTCTTCGTTCAGCCACGGGTTTGGACAATGCGGATTATCCACTTCAGGTACTGTTAAGGTGTCCGGGCTTGTCTGCTGAGCCATTTTCCTGGTCAACTTTGTACAGCTGGCAAGAATCCAGGACAACGTGGTTCCCTCGCTCACGGTCCGGGAAATGTCCAGGGAAGCAGGTCGGAGCCTGCTGCTGTTAGTGCATTCAGTCGCCTGCCTCAGTCTCTCTGTAGAGCCTGGGGCTGGGTGCAGAGGAGGCGAGCGCACTCCTCCGCGGAAGCGTATTAAACGTCACCCCTCCTCTCCCAAGCCCCTGCCAAAGATCACTGACAAGCTCGCATAGCAAATGAACAAGGAGGGAAAGCACCGGGCTCGCACGGCTTTGTCCGTGCTGCAAAGCAGCCTGTTAAAACTATTGGAACTAATGCGCCGCAGCTGCGCGAGTGACTTCTGCTGCTTATGTACATAAAAAGTCCTTGGGGGAGGGCTTAACCATCAGATGCCTGCTGCTGGGTTGTTTGGCTAGTCTTTCCATTTGCTTATTCCTGAATCCAAAGGAAAGAAAAACTTTGAACTTGACCTTCGTCTCCCGCAGGGCTATTTATCTCCCTACAGTCCACGTTCATAAAAGAAAAATGCCAATCCTTTGTTTTTTTCTCTCTTTTTTTAAATAAGGGAAGAATAAACAAGCACTAGCTACACAAGGAGAAATACTTCCCTGCTTACTAAACTCAATCTGATGAACCATGTAAGACAAATCCCATGAGAATGAAATTGACTTTTTCTCCCTCTGTCTCTAGTTAGAACCCAAACAAACAAAAGGTTTCAAAATACTACACATGGAACACTTTACAGGTTGCAGTTGTGTTCTACAACCTTATTAATTATGGCCCTTTCAAAGAACTAACAACACTATTTAGACTCACAAACGATATATATTTTCTCTTTGCATTTAAACTAATGCCCCTCCAGAAGGACAGATAGTTTTCATAAGAGTAGTTTCAATTACTATTTGTGATATATACAATTTCATGTATTCAAGTATAAGAGAGTGGAATACATCTAGCTTTTCGTGATTTCCTTTATTGCTTTTTAATGTAAGATTTTTATGTGTGATGAATAGAGCTTCAACAAACTTATTCAGAGAACTTAAAATAAATAATTTTGCAATTGGAAAAAAAGTAAAAATGTTGTAACAAGAAAGTATGAAGTAAAGCCTGTTAAATCTCATTTATGTGGACACAGAAGTGCAGACATTAAACAGCATTGGAAAGAAACTCAAACCTTTGCATAGGGAAGTTCCCAGTAGCTTAGTGACGCTACAGACCATGTGGGATTGAAATCAAATCACATTTCTAACGATCTAGGAATATTTTATGTTTTTTTTAAAACACAATAACTTAGGGAGCTACAAAATGCATCCGAAAAAAAAAAATGGAGACTGGAATGATTCTTTTTGTTTCCTATGATTACTATTAGGTCAATTTTAAAAGTTTCTTCTGTTTCCCTGCCCCCCTGGTTGCTCCACTTTAAGTTCCAATTCCTTGCCTTTTAAATGTTTACAGAAAAGTGTACTCTGAGGTTCTATTCACAGCAGCACAGGGTCAACCACTTGGTCCATCTTTCCTGTTAGCATGCCCACAACAATTCAATGACACATAAGTGCTATGACTTCATCAAAAAATGTTAGACAAATATTTGAATTTGAAGAATCAGGGTATGATTATTCTTATTCTCATAATTTTTACCAATATAAAAGTTTTTGTCACTTTACATCATTAAGTGGCAAAGTATGTGTGTGCATGTGTGTGTGTATTATCTATATATATACTATACTTCTATAAAGTGGGCTGAGGGACTGACAACGGCCTTAGAAGTTGTGCAAAACAGGTGTGCAATGCTTGCCCTCAAGGAGCTTGTAACTTAATGGAAAGGATTGGACCATACTTAGAAAAACATACCAGAACAACTGGAAAATGAAATAAT
The DNA here is from genome assembly GCF_028885625.2 of Pongo pygmaeus. Taxonomy (NCBI): domain Eukaryota; kingdom Metazoa; phylum Chordata; class Mammalia; order Primates; family Hominidae; genus Pongo; species Pongo pygmaeus. The sequence goes on from NC_072377.2 coordinate 65,087,555, forward strand.
CAGATGCAGAAAAGTACAATGAAAATGAAATGCATATATGATGAGAAAACTCTGGGTAAAGTAAAGTTTAAGAAGGGAAGGTTCAGAAATTGATGGAAAGAAAGAAAAGAAGTGCACTTTAGGAGTAAAAACTAGAATGGACAAATGCAATTAAAAATGTATTTGTACATGTTTTTAGTTTTGTGCAAAACAAAACAAAACAAACAACAACAACAAAATTAAAGGCTCAGCAGTCTAGACACAAAGCCTGTTCAGGTTCAAAGAAATAAAAAATTCAGATGATAGGATAAGTGAGAAAAACTGATACGTATTAAACTGAAATGGCAAAAAAAATTATTTTAGAAAAAATCTCTAGTTTCTGAAGACTCAGTTCCATTCAACAAACATTTATGGGCATTTATTTTTTGCCAGACACTATAATGGGTGCTCTAGGGTATTTAAAGATTAGCTTGGCCAGGTGTGGTGGCTCACACCTGTAATCTCATCACTTTGGGAGGCCAATGCAGGAAGATCACTTGAGCTCAGGAATTCAAGACTAGCCTGGGTAACATAGCAAGACCCCATCTCTATAAAACATTAAAAAATAGCTGAGTGTGGTGGCATGAGTCTGTAGTCCCAGTGCTACTCAGGAGGCTGAGATGGGAGGATTGCTTGAGCCTGGGAGGTTGAGGCAGCAGTGAGCCATGATCATGCCACTGCACTCAAGACTGCATGACAGAGTGAGACCCAGCCTCAAAATAAATAAATAAATAAAAAGATTAGCTTGATACTATATCTCTATATCTGCCTTTGGGGAGCTTATAGCCTAATAGGATAGATGACAAGTGCAAAATGATTGACATGAAAAAGTGTAGCCCAAGTACCCAGATGAGATCCTGGAGGCTGGAGATATTTAAATGTCTGGCTCTAAGTAGAGAAAAGTGACTCTTAGTGACCAAGTAAAGGAAGAGATGATACTAAGAATGATATGGGCGACAGAGCGAGACTCCATCTCAAAAAAAAAAAAAAAAGAAAAGAAAAGAAAAGAAAGAACGATATGGCAATAATAGGGAAATTCATTGAGTTCAAGGGACTCTGGGTTCTAGTTCTTGCTTTTAGCCACCTTGTAGAAGAGCTTACAAAGAGTAAACTATTTACATGCTGATCTTCTCATAAATAGTATGCCACGTAGAATGTTCAGAGAGTCTAGGCACTTTGTTAATGATCACAATTAAGCTAAATAGTAGATATAACAATATTCTATTCAAAATGCATTGATCATTATGGTTAACAAAAGCATTCTGCAGATCTCCCATTGCTTTGGTGTATGTTAAAGGATTTCAGTGTATTTGGTTGGTGCAAAAGTAATTACAGTTGTTGCCATTAAAAGTAATGAAGCAGGATTGAGAGTTTCTTTACAGGTCCCCATATCCCATTATTATTATTGATTCAATTTCCTAATGCTTACTATTACCCTCCTAAATCTGCCAAATGATATATGATATGCATACTGCTTTTTAAAACTACAAAATTAATTTTGTTTTGAGAATTCTTGGCCAGTCTTTGAAATAACTTGAAAAAGCCTGCAGTGTTTCAAAGTCATGCTTGAAAATTGCTGCCTTAGGAAACACAAATTGTAAGGTTCTGAAGATAACCAAAGGTGGGTGAGGTTTGGACAGACTGGCAATTTTTTCTTATGTTAAGGCAGAGGGTCAGAGGGCACTCTTCCAACAGGAGCACTCCACAGCTTGTGTTTTTCACAAAATCTCTTTAAAATTAGCTGCCAGGAACTTGTCTGAAAAACACTGTACTGTAAGTGACAGCCAAATAAGGCCTCAGGTTTTAATAAGTGGAAATTTGAAAGTGGGCGAAATGTTTTGATAAAGTCACCCACGCCTAGAACAGCAGATAACATCTCTTAACTTCATAAAAGTTTTCCTAGATACCTCTTTGTGGATTTTTAAAATTTGTGGGTTTTTTTAGATTATTTGGAATCCTTGAAAATGTTTTGTCTCATTAATCGTTTATAGGTGGTAACAAGGAAGATGAGATTTTCACATGTTCTGAGACAAAAAGTGTGCTTTTGTCTAGGTAAAAACAAGCAAGGCTAGATTTCCCACAATGGAAAGGGAGCAATGATGTGGCTCATTCAAAAGGATGGAAGAAATGATTTATACTCAGCTATGGAAAACATTGTATGCTTCTCCAAACTATGTTCTAATTAGATAAAGAAGGGTTAAAAGGAGATCGCTTTCAAATTGTCCACAGGATATAGTCCATGGAAATGACCTGATAGTGGGAGAGGTTATGTTGTCTACTGGATAAGAAGGTATGGGTTAATTTTAGAAATGAAAAGTTTATTTTGAACCCAGAAGTACTAGTTACTAGTTGTGTTACTTTACTTTTCAGTGGCTCAGTTCCAGATCTGTGAAATAGGACGATAATAATGAGGATGATGATGATAGTAGCTATTGCATAAGAAGGCTACGAGGATTAAATGTGTTAATCCCCATGATATAAAGTGTTTAGGAGAGTGCCTGGTACACAATAACCACCCAGTAAATAAAAATCTACCCACTATGTGATACAAGGAACTTAGAGAAATTCACTCTTAGTAGATATCAATTATGTACCAGGAACTTTGCATTTTATTTCCCTTAATCCTTGCAATCACACTTAGGGTGTTGTTTTTGTACTACAATTTTAGAGATGAGGGCATAAGGAGGTTAAATAACTTGCCAGAGGTCATATAGTTTACCAATGGCATAAATGGGATTTAAATCTGTGTCTATGAGGTGCCAGAGCCTCTATTTTGACTCTACATTATACAAACCCAAAAGGAAAGCAGATCTAGTATTTAAAATAGTTTATGGTTATTTCTATGGAAAATAGTAGGCACCTGAGTCCCCTGAGTTCTTAATCTAGTTAACACTAAATTTTGCCCTTGGCTACTCTCAGAATATACACCAAGTCGACCTGTAAAGCCTGCCAAGTCATGAAGTTCTTTCTGAGGCATGGTATTGAAGTAAGGGCAGCTGAAGGTGGAATTCCTGAGATATTTTTTGTTTTTATGTTCTTTTCTCATCTATATACCTGTCTTCTTTCAATATGAAGAAATTTTAATTAAACTCCATGATAGTTTTCCACTTAGCCAAATAATATATTCTAAAATTATTTTATCTTAAATTTTCATCATGATTATTTTTCATTATAAAGTTTGATGATAAAATTATATCATCCCCTTATCTAAAAGCACATCTGAACACTGTAGAACATGGTTTTTCAAATCATCATCATCATCATCATCATCATCATCATCATCATCAACCTTTTATTAGGTACTGGGCTAGTAGGCGGAGATTTCCAAAAAAGTAAAATATCTACTTTAGAAGGAAATATAAATAAAACTCCCAACAAAGAAAATAAATACTAAGAATCAAATTAATAATAGAAATGATTGGTGCCTCCTGGGTTAAAATGAGTGACCAATAATTTATTTAGACAGAGAATAACTCAAAAACAAGGCAGCGCTTGAATTAAGTCTTGAAAGAAGGTACATATGGAGGAATAATGATAGGTTTGGAGAGATAGGTAGTTTAGGGGAGGTAAGATGCATTGGATTTTTAGACTTTTTACTATGGAAAAATCAGTAAAATTTACATGGTAGGTGGGTAAACAATATATAAAGAGATTTAAATAAGTTTAACCTGGTTTTAATATGTTCTAAAATTTGCAAGAGGAGGATTCTAAAGATCTTATTTCAATATTTCCTATTCAATATGAATTTGTGTAGAAATGGAAAGAAAGTGAGCACAAGAGTTAGAAAGATTTGTTCATTGGCTGTATATAAGCTTGGAAGTCAATACAGAAGTCAAAAATTCATCGGATATTTCTTATACATTCCACCCAATTAAACATCAAAAGCCAGTAAACAGTTTTTTTTAAGAGTTTCTAGATTTCATTGAACAAAACAAATATATGTCTTGATTTACATGAGAGCTATATTTTCAGCATATGATGTGCTCTTCTAAGATCAATTCATTTTAATAAAAAGATCAAATCTAGTTATATGGGATTTTTTTTCCTAGATTAAAACTAAATGTTAGAGTGATCTCTGCTGAAACAGTATGTCATTATTTCACTTGAAAGAAATGTTAACATTTTATAGGCCACAACTTATAATGGCTTTTTTTTCTTTCTTTTTTTTTTTTTTTTTTTTTTTCTGAGACACAGTCCAGCTTTGTTGTCCAGGCTGGAGTGCAGTAGTGCCATCTCAGCTCACTGCAACCTCCACCTTCTGGGTTCAAGTGATTCTCCTGCCTCAGCCTCCTGAGTAGCGAGTAGCTGGGATTTCAGGCACCAACCACCACGCTGGGCTAATTTTCATGTTTTTAGTAGAGACAGGGTTTCACCACATTGGCCAGACTTGTCTCAAACTCCTGACCTCAAGTGATCCTCCCGCCTTGGCCTACCAAAGTGCTGGGATTACAGGTATGAGCCACTGTGCCTGGCCTATACCAGCAATTTTAACACAGCATGTTTATTTTATTTCGGAGAAAAGTTGCAATACAATTTAGGTAAGAACCTTCCCTTTCCTCCTAATATAGTCATTCTAAAAATTCTAATAATGAACGGAAATTACTTCTAATTATTTTGCTAAAAGGAAACCCCAGAATGCCCTCTCTAAATATTACTCTAACTTCAAAGAAGAAAATAAATTTTGATAGCCACTAAATGTTTAACATATTATAATACCCTATATTTCTGGGTTTTATTTCAGTGAGAGGAATAACCAAACATTTTGTCTGCAACTTGTCAACAACAACAACAAAAATCCCATATCTCACTCTATCTATACTAGATCATCCCTCAGCCTATTGAATTACTGAGAAAAAAGTAGCTAGATGTAAGTGCAAAACACTAGTGCACTAAGCATAAGCACTTCACATTATTACATGTTTTGATCATTACAATCATTCTAACAAGGTGGTTACTATTACCCACATTTTAAATCTGAGAAAACTGACATACAAAAAAAAATTAAATAAGTTCCTCCAAGTCATCCACACCAAATGATCTCTAATCCTCAAGGTCATAATCAAAAGATTTTCAAACTTCCCAAAATTGTTCATTGTATTACAAACACCAGACATTTAGTGCACAAAAGATCTTGGGTGGACCTTCAGAGTTCTTGTGCATAATGAAAGTTGACAAGAAGAAACAAATGTTTGTTGTCTTTGTCCACATAACAGACATGATAAGGAACAAAATCCAACATGTACCCTAAATTCAGAGGAATATAACACAATAGTGATTTATTCAAAACTCAACACCAAGGAACACATTTCCTTATCTTTCTCTTTCATTTGCTGTACCCACCCCCGACCGGCCCCCAAGAAAGGATTTTTTTAGAATCTTTCTCAAATTAGTATAATATAACTGGATAACTTCCCTCTGATCCCCATACATAACATCTGTTTCAGTCATTCTGTTTTTTGAATATGGTTTCTATGAGACAGTGTATTTCACTGAACATGTCTATAATTCATAGATTTTTAATTATAGTTGGAAATGTTTTCTAAAGTTAAACATATCTAAACAATGATTTCTCATAAAGAAATAATATTTTCAGAAATAACATTTTTTCATACCTAACTATAAGGAATCTTCTGAAACCTAGATTTTTATGTGGGATGCTTTACAAAAGGCATTATGGAAACCAGAGTTGTATTCCCCATTTTGTAATAAGTTAGCGAAGTCACCTTGAACAAGTTCATTAAACTTCTCTGGAACTCACTTTCCCAGTATAAAGTCATATAACTTTACTAAGGTTTAATAACTTTAAAAAATCTTATCCTAGTGTTGAATTGGGAGTTTCATTTGTCATTTAAGAAAAACAAATATCAAGTGCATCCTGAGCCAATATAGTCTCTTCCACTTTCATGCGGTGTTATTATATACCACAAATGCTTTTAGAAGAAAAATGAAAAACAAGATATTCAATGTTTAGGAAATTGAAGATGGAAAACAACAGAGTGCTACAATAAATAGGTGCCTTACTGATGCTTTTATGGCTCTGAAACTTGGGAAACTTTATTCCCTAACTAGGTAAAAAATTTGTTCTGATATCTGAGTCACAGCTTGGGAGACGGAGTGGGAGAGCAATGCCTAAGTTAATTTAATATTTGAAATCAAAGCATTGTTTTACTTCTAAAATAGTGAAACTACACAGATAGGTATATTCACTGTTACATAATAAGTCAAATTTTCTAAAACATCAGGGCTTAAGTTACCTTTTAGACAATTTCAGAGGAACCTCTCCACTCACATTTCACAAAGCATGTGTCACCAAAGATGAGTTTTGCCTAATTTTAATGAATGTTTCATGAAAAAAAGCATTTTGTGATTTAAAAAATATACGGAGCTGGGTTGAATACAACTAAATGGGGTTCCTCAGAGTAAGAGCTGTCTGTCTTTTAATATGTTAATGTGATTTGTGAATGTAGACTTGCCTGGCTCTAAATCCACCTGCATCCTCCAGCATGTCCAGATATTAATGTTTCCAGAAACCCTTAACTCGACTTTCCACAAACATCTCCTTAAACATAACTGATAGATAATGCAAACCTTCCTGATTTTCTGGTGTGCATTCTTTTTTCTTTTTGTTGAACTGCAGCCAAACGGAATGCTTCCAGCGGAATGATGACTTAGTTCGGGTACTGGCTGCCCTGGTAATAGCCTCCATTAGAATCAGGTTATTGTTATGGTCCTGCTTTCAGGCTAATTTCACCCTCCTCTGCAATTGGTGTATCTCCAAATGTAAAAGACATAACCTTAGCAAAGGCTATGAGAGGGATGGGGCCATGCATCTAAATGACAGCTTTGTGGACAGAAGCCTGTTGGGAGGCTGTGGACAAACTAACAGGACAGAAAAATATTGGACTAGATGGTACTGTTGGTGAGAAGATGTATAAAGGCAACTGAAGGCCAGACAGGTGTTCTTCAAACACTGATGGACCTACTAATCACCTGGAGACCATGCTAACATAAAGATTCTGATTCAGTACATCTGGGGTGAGGCTCGAGCTCCTGAATTTCCAGAGCTCCCATGGGATGCTATCGCCTGTCCATAGATTGCTCCATATGTATCTTGGCCTTAGATTATGTAGGGATTGATGGCTAATGAATACAGCAAAAGAAGGCAATTAACTTGGACACAGGTGATCCTATTTCTTTATATTCAGGCATTTGTGTAATGTTTAAATTCACTGCTGATATTTTAATAAATCATGCAATTTCTAAAATAACTTATATAACAATATTACATAACAAAATCATTTTTTTAAAAGCTCATATACACTCTAAAAGATTCCATTCTAGAAGCAAACTTTGCTATATTAAATCCACACTTTTTAGATGAGACAAAAAAGAGAAGTTGAAATAAACTCTTTTGCAGGTGTTGTGAATATCTATGTCTGTTAATAAATTATAAATTAAAAGTAATAATTACATAATTAAAAGGTAAACTTTAAGACTTACAGACTGTTTTCTGAATGTAATTTATTTAATTATTCTACAAGCATTTAGTAAGACACACTATGTGCTAGGTTCTGTGGGTCCAGTGAAGACATGGTCTTTGTGTATCTGGGGATACAAGATTCATTCTTTGCTACACTCACAGTCTCCTGGGACTTTCAGTCTAGTCTACTGTGCAGTATGAAACATGCCAAGGACACTTACCATCAAGATTCACTACCACACTATTGACCTATTATCTAAAGAATTAAGAAAGTATGCATCCGCCAACTCAATACACCTAGTCTTATAGTCAATCTATGGATAACTGTAAAAGCAGGTATATGCTTTTCTTTCTGGGGCTTCCCAAGAAGTTATTCTGACCTGGAAGTGCTCAAATGGTTGCTAAATTATGAAAATCAATTTGAATTTCTTTCTGAAATTATTATTTTAAGCTCTAGTAAAATACATATGAATGTTACACCAATATTATAAAGGCATATATTCTAGTTAGGCTAATAACCACCATTTATATTCTGTAATTACATAAACATTGCATAAGCCAACTAGTAATTATTTAATCAGTTATAAGGGAAATTAGCCTATGACAAAGAAATCCTCTTGATACACCCCTGGTGAAAACACTTCAGTCTAAACAGCAGTTGCCTCATGATTCTTGTACTTTAAATGCTGGGAATATAGTAAGTGTTCAATAGACACTAGACATAGGTAGAAAAGGAAGGAGGAAATGATTTTGCCATTTGTTTTACTATTTTTTATGATTTTAGATAGTTAACAGGCTAAAAATGTAGGGTGTTCAAATCAACTTACACTGATCTATCTACTAAAATTATACATTGTTTTAGAAATCCTTTTGCTAGGCCAGTGCAGTGGCCCACACTTGTAATCCCAGCACTTTGGGAGGCCAAGTCGGGCGAATCACCTGAGGTCAGGAATTTGAGACCAAACTGGCCAACATAACGAAAACCGTTTCTATTAAAAATACAAAAATTAGCTGGGCGTGGTGGCACATGCCGTAATCCCAGCTATTTGGGAGGCTGAGGAATGAGAATCTCTTGGACCTAGGAGGCGGAGTTTGCAGTGAGCCGAGATTGCACCGCTGCACTCCAGCCTGGGCAACAGAGCAAGACTGTCTCGGAAAAAAAAAAAAAAAAAGAAATCCTTTGGCTAGGCATGCTTTTCATTTTAACAATGTATTTGTTTTAAATTAGCTAGATAATATATGATATATTCTCATTGTAAAAATGTTAAAAGTTCTGCAGAACTCTAAAGTTTCTGTAGACCACCATCCCCAAACTCAACCTTCCCCCAGGTAACTCTGTTGTCAGTTATGTTTATTCTTCTAGATCTCCACTTTCCATTACAGTGGCCACCATCCAAATGTTGCCATTAGGACATGAAATGAGGTTCATAGAATTGAGAAATGAAATTTTTATTTTTATTTAATTTTATTAATTTAAATTTAAATAGCATCATGTGGCTAGTGGCTGCCATAGGGGACAATAAATTCTATAGACCTCCGTGTGATATCATAAATAATTTTATGCCTATAGGATCATATATTACTGTTTTCTGAGGCTTCTTAAAAACATAGTGTTATATTTAATGATCAATCAGCAATTTATTTTTTCACTCAACAAAGATCTCTTGCTATTTTTAGCTGATGCATAGTATTCAATAGTATGGTTATTTCATATTTCATTTAGCCATTTCCCTACTGGAGGGCATTCAGGTTTCCAGCTTTTGACTATTACAAAGAACACTCTTGCAAAACTCATTGGGAATACATGCCAAGTATTTTTTTTTAATAATAGATACTTAGAAGTAGGATTAAGTGATAAGATATCAGCATTTTTAAATTTTAATAGAAACTGCCAAATTGTTCTCCAAAGTAGATTATTTAATTTACACTCCCACCAACAGTCTTTGAGATCCCACGTTTTTTCCTCAAACAGCCTTATGTTGTCATCAATTTCCCTGTACTAGTTGTCAATGCCTTTTTTCCCTCGAGAATACCTTCTATTTCTTAGGCAGAAGAAATTAAGAAAAGCATCAGTGAGCCGGGCGCGGTGGCTCACAGCTGTAATCCCAGCACTTTGGGAGGCCAAGGCAGGTGGATTACCTGAGATCAGGAGTTCAAGACCAGCCTGGCCAACATGGCGAAACCCCGTCTCTACTAAAAATATTAAAAAATTAGCTGGGCATGGTGGCAGGCACCTGTAATCCTAGCTACTCAGGAGGCTGAGGCAGGAGAATTGCTTGAACCCAGGAGACAGAGGTTGCAGTGAGCTGCGATCTCACCACTGCACTCCAGCCTGGAAGTGGGAAGATGTATTTCACGTTGCTTCTGAGTCAATGTTCAATTTTAGCTGTTTAACAATTTTAGTTGACCAAGCATTTCCCAGGAGTCTCTCTAATATGACAATGCCTACGCATTATAGAAGGGTTTTGAGAAGGAAAAAGCATTAACTTTCTTTTTCGGTAATTTTCTGGCACTACTCAGTAAAATACATTTTAAATTGCTTTTCCTATAATAAAGATAGATTGTGCTAAGCATGTATTCTTTGTGCCTAGTCCCTCTTTTACACATCAGTGTAGAATTTGTAATGCCTGGTAAGGACTCTATTGCTAGCTTGTGTAACTTTTTCCTTGAGCAAAATCAATGGTCTACAGATAAGGCCTCAGCCATAAACTTACTGAATTCTGGCCTGACAGCAGTGTTGCTGCAGCATCCTTAGATAAGTAGTTTTATGTGAATGAAAGAACGGGAGTATAGTTTTGACTAAGTCATATTTGTCCTGGAGCCTGAGGAGAGCCAACCACTCTCTAGGGCTCAGTTTCCTTATCTAAAAGTGATGATGAGCCGAGCACAGTGGCTCACGCCTGTAATCCCAGCACTTTGGGAGGCTGAGGAGGGCGGATCACCTGAGGTCAGGAGTTCGAGACCAGCCTGACCAACATGGTGAAACCCTGTCTCTACTAAAAATACAAAATTAGCCACATGTGGTGGCAGGTGCCTGTAATCCCAGCTACTCAGGAGGCTGAGGCAGGAGAATCACTTGAACCTGGGAGGCAGAGGTTGTGGTGAGCCGAGGTCATACCATTGCACTCCAGCCTGGGTGACAAGAGTGAAACTCCTTCTCAAATAAAAAAAAAAAAAAAAAATGACGGCGATAGAACAGAAGACCACAAAGGTAATCAAACTAAAGTTGCAATTGAGAAGGGAGTGTAATTCCTACATGATTGGTTTATGTAGGAACTTGTCTTACTTAGTGGTTAAGTAAGACAAAAGTGAAACAATAAAAATGTATGTTGGAACAAGGCAATTTCTTTGCTACATCTGGAAAGTCTGGAAGACTGTTTCCCCCAAATTTTTTGTGCTACTTACAATGTAATGGTTGCAGACATGATGTACAACTTTAATAACATTTTCTTAATCAGTTTGTAGACAAGTCAACAACATTCAACAAAAAATCAATTCCTGGGCCGAGTGCAGTGGCTCATGCCTGTAATCCCAGCACTTTGGGAGACCAAGGCAGGTGGATTACTAGGTCAGGAATTCAAAACCAGCCTGGCCAAGATGGTGAAACTTCGTCTCTACTAAAAATGCAAATATTAGCCAGGCGTGGTGGCAGGCACCTGTAATCCCAGCTACTTGGGAGGCCGAGGCAGAGAATCACTTGAATCCAGGAGGCGGAGGTTGTAGTGAGCCGAGATCGCACCACTGCACTCCAGCCTGGACGACAGAGCGAGACTCCATCTCAAAAAAACAAAACAAAAAAAAAAATCAATTCCTGATTTGTGGCATATGCTGATTTCCATGGTATAAATACCTGGACTAAAGCTGATTTTAAGCTACCAACTTTACATCATCCTATGTGGAGTTGGGTAGAAATGCAAAGTAACATGTCATTTTATATAGTGTTTCCATCATGCAGATGCAATAAACAAATGGCCTCACAAACAGAGATAACAGAATGTAGTAAAACACTTAGGAAGGGATGAGAGTTTTGAGTATGTATTACGTTTTTCAGATAACTTGAAGTTTACATAATTAAACTTTAGATAATTGATGCATTAACAATTTGCTTAACAAATTTCTGGACATTTAAAAATAGGTTCCTGTGAGTCAGTTCAGACCAACTCTAAAATACTGCTGCTTTTTCACCATATAGACATCCTCGAGTCCAAAAAACCTGTTCCTTTGTGATTTTCTAAGAACTATGTTGTTTTGATTGATTTTTAGAAGTTCTTTATAGTTTCTAGATATGAAGCCTTTTCAGATACAAGTATTGCTAATATCTTAGGCTTAGTACCCACTTTTTAAAAGCGAACTTGACAAATCTGGGATTTTAGTGTAGCACGTAAGTGTTCAATTAATGTTTGGTTAAATAATTCCCCGTAAAAGATACTGACATGGAGAGATTACATGAACCCCTGGATACTTAAGTCATATATTACTTTTATATGGAAACATTTCAGAGAAGGAAGTCTCTCATTTTGTCTTAATAGCATGTTTCACTATCTCACAGGCCCATAAATAGCCTACTCTAGTGATTACCACCTTTTCTAGAGTTGCAAGACCAGGAAGATCAGAATCACAGACTTTTGAGATTATAAAGGAATTTAAAGTCCTAATGGTCCTGTCCACCTTACTAGTATACATTACGTATGATACCCAGCAGCATCCTTTCTGCCAAAGTAATACAATTTACGCATTCATTTAAGAAATAGTAAATGATAAGCAATTCTGCTATAACAACTCATGAGAATTTTATGACTGTATTTGGAGACTTGTGGGAGTAAAGACCAGGGATGAAAGACAAGGAAATGTAAATCCAATTTATGTAATAGAATATGATGACCTAACATCTCCTTTTTGCTCTGTGGGTTTATATTGGCCCCCCTTCACCCATGCTTTGGACTTCACCATTTCCTTCTCTTCCTCCTCTAACTTCCCTTTGCATCCTGGCCCCTTCCAAACTATGTTAGAATGGATGTGTTAATGTATTACTCCATCCAATGGATTATAACTCATATTACCCAGGAGATTCTAGAAACAATGTCTGAACACATCACAGAAACTAAAAAGAGGAGAAGCTCAGGCACTAGCAGAAGGCCTGGTTTTGGTATTCTTCCATCTACAGCTGCACAGCTGCATTCTTAACCTTGGCTGCATATTAGAATCACCCGGAGAATTTTGTAAATTTCAGTGCCTGGGCCACACCACCCCAGACCAGATAAATAAGAATCCCTCAGGGTGCAACCCAGGCATCAGTTTTTTTGTAAAGCTCATCAAGTTATTCCCATGTGTAGTCAAGATTGGGAGCCATCCCAGGTTGAGGTGTATTGATATAAACCAGCATCCACATCTATAAATTAAGGCCATTTATTTTACAGTCTTGAATAAAAAATGAGCATCTGTCTTCCACTACTGTGAGGAAGCACAGTCCCTTAAAATAATGGTAGGTAATAATTCTTTCCTTCTCTGGGCTACATAATCTTGGCTCTTCTCTCATGCTTTCACTCTCTTAAACTTCCTTCCTCAGGCTCCTGTACCAATCTTCAATTCACTTGGGGTGTCCTAGTCTAAAACATTTATTTCATTTGAAAGGAAAAATATCAATTTCTATCTAAATTGGAGTAAGATTCAATTCAGATGTATTTATTTACAAAACATAAGTTGTTATTTATCTGTGTTTAATTGATCCTGGAACTAGTTAAAAAATTATCCTTAACATTCCATGTAAAGAACCAGGCAACTTGGCCAGGCATGGTGGCTCACACCTATAACCCCAGCACTTTGGGAGGCCAAGGCAGGTGAATCGGTTGAGATCAGGAGTTCAAGATCAGCATGGGCAACATGGCGAAATCCATCTCTACAAAAAATTAGTGGGTATGGTGGTGTGCACCTGTGGTCCTAGCTATTTGGGAGGCTGAGGTGGGAAGACGGTTTCAGCCTGGAAGGTCAAGGCTGCAGTGAGCTGGTAATTGGGCCACTGCACTCCGGCCTGAGTGACAGAGTGAGACGATCTCAAAAATAAAAAAATAAAAATAAAACCAGCCAACTTGTCTGACCTCACAAAGGTTTTAGGACTCATCTGTGTAAGAGAGAAGTGACTGCATATCAGGAAGCAGGATGAGGATTTCCCTCCTGTAACCCACAGCTCTCCAAGAGAACAAACAGGTACATGTCTCTGATTCCCAAAAGGAGCAATCCCATTGCTCCTTTTTTTTAAAAAAAAAAAGGGATTGTGCTTTTCAAATTTATGGATGTAAATCGAAGACCTCAGGAATTCATGGATTAGGAGCAAAAGATTAAAGTCAGTACAAATGATATTCTAAATAGGCAGAAGGGGGCTCAAATTCCTCTCAATTCTTTCTGATTGAATTAAAAGTAAAGAATAAAATCTCTTGCAGAAGGATATAATGAAGGGCATGGTGTGGAACAGGTTGAAACCTGCATTTCTCAAATCTGTATTGTATAAACCAGGCATTAACTTTTGTATTTGCTAAGCTAATTTGTTTTAATATTAGTATTGAAAACATGTTTGGGTTGTTATTAACATAGGAATTAGGCAGTATTTTGGAGAGCCTCTTTTGAGGGAATAAATGTACAATCAGTCATTAAAAATGTAAAAGAAAATACAAATTATATTTTTCTAGCAATAAATAGATATCAAGCATGTTTTAAAATGGGTGATGTGGTTTGGCTGTGTCCCCACCCAAATCTCATCTTGAATTGTAGCTCCCATGATTCCCATGTGTTGTGGGATGGACCTGGTGGGAGATAATTGAATCATGGGGGCAATTTCCCCCATACTGTTCTCATGGTAGTGAATAAGTCTCACAAGATCTGATGGCTTTATAAGGGGAAATGCCTTTTTCATGGTTTTTCTCTCATTTTCTCTCATGTCTGACACCATGTAAGACATGCCTTTTGCCTTCCACCATGATTGTGAGTCCTCCCCAGTCACGTGGAACTGTAAGTCCATTAAACCTGTTTTTCTTTATAAATTAACCAGTCTTGAGTATGTCTTTATCATCAATGTGAGAACGAACTAATACAATGTGCAAATATTTAGGAAAATTTTACTCAATACAAAGAAATCCTGGCCTCAAAGCTGACATGATTTTTACATATACAATACCATGTACAAATAGTTTATAACTTAATCCACATTCTCTCCTTTCGTAAGCACATAAAAAGAATACAGGCATACCTGTGGTATGGGATGGAAAGACTACTTACTATTCCCAATTTTGAGTAAACCTAGCTTTCATTTGTGATTATAACCAAATGTTTTTCCTAGTAAAATTCTGACCATAATATTTCTAAAAATTAACACTTCATTCATTGATTCACTAACTCATTCATACAGCTAACATTTATTGAGCACCTACTAGGTTCTAAGAATATATTAGTGGAAAAAGCACAAAGATATATAGATCTGGATCACTGACCTCTCCTACTACTCAGAAGGGAATCTGACCCATTACGTAACAGCCAAGAATGGTGAGCTACTGAAACACTCTTTCACCTCTTGGTGTTATTTCAGAGGATGAAGATGAGGAAGGGGATGCTATGTACATGATTAGTGGACAGACAGGTGGCTGTTTTAAGAACCACCTCTAGACAAAATAATTTGCAATAGCTCTGATAAGAAAGATGTCAACACAAGTAGCTTTTGCATGCATTTTAAAAATTTTGGTATGGACTTTCCAGTGAAGGTTTTGTAAACTGATATCTCATCCATACCAAAGGATGGTACCATGCTTTTGCAGGTGGTACTCTAATGTTCAACTTTGTGAAGTAAAGTATGTGGTTTACTTGTGATGCAACTCCTGCATTTGTTGCCAATGGCAACGGTTGTTTTCTTCATTAGGTTTCATGTGGTTGGTCAGGTTATGTCATAAGAATTGCGTTGAGAAAAATTATGAGTTTGTTGAGTGCCAGTTCTCTGCAGTGAGAATGGTTGGGGGTAGGGGGAGCTGGCAGTGTTTCTTCTGGTAGGAGAATAGAAATGCAGACTCGTGGGCACTCTACACAAGCCTTTCCACATCAACTGGCCTCCCCTCTCCCCATCCCCGGCATCTATTTTCTAGCCTTTAGAAAATTGCATACATGTGTCTGGAAAGTTCCATCAATCAGTAGAAAACCTTGAACTGTAATCTCCCTCTTCTCTCAGGATGCGTCACTGAGAAAACCTTAAATCAACTATAATTTTCAACAGATTCTAAACAGGGATTTAGAAAGATAAGGTGGTTACTGAATTGAATTATAATAAATTCAGGCTGTAGTCCAATTGCTCCCAACTCTTCCCCTCCCTCTGTGGGCTAACAAGTGTTTCCAAAGCCATAGGGCATTAAGAATCCTGAAACAGCTAATTAACAGGGCTGCTCTACATCACATGAAGCATGTGGGTTCCAGGCAGCTGTAAAACCTCGGCTTCCTGAGGCTATCCGAGTGATGATGGAGCACTTGGAATTGGATCTTGACATTCTGCTCCCTGCCTGTGGCAGAAAATAACCTTTTTAACAGGGACTTTAGGCGAGGATAGTACTTTGGGCACAAAAAAGTCTCATTGCCATGACTATGAAAAGGTACATGAACATTTCCTCATGTTCAGACTGTGACTCACAACTGGCCTATTAACGGACAGAGGAAGCCTCAGGCGTTCTCTTGACACATCGTCCAACCAAGTGAAATGTGGGATTGGTGAGATGATTTTTCATAGCTTTGAATCAACTATCTTCCAAAAGGCAGATAAAACCAAGATAAAAGAGGTCATTGATGCCCTTTTTCAACATTTTTTTCCCACCTATCTGAAGATTTCGCCAGGAGAAATAGAGGGCTAGCCTACTATATTTCACAGGGAAATAAAAAAAGAGATAATAAAAACTTAGCATTTTTTCAAAAACATTGGACATGTTGACATGAATTGGTCTCATCGCACATAGATCTGAGTATAAATTATGTGCTTTATTAATAAAATAATCTGTCACACTGACAAAGCAAAGTCTTATCTCTTGCCTCCAGCCTATAATCCATTTCCCATAATGTTATAACAAAAGTCTTTCTAAAACATGTCATTCCTCTACTTGAATAACCTTGATTTCTTCCTCTGTTTCATGGTAGATATCTGCACATTTCTTATGCTCCTTATACCAACGTTTTCACTACCAGATTCACAGCTCTGTAACTTCCTTTCAGGGGACCAGGGAGAATATTCTGGAGCTACAGAAATTTAGTTGCCGACATGCCATGTCCATTTAAACCTATTACCGCATCTTCCCCTTCACTTTCTTTCTGCTGAGTTCTTCATTTTATCTTAAGTGATTCAATGTCACTTGCTTTGGGAATACTTTCTTCACCTCTCAAACAGAAGGAATCACACCCTTTGTCATTTGTATTCACTACTCTATCACCCATACACATGGGTAGGTCTGTGACTTACCTTTTTGTCCCAGATGTCTTTATCATCTGTAATATACAGAAGGAAGGTGATAAATGACTTGCTGAAGGATAGACGGACAGATAAATGGATGGAATTAGATCACTGAACTATACCTAAAAGCTCTTATAATTCTGTAATTTATTTTTATGATTTATTTTTAATGAGGAGCTTTTGAAGTGATTACTAGAAAATATACCAATTAGCAGCCACAATTAATATTCAGTGACATTTAAAATTTCAAGTGAGATTTTAATTCACTCCTTGAATATGTATGTCTCTTATATAGGCATCTCACTACAACGTCCTTAGAAGTGGCATAGACTGAAATATAAAAGCTGGGTCTATCAAGCAACTAAAATCTGATTTGATGGTTAAAAAGTAAGAGATACATCTTAAAAATGCATATGTAAAGCCAAAAGCTGGGAATGATGCTAATATATTGAGTGACATATGAGCATAGAAAATTATCCACAGATGCTAACAGTAGGCTGAATTAAAAGTATAATAGGAACAAGGTAAAGCACAACATTTGCTTACAATAATAAGCTATGTATAAAACCCAACATTCTCAGCAATAGAAAAATGAAGAAAATGCATTCTATTATGGTATATCTCTATAAGGTAGACATCATGGAAGACTTTAAAATGATGGCTTTGATGAAGTTTAACATGTTTAATGATTTCATAAAAATGTTCATGGTACAGTGTCATTTCAAAGCAAAAAAGAGACAAGGTTTGAAAAGGTCTAGTTAAAGACTACTTGCAGGGGATTTAGTGACCTCTTTGGAGAGAGCTCCTTGTACTGAAGAAGGAGCTGGGCACATAGAGCTGAGCCCAATAACAAAACCTTGACTGTCTGAAGGAAGGAGACATTCTAAATGGAATATGGCAGCTGCACTTGAATGCTTTTCCAGGGATGAATCTCTGGATGTTGGGAGAAGCGGAGAGCTTTTAAGTAAAGAGATGTTGCATATAATTCCATACAGTATCAGGAAGAAAGGGAGAAATTTTAACATCCACTGGAGCAGCTACAAAGCCAAAGCATGGCCTTGTGATAGCTACTTGACTCCCTGGGTAACAATGAGACCTGATAAGCCTTGGGGAGTCCAGGGAGCTGCTGGTTCTGGTGGAAGAGCAGTGGTTCCAAGAAGGGGGACGTGTTCTTGTGAGACACATTTGGAACTCCCAGAAATAATGAGATAGATTGTGTAGAAGAATTGCTTCAGCAAATGTGGGAAAAAACTAATGAAATTTAAATTATTATAGTTAATGTAACATCCCTTGTTGCATTAGGCTAGAAAGTCCTGGCAAATTTTAAAGATTCCCTTGCATAGCTATAGAATAGGAAAAATTAGAAAGTTCACTTATCAAAGCTTGTTATAGGTAGTGATATGGGCTTTACAAAAAGAAAATAAAGTAAAAAATACTCAATAATACAAAATCCAAAATAAACACAATGTAATCATAGACCTCTTTAACTTCAATAGTACAATACTGTTTCACAGCAAACAATCGTTCACTGTTACCTGAGCTTGGTTAGGATTTGTCTGAAGTAGACAGCTACGCGTTTTATAGGAACAGAGGTACTGATGAATTCAGAAATATTTCATGAGAGAAGCATCTCCTAAACTGGGAAGCCTCACCTAAGAAATATGTTCAGATGGGCATGACAGTTGTTTCAAGTGGTGAAGACCATTTCCAGGAAGAAAATTCACAAAAACCTTTTGTTCAGAATTAAGAAAAAAAAGTGTACAATACAGAGAAGCAGGCACACAGCTCAGTATAAAGGCTGGTTTCTAAAAGGCCAGAGCTGTCTCATGACAGATCAAGCTGCCTGGAAAGGCAGTATGTGTTATGTCATCTATGTTCCCAGGAAGAAGCTACCAGAGATGTGCTCAAGGCAAGTTCTGTGCCAGAGAAGTGATGAGCCTGTGTGATGTTTACATTCCTTCTAGTGCTAAGATTCAAGATCCTCAGATTTGTGTCTGGTGAAAAACAGTATTACTTGGAATGATTGTAATTTTCTTGGCTACATTGAAGTCATACAGTATATTTAATTAGTCATTAAATTCCCAGCTTTATACAGGTATGAATCTATTCCTGATGGGAGTGAAAACTATGCCTTGAATGCATATAAGTGGCATTTTAATCTAAGATAAAATAGAAATCCTTGATTTAGTTCCATTAGTTCTAGGTCTCTTAAGGTCTTCATATTTAACAGCTGGCATCTTTACTTGCTCCTTCAGGGTTCTGCAAAACAGGAGTTTGGGGTCAGCGTTCTTCTAGGAGTAGAGTCAGGTCCTGATTCGATTTCATCCAGAACCAAAGTTATGTTGCTCTGATCTTAGAGTACACAGAGCTATAGCACTGAAAATAATTTTGAGCCTCATAAGCTAATGTGATATTTCTTTCAGTGTGATCAATGGAAGTTAAAAAGCAGGAAGAGTTCTTTCTTTACTTTAATGCACTTGGTGGGAGTGTCATTGGAGAGAGTTTGGGGAGGGAGGAACTGACACCATTCCTGTCTACTTTATGCCAAACCTGTGACAGAGACACACAGAGCCTGGAGAGCTACTGGAGTATCTCTATCTGTAGACAAGGAAACAGGAGCTTACAGGGGACAGTAGTTTAGTGACATGTAGAGCCCAGGTTAAAACACAGCTCTGTCAAATCAAACCCTGTCTACTTTCAAACAACTGAACACAACAAAATAATTATATGAGTGTTTTTAAATGTTGTATTTCAGTTATTGAGAAAAGAAGCCACTCACGTTTATTTTGGAATTATTAAAGTAGCCCAGAATCAAGATTTAAGTGGAAATATTTAAGACCAAAGGCACCTTTTTTTCTTACCTTCAAAATATTTCGGGCTTCATGTGAAACTAAAGCCTTTAAAAAGTTGACCTCAAAGATTGAAAAAAAAAGCAGATAAGCGATTTCCCGGTAAAAAAAGATTGCTACAAAATCACTGTAGACTGTATGGAAATTTCAAAGGGCAGTGAAAATGTGCTCTGATGCCCAAAGTTAATAACAGGATGTGTGACTAAAGCTGTTGACCTATGACCAGCTAACTCACCTCAGAACCTACGGAGCTGCTGACGTTACTTCTCGTTTTCTTTCTCTTTCCCTTTCCTCTCTTTGTCCTTATTTTTGATTCCACCCTCTGCCTCCATTCTGCTTCCTCCTCTTCGATGCTTTCTGTCATCCCATCTTCCTTCTTTATTGTTTCTCTAATTGAGCCTAATATGAAATTCATTATGAAACTAACATGACCCTAATATGAAAATGTGTTATAGATCACGAAAAACTTCCTGTCTGCTACTATGTGTCCTGTTAAACCCAGGCTGCTGCAATCTGTTTCTTTCTCTGATAATGATTTTGCTTTCATTGTGCTCAGCGTGGGTTCTTCTGAGCTCACTCCACCCTCGCCCTGGGATGTGTGCCCATGTGGTGAGGACAGGGAGGTGGGAGTGCACTGTTAATTCTCTTCCTGAGAAAGAGAATGCACCTTGTCCCTGTCTGAGGAAGACTTCCGAGTACACAGACTCAGAGTCCTGACAGTACGTCCAGCATCACAGAAAAATCTGCCATGGCATTTTATTCCTAATTGTTCCTAATGTCAACAGAATAACATCCAAGAGAATTCACATAAATCTCTTGTTGAGAAATTTACTGTTAACAGGAGCTTAATACTTTGTAATGCATGTACAGCCTAAATATGTTGTCCTTGGATGGAGAACACATTACTTATTAAAAGCCAGGAGAACAAACACTCTACTTGATCTTAGCCAAAGGCTAAAAAGCTATGAATATAATGGTGGGAGTTCACGGTGCTGAGAGCAACACAAAGCCACTTTAGAGAACCTGCACCGTGAATTCTGGTTCTTCTCAGCTGATGGCATTGCGTGCTTTCTTTAACCTCATGATTCTGTGTTTTAGAATGAAGACATTGTGCTGCTAACCCTCATAAAAACAGGGTAAATGGCGGAGAGGCCAAGCACACCCTCAACCCATATCGACAGAATTATCCCTCAAACTCCCAGAGTTATTTGACATTATTAACATGGTCTGTAGTATTTATTTTATTTATTCTTTCAAAAATATTTCTAGAGTAGCTTCTCAATTACAGTCAGTCACAGGACTGGACCCTATAAGGGTTAAAAATTAATACTGAAATATAAGCAGTATAAAATAAATTCCTGCTTCTAAAGTTACAGGGCTAGGAGGGAGCAGACAGCCCTGGGCTTAGAATCATGAGACTTGATTCAAGTGCTGCTTCTGCCACTCACTCTCT
This sequence comes from Pongo pygmaeus, assembly GCF_028885625.2. Taxonomy (NCBI): domain Eukaryota; kingdom Metazoa; phylum Chordata; class Mammalia; order Primates; family Hominidae; genus Pongo; species Pongo pygmaeus. The sequence goes on from NC_072377.2 coordinate 65,108,821, forward strand.
GAGTGACCTTAGGCAACTCACTTACACCTCTGACTCTCACTTTCTCTCCTCAGAAAACACAGATTATATCCAGCTCCCGGGATGTTATGAGACAAAATGAGAGAATGTGTGAGAAACTGCCCAGGGTACTCTGACTACACTAAAATAATGCACTGCAACTAAAGTATTTTCAAAGTCTAGTATAGGATACAATGTGTGGCTCCGAAACACAATAAATGAAAATAGAAGAGGGACCTTAATCAAGCAAATGGTGAGTTTACTAAAGCAGTGACAACAGAAGTCAATTCTATAGGCTCAGAGAAGAGATAAATCCGTAAGTAGTAAGGGTATAAAGGGCTTCCCTGGGGAGGAAACGTGGCACAGAAACGGAACTAAGATTAATTAAGGATGGGCAGTAGGCTGAGCTGGTAGGCATTATTCCCATTGTACTCATGTGGAAGCTAAGGCTTGGAAATGTTTCATAACAAGTCTGAGGCCACAGTCGAACCAATACGTGGCAACGCCTACCTTTAAAACCAGTTTACTTTTATTATTTTTTCATTTCAAATTCCAGGCACTTAAAATACTAGCAACCAACTTTGAGGTTCAAAGAAGCTCTCTGTGTGTGTGTGTGTGTGTGTGTGTGTGTGTGTTTGTGTGTGTGTGTTTGTGTGTGTGTATGTGTGTGTGTTTGTGTGTGTATGTGTGTGTGTGTTTGTGTGTGTTTGTGTGTGTGTGTGTGTGTTTGTGTGTGTGTGCGCTTGTGTGTGTGTTTTGAGGAAGTGGGCATGGAGTGAAGGAGGAAAGTAAGAACACCACATGGAAAAAGCACTAACAAGGGTGGCCAACGCATCAATGCATGTGATGTATTTGGGGGATTATGGATGGAAAATCCAGCTGGCATAGAGATTTGTGCCGTGAAGGAGAAGAACGCAAGGTGGTAAAAGCATGCTGAGAATAAGTGAATATGCAAAGGAGTTTGGACATTTTCCACTACAAAATAAGCCCTCTTTGGAAATCTTCAAACAGAGGAGTGATCTAATCCAGGTGGTTTTAAGAAGATGGGTTTGGCATCATGTAAACTAATTGACTGGGGAAGAAACAGAACAAAAAGGCCCTTGATCTGCAGAGATATGGCTCTGCCTTAGGGTAGAAGAGACAGAAGGACAGGAACTGGTATGAAGCGAGATTTGAGAAAAGAGTGATTGATTGCAATTGGAATTGGAGCTGAAGGCGGCTGTGTTAAAAAATGACTGTAGGCTTCAAGCTTAGGTGGCAGAAAGAATGATCATGACATTCACAGAAGTGGGGAAGTCAGGAGGATGCTGATTTGCAGGGAAGAAGAGTCAGCTTACACTCACTGAGTTCAAGTGGCAAGACAGCCAAATGGAATGTCCGATAGGTAGGTAGGTAATCGGAGCAAGACTAGCAATCTGACTGCAGACTCAGGAGTCCCAGAGGAGCCCGAGTGAGTTCTGTGGAGGTGCATGATTTCCATGGAAGCAACACACTCAGAGGCAGAATGACTCAGGAACCACGCCCTGGGAGATGTCCAGCGTCCAGCTGTGAATATCACAAACTTTTGTCTATAGTGATGATGAAATATTGACTCTGGAATTTTGGATTTTGTGCCTTAAGGGAAGCTTGCAAATGGTGGCCAAGCACCTAAAGAGAGAACTAGTCATATGATTTGTTTATTTCATGCCTGCTGAATAATTTAGTTAATAAATGTCCTTATGTAAATCAGAATTTAATCTAAGATGCTTTTATTCTAATTAGGTGGTGACATTATAAGGAAGTAGTTAACTCCTCTCACCTCCAACTTCACTGGCAGTTACCAATGTCCAACCAAAACAACCAAAATGTGTTCATAATAATATTGGTTTAGGTCAGTTGCCAAAACAGTTGAACATGAACATCTAGCCTTTTAAAGGATGGAGATTCATTCATAATGGTTCAACCAAAAAGAAAAGAATGGTTTTAGAAATGTTTTCCAGGCACATTTAATGCAAAGGAAAGCTCTAGTCAAACAATTATCTGCTTGACTTGTTCATTTCATGTGGATGGGGATTAGACCTTCTGATCAACACCTGCCTATTCAACATTTATCTATATATGAAATGGCTTTTTTAATGTAAGGAATTTTTCCCCTTAGGGGCTCATAGATTAAGCCGTGGTGACAGAGAGCAATTTCATTTTTAAGTGTTACTACTTAGGTATAAATGGTGATCATCTGATTTAATCCCTATCCCAGTGGACCATCATGAAAATACAGCTCATATATACAGCTCCTATGGCGTGCAGGACGTTACCATGTGGTATTTGCCAATATGGGATATTGCACTCATGTGTATACACACACATGCACACACACAGATGCACATACAGACATGGACAGAGACATACACACAGACATGGACAGATACACAGACATACACACAGAGGCGCGCACACACACACACACACACACACAGACACACAGACAACTCTAGCTATCTCTGAGGTAATTCAACAAGCCCTGCAGTTGGCTTCATCTTTATATTCAGAACTTGTTTTTTATCTTTCCTTTGAAGAGTAATCCTATCTGAGACAGAAAGAAGATGAGTCACACTGAGGCAAAACTTTGTAGGTAGAAATGTGCATAAATGCGCTTCTCTAAGATGCTCATGAAGAAAAGACAAAAGAACAGCCATGTCGCTGAGATGCCATCTGTGAGGCTGGCACAGTGAGGCACGACATCCCTGGTGCTTCCCGGCAGCCTGCGAGGGCTGCCTCCCTCCTTCCCTCCCTCCCTCCTGCTTGCAGGGCCACTTTCAGAGCCTTCCCTCAGGGCTTATGTTCCACTGACCTATAAATGTTCACTGTAATTATACCAATTGTCACCTCCTGCATTGTCCACCATTATTCTTGCCCTTCTCTATTTTTAAACATTTTGTCTTCAAAATAGCATGCTTTACAGTAAAAATCTCAAGTGAAAATGTAATAAAACAAACAAAACATAGTTCATTAAGGCATTCAAAACAACTCTTTGTGACAACAGTTTAAAAAACAGTGAATTAATGATGAATTGTGCAAAAAAGTGTTAAAGATGCCATCTCTGATCCTTCATATAACACTTTTTTTCAGCTGGAAAAATCCAAGAGTGAATGAAAGAGCTTGTGGATAGGCCCAGACAGTGGGTAGCATGGCTCTTCTCCAGCCTGGGACACAGCTCATCACTCAGGGTGGATCCTGGAGAGAAGCTACCTGAGTTCAGCCTTTGCCCATATCCCAGTACTCACTGTGTGCACTCAGAGGAGCTTCTGTGTATCTGGGAGACCCTGTTTCCTCATCTGCAATACCAGGACTCATATCCTAGCAGGGGCTCTGAAAACTAGATCAGCTAACGTAAGGCTTGGCCATGTATTTTCTCAAGAATCATTGCTGTGAAAGAGCCAGTGAAGTCACAGAGGGTAAAGTCAGTGGTCAACCTTCCTCATTAATGAATATTGATTAAGCATTCACCATTTAATAGTCAGCTCCTTCTAAGTCTAGTCGTTTTTAGTTTCTCCCGACACCTGTCATGTAAGAGGCTCTATATGTGAGGATAGACTTAGGGGGCAGTTGGTTCCTCTTTTTGGACATAGAACAGGAAGAATAAAGAGATCTCAGAAGGAAAAGGAAAGTGGGAGGAGGCTGGGTCTGTGGGTTCCCCAGTGGATCATGCTGAAAGAAGACCTGGCAGACACTTAACCTCTGTGGCAAATGCATGAAAGTAGAAAGATGAAGCCAACTTTGCAAAAATTTTATGAAATTACTTCAGTGAGAAAATCTATTAAATAAATTACAGCCATTCTATAAAAATAGAATTCTATGTTACTTACAAAATATTACAGTAGAAATCAGTCAATCCAATCCCCTATTGGGCAGAAGGGAAACTTGCCTCGGGCCACACTGTCGGCTGGGGTCCTTGGCACGGTACTAGGTCTCCACCTCCATGCACTACCCCGGTTCAGAGTTGGTGCTATGGGTTGAATTGTGTCCCTGCAAAAATAGGCTGAAGTTCCAACCCCAGTACCTCAGAAAGGGACTTTGCTTGGAAATAGGGTCTTTAGAGAGGTAGTCGAGTTAAAATAAGGTCATTAGAGTGGGCCTTATCCGATGTGAGGGGTATTCTTATAAAATGGGGAAATGCAGACACACACATATGCAGGAGGAAGGCACTATGAAGAAACGAAGAGAGAAGACGGCTATCCAAGGAGAAAGGCCTGGAACAAATCCTTCCCTCACGGTTCTCAGAAGGAAACAACCTTGACAAAACATTACTTTTGGATTTCTGGCCTCCAGAACTGTGAGACAATGCATTTGGCTGTTGTAAGCCACCTAGGTTGTGATACTTCCTTACAGCAGCCTTAGGAAATGAATACAGCTGGGGACTAGGCTTTTAGTCAAAAAATCAGGGAGGAAGTCTGGTGTCTTGGGAGAAATTTCTAGATTATAGGAGTCACTGAATATCGTAACTTTGAAAAATCCATTTCGAATCTCACCAGAAACACAAAAGCCTGTAGAAATCCAATTATACAAATTGATAGTCTAGAAAAGGAAAAAAAAATGAAATTACTCCTCATGCACATTTAAGCAGAGTTTAGGACTGGAAAATAAACAAGGCTCTGGTAATTGGGGAGTGCAGTGCTAACAACACTGTTGCAGGTATGTGGCTGTGTGGGTTTGAGCCTTGGCTCTGCCTTTTACCAACTCCGTGACATTCAGTCACTGCCCTCACTTGTCTTCAGCTTTCTCCAAGAAGAGTGTCATGTGTCCTCTTAGAGGCCATGCCCTGAGGTGCTCAGCACAGGGTTTCACACACAGTGACTATTAACTGGATTTTAGCTCCTATTATAATTACTAATAGCAGATAATTGCCTTATTAAAAAATTTAAAGGCAAGCCCCCAAAAGTTAAGAACACATGTATTTGTTTGCTTTTTCATCTTCTTAGATGACACTTATTTTAAGTTTTATTTGTATGTAATTCATTCCATCTCTCTTATTCAGGAGTATATCTTTCATTTGAAAACAGCATAATACTTAGATGCCAAATGTGATCATCAAATGCAAGAATATGGATATCCCACTAAGCTATCTAGTTATGCTCAAACCCAAACAAGTAGAAAGCCCTTATGTACAAAGTGATTCTTTTCATGAACTTGGAAATTTTTCAAAATCAGGTTGCTGAGTTCTGATTTGGACCAGCCTGTCGCAATACCAAACCACCTTTGAATAAACTTATCCTCTCAGCTTTTATTGTTCAGAATTGATTTCGAGGATAGAAATTCAATTTCCTTGTCATATATATACCTGAGCTGTTGCATCAATTTGTCAGACCAAACCTAAAATGCAGCACTTCGCAGATGGAGGAGAGACATTCTCTCTAAAAACAAAAAAGTCAACCAAGTCAGAAGTTGTGAAGCTGCTGAAAAAAGCAAAAATAAACACTCTTAAGCAGGAAAATAGAAGATCCTGTTGCTTGTGGGAAATAGATCTTCTAGAAGTTAGATCAGCTGGAAATATTGTCATGGACATGCCAAAAGGCAAGTGAAGGAAATGTACTGAATATTGTTGGCTTTGCACTAAGAGAATCGCAGGAAGCAGTTCACAAGAGTGCCACCACACACATGGAAGGACCAGCTCTTAGATGCTTTGGGCAAATAAAAATGTTCTGTAGATTTATTTTGTTGTGCTGGAGCCATTAAGCGCTCCTTGCTACATGAAATGGTATATAGCCCTTCAAATGGGGCATTTAGCAATATAAAATATATTTACTCTGTCTGTTCTTGAGGCTCACCCTTTAACTGTAGAGAATATGTCTTCTAAGGCACCAGAGACATCCAGAGATAGAGGGCTGCTGATATTAACAACACATAAACTTTGGGTGAAGGCATAGGGGAAGCCAGCCCTCACTAGCACTCCACTATGCAGGCACCCCGATCTCACACTGCCAGCCTCCACAACCGTGAGAAAATAAACATCTGTTGTTTAAGCATACCCTCTCTTCATAGGGATTATTGGAGCCTAGAAGAGTGCATGGACACTTTTCATTATTATTATTATTATTATTATTATTATTATTATTATTATTAACTAGATTATCACCCCAACAGAATAGGAACTGAATTCCTTTTTGCAAGTAGGTGTTCAATAATTATTTGTTGAATGAATGAATGCTATGGCTACTATATGGAATTTCTAGGTCATATAGGAGCAGAAGGCTGGGGGTGTGGTGGCTTACACTTGTAATCCCAGCACTTTGGGAGTCCGAGGCTAGAGGATCGCTTACACCTAGGAGTTACTAGCCTGGGCAACATAGGGAGACTCCATGTCTACAAAAAATAATAAAAAATAGCCAGGTGTGGTGGCCCGCACCTGTAATCCCAGCTACATGGGAGGCTGAAGCAGGAGGATCACTTGTACTTGGGAGGTTGAGGCTGCAGTGAGCTGTGATTGCACCACTACACTCCAGCTGGGATGACAGAACAAGACTCCATCTCTCTCTATATATATATAAATGTGTGTGTGTTTGTGTGTGTGTGTATGAGATGAAGAGCAAAATTCAATTTAGTCATCATACCCCCATGTAATCACCAAAAAAATTTTTTTAAAAGCTATTTATAACCAAAAACATCTTCTATCAAGTGGTGGTACTATTACATGAAAGGCCATTTTGTTCTGCTGAGCACTTGCGTAGTTCTGGGAGTTAAAAGGTGGATGGAGCAGGAGAGACGTAAAGCACTAAATCCCATTAAGTAAGAAAAATCTGGAGTTCCTATGAGAAATTTTTGAAGTAGGAGAGGTACGGAAGGGTAGGAATGAAAGAAAAAACCCAAGCAAACTAGCAAAAGGCTAACACCTTCCATATAGAAATCACTGGGTAACTGACTTTTTAAGAATATGAAAGTCTAAACACAATCACATCTCACATTATGGTGAACATTGCTTCCATTTCTTCAAACCATCAGTAAAGTGTGGTAAAATGCAGAAATCCCATGTGTAAACAAGTTTTGTTTTGCTGGGGCAAAGGGAAGGCTGGTGGTTGGGAAAACTAAGGAAGGGGCTCAATTCTACCTTGGGCCTCTGTGGTATGGAAAAAAGAGACCATGACAGCTACTGTGAGAACTCCTAAACGCAACCAATTTGGCTGAAGCAGAGATGTGGGGCCTGGTGTGATCAAGGATTCATAAAAGCTTTGGAGAGAAAGCAGAACTTTTCACAATCTGTACGATGGGGATTGCAGCCAATTTTATTTCGCCCTCAGGAAATAGGGTGAACCCAGTTGACCCCCAGGGGAAAAAATTCCCTATCTCATAAACAATAAAAATCTTAACTAAAGTTTAATATGATAGCAACCAGAAACAAGGCTTCCTGTTGTCCTCAGACAACCGAAAGTTCATATTCACACACCCAAGTAACCACACCCCCAGCCCCTGCACTGTGCAAGTGAACAGTTTCATTGATAACTTTGGGGTCTGTTTTGATCTTGGAGATCTTGGAGTTAACTGCAGAGAATGACTGGAGTGGATTTTATGAAGATGTATTTTATAAACGCTTATGTGTAATGATGAGGGAACTTGAAGAAAGTAGAAACAAACAGTAAAACCACATGGGAAGAATTCCCGCACAACGTGAGAAACAGGACTTGACTTAATGAATAAAATAACAGATGGCATCTCAATTTTTATTGGGTGTGTAAAGAATGAGAACCTGAAATGCAGGTTTGGTTATTCAAGTGAATTAGTAAAGGAGATTTATGGTTTTGGAAGAATCAGCAGTCATGGGAGGGGGGCAGGAAATGGTTATAAGTGACTTTTAGATTCTGTGCTTGGGTGACTAACGACAAACATAGTATAGTAAACCATCGGACCATATCATGCAAACAGCCTGTGTGAATTAATTTTGCTTTGCTTTGTCTTTGCTGGGGAAATTAGAAGGCTTAAACAAAGCAGAGAGAAGACATCTATTGGATTGTCCAAAATGACTGTAAAATTTTGGCAATGTGGTATCCATACCAGGCAACTACAACTTCTGTCTTATTTGGTTTAGATACCCAAGGAAGTACAGGGGTACTCTGAAATTTACTTCGAGATACAAATCTTCAATTATTCACAAGCTGGCAGCACAGGTCTTTAAGTCTATTGTCCTTGTACTTCCCTAGAACACATCATCTTGGCACCAGATCTGCTTTACCTCTCAGAAGTTTAGAGCAAAATTCTATGAAAGGCAGGACTTTTAACACTCCCTCACTGTGGGGTGTTTAAAAAGACTAGAATGGGGAGAAAAATGAATTGCTCAATAAGTAGTATGTGGAAGAAAGGTCTGTGTTGAATGAAGGGAGGTCTAGTCATTAAAAAAGAAAAAGAAGGCTCAAGCCACAGAGTTTTTATCGTGTGCCTCAGCCACTGGGGAAACAGTTTCAGTGTAGTATTAGATATGAACTGTTTCCTATTAGAATCAAAGTTCCCGCAATGGAACATGTGTGACAATACTAACTAAACTCTACCATCTAGTGGCCCGTTTTGAGAACTACAAAAGCTCACAAAGTGCATTAAAAACACCGCGAAAGAAATGCAATAACCAATGAAAAGATGTTTAATTTTCCCTTAGTATCAGGGAAAATAATTGATCACACTATATAGTAAATGAAGATACGTGTATCAAGTGCTGCTATTCTCAATTACCCTTAAAACTTAGATGGTCTTGCAGGGAGTCTCAAGTGCATGTTTTGCTGTTTATAGCACCATTGTAGAGATATTTCCACCAATGACAAGTAGACTGTAAAACATAAAATCCTTTAGAAAAGTGATAAAAATACAATCAGTATGAGGATTTTGCTTCCTCTTCCCCTCCCCACCCCTACCCCTCTACTATCCCTCACACCTAACACCTTTCACAAGTTGCTATTTTATAGCTGGCATAGCTGGAGGAGTAGAAAGAGTGAGCTCACAGTCAGCAAACCTGAGTGGCGCCCTTGTTCCACACACTTCTGGCTGTTTGAGGCTAGGTTAGTCACTTAACCTTTCTAAGACTCACTTTCTAAAAACACGCAAATATGTAAATTGTTGCTCTTCCAGTCTCCCTGGGTTTAGGGGAAAATAGAATTTGTACAAAAATGCATTGTAAATGCAAATGTGCCATACAAAACTGCTATTAGTTTTAAAATCTCTAAGTGAGGATGATGAGGATGTGAATCTGATATTTGAAAGTGCTAAACATTTTTTAAAATTTTTTTCAAAAAGCCATTTTTCTTAATATTGTTGATTTCCTGAGACAAATATCTTTGATCTGGGTTGAATAATTGTGTGAATTCTCAAGTTTATCCTGCCCCTATACATGCAGCAAAAGAAAGATAATTATTTGTCCAAATTTTTACATTGAATCAAAGACGAGACTGAGAACAACTGTCGTAGCTTGAGTGTTGAAGTTTATCATTCTAGGAATCCTATTGTGTTGTTGATGTTTTCCCAGTAGTTTCAGTAAGTAATGTAAACCCATGAATCTAAATTATAAAATGGCTACAGGTAAACCATGCCACCAAATTTCACTTCATATTTCATTATTCTAAGATACAACGGCAGAACCTAAAGAAAGGGTGAAATAAAATGGGCTTACATTAGACTTACTGACACCATCATTATTTGAGAAAGAGCTATTTCCTAGGTATATTTTAGGAACTTATCTGGTGATATCTATCTATCTACTAACTTTAGGAGTGGGGTGGAATTGATTATTTTTACAAGATTAGTGAAGTTAGAAACAACTAGTTTCTAATTGATTAAATGTAACCTATTTTCAAGTAGCTTCATGTGACTGAAATCAATCTGTTTTACTTTCCAAACCAGTGGAATAGACACAGAGTCATTACAATCAGAATGCTGTGGCATTGTTACAAATCTTAGTATTAAAGCAATACTTCTGTTTTTATGTATAATTATTTTATAATGGAAAATGTCCCTCAAAATCAGACGATTTGTTCCACAATGAATCATCTACTCCAAACAACCCTGTTCCAATAATTAATGACAAGAACAACAAACTCTTACCCACCAGATCCTTATGGTAAAGCTAACTTCAGACAGGAAATGCAGAACTCAGCAAAGTTCATTATTTTTCATTTTTAGATCAGAACAAGTTTATCTAAGACTCCAAATAAAGTTCATGCTTTGTGAAACGTGCAAACGACAGTTCATTATATTTTCTTGTTTCACAGAGAAAAACTCAGAAGGAAAACATCTACAGGAGATACAAATAAAGAAGGGTTAGGTGTTTCTGAAAATAATCTTCCAGAAAAAAAAAAGTGGCCCTCTTGAAACTCATCAGGAAAAAAGTACTTAAGAAACTCTAAGACATTTTTATGTGTTAGAATCACCTGGGTACTTTTGGCAATCTCTATGCCCAGATCACAGCCCACATCAATTAGAAGAGAACCTCTGGGACATGAACATCAGTTTTTTGTTTTGTTTTGTTTTTGTTCTCTTTTTTTTTTTTTAAAGTTCTCTAGGTGACGCCAACATGCAGCCATATCCCAGAAACACTTTAGTTAAGAAATACATATTTTGAAGCATGAAAGTAATGCCCTTTTTGGGGAAAACAGTCATTATATGATCACAGATTATTTTTATAACTTCCATATTCTTTTTTTTTTTGAGACAGAGTCTCACTCTGTTGCCCAGGCTGGAGTGCAGTGGCATGATCTCGGCTCACTGCAACCTCTACCTCCCAGGTTCAAGCGATTCTCCTGCCTCAGCCTCCCAAGTAGCTGGGGTTACAGGTGCAAACCACCATGCTCAGCTAATTTTTGTATTTTTAGTAGAGAGGGGGTTTCACCATGTTAGCCAGGATGGTCTCGATCTCCTGACCTCATGATCTGCCCGCCTTGGCCTCCCAAAGTGTTGGGATTACAGGTGTGAGCCACTGTGCCCAGCCTCCATATTCTTATATGAGCAAGAAGCAAGAATTCATTTTATCAGTATGTAAATTGTGAACAAAACACATGCAGGTGAGAAGCAGGGGCTATAAGGATGAAATCAATGGGCCAACAGAGAATATAGTGCATGAATTCAATAGTCCCTGCAGTGCTCCCTGCTAGGCAGTGCAGGGATATAGAAAAATAGTGGCCTGATGCCTTTAATAAGCTGATAAATAGTTGGGGCCACCAATATGTAAACAAAGCAAGAACATAGAAAACATGCTCCACATGGGTTACAAGCAGAGTTGTGGTGTAGGGCAGAGGAAGATAACAGATGCTAATGATTTAGGGTGGTAAACACGACAACAAGAGTAAAATCTCTACCTGCTTGATTCCAAGGAGTTTAAAAATGTAAATGCATGAATGACCAGAGGAATCCTCACCAGAGGAATATGGCACAGGAACATAAACGTGACTCGATGTGCAGGCTCTAAGGCAGTGGTTCTCAAAATGTGGAGCCAGGTCTGCAGCATCACTATCACCTGGGAGCTCATTAGACGGTACATAATTGGATCCCACCACAGACCTACGAAATCAAAAATTCTGGGGATAGGGCCCAGAAACTCCTTTTTTTTTTTTTTTCTATTTGTCTCTGTCACCCAGGCTGGAGTGCAGTGGCGCCATCTTGGCTCACTGCAACCTCTGCCTCCCGGGTTCAAGCGATTCTCCTGCCTCAGCCTCCCAAGTGGCTGGGATTACAGGTGCCCGCCACCACGCACAGCTAATTTTTGTATTTTTAGTAGAGAAGGGGTTTCACCATGTTGGCCAGGCTGGTCTAGAATTCCTGACCTCAAGTGATCCGCCTGCCTTGGCCTCCGAAAGTGCTGGGATTACAGGTGTGAGCCACCGCGCCTGGCCCCAGCAATGAGTTCCTACAACCACTTCAGGGGATTCTGGCACTCCAGGTAATTCTGATGCATGCTAAAGTTTGAGAACAAGTGCTCTAGGTTTTCTTGAAAATAAACAAATACATGAAATTGGCCATTTTATCATGAACATTCACTAAAGTAGAGGGTAGTATGTATTCATTCATACTTCAACACAGACAAGGTCATGTGGGCTAGGAAACATTCCTCAGGACAGCAATCTTAGGTAAGGTCTTAAAATAGGAAATAGAAAATTAGTTGTTTTAAAAAGTGAGGGAGTAAACAGTAATATTAATGCAAACTTGCTGACTGCAGGTACTCAAAAAATGGTTACAAACTTGTATTTTATATATAGCTTATAATATTTTAGACTTCTGGAATGACCATTTCCCACTTTCTTTTTAATTCCTAACTTTTATTTATTCATTTTCTATTTCTATAGTTTTTGGGGTACAGTGGATTTTGTTTACATGGATACATTCATTAGTGGTGATTTCTGATATTTTGGTGCATCCATCACTGGAGCAGTGTACACTGTACCCAATATGTAGTCTTTTATTTCTCAACTTCTCCCAATCTCTCCCCCATCCCCAAAGTCCATTATTTCATTCTTACGCCTTTGTGTCCTCAGCACTTAGCTCCCACTTGTAAGTGAAAACATGATATTTGGTTTTCCATTCCTAAGTTACGTCTCTTAGAATAATGGCCTCCACTTCCACCCAAGTTGCTGCCAGAGACATTATTGGGTTTCTTTTTATGACTGAGTAGTAATCCATGGGGCATATATACCACATTTTCTTTATCCACTCGTTGGTCAATGGGCAACTAGGTTGGTTGCCTATTTTTGCAGCTGTGAATTGGACAGGCCTGTACATGTGGTCTTTCTCGTAGAATGACTTCTTTCCCTTTGGGTGAATACCCAGTAGTGGGTTAAACCCTAACTTTTAATGTTTACCTTAATTTTAAAACTACAATCACCCAAACACAAAAATGAATAAATTGTAACTCCATTCCACACTTGGATAAATCTCACAAACCTACTCAAAGAAGCTAAACTCAGAAGAGTACACAGAATATTACCTCATTTCATAAAACTTAAAAACGAGGAAATCCCCCTTGTTTTTGGTATCAAAAGTCCAGTAGTGATTATTCTGGGAGTGCCAATAGTGTTCTGTTTCTTTTTCTATTGTTTGCTTTTTCTTTTGAGACAAAATCTCACTCTGTCACCCAGGCTGGAGTGCAATGGCATGATCTCAGCTCACTGCAACCTCTGCCTCCCAGATTCAAGCGATTGTCCCACTCAGCCTCCCAAGTAGCTGGGACTACAGGCGCACACCACCATGCCTGGCTAATTTTTTGTATTTTTAGTAGAGACGGGGTTTCACCATGTTGGCCAGGCTGATCTCAAATTCCTGACCTCAAGTGATCCACCTGCCTCGGTCTCCCAAAGTGCTGGGATTACAGGCATGAGTCACCGTGCCCTGCCACATTCTGTTTCTTAATCTACAATACATTTGAAACAGAAGACTTTCAAAATGCATGTAATGACCCTGTGTCTATTCCACTGGTTTGGAAAATAAAACAGATTGATTTCAGTCACATGAAGCTACTTGAAAGTAGGTTACATTTAATGAATTAAAAACTAGTTGTTTCTAACTTCACTAATCTTGTAAAAAGAATCAATTCCACCCCACCCCTAAAGTTAGTAGATAGATGTCACCAGATAAAAGTTTCTAAAATATACCTAGGAAATAGTTCTTTCTCAAATAACAATGGTGTCAGGAAGTGTAATCTACAAAGTCCCTTCTATTTCACCCTTTCTTTAGCTTCTGGTGAGCCAAGTGTGTTCACTTAGTGAAAATTCATTGACTTTTACACTACAATTTGTGCACCTGCATTTATGTATGTTTTGATGCAAAGTTCAAAAAATATAAGAATAGGATGAATGCTATGTTAGAGTTTAAGAAGTCAGGACATTTTCACTTCCCTTTGGCATTTAAAGATGTGTTGGATGTTGTGGTACTGCTCTCAGTGAATGCTGGAGACAGGCAATGGCACATCATCCAATACAGTGAACAAAGGCAAGTGGATAGGAATATTTAGTCCTTGGGATTCTAAAAATCTCAAAGAAGACCGCAGGAATGAATGGTCAGTTTCTGACGGTGCAAGGCAATTTATTCTGGCTCTAATAAGACCTGAGTTAGGACAAGGCAAAACTGTGAAGTAGATGAGATTGTGAACAGTCCCCGAAATAACTGTTGGGTGGCCTGTGCCTGCAAGCACTTTTGCCACCTCCCCGTCTGACAGGGTCACTCTCCTATTGAGTCTCTGCCACTGTTTCCAGCCATTCCCCAAATCTTGATTTAATGCTGCCCCTCTCCCACTGTTCCTCCCTACTACCCCTCTTATCCTCCTTATCTCCTTCCTTTTCACCAAAACCTACCTGTTCTCTGTTTTATTATCTCAGAATCTTTGTTATTAGCCAGTTCACTAAACCACTGGGCTCCCCAGCCATGCTAACAAGTAGGTCGGAGCTGAGAAGCTCTAAGCTGGTTATGAAACTGAAGGAGCTTCATTCAGACAGCATTCCTCTCCAAAGCCATATCTGGATTTTACTGGGGCCTGAGGACCTTAATGAAAGGGGGAAAAAACTCGCCTTGGAGCAGAGGTTCTCTGACTAGCACAGAGGTGGCACAGTATTGACTTGCTCTACCACACAGTTGTCACTGATGTCCCTAGACATACCCTGAGCCTTTTTCTGGAGACCTGGAAACAGTCAATACCAGAGCAAGTCCCCACTTATCAAAAGGAGCAGCCTGCTAAAAACAATGTTGCTTTTAGACAAGTAATGTTTGAAGGCATAAACTGAAGGGCTAATGGAACAGCCATTGTTCTAATGGATTTTTAATGAGGTGTAAAGTTCTCAGCTGATTGTCAACAAGGTGTGAAATTTTACAGAAATATTGCATTACTGTGAAATTAATCTCTTTTATTCAAGTTTATTCTTTCTTGAATCTAAAAGTCAAGAAAAGCATGAGAAAGATGACTATTAAAATTTCTACTTCCCTATAATTAATAGGAAATAGTTACAGGACTATAGTTAATAACTATATTTTTTTCAAATATTTTTGAAAATTGTTAAGAGAGTGGATTTTAAGTGTTTTCACCACAAAAATGATAAGTATGTGAGGTTATACATTTAATTAGCTCAATTTAGCCATTACACAATGTGTACATATTTCAAAACAATATATACACAATGAACACATACAATTTCTTTAAAAAATAAAATTTCTATTTTCCTTTAAATACCATTTGAAGTCAAGAGAAAAAATATTTTTCCTTGGTTTTATTTTATGGAGAAAGTTACAGAAGTGGAAGGGGACATCATAAAGGCAGGACTTTTCTGAGCTCAGTTTCATTGACTGCCCAGGTGCCCTGGGAGTGATAATGACCTAGTAGCAATCAACGAGCCACTTTCTGGCCAGCACTGTGAGATCAATGCTCCAGGGCATTGGGTTCTAAGCCCAGGGATTCAGCATCTAAGCCACTTGGGTTCAATACCCCTCTTAGACCAGACAAAAAGAGGTCCTGCCCTGGGAGCCTTAGAAGGCCTGCTCTTTCCCTTCTCCAGTCCTGCCTCTTCCTTTGCAGGATCCTTGGAATATGGTCACAGAGCCCCAAACCAATGTTCTTTTAGACCGTGACCTGGGAGCTTATGGCCCATATCAGCTAACAGGGCCTGTGGGGTCCCATTTCCCCCATGCTTCTTCTAGAGGGCAGACATGTCACCAGTGTGCACACCCCTATGCCTGGGGGTGGCTATATATGTAGTATAAGGGTAGGAGGTATTGGGCCAAAACGCAGGCACGTGGGCTGGCTTGTCCCCACACACACACAGAGGTGCTTCATGGTTCCAGACAGAGCCAGATGGGAAGAGAAGAGCAGAGCAGGTGGTCCTTTCCCTCAACACTGAGGGATTGGAATTGCTGAATTGGAATCCGACCTTCCAGACAATTATGAAAGCATATTTGTCAAGGAAAAAGGACAGACCTTCAACACTGAGGGAGCAGATAGAACCGAAACATTCAGGTTCTGCATTTGAACTTGATCTTCCAGGTCTCTGTATAGGCTTAAGTTGTCAAGAAAGTAGGCCAGAGCTTCCTTCACAGTTCGTTAGGCTGATTTACAACTTTTAAATATTTAGACAAGTGGTAAGCAGACTCCCACCTGTATTCTTACCTCACAACCTCAAAATTTCAGAAGCAGCCTGCTCTGAGCCCTACCCAAGACCTATGGAGCCAGACGTCTGTGGTGGGGTTGGGAAATCTGAATTTTAAGAAGCTCTTCGGATGATGGGTGCCCATCATTCATTTGCCTATCGCTACCTTAGACCCTTATCTCCACTGTCAGTTTTTAAATGCTGAGTCCATGTGTCAACAAAGTAGTGATGAATAACTCATTTGTAAAAAGTGGAAGCAGAAAAATGACAGATTTCACTGGAACACTAGGCACGTGCCAAACCCAGCTCTGTTCTGCTCAGGAAACAGGCTTCCTAAGCCCCCATGGGCTTGTGGCTTCCAGTCTGATTTTCCTCAGCCCAGTGACATCCTGTGGGACAGCTGTCATTGTCCTCCATAGTCATTCCAAGTTCAGATAATGCTCCCTCTTTGTCAGAACTTTCTCTTTTAAGATTGGCCATTCTTATTTACTGGTTCCTGAGGCCAATTTTTGACCCAATATCTATTTTCTTCTCCTAATTCCTCTACTCTGCAATGCCCACCATTTTGGTTTTAACATACAAGTGTTTAACCCAGAGCCCTTTGATTTCTCCTGGTAGGTGAGAAAGAGTATTTGTGCAAAGCCTGCTAATAAACCGGCAGTACATTGAGATCACCCGGGGAATCACAAAATTCCCAAGCCTAGGCCCCATTCCAACCTGTTACACCTTGATCTATGATGTGTGTGTGTGTGTGTGTGTGTGTGTGTTTGTGTGCATGTTAAAAGCATGGGGAATAGATAAGTTTCCATTATTCTGTTCACACATCAAAAGTTTCAAAGAATTCTTTTCCCCAGATACCCAGAGATTTTGGCCATTCCTTTAATATTTTTACAGCATTAAACAAAGACTGATTATGAATATAACCCCAGCTTATTGAACTGTGTGCATTCTCTTAATGCCTGCAAATGCTGCTTGCAAGAGTGGTCTCACACCAGAATGTACCCCAAGTTCTTCTGTAAAGACAACTTGCAGCCAAGGACAGCTAGCACCAACACTACTGTCTTCCAGAATTTTAAGTGGAGGCTGAAAGGCTGAATTAGTTAAAACTCCCAGGCCTTCTTGGTTAGGACAGTGTTCTTGCATTCTTTTTTTTTTTGGCAGGGGGGCTGGGGGCACTATTGAAAACATTCTAGTGACATATCGAGTCACTACCCTGTAATTTAAAATTCTAACATAATATATGTACTTTATGGAGGTCGAAAAGTTGTGCTTTAAATTTAAGTACCGTGCCTTCGTTGGCACCTCTAACATAGGGAGTTGGACATTGCTAATGATTTGCCCTCATCAAGGAAAGATCTTTGAGATACTTCTATCCATTAAATACTGTCGAGGTGATTCCTATTCTAGCTAGTTGGTATACAGCACCACCATTTTCAAAATTATCAAGGAAAAATCACATCTAAATTAAGCCAAAGAGACTGATATAGACCCACTGAAATTGGGATTTAAGGGCTTTGGGCAATAAAATCAAAATCGTTTGTTGTGAGAAAACTCAAATCTTACTCTCTAGTTTAATTTTTAAAGTGTTGAAGGAGCTACAAAATACAAATTTCCCAGTAAAGAAGAAAATTAAGAAAAAGAAGACAGTACTACAATAAATCATACCATTTGTCAAATTTACCCTGGGTAATTCCTATTTTCTCAATTTCAGCAAAGAAGAGTAATTTTAGGATATATTATTGCCTGCCTGGATTATAACAATGTGCTAAGAGGCTGAGCATATATCTCTTATGTACTTCTCCAGACTGTGCAGGTGGAGCTCAAGTTGGATTTGGCATCAAGGTCCAAGTTTAGTCATTAATCTATTGATGAAAATTGTACTTTACTTTCCCCCATTGGAGAAGTGACAAAATTCAATTCTATCAAGCAGTCTTCTTTGTACAGCTCTGTTCTACTCCTGACTTAGATTCAGAGTCAGAGAACCAGAATTAGTACTCACTCCAAACTCTTAACCTTTCATCTAGAGCCCGGGGTCCATCTCTGCCTAGAGAGCATGTGGGAATCCCTCGATTGGCTTACGGCATTGTTTATTATTATAAAAGGATAATTCACATATTGAATAAAAATTGTATACTGCTTGAAAGGCAATTAAGCGACTTCTTATAAGTCACGTGGATCCCGAAGTGTCTGTTATGTTTTAGAAACTCAAAGAAAATTGTAATTCCATTGCCTGGTTAAGTCATGTTCAAGAAACACAGTGCTCCTTATGGCTGCTCGTCAATCCTCTCAGCAGCCAGCAGATGGCGCACACTTCTCAGAAACATCAAAACGTGGCGTTGGAAAACCCGATTCCGTGCGGAAGGCGGGCCGCCTAACACAAAGCTGTCTTTCCTTAAAAATCAGTCGGCCTTCACAGGGTTACAGACAATTGTTCATTATGTACACGAGCAATGACGTTCTGCAATGTATACAGTTGCTGGCAGTCCTAAAGTGGGATATGGAACAGAATGGTTCATGCCCATTTTTACGTAGTTGAATTTATTTCTTCTCTGGGTACTGTAAGTAAATGAATGTTATTGATTTTTCCTTATGTGTTAAGTGCTGCACCGATATTTTAAATGATGACTCTTTTCTACTGGGAACTTATAATGAAAAGATGGAGCAATAGAAATAGAAAACCTCGGGCCATCTCCTTGGTCAAGGTTAGCAGGTTAGTCCTTTGGTCTAGCTCTGCTCTTCAGAACCGTGGATCATGCATTTGCTCCCACCCCTGGGATCCACCATCTCTCCCTGGCTCCTTCCAGGTCCACCAGCCTCAGGGTCACTGCAGTCTCAGACCACCTGAAACGCAGAAGCCCCGCCTATTTTCCTAGCTCCCTCCTTCCGCCGTATTCCCATTTTTCTGGCTTAAAGAATAAAACAATACGAACTTTAATGGCTATTTGTACTTTTTAAAAATCAGTGCATTTTCATTTGTGTACTCTTGTGGATTTGGGCAACAGCTGAAAAATCAGAATAATTTCTATCTTTATTGATCTTGAACAAATGCTCTAAGATGGATACATTTAACAGATGGACTCACTTGTCATGTGGGCTTCTTTTCCCAAATGCAGATGGGATGAAAGTTGACATGAGGTGGCAGTATAATAAGTTAGGAAGAATCTGGACAAAGGTATAAAGGAGCTAAACACAGGCTGCAGAATGTGGAGTGAAGGGCTGGGACAGGTAACTCAAGGAGAAGGCAGAGAGAAGGAAAGTGATAGCAATGAGGCAAAGGGAACTGACTGACATCCAGGGAAATGTGTGAATTTGTCCAGAATGTCCTGAAAACTCTGTGCCGTGGGACAGACCTAAGACCTGGACTATATTCATAAAAAGAAACATGATTTTCCCTGGAGAATTTTAGACCAATCAGAAAGACTCCTAAGCTCTATCTTCTCAACTTTCCACTCTACCTCGTTATCCACCAAGCTACTTTTCCCACCTCTGTTCAATTGATTTTGGAAAGAGATGCACATACCAAAAATATGCAAGTCTGCCACAGATTTATTCTCTCTCACTTTAGCTGTGTCCTGAGTCGCCATTTTAATCACTCTCAAAGAATGCTCTCCCATATTAGCCACAATGGATATTTCAAAACTCTCTTTTCAAACTCCCTGACCTGGCTGGCCTTAACTCTCATTAAATGATTTCGTGTCCTACTTTCCTGACTCTCAGCCTCTTTCCACGAGCTCAGGTTTCCAGGAAGCAGTCATGTCCCCAGCCTCTCTGCCTTCGTGAATGATCCTCCTCCTGTCTCAGGCTAACCTCCTGTCCAGCTGCATGAAGCTGCAGAACAGAGTAGAAACTGTGTGAGTTTCAGACTCTGGAGTTTTAGGTTTGAATCTTGGAGCTGCCACTACCTAGGCACATGCTCCCAGGCAAGGTACATAACTTTTCTAAGACTCCATTTTCTCATCTGTAAAAACGTGGTGATAATACAACCTCCTTTGTATGATATGGGAATTTCCTGTATGTTATTTGTGAAAACACTTTCCCTACTACTCAGCAATAAATTCCCTCATATCTCTACCAGTTGACTGTGAAGAATTTTAAGCCCAGGAAGTACATTACTTTTCCCATCATGAGGGTTGAGCCTAGGGCGAGGAAAGTGACTGAGTCCTGGTCCCACAAACCTGTGAATCTACTCCATCTTATGTCCCAGCCGCTGCCATCTTTTCTGATAGTACCATTTTGTTCTCATTTTTTAGGCTCTACTATGTCCTCCTGAGCCTTACAATGGCCTTTCCTTCCTCTGCATGTCTGTTCTTGGATGATCCTGTGCACTGTGATAACTCTAGCCTTGGAGGTGAATCTGAGGTCCACGTCTCAAACCTGAAAGGCATCTCCTCTTATCTACTACCGCTTTCAAGGAGATGCTCTTCAGGTGCCACTGATTCTGGTGTGCCAAAAAGGCGCATCTGCAGGATGGTTGTAGCCCTGTTTATAAATTCACAGGCTCAATTTCAAGACTTTATGAGACTTTCAAATGTATCAAGTGGGGCCAGGCGTGGTGGCACCTGTAATCTGAAATCCCAGCACTTTGGGAGGCCGAGGCGGACGGATCACCTGAGGTCAGGAGTTTGAGACCAGCCTGGCCAACATGGTGAAACCCCGTCTCTACTTAAAATACAGAAATTAGCCAGGCGTGGTGGTGGCAGGTGCCTGTAATCCCAGGTACTCGGGAGGCTCAGGCAGGAGAATGGCTTGAACCTGGGAGGCGGACGTTGCAGTGAGCCAAGATCGTGTCACTGCACTCCAGCCCAGGCGACAAAGCGAGACTCCATCTCAAAAAAAAAAAAAAAAAAAAAAAAGTAACAAGTGAGACAAGTGAGATAAAACTAAATCCAGTTTATAAGAAAGCCATTCCTACAGCCAATGCAATGTTATCTCTTATCTTCAACCTGAAGCACAAGCTGATATTATTTTGCAATCTTCTCATTAGCAGCTCAAACAGCTGTCTCTGCCAGTAATATACACAATCGAAGGGATGCCAGAGGGCAAGCACCAAACCTGGCTGCAAAGAAGGGAAACCATTCCCCAATTTTTTTGCCAAGTCAGGCTGCTGTATTTCATTTAAAGTGGGAGACATAGTAATATTCCTAAATTCTGATACCAATAGGGTTGTTTATCCCTTCTATATGTGGGAGACTTGCTGCTAATATTTTTTCTC
Organism: Pongo pygmaeus; assembly: GCF_028885625.2. Classification (NCBI taxonomy): domain Eukaryota; kingdom Metazoa; phylum Chordata; class Mammalia; order Primates; family Hominidae; genus Pongo; species Pongo pygmaeus. The sequence continues at coordinate 65,130,097 of NC_072377.2, forward strand.
ATTTGCTTCTAAGTACTTAATCTCCTATGCAGGGGGCTATTTTCTGGGCATTTGCTTATGGTCCAAGGACAATCTGTTTGGATGCTTACTTGCTGTTCTGGTTAAGCAAACCTAATGGTTCCTGACTTCCTTACAACCATCAGGGAGTTTTGGCAAAGATTACTAACCAAGTCAAGTTTACATTGGCTCAAGCCTCTCCTACACGAATGCCACCAATAATTGTTGCTGTCTCTTTATTACACGTCTTTGAGGCACTGACTGCCTCCATAAAACTGGAGAAGGCATATGTGTATATATACTATATATAATGATTACCCACAAATATCAGCTTTAATGTTTTCCTCTCCACCTAATTTCTTTTTGCTGTTCCATTTTCACAAGCATACACGTGTACACACACACACACATACACACAAATATGCCTGTCATTGGTTACCTTTCCCCCAGGGAATTAAAATCCGTATGATTCAATAAGGTAGATTTATTTGCCGTTCGCAGACAAGCATGAAAATAATTCCTAAGCCAATAAAATTATTTTCAAGTTTTTCGATTTTCCTCTTTTCTTATAATGGCAAGAATATTTGACTAAGAGTCTAGCGGGGAAATTACTGTATTCACAAAAGCAATGGGAAAAAAACTCAGGCATGTTAAGGAAACTCTCCTATAAAATCAAATTGCAAATTTTTCAAAGTTGCCAATGCTTGGCACATCACTGTCTGGGCAGGATAATCTGTTCTTACCAGTCTCAACTCAGAAATAACCTATTTATGATTGCAACCATCATCTTGGCCTCAGGGAGGCACTGTAGGTCCCTTAATGTATCTAAGGCACAGCTGAAATACTTGAAAATTACCTCTGAAAGTCTGAAACATGACAGAATGGAAAAAGAACCCACAGAAGATGACATAAAACTCTATATTCTGGCCCTAAGTTAATGCAAGAGATTCACACGCCTTAGGAAGAAGAGATAATTTAGCGATTGCGCTTAGAAAAATAAGTAAATAAATATGAGTTAGAGATGTGGTTGGTGACACTTTTTTTCCTCTGGGTCTCTTCCTTATTTTCCCCTTGTTCCTTCCTGGCACTAGGGGGTGGCAAACGATGGACTCCTTTATTTATTAAAAAAACACAGTTTTTATAAATAAAGCTTTATTGGGACACAACCATTCCCATTTGTTTACTTATTGTCTATGGCTGCTTGCATGCTGCATCAGAGTCAAGTAGTTGCGACAGAGACTGTCTGTCCCACAAAACTTAAAATATTTATGTTTGAGCCTTTTACAGAACAATTTGGCTGACCCCTGCATGCTATCTATAGTATTTAACAACGGATATGAAAGTGACAATGGTAGATATAAGGAACTTCGATATGTGTCCAGCCAGCCAGGATAGGGGCCAGCTTCCTAAGACACGTGTCTAGAATATGATGAAATCACCACCTGCCAGTGAGTCACATGTAGGCAAATGACACCAACAGAAGAAACCTAGGAAGCATATCCAGAAACTATAAAGTATTGGTCATGAACCTTGCAGGGGAGGACATAACTGGTGTTCCCATCTCTGCTTCCAGTTGAGAGTTCACCAAAGATAAAAACAACAAATAAAATCCAGACCTCTCGCCACAAAAGGGGGTTTGGCTTCAGGCAGGGGCTTAGGGCTCTCTGCTGGGGACCAGCTGCACTTCACAATGTTGCAAAGCCTGCATTTGTTCAGAAATGTAATTCCTGATCTGATTACAAGAGCTCAAAGCTGAAAATGTGGTAAGGAGGAGGAAAAAAAATGGGTTATGATGGAAGACTTTGTGGTGGCGGTAAAGGGGCATGATAATAATAATATTGAAGAAGTGCCCTAGTAATTTACATGAGAAGGGACCAGGAAGGTGGCTAAGAACAGCACAGAGTCCCAGATATACACACGTTTTCGCACAGAGTCTGGCTAATAACACAAATGAGAGATTTTAGCATAATAATGCTGTATTATCAAGGAAATAGACATCCCATCTGTGGGGAAACTGTCAACATGAGATAATTGTGGTAGAGAAGAGCTCTAGAAATGAAGGATAACAAAAGAACTGAAATAATAGGCACAAGTCCCTGGCCCTCCTATGTGTCACAGTCCAGGGGAAGAGGAGAGCTGATGGGAGACCTCAGCTGGGAAAATCTTATCCATTCCAAAAGGAGAAAAGATCAATCTCTGAAACTATTTCATAGTTGATTTTAGTATTGGTCCCCGAAAACATTTCAGAACTCACTTAATCAGCAGATGGTTTTAGAACGCAAGAGGGCAAAGTTATGCTCAGGGCAGCAGGCCTGGTTCGTGAGGATGGACCACAGGTGCGGTGTGGAGGGTAGGTGGGTAGGCTCCAGAGCTAGTCTGCTGGGTTCCAAGTTGGCTCTCTTACTTCCTAGCTCTGAGACCTCTGCAAGTTACTTAACTTCGCTCTTCCTCAGTGTTTTCAGTTCTCAAGTGGGCATAGTAATGAAATGGGGTGGTTGTAGGGATTGAGTTAATACATATAAAAGAGTTAGAACAAATCAGGCTGAGATTAGTGCCACGCAATTGTTAGCTCGTGTTCCTGGTACAACTATCAGACCAGGGGCCAGGAGAATGCTACAGACCTGGCTGAAACTGAATTTCAACAAAGCATTTCACAAATGCGTACATAATACAGCCAAGGACCTGCTAGAAAAGTGGTCTGAGGAACACAAATACATAGATTCATATTTGGTTTTACAACTAGAAATTCATTTCAGCCTAAAGAGACTTCTTTAATTTCAAGCCTTGTGATTTTTCTCAGCCCTGTCCTGATCGACATTTTTCATCAAGAAGACTTGAAATTATTTTATTGTAAAAATTGTGAATATTGTGAAGTATTCCAAGCATACAAAAATAACTTTCGACATTTAGAACTGACAACAATGTGGAAAAGCCATACATATCTAAAGCATGAGTGAATTCTTTCTTACTGCACCTATTCAAATAAAGACTGAAAGACCTGGCAGTGAAGGGTTGGAAGTGTCACATGAGGCATATATTGAGATAAACTTTGAAAATTCTATTCACACATGCAGATGTTTATGAAGTATTTTATATGTGTTAGGCATTGTCCTAGGTACTTGGAATGTACGTAAACAAAATAAACACCTGTCTTGTGGAACTTACATTCAGGTGGACTCCTTAATAACCTAAAAGTTCTAGGAATCACTAGATTTTGGTTTCGTTCTAAAGTTTGTCACTCACTATATGTAAACCTGATAAGCTCCCTCATTTTTTTCTCATCTGGAAAATGGTGATAAAATGCCATCCCTTCATATTTAGGATCATTCATCCACTCAACAAGTACTTCCTACTTTGTGCTGTGCTCTTAGGAAAAAAAAAATGAATGAGAGAAGGATCCTGCCCTCATGGTACTCGTATCTTATATTATTCAGAAGATAAAATAAGGCACTTACCAAAAATACTAATATTTACATATCAATGAAAGGCTATGCTATTATATCTAATGATATCAGCATGGCCTGTGAGTCTTTGGTGGTCTTTTTGGGGATATACAATGTAGATTTCAGCTGTTACCTAAGCCATTCTCCAATATTATAGCCCTCACTACTCCTATGTACACAGATAGTCTGCTCCACACTCAGAAAGGTAGGGATGACACCCTAGGATTTCCACAAAACTTAGAAGGATTTCCTTCCTAAGAAATATGCAGTTTTGCTGCCAAACACTCCTCCTCTCCTACATGAAGGCCTGAGTCAAGAGATATCGTGGGTGGGAGAAGTTACCCTGCATGTCACCAGAACCTGAGCATGCACACTTTAAAATGAATTTCCAAATGCAAATATGTTCCTAGATCCACAACATGGCAAGTGAGATGCAGAGGCCTGGTCCCTGGAGGAGGAGCCAGCATTGATTTGTGGAGGGCAGTGTCCTCTCACAGGGGTAAGTGAGCAGGGGTAAATCATCGTTCCCATGAACTCCTCTCCATCTGCTCTCCCCACTCTAGGAACACTAGTGTGCTGCTCTGCCTCCCTCTGCCCCTTCCTGGGATGGGCTCCAGAGGATGATAGGCAGGGCACCTAAATTCCCAGCTGACGGAAACGTGAATGTACTCAGTAGCTAAAGGTGGCTCAGGAAGTTTGGAAGATTAGATGAGATGATTCTCCCTCTCCCTCATTTAGGCCACACACGTTTTCCAACATGTATGGGAGAAGAGGGAGCTCTTTATTTTTTATTTATCCAACAAATATGTATTGAACATCTGCCATGTGTGGGACAGTGTCTTAGGCATTAGGAATACAACAAAGAAGAACCTCAAATCCTTACTGGCATTTAGATTACTAATACTGGGAGGAGCGGGAAAGACACATAGTAAATACATTAATGACCTATTAAATACGTGCCGAGTCACCGCTATTGACTGTATTGCGTCCCTCACCCCAATTCATATGTTGAAGTGTTGATAGGTTCCTATCAATTCATGTGTTCCTATCAGCTCATATGTTCATATGTTGAACTCTCAATGTCACTATATCTGAAGATAGGGCTTTTAGTCAGTAATTAAGTTTAAATGTGGTCATAAGGGTAGGGTCCTAATCTGACCTTATAAGAAGAGGCAAAGAGCTTTCTCTTTCTCCCTACACAGGCATGCAGGCATGTGTGAGTGCACACACACCCACACACCCACACACCCACACACCCACACACACACGGAAAGGCCACGTGAGGACATAGTGAAAGGTGTCTGTGTCTGCAGGCCAAGAAGAGACCCATAACCAGCACTGAACCAAGCTGGCACACTGATCTCAAAATTCCAGCCTCCAGAACTGTGAGAAAACAAATGATTGTTATTTAAGCCACCCCATCTGGTGTTTTGCTTTGTAGCCTTGCTAACACTGTCAGGTAGCCATAAGTGTGCTGAAGAAAACCCAAGTGGAATAAAGGGGTGGAGCGAGATCAAGAGAGGTGGTTAGGGAGACACTCTGAGGAGGGACATTGAGCAGAGAGCCCAGCGAAGCTCACATGTATCCAAAGGCAAGCCCTGCCTGGAGTTTAAGAATGGCAACACTCAGGCATTGCAGGGTTTGTCTTTAGAAGCAAACGGGATTGCTGTTTTATCAGCATATTTTTGAAAAATAGACTGTTCTCTTGCAGAGAGGAAATGCATAATTGGTGATCGCCTAGCTGTGTGAGCTTGGGCACGTCCCTTAAATCTCATGTCCCAGTTTGCTCAGTTGTGAAATGGGATAATAATCATCTTTACCTTGTTAGGTTGTTGGGACGTTTAAATGAGTTAATATATGTAAAGTGCATGGACCCATGCCTGAAACACAGTCAGTGCTCAATAAATAGTAGCTATTATTATTGCTTTCAATACAACTACTATCTCTACTATTACAACAACTGCTACTACTATTACTATTGGAAAGCCACAGGCAGAATATTATAAAAGAAATTTCAGCAATGGCATCTTTCAATTAAATCTTTTCTGAGCATCTTGGGCCTCACCACCTCTGGGAAAATAACTTTGCTTCTTTGTCTCCCCCAGTTCCATCAGAAGAGCCAAACCAATGATTAAGCTCACGTGTTGTGAACAGCAAAGTCATTTGAACAATTTCAAGCCATCATTGACAAAGGCTTTCTCCTGATGGATCTTTCTGCCCATTGAACTAGAACACTCATGGAAACATGTTCAGGCTCCCTCACTCCATGTAGGTCAGACTACAGGTAAAATATCCTTTCTGGTGCCAAAAACTCTTATCAGGATGAAGAATTTTCCTCTAGTTTCCCTGGGGAAGAGCAAAAAAAAAAAAGTAGATGAAAAAAAAAAAACACAAGAAATAGAGTAGCAGGAGTGAAGGAGAAAAATTGACAAGAAAGAGATAAATAGGGGAGGGAATTTTAAGGACCATTAGTAATTTACTGTGGTCTCCAATGTTGACACAAGCAATCAAAATGGACCTGGAGAAGGGGATTATATGGGCTGACATTGTCTACTTTGATCTATATGTGCCTTATATTGGTAGATCTTTAAAGAAGTTACTGCGTATAAAATTTATTTGAGTGCATTAAAATGAGTAAATAATATTGAAAAATGTTTTCATCCAGGCTATGCTTTTATGGAGGCAATTTTACAATTACTTAAAGTGAAGTGAAATTGTTTTGAATCTGCCAGACTGTAAGTTTCCTAAGGGCGGAATCTATGCAGGTTTTATTTTGAGTATTCTCGCCTTCTCAACGCCTGGTAAAACTGGGTTCATATATGGTCAATAACTGCTTATCTAGCAGTTATCTGGCAGCTTCTTGCATGTTTTCTTCAAAAGGACTCCAAATCTACTACTTTCCATAGACTTTTACTTTTTTCTCCCATTCTTCCAGAAATTTTTTTCAACATGTTGTCATCAGAATTGTACACACCACAGCATTGCCCATCAAACAGACCTATTACTCATAAATGCTGATGTTATTTCTACGTGATAATGTAGAGTTGATTTTGGTACAATTTTATGGAAAGCAGGTGGTCTGCCCATCATTTTATTTTGCTTTTTGGAGGAAAACTTGATATTTGGCACTAGGTATGACTGTACAAAATCTTCCTCACTAATGTGATTACACTGTGAGTCAAATGAAGACTTGAAGGGGGAAAAAGGATTTTGAAAATGAGGTCCTTTAGCAAGACTATTTGGACAGTAGCTATCTTTCCCCTCTGTAGCTATGAAATTAAGTGGGAGAGGAGGTGGTAAAAAAGAACCAGAAATTAGAAAGTTTTAAGGCAAGCGTGTGCAAATTAGAACTGCAGTAGAATGTGTTGATTTCTAATTTGAGGCAATTTCCCTAGAGACAACAGAGGCGTTTTGAAAAGACCATAGGATTTATCATCAGAAGCTATGCATTCATTTTCTGCTACTGCTGCATACTAGTGGTTTTGCCTTCAACAGTCATTTTACCTTGAACAGCCCCTTGGCCTGTGAGAACACAATGTCCTTGTGTGTAAGATAAAAACAACAATATCTGCATCCCATAGGGATGATGAAGATGCTATGGATGGGTGCTTTATGAACAATCAACCAATATTTAAATACCTTTTCCAGGATTCATGTCTATGTTTCTTTTTCTTGCCTCTCCTATTTTCTAAAATCTTCAAGACAATGTTATTATTTCTTCACACACATCCTCCATTTCGAACTTCTGCCCACTCCTGTTGTTTATCTTTTCATTCGTTTTTATTCAAATGGGTGCTAAGGGCTACTCTGCAAGGTGCATGAACACACTCTCCTCAGGCTATCCCCAAATCAGGACAAGTCAGCTCAGATGAGGCTCACTTTTGCTGAACTTCAGATGCTTTTGTCATTTTCCTTACAATTCTCTCCTATTTTTTGAAGTTTAGAGGAAGGAAACTGCCTGGATGCTAAGTGTTGAAGGAATCAGACAGAGCTTGTTACAAACAATCTGGGTTTCTAAGTAAAAAGCAACACGAAATCCTTTTACCCACATTCAGATAGGTCTCTTGTGTTTCTTGAAGAGCAGTCGTGGGACTAGCTAACAACCAGGGGTATCAGCGGAAAATACTTTCCTTCATCTGACATGAACATGCAGGAAAAGTCTTAATGGGACATTGCAGTTGTTTTGCAAAAAAATGAAAGAAAAATCATTCTATGGGCTTGTTCCTTTTGACACGGTAGCGCTCAACTCCCAATATATATCTATGTATCTTATTCAGGATACTAAATGAACATTAAAATATTGTTTGTGTTTAAGGTCTCAGTAAGAGATAACTACTCATAACCTGGTTTGGGTTTACAGGAGTTCATAAAATATGCCAAGAACATCTAAGCTTTCATTCCCTTGTATTGAATCTAGTTTATAGCAAGGGAAGTATAACAAATGAAAATTAGGGCCAGGTGCGTTGGCTCATGCCTGTAATCCCAGCACTTTGGGAGGCCGAGGTGGGCAGATCACTTGAGATGAGGAGTTTGAGACCATCCTGGCCAACATGGTGAAACCCCATCTCTACTAAAAATACAAAAACTAGCTGGGAGTGGTGGTGGGCACCTGTAGTCCCAGCTACTTGGGAGGCTGAGGTAGGAGAATCACTTGAACCCAGGAGGCAGAGATTGCAGTGAGCATTGATTGTGCCACTGCATTCCAGCCTCAGTGACAGAGCAAGATTCTGTCTCAACAACAACAACAACAGCAACAAAAGAAAAAAAAAAGAAAAAGAAATAGAAAATTAGGATTTGACAAAAACACAAATTTTAAGATGAAGATTACAAGATTACTCGCTAAGTCAGTAATGCCAAAAAAAGGTAACTCCATTTTGAATCAATTATGGCTTATTTATTTAAAATATCTCACTTTTAAAGTGGAGACATCCATTTACACACTTACATTGAATAAATGCTGTCTATTTCATTTACTAAGTTTATGGATTACACCTAATTTATTTATATTGTTACTTAATAGTTTTTGGATGTGTACAATTCTGAAGAAATAAACTAAAATATGCCAGTATAATCATGTGTTTTAAATAAAGTTTCCTTACATTTCTAATAGTTTTTGTCTTATAGTTTTAGTTACTATATTGTTGAGCACATGTGCATTTCAAATAATTTTAACTTCATCATTTCTATCCCATGGTGTGCTAGTAAATGGTTAGCAATTGGCTCTAGAGGAGGGGAGGAAGAAAGCCCTGATTTTTATCATTTCCAATTTCCACGGTATAAATAATCACACTGTGGCCAATTTCAATATGATGTTATTGAACATGGAGTTAAGAAGAAATGTTAACCATAGGCTCTTACAAGCTGGTACCAGCCAATGCCCTAACACCACTGATTTTACCTTTTTTGATGTTTAAACTTGACATTTCCCGTTGTCTAATCTTAATATTGTCACTACTGAATTGTTTTGGTTTGGATTTGCCCAGAAATATGGATCTTTGCATATTTCTTTACTCCCAATCATTATAAATAAATTTTAAATATTTCCTACAAATTGTATATAATGATTTGTGTGCGCATGTGTTTTGGAATGACAGGCTACTGTTTATTTAATCTGATACTAAGGAAAAATTGGTCTATTTATATATGATACAATATGGATTTTACTTTTTTTGTTATTTATATGTTATTAGAAAGGGCATACATTATTAAACTTTATACTCAAAGAATTAGAGATAGGGAAACCCAGTTTTATGAACATCCAAGTAAATGCAGACAATTTTCTTTATTGAAACAAACATGCTTTTATGATCTTGGATGAGTAGAACTATTTTAATATTTTTTATTTTGTTTTCTATGTACTTTTCACAGTGAAGGTAGATAGATTAATCTCACTTTGTATTGGAGGTAATGATTTTTAAGGAGAATTTTTATTATACTAGAATTTGTTACATTTCATTTTATTTATATTTTATGTAACTTCCCCTTTTTTAAACCAATGTAATATCTTAGCTTTTAGAAAAAGTGAGTAGAGAGGGAAAGAGTAGACCATGAATGAAACGCTGAACTTTGGCATATTTAAATGTTCAAATGTGATGTTTAAAATGTTGCTATTAAATAGATCTTTACCACTCTAATTTGAAGACTCTTCTCCCAAATAAGGCATTTTACAAGGACTGCTGAAAGCACAGCTGCCCAGCTGTGAGTGGAAGCCACTCTGCATACCTGTCCAATCCAGCTTTATACATGGCCTAAAACAATGCAGCCCCTGATAACTGATTGTCAATTGACTGCTTGGCAGCTTCAAGTATGACAGTCAAGTTCCAGCAACTGTCTCAAACTAAGGCTGTCTCATACAGTCATCATGGTCCCCCAAAGTGGCCGGTAAGCAGTAGGGATGGAAAACGCTTTCCTCAGCTAGACTGACTGCTGAAATCCTGGCTCATCTAATTGCTATTTTTCCTAATGGTCTTGTCACCTAAAAGAGTTATACCCTGGTTTACAGAATGGAGAGCCGTCCTTACAAATCAGTGTTTTTAACAAAGCAGGCTTGATTTTCTCTAGCTATAGAGCTTCAGTATCTTCTACTCTTTTCAAGATTATCTGAAGCTTTAGCAGATTTGTACTGCTTTGTGCTGTGTCTCTTCTCAACTCAGGTCCTAGGGGTTCTTGGAGCTTTAAAAAGGGTTTCATCTCTCACCTAAGGCTAATAAAATCAAACTCATGTTTCTCTCGCCCCCTGTTTAATGCCTTCCTGTATAATTCTCCAATTTGTAGACTCCAGCCAAGGGCCAATAAAGCCATTTCCCCCACATTTCATGATTTCCTGCTTATAATGCATTCTTTTTTTTCCATTCTTTGAAAAACAACATTAACAATGATGCTTTTAGTTTATCTCCAACTGCCTGCAGAATGCAAGAATGGAGGGAAGGACAGAGCTTGCCCAGCAAAGCTTTAGCCAAGAAAGGAGTCGACCAGCTTGGCAGCCTCTCCTTTTCCCCAGAGGCTCCATTTGAGGCAGCCTCTGGAACCCTTGTCTGCGATTCAACCCTAGAACAGTCTTTACACATTTTTCTGCTCCTACCTCATGAAACAGATAGAGAGGTCTTCTAAAAATGTAAATCAGTTTTGTCATTCTGCTAGGAACTCTTCTGTAGTTTCTGGCTGCACTTCAAAAACATCCCATCTCACCTCCAAGTCTGCAAGTTCCTTGAGCCCTGCCTACTTTTCTGATTTCCTCTCATACTACTCTCCCTCAGACTCATTACTACTTAACCCTTCCATTTTTTTTTTTAAGATAACAAGCCATTCTTTGGGACCTTTGCTATTTTTCTATCTAGAATGCTGCTCTTCCCATAGAAATTCACCTGGTTGGCTCCTGCCTATCATCCTGTCAGCAAAATTGCATTTCAGAAAAGCCTTCTTTGGCTGGTTGATTTAACGTAGTCTCTGTTACTCTCCATTGCATCACCCAGTGTTACTGTCTTCATAGCAGTTCTCACTGTGGGAAAACATCTTGTTCATTTATTTGTCAAGTAGTTTATTTTATGACTCTTCTTTCAAGAGCAGCACTGTCCAGCAGAAAGGCAAGCCACCTATGTGATTGTAATTTTTCTAGTAGCCACAAGTAAAAGAAACAAAACACATTTTAGTTGTATATTTTATTTCACCTAATACAATCAACAACTATCACTTTGATGTATAATCAATATTAAAAATTTTATTAATGAGATATTTTATATTCTTCTCTTTTATACAAAGTCCTTGAAATCCAATGTGAACGTTGCTCTTCTAGTACATCTCCACTGGAACTGGCCATGTTTCAAATGCTCCATCACGACACATGCTGGTGGTTACTGTACTGGACAGTGAAGCTCTAGAATGTAACCCTTCTGTGAGCAGGGACCTTTCCGGTCTTGTTCACTGCAGCATCCCTTATGTTTATAGAAAGACTAGTGTCTGACACACAGTGGCCATTCAATAAATATTTGTTGAGTAAGAGACTAGTTCAAAGAATTTTGAGATCACAATGGAATTCTTAAGTACAGATTGAGTATCTATCTTTATATACGATTTCAAAGGCTTTCAAAAATCTAAATAAATCAATTAATTAACTTGGATGACGACAAGTACTTATTTAATAATGTAAGTATGAATTTGACAGGAAAGTCCCAGTCTTTTGTATCCTTCACAATCTCCTGGATATTGCCCAGCTCCCCTTTGGCACCTACTGAGCCCTTACATGCAATGCCCTCTCTCTGCTCACCTCACTAGAGCCTTACCATCCCAGCTCAAATTCTCACTACAATGAGAAGCAGGCCTCCTCCAGGCACACTTGGACACACCTTCACTTGGGATCCCACTGCACTGTGAATAGTGATATATTATAGCATTATACCTGTTTTCTTAAAATAGAGGTGTCCTCTTTCTTTGTCTCAATTTCTGAAAGGAGACTTCTGATACCACTCTTGGATTGGTAATAGCACTAGAGCATCACTTTAGACCTTTTCATGGGAAGATATAATTAATTTACCTGATTAGTAAGATGAAAAAGTCTGATGTCTACTGGTCTCTGTGTGTCAATTGGGTGCAATTAATGTATCTCAACTGTCCTTACCCCAGAGAGAAGGGGGTGTAACTGACTCCACAGAGCCTTTCACATGTGATACATTGGAGATTAAATGTTAAGCATACAAAAGCATCCAACAAAAATAAAAAATATCTTTATTGTTGAAAAATCTGGATTGGACATTGTAAGTAAAGGGTTAGCATCAGGTCTGAGCTAACCAAGGCCTATGCTGAAGAACCATCTCAGAGTTGCCTTCTCATAGCACTCATAGTTTAGAAGCTACAGAGTTAAAATGAATACAGCATGCCGTGTCTGTCTTGTTGCTGGTGGCACTGCACATGGGTGGGGGAGCTGCAGGGTAGCATAGAGGCCTGGACATCTAAACCAGAACAGTTTTGAAAGACTAGTTGGAAACCGAGGACAGAGTCTCTGTGGTAAAGTGACCCCCAGGTGTTTAGTCCTTGTCCATGGTGGCCGCACACACTCTGTGAGGAAGCAATGGAAGCTGTGTACCTGGGTGGGTTCTGGCTCATCTGATGACATTAAGATGCTTCACCTGCTATGTCTGTTGTCCTGTATCCTTCCATAAAGCTATAGAACTGTAGTATTAGGCTAAAGCTTATTGTGCCTTCTGAGTTGAACAATTTGAACTGTACTTAACTGGTACTTTAACAACCACTGTATCAGGGCAGAGACCTGCAGCCAGGATCAGGCTTTCTAATTATTCCCCTCATCTTGGTCCTGAGAATCAGCAGCTGGGAGGAAACTGTTCATGGAGGACACTTACTCAATTGTTCTGCAATTAATTGAGGCTTCCTTCTCGCCCATCCAATCCACTGGGGAAAGCTGGTGATGGGAATAAGAAATGAGAGAACAAGATCCCCTGTGCTCATGGCTTCTAAGCACACCTTTACCCCATTGGAAGGCTTGAACCACGGGATGTCAAATTCTTGCCACTTGCCAGTTAAATCAATCAATTCTTCATGGATAGGAGAGACTCAGGGTGGAAAGAATTTGTGTTTTTCTGTTACAAATTCAGAGACTAAGGAACATGGGCCTGCTAATATTTTGTAAGCATGATTCTCTCTCCAGTGCAATACTCACTCCTTCAAGTTTGGGTCTTGTTCACCTCTATATCCCTAGCCAAGAACTCGAGTAATAATTTCAATAAATACATGAATTTAAAGTGAGTGACCATTCAGTCATCAGCCCTTAATTTTTACACTATACAAATTTTATTAAGTTTCACTTCACCAAAATTTACAGTAGAAGCTACGCAAAGATTATATGTATGAGATTCGCGTTGCTTCTTTCTTCTGAAGATCTCCAAGTTGTGTACATGAAAAACATTTATGCAAAAGTAATCTCATTCATGTTCTTGCTAATCTGCAAAGTCGGAACTATCATCAGTGTTGGAAAATCGAGAACTTTTTTTTTTATTATACTTTAAGTTTTAGGGTACATGTGCACAACATGCAACGCAGCCAAAAGACACATAAGAACATTTTGAATAAGTACCAAGTACCAAAGAGGCTATTTCAATTTTTGCAATTTCACACAAAAGCCAAGTGTTTTGGGAATCATAAAGATCAGTTTCTGTAAACCTGTATAGCTCTTAACACAGCAGTCAATTCCAAGCAAGGGAGTAGAGGCTGGGAAAATAGAAAATAGTCAGAAAAGACTGCCTTTTTAATAGATAAAGAGAAACTATCCACACAAGGAAATGCTACTATCAAATCGGTGTCAAATAGGAATATACAATAAAGAAATTATTTGAATAATCTGACTAATAGGATATCTAAGAGCTCTTCCTGACACACTGTGAACAGTTACCATTGACCAGGAATCGTCTATAGGAATGTTACAGATGTCACAGGAGAGGATTGATAGAGTTGACTCTAAGGAAATACATAAAAACATCTAGACTGTTACTCAAGCCAAAACTTTGGGGATAGGATTAATTTTCAATCCAGTTTTAAGGCAAATTATCTGATTTGAACTTTGAACTTATGATCAGATAAAAAATTTTGATTGCCTCTATGGTCATTTTTTGCTAAGACAGGCCCAATGAACACGAGATAAAAAAGCAAGGTGAGCAATAGTAGTTAAGACTGGTTAAATATCAGCCTGACTTAATTAATTAAAGCTAGATAGTGATCCTGTGAAAAGGATAAGGCATGAGTCAACAAGCAGAAGTAGTCTATGCACCAGAATCACTTAATGCACTCAACTAAGTTTGTGGAAAGCAAGAATGATTTCAGGACCCTAAAGAAGTATTCTGTTGCAGTAGCCTGCAAGTGTTAAACATTGTTGCATCATTGAAATGTGTCTTTATCTGATCACAGATACTAAAATTAATCTTTAATCATCTTCAGGATTATTATGCACATGCTTTACTTTCAAGTTCAACTGCACAACATCTTTCTGATTAATTAAACCATTCAATGTCTGTTTACACATTTCACAATTTTGTCTAATCCTCACTCAATTTTACTGCCCAGCAGGAGGATGCTAATTTAGAAACAGAAAATACTCATCAAGAAAATATAATTTAGAAAGAGAAGACCAGGGACAGAAGAATCAGTTCAGGTCAGGGCTAGTTCAGGTCTAATTCTGAGAGATGATGCTCGGTGCTTGGGAGGAGCGTTAGAGAAGGGATGGGCAGCTGGGTGTCCAAACAGCTCAACCAGAATTTGATCTCCACAAAATGCCCTCCATTGTTTTCTTTGAAATAGTGTGGCTGAAAAATAATATCATAAAAGCTCCCATTAAAATGTACATATGAAAAACACATTAAAATAAAAAATTGGCTCTTGGAATTATCTCTGCCATTTCCACTTGTATTAAGACAGTTAATTGAGGTCATATTGTATTTGTTAACTTATTATTTTCACATAATTGTTTATAGAGATTAGGAGAAACTATATACTTAATAGAAAATATAAATGCTTGCCTGATAGCAGAGGGTTGGTGGAGAGAAAAGTAACAAAACAAATGGAAAAAAGAAAAAAGATGGCTCAAATAAAATACTTAGTAAAAATGATTTGAGGCCAAGTTAAAAAAAATCTGGTGAATGGCTTTTTAAAGATCTAAAGCAATTTCAAAACCTAAGAGAAAAGAGAGAGAAAAAATGATCTAGAAATAGAGCAAAATGGAACTAGAAAAATGCTGGCTTGAAAATGTGAAACTATAAATCTAAAATTAAAACTTCCAGATATATGTTATAGAAAATATTTTTTTTTCCTTTTTGTAAGGAGCTAAGGATTTGGGAGTGAGGGGGTAATCAGACTGTAAGCAAAACTAAAGATGACTGAAAAGAAATGTGAGGGTATAAAATACACATATTTTTCTTTTTGGTAATGCTTTATTAAATGTTCCAAAGTAATGACCTAGAGAAGGCAGACCCTTATTTTCAGGAGGTATCTATGCCTCAAGAGTCTGGGGATGCTCTTTAAGATTTGTCCTATGGGTCTGCTGCAGGGCATTGTTCTATGTATGGTTCTTTAATTTGGGGCTGACTCAGAACTCCTATCACTGCTTATGAAGCTGGGGGAGCTGCAGATCAGCAGGTACTGGCAAACCTCAGCAAGAGTCCTTTTAAGATCCAAAAAATATTGGCCTGACCCCATCGTGCGTCCTGTTATATACAACTGGGGAATAAAACTCACCTAGCGATTCTGGGAACAAAACAGTATGAACACTGCATCTCATGAGCCCTAGTAGATAAAGCACTGAGTAACACTGTGAGGTAAAAGTAAGTTATGTCCATTAGAGGACTGGCGGGTAGGCCTCCTTCCAAGGGCCAGTTCTGATTCATTCATGGCGGCTGTCTGGAGCACTTCTTTGGGAATGATTCCTAGGCTGAGTCTCAAATCAAAGGAAAAAAATACTGGAAAAAATAAATTTATAATGCAGGGGTAATAGAAGTCATTCTTAACACATATTTGTCACTCCTGAGATAAATAGTATCTAGAGAGTATTATTTGTGTTGTTGACGGAATAACCCAAAAGTAATTGTAGTGAGATTAAGCATATAGTCCCAGAAAGACATCATATACCTATCTACACACACACACACACACACACACACACGCACACACACTTGTAACAAGGGATGCAGGATACAGTCACAGGAAAACAGTTTTTTTTGAAAAAATAGCACACATTAGAATAGATACTTTTTTTGGTTTATTTAAAAATTGGTTCCTTAATAATCAACTGCTGGTAGATTAGATTTTTCTGTATTAAAAAAATAGCTTAGGGAAGACATCCATTTGTATATATACCCAATTATGTAAATTACTTAACATTTACACAATTATGTGAATTACTTCCTTACTCTCTTCACAATTAATTATCTCTGCAGACAGCTGTGTGGGGGGCTGGCAGCTCCTGTTATATCACAGCTGTTTTTCCCACATTTCAGCAGCACTCTCTTCCGGTTTGTCAGGAATCCCAGAAAGAAAAGTAACTCTCATTACAAGAAATCTTGAGATTTTGGTTAACCACAAAGAACTAATGGCCTCATTCTAATGCACATTCCATTGAAAAAACATAAAAAATCATTAGTTAGACCTACAAACATTTTGTCAGTGCCTATGTTAAGGCATTTTAAAACCCTTCACAAAATCACTATTCTAATCTAATTATACAATGATCCTTTATTGCTCAATTTTTTACTAGTCTACTTAAGTAGGTTTTTATTTGTTATTTGCATTTCTCATATTACTTAAAAAGCAGTAGGGCAAGAGAGGCCATGGATAAACCTGGCATCACACATACCGGATGTATGTGATATTGGAATTCACCTTCTTTCTTTAAAATACCCTGGAAAGGTAGTTTTTGTTTTTGATTTAAAAAAAATCTCCTTTAGCATTGTTTCTTCTTAAAATTCTGAGGTAAGAAGACATATAACTGAAATGCTCAGTGTCACACTCTTACAGCATGTTTGTCCCTATTTAGTTACCAGACAATTACACTGTTTACAAGTACAGCAAGCCTTAGTAGAAACATCAATATGGGATGTGCTCATATTGGCAAGAAGTGCGTAAGAGAACTGACAGGCCTTTGTGTATTTGAGTTAATGACAAGCTGACAGATAGCATCTTTTCATCTGTAATTGGACAACAAAAGGACCAGAAGAGAGACAGACTCCCTTGCTAGTGTTCCAGCACCTCATTTGTTAGCTACCTCACTCTTTACCGTTAAGGATATAAGGATTAATACTCCTTGAGTTTTTTCTAATGTCTACATTATTTTTAAGCCTAAACTATAGAAACATAAAACTTAAAAGGCTGAAAAAGAAGGTTTAATTTTCAAAATTAGCAATTCCTGAAAAAATCTATAAATCAACCATGGAAAAATAAATATATTCATTCCAAACTAATCTTTCAGTCATCATCCAAGAAAGCAATGTCTGCCATTGTAGTCGGAGACATTAAAGGAAGATTAACATGTAAAGATTACTTTCAATCAGGTATCTTTGTTATTGTCATCATCATCTTCATGTAGCCTTTACCAAATACCTTTCTGTACATTTCATTAATAGCCAGCTGCTGCTTTGGGTATTAATTAACAAATTAGAATATTACACACTGACAGAGAGATAAAGAACGTGTAAAGAACGTGTAAAGAATTGAAAAACATCAAATATATGGATCAGAAAGGTAAAGTGCACATTCTCATTTTATGAATAGGAAAGTATTGCAAAACGGAATGCCATGAGAATTATTATTTTAATTGGGTTCAGGTTTCAGTTAAACAGTTTTTCTTTTCTAACTATAGAAATTTTAAAAATAGCTTAGTAATCCTTCAAAATAAAATTGTGTTCACCTATCATTTTAATGGTTAAGAAACTATCCCTGTAGCACAATTTAGTTAGGGCACAGATAGCAAGAAGCTGTAAATGTGCTAAAAGGGCTTTTTTTGGGGGACAGTAATGGTTTGACTAGAAGCCTCAGCATATTAAAAATATAAGGGTTTATAACTTGCTTAAAGAAGGAGAAAAAATAGTTTCTGAAATGGAATGAGAAAGGGTCAGAAACAAAAACAATCTATTTTTTAAGAGATTGGTTTATAAGAGGCATATTATTTAGAAATTATTGTTGCCTGACAAGAAAACACTAGAATAGAAAAACAGCACTTTTTGGCTTATGGGAGGAAAGCTCACAGGGCCATTAAAATTGAAAAGTTAGTACATGCAGATAGAGTGGTCAAGATGAGGCCAGACTTGCTGCCACAGAGGTCATAAATTATTCTCAAAAAAAAAAAAAAAAAAAAAAACCGGGCAAATAAGATGAACAATATCACTGACTTCCAACCTTGGTGGCCAAGAACAAGATTCTTTGAAAGAATGGGTTATTTTTAATCATGATAACAACAACAATGGTAGTTTGTAGTAAATGTTTCAAATGCATCAGGCTCCATGCCAGTTTTACATGCTCTATCTCCTGTAATCACTGCACCAATCTGATGTAGTGGTAGACTCATAAACATTACAATCCCCTTTTAAATATGGGAAAACAGGCTTAGTGAGGTTACATAGCTTGACTTTGGTTACATTCTAAGTTTCAGAGACAGTAGTTGAACTCTTCTTTGATTCTATAGCTCTTGGATCTGTTCTAGTTACTGTTCCACATTCTCTGAGCTATCTACTGCCTTTAAATGAAAGTGAAATCTTTAGAAGCACTTGCAAAATGCAGTGCAGGAAGAAAGCCCAGGTTGCCTAGTAGTTAGTCTCAAGAGAAATATGATCCCAGTAGAGTTGACGCAGTACAGCAAACTGCAAAATATATCAGATAAAAAGAAGAGCTTTGACTATGAAGCCTTTGACTCAGCAACATAAGTCAGCACCAGAAAAGGCTCTACGAGACAAGCCAGAGACGAATGAGAAACAGAAACATGGGCATAGCAGAATGGCAGCCATTCATATAGAAATACATATCTATCTGAATTTCAACTTAAGTGAACACTGGGGTAGCCCAAAGAGTGGTGGCAGCCTACCTATTCTGAAATTTTACTGCTAGAAAAGACCATTGGTCTGGCAAGGAAAAGTGCGGGATCGAAAAATCAAATGGCATTAGGCAGTTCAAGCACAAAGCCTGAGGTCCGCTCTGGCCATTTGTGGCTTTTGCTCAAATAGAAATTCCTGAACTTGCATAGACTCAAAGCAATGCGGTTTAGTGCCTTGGTGTGGATTACTTTTGTTTGATTCTTCCAGACCTCTAATTCACTAACATCATTGTCCTAAGTTCCATGTGGAAACTCAGGTACAGAGTGGATTTCTTAGGAAGATGTTGGGATCATGGAAGAGAGATATTGGAAAATGAGTCATGATCAAAATGCTCTTTTTTAGAAGCTATTTTACGACATCAGACTGCAAGAATTAAAATCACATTAGGATGTCAGTAGCAACATTTACACACTGCCTAAATCAGCAATGGCCACTCTTTTCATAATCATGAATCCCCATTGCTTCTACAGAATATGTTTAGACAATATATGTAGGATATATACGTATAAGTCAGTAGATTTGAAACATTGTAACAATGATTCCTAAAATTAGAGTATTACAAAATAGCCCTGAGATATCAAAAGCCTAAACATTTATGTAAAGGCGACTTCTAATCTCATTTTTAAAGTTTGGTACTTTCTATTACTGTGAAAGAAATATGGATTGGCTATCAAGGGACTTCCACCACTAACCAATATTGGACAAAGATCATCTCACTTCTCTGTGCGTCTGTGTCTTCACTTTTAAAGTGAGAGAGACAGGCTGAGTGTTTATACTAGAAAAAGCTTTAATTTCAAGGAAATCTGACTAGAATCCCAACATGGAAAAACAGATGAGAATGGGTCCATTCGTTGAAGCAGAGATGGGGGCTGGAAGGAATGTAAGGATGAAATGGAGGGAGGGGGGAAATGGAGAGGTCAGTGAAGGTCTGACAAGTAGAAGCATCAGTGGCAGTGACATAGTTAAACTGGGAAACAAACAGGACGTGGCAACTGGAAGGCAGGCTGTCTGAACTAGGGATTTTGGAAGCAGACCGGTGTTGCATCTTACGGACAGATGGCAAGGGCCAGAGTGTACTGGCATCTGTGGTGCAGAGAAGACGATTTGTGTGAAGGAAACCACGTGGCTCTGGTGATGAATGGGTTGACATATGGAATTAAGTTGGAAAGAGTGACTGACCTGATGCAGAAGATTCTGGAAAGGCAGTGAGTGACAGCACAAGGAGGGAAAAATGGGATCAACTTAGCACCAGCCCCCAGCAAAGAGAGGGAAGAAAAATTTGGAAATGACAATGGAGGAAAAAGCAGACTGTGACTTAGTCCCCCAACCCTGAGGTGAGTGGATTAGAAAGAGTCAACAGTAAATCACTGGGAGATCCAGAGGGGAACAGGTGATGTCAGTTAAGTCAATTTCAAATACTTTTCAAATTTCAAATAAGAAAACTCAGAAAGAACTTCCTGAGAAGCCACTGCGTTTACTGAGTTTAAAGAAGAAATTCTTTCTGGAATTACTGAATAGTAGCCATGTTTCTCCTCCAGGCATTATCCAATATCAACAAGTTTGAGATTTATAGTTGGCTCAGATTCCATTGGTCGGTCAGGGTGGTGATGTGTGTGGTATGTGTGGTGTGTTGTGTGAAAGGGGTGTGAGAAAGGAGGTCAGATCTGGTCTCCTGAAAAATCACTTACAGGCTTATAAAAACCACTATGCTCAAGCATCACATATAGGTATTCAAAAATGCATATGATAAATATAGATAACTTGATTTTTCTCTTGTGTATTCAGTTGATATGCTAAGGCAATAATTTCGGTCAAGAGAAACACACAACAGAGCTCTAAGTGAAAGGTCTGAAATAATGTTATGTCAGTTATTAACTGACAAGAAACCAGCAAATGTTTATAACTGGAAGAAAAAATCAATAGTTTTTTACGACAAAGTTCAGCATCAAAATGATCTGGAGACTGCCCTACAGAATTAAAGGCTCATAATACCAAGTTGCATTTCTCTGAAATAACCAAATACAAATGCAGTCTCCCTCTGCCACTTCTTTCTGTCTAAGCAAATCCACCCACTGCACAAGGAACCAAAGGAACAAGAAAACTACACCGTAAGTACCAAAAATGATGACTTCATTGAACACCTATTGTACTTACTTTGCTTTATTGTCCACAGCTAATGCCATATTCCCCCCACTCCCACCTCCCATCTTACCCATCGAAAGAGCGAGGCACTGTAGGAAGGGAATATGCTTTGCTACACACTATTAGATAATATCAGCAGCTGGACAGTATTGACATCTTTACATACATAAAATAATGATTATAGTTGCATTAGAATAACCACATTAGCAAAAGATTTAAAATAAGATAATTGTACAGGGAACCATTTAAAATGGAATGATTATATTTTAATTTTACATCTGATTGTGCAAAGTTGTAAATGGAATCCAGCGGCTGTGTGGAGTAGAGCGGAAAATGAATTCACCAACCCGTGAATAATTATCCTTTGTAAACTCCAAATTCAAAGGCTAAACATTTACTATGCTTCATGCTCTTTGATCGTACTCTTTAGGCAAAGAAAGTGTTGACTGAGCATTGTTCCCCAGTAAGGCTTGTGAAAATCAAATACATTTCTGAACTGTAAATACAATTTCATAGGCTAATAGTCACTAATAGCTTGTAATTAATAAGCAGCATATCAGGTAAATAAACCACGTTGAAATTTCAGCTGAAGCTTCATACTTGAAGGGTTCTCCTTTCAATTATTCTGAAGGCAGTGAAGTCTGTGTCCCCAGATTTTTTGGGAATTTGCTTGCACATTTTACCATCTACCATCTCAAAACTCTCTTCCAGTTGCTACTTTCTCCCTCCCCATTAAAACCTGCTTTCAGGAAAGGATCTAAAAATATAATACAGAATCAGATAGTCCTTGAATTTTAAATGGTGCAACAAGCTTTGTACCAGTGAACAGAGCAATGCAATTTAGTTGAAAGACATAGCGGTGATTTTGGAGAAAGGAAGTGGGAGCCATATTGGCCTAGGTTTGAGTCCTTGATTTGTTATTTGCTGGATACATATTCTTGAGAAATTGCTCAATCTTTCTGATCTTTAATTTCCTTATTTACAAAATGAAGATAATCATTCCCAAGACAACTCTAGCTTCTGCGGAACTTTGTGCATATTGGAAAAGGCTTTCCCTCCAGGTAGACTCATCTTCTTGGGTTCATAGATCATCAAGAGGAGTGCAGCCTGGATTTGAGCCTTATCATCCCTCAGGTAAATGCCTTTATTCAGTACACAAACAGTACTAGAATACATGACAGCCCTGATGACAGTTACCTTGCTGGGCTGTTACCATCATAAAAGGAAATGGTATATGTGAACATGCCTTATCACTGGGCTATGGCCCAGTCATTACTAATTTTTTCAAAGCTATTTTCTTACAGTTCTTTCATCTTGTATTTCATAATCATACACACCTGCATACATATACACCACTTAATAAGTTGGATAATATGTAAATAATAATAAATTTATGTTAATAAGTAATTCATAAATAATAATAAATGTACTTGAAACAGAGCATGGAGCAGGGTGACTACCTTTCTCAGGGTAAGTGCCCACAGAGGCAAGTTGCTTATCACTTACAGAAAGGCCAAGTGTGATTATCTGGTGGAGTCAGTTTATGGTCAAGTTTAGGTAGGAGCTTCTGCTCAGAGTAGATGGTCCTGGGCTCGAAATCTATGTGGGTGACTTATTCTAGAAACTATTCCATAACTCGAAAGCAGGCTGCTACAGAGTTGTATTATTAATATAATTTGGTAGTGCCCAAAAAACTGGAGCCTGACTGCCTGGGTCATTTCCTACCTCTATCACTTCGTGTTGTGTGACTCAGGCTAGGTTGCTTATCTCTGTTTCAGATACCTCATCTATAAAATATGCTAAAATAAAATAAATAGGAGGGAGGAAGAATAACATCTATTGAGGCTGTTGTGAAGACTTCATGCATTAATTTAGACAAAGGTTTAGAACAGTGCCTTACACATAATCAGTGGGAGGTATGTGTTCATCATTGTCATCATCATCCCCATCACCATCTTCACCATCAGTATAATTATTACAATAGCATCAGCATCATTATAATACTTAGCACAGTACTTATTATTTATGTAACCATGTTTTAAATGATGGCCCTCTTTTCTGATATTATTATTTTCCTAACTTACCTGTATCTCTAATTTTTCTTCAACAAATATGTATTTGTTTGGAGTAAAAACAATAGAATTTACAATAATAAAATAGTGATTAAAATTATCTTGGTGCTAAGAAATAAATACAAAGAGATATCAGAAATAATCTCTTCTACCAAGAATGTAAATATGTCGACGGGGAGTCAGAGTATATTATAAACAAATAAATAGGCAGAGTGTAAACAGGGATTGGTTTGAAGGCTGAGCTCAGCTTCTTACCTTGCCCTGCAGCCATTTTGAGGCTATACTCACTACTTTGTCCGTCTTACCACTTCCAAGATGTATCTATTTATCTATCTATCTATCTATCTATCTATCTATCTATCTATCTATCTATCATCTGTCTAATAGATATCTAGAGATAGAGCAAAAGGAGATAGAGATAGAGGGAGAAAGAACAGGAGAGCATGAGAGAGAGAAAGAGAAATGTTTTGCTAAGTGTTTTGTGTCGATATGGGCAAGAGAAGTCACATCCACACTAGATAGCTCCATAATAAAATTCTCATCATACACTCTGGTTTTTCTTTACTTCTTTGCACTCTCAGAGGCTCTTTGGCTCTTTCCTCTATCTTCCCCCTACATTTTGTCTCAGAGGTTCATCTATCATAACGTCAAGGCATCTTGGAAAATATTCACACTTTTTCTTCTCCATGTTACACTTCACTTCCTCCCCACTTTTCCCCAACTTCAAAACCTTTACCATTTACAGTTCTCCATCTCTCATTCAAGGCTTCCTTCACCCAGGTTCATTCTAAGCCCACTTCCCTAAATTACAAACTTATTATGTAAATGTGTAAACTGTCTATCCAGTCAGTACTGATTTTTCATTTATTCAACACATATTTATTGAGCAACTACTATGTACCAGGCACCAAGCCAGGAACTATCTGTCTAATTCTACCTCCTGTCCAGTGTCTAGCCAGGTCTAACTCTCTGCCTCCTCTGGAACTACTATGTAGCACTGTGTCCACAGAAGCTATCTTAGCCTTTAACTGTTTTAGGCGTTGACATTTTCCTAACTGGACTCTCCTTGCAAGAAAGAGCTTGTCATATATGTCTAGGTGTTCAGTCTGTCATCTAGAATATATGCTCCACTAGGGCAGGAATGTGCATTGTTCGTTTTGTTCCTTTGTGAAGCCAAGTGCTGGGAACGTGTTTATTATATGACTGATGCCCAGAAACATTTTCTAAAATGATGAATGAATCTCCCTCAGCACCTAGCAGGATGTTAAGCACGTATCATGTGCTTTAAATCAACACCGAGACAACTGAGTGTTTAACATAAATTATGAGATTTTTCCCTAAATGTCTACAAAACTACATAATCTTTGAGCAGTTCCAAAAAACACTGTTTTTGTGCCCAAAGACCTACTAACAGATTCCAGAGTTTCCATGCAGTTGTGGCAAGAATAACTAAGACACCATTGCTCCTTAAAGATGAAAGTTCACCAATGTTTAGAAAAGTACAAATAATTCCCAAATGAACTCATTCTTCTCTACATTATCCACAGTTTATCAGTTGTATGCATGGCTCACTGATAGGTTCTACTTTCAAGGATTTCATTAATTGTATTACTTGGTGTTACTAACAACGTTGCTCAGTAATGATGACAGTTTGTTGACCATTAAAGATAGTTGTTTATAATTTACACGCTTTAGTTAGAATGCTAGAATAATGCTATCATTTCATAATCAAGTATTGTTTGACACTTAAAAAAAACTAGGATCTTACAAATAACTCAGTGTATAAAGACAAAAAAGTGGAGTTGTTCTGATGATACTGGAAGAAGGAGAGTAAAAAGGGTGCAGAGCCCCACCTGCTTACTGCACCTACTTCACCTTCACCCAAGGCATCCCCACCTCCACGTGGCACTAAGCAGAACCCTACAGTCAAGCAGAACACAGTTCAAATTACACTGAACCAGCACCAGCTTCTTACCTAACAAAGAAGAAAGGAATGTCAAAGAGGTTAAGAGACCTGCCAAATATCTTTCATATCCCCATAAGGGATGCCGGATCTCCAGTCCAGGGGTGTTTCCACCATGCTATAACTGCCCCTAAACCAATGTCATCACTGAAAATTGGCATTCTTACCTAAATTATTCCAGACATTTTCATACCTCCAAGGAGGGGTGCCTACTTCCAACCTACTAGGCTTGTTTTGATTCCTCTCTCTACTTTCCCTTCGGTTTTGAATCTAGTTTTTAGGAAATGTCAGATTACCAACTTGTTCAACACTTTTTTTCCATGACCCTTAAATTGTTCTCCTGAAACTTCCGTCATGAAGGTAGTTAGATTAGCACTTAGAGGTGTTCTAGCATACTATTTAGTGCTTATAGAATGCTTTTCACCTCAAAGGCAACTGTCTACAAGGCAATTTTCATGGATGAAAGACGTAGGCAAACAGTCACATATGTTGGTGCATTTATAAAGCAGTTTCATTTAAAGCCCCAAGGCCTTAAATGGTACCTTGACAAACAGATGTCTATTCTTTTTATTATTATTATACATTTACACAGACACACATCATTAGTTCTTTATTGACATCCTGTTTTATTTTTATCTGGTTTTAATGCTAGCTGTGAATGTCATCATAAAACTGTCTTCTAGAATACCTGCTGATAGGGAAGAGGAAAAGGATGAATCAAAACTTGGTACCATATGGGGGAGGAGAGCCCTCAGGATCCCTGCTGCCCGCATGGCTGAACAACAGATGAAACACACACTGAACGTTCCACTGAACGTTGAGTCAGTGGAAGATGGAGCTTGCAAGGGTGTCTTGGAGAGCATCAATGCTCCCAGCTTAGCATTAAAATGCAGCCTGGTGGTCACTGGAGTTCTCAGCTCTGATGTCTGACTGCCACAGTCCTGGGGAAAACCCCAGGCCTGTGGCTGCTGGAGGAAATGAAATTAGGGCCTCTGAGAGAGAGAAAACCAACATTTAATTGGCTCATCCCAAGTTAACTACCAACAGTTGGGCTTCTCTCCTCCAACTCCTGCCTGGTTGATATTACTCAGTTTTTGTTTTTGTTTGTTTGTTTGTTTGTTTTTAGTTTTTTTGCTGTCATTTTTGTTATACTTCATTTTTTTCCTTACCATTCAATTTTGCTTTTGGAGGAAAGCTCTCAAGAAAGACACTTTCAGGACCATCCAGATTATCTAATTTCAATGACTGACTGAACTTCAAATATGTAATTTAGGCTTTCCCAAGCTGCTCGATGATATGATGCAATGTTGCTTTAGACTGTACATTATTTTTCATATGGTGGAAGTGTAATGTGAATCATTCTAATAGCTCCTGGCATCACATCCACCTACTCTCTCTCTTTGTGCAAGTAATATTCATGCATGTGAGCAGTGTGCATCAAAGAGCATATAGGAAATCACAGTGGAACTGTGGGGATAGCATGGCTTCCACAAAAGTCATATAACTGTAGCTTGCATCCATAGAAATATAGTGCCCACTACAAGGAGAGGTTATAAACTGGACTGCTCCAGTCAGGCTATATGTGTAGCTAAGTGTTAAGTTTTGTCCAAACACATTTTAAGATGGGTATTGAAATACTGTCATTTAGAAAACAATCTGAGTTCTTGTCCTGTCCTACATGAGTTTGTGGCGGGGGGCTCCCCATGTGCATTATCAGGCCATCTCCCAACACTTTCCCCCTCTGAGCATCTTTTTGTTCCTGGCTCAGGCCTAGCTCATTCTACCCAGGGCCTTTCACTTACAAAGTCCTCCTGCTTCAAAACCTCTTCCTCTTCCATGCTAGTTAATTATCCCCATTCAGGTCTTAGAGAAACCTCCCTGATCATCAAATCTGAAGGCTTGTCTTCTACTTTCACATGTGCACTGCTACACACACACACACACACACACACACACACATCCCTTGTCACTCTCCTATCTCCCTTTGTCACTTTGATCTTGGCATGAATCACTCTCTGAAATGATCCTCTGTGCGTGTGTGTGTGTAACGCTTATCTTATCATCTGATTCCTTTGCTCCTCTATAAGCCTCATGAGAGGAGGGGCCTTCCCTTCCTTGTTTCTCACCATATCACCAGCTCCTAGAGCAGTGCTGACACATGGCAGGAACTCAGTGATTATCTGTTCAGTGAATCATAAGTAAATGAAGAGAGTATGTCTGGTGTTGGCTGACCAGGGTGGTGAAGGGACAGAAGGGGCTTATCTGAAAAACTACCGAAGCATAGGGAATTTGAGCCTGGAAAAGGGGAAATTTAGAGAAGTCATGATAATTGTCCTAAACAATTTGAGAGATTGCTACACAGAAGAGGGTGTGGTGAGGTCAGAGGCAGGGAATCTGGTCACGTACTGTTCAGCCCTTGTTAGGGAGAATATTATGGCAAATAGAGTTCTTGAAAAGGATGGGCTTCTTGATAATATAGTGCTTTCTGGAAATGTGAAGTATTCAGGGGAAAAGCTCGAAGTAACTATCCAGTGTAGAAGGTAATTTCACTTTGGAAATAAGAATATATGGGAGTTATAGATGAGAGAAAATTGATTCTTGAAGAAAGATTACTTATTCTAATTCTTCACTCAATGGAAGAATCAAAGAGTAAGAGAGGTAAAATGTTTTGTCCCAAGGTGTAGCAAACACTGTTGGCTGACTAATCCCACACCTATTCCCCAAATTATTGTCTCTTACTCATTTTCAACATAGAGTGTGGGAATGCTAAAAACTAATTTCCCTAGTTTCTCTTGCACTTGGGCTGGCCACTGACATAATTCTAGCCCATGAGAAGTAAATGAAGGACAGTGGGGACTTCTAAGATATCTTTGCTTTCTTGATGAAGAAACAGGGTGGCTATTGCTGTCTCTCATTCTGCTTCTTGAACTGGAAGTGGATGTGAGGGGAGGAGCCACAGTAGTCATTTTGTGACCATTAGAGAAGCACTGAGATGCTGCCTCTAACATTGTACTGAACCAAGGCCAGCATCTGACTCGTTTTAGACTTCCTTATTTGTTTTAAAGACTGTCAGTGGGGTTTTCTTGCAGCCAAAAGCATTTCTGACTGACACACAGATATTACAGAAAGTGGCAAAGTTTAGATTAATTTTATATTTCCTAATGCTCAGGCAGGTAGATTTTTCATTACACATACTAACTCATTTGTCAACTATTATTAAATGTCTACTGTGTTCCAGTCACAGGGCTAGGACCTGGGGAATTTGTTGGGGTCACTGGCAATACAAAAATCTATCATGCTAGAAAGGAAACACTAGTGAAGACATGATTACAATTCAATGAGATGAGGGCTAGGACAGAGGAACACACAGGACACCAGGCCAACAGAGAAGCCCAAGTTCCAAAGTGGGAACAGAGAGAGCATCCTCAAAAATGACATCTACTTAAAGTTATGACTTACATAAACAGTAGAAATTAACCAGATGGGTGAGGTAAAGGAGTCTCTATGCAGAAAGAGATTGTAGTGCAGAGAGCAAGGTCCACTCAAGAAGCTGCAAAGAGTTTGGCAAGACTGAAACTCTGTGTGTGTGCAGGAAGGGGGCTGCAGAGAGATGAGGTGGGAGGTGTCAAAAGGTGAATCTGGAGGAATCAGTAGGAGCCAGGTAAGAAAAGGGTTTCCTTTGCCTAGGTGATATGTTGGAATGGTTTCCAGGAATAGGTGCTAGGAAGTTATTGAAGGTTCAAAAGTAGGGAAATGACTGATCAGATTGGCATTTCAGAGTGATCACCCTGGTTTCCAGGTGGAACATGCACTGGAGGGGAGGGGTTGTTAAGGTGCTTCAAGACTGAAAGTCAGGGAGGAGAGTTTGGAGGCAGAGATGGTGGGACTTGAAATTTTAGAGGACATCTTCAAAATGTTAAGAAGGCAAAAGTGAAATGACTTGGGGATGATTAGGTAGAGAGTATAAGGTAGAGTCAAGGGTGACTGAAAGGATGGTACCTCCTATCCAAACTTAAGGAAATATCACACATCCTCATGACTTTAGTGTATTCCATGTGTAGAGTCTGTTTTCTATTCCTAAATCTACCGCTCTAGAAAAAGTACCAATGAAATAAAACGTCAAGTGATTTGAGCACCAAGTGGGAAACTGGGGATTCCTTAACCGGGATGCTGATTTTCATATGTCAATATTTTGTCTATATGTACTTCTTCATATTTTTAGTGGAATATGCATTTCCTAGAAATTTTACAATAATTTCGTATTATGTAAAGATAATTGAATAAAATAGTCCCTGTTGCTAGTAATCATAAAGATAAATTTAATTTCCACTGGCCACATAATAATTTGTCTCATTATCTTATATTCACAGCTTGTACACATATAATAATGTCACCAAATGTCACTTAAAATAATATTTTTCTTTTTAAATGTTAAAATGCTTCTTTTCAGTTTAACAAAAGCTTTTTTAAACTTACATTCACATTTTCAAATATAAAGTGAGTTTCAGTAGTACCTGTGTTTCATTGCTAAACTTTTGAATTCTGCTTTTTTCCTTAATGATAAAACTAGCATCACAATGATTACTTCTCATCCATATTCATAAATGTACCTAATGGCTACACTGGCCAAATATCTAATGTAATTTCAATTTCTAGAAATCAACATTTCTAGACCACATCCTCCCCAAAATATTTTTAAAATGATTTCTTATATTTTTTGCTCACATTTCACTAATTGTATAAAAAATATAAAATTTATTTATTTATTTTTTTACCTCAGGAAACATATGGTGTAAATGCTTAAGGAAATGTGAGTCATGTCTTTGATGAGGCAACTACTAAAAAATCAGCTCCTTCTGCTACAATATAAATAGCATGATAAGCCCTATCAAAGGTCAAAATCTAATTTTAAAATATGTATTTCAAGAATTTTTATTTTAGCCATCTTGCCATGAATTAGAAATACGGTCTGTTCAGTGGCCAACTCTGACATTTTCTAGTGCACTTGCTTTTCAGTTTTTGGAGCAAGAGAGAGGAAATACATTTTGTTATATTTCAACTCAAAGATCTCTGAGATATTGCAGAGCCAAAAAAAAAAAATCTTCTCTACCCATTCCCTACCCTACTCCCCCCCAGAAAAATCCTTTCACCTCCCAAACAATTTCTAAAAATACATTTTTCTTTTTTGTTAACTGCTGTCTTGAAACTTGAAGATGTGTCTGAAGGATTTGGTTGTCAATGTTACTTATTTCTAAGCTCCCATCTGGTTCTCAAAAAACTCTTTCCTCCTCTTCCTAAGTGAACACCTCTGAAAGTTGTAATGGATTTGGCAGTAGGCAAGCTGCCTATGTTTATAACTCTGAGCACACAGGTGATGCCACCTATGAAAAACAGCACTTGGCACCTCCAGCCATCTCTGTCTAACTGTGAGCTTCAAGTCCACTGGGTGCTTGGGAAGGAGAGCTGATTAAATACCCCATCCAGGAAGGAGCTAGATTGACAGACAAGAGTTCAGGCTACTTGCTTGCACACTACTTGCAACTGAGACCTGTGACAAGAATGGAATTTTGCTCCCCTCAATTTTTAGATATAAGAAAATTGAGGTAGAGGGAGGTTAATTGCTTTAATGCCTCCATAATTTAAACACTAGATTTCTTGCTCAATGTTTAGTGATGAAACATACCAGAGTAGGTCTGTTATACTCACCACCCTTGGCTGAAGCTGGACTTCATTTCCACTGACTGATCCCCTTGTTTGTACAGATCATGTGCAGCTAATTCCTGAGCTTGTTTTTCAACCTCTCAAACACCTGGAGTACAAAATTTGATTCCTTCAAAGAGACTGCTCAAATTCATTTGTTTTTGCAAGTACCATGAATAGGTTTTTAATTAATTATTATTATAAGAGAATACGTATTTATTGTGGTGAATTTTAGAACTAAGAAAAGGGACAAAGAATCTCTAACTCATCCTTACTTTCTCACCCAGAGATATCCATGGCTAACAGATGGATGTATTTACTTCTAGTCTTTTAAGATATGCATATATCTTTCCAAAACTGATACTATGTTATATAAACACATATCCTGATTTTCCCATTTAATATTTTATGGTATGCAGTTTTCCATTTTTTAATATTTCAAGTATTCTTTGTAAACAGGTATTTTAATAATTGCATAATAGAGTATGCATAGGCCATTAAACCCAGCAGTGCATGATCTGGCCAGGTCAGCACTCCAGCCTTACCCTCAGACACTGGATCCTGTCATTTAGGCCTCCTTCATATATCTGGTTCTTCCTGCCTGGAAAATCCTTCCTTGTGGTAGGCACAATTTTAAGATGGCCCCCAAGATTCTGTCCTCTACATACATGTCCTATATGATCTCCTTCTCTTATGTGTGAGCCTAATCACGAACAGGATGAACAGTCACTCCTATGATTAGGTTATGATGTATGGAGAAGGTGGAGGGATTTTGCTGATGTAATTAGGGATCTCAAATCAGTTGATTTTTGAGTTAACCAAAAATGGAAATTATTTTGGGTGGGCCTGACTGAATCAGAAGAACATCCATAAGGAGGAGTTGGGCCCTTCCTGAAGAGGAACATTGTCTTGCTGGTCTTGAAGTAAGTGGCCACGTTGTGAGACAATCTGCCAAAGGATGAGGAACTGCAGGTGGCCTCAAGCGGCTGAGAGCTCCCCCAGGCTGGTGATCAGCAAGAAAGTGGGAACCTCAGTCCTAAAACCACAGCAACTAAATTCTGCCAACAGCTTGAAGGAGCTTGAAAGAGGACCCTGAGCCCCAGACATGAATGCCGTCTGCAAACACCTGATGTCAGCCTCGTGAGACTCTGATACACACCTGACTCCTGACCCAGGGAAAACATGAGATAATGAATGTTGCTTTAAGCCACTGAGTTAGTGGTAGTTTCTGACCCAGCAATAGAAAACCAATGCATTCCCTTTCTCTTTTCCTCTGGTAACTTCCACTCAGCTTTCAGGTCTGAGCTTTGAGGTCCCTTCCTTCAAGGAGCCATCCCTGGCGCCACCTATATATTGTCCCAGCTCATTTTTACTTCTTCCATGAACAGCAATCACAGATAGAATGGCAGTTGCCTATTTTCTCACCTGCATGTCTCTTGCACAATAAACAAGTGTGGATACTGAGCCTCAGAGAGGTGAAGATCTATTTGTTTGATGGCTAAAATATATTGGGACATCTCAGGAAATAGCAACACATGTGAATACAATGCAAACTTAAATTTTAGCAGACTTGCCAACACAAGACGTGGCTGGAACAAAAATACAGTAAATTTACCATAATGTGTAACATTTAATGTATTATCTGAAACCAATTTCAGATAATACTACTGGAGCAAATTTCATCGAATAATTCATGTGTGCATTAGCTGTGTGGATACAGAACCTGATTCTATATACAATTTACTATATGGCCTTGTCAGTTTTTATGTAAAAACCACTTAGAGTGAATAAAACTGCCTATTTATGGTAATTTCTCATTTATGGATTACTTCTGAAGAAAACACACTGTTCTTTTCCCTGGGTTTCAAAGCCTGGTTAGCCGACAGGATCCCAGAAGCAGTTATGTGCTGGAGCTGAGTGACTCATCTGGGAGATTACAGTAGGTGAGGATGCTCTACGTGCTAATTGCATCAAGCTGAAACCATCCAGATATTAGAAATAAAAGCAAATAGAAGGGTGATATTTTAATTCTGTATTAAAGATAGGGGTTAAAATAATAACTCAGCTAAAATAGATACAAAAGCCCAATGACTCGCTGCTTTTTTTAGGATGAGTAAGGGAAAAAACTAAATTAAAAATCACTAGATTATATGCAAAACTGCCTGTTTATTTACCTTACCGATGGTGTTACTGGACACACACTGAAAAGGTTAGCATTAATTGGCTTTTGATAAGGACAAAATTCTGCATTTTCAGCACTGCTGGACTGATGAGTTAGAATTACAGGATTTCCTAAAACTCATCAGTTCCCTCTAATTGGGTCTGTCCAGGAGAAGAGCTGTCATATCAGAGAAGAATTCAATAATTCTCAAGCTTTGTTTCATAAAAACCACCTGGGATGCTTGTGTTAATGTTCCTATTCCCAAGCCTTTCCGTAGAAATTCTGACTCCTTAGGTTTGAGGTGGGGCCTTATCATATATGTATTAAATAAGCCCCCAAGATGATTATGATACAGGTAGTTTAGGTCTTACATTTTCAGAACCATTGAGTAGACCATTTAAGATATTTGTCATCATTGCTTCTCAGAAGACTTGCTCCTAAGACCAGAAGATATTTGCCTGGTGTCTGCTCTGCCTGAGAAAGAATCTTCAATGTGCATGGGGTCCTGTAATGCACATGAGGAGTAGAGAGCTCCTGGGCCTACAGGGGACAAGTAGGGTGCAAAGGCTAAAACGTCACATGGAGACCCCAGTGAATTAGAGTCACCTAAAGAAAAGCCACCATTTAATGTGCAGCATTCTTGGTAGGTGGGAATGTGAGCAGGGTGTTGCCAGATTTGCTGTTTTCTAGAGAAACAGAAAACATGAATTTTTATGTAAACTCCCTTGATTTTTTAAAAAATCACTGGGTTTTAAAAATAAAATCTGTAATTGGAGTAAGGGCTGCAAGTTTTCAACCTCTGCCTTAATTCATCAGGATAATTCTCCATAAAATTTGAGAAATGGCAGAGCCTATTTTGTTGACAGAGGTGGTGACATGAGAACAGGAATATGAACTCCATGGGTGAGAGGTGGAAGGGAATACCCAGGCCCACAATGCTGCTCAAGGAAAGACAATTGAGCTGCCTTTTCATAAAACTCGGCGCTGTGAGGAGGAAGTGTTTTCTAGTGTCCAGAATATGAAGCCTGTAAAAATTGGATTTCTTCTTCCTCCTCCTCCTTCTCTTCTGCAAAAAGTTTTCAGATCTTCATCCCCATTGTATCTCACACCTAATCACCCACGATCCTGCGGAGTAGGTCAACTCAAGGTTGGATCTACAATATTTTAAAATGCTATAAAGTAGATTTCAGTCCCTGAGTTGGATTCAACCTCATTCTTCAGGCTGGCCAATAACTGACAGGGTCTTTGGCTGTGCAGAATGCTAAGTGTGAGGTGTACAGGGACGGTAACAGTTCAGGTAAGGCTACATGCCAGACTGTTAGCTGTGTTCCAGGGATAACAGGAACCTTTCTTTTTTACCAGTCAAATTCTTCACGAGTCATCGTACCTTTTAGAAATATTAGAAACCATCTAAACCTCTCAAATATCAAACTACTTTTCTTCCTGAAGCGTCAGTTTCTTCTGAACGTGTTCTTTGTTTTTGGAGAAAATCCTGGAGAGCACTGATAATTCCCAAATTAGGCAAACAACCAGGAAAACCTCTATAATCTGAGCCCAATAACTCCATATGGCAAATTTGACAGAAGTCTGCTCTGAAAGTCCTGCCTGAAACCATTGGCCTGCGCCAAGTTATAGAAAAATCAAGGCAATGCCAATTCCTCTGCTCCAAAACCACTAAGATCAAATACTATTTTGAACTTCTCAGCACAGCTTTTTTAGTGTGAATATCATAAATACAAAAATATACCTGCTATGCGGGGCAGGAAGGTTCAAGTATTTCATTATGTTTCTTATTTCATAACATATAATTGAGATCTTCATGATTACAATGGGATATTTCTAAATCCATTGGTGAGCATTATAAAGAGCAATTCTTCAAAAGAAAGCAAGGCTTAGCTGAACTGTGAACATGTTTTTGACGATAAAAATCCGGCTGGTTTTATCCCTAAGGCTATTTTTTTTTATTTTAAAAACTTTAAAAAATAAGAGTCACTGGTCACCTAATTGCATAAAGAAAAGACCCTCTAGTGATAGTTTATGCCTTTGGGATATCTGATAGGTCAAATTACCTAATGCTTGTACTTATCTTGTTTATTGTAATTTCAAGGAAATTTAGTGCTTAAAAAATTTAATGTAATGACAGAAGGTGTTCTGACAACTCACCTGTTTCATTGTCTTCATAGCACTCCTGTTGTTTGAGCATTATCATTGCTAGTTGCATTAAATCCATTATTTTTGGTGTGCCAATATTCAGTTAAAATATACACACACATATATTAGGACATGTCTGTCTTTATGTAAGTTTTTGCAGCCACTAAAAACGATGTTCACAAAAAAATTTTAATGACATAGCAAAATACCTTTCTAAGGTGATGAAATGCAGATTATCAAACTGCATGTATCTATGTATGTGTAGAAAATAAAGGAAAATATATCACAGTTTTAACAATAAATAACCTATAATAATGGTATTAAGAGTGAGTAAAGCACATCAAAACTACAATGAGACACCACTTCACACCCCTTAGGAGGGCTAATATAGGAAGTATTTTTAAAAGAAGATAATGCATCCATTAGAATAGAAATATCAGCTGTAAAGTGTTAAAAAACACTGGGTTTTAAAAATAAAATCTGTAGCTGGGGTAAGGGCTGAGAGTTTTCAACCTCTGCCTTAATTCATCAGGATAATTCTCCATAAAATTTCAGAAATGGCAGAGCCTATTCCGTTGACAGAGGTGGTGGCATGAGAACGGGAATATGAACTCCATGGGTGAGAGACGGAAGGGAATACCCAGGCACACAATGCTGCTCAAGGAAAGACAATTGAGCTGCCTTTTCATACAACTCGGCACTGTGAGGAGGAAGTGTTTTCTAGTGTCCAGAATACGAAACCTGTAAAAATTGTTTTCTTACAGATACACAACTGTTTAAAATCTAAAATGTATTAAATTCATGCCTTTTGGCAGTAGGCAGGTGGGATAAATAAGATAAAAGACTCATTAATCATTCATTTAAACATTTGGTTTAAATGGTCATCTGGAAAACTAAAAAAAATTATAGAATGCTTTTTCGAGAAACAAATCATTGTTTAATAGAGATCATCTTGAGTATGGGATGGTGTTGAAACTGTTTTATTTTATATGATTTTGAGTTACTGATCAATGACTGATGATAAAAATAAAAATTTAAAGAAACAAGAGCAACAAAGAGAAATGAAGTTTTAATATTTCCAGTAAAACATAAATAACTTGTAAAGAAAAGGAGTTCATGTAGAAATGTGCTCTGTGTTCATGAAATTCATTGTTTATATCCACAGGCTCCTAGAAAATATGAGTGTCCCCTGCAAGCTGCACTCATCTCTATTATTTATATTTTTTATTGACTTGTTTTAAAAAGTACAAAGATGAGCCTCAGCCTGATGTTCCTAAAGGTCAAATTTCTTAAATTACCATCAGTGAGATTTTTTTTTTTAAATCATATATGGACAAAAGAGAGTTCACAGTTTGGTGCCTGACGTTTTCTGGTGTTTTTGTCTCTTATTTATTTTGTTTTGTTTTTAAGAGATAATTTCTGAAGTGTCTAATGCATAAAAATGTTTTGAAACTCTTCTGTAAAACTCAATTTTTGTTATAGTTTGAAGTTGGATGACATGGAATTTTTAAAGTTAGGCTGGGTGCTATGATTTGTTGCTAAAAGCAAGTAGCATAGAAAACACAATATTTAGGCAGTGTTCTCATTGTCTGGGTTCTATACATATGGGCAGTTGATATATTTACTTGGTAATATGAAGCCAATAAGCTGGTCATGAGACTGGAAAGAAGTTTGGAAAGGAAGAGGGAGGCAAAATATACCTATATCCATACTAGAGATTTGCACTGATTAATGTGTTGATTAGCCAGCAGTTTGACATATCCAAACTTCCTTTGTCCCAGGAGAAATAAATAAAATGTCAGATTATCAACTTCCTCCTTCTACTCTTTTAACACGTACATACTGACACATGCACACACACGCGCACACACACATATTTAAAAAAATAAAATTCAACTGATTTGGTCAGACACACTGAAAACTGGTTAATAGATTAGAATAATCAAAGTTATTTTTAAGCTAGTTGCACAGAGAATAACAAAGAGGGTTACGCCAGAACCTCCAAACTTTTCTTGAGTCTATGTTTTTAATCATTATGCACATCGGGTTAGGAGTGCCCGTTTGTAAAATGAGCACGGCAATAAGATTTACCACAAAGGGCTGTTATGAGAATAAAATTGAACTATCCAATGTGTGATTTAGCACCGTGGCTGCCTCAATTTTAGGACTTGCATAGTCACTATTATCTGTCGTTCTTATTTCAGGCAAAGAGAACAGGAAAAGCAAAGGCATAGAGACGTGAAATTGCTTAGGATGTTTTGGGGAAACATTAAGAGGTCCAGCATGACTGAAATACAAAAATAGTTGGGGGAGGTGAAGGGGAATGAAAGGGATGACGCCAGAGATGGTACAGATTATGTCCTCAAGCGCCTTTACCTGCAGGGTTATAACCGTGGGAGGTGTCATGCCTTTAAGGAGGCTATTTGAAGCGTTTTGAAAGGGATGACATTGGAAACAAGGACAGCAGTTATAAAGCTACCACAGAGGTCCAATAGGAGATGAGAACTTGAATAGACTATGGCAGTGGGCATGACAGAGAATGGAAATATTCCAGAAATCTCTTTCCTTTATTTTTTAAAATATTTGTTTTGTTGTTGTTAACTGAGGTTAACAAGAAAGCCCAGATGATATTTGCCTCCTGCTATTCATGGCACCTCCTATATTGCATCAGGATTGCCCAACAGAATAGGGCAGAAGCAATGATGTGTAACTTTTGAAGTTGGGTCCTATAATACATTGCTGCTTTCCTCTCATCCTCTTTGATCTCTTCATACAATGTAAATCAGCAACCATGTTATGAAGACACTCATGCAGCCTGGAGAGCGTTTGATTTGCAGAAGAAATGAGACCTCCCTGCAACAGCCAATACCAACTTGATCATGTGAGTAAATCACCTTAGAAGCACATCCTCCAGCCCCAGTCAAGTCTTTATATTTCTATCACCCCAACTGACAACTGCAACTTCATATGAGTGCCAAAGCCATAACCACTGAAGAAAGATGCTTCTGAATTCTTGACCTATAGAAACTGAGAAGTTAGTTATGCTATTGTTTTAAGCCACTAAGTTTTGGGGTAATTAATTACCCCATAACAGTAAACTAATAGAGATTGATCTTATTTGCACGTAGACCTGGTATGTTAGACAGATTCTAAGATTCCTATCTCCTCATGTTCAGGCCTTGTGTAATTTCCACTTCTGAAGTGTGGATAGAATCTGTGAATATGATGAGATACCACTCCTTTGATTCTGTTTTTTCAGATATAATTAAGGTAACTAAACAGCTGGCTTTGAGTTCATAAAAAGGACTATTTTGCTGGTGGGGCAGATATAATCATATAAAACCTTTAAATCTGGGTTTAGAGGTCAGGGTCAAATGAAATCAGAGAATCCAAGCAGTAGGAAGATTCTTCTGTTGGCCTTGAAGGAGTAAACTGCCGTATTGTGAAGAGGGTTACATGGTACAGAATGGCAGGTGGTCTCTAGGAACACCAGTCTGTCAGTCACAAGTGACTGAATTCTGCCAACAACCTGGATGAGCTTGAAAGAGAACCCTCAGCTCCACGTAAGGACTGCAGCCATGGCTAACACCTTGGTTTCAACCTCGAGCTAAGAACCCAGCTACCGTTTGCCCACACTTCTGACCTACAGAGGTGGGACATATAAATGGGTGTTATCTTAAGCTGCTACATTTCTTAAATTATTTGTTAGACAGCAAAGAAAACTAGTACACCTGGCTTAGATGATAAGATCTTGGGCTTTGAGCTGATGCCATAATAGAATGAGACTCTTGGGAACCACAATAAAGGGAGTATGTTTTGCATGTGAGATGGAAGTAAATCACTGAGGGCCAGAAAGCAGTCTTCTTCACTGGTAGCCAGCCTCCAAGATGGCACCCAATATGATCCTACTCATCTCTGGGAATTCATTCTTTTCTGTAGTCCCTTCCTCACTCTCACATTGTGTAGGGCTGACCTACGTGAACAAAAGGATACGTTGGGAATGACATTGTGTGACTTTTGAGGCTCTATCATAAAAGACATTGCAGCTTCCACCTTAATCTCCTGTGGATCACGCACACTTTGTGAAACAGCCCACATACCATGAAGATCCTTAAGCTGCCCCATGGAGAAGACCGCCCGACAAAGAATTGAAGTTTCCCGCCAACAGCTAGCACTAATGTGCCAGCCATGTGAGGGAGCCATCTTGGAAGTGAATCTTCCAGCTTTAGTCAAGTATTCAGAAGAATGCAGTCCTGATGTATATGACTGTAATATCATGAGAGAGTCAGCTATAATCACCCAGCTAAATATCTCTTAAATTACTACGGACCTAAAGAAACTGTGGGCATAATAAAATTTCATTATTGTTTTAAGCTGCTAAATTTTGAGTATATGCAGCAATAGGTAACTAAGAGGTGTACAGGACAGTTTCTAAAAATTGAATCCCCTCTCCAGGTTATAGTGGACAATCAGTTTGCAACAGAAAAAGAGACAGGAGAAAAAAAAAAAGAGTCGTTCAGTAGTATTTTAGGGGAGGTTTCCAGACAAGCACAGGCTAAATCTGTGGTTCTTGTTCCCATAGTTAATAGATTATATGTCTCTGATGAAAAAAGTGATGGCTAAAGACAAAAGACTTTGACAACTGGACCAGATGAAAAGATTAAGAGTTCTCTCTCTGGGCTTTTCTCCTTAACACCTTGATTATCTTTAACACTCCCTTAACACCTTTCTTCATATGTCTTGTACAAAAACAGCAGCAAAATAGAAGAAAAATCCTTTTAGACCAAATAATGACAAAGTGGAAATATATGCCTCTTAGACACAATGAAAATCGTGATATGAAGGACTCCTTTGTACTGCAGAACAGTGACTGTATTCTGGGAGGAGGAATTTAAATGCCATACAGAAGTGTAACTTCAACTCTGCTATTTTTTCACTGAATTTCAAGAGAAATTTTGTGTTTGTAAAATTAGATTGGAAATATAGAGGTCATACAAATTCACAATTTGAGATTGAAAATAAGCAAATAAATTTAGAAGGAAGTCTTAAATGTAATTTGTTTCTGGTTGTAAAAATCATAAATGCTAACTATAAAAATTTTGAAATAAAAAAGTGAAGAGTATAAAATTTATCCATAATCCCCATATTTAGAGCTAACTACTCTTTTCAGTTTCCTATGCACATGTTATAAATTGAAATATTTCTGCCATTAAAATGTTATGTTTTCGTCTAATTTAACTAGAATTAATAAAATAATTTCCCTGTGTTATTAAAATTATTTTTTAAGCTATATCTAACTGCCACTTTTAACAGTCTTTAGACTATAAATGTATGCTCAATGTTAAAATCAAAGAGGCAGGGCAGAAACAGGCAAAAATTTGGGAAAAAAAAAAACCCAGAATTAAAGAATTAACATTCACTTTTAGTGTACCAGCTTCCAATCTTGAAAATATACATGTTACACATTTGCATACATATTTGCAAAAATGACATGCTATGTATACTGAGTTTATCTTGCTCTTTTTTGGTTTCAATTAAAAAATTCAATAAAAATATTGTTTACAACATGATTTAATGGGTGCATAGTATTCTATCATATGGACATAATTTACATATTTATGAATAGTTCCCATTATGGTACAGTTCGGTGGTTTTCTT
Source organism: Pongo pygmaeus (assembly GCF_028885625.2). Taxonomy (NCBI): domain Eukaryota; kingdom Metazoa; phylum Chordata; class Mammalia; order Primates; family Hominidae; genus Pongo; species Pongo pygmaeus. The sequence goes on from NC_072377.2 coordinate 65,170,962, forward strand.
TAATGAAAATTTTGAGCGTATATCATTTCAGTTTTAGATTAATTCCTTAGGATAACTTCTCAAAAGTATAATTATTGGGTGAAAAATGTATGCATAAATTCATAGTGATAGATATAGCTAAATAATTTCCCATAAATATTGTTGCAATGTATATCTTAACCACAATGAAAAGAGATCCTTTTCTGCTTCACTGGTTATGAGCACTTTCTCATTTTTAGAGAAATCTGATAGACTGGAGATGGCATCTTGGTTGTTTTTACTTGCATGTCCTTTATGAGTAGTAAAACTAATTTTTTCATGTTGACATTTTTTTACATGTCCACCTATTAATGTCTTATATCTATTTAAAATCATTACATTTATCCTTTTATTGTCTTGTAAAACCTGTTTATATATTAAATTTATCAACTCTTTGTCTATGCATATAATTTTTTTCAATTTGTGACTTCCTTTTTAATTATCTTCATTCCTTTTCAAGTAAATTAAATTTTAAAACATATATGTATTCAAATATGTCAGTATTTTCCCTAATGATTTCTTCCTTTGAAGTTGTGCTTAGAGGGCGTCACCCTAAGTATCCAAGATTATATAAACATTGAGGATATTTTCCTCTGAATTTATGTGGATTCGATTTTTATAGGTGGTTCTTTAAAACTCTGTATCTGAACCTTATCTTGAAATAATATGTGAGATTAGAATCTAACTTTTATTCCAGTAGTATTATTTAAAAGCAAAGGTATTGCACAATTAATACACAGTCACCCTATATAATAGAGACAAGTAAAAAGAAAAAAAATGCCAACTCTAATGTGAGTTATTAACATTTATTCACCCTCTCTCTCACTCAGCCTCTCTCAAGTTGTCTTGCTTGAAGGTGTGTGTTGGCAGGAATGGGGGACAGCCATGTACGCCAGGCACCGAACACAGCAGCTTTACATGTTTGTATTTAATTCTCGACTAGACTTGTGAGGTAGAAATCATTCTGTTGCAAAGTTGAGAAAGGAGGGACTTGGAGAAATCAGAATGCTGGAGATTATAGAGCTCAGAGCCTGGCAAATTTGAGTGTGTATATGAGTTGCTGGAAATGTTGCCAAAATGCAGGCTCTGATCCAGTAAGTCTCTAGAAGGGGCCTGAGATTCTCCCTTCTAACCAGCTCCCTGGCAATGCTGATGCAAATGGTCTGTGGACCATACTTTCAGTAGCAAAGACAAAGATGACGACTAAATAATGGAACTTGATGTACCCCTAGGTCTTTGGACTTCTGTTTCTTTCCACACTATCACGCTTCCTCTAGCTGCTGTCAGCACATGTGTGCTTCTGCTTTTAACAAGTTTCCATCCTAAAACAAAGTCAAACTTCTTAAGCCTCACTTTTATTTACAAAGATACACATAATAACAAATATTTAAGAAATCTGAAAGTCAAAATGAGTGATGAAAAAAAATTTAGAAGGAAAACCTCAAGAGTGTATGTCACAAAAATGTTCCAAGCATGCTCTCCAAGGGAACTTGTGAAAATCCATTACTAAAATTAATTTTTAAGACCAGAGGATTATATCCCACAGAAAAACCAGAAAGGTAGAAATTTTCATAGTTCATATTTAATAATCTACCCATTCTCTAAATATGAAACATTCACAATTATTGCTCAGGCCAATGCCTACTGTGAATGTTTTTGAAATGAGAGCATTCTAGTCTCATAATTTTATATCCTCAATATATTCTTAGGAGGCAGGAAGAAGAAATTATTGCCATTCAGTATGAGACTAACTTTTTTTGAAGGCAAGTCTGAAAAGAAAGAGCATTTCTTCACACAAATATATATTTTTGATTCACATAATTATCATATCTACAGAAGACTTAATTTGAACTCAATAAAAATGATCATTTTAAACTATGAGTCAAGTATTCTAGGATATTGCCCTTGGATTGAACAAAAATTACATATGATGCAGGCAATCTATTTTTTCTGGTTTGTTCACTAAAATATGACAACTATAAGGCATATTACAGCTTAGGACTAGAAAATCTAAAGAGAATTACCCTCCAAAAATGAAATGACAATCCGATGCGAAAAGTAGATTGAATGTAGAGCTCATAATTCTACTTCAATACCACTATTTCCTAGTAATAGATCAGAATCATATCATTTTTAGCTGGAAAAAAACCTTAGAGATCATTTAATTCACCCCTTGCTCTTGTTAATGACTTTGCTATTGCCTTTATTTATAGAAGTGGAAGATAAGTGGTATTTCTCTTTTGGCATTGGAATTCTACACACAGACATAGTTTTGCTCTTCCAGCTTACTGAGCCATTCTGATGTTCATACTTACAATACAGGCGAAGAGAAGACTATTACAAAGGATCATTTTAGTGGAAAAGAAAGTCAGAATTAAATATCTCATTAATCTATACAAAATTATTTCTGTAGGTGTATGTTTCTCTCATCAATGTGTACGACAGTTAAATGCATAAATCTCCCACGCATCAATGGAAAAATAAATCTCGTAGTGATGAGCACATGACAGATTTCTTTTCAGAATAGGGGAAAATACACAGTCACAGTGGCTGCAAGTAATTTTGTAATTGCCTTACTCTATTACCGACATGGCATCTGCTCAATGCTCTGAGACCTTTTCCTCTCATCACTGAATTTTGCATTTAATTTGCATAATATGTCAAAGAAGGAAAATAATGGATCTGGCTGAAATTTCAACTGAAGTAAATCATGGGGAAGCAATGCAGAAGCAGACGTCTCTCCAGAAATGCATTAAAATACAAGGGAAGTCAATAAGGAGTCTTAAAATTTTCATTTCCAAGTACTGAAATTGCATTTTTTCAAACTTTTACATGAAACCTTGAATGTTAGTTCTCTTTTTAAAATATTCTTTCAAAAGCTTGTATTTCAAAGAAAATGAGTATTAGTTCTTTTTTTTCTACAATCCACCCACTTGGTAAAAGGCACTAGATAAGGTCCTAAGCATCACAGATTTGGAAATACAAGGAATGGGATGATGAACTAACTTCAGCATTGATTATGTCACATACAAGAGTCCCGGTTGCCCAAACAATCTCTTTGTCATCTGCCGACATCTAAATCTTATTCCCGAATTTAGATTCATGAAATGCCCCACAAGTGTGCAAAGTCAGCAATCAGCCAAGAGCCTACACCAAGTGCATCACCTTGGTCATGTGTGCTAAAGCTACAGATCTACATCAGCCTTATGCCCTTGGTCAATCTGGGTTTACACATCACGCATTTTTCCAGAGCAGGGGATACGTGTAACTTGCTTGGTATGGAGAATAATATTCTATTGTTATCACTTTTGTTGTACTTTCTGATAAATCACCTTTATCTCTTTAACTGGTTTCTGGGTGATTGACTAGCACCTTCCTAACTCCAGAGAAGCCATTTTTTATTCCTCTTTTCAAGATGCTAGCTCCCAGAATACATCAAAGGCTCTTCTATTTTCAAAATATATGAAAAAGAATACTTGAATTCTTTCACCTCAAATTTCATCTCTGAATATCACATAGGGTGGGATTATAAATAAATTATGACTAAAAACTTCCAGGTTTATTTCCCTGATGAGCAAGTTATTTCTGAATCAATATTGATTTTTTTGTGTGAACTATCAACCACTACCTTTAGAACTAGTAACATTTTCGAAGATGAAACTGGAAGACATTTCTCAATGAGTTTGATGCACCAATAAATTTATCAGCCAGACTCTGTTTCTAAGACTCATAAAATTTATGCCAAGGAATACAGGTGAGGAAGAGCTAAAAAAACTATAACATCAAATGAGACCTCATTAACCAGATACTCAAAAGATCAGAATTGAAGAAATGTAAGGGAGAGAGGGAGAAATGGAGGAAAGGAGGGAGAGCAGAAGGAAAGAAGGTGGGAAGGAAGGAAGGAAGGAAGGAAGGAAGGGAGGAAGGAAGGAAGGAAGGAAAGAAGGAAGTGGGGAGGGAAGTGGGGGAGGGAGGGAAGCGCATAGGCAGTCAGAAAGTAGGGAGAATGGAAGGAAGGAAGGAGAGAGGAAGGAAGGAAGGAAGTAGAGAGGGAGGGAGGGAGTAGGGAGGCATGCAGGCAGGCAGGAAGTCAAGCAGGTAGGCTGGGTTGTTTCCATATGGGACTCTTTCTATGCAAAGACAAATATTTCAATGATTCTGAGTTTTACTTTGGCTCATGATATGAAACTGGTGCATTTCATAGGTATGTGGGTATCTGAGAGGTGAATGAGTGTTCTTAGACACTTGGGCAGCAGCTGAGGCTCACCTGGCATTCCTACTTGATGCTCTCATAGTTCAAGTCTCAATTATGGTGATTATTTGGAGCAAAGGGACTGGAGGGCCTAGAATTTCCCTCTATCCTACCTCTCTGTGGTAGGATGCATCATCTGGCCCCAAATCCCTACTCCTTACATCTATGTATTCATTCTGAGCCCTCCCATCAAGGGTGGGAGGACCTGACCCACTGCTTGTCTTTGCCCTCAGTCACAGGATGTCAGTAACTGTCATGACAGAGACTTGAAAATGTGCTTTTGTGTTGGGCTTGTTTTATTCCACCTCTTCCATCTCCATGAGAAGAACACATCCAGGCAAGCTCATCAGTCCCAGAAGAAAGATGAGAGAGAATGTGGAATGGAGATGCTCTAGGTCACATAGATGTCTGATTCTGACACTCACGTAACTATTCACAAGTTCAATATAGATCAACCAAACACCAGTTGCCCCTCAGATTTGTTAAAAATAATACATAATTTCTTGTTTTAAGCCACAGTGATAGCTAATAGATATATTTTCCTTTTGCCTTCATGGTGGGATCTAACAAAATTAGTAAATATCTTTCAAATTAGAGAAAATGGGTACCAGTCTCAAGGGGATATCTTTGGTCTTTGTCAAATATTCACTCAGATAAAATAATAACAAGAATGAATGTAAGTTTTTACAAGAGACTCTCACGGAGGAACTACTATACCCTGGTTGATATTGAATAGAGGCTCCAGAACAAACACTGTACAAGTACTGAAGCAACATGGGAATTTATGCTTTGTTGGTAAAGCAATAATCCTTGCAAATTCACTAGTGTTATTCACAAAGACACTAAAAGCATCTGTTTGTTTAAATTGATAGCCATTATAATCTTTAGTAAGTATCTGTCTTTCCAAAACAACTAAGAAGTGAACATCTTTCATTTCCTAGGGAGAAACAATTCAAGCAAAATTTCAGGCTAATACCTGACAAACAAGAACCTATTTTCCAGAAATTGCCACCTAGATGTTTTCTTAAAGACATGAGAGGTGCCTCTCATTTCCTCAGCTCTGCCTTTTCTACTTCCTAAAGGACAGTTTGTTATGTTTGATGTCAAAATAGGCAGTGTAGGAATATAGAGGGTGGTTTCTAATGGTCACACTTCATCATTCATCTGATTTCTACCATTTCCTTCTCCTGACAAGGAGTTCTTAGGCCTCCAACAGAAATCCATGTATAGAGGGTTCAAAGGTACTTCCAAACAGTTTACATGGTAATAAGGTTAGTAACTCTCCCCTAAACTCATAGGAACATGTGACATTTGTCTTTATAAGGTAAGATTATTCTCTGATTTTTTAAAAGTATGTCTAATGATGTGTTTTTGAAGAACAGGATAATAACCAACTAAACTTTAACCAAATTTCCTAAAAATCAACTGAAATTGATTCCTTTTGTGAGTGTTAAAAGGATATGAATTTACATTTCCACTGCTGGATAATAAAATGGTGTGATGAGCTGTACCATGGTGAGATTCTACACAAGTGAGGCACTCATGAAAGTGGTACTTGGAGCCCAGGGTAATCAAGGAAGATGAGCTCCTGAGTGTGGATATAAGAGCTTATCAGTTCGGTTCTTTGTTCCTAGATTTCAGGATTGATATGATCAAGTTTACAAACTGGACCTCTAAAAGTACAATGGCTAATGCTAAGGATGGGTGTGCAGGGATTGTAGTTGGAAGAGGCCCACAGACTCTTAAACAGAATTTGAGAAGAAAGGGATATTTGACAGTTGAATTGGAGTTTATTGAGTTATACATTGCTCCATTTTCATTGGCATAGTAAGAAGGTTAAAGGAGAAATCAACAAGATATTAGGGATAGCTATAAGGACCCGTTGAGTAAGGTGATTTTCCCAGTGATTTGGGGATAATGGGTCACATTTCCTAAAAAATAATGGCTCTCATGGCTTTTTACTGTGAGAATGGATAGGTTGAGCAAGGATAACGAGAATCAGCCTGAGGCCCATGGAGACAGATGCTGTGAAGTAGATGGATGCATAAACTTGAAAACTTGAGACACTGAAATAAGTCACTTGTTATTGATCTGTCTTCATGAAAATGATGCCATCGGATGTAATTAAGAGCACTTTCTTCTTAATTGAGGAATTCTATAATGAGATAGGTAGTCTTCACCTTGTTCCACATACATGCACCCCACTGAGTGATTTTTTTTCTAAATATATTATACAATAAGGAACTGTTACTTTACTTATTGAAGTTAATAGCTACTATTTTAATAATTTAGTGACAACATTTGTGCTAATTGCTGAGCAGAATATTTAAATGAATCACTTTTAAACTATATACTTGCAAGATGAAAATAGGTTTAAATTCTAAAATACCACATTCTAATAAAGACATTGAAAATAAAATCTGAGAATCACATTTAACTGGCTTTTAGTCACAAAGTAAGCAGAAATAACAAGCATAAACATAATTGCAAATAAAATATAAACCGAAGGTCCTCCAAAGATTCCAAACTACAGTATTCTTTCTCATTCAAGATACTACCCTACTTAATACCACATAAATTATCATTAGTTTCTGATAAATGCTAACATAACATTGTTGTTCGAAATTTTATTTATTTATTTATTTATTTTTAAGATGGAGTCTCACTCTGTTGCCCAGGCTGGAGTGCAATGGTACAACCTTGGCTCACTGCAACCTCTGCCTCCCGGGTTCAAGTGATTCTCCTGACTCAGCCTCCCAAGTGGCTGGGATTACAGGCGCCCAATCACCACACCTAACTAATTTTTTTTTTTTGTATTTTTACTAGAGACGGAGTTTCGCCATGTTGGCCAGGCTGGTTTCGAACTCCTGACCTCTGGTGATCCACCCGCCTCAACCTCCCAAAGTGCTGGGATTACAGGCATGAGCCACCGCGCCCAGCCCAAACTTTTGAATACAGATAAAGCAATAGGGAAGCTGTGGGTTATTTATTTTGATAAAGACAATAACCCATATTTAATTTAGCAACATTTTTAGCAGAAATTTAAGAATCAATAAGCCTAATTTTTTTTAACCCCAGCAACAATTTAATGAGTCACCTAATTTATTTTCAGCAAAGCCTAACAAAGCCTCAGCTGGAGGAGTTTCCAAGCCAATTGTTAGCCAGTTAATACAGAAAAACGCTAAAATAGGTCATTGACATAGGTAGACTTCTACTTCTACACAACATTCTCTGAATTTCCCCTATTCCCCCAAACTACCAGTTCAGTTTAGTAATTACATCAAGCAACCATTCAAAACAATGCGAAAACAATCAATTTGAGTGTCTCTTCAATTACATGGAGAAAAAGAGAGGAGAGGAGTAGTGCTTTACTTTTCAGAAAATTTGCATTCCTGTTCTATGGTTAATGTTCTTTTTTTTTTCCCCCCAGCTCTCATCTCACAGTGTTGGACAATAACTTCACCCTGTGAAGACATATATTACAAAGGATTGTATTTGGACGTTTGCATTGCAGTTCCTTGGGGAGGATCATTGTTAAATATTCAGATTCTCAAAATAAAGGATGGAAAACTTCGTGGATATGGAGCCCCAAATCTGCGTTTATAAAAATTCTGTTAAAGCTTTGTGAAATCAGGACTGTTTTCCTGCAGATCGGAGGCTTAAAAGAAGAAAAACAACAGCTGGCAAAGGCCTGAGTAGGGCCAGCCTTAGGCAAATTGTGAAGCAGTCCAAATTTAGAGTTTTTATTTCTCAGTTCATTTGAGAGTTTACTTAGAACAACTTGCTTGTCCTCCTGTGCCAGTGCTATTGGCCTCTCTTCTCACTACCCAGAGGACCACTCAACCCCACCCTCCAATCAGCTGAGCATCCCAAATGCAGTCTCCTTACTCCTGAGTGTAATGCCTAACTGGCCGCTCCTACTCTCCCAGGACATTCCCAAGGCTACATCCTATGCCATCAAAACCATTTCTGTACCTCAGGGGCCTATTCCATGAGGCTGGACATTTCACCAACTAACACACTTTAAGTTATCAACCTGTTTGCTTTTTAAAAATAATATTTATAGTTTTTATTCCAAAATAATACTTGTTTAAAACAAAATAATTAGAAAACTAAGAAAGAAAGAAGGAAAAAGTCATATCTAATCCCATTTGTCATGTGTATCCTCAGCTTACCCTGACCTCTAAGATACATATGTACAAATTCATGTATTGTGTGGGTGTGCAAACTTACACACAGGCATGTGAAGGGCAGTGTGTTAGCTTAGTTCCTACCTCTGGAACCAGACTGGCTGAGTGTGATGCTGGTTTTGCCACCTTTGCCAGGTCACTTAACCACTCTACACCTCAATCTCCACATCTGTAAAATGGGGATGCTAATAAGACCTATCACAGCATAGTTTTGAGCATGAGTGTAGGCATGGTTAGCCACAGTATGTGCTGTGGTTAGCACACGCACACTAGAATCAGCTACCTGAATTTGAATCCCAGCTCAACAACTAGCAGACTTTTTTTTTTTTTTTTTTTTTTTTTTTTTTTTGCTGCGGAAAAGTTTCCTAATATCTCTGTGCCTCAATTTTCTTATCTGTAATATAAGAAGCTCAATTGGGTAATGACAAATAAAAAGTCAGATGACAAGCAGTTTTACAACTTCTGTGTTATTGGAATTAAAAGGGCAAGGGAAAATTACAAACTAATGATCTGAGATGAATTTGACATTTCTGTTCTTTGGCTATTAGGACTTCTGGACTAAGATTAACTTTCATATTATTGTTTTAATTATAAAAGAAAAAACAGTATATTTTCTAGGGAGGAAGAAGGTAAACTCTTATCGGGTTCTAAAGGGATCCATGACCCAAGCAACCTTAAGAACTACTAGGGCATTAGATGATCTTCTTGCTCCAACATTCAATAATTTTAAATTTTATGCACCTATTTTGAAAATCTACTTCCTTAATTTTTTTACTTGAATGACATCAAATGTACTCCAAACTAGCATTTCTAATACTAAATTCCATGAGTGTCTAGTGTCTGTCTAGGTACTCATAAATAGAGTGCCAGAATTTGGAAAAATAATCCCAGAGTATATTTTCCTTTTATCAAAATCAGATACCATGATGGCCCATTATTTATATATGTGAATAATACTGTTAACTTTTTGTTTTGTTAATTTCTTACTATTTTTTTCTAATTTAGGACTAAGACAACATTTTAGAAGAAAAATGATTTTCTATAGTCCTAAAGAGTTCTAAGTCACTACTTCAAATATCATGAAATAGAAACTTTTGAACGAAGTGCCAAATATCTTTTAACTTCAGTTTGAAAAGAATAAACTTGTCTCTATGAAGGCTAGTCAGTTCATTGAAACAACCATTGGACTGAGTTTTTGTTTTAGGCATGATGGTATTTCTATCTACACGTTAATTCTCCAGCATTTACCTGAATTTATGCTCTAAGTATGCATGTTTGTTTTGGTATTGATCTCTGTCCATTGACCTGAGCTCTGATGGGAATGATAGCAAACATGAGATGTCTTTTAGTTCCCTAAGTACCAGATATTTTTAGTTTAGGATTTTTTTTAACATAACTTATGTTTGTAATGGTTTTGGCACTGTGACGAGGGGAGCCCTTTTGCCAGTCCTGAAAAATCTCCATTGTTTTAAAAATATCCCTCCATGCCATTGATGAAATCCAAAAGAACTTCAAGGATGAAAGGGATGATGCAGCTTCAAAACCCTGACTGGCTCCCTGGAAGGCTGAGTCACTGAGCAGTGCCCTGCGTGTAGCATTCATGGGAATAGCACACAGCACAGCATCATTCTTCTGAGCTGGCGCGGAGCTGAAATTAACTGAAATATCCGCCTCTTGGAGGCTCTTCAGAAAAGCATTTGCTTTCTGTTCAATAACCTCATGGTTCAAGCGGTGCAGTCATGGGCATTAGTGCGATGTGTGGGCAGACATTCTCCTTAGATGTCTTAGATGAAGCCCTTGGAGTCCAGGGGATGCTGAGCAGTGGTCAGCTGGTAGTCTGAAACCTTATAGAATTAAAAGCTTTAACTGGACCTAGTAGGATCTAATATTTTCAAATACCCAGACGAGTTCAAAAATATGACAATTTTTGCAATTGAAATCGTAAATGTGTTGGCTATTATTTCTTTCTTTGGCTGTAACCTGCATGTAAAAGAGATTTTCTGTGAATTGACTCTAACAAATGCTTTTAAACACCTGTCTGATTAATCAACACATTAAAATAGTGCCTTTCTAAAAATAAACCAGCTCTATTTTTATTTCACTTGCTCTTTACCCTCTCACCAATAATTATTCAATGTTGGCTAATAATTAATTGCAACGTAAAAGGGCATTTCACTATGCTTAGCAAAGAGCTAGGTATATGTATAGAATGCCTGACATGTGCCTATGAATACTTAGGGAAGTTTGCCCTCTGAGTTTGAATGTGTTATTTTTGATGGTGTTATCTCCTGTGTAGCTCTATGGAAATAACAAACCCAACAGACTGGCAGTACCTTTCACCCTTAGATGCCTGTGGAGCATGCCCTTGGGATAACGATTACAGACATGCCCTGTAGCACTTGTTCCTTTGTACCACAGGAAAGACTTGGGGCTACAGAGAGGAGATGCTGCTAGAGGCTGATACATGACGTCACTCCACCAGGTTCCCCAGTGGACCTACTCAGAGCAGGGTAGGATGCTGACAGGCCTGCTCTGGAGGACTACGGTGCCCAGCACAGCAGCAGACATTCTCAGTGAGTAGCCTGAGATTCAGCAATTCCCACTCCAGGTCACCTAAGACTCTTTCTGGGACAGGCTCAGCCAAGAATAATAACTACCTTGTTATCAGGAAAGGGCAGCAAGCCTTTTCTGTGAAATAGCCTAGTATTCTCTACATTTCTTTCTGGGAGTGAATTTGCAAGATTTTTACAGAAATAAAGGAGAATGTCTGATACCCAAACTAGGTGGCTCTTAAAACTTAAGGGAGCAATTTGGTGCAAAACAGTGTTTAGAATTCTTCAATAAATTAAACATAAAAGGAAGATGAATTTAAATGGAAGATGGTGGTTCTCTCCTGTTTTTTGAAAACTGTATGAGTAACGAATATATTTTGGTAATTCTCCCATGTAGTGTAAATATTCACAATAATTTGAAGTCTCTAAATGTAATTTAGATTTTCAGGATTAAATCCCAGCTGAGATAAAACTGATTAACTGAAAAACAGAGGTGCCCCTTAGGTTTCTACTGGTGGTTTACTCAGGGACCCATTGCCACAGCCTTTTGTAGAGCCAAGAGAAATGTGTAGCCTAGGTTCTTCCCCAAACCCAGCAACTCAATGACAAATCTAGCAGAAATGTCACCATAATATTCTGACTAAAGCTTCAGAAGACACTATTTTTAGACAGAGTGAGTATATTGTATCTAAATTGTCAGGTCTTTGTACACTTATATTTATTTAGTAATTTCACTTTCCTTTTTATATCCCATTTCAGATAGTGGTCATTTACTACAGTAATAATGATGATAAACTATTATTTATTGAGTGCTGACTTATATATTTGATTTCATGTACATTATCTATTTTAATCCTCCCACTAAAATGTAAGTTCTGCTATTACCACTGATGAGGAAACTGAGTCAGAGATACAAAGGGACACGAAAGACATGTAACTATAGTAAAGTGTGTGGTGCAAACAATCCAACCTAAGTCATTCTGACAGGTGATTGCTGCTAGAGCGCTTTGCCTCCAGCACTGTTAAAACAACTGGATTCCTTTAAGCCCTGACTATGATCTTTTAATTCTGAAATACTATGAAAATGTAATTTGCCAATAATTTACTGTGGATTAAGTATATGAGTAAGAAAGCTTATTAAATCAACAGTTCTAGTTTCAGTCTCCACTGTCTTCTCAATTATTTGTGTCTTGTTTTTTATAGAAGTTTTCAGTAAGCAATGACAACTGTATGTTGACAGAAAACCATTCTTAAAATTTGCAGCAGACAGGACTCCTATACATACTTCTTTTTTTGTTTATTGAAAATCTTATTATCTGGATTCTCTCTCATTATACTTTCGTTTCTACAATATTTTCACCTTGGCACAGAGACATAAATATTAAAACCAGAAGATCACATTCTAGTAAAAGAAATAATGGTGTTTCCATCACTGAGAATAAATGCTTTTTCATATACATTGCAAATTCCAAAAATGTCTTGGGAAATGAGTTAAGGAAGGAATTGCTTATTCCATCACAAAGAAAATCTCGACCAAAATAAATTTACATAAGAAAGTACATGAAGACTGGGTGCGGTGGCTTACACCTGTAATCCCAGCACTCTGGAAGGCCGGGGCAGGAGGATCACTTGAGCCCAGGAGTTTGAGGTAACAGTGAACTATGATGATGCCAGTGCACTCCAGCCTGGGCAACAGAGCAAGATTTTGTCTCTAAAAAAATAAAAATAAAAATAAAGGAAAGTACATGAAGATGCAGCAAAGCTCTGGTATCAGTAATATTCTGAAATGGAAACAGCCATTCCTTCCTGTAGAAAGTCTGTCTTGAGTTTGAGGAGTCTCTGGAGGATGTATGATGGGCAAAGCTGAAGTTGCCACGATCTGCCTAATCAAGTGTCTCTTCAACAGTGTCCATGGGGATTACACAATGTCTAACGAAGTTTTAGGATGATTTGTTAGACTAAGCCTTCCATCAGACACAGAGTTCTTTCATTAATTATGATTCCACCCTAGAGACTAACTAAGCAGTATGTCCCAATCTTAATAAAAGTCCTCCTGAGCACGTATGAATTTATGAAGTAGAAAGTAAAAGCTGTTTCCACTTTTTGAAGATAATTTGCAAACCGGAAGTCAGACTAGATGGCACAGGTCACCTATATCTGGGAGCCTAAAGATGATTATAATTTCAGAGGATAAGGAAGGAAGCTTACTTAATTGAGATGTGTAGAGAGAGACGGGTATGAAGCCAGAAGAATGAGATGTGACCCTTGATCCCAGAGAAGATCTTCAAGAGTCACTTCTATGACCTGGCAATGGTTCAAAGATACTTTGTATGAAATGAGGACACATTTTTGGAAACTAATGAGCTTCAATGAAAAAGAGATGAACATATTTTCCAATTTCAGCTAAAAAAAAAAAGATTAACTTCCTTAATAAAAATAAAATTAAAACTACAATTAGACATTGCTTTCACTTATCTAAATGATAAATATTAAAATTTTACAATGCAATCTATTAAAAAGTATACTGAGAAAAAGCAAAAATAGTCATGTGAGGGTAAGTTTGGTGTAATTTTTTTCAGGACAATCTGATAATATCCTTTTAAAAAATATGTACATCCTTTGACTTGGGAATTCCACCTCCAAATATTAATTCTAGAGATATATTTACTTTACATGAACAAATAAGTAAAAGAATACTCATCACTACACTGTAGGTAGTGACAAAGGATGGGAAACAACCCAACAGACTCCAACAGGAGTCTGGTGAAATTATGTCTCATCCATATCATGGACGATACTGCAATTGCTAAAAGCACCATGGCAGATTTACATGCAGAGTTAGGAATCAATCTCCTTGCTGTATCATTAGGGAAGATAAGCAGGAAGCAGAATATGATATATTATGTCTTAGCATTTGAGTAAACACATAAAAGATCTCCATTAGGAAATAGAAGAGTAGCAGTTGCCTCCAGGAAAGGGAATTGGATAATTGAGAACTAAAGAGGGATTTACTGGTCATGAGTATCTTTTGATACTGAAGATCATGGGCTTGTATCGTCGAGTCAACCCAATTAATCAATTGATCTTTTAGAAAAGACTGGAAAGAAAAGGTATCTAAAATGGTCAGGTTGCAAAGTCAAGTAAAATTGTGTCAATAAAATGGCTCAGAGAAGTGATTCTCAAATATCTGGGTATCAGAATCTCTTTATAGTCTTAAAAATTATTGAAAACGCACAGATTTCTTGTTTATGTGGAATATTTGCCATCTTAAAACGGAGACAATTATAAATATTTATTTACTAATTCATTTTCAAAAATTTAATAAATTTATTTTCAGTAAAAATAACTATTTTCCGAAAAACTGTGAGAAGAGTGACAATGTTTTTTATTTGTGCCACTAAATGGAAGACATCTAGGTTCTCATGTCTGCTTCCGTATTCAATCTGTTATGAAATAATATGCATCACATTGTGTAGCTTCTGGAGAACTCTGCTGAGAAAATGTACAGTGAAAATGACAAATGACATGCTGGTGTTATTGTGAAAATATGTATGGTCTCAGAGACCCCTAAGATAATCCTGGGGACCATCCTCTATGAGCCCCTCAGAATAAAAATAGAACTTTGCAACTGAATTGCCATTAGAGAAAAAAGATCACTTTCTTTAGCTGAAGTTCACTTTCTAGAACTCTCTAACTCCGTCAGTAATATCTAACTGTCCTAAAACACGAGTTCATAAACCTCAAAGAAGGCAATGGTGCCTGATAAAAATAATCTTCTAGGAAAGACAGTTTACCAAGTTTAGTTCTCCTGCGAAATAATACTAGCAAAATGTTGTTTGTGTAACGTAGTTTCTCACACTGGCTAAACAAGATTATCTTTCAGGAAATAAAATTCTAGCTCTAACAAATTAATATTTTAATTTAAGAAATACCAAACTATTTCCTATCTCCTCTAAAACTATCATAGTCGTATTATTCACCTCTGTAGAATGGGAAATGCAGCATCTAAGAAAGCATCTTTTGTAAGGGGCTAACAAAAGTTGTAATTAATGTAGTAAATAACAGTAGTTTATCCTTTCAGCACATTTTTATTGAATTTACGTTATGCTCATTTATTGTGCTCTGGGTTGATGATAGAGCGGTCAGGAAAACAAGCCTCAACCTGTCTTCATGCAGCTGACGATCTGGCTGATAGACATTAATGAAAAAATCTCATAAGCTGCTATTGATGAAATAAAACTACAGTAAGCTCTGAGAGTCCCTAACAGGGCCACCTGGCAAGATTTGGAGAATCAGAGACACATAATCAGAAAAAGTGAGATTTGAACTGAGAAACAGGGGAAGTATGAGGTTAATAGGCAGTGACGGTGGGGTTTGGAGGTATTATTCAGTGTAGAGGAAACAGTATGCATAAAAACTCCAAGGCAGGAGTGAGTATGGTGGTTTCCAAGTGCTGAATTAGGTCAAAATCAGCCCAATAATAGAGAGTGATGTCACGAATGATACAAGATGAGCTGTCAATATACGCATGCGTCAGATCATGCAGATTCCTGAATGCCATGGTAAGGATTTTCATATTTATAATGAGAGCAACAGGGAGCTATTGAAAGGTATTACAGACACTTGTTTGTGTTTTGTTGGCATGTTTACTGGATGCAAGATGAGGTGGCCTTGCATCTAGCATAATGGTTTGTTTCCTCGTAATTACCAATTGAAAGTGAACCTTACCACCTGCTTGTTTGAGGTTCAAACAGTAGTCCTTGACCTCAATCAGCAAAGGGGAATATAACATTTGAGGTACTCAAAGTGAGTTTTAAAGTGAAATTTTCTTACTATCTGCTATCAAAAGCTTCAGCAAAAGTGAATTTTCAGGATTATTACCTAAGATATCTAAGGAATGTCAGCATCCCTCCAATCCTCTGGTTCTAAAAGTTTTATCTAAGACTGAGTTAATAACCAGAACTGTCCATGCTAGGAAAGTAATAGTATGGCATATGAATCACCTGCTCGGAGTCCAGCTTCAACATTCTAGCCTTGGCTTCTAATAAAATTTGTTATAAGAAAGAATGCTATGATAGATACCTCTGGATTTGTTGCCCACATACTATTAGGGCAAGGTCTGTTATCTGGAATTTTCCATAAAGTCTCATGTGGTAAAAAACATTGCTGGAATTTTGTACCCAAGACAACATGTTTTTCCCTAAGGAACTGATACATTTCTTCTTTTGCATTAATGAGAGCAAATTATTTAATAAATTGCCACATCGGCCCAACCTTGATAGAGTTAAAACAAGTTAAACAGAATTAACTATGATGGCTCTTATGCTTTCTTTCCTTTGCTTCATTCCAACAATATATTTTGCTTATACCAAATCAACCTAAATTCTATTTCATAAGCTCTCTCTAATTCTTTTATAAAGTGATATGTGGAAACATATATAAACGTAACAAATGCACATGTTCAGTTTTAAGAAATACACTCGATATATCCTCAAAAGCTGAAAAAATAAGTTCAATGGGACAATTTCATTCGTTACCATTCATTACTCCTTTTCTTTTAACGTTGCTAAAAGGTTAAAAGACACGAAAGCATAAATATTTATTTGTATCACTGTAAGAATGACTGACCACTACATAAAATTGGAAAAGAATGCATGCCTAAGAAGGGACTACTTACTTTATTGATATAGTTTTCATTACAAAAATCAGGCTGGTGGCATCAAACATGTGGGCCATGGCCTCACTCCAAACTGCTGAAGCTCATTTGGGATCACAAATGATTTGCTAAAGCCTCACCACTGCTGCCAAGACAGGGAGATTGTACTGAAATGTACATTTCAGTGCCAAATTTAGTGCTTTCTTGGCTACGAAAGGTGAAGCCAGGACAGCAGAAAGGAAACCTAACAATGGGAGTACAAGACCCTGGAGTAACTTCAGGAAAAACTAATCCAAGTAAGAAGGCATGGGGTGTGTAGTTGCCACTTGTTTTGGGATACATGTAATTCATTTTTTAAGTTATTAACTACGCACATAAACACACACTCACACATATACCTGCATAAACATAGAACACAATTGTGGTGGGCAGAATTCTAAGATGATCTCCAATAGCTCATGCCCTTATACTATCTCCTCCCAGATGGTCAACGTATGTAATTTTCTTTTAACCAGTGGAATATGGCAAAGTTAAAGGATTGTTCAAATGTAATTAGCATCCTTAATCAGTTGACTTTAAGTTAATCAAAGGTTATTCAGGGTTGGTCTGGTCTAAGCAAGTGATTAGCCCTCCAAAAAAGGGCCTAGAAGTCAGAGTTTCTTTCTCCTGCTGACCTTGAAGAAACAAGCTTCAAGGAATTTTACAGTGGTTAAGAAATTGATTCTGCCAACAACCACCTGATATCGAAAAAGGAGCCAGAACCTCAAATGAGACCCCAATCCTGGCCAACACTTTTCTTAAAGCCTTTTGAGACCCTGAACAGAAAACCCAGCTAAGTCAAGTGCAGTCTCCTGACCCATGGAAACTGTAAAGTAACAAATGTGATTGTTTTAAGATGCTAATTTTGTTGTCATTTGTTATGCTACAATAGAAAATAATATAATGATGTTTGGTGCTGTGCGAAAGGCACCATGCTGAAAGCATACACTTTGGTTGCTTAATTAGTACAACTTCAGTATTTGAATATAACCTAAGAAAAATCAATGGGTATTGACAAACACACAAATACACAAATGTATACATCCATACACACTCAAATTTGCCATCAAGGGAGAAAAAGCCAACTTGTTTTCATTAATTACACCCTCAAATTTACTTCATCTTTTGTCAAACTCGTCTTAGTTAAAGGCAAATGTTTTCATTTTTGGACTAGTTGGACAATTCTAGGTCCAGCTAGAAACCTCAGAATCATCACTGACTACTTACTGCCCCTCATCCCGTCTAACAAATTGGTCACCAAATCGTACTACTTCCTTTTGATTCTTTTTCATCCCACTCTTTAACTCAATCTCTACTGCCACTCATGAGCTCTTCTTTCTACCACACAATGCTTCTATCTGATTTATCTGTTCATAGATTCCTCACCTCACCTCCACCAAGCCCACGACCTCCCTTTCAGTCTTAGAGGTGCTCCCAAGGTCAATGGGAAGGAAGTGAAGGAAGTCAAGTAGAACCAAACTTGGCGATGATGGGAGAAGAAAGGCTAGAGATCAGATAACAGACATGCCTAGGAAATGATAGATGAGTTTACTGACCTTGTTATGGATTCTGAGCATAATCCTGTAAACAACGCAAAACCACTGATGGATTCACTACAGAAGAGTTACACACACACACACAAGAGCACACAGGCACACACACAGCATAGTCTTTCCTTGCAGGAAATCATTCCTAATTTGGAAATGAAGGTTCTTTCACAAATCAGCAAGTTTTTGCAATAAAAAGCTACTCACTAACTCTGCAAACTTGGATAGACTAGTCAAATTATTTTTTCCAACTTTTTATTGTGGTAAAAACACACATAAAATTTACTATCTTAACAATTTAATAATCATAATTTTTGGTGAACAGAATTTGGAATCTGAGATAATAATCATGACTGTATAGACCCTGCATAGTAATGGTTCAATTGAACTTAGTTCTAGTTCTTTCTCCTCCCTTTTGCTAATGGTGAAACATGAAACAATATTCATCTTGCCCATTAATATTGAAGTAAAACTTGCTGAGGCAGTTTGGTCTCAGGGAGTGTGCACATTTAAATACCAAAAAGTTAACATCTACCTAGAAGCTAGGGAACAAAGTTAGAAAACAAAGACAAAATAGGGAATATTTTTGCCTTTGGGTAATTCAGTAGTACTGATCAGTAGGAAAAAAAATTCCTACCGACTGGTAAGAAATGCCATAGAATATGTGTACTCTCAATGAAAATGGAAGGTTTTTTTCATATGCCACCTCTATTTTCACCCTCTTAGATACAACGAAACAATTAGAGACTGCATGTCTTCATCTCTGAATATGCTTGTGAACAAAATGGCTATGTCTAACCGGATACTCTGCATTTAAATTGTCAAAGGTAGCTTTCTGGGGCTGAAACGCTATACTTTTCCCCTTCCTTCATTTCTTGTCCCTCCCTATGTCTACAAAACAGTGTTTGGAGAAAAGAAATACATACTACATAGAGTCAAGTCATTAAGTCTAATTCCAATTCTCTAGTTCGTGGTTTCAAAGGAAAAACTCTGAAAATTTAAGCAGAGATCAAGAGAACATTCTTCTAATTTTCTGTACACAGATGACACAGATTTTTAAGGGATGACACAGTCAGGGGGATGACTGGGCAGATCTTGAAGCAATCTGGTAGTCACATGGAATCAGCCTTTTTTAAGGCCACACTCACATTTTGGGGCTGTAATTGTTTGAACAGTGTAGAAAAGTGTCAGAGCTGCTAACTGCGCAGCTCACCAGATGCAGGAGTGGGATTTGCCACTCCAACTATGCAGAAGCTTGGATTGAGCCAAGAATCTGGAAGGAGAAAATATGAGAGGTTTTCCTTCTCCAAGACTTAAAAGGGCATGAGATTCTATTAGGCTGAACCATGTGAAATTAGCAATATTTTACAACTTTTACCTATGAAGTTGGTTCGACCCAGTACATTGCAGAAATGAAGAGGGAGAATGTGCTTTAAAATACTGGTGTAATAACTCATACATGTCTCTAAACCAAAACAATAAAAGTACATAAGCAGAAAAATACTCTATACGATGATAGAATCAACAGGCCATGGTGTTTACATTCGCTTTCAACTCTGCTGGGCATGTTTTTGAAAACTAGTGACTTACGCCAATACTTCCATTCTAACCAATATTCTTAAAAAGTCAAAAAGAGTTGTTGAAATTTTGACAAACCAAGTAATCTAGTAATACAAAACAGCTTTCTATTGTTAATAATTGCATATATAAGAAGCAAGATTTAAGCTAGGCATGGTGGCTCACACCTGTAATCTCAGCACTGTGAGAGGCTGAGGTGGGAAGACTGCTTGAGCCAGGGGTTCAAGATCAGTCTGGGTAACATGGTGATACCTTGTCTCTACAAAAAATTTTTTTAAAAAAATGGCTGAGTATGATAGCTCCCTATGTGGGAGGCTGAGGCAGTAGGATCCTTTGAGCCCTGGACTTCAAAGTAGCAGTGAGCCATAATCATGCCACTGCACCCCAGCCTGAGTGATAGAGAGAAACCTCATCTCAGAAGAAAAAAGTAAGATTTAGAGTTGGTGAGTCCAGTGAGATGTTACTTTTCACATAATGTCCCTTCACTCTACTTCTCAACATCTCCATAGTATTTGCACAAACATGAATATTCTCATTGTATTATTGGAAATTTTATCACATCAATTCCTTTTGACACCATGAATAAAACTGAAATATGAATACTGGAGAATTCTAATGTGTGCCAGAAGAGAACTTCAACTTCTATAAAAAAAGTGTTCTTTTCGAGGAAACAATTTTCACTTAACAAGACTGTAGATAATAGAGTTATAACTCAAGAGTGATGATATTCATTAAAGAAAATAGACCTGTGTTTCTTTACTCTCGCTACTGGTTATGATTTCTTATCCATTTTTTAAAAAATAAAAGTATTGGGAGAATACAAAGTAATGCTATATATAAAAAAGAACCAGCAATACTGTACCCTTTCCTCACACAAAGAAAATATTTGCTTTGGAACTGGGTTATTGCCTTGACTATGTCAATTATCACAGTTTTTCTCCCTTACATTCAATCATCCCAAGGACTTTTCAACCTGACTTGGTGACTCCCTCCTCCCTTTCTCATATAGATGGGACTAATGGAGCATTAATCTGACTGTGAAATGATTCAATTTCAATTTTTCTAACCTGAGGCTATAATTATTTTTCTTCTTAGACCAGTAAGCAATGAGATTCCTTAAAGAGAAACTCTGTGGGGCAGAGGTCCCATCTGAGGTCCAATCTGATAAGAGCGCAGGGTACAAAAGTTTGCAGATACCCTCCTTTTCCAGGCAATACAGAAAGGTCCTGGTATCTGGTAAGCTGCTCTTTCCATATATTAATTATTAAGGATCCCACTTACAATATCTACAGATTCTCTGCTCTTCTAGTAATATACAAAGGAAAACAAAATTGCAAGATTTTAAATTTACCTTAGGTGTCCAAATATTTATGGATTTTTATTTATTTACTTACTATTTTTTCAAATACAGGTGGGATCTTGCTATATTGCCCAGACTAGTCTTGAACTCCTGGGCTCAAGCAATTCGCCCACCTCGGCCTCCCGAAGTGCTGAGATTGCAGGTATGAGCAACAATGCCTGGCCATGAATTCATTAATTATAATTTTTGGAAACACATGTAATTTAAAAATTATTTTATCTAATAGCATTAAGTCAGTCAGTTGACAAGATCTATCATTTCCACTTTTAAAAAATCTCTCTTAAATTCATCTCTTTATGTCCATCCTTTACTGCCACAGCATCAGTTTCAGACTATCACCATTTATTTCTCATCTGGTTTACTGCAATAAACACCTAAATCACACCTTTAATTTCTTCCCACTCCATGTTCCACATATCTACCGAAGTAAGTTTTTTTTTTTTTTTTGAGACAGAGTCTCACTCCGTCGCCCAGGCTGGAAAGCAGTGGCGTGATCTTGGCTTACTGCAAGCTCCGCGTCCCAGGTTCACGCCATTCTCCTGCCTCAGCCTCCCAAGTACTTGGGACTACAGGCGCCTTCCACCACGCCCAGCTAATTTTTTGTGTGTTTTTAGTAGAGACGAGGTTTCACCATGTTAGCCAGGATGGTCTCGATCTCCTGACCTCGTGATCCGCTCTCCTCGGCCTCCCAAAGTGCAGGGATTACAGGCGTGAGCCACCGCGCCCGGCCCTACCAAAGTAAGCTTTAAAAATTCAAAGCTATCCACATAATTTCCCTGCTTAAAACCAATCATTGCCTCTGTAACATCTTATAGGGAAGTTAAGGACTCTTTAGCAAAGCCTTATTTCCTCTTCTTCCTTTTCCTTGCCAGCCCCATCCTCCACAGCCTGAACTCCATATATATTGAACTACTCTCTTAGGCTACTGTCTTGGAAAATACTAACCATTAGATACTACAGTTTTTAACTATCTACTTAAACAATTTCTACTGTTTAATAATCAGATGGCAGTTATATTCTGTTAAACTACTAGTGCACATTGGAGGACACTATCATTGTATTTCCGTTTGGTCTTCTATCATTTGAAATTTGTAATTTGTTTGCATTTATTTTTCATAGGCAGATTTGTATAATAGAAGATCCAAAATACTCATTAATTAACTACATCAAATATTTAAAGCAAATGCTTAGACACAAACGGCATCCAAAGCAATAAAAAGGCTGCCAGACTGCTTGAGGGCCAACACTGCTATATGTCATTGTTTACTTGCTTTTGTTTTTTTTTTTTTGTTTTTTGAGACAAAAGTCTCGCTCTGTCACCCAGGCTGGAGTGCAGTGGTGCAATCTCTGCCCACTGCAACCTCCACTCCCCAGGTTCAAGCGATTCTCCTGCCTCAGTCTCCTGAGTAGCTAGGATTACAGGCACACGCCACCATGCCCAGCTAATTTTTGTATTTTTAGTAGAGACAGGGTTTCACCATGTTGGTCAGGCTGGTCTTGAACTCCTAACCTCGTGATCCACCCGCTTTGGCCTCCCAAAGTGCTGGCATTACAAGCGTGAGCCACTGCTCCTGGCCTGTTATTGCTTTTCTACATACTCCCACTATGTCCTCATTATCTACTTTATGGGTTCAAACATTTCTGATTTTTTTTCTTTGAGACAGGTCTCACTCTGTCGCCCAGGCTGGATTGTGCAGCACAGCAGGATCATAGCTCACTGTAACCTTGAACCCCTGGGCTCAAGCGATCCTCCTACCCCAGCCTCTTGAGTAGGTGGGACCAATCAGAGGTGCACGCCTCCACCCCCAGCTAATTCTTGTATTTTTTGTAGAGACAGGGTTTTGGTCTGTTGTCCAGGCTGGTCTAGAGATCCTGAACTCAAGTAATAATCCCGCCTCGGCCTCCTAAAGTGCAGCGATTACAGTTGTGAGCCACTGTGCCTGGCCTGAAATTTTTCATGAGTTACAAAAAGATGTAGTGACAAAAATTCAAAGGGGTATCTTGTTCATTATTGTCAAGTCAATAATCTAATTTGGTCGAATCAGTTAAAACAATCTCTGGGGAAATATTACATTGAACTTGCTTGACAAAGTTACTTCAGTGGCCCATCTTGTTATCTCTTAAAGCTAGCTAAGGAGATAGAAATGTTTAAAAGAAAGCATTTTTGATATATGACATCAAAAAACATACTACCTCTTCACCATCTTTTATATAATTAGTAAGACATATAATCATTATGTTTGAGCTCATTGGAAATGAAATCGCATTCTACCAGGGAGTAAAGGGCAATGCACTTGAGTCTGGGGTCCTCATGTCATGACTGCCACTAAAAACAAACACACACAAATTGTTTTCCCTAAATAGATTTTTTTTCTGAAATATTGCAATAGTGAGATTATTGAATGTGTATGTGACCTGTTATTACTGGTTTTTTATTTTTTGTGAAATATTTCATGTTTATAAAATATTCCATGCCAACAGAAGTAATGACTATCTAACAGCTTCCACGTCTTACTACCCCCAAAATAAAAATAATACATAAAAAGGAGCATTTATGAAATTATAAGTGCCATTTTGCCAGGATGATGATACATACTCTTCTTCTTATGAATGTTAAGGTTAGTAGACCATTTTGAATTGGCAATTATTTTCTCAGTCAAGAAATTTATTTATTTTTACTTTTGGGTCTTAATGTCATGCAGAACTACCAGATGCCAATAACAGGAGTAGCTATGGGCATTTTATATATGTTTAAACCAAGCTAACAGAAACAGAATGAATTGAGCCAGAGTATTTATAATTTATTAATAAATGTTAAATAATGCATAAACACTAAAATAATCATAAAACAAAACACAAAATAACATTGAAATTGGTATCTAATGTCCTTATTATCATTTTTTTAATTTGCTGTCTCCTTAAATATAACTCTTCGGCAACATCATCATCCTGGCAATCCATGGTGCCACTTCTTCACTGACTTCCTGTCCTTTAGGTTTATTTCCAGAGGTGATATTTGCATTTGTAAACTGAAGTGTCTTTTACATAAAATAAATTGTATAGTTATGTTTTAACTCTTTAATAAAATAAAGCACATGGTAAAGGTTGCCTGAATTTGGAGTTGTTTTCTACTTACTTTTAACGGTACATTCCTAACTTCGTAAAATTGGTAACTCTGGAGTTCAATTATTTATTAATAATTCTTTCAGTTCAAACAATGTACAAATACTGTGTTTGAATGTGAGCAAAATTGACAGTCATTATTTTCATAGGAGTTTATAGTTTGGTGAAAGAAATTGGCCTTATCAATAATTATACAATTAAACATGTAATTGAAAATATAATAAATGATATAAAGGAGCACTATATGGTATTATGACAGGTTTGAGAGATCTGAAAATACTTCACCAAAAGAAGTGACGCTTGAATCAAGATCTGAAGTATGAGTAGGTGTTATAAAAACTAATGGGTGTGGAGGAAAAGGCATTTCAGGCAGAGGAAACAAGACATAAAGAAGCACATAATTCAACACAAAGTTTGGCCTATCCCATTGAAGCCATGAACATCTTTCTGTTTCTCACAAACTGTGGGTCTGTTGATTTATTTGGATATTTCAGCTATTTATGGCAGTTTCTGAGCTGTTAATATGAGTATGGGTTTCTTAGAACCATATTCTACATGAGGGGCATCACTATACTCTATTACTTTTCAAACATCTGATAAGAACAGGGTATTTATCCATGTTGGATGATCTTTCTTCAGTGTCTGTAGTAGCAACTGCCATGATGAGTAACCACATGATTTCTGGACAGTAGAGACCCCTGCCTACTGATCATTAGACAAGAAACTGGTCCTCAATAAAACTGAAAACCCAGGTGGTGGGAATGATTGAGTGGTAGTAAAACAAAAATGTGTGTATAGAAGAGTCCAAACTTTTACTTTATATTTTAATGATTTAAAAATGCTTCCAAGTGAGCTGGAAACACACCTGCATACTAGGTAATGTTATCATGAATTTGGACAATCTCAATAGACTAAAAGTGTGTTACTCTAATTGCTTTCAGAGAGAAGGGCTGTGAGTAAATTATTCTAAAACATCAACCTCATTTTTGGTAAGTAACTTCTAACATTTAACTGGCTTATATTTAAATGTGTCAATCCATGTATTTAATGGGGCTACATTTTGCAACTAGATTATCTTGGTGCATCCAACTGGAAGTGGATATGTTATAAATATCGAGACAATGGGGTGTTCATGTCAGAAAATCAGAAAGCTGGATACCAACACTGAATTCCCCTTGCCTTTTTTTTTTTTTTTTTTTAAGAAAAAATAAACAGAGTCTTACTCTGTTGCTCATGATGGAGTTCAGTGGCGCCATCTTGGCTCACTGCAATCTCCGCCTCCCAGGGTCAAGCAATTCTCGTGTCTCAGCCTCTTGAGTAGCTGGGATTACAGGCATGTGTCACCATGCCTGGATAATTTTTGTATTTTTCGGTAGAGACAGGGTTTCGCCATGTTGGCCAGGCTAATCTTGAATTCCTGGCCTCAAGTGATCTGCCCATCTTGGCCTCCCAAAGTGTTGGGATTACAGGCATGAGCCACCATGCCCAGCCTCTCTTATTCCTTTGGTTCCATTCTATCACAAATAAGGGAGACCCAATTTGGGCTGGTGTCCCAGAATTCTGAGCCACACTTGAGAATTAGGTTGGGCTTGCTGGAGGGCTACAGTTACAGGAACAGAGCAGGTCAAAAAGCCATATTTGAGCTAGAAACTAAAATAAAACCTTAGTTTTTTATCTTAAGGACCAGAGAACACATACAGCATCCAAATCAAATTCGGGTATTCAGGTGAGAAAAAGAGGCTGAACGTGGGATACAGGAGAGTGAGTCTAGAAGAATTCTCCAAGTTGAAGAATGCAGTTTCTTTTAATGGTGCACACTTAGTGTTCAGTCTTAAAGAGAATGCCCTGTTAAGAATGCTAACTGGGGCTCCAGTGCTGATAGATTTTCAATGAATGGA
Organism: Pongo pygmaeus; assembly: GCF_028885625.2. Lineage (NCBI taxonomy): Eukaryota > Metazoa > Chordata > Mammalia > Primates > Hominidae > Pongo > Pongo pygmaeus. Next base: position 65,197,175 of record NC_072377.2, read on the forward strand.
AATTAGACAACAGGCCATCAATGTGTAGTTTTATAAGAATCAGTCGTAGTTATAAGAAACATTCATATCTATTTCAACTTTATAAAGTATAGAAAAAATGTTGAAACTGTACACACCATATCACATAGCATCTTTTTTATAAAACACCACAGAGAAATATTTCTTTTAATTCTCGGAGTTAATAGCAATATGTTTTACCAAGCAACTCATTTTTTAACTTACTGATATATGAATCTTAAACCAACAGTGTTCCCTTCCTTGGATTAGTTGATAGGAAGATCAGAACCAATCTGTGACTTGTTTCTAGCAATTACTCAGGAATAAATGAAATGCATTTTTGCTTTCATAGTTCATACTATTTGCATGCCATTTTCTCTTCTCTTTGATGTCCTCATGTTTATCTTTTACTAAATTGTTTTATGAAACACAATCCTTTGCTTTTTTTTGGGAGGGTAAGAAACAAGTGAAATACAAGTGAAATATATTAAACGAAATAAGTTGAAAATATTGTTTTACAAAAGGAGAAAATACATAATTTTTGCTTATTATAAAAACAACATATGTTCATTATAAAGGAAATTGAGTAAGAGAAGAGAACATAAAACAAAATCAAAGACCTCTCCAAATATCCTCTCTTCACACACCTGTAACAGTTTGGTGGTTTTTCCTGCCTAGACAGAATATATATGTATTCTTTCTCTCTGTCTCTGTCTCTCTCTCTCTGCATATATATGTAGTACTGTCTCTGTCTCTCTCTCACTCTACATATACATGTATATAGATATAAATACACACACACATATATATACACACACATACCACACATACACCTACATACATAACTATATGCACACATGTACATAGACATAATCTCATATATGTAAATATAAGCATGCATGAAAACACACAGGTAAATGATACCATATTCTGTCATCTATTCTCTAAATTGCTTTTTCCACATAACAACTTGTAGAGTTTAAAATAACATTTCAATAATTTCAATACATACAGATCTCAATACAGATATATCATCATTTATTTTACAATTTCTGTCCTGAAAGATATTTGGGTGGTTTCCAGATGTATACTATTATATGTAATATTGCAATATAGTATTTCTTTGCTCACTTATTCAATTATATTCTTAGGCTAAGTTTCTAAACATAGAATTAATGGGACAAAAGTCTGCACATTAAAATATTGATATATATTATTTGATTACCCACCGATGTTTTCCTGATTCATATTTCCTGATTTCCTGATATATTGTTCACTGAAAATGTACATAAGAAAGTAGCTATGTCTGTACACCATCTCAAATTCTTTTAAATTATTCATCTTTTTCCAAAATAATAGATGAAAGATTGTTTCAGTTTTTATTTGTCTGTTTGTCAGGTAGAAAAACTTTTCAAATGTATATTTGTCATACATTTTTCTTCCTTTTTGAATTTTCTGTTCATGGCCTTTATCTATTTTTCTCTTAAGTTTTTAATCTTTATTTATTCAGTGCTCTTTATTATAGTATGAATGAAGTAATGATCATTTTTTATTTCCATAAACCATTAAACAATTTATCCTATATCAAATAATTTATCCTTTTCTCACTGATTTGGACTGCTACCTTTACTAAACCCTAAATTTTCAATATATGCATGGGCCTTATTCTTGAGCATTTATCCAGTTGGTTGAATAATTGGTTTATTTCTAAATTATTATCATGCTGTCTGAATTAATAGCCTATATGATATGTCCTGCTATCTTATAAGGAAAAACAGTCTTTTATTTTTCCAAAATGTTCTTTACTATTCTTATATTTAAATCAAATTTTAAGTCAAGCAATCCCCTAAAATCCCACTGGGGATTGTCATTTTTAAATAAGCCTCTGACCTTATCTGTCTGAACTGTTGCATTTTTCTAAAATCCCATTTCAAACTGCTCACTTTCAGCCACCCCAATGATAATCTTACTCCATTAGTATACTATGTTCTCATAATATTTCCCTTAGTGAATCAGGCAATAACCTAGCTTTAGAACACAGTGTCTTAAATTTTGTGGATAAAAGACTCATTGAGAATTGGATAAACATTCTCTCAGAAATGTGTGCCTACCTCCAAATGTAATGAATCTTGTAGAGCCACATAACCCAAGGTTAAGAATTTACTCTGTAGAGGCACTTCTCTAAATTTACAAAGGGGGCTTTATCCCATCAGAGTTATTTTCACTCTTATGTTGGTTTTTTTCATAAGTTAGATCAAAACTGTTATTTCTCTTCATAATATTATAATTTCACTCTGTCTTCATAATCTTAACTCAAATTATAGGCTGCTTCTCCTCATACCAACCTATACTCAACAGTATCTCTTGTTTCATTACAGTGCAATAAAAAAGATCACCAGATCTTTTTGGCTCAAGTCCAACTTCTGTCTTTGAACATGAATATGTGTCTATTTTTCTGAGATTCATATTCCCTCCCATCATCTATAAAATGGGTAAAATAATCACTAACTCTGTGTGTTTCAAAGAGATTATTAACAAAATCAAATATATCCTGTCTGAGAGAGCACAAACTAAAAAGACAAGGTTTCATTATTATTTCCACATTTAAAAACTCATCACTTATTAAAAATCTATATAAAACCATTCACTGTGCAAGGTCCTAAAGTACCTAATGGGGGAAACAGATAAAACAAATAATTAAACCGCAACTGGTAACTGCTAGAGTACAAATAATATAAGAAAGCTATGGGAAAGCCCAGAAAAGAAAAATATTCCCATTTTGGGAGATCGAGGCAGATGGATGACGAGGTCAAGCGTTTCAGACCAGCCTGGCCAACACAGTGAAAACTCGTCTCTAATAAACATACAAAAAATTAGCCGGACGTGATGGCAGGCGCCCGTAGTTCCAGCTACTCGGGAGGCTGAGGCAGGAGAATCGCTTGAACCCAGTAGGCGGAGCTTGCAGTGAGCCGAGATCCCGCCACTCCACTCCAGCCCGGACGATAAATAAAAACAAAAAATAAAAATAAATAAAAATAAAAAAAAGAAAGAAAAGAAAAATATTCCTTCTTTGTGTAGAAATATCCGCAAGAGGGTAACATGAACTGAGTTTGAAAAGATACTCATGAGTTTTCTGAACAGGTAAGGAAGGGGTGTTGTAGAGCATAGGGAAAGCAATCTAGAAGGAAGAAGCAGCCTCAGCAAGAAAGAGAGGTGTGAAAAGGCACAGAGAACTCAGACTACGGCCAGAATTTAAGTGTGATTATTTCATGGGGTTTACAAAAGGGGACAAAAGTTAGACTTTCTTCAAGAAAGACCTACTGGGCCAACATTCTGAAGAGTCAAACTAAGAAATTTAGACTTTATCTTGAAGGCAAACAGAAATTATCTTAAGATTTAGAAGAAGATGATGGTGAAATTGGTAGCCTGGGGCGAAAAAAAAAAAAAAAAACCGGAGTGAGGAGAGGTTGGAGCTAGAGATCACTTAGACGCTATTGCGATAGTTTAGTGAATACAGGATAAGTGCTTGAACTAGGGAAGTGGCAAGGGAAAAACACAAGAGTTATTTCTGAGGAAGATTCAAAAGATCTTGGTGGTCTTTGAGATCCAAAATTAGGGGAGAGGAAGAGTCTAAGAATGCCACAGGCCAGAGACAACTGGGTGGATGTGATGCCCCACATTGAGACGGAGCAATAATTATAAATGCTCATTTAGATGACAAAGCAAATTTTATAGAGTTCTCAATCTCCAAAGCGGTATGGTGAGGTTTGGGGCAATGGTGGTATGTGTGAATATAGGGTCCAACCAATTTAGCTGATAAGTTTTAAATAATAAGGTAAAGTGGCTTATTATTTGGGAAAAATCAGTTTTCTTATTTTTAAACATAGAAAAAATGTTCCTCAGGGTAAAAATAGCCACATCTTTTGAAATATAATACAGTGCTATTTGGTGTAATCCCTTAGCAACATTGCTGTTATGAGCCAGTACTAGCAGCATTCAAGTTATAGACTCACATATTGCATATTTTTAAATCTATAGATGGATAATAAGCTGTGAGAGGGACATAAGTCTGTCCATGATAGACTTCAGACATTTAAATAATTAGCAAAATCATAAACAGAATTAAGTCTTTTTAGATTATTATTCTATTTGATCTTTAAGAACTCTTCCCAAGACATGCCTCCAAACCCACATTAAAGTTTAGAGATAGAAATTAGTGAGCAAGCCATCTGTGTGTGTGTGTGTGTGTGTGTAAATGTATCCAAATTGGAAAGTGAAAGAATGTTTTCTGAAGTCATCTCTCGTGTGCCAATATTTGAATATTCCACTTATTCACAAATGTTTTTTAAATGTAATTTCCAAATTTTTGGTTCAAGGCTATAACCTGGAAGTTGGGGATACTGATGGTTAAAAGATGGCCACAATGTGTAAAATGTAAAGTAATTGTCAGCAGATATGGAGGATATAGTTTGTAGTTATGGTTTGGGCAGTAAACTAGTTGTGTTAAGTAATTTAACCCCTCATGACATGTTTCTTCAAATGTAAAAGATGGACAGTGGTGGACTAGGTTAGTTTAAGCCTCAGTCCCTTCTCTTCTCGACATTCCATAATCTTAGAGAAATATGTCTTGTTGATGTGGTCAATTACCTATTTTCATGCTACTGCTCCACATGTGGGCAACTGAACCCAGATGATACAATTAGAATAAGATAAGGATTTAGGAACCTTCCCTGCTTGGGGATTTGTTACTATCCTTTCCCTTCTACCTCCTCTGCCCACCACCTCCCGTTTCCATTAAACACAGAAGGTACATCATTTTAGAATTAAAATGTAAAAAGGTGATGGATTCATTATGTTTTTCTGATTAATCAAAGGCTTAGAACACACTAGCTGATAAAATATTAAATGAAGTTACCAAGACAATATTCTGTTGGAGGCAAATCAAGAAAGAAAGGTTCAAACTAGTTTTGAAAAAATTAAAAAGTCTAGTACTGTGTTACTGTGTGGGCAATATGTAGGAAATGTAAAAAATATACATTTTCCTTGCATTTTTTGCTATTTAAATATCCTTAGTGTCCTTACATATTAAAATTTAAAGATGTCAACCTTATGTCAGTTTTCCAATATGTTTTTTTAAAAGATACTGTTTCCTAAATTCAAATTCACTATACAGACAATCTAAATGGCCAATTTTTCTTTTTCTTTTTTTTTTTTTTTTGAGGAGTCTATGCAATTATTTTTATTTTTAAAAATCTTTGTGGCTACATAGCAGGTGTATATCTTTATGTGGTAAGTGAGATATTTCGATACAGACATACAATGTATAATCACAGACATACAATGTAGACAGGCATAAAGTGTATAGTCACATATAATAATCACATCATGGTAAATGGGGTAACCATCACCTCAAGCACTCATCATTTCTTTGTGTCACAAGCATTACAGTTATATTCCCTCTGTTATGCTAAAATGTACCACAGGCTGGGCACAGTGGCTCATGCCTGTAATTCCAGCACTTTGGGAGGCCGAGGCAGACGGATTGCCTGAGCTGAGGAGTTCAAAACCACCCTGGGCAACATGGTGAAACCCTGTCTCTACAAAAATACAAAAAAATTAGCCGGGCATGGTGGCATGCGTCTGTAATCCCAGCTACTCCGGAGGCTGAATCGGGAGAACTGCTTGAGCCTGGTAGGTGGAGTTTGCAGTGAGCCAAGATTGTGCCACTGCAGTCCAGCTTGGGCGACTCAGTGAGACTCCATCTCAAAAAGACAAACAAGCAAACAAACAAAAAGTACAATGAATTATTGCTGACGGCCATCACCCTGTTCAATTAATTATTTTGGTAATGTGAAATCTAAATTTTACATCATGAACTTAGATTACCATTACATCCTTTAATGAAGAAAAAAATACACTAATACCTGAAAAATCAATAAAACAATAAAGAAATAGCTTTTATAACCTAGCATAGAAAAATGAAAACTTAATTTCTTTTATTATTTAAATATTACAATATGTTTTCTTTATTTAATACATGATGTTAATGTATTTAAAAAACTAATGTTGCCAGGCACGGTGGCTTACGTCTGTATCCCAGCACTTTGGGAAGCCGAGGTGGGCAGATAACTTGAGGCCAGGAGTTTGAGACCAGTTTGGCCAACATGGTGAAGCTCCATCTCTACTAAAAATACAAAAAATTAGTCAGGCGTGGTGGCTCGTGCCTGTAGTCCCAGCTACTTGGGAGGCCAAAGCAGGAGAATCCCTTGAACCTGGGAGGTGGAGTTTGCAGTGAGCCAAGATTGTGCCACTGCAAACTCCAGCCTAGGTGACAGAGCGAGACTCTGTCTAAAAAAAAAAAAAAAAAAAAAAAAAAGCTAATGTCAAGTAAATATAATATGCACAGGATTTATTTTTTGTGTGATTATAGGTTTTAGCTCTTTTCCTTCTACCTAAATTGGGCCAGGCATGGTGGTTCATGCCTCTAATCCCAGCACTTCGGGAGTCTGAGGCAGGAGGATCACTTGAGCACAGGTGTTCAAGGCTACAGTGAGCTATGATTGTGCCACTGTACTCCAACCTGGGTGACGGAGTGAGACCCTGTCTCTAAAAAAAATAATAAATATAAATAGATAAAAATAAATGGATCAAATAAAGTATCTAAATCAAATGTCCTCTTCTGGATATTTGTATCACTATAATCCAGAATATTTTATAATATCAAGGAATCATCCATGCTGCTTGTATTTTCAACCTTAGTGTATTATATTATTGAAAATACACAGCTCCTGTGTATTTCAAAAAACACATTACTGATAAGGAAAATATTTTGTTGTGTAAAGTCAAAGAAACAATAAAATTATTTATCAGTTCAGTTAAATCGTTGTCACATTTTGAAGACTATTGGTTGAAATGATTAATCTGATATGTACATTTTTCAAGACTGTTTTAAACTTTTTTCATATTTCATTTAGTTCTCTTGATAACTCAGAGACTCATTTCTCTGGTAATTTTATTGTTTGAAATTTCTTGCATGTTGAGATTAAGACATGAATCTACCTTGTTTGACAGACACACTTTATATACAAAATTTATTTAACATATCCAAATTTTCCATGGACTTAAAAGAATTGACCACAAAATATCTAAGGGTTGTCTCCTTACTGCTTATATAAATTTTTTCATTAAACCAAGATTCCTCTTTCCCATTGCTTCACAAACTGTTACAAATTCTCAAAATTTCAGCCAAGATAATATCTGGAAATGCTACAGTACATACTAGAAATAGCTTTATAAAAGATACATTTTTCTTGATAATCCATAGGGAATCATTCATCCATCCACCCATGAGGCTTTTGCAGAGACATTAACTTGATAGACTATTTAAACCCCCCATTTGGATGATGATAAGATGGTGGTGCGCACGTACACACACACACACATACACACACACACACCTTTTCTTGTTTGCTTTTAGAAAATTATTGGAAAAGACGTTAGATGTTCTCACTAGCTTTAATTTATCTGAACACTGTTTCATAAGTATTATTATATGCATTTTACAAAGTCAACAAATACATTGGTTTGCCTCTATTGTGATTACTAACACCAGTTTATACTGCCCAGAGTTTCTAAAGTTAAAATCTCTAATTACTTCTAGAAGCTTGTGATATATGTCATTTTGTTAAAAATGGATTTAAACCATATCTCATTTTTAGTTCATTCAGGCTTTATGTCCTGTAGTATCAGTCGATATAAACTTCATGTTGGTTTCATATATTTCTCGATGCTGTCAACAGGCCCAGGTTCTGCACACATTTATTTTAGGTGGGCTCACCACCTTTGATGAGGCAGGAGACTTGGGTTTCAGTCTTAGCTCTAGCACTCACAGTCTGTGTGATACTGAACAAATTGCTCGCATCTTCTGGGGCTCAGCATTCTTGTCTATCAAATAGAGATAATACCATCTCATCTCAGTGTTGTAGGATTCAAATAAGTTAATAAATGTAAAATTTCTTTGATAATTTAAAAGCATTGTTGCTGTTCTCTTTAAAATCAAAAAGTATTGTTGCTGTTCTCTTTAAAGAATGAAACTAATATCCATGTCCTCCTTAAAGACATATTTATTTGCAAAAGCAACTCTATTAAGGAAAAACATGACATGCAATGTGTGAGCATGTGGGGAATATGCAAGTGTTGTAAAGAATTTTAAGTCTAAGGATCCTTAAATAGAATGACAATGATATATCAGGTGAGCCACAGTGGCAGCTACATATAAATATTATACATCTTAGTTTGCCTGTGAACCATTCAACTAAAAATTTCAAATAGAACAATTAATCAATGTAGAGAGCATAGCAAAAAATAAATTCAAATCAATGATGCAATATCTCTATTCCAATTAGCTTATTTTTCTTTCTTCCACTCTCTCAGGCATATTCTATTTTATTAAAAAAATGAAGTCAATTAAGAAATTCTACAAAATCAATCAGCCCACAGATCAAGCTAGAACTCTTGTTCTTATTTAATGTTTATTAAGGGCTCATGATCACACAGTATTTTTCTATTAATAGGTCAAATATACAAAGTATCATGCTTGCCTTCATTCTATCATTGGGGTCCCACATAGTGTCATGCTCAACCAAAGGGGAGAGAGAAGGACATCCACTTCTTCAAACAAAGGGTCTTAGCAGTCTTGGCTGAAAAATGAAACTTTTATATTAATTTATGAAAGTCTACAGTCTACACCAATTGTCAGAGTTTAAATTGATCTGAATTGAGGTTATTAATTACAATTCTTATTCTTGCCATTCAACAGATACAAGAACATCTCCAACAATGTACCTAAGGGTGTGAGGCAGGCAAAGGGCTAAGAGCATATATGCAAGCTGAAATGATGTGTACACATCAGGGTTATGATAGTTTGGCTGGATTCCCTTGTACATAGTGTATACAACAGAGACATGCACACACACACACACACACACAACTCAAACACACATTTGAACACCATTATGATTTTCTGATCAGTCCAACCTACTGTCAATCAGAGTTGGACAAACAATCCCAGCCCTAGATTTTCCTGTTTCCACACCCAGACCTGATTTACAATTTATAACTGTCCATTGTCCAGGCTTGCGGCTTGGAGGTGCAGTACATCGATGCCTGTCCACATCTAAGGTTAGATGCCGACCCCTCTACTTTACTATTAGATGTGCCAAGGATCCGCAGCTCCTGAAATATTTTTCCTGTGTCTGTGGGGGGGAGGGGATTCACGGCGTGGAGGGCCTGGGACAGGGAAGAAAGGAGCTGTCCCTGGGTTATCAGGAAAGGGACCAAACGTGGGCCCCACATCCACCTCCACGCCTGAGTTAAGAATCTGGAGCTGACTCCTCAGAATGGCTGTAATTGGTCCTTCACTCATTTCCTTGGAGAAGCAGTGGTCAACTTCTATTAAAACTCCCGGTTGACAGGCGGCTTCCCTGCCCTGTCTTCCGGAGCACTTACGTTAAGGAGAAATCACTATAATCAAATCTCTAAGTCTTGCCTGCTGCTAAAACAAGGCGCTTTCTTCCTGGGATTTTGCGGGGACGACTGATACACACACGGTCTCCCTACACACAAGCTCGCACACACCGATACAGTGTAACTCCCACAGCGTCCTCGCTCCTTCTCCCTCCCTCACACCCTTCTCTCTCTTAAGGATTGCTGAGCATTTTGCTCCAAACTCTCCAAGTCACCCACGTGTTTGTTCTCCCCTTTTGCTGTTCAATTTACTTCTCCACCTGACGAAGAGAAATGCGAGTTGTTCTCAGGCTTTTAGCTGCAATCCTGGGACCAGGCTTTCTCACTCTCCCCTCCTCCCCAGTCAGAGCAGCCCCACTGACCCTCCTCCCAATGGGGTGAGTGGACAGATGCTGGGTGCTTTCGCTGGTCAAATCCCGCAAAACCTTCACCTTCTCTTCTCCACCCAGAGCAAACTGATTTTGCCTGTTTAGTCTCACTAGCCAGGGAGGTATGGAAGTGGGTGGGGAGAGGGCTGGTGCGTGGCACAGATAACTGGGAAGCGCGCGCACCACACACACACACACACACACACACACGGCCCCAGTTAACATTTATGCAGTACTTTTGGGGGGTCTCTTACACACACCTGAATAGCATACTCTCAATAAAGGATAGGCACACCACTCTTTGTCCTCCCCCAATTTCCAGACTAGCATTTTACCCTGGGTCTAGAATTGGTGGTGATAAGCCGACTTAGATGGAGTATTTGAGAAGAGGGGAGGTGACCCTTTGCCTGAATGGGGGAGGGGGCGCTCTCCACTCACCGCCTGAGTCCCTGGAACGAGGAGGGCCAGGACATCCTGGATTTCTTCAGGCCGGGCCGGTGGCCGGTCTCCACCGCGTAGGAGGTGCGGTCCATGGCGCGACAGTACAGGTAGCGCTCGGTGTCCGAGTAGCCACGATGCCGGACGCGGCCGGTGGCCCCGCTCGAGGCGTAGCGGCCGCGGGCAGCCCCGGGCGGCGGCGGGGGCGGCGGCAGGGGGGGCGGCGGCGGCGGCGGCTGTAGCGGACACTGGGGCTGGGGCTGGGGCGAGGGTGGCGGCGGCGGGGGCAGGTGGTGATGGGGATGCAGGAGGCGGAACTGGGGCTGCCGGAGCGGGTACTGGTGGTGCTGCTCGTGCCTCCAGAGATGCTTGGGGGCTTTGACCGTGGCCCCGCCGGCGCTGTCGCTGCCCTCTCCGCTGTCCGCCCGGGCCGGCGCGCTGCTACCCTCTGCCTCCATCCTGGCTCGCGGCTCCGCGCTCTGCTGCCCAGTCCGGGTTCACCGCGCTGGCCCGAGCGCCTTCCTGATGCTGCTGCTGCCGCCGCCGCCGCCGCTTCTGCAGCCCAGCAGAGGCTGGTGCTTAGCGTCTCACTTGAAGGCGCCAGAGCCTCAGGGCTACCGAGAGGGGGCCCTGCCAGCGGGAGGGGTCACAACGCAGCAGGGCTCCTTCCACCGAGGCTATGGCAGAGACACGCTCCCGGGCTCCCCAAGTCACCAAGACTAGGGTGCGCGGTGCCCAGTTTCGCCAGAGGTTGGTCCTTCTTCCTCCTTTTCTTCTTTCCTTCTTTCCTTTGGGCGCCGGCGGCGAGAGCAGGGATTGTCAGCAACTCGAGCTGCAGAAGCAGCAGCAGCAGCGGCGGCGGCGGCAGTGGTAGCCGCCTCCCCGGTCCAGAGCACCGGAACCCTGATCCCGGAGCTGCTGAAAAGTTGGACAGCTCCAGGCTGGCACGCCCGAGCTGTGACTTTCTCCAACACCACTCCAGCCAGTCAGGAGTCAGACCTGTCCTCCTGATCCTTCCCTTCGCCGTGCCCGCGCCTCCCTCCCCCACACTGCTCCCCACTGCCCCGGAGGCTTCCTCTTCACCTCCGCTTGCCTCAGTGCTCTTCGAGAAATGGAGTTTGACGATTCCTGGCTGGTTCTCAGAGCTTGTTGACGATGAGCCCCATGCTGGTGCTTCCAAAGATAAGGAATGTGACCTGGCAAAGTTGCCTGGAATATTGTCTATGCGCGTCGCTGAAAAATTGGATCTGGGTGAAGATCCAATAGTAAGATTAATTCAGTCTCTTTCCCTGACACAGGATAAAACATTATGTGGCTCTTTCCCACAGGAGGGAGAATGCCCAATGTTTTCTCTTGAAGATCTTCCTCCAACTTGGCCCCGGGAGTGGTCCTCGCTGGAAATCAAGGCGAGTCGTCCTTAGTTGCAGAGCCATGGCTGAGCCCGCTGGCCAGAGTTAAGGTTAAGGTACCTTTTCAATTACAAACCTCTGATTATCTTCGGTAGTCTCTACCTTCAGTGCTTGCCTGCAATTTGCCTTTCTGCCACTTCCAGCAGAACACAGCTCTATTACTAAAGTGTTTTAAAAACATGTTGTATCAATATTCACAGAAATTAGAGTCCTATGAGGCACTAGAATCCAAATTCAACTTTTGTCTTCCTTTAATTAGCATTTTCCTGCAGTGTCAAATGTTTTTTTAAGAAGCCAAGAGGATTTCAGAGCAATATATAAACACTTTTTTCCCTGTACCTTTTTTATTTGACCATATTACTTAAAGATGAAATGCAATTTGCTTACTGTTAAAATAATTCTAGAATTTTTCTTTGTGGAAGTTACCACAGTACCATCCATTATTTGAACGATAATATATTTAGGACTCACAACAACTTGTTGGCTGTGTAATTATTCTATTCTTCCCACACACTCAGTCTTAACATAATTTCATATGTACATTTCATGCATATCATGTAATGGATGCTACAGTACCAGAATCAGGAACCATGTCTCAAACTCTCTAGACTGCTGAAAATTCAACACTCTCCACACAGTCTAGATGTCACTGGGAAAATAATGCCAATGAAAATAAGTGCTCACTTTGCTTATCAGCAAGAACAGTCCATGAAATGTGCAAGTGGCAGGAGAAGGCCCTCATCATCTCTTCATGCTATTTATTTATTTATGGTTCGAAATATACCTTTCCTCCATCCGTTTAATATGAGCCCTCTGCTCATATGTGGACTATACACAAAATCTGAGAAAGGTTGTGTCTTAAGAGAAACAAGGCAATCTCCTAAGCACCACTCTTCACTGTGTAGGACTAAACCATACTTTACAAAGGCACTCTTTTTGACCCTTTGCAGACACAAGTGTGACTGGTGGCAGTGGTCAAAGTATTTACCATGCCTAGGAGGGCACTAAGCCAGTATTTTCCCAAACACAAAAGGAGAGAAATGGAAGTGGTCTGCAGTATAGACTGCCTTTTTCTTTTAATTCATTGCATTATTAACATCCAAAACCATTTTAAAGAAGTATACAAATTTCTTCTTTCCCCTGAAATGCTTGCCACCTTTCCCCTCAATATAACTGTGGCAAAATACCTCTATCTGAAACTCTTATTCTAATTTCTCATATACTAACAGTACAAGTAACTTATAATTTTTTCCAGATTAAATTGGAATAATTCAAATCTAACGTGATTTTCACCACCAGTTTGCTCCTTCCTTTTTACTCATGAACACTTTATCTTTTATATATTACCCATTGATTTTTAAAAATTCTTTGTTTTGTTTTTACTATGTAATTGCAAGTCAGGAACATTTTAAAATGTAAGAAAATCATTTAATATGTTTCCAACTTGTAGAGTTTTTAATTTAACTTATAATTCCAAAATGTTATTGATAGTAATAGTTTCTTGTGTGATCTTTGAGGTTACAGCTTGAGTTCCAATCTACCACTTCCTACCCATGTTACTTTAGCTAAATTATTACCCTCCCTGTCTCCCATATGCAAAGTAGTACTAATATTACCTAATTCACAGAATTTTGCAATTATTTAATGAAATAATACTTAGCACAATGTCTTATATGCAATGAATGTTTAATAAAGGTAGCAATTTTTAATATTCCTGCCAGGCTGGGAAGAATCCTAAATATCACTTTAATCAGCAGTTCCCAGCCTTGGCTGTACCTAGGGAATATTACCTGGGGGAGCTTGAAAAAAAATGTCTGATGTTGAACCTAGAGCAGTGATTCCAAACTTTGATGTTATCAGAATCACCAGGAGAGCTAATCCAGCACACAAAGACCCAGGCTCCTTGAAGCAGGATAGGGCTTGAGGCTTTATACTTTTACCAAGTTTGTGAGAAGATGCTGCTTCAGAGTAAAGTTTGATCATCATTACCCTGCCTAGACAAATAAAATCAGTATTTCTAGGGGAGGATCAAGGCATCAGCATTTAAAAAACTGTTCATGTGATTTCATACATCAGTAACTACTGATCCAGACTTATTCTCTCATTAAATGGTTGCAAAAACACTGTAGGTACTATTAGTTGACTCGCCCTTGTGTCTCAAATACTTCTAGGGAAATCCAGCTTATAAGCAAAGTTCTCATGAAAATATGCACTTTATCTATTGCTCTAGTTGCCTCTATGCTAAAAGAAAACCTTATACTGTTGAATATTGAGCATTCCCAGCCTTCCATTTAAAAACTGTTCTCATTAATCTAGGTATTTCCTACTTTTAATTAAAACAAAAAAATGTAAAATATTCCATGTACCCACTGGTTTTCCCTGCTTATATGTTAAACAAATTATCCATTTTTTTCCCCACTAGTTGACCATAGATTTTGGAGTTTTATGGGCACAGTCTGAGAGATTTTGTGAAGCATTGGGTTAATATGGGACATCCTTGAAAGCTATCACTACTTACCATTAGCATATCTATATAAAAAGTAAAAATCAGGTAAATGATCAGTATCTTTTTCCTGAACAAACTTAAATAAGCAGTTAGTTGCTGTCATTACCATGCATTATGTCATTACCACCCCCACCCTTTTCTGCAAATGCATTTCGAATCTGTCCAAAAGATACAATCAATCACTCAATGTGCTGCTGGGCAATTAACAAGGGAGAACATTCTTGTCAATAATGATGGAGAGGTCTGGCAGAAGTGATGTCAATTAACAGCTAGCAGAGAGCAAGCACCATTTCTATCCAGAACACAGAGTGAGATGGCAAGTGGCAGTAACTAAGGGTCCATTTCTATCTTGGCAATGGGAGGAAGATTTTTTTTTTTTACTTTTTTTATTATACTTTAAGTTCTGGGGTCCATGTGCTCAATGTGCAGGTTTGTTACATAGGTATACATGTGCCATGTTGGTTTGCTGCACCCATCAACTCGTCATTTACATTAGGTATTTCTCCTAATGCTATCCCTCCTCCAGCCTCCCACCCCCTGACAGGCCCCAGTGTGTAATATTCCCCTCTCTGTGTCCATGTGTTCTCATTGCTCAAGTCAATGGAAGGAAGATTTAAAGGAGACTTTCACTTTGCATACATTCTATGTATACTTGAGCACATGAGTGCTACTTCATTTGTAAAGATGGTCATCTTGATGCCCAACAGTCAGCTTAAAATTGGAAATTTTCATCATCATATGTGTTACAAAAGGCTAAACTCCTGTCTAATTACATATCCAAAAGGCATTGAAAGTCTCAGATTTCACTTAGGTCTTTAATGTTGAGTAGAAACAGGCTCTTATGATATTTCCTTGAGATATATGAAAGGCTCTTAAATTTGTAGAAACCTATACATATACAAGATAATATTGTCAGTATTGCCAGTACAAGTACTAGTATTAAAGTCTCTATCATATTGTTTCCAATGCAGTATATTAGGCTGCTTTTCAGTAATTTTTGTCTAATATGAAATAAACAGAAATATGCAATTAATATGAAACTAAGAAATGCTGTACTTGAATATCCTTGTCTTTGACTAGCACACTAATGCAAATTCAGCAGCACACTAATCTCCAACTAGTTGGAGGCTCAGTATCACAAAATCAATTTTGTAACTTTCTAATGATACCATTCCACTTGTCAGCTCAAGGTAAAAATATTGCTTATCTACTGTGTGCTAATTCTCAGGATGACTTTGATATTGCATTCACAAACATGCACAAAAAATTACTATCCTCAAGGAGTTTTGTGTCTTGCAGAGGAAATAAATAAGCAACTATAATTTGAGAAGATGGGGGGGAAGAGATATACTGATGCGGATATGTAGTGTCTGCTGGAAGAACATTCAACTCTTACGGCTCAGCGAGTCCTCACCAAAGAGAGAGTGGCATCTAATCTGAGGCCAAGACCTCAAGTACACATTGAAATTAGCTATTTTCAGTATGTGTGAATACATATGTGTGACCATGAACGTGTGTACGTCTTGGGGAGATGAAGGAGTAAAGGCATTTTGGGCAGAGACTGGTGAAGAGAATAACTTAGAGATGAGAGATATTGTGGGGCATTGGACATTCAGAAAATGGCAAATAATTCTATAAACCTGCAAGGACAGCTAAGCAATAAGCAGAAGCCTGATAAAGAATTACCTCCTATTCAGTGTCCCCTAAAGGCAATGTAGTGACTTTGTATACATTATCAAAAGGACCCCCTTCTGGGTGCAGCAGGTTTTAAAGTTGATGAGTAGGATGCAAAGAGAGGGAGAAATAACGGATGTGACAAAAGGAAGGAAAATAACAATATGTTGTCCCTGAGAAGATGGGGTTGGGGAGCGTTGAACTGCAGGGCACAGATGGAAGCATTTGCCCAAACTAGAAAAAAACCAACATTTCCACTGTTACAGGAAAGGAAGGGGTAAGGATTGATTCAGATGGAATTAATTTTATTGCATTTATTGAACAATTAATATTTGATATTCTGGTTCTGGCAAACATCTTCCATACATTATTTTATTTAATTCTTGCAACAATATGCTTTTTTCTTCACATTTTAACATTATAATGATCAGGATGAGTCTTTCGGTGGAGACTAAAGAACTGTGCTAGTCCTCTGCCAATGTTGAGAATAGCCTGTTGGACTCTAACTCTGCAGAGAAAACACCTGTTCACCTGATTGTCTCAACATTAATTCAGCCATTTAACCAATATTTATTGAGCACTTAATATGTGCCAACCCTAAGTTCTGGAGATAAAAAAGTCAATAAAGAAAAGTTCTGGCCCTCCTGTTCTAATTAAAAGAGACAGAATAAACACCTAAGCATATATAAAAATATATATAATATATAAATATATGTAATATATAAATATATAAATAAATATAATAAATATATATATTTTTACCACTTAAGCATGCATATATATATATGCTTAAGTGATAAATATATATATACATATGCTTAAGTGTTTATTCTGTCTGTTTTAATTAGAGACATATAAATAATAATATCAGATAGAGGAGCTCAGTGCTATGAAGCAAACTGAAGCAAATTAAGAAGTTGGAGTGTGATGTTTGGGAGTGCTATTTTGCATTGGCTAGCAAGTTAGGCTTATCCAAAAGAGTAATGGTAGAGTGGCCTGAAGGAAGCAAGGGAGTAAGCCAGCACTCCAGGCTGTGGGAAAATCAAGTGCAAAGACATGGCAGCCAGCTTGTTATGGCTGAGGAATAGTAAATCAACCAGTGGCCTGGGATGAAGTCAGATGAAAGCTGTTTGGAAATGAGGACAGATCAAGGAAGTCCATGCTGGTCATGGTAAGGACTTTGGATTTCTGACTTGTATTCATATAGCTACAGATTGATGGACTTTGCACTTAACTAAATTAAGACTATTTGGCTGGGTGCGGTGGCTCATGCCTGTAATCCCAGCACTTTGGGAGGCCGAGGTGGGTGGATCACTTGATGTCAGGAGTTCAAGACCAGCCTGGCCAACATGGTGAAACCCTGTCTCTACTAAAAATACAAAAACTAGCCAGGTGTGGTAATGCACAACTGTAACCCCAGCCTCTCTGGAGTCTGAGGCAGGAAAATTGCTTGAACTTGGGAGGTGGATGTTGCAGTGAGCCATGATCGTACCATTGCCCTCTAGGCCAGGCAATAGAGCAAGGCTCCATCTCAAAAAAAAAAAAATATATATATATATATATATAATACACACACACACATATATATATACATATATATATATACTATTTACTTAAAATGTCTTCAAAAGTTTATACTATAACTATTAATACCTCATTGAAGAGCTAAGTTATTTTGTATGTAGGAAGACATGGGTGGGAGACAAAGATTTACTATAAGTGAAAAAATATTTCTTTCTGGGAGAAAAACTGCACTTCCATATCTTATTGAAAAGCAACAAGATATTCATAAGAATGATATTGGAAGCTGCATATTGTTTTAGCATTGAAATGACTATAAAATCATGGCCAGTCACACAGCAGCAATACAGTTAAAACGAGTAGGTATTACCAAATCCCTCAGAAGATGTCATAGAACTTTCAAAGTGACTGATTTGTGAGACCTGAAGAATGATTACTCAGTTGCTAAATGTCCATCTGTCACAAGCTCTTAGCTGACTTTTAAGAGATGTTTAACTTTTTGTGGTTGATAGTGACAGTTTTTATAAAAATGAATCAATATGTCTTGAAATGTCACTCTTGATCTCAAAAATGTAAAAGAGATCATGAAAGAGCTTGTCACTTTGAAATTAGGCCCAACTACCAAAGGCTAAAACTGTATAAAGATCTTTAGATTCTTAATGTAGAAAAGATTTAATCTTATAGTTTGAGATGTTGAAAAGTAATGTGGTAGGTAGGCATTGGTAAGGCAAAATGTATGCATTTTTAAATCACTTAAGAAAATGTAAATTTAAACTAATAGTTCTCATTTTAAAAAGCTCCTATTAAATTGACTCAACTATTGTAATTAATGGATTTCTTAAAATAGAGGAATTGTAGCAGCAACTATTTTACATATGAGGAAACTGAAGCTTATGGGGACAATTACTTAACTAAGGTCGGATACTTGCTGTTTCAAAGCCTGGATTTGAGCCTCGTCAAGCTAAGTCCAAAACTTGTGATCTTGCCTGGATGACAAACGGGAGAAATTAAACATAGGCCTTTTGAAAGTAAAATGCCAATCGATGAGTTATTTAAGAATACCAGTCGAAGACTGGTTTAATATTTCAGTTAATATCATCCTAGAGCTCTAATTATGTATTAAACCACCCATCCACTGATATTATTAGAATAGTATTATAGTATTCATGCAAGGAAGGATTTTTTTAAAAAAATACAAAAGCAGTTAACAGCGAAAGACTGATAAACTATACTGACATTTGGAACTTCTATTCAAGAGTGATCAAGAAAGTGAGAGAATAAGTCATAAATTGGAAGAAAACATAGCAACCCATGTAACTCTCAAAGGACTATTTCAAAATAAGTACTCCTATTAATCAATGAGAGAAAAATGGAAAAATAGTCAAAATACATGAAAAGGCATTTCACAGAAAAGGAAAGCAGAATGGTAATTAAATAGATGAAAAAATTGACCAATCTCATTAGTAATCAGGGAGATGCAAATAAAGACCACAGTGAGAGGGCATTTTATGTCCACTAGGTCAGCAAAAAGTAAAAAGCCTGATGACACCATGTATTTGAAAAGATGTAGATCAACGAAAACTCATATACTGCTGGTGGTAAAACAATTTACCATTATCTGGTAAAGGTAAACATTCACATACACTACAATTCATAATTTTACTCCTGGAGTACACAGCACAGAAAATGTCTTACATGCAAACACACACACACACACACACACACACACACACACACACACACGGAGACATGTACCAGACTGTTCATAGCAGGATTATACACTATAAGACAAGCTAGAAACAAACTAAATGTTTAGCAGGAAGGACTATTAGCACAAATGTTACATCAGGAAGCCATGAACACAACTACAGAAAGAAACCTGGATGAATCTTAAAATGCCCTGTCGAGCAAACAAAGCAAGTGGCAGAAGACAACAAACAGAATGTCATTCTTATAACACTCAAAAACAAGAAACAAATAAGAAAACAAGCAAACAAAACAACCCCTAGGAAGACAAAATAATATATTTTGGTGTAGTGCTTCTTAAACTAATGTGCCTGTAAATCAACAGCAATTCTTGTTAAAATACATATTTTGGTTCAGTAGGCCTGGGGCAGGGCTGAAATTCAGTATTTCTAATAAGCTCCCAGGCAATGTTCATGCATAAATCTGTGGACCATACTTACACAGCAAGATTTTAGAGGATACATACATATATGATTTTTTTAAAGTATTAAAAATGGAAAGGTTATGCAATTCATGAAAATTTAAGATGGTTGTTACACAGTGAGTGGTGAAGGAAAAGATGGTAACTGAGAGAAGGAAAGAGCTCACAGGTAGATACAACATATTGATAATATTGCAGTTCATAAATTATATGCTCTATAACCTACATATGTTATAATGCTGAATATTGTATAAGAAAAACCATAAGGGCAATTGTAACCCCACAGGGCAGGCAGGGAACTCACATCATCACCAGCAGAAGAGATGAAACTAAGTGGGATAGGAAGAAGCAGTAAGCCATGTGGAGTTGAATATTCCATTTCAGAAGAGAGAGCTGCAGGCCAGTCATCAACACTGTATTTGTAATCTCCCCAGATTAAATAACTGGGCAGACTTTTAAAACTGTTGTAGCACAAAATTTGGGGAACCTAAATAGAACTCTGAGTTAAAAATAACTACAAACATCTTTAAAACAAAATTCATCCTCCTCTCAAAGTTTAGTTTTA
Source organism: Pongo pygmaeus (assembly GCF_028885625.2). NCBI lineage: Eukaryota > Metazoa > Chordata > Mammalia > Primates > Hominidae > Pongo > Pongo pygmaeus. The sequence continues at coordinate 65,217,345 of NC_072377.2, forward strand.
AAGTTTTATAGTTAAATAAAGTTAATACCAAATTAAGATAAAAATTTTTGTGAAGTGGTGTGTGTAGCTCTCAAATCCAAGGTAAACCTGTTCCATTCTTTGGCTGTGAGTTGCCCAATCCTGGCACACATATGTTCCCAAATATCTATCCCCCACATCCTTCGGATGTGCAGAAACTTTTCTTGGAGTGAGAATGCAATTTTATTTCTCAAATATCAAATATCTGCCTTTAAAATATAATATTCCTTATCATCTAACATTGTAGCTATCAACAAACATCACAGCAGGAATTAGTAATAACTAACAAGAACTCAGGATAGTTGCCTAAGGATTAGGAAGTGGGGTTTGCAGGCAAGAGAGGAGAATTACTAGTTTAAAATAGAAGATGGGGAGTGACAGAGAAAAATTTTGTATCTTCTCAATATTATCTCAGGTTCTTCAAACTGTTCTGATGCATAAAATATTGCAATAAATCTCTGGATGAGGCACTCGTCTAATGTTTAGCTGCTCTAAAGGATAAAAGGGATAAGACAGAGAGGGCAGGATACCTATTAGCTTGTTGTAAAGGTAATTGCGATTTTTGTGATTGAAAGTAATAGAAAAAAATTGCAATTACTTTTGCACCAACCTAATAAATTGGCAACTACTACTTATTGGGTTTACTATGAACCAGGCATTATTTTAGCTCGTTTTCAAAAATTAGTTTATTACTAACCCCGTTGTACCGATAAAGAAACTGAAGCACACAGAAGATGGTAACTCATCCAAGGACATACAGATAGCAAGGGCAAAGCCAGGATTACAATGAAGACTGCCAGTTTCAAAGCTCATACTTCAGGCCAGTGTTCCCTGCCTGCCTGTCTGCAGTGTCCCAGTACCTAGTTCTCTGTAAGCATGTCTTATGTCTGTGGACATTGTCAATTTCCTCATGACTGTTCTATTTAAGAAGATGGGTATAAGCACCAGACAGAACAAATCAGAATCCTCAAAAATTGCATCTTTTTTGCCAAGTTTTACAGCTTTGCTGAGCCTTAGTTTCCTCATCTGTAAAATAAACTAGTGACAAAATATACGTGATAGCACTTTGTAGGAATTACATAAAGTCATCCATTTCATGCTCTCAAGAATTTGCTGCTGCTGTTACTGGTATTAGTATTACTAAATCCTATTATAAATCTAAACCCAAGTCTGTCTTTACTTAAGATTTTGTGCAAAATACTATGCTTTACCATGTGCATTTTACATATGTATAGATACGTATATATATGTAAATAAAATAAACAAGGCATTTTCCTTTTGTTTCTTTCTTTCTCCCTGACTCCTCTGAATCAGGCTATTATGGAAACACATTGAAAGGAACTCCAGGACCCCAAACTAGAACCAGGACCCCACACTAGAAACCTTAAATAAACAGAAGAAGGCGAGTTTTTCTCCCCCTTTGCTAGAATAAAGCCATTCTAGGATTAGCCATCCAAGTTTAAATTCATTAGCTTCCAAGGGGTCTGTGAATATTTTTAGATAATTATCCAAGACCTCCAAAATGCAATTTCATGAATTGAAAGATGAAAAAGTCTAGCTCATTAGATCAAATGGTGTTTCCTCAAGTGATAACAAACTTGATACTTTTCAGTGTACCACAATTCTCCCTTAAGATCTGAAGTAAACAAGACTTCAAAGAGGCTCCCAGCATTGAGGGAAGACTAGTTTCTTAATCTGTCCTCAAGGAATACATGTTCTCTCCAAAAGAGAGAGGATAGGTGCCTGGGGAACACTCATAAACTAACTCAGATTGGAGCCCAATTATTCACTTTTTTGTGAATGCAAAATTTTTAATGAATAATACATTTTTTTTTAAATATTGGGAAAAGATACTGTTTATTTTTATTAAATTGTTAAATTTCCAAGTAACTTGGTAAGTAAAAGAAAAGAAAATAAGGACTTCAGGAAAGGAAAAAATATACAGAATTCACAAGTCACGGCAGACTCTCCAACACCTTAGTTTTTAATGTCTTTGCTTGCTTGCTCTGTCTTCTTACAGACTTGACACAGTGATACAAGATTTTATTTATTTTAATCAAAGTAGTTTTGACATAGTATTTGGAGGAAGGAGAAGAAGGATATGAACCATTATTTTCCTCAGCATGACACTACCATTTAAAATAAATGGAAGATCCATGGTCTAATATTACCAAGGCTGAGTAGTTTTCCCCCTGGCTCAGTGCATGGAAAACAGCATATTTTCTTCATGCATAAATAATAGAAATCTCATTTTTGAACACAGTGAATTGTTCAGAATGCTTTGTGGCACGTGGCAAATGTAGATCTAGATTTATGTGCAAGTGGTCCCTGTGCAGATTCAAAGATATGGACTAATTGGCCAATTATAAACCACAGATTGGGCTAACTGACCCAGTTCTTCTTTGATGTTGGTCAAGTAACTTAGAAATGATGAATCTATTCAGACAATGAGCCAAATCAGTAGTCTCATCACAGTTAAATATTCATTCTTAAAAGTATGTCATTTATCATAGTTATTAAGAGAATGGGCATTATAGCCAGAACGCCCTGAGTTTCCATTTCAGCTCCAAGACTTTCTAGATGTGTAACCACAGATGGGTTACATTAACCTCTCTGTCACTTTTTTCATCGATGAAAATAACAGAATCAACTTTGCAATGTTACTGTAAATATTATATGAGATAATAGATGTAAAATGCTCAGCACAGTATCTGTTACATAAATAATACATGTATACCTAAGTATACATACATATATACATTATTATATTCCATATATGACGTTATACATATAATTTAGGAAATTAGGGAAGTAGAAAACCAAGAACTCCCACAGTACCATGCTAGGTGTAGTGCTTTTGAAAATTATGAACTGTGTTGAACTAGTAATAGGGCTTTGCCTTTAAGCCGGCAATGAATATTTTAGTGAGATAAAGAGCTTCTATATTTTAAAACTGAAACTAGTTCTGCCTTCTTCTCTCCTTTGTTTCTACCTTTATTTCTATTCCATATGTGTTTCCTGGCAATGGAGAAGGGAGAAAACAGATGTTTACTGGAGGGCCTACTGTGTCAGATGCTGCTGCAGTGGGCACTTCACTTATGCGATGGCATTTGATAGCCATGATGGCCTTTTTATGAAGAAGGTATTGTTATTCCTAATTTACAGATGAGGAAAATGTGTCCTCATCTCATAATTAGAAAATACTGGAACTCAATTTTTAGCCACTATTTAGGTACCTCCAAAGCATTTTACATTTCTTTAGTTAAAGAATTTGCCAGATACAGTGTGGGTCAGGTTCCTATCTATTTTTAATCTAGAACCTATTTCTCTAGGAAACTATGCTAAAGCAAGTAGTTAGCTTCCTAAGCCAGAAAAAGTAGTTAGCCTTCTAAGCTAGCCTTTTCATTCACAATAGAAATAGCACATACTGCAATGAAACAGGGTCAGGCAAACTGTGGCTATTAGACAAATTCAGCTCACTAACTGTTTTTGTAAATAAAGTTTTATTGGAACATAGCCAAACCCATGTAATTACATGAGTAAATGTCAATGATTGCTCTCATACTTCAGTGGCAGAGTTTAGTGTGACAGAGACTGTATATCTCACAAAGTCTAAAATATTTACTAAACGAATCTTTATAAAAAGTTTGCCGACCACTAATGAATAAGAAAATATTAGAATAAAAAAGCTCAATGTCACTGATCATTAGAGAAATGCAAATCAAAACCACAATGAGATACCATCTTGTTCCAGTCAGAATGGAGGAGAAAAGGGACCATTTATACACTGTTGACGGGAGTGTAAATTAGTTCAACCATTGTGGAAAGCAGTGTGATGGTTTCTCAAAGAGCTAAAAACAGAACTATCATTCAACCTAGCAATCCCACAACTGGGTATATACCTAAAGGAATATAAATTGTTCTACCATAAAAACACATGCACGTGAATGTTCCTTGCAGCACTGTTCACAATAGCAAAGAGATGGAATTAACCTAAATGCCTGTCAATGACAGATTTGGTAAAGAAAATGTGGTACATATACTCCACAGAATACTACACAGCCATAAAAAGGATGAGATAATGTTACTGGCGGGAACACAGATGGAGTTGGAGGACATTATCCTTAGCAAACTAACGCAGGAACAGAAAACCGAATACTGATCCCTTTTCTCCTAAATCTTGCCAGCAGCTGTTATTTTTTGACTTTTTAATCACAGCCATTCTGACTGGAGTAAGATGGTATCTCATTGTGGTTTTGATTTGCATTTCTCTAATGATCAGTGACATTGAGCTTTTTTATTCTAATATTTTCTTATTCATTAGTGGTCGGCAAACTGTTTTTATAAAGATCCATTTAGTAAATGTTCTCATTTATAAGTGGGAGCTAAATTAAGAGAACTCATGGACACAAAGAAAGGAACAATAGACACTAGGGTCTACTTGATGGTGGAAGATGGGAGGAGGGGGAGGAACAGAAAAAATAATTATTGGGTACTAGGCGTAGTACCTGGGTGATGAAATAAAATAACCTGTTACAACAAACCTCCATCACACTAGCTTACCTATATAACAAACCTGCACATGTACCCCTGAACCTAAAATAAAAGTTAAAAAAGAGAAAATACTACGTGACAAGTTCTATCACAAACAAACCATCATGTATAAATAACATTCTCTCTGCGTTTAAATACTCCCTGTCATCTTTGAGTGAAAAATGAGTATTAATGTAGCAAAAGATGATTTCGGCAGCCTCCATCAGCCCCAGAGGGGACCAAGGAGATGAGAGCTGGTCTGAATTCAAGGACCTAGTTCTGACTGAGGAAGTTTACTCCAAAGCAAGAGCTATTCTCTTTACAGCTCCCAAACACGCCCACCACAAATTGCCATTTTTTCTCAGCCTTCTTTTGCTTGTCCTCTTAGCTGAAACTTCTCCCAAGTCCTCATTCTTCCGTCACTATTTGACCTCCCTCTTCCCTTTCAGAAGGTGAAAGCATTCCCTCTCAAACGAAACATCCCTTTAAAACATAAAGGAATACTACAGTTATTTGCACTGAACTGAACCTGACCTATACATAATGTTTTAACTCTTCAAGTTGCCTGAATTTCTTTGCCTATTTTCTTCTGTTGATGAAATTAAAGACTTGGTAATTTCAGCAATTTTAGGCAATATTCATGTTTAAAAAGAAACATTTCCAGTTCCTAATTTGAAGCATTATGCCTCAAATGAACTATGAAGGCAATCTATACAAGTACTCAGATGTCATTAATGGAAAAGGCAAACAATTTGTTCGCATGTCTAAATGAAGGTATTAAATAAACTCAAACTTTAAAAAAAAAGATGGAATTACTTTTGGAAAAGTTGCTCACTTTTGATTATTGGTTACGGCTTCCTGAAAACCAGTGGAAGCAGCATCCACTGTACCCAAATTTGCATCAACCTGAGACTGAAATAATTCCTCTGACAATTATTTAAATTTCTACTGAAAACTTTTCCTTATACCTTTTGTCTCCCATTCTTGATGACTTAGTGATGCAAGCTAGAACCTAGCCGTAATAACCTCCTCAAGATGTTTGCATATGTTTGTTCTGGAAGCTATTCAAAATAAGGTCCATGATTGTATATTTTATTCACTATGGACTACAATTCCCATAGCTATAGTGCCTTAACCAAGAATTGGGGTTCATAGTCTGATGGAACTATGAAAATACTCTAATATATTCCCTAGAGTTGGTCTCTCAGCTAAATGTGGAAGATTTAGATAATTGAGAATTCTACATCTACTTTCAAAAGGTAATGATTAAAGAAATCCAGAAATCTTGACTAAGAATTAATTAAATCCATGATGGGGAAAACTAATTATTAGAATACACTTGGAAATAACACAAAGTGGTAGCTTAATGTTTTATGAATTTCTTTCCTATTTACAGATATTCCCATACCCATCATTTGATCTTAAATTTTCAACTTGGTTTACATTTGTACATTATTTTTATTTGCACTGGCTTTTTAAAGTAAGTGACTTGCAAATCCAGTTACATTAACAAAAATATCAAATATGATAAATACATTAATATCATTTAAAACTATTTCTTCCCTTTGATTTCTTATACCCAAACATTTCTAGGTCTTATTAATTCTTCCTTCACTATATCTCTACCAACCATCACTTTCTTTTCATTCCTACTTCCAAAATTATAATACAAACCTTCACCATTTCATTCCTGGATTATTGTGATAGCCTTCTAATTTATTATTATTCAAAATGTGGCCTGAAGACCACTTACATCAGAATCTAACCCTTAACAGGGAGATTATGAGTACTCTCCAGACTTGCTGAACCAGAATCTCTGGAGTAAGGTTCAGAATCTGCAATTTTAACAAGCTCCTTAGGTGGATTGTTTTTTTGTTTTCTTTTTTTTTTATTATTATTAAAGTTTTAGGGTACATGTGCACAATGTGCAGGTTAGTTACATATGTATACATGTGCCATGCTGGTGCACTGCACCCACTAACTCGTCATCTAGCATTAGGTATATCTCCCAATGCTATCTCTCCCTCCTCCCCCCACCCCACAACAGTCCCCAGAGTGTGATTTTCCCCTTCCTGTGTCCATGTGTTCTCAGTGTTCAATTCCCACCTATGAGTGAGAATATGCGGTGTCTGGTTTTTTGTTCTTGCGATAGTTTACTGAGAATGATGATTTCCGATTTCATCCATGTCCCTACAAAGGACATGAACTCATCATTTTTTATGGCTGCATAGTATTCCATGGTGTATATGTGCCACATTTTCTTAATCCAGTCCATCATTGTTGGACATTTGGGTTGGTTCCAAGTCTTTGCTATTGTGAATAGTGCCGCAATAAACATATGTGTGCATGTGTCTTTATAGCAGCATGATTTATAGTCCTTTGGGTATATACCCAGTAATGGGATGGCTGGGTCAAATGGTATTTCTAGTTCTAGATCCCTGAGGAATCGCCACACTGACTTCCACAATGGTTGAACTAGTTTACAGTCCCACCAACAGTGTAAAAGTGTTCATATTTCTCCACATCCTCTCCAGCACCTGTTGTTTCCTGACTTTTTAATGGTCACCATTCTAACTGGTGTGAGATGGTATCTCATTGTGGTTTTGATTTGCATTTCTCTGATGGCCAGTGATGGTGAGCATTTTTTCATGTATTTTTTGGCTACATAAATGTCTTCTTTTGAGAAGTGTCTGTTCATGTCCTTCACCCACTTTTTGATGGAGTTGTTTGTTTTTTTCTTGTAAATTTGTTTGAGTTCATTGTAGATTCTGGATATTAGCCCTTTGTCAGATGAGTAGGTTGCGAAAATTTTCTCCCATTTTGTAGGTTGCCTGTTCACTCTGATGGTAGTTTCTTTTGCTGTGCAGAAGCTCTTGAGTTTAATTAGATCCCATTTGTCAATTTTGGCTTTTGTTGCCATTGCTTTTGGTGTTTTAGACATGAAGTCCTTGCCCATGCTTATGTCCTGAATGGTAATGCCTAGGTTTTCTTCTAGGGTTTTTATGGTTTTAGGTATAATGTTTAAGTCTTTAATCCATCTTGAGTTGATTTTTGTATAAGGTGTAAGGAAGGGATCCAGTTTCAGCTTTCTACATATGGCTAGCCAGTTTTCCCAACACCATTTATTCAATAGGGACTCCTTTCCCCATTGCTTGTTTTTCTCAGGTTTGTCAAAGATCAGATAGTTGTAGATATGTGGCGTTATTTCTGAGGGCTCTGTTCTGTTCCATTGATCTATATCTCTGTTTTGGTACCAGTACCATGCTGTTTTGTTTACTGTAGCCTTGTAGTATAGTTTGAAGTCAGATAGTGTGATGCCTCCAGCTTTGTTCTTTTGGCTTAGGATTGACTTGGCGATGAGGGCTCTTTTTTGGTTCCATATGAACTTTAAAGTAGTTTTTTCCAATTCTGGGAAGAAAGTCATTGGTAGCTTGATGGGGATGGCATTGAATCTATGAATTACCTTGGACAGTATGGCCATTTTCATGATATTGATTCTTCCTACCCATGAGCATGGAATGTTCTTCCATTTGTTTGTATCCTCTTTTATTTCATTGAGCAGTGGTTTGTAGTTCTCCTTGAAGAGGTCCTTCACGTCCCTTGTAAGTTGGATTCCTAGGTATTTTATTCTCTTTGAAGCAATTGTGAATGGGAGTTCAATCATGATTTGGCTCTCTGTTTGTCTGTTATTGGTGTATAAGAATGCTTGTGATTTTTGTACATTGATTTTGTACCCTGAGACTTCACTGAAGTTGCTTATCAGCTTAAGCAGATTTTGGGCTGAGACAATGGGTTTTTCTAGATATACAATCATGTCATCTGCAAACAGGGACAATTTGACTTCCTCTTTTCCTAACAAAGGAGTCTTGCTCTGTTACCCAGGCTGGAGTGCAGTGGAGCGATCATGGCTCACTGCAGCTTCAATCTTGTGGGCTCAATTGATCCTCCCACTTCGGCATCCCGAGTAGCTGGGATTACAGGTACACACCACCACTTTTGTATTTTTTGTAGACATGGAGTTTTACCATGTTGCCCAGCCTTGTCTCAAACTCCTGGACTCAAGCAATCCACCCACCTCAGCCTCCCAAAGTGCTGGGATTACGGGTGTGACCCACTGCACCTGGCCCTTAGGTGGCACATTAAACTCAAGAACCACTGTTCTGCTTTCTTCCTTTCTCGTTCTCCCTATTTTCAAGAAATTGTGCATATTTCCATTTGGTTAGTCATTCCAACATGCTATCCTTGTCCCCTGTAGAAAACCTTCAATGGTTCCCCATTATTCTCAGGATAAAATCCCCATGTCTAAACTTGAAAATAAAGGACCCACATAAAATGGTCAGAAACTACTTCTGAAATTTCCCAAAGATGACAAACGAATTCCTAGTTTCATGCATTTTGAATGCCCCATATATAACCCCCACCACCGTACTTCTCTGCAACTTGGAATAACCTCTACTTACTCACTTCCAACTCATTCAACTCCAAACACAAGGCAATGTCAAATTTTTCCATGGTGCCTTCCTCGATCTTTCCTTTTTCGGAGCTCGTCTACTTTATTGTTGCTATTATTCATATGGCAGTTTATCATAGACTGCCTGTGCCGCCTCTTGAATTGTCATTTAATTTTTAATGTGAGTATGCCTGTCTCATTTTTGCACCTGATTGTGAAGTTCCTGAGTGTAAGAACATTTTTTGTATTCAACTATTCTCCTAGCATACCTATAGACAATGAATAAATAATTTTGAAATGATTGAATCAATACAAGATTGACAAAGTCTCTACTGATTTAACCCATTATTTAGCTGATATGGTTCACTGTTTTTGAATTGCACATGGTCTACTTTAACAAAAACATATTTTCTTATTTTATGAGCTTACACCTCTTTCATGTTCACATACCTAAGAGCTATAACTACATCCATGACTACAAAATTGATCCCAAACCAGACAAAATGCAAGAAACAGAAGCATCAGCTACTCTGGTCTAAACGTTGTATGAAAATCTTGTTGGCTGATTCAAGTGGGAGAAGAGCTCAAAGTTATAATCATCATTTTGACTGTTTTATACCCAGTCTCACAATAAAAAGTGACTCATTTATCAGCCCCTGCTCTCAACACAACAAACAGATGCTTGTAATTTGAATTGTATGACTCTGGTATCACCACCAGATACTACATCCTTGAAAGCACTTTCACCCTTGATAGTTAAAATAAGATATTCATCTCCCTGCCCCCAAAGAACTCCATGTCTTAAATGTAAAGTCAGAATTTACAATGCAGTAGAATCCTTGGGGTAGGGTTAGGATCCACAAAACAGACTCCCAGGAACTAGACAGTGAACTAACTGAAGGATTATCATAGGAGTAAAACTGTCTTTGTAAAAGTTATAACAGTGAAAAAATTATGACAGAGAAAGAGATATGACCTAACAGATTCCATCTTGCTTTTAACCTCCAAGCTGTCCTTATTCATTCCTGGGCATAGACCAAACTAACTTTGGGAATAATTTAGTTTATAGTTTAACTTTGAAACAAAGATGATAATAGCCCTTTCCCAAAGCAAACTCTTTTCTTGCCTGGGAACCAGACTGGCTGTTGTAGGACTAACGAATTTGCTACAAGATTAGAAATTGCGATTTAGGAATCATGCAGCTAGAGGTCAACAAGATTCTAAAACTCCCCAGTTGCTCCTAGGGATAACATCACTATTGTAAAACCTAAGATTGGTGCTTGAGATACTTTTTGGACCCTGAACTCGATGGATCAGCTGGCACCACCCAGACTGATAAACTGGCTCATCTGGTCTTGTGTCCCTCACCCAGGAACCAACTCAGCTCAAGAGGACAGCTTCAACTCCCTATGATTTCATCTCCCACCCAACCAATCAGCATTCCCTGGCATCCTATCTACCAAATTATCCTTAAAAAACCCCAGTCTCTGAATTTTCAGAGAGACTGATTTGAGTAATAATAAGACTCTGGTCTCCTGTTCAGCAGGCTCTGCATGAATTAAACTTTTTCTATTGCAATTCATTTGTTTTGATAAATTGGCTCTGTCTGGGCAGCAGGCAAAATGAACCCATTGGGCAGTTACAGGAGCATCGGTTGACTTAATGATTGGCTTATCCACCTACCAGAATCTGATGTCCACCATATTAAACACTTTAAAGCAATTAGAGCTGTCTTACTGAGAACACTTTGGACAATAACTGATAAACTGTGTAACTGAATGATCTTTTGATGAGGTCTAATTTATACTATAATTCATTTTTTAGATGTTTAAAGTAATGTATTATGGTAATGTATAATGCACTTAGTTTCTATGACCAAAACATAGAAATAATTTCTCTGTTTAAATGGGTAATTTATTTTTTGTATAAATTATAATGATTTTAAAGCTCTATAAGACTCACAGTTTTGTTATTATTATTTAAATTTTCATAGAATATTCTTTTTCCAAACAATGAAGTACAAAGGGAGGAGGCTTTAAACTAATGGAAATTTATGTTCAAATCCCAACTCTGCAACTAGCAGTGTGAGTCTGAGTGATAATTCCTACATCAAAGGACTGTGGTAAAGATATAATAACACGTGAACGTTGCCGTCTAGTTATTTGTTTGTTATCTGCTCCTTCCATTAGAAACCAATCCCAATGAGAGAAGAGCCTGATATATAGTAGGTGCTCAGAAATCATTTGTTGAATGAATATGATTAGCGTATTTTTCTGATAAAAAAGATTTAAGCTAATTTTTCTATATTCTAATGTAACTCACCTAAAATACTTGAGGAAAATATTTCCTGGGAAGGAAAACGTCAAGAGAAAGCAGAAACCATTCTTGTCTTTCTTCTTTCAGATGCAGGAAAGTAAGACTGCACTTGGTGATGAGATATGCATATTATCAACAAATTAATTGTATTGACAGGTTTATCAAAGAGTAGTCTGGCAATGTCAAAAACAACTGGGCATATAACTCTGAAGACTTACGACAATTAGATCAGTTAATTTTGTGTTTTTTTAAATGGCCCATGATGTGGCTGGTGGAAAGTCTGTATTTGTTGGGTTCTACATTCTTAGGCCCCCTCATGGTTTTTAGTCACTAATACAAATATGAAAAGTAACAAAGATTACATCATGCATTTATTAAATACATAATTATTGAGCACCAACTAATTGCCAGGAAATGTTCTACTCATTGGGGATACCGTGGTGAACAAAACAATCAAGGCTGCTACCCTCTGTATTTAATGTACCGTGATGAACAATAACACATAATAAATATGAAAACAAACACTTCAGAAAGGAAATAGTGAGGCATGTTATTCTGAAAAATAAAATAAGAGATATGCTAGTAGGTGACCGAAGACTGCTTTAGATTGGGTGCCAGAGAAGACCTCCCTGACAAGTGTTCTTCAAGCTGAGATCTGAATGACATGGAGGAACCAGGAATATAAACATTGGGGAAAACATCATGGAAGGAGTAATAGGCTAGTGTGGCAGCCTTGAGAAGTGGCTGGGCCAGTTTGAATGACCAGATGGTAAGCCATTATAGGGAAAAGAAAACTAAGCCAGCAATTTTCCAAGGACATGAGGAATATTTCATTTTTTCTTATTTTTATATGGAAGGTATTGGACAAGATAATTGCCAATGATTATTATATACTAAAAAAAATTCAGAAATCTATGGTCAAGATGGTTCGTTAATCCCAACTTAACTATGAAACATTGACTCTTTCAAGTCCTTTAGTAGAAAATTCCCATAGCTTGGGGAGTTGCACTTCTGGCTGAATGGGATTGTAGATGTGGCAGTCGTTACAATGTTCTGTTTAGAAAAGCTAACAGTAACACCTTTCATATATGTGAGAGCTAGACAAACGTGTCTGAATTATGCACTAATAAGACTTCCATTGGAGAGAGAAAAAGGAAGATATACAAAATTTAATACATATAAATTAAAGCTTATTTTCTTTCACTGTGGTCCAAAACTTTAATTAGAAGAGCTTTGGTGGAAATAAGTCAGGTAATTAATTTTTATGGGATTAAAGATACTAAATAGTCATACTATAGTAAATATAGTATATTTGTATTTGTCTACCTCAGGTATAATATGTATATTTCTACTTAGAAATTCTGAGTTAGAATTGAGATATTAACTTCCACTTAATGCAAATCAACTGTGAAAATAGCTTATATATGCTTTAAATATTTAATATTTTAAAATAGTATAAAATGTAATGAAATAAACATGAAATATCAACGCTAGAATCAAGAACAACAGTCTTGAAGGATGATCAGAGTAAAGTCGGGGTTTTTTTGGCATGAAATTGTAGTTTTTAATTGTAGTTTTAATATAATTTGTGCACTGCTGTATCCAATACTGAAAACCGTATAATAATAAAAACCATCAAATCATATCTCTATTTCACCTTCTTAAATATGGTTTAAGAATAGTCTGGGACACCTTGAGTACAATATGTACATTTCTCTACAGAAATTCTAAGTTGAAATTGACATATTGACTCCCACTTGTGCAAATCAGCTGTTAAATGATATATTTCATATAATTTATTTATTTAATACACATGAATAACTACTACATGTCCTAGGTGCTAGAGTATGGCACAAATATAACAAAATCCCTGTCATCCTTAAAGTAGACAATAGACAACAAATTAATAGACATATATTATCAGGTGATGATAAGTTCTGTGGAGAAAAACAAAGATGGGGGGCGGTTAAGGAGCCTGGGAGAGGTGAGGAGCCTGGGAGAGGGAAGTGTGCAATTTTACAAGATGTGGTCAGGAAAGTCCTCTCTGTTGAGGTGATTTTTGAGCAGAGACCTGAGGGAAGCTAGGTAAATGCATTACAGGCAGAGAGCATTGTCAGGACAAAGTCCGTGGGGCAGGGCAAGACAACTAGGAGGCCTGTGTGGCTGGAGCAAGTTGAGGGAGATATCAGAAAAGACAAAGCCAGGAAGAAGTGTGTGTGCGTGTGTGTGTGTGTGTGCGCGCGTGTGTGTGTGTTTGGGGGAAGAGGTTTTAACTTTGATTCAGAATGAGATGGAAGCCTTTGACAGGTTTTGAGAACGTGACATGGTCTGAGTTATATTTTGAGAAGATCACACTCTGGCTGCCATATTGAAAACAGATGGTAGAATGGCAAGTGTGGAGATACATATAGCAGATTGGAAGCTATTTCAACAATTAAGAAAGATAACTGGCTTGGCCCGGAGTGGAAGAAGTAGGTAGGAGAAGGGGAAGTATAGTTAAGGCTTAGTTATAATTTACTGATGGGGTGTGTGTGTGTGTGTGTGTGTGTGTGTGTAAAGGGAAAGAAAGGAAAAGAAATTGAAGATGTTCAGTGTTAGCAACCCAAATTATAGTGCTTCTGTTGAGTGAAGTGGGGTTTCTGGGGAAGGAGCAGGTTTGAAGGTTGTAAATCCAGAGTTTGTTTTAGGACAGATTAAGTTGGAGAATCTATTAAAGCTTCAAGTGGAGTACAAAAACATAGTGTACTTGTATTTGTCTACCTTGAGTATAATTTGTACATTTCTCTATAGAGATTCTGAGTTAGAGTGGACATATTAACTCTCTTTTGTGGCTGAAGTGGAGAAATAGATTTGTGAATTGTCAGTCAATGGATGACCAGCTAGGGCAGAATGGAACAGTCTGAGGACTGAATTGGACAGATTAGAAGGAATCAGAAAAGGACACTGAAGAAAGGTGAGTCCACAGGAAGAAGAATAGAAATGGTCCCAGAAACCAACGAAAGAGATGGTGCAATCACAATTAAGCGTATTCTAAAATTTATATTAATAACTGACATTAGTTATTTAAGAGGACTCAACAACTTGTTGTGGCTACATATTGGAGAACACTGGGAATAAGCTTTATAGCAGCTGCCAGCTTCAGCAGACCTTGGAAAGGAAAATGGTTTGCCTTAGTTTTACAGTTTGTTTTGAGAAAGAAAACCATTCATTTGTATCCTTTCTAAGTTGCAATATAAATAACTGTCATTGTTCTTGTATTCTTCACAATAATGTCCATTAAACATATATGTATCACATATTTTACCTCACTAGGGACTAAGGCATTGCATTATGTCAGGATTGTATTACTTTTCCCTCTCATATTCATGTCTTACTCTTAATAGGAAGTATGAGTAAATCAGGTATTTCTCTAAAGGTAATTTTCGTTTATTTAGAACACATTTCTTTTTGGTGACATAAATTATCAAGAACATCATCACTCTGGAAAAAATACAGTGGGGGTTCTCTCGTACATAATCCTTTCAGAATAACATTGGACTAAACATGAAACTTACATTTATTTCTCTGAAATAATTTCTCTTGAATATTTCTACATAAATAATTTTTCCCCACATCTTTTATTCTGTCTTTAATCTCCTAGTCCCCAGAACTATCTATAACCAAGTTAGTTCCATTATTTAATCTCTACTCATCACACCACACAAACCCCAAAATATGGGTAGTAAGTCACAAAATATAATCTATGAGAATGCTTTTTTTCCTGAACTTTTATATAATATTTGAAGGAGAAAAGGACAATGGCGGCCCTCCCCTGAAAGCTGTGCTCCGCAGCCTGCCTAATACACCAAGACCTAAGGTAAGTGGAAAATAATCTATGCAACAAGCTCACATGTCATCAAGAAATACTAATTAGCATTTTCTATAACAACAAAACAAAGGTGTGTGTATGTACAACTGTATTACAAGAATGAGCTACTCTGCCCTTGACATATTTTAACCAGTAGCTTTATTAATGTGAGAAAAGTTTTGAATTTGCTGCCAAGTTCATGCAAAACAAAAAAAAAAGTCCCAGACATACAGTGAACAATAAGACATATAATAACTCTGGTCAAAACGTGCCAACTGCACTTATTAAAAGGTAAACTGTAGGGAAATAAGAGTGTTCCCAGGGTAAAATCGATGCATTTAATAACTACAGTCTGACAAGCCAATGCAATGTACATATAATTTGGTTTTAAAACCTACTTAAAACACCATTTAATCACATTGTGGTTTCACCATTAATTGTTAACACTGATATTATGTTTGAAATATTTTTTAAGAGATGGTTCTAGATATTGGCAACATTTAGTAAATACTTTTAAGAGTCACAGCATACATTGGGAATATAGTATTTTTTGAAAAGCTATAAGACTACACAGATTCCTTTTTTTTTTTTCTTTTTGAGACAGTCTCACTCTGTCATCCAGGCTGGAGTGCAGTGGTGCAATCTCACCTCACTGCAACCTCCACCTCCTGGGTTCAAGCAATTTTCATGCCTCAGCCTCCCAAGTAGCTGGGACCACAGGCGTGCACCACCATGCCCGGCTAATTTTTTGTTTTGTTTTGTTTTTTTAGTAGAGAGGGGGTTTCACCATTTTGGCCAGGCTGGTCTTGAGCTGTTGGTCTCAAGTGATCCATCTGCCTCGGCCTCCCAAAGTGCTGGGATTACAGGTGTGAGCCACCATGCCTGGCCATCCTTCTTGAAGAAGTCTTTCATTACATGGCTGGAGGTCAAAGGAGGAAGAGAAAAACTAATATATAGATTGAATTCTACACTGACATCTACGACTGGCTAGCACATTTATGTAGAGCATGATACTAATGAGAACAAAGTCAGAGGCTTGATTCTGATCTGTGTCATTAACCTCCTTCTGTTTCATGTTTCCAAGCTGAACTCTATCAACTTGTGACTCATGGCTTAGCTTGTCTCAATGGGGAACAAACCAGAGAGTGTATGGATCAATGCAAAGCTATAACTGCTTCATGAAAAGAACTTTGCAGGGCACTGATCACCTTCTCTGACAAATGAAGGCAACTTATTACTTAAGAGCTACAAGAGGTAGTGAAAGGCCAGTAAACTGTGATACAGAAGACCTGGATTCCAATCCCAATTCTAGGATCCCTAAATTTATAACCTATAATATATCAATTAAACTCTCTGACTTTTAATGTCCTTATTCATCAATTATTTCATATTAATACTCTTCTAACACAGCCCTGAATATTTAGGGCATCAAATAATATGTGACTTGGTTGCTCTTGTGTTTTAAGCTTTTAGTACATAGTTGACACTTGCTTAATAAAATATTTGCTGAATAAATTGTTAAAATGAATTTGAAAGACTGAAGTATATTATTTCAATGCAACTTATTTAATCTAAAAGACCATTTGTAGACACTTAATATAACCTAATATTCTTGTCAATATCTTTATAGATTTTGTTATATAAAAATAGTTTATTAAAATAATATAAAATAAAATGTTACGATTGCATCTCTTTTTACAAACTGCTATAAACATTTAATGTAATTAAAATTAGCTTATATAGAAAATCCAAACACATAATCAGTTTAAATTCATTCAGTTGCTAAAATATTAATCTAGTGACCTATCGTTTTATACTATACACAATCAATTATACAAAAAAAGAGAAAATTTGTGGGATAAATTTGGAGAAAAATAGGATTATATTTAATAATCATAAAAATATATAACCATCATTTGAAATGAAATTATTTTATGTTATGGTTTGAAAGATAAATAACATAAAAAAATAAGCTTTATACTCAAGTCAGTTACTGGCACACTTGGACTCTGCTTTAAAAACTTGTATGTGTATATGTGTGTATGTATTTTTTTTTTAAAGAGGCACCTGTTTGTGCAATAGTTAAATGTCATTCAAACAATTAATTATTTAATGTTGACTACCCGATTATCTGGAAACCTTTCAAATGATACCAAAGCCTGAAATCGATTTTCTTTTTGGGATGTGGCAGACAGATATCAGGGTAACCCTCATGATTCTTTCCTCCTGGTATTCACAACTGTTTATATTTTCCTCATCTTGAATGTGGGCAGGAACTTTAAGTTGCTTCTAACAAATAAGATGTGGCAAAAGTGATGGCCTGTCACTCCTATGCTTATACTATATAAAATCCAGTCATACTAGCAAACTCACTCTCTTCCTCTCTTGCTGGATTTGAAGAAGCAGGCTGCTTGTTGTAAAGGGTCTATGGCAAGGGCAAGGTAGTAGCGAACTGAGGGTGGCTTCTAAGAGCTGATATAACCTCTGATATAACTAACAGCCACCAAGAAGTTGCGACCCTCAGTCTTGCAGCTGCAAGGAAATTAATTCTCTCATTATCATGAGTGACCTCAGGAGCTGATCCATCACCATTGGTGCCTCCAGATGAAAACTGAACCCTGGTGACCTTAGATTGCAGCCTTGCAGAGGACCAGCTAGGCCATGCCTAAACTCCTGACCCTTGGAAACTGTGAGATAATAAGTGTGTGTTGTTTAAACCCAGTAAATTTTTGAATAGTTGAAATATTCAAGGAAGCAAAATTATTCTGACAAGAATATTGCAGACTCAAAAATATATACATGTATACATAGAGATATATAAGTACAAACAAACTGGCTTTTTGTGGAGAGAACAGATGAATTTAGTTAAAACAAAACCTTTTAAAAAAAAACAGGTTGATTCAAATTAAAAAGCATTGTTCTTGAATTGATAACAGTTGGATAGACTCAGCAAAATACTCCCCAAGTTGGTTGGTAATGTCAAGTCTCCTTAGTTTATATCCATGAAATAGCTAATTGCCAATGCCAGTCTAAGAGTTTTAGCCTGGATTTAAGATGTGTGCTTAAAGAAAGGCTATAGAAATATCCTCAGCTCAAGAATATTATTCAGTTTTCACCTTCCCTCCTCCAACTATAGTCATTCTTAGGCACCAATTAAAATGTGTACCATACAATCTGCATGGGCTTTCTAGGAGGTTTATTCTTTCATTAGATATGAAAGAATTCCAGGCCCTCATTATCAAAAAGTGGGATTAACTGTATCTGTACTTTATGCATAAATGGTCATCCCTATGTAGCTAACTACTACCCATTCTCAAATTGAGGTCAGATTCACATCCTCTAAAAGCCATATCTGACATTGTTCCATTTAATCTGATTTAGACACTTTTTATCTGTACTTGAAGAGCCCTCCATGCAAACCACTGGACCTGCTAATCATGCACCATCTGTTCCTTTTCTTCCTTCTTGTGGGAAAGACCCTCCCTATTTTTCTTTGGCCCTCAGGTCAGTGCCTGCCACAAAGTAGACACTGAATAAACATTTGGGAACTTTTATTTTTCAAATTGGTTTTACATGTATATGCGCATATATTTTAACCTCAAAAATGTCCAAGTAATAATGTGGCAAAGATTAATTTAGTCTGTTGAGAGAGAGACAGAGCAGATGCTTTGTTATAATACCACAGCCCTATTATTAAAGGAGGCATATTATTTATCTATTTCTTCTATGTACATGGTAAATTTTAATTAATATTCTCTGATAACAAAAGATATAAGAAATCTTGAATTGAGATTATTATAAAATTTATTGTTTAAATATTTAAAAATGCACTAAAACCATAAGTAAAATTTAGACAAAACCCTAATATTGTGCTAGCAATAACAATATATGCTGGGGCATTGATGAGGCTCATGAAGAGGCATATCTTTTTTGTCTTGTTTCTGATCTAGATGTAACCCTGTCAGCTTTAATGTCCTATCCCAGTTCACAACTCACATAACTCTGTATGGCTGCAGATAAGAATACCGAAATTATTAAGCTAATTATAAATGACTTATAATTCTTATGTCTGCCATTTCCAAGCCCATTCTCCAAAGTAAAATAACTATATTTATATTACAAACACTATTTTTGTTCTAATATATTATTCTACAATCCTTTGGAAATGCTGATGTGTTGAATGTACAATTCTCCTTTAATGTAAATTGGCTCTGTTGTGGTATTTTATATTTGCAGCTAAAAATATATTGGAAAACCTTCTTCAGCTGAAACAGGGAGTATTTTTTTATCTACCTGGCTTTGAACTAGCAGTATGTAACATACAGAGTTAGTTGGAAGATAGTCCTTATTATGAAATAGTGGTTAGGGGAACAGACCCTGGAGCCAGATTATCCAGGCTTGAATCCTGGTTGTGTGACTTTTGGTGAGCCACTTAACTTCTCTGAACTTCAGTTTCTTCATCTGGAAAGGATAACTTTGTAGGGACATGGATGAAACTGGAAACCATCATTTTGAGCAAACTATAGCAAGGACAGAAAACCAAACACTGTATGTTCTCACTCATAGGTGGGAATTGAACAATGAGAATACCTGGACACAGGGTGGGGAACATCACACACCGGGGCCTGTCATGTGGTGGGGGGTGGGGGGAGGGGGGAGGGGGGAGGGGGGAGGGAAAGCATTAGGAGATATACCTAATGTAAATGACGAGTTAATGGGTGCAGCAAACCATCATGGCACATGTATACATATGTAACAAACCTGCACGTTGTGCACATGTACCCTAGAACTTAAAGTATTAAAAAAAAAAGTGTCTACCTCATAGTGTTGGTGTGAACATTAAGTACAGTAATGGGTGTATAATGCTAAGAATAGTACCTGCCACATAAAACATCCTTACTAAATGTTAACTACTTAATTACCTGTCTCATACATAAGATCTATGATGTCAATATTTCAAAGTGGGCAGGATATTAAGTGTAATAATTAAAAATTATTATTATTAGGGTTGCTAAAATATAACATGTCTAATGTTCAAAATAATTTAGGCAAAAAATTAATGTTTTTTGCAAACTTTTTTTAAATACGAAAAGACCATAATGGCCATTCATATAATATGAACATTATTAAGTAGTGTTAATTCTCATTAAATATAATAAGGCCTAACATTTGAAATCAAAAGTTGAGGTTATTGAGAATTTCTACAAAAGAAATGGGATAGATATGAGTACTACAGTGCCAGATATGCAATATTGATTTATAGAAAAAAAACATGGACTATTAAATATATCACTGATTTTTGTTGTAACCATTTCATTGATTTTTGTCGTTTGAAATGTGATGTGGATGATAGTCTCTTGGGTAGATTAATTGCTGGTTGCTGGTTAAATACTGTACTCAGACAGTATTGATTAATAGCTTGAGATTAACCTGGAAACATGATTCAAAGGACATCCAGAATTCTAATTTTGCATTTTAACCAACAACCTGGGTGAAGATAAGGAAGTCTGGTTTATCAATTTTGTGGGTAACAGGGCAACATGTTATAGAATAAAAATTATTTTGGAAAGGCAGAGCAAGATGACCAAATAGAAGCCTCCACCAATCATCCTCCTTGTAGGAATACAAAATTTAACAATGATCCACACAGAAAAGTACCGTCATAAGAACCAAAAATCAGTTGAGCAATCTCTGTACCTGGTTTAAGCCATATATCAGTGAAAAAGGCACTGAAGAGGGTAGGAAAGAAAGTCTTGAATGGCCGATGCCACCCCTCCCCCATGCCTCAGCAGTGGCCACGTGGCACAGAGAGTGAATCTTTGTGCTCGGGGGAGGGAGAGTGCAGCGACTGGCGGACTTTGCTTTGGAACTCAGTGCTGCCCTGTCACAGTGGAAAGCAACACTGGGCATAACTCAGCTAGCGCCAATGGAGGGAGAATATAGACCAGCCCTAGCCAGAGTGAAATTGCCCATTCCAGCAGTCAGAATCTGAAATCCAGGAAGCCTCATTGCCATAAGTTAAAGTGTTCTGGGGCACTAAATAAACTTGAACGACAGTCTAAGCCACAAAGACTGAAATTCCTGGGCAAGTACTGATGCTGAGATGGATTTAGAATTAGTGTTTATGGGGGACACGTGACCTAGTGAGACACCAGCAGGGGCAGCCAAAGGAGTGCTTGCGCCACCCCACCCTCAACCCTAGGCAGAGCAGCTTGCAGCTGCAGGTGAGACTCCTTCCCTCCACCTAAGGAGAGGAGAGGGAAGAGTAGAGGCCTTTGTCTCGCAATTTGGATACCAGCTCATCCATGGTAGGACAGGGCAAAAGGCAGAGTCATGAGCCCACCATTACAGGCCTTACCTCCTGGATGACATTTTTAGAAATACCCTGGACCAAAAGGGAACCTGCTGCCTTGAAGGGAAGGAAGCAGTCCTGGCAGCATTCATCATCTGCTGACTAAAGAGCCCTTGGCCCCTGAATAATCAGCAGCAATAGCCAGGTGGTAATCACTGTGGGCCTGGGGTGAGACTGAGAAATGCTGGCTTCAGGTGTGACCCAGAACATTCCCAGCTGTAGTAGTTATGGGAAAGGACTCCTTCCGCTTGAGAAAAGGAGAAAGAAGGGTAAAGAGGACTTTGTCTTTTAGCTTAGGCTCCAGCTCAGCCACAGTAGGGTAGAGTACCAAGCAGGCCCTTGGGATCTCCGATTCCAGGCCTTGGCTCTCGGACAGCAGTTATGAATCTGCCCTCAGCCAAAGGGTAGCCCACTGCTCTGAAGGGAGAATCTCAGGCCTGGTTTCACTTACCACAAGCTGAATGAAGGGCTATTGGATCCTGAGTGAACACTGGCAGTAGCCAGGCAGCACTTTCCATAGATCTAGGGTGGTGGTAGCCTCAGGGAAAGTCTCCTCTGCTTTTAGGAAAGGGAAGGTCTTTGTCTTATAGCTTGGGTGCCAGGTCAGCCACAGTAAAATACAACACCAGGTAGCTTCTTAAGATTTCCCACTTCAGGTCCTGGCTCCCATATGGCATCTCTGGATTCTCCTAGGGCGAAGGGGATCTTGATGTCCTGAAGGGACAGATACAAGCCTTGTTGGCTATGCTACCTGCTGATTGTAGAGCCTTAGGACCTTGAGCAAATATATGCAGTAGCCAGGTAGTGGTCATTTCGGGCCTTGGTAGAGATCCAATGCTGTGTTGGCTTCAGGTCTGACCCAGCACCGTCCCAGTGGTGGTGGCCACAGGGGTGCTAGTGTCACCCCTCCCCAAGCTCCAGGTAGCCCAAGACAGAGAGAGAGAGAGAGAGACCCCATTTGTTTGGTAGAATGTAAAAGAAGAGGACAAGAATCTCTGCCTGGTAATCCAGAGAATCCTTCTGGATCTTACTCAAGAACAACAAGTGGGGGCATCTCCATGGGTCAGCAAGAGCCATGGCATTACTGGTCTTCGGGTGCCCCCTAATGCAGACATAGCTGCAGTGAACAAAAACTTAGATCACAATATCCAAGTCTTTTTGGAAACCTGGAAAACAATCCCAAGAAAGGCAGGTACAAACAAGCCCAGGCTGCAAAGACTACACTAAATACTTAACTCTTCAATGCCCAGACACTGATGAACACGCACAAGCATCAAGACCACCAAGGAAAACGTGATCTCACCAAACAAATTAAATAAGGCACCAGTGACCAATCCTGGAAAGACAGAGATATGTGTCCTTTCAAACAGAAAATTCAAAATAGCTGTTTTGAGAAAACTCAGTGAAACTCAATACAGAGAAAGAAGTCAGAATCCTATCAGATAAATTTAACAAATAGATTGAAATAAAAAGAATCAGGCAGAAATTCTGGAGTTGAAAAGTGTAATTTACATGCATCAGAGTCTCTTAATAGCAGAATTATCAAGGAGAAAAAAGAATTAGTGAGCTTAAAGACAGGTTATTTGAAAGTACACAGTCAGAAGAGACAAAAGAAAGAAAAACAAAAAAGAATGAAACACAAGCTCAAGATCTAGAAAATAGCCTCTGAAGGGCAAATCTAAGAGTTACTGGCCCTAAAGAGAAGGCGGAGAGAGACATAGGGGTAAAAAGTGTATTCAAAGGGATAATAACAGAGAACTTCCCAAAGCTAGCGAATTATATCAATATTCAAGTACAAGAAGGTTATAGAACACCAAGCAGATTTAACCCAAAGAAGACTACCTCAAGGCATTTAATAATCAAATTCCCAAAGGTCAAAGATAAAGAAAGGACCCTAAAAGCAACAGGAGAAAATAAACAGATAATATATAGTGGAGCTCCAAAATGTCTGACAGCAGAGAGTGGCATGACATACACAAAGTGTGGGAAAAAAAAAAAAAAAAAAAAGATCTCACCTTTTATTCTAGAATAGTATATCCGGCAAAAATATCCTTCATGCATGGAGATATAAAGACTTTCTGAGACAAACAAAAGTTGATATGTCATCAACAACAGACCTGTCCTACAAGAAATGCTAAAGGGATTTCTTAAGAAAAGGACATTAATGAGCAATGAGAATCAATTAAAAATACAAAACTCACTAGTGATAGTAAATATGCAGAGAAACGCAGGATAGTATAACATTATAATTGTGATGTTTAAACTACCAATATCTTGAGTAGAAAGACTAAAAGACAAACCAATCAAAAATAATAACTATGGCCAGGTGTGGTGGCTCATGTCTCTAATTCCAGCACTTTGGGAGGCCGAAGCAGGCAGATCACGAGGTCAGGAGATTGAGACCATCCTGGCTAACATGGTGAAACCCCGTCTGTACTAAAAATACAAAAAATTAGCTGGGTGTGGTCGTGGGCGCCTGTAGTCCCAGCTACTCAGGAGGTTGAGGCAGGAGAATGGCATGAACCCGGGAGGCAGAGCTTGCAGTGAGCCAAGATCACGCCACTGCCCTCCAGCCTGGGCAACAGAGCAAGACTGCATCTCAAAAAATAAAAATAAAAAAAAAAAAGAAACAATGAAAGTTAAAAAGTAGGGGGACAAAGTAAAAGTGTAAAATTATTACTTTTCTCTTTCCTTGTCTGTTTGTTTATGCAATCAGTTTTAAATTTGTCATCAGTTTAAAATAATCAGTTATGATATGATATTTCTAAACTTTGTGGTAACCTCAAATCAAAAAACATACAACCGATACACAAAAAATAAAATTCAAGAAATTAAAAACATACTACCAGAGAAAATTACCTTTACTAAAAGGAAGACAGGAAGGAAGGAAAGAAGAAAGAAGAAAACAAAGCAACCAGAAAACAACAAAATGGCAGAGTAAGTTATTTCTTACCAATGCTAACATTGAATATCAATGGACTAAACTCCCCAGTAAATACAAAGAGTAGTTGAATGGATAAAACAACAGGACCCAACAATCTGTTGCCTATAAGAAATGCACTTCGCTGATAAAGACACACATAGACTGAAAATAAAGGGATAGATAAAGATATTCCACGTAAATGGAAACCAAAAAAGAACAGGAATAGTTGCAGTTATATCAGACAAAATAGATTTCAGGACAAAAACTATAAAAAGAGACCACATGGTCACTATATAAGGATAAAAGGGTCAATTCAGCAAGAAGATATAAGAATTGTAAATATATATGCACTCAACACTGGAGCATCCACAAATATAAAGCAAATATTATTAGAGCTAGAGAGAGAGGTAGACCCCAATACAATAATAGCTGGAGAGTTCAACACTCCACTTTCAGCACTGGACACATCATTTAGACAGGAGTTCAACAAAGAAACATTGGACTTGATCAGCATGATAGACCAAATGGAACTAATAGATATTTACAGAAGATTTCATCAATGGCTGCAGAATACATATTTTTCTCCTCAGCACATGAATCAGTCTTAAGGATAGACCACATGTTAGGCCACAAAATAAGTCTTAAAACATTAAAAAATTGAAATAATAGAAAGTATATTCTCTGACCACAATAGAACAAAACTAGAAATCAATAAGAGGAATTTTGGAAACTAAACAAACACATAGAAATTAAACAATATGCTCCCGAATGACCAGTGAGTCAATGAGGAAATTAAGGAAATTGAAAAATTTCTTGAAACAAATGGTTATGGAAACAGAAACATACCAAAACCTAAGGGGTACAGTTGCAAGCAGTAATAAGAGGGCAGTTTATACCCTATATCAAAAAAAGAAGAAAAACTTCAAAACAAAAGAAACCCTAATGATGCATCTGAAAGAACTAGAAAAGCAAGATCAAACCAAACCAAAAACAAGCAGAAGAAAAGGAATAATCAAGATCAGTGCAGAAGTAAATGAAATTGAAATGAAGAAAGCAATACAAAGAAGCAGTGAAATAAAAAGTTGACTTTTTGAAAAGATAAACGAAATTGACAAACCTTTAGCCAGACTCTGAGAGGATTTTTCTAACATAGCATCTTAATGAGAAGACACAAATAAAAAAATCAGAGATGAAGAAGGGTACATTACAACTGATACAGCTGAAATTAGAAGTATCATTAGAGGCTACTAGAAGCAACTACATGGCAGTAAGTTGGAAAAGCTAGAAGAAATGAATAAATTCCTAGACACAGACAACCTACCAAGATTGAACCATGAAGTCCAAAATCCAAATAGACCAATAGTAAGTAATGAGATCAAAGCAATAATAAACAGTCTCCCAGCAAAGAAAAGCCCAGGATCTAATGGCCTCACTGCTTCATTTTACCAAACATTTAAAGAAGTAATACCAATTTTCCCAATTTATTCTGAAAAATAGAAGAGGAGGGAATACTTCCAAACACATTCTATGAGGTATGGGAGCATGGAAAAAGGAGAGTTTGTCTTCAGCTTACATAGAACAAAACACATGAACTTAAAGGATGAGTGGAATTTAGCTTCCTTATGATGCTTCTGCATTTGAGTGTTTGAGCTGCAGTTTCTCTTGACTAATAGTATTCTCTCCATGCTCTTCTTTACTCTACAACACACTTTTACCTCAACTTCTAACATTTCCTCTATTTTCTTTCTCTCTTTGGTTTCTTAATACATCTTTCAAGACCCAGTTCACTTGTTCTCTCAAATGCAAAGCTTGGGCTTCCTTTAACTTTCCTCCTCTCTCCTCCCAGACCTAGGAGGTTAAATTAATATAATGTGAATGTGATGAATAACATCCTGCATTCTTGTACTAGAACGAAAACTGGTAATCAGAGAAAGCACACTGCAGCATAGTCTGAAAATACCCATGTGGATATATTTGCATATACTGAAAGAACATATACTAAATTCTCATACTTTAAGAAGACACATGTGAATAAGAACATCAACAAAGTGTACTGTTCATCTCCATTAACAAGAAATCTTGGAACTTGGTATTTTTTTTCCTTCACAGACAGCTTGACTTGGTTTGATTCAAGTGCTGCTTTCTGAATTCAAGTGCAGGTGCTAATTAGTACAAAGGCACATAAATCTAGAGAGGAAGGTAAATGGGAAACATATGGAAATAGAAATGTAACCAAAAGTTCTTTTTGATGATATATATGGTTCAACAAGTTTTAAAACAAAACTGCAAGCTGATGGATGGTAATATTCTACATCACTTGTACTGAAACAAAGCTGCCAATGTGATTGTCTAGTTGTTCACTACTTGAATATTTATAAAGTTTACAGTTCACATGTGGCATTTCCATAAGCTGCCATGATTAATGAATTTAATTGTAAATGTTATGAGCTGATTTCTTAAACTGTGTTTCATTTTGTTTATATGCTTGGTGTAAAAGTAAATTTTCAGACTGAATAATACTCAGCGGATTTGAATCAGGGACAAAGCTCTCAAGCTGCATGGTGTGAGCAATGCATAGTGAATGTGGCTGCACAGTGAGTATCATATTTGGCCAAAGTAAATATGGGGCTCAGTGCCAGATTTCCTGAGCCAGTCTAAGCCCCAAGTTTGCCCATAAATTCATTCAGGGGATTTCTTAAACAATCACCAAGGCCAGACATTAAAATGAAAGACATTTGAAATTCTCCTCCAAGGACAGTTCTTTGGACACACAGAATCTGATGGAGAGGGAGTTTCAACAAGTTTTGAGCTTTTAAACAGTAGAAAAGGATAAAGGAAGAAAGTAATAGGGGAGGCTGAGGTGGGCAGATCACCTGAGGTCAGGAGTTCGAGACCAGCCTGGCCAACATCCTGAGACACTGTCTCTACCAAAAATACAAAAATTAGCCAGGTGTGGTGGTGCGTGCCTATAATCCCAGCTTGTCAGGAGGCTGAGACAGGAGAATCACTTGAACCCAGGAGGTGGAGGTCACAGTGAGCTGAGATCATGCCACTGCACTCCAGCCTGGGCAACCGAGTGAGACTCCATCTCAAAGAAAAAAAAAAAAAAAGAAAGAAAGAAAAAGAAAAAGAAAATAATGGAAGTAACTTATTGGTCACCTTCCCCAGCCCCCTGGGTATCTATTTTGTCTTGCAAAAAGATGAAATAGAACAAATATGGTATTGATTCTGGGCCACTAATCTCCTGTCCTATTCCTGGGACTACCTGTTATTACTCTCCCTGTATATATCTCCCTTTATATTTTCTTATAACTGTTGACAGCCCCAAAGTTCCAGACCTTAAAATGCTCCATTTCTATATATTAGATCATATACTCCTACTCATTTCTGAAATCATCATCCCCAAATCAGAGCAAAGTCCATTAATTTAGTGGACATTAACATTTTTTGCTGTAGTAAAAGGACTTAAATAAGGATTCTTTTCTGAGTCATAAAAAATTAGATGTACTTAAAGATTTTCACTATATGTGTGTGTGTGTTATGTGTGTGTGTGTCTCTATATATAATTTTGACTTAATCTGCAAATGCAGCAGTTTTGTGTGTACACAGGTGAAGATGAATTTCCTTTTATAACTTTTACTACATGTCATCCATACTAGTTTAGCTTAGTATAAGCAAGATAAGTATAATATTGTAGACATTTAGACAATTCACTTCATTCTCCCTGTCCTTAGGTAATTTATGATGTTAGTTTTAGCAATCTCTGAGGAAGTCAATCTATACTCTTTTTAATTTAAAAAAATACTCACTTATTCCCACTTTTTTAAAAAAGCCAGTTCCTCTGCCTCTCAAAACATAGGCTTTCACACCTATTTCATTTTGATTCAACTTTAAAAAATAGCCTTTGGTACAAAACTTTTGAGTTATTTAAGGATATGGTATCTACAGTCTTTTTTTTTTTAATTCAAAATTGGTTTACTCTTTATCCCAAAGAATCCAAAAAGCTAAACATCATGTTCTCTTTGAATGTTATTTTCTATAATATGTTAAGTGTCTGAAAATGTGAAAAATTTAAGCAAGCACACAGGCACTTGGTTAATAAAGTGGGAATGTGTTCATCTGTGAAATGCTTCTTATACGTATTTATTTCCATCATATTTGGAGAGGATTTTTCTAACACAGCATCTTAATGGATTATTAGTAGACCTGACTCTAGACTTAGTTACTGCCTAAGACAAGCCCACCTTACAAAAGAGGCTTGGGCACCTCTTCCCAGGGAAAATGCTTCCTTTCAAAGTTAATGAACAAGGAAGCTCTAGCTGTCTCTGGAAACCATAATCTAAGTTTGAGCAGTGCAATCACGTAGTCTTGAAAAAATGTTAGCTTCATGCGAATATAATCTTCATGCCTAGCACATCTCTGACAAAAGTATAGTGAGCCCTAGTCTCAAGGTACCTGTTAGTGGATTAAAAATCGGCCCCATCGCCTGTAGTCCCAGCTACTCCGGAGGCTGAGGCAGGAGAATGGCGTGAACCCGGGAGGCTGAGCTTGCCGTGAGCCGAGATCGCGCCACTGCACTCCAGCCTGAGCGACAGAGCGAGACTCCTCGGCCGCATAACATGTATGTCCATGTGGAATCTGTAAATGTGAACCTATTTGGAAAAAGGATCTTTGCAGATGTAATTCAATTAAGGATCTCAAGGTGAAATCATCCTGGATTAGGGTGGAGTATGATAAGTGCCCTTAGAAGAGAACAGAAGTAAAGAGAATCGGAGAGAGAAAAAGACCATGTACTGATGTAGATCTCTGCTTCCATCAACTCAGATTGGAGTTATGATGCCACAAGTTAAGGAATGCCTGCAATCAACAGAAGCAAGGAGAGAGGCAAGGAAAGGACTCTTTCCTAAAGCCTCCAGAACCAACAAGTCCTGCTAACACCTTGATTTTAGGCTTCTGACCTCCAGAACTGTGAGAGAATAAATTTCTGTTGTTTTAAACCACCCAGCTTACAGTCATTTGTTAAAGAATCCTCAGGAAACTAATACAGAATCAATTTTAAATGAGGACTCAGCTCTTCCAATGGTATCTGTGCTGTAAAAGGGAAAGAAAACCAGGCAGAGTAGGGGCCCCATTGCTCAAGGAGAGAAACTTATTCCCACTGTCTTTTTAAAGAGAAGCAGGAATTTTTTATTTAGAGTCATTGAAAGAAATGATTGTTTGAAACAATAATATGCAGAGGTATGACTATTGCAAGAAATGATTGTTTCAAACAATAATATGCAGAGGTATGAGTAAACAAACTTTCGTCTTGTATATTAAAGTACTGGTAATTTTAGGCTTCAAGCTAGAAAAAAAATTCAGGATTATAGTGATTGTAATAAAAATACGAGAGATTTCTAATATTCTGGGGATTTTTGTCTCTCCCTTTTGAAAGCTTTCAAGGAAAACAAATACTGCATTAAAAAAAGTTTCATATTTATTTTACTATTTATGAATTAAACAATGTTGGGACAATATGAATTTTAATCAAAGCAATACTTTTCAAGAAGAGAGAACTGTACAAAATATTTATTTATCTTTTCCATTTTGTCTGTCGACATGTTTGGACAACAAAAACTTTACGTATGTAATTTCAAAGTTTAAATTATGCTTATGACCATTTCATATAAGTTTCTTTCAAAATAGTATTTAAGGCTTTATTTGTTATATAAAAGAGTAAAATAGTGCTACAAAAATTTGTGTATGTTGATTAATTTGGTTTACATGCTGTCTAGTCCATTTTCTGTTGCTTATAACAGAATACCTGAAACTTTCTTACAGTTATGGAGGCTAAGAAATCTAAGGTCAAGGGGCTGCATCTGGTGAGCACCTTCTTGCTGGTGGGACCCTCTGCAGAGTCCAAAGTTGGCACAAGGTTTCACATGGCAAGGGGACTGAGCATGCCAGCTCAGGTCTCTCTTCCTCTCCTTCAGTCCCAATCCCATGAAAACCTGTTAATCCAGAAATGAATTAATCTATTCTTGGGAGCAGAACCCTCATGACACAATCACCTCTTAAAGGTCTCACTTCTCTATACTGACACTTTTTTCTTCCCTCCTTTTTTTTTTTTGAGACGGAGTCTCGCTCTGTTGCCCAGGTTGGAGCACAGTGGCGCCATCTGGGCTCACTGCAAGCTCTGCCGCCCGGGTTCACGCCATTCTCCTGCCTCAGCCTCCTGAGTAGCTGGGACTACAGGTGCCCGCCACCACACCCAGCTAATTTTTTGTATTTTTAGTAGAGATGGGGTTTCACCGTGTTAGCCAGGATGGTCTCAATCTCCTGACCTCGTGATCTGCCCGCCTTGGCCTCCCAAAGTGCTGGGATTACAGGCGTGAGCCACCGCGTGTGGCCGTGGATTAAATCTTAACATGAGTTTTAGAGAAGACAAATATTCAAGCCATGGCACATATGCCTTTCTGATCCTGCCATACACTCTAAACAGCATTAAAAGGTATTTTACTTTTAGAAACCATCCACATTCAGGTAGGTCAAGTGTTAAAAGCATAGCCATCATGACTTTTATGATAGTATAAATAGAAAATAGGATTTTTAGAACTTAAGTTGTCTCCTGTCAAAAATGCAGTTCAACTCAACAGATAATGTATTGAGCACCGACTATATCAACAAAGAAATAAACATGTTATGGTCGCAATTATTAAGGAGCTTTCTACCTAAAGTGGCAGGAGGAGTCTATGAGGGATAATAGAGAGAGCTGACATTCACTGACAGTTTTCTACATTGCAACTCTTGTTTACTAATTTCATATGCACCATTACATTAATCCTAATAAAAAATCATAAAGTAGCTACTCTTAGTAAGTTCATTTGCTTAGCTACTATTATTAAGTCCTCAGGTGAGGAAACTGAGACAGAGTGGGGTTAAGTAAGCTGCCTAAGGTCAAAAGTAAGGGGTAATCTGACTTTCAAGTTTGTACTTTGTACTTCAAGCCATCACACTGTAAAGACCTCCCCACCATCATCAGTAACCAAAGATTGTGATAAATGATTTTATTTGTATGCACTAGGAACATAGAGGAGGAAATGATGATTTATCCCAACTTGGAGGAATCTGGAAAGTCGGTAGATACCAAATTGATTCTACACTGGACTTAGAAAGACAGAGAGAAAGTTCATACCTGGAGGGAAACATTTCAGATGAAGAGATTAGTCAACAAAATTGGGAAATCTATAAAGAATATTTCCCTAGAAAATTTCTGTGCAATTTTAGAACATAATGAAAATTTCTACATTCCAATTTTTACCACCTATCTCTCATCCCCAGGGAGCAGCTAACCCTTTAGAAATGGTGAAATCTCCCTTTTCTGAGGCAGCAACAGACTTCTGGAGCCATACTGAAACACTATGGGACTCAGAAGACTTGAGGTGGCTGTCTGGTCTCCTGCACCATTGCTTTTCAATAGATTCAGAAAATCTGTAGCTGGAACATCTTGTACTGCACACTTAATGCCTCAAATTCAAGTGATTTTCCTCAGATTCAAAGTCCTGACTCTGCTCAGATTAATTCAGTGGATTTGATTGCTAGCACTAAGGCAGAGGAAAACATTACAATTTGAGAAGATACTTCCATAATTATTGATATGTCTCTAAACTAATGTGTCATTTACTCTTAACACTGAAAGTTTTAAAGTCGTGATTTCCTATCTCTGTTCAATTAAGGGTAGAACACTATGGAAATGTCTGCAGAGTAAACATGATGTTATTGAGAAAGAAATCATAGCATCAAACAGCTTTTGGAATCCTACAGTGAAACACTATACTCACTTTAAAGTTTGAAAAAGCTCATTGGAGTAACCTTTTTGCATTCAACTGACATTTTAAACTTGTACTGAGAGCAGGGCTCCTACTATGTGCCAAGACTCTAACTAAATGATTTTATAGAAATTATCTATGTCCTCACACTTATGTGAGGTAGCTATTCTTATATTCATTTGGTAGGTCAGGAAACAGGATTCCTAAGAAAATAACTTGCTTAAAGTCCCCTAACTCACACATGGTAGATTAAGGATTTGAACTGTCTTTTCTTCCATATTGTAATTAACAAAAATGTTTGAAGCTATATGATTCTTCCCTTAAAATGTTTTCTAGATAGATGTAAAAGGAGAGATATATATATATAAATAAGCATACATATAAAAGATAATAATTTTGACCATTTTATGGTGCTGCCATTATGCAAATTAGTTTACTTTTGGTTGGTTGACCCAAGACAACTGCAGGACTGCAGAATTCCTCTGAGAGACTGAAGTGCTATCAAGCTTAGGAAAACACTTAAAAACCTATTTGATTATAGAAGGTGAGGGTTTTCTTTTTCTTTTTTATTTTTTTGAGACAGAGTCTCAATCTATCCCCCAAGCTGGGGTGCAGTGGTACCATCTCAGCTCACTGCAACTTCCACCTCCCAGGCTCAAACGATTCTCCTGCCCCAGCCTCCAGGCACTGGCCACCATACCTGGCTAATTTTTGTATTTTTAGTAGAGACAGGGTTTTACCATGTTGGCCAGGCTGGTCTCAAACTCTTGACTTCAGGTGATCCGCCCACCTTGGCCTCTCAAAGTGCTGGAAAGTTTAAACAGTAACAAAAGAGGGGCAATTACTGCATAACGAAGTAAAAGTCATTGAGTTTTGTCATTTTTGTGAGGGTTATGATACTGGTAGAAGAGATGCAAGAGGAAGTATCTGGTGGTGAGGAGTTCTGTGTCCATGGACAGACTTGGTCAGGGAGTGTCTGATACATGTCTAAGGGCTCTGATTCTATCACTCTAATTCCAGTTGATTCCTGCTTCTGCTATAATTGCCCTGCATAATCCCCAAAACTTTCAATAAAATTTTATTACTGACAACAACCTGCCGTGAGTGGTATTTGGGGGAATAATGGAGAAGAGATGGAGCCTTGAAGTTTCAGATAGTGGCAGATATTTGCATAGATCCATAATATATAGTGCAGCGTGGGCTGTCTTCTAAATAGCACAGAATATGTATTATAGCAGTGCAGAGGACAGACCAATCACTTTCAGGTAAGGGATTAGAGAATATACCACAAAAGTTGTAGCATTTCGTGTAGGCCTTAAAAGATATGCAACATTTGAATAAGCAAAGACTGGTACGAGATCTTTAGATTCAGAGTGAAATGGCATGGAGGTTGGAAGTTTCCAGGCACATTCTGGAAACAGGATTCAGGCAAATTTAAGTCAACCACATATTTAAAAGCAATGGAAGATATAGGTAAAAAAAAATATTGAAGTTGGAGAGATGACAATTTTCAATGTCAGAATAAAGAGTTAAAAATTTATTCCACCGTAAATATAGTCACTGAAAATTTTGATAAAGGGAAAGATATAACCTGGTGGTTGTGGGCAGACGGCTTGGAGCCTAACAGTAAGAAGTATATGAATTCTGGTTTTCGACATGTTGAGTTTAAAGGGCTGTGAGGTCATAAGTATCCAATCCATTGGGCATAGAAGAATAAAACTTAGAAAAGACTTTGGAATGAAAGACACTGATGCAGAAGTGTATGGAGAGCTAAATTTCATGTTTGAGTATGTGGCAGTGGGTGGGAGTTCCCAAGGAGAAGAAAGTAAGAGAGATGAGAAAATGTCAGAGAACAGGATTTGGGCGTGACTTAGGTGTTGAGAAATGGAGACTCAAGACAGTAAAAGTCAGAAAAAAAGGAGAGCTTTTTAGGAAGCATGAGGTGATTTAATGTGTTATGGAAGATAAAAACTGAAAAAAGTCAGAGGAGTACTACTTCCTCATTTGATAAAAAAGGGGTAAAAAATAAAGACATTGTGAATGATTTAGGAATATACAACATATAGAGAAATGAATTGAGGCATTTTATGTTTAAAATGTGTGCAATTCAAGTCTTGCAAAGTTGCCTTTTAATTTCTTTTCCCTTTGTATTAAAGAAGTTTGCATTCAGAACACATTTTAGTGAATACAAAAATGGGTACATAAAAACAAAAATAGCAAAAAATCTTTAAGTCACTATTGCTAAAACCAACGATATCATTGTTACTTAAAGAGTAGTCTGAGGACCAGCAGATTTAGCATTGTTTAGGAGCTTGTTAGAAATGCAGCACTTCATCCATGTCCCTACAAAGGACATGAACTCATCCTTTTTTATGGCTGCATAGTATTCCATGGTGTATATGTGCCACATTTTCTTAATCCAGTCTATCATTGTTGGACATGTGGGTTGGTTCCAAGCCTTTGCTATTGTGAATAGTGCCGCAATAAACATACGTGTGCATGTGTCTTTATAGCAGCATGTTTTATAATCCTTTGGGTATATACCCAGTAATGGGATGGCTCGGTCAAATGGTGTTTCTAGTTCCAGATCCCTGAGGAATTGCCACACTGACTTCCATGATGGTTGAACTAGTTTACAGTCCCACCAACAGTGTAAACCATCGTTCTCAGCAAACTATTGCAAGGACAAAAAACCAAACACCGCATGTTCTCACTCATAGGTGGGAATTGAACAATGAGAACACATGGACACAGGAAGGGGAACATCACACACCGGGGCCTGTTGTGGGGTGGGGGGAAGGGGGAGGGATAGCATTAGGAGATATACCTAATGTTAAATGACAAGTTAATGGGTGCAGCACACAAACATGGCACATGTATACATATGTAACTAACCTGCATGTTGTGCACATGTACCCTAAAGCTTAAAGTATATATATAAAAAAAAAGAAATGCAGCACTTCAGTTCCATTCTAGATTCCCTGATCAGCATCTGAATTTTAATGTGATCCTTAGGTGATTCATTTATTAATGTTTGAGAAGCACTGCTGCACAAAATACTATTTTGTTTACATACAAGCTTAATGATATACATGATATGATACATGAGATGTTCAATAATCTGTCTATAGATTCCTGCCTTCACATTGTGAGATAAGAACTGGGTTCTGAGACTGGATTTTAGAGCTCAGGTCTGCCACTCCACAGCTGTGAGAAAAATCTCACTCTCCCATCTTTCAGTTTCATTGCAAAAGCAGTAGTCACATCCAATCCTATATTGTTATTTTAAATAAATCATGTTTAAGCGATATGGCCTCTGCTCCTTAGAATCTGTAATGTAACATGGACATCACCATAGTGAGAAAGACATTCATGGCATATATTAAATAAAAGCAAAATGCACAACGCATGTATCTTTTAATGACAAAATAAAGATAAGAATGGCTTAAAAAAACATTTTTAGAGTTCCAAGGTTGAGGAGAAACTGCTATTATTTGTTCCTCCACCGTGTGTTCAAAGTTTTCTGGAGAGAATAGTCTCTTACTTAATGCAAAAGAGGAAGCTCAGCAAACCACTAACGATGGCAGTAAATAGCATATTTGGAATGCTTACTACCTGGCAGATGAATTGACATGCATATCTCCTTTAATCCTCACAACAACCTGAAGAGACAAGCAGCACTATTATCATCCCCATTTACAGATAGGAAAATGGAGGCTTAGATACATAGTCACTGGCTCAAGGTAACAGAGTTTACAAGAGGTGGAACTGAAATCCAAACCAGGTCTGTCAAACATGGAAAGTAGAATTCTTAAGTATCCTCAATGAGGAATTAGAGATGGACATAAAATAATATATATGCTAACATATATGGACATAAAATAATATAAACTAACATATATTAAATCCTTGTAAACACACTATCACATAGGCACTGTTATTATCCCTGCTTTATAGGTGAGTGTATTCGTCAGCTTAGGTTGTCATAACAAAATACCATAGAATGGGTAGTTAAACAACATTTATTTTCTCACAGCTCTGGAGGCTGAAAGTCTGAGATCTGTGTGCCAGCATGGTCAGGTTCTGGTGAAGGCTCTTTTCCAATTTGCAGATAGCTACCTTCTCATTGTGTCCTCACAAGGACTTTCCCTGGTGCAGGCAAGTAGAGAAAGAAAACGAGTAAACTCTTCCCCTTCTTATAAGGCCACTAATCCTATTGAATTAAGACCCTACATTTATGACTCCATTTAACTTTACCTCCTAAAGGCCCTCTCTCCTCACACAGTTGCCTCAACATTTGAATTTGGGGGGAACACAAATCTGTCCATAGCAGTAAGAATCACTACACAAGAATGATTACATAACTTTCTCAAGGTCACACAGCGGTGAATGATGGAGTTTCAATTTGAATCATGGCAGGCTGGCTCAAGAGACCATACTTAGCCATGATATTATGCTTCCTCTAAGGATCAATGAAAAGAGGGCATATTAGGTATGTCATAGCTGTCTCCATTAATGGTTTCTCTCTACTCAATACTTTATTGTGATTTCTTGTTTAACAACGTGCTTTTATTCCAATCTAATTTCCTCCCAAATATCTGTTTTCTATTAGTGGAACTGTAACAGCATGACTTTTCCTTTTCCAAAACCAGTACAACTAACAAATGTAACATGGGAGAAAATAGGCTAAATTGTATTGACTACGTGCTATTAGCTTCTAGGGACAGATTTATTAAATAGCACCCTTCAATTGCATTCAGGTTTTCAGAAAACCTATTATTCTATACCATCCTTCACTTTGTATCATTGCTAAGGGTCTCTTCACTCAGTTAAGTCACTAGAAGTGCCAATCAAAGGTGAGATTAAGGAAGCTCAGTTCACACACTTGCAGGGACACTGGTGTTTACCTGCTAATGGATAGACAGTGGGCTGAAAAGAGGAATTAAAGCAGTTTTTATTTTCTTAAGTCAGATCCAGCTCTTTCTGGACTGCATATCAACCAATATAGCCTGGAATTTTAAAAATGAAGAATATGCAATCCAGTCAAGATGATCAATATGTCTAAAACCATATGCTGAACTGCTTACTCCAAGGATATTTCTACATTATAGGCCAAAAAGCCTTCAGAGAGAAGCATGGATACGCTAATGACTAGGTCTGCCGCTCTAATCATCTCCCCTGGTTCCTTGACACACATCCTCCACTTCAAGGAGGCTGATCACTCCTCACTGCCCTGGGCACACGTTCATACATACTTCTTGATTGTGTTTATTTTGTCTCTCCTGCTAGCAAGGCCTACCCACTCAATCTATCCAAATTTCATCTTTCAGCCTAGTTCAATTATTAAATATCATATCCTCTTGAATTTTTCTATCAGCCCTTCAGATTAAATTTTAACTTTAATCACATACAGCTCTACATTAAAATGTCAATAAGGAGACTTCTACTGGCCTCATGTATCTAATTCTTCTTTCCTCCTCAATGCATGAGATGATTACCTATTTCTTTCCCCTTTACAAATGGGCAGGACCATGAGACTAGTTACGGCTAATGGATTGTATATGAAGATAAAGTATGTCATTTTCTGGCTGGAGTATTTAATTGCCAGAGTGAAACCCTTCTTAACTTCTCTTCTGCTGGACTTTGAAAATAGACAATATTCCAAGTGCTAGCCTCCATCAGCCAAGGTCCGTAATAAAGATGAGGTAGGGCAGAGTATCCTGTTAAAGCACGAGAATGCAGTGTGCACAAGAAATAAGCCTTTTTGGTTTAAGCCACCAAAATTGATGAGTGTAGCTATGTGTATGTGTAGTAAGGAGTGTTAATATAGTTGAACCTAACTTATTCTAACTACACTATCTTCTGCTTTGAGATTATATATTTTACGCTTCTAAGGGTCTTCATTTATTCTACACTCAACAAATATTTATCAGAGCACCTACTGTGGGTCAGTGAATGGCCTAGGCACTGAGGACACAATGGCAAGCAAAACATATAAAGTCCTTGAGCTAATGGTGATTATATCTAGTGAGGAAGATAAATGCACACCAAATAATTACATGAATAAATACAAATTTTAAACCAAAGTCAGTGCCTTGAAGAAAAAATACATCTGACCTCGTGAGGAGGACTGTGCTGAGGTGTCAGAGAAAGCCTTTCTGAGGAAGAGATTTCTGAGCTGAGTTACAAAGACAAACAAAGGGCAAATTAGGTAAAGTCTGGCAGGGGTGAAGAGAAGAGTATTTCAGGTAGAGGATGCAGCAGGTCTGCATGTTTTCAGACAGTGGGGAACGTAACTAATGTGAAGGAAGGAAGGAAAGCAGACAGGGGCACCTAACTGTAGAGGACCTTGTAGGCCAACCTAAGGATTATGAACTTTATCCTAAGAGAAAATGGAATGGAAGCCATGGAGGAATTTAAAGATAGTAGAAAGAGGGTATCATCACACTTTCACTGTGACATGGCGAAGTTCCCTCTCAAGTTTAGCTTCTAATATAAAAACTCATGACACTAATTCTTTGGTATGATCAAAGAAGGATTTTTATTACTCACACAAGTGGAGAGTCCCATAACAAGGAATGGGGACCAGCTCTCTGGAAGGAAGTCTATAGCAGAGAGACAAAGAGCATAGGGTGCACAGGCCTTTTATGAGAGAAGTCCCTCTGGTGGCACCTGTCTGGCACAAAATTTGGAAAAGACAACTAGAGAACTCCCTCACTTGGAGGGTGAGGAGGCTGCACTTTATCATGGAGCTTCAGGAAGTGATAGATCCAGGCAGAAAATGAGGTTTAGAAGTTACTAGCATCAACTCAAGCACCACAGGAGGTTCGGTTTCTTTCCTATGGTCTCCATAGAAGAAGGGGGAGGCACATAACATGATTAGATTTGAATTTCAAAGGATTTTTCTGGCTACAGTGTAGAGATTAGATTGGATACCAGTTAGGAGGGTGCTCCTAATTTGGGCACCAGATAGGAGACTTGTGCAGTAATCCAGGTGAGAGATGATGGCAGATTACACTACAGTACTGGTGGTGGAGGTAGAGAGAGGAGGACACAAATGAGAGGTATTTAAATGGGTTTGGTTTTCAATATGATGGGGTGTGGTGATAAGCAGGGAGCTGTTAGAGATTTATCTCAGAGTTTTGATTTTGAAAGTAGATGTTTGATGGTATCATTCACTGAAATAGGGAACACTGGGAGATGGAGTTAATTTTTGGTAGTACTTAATCAAAAGTGCCTTTGAGACATATGGATAGAGATTTCAAAAAGACTGAATGATACACAGGTCCGGAGCTCAGAGGGAAGGCCTAAGTTGAAGACAAAATGTGTGAGTCCTGTATACATGATAGGGAATTAAAACTAAGTGTAGAGAGATCAACTTGAGAAAAAATAGGTGGATCTATGACTTGAGGGACTTGAACATTTAGAGGACATGACAATTTTGTTTGCATACTGGCTGCATTCATTCTCCTCTCCATCTCTCTGTTAAATCCAACATCTTGGTCACTCTCACCCATAGTTTCTGCCATCCGGTTCTTTTATCCTGTGTATGGGTTATATTTTTTGTTTCTTTCCATGCTTTGTGATCTTTGGTTGGAAAGTGGATATTGCAGATAATATACTGTAGCAATTCTTGTTACTCCCCCTACCACCACCCAGGGCTTGCTATTATTGTTTGATTGTTTAGTGAGGGGCTGGGTTATTTTAATAAATATATTTCCTTCACAGTCAGTTGAGTTAATTTCCCTCAGTTAAGTCACTGAGTTTGCTATCAGGGAGGTACATCTTTGGGTATGTCCACAGACAGCCCAGCCGGCATGAGAGTGATGTTCGTGTGGTTGTCCTTCACTCTTTCCTTAACCACAGTCAGCTGTTCAACTCCACTAATTGGTGAACAATTGCTGTGTTATTTTCAACAGTGCTCTACAACCTTATATTGCTCGACACACTGATACAATCGAATTGTGTCTCCTTTGAAGAAATGGTTCGAAGTCAGAGCTCCTCCCAGTTGTGTTATTTCTCTGGTTCTCTCCTGCAAACTAGTCTGCAATTTAGGCTGTATCTTGACTCTCCTCCCAATTGCCTTTCACCACAGTTTCCACTGTTCTTGAGAGCACTCTAAGGCTTGAACTTCTCCATACTTTGTTGTAAATGAAGCCATGCCCTTTGGGAAGAGATTAAGAATATTTATTTTATGATGGATTATTGCCCCTGCCACCACCAGGCAAAATCTCTAAGCCATGTTTCTCGAGATGGAGGTGGAGACAATGGAGAGCTTCTCCCTGCATGACTGCATGAAACTCCCACTCTAGGAGCTGAGCTTAGTTGGGAGGTGGCAACACCCTAATATCTTCTAGATTTATCTCTCCTGGTGTGGAACCCCCACCTGAGGAGGCCAGGCAAGAATGATGAGGCCTCTGTATTCTCAGCATGCTGTGCCTAAGTTATCCCCTCCATTCAATGATGGGGGATTTGGCCGGGGAGGAAGCCCCCTACCTCTCTACTGTATTCACCAGAGCTTACCCTTAGCAATGGGTAACTATGGCCAGGATGAGAAACACTGAAGTCCTGTTCCTTCCAGGAAGAAACCTTCCAGCTCGAGGGGAGGGAGCTCTGTGTTCTTGGTTGCACCAGTCTGGAATGGAGGCTCCACCTCCCTGAATTTGGAAGGGGGTGAGAGGGAGCAGTCTTGGTTTAAATACCACAGGCTTGCCTTTCTTATTGACTTTTCATAAATGTTCTTGAATAGATGTTTCTTCATTTGCTATTTGTCCTTAGGATCATTTCCAGAGGATTTAAGTGCTTGGAGTTTTTATTTGTTCATAGTTTTCACCAGTTTTACTGGGGAGTGGATTAAAGGAAGCCCTCAAGATGTTATGCCAAAAGTCTTCTCTCTCTATTTCTGCCTTCGGTACGCTCTTCCCATGTGACTCTGTGCTAGCAAATGAGATATAAGCAAAAGCTTAAGAAACGCTTGCTCTGTGAGGTTTGCCCTCTGTCAGCATGGAAGCCCTTTCATCAGCATTTGAAAAAGTCTGAGCTAGTGTTCTGGACACAGTGAGAGCATATGGTAAGAAAGTGGAGAGAAAGGCTGCAGCTATTCCAAGAGACCCAGGCTTCACAGATCAAGCCAAGAGAGAGAATAGTGTCAGAGGAGCCAGGAGAAGAACACATTTCAAATTGTGAGAAATCAAGGAAGAGAAGGATTGCAATATTCATTACATTTAGAAGTATCAAGGTTATTGTTCATCTTACTAAAAATGATTTTGTTGGTAAAATGGGAACAAGAGACAGACTAGAATAGGGTCGGCTGTGATAGGGAAGTGAGGACTATAGCTAGAGAGAATAGGCAAAACTGGGAAAGTGTGGCTTTGCAAGGGAGACAAGAGATGGGGCAGTCATTAGAATAGTAGTTCCCAACTGGGGTGGGGGGTGGGCATTTTTCCAGAAGACATTTGGCAATATCTAGAGACAACTTTGATTGCCACAACTTGTAGGGCGAGGGACACAATGTCTTCCTGGGTAAAGAATGCTGCTAAATATCCTAAAACGCACAGAACATCCCCAAAATAAAGAATTATCTAGCCCCAAACGTCAAGAGAAACCCTAACGTAGGGGAATAAGTGGTTGAGGGTGAGGTTTTTGTTTTGTTTGTTTTTAATACAGAAGATACTTGAATGTATTTTGAGTCTCATGGAAAGTATCTAGTCAAGAGAAAGGTTAAAGGTACAGAAGAAAAAGGTGTAATTTTCCAAAGGTAACAATTATTATTATCCTTTTTTTTTTTTTTACAAATGAGGAGACTGAGAGGGTAAGTGATTAGTTCTAGGAGAGGAAGGCAGTGGAGCTCAGATTCCAACATTGGCCTATTTGACTGCAAGCCAAGTTGCTAAAGGAGCTCTTTGTCCTTCTGCTGTACTCCCAACAGAATGGCATCGATACCAAAAACACACCCAAGCTAATATCATAGATATCTCTTACCCACCTTCTAAACTCTCTACTCTTCCATCTGACCCACATTTTCTTTATTGAACCACCTTATTAGCTTATTGTTAAGTCTGAGTGTATCATTTAGGGAAGAGACCTTCACTTATAGTTTAGGTTTCAATCTTCAGTACCATTTGTAGCCATTTGGCTTCTGCATAATTTCCTCTTCCGGACTCATCTGTCTAAAGATTTCACCTCTGCTTAGCCGCCCCTTTCCTTGAAATACTCTGCAATTCCAGCAACTGACAGCTCATGTGAGCAGCACTGAAAAATGGACAAACCCAATTGAAAGCTGAACTCTCTCCTGAATCTGGTTCTGGACTCTGACCCTTTTTCAGGTGTTCTAATTGTTCACTGCCCCTAAGGAATAAGATTACAGAATTCCAAACACTACCATTTTTCAATATCCAAGTCCTTTAATTGTGCAGTAACAATAACTGTGCAGTTAGAGGAGTGCCCTAGAAGCACTTATACTATCCCGCAGGGACTGCTATGGCAGACTAAGAGAAGCAAGAAGACGAATGGCAAATGAGGAAATGCAGGGAGGAAAGGTCACTTGGAGCCAAACAATGCACTAATATGCTGACATATCTACGCAAAGAACTTTTACAACCTGTACCCATGAGGCACAAACAGATCCTTAAAGTGTCCAGGGAACGGCAACCTTCCTCTCAGGAAATTTGTCTCAACTCAGAGGACGCTAAGGAAGTGTTAAGTTAATGCCATAGAGTAAAGTGTGGAAGATTAAGAAGAGTCATGTGTCTGCTTTGTTGCTTTAACAGATTCTGTACCTGAGCTATTTTTAAAATTTCTTTGAATACATTTCATGAACTCGTTTTTCTATTTATTCCAGCTTTTAATAAACTTTTGCATTAGGATTGTATCTGGGCATACTTTAGGATTGTATCTGGGCATGCTTTTTGTTTTTGTTTTGTTTGTTTGTTTTTTGTTTTGAGAGGGAGTCTCGCTCTGTCGCCCAGGCTGGAGTGCAGTGGCGCCATCTTGTCTCACTGCAAGCTCTGCCTCCGGGGTTGACGCCATTCTCCTGCCTCAGCCTCCCGAGTAGCTGGGATTACACGCCCCCGCCACCACGCCCGGCTAATTTTTGGTATTTTTAGTAGAGACGGGGTTTCACTGTGTTAGCCAC
Organism: Pongo pygmaeus; assembly: GCF_028885625.2. Classification (NCBI taxonomy): domain Eukaryota; kingdom Metazoa; phylum Chordata; class Mammalia; order Primates; family Hominidae; genus Pongo; species Pongo pygmaeus. The sequence continues at coordinate 65,260,726 of NC_072377.2, forward strand.
GATGGTCTCGATTTCCCGACCTCGTGATCCGCCCGCCTCGGCCTCCCAAAGTGCTGGGATTACAAGCGTGAGCCACCACACCCAGCCGTATCTGGGCATGCTTTTAAACAACCACAATGCAATTCGCCCTTTACTTAATGATGAAGGTATTCTTCAGCACTAACCCTCCATGGACTCGAGGTATTTCTCCTTCCTCCCTACCATCTTCCTTTCCCCTTTCTACTATCTCCTTTTCTCTTCTTCCTCTATGCCTACTTTCCCTCTTCCTGCTCTTCCTCCTTCTCTCCATCTTAACCTTCTTTACTCTGCAGTCTTCTCAGAATTTGAACTCAGATGTGTTTAAACCCAAATCTCACAAAGAATATAGGCAATATAAAGTATAAATAACCACCCCGGACTATACAGTTATTTTTAATTTAAGATATACACTGTTATATGTTAAAATTTCAAAGTGCAGCATTTTCTAGGATATTATTAAATATATTAATCTATTGAGAAGCAATAAAATTTCACTATTATTACTTTGCCAAGTTTTTCTGTTGCTTCTTTTGAAAGTGCATAAAAGTAGTTTAGCTAATTTTTCCCTGCTTCAGTGTATTCAATACTGCATTATTGGAGCAGAATAAATGGTTGAAATGGCAATTTGCCACAAACTCTTCTACCACTTTGAGAGGAGTATATCAGAAGACAGTATCATTTACTGTTGACTAAAACATTAAAAGATGGAAGAATAATATTTGAATTAAGTGCTTTTCATGAAAAACCAATAAAAATCTACCAGAAAAATACTGAAAACACTTTGGATCACAGCCCAGCCTTTTATTTTAGAGCCTGAATTACAATTTGGAGTTTGTGCTGTTTTCCAAAAAGGCTGAGGTTAAGAGAGGTAGGATTCAATGAAGTTCTAGGATCTTTTAATCTGAAAATATTTTATTTCTATACAGTGACTGAGACAAAGATATTAACAATTTATATTAAACTAAAATTGAGCATGGCAACATCATCTTCCTGTCTTTCTTCCCACTATACTATTGCTTTACGCAATTGTTGCTTTATTCTCCTTTCTAACATTTGCGTGACACAGGACCTGTTAGAGACCTTGATAAGACATAAAAACAACCATCTTGCTGGTGAGAACCATGTCTCAAAGCCTAATGCCAATAAAGTGATGGAGAGGAAAGGTGACATTGGGAAATGCCATAATAAATAATTTTGAGTCTCTGGACAGACTGATTATTGAATTTCTTTCTTAAAAATAGCTGCCCCTCCTAATCACCCTTACTTAAAGGAATGACTCAAGGCTGGTTTGGTGAGGCTATTTGCTCCTGTTAATTTTAGGGCAATTGTGTATCTCTAACAGCCCCTGAGCAGTCTGCAGAGAGCAGCCATTTCACCACCTAATCACTATAGAATTCAAATCTGAGGCTGACAGCCTAAAAACAGCCACCCCTCATTTTCAAGAGAAAATTATGAAGAACAGCTCAACAGATCATAGTGTGTGGTCTCCTGAACAAACTGACCTATGTCTGAGCTGCCTTCCACACTGCCTTCCACCCAGATGGTCCCATACTGGGCTTAGGGGCAGCATTCTGGATTAAAATACTCATTCTGGCCAATTTATCTATCTCTGTCACATCTGCCACCCAAGTGCTGAGACTCAGACAAGCTGTCCTTACCATTTGCCTCAAATCACAGATAATGATACTGGCAAAGTGGTGGGCAAGCAACCTACCACAGACAATGACAGACATAATGAATTACTTGGAATTAAAACTCAGACCCCAAAACTTCCCATGTTCAGCAATTGTTACAGTGAGGTTGGGAATTAGTTCGTCTTCAAGAAGCTGAAAGAGTTTAATACCCACTGTACCTTAGGTTAACAAGAAATAAGACATCAGCCAAAGCATTTTATGACAATATTTGTCTTTCACAAGTCAGAGTGCTGGACCAAGAGACTTTCTAAAGTATCCTGAGTTTCCAACATGCTATGCATTGAAGAAGGACACCCATTTTTCTAACTTTATTGAAAGATTATTCAACTATAGAAGCCATTTGCTCTAGCTGTGGAGTCCTTAGCATTTGCCAGGTTTTAACACTGATGGGCTTATTTTGCAGAATATGTTTTCAGACCCAGGCCTTCACTTGCCCTAAGTTATCTATTGTGAAAAGCAACCCATGTAAAGCACTCTCTAACTGATAAACTGCTACACGCGTATTAGGAGTTATTTAAATTAATGAGCTATCATGATACCCATCCTGAAGGGCCAGTAACTCATTTTTACCTTGTATAACCGAGTTGTGTATTACATTCTAGTATTTATTCTGGTCCATTGAGAAGTCTCCCTCTTCAAACTATTATGTTCTGCACATATATAATATAATAGCTTTCCTTGTTTGCGCTTTCTCTTACATCCCTGTTTTTATATAACTGAGTTTGGCTCTAGTTCTCAAACAGAAAAGTTTTGATTCTCAAACAAAATGTCAGGCTCCTAATAAGGCTTAGGAAATTCTGTTTGTTGCCAATGAGACCGAGCTGGAACCAAGAATTCCTAAAGGAGTGTCGCATGCCAGCAAACTTCAAAATTGGTTGTTATGTGATTACATTTGGCTATTTCCAAATCATCTTAAAGTTTCCTTTCCTCAAGGGAATATAACTGCAGTTCTTCGAGCACTTTTGTGTAGAGAGCACTTTGCCATCTTTTGAGTAACTTCCTGATATCCCTTGGAAGGCAAGGCTCAGTAGGTTCTTTCCTTCTCTGTTAACTTGCCATATCCTTCCTGATTCACGGAAACAGGAGAATTCCTGGGTATGCAGCTCAGGACTAAAAATCTAGTGTGGGCGGCCCGGGGGAGGTAGCTCTCAGGAGCTAGGTAACAGCCTACAGACTGTAAGTCTTACATTTTGTGAGGACAAACCAGTCCAAGTAGTCCAGTTAGTCAGACTTCCCAGATGCTTCCTTGTCTAGATATTTAGTTCATCCTGAGCATCAAGAGAAAACTGAAACTTGTAGGATATGCACACCTGCTGCTGAAAGCTGATAAGATCTTCAAAGTGAAATGCAGATACTGATAGAGAGGAATTTATATTTTTCAAAGGCATATTTAAGAGGAAGCTTGTTTAGGCAACTGATTTACAAGGATATGCTAGGTTGACTCTTAAGAGTAGCTCCAGGGCCAGGCACGGTGGCCCACGCCTGTAATCCCAGCACTTTGGGAGGCCAAGGCAGGTGGATCACAAGGTCAGAAGTTCGAGAACAGCCTAACCAACATAGTGACACCCTGTCTCTACTAAAAATACAAAAATTAGCCGAGCATGATGGTGCGTGCCTGTAATCCCAGCTACTCAGGAGGCTGAGGCAGGAGAATCACTTGAACCCAAGAGGTGGAGGTTGCAGTGAGCTGAGATGGTGCCACTGCACTCCAACCTGGGTGACAGAGCGAGACTCTGTCTCAAAAAAAAGAGTAGCTCCAAAGGCAATCAAGGTAGTAATTTGTAATGCTTGATATACTGATATACTCTCAAAGAGATGTAAAAAATGTACCTCAAATATTAGCTTACTAGCGCGTATAGTTAATAGTGCCACTAATGTATTATGAGTGGAGCTCCTTTATATAAAAGTCATCCAAAGCTAAAAATAATTCCCACTCTTGAGTTATTCTACCAGGTTTTCCCTATGGATACTTGTTATATTCTTGGGATCATATTGTGGCCTGGGTTATGCCTGAATTTACATAACAATAAGCTAAATTATAATGGAATTCTTTGGTGATTGAGTAATGCTGTATATAAGTTCTGTATATGGAGAAACCAAAGCATAGGTATATTAAATTATTTTCTTCATACTGCAGAAATATAGTAGAAAATTGTATGATTTTCTCTGAGGACTTACAGAGGGAGAGGATGGTAGTTGTGCACAGTGCAATTCTAATTTTATGCTGAGAATGATAATGGCTTGCTGTTCTTATATACAGAACTACTGAAGACAGAATGAGAAAAATGAGATGAATAAAACAATTTCAGGTTAACTATTGTGAAGTTGAAAGCTCACAATTAACAAATAAATGCTGAGCCCCTACAAATAGCAAGAAGTCTCTATAGAACCTATGGTTGATAAAGGTATTACTAACCATGCTTTTAACCTTTGAGATGCTTACAACTTACTTGGGAAGGCAAATCCTTCATATACGGAAAGTTAACACAGGAAAGAGCTGCCAGTTAGTGAGATAACTTAGTATAAAGAAGGTTGAATTGAGAATCATTATGTAGATTCTAATTCTGACTTAGCCACGAACTACCTTAATGACCTTGAGCAGATTACAATCTCCTTGGGCCCCAATTGGTCACCTACTTATAGTTAACATTTACTGAATGCTCACTATGTGTGCCAGGTGTCTTACACATATTCTCTCATTTCATCCTCAAACTGAAGCAAAGTAAGTTTAAGTAACTCATCCAGGATTATACTGCTAGTATGTGGCAGACGACTCAACCTTGTATTCTGAAAGTTAGGGCAGTGTCAGAATGATGTATATGTGTGCATGTGTGTGTTTGCACATGCACATGTGTGTGAGAGAGAATGTAAGAATATATGATAGGCTGGGCGTGGTGGCTCATGCCTGTAATCCCAGCACTTTGGGAGGCCAAAGCGGGTGGATCACGAGGTCAGGAGATCGAGACCATCCTGGCTAACATGGTGAAACCCCGTCGCTACTAAAAACACAAAAATAATTAGCTGGGCATGGTGGCGGACGCCTGTATTCCCAGCTACTCAGGAGGCTGAGGCAGGAGAATGGCGTGAACCTGGGAGGCGGAGCTTGCAGTTAAGCCGAGATCGCGCCACCGCACTCCAGCCTGGGCAACAAAGCAAGACTCCGTCTCAAAAAAAAAGAGAATATATGATAGGTTTTCCTGGTTGTATTAGAAACACACATGATAAAGAATCTACCAAACTATCTGGTTTAACTATGGGACATGATAAGTAGACAATTCACATCAAATTGTAGTGGAGAGCCTATTCCTTGACTATCTCTATGACCAAGTGGGCCTGATTCTCTGGTTCAAATCTTTATGATATGGATTAATTAATGTCAAGTACAGATATGTTACTATCAACATTAAGAAAAAACTTCCCCATAAAGAGTCACCTGCTATATTTTATATTTGAGATTACATGCATTATCTACTCTATAAATCCAGCAAATCTGTTTCTGTATAGACCTGATTTAGGGAGATTTTTATGTTATCTTTCTGGTTTTCCTTATATAATTGTGGACCTAGCAGAGGACACTTACGTTTTTATTTCATTTATTTGCTTTATATTATTTTAAGAAGAAACATGAAACAAAGCAATCCACTTTATGATTATAACACAAAAGTTATATGTTTAATTTACATGTGATTAATAAGCATTTAAACCTAGTTTCATTGTATGAGCCACTTCGAACATCAGAGTTAAAGCTTCTTTAAGGAAGATTTTCAAAATAGTATAGGCAGAGTACAGAACTGGTCTGATGGTATCTATCCTAAATGTTATTTTGATTAAGAGATCTTTACATTTTTGGTACTTTCTTCATGATTCATTTAAAAGATTATACTTTTCTGATTTTTGTTCTGCGTATCTCACAGTGTCTGGAAAAAAGCCATAAACCTCTGACCTAAGACCACCAGCCTACTATGCACAAAGGCTAATAACTCAGTATTTTCAGCCCAGTAGCTAGGTAGTTACCTCTATCTTTTGAGGGAAGGCCAGATAAAAGTAAAAGAGGGAACTCATAATTGTTATCATTATAGGTGGTCATATAAACTCATATTAATAGAATTTATATTTGATAAATGATTTAATTTATTTTATAATTAGATCTTCAGTAATATTCGTAAGTATTATAAAATAGATGCTACATTTTCTGAAGGGATGTGGATATCTTATTTATCTTTGTATCTCTCAAACACAGATACTCAATTTTTGTCAAATGAATAAATGGATGAATAGACAGATATACAGATAAAAGAATATATAATCATAATAAAGTGAACACTACTTGAATCAAGAAACAAAGCCCAGGATATCACTTAAGATATTCTTGGCTGCCCTTTCCCGTGACTGAGTCTAGGCTATGAGGTGAATAAGAATATTTCTTCTTTAAAAAGACTTTTTTAGTTAAAGTTATTTTGTTGTTATCTTTTGGCTTTCTGAGAAATTGGTTTTATTATTGTTTTTAATTTCTTCTTTTTTCCTCTTGTTTTATTTCTGGATAATTTAAAGCTTAAATAGGTTAAAAAAGTACCAGTTGTGATTAAAGAAACAAGTTATTCCAGGGTAATTCTGAATACAACAATATCTTGTCCAGCTCAAAACATTTATGCCAATGGCATAAATTGAGTGTTACAGAAGAAGAGCAATTTCAAAAAAAAATTGTCAATATTTTTAGCAATATTTGAGTCCATACAATGTGCTAGGCATGATTCAAAGTTCTTCATCAATATTAATTTATTTAATCCTCACAACAAACCTGTGTAAGAAAGATAATGTTGTAACATTTATATTAGTATTTTCATGTAACATCAGCTTTTGTGATAGATATTGATACTAAATAGAAGAAAAAATAACTAAGAAATATTCCTTTGGGATTATAAAGAGTAAAGAAATGATTTTTCTGTGTATTTAGGTAAATTTATACTATCCTCTTACATCTAATATCAATAAAAATACCTAATGCAAAGGGATTGAATTTTTTTCCCCAAACACATTGCAATTTACAGATTGCACTCCAGTGTTTTAGAAACTAAAGTATGGTGGCCAGTAACTTTTTACTTTTCCAAATATGGACAGTTAAAAATCCAAAACACAAGTACTATCTACTGTCACCATCATTTCCTCTTAAAAAAGATCATTTTAAAACTAAAAAGTTTGGAAGGATATAAACTCACCATAAAGATCATTTCATTTAATTGAACAAATTTAGCTTTGTGAAAGATTCATGATGTCTAATTTCTGATTTCAGAGCTTGCCAGTGAAAATTTTACCGTGGACTGGCTTCAGTCTTTGCACTGACATTTAGGAACCACCAAACGTAAGTCCATGACAGCCACATTTATTACTAAGTTTTTCTGAAAGCAGATGTAACATATGTAACCTAGATTTAGTAGGCCTCTACTTTTTCCCTCCCTCTACATAGAAGCCATATTCAGCAACTTAATGTATTTTGTCCAAAAATAGATCCAACTCTACAACCCAGTGGGATGTTTCCTCTAAAGATTATAAAAATATAGAGAAACAATTTTACCTCACATTCCACACAGCAAAGCTCCATAAATATCCCCTTTAAACATCTCTGTTATTCCCTCAAAATCCGTCTCATAATGTCAGACTCCTCACTTCTCCTCTCTCTGTCCCTGATATGGTTAGGCTTTGTGCCTCTACCCAAATCTCATCTTAAATTATAATCCCCATAACCCCTTCATGTCAAGGGAAAGACCAGGTGGAAGTAACTGGATCATGGGGGTAGTTTCCCCCATCCTGTTCTTGTGATAGTGAGTGAGTTCTCACGAGATCTGATCGTTTTCTAGGGGGCTCTTCCTTCTTCACTCTTCACTCTTTTTCCTCTCACCTGCCACCATGTAAGACATGCCTCTTCCCCTTCCTCCATGATTGTAAGTTTCCTGAGGCCTCCCAAGGTCTGTGGAACTGTGTCAATTAACCCTCTTTTCTTTATAAATTACCCAGTCTCAGGCATGTCTTTATAGCAGTGTGAAAACTGACTAATGCAGCCCCTTTATATCCACAGTCTGTAAAATTCTCACCCCATCCAACCCTGCTCCCTCTTTCTCATCACTTCCAGCTCTAAGCCTTCATGTCCCACTTAATAAAACCCTAACCTGGCATTAGCTAAACCTGCGTCCACTCCTCCCATAGCATATTATATTTTCCAAAGATTAATATACAGATCTTCTTATGTTACTTTATGTTGTGACTGGTGGAATCTATGAGTTGGATCTACGTTCTTTTCCTTTGAATATTGGAGGATACTTGTTGTTGATCCAACCCATGAAGTGTGGTTGAAGTGATGCTCTGTGGTTTCCAAGCCAAAGCATAAAAAGGACACAGATTCTAACAGCTTCCTACTCTCTCTGGGGATGCTTGCCCTTGGATATCAGCTATTGTGCCATGAGGAAGCTCAAACTAACCCTCAAGGAGAGAACTCATGGAGATGAACTGAAGTCTGTAGCCCACAGCCAGCATCAACCACCAGACATGAACAACTTTGCAGATGATTTCAGCCCTCAACCTTTAGAGTCTTCCATCTAAGGCCTTAGACATTACATAACAGAGACCAGCTATCTCTACCCTACCTTGTTCAATTTCTTGACTCACAGAAACCATGAGAGAATAAAATATTATTGTTTTAAGCCACAAAGCTTTGGGGTGACTTTATATGCAGAAATAGAAAACTAATACATCGCCTTAAAAAGGAACTCCACGACCATATATTACTCTTATCTTCTACTTGGAGGGAGTCATTAATGTCTCATCATCTTTTTTCTTTAACTGCTTTTCAAAATACTCACTAAATAAGTTCAGGCCTTATACAATTAAACATAAGGCAGTATATGTTCTACCCACTTATGTAGAAATGTTTACAGACTATAAGAAATGGTTTCATGTTTATGTGAGAAAAGTGAAACTGGGAATTGGGTTCTAGTTATTTGGAAGAGAGATGCAGCAATTATAAATGATATTTTGCTGATTTAATGCATCAAAATATTTACTGGTTAAATATTTACATCGTCTAGAATTTTGAAGCCATAAAAATGAAATAACTAGACTACTATTTTAGGTTTCATATGTTTCATAGGAAAAAAATAATGATTTTACTGGAGCCAACTAAATTTCTCATTAACACTCATTTGATAAAATTGAAAATAAAACTGAACATTAATCTGATCAGAAAAGCACTCCTAATGCCTCAGTTATATTCTTCAGTAAGCTCGTAAATCTCCATTTCCTAACATCATGTCACAGTTCTCAATCTACTCTTGACGAGACATTACAAAGGCTGGGCAGGCCCAGTGCTTATCAAATTGTTTATACTGCTAACAGTGCTATAAATTACAAGGAATATTATGAACAATTAATATTATATAATTCATTTGTATAAATATGACTAAAAAGTAGCAATATTCTCCCATTTGCTTTACCCATCCAATTTAAACTGTACATATTTGAGAGTAAAGGAGAAACTAGTAGAAAGATCTAGTAAAGAGGAGTTACTCTGCAGTCATATTAAATGTTAGACCCCACTTAATGCTCAATTCCTTGGAAGCGTTAATGTTTCCCAGTTGTTTTGTTTTGTTTTGTTTTTGAGACAGAGTTTTGCTCTTGTTGCCCAGGCTGGAATGCGATGGCACGATCTCAGCTCACTGCAACCTCTGCCTCCCAGGTTCAAACAATTCTCCTGCCTCAGTCTCCCAAGTAGCTGGGACTACAGGCATGCGCCACCATGCCCGGCTAATTTTTGTATTTTAGGAGAGATGGGGTTTCACCATGTTGGCCAGGCTGTTCTTGAACTCCTGACCTCAGGTGATCCACCCACCTTGGTCTCCCAAAATGCTGGGATTACAGGCATGAGCCACCACACCCGGCCTGTTTCTTAGTTTTAAAAGGGATGAATAGCAAGAAATGATATGGTGACAATTATTCTTGGCATGGGTTTGAGAAGAAATGATATTATAAGAATTATTCTTGGTATGGGTTTAAGAAGGAATGATATTATAAGAATTCTTCTTGGCATGGGTTTGAGAAGAACCAGGCATTTATTAAAAGAAGAGATTCTCCCAATAATTATCTTAGCATAGAAGCCAATCTTCTATTTCAGGATTACTAAACTAACATCTTGGCAGTTATTTGAGCAGGATTCAGCATGAAAGAGTGTGTTTACATGGAAGATTTAGACCTAAAATTGTAGGGAAAAAAGCAGGGAAGATTAACAAGTCAGAAATGGCCGTTATTATTAGAGATGGCAGGTCTAAAGATACTTTAGCCCTAACTGTGGCACCAGCATATTGAATAAGAATTCATTCTTATTCTCAAAGACCTAGCTGCAAATGGCACTGCCCTGAAGGTTTCGCTCCTTACCTTTCAAGATATCCCTACCATGTCAGGTAAGAGAGCACTTTCAGGAAGATTCACAAGAATGCCGTGTATGTGCCCCAGACCTTTTTCTCCTTGGTTTATACAGTGAAATTTAGTGGACTTACATTAAATAAGTTCACGTATTGAGTGAGGAACAGGACAATGCTGACAATGTAATAAGTGCACAAACATATTTGTTTAATCTAAATCTTTGATCAGAAATTATGCAACATACCTTATATATTTTTTTAATTATAAATCTGAGATTCCAACAGAAATATTTACAGATTAATTTTCCTAGACTAGTATAAGGTTCATAATTGCTAAAGTTTAAAACAAAGCAAATATTCAGGAATAAGAAAATGTATTAGAGTGATTACAATTATTACAATTAAATTAATTTTTACTTGCCCATTCTAAAGTAATCAATGCAAGTATTTAATAAGTAAAAGAAGAGGTTATATAAGCTTTTATATATATGCTTTATATAAGAAATTGGTAACCATGGTTGTGCCTCTGGAGAGGGACTGGGAGTTTCATCTTAATACTCATTCTTATTCTTCTCATGTACATGTACATTTTCAGAAAAACTAAAACACTATGTATAATACTAGTTGATACTGGTAAATGTTTAACCCATCCAAGTAGTGATCATTTCAACTTTAGCAGGTATTTCCCTCAGGCAATATCTGCTTGGCAATTCAGCTGGCATCTGCAGTCTGGGTACCAAATCAGTTATTCTGTACAGTGGGTGCCTGCCAACTCACAGGAACATGCTGCCCCATCCAAATCCATTCCTCTGCCCAAAATAGGGAGGGAATCCCTGGGAATATCACACAAATTGGCCTGAATCTGCTCAGGATTCCAGCTTTCGGGACACTGTAGGGATTACTCAGCTCCTCCTCCTCCAAGCCTGAGGATTTCAACCAGTACAGCTAGGAGCGTTTTCCTTTTTAATATTTTTGTCCCAATCATTTTAACCATGGCAAGAGCCAGCTATAAGGATTGCCTCTTGTAGCAGGAGGGTGCTGGGGTATTTCTCACAACATCTCCCTAAGGCAGGGTGCTTTTATCCCAGTTACACAGAGCCACATCCTTGCTTTACAACCCTCCCTCCCTCCTCCTTGGGTCTTCTTTCAATCAGATCTCCCTTCTCCATAGGGAAATGTATCACCAAGTAAGATCAATATGTTCTTTGGTGGGGATGCTGCTTCTTATTAAAGGGAATAATTAAATGGCCCTGTATTTTACTCCTCTCTAAATTCCTTTTGTGTTTCAAACAGAGGAGGTTGTGTTTCACTTCCTCACTGACACAGTTATAGGATACTCTTTCTGGAAGAAAGAATAAAAGCTCACCTATGAGACCTCTGTACTTCTGGCCCCCACAGACAAAGATGGAAAGGCAATTGATCGGATTCTGAATCAGGTATCAGTGCAAAAGCAAGAGTTCAAAAATCCAGGTGAGTGGCCCAGGTCTTAGATGGCAGAAAACCCCAAATAATAAAGCAGGTGGTCACATCAACAGGACACTGACTTCTAATGGGAGAAGGTGGAGTTTTGTGTGGGCCCAGAAACCACTGTGTCCTTTGGTTAAACTAATAACAACCTTCAGCCTGCAGGACAGTTCTCTGGCCCCTGAACACAGCCCCTTCCCCCTTGCAATTCCTCACAGGAACTCAGACTCTCTGGCTGCTCCTACCTTGTCTATCAGTCCAATGCTAGCAACTCGATGGGGTTTGCACTGTAACTGCAACCATAGCAGAGTGCTCATTTTAGATTCATGCCTTGTAAAATATTTCGATAACATTCTAGCACCCACATACTCATTGTGGAAAAAAAAAAAAAGCAAGAAATAGTATGGGCTTTACACAGAATCAAAAGCAGCAGGCCCCTGTGTGCTTGTGAACCAAATGCAACCAAATGTTTCTATTTGTGAGCCAAGATGACTGGGGAATTTCAAATATTTCTGTATTTCATAATTACAAAAGAGGCATGCTTTCAGAATTAAATGAACATAGTTTTTAAAAAATTTATGAAGCTTGTGATAAAAATGTTTCATTTTATATGCTTATTCAGAGTCTGCTTTTAATTATTTCTTGCAAATGTTTTCAGTGATATCTTATAGTTTGGCTTTGTTCCCTGGAATCTGAGAGGTGAAATTGGCTAGCAAAAATAAATTAAACTGACTAGTCCAATTCCATTGCTTAAATTGAAACAAATTTTGAGATTTACAGAAAAGCCAAAAAGAGTTTGAAAAAAATTGCATTATAAAAGTGAATTTCTAATGTTCTAAATTCTTATTCTGAAAAACAAGGCAATAACATTTACATAACATAAATATATATGTGGCCAGATATTTAGGCATAAAAAACAAGACTGGCACTGACTTATGGAATTCTTTGTGTTTTGATGTGACAAGGACAAAAGGCTTCTTTTGCTAAAAATAACAACATCCCTACTTAAGAAAGCATCTGAATGACATTCTTGAAACTATGTCTTTACTGAAAATCAGGGCTGTGGCCATGGTATCCAATCAGCTAGTCCACAATAGGTACATTTCTTTTTTTCTTCTAAGCTACAAGAAATATTACTGCATATGCAACTAATATTCTAAAACATTCAGAAATTCAAATATCTACCCATTTCTCTTCACAAGTCCACCATTCACATTAGAACAAGGCATTAAGTTATTTGAAATGATTCACATCTCACAAAGAATGGCCTTTGTAGATCCTTTCTATTTTACTAAGGAAGACTATCTGAAGAATAGATATTTTATTAGGAGGAAAGATGGGAGAAGAAAACAAATTTGGAAGAATGGAATTATAATTGAGGTTAAAAGCTGTGAATATAATTAAATAGAATATATTAAGGTTGAAAGAAGATGCCTGGAGGGAAAGGAGTACTCTCAAGGGTTTCTGAGAATGTTGTGTTCACCTGCTAATGTCTCACCTGCCAGGTCTTGACCCTGATGATAAGGTTTGGGGAATTATCTGTCTCTGAAATACTTCTTGACATGGTTTGGCTGTGTCCCCACCCATATCTCATCTTTTGAATTGTAGTTCTCATAATCCCCATGTGTCACAGGAGAGACCTGGTGGAAGGTAATTGAACCATGGGGGCAGTTACCTCCATACTGTTCTCGTGATAGTGAGTTCTCATGAGAGCTGATGGTTTTATAGAGGCTTTTCCCCACTTCGCTCTGCAGTTCTCCTTGCTGCCACCACGTGAAGAAGGAAGTGTTTGCTTCCCCTTCTGCCATGATTGTAAGTTTCCTGAGGCCTCCCCAGCCATGCTGAACTGTAAGTCAATTAAACCTCTTTCTTTTGTAAATTACCCAGTCTAGGGCAGTTCTTTACAGCAGTGTGAGAATGGACAAATACACTTCTCAAGTACTTCACACATGTATACACACTCCTGTGAGTGCATGCACGCTACAACAAAGACAGTAACTTCTGGAGAACAAGGACACCTGTAAAAAAAGTTAAATACAACTTTTTTCATCTTTTTCCTCACGATTGTCTTCAAAATGTTTGTATCAGGAACGACGCTGATAAATTTAGCACTAGGTGTGAGGAAGAGTTAGACAAAGATATGTTCCAGTATTCAAAGAGAAGCTTTCTCAGTGGACTAACAGCAGAGTTAATTTTCCTTCAGGGACAACTTTTTTAAAAAAGAGAGAGAGACAAAGAGAGGGAAACAGAGAGGGAGAGAGAGAGAGAAATTAAAACAAAATAGCATTATATAGGAAGAATATTCCCCAGAGGGAAGAGACATGCAGTTTATAATGTCATGCACTTAATTAATTGCAGTGCAAACCACTCTCATTAGGAATCCATTGTAAGCCTACCAGCTTCAACAGTCAAAAGGGAGTAATTACAATGAAGCCCAGTCCTTGTCTCCTTATTGAGAGCTTTGAAAACTTTGCCACGGACATCTCAAGAGACTCTTCTCTTCACTATCCTCCTTTTGTTATTTTTTTATGTAAAAAAAGAATGCATTAAAATAAAATTCAATCTTCCCCTTTGGTTTTTCCTTACTAACTTTACTACTAATTTTACACCTAAACCTCTAGAAAAGTCAGGGCACTTTCTGTACTTTAGTTTCTAGAGTGATCAAGGGCTGTGTACTTGTCAGGGTTCTGATTTGCAAACAATAGAAATTATGGATTGACATAAGCAGGAAAAGGAATCCATCAAAAGAATATAGGATAGAACTCAGAATAAACAGGGGGCTTGAAGAAGCAGACTTGAGCAGAATCCAGTGAAGATAATAAGCAGGTGGGAGGCTGGATCAGTCCGCCTGGGACCCTATTCCTCACCTGCGGGGCACACACTGCTCTTCACCACACTGTCAGCAGCTACAACTGCCATGCCACTGGCTCTTCCACTCGATAGTGGCATATGTGATGGTCTGAGCCATCCCCTCAAGATTCAAAGTCCTGGCTAGGAACATCAGATTGACTACACTGAGGTTATAGACCCTCACTCTGTCTGCCAGAGGGGCATGCAGAGGGAATGCATATTCCTGCTCCCCTAGTGGAAGGCTAGGTCCTTTCTCTCACCTATTCTGAAACTCCTCCAAAACAGAAGAGGATTGGGTACTGAGTAGCCCAGTATCTACCCAGTCATCTACCCTAAGACCTTACCTCTCTTGACTTCTCATCCCCCCAGCTATCCCAAGGACTGTGTTTCCTAAATTTCCAAGCAATATGGGTGACAATAATATAAGTCTAGAAAAATAAAATAAGGGACAAAGGATCTGGCTTGTCGGCCAAATGAGTTGATCAAATCTATGGTCGCTCACAAAGAAGGTAAGAACTGAAACCAAAATACTTTTCTGTCCCAGTGCTAAATAATTTGGGGTCAAAGTTTAAGTGCCTGTTTTAATGCTGAGCACATGGAGACCAAGCAAAAATAACTTAGGTACTTACTCCAGGAAATGTTTGCTTTTGGAAAATAAGGCTGTAAATGGCCTGAGGCAGCTTATTCAATAAGACTAATAGTTCACTTATCAAGGTTCACTTTGAGAATCTCAGTGCTCTTAGAGACCCCACTAATCCAAAACTGCTAGACTCTAAATTCTGCCTAATGCCAGCCATTTTTCCACCTTGCAAGATCAGGCTCCCAGACCTGGCTATAAAACTCTACAAATATCTTCCCTTTACTTCCCCTTTCCAAAATACTACTAATTTTAAAGGTGATGTCCTCCCTTATTTCACTGAGATGAATACTTAGTTTCACTTGGTTCTGCTGGTGATCTTTTTTGGGGAGTCAGTTGCCAATAGAGGAATGGTTATACAAAGTGATCTGGAGAATTCTGAAAGGCCCAAGTATCCCCACCTCCCACCATAGTTGCCAAAACTTCCTATTGGATTGCCTGTGAAAAACAAAAGTTCATGAATTTTTAAAATCTACATATAAAATATTTCCAGTACCTCAAACTGTGTCTGTCATATACTAAGACTCAATAGATTAATTTGGATGAATGAAATTGTAAATAAATAATAAACTTTAATGTAATTTTATTGATTGGATAAACACTTATTTTCATTAATAGAAATCAATGTGAGAGAAATAAACAACTACAATTTTGTAAGTCCAAAAATTCAAATTATTTTCACATTGTTTTCCAGTTCTCAGCCACATGCAGGCATATATTTTGCAGTGTTTTTACTTTAACCTGGATATATTTGTATATTTTGCTTTTCTCCTCAAAACATTCTAAATACTTCCATGTTACCATATACTTATCATAATAATCATTTTAATGACTATATCATAATCCATAAGTATACATTTTCACTGTCATTCATTCACTGTATTGCCAACTGCAAAGGATGCTTTGACATATAGAGTTTTAAAGAAACACTCTCATCTCAGTTTTTTCAGTGGATATTGAACAGAACATACCAGAATTTATAAGCCAAAATAAGAAGATATGAGTCTTGGTCTTTATTTGTTGCAGATAATCCTCTGAAAATCAATTAACCTTGACATTTCTTCTTAAGACAAATGAAGGCTTCTCTGCTTGGGTCTCCTCCACTGAGTTTAATTAAAACCCTTTGCTAAGGCACTGTGTACATATGATATACTCTACAGTTGCCAAATTCTAGTCACAGATACTGTGTCAAACAGTGTAAATTAAACAAACAAACAAACAAACAAAAAATGACCCAGACAAGGTCACCAAAGAGAAGAGAACAAAAAAATTGTGTGCACATATGTATTACATCAAGGTTCTTGGTTCCAGGTCTCAATCATACAACTCTATCAAATAGCCTTAAATAAAAATTAGCATGATCATAGGTTGCTATGACTTAAAGTCTGCAAATAATATGTGACATCCAAGCTAAGGGCAAAACCGTGTGCACGTGCCTTTCTGTTGTTTCACTAAGGTCACAACAGTAACCCCATTTACAGACGAATGTTTTCTACAAATAGAATTTTTCCACATTGAATTCAATTTTATTCTTTATTTTATTGCTAAAATTGGCAGCATGATGAACTGGAATAATGCTTGAATGCCAGAAATAGTATTTAAGAATATATAAGAAAGCAATAGTGTTTAATTCAATTATTATTTCTAAGAACTAAAATTCTCAAAAGCAAACTCAAATGCTAATTCAAAATACCTAAGATGTTATTATTGCTGGCAAAATATTAGAGTTAGATATAAAAATTATTTAAAATAAACTAATACTTTGAAAATGATAATTCATATTTTTTTAAAAAATCAGATCATTCTCCATACTCCAGAGACTGTAATAAATCTGGGAAACAGCTGAGTAATCTGGAAGACGCAGAAGTCCCGAAACACCAGAAGCTGCTATTCTCCAGTAGATGCTGAAAGGTACTAGGAACCCAAGGACATCACTGCAGACCTGCTTACTGGGACTAGGACAAACCCTGTGGTCTTTCCAAAAGACCTACTAGCTATGCTCAACTTCTTGTTCCCTGGTTTAACACCCATCAGTCAGAGGACAGGTGGACCAATTATTGAAAATATTTTGGAATGCTGTTTCATAATCATATCTCAGACAACCACCTGATACAGAGCTTCTTCCTCTCCCTGTGTTCTTTCAACTTCTTATCCCCATGTTGCATGTGATTTCTCTCCCCTGTCTATCCTCCCATTCTCATTCTTTCCATATTATTCAATCAGTTTCTCTGGAGCCCTTTTCCCATGGCAAACAGACTTCACTTCATCCTCAGCCTTACCACCAAAAAGTCATCTGAGATCCTAACCTCTCTCAAATTTGGCTCTTCGCTAAAGATGCCACTTCCCTGTGGTGGGGATTCAGGGTAGGGTACTCTGGTTCTCAGTGCCCTCTCTGGGTCCCAAGATGAAATGGGTGCTCTCCTGGTTACTCACATTTACTTACTCCTCCACCTTCTTGTAAAAACTTCTCATTTGACATCTATGCCAATCAACTCTACTTCCTCATCTCTGACTTCTGCCAGTCTCTTTGGTCAGTTTCTCATTCATTGAAAACTGCCCACCTCTTTCTCATCTTGACAGCTTGAATCCTGCTGCAGTCCTGGGTGACTTTGATGTTGATGTGGAGGCATCATCTCATGCCCCAATCTCTCAATTCTTCAGCTACATCTTTTCCAAGGCAGTCGCCCTCTTCCCTGACACCCTTCTATGTCTTGAACATACCTTAAATTACCTCTAGCACTTACATCTTTAAGTTCATTCTATCCTCCAAATATGATCTATCTTTTGTTTGCTCAGTTATTCTAATTTCACCTGTTTGACATCATAGAGATTTCTAGAGACCTTGAACACTTTCTATATCAGTATCTTCTTATATTCACTCATTTCCATAACCAGCTAAGTTGCCACAATTCATCATTTCTTTCACTCTCTTTCAAATACTTTCAAATCCCTTGCCCTATTTTTCTTATATTGCACCTGCTTTCCAATTTTGGAATAATCCAACTGTTTGCCTTTTCAGTGTTTATATCATAGCTGCTTAGCACTACTGGAAAATATTACAAAACTTCACATATTGGTTACATGAAAAGTTAATGGTAAGTTTTATCAACTGTACCTTCAATTGGCATTCTGGTCTAGCCATGTTTTAGCAGTTTTTATTTATCTAAATGCAGACACTCTACTTTAATCTCATCCCTGGACTTTGACCTGCTGTTCTCTCTTCCTGGAACCATCTTATTTTGGTCTCAAGTTAGGTGTCAGTTCCTCACAAGCCAAGGTGAGTTTGCTCCCCAGTGAGATTTCATATTTCTCCATTTGTCTGCAGTCATATTTGTACATTATATGAAACAAACAAGATTATAGTGGTCTATTTTCTTGTACGTGCCCTACTTGATTCAATCCTCTGTGAAAGAAAAGGCTGTGCTTTGTCTTGTGAGCCTTGGGTCACCAGTGCATACCTCAGTATACAGCAAATATCAGACTCTCACTATTCGTTGGATGAATATAAAGTGAATACATTAATATATGACTAATGCATGATTGAGGGGATCAGTATATTTACCAGGATCCCTTGCATGTATGATTTTATTGTTTTTAATTCTGTTTTGTAATATGTGTATAAATACAGGCATAATTGTTTTATTGTGCTTTGCTTGATATGGTTTGGGTATTTATACCCTCCAAATCTCATGTTGAGATTTGATTCCCAATGTTGGTGGTAGGCCTAGTGGGAGATGCTTGGGTCATGGGGGCAGAGCCCTCATAAATGGCTTGGTGCCCTTCCTGTGGTCATGAGTTATTGTGAGATCTGATTGTTTAAAAGAGTGTGGCACCTGCCCCCCTCTCTTATTCCCTCTCTTGTCATGTGACACAGCTGCTCCCTCTTCACCTTCTGCCATGAATAAAAGCTTCCTGAAGCCTCACAAAAACCAAGCAGATGCTGGTGCCAAGCCCAGACACCCTGCTAAACCGTGAGCCAAATAAATCTCTTTTCTTTGTAAATTAGCCAGTCACACGTATTCCTTTATAGCCATGCAAAACAGACTAACACATTGCTTTATTACACTTCACAATATTGTGCTTTTACAAATTGAATATTGTGGCAACGCTGCATCAAGCAAGTCTATCGGCACCGTTTTTTCCAACAACGTCTACTCACTTTGTGTTTCTATGTCATATTTTGGTATTCTCAGAATATTTTGAACTTTTTCATTATTATTATATCTGTTAGGGTGATCTGTGATCAGTGGTCTTGGATGTTACTATTTTAATTTTTGGGGTGCCACAAACCATGCCCTGTAAGACAGTAAACTTAATGGATTAATGTTGCATGTATTCTCACTGCTTCACTGACTGGCCATTCCCCAATTTCTCTCTTTTCCTCAGGTCTCCCTATTCCCTGACACACAATAATATTGAAATTAGGCCAATTAATAACCTTACAATGGCCTATAAGTGTTCAAGTGAAAAGAAGAGTTACAGGTCTCTGGCATTAAGTCAAAAGCTAGACATAATAAGGCTTAGTGAGGAAGACATGTCAAAAGCCAAGACAGGCTGAAAGCCAGGCCTTTTGTACCAGTTAGCCAAGTTGTGAATACAAAGAAAAAGCTTTTGAAAGAAATTAAAAGTACTACTCCAGTGAACACAGAAATGACAAGAAAGCCAAACAGCCTTATTGATAATGTGGAGAAAACTTTAGTGGTCTGGATAGACGATCAAACCAGCCGCAACATTCCCTTAAGCCAAAGCCTAATCCCAAACAAGGCCCTAACTCTCTTTAATTCAATGAAGTCTGAGAGAGTTAAGGACTGCAGAAGAAAAGTTGGATGCCAGCAGAGGGTGGTTCATAATGTTTAAAGAAAAGAAGCCATCTCCGAAACATAAAAGTACAGGGTGCACAAATTACCCATTTAACAAAGCTGCATAAATACCCTCTGAACCTAAAATAAAAGCTGGAAAAAAAAGGGGGGGTGTGAAGTGAAGCAGCAAGTGCTGATGTATAAACTGTGACAAGTTATCCAGAAGGTCTCACTAAGATCATTGATGAAGGCAGCTACACTAAACAACAGATTTTCAGGGAGACAAAATAGCCTTCTATTGGGAGAAGGTACCATCTACAACTTTCATAGCTAGAGAGGAAAAGTCAATGCCCGGCTTCAAAGCTTCAAAGGAAAATCTGACTCTCCTGGTAGGAGCTAATGCAGATGGTAACTTTAAGTTGAAGACAATGTTCATTTAATATTCCAATAATTCTAGGGCCCTTGAGAATTGTGCTAAATCTACTCTGCCTGTGCTTTATAAATAAAAAAATAAGGACTGGATGACAGTATGTCTGTTTACAGCATGGTTTACTAAATATTTTAAGCCCACTGTTGAGACACACTGCTCAGAAAGAAAGATTCTTTTCAAAATATGACTGCTCATTGACAATGCACCTAGTCACTCAAGAGCTTTGCTGGAGATGTACAAGGAGGTTAATGTTATCATGCCTGCTACCACAACATTCATTCTGAAGCCCATGTACCAAGGAGTCGTTTCAATTTTTAAGCCTTATTATTTAAGAAATACATTTCATAGGGCTATCGCTATGATAGATACTTATTTCTCTGATGGATCAGGGCAAAGTAAGTTGAAAACTTTCTGGATAAGATTCACCATTAAGAATATTTGTGATCCATAGGCATAGGTCAAAATATCAATATTAACAAGAGTTTGGAAGAAATTGATTCCAACCCTCATGGATGACTCTGAGGGGTTCAAGTGGAGAAAGTAACTGCAGATATGCTGGAAATTGCAAGAGAACTAGAATTAGAAATGGAACCTGAAGTTGTAATGAAATTACTGCAATCTTATGAAAAAACTTGAAAGAATGAGGAGTTGTTTCTTATGGATGAAGCAAAGAAAATGGTTTCTTGAGACAGAATCTACTTCTGGTAAAGAGGCTGTGAACATTGTTGAAATGGCAACAAAGGATTTAAAATATTATATAAACTTAGTAGATAAACCAGCAGCAGCGTTTAAGAGGATTGACTCCAATTTTGAAAGAAGTTCTACTATGGGTAAAATGCTGTCAAACACCATTGCATGCTACAGAGAAATTGTTCATGAAAGGAGGAATCAATGGATGTGGCAATTTTCATTGCAGTCTTATTCTAAGAAATGTTAACAGCCACCCCAATCTTCAGCAACCACCACCTTGATCAGTCAGCAGTCATGAACATTGAGGCAAGACTCTCCACCAGCAAAATGTTTCTGACTTGCTGAAGGCTCAGATGGTTGTTAGCATTTTTTTTTAGCAATCAAGTTTTTCTTATTTAAGGCATATACATTGTTTTCTTAGAGACAATGCTATTGCACACTACAATATAGTGTAAACATAACTTTTATATGCACTGGAAAGCCAAAAAGTGTGTGTGACTTGCTTTATTGTGATATTTGCTTTATTGCAGTGTCCTGGATCTGAACCCACAATATCTCCGAGGTATGTCTGGTATATACCTTCAAGAAATAAAGTTAGTCTGAATTAAATAATGTTGGAGAAATAAGAAAGCCAAAATCACATGTTAACTGAGACACAGAACAGTTAGTAGAGGAGTAAAGAGGGAGACCACCCTTGAAATATGTGATCAAAAGCTGGGAAAGTTCTAGAAAGTGAATGGTAAAGAAGTATAGTATTTATGTATTATAAACTTTATATTCTAAATATTATTTATATATTATAAATTACATATTTAAAAAGCTTAAGTATTCTAAAGTTTTTAATTTCTATATCTAGCTTTCACACAGCAAGGGGTGTGTGTGTGTGTGTGTGTGTGTGTGTTTATGATAACATTTAGCACTAACCACAATTGTTTAGGAATTACATCATGGTAAAATTCAGAACCCCCTGAGAAAAAGCCCTCCTGGGAATGTGGACAAAGGTCTCACCTTAACGAAGCTCAGAACCACAAACTTCAGTGTAAATGATGCTAATCTATTAAGTAAAGTTAACCCATCATCCAGATATGTTGCATACATGACTTCAAACAATATAACTAAATAGCATTTATTTTTGTTGAATTCCTCAGATTTGAAATAATCTAAAAGTGCCCGGCTCCATCTACTTCCTTTCAACTGGAGGGCAGATTTTAAATGAATGAGAGAAATGGGATGATAAATAATGTTGAAATTCTAAGTTCTAGAAGGAATTCTAAGTACCTAGAATTTTTTTTTTTGGTTGGGGGTAAGTGTGTTTAACCCAAGAAGTGATATATTTTTTTCTATAGTTTTTTTCTATATACAGATTTTTTTAAAGAAAACTTTTGCCATTTTGTAGTGCTCATTTGTAGAGAAAAAAAGTTTGATTACTTCATCCTTTAATGAATTTCAACTGAAAATATATTTTTCATTTTGGATTTCTCCAAGTGATGCACTCTGGTCATATTAAGTTTGAATCAGTATTATATATTATGCAATACATAATAATTAAACAAATACAATTTGGTCAGAATGTTTTTACCTACTTTTTTCATAAACACAAATATGGTAAAACAGAATAAAAAGACTTTTAAAGAATTATAAGCTCTCCTTAAACACTTGAGTGATTCACAGTTCTGCGTTACATAAGGAAGGTCGGCGGTCAGCCAGGGCAGTGTTTGTTGCAAAGAAACTATCTATGGAGTGGAACAATTATTATTGAGTGATGGAAATAATCAAAGGAAAGGGCTTTGTTGAGTTCTGCCTTGTGCTTAATATAGTATTGTGCTCTAGCACTTTTCATGGTAAAATAAATGCTTCCTTGGGTTCGCCTTAAAAAATATGGGATTCCCCAACCAATCTCTATTACTAAAACAAGTCACATTGGCACAAGAAAGTTTTGAATGTGGGGACCAGATGCTCTGATGTTGGTGAACGCAAAAGTTGCCACCCTCTTTAGTGTTTTTAACAACGTGGGAGCCTGGTGAAATAGAAGCCTTTGATTTCTAAAGGTAAACCTTCCCCTGGTACATGCTGCTTTACTGACACACAGATATAAAGTAAAGTACTGTGGTATAGTATCAGTCCATTCAGCATATCCTTAATGAGGGCACCAGAATGTACTACAATAATGAAAAGGTACTGTGATAACCTGAAAAAGACACTGGAGTTTAATCATGATCTCATTATTTTGTAAATTGAAGGCATGGCAGATATAACATAAACCTTTTAGAGATTCTATGATAGGTAAGAAAAAAGTCAGCATTTTTTCATTGCTTATTTTAGATTAGATTCAAGAATTGCCCTGGTTCTGGAAATAAGATGATTTTTATCCATATATTTTAAAGTGCTCCATCACTCTTAGAATCTAATTTTAATCTTGAAAAATCACAAATTTTGGGTCAGGCATGATGGCTCATGCCTGTAGTCCCAGCACTTTGGGAGGCTGAGGCGGGCAGATTACATAAGGCCAGGAGTTTGAGAACAGCCTGGCCAACATGGCGAAACCCAATTTCTACTAAAAATACAAAAATTAGCCTAGTGTGGTGGGACATGCCTGTAGTCTTAGCTACTTGGGAGGCTGAGGCAGGAGAATCACTTGAACCTGGGGGGTGGAGGTTGCAGTGAGCCGAGATCACGCCATTTCACTCCAGCCTGGGTGACACAGCAAGACTCCGTTTCAAAAAAAAAAATCACAAATTTACAAAGCTTAAAGCAAAGACAGATACAATTAAATCAGAACAATGCTTTAAAATAAAAGGCTCGTGATATTTTGTGAGTATCCTGAGAAGTTTAGGTAAACACTACAATCATAAATTGCATGTAAATCAATCAAAACCAAAAGAATCCAATTTTGTCTGCTTAGTATGTATCTTTAAGATTATTGGAAGTATTGTTTCCCAATTTTTGGCACTGATTACTTTTAAAATTTCATCTAGCTCAAGAATACTATATTTCTAGAGAATGTTTCACAATCACGATTATGTGTTTTATTTTTAATTTTGGGAAGCTTTGCCTAGTGGGTTGTAGATCTTCCATGTAACATTCAATAAGAACTTAGATAAATCACTTGAAGCTTGAACATATATCAAACATGAAGGTACAGGCTTCATGGTAGACTGTGAAATACAATCTCTAGCTTTATAAACACCCTTATATCCAAATTATTTAAAATATGAAATGCCCATTAATACCTTCTTAAGTTTAAAAGACCAAATTTGAAAGATCAGATGTGTCTGATCCAGCCTTCTGTTTTTCTTTTTTTATTTTCTGTTTGTATTTTGATTCAAGAATAAATTGCTGAAAATAATCTTTTTTTTTAATGTTCACTCTAACGTACTGTTTGTACTCAAGAGCACAAGATGAAGAGTGGTTAGTCAAATAATCCAATGTCTAACTGGCATCTGGGACCGGTCCCTCTGTGAATAGCACACAAATCAAGGAAATATTTCTGGAAGATCCTGTAAAATGAACCCTTATATGAATAAAGTAATTCTTCTCTCTCTGTTGGGTAGTTAAATTTATCCCCAAAAGTGACCATGTCTTCTTTTACATTCTTTTCCTTTTCTTTTTTTATGGGACATAGTGATACAAAGGTACACAGTGTACTTCTTCAGACAGGTAATAGGATACTAGGGATGAGAAAGTGTTTATAACATTCTCCACCCACCCATATCCCTGAATATACATGTATCCAGAGGTGTGTCATCATGTCACAAGGGAATAAGTTGCTTCTTGGCTCTCATTTTATTATAGCAGATGCAGCAATGAAACGTAAGTAGAGAGTTTTATTGCTACCTCCCCCACCCTTTCTTCATTCCCATAACTTCCCACCTGTGCACTGGGAATGATTTCCACATGTATGGCAAGCTAGACTCTCCTAGGGGCACATGGACCACATGGGGGAATGTAAGCCAGTGCCCCAGATAGGGCTGAAAGGAGATCCTAATTCCTCCTAAGGATTCTGAGCAGGAAACTATTTAGAAGTCAGCAAGGTTGTGGAAGAAGTGAAGCAGAAGTAGGGAGACCACCATTCTCATTCCAAACATAACTGAACGGCACTTGAAAGCAAGACATGCATGTGGGAAGATGCCAGATACAGACTTCTGAACACAAATGTCACAAGTCCATAATAAACTGTAACTTTCTGAAACAGGAGCCAATTTCTGATTGACTCCCAAATCTGCTAGAACATCCATCTCTACTGCAAGAGTTATTTGTAGAGGATCTCTGAAGCCAATTCCAATAAGTAAACAAACATTAACAACAACAAACATCATTTGTTCTAATATTTTCCCTGTGTAGGAGTTGTAATTTTTGATGTTATATATTAAGTATTTACAATATGTGAAAAACGGGGATAGGTATTATATCATTAGAACAAACCCATGAGGTAGGTGCTGACATTATTCCTACTTTTGCTTTTGTAAAATTAGGAACTTGGAGTGGTTAAGTACCTTCACAAGATGGTAGTAGGTGGGAGACAGGACTCAAATTCAGACCATCTATGTCCAGATCCCCACTCTTGTCCACTCACTACCCAGCTATCAGCCACCATAAGCATGCTGTTGCTTCATTCTCAACTCTTCTCTGCCTGCCCTCTTAGTACTTGGATGTCTTATTTGCCACCATCCAATATTCAAGGGACCAGCTGTCCTTGTCTCCAAGTGAAATTGCTCTGCGGGTTAAATGTCATACTTGTTTTCCCCTTATTAAGTTGGGTCCACTTCTTGCCTTACAGTTTCTTCTCCCTGCTGCACACTTCCCTCATATTTCATAGGTCCCTAGGATTACCAACATATTCAAAGTAAACATAAAGTAAAAATTCAAGACACTGTTTAGAACAAAATATTCACTTTATAATACACATGTCTAACAAAAGACTCATGTCTAGAATATACAAAGAGCCCTCAGAAATCAATAAGTAAAAGAAAAACTGAACAAATGTCTGAATGGGCATAACACAAAGAAGATATCCAAATGTTCAATAAACACATCAAAAGGTAAGCAATATTCCTACTCATTGGGGAAATGTAAATTAAAACCACAGTAGTATACCACTACACATTCACCAGAATGACCGAAATGAAAAAGACTGAAAATACTAAGTGTTGGTGAGAATGTAGAACAACTGTACCTTCTGCGTATTGCTGGTGGGAGGGTAAAAGAGTACAACACTTCAGAAAACTGTTGGGCAGTAATGAAAATAAATATTTGCCTCCTTATGACTCAGAAATGCTACTCCTGGGAACATACCCAAAAGAAATGAGTGTATATGTTCACAAAAAGACTGGTATAAGTGTACACAGCAGCTTCATTCATAATCCCCTCAAACTAGAAACAACCCAAATGTTCATTAGTAAGAGAGTAAAAATAAATACATTATGGTATATTTATGCAATGAAAAGAACAAGCTGCTGAGATATACACAAACATGGATATTAAAAAAAACAAAACATTTCAACTAATAGAAGCCAGACACAATAAGTATATACAGTACAATTCCATTTATGTGAAGTCCAAGAGGAGGCAAAGTAACCTTTAGTGATAAGTTGAGAAATAGGATGGTGATTACATGAGAGTATAAATACATAATAATTCAAAATGTATAATGTATGTAAATTATACCTTAATAAAAAGATTTTATAAAAGGTAATAGATAGAAAATTATTTAGGAGGAAAATATGAAAAACTGACTTTCCAAATTACTTCTACGCCACGTTCATAACATTTCAAGTCATTAATAGCTGTCTCTCTTACCTCGAGGAAGGTCAGTAAACAGCCATGAATCCTGAATGAGCCTACCCTGTATGGAAAGTTAACTGGCAGATGAATTCAGGGTTATAGGCATCCCAGGTCTTAATAATTCTGTTTTGTGTTCATTTACAGTTTCTAAAGTTTGCTAAATCACAACACACACACAACCTAATAGTTTGGGCATACTCAAAAGAAATTATTCAGAAGTGTACATTTGAACACATTCGCATTTCTGGGGGAAAAAAACTCAAAGTAGAAATATGGAAGTGTGAATAACTAAAAGTGCTTTTGAACTCAGTGTCTTGACCCAAGTACTTCATAAGGAAGCTAATAGCTGTCATCTATGAACTTATTTCTGCACGTCAAAGTTCTTTTTCAGAAACTAATGATTCTCAGGGCCATACTGTGGCTTTCTAAAGGGGTGGAACAAGTCTCTAGACCCACTGCCTGACACTTGACAAAGCAAGTATCTGGCATACTGATATGCCAGAAGAAAGAGCAAAAGGCTATGATGTTAAGAAAGAAAGGAAGGAGGGGAGGAGCCAAGATGGCCGAATAGGAACAGCTCCGGTCTACAGCTCCCAGCGCGAGCGACGCAGAAGACGGGTGATTTCTGCATTTCCATCTGAGGTACCGTGTTCATCTCACTAGGGAGTGCCAGACAGTGGGCGCAGGTCAGTGGGTGAGCGCACCGTGTGCCAGCCGAAGCAGGGGCGAGGCATTGCCTCACTCGGGAAGCGCAAGGGGTCAGGGAGTTCCCCTTCCAGGGGTGACAGACGGCACCTGGAAAATCGGGCCACTCCCACCCGAATACTGTGCTTTTCCGACGGGCTTAGGAAACGGTGCCCCAGGAGAGTATAGCCCGCACCTGGCTCAGAGGGTCCTACGCCCACGGAGTCTCGCTGATTGCTAGCACAGCAGTCTGAGATCAAACAGCAAGTCGGCAGCGAGGCTGGGGGAGGGGCGCCCGCCATTGCCCAGGCTCGCTTAGGTAAACAAAGCAGCCTGGAAGCTTGAACTGGGTGGAGCCCACCACAGCTCAAGGAGGCCTGCCTGCCTCTGTAGGCTCCACCTCTGGGGGCAGGACACAGACAAACAAAAAGACAGCAGTAACCTCTGCAGACTTAAATGTCCCTGTCTGACAGCTTTGAGGAGAGCAGTGGTTCTCCCAGCACGCAGCTGGAGATCTGAGAACGGGCTGACTGCCTCCTCAAGTGGGTCCCTGACCCCTGACCCTCGAGCAGCCTAACTGGGAGGCACCCCCCAGCAGGGGCAGACTGACACCTCACACGGCCGGCCAGGTACTCCAACAGACCTGCAGCTGAGGGTTCTGTCTGTTAGAAGGAAAACTAACAGAAAGGACATCCACACCAAAAACCCATCTGTACATCACCATCATCAAAGACCAAAAGTAGATAAAACCACAAAGATGGGGAAAAAACAGAGCAGAAAAACTGGAAACTCTAAAAACCAGAGTACCTCTCCTCCTCCAAAGGAACGCAGTTCCTCACCAGCAACGGAACAAAGCTGGACGGAGAATGACTTTGACGAGCTGAGAGAAGAAGGCTTCAGACGATCAAATTACTCCGAGCTACGGGAGGATATTCAAACCAAAGGCAAAGAAGTTGAAAACTTTGAAAAAAATTTAGAAGAGTGTATAACTAGAATAACCAATACAGAGAAGTGCTTAAAGGAGCTGATGGAGCTGAAAACCAAGGCTCGAGAACTACGTGAAGAATGCAGAAGCCTCAGGAGCCGATGCGATCAAATGGAAGAAAGGGTATCAGCCCTGGAAGATGAAATGAATGAAATGAAGCGAGAAGGGAAGTTTAGAGAAAAAAGAATAAAAAGAAACGAGCAAAGCCTCCAAGAAATGTGGGACTATGTGAAAAGACCAAATCTACGTCTGATTGGTGTACCTGAAAGTGACGGGGAGAATGGAACCAAGTTGGAAAACACTCTGCAGGATATTATCCAGGAGAACTTCCCCAATCTAGCAAGGCAGGCCAACATTCAGATTCAGGAAATACAGAGAACGCCACAAAGATACTCCTCGAGAAGAGCAACTCCAAGACACATAATTGTCAGATTCACCAAAGTTGAAATGAAGGAAAAAATGTTAAGGGCAGCCAGAGAGAAAGGTCGGGTTACCATCAAAGGGAAGCCCATCAGACTAACAGCGGATCTCTCGGCAGAAACCCTACAAGCCAGAAGAGAGTGGGGGCCAATATTCAACATTCTTAAAGAAAAGAATTTTCAACCCAGAATTTCATATCCTGCCAAACTAAGCTTCATAAGTGAAGGAGAAATAAAATACTTTACAGACAAGCAAATGCTGAGAGATTTTGTCACCACCAGGCCTGCCCTAAAAGAGCTCCTGAAGGAAGCGCTAAACATGGAAAGGCACAATCGGTACCAGCCACTGCAAAATCATACCGAAATGTAAAGAACATCGAGACTAGGAAGAGACTGCATCAACTAACGAGCAAAATATCCAGCTAACATCATAATGACAGGATCAAATTCACACATAACAATATTAACTTTAAATGTAAATGGACTAAATGCTCCAATTAAAAGACACAGACTGGCAAACTGGATAAAGACTCAAGACCCATCAGTGTGCTGTATTCAGGAAACCCATCTCACGTGCAGAGACACACATAGGCTCAAAATAAAAGGATGGAGGAAGATCTACCAAGCAAATGGAAAACAAAAAAAGGCAGGGGTTGCAATCCTAGTCTCTGATAAAACAGACTTTAAACCAACAAAGATCAAAAGAGACAAAGAAGGCCATTACATAATGGTAAAGGGATTAATTCAACAAGAAGAGCTAACTATCCTAAATATATATGCACCCAATACAGGAGCACCCAGATTCATAAAGCAAGTCCTGAGTGACCTACAAAGAGACTTAGACTCCCACACATTAATAATGGGAGACTTTAACACCCCACTATCAACATTAGACAGATCAACGAGACAGAAAGTCAACAAGGATACCCAGGAATTGAACTCAGCTCTGCACCAAGCAGACCTAATAGACATCTACAGAACTCTCCACCCCAAATCAACAGAATATACATTTTTTTCAGCACCACACCACACCTATTCCAAAATTGACCATATACTTGGAAGTAAAGCTCTCCTCAATAAATGTAAAAGAACAGAAATTGTAACAAACTGTCTCTCAGATCACAGTGCAATCAAGCTAGAACTCAGGATTAAGAATCTCACTCAAAACCGCTCAACTACGTGGAAACTGAACAACCTGCTCCTGAATGACTACTGGGTACATAACGAAATGAAGGCAGAAGTAAAGATGTTCTTTGAAACCAACGAGAACCAAGACACAACATACCAGAATGTCTGGGATGCATTCAAAGCAGTGTGTAGAGGGAAATTTATAGCACTAAATGCCCACAAGAGAAAGCAGGAAAGATCCAAAATTGACACCCTAACATCACAATTAAAAGAACTAGAAAAGCAAGAGCAAACACATTCAAAAGCTAGCAGAAGGCAAGAAATAACTAAAATCAGAGCAGAACTGAAGGAAATAGAGACACAAAAAACCCTTCAAAAAATAAATGAATCCAGGAGCTGGTTTTTTGAAAGGATCAACAAAATTGATAGACCGCTAGCAAGATTAATAAAGAAAAAAAGAGAGAAGAATCAAATAGATGCAATAAAAAATGATAAAGGGGATATCACCACCGATCCCACAGAAATACAAACTACCATCAGAGAATATTACAAACACCTCTATGCAAATAAACTAGAAAATCTAGAAGAAATGGATAAATTCCTCAACACATACACCCTCCCAAGACTAAACCAGGAAGAAGTTGAATCTCTGAATAGACCAATAACAGGAGCTGAAATTGTGGCAATAATCAATAGCTTACCAACCAAAAAAAGTCCAGGTCCAGATGGATTCACAGCCGAATTCTACCAGAGGTACAAGGAGGAGCTGGTACCATTCCTTCTGAAACTATTCCAATCAATAGAAAAAGAGGGAATCCTCCCTAACTCATTTTATGAGGCCAGCATCATCCTGATACCAAAGCCTGGCAGAGACACAACAAAAAAAGAGAATTTTAGACCAATATCCTTGATGAACATTGATGCAAAAATCCTCAATAAAATACTGGCAAATCAAATCCAGCAGCACATCAAAAAGCTTATCCACCATGATCAAGTGGGCTTCATCCCTGGGATGCAAGGCTGGTTCAATATACGCAAATCAATAAATGTAATCCAGCATATAAACAGAACGAAAGACAAAAACCACATGATTATCTCAATAGATGCAGAAAAGGCCTTTGACAAAATTCAACAATCCTTCATGCTAAAAACTCTCAATAAATTAGGAATTGATGGGACGTATCTCAAAATAATAAGAGCTATTTATGACAAACCCACAGCCAATATCATACTGAATGGGCAAAAACTGGAAGCATTCCCTTTGAAAACTGGCACAAGACAGGGATGCCCTCTCTCACCACTTCTATTCAACATAGTGTTGGAAGTTCTGGCCAGGGCAATTAGGCAGGAGAAGGAAATCAAGGGTATTCAATTAGGAAAAGAGGAAGTCAAATTGTCCCTGTTTGCAGATGACATGATAGTATATCTAGAAAACCCCATTGTCTCAGCCCAAAATCTCCTTAAGCTGATAAGCAACTTCAGCAAAGTCTCAGGATACAAAATCAATGTGCAAAAATCACAAGCATTCTTATACATCAATAACAGACAAACAGAGAGCCAAATCATGAGTGAACTCCCATTCACAATTGCTTCAAAGAGAATAAAATACCTAGGAATCCAACTTACAAGGGATGTGAAAGACCTCTTCAAGGAGAACTACAAACCACTGCTCAAGGAAATAAAAGAGGATACAAACAAATGGAAGAACATTCCATGCTCATGGGTAGGAAGAATCAATATCATGAAAATGGCCATCCTTCCCAAGGTAATTTACAGATTCAATGCCATCCCCATCAAACTACCAATGACTTTCTTCACAGAATTGGAAAAAACTACTTTAAAGTTCATATGGAACCAAAAAAGAGCCCGCATCGCCAAGTCAATCCTAAGCCAAAAGAACAAAGCTGGAGGCATCACACTACCTGACTTCAAACTATACTACAAGGCTACAGTAACCAAAACAGCATGGTACTGGTACCAAAACAGAGATATAGATCAATGGATCAGAACAGAGCCGTCAGAAATAATGCCACATATCTACAAGTATCTGATCTTTGACAAACCTGACAAAAACAAGAAATGGGGAAAGGATTCCCTATTTAATAAATGGTGCTGGGAAAACTGGCTAGCCATATGTAGAAAGCTGAAACTGGATCCCTTCCTTACACCTTATACAAAAATCAATTCAAGATGGATTAAAGACTTAAATGTTAGACCTAAAACCATAAAAACCCTAGAAGAAAACCTAGGCATTACCATTCAGGACATAGGCATGGGCAAGGACTTCATGTCTAAAACACCAAAAGCAATGGCAACAAAAGCCAAAATTGACAAATGGGATCTAATTAAACTCAAGAGCTTCTGCACAGCAAAAGAAACTACCATCAGAGTGAACAGGCAACCTACAAAATGGGAGAAAATTTTCGCAACCTACTCATCTGACAAAGGGCTAATATCCAGAATCTACAATGAACTCCAACAAATTTACAAGAAAAAAACAAACAACCCCATCAAAAAGTGGGCAAAGGACATGAACAGACACTTCTCAAAAGAAGACATTTATGCAGCCAAAAAACACATGAAAAAATGCTCACCATCACTGGCCATCAGAGAAATGCAAATCAAAACCACAATGAGATACCATCTCACACCAGTTAGAATGGCAATCATTAAAAAGTCAGGAAACAACAGGTGCTGGAGAGGATGTGGAGAAATAGGAACACTTTTACACTGTTG
Organism: Pongo pygmaeus; assembly: GCF_028885625.2. NCBI lineage: Eukaryota > Metazoa > Chordata > Mammalia > Primates > Hominidae > Pongo > Pongo pygmaeus. The sequence goes on from NC_072377.2 coordinate 65,293,449, forward strand.
GTGGGACTGTAAACTAGTTCAACCCTTGTGGAAGTCAGTGTGGCGATTCCTCAGGGATCTAGAACTAGAAATTCCATTCGACCCAGCCATCCCATTACTGGGTATATACCCAAAGGACTATAAATCATGCTGCTATAAAGACACATGCACACGTATGTTTATTGCGGCATTATTCACAATAGCAAAGACTTGGAACCAACCCAAATGTCCAACAATGATAGACTGGATTAAGAAAATGTGGCACATATACACCATGGAATACTATGCAGCCATAAAAAATGATGAGTTCACGTCCTTTGTAGGGACATGGATGAAACTGGAAATCATCATTCTCAGTAAACTATCGCAAGAACAAAAAACCAAACACCGCATATTCTCACTCATAGGTGGGAATTGAACAATGAGAACACATGGACACAGGAAGGGGAACATCACACTCTGGGGACTGTTGTGGGGTGGGGGGAGGGGGGAGGGATAGCATTGGGAGATATACCTAATGCTAGATGACGAGTTGGTGGGTGCAGCGCACCAGCATGGCACATGTATACATATGTAACTTACCTGCACATTGTGCACATGTACCATAAAACCTAAAGTATAATAATAATAATAATAATAATAAAAGAAAAAAAAAAAAAAATTAGTTGGGCATGGTGGCATGAGCCTGTAGTCCCAGCTACTCAGGAGGCCGAAGCAGAAGAATCACTTGAACCCAGGAGGCAGAGGTTGCAGTGAGCTAAGATCGTGCCACTGCACTCCAGCCTGGGCAACAGAGTCTCTCTTCTCAGGTTGTCAGCTTCTTAAGGGTGGTGACCCTTTTTGACTTTGAAGACAAATAAGGAAGCAAATACTATGAAGACAGCAAGCAGTTTTCCGGCATATATATAACGGAGAGGTTATATATGCTACTGAAATGAATGGCAGAAGCACATCCTGGGATGTGGATGGAAGCCTGGTGCCTCTTGAGTGGCTTCATTGGCTTCACTGTATGACTGAAGATCCTCCTATAAAATCACCTATTGCTAGTAAATTTATCTGGACAAGCCATAAATTCACTGTGAATAGCACCCCAGAATATGTACTTTATTCAACCACTAGCAAGATTCAGGAGAAGTTCCCACCTTCAAAACCTTCAAGTAAAGACAATGAAACATAATTTAAGCATGCAAAACATGGGACTTTTCATGAAACTGCATAAAATTTTACTGCTTATGAGTAACTTAATTAAAATTGTTCAACTTGAAAAAAAAAAAAAAAAAAAAAAGAAAGAAAGGAAAATAAATCTGAAGGGCATGAAAAGTCACCTTGACCATCAAAGATTTGCAATTGCTAAGGTATGGTCTCAGTATAGGTTGGCAATGGGACTTAAAGGCATACTAACCTTTAATAATGGGGAACTGGGCCAGAGACAACTCAGTTAAAATAGGCTAAATTTCCCATTAGCTCTTTCTGACAGCTGTAAAGGAATCTGGGGCTCCTGGTTAACTAAATTGGCTACAGAATATAAGCCCGAACTTTATCTTCTTTTGCATTTTTTTTTTGTTTTTTCTTTCTTTTTTTTTTTTTGAGACAGAGTCTCACTCTGTCGCCCAGGCTGGAGTGCAGTGGCGCAATCTCGGCTCACCGCAACCTCTGCCTCCCAGGTTCACGCCATCCTCTTGCCTCAGCCTCCCGAGTAGCTGGGACTACAGGCACATGCTGCCAAGCCCGGCTAATTTTTTTTTGTATTTTTTGTAGAGACGGGGTTTCACCATGTTAGCCAGGATGGTCTCGATCTCCTGACCTTGTGATCTGCCCGCCTTGGCCTCCCAAAGTGCTGGGATTACAGGCGTGAGCCACCATGCCTGGCCCCAAACTTTACCTTCTACTTCTCCTCCAAAGCTTCGACATTCCAGAAAATTATACTCCTGAATTTTCTATTCCTCAATATTTAATTCACAAATTGTTCTGGCTTCCAAATTTAATAACAATACCTTTAATACCTACCTAGTTTGGTTCTTGTTGATTGGCCATTATTGTCTATTGTTTCTTTTGAAATGAAACCCTTGTTCCATCTTTCAAAAAGAAAAATTATTTTCTTCATAATATTGGATAAATTTGTAAATAGTAAGCATGATATTGCTTATATAGTCATTCCTTGGTATATGTAGGGGATTGGTTTCAGGTCTACCACATGTACCAAAATTCATGCATACTCAAGTCTTGCAATTGGCCCTGTGGAACCCACATATATGAAAAGTCAGCCCATCTGTATACATGAGTTTCACATCCCAGGGATACTGTATTTTCCATTTGTGTTTGGTTGAAAAGAATCCTCATATAAGGGAACCTGTGCAGTTCAAACCTGTATTGTTCAAGGGTCAATTGTACTTGATTCTTAGACTTTTAATGAAGATGGAAATGAATTTGAATCAACAGAAATGCTGTGATATAGACAATTCAGAACCCTGAAGTTCCTTGGCACTTGGAGACTGCTTTTAGTAACACATTCTCTCTCTGACACCCAGGCCGGGGTGCAGTGGCAGGATCTTGACTCACTGCAACCTCTGCCTTCCCAGGCTGAAGCGATCCTCCTGCATCAGCCTGCTGAGTAGCTGGGACCACAGGCGCATGCCACTACACCCAGCTATTTTTTTGTGTTTTTGATAGAGACAGGGTCTTGCCATGTTGCCCAGGCTTGTCTGAAATTCCTGAGCTCAATCAATCCCTGCCTCAGCCTCCCAAAGTGCTGGGATTACAGGCATGAGCCACTGCGCCCAGCTCAAGATTTTAGATTACACACAATGTCCAACTACATAGAGAAATATTAGGTATATTGCATCATTTTATTTTAAGGGCACATGATATAACACCAACTCAAAATGAGAAATCATGGTTAGCAACCAAAATTTTTGAGATACCAAAGCTAATTGAATACATCAGGGCTTTAAATTAGTGCATTTTAATTTTAATTATAATCTTTTCTTCCACAAGTGTGAAGAAAGTAAGATAACTATTCTAAGATAACCTGGTGTGTAGTAAACAGTTCATCAGGACTGTGTCAATTAAATATAGGAAGACCTGTTTGAAACATTGGCCTTTAGCGGACCTGAATTTCAGGAGTGATCCACTGTTCTCTAAATGGTAAGACTGGCTCAATTTGCCTAAACTGTCTGTGCAAATAATGTGGTTTATGCTGAATATCCACTTTCCTTCTGGAAATCTGGAAGTTTGTATATCCTAGGCAGAGGGTACCTAAGTGACTGGCCTTCAGTAAAAACTCTAGGTACTGAGTCTTTAACAGGCTTCCCTGGTAAAGGTATCCCTGGTGAACACATTTCACAAGTGTTGTCTCAACTCATTACTGGAGGAATTAAGTCTATCTTGTCTTACTTCACTTGGGGACTCTTGGAAGCTTATGTTTGGTTTCCCCCAGATTTTGTTCCATCTACCTTTCCCTTTGCTTATTTTGCATTGAATCCTTTTGCTATAACACATCAGAGCCATGAATATGACTATTTGCTGAATTATGAGAGCTCTCCTAGCAAATCATTGAACCCGAGGGTGGTCTTGGGATCCCTGGATACACCTGTTATCTGTGAATCTTCTACACAGAATGAACGGCAGCAATGTTAATTCCAAAGAAAGGAGAAATAGTTTCAGGGGAACAGCATTTTTCAAAAAATGTTCAGGTCAAGCTGTCATATAAAATTCCCATCTGCTTTAGTATGAGTCTGATCAATGTGTGTGCATTCTTCTTTAAACACATAGTTCAATTACAACAACAGAAACAAAATATATTTCCTCTTTTCATTGCTTCAAGGTGAATATTTGTTTTCTTATTATTTATCTAGTAGTATTTTCCTCATACCTTTTTCTAACACAGGTCCCTTAGACTGGTCAATAACAAGTAAAACAGCTAAATTCAGTATCTTTGAGTTGAGTTACTAGCCAAATTTCCTCTGAGCACAACCTTCCTAACTTTAACAAGATCCAAAAGGCATTTTCCCCAGAGATGCCTTTAACTTGGCAGAGAATGTGGGAGCATCACATTTGTAGCATAGTAATTGTTTTGTTCTTGTAGTTTTAGCAAATGTTCAAGAGTCTATCTATGTATGGCCCACTGGCTTCATCCTCTTTCCTTTCTATCCAGGCTTCTTAAAAATGCACCAGCATGGCACATGTATACATATGTAACTTACCTGCACATTGCGCACATGTACCATAAAACCTAAAGTATAATAATAATAATAATAATAATAATAATAATAAAAGAAAAAAAAATGCAGCTGGTCACAAGAACAAATAATGGATGTGCCCAATATCCTTACTTTCTTTCACAATTTTTAACCTGGTGACATTGCTTTAAAGTGTAAAACTCCATTGGTAAACAACATGAAAAAGAATAAAAACAAAAATTATACCCTGCAAAGTAGGAAATAAAAATGTTACATGATGGAGATGTGGCTGTGGCTGACTCCTCTATAAGTACTAATGCTAAATCACCTTATACTGGGAGCTGAAATAGTATTCTGGTAAGCAATACCTCAAAATGTCAAAGGGAAAATTTTTAGACTCATGAATACCATTGCATATTTCTTTTGCTTCTAATTACAATACAGTCTATTCTTGATTCCAAGTTCATTTTGCATCAGTGAACATTTCCTATTGTTTCTAGACATGTATCACTACATGGTAATTTGTCCATTAGTTCTCATTTGTTAAAATGTTTTCTATCAAGTCACATATGGCCAATATTAATTTTCCAAGTACAACTGCCCTTTTGCAAATGTTTATTAGCATTCACCAAAACATTTTCAGCTCTTCCTTGTAAAACAGTTTCACTAAAATGTCTTCTCCTGCAGATATAGAAATGTCACCTGAGAAATTCATCCTTTTTTTTTTTGACTCTAGAAACCCCATTGTTCTCCCACTCAAATCAAGCAATGAGCCACAAAAACTCAAAAGACCACAGATAACAATCACCATCTAAAATATAAAATGGGGAAATGACATATGAGGGCACTCACCCACTGGATTCTGCAGAAGTGATAGCAATCAGCGGCAGAATCTTCAGGGGGAGGCTGGTTGGTCGTTGAATGTTCTCTGATTCACTTTTCAAGTCAGCTTGTTCCAACTGTCTGAAGGCGAGAGGGGGAAGCTGAATATTGCGACATGAAAGTCTCCGGACAAGATAGGGTTCCATTCCGCGGAAAGGGTCTTCCTCTTCATTACTGGAATGTAGTGTTTCCTCAGAGGCCTGAGGTAATAATTCAAGAAAGTACATATAATCAACAAAAATCACAGTGTTTATCATTACATAATGGCTTAATACTTTCCTGGGAAAGAAATTAAGTAAAATGTATACATGAAAAATGCTATCTAGAAAACAGTGACATTAACTGAACAATATTTGATTAACTAAAATCTAAATTTATTTTTAAAATAGAAAATTTGTTCACCAGGTGTGGCTTGGTTAAAACAGTTAACTAACATCTTCAGTAATCTTAGAATTTATTAGCTTTGTGTGTGAATTCTATAAAATCAAGGATAAATCAAAATGTTTTTATAACTTCTATGAAATGAATTGCAAACATCATTAAATATACACATTGACATATGCATGTGTCATATATATATATATATATATATATATATACACACAGTTATGCATCACTTGATAATGATCCATTCTGAGAAATGCATCATTAGGAAATTTCCCTGTTGTGTGAACATCACAGTGTATTTACACAAACCTAGATGGTACATTGTTACTGTACTAAATACTGTAGGCAATTATAACACAATGGGAAATATTTGTGTATCTAAGCATATCTAAACATAGGAAAGATACAGTAAAAATACAGTATTATAATCTTATGGCCACCATGGTATGTGTGGTCCATAGTTGACTAAAATGTTATATATCACATGACTGTATATTTATATATATCTTTCTTATACGCATGCCCACGAAGAGAGAGGAAGAAAAAAGTCCTATTTTTTTCTGCATATTTAAGGCCATATTTGAAACATATGTTTTCATATGTCACATCTTACTCAGATATACTCTTGCCAATTTTTATAAGACTGAGAGGGTAGTAAGAAAAAAAAGACTTTAAAAGAAACTTGAGGACCCAGTAGAACTGTATTTAAGTCACAGCTCAGCAGAATTTTGCAAATTTGATCCATGTTATCCACATGCAAAGGTAAACGCAGGTCAAAAGTTAATATTTTGATTCTAGTTGAGAAAAATATACTATCACATGAGCAATAATTATTTCCAAATGGCTGGAAAGTCTACTCTAGCAATATTTATTATATCCACATATTGAGAATTATAGAATCACCAAATGTTATAACGTGCTTCTATAGAGTGCTGGGTTTTTGAATCTTTGCACTGCCACTTTACTATTTGTATTGATAGAGTGTTGCTTAGTCTCTCTAAACCTTCTGTTTCTTTATTATAAAAATGGGACTAATATTTACATACAAGAATTAAATGAGACCATGCATATGATGTGCATAGTTCATTACCTGCATTGTGATTAGTACTCATATATGGCAATTTCCTTCCCTTCTGAGTTTTACAGGTGAAGAAGTTTATATTTCCCAAAATTAACCCGTTGGCTGAAAGTTAGACATTCATCGAGCTTGGAATTCATCCAGACCTTATTTATTACACTCCTTAGTATACAACTATCTTTGGGCAAGTCACTTAGGCTCATTGAGGTTGTTTCTCCATCTGAAGACTGAGATAATAATATTTACCTCTCAGAGTCATTGTGTGGGCCAAATATGTAAAGTATTTGAAGCACCAATATCTGGCAAAGAGTTTGCACTCAACAAAATGGCAGCTATTATTATAATCCAGGCTAATTTCCCCTTTCTCCATAGCTCTATGCTGTTTTTGATGCTCATTCTTCATATTGGTTCCCAAATAGAAAATTTTTGTCTTCTTGATTTATATCTTGAAAAAGGTAAAAGGACGTGAGATGGTGGACTCTATCCAACCTTGGGTTGTATTGTCCAGTTGTATAGACAAGACGACAGAAAGGTACTGAGAAGGTTTAAAAAACAAACAAAAAAAAGCGGTCAAAGCTAAAAAGAAAGTTCATTTATCTCAAATCCTGAATTCTGAGAATCTGTGCTTTGAGGAATCTACTTGCTTTATAAAACATCAATAATAATGACTAATATTTACTGAGTCTTTATTAAGTAGTGCCATGTTTTACATATACTGTCTCATTTAATTTTTACTAAAATCCTATGAGTTAGTTCTTCTTACTTTTCCCATTTTACCCATCAAACACCCCAGAGACCTATCAAATAGCATGCACTGGCCACACAGCCACATGGCTAGTGGGGTGATTAATCATCTTACTTCGCCTGGGACCTTCTGATTTTAGCACTCAAAGTCCTATGTCCAGGGAAACCCCACAGTCCCAAGGAAACCAGGATGATTGATCACCCTACATGTCAGGATCCAAACCCAAATCTCTTCTAGTTTAAACTGGAGCTAAAAGCCACCATGCTGCACTACCTTGACAAGTGTAATCACTGGCAGAGTGAGTATTACTAGAAAAGAACAGAACACACACTAATTGATCATAACTCAATAAGCTTCACATTTTCATTTGAAAAATTAAACAGAACTGAGATGAGAGCAGCCCTACATAAACATTAGAAATGAATGACAATCTGTCATTAAATGAGAGAATAGAAATTTTATCCCCTGTTCTGCCAGTAATTATTCAGGTGGTCTTAAGAGGTGCCATTTGTTGTTACAAAATCAGAGTACTTCATAACTGGAAGGGGTCTTAAGGTTTATTTTGTATAATGTCTTGACTTTTTGTCTGCAGAGACTAAAGACAAGCAAGGTTAAGACCAGCAGATCTGGAATAGGACCTGGGAGTCTGAATTTTAGTATGCACCACCTATGATCCCGATGCGGAGGGTTTGAACATCACATTTTGAAAAACAATGGCTTGGAGACATTAGAAATACTATCTTTTCCATCATCTGCTTGCAATAATTCCATTTTCTAGCAACAACATAATATACAAATTGCTATAATAACTTATTCCAGATCTGCTGGTCTTAACCTTGCTGGTCTTTAGTCTCCATAGAGATAAAATCAAGAGGTTATACAAAATAAACCTTAACACCACTTCCAGTTATAAAATACTGATTTTGCAACAACCAATGGCAAATCAATGTTTCTGTGAGACAACAAATATAGAAAAAAACAGAAAGCATGTGCACTTGGAACAGTCTTAGCTTTTAGATTGGGAAAGTGAGCCTCTGTGTACTTATGTACTTAGGAAGTCCCTCTAAGAACAGAACTTCATTCCTGGATTGGAAATAGGTCATGATTAAGTTAATGACTTATGTGTTGTGATGGTTAATACTGAGTGTCAACTTGATTGGATTGAAGAATACAAAGTATTGAACCTGGGTGTGTCTGTGAGGGTGTTACCAAAGAAGATTAACATTTCAGTCAGTGTACAGGGAGAGGCAGACCCACCCTCCATGTGGGTAGGCACCATCTAATCAGCTGCAAGCACAGCTGGGTTAAAAGCAGGCAGAGAAACATGGAAGGACTAGAATGCCGGAGTCTTCTGGCCTCCGTCTTTCTTCTGTGCTGGATGTTTCCCGCTCTTGATCATCAGACTCCTGTTCTCAAACAGTTGGACCCTTGGACCTACACAAGTGGTTTGCCAGGGGCTCTTAGGCCTTTTGCCACAGACTGAAAACAGCTTTCCTACTTTTGAGTGCGATGAGAAGTATAGAATCATCAAATGTTATAACATGCTTCTATAGAGTGATGGGGTTTTGAATCCTTGCACTGCCACTTTACTTACTTTTGAAGTTCTGGGACTTGAATGGGCTTCCTTGCTCCTCAGCTTACAGACCATTGTGGGACTTCACTTTGTGATCGTGTGAGTCAATACTCCTTAATAAACTCCCTTTCACATATACATCTATCCTATTAGTTCTGTCCCTCTAGAGAACCCTGACTAATACATGTGTAAATACTCTTCTTCTGGATGAACATAGAAAAGAAGAACAAAGGATGAGTCTAGCAAAGCTTCAGCAGCACTAAATATAGCTGGCCAAAGTTAACATCTTTTTATAAGCATTTAGCTGCCTACTCTGGATGTTAGCATTGCAATTGCAAAAATGCTTTATATAACTGAGGTTATCTGTTGAATGACTTAATGTTTGTGACATTCTCTTTTAGATAAAACTGCCTCAAGATGTAACTTTTTTGAGATAATTATCTCTACTAAAAATGAAGTTTACACTCATGCTTATTATACTCTGTTAGTTTAAACCCACTTTCTATAAATACTTTTATCTTTATAATAAAAATGATAAAGCACTAGAGGGCTATATTCTAACATTTTCCATTCCAAAACAGTATAAGAGGCTTTTTTCACACTCTAGATCAATGTGTATCAGTTATGGTTCAGAAATAAAAAGAACAACCATATCAGGTACAAGGTAAGAGGTTAAATGCATTTATTTTGGAGAGAGATGTAAAACTAATTGCCAGAGCAATAAGTATCTTATGTTATTGTTAGAAAATGGCATTATGGCAGGGAGATGTTGGAAAAAGATAGTATTTCTAATGTCTCCAAGTCATTATTTCTCAAAATGTGACATTCAAACCCTCTGCATTAGAATCATAGATGGTGCTTGCTAAAATTCAGACTCCCAGGTCTTATTCCAGATCTTCCTAAACACAATCTTTATGAGTAGGACTTATGAGTCTGAACAAGTCACCAGTATCATTCTAGTGCATATTAAAGTTTGAGAACTAATGGTTTTGACATTTTAGACATAGTTTAATAAAACTGTTTGGCGAATATACAGGCACAAAGATGTTCACTGCAGCTCATTTATAATAGCAAATAACTGGATGTAATCTAATTGCTGTACTGAAGGATTGACTTGGTAAATGTTGATATATCATATGATGAAATACTGTGAGGCTGTTAAAATAATGTAGAAGAATACGTAATCATGTTAATGATACAATGTTGAGTGGGAAGAACAGATTATAAAGTGATCCCATTTTTATAAAACAATAATATCAAAACAAAACAAAAAAGTCACATATTATATTCATAAAACAATTGTTTAAGGATGTATCCTAATTCTCTAAAATGGCTCTCCTGCACAGTATTGGTAATAATTTTGTTTTAGTATCTTTATTAATTATTAGCTTCTGTATTCCCTATAATAAAAATGTCTTGTTTTTCAATTTTAAAAGTATAATAAAAGTCATAATAATAAAATGATACAACATTCACCTTGCTATTGATGGGACTTAGAAATATCTCATATTCAGCTTCAAGATATGCAATATCAAAATAAAAGAAATGCTCTCATATTGAAATAAATGTAATATGAACCTGCCACCTTGTAGTAAAATAAAATTATATTCAATAATTAGCCAACTTATATGGAATAATTGACAGACAAATAACTTTCATGTTATGCTTTTTACTGCATAAAACTCTTTCTGAAATACATGCCTAAAGTAAGCAATTCCATAATAATTGACACTTACAATGGATGAATGTTAAATTTAGTATTATTATTATTTTCCTTTTTGTTTGTTTCAGTTTTTATCCAAGGTATTTAATTAATTTCTTTGTTTAATTTTTTTTCTTTCAAAAGTAGATAGCAAACTACTTAATGGCCTTTAAAACACAGGCATGCACATCACTAGGGTTAAATAAATTTCTGTGGTTCTTAATAATCTCACAGTCTCTGATATTTATTTCATATATATAGAGAGAGAGGGGAGAAATAAAATTTCTATAAGAAAATCCCCTTAAGAAGTGTGGGTGTGTATATATATATACACACACACACACTATATGTATACACATATATATACATATACATACATATGTAAACATGTATATACATATATATATATTTACACATATACATACACATATATAGGCATTGCAGGAAAGAATGTTTCTTTCTGGGCATGCAGTGAGACCACATCTCCAGACTCCCTTACAGGTAGCTATAGAGATGTCAGTGAATATTACATTACATGCTCACTGATTGTAAGTTGAGGAAATGTGTATGTGTCTGTGTATGTGCCACTTTCAGGCCTGTCACATAAAAACGTTGTGAGTACAACCCCCTATTTCTCTTCCCCTCTGTAGCCCTCACCATATGTTGAAGATGGTAGAGCTACAAGATGGAAGAAGCCACAGTTTCTTAATCACTGTTTACAAGAGAGACACTTGCCAATCAGAAACACTTAATTTGGGGTACATGAGCCACAGATAATCTTCTGTTGGGGTAATCCACAAAAAATTTAGCATTTTCTTGTTACAGGTAGTGCTATTTTATATATATATCTCTAAAGGAGTTCAACCTATCTTAATTGTATTTCCATTCCTATTAATTTCTCAATTAGTCATTTATTGAACACCTACTACCTTTGATGCTTGTGTCGGGTACTGAAAATGCAGAGATGAATTAGGCACCTCCTTTTGCTTAAGCACTTACAGTTCATTTGAGGAAAAATATAATAGACAGATAATCACCAGTATATGATCAAAGCTGTAACAGAGAACTTAGGGTTTACTGGAGTACATAACACTTTTGCAAGTTGAAAGAAAGTGCTAGGCAGTTGTGACATTGACAAAAAGAGAACACCTGGACTGTCGCACACAAAAAAAAAGATGTAGATCACCCCATAAATTGAACATTTATTTTTGATTTCTGTCTATCTACTTTTCCAGTCATTTTCACTTAGTCTCATTGCTGGCTCCTCAATTAACTGTCTTTAAAACCTAGGCATTGTCCAAGCTGCTATCCTCCAACCATTTCTCTTTTCTTTTCTTTCTTCCTTTTTTTTTTTTTTTTTTGAGATGGAGTTTTGCTCTTGTTGCCCAGGCTGGAGTGCAATGGCGTGATCTCAGCTCACTGCAACCCCCGCCTTCCAAGTTCAAGCGATTCTTCTGCCTCAGCCTCCCAAGTAGCTGGGATTACAGGCACCCGCCACCACACCCGGCTACTTTTTTGTATTTTTAGTAGAGACGGAGTTTCATCATGTTGGCCAGGCTGGTCTGAAACTCCTGACCTCAGATGATCCTCCCGCCTCGGCCTCCCAAAGTGCTGGGATTACAGGTGTGAGCCACTGCACCTGGCTGCATTTTTCTTTTCAATCTGCCCACTAAAGTTGAAAATATCATCCAAGACAATGAATACAAATATCTTCTGCCTTTTTATTTATGACACCAAGTCAGCCTTCAGCCTGACAATTGTAGGAGAATGATTTGCCTATGTGACTACTCACTCTGTTAGCCTGGACACATGGACACACCTGGAAGGAAGGGAGCCAAAACAACTTTTGTACCCCTAGCACTTAGCCAGTGCCTGGAACAAAACATATGCTAAATAAATCTTGCTGAGGAAAGAGTGAAGCATATAGACATACTCATCTCCATTTCTTCAACTGCAAGAAATTAGGAAAGAGGAAACGGTATTAGATATTGGTGTTACTAGCAATGTAGTATTTGTAACTATTATTATAAGTCAGGCATAAAGTTGAAACACATAATAGGGAATTTCTATAAAAATTCCAAAACTTCAGCGACTCAAACTGGTTGGGTCTCTCCCCATGTTCAAATATTCTTTCAAATATATAGACATCATGATTAAGTATTTTCACCTATTTTGTTTTAAATAAGAACGAAGGATTTCAGGCACTCAGTGCTTTCAGAGGGCCTACACTATGCAGAGCATTGTAAAGGTCAGCATGTTAAATAGTCAGATAGGTCCAGGAAGAAGACAGTCATAGGCAGAGGATGTGTTTTGTTTTATCACTTCCAATGCCACATTCCTTTTTTTTCCTGTCCAGTTAGTTTGGTGCAACATTAAGTTCTGTAAAAGTAAAGTTTCCCTGTACCTAAATTTGTAGTATAAACAAGATAATGTTAGTGACTCTTCAAGGACTAGGATACAATTTAATAGGCTATTATCACAGTGAATTAAAAATCATATTTGCAATCTTAACCTATTATATGCCAATAGCAGACATTTTCTCCATATATTAGTCTTTCATGTCCCCATGAAATTGTTAATAATGCACTAAAGCAATAATGGAAAATGAGCCTTAAAATTCTCTAAGCCTTATGCCAAATGTTTTTCCTCTTGTCTCATTACTTATTATGTATGTTTTATCTTAAAACAATGCTATTATTGCCCAAATAACTTTACAGGAAACAAACAAGTCAAGGCAATAAACATCTTGTCTTTTAATATAGAAAAGGGCATTGCATCGACCTAACACAATCAATTTTCAAATGGATATTTGTATATAGAAAAGATACTCTTGCAAAACTAATTCTATATAAAAATGAAAATTTCTACCTCAGGTTAACACAAAGATAACAGATAGGTTTCAAACATTAACAGAGCATAATCCAAATATAGGCTGTGATTTCATACTGATTAGAAGAGACAGAAATCACTGAAGTCTTTCTAAAGCCAATTTCCTATAACTCAGTCATCAAAACTTCCAAAAAGTTTCCAAAAAGGAATAGAAAAATCTCTCATTCAGTAATATTCTACTGTATATTCTCATCAACAAGAAACTCGATCTGCAACTCTAGGATTCAATTAACCTTTTATAAATAGCATTGTACATTTCCTGGGTGACTTTAAAAAATAAAGTCAATTCTATTTTGTTAGTAGAGGAAGGAAAAGAATTAAGGAAAAACATGAGTTCTGTCAATTATTTCCTTCACAGTTACATACAGTAATAGAATCCCAAGTGTAGAAAAGAAACTAACATTGCTTTTTTAGCAGCTAAAAATTATGTCTTACAGTAAGTATAGCTAAAACTCAGCCAGTTTACTCTCTCAAGTGTTTTGAAAAGTTTCTCACTTGAGGAATCGGGGTCAAATCACAACCTTAAAAGAAATACAAAGAATCTATTGTCTTCACTCTCAAGTTTTATTTAAATACCAATACCAATCAAAACTATGTGTATAAACATGAAAGCAAAACCTAAAACCATCATTTAAGTGATGATATATTTATAATGATAAACTGGGTATGTAAATCTAGAATAAACTAACAAATATTGGGCTGTGGGAGGAAAGGGGAGACAAAGTAAAGCTAAGTTCCCTTTCCACATGCAGAGAGCCAGAAATGTTGCTTTGCTTTTGGCTTTGATATTCAGATAACTACAAAATATCCCCTTGATAAACAAACTATGGATCAAAAGAATGTTTATATTAAATTTATATTTAACATTATATCTACTGGTAAAGCATAGGTTCATGCTTAAGATCAGGATAATAATAGAAACTTAGTAATATTTATTGTATTACATATATTGTATAGGTAGCTACTTGATTCTTATAAAAACTGTACAAAAAACTGTTACTATTCCCATGATACAGATTTGGAAAATGAAGCTTAAACAGGTTAGTTTGTCCATAGTGACACTATCAATTGTACAAAGGTTAGTTTGCCCGGAATGAGAACAGCAGGCTGGTTCCATGGGAGCTTTCCACAGGCCATCTAGGCCTGGCTGCAGCCTTGCTTCAGACAAAAAAGAGTGTCTTAGGTGGTCTGAGGACTCAATGTGTGTGCAGACCTCTCTCTAGCCACCTTGTCTTTTAAGACCTCTCAGTTCTAACTGAGGATCCTTCAGAGTTTTGAGACCAGGTTTAGCTGATATCAATGTTCATAGTTTTAGCCCAAATGTAACATTGCTCCCATTTTTCAAAAACCTCTAACAAATTCAGTAACCCAATGTGAGGAATAGAAATAGGAGGCATAAAACTGAGAAAAGTGAAGGCAACTTTATCCTTATCTGATTACAACCTAGTTTAATGTAGGAAACCCAGAAAAATCAACTGAGAAATAATTGAAAATAAGAATAGTCAGGTAAGTTTGTCCAGTTTTAAGTAAAATATGCAAAAGGCTTTTATTTATAAAATCAAAGACCAGTTGTTAAAACTACCACACCAACATCTCATTTATAAAAACAAACAAAACCAAAATGTTTAAAAATAAGCTCAGAAAGAAATAAGTAGAACTTAGATTAAGAAATCTATACAACTTTTCCAAGACTTATATAATCAAGACTTATGTTCCTTTGAATAATTTTCTAAGTTTAATGTTATTGCAAGAAAATCATCTCTTTTTTGTTTTTTTATTTTACTTTTTGGAGGAATTAGGCCATGTTATAAAATATAACATGGTTACAGTCTTGCTCTAATACATATAAAATTTTACCATGAAGCCACAATGACAACCAAAAGTGTGGTACCTTCAAATAATCAACAGAAAGTTGAGTGGAAAAATACAAAATTCCCTTAAATATTTTCTTATATAAGAACTTAGTGTCAATACGTGTTACAGGAAACACTATTAGCTATTGGGGAGAGAACAATTATATAAGTGATAGGAAAGTGACTATGTACATGTGAGATGAAATAAGAGCAATACTAAATACTGTAAAAGTAGTCTATAGAGTTTCATCAGCAAGAGATCTAATTCTCCACCAGAGACGCCAACTTAGCAATAATATATGATCCAAAAAGTTTTATGAAAATTCTAGAAACCAGTCAAGAAGTTGCAGTGCCTGAGGCAAACTTAAAGAAAATAATAGTCTCATTGAAACAGATGAGAAAAGGCATTTCATGTCAACCATGACAGCCCTTCCCCCAAGCCAGCACAGCTTGGTGTCATCAGGAAAAAAAAATCCCACCTTATGACTTCTCCCTTAGGAGAGAAAGAGAAGAGTGGAATATATGTCCAATGTTCTGGTTTTTCAGAGTGTTGTCTGAGAGATTGGTTTCTGTCTTGCCTGATTCAGAGCACTAATGGAATCTACATACTTTGGATGCCTGGGGTCTGCAGAGAGCAAAAGGTAACTCAGCCCTAGCCAGAGCAATTAGACAAGAAAAAGAAATAAAAGGCATCCAAATTAGATTTGCAGATGACATTTTCTATATCAAAAAATAACTCTAAAGACTTCACCAAAAAACTGTCATAATTAAAAAAATAATTCAACAAATTTACAGGATACAAAATCAACATACAACAACTAGTTGCATTTCTATATACTAACAATAAACTATCTGTAAAATAAATTAAGAAAAACAATCCCATTTAATAATATCTAAAAGAACAAAATATTTAGGAATGAATTTACCCAAGGAGGTGAAAGATCTCTACACTTAAAGCTATAAGACATTAATGAAAATGAAACTATATCCCGTATTTATGGATTGGAAGATTTAATATCGTTAAAATGTCCATATAGGATCTACATATTAAATGCAATTCTTATCAAAATTTCAATGGAATTTTTCACAGAAATAGAGAAAACCATTGTAAAATTTATATGAAACCACAAAAGACCCTGAATAGCCAAAGCAGTCCTAAGAAAGAAGAATGGCTGGGCGTGGTGGCTCACGCCTGTAATCCCAGCACTTTGGGATGCCTAGTTGGGTGGATCATGAGGTCAGGAGTTCAAGACCAGACTGGCCAAGATGGTGAAACCCTATCTCTACTAAAAATACAAAAATTAGCTGAACGTGGTGGCAGGTGCCTGTAATCCCAGCTACTAGGGAGGCTGAGGCAGAGAATTGCTTGAACCCGGGAGGCAGAGGTTGCAGTGAGCCAAGATCATGCCACTGCACTCCAGCCTGGACAACAGAGCAAGACTCCATGTAAAAAAAAAAAAAAAAAAAAGAAGAAGAAGAAGAACAAAGTTGGAAGCGTCATACTCCCTGATTCCAAACTATATTACAAAGCTATAGTAATCAAAAGAGTGAGGTACTGGCATAAAAACAGACACACAGAAAAATGGAACAGAATAGAGATCACAGAAATAAACCCTGCATATATAATCAGTTAGTCTTTGACAAGGGCATGAATAATATACAATGGGGAAATAATAGTCTCTTCAATAAATGTTCCTGGGAAAACTGGATGTTCATATGCAAAAGAATGAAATTGTATCCATATTTTATTACATACAATACAAAAATTCACTTAAAAGAAATTAAAACATTAAACCATAAAACTCCTGGAAGAAAACAGGTGGAAAGCTTCTTGACACTGGTCTTGGTGATGATTATTTTAATATGATACCAAAAGTGTAGGCAACAAAATAAAAAATAAATGGGACTACACCAGACTTAGAAGCTTTTGCATAGCAAAGGAAACAATCAAAAAAATGAAATATTTTCTACATATGGATGATAGAAAATATTTGCAAACCATACATAGTTTTACCTTGGTATCCATGGGGGATTGGTTCAACCTTTCCCACCCTCTGCAGAAACCAAAATCTTCAGATGCTGAAGTCCTGCATATAAAATAGCATAGTATTTGCATATAACCTACATACATCCTCCTGTATACTTTTAATCATCTCTAGGTTATTTATAATACTAATACTATGTAAATACTATGTAAATAATTATTATACTATATTACTTTTTAATTATTATTTTTATTGATTCATTGTTATTTTATTTTTTTCAAATATTTTTGATTCTCAGGTAATTGAATCCCATGATGCATAACCCACAGATACAAAGGGCTGAGTGTACCTGATATGTTAAAAATACATAAAAAACTCCTACAACTCAATAGGAAACACTTCAATAACCCATTTTAAAAATAGGCAAGGGACTTGAATAGACAGTTCTCCAAGGATGACATACAAATGGCCAAAAGTTATATAAAATGGTGTTCACCATCATTAATCACCAGGGAAATGCACATCAAAACCGCAGTGAGGTACCTTCTCACACCCATTAGGATGGTTATAAAAAGTGTTGGTGACTATGTGGAGAATAGGGAACGCTTGTAGCACTGTGGTGAAAACGTAAATTGGTACCTCCATTATGGAAAACAGTATGAAGGTTTCTCAAAAAATTAAAAATAGAGATACCATATGATCCAGTACTCTAATGTTTGGATATATATCCAAAGGAAATTAAAGGAGCATGCTGAAGAGATGTCTGCACTGCCGTCTTCATTGCAGCATTATTGACAATAGCCAAGGTATGGAACCAACCTAAGTGTCCATTGACAAATGAATTAATAGAGAAAATGTGGTGTATATACAATGGAATATTATCCAACAGTAAAAAGAAAAACAAATTCTGCCATTTGAGAAAACATGGATAAACCTGGAGGACATTATGCTAACTGAAATAAACCAGACACAGACAGCCAAATGCTGTATGATCTTGCTTATATATGTAATAGAAAATAGTTGAACTCATAGGAGCAGAGAATAGAATGGTGGTTGCCAGAATCTGGGACATCGTAGAAATGGGGTAATGTTGGACACAGCATACTAACTTTCAGTTATAAGACACATACATTATGGGGATTTAATATTGCAGCTTGGTGACTATAGATAATAATACTGTATTGTTTACTTTAAGTTTGCTAAGAGAGTAAATATTAAGTATCCTTACCACACACACACACACACACACACACACACACATTCACATACACATACACATACATATATAGAATAAGGTAACCATTTATAGGGATGGGTGCATTGATTAATTTGATTGTGGTAATCATTATACAATGTATACATATATCAAGTCATCACATGTCTACCTCAAATATATACAATTTTTATTTATTATTTATACTTTAATAAAGCTGGGGAAACAAAAAACAAAATATGCTTATCCTCTCAAAATAATAAAACATTAGTCATTTATCAAGCCTTTAGATTTAACTAATAATTATAGAAAATTCAAAGGACAGGTTGAACAACACGATAGAGACACAATCAGCAAAATTGAACCTATGAGAAACTCTGTAAGATGTATGACCCAGTTTTTTTTTTAAAGGGATGCAGAGAGAAAGGATAGAAAGAGGAAATTTATAGTGTAAAAGAGAATTCAGACACATAATGATTTCGATCTGTTAACCTTACTTGCTACCATTTCATACCAAAAATTAAAATTATTTAATAAAATTATTTTTAAAATCAGCTAAATTTGATAATAAGAAATTATTAGGAAATTTGTTAGGAAAATTTACAAGCATATTAATGTTATTCAGGTAATTTTTAAAAGACTACTTTTAGACACATACTAACGGACTTACAGATGAAGAAATATTGTGTATTGAATTTGTTTGAAAATAATTGTAGAGGAAGGAAATATGGGTAGAGGTATAGGTGAAACAAGAACTAACTGTATATCGAGAATTGTTAAAACTGGGTGATGAGTATTTAAGATGCATTATATTAGGTTGGTGCAAAAGCAATTGTGGTTTTTGCCATTACTTTCAAATGGCAAAAAAACACAATTACTTTTGCATCAACCAATACTATTCTCTGTGCTTTTGCATATATTTGAAATTTTCAACTATGTATTTTTAAGTATAAAAATGTATAATAATTTTCTCCTTTAGCTTACAGAAGGAGAAATAAGGTGCTGCGCAAAAAGGAGGTATCCCTGCAAGCAGAAGAGTCACCAAAATAAAACAGTGTTTGCATCACCTTTTTACCTAAGACTGGCTCTAAAACTACGGTTAAGCAATATGTCCCCCATGCCCTATGAGAAGGCTGAGAAAACTAATTAAAACAAATTCATAAATTGCTAAGTATTCCTCAGAGATAGACACTTGTATACTCAGCACATAATAATGATGATGATGATACAGGATATTAAGGTTATGTGGCACTGCTCCATAATAGAAATTTCTCCCATTGTTCTGTGCTGTAAACATGATGATGCATAGGTCTAAACCAACCATTAAGTATCCACTAACCTTTTAACAATTAAGTGCTTCTTTTCTTTTTTCCTGAAACTAAGCAGGAGAAAATGTTATCCCTTATCAAATAACATTTAACAAAAATCTACTACCATATCAAATTTCAAATAAACAGCAAGTTTCCAAAAATTTAATAAGCTATTGCTTTACATAGTTAGCGTACAGCACCTCAGGACTGCATTTTAAATACATTCATTTCTAGAACTCAAATTCAGGGCTTTAGACTTTTTATTTTCCCTTCAGGTTTATAAAGAAATTTTTCATATTTCTTGATTTTGAAAATATTAAAATGCTAGACCTTCGCAATAAAAGGTGCATAGAATTTCCATTAAAAACTATATACTTAACTATGTGTTCCTTTGCCACATGTTGGCCTCTGAACATTATTTTCTAGGTTAGTTATAGTATGATTTTTCAAAACGTCACCTTCAGTTACCACCCCAAACAATGAAAACCGAAATCAGTTCTCAATGATTTGATTTGTTATCATGGGTCTCTTTGAAGGATAGAATAACAAATCATGCCAAACCTCAAGGCAACATGTGTTTTGTAAGTTAAATTAGAAATACCAGGGAATAAAAGTATATTTTCATCACATAGGAATGATTAATTGCTGCTTAGATGACACAAAATGATTGAAAATGGAATAATCACTGTCATCAATATGGACATAAGATATAAGATACAGTTAAATTTCAGAAAAATCTCAACTGTTGGATATTTTCATTTAAAAATCTAGCCAATAATTTCCTGTCCATACCACAAATAAATAACTGGCAAACTGCTTTCTCAGTTTTGTTACCACCTATACCTATTCTACTTTAACTTTACTATGTTTAATATTTAATGTAAAATACATAATCCCATTCTATGTCACTGTCTGATAGACTTTCAGGGTTGGCAGTAACTTTAAACGTCTTCTACTTCAGTATTTCCCTTGTTTCACAACCCTCTACTTGTGTTGTTAATTACTTTTTCCTACAGCACTGACAAATAGACCATGATTCTATGTTTGAATATCTCCAATTATGAAATCTACAAATATTTAATGATCTCCTACTACATGGCAGGCACTGATTTAGGTGCTCTGATATAGCTGTAAACAAAATTGACAAAGATCTCTGCTCTCAAAGAGCATACATTCTAGCTGCTCCTGGAATGGAATTCACCACTCACAACCTGTTTTGCCACATTTATTCAGTTAAGAGTGGCTGAGTACAAACATTGTCAAAACTCTTCTCAGTACTGATGAACAAAAGATGAATAAAACAGCAAGTCTCAAGTCACTATAAGATAGTTATTCTATATAGTTAATGGAAATATGTTTTCTTATTATTAATACCAGTGTTTAACATTTTGGGGACACAAAGATTGGGTCTAATTGCTCTGCCCTATGAAAGCCCTCCAGATATGTTTATATCTCTCCAACCCCAACCTTGTTTTACAGGCCATGAATTCCCCAGTCCTTTTTTATCCCCCCAGGTGTTAGCACCCCAATTGCTATAGGCACCAGAAATTTAAAGTAAATGAGTAAAGTGGTCTGAGAGGAACACAAACACAGGATCACACACCTTCACAGTAGCAAGAGTAAATCCCAGAAATCTATATTTAATGAGACATCTACTAATTTTGAAACATCTGCCGCAAATTCAAATTTCTAAAAACCCCATATGGGCCATTTAGAACACATCTGAGGGCCATAAGTTTGAAACCACAGCTTTAGGTATTCTTCACGTGATACAGTTTTGACTCATCTTTCCATGAGGATTGCAAGTTTTAGGTATACACTACTTCTCAATGTTCTTAAAGTGAATTGCCCAGGATTGGGGTCATAGTTTTAGGTATGGGAGAAGCAACATAAATTTACAGCCAAATCATTACCTTTTCTATTCTAAACCCAGTTCTATTCATGAAACCCAAGAATGAATGAATATTTGGGGGGAATAATGTCATATTATTGATTTATGCTTCTGCAACTACCACCTAAACCTACAGTTGTTATTAAACTAGGTCTCACCTTCGCTCCTATTGCTCCTCAAACAACATTAGTTACTACTTCTCTCTGGTGTTTTAGACTTTCATATTTTCATTTTAGTGTTTTGTCTTATTATATTTACCTCTCCCCTTTAGTCTGTCAAGTAATGTTGTATGCTGATTTTGTTAACAGCCATATTAGTGGTTCCTGCCATTTTTATTTCATCTGTGGATTAGCTCCTTATGCCATTAATACCACCCTCAAAATTAACAATGAAAATGGTGAACAGGAAATGTGAAGACCAAATCCTTCAGCCAATTACTAGAGGTCTCTCTCTCAACATTGATTCATGAATACAGGCATTCAGCTGTTACTCTGCCTAACAGTATCATCAACTGCCTTCCTACATCTTAAGCATAAGTTCATCATGGAAGGTTTCTATCAAACGTTGAAATTCAGATAGACAGGGGGAACAGCACTCCTCAGATACACTAGTCTTATGGGAAAAGTAAGTTATTTAATCTGATATGCTTTACTATTAGTGACCTAATACAAGCTCCAGGTGATCATCGCTTTCCTTTCTAAAGGCTCACAAGATGTTTGTTTGTTTTTTTAAGATCCATTAAAGAACTTTTCCTAAGATTAATCAATTGATTGATTCATTCATTCAATAATTATTTATCGAGTACCTATAATAGGCACTGGAAATACAGTAGTGTGACAATGACAAACATTCCTGCCTTCATAGAATTTCACTAGTGTAGGGGAAGAGAAAATAAACAGTATAAACAAGTGAGCTATAGAGAAAGTTAGTGTCATGTGTTTAGGATATAAAAAGCGCTAAAGTAGATAGAATGTGTTAAAATCAGATCAAGTTAGAAATTTTTTTTAAAGTTTATTGAGCATACAAAAGGACAGTTTGCAAACCAGGGACCTCAAATCAAAAGTGGTAAGAAGCTCTGTTCACAGCATTTAAAATGCAGCTTATAAAGCATAATTAAGGAACTGCATCTGTCTTCGCTGTGGTTGGCTATTATAAACTTATATTCCTTTTAGGACAAGTAAAACTGTTTAAGCTGATTTGTCTGCAGCTGATTGGTTTAATTTTACTGAGTCTTGTTGACAAGGATGAAAACTCACATTTCACGTTTTGTTTATGGTTAGACCTAGTATTTTGGAGAAAATTGAGATAATTTAAATTTTGGCTATGTGGCTAATGGCAGTTGGCCTTGGAGTATGTACATTGTGGCCTCTATTTTTTTTAAACAAAAGTCTATAGAATGGGGAGTAATTTTAGATAGGGATCCATGAGAAGCCTCTGTGAAAGTAACATTTGCAAAAAGAACTAAAAGAAATACAATTAATGTCCTATTCCCCAAGCATATAACTGAGGAGAATTCACTTTCCTCTTCTTCCTGAAAATTAGAATCATTCAATCCCATCTCTAATATACTGTTACGTATTTCCTCAAAGCTGCTGGCAAGTTATTTAACTTTTATATGTCTACTCATTTGTAGAACAGGCATGAAAATAGTGCCCACCGCATGCAGTAATTGTGAAGATTCAGTGAGATAAAGCACATAGTTTGCAACAGTGCAAACATTGCAAAGCACAATGTATTCTGAAACATGTTTCTCTAATGCAAATAAATTCATACAAAATTGATAAATTAGGGATACATGTCAATATACCATGGACATTTTGTGGATTCAGATGTGATTTTCCTCAGCACATTATGTTTTCACAAAGTAAAAATCAGTCAAATGCAAATACACAAAAAAAGTTTATCACTCACCAGGGGTGGTATGTGGTACTGCACATGACATCTGTGTACCCCTCATACTTCCTCTTGTCTCATTTTGGCCACAGGCTTTGTGTTCATAAAGCCTATTGCATGGAACACTCGATTCTTTGTGCATTTTGCTCTTGTCTTATGGTGAAATGTTGTATTTGTTTCAAATATTATGATGCAGACTGAATATCTTCTACAACATAGGATAGCTATCTAATGTGCAATTTTGAGATTATCTTAAGTTCTAAATCATTTTTATTTTACTCAATTTTATAGGTAGTAATGATTTTTTAAACCTTTGTAGTAAACAATAGTAAAGCGTTCAATTATTGGTATTATCTAAAATAAACTCAAACTAAAACCTCTTAACATCTCAGTTACATCAACAACAGTAAAAAGTGTGTTCTGCATGGCACAAAGGCCATGCATATGTGAGATGAAAATGAATTGTATCACTTCACAGGAGAAATTTATCTCAACCTGCCCTGTTTCTCAGGAGAGGACTGATGCAAACACAGTGCTAATAAAGACAAGATTGTAATTCTGATTCCTTACCAGTCCCTGCTAGCTTCACTGAGGAAAACAGGTCTGCAAACACAAAAGGCCCCATTAGTTCCAGCAATCACTTCACAAAAGATGTTATTTTTTATAGAGAATTTCAAACAAAAGAACATGGACAGCTCCTCCTAAGTGGTCAGCACTACTGAGAGTGAGAAATGGAGCTCCAGAAAGGGCACGTTCTGCTGATGGGTGGGTCAAAGACCTATGCATAGTTTCCTCATTTGAATATCTATGTGGCACGAGAGGAAAAGACAAGGTGCAGGATTTAGCCTGTGGCAGTAGTTTGCTGACACCTGTCCTAGACTGTTACTAGATGAGAACAAATAACACTTGGCAAAAACAGAGAAGTCCGTTTAAAAATGACTGTTATTTGTGAGCGCTGGGAAAAGGGACACACATTTGCAAAAGTTTTTGTAACAATGTTTACTTCTATACATTTCTTAATTTTATGCCAAAGAGACCATATTACACAAAGTTTTTATTAAGCCCTGTCTTTTCTATTGATATACTATATTGACATTAAAAACAGCAGTCTATGCATAGGTCCTTTTCTGCTGTTGTACCACATGGCAGTTTAGTATTTGTAGCAGAAATGATGTGGCCCAGAAAGCTGAAAATATTTACTGCCAGGCCATTTACAGTAAAAGTATGCTGACCCTTGCTCTAGGACATAAAGAAGCATCAGAGCAAAATATGGAGACCCTGTTTCCTAATTAATAACTTGGTCATCAAAAATCTTAATTACAGCAATTCTTAAAAGGTGGTTCTAATTGACAGTTATGTTTTCCTCAGACTCAGGATCCACAAAGGAACTGGGCAGTGGAGAAATAAAGGCTCTCATAGACATTAAAAATTCATTCTAAATATTTAGATGCTATAGCTCTTCAGGCTACTGACCATGATAGCCACTAACCGAGACATCACTATCACAGTGGTGCATGAAAGTAGGACTCATATAAATTGGACTACGGGTAGAAATGCTGTGTGCTGACTCACTGCCGAGAATCTCAGAAAAGCTATAAAAATGAACAATAATATATAAAAATAAGTCAGATCTAAAAATTACTCCCTATCAATGCCTAAGATACATTAATAATTGAAATCCTTAAAAGAAATTAATTGAACTTTTTAATGGGCCGAATGATAAAGAAAAGAAACTATCCTCCCAACAAGAACTGCATGAATGCATACTACTTTTTCCTTTTAATGTATTTCTTTTTAATGCCACTCTAAATTTCTCCTTTTTAATCAAGTAACTCTACTTTTCTTAAACACGACTTCAAATGATTTCATTTTATTCTATTCAGAATTTTCAATGGAAAACGAAAGTACAATGTGACTTTATAAGAGAGCATAAGCTTTCAGACTGAAATAATAATCAGCATGAGGAAAGATAAGATGCTCAGAATGATTCAGAAAAAAATCCTGACTTCTGCAACCGAGACTTGGAGAGGAACACTGGCAACTCCGATTTCCCTCTGGGTAGGAACACATTCAAGGAAGACGACTGCTATAACCAAAAAAATGGACTATTCTACAGATGGAACAAAAGATGGTAGAGATAGCATGATTTTTTTGAACTGTGTGAGTACTACAAATGCCATCGACAGCTTCATAGCCTGACAGTTTCTGTGTGGGAGTCCCCTTTTTAGGAAAACATCATATTCTCAAGCAGTTAAAGATTAGATCATTGAAATAATTGAAGGAACAACCTGAATCCCATGAAAATTTAAAGGGATTCTGATGCGTGTCAGGAGCTACCAATTTGCTCCCATCGTATTCTAACCAGATGTCTTTTTCCACCTATGGCTCAAGATCTGCCCACACACTGTGACCAAGTTTAACTTTTGGCTATAATTATGTTTGGAGCCACTGGCTCCAAACTATCAAATTTTTCTCTTGCCTCTGCACCCCACAGCTATTTGTCTCAACATATTGGGTATATCTAATTCTTGTTTTCCTGGATTTCTTGCCTATGTCCCTGATTTCTGCTCTCTAACTCCATAAGCTTCTATATCTGGTTTAGATTCATGAGTGCCCTGACTCTGCTTTTTTGGACCCCGTATAATCCTGACTTATTTTCTGGTTCCAAACTTCACCATCACTGTGTATTCTCATATAACTGTGATCCCTGATCTCAAACTTCCACCTCTCCCAAGGCCAACAGCTTTTGGCCAAGAACTAATAGTATCTAACACCAACCTTTCTTTTCAACTTTTAACCTTTTTACATTTAATCACCTTGAGCTATGCAAGTGCTGATTTCTGATTACAACCTGGTCCTGATATGATAAAACCACAGTTAGTCCATTCAAAATCTAACTGCCGGTCTGCCAAGTACACCATTAAAACATGGTAGCCACTGTTAAGTACCACTGTGAGTACCTCGTGTGTGTGTGTGTATGTATATGTGTGTACAGTTGTCACAAAGATATAGTAGCATCTGTGTCATGTTTTCTATTTTACAAGCAGCAAATAAGAATCCCAGAAGCACAGCAATTTGCCCTAAGTTATACTACTAATAAAAGGTAAAAGAAGATGACAAATTTATTTCTGTCCAGCTACCAAACTATTCTCTGTGAGAGATTGTTATATGGGTGACCCATAATAAATGCTACCTCTTGGCACTCCCACTTCATGTAGTTTCTCCCGTGTTGATCCTGGCCTTGCCATATGACTTACTTTGGCACATTAGAAAAATGATGCAAGCAAATGCTAGATAAGTGCTTGCACATTGGGCAGGCCTGTTCCTTTAAAACACCTTCCCTTGGAGTCAGCCTCCATATAAAAAATCTGACCAGCCTGCAAGAGACTGAAACCATCCTGGCCAACATGGTGAAACCCCGTCTCTGATAAAAAATACAAAAATTAGCTGGGCATGTGGTGCACACCTGTAGTCCCAGCTACTCGGGAGGCTGAGGCAGGAGAATCGCTTGAACCCAGGAGGCGGAGGTTGCAGTGAGCCAAGATCATGCCACTGCACTCCAGCCTGGCGACAGAGCAAGACTCCATCTTAAAAAAAAAAAAAAAAGTCTGACCAGTCTGAATCAGCCATACTATTAGGAAGCCCAAGATGATTCCACATAGAGGCCATATGGAAAAGCTCAGAGGTGCCAGGTATATGACTGAATCTTTCTTGGACCATCCAGCCCAGACCAGCTACTGACTAAATGCAGCCACGTAAGTGACCTACCTAATCAATACCACATGGAGCAGAAGACATACTCAGGAAAATCCTACCCATCAGAAATAGGAAACTGTTATTTTAATCCACAAAGTCCAACTCAGGACTTGCTGGCTTAGAAAATAATATTATTTCTCATTCTCAACCCCTCCAGATGGCAGAAGGTTTTCAGAGTATAAAATGGTCTCTGATCAAAGCAAGTACTGCTAGTACAATGTGGCCTCAGGGTAAATATCAAATCAAGAATGTGGTAGCAAGATACCTCTTAAAACCCTTATAAGTCCCACTCTGCTAGGAGACAAGGGTGATTAAACTCTTAAAAATGTTACTGCACAGGATTCTGACTCTCAGTCTAAAGTAGAAAAGTGTCTGTCTTAAAGAGACTTGGGGAAATAGCTTTCAATTCCAATTTGAAATAGCTTTCAAATCCCATTCCAATGGAATGGAATATAACTGGATACATTAGAAAATTACAAAGTTTTAAAAGAAGCTGTACCACCTTGGAAGAAAAGGGAGAGTGACAGGACAAAATGAAGAGAAGATTTTAGGCCTCCAAACCTTTAATGGAATAAATAGGCTCAGTAAGTGACTCCATTTGCAAATGAGGGCCATTTCTTACAGAAAAGGAAGGTTAACTTAGAGGAGAGAGTCAAGAACCACTGAAAACAATGGAATAGAAAGCCACATCCAGAGAACAGGATCCTTTTCAGGAAACCTAGATTTGAGGGAATTGGTAACATGTTCCCAGCTGGATCTCAGAATTTTTATGAAGCACCGATTGCTATGTGCCTCTCATTTCCCTCCTTTTGAATGGCTGACTTTCTTGCTAGCGATACAACAATCCCCGTCTCATCAATGTATGTTGCAGGGAAGGGGGATTACACAGAAGGTATCATTTTAGGTACAAGCATCTAGATAAAGAGGGAACATCAACTTTAAATGTACCCAATTTAGATGATGTGATTTTGGACCTTGAAGCTGGGCCCAGCACTGTAATGTGATGAGACTTTCTGAAAAGGGACAAGAAGTGCTGTGGCCAGAGGGAAGGTGGTGATAGCTAGTCTCCAACTATTCCTCTCATCCCTGCCCACATATGCTATTCCTCACACCATGAAGTAGGTTGTAGTTTTCTTCCCCTTAGCTATGAGCTAAACCTGTGACTTTCTTTCACCAATAGAATGCAACAGTAATGATATCCTGGGACTCCTGAGCCCAGGTCTGACAGACCCACTTGCTCTCCCTGGGAAGCCAGCTCCTATGCTGTAAAGCAGCCCAAGCTTCTTTGGGCTAAATGATGAGACACTACATAGAGAGTATGATGATTAACCTTATATGTCAGCTTGGCTAGCCCATGGTACTTGGATATTTGGTAAAACATATCTATATTGCTGTGAAACTATTTTTTAGATGAGATTAATCAGTAAATGAGTAAAATAGAGTACCCTCCATAATGTGGATGGGCCTCACTCAAAGAACTGAAGGCCTTAAGAAGCAACAATAACAACAACAACAACTGGTGTTCTCAAAGGAACATCTGCCAGTTGGCAGCCTTCGGATTTGAGTTGCAAAATCCACTCCTTGGGTCTTCAGTCTGCTGGACCATCCTGCATGTTTTGGACTCACCAACTTCCATGACCAAATGAACCAATTCTTTTTTTTTTTTTTTTTTTTTGAGACAGAGTCTCACTCAGTCGCCCAGGCTGGAGTGCAGTGGCATGATCTCGGCTCACTGCAAGCTCTGCATCCTGGGTTCACACCGTTCTTAAAATAATCTCTGTTCTCTCTCTCTCTCTCTCTCTCTCTCTCTCTCTGTGTGTGTGTGTATACATACATATATATACCCATACACACAGGCATACCTCAAAGATATTGCAGGCACAGTTTCAGACCACTGCAATAAAGCAAATATCATAATACGGTAACTCACATGAATTTTTATGTTTCTCAGTGAATATAAAAGTTATGTTTACATTGCACTATCCTGTAGTCTATTAGGTGTGTAATGGCATTGTAACTAAAAAGTGTACATACTTTAGTTAAAAATACTTTATACTAGAAAATGCTAACAATCACCTGAGCCTTCAGCAACTTGTACTCTTTTTGCTGACAGAGGGTCTTGCCTAAATGGTGGTAGCTGATGACTGATCAGAGTGGGGGTTGTGAAGCTTGGAGTGGCTATGTCAATTTCTTAAAATAATACAACAATGAAGTTTGCCATATCTATTGACTCTTCTTTCATGAAAGATTTCTCTGTAGCATGTGATGCTGTTTGATAACATTTTTCCCACAGCATATCTTCTTTCGAAGTTGAAGTCAGTTCTCTCAAAACCTGCCACTGCTTTATCAAGTAAGTTTATATTATATTCTAAAACCTTTGCTGTTATTTCAACAATGTTCACAGCGTCTTCATCAGATGTAGATTCCATCTCAAGAAATCACTTTCTTGGCTCCCATAAGAAGTAGCTCCTCATCCCTTCAAGTTTTATCATGAAATTGCAGCAATTCAGCAACTTCTGCAGTTACTTATTCTACTGAAACCTTGAAACTTTCAAAGTCATCATGAGGGTTAGCATTAACTTCTTCCAAATGCCGGTAAATGTTGATATCTTGACCTCCTCCTGTGAGTCACAAATTTTCTTAATTGTATCTAGAGTAGTAAATACTTTCCAGAAGTTTTAAAATTTACTTTGCCCAGATCCTTTAGAGAAATCACTATCTATGGCAGCTATAGCTGTATGAAATGTGTTTCTTAAATAGTATGACTTGAAAGTCAAAATGACTCCTAGATCCATTGATTGCAGAATGAATGTTGTTTTTGCAGGCATGAAAGAAACATTCATCTTCTTGTATACCTTCATCAGAGTTCTTGAGTGATCAGGTGCATTGTCAATGAGCAGTAATATTTTGAAAGAAATCTCTTTTTCCTAACCAATAGGTCTCAATAGTGGGCTTAAAATATTCAGTATATCATGCTGCAGACAGAAATACTGTCATACAGGCTTTGTTGTTCCATTTATAGAGAACAAAGAGAGTAGATTTGGCATATTTTATTTAATTTAATTTTAAGTTGTTGGATACACGTGCAGGACATGCAGGTTTGTCACATAGATAAATGTGTGTCTTGGTGCTTTGTTGCACCTACCAACTCATCACCTAGGACTTAAGCCCCACATGCATTAGCTATTTATCCTGATGCTCTCCCTCCCCTAGCACCCCCTGAATGGGCCCCAGTGTGTGTTGTTCCCCTCCCTTTGTCCATGTGTTCTCATTGTTCAGCTCCCACTTATGAGAACATGTTGTGTTTGGTTTTCTGTTCCTGTGTTAGTTTGCTAAGAATAATGGCTTCCAGCTCCATCCATGTCCCTGCAAAGTATATAATCTCATTCTTTTTTATGACTGCATAGTGTTCCATGGTGTATATGTACCATATTTTCTTTATGCAGTCTATCATTGGTGGGCATTTGGGTTGATTCCATGCCTTTGCTATTGTGAATAGTGCTGCAATGAACATACATGTGCACATATCTTTATAATAGAATGATTTATATTCCTTTGGGCATATATCCAGTAATGGGATTGCTGAGTCAAATGGTATTTCTGGTTCTAGGTCTTTGAGGAATTGCCACACTGTCTTCCACAATGGTTGAACTAATTTACATTCCCACCAACAGTGTAAAAGCGTTCCTATTTCTCCACGGCCTCACCAGTATCTGTTGTTTCTTGACCTTTTGATAATCGCAGTTCTGACCGGCATGAGATGCTATCTCATTGCGGTTTTGATTTGCATTTCTCTAATGATCAATGATGTTGAGCTTTTTCTCATGTGTCTGTTGGCTGTATGTATGTCTTCTTTTGAGAAGTAAGTATCTGTTCATGTCCATCAGATTAACAGCAGACCTTTCAGAAGAAACCCTACAAGCTAGAAGAGATTGGGGGCCAAGATTCAACATTCTTAAAAAAAAAAAAAAAGAATTTCAAACCCAGAATTTCAAAGCAGCCAAACTAAGCTTCATAAGCAAAGGAGAAATAAAATCCTTTTTAAACAAGCAAATGATGAGGGAATTAGTCACCACCAGGCCTGCCTTGCAAGAGCTCCTGAAGGAAGCACTATATATGTAAAGGAGAAAGCATTACAAACCACTGCAAAACCACACCAAAATATAAAGACCAAGGACACTATGTAGCAACTGCATCAACAAGTCTGCAAAATAACCAGCTAGCATCATGATGACAGGATCAAATTTACACATAACAATATTAACTTTAAATGTAAATGAGTTAAATGCCCCAATTAAAATACACAGAATGGCAAGCTGGATAAAGAATCAAGACACATCGGTGTGCTGTATTCAAGGGACTCATCTCATGTGCAAAGATATACATAGGCTCAAAATAAAGGGATGGAGGATAATTTACCAAGCAAACAGAAAGCGGAAAAAAGCAGGGGTTGCAATCCTAGTTTCTGACAAAACAGACTTTAAACCAACAAAGATCAAAAGAGACAATGAAGGACATTACATAATGGTAAAGGGATTAATTCAACAAGAAGGGCTAACTATCCTAAATATATACGCACCCAATACATGAACAGCCAGATTCATAGAACAAGTTCTTAGAGACCTATCAAGAGACTTAGACACAATAACAGTGGTAGACTTAAACACCCTACTGTCAATATTAGGCAGATAATCAAGACAGAAAATTAACAAGGATATTCAGGACCTGAACTCAGCTTTAGGTCAAGTGAACCTGATAGGTATCTGCAGAACTCTCCACCCAAAAACAATAGAATATACATTCTTCTTGGTGCCACAGGCAACTTACTCTAAAATCAATCACATAATTGGAAGTAAAACACTCCTCAGCAAATGCAAATGCAAATGAACTAAAATCATAACAGTCTCTCAGACCACATCACAGTCAAATTGGAACTCAAGATTAAGAAACTCATTCAAAACCACACAACTACATGGAAATTGAACAACCTGCTCCTGAATAACTCCCGGGCAAATAATGAAATTAAGGCAGTAGTCAAGAAGTTCTTTGAAACCAGTGAGCATAATTCTTAAGAGCCCTAGGATTTTTGAAATGCTAAATGAGCACTGGCTTTAAATTAAAGTCGCCAGCTGCATTAGCCCTAAGAGTAGAGTCAACCTGTCCTTTGAAGCTAGGCACTGACTTCTCCACTCTAACTATGAAAGTCCTAGGTGACATCTCTTCCAAAGTAAGGCTGTTTCCTCTACATTGAAATCTGTTATTTAGTGTAGCCACTGTGATCAATGGTATTAGCTAGGTCTGGGTAACTTGATGCAGCTTCTACATCATTTGCTGATTCACCTTTTACTTTTATGTTATAGAGATGGCTTCTCTCCTTTAAACCTCATGCACCAACCTCTCCTAGCATCTGAATTTTCTTCTTCAGCTTCTTCACCTCTCTCAGCCTTCATAGAAATAAAGAGAGTTTGGAGCTTGCTTGAGATTAGGCTTTGGTTTAAGGGAATGTTGTGTCTGGTTTGAACCTTCTGCCCAGACCACTAAAACTTTCTCTATATGAGCAAGAAGGCTATTTGCTTTCTTACCACTCATGTGTTCACTGGAGTAGTATTTTTCAATTTCTTTCAAGAACTTCTTTGCTTCAAGAATTCAGAACTTCAAGAACTTTTATTTTTTTTTGCATTCACAACTTGGATAGCTGTTTGGCACAAGAGACTTAGCTTTCAGCCTATTTCAGCTTTCAACATGCTTTCCTCACTAAGATTAATCATTTCTAGCTTTTAATTTAAAGTAAAAGACTGAAAACTCTTGAACATGTAGAGGCCATTGTAGGATTATTAATTGGCCTAATTTTAATATTGTTGTGTCTCAGAGAATAGGGAGGTTTGAGGAGAGAGAGAGAGATAATAAATGGACGGTTGGTGGAGCAGTCAGAAAACATACAATCTATCATTTAAGTTCACAATCTTATATAGGCATGGTTTTTGACACCCTAGAACAATTATAATAGTAACAACAAAGATCATTGGTCACACATAACACCGTAACAAATATAATGATAATGAAAAAGTTTGAAATATTGTGAGAATTACCAAAATGAGACACAAAGTGAGCACATGCTGTGGAAAAATGGCATCAATACACTTGTTAGATGCAGAGTTTTCACAAACCTTCAATTGGTGAAAAAATAAAATATCTGTCAAGCACCATAAAACAAAACACAATAAAATGAGGCATGCCTCATTTGTATGTTTACGTATACACACATACACACACAAACATACAGGCTGTATGTATACATATACACACACACAGCCTATTGGTTCTATTTCTCTAGAGAACACTATGACAGTGAAAGAAACAAAGATAATATACAGAGGAGGCCTGAGGCACCACAGATGGGAGTGAAGGCTTCCTGGAATTTCCAGCCCAGACCAACCCAGCCCAGCCCAGCCCAGCCCAGTCACCAGTTGGATGCAGCCAGGTTGATGCCACATGAAGAGAAGAATCACCATGCCAATACCTGATCTGGCCTAACAAATTGTGAGGAAAAAAATAATTATTGTTCTTAAGCCATTACATCAAGCCACAACATAAGGAAGTGAAACATCTTCTTTTCTTCCAGCCATTCTCTCTCCCATCCTAGACATAAGCTTAATCGTGTTTATAGGGTTAGCTCTGAGGGAAGTGGAAGGTCAGCCTATAACTGGGAATTTGTCCACCTCCAATCAGTAAAGTCTGAATTTTTTTCAAACCAATCATTTGGGATCATGTTTGCATTTATATGACAATTTGGAAATTTTTAATAGCCAGCTATTTATTCATCTTATAGCTGTAGCCTTCATTTAAGGTCTTTTTATAAAGATAGGAAAGGGGGCAAAATCCAGACAAAGGTACTCTAAGGGGAAAATGAAAGTTAGCCCTCCTACACAAAACCTCAATGGTCCCTGGAGTCTCTATGTCACAATAGATTCAGGAATGCAGTCATTGGAATGCAAGAAGGGCTGCTGCAAGTGGCACCAAGTCACTCAATGACATGCAACAAGAACAATTGGACACAGCTTTATACCTCCTGAGATCAGTGTTAGGTAATAGGCATAGCCACAGAAGCCTTTGAGAATCCAAGCAAAATGAAATCAATTAAATTCTGCCTATCGCTGTTCAAGGAAAATGTCACGCTGTAGCTACCTTGAGATGCAGGCTCAGGGCACAAGCAGTGCTATAACATGTGGCAAACAACAAAAGTGGATGCAGAGTGCTGTGCAAAGCTGCTCAGAATAAGAATTTGTGGTAATTTTAAGCATGGGATCCATCTGTCAATGCAGGAAAATGACACATTTGAGAGTACATTATTTATGTAAGGAGTGTAAATTTTATACCATCATTAGCATACTGGATGAAAAGCTGAGGTCAAATTTCAAGTCAATTACCCGATGCTCTGTTATAAATCCAAGAATGCTAAATACACTAAGCATATTGGTATTGATACTTCTGTATAATCTAACCAGTGTTCTTCCTCCCTCAAGAGAAAACAGGAGCAGACCCTGTCTTTAATGTCCTGGTGGTGGACCATTTCAAGTCCATCCTCAAGAAGCACATCTTAGCAGTAAACACTGCATTTTTATTTTATTTTTAACTTAATTTTATTTTTTAAAAGAGATGGAGTCTTGCTACACTGTGTAGGCTAATCTCAAACTCCTAGGCCCAAGTGATTCTTCTGACTTGGTCTCCCAAAGTGCAAGGATTGCAGGTGTGAGCCACCACACCTGGCTGAATATTGCATGTTTTTGTGTAATTAGTAGAAACAAACATCTCTACTCTTTGGACATGGAGCTGTATTAATGGCTGCTGTATTACTGGCTGCTGTCTTCCAGCTGTGGTTTTGTCATTTGTCAAAGATTCCAATTTAGAGAGCCAAAGTCTGGATAGGACAGCTTTAAAGGTCATTTTTGTAGCTTTATTCTCCTTAAAAGAACTCCTTTTCCAAAATCAGCTTAGCTTAGAAGATGGGCTAAAAAGGTTTTTGTAGATGGACTCCTCTGTACTCATACCACCTCCTAAAGTTCCCTATAATCTTTCAAATAACAATAAAGTCACCATATTTATTGAATTCTTATAACAGAGTAATATTCCTGTAGAAGAAATGGGGAAGTTAATTTAAGTTATGGAGAGTGCCTAGACTCAAGAATTTTATATTCCTTTAGACAAGGTCTTTAAATGTTTTCCTTTAATCATAATCCAATTTTTAAAATGTGAAAACCAATTATGGCTCTAACTTTTTTGCTATACTTACCTCTTTCTATTACAGACAGGGATATCAATGAAGTTCTTGAGAGCATCCCAGCTCTCTCTCTGTCTAAGATGTCACATCCCTCATTACATCTCAATGTCCCTCTCAGCCTGCGCTCCCAGGCTCCAGATACAGCTGTGAAGCCTCTATTACAAACATACTCCTTTGCCGATGCTGACCCCTCATTGTTATTTGGTAATTACTTATTTCCACCTTAGTTGACTCCCTATCACAGACTCCACAGTGATGATTCTAATTCATTCCATTCTTCTTAGGCTCCTCTTTTGTCTCCCTGGTCCTCTAATTAGTAAGGCATTTCTTTCTGTGCCAAGTGGAAACCATTATATTGTCATAGCCTCTCTCTTATCTATTTCAAAGACACCGAGTTTCCCTCCATCCGCATCTCTTTCCTCCTCTGCTGATGCTGATTCCTCAACACATCTATAAACTCAGCTCGACCTGTCATCAGCTCAGGACATAATGCTCCATTGAATGTCCCTGTGTCTCTAGCACAGTGGTTAAATTCAGGAGGCCTCTGGAGCAAAACCTCCTTCTTTGAATCCTGACACTCACTTGTTTGTACGACCTCTCTGTGCCTTAATCTCCTATCCAAAATATGAATAATAATAGCAGGATTTATCTCTTAGGTGTCTCATGAAGATTAAATTAGCTAAAGCATTTAGAACTCTCCACGGTGCATAATAAGCAGTCAAATAATGGTAGCTATTATAGCATTCAGCCCTCCTTAAATTCTTTCTCTACCTCAACTGCTTTCTTAATTCCCCCATGTCCTTAGCATCTGGGCTCTTGTTTTCTTACTTCAACTTCTTTGTTTGAAAGCGTGGTTTATATCTACCATTGAACTTGCTCATAGCTGCCTGACTCAACTCCTAGCGATTTCAGTTGCATTCCCCACACCAATAATTTCCTAGCCCTCAGCTCCAAAGGCCCGTTTCTTTTCTTATCTGTCTTCCTTTCCCCACTAACAATGGCTTTTAAGCCTTTCTTCCTGCTTCACATGCATCAATCACCCTGATGCTCCTAATTTTCCTCTTTTCAGATTCCTTTCTCTACTTCTACAGGTTCCCTTCTCTCCACTCCTAAAAGAATGTTACCTGAGGTTTGGCTCTATTCTTTTTTGCGTCACTGCTTCTCACACTAGTTGCATTATAAGGCTGGCTGAAACAACCTTAGAAGCAGAATAATTCATACTATTCCAAGTCAGCAAACTTCATGTTTTAAGTCCTGTAAGTAGAAAATATTCACATATAATGAGTGACTGGAAAATATGGTACGTCAGAGTTTTTGGGGAAGCAAGTGTCACTAACACTGTAATCAAATCAAAGTGAATGTATGCACGACTGTGACCACAGACACCACTAATAATTCCCAACCATAGGGCTAGTATTTCTCTACAAAATGGGTCAAAGAATTTTTCTCTTGATTTTCTTCAACATGTACAATGTCTTAGTAAAACTAAAAAATTTTAGAAAATACAATATTTTTAATATTCACTATTTTAGCTAAAACTGTAATATAATGAGAAAAGTCTAAGAAAACTTATACTACTACCTAGATGGATTTTTCCTTAAAAAATAAATAGTATTCATGGTTGGAATTTTCTAATTCAACTATAAGTGAAAGGGAGAGAGAAAGACAGAATTTATAAAACAGTGTGTCTTCTTACAAACCATAATTATTTATTTTATTTTTGATTGAACATGCACACACATAACCTTTGGTTCAACCACATGTGGTTCAAGTACCACAAATGTACTTAAACAAAAGTTCTGTGTACAGACATGAAACTATGCTTAGTTGCATTTCTTGTTGAAGCTAGTCTGAAAATAGCAACAAGTCTAGAGATTCTAACTTTAGAGAACTGTCACTCTCTATTTATTGTTTCAAAGATGTATTTATTTAAAATTATAGTTTCAATTAGAAATTTCCAGAGGTGATCACAAGCAGTTATGTTTGGAGCAAAAGCTTGTAAGTGGTGAAAATGGAAAAGATACTGAGATGAATTCAGAACAACCTTGAAGCATAGGGTACATCACAGGGCATTTGGTGATTTAAAGCATCATGTAACAGTCCCCAAGCACAATTAGGGAACTCCAAATGAGCACTACAGTTGGCCACAAATTTGTAAGTCATATTTTGATGTTCATTTAAAACAGAGGTTTTTACATCACTGTGGAGATACAAAATGAGCCTTATTTAGCTGTTCAGTGGAAAACTCTGAAAAATTGTTCCATGGAAACATCCATTGAATGTATAACATATAAATCAATTTGGAAAAACAGTTTGAAGTTAAAAGGCAAGAGAGCAAAATCTTGGTTATGAGCAATGCTTCAAATGCACAAACAAGCAGAGAAAAAAAAACTGCTTGAAGTATCATCAAGGTTTGTTTCAGAAGCAGCAAGGAAGGTAGAACTCCCGGCAAGGGAGAGTTTGGTGGAGCCCTGGGTGGGCAAGTTAAATTAGATTTGTTCTGATTCAAAAAGAGGCACTTGAGATGTATTTTTGAGGTGTATTTTTACAGGACAAAGCATTGTTGAATAATCAAGAATATGAAGATAAATTGGATTTATACCAATTATTAGACTGAAGACACAGATGTAAATGATGTAACTACTTTATTAGTTGGCCTCACTTATAAAGTAGTCTGTCAAGATATTGCCAAAGAACTTGAAAGTAGAACTTATGAAAAACTTTGCAGCAAGATATGAGCATTTTAGTTAGTATGATGTTAACTAGAAGAAAAATGTTAGACTCACATCTATGTTAAGCAAACCTTTGGAAGCAGTAGTTTGAATCAAAGACATTATGCCCCCAACTACTCTAGCAATTAATGATTTTATTTATTCATCCCAAAGTTTTGAGCTTCTTGAATACCAACCACTATGCTAGATCCTAGGGATTCAACTCCAAATAAAACAGACATAGTCTTGACTTTAAAGTGTTTTGCATTTACCAAGAGACCACTCAAAACAACTTTTTTTCTTGATTTTTCTCAGGATGTAAAATGATTTAGTAAAACTAGAAAATTTTACAATATACCATATTTTTAATATTTATTATTTTAGGTAAAACTCTAATGTAATGAGAAGAGACTTAGAAAGCTTGTACTACTACTAGATGTATTCTTCCTGAAAAAAATAAATAGTACTCATGGTTAGAATTTTCTTATTCAACCATAAATTAGTTTATTTCCATGTGAGTAACAAAGATATCATGATTTAAAAAAATCCTAAATATTAATCACTTAAACCCAGGAGGTGGAGTCTCACTGGGTTCAATCAGTTGAACCCAGTGAGACAAGGTTGCACCACTACACTCCAGCCTGGGCAATACAGTGAGACCCTGTCTCAAAAACAAACAAACAAACGAACCCTAAATGTTATGAGTTAATTTATTTTTTATACTTATAACAAATTGTGTGTCACATGGGATTGCCTAGTGAGCAGATTTTTCCCTCAAAGTCAGAACACTCTCATTCAACTATTAAAAAGGTAATGTGGTGATGGTTTTTATAAATGGTAGCAAAATTATAACATGAAATGATCGTTTGAGAGTTTAATAGAGATATATCAGAATGTGAATAATTTGAGGCTCAGTTCATTTACATGTGACAAAAATTACAGCATTAGTCACAAAACAAAGATCACTATTCATATTTCTTCATTGAAAATGTCCTTGCTAAATATTTCCATGGGAATATTTAAAACAAAACAACAACAACAACAAGAACAAAAACAGTGGACTAGAGACTCTTTTAGTCCACCCAGACAAGTAGACAAGTTCATCAATGACTCAGCAGTAAGATAGACACATTCACATTTTTGGCAAGAGCAGCCTGACAACATGGCATCATCCTTCCATTTATGATTCTGGCCTTCTCATCATACATCATTCCTCATGCACAGATCATAAAATCTTTAAAGTGCTCACATATACTTAATTAATTTGGGTCCTGAGAATGAGGAAACACCAAGACAAGAAAAAGTGTAGTGATACTGAACCGAATGTATGTGATTAGCTGCCTTTAACTCAGTCCAATTATACAGGAAAATGATAAACTCGATGAATAATATTTAGGGGTTATCTTTTGTTCATCACTTTCAACACCATGATGAGTCCATTAGCCATCCCCTCAGCTGTTTTCCCAGTTTTCGCTTCTAGCCCCATGCAACCCATTTTCCACACCCTAGGCAGAGGAATCATTTACAAACTTAAATCAGATCGTTTAATCTTCTTGCTGAAAACCCTCAATGATTTGCTGTGGCATTTAAAATAAAATCTACTTCTCAGCATGGTATCCCAGAACCCCGCTCACTCTTCAATTTCATTCTGCCTCATGTTTCTGTAGACTTCTTTTTTCTCCACACTAATGAGCTTCTCACACCTAAAAGCCTTTACACACGCAAATTTTTTCTGTCCAGGTGACTTGTCCCGAAGTATAACTGTATCCTCCTTGTTATTCAGGGCTCAGTTCAAAGGTTACCTCTTCAGAGAAGTTTCTTTAATCATACCCTCTCATTCCCCCACCATTTTTTTCCTTCTCTCTTTTTTTCTTTTTAATTTTAGATTCAGAAGGTACATGTGTAGGTTTGTTACATGGATATGTTGCATGATGCTGAGGTTTGCTCTTCTATTGAACCTGTCACCTAAATAGTGAACATTGTACCCTATAGATAGTTTCTCAACCCTTGCTCCACTCCCTCCCTCTTCCCTTTTGGAGTCTCCAGTGTCTATTGTTTCCATCTTTATGTCTGTGTATAACCAGGGTTTAGCTCCCATTATAAGTGAGAACATGAGGTATTTGGTTTTCTGTTCCTGCTTTAATTCACTTAGGATAATGGCCACCAGCTACATCCATGTTGCTGCAAAGGACATGACTTTGTTCTTTTTTATGATTGCATAATATTCCATGGTACTTTGTGTGGCATAATATTCCATGGTATATATGTACCACATGGTGTATATGTACCATGGTGTATATGTACCTAGGTGTTGATAGGCATCTAGATTGACTCCACGTCTTTGCTGTTGCCCCCCACCATTCATCATCTCATCACTATGTTTTATTTCCATCATCGTACTCGTTTTCTGAAATATCTCATCCATTACTGGTCTCTCGTCTGTCTCCCTCTCACAACACTGTAAGCGTCACCACAGGCTTTGCCAGTTTCAGTCACAGACATATCCCCAGGGCCTGGAATGGTGTCTGGTGCATGCTAGACACTCAATAAAGATTTGTTGATTAAATAAATGAATCTCAATACAGCAAAACCTTGTCCATTAGTGATGGAATCAGGAAGAAACGTGTGACTAGATCATGCAGTGGAATAAAGAATCTATACATATTTTTAAAACAAAACACATGATACTAAAGAAATGTTGCATTTTGAACTGTGCCATCAAATAACTTGAGTTAAAACTTTCGTGTCCTCTGCTGTTCTGGGTATTGTGAATGAGTTGGAAAATTCTGAGAACCTCTGTTCTATATTCTATATCTG
The DNA here is from genome assembly GCF_028885625.2 of Pongo pygmaeus. Lineage (NCBI taxonomy): Eukaryota > Metazoa > Chordata > Mammalia > Primates > Hominidae > Pongo > Pongo pygmaeus. The sequence continues at coordinate 65,334,569 of NC_072377.2, forward strand.
ATATGATCATGTCCTCTTATGGCCTCAACTGTCATTCACCTCCAAACAAAGGACCCTGAAATACTTCTCTCTTATTTCACTTCTCCATTTGCTAAATGACTCTTTTAGCTTACACCACAGACAACATAGACTCTATTTGCCCAAATACATCACTATTTCATGGACCCAGAAACTCTTCCTCTGTTAATCACTTATCACTGTCAGGCTGACAACCTTTGAGCTCTCTTTGCCTTTTTCTTCCATCTTTTCTGTCTCTCAACTTGACTTTTTCCTTTAGCTTCATGTTTTGGGGGCCCCAAGATTTATTTTCCTTTCACACTGGATACAATGTACATTATTTGAGTGATGGGTGTCCCAAAAGCCCTGCCTTCACCACTGTGCAATCTCAACACACATCTGTATAAAATTCTTCACATCTGTTCCTTTGTTTCTACAGCCACTATCCTGGGTCTGACCGCCCTCATTGTTTGCCTAAACTATTGTTAAATTTTTCTAATTGGTCTTCCTCAGTATAATTTTTCCTTCCCTCCAATATATCCACCAATAAATCATGCTCTGTTCATTTCACTCAACTCAAAACCTTTCATGGTTGCTGCTGACTGAAGGAAGTATCCCAATTACTTGTATAAAAATGAGTAAAATCCATGAAAAGCCCCTGATCCATATGTCTAGTTTACATTCCTCAACTGCCTCTTTCCTCCTACAGTTCTTTGCTTTAAGACCCTTCTGTGACTCATCATTCTAAAAACTTCCTTGCATTTTTTTCTCTTTTGATCTTTGATCTCAATATAATCTCTTCCCAGTATGCCCTTCCAATGATTCCTAAATTCTAGGCACTCAATACATATTGATTTGCTGAATAAATAAACCCCTGTTTTGCTTCAAGGCCAAGTCAATGGCAACTTCTCTAATCTTCCTCAATCCCTCCAGTCAGATTACCCTTTCTCTCCTCTTAAACATTTATGATGCACAATAATTCTATTGTAGCATATTGAACTCACTCCACTTTCCAGTATAACTGGTTAGATACATATCTGTCCTCCCCGCTAAATTAAAAATTGCTTTATGGCTAGGACCATTGTTATTTTTGTTTTGTTTTTGTTATTTATTTATTTTTACTTGTATAAATTTATTGGGTACAAGTATAATTTTGTTACATGCATAGATTGCATAGCAGTGAAGTCAAGGCTTTTAGGGTATCCATCACTCAAATCATGTACCTTATACCCAGTGTGAAAGGAAAATAAATCTTGGGGCCCCCAAATCACTAAGCTAAAGGGAAAAGTCAAGCTGGGAACTGTTTAGGGCCAACCCGCCTCCCATTCTATTCAAAGTCACCCCTCTGCTCACTGAGATAGATGCATCTCTGATTGCCTCCTTTAAAAAGGCTAATCAGAAACTCGAAATAATGCAACCATTCATCTCACTTATCTGTGACCTGGAAGTTCCCGCTTCCAGTCTTCCTGCCTTTGCTTCAAGTTGTCCTGCCTTTCCAGACTGAATCAGTGCACTTCTTACATACATTGATTGATATCTTAGGTCTCTCTAAAATGTATAAAACTAAGCTGTGCCCTAACCACCTTGGGTATATATTGTCAGGACTTCCTGAGGCTGTTAGGGGTGCACATCCTCAACGCCATCTTGGCAAAATAAACTTTCCAAATTAACTAAGACTTGTCTCAAATCTTCAAGGTTCACACCAGTAAGTAATCTTTCATCATCTACCACCCGCCACCACCACCCTCTTACCCTTCTGAGTCTCTGTTGTTCTTCTACAGCATCAATTAGGCAGACTGAAGGTGATTGTCGAAGTCAGGATGGAGGTCAAGTGCTTGTTGGTGGTGGAGATGGTGATGATGTGGTAAATGGAGTGAGCTGTGTATGTGCTAGTTGATGGTACGGGGGCCCCAGCATCCCACATCCTCAGAGATGTGGGAATTTCTCATACTGTGCATTCTGTTTTCCAATTCTGGCTACCTAAAATCCCCAATTAATCCAGGTATATACACCAGTGAGCTCTTAGACCATAAATGCAAGTTATAGAATCATTCCCATCATCACCCATTGATGCCTAAAATGCTGGATTAAAGCAGCAATTGGTTTAATTAATCCCAACATCCTAAAGCCCTAATTACACAGACTTTACCCCAATGTCCATGTGCCAAACACTGCTTAAAGAGTTGGTTAATATCCATGACCAGTAGAGCTGAAAGCTATAAACTAGATACTTCCAATAGAACATTCATTCCTACACTCAGATTTCTAAAACTCATCACATTCTGAAGTCAGCATAAATCGAACCTGAAAAAGACACATGATTTTCAAATAAACTCGCTCCCCAATATATTTCAACCATAGATAACATGGCATAAAATTCAATGCTTTTGTGACATGAGTTTACCTTTATAACAAAATTGCACATATACCCCAAACCTAAATTAAATGTTCAAAAATAAATAAATAAATGAATTTAAAAACTCACACTACCTGGTAAGGAAAATCTACAGTGGACAATTAATTTTTGCTTTTCCATGTAAGTTTTAGACCCAGATTGGCAAGTTCCCCAAAAATAAACAAGTCAGTATTTTGACTTAAATTATATCAAATCTACAGATCAATTGATGGAGCACTGCAATTTTTATGATTTGGAGACTTCTGATCCAGGGACATGGTATGGACCTTCATGTTATTTTAATACAATGTTCCCATAATTTATGCTTTTGTTGAAAATAGATATAGAATAATGTACAACCTAAAAGAGTAGTGGACAACTAAGAACACTTCATATTTTATTTGTGAAAGAATATTTTCTTCTAGTCAGAAATATGAATTTTCCTTGATATCTTTAGCATCTTATGAAACGGATTTGGGTAAAGGAGTAGTGAGGATTAACCACCTATGATTAAAGAAACCCTGATTTATTCTATAGATACAAGAAGAGGTCTTTTGCTTTAACAAACATTTAATTATAAAGAAAAATTTTAAAGGCCTTTCACTTGCAAATAGATTTTAAAGGAAATTAAACATGACGAAGGCTATTTGCTTTCCTTTACTTCATCACATCAGTTCCCAGAACATCCTGCCATTGTAGAGTAAATCAAAACAAAAGCCAAGCACACACAAGGGCCAAAAAAATTGGTGAATCCTAAATACAAGCATGCAGGCTGCTGCAGAAATTGGGAACAGCAGCAGGGAGGAGCCCGGGGATAATTTCCATGTATAGCCTCCCTTTAAATCTGTATTTGAATCCAAACCAAAGCAGATGTCAGTCAGCTAGCCCTGCCTGATGAAGAATAATATATTTACATAAATTTCAATCTATCTTTTTACCTACTGCTAAACCAAAAGCTTTTTACTGGAATTCCACATTTAAAAATTGCAAGAAATTTATGATAAGAATATTTAACTGCTGGAATATCTATTAAAATTAAACAAATAATATGTCTTACAATAAGAGAAAGAGAGAGGGAGGGAAGGAGAAAGAAACGAGAGAGAAAGAGAAACAATGACAGGTTAAAGTAATTGGAATTATTTACCTCATAGAGAAAATAGTCAAAACCTGATGTAATTACATATGCAGAAAATATACAACAGACCATCAGTGAAGCTGAAGCAAATTACAAGAATAATTAAAATCAGCTTTGTTTTCTGCTATTATCTTAAGAAGCTATAAGGAAGCATTTTATTGTCAACTGGTTAGTGATAAATATTATAAATTACCTTTTTAATTAGTAAAGCTTCTGAAGTATTTAGTAAAACTTCAAAAATAGAAGAATTTAGTAATTCAGGGAAATACAATAAAATCTTAGTAAAACTTCAACAATAGAAGAATTTAGTAATTCAGGGAAATACAGTAAAATCTTATAGATTAGGCTATGTCTAAGAAAAATGATAACCATGATGAAGATAGTACAAACATAATTAGTGACTTCTTGGATAGAATATAAATCTGGTCCTCTTTAGACTATGGTATACTCATTTAATTTGATCAATGTGTATAGTCACACCGAATAATTCAGGCTATTTAGTTTGGTTAAATTAGCCATACAATTTCTACTTCTCTATTGCGTTCTTATTTCTGGATTACGATGCTCTTTGTTAACTTCTCTCTTTGATGATCTCAACACTATCTATTTTCTGAGCCATTCCATAACTAAACAGGGTAAGAGTTTCCAGGACTCATTTGTTTTAAATGGGAAAGGTGCTCATTCCTGCAATATGTTACTTTGATGTTGCCTAAAGCACATTGTGAGCTTTGGAATAATACAAACCTGCATTCAAACCCTACCTTTTCTAGGCAAGTTACGAAACATCTCTTAGCTGCTTCCTTAAAGTGTCAAATGGGAGATAATTTACTAGATAAGGTAGTTGTAAGAATTAAATGAGATAACATGTGAAGCACTTACTGTAGAGCATTCCACATAGTTATTAAAAAATGTTATTTCTTTCCCTTTGTTTGTTGCCACAAGTTCTTTTAGGGAAGGATGTAAAGCAAAAGATACGCATAAACTTGTGAAACTTTACCACTGTTAAGAATTTCTCAGAGAGAGAAACTACATTCATCTTGGAAATCCATATTGCGTATTTTGAAGAACTGCAGTTCTTCTTGCAAACTCTTTATTTCTTCGAAGCTAGGTCAGGAGAATAATACGGCATCATTCTGTGGACAAGCTATGGTAATTGCTACCAAATAAAATATCTCTGTATCAAGAATCTGGCCCTTCTAAAAGTAGCATTTGTGATTAGAGATCATGTCCAGGTCCATCTACACACAGTACCCGCCCCCCCGACCCCAATATGCTTTTAACTGAGTTTTTACTCACTGAGACCTACAATATTACTGGTAAAGTATCTCAGCTTTCATTTGTGCTGTTGTTCGGTAAACTACAAATTTTCCTTGAGAAACGAGTGGCATTTATTTTCAATGTCAAAATTCTACCTTTGGTTGTATACTGAGAACCAGAACACAAAAATCCCCAGTAATTCATTTCCAGTGTCTGATAACTACCTCATAAATAATCAGGATGTGAAGCGTTTTGCACTAGAATTTTCAAAGAAAAGATATTCAAACCTCTTTTCAAAAGACAATGTCGATGGTTCAACAAGGAGGAGGATGTTTTGGTTATCCTACCACTTTTACACTCCAGGAGTTCAAAACATGTTTTAAAATGGTGAATTTTTATTTTATCCATTTTTTGCCACAATTTCAAAAACAACAACAAAAAAAGAGTGAGTGATACAAAGTAGCTACACAATCTCACTACTAAAGTCAGGTAATCTCCATTAATTGTAAACATTAACTTCAATGCTAATTAATTTTCACCCAAATGAAGTGTAAATATGCCCTTTGCTTTTGTTGACACCCTAAGGATTTACAGATTCTACCCATTAGGATGTTGAAAAGCAGTGTGGGGTTTTTGAAGAGGAACATTTTCACACCATCTGGATGAATCAAAGGGTCATCTTAGAACACAGTTGTCGGGGAGGAGCCAAGATGGCCAAATAGGAACAGCTCTGGTCTACAGCTCCTAGCATGAGCGACGCGGAAGATGAGTGATTTCTGCAGTTCCATCTAAGCTACCGGGTTCATCTCACTAGGGAGTGCCAGACAGTGGGCGCAGGACAGTGGGTGCAGCGAACCGTGCGCCAGCTGAAGCAGGGTGAGGCATTGCCTCACTCGGGAAGCGCAAGGGGTCAGGGAGTTCCCTTTCCTGGTCAAGGAAAGGGGTGACAGATGGCACCTGGAAAATCAGACCACTCCCACCTGAATACTGCGCTTTTCCAACGGGCTTAGGAAACGGCGCACCAGGAGATTATATCCCGCACCTGGCTCAGAGGGTCCTATGCCCACGGAGTCTTGCTGATTGCTAGCACAGCAGTCTGAGATCAAACTGCAAGGCAGCAGCGAGGCTTGGGGAGGGGCGCCTGCCATTGCCCAGGCTTGCTTAGGTAAACAAAGCAGCCAGGAAGCTCGAACTGGGTGGAGCCCACCACAGCTCCAGGAGGCCTGCCTGCCTCTGTAGGCTCCACCTCTGGGGGCAGGGCACAGACAAACAAAAAGACAGCAGTAACCTCTGCAGACTTAAATGTCCCTGTCTGACAGCTTTGAGGAGAGCAGTGGTTCTTCCACCACGCAGCTGGAGATCTGAGAACGGGCAGACTGCCTCCTTAAGTGAGTCCCTGACCCCTGACCCCGGAGCAGCCTAAGTGGGAGGCACCCCCCAGTAGGGGCAGACTGACACCTCACACGGCAGGGTACTCCTCTGAGACAAAACTTTCAGAGGAACGATCAGACAGCAGCATTCACAGATCATGAAAATCCGCGGTTCTGCAGATACCGCTGCTGATACCCAGGCAAACAGGGTCTGGAGTGGACCTCTAGCAAACTCCAACAGACCTGCAGCTGAGGGTCCTGTCTGTTAGAAGGAAAACTAACAAACAGAAAGGACATCCACACCAAAAACCCATCTGTACAACACCATCATCAAAGACCAAAAGTAGTTAAAACCACAAAGATGGGGAAAAAACAGAGCAGAAAAACTGGAAATTCTAAAAAGCAGAGCGCCTCTCCTCCTCCAAAGGAACGCAGTTCCTCACCAGCAACGGAACAAAGCTGGACGGAGAATGACTTTGACGAGTTGAGAGAAGAAGGCTTCAGACGACCAAACTACTCCAAGCTATAGGAGGAAATTCAAACTAAAGGCAAAGAAGTTGAAAACTTTGAAAAAACTTTAGATGAATGTATAACTAGAATAACCAATACAGAGAAGTGCTTAAAGGAGCTGATGGAGCTGAAAGCCAAGGCTCGAGAACTATGTGAAGAATGCAGAAGCCTCAGAAGCCGATGCGACCAACTGGAAGAAAGGTATCAGTGATGGAAGATGAAATGAATGAAATGAAGCAAGAAGGGAAGTTTAGAGAAAAAAGAATAAAAATAAATGAACAAAGCCTCCAAGAAACATGGGACTATGTGAAAAGACCAAATCTGCGTCTGACTGGTGTACCTGAAAGTGACGGGGAGAATGGAACCAAGTTGGAAAACACTCTGCAGGATATTATCTAGGAGAACTTCCCCAATCTAGCAAGGCAGGCCAACATTCAGATTCAGGAAATACAGAGAACACCACAAAGATACTCTTCGAGAAGAGCAACTCCAAGACACATAATTGTCAGATTCACCAAAGTTGAAATGAAGGAAAAAATCTTAAGGACAGCCAGAGAGGAAGGTCGGGTTACCCACAAAGGGAAGCCTATCAGACTAACAGCGGATCTCTCGGCAGAAACTCTACAAGCCAGAAGAGAGTGGGGGCCAATATTCAACATTCTTAAAGAAAAGAATTTTCAACCCAGAATTTCATATCCAGCCAAACTAAGCTTCATAAGTGAAGGAGAAATAAAATACTTTACACACAAGCAAATGCTGAGAGATTTTGTCACCACCAGGCCTGCCCTAAAAGAGCTCCTGAAGGAAGCACTAAACATGGAAAGGCACAACCGGTACCAGTTGCTGCAAAATCATGCCAAAATGTAAAGACCATCGAGGCCAGGAAGAAACTGCATCAACTAATGAGCAAAATAACCAGCTAACATCATAATGACAGGATCAAATTCACACATAACAATATTAACTTTAAATGTAAATAGACTAAATGCTCCAATTAAAAGACACAGACTGGCAAATTGGATAAAGACTCAAGACCCATCAGTGTGCTGTATTCAGGAAACCCGTCTCACATGCAGAGACACACATAGGCTCAAAATAAAAGGATGGAGGAAGATCTACCAAGCAAATGGAAAACAAAAAAAGGCAGGGGTTGCAATCCTAGTCTCTGATAAAACAGACTTTAAACCAACAAAGATCAAAAGAGACAAAGAAGGCCATTACATAATGGTAAAGGGATCAATTCAACAAGAAGAGCTAACTATCCTAAATATATATGCACCCAATACAGCAGCACTCAGATTCATAAAGCAAGTCCTGAGTGACCTATAAAGAGACTTAGACTCCCACACAATAATAATGGGAGACTTTAACACCTCACTGTCAACATTAGACAGACCAATGAGACAGAAAGTCAACAAGGATACCCAGGAATTGAATTCAGCTCTGCACCAAGCAGACCTAATAGACATCTACAGAACTCTCCACCCCAAATCAACAGAATATACATTTTTTTCAGCACCATACCACACCAATTCCAAAATTGACCACATAGTTGGAAGTAAAGCTCTCCTCAGCAAATGTAAAAGAACAGAAATTATAACAAACTGTCTCTCAGACCACAGTGCAATCAAACTAGAACTCAGGAGTAAGAAATTCACTCAAAACCGCTCAACTACATGGAAAATGAACAACCTGCTCCTGAATGACTACTGGGTACATAATGAAATGAAGGCAGAAATAAAGATGTTCTTTGAAACCGATGAGAACAAAGACACAACGTACCAGAATCTCTGGGACACATTCAAAGCAGTGTGTAGAGGGAAATTTATAGCACTAAATGCCAACAAGAGAAAGCAGGAAAGATCCAAAATTGACACCCTAACATCACAATTAAAAAAACTAGAAAAGCAAGAGCAAACACATTCAAAAGCTAGCAGAAGGCAAGAAATAACTAAAATCAGAGCAGAACTGAAGGAAATAGAGACAAAAAAAACGCTTCAAAAAATTAATGAATCCAGGAGCTGGTTTTTTGAAAGGATCAACAAAATTGATAGACTGCTAGCAAGACTAATAAAGAAAAAAAGAGAGAAGAATCAAATAGATGCAATAAAAAATGATAAAGGGGATATCATCACCGATCCCACAGAAATACAAACTACCATCAGAGAATACTACAAACACCTCTATGCAAATAAACTAGAAAATCTAGAAGAAATGGATAAATTCCTCAATACATACAGTCTCCCAAGACTAAACTAGGGAGAAGTTGAATCTCTGAATAGACCAATGACAGGATCTGAAATTGTGGCAATAATCAATAACTTACCAACCAAAAAGAGTCCAGGACCAGATGGATTCACAGCCGAATTCTACAAGAGGTACAAGGAGGAACTGGTACCATTCCTTCTGAAACTATTCCAATCAATAGAAAAAGAGGGAATGCTCCCTAACTCATTTTATGAGGCCAGCATCATCCTGATACCAAAGCCGGGAAGAGACACAACCAAAAAAGAGAATTTTAGACCAATATCCTTGATGAACATTGATGCAAAAATCCTCAATAAAATACTGGCAAACCGAATCCAGCAGCATATCAAAAAGCTTATCCACCATGATCAAGTGGGCTTCATCCCTGGGATGCAAGGCTGGTTCAATATATGCAAATCAATAAATGTAACCCAGCATATAAACAGAACCAAAGACAAAAACCACATGATTATCTCAATAGATGCAGAAGAGACCTTTGACAAAATTCAACAACCCTTCATGCTAAAAACTCTCAATAAATTAGGTATTGATGAGACGTATCTCAAAATAATAAGAGCTATCTATGACAAACCCACAGCCAATATCATACTGAATGGGCAAAAACTGGAAGCATTCCCTTTGACAACTGGCACAAGACAGGGATTCCCTCTCTCACCACTCCTATTCAACATAGTGTTGGAAGTTCTGGCCAGGGCAATCAGGCAGGAGAAAGAAATAAAGGGTATTCAATTAGGAAAAGAGGAAATCCAATTGTCCCTATTTGCAGACGACATGATTGTATATCTAGAAAACCCCATTGTCTCAGCCCAAAATCTCCTTAAGCTGATAAGCAACTTCAGCAAAGTCTCAGGATACAAAATCAATGTACAAAAATCACAAGCATTCTTATATACCAATAACAGACAAACAGCCAAATCATGAGTGAACTCCCATTCACAATGGCTTCAAAGAGAATAAAATACTTAGGAATCCAACTTACAATGGACGTGAAGGACCTCTTCAAGGAGAACTATAAACCACTGCTCAATGAAATAAAAGAGGATACAAACAAATGGAAGAACATTCCATGCTCATGGGTAGGAAGAATCAATATTGTGAAAATGGCCATACTGCCCAAGGTAATTTATAGATTCAATGCCATCCCCATCAAGCTACCAATGACTTTCTTCACAGAATTGGAAAAAACTACTTTAAATTTCATACAGAACCAAAAAAGAGCCCGCATCGCCAAGTCAATCCTAAGCCAAAAGAACAAAGCTGGAGGCATCATGCTACCTGACTTCAAACTATATTACAAGGCTACAGTAACCAAAACAGCATGGTACTGGTACCAAAACAGAGATATAGATCAATGGAACAGAACAGAGCCCTCAGAAATAGCGCCACATATCTACAACTATCTGATCTTTGACGAGCCTGAGAAAAACAAGCAACAGGGAAAGGATTCCCTATTTAATAAATGGTGTTGGGAAAACTGGCTAGCCATATGTAGAAAGCTGAAACTGGATCCCTTCCTTACACCTTATACAAAAATCAATTCAAGATGGATTAAAGACTTAAATGTTAGACCTAAAACCATAAAAACCCTAGAAGAAAACCTAGGCATTACCATTCAGGACATAGGCATGGGCAAGGACTTCATGTCTAAAACACCAAAAGCAATGGCAACAAAAGCCAAAATTGACAAATGGGATCTAATTAAACTCAAGAGCTTCTGCACAGCAAAAGAAACTACCATCAGAATGAACAGGCAACCTACAAAATGGGAGAAAATTTTCACAACCTACTCATCTGACAAAGAGCTAATATCCAGAATCTACAATGAACTCAAACAAATTTACAAGAAAAGAACAAACAACCCCATCAAAAAGTGGGCAAAGGACATGAACAGACACTTCTCAAAAGAAGACATTTATGCAGCAAAAAGACACATGAAAAAATGCTCATCATCACTGGCCATCAGAGAAATGCAAATCAAAACCACAATGAGATACCATCTCACACCAGTTAGAATGGCAATCATTAAAAAGTCAGGAAACAACAGGCGCTGGAGAGGATGTGGAGAAATAGGAACACTTTTACACTGTTGGTGGGACTGTAAACTAGTTCAACCATTGTGGAAGTCAGTGTGGCGATTCCTCAGGGATCTAGAACTAGAAATACCATTTGACCCAGCCATCCCATTACTGGGTATATACCCAAAGGACTATAAATCATGCTGCTATAAAGACACACGCACGCGTACGTTTATTGCGGCACTATTCACAATAGCAAAGACTTGGAACCAACTCAAATGTCCAACAATGATAGACTGGATTAAGAAAATGTGGTACATATACACCATGGAATACTATGCAGCCATAAAAAATGATGAGTTCATGTCCTTTGTAGGGACATGGATGAAACTGGAAATCATCATTCTCAGTAAACTATCACAAGGACAAAAAACCAAACACCGCATGTTCTCACTCATAGATGGGAATTGAACGATGAGAACACATGGACACAGGAAGGGGAACATCATACTCTGGGGACTGTTGTGGGGTGGGGGGAGGGGAGAGGGATAGCATTAGGAGATATACCTAATGCTAAATGGCAAGTTAATGGGTGCAGCACACCAGCATGGCACATGTATACATATGTAACTAACCTGCACATTGTGCACATGTACCCTAAAACTTAAAGTATAATAATAATAAAAAATTTAAAAAAAAAAAGAACACAGTTGTCAACACAATTTCCAGAATCAGTGCAGTGAAAGTAAAGCACACAGAGAAATTTGGCAATAGGCATGTGGGAAACAGAAAGAGAGTTTGCTCTCAGTTTTTTCTCCAATAAAAATATTGCCAAGACATAGTTCCAGGATGAAATAAAAATAATATACACTGCTAGCTCAGAGTTATTTACATAAGCTATGGATAAAGGACCACAAGATTTCAAAGCAGTCTCAGGACTCTTTTCTTAGCTAGCAAACTATATCTGAGATGATCTGGTCCTCCCTCTCAGAGGATAAGTAGGAATTTGCTGAGTAGAGAAGGATGTGAGAAAGGCAATGATGTGGGAGATAGGAAGAAGCAGGAAGGAAAAGCAGATATGTAAAGGCAAGAAGCATGCAAGTAAAAGTCAGATTTGGTGGATGGTAGAGACTTCAACATAGCTGGAGACAGGGTTATGTATGGATGGGAAGTGCATTCATTTCCCATTGCCCTTACAACAAATTGACACAAACTGAGTGTTTTAAAACACCACAAATAAGTCAGAAGTCCTGAATTAGTCTTACAGAGCTAAGCTAAAATCAGGATGTCAGTGGGATTAATTGCTTCTGGAGATGCCAGTGGGAGATTCATCCCTTTCTTCTTCCAGCTTCTAGAGGCTTTCAGCATTGCATTGCGGCTTTCAGAATTGGCTTGCGGCTTCACACCAATTTCTACTTCTGTTGTCACGTTGCCTTCTTCTGCCTTTGACCTTCCTGCCTCTCTCTTAAGAGGCCCCTTTATAATTACCTTTAGGGCCTGCCTGGATCATCAGGGAAAATCTCCCCATCTCAAGATCCTTAAATTAACCACATCTGCAAAGTTCCTTTTGACATATAAGGTTACATATTCACAGGTTCTGGAAACTAGGACTTGGACATCTTTTGAGGACCATTATTCAGACTACCACAGGCAGTAATACAACTTATGATATTTATCATTTCCGCATGTTATTCATTACACTAGGTACTTTACCTGCATTATATAGCCACAATGCTGTCTCTCTCTGCAAGATGAGAATTATTATGGGTGAGACTCAAAATGTTTAAAAACTTGTGCTCAGGGGCACTGAGCAATCCGAATGGACCAGACACAGTTCTGAAGTCCTCATTGCTGCACAACTCTCCCTCTACTGTATGAGAGAGATCCACGTGGTAGCCTGGAAGACCCTCCAGGCAAAAGGTGCATACAGCCGGGTGCGGTGGCTCATGCCTGTAATCCCAGCACTTTGGGAGGCTGAGGCAGGAGGATCACCTGAAGTCAGGAGTTTGAGACCAGCCTGGCCAACATGGCGAAACCCTGTCTCTACTAAAAATACAAAAATTAGCCAGGCATGGTGACGTATGCCTGTAGTCCCAGATACTCAGGAGGCTGAGGCAGGAGAATTGCTTGAACCCAGGAGGCGGAGGTGGCAGTGAGTTGAGATGGCACCACTGCACTCCAGCCTGGGCAACAGAGTGAGACTCCATCTCAAAAAAAAAAAAGTGCATACTTGTGTATACTGATTAAATATCAATGTTGAGAATAGCACATCAAGGTAGGTCCTCTGCCAGGTATTTTGCATTCATTATTGTATTTGATCCTTATTTTCACCCTCTGAGGAAGGCATTTTTGTCTCTATTTTACAGATAAAAATTCAAAAGGCTCAAAGAAGTTAAATAACTTGCCCATGTTCACATGGCAAGTCACTCTGAGAACCAAGAGCCAAACTCTGTGTGCTTCTAGACCCCCTTTTCCTTCCATCAAGTTAGGCTGAGTCTTATTTAAAAATCTAAAATAATAATAAAATTTAGAGATACTTAAGGATTATGAAACCCATATGATAGTCTGTGTAATAAATTAGATATTAGATTTTTGAATCTTCAATGGCAGAGGTGAGGGTGGCCACTCCTCCTCCCAAATAGGGAGAGTGCAACATTATATCAAATGACCAAGTTAATTCCTTGGGAGGCACCCGATGGGCTCACTTACTTGTCTCAACAATTGGATTGCCAAAGCAATTAGAGATGTCATGCGGGCCCCTCCTAAAAACTCAGTACCAAGCTGGGGTCTTAGCATGAGAAAGTCTTGACATCCTTGCCATTCCTTTGCTACTAGTGCCACTATAACATTCCCAGCAGATTCAAACTGTGATTTTAAAAGATACGCAACAACCAAATAAGTTAATTATGCTCTTCACAGTTTGCTTAGACATATAGAATTTAACAGCCACTAAACATGTGAAACACTGAGTGATGTTTCAAAATAAAGTTTGGCTGGTAATATTACAGTTATCATCCTTCATCATTACTTGGAAGATCATATTCATTTTGGATTGATATGACACAAATGAGTGTATTCATGTGAACCTGATAGATTTTACTGTTGGTTTTCTGAGAAAACATTTTAAAACAACTATGAAAAATCAGCTACAAGTTCATGAGGTACACATAGCTTAAAATATCTCAAATAATGTCCTAAAGCTCATGCAGACACACTTATACAGCTACACAGCACATAACAGTGTAAGGACCCACCAATCCATTGTTCAAGTTATTCTAAGGAGGACGTTTTGTTTAAAATCCAGTCCCCTGGTGTACAATAATTCCTGTATCAGGAAAAAAGGATGTGAGCTCATCAGCAGAGTGAATCACAATAACTCAAAAAGGAAGATTGATGAGATAGTGAAAAGGTGTTGGTGAATTCACACAGGCCATTAACCTAATAATTTTTTCAACTTTCTCTGCAAACTCCCATGAATATATCCAAGAAGGCACATAAACTCATGTCTCCAAACTCTTGTTAAAAGAATATTAGGGAATTCACAAAGTTCACAGAATTATGGGGAAAAAAATTAACAAGTCCTGAGTCTCCTTTATGCCCTGACACTGAAGTCAATGTTGTCCTCTTACCAAAAAGCAAACATAGGCCTGACCAAGGCACTTTGTTGCCTAGTTACCCTCGTGTCCTCACAGGTCTGGGTTGCCTATCTCTGTGGGAATGAATTAAATTCAGCAAATAAACTCTGACTTGGACACTTCAGGGTCCATTGATTTACTCGGACTAAACTGTGCTTTGTTTATAAATTGTCCTAGAATTTCATTCATAACTTTGGAAAGGGGTAGAGGGAGGAAAAACATAAAATACATATAAAATCTGAAATCCGAAATGTGTACTATTTAAAAACATTTTGTCTTATAACAAACGTTACCTCCATGCAAGGAGGGGGACCCATTGTGATATGTCAGCAGAGACCAGATCACATGCACTTCAGTTACCTGCATACCAGGTTAATTCACGTAGGAATAGGATACACATATGGTTTTTCATCACAGAACAAAACTAGATGAGAATGTATGTGGATAACACTATCTGGTGGGTGGGGACAGGGAGAGAGTAAGCCATTATATAATCTTGAAGTTTGGGGCATTAGGGAATATTACATGCAATACAATATGTTAAAATGCTTAGCACCTATGAATTCAGCTTAATTGATGTATAAAGTACAGAAACAAAGCTCATTTGAACATAACATTTCAATGGAGAAAAGGATGAGCATTTTTTTTTATCTTACTGGTACTAGATCTTTACAAAAAGATTTAAGGTTCATAAATTTCCCTTAATTTGTTTCAGTTTCAAATAAAAGATTATTTCATTAATTTATTATTGACTCTCACTAAGACATATAACTTACTTTTTAGTCTGGGCCCATTTGTTTACTTATTCATTGCTTTCCTCATTCATTGGTTTTATTAATATTTATGTGCCAATCACTATGCTAAGTCATAAAAATTTAAAGCAAACAAGAGGGAGAGTGATCTCTGCCTTGGTGGGGTTTTTGCTGAAGTGGAGAAGACAGGTGATTCTAAAAATAATTAATACATTACCTAAATGAGTGTTTTGAAGGGAGACATGTAGCACATCTGAAAGTTTATAATTCCTAACCTATTTACGTGCAATATTGTTTAGCTAAAGAAATCAAAGGTAGTTCTGAAATATGGAACATAAGCAGACAACTTTTATTCTGACACTTTTTATTTTTAAAGTGATTTCCTAAGCAACCCTAAAATATTTTAAGACAACTACATTTTTTAGTCCCATGCATATTATCAAGCTGATAAAAAATAAAATTTTATATCAAAAATGAAATATTGTCTAAGTGACATATTTATGTCACCATCATTTTGAAGATTTAGGAAAAATTTAGGTGGCTCCATAGTCTTTCTTGCTGGTTAAATTCATTAAAAAATATAGATATATATGACAAGGTTCTTAGGACCCAACTACGTCTGTGGCCTTGAGACCATATAATCCCATGTCTTTAGTTTACTCTACACCAAGTAGTATTCATTTATAATTTCTGATATTCAAGATGTTTCCTAGCTTTTCAAAGACCCATAGATGTCCTTTCCTCAGTGGTAAAATTGTAATAGCCACCATCAGGAAATTCTGCTATTGTGCTAAGGTTCCTTTCTTTCTCTTTTGAAGAGCAAAAAATAAACAGAGCCAGTTACAGCAGAATGGCTGCCCAGGCTTCCCCACTTAACATTCCTGAACATATTTATTGTGGAAATAAATTCTGATAATATTGCAAGTATTTTATTTTTATCATTCATTTAGAAATATATTTTGAATGCCCCATTCACTCTATCAAAACTGGAAACACTTCCTTTTCAATTTTCCCAATTACCTTTATTTCTTAAGATGAACTTCTTTAAATTTCACAAGTAGAAGAATACTGGACTAATTTATCTATGTGTAGTTTCCATCAGCCACAATTTTTGTATTTGATTAGAGTCTAAGCAAAATTCTTTTCTGAGTTTTTCTAATATGAAGGTTTATAGCTCATCACACAGAAAAAGCAAAGCCTCTTTTTTGGTACTAGTGTGCTGTTGTGTAGAAAGACCAGAGTGTTGACACATCACCAGCAGGATGGGAGCTGTGGCTTGCTTTTCTAGCAGAGTGGGATGCTGTGATTATCTGCCTCTACTCTCTCACCAATTTCCCCTTTGAATAAAAGGTAAATGCTGATAAGCCTCCAGGTTGGGTGGAAATTCCACCTGTAGATGTAGAATAACATTGTCCTAATTAATGTTGTATATGTCTACAGTCTGTGCTTTATCTCACTATAACTTTCACCAAATGAATTAATTAGCTTTCATTTTGGTTATATACAACCATTACTCAGAAATGCATACTTCATGGAAATTATTTCCATGTTCTTAACCATTTAAATTGGGATTATTGATATGGGGTAATATTTTAAAAATAAAATGACCAATGGTGTACTATACATATAGTTAATATTAGGTGTATGCACATTCAAAACTAATGATACATTATAATATAATGAACTATTTATCTTCACTGCCTCTGTCCATTCCCTAAGTATTCTGTCAGATAATTAAAAACAAACATAAACTATTATTATACTGAATGTTAATTCTTGTTCCATTTACTGAAAAACTCAATGAGGTAACATTTTAAACAATGATTTCTTCTTTAAGATTTTTATTTACAATTAAGTGAGCCTGAATTCTTTCATAACTGTGTTGAAAACAAAACTCTCCTCACTATAAGTTGAATGCTTTAACTGATTAAAATAAAAGTATTTTAGTATTTTAGTTGGTTAAAATAAAAGCTCATGAAAGGCTCACTGATTCATATTAGTAACTTCAGTTTTATAATTTAACTGCCATTATAGTTCTTATAAAAAATTTCCATCATTAAATCACAAACTGCTCCAAACTTTTATTTTGAGAAGTAATATGTTCATAAATGAAGGTTTGGATTATTAGATATATAGATAGTATATTCATCTCACTGTTGAAAGTTGAAAATTTTGGTCGATAGTCATGGCTTGGCTGATTTCTTCATAGAATTCTCTATGTATGTTCTACATGACATTGCTATGACACTATTGTCCGGTGCCTCCATTTCTCTTGAGAAAAAAAAAATCATTTCTTGTCATGTTTCAATCACCCTCTGAGACCAAGCCATACACAGATGAAACAATAGCTAATTCTTTTAGGCAACTAGGAACTCCTTTGTGCCCTGGCAGGATAGTGTTTGAAACTTGTAATATGGTATACAATTCTAATGGTAACATTTGAAAATAAGTGAATTATAGTGGCTGGCTGGCAAGATGGCCAACTAGGAACAGCTCCGGTCTGCAGCTCCCAGTAAGACCAATGCAGAAGGCAGGTGATTTCTGCATTTCTAACTGAGATACCCAGCTCATCTTATTGGGACGGGTTACACAGTGGGTACAGCCCATGGAGTGCGAGCCAAAGCAGGGTTGGGCATCACCTCACCCAGGAAGTTCAAGGGGTTGGGGAACTCCCTCCTCTTGCCAAGGGAAGCCATGAGGGACTGTGCTGTGAGGAATGGTGCATTACGGCCCAGATACTACACTTTTCCTACAGTCTTTGCAACCTGCAGACCAGGAGATTCCCTTGGGTTCCTATACCACCAGGATCCTGGGTTTCAAGCACAAAACTGGGTGGCTGTTTGCGCAGACACCGAGCTAGCAGCAGGATTTTTTTTTTTTCATATCACAGTGGCACCTGGAAGGCCAGTGAGACAGAACCATTCACAACTGTGGAAAGGGGGCTGAAACCAAGGAGCCAAGTGGTCTAGCTCAGTGGATCCCACCCCTATGGAGCCCAGCAAGCTAAGATCCACTGGTTTAAATTTCTTGCTGCCAACACAGCAGTTTGAAGTGGACCTGGGACACTTGAGCTTGGTGAGGGGAGGGGTGTCTGCTATTACTGAGGCTTGAGTAGGCGGTTTTCTCCTCACAGTGTAAACAAAGCCACCAGGAAGTTCAAACTGGGCTCAGCTCCACAAAGCCACTGTAGCCAGACTGCCTCCCTAGATTCCTCCTCTCTGGGCAGGGCACTTCTGAAAGAAAGGCAGCAGCCCCAGTCAGGGGCTTATAGATAAAATTCCCATCTCCCTGGGACAGAGCACCTGGGGTAAGGGGTGGCTGTAGGCCTGCTTCAGCAGACTTAAACATTCCTGCCTGCTGGCTCTGAAGAGAGCAGTGGATCTCCCAGCACAGTGCTTGAGCTCTGCTAAGGGACACAATGCCTCCTCAAATGGGTCCCTGACCCCCGTGCCTCCTGACTGGGAGACACTTCCCAGCAGGGGTCAACAGACACCTCATACAGCAAAGATCCAGCTGGCATCTGGTGGGTGCCCCTCTAGGACAAAGCTTCCAGAGGAAGGAACAGGCAGCAATCTTTGCTGTTCTACAGCCTCTGCTGGTGATACCCAGGCAAACAGGGTCTGGAGTGGACATCCAGCAAACTCCAGCAGACCTGCAGCAGAGAGGCCTGACTGTTAGAAAGAAAACTAACAAACAGAAAGGAGTAGCATCAACATCAACAAAAAGGATGTCCAGTCAGAAACCCCATCCAAGGGTCACCAATATCAAAGACCAAAGGTAGATAAATCCATGAAGATGGGGAGAAACCAGTGCAAAAAGGCTTAAAATTACAAAAATCAGAATGCCTCTTCTCCCCCAAAGGATCACAACTCCTCACCAGCAAGGGAAAAAAACTGGATGGAGAATGAATTTGACAAATTGACAGAAGTAGACTTCAGAATGTGGGTAACAACAAATGGCTCCGAGCTAAAGGAGCATGTTCTAACCCAATGCAGAGAAGCTAAGAACACTGAAAAAAGGTTAGAGGAATTGCTAACTAGAATAACCAGTTCAGAGAAGAATATAAATGACCTGTTGGAGCTGAAAAACCCAGCACAAGAACTTCGTGAAGCATACACAGGTATCAATAGCCAAATCAATCAAGTGGAAGAAAGGATATCAGAGACTGAAGATCAATTTAATGAAATAAATGGTGAAGACAAGATTAGAGAAAAAAGAATGAAAGAGAATGAACAAAGCCTCCAAGAAATATGGGACTATGTGAAAAGACCAAACTTACGTTTGATTAGTGTACCTCAAAGTGATGGGAGAATGGAACCAAGTTGGAAAACACTCTTCAGGATATTATCCAGTAGAACATCCCCAACCCAGCAAGACAGGCCAACATTCAAATTCAGGAAATACAGAGAACACCACAAAGATACTCCTCGAGAAGAGCAACCCCAAGACACATAATCATCAGATTCACCAAGTTTGAAATGAAGGAAAAAACGTTAAGGACAGACAGAGAGAAAGTTCAGGTTACTCACAAAAGGAAGCATATCAGACTAACAGTGGATCTCTCTGCAGAAACCCTACAAGACAGAAGAGAGAGGGGGGGCCACTCTTAAAGAAAAGAATTTTCAACCCAGAATTTCATATCCAGCCAAACTAAGCTTCAAAGGTGAAGGAGAAATAAAATCCTTTACAGACAACCCAATCCTGAGAGATTTTGTCACCACCAGGTCTGCCTTACAAGAGCTCCTGAAGAAACCACTAAATTTGAAAAGGGACAACTGGTACCAGCCACTGCAAAAACATACTAAACTGTAAAGACCATCAACACTATGAAGAACCTGCATCAACTAATGGGCAAAATAACCAGCTAGCATCATAAT
The DNA here is from genome assembly GCF_028885625.2 of Pongo pygmaeus. Lineage (NCBI taxonomy): Eukaryota > Metazoa > Chordata > Mammalia > Primates > Hominidae > Pongo > Pongo pygmaeus. The sequence continues at coordinate 65,354,780 of NC_072377.2, forward strand.
GACAGGATCAAATTCACACATAACAATATTAACCTTAAATGTAAATGGGCTAAATGCCCCAATTAAAAGACACAGACGGGCAAATTGGATAAAGAGGCAAGACCCATTGATGTGCTGCATTCAGGAGACCAATCTCACGTGCAAAGACACACACAGGCTCAAAACAAAGGGATGGAGGAATATTTACCAAGCAAATGGAAAGCAAATAAAAAAGCAGAAGTTGCCATCCTAATTTCTGATAAAACAGACTTTAAACCAACAAAGATCAAAAAAAGGCAAAGAAGGGCATTACATAATGGTAAAGAGATCAATGCAACAAGAAGAGCTAACTATCCTAAATATATTTGTACCCAATACAGGAGTACTCAGATTCATAAAGCAAGTTTGTAGAGAACTACAAAGAGACTTAGACTCCCACACAATAATATTGGGAGACTTTAACACCCCACTGTCAATATTAGACAGATCATTGAGACAGAAAATTAACAAGAATATTCAGGACTTGATCTCAGCTTTGGACCAAGCAGACTTAATAGACATCTACAGGACTCTCCACCCAAAATCAACAGAATATACATTCTTCTCAGCACCTCATCGCACTGATTCTAAAATTGACCACGTAATTGGAAGTAAAGCACTCCTCAGCAAATGCAAAAGAACAGAAATCATCAGAAACAGTCTCTCAGACCACAGTGCAAATTAGAACTCAGGATTAAGAAACTCACTCAAAACCACACGACTACATGGAAACTGAACAACCTGCTCCTGAATGACTACTGGGTAAATAATGAAATTAAGGCAGAAATAAATAAGTTCTTTGAAACCAGTGAGAACAAAGACACAATGTACTAGAATCTCTGGGACACAGCTAAAGTACTGTTTACAGGGAAATGTATAGGACTAAATGCCCACAGGAGAAAGCAGGAATGATCTAAAATCGACACCCTAACATCACAATTAAAAGAACTAAAGAAGCAAGAGCAAACAAATTCAAAAAGCTAACAGAAGACAAGAAACAACTAAGACCAGAGCAGAACTGAAGGAGATAGAGACACGAAAAACCCTTCAAAAAATCAATGAATCCAGGAGCTGTTTTTTTTTAAAGAGATTAACAAAATAGATAGACCACTAGCCAGACTAATAAAGAAGAAAAGAGAGAAGAATCAAATAGACACAATAAAAATGATAAAGGGGACATCACCACTGATCCCACAGAAATACAAATTACTATCAGAGTATACTATGAACAGCTCTATGCAAATAAACTAGAAAATCTAGAAGAAATGGATAAATTCCTGGACACATACACCCTTTCAAGACTAAACCAGGAAGAAATTGAATCCCTAAATTGACCAATAACAAGTTCTGAAATTGAGGCAGTAATTAATAGTTTACCAACCATAAAAGGCCCAGGACCAGACAGATTCACAACCAAATTCTACCAGAGGTGCAAAGAGGAGCTGGTACCATTCCTTCTGAAACTACTCCAATCAATAGAAAAAGAGAGAGTCCTCCCTAACTCATTTTATGAAGCCAGTATCATCCTGAAGCCAAAGCCTGGCAGAGACACAGCAACAAAAAAATTTCAGGCTGATACCCCTGATGAATATCTATGCAAAAATCTTCAATAAAATACTGGTAAACAGAATCCAGCAGCACATCAAAAAGCTTACGCACCACGATCAGGTCAGCTTCATCCCTGGGATACAAGGCTGGTTCAACATATGCAAATCATTAAACATAATCCATCACATAAACAGAATCAATGACAAAAACCTCATGATTATCTCAATAGATGCAGAAAAGGCCTTTGATAAAATTCAACACCCCTACATGCTAAAAACTCTCAATAAACTAGGTATTGATGAAACATATCTCAAAATAATAAGAGCTATTTATGACAAACCCACAGCCAATATCATACTGAATGTGCAAAAGCTGGACGCATTCTCTTTGAAAACAGGCACAAGACAAGGATGTCCTCTCTCACCACTCCTATTCAACACAGTATTGGAAGTTCTGGCCAGGGCAATCAGGCAAGAGAACGAAATAAAGGATATTCAAATAGAAAGAAAGGAAGTCAAACTGTCTCCGTTTGCAGATGACATGATCATATATTTAGAAAGCCCCATTGTCTCAGCCCCAAATCTCCTTAAGCTGATAAGCAACTTCAGCAAAGTCTCAGGGTACAAAATCGATGTGCGAAAATCACAAGCATTCCTATACACCAGTAATAGACAAACAGAGAGCCAAATCATGAGCAAACTCCCATTTACAATTGCTACAAAGAGAATAAAATACCTAGGAATACAACTTACAAAGGATGTGAAGGACCTCTTCAAGGAGAACTACAAAACACTTCTCAAGGAAATAAGAGATGACAAAAACAAATGGAAAAACATTCCACGCTCATGGATAAAAAGAATCAGTATCATGAAAATGCCCATACTACCCAAAGTAATTTATAGATTCAATGCTATCCCCATCAAGCTACTATTGACTTTCTTCACAGAATTAGAAAAAAACTACTTTAAATTTCATACAGAACCAAAAAAGAGCCCATATAGCCAAGGCAATCCGAAGCAAAAAGAACAAAGCTGGAGGCATCATGCTACCTGACTTCAAACTACACTACCTTGGCTACAGTAACCAAAACAGCATGGTACTGGTACCAAAACAGATATATAGACCAATGGAACAGAATATAGACCTCAGAAATAATGCCACACATCTAAAAACATCTGATCTTTGACAAACCTGACAAAAACAAGCAATGGGGAAAGGATTCCCTATTGAATAAATGGTGTTGGGGAAACTGGCTAACCATATGCAGGAAACCGAAACTGGACCCCTTCCTTATACATTATACAAAAATTAACTCAAGATGGATTAAAGACTTAAACATAAGACCTAAAACCATAAAAACCCTAGAAGAAAACCTAGGCAATACCATTCTGGACATAGGCCTGGCCAAAGACTTCATGACTAAAACACCAAAAGCAATGGCCACAAAAGCCAAAATTGACAAATGGAATCTAATCAAATTAAAGAGCTTCTTCACAGCCGAAGAAACTATCATCAGAGTGAAAAGGCAACCTACAGAATGGGGAACATTTTTGCCATCTATCCATCTGACAAAGGTCTAACATCTAGAATCTACAAGGAACTTACACAAATTTAGAAGAAAAAAACAAAGAACCCCATCAAAAAGTGGGTGAAGGATATGAACAGACACTTCTCAAAAGAAGGCTTTTATGCGGCCAACAAACATATAAAGAAAGCTCATCACTACTGGTCATTAGACAAATGCAAATCAAAACCACAATGAGATACCATCTCATGCCAGTTAGAATGGTGATCATTAAAATGTCTGGAAACAACAGATGCTGGAGAGGATGTGGAGAAATAGGAATGCTTTTACACTGTTGGTGGGAGTGTAAATTAGTTCAACCATTGTGGAAGACAGTGTGGCGATTCCTCAAGGATCTAGAACCAGATATACCATTTGACCCAGCAATCCCATTACTGGATATATACCCAAAGAATTATAAATCATTCTACTGTAAAGACGCATGCACATGTATGTTTATTGCAGAACTGTTTACAGTAGCAAAGACTTGGAACCAACCCAAATGCCCATCAACAATAGATTGGATTAAGAAAATGTGGCATATACACCATGGAATACTATGCAGCCATAAAAAGGATGAGTTCATGTCCTTTGCAGGGACATGGATGAAGCTGGAAATCATCATTCTCAGCAAACTAACACAGGAACAGAAAACCAAACACTGCATGTTCTCACTCATAAGTGGGAGTTGAACAATGAGAACACACGGACACAGGCAGGGGAACATCACACACCAGGACCTGTCGGTGGGTGGAGACTAGGGGAGGGATAGCATTAGGAGAAATACCTAATGTAGATGATAGGTTGATGGGTGTGGCAAACCACCATGGCATGTTTATACCTATGTATCAAACCTGCACATTCTACACATGTATCCCAGAAATTAAAGTATAATAAAAAGAAAATAAGTTAATTATAAACTAAAGGATAGTCATCAAGAGTTCATAAGCCTTTTAAAGTATTCTCTCCTAAATAAGCATATTTTATACTTTATCAAATGATGTTGTCTTTTGTAGGTATTTCTACCTGCAGAAAACAAACTAACAAAACCAGACCAAAACTGTGGGAAGAAGAAAGCAGGCTGAATACAAAACATGTTGCATAGGAAATTCCAAGCTTTATCTCTAATTATAAAATGTCTAGAATACTGCAGGCAGCAAAAAGCAACTCAACAAATATAAAGAGATAACTACAGATGTGAAGTCATTATCAAAGACTAAGGAGAAGAAATAAAACAGGTTCAATCAATCATGTAGCCCATTACAAAGATCAATGGCATCAATAAACACTGCCTTATGTTCCAAGTTGCATATACGTCAGCTTTCCCAGCAGCTAGGAGCCTTGGCAGCTCCGAGAGACCAGGGACCAGACAATATAGCTTTTGATTTATCATGATTATTTGTATGGTGTTATAGATTGCAAATATATATTAAATTTAATTAAATATCTGAAAAAAAGATATAAAATCACAAAAACTAAAACCTTACAAAAGCTTCAAACTTCTAGCAACAATGGCACGTACATAGGAGTCTTAGCCAAGGAGCAAGGAAAGAAAGTAAGTGGGGTCAATGTCTCTTAGGTGTGCACACATCTCTGTGGTTAATTTCCTCATACCTTTCTTCAAAGCCCAAGATAAGTAAGTTATAAAATTTGTTTAGAACAATTGAGCCCATTCTCCTTTCCATTAGCATTAGATGGCTAAACTATACCAATAGCTTATTGTAATTGAAAGACTAAGCCCTCTACAGAAAATGTATATATTGGAATAAGCATAAATGTACTCTCTCTCTCTCTCTATCTATCTATCTATATATATATATGAAAGTTGTGACTGCATACTATAAGATAGCAACACATGTGCTTTGTACTAAGCACTTTCTTATATCTCACTTCATCCCCAACTCTGATTGAAACTTATCCAATAAGACATAAAAAATTGAAAAGTGAAGTTCAGTGACTCAATCCAAGGTCACTCAGTCAGTAAGTGATAGAGAGAGGATTCAAAGCCAGGCAGTCTGACTTTAGAGCCTGTGCTCTTAACCACTACCATATCCACTCTGTCTTTCATACTACAGGGTGGAGGAACCATGGAAAGAAAGTAGTAACACAAAGAAGCAAAATCAATTATAAGGAGGGATAAAGGGAAGGAAGAAAAGGCTTAACAAAGGAACCAAAAGGAAAAGGAGAAGGAAGGAAGGGAAGAAAGGAAAGAAAGACAAGATATAGGTACTAATAAAAGAAGGAAGTTGCATGAACTTCTGTGTCCTTGCTGTATGATTTTCTCAGTGAAATTGTAGGAAAATGAGAAATCTTCATCTCCTCTGAGCATAAAACATTAAGTGCCATATCAAAATCTCATAAAAGAAAATACCAATATATGTATGAGTCACACTTCCACTTCTACTCCCCAAAATTGCCTGATTTCTTCATTGTAAGTAAGATATTGGGTTTCCCTTGAATTAACCCATCGCAGCATTTTCTATTTCAGTTCATAATACAAAAAATCGCTGCCTATATTAAACACCTTTTCCCAATGAGGCTGGCAGGCTGCACTGAGAATCGGAGGCACCAATCCCCAAACAAGTTTTCACTGAGACTCTGCTCAAATGTCTGTCATAGTGTGAATGATGAAGGAAGACAGGAAGCAGCAGTAGCAGGACGATCTGTCAAAAAAAAGCATAGCCAGCCACAGTGATCAGTGTTTTTATGCTAACGAGATTTCCCCGCAAATTTAAGTGGAAGAGAGACAGCAGAGGGTTTATTAGCATATGTGTGGAGGGGAGGGAGGGGCTGTCAATGAGCTCTGGATGATCATACAGTTTCTTCCTGTTCTATGATTCTGTATATCTATAATTTCAAAGCACAATGATATATTTGCAAAGAGAAGTCAAGAGGCGCAAGTTCTGGGCTCTGCTCTCAGTCTTAAGCAACCTATCTCATTTTTCTGGGCCTAGGTTTCCGTATCTTTAAAATACAGTGTCCCTTTTAGCTTTTATAATCTATGGCTTTTTGATGACAACTACCTTTGATGATCACCATTTTGTACATAAAAGCCAGCACGTGCACAAGTACGCAAACACATACACATACAAACATGAGCTCTAACTTGATATTATTATGACTCTCTACCTCCAGGTAGAAATATAGCCATTTTATTCAAGATCAGTGTTTATGTAACCTAAAAATTTATTTGGATGACACATTTAATATCTTACTAGGAAACCTATTCCAACACCTATCAACAGAAACTTAAAGGAATTTTCCCACGTATATAAACAATTGTTTTTGAATTGGTTTTTAAATCTTACATTAAGGCAAATAAAAGTCTTGAGTTCTTCTATTGGCTCAGGTATATAATTTCATGCCTGCTTATATTTGATGAAACTAAAGTCTCTACACAGAATAAATTAGAAACTAGAGATATTTAGATGATGAAAGTAAAACTACATCGATCAGGATTATCAATGAAGATGCTAAGTAAATGATAATAAAGATCAGTAACCAACCCAGCAAGTAATCACAGTTGTGAAATTTGAAAAGCAACAATATACAAATGTTAGGATGTACTCATCTTTACATTAGCCTTCTAGGTCATCCGCAATAAGGTATTTGAAGGTATGTATGCCTGGAATTCAGTTATGAAAAAATAAAAAAGAGTAATATCTGAACAAATATTTCTCCTATTTCAATACTCAGCTCCAGCCACACCTCCTCTCCAAAGGCTTTCCTCATTCACTTTCTCCATTCCTCTCCAGAGCCCTCTGTCCCCAGCCCTGTAGAACTGTGTCTGTCTTGCACATAGAAAATTGTATCGCTCTTATTTTTTTATTTCGATGCTGGTCTCCCATTAGCTAGTGTTGAGTTTTTGAGGACAGTGAATATGTATTATTTGACTTGCACAATGCCTAGCACTCTGTAAATATCGAGATAAATAACTAATTTATGTAAATATAATACTGGATTCCTATCTCTAACATGCTATTAATGTAGAGTATATTGAAATAAGATTTGGGTATAGGTACTTAAGACCAAAGCCATTTTTCATTTGAAGAAAATAGAAGTTATATATTCCTGTGTCTAGATTAAGAACATACCATTATAACTGACTACAATTTAATGTTAATGGAACAAAAAGCTTAACATCTGATATATATACCAAAGGTCTATAGTCCCCTAAAATTGTATACAACATGTTTGGGAAAGTATACTATTATTCTGGAAAGATAGATTCTCTAAATCTTCTGCTTTGTAGTTTATTGATTCTGGATGCTCTATGTCTAAGTGTGATAAGTGGCAAGAAAATACTGATCCTTAGTCAAACTCAAGGAACAGCAAGGTACCCAAAATTGAGGTTTAAAGAACACTTTTTAAAATGGTGGGTATTTAAAGGCTGCTGAATATATAACTTAAGTTTTGAGCATTTTGGGCTATTTTGATTAATCCCACTCCTGTTTCTTGGGATCACTAAAACCCTTCCTGAGTATGATTAAAAACAGTGAAATAAATAGTGTGCTAAACTTTGGGCCTTCTGGATTTTGTTCTGGGTTTTTTGTTTTGTTTTGTTTCTTGCATTTGATCTGCTGACTTCATATTATGCTAAGAGATTACTATTCTGCAAGCAGTGACTGAAACCAAAATAATGAAAAGTGAAAGAAATAACATCTTCAGAGTTAAATAATAACATCCCCATAAGGATTATTTATAAATTACAAAATCTTACTCTTTTCCTTTTCAGTGTTAGCACTGTTATTATAAAATTGTCTATCCAAATTTATAAAGATATAAATGAAAGTAATATCTCCAGAAAATGTAATCTCTATTTTTACCTTGTCTCCTGGGGAAGAGAAGATGAAATAAACTTAAAAGCTGCTAAAAGTATTTCTACATGAAGCTCTTTTATGGGATGGAACTGAGAGTTGTTTAAAAAATCATAAAAGTTAGAATATCCCCATAATCACGTAGTTTACCATTAAAATACAATAAAAAGACAGCTCATATTGACAATCTCTTGTTGCCCTATAACATTTTGAGAAAAAATTAAAAGGCAGTATTGTCACTCATACAAGAGACACAATATGAAAGCATCATAATATGAAAATCTTCATTTTTTAAAAAATAAAATAAATCCCAAATCACAGTTATTCATTGTTTTAAAATTCTGAATAGTTATATTAATTTCAACCTTTATATATATTTTCAGAAAAATGATATCCATACCATTCTTTCTAGCTTCTTCAGGAAACTAGAAACATCAATGAAATTAGAAGTTCTATCTTTTTTGGCATTGTCACACGTGTGTGTGTGTGTGTGTCTGTATTCAATAAACATGTTATTTCTCCATTCTGTATGATACAGTAATGGTGGATACATGATATAATGTAATTGGCAAAACCCAAAACACACTGGATATCTTCCTGAGAATTAAGTTTTATGCTGTTGGCACCAGAGAACACTGTTGGCAGCTGTCTGTGATCTTTCCACTTCCCAGTTTCTTGCATTCTAGTCGCAACTTCTCTAATCACCTAACTCCAAGTTCTCAGAACGACCATGTAACCTTTTAATTACCTGTATTATATAATATCTTGTGTGAACTACCTAGAATAGCATCTATTTCCCTGATGAATCTGGTCATATGTATTTACTATCTTTCCCATCTTAGATGTCACTAAAGGGGAGAAAAGTACAAAACCCTAATGGTAGTAAGGAACTGAAAGAGAGTCATGAGAATACAAAATATGTCAACAGATGTATAGATGACAAAGCAGATAAAGAAGAGATAACACACGAAATAGAGTCAACCACAGGTTAGATTATCTAGAAGGGATATAAACATGACAGACTGAGAGACAGAAATTGCCTTTCCAGAAAGGCTAAGGATTCCAAAACACCACATATAATGAAGACAGGAAAGGGTACAGGAGTGACATGGGGAACTGACGATTATAAGTGTCTACGGGTAGAAATAGCCACTATCCAACCCTGCAGGAAAGAGGACACCAGGAGACAGGCCTCTCCAGCTTAGAGAAATATTTGAGGATTCTTTATAACTTCACTAAAATAAAACCTTTCTAAATCAAAATAATAGCTCCAGACAAAAGACTTCCATCATCTGGCATGTTCTGATCCCCCCCAGGAAAACTGTTAATTCATAGCCCCATGACTCCAAAGCAAAGTGCAAGTCAGAGCCCAATCAGCTTTTCTATCCTTAAACTTGAATAAAATTATAATCATGGCTCATCAGGCATCTAAAGAAAGCTTGCTTTGAAAAAAGACAGTCCAAGATACACAAATAAAGATAAAATAACCCCAAGTGAAGCACAGATAATTTGGAGAAGAGAAGAAAATTCATAAATACTCTAATAATTATTCTATAAGAGATTTAAGAAAATCTTGATTTCCATCACGAAGTTCTCTCTCTCTTGCTCTATCTTTCTCCATCCCCCAGTAGATATGCCCACACTACTTTGATAAAAATCTTTTAAATTTGAAGAAGTTACTCTAAAAAGGGAATTTTTAAGTTAATTCAGTTATTTGATTTATCCTCTTCCACCTATTTAAAATTACAGCAGAGCTTGTAAAAGCCAACATTTTGGTCATAAAGACACCTTTTTCTGTCTGTTCCCGTGTGTGGAGACTAAAGCAACTCCATCTTCGTTGTCAGTCCACCATACTGACATCTGATTTGCGCCAGTTTCAGGAATGCCTCTAAGATTTGTACTTTACCTACTGTTACCATAAATTCTACCCTTTGTTCAAAACAGCCTTGACCATAAATCCTACCCTTAGGCAGATTTACATAGCATGCTTGCCTTTCCCTGAGGAGTTGATTTCAACTGTCCTACATGTTCCTTCACTACAGTAAATAATTCCTAGGTCTGGGGCTAACACTGCCGTGAACCACCATCTCCTTTTGCAGCCACCTAGGACCTGGCTATTAAATGTTTTTTGTTTCTTCATTTTTCCTGAGAAGCTGGATATGTCAGCCTCTTCGGCCTCTCAGCTTACTTGAACTTTGGGGGTAGGTTTGCATAGATCTGTTCACTGCAGAACACCATGTAATCTTAGAATTTGGTAATTGATATCTTGATAGATGCAGAAAAGGCCTTCAACAAAATTCAACATCCCTTCATGATAAAACTCTCAATAAACTAGATACTGATGGAACATTTCTCAAAATAATAAGAGCTATTTCTGACAAACCCACAGCCAATATCATACTGAATGGCCAAAAGCAAGAAGCATTCCCTTTGAAAACTGGCCCGAGACAAGGATGCCCTTTCTCACCACTCCTGTTCAACATAGTATTGGATGTTCTGGCCAGGGCAATCAGGCAAGAGAAAGAAATAAAGCGTATTCAGATAGGAAGAGAGAAAGTCAAATTGTCTCTATTTGCAGAAAACTTGATCCTATATTTAGAAAACCCCATTGTCTCAGCCCCAAATCTCCTTAAGCTGATAAGCAACTTCAGCAAAGTCTCAGGATACAAAATCAGTGTGTGAAAATCACAAGCATTTCTTTACCCCAACAATAGACAAGCAGAGAGCCAAATCGTGAATGAACTCCCATTCACAATTGTTACAAAGAGAATAAAACACCTAGGAATACAGCTAACAAGGGACATAAAGGACCTCTTCAAGGAGAACTACAAACCACTGCTCAAGGAAATAAGAGAGGACACAAACAAGTGGAAAAACATTCCATGCTCATGGATAGGAAGAATCAGTATCGTGAGAATGGCCATACAGCCCAAAGTAGTTTATAGATTAAGTGCTATTCTCATCAAACTACCATTGACTTTCTTCACAGAATTAGAAAAAAACTACTCTAAAATTCATACGGAACCATAAAAGAGCCCATATAGCCAAAACAATTCTAAGCAAAAAGAATAAAGCAGGAGGCATCACACTACCTGACTTCAAACTATACTACAAGGCTACAGTAACCAAAACATGGTACAGGTATTAAAACAGACACATATACCAATGGAACAGAATAGAGACCTCAGATATAAGACCACACACCTACAACCATCTGATCTTCAACAAACTTGACAAAAACAAGCAATGGGGAAAGGATTCCCTGTTTAATAAATTATGCTGGGAAAACTGGCTAGCTATATGCAGAAGACTGAAACTGGACCCCTTCCTTACACCTTATACAAAAATCAACTCGAGATGGATTAAAGACTTAAATGTAAAACCCAAAACCATAAAAACCCTGGAAGAAAACCTAGGCAATCCCATTCACGACATAGGCATGGGCAAAGATTTTATGATGGAATCACCAAAAGCAATCACAACAAAAGCTAAAATTGACAAATGGAATCTAATTAAAGAGCTTCTGCACAGCAAAAGAAACTGTCATTAGAGTGAACAGGCAATCTACAGAATGGGAGAACGTTTTTGCAATGTACCCATCTGACAAAGGTCTACTATCCATAATTTACAAGGAACTTAAACATATTTACAAGAAAACCCATTAAAAAGTAGGCAAAAACATGAACAGACACTTCTCAAAAGAAGACATTCATGTGGGCAACAAACACATGAAAAAAAAGCACAACATCACTGATCATTAGAGAAATGCAAATCAAAACCACAATGAGATACCATCTCACACCAGTCAGAATGGCGCTTATTAAAAAGAAGTCATGAAACAACAGATGCTGGAGAGGCTGTGGAGAAAGAGGAACACTTTTTCATTGTTGGTGGGAATGTAAGTTAGTTCAACCATTGTGGAAGACAGTGTGGTGACTCCTCAAGGATCTAGAACCAGAAATACCATTTGACCCAGCAATCTCATTACTGGGTATATACCTAGAGGAATATAAATAATTCTATTATAAAGATACATGCATATGTATGTTTATTGCAGCATTATTCACAATAGCAAAGACACAGAACCAACCCAAATGCCCATCAATGATAGACTGGATAAAGAAAATGTGGTACATATACTCCATAGAATACTATACAGCCACAAATAGGAATGAGTTCATGTCCTTTGCAGGGACATGGATGAAGCTGGAAGCCATCATTCACAGCAAACTAACACAGGATCAGAAAAGCAAACAGAAATCCATCTTACTCATAAGTGGGAATTGAACAATGGGAACACATGGACACAGGGAGGGGAACAACACACACCAGGGCCTGTTGGGTCGTGGGGGCACGAGGGGAGGGAGAGCATCAAGACAAATAGCTAATGCATGCAGGGCTTAAAACCTAGGTGATGGGTTGATAGGTGCAGAAAATCACTGTGACACACATATACCTGTGTAAGAAACCTGCATGTTCTGTACATGTATCCCAAAACTTAAAGTAAAAAAAAGAAAGAAAGAAAGAAAGAAAGAAAGAAAGAGAGAAAGGAAGGAAGGAAAGAAAGAAAGAAGGAAAGAAAGAAAGAAGGAAAGAAAGAAAGAATGAAAGAAAGAAAGAAAGAAAGAAAGAAAGAAAGAAAGAAAGAAAGAAAGAAAGAAAGAAAGAAAGAAAGAAAAAGAAAGAAAGAAAGAAAAAGAAAAAATTTGGTAATTTGGGAGAAAGGAAGAACCTCAATACAGGAATATATTTATGTAAACATTAGGATCCACTCTTAGGTATAAAGTGATACTTTCTTAACTTTATAAATATTTATTGAGCAAATGCTTTGTCTAATTGTGTCAAGTACAGAGAGGTTGGAAAAGGTGTGGGAAGTAGCATCAAGATATTTGTCCATTTAACGAGAAAGATCAGTAAAATATGAAACCAGCTTTGCAAAGATTATAACAATGAGAGAAGGCTAGCATGGCTGACTCCATCTTGCTTCTAGCCTCAGAGGGTGGCTTTCCTTGCTTGTTCCTAGGTGTAGGCCAACCTTGCCAAGGGAGAAATTTAGTTTATAGTTTGAAAGAGATTGAGATTGAGAATGAGATTGAAACAATGCTAAAATGGTTGTTATGAAAGCTCCCTTGAAAGCTGTCTGGAAGAGTAAAAATGCTATATGTGAGGCGCTTAACACAAAGTCTAAAATATTGTAAGTGCTAAATAAGTAAGTATAACTGATTTTAATGGATTATTTTTGATGGATAAAGAAGTAGGTAAGTGAGACTTGCATGGAGGTGATGGCTGGCATAATTTGGAAGAATTAAGCCTGAGAATCTAGATAGTGATAAAAAGATTGAGGGTTTACAGAAGATACTGCCTTTGCGGAGCATGGATTTTGACAGATGACAGTGATACAGGTCAAAATGCTGTTTACTTGAGGGGTAGGATGGAGTAGGGGTCAGCCATAGATTGGCCCGAGGAGATGTGCCCATGACACAATTGTATACATTATGCATCTTTTGAACACAAAAGTCTTCCTGGAACTATGATACCTAAATGTTCACCATAGTTATCTGAGGACAAATTGATTTTAAGTAATTTTTTCTCTTTGCATCTTTCTTTAAAATCTTTTAAATAATAATCACATATAATTTTCATAATCAGATAAAAATAATAAATCTATTTCCATTTCTTAAAAGTTTTTATCCATAAAAGTTAGTACTTATGGAGGGTTTACTGTGTACCGAAGAATGATTGAAATAATTTAACAACATTTATTCATTTTATATTTGAAACAAAACTATAAGGTAAGTTTTATTGCGCATATTTTATGAATGAGGAAAATGAGAACAAAGAATAGGTTAAATACATTGCTTAAGGTCATATGGCTAGTAAGGAGAAGAACTAGTATTTGAAGGTGTATAGCATCTTATGCCTCTTTGTGTAACTACATCTCATACTCAGAGCTCTCATGCTGTTTTCAATTAGAAAAAAATCCACACAGCATTAATGATAGGCGCAGGCAGCCCTACTTTGCAATCTTCTTATTTTGCACCCTTCCACTTATAAAATGTAATATTTTCTGATTAAAAATTTCAAGCTTGTTCATTTGACTGACACTATCAGCATAAAGCCACATGAACAGCTAGAAATATGCCATTCAAAAACTGTTGAGATGCGGTCGCCTAAACAAGTTGCATGTGAAATCAAGTCCCTCTTGTATTATTTCTCCATCTCCTCTTAGATTAAATCAATGGATACCTCATCACCTTTCCTCAAAGGGCCATTTCAAAAGCCTTCAGTTATATTGGCATCTCTGCTCCCAGTATAAATGTCAGGCCATATCGGGGTTAGATAATGAAATGTGATGCCATCTATTTGCTTGATTTTTCAACGGCATTTGGTGAGAACTGCTGTTCTATACACCTTATCCATCACCCTATTACTGCCTTGACTGCAAAAGAGTAGGAACTGCAGGTAATTCTTAATTCTTTTGCCTCTAGGCAAAGCCTATGCTGTAATGTAGGACAGAAAAGAAATACAATAGTGAATAATTCCTAACAAACCTTCAATACACACATTGCATTGCTATTCTTGGGTCTTTTTGGTTTCCTTTTGTGCTCAACTCAAAAGGATTCAGAAAAGCAGATTTTCAGTATAAGCCTTTTCTTCCAAGAAGCTCTTAATTCTGCTATTAAGGAATCAGATATGCAAGATAGAATCTATGTTTAATCAGATTCCTTAGTAGCTAGGCTATTGCAAATATAGTGCAAGTGTGTGTGTCGTGTGTGTGCGTGCACATCAGGGCTATGATCTATTATTTATTTTATGTATAAAATTTATGTTTTACATGCACATTCTATATTACATCGTATTGTGATTATTTGTGTGAGTAGGTTACATGACCTTAAACTAGTTACCAATTTATTATTATTATTATTATTATTATACTTTAAGTTTTAGGGTACATGTGCACAATGTGCAGGTTTGTTACATATGTATACATGTGCCATGCTGGTGTGCTGTACCCATTAACTCGTCATTTAGCATTAGTTATATCTCCTAATGCTATCCCTCCCCCCTCCCCCCACCCCACAACAGTCCCCAGAGTGTGATGTTCCCCTTCCTGTGTCCATGTGTTCTCATCGTTCAATTCCCATCTATGAGTGAGAACATGCGGTGTTTGGTTTTCTGTTCTTGCGATAGCTTCCTGAGAATGATGGTTTCCAGTTTCATCCATGTCCCTACAAAGGACATGAACTCATCATTTTTATGGCTGCATAGTATTCCATGGTGTATATATGCCACATTTTCTTAATCCAGTCTATCGTTGTTGGACATTTAGGTTGGTTCCAAGTCTTTGCTATTGTGAATAGTGCTGCTATAAACATACGTGTGCATGTGTCTTTATAGCAGCATGATTTATAATCCTTTGGGTATATACCCAGTAATGGGACGGCTGGATCAAATGGTATTTCTAGTTCTAGATCCCTGAGGAATCGCCACACTGACTTCCACAATGGCTGAACTAGTTTACAGTCCCACCAACAGTGTAAAAGTGTTCCTATTTCTCCACATCCTCTCCAGCACCTGTTGTTTCCTGACTTTTTAATGATCACATTCTAACTGGTGTGAGATGGTATCTCATTGTGGTTTTGATTTGCATTTCTCTGATGGCCAGTGATGGTGAGGATTTTTTCATGTGTTTTTTGACTGCAAAAATGTCTTCTTTTGAGAAGTATCTGTTCATATCCTTCACCCACTTTTTGATGGGGTTGTTTGTTTTTTTCTTGTAAATTTGTTTGAGTTCATTGTAGATTCTACCAATTTTTTTAAATACTGTATTTCCCTATACACAATATATTTTTGCTTGATAGTATTTAGTACATGGAGATGTTTTTGAACAATCTTTTGATAAGATAGTAGACTTTTTACAACCAGCTCAGTTCATTGCAACAAGGTACACTATTGACCTAGAAAATGAAATGAAATACTCAATTTGGGGTCTAGAATTACTTAATTCAACTAATCTTATCATTATCAACTTTGTTGCATTTTGTAGTGTGCAGCTCCTTCCTAAAGCAAATTATCATCATCATCATCATCATCATCTCAGGAAAATGACCAAGAAAATCTGAACTGAAACAACAGTTTTTCTCTTTGATGCTTTTATTAGGTGAGTCATCTCATTCGTAAGCATTACCCTGGCTTAGTCTACATAATTTAAATTCCTTCTTTTAACTAATCTCATTTGCTTCCATATATGCTGATGTGCATTGTTTTCTCCTGAGACATAGTGAAAAGGAAAATTGTTGTGCTTTTATCTATTCATATGTTCTTTCTATAATCCAGCAGGAAGCTCAGTACAGCATTTTACTGTCACACAATTATGTGGTCATATGTCACCATCTATAAGTTTTTCAGAGAAACTGCTCTACTTCTACTTCTCTGAAATTTCTCACACTACTTCAATGATTACGAACAATACAATAATAAAATAGGAAAGAAAGTTCAAAAACAAGCAATAGAAAGATAGCATCTCTGTCCTCTCTGGACACAGCTGAATTTTCTCCTCTGATGTTTGATATATTCATTCATATATGTCTACATTTCACTTATTCATTTTCCTCAAGTCTCCTAAACCTAGAAAATATCCTGAGCAGTTCTATATTTTTCATTGTTAATCCCAGTAATTTGTCCTCTCCCCTAAAGTTCGGCATGTGATCTGTAATGTAAATTGATGTGATAGATGAGAACAATAGGAAGAAAGATTGGATTGGCCCAGACACACCTTTGCAAATATAAACTAGAACTGAAAGAGATAGAGGAAAGCTCAGTCTATGTTCTTGAATATCAGGAAGCAAGATGAATTAAAGGGAGTTTCCCTTTAATTTCCTTATAAATTGCTCTATGTCTCAAAATAATAAATGAACTGTTACTTATAAATGTAAGAACATGCCCCAAATTTAGAAATTCTAATTGAGTTTAAGAAAAGAAAGGAAAATTAGAATACCACTGTGTGGTTTTATTTTAAAAAATTGTGCTAAAAACATTAAACACAAAACTACTTTCTTAACAAATGCATATGTGTACAATACATTATTGTTGACTATAGGTACAATGTTGTATAACAGATCCCTAGAACTTATTCATCTTTCTTGACTGAAACTTTATACCCATTGTTTAGTAATTCCCCATTTCTCTCTCCCTCCACCCACTGGTAACCACAATCCAACTCTTTGATTCTATGAATTTGACTATTTTAGATAACTCATATAAGTGGAATCATGCAATACGTGTCTTTCTATGACTCATGTATTTCACTTAGCACAATGTCTTTAAGTTTCATCCATGTTGTTGTCACATATGGCAATAGTTCCTGCTTTTTTAAGGCTGAATAATAGTCCACTATTTATATACCATATTTTCTCATCTATTCATCTGTCAATAGACACTTAAATTGTTTCTAAATCTTAACTATTGTGAATAATCCTACAATGAATATAGGAGTGCTAATACATCTTTGAGATCCTGATTTCAATTCTTTTGAATAAATACCCCAAAGTGGGATTGCTGGATCATGTAATTGCATCTTTAAATGTTTAGAGGAACTTCATTTGTTTCCCACAAAAGCTGCACCATATTGCATTCCCACCAACAGTGTGCAAGGATTCCAATTTCTGTACATCCTTGTCAACACTTGCTATTTTCTGTTTTTCTAACAGTAGCCATTCTACTATAGTAGGCATTAAGTGATATTTCATTATAGTTTTAATTCACATTTCCTGGATGATTAGTGACACTGAGTATTTCTTAAAATATCTGTTGGCCATTTGTATGTCTTCTTTGAAGAAATGTCTATCCAAGTCCACAGCCCATGTTTAAATCAGGTTATTTATTTATTTATTTATTTTTCTCTCTCTTTTATTTTAACTAATAACCTGAAGGGGTTTATTTTAGATATTTTGGATACTAACCCTTTATCAGATATACAGTTTGCAAACATTCCCCCCATTCTGTAAGTGTCCTTTTCACTCTGTTGATTCATATCATTATTTTATTAATTATTATTATTACTATTATTTGCAACAGGGTCTGGATCTGTCACCCAGGCTGGAGTACAGTGGCCCAATTTCAGCTCACTGCAACCTCTGCCACCTCCCAGGTGCAAACAATCCTCCTACCTCAGCCTCCCAAGTGGCTGGTACTACAGGTGTGAGCCTACCATATCCAGCTAATTTTTTCTTTAATTTTTTGTAGAGACAAGGTTTCACTATGTTGCCCAGGCTGGCCTCAAACTCCTGAGCTCAAACAATTCACCCACAAGCTTTTTAGTTTGATGTATTCTTATTTGTTTATTTTTGTTTTTGTTGCCTGTGCTTTTGATGTCATATCCATGAAACCATTGCCAAGACCAATGTCACAAAGGTTTTCTTCTAGTAGTTTTATAGTCTTGGTCTCATGTTTAATCTTTAAGCCACTTCAAGTTGATTTTTGCATATGATGTAAGACAAGCATCCAGTTTCATTCTTTAATATGGATATCCAGTTTTCCCAGTACCATTTGTTGAAGAGACTCTCCAATCTCTATATGTATTCTTGACACCTTTATCAAACATCAGTTGACTGTTGCTATAGACTGAATGTTGGTGTCACCCAAAATCCATATGTTGAATCTTTGTGTCCCTAAATCTACATGTTGAATGGCACTAGGAGACGGGGACTTCCGGAGATGATGAGGTCATAAAAGTGGAGACTTCATGAATAAAAGACATCTGAGAGGAATGCTTCACCTTTCCACCATGTGAGACACAGTGAGAAGGCACTAACTATGAGGAAGCAGTCCATCAGTACCTGTGCCTCAATTTTGGACTTCCAAACTTCTGGAACTGTGAGAAATATATTTCTGTTGTTATAAGCTACCCAGTTTATGGTAATTTATTATAGTAGCCCGAATAGAATAAAACAACCAAGTATGCATAGATTTATTTCTGGATTCTCTTATGTTCCATTGGTCTATATGTCTGTTTTAATGCCAGTATCATACTGTTTTGATCTCTGTGGTCTTGTAACATATCTAGAGATCAGGAAATGTGATGTCTCTAGCTTTATTCTTTTTTTCAAGATTGATTTGTCTATTTCTTGACTCGCGGCTCCATGTAAATTTTAGGGCTTTTTTTCACTTTCTGTAAAAAATGCCATTGAGATTTGGATAGGGATTGCATTGAATCTGTAGATTTCTTTTGGTAGTATGGATATTTTAACAATGTTAAGTCTTCTAGTCCATGAACATACAATGTCTTTTGATTTGCTTAGTATCTTTCATCAATGTTTTGTAGTTCTTAATACACAAATCTTTCACCCTCTTAGTTAGGTTTAGGTGTATTAGTAAATTATTTTATTCTTTTTGGCACTAGTTTAGATGGGCATTGTTTTCTTAATTTCCTTTCAGATAGTTTGTTGTTAGTGTATAGAAATGCAACTGATTCTGGTATGTTGATTTTGTACTCTGTAATTTCACTAAATTCATTTATCAGTTCTAACAGTCTCTTAATTGAATCTTCAGAGTTTTCTCTATATATAGGATCATGTTGCCTGCAAACAGGGAAAATTTTATTTCTTCCTTCCCAATTTAAATGCCTTTTTACTTTTTTTCTTACCCAATTGCTCTGGTTAGGGCTTCAAGTATCCTGTTGAATAGAAGCAGTGAAAGTGGGCATCCTTGTCTTGTTTCTAATCTTAGAGGAAAAGCTTTCATTCGATTTTTCACCATTGAGTATGATGTTAGTGATGGGCATTTAATATATGGCTTTTATTACGTTGAGGTATATAATATTTGTATTTGTATTTGACATAATCTATTACTAGTTTGAGTTTTTAATTACAAGATGTTAAATTTTGTCAAACCCTTTTTCTGTATCTTGAGATGATCACATGTTTTTATGCTTTATTTTGTTAATGTGGTATTTCACGTTAATTTTTACACATTGAACCATTCTGACATCCCAAGTATAAATCCAATTTTGTCATGGTGTATAATCCCCTTAAAGTGCTCTTGGATTCAGTTTGCTGGGGTTTAGTTGAGGAATTTGTATGTTCATTCTTCAGGGATATTGGCCTAGAGTTTTGTTTTCTTGTGGTGCTTTTGTCTGACTTTAGTATCACAGTAATGAATTTGGACATGTTCCCTCTCCCCTTCAATTTTTTGAAAAGTTTTAGAAGAATTGGATGAACTTTTCTTTAAACGTTTGTTAGAATTGCACCAGTGAAGCCACCTGGTACTGGGCTTTTCCTTCTTTGGAGCTTTGTAATAACTATTTCAATATCTGTACTAGTTATAGGTCTGCTTGGACTTTCTGCTTCCTCAGAATCCAGTCTCGGTTGATTGTATGTTTCTAGGAATTTATTCATTTCTTCTAGCTTATCCAGTTTGTTGGCATATAATTGTTCATAGTTATCTCTTATGATTCTTTCTTATTTTGTGGCATCATTTGTGATTTCTCTTCTTTCATTTCTGATTTTTTTTATTTGAGGCATTGCTCTTTTTTTCCTAGTTAGTTTACCTAAGGTTTTACCAATTTAGTTTATATTTATAAAAAACCAGTAAAACCAATTCCTAGTTGTCTTATGTTTTTTTCTATTATTTTTGAATTTTCTGTTTCATGTATTTCTGCTCAAATCTTTGTTAATTCCCTCTTTCTGCCTAATTTGGCCTTAGTCTGTTGTTATTGTTCTACTTCCTTGAGATGTAGTATTAAATTGTTTAAGATTTTTTTCTTTTAAATTTTAATTTCTTTAGCAAATGGGATGCATTCTTTAATTGGTGCACACAGTCATCTAAAAGAATAAAGAATCAAAGATTACCACATTAAAAGCTGCCTTACAGAAGGCAAATTAAGTCTTAATTTGCCTTCTGTAAGGAAGTCTTTTTCACTAATATTATTAAAAGTCTTTTTCACAAGTATTATTCAAAAATCTTAAAAGTCTTTTTCACAAATATTATTCAAAAGATTTAGCCATCTGGGCAAAAAATCTTTTTCCATTGGCCAGTAAAACAATTTGGATCCAGATATTAAAAAGCATTTATTTTAGGTTCAGAGATACATGTGCAAGTTTGTTATATAGGTAAGCTTGTGTCATGGGAGTTTGTTGTACAGATTGTTTTGTCACCCAGTTGCTAAGCCTAGTTTCCATCTTTGTGTCCATGTGTTCTCAACATGTAGCTCCCACTTATAAGTAAGAAAATGCAGTATTTCATTTTCTGTTCCTTCATTAGTTTGCTAAAGACAACGGCCTCCAGCTCTATCCATGTTCCTGCAAAGGACACGATCTCATTCCTTTTTATGGCTGCATAGTATTCCATGGAGTATATGTGCCACAATTTATTTACTCAGTTTACCATTGATAGGCATTTAGATTGATTCCATGTCTTTGCTGTTGTGAATAGTACTGCAGTGAACATACGTGTGCATGTGTCTTTATGATGAAACAGTTTCTATTCCCTTGCGTATACATCCAGTAATGGGATTGCTGGGTTGAAAGGTAGTTCTGTTTTTAGCTCTTTGAGGAACTGCCACACTGCTTTCTACAATAGTTTAACTAATTTACACTCCCACCAACAGTGTATAAATATTTCCTTTTCTCCACAAGCTCACCAGTATCTGTTATTTTCTGACTTTTTAATAATAGCCATTCTGACTGATGTGAGATGGTATCTCATGGTTTTGACTTGCATTGCTCTAATGATCAGTGATACTGAGCTTTTTTTTCATATGCTTGTTAGCTGCACGTACTTTTTTTGAAAAGTGTCTGTTCACGTCCTTTGCCCACTTTTTAATGGGGTTGTTTAATTCTTATAAATTTAAGTTCCTTATAGATGCTGGATATAAGACCTTTGTCAGATGCATAGTTTGCAAATATTTTCTCCCATTCTGTAGGTTGTCTATTTTCTCTGTTGGTAGTTTCTTTTGCTGTGAGGAAGCTCTGTATTTAATTAGATCCCATTTATCATTTTTTTGCTTTTGTTGCAATTGCTTTAGGTATCTACATCATAAAATCTTTGCCAGTTCTTATGTCTGAAATGGTATTGCTTAGGTTGTCTTCCAGAGCTTTTATAGCTTTGAGTTTTACTTTTAAGTCTCTAACCCATCTTGAGTTAATTTTTATGTATAGTATACTGAATGGGTCCAGTTTCAATCTCCTGCATATCGCTAGCCAGTTTTCTCAGCATCATTTATTGAATAGGGAGTCCTTTTCCCTTTGCTTTGTCTAAGATCAGATGGTTGTAGGTGTGCAGCCTTATTTCAGGGCTCTCTATTCTGTTTCACTGATCATGTATCTGTTTTTATACCAGAATCATGCTGTTTTGGATTCTGTAGCCCTGTAGAATAGTTTGAAATCAGGTAGTGTGATGCCTCCAGATTTGTTCTTTTTTGTTCTCCTTGCTTAGTATTGCCTTGGCTGTTTGGTATTGCCTTGCTGTTTATTTCTTTCTCTTGCCTGATAGCTCTGGCCAGGACTTACAATACTATGCTGAATAGGAGTGGTGAGAAACGGCATCTTTGCCTTGTGCTGGTTTCCAAGTGGAATGCTTCAAGCTTTTGCCCATTCAGTATGATGCTGGCTGTGGATTTGTCATAGATGACTCTTATTTTTCTGAGGTACATTCCTTCAATACCTAGGTGGCTGAGGGTTTTTAACATGAAGAGGTGATGAATTTTATCAAAAGCCTTTGTGCATCTATTACAATAATCATGTGGGTTTTGCATTGGTGCTGTTTATGTGATGAATCACATTTATTGATTTGTGTATGTTGAACCAACCTTGCATCCCATGGATAAAGCCAATTTATTGTGGTGGATTAGTTTTTCAATGTGCTCCTGGATTCATTTTGCTATTTTGTTGAAGATTATTGTATGAATGTTCATCAAGAATGCTAGCCTGAAGTTTTTTTTTTCCTGTGTGTTTGCCAGGTGTTTTTTTTTTTTTTTTTTTTTTTAAATCAGGATGTTGCTGGCCTCATAGAATGTGCTGGGGAGGAATCCCTCCTCCTTAATTTTTTGGAATAGTTTCAATATTAATGATTCCAGCTCTTGTTTGCATATCTACTAGAATTTGGCTGTGATCTGAATGGTCCTGGACTTCTTTTGTTTGGTAGGCTATTTACTGATAAATTTACTGATCCAATTTCACAGTTCATTATTGGTCTGCTTAGGGATTCAATTTCTTCCTGGTTCAGTCTGTGAGAAAGTATATGTCCAGGGATTTATCAATTTTTCTATATTTTCTAGTTTGTGTGCATAGTACACAAACCATCATAGTAGTCTCTGATGGTTATTTGTATTTTTCTGGGGTCAGTGGTAATTACTATCTTATTTTTCAAATTGTGTTTATTTGGATCTTCTCTCTTCTTCTTTATTAGTCTAGCTAGCAGTCCATCTGTCTTATTAATTTTTCAAAAACACAGCCCCTGGATACATTGATCTTTTGAATGGCTTTTCATGTCTCAATCTCCTTCAATTCAGCTCTGATTCTGGTTATTTACTGTCTTCTGATAGTTTTGGGGTTGGTTTACTCTTGCTTCTCTAGTTCATTTAGTTGTGATGTTAGGTTGTTTATTTTAAATCTTTCTAATTTTTTGATGTGAGCATTTAGTGCTATAAATTTCCCGGTTAACATTGCCTTAGCTGTGTCCCAGAGATTCTGGTATATTTTATCTTTGTTCTCATTAGTTTCTGGGAACTTCTTGATTTCTGCTTTAATTTCATTATTTACCTAAAAGGCATTCAAAAGTGGGTTGTTAAGTTTCCACGTAACTGTATGGTTCTGAGCAATTTTCTTAGTCTTGATTTCTAATTTTATTGCACTGTGGTTCAATACGACTTTGTTTCTTTTGCTTAGGATTGTCTTAAGTCTGATTATGCGATCAACTCTAGAGTGTGTGCCATTTGGTGATGAGAAGAATGCATATTCTGTTGTTTTTGGGTGGAGAGATATGTAGATGTCTATTAGGTCCATTTGGTCCAGTGTTGAGTTCAAGTCCTGAATATCTTTGTGAATTTTCTGCCTCAATG
This sequence comes from Pongo pygmaeus, assembly GCF_028885625.2. Taxonomy (NCBI): domain Eukaryota; kingdom Metazoa; phylum Chordata; class Mammalia; order Primates; family Hominidae; genus Pongo; species Pongo pygmaeus. The sequence continues at coordinate 65,378,784 of NC_072377.2, forward strand.
ATCTAATACTGTCAGTAGGGTGTTGAAGTCTCCCACTATTACTGTGTGGAAGTCCAACTCTCTTTGAAGATCTCTAAAAACTTGCTTTATAAATCTGGGTGCTCCTGTGTTGGGTGCATACCTATTTAGGATAATCAGCTTTCCTTGTTGACTTAAAACCTTTACCATTAAGTAATATCCTTCTTTATCTTTTTTGAGCTTTGTCAGTTTAAAGTCTGTTTTGTCTGAAATTAGGATTGCAACCCCTGCTTTTTTTCTGTTTTGCATTTTTTTGGTAGATTTTTTTGCATCTCTTTATTTTGAGCCTGTGGGTGTCACCGCATGTGAGATCAGTCTCTTGAAGACAGCATACCATTGGGTCATTCTTCTTTATTTAGCTTGCCACTTTGTGCCTTTTAATTGGGAGCATTTAGGACATTTACCTTGAAGGTTGGTATTAATTTGTGTGGGTTTGATCCTGTCATCATGTTGTTAGGTGGTTATTATGCAGACTTGTTTGTGTGGTTGCTTTATAGAGTCACTGGTCTGTGTACTTAAGTGTGTATTTGCAGTGTCTGATAATGGTCTTTCCTTTTCATATTTAGTGCTTCTTTCAGGGGTTCTTGTAAGGCAGGTCTATGATAAGGAATTCCCTCAGCATTTGTTTGTCTGAAAAGGATCTTATTTCTTCTTTGCTTATGACACTTAATTTGGGCAGATATGGAATATCTTTTTTTGAAGAATGTTTAATATAATCCCCCAATCTCTCTGGCTGGTAGAGTTTCTGCTGAGAGGTCGCTGTGTCAAAAGGACTTCCCTTTGTAGGTGGCCTGTCCTTTCTCTATAGTTACCTTTAACATTTGTTCTATCATTTCAACCTTGGAGAATCTGATGATTATCTGTCTTGGGGATGATCTTCTTGTGAAGTCTCTTATGGGGGTTCTCTGCATTTCTGAATTTAAATGCTGGCCTCACTAGCTAGGTTGGGGAAGTTCTCATGGATGATATTCTGAAATATGTTTTCCAAGTTTCTTCCATTCTCTCCATCTCTTTCAGGGATGCCAATGAGTCATAGATTTGGTCTCTTCATGTAATCTCTTATTTCTTGGAGGTTTTGTTTGTTCCTTTTTATTATTTTTTCTTTATTCTTGTCTGACTATTTTATTTCAGAAAGCCAGTCTTCAAGCTCTAAGATTCTTTCCTCAGGTTGGTCTATTCTGCTGTTAATACTTACAATTAAATTATGAAATTTTTGTACTATGTTTTTTCAGCTCTATCAGGTTGGTTACATTCTTTTCTATACTGAGTGTTTTGTTTGTCAGCTTCTGTACTATTTTATTGTGATTCCTAGCTTCCTTAGATTGGTTTCAACATTCTTCTGAATCTTGATGATCTTCATTTCTATACACATTTTGAATTTTATTTCTGTCATATCAGCCACCTCAGCCCAGTTAAGAACTCTTACTGGAGAACTAGTATGATCATTTGGAGGAAAGAAGACACTCAGGCTTTTTGAGTTGTTAGAGTTCTTACACTGGTTTTTTCTCACCTTTGTGGTCTGATGTTCCTCCAATCTTTTTCCAATTTTTTTTTTTTTTTTTTTTGAGACGGAGTCTCGCTCTGTTGCCCAGTCTGGAGTGCAGTGGCACGGTCTCGGCTCACTGAAAGCTCCACCACCCGGGTTCACGCCATTCTCCTGCCTCAGCCTGCCGAGTAGCTGGGACTACAGGTGCCCACTACCATGCCCGGCTAATTTTTTGTATTTTTAGTAGAGACGGGATTTCACCATGTTGGCCAGGATGGTCTCGATATCTTGACCTCGTGATCCACCCACCTCGGCCTCCCAAAGTGCTGGGATTACAGGTGTGAGCCACCGTGCCTGGCCTGTTCCTCCAATCTTTGAAATTGCTGTCCTTTGGATTTTTTTCTTTTGTTCTATTTCATGACCTTGGGTGTTTGATTGTGGTATAAGGTGGGTTCAGTTGACTGGCTCAATTTCTGGAAGATTTTAGATGACCAGGACTCAACTCTGGACTCCTGGACTGTGTGCTCTAACCCTGGGGGACTGGTATCAGTCCCCAACTTTGTTTTCTGGCTCCTCAAGGTTAGGAATCTGCTGCACTGGAGGGGCTGAGTTACTTCTGGACTGTTGGTCACAACACTGTGATGGGTGGTGCCAGACAAAGAGCTTCATAGGGCAGAGGCAGCAGAATCTGTTCTCATTTGCATGTGCCAGCAGCAGTGACAGTGGCAACACAGTAGGGTGCATGCTTGTTGGATGTGGCAGTGTGCTAGCAGGTGCTGGGGTTCTGGCCTCTGTGTGGGCATTCACAGCAGCAGTGGTGGCCACATGGCGACATGGTGTGGGGGCGGGGACCCCCACCAGTGACTGTGTGTGCATTCGTGCTGGTGGTGGTATTAGCATGGGGTTGGAGTGCTGATGGACACAAGACTGTGGACCCTCTGTGTGTTTTCATGCAGGCAGTGGTGGCTGCTCAAGGCAGGGTTGACTCTGCTGTTCTCTGTGTCTAGTTCCACATTGCTGGCAGTGTTGGTGCCAGAGCAGAATGCTGGCAAGGGCAGGGCTGGTGGGCTCTGTGCCACCCAGTGCTCTAACAACAATGGTGGTTTAGTGGTGTGTTGGCAACAAGGTGCACTCATGCAGGCAGCAGTGGTATGGTAGGATGCATGCATGCACATATCTTGGTGGGGTAAGGAAGGCAAAGTCTACCCATGCAAATACATGGTGGCAAAGCAATGTGGGGGTGGCCATTGGTGAGTACGTGAAGGCCAAGTAGCATGGGGGAGGCTGCAGTTGTGGGAGGCCACAAGCATGCTGGTGTCTGCAGGGACTGCTATGCTGGAGCACTCTGCCAGTCAGGCCTGACCCACTAGAACAGGAGCTGTAATGCGGGCCCCCACGAGCTACCTGGGGACTGCACTGCAAGCAGCTGCAGCCAGGCTGGGGCCCCTGGAGAGGCCAGCAGACCAAGGGGGTACTCAAGGTGGACTGCCATTTCATGGGCAAGACCTCCCTGCAGAGTTCAGGTGACAGTTCCCCTAGGGCTACAGTCTCCTATGGAAACAAGTCTAGCTTAAGGAGATAGGCGTCCCTGGCCATGCTCCACTATAGGTGCTCCCACTCCAAACCCTTTGGGCTCTGCACTGGCTGGACTTCTGTCCCTTCCACTTCTCTAAGCAGCTCTCTCTGCCAATTCAAATGTCCGTGGTGGTTGAAGGGTTTCCCCATGCCAGGATTCCAGAGATCCATGCGAGAGTGGATCGCTCCTGGCCTGTTCAACTCACCCCTTCCCCAGGAGTTGTTGGGGACCAGGAACCGGTACTGGTGTGCACTAGCATTGCTCAGGGTTCCCAGCTTCCTCCCTCTAAAGCCCAGCATCTGTGTCTTCCCTCTATCTGCCCTCAGTGCCTTCCCTGTGAAGATCTGCTAGGAGTGTGTCAGTCTTTCTGATGTCCCAGTCCTTTGGTGGGAGATGTTCCTTCTGGCCGCATCTAGTCGACCATCTTGCCTCCTTCCTGATCTAGATATTCTCTAGTCCAGAGACTTACCAGCTTGCAAAATGTTTTTGCATTCTTCTTGGATTCCAATCTCCCCTACCTTGAAAGTTTGTGTGTTTTAGGTTCTGTAGAGATAGGCTTTCTCAACAAAATCAGAGTTGTGCTCTCTAGGTGAGTCTGTTAAATTAAAATCCTCTCTTCTTTTCTACTATAGGCATTTATCACTATGAAATTCCCACTTAGCAGTGCTTTAATTGTATCCCGTACGTTTTGGTATATTTTGTTTTCATTTTCATTGGTTGCAAGGGATTTTCTTTTTTTTTCTTTATTTTTATTTCTTCTAAAAAAAACGGGATATATGCTCAGAACATACAGGTTTGTTACATAGGTATATGTGTGCTATGGTGGTTTTCTGCACCTGTTGACCATCTCTAAGTTCCCTCCACTCAATCTCCTCCCCAGAACAGGCCCTTGTGTGTGTTGTTCCCTCTCTGTGTCCATGTGTTCTCAATGTTCAACTCCCACTTACGGGTGAGAATAAGCCGTATTCAGTTTTCTGTTCCAGTGTTAGTTTCTGAGGATGATGGCTTCCAGCTTCATCCATGTTCCTGCAAAGGATATGGTCTCATTCCTTTTAATGGCTGCATAGTATTCCATGGTGTATATGTACTACATTTTCTTTAACCAGTCTATCATTGATGGGCATTTGGGTTGGTTCCATGTCTTTGCTATTGTAAATAGTGCTGCAATAAACATACAAGTGCATGTATCTTTGTAGTATAATTATTTATATTCCCTTGGGTATGTACTAAGTAATGGGATTGCTGGGTCAAATGGTATTTCTGGTTCTAGATCCTTGAGGAATTGCCATACTGTCTTCCACAATGGTTGAACTAATTTACATTCCCACCAACAATGTAAAAGCATTCCTATTTCTCCACAACCTTGCCAGCATCTATTGTTTCCTGACTTTTTAATAATTGTCATTCTGATTGGCATGAGATGGTATCTCATAGTGGTTTTGATTTGCATTTCTCTGATGATCCATGACATTGAGCTTTTTTCATATGTTTGCTGGCCATGTAAATGTCTTCTTTTGGGAAGTGTCTGTCCATATCCTTTGCCTACTTTTTGATGGAGTTGTTTTTTTCTTGTAAATATGTTTAAGTTACTTGTAAATTCTGGGCATTAGACCTTTGTCATATAGGCAGATTGGAAAAATTTTCTCCCATTCTGTAGGTTCACTCTGATGACAGTTTCTTTTGCTGTGCAGAAGCTCTTTAGTTTAATTAGATCCTATTTGTCAATTTTGGCTTTTGTTGCAATTGCCTTTGGTGTTTTTGTCATGAAGTCTTTTCCCAGGCCTATTTCCTGAATAGTATTGCCTAGGTTTTCTTCTACTGTTTTTATTGTTTTGGGTTTTACATTTAAGTCTTTAATCCATCTTGAGTTAAATTTTGTATAAGGTGTAAAGAAGGGGTCCAGTTTCTGTTTTCTGTATTTGGCTAGCCAGTTCTCCCACCACCATTTACTGAATAGGAGATCTTTTCTCCATTGCTTGTTTTTGTCAGGTTTGTCAAAGATCAAATGGTTGTAGATGTGTAGTGTTATTTCTGAGATCTCTGTTCTGCTCCATTGTTCTATGTGTCTGTTTCAGTACCAGCACCATGCTGTTTTGGTTACTGTAGCCTTGCAGTATAGTTTGAAGTCAGGTAGCCTGCTGCCTCCAGCTTTGCTTTTTTTGCTTGGGATTGTTTTGGCTATCCAAAGTCTTATTTGAATCCATATGAAACTTAAAATAGTTTTTTCTAATTCTGTGAAGAATGTCAACGTAGTTTGATGGGAATAGCTCTGAATTTATAAATTACTTTGGGCAGTATGGTCATTTTCATGACATTGATTCTTCCTATCCATGAGGATGAAATGTTTTTCCATTTGTTTGTGTCCTCTCTTATTTCCTTGAGCAGTGGCTTATAGTTCTCCTTGAAGAGGTCCTTCACATCCCTTGTTAGCTGTATTCCCAGGTATTTTATTCTCTTTGTAGTGATTATGAATGGGAGTTCATTCATGATTTGGCTCTCTGCTTTGCTTTCCTATTATTGGTGTAAAAGAATGCTTGTGATTTTTGCACATTGATTTTGTATCTTGAGAGTTTGCTGAAACTGCTTATCAGTTAAGAAATTTGGGGGCTGAGATGATGGGGTTTGCTAAATATAAAATCATGTTGTCTACAAACAGAGACAATTTGACTTTCTCTCTTCCTATTTGATCACCCTTTCTTTCTTTCTCTTGCGTGATTGCCCTGGTCAGAACTTCCAATACAATGTAGAATAGGAGTGGTGAGAGAGGGCATCCTTGTCTTGTACCAGTTTTCAAATGGAATGCTTCCAGGTTTTGCCCATTCAATATGACATTGGCTGTGGGTTTATCATAATTAACTCTCATTATTTTGAGAAATGTTCCATCAATACCTAGTTTATTGTGAGTTTTTAACATGAAGGGATGTTGAATTTTATTAAAGCCTTTTCTGCATCTATTGAGATAATCATGTGGTTATTGTCTTTGGTTGTGTTTATGTCATGGATTACATGTATTGATTTTCATATGTTGAACCAGCCTTGCAACTCAGGGATGAAGCTGGCTTGATCATGATGAATAAGTTTTTTGATATGCTGCTGGATTTGGTTTGCCAGTATTTTATGAGGATTTTCGAATGGATGTTTATCAGGGATATTGGCCTGAAGTTTTCCTTTTTTGTTGTGTCTCTTACCAGTTTTGGTATCAGGATGATGCTGGCTTCATAAAATGAGTTAGGGAGGAGTCCCTCCTTTTCAATTGTTTGGAATAGTTTCAGAAAGAATGGTACCAGTTCCTCTTTGTATTTCTGGTAGAATTCAGCTGGGAATCAGTCTGGTCCTAGGATTTTTTTGGTTGGTAGGCCATTAATTACTGCCTCCATTTTAGAGCTTGTTATTGGTCTATTCAGGAATTTGACTTTTTCCTGGTTTTGTCTTGGTAGGGTGTATGTGTTCAGGAATTTATCCATTTCTTCTAGATTTTCTAGGGTATTTGCATAGAAGTGTTTATAGTATTCTCTGATGGTAGTTTGTATTTCTGTGGGATTAGTGATGATATCCCTTTTATCTTTTTTATTGTGTCTATTTGATTCTTCTCTCTCTTCTTCTTTATTAATCTAGCTAATGGTCTATCTATTTTGTTAGTTTTTTCAAAAAAAGAAAACAGCTCCTGGATTTGTTGATTTTTTTGGAGAGTTTTTCATGTCTCTATCTCCTTCAATTCTTCTCTGATCTTAGTTATTTCTTGTTTTCGGCTAGCTTTTGGATTAGTTTGCTCTTACCTCTCTAGCTCTTTTTAATTGTGATATTAGGGTGTCGATTTGAGATCTTTTCAGCTTTCTTATGTGGGCATTTAGTGCTATAAATTTCCCTCTTAATACTGCTTTAACTGTGTCCCAGAGGTTCTGGTATGTTGTCTCTTTGTTCTTATTGGCTTCAAAGAACTTGTGGATTTCTGCCTTAATTTCATTATTGAACCAGGAGTCATTCAGGAGCAGGTTGTTCAATTTCCATGAAATTGTGTGGATTTTGAGTGAGTTTCTTAATCCTGAGTTTTTTTCTGCTTGAAAATTCTTTTAAGAATGTTGAGTATTGGTCCTCAATCTCTTCTGGCTTGTGGAGTTTCTGCTAAGAGGTCTGCTGTTAGTCTGATGGGCTTCCGTAGTCCCTCTGGACAATTCCTCAATGCACAAGAAAGTGACTAACAAAAGTCTTCTCAGGTTCTTTTTTGTTTGTAGAGGTTAATGAAAGTTTGAGTAAAGTAACTTCATCAGGATCATAGGCACTACTTTACATCTTTTTCTTCCTTCTTCTTACCAAAGGAGAGTTCTCCCCATCCACTCTCCATTCCCCACTATAACAGTACCTACTGCAATATTACACAAAGTGGTTTACTTCCCAATTCAGTCTCTGAAAGGGACATTTCCTCTCATCTTCCTCACCCTCTATGTTAGGGAATGAATGTTTTTCTGCCACCCAAAATTCATATGTTGAAATTCTAACCTCTAGTGTGATGACATTAGGAGGTGGGGTCTTTGGGAGGTAATTAGGTAATGAAGGCAGAGTCCTAATAAATGGGATTAATACGCTTATAAGAAGAAATCAGAAATCCTGTTTCCTTTCTCTGTTATACACGATGTAAGGATATAACAAGAAGACACCCACCTGCAAACCAAGAAGAGTGCCCTCACTAGACATTGAATCTGCCAGCACCTTAATCTTGGATTTCCCAGCCTCCAGAACTGTGAGATAAATGTTTGTTGCTTAAGCCACCTAATCTATAGTAATTTATTACAGCAGCCCAAAATGACTAGGACACTATAGTCTCCTCACATAGGGCCCAGCACCATTTTTCCTCCTTGTCTTACTGAATGACTACTCTAGTGCAGAGGTGATCTGATCCATTACATACTTTAGTTTCAGAAATTGACCAGAAAATTACAGGCATCATTTGTGCTCACAACTCATTGGCTAGATCTAGTAGTAGGGCCCCACCTAAACACAAGGGAGCCAGGAAGTGCAATTCTACTTTGTGTCTGGAATAAGGTGGAATGTCACATCTCTGGGTATCAGCACTAGTGCTGCCACATTGCCCTCTTGTTCTTCATTTTGTGCCATTCTCTCTCCTACTCATTCTTGCCATGCTGGCCTCCCATCAGTTCCTCAGTTCCTCATGTGACCTTTGGGCATGCTGCTCGCTCTACTTAGATTTTCTTTCTCCCACCTTGACTGACACCTTCTGATTTCTCAGGTCATAGCTAAAATATTTTCTTCCCAGAGAAGTTTGCTATAAAACCTCTCCTCCCTCCATCTGAGGTTAGCCCCCTCTATTACTCTTTTTCAAAGCCCTCTAGTCTATTTATTTTGCAGCTCTCATGTTCATTTGTAATTATATGGCTGATGTGTTCACCTGATTGAGTCATGTCCGTCCCCTCCACTTCACTGTAAATGCCCTAAAAGAAGTGATCAGGCTCATTTTATTTACCACCTTGAATATACTTGATGCCTAGCTTGCAATTGGACAATATATATTTGCTGAATAAATAAATGAACTCAGGACCTTTTAGTGGTCCACCTCAAGTAACTTTAGAATTACATTTCTCTCTCACCTTATACCCATGAATTATATTAGACAGCACCATATATGACATGAGTTACATATTTGACAAGCTATATTGAGTAGCAAATACAAAGAAAACAAGTAATAAGAGAAAGATAGGTTAGGCTGTAGCAAAAACACTCAACAGTGAAAAGCAAAAGAAGCCACTCACAATTTTAATAATGTAAAACTCTACAAAATCTAACATTCTTTCAAAGCAAACTTGGCACAATATATTTGTATGGGAAAGCCTGAGCTTGGTCATCAGATGTAATCATCAAAGAAGATGGCCAGTAGTATGGAAGATAGAGAAGTAGACTTTCATAATAAAACACCTGAGAAGTTTTTTAGTTTTTGTGTTTGTTTGTTTTTCAAAATAGAGTCATTAGCCCCCATTTGTATAGCCCTTACTCACTTCCTGGGCCTCAGAAATACTCCTTCCTATTATACAGCTGTTCCCAAAAAGTTTCAAGATAAATAAAGTACACATAGAACTGTTTAAGGAAGTTCCCTTAGAACTTTAAGTGACAGCCTTAATAATGGGCTTGTTCCTTGCCAGTTGCTTTCTTTAGTAACTCTACGGTTATGATCTGGCCTGGTGGGAGCCAAAGGTTAGACTTTACCATTTGTCAAGGTGACAGCTCTTGACCCCATTTAGCTTTTAACCTTTTGGCTTATTAGAAATTCCCTCTAAAGTCTATGCCAGTTTTCTTCATTGTAAATTGCAAACTGAGGCGTCTCTGGCTGATGTTCTATAAAACAAGAAACAAAGCTTTAGGCCCAGTTATTTTTTATGTTGTTCGCTTTTTCATACATTATTGCTTTGTGAAAAATTCATGAAGAATAATACATGAACATTTTTAGATTTTACCCATGAGTTCATGTGAACCAGATCTGGTAATATGCTAAGCAAAACAGACAAGAAATAAACCCCTTATCTGATGATTAATACAGCTGTAAGAGTAAGCATAGAAATGGTGTTTTAAACATCAGAGAGAAATTTTCAGTGGGGTGCCAAAGGGATTTACTGTGATACCATTTCTTTTATAATTGTAACTGAATTATTTACATCACTCTTATATAAGATTGAGGAATTCTCCCCATTTACAGAAATTAGAAATATGACATTTTATGACAGTGATTCTTCGCATCTTAACGTGTGTGTGTGTGTGTGCGCGTGTGTGCGCATGTGCACACATGTGTGTGAGAGAAATATGGGCCTGTGTGAGAATTTGGCAAAAGTCTTCTTTCCAGAAAAAAAAAATCTGCATATACCACTTCCCCTCCAAAATGTACATACAATTTGAAGATATTCAGTGACCCATTTGAAGTACATGTGGGAAAAAGAAAACAAGAAAGCTACAGAGCAACTATTTAAAAGAACATTTTAAATCAATGTTCCAAACATGTAACTCTCTTAAAGTTTGTTACTGCAGGGCTAATTCTATTAAGTAACTGTTAATCCTGCACACCTACATAGTGACCCACCTTGGTTAGTCAGCAGTCATGTATTATTACCAAAATATTACATAGTTTCTGTCCAGGTGGATAAATAATTACTACTTTGAACTCCCCCTAGCCCTCAACTGTTAACCTGCCCCATCAGCCAGATAAGTAGTACCATGTAATGATCCAGCAATGAGGAAATTTAAGCCTGATTGATATAACAGGGGCCTCCAGGATGCAGTGTCTACACAAAGACCAATTCTGATTGTTCAGTGTCCATGCCTTATTTAGGTATTATGAGATATTTTGAATATAACCTCTGATTTGCCCATTTTATTTTTCCTAAGAGTAATAATCTACCTTGAAAAAGAGACAGAACTCTAGATACTTTCTTTACTCCACTGAGATTAGAGTATAATGAAGCAGTTGTCTTTGTCCTGTATTTTTAAAGGTAGGAACCTGAAAAGATTATTCACAGGTTAATCTTCCAATAGAAATGCAAAAAAAATGAGAGGGGAAAAGAGTTCGGGAATAGCAGATGCTGGGTAGTTTGGGTAAGGGAGGGAATATAGGGAATAGGGAATATATAGAAGGAATATAGCCTTAGGGTGTTTATCCAGGTATTTTTGACTGCCTAGACTCACGTCCTTTCAGAAAGCATCACACAATCATTCCACATGATTCTTGCAGAGCCCCTCTCTTGTTCCTTACTTCCTAACCTCCAGGCATAGCCAGTCTTATTTTCTCCTTCTCCTATTAGCAGTAATGTATCTAAAAAGTAAATATTTAATCCAAGCAATTAGCCAAGCAGAATCCAAGCAGATATATTGATAATGGGAGAAAGAAACTCTTTTCTATGGGAGGTTGTGCCTCTGTCTTTTTTTCCAAGTGGAGAATGCCTTCATGTAGATGTAGCTAAGAAGAGGTAAGAAAGTGATGGAGGGAAAAAGTCCTACTCATGATGAGGTGAGTCTCTGAGGCACTGGCTCTACAGTTACTCATTTTATTTATACATCTTTAAATATCCTTCCAGTTAAGATAACTAATAAACTTTCATCATTTATTGTTGTTATTATTTAAGTTGCTTATGCTATTTTGAGTTGGGTTTCTGTCACTTGTAATCAAAAGAGGGCTGATTAATTTAGAGGGTTAGGTGAAAGGCCATGTTTATGTAAAAAGGGGATTTGTAAATGATGCAATTATCAGAGACTAAGGCACAAAATTCTAAATAGAAGGGACAGATTGTCAATATTAACACAATTGACTTTACAGCTATCTGTGATAATTTTTAAAAGCATATCCTCTGACAATGTTTTAATTACTTAGTAAAAAAATGGCATAACAGCCATCTATTTTACTCAGTGCAAATATTCTGCAGTTTGGAAATGCAATACTTTTATTATGATAGCCAAAAATACCACACACTGAATTAATCTAGTTAAATCTCAACTAGAAAAAACACATATTTTTGAAGATTTATGTTAAGAAAGTCTTAAATATTCTAGATAAAACAATAGGGGAAGCTGAGGTTGAGCTTTTCAAATACTTTTTCCAATAAGATGGAATATATGGAAGCTTTATTTTTAAAATACTATTTAGGTTTTCTGATATAAAATCAAATAACAAACTATTGCTTTATTAACGTATTTGTTACTCAATGTCCAGGGAGCTTTAGAAACAAAAGAACTGCTCGATATTATAGCTCTTTAAACTATATATTTTTTATATTTAAGAATCAGTATTCTAGCCTTTCTAGTGACTAAACAAACCCACAAGAACATTTTATGAACTAGTGCATAATTATTCCCATTCAGTAGAGAGAGTCATCAAGCTTCATAGCATTTACTAAAAGCTTTAGCCATAAATGGAATTTTCCATAACAGCAGAAAACTCATCACAATTATATGAAAAGTAGATTGTAAGATAGTATAAGGGGACAAATGGTTATAAAGTAAATGATTTGCAATAATTCCATCTGCTGCCTAAATGCAAACATATGGTTGACAACTCAAGAGAGCAGGAGACATGTTCAATCTCCCCATCAGTCTGGGAATCTTCATGGGAAGCCCACTCCAGTCCCATCATATGGGAACCATTGGGTACCCCAGAGGGCTGATTTGAAGACAAGGTACAAGACATTAATCTCAAAGACTGGCATGCATATCTAGGCAGCTACTCTGTGCTTCAATCAGTGGGGGTGCCATGTTGAAGAGATTGGATGATGCCATAGTGCTGCAAGGGGGAGCACCATTCAAGCAAAGGCCCAAATCTGTGGCTGAATTTTTTATAAATCCCAGGTAGAGCTTTCCCCTGGCCCAGAAACAACTAAAAGTTGGGACTGAGTTCTGGTACTCACCTGTCTTCACCAGACTGGGAAAGAACTGTAGGGCAGCAATATAATTTCAGGACAGCTTTTAACTTCCAGTGCTCACTATAAAACATCCCCAGAGTGGGAAACAACTGCAGGGCAACAAGTTAGTTCCAGCAAAGTGTTTTTGTACCAGTGCACACTATAAGCCTACCAGAATGGGAAGAAATAACAGGCTAACATTGAAGTTTCATTACTAAGGAATAAAGGCCTAACACCACCAAATAAAACCCACAAAAATTGGAAGAGGTGGCTGACTCTTCAAACACACAAGCATCAACATAAAGACACAAGGATTGTGGAAACTCAGAGAAATATGATACCACTCAAAGAAACCAACAAAACTCCAACAATAGACACAGAAAAATGCAAGATCTTCAAAATGTCAGGCAGAAAATTCAGAATAATTCTCTTAAAGAAGTTGAAAGAATCACAATAAAACACAGACTGAAAATTGGAAAACAATCCAGGAACAAAATAAGAAATTTCACAAAAATAAAAACAATTTTAAGAAAGCAAACAAATTTTAGAAGCAAGCAATATAATAACTGAACTGAAAAACTCCATAGAAAGCTTCAACAGCAGACTTGATCAAAAAGAGGAAAGAATTAGTGAGCTTGAAAAAAGAATAAATGAAATTACCCAATCAGAGAAGCAAAAGGAAAAAGAATTTAAAAAAAGAGTAAAGAAGAATAAGGGGACACCATCAAGCAAACTAACCTCCACATAATAGAAATTTCCAACAGATATTATATAAAAGAGGAAAAGGTCTAGAAAGCATATTTCAAAAAATAATGGCTGAAATTTCTGAAATCTGGAGAAAACCAACACTATCCAAGTGCAGGAAGTTCAAAGTTATTAATCAAATTCAACTCAAAGAGAAAACCACTCAGATATATTATAATGAAATTAGTAAAAATCAAAAACAAAGAAAGAATAGTTTAAGCAGCAAGAGAAAAGAAACATTATATTCAACTGAGCTCTAATATGGCTTTCAGCAGATTTCTCAGAGAAACTTAGCAGACCAAAAGACGTGAGATGCTATATTCACAGTGCTGAAGGAAACAAATACAAAAACCCAGCTAAGAATGCTATATCCAGGAAAGCTATCCTTTAAACAGGAAAAAGAGATAAAAACTTTCTCAGACAAACAAAGGCTGAGGAAATTTACAACACGACACTTTTCTCCTACAAAAAAATGCTACGGGGAATTCTTCAATCTGAAAAAAAAATGGATGCTAATGTGTAAAAAAACAAAAAAAAACTAAAGTATGAACTTCAGTATTAAAAAACAGAAAAATTCACAATACTATAATACTATAATTAGGGTAAGTAAACAATTTATATCTGAAGTATGAAAGCTAAAAGAAAGAACTATTAAATAATCTCAACAATTGATTAAGAGTTAGGCAATATAAAAATATGTAAATTGAAACAGCAATAAGTCAAAATGTGCTAGGGGTGGTATTACAATGTAGAGTTTATTTTTATTTATTTGCGTCAAAGTTAAACTATTATCAGTTTAAAATAACCTATTATAAATATATTTTTATAAGCCTTGTAGTAACGACAAAGCAAAAACCTATTATAGATACGCTAAAAATAAGTACCCAGAAATCAAAATGTCCTAAGAGAGAAAATAATTTTATGACAAAAATGAAAGTAAGAGAGAGAAAAAGAAAGAAATGATTCTACAAAACAACTAGAAAACACGTAACAAGATAGCAATAGTAAATCCTTACATATCAATAATATTCAAACCTTGAATATAAATGAATGACATTTTTCATTCAGTTAAAAGAGTGGCTGAATGAATTTTTAAAAGGATCCCACTATATGCTGTCTACAAGAAACTCACTTCATCTATAAAGACATGCACAGACTGAATGTGAAGATATTTAAAAAGATATTAGAAGCAAATGGAAAACAAACAAACAAACAAAAAGAGCAGAAGTAGCTATAATTATCAGATAAAACAGACCTTAAGTCAAGGACAGTTAAAAACAACAGAGAAGGCAATAGTAGGAGACTTTAACACTCCACTTTTGGCAGCAGACAGGTAATCTAGACAAGAAAATCAACAAAGAAACATCAGAATTAAACTTTACTCTAGATCAAATTGACCTAACAGACATTTTCAGAACATTTTACCCCATAGCTGAAGAATGCAGATTTTTCTTAACAGCACGTGGAACATTCTCTAGGATAGACCATATGTTAGGTAACAAAACAAGTTTTAAAAATTCAAAAAAGTCAAAATTGTATCCTGTATATTTTCTGACCACAATTGAATAAAACTATAAAGCAATAAGGGAAGGAACATTGGAAATTGTACAAATCCATGGAAAGAAAACAACATGCTACTGAAAAACAAATTGGTCAATGAATAAATCAAAAAGGAAATTTTAAAAATTTTCTTAGGACAGATGAAAATGGAAATACAACATACAAAAACCTAGAGGATATACCAAAAGCAGTTCTAGGATGGAAATTTGTAGCAATAAACACCTACATCAAAAAGTAGAAAGACTTCAAACAAACAACCTAACATTGTACTTCAAGGAACTAAAAAAGCAAGAACAATCAAACTCAAAATTAGTAGAAGGAAAGAAATAATAAAGATCAAAGCATAAATAAATAAAATTTGAACTACAAAAATACAAAAGATCAACAAAATGAAGTTGGTTTTTTGAAAAAAAAATCAAGAAACTTTTAGCTACACCAACCAGAAGTCTAAAAAATAAAGTCAGAGATGAAAAAGAATATATTACAACTGATACTACAGAAATACAAAAAAAAATCAACAGACATGATTATGAAAATTGATACACCAACAATTGGAAAACCTAAAAGAAATGGATAAATATCTGGACACATGCAAACCATGAAGATTGAACCCATGAAAAAAGAGAAAACCTGAAAACCAGTAATGAGTCATGAGACTGCAGTAGTAATAAAGGCTCCTATTAAAGGAAAGCCCAGGATCTGACAGCTTCACTGCTGAATTCTGCCAAACGATTAAAGAATAACCTATACCAATTCTCTTTAAACTGTTTCAAAAAAATTGCAGAGAAGGGAATACTTCTAAACTATACTTCTAAACTCATCCTACAAGGCCAGGATTATCCTGATGCCAAAACTAGACAAAAACACAACAAAATAGGAAAACTACAGGTCAGTATCACTGATGAACACAGATGCAGAAATCCTCATCAAAATACAAGCAAACTGAATTCACCAAAACATTAAAAATATTCATCACGACCAAGTGGGATTTATCCCAGGGTTGCAGGGATAATTCAACATATGTAAATCAATCAATGTGATACATTGTATCAACAGAATGAAGGACAAAAACCATATGCTCATTTCAATAGACGCTAAAAAAGCATTTGATAAAATTTGACATCCCTTCATGATAATAACTGTCAACAAACTGGATACAGAAGAAATATACCTCGAAACAATAAAGATCTTACATGACAAATCCACAGCTAGCATCATTCTGAATGGGGAAAAATGGAAATTCTTTCCTCCAAGATCTGAACAAGACAATGATGCCCACTTTTACCACTCTTATTCAAGATAGTACTGGAAGTCCTATCACAGTGGTTAGGCAAGAGAACAATATAAAGTGCATCTAAATTGGAAAAGAAAAAGTCAAACTATCCTTGTTCACAGATGACATGATCCTATATTTAGGAAAACCTAAAGACTCAACCAAAACCTCTTAGAACTGAAAAACAAATTCATTAAAGTTGCAATATACAAAATAAACATACAAAAAGCAGTAACATTTCTATATACCAACAGTGAACAATCTGAAAAAGAAATCAAGAACGTAATCCCATTTACAATACTTACACATACAAAAAAAATACATCTGGGAATAAATTTAACCAAAGAAGTGAATGACCTCTACAATAAAAACTATAAAACACTGTTGAAAATAATTTAAGAGGACACAAAAGATTAAAAGATATCCATTCCATGCTCATGAATTCGAAGAACATTGGTCTGGGCAAAGATTTTTTAGGTAAGACCTCAAAAACACAAGCAACAAAAGCAAAAATAGACAATGGAATTACATCAAGCTAAAAAGCTTCAGCACAACAATGTAAATGATCAACAGAGTGAAGAGACAACCTGTTAAATGAGAGAAAATATTTGCAAACTATTCATTTGACAAGGGACTAACATCCACAATATACAAGGTAAAAAAGTACATAATCCCATTCAAAAGCAGAGAAGGATATGAATAGACATTTCTCAAAGGAAAGCATACAAATGGCCAATGAGTATATTTAAAAAAACCTCAACATCACTTAACTATCAGGGAAATGCAAATGAAAAACACAATGATATATCATCCCACCCCAGTTTAAATGGTAATTATCAAAAAGACAAAAAATTAAAAATGCTTTTGAGGATGTAGAGAAAGAGAAATGCTAATACACTGTTAGTGAGAATGTAAATTAGTACAGCTCCTGTGAAAAACACTATGGAGTTTCCTCAAAAAATTAAAAATAGATCTACAGAAGACCCAGCAATCTCACTGCTGGGAATACATTTTAAAAAATGAAATCAGTGTATTAAAAAGACATCTACACTCCCATGTTTATTACAGCACTATCCACAATAGTCAAGATATGGAAGCAACCTATATACCTATCAGTAGATGCATGGATAAAGAAAATGTGAAATATATACACAATATAGTATTATTCAGCCATAAAAAAGGAATGAAAATCTGTTATTTGCAACAACATAGATGGAACTAGAGTATATTACGTTAAGCAATGGCACAAAAAGACAAATATTGCATGTTTTTACTCATATATGGAAGCTAAAAAAGTGGATCTCATGAAGGTGGAAAGTAGAATGATGGTTACCAGACATTGGGAAGGGAAGCAGGGAGGAGATGAAGAGAATTTGGTTAATGTGTAAAAAAATACAGTTAGATAGAAGGAATAAGTTATAGTGTTTGATAGTATCATAAGGTGGCAATAGTAATTTATTTTATATTGCAAAATAGCTAGAAGAAGAGATTTGGAACGTTCCCAACACAAACAAAGGATAAATGTTTGAGGTAACTGATAACCTAATTACTCTGATTTGATTATTACACATTGTATACATGTATAAAAATATCACATGTACCCCGTAAATATGCACAATTCTTATGTTTCAATAAAAAAAGAGAGAATGGAGGGTACTAGGTATAAAGTTAGGACTTCTGCACTCTAAAAAAAAAAAAAAACACTCTGAACACTCTTAGAAGACACATAGTAGAGATCTCACTCTTTCTGACAATTAAGTTTCTTTAACTCTACTCCAATGAGGCCTAAAAGTGAATCACCAAGCCCATATCACTGCCAGCTGGAACTAATGCCAGATTTATTTGTGTGAACAAGGCTGTAGGCTAAATTACAATGCTCTGGAGCAAGATTCATAGACTTGGGACACTCTTGACTCTGGGGACAATACAAACAACTAAGTCATAGGGGAAGCATGACTGGACTGCATCGGGGTGAGCCCAGACATGACTCACGACGAGGGACTATCTGATCCAAGCATGTCATTTGTACTGATTCCAGTCTTACCACACCAAAACTTTCAGAATCAAACCAACAGCTTACAAGTGGTTACATATCTGATAGATTGAAGGTGTCCCAGAAAAGTTGTGAGGTAAGTGTGTAAATTACAGATTATAAAGAAGTGAGAAGGAGAGGTAGGTGTGGAATCTTTCTGAAGAAGCCTTGAAGTGATATTGCCATCAAACAAAAAAGATGCATGAAGCACATATTCTGCCCTCAGCTCTGTGCTGGGTGCTATATATCTGACATGATTTAGATCCCCTGCTTATCCTTTGAAAGGATTTAATGGGTTCTCTAAAATTCTGCAATACCTACATATGGTTGCCGTGGACACCATGTTGTTCTGGGTTCTTCTTTTTATATTCAGGAGGTGACCAAAGGAGGAGTGAATTAAAAAGAAGAGACTATCTCTGCTTTCCACTTGTTCCTATCTCAGATTATTTTTTGAGGCTCTTCTCTCAAGAAATATACCAGTTTTCGTATCGGGGCAAAAGGATGGAAAAGGCTACTTGTTCAAGTATCTTCATGCCTGGGTAGAGAAATCAGGCTTCAGAGATGAACCAGAGAGTGGAGCAAAGACAAAGTGCTGACTGTTGCCTTACCCCCACTCTGTCTTGAACCACTCATCTCTTAGGACTAGAGAGTAGGAAATAAGAAAAGAAAATTAAATTTCAGGAGTAACTTTACAAGACTTATGCCATACTCTCTCTAGAAAAACGCAAAAATGAAAATATCCTTATTTTAAATAATTAAAAAATAATTCTCCACTAAGATTAAGGGTGATTTTTAACTGGGCAAATGTAAAAATGTTTTTTTTGCAACGAGTTTTGGTGGTAAGTAAAATTACATATGGAGTTCTGCAGATATAAATATATAAATTGAATAATAAAAATGTTTATAAATGATTTCTGTAAGATAATATACCAACAATTATCTATGGATGGTGAAATTAAGAGTAATTTTAATATTAATCTGAATAAGTTTTGAGTTTTTTCCTAAACTTTCTTCAGTGATCACCTGTTACACTTATAATCAGGAAAATCAGCATTTTTATTAAAAAGGCAAGCACTAAATGAGTATTTTAAAATAATATTGACCATGCATATATCACTAACTTTGGAGGCAGCAAGATGTAGAGTTGAATATCAGCTCTGCCACATACTAACTACATGATTTTAGTAAGGCCAAGTTTCCATCTTTCCTGAGTCTCAAAGTGCACATCATTGAATTCATGAGAAATGATCTGTCAGTGGTATACAGTGAGTGATTAAAGTCACTTATGGGCAGCTTATAAAACATCAAAAACAAAGTTGAAGGTAACCTAAATGTTAATGAAAATATATAAATTTTTAGATTATTCTAAATAACACACATTAAGATGGCATGGTTTAACATTGTAGAGAGACTTTAAGTTAAAAGACTAAAAATACTTCTATTTAAATGGCTACTTTTATGGATTGCATTGGGTCTCCCCGTAATTCATATGTTGAAATCCTCACCCACCCCCAGTACTTTAGAATGTGATTTGGGTTGGAGATAAAGTCTTTACAGAGGTAATCAAGTTAAGATGAAATCATTAGGGTAGGCCCTAACCCAATGTGAGTGACATGCTTTTTTTTTTTTTTTTTTTTTTTTTTTAAGTTGGAGGGTATTTGAACACAGAGAGGTGCACAGATGGAAGACAATGTGAAGAGACATACAGGGAAGGAAGTTCTCTATCTACAAGCCAAGAAGAAAGGCCAGGGACAGATCTTTCTCTCAGCTTGCTCAAAAGGAATCAACGCTACTGGCACCTTGATTTGAGACTCCTAGCCTCCAGCACTGTGAGATAATACATACATTTCTCTTGTTTAAGCCATTCAATTTGTTGTACTTTTGTTATGGAAGCCCTACAGTTACTTTACCTTTCTGTACATTAATATTTTTGAATGATCACTCTTTATTTGTCTTCACCCTCGTGAAAGCAAAATGTACAAATAGAAGTCTAGCATTTATGAAAGCACTTGGCATGAAGCAAGATAACAAAAATATCTACATAATATAATTTTTTAACACATTTCTTTTTACTTATTTATTTACATATTTATTATACTTTAAGTTCTGGGATACATGTGCAGAACGTGCAGGTTTGTTACATAGGTATACATGTGCCATGGTGGTTTGCTGCACCTATCAACACATCACCTATGTTAGGTATTTCTCCTAGTGTTATCCTTCCCCCAGCCCCCTCACCCCCAACAGGCCCCAGTGTGTGATGTTCCCCTCCTCATGTCACTGTGTTCTCTTTGTTCAACTCCCACCTATGAGTGAGAACATGTGGTCTTTGGTTTTCTGTTCTTGTGTTAGTTTGCTGAGAATGATGGTTTCCAGCTTCATTGATGTCCCTGCAAAGGACATGAGCTTATCCTTTTTTATGGCTGCATAGTATTCTATGGTGTATATGTGCCACATTTTCGTTATTCAATCTATCATTGATGGACATTTGGGTTGGTTCCAAGTCTTCGCTATTGTGAAAAGTGCCACAGTAAACAGACGTATGCATGTGTCTTTATAGGAGAATTATTTATAATCCTTTGGATATATACCCAGTAATGAGATTGCTGGGTCAAATGGTATTTCTGGTTTGAGATCCTTGAATCACCACACTGTCTTCCACAATGGAATCTGTCTATCTACAAGTTGTCTATCTACAAGTTCAATGGTTGAACTGATTTACACTCCCACCAACAGTGTAAAAGCATTTCTATTTCTCCACATCCTCTCCAGCATCAGTTGTTTCCTGACTTTTTAATGACTGCCATTCTAACTGGCGTGAGATGGTATCTCTTTGTGGTTTTGATTTGCATTTCTCTAATGACCAGTGATGATGAGCTTTTTTTAAATATATTTGTTGGCCACATAAATGCCTTCTTTTGAGAAGTGTCTGTTCATATCCTTCACCCTCTTTTTAATGGGGTTCTTTGTTTTTTTCTTGTAAATTTGTTTAAGTTCTTTGTAGATTCTGGATATTAGCCCTTTGTCAGATGGATAGATTCCAAAAATTTTCTCCCATTCTGTAGGCTGCCTGTTCACTCTGATGATACTTCCTTTTGCCGTGCAGAAGTTCTTTAGTTTAATTAGATCCCATTTGTCAATTTTGGCTTTTGTTGCCACTGCTTTTGGTGTTTTAGTTATGAAGTCTTTGCCCATGTCTGTGTCCTGCATGGTATTTTCTAGGTTTTCTTCTAGGGTTTTTATGACCAACGGAAAAGAACAGAGGCCTCAGAAATAACTCCACACATCTACAACCATCTGATCTTTGACAAACTTGACAAAAACAAGCAATAGGGAAACGATTCCCTATTTAATAAATGGTGTTGGGAAAACTGGCTAGCCATATGCAGAAAACTGAAATTGGACTCCTTCCTTACACCTTATACATAATAGAATTTTTAAAAATTAATATTGTTTAATTAAGTTTTTTTCACAGATGGAATCTCCAAATTATGCATTTTCTTACAAAAAGAGAAAGCAAAACTTCAAATTATAAAGACAACTTGTTTGCTCTCTACTGAAGTTCACGATACATTAAGAATAAACAAAAATACATAGGATGAAAGAAGGCAACTTTAAGTTGTACTCCACCTCATGTCATATATTCATTTGGATGTACTTTATAAGCACACAGGACTATCTAGAAGGAAGTTTACTCTTACAAGTCACTGAATGCTAATATATAGTTTTGATGAGACTAGAAATATCCTGGTTTAAGCCTGAAACCCTGAAAGCTAATGACTGAGGCAATTATGATGTTTCCAGGGGGCACAATGGAATTCTGAGCTTTTATGGCATTTAATTACATGGCTGCTGGGCCATTTACAAGGTCATTCCAGTTTATAAGCAAATATCTAATTCTTTTATCTCATACCCAAGTCTTACCAACACTCTTCTTTCTTTTCAGAGTAACAGTTAATGCCTCAGAAAACATCATTAAAATGAGTATTTCTTCATATAACAAGGCTCTTATTATTTCAGTCACTTGGATCTTGGATGGACATTGTGCTTTCAAGGATTTAGAAGTGTGAATTCTTGTTGATATTCATTTCAACTAAATGGGAGGTAATATGCTAAGCTAAAAATGAATATGATCTAGTCATACTCTTATTCTAAAGCCATAGCTAGGGAATGAAGTCTTGTCCACGGCAAAGATGGAAAATAGGAATGAAAAACATGTGAAGGAGAAATAAGAAAATGAGTGCTTTGCATTGGCCGTGTACCTAGATACTGCTCATTGGATGCTATGAAGTTGTGTGTGTGTGTGTGTGTGTGTGTGTGTGTGTGTGTGTGTGTGTGTGTTTAACAAATAAAAAGTAAAGAAGGAAAGATTGTCTTTTGCTAAAGGACAAATAGAGAGCAAGTTGGAGAAATGCAGTATGAAGCCCTGCCTTTCTGGTCTCAAATCCCATTCACATCTGAAAACTGCACATATAATATATACAACTTAAGTAAAAAGAAATTGTGAACTGTTTTTCTGAACTTATTCTTAATAAAAGGTTATTAGGTTATACAGTTTTAAGAGTATGACTTAATCACTTGGGTCAATTCAGCCTTGTCATTTGGGCATAGGATATTCTCTATTTGAGTATCCGAGGTGACATAGTAAATTTGTCTATACTTTAAGACTGACACCTTGCTTGCTCCCAAAGTTATAGCAAATCCACAGTTATTAGAACAATAAGGTAAAGTTAGAGATCAGTTAGTAACAACTCTCCTGTATGTTAAAGTATTTGTTTACTCATTCAATATATCCTATGTGTGTGTGCATGTGTGTGAGTGTTAAATCAGGTGCTGTGATGGACATTGGAAAATCCAATAATATACAAATCAGAAAGGATCTCTCCTTTTAAGTTTACAGAAGCTTCAGATCCAGAAGGAACTAGATATTTACCTGCTCCTGTAGGCTAATGGGGATAAAAAGAGACTGGAAAACTCTTAATCAACAGTTGCAGTGTCACTGGGTGTGAAGTGAAATTACTTAATCTCAAAAATAGGATTTCTTACTTAGCTCTGAATCTATCTCCAGCACCTAGTATCTGATGAATGTCTGTTACCCTCATCTAAACTGAAATTTTCCATTAAATCTTTTATCACGGGTCACAGCCAGACACAGTGATTTAAGATTGACTTCCACTTACTCTTTGCCTTGGGAAAACTCTTAGGAAAACTGTCAACACACAGCCTGGAAGTTGGTTAATAGATATAGAAATATGGTTAAATAGAAGGAATAAGTTCTAGCATTAGATGGGACAGTAGGAAAACTATAGTTAACAATAATTTATTATATATTTCAAATAGCTAGAGTAGAATTATAATGTACCCAACACATTTTTCTATACAAATGCAATTGGAATTTTAATAGGGATTGAATCTGTATATTACGTGGACAGTAAAGGCATGTTAACAATATTAATTCTTCTAATACATAGACATAAAATATGTTTTCATTCGTGTCTTTTTAAATTTCTTTCATCAATGCCTTATAGTTTTCAGTGTACAGATCTTTCACCTCCCTGGTTGTATTTATTCTTCTATATTTTATTATTTTCATGCTATTGTAAATGGACTGGCTTTATAATTTCTTTCTCAAATAGTTTTTTGTTAATGTACAGAAATGCAACTGGATTTTGTATGTTAATTTTGTATCCTGCAACATTGCTGAATTTATTAATTTTAACAGTTTTTTGATGAAGTTTTTAGAGATTCCTATAAAAAACCATGCCTTATGCAAATAGAGACAATGTAACTTCTTCCTTTACAATTTGGATGTTTTTTATTTCCATTTCTTGCCTAGTGGCCCTGGCTAGGACTCCCAGTACTACGTTGAATAGAAGTGGTGAGAGTGAACTCCCTCGTCCTCTTGCTGATCTTAATCGTAAAGCTTTTGGCTTTACAACATGAGTATGATGTTAGCTGTGGGATTTCATGTGTTTTCATGACGTTACTTCAGGTCCTTTCATTCCAACTTGAAGAACTCCCTTTGGCATTTCTCTTAAGGCAAGTCTAGTGGAAATAAACTCTCTTAGCTTTCTTTTTTCTGGGAATGACTTTATGTCTCTTCATTTCTAAAGTACAGCTTTTACAGGCTCATTATTCTTATGTGGCAGTTTTGTTTTTCTTTTAGTGCTCTGAATACATCATTCCACTCCCTCCTGCCCAGCAAAGTTTCTGCTGAGAAATCTGCTTGTAGCCTTTGTGAGTACCCTTCCATGTGATGAGTAGTTGTTCTCTTGCTGCTTTCAGAATTCTCACTTTGTCTTTGATTTTGACAATTTGATTTTAATGTGTCTAGGAAAAATATTTTTTGCATTGATCTTGCCTGGAGCATTTGAGCTTCACTAATCTAGACTTCCATATTCCTACCAACATTTGGGAAGTTTTAGCCACTATTGAATGTAATGAATATAAAATATATTGACATACTGAACAACATGAAAATCAAAAACATTTGCATGGTAAAAATTCACCATAAGTTAAGGCAAATGATAAATGTCAAGGAAGGAATAAAAGTATTTGCAACTCAGATCATAAACAAAGTACAAACCTCTCTACTTTGTAAAGATTTGACAGAAATCAACACCAAATGCCCAGTGAAAAATTAGCAAAGGAAATATGGTTTACTGAGAAAGAAAAACAAATGGTTATTAAACTTATGAAAATATGTCCAGGTTCATCTATAAGAATAGATTGAAAATGAAAACAAGTATATCATTTCTCACCAATTAGATGTACAAAAATCCAAAGTTTGAATGTTTTTGAAAGGATGTGTGAAAAATACGCTTTCAGACTTTGCTGTAGGATTACAAAATGGTGTAACTACTATGAAGGGAAATCTGGAAATTTCTACAAATCTACAGAAACAATTTACCCTTTCAAGCAGCAATTTCAGTTCCAGAACTCTATCCCACAGATACTTTGTACACATATGAAATGAGAAACGATGTTAGTTATTCACTGTAACATTGGTTTTTCACAGCAAAAAGAAAGAAAGAAAACTCCGGAACAACTCAAATATTCCCTGATAAGAATTTATTTAAATAAACCATGATATTTCCACATAGTGGAATACTATGCAGTTGAAAGAAAAAAGAGGAAAAGCTTCATGAACTGATATGAAAAAAATCTTTAGTATATTTTATTAATTGGTAAAAATAAAGCTAGGAGCAGGACAGTGAGAATGGAAGGAAATTGATAAAAATGGAAGGAAATTACCTATATGTATATTTGTGTTTGTATAACATATAATGAGTATTACATATAGAAACACTGAAAAAATAAACATGACACTAATAAATATAATTTCTCATAGATGGGGAACAGGGTGAAGGAGGAATAGATGGGATTGGGAGACAGACATCTCTGCTTTACCTTTTTATAAAGTTTGACTTTTAAGTAATATAATTATTTTACCTACTCTCAAAAATATTAATTTAGGAAGGAAGAGATACAAGAGAAGAAGAAAGGAAGGAGGGGAAGAGAGGAAGGGAAAGAGGGAAGGAAATAACTGGGTCTAGAATATTTGCACTGGTTTTGCCTTCCCTCATCCATACTTCCTTCACAATGCAAAATAGCACGAGTGAGTCAGACACATGCTTGATACCACTTGGGAAACAAGAATATCTGAGACTCCTATTTCTGTCATCAGGAACTACCACTCTTCTCAGGGTTCTTCAACCTTGCATTCTTTTAGGTATGCAACTAAATTGCAACTAAATTATTGATTCTGCTGAAAGGTTATATGAGTTTATGCACTAAATGCTTTCATCATTTATCACCAGCCCTGCAGTGAGACACCATGGGCATATATCAGCTCTTAGGAAATATGTTCACAGATACACACTGTGGCATGAGCTTTTTCTAAGTCAAAGCTGAGGCCTCAAAAGCACAAAGGATGTTAACCTTCTACATGTTTTAAATACATCCATCTGTGAGAAGACTTCAAAATGGATTTTGCAAAAGGTAATTGGAATTAACAGCTTTTTGTGATTTGGAGGTTGGCATAGACACCAAACAAGAACAAAATGATCATGTTCCTAGGAAATTAGGGCCACTGTCCATAGCTGTTAGGTCTAAATGGAGTATGTGGAGTTGAGAATAGTGCGATATAAATTGATACGGTTATTTGTGTGGTGCAGCAGCAAGGCAGAAGTCAGGGAATCTTCCTTGGTTGGAGGCTTTAGAAATCTCCAGTGTAATAAAATCTGGTATAAGCACTGAACAAATAAAGAGGGGGGCAACCTTCCTAGAGAAGTGAAATGAATGCAGGTCCAAAATTCAAAGCTCAGGAAATCTGACTCAACATCTGGTTGCCTTCATCCATTTTCAAGTACTCTTATTCAATAATGAGGCAAGAAGAAAAGTACACCTTTGTAATATCCACATTCTTGCTGCCAATTCTGAATCTCAGGGCACAACATCTTATATTCATTTATTTATTTATCAATGGCCAAGCATTATGCTCTAGTCTAACATTGTTTCTGAAGTATTTTGAATCTACCTCCAGAGCGAAGGTAAACTAGTGAATTTCCACTCCTCCACCAGTAGATATAAGACTTTAGGCCAATCATCAGCATTTTCTCATCTAAAAGTAAGAGAATTTGCGTTGGAAGCTAACAAGTTTTTCAATCCTAAGAATTCTACATTATATGTACACTCTGTTGCAGAATAAAATGCTTCATAAGCCTAAGTAGAATCTTAGAAGCTAGGAGCTGAATCCTGAATCATTTAGTGGAGTAATTGTCTCTAAAAATGCTAATGGAATTTCACAAATGCTTCCTGCCACACCCACTCCTTTTCAGAGAATAGAAGATGAGGTTGTGAATTAATGGTGATAGAGCAAACACCCAAACACATAGCAGTTTAATTTTCCTTTATTATTATATTTTTAATTTACTGTGGATGACTAACACTTATTAGTATTCTTTTCTGCTGCCACCAACACTGAAAGCTTCTTTCTGTCTGGGTCTTGGCAAAGTATGAAAGTAAATAATTCTTTAAAATATACATAGTCCAAGAAAATTGGGAGATCTTAATTGAATTTGGAGTCACTGATGTACTTCACATTTACCTTAGAAAACTGATCTAAATATAGAGTATCAAAGAAATTAAAAATAATTAATTTTTAGAATCACAATGCAGTATAAATCATTCAACCAAACTCTACACTCTAAATGGCCATTAATTTACCAGTGAAGTAGGTCACTGGAACTCTTAATATATACCAGGGATTTCGTTTTGTTTTGTTTTTTGTTTTTTGCTTTTTTGCTTTTTTTTAGTTTTTTTAATTTTATTTTTGATACAGTGGGTACATGTGCAGATTTGTTACATGGGAGTATTGTGTGATGTTGAGGTTTGGAATATGAATCCTGTCACTCGACCAAGCCTTTTGAATTGTGAAGAAGAAATCTTTCAAACATCCTGCCAGCTACCCACTGCTGGCAATATGAGTTGGGGAGAGTAGGGGAGAGAATTCAGGTAGGTAGGAAAGCAAGGCTGCATAATAACACTTACACTTTTACAAACAATGCTCTAAATAAATTCATAGAATTTCATTTTAACATGACTGTCACATTTTGAAGAAACCTTAAGACCCCAGGACTGAGGTAGCTAGGGAATCAGTTTTTCAATAGTAACATTATTCACACTGACAGAGGGAAGACAGAGACTTATCAAAACAGAAAGGATAGAGATTACCCAGAAAGTTGAAATAGAAAACAGATAAAAGACTTTCTTCATCTCTTAGAATTACTAAGAAAAGGGATATTTGCAACCATGGGGTCATATTCAACGTATTTTAATAATCAGTATGCTTGGGCACAAACCAATGACATTTTATCTTCTGGCCATGACCAACCAGAAGATATATTCATTGTAAACAGTCAACTGAATACTAGTGTTCTACAATCCTGCCAGGAAAAGGAACCTGTCCTCACACTAATTCCATTTTCAGTTTCTTTTCTACTTGCAATTTTCATTTTACTAAAGAAGAAATGACAAAAAAAAAAGAAATAAAAAACACCCAAAAAACATTACCCACCAGGAAGTAAAGGAGTTTGTGTTATAGAAAATTCTCAGAGAAACTTTGCACTATGAGTCCCATTAATTCATGAACTCCTGCAGGGAGGTACCATGACTACTACAGCTCCTAGAAGAACAATTCCCAGAAGAATAAATGCAGTCAGTGTTGCTGACTCACTGCATGACAGAACAGACATGACAGCCTAAGTAAGAGCCTTGGAGTTATGTTTCCTGCTGGGGATTCAGATTCAAAACAACTGATGATGATGGGCTCCTCTCTGCTTTTGGGTGGACATGAACTGAGTAGGCATATCAAACTTCTGAATTCAATCACAACCATCACTTAGGCTAAGAAGAAAAGAAGAATAAAAAGGGGAAAACGACACAAGAGATGAACTATTTCAGCAAAGAGGGGAGTAATTCCCATACCAGCATTCCAGCCATATATTACTAGCATATGGTAGAAAGATGAGATTTATTAAACAGGAATGAAGAACATGTAGCCAGGCCCCACCATGAGCCAAACTGTTACCATTGCTAGAATTTATATAACTATGAATACATGTAGTGACCTGTTGGTCCTCCAGAACTTCACTTTGTAAGAAGGAAGAAGCAGCTCCATGGAAAAAAATAAACCTGAGACAAAACAGATAGGCATAACAAACTTTACTTAAGAGCAAGCTTTAATCTTTCAAGAGGAAGAGTAATTCAGAGTAAATCATTCTATCTGTCACTCTCACTAAATTAAAAGAAAAAAATGGTTTATAAAATATTAACAGGGAAAAATCTAATTTACTTACATCTAGCATTAAGATGAATATCAAAATGTGAATTAAAAAAATTAAAAATCTATTCTTTTGGTTGGGTGGTTGCTTTTCTGGAAAGAGCGAAGTGGGAATCAAATGCCAAAGCTATTTGAAGGAAATAAAAACTATTTGGCTAAGACTTCAGAGGCACAGTCAACAAAAACGAAAATAGTCAAATGGGACTTTATTAAACTAAAAAGTTTCTGTACAGCAAAGAAAACAATCAACAGTGTGAAGAGACAACCTGTAGAATGGGAGAAAATATTTGCAAACTATTCACCTGACAAGGGACTAATATCCAGAATATACAAGGAACTCAAACAATTCAACAGAAGAAAACAAACAAGCTAATTCAAAAGTGGACAAAATATCTGAATAGACATTTTTCAAAAGACTTGCAAATGGCCAACAGGTATATGCAAAAATGCTGAACATCACTAGTCATCAAAACCACAATGAGATATCATCTCACCCCAGTTAGAATGACCATTAGCAAAAAGAAAAAAATCACAAATGATGGCAAAGATGCAGAGAAAAGGCGACTTTTATACATTGTTGGTGCAAATGTAAATTAGTTATTTATGGAAGACAATCTGGACATTTCTTTAAAAACTAAAAATAGAACTACCATATGATGTAGCAATCCCATTACTGGGTATCTATCCAAAGGAAAGGAAACCAATATATCAGAGGGATACCTCTACCACCATGTTTATTGCAGTACTATTTATAACAGCTAAGATATGGAATCAACCTAAATGTCTACCAACAGACAAATGGATAAAGAAAATGTGGTATATACACACAATGATATACTATTCGGCCATAAAAAAATAATGAAATCCTGTCATTCTCAGCAATGTGGATGAACGTGGAGGATATTATGTTAAGTGAAATAAGTCAGGCACAGAAAGATAAATACCGCACATTCTCACTCATAAGAGGGAGCTAAAATAAAAAATTGAGCTCGTGGTAGTAAAGTAGAATTGTGGGTATTAGAGACTGGGAAGGATGGGGGAAGAGGAGGATGGGAAGGAGTTGGTTAACAGATATAAAATTATAGCTAGATGAGAGGAATGAGCTCTGGTGTCCTGTAGCTCTGCTGGGTAAACATGGTTAGCTATAATCCATTGTGTATTTTCAAAAACTAGAGGAGAGGATTTTGAATGTTCACAACACAAAGAAATGACAAATGTTTGAGGTGATGTATATGCTAATTACCCTGATTTGATCATTACACATTGTATACGCATATTGAAATATCATTCTGTACCCCATAAATATGTACAATGATTATGAATCAGCTAAAAAAGAAAAAACCTATCTCACCAGGATATTTTTGGTTATTATATGTCAACAATAATATTAATGATACCATAAGTACTGAGCGCAATGATCCCCAGGAAATTAGTTTGAGCGTTCACCCAGAAAACAAAAGTAACATATTTGTTAAACATCTTACCTAGAAATTCTTGTATTTGGAAATATTCCTGAGCATTATACAATTTTGAAGATACACATCATTATTGGAATGGTTTTCACTATGATGTCCTATCAAGAGCAAATATTCTAGACATACATCTTCCCCCATTTAACTAATTAGCATACGAATTAAAATATAAATTTTATATATTTCACTCATCTCTTATAGTAGCATGCATTTTTCCAAATGGGCATATCTGTGATTAATCTATTCAGTCACACAGGAATGTTACTAGGTTTTCTACAAATACATATAATAAAGAAAAATATACCTTGTGATAAAGTAAATAAAAATGATGTTATTTAATACAATAAAAACCTAAAGTTAATAAAATTATTAGTTTTGTTCTCATTTGATATGGGAATGATAAATACTTTATTTCCAGACTATTTTATCCTTTTATAAAGATTTTTGTCTTTGCCAAACATCTAGATTTAATTCACGATTTCAACCTTAACAGTTACTTAATTTAACTTACTTGATTAAAAACTATTTTTATCTCATCTTAGTGTTTTGATATCTGCATCGATTATATGGCTTTTAAAAAAATCTGACTTATGGGAAATTCCTGACCCTAAAGTTGGTTTCTTCATGCTTTACAAATAGAATCCAAATGAATCAGGTAAAGCCTTCAATCAATCCAGCTGCCTCAGGAAACTTCACTAATAGAAGAGCTGCCATTATATTTCTGTATATTTCATTAAAAAACTGATTAATTATACTTTTTAAAAAGCTTGATAATCCAAAGAGTGTGTCAATTTTCATTCTGAACATTATTCATCAACAAAAATAAATGCTTATGTGCCCAATTTCAGACATCATAACCAATGTATTATTCCTTTTACCTTTGACATCTGCTCCACGGAGTGAGTAACCACTACTGTTTTGAA
This sequence comes from Pongo pygmaeus, assembly GCF_028885625.2. Lineage (NCBI taxonomy): Eukaryota > Metazoa > Chordata > Mammalia > Primates > Hominidae > Pongo > Pongo pygmaeus. The sequence continues at coordinate 65,410,100 of NC_072377.2, forward strand.
CTGTTTGGGGTCGTATGGGGTTGTGTTATACAAAATTTACAAAAACAGTATGATAAACAACATGACGCACTTCTGGTTTAGTGTCATGTTATTTGGTCACCTTGATTCCATAAGGACCATCCGAACTTTCAATCACAACTTGAGTGACTTATTTTATTGGGTATTCTACTTAGTCAAAATAGCAAATGCCTGATCTCATTATTTTGAAAACTATACTTCAGGGCAAACTTAACACTAAACTCATGGCTAAGAGGTAACTAAGAAATGTTACTTTGGTCTTGTCATAAAACCATCTGAATAGATTCTCTCCTCAAGATCACTCTCTCAGGAGGGCCATAACACCCTCTGCTGACTATGAGTCAACCGAGGATCCTTAGTTCCTGGCTATATCCTACACTATACAAGGTCCAAGTAGAGAACACAGAGGAGAATGGCTCTGGGATCTTTAATCCAAGAAAAGAGAAGAAGGTAACTTTATTTTTGCCTCATTCTGTAACGCCATCCAAAATTTCCAGAAGAGAGCAGGTTCATGAGGGTTCTGCTTTTGTTTGCCCTGAGTTATCCAAAAACTGCTTTCAAGGGTGAGGGTTTGGCATCCAATCCAGGGAGATGAGACGTACATCAGCTTCATTTGAAGAGGTGGTCCTATGGGCTTACTTTGAATTATTGTATGAAAAAGTCCAGTCATGTACTTTTTAGCCTCCATAATAATATAAAATTTTATACTCCAATAATCAGGGCCTCTGTCACTTTCACATTATGCATTAAATAATGTAACTCTGTGTTCACCATTTAAAAGAAGGGTGAGTCCTAAGCAGGAGAGTCAAGTTGGCATCATGCCCCCTCCATCCTATCACCTCCTTCCTTAAGAAAATAGAAGAAACTTAAGAAACTGTAACTTTTTTGAACATAATAAATACCATAAACTTATTTGAGATCAACGATATGCAAGATTGAGAAGGATGCGACAAAAATCACAAAAGTGAACACAGATGGACTTTACCCTCAAGACGCTTTTAAAATCACCTTTTCCTTAACCCTTACATTGCCATCATTTTAGTCTTTGTGTTGCCCCCTATTAAGGAATCATGGCAGCTTCTCACCTAGGGGTCACGTGGAGGCCTCGGAGCTGGACATTTCATAACATGCCTCCCTTCATCTTACCATAGTTGCTCACCACGTGTCCAGTTCTTTGGGGGCCATACATGGTTATAGACCCCCTGAGTCTCTATGTTCCCCCATGACATTGGAATAAATATTGTTCTCCTGATTGAAGGTCAGTTCCTAAATCTGTTCTTTTGGACCCATTCACTTCTGCCTACCCAGAGACCTTGCCATAACAATCAGCTCTTATCTCTCTTGTGTCTTCAACCACTCCCTCTAAGTTGGCTCTTTTACAAAAGTATTTAAATGTACTCACAGTATTAAACAACAACAAGAACAAAAAAAATTTCTCCCTTGACCCTATAACCCTAGAGGCCACCTAAAACTGCCAGGTTTACAGGTGATCCCTCATGGCACCAATAGTACCTCCACATAGTTCAACTCCAAAGATATGCCTGGTTGTCCAAAAATTGTTCTGCAACATGGTGGCAATATTTACTGGAATGTAGAGTGGCAGTACCCATCAACAGTGGAAAATGTTTAACAAAACTCTGTTGAAATAAATTATACAATCAAAGCTATGATATAAGAAATGGGTAACCTATGTGGATAATAAAGTTGATGCTCCACCCGATTCACTGAATCTCACATTTTCATAGTAACTAGTAGTATTTCATAGACTCGGTACACAATGGATGTTCACATTAGGTATTAACTGATATTACTTGTAAATGATATCCATGTATTTATTTTTACAAGATGGCAACTTAGTTTTTAAAATATAAGTGATGTGGTAGGGCAATCATGTTTTAACTGTAATGAAACATCTGTATCGGTACTTAGAAAATATAAAGCATTATTGAAAAAAATTCTCTGACTTGTAATCGGTCTTTATGTGCTTTTATAAGTTTTAATGGCTAAGACTATCTAATTCAGATTAGTCAAATGCAGAATAAAGACATCCTCAATTTACTTGACCCTGCAGAACCTCACAAAATACAATCAGCATCTCTCAGGAATTATGTTGTTTCAGAGCTGGAGGTCAAGACATTATGATGAGTACAAACCAGAGAACATAATTACTGAATCTGATTCCCAATGGTGGACAGGATATACTGAAGAAAAACCAGTGATTAATTCCACAAGTTTATCCCTGATATTGCCCCAAAATGCTTTGCTTTACATGAGGTAAAAATCTCACCAGGCTGCAAAGGAACTCTCATCCATCACCACTTTGCTTGTTAAATCTTACTGAAATAACATAGAATGTCACAGTGGATGAGAAACAATAAGTAAGGCAATATTACCACTTTTAAAATCCACACTTAAGGCTGATAAAGACATTATATGTATATGTGTGTATAAATACATATAACTATGTGTGTATGTATGTGTGTGTATATATATATGTATGAATAAGCTCTACACAAATAATTACATAGATTAGATAGATACATGGATGGATGGATGGATGGATGGATGGATGGATGGATGGATGGATAGATAGATAGATAGATAATACTTAGGATGCCTCACAACAGTTCCTAAAAGCCATTATATAGAAAAAAACAGAGTATTCAGTAGATTGAAGTGGCAGATCATATTTTCTATTACCAGAAATCTACACAGTCCAGAGATATTTTGAAAAAACTTCCCCAGTGTACTGACAGAATGTGGTTCTCCTATTCTTGTGTGGGGTACACTGTTAACATAGAAGAATTTCCAAGGTCTCCCTCTGAGAGTAGCCATCTTTGTGTGTCACCGTCCTTTAATTGATCCATTTCATAGGCAGTGCTGGAATGGTTATGAGTCACTGCTGTGTTTGGCATCACAGGGTAAGATTCGCTACCATGTTCCTTCCTCATCATGAGGTCTCTGAGTGAATCTGACACAGAACCACCTTCAGGGGTGTCACTCATGAACAAAAAATTAATTGCATTTATTATTATAATGGACTATGTAAGAAAGTCACTGGAGACACCAAATAATGAGGATAATTATTTTTTAAAAACTAGTAATTTTGAGCACCTACTATGTACCAGACACTGGGCAAAGAACTGTATGTTCACTATCTTGTGTCTTTCACAATATAATGCTATAATCTATGTATTATCTCTATTTTTCAGTGAGAAGCCTGGATTTACACAGCTTAAATAAAACACTCAAATTAAACAGCCAGTTAGTGACAGAATTGGTATTTAAATTCACGACTCTTTGTGTATTTTGTCTCTGTATTTCCAGATTCAGGCTGTTTAGTCACTTGAGATCTAGAAATAGAGGTACTAGATAGACACAATTCCATTGTATTATAATACCAACATCAATATAATATTCAGTGCTTTTAAAAAAGAATATGTTTCTTCTCAGGTGAAATAAGTGAATTATTGACCAGTTTACTGATTCAGTAACTGAATGACATACTCATTCACATAAGATTTTACATGAATGGAGGGGAAAGGAGTAACCTAGATCTTGCTGTCGTGCGCTCAATTCTATGCTCACAATTTAGCATAGAAGATTTAAGTTGGAGGTTATGCTTTGTAGTAAACAACATTATTTATGGATAAGACAGGAAACTATTACAGAATGGCTCCTGCCACAATGCTTGGTCTATGTATCTTTAACTCATCTCCAGAAAGGTCTTCTATATAGCATGATTCCCAGCCTGGTTGTCACAATTCAAGTCTATGGGAGGGCAAATGATGGATTATAGCGAGGTCCTGAGAAACAGCACAGAATCCACAGTCTCTCTTACATCTTCAGCAGCCATGTGCAACACAGACCAACCTAGATGGTGTTGTGCACGTGAACTTTTGCCCACAGACAAAAGGTTGAGACCCAGAGTTCTATAGGAGGAGCAACAGCATATAAAAATTACATACATTTAATTCTGAGCTTCCAAAGATGTTAATAAGGGTAACCCCCTTATGCCTACTGACACCCCCCATTGCCATATAGTGCCACCAGCACAACATAATTCTTTGGAAGTCTCCCATTCTAAAGCCACTCATACAGAAATTTGACCAATGTGTTGTCCCAGATAAGGAGCAGAGGAGAAAATGTACATTCTTAATTCTGTCAGCTTTATAAATACCTCATAATGCAGAAACTGATAGTCTATAATTAGGTTAATTATTTATGGGAAAATAATTGGGTTAATGAGATATTTCTTTATGGGAAAATTCAGTTGGTGCTGCTAAATAGAAAAAAAAATCAAAGATCTTAAAGACATCAGAAATGAGAGCAGGAAAAAATTAAATTCTTACATTTGGGAAATTGCAAACTCATTGCCCATAGGAAATGACATCTGGAATGCAAAAATAACTTAATATATTATAATCAACTGAACACCAGTTTGCATCTATCATGTTAATAAGTATAGCTACCTATGCAGAATGGTACAAAGCAAGCAACATTTTTGTTAATCCCTTTGCAACAACCCATTCAAAAGATCTGAGACTATGAGATCTGAATAAAACACCTTACTTTCATAAGCTAATGTTAGCTATACTTTTAATATTTTTTCCACAAAAATTATTATGAAGAAGAAAAATAATTTGACATTACCCAAAATTGCATATTTCTTAAAAAACAACCATATTTCCTTCCAACTCTTATCCACATGCATAAGTAATTTTAAATAATTGTAATTATAGTGTTGATATAACTTTATATTCTCCGTTTCAGTTAATGTTGTATTTTGTTTTGGCATTAAATTATTTAAGAGTAACTAACACTTTTTCCAAACAAAGGAATGGTTCTAGTAAGAACAGCCACATTGATCTGTCATTTTTTCACTTTTATCCCTTAAGAGCTATAAATCCATTTTCTCCTATAAGACCTACTGGCCCTTTGTTTTTCTTTAGTATCTTTAGATACTAGATATATTCCAGATTACCACTCACAAGTCTATACCAAACACATTCCTGATAAACTCAACCCTACACTTAAAGTTTTCACTTTCTTTTCTTTATCCTACCACCTCAAAAACATAATCCCAACATTTTATAAATCAGCCCACATTAGACTACAATCTGTAAATATGGAACTATTACCTTCTCTTTATATTCCCTTTTTAAGAGAATTAATTAACTACAATAAAATATGAATGTGCTGTCTTACTTCATGGCCCTGAAATTTGATTTATATTAACTCTAAAGAGACCCTGATCCCACAACACATGATCCATCATCAGTCATCACCTTACTCCTTGCCATCTTGAACAGTTACTATTCTTTCTGGTTCCTTTCCTTTTCTCACCACACATGAAGAGAAGACCTCTGGCTCATAAAAATATTCTACTCTGATTACCCCTGCAGCTACCAACCCTCTTTCCTTTTTGCCACTAAACACACACACACACACACACACACACACACACACCACAGAGAGACTGTTGAACCTTTGATGACTTCATTTCTTCATCCCTTAATCATTTCTTCAACCCCCTCAATCTGACTTCTGTTCACACCACTCTGCTGAAATCTCTCACAAAGATGACATGAACACCAACTTGCCAAACAATTGATCTATTCTTTATCTTCATGTTGTTTGACACTTGTATATCTTGTGGCAATTTAACCACATTCTCCTGAAAATCACTTTTTGTTGTTGTTGTTTCTAGGCCACTGCATAGATTTCAAGTTCCCTATCAGCTCTGTTGACTGTCTTTTCTCTATTTTCTAAAAGTGAACATTACCCAAACAAGTTTCTGTCATTAACTCTCATAGTTTCTTACTTTAAGCAGCCCTATCCTGAACTGATCACTGCAAGAGACTCAGTCAACCCATTTCCCTAGGTGGCTTATCTGGTGACCTCTGGCTCCTTGAGACTGTTTAGGTTGAGGTTTACTTATGCTGACTGTCATGCTTCCGCTTTTGTTCCAGTTACTCTACTTCACACTTGAGGGTTTGATGAAGTTTTTCTCAGGAATCCCATGCACTCACTTTTCTTGAATGCTTTGCCATTTGTGCCTGGGTTTTTAAGCTGATGGTTTCTTTCCTCAGCTTGGTCCTCCAGGCACTGTATATGGCAGATATAAGTCACAGTTTTTGACCTCTGCGTGGAAACCTTTCCTGTTTTTCAGGATGGATGTAGATTGTGTGTGTGTATGTGTGTGTGTGTGTTTGTGTTTGTGTGTTTACTGAGAATCTGCAATAAATAAATAAATAAATAAATACATACATACATAAAACATGTGGGCTCAAATGGCCATTCAGAATTGAAATTCCACCTCTTACTTTCCAACTATCTTACTTTGGACCATTTTTGCCTGATACATCAGTTCCACAGCCATTAGATCAGTGTTTCTCAAACAACCTGCATTATCATCTTCAAGAGTGGTGTTTTCCTGCATGACACATGTATACATATGTAACTAACCTGCACATTGTGCACATGTACCCTAAAACTTAAAGTATAATAATAATAAAACAAAATAAAATAAAAAGAAGATGCTACACATTGGAAGAAATAGGTCAAAGTTTTGAATAGTATTTAGAGGAAATATTAGAGCCTTAAAACATGTATTGAAAAAGTAGGAACCTTGGAAATTAAAGAAAGTGGAACAAAATTAAAATATAAGCTACTGAAAGTAAAACCCAAATACAGCAGAACAAAACAAGATTATTGTATCAATTTACAATGTTTTTAGTAATTAAAACACATGCACACACGTGTGTGTATGTAGGTTGACTAACTTAAAAAAAAAAAAGAAAAGAAAAGAAAATGCAGCTCACTGCCTTTTAAATCCATTTCCACTGAAACAAAATCTCTGAAGACGGAGTCCTGGTATGAAGCCCTCCCAGCATATTATAACATGTTTCCCCAAGAGATTCTGATACACACTAAAGTTGGAGAACCACAGCACCAGACTGTAAGACCCCTAAAATGAGTGCACTCAAGGTCTGTGCATGCTCTACTATCCAGGAAGTACATGCATAGGCCCAACTGATTCTTCCTGAAACATGGTCTGAAGCTCATGGCAAACTCCTGGTACAAAAAATTGTTATTACTACCAACAGCAAGATAAAGTCCTTAAACCTTGTTAGTCTGTCCTTTAAGGTATTCCACAATCTGACTTTCATCCATCATTTTAGCCTTATCACCAGTTACTTGATGACATTAACCTTATGCTCACATGTTCCATCCGTGATTGAGAGGCCTTGGTTAACGTTCATATGAAAACTATGATGGACACTATTCATATAATAGTTTACAATTTGACTGAACATCTAAGAAAGTTCTGTAAGTTTCAGGAACTCACAAAAATCAATAAGTAACTGTAAACCAAATATGAGCCTTCTGAGAGCATGCCTTCTCTATAACCAAAGGCTGGATATCTTTCCTCCAGTGAATGTGCTTGCTGAAGCAGAGATTCAAATAAAGAATTGAAATAATCCTTACAGGCTTTCACCTTGTTGGAGTTCATGATGTTTGGAAAATGGTTGTCCTCTGGAATTAGATTTTCTGGATTTAAATCTCAGCTCCTTCACTGACCTTGGATAAGTTACTTAATCCCTTGGCTTCAGTTTCTTCATTTATTATAAGAACATAATGAGAAGACTTACCTCATAAGGCTGTTTGGGGAATTAATGAGTTAATAGATATGAAACATATAGGACAGTGCCTAACACACATAGTAAGTATATGTGGTACACACACTCATACTCACACTCACACATGCATATACATAAGTGGGTATGAGAAATATTAAACTTTTATATTTAAGAAATTTAAAATACTAGGGGTACATTCAGATGTAAATAAAAATCTGTGACTCAGAAAGTTTGGTCTTTGGTCATTCAGGAAGAGATTTGGGTGTCATCAGTATATACATGGGACCTGAAGCCACAGATTCATATGAGCTCACACTGAGAGGTGTAAAGGTAAAGAATATGAGAAACTTCAGGATAGAAGCTAAAAACAGAACCTTAGTGGACTTGGCATTTCATCAATTATTTCCAAGCATTCTTTACAGGTCTAAAAGAATAATCTACAAGCACAGAAAAACATCTTCTTATGGAAAATAACATTGTTATGCATTCCAGAGGTTACATGTAGAGCCATGAAAATTATTTATACTATTGCTTTTTTTAGCTGTTCATCAAATTCTTCTCCAATATGTCCATTGCATTAGAACAAATTCATGTTTTCAAGACAAGTGAAGCAGAGCTTACCGTACTTTGTGAAGAGCATAGATGCACTAACAGGAGAGGTAGTGGGTCTGAGTAACTCCAGATAGGGGTTAGTTGCTACAAACTTCGTGTACCTATGTAGGATGCTTACCATGTGCTCAAAGTGAGGAGGTCCACTTGGCAGAAGGGCAGGAAGCCACATATGTTGCACCAAGGTATTGACAATGCAAGGACAGCTCTTCAGAAACAAGAGCTGTGTAGACAGTGGGTGATCTGCAGAGTCAGACTCACATACCTTTTAAGTGGGCATTCTCTAGAGTCACTCTTCCCCTGGGATAATGATGGGAAAGAACCCTGCAGAACTTCATTCCCATGGACAGTCTTGTGTCAGGTGGGCAGCTGGGTTTTGAGTTCTGGTTTGGCCCATAAAGCTGTCCAGTTCCTAAGAGAGTATTGCAGCCCTGCCCATGTATTATATACCTATATTACTGCCTGGCGAAGTTTATACTCCCACATCTTCCCACCACATCTTCCTACCCATTGCTGCATCAACCTGCAGCAATGGTTGAGTTGTCTAGTAATGGCTTTTACCCACTGTGACAGTTAACACTGAGTGTCAACTTGATTGGATTGAAGGATGCAAAGTATTGATCCTGGGTGTGTCTGTGAGGGTGTTGCCAAAGGAGATTAACATTTGAGTCAGTGGGCTGGCAAAGGCAGACCCACCCTTAATCTGAGTGGGCACTATCTAGTCAGCTACCAGCGCAGCTAGAATATAAAGCAGGCAGAAGAATGTGAAAACATGAGACTGGCCTAGACTCCCAGTCTACATCTTTCTCCCATGCTGGATGCTTCCTGCCCTTGAAAATTGGACTCCAAGTTCAGTTTTGGGACTCGGATTGGCTCTCCTTGCTCCTCAGCAGAAGGCCTATTGTGGGACCATGTGATCATGTGAGTTAATACTATATATATATAGGATATATAGGATATATATATATATATCCTATTAGTTTTGTCCCTCTAGAGAACCCTGACTAACACACCCACTTTAGGGGATGAGGAATAAGATGCATTTTTAAAAGCCCAGAAAAGGTAGAGAAATGCTCAGCAAGTGTTACTTTTAGAGGAATTATTTCTAACTCATAGAATAACCTTGTATTAGTCTGTTTTCATGTTGTGATAAAGACATACCCAAGACTGGGAAGAAAAAGAGGTTTAATTGGACTTACACTTCCACGTGGCTGGGGAGGCCTCACAATCATGGCAGGGGGCAAAATGTACTTCTTACAAGTTGGTGGCAGGAGAAAATGAGGAAGATGCAAAAGCAGAAACCCCTGATAAAACCATCAGATCTTGTGAGACTTATTCACGACCATGAGAACAGTGTGGAGGAAACTGCCCCATGATTCTAATTATCTCCCACCAAGTCCCTCCCACAACATGTGGGAATTATGGGAGTACAATTCAAGATGAGATTTGGGTTGGGACATGGAGCCAAACCATATAATTCCCCCCTGGGCCCTCCAAATCTCATGACCTCACATTTCAAAACCAATCATGCCTTCCCAATAGTCCCTGAAAGTCTTAACTCATTTCGGCATTAACCCAAAAGTCAACAGTCCAAAGTCTCATCTGAGACAAGGCAAGTTCCTTCCACCTATGAGCCTATAAAATCAAAAGCAAGCTAGTTACTTCCTAGAGACAATGCGGGTACAGGTAGCGGGTAAATGCAGCCATTCCAAATGGGAGAAATTGGCCAAAACAAAGTGGTTACAGGGCCTATGCAAGCTCAAAATCCAGCAGGGAAGTCAAATTTTAGAGGCCCAAAATGATCTCCTTTGACCCCAAGTCTCACATCCAGATCACACTGATGCAAGAGGTGGGTTCCCATGGTCTTGGGCAGCTCTGCTGCTTTGGTTTTGCAGGGTGCAGCCTCCCACTGGCTGCTTTCACGGGCTGGCGTTGAGTATCTGTGGCTTTTCCAGGCACATGCTGCAAGCTGTCATTGGATCTACCATTCTGGGGTCTGAAGGCTGTGGCCCTCTTCTCATAGCTCCACTAAGCAGTGCCCCAGTAGGGACTCTGTGTGGAGGCTCCGACCCCACATTTCCCTTCCATACTTCCCTAGCAGAGGTTTTCCATGAGGGCCCTGCCCCTGCAGCAAACTTCTGCCTGGGCATCCAGGCATTTCCATACATCTTCTGAAATCTAGGCAGAGGTTCCCAAACTTCAATTCTTGACTTCTGTGCATCCGCAGGCTGAACACCACATGGAAGATGCCAAGGCTTAGGGCTGCCACCCTCTGAAGCCATAGCACAAGCTGTACCTTGGCCCCTTTAGTCACAGCTGGAGTGGCTGGGACGCAGGGCACCTGGTCACTAGACTGCACACAGCACGGGGACCCTGGGCCTGGCCCACAAAACCATTTTCTCCTAGGCCTCCAGGCCTGTGATGGGAGGGGCTGCTGTGAGGGCCTCTGAGATACTCTGGAGACATTTTCCTCATCGTCTTGAGGGTTTAACATTTGGCCTCTCATTACTTATGCAAATTTCTGCAGCCAGCTTCAATTTCTCCTCAGAAAATAGGTTTTTCTTTTCTATCACATTGTCAGGCTACAAATTTTTTAAACTTTTCTGCTCTGCTTCTCTTATAAAACTGAGTGCCTTTAACAGCACTCAAGTCACCTCTTGAATACTTTGCTGCTTAGAAATTTCTTCCACCAGATACCCTAAATCATCTCTCAAGTTCAAAGTTGCACAGATTTCTAGGGCATGGCAAAATGCTGTGAGTCTCTTTGCTAAAACATAATAAGAGTCACCTTTGCTACAGTTCCCAACAAGTTCTTTATCTCCATCTGAGACCACCTCAGCTTGGATCTTATTGTCCATATTGCTATCAGGCTTTGGGTCAAAGCCATTTAACAAGTCTCTAGGAAGTTCCATACTTTCCTACATTCTTCTGTCTTCTGAGCTCTCCAAACTGTTTCAACCTCTGCTTGTTAGGCAATTCCAAAGTCGCTTCCACATTTCAGGTATCTTTTCATCAACACTCCACTCTATTGGTACCAATTTATTGTATTAGTCCATTTTCACATTGTTTATAAAGACATACCCGAGACTGGGAAGAAAAAGAGGTTTAATTGGACTTACACTTCCACATGGCTGGGGAGGCCTCACAATCATGGCAGGAGGCAAAAGGTACTTCTTACATGTCAGTGGCAAGAGAAAATGAGGAAGATGCAAAAGCAGAAACCCCTGATAAAACCACCAGATCTTGTGACACTTATGAGAACAGTATGGGGGAAACTTTACCCCATGATTCTAATTATCTCCCACCGAGTCCCTCCCACAACATTTGGGAATTATGGGAGTACAAGTCAAGATGAGATTTGGGTGGGGACACAGAGCCAAACCATATCAAACTTCAATGTCAAAGTCTTCTTGATATGCAGTGACCAGGGAAAGAAGGAACAGATGTTAAATACATGAGGAATTTTCCAGTTGTTTTATAAATAAATATACCTAATGACAGGAAGAAAACTCTAATTTCCAGTCCCATTTGACCTTTCTGATTTTACTCTGAAACCATTAGATCAGCATTTGAATTTGACCACAAAATAAAATGTGGCTAAGCAAAAGCACTATAAAATTCCAAATAAATTAAACAATTACCCCGCAACCAAATAATACTGCATGGAAATCTTTCACTTTGATAATTAAGAGGTAGAATTAAAATATTACATGATAATATCCCAGTACAAATGGTCACATTTTCAAATTCCCATGGTGGTACAATATACTTATCATTTATCAAAATTTGAACATAACACTTAATTATATAATTAAACTATGGGGTCTTATATAAAGAAACTATTAGGTCTGATTGGCCCTAGTCTCTTTTGAAACATCATAATGCATGTAATATCTTTTTAGTTTAATTTTCCAAAATTAGTTTTATTTAATACCATGGCAATTGCCAAGTTGGTATCTGTTTTTCCCATGTTCTTTGTGATTGTTTTAATAAAATGCTCCCCCTAACCACAACTGTCTAAGTACTCAGAACTTTCTCAGATTATTTCTTACAATATTTCAGCTCTCAGGGCTGTCCAGAAATATTACTACATCTTCCTAGTTCATTCACACTCCTGCTTACAGATGATTATTTCACAACTCTCTTTAAATTTTTAACAGCTTCTGCTCTATCCTCACACTCAGTTGATAGCCTATTTATTTGAAAAAAAAATAGCAAATTAGAAAACAATTTTTCTCTGCAGCCCCCATCACATTTATCAAATCCTCCATTTATGTGCATGATCTCATCTCTTTTCTCCTCTTCAAGTATATCACTCCAGTTATTACTGTCTCTGTTGCATCACTAATTTCCTCCTCTTCTCTGGATTCTTCCTATTTACATAACAACCTGCCATAATATGTCCAATTTAAGTCTTAACTACTATATATCTTATTTCTCTGCCTAAATTCTTTAAAGTAAAACTCCTCAAAAGAGTTTTTCAAACTCATGATATTCGGTTCTCGCCCTCCCACCATTTCTTCTTGAATGTACTCCTATGTTTTTGCTTTTAGTACTCCACTGAAACAGCTCTTCTCAAGATCATCCAAGGTCTTCTCAGTGCCAAATTCATTTGTCAATTCTCAGTTCTCACTTAAGTAATCAGCAGCATTCACAATTAATCATGCATTCCTTTGTAAAACACTATCTTCATTGACTTCCAAGCCTCTCCTCACTCTAGGTTGTATTTCTGCCTCACCAGCTGCTCCTTCTCAAAAGTTCCATTTCCTTTTGAATTTCCAACTTCAAAACATTAGATTGGCTTTTCCTATTTATCTATGGTAATTCCTCAGTTTTTAAATCATCAATACCCAAATTAGATTTGTAAACCCAACCTGAACTCAAGACTACCATAACCAACTGCCTATCGTTCCACTGATATATCTGAATGAATGTACCAAATTTAACATGAAAATCTTGATCTCTCCCTTTCCATTTCAGTAAACAGTAACTCTATTTGCACAGTTTCTCAGACCAGAATTTATATAGTCATTTTTGACTTTCCTTTTCCTTGCAACTGATATCAATCAAGCAGCAAACTTGTGAAATCTACCTTAGAAATATATCCAGATCTTATCTTTCTCACCATAAACACAGCTCCCACCCTAGTCCAAACCATCATCATCTCCTGCCTAGAATACTACATTTATCTTCTATAGTAGATGCTACTGACGGTCTTCTCAGATCCCCTTTATTGGGCAGGTACACCCATCTTCCAGAGGTTGTACTGACTGCTAAACAGCTCATAGCTGTACTCCTGCAGAAATGTCTTTGAAAGACCCAAGGGGGGAGACAAAGAGAGAAAGAGAGAGAGAGAGAGAGAGGAGTGATTCAATTAGATAGATAGATAATTATTTATTACCTATCTTTCAGAATGTAAGCTCTGTGAGGATAGAAATGTTATTTGTTCACTGATAAATTCCCAGTACCTAGAAGAATTTCTGGTACATAATTGGAATCAAAATATATTTGCTGAATTAAGGAATCCTCTAGTTTATCCTGCTCAATGCTCACCTTATCTTGGCTCTCTGCCAATATCCAAATGAGAAACAGAATTTCATTTACGGAAAAGGTAACTGCTAAGAATTAAATGTCAAAGACCACCTTCCTAAATAAGAAGATGAGGCCTATAGTTTTGCTATTTTGAGTTAAAAGAGCCCTTTAATATCCCAAATATCCTAGCCTAAGAGAAGCAACAGTTTGAGAAAGAGAAATAGTTGGGGGCATGGTTCTTTTGAGTTAAAAGGGCCTTTGACTATGATTTTATCTCCATTAGCTTCAGAAGATTTGGTGCTCAATTTAATAAAGCTTCAAGAACAGCCTAAATTGTAATACATATTCAACATTTGACTCGAACAGTGAATTGCATCTATCAGATCATCCAGACATTTAGAGTTTTGCTAAAAAAAAGGTTGTTGACTTACTCTCCCAAATCCAGCTATCTTCAGACAATAAAAACCAAACTTAAACCTGAGGTCAGGGGAGGAGCCAAGATGGCCGAATAGGAACAGCTCCGGTCTACAGCTCCCAGCGCGAGCGACGCAGAAGACGGGTGATTTCTGCATTTCCATCTGAGGGGCAGACTGACACCTCACACGGCCGGCCAGGTACTCCAACAGACCTGCAGCTGAGGGTTCTGTCTGTTAGAAGGAAAACTAACAGAAAGGACATCCACACCAAAAACCCATCTGTATATCACCATCATCAAAGACCAAAAGTAGATAAAACCACAAAGATGGGGAAAAAACAGAGCAGAAAAACTGGAAACTCTAGAAACCAGAATACCTCTCCTCCTCCAAAGGAACGCAGTTCCTCACCAGCAACGGAACAAAGCTGGACGGAGAATGACTTTGACGAGCTGAGAGAAGAAGGCTTCAGACGATCAAATTACTCCGAGCTACGGGAGGATATTCAAACCAAAGGCAAAGAAGTTGAAAACTTTGAAAAAAATTTAGAAGAATGTATAACTAGAATAACCAATACAGAGAAGTGCTTAAAGGAGCTGATGGAGCTGAAAACCAAGGCTCGAGAACTACGTGAAGAATGCAGAAGCCTCAGGAGCCGATGCGATCAAATGGAAGAAAGGGTATCAGCCCTGGAAGATGAAATGAATGAAATGAAGCGAGAAGGGAAGTTTAGAGAAAAAAGAATAAAAAGAAACGAGCAAAGCCTCCAAGAAATGTGGGACTATGTGAAGAGACCAAATCTACGTCTGATTGGTGTACCTGAAAGTGACGGGGAGAATGGAAACAAGTTGGAAAACACTCTGCAGGATATTATCCAGGAGAACTTCCCCAATCTAGCAAGGCAGGCCAACATTCAGATTCAGGAAATACAGAGAACGCCACAAAGATACTCCTCGAGAAGAGCAACTCCAAGACACATAATTGTCAGATTCACCAAAGTTGAAATGAAGGAAAAAATGTTAAGGGCAGCCAGAGAGAAAGGTCGGGTTACCATCAAAGGGAAGCCCATCAGACTAACAGCGGATCTCTCGGCAGAAACCCTACAAGCCAGAAGAGAGTGGGGGCCAATATTCAACATTCTTAAAGAAAAGAATTTTCAACCCAGAATTTCATATCCTGCCAAACTAAGCTTCATAAGTGAAGGAGAAATAAAATACTTTACAGACAAGCAAATGCTGAGAGATTTTGTCACCACCAGGCCTGCCCTAAAAGAGCTCCTGAAGGAAGCGCTAAACATGGAAAGGCACAACCGGTACCAGCCACTGCAAAATCATACCGAAATGTAAAGACCATCGAGACTAGGAAGAGACTGCATCAACTAACGAGAAAAATATCCGGCTAACATCATAATGACAGGATCAGATTCACACATAACAATATTAACTTTAAATGTAAATGGACTAAATGCTCCAATTAAAAGACACAGACTGGCAAATTGGATAAAGACTCAAGACCCATCAGTGTGCTGTATTCAGGAAACCCATCTCACGTGCAGAGACACACATAGGCTCAAAATAAAAGGATGGAGGAAGATCTACCAAGCAAATGGAAAACAAAAAAAGGCAGGGGTTGCAATCCTAGTCTCTGATAAAACAGACTTTAAACCAACAAAGATCAAAAGAGACAAAGAAGGCCATTACATAATGGTAAAGGGATTAATTCAACAAGAAGAGCTAACTATCCTAAATATATATGCACCCAATACAGGAGCACCCAGATTCATAAAGCAAGTCCTGAGTGACCTACAAAGAGACTTAGACTCCCACACATTAATAATGGGAGACTTTAACACCCCACTGTCAACATTAGACAGATCAACGAGACAGAAAGTCAACAAGGATACCCAGGAATTGAACTCAGCTCTGCACCAAGCAGACCTAATAGACATCTACAGAACTCTCCACCCCAAATCAACAGAATATACATTTTTTTCAGCACCACACCACACCTATTCCAAAATTGACCATATCCTTGGAAGTAAAGATCTCCTCAATAAATGTAAAAGAACAGAAATTGTAACAAACTGTCTCTCAGATCACAGTGCAATCAAGCTAGAACTCAGGATTAAGAATCTCACTCAAAACCGCTCAACTACGTGGAAACTGAACAACCTGCTCCTGAATGACTACTGGGTACATAACGAAATGAAGGCAGAAATAAAGATGTTCTTTGAAACCAACGAGAACCAAGACACAACATACCAGAATCTCTGGGATGCATTCAAAGCAGTGTGTAGAGGGAAATTTATAGCACTAAATGCCCACAAGAGAAAGCAGGAAAGATCCAAAATTGACACCCTAACATCACAATTAAAAGAACTAGAAAAGCAAGAG
The DNA here is from genome assembly GCF_028885625.2 of Pongo pygmaeus. Lineage (NCBI taxonomy): Eukaryota > Metazoa > Chordata > Mammalia > Primates > Hominidae > Pongo > Pongo pygmaeus. The sequence goes on from NC_072377.2 coordinate 65,426,708, forward strand.
CAAACACATTCAAAAGCTAGCAGAAGGCAAGAAAAAACTAAAATCAGAGCAGAACTGAAGGAAATAGAGACACAAAAAACCCTTCAAAAAATTAATGAATCCAGGAGCTGGTTTTTTGAAAGGATCAACAAAATTGATAGACCGCTAGCAAGATTAATAAAGAAAAAAAGAGAGAAGAATCAAATAGATGCAATAAAAAATGATAAAGGGGATATCACCACCGATCCCACAGAAATACAAACTACCATCAGAGAATATTACAAACACCTCTATGCAAATAAACTAGAAAATCTAGAAGAAATGGATAAATTCCTCAACACATACACCCTCCCAAGACTAAACCAGGAAGAAGTTGAATCTCTGAATAGACCAATAACAGAAGCTGAAATTGTGGCAATAATCAATAGCTTACCAACCAAAAAAAGTCCAGGACCAGATGGGTTCACAGCCGAATTCTACCAGAGGTACAAGGAGGAGCTGGTACCATTCCTTCTGAAACTATTCCAATCAATAGAAAAAGAGGGAATCCTCCCTAACTCATTTTATGAGGCCAGCATCATCCTGATACCAAAGCCTGGCAGAGACACAACAAAAAAAGAGAATTTTAGACCAATATCCTTGATGAACATTGATGCAAAAATCCTCAATAAGATACTGGCAAACAGAATCCAGCAGCACATCAAAAAGCTTATCCACCATGATCAAGTGGGCTTCATCCCTGGGATGCAAGGCTGGTTCAATATACGCAAATCAATAAATGTAATCCAGCATATAAACAGAACCAAAGACAAAAACCACATGATTATCTCAATAGATGCAGAAAAGGCCTTTGACAAAATTCAACAACCTTCATGCTAAAAACTCTCAATAAATTAGGAATTGATGGGACGTATCTCAAAATAATAAGAGCTATTTATGACAAACCCACAGCCAATATCATACTGAATGGGCAAAAACTGGAAGCATTCCCTTTGAAAACTGGCACAAGACAGGGATGCCCTCTCTCGCCACTTCTATTCAACATAGTGTTGGAAGTTCTGGCCAGGGCAATTAGGCAGGAGAAGGAAATCAAGGGTATTCAATTAGGAAAAGAGGAAGTCAAATTGTCCTTGTTTGCAGATGACATGATAGTATATCTAGACAACCCCATTGTCTCAGCCCAAAATCTCCTTAAGCTGATAAGCAACTTCAGCAAAGTCTCAGGATACAAAATCAATGTGCAAAAATCACAAGCATTCTTCTACATCAATAACAGACAAACAGAGAGCCAAATCATGAGTGAACTCCCATTCACAATTGCTTCAAAGAGAATAAAATACCTAGGAATCCAACTTACAAGGGATGTGAAAGACCTCTTCAAGGAGAACTACAAACCACTGCTCAAGGAAATAAAAGAGGACACAAACAAATGGAAGAGCATTCCATGCTCATGGGTAGGAAGAATCAATATCATGAAAATGGCCATCCTTCCCAAGGTAATTTACAGATTCAATGCCATCCCCATCAAGCTACCAATGACTTTCTTCACAGAATTGGAAAAAACTACTTTAAAGTTCATATGGAACCAAAAAAGAGCCCGCATCGCCAAGTCAATCCTAAGCCAAAAGAACAAAGCTGGAGGCATCACACTACCTGACTTCAAACTATACTACAAGGCTACAGTAACCAAAACAGCATGGTACTGGTACCAAAACAGAGATATAGATCAATGGAACAGAACAGAGCCCTCAGAAATAATGCCACATATCTACAACTATCTGATCTTTGACAAACCTGACAAAAACAAGAAATGGGGAAAGGATTCCCTATTTAATAAATGGTGCTGGGAAAACTGGCTAGCCATATGTAGAAAGCTGAAACTGGATCCCTTCCTTACACCTTATACAAAAATCAATTCAAGATGGATTAAAGACTTAAATGTTAGACCTAAAACCATAAAAACCCTAGAAGAAAACCTAGGCAATACCATTCAGGACATAGGCATGGGCAAGGACTTCATGTCTAAAACACCAAAAGCAATGGCAACAAAAGCCAAAATTGACAAATGGGATCTAATTAAACTAAACAGCTTCTGCACAGCAAAGGAAACTACCATCAGAGTGAACAGGCAACCTACAAAATGGGAGAAAATTTTCGCAACCTACTCATCTGACAAAGGGCTAATATCCAGAATCTACAATGAACTCCAACAAATTTACAAGAAAAAAACAAACAACCCCATCAAAAAGTGGGCGAAGGACATGAACAGACACTTCTCAAAAGAAGACATTTATGCAGCCAAAAAACACATGAAAAAATGCTCACCATCACTGGCCATCAGAGAAATGCAAATCAAAACCACAATGAGATACCATCTCACACCAGTTAGAATGGCAATCATTAAAAAGTCAGGAAACAACAGGTGCTGGAGAGGATGTGGAGAAATAGGAACACTTTTACACTGTTGGTGGGACTGTAAACTAGTTCAACCCTTGTGGAAGTCAGTGTGGCGATTCCTCAGGGATCTAGAACTAGAAATTCCATTCGACCCAGCCATCCCATTACTGGGTATATACCCAAAGGACTATAAATCATGCTGCTATAAAGACACATGCACACGTATGTTTATTGCCGCATTATTCACAATAGCAAAGACTTGGAACCAACCCAAATGTCCAGCAATGATAGACTGGATTAAGAAAATGTGGCACATATACACCATGGAATACTATGCAGCCATAAAAAATGATGAGTTCACGTCCTTTGTAGGGACATGGATGAAACTGGAAATCATCATTCTCAGTAAACTATCGCAAGAACAAAAAACCAAACACCGCATATTCTCACTCATAGGTGGGAATTGAACAATGAGAACACATGGACACAGGAAGGGGAACATCACACTTCGGGGACTGTTGTGGGGTGGGGGGAGGGGAGAGGGATAGCATTGGGAGATATACCTAATGCTAGATGACAAGTTGGTGGGTGCAGCGCGCCAGCATGGCACATGTATACATATGTAACTTACCTGCACATTGCGCACATGTACCATAAAACCTAAAGTATAATAATGATAATAATAATAATAATAATAAAAGAAAAAAAAAAAAAAAAAAAAAAAAAAACCTGAGGTCATTGGCACAAGTCACAGATGCCGAAACAACACTCTAAATATCAAGCAGAAAATATTTTACTTTTATTCTGCCATACTCTACTTATTTTTTCATAGTAAGTGCATAGAAATTTTATTACATAGATTTTCTATCTGAGTATTTATTACCGCTTCTACCAAATCTTTGTTCCTTTAGAAACAAACAGATGGCTAAAAAATGAAATGGGAATAAATTAACTTGATATGTTCAAGGCAGTCTTAATATATCAATAAAAACCCTCCTTCTAAATAGCAACCTCATGTGTCTGTCTGAAACAAAATGGCACACTTGCATTTTTTATTAGGAGTCAAACTGGGCTGGCCAACAAGGCAATTTTGTGAAATATGTCTTTCAAATGAATATATTTAAACACTAGCCATTAACAGCCACTTCAACTAAATAAATACTTATTGAGACTCTCTCTGTGCTAGGTGGTAAGGTAGGGCTTGAGATTAAAAAATGAGGAGTTGCCGAGAACAAAGATGCTTATTGGATACAATTGTGTGTGAGACATTGTTCTAGGTACTACTGATGCAATGATGAGTAAATAGACATTATTCAGTGAATAAAAGAGACATTAACAATTTAATTACATTTACATTAAATTATACATTTAATCATATCTGATAAGTACAGTGAAATAAGTATGCAGTGTATGTAGTACTTCTACAGCATATACAGAAGATAGTCCTGACAATATAACAGTCCAGAGAAGTCTTCTAAAGTGAAGTGAATTTACAAAGATGGTAAGGATGAGGAGGGATTCACTAGGTAAAGGGGAGAGAAAAGCAGAAGCATATGTTCCTGACAGAGAGAACACCATGAGCAAGTGCCCTGAGGCACTGGGTGGAAAGTCAGTGTACAAGAAGCTCAGGGAGTGAAACAGGCAGGGGATACTTCAGGATAAGGCAGAAAGGAGGCTGGAGACAAGGTGTGATTCAGATTATTGAGCCCCTGGACAATCACACAAAAACGACGTTAATAGTCTTAAGAACAACGGGAAACCACTAACTGGTTTTAAGGCAAGGGTGTGTGGTGAGTGATAAGGTTGGACTTGTGTTTCAAACAGGTGACTGACTGCAATATGGAGAACAGATTTGATGAGGGGCAAGAGCAGACGCCAGGAAATGGATCAAGGCAGCTATCACTGTGGTTCAGGAAACAGGTAATGCCAGCACAGACAGGCCAGCCCCGGGAAAGATGAAGAGAGAGGGATAGATACAGCACATAACTGGAAGGTGAAATCGAAAGGCCTTAGTGATAGGGTACTTACAGCAACTAAGGGAGGAAGATGAAGGTGAAGAATTGGATGACTGTTGATACTCATAGTTTTAAGGGCCACAAGAGAAAAATCAGGTCATGGTAAGCAGGCCGTGAGGGGAAAACAGAATTTCAGTTTTGGATATTTTGGATCTAAAATGCCTCTGAAACACTCAATGGAAGATATTGAAAAAGCAGTAGGATATACAGGTCTGAGTTTCAGAGGACAAATATGGGCTGAATATACAAATTGGTGAGTCCTTAGTATATAAGTGATCATTGAAATCAGAGGCATGGGAAGTATAGTGTAAGGCAATAAAAAGGAGGACCACGCCTGAGGCATTGCCAACACTTAATGGTCAAATAGAAGTTAAAAGGGAGATAAAGAAGGAGAAGCCAGAGATGAAAGAGGAAAACTGGGAGATAGTTGCAATACTGAACCAAGGAAGAGGTCCTGTGAGGACATGGTAGCAGGGAGAGACTATGTTCAAGTAGTAAGATTGGGAATGAGTTTACTTCTTACCTAGAAATTGGAAAAGATCTGGAATAATGCATGTTAAACTCCTGAGATGGGGAAAACTTATCCAAAACTGTAAGCCTAAGTCAATAAAGATGATCTTGGGATATATCAGTCAGGAAGTCTATGGAATAATACTGTCCAAAAGAAACAGACATATGTTATAAATATAATATGGATGCAACACATTTGTTTTAAGGATTACAAAAAGAAATTGATTTGGATACAGTGCAGTATCATCTGACCTTAAGCAGCAAGTGGCAGAGAGTCAATAAAATTCATTCCTTCTTCCCTGGGCCCATAGCTAGACCACATTTCTTATGTATAGACATGTAAATGTAAGGTAAATAAAAGCAACATAAGCCACTTCTGGGCCTGCTCATAGGAAACATCTCTGGGTTCCCCATTCACATACTGATGGGAGAGAAGTCTCAAGTTTGAGAGGAAAATGAAGCACAAGTGCATAGGAAGAAACCCAGGTGTCTGGGTGACAAGGTGGAAGGCAGCTGGTGAACCAGAAACATCAACTGACTTAGCATGAATGAGAGATAAACTTCAATTGTTTGAGCCACTGGGATTTGGGTATTTATCTGCTACAACAGTTAGTATTAACTACTCTAACTGATACACTGAAGTTGGCTACTTTGGAAGCAGCTCAGGGGGCAGCATTTATCTCATAGACCATGATCACCTTTTATCTCTCACTGATTCACTAGTGAACCATATTTCTATGATACAGACAGAATGATCAAAACCAAATAGCAGTTAATTTGCTATGATGCATTTTCTTAAATCTGAATGGGTTAGAATAATTTAAGGTGGTTTTGTTTTCCTGTCAAACTGTATAATGTTTTCAAGTAAATTACAGTTAAGCCATGCTTTAACAGAGGAGAAAAACAAAGTTCCATGTTATTTCTTTGATTGACAGTTAATTAAAAAGCAAACTCAAATTTTGTCATCAATATTGTGTTACAGTGATTTAAATAGTAATTAAGCAAAATGTAGTTCTCTCAAATTGAAACAGAAAACTCCAGATTTTTAAAATATGTGCTTTTTGCTTAGAACAGCACTAAAATTTATTTAAAATATGTGTTTTTATATAACAACATGCAAGTGCTCATATGACAGCTTGGCAGAGATGCTGAGGAATCTTTATAGAAAACCTGGTATGCATATTTCATATGCTTAATCATAACTTCTTCTTTAAGTCTTTGGAGGAGGAAATAAAGGGCCAACAATGGTATAATAATGGAACTTGAAAAGTTCTACAGGTAGAGAGAAGAGGCAGGAAAAAAGAAATGTCAAATCCATGAAAGTATTATTAACATGATTGAGAATTTCTCTGGGTTCTCAACATCTTTCAGGTTTAATTTCAGTATCTGATCAGTAATTTGATGACTGCAACTTAATTTTTAGCTCTCTTTCAGGTAGGACCAGCTACATGATATAAGAGCCCATCTAGGTGTGGAACCCATGTGAATATATAGTTTGTATATCCATGAAGCTGGGCCTGCACTCATGTCACTCTCAAAACAACAAAAAAATTTCAAAATACCATAGATCTGAGGCCAAGTTTTCAAGTGTGATGAATGGAAATATTTGGTTGCTGCTGTTAGAGTTTTTGTATTAACTGTAGCCATTAATCAATGTTGTCCTACAAAAACTCTATTAAAGTATAAGATCTTTGGTTTCCTGACTTTCTTTTTTATTGTGTCATATGGATAATCAAAATGTAGCTAGAACAGAAAGGTCTCTAAAGCAAAATGATGCAATATTCTTTTTTGACCTTGCTGCAGCCTGAATGTTTGTATTCCCTGAAAATTCATCTGTAGAAACCTAATCACCAATGTGATGATATTAGAAGGTAGGGCCTGGGGGGTGATTATATCATGAAGGAGGAACCTTCATGAATGAAATTAGTGCCCTTATAAAAGAGGCCCCAGAGACCTGACTTGTCTCCTTCCACCATGTGAGGACACAGGTAGAATGCGCCGTCTATAAGCCAGAAAGTGGGCCCTCACCAGACACCAAATCTGCTGGTGCTTTGACCTTGGCCTTCCCAGCTTCCAGAACTGTGTGAGAAATAAATTTCTGATACTTATAACTACCTAGTCTATGGCATTTTGTTGTAGCCAAATGGCATTTGTTGTCTAAGTCAAAGGGACTTAGACAGCTCTAAACTTAGACTGCACAAAACAGGATGGTGTGCACTGCTGATTGAGATGGGTTCTCATTTTAGAGATTACCAAATATTGGCAAGCTTACAGTAGAAAAGTATCCTGGTGAGAAAAACGTTACTGGAATTTCTCAGGCAAGTTCAAAGGACATATTTTTTTATGTGAGATGCCCAATCTGTCTCCATGGGCAGGAGAGGACACACTTCCTTGACAGCCTTTGTAGATGAGCGTGATAAGAGAGATTAGATTTCTAAGACAGGGCTATGTCTATAAACAGAGACCATCCTTTTATTTGCTTTCCCATGAACCCAACTAGTTCCACTGCACAAAGTGATAGGCAGGATGGCAAGAGGCTCTTAAAAACAGGTTTGTGGTATCTGCAAAAAGTAAAGGGTGATGACTTGCACTGTCGCTGAACATCCACTGAGCCTCTAGACCAGCTTATTTGTCTTGGGGCTACTATCATGGGGAAAGAGTATTAGTAAAAGATGACACAGTGGTTTGGCTAAATAGGGTCAAGACACAGACCATCACATTGAGCTTTAAATTTCAAAGATGTAAAAGATATGTCTGTGCCTATGGGTCCCAGGTTGGTGTTTTCATATTGTTAAGTTTGAAAACATTTACACTGATACACAGTTAAGACTTACATGACTTGACTATGGAGCAATTCTAAAGCTGAAAACTATAAACAGGGTTTTCATTTTTATGACTATGTAAAGATTATTTTCTGCAGAGTGAAATAGTTAAGATTACATTTCCTTTTCTCTGATTCCTATGTCAGAATTAGTAGGCCACTCAGAGAAGGATGTTTCTAGCATCAATTTACACCCTCAAGGTTTTCCAAAACCTCATTCACACTCTCTAATCTATTAATATCCTCTTTCCAAGAGATTTTCCTAAACATATTTTATCTATTTTCCTTCATTTAATGTTTTCATTAAATAAACTTTGTTTTGCTTTGTTTTTGCTTTGTTTTTGCTTCTGTTGAAGTGATGGTAAATACCTGGCTTCATGCCACGTATTCTAGTATGGGGCTGAGAACAGACGTGATAAGTAGAGAAGGATAAAACTGGGCCCTCTACATTGTGTTAGATCCACAAATGCTCAAGATTTATCCCTTCCCTGTATACACCCTTTTGCAATGTGACTTTGTAGTTCTTCTCATCAACAAATAACAGTCTGTTGCGATATCCTTTGAATCTGGACTGGTCTTATAACCTAGTCAAGCAATGCAAGAATGAAGTTAATGTGTGACAATTCTAAACCTAGACTTTAAGAGATCTTGCATTTATATTATTTCTCTTATAATCCTGCTCCTCTACTAAGTGACAATCCCAAACTAGTCTGATGAGATTCGCAAGGCCTAGTGGCCCCTATCATGCTAACTGACACCCAACCAACCTGAAGAAGCAGAGCTGATCAATGGATTGGTTGAGCAAAGACACAGGAATATGCCCATATAAGCCCAGCCAAAATGGCTGACCAGGCAGAATAGTAAACTAAATAAACGGTTGTTTTAAGCCATTATGATTTAAAGTGGCTCACTGGACAGCAAAAACTAGTGCACATGCTCTTGATCAAAATGCTGATTACATCTGTGTTTCTCATTTCAATGTCCATCAGCATTGGCTTATCTAAAACTGGAGCCTTGCTAGCTTCTGCCACGTTATTAGGGCTTCTTCTTGGGTGTAGCTCCCTCTACAAATATTCTTTGCAATAATTGACTTTGTTTTGCTTCAGTAATCAACACCTCTCACTCATATTTCGTCTTCCAGAAATTTGATAAAATCTCTTACCACTGATGGCCTTTTCCCCATTCTCTTTATTGTTGTGCATTATACAGATTTAGTTTTTCTACTATTTTAATGGGTATTAGGAAAAGTAAAGGAAAACAAAAACCATGTGTTCTGTCAACATCTTGAACTAAGTCAATGAGTATTTATTGAGCACCTAGTGCATGTAGGCTATATAAAATATTAAAAACAACATTTGTTTAAAAATAATGTTAAAAAGCATTCTTATTCGTTTTAGAAAAGCATGCTTCCTAAATTTCATACTCAGGAAAATTTGTTAGTGTAATCCCTGTGTATTTTAGAAATTAATTTAACTGCTTTTATTTAAAAATTGTTTTCACACTTTTATTGCTTATTCATTTATGTATTACCGTATTCCAGAAAGAATTTACATGTCGGTTTTTGAACTAATCTAGACAACTTCTTCCCTCATTGTTAACAAATGGTAAATTTAACTATAATTATATTTCAGTAAAAAAAATAGAATCAGTATATTGTAAATACCCAATTATCTGATGTGTGTAAGTGGTGATTAAAGAAAACCAGACAATCATACTCAGTCATTCATGCATTAGATACTTTGTATTGACAATACGCAAGATACTTTCTGGTAAAATAGATGAGGACATGGTTAAAAGAGCATATTTTTATTCATAATACAAATATTATCAAAGGCACAAATTTTAGTATTGGACAGTTCACTATGGTTACATTTAAAATATTACTCAAGTAGGGAGGCTGAGGCAGGAGAATTGCTTGAACTCTGGAGGCAGAGGTTGCAGTGAGCTGAGATCACACCACTGCACTCCAGCCTGGGCGATAGAGCGAGACTATACCTCGAGAAAAAAAAAAAATTACTCAAGTAAATTTTGTCTTCATTGTGAGTAAATTCACTGACATAGGTAAAGGCACTTTTAGGCATATCCCTGTTGTCTAAATGAAACAGGAAATTACTATACACTCTGTTCCAAACAGAGTGTATATAGTGTAGTCCATTGCCTCTCTCTTCAGGTTGTGTTCCACTTCCACCAGATGAAGAGCTAAATAATAAAAGCTCATGTTTCCACATAAAAAAGGCATCAAAGTCCAATTTCTGGCTCTGCTACAAACTGTGTAACCTGGAGTAAGTCACCTAACTTATTTGAGTTCTCAGTGTCCTCATATCTATCAAATAAAGAGGATGAACAAGGTGATCTCTAATTCTCTCATCAATCTCTCTCCTACGTTATTATCAAAATATTCTCCAATTATAGGCTTTGGAGTCACTTAGATGTGGGTTAGAGTTCATACTCTGCCACTTATTGCAGTCAACTTTTTTATTTATTATTATTTTTTTTTAGACGGGGTCTCGTTCTGTTGTCCAGACTGGAGTGCAGTGGTGTGATCTTGGCTCATTCCAACCTCTGCCTCCCGGGTTCAAACGATTCTCCTGCCTCAGCCTCCTGAGTAGCTGGGATTACAGGCTATAGTCAACTTTTAACAAATATCAAAACCTAAATTGTATTATCTATGACACAGAGATAACCTGACATAACTATCATGAAAAAAAAGACACAATGCAAAAATTGCTCCTAACCCAGTGCGTAAAACACAGCAAGCACTCAGTAAATGCTAGCTAATATTAATTAGTGTTATACTACAACATCCTCAATATTTGTCTAGATGCTAACTGGATATTTCCATTAACAGGTAGATCACTACTTTGTGAGAAAATCCTTTCACTCTAGGACATCTTAATTATTAAGGCTTTATATACATATACTTATAATGAGCTTAAATCTGACTCCTTGTAACTATATACTCTACCATTTAGTAGTTTTTAACCTGGAGTCCACAAAGAATTCAGGAGATTGGTAAAATTGTATGACAAGCTTTACATCTGTATTTTTACTAACTTGTAACTGAAAAATACCATTTTCTTCAATTATGAATATAGTTACCAAACCACTGTAGTTTGTGACTTTGTTGCCAGTAAAAATCATAGATACCTTCTCATTTCATTAGACTTTTTGCAAGCACTACAAAATTAAGTATGTTAGATATGTGATCTGCTAGATCTTATGATTTAATACGTTAATAAAGATGCACTTATATAACTATACCAAATTTTTATTTTAATATTTTTATAATTTTTTAAATACAATTGGTTTCATTTTTAATTCTATAATTTTTTTGTGGTTATAAACATTATACAGGCTGAGTGTGGTACCTCACCACCAGCACTTTAGGAGGCCAAGGCAGGAGGATCACTTGAGGCCAGGAGTTTGAGACCAACCTAAGTGACATCTCTTTTGTAGAGACCCAATCTCCACAAAAACAAATTTTTAAATGATCCAGGTGGTGGCCCACACCTGTGGTCCTAACTAATAGGGAGGCTGAGACAGGAGGATTGCTTGAGACTGGGAGTTTAAGGCTGCATTGAGTTACAATCACACCACTACACTCCAGCCTGGGTGATATAGCAGACCCTTTCTCTAAAAACAAACTAAAAACAACAAAAAACTATTATACAGTTGTCCCAAAGTATTCATGGGAGATTACTTCCAGGACCTCTGGCAGATGACAAAATCCATGGATGCTCAAGCCCCTGATAAGAAATGGCATAGTGTTTGCCTATAACCCATTCACATCCTCTCATATATTTTAAATCATCTCTAGATTTGTTGTAATGCCTAGTATAATGTAAATGTTATGTAAATAATTGTTATAATGTATTGCTTAGGAAACAATGACAAGAAAAAACATCCATACATGTTCAGTGCAAACTTTTTTATTAAGTTTTTGATCCATGGTTAGTTAAATTCCAGGATGCAGAACCCATGGGTACAGAGAGCCAACTGTACTGAGAAGGCATTCATAGGTGTACCCTTCTTACTGAAAGGATTCAGGATTTACACCCACTCCATACACACACATAGAAGATTAGTAAACTCTGCTCTGAAGCAAGCTCACATAATTCTACTCTCCCTCCCTGACGAAACTCTTAACCACTGAAAGACAAATAAGACCTTGGAATGCTCTAAATGTCTGTGTCCTTTCAAAATGTATATTCTAAGACCTAATCACTAATGTGATAATATTTTGAGATGGGGCACTTGAGATGTCATTAGTGGCCCTATAAAAGAGGTCCAAGGGAGACGCTTCGCCCCTTTAACCATGTAGACACAGCTATAAGGTGCCATCTATGAACCAGAAAGCACACCCTCACCAGACACCAAATCTTCTGGCACCTTGATCTTGGACTTCCCAGCCTCCATAACTTTGGGAGATAAATTTCTATTGTTCATAAGCTACTGAGTGTATGCTATTTTATTATAACAGCCAGAATGGATAAAGTCAGATCTAATTGCCAGATGTCTTTCTTTTCTTTCTGCCTCTACTTAACATCTCTAGTTGAGCATGCCTACAGGCATATCTCATGGAAGACTAATGTGCAAGATGAGCTATGAAAAAAAGTAGTCTATTGTTCAAAAATGGGGGAAGGGAAAAGGAAAAACCATCGAATACCAGAAGCAGTAACAGGAAGGGTAAAAAAAGAAGGTAGCTGGATGGAGAAGCAAAGTTAAAATGATTTTTATCAGACAGAGCACCTGCATTTGTAGAAAGAAGTTAGGAGCCATTGGAGAACAAAATAATCAAAATAGAGAGAAGTGATGAAGAGAGGACCATAGTGCTGGAAGAAAGGTCAGGGGATGAAAATAAAAAGTAAATAGCTATAAAGGAATGTATATCCTTTCAGGACACTAAGGTGGGACATTTCTCTTCAGGCTTCCTTAATGGCCTCCTGTCTTGGACAGCTGCAATGCATATTGGTATATTAAAGACCATGAAAAGTACGGCTCAAAAGACACCTTTTGCTTAACAATTCATCCTTTCCAAGCTTCTTTGACAATAGACCTTCTCTTCTCATAATAATCATTAATGTTCTAAGAGCTACTGCTCTGAAGAACACACTCTGGGAAACTTGTAATTTTTTCATTGTACAGGATATTCCATAGGTGGTCTGACAATTGTTTGAGCACAATGAACTACTGCTACCTTTCTTGTCTGAGCAATAATATTTCAATTAATGTTGATTTTCTTTCCCTCTAGAAAGATTCAATTTAGAAGATTTTTAGATAGACATCACATATTTGATACGGTACTTGCAATTAACTACCATTTTTATGAGAACTGTCCATACAATGAGGTCTTTCTGTACTTGCACTACTGCTTTTTAAAAATTTTTTCTTAAAGCCTAAATAAGAAATTAACCTTTCTTTCCTGTTAGATTGTGTCTTGTTATTTCTGGACTATCTTTTTTTTAAATTTTTGAGATGAAGTCTTGCTCTGTTGTCCAGACTGGAGTGCACGGGCATGATCTCAGCTCACTGCAACCTCCTCCTTCCAGGTACAAGTGATTTGTGCCTCAGCCTCCCAAGTAGCTGGGATTACAGGTGTCTGCCACCATGCCCAGCTAATTTTTGTATTTTTAGTGGAGTCAAGGTTCCATTATATTGGCCAGGCTAGTCTTGGGCTAATAATGAGAGCTTGCTTACCCCCTTTACTCTCTGGACCTGCTTCACCTGATCCTGGTCACCCTTTTCACAATTCCTGCTCAGCAACTTACTGCTAAGTCTACTTCTTGCCTTCCTGTGGACCTAGGACATTGGTATTATCTGCAATAACTGCCATTTAAATAGACATAATCTTGGAGATAATCTAACCAATCCTGATAAGCTGAAACAATATACGTTTTCACACGGGAGAGGCCTTGGTTTGAATCCTTAACTAATGCTTAGAAGACATCTAACCAAAATAAATTTACTTAACCTCTTGATTTCTCATCAAGATAATATTGGTTTGCTCAATGAGTTTTTAACCTAAAAATACAGGATAATTTAAGTAATAACAATAACTCAAAATAACAACTAGATTTCTGGTCTATATCTCCTCTCCTAAACCCTGATCATCATTTGTACAGCAAGTCATGAATTTTGGGTCCTTTCACTTAAAACATGTACCTTTACATTCAGTACTTACACATGCAAAGCATTAGCCTAGAAACTGCATGGAAAACAAAAATTTACCAATCACAGGATCCTGCCCAAAAGGAAATTACAAAGTTATAATGGACAATACATAGAAGGAAGGATGGAAGGAAGGACGGAAGGGAGGGAGAGAGGGAGGGAGGGAAGAAGGAAGGAAAGAAGGAAGGAAGGAAGGAAAGGACAGAGAGAAGAAAGAAAGATTTGAAAATTGTCTACTGTGCACTATGCTTTTTACACACATAATCATACTCTTCACAAGCAGTCTTTTAGGTAGGTGTTACTGTTCTCATTTTATGAATAAAAGAACAGAGGCTCATAAGGATTAAGTCACTCTGGGAAAATATATTTAAAATGGTTCAGATAATGTGCTGTGATGTGATTACAGTAGAAACAACATTACTTTTAACTCTGTAGTTCAGGGCTTTGTGAAGCAGATGAAATCTGAGCCCTCTATACTGGGTGGGATTTAGGCATTGGCAGAAACACCAGCATGAGCCAGGGTTCTGACAGCAGAAAGAACATAGCCATGTCCAGGACTACCAAACAGTTAGATCAGTTCAAAGTATTATACACAAAGGGGAGAAGTCTCGGGAATAAGGTTGAGGCCAGATGACGGAGAACCTGAATGCCCAGCTAATGTTTTGTAAAATTACTGTGGGTAGCAGAGAACCACTGAAGATGAGTGAAAAACATGATGCCCTCAGGTCTTTGGCCAGATGCAATGTCTGAGAAAAAATTTGCATGGGGAGCATATGACAATTACCAAGGCAGGAGGTAACAGGGAGTTTGATTTAGGATTGTGGCCACAAAAATGGACAAATGATGAGGGTATGACAGAAAATTTGCAGAGGTAGAATCAACAGATCTTGATAATCTTTAAATATATTTTTTAAATTTTAACTACTTTTATTTTGAATTATTATAGCTACATGACATTAGATTAGACGGTCAAGAGAAGAAAAAGCCAAAGATGTCCTGGATTTGGGGAATAAGACACCCTCCCGGTAGCTGGGAGTGAATAAGGAATCAGACCTTTTCTCTTCTACTCTATGGGCTTTCTGTTTAACAGGAAGCTAATTTTGAAACTTTTTATGTGAACAAAAAATGAAGCATATTGTTTTCATAAACCTTTGTAAAATCTGCTGCATTCTCTGACATGTTTGCAAATAATGCCACATTCTCCAGACAGTTTATGTGCAACATGCTTCACATTACTAACAGAGAAACATCACTAAAATAATATTCTATAACAAAATTATGAAGGTCATTCCTTAAAATATGATTTTTAAAATGGAAATACATTGTTGAGAAGTGTTAATAATTTCAGACTTATACATTAGACACACATATATTTTTACCCACTACCAATCTGGATTTTATTATTCATCTTCAAGACATTTAGAACAGTGGCTGTCAACTCCAGCGGCACATTAGAATCACCTGCAGAGCTTTAAAGAATGCCGTTGCCTGAGTCCTAACCCGAGTTCTGGTATAAATGACCTAGGAGCAGCTTGGGAAGTGTGTGTGTGTGTGTGTGTGTGTGTGTGTGTGTGTTTTGGGGAAGGGAGCGGTTAAGCTCACTAGATGATTTTAATGCGAAACCATGGTTGAGAACCACCCAGCAATAAGAAAATTGATTGATTATGTTAGAGATAATTCACTAGTTTATCTTACCAACAAAAAGACTATTTGCTAAATTTATATAAATTATACACATAAGATCCCAAACTAGTATTGCCATAATATTAAATACGATAAAAGTTGTATCAAGAAGGAGAGCTTGGCGGGCTCAGTGGTCAGAATAGAGGGAATAAATGAACAACAAGATGTGAAGCAGGCTGACTCCTGAAACACTTTGCTTATTCTTTTCTCTTGATTCAGCAGCAACTTCTGGACTATTACAGCAGAGAAAGCTCTCCTTTTGCTCCTCCCTAGTCACT
Organism: Pongo pygmaeus; assembly: GCF_028885625.2. NCBI lineage: Eukaryota > Metazoa > Chordata > Mammalia > Primates > Hominidae > Pongo > Pongo pygmaeus. The sequence goes on from NC_072377.2 coordinate 65,442,559, forward strand.
CTGCAAACACTCATTTGCTGGTGGCTGACCCTATCATGTACATCCCCAGTTCCTCCACTCATCCTCCCAGTGGCGGCTGTGACCTCCAGGTGCAAAGGCCAAGGTAAGGCTTTTGGTCACATTGGAACTCATAGAAACTGGGAGGGGAGAGCTAGCTGTCTGGCTCTGTTTCTCCATGTTTGCAGGAATGCTGAATGATCTGCTCATTCCCAGATCTCTTCTTTTTCCTGTCATACAATGAGTAAGGTGCTGATTAGCTAGCTCCATGGCTTAAGGCATTGTCAACAGAAATTCCATATTAAATGTGCCTGTTGCCTAGGCAGAGTGAAGCATTTCTTTCTATTGCTCATCGTCGATAAAGAGAAAACTGCTACCCTTTCTGTAGCAGGCAGGACTGTGAGGGAATTGGACAAGGTAGCAGCCATGGGGAATATTTAGAGTGCACAGCAGTAAGATGATCTCTAGCTTTTCTGCATTGCTCACTGCTATTCCATTAAAAAGGTTTTTTTCCAGCTTGGCTCTGGTCTTCATTCATTTGTTACTTTTCCATGGAGTCCTCCTCAATGTTCCAACTAGAATTCTATCTATTTCTCAAAGCTTAGTTAAAATACTGTTTTACTCATCTGACCATACCAACTTAAATAATCTTTCTCTCCTCTCTCAGCTTTGGAATTAGATATTTTTGCACTTGTCACTCTTCTTTACTATACTTAAGCATCCCAAGACAGAATTTTGCCTTTGTCCAATGTATATACAACATGGCACCAATTGCCATCCAGTGCACATAACAGGTATTCAACAAATCTGATAAATGAATTAACTAATATAGATCACTCTAAATCTCATCAAATAATTCATGAACAACTGGAATTATTTCAGTCTTGAAATAACTAGTAAATTTGGACATGAGAGAGGTGAAAGTCTCAAGAGCCTCCCCTGGAATGGATATCTAAAGAGGTATTTAATTATTTGACATAAATAATGGACTTGTATCTGAAACAAACATGAATATTCTCACCTCACTTTATCTTATGGGATTGCAGTTGGTTTTTTTCCAACTCTTTAATAGTAGCATATGTTCTTTTCTGAAACACTATTTAAATAAGCTTGCTTTATGCAAGTCCCAGAAGTCACTTCTTGTAGTTGTACCACTGAAATCGCTATAATTCTTAGTTTAAAGAAGTTAATATATTTTCTGCCAGAGTGACAAGCGGGTCATCACTTATCTCTGAGCCCTACATGTGGCACACTCAAGAATGACTTCTCCATCTCCAAGGACTGACAAGCTGTATGTTTATTTATGAGACCTTAATCCAAACTATCCTTGTTTCCTGATTGCTGGGGGAGCTACAAGGAAGAGATTTTAATTACCAAAGTCCTCAACAGTTCTAAGTTACTTAAGAGTCATCTTAACATTGCTTCCATTGCAACCCATGGGGTTTTAGCCTATTTAAAATTGCTTTGCTTTTACTTCACAAACCTTGTTTGACCCAAATCAACCTTGTTTCAGTTGATAAGTTTCACAAAATTTGAAGAAGTATTTGGAAACTTTTTTCATTTCCACACATCCTTTGAGGTTTTCCTGCCCTACAAAGTACCTAGCAGAGAGCCTTTCAGATATCCAGTACTCAGGATACTTGGAGAAATAACAAATGAATGAGGGAATGGTCTTTACATTTTGCCAGCAGAAGTAATTAAGATCTGAATTTGAGATATGTTGGTATTTATTTTGAAAAATGGAAACATGATGGAATTTTTGGCTGAAAAACTTCCTTTGAAATCTATCTAAATATCTTATAAATAAGATATGCCCTTGCCTTTGTTAATAGGTATCTTGTGATACATATGTCCAAATCTTTCAACTAGATTATAAATTACTGAGGAGTCTGGGTGTGGTGGCGCACGCCTGTAATCTCAGCACTTTGGGAGGCTGAGGCAGGCGGGTCGCCTGAGCTCAGTAGTTTGAGACCACCCTGTGCAACATGGTGAGACCCCGTCTCCACTAAAATACAAAAAATTAGCCGGGTGTGGTGGCGTGCACCTATAGTCCCAGCTGCTCGGGAGGCTGAGGCATGAGAATCGCTTGAGCCTGAGAGGTGGAGGTTGCAGTGAGCCAAGTTTGCGCCACTGCACTCCAGCCTGGGCAACAAAGTGAGACTCCATCTCAAAAACAAAACAAACAAACAAAAATTACAGAGTAATTATGTTTATTGCTCAGCACAGAACCTAGCACCTGGTAGTAGATGTTCTATAAATGTGCATGGTTGATCTATTTCTACATCGTGCAATATTTCACCTTCAGTCTTGTGTCTCCACCATCATATAGTCTCCTTCCAGATAGAACCTGCTGGATTGGAATTTAGTGTCCAAGATCAGACCGAGCTATTTACGCAAACATAATATCAAGACCAGCTCATTGGAAAATTGGAAAACGGCAAAGAATGTCCTCATTGACCCTTTTCCTCACAATTTTCTTCTTCTCCATCAGGTAATCATTGATCCTCTTCTTTCTTTCATAAAGGATCTGATTTACTCAATACAAAGGTATATTAATAAACAAAAGCAAATGTACATAAATGGGAATGCATCAAACTAAAAGCTTACATCTGCACCACCAGAAAATAATCAACAGTATGAAGAAACAGCCTATACAATAACAAAAAAATTTGCATCTGATATGAATATTTGCACCTGATATGAAGTTAATATTCAAAATACAGAACTCAATAGCAAGAAAATAAATAATCCAATTTTTAAAAAAGGTAAAGGATCCGAATAGACATTTCTTAAAAGACATACAAATGGCCAACAGATATATGAAAAAATGGTCAACATCACTAATCATAGGAAAATGCAAATCAAAACCACAATATCACCTCATACCTGTTAGAATGGCTATTATCAAGAAGAAAAAAAGATAATAAATACTAGGAGAAGAGGGAACCCTTGTACCCTGTTGGTGGGAGTGTAAATTAATACAAGCACCGTTCAAAGGAGCCACCATTTTAGCAAGTCACTACTGCAGCAAAACTAACAGCTGTAAAGTCTATCGGAGGACTATGAGCAGCCCTATAGGAAAAGAAAGAAAGCTACGTTGGTACTTCCCCATTGATCACAGGTAAAGCATGAACTCTCTGTTGAATTGATTTTTCTTGGAAGAAATACAAGAAAGATTTCCCAGAACACCTTTGAAAGCTGGTGCCTTATAAATGGAAACAAAGAAATCACTTAAAAGAAAACTTGTTTGTTTCAACAGACAGGTCGTGAGGCTGCTTCTTACTGTGTAGATCACAATGGTGACCAAGTGCTGGCTGTGAATGGGCCACACTGCATTCATTATTTATCAACAAGATTAAAGGAATAGTGACTATGACACTATCATTTCAAACTCTAATTTTCTGGGATTAACAGGGAAGGTCAGCATTAAAAACACTTTATTTTCTTACATTCACTTTTCTTTTAATCATGACCAGTCAAGATAATGTAAATGAGATATCTATTTCTGTGTAATGAATTATCCCCAAATGTAGCATCTTAAAACAACAAATGTCTCTTACCTCACACAGTTTCTAAGGATCAAGAATTCAGGAGAGCTTAGGGTCTCTCAAGAGGTTGCAGTCAAGCCTCCAGCTGAGGCTGCTGTCACTGCAAGTCTCAACTGGAGCTAGAGAAGCACTTCTCGAGTCACTCACATGGTTGTTGGCTTGTCTCAGTTCCTTGCTGACTGTTGGCTAGAGGCCTCCATATTTTACCACGTGGCCTTCTTCCATAGGCTGCTTGAGTGTCTTTGTGAGTTGGCAGCTAGCTGCCTCCAGAGTGGGTGATTGGAGAAAGAGAAACTGTATCCAAGACAGAAGCCACAGTTTTTATAACCTAACCTCCAAAGTGGCACATCATAACTGCTCCTGAATTTTCTTGGCCACAGAGATCAACCCTGATACAATCTGAAAGGAGATGACACAAAAATCTGAATACCAGAAAGTGCAGATCACCGGAGGCCATCTTGGAAGCTGGTTACCACAGAATATTTCTTTAGATGCCAATTCTCTATGATGTATCTAAAGAATCTGATGTTCCAAGGACAGTTTATTACCCCCACCAAGCAGTAGTTCCTAACTTTTTTGGGGGTGGGGCGGGGGAGTAACATAGGTTCCTTTTAAGTCTCTAATGAAAGCTCTGAATATACTTCCCAAGAGAATGTACAGTTGACCCTCTATATTAGTAGGTTCTTCATCCACAATTTAACCAACTGGGGATTAAAAATATTCCACAAAAATAAAAATACAACCACAAAAATAATAATAAAAATCATTGTTTATAACAACTATTTACATAGAATTTACATATTATTAGTTATTAGAGGTATTCTAGAGATAAAGTGTATGGAAGGATATAGGTTATATATTAACACTATACCATTTTATGTAAGGAACAAGCGTCCACTGGGTTTTGTATCTGCAGTCTTGGTATTTGGCTCTGGAATCAATCCGCTACAGATTCCAAGGGATGACTGTACAAATGAGTCATTATAATTTTGCACATAATTTCCAAGAGTCCAAGGAGTCCCTAAGATTTTCTAATAACTTCAGGTTCAGAAACACTGTCCTTAACAGTTAACCTTCATCTTGCAATCACTAAGCACAAGGACATGGCTGCCATTGGGAACTTATAGTAGGACATACATTTAGATAATGAAAGACTTATTTAATGAAATCATAGTTGGAATTTTTATTTTACCAGAAATTCAAAGAGTTTTGAATAGAACATGGCCATTTTCTGAGCCAGACTTGCAAAGAAATTCCTGTATGGGAAACTCAAATGCTTATTTATATCTTGCAGTCTTTGAAAGATAAAGAAGTCCTGGGGTGCTGATTTTTTTCAGGGCAAAGTAAAGGGAGATGGATGAATTTTGCTATGGAGAACTCCTATGAACAAAAATGTAGTGTTTCACCATAAGTGTTTGATAATATATGAGAGATATCTATGTTTAAAACTGTGATCAATAAAATTGAGCCTAATTTGATATTTTTGTAAGACCTCTTCCCATTCTTTCTTTTTCAGGTTTTCATTTTGAAATCCAGACGTTAAACCACTGTCTTAGTCCATTTTCTGTTGCTATAACAGAATACTATAGGTTGAGTAATTTACAAAGAAAAGAAGTTTATTTAGCTTATGGTTCTGGAGGCTGTGAAGTCCAAGAGCATGGTATCAGCACCTGACAAAGGCACAGCAGAAAGCATCATATGGTGAGAGCACATGAAACAGAGAGAGCTTGCTTTTATACCAAAGCCACTCCTGCAATAGCTAACCCACTCTCACGACAACAGAATTAATCTATTCATGATAGAAGAACTCTTATGACCTAATTACCTCTTAAAAGTTCTACTCTATCAACACTGCTACATTGGGGATTAAGTTTCTAATACAGGAATTTTGGGAGATATATTCAAACCATAGCAAACATAGACACTCTGCTCCAGCCTACTAGCTACTTTTACTGAGTTATTATCTTTCTTTTCCACTAAAGGTAATTTTTAACCAAGTTCCCCAAACATGACCTTCCTCTTACAAATGGCCATTTAGAATTTCAGTAGATCCTATGTTCTGGTATCATTTAATGAAAGACTTTGGACACAGAGTGAAAGTTTATGATACTCTAGGACTATGTTCCCTTCCTATGCATTCTCATAGCATCCTATATGTGTGTACATATATGTATATATAATTGTATATACTAGTACTATATATATACAGATATATAGTATATGTAGATATAGTACTACATATATGTGTATATATGTATATATAATTATATATACAAGTACATATTATATATACTAGTATATAATTTATATATAATCCTATATATACATATATTATATATAGTATATATACTAGTATATATAATATACATGTATATGTAATATATATGTGTATATAATTATATATACTAGTATATATATACATATGGTATATATAATTCTATATACTAGTCATATATACTAATATATAGAATTATATATACTAGTACTAGGATAGTACTATACAAATTAGACAATTTGTATAAAATGGACTATATAATATTCTAAATTAGTAATTATTATTCCATAGTTCTATATGGAAGGAAAATACAACCATGAATCTTACAGGGCTGAAGTAAAATAGTAAGAGATCATGGACTGAGTTGGGAAGACTGGCTTTGATAGTTCTTAGCTGGGCAAACTAGGCTCAGTCTCTGTTCTGTTACCTCATCAGTTACCCTATACAAAATGGCATAATGCATTATATGACCACTTTATAGAATTTTGGGGGGTCCAATGGGACAATTAATGTGGAAAATATCTTGTAAACCATGAAATACTAAACTTTTTATGTATTATCGTTATTATTAAATGCACTGTTTAGTTGAAAGAGATGCTATGCAACAAGATAAATAGGTAATTTTTGTTTTTAAAAAGTGTCTCTCAGAGAGAAATCTATGCTCACTGGTCTGATGGTGTCAGAAAAAAAATACTTTCACGTGGTAAATAAACACCCATTTCTGTTCTGAAGGCTAAATTCTGTGTCCTCTGTCATTATAAAACCAGTTATTGATCTTGACGAGTACAGAAAGTACCTTGCAGAAAATAAATATGACAAGGTCCCTAAGTACTAGGTTTGCATCTAAACAGAGATAGAAGACTTGGCCTCAATAATAGAGCTCACCCACTTACCTGAAAGTATGGCCTAACCCTAATGGTTTGGAAATCTGTGAATACAGAATAAAAGGCAACTAGGCAAACTCATGAGTTTGTCTCTACACATGTCAGTAAAAACATGGGTATACTCATGCATCACAGCCCCTTATCATAAATGGAAATTTGGAAATGGCTCATATAGACACTTTGTGGGATGTAGTAGCATTGACAAAAATAGAACTTATGTTTCTAGCCTTAAAATAATAAAAAGTAACTAATCTTTTACACCAGAGTCAACTTTCAGCAAGCCACAAGCTGAATTATGGGATAACACACTGATTATTTGATAAGTGTGCTGTTTTTAATTCCCTCTAATCAAGTACAAAGATCTTGTTCAAATTCCCATCTCAATGTGATAAGTGTACTCAGCAAATAATTAAACATAGAGGAAACAAAAAACTTCATAAATCTCTTTTAGAAGCAACATTTACATTTTGTTCCCAAAATGATCTGCCTGCCTCGGCCTTCCAAAGTGCTGGGATTACAGGTGTGAGCCACCACACTCAGCTACCATTTGAATTTTCATAAGGATTGTATTGAATCTTTGGGTAGTATGGACATTTTAACAGTATTAAGTCTTCCCATCCATAAACACAAAACATCTTTCAATTTATTTGCATCTTCTTTAATTTATTTCATTAATGTTGTGTAGTTTTCAGTCTTTCACCTTCTTGGTTATGTTTATTCCTAAATATTATATTTTTTGATGCTATTGTAGATAAATTTTTTTCGTAATTTCCTTTTCAGATAGTTCATTGTTAGTGTACAGATACAAAAGTGAGTTTAACATGTTGATTTCATATTCTGCAACTTTACTGAATTTGCTTGTTTCAACAGATTTTTGTAGAAAGAGGGTTTTCTACATATAAGATCACGTAATCTGCCAAGAGAAATAGTTTTACTTCTTTCTTTCTGATTTAGATGACTTTGATTCTTTCTCTTGCCTAATTCCTTTGATTAGGACTTCCATTACTGTGTTGAACAAAAGTGGTAAAAATGGATGTCCTTGCCTTGATTAAGACCTTTTAGGAAAAGCTTTCAGCTTTTCATCATTGAGTATGCAGTTAGCTGTAGACTTGTCAAAAATATGGCCTTTATTATATGTAGGTAAATTCTTTCTATACCTAATGTATTTTAGAGTTTTTGTCATGAAAAGGTATAGAATTCTGTCAAAAACTTTTATTAAGATGCATCTATTAAGATGATCATGTTATTTTTAATCTATTAATGTGATGTAGTACATTAATTGATTTGAGCATGCTGAACCATCTTTGCATTCCAGGGATAAATCTCACTTGATCATAGTATATCATCCTTTTAGTATGCTGTTGAATTCAGTTTTCTAGTGTTGTGTTGAGGAGTTTTGCATCTATATTTATCAGTAATTTTCTTTCTTTGAGTGTCTTTTTCTGGCTTTAGAATCAAGGTAAGATTGGCCTTAAAATGAACTTGGAAGTGTTCCCTCTTCTTCAGTTTTCTGGAAGAGTTTAAGAAGGATTGGTGTTGTTAACTCTTCTTTAAATGTTTGGTAAAATTTACCAATGAGGGGGCCAGGTGTGGTGGCTCACGCCTGTAATCCCAGTACTTTGGGAGGCTGAAGCAGGCAGATCACGAGGCCAGGAGATCGAGACCATCCTGCCTAACATGGTGAAACCCCGTCTCTACTAAAAATACAAAAAATTAGCCTGGTGTGGTGGCAGGCGCCTGTAGTCCCAGCTACTCTGGAGACTGAGGCAGGAGAATAGCGTGAACCCGGGAGGCGGAGCTTGCAGTGAGCCGAGATTGCACCACTGCACTCCAGCCTGGGCGACACAGCAAGACTCTGTCTCAACAACAACAACAAAAAATTTTACCAATGAGGCCACCTGATTTTGGGTTTTCTTTGTTGGGAGGTTTTTTATTACCGATTTCAATCTCGTTTGTTATTGGTCTATTAAGGTTTTCTATTTCTTCCTGATTCAATCTTTGGAGGTTGTGTGTTTCTAGGAATTTATCTATTTCTTCTGGTTTATCCAATTTGTTGGTGTATAATTATTTATAATAGTCCCTTATGATCCATTTTATTTGTGTAGCATCAATTGTACCATCTCTTTCATTTGTGATTTTATTTATTTGAGTTTTCTCTCTTTTTTCTTAGTCTTGACAATAATTTCTTGGATATGACATCAAAAGCACAAACAACAAAAGTGAAACTAGACAAGTGGGACTACATCAAACTAAAATGCAACCAGGAAGCGAAGGAAGCAACACAGTGAAAAGGCGACCCATGGAATAGGACAAAGTATTTGCAAACCATACATCTGATAAGAGTTTGATATCCAAAATATATTTGGAACCCAAACAACTCAATATCAAGAAAACACATAACCCTATTAAAATATTGACAAAGGATTTGAATAGACATTTCTCAAAACAAGGTATGCAAATGGCTAACATGTAGATAAAAAATGTTCAACATCACTAATCATCAGGGAAATGCAAATCAAAACCACAATATCACCTCACATCTATTAGAATAGCTGTTATCAAAAAGACAAAAGAAAACAAGTGTTAGCAAGGATGTAAAGGAATGAGAACACTTGTACACTGTTGGTGGAAATGTAAATTAGGACAGTCATTATGGAAAACTGTATGAAGCTTCCTCAAAAAATTAAAAATAGAAGTACCATATGATCTAGAATTTCTACTTCTGGGCATATATACAAAGGAAATAAAATCTGTATGTTGAAGAGAGATTTGCATTCCATGTTCTTTGAAGCATTATTCACAATAGCCAAGATATAGTATCAAACTACATGCTCATTGATAGATGAATGGATAAAGAAAATGTAGTGGTTGTGTGTATACTGTTCAGCCTTTAAAAAGAAGTTAATCCTGCCATATGCAACAACACGTTTGAACCTAGAGGACATTCTGCTAAGTGAAATAAGCTAGTTACAGGGAAAAAAACATGGCATGATTCCACTTGATAAGAAATTAAAATAGTTAAACTCATAGAAACAGAGTAAAAGAGTGGTTGCCAGGGTCTGAGGAGAGGGAAATGAGGGATTGCTGTTTGATAAGTATAAAGTCTCAGTTATGTAAGATGAGTAAGTCCTAGAGATTGTCAATACAATACTGTGCCCGTACTTTACAATACTGTATTGTCTACTTAAATTATTTTAAGATTGTAGATCTCAATTTAAATGTTCTTACCATAATAAAAAATAAACAAAAGCATTACAGCAGGTCAAAAATAACACTAAAATTTGTTTCAATAATAAATTCTGGTAAAATATATTTGGCATTTTAATAAGTGAAACAGTGCTTTTTTTCAAAAAGACTTACTGCTTCCCATGGCATCATGAGATCATATCAGGAGATATTCTGGGGTTACATTTATATGTATCACGTGGTAAGCTCAATACCAGGATTTGGTAAGTTAATTGAAAAGAATGAAAAAATTCTATTAACTTCTTTTTTTTTGAGACAGAGTCTCAGTCTCTCGCCCAGGCTGGAGTGCTGTGGCACCGTCTTGGCTCACTGAGAACTCTGTCTCCTGGGTTCAAGCAATTCTCCTGCCTCAGCCTCCTGAGTAGCTGGGACAGGTGTCTGCCACCACACCTGGCTGATTTTGTATTTTTAGTAGAGACGGGGTTGCACCATCTTGGCCAGGCTGGTCTGGAACTCCTGACCTCATGATCCATCCGCCTCAGCCTCCCAAAGTGCTGGGATTATAGGCATAAGCCACCGCACCCGGCCCTATTAACTTCTTACTGAAGAATAATATGTATACAAAAATTGCACGTAAGTGTAAACATCAATATGTTTTTATAAAGAGTACACCATATAAGCAGCACCCAGATCAAAAAGCAGCATATTATCAGCACCCCAGAAGTCCCCTATGTGCCCTCTTCTGGGCAGTAGCTCTCCTACTCCATAAGGGTGACAACTATCCTGATTTCTAAAACCAAAACAATACTTTTGCCTGTTTTTGCACTTTGTTTAAATGGAATCATATAGTATGCATTCTTTTGTGCCTGGCAACCTTATGTTGAGAGATTAATTAATCTTTTAAAATGTAGTTGCAACTACATACTATCCATTCATTCTCATGGCTGATTAGTATTAGAGTTGTATTCTTAGGTTCTTGTGAATATATTACAATTTATTAGTTGGTTCTTTCTTTGATGGGCATTGGGTACTTTCCAGCTTTTGTCTGTTAATACTGGTGTTATCATGAAACACTCTTGTATGGTCTTTATGAAAAGTTGCATGCAATTCTGTTTGAGATACATCTAGGACTAGAATTACTGGGTCATAGGTTATGCATTTGTTCAGCTTTAGTAGATACTGCCAAAGAGTTTTTCAAGCCAATTACCAATACACACTATCACAGGAAGTGATTGAGGGTTCTGGTTGCTCCACATTCTTGCCAACACTAGGCATTGTCTATCTTTTTTTATTGCAGCAATTCTTGTGGTGTGTACTAGTATTGAATTATGGGTTTGGTTTTCCTCAATGATTAGATTGAGCCCCTTTTTATATGCTTATTGACCATTTGGATTTCTTCTTTGGTGAAGGGCCTGTTTACATCTTTTGCTCATTTTCCTAATGGGATGTGTGTCTCATTCTTATTGATTTGTACTAGTTCTTTATATATTCTGCATTCAAGTCTGGAGTTTTTGTATTCTTCAATCATTCATATGAGATGATATGGCTCCATTACATGAATGTATTAACAACAAAATTTAAGTATTTGAAATTCACTTGACAGATATTTATCAAGCATCTACTATATATGCTAGACACTGTGTGCTAGGCTTTGTGGAAATGACTTATAAGCCTTGACTTAATAAATAAATAAATAAATTATATGATGCTAGTTTATATCTGCAGAGGTTCAGGTAGAATAAATTTTCATATTTCCTCTATCTCAACACCCAGGCTCATATAATTTCAGAGGCCTTCGACTTCTAAAGGTCTAAAAACCAGCCCAAGAATTAAGGTGTGTTCTTGAATCTATTACAATAGTTCACATAGCTTTTCATTAAATGAATCAAATTAATGGAAAGCCTTGTTATTAGAGGCTGTGCTTTGGCTTGCTGCCCCAGTATTCTGGATGTTTCACAGTCTCTTAACAAGGACATACATAATGAAAGAACGAGGAACTTGTGTGCTCAAGCTGCTCAATTTAGGTACCAGGGTTGCAGGGGCAAAGCCAGAAGTGGAAATGTGTCCAACAATCCAAGAATCAAGGGTACAGTCCTCAGAGTTACTAGGGTAAGAGGCCAGGAAGAACTTTCTGTCTGGAACCTGGGCTAGCCACAGGATAAAACTACAGTAATTGTTGCTACTACCACTTTCTGGGGGCCCTGCCGCCTTCCAAGCCCAGGTAGCTCGGGCCTCGCTACTCAGTTTGTTTATCATGTTTGAATATCCTTTATTAGTCTGTGCCCAAGCTCACTCAGTGCCCATTTTTCACTAGTCCTAAAGGAGGAGAATATATATCTGGTTATTAAATCCAAGTAACTCATATCTTTTTTTTACTGGAATCCAAGATTGAAAACATCTTTGAGAGCTTCCCCTGGAGTGAGCTTTCCTCCAGAAGTCCTAGTTATTTGCTTATATTAAACTTTACTCATAAATTCTTCAGTTACATGTATATTCCTAGATAATAAAAACAATACTAGACTATATTCATTTCTTCATATAAAGCCATAGTCTATTGTATAAAACATAATCACTTCTGGATTATCACTAGTATAATACAAAATCAGTTAAAATATTTAAATCTTTTTTTCAATATAAAATTTCATTCTGGAACACTTGAAAAATAAAAGTATAGAGAACAATAAAACAAAATCACCCACAATCTTACCTGCCCTAATTTCTGTTAATATTTTGGCACAATTTCTACCATTTTTTCTGTGTATGCTTTTAACATGTCATTTATTCCAATGTTTATGCTGTTTTTCAAATTAACTTAAATTTATTTCATTGGCATTTTTTTCATGTTAAAAAAGCTCTTAGTAAACCTAACTAATGATGTTTATATAATATACCGTGAAAGAGAGTTGTCATAATTCATTTAACTGTGTCCCTACCTTTGGAATTTAGAATTTTTTGAACTTCTTTCACTACAATAAATACTGTTGAAGCAAAGACTTTTGTGCAGCAAAAGCTATTTTTTAATTATGGATTGATTTCCTGAATACATTAATATAATTAAAATATAGTATAGAAACATTTTTAAAGACACCATATTCACAAAGTACTTTCCAGCAAAGTGTTTTTCAATTTTGTAAGAATGTTTGTTTTGCTTCACCTTCATGACCATTGGGTATATATCTTTTTGAATATGTTTAAATCATTGTTGGTAGATGAAAATACTAATTGCTTTTACGTATTTTTACTTCCTTTGGTTTTTAGCAAAGCAGAATATTTTAAATTACCTATTGGCCACATGAATTTTCTTATTTTACTTATACATTCATTCATTCAAATATTTATTGAACATCTACTATGTACCATGTAGTGTTCTAGGTACAAGAAAATTATCAGTGAACAAAGCAGAGAAATTCCCTGTACTTTTGAAGCTAGAGAGGGAAGATAGTCTACAAACAAACTACTGTGAAATGTGTCAGGTGGTAAGTTCTACAAAGAGAAAATAAAGTAGGTTAAGATTTAGAGAATGAGGAGGGTGCTATTTTAGACAGGCATTAAGGAAGACCTCTCCCTAATGAAATATCACTTAAGGAGAAATATTTGTAAATATTCTGTTCATTTCCTCAACCAATTCATTTAAAGGAATCTGTTCTCTTAAATTGTGATCCAAAAAAGATAGCCAACATTTACAGTATTTGGATCTAACAAAAACTAACTTCTTAAACTTCCTAGATTTCATGGTCTTTCTTCTCAGATGGTGCAATGATTTCAACTAATAGTGGTCCAAACCTACATCACTGCTCCCAATACAGTTGGCTTTTCCCAATAAATAATAATGTGATATTATTTAAATACAAACAGAAAATGAACCATTCTTTTCTTTTCTTTTTTCTTTTCTTTTCTTTTCCTTTCCCTTTCTTTCCCTTCCTTCCTTCCTTCCTTCCTTCTCTCTCTCACCCCCTTCGTCTCTTTCTTTCTTTCCTCTAGCATTGAGGGCATGCTTGTGATAGAATATCCTATATCCTATTTCCCATGGAAAAAAAATGGTGCTAATTGATAGTACTAAATTCATAAGGTTATTGTGAGGATTGCATGAGTTAATTGCATGCTTCACTTGGTACCTAATACATATTAAGTACAGTCATGTGTCACTTAACAATTAAAATATGTTCTAAGATATCCATCATAAGTGATTACGTTGTTGTATCAACATCACAGAGTATACCTACACAAACCTAGATGGTATAGCCTAACACACACACACCTAGACTATATTGTATAGCCTGTTTCTCCTAGGCTATAAACCTGTATGCCATGTTACTGTACCGAATACTGCAGGCAAGCATAACACAATGGTAAGTATTTGTGTATCTAAACATATCAAAAAATAGAAAAGATACAGTAAAAATATGGTAAAAGATAAAAATATACCTGTAGAAAACACCTACCGTGAATGGAGGCTACAAGATTGGAAGTTGCTCTGGGTGAGTCAATGAGTGAGTGGTGAGTGTGCCTGGGACATTGCTGTCCACTAATGTAGAGTTTATAAACACTGTACACTTAAGCTATGCTAAATTTATTTATTTTTTATTTATTTTTTTGAGACAAAGTCTCGCTCTGTCGCCCAGGCTGGAGTGCAGTGGCGCGATCTTGGCTCACTGCAAGCTCCGCCTCCTGGGTTCACGCCATTCTCCTGCCTCAGCCTCCGGAGCAGCTGTGACCACAGGCCCCCGCCACCACGCCTGGCTAATTTTTTTATATATATATATTTTTAGTAGAGACGGGGTTTCACCGTGTTAGCCCGAATGGTCTGGATCTCCTGACCTCGTGATCCACCCGCCTTGGCCTCCCAAAGTGCTGGGATTACAGGCGTGAGCCACCGCGCCAAGCCAAGCTGTGCTAAATTTATTTTTTACATTTTCTTTCTTCAATAATAACCTTAGTTTATTGTAACATGTTTATTTTATAAACGTTTTAATTTCTTTAAGCTTTTTGACTTTTTGTAATAATGCTCAGCTTAAACCACAAACATATTTTACAACTGTAGAAGAATATTTTCTTTCTTTATATCCTTATTCTATAAGTTTTTTCTAGCTTTTTTTAATTAACTTTTTAAACTTTTTTGTTAAAAACTAAGACAGAAACCCACACATTAGCCTAGGCCTACACAGGATAAGGATTATCAACATCACTGTCTTCTACCTCCACATCTTGTCCCACTGGAAGGTCTTCAGGGGCAATAACACACATGGACCTGTCATCTTCTATGATAGCAATGCCTTCTTCTGGAACACCTCCTCAAGAAACTCATTCCTGAAGTTGTTTTACAGTTAACTTTTTTTTTTGTAAGTAGGAGTACACACTAAAACAATGATTAAAAAGTATAGTATAGTAAATACATAAATCAGGAACATAATCTATTATATTAAGTACTTATCAGTAACACTTATTATCATTAATACTTGTCATCAAGTATTATGTACTGTACATAACTGTATGTCCTATCCTTTTATATCACTGGCTGTGCAGTGGGTTTATTTGCGCCAGCATCACCATAAACATATGAGTAACATGTTATGCTACAACTTTATGATGGCTATGATATCAGTAGAGCTGACAATAGGAATTTTTCCGCTCTATTATAATCTTATGAGACCACCATGGTATGCCATCCATCACTGACCAAAATGTTACATGGTGAATGACTGTACTAAATAAATATTTCAATATTTTAATTATTAACATAATCATCACCATATAATATTCAGCTGAGCAAAGCTGCCCAAATTTGATTCTCACATTCCTCTTGCATTGGCTTCTTAGAAATCAAGGAATGAGATGTCAGGAGAATTTGTTCATGATGTTGGCTGCCATTTAAAATTATAGCTGCATATAAATCCTGTTTACTTCCAAATTTCTTTGTGTGAATGAGCATCATTTGAAAAGTTAAAAGATTTACAGTTGATCCTTAGACAACATGGGCTTGAACTGCACAGGCCAACTTATATGCAGATTTTCTTCTGCCTCTGCCACCCCTGAGACAGCAAGACCAACCTGATCTCTTCTTCCTCCTCCTCAGCCTACTCAACATGAAGATGAAGAGGATTGAAGGCCTTTATGATGATCCATTTCCACTTAATGAATGGTAAATATGTATTTTCACTTTCTTATGATTTTCTTAATAACATTTTCTTTTCTCTAGCTTACTTTATTGTAAGAATACGATATATAATACAAAAACAAAAAAATTATGTGTTAATTGACTTTGGTCAACAGTAGGCTATTAGTAGTTAACTTTTGGGAGAAGTCAAACATTACACACAGATTTGCAGCTGCACAGGGGATGGTACCACTAACTCCCGTGATTTTCATGGGTCAATTCTATATTGAATTTAGTCTTTTCCCTATTTTGTAGTCCTCTGAAAAGCCATGCAAACTTGCTGGGAATCCAGAATTAATCAAATATAGAGCTCTGTGGATTGCAGGAACTTTTAACTATCTCACACAAAAACACTAACAAAATTTCTTTTTTAAGTGAAAAAAAAAATAACTGGACCAGAGTGTGAGAAACACATATCATTTATTCATTCAAGTATTTATTCAGTTGCTTTCCTTATTAGTCCTTCCTTTCTAATCTATCAAATCTCATTGGTTTGTCTCACAGAAAATCCCTTTGATATGAAATGTAAATTTCCAAATCTGCTGTTTCCTCAGTACTTTCACTAGCATGGTTCTATGGACTCTTACTTTTAAGAATATACAACAGAAGTAACCAGAAATACTTCTTCTCTCACCTTTTCCCTAGTATTCCTGTCTTCCTCTCCACATCTCTTACTCTTTGTCCTAAATGTGGAAATTGACAAATGAAAATTTAAAGTCACTACCTTATAAAAGACTGATTTGAAGTTTTTCCATGTCATTTTTTTAATTCTAGGAAAACATCTTAAATCTATAAGTCAATAAAAACACTTCAAAGCAGAGACCAGGTAACATTAGCCATCAAAATTCATCATGAGTGCTGGGCACAAAAGATTTTCTTAATGAATTATCCATTAAGATATCAGATAAATTAATTGACATAGAATTTTCTAAAAGAAAGTAGAAGGAGAAGGAAATAGTGAAGTACCCCAGATGCTAAAGGAAATCAATAGACACTGAGAGAAGGGCCACAATAATTCTCATGGCTCCTTTCCACTTTCTAGTGTTCCATAAACCTGGTATTTTGTTGTCTCTACCTCATACTATTTAATTGTTCTTCTGAGAAAGTAGACTGCATAAGTTGACTTCAGATCCATTTTGGCTTTTGAGTTCCAAATGGGAATTTACATTAATAATACAATCTGCAATATTACATTACATTAACTTTATCACCCATGTTCCCCTTCTTCCTCACCATCCAGAATTAATAAAGAAACTAATAATCTGGCCACTGAGAGTTTGGACTCTATAAAAGGAAAATCTATTTTACCGCTTACTTTCAGATGTTGTTGAGTATGAAACAACATACTCAAGCGAAACATTTCACTTGAAAACGCTGTCTTCCTACTCTTCAACTGCCCCACCTAATGGCAAGAGGTATGAATAACAGCCATATTCTGGATCCCCTAATTGAAGAAACCCAACAGTAATTTTTCAGATCTGTGCAAACTTGTAGCCCTATGATGGAAACATGCATATTTTCCCCTCACCTTCACAGTACTGCACTACACTCATTTACAGTGCCTGAATTCATGCCACTTGCAAGCTTTTTAATTTGTTTCTAATGACAACATGTTGTCATTATAGATAAATTGTGGTAAAGTTTACTGAGATAACAAAGGCTTCGTACATTCTCATTCTATTTAGCATTAGAGAGGACCACAGAAATCATTCACTTTCCACTATCCCTATTTTACAGAGGAGAAAACTGAGACGCAATGAGGTAAAATTATTTTTCTAGAAATCACATACATCTTTAGTGGAAGAACCCTGGTCTTCAAGAAAGATGCTTATTCATCAGACTGCTGCACCCACCCCCGAAAGCATCAACCTACCACCATTTTCTGATAACTAAATTCTTCCAATCTTTACTCTTAACAAGAGGAAAGTGTTATTATGCCCTTTAATAAGCTCGAGGGAAAACAGTGGCGGTGGGGGCCTTTTTAAAAGTTAGAACTTGAATTAGAAAACAAAAATTAGAATATATACCCAACAAAATTAAGTACATTATTGTAAAAGAGATGTTAGCAAAATAGATTTATCCAGCATGCCCCATATATGGAAGATTAGTTTAGTGGGTAAGATTGTTCATGCTTTCCAGAGCCCAGGGTTTGGTGTCCATAACGGAAATTAACCATGTTTCTTGGCAATGTCGTCCCTATTCTTCCATGTCAACTAAGAGTTGGCCTCGTTAGGTCTCCGCAGCTGAGACAAATTACATTGTATCTCTAAGGACCTACTTAAAACCTTTTGTTGGGTTTTGCTTTGCTTTGAGCCATTTGCTTTGTTGTTACATCATTTGAGTTGTTTGGAGGTTTTGTGTATTTCTTTTATTCTTGGTAGTAATATTTGATCTACAAAATCCAAACTTACCTCCCAATTCTAAAAGGCAGCATTAGTCAGTGTGGCCTTCAGATCATCTACATTAGAATGACCTGGGGAGCTTGTTTAACTGTGGCAATTCCTGGAGCCCTTCCCAGAGATACTGAATCAAAAGTCTCTTGGGATAAACTTCAAGAACATGTATTTTAAGCAATCATTCCTAATTATGTTAATGAATATTAAATTATGAGACTCGCTGCCAGGAAGAAAAAAAAAGATGCTACCCAACCACAAATGGCAAAGGAAGAAATTAATTTTCCCTTATCCCAGAAAGCCCAACATTTGGCACCCCTTTTACCTGGTACCACAGACTTAGTTTGTAGAACTCCTTAAATTAATGAGAGGTTTCATTAGCAGAATTTAAAATGGTTCATTCCTAGTCCCTGTCCTGAGAACAAACTACACAGAACCACAAACAGATGGTTTTCAGTTATCTGTTTTTTAAACAATCTAAGTTAATTGAAAAGCACAATGTGTTATTATCAAATAACAGCTGTACCAAAACCCTACCAAACTAAAACTCAAGGTCATTTTGAGGGAAAGAAAAAGAGGTATATGGGCTTATGCATCTCTTTTTAATTGAAAGCCTGGGCTAACTCCTGAGCTAGCTATGTGTTTCATAAACTGCTCTGGTCAGTTACAATAACACATAAGCGTGTTTCCTCTTTCCCTTTCCCATTGTTATTCTCTCTTCACTTTTTCCATTTCTATCCCTATTTTCTTGCCTATTTATTACTCTATATTTTCATCTCTTGAGAACGTTATTGAGTCCATTTCTACATATTTTTTTCACTGGGTAGGTTTAGCTACACACCATTCACTTCCTCTGAGCAACTTGGTTTCCAGAGCAGCTTTTTCCAGCAGTCTTTCCTCTTTCTAATAGGAAATGTAGTTTTACGTTTACCCAAATGCAGAGGCACATGTGGGTCTGATCCTACAGACAGCAAAGGTAGACTGACAAATAACTGGCTGATTCCAAATTATACCATATATGTTCTCTTCCAATGATTATAATACTTGTGCTCATCACTTCAGGGATGCACAAGGCTCAGTTGCAGCACTGCTCTGGAAACTAGTTAACCATATTGAGACTTCTTTATGGGGTGTGCCCTTAACTAGCACTGCCAAGTCTGTAAACTTATTTCCTCCAACCTTTCGTTCAAGGAGGCACTATTTCTCACCATTCCCAACCTCCCCTATCATGCCAAGCCTTGAGTTAAACAAGAAAGGGGCAAGATTTGGAAAGAAAATATTGACTTTGAATACAAATGAAAAGAAGAAGCCTGGCCCACTAGCCCCAGGACATCCCCATTGACTTCCTGGAAATCTGTGCATACCACAAATGAGATGATGATACTGGAGAGGAGAGCATTCTAGCAGAAACCATCTGGTAAAGGCTGATCTATCTGTTGGGGATTCTTTTCTAGGAATGAATGTATCATTTAAATATGTTAACCTCAAAATGCCACAGAGCTGTCTTTAATACCGCTTAGCCTCTTAATAGCTATTTATTCTTCATTTTGTTCTATTAACCGTCTCTTTTATAACACTTTGTTTTTAAGGAAAATAATTTAATAAAAATAAATTCTTCTCAAACTCTCAATATGATGACAAATCAAGCAATAGATTGGGATATGAATGATAAAATTATTACTAAATTATCAATAATAATTCTAAATATCAGGTAAAGAGGAAAACCAAGGATGCAGAGTAAAGAAATCCTTTATTTACAACTAACAGGAAAACTATTCAAAGGCACTGGTCAGCAAATAAACCTGGATTAAAAATAGAATTTTTCCAGAAGTCTAAGTGGAATACCCCTTATGTTGCAAAAACCCAAAACCTAGTGAAATCTGAAAGTTAATTATTTTCCTTTTCTCCTTCCATTCTATTTAAGCAATCAAAAACTCATACTTCCACAAAAAAAGATGGATTTTTCAATAAATGGTGCAGAAACAAGAGGATACCAGTTTAATAAAATACATGCGGCTGAATATCTGTGTCACTACTTATAAGTAAATATGTTGATTACTGAGTAAAAATACTAAATGTTAAAAAAATGAAAACATGCTCACAGAATGATATAGCCAACATGGAACTGGCAGTCAAGGAAAATGTGATGGAAATTTTGGCTCTGTTAATTATGCTGGGATTCCTAAATCATTGCAGGAGGACATGAGCTGATTTTGTTTTGTTTCTTGATTGACATTCTGTCAATTAAGTATGCATTTACCAAATGCAAAATGATGTTTTGAAGTATTCCACATTGTGGAATAGTTTAGCTAATTAACATATGCATCAACTTACATAGTTATCACTTTGTGGGAGAGCATTTAATACCCACTTTCCTAGCATTTCTCAATAATACAATATATTGCCATTAACTGTAGTCACCATGCTCAGAAATAAATCTCTTGAATTTATTCCTCCTATCTAAAATTTTGTATCCTTTGCCCATTTGTCCAAGCCCCCTCCCCCAACCTGTCTAGCCTCTCTACCATTTTCTTCTTTATTTCTATGAGATCAATGATTTTAGATTCTATGTGAGTGTGGTCATACAGTGTTTCTCTTTTTGCGCCTGGCTTATTTCACTTAACATGAGGTTCTCCAGGTTCATCCATGTTGTTGCATGGATGATTGAGGTGATTCCATATTTTGGCTATCATAAAAATAGTGCTGCAATAAACATGGACTGCCCTTTCACCACTGTGTGTTCTTGGCACTTTTGACAAAACTCAGTTGTCTACAAATGTGTGAATTTATTTCTGGGCTCTGTATTCTATTCCATTGGTCTGTTTGTTTTTATGCTAATATCACGCTGCTTAAGCTAATTTAGCTTTGTAGAGTATTTTGAAGTCAGGTAGTGTGATGCCTCCAGCTTTGTGCTTTCTGCTCAATAATACTTTGGCTATTCAGGTTTTTTATAATTCTAATATTAATTTTAAAATTTCTTTATTTCTGTGCAGGATGTCATTAATATTTTGGTAGGGGTTGCACTGAAACTGTAGATCATTTGGGGTATTATGGAAATTTTAACAGTATTAATTATTTGAATCCATGAAGATGAAATATCTCTATTTATTTGTGTGCTCAATTTTATATCTGTATAATATAATAACATTATTATATATAATTATAAATGTTTTTATAATTATATAAAATTACATTATATATAATTATATATAATATAATAACATTTAACTTTCGATCTATGTGTGTACTTACAGGTGAAGTGGGTCCCTTGAGGGCAGAATATGATTGGGTCTTTTTGTTTAATCTATTTTTCTGTCTTTTGATTGCAGAATTTAATCCATTTACATTCAGGGCTTATTTATGGGTAAGAACTTACTACTGCTATTTTGTTCATTGTTTTCTAGTTGTTTTGTAGAGTCTTTCTTTATTCCTCTCTTACTGCCCTTCTTTGTGGTTAAGTGATTTTCTCTAGTAGTGTATTTTGATTCCTTGCATTTTGTGTTTTGTGTACCAATAATAGGGTCTTCCTTTGTAGTTATCATGAGGCTTATAAAAAACACTTTTTAAAATTTATTTATTTATTTATTTGAGACTGAGTCTTGCTCTGTCACCCAGGCTGGAGTGCAGTGGCATGATCTCAGCTCCCTGCAAGCTCCACCTTCTGGGTTCACGCCATTCTCCTGCCTCAGCCTTCCGAGTAGCTGGGACTACAGGTGCCTGCCACCACGCCTGGCTAATTTTTTGTATTCTTAGTAGAGATGAGGTTTCACCGTATTAGCCAGGATGGTCTCGATCTCCTGACCTTGTGATCCGCCTGCATTGGCCTCCAAAAAAAAAAAAAAAAAAAACACTTTATAATTTTAACAAGTTATTTTTCCATTGTAGTTTTCATGAGGCTTATAAAAGACACTTTATACTTTTAACAGGTTATTTTAAGCTGATAACAACTCAACATGGATTGCAAAATAAAAATTAAAAAACTCTAAACTTTTACCTCATTCTCTCAAACACATTTTGAATTTTGGTGTCACAATTTACATCTTATTATACTGCATGTCCTGTAACAAATTATTGTAGTTATTATTTTTACTAATTTAGTCTTTTAACCTTTCTTCTAAAGATATAAGTGATTTAAACACCACCATTACAATATTAGAGTATTCTAAATTTGACTATGTACTTTTACCAATGAGTTTTATATTTATAGATGTTTTTGTGTTACTACCATTAACACATGTTTTTGTATTATTAGCATTCTTTTATTCCAGCTTGAAGAACTCTATTAAGCATTTCTTTTAATACAGGTCTGGCAATGATAAACTTCTTCAGCTTTTGATTTTCTGGGAAAGTATTTATTTCTAAAAGATGGCTTTTCTGTGTATAGAATTCTTGGCTGGCATTTTTTTTTCCTTCAGCACTTTTAATATATCACCCAGTCCCTCCTGATCTGTAAGGTTTCTGCTGAGAAGTTTGCTGATAGACATATTAAAATGCCTTTATGTGTTGTATGCTTATTTTCTCTTGCTGCTTTCAGGACCCTCTGTCTTTGATATTTGATAATTTTATTGTAATATGTATTGAATAGTCTTTTTTTAATTGATCTGATTGGAAATCTTTGATCTTCCTGACCTGAATACTTATTTCTTTCTCCAGATTTGGAAAGTTTTCTGCTTTTATTTCTTTAAACAAACTTTCTACTCCTTTGCTTTTTTCTTCTTCTTGACACCAATGACTCAAACATTTGCTTTTTTGATGCTGTCACATAAATCTCATATGCTTTATTCATTCCTTTCATTCTTTTCTCTACTTGAACTGTGTATTTTCAAATAACCCTGTGTTTAAGTTTACAGATTCTTTTTCTGCTTGATCAAGTCTGCTGTTGATGCTATTTCATTTTCATTTTGTTCATTGTATATTTTAGCTCTAGGATTTATGTTTAATTTTAAAAATTATTATTTCAATTTTTCTATTTCTCATTGTGGGTCAATTAATGTTCTCCTTTTTTAAAAGAAATTGTTTAGCTGTCTTTTCTCAACACTCACTGAGCTTTCTTAAACAGTTATTTTGAATTCTCTGTCAGGAAGTTCACACATCTCCATCTATTTAAGGTCAATCACTGGCACTTTATTCTGTCCATTTGGTGACATCATGTTTCCCTGATTATATCTGATGTTTGAGGACATGTGTCAATATCTGCACATCTAAAGAAGTAAATACTTATTCCAGTCTTTACAGAATAGATTTGTCTAGGAATGGTCTTCAACAATAAATCTATCCAGAGATTCTGGGCAGACCTACTGGCATGATCCCTCTGTCCAAGACTACTGTGGCCATTGCAGCAATAAGGGGTACTCTTAGCCTGGGACTACTGCCTGTGCAATCAGGTACAAAGCCCTGAGATATAGATATTTTCTACTTTAGGTTGCAAACCACTCTGGCTATAACAAGATTTATTAAAACTGATAAGTAAAGTGTGGACATAGTGAAAGAACAGCTAAAACCCAAAAGAGCTAATCAAGACTTATCGAAGTTAAAAGTAAAATCTTTTGAAGAAGAATGTTTTCCTGGATAGGGGTTTAGAGCAGATTTTCCACTTAGCATAGTAATTTCAGGAGGAAGACTTTAATGCCTCAGTTTTTCCAATTCCATAATCCCTGTTTTTTAATTCCTCACTGGAAATAACTTATTGGCTATTTTCTAACTAACCATTCCACTGTAGGCTCCACTCTCCCTCACAAAACATTATGAATCTCTCCATGCTGCCCCTTCTTCTGTGAACCCTCTTCTGAGAACCCTCTTCTGAGTAGGCAGGCTGCATAGCCACATATATGTATATAGTTGTCCTTTGTAACCATGGGAGATTGGTTTCACAACTTCCAGTGAATACCATGGATGCTCATGTCCCTGATAAAAAATTGCATAGTATTTGCATGTAACCTACACACATCCTCTTGTGTACTTTAAAACCACCTCAAGATTACTTATATTATCTAATACAATGTAAATACTATGTAAATAGTTACACTGTATTTTTTAGGAAATAATGACAAGGAAAGTCTCTACGTGCTTACTACAGATGATTAAAAAAGTATTTTAGATTTGCAATTGACTGAAACCACAGATGCAGAAATCGTGAATATGAGGGCTGATTGTGTATGTCTAGGTAAGTGTCAGTACATATTTATTAATATGGCTGTACCTCATGCAACATAATGATTGAAAATAAGAAAAAAGAACAAAAGAATGCAGTTGTTTCTCAGTATACCACTAGAGCTCTTGTTGTTGTACTTGTTATTACTACTTTTTTCGTTTTGTTCATTGTATTTTTTAACTCTAGGATTTTGCCTTCTTTTTCTCTTCTATAAGATAACCTATCAGAATACGGATAAGACAGCTTGCCATGGAGGATTATTAATCTCCAAGAACTATTTCAAATAGCTATCCCTGAAGCATCTAGGACATTTGAAAGGAAGTTTGTCAAGGTTACGGGAAAAGAGAAAAACCATAAGAATGTTCAAAAACATGGGCAAAATTATCCATAATCTTGCAGCAGAAAAGCCTCACTAAGCAAAATACAAAAATAAGGAAACATTAAAGAAAAAGATCAACTACATTTTTTACAACACAAAAGATGTACCTCCAGTGTTTATTATTGTTTAAACTTTCATATATTTATATACTGTTTAGTAGTTTTCAAAATATCTTAAATGAATTTGCTCAGATTTTTTTCAACTGAAATATTTAATTCATCCTAATCGAACCTCTTCCCTCACAAAGAGCACAATAATTTTTTTGCTGGGGTTAGTTTCTAAATCTATCTATTGAGATAGAATTCATTCCTGCTGTAGAATGGACAAAGAGAAAAGCTGAATAAAGGGAAGAGATGAAGAAATAAGGCACTATTTCTAATTCTATTTTTAATTCATTTATTAATCCACAATCAATTAATAATACTATAAAGTTTTCATTAAGTCCCCATTAGTTAAGACATATTCATGTTGAGTGAGATATAAGCATGCAAGCATTCCAAGTCTAAATAAACTATTTTGGAATCCCACTTTTCCCTCTGTTCCCTTTATTACTGCAGAGACAGATTCTTAAAAAATTGAGAGAATGCAATAACAATAATTTTTTAAATCCATTAATTTCCATTCTTCTTGATTTTAGCATAATTTTATATCACTTTACATTTTGTGGACCTGCAAATTATATTTAGTTTGCATTATCGACATGAAAAGCCTAAGAAACTCAATTTCACAACAGTTCTCAGAAAATTGCTCAGTTTTTACTCTATTCTCTGCATTTTTCTTTCTTTTCTGATGCCATTTTTACCTCATAAATTATACTGACCATGATCTTTTTAGAGTCTAATTTGGATTAAATATTATAATTATTTTAATTTCAGAAGGAAGAAAAATCACATAGCATTGAGGAATAGCAAAGCTAGAATATTATGCCACCATATGGCATATGGATGGATAAAATGGTACCATGTTA
The DNA here is from genome assembly GCF_028885625.2 of Pongo pygmaeus. Lineage (NCBI taxonomy): Eukaryota > Metazoa > Chordata > Mammalia > Primates > Hominidae > Pongo > Pongo pygmaeus. The sequence goes on from NC_072377.2 coordinate 65,468,493, forward strand.
GACACTTTAACACACTTCATCTCATTTAGTTTTCATAGCAATCATATGATGTAGTCATTATCACCTGTATTACTTGGGATGAGTCAAATAAGGCTCAGCTTGGTAAAGTAATGGCTAGTAACTGATAGGCTAGCCTTTGACTATTGATCTACATAATTCCAAGGATACGGAGTAAAAGGGAACAAACTAAAAAAGAAGGAAAAGAGTGAACAGATCTCAGGTAAGGATTTGAAAGTCTTCCATTTAAATGCCTTCTCCATTACCTGATAAAAGTGTTTTCTTGTCTACAAATAATAATAATAATAATAACACAGCCTAATGTACAAGGTTGTTATGAGTTGCAAATAAGGTAATGTTTTTAAGAGGACTTTGTAAACTGAAAAGCATAATACAAATGTTTTATATAGTATTATGATAATGAGGCCTCTGTACACAAAATAAAGAGCACTTGATTAGAGAATTACAGTGATCCAGAAAAATCATGAAGAGAAACACGATAATGATATAGATAATATGTAATGACATAATAGATGAAACAACAGAAGAGAACATCTTATTAAATTACAATAAACTGTTGAGACAATTCTGAGAATACGTATATCTCTGACGCTTTAATTTCTAGTATTGATAATGGAAATGATGAAACTTCCAATAGTTTACTTTTAAAGTGGAGAAAAAGCTGGGAAAGCTTAAGTGAAAATGGAAAACCATAAAATCTGTCAGATGGAAAGAATAATAATCTAACCATTGAAATATTTTCAAGTTTGGGATCAAAATATGTATCTGGCAGCACAGGGTTATGATTGTTGAAATAAAGAATCTATCTTCTAGATACTTCAAAATCACCTTACCTTCAGAAGTTAAAATATAGTGGAATTTTTATCAAATAATACTCCATGTACCAAAGATGGAATGACTACATTGTCATTTGTTGATGTGCACATCAGCCAGATAGCCAGTTAAGCAAAAATAGTATACACAAATCAAACTCTGTGGCTCCTTTGTAAATGCAAGGCAATAAACTATATGAGAGAATTTCAATTGTTTTTGGAGAGAGAGAGAAATAAACCATATTTCTAGTTAGATACAGTTGATTCCTAAAATTATATTGTTCTGAATATGTACAGGGAGAGATACTCTTTACAGAAAGGGAACATTGATGAAGGCCGTTGTGTGTTTTCAGAATTCATCTTAGTTCTACTGAAGTACAAAGTAGAGACAAACTGAAAATTTGTCATAGAAACAATGAAAGCTCAATTTAAACAAAGTATGAAACTTAGAGAAATGCATTGATCTGAGGTAGAAGGAAAGGTTAACACATCCAAGGAGAGACTGAATAAAAGCTCTTACTATTCTGAAACTCACATAGGCTTTATAAATATTTTTTCCAGAAAGGATTAAAACCTATCCCACTGTGGATTTAAATCTAGTGAAATCTGAATGACCATCCTCTAATTAGAAATGAAGTATTTGGGAAGACATGTTCAAAAGGTCATAAGGCCTTCATGGCCACTTATCTTGGAGAAATTGCTATTTGCATAGGTGCCTTCTTACAAGCTATTTAAAGTTATAAAAAAGAAACTGAATAATGTATTCCATACTCATATCCAGACAGGAAGTCTAAAGTTCACTCTTGAGCAAAATATGTCCATATACTAACTTTAAGGTTTTAAAATGATTTGACTTTTCAATTTTATTATTAAAATCTACATAAAATTTTGAGACTTTTTCCTCATATTCTCTTATTTCAAATATGTATGTTTTAGGTATTTTAGACATAAGTATCCGCTACTTTGTGTACTTTAGTTTGTTTATCCAAAAAATATGAATAATAATAGTATCATAGAATAGTTACATAAAATATTAGTGTCATAGAACAGTTTTGAGAATTAAATGAGTGAATATATTATATATATATATATATATATATATATATATATATATACACACACACACACACACGTTGGCATTTGGTAAGGTCCTCGATAAATTTTGATCACAGAATATTGTATCAACCAAATTACTTTATAAGTTAATTTGAAATAGCATAACCTTATGCCAAGTACTTCAGTACACACATGCACACACACACACACACAAATATGCAAAATATTTGAATGTATTCAGAATTCTGTGGGCAATACAATAAACAAGACCATCTCCCCACAAAGCAATGGGACATTTAGAGCCCTTCCCAGCATTTCTGGGAAATACCTCCAAAGGGACAGGTGCTTCACCAAGCCTAATTATTTGTCACAGCTTCCTCTGCACAGTTGTTCCAATTCCACAGCCATCATTGCTTTCACTCTGCCCCCGCTACCTTTCTTCCCTGTTTTGTCTCTAGGAGGAACACAGCCCTTCTCTTCCCACCTTGAGGCAAAATTGTTACAATGCTGTTGTGATTACAGAAAGTTTAAAGGAAGGGTTGAGGGGAAAAAAAACCAGACAAATCTTTAAAACTGGTTACTAGAACTCATTCATTCTAAAGAGGCTTTAACCAGGCCATCTTTGCTACAGGGACAATTGGTAGTCCCTCTTCCTAAGCCCTGTCTGCTGCCACGTGGCTCTATCCCTGCAGAACTTTCTTATATCTATTCACTTACCAGAGTCCTCCAAAGCACTGCCACTCCCCAAACTTCATCTCTTGAGCAGTCAGGGGACAAGTTTAAAAATCCTAATACTTTATTATGCAAAAGAGTTTACCTTCCTTGTGATTTAACAAAGGCTAATAGGGATCCCCAACAAGCCTCCATTCACAATTCAAATGTCTTCCTAAACAAAAAATCCACTTTCTGTCATATTATAGAGTGCAAAAATATCTAGAGTTTACAATATAACATTGTTATCCAACTGTGAGGATAGCTATAAATATAGATTATTGACTATAAATATGTTACAGTTTCTCTCCAGTAGGCACATGGTGTAACAGGTACATTGGTACATAAGTGATGCCTACAGTTACATTTGTGTGGCTCCAAGGTTTAGTGACCAAAGTAAGGAATTTGGAATCAGAAGAACTGAAGTGTATCTAGGATTCACCATTACTAGTTGTGCAATCTTGGCTAACTCACTTAACCTGCCTAAGGCTCATAAAATGAGGATAAATGTAACTGCCTTTCCTACCTGTAAGTTTTTATAAAGGAAAAAAACAAGAAAATGTTGTAATAGTATATGGAAACTTAAAAGCATTTTGCAATTCTAAATTATTGTTGTTATTCTTATTAGTCACATTAACACACATATTAGACTTTAATTCCATTTGAATCTGGTATAATAAATAATCTAACATTTCATCTAATCAGTCTTTGCTATAATTATTCCTCACAAATAATGAATTACAAATGATGGCTGTAATAGAAATTACACACACACACACACATACATACACACACAATCAGGATCCACCTTATTATGAATTTAGTATTTAAAGGCTATCTTAAACTGTAATCAAAAGCAGTTGTGAAAAGACATAGATTCAAAACACTTAGTACACTATTAATAGGAAAAAATAGAGTTGCCACAGAAACAGCTAATGGAGCAACAGTCAGCAGCTTCCATATGTAATTTTACTACTTATCACTACTGTGGTATATTTTAATGAGACCCATCTTGGGGAGAAAAAATAAGGTGATCCCAAGGGCACTGGTGGAAAGGGAAGTCAAGCTGAGATGAGGACTCAGAAATATGTACCCACAAATACATGCAATAACACCTGTTGCTTGTTTAGATGTTGGGAGGGATGATGAGTCTGGAGCTGAGGAAGGTTCCCAGGGCTCTGCCTTAGGCAACTGGATAGCTGAGGCAGTAAATATAATAGAAAATATTTAGAATATGTAGCAGTATGTTTAAAGATGAGGAAGAATAGTGGATGGATCTAGTTTGGGAAATGTTGTGTAGATGTTATGAATGTCCAGCAAGCACTTGGTTAGAGTTCTGTGACTAAAAGTAGAAATGTGAGCTAAATATGGAAATTGAGAGATAATCAAATAGAAGATAGTTAAGACAGGAAAGGAGATATCTTATGATCTTTAAGGTGTCTTCATACCTTAAAATATTACATGGGCCAATGACTTAAATCTTGGGGAACAGCATTGTTTAAGGAACATGCAGCCTCAGAAGGAAATAGCAATAACTACTAGAAAGAAAAAGATAAATACTAGAATTGTCAAAAGAGATATACATGGACGGGAGTGACAGAAAGGACTGGATGGTCTAGTTCGTAGACTGAGGTAAAAAGGAGAAATAGAAGAGAGATTAGCTAAATTGCAATTGAGCCTATAGAGGGAGGAGGCAATTGACTAAGCCTCTGAGGCAATAGAGGAGTTGGTCTTGAATAGAAGAAACAGCTCTACCCTCTCAGATTTGAAAAAGGAAAGACAAAATAAAATGAGGATATAGGTGCATATTATTTTGGGGACATCAGAGAGAATAGGAACCTAAAAAGTTCAGTCAGAAAAATTTAAATTCCTGTTTTAACTGTATTATTATTGGGTATAGAATTCTGAGTTACTGGGTTTTGTTTTTTCTTTCGATACTTTAAAGATGTCATTCCTTTTTCTTCTTGCTCACAACGTTTCCAAGGAGAAATTTGCTGTAATTCTTATCCTTACTTCTCTTTAGGTAATTTATCATTCCCTCCCTCTGGTTGCCTTTAAGGTTTTCTCTATGTTGTTGATTTTTAGCAATTTCAATATAACATAACTCTGCACATGTGTGTTTATTTTGGTATATATCTTGCTTGATATACTTGGAGATTTTGAGTCTGTGATTTGGTGTCCATCATCAATTTTGGAAATTTTTTCAGCGATTTTTTTCTTCAAACATTTCTTCTGCCTCTTTTTCTCTTTCCTCTCCTTCTGTCATTTCAATTATGGATATGTCATGCCACATAATATTGTACCAGAGTTCTTGGATGTTCTGTCATGTTCTTTCTTTCTCCCTTTTATTTCCACTCTTTTTTCTGTTTGGGTAATTTCTACTGACTTATTTTCAAGTCCAGTGATTATTTCCTTAGCTGTCTCACGTCTACTAACAAGCCCAAAGACTTTTTTTTATCTCTTTGACTATGTTTTTAATTTCTAGCATTTCCATTTGATTTTTCTTGGTTTCCATAATCTCCTCTGAAATTACCTATCTGATCTCACATGCGGTCAACCTTTTCCTTTAGAACCTTTGAAATATTAATCATAGTTACTTTAAATTCCTTGTGTGATAATTTTTATATGTGTCCCATATATCACATGTTTGTGTGTATTATCTCTTTGGAGTGCTTTCTCTTGCCTTTTCATATGCTCATAATATTTTGCTGAAAGCCGGATATCTTGTGTAGGACAGTAGATACTGAGATAGATACTTTTGGAGGCTTAAAGAGGAATAGATTGTGAAATGGCTTGCCAGTTGTTATTTTCTTAATATTTGCTCCCCCTTTAGCTTTGGGTCTTCCCTTAATGCTGGGCCCTAAAGAGAATGTGTCTCTTGAATTTCTTCCATATTCAAACATATTCCCATATTATTTTTACTCAACACTTGTTAGGCTGTTGGTAGCAGGCCAGGGAGGAAGGGCATTCCTTGATGTTCTGATTAAGACTCAGTCTTAGGTAGGTAATATGTACCTCTGTATCAGCAATGTGACCTTCACAAGTGCTCCTGCAACTTTCTCCAATTGTTGTGCAAATCCTAGCATATATTCCATACCCCACCCCTGGGGATAGAGCATTACTTTTTTCTCTTCCCCTCACCACGATCATTCTTCCTACTGCCGCCATCACCAATGGGTTTCCTCCAGTTCCCTAAGACAACAATTTTTGCTATTCTCTTTGCCAATTAACTCTTTTATTCCACTGGGAAATGGTTGTGGTTTTGAAGGTGGCTGCTGTTCTCCCCAGTCTTCCCTGTGAGTGCCTGGTGGGGTTTGTGGAGGAAAAGCCTGCTATAGGATGCACCCCCTATATCTGCCACCTCCAGTGTGTCAATTTTCATGCTAGCCCAGACTCAGCCTTTAGCAATTCATTAAAATGTTTAGCTGAATCATCTTGCTGGTTTACATGACATCCGGTGGTGTCTACCCAAGGAAAAACAAATGATGCCATCCTCTTTCTCCTTGCAGGTGCCTGTCTCTTTCCAGATTTTGAGTTGTTTGGTTGCCTTACGACCTAAATTTGCTGGTGCTTTTTTTTTTAAATTAATTAATGGGTAGTTTGTATAGTTTTTTCCTTACAGTAAGAATGAGAAGGACACTCTTTGAAGCTCTCTGCATCTCTGAGCTTAAATCAGAAGCTAGAGAGTTTACTCTGGAATTTCTTAATTTATCAAAATAAACAACTTGAGATTATTTACTGTGAGTTATAGAAATGATAAGGGTTTGGTGAGGATGACAATTGTTTGGATTCATTGATTTTTCCATGTGTTTCAATATTTTTATTGGAATGGGGGTACTCTTGGCTGATAACTGATCCCAGTATTGTCTAAAGTCTTAAATGAAAACATCTGGGAGTGTGAGACACGAAATGTTATTTTAAAAGAAAAGGTGTTATTCCAGCTTTGAAGAAAGATTGCTCCTTTAGTTTGACAAAAGACTGGTTAAGGTCTGTGTCTGGAACATAGATGTTCCAGTCTAAATGCCTTTGCATAACGCTGTAAAAGGAGTTTTTGTTGTGGGCAGAGTTGTATCTTTGTAAATTATTATGTTTACTTGAACCTGGAATAAGGGGTTTTTCCTGGCTTTCCTGGAGTAAAGGGCCTGGAAACCACGTAGGATATAAGAAGAAAGACATTTCACTGTGGGAAGATAAGCAAAGCAACAGGGGGTAGGTCAGTAACTAAGCAGAAAGGACTGGGTTTGTCCTGTAATACCAGAAATGATTATTTTTTTATATTCAGTCCTATAGTTTTCTTTCTACACTATGATTTTTTCCCATTATGTCCAGGACTCAGTAAAGTTTGGTTGCATGTTACCGCCTGGAACTGGTTATAATTCAGGAAAGTGAGGAAGAAACAACACTGTCCACATTTGGCACAATAATTCAGAGGTCTCTGTTAATGGAAAAACAAACAGGCTTGGTGGGACCACAGGTGAAATGCAGGGGTCAGAATGGTAGTTTTCAGAAGAGAGCTGGTCGCTGGTCAAAGCTGCTGTCATTGGAATACAAAGCAAAAGGATTCAGATTTCTTCAAAGCACAACCATTCAAAATATTACAGCTCTTATCAGCAACATGTATGGGTAAATTAAGAAAATTAATGTTTAAAGCAGCAAAAAATTTAAATAATTAATTCTCTGAGGTCCCAGTAAAATGAGGTTATTTTCAATTCCATCAATTCTTAGAGGCAATAAATGTCCAACAAACAGAGGCAGTGATTTTGCATACTTGGCAGAGATTCGATGAACTCAGTTTATCAATCAGGATCCTGTTTATACTTTGGGTGGAAAGGATAGTCATTTGTTAGGTTAAGAAGAACCTATTCTTTGACTGCAAAGTTCATAATGTGAAAAATTATTATTGAGCCTGTTCTAAGAAGTACACAATCTTGGAAATACATTGCCATAGCTTTGGAGTTGAAAGAAATCTTTTCGTTTATTTAATCTACTCCTCTCATGTTACACATGAGTGATATAGACACCAGTGAGGTCATTCACCCAAAGTCATGTAACGGTAAAACTGAGCCACAAGATAATTTAATGAATGACGTGTATTACTGTAATGAAAGTATACAACTTTAGTTTTAAATGAGCAGATGCCAATTAACATATATGTTCATCTTCCTCATGAATGTCTACATATGCACAAATTATATACACGTTTATAAATATAATGGTGAGAAGTTAAAGATTATAAACTAAAATGTTTAAATTTTTTATAATTCAGAGTATGATATTAACAATACAAATTTAAAGAACCATAAATACTTCATCAGATTGTTAAAAGATCTTGATATAAGACCATTTTATAATTTGCTCAAAAAATACTGTCCCAATGCTAGAAAACCCTGTCAGAAAGTTTTAACTTACATCTATTCTGAGTCACTTTTACCAACATCTAATTGCATTTTATGGCGGTTGTTTTCAATTCTCCCTTCCTGCATTAGGACGTTTTCAGCATTGTTTCAGGAAATCAAAACATGTAAATGCTTTCCAAATAGACTACAACACTACCCACTCAAGGATATGGTCTTCTTTGACTACTTGCCAATTATTTCATTTACTTTGGGTAAGGAATGCATGTTCTGAATCCCTGCAGAGCACTTGCAAAGAAAAAAAACAATTGGAAACTTTTACTTTTTCAGCCCTTATATGCAGACATACTGGAGATCTCTCCTTTTCCTCCAATCCCTTGTTTATTTTGAGACTATTGTTTCTGAGCAATGTCTAGGTCTCTTGGTATGTTCAAATAGAACCCTGCTGGCAAATCAATGCTATATAATGACCTCTTCTAGAAAAATAAAAGTTGGACATTTAATAATATTTTTAAGAACATACAATAAGCAGAGATGATGACATTTAAAGCTTGTTGTTTCTTGTTTTAAATTAATTTATAGAAAGGATTGTTTAGGTTGTGGTACTGTGATGTTATTTATCATTTGTTTTCAGTAATTTTAATATATTTGTCTAAAAGGCAATATGATTTCATAAGCAAGATCCTCTGAAAATCTTAAAGCCCAACCTGGAAGTGAATTGCTGGTGTGCTAACTCTCTGAACTGCTGGGGTACCATTTGTTTTTTTTTTTTGTTTTTTTTTTTCTTTTTTTTTTTTATTATTATTATTATTATTATACTTTAGGTTTTATGGTACATGTGCGCAATGTGCAGGTAAGTTACATATGTATACATGTGCCATGCTGGTGCGCTGCACCCACCAACTCGTCATCTAGCATTAGGTATATCTTCCAATGCTATCCCTCCCCCCTCCCCCCACCCCACAACAGTCCCCAGAGTGTGATGTTCCCCTTCCTGTGTCCATGTGTTCTCATTGTTCAATTCCCACCTATGAGTGAGAATATGCGGTGTTTGGTTTTTTGTTCTTGCGATAGTTTACTGAGAATGATGATTTCCAATTTCATCCATGTCCCTACAAAGGACGTGAACTCATCATTTTTTATGGCTGCATAGTATTCCATGGTGTATATGTGCCACATTTTCTTAATCCAGTCTATCATTGTTGGACATTTGGGTTGGTTCCAAGTCTTTGCTATTGTGAATAATGCCGCAATAAACATACGTGTGCATGTGTCTTTATAGCAGCATGATTTATAGTCCTTTGGGTATATACCCAGTAATGGGATGGCTGGGTCAAATGGAATTTCTAGTTCTAGATCCCTGAGGAATCGCCACACTGACTTCCACAAGGGCTGAACTAGTTTACAGTCCCACCAACAGTGTAAAAGTGTTCCTGTTTCTCCACATCCTCTCCAGCACCTGTATACAGTTCCGTGGGATGTAACTGTCATAGTTTGGTCAAATAGTTGGTGAGGGCTTAACAAATATCATAGATTGTATTAAATTCAGGATGTTGAGGGCTGCAAGTACAGTCATATCCTTACTACGGAAGCAATATTGCCAAAACAGAAGTCCAGACTACCTGAGTAGGAAGAATGGCAGTGGGAGGGGAATATTACCATAAAAGAGTTATAAGCTAAATTTCTTATTCTCATTTCTTGTGCTATAAGTGGGGCAGTATCCCTACCCCCATGTGTGTGGCATATAACATATCCTGGGTAATAGGAAGAACAAGAAAGCAGGGTCAGGGTCTCTCTAACTATATACCAACGAACCATTCTTGGCCTTGCTATCATGGCTTTTAATTTGCACAAGTTAGGGAAACTTGTGAACTGACAAGAGTGACATTTTTCAACAATAAAAGTAAAGTTGTTATCTGCTTATTGATGGACTAATTCCATTTAGGAAAGCTTTAAGACTTGAAGGTTTTGGTGCAGAAGTATAGAACACAATTGATTATTGTATAGCATTTTTAAAATGATTTTTGCTTGATGATTTGGTTTGGATTTTTTGTTTGCTTTATTTTTTAATGTGATTTCAATGCTGTTTTTCTCATTTTACCCTTGAAAAAAATTATGCTAGATATTGGAAGCATTTGATAATAAATCTAATTACTTATGGTTCTCTTACTCCCACTTCTTCTACCAAGACATAGATGCACAGATGCAAAGCCAGAACTATAACTCAGGGACAATTCCAGTTCTGCCCTTGAAAGTGCTGACCATGGGAAACAATGTAAACACACCAATAACTTTAATTGAAGTCAATTTTTTAGTTTTCAAAACATTTGCTATTTCAATAGTGAAAAAAAGCTAAACAAAATTTTAAAAGAAAATTACCTTCAGTTAAAAATAAGCAGCCATTATAAACATTTTTCTAGAGCAAATACTACTGATAGAAAAGTCCACCAATTATGCTTTTCTTCAAAATTTCACTTTGTTATAGAGAGATTTTGTCTGTAAGAATAATTTTTTATGATTCATTATCAATGCAACAAGATTTCTCTCCATTTTTTTGTATCTGTGGTGTTTACACTGGTAAGTACAATATATGCAATTATTTCTTGGACGTAATCATTTGTAATTCAACTTCAACTTGAAAGTGTCCAAAAATGAAATAGCAAACACATCACAATACAGAACAAAGTGGAGCTTTTTCCAAGATGACAATTTAATGATTGGCTTTGGCCACTAAAACAGTCATGTGACATGTGATTGATTTAAAGCAAATGGTTGCTGATCAGTCCCTATTCTTTCAGACCTTTCCTGTCATTCTCACATTTATTTATACTCTTGGCTATTCTTATACTATTGTTGATTATCTGAGAAAAATTCTTTTTATCCACTCTGAAATAATCTATGTTTCTGCAACAATGAGCATAATTGTCAATTATGGCACATTATTCACAGCTCAAAATATCCCTACTAAACAGGGTGCCCACAACGTGATGAAGTGCAAATACATAGAGACTTCAGAGAGATATAGAACTTCAGTCTTCCTACAAAGAATTAAAGATTAAAATGGGATAGATTTAGGTGATCAGGGTTAGGGAGACAGGGTGGTGAAATAATTTTAACAAATTGTAAAAATTATAAATTTAGTTATCAGATATGCTCTATGAGGGTAGAGAGAACATGTATCTTACATTGGATACTCAGAGCCTAACACACAGTAGCCATTCAGTAAATATTTGTAGAACTTTGTAAAGAAGGAGAACAAGCTGGAAGGCAGGTATAAGGACCAAAGGAGTGAAATCTCTAAAACTACAACTTCTCATATCAATTTGTTTTCAATAAAGACACAAGCAGGAACTTGGTTTTGTTTTGTATTTTGTGCTTTTCAAAGGATTTTACCTACAGCATCTCCTGTGACCTTCTTTGGACCCTACTGAATGAATACCAGTGAAAAAATCAGTTTATACATCCTTAACTTTATTAGGATTCTAAGCTACAACAGCTTTGTCAATCTCGTAGCTTAGGTGGGGTTGAATATAGTAGAGAAATGAAGCCCATCTTGGAAGGAATTTGTTATTTTTACTTTAACCATACAAATAAAAAATACTCTATCTTACAGGGTAATTGTGAGGGAAAATGAATGCAGATAGCTCTGACGTGCCATAACAAAATGTACCATCTTTTCCAAATTTATTTTTTGGCTGCCCACTCCAGGTGGACACTAAAATGCAGATAAAATGGCATAAATAACTCACCCTGGGTCATTAGGTGAGTGACTGCTTCTAAAAGCTCAGCAATGTAAAGGTACAGATGGAAAAAATATGTATTTTCTTAAGAATAAAATCACTTTAGTTTACGAAGTTTGTACAATATTTTTAAAGTCTTCCATGAAAATAAGCAATTCTAGGGAGCCTACTGGGAGAAATTTCACCAGATGGGCTCCTAGCCCCTGGACTCAAAACTGACAGCCTATTTAGGTGGGCTTTAAATTCATTATGGGAAGAATGTGCCAGGTACCCTATGTCTTCCAAACACCAAGAAGTTGTTTCCAGTTTTGAACGAACACTGAACAACAATTCTATCAAAAAAGAACAGGGAACATCAAAGACATCTGGTGAGTGACAAATTTATCCAAATGTAGAACATCCATAAGAATCCTAAGTCAAATAAAGGGCAATTTCATCAAGAAAATTAACAAATCCAATTGAGTAGATGACATCTTGAATATCTTCAAACTGGTAGGAAGAAAATGATTCAGTGTACTAGAAAATTGGGAATTTAATGCAAAAGACTACAAGAAAGTTTAGAATTTAATACCTAAGAAAATTTATTAATGAATAAAAATTAAAATTTATCTAGTTTATTCTCCAGATGAGAAGATTTATAAAACTTCATGAGTTTAGAGAATAACAGGGATATTGTAAAGAAAAAAAATGCTAAAATTTTTTGTTTAACTCCTGATTTTAAAATATGTAATTACAACAAAAATTTTTATATCCTGTTCTTTTGTCTGTACCTTTCCTTCCCTCCCCTGATTAGCTAAAAGCCAGTAAGAAAGCAGGCATTAGCAGAGGGAAGAAGGGTAACTGAGATAGTCAGTTCTGAAATTTATAAACATCTGAAAAGTTAAATGGTAAATCCATTGATAGCACAAGATACTTCAGAGACCTGTGTCATTGGATTCGATGTTAAGAAAGAACAATATAAAATAAGCAAACTAAGAATAGTGAAGAAAGAGGAAAATCATTTTCAGTAAAATTAAAATTAACTCCTAGGTTTATGAAGGGATTATTAGACTTCAAAAGTCATTGGTAAGAATGTCCCTAACATAAAATTTAGAAAATAAGAAATGAAGAGAAAGATGTTGACCAGATCATTTTCAGTGTTATCAAATTGGGAAAACATACAGATTCCAGTATACGAGTCACTACCCATTGGGCTTACACAAGACAGTGACTTTTTAAATCAATCATCACTTAAGAATATCAAATTCACCTGAGGTCAGGAGTTTGAGACCAGCCTGACCAACACGGTGAAACCCTGTCTCTACTAAAAAGACAAAATTAGCCAGATGTGATGGTGCATGCCTCTAATCCCAGCTACTCAGGAGGCTGAGACCGGAGAATCGCTTGAACTTGGGAGGCAGAGGTTGCAGTGAGCTGAGATCCCGGCATTGCACTCCAGCGCTGTGGCTCATGCCTGTAATCCCAGCACTTTGGGAGGCCGAGGCGGGTGGATCACGAGGTCAGGAGATTGAGACCATCCTGGCTAACATGGTGAAACCCCGTCTCTACTAAAAATACAAAAAAAATTAGCCGGGCATGGTGGCGGGTGCCTGTATTCCCTGCTACTCGGGAGGCTGAGGCAGGAGAATGGCATGAACCCAGGAGGAGGAGCTTGCAGTGAGCGGAGATCACGGCCCTGCACTCCAGCCTAGGCAACTGAGCAAGACTCCATCTCAGAAAAAAAAAAAAAAAAAAGAATATCAAACTCTCTTATGGACCAAATGTTTGTGTCCCCCCTGAAATACATTTGTAGAAGCCCTAACCCCCAATGTGATGGTTTTTGGAGGTGGGGTCTTTGGGAGGTAATTAGTATTAGATGAATTCATGAAGGTGGGGTCCTAATGATGGGATTAGTGACCTTAAAAGAAGCAGCAGCAGAGAGCTTGCTTTCTCTCTCTGCCATGTGAGGACCCAGGGAAAAAGCAGCTTTCTGCAAGCCATCAGCAAACCAGGAAGAGAGAGCTTACCAGGAACAAAATTGGTTGGCATTTTGATCTTGAACTTCCCAGCCTACAGAATTGTGATAAAATACATTTCTGTTTAAGCTACCTAGTCTGTGGTATATTGTAGCCCAAGCTGATTCATATGCTTTCTTTGCCCTGATGCCTTGATTTTATATTTATTTGGGAACTGGTCTTTGATTCAACTTACGAATGAGCACAACATGGCATAGAATCATAGAAATTCATAACTGGTAGGAAACAGAACACTCACGTAGTTTAACCACCCATCTTATGCCTGAATTGTTTGAGTTGAAGAGTGACTAAATGGTCTTCCAAGACACACTGGAACTCCTCTCATGAGAGGAACTCACTAAGTAAGGTGATCGTTTAAGGATGATCTTTTTTCTACCTCTTTTTTATGCCTTAAATTTTCACAATGAAAGATGCAAGACCTACAAGAGAGGTATGTAGGGAGGAACAGAGACTGTTTTAAATTTCGAACATTTTCTTTGGATTTGCAAATGTCATAATGCCAAAGATAAATATCCTCAGATTCTAAAGAGAACTAATTCTTTAAACTTTCTTCATCAAAACCAGGAAACATCTACCTCTAAGTATACAATTTTGGATTATATTACGGCAAAAACATAAGTGTTGGAGGGTTATATACTCAGACCAGAGCAAAATAAAATTTTATAGCCCTAAAGTGACAACTTCTAACTAGGCAATAAGTCTGGCTCTTTTTTCTGATAAACATTAACTTCTGCTTAGAGTCATTTAATTAAGTGGAAGCATTTTCTTTATGCCAGTGGATTCTCAAGAAGCTAGGAAGCAGTGAAATGAGAGTTCTACTATTTACATTTGGACAAATGTAGGCAACTCAGGTTCTCTTAATCTGGAAAGCTTGAGCCTTTCCACCAAGATAAAATTTTTTGCATTAAACAAATACTAATAGGAAATCTCCTAGCATCATTAAGTAGTCTCAGTTCCTTAAAGTCACGGCTCAGTTAATCATTTGCTTTTACAATGTTTTCCTCCAAGAATAGGGAAATGTTTAATGACATATTTGTAATTATTCAAAATATTCTCCCTGTTGCCTTTACACATTTTTTTTTCAGATCACATGTCTCTGAAATTCAATAAAAGAAAACATTATATGAACAGTTTGCTTTCATATTTAATTTATAATAAGAAAACTCAGTAAGAGAAAGATGTGTTTGCAGTTTGGTAGTTTGTATGCAGGTCACCTCCTATTACAGTGAGTGACTTTGTATGATGATAAAAGGAATTCCAGGCTCAAAGCCATGGCCCCTTCTTTTATGCAATAATCCATACAACCAAACACCAACCAGTAAAACACATAAATTTGAACAATTCCTCAGAGTTTGTTGAATTTACTTGGTTGGTTATTAAACACAGTATTCAGTCAAAGGATTGGCATATCTCTCAGCATATCCTCATTTTTTAACAAACACAGTTGGGCATACTATACTTTATCTGCACATACTCGTGCCTCACCCTTAAAAGCTGGATGGTAACTCCATAGAAAGAATGAAAGATGGCCTTGGGCCACCACAATAGAATCACTGGTTATAACACAAAGTGTTCCCATACTAGAGAAATGTGTTTGCATTTGTGGTTTTTCTGATGCCTTCAAATGAATGTTCCTACGTCACAATTACATCTGTTTGGATGCCTTATCCCCCTTGGGTAAATGAACAAAGGGATGTGTTCTTAGCGCTTGCTTGATGGAAATTAACAGTCTGCTCTCATCCTTACCTTTGTGGCTTTCTTTGAGCTGCTCTATTTGCTTTTTTCCATACAATAAATTTTAAAAGTATCATGATTGTGGTACCTTAAGAACACTACGTAATTGGAAATAAGGTTTAACCTTCAGTAGAGCCCTGAGGATGTTCACTTTAAAATGTTTTTAAAAAAAGATTAAAAGAAGAAATTAGAGATATATGCCAGGGTAGAAAGCTCATGGAAGGGAAGAACTTTCAGAATGTGACTGGTTGAAGTAACTAATAACGTAAGTATAATTTATGCTTTTGGACTTGCCCAGAAGGTTTCATATTCAAGACATAAATTCCCTATGTTTTGACTTTTAATCATATATTTTCTGCATGCACTCAAAAATTAGAGTGTTCAATATCAGGCTAGTAGACTTATATGAATGAATGGTAAGATATAAACTAGCTGAAAGAATTCTCATCAAATGCTAACCAGGCCACATAGACGAACTAGTCTTTGTTTGTTAATAAACTATGTACAGTCAGAGAACTGAAAGTTAACTAAAGGTTTCCCACAAACCTAATCATGATAGCATAGTATTAAAATCCAAAACCAAAACTAAAATGTTATATGTACATGTGTTTAGAAAATAGATGAAAACAAAAGTTACTTACACTTTTGCTCCGAGAAAGCAAATCACAGGTATTTCTTTTCATCGTAGTGTTTTAAGTAATTAAAATGGGAACTAGTGTTTCCAGTGTCAATGCTCTCACTGCAAGTATCCACTCAAAAGCCAACTGGAATACTGAAAAGGAAGGAAATGTTTAATCAAGTATATGATTAACACTTGCACTTTGAAATGCTGTCTTAGACTGGGACAGTTAATTCTTAAATATCATCAGAACAGGCTAAAATGGTGCTGTGTTTAAAGCAATAAAAAAGTATACATAAGCAACATTTCCAAAACAGCTTTTGTTAAATGTAAGTTAGAGATTTCAAGCACCATCTGTTTTCCATTAAATATTCAACTCTACAGTTTTAGTGGCTGAAAAAAAAAACAGATATGGTAGCCATAACCTAAAGTTACATGTATAAAATGAAGATGCAAACTGAATTGTGTATATGTCAATTCTTGTTGGGACAGCTAAGGACTCGACAATTTTTTACTGAGGGATCACTAAGGTGATCCACTGCTGAAGGAATCTTACTTACATGTGAAGAAAAGAGCCCTCTGAGCAACTGCATCATTGCCTCTTGTTTTACTGACAATAATCAATAGTACCTTGAAGCCAATCCAATGACTCTTCAGTAAATTTAGTGAGTTCTCTACCCCTTTAGTTCTAAGTGATTGTAAGGAATACTTAAGAAGATAAGAACAAAAAGTATAAGCAATAACTGTTAAGTAAGCAGTAACTGTTAGTTCAAGGAATATTCCAGAGTAATTGCCACTTGAATGGCATTGATATCCTCATCACCTAACTAATCTTCGCTTTCTCCTAGACACTACACTGGAGATTCTCCATTTTGAGTTTTGAAGAAAGAACAAATCGAATAGCTATATGTGTTGTGTTCGTTTATGATATTCTGCTACATCAGGACACAACCTACATATTTATAAGGTATATTTGCATGTGGGCTGAAGTGCTTTATGGGAAAGAACTTACTATAAGGGAAAGAAGACAAAAGGCTTGGTCAAACCACAAAAACTCTGATATTGCAGGTTTAGGCTAATAGTGTAGGTGTAGGCTGATGCTAACAGCAGCATGTAGTTCTATCATTTGGGTTTGTTCTAAGTTTCTCAAAAAACATGTGTCTGAGACTTAAGGAAAAGAGTAACAGTGATCAAGGTCTGAAGGAGCTGGTTTTGCTAAAATGATTGAAAAATATTAAAGTACAAAGTAGTATGAATTACACATTTAAAAGATAAAAAACAAAGTAACTATGTATCATTTTTTAAAAAACATACAAAATGAAAACAGAGAAGCCTGCAGGGAACACAGCCTTTTTAAAGGCTGAAAATACTTGTTTGGAATATATGTGAGTCACCCTCTGAAGTCTTCTCAAAATAAAAGGAAGAAACTTTGCGGGAGGTCAGAGGTCCCACAACAGCAAAGTAGAGGTAGAAACAGAGAAGTAAGGTTCACTGTGGCTAAGAATATCTCCAGATGCAACCTGGGGACTCAAAGGGAAACAAGGGACAAAGCCTTCTTCCAAGGTTGATAGAAATGCTTGCCTGAAGATTAAAGAAAAATGCACAATCAAATGTCAGTTGCTAAGATAAATACTGTTTCTCTGAGTGTGTATGGATTTTTTCTAAAGGAGTAGGATTTGAAGGGAGGAGCTGATCCACAAATGGAAAGTTCTCAGCTAGTACACCTCCAGGAATTGAATCACCTTTACAAATTAGCATCCTATAGGTCCCAGAAAATGTGGAATTATGTTACTCTTGTAATTTAGGAATTGGACAGAAATAATACAAACTGAATGAAATAGTCCATATCTAGGGAGAAAAAACTTTAGATAACAGCTGTAGGAAACTTATATATTATCAGAGAAAAACTTATTCAAAATTTTTAATTATTCATCCAGGATTTAATGAGTAGCCTTAGGGACAACCATGGAATAGTTGCCCTACTGGGCTAGTGACTCAATGGTAACAAATCAGTCAAATCAGACAAATAATGGATTTGACCTGATAAGCTTTGCTGAATTAACCAGGTTTTTAAAAAATTTGCCTTGAAATCATTTAAAGACCATCATTAAGAGATACTTTCCTACGGGAATTTAGAACTTAGAGAAACTTCAATAGGCAAAGAGATTCAGTTGAAAACTGACTGCTGATGGAATGGCTCTTCTCACCCTGTATAGCTAGGAGGCACCTAGCCTCACTAAAAGAGTACAGACTTTGGAACCAAATAGGTATAAGTTGGAATTTCAGCTCTCCACTGGCATTCTATGTAGCTTTTAGGTACATTATTTGATTTATCTGAACTTTTTCCAGATCTACAAAAGAAAGATAATAATACACATATGTGTTTTCAAAATGAATGAGGTAAAAAGGATTGTCTAGGAGAATGTTTGGCTCATAGGAGGTATTTGGGTCTCATCATCATCATATCTTTATCATCGTCCATCATCACTACCTTCTTTTTCTCTTAGTATCAAATGGCAAGTAAAAACAGCCCATTCTTGTTTTTTCTCCTGTAAGTGCTAACCTCTCTCAAATAATACATATGTAGGCAGATCTACTTTCCACTAACCAGTATGAATAATCTACCAGTTAAAGGTCCAGGAATAAACAGACAGCATACTTTTATTAGGATCATTTACAGCAGGTTCAACAAAGAGACTCTTTAAGGAGATGTTGGTAGGGTAGAGGAATCCACAAAGGATGGCACAGTACCTGGAATAAGGAATAGCGAAGTTTTCACCCTAAGAGGGATGGGTTGCCCATACCTAGGAAAAAGCATCACACAGAGTGGGATGCCTTGAAAAGGGAAGTTGCTCTCTGGGACACAGCTAGACCCTAAAAAGAAGGAGATAACAAGTTGCACGCAGTCTCATTTTCCTTTCTCCATCTGTCTCCTCCTAGGACTCCCCACTAGCCAAATGCAAGCAAGCAGGAGGGCAAAGGAGGAAGAAGTACATCTGACTGGTCAGCCTTCCAGGGTTCAAAGCCCCCCAAGGTAGGGCAGGGAGGAGAGTGGAGATGGAGGGGAAATGGTAGATGTGCTCTGCAGTCTATGAAGAGGATTCATGTTCTGCTACCTCATTTATCCTTAGAAAATTCTCTATAATGTATCATTAAACTTTCCAATACTCCTGTGAGGTAGACATTGTTAATATGTTTTCCCATGGCACAAACGAGGAAATCAGCACCAACGAATGAAGTAAATTGCTCAGGAAATGGCAGAACCAGGATTCACACCTGATTTGTCTGCCTCAAAATCCACGTTTTTGTCTACTCTTCCATAGTGCTTTGCTGCCAATAGCATGAACCAGTGCATTTTAATTATGAACAAGTGGTAACCTCTGCAAAAATCAAAGCTGTGACTAAACTAAAGAATGTTTGATGAAAAGGTTGACTCTCAGGAAGGCAGTTATCTTAGTTCCTACAAGTTTCTCTCTCAGCAAAGATAATGCGGTGAGACTGCAGAAAAGCTTCCTCCCTCCAGGTGCACTAAAAAGAAAGCCAGGAGAGAGAACACTCACACGTGCAATTTTGTTACGATAGGAGTTTCCACATAAAGTTAATTAGAAAGAAGGAAGAGTCAGCTCCTGCAGGGAGAACACTTTAGAAATAAAAATGAAGAGAGGAGGTGGATAAGACAGTGCTGGAATATTCAGAGATGGAATTAGATGGAGCACCTATATACATTTTGCTGTGTCGATGCAAAGGGAATTAAGACAGGTTCTACCCTAGAGATTAAAGATTTATATAGCAGAAAATGTCTTGAACTGGTCATCAGATGAAATAAGTTCTACTTTCATTACTATGTCATATACACAAACTGTATGGTATTAGGAAAATCCCTTCCCTTTTTTCCCTCATATCTCCACAACCCACCTCACAGCGTTGTTATGGGGATTAATCAGATAATATCTCAGAAAAATTTCTGGGGACTTTAAGTTCCCTGCAAATATAAATCTATGTATTGAAACAGCAAATGTCCTCATACATAATGACACCCTTAAATATAAGAAGGAAAAGGGATTCCAATCGTTCACAAAATATTAGAGAAGCTACTGAACAGGACATGTTTTATATATGTAAGAAGAATTCTTTATTCTCCTCTTTTTGAACTAATATTTTTTTCTTCTACGTAGTAAGTCAGTTCATGTAGTAACTGCTGAATTATAAAGCCACTCAGATGCATTGGTTTTAAAAAGTTTATTGAGCACCTTATATGTGCCAGGCACAGTACTAAGCTGTCAGATAAACAACAAACTTTCTTGATGTGAAGGGGAAGAATTGTTTGGGTACAGCTGCCTCTGAGTGATCAAGGTGTAATGGATTAGCTCTCTCTCTAACTTACTGTTGTCTCCAACTTATCAAAAGATATATTTTTCTAGGGTTGCATAAAGTAGACATCAAAATGAAACCAAACTGGGAAGTTTATTCCCTTGATTAGATTCTCATCTAAATGAAGAATGAATGCACGTGGCATGTAAAAAAGAGAAGCTTGATCACAATCAAAGACAACTCCAAAGGAATATAATAAAAACAGGCTTAATTTATCAAGGTTTACTCACCAAAGTATCTGCAGGAAAGAAATTAGGAGGAGGCAACACAAGAATTAAATACTCAAAAAGTTAAAAGAAAAGAAACATACAAGGATGGAAAAACAGATGTTTCATGGGAATGGTTGAATTATTGCCTTGGGCTCTTAAATGTCCACTAATTTGCCCTCTACACATGTAAGATAGATAACGTGAACATCTGCTTCAGTTGGCCGTCTGCTACATTGGTAGCAGAAACAAGGGAAGAAAGTTCTGGATATCTCCTCATACCTTCTAAAATTGTGAATTAAAAAAAAGGACTTCTTATTCCAGATCTAAAGATGACAATAGAGATTTCCTGCTATTTACATTTTCTCTCTTTTCTCTAGAGTGCTGTTTATCTGAAGCTATGCTTTATCTGAGCTCCTGCTAGAGGCTATAGAATCTGAGATCTAGAAAGAACGTAGAGTACAAATAGGGTAATTGAAGTATAGGGAACATAAGTAGTCCGCCTAATGTCATAGAACTGCCTGGGACAACACAATAATGAGAGGACCCTGTATTCCATGGCCAGTGCTGTGTCTAGCTGATGATATTGCCCTGTGCATGCATTTTCCTAAAACTAGTTTCATCTGTCAACCCAGATATATCTTATAGTCTTCCCAGCACAGTTTAACATCTTAAAACTTGCCAAAGTCAGTGCAATCTACCTGTAACCACAAGGAAGGCTTTATATAATCAGGTTGTAGCTTATGCTCAGTAGGAACTCCAGAGTGATGTGTTTCAACCAGAAGAGTCAAGTGATCTGTGATTTGCATGCTTAATTTGGCCTTACCCCACACTCTATCTCCCAACACCACCCCTCTACCCTCCAAGCTGGTCTCATCTCTGCAGCACCTGAGACACGTCCATTTCTACCTCTTGGCCTTAGATTCATGCCCTTTAATTTTTGTTCTCTTCATTTTATGGGACTCTTTCTATTCAAAGTCCAGCAAAAGCCCTTCTTTCTAATAACAACTTCCCCTACTGCGCCAAGTCACATAGATTTCTACTGACTCTGAAGTCCAATAACAAAAAGTATGTTGTACCACAAACTCATCTACTAGCTAACATTTTTTTTCAATAATTGTTTTATGGGTTTAATCTTTGCTTCTTCAACTGGGGCATTGATATGGTTTGGCTGTGTCCCTACCCAAAATCTCATCTTGAATTGTAATCGCCATAATCCCCACGTGACAAGGGAGAAACCAAATGGAGGTAATGGAATCATGGAGGCTGTTTTCCCCATGCTGATCTCATGATAGTGGGTGAGTTCTCATGAGATCTGATGGTTTTATAAGTATTTGGTAGTTCCTCCTGTGTTCATTCTCCTTCCTGCCTCCTTGTGAAGAAGGTGCCTTGCTTCCCCTTTGCCTTTCAACACGACTGTAAGTTTCCTGAGACCTCTCCAGCCATGCAGAACTGTGAGCCAATTAAACCTCTTACCTTTATAAATTACCCAGTCTTGAGCAGTTCTTTATAGAAGTATGAAAACAAACTAATAATACAGGGTTGAATAAGGTACATTGTAAAGTCTCTTCCATACTGCAAGTTGTATGATTAAAAAATATAACTTCTACCAGGCACTGTGACTCATGCCTGTCATCCCAGCACTTCGGGAGACCAAGGCAGTTGGATCACCTGAGGTCAGGAGTGTGAGACCAGCCTGGCCAACATGGTGAAACCCTGTCTCCATTAAAAAGAAAAATACAAAAATTAGCTGGGCATGGTGGCAGGCACCTGTAATCCAGCTACTCAAGAGGCTGAGGCAGGAGAATCGCTTGAACCCAGGAGGCAGAGGTTGCAGTGAGCTGAGATTGCACCATTGCACTCCAGGCTGGGTGGCAGAGTGAGACTCCATCTCCAAAAATATATATGTATTTAAGTTTGAAAGCAATTCATTATTATTCTTTTGCCTTTGCCGTAGTATTAATATGTAACACACATTGTACCACTTACAAAATATATTAAAAATTAAAGGTATAAATCTACAAAAATTAACATTTTAATTAATAAGTAGAAGTTTTGCAAAATTGGAAATAAAATTATATCAAAATATGGGGTATATTCAATCTCACTATTAATAAAATGAAAATTAAAATCTCAAGATTTGTCTTGCTTAAAAATTGTTTTACTTTTAAAAATAAAATACTTGAAAATGGTGTATATATAATTAGATATCCATTTCATATATTGCTGATCAACTTTCCAAATGACATAAGTCTTTGGATAGGAATTTGATAATAAGTACCAAAAGCTTTAATGATATTATACACTTTCATATCATAGTTCAGGAAGTAACTTGAAATATGGAAAGTGCTTTGTATGCAGAAGCATTCCAGCAGTACTACTTAAAATAATGAAAATCTGGAAACAATTTAGATGTCAAATAGTAAAGGAATTGCTAAATAAAATATGAGAACCTTCATGATGTACTATGTAATTAAAATCATATATTTTGCAAGATATTTCAATTATATGAGAAAAAGCTTGTGTTATAATATTAAGTGAAAAAGGCAGGATTAAAGTTGTATGTGTAGTATTATCCTATAAAAAGTTATGCACAGAGAAAAGACTTAAAAAATTTAGCAAAATATTAGTAGTTACATTTAGGTACAGTATTATGGGTAGTTCTGTCTCATTTCTATGTTTCCTGGCTTCTCAAATTTTCAACACTTAGAAAAAATACTTAAAAGTTGGATTAAAAGAAAGTATTTGAGTGAATACAAAAGTTACTCTTCTCGTCTTACTTCAGAGGACATACAAAACTGCTAGATTTTGTTCGTGGAATTGTTAGATTGCTTTCTCATTTGTTTGTTTTTGAGTGCTCAAGTTTTCTATTTCGTACCCAGTGTTAGACTTTGTTTTCGGGAATCTATAGACTGGAGAAAAGCCCAGTTGGAAAACAGATGGCTAAAATTAAGTTCTCTCTTCCTGACTCTACTATTTTCATCCTCCATTTGGGTGTCAATTAACTTACCTCTTTCTTTCAGATCTAGTAATGGTTTCTATAAAAGGGAAATCTTCAGGTTCCACTTCACCTAGGAAATTAATCAGGTGTTGAGGCCTCCCTGCCTGTGCTAGTTTCCGGAAAGGCAAAACACATGGAACATGAGACAAATGCAAATAAACAACTGAATCAGCAAGCAAAAGATTTGGGTTTTATAGGACCAACAGGAGTTCGATCTACAAAATAGGTTCATATTATTTCAAGTTGGAAAATAAATGCAATGTGGGTAGGAAAGGCTGTCACAGGCTGGGCGCGGTGGCTCACGCCTGTAATCCCAGCACTTTGGGAGGCCGAGGCGGGCAGATCACGAAGTCAGAAGATCGACACCATCCTGGCTAACAAGGTGAAACTCTGTCTCTACTAAAAATACAAAAATTAGCCAGGCGTGGTGACAGGCGCCTGTAGTCCCAACTACTGGGAAGGCTGAGGCAGGAGAATGGCATGAACCCTGGAGGCGGAGCTTGCACTGAGCCGAGATTGCGCCACTGCGCTACAGCCTGGGCGACAGAGCGAGACTCCGTCTCAAAAGAAAAAAAGAAAAAAAGAAAAGAAAAAGCCGTCACAATTTTCAAGAAAAATATTTTTAAAATAGTAAGTTAACAATAGGGCTCTTTACCTAGGTTTAGTTTCAACAAGCTTTTACCCTTTCAACTATTTGAGCCTCTTAATGTCTCTCTGAACATCCCATCAAAAACTATGCCTCTGCTTCCTTCCTCACCCAGCTTACTCTCCCTTACCTCCTTTCCCCCTGTCTGAGAGGATGAGTGAGGTGTTTCTCCTCCTATGAGGAGTCCTGTCTTCTACCTATGCCTGTCTTTCCTCCTCCATCTGCTCTAATTCTAACTGGCTCTCTCCCCTCAAGATCTAAATACTCTCTTGAGTCTCTCCTCTTGTAAAAAGTAAATTATCCTTATAACCCTATGTTCTCCCTCCTCAAGATATCATTCTCTTTCTCTTCAAAATCAAGCTATTTGAAAAAAAAGTCTATAACTTTCTTTACCTCCTTATTCCCACTGTCTACCCCTCAACCCAATGCAAGCAAGTTTTACTCCTTCCACACTTAAGCTACTTTCTCTAAAGATCCTAGACCTCCATATCACAAAATCTAATAAACTCTTCACAAATTATCAGACTAGAACTCTCTACTATCACATTGTTTTTCCTTCTAGAAAATCCCTCTTCCTCTGTCTTCTGCTGGGTCTCCAACTGACTGCTCAACTTCTTGCTACTTCATGGGGTCTTCTTATTTTGTCTACATCTAAAATATGAGTGATACCATTGATATTATTTTTATCAGCATTTCCCAAACATGACTGCATATCAAAATTAGCTAGGAATGCCATAAAATACAGAGGGCTGACTCTCCACCAATGAATCAGAACTTTGAGGAGAGGTACTCAGGAATCTACTTTTGACCAATACCCCAGATAATAATCATGAAGGGTGGAGAGCACCACCACTTTTGATTGGCACTTGGGAGCCTCTGTTCTAGATTGTTTCTTGATAACCCACTAGTTTTCATTGTTTTAGCTGTCATGTGTATACTTAACCCGCCACATACATATCTCATACACTAAGAGGGGTCTACCACTACTACAGTCTTCCAGAGTTTTATCTACACAAATTCAAGAACTTTCTAATGTTCTTCTTGTCACCAATACTTCCTACTTCAAGTCCACCTTAAAATCTGTCAATAGCTACCTATCCCCTACAGCATAAAGT
The DNA here is from genome assembly GCF_028885625.2 of Pongo pygmaeus. Taxonomy (NCBI): domain Eukaryota; kingdom Metazoa; phylum Chordata; class Mammalia; order Primates; family Hominidae; genus Pongo; species Pongo pygmaeus. The sequence continues at coordinate 65,493,891 of NC_072377.2, forward strand.
CCAAATAAATCTCCTTCACATGGTAAGTAGGAGTCCCCCTGTCTGCTGTTTGCAGTAGCATCCCTTGACCTCCCACACAGCATTGTTTCACTCACTTGCTATAGGGAACCACTTGTAATTCTTTGCATATGCCATACGGTTTCTCACCTCCATGTCCTCTGTCTTGGACTTTTTTCCCTCTTCCTTTACCCCATAGCCATGCTCTTCTTCCTTTGTTTGGGAATTCCTGCTTCAAGACTCAACTCAGGTGTCATCTCCTCCTGGAAGAGTTTCCTGATTCTCCCAATATCCCAGCCCCATTCCCACTGCCAGCCTGACCTAATATCCCTTTTTACTCCCTCCATAATGCCTCCTGAATGCCTCCCACAGTGTATTTGTCAAATTACATCAAAATGATCTGTTTAATTGTACGTCACTGCCAACCTTGCCCTGGACGCTAAGTCCCTTGAGGTTAGAAAACATTTCATGTTTATATATACAATTACAACATAAAATATGCTTAGTAAATGTTTACTGATCTCTGCTGAATTGAACAGAGAATTATGAGAAGAAAAGCACATTTTGTCTCCAGACTGAAAATAATCAAATCCTTTCCTCTGTAGTTTATGCCCATATAAAACCATCATTCTATTCCCTTCTCTTCCTCCAAAATGATAACAGCAATCTCTTTTACTAATTCATTCACCAGACATTTACTGGATACTTGTGGTATGCAATGAACTGTGCTCTAGGGTCCAGAGATGCAGAGATAAATATGATAAAGATCTCTCTCCACGTGGAACTCTCAGTCTAGTGGGGGACAGAGACAAATAACACAATACACTAAGTGCTCTGACAGAATCTCAGAATAGCTGGTGTGGAACCCCCGAGGAGGCAGTAAGTGATTCATACACCTAATGGCTTCAAAGCCTGTTCCGAGTTATTCTGCTCTTGTGAACACTTCTCTTTAAGTTATTCAAATGCCATTTCATATGCTGATGTTTTTCCCCACGTAGAGGGAAAGGAACATGAAGGTAGACATTGATGGTTCCTTTCATCTCCTTTGTGCATCTAGTCAGAACTTTGTCCCTGCAGAAAAGGCTTCTGTAGAATTCCACACCTATAAAGTATGCTGTAAATGACCATTGAATGAATAATATGCAGGTGGTCACACTTACATAGAGAACACAAGCCACTTTTTATTTCAGCACAAATTTATTACAAAATAAATGACATTTTTGGAAATAAAAGCATATCATTTGGCTCCCCAAATAGCCTAATTCTTCACTCCCAAGGGTATGGAAATGCCAGAGTACCCACTCTTTCAACACTCACCTTGACCAGTATTTCAAAATGGCACAGTTCAGTCATTGAGCTATAAATTAATTACTTTTCTCCCAGGATTCCATTTCCTCCCACCTAAAATAATTTCAGCTCTCTAAAACACAACTCTCCACCCTAATTTAAAGTCCAGGGACCTTCTCATTAATATTGCATAAATGTAGGGTCTGTTGCTTGATAATACTTTGCTTTGATATTAGCCTCCTGCAGCAGAGAAGAAAGTTACAACAAAAGCTTCCTTTTAGCAACTTTCCTAGCCATACACCCTCCCACTGCCTCATTATGGTGCCCTTCCTGCCTGGGCAGTGGGAGGTGTCTAGAGCAGTTTTGTCCTGTGAATCATAGGACAGCATGGTGCGTAGTTTGCTGGCCTGAGGCCCAATATGGAACGAGCCTCTGAGATGTGTCATCATCAGCTTGACTGTAACAGATCCATTGAGAGCCTCAGGATAAAATTCCCTGAGTCACCGTGAGGAAAATAAAATGATAGCAAGATGATCCCCATAAAATCTCTGGTGCAAGCTGCTTACTATCTACAAAGAAAAGTGGAGTTCATCAAGGCACTGAGCCTTTCATTCTTTTTAATGTTTCTCTGTCCCATATTAAAGTAAAATCTGCTGTTTGAATACTTGTGAATTTGAGAAGTATTAGAAATGGCATTTCACTGAGGGTTGTAGAATGTATGCAGAGACTGCGGTCTACAAATCATTAATTACAAATCATAGTCTGTACTTTGTATCATGAGACCAACTCGGTTCTAAAACGTGAACCATTCTGCCTCTCTAGCAAAAACAAGATAGGAAGATGATAGACAGATAGATAGACAGATAGATAGACAGACAGACAGACAGACAGGAATAGGTAGCTGAAAGAGAGAAGGAAAGGTGAGAGTGAGAAATAGTGAGAAATTGAGAAAGACAATCCATGTTATAGATCTTGCATTCTATTATGTATAGCTTTCTCAATCTGAGCTATAGAACCAAAATTATTATCTCTGGGTAACTATGAGCCAGATACCTTCAGAAGTTCCTTTTTAAAATCAACATACCCTTTGGTTCTTCAGTTGCTTTTATTTAGTCAATCAGCAGTGAATTCTAATTTTTATTTTCCCACAAAATCTACTGTGAATAGCCTCCTTAAGAAAAATACAAGTGAATTATTTTAAGACCTAATAATACTCTTGGTTTAGATTATTTGCGGCACAATGAGAATTTAAATAAAATAAACCAGAGTTAAAGTAAAGCTAAAAGAGACAAAAGGGAATTGGTAGAGCATCATGCAGATCTTACTTGAGGTAGGTACATAAAAGTTGTTCTAATGCGGCTTCAGTAGAACAACTTTTATCCTAGCACCAAGTGAGTCAGGAAGTACCCTCAAGCTATCATTTCCCCCTAATTAACAAGTGCTACCCAAGGAGTCATTGCCTGCAGACTGTACAAACAGAAGAAAAGCAAGGCACAAAATGAAGAAACTCAATGTTAATTAAAAGAAACATAAACAAGGAAAATAACACAGCTCAGAAACCAAGACTATGAGTAGAAACCAAAACCTCTCAATCCTCTGTCTCTTAGGAAGCAACAGCCCGTTAGCGTCCTTGCAAGGGAATGAGCCCACCGTGGTGGAGTCATTAACACCCACAAATTGAAAACTGTATATGCCCCTTAGTTTGGAGCAAATTTCTAACAAATGATAAAGAGCAGATGGATTTTTGACATTAAAAATAAAATATCAGCAGAAAAAAATGTGGGCAAAGAATTTGGATTTTTTTTGCTTTTCAAGAGTTTTACTGTTTTACCAATTTATTATAGAGATTAAAAATAACAAGCAACAAAATCGAGATCTAGTAGAGCATAAATTATAATATTTTCTGCCATTAGAGAATCATTTTCAATATACTCTTTTTCTTTCATATTGTGTATATGTGGTAGATAAAATAAACTCCTTCAGTGTAGTGTCTTGTTTTAACTGCTTTTGTTCTTCAGGAGATTTTTTTTCTCACCCCATTATAAAACAAGAACTCTAAGATATCCCCTAAACAAAAGTAATTTATGTAAGAGATGTTGATTCGGAGAGATGAAGAGACAAAACTAATCAGTGGAATATTAAGTTTTGGAATCAGTCATATTCCATATTCCAAAGACTTTGGAGTCAAATTCTGTTTTGGCCATTTTCTAATTTTATGGCCATGAGAAACTACTTAACCCTTTTGCAAGTCAATTTCAGGATCAAGATAAATGTAGATACTGAAACTCACATTTCAAGGCTACTACTGTGTAAACTAAATGATGAACTTACATGTCAGCGTATATAACCACTGTACCTAACTCTAAGAAGGCACTCCTTAAATGTAAGCTTTTTATTACTTTGTCCCCTGACATGTCTTTAACACCAAGAGCCTCAGCAAGCTCTAAGAATCAAGGTAAATTACAGTTAGAATTAATCCTTCGAAATGTAGGATAGGGGAGCTCAAAATTTATTGTATAACCTGGTGGCATAGTGAGAGGCCTTGAATTATGGCTTATCCTTCTCATCTTAGAGTAAGCAAGCATTGGGTTTTTTAGGAGATCTGGATTTTACTAACCCTGCAAAAGTGTTTCATTAAAAATGCACTCTTCCCAGGATTGTTAATCTGCTGTTACACTGCCACAAAATGAGAGAAGCCTGTACTAATTCTAGAGACACTCAATTATAGTACAAGATTTAATCTTCAGTTTCTGTGTCCAAGCCTAGGCTTTTCCACAGCCATCAGTGAGGTCAAATTAACATTTCAAACCTTATACCCAGAGATTTGAAATCCTTTTCATTCTGATGCTTCCTTCTTCAAGGACTCATTCAATGAGCCTCAACATGAACCCATCACTTTTCCAGCAAGATGTGAATTGTGACACCCACTCTTAACTGCTAGGACAAAGCAGATACCAAGCTTCATAGCAAATTCAAAGGCTCTGAATATAGAGAAAGAACAAGTGGAGGACCTGACACACAGAAGAAAATTCACCTCAGTCACCAAGATCTCCTGATTATCCAAATAGCTGTTCAGAGCTTGGTATCTCTAACTGGAGCCTGTGCTGAATCATTGCCATTTGTGTGGCACCCATCTGGCACCTGGAATTAGATTTTGCTCTCTCTTCATTCAAAATGATGATAAGGGATAAATGAGGGATTGCACAACAGCAAAATCTCATAAATATTATTGTGCTAATAGATGAATTTCTTAGTGAAAATGGAAAATGGTAATTTCTTTTCTAAGGATCTGGCTACCCTTTAATCATCTCAGGGCTTATTAGTTCAATTTTTCAAAAGGACAATGATGCTTGAGAGGCTAGAATTTTCTCTTTAAAAATCTCTTTAATTCACTAAAGAAGTAATATAAGCAAAAGCATATAAATGAAAAAGTAAAACCAAATTTAATATCTGAAATAGAAGTAGCTGAATGAAAGAAACTTAGTATTAAAAGGGTCTTTCAGTTTCTAACTCATCCAAACACTGCTAAGATGAAGATGATGTCACAATATATCATACCATACCAAGATACTGTTACAGATTATCTCATTCATAAATATTACTAAGGAAAGAGACTCCATATTCCCAGCAAGAGTTGGGTGCCAACTTAGTTGGCAAAAACAGATGTAATTCCTATTCTTTGCTTATGGCAAGAGAACAGAATTAGAGTATTAAACCAGCTTCAGATACTTCAAAGTGGAGGCAGGAGAGACAGACACCAAATCATCCCAAGAGCACTCAATTGGAAAACGGCACATGAACCAAAGTCCACTTCACTCCTAACACTATGAGAACAATCATAATTTTATATTATAATTACAAACACTTATGGGGCATTTGCTATGTACCAGGAAATGTTCTAATCACTTAAAATATATTAACTAATTCAATTCCCACAAAATTCTGTAAAATAGTTATCATTTTAATATCCAATTTGCAGATGAAGAAATCAAGGTAGAGAAAGGTAAAATAATCAGCACAAGATTACATGGCTAGTAAGTATAAATCCAGGATATGTATGTTTTCTCCTGTAGGCAGAAGTTATTTTATGTTTTAGGGAAGACACCAGAAGTCATTGAAGAGGAGAAAAACAGTTCTGATATATAGCTAAACTTTCAATTATTCACATACTGACCCAAAAGAAACTATTCTAATCCCGAAATGAATTAAAGTTTGGGTGTTTTTCCCCGCCTCATCAATGGGAACAATGGCTCTACAGCTAGAAACTAGAGCTAGAAAATTTGCTGTAAGAAATAAAAGTCACATTCTTTAACCATATCTGAATTTCAGTCAGTACCTTTGACTCTACTGTAGATGACAGTCAATGCAAGTATGCCAGACTTCCAGTATAAGATAGAAATTTCGGTCCATTTATTTCACTCTCCTTGCTCCCGAATTCACTTAGAAGCAAGAAACAATAGAAAACTCATGGAGAAATGCCATCAATTTAGGGAATTTCTGTAAGACAGTACACAGGATCCACATTATTCATGACTTTACACACTCTGGAATGTGAGAAGGTTTTAATAGTAAGAAACCTATTAATATAACTCATTAAAGTAATAGAGCAAGGGAAAAGAAAAACACATAATCCTTTCTAAGAATGTCTAAAACGCATGTGAAAACCCTTAACACTGAATCCTGATTTTTAAGATTTAATAAAATGGGACCAAAAGTCATTATCTTCCTCAAATAGTCAATGTCTTGCTTAGTGATCAAAGATGGAAGACATTCCCATTAAAGCTGGGAACAGCAGAAAAATACCCACTACCACCACCCTCAGTTGCCAATGTGTTTAAAGTGCTAGCTAATAAATCCCATAAAGGAGAATCATAAATATTGAAAATGATGAGGCAAGTCTATCACTATGGGAAGACCACAGAATTCTCTACTTGAAAAACTTCCCAAAAAGAAAGCAAAAAAAAAAAGGAATAGAGTTTTTTTTTAAGTTAAGTAACTTGGTTGATTACAAATCAATGTTTTCCTATATACCAACAATTTGAAATATAATTGCTACACACACACACACACACACACACACAACTTAAAAACTAGGCATGAAGAAGCTTTCTTAGGTTTTGTATGCTTGTTTGTTTAGAAAGGTAGAGGGACTATATAAAGAAATGAACTACAAAACTTCATTGAAGTACATAAAAGGAGACGTTTTTTAAAAAAAACATGTTTCTAAAGAGGAAAGCATGTGCAATTCCAATGACATGCAGTTCTGATCTGAATTATTTACCTAACTATTTATATAAAGTTTTGTTATCGTCACTTTCACACATTCATGCAAGCGGAGTAAATAGGATCATGAGTCCCACATTGCCATCAAACAGCTACAACAATATCAACATTTTTCCAGACTTGCTTTATTTACCCCCAATTGCAATTCCCCCTTGTCTCCCATTGCTTGTGTATTTTAAGACCTCATATAAACAAATGTAAGTATATCCAGAACATTTCTGAAAGACAATATTAACAAAGGAGTAATTTCTGTAATAATTATAATAATTGATACTGGCACCAGACCAGAAGAGAATCCAATAGAACTGAACAGAAACACCAAAGAGATACAACTATACATAAGAATTTGATGTTTGACAGAGGTAACATTTTTTATCAGCATATGGAACACAGGTTAATCAATTATACTGGGACAACTTGATAATCATTTGGGAAAATAAGCCTAAGACTTATATTATGCCAGAATAAAGTGCAGATGAATTCAAACTTTAAATATGAAAAAGGAAGCTATGGAAATACTCAAAGAAAATATATGTCAAGGTTTTATTTCTCTAAGGGTGAGGAAGATCTTTCTGAGCACTATATATGCCACATGCTTTTCTAAGTGCATAAACTATGAATAAAATGATTTAATTAATTTTATTTATTTACCTATTTATTTGTTTTTGAGACAGGGTTTGGCTCTGTCACCCAGACTGGAGTGCAGTGGCGCGATCAAACTCAGCTCACTGCAACCTGTTGCCTGGGCTCAATTGATCCTCCCACCTCAGCCTCCCTAGTAGCTGGGACTACAGGTGCAGGCCACCATACTAGACTAATTTTTTAAAAAAATTTTTGTAGAGATAGAGTTTCCTCATGGATCCCAGGCTAGTCACAAATTTCTGGGCTCAAGTAGTCTGCCTTCCTTGGCCTCCCAAAGTACTGGGATTACAGGTGTGAGTCATCATCCCCAGCCTGTGATTTAATCAATTTTAAAACAAAAACTTCTATATATCAAAAAATTTTAATATACAATACAACCTGGGAAAATATTACATATTACATATTTTATAGTTAAAGAGGTACAACATGGAGAACTCTTAAAAATCAGTAAGGGAAATAAATATGTCCCAGTAGAGAGAAAGAGAGAAAAGAATCATGAATTTACAAAAAAGGATACATTAAAAATTTTAAATTAATGATATGGAAAAATCAACCATGCGAGAAAACAAATGAATAAAAAATAAAATAAGGAGATGCCTATTTTGTCTATCAGATGGTACATGAAAAGAAAAAAAAATCCAGTTTTGAGGCACTCATTTCCTGCCAGAGGGAATACAGTCAGCACACTATTTCTAGACATGTATTTGGCAAATACATCAAAAGCCCGATAAACACGCATGCACCTTGAATCGGTATGAAAAAAGGACACATGGATGTGCAAAGATGACAGTCAAAGCCTTGTTCATAATAATAAAAACAATGTGAATAATTTTTTGAGACGGAGTTTCACTCTTGTTGCCCAGGCTGGAGTGCAGTGGCGCAATCTTGGCTCACCGCAACCTCTGCCTCCCAGGTTCAAGTGATTCTCCTGCCTAGCCTCCTGAGTAGCTGGGATTACAGGCACCCACCACTATGCTTGACTAATTTTTTGTATTTTTAGTAGAGATGGGTTTCATCATGTTGACCAGGCTGGTCTCGAACTCCTGACCTCAGGTGATCTACCTGCCTCCGCCTCCCAAAGCGCAGGGATTACAGGCGTGAGCCACCATGCCCAGCCTAGTGAATAAATTAAATACTTAACAATAGCAGATTACCTAAATTAGTATCGCTATAAAAATGCAACGGAACAAGGCTACTACAGATGATAATGTATATGAATATACAGGTGTTTATTGTAATAAATAGCTGACTGAGGAGCACAGATTACAAAACTGTATGTAGAGTGTGATCCCATTTCTGTACTATGCCTCAACATCTATAGAAAATAATCTGGAAGGATATACCTCAAAATTTGATACTATTTAGTACTGGAATTATGGGTGGTTTTTCTCCTTTAATTTCTGTGCCTAATGTAATCTAATTTTTCTACAGCGAACATGTGGGCTATTTGTATCAAATACGTTTTTAAATACAGAAAAAGTATATACAGTAATAGCTTTAAATGTAATTTGTAGCTAAAGACCCAAAAAAGTTGCAGGTGGAAAGAATGATCATGAAATTCTATAGTCAGAATTGTGTTGATGCTTCTCATATGAAAGACAGTGCAGGTATCCATGCCTTAACTGGAGATAGGATGTAATATTTATGCCCTAGCCACTATCCTATGCAAGGTAGGCTTTGAAATTCAAGCATAATTATAGAAATTCAAACTTAGAATCATTTCAGTCAGTTCTCCTGAATACTAACAAAGTTAATGAAAGCAAAAAAATCTTAAAAGCAAAAGATTATTAACATGTTTATAAAAATGCATAATTTTTAAATTTGCCAATAATTGTTCCTGAAGTGAGCATTAGTTTACATCTTTAAGATGCAAAGTTTCATTGATTGAATTAACTGTACACAAAAGCACTTGCCAGCACATTTTTCTGTAAATTAAAAGAAGAAAGCACCACATTGTTTAAGGGTAAGCAGGCAGGAAACAGCCAGGTGCTGTCTCACCTGTCACTATAGCCTGTGGCATCTTTTATCTGTCTGTCTGTCTATCTGTCTATCTATCTATCTATCTAGCTAGCTATCTATCTATCTATATCTCTCTATCCATCTCTCTATCTATCTATCTATTCTTCTTTTCACAGGTGTTGGCCTCCCTAATTATCTCAAGCTTAGCCCAGACTTGTGCCCCGGAATAATCCTATTTCCAATCGGAAGTAACTTAAAGAGCTCTATATGAATGGGCATTTAGAGAATCAAAGAAAGCAGATATTTGTTGAGTGGCAGCTTCTTGCCAGATGCAGTCTAATTAGCTTATATCTATTATTTCACTTAGTTCTTCAAAATCAATGGGCTGGATGGCATTTCCCCCATTCTACAGATGATATAGCAAATCTAAGATAATCAAATGATTTTCCCAAAATGTCAGAAATAACAAGTGGTAGAGGTGAGATCCAAATCCTTATCTCTCTAGCTCAAAGCTTTTGCCCTTTCCAATAGACTGTAAAGACTCAATTTATTTTGTGTCACCTTTTAGTACTTGAAGGTGGGATAGCTTGGAGGATAAACACACAGACTTTTTAACCCAGAATGCCTGGATTAAGATGTCTATTCTACCACTAATTAGATGTGTAGCTCTGCAATGTTATTCCACCTTACTGTGACTCAGTTTACTCCCCCCTAAGGTGGGGATGATAGCAGTACCAGCCTTTAAGGACTGATAGAGTTAAAATGTGTGAAGGACCTGGGACATTTTCTGACATATAGTAAGCATCAATAAGTGTTAGCTATCTTTATTATTATTATCTGTGGGGATTATTATTATTTTTGTGGCCACCTGTGCCCCGTTTTCAACAGCTGGTCCTTATCGTACTCCCCCAACTTCCTTGTCTCCCAGGTTTCTGCCTGAGAGCTCCTTTAAGTCTGCAACTCTGATCCCCAGCTCAAAGGCTGGGTCCCCTGTCAGCTGCCAGGCCTACTTGAGCCCAGCTTCATGACCCACTGCCTGGAGCACCACAAACTGGCCACTCTCAGGCTCTGTCTTGTTGTGATGAGCCAGCCCATGGAGTACCACCTGTGAGCCTTTGCAGGACCTTCCCCAGTGACAGCTGGCTTAGATGTGCAACTTAGCACTTAGCACTCCTCTTTCAGTACATCACACTCTGCTTGCAAACTGGCAAAACATCCTTTTGTCTCTACCAGTGGGACCTGCCCCTCACCTTGGAGCAGATCTTGTTTTCAAATTCTGATACCACAAAATCTAAAAATGCACCCAGCCTGACCCATCTATTATCCACTGAGCTGAAGCCAGCATTCAAAGGGACACTAAAGAGAAAACTTCTAAAGATAGAGAATGTGGACCCTCCCCAACCTTCAGAACACTCCAAAAACTTTCCTGAAAAGGCAATAGGGCCAGGCACGGTGGCTCATGCCTGCAATCCCAGCACTTTGGGAGGCCAAGGTGGGTGGATCACCTGAGGTCATGAGTTTGAGACCAGCCTGACCAATATGGTGAAACCCTGTCTCTACTAAAAATACAAAAAAATAAAAATAAATAAAATAAAATTAGCCGGGCATGGTGGTGTGTGCCTGTAGTACTCGGGAGGTTGAGACAGGAGAGTTGTTCAAACCTGAGAGGTGGGGGTTGCAGTGAGCGGAGATCATGCCACTGCATGATCTCCTGGGCAACAAATTGAGACTCTGTCTCAAGAAAAAAAAAAAGAAAGAAAAGGCAATAAATATGCATGACAGGGAAGAATCATAAATGTACTTCATTTTGAAAATTGGACAAACTACACAGTATTGAATTAATGTCATTAAGTGAGGTATCTCCAGACATGGTACAGTTCCACACAAAGAAATTCTATCCCAGTGTTTCTTGAAAAAATGCTGACTTCTGCATCCTAACCCTCTCAGCTTCTTTTCTTTCCACCAAAACACATTCACTGGCACTTTGGCTTATCTCATCCAAAAGACAGACTTGCAGTGTAACCCCTGATTTGAAGTCACCTGCAGATCATCCCTAGCTTTTGCCACCTTTAATCTGATGTTAAAAAATGCTTAACACTGTCTCAGAAGTTCAAAGCCTTCCAGATTACCTTTATTGCTACAGGCATCTCCTCAAGGAAACAGCACAGGGCTAAAGAGAAAAATATATATACTCTAATGCTTCAAGGACAGATTTCCCAACTTTTCTAGTGCTCTAGAAATGGAATGATGAATTATTTGGCCTTGCAATATACCCAAAATTTCCCATGCTTTGTTTTGAAATTTCTAAATATTTGCATTTTCATTTTGCTTTTTGAAGATGCATACTTTGTACTTACACTACACCTTTCACCTAAAGTTCTCAAAAGTGTTCATACAAACATTTCACAATGTGGAAGTTTGGTGTTCAAATTTCAAATATAACAGAAGCAAAATCTTCCAGTGACTTTCTGAAAATATGTGTGCTCATAAAATGCATAAAACTAGTACCAGATTGGAAGGATCTGCTGCTGGATAAACCACATTTTACTATCTATCCTAAAATGATGCCATCGTTTTTATTAATAGCAGAACTCATACCTATACAGGATGAAAAGCCAAGTATTTGTAGGGCATCTCTTAATAAAACAACCTCTACTCTAGAAAGTATAGGCGGGAAAGTATAAGACATAAATCTCTTGAAGCACTTACAATCTTGTTTAGAAAACAAGGCTTACACTAGAAACAATTATAGAATGCTACAGTCTATAATTAAATAAGGATTAATAAATTGTGTGGTACACCTGATAAGTTCAAAAGTAATTAAGAAAAGAAAAATGAGAGAGATTATTTGTTGTAGGCTAGGGACATGAGAAACAAACTGTGTAATTTACAGGTGGATCTTACAGATAGGTCCATAAGGTGTATGGATAAGCAGGGAAAAAAGAATGACATTCATGCCTGAAAGGAACATCAGAGAAGAAATAAGAAGTCCCTGAAGCAGGGCAGACTAGTAAATGGGTGCCTAACACAGGAGAGGTGGCTGGTAAGGAAGAAGGAAGAAAAGAAGAGAAACTTCTTGACTAGAGCAGAGGATTTGTTACAGGCAGCTGAGGGAAATAACCTAAGATGGTTAAGGGGAAATGAGACTATATGAGGCTTTGAGTGCCTTGCTTGGCACCTGAGTGTCTTAGCTTGGATTTGATCCAGTAGGAAACCAATGCAGACTCTTAGCAGGAGAATGGCACGGCAGGTCCCTACTTCAAGACGAATATTCAGCTAACAGAGGATGAATAACATGGAGGGTAGTCTAATTCTTTTATCTGTTGTTTTCTAACAGAAGTCCTTATTTTACAGCATAACTTGAAAAGATCATAATCTTCTCTCATAATTTGTGAAACCTTGAGTAATTAAAAAGATGTTCAGAATTTCAGTTCAAATAGGAATAATAATGTATTTTTACATTGTTTTTATAAGAATTAAAATAGAACATATATAAGAAGTGATTGAGATATAGTAAACATTCTCTCCCAAATAAACTACTTCAATATTCTAAAAATATTCAGTGATGAGGTATAAATGAGATTCTGAGATTTAGACAGAGCTGTTACATGAAGTGTCCAGAAAGTTATAGAACAATCACATTTAGTATTGAATCAATCAATGGTCTGCTCTTATTTCAGTGTGATCGACATAGACCTAGGACTCTTACTCATTCCAAATGACTTCATTAATAAGTCAGTATACTGAATTTTGACCCAAACTTAAATGGGGGAAGTCATTATAGCATTTCTGCTGCTGTGGGTATAAACCAGATTAAGAAATAAATGTATGGGGCTTCTAACCATTCATTTGTTCTTTCAAATACTTATTAAGCACCTACTAAGTGACAGGCATTGTTCCATGCATTCAAAATACAGCAGTGAACAAAAAGAAAAACCTCTATATTCATTTACCTTATATTCTACAGAGGGAGGTGCAAAGACAAAAATAGAGTGTATTAGCAGTAGGGATTGCAATTTTAGATAGCATGCCCAGGAAGAGCTTCTTTGAAGAGACAACATTTGAGTAACAGCCTAATGGAGGGGCAGGAGCGAAGCCTGCAAGTATCTGGAAGTACCTTGGTGTGTCTGAAGCACAGCTGGGGCCAAGTGAGCAGGGAAGAGAGGAGTAGAGAAGAGTTCAGAGATATCACAGGGTGTATGTAGGGTTGAACTGTGTAGTTACGGTCTTGTAAGTTTTAGCTACAGCAAATCTACGGGTGCACAGCACCTCAAAAAGAAAGCCCAAGAGAATAGCAGGACAATGGCTCCCCCTTAGAGGTGTCATGGAAAAGGCAGAAAAGGGCACCAAGCTCCAACCTGGCAGCACCAGGTATGCTTTCCCTTCAGTGCTGCCAGATTTTAAATGGCTTCCCCCAGCACCCAGCCTCAGAATCCTGTCTCCCATTGTATTCTTATAAGCAGCAACAATGATCAGTAAAATAAAGTAAAAATATAGTCACTGCGGCATTAAACGTCATTAATGCATCAAAGTGCAGTCCGTCTGTGGACTAGCAATGGCACCAGGCTACCCTTTGAGAACCGTTATCCTAGACCTGACGGGACACCATGCAGCATGCAGAAGTTGCCAACAAGGGCAAGGGATACCAGCAAGTACAGGAGGTGCCAGCAAGACAGATGGGATCTACAGGAAACCTGCCTCACTTGGGTTAGGCAGCCAATGACAAGCATGAAAAGGTGAAGGAAAAAGCAACTCGAAGCTGATAATTAAAACCAGATTTCCGAGATCTTTGCCTTTCCATCAACTGATTTAAAGCCAGGCTGCCTGGACTCTTATTTTCACTGACCTGGAAGAGAAATCTGTGCTGGAAACCTCTATGTACAGTCAAATAACATTGCCAGCAAGCCCTTAGAAATAAATCCTGCTTGTCCCCAAGGAAAGTATTTTTTCTTTTTTTTTTTTCTTTTTTTTTTTTTTTTTTTTTTAGTGTTAATGACCAGGTCGCCTGGGTTGCTCCCTGTATAGCACTAGAACCCTTATACTTTAGAAAATTAATCAGGAAATTCCTAATGATAGGTAGCTTCCTGTTTTCCAGAGACAAAGAAAATTATGCTGTTGAGACGTTAAAAACATTGCTATGTCATTCTTTTCTCTCTGAATAACAATGGGGATTTTGGAAAAGCTTCGTGTTGGCAATTCATCTAAAAAACAAACACTAGAATTTTAGCAACACTTCAATCCAGCAAAGGGCCTATTGTTGTATGGCATTAAATAAAATAGAGGAAGAATCAATAATGATAATGTCACAGGATGGTAAAATGTCATCATTATCTTATGGCAATTTTTGCAACATCATTCTAGTGTGGGATTTTTTTCCTAGTTTGGGCATAGTATTCATCTTCTGAGATAAGTTTAAGAAGTTATTACACTTACGCTGGCAGAGAGATGAGAAAGAGAGCCGGAGGGAAGAGGGTGGGAGGAGAGGAAAAGAGGGAGAAAAAGGGAGGGGGAGAAAAGGAGGGAGAGGGAAGGAGGGAGACAGAAAGATCATGAAGGCAAGTATAAACTGGCTGTGTTTTTTAATTATCTTGAACCTAATGAAGTGTTTGCTTTAAGTTTAATTATCTTGAACCTAATGAAGTGTTTGCAATAATTATCTTTGTTGAGAATTTAACAAAAGCTACCATCAGAAACCTTGCTAAGTAAGTAAATTACTTATTTTTAAGTAATTACTTTTCTATTTCTGCAGCTATAAGGCAAAATACACTGAAAAGAAAATAAAATGCACGGCAGCTCAGTCTTATTTCCCTCAATGTGAATTGCAAGCACAAATTTTGAGATCCATACTAACTTAGAATCTACAAATGTCAATGTAGATTCTAAATTGGGAAAAAAATAATACCACCAGTTCCCTTAACTACTTAACAAATGTACTCAATCTAATATATTAACTCAAAATAAAAACAAAGTTTTAGTAAAACTGCTAATTGTGACAATTTTTAGTAATTATCCAGGTTTTTAAAAAATCCATTAATGTTGGCAAAGATAAACTGAGAATTGAAAAAATTATATATAAATCCTCAAGCTTTTTATTTTTTGATTTACCTCAAAAAAGAGATGTCTCATTTGTTTTTTTAAAAAAAAAAAAACAACTTTTAAAACCACATGCTAAAATAAAGAAAACAGCCTCATTAAATTATAAAATCAAATTTAACTTTTGAAACAGCAAAGTAATCAATACATAGACGCATTCAATCCTTAAAACAAGGAAAATAAAGCTGCATTCCACCAGGAAGCGAATTAAATTATTCCAGACCAACTCCTTGCTTATTTAGCAAAAGATAGTAAAGGCTTTCCCAACAAGGAAATAAAAACATCTCTGAAGTAAAAAAGGATACACACCCCTCCCCAGTTTTTTTAACCTGGAAGCTCTTTGATGTCTAAGAAACCATGTTAATTAACTGTTTTAAAACCTATTTCAAATTTCACTGTTTATGTAAATACTCATGGCACGGTATTATTTTTATAGGGTTTCCTAATTTTTTTTTTTTTCCAGAAATATTACAAGATTACAGCCCAGGTAGTTCTGGTACGCTAGAATGTCAGGGAAGATGACCAGGTGGCCTCAGGGACCAAGAACAGTTTCACTTTGGTGCTTCTATTTCTAACGGCTGCGTTTCCATCATAATGGTGGATGCTCTTTTATGGGAGTCCAGGCCACTGCAAATGGCCCAAGCTGAGAAGTGGCACAGCCACAGCTGGCGGGGGCGGAGATCCTGGCGCTGAGCCTGCATGGGACTGGGGCGGACTGAGGGGCGCGACAGGAGCCAGCCAAGCCCCTCAGCCGCTTTCTCTCCACCTGGGCGCAGGAATCATTGAGCCCTCTCACTCTGCTGAAATGACAGAGGTGTCCTCCGAGCTCGGTGACGCTCAGTAGACCAAGAACGAAACTGTCATTCCGGAAACACAGCTCCTAATGCATTTCTCTGCACCCAGGGACCCTCACATTAGCTCGTAGATGCCATTTCTGTCCCTGGAGGTTGAAGGAGTTTGTGTGGACTTTAACCAGTTCCCAGGAGACGGAAAGAAAACGTGTCAAGCAACATCCGTTTTGCAGATAGGGGAGCTAATGTACAGAGCAACCCTTCACAGGGCACTGGGGACCGGTCCAGAGCCCATTTCATATGGCACAGGTCTCTAAGCCGTCCTCAAGGGAAAGCTACTTGCTTTAAGAATCTTGGGGGGGTGGGGTAGGGAATATATATATACAAATTTTTATATGTATATGTGTTTATTTATATATTGTGTTTATTACGTGTTTTATTTGTATATTTTTTATTTATATTATATGAATAACATATTTATATATATTTTCTCATTTAATGTTTCCATATTTGTTGTCTATGCATCATATGAATATTAAAAATGAAAAACAGAAAAGATAGAACTAGAAAAAATTAAAAGAAGATGTTACTTGTGAAACTGTGTGTGCTTCCCTACCCCTACCCTCATTTTCGTGGTTTATTCTGGTTTTTAAATTAGCTATTTGGGTGGTAGCAACATCACCCACCTGATGGTACAGTGTTTACTGGTACTGTATATACTGAATGAAAATGTCTTAAAATATTTCCTGAGCATGTCTTTATGTAAGAACACCTGAAATTGTGCACAGGCTACTTTTGGAATCCATGATTAACTTAATTTCAAGGCAAGAAATCTGTTTGTGTTTTGGAGGCTTCAGAGTGACTGAAAGAGGCTCATAAATCTAGAAGCTCCCCAAGCACTACTTGCAAAAGGAAGATATCATTACATATATATGTAATTTTTAAATGTACATAGCAGCTGTTATCATGAATTTTAGAAATTTATTTTAAGTGTCACTAAATTCATAGTAGCTCTTTGTCATTATATATATATTTTTTTCTCAAGTAACACATTCTAAATATGTAATTATTCTTATGTGGAACTGTCACAGACTGGTAAATTTGCCTGCTTAGCATCCATTTTCTATTTTCTCTTTTTATAATACAAAAATCATAACTTTCTGTGATTCTCATGGAAAAATCCTTTCCATGTTTTCGGTGTGACTGACAATATTCCCTCCACCAGCAGGATGGGCATGTAACCCAGATTTAGCCAATCGGAGCACTCTGTGCTTACAGCCTGCAAGTGATTGGTGCAGTGAAAGGCACCTGACCTAAGCCAGGCCAATCAATCTCTTCCCTAAAATTTGACCTGGGGATACTAGAAGAGAGAAAGGTCCCTTCTTTTGGGATCAGAAATTGTAAGCAATATGTAAGTCTGGTTTCCAGAGTCCATTTTTTCCTAGTTTCATGGAAAAAGTCTGCCTAACAATGACTCCAATACAGAGGGCAGACAAGCAAAGCAAAAGAGGGACAGAGAAAGGTTTAGCCCGATTGCACCACTTAAGCAGCTAATGCTAGATCTGTCCCCACTGCACTTAAAGTTGTATGTGTCAATAAATTCATTTTTTGCATAAATGACTTCAAGTTGATTTTCTGTAACAAAGTCTTGCCTAATACTAGGGGCACACAGAATTTTTGTTACCGAAAAGATGTCATACTACAAAAATTGATAACTGCTGCACTACAGCATTTTCCCATTATTATCCACTTCCTTCTTCCTAAACTTTTGTTCATCTTTGGTTGCCATAATACTACATTTTCCTGTGTTCTTCCCTTGACCCTGTGACCATTCATTCTTAGTCTCCTCAATTGTCCCTTGAATGTTCATGTTCTCAGGTGCTTCTCTTCTCTACAGATTTCCTTATCCATGTCATCCATCTTTTGTCTAGTATATATGATGAACTGGTCCTCAACATTAATTTCTCCCTTCTTCCAGAGAGCTCACCTGTATTATGGAGTCTGGAAAGGCAAAAACTACAATTATCAGACTACTTTGTGATAAGGGTTTCAAATACATATTAGATTCCACCAGTTTCATGTGCTCTAGTGGGACAGCTGGCAGACAGAAGCGAAGCAGGGGCTATTTTCCTATTGCTTTGGTTATTGTTGTTGGCAAATAGGGGTGTGGAAATGTTAGGTTTGGGGCAGCAACGGCCCTGTGTGGAGTCACTGACACCATGGTGTCTGAAGAATTGTAGCAGCCATGTTGGTGGCAGCCTCCTGTTCCCAGGATTTCCATCATACTATACGTTCTTGAACTCCAAAGGTTCACTGGCAGCCTTCTGAGATGATTCTCTTGAGACCAGTTGGATGGTCTTGTTCTGGGAGTCATTTCTGGAAGCCTACCTTTTCAGCCCTCCCGATTCTTTTTGCAATTCTCTGTAAAAGCTAGGAATGTTTGCCATTCCATTTCTTAAAAATTCTCTTCCCCCGTTCACAACAGGATAAAAATTTTTTAAACTTTTTTTATAGTCAATAAGGCCAGGCATTATGGAGCCACTGCTTCCAAGAGTAGCCTTGGTGCTGCGTTTCTGCTACACCTTTACACAATGACAAGCCAGTCTTCCTTTATGCCTCTGTCATTGGCACCTGTCCTCCATTTTTCTAGACCTCCCTCTGGCCCTCAATTGCCCTGTAAATCTATGCAGCCTTCTCAGACTCGTCCAGCAAGATTAGGTGCCTATAGGCACCACAGGACTTTATGCTGAATGCTTTTAGAATAATCATCTTAATGTATTATAATTTTGTTTTAATGTTTCTTTCCACTATAATTGAAATTCATTGACGTCATGGGAAGTGAATTTTTCTTGGTTTCCCCTGTGCCTATCATAGTACATGATACTTAAATGAACAAGGTGGGAATTAAACCTTCCCTCAATTTATGAAACATTGCAGACGCTTAACTTCCATATCATCTCCTTGGGAGAGATGCTAAGATCAGAAATAAAATGTTTTCTCTTTGAGAAGAGAGTACATACACATGAAAACTTTATTAGTATCACTTCTTATGTAGCCTCCAGAAAGTTTTCTACCACCAGGCACCACTATAAGTCATTTAAAGCCAAGGAAACGTCAACGGTGTCCTGAAATACACACAAACTCAATTCTGCTCATGACCTAGTCCACTTTTCTATTTTCTCCGGCAAATTCATAGAAAGGAGACAGGATACTTTGACAATCTTTCTCTTGTGTTATCTTCAATACTTTCTATTTTGTGTGTTTACATAACTTACAGAATATTTTTTAAACTTGATTTAAATGAAGATGGCCCATGTTTGTTATCTAGGAGTAAGGTGGTGAATACAGAAACTGTTAATGAACTTAATAAAAATGAATTTAGTATAACTACTAGATACCAATTGAATAATATTATTTATCTTCATACTTAAAGAAGAATTAAAGATTACTTCTTAGGGCAGAAGTAGAAACTGCAAAGTATGAAATAGTGATGTTAGCAGGCATACCACACTATCATGACATATTATGGACAAGTATTTTAACCATGATGCATGGTCCTTCAGAAACTGAACAGAGGACAGAAGCCCTTATTGATTCTTAATACTTACTTAGAATAGAGAAAATACCATACTGCAAACAGGAGTTTGTCCTAAAAGGAGACATTTAAACCTAAAGTGTTCAAGGAAGAAAGAAAGCTTCTAAAGTGGAATCTCTGTGCCCCAGAAGTCCTTGAGGCCATTCAGTACTTAAATTTCCATCATCTGAAATGTAACAGGTGAAGAAAAATATCACCTGATACAGTTATTATTGCAGAATCTGTATTCTTCCTCTCTCCCATGCTACTCTCAGAATCATCTCTTGTATGTCAGTACTGATGGAACATTGCTACCAAAAAATTTCTTGCTCCCAGATTTTAATTTATGAGGTAGGCTAACTGAAATTCTTGGCCCTATCTGATAGAAAGAGAGCAGTATGATTCACTCCTTTATAGCAATTTCTATGATTCATTTGGTGACCAAATCTGGAACTGACAGAATTTAGAATCAGACCTTTTTAATCCCAATTGGAAATACTACTTAAAGACATTTGATATCTGGTATATACACAACAAGAACATGTAAATAAAAGAAAAATAAACATACCACAAAATCTGATTAGGCTGAACAGATTTAAAAAACTGTAGAGCAGAGGTTAAGGCTACTTGCAATGGGATAAAAAACTATCCTTGTGTGTTAAAAATAGCTACTTATGAGGATTTTTTTTCCCTTCTACAAGATGCATGGCCTCCAAGAAATTAATCTGATATATGAATCTATCTTTTATCCCAACCCTCAAGCAAATCAAAATTACAAAATTAATTGAGGAGCAAATATTTTCATTTTTATAAGAAAGGCTCTTTATTTTCCAAAGAAAATACAGTTTCTTTTCATTGAAAGTTTCCCTAATGAGACAAAATATGATGTATAAAGGACTTATTCATGTTAATATGTTTAGGGATGTATCTTTTATCTACTTCTTAAAGTGTGATCCCTGGACAAGCAACAGCAGCATCACTAGGAACTTGTTAAATGTTGGGGCCCTCTCCCAGACCTATGGTATCATAAACTCTTGAGAGATTTGGCCCAGCAATCTATATCTTAACTAGCCATCCAGATGATTTCTACACATGTTAAAGTTTGAGAATCACATATCCCAAGATAAATAAGATAGAAATAAGAATTGAATACAGAGTTCCCTAAGAAGTGCTTATTCCTACAGAGTTAATACTCGAAGTAGCAATTATTCAAAAGCAACTATGTTGTTTATCTGTCACAGTTATCAATTATCTAAATGCTGTTGTAGCCATAAGAATTTTATACTCATGTTGGAGAAACTTAGGAAGGAAAGGGAATTAAACATGAATTACTAACACAATATCTTTTAAGGGTGATAATCTGGGAGATTCTGGGGCCCCTATTTTACCATCAGGAACATCTCCTTGGAACCAGTAAGAGAAAATCAGATAGCGCTTTATTCTGATGGATGTAATATAGGGATCCACTTTTGACCTTAAAAACCCATGAAAGTGACTTCCAAGTAAGAGTCTGGAATTGCATCTTGGATTTCTATTTTGCTTAGGCCTGCAGTGATCCTCTATAGAGCCCCAGTTCTGAGAGCCAGAGACTTTCAACAACCAGCTCACGTGAATCAAGCATTTTTATTTCCTTTGTAATAGACATCTATTATTTGTGTCTGCCCAGCACCTTATTTCCCTTCTCTTGGTAGTGGCATACCTACTTCTTTGGGGAAATTGCTTCCTTCTTTATTTCAACCTGTGATTACATACTTTAAATGTAAATGGATTAAATTTTCCAATCAAATGACAAATTGGCAGAATAGATTAAAAAACAGAATCCAACAATATGCTATCTACAAGAAACTCACTTTAAATCCAAAGACACAGATAGATTAAAAATAAAATAATGAAAAAAATATTCCATGTAAACAGTAACCAAAGGAGAGCAGGAGTGGCTATGCTAATATAAGACAGAATAGACTTTAAATCAAAAAAATTGCAAGAGACAAAGAAAGACATATTACATATTAGTAACAGTTTCAATACATCAAGAAATATAACCATTTTAAACATTTATGCACCTAATAGGACAATAAAAATAGGAAGCAAAAACTGACAGAACTGAGAAGAAAAATAGACAGTTCTATAATAATAGTTGGATATTTTAATACCCTGCTTTCATTAATGGATAGAAAAATCAGACAGAAAATAAGTAAGAAAATGAAAGACAACACAATAACCAATTTGATCTAATAGACATATACGGAACACTACCCAACAATAACATCATACACATTCTTCTCAATGCACATGGGACATTTTTCAGGATAGACAAACATAGTAAGCCAGAATTTAAGTCACAGTATGTTATATACATACAATGGAATATTATTCAGCCTTAAAAAGGAAGGAAGTTCTGACATATTCTACAGCATGGATGAATCTTGAGGACATTATACCAAGTGCACAGAAGACAAATATTATATGATTCCTCTTATATTACCTAGTTAGAGTAGTCAAAATCGTAGGGACAGAAAATTGACAGGGGGTTGCCAGGCAATGGGGACAAGGAGGAATGGGGAGTTGTTGTTTAATAAATATAGAGTTTTGGCTTTATAAAATAAAAAGAGTTCTGGAGATGGGTAATGATTATGGTTTTACCACATTATGAATGTTTTTATTAACACTAAACTGTATACTTAAAAATTGCCAAGATGGTAAATTTTATGTATGTGAATGTTACCACAGTTTTTTTTAATGGGGAAAGAAGCAAGCCTAGCATCTGCCAATTTGAATGCATTATGTGGTGACTGGATTTTCAAATCACATGTAAAACACAACGCAAAAAGCATGAACAATCACAGAAAAGTGATAAATTAGACTTCCTTAAAATTAATAACTTATGTTCATCAAAATAAATTATTAATAAAAAACTAGCAGGACACAGACTGGAATCAGATACTTGTTAATTTGATTTTTTTTCACATTTATCAGAATACATAAAGAACAAATCAATAACAAAAAAGACAATTAAAGGAAAATAGCTAAGAGATTTGAATAGTATTTCATATAACAGTTTCCCAGAAGGCCACTAAGCATATGAAAAGGCATGGAATATTATTATTAATTAGGGAAATAAAATTTAAAACCACAGTGAGATACTACCACACATCCACCAGAATGATTACATTTAAAAACACTGACAATATCACATATGGGCACAAATGCAGAGGAACTAGGGCTCTCATACATCACTGGCAGAAATAAAAGTACTATCACTTTATAAAATCCTTTGGCAGCATTTACTAAAGCTGAATTATGTCTACCTTACAAACCAGCCATGTTAACTCTAGCTATGTCAACTAAAAAATGAATGAGTAGATGTATTCATCAAAAATCACAGCAGACATTCATAACTGAAAAATGAAAATAAAGATCTATCAAGAGTAAAATGAAATCTCCATAGAGTATTACATCACAGTAAAAATGAAGCTAATGATTATTTATTATATCGTAGGCAAGAATACACATGAATCTCACAAACACAATATTGAGCAAAAGAAAGCAAACATAAGGTATCATTCCATTTCTATGAAGAACAAGAACAGGCAAAATCAAGTTATGGTGCTTGAAGTCAAAATGGTGGTAACTTCTACATGGAGGAAAATTAACTGGGAAGGGATGAGAAGAGATTTTTTTAATCTTGCTTTATATCTTGGTTCAAGTGGTAGTTATACTAGTGTACACATATGTAAAAATTCATTGGGTTGTATATTTAAGATCGATATACTTTCCTATCTGTGTATTATACCTCACTTAAGGAAAAAAAATAAATTTTAAAAATGCCACATAGATGTCCTAATTCCCCATGTTTTTATGAGGATTCAAAAATATAAGAGCCCAGAAGGGAATGGAATTGAGAATTATTTCAAATGGAAAGTCTGTGATATGACTGTGAAGTCCACATTTCTTCCTAGATAAGTTGAGCAACAAAAGAGTCTAAAAAATATTCAACTATTTTAGGGTTGTTTGGGGACAAGATGTGAGAAACCGATGAGCAGAAATGATTTACATATGTTAAAATCGTCTTTCTTGATCCACAAGTTCACACCAAAATGAATTTACATGCTCCTTGTAAATCAGGGAAAATAAAACTCATTCAGTTCCACAAACCCTCTCTATGAACCATGTATACTGGTGAATTCTGTCTTGAGAAGTATTGTGTTATTAAATTACTATTTAATTTTATAAACATATCCACCTCTTCTAAAACACCCTCAAATAATTATATTTTCTCTGTATTTTCAAATTACCTTAGAAAAACCCATACATGACAGAGCATTAATAAAATAGCATATACAGCAGCCTTATTATTTCTAGCTAATCATTAAAGTACAATAAACTTGACAAAAAGCATGTCTAGGCAAATATACACACTCACAAATATTATCCAATCTCTTTCCAAAGCTCCTGCATGTTGACCTCATCAACCTAATTAGATGGTTACCCATTTCCAAAGCAAAGTTAAAAGCAGTAAACATATCCTTATGAAAAACAGGCAAAGGTTAGCTTCCTGGAGAATTGTTGTTACAACAGATGTATGATTTTTGTCAATTTGTTTTGAGAAGTGACAATTGCTACTGGAATAATCTGTTTTATGTTTGTTTCACTGACATAATCTAGTAGCTCTTGTTGAACATAACATTTTAGAACTGAAAGAGACCTTAGGAATAATGTAGTTCATTTTCCTCATTCAAGAAGTGAGAAAACTGAGGGCCAGAGAGTTTTTAATACTTGCTCCACGTCAGATACGTGGGATACACCTAAGTTTCCTTACAAATATAATTTAGAATCAGTCTATGTGCTATAAAGTCTACAGTAAATAACACATATCTCACAAAGGGAATTTCAGTTTACAAATTCTGAGGAAGCTACCATCTCCATTGAAATATCGGCATGGTTCTTGAGTTACATCTTGAAATGCGAACCAGTGGTTCTAAACCTCAAAACTAATGGGCATCTAAACTAAGGCCAGGACCTTAGATACGGCAAGAAAAGGATATTTTAAAATATGGGTAATGGAGGACGAGGACTCCTGAGTTTCCTGGTTGAAAGGATATTGTGATAGTCTTCAATCTCACTTTCTACCTACATTTATTCATTTTTGTAAATCATTCTTATGAACTTTTGGAATTATGTTCCTAAAGCACAGGCCTCCAATGCATTCCTTATTGTCTGTCTTAATTGGGCTCCCTGGAAGCAGATGTTCACACAATGAATCATGTGAAGGTAATTTATAACTAAGAGTTCCCAGAGAAAAACAAGGAGCAAGATGTGAAAGAGGGAAAGAAATGAGGCCAGGCAAGAGTGCAAGGTAAAGGCACGTCCACACAGGGTAAGTTTGGTTCACTGCTGCAGAGCACACTGGAGACAGTGAAAGTCAGCACTACCCAAAGTGTGGTTTGCAGATCCTTCGTCTGTGTCACTGGTCCATGATGAAATAAGGTGCTTGCAGCTAAGTCACTAAGTCCACTATTTACTTCGGCTGACCTTTCTTTCACAGAACCATTTCTTTGTGAAGGAAGCAGCATACAGATTTATGTTCTGGCACAAGCTCATCTTGTCCTAGATAACAAGGCAAAGTTTGCATATTGGCTACTTGAATGGACTAGTATAGATCACATGTCAGAATTAGCTTGATTAGGAAAGAGGAAGCTGGATTACTTATATCATATCATCAGCAATCATTGCTTCAGGCCTATGCCCTGGGGGTGTGGAGCAAAAACTCCCAGGTCTCCAGGCTTGTGGGTGGCAGTGGGGGCGGTTTGCTTGCAGCCTGTCCACAAGATCAGGTGCTAGTTGTTGGTTGGGAATAATGCACACTGCATGAGTGCATGAAAAAGGTAAAGGACTCCAAGATGATAAGAAAGGGACACTAACCTAACAGCATTTGCTAATTTGCCCACGAAGTATACAATTTGTCCTAGAGCATTCTGTCTTGCTACATATGGTCTTCATCTCTTCTGTTTCATCTCCAATGGCAACATATCCCATTTCACCTCACTCTATACCACTGGTTTTACATTTTGCTTACAGATTGTAATCACCTGGGGACTTTTAAAAATGACTGATGCCTGAGTTCTTCACCCAACTATCCTGATTTTATTGGTCTAGTAAGGCCTAGATATTGGAGATTTTTACATTCTCCCTCAGGTGATCCTATTGTGCAGCCAAGACTGAGAACAACTGCTCTAAGCTTTTATACTAAATGACTTACAATTCCATGAGGTTGACATGGAATGACTTTGTTTGCCATGCCATGAACATTGCAGAAATAACCTTCCCCATCTTTGCCTTCAATTGACATTTAAAATGCTATTCATTCTTTAAGGCTGAATTCAGCCATTTTTCTCAATTACAATGGTTAATAAACACATGAACAAAGTGTTCACTATGCTTATTAAAGCATAGTGAAATACCTACTTCACTTACCTGGGTCACTTACCTAACCAAAGCATAGTGAAATAAGTCCTTTAATAGCCTACTGGTAAATGTGTATAATAATTTAAACCCTGTAGAAAGCAATATGGAAATGTGAAACATATTCTTTGATCTAGAACATTTTGGAAACCCTAGCCCAAGGAAATAATCCTCAACACTAAAGATCACCCTTTATGAACAACTCCACTGCATTATTTAAATAATGAGAAACAACCTAAAGGTCTATCAGTAACAGAACAGTTACATAAATTATCAATAGTCTTACAATGGAATATAACAATTGAAAATGATGCTTAAAAATAGTCTTTAATAATTTGGAGGACAGTTTATACTGTAAGGCCAACCACACATACACACACACTTACACACACAAACACAATGAATTTACAAAATTTCAAATACCAAACGTTCTTATTTATTTTTTAAATGCATGAAAAAAGACTGGAAATTACATCAAAATAAAATAAATCAACCATTATTCCAGAAGTGGAGATTATAAATATAAAAATAAGATATTATTAAAATTATCTACAATTACCATGTGTTTACTTATTTGAAAAATACATGTACCTTAGTTTCTCCCTTTAATATTTTCCCCTCTGTATTAATTTCTCTCTTATCAATTATATGGCTTATTTGTCTTTCATGTTCCTTGGATTATGCCTTGTATTTTTTATCAGGGTATAATTTACATATAATTTCCAGAACATAAGTGTACTGTTGAGTTGATTTTGATAAATTTGATGGAATATTTCCGTTACCCCAAAAGTTTCGTTTTACCCACTCCCAGTCAATCTGCCTACTATCCCTGTGAGAAGCAATGACACATAGGCTTTCTATCACCTAGAGTTCTGCTTATTCCAGGATTGCATACAAGTCAAATAATATGGTATGTATTATCTTTTTCTTCTTTCACTCAGAATAATATTTTTGAAATGTATTAACATTATTGCATTCACTAGTAGTTCTTTTTTATCACTGAGGCATTTCCAATGTGTGAATATACTACAGTTTGTTTATCCAGACTCCTCTGAACATCTGGGCTGTTTGACCCAGTTTGGCTATTATAAATAAAGCTACTATGAACATTCTTGTACCAGGTTTTGAGGGACTTTCATTCCATTTCCCTGGGATAAATACCTATTTTGTAGCCAAACTCCAAAAACAGCATGCAATAGTCCTTGCTTCCTTATCTCAATGCTCTTGCATAGCCACACCCTTCTCCCCACACACCTACACACATCATACACTCAATAGGGCTAATTTATGAAATTAATAGGATATATCACAAAACTATGGAGTATGACTTTTGAAGTGAGGTCATAAAAGCTTCCACCTTGCTCTCTATTGAATCATTCACTCCAGGGCACGTCAGCTTCCAGGACACTCAGCAGCAGTATATGGGATCCACATGGCAAAGAACTGAGGTCTCTGGCCAACTGTCATCCTCAATTTGTTAGTCATATGAGTAACCTGTATTGGAAGCAAAGCCTCCAGCCCCAGTCAAGCTTTGAGGGGACTGGAGACCTGGCCAACATGTTACCTGAAATCTCATGAGAGACTCTGAGTCCAAACCACCTAAACCCTCATCTGAATTACTGATTCCCCAGAAATTGAAACGATACATGTTTATTCTTGTTATAAGCCATTAACTGTGGTAATTTGTTATCCAGATAACTAATACAATTTAGGAATAGAATTTCTAGATCATAGGGTAGATGTACATTGAACTCTGTAAGGGATACTGAACGTTTTCCAAGTTGGTTGTGCCATTTCCATTTCCAGAGTTATAATTGCTCCATATCTATCTTTGCTAATACATGGCATAGTTAGTCTTTTTCATTTTAGCCATTCTCATAAATGTATAGTGGCATCTCAATGAGGTTTAAATTTATATCTCTCTGATGACTAATAAAAGTAAACATTTCATATGCTTATTATGAGCCTTGTGGTTTATATATTTTTAACATTCCTTTCACAGGACTGTTAATAAGCATTTGCCATGGAACTTGGTACTAATTAGGGATTAATGAATGTTTGATGAAGAAATGAACAGGTTTTTCCTGTCAAAACTTCCAAATAGAGGTAACTGTGAGCTCTTTTAAAGATATGAATTGTAAATTGCACAATATAAGCTATAACTCAATTACTGGGTGGTAGATATTTATAATGAGATGTAAAAAGTTTTTCTTCTTTTCATTTCCTAAGCAAAAATATGTAAATGCTTCCCCTTTCTTACTTACTGGGATCTTTCTTGTTAAGTGCGGTTGGCACTGCACTGAACGTCTTGCAGGACATGGTGAGAATAGAGTGACCCTTAGACAGTACATGGAGGCAACAGTGAGGTACTCAGGACTCTGAGTTAAATTAGGAAAATCAACGTATAACAAATGAAATCTGATCTCTGAGGAGATCCTTGAAAGACACCATATTACAAAGTCCCAAACAAGCTTTGAGTCTACCTAATTAACAGTGTAAACATATATATCGATTAAGTTTGTCATTACTTGTGGAATGGTCACATTAGAAGGAAATCAATGGTAACCAGGAAGCCAGAATCTACTATAATTTATTTAGCATGTATGGAAGAGAACAATACTGAATGAGGGCATGGGACACCACAAGAATTCTAAGCACCAAAGAGCTGTTCTCTATTGTAAGGCAGAAGTGGTTCATCAGGCTCACGATGACCCACATGACAGAGCTCCTATTACCTTTGTTCAGAACTTCTGATGACTGAATGGACTGATGACTAATTTATCCTCCCAGCATGAGTACATACTGGAGCAGACACAAGGGTTCTGATCACAACCGAAAAACCATTCCCACTGTAAAAGAACAAATGGACACAGGAAGAGATGAGCTAATCAGATAATGGGGATTTTCTAATTGGCTTACTGGCTGTACTTCACGTATTTAATTAATATGGTAGATATTGATCTCACAAGCTGCAAACTCAATTGTGCTAAAAAATAACTGTTTCATTTTTCTATTACTATTCTTAATTCTCAAACTCCATTTTTTCCTACTGGCAAATAACCAACTTAGTTCAAGATGATAGTCTTCAGACAAACCACAGGTTCTTCTGCCATATGAGGATATTTCCAGTGAAATGAAGGTTCCTCACCATCCCGCCTTTTTCCTGGGTAGTGTCTAAGACTTAGAGAGTAAGTGGGTGGCTAGCAAGGCTGCAGTGTTGTACAACTCCAATGATACCAATCATGGCAGTATTGTTTGCTTCTCTGTCAACATTTGTCCATGCTAATGCCCACTGCTGATGAGCAAATGAATGAGTTTTCCTGTTCAAACTTAAAAAAAGAGGCTCCCCTGAGGTCCTTTTAAGGTAGATATTGCATAATTGCAAAATATAATCTATAGCATTGTTCCAAAGTGTTCCCCTGGGAGTCAGTTTGTGAGTTCTCTGACCAAAAGACTTCTTGAGGTTGAAGTTAGACAACTCTGTCTATTGCAGCCCTCTTCTAAGAGCACATGAAGAGCTATGACCTGGTTATCTACTGTGAGGAAGTAAACCATCCAAAACTTAATGGCCACAACAATAATTATTTTTATAATGTTCATGCCCCATTGGTCATATTTTTAAGAACTGGGTTGTGTGATTCTGCTTCCCTTGGGTCACTTGGTGGTGTTTCACTGTGACTGAACTGGTTTGGAAATCCAAGACGGCTTCATTCACATGCCAGTCATGTTGGTGAGATGGATGGAAGACAGGACTTAACTGAGCTCCTCCCTCTCCTCTACAGGCAATCTCAGCACCTGCCCAGGTAGGCTCTCCAGCAGCATGGTCAGACTTGTTATGTGACAGCTGGCTTTCTTTGTGGGGAGCATTCTAAGAAATCTAAGTGAAAGCTGCAAAACTTCTTGTTATCTAGCCTTGGAAGTCACAGATGCTCACTTATGCTGCATTCTATTCCTCAATTAAGCCACCAGGCTAGCCCACATTCAAGGGGAGAGGAATTAGACTCTGTCCCTTCATGGGAGGTAGAAAGAATTTGTGGCCATTTTTAATCTGGGGGGGTGGGGAGAGGGAAAGAGCAAGCCACTCTAGGGATCATAAGAAACTCAGTGAAGTTAACTTAGGCTTTCTTGGCCCAAGATACCACATCATGCTGTATTATAGCATCACCCCTATTCAACTGGTGTCATACTATCCCAGGATATGACAAAATTCCAGCATCTGGGTATTTTCCCGCGTACCACCTGGGAAGCAAAGGACAGGTCCTTCTGCTCTTGGAGCCTCAAATTCATTTCAAACTATTATCGCTGCCTCCTCAGGGATCTCAGTTTTGGAGTGGGGTGCAGGGCATAGAACTTTTCAGGGACCAACATCTGCATTTACTTCATTTCCATCTTCCCTAGTTCCTTTGTTCTATCCATGTCAAGAGGATCTTCATCATTAGTCAGCAGGCAGAGCAAACAAGGCTTGACTGAATGAATTTTCTTACCTGCCTCGTATTTATACCAGGGCTTTAGAATGTCAAACCTCAAAGACAATTAATAAACTTTTTTTTCCTCCATTAGATTTTAGTCTAATAAAATCTCCCTTCTCTGAGGCACAGAGACCGAGATCTAGATTGAAGAGGCAAACAGAACTACAGGTAAAAAGGGATTGCATGAAAAAAAAAAAAAAAAAAAAACTCACCTCAGTAATTGTTTCAAAATATTTTCCTGTTACTTTTATAAATGGAGCTTCTGTCTCTTACATTAGTCACTATTAGGTTCATTTGTTCAATCATCTGAGAGACTGTGAGATTATTAAATCTGAGATCACTGATAAAACTGAATTGCTCAACCTGCAAAGCTGAGAACCCAACTCCTCACTTTGCTGAATTCTAACATGGGAACTCTCTGGGGTTCCACTTTATAATAATGGTAACTAAAAGCTACCTTTTGTTTAATGGGTACCTAACACTCTACTAAGTACTGTACAGTACATATATTACCTCATTTAAATAGAATAAAAATCTTATGAGATAGATCATATTACTATTTATATTTTACAGATAGAAAAACTGAGGCACAGAATGATTAAGCAACTTGGAGAAGGTCACATAGTGACAGAATCAGAATTTATACCTTGGTAATCTCATTTTAGAGTTCATGCTCCTAATGACTGGGCTACTGACACACTAATGTTTGTTTTGAAACTGTAACAAAATATTAAATCAATAAGTATATGTATATGCAGGTTAAATATAGCTAGAACAAAAAGCATAATAGCAAACCTAGAGAATATAATGGATATATAAAAGTACAATATTCTAAATCCTGTCAACTTTGTTATTTGAATATAAACCTAAAAAATATTTTAATAAATCAAAGTAGTTGGATATTTCTTGAAAGGAAAGTAATAACCTGTAAATTGACTATTAAATGCTTCTTATTGACATGAAAAGGTTCTTTAAAGTGACTATGCTAAGAAATCTTTCTTTATATCCATGTCACATATGGTGACAGCAGAGGTTAACTTCCTAATTCCCAGTTGTGAACTATTAAAACAAAGTACTAGACTTCAAGAGATTAGAGCTATAATATTAAAGTGACAATGAATCCTAAATCACAGCTGCTCAAATAAATAAAACAGGGTGCCCCAGAAAACCAAAGAAAAGACCCCGTTGGAATGAACCTTCACAAAAATAATGTAAGCCTTAATGCACGTGCCTTGACTCCAGATAGTTTTATAAATGTAGGAAAGATGCCTTGAAATGCAGACATTTAATTTTTTAATTGAAAAAAAAGCATTATTTTTTAAGTGCATTTTTAACAACTTCTTTTTTTTAATGCTGCAAGGAAGGTCATCTGTAGGCAAAAGCTAAAAGAAAGCAGGCTGGAATCAGAAGAAACAAGAGTGAAGGCTACCCTAAACTGGTTTCAAGAGTGGTACTGGTTTCTTGTTCTGTTCTCATTTTTCCCCAAACTCTTTGTCATCAATGCCATCTGACATCTCCAGTCCCAAGCCATCCTTCTTCACTCAGGTGTCTTTGTTAATTTCTACACATCACACACACACACCACCTGGATATTAATATTTTAAATGGTATTAAACTAACCTCACCATCCCAACCCATAACCTTGATTAATTCTAACCTCGCCATCCCAAATTATAACCTTGAAGATGACAGTCTGTCATCTTCAGTCTGTATTAAAATAATTTCCAATCAGTCTTTGAACTAACCACCTATTTTTTGACAGAGGGGAAAATATACAAACAGATATATAGATAGATACACATACACACATATGCACATAGTGCATAAACACATAATTATACCTAACTTCTTGAATATTTAAAGTTTCCCCAATCAATCACAAAAACAAAATATATTTCTACAATCAGAATTTAAATGGGACAGTCAGAATCACAGTAAGCCATTAGTTATTAAATATCATAACATAGGTGGATATGCTTAATATATGATTGGCATTTGGTAATTATTAGTTCCCTTTCCCTTTCAGTTGTGCATAAAAGATAAAGATTAGAGAACTGACAGTATGTAAAAAGGATAGTGAGAAATATTTCATACAATACCTAGAATGTAAGTTCCATGAGGTCAAGGACTTTGTTTTGTTTATTGATAGATCCTTAGCACCCAGATGAGTTCCTGGCTACAGTAGCATTCCATAAGTATATATTGAACAAATGATTGTGTGATAGGAAAGAGGGAAATAAGGGTAGAAGGGAGGGAAGGGAGGAGGAGAGGAAGGGTAGAAGGGAGGGAAGGGAGGAGGAGAGGAAAGGAGGAAGGGAGGGAGAGGGAGAGAGGGAGGGAGGGAGGAAAGGGAGGGAGGGAGGAACAGAGGAAGGAAGGAAGGAAGGAAGGAAGGAAGGAAGGGTTTTACTTTTGTAAAAACCTCCTAATTAGTCTTTGCACATTCACTCTTGGCCTCTTAAATTGGTTCTCCACACAAAGGCTAGATTTATTTTTACAAATTGTCAGTCTTGTTATTTGCCATGATCTTCAGATGATCTCTTAAATATTTCAGTGCTATTCTATTGCTCTTACAAATTCTTATCATAGCCAGTAAGTCCCTATGTGCTCTGGCTCCCATTTTTTCATTGCAGTCGCACGTCACATCACTTTTTCCCTAACTTTCTGCATTATAATCACATTGTCTACATTCATTTCCTCAAACACCCTTCTCCCCTCAATGTCACGTTCTCTCCCACCTCAAGGTCGCCTCCTGGAATGCATGTCTCCCACTGCCTATCACTTTACTCTTCTACTCTACTCTCCTTGCTCTTTAAATAATTCAAACACACATCTCTTTCTCAGGGAATATTATCCTGACTTCCCTTTCCTAATATTCATGTACTCTCATGGCACCCTATACTTTCCCTCTACCATTATAATACAGTTTATAACTATAAACACACAGACACATGAATACATATATTTGTTTAGTTATTTGATTATATCTGCCTCTCCTTATAAACTGTCACCTCTACAAATCAAGGTCATGTCTGCCTTACCATGATTGATATACAGAAGATATTTTTCAGAGATTAGCAAAGGCTATGCAAAGCCCTACTAATAGGAACTAGGTCTAACTAAATCCATCTATCCATGACACAAGAGAGTATATGGGTAACTAGTATTTCTCATAATGAACAGAGAAATATTGCACATCATTTGAATGAATCAATAAATGATCATGCAGGAGATGATTACTTGGGTGCCCCTCAATGAGCTGTGCTTCCCAGCATTCACATCCTTGTATCCCCCTCTCTCCTTGAATCTGGGTTGGCCCTGTGACTTCCTTTAACCAATAAATAGAATGCTGCAAAAGCGAGCTGTGCCAATTCTGGGTCTAAGGATTAAGAAGGCCTGGAAATTTTTACTTTTGTATTTTTGGGTACCCTGAGCTGCTGTGTAAGAAGCTAAACTACCAAAAAAAAAAAAAGCCACATGGAATGACTATGTGAAAAGAGAGAGGCCCAGAAACTACACAGAGAGCGAGAAGTCATCCCAGCATCCCAACTGAGCCTAGCTCCAGCTCACTGCAAACCTGCCTGCTAAATACAGCCGTGAGTGACTGCCAGCCACAAAACTACCCAGCTGGGCCCATGTCAGATTAAAGAATCATGACAAACAGTGAGAATGGCTATGGTTTTAAGCCATTAAATTTTAGGGCATTTATTATGCAGCAATATATAAGGTAACAGCTGGGAACTAAGAATAATTAGGGATCAATTTAAAACAATTTCAATATAAGTCTGCTGATACATCTAGATTTTGAAATATCAATATTCTCTTCTTCCTGCACATAATAAGAAGCCAAGCATTGGAAAGCTAAAAATTTTGAGACACTGTAAGACTATAATAGTAGAAGTATATGTGGCTCACCATTCATAAAAAATAAACATCCTGGCACTTCAATATATTCACTTCAGAACTTTGGTCCTCTTTTAAGAGCAATCTTTAGTCAGTACTATGTTTTCAGCTTATGATGTATTATTTGCATTTAAAAATGACAATCACAAGATCAAGTCATTCCTCTCACAAGGTTAACATAGCTACTTTTCTTATAAAGCATTGTTTTTGTCAGTCACAACGTTTTATCCTGAGATTAGCCTAAGATGCTTGATCCCAATGTTCTTAAAGATTGCTAAGTTTTTTTACGTTAAAGAATAAAAGAAAAATATTTAGATCTTGAACTAAAGTTTTCAGAATATTTCAGAGAAGCTAGGAAGATATAAGTATCATCATCCTTAATTTGTAAATGGTCTCCTGAGTTCTGAAGGATGGCATTATTTGCCAAACACCAACGGAAAACTCCATGCTATCAAGACAGATCTCCTTCAACAGTTGTCATAACAACTGACATGTTCATGTCCTAGATTCTGGCCCACTTACTATCATCAAAAGTAAATTCCTGTACAATCAATTTCTTTGAACAATTACTTGGGTTTAGCTTTTAGAACTGCAGTTTCGAAGTAGTAGATCAATTGGCAAGAATCAGCACTTGATTTTGAATACTTCCACAGCTGCAAGCATAGCAGTTATTCAGCAAGGTTTCATTAGAGAAATCTGGAATTCAGCCCAATCAGTTTGGATAAAAAATAGTCTTACATAACTCTTCTTCATTCTAATGGCAGTTTAGCCTCACAGAAGAAACTATTTCTGCTGAAGGGGCATTTTCACTCACTCACATTAATTGTTTGGATAGTGCTGACCACATAACACCCAAGCTCTTCAAAAGAAAGGACATATCAAAATAGGGCAACAAGCATCTGGGAGGCTGTGCTGGATTACAACTGGGATTTTATGCTTGTTGTTGATTTTGTTTTCAATTAGCAATAAATTATGAAAGGCTCAAATTTAATTTTAAAAAACACAATGATTTTAAAGTGAGAAACTAAAATGTGAATCTAGAAACTCTTAAAAAACATCTTGAGGGCTTTATTGATTTTCAAATGAGTTTTTAATTATTTTGAAATAGTGGAGTTTTTGAAGAAATCATTCACTAAAATTACTAGACAAGAGGTTCTGAAGAAAAAACAAGTCCCCATTCTTGAACACTGCTACCTAGACAAAAGTGGGCAAATGTGATGTCCTTTGCAAAGTGGAAACTTATTCTAGTTTGTATTTTTCATTCCTTGCAAACCACCCATATCCAGAGTGGGTGAATTATTCTAGATTCTCTCTCTGCCACTAGAAGAGGGACTTCCATCACCAATGTAATTCATTCTTGTTTTGGCAAAAACAACTGGACTACTGATTTTAATTGAGGTTGACATAACACTTTTAGGAAAGGAGAAGCTGGGCCTTCTTTCAATATTACAAAAGTATTCCATGATCTTTGACATAATGATGTTTGGCTAAAGAGAACTTTGAGTCAATGATAGAGGAAAAGTGCTAGACTAAATGAGTATGATGACATAAGTAAAGGTCTCAACCACTATTATGTTTACACAATCTTCACTGAGGAGTTTTCTAAAATCATTTGGCAGCCTAAAGTGAAGTGGAGCTTAGGATGCAATGGAAAGTTAAACATCATCCCTCAGAAGTAGGTAGGCTTTGGCATAAAATCTGGCAGGAACAGGAGTTAAGGTTTGCTTTTTTCCCTGATCTCTCATTATTCCTACCTGTTCACATGGAGAATGCAGTGATGACCTGGGGAATGTTAAAGGTAGAAGTTTGTTACAGAGGAAAGAAAATGTATGTTCATGCATAAAAGAAAAAGAAATATAATTGGGAATACTTCATAAAGTAGAAAGAAATTAAAACTATGTATTTTTGTGGGGTGGGGAGAACAGATTCATTCTTCCATTTTCTGATAGTAACACCATGATCTTCTTTGGTGAATCCACACTTCTCTTCTCTCATCTCAGTCAGTCTTGGTGCATGACACTGTCCTAGCTGTAGTGATTAGTTCAATTGGGGTCATATGACCTGCATCAGTCTTGTGAGATGCAATCCTGAGACTTTTATTTAAAACAAATAGAGAAGCTATTGTTCTATTGAGATTGCTGAAACAATAATATATAAACTTTGTGGCAAATTATTTATGTTGGTGACAGGGTTGCAGGAGTAGAGTCTACTTGAATGAAGCTGATGCAGAGAAAAACTGAGCTGTGCAATGGAAAAAAATGGTCTTAATGATATTTTTGTAGCCTGGGATCCAGACCTAACCCTAGAATTTTCAATGATAGATCCATTTAAGTTGGATTATCATCACTTGCAACCAGTATGTCCAATAAAAATCCATGCCTTGAACAATACATGGAAACATGTCAAAGAGACAAAGTAACTGAAAATTGTATGAAAAAAATACACATTCAAAAGGCTACAGTAAATTATTCAAATAAGACAGTTGTAATCCTATATAACCATTCCCTGCTATGTAAATAAACATGACCTCTCAGGACAATGACCTCAAATTCTTCATCTTGAGCTCCTAAGATGTTGTCAGCTCTGTCCTTGGCACTATTAGGGCTGGTATAAAATCAAGATCACAGTTTAGCTATGGAGAGGAGCTATTAATATTTGAAACAGTTGCATAATAGTTGTACGCCAAAAATGAGTTAAACAGACAACAAATGTTGGAGACATCCCGCTGTGAGCTGACATATTATAGAGGGAGGGGGACTGCCTTAGTCAATTGTTTAATAAATTCCCTCTAATCATACTCATTAGCCTTGTTCAAGGCTTTTTACTTTCACAGATAAGATCTATAACCAACTGTTTGTAACTTTGTAATCTATAAAAAAGAACCACTATCACATGTTAGTGTTTCACACACAAAGTGGCTCAATAGGATATGTAAATTTAAATTGCTTCGATTAAAGCAGTTCTAAGCAATTGCAATATAAAGTTTAGTAACATTAAGACACAATGAAATACTGTGGGAAATGCTTTAAAACAGCAGCAGATATTAAGCAATACTGTGGTTATCATTATGGTTCTGTTCTCTTAAGACAATAATTTAGATGCTTACAGGGGTGCAAGTAGGTTATACTAAGCCTTTTGAGTCAAGGAATAATCCTACTTTCTTGCAACTTTAAATGCTTTAATTCTCTGGTCAGTTCTTCTTGGATTATGATCAGTAATAATTCTCCTGGCACTGCAGCATCAGTCTCACATGTTGGTAAATCTAGACTTGGAAAGCAAAATCAATGGTATGTTTTTGAGACATCAAGAAAGATGTGACAGCACCTCAGACCCTATGCACTGAGCTACTGTCCTACACTGCATGAAAAAGGCTATAGACGTTTCTCAATAACTTGTGTACTAAATTGAGTAAAGCAGGTTATTTCGCAAGGATCCAGGAAGCATAATTATTACTAAGCATTTTCATAGCAGTCAGTGTGTTTCTAACTGTTCACAAAACATAAAGAAGCCTTACATCCAGGCTATGGAATACAAAAGGTAAACTGAAACGTGCTCTATGGAGCTAAAATATTTTCAAGTTTCTCTTAAAGATATTCAAAGTGCCAACACAGAGGGTGAGACAGACCAAATAAAATTATTTAAATAGTCTGCAGAAACTAGGAAGAAACATAAAAATGTAATAGAAACTGGAAATCAAAATAGTGAACACATGCAAACACAGAAGCAGCCATACTACTAATAGAAAACATTACAGAAAAATTGGGGAGGGGTATTAAATAATCCCAATTATCCCTTAATACTTGGAGGATAGGATTCTAAAACTCGGCTGCAAGATTAGAATCCATATAAATACCTCAAAGTGAAATCTCATGGGAATAAGGTTAGCTGAAACATGCAAACTCAAGCATATCAGATATAACTATATAGACTTTAGGATACCAGTAGAAAGAGGTTGTTGTCACACACACACACATACACACACACACACACACACTGAGCAAGTCACACACTTAGGATCCATTCTTGTCATTCATTCCAATGCACATTCATTAACATCTCCTATATGATAAGTATTTTTCTAGGTAGCTGAATATCTGTAATACTCTTCTAATGTTAAAACTTGAATGGTTATTAATTTTTTGAGCCACCTGGTTCCAAAGGCCACTGAACAAAGACATAGTTATAGAACCATGGTTCTCTAATTTCAGATTTCATGGAAAAGTACAATTTCAAAAAATATTTTTAAAATTACTTTGAGATCAATATAGAAGTGCCAACTGTTCCTCTAGCAAATTAAAGACATTACAAAATAACTGCCATCTACTGTAACTAACATTTCCTTTTTTTTTTTACAAAGGGAAATTTTAACAGAATAGGAAGATCAAACTCTTGAAATAAAAGGTAATTTTCCAATGAACAAATATTGTAGTCTTCCTATATTTATTTATTTCTCAAACACATATAGTGCTTATGTTGTGCCACATATTGTTTTAAATGCTTTTTCAAATATTAGCTCATTTAATGTTAAAGACAACACCATGATAAAGGCACTATTATTATGCTTACAGGTGAGGAAACTGAGACACAGAGAAATTAAGAAACCTGTAAGGTCCCACAACTGTTATGGTGAGGTTGACCTTAGGCACTCTGGCCCAAGTTGATGATCTTAACCACTCCCCTGCATAACTTCTACATGCCATGCTATCTCAACATACATATTCACATTACTTTTAAAAAACAGTTTTCTTGAGATATAATTCACATACCATTTGAAGTGTACAATTCAGTCGTTTCTACAAGATTCAAAGTGATGCAACCATCAACACAATCAATTCAATAACATTTCAACCACAGGTCCATTAACAATCACTCCCTCTTGTCCCAAACCTCCTAGCTGTCAGAAGACACTAACCAACTTTCACAGATTTGTCTATTCTGGACACTTCATATAAATTGAGTCATACAAGAAGTAGTGTTTTGTGACTTGCTTCCTTCACTAAGCATAATATTTTCAAGGTTCATCCATGTTGTAGCATATATCAATACTTTATTTCTTTTTATTTCTCAATAATACCTCACTGTATGGATATATCACATTTTGATTGTCACCTCACTTGTTGATAGGCATTTGGGTTGTTTCTATTTTCTGCTATTATAAATAATGCTACTATGATCATTTGGGTAAAAGTTTTCTTGTAGATATATGGTATTTCTCTTGGATATATACTAGGGAGTACAAAAACTGCTGGGTCATATGCAGCTCTAGAATTAATGTTTTCAGAAACTGCCAAATAGCTTTCCAAAGAGACTGTGCCATTTTATATTACCACCAACAATGAATGAAAATTCCAATTTCTCTCTTTCTGGAAGGAACTTGAGAAGGATTTGTGGTAATTCTTATTTAAATTTTTGTTAGAATGCATGAGTAAAGCCATTTGGGCCTGGGACTTTCTTTGTGGGAAATTTTAAAATTAGTAATTCAATCTGTTTACTTGTTGTAGGTCTATTTGGAATTTTTATTTCTTATTGGGTCGTTTTGGGTAGTTTCTGTCTTTCTAGAAATTTGTACATTTCATGTAAGTTATCAAATTTGTTGGCATATGATGGATGAAGTTTGTAATCCTTTAATATTTTATTGATGCCAAAATTTCTGATAGAAAAAAATTCTGCTACTAGCCAGAAGAAGTAAACAAAGAAGACGAAATCGATGTCCTGTTGCTAATTTCTTGCTCTAGCCCTTCTCAAAATGCCTTCTGTCATGATGAAACCAGAAAATATAAACTGTGTTCTAGATAACAGGCTTAAAGTCATAGCCATAAAGAAAATCAGAAACTCTTTTCTAATTAAAATATAACAGCTAAATTATTAATTAAAATGTGTATGATAAATATTTTCTCATAATCAATTTACAATGTGTTTATTTCTAAGAAGACTGTAAGTGCTCCTTAGAGGATTAAACTCCTATTTGGAATTCTGCTGACTAAACCCCTAGGAATTTTATACATTGTATTTTCTTATTTATATTTCAGACTTGTTTATAAATTGTAAATCAGATCCCAAGAAGCATCATATAGTGACCCCATTATAAAATCTAGAAGAAGTGTGTGAGGTATTTATAAGAAACTACAATGATATCTTCTACAGTACAATGATTATTGCAGGTATAATAAAACCTCCCAAAGTAGTTTGAAAAAGAGGGCTTGCCCCCAACCACTATGAATCTGTAGTTAATTAGGCAGCCTCCACTTGGAAATATAAACAGTCTCTCATCTTTAGGCTGTAAACCAGAATGACAGCCTAGATCCCGCTCCACATCTCTTACTCTATACTCAACAATGAGGAGCATCACATACTATGTGAGCATGCAAATGTCAAAAGACTCCAGGAGTCATCTAGTTCAGCCCTCTCAGCTCACCAAAAAAAAAAAACTGAAGCCCAGAGAGGCCAGTAACCGTGTCAATATCATACAGCTATTAGTCTCCAATCCACTGTGATCAACATCTCACTATAGCATTACCCACTTGCCTAATATTTTCAGAGTTTGAGGGTGCAAATGCCTCCTTATTATATTATTGATTTCAAAATATTTCAATATAACAGAAAAATATAAAAAACAACACATGACTATGCCCTTAGCCTTATTAGACTTTAATAGTTTATTATATTTCCTCTTTTTCTTAAGGAATGAAACAATTCATCCCCACACAAATACAGCCAATTTATTTTTAACATCAGTGGAAAAGCAGTTCTGTAGAGAAAGGATAGTCTTTTCAGCAAGTGGTGCTGGAGCAATGCATATGGACATTCACAGACAAATTAAATAGATAAAATAAATCTCAACTTGCACCTCACTATTTATACAAAAATTACTCGAAATGGGTGGTAGAATTAAATGTAAAACTATAAAACTTCTAGAAGATAGGAGAAAAACGTTAGGACTTAGTGCTTGGTGATGAGTTCTTGTACAGAATGACAACAAAAGCATAATTTACTTTTAAAAATCAATAAATTGGACTTCATCAAAATTAAAAACTTTTGTGAATGGCCCCTGCTAAGGGATTGAAAAGACAAGCTATAGACTGAAAGAAAATATTTGTAAACCAAATATTATAGAGGACTTATATCTACAACAAAAAAATTAAACCCTCAAAACTCAATACTAATAAAACAAACAATACAATTTGAAAATGGCAAAAAGACATAGACTTTTTACTGAAGAAGACATATGGATGGCAAATAAGCACATGAAAAGATGCTCAACATATCTACCTATGATAGGCAGAACAATGGCTCCCTAAAAATGTCTACACCCAATCCTCAGAACCAGTTATTCTGGCATGGCAAAGGGGGCTGTTGTTGCAGATGGAATTAAGATTGCCAATTAGCTGACCTTAAAATACAGCCATTATTTCAGATTATTTGGTTGGGGCTACTTTAATCACAGGGGTTCTGAAAAGTGGAAGACCCAGGCAGAAGAGGTAAGAATGATGTGATATGAGAACTGAACGCACAAATGCTGGATTTGAAGACAGAGGAAGGGGAGCCATGAGCCAAGGAATATGAGTAGAGCCTAGGAGTTAGACAAGACGAGGAAACGAATTCTCCCTTACAACCTGCAGAAAAGATTGCCAACAATTTGATTTCAGTCTGGTGAAAACTGTGTTAGACTTCTAACCTACAGAACTGTAAAATCGTAAGTTTATGTTGTTTTAAGCCACTAAGTTTACAGTCATTTGTTACAGTGTCAACAGAAAACTAGTACATTATCCATCAGAGAAATGCAAATTAAGACTATGATAAGACATCACTACACACCTCTTTGAACTACTAAAATAAAAAATAGTGACAATACCAAATGCTTACAAAGATGGAGAGAACTGGATCTCTCACATGTCATTAAGGGAACAACAACATATGGCTGTGCCATAAAATGGTACAGCAACTCTGGAAAATAGTTTGAAAACTCTGGAAAATAGTTTTAATTTTCTTTAAAAACTAAATATGCATTTACCATATGACCCCATAATTCACTCTGTAGCATTTATCCCGGAGAAAAAGAATTATAATTGCAGCAAAACTTATATGCAGTTGTTTGTAGTAGCCAAAAATTGAAAAGACTAAAATGCCCCACAATAGGTGAATAGTTTAAAAACTGTTACAACCATATCATGGAATACTACTCAGCAATAAAAAGGAATGGATTACAGATTCATACAACAGCTTGGAGGATCTCAAGGATCAAAGACATTATGCTGTGTAGAAAAAGAGCCAATTTCAAAAAGTCACACTATATGGTTTAATTTATATAACAGTCTCAAAAAGACAATATTTTATAGAGATGAAGAACATATTAGGTGGTTACCAGGGAGTAGGTGTGGTGGCAAAGGGGTGTGGCTGTGACTATAAAAGCATAGCACAAGGGAGATCATTGTAGTGATTGGGGCTGTTCTGAATCTTGATTGAAGTGGTGATTACACAAATCTACACATGTAACAAAATGACATAGAGCTACACAAACACATGAGATCAATGTCAAATTCACAACTATAATAACTATAGTCATGCAAGGCATAATCATTGGGGAAACTGGGTGGAGGGTACACAGGACATATCTGCACAATTTTTGCAACTTCCTATGAATCTTTAATTATTATCAAATAAAATGTTGGGGAAAAAAACAAACAATTCAGTTAGATTTGAAATCCCAGTGTATCCTTCCCTCTCTGAGCCCATTTGCCTCCTTCCCTACCTCCCTTCACAGAAAAATCCTACAATTGGAGTTTACGATTTCCACTCTCTTTTAATTATTTTACTGCCTATGGATGTATTCTTTAAAAATATAAAATATTGTTTTGATTGTTCTAAAACTTCCTAGAAATGGTATCAAATAATATTCATCCTTCTGCAAGTTGTTTTTGTTTTTGCTTAAATTTATGTTGTTATTATGTTGTTTATTAAATTTATTAACATACCCATGTTAATGTATCTCATGGAATTTATACATTTCATCTACTATGCTGTAGTCCACTACACAAATATCCCACTTTTTATTTGTACTTTCTTCTGTTGATAGAAATACAGAATTTTATTTTTGAGTATCATGCTATTTCAAAATAATGCTAGTATAAACATCCTTGTGCATGTCCCCTGGCAAA
The DNA here is from genome assembly GCF_028885625.2 of Pongo pygmaeus. NCBI lineage: Eukaryota > Metazoa > Chordata > Mammalia > Primates > Hominidae > Pongo > Pongo pygmaeus. Next base: position 65,537,506 of record NC_072377.2, read on the forward strand.
CACATCTAATCATGTTTCTAGATATATGCCTAGAAGTGGAATTCCTCCTTCAAGATATGCAAATGTTTAACTTTACTAAGTAAAGTCAAACTGACTTTTCCAATTGGTTTTACCAATTTATTCTTATTTGGCACTTTCACACTTTAATTCTTAAAACTGGTTGGTATGAAATAAAATTTCATTTTTTTAATTTGCATTTACTTGATTACTAGTGAGCTAAGGCAAATATTTGTGTGTTTATCAGCCATTTTTATTTTTTTTCTGTCGATTGCTTGTTCACATCTTTCACCTATTTTTCCATTGGATTGAATTTTTAAATATTTATTTGTAAGATTCCTTCATACAAAATGCATATTAATTTTTGTTGGTTGTATATACTATAAATGTCTCCTATTCTGAAGTTTTTAAAAAATGCTGTTGGTGTTATTTGCTATTCAAAAATGTTTTAATATATTCAACCTATTATTATTTTTCTTTATAGTTTGTCTTTTAACCCATTTATGCCTGAGGTTGCAATTTTTTTGAATTTTTGCAATCAGGCCTTGGCGATGATCTTGAGCAGTAGGATAATAAATAACTCTCACATGCTTAGCGTTCCAATAATGGAACACTAGGCGTAAATGGGTTTTAGTCTTAAGAAATCCTTCCCTGCCGAGTGGCCACAAAGATACTTCATACATTTTCTTCTAAAAAACATAAAATCTTTACTACTCTTTTCACCTTTACACCTACATTCCACATGGGATTTAATTATTATATGTTGTGAGAAAGGGATCTTATTATTTTATTTCCTCATGTGAATAATTATATCTCCTAGCATCATTTATTGCATCCTTACCACACTGATTTGTAATACATCCTTAGGCACACATGAGTCTATTTCTGAACCTAGTATATTTATTTATTGCTGCTCCAATATCCCAATGTCTTAATCACTATACTTTTACAGTAGCTCTTGACATGTGGTAGGGCTAATCTTCCCAACTTCTTCAAAATTGTGTTGGTTATGACTGACGCTTAGCTCTTTGTATACATTTTGGAATCAGATTAATCAGACTGTCAAGTTCCTGAAAACAACCAACAAAACCACCCTTGTGTGAGCTCTTATTAGAATTTATAAATGAATACAGAAAGAATTGAAATCTTTCTGATACTGAGTCATTCTGCTTTAAGTATAGTATATCTTTCTATTTATCATCTTCTTTGTGTCTTACCTTAAAATTTTGTAATTTTATTTGTAAAGATTTCTAAAAATCCTTTGTTAGATTTATTACTACATGTTTCTAATTTTTGCTGTATTCATGGTATCTGCTTTTAAACTGAATTTTCTAATTGTCTTTTGCTGGGTTACACAAAGGTGGCTTATTTTATATCTAGCAATTTTCCTGACCTTTTGTATTATTTTCTAGTAGCTTTTCAATGAAGTCTCTTTACTAATAACAATTAGGTTTCTCTTTTTTCTTTCTACCTTTTATTTATTTCTTTTACCTACAATGCTGGCTAGAACAACCAATTAAACATAAACAGAACCTGAAGTCATTTTTCTCTTGTTCCAGATGTACAGGGATTATTTCCAATATACTAGTAGCTGTAATGTTTCCAGTGGTTTTCTTGCTCAAACATGCCATGTTAACCTATTTATTAGTCTTTTCAGAGCTTTCAATTTTGTTTTATATATTATTAATACACACATTTTTCTTTTATTATACTTTATGTTTGCTTTGCCTACTCTCTAAGTTCTTGAATTGGATGCTGATCTTATTATTAATAATATTTACTCCTTTGGGAGCAAGATGGTGGAATAGAAGGCCCCACTGATTGTCCCCCAACCCCACAGGAACACCAAATGTAACAACTATCTAGGCAAAAATAGCACCTTCAGAAGAACCAAAAATCAGGTAACAGCTCAGCTATGGTGGGGTAGGGCAACAAGCAGACTCTTGGGGTCCCCAGTTCCAAGGCTTGACTCTTGAATGGCATTTCTGGACCTGCCCAGAAAGTCTTCCCAAGAAGAATGGGTATAAAGAATCCCAGACTGTGAAGATTACAATACCTAACTCTTCAATGTCCAGACACTGACAAACATCAACAAGCATTAAGACCATCCAGCAAAACATGACATCACCAAACAATCTAATTAAGGCATGAGAAACCAAACCTGGGAAACAGATATATGCGACCTTTCAGACAGAGAATTCAAAATAACTGTTTTGAGGCAACCCAAAGAAATTCAAGATAATACAAAGAAGGAATTCAGAATAATATCAGATAAATTTCACAAAAAGATTGAAATAATTAACAAGAATCAAATAGAAATTCTGGAGTTGAAAAATGCAATGGATATACTGAAGAATGCATCAGAGTCTCCTCTCTCTCTTTTTTTTTTTTTTCAGATGCAGTCTTACTCTGTCACCCAGGCTGGAGGGTAGTGGTGTGATCTCAGCTCACTGCAACCTCTGCCTCCAGAGTTCAAGCAATTCTCCTGCCTCAGCCTCCCAAGTAGCTGGGATTACAGGCACACGCCACCACACTTGGCTAATTTTTGTATTTTTAGTAGAGACGTGGTTTCACCATGTTGGCCAGGCTGGTCTCGAACTCCTGAACTCAGGTGATCTGCCCGCCTTGGCCTCCCAACGTGCTGTGCCCGGCTGGAGCCTCTTAATAGCAGAATTGATCCAGCAGAAGAAAAAATCAGTGAGCTAGAAGACAGGCTATTTGCAAATATACAGGCAGAGAAGACAAAATAAAAAAGAATAAAGCATGCCTACAAGATCTAGAAAATAGCCTCAAAAGGGCAGATCTTAGAGTTATTGGCCATAAAGAGGAGGTAGAAAAAGAGATAGAGGTAGAAAGTTTATTCAAAGGGATCATAACAAAGAACTTCCCAAACCTAGACAAGAGTATCAATATCCAAGTACAAGAAAATTATAGAACACCAAGCAGATTTAACCCGAAGAAGACTAATGCAGGTGTTTAATAATCAAACTCCCAAAAGCTATGGAGAAAGAAATAATCCTAAAAGCAGCAAGAGAAAAGAAACACATAACACAATAGAGCTCCAATATGTCTGTCAGCAGACTTTTCAGTGAAACCTTAAAGACCAGGAGAGAGTGACATGACATATTTACAGGGTGTAAAGGAAAAATTTTACCCTAGAATAGTATATCTGGTGCTAATATCCTTCAAACATACATTGCCTATAATAAACACACTTCACCTATAAACACACACAGACTGAAACTAACAGGGTGAAAAAAGATATTCCATGCCAATGGAAACAAAAAGAGCAGGAGTAGCTATACTTAGACAAAATAGACTTCAACACAAAAACTGTAAGAAGAGAAAAAGACGGTCATTATATAATGATAAAGGGTTCAATTCAGGAAGAGCGTATAACAATTATAAATAGGTGTAACCAATATTGGAGCACCCACCCAGATATAAGAAGCAAATATTATTAGAGATAAAGAAACAGACCCCAAGAAAATAACAGCTGGAGACTTCAACACCCCACTTTCATCATAGGACAGATCTCCCATATAGAAAATCAACAAAGAAACATCAGACTTAATATGCACTACAGACCAAATGATCCCAATAGATATTTATAGGACATTTCATCCAATGGCTGCAGAATACACAGAATACACATTCTTTTCCTCAGCACATGAATCATTCTCAAGGACAGACCACACGTTAGGTCACAAAACAAGTTTTAAAACATTCAAAAAATTTGAAATAATATCAACTATCTTCTCCAACCACAATGGAAGAAAACTAGAAATCAAAACAAGAGGAATTTTGGAAACTAAACAAACACATAGAAATTAAACAATATGCTCCTGAATGACCAGTGGGTCATGAAGAAATTAAGAGGGAAATTGTAAAATTTCTTGAAACAAATGATAATGGAAACACAATATACCAAAACCTATGGGATACAGCAAAAGCAGTACTAAAAGGGAAACGTACAGTTTTAAGTGCCTACATCAAAAAAGAATTTAAAAAACCCAATGGTGTGTCTTAAAGAACTAGGAAAGCAAGAGCAAACCAAGCCCAAAACTAGTAGAAGAAAAAATAATAAAGTTCAGAGCAGAAATAAATGAAATTGAAACAAAGAAAATACAAAAGATCCACAAAAATGTTTGCTTTTTGAAAAAGACAAAATAGATTAACCTTCAGCCAGATTAAGAAAAAAGAGAGAAGACACAAATAAATAAAATAGAGATGAAAAGGGAGATATTACAACTGATATTGTAGAAATTCGAAGGATTGTTAGTGGCTATTATGAGCAACTTAATCCCAGTAAATTAAAAAATCTGGAATAAATGAACAAATTCCTAGACACATACAATCTACAAAGGCTGAACCAGGAAGAAATCCAAACCCTGAACAGACCAATAATAAGTAACAAGATCAAAACTATAATAAACAAGTCTCGCAGTAAAGAAAGGCTGTGTACCTGATGGCTTCACTGCTGAATTCTACCAAGCATTTAAAGAAGAACTAATAACGTTACCATTTTGAAAAATAGACGAGGGAATACTTCCAAACTCATTCTACAATGCCAGTATTACCCTGATACCAAAACCAGACAAAGACACATCAAGAAAAGAAAACTGCAGGCCAACATCACTGATGAATATTGATACAAAAATCCTCAACAAAATACTAACAAACCAAATTCAACAACACATTAAAAATATAATTCATCATGACCAGTTGGGGTTTATCCAAGGGAAACAAGGATAGTTCAACATATGCAAATCAATCAATGTGATAGATCATATCAACAGAATGAAGAACAAAAACCATTTCGATTGATGCTGAAAAAGCATTTGATAAAATTTCACATCCTTTTATGGTAAAAACCCTCAAAAAACTATGTATAGGAGGAACATACCTCAACACAATAAAGCCATATACAAAAGACATATACCTAGTATCACACTAAAGGAAGAAACACTGAAAGCCTTTTCTCTAAGATTGGGAACATGAAGGAAGCCCATTTTTACCACTGTTACTCAGCAAAGTACTGAAAGTCCTAGCTAGATCAGTAAAACAAGAAAAAAAAAAACACAGGTTATCCAAATTAGAAAGGAAGGAGTCAAATTACCCTTGTTTGCAGATGATATGATCTCATATTTGGAAAAACCTAAAGACTCTCTCAACTGGTAAGCAAATTCAGTAAATTTGCAGGATACAAAATCAATATACAAAAATCAGTAGCATTTCTAAATGCCAAGAGTGAACAATCTGAAAAAGAAATCAAGAAAGTAGTACCATTTATGATAGCAACAAATTAAATACCTATAAATTAACCAAAAAAGTGAAAGATTTCTACAATGAAAACTATAAAACACTGGTGCAAGAAATTGAAGAGGACACAAAAAGATGGAAAGATATCCCATGTTTATGGACTGGAAGAATCAATATTGTTAAAATGTCCATACTACCCAAAGCAATCTACAGATTCAATGCACTCCCTATCAAAATACTGATGACGTTCTTCACAGAAATAGAAAAAAAAAATCCTAAAATTTATATGGAATCACAAAATACCCAGAATAGCCAAATCTATCCTAATCAAAAGGAACAAAACTGGAGGAATCAAATTACCTGACTTCCAAATTATACTATAGAGCTATAGTAACAAAAACAGCATGGTACTGGCATAAAGGCAGACACATAGACCAGTGGAATAGAATACAGAACCTAGAAATAAATCCATACATCTACAGGGAACTCATTTTCAACAACAATGCCAAGAACATACATTAGGGAAAGGATGATTTCTTCTATAAACGGTGCTGGAAAAACTGGATATCCATATGCAAAAGAGTGAAACCCAATCCCTATCTCTCACCATATACAAAACCAAAATGGTTGAAAGACTTAAATCTAAGACCTCAAACTATGAAACTACTGAAAGAAAACATTGGGGAAACTCTCCAGGACACTGGACTGGGCAAAAATTTCTTGAGTAATGCTCCACAAGCACAGGCAACCAAAACAAAAGTGGACAAATGAGATCACATCAAGTTAAAAAGCTTCTGCACAGTAAACAGCCAACAAAGCAAAGAGAAAACCCACAGAATGGGAGAAAATATTTGCAAACTATCCATCTGATAAGGGATTAATAACCAGAATATGTAAGGAGCACAAACAACACTATTAAAAAAATCTAATAATCTAATTTAAAAATGGGTGAAAGAGTTGAGTAAAAAATTCTCAAAAGAAGACATACACATGGAAAACAGATACATGAAAAGGTGCTCAACATCATTGAGAAATGCAAATCAAAACTACAGTGAGATATCATCTCACTCTCATTAAAATGGCTTTTATCCAAAAGACAGACAACAACAAATGCTGGCAAGGATGTGAAGAAAATGGAACCCTTGTACACTGTTGGTGGGAATGTAAATTAGTACAACCACTGTGGAGAACAGTTTGGAGGTTCCTCAAAAAATTAAAAATAGCACTACCATATGATCCAGCAATCCCACTCCTAGGTATATACTCAAAAGAAAGGAAATCACTATATCAAAGACATATCTACACACCCATGTTTATTGTAGCACTAGTCACAATAGCCAGGAATTGCTAGCAATCCATTAGCAGATTAATGGATAAAGAAAATGGGGTACATATCCACAATGGAGTACTATTAAACCATTAAAAAGAATGAGATTCTGTTATTTACAACAATGTGGATGGAACTAGAGGTCATTGCGTTAAGTTAAATAAGCCAGACACAGAAAGACAAACTTTGCATGTTTTCACTTATTTGTGGGAGCTAAAAATTAAAACAATTGAACTCATGGAGATAGATGGCAAAGGGATGGTTACCACAGGCTGGTTAGGGTAGTAGAGGAGGAAGGGAAGTGGGGATGGTTAATGAGTACAAAAAAATAGAAAGAATGAATAAGACCTAAGATTTGCTAGCCCAACAGGGTGACTATAGTCAAAAATAATTTTATTGTACAGTTTTAAATAACTAAAAGGGTGTAATTGGATTGTTTGTAACACAAAAAATAAATGCTTGAGGTGACAGACACCCCATTTACCCTGATGTGATTATGATACATTGCATGCCTGTATCAAAATATCTCATGTACCCCATAAATATATACATCTACTATGTAGCCAAAAAAATTAAAAGTTAATTTTTTTAATTTGTACCTTTTTTCATTTTCTTATATAGGCATTTAAAGCTATAACTTTCTAACTATAACTTTCGTTGCTTCTCATACAATATTTAATGTATTAATTTAATTAATATTAACATTCAGTTTTAAATATTTTCTAATTTTCATTATGTTTTTTGCTTGACTCATGAGTTGTTTAGACGTGTGTTTATTTAATTTCAAATCCATGTGGGATTCTTTTTGTTGTCTTTTAATTTAAATTATTAATTTAATTGCATTATAGTCAGATACTGCCTCTTCCCAATTCTTCCTGTACTCGCCTTCTAGAAGGCCTATGAAACATATATTGAACCTTATGCTCTCCAACATGTCTCTTAACTTCTTTTTCATATCTTCTATCATTTTCTTTTCAGTACCTTCTGGTTGATTTCTTCAAGTTACATTACAGCCCACTAATTTTCTCTCCAGCTATATCTAATTTGTTTAACCTACGATAAATTATTAATTTCAATTACTTTAGTTTTCACCTTTATAATGTGTGTTCTTTTTTTTGAACCTTATTTTTTCTCATATTTATAATTCATTTATGTCTCTATCATTTTCAATATTCGTTTTTCATAGTCTATGTGATAGTTCCATCATTTTTAGGTCTTATTCTAATCCTGCTCTTCGTGTTTGCTAACTCTCATTTATGGGGGATTTTGTTCTTATGTTTTATAGTTTGAGGTTGTGAGTTAATCTTTAGAAGATATTTATGTGTAGGAATCTTGTGAAACTTGGTTGAATGGTATCTTTCTCCTAAGAAGTTTGTAACAGATTCTACCAGGTGCTTTAGAAGTATCAGTAATCTGGGCTCTCTGTAGTTAATTTTTCAAGTTGTGATTTTTCCATACTACACAAGTAGTACAAATTCAATTCCCAAACCTAAATGAGGTACAAATTCATAGAGATGTGTCTTTGAAGGAGACATTCTTTTTCTAAGACACAGCTTCCTTGTCTCTTCTGTTCTGATGATTAATTTTTTTTCAGTCCTTTCCATTCCAAGGTCACAACTTTGTGCTGAAGATCTCTGTTCCAACCCACAGAACCTCAATTTTCCATTTCATATCTCAAGCCCTTTGTTAGTGAGACTAATAATACTGTCCCAAAGGCAGCCACAGTATCAATTCAAATGTTTATCCCTGGGGTTTTCAATTCAACCTTTACTTCTGACCCACAGTAATGATTTTATTTCCTTTCAAGATTAGACATGCATGGAAGAGGTCACTTATTTTATCTGGTATTTCTAAGCATCCATAGCAGGGATGATAGTAAGATTATTAGCCATGTTTCTAGAACTGTTAGTAAAAAGTAACTTATTTTCTCTAGTAAAAATCAACTTACAGCACAATTGGCAGGCTGAATCCTTGTAATTTACCAATTGTGAAACTTTTTCAGTTCACAATTATATTATCGAAAGCTTGTTTGATTCTACTTGGTCCCAGTTTCAGAAAACCAAATGGAAAAAATATATAATAATTATAGGTGCATATATAGCCCCTAGCTACAACTAGAAACATTACACTGAACTTTACATGGATCCAAATAAATCCTTTAATTTTCTGGACTCCCTCTGAAGCCCATCCCATCACCTTTTTCTAGAGTCCTCTAGTGCTTCCTCTCTCTCCTCTCTCTCTCTCACACACACACACAAGACAGAGACAGAGAAAGGGAGAGAGATCATTTTTCATATAAGTGTTCACTGCTTACTGTCAACAAGTTATGTGGCTTTTCTTCTTCCTTTCCATTAATTCAATACAACTTGTCTAAGCTCCTGCTGTGCTCTAGACATTGGAGATGTTGCCAAAAACAAAACAAAACCTTTGACCCACAGAGTTTCAATCATAGTTTAGAAGAAATACAAATAATAAACAAATTAATAAATACATTTTAGTTTGAACCAAATGAAATGGCCAATATTCTGCTGTTCTTGATCCACCCAAAGGCAATTTCATATGGTTCGACTTGTTAGAATATGACAGGTGGTGCTACGTGCTGTGAAGAAGATAGGGTAAGCGGAGAGAAAGTCATGGGTGCATGTAAGTGTGCTATTTTAGATAGCATGGCCACAGAACCTCTCTTTTTAAGTGCTGTTTGAATGGATGAGAATGAAGTGAGAAAGTGTGTAATACGGATATCTGGGGGAAGAACATTCTAATCAGAAATGAAGGTGGAAAGGCCCTGAGGAGGGATGGCATATAAAAGAGCAGCAAGGAAACAGAGGGACATGAAGGGAGCGAGTGACAGTAAGAGTGGTGCAAGATAAGGACAGAGAAGGTCAGGGCCAGGCCCAGGAATGCCATGTCAGCCACGGCAAGACATTTGATCTCACTCCTCATGAGTTGGGAAGCTGTTGGCAGGTTTGGGCAGAGGAGAGGCAAAATCAGACTTGTATTTTCAAGGATGTGGAGGCCAGCCTCCAAGGAGCAAGAAGAACATAAGGGGCTTAGATAGGAGATGACTGCATTCATGCAAGAGTGAGACCATGGTAACTTAGACTCAGGTGGTAGCAAAGGAAATAGGACAGACCAGACCTTCACAATTCTTTCATGACCTTTCTTATCTTTCTTTTTTAAAAGTATATTTGTCTTATCAATTTCTTATTCCCAAACAAGTATATTTCCAAGCTTCCACTTCTTGCATTTGGTTGGTATTGGTGTCAAAATCATTTTGCCTGCCTGCTTCGATAGCCTGCTTTCCAACAGGAAACTTCTAAATCTCTCTACATTCAGTGCCCCAAAAATACGCATTTACACTTCCCATAGCCTGACACATCTGCATCATCCCTTTTGTTCCTAATCACTCTCAGAACAACAGCAGCATACCTGATTGAGGAGCAGCTGGCATTCACTGCGCAAAGAGCACCATCAAAAATTGAGCATGTGGCTCCAAGAGCCACCACTGTTTCCTTCTGTTTCTTGCCAAAGACTGTAACTTGTGGGTAGGCTGGGCCTGAGTAATAGCAGGAAATGGCCCACTGCCATGCAAAGTGGCTCCTCTGAAAAAACTTTTAACTGTATCCCTGCAGCTGGACCCCTTCCTCTGAAGTTTCTAGATACTGCAACTCCCCAAAGAGGAAGTTGTCTAAGGGAGGTACAATACTTTAGGGAGAAACTGACCACAGCTTAATGGCTTGTGAATGCAACCACTGCAACTTCTGGGCCCATTTCCCTCTCATGCCCACACAGGGCTGGGTGTGTTCTATTAAACATTTAGGTAAAAGGAATAAGTAACTAGCTCAGCAAGGTCAGCATCATGTCACCATGGCATGACAGAAACTCAGTTTTCTGACTCTTAGTGAAATGGATCATTCAAGAGTAAAGCATTAAAATGTTTATAAAATACCGTTGGTCCAAGAGGACAAGTTGTGTCAAAATCATTTTCCAAGACACCTCATGTTTTAAAAAACCCTGACGTGTAGCCTGCATGCAATATGCAAACAGGCTGCTAAGGAGAGGACATGACATTAAAATGTCAGTAAAATTACTGCTCAGCTGTAAGAACTCACACACTTTAGATTTAACAGCACTGAGTTTACGTTGGGTCACAAGAAATATGATTTAAATGAATATTCCAAACCTATTTTCTGAAAATGCATTTTGCAAAGATACAAGTAGGCATACCTACTTCTGAAAAAAAATTCATTTGCAATAGAAAATGGGATGAGGAAACAGAAATAAAATGTATTCATCACCCTTGTCACTCCTCTATTTTAAATAAAGCAGAAACCACACATAACATTTCAGGATATTAAGCTAGGTATGAAATGATGTTCAGACTATTAAGGCTAAAAATTACAGCCATAATTCAATCTGATATTAGACACATTTATGATGCCATATAATGTGGGAGACATTTAAAATGACTACCAAAATTTCTACTAACATGACCTTTTCTTGAATTTTATTGTTAAAAATCCTTTTCTGCCAAAATGTCAAGGTTTCTCACAGTGCTTCTACATACACTGTAACCCCAATAATAGAAAATGTATATTTTCTGTAGACACTGGGCTATCATCAGACAAATTTATTCTGCTGAAACTGGAGTCGACATTAAAAGAGTTTTTTGCAGCATAGTTATTTTTTCACTTATAAGTTATTACTCATTTTTTCTAATACTGTGCAGATAATATAATAACAATATTGAAGGTAATTTTTTAATATTTGAAAATTCATTGCACATAAAACGTGCTATGCTATTGTTCCTGTTTTAGGTCCCCAGTCCCTGATCAAAGATGATATACATCTCTAGAGGCAGCTAGGAGTTGCCTCTAAGCTGGTAATAGTCAGGGTTGGATTTGTCTCAAAGCAGCAAAAACTTGTAAAGATGATTCTGCATCCCTAAGCCTTCTCTATCTGATAACTTTGATTATTTTCAAATATAATCATGTGCCATATGATGACATTTAGGTCAACAATGGACCACATACTACAATGGTCCCATTAGATTATAACGAAGCTGAAAAATTCCTATGGCCTAGTTATTAATATACCATAGGCATAGTAATGTCATAATGTAAAGCAGTACTCATATGTTTGTAGCAATGTTGGCATAAAAAAGCTACTGTGCTGTCATTCATATAAATTAGAGCACACACAATTATGTGTGCTACATAATACACGATAACGATAACAAATAATGGTTACTAATTTATGTGTTTACTATACTTTTTATCATTATTTTAGAGTGTGGTCCTTCTACTTATTAAAAAAATAGTTAACTGTAAAACAGCCTCAGGTAGGCACATCAAGAAGTATTCCATAAGAAGGCATTGTCATCAGAGACGATGGCAGCTCCTTGCATGTTATTGCCCCTGAAAATCTTCAGTAAGACAGTGTGTGAAGGTGAAAGACAGTGATATTGTTGATACTGACTCTATGTAGGGCTAGACTAATATGTGTATTTGTATCTTAGTTGTTAAGAAAAAAGTTCAAAAAATAAAAGAGATAACTAGAAATTTTTAATAAGAAGCTTATATAATAAGGATACAGAGAAAGGAAATATTTTTGTACAGCTATACAATGCTTTATGTTTTAAGTAGTGTTATTACAAGAGTCAAAATTGCTAAAAATAAAAATTAGCTGTTAATTTTTTATTGAAGAAAGAAATTTTCTTAACTTTTGAGTTCAGGAGTACATGTGCAGGTTTGTTATATAAGTAGACTCATGTCATGGGGGTTTGGTGTACAGATTATTTCATCACCAGGCATTAAGCCTGGTACCTGTTCGTTATTTTTCCTGATCCTCTCTCCCTTCGCATCGTCCATCTTCTAGTAGGCCCCAGTGTTTGTTGTTCTCCTCTATGAGTCCATGTGTTCTCATCATTTAGCTCCCACTTGTAAGTGAGAACATGCAGTATTTGGTTTTCTGTTTCTGCATTAGTTTGCTAAGGATAATGGCTTCCAGCTCCATCTATATTCCTGCAAAGGACATGATCTCATTCTTTTGTATGGCTGCATAGTATTCCATGGTGTATATGTACCACTTTTTATTTATCCAATCTACTATTATTGATGGGCATTTAGGTTGATTCCATATCTTTGCTATTATGAATAGTGCTACAATGAACATATGACTACATGTGTCTTTATGACATAATAGAATGATTTATATTCCTTTGGGCATATACCCAATAATGGGATTGCTGGGTCAAATGGTAAAAGAGATATTTTTATAAATTTAGTGTACCCTAAGTGTACAGTGTTTATAAAGTCTATACTAGTGTATAGTAATGTTCTGGGCCTTTATATTCATTCACCACTCACTCACTCAGAGCAGCTTCTACTCCTGCAAGCTTCATTCATGGTAAGTGTCCTATACAGAGGTCACCTTTTTTCCTCTTTTATTTTGTATTTTTACTGCACTTTTTCTGTGTTTACATATGCTTAGATACAAAAATGCTTGCCATTTTGTTACAATTGCCCACAGTGTTCAGTGCAGTAGCAAGATGTACAGGTTTGTAGTCTAGGAGCAATAGAATATACCATATAACCTAGGTGTATACTAAGCTATACCACCCAGGTTTATCTAAGTACACTCTACAATGTTTGCACAATGACACAATTGCCTAATGATGTATTTCTCAGAATGTATGCCTCTCATTAAGTGACGCATGACTGTATTTAGGTTAGATGGATGTGTAAGCTAAAAATACATGGGGGTGGAGAATTTTGCATTAATGTACTTTTTAAACAAAGAAATATATATTTATCATTTATGGATGAAATAGTTTCTTCTTAAAAATGCCATTCCAATTGGCACAATCAATATTCAAAATTTTACAGCACACTTTTTTACTTTTTTTGTTTTTTTGTCAAACATTAGCTATAAACTCACTCCAGTTTATTTAGAGTCTTTCTAAATATGTTTTAAAATACCTGAAGTTCTACAAAAGGTGGGGAGCCTTTCAAATGCATGATAAACTAGGGTCAGTAGGTTTTGGAGAGTTGAAATACATTTGAAAATATGGTAGTGGAAATGAGACATATAGAAATGAAGGATGCTACACCAATCAGGAATTAAAATTCAACTTTATTTCAAGTTCCAAGATTTTTACTCCTGTGGAAAGAGTGGGGAATTGGAGTAAAATCCAAGAGAGCAGGAACCATCTAGAAGTAAATTAGCCTGCCCAATCTCTTTGGCTTGCTTCCTCCTCCTCATGGATCCCTCTCTATTGATAAATTTTAAGTAGTGCCTATACCACACATAGGCTCCATTTTCCATCCCAAGCCACATCTCAAGGGAAGAGCTACAGGAATAATACACACAAACTAGAGTGGAATTTTGATTCCTACCACTTGGAACTTGACTAGAATGTTGAAAAACCAGATCCCATCTGATGACTGTATACATTGGTGGAGGAAGTCAATGCTTTGAAAAGCCATTAATCACTGGACTGAAGAAACAATTTACTAGCAACAGTCACTATTAGTTATGGACAGCACAAAAAAGACCAAAGAACATCAGTACCCAAGGCCAATTTATGGAAACTAACTGAATGGCACAAAGTTAACCAGAAGGAGCCCACGGTTCTGCTGATGGCAGTTGCTCTGCAGGTTTCAACCATTTAATTTTTAATCTGAGCTCCTACAGCACAGGCTCTTTGCACCTTGCCCTAGAGGACCTGAGTAAATGCGTTTTTATTTTTAGATGTTTTCTCTCTTGACACAGGGTTCCACAAATATGAAAGAGCAAGTCATCCCCCAGGCATGCTAGAAGTTGTTGCTTTCTCTTTTCTCTCCCTCTGTGGTCTCCTGCAATCACTTAAAATAATAATGTGCCAAGAAATGTTTTCCTACAGAACAGGCCACTTTTCTTGACTGGCCCTAAAATGTATGTGTGTTAAAAGGATTGAGTCTGCTTTGGAATATTAGGTTGTCCCTTTTTGATGAATTGGAAGGTGTTCCAGACTTGAGAGGCTATCTCAATTTTACAGTAAACAGCTATTTTATGAGAAAGGAAAAAAATTCCATGAGGTGTTTTTACCAAAAACATGATTATTACCAGCCTAGCGAAAGAATCCATTGTGAGGAGAAAAAGCACAGCCAACTTAATTAATATTATTTACAATCTTTACAGATGCTCACACAATACCACATACTTCTCATGTGTAGAATGAGTACTAAAGTCAAGGGTATGAAATCAAAAGGAGCTAAATGTCTTCACAGCTTCTAAAATAATGATTCAAAATGAGTTTGTCGATATTTCAGAAACTACATGTCCCAGATTAACCTATAATATTGGGACAGAGTAAAGGGAACCTGATTCAATGATAAATTATCCACAGAACTATGTGGTGTGATAAATTGCTAACTCAACAAAGCCATCAACATATTATACTTTAAGAAAGTTTCTTGTTTCTGAAAAGAATCATCAATCAACCTTGGTACTTAGAAGAGAGTATCTTAGATATACCTCTTCTTTCTACGCCCTTCTAAAATTATTTTTAGCTAGGGATGATAAACAAAAGATAATGTAGCACTGTCAAAGTGAAGACACTGATGTTTCTCAAAGGAGAGGCATTGCTATGTGGGAGACTACCTATGATCCCTTTGTTCTTGGGCTGTAGTCCCTTGTTGGCTGCAGAGTCCAGGGTTCAATCAGAGATGTTCACATTATACCAAAAGGCAAGAGATTTCTTTCCTTCATGGTTTCATGACACCTTTTAAGATGCTCAATTCATGCTTATGCCAGCAACCCTGGCCCCTAAAGAACACAATTAGAAATACGTTGTTCTGTTCATATTCAGTCAAAGATGCTATCTTGTCCAGCCCCTGCCTTTAAGCAAGTGAAGCATTATTCATTCCACTTAATAGCTGAAAGAAGTTGTTCCAAGAGCATATCTTTTGCCAGAACCCATTTGCCCTGATGCCCAATCCAATGTGTCTTCTGCTAAAGAAAAACCAACAGCAATTAATAGACGGGGTTTTTATGGTGTCCCTTCATATAATCCTGTAGCCATAACTTCATTGAGTTTCAAAATCATCTAGGTAAACCATGAGCAAAATCGTGTGTAAAAATCATGTAGAATGCTTAAAGTGCAAAAAGCAGGAGAGAGTTGTTAATAGCACAGACTATGTCATCATGATACTTAGACATCATCTGATTAAGCCAGTAATAAAATGTGTAATCTTAGAAAGTGATTTACCCTTTCTATGCCTCAGGTTGCTAATCTATGGCATGAGAATATTAATGGTATATACATCATAAGGTCACTGTAAAAATTAAATGAGAAAGCATGCAGTTAGCCCTAAGTGCCGTACCTGGCATATAATAAATGCTCAATTAGTACAGCTATTAATATACAATGAGAGTGTTCATTAGCAAGTACTCTCATTCTCATAGCAAATACACTGAAAAATAGCATCATGGCTTAAATACTTCCTAAAGAAGAATACTGCTGCCTCAGTTTACACTTTGCTTCCCCGGCTCAGAAGTGTCATATTTACACTTTTTCCTTTCTCTGAGTTTAGTGACCATCTCTTCATATCAAGGGATGAAAATGACTATCATTGTTCAACCAATTCAACAGAGATTAGAAAAAGATTTAACTAGGGATGATAAGCAAAAGAAAACGTACCATTGTCAAAGTGAAGACACTGATGTTTGTCAAAGGACAGACATCGCTATGTGGGAGACTACCTATGATCCCTTTGTTCTTGGGCTATAATCTCTTGATGGCTGCAGAGTTCAGGGTTTAACCATAAATGTTAACATTACACCAAGAGGCGACTTGACCAACACTAACTCATTGGAACTTCTCAGAATACACAAGGAATCCCTCTTTTATATGTCACAGTAACTATTCATGACTCATTTATTATATCCTAAAAAACCTTTCAGTATCTCAAAATATTGGTCTTTGGACTCAATGAGAAGTGGGTTCAAATCCTAACTGCAGCTTACTAGCTATATAACCTAGGGCAACTCACATCTTCTCTATGAGCCTCAATTTTCTCATTTATAAATGGACAGAATTATAACATAGTATATTGTTATAAGAAGTAAATAACTCAAATTCATACTTGATTGCTCTTTATCAACATCATCATCAACAACTACTCAAAAGTAAGCACGGCCAGGTGCAGTGGCTCACACCTTTAATCCAAGGCGGGAAGATCACTTAGCCCCAGGAGTTTGAGACCAGCCTGGGAAACATAGTGAGACTCTATCTCCACAACAACAACAACAAAGGAATAAGCTTAAGAAAACACTATGCAACATATTTTCCAATGTAATGCTGGCAAATGATTCCTCAAACATTGTGTCTGTATATCTTTTTACATTTCTTCAACTTGATGGTGTCATTTAAATTATAACCTTGACGTTTAACAAGCTCATCATCTCCCTGGACACATTTGTTGCCAAAGAAAGAGCTCACAATTTCAGTGTTGTATTTGGAACCTCAGAATTTAATTTTACTGAATAAAAATCAGATGCATACAGTTCCTCCATGCATCTTTACTAAGCCTTATATGGACTCTCTTGAGAGTTATCACCATCAGATTTTGCTGTTGCTCCAGCTGGCCAAAGTTGTCCTCTCTATTCCAAACTGTTGCCAGAACTTGGTCTACATGCAGAGTTCCAAAATCACATAATCCCCACACTCAAAGATATTACTTCAAACATCACCATCAGTACCACTACTTTATAATGGGTTTAATTATTTTTAAGCATGGCCTCATCAGAGGTTTGAAAATACCTTTAAAAGAAAATTTTGTGAAACCACTTATTTAAAGATTAAGGGACAAACAAAAAATATAATCACAATCTATTTTATTTTATAAATCCTTAATTTGTGATTTTGTTTAAAATATGAAATCAATAACCCTAAACTCATGTGCTCTTCAATTACCTGGAAATATGATCACAATTTGAATCTCATGAATGTTTTAGAATGAAAGAGAATCAAACAACAGCATTTATTAGATACATAGCGCATAAAAAAAATTTCTAGTTAACACACTGGAAAACATAAAGAACGTAAAATTAGTCTTACCTTAAGGAAATAATACATAGACATACCCAAGAGGATTTGTAAGGCAACATATTTTGAATATGTGAGCTGACATAATGCGGAGGAGACAGAACTGAAGAAAATTGAGGAGGCAAATGTCAAAAGAAGTAAAGCCCCCACTGACAAACAAGAATGGGTTTGCTTCTTGGGGAGAATGTATGTGCAAACATACTGAGGTAGAAACAAGAAAGTTGATTTTTAAAGTGTTTAACAATATTATAGAATCCAAAATTCATGTTGAACTTCACATACATATATCTACACACACATACACACACACACCCACATGGTAACTATGTAGAAGTGATAGATATGTTAATTAGCTGGAATGTAATCATTTCACAATAAATACATAGAATAAAACATCAAGTTGTACACTTTAAATATATACAATCTGTATATGTCAAGGATATCTCAATAAAGCTATTTTTAAAATAAAATAAAATTCACACAGAAAAGATGGCCAAAAAGAATTAAGATTTACTTCTACATGTAATAAGAAGGTATTATAGAGTCAAGAAAGAAAGAAAGAAAAAGAAAGAAAGAAAGAAAGAAAGAAAGAAAGAAAGAAAGAAAGAAAGAAAGAAAGAAAGAAAGAAAGAAAAGAAAGAAAGAAAGAAAGAGAAAGAAAGAAAACACAACAAAATCATATTTGGAAAAACCTCTTCTATCCTCAAATCATTTCTACACAAAACTTTCACTATTAAGGTAAAAGAGCTATTATTTTCTTTGCTATAGGACAATTTTTGTGGCAGCGGTAATATCTGAGCTATTTTCAAGTATTTCATGCTAGACCAAAAAAAAGTATTAAAAATAAAACTATCTGCATGCTTTGATGTAGTTTGTAAAGTGTCTGTCCTGTTTTCAAAGGAGCCCTTAGCTTATGATGTATCTGAAGGCATTTAGCATTTAGTTATCTGATAAAATGACAAAGGACTGAAATAGACTGCTGAGATTTTATATTGACTTTTGTCACATCCAGGGATTTGAGGGGTGAAGTCACGCTAGAGAAAGCACTTCTGCCAGTAGATGCTGACAGATACAGCAGCTCCTCAGACAAAATGGACATTTCTCTGTCAATATGAATCCTCAACTCTATGAAGTGTCTCAAGCAATCCCAGCTGCAGAAGGATGTCTGCAGAAGGATGCCAAGTACAGACACAATCTGTCCCCTCTCCTAAAATGAGGTTGATTCTCATTATTCTTAAGGAGTCACAGACAAGCTGTTATCAATTTGCTCAAGTGAAGAGCAAACCATAGCGAGCTGTTACGACACTTAATATCTAGGAAAGCAACATAAACCAAATGCACCCACAGCCTCAACGTACCAGCAATTTCTGGACCTATCTAATAATAGTTGAGACAAAGGGAAGAATGAAGCCTGCCACACACACCTCACTCGCCAGGCCTTGCTTTTGCAATACTGAACTAACAGAAAGAGGGGACTGTTTAGTAACTCAGCTCCCTCCTCATTATTGCATTGCAAAACAGTGCACAGAACAAGCTGCTCCAGCTGCCTGCTGATGGTGATTTTACCCTGTTTCATACACTATCCTTGGGCATCAGCAATGCAGTGGTGTGTGAATATACAGTCCCTGCAGGAAATAGCATGTTTTATGGAATGAAGCATTCATACAATTCAATAAGAAAAATAAATAGAAAGACATAAGTGGACAATTCACAAAAGAACAAAACTGACAAGTATGAGAAAAGATTTGACCTCAGTAATAAGACCAAAAAATACCTTCAGAAATTAAACAAAATAATACAGCATTTTCCCATTAAAATCAGTCAATATTTTAAAAAGTAAAAAAAAAAATGTTCTTTGCTGGTGAACTTGCAATGAATTTGGAATGTTCATACATTGTTTAAAATAGCAAATATTGACACATACTTTTGAAAAGCAGTGTGCCAATAAGTGTTTGATGCTTTGAAAATATTCAAAAGGAAAAACATAAAAATATTCCTGTCTAAAAATGTCTACTCCAGCTCTTGCATATAAATAAATAAATAATGAAGGCAAAACCTCATAAGGAACATAATAATAAAATAATAAATGTTTAAGGAAATCATGCAGAAACAATTAAAAATTCTGTTTGTGAAAACTATATTACTTAAGACTTCTATGATTTTAAAAATTTTATTGTAAAACTATTTCCTATATACAAAAGAGCAAATATAACTATTATAAACACTTTCTATAACATAGTTTCAAATGAAAAAAATCAGGACACAAAATTATATATACAATATGATTACAACTATACATAAAGATTCTCTTTGCAGGAAATATGTCTAGAGAGAAATAACCTGAAGTCTTAACAATGGCTATTCTTTGGTAGTGAAATGATAGGGTTTTTTTCCCTACTTTCAAAACATTAACTTCTGCTACATATAAGCTCATCATATTTACTATCTCTATCTTCAGATGCTAAATTGGAAAAAATGTCTGAGCCACTATAGTCGTCTTTTTATTTTTCAACAAATATTTATTGAGTTCTTCCTATAATCATAAAACACTAGGTATCAACGGAGAAATAAATGCATATAAGACATATTTTATACTTTCCAGAAGCTTATAAGGAATACAACAGGTAATGGAACAGCAAAGTAGAAAAACAAACTCATCATAAATTTAACGAATTGAATTTGTATGTACACAGTGGCATTGTACAAGGTGAATGATGAAGAAAACGTCATGGCATTTTGTCCATTCCTCATATATTGGTAATCTGGACAAACTTCTCCAATTAATAATTTCACATTATCAGACAGAATCAAGGTAACAGGCAAATTTATCCAGACCAAGGAAAGAAGCCAGTAAGAACCACCTGCAAAGCTGTACTCTGCCCTTCTTTAACCTACCTGTGGTTATCTATGAGTAATTTTATTCTTATGTTATCTTTACAACCTTAGGAAACTCACAGATTCCTGATCATAGATATCATCTTGACTAGTTTCCACTCATTTCAAAAATTCACTCTATAATAACATTTTCTGTGATAGGGAAGCTCAAAACTTTCAAGGCAGTGCCTTCCACTTACGGACAGTTTGACTCATTCAACACATCTTCCAGGTATAAGCACAGGACTAGACCCTCTTTACACAAGGCAAATAAGGAAAGTCTCCTGCCTCAAAGAGTTCATGATGCAGAAAGGTACACGTGGAATGCATAAACTCATCCATAGTCAAGAGCCCTGAGTGCTCTCCTGGGTGTTTTATTGTATTTCTGGGATGGGCACCAAGGAAAGTGGCTACTTCTGCTTTGCAGATGAGCCTGGTCAAGGGTTAGTGGCATTAAAGCATTAAAAAGAGAAAAAAAAAAAGGAACTATAGTTGTATACTTTCAGGAAACTCCTCTTAAAGATCTGAAGATTTACAATTCTTTTTTTAAGCCAAAACATGTGAAAGACTCACATGCTTCAGCAAAGAAATCTGTTTAAGTTCATTTAATCTTTGCCTCCCCATCCCCTCCCAACCACCACCACCTATTTTTAAATGGGACCATTTTTCATGTTATATCTGTTAACATCCCATGGAAAACCCATTGAAAAAAGCTGCTCTGAATCTGGCCACACATCTGATAGTGATAAACTGAGGCTCAGAGGCCTCTGAGCTCAGTAAATTACCCACCCAAAGTCATACCAGTAACTGTGACAGAATCATGGTTGGAGCCCAGGATGCCAAGTCATATCCATGCTAATCCTATGTCCTATACATCATAGACCCTGTCACACTTTTTATTTTTTAAAAAATCACATATTTTGGATATTGACTGACGGAACCAGCATATTTTAGCACAGAGCAGGGGAATACTAGCAATGCAAAGAGTAGGCAAAAAATATGAAGGTCTAAAGTGAATGTAAGTCAACAACACAATATGAATTTATAATAAAAGAAACTTATAATCTCAATCTGGAAGAGAGAAGACAAACCAGTCACAATGAAGGGACTGAACTAATTGTTCCCTAAGGTGGTCATGTTCTCTAAGTATCTGTCAATCTGCTCAAGTGCCATGTAAAATGACTTTACATGGATGCAGCACTGTTTACATAAAGTTGATCATCCCTATAGAGAAGATGAACAATAAAAATAAACAACAGAATCCTTCTCTGAAAACCCTCTAACTTCACAATGAGTTCCTAAGGGACCATGTGTCTTCTGTACTAGAAGTTTCATTAAAAAACAGGATAGATTAACATCTACTGGGAAAGGTATAAGAATAGTCTTGCCAAAAGGAAAAGAGATAGACTTGATAAAATTTCAAAGTCATTGCCAACCTCACAAGACAGCCTGTGAGTCAGAGGATGGCCATCCTGTTTATATGCCACCCAGAGACTGTCTCTCATTCTCCTTATTTGCCTCATATTTTGATCATTTTATTGTTTACTGGAATTTTGTCTACCCTATGGGAAGACATAAAAATGAAGGAAGACTGGAAACATTATTATATTGAATTCCTTGCTAGAGATATTTATTTTATTGAACATAGAATACAATAGAAGAAGGTAAAAATTACAGCTAAAATATGGTTTAGATTATATGTGCATTGTTCCATACCATTTCTTGATCAAATTAGAAACAACCTTGAATGTTTGGATGGTAATCACTGACCAGGTTACGTTTGAGAAGAGTTGCTTTAGTTAATTTTCCAAACTTAGTTTTTCAGAATCAATTTTCCTACTCCAAATCAGACCCGAAAACAATTTGAATTGATTCTCCTTCTCCCTTATATCTTCCCCCTACATCTCTTTTTATAACCTGCAACTAAAAGGAAATACTTCTGAGAAGGCTTTAGAGGAATTTCAATATGTAATTAAATTGGTACCTTTCTATTCCATTTAACTTTAAATTAAAATAATATAAAAACAATCACAACACTAACATTTCTTTCATTTAAAATAAGAATATGTATGTTTTTGGCTTATCTGAATTAATTAGCACTGATGGTCTTTGATTACTTTTGCTCATAATGAAAGAAAGAGGTGGGCTGAGTTTAGCACTTACAACCTAAAGATAATGCCCAAGGTTTAAATGTTAATGATTTTTTTAAAAAATCAATTTGCATTGATCAAGCTTAACTCCTCCTGTAAGTACTAGTCAAAGAAAAAAAAAGTCTCTTCAATTAAGTATTATCAGAAAGAAGAAATTACCAATCTCCTGAGCCACAAGTGTGCATGAAACAGATAAAAATGATGTTTCTGCTGTTTGTTATTTCCTTGAACTCCCCCCAACCCTGTATCCTACATCATATTGACCAGAGGAAGTGAAATCCCCCTGTGACTTCTCGGCACTAATCATGTCCCATAACTAGGCAGTTGACAGAACCAAAGTTCAGTCTGTGTAATACTTGGGAACTTACCCCCAAGTCTTTCTAGTCTCTTCACCAACCTTCTACCTCAGCGTAAGAAAGAACAGGGGAGATTATAAACAAGCTAAAGTCCTTCTAATCTACCCTCATCACCCACAAAGCCTACTATCACCTGGATTTGGCAATAACTATGACTGAATTATGGCCCTGAAATTGACCCCATGAAATAACACCATTGTAGAACGGTTAGTCAACTACACCTGAGTTGCTCCCTTCCCTCAAACACTGGAAAGAATGCCTGGTCTGATAACTAATTTAAATTGTTTTTGTAAGTTGGACCAAAAGACCTTGGGCAAACATAAATCAAAACATCAGCAAAACACAGCTTTTAAGAACAGAGACTTTTGGAATCAGGCAAACGTAAGTTCAAATCCTGACACTTACACTTGTTCTGGGACCTTGGACAAGTGTACTTCTGAGCCTCGGCTTCTTCCTGTAAAGCAGGGATCCTGGTAGTTCCTCACATGTCAGTGCTCATTCAATGGTAACCATTATCATCACTGTCTTCTTAGCAGAACATTTCCATGACATAGAAAGCCTCTCTTTATTTTACACCCAATATTCTGCAGACAGAGAAGGGGTTTCCTGCCCTGTGACTTAACTTTAAAATACAATGATTTAACAAAAGTATGTGATGAGACTAAGATCTCCATTTTCAGCATAATTGAAGTCACATTACAGAAACTAGAAATCACTTCATAAAATGCACTGATGATGTACATTTATTTTCAACACTACTTTCTAGCTTTGTCAGCACAGCCTCAGCGAGGGTTCCTCCCATATGACAGGGTATTGTTTCACACTAAGGGTGGGGATAGGGGAAGGGTTAGGGAGAATAGAGAGTGGAGAAAAATGCAGTTGGAATCAAAGTAAGGTGTGCCTCAACTTTCTAATTATCTGTACTTTGGGAACCACCATCTATTTGTGCAAGAAGGAAAGGCAGTTTGGATAGGGGAGGAAAAAGAGCAGCAAAGGAGAAATCACTACGTATTATAAACAAAAACTCAGTCTTCACGACTGACAGCTTCTCATGGGACTTCCCTGGGGAGCCAATTAGTGCTGGTTGCTGAAGTGGGTTTGGTCCCATAAACCTCCGTGCTAACGCCCACCTGTGCTACACCAACCTCCAATGGAGCCACAAAGTCTCTGTTAATGAGGCTTAGGACCAATCATCCCACAGAGAGAGTTCTGCTAAGGGCTCCAAAGCAGATGTCTTAGGGTAACCAGCAGGGAATCTCCCTTAAATTCCATTGCCTGGTTGGAAACTAAGACATTTTAAAATAATGATTTGATTTATTCTTTCTGCACCTCTTTTTCTTTATTCCTTATCACCTGAGACAACAGTGACCACAGCCTCCATGTAAATTCTAATCCATTGCCCGTCTAGCTGCTGGGTGACGCCACAAGGAGCAGACAAGAAATCTAGGCAAAGAACAAGTGACAATTAGTAACATCTCTAGAATCATTGTCTCCAGTAGCAGTGGGAAATGCAGTTAAAACTAGCTCTACACAACAGTTAAAGCAGAGTTTAGCAACATCTGGGAAGCTGCGTGATTGCTCTTGCAATAAAATGCTTCATGGTTTCTGTTGCTTCAATACACACAGCTCAGGAGGCCTTGTGAACCCATTTAATGTAAGCTCAAACAAACTGACACCAGTTTTGTTATTTTGTCTCCTATGAACAACACTCACCCTTACAGAGGCATACCTACCTGGTTCCCACCACCAAAAAATCAAGCAATGAAAACCTATTATGAAAAATAAACACCTATCATGAGCAGAGCACTGTATAAGGCACCCTGGAAAGAAAAGAAAATTCCTCAAAGCCCTTGGCTTTGAGAAGCAAAAATGAGTAAAATTAATACCAGTGACACTACATGTGAAAAAATAATAAACTAAAATAATAAAAATAATTTCACTACATGTGAAAAGATAATAAACTAAATAATAAACTAAAAATAATAAAAATAATAAATACCAGTGACACTACACGTGAAAAAATAATAAACTAAAATAATAATAATAATAAAATAAATAATAAACTAAAAGGGATTTCTGAAAAGGAAACAAAAAGATAAATGAGGGAACAATTCCCCAGAAACCAGATGTGAACTTAACTTTTTAAATGGTGAGACTTAGATTGGAGGAACGGGCAAGTATATGAAAACAAAGCTTTAGAAGTGGGAATGCACAAAATATGAAGCCTGAAACTAGAAGACCCAATGATCTGAAAAATGCTCACATTCTCCTCAAGCTCAAATTTTCATGAAAATAAAGGGAAATAAAAGATAGTTTCCTAAATCTCATGTAGGCCACATTTTTCCTGACACGACTTGAAGATGGCTGAGAAAAAAATGCCTGTTGATTAATTTGACTGCAATACAAACAGAATAGGGCAGTACCTTGGCCTAGCTATAGCCAAAACAATCACAAAAACGCTAGAATGAAAGCTCTCTGCCTCCCCAGGCCCCACGCTCTCACTGTTGCTGGTAACTGCCATCTCCATGAAAAAATCAGAATTGGAGAAGATAGCCCAGAGAAAAAAAGAGGGAGGCACTAATGTCCTTTCACATTTACTGGGTAAGGGGACTAGAATGTCTCAGAAGATGTGAAGTACAGTTGCTTGCCAAATTCAGTGACATCTGTCAATGTTTATCTCAAGAAAAGTACATCAATCTAACACTGAGATGGCACTGAACTGGGGGTGTGGGATACATCCTAAGGATCTGTTATTCTCTTTGGCTTGCTTGGGATACCTCTGAGGTTGGAAGAACCTGGAGAAGTTAGAGGGGACATGCACACCCTGCTCACACCCCTCATTCCATCCCTGATTATGGAGTGACAACATTTTGCAAGTGAGAGGAGAAACTATTTAGTGGAATCTTTACTCAGAAAGAACCCTTGGAATTCACTCATTCATTTATCCAACAGATATTTATCAAGTGCCAGGGAACACTGTGCTGGACACCAAGGATATCATGATGAAAATTACAGGCATGTTTCCTTCTCTTTGCAGTGTGTTACATGAGAGAGGCCAAGTGGTTGAAAAGTGGAAATACAGTTACACATGCTAGGAGGGTAGAAAAGCTGAATGCAGTGTCTTCTTTACCCCATTGGTGAGGGAGGAGTTCCCACCCTAGAGATATGGGGATGGCCAACCACATGACACTCAACCTTAACAGAGGAGATTAATAGCAGTTTGCTAGTCATATCTACTCACGGCCCAGGAGAGGACAATGCACCCCACCCAGGCCACACAGGGGCCACACTCTGGAAAGGTGAACAGGCAGGGCCTGTGTGAGGCTGGTTTTGAAGTAACAAAAGGGCAAGGTAGCCCTGGTCCCCACAAGAGGATGTGACTGGCTTGTTTGAATAATTCCACAGGCTGTCAGGGAACCAAAATCCACTCCTCAGGGATAAGCAGATACTGGGCCTGGTCCCCGAGATAAGGAAAGTCATTTGGCTAGGAGACCTCACCCACAGGAGCACAATGGAGAGGGAAATTTGTGGTCAGGCTGTCTGATGCGCTCTTGGTTTTACCTTTTACCTCTCTTGGAACCTTAATTCCAAGCCTTAACCTGACACAGTGGCAGAGCAGAGAATGATTTATAGGCTGCCTCAAGGTCCACCCTGGGATTACAGATGGCTCAATCAGAAGGCCTTAGCTGGTGGGACCCTAGAATAGAAAAAACCCTTTTTCTGTTCCACTCCCGCTCTGTACCTGGCAAAACAGCTCAGGCACATAAAAGGAGCCAGAGTCACCTGCCATTAACACTCTGCTCCTTCAAAAAATGCTGTACTTGCTCTGAGACGTCACACCTCCTGCCAACCTGAGCCCCAAGGCAGGGCAGAGGAGAGCAAAGTGCTTCTTTGAAGCAGCCTTTCTGTCAATTGTATTCACTACAAAGTCAATAAAGACATAAAGCCCCATTTACATTAGCGAACATAAGTTCACAAGAACAGGACAGAAGCTACAGAACTGCAAAGAGCGTTGGTCCCTCCTGAGATGGCAGACAGCTTGGGAGAAGCAGCTGTCCACAGTAGAAGGAAGAAGGTGCTTTGCCTCACAGGGTTTGCTGAGACCTGGCAGAAGGCAGGAAGCTAGATGTAGCTGGAAAAAGGAGCAGACATTTACAAGGGCTGGGTCCGCTGTTGTCACTCAAACAGGCGGCCAAATTTCTACCCTGAACACAATCTTATCATCAGTAAATGCAAGGGAGAAAGAGAGAGAGGGAAACTGATTAGAGAAGTTAAATCTCTTGCAAGAAGTACAAACAGTTTGCTTCCCCACAGCAGGATATTGGAAAGCCCCATGAAATCAGGCTCTGGAGAGACATAGATAGTGGAATGAGAGTACTTTTTTAATATAATTTTTATAAAGAAGGAAACCTTGAAGTTCAAGAGTCTGGCAATCTAAAATTTTTGTAGAGAAAGAAAAGATTGGGTTTCAAACAGATAAGTGCTGGTGGGCATCTTTCTAATTTGCTCACTTTTCTTTCTTGGCATCCTATTATCATTGGCAGCTTCTCCAGGCTGCTGCTGCTTCACCCTTGGGCAGTGTGTGCCTGAGAGGATGCTTGCCGGTAATCCGCAAGGGGCAGGAGACTAGGCAAACTTCAGGCTTCTGTTTCCTGAGCTCTGACAGCATCCAAACATGGGCGTACATACCGTAGGCATTAGTCTTCACTCTGGCCCAATTCTAGGTGGATATACAATCTAGTCAATAAGCTTTAAGAGTTTATTTCTAAGAGAGCAGGAGGAAGACATCTGAGTTATACCCGTCTTTCTGTCTTCTTAGGGCTATCGGTGAAGTGGAAATAGAATGTCAGTAGACACATTTTCTCTTGCATTCCAGGCTCAGCCAAATGACTTAATTATGTTCTCCTGTGCTATGGACAAAATGATAATGTCCCAACCATTTTAATCTTGAGCAGATGTAGAGGAGTGAAGAAAAGTGCACATGTATTATCCCAAACCCACGTGTTTCTGCCCAGATTGCTCAGGGACTATGGTGCTCTTTCTGCTTTTCCTCTCATCAGGCAGATCTTATGAAGATGACATTGGGGGAGCACTAAACTATGCGCAGAATGAAGCACCATGCAAAAAGTTATCGCAAATACATATAGAATAAGGATGTAAAACTGTTTGTGTGTTTCCATTACATTTACATTAGAAATATGATTGGGGCAAAGGATTGGAAAAAATACAACAGCATATAAGCAAAGAGATGAGAGAGGAGAGGAAATCTTCATCAGGGCCAGTTATTATCTATCAGGGTCTACAAGTGGCTGTGGTTGGAGTAGAACTGTTTCATGTGAGGGTTGTGTGTGTGTTTATATCTTTCTGTATTTTCTAATTTTATTAATGAGATCATAGTATATAAATAAAAATATTTGAAACACATACACATAAAAGATAATTAGAGCACTTCAAAACCATGTGCTGTCATACAACCTATTTGTTATAGATGAGAAAGAGCTTGACTGGAAACAGACATACTCACTTTTGTCTCTAACTAACTGTATACTTGAGCAAAATATGCTTTGGGCTTCAGTTTCCTCACCTGTAAAAATAAGACCACCACCACCTACTTCACAGGGTTTTCCTAGGATTCAGTATTACATCTGTGAAAGCACCTTGGCCAGTGCTGGTACTTGGAGGCATCAAAAAGTTCATTTCCTTACCTTTTCCACAATTCCTCTGCTCAATGCAGGGATTCAATCCTCTGTTTTGATTCAGGGCTCTCCACAGAGATTAGACTGTAGAGGGCTTAACAACTTGCAAAAAAAGTATCAGACAGCTGTTTCCAGATCTGTGTTTGCCGTTTTTATTGCACCAAAGAAAACACTTCTCCTTTATTTGTAAAATCTGCTGTCTGTGGCAAGATTTATCAGGGCGCTGTAGGAGTTTCTGACAAAGAAAGGGCACTCTTCCACGTTCATTCCCAGTCAAAGGCTGGCTCTGGGGTGCTGGTAGTGGTACTTTTCCCTCACTTACTAGCTAACTTAAGGCTATGAAAGAACAAAATCACCCAAAACCGGAGGAAATGAGACCTTTCCAAGCCCTAATCATGCAGGCTGTGCAGGCACCAGGTAGAGAACCGCTACAGCACCAAGCACAATGAAAAATTCTAGAGCAGACAGATGCCTCATTCCTGTTACCACCATAGTCAAGGTCATATAAGGAAAACTGCCAGAAAATGGAAGAAAACAAATATTCTCAAGAAAAAAGTCTTCATCATGCCTGTTTACAATAAAATCATCAAATCTGAGAGGAAATGTTTAAGAAAGTAATAGATACAAAATTCAGTAATGTGAGGCACACGTTATATTTGCTTACTTCTAGGACCCACCACTGACTTAGAAGCCACTCCCCTAGGTCTCTCCAATAAAAGCTTATCTCTACTGAAAGGAAAAGCTTTGGCACTACTACAAAGAATAACATTAGTAACCACCATAGGGGGAACCTCTTCAGGTGTGGACAGCTACCTCACAGGCTTAGCAACTTACAGAAGGTACCTCAGTAGCACATAATGAAGGGTATTGCAAAATGATCTCAAGTCTCCTGGACAGCCTAGTTTCAAGGCAAAAGCTTAAAGTACTAAGAATTAGTTTTGCCTCTGCTCCCAGCCTCCTGTGAGTGAGCAGGCAGATCCTCTGGGTCCTCCATCATCTCTTAAATGAGAGCATTGTGCTTATTATCAAAAAGCTCTTGATCGAGGCCCAAAATCCTGCCGAAGTTCTATGCCATATTTTGTGTCTATGGGCAGATGTTCATTTTTCTGAGAGAAGTTTCATGTCATTTGTCAGATCCTCAAAGAGGCCCATGATCCAAAAATATATTAAGACCAACTAAACTAAATAACTTATAAGCTTTCTTACAGATACCAATCATTAGAGCAAGTTTTTCTGGTTATAAAAACAATGCAATTCATTGTAGAAAAATCGAAAAGTATAGGCAAAAAGAAAAATCTGCTGTTATTGAGCCATTCAGAAATAACCACTGGTAACATTTATATATACATAAATATTTCTTGGCTGGGTGCGGTGGCTCACACCTGTAATTCCAGCACTTTGGGAGGCCCAGGCGGGCGGATCACCTGAAGTCAGGAGTTCAAGACCAGCCTGGCCAACATGGTGAAACCCATCTCTACTAAAAATATTTTAAAAAATTAGCTGGGCATAGTGGCACATGCCTGTAGTCCCAGCTACTTGGGAGGCTGAGGCAGGAGAATCGCTTGAACCCGGGAGGCAGAGGTTGCAGTGAGCCGAAATCGTGCCACTGCACTCCAGCCTGGATGACAGGGCAAGACTCTGTCTCAAAAAAATACAAAAAACAACATAAATGTTTTTTGTATTTTGTATTTATATGGTATTAGGCTCTGCTACATTCTACATTTTCAAACATTAAAAATTCTTCAAAAACAGCAACTTTAATGGTCACATTTTATCATAAGGATTTAATTACATTTTATCTAACTGTTTTCCTATGGTTAGACATCTGTGTTGATACTAATGTTTTGCCATTATAAACAATGCTGCTGTGAACATTCTTAAAAGTCCAATTTGGTTATATTTTTGTAGGTAATAGCTACTAACAATTTTTGGGCAAGAAAATAGCAAAATCTCCAGAACTAGGGATCTATTGTACATCATGGTGACTGCAATTAATAAAATGTATTGGACACTTAAAAACTGCTAAAAGAGTAGATCTCAAATGTCCTTACCACAAAAAAGTTATACATATGTAAGATGATGAATATATTGATTTGCTTGATTTAATCATTTCACAATGTATACATGCATTACAACATCACGTTTATACCATCAGTATACACAATATTTATTTGTCATTTACATCTTAATAAAGCTGGAAGCGGAAACAAAAAGAGCAAAATCAATATTTGTCTTATGATAGTGCAGGAGATGAATTGAAATGGGGAAGACTAAAGGCTTGGGAAGACTAAAGGCAAACGGTTATTATCTGAGAACTTGAACCTCGGGAGAGGCAGTGAGACTGAACATGAAGATCTGGATACAAAACACATGCTAAAGGGAAATTGCCATAAGTCAGTGGTTCAGAGGGAGACAGAAGAATCAAAGAGTAAGCTGACTTTCTACTTTCACAATTGAAAGAATGAGTATACCATTAACCAAGACAGAGAAAATATAAGCCAATTTAGAGATAGGAAGGTGAAGAGTCATTTCTAGAAGGTTACTGCAAGAAAGATAACTGCAAATGTCATGATTGAACTGCTTCTTTTTATCATAACAAAACGTACCCCCAAAAAGCAACTGATAATCTAGGATACTCATTTACAATTACATAAACTAGAAAGTAGGAGACAAGGGAACCCATTGGTGTAACATCTCTTTGCTCTTGAATGTTCAAATCTAATAAATTAGTTATTAATAATGATATCTTCTAAAACATAAAAGCTGAGCAGTTTGTATCATTCAGACCAGAATAATATTTCATAATTATGACTACACACCTAGAATGGTAATTTTTAAAAATTATACCACATTTTTCATCTTTATCTCTATTGTTTTATTTTGCTTTTTATTTCTATAGGTTATTTTAATCAATTCTATTTCAAATAAATGAGGTAAGACCTATGGGAAAAAGAAAAGTCCGGGAATCAATGTCGCTAACATATAAAACACCACCAGGAGGAAGTCAGCTAGAAAACTAATTCAGTGATGATATTTTGAGCTCTCCATGACATAGTAAAGCCAGTAGGAATGAAAAGTAGAGATTTTCTCAATGAAATCTCTGCTTATAGTTCAGATGTCTGAATTCAGCTCTGAAACAGTAACTCTGGACTTAAATTTAAAATGTCATATTTTATTTAAATATTTACTATGTAAAAATTTCTATGTCATTCTTTATTATTGAAATACATTCTTTCCAAAAACTTCAGATTGCCAAGCAAAGATGTAGCTGAATTTCTGATAAGATTCTTTGAAAACACCATTTTTACTGATTCCAGAATACTCAAGAGAATAAAAGATGCAGATAGTGGCCATCTAGCAGAGAGGATGTTGACGTTCTCTTCATTTTAGTACGAGGTTACTATTTTTTTTACAGCCACCTTTCCTGGTATGATAAATCTATTACGTATGTATTTATTGAAAGCTGTTTTCACATGCCAGGCACTGGTACTAGGTGCTGATGGTATACATGAGATCAAGCTCATAGAAATGTAATTGATCTAATTCTTTTCTTGTAACTGGAAATTAAAGGAACAAAGAAGCTAACTAATTCATTTTAACATTAATCCTATAATTTCACCTTCTAATTCTTTCTTTCACAGTCCCATAATGAGTGAGAGGAAAATTGACTGGTTACATGAGAGCCAGCGAGGTGTAATCCCCACCAAAGAAAAGGCCCTATATAGTAATTCTGAAAGCCAGAGAAAATATGAGGAGAAGGTTTTAATAGCTCCAAGCCTTCCCTGTGCTAATCTGGTTTTCAGATAAGACAGTGAAAAATGTGGTAAAAACAGCTCCATGTGTCATTTCAAATGAAACACAACATTTAAATGGCCTCAGTCTGAGTTATACGCTGCACTAAGCCATACTTTTCCATATAAAGTAAAAGATACAACCTCTGCTCCAAAGGAACATGAAGTAATTCAAAAGAATGGCACACAGTATTGAGAATGACAAAGCATCTAGAGACCATGATCTATTCCCTAATTGCAGGAAATGAAACTTGAACTTCACAAAATAAGATTCAAAGAAACGGAGAAGATGAGGAAGAAGAAATGGATTCTAGAGCAATTCCTTTGTGGCAGTGCATAAGGAAAGGGACAGAAGCAAGAATAAGCATACCTAACTCCCAAGATAAGCCTAGAGAGCGAGACTCCACTGGTATTCAGTGTGCCAGGCTCCTCCTACAGGAGAAACAGTGACATTAATTTGTGCTAGAATGTGGTCTATAAAGGGATCATCAACCCTCCACCTGGGAGACAGCATTAAAATTATGCTCTGCAGATTGCAAAAGAGGATGACCCCATACAACAGCAATCAGGAGAACATGGTAAAACTCAGATGGCCTTGAGGGTCCAAAATTTTAGTGAAACATTGGCAAAGGCCCTAGAGATGTTGGGCTGGAGTGTTTGTCATCAACCCATATACTTATTCATTTGCTGTTCATTTAGTAAACTTCAGTTGATGTTACAAAATTTCCCTAGGCAAATATGCATGTAGGAAATGAACTGCAATCTTTTAAAACTGGCGTTTCCATCAAAGTTAGTAATTACAGCTCCCTGGAAGAAGAGATCACACAGGTCTGCAGATCTTTTAGAATGGCATGGGTTTATCACTCAACAGAGAAGACTGCCAGCTCCACAACATGAAGGCAATTTATTCTTCTCCAACCTAGTGCTGATTAGGTATAGATTGGGCAATCTACCACATACAATCTTCTCTCTGAAACAGAGAGAAGGCAAGGATTCAGAACATGGAATTGTATCAGTTAGACAAAAATCCTCATCTAGTTCTGGAAGGAAATGAAACCTAGAAAAAAAGAACTGCTGCAAGGATATAAAGAATTTAATTGTTAACTGAGGCCCTTTAAAAATTATATTATAATACCTCGGCAGAAGGGAATATGTCATTCAACCTAGTGACTTCTCTGCTTATTTTAGGTATACTTTTTCTAAATATCCTAGAACAAGAAACTGAGCACTGTGATAAACAGAGAAGCCACTATCTATAATGTGATTTGTGTATTTCTAACAGTTATACGACTGCCTCAAAACCTCTCTCACACTTATTTACCATGACAGGTTCCTTTCCTTACACTAACTGGGTATTTTGTTTATTAATAATTATTTAGCACAGACTATAATAGAGACATCGGGCTTGATGCTAAGGGCAGAGTGAAGAAGATGATCCCTTCTTAAGGAGCTACTGAGGAAGATAAACAAGTAAAGAGGGAATTGAAGTTCAGTGTGATAATTTTAACACTAAGGATGAGAAGAGGGCATGTAACTCACCCTTGAGAGAGGCAGGGTCAAGGAAGTCATCTATTCAGAGGTAGGGTCTTAGCAAATAAAAAAAGAATAAGAACTAGGCAAACGGGAGAATGGAAAGACACTCCAAGCAGAGGCATCACCTCTTCAAAGGCTTAGAACCTACAGAGAAAATGGTACATATGGAAAATGCATCCAGTTCAAGGTGAAAAGAAGATCCTTGGAAGGTGACCAAGCACCAGATAATTAATAATTTTTAAGTCATAATAAGGACTCTCAATTCTGAGAGCAATGGAGATCTACTAAAGGGTTTTAGATATACAAAGTGGCAAGAATAAACACTCGCACTGCCATATGGAAAGTGGATTAGAGATGGACAGACAGACTAAAGGCAAGGAAATTAGTTAGGACACTGTAGCAGCAATTAAGCAAGAGATGATGAAGACCTGCACCAGAGAAGTAGAGGCAAAATGGTGAAAAGTAGGTGAAATCAAGAGTGATAGAATCCACAGATCCTAACAATAAGTTCCATTTGGGGTGGAAAAGAGGGAAGGAGAATCAAAAATGCCCCCCAAGTTACTTATCACTGAAACAGAGAATGCAGGAGGAGAAGCAGACTTGGTGGGGAAGATGAGTTCTAGTCTGGGCACACTGAATTTGAGGTGACTTTCAGAAATCAAAAGAAAGATGTCCACTCAGTGACAAGCCAGAGAGAGATCTGGCCTGGCCCGTGGAGTGATCGATCTAGCCTGGCCACAGAGTGATCAGTACATGAGTGTTTCTTGGGAACATTGGAATAGATGAGTATGCCCAGTCAGAATGCATGAAACAAGATGTGATGCTCTCCAGACATTGGTCTCAGGGCATCAGGAGATGGTGAAAGGATCCATGTTACCTTAAAAGGGAGGAAGCTGATCCTCTCCTGATACACTGGAATTATTTGTGCATCCCATCAGCTAATTTTTAGCTGAGTATGAAGAGGTAAACTTTGAAAGATGGTGAGTCAGGCAAATATTGATGATGGGGGTAGAGAAAAACAAGATGAAGTTAAAAAGCAGGGTGTTCAACATTAGTTCTAGACAATAAGGGATAAAACCATCACAACTGGGATTCTTGGGCAACTAATGAGCCACTTAAAATCAGTGATCATCACTTTAGGTTTTATTTTGTTGTTGTTTGGTTGGTTTTTGTTGTTGTTGTTGTTGTTTTGAGACGCAGTCTTGCTCTGTCACCCAGACTGGAGTGCAGAGTGCAGTCGTGCAATCTTGGCTCACTGCAATCTCCACCTCCTGGGTTCAAGCGATTCTCCTGCCTCAGCCTCCCGAGTAGCTGGGATTACAGGCACGTGCCACCACGCCCACCTAATTTTTGTATTTTCAGTAGAGACAGGTTTTCACCACGTTGGCCAGGCTGGTCATGAACTCCTGACCTCAAGTGATCCACCCGCCTCAGCCTCCCAAAGTGCTAGGATTACAGGCATGAGCCACCATGCCCAGCCGGATCATCACTTTAAAGAGAACAAGAAGTATGTGCTCTTCAGTGACTCTACAACCTCAGGTACAGAAAACCAAGCAGAGATGATTCAGATTGCTTGGGCTATTGGCAGTGTACCATAAAGCTATCTAGACTAGTTGTTTTCACCTTGGCTGCATTCCCACTTGGAAAATTTTTTAAAATGCAAATATCCAGATGTCCTATGGACCCCTGTAATTCAAATTATATTTTTGCTACCAGCAGTATTAGCATCTGTGGGAGTGTGTAATACCCAGACCACAAATTAAAATCTGTATTTTCCTAAGATTCCTTGGGAGATGTGCATGCACATTAAAGCTTGAGACCTGCTGCCTCAGAATCACTTGAAGGAGTTGTTAAAACAGAGATTGCTAGATCAGGGATGGGGCTTGTGAATTTGCATTTCTAACAAGTTTCCAAGTGCTGCTGCTGCTCCTGCGAGGCTAATACTGTATTTTGAGAATTTCTGCCATAGAACAATTCAGAATCTCGCTGGATGGGACCCAGGCATCAATATATTTTTAAGCTCCCTAAGTGATTCTGATTTCCAGCCAAGGTTGAGAACCACTGGTAAAAATATTTTTCTGCTCTTCATTACATAAGTAAGGAAATGAATATGAGAAGCAACTTAGCTATCCTCTAACACCAGCTTAAATTCATGACTAAACTGTTCTTTAATACAAGATAAAATATATTTAATATAATTTTGATTAATCAAAAGAGAAAGAAAGATGCTGCGTCATCCTTAGTGACTCATTTCCAGAGATATGTTTGGTTATGATTGGAAAAAAGGTCACCATAAGTAACCATTATCTTAATCATTACAGTAACCATCAATCAATTTATTAATTTTAATTTCTGATAATTTAATAGGGTATTGGCATTTTGAAGGCCACAACGTCGTTTTTTGAACTCATGTTTTTTTTAACAGAAGCAAGGATGTATAAATTATTTTTCCCCAATCAGCCTACAAAACCAATTCTTTTCTTTCTTCTGTGTGCTTTGGGTTTAATTTTACCTTCTTTTTTCTAGGTTCTTGAAGTAAAAGTTTAGGTTATTGATTGAGTCTTTTTCTCTTTTTTGATATATGTATTTGGTACTATAAATTTTTTTCTCGGCATGGCTTTAGTTGTGTCCCACAAATTTTATAGTGCATTTGTACTTTTGTTAAGCTTAACTTTTTTTATTTCCCTTGAGAGTTTCTCTTTAATCCATGGATTTTTAGGAGTCTGTTGTTTAGTTTCTAAATGTTTACAGATTTTTCTATTATCTTTCTCTTATTGATTTCTGGTTTGATTCCATTGTGGTCAGAGAACAAACACTCCGTATGATTTAATTGTTGTGAAATTGGTTGAGGTTCTTTACATGGCCTAATCGTCTGTATTGTTATAAATTCTACAGACACTTGGGGAAAATGTGTATTTTGCTGTTATTGAAAGGAATGTTCTCTAAGTGTTGATTAGATCCAGTTGGTTGATGGTGCTGAGTTTTTCCATATCCTGGATGACTTATAGCCTAGTTGTTCTACCAATTGTTGAGAAAGAAGGGCTGGAGTCTTCAACTATAATTGTAGATTTGTCTATTTCTCCTTTCAGTTCCATCAGGTTTTGCTTGCATATTTTCAGCCCTGTTGTTGTCTGCATATGCATTTAAGATTGCTATATTTTCTTGGTGAAGTGACCCTTTTACCATACCTAATTAAACTTGCCTAAAGCTGACTCCTTACACATTTTAAGTTAGGCCTGATGTTTTATATGTATATAGTGAACTGTAACCTAACAGGGTGTGTAAATAGACAGCAACCTACTCTTATAAGTAGCAGAGTCTCAGCCAATCACAGCAGCCATACTTTAGCATTCACAGACAGCCAACTACTCAAACCTTGTTCAAATAAGACAAACACCCAGCTGTAACCAATCCAGGTGTTTCAGTATCCCATTTCTATTTTCTGTACATCACTTTCTTTTTTCTTTCCATAAATTCTCTCTGACTACACAGCAGTGCCAGAGTTGCTCTGAATCTATTCTGGTTCTGGGGGTTGTTTAATTTGCGAATCATTCTTAGCTCGATTAAACTTGCTAAATTTAATTTGTCTAAAGGTTTTCTTTTAACACCATTTTCTAATGTACCTCTTTGTCACTAGTAATTATTTTTGCTCTGAGGTCTACCTTATCAGATAGTATAACTATTTCTGCTTTTCTGTGATTAATATTTATATGATATATATTTTTATCTTTTTAATTTTGAACTTGCCTATATCATTATATTTGAAGTGAGTTGCTTGTAGACAGCATATAGTTAGGTCATATTTTTTATTCCATAATGCCAGTCTTTGTTTTTTGCTTTGTTTTGCTTTAAGTTTGTTTGTTTTTTTCCTTTACATCATGTGCCTTTATTTTTACTTTTTAACTGTATACATTTAAGGTATATAAAACAATATTTTATATACGTATACATAATAAAATGATTACTACAGTCAAACAAAAGAAAATTAGCATATCCAATGGGGAAAAGTGGATTTTTCTCTAACAGCTACTACAAGACAAGGATCCTCACTCTTGCCACTTCTAGTCAACATAATACTGAAAGTTCTAGCAAAAGCATCTAGAGAGGAAACAGATTTAAAAATACGTCTATATTAGAAAAGAAGACGTAAAATTATTCCTATTTGCAGATTACATGATACAAAATTCCAAAAAAAATGTTAGAATTAATAAATGAATTCAGTAAGGCTGCAGAATACACAACCAACATACCAGCATTTGCATTTCTTTTTTTTTTAATTAATTTATTTATTTATTATTATTATTATTATACTTTACGTTTTATGGTACATGTGCGCAATGTGCAGGTAAGTTACATATGTATACATGTGCTTTACACCAATAATGATCTATCCAAACAAGAAATCAAGGAAACAATCCTGTGTACCATAGCATAATGCAGTTATATAGGATAAAGAATTCTGGAGATGTAATGTACTAGCATGAGGGCTATAGTTCATAATATTACATCATATACTGAAATTTTGCTAAGAGAATAGATTTTATGTGTTCTTACCACAAAAAAGGTAACAATCTGTTTTTTAATTGGTGCATTTGGACTATTTACAGCTACTGCAATAATTGGTATGCTAGGGCTTAACTCTACTATTTTACTTTTTGTTTGTACAGTTTTTTTAGTAGTTACTCTAGGTATTACATCATATTTGTTTAATGTATCAAAGTCTATTGGTTTTGTCATTTTATCACTTAAAGTGAAGTATAGAAACCTTACCTCTTTGAACGTCCCTTTAACCCTCCACACTTATAATTCCCTTAAATATTTTCTCTACATACACTTAGAACCACACCAGAAAATGTTATAATTTTTGTCAACCATCAAACATAATTTAGAAAACTCAGGAGAAGGAAAGTCTATGGTATTTTTACATATTTTTGCTTACCATGTTCTTTTGTCCTCCCTGATGTTCCAAGGTTCCTTTTTATGTTACTTCCTTTCTGCTTAGCTAACTTCCTTTAGCCATTCTTTTAGAGCAGATCTGCTGGTGATAATCTGTTTTTATCTAAGTATGTCTTGATTTCCTCTTCATTCCTGAAGAGGGTGTTTTCACTCAGTATAGGTCACAATTCTTATCTTTCAGCACATAAAAAAAATGTGTGTCACTTCCTTCTGGTCTCGGTGGTTTCTGATGAGAAATCTACTGCCATTTCATTGATTTTCTTATATAAGTAAGGAATAATTTTTCTCTGGCTGCTTTCAAGATTTTCTTTGTGTCTTTCATTTTTGAAAGTTTAATTATGAAATGGTGTGAATTTCTTTGGGTTTATCCTGTTTATGGTTCACTCAGGTTTATGTGTTTTACTAAATTTGGAAAGTTTGGGACCATTACTTCTTCAAGTACTTTTTCATCCCATCCCTCTTTCTCATCTCTTTCTGTACTCTGATGACATGAATGCTAGATCTTTTGTTATAATTACATGGGCCCATGAGCCTCTTGTTTTCTTTTGTTTTGTTTTTCCCATTTATTTTTTTTCTGTTGTGTAGGCTAGGTAATTTCTGTCTTCCATTTTATTATTTTTTTATCTCCTGTATTCTGCCCATCCACTAAGCTTTTTCTTTTAGTTATTGTATTTTTCAGTTCTAAAACTCAATGTGGCTCATCTTTTTCTCTTTTATTTCTTTGCTGAGGGCTTCTCTTTCCTTGTTCAGGTTCTCTATTTTTTCATTCATTCTAAAGGTGTTCAGATTTGCTCATTGAAGTGTTTTTATCATGACTATTTTAAAACTGTTGTCAAATAACTCTAACACCTCTGTCATCTCAGTGTTGGTATCTATTAATTGCAATTTTCCTTCATTTTGAGATCTAGTTCTTGGTATAAGAATAATTTATTAAAGCCTGTTCATTTTTAAATTATGTTAAGAGACACCATTTCTTATTTAAATCTTCTGTTTTAATTGGCTTTCTCTGACACTTCTCTGGCAGGTGAAGGTGTGGGTGGTACTGCCTCATGATTACCACATGGATGCAAAAGCCCAGATTCCCCATTCAGCATCTTAGGAAGAGGCTCCTTATTACTGCTGGGTGAAGGTGAGAATTCTAGGAGTTCCAACTCCCAACATGGTCTCCACTGACACTGCAATGAGGGTGGCCTTGTTATCATAGGGCAGTGGTGATGGTCCTGAATATTGTCTAGGCCTCCACTGACACCAGCCCAGTCAGGAGAAGAAAGATCACCCTATGACTTCCCGATGGCTTTGGAAGTCCAGAATTACCATGTGGTCTCCACTGACACTGAGAATAGAAATGGAGCTCAGTGATGATAAAACTCCTGGTTCCCCCCTTGCCTTTTCTGACACTATCCCAGTGTAGACATTGGGGTACTTCATTAGAATCTCAAAAAAGTAAAAACCTAAGCTCCTGACATGGCTTTTGCAGGTATAGATGTGACTGGGTCCACAATGCTTTCTCTGTTATTTACCTGGAATATGGTGGTTATTATCTAAATGTTTTGTCTTGTTAGATTGACCCTCTCTGGTCCTTTAGTTATAGAAAGCACGCTTTTGTTAAGAATGTTTTTGCTTACCATGTAATGCATTGGTATTTTTGTGTTGTTGATTTCTTTTTGTGTGTGTGTGTGTTTTTTTTTTTTCCTTGAGACAGAGTTTCACACTATCCCCTGGGCTGGAGTGTAATGGCATGATCTGGGCTCACTGCCTCCTCCACCTCCCGGGTTCATATGGTTCTGCCTCAGCCTCCCGAGTAGCTGGGATTACAGGCACCGCCACCATGCCTGGCTAACTTTTTGTGTTTTTAGTAGAGATGGGGTTTCACAATATTGGCCAGGCTGTTCTCGAACTCCTGACCTGATGATCTGCCCGCCTCGGCCTCCCAAAGTGCTGGGATTACAGGCGTGAGCCACCACATCCAGCCCATGTTGTTGATTTCTTAAGCTCCAAGTCTGGTATATATGAGGGAAAAAGAAAACCCAGGGCACTCCAGGCTGGGCAACAGAACAAGGCCCTGTCTCAAAAAGGAAAAGAAAAAAGGAGAGATACTCTGTTTCTATATAAATAACATTGTTTTAAACAACATTACTCAACATATGCAACAAGTAAGTCATTATCATTCCTAGAGTAAGGAATCTAAATTGATTGAAACTCATGTGACACAGCAATTAATGTTTTTCTTTTGATCCCAAGGCCGCAAGCCAGTCTGCCTTCTGCCTTCTCTCCATATTTCAGAGTATTCCTCTATATGCATACATATATATATAAATATATATATACACATATATATAAAATATCTAAGATTTTTAGTTGTATTTAGCAGGAGGAATAGGGAAAGCTATGTATACTCCATCTTCCTGGAAGTCTCAATTCTTTAATAGGATAAATAATTAATTAATATAATTAAATTTAACTTTCGCAGAATAGAAATTATCTGAAAACATTACTAAGTCACTAACAGTAGCTTAAATAAAACAAGAGAGTAAGAAACAAACCAGGAACAAGTACAAGCCAGAGTTATAGATATAATCTGAGGCAGGGAGAGCTACACCTCGTGGCCTCAGGTTCATATAACCAGATGTCAGAGGCTGCTGGAACAAACTCTCAGCACCTGATGCCTGAAAACAGGATGCGTCATGGGCCTTGAGAAGTTCCTTAACTCTTCATCAGTAAATAGCATCGTTGTGAGAGCTAAGTGAGTTGGTAAACATAAATAATATATAGCAGGGCCAGGCTCACATTAGGGCTCTATAAATGTTAATTATTAACTTACTAATTAAAAATATGTTTATTATCTAAAATAAGGGCTATCTGAGATAAAAATCTATCTGGTGTAATTCTTAGGCCACAAATCTCTAAGGCTTTGGAGGTCAATGTAGCAGAGGACATTAAGTTCACCATTACTGAGCTTAACATGTGAAATACGCTCTGCCTGCTGACAAGGACGTTTCAATCATTTCAGGCACCTGCTTAAGTTCATAGGCAGCATTGTCAATCTAGTTTAGAAATAAATATTGTAAAAGAGATACATACAAGGTCAGGAGAAGCTAAGTCTACCCCTCCGTCTCACTCTACTTTGTTTCAGTAGCAGACTTCCCTGTTAGATACTTTCTCCATACACACAAGAAAGTACCTCAAAACCACACAAATCCAAAATCAAACTTCTTGTCCTTCCTGTGGAAATTTGCTCTTCCTTCAGATTTCCCTATTTCAGTAAGGAAATATTAACCTCCAAGGAAACCAAAACAGAAATTACAATAATCCTTTATTCATCATTCCTAAAAAGTCACTAAATGTACTGATTCTATATCCACACTGCTTTAACTTTATTCCTGTCTCTCCCCACTGTCATTTCTGTAGTATACCAACTATGATGGCTGAAATCTACGAAATCTTTACAAAGACTTATTCTAAATGATAAGAAATTTATGAAAGGAACAAGAGTTTATTTCAATAGATAGTAGATCTCATTCAGGACAGTTTGAACATAACCAACCCTTTTTTTAAAAAATTAAGCAAAAGAAATGTTAATTATTAACTTACTTAGTTAATAATTAACTTAGCAACAGAAATGAAAAATAATAGAAAAAGTAAGAATAAGAAAAGAAGAGGCCGAGCATGGTGGCTCAATCCTGTAATCCCAACACTTTGGGAGGCTGAGGCAGGCAGATGGCTTGAGCCCAGGAATTTGAGACCAGCCTGGGCAACAGCAAAACCCTGTCTCTACAAAAACATACAAAATTAGCCAGTCCTGTTGGTACATGCCTGTAGTCCCAGCTACCCAGGAGGCTGAGATGGGAGGATCACTTGAGCCTGGGAGGTTGAGTCTACAGTGAGCTGTGATTGTACCACTGCACTCCAGGCTGGCCAACAGGAAAAAAGGAAAAAAAATGAGAGATATTCTATTTCAATAGAAATAACATTGTTTTAAACAACGTTACTCAACATATGAAACAAGTAAGTCATTATCATTCCTAGTGTACAGAATCTAAAAGGATTGAAATTCATGTGATATAGAAGTTAATCTTTAAAGAACAAGAGAGAAATAAACATATATTTATATATTTCTCAAAATGATCTCTATTTGTCAGGCAAGACTATTCAGGGAAAAAAGGATTATACAGTAAAAAAAATCTAGAATATGCTACATTTGATCAATGAAGATTGAAGAGTGCATTAGCATATTGTAGGTTGGAAGTCCTGTGGTAACTTGTTTAATTTGGTCTAATATGAAGATCCCAAGGTTTCAGTGACAGTGAAAACATTCTTTTTCCTCTAAGTGGCTTTCACAGAAATAATGAGAAGCTCCAGCTTAGAAACCACATGGAGTCCATCATCATTAAAAATTTGTTGATTTCAAATGAAACAAATAAAATTTGTTATTACTATGTTCTTTGTGTCTATGTCCTCTTGTCTTCTTTCTTTTATAAAGACATGTTTTGTTGGGTTTGGGGCCCAGCTGGATAATCCAGGATTATTCCATTTGGAGATCCTCAACTTAATTATGTCTTCAAAGATCAGTTTCCCAACTAAGTTCATATTGACACGTTCCAAGGGTTAAGACATAGGCATATGCTTTTGGAGGCTGCAGTTCAATCCACTACATATGAGTTATTTGGAAGTATGATATTTAGTGTCCAGATATCTGGGGACTTTCCAGGCATCTTTCTGCTACTGATTTATAACTTAATTCCACTGTGGTTTGAGAACATAGTCTGAAATCCTTTTAAATGTACTGAGGTATATTTTATGGCCTAAAATATACTTTATATTGGTAAATATTTCATGCACATTTGAAAAGAATGTATATTCTGCTGTTGTTGGGTGGAATGTTCTAAAATGTTGATGCAGTTATTTGATTGTTTTTCAAGTTTCTATATCTTTACTGATTTTCTGTCTACTTACTCTACCAATTACTGAGAGGGGTGGTAA
Organism: Pongo pygmaeus; assembly: GCF_028885625.2. Classification (NCBI taxonomy): domain Eukaryota; kingdom Metazoa; phylum Chordata; class Mammalia; order Primates; family Hominidae; genus Pongo; species Pongo pygmaeus. The sequence goes on from NC_072377.2 coordinate 65,581,517, forward strand.
AATTTCTGACTATAATTATGAGCAGTATGTACTATATTACCATGTTTTCTAATATTATCTCCATCCTATACCCTCAGGTTCATTAGTATCTACACAGATAGTGCTTCCTAATGCATTATCTCCATCCTCTATTAGAAGTCTTGCCCATCTTTTGTCTTATTTTGTCATAGATATTTTTTCATAAATTTTGGTTAATATATAGTAGATAGTTGACTTCAAAAAATTCAGTTTCAGATTTTACTCATACCTTGAGACTCAAAATATACTTTTTGTTACAAATGTTGTAAATTATGTTCTTAGTTTCATGAACTGTCTGCTCCTGATCATTTGATGCAATTCTGCATACAATCAAAGCCACTTACGACATTTTGTGAGAGGTACTAAATGCTCTACTGGAAAGCTTTTGGCATTAAATGTTTTAAAAGAAATAAAAAATGGTAACATTTTTCCCAAATATGTTAGCAAATTCAAGAAGCAGATTATACTAATTACAATTACTGCGAAGTTACATACGCATCATGAACTCAAATTTCTCTTTATGAGGCTTAATGTAGCCTAACACTTTACCTCATGGGACTTACAATATGGAAAGAACACATAAAAAAATTGAGTTGATTGTTCTATATCACAGCAGGGCCTGTAAAATGTGCCAGGCCTCCCAAGGTGGCCATACTCTTTGATAAATATGAGCTGCTGTTATATTTGAGGGAGGCTCATGAACTACCATCTGCAGAAAAGGGAAAGGCACATGAGGACTGCGTGTATTTCCTACGCACTGAGTCAAGCTCACTACTTGGAAAAAAAAACTGTCCCATATTCAGCCAGTTCTGAGAAACCAGCTGAATGAATACAGTGTGGTCACATCTCAACATTAAAATACAAAGAATCATCCACACTAGGTAGCACAGTGAATGGAAAGATGAGACAAGATCCAACTAATTGATATGGTAAAACTGCAATTTGTGATAGGAGACAAATTTCTGTTAAAATTATAATGCAAAATAGTACACTTTGGGAGCTTGATCATTATTTTTACATCTATTTAGCACTCACCTTGTTTTAGGTAACTATGCCTGGTAGTATAGAGGGCTATTAATGTTTCTATTACCTGATCTCAAGGAAATTAAAAATTAATGTTAAAAATGCATAATCATGAAAATAAGGTAGCCTGTATTTCTGCTATTATTATGCCTACCAATAATAGAGTTATCTTCTGGGTAAAAAGTCCCTAAGATAATCTCCTACCTAGGTGTGGAAACTCCCAGGAAATTGCACTTTTTAGGAACACTTTCTTTGGTCACCAGACTTCTCCCCAAAGTAATCAATGCCTGTAGGTCTTAACTGTAACACTAAAGTCCTAATTCAGATACAAACGCATTATATGAAAAAAAAAAGTGTGTTATCTGCTTAAAAGTTTAGGATGACAGTGGTGTACTTTGCCATGAGCTGCATCACAGAAAAGAGCCCCCGATGATATTTCTCCAGGACAGCTAAGGCAACAGGACAGCCTCCCCATCACTATTAGATACTCAAATAGTGAGAATCTGTAACACTTTGTTCCCCTTTCTTCCCCACTTTAAAATAGAGAACAGCTAGAGGCTTGTGATTTATTCTCATGTTAGAAGCCCTCTTATATGACATATTCAGGATAGGTAGTTGGCCAGTTTGTTAAATGAATATATTAAAGTTAAGAATCTTCAGAAACAATACCTCAAGTATTCTTTATAAATGGAGACATTTAAATGCACAGAGTTGGCTACTCTTTTGATGTAGAGCCAAGGCCTTTGCTTTGAGTTTGAATCTCTTAGTTACATTTCTACGATGTCTTACATCAAGAACATCCATTATGCATCATCTATGACTTACAGTGTTTCTTTGTAATTGAGAAGTTAAGGCACTCGAGAAGCAATCTAAGAATCATTCACATTTCCTCCCAATCTTTTATGATTGGCTCACCTACACCTAATTCTACAGTAATTTTTTTAGCAAATTTACTAGCATTCTATTTAGTTTTCACATAAACACTTCTCTTTACTTACATGTTACATCAGTCTACATAATAATTATATGATATAATATAATAGCAAGTATACAGTCATTAACAGATTTGGGACTCCTGGCAAACATGCACCGCCACAAAGGGGACCTGAAGTACAAAGGTGTACTAAAGAATAGCTGTCTAGAATGTCATAGACATTGGTGTGCTGACTTTAGAGAGGACATAGTGTCTGCTAAGGCACTCTGCTGAAAAATATGTAGAATAAGGATTCGGCTGTTGCTTCTTGAGCTTGTAACTTTGTGTAAAGTCCTGATTATTTAGAAAAGAACAAACAAAAAAAGAACCTGCCTAATGCTCCCCATTACAACTAGAAAGTAACCTTAATCAAAATACACAGATATAATAAAAAATTACAGAGAAGAAAAACAACACATCTGTTTGGGAGTTGAAGTATTAAAAAAATGAAATTTCAAAAAAATCAACACAGTAAAAGAAGGTTAGCAGAGGAAGACTTCTACCCTAAGAAGAAAAGCTATGTGTGAATATAACACTACTAAAGTGAAAATAAAGAGATACTACCTTACCAGCCTCAGCTCCCTGCTACAAGTTCATAGAGTGACGTGGTGCCCACAACTTCCCAAATTCATCAAAGATGGATTGCAATAAAATGACCTTGAGAATTCCTTTCAGGTCTATTTGTACAAACCTTGGCATGTGAGTGGCAGTTTCAACGAAAACCCAGCAGATCACATGACTGGGTTTGCATGTTTATAAAACTGTTTCAAATGCAATCACCAGATTTCAAGATTTGAAAAGCATTCTAAAATGTTTCATAGTGCACAAGTAAAGGGGAAAGGAACATTTCGTGCCTCTGAGCAAATACAGAGCTTTAAGAAAATAGCTGGTATCAATGAAGACATTTTGATTGGACAACTTCAGGCAAACAGGACGCCCATTTAACACTACACGTTCTCATTACCTTCACCATGAATTCAGGCATAGCTATCCTCAATCTGTCACAACAACCCGGGAAACATGATAATTCCTATAAGTGCCAGAAAAAAACTATTTAAGAAATAGCAGAATTTGTCTGTTTCCTTAGTGAGAGAGGAGATTGATACATACCCTGGGAGAAGCTGTAAAGTAATACCATTCCCATGAAATACAACAAGCCATTGTAGATACTTAAGTAATATTGTCTAAAGAAAAACAACATTCTTAAAGACCATTTTTGACAACAATGAAACCAAGTCATGGCCGCTTTTTTCTTATATTTGATCTCCATAGATATTTGTACTCTAAAGATAGACATTTGTTTACATAAAATAAAACATCATAAATTGCCAACTAGAGTAAGATGTGTGTCAGAATAGCTGCAAATGACACTTTTGCAAAAACCACAGATAATATGATGTGGCCGCTAAGAGATTCATCACTGGTTATTTTTGAAACTCCAGCCCATTACACCGACTACCATTATAGCTATTTAAGCATGAAATGTTTGCCCTCTTTTTTATTCATATGTTTTATGGACCATTTACTGTTAGCTAGAAAATCGTTTAAAAGGTAAATTCAGTTTACAGCTGAGGAAAAATAAGAAGCTGCCGAAACAATCTCAGAATATTGACTTAGTGTCAGATAGGTAGGAATGAACTTAAATTCAATGTGAAATTGGGGTGAAAGGTGACTTTTTAATAAGTAACTTTAAAAGAAATAAATGAGAAGAGTAGCTGGCTAATGTTTCTCTTTTTGTTTCCCCCTTAATAGGAAACATCTTAGCCACAAAGGGATGAGAACTTCCTGCAAAGTTTTCATTGTTCAAAAATAACATCAAGTGTGAAAGGTATGGCTTCAACACAGTATTAACTACTGTTGGCCTCTGCCACACAACACACTGTAAAGACTTTGAAAGACTAGATTAGTGAAGAATAGGACAACCATGCCTTCTATGAGACATATTTTATTTCCCAGTAAAAGCAAAATTTAAATATATTCCGAAAGTCTTTAATCCTTACTGTGTGTCCAAGGCACTACTCTAGACAGCACAGAGGGATACAAAAATGGTAAAACCTAGCTTGCGGCCTAGAGGTCTAGAGGGAAGAGAAATGCCCGAATAACTTCAGCACAAAGCAGTGTATAAAACAGGCTACAAATATACAAAATGCACCTTCTGCTGGAAAATGCAGCTCCCCTAGCTGTCAGTTGGGTTGAGGTGCCATGAGAATAAACTCCACCCTCATACTGCTGTGTAGGAGAGGCGCCCCCTTCAGGCCTTAGGGCACCATTGCTTGCCTCTTGCAAATATGTGTTTCCTCTACTAAGGGAAGACCCTTCAAAGACAAGAACTGAAATTCTTGTTTACCCTGTGTGCCTAGCACTTAGTTTAGTATCTTGTATATAGGAAGTAATCAGTAAATTTAGAATGAAGAATTAATAAATTCCCTCAATCCAGAATCCTCTGCCTCCTTTTCTCTACACATGCCTATTCACATTTCTGAATGTAAAAATCCTACCCAGCTCAAATGCCACTTCTTCCTAATAGCAATATCCAATCTTGCCTCAAAATCCCCATTCTTGGCAGAAATATTGTTTATACTTTCTCTGCTTTCTCTGGACTCTTTAGTTTATACCCCTAAAACTTCTAAAACTTTGAAATGGCTGAATCTTTAAATCAACAGTTGTCACTAGCTCTTATTTGACACAATCCCCTAATATTTTATTTGATTATTGCTATTTGTGTACATTTGTTTTTACGTGTAAGCTCCAAGAGGGAGGTACCTGATGCTAACATGCCATTTATGATGCCTCCAGCATTTTAAAGGCGCATCCATTTGTTGGTTCAACAAGAACTTCTTTAGCATCAATATTGTACCTAGAGCTAAATAAAATATTGATTTAATTAAATCATATTTCTAGAAGTGATTGAAAGATTCCAATGGAACAAGGGTCTTAACCTCCGCAGATTTTTGTCTGTTCTAACAGTGTGCTGTGTTTGTGCAAGGATTATCATCACCTAGGGCTATCCTGAGACTAACTACTCCAAGCATTTTCCCCCTCAAATCTGCAAGCATTGTTTCCCTCAGATTCATCTTCTTCTTGGATAATGTCACAGATGAAATATACTAATGATCTTACATCAAATACTTAGAGGAAGAGGTTAAATCATTATTTGCCCCATAGTGGTGGTCAGCTTCTAGCTGTGACCACCAAACCTCTGCTACACATTTATGAGTCTTCCTAAACCTCTAATTTAGGTTTCTAAATTCAAAATGCAAATGTCCTCTCCACCCCCAGAAAAGTTTGACATCTTTTTGTTTGGTCTTTCCCATCTCTACAAATAACAAAATAAAACAAAACAAAAATACAATGAAGAATGCATTAAATGCACAGCTTTTAGCTCACTGCTGGGCATATAGGAAAGATGGGGCTAAAAATAGTTAACTAGTGATATGTATGCAAAAAAGGTTTTTTAACTATAAAGAATATTTTGTGTAACTGGATATTTTATTTCACAGACAACTCTCATGTAGTCAGAGACTTCAAAATGCAACACTCATGGCTGGTATTTTATGTGCTTTCAGTTTGAGGTTTCTCATTTACAATGAATCATTTATATTTTCTCTAAAAAACATAAAGCATTTTTGTTATTTTCAATCACATCAAATTGATTTTATTCTTGACATGATGACCATAATTGCAAAAAGAACATCAATGATCACAATGGGATATGAGTATTTCACTTCAGCACTTCATATTCACCAAATCATGCCATGTGTGTACCCTAAATTTCTGAGAATTCATTTTTCAGAATCATCTTATAGATTGCTAATTTTCATAATAAACTAAACTGCTGACTCACCTACAAGAAAACACAGAAGGAACATGTATAACTATATTTGAGTCAACAGCTGCTGTGCCCACTAAAATCTTCCTCGTCTCACATTGAGAACACCATCACTACGTTTTTGCAGCTAAAAGAAGGTTGTTCTAAAAGCAGATAATCTGAGAATCAGTCATCTTACATTCATATCTTTCCCCAGAGTGGTTTAAAGGAAAATGCTTTAGAAAAATGTTTATAACATTTAAATTTGTTAGTTGCTGGAAACACTAAGTCTAATGTAGGCTGTTTTGAGAACTCCTTAAATATCACCCCCCTCAAAAAAATAACAGAATGCAAAGTCCAGTATGTCTGATTTAAATGTATCTATAGGAGCTCAAAATAAGCATGACATTTTGCCCTAACTGGTAAAAAGTTCTGGAGTAAATTTTAGACAATTTGGGTGATCCTATAAATCATGATAATCTCTCACCATCTGTCTCTTCTAATTTCACCATTCCTAACTTCTGTTTCTCTCATCACAGCCCCAAAGTAAAGAGTCTGCTTTGAAGGTTATCAACTCTTTCCCCACCCCTGTAGAGGAGACTTCCCTACTGCTAAAATAGCAATAAAGAATAACTTGCCTACCAATTACTGAGATGGTTATAGAATCTCTGATTGGACCATCCTCTGGTTAAATGTTTAAAGCTCGGTTAAAATGCAAATTAACAGTAGACAATGTAGCAATTATGGCAAGAGTGGGACAAGAGAAAAAGTTTCATCCAAGAATGCAGATTTTTGAAACTATAATTAAATGTGCAATTTGTTCCGTTTTATAGAGATTTTTATGGCATGGAAAGGTACCAGGAAACCCCAACTAAAATAGTGCCAGATTAGTGTTTCTAGTCTGGTCAAAAAGAATCACCTTAGAGACACTGCAATTTTGACAGCCTATCTTTTATCTCATGTCGCTGAATTGATTTTTCCTAAATTGGTAAATTGGGTAGGTTAATGTAAAATTCCCTGAGTTATTTGGAGGAAGATGAAGTAATTTATGGATGAGGATGAAACTTTCTAGATATGTAAAGATATGATTGCTGCATCACAGAGAGGTTGGTACTCATATGTGTGAGTAGGAACAGTGTCCCCACTAGTGGCTTGAGTAAAATCTATACATGCATACGGAACATATGTGGATTCCATCTGACCAGCCATTCACATAACAGTTGCCAGTGTGGGGATGGGTTGAGAAGAGGTGAAATTAGAACAATAAAAGATCAAAAGTAATAAGAATATAACAGAAGGCACAAAGCACTAAAGGAGGAATCACCTGAGAAGTAAATGATTATAAATCATAACAGAATGGAGATTGATTTACATTCTGAAGATCTCAAGGAAACAAAATGTATAAGGAACGAAAAAAGAAATTAATGTGTGGTAAAATTAAGAACTGACACATCTAATAAGAAATAACTATAGAAGAGCAGAGAATTAATGGTTTGTTCATATGGAATAACCCATACTTGAAAAAACTTATACATTAATATGAAAAAATACATATAGAATAATACATAGGAGGCGGGGAGGGGTGGCTCACACCTGTAATCCAAGCACTTAAGGAGGCTGAGGTGGGTGGATTGCTTGAGCTCAGGAGTTTGAAACCAGCCTGGGCAACATAGTGAAACCCCGTTTCCACTAAAAATACAAGAAGTTAGCTGTGCATGGTGGCGCACACCTGTGGTCCCCGCTACTCAGAAGGCTGAGGTGGGAGAATCACCTGAGTCTGGGGAAATGGAGGCTGCAGTGAGCTGTGATTGCACCACTGCACTGCAGCCTAGGCAATCGGAGTGAGACTCTCAAAAATAAAAATAATAATAACAAATAGGAGAGTATATAGACATAGATAAAGCAAAGGCATAATGATTTTTAAAAATACTCTTTCCCCTAATGTATTTGTAACCCCCCAAAAAAGGGTCACAAGCCAATAATACAAATAGACAAATAGTAAGTGCTGTAACACAAAGAAAGAGACCTGAATATTTTCTAAAGAATGAAATGTTCTGCACTGTCTAGAACAAATGTGAGGTAGCATAAAAAATAGTTAGAATCTTTTTTCTGGGTTTCCTGTTTATCCAAAGAGCAACATCTTTAATGAGCAATGACCTGGACACTGATTCAACATCTTGACATGGATACAAACCATCTTGACATTGCCAACCTCCATTACAGACTGATAATATTGGTTCCAATCTTGGACATTTTCAGGAAATGAGACAACAAGCTAACCATCTGCCTTCCTTTAGTTGTAGTTTTAAAGCAAGGATATTCCAAAAATAAAAGTCAACTATATGCTACAGATTAAATATCAAACTATGAATGATATCTGCTATCCAGGTAATAAAAGTGTAAGATTCCACTTGCCTATAGGGTTCTTTGAACAAAATAATAAAAATGTCAAAGAATTCAATTTAAAAAAGAACTCCATTGAAGAAAATTTTACTTTCCTAAATTAAAAATCAAGTATATAATTAAAAGCTTAATAGCTAAATGCAAAAAAAAACCTATTACAATATAACGAACAAATATAACGTTTTTAGAGAAGAGATGATGCTAATCATTAAGAAAATCCTAAAAACCCTAAAAGACAAAGGCCTGAAAAGACAGGTTTTTAAATTTCAAACTCACTAGTAATCCAAGAGATGCAAACTAAGACAATGAGATTCTATTTATAAAAAACAAAATTAAAAAAAAAAAAACCATGTAAGGCTAGCAAGTGGGCAGTGAGACAAGCATACTTGTATAGAATACAGTGGGAATTTCTTTTTGAAAAATAAATTGGGAAAAGCCTTTGACCTGGTAGTTTCACTTCCCAGAATCTATTCTAAGTAAATAATCCAAAATGTAAATAAAAAGGTATGCACACAGATGTTCCCTAATAATTTGTATGTAATATGGGAAAATGACCAATACAATAAAAGAATGGTTAAGTAAATTAGGATATATAATTCATATAATACACATAATACAGACACATTATACAGACTTTTTCATTACATAGGGAAACATTCCTGTTAAGTAGAAAAGTAGGATTCAACATTTTAGATATAACGTCAGACTCTGTGTGTGTGCATGTGTTTGTTCATGTTCATACCCACAAGTACATATTGAAAACTACATTTTGAAATAACTATCTCTATAAAGATAGACATTATTTTTCTTAATAGAAAAACACATTATTTAAAGAATAAAATTTTTACTGTTTTCCAATAATACCGTGTAGCCAAAACAAAATATCCTTTTGGTCTCACTAAGTATGGTTTACAATAACTGAGGATTATGAGAGAATCCACAGAGGGTCTCGGCATGGCTAAGTAAAGCCTGTCTTCACTGTATACACACTATTTATTTAAACAAAGTTGAAAGCCAAATATTTCAAGACATCAAATAACACTTAAGACTTAGATCCATTTGGTATGCTAAATACAAATTGTTCTTTTGTACTTTGCTCTGCCAAGAATCTTTATTGATTAACCTGTAAACCTTAAGAGAAAATGGTATACATCTGAAACAACATAAAACACACTTCTTACCAAAGATCCTACAGTCCTTCCAAACAAGTCTAATTCTACTGAATGCTTAAATTAATTCTATCAAACATTCATAACTTTTGCTGTGAAGAGTTATGAAGGCTATTTCTTCCAATTCTAGAGTTTGCAGATTTAATAACAAAAAGTACATGTAAAATATTTTATTCCTAAAATGTAGATGTGTTTCTAATTAGACGAACAGGTCCTCTCCCCCTTCCCCAACAAAAGATATTGCAGAGACTGGTACTGTCAATGAATTGAGAAATGCCGTTTATTAATACCAGTAAAAACAAAAAACTTCAATTACTCTCAATTCTAAGACTAGTTTCCATAATCATGTTGTTGTTGGAACATATGACTAATTTTGAACTATCTCCTCTCTATTATGACATGGTCCAAAATGATAATAGGTCCTTGTTTGATCATGTATATTGGAGAACTCTAAAGTTTCCTTATGAAATATTTATTTTCAAGAATGTAAATTCCTTTTTTTTTTTTTTTTTTTTGAGACAGAGTTTCACTCTTTCACCCACGCTGGAGTGAAGCGTTATCATCTCGGCTCACTGAAACCTCTGCCACCCCAGGTTCAAGCAATTCTCCTGCCTCAGCCTTCCCTTATCAGAAAAAAAAATTGATGAACTATTTCATAAGCCATCCCTGTTGAAGAGTGATTAGAAGGATTCCTGAACACTGACTACCAATTTACTGAAAATACTTAAAAAGATGTTACCCAGCCGGGCACTCACGCCTGTAATCCCAGCACTTCGGGAGGCGATCACAAGGTCAGGAGATCAAGACCATCCTGGCTAACATGGTGAAACCCCATCTCTACTAAAAATACAAAAAATTAGCCTAGCATGGTGGCACACGCCTGTAGTCCCAGCTACTCGGGAGGCTGAGGCAGGAGAATCCCTTGAACCTGGGAGGCGGAGGTTGCAGTGAGCAGAGATGGCACCACTGCACTCCAGCCTGGGTGACAGAGCGAGACTCTGTCTCAAACAAACAAACAAAAAGATGTAACCCACATCCTTATGATACAGAACATTTCCATCTCCCTAGAAAGTTCTCTCATCTCTCTGGTCAGTCTTCCCTTTCAGAGGCAATCACCTTTTTCTAACCTAAGTTTTGTTCTAGAACTACCTAGAAATGGAATCATACCAGATGTATTCCTTTTTGTCTTGATTCCTTCACTCAGCATTTTGTCTGTGAGAGTCACTCATTTTGTTGCAGGTATCAGTAGTTCATTCATTTTTGTTGCTGAGTAATATTCCATTGTATAACTGTGACAAAATTTGTTTATTGATTCTCTTTTGATTAATATGTGGGTTTATGAATATGTGGGTTTATGAATATTTCAACAAGTATTTATGCATGATATAATTTTTTATGTGTAACATAAAATTTGCTTCTGGGTAAATAATAGCAGTGGAATTGCTGGGTCAAAGGGTAGGTGAAGGTAACATTTTATTATCTGCAAAATATTTTTTCAAAGTAGTTACAACATTTAATTTTCCTATCAACAAGTGTAAGAGTTCAGTGGTTCTAACTCCTTACCAGTATTTGGTGTTTTCAACCTTTTTAATTTTGTCCATTCTAGTGGGTGTGTGGTGGTATCTCTTTGTGGTTGTAAATGCATTTCTCTGAAGCCTAAAGATGTGGAGCACTCTTTACTGTGTTCATTGGCCATTTGTATATTTACTTTTGTAAAGTGTCCCTTGAAATGCTTTGCCCATTTTTATTGAGCTATTTTCTTTGGTCTTTATCTTATTAATGTAGATTTGCTTTATGTGATATTGATTAAAGTCCTTTGTCAGATATGTTTTATAAATACTTTTGTCCTGTTAGTGGCTCCCTTACTTATTTACTTACATCTTTTGATGAGCAGTCTAATTTACCAATTTTGAGGGTTATTATTTTCTGAATCCTGTCATGTTCTGTTCTTGAAGTATCAGAGTTTTACCTTTTGCTTTTAGGTCTCCAATCCATCTTGAATTGATTTTTCTCTGAGGTGTGAATTTAGGGAGTGAAAATTTATTTTTTTCCCATATGGATATCAATTTATTCCAATTTCATTTGTAAATAAAACTCTCCATTCCTTTATTTAATTGCTTTGGTGTCTTGAAAAAAATCAACTTACTGTATAAATGTGTGTCTATTTCTGGATTCTTTTATTTCCTTCATTTATTTGTCTATTCTTATGTCAAAACCTCATGATCTTTAATACAACTGTATTTTTATAGGAAATGTAGAGTTAGGTAGAATTGCTGTTCTTTTTCAAGATTATTCTGACTATTCTACCTTCTTTACTCTCCCAAATAAATTTTAGAATAAGCTTGTCAATTCCTATAAGATAAAAGCCACTGTGAAGAAGATTAAGATAAATTTGAATATATAGATCAATTCAGCAAAAATTAATATCCTAAATTGTTATTGAGTCTTCTGATCAATAAGCAAAGTGTATCTCTCCATTTATTGAAGTCTTCTTAAATTTATCTCGGTAAATTATAGTTTTCAGTATAAGAATTGTGCACATATTTCATTAAATTTGCTACTAAGTATTTTCTATTTTCTGGCATTATAAGAAATGAAATGTTTAAATATTTAGCTTTAATTGTCCATTGTATTTATAAACATGATTAAATTTGTATTGACTGAGATACTGAGACCTTTCTAAACTCACTTATTGGTTCAAGTCCCCTTTTTGGAAGCTATTCCTTATGGTTATTTAAGTATCTGTTTATGTCATATGTGAATAAAAGCTGCTTTACTTCTTACTTTGCAAATTGTGTGCGTTTTAATTATTCTTCTTGCACTGTTGCTAAGACCTTCAGTAAAATGTTGAATAGAGATTTGAGAACAGACATTACTACCTTGTTCCCAATCTTATGGGAAAAGCAGTCTTTCATCTTTAATTATGATGTGAGCTGTTGGGATTTTATGTAGATGGCTTTTATCACATATTCCTACAGATGACTCTTTGCTGGGATGGGAGTAGGTGCTGTCCTGTGCACTGCAGGATGTTTAGCAGCAACCCTGGCTTCTACCAACTAGATGGCAGCAGCACCCTTCGTCTAGCTGTGACAATGTCTCCAGACATTGCCTAATGTCCCTATGGTCAAAGTTGCCCCCATTTGAGAACCACTGAGCTAAACTGAGGCAGCAAGTCAGGCACAAACACAGGAGATTACAGCTAACATCATCAGGCACCTGCCTGAATGGGGACTTGAGTTTTCTGAGCTGCAGACTGACTTGCTTGGTTCACCTATGTCTTTAGATCCCCTTGCCTATTAAAAGGCTGTCTTAGTCCACCTGGGCTGCTATAAACAAAATGCCACAAACACAATGGCTTATAAACAATAGTAATTTATTTCTTACAATTCCGTAGACTGGGAAGTCCAAGATCAAGGAACCAGCAAATTTGATGTCTAATAAGGGCCAGCTTCATCATAGATGGCACCTTCTCACGGTGTCCTCACGTGGTGGAAGAGTTAACTGAGATCCCTAGGGCTTCTTTTATAAGAGCACCAGTCCTATTCATGAGGAGCACCTAAACACCCCCTAGAGGCCTCAACTCCTAATACAATCACCTTGGAGGTGAGGACTTCAACATATGAATTTTGGAGGGACACAAACATTCAGACCATAGGAGAGGCTCTGACCCATTCTTCTGGGTGCAATGCTTACATAAAATAGGAACATGCAGACTCAGGACCCTGAAGATACTTCAATAGCACCCTGGGGAGGAAGTATTTTTGGGCCTCTAGGCTTTCCGTAGATGTCAGAGATGGCACAGAATGACAGCAGCCTAGTCTTCATCTCCTTTATTTGTTTTTTCCTGTACAATTAGAGAAAATGTCTTGAGGTACTTTCTTACCTCCAATGCAGCTATTATTCCAAAAAAAAAAAATGACTGGGTAAGCCTCCTTTTAAAAAGAGCCATATTTTGACACACATATGTATGCACACACACTTTCTTTCTAATAAGTACCATAAGTGCTTTCCAATTGTAATAAAATTTGACAAAGTTGGCGTATTTGAATTGTACAATGAGTCAATGTTTTTCAATCCCTTCCCTCATGCTGTTGCAAAAGACACATGCACGTATATGTTTATTGCAGCACTTTTCACAACAGCAAAGATTTAGAACCAACCCAAATGCCCATCAATATTAGACTGGATAAAGAAAACATGGCACATATACCATGGAATACTACGCCACCATAAAAAAGAATGAGTTCATGTCCTTTGCAGGGACATGGATGAAGCTGGAAACCATCATTCTCAGCAAACTAACACAGGAACAGAAAACCAAACACCACATGTTCTCACTCATAAGTGGGAGTTGAACAGTGAGAACATACGGGCACAGGGAGGGGAACATCACACACCAGGGCCTATCTGGAGATGGGGGGCAAGGGCATTAGGAGAAATACCTAATGTAGACAATGGGTTGATGGGTGCAGCAAACCACCATGGCACGTGTATACCTATGTAACAAGCCTGCACATTCTGCACATGTATCCCAGAACTTAAAGTATAATTTAAAAAAAAGGTTTGAGTATTTATACATTGAATGAACTTTGAATACTGGAAAAATGTACATGCTTCTCTTTTTCAAATATTTTTGGTATTAATAAAATTCAAAATAATTTAAAAGCAACTTTTCTCATCAAGTATTTTCAAAATTCATAGATACTAAACCTTACCCTTCTTGGGTAAGGTTTGCCAAGTTTTGTGACATTAGAACAGGCTGGTAACAAGGAGCCTAGGCAAAAGCAGAAATATAAAGTAATGAAAGCTACAAATATGGAGAAATAGTAATCACTGGATAATTTTCTAAGATCCACTATGAATAGAACTGGTTAATAACAGAAGGGAGAAAATACTATGAAATTTAAAGGGTTTGAAGAAATAAACATTTACATGGAAAGCAATATATCGAGAAGTATGTTATGGTTACCAAATATGCTATAAATCTGGACATCATCTCAATTTCATCACCAAAACATTTTTAACTCAATCTTCTGGGGAAATTTCTTTCATTTCATTTTATTATACATTCTATCCAATTGTATAATCAAAACACAGTTCCAATTACTGAAATACACTTTATAATAAAATTGCTGGTATTATCCTATAACCAAAGGTTAGTAGGTTCACCTCCAAATAAAAAGGCAAAGTGTTTTTATTCATAAACGAGAATTTCTATTCCCAGCCACTTATACAGGAAGTGCCAATAAGATTTCATTGTGGAAATTTTAACACAATATAACTTCTTTGCATGCTTAATTTAGCACAGCCAAAGAAGAAACATCTTCAAGATGTTCCAAGTGTGGGGCCCACTCCAATTGTAGATGACTCATGTTTATGGATGTGATTAACAAACTGCCAGTGCATTCAGCTGTGGAGTAGAATTTTTAGCTACTTCAAATGTACATTCAAAATAATGTATTTCTCAATTATCAAATTCTTTTTGTACCTTCATTTCAGATAATCCCTCTACTTGAGCAAAAACTATGAATTTGTCATTTGGCTGTGGTTTACATATAGTTTGACAATTCTTTTCTATCTTACTTTAAATCCACAAGCATCTACCAGAAAAATAAAAAAAAAGATTACAGGAAAAAATTCCAATTAACTTATCAGGTATAGAAAATATATTTGCATTAAGCATATTATTTTTCCTCAGTCTCTCCTGTTTATGACTAACTGCATACCATTCAACTAACATAAAAGTGTTTACTGAAAGATCAGAGAAGTTATCCACCTTCATAGCCATTTGGAAGAGAAAAAAAATCTTTCTACTGTTTCCAAAATGGGTTATAAACACATCCCTAGAGAAATTTCAAACAAATGTATTCCTCTGCAATTTGATTCTGCAAAAAAATGTATACAACTGAAAATTACACACAGAGAATATTTAAATCATGACTATGGAATAACAATTACTATATCTGGATACACAAATTATGCAACTAATTATTTCAAAAATGCAATCGTGCACACAAATAGATATTCACTAATTTCCCTCCCACTCTAATCCCTTAACTTCCTTCTGTGTTTTTCACATCAATTTTAGCTCTCCTATCATTTTTTTCTCTACTAAGAATGATTTGTTAAATGGTTTTTTATCTTCCACTAATATGTGCAATTCAATTATGTTTTCCTGTCAATGTATCCATCAATGAGAATGATTAACATCCATTATCTGACCCTTCATTTTCTATATGACCTTTGCAAATCAGTGGCATAAAAGAAATTCTTGCTCTTTGGTTTGTGTCAGCAATAACAACAAGAGAAACATACCAAATATAAGACATTAGAAATATATCACAGTAAATTCAAACAGTGCGATTCTGTTATATTTCAACAGTCACCACAGAACTTTTAAGTCTCTGTTTCACTTATTCTTTTGAGGGATTCTTACCTCAAAAAAAAGGAAGAAAGGAAACAACTAAAAGTTCATACTTTAATATTAACTACAGGATTGTGTCTTCATTCCAAGGGGAGCCAGAGATTTAAAAATTAGATGATTAGTACACAAGCTCTAAATAAAAGTGAAATTAGGCTTTTTTTCAACCTTCTGTTAGGAATTTTAGGTTCAAAATAGCTTCTGGCTAAAATCACGTAATGCTGCTGTTTCCAACTTGTCACTAAAACCATTGAAGACAGCCTTTAAAACCAAAAGTAATGGATAATCAATTCCATAATCTTAAGAGAAAGATAGGTTCTAACTTTGAAACCGTAAAGGGAATTTAGTTATTCCATGGCATACCCAGCTTTCACTTCCAATTGACTGGTTCAAAGACATAGAAAACTAAGAACATATCCTTCTTTTGTTTTTTCCTTCAACTTTTAAGTTCAAGGGTACATGTGCAGGATGTGCAGGTTTGTTACACAGGTAAACATGTGCCACGGTGGTTGCTGCACAGATCATCCCACCACCTAGGTATTAAGCCCAGTATACATTACCTATTATTCCTGATACTCTCCCTCTCCACAAGCCACCCCACCCCCACAGGCCCCAGTGTGTTTTGTTCCCCCATGTGTCCATGTGTTCTCATCATACAGCTCCCACTTATAAGTAAGAACTTGTGGTGTTTGGTTTTCTGTTCCTGCATTAGTTTGCTGAGGATAGTGGCTTCCAATTCCAACCATGTCCCTGCAAAGGACATGAACTCATCGTTTTTTATGGCTGCATAGTATTCCATGGGGTATATGTACCATATTTTCTTTATCCAGTCTATCATCGGTGGGCATTTAAGTTGATTCCATGTCTTTGCTTTTGTAAATAGTGCTGCAATGAACATATACATGTATGTATCTTTAAAATAGAAAGATTTATATTCCTTTGGGTATATAGCCAGTAATGGGATTGCTGGCTCAAATGGTATTTCTGCCTCAAGGTCTTTGAGGAATCGCCACACTGTCTTCCAAAACGGTTGAACTAATTTACACTCCCACCAACAGTGTGAAAGCATTCCTTTTTCTCTACAACCTTACCAGTATCTGTTGTTTTTTTATTTTTAATCATAGCTGTCCTGACTGGTGTGAGACAGTATCTCATTGTGGTTTTGATTTGCATTTCTCTAATGATGTGATGTTGAGCTTTTTTTCAGATGCTTATTGGCTGCATGAATGTTTTCTTTTGCAAAGTGTCTGTTCATGTCGTTTGTAAATATGTTTAAGTTCCTTGTAGACTCTGGATACTAGACTTTTGTCAGATGGACAGATTGCAAAAATTTTCTCCCATTCTGTAGGTTGTCTGTTCACTCTGATGATAGTTTTTTTTGCTGTGCGGGGGCTCTTTAGATTAATTAAATCCCATTTGTCAATTTTTGCTTTTGTTGCAATTGCTTTTGGCATTTTCATCATGAAATCTTTGCCTGTACCTATGTCCTAAATGGTAATGCCTAGATTTTCAGATTTTCTTCTAGGGTTTTTATGGTTTTGGGTTTTACATTTAAGTTTTTAATTCATCTTGAGTTAATTTTTGTATATGGTGTAAGGAAGGGGCCGAATTTTAATTTTCTGCATATGGCTAGCCCATTCTCCCACCACCATTTATTAAGTATGGAATGCTTTCCCCATTGCTTGTTTCTGTTAGATTTGTCAAAGATCAGATGTTGGAGGTGTGTGGTATTATTTCTGAGTTCTCTATTCTCTTCCGTTGGTCTATGTGTCTGTTCTTTTTTTTTTTTTTTTTTTTTGAGATGGAGTCTCACTCTGTTGCCCAGGCTGGAGTGCAGTGGCACGATCTCAGCTCTGCAACCTCCACCTCCCAGGTTCAAGCAATTCTTTTGGCTCAGCCTCCTGAGTACCTGGGATTACAGGCGCATGCCACCACACCTGGCTAATTTTTGTATTTTTAGTAGACACGGGGTTTCTCCATGTTGGTCAGGCTGGTCTCAAACTCCTGACCTCATGATCTGCCTGCCTAGGCCTCCCAAAATGCTGGGATTACAGGTGTGAGCCACCCCGCCCAGCCTTCTGTGTCTGTTCTTATACCAATACCATGCTGTTTTGGCTACTGTAGCCTTGTAGTATATTTTGAAGTCAGGTAGCATGATGCCTCCAGCTTTATTCTTTTTGCTTAGGCTTGTCTTGGCAATTTGGGCTCTTTTTTGGTTCCATACAAATTTTAAAGTTGTTTCTTCTAATTCTGTGAAGAATGTCAATGCTAATTTAATGGGAATAGCATTGAATATATAAATTACTTTAGGCAGTATGACCATTTTCACAATATTGATTCTTCCCATCCATGAGCATGAAATGTTGTTCCATTTGTGTTATGTCTGATTTCTTTGAGCATTGGTTTGTAGTTCTCCTTGAAGAGGTCCTTCACTTCCCTTGCTAGCTGTATTCCTAGGTGTTTTATTCTTTCTGTAGTAATTGTGAACGGGAGTTCATTCATGATTTGGCTCTCTGCTTGCCTGCTGTTGGTGTACAGGAATACGAGCAATTTTTGCAAATTGATTTTGTATCCTGACTGCTGAAGTTGCTTATCAGATTAAGTTGCTTAATCTGATAACTTGGGCTGAAACTATCGGTTTTCTAGATATAGGATCATATCATCTGCAAACAAAGATAATTGGACTTCCTCTCTTCCTATTTGAATACCCTTTATTTCTGTCTCTTGCCTGATTGCCCTGGCCAGAACTTCCAATACTATGTTGAATAGGAGTGGTGAGAGAGGGCATCCTTGTTCTGTGCCCATTCAGTATGATATTGGCTGTGGGTTTGTCATATACGGCTCTTATTATTTTGAGGTATGTTCATTCAATATCTAGCTTATTGAGAGTTTTTAACATGAATGGATGTTGAACTTTATCAAAGGCCTTTTCTACATCTATTGAGATAATCATGTGGTTTTTGTCTTTAGTTTTTTTATAGGATAAATAACATTTATTGATTTGCATATGTTGATACAACCTTGCATCCCAGAGATGAAGCCAACTTGATCATGGCAGATAAGCTTTTTGATGTGCTGCTGGATTTGTTTTGTCAGTATTTTATTGAGGACTTTTGCATCAATGTTCATCAAGGATATTGATGATCAAGGATATTGGCCTGAAGTTTTCTTTTTTTGTTATATCTCTGCCAGGTTTTGGTATCAGGATGATGCTGGCCTCATAGAATGAGTTAGGGAGGAGTCCCTCCTATTCAATTTTTTGGAATAGTTTCAGCAGAAATAGTACCAGCTCTTCTTTGTACCTCTGGTAGAATTCAGCTGTGAATCCATCTAGTCCTGGGCTTTTTTTGGTTAGTAGGTTACTTACTACTGTCTCAATTTCAGAACTTGTTATTGATCTGTTCAGGGATTCAATTTCTTCCTGATTCAGTCTTGGGAAGGTGTATGTGTCCAGGAATTTACCCATTTTTTCTAGTTTTTCTAATATATGTACATAGAGGTGTTTAAAGTATTCTCTGATGGTTATTTGAATTTTTGTGGAGTCAGTGGTGATATCCCCCTTATCATTTCTGATTGTGTTTATTTGATCCTTCTCTCTTTTATTCTTTTTTAGTCTAGCTAGTGGTCTATTTTATTAATTTTTTTCAAGACACCAACTCCTGGATTTGTTGACATTTTGAAGGATTTTTTTGTGTCTCTATCCCCTTCAATTCAACACTGATCTTGGTTATTCTTGTCTTCTGCTAGCTTAGGGTTTTGTTTGCTCTTGATTCTCTAGTTCCTTTAGTTGTGATGTTAGGTTGTTAATTTGAAATCTTTCCAGACTTTTGATGTGGGAATTTAGTGCTATAAATTTCTGTTTTTTGTTTTGTTTTGTTTTGTTTTGTTTTGTTTTGTTTAGACAGGGTCTCACTCTGTCACCCAGGCTGGAGTGCAGTGGCACAATCTCGCTCATTCCAACCTCCGCCTCCCAGGTTCAAGAGATTGTCCTGCCTCAGGCTTCCAAGTAGCTGGGACTACAGATGCATGCCACACACCCAGCTACTTTTTGTATTTTTAGTAGAGACAGGGTTTAACCATGTTGGCCAGGCTGGTCTTGAACTCCTGAGCACAAATGATCCGCTCACCTTGGCCTCCCCAAGTGCTGGGATTACAGGCGTGAGCCACCGTGCCCAGCCTAAATTTTCCTCTTAACACCACTTTAGCTACAGCCCAGAGATTCTGGTATGACGTCTCTTTTTTCTCATTAATTTCAAAGAACTTCTTGATTTCTACCTTAATTTCATTATTTACCCAAGAGTCATTCAGGAGCAGGTTGTTCAATTGCCATGTAATTATGTGGTTATGTCTGGATTTCTTAATCTTGAGTTCTGATTTGATTGTGCTGTGATCTGAGAGACTGTTATGATTTCAGTTGTTTTGCATTTGCGAGGCGTGTTTTACTTCTGGTTATATGATTAATTTTAGAGTCAGTGCTGTATGGCAATGAAAAGAATGTATATTCTGTTGTTTTTAGTGGAGAATACTGTAGATATGTATCAGGTCTGCTTGATCCAGAGGTGAGTTCAGGTTCTGAATATCTTTGTTAATTTTCTGTCTCAATGATCTGTCTAATATTGTCAGTGAGGTGTTAAAATCTTCTACTATTATTGTGTGGGAGTCTATCTCTTTGTAAGTCCCTAAGAATTTGCTTTATGAATCTGAGTGCTCCTGTATGGGGTGCATATATATTTAGGATAGTTATCTCTTCTTGTTGAATTGAACCCTTTACTATTACGTAAGAAAATATGGAATGCTTCAGGAACTTGCATGTAATCTTTGTGTGGGGGCCATGCTAATGTTCTCTGTGTTGTTCCAATTTTAGTGTATGTTCTGCCAAAGCAAGCACTCCTTCTTTTCTTTATTGGGTAAAAGGGACCCAGAGTTCTTGGTTTGGGGAATTTTACTTAGAGGCAAATGCTCTTTCTCCCACCATTCCAGCATATTTAAGAAAAAAAGTGAGCAGAAAGTAAGGGAGAGAGGCCCGTAAAGCCACATGTTCCAAAAGGCTTAGTCTGCAGAGGTAGAGCCTTTGGTTGATGAAATGGAGAGAAAAGGTGAACAGAGCGCAGAGGAGCAATCCTGATAGGTTGAGAATTACAGATGCCATGTATAACTTCTTATAGTATCAAAGAATCAGGCTGCAGGAGCTGAATGATCAAAAGCCAACTGAGAGGAGATACTTTAAATAAAAATTAACAGTAAATGGTCATTGAAATGGCAACTAAACCCAACAATATTCATTAAACTGTAAACTGGATATTAAGTTTTCACCACCATTGTAATAGAAAAAGAAATGGACCAAAAAAACCCACTCAACTTGG
The DNA here is from genome assembly GCF_028885625.2 of Pongo pygmaeus. Classification (NCBI taxonomy): domain Eukaryota; kingdom Metazoa; phylum Chordata; class Mammalia; order Primates; family Hominidae; genus Pongo; species Pongo pygmaeus. The sequence goes on from NC_072377.2 coordinate 65,602,695, forward strand.
GTATCTTTTTGGCTTTACTTAAAATTGAGTAAAATACATATATATATGTATATATATTTGATTCTCTACTTATTTTAGTTGTGAGAGATATACACACACACACACAAAACACACAACAGGGGAAAGAGAATAGTGCTCCAAAAATTCAGAACAAACCTCTGAAAAATTTTTACTGCAGAATCCAAAAGAAAAACTCAGAGACTACTTGGTGTCCTTAATAAAGAACCAAGAGATTGGCCTTTATGAAAAGAAAACAGGATGAAATGAAGAGGATTCCAGGCAGGTTAAACAAGGCAATGGACAGTGGGTAAAATGAAAAGGGAGAGAGAATTTTTTTTAAAGGAAGATTACATAGAAACTAAAAGCAAAGTAGAAGAATTAATTGATACTGAAGAAAGACAGTGGGCTTAAGCATTATTTAACAGTTCTATAAGCCTTTACAGGGAGAAAGGAAAAGAAAAGTACGACAGACAAGAAGAAAGAATTGAAAAACAGAGACTAGGGAGCTAACATATAGCTCATCAGTATTCCTAGAGGAGAGTCCAGAGAAATAAAACAGAAACAATAACCAAATACATATCCCAAGAAAACTTTCCTGATCTCAGGAAAATGGGTGACATGGCTCCAGGGAAAAAATAAATCAGTAAAAGACCTAAACCTTAACATATCTGGCACTTTTTAAACTACTGAGTAAACAGAAAAAAGTCCTGCAAGATTCCAGGAAGAAATAAAACTTCTTACTTAAAAAAAAAATATATTCTAGCTTCAAATAAAATATAGACTCTAAGAAAATGTTGTAGCCCGTGAGACATTACATATTACAATGTGTGTATATAAATATATATATAATGTGTGTATACACACACACACACACACACACACATAGTTATAACTGTAAGAAGAAACTAATAGAAATACAGTACTAAAGTCTAACAAAACTCTCTTAAAGAGAAAAAGTAGCTGGAAAATTAAAAGGATCATAAAGCATATGAGTAAATTCAATTAATGAAGTTGGTCTAACAGTTACATTTAAAAGTTTGGATTCTTCAAATAAAGAAAATACTTTTGTAAAAAGTTGATCAAAAATTGTTCATATATTAGATAGAGGCAGATGAAAGCTATAAAACATAGAAATTATGTAAACCACAAGAATGCATAAGTATGTGAAAGACATACACATAATCCAGTGGAATTAATATCAGAAGATAACCTTTAAAAATAAAAACGCAAAGGTAAACCTTAAAATAAAACATTTCTAAATGGCACAGGCTAAAGAATAAATCCAAATTGCAATTACAAACTATTTTAAAGTTAAGAACAACTGAAAAATCTATATAAAATCTAATGATGTGTGGTAAAGGATGGACTCAAAAGGAAAAAAACCCATGGCATTCAGCGTTCTCATCGTTTTAAAAATTGAATAAAATAAAACAACAAAATATTCAACTCAATAAACTGGAGAAGTTCAATAAAGGTCAACAAAATAACCTGAAGAAAAGTCACAAGAACGAATCAATAAAAATCAAAACAGAATGACATATTCATTTAATAACCTAGAAAAAGATCAGGACCCCCAGGAAGGTTGGAAAAAATGAGTTAATAAAAATAAAAGCAGAAAAACAGCAATTAAGTAAGTAGAACTCTGCAAGAGTAAGACAAGAAAATTTAGATTTCATTAAAAATGACAAAGTAGATTTGACCAAATATAGAAACAAGATTAAAAATATACAAAACAATAGCATATACAATCCTATTCTGATTAACGTGATAGACTAATGCAGTGGCAATAATGTAAGAAAATATGAAGTGATGAAACTGATCCAGAAACAAATCGAAACCAGAACATAGGAAAACAAATATATAGCAGAAACAAAAGAAAAAGGCTTTTAGAAAAGTCGATCTAAACCAAAAAAGCAAAACAAAAATTGTATAAGAAGTAAGTTATTTCAGAATTACACTATATTTCACAACATAGATAAACAATGGAAGCCTACTGTATTCATTATATTACGTTGTTGCAAAAGTATTTGTGATTGTTGTCATTAAAAGTAATGTAATAGCTAATAGCTATTACAAACCTAACACCATACCTGACAATGATTATTTTTGAAAAGATACACCTATCTCACTTTTTAAAAATGCAAATATAACTAATTAAATATATAAATAAAGTTCAGGAATATATTAAAAGAAAAAAAATCACAACAAAATAAGAGTTGTAAATACTTTAAACAAAGACACAGAAACAGAAGCATTATTTTCCATGGTAATTCTTTTTCTTAAAAGATAAAAAGGAGAAAGATACAATGGGAGTTATGTCATTCTAGATCTTAAAGTGTATTAGAAACCTGTAACAATGAAAATATTATGACACTAGCTCTAGACAAGAAAGACAAATGATTAAAAGAGGTTTGATGCCAAAGACACCCAAATATGTCTCGTGTAAGATTTTAGTATAAGTAAATGTGACATACCAACTCACTGGAGAAGCTATAGACTAATCAAGAAAAGCTATTAAGAAAATTGACTTGTACATGCCAGCAAATTCTCAGGTCACAAGAAGAAAGGCAAAACTCCAGAGGTTAGCCTCTAAATTCAGCCAGACAAACCATCTGAAAGTGAAATGGCCCATAGAACACGTCAATGGGACTGTGAAATTGCATCAACTCTGTCTGCATTTACTAGTCAGCCCTTTCTTCCCCAACCTTTATTTATCACTGTCCCGAAGTCACACTAGATTAGCAAAGGAAATATTAGGTTGGTCCAAAAGCAATTGCTGTTTTTGCCATGAAAAGTAATGGCAAATAATTACAATGTCCCCACAAATTATGCCCCTCAAAATTAACTGAAATAGTAAAGCACGGAGAGTGAAAGCCTATAGTTTGCAACCAGCCTGGCCAACATGGTGAAACCCCGTCTTTACTAAAAGTACAAAAATTAGCTGGGCATGGTGGTGGACACCTGTAATCCAAGCTACTCAGAAGGCTGAGGCAGGAGAATCACTTGAACCCAGGAGGCTATGGTTGCAGTGAGCCGAGATAGCACCATAGCACTCCAGCCTGGGCAACAAGAGCCAAACTCCATCAAAACAAAACAAAAGAAAAGAAAGTCATTTTGTTCACAGGCCATTACTTATTTCCATGACAAGTTAAAAACGGAGATGTTTCTATTTTATTTATACAGAAGAGCAGCAGTATATAGTCTCATAAAATGCCACTGAGAAAAAAGAGAATACAAATTCTGTCCCAACATATGGGAAACATTTTCATACCTTAAAGCCTAGTAATTTTCAAATTCTATCATGTTTGACTTTCCAGCTAACCTTCTCTTTTTCAATGTGTTCTATAGTATAATCTTTCAAAACTGAATTTAAATTAATTTTATTTTGAAAATTTTCCAACATTCCTTGTTGAATTCCGAGGTACGAAATAGCCAAGATTGGAGGTTTCCAAACTAGTCTGACCCACCCCCTTGTGGGTCTGTTTCTAATGTTGCTGTAGACATTTAAGGATTGTCCAACTTTAAAAACCAATAATAACAAATCTTTGGTAATTGGTGGCAAAACTAATGCTGTTATAAGATTATCAGCCCATCAGTAAAAAGAAGAGCCAGAAACCCCACAAAGGCTTGTGTTTCTAAATGTTGCCACATAAGGCAAAATTTGATCAAAGTGCACTTTAGGATGCTCTCCAAAGAATGTTCCACTCTAACACAGCATGGTTTATAATTATAGTATTATGGGAAAAGCCAAAGAAGAAAATTGCATCTGTAGTTTTCACAACCGGTTTTTCTCTGGGTTCCAAGACAATTCAGATGGCAAAACAAATGCCCCAAGACTGAGCTGAGGGATTCGAATTTGAAAATCCTCCCTGGCTCCCAATCTTTCTTCCAGATAACAAACCTGCCCCCCGCCCACCACCATTTGCCCCAGATATCCTACTCTGCCTCTCAGTGATTTAGGGATAAACTCTTCTCCGAAAAATATAAATTGGCAGATTACAACCAAGTAGAATAGGTATTTATGTTGCCTCTATGTTTGCCTTCACATATATTATATACATATTGAGCTCTAAAAGTACATGGCTTTCTTCCTAGATACTCACTGTTTAGTTTATTCTGAGTTCTTGGTGGGAAACTGTTACTATTACTTAAATATTGTTATGGGTGAGTCTGTCAAGAAGAAGTCACTAATACTCAAATCAATAAATGTCACTTATGGGCATAGCATCTGCCTCTGAAAGACAGTCTGAAGACAGGGAGAAACATGAGGGAGGAGGGGGAGGGGAGGAGCTGCAACAGGAAGCTAAATTTAAATTCAGATTACAATGAATTCTGTTTCCTACAACTTCCACTCTCAAAAGCAGCCACATTTATAGAATAAGAGAAGTATAATGGTCACTGTTCACAATGAGTCTAACCATAAACAACTGGACAAACTAAAACTATGGAAACCAGTGGATCCTGAAACTTTGACATTAAAAACTCAATTTAGAAAAAATATATATATATTTGAAATAGGTAATCCCATTAGTAGACTAGATATAGAGATGGACACTTAGGCTTTTTCCCTTCTTCTAGGAATTCGGAAACTAAATCATTTTCAACCAGTTCTCTTCTCCGATAAGAACATCCACTCCCTCAGGGTTATAATATTTCTTAAAAGAGAACACTGAAAACACAACTGTTGAAAGAAAAGAAAAGGAAAAAAAGACTCATTTTTTTCTCTCCTCACTGGATCTACAGATGAAAACATCAGGAATGGGGGCCATAGGGATATGCTGAAATGGTACAACATCAGTGCCATATTAGCAGCAGGTGATAAATTTTAGTTTCTTATAGCAATGCTAATTTGCTTATATATCATGTAATAATTTGGACTACTGGCCAAATTATTGATCATAAGACCTAGATACTATGTAAGACATGTGGACTAGTTAATATCACAATAAAAAGATTTTAATACAGAAATCCTTGGTGTTTTATTTAAATCCATAATCTAATATATAAGTAACATCATTTGAGTGCACCTATTTTCCTTGACTTCACTTTGGAGTATTGATGAAAATGAATTGATTTGTGAGTGTGAGTACCCTTTTTCCTCTTGGAGAAGTAGGAAAGAATAGCACCTTACCACTAGTGCTTCCCATAGCTGCCATACTGAAGTGGCATCCTGGAGACCCTTTTCCTTCTTCAAATTCTCTTCTTTTTTTAAAAATGCAAAGTCCCCAATCTTGGCCCTCTCTTTCACCTTATAGTTATGAAATCAGTGAAAACAATAATCCCACTTTACCAGCATTTAAAAAAATCACATCTAGAGTATTATGTTCTCCAGTGAGCATCTCATTTTGAGAAGAACAATAAAAATCAAGAATGTTTGCTTCATGATGGCCAGGATAGTAGAAGGTTTGGGAACAAAAATAAACATATGAATAATAGTTGATAGAACTAACAGTGTCTCACTTGGAGAAGGGAAGGTTTAAAAAATGAATGAGGAGGAGAGGGACTGAAGTTTATTCTGCAAAGTTCCAGTGGGCGTGCAGCAGAGACTGGTTAAATGCTCAAAAAAGCCTCACTTTCCTTCCAGGAACACAGGTAAACTATTTTCCAGGCACCCTAGCGAAAAGTGGGGCTGTGTGATTGACTTCTGGCCAACAGAATAGGGTTCTAACAGATACCGACATTATAACCTCCCATGTGCATCTGCTCCTGAGAAATGGATTAGTAGCAGTCAGCAAATCCAACCTTTGCTCTTGCTCTACTTCTGACACACTTCTTCCTGAATCTTTCTTTATGGAATATTTCTGTAGTCTCTCCTTTCTCTTACTCTCTGAGCCTTTGCTCGCCTCTTTAAACATCTTTTTATGCCTTTTGTACAAGTATGTTCCCTTTCTAGCCAAACAAGAAATTCTGCAAGTGGGGGATAATCATTCCATGTGCTCTCCTGTGTTCCCACCAGCATACCTCATAACATTCCCCATACATAGGAAATATGAAGGTTCACACGTAGGCAATTTCTATTAGCTAATCTGAGTCCAATTCATTAAAATAAGCCTTTTCTTTTCTTCTTTTTTTTTTTTGACGTGGAGTTTTGCTCTTGTTGCCCAGGCTGGCTTGCAATGAAGCGATCTCAGCTCACCACAATCTTCACCTCCCAGGTTCAAGCAATTCTCCTGCCTCAGCCTCCCCAGAGCTGGGATTACAAGCACGTGCCACCACACCTGGCTAATTTTGTATTTTTAGTAGAGACGGGGTTTCTCCATGTTGGTCAGGCTGGTCTCAAACTCCCAACCTCAGGTGATCCGCCCACCTTGGCCTCCCAAAGTGCTGGGATTACAGGTGTGAGCCACTGCACCCGGCCTACAAATAAGCATTTACTTCTATAAGTGATTACTCGCACATTTCTAATCTCCAGGTATCTGTATCTTCTGTTCCACAGCCAAAACGCCACTTAGAAAGTGAGGCTACATTTGCTGAGTTAGTTTCAGATTCATAGAAACATCTGTTTGTCTTCTGGAGTGGATAGGAGCATTGTATAGACCTAATACCAGTGGATCAAAGGCAAAAATAAAAATTTCATGACTTTAGTTTAAATTTATAGGTAAACCCTGATATTATCCTTTAAAATAACCTCTAATGTTTAACCCCACCCAAGTCTCAATGTTTAAACAACATAAATTGGTCAGATTCCTCATATAAAAAGGAAAATTGAATATAGGATTGCTGGCAAGATGGCCGAATAGGAACAGCTCCGGTCTGCAGCTCCCAGCGAGATCGATTCAGAAGGCAGGTGATTTCTGCATTTCCAACTGAGGTACCTGGTTCATCTCACTGGGACTGGTTGGACAGTGGGTGCAGCCCACTGAGGGTGAGCCAAAGCAGGATGAGGTGTCGCCTCACCTGGGAAGCGCAAAGGGTTGGGGAATTTTCTCCTCTACCCAACAGAAGCAGTGAGAGACCGAGCCTGAAGAACCATGCACACTCCGGCCCAGACACTGCACTTTTCTCTTTGCAACCCGCAGCCCAGGAGATTCCCTCTGGTGCCTACCCCACCAGGGCTCTGGGTTTCAAGCACAAAACTGGGCGGCCATTTGAGCAGACACCAAACTAGCTGCAGGAGTTTTGTTTTGTTTTGTTTTGTTTTTTTCCGTACCCCAGTGGTGCCTGGAACGCAAGCAAGACAGAACCATTAACTCCCCTGGAAAGGGGGCTAAAGTGAGGGAGCCAAATAATCTGGCTTGACAGGTCCCACCCCTACAGAGCACAGCAAACTAAGATCCATTGGCTTGTAATTCTCACTGCCAGGACAGCAGCAGTCTGAGATTGACCTGGGACACTCGAGCTTGATGGGAGGAGGGGAGTCCGCCATTGTTGAGGCTTGAGTAGGCGGTTTTCCCCTCACAGTGTAAACAAAGCCACTGGGAAGTTCCAACTTGGTGGAGCCCACTGCAGCTCAGCAAGGCCACTGTGGCCAGACAGGCAGATTTCTCATCTCTGGGAAGAGCATCTCTGAAAAAAAGGCAGCAGCCCCAGTCAGGGACTTATAGATAAAACCCCCATCTCGCTGGGACAGAGCACCTGGGGGAAGGGGTGGCTGTGGGTGCAGCTTCAGCAGACTTAAATGTCCCTACCTGACAGCTGTGAAGAGAGCAGCAGACCTCCCAGCACAGCATTCAAGCTCTGCTAAGGGTCAGACTGCCTCCTCAAGTGGGTCCCTGACCCCCGCGTATCCTGACTGGGAGACACCTCCCAGTAGGGGCTGACAGACACCTCATACAGGAGAGCTCTGACTGGCCTCTGGCAGGTGCCCCTCTGGGACGAAACTTCCACAGGAAAGAATAGGCAACAATCTTTGCTGTTTTGCAGCCTCCTCTGGTGATACCCAGGCAAACAGGGTCAAGAGTGGACCTCCAGTAAACTCCAGCAGACCTGGGCAGAGAGGCCTGACTGTTAGAAGGAAAAGTAACAAACAGAAAGGAACAGCACATCCACTCACAGACCCCATCAGAAGGCCAGCAGTATCAAAGATCTAAGGTACATAAACCCACAAAGATGGGGAGAAACCAGCACAAAAAGGCTGAAAATTCCAAAAAACAGAACACCTCTTCTCCTCCAAAGGATCACAACTCCTCGCCAGCAAGGGAACAAAACTGGTTGGAGAATGACTTAGACAAATTGACAGAAGTAGCCTTCAGAAGGTGGGTAATAACAAACTCCTCTGAGCTAAAGGAGCATGTTCTAACCCAATACAAGGAAGCTAAGAACCTTGAAAAAAGGTTAGACGAATTGCTAACTAGAATAACAAGTTTAGAGAAGAACATAAATGACCTGATGGAGCTGAAAAACATAGCACGAAAACTTCATGAAACATATACAAATATCAATAGCCAAATCAATAAGCAGAAGAAAGGATATCAGATATTGAAGGTCAACTTAATGAAATCAAGCGAAAAGACAAGATTAGAGAAAAAAGAATAAAAAGGAACGAACAAAGCCTCCAAGAAATATGGGACTATGTGAAAAGACCAAATCTATGTTTGATTGGTGTACCTGAAAGTGACGGGGAGAATGGAATCAAGTTGGAAAACACTCTTCAGGATATTATCTAGGAGAACTTCCCAACCTGGCAAGGCAGGCCAACATTCAAATTCAGGAAATACAGAGAACACCACAAAGATACTTGTCAAGAAGAGCAACCCTAAGACACATAATCATCAGATTCACCAAGGTTGAAATGAAGGAAAAAATGTTAGGTGCAGCCAGAGAGAAAGGTCGGGTTACCCACAAAGGGAAGCCCATCAGACTAACAGCAGATCTCTCGGCAGAAACTCTACAAGCCAGAAGAGAGTGGGGACTAATAATCAACATTCTTAAAGAAAAGAATTTTCAACCCAGCATTTCATATCCAGCCAAACTAACCTTCATAAGCAAATGAGAATAAAATCCTTTACAGGCAAGCAAATGCGGAGAGATTTTGTTACCACCAGGCCTGCCTTAAAATCGCTCCTGAAGCAAGCACTAAACATGGAAAGGAACAACCGGTAACAGCCACTGCAAAAACATGCCAAATTGTAAAGACCATTGACACTATGAAGAAACTGCATCAATTAATGGGCAAGATAACCCATTATGACAGGATCAAATTCACACATAACAATATTAACCTTAAATGTAAACGGCCTAAATGCCCCAATTAAAAGACACAGACTGGCAAATTGGATAAAGAGTCAAGACCAATCAGTGTGCTGTATTCAGGAGACCCATCTTACGTGCAGGGACACACATAGGCTCACAATAAAGGGATGGAGGAATATTTCCCAAGCAAATGGAAAGCAAAAAAAAAGCAGGAGTTGCAATCCTAATCTCTGATAAAACAGACTTTAAACCAACAAAGATCAGAAGAGACAAAGAAGGCCATTAAATAATGGTAAAGGGATCAATTTAACAAGAAGAGCTAACTATCCTAAATATATATGCACCCAATACAGGAGCACCCAGATTCATAAAACAAGTCCTTAGAGACCTACAAAGAGGCTTAGACTCCCACACAACAATAATGGGAGATTTTAACACCCCACTGTCAATATTAGACAGATCAATGAGACAGAAAATTAACAAGGATATTCAGGACTTGAACTCAGCTCTGGAACAAGCAGAACTAATAGACATCTATGGAACTTTCCAGTCCAAATCAATGGAATATACATTCTTCTCAGCACTTCATTGCACTTGTTCTAAAATTGACCACATTATTGGAAGTAAAGAACTCCTCAGCAAATGCAAATGAATGGAAATAATAACAAACAGTCTCTCAGACCACAGTGCAATCAAATTAGAACTCAGGATTAAGAAACTCACACAAAATTGCACAACTACATGGAAACTGAACAACCTGCTCCTGAATGACTACTGGGTAAATAAAATGAAGGCAGAAATAAAGATGTTCTTTGAAACAAATGAGAACAAAGACACAACATACCAGAATCTCTGGGACTTATTTAAAGCACTGTGTAGAGGGAAATTTATAGCACTAGATGCCCACAAGAGAAAGCAGGAAAGATCTAAAATTGACATGTTAACATCACAATTAAAAGAACTAGAGAAGCGAGAGGAAACAAATTCAAAATCTAGCAGAAGACAAGAAATAACAAAGATTAGAGCAGAACTGAAGGAGATAGAGACACGAAAAATCCTTCAAAAAATCAATGAATCCAGGAGCCAGTTTTTTGAAAAGATCAAAAAAATAGATAGACCACTGGCCAGACTAATAAAGAAGAAAAAAGAGAAGAATCAAATTGATGCAATAAAAAATGATATGGGGGATATCACTACTGATCCCACAGAAACACAAACTACCATCAGAGAAAACAATAAACACCTCTACGCTAATAAACTAGAAAATCTAGAAGAAATGGATAAGTTCCTGGACACATACACCCTCCCAAGTCTACCCCAGGAAGAAGTCAAATCCTTGAATAGACCGATAACAGGTTCTGAAATTGAGGGAGTAATAAATAGCCTGCCAACTAAAAAAAAGCCCAGGACTAGACGGATTCACAGCTGAATTCTACCAGAGGTACAAAGAAGAGCTGGTACTCTTTCTGCTGAAACTATTCCAAAAAATTGAAAAGGAGGGACTCCTCCCTAACTCATTCTATGAGGCCAGCATCATCCTGATACCAAAACCTGGCAGAGACCCAACAAAAAAAGAAAATTTCAAGCTAATGTCCCTGATGAACATCGATGCGAAAGTCCTCAATAAAATTCTGCAAGCCGAATCCAGCAGCACATCAAAAAGTTTATCTACCATGGTCAACTCGGCTTCATCCCTGGGATGAAAGTCTGGTTCAACATATGCAAATCAATAAACATAATCCATCACATAAACAGAACCAATGACAAAAACCACATAATTATTTCAATAGATGCAAAAAAAGCCTTCGACAAAATTCAACACCGCTTCATGCTAAAAACTCTCAATAAACTAGGTATTGATGGAATGTATCTCAAAATAATAAGAGCTATTTATGACAAACCCACAGCCAATATCACACTGAGTGGGCAAAAACTGGAAGCATTCCCTCTGAAAACCGGCACAAGACAAGGACGCCCTCTCTCACCACTCCTATTCAACATAGTATTGAAAGTTCTGGCCAGAGCAATCAGGCATGAGAAAGAAATAAAGGGTATTCAAATAGGAAAAGAGGAAGTCAAACTGTCTCTGTTTGCAGATGACATGATCATATACTTAGAAACCCCCATTGTCTCAACCCAAAATCTCCTTAAGCTGATAAGCAACTTCAGCAAAGTCTGATAAAAATCAATGTGCAAAAATCACAAGGATTCCTATACATCAATAACAGATAGATCATGAGTGAACTCCCATTCACAACTGCTACTAAGAGAATAAAATACCTAGGAATTCAACTTACAAGGGAAGTGAAGGACCTCTTCAAGGAGAACTACAAACCACTGCTCAATGAAATAAAAGAGGACACAAACAAATGGAAAAATGTTCCATGCTCATGGATAGGAAGAATCAATATCATGAAAATGGCCATACTGCCCAAAGCAATTTATAGAAATGCTATCCCCATCAAACTATCACTGACTTTCTTCACAGAATTAGAAAAAACTGCTTTAAACTTTATATGGAACCACAAAAGAGCCCACATAGCCAAGACAATCCTAAGCAAAAAGAACAAAGCTGGAGGGATCACGCTACCTGACTTCAAACTATACTACAAGGCTACAGTAATCAAAACAGCATGGTACTGGTACAGATATACAGACCAAGGGAACAGAACAGAGGCCTCAGAAATAACGCCACACATCTACAACCATCTGATCTTCAACAAACCTGACACAAACAAGCAATGGGGAAAGGATTCCCTATTTAATAAGTGATGTTGGGAAAACTGACTAGCCATATGCAGAAAACTGAAACTGGACTCCTTCCTTACACCTTATAACAAAATTAACTCAAGATGGATTAAAGACTTAAACATAAGACCTAAAACCATAAAAATCCTAGAAGAAAACCTAGGCAATACCACTCAAGGCATGGGCAAAGACTTCATGTCTGAAACACCAAAAGCAATGGCAACAAAAGCCAAAGTTGACAAATGGGATCTAATTAAACTAAACAGCTTCTGCTCAGCAAAATAAACTATCATCAGAGTGAACAGCCAACCTACAGAATGGGAGAAAATGTTTGCAATCTATCCATCTGACAAAGGGCTAATATCCAGAATCTACAAGGAACTTAAACAAATTTACGAGAAAAAACAAACAACCCCATCAAAAAGTAGGCAAAGGATATCAACAGACGCTTCTTGAAAGAAGACATTTATGCCCCCAACAAACATAGGAAAAAATGTTCATCATCACTGGTCATTAGAGAAATGCAAATCAAAACCACAGTGAGATACAATCTCATGCCAGTTGGAATGGTGATCATTAAAAAGTCAAGAAGCAACAGATGCTGGAGAGGATGTGGAGAAATAGGAACACTTTTACACTGCTGGTGGGAGTGTAAATTAGTCCAAACATTGTGGAAGACAGTGTGGCGATTCCTCAAGGATCTGGGACTAGAAATACCATTTGGCTCAGCAATCCCATTACTGGGTATATACCCAAAGGATTATAAATCATTCTACTATAAAGACACACCCACATGTATGTTTATTGTGGCACTATTCACAATAGCAAAGACTTGGGACCAACCCAAATGTCCATCAATGATAGACTGGATTAAGAAAATGTGGCACATATACACCATGGAATACTATGCAGCCATAAAAAAGGATGAATTCTTGTTTTTTGCAGGGACATGGATGAAGCTGGAAACCATCATTCTCAGCAAACTAATGGGAGAGCAGAAAACCAAACACTGCACGTTCTCACTCATAAGTGGGAGTTGAACAATGAGAATACATGGACACAGGGAGGGGAACATCACACACCAGGGCCTGTCAGGGGTTGGGAGCTAGGGAAAGGATAGCATTAGGAGAAATACCTAATGTAGGTGACGGGTTGATGGGTGCAGCAAACCACCATGGCACGTGTGTACCTATGTAACAAAACTGCATGTTCTGCACATGTGCCCCAGAACTTAAAGTATAATAAATAAACAAATAGATAAATAAATAAAATCAATATAATAATAAAAGGAAAAATTTTTCCCTTAGCTAGTTCACATAATAAATACATAAACCTCCGAGATATCTAAATATTCACATATTTTCAAATGAATACCTTTCTTCCAGCCTCCTCAAACAGTCTGAAAAAAAATCACTGTTTTTTTATCCTTCTCATTTCCTTCAAAACCTTTCGTCTTATTTATACAGATGTTGTTAACTCGGGTTTTTCACAAAATATGGGTACATCATGGATTTCTTAATTACCAAAAGAAAATGTATATTACCAAGCTTATGGGAACAGGCCCTAAATCTTGGCCAGTAATTCCATGGCTCTTCTCAAGCTAACTCACTCCCCTCTAGTCACAACAACTACCATATTTCAGGCAACGTCACCCCCACCAGCAACAGGCCCCCAGTACACCACTGCCTGAGCATGCAAAGGAATGCCACTGCCCCATTCCCACCAGTGCCCCCACCGCAGCAAACATGCATGCAACTCACTGCACTGCTGTGGCTGCTGACATGCACAAGCAAGCATGGATCCTGCTGCCATCACTCCAGTGAAGTGCTTTGGCCAGCACACCCCACTGAAATGTTGTGACTAGCAGACCAGGAACTTCTTTACCCTTCAACCACAGCAGGTTGCTAACCTTGAGGGACCAGGAAACAAAGCCAGAGGCCTGGTACTGTCCCCCCAGAGTTAGAGCATGCAGCCAAAAGTGTTGAGCTGAGCCTTGGCCCCCTAAAACCTTCCAAAAATGAAGCAAGTAGACTGAACCCACCTTATACCACAATCAAACCCCAACGTCATCATAGAAGATCAAACCAAAAAGTCCATCCAAAGGACAGCAACTTCAAAGACAGAATAAATGTCAGCTCGCATCGATGAGAAAGAACCAGCACAACAACTCTGGCAACTCGAAAACCCAGAGTGTCTTCTTACCTCCAAATGATTGCACTAGTTCCCCAGCAATGGTTCTTAACCAGGCTGAGATGGCTGAAATGACAGACATAGAATTCAGAATATGGATAGGAACAAAGATCATAGAGATTCAGGAGAAAGTTGAAACCCAATCCAAGAAATTTAAGAAATAAAATAAAACAACATAGGGGCTGAAAGATGAAATGGCCATTTTAAGAAAGAAATAAACTAATGTGACAGAGAAAAAAAAAGACTTCTTTCAGGAATTTCATAATATGACCACATGTATTAACAACAGAATAGACCAAGATGGGGAAAGAATCTGAGTTCAAATGCCAGTTCTCTGAATTAACTCAGTCAGACAAAATTGAAGACAAAAAGAATAAAAAAGAAAGAACAAACCTCCAAGAAATATGGGATTATGTAAAGAGACCAAATCTACAACTCATTGATATCCCTGAAAGACAGGGAGTGAAAGGACAACTTGGAAAACATATTTGAGAATATTGCTCATGAAAATGTCTCCACCCTCACTACAGAGGCCAACATTCAAATTCAAAAAAAGGCAGAGAACCCCTGCGAGATACTATTCAACACAATCATCCCCTAGACACACAGTCATCACATTCTCCAAGGCTGAAATGGAGGAAAAAATGTTGAAGGTAGCCAGAGAGAAGGGGCAAGTCACCTTCAAAGGAAACTCCATCAGGCTAACAGCAGGCCTTTCAGCAGAAACACTACAAGCCAGACGAGGCCAGAGGCCTATATTCAACATCCTTAAAGAAAAGAAATTTCAACCAAGAATTTCATATCTGGCTAAATTAAGCTTCATAAACAAAGGAGAAGTATGATCTTTTTCAGGGAAGCAAATGCTAAGGGGATTCATTACCACCAGACCTGCGTTATAAGAAGTCCATAAGGAAGTACCAAATATGGAAAGAAAAGAACATTACCCACCACCGTGAAAACACACTTAAGGACATAGATCACTGATACTATAAAGCAACTCCACAATCAAGTCTGCATAATAACCAGCTAACAACATGATGACAGAATCAACTCCACACATGTCAATGTTAACCTTGAGTGTAAATGGGCTAAATGTCCCAATTAAAAGACACAGAGTGGCAAGTTGGATGAAGAAACAAGACCTAACTGTATGCTATCTTCAAGAGACCCATCTCACATGCAGTGACACTCATAGGCTCAAAGTAAAGGAATGAAGAAAATTATACCAAGCAAGGCATGGGTTTGTATTATAATTTCAGACAAAATTGACTGTAAACTGACAATGATCAAAAAGACAAGGGCATTACATAATGGTAAAGGGTTCAATTCAATATGAAGACCTAACTATCCTAAATATATATGCATCCAACACAGGAGCACCCAGATTCATAAAACAAGTTCTTAGAGACCTACAAAGAGATTTAGATAACCACATAATAATAGTGGGAGACTTCAACACCCTATTCACAGTATCAGATAGATCATTGAGGCAGAAAACTAACAAAGATATATTCGACACCTGAACTTGACACTTGACCTAATTGGCCTAACAGACATCTACAGAACTCTCCAACCAAAAACAACAGAATATACATTATTCTCATCTGCACATGGTGCATACTCTAGAATCAACCACACAATGTGTCATAAAACAATTCTTAGCAAGTTCAAAAAAATGGAAATCATACCAACCACACTCTCAGACCACAGCTTAATAAAAATAGAAATCAGTTGTATTAGTTTATTCTCACACAGCTATGAAGAAATATCTGAAACTGGGTGATTTATAAAGGAAGAAAGTTTCATTGACTCACAGTTCTGCACTCCTGGGAGGCCTCAGGAAACTTACAATCATGGCAGAAAGCAAAGGAAAGGCAGACACCTTCTTCACAAGGTGGCAGGATGGAGTGAGTGCAAGCAGGAGAAATGCCAGATGCTTATAAAACCATCGGATCTCATGAGAACTCACTATCACAAGAACCACATGGGGGAAACCACCTCCATGATCCAATAACCTCCACCTGGCCCCACCCTTGACATGTGGGGATTATGACAATTACAACTCAAGGCGAGATTTGGGTGGGAACACAGAGCCAAACCATTTCATTGGTACTAAGGAAATCACTCAAAACCATACAATTACATGGAAAATAAGCAACCTGCTCCTGAATGACTTTTGGATAAACATTGAAATGAAGGCAGAAATCAAGAAATTATTTGAAACTAATGAGAACAAACATACAAGATACCAGAATCTCTCTCTTATCAATGTTAAGGCAGTGATAAGAGGAAAGTTTATAGTACTAAATGCTCACATCAAAAAGTTATGAAGATTTTAATTTAACAACATAACATCACACCTAGAGGAAACAGAAAAAGAGCAAACCAACCCAAAAGCTAGCAGAGGAAAGGAAATAACCAAAATCAGAACAGAATTGAATGAAATTGAAATGCAAAAAAAAAAAAATGAAAGATCAATGAATCCAGGAGTTGGTTTTTTGAAAGAATAAATAAAATTGATACACCGCTAGCTAGACAAACAAAGAAAAAAAAGAGAGATGATCCAAATAAACAAAATCAGAAATGGTAAAGGGGCATTACCATCAACCCAAGACAAATACAAAAAACCCTCAGAGACTATAACGAACACCTTTATGCATACAAACTAGAAAACCTAGAATTTTTCAGGGTTAATTCCTGGAAACATACAACCTCCCAAGATTGAACTAGGAAGAAATTCAAATCCTGAACAGACCAATGACAAGTTCTGAAGCTGAATCAGTAACAAAACTCCTACCAACCAGAGAAAGCCCAGGACTAGAAAGATTCACAGGCAAATTCTACCAGACATATAAAGAGCTGGCTGGTACAATTCTATTTGAAACTATTCAAAAAAACTGATGCAGAGGGGCTCCTCCCTAACTTATTTTATGAGGCCAGCATCATTCTGATACCAAAGCCTGGAAGAAACAGAAGAAGGAAAGAAAACATCAGGCCAATATCCTTGATGAACATAGGTGCAAAAATCCTCAACAAAATACTAGCAAACTATGTCCTGGATCAATCAGGACATCAAAAAGCTAATTCAGCATGATTTGTTTTTATTATACTTTAAGTTTTAGGGTACATGTGCACAATGTGCAGGATAGTTACATATGTATACATGTGCCATGCTGGTGTGCTGCACCCATTAACTCATCATTTACCATTAGGAATATCTCCTAATGCTATCCCTCTCCTCTCCCCCCACCCCACAACAGTCCCCAGAGTGTGATGTTCCCCTTCCTGTGTCCATGTGTTCTCATTGTTCAATTCCCACTTATGAGTGAGAATATGTGGTGTTTGGTTTTTTGTTCTTGCGATAGTTTACTGAGAATGATGATTTCCAATTTCATACATGTCCCTACAAAGGACATGAACTCATCATTTTTTATGGCTGCATAGTATTCCATGGTGTATATGTGCCACATTTTCTTAATCCAGTCTATCACTGTTGGACATTTGGGTTGGTTCCAAGTCTTTGCTATTGTGAATAATGCCGCAATAAACATACATGTGCATGTGTCTTTATAGAAGCATGATTTAAAGTCCTTTGGGTATATACCCAGTAATGGGATGGCTGGGTCAAATGGTATTTCTAGTTCTAGATCCCTGAGGAATCGCCACACTGACTTCCACAATGGTTGAACTAGTTTACAGTCCCACCAACAGTGTAAAAGTGTTCCTATTTCTCCACATCCTCTCCAGCACCTGTTTTTTCCTGACTGTTTAATGATTGCCATTCTAACTGGTGTGAGATGGTATCTCATTGTGGTTTTGATTTGCATTTCTCTGATGACCAGTGATGATGAGAATTTTTTCATGTGTCTTTTGGCTGCATAAATGTCTTCTTTTGAGAAGTGTCTGTTCATATCCTTTGCCCACTTTTTGATGGGGTTGTTTGTTTTTTTCTTGTAAATTTGTTGGAGTTCATTGTGGATTCTGGATATTAGCCCTTTGTCAGACGAGTAGGTTGCGAAAATTTTCTCCCATTTTGTAGGTTGCCTGTTCACTCTGATGATAGATTCTTTTGCTGTGCAGAAGCTCTTTAGTTTAATTAGAACCCATTTCTCAATTTTGGCTTTTGTTGCCATTGCTTTTGGTGTTTTAGACATGAAGTCCTTGCCCACGCCTATGTCCTGAATGGTAATGCCTAGGTTTCCTTCTAGGGTTTTTATGGTTTTAGGTCTAACATTTAAGTCTTTAATCCATCTTGAATTAATTTTTGTATAAGGTGTAAGGAAGGGATCTAGTTTCAGCTTTTTACATATGGATAGCCAGTTTTCCCAGCACCATTTATTAAATAGGGAATCCTTTCCCCATTGCTTGTTTTTGTCAGGTTTGTCAAAGATAACATGGTTGTAGATATGCAGTATTATTTCTGAGAGCTCTGTTCTGTTCCATTGATCTATATCTCTGTTTTGGTACCAGTACCATGCTGTTTTGGTTACTGTAGCCTTGTAGTATAGTTTGAAGTCAGGTAGCGTGATGCTTCCAGCTTTGTTCTTTTGGCTTAGGATTGACTTGGCAATGCAGGCTCTTTTTTGGTTCCATATGAACTTTAAAGTAGTTTTTTCCAATTCTGTGAAGAAAGTCATTGGTAGCTTGATGGGGATAGCATTGAATCGATAAATTACCTCGGGCAGTCTGGACATTTTCGTGATATTGATTCTTCCTACCCATGATCATTGAATGTTCTTCCATTTGTTTGTATCCTCTTTTATTTCATTGAGCAGTGGTTTGTAGTTCTCCTTGAAGAGGTCCTTTACATCCCTTGTAAGTTGGATTTCTAGGTATTTTATTCTCTTTGAAGCAATTGTGAATGGGAGTTCACTCATGATTTGGCTCTCTATTTCTCTGTTATTGGTGTATAAGAATGCTTGTGATTTTTGCACATTGATTTTGTATCCTGAGACATTGCTGAAGTTGCCTATCAGCTTAAGGAGATTTTGGGCTGAGATGATGGGGTTTTCTAGATATACAATCATATCATCAGCAAACAGGGACAATTTGATTTCCTGTTTTCCTAATTGAATACCCTTTGTTTCTTTCTCCTGCCTGATTGCCCTGGGCAGAACTTCCAACACTATGTTGAATAGGAGTGGTGAGAGAGGGCATCCCTGTCTTGTGCCAGTTTTCAAAGGGAATGCTTCCAGTTTTTGCCCATTCAGTATGATATTGGCTGTGGGTTTGTCATAGATAGCTCTTATTATTTTGAGACACGTCCCATCAATACCTAATTTATTGAGTTTTAGCATGAAGAGTTGTTGAATTTTGTCAAAGGCCTTTCCTGCATCTATTGAGATAATCATATGGTTTTTGTCATTGGTTCTGCTTAGATGCTGGATTACGTTTATTGATTTGCGTATGTTGAACCAGCCTTGCATCCCAGGGATGAAGCCCACTTGATCATGATGGATAAGCTGTTTGATGTGCTGCTGGATTCGGTTTGCCAATATTTTATTTAGGATTTTTGCATCAATGTTCATCAGGGATATTGGTCTAAAATTCTCTTTTTTGGTTGTGTCTCTGCCAGGCTTTGGTATCAGGATGATGCTGGCCTCATAAAATGAGTTAGGGAGGATTCCCTCTTCTTCTATTGATTGGAACAGTTTCGGAAGGAATGATACCAGCTCCTCCTTGTACCTCTGGTAGAATTCGGCTGTGAATCCATCTGGTCCTGGACTTTTTTTGGTTGGTAAGCTATTAATTATTGCCTCAATTTCAGAGCCTGTTGTTGGTCTATTCAGAGATTCAACTTCTTCCTGGTTTAGTCTTGGGAGGGTGTAGGTGTCGAGGAATTTATCCATTTCTTCTAGATTTTCTAGTTTATTTGCGTAGAGGTGTTTATAGTATTCTCTGATGGTATTTCGTATTTCTGTGGAATCAGTGGTGATATCCCTTTTATTATTTTTTTATTGCGTCTATTTGATTCTTCTCTCTTTTCTTCTTTATTAGTCTTGCTAGCGGTCTATCAATTTTGTTGCTCTTTTCAAAAAACCAGCTCCTGGATTCATTGATTTTTTGAAGGGTTTTTTGTGTCTCTATCTCCTTTAGTTCTGCTCTGATCTTAGTTATTTCTTGCCTTCTGCTAGCTTTTGAATGTGTTTGCTCTTGCTTCTCTAGCTCTTTTAATTATGATGTTAGGGTGTCAATTTTAGATCTTTCCTGCTTTCTCTTGTGGGCATTTAGTGCTATAAATTTCCCTCTACACACTGCTTTGAATGTGTCCCAGAGATTCTGGTATGTTGTATCTGTGTTCTCGTTGGTTTCAAAGAACGTCTTTATTTCTGCCTTCATTTCGTTATGTACCCAGTAGTCATTCAGGAGCAGGTTGTTCAGTTTCCATGTAGTTGAGCAGTTTTCAGTGAGTTTCTTAATCCTGAGTTCTAGTTTTTTTGCATTCTGGTCTGAGAGACAGTTTGTTATAATTTCTGTTCTTTTACATTTGCTGAGGAGTGCTTTACTTTCAACTATGTGGTCAATTTTGAAATAAGTGCGGTGTGGTGCTGAGAAGAATGTATATTCTGTTAATTTGGGGTGCAGAGTTCTGTAGATGTCTATTAGGTCTGCTTGGTGCAGAGCTGAGTTCAATTCCTGGACATCCTTGTTAACTTTCTCTCTCGTTGATCTGTCTAATGTTGACAGTTGGGTGTTAAAGTCTCCCATTATTGTGTGGGAGTCTAAGTCTCTTTGTAGGTCTCTAAGGACTTGCTTTATGAATCTGGGTGCTCCTGTATTGGGTGCATATATATTTAGGATAGTTAGCTCTTCTTGATGAATTGATCCCTTTAGCATTATGTAATGGCCTTCTTTGTCTCTTTTGATCTTTGTTGGTTTAAAGTCTGTTTTATCAGAGACTAGGATTGCAACCCCTGCCTTTTTTTGTTTTCCATTTGCTTGGTAGATCTTCCTCCATTCCTTTATTTTGAGCCTATGTGTGTCTCTGCACATGAGATGGGTTTCCTGAATACAGCACACTGATGGGTCTTGACTCTTTATCCAATTTGCCAGTCTGTGTCTTTTAATTGGAGCATTTAGCCCATTTACATTTAAGGTTAATATTGTTATGTGCGAATTTGATCCTGTCATTATGATCTTAGCCGGTTATTTTGCTCGTTAGTTGATGCAGTTTCTTCCTAGTCTCGATGGTCTTTACAATTTGGCATGTTTTTCCAGTGGCTGGTACCAGTTGTTCCTTTCCATGTTTAGTGCTTCCTTCAGGAGCTCTTTTAGGGCAGGTCTGGTGGTGACAAAATCTCTCAGCATTTGCTTGTCTGTAAAGTATTTTATTTCTCCTTCACTTCTGAAGCTCAGCTTGGCTGGATATGAAATTCTGAGTTGAAAATTCTTTTCTTTAAGAATATTGAATATTGGCTCCCACTCTCTTCTGGCTTGTAGAGTTTCTGCCGAGAGATCAGCTGATAGTCTGATGGGCTTCCCTTTGTGGGTAACCCAACCTTTCTCTCTGGCTGCCCTTAACATTTTTTCCTTCATTTCTACTTTGGTGAATCTGACAATTATGTGTCTTGGAGTTGCTCTTCTCGAGGAGTATCTTTGTGGTGGTTCTCTGTATTTCCTGAATTTGAATGTTGGCCTGCCTTGCTAGATTGGGGAAGTTCTCCTGGATAATATCCTGCAGAGTGTTTTCCAACTTGGTTCCATTCTCCCCGTCACTTTCAGGTACACCAATCAGACGCAGATTTGGTCTTTTCACATAGTCCCATATTTCTTGGAGGATTTGTTTGTTTCTTTTTATTCTTTTTTCTCTAAATTTCTTTTCTCGCTTCATTTCATTCATTTGATCTTCCATCACTGATACCCTTTCTTCCAGTTGATCAAATCAGCTACTGAGGCTTGTGCATTTGTCACGTAGGTCTCGTGCCTTGGTTTTCAGCTCCATCAGGTCATTTAAGGACTTCTCTGCATTGGTTATTCTAGTTAGCCATTCATCTAATTTTTTTTCAAGGTTTTTAACTTCTTTGCCTTGGGTTCGAACTTCCTCCTTTAGCTCAGAGTAGTTTGATCGTCTGAAGCCTTCTTCTCTCAACTCGTCAAAGTCTTTCTCCGCCCAGCTTTGTTCTGTTGCTGGTGAGGAGCTGCATTCCTTTGGAGGAGGAGAGGCACTCTGATTTTTAGTTTCCAGTTTTTCTGCTCTGTTTTTTCCCCATCTTTGTGGTTTTATCTACCTTTGGTCTTTGATGATGGTGACGTGCAGATGGGGTTTTGGTGTGGATATCCTTTCTGTTTGTTAGTTTTCCTTCTAACAGTTAGGACCCTCAATCGCAGGTCTGTTGGAGTTTGCTGAAGGTCTACTCCAGACCCTGTTTCCCTGGGTATCAGTAGCGGAGGCTGCAGAACAGCGGATATTGGTGAGCAGCAAATGTTGCTGTCTGATCGTTCCTCTGGAAGTTTTGTCTCAGAGGAGTACCCAGCCGTGTGAGGTGTCAGTCCGCCCCTACGGAGGGGGGTGCCTCCCAGTTAGGCTCCTCGGGGATCAGGGACCCACTTGCGGAGGCAGTCTGTCCATTCTCAGATCTCCAGCTGCATGCTGGGAGAACCACTACTCTCTTCAAAGCTGTCAGACAGGGACATTTAAGTCTGCAGAGGATTCTGCTGCCTTTTGTTTGGCTATGCCCTGCCCCCAGAGGTGGAGTCTACAGAGGCAAGCAGGCCTCCTTGAGCTGTGGTGGGCTCCACCCAGTTCGAGCTTCCCAGCTGCTTTGTTTACCTATCAAGCCTGGGCAATGGTGGGCGCCCCTCACCCAGCCTTGCTGCCACCTTGCAGTTTGATCTCAGACTGCTGTGCTAGCAATGAGCAAGGCTCCGTGGGCATAGGACGCTCCGAGCCAGGTGCGGGATATAATCTCCTGGTGTGCCATTTGCTAAGACCATTGGAAAAGTGCAGTATTAGGGTGGGAGAGACCCAACTTTCCAGGTGCCATCTGTCACCCCTCTCTTTGACTAGGAAAGGGAATTCCCTGACCCCTTGCACTTCCCGGGTGAGGCAATGCCTCACCCTGCTTCGGCTCATGCTCAGTGCACTGCACCTACTGACCTGCACCCACTTTCTGACACTCCCCAGTGAGATGAACCCGGTACCTCAGTTGGAAATGCAGAAATCACCCATCTTCTGCATCACTCACGCTGGGAGCTGTATACTGGAGCTGTTCCTATTCGGCCATCTTGGCTCCACCCATCAGTATGATTTTATACCTAGAAAATCCGATAGTCTTTGCCCAAAACCTCCTAGATCTGATAAACAACTTCAGCAAAGTTTCAGTATACAAAATCAATATTCAAAAATCAGTAGCATTTCTATGCACCAATAACATCCAAGCTGAGAACCAAATCAAGAACACAATCCTACAATAACCACAAAATAAATAAAATACTTAGGAACACAGCTAACCAGGGAGGTGAAAAATCTCTACAATGAGAATTACAAAACAATGCTCAAAGAAATCAGAGATAACACAAATCAATAAAAAAAATTCCACCGTCACGCATAGGAAGAATCAATATGGTTGAAATGGTCATACTGCCCAAAGCAATTTACAGATTCAATGCCATTCCTGTCAAACTACCAGTGACATTTTCCAAAAAATTTGAAAAACCCATTTTAAAATTCATATGGAACCAAAAAAGAGCCTGAATAGCTAAGGTAATCCTCAGCAAATGAATAAAGCTAGAGGCATCATATTATCTGACTTCAAACTATATAAGTCAACAGTAACCAAAACAGCATGATACAGGTACAGAAACAGACATATAGACCAATGGAACAGACTAGAGAGCCCAGAAATAATACCACCCATGTAAAATCATCTGATCTTTGACAAAGTCAACAAAGACAAGCAATGGGGAAAGGATTCCCCATTCAATAAATGGTGCTAGGATAACTGACTAGCCATATGCAGATTGATGCTGGACCTCTTTTTTATATCATATACAACAATTAACCCAAGATGAATTAAAGCCTTAAATGTAAAACCTAAAACTATAAAAATGCTGGAAGATAACCAACAAAATACCATTCTGGACTTTGGTCTTGGCAAAGATTTCATGACAAAGATGCTAAAAGCAATTGCAACAAAAATAAAAAATTGACAAATGGTATCTAATTAAACTAATGAGCTTTTGCACAGCAAAAGAAACTATCAATATACTAAACAGACAACCTGCAGAATGGGAGAAAATATTTGCAAACTATGCA
The DNA here is from genome assembly GCF_028885625.2 of Pongo pygmaeus. Classification (NCBI taxonomy): domain Eukaryota; kingdom Metazoa; phylum Chordata; class Mammalia; order Primates; family Hominidae; genus Pongo; species Pongo pygmaeus. Next base: position 65,627,020 of record NC_072377.2, read on the forward strand.
TCTGACAAAGGTCTAATATCCAGCAGCTATAAGGAACTTAAACAAATTAACAAGCAAAAAACAGCCCCATCACAAAGTGAGCAAAGGACATGAACAGACGTTTTTCAGAAGAAGACATACACACAGCCAACAAATATGTAAAAATGTTCAACATCACTAATCATTAGGCCAATGCAAATCAAAACCACAATAAGATACTATCTCACATCAGTCAGAATGGCTATGATTAAAAAGTCAAAAAATACTGTTTTTTTTTTAATTTGCTGGCAAGGTTGCAGATAAAAGGGAACACTTACACGCTGCTGGTAAGAATGTAATTTAGTTCAGCCATTGTAGAAAGCAGTTTGGCAATTTCTCTGAGAACTTAAGTCAGAACTACCATTCAACCCAGCAACCCCATTATTGGGTTTATACCCAAAGGAATAAAAATAATTCTACCATAAAGACACATGCATGCATATGTTCATCACAGCACTATTCACAATAGCAAAGACATGGAATCAACCTAAATGTCCATCAGTGGTGGACTGCATAAAGAAAATGTGCTATATATACACCATGGAATACTATGCAGCCATAAAAAATGAGATCATGTCCTTTGCAGCAACATGGTTGAAGCTGGAGGCCATTATGCTAAGTGAACGAATGTAGGAACAGAAAACCAAATGCTGCATGTTCTCACTTACAAGTGGGAGCTAAACATTGAATATATATGGACACACATACACACATACACACACACACACACAAAACCCTAACATATTTCAAACTTTTTCAGCTCTTCTCACACCTTTACCTCTCTTTCCTGCCCCCTCACCTTCAGCCAATAATACTGTCTCCAACTTTACAGGAAGATAGAATTCCTAGGAGGGGAACTCTCTCTTCTTTCTCATACCAACCATGCAATTAAGGGCACTTCTGCAAATCCCTTTCTGCCTATTCCCCTTCTCATGAGCTAACACTACCCATTACCTATTTTCTCTCTGAAATAGCTGTCAGAGCTCTGTCAATTAAGTTTTTACCAATGGTTTTTAAGCATACTCAAGTCTCTTCCATCTTATCTAGAAAGTCTTCCCCAAATCCTACATGTCCTGTTCTTCTCTTCTTATAAGTTTTGCCTCTCTGTTCTCATTGCATCCAATTTTCCAGCCCTCACTCACTCTTCACTCTAGTCTACCTTTTTCCTCATAAAATAGCTTTCGCTAAAGTTGCCAATGACTTCCATGTCAATAACTCCAAAGAACTGGTTCAAACCTGTTATTCAAGCAGCATTTTATATTACTGACCATCCCATCTTTATCAAAATATATCATCCTTTTATTTTTGTAACTCTACCTATTTTTTGTGATATTCTTCCATCTCCTCTGGAGGTTGATCTTCGTTCACATAGATGTGAAATTAAGTTCCTTAAAGCTTGGTTCCAGGCTCTCCTTTCTTCTCAGTCTTTTGTATATCTCTAAGCAGTGGCATCTATGGCCATGATGTCATGTACCACCTGTACACTTATGATACAGGTGTATCTCCAGTGCGGACCTCTACTCTAGGCTCCAGACACAGATTTAAGTGTCTACTTGATGTTTCTTTTCTCCCTCTCAAAGTCACCCCAAACCAAACATATCCAAAATTGAATTCAAAATCTGCCTTCCAAATCTGATCTGCTTCCAATGTCCCTATCCCAGTAAATGGTACCACCAACTGTCAGATAAACTTAGTATCAACCTTACTCTTTTGTTCTCCTGGCTTTTGTTTAATCTATCACTGATTTCTTCCCTTACCTCCTAACTACATCTGATACCCCTCCACTTCCCTCCATCTTTATACCACAGCTCTAGCCCAAGCTCTATCATATCTGGCCTTGTAACTTCAGCAATTCTCTGCTGGTCTTTCCCCAGCATACCTTGGCTTCTTACCAATACTTATGTGCCAAGCTAAAAAGAGCTGTCTAAATAACAAATATGACTTTGTCACTCAGTTATTTTCAGTGACTCTCCTTTGTTCTTGGGATTAAATATCCTTACTACCACCCCAAAGCCTTGCTTTGTTTGGCCTCTGGATGTCTCTTGGGCTTCAATTAGCATGATTACTGCCCCCCACCTCCCACCCCGCAGCCTCTCTCTCCTGAGGTCTCTCTGGTATTCTTTCAGTTCTCGGAATTTCAGTGCCCTGATCTGCTCTGCTATAGGGATTTTGTCTCCTCTGCCCTCTGCTCCCATTCTTTACCTAGTTAATGCTTATTTACTTCTCAGCTATTCCCTCTGAGGTAATATGGCCCCGACGAGAACTAATTCTCTGATTAATTTCCTCTGGTAGCACCATGTGCCTGTCTTTGATGGTGCTTGTCAGCTCCAATTTTCTGTTTATTTCTATGAACGTTTGATTAAGTATATGCCTCACTAAAAGGTAAATAAGCTCTATAAGGGCAGGACCTCATCTGCTTCCTTTACCACTCTATCTCCAAGACTTAGCTTAGCACCCAACACATTGCAAACACTCAAAAGAATTTTTGTTGAGTGAATGAACAAATGAATAAATTGACTATTTACTATTTTGATCTCAGGGATGTGCTGTCTCTAAAATAGTCTGAATTTGAATATTTTTGAGACTGTAAGAGATTGTTTGTCTAATATTTTATTTTTCACATTGCACCTAACATCTGTCCTTGTAATAAACTAGGAGCACCTCTGTTACAGGAATCATGTTCAGTAGTTTTTTATCCATAGGACCCAGAACAGTGCCTAAAAGATGACAGGTCTCCAAAAGTGTCTCTTGAAAGAACAGAACTGTCAACCCTAACTCAAAGATGCTGTATTGTATAAAGAGAGGCCAACTCTAGGCATGGAGGTACTGTGCACCTGTAGTCCCAGCTATCAGGGAGGCTGAGGCAGGAAAATCACTTGAACCCAGGAAGCAGAGGTTGCAGTGAGCAAAGATGGTGCCACTGCACTCCACCCTGGATGACAGAGTGAGACTCCTCTCAAAACAAAGACAAAAACAAAACTAAAGAGAGGCTAACTGTGTAGACTGTGAAGTTAGCTTTCTGAACTCAAATTCTGGTTCTGTCACATACATGTCCAGGGACAAATTACTTAGCTTCCTTAAGTATCTAGAAAATGGAGGTGATAATACCTTGCCTCATATGGTTACTGTGAAGCTCACATGGTTTCACAGTAGGATTTGTGAGCTAATCCTATGAAACAACAGAAAACAAAGTATAGTCAACTATAGTTCTCAGAAAAATATGATTTCTAAAGAGATCTTATTCAGACTAGAAAACTCAAAGACATGGTAACCCAAAAGCTGGAAGACCCTGTGCACAGTGACATAGAAGGGGAAAAAACTAAAAGAAAATGGTGAGGCTCCCCAGGATATGAGTTACAGCATTTCAGAAAGAATTGCATTGGGGCAGTCATGGAACTAGAGAATGGATATTATATTCTAAGCCTTAAAAACAAACCAAAAGTCTCAATCACTTTATTCCCAATAAGATTCATTACATTGCCTCTATTATTCCCTAAGCTGATCCCTGAACCACCTAAGCCAAATGAGAACTAAACAATAGCTTAATGACTGGTCTGACAGGTTCTTCTGGGACAGAAGAAAAGCAGTTATAAGGGGAAAATAACCTCAACCAACCTCCCACTTATTTAAGCAGCAGTTCAGCTATACTGCTTCTTAAAGATCTAAGATTTGTGCCCGATTGTATATATCCCTACAGGTAAAATAATATGATCTAATGGTCCCCTGAAAGTCTGCATGAAGAATTTCAGAAACTTTGTAGATGTCTTTGATGATTGATATTGTCCTTAATGGAAAGCAGAGGCAGTGGCATTCCTTTGATAGCAATCTATAAGATTTAAGAAATGGATGGGTAACGGTTTAAAAAAAAAAAAAAAAACTGATCTAAGAGAAACTACATAGAACTTTCCCTGACTCTCTTGTACTTTATTTTTTATTTTTTTATTTTGAGATAATTGTACATTCACATGCAGTTATAAAAAACAATACAAAATCAGTGTATCTTTTACCCAGTTTTCCCCCATGGTAACAATGTCACAACCAATATATTGACATTGATATGGTCAAGATATAAAACAGTTCCATTATCAGCAGGATCTCCTATGTTGCCCCTTTAATAGCCACACCCAGTTTCCTCCTATTCCTTCCCTTCTTAATCCCTAGCAAATACTAATCTACACTAATCTGTTTTCCATTTCATAATTTTGTCATTTCAACAATGTTATATAATTTGAATCATATAGTATGCAACCCTTGGGGATTGGCTTTTTCCATTCAGCATAATTCTCTCAAGATTCATCTAGATCATTGTATGTATCAATAGTTTGTTTCTTTTATTGCTGAGTAGTATTCAACGGTATAGATGTACCACAGTTTGTTTAATCATTCACCCACTGAATGACATCTGTGTTGCTTCCAGTTTTAGGCGATTATAAATAAGACTGCTATAAACACTTACATACAGGTTTTTCTGTGAACACAGAAGTCTTTATTTCTCTGGGATAGATGCCCAGGAGTGCATTTACTGGATAGTACTTACATGTTTAGTTTTTTAAGAAACTGACAAACTGTTTTCCAGAGTGGCTGTACCATTTTACATTCCCATTATCCATGTATGAGTGGCCCAGTTTCTCCACAACCCTGTAAGCATTTGCTCTTGTCATTACTTTTTATTTAACCATTCTGCTAGGTATCTCTGACTCTCCTTTAAATGTAAAAGATAAGTATAAGGACTTGCCTAAAATCAACGATAACACTAGACACTTTAATTCAGCAACTTAAATTTTGTCCTATGTTTTTCCTAAAATATGATCAGCTAAATTCAGAAAATTGCACTCTTAGGCCATCAGAAAATTTTAAGAATTAAGTAAGGATGAACAACCAGTCAAGTGACCCAATTTCACCTGAAACATCCCATCAGGTACATAATGTTTCTTAGGACTTTTTATCTCATTTAGAACTACTATTTGTTACTGTGATTCTCTTAAGCAAATGGTTTTGCCCACACAGAGCTATTCGCTCACTGACACAGGTTTAACAGGTTAAAGAACTCACAGACTGTTTCTCACCATTAACAGATATTATATTGTTTTACCATCAGTTATACCTTACTTCTGCTTCTATCTTTACAACTGCAGGCTTCGGTGATTTTTAAAGTCATTCAAGTTTAGATTGCATTGACATTAAATCAAATCATAGACGACAAACAACTATGTATTTTCAGTGAGGTGGACACGGTAAAAAGTTCCCAGGCTTTCTCTCCTACTTTTAGATAGGTCTTTTTCAGAAGCTTCCTATCTCCCTAAGAAGTCTGAGAGTTATTACAATTTCTTTATCCCCTGCTTACATATCCCACGCCATAGAAAACCGTTTAATAGAACCTACTGTAGCAAAAGCAAAACTTTACCTCTGCTCTCTTAGAGTCCCAGGTAGACCTGATAATGAAATTGACGTAAGATAGATTAATAGGAGAAAAGCACATAACATTTACATGACACAGGAGCCCTCATAAGGAAATGAAGACCCAAACAAGTGGCCAAACCTAAATGCTGTTATACTTGGTTGAACAAAGAGAGGCAATTGTGGAAAAGTAACTAAATTATGTGGGAAGACTAAAGGAAGATCAATAAGAATATTTTAACAAGGTCTGTGTGTACAGGATTCTTCTGGCTATGACTCCTTGTCAAAGAATGTTTCTTTTCTCTTGGCAGTAGGAGAGCAACTTTCACATGTAAGTTTTTATCTCTGTTTTCAGGGGGAAGAAAAAGAAAATGATTAGACTGCCCTTCTTGTATCTGCTGTTATTCAAGTGTCCTTAGTTCAAACTAATCCTTATACCAAAATGGCATATTCTGGGGTGCATATTCTGCCATCCTTCACTACTAAATAACAGAATATATGCTTACCTATGTACTAGCTATTTCATTTCTGGTATATGCCAAACAGAAACGTGTATGTGCGAGCCAAAACAAATCTACAAAAATCTTTATACCAGCATTATTTGTAACAGTCCAAATGGAAAACAGTCCAAGTTTCCATCAACAGAAAAATGCATACCTAAACTGCCATATAGCAAATATATAGTGAAATATTATACAGCAATGGAAATGAAACAGTAGTTTTACCGTTATAGGCAACAATATAGATGAATATCACAAACATTTATGTGGAAGTTACATGGATATATTCACTATATGAAAATTCATCACACTGAGCAAATGATTTTTATGTTTTTTCTACATTTCTATTAAACCTAATAGCTTATACAAATATAATTTTTAAAAACATGACTAAAGAAATCAAAATAATAATTATGATCATGACAATGATGACGATAGAATCTTTCCTCTGACCTCAGACAATTGTCACCAGCCTATTTTCACAAAAGTTCAACCCTCCTTATTGGGCATTAGAATTCAGAGTCCTGGTTTTAACAAACTGTTCATATGGCTCGATATCTAGCTCTAGTCACTGGGAGACTAAGGCAATTTGACCTCCTTCCATACAGTGACTAAAGGGACACAATGGGGTGTGGTTGGCAGCACCTAGGTAAGTAAATAACAATGTTCTGGGGAAAGGAGATTTTATGAAGTTTTGGTCACTCTTTCTGAGAAGAGTCCATTCTTCTGGCTCTCCAAGGGAAAAAGACAGGATCCCAGTTATTATCTCCCAAATGGCAATATTATCTGATCAATTTTTGAACTTTATACAAATGGAATCAAATCATTCAGTATGTACTCTTTTTTAATTGATTTAGTCAACATTGTGTTTATATATTCATCTATGTTGTTGCCTATAGCAGTAAAACTACTGTTTCATTTTCATTGCTGTATAATATTTCACTATATATTTGCTATATGGCAGTTTAGGTATGCATTCTTCTGTTGATGGAAACTTGGACTGTTTTCCATTTGGACTATTACAAATAATGCTGGTATAAAGATTTTGTAGATTTTTTTGGGCTCACGCATATATGTTTCTGTTTGGCATATACCAGAAATGAAATAGCTAGTACATAGGTAAGCATATGTTCTGTTATTTAGTAGTGAAGAATGGCAGAATATGTACCCCAGAATATGCCATTTTGGTATGAGGATTAGTTTGAGCTAAGGGCACTTGAATAACTGCAAATGCAAAAAGAGCACCCTAATCTTTTTCCTTTTTTCCCTGAAAACAGGAGATAAAATCTCACATGTGAAAGTTGCTGTCTTTCTGCCAGGAGGAAAGAAACATTCTCTGATGGGGAGTCACAACTAAGATAATTCTGTACACACAGACCTTGTTAAAATAATTCTTATTGATCTTCCTTTAGTCTTCCCACATAATTTAGTTACTTTTTCACAATTGTCTCTCTTTGTTCAACCAAGTATAAAAGCATTTAGGTTTGGCCACTTGTTTGGGTCTTCATTTCCTTATGAGGGCTCCCGTGTTATGTAAAACTTACATGCTTTTATCCTATTAATGTGGTTTAGTGGTGTCCCCACCCAAATCTCATCTTAAACTGTAGTTCCCATAATCCCCATGTGTCATGAGAGGGACCCAGTAGGAGGTCATTGAATCATGGGTGGGGGGTTACTTCCATGCAGTTCTTGTAATAGTGAGTGAGTTCTCATGAGATCTGATGGTTTTACAAAGGACACTTCCCCTGCTTCGCTCAGCACTTCTCCTTGCTGCCACTATGTAAAGAAGGACATGTTTGCTTCCTCTTCCACCATGATTGTAGGTTTCCTGAATCCTCCTCAGACATTCAGAACTGTGAGTCAATTAAACCTCTTTCCTTTATACATTACCCAGTCTCAAGTATGTCTTTATTAGCAGCATGAGAATGGACTAATATACCTATTAATCTATCTTATGTCAATTTCACGATCAGGTCTACCTGGGACTCTAAGAGAGCAGAGGTAAAGTTCTGCCTCTGCTACAATAGATTCTATTAAATGGTTTTCTATGTGATGGGATATGTAAGCAGAAGGTAAAGAAATTGTAATAACTCTCAGACTTCTTAGGGAGATAGGAAGCTTCTAACAAAGACCTATCTAAAAGCAGGAGAGAAAGCCTGGGAACTTTTTACTGTGCCCACTCTCGGTGAAAATATATAGTTGTTTGTCCTCTATGATTTGATTTAATGTCAATGCAATCTAAACTTGAATGACTTTAAAAATGACCAAAGCCTGCAGTTGTAAAGACAGAAGCAGAAATGAGGTATAACTGATGGTAAAATAACATAATAGCCATTAATGGTGAGAAACAACCTGTGACTTCTTTAACCAGTTAAGCCTGTGTCAGTGAGCAAAACTGACACTGTGGGCAAAACCATTTGCTTAAGAGAATCACAGTAACAAATAGTTCTAAATGAGATAAAAAAGTCACTCTGGGAGGGTACACAGTGACCACACTCTTGGTGAGTCTCCAAGCAGGTAGATACAATTACAGTATAGAGGAAAATGTAAGATTTTTGTGAAAGGAAACTTTGATCTGATATCTTAATGCTAGAACTTTTTTGAAAAAGTAGTTAATGACTCAATTATGATGGCAGTCCATTGTCATTCTGTAAATATTCATTAAGTATTCTATGTACCAGGCATTGTGTTAGATGTGATGATATAGTGGTAAACAAGAGAGACACAAAGCCTGTCAGCAAATGAGCCTACAGTTTCGCAAGGAAGACAGACAAATAAGCCCAAACAATTAAGTGTACAAATGGGAGCACATGGGGAAAATACCAAAATGAGCCTATAGCAGGAATTAGGGAAGTATGTTCCACAGCTTTCTGCCAACAGCAGAGAATGGTCTTGGCATCCATGATAAGTGGGGGTGAGCACAGGGAAAGACCAAGCCCCAGGACAGCACACCAACCATTCTGGGAGTGACCAGCATGGGTGGCCCACACACATGGAAGAACTACAGCCCAGACAAGTGGGGCCACACCAGCAGAGGGACCCTGCCAATCGACTCCTGTGAAACAGGCATTCTTTTTTTTTTTTTTTATTATACTTTAAGTTTTAGGGTACATGTGCACAATGTGCAGGTTAGTTACATATGTATACATGTGCCATGCTGGTGTGCTGCACCCATTAACTCGTCTTAGAACTTCTTGAATCACCTTAATACTCAGCGTTTGTGCCATTTTTAAGTAAGAAAAGAAAAACATTTTGGACTACAGCAGCATATATGGTGTTTATTAATATTTTCTTTGGGCAAAAGTTTGTTCTGGGACATTTGAATCCTTGCTAGCCAGAACATTTGCAGCAGTTTACTAAACTGACAAATGGAGAGATAAGCCCAAAAGCTACATGGCCATAGGGAGATCAACACATCCATCCAGTACAGATGGATCAGGAGTGAACTGTCCCTTTCAGTATATTTGACATGAAATTCCTCACCTACACCACTGTTATATTGTATATACCATTAATAGTAAAGGTGAATAAGTAAATAAATAATAAATAACTAGTAAAGGTGAATAAATGGTCTGTTTTGTTATTTACTCAGCAAATATTTATTGCATGTCACCAAGTGTCAAGGACCAGGCCACGTTCTGGAAAGAACTGGGAAATTATAAAAGCAAAGATACTGATAACAGGCAGCATAACAAGGTAGAAAAACACATGCACTTTAGAGCTCAATCACCCGAGGCTTAATCTCAGCTCAACTTCTTACCAAGTCAGTTGCCTTGGGTCTGTTACTTAACTCCCCTGAGCCTCATTTCCCTGTCCCATAATGTGACAGTAGAACACTACCCTGAAGTGTTCTGCAGGATTAAATGAGGTAACATATGCAATGCACCTAAGAAAAGCCCTGCACCAGAATTTACTTGTTCAGAAGAAGCTGGCCCCCAGGCTCTATCCTACCCCTCCTTCTCTTCATGCCAACTTATTCTTTCACTGAGATTTGCAAATTTATGTATGGACACCATGGTTTGTCATTCATTCACATTCCCTGCCCCTTGGCCTCCCTTTGTGTGGAATGCAAACTTCCCTCTGAAGGATAGACCTGTGTCTTGGTTTTGGACTATCCTGGCAGGAAATTCCAGAGTCCAGATACCCAGACCATGGCTTACATGGGAGGGTTAGGGGATATGATTACTTGGGCTTACAGAATCCTCACCCTGTGGGGAAGGGGAAGGCAAGAGGAGGGTTTAATTAGGATCCTCTGAAATGCCGGGCTGGGCAGGGAATATTCTTGCTCAAGTCTAAGGGCAGTATGGTTTAGAAGTAAATTCTATGGGAGTATAAGAATTTTAAGGAATAGTCTTTCTACCAGACTATTTCACTGATTGTGTTTCTACAACAATCATCTTTCCTTAGCTACTCTGCTTCAATAGCTATTTTATAGGAATGCTACTCATGTTCGTGCCTTTTCTTGCTTTGAAACTCACTCTGAATCTCTAACAAGTCTAAGGTCTTGAGGTGCTTGCTCATTGTTCTGTGCATCTCACTCTAGCTGTTGGATAAAAGAAAATATTACCTAAACCGTATTCACTGTGGTTGCTGTTAGTGTGTGGATTTAAATAGCTCTTCCAGCTACTATTAAACATACTTTGTATAATGACAACTTAGAGGTGGAAAAAGTTCTAGAAATTTAAGCCTAAGTCCAAAAATTGAATTTTTTTAATATTTAAATTTAAATTTTAGATTCAGGGAGTACATATGCAGGTTTGTTATAGGGATACACTGCATGATGCTGAGGTTTGGGCTTCTATTGATCCTGTTGTCCAGATAGTGAACATAGTATCCAACAGGAAGTTGTTTAGCCCTTGCCCCCCTCCCTCTCTCTTTTTGGAGTCCCCAGTATCTATTGTTTCCATCTTTATGTCTGTGTGTGTCCAGCTACTTATAAGCAGCTCCCACTAATAAGTGAGAAGATGGGATATTTGGTTTTCTGTTTTTCACATTAATTCACTTATGATAATGGGTTCCAGCTGCATGCATGCTGCTACAAAGGACATGATTTTATTATTTTTATGTCTGCATAGTATTCCACACTGCATATGTACCACAGGGAAATGGAAGTTATAAAATTATAAGAAAAAAATCAACAGTATCCAAATTCTAATAAAGATTATTAGCTATCTTTATAGCCACAACCACATAATTGATCAAAATATATTCACTCAAATTTATAACAACAAAATTATTAATCACTCAATTCAGTGGCCATATGTAGCTATGGCTATGAGTTATTTATTACTCAGTGGTTATATATAGATACGGCTATGAGTCATTTAAAAAACAGAGCCTTCTCTCTGTCAAGGAGACATGATTCATCAAAAAGTCAGAAACAGAAGAGTCAAAATCCCTAACAGAGAAGTCAAAGGGTAGAATATGCTGAGATCAGGAATTATAATTCATGCTCTGTGCCAGGATAATGCAGGTATAGGATCCTGACGTCCAAGGGGCATATGCAAAGCTTGGTGCAAGCTGCCCAGGCCAAGGTTGGCTCTAAGGCAGATGCAGGAAGGTCAACCAGCTGGCTGGTTAAAAGGAAACGACGACCTTCCCCTAGGTCTCTTCATTACCCTGATATATTCTCCTTGTTCAGGGATAACTAGATCCACTTAACTCTTCTCCTACAAAGATTCATTCATCTCTTCTCCTAGTTCAGGTATGACTCGCTCCCCTCACTGATTCACTCCAGGGCTCATCTTTAAAATACAGATGCAAACAGGCTGAAATATCCCCAAGGCTAACAGCTTAAAATATATTAAAGATGAATAAGTGCACCTGGGGCTTCAAGGACTAATGCCATAAAACTGTCATCATTTCCCACCAAACGTTATTTCACCCACTCACTTGATGTACATCTGTGGCCTGTTCACACCGCATATGGCTGTGGACAGAAAATGCCTCAGTTCAAAATTGACACAGTGGGTCTGGAAGAGGCTTCTGCTGCGGCGTTCTCTCTCTGGTTTTAGCTCCGAACCTTGTCACCCTAACATAAGGACGATGAACAAGCCTACGTGGAGGCTCAGAAGATTCCAAATATGGTTCCAACTCTGTGTCTGACTAACTAATATGTGGCCTGAGCAAAGTATTATTTAAAAATCTCAAATGCCAAAAGCAACTACTCTATTTCTGCTACCTTTAAACCTGTCAATCACTCCCCAAACTTCTACCAGCTTCCTCAATTCACCACATGCATTATGTGTGAGCTGCATCCATCCACATCTGTTGTTACAACTTTCCATTTGATTACAAATAATTCCAATGCATCATAACTCACAAATCTCACCCATTTCCACAAGCAAACTTCAGGGTTTTTTTCAACATGAGGTTGAAAGAGAAGAGGGAAAGAGTGGAGGAAAAGGAGAGAAAAGAGAGAAAAAATACGGAAATACACAACGGGTCAATATCAAGTCCAGATAAGATTTCTTCATGGCTGTCGCACACAAAAGCACTGTGGCTCTCAGGGTCACCCTTTCTGTCCTAGCCACAGTGCCTAATCCTGATTCATTTTCACAATGTCAATCAACACACAGCTTTGCTGCCGTTAACTGGATGTAGTTATTCCTTCCCAATGTGAATGTCTATGTGTTTTTTCTTTCTCAATCATAATATGACATCAAGGTCTCTCCAAATTTCTGTTATCTGGATGTCTTCCTAATTTTATCTTCTTGAAGACTTGGTTATGTAAACAAGTCCTGTATACATCATGAAAAGGCAAATTCTAGTAGCTCACATTCAATCATTCTTGATTACTAGTGCCCTATTGATAACTCCTTCTGATTTGATAACAGCTCACCCCAGCCTGACTCCCAATGGACCCACCTAATAATTATCATCTTCCAATTTGAGAAGCTAATAACATTAACTTGTTCATCTTGTCAAGCTAGTGGGTAGGGGAATAGAATAATTATTGTAAATTACGTTACAGACCTCAGGCAAAGTTCATCGCAATGATCCCAGTAGCCACAGGGTAATGTCTCTAAGCATCAGGATTTCTGAGTCATCTCCTGCTCTGACTTCATGCCTAGCCCTTCTGCCAGAATTACACAAGATGTGTCCTCTAATTCCCCACTTATAGAGTCCCTGTGGGTCCTTTATCCCATTGTGGGTAGTATTTCCTACTTAGGAGACACAAGCCCAGCACACTCAAGCCACTGCCCCCGAGAGCTGCTGAGTCCATTGAGCTGCCAGGATGGAAAGAACTCTGAAAGGGAGAAAACTAGTTTTCTTGTAAACTTGTGTTTTACCCTCCCAGTTGTTCTTAATGATGCTGAGACTCCCCAAATAAGTATAAAGAGAAAAGAAGGAATAAATACGATTCTAGATTTCCTACCCCTGTTTCCATAAGAGCAATTTTGCCTTCACCTGCTTTATTTTGTGCATTCCATATAATTTTTTAATGGATTCCATTTACAACCTAATGATAGTCTGAAAACAGCTGAACAGGGTGACCTTCTAGTCCCAGTCTCCTATATATAGCAAAATACACCAAAGGCCTGTTCTAGGAGTATGAGCAGAAGAGACAGCCACCTGTATGCAATGTGATTTAAAAAATAAAAGATGCCATATGTAACTTACCTGCACATTGCGCACATGTACCATAAAACCTAAAGTATAATAATAATAATAATAATAATAAAAGAAAAAAAATTATTTGTAAAAAAAATGAATAAATAAAAAAATAAAAGATGCCTACCCCAAATCATCTCCTTCCCATGTTCCTTGCAATTTCCAAATTCTTCACACTGTCAGAGATAAAGGAAGCCAGACACTAGCTAAAGTGGGAAGGACAGATTTGAACCACTAACACGCTATTGCAATAGGGAAGGGAGTGCAGTGTGAACTGAACTCAACCTTGATTTGCACAGAGGAGACTGGGTATTTTAGAAGAGGAATGAGAGAATAGAAAAGGCAGGGGGTGAGAGCAGGCTCAGTGAAGTCAGAGAAGTGAAAAATTACAAAGGGTTGGTCAACATTAATGTTGATTAGACAATTATGGGAGTTAGGATTCTATCTGCCCAGATACCAAAAGACAGAGGCCCTATCTCTCCTGATGGTTACTTTTTAGAAGAATGGCTCTCAGGTCCTTGAGAAAGACACTCTTGAGCAGTAGGAAGTGCATATATTTATCAAAGGTTACAGGGCAAGGATTCACAATTGTAAGCCCTTTTTAGTAAATGCTCTAAGAAAGGGTAGTTGGGCCTAGCTCCAGGGTGTTGGCTAGAAGAAATAGTAAACTCTCCTGGCAGCCTTGAGCTTCCTCAGGCAGGCATCCTAAGTGGGGTATGGTAGTCCTAGGGACGTGGCCTTGAGCTGTTAGAAATTATTCTAGTGTTTGTGTAAGTCTTTTAATGTGGGGCACGAGTGGATGAAATCATTTGTGTTGAGAATCTGTAGTTCTGATAGGAAGTCAAGGCCTAGTCAAGAAGGGGGTTCAGAGGAGCATGGCTAAAGTTTGGTAAGTTAGAGAATCTTTGTCAACACCTAGAAACCAAAGATGCTATTTTTAAGTCATTAACTGATAGCACTAATATGTCAAATAATTTTAAACTTGCGTCCCTTTACTGATATTTAACTATTATCAAGCAGCTTAGCAGCATGGTCACTTGGTCAGGGCTCTGGGGTTGGAGACAGCCTCACAGTGTAGGTTATTGGAGAGTGAGGAAAAGAATGAAGAATTCCAGACACAACTGCTACCACTCCGACCAAACACTGACAACTTATTTCCAAGTAACTGTCCTGCCAAGCTTGCTTTAAAACAGAAAGGTAAGACTTATGGTAGTATAAACAGTGGACTTGCCAAAAGTCTTTTAAAATAGTTTATTCTTTTATGTAGAGTAAGAAGAACCCACTTGGAAGTTTCTTTCCTTGGCATTGCTTAGTAAGCCTTTTTGTTCCAATAATACAAAGATAAACTAGAGGTCAGTCATTTTAATTGTTACCAACTTGAATTTTACTGTAAATATGTGTTTGTGGCATGGCTATCCTGAGAAATAGCAAGTACTCATTTTGATAACTCAGCAAAAGTTCATTTTCTTAAGGGTAGAACCTTAGTGTGTGCTTCCCCCTTTTCCACAGACCACATCCACCTATTTCAGGGTGTCCTTGCTTCCTGAGTCCCACTCCTCCACAGCACAATTTGGCTGCAAGCTGCCCAGATAGAACTGGTTTATAAACTGGAAAGCCAAGAACTTCAGTCTTCAAAGCAGGCTCGCATATGTTGTTCATGTACAAACAAGTGAATTTCTTACTTCATACAAAAATCTCACTCCCTCTTCTCTTTTTAGGTTGTCACAAAGTGTCTGAATGGCTGAATGATGCTGTTGATAGGATCCATGACCTCTTCTTGCAGTTTCCTTCTCTGTCTGCCAATTTCACACTTACCCTCAATTCTAACAGTTCCCACACTGGCAATACCCATCCAGTGGCATTGGGCTGGGTTGCCAGATAAAATACAGGATGCCCAATTACACTGAATTTCATGTAAGTAATGGATAATTTTTAGTATAAATACATGTTATTTTAATTTCCTAATTTCAGCAACTCTATTCCTAGACAAAAATCCACTATTCAATTATTTTATCTTCCAGGTGTATAAAACATTATTCTGGAAAGTTGTAGAACTATGATAACTGCTTAAATTATAAATTGATAGGCTGGATGTGGTGGCTTATGCTTGTAATCTCAGTACTTTGGCAGGCCAAGGCCGGTAGATCACCTGAGGTCAGGAGTTTGAGACCAGCCTGGCCGACATGGTGAACCCTGTCTCTACTAAAAATACAAAAAAAAAAAAAAAAATTTAGCTGAGCATGGTGGCAGGCACCTATAATCCTAGCTACTTGGGAGGCTGAGGCAGGAGAATCACTTGAACCCGGGAGGTAGAGGTTGCAGTAAGCTGAGATTGTGCTGCTGCACTCAAGCCTGGGCAACAGAGAGAGACTTTGTCTCAAAAAAAAAAATGTATATATATATATACACACACACACACACACACACACACACACACACACACACATATATGAATTCATAGATCAGTTGTTTCCAAGAGCTGAAGATGTGGGGAGAGACTGGCTATAAGAAAGAGAGAGAGCTTTTGAGGGGAGGTGATCAAACTGTTCTATACATTGATTCTGGTGGTATACACATGACTATATGCATCTGTCAAAACTTACAGAACTCTACAATAAAAGGGATGGATTTTACCGTAAATAAAAAATACCTAAATAAACCAGATTTTTTTAAGTGGAAAATAAATGTATACTACTCAATATCAGATGGCCCTTACACATTTCAGATATCATTTTATTCCTCCCTTGGTATTACCAGAGTAAATGCCTCACAACAGCTATTCTATTTTTTTCATTCTCCGTAGGTTCACAATTCCAACACCACATCTCTCCCTGCAAACAGATTTGTTCAGTCACGCAACCAGTGTGTAATGTTAGCTGGATCTGGAACTATAAAGATGAAAATAGAGTTCCTACCAAAAAATATTCCTCATGGGCTAGTAGGCAAACAGAAACAAATAATAATAATAAAAAAAGACATACAATGTAAAAAAAAATCTGTATAATGGGCGATTATAAGATGTTGTACTGTACAGAGGAAGAGTAAACAGTAAAGTCTCTTCAATAACTCAGAAAAAGTTAAAAATGCTGGAGTTCAGCCTTCAAAGCAGGGAGTTATACAGGTAAATAAAGGAAGGCGAGTACCCAGAGAAAAAAGGCAGAAGATCAGCTGCACAGGTGGGTCAGCACAAACGATGAAAGCCCTTGACACTCAGGTGCTGTGGGAATTCTTGCTTGCCGTAACAGAAACCGGCCTTGGCTAGCTGGAGGAGAAAAAAGGAGACTCCATTGGAAGGACATGCAGGTTCAGACTCGGTAGAAGTCTCCATCACTAAGGACAGAAAATGAGCAAAAACCCAGGCACGCAGGATGCCAAGGAGCAAGAATCACAACCACTATCCTGTAGCAAGAATTACAGCCAGGACACTGCTACTGCCGCTGCCACTGAAAGCCAATGGGTGCCGCCACGGACACCAACAATAAGTTCTAACAGCCTCTTGACCTTTAACCCATTCGCTCTAGAGTCAGAGTCCCAGCCTGAGTCACATGACTATCTATGAACGGTGCCAGGGGCTGCCAGAATGCACAGGGAGGTAAGGACAGCCTCTTTCCAAGGTTCCATACACACAGCATGTCCATGTCACTCGCCCGGAGGTCCCTTAGTAGCCGTCTCGTTAGCAGATCCACCTTCGAGGTATGGCAGTGCTTGTGTTCAAGGAACTCTTAGTTTACTTAATAATGGCCCAAAGTGCAGGAGTGGGGATGCTGGCAATTTGAATATCCCTAAAGTGCTTCCTTTAAGCTAAAAGGTGAAAGTTTGAACCTAATAAGGAAAGAACAAAAATTATATGCTGAGGTTGCCCCTTCCCAAAATAGGAGAGGGGCCTGAATCCCTAGCATCATTAGTATCCAGGGGCTCTATACAATAGTCCCCCATTATCTGCAGGGCATATGTTCCAGGACCCCCAGTGTAGGCCTGAAACTGCACTGATAGTACCAAACCTAATTGCCGTCAATCAGAACACATTTCTGTTTATGTATTCCGCCCACAAATTCAACGCCTCTTTTATCTTAGCTAAGCATTTATTGCACACTGTGGATCGAGGTGCAACAGCAAAACTGGCATGAATTTCTTTTTCCCTCTTCACATCTTCATGGATAGAAGATTCATTTTTAGCATAAATCTTGGCAACCTCAGCATATATTTTTTGTTTTTTTCTTATTAGGTTCAAACTTTCACCTTTTAGCTTAAAGGAAGCACTTTAGGGATATTCAAATTGCCAGCATCCCCACTCCTGCACTTTGGGCCATTATTAAGTAAACTAAGAGTTCCTTGAACACAAGCACTGCCATATCTCGAAGGTGGATCTGCTAACGAGACGGCTACTAAGGGACCTCCAGATGAGTCACATGGACAGCATGGACATGCTGGACAAAGGGATGCTACACGCCTCAGGCAGGACGGCATGAGATTTCATCACACTACTCAGAACAGAATGCAAATGAAAACTTACGAATTGTGTATTTCTTAAATGTATCACTCAATATTTTTGGACACCGTTGACTGCAGGTAACCAAAACCACAGAAAGCCAAATGAAATAAAGGGTGCCTCCAGTAATATGGCCTGTCTGGTCTTTCTAACCTGGATTCTCCCCACTGGAAAGAAAATCTCTTCTCCGACTCTGTGGGTCTCACACTAGCACGTTTTCGGGACGTCACATTTTAGGCTGAGTAATATTCTCTGTGTGTCTTCTGGCTCGTCCTTCCAACTCAACATGTGCTTTCTGGAAGCAGTTATTTCACAGCAGCCATGTGTCTTTCCATTCCCCCTTGTGCTCAGCACACTGCCTTCCACAAACTAGCTGCCTAATGCATGTCTGTGTTCTGCATGGATGTGTTCCGAGGCAACTCAGCATGTGCAGTTGGAAATGTGCCACTTTCATTTGGCAGAGTCAAATCTCCTCCAAACCAGACCCTTTTATTTCAGCTCACAGAAGATCCCTGCCCTAAAGGCCTCTGCCTTGAATCAAACCTCAATAAGCCAGATTAGAAACCAGCCAAAACCACCGGAGATTATGTCAATGGGCATGTGGCTTTGGAGTGCCTAAGAACTGGCACAAAGCATCAGGGAGGCTGCCAGTGAGCTCTCTGAAGAAAGCAAAACAGGGATCCGGGCCCACGGCGCGATGTTCAGGGAATCCCTGCTTACAGCGCCTTTTCAGACATTGCATAAGCTACGCAAAAGCAAAATCTGTGAATTATCTGTCTTTTAACAAGCTAAAAGAACCTGTACAGCATCCTATTATTTTTTTTTTTATCTAGGGAAAAGAAACAATAAATTTCACTAGGCTGAGGAAGAAAAGGGATTACATTTGTGGAGTGGATAGTCTCCTCACCCCATTTAAACACAGAAATATTTAAAGAGATTGTAATAGGAATTTTATCTCAGGCCTCAGATGTTATCCTGGTATAATAGTTTCTCCTTTCATCCATGACTAGGACATGGTGATGCCACAATCCTCCCACCTCTCCAAGAAATCTTAATAGCCTTCTTTCCTGACAAAGTTGTTGAAGAGGAATAGAACAGAACACAGACTCATTATGTCCCTTCACAAAGCAGTCACAAGATTAAAAAAAAAAAAAAAAAAAAAAAAAACCACAAGTACTCTCATTTGCGGCCAAGTTCAGGCCTTAAACAAATTTACAGAATAAAGTGGCTATTTAAGTGGAGTTTTATGAATATTCCAGCTAAGGGATATAATGAAAAAGCTACAAAGTTCAGAGAAGAGTTTAAACAATCCAATTACATACAAAGACAAATAATAATAATATGGATTTTCAAGGACATTGTCCTCAGAAAGGGGCATAAACACAAATATCAGCCTTTGTTCCTCTGTATGTAATAGAAAAAAGAAAAAATAATTTCCCGGTCTTCCATTTCTATGAGTTTTTATTCGGAACTTCTGTTATCTCTCAGTAAGTAAATGTAAGAGTATTCTCTAGAGAGCTGTTTTATTATACAAGTACACCATAAAGAGCCATGCTGGCCAAAAGTAACGCAAAACGGAAGTCGAGTCAGACTTCCCTTTCACTATGATTTGCCATCCAGTGAGTCAGAGCAATATCTTGAAACTGTTCTGAATGAAAAATGTTTGTTTTTTTTTCTTCTGTTGAATTCATGTTCATGCTTAAAGAGCAGTAGAAACTACAAAACTCTAGAGCCACAGAGATCAGTAAACCCCTATTGCATTACAGGAGAGTCAATTTGGTTTAAAGTAGTCAAGTGACCTACCTAAGGCATGGCACAGAGCCCAGGCAGGCATCCAGGCCTCCTCTCTCTATCCCTGGGCTCCTCCTGCTGCTCTCCAGTTTTCCATCCATGCCACAGTGACTGTGACCATGCCCTTTCACAGAAGTGGCCACAGGTGGATTCTGAAGCGCCTTTTGTGTAGAGCCTGAGAGCAGATTACAGTGGTCAGTTCATGCTAACCCAGAAGTGGAGCTGGAGGGGTAAGGAAGAGCTATGGTCACCACTCCCCAGATGTGTGACTCAAATCTGAATATCGGGATTAAAATTCCTGAAAGATTGTAGACAAGCCAAATGCCAAGTCCATTTAAAGACTCTGAACA
The DNA here is from genome assembly GCF_028885625.2 of Pongo pygmaeus. Classification (NCBI taxonomy): domain Eukaryota; kingdom Metazoa; phylum Chordata; class Mammalia; order Primates; family Hominidae; genus Pongo; species Pongo pygmaeus. The sequence continues at coordinate 65,647,179 of NC_072377.2, forward strand.
CAGCATCTTTCATACTTGCTACCTTGTTAATACTTAAAACCAAGAGAAGAAGCCCATACACAGAGTATTTCCCAAGCAAAAACACCGTGTTGCTATTACCCTGCCTTTAAAAGGGCATCATCCGAGGCCAAAATTAACCTCAAAGAGTGTAGAGCCAGATAAGGATGTACAAAACTCAGAACTATGCACCAGATTGAAAATGTAGTAATTATAGGACGCTGGAGTTAGCTCGCCAACCAAACACAGACCCATCAGCCCTCCACCCCACCACTGTCTAATCAACATGAATTTACAGGCAAAGAAGAGCAATAAGCAGTCCACCCACTTAAGTTAAGGAGAGAAGACTCCGTGAGGCTTAACTTCTGCAAACCTCTTGCAAAGCAAATGCAAGAGAAACAGTTTCAAACCATAAAATGTTTGCTTCCTTGGAACAAGTAAAGGACGAATGTCATTTTCAATCTCTGCTTGAGAATGACACAGGACGTGGTCAGAACTCTGTGATCATGGAAGACAGAGAAGAATAAGTGAGATGATTTGATACTTGTTAGGTAGTCTGCTTTATAATCAAAAGGCTCATTTCTTTTTTCTGGAGATTGGTTTTCTCAGCTGTAAAATGGGAGGCTGAACAAGATGCTCTTTAAAATCATCTCCTGCTTTGACCATTTTTTGCATTTACTTCTTTCCCTTTATGCTTTATTGTTTAACATTTACAATAAGATGTCAACATTACCATGTATTAATAGTGGAAGGTGCGAGCTCAGTCCAGCAGCATGATTTTGTGACCATGGGGGAGGTTTATAACCTCTGCCTCAGTTTCTTAGTCTTTAAAGTGAAGCACCTGTCTCATAGGGTTGTTATAAGTTCCTGTATCACATCAAATGAGAGAATGAAACCAAAGTGCTGGGAGCAATAACTGACATGGAGGAAAACTCAAAAACTCTTAGCCATTATTATCTTTTATTATTACTTAGTTGAGATCTGGTCTTAAATGTGAAGAATACAGAACCAGAGAAAACAAGACAACGCTTAACTCCTTGAGATCAATAAATGTTATTTCTGAGAATAGGATAATTGGAAAACCAACGAAAAAAAAAGACTGACAATATTCCAAAACTTAGAAAAGCTGCTATTTTTCATACTGGTAAAAATCTCTCAGAAGAGAAATTCCCAAGGGCTTAGCAAAATGCTACAATAAATAGTGCATTCTCAAAAGGGGAGCAATTTAAGAGGGCACTTTGGCAAAGCCTCGTGACTTATCTGGATGGGATTTTTTTATTTTATGTCTATGCTTCAAAATAGGCAACTATGTGATTATTCCCGGTGGGCCTATTAAGCCATCTTGTCAAGCTTCTATTCCTTTAAATTTATTAATTTTAACGCAAGCTACAGAAAATACCAAAAAAATTACATATGCATTCTTTCAGTTTTGTAGGACAAAGCTAAGCTCAACTCTAAAGGGACTAGGATATGTAAGGAAATCCTAATTTTAAAATCATTAATTTTAAAGTTAACTTCCAAGGGTCATTTCCCACAGGGTTGTGAATTTTTATCATGGTCCTAAAACTGCCTGGATTCTTTAGAACATTGTGTGGCTCAGTTCTTGTCATCAATGAACTAGGTCTGGTGACTCTAAATGTAATCAACGCAGGGTAGATGAGAATGGGAGGTGGAACACCCCTGCCTCACCAAACACTAAAAATGCTGAAATGACTAGCAACCTGACCATGGCAGGGCCGGAAAAGGGCTGTAATTAGAAACAATCTCATAGCACCCAACCTGTAAAGTACATTCACAAAGAGATGTTGCTACTCTGCAAATGGCACCAATGATGATAACAATGATGATGTTGATGACGATGATAATGGTAGTGCCTATTAAGCACATATCTTCCAGGCACTGTTCTAAATGCTTTAGGCATAATACCTCTGAGGTAGGGATTGTTGCCTGTCACACATCCATTCTTCACCCTTCTCTTTCTCTGCTCTGTGTTAAAGAGAGGCAATGCAGAGTCGTCTGTCAGCTGACTTCTGGCTGTGTTGGGCTACAAGACTGGAGGGTTGAAAGATGGGAACACCAAGACATTTCTCTCCTCTCTTGGTGCCTTAAGCAGAATCTCTATCATCAAAAAGGTCTCTCCCATGCCTCTTCCAGTTCCACTATAATTCCAGTGTCCTCAGTCCGTGGACCCAGTAACACTGTCTCCAACATACTGTCCCTTCAAATTAGAATTAGTGGATGCTTCCTGCTATTGCTAATATTCGGGTTGTTTAATGACCCCATTTGGCTTTTCAGCTCTTCCCTCAGCTGCATAGCCAATTAAATTCTCTCTGGTTCAGATACTTGAGATGACTCATCTTTTTTTTTTGGACCATTATTATCCACATTTTCCAAATTAGAAAATTGGGAGTAGTTTGTCCGGGATTACAGAGTTATAAACTGGCAAATTTGAGTCCAGTGATTCTTAAGTCATACTTCTTGGCCACTACATTATATTGCCTCTTCTTAATGAGACAACATAACAATAGGTTAGACAATAAAAAAGGTTAGAAGTATATGAAGAGGCTCCTATCTACCCCTGCTTCATGAACAATGATCCCCCTCATACTTGCTGTCTTGCTGCCAATCCTTCTCCAATGGACATAGCAAGGGGTTTGGTCTGGACTGTGAGTTTCAGTCCAGGGATCTAAGTTTATACTTCAGTCAATAACAATAGAGCTCTCTATTTGTTAGTTTTGGTTCTTGATTTTTTTTCTGGGCATCTTAAATTTACTGTAACAAAGTGAATATATCATGACCTTCCTTAACTAGGTATCAATCCCTTATAGAGTAGAAAGTTATATCAGTGGTCTATTAGACAAAGGTATAACAGTGACCACAATGAAGGACCCATAAAGCCCTTCTGATTCTCTACTAAGTACTCTTTCTACAAAACATTTCTCTTGCACTTTATCCTACAACCTATGCAATAAAATCTTTATGCAAGAATTGTTCAAATTTTCACCAACTACCTCAGTCTTATTACAAAAACAATACAGAGGCTAAGTAGCACACAAGAGATAAGTGATTTAAACACACACACACAGACAGATGAATTTACTCAGTTTTAATTGATCTTATTATCTATCCAAAGATTTTTTTAAGGGGACATATTTATGCAAGTAAAAAAAGAAAAACACTCATCTATATAGTCTTCTGTAAAGAAGTTCAACAAAATTCCAACCGCATTTTGACATAGTTCATTCACTATGTTCATCTGCCAAGATTTAAAATAAATTATATTGATTTTCTGATTATTAAAATAATAGACATATTGTGGAAAAAGTGAAAATACGAAGAGTGTAAAGGAGAAAATAGCAATAATTATTCAAATCCTAGAGATAATATTTATTAATACTTTGACTTTTTTTGCAATCTTTTAATTTTTTGTCTTTTTTTACATAGTTGAGATTATACTATATACGTATTACATATACAGATATATAGTTTTAGGTCTTACTCTATAAAAAATTAACATTATATTATAAAAAAGGATGAGTTCATGTCCTTTGTAGGGACATGGATGAAGCTGGAAACCATAATTCTCAGCAAACTATCGCAAGAACAAAAAACCAAACACCACATGTTCTCGCTCATAGGTGGGAATTGAACAATGAGAACACTTGGACACAGGAAGGGGAACATCACACACTGGGGCCTGTCGTGGGGTGTGGGGAGGGGGAGAGGGAAAACATTAGGAGATATACCTAATGTAAATGACGAGTTAATGGGTGCAGCACACCAACATGGCACATGTATACATATGTAACAAACCTGCATGTTGTGCACATGTACCCTAGAACTTAAAGTATAACAATAATAAATAAATAAATAAAGGGAGGGAAAAGTAAGAAGCAATGAAAAGAAAATTAACTATTTGATGAGCATCTAAAATGTGTCAGGAATTACTAAATAAAAGAGCTCTCTCCAAAAAAAACAAAAAATTAACATTATATTGAAAGAGTTTTCCTTCATTATTTAAATAATCTTACTTGTATTTGTTAAATAGTTGCATAAAACTATAGCAAATGAACCTGCCACAAATTATCTTATACCTCTACTTGAATATTAGGTACTATTCAACTTTTTATTATTAATAGTATTTCTGCAACCATCCTTATGCCAAGATGACTGAATTTAAGATTTTTCTCTAGGCTAGATTCCTAAAATAGGATAAATTTCTAAAAGTCCAATTACTGGGCCAGGGGAGTAAATATGTTCAAATCCTGAAACATATTATCAAACTGTTTTCCAGAATAATCCAAATTTCTATTTAAATGATAAAATCACTAAAGCATTTCTAAAATATGTTCATACTCTTTTAACAAACATGTTTTCTTTTTTATAAAAAAAAACAAAGCTTATAAAGCTTTGAGTAAAATTCAAAGCTACTCATTCAATTAAGAACTTTAAATTTATCACTATTGTTTTCTTCTACTTATTTTATTTGGGTTTATAAAAATCTTTAAAAATGCATAGGCAACATGCATGAGTTTGTAATCGATTTTGAATTTGCCAGGATGAATTTTTCCACTTTCACGAAGATTCTGGTAAAGATGAATAAGTTTTTCATTTATCTTATACCTACTGACCTTCCTAAGAGAAATTCAACTGGAAAGTTCACCTAGTGCTGAATGGCTCTGACAGTCCAGAGCATGTCAGATGTGGGTCCTGCTGGTGACATTCTAACACAAGCTGAAGAAAGCAATCTGTTGACATTCAGAAAGCAATAGGCAGAAAGGAAAGCTACAATTTTCTCTCTATGTTCACCCTGTAGAATTTTAGAAAAAGTATTCAGATGCTGTTCTCTAATACTCAAATTACCATTATTTACTGCCTCTTATAAAAATAACAGGAAAATTTGTTCAATCCATTTCCCATGGTTTTGCAAAATCTCTAGCAAATTGCCAGTCTAATATTCATGGCTGTGCCCAATCTACTGGGCAGTAGCCATGACTCATGGTGAGATATTAAGCAACAGCCATGATGCAGGAATCAGAATGTGCATCCCCTGGCCTCAGCTCTGCCACTAATTGTGGGGTCTGAGCCACTAACAGCAACCCAGAGTCTCGGTTTTTATATCTATAAAATAGAGTCTGGAATAAAGGGGATAAACACTCCTATTGGCTCTTACATTTCATGATTTTGAGTCCTTAGTAAAGCATTGTTTTTTAATGCTAATTAAGTATTCTTCCCACATTTCTATAACCCAGTTCCCCTTAAGAACAAAATTCCAATGATGATATTCTGCCAACTTTGGAAATGACAATATATAGGCTAATTATTTAAATCATTAATTCATTCCACAAACAATGCATTGTTCTTAGTAATGGGCTTGAAGTGATGAACTAGAGAGAAGAGTTTCCTGCTCCTACAGAGCTTATATTCTGAATTGTAAACATGTGAACAAATAGACAAAGAAAACAATTTAAGGCAGACAATTAAACAGGGTGATAGGCTAGAATGACTGGGTGATGGCAAACTTGTTATTTTCAGTAGGGTGGACAGGGTAGGTCCTTCTGAGGAGGACATTTAAGCTGTGAACTGAATGATGCATAAGAGCCAGTGTGTCCAGGCCATGGGCAGAAAGAATGTCAAGTACAAAGGCCCCAAGTAGGAATGAGCTCTGTTAGTTCAAAAAACAGAGAGGGCCAGTGTGGCTGGAAGTTAAGGAGCAGGAGAAAAGAGTGGGTAAGAAAGAAGATTCTTAGGAGCCAGATCATGCAGACATTTGTAGAAAACATAAGGGGTTTTGCTTTTAATCTAAGAGCAATGAAAAGCTGTGGAAGGTCTTAAGTAGGGGACTGACATGATCTAAATTACACTTTAAAAGATCACTCTGACTGTTGCGTAGAGAATAGGTTGCATATTTTATTTCCAGCAATATACTAGAAAGGACTCCCTGTTCTCTCACAGAAATATTGAAAATACTAGTTTTGGGGAAAAACAACAAAAAACGCTGGATAAAATATTCTAAAATATTTCAATGCAGACATGATTTAGAAAGGAAGGGACATGCCCAAACACCAAAATCAATGAGAAAGCACAAGTCTAGACAGCTAAAAGCACTACTGAAGCCAGCCGCTATCCTGATAGCTTCAGCCCACCTCTCATGCCCGGGAAGAGTCAGCTACATATAATTCCTTGCACACTGAGAAGTTCACCTGCCATGATGGGAAAAAGTAGAACAGAGGAAAGAAAATACAAAAGCTATCATGGTGCCAAATTGCAAAGCGAAAACTCAGGATTACACAAAACCTCCATAGAACTGTAATCTGGACCTGGTATTCCCTTCTCAGTTGTTTTCTGCTGTTTTTGGAGTAATCACAATCAGCCCAAAAGATTAAAGCTGGCCTTTGAAATTAAGTGGGCATGACCTAAATTATTGCCCGCTTACTTTGCTGAGGTATATGCCCATAAGCCCTACAAAGGACACAATAAACACTCAAGTGTTTCTTAATTTGACTTGTCTCAGTGAAACAACAGAAGTCTTGGTATTGTCCCCTGGCCATGGGGAGTGAATTCAGGGTGAATAAAAGTGTTCAACATGTCTTCCCTTCAGCCAGCAAATTCCTTTCAGCTAGCAAATAAGAACCTGGGGAGCAACACTCAGCAATGATTCTATGATTCCTTCTTCTTTTTCCGTTGTTTCTCCTCACAAGTTCTCATCTGATGCTCCAAACACAGAAAAAAAAATCCAGGCAGAGTATTAGGAAACATGGATTTATGGATTGCTCCCAGGAAACTAATATTAAGTTTAAAAAATGTCTCTTGAACCAGTAAATCTACCTCTGAGAACCCAAATTTTAAAAAAGACTCAAGTATGGAAATGGTCTATATATAAAAGTATTCCACACAGTATTAATTAGTCTTACTAGAAAAAAATATTTGAAACAGCTAAGTGAACTATGACACACTTGGTAGAATCGTTATATGTACATTAGAGTTGAAAATTCTTATGAAATAATGTTAAGTCCAACTGCTTAAAATTTCATTTTTAATATGATGACTTTCATTGAACTCTAGAATATTTGTTCTTTTTTTGCAGCTTGCCTGTATATTACAAAAATTATTTAAGGAATTGATATTACTTTTATAACCGAACATATATTTTAAAGACAAAATATATAAAAATAGAAAATGCATACTTTAACTTCAGTATCCTAACATTAGATAAGGAATGGAAAGAAATCCCATACACAAATTTTCTTTGAAAACAGAATCTATAATTTTACTTTGCTAAGAATGAAATTGGGGACCACTAGGAAAAAGAGGTTAATACTTTTAATATTAATACAAATAGTGTCAATTATCATGTAGATACAAAGCAATATCTTCAAGGAATCACTTTTCCAAGCTGTATGTAAATTACTAAATTAAAACCTAATACCACAAAGTAAATTTGGAATCAAATAGGTAAAATGTGATATAGAGTGGAGCATAGCACAATAGGAAAAAGTTGAATTCATTAGGATAGAGCAATGACAAATACTAGTGAAAAGCCAATTGCTGTTTTTCTCACATGCAGACTATAGTTAATGTACTGCCTCAGCCACTGAACACATCTGACTTAAGCTGAAGGAACTCTTGCATGGATATTTTCATATTAAATACATGAAAGAAAAAATTTCTAACTGAAATAAAACTAATGTAATTTATATTAATATTGTTAATTAAAATGTTGAGGCTTTCCCAGTTACGATGAATAAACACAGATCTTACAATTACAGACCCCCACATCTAAGGAAAATCAAACAGAGATGAGTGTATTTCTCAAGGTAGCAAATACTTTTTATTTTCCTTTTTTCCTATTTGCACCACTCATCAGTAGGGCAAATTTAAAGATCAGAATCATGCCACTTTAAACTGTTGGCATTTACTATCTAAGGCAGAATTAAAAGATTTCATTTCAAGCCAAAGTCCATGAATACAAATGTCAATCCAATCACTTACTCAGGCTGGAAGAAGGTAAGAGGACTCTTTCTGAAATTTATAAACACAATCCCAAAATAAAAGCTTCAAATGATGAAAGCAGAGTTTCCTCAAGCCATTCTTTCCAACAGAGCTGATAGACCCTGATTTTTTTATATAGCAGGTAAGTAAATCCTAAATCCTAAATCTTTTTGAGGTTTTCTTTTCTCTTTTCTACATTAACATTAAAGTAATTACAAAGTGAATTTTTAAGGGTGGCAAAAATATACATGCACGTATCAGTACATGTTTTGAGAGGAGAGTGGATTGGGAAGCAATTGTGTATATTTCTTGTTTAAAAAAATGTAATGCCCACTTCATGAATTCAGATAACAACATCAATGAACAGATTGCCAACCAGTTGGAAAACAGGCCTAGGTTTTGAACCACTTGAATAAGCCTCCTAAGTAGGTTACAGAGTCATTCATGGAGATTATAGGGAAGGATTTCAAATAGCACCATCTGTTAGAACCAGCACCCTGAAAATATTACCCTAGCCAATTATCACTTCAAAATACCACAGGAGTTCACTCCACCTGTGCTGGAACAACTTGGCTACAACCCATAGTTATATCCTGGTGTCAACTTTGTAAACCATGGCTCAGGTTCTAGCCTATCAGTCAGAGTCTTGAGACACCAGCTGCTCCTAGGTGCACTTCTGTGTCTTCCCACAGATGACTCCTGGCAACCTCATACTGGACAAGCCTTCAGGCTTTCCTTGTCGAGATCTTTTCTTCTAGGAACTCAACTTTAACCTACATCCTTTCTCATGTCTCCAGGCTAGGAGTTCTCCACATACTCTGCCCACCCAGATAGCAACTGAGGTAGGCCAGAAACTTCTCATGCACTGGTTACCTCCTGAGCCATCCACAGAAAGGGTCACAGCCTAGATGCTTACAGGTGTCCAGCAGGTTATATTCAATGAGTGAAAAGTAGGCCAAACACAAGATATCAGAAATGCATTGATGGTTGGGGGACAGCAAATGCAGGCCCCACCTAAGGATGACAACTATTGCTCAGTCCCAGGATGTTGTCAACATGCAGGATGCAGGACAGGTGTGGCCAAATGGCCTAACTATTCAACATATATGAAATAAACTAATTTTCAGATTTGGCTCACTTTTTTCTAAAACTGTTTGGGCCAAACAAAACATCTTATTTTAGATTTTTTTATGGTAATCAAAGGGTCTTGATTCGAGTTTGAGTGGCTCTAAAAACACCTAGACTGTGATCCCAAAAAGATCCCTACTCTGTTTCCTCCTCTTAAATTTTTTTCAAGAGCTTCAGATGCTATAGGCATTTATCTGAGAACATGAGCCAAGGTTCAGAGGCTGTGTGCCAAAGAATTCCAGCTTACACCTGCTATTGTTTCAGTGGATTAAAAACTACAACAAGCAGATAAAAGGGTCTCAGGTGCCGTTGCTGATCTCATAGAGCTGAGTATGTGCTCAGGCATTTTTGGCAGTATTCTCTGAAAACCAGTTTAGTTTCCCGGATCATCCAGAAGTAAATGTGAGAAAGTCCATTTGTGGCCCTAGAAAAGAAAGCCTCAGCACAGAGCCAAAAGGCCACAGTCAACAACAGCATGGTATAATCTCCATCTAGCTCAGCCTTATGGCAGAGATCACCTACTTTATGGCAGAGATTAGAGTTGCCCACTAAATATCCACTCATCTTCTTCTCCTTTCATAACAGAATCACATTTTTTTGCTAGGTATATTTCTGCTTGGCCAAATAGACTAAATTTCCAGGCTCCCTTGCAGCTTAGTGAGGCCATGTGACAAAATTCTGGCCAAAGAGATGTAAGAGGAAATATTGCATGGGCCTCTGGGAAGGAGAGTACTTCTCTCTTTTCTGCTGGCTGGAAATCGGAGGTGATATCTAGTTCTTTAGCAGCTATCTTGGATCATGAGTTGATCTTGAGAATGGAAGCCATGTGCTTAGAAAATGGATAACAGAACAAGAAGGAAATTGGGTCCATGATGACCTTGCAGAATTGCCATGCCAGCCCCAGACTGCCTACTTTCAGACTTCTTTTAACATAATAAACACGTATGTCTGTATTTTATTCACTATTTGGAAAGGAATCAGTATTATTATAGCTGAATATAATTATGAAGCAATGTATAGTCTCTCACCTTGCTGGGTCATCTTTCTTCCCCCTAATTATTTATTTATTTATTTATTTACTTACTTATTTTTAGAGACGGGGTCTCATTCCGTCACCCAGGCTAGAGTGCAGTGGCACGATCACAGCTCACTACAGCCTCGAACTCTTGGGGTCAAGTGATCCTCCCACCTCAGCCTCCTGAGTAGCTAGGACTACAGGCATGCACTACCACACCCGGCTTTTTTTTTTTTTCTTTTTTTTGTAGACATGTGGTCTCACTATGTTGTCCAGGTTGGTTTCAAACTCCTGGCCTCAAGTCAACCTTCTGCTTTGGCCTTCCAAAGTGCTGGGATTACAGGTATGAGCCACAGCACTTGGCCTTTTTTATCTTTTTAAACTGCTATTATGAACTAAATTCTCCTATATACTCAAAATGTTTCTATCATGCCTCCACCTTAACCAATACATACCATTCTCCCTGATAATACAAATTTGCTCCCAAGGCACAGTAATGAGCCTCCTTTTTGCCTGTCTATTCAGCTTAGCATGGCTCACAGTTACTGGACAGGTTGCATTTTTCTCTTCTCTCTGGAGACTGACTAGGATGCACAGTCCCTTTAGAAGATGATGCTCCTGACCCATCATTACTAAATAATTTTGAAAAAGTATTTTCTGCCACCTTTCTACACTTTCTCTCTGCTCAAAGGCAGGTAGTATGACTAGGTATGACCAAGAGTGAAAGCTGAGGCCACAAAAGATAGTAAAACTAAATGGCTTACCTGGTGATAGGACCCACTGCTTTGGCCTGTAATTAGCCCTGTGCCTTCAGCCATAGAAATAAGCAGCCTTAGACATTAGCTAGAATATTGGTATTTTCAATCTCTAGTTTGAATGACAGGACCCTGAAGGCAAAACATTTCCTGTGGAGATTCTGCATTTCTGCCTGCTCTTGCTTCTATAACTCAAACAATTCAATTTTGTTGGGCTTCAAAGTACAGTTCAAGGGATATTTTATAAGGAAAATTAACGGGCCTGAGGATATCACCAGTGTAACTCATTGATTAGAGGGAAAATATGGAGTATGTGTAAACACTTTGCGATGGATTTGAAAAAGACACAATTATAATTATATTCGTGATTATTTCTAGTGGTACTCCCACAAATTTCCATGAAATAACAGAATGCTCAATGACTTGACATTGAAACAATTTGTAGGAAGCATGTGTTCCAATGGGATATTGATTATGGCTCAACTAAAGATAACAGAATCTACTCTAGCTATTTTAAGAAGAAAAACATTTAATACATATAATTAAATGGCTTAGAGAATCACTGGGGAGGGCTGAATACATCTAAGTTGAGCCTTCAGAAATAGTTCCCAAGCCACACTACAGAAATGGGCTGGTGGAGGAACTGCTGCCTCTTCTGGGATCAGGAATCTACCTGCCACCTTGGGTCGCTGCCAGTTCCATAACCACAGTGCCTTGCCACAGTTAGAAAACAAACACCAAGAAGGAAGCCAGCTGATCACTAACCACTTTGATCCTGGGACCACCCAATCAGGAAGCTGCTGACCCCACTGCTACTGCTCTCAGCTCCTAAATCATACAGTCCTCACTGTGTTCCTCACCAGCACAGGTGATACCTTATATCCTGCCTCTTAACACCCACACTGCTAGCAAATGGGTCCTGGACTTGTGCCAGTGCTAAAAGCAAAGCAACAAGATATCCCCATAACCCTGCATGGTAGATGAAATAGCAGAAGTTAGTCTCTGCTTCCCTTCCACCTACTAAATCTCATAAATCAGTACCTCTGAACTCATGTCAACTAAGGGGTGCTTCACAAGGGTTCTGGTGAGCAGAATTCCCCCCAACAGACTAGCACTTTCATGGATTCAGTACCTTATCTCCAGGGAAGACTAAGAGATAGTTCCAGCTTTCACAGGGCCAGGGGTACACTAGCAAGAAATTGGAAGGGATGTTGAGAGATAATCCATGACATATACCACAGAATAGTTTACTTTTAATGTGTCATATTAATATATTAATAAGTATGTGCCAAATACTTTATACGCATACAACACTACATATTGACCAGGCGGCCAATAACATTTGCTGAGAAATTCACTGGGCCAGGGGCTTCAATTTCCATCTCCTAGAGCACATAGTGTCTAATCCACTATGATTTTTATACCACCATTCACGGGATCATATTTAAGCAGCCACTGCATGAACGCTTACTTATAAGAATGAAGATCACGGTAACTATTCTGGAAAGCTTTACAAAAAGATATATACTCTCCCAAGAATCTTAATAACTGATAAGAGAATACAGTAGAAATATGAACATCTATGAACTAAGTGACAGAAATATGAAAAATGTTCCAAATCAAACCTTGAAACTTAGTTATAATTACCTTAGAGGTGAATAATTTAGAAAGAAAATGGGGGAAAGTAGGTATATTTGAATCATCACTCTCATTTGACTATTTAAGAAACATTATTTAAGTTATACTGACCACTTTTATTCCAAAGTAGCAGATACAGAAATAGTGCAAAGTAAACAGAAGTTCATACAGGGAACAAAGTGTGTAACAGAAAATGGCAAGGCACACTATCAAATACTGTGAATTGATTTTCAGACCAATGCTGAGATGTGTTAAAGTTAAGTTTGGCACACAGCAGATTCTTTACTTGGTAGTAAAGTTTGGCTCAAAGCAGTCTCCATACATAGCAAGCTGTAATCTAGGAGTATACCCTTGTTACCAAGCAACTGTTTCTCCGCCAATCATAGCAGCCAAATCCTCAGTCAATTCCCAGGCTGAAAGCTGCCAAATTATGCCCACATAAAGCAAACATTGAATTGCACCAACAAGGTAATCTCTATATGTTATTTCCTGTTTTCTGGTTATAAATCTAAGTCACCACACTTGGAGGTTGGGGCATTCTGAACCATTTTTAGTCTGGGATGCTGCCCAGTACTAGGACCTTTTTCTGGCTCAAATAAATTTTGCTCAATGTAATTGGTCTCCGGGTTAGTTTTCATTTTTTTAATGTCATTGAAAAAATAGCCCAAGACATTTATTTCATTCTGTTGGACACTGAAATTAATATGCTTGATAATAAATCACTAGAGAAAACAACAATTTGACTACTAATTAGGCTACCCACTTGGCAGAATCCACTCTCCAATATAACCAATTTGCAATAAATCATGTGAGAAGGCAGCGCTGGTGGTAAGGGCTATATACTATGATTGCCATTCCCACAGCAAGCTTAATACAGATGAGAATTATGGAAATGCCATGTAACATAGGAGGAATAACTAATAAGTTTCCTGGAAGCTGTTTCTTTGTTACTGTTTATATTTGTTTTTATTTTTACCATAACAGAAACACACAAGATCAAGAAATTATGTGCCACTACTACACTGTAAAAATCCTGTAAAAAGTAAAAACGAGTCAAGGTGTAATAGTCGGGAGACCAAACCTAAGGAAGGTCACTGTGACCTTTGGTCTCCTGACTATTATACTTTCCCTGCACTTTGCAAATGTATCTTGTTGCACATTAGACTAGTACTCTAGTGTTCGTAGGTAAATATTTACATTGTCAGCAAGAATATCTGGCTGCACAACTGGACAAGTTGGATGATGATAATCTACTTTCCCCACAGTCTCCTGGCAGAGGGCCATGTACACCTGGATATCAAACCATTAGTACCTTCACTCCTTGGAATTCAGATTGACCTCTAAGCTCCTTGAACCAGTCCAGGAATAGAGAATTTTTCCAGACATGAAAAACCTTTTAATCTACTACAGCTGACCCTTGAACAAGGTGGGGATTGGGGGCATTAACCTACGTGTAGTCAAAAATTTGAGTATAACTTTTGACTCCCCAAAAACTTAACTACTAATAGGCTACTGTTGACCAATACTATAAACAGCCAATTAACATGTATTTTATATATCATATATATATTATATACTGTATTCTTACAATAAAGTAAGCTAGAGGAAAGAAAATGTTATTAAGAAAATCATAAGGAAAAGAAAATATATTTACTATATATTAAGTGGAACCATATCATTCAAAAGGTCTTCATCCTCATCATCTTTGCATTGAGTAGGCTCAGGAGGAAGAGGAAGAGAAGGAGTTGGTCTTACTGTCTCAGGGGTAGCAGAGGCAGAAGAAAATCCAAGTATAAACAGACCCACACATTCCAGACTCATGCTGTTCAAAGATCAACTGTACTTCACTTTATCCCTACATCTAGTCTGGTTCTCAATTCAGAGGAATTTGAAAATAAGTTCTCTCTCACATTTAGTAAGAAATGCCTCAGGAGGGGCCCTGGGAATGCTCCCAAGAGAGTGAAAAAACTGCAGGGGGTCCATAATTAACTGGTCAGGAACCCCCAGAGCCGCGTGTCAGTCTCACAGATCTAGAGCTGCCCTTTTATCAATCCCCAAGAACTTCAGCATTACATTCCCATTAATATTAACAGTGTTCTCACTGACAAAACAGAGTGATTATTATGTTCTCACTGGCTCTGCTTATTGAACAGCCCCAATAATTACCTTGAAAATTTTATTATCAAGATGAAAATGTAGCATTTTACCTAACCAAGTTGTCAACGCTTTTCTCCGAATACCATTTGCCTTACTCCTCACGCATTTAAATAGACTGCCTTGGGCTGCAGTTTTTATTTTTATATAAATTATAAATTTTGAGAAATCCAAATAGTAATATTACTATCAGCATATTCACATCTGAATGATAATTTTTACGAATACTGTGTTTTTCTCTGGCTACACCAATATCTACCTATGATTAAAAATGTCTGAATTGAAGCCATTTGACATGGCTTCCACCTTCTTCTAATTTATTTCTTTTGAGAAATTTACTAGTTTTCCCTCTTTTCCCCCACTTTAAAAAGTTATTTTCTCATCATTTACTATTGGAAAAATAATACTGAATATTCAAGTGAACCAAAATGAGTGAGTAAATAAATGATGTTGATATTGATGCCGCACACTAAATTTGTTTCATTTAGCTTTCATCACACTTGTTTGATTAACAGTATATATCACCAGGGGCCCCATGGCTTGGAAGCAGCAGAAGCAAGGAAACTGGCATGTTAGTGCATCATGTCTGGCTGTGCTGGCAGGGCCTCTGTAGCTCTATTACTGCTATTCATCTGGCATGCAGCTATGGAACTGGACACTCACGTCCATCAACACAGCTACTAGCTCCAATGTCATAAATTCACTGGTGATGTTTTTACAGGTTAGGGAAAAAATGAGCTTGATAAAGAAAAATACTGCAACTAGAAACAGAGGTGGAGGAAAGAAAAGCATTTCAATCCCAGTGGAAAGCAGACAGAAAGGGCAAGGAGAGGGTACCAGGAGACAGATGTGTTGCAGCAATACCAAAAAAAAAGCAGGGAATAATTGAAATCAGAGGCCAGAGAGCTGTCCCACAGGTTAGGTGAGGCCCCAAAAATCTAACTTTATCATGTTGCTGCTCCACAGAACCAAGCTCTTCTCATAAGCCTCTGCTACTAAATAACTTTTTGAGCTTCATTGTATTTATGAATGCAGAACCAAGCTGTGCAGTGAGTTCACTTTTAAACTGTCTGGCTTATTTTCTGAGTTGCCTTGTAAAAAAAAAAAATCACCCTTACTCTTTTAACACCTGTTATGAATAATCCATGCCATGCCTTCTTTTCAATTCATTTATCTGTATATTCAACTTTCTATTAGCTACAATTTCAACTCATTAAAAAATTATCTTATCCTGGGACTAGAGCCTGATTTTCATTTTTTATGCCAGACCAATTGCATTTCAAAGACTAAAGTTTTATGTGCCTTTCTACTTGGAATTTTTACTAGATTTCTGTCTTTTGGCTTCTGCTACCTCTCAGTAAAGTTGAGAACAAAAACATTTGAAAAACTGAAGCAATGAGAATTAAAAGCTTTGGGTTATATTATTTCCCTCATAAGTGAAGTAGGATCCATAGTGCATATAGAAATATTTTTAACATCTGCTTGGTGATAACATCAATAGTGATGGTAACAACAGAAGTAATAATAACAATATGTTTTTATTCAACTAGCGTTTCTCATACATCCTCAAATACTGAACTTAGGTGGCCAGTTATACATATTTCACATCTCCACTTACCACATATATGCAGTTGTCCTGACCGTGGCTTCATTAACAAAAGCCATACAATACATAGTAAGTACACAGTAACTCATTTAATCTTCACTACAACCCTATGAGATAACATTTTTATTACTTTCTCTATTTTATAGATCAAAACCCTGCGGCTCTGAGGGTTTAGTAACTATCAAGGTAATAAGTGATAGAAAAGGAAGGGGAACCCAGGCAGTCTGGCAACAGAGCCTTCAGATTTGACCACTCTGGTATACTGTGGTGTTCCCTTGTCTGCTTTCTAGTGACTGATGTGGTTGAGAATGTGAGGACTCAGGTGCGGTAAGGGAGTAGCCCTTCTGCCTGCAGAGAAGACAGATTATATAGATAGATGCTCTTACACTGCTGATTCCCAGGGAATGAGATAGAAGCAAAACGTGGGTTCCTGGCTGGTTTTTCTTCATCCTTTTGCCTTTTACTTCTTCAGCAGTCTTTTTGATCACTGCATTTGGCTTTTGGTTCTCTTAACCATCTTGGGTAGCTGGCAGAGGCATTGATAAATAATCTTGTTTTGGCTGACTGTATCAGACATGTTATGGTATGGTATGTTAAGCCAGTAAAATATCTCATTCTGATAGATATCCCCTGGGTGGTACCAAGCACTGCCTTTGGCTTCGCACTCATAAGGCACTTTACAGGACAGCCATCCATCTTTCCCAACCCATGTCACCCATTGTGACATAGGCCTGTCATCCCAGGGCCTGAGTCATCCACACCAGCTACATAATTTACCAAAGCAAAATGCCAAAGCCCCTTGGCAGCAAAATATAATAGTTAATTTTATACATTATTTAATAAGATTTCATTCAAGTTCAGTGTTGAGATATTACAAGAAAAAACTACCTATTTTTTCCCTGAATTTAAATAACAGAAATAAATGAAATCAAATCACTACCAAACAAGATATGTGTGCTGGTATTATATGTGATATTTAGGTAATCTTTTCACTGTAGAAGGACAAACAGAAATAGGTTTTTATTCTCCTTCTATTAGGAGTCCTCGGTCTGTCTTCATTCACTAATTAATTCATTTAATTAATCAAAAGCCATCAATTGGGCACATATTATGTGTGGGTGACAAGGGTGAAGATATAACCTCTGTCTTCAGGTGGCTTCCATTCTAAGTGTTTAAGTAAGAATATATGTGGTCTTCCATAGCCTAAACAGAATATTGTCATATTGTTATAGGCAGGGCACTGTGGCTCACGCCTGTAATCCAGCACTTTGAGAGGCCAAGAAGGGCAGATTGCTAGAGTTCAGGAGTTCGAGACCAGCCCGGGCAACATGACAAAACACCGTCTCCACCAAAAACAAAAAATTGGCCGGGCACGGTGGCACATGCCTGTGATCCCAGCTACTCAGGAAGCTGAGGTGGGAGGATCACTTGAGCCCCGGAGGTGGAGGCTACAGTGAGCTGAGATTGCACCACTGCACTCCAGCCTAGGTGTCAGAGTGAGACCCCATCTCAATAAAATAAATAAATAAACAAACATAGAAAAAAATATTGTTATAAGAACAAGGCACTTGGGAAAAATAATGAGTTTCAAAGGTGGGTCTTATAAAGAAGCAGTAGCTGATTTTCCCCTGTCAATATTTGAATAGAACAAATAAAAGGATGGAACTTCCTATTTATGTCTTATTCTTAGAAAGGGCAACAAAAAGGAAAATTTCTTGTTCCCTAAAGACTTCTTAAAATATTTGCTCAAAACCTTTTCACAAGGACAACACTTTCAGTAAAACACAACTTATAAACTGTCTTCTGGCCTTTATAGACAGTCAGTTTGCCTTTCCCAAAGCTGTTGTTGCACACTATCTGTGCATTATCTGTGTGCTAATATTATGGAATCATTTGGTAAATTGGTGTCTGATCCACCTGTCCTCTTTCTTATCCATCTACCCCCACAACACACACACCTTCTCCCATGTTTCTAGTGCCATATTTTCTTACCCAACATGACATGCTCCTTCCTCACCTTCATCCTCTCATGCTTTTGTAAATACCTTTTGTTAAGGTATTTCATAATTATGTTGCAAGTTGTAGCACTGTGCCAGTGCTAAGCACTTTGAAAACACAATCTCGAACGCCACCAATACCCTACAAAGTGGGTAAACCTCAACAAGAACCTTGTTGTTGAAATGTCCCCGTGGAGCTAAAGTGGATGTGATTTGTTGCTAGGGCACAAGGTCTCCTCTATCTGTGACCTCGGAGCAGGGGTGAGATCAGACAGGTGGGATTGCTCACACAAAAATCAGGCAAAGCAGACTTGGCTTTTTGAAGCCATGTACCAAAAACATACTCATATTACAGTCTTTCTCAGACAAAGCTGTAAAACACTGACCAGAAGCCCTAAATTCCAAGATCTTTGCAGAAGGAAGCCTTACCCCATTAACATGATGACAGCATTAATCTGAGAAAATCATCAAGAGTAAATTTTCACATTCAACTAAAATGCAATTGCTTTTGAAAAAAGCTAAGGAAGAATGTGTAACACAAAAATAACTTACAATCCTCATTCAGAATATCTGCCTTTTCACACAGCAATGGCAGAAAACCAACTTACCACCATACACATCTGCTATTTACTGAAGGGAAAACATGTGGGGAACTGTGGTCAGCAGAAGAAAATCCCTTCTGTGGCTGAAGAACGAAGAGGCCTACTTCAAAGCACCAGAGAGTAGAATATAGGAGTTAAGGATTTACACCTAATTAAGCTTAAATTTAAGTATCTTCATCCATACCTAACACTATATGTGGGTCTTCTTTTGTCATTTTATAGGGACAGTGCTGAATCATCAAGTCTTCTCCCAGAAACTATCACATGCATGGTTGGCATCTGTGCTCTTGTTATCATCAGAAATAAATCCTATGTAAGTGTCCCAACTCAGGAGACCACTGTTAGAGAATGAATGGTGAGGTTCACAAGGCAGTCTTCACTCCACGACTAATCATCAAGTGAGCACTGTTTACTTGAATTATTAGTTGAATAAAAATTATTTTAGGAAATGAACTATCAAATCTTAGTCAACTTGCAACATCATTATGAACATCACTATTGCCTGTGCTAAGCACTTTGAAAACACAATCTCAAACGCCACCAATACCCTACAAAGTGAGTAAATAAAGTGAGTAAGCCTCAATAACAACCTTCTCTGCATGCATTGAGATGTATTCATTTCTGAGCTTAGCTAAGTGAGTGAAGACAACAATAATTCAGCAAAGCCATACAACGTAGTATCTAGCATCGTGATCAAGCACATAGTAGATGATCAAGCACATGAGACCCACCTTCCCTATGTCTGATCTGTTCCCATGGACTGGTTCCCAATAAATGTTGGCTACATTCAAGGATTGAATTTAGTTTGTAATATTATTTAATTTGTAGAATTTAATAATTGATTAGTAAATCAATAATTAGTTACTTGATGTAGCTGTGAAAATTAATCAATCATTGATGCAAAACATATTAAAGAATGAAATCATGATTCAATAAATCAATGGTAACTACATGAGGAAAATAAGACATTCTTTGATAATCAGCTTACTTTCTCCACTCTAATAAATCAGTCTGTGCCAAAAATCAAGCAGACAAATACTAAGTAAATATCATTAGTTCTGTTCACAATTAGACTTTCTGCCCTCCCTTGTGGATGGTTTTGGTGGGGCCAGGCACACTGAGTTCTGTTCAACGAGTTTTGAGTTGAAGTGTCACGTTCCATTTCTACATGAGCTTATTTAACCACCTGGGGTAACATCCTTTAGAGTTTCCTTTCTTCCCAAGCATGGTAATTAACAACGTTTGAGATGGTGGATGCTCCATCAACCCATGCCTGAGTGACAAGAATGAATACAGCACTCAGCTGGCCCACAATGGACAGACAGCATGAGCAAGAAATAAATTGTTGTTGTTTAATCCACATCACAGCAGCACATCTTAGTCCACAGTAATTGATAAAGCAAATAAAACTCCAAGATCCTAAAACTTGCAAAAAATAATAGTGAGCCAAGACCATGTCACAGCCCAGACTCACAGTTACTGATTTTGCTCACCTAAATTACAGGCTATGTCCTTGTCTCCCCCTAAATACCTTTACTCTCATCTATTTATTAATTCCACAAGAATTTAAAACTCTGCTTTCTGCTGAAGATTATAATCAGTGCTGGGAATAGAGAGGAGAGAAGGCAATTTATGTCCCACAGAAATGCGATACGCATTCTTGTTGAGGAGAATATACTGAGAGCTCTGCTCAAGAGATGTGAAATAAACCAAAAAGTGTCATGAGACCCACCTTCCCCATGTCTGATCTGTTCCCATGGACTGGTGTTGATGAAATTCTTTTGGCCACAGAAACCCATTTTGCTTTCTTTTGTTTCATGCCTTAAAAAGATGAGTAGAAGGTCAGATGAGTCATCTTTTGGGAACCTGAGAATTTCAAGCTTTATTTACAAGGATTTCATATTTTTCCATCAAGATGCAGCATTTAACAGAATTTCACATTCTTCTGCCACACGGTAACAATAAGGATGATAATTGATGAGGATTAAATCTCAATGGATTATTTACTGCATTAGTTAAAATTTCATCAGCTTCATGGGACATCTCCTGTCCAACATGTCTTAGGGTACAGATAAGAAATATTATTTTATTTCTGGCTAGGCGCAGTGGCTTAAGCCTGTAATCCCAGCACTTTGGGAGGCTGAGGTGGGTGGATCACCTAAGGTCAGGAGTTTGAGACCAGCCTGGGCCAACATGGCAAAACTCCGTCTCTACTAAAAATACAAAAATTAGCCAAGTATGGTGGCAGGCATTTGTAGTCCCAGCTACTCAGGAGGCTGAGGCAGAAGAATCACTTGAACCTGGGAAGTGGAGGTTGCAGTGAGCTGAGATCGTGCCACTGCACTCCAGCCTCGGTGAAGAACGAGGCTCCATCTCAAGAAAAAAAAAAAAAAGGAAATATTATTTTATTTCCGTTTGATGTTTAAAAGATTAATTCTGTTTACCTTGGTTCCCAATGAGCCATTTATAAACAATTATATGAGTAATCACAGTGTTTCAGGGTTTAAAAACTGACTCTAGCTGTGCTTATCACTGGTTGCTTATCACCTTGAATGCATGTTTTCCCTTCTTTCTATTGGAAAAGCATTTATCAGCCATGCAGATAGGCTCAAAGCAAACTAGAAGTTCACTACATTTATTTAATGGTCTGCAAAAATGTCATCAGCCTTCCCATTCTTATCAGAATTACAGAGGTAAAGCTTTGAGTGTGTATGATTTATATAACTATATCTACCATTAGATTATCATACAGTCTGACTTTCAAGTAGTGCATATTTGCTTCTTTTTCTGTTTTAAGGCCGTACTTGGAATTTGCTGCTCAAATCATGTAGCTAATTCCAACAGTACCATCTTTTACTATTTCCTCACTACCCTCTCACCCTATTCTTTCCATCCCTTCCAAATAATAAAGTTACATTCCAATCAAGAGTCAAACAGATTACAAGTAAAGCCACTGAATGTGGACAAATTGTAATTCGTCCATCTAACAAATACTTTTGAGCACTCACTTCATGCCAGATACTGTCCTTGATTCTGAAAATATAGCAATAAAGTACAACAGAGAAGGTACTGTTTTCACAAGGCTTACATTTTAATGAGAGGCAAATAATAAGTAAGATTAGTTCAAATAAGGGCTATGAAGAAAATAAAACAGAGTGATGGGATACTGTGATGGGAGAAGTGGCATCACCAGAGGAGACCTCTCTAAGAAGGTCATATTTGACTTGAGACCCAAATGAAAAGAAGCCAGTGATCTGGGGAAAGAGCCATATAGAAACAGGGACTAGCAGGTTCAACAAAGAGCTTGAAGTGAGAAAGAGCTTAGTCTATTTGAAGAAGAGAAAGAAGGCCAGTGTCACTGGAGATGATGTCGGAGAGAAAGGCAGAGGCCAGCCCGTGTAATTCAAGAGCTTCAGTAGTTCAAGATCTTTACCTTATGTGGAATACAATCCAAGATCTTTACCTTGAACTACATGGGCTGGCCCATGTAGGTGGAAGTTACTGGTGAGTGTTAAGTAGAAAAGTGATATTAAGTTGTAGATATGCAAATATCACTCCAGAAGCCTGATAAAATTGGTCAAACTTCTCAATATTCATAATAGAAAGCTAGTTCTACCAGCTCTACCAGGAATTCACCCAGGCCTTCCTGAGTTTGAAACAGAATACCTGAGTTCCAGGTTCTCCTCCGGCTGCTCACACTTGTCTTTTCAGAAAGACCAGCCAAACTGAGGGATCCTGTTGAGCTATTTTCTGAATTCTTACTCTGCCAGTGTAATGTATTACCCAAGCCAGGATCTATCAGAAGATCATTGTCAACTACTTTAGAGGGTGGACAGGAAGGAAAAATTGAAGATAGGGGAAATTACATGCTTTATCACTGGTTTGGCAATTATGTGGATCTTTACAGAATTTCTTTAGGAAAGCATTAGAAAAATAATCAACTCTATTGTAAAATATTAAGTTATTTGTATTAAATAACTTATTTAATTGTAAATTAATACATTGTAAAATATTAAATACTATCATAAAATATTGAATTCTGATCTTAATAGTCTTTGATAAAAACTTAAAGGTTTTCTTACATAGAATCAGTAAAATGTCATTTTTTTCTCAAGCAAAAAAATAAACTTTATGAACCGTGCTTGCACCAGTTCTGTGAAATACCAGCCCAATTTAAATTTACCTAGATTTGTTTTCAACTTGGCAGAGTGCCATTTGTGCTTAGTCGTTAAAACAGGTGGCATTTCTATCAAGAAGGTTCCTATTTCTTCTTAGAAATGTAGATTAAAGTGCCTAAAAGATTAAATATCTGTTTTTGAAACCAAAATATACAGAATACCTCTATCCCAAGAAGCAGAAATGTAAATGTCCTTCCCATTCTTTTCTTTCTTTTCACTGCCAATCCTAAACCTCCTTGGAAGCCCACGAAGAACCACATTTTAAAAACCTTGATAGACTCGCTTCAGAAAATAAAATTTTTTTAAATAACCAACAACAATGTTTATTTGTATAATCCAAGTGACATAACTAGCCTATCCTCCAAATGATAGAGGGATAAGTAGATGACATCTCTCCTTTAAAACTCATCAAAAGTAGAGAAGCTTTCCACTCAACTTTAAAATAATACAGGAACATATTTCTAAGGGCAAACTTATATAGCAGAGCAGAGGTCACAAACTGACACATAAATACCTAATGTGCCCAACATATTTTCTCCACCTTGGCATGCAACAACATGAGAAGTCTTGCAATGTTAGCACAAACATTTGAATTAATTGTCAATATTTAATAATCTGATTTCACATCTTGATTTCCAGTTCCTTTTGAAATGTCAGAAGATATGGACCCCTCTAAAGCTGCATGTCTGCCTTTCTGCAAGACAAGAATCCCAAGATTGACAGTGGCCACTCCCTGTAGATAGGGAAATACTCTATTTGTCAAGTCCCTACCACTCCTTATGGTTTTTTTAATCTCTCTCTGCATCATTCATTTACAACACCTGCCCAACCTGTGCAAGCAAGCCTTCTCTGGTAACAAAGAAATAGCACAGATAAATAGATGGATGGATGAATCAATAGATAGATAAATATATCACACCTAAATTACCAAGTTTCCCTGAACAGTGAAGGCTTAGAGCAGGCACTCTTGTACCAAGGGTGCTGAGATTACAACATTTCTTGAACTTTGTATTCCTCAGATTAACCAAATCAAACAACAGACTTACATAGTTCAGGCCATCTAAGAATCTGGCCATTTCAGCCAGGCGTGGTGGCTCACCCTGGTAATCTCAGCACTTTGGGAGGCTGAGGCAGGCGGATCACCTGAGTTCAGGAGTTCGAGACCAGCCTGGCCAACATGGCGAAACCCCGTCTCTACTAAAAATACAAAAATTAGCTATGCATAATGGTGCATGCCTTTAATCCCAGCTACTCGGGAGGCTGAGGCAGGAGAACTGCTTTAACCCAGGAGGCAGAGGTTGCAGTGAGCCAAGATCACGCCCCTGTGCTCCAGCCTGGGTGACAGAGTGAGACTCTGTCTCAAAAAAAAAAAGAATCTGGCCATTTCCAGAACTCTAAATCCCACTATTTCTGCTTGTTCTTCAACAAAACAAGAACCAGGACTTGAGGAGCTGAGCAGGAAAGGAATCACAGCATCTTCCACGGACTTCCATCCTGTTCCTGCCTACTGCCTTTCCCCTTCTTTGTGCAGATAGCAGGCTTTTTTTCCCCATTTCTCAGGGTTTTTATATCTAAGCTAAGCTCTTTATGTTTATTTGTAGGACACCAAGCAATTTGAGGCCTATTTACCCTCAAGTATAACTGCCCCAAAGATCAGGAGAAGAAAAAGTTCAGATCATACACCAAGTGTCTTCAAAGGCTAAAACACCACTATTGTTTCAAGCATAAGGCGCTTGGGGTGAAGTTCTCCCTAAGTAAAACACATATAACGTTCCCACTGAATTGAAATATATGTAGGACCATCATCAAAAGCATTTACCAGATAACACTGTGCATGAAGCACTGTACCAGGCACATCTCAGGGTAGCCATGATGTCAATGAACCTTAGTGGCAATCAAGGCCACTTACTAGCCCTTTGTGTGAAATAGAAAAAGATGCCCCTCCCTCTGGGCTGGCACAGACTCACATCACAACGCATGGCTTGGCCAAGCAAAGTGTGGCTGCCTTTCTGCACTTACTCACCCCCTGCAGCCCAGCCAACTTGTGCAGTGAAGAATCTGCAAAAATAGATGCAGCAGCACAGCCCTGGAAGAATTTGAACTTCATGCAAATGAAATAAACATGCACATGAAATTCAACCAGGACATTTACCTGGCAAGTCAAGAGATTAAAAGGGCATGAATATCTGTATTTTTTATCAGTTACTTGTTTTTTAATCTCTTAAATGAAACAGATTCTAGAACTTTTGAAAAAGGGAAATAAGTGAGTGTCACACCAGACCAAGAGAGGAGAAAATTAAATCCAAGCTCCAACCACTCATCCTAATCTTTGAGATCACTCTGTCCTGGTGAACATGCCTTCTGGGTGGGTGGATACACAGTCTCTTTGGAGAACCAATTTTTTATTGTTGTTGGGAGATAAAAAGTAATTTACAAGAAGAATTTTTTGTCAATAAAATTTCTACAACGGCCGGGCATGGTGACTCATGCCTGTAATCCCAGCACTTTGGGAGGCCAAGGTGGACAGATCACCTGGAGTCAGGAGTTCGAGACCAGCCTGACCAACATGTAGAAACCCCATCTCTACTAAAAATACAAAACTAGCCAGGCATGGTGGTGCATGCCTGTAATCCCAGCTACTCAGGAGACTGAGGCAGGAGAATCACTTGAACCCAGGAGGAGGTGGAGGTTGCAGTGAGCCGAGATCACACCATTGCACTCCAGCCTGGACAACAAGAGCAAAACTCCGTATCAAAAAAAAAAAAATCTATACCAAATGGAAACTTTGAAAAAACATTTTCTTTTTTTTTTTATCCTAATAGCCCAAACTAGGTCATCTTTCCTACTCCTTAATAGAATATGCGTTTCCACAAGCTGCCCAGTCGTACTAATCTGAAATTTCTCCTGTCCTATCTCACAGTTCAATTTCATGTTTCTCCCTCCTGCTGGGACCTGGCTACTCTGGGCTTTCCAGTGGGAGTCCTGATGCCCTGGCTCAGCATGCTTGTCATTATAGTCTTCTGTGCTATTTGAATCTGAAGAATAAGCACTGAATACTAAATTAATTTTTTCTGAGCCCATCAGAAGGACACAGCTCAAGTGTTCCTATGACTCTTTTGGAGGAATCACCAGGGCTAAGTCCCCAGACTCTAACATGAGCCCCTGCTTCCCCTTGGACTGAAATAGCTGCCTGTCCCGTCCAGCCCTGACCTGTCCTGTTCTGCCCTGCCCTCTCCAGAGAAAGCACATTCTGTACGTCATTACTGAGCGTTCTTTTTCAGATCTTATAGACAGTGAATATGAAAGAAGCATTATGGAGAAAGAGATTTATTTTGACTCATTGAAATGTTTTTGATGCTCTACAATTCCCTGGTTTTATCCAAGCTGCAAATATTTCAAAGAACAGATCTCCATTATGCTCATAAACTTACCCATTTTATAAAATAACAACAATAATAAGTTTTCTTTATTTAAAATAGGAAGAGTCATACCTTCCTCCTGCAGACAGAAGGCTCGTGTTCTGCAGTTTACAGGTGACAACGATGTGGCTTCACATTCCTCAGCAACAATGTTAGAAAGGCATTGCAGTTGTCTAGGAATGCCATTGCAACCCCTAGGGCACTGTGCATGAAATGGCTGAATAGTAACATTCTGGCAGTCACGATATTAAGTTTCACTGGGAATATCGTGACCTGTGTTCTGGGGCAGGGAGGTTGGCAGGATATGGGGGTTACGGGGACCCTTTTCTCCCTCTGGCCACATCTTGCTTTAACGCATGAAACAGGAATTACCATCAACACCTGTTGGTATTGAGAAAGCAGTGCTTTCCTTTGCTCTAGCATTCATTCATTTTCCGTGAGGGCCAGAAGAGGGAATTATCTGATCCTTGAGAAAGATTCTGATATGGTTTGGCTCTATGTCCCCACCCAAATCTCATGTTGAATTGTAATCCCCATTGTTAGAGGAGGGGCCTGGTGGAATGTGATTGAATCATGGGGGCAGGATGTCCCCCTTGCAGTTCTCATGATAGACTTCTCAGAAGACCTGGTTGTTGAAAGTGTGTACCAGCTCCCCCTTCTCTCTCTCTTCCTCCTGCTCCATCCAAGTGAAGATGTGCCTGCTTCCCCTTGCCTTCCACTATGATTGTAAGCTTCCTGAGGCCTCCCCAGAAGCAGAATCCTGGACAGCCCGCAGAACCATGAGCCGATTAAACCCCTTTTCTTAATAAAATACCCTGTCTCAGGTATGTCTTTATAGCAGTGTGAGAATGGACTAATATTTCAAATATTTCATTACACGTCCATCACCCAGCCATGGTGCTGGCAGCCTCTCTCAGTTTCTTGCTGTCCCACTCCTTCTCTCCTCTGTGTTCTGCTTGTTTGAACCAAACTCTCCCTCACCCTGTCTGTCGTCTTCTCTCCTCTCCTGCTTTCTATGCCGTTTTCTTTCTCTTCTTACCTGTCTTCCTCCTCTTTTCCACTCTCCCTCCACTCTGGCCACCAGCCTGACAGCACAGATGTTTTTCTGTCCTCTTTGTTTGAAGCCACCAGGGCAGGTGCTGCTGCTTTGTTTGTGACTGAAGAGGTGAGTTCAACACAGGGGGGAATGGTGCAGCCCAGGGAACCCACCACCAGAACAAGGGGTACCATTAGCAGAGGACATTTTGATCCTCTTCTGACTTCCACGTCTTTATTTCCCCATGGGTTCAGAACCCACAGAAAGTGGAGGCAGGCATTAAGCCTCTTGAATACCCAATAACTCCCACAGCTAGGAATAGAGTGCACAGGACAGAACAGTGAGTCAGCTGACCAGAGCACCAAGGCAGAGAGAGGCGGGATGCAGACAGGGGTTGAGTGGGAGTGAAACCTCATGAGCCAGGCCCAGGGACAAGCCACGAGGAGCATGCGCACCATGGTCCATGTCATAGGGACTTCCTTACCTTGCCTTCAGAAAAACCTACGAAAACCTTGTGTTTAATGAGATTGAGACTTGTCTGCTTCTATTCATAAGACCCCAACCTATGAAAGTCACACCCCAGAACAAGGCAGAGTAGGACGAAGACCATATAAGACTAAGTGTGGGGTCTGCAGGAACAAAGCTCACATGAGAAGTCAACATGCACAAAAAAAAAATCAGACCAGACAGGAATCGAGGTCATTCTGTGAGTGATATTCATTCATGAGTTTTTAACCAGACTCTCAGTAAGAAAGAACTGGTAAATAATATCCAAAACCTTTCATGTAGTATCCACAGATGTCATTTGTAATTAGGCCTTATCATGCTCATTCCTAGCATTAGTTTCATTTTTTTTTCAATTAATGCCTCTGTAAAGTCCTAAATTAGAGAACCCCTGCAGGATTTATTATAGAGAGAAAACCTAGCTGAGTGAACACCTGTGAATGTACTCAGTCCAGAGCGGCTAGGCCAAAAAGCAGCTCCCCTAACAGGACAGAGCCTTCACAAGGCCAGCTCCTGCCCCAGAGGCCTCTGGGTAGAGTATCCACACATCCCAGTTTGCCCAAGTAGTGCTGGTTCACAGCCATTGCCCTGGTGTTCATAGCACCCACTTTCATTCTTAAAAGGCCCCAATTTGCATGTTCAATCAGAAGATCTCTTTGGTATGTGCTATATAATGGACTATTTACAATCCATTAGAGGTGTCATAACAACATATCATCGACTACATTCAACAGAATCTCTGGAACTAAGGAAAAATTGGAAATGAAACTTACTTAAAAATTATCTTCATGAAATTTGCGGGAAGATAAGCAATATATAAGGAAAGGCAAGAATACAAATCAACCCAGAAGAGAAGGAAGTAATAAGAAGAAAGAAAATGCAAACCTGACCTTAATTTTCCACCATTCTCAATGATGACTGCTAAAAGCTGGTCAGCCACGCTATTTGAAAGCAATTTTGGAAACTAATCCTTTAAGAACATTTTTTAACCTTTGATTCATGAGACAAATGGCCTATTTTAACCAAGATACCCAGATAGTGATTAGTCATTACTAAAACAAGGATCCCAAATCTAGTTTTGTGTGTATGTGTGTGTGTGTGTGTGTGTGTGTGCGTGCCCACTTGTGTGTAAGAGAGAGAGAGGGAGGGAGAGACAAAATGAGAGAGACAGAGGGAAGGAGAGAGAAACTGAGAGAGAGAAGGCGATTTTAGTAAATACATAAAATGAGTGAATTGTCCCTTTCCCTTTAAATACACCCAGGGAACTTAGCTGTTCACATTTTCATCAACGTGCTGCATTTCTCTCCCTAGGAGACCACAAACCAGGAGAAACCATATGTGAGCTCACAACTCTAGCAAAAGCTTTGTTTTCATTGCATATGATTTGATTAATATGATATTGCAGCCTTAAATTTTTTTGTACAGAATTCTAGTGCTGAACTAACAGGCAAAAATTAAACAAGGTCAAGAAGTGAGCTATCAGGATCTACTCTGTATCCACCTTAAACAACCAACTCCTTCCCAGGTTGCACTACGCGAATGGCCTTTGCTGACATCTTCTGAAGCAGGATTAGATATAGCCATGCAGCTGATGTAATATTTTATCATCAATCCCATGACAGGTACATGGTGGACTTCGTCGTAGCAAGATGCTGCTCCCCGTTCAGTCCGCCACGTGGTGATCCTCTCTCTCCTGTCACCATCGTTGTGTCCCTAATTTCCCCCAGCTCCCTTTACCCAGTATAATCGGGGATGCATTAAACAACTCACCCTTTTTTTTCCTAGCTGCACTTGTCAACAATTTCAACACTGCCCTGTCACGATCCTAGACTCCCATCTGGGCCTTATATTTTTTTAATCTCAATTCTCTATTGAAATATAATGTATGCACAGAAAGTACACAAATCATAAAGGGAGTGGATTTTCACAAAGTGAACACAGTCAGGTAATAAAATTTTAAAAATTAGAACATTGCAGCATCCTAGAAGCCCACTTATGTTCTATCTCAGTCACCTTCTTCCCTGAAATATAAGCACCATTCTGACTTCTAACACCAGAGCTCTGATTCTAAGCTTTATGTAAATGAAATCATGGCATGCACTCTTTTGTATCTGGATGCATTTATCAACATTTTATTTTTTAGATTCATCCATATTGTATGTAGTGAAGCTCATTCTTCTTTATTGCTACTGCGTATTTCGTTTTGTCACTACACCAAACATTAGTGAGTTGTTTGCATTTTTCACCATTATAAATAATGCTGCTATATGCATATGTCTTTCAGTACAGAAATGTACACATTTCCACTGGAAATGTGTTTTATATACTTATAAAAACGGAATTGCTAGGCTATAGGATATTACATATGTTCAGCCTTCATAGATACTGAAAACGGTTTTCATAGATACTGAATCTACCAATTTACACTCTCACCAGCAGTCTAGGAGCATTCCAGCTGCCCCACCGTCTCACAACACACAGCATTGTTAGTCTTTTTTATTTTAGCCATCCTGATGGATGTCAAATGGTATTGATGTGGTAATGTAGATTTCATTTGCATTTCCTGCTGGCTAATGAAGTTGAGCCACCCTGCTTTCTTAAGGTTTCAACTTTTACCAAGCCAATGGCCAGTCCTGGCACTCAGCTCCTCTCTGGTTATCACCTGCAAGGGATGCTGAGGAAAGAAGCAAGGGTCTGTACATTCTTTCCACTCAAAGCCTTCCTGTCTGTTGGCCTTTCTCAACGGTCCACCAATTGATTCCACATCATGTCTCCATCTCCTGTACAGGTCACCCTGGTGGCAGCCTCTTTTCTCCTGCAATATCCAGTCTGACACCTGCTTCCCCCTTATAAACTATTTTTAAGCTTACCAGATAGCCTTACCTCCCACTTGCACCAAGACAGACAAGCTCCTGCAGTGTGAATACCTGCATGTTCCCTTGCAGCCCTTATTTCATTCTTTTCTTCAGGCTCAGAGGAAGCATTTTTCCTCTTCTCTAAAACCTGTAATCACTGAGAAAATGTGTTCTTTTGAGTTTCCTTTGACACGTACTCTCTGTGTGACCAAGTACAAGTTACTTGACCTCTCCTGGACTCAGGTTTCTTCCCTGGAAAACTAGAATATTTCTTACCTCTTAAAATTGTTGTGAGACTTAAAGGATAATGTGCTTAAAATCCCTGGTTCAATGCCTGGTAGATATTTTGTGCTTAGTAAATATTAAACTCTTTCGTTCCATTTCTCCTTTTATCTCTCCATTATTATCTCCTCCTTTGCCTTAGAGGCAGTGAGATGGAAAAAAACTTGGCATTCGCAATCAGACACACCACAATTTGAAACCTTATGTTTACCATTGACTAGCTCAATTATTAACTCCCCTACGTCAGTTTCTTCGACTCTAAAGTGGAACTGCGGGTGTTACCCTCAGAACTGTGAAAATACAAGTCACTCCGGCTGACTGCAATTCTAGATTAGCTGTCTCAGACTGGTGGCCCACGGGCCATACCCATCCTGTGTTGAGGTTCGTTTGGTTGGTTATTGGTTTTTACTTAAATTGTCTAGAGTTAAATATTAGGATAATTTACATTACATTTCAAAATGCGGGTGTCTTTTGAAAAAACTAGTTCTAGCAAAAGTGGTCACATTTCCTCATGGCAACAATCACCATGAGGAGCTGGCCATGTACTCTCTGGTCAGTCACACTCCCCCGCCCCCCATTCTCTTCCAACCAGGCTAGTCTCCCTCATTTACTCTACCTATATAGACCTTGATGGGTTTTTTATTATGTTTAGTTGCTACCTCTTTCTCTAGAGTCTTATTGAACTCAATGATGACTTGCCTGAGAGTTGGAAACCACTTCTAAAATGTTTAATATCATTTATTTTACAAATGTAGACTACCTGATCTCCAGATTCTTACAGCTTACAACTGTCAGGCTCTTCAGAAAGCTCCTGTATTGGTTTCCTGTTGCTATTGTAACTACCTAATGAAAAACCTAGTGAAAAAAGAATAGAAATTTATGATCTTACAGTTACGGATATCAGAGGCCCAGAAGGGATCTTTTTGGCCTAACCAACAGGGCTGCATTCGTTTCTGGGAGGCTCCAGAGGAGAATCTATTTTCCTGCTTTTTCTGGCTTCTAAGGGCTGTCCTTATTCCTTGGCTCATGGCCCCTTCCTCTGTCTTCAAAGCCAGCAATGACTGGGTGATGCTTGACTTTCTCATGCTGCATCACTCTGACACTTACTCTATTGCCTCATTCTTCCATCTTGAGGACCCTTGTGATTACACTGGGCCCACCCAGATAATCCAGGGTAATCTCCCCATCTCATGTTCAGTTGATTGACGAACTTATTCCCCCCTTGCCAAAATATATTCATGGGTTCCAGAGACATCTTTGAGTGGCTGTTATCGTGACTACCACAGCCCTCAACACTGTCACCAAGCCTTCCTTTCCTTGAAAGATACAGGTGAGCCAGGATTGCTGATTTATCTAATAGTGCTGCTACATATTTTCTTTCAGTTCAAAAACAATCCCCCAAAATAACAACTGAGTGTTAGCATCATAATGTTGTATGGGAAAGCAGTTTTCTCCTACATGCCTATAAATTCCAATGGACACTTTTTGCCATCTCTCTCCCCGCAAAAAAACACCATCAACATTTTGAATTGTTAGAAAGAAGGGAGGAGAAAAAGGAGAGCAAAAAGGAAGGTGCAAATCCTCTTGGGGATTCTTTAAAAAGAAGAAATACTGAGGAGCATATCAAAGAAACGTTTATATTGCCTAGGGTACTCTAAGCCCTCAGCAAAGCTCCGAAGAATAATTCGGTCTGAGAATAATCCTGAACTACTGAAGTCACCCATGAATATTCCACCATGTTCTGTTCTCTATTCAACAGTGCTTTCATAAATTGCCCCAGGGAAGGTCATCTCACTTATCCACAATACCATCAGAATTAAACCGGAAACAGCAAACAGAATAGAGCAAGCACAGTCACGTAAGATACTATCATATCTCTTCTCCAAATAGATCATCAGGGCATTGTTCCCAGTTTAAAAGGGAAAAAAGATGATAAATTAAATCCAATCCTGAAATATCTGTAATGAGCTAGGATCCAGACTTCATTTGCTACTTCATAATTTTAAGTAAGAAATCTTTCATGTTATATAATATGCTTAAAAATCAGTGAAATATACACATATACATATATACGTGTACATATTTTTTTTCTTTATAACCTTTAGGGAATTTTACAGTGCAACAAATAAATTCTAAATATATTATTGCACGTTTTAATTTCTATCCCAGTTCATTTCTTAAGTCATAGACAAAGTTAGCTAGGTAATCTGGTTCTAGCTCTGAAGGTGGGCAACATGGCCAACCTTGCCCTCCTTCTTGAAACCTTTCCAATCTTTCTGGAATCAGCTTCT
The DNA here is from genome assembly GCF_028885625.2 of Pongo pygmaeus. Taxonomy (NCBI): domain Eukaryota; kingdom Metazoa; phylum Chordata; class Mammalia; order Primates; family Hominidae; genus Pongo; species Pongo pygmaeus. Next base: position 65,680,628 of record NC_072377.2, read on the forward strand.
TTAATCAGAGTCCTGTTCTTTCTACTTCTAAACTTTCTCAAATCTTCCTCATTGTCTACATTTCCTAGAATTCATTTTTATAACACATCACAGCTTTAAATCATTATCAGGGTAAATTTTTGTTTACCCTATGAGGACAGGGACATATCTGTCTCTTTCTCCCCAGCTACAGCCCTGTGCTTCTGCATAGCTGGCTCTCAAACATTGTTGAATGAATGAATGCTCCCTACCCCTATTTTTCTTTTTGGCATGGCTTATTTGTACCAGGCACTATTTTAAGTGTTTTGCATATATTAATATAATTCTTATAACCAATTTTATTATGTAGGGATCATTATTTTACAGATAAGAAAATGGGCATAGAAAGGTTCAATAACTTGCACATACAACAGTTAGTAACAGATATCATTTATTGAGTACTTAATTTGTGCCAGGCAGGGCTGCCACTAGCCACCCAAAGTGACTATGTGTAAATTTGAAAAAGATGCCCCTTTTACATGGATAAATTACAAAAGGAATCCCTTCCCTAGGCACAGGGCTTATCAGTGAAAGCCAGTTTCTACCTGTACTGGCCCCTCAACCATGAGCCTTCTTGGAGGGCACAGCCTACACAAAATACAGTGTATCTAATATCATTTCTTTTATAATATACTACCAGCTGGGCATGGTGGCTCACGCCTGTAATCCCAGCACTTTGGTGGGCAGATCATGAGGTCAAGAGATTGAGACCATCCTGGCCAACATGGTGAAACCTCATCTCTACTAAAAATAAAACAATTAGCTGGGTGTGGTGGTATGTGCCTGTAGTCCCAGCTACTTGGGAGGCTGAGGCAGGAGAATCACTTGAACCTGGGAGGCGGAGGTTGCAGTGAGCTGAGATCACGCCACTGCACTCCAGCCTGATGACAAAGCAAGACTCCATCTAAACATACATATATATATATATCTCCTGATTCCCAGATTTTTACAGCTTACAACTGTCAGGCCTCGTCAGAAAGTCCTGTATTAGTTTCTTATTGCTGCTTAACAAATTGTCACAAATTTAGTAACTTGAAGCAATACAAATTTGTTATCTTATAGTTATGAATATCAGAGTCCCAGAATGGGCCACAAACTGCTCTGAGCACTAAATGGTCATAAACCCACAGCAACCCTATGAGATAAGCATCACTGTTATCATCATCCTTATTTTACAGAAGCAAAAACCAAAGGCCAGAGAAGAAAAGTGATGGCTCAGAGTTTCCCAGCTATTGAGTGACACAGGTAAGACTAAGCCCAGACATTGTGGCCCCAGAGCTCACACTCCCAGCATTACTCTATAGTGAACTGTTTAGCCAGGGTTCCTGTAACAGCCTCCTACTCCCTAGTCTCCAGGCCTCCTAACGCATCCCACACTTCAATCTACTACAGAAGCCACAGGGAATTTCCAAAGATATCAATCTGCTCATATGTCCTTCATGTTTAAAACACTCAGTAGCTCTTCCATTCCCCTCAAGGTAAAGTCAAGACACTTGCCTGTGGTTGAGTAGGCTCTGATGATGTGATCCTGGTCACTCTTCATCCGCATCTCTGGTCCTTCCCTCTGCCTCTACCCCTCACTGCACACAATGACATAACCATAGCAAACATCCTGCTCAATACATTCTCCCGTTCCCACTTGTCCCAGGCCTTAGCAAGTGATGTTCTTTCCACCTGGAAACTTTCTCTTCCCCCTCTTTGTTGACTATCTCCAAACGATAAGTCTCAGCCTAAATGTCTCAACCTCTGATCCATGGTCCTTCAACACTCAGTCTAAATTGGAACCCTTGATAGAGCCTCTCATCATAACTTGTGTTTTCCTTTATAGCAACATCGTATGTATGCATGTACGTAATTATTCAGTCAACACTGACTTTCACCAATAGTAAGTTTCACGATGGCAAGGACAGTGTCTATTTTGTTAGTTAACTGTAAACTCAGCTTTTAGCACACTTCCTGGTACACACAGGCAACCAAATATTGTCCATGTGCCTCCTGTGAGCTCACTGTGCTTCTCGCCTATAGCATTCCTCACAATATAGTTTATTGTCACCGTCTATTTCTGTATTCCCCATTAGATTTGACTATTTTACACACTATGAGGACAAAGACTGTATCTGACTTGGACCTCACTACTGAACCCCCGATATCTAGCACAGAGCCAGCATATCGTGGGCACTCAAACATTCCAAAATAAATGAATGAACAAGCATAAACAACTGGCCTCTTTGGGGTAACAATCCTCTTTATTACTACTGCCATAAATCAGATCAAGGGATTGAAGAATTGTTCTACTTTAACCACTTTAAAGGAATAGAATCTATTTAGAACATTGAGAGAAAGTTATCAGCTTCAAATTCTGACCAAATATTATTTATTAGCCACAACAGACAACAGGGCCAACTCAGGCCTAGATAAGAAACGATCCATGAGTTTAGTCAAAGATCTCATGAGTGACCATTCAGAGAGAAAACTTGGCATCTACCTGCCAACTCCTAAAGAAACCAAGAGCCAAGAACTGCAAAGAATGATCCCAGAGGTGACTGACTGACTGACTGTACCTACCAGTAGTCATTATATTACTCCCTGTTAAAGGCTTAAAGGGAGGTCTTGAAGACAAAAATTTATAATTAAATGACTTTTCATCATGCTGAAAGGAGAAAAAGATATATTCAAATAGAGAAAAAAAGCAAAGGCAAAGTACAAATATTAACAGGATCTGATGAGACTACAGATGAAAAACAATTCCTGAAAAAGATGATCCATCTTCTCAATGGGAAATACATAGGTCTTTTCTACACATAGTATTTAAATGAAGACAACATTAATGTCTCTTTCTGACCTGGCTCCAGAAAGTCTGCTCACTCTTGGAAATGATGACTAGATCCTTTGAGTGCTAGAATAGAACTATATTGTTTTGTCCAATGGGTGAGTCATAATTGCCCAGTTGGATATGAAGGAATTTTAGAACAATCTTGAAGCCCATAAATATGAAGCAAGAACAGTTCTGTTATGGTAATGATAGTAATCCCAAAATGCCACAAATACATTGGTATTTCAATAAATTAATAAGAATATTTCATGGCGACATGAATGCCCTTGTGTCTTCCCACTAGTAAAGGGGATACATGTTGGGTTGATCAAACTTCATCTTCTCTATAATTTAAAACCCTTTCCAACCACAGTGCAATTAGCTCCATACTCTACTCCTAATATCAGGATTCTGAACATAAGGATCTAAGTTTACCTACTTAATTTACCTTCGTTCAATATCCTCTAATCATCTTTGCCATGTTTTTCAACATCTCATTAGTGTTGAAATTAATACCTTAATATGAGTGACACAAATTTTGCTTTGTTTGGCATATTCCCTCAGTAATCCTGGAACCAGCCCCCTTGACACAAAATAGAAACATAAGTAAAATACTTTTATAAGAAAAAAAAGGGCCAGGAACGGTGGCTCATACCTGTAATCCCAGCACTTTGGGAGGCCAAGGTGGGCGGATCACGAGGTCAGGAGTTCAAGATCAGCCTGACCAACATGGTGAAACCCCATCTCTACTAAAAATACAAAAATTAGCCAGGGCATGGTAGTGCCCACCTGTAATCTCAGCTACTCAGGAGGCTGAGGCAGGAGAATCACTTGAACCCGGAAGGCAGAGGTTGCAGTGAGCCTAGAGAGCACCACTGCATTCCAGCCTGGGTGATAGAGGGACACTCCGACTCAAAAAAGAAAAAGAAAAAGAAAGAAAGAAAGAAAAAAGAAAAAAAGCAGTATATTGCTGACAACATGCACAGTGGTTCCATTTGCTTTAAAGCTGTTATGCCAAATTTGACTGAGCATTTACTCCCCACACTGAAGCACCTCCCAGGCAGCAATGAAGGTCCTACACGCATGGTTACCCTGCCTTGGGCAATCAAAGCCCTATTGCATGCCTTTCTGCTCCTAACTATTGTGTGCCTGCTAATAGGCAATGCTCCCTATTGGCACTGAATTTGGAACAAATTTCTTGTGGAGCAGTTTTTAAAACTGTAACCAGGAAAAGAAAAAAAAAAAAAACATTAAAACCAGTCAACCAAAGAAGACGTTTTGGCTATTTGCTGCATTGCCAGGGACTACTTTTTATTTTTAGAAAGACTTTCATGAAACAGAGCTTTCGGTGTTTTTACCAAGTATAGCTGATCCAGTTACTTTTCTTCATTCTTATTTCCGGTATATTTTTAGCCGCAAGAGTTACTTTCTCAGTAAAAGAGGTGCTGCCCCAAAAATAAATAAAACTTGGGTGGACAAAAAGGACATGGTCCACAGGTCCATTCTTGGGAAGTGCAAAGCAGCTCTGAGGACCCAATCTCATGAAGCTGTCCTCAGCCACAGACATCCAAAGGATGCAGAGGAGCTAGTTGACTTGGTAGACCAGCACTTGAAAATTTCTAGAAAGCAGAACCAAAATAGCATTTTTCTCCTGCTGCCCTACAATAATGTCCACGCCTATGGTCTTTGTGGGGCCTACAGGTTCTTTGTAGGAAATCTTTTAGTAAACAAAACCCCAGAAGAAAAGCCCCCACCACACTACTCAGTGCTTTAATGAGATTAGAAAAAGACACCTCTTTCTCCTCATCCCATCTCAGGACTTGGCTTGTGAGCAAAGCATGGACTGGGTTTCAGCCTCCCTTCACCCGCTTGGCCTGACATCTCACTGTCATTGAATAGCACCTGGATTTCTTTGAAACACTGGGACAATACTTATTCTTACATTAATTGATTACATGTTTCAGCCATGACCATGGGTAAGGTACCTGGGCTCTGGAGAATTCAAAGGTGAATGAAATGTTAACTTTCTTCGAAAAAGAGCCCTCAATCTCAGTGAATGTATGAGCAAAGGTATAAAAGGTGCTAAGATAAAATGTGCCCGATGCTGGTTAATTTTATGGTTTCGCTGGCGTATAGGAAGGTCATGGGTGATTGAGCTTAAAAATGAGCTTACGTGACTAATCAAGAGAAGACCATTATACAGCAGTTATAGAGAACAGAAATGGTTTGTCAACACTGAACTTTGAGGATATGAACTTAGTGATGGTCAGCAGGATAGATTAGAGTATCCTAGCTGGACTCTGCTTCCAGCCTCTTTAGATACTCTAATAGTCATTACTCTATAGTGGCCTCTCTGCTTCCAGCCTCCTTAGATACTCTAATGATCATTTAACACAGAGGCCAGCTAGGAAGTTGGTAGATTATATTACTGCTCAAGCATTCCAAGGGAATAGTATACATCCCTAATCCAATAACCTCAGGCCGGGATGTGTCACTTACTTTAGACAATAAAATGGGAATAGATAGTATATGCACTACTTTCAAGCAAAATTTTAAGAGCCATTTTATGGTACTATAATATGCTCTTTTCTTTTTGCCGCAATGTCCCGATCAGGGCTGTGCCTTCAGTCGGGGTCCCAGAATGATTATACTTTGGAGCAGAGCTGCAGTCAACTCATAATAGACAAACAGCAGCATCAAGAAATAACTCTCTTGTTTCAGCAAGTGACACCAATTTGGAGATTGTTTGTTAGTGCAGCATAACATCCTAAGTTCACTGATATGGGAAGCTAGTGCACCTTGAAGATGAACACAATAAGGTCTTAGGCTAAACATAAGAAGTGATATTGGATAGAAAAGGGTAGAGATAATAAAAATCACAACAACAAGAAATCAACATCACTTAGTATTTATGTGTCCAGCATTATGTTAATCACATCTCATTTAATCGTCTCAAAGGCAGAACTCAAACACATATCTAACACCACAGTATGTGCTCTGAATTTTCCCAGCAACCAACAAAGCTTGGTGATTTTTCGTGCATGTGTAGTAAGATTAACTCAGCAAATCTAGGTGGCTCAAACCCTGCACATGCCCAAGAAAAACCTCTCTTCAAGACTGAACTTAGGCCAGCTCCTGAGAGTAAGCCTTGAGCCACAGGTATATTCTGCCTGGTAAGAGTGCTGTATGCCTGAGGCCTTGGACCATGTGGTACCAGTTTGATCAGATAGTTTATGCTAACAATGTGATGCATGATGGGTGCCTGTTCCTTCTCTGAGGAGCTGAAGTCTGAGTAGCTGAGGTAAGTCGTACAGGTGCTGCATGACTATGTGGCTGGCCTCCATTAAAAACATCAAAGCTCAAGTGTTTCCCTGGTTGACAACACTTCGCATATGTCACACGTTATTGCTTGCAGAATTAAGTGCTTCTGTGCAATTCTACCGGAAAAAAACTTTTAGAAGCTTGTACCTAATTTCTCCTGGACTTTTCCCCACATATCTTTTGCTTTTCAGATTTTAATCAGCATTCTTTCACTAAGTAAAACATAATTGTGACTAGAACAACTTTTCTGAGTCCCATGCATCCTTTTAGCAAGCCTTAGGGTGGCCTTGGGAACCCCTGATACAGTAGTGTACATGAGACAGGTTAATGTCAAAGATGACACCAAATTTCCAAGCCCAGTTGATTCAAAAAATGGTAGTTTAGTGAACAGATAGGGGAAAGTCAGGAGGAACTGGTGAGCTGGGAGGGTGGGTAAAGAAAGAAGCCGAGGAAGCAAGTGGAGGATGGAAGGTAAATTTGGTAGCTGACATTCAATTTGACTTCCATATCCAGGTAGGAACATCCAATGGGCAATAGAAAATGTACAACTGGAATCTGTGATGAAAGCCCAGAATGGGAATATAGTTAATGGTTAAAACCATGAGAATGAATAAGGCACTGAGGAAAAGATTAGAGAAAAAAACAGCAAGGAGTTGAACACAAACTGTGGAGGATGAAACTTGGCTGTCTACATAAGAAAAAACAATGAGAAGGAAAACAAATTTTACCTATTTTCAATTCACCATGAAAGATTCTGTGTAATTTTATATACATTTATATTAAGCTAGTTATACTATATACTTTTCACAGAAAATATTTGCTAAAGAGTTTTTTCTTGATACTAAATAACATTTTAAAATCAGCTGTATTTATTTCCTCATTGAAGCCTCATTTTAAGGGCATTTAAAAGTTTGTCTTATGAGCAAAATATTCAGATGTAATTATGATAAGCATTGAAATATATATATATATATATATATATATATATATATATATATATATATGAAATAGTTTGGAGTTATTTCCAAATAAACTGGGGCAGAGAAAAGCCCCAGTCATTCCCGATGCTACTTCGTGTATCTGTGTGGCTAACACCAGGTCTATTTTTATATGTTTATTTATGGTTTTAGCTATCCAAAAATTAGGGTCAAAAGAAAGATAACAATAAAGTCAGTCAAGGTCCTGTGGGGTTTCATTTCACTTAACACATTTCTATTTTTCTGCATTTTCTTTAAATGGCAAACAGAGCTAGACACCAAGAGCATCGGACTCAACTCAAGCCACTCACTTTCGTTTCTGCTTCCTCCAGGGGTGATTTTTTAAAAATATTCTCATATGCTTTTAGACTTTTATTCTTCTATGGAAGGACGTGTTTGATCATTTCAGAAACTCCTTTAAATAATGTTGCTGTCAGACACTTCTCAAAAGAAGACATTTATGCAGCCAAAAGACAGATGAAAAAATGCTCATCATCACTGGCCATCAGAGAAATGCAAATCAAAACCACAATGAGATACCATCTCACACCAGTTAGAATGGCAATCATTAAAAAGTCAGGAAACAACAGGTGCTGGAGAGGATGTGGAGAAATAGGAACACTTTTACACTGTTGGTGGGACTGTAAACTAGTTCAACCATTGTGGAAGTCAGTGTGGCGATTCCTCAGGGATCTAGAACTAGAAATACCATTTGACCCAGCCATCCCATTACTGGGTATATACCCAAAGGACTATAAATCATGATGCTATAAAGACACATGCACAACTATGTTTATTGCGGCACTATTCACAATAGCAAAGACTTGGAACCAACCCAAATGTCCAACAATGATAGACCGGATTAAGAAAATGTGGCACATATACACCATGGAATACTATGCAGCCATAAAAAATGATGAGTTCATGTCCTTTGTAGGGACATGGATGAAGCTGGTAACCACCATTCTCAGCAAACTATCGCAAGGACAAAAAACCAAACACCACATGTTCTCACTCATAGGTGGGAATTGAACAATGAGAATGCATGGAGACAGGAAGGGGAACATCACAGACCGGGGCCTGTTGTGTGGGGTCGGGGTGGTGGAGCGTGGAGGGATAGCATTAGGAGATATACCTAATGCTAAATGACGAGTTAATGGGTGCAGCACACCAGCATGGCACATGTATACATATGTAACCAACCTGCACATTGTGCACATGTACCCTAAACCTTAAAGTATAATAATAATAATAAATAATAATAATAATAATAATGTTGCTGTCAAAATCAGAGTTTCTGGCTGACTTCCCCCATTTCACCAGAAGAGGCAGACCCCAAAGTTTATGACCTCATGTACTTCTTACTGAAGTTTTAGAAAACACTGGATCTGCCTTCACTTTTCGTTTTCATTTTCTTAGCCCTACTCTTTTGTGTGAGAGAATACATGTTTATGGCTATCTTTCAAAGAGATTTATGAATTGGTTCTAGGGCTGCATATGAGACAGTGAGCACTAGGGAAGTCAGTTCTACAGCCAGTTGCACCCTGCTACACTTCCTTCAATGAAGAGTTCCAGTCCATCATCTTAGGGTCAAGTTGTTGAGAAAGCCATCAAAGTATAACTAACATTCAGACTAGTGTCTCAAAAGCTCCCCCATGTGTGCGCATGAAAAATAACTCTTCAAGTGAAAGGTTCACTGGAGTACATGCAGAATAAGAACAGGGACCAATTTTCAGATCTAAAAAATGTAAGGTACAAGAAAACACTACATTCTATAATTATTATTTTATTTACATGTGTCATGTTTAAAATCTAAAAGAATAATTAAGTGGGCTGTTTTGTACAGATTATAACATTAGCAAATAAAATGAATGCACTAAAAACAATTATTTTTCTGTAAAAGGTATGAGAAAACGGGCAAAAAAATGAAAAACACTTGGAATTTTTCCAACCATAAGTATACTCAGAAAAGAAATGATAAGCCCTCTGAATATAAGTAACTGATTTATGTTTTAGCCCAAGAAATGAATTCTATGAAAATAAACCAACCAAAACATTAGTTGTACTTTCCAGAAAGCAATTGCCTAATGGAAATGCCTTCCATTTCCCCTTTTGGCCCATTTATCTTTCCCTTAGGGGAAAACACACTACAGCTAAGACTACTGTGTAAATCAGCTACTTCCAATCAAAAGGTATGCTTCCCAGAATATTAAAACTAAGGCTGGCTTGAAAGATGTTCTATTCTAACCTCCCTCTTTTATAGGTGAAGAATGTGAACTCAGAGAGGTGAAATGGACTTGTCCCATTTCAGAGAGTTGGCGGAAAATTTGAGAGCAGAACCCTAATCTGTTTTATAGTTCAATCATTATCACTTTATACTATTCTGCCTCCCAGTTTTTAGTAATAGTAACAAATTATAAATAGAAAAAATACTAACAAATATTTCTAATGCTAAAATGTACTGATCATTTACTCTGTGCCATTTGAAATGCCTTTAAATACATTATATGAATTAATTCATTTGGTACTAAGAATTAACTTCTGAAAAACAGTTGTATTCTCTCCATTTTATGATGAGAAAATCAAGGCACAGAGAAGCAAAGTACCTACCCAGGGATCTTAAAGATTAAGTGTTGAAGCTACTGTAATAGCTAAGCAGTCTAACTCTACAGACCAGATTCTTAACCAGAAATAACTAAATAGTACAAAGAAAATAGAATTGTTATTCAAAATTCAAAGGGGCATCAGCTATGGCATTAAACCTTATCTTTTGGCAACATAAAATTGAAACCTGTGATAATTCAAACAGAAATAGGGACCAACTTGAAACTAAAAAATAGCAACTAGCTTAAAAGAAAAACCCTTACCTAATTAGGTGAACAAACTTGAAGCTTTCCAAGTACTGCACTTCATACAAATCATATAAATAGAGGGGCAGCATTTTTCAGTATGGTAGCTCAAATCATGCCACACTATAATTAGAAATTATTCTTATCTATTCATTAAAGCAATCCCTTTCCTAGGCAATTATTGGTTAGCCTAGTTTTCAAGTAATAAAAGTAAATGTCTTAAGTGGAGGAAATCTCTACTACTTTTCTAATTGATTAAAATTAGTATGAACTTCTTAAATAAACAATGACCACTCAACTTCCAAATCCAATAGGAGCATGAAGTCTGACCTTGCCAAGCCTCTCTGCAGTCTTTGACTCTGTTTGCTTCCTCCCTCCTCCTGACACTATTCCCTTTCTTGGCTTCTAGGACATCACTCCCCTGGCCCTTGCCTGGTCCTGCCGATCACTCCTTCACTGTAGCAAGTTCCTCCTCATATATTTGATTGTTAAAAGTTGGTACTCCCAGAAGTTTGTTTTTGTTGGGTTCTTCCTACTCCCCATCCCCACACTCAGCTTGAGCAACCACAGCCACACCCACATCTTCTACTACTACTTAGAGGCTGATGCTCAGCTTCCAAACTGGGGTGTCCCAACTAGTTCTCTTCTCTAATGCCTACACTGTCCATGGAAATACCTCAAATTCAGCATAATCAAATCCAAATCCCATATATTTCACAAAAAAATCCTATTCCTCTTCTTGTATTCCTTATTTTGCTTAATGGATCCCACCAGTCAACAAACCCAAACCTTGAATCATCGAAAAGTCCTTCCCTCTCTCCCAGAATACATACAGCTTGGCTATAATTGCAATGAACTGTGCTTTCTAAATTGAACCAGAGTCTTCCACTCTCACTTGCATTCTCATGAAAATCATCCAGACTCCACCTTCATTGCCACTGTTCCTCCACAAGCCAAAAACCTGTCCCAGATTGGATTCCACCAGAAGTAGAGCCTGAGCTAAGAATTTAAGCACGAGTAGTTTTTTGAGAAGGGATTCCAGGAAGCAAAATGTAGGAGGATATGGAAGAATGGCAAGTATGGGAAGGAACAATACTGGTGTGTGAATGACCAGACAACTGCTGTGATCAGGTGAGACTCAATGTCACCAGGAACCTCCGAGATATTATACAAAACCTGCTGCAGACTCACCCTCACCAGGGGTGAAGAATCTGAGCTATTTATGCATCATTGTCTGAGCGATGCTCTCAAGGATGTTAACTCCTGGTGCTTTGGGCCTGCCTCATTAAAGTCTTGCAAACTTGTAGTCTCTGAGACTTGTAGCTGTTGTCTTGTACAGTAACGGTGATTGCCAAGGGAATATGAGCGGGGCACTGGCAACACTTGCCACAAAAACCTTCCAAGGCTCTCATAAAATCCAAGTGCCTCTGGTACAGCCTGCAAGTCATTCCATGACCTGTGTCCTACTTTCTTCTCCAGCATCGTTTCTCAGTCTTTCTGGTCTAATATTTATGTGCTCTAATCCTATCAACCTACTAACGGTCCCCAAGTCCATAATGCTATTGCCACCTCTGTTTTGTACTTACTACTCCCCCTTAGAATGTCCACCTCTGTCTCCCAATCCTATTTTCATCTACCTGGAATATACCAACTTTTTAGGAAGATACAGCTCTCAGATCTCTTTCTCTCGCAGGAGCCTTCCCTCAATTCCTTGTACTCTAGCTGGGCACTTCCACCTGTGCCACTGCCCTGCCTTCTGTCTCTCTCATCAAATTGCACAGTAGTTGTTTGTCCACATGGCTACACCAGGCTGCCAGAGTGTGAATTCCCAACAAGCAAGGACTCTGCATAATTTGTCTCTGTTTCCCCAGCACCAAGCCCAATGCAAAAAAAAGAGGAAAAATTAAATAATAATAATTCCTGAGTTATATATTATACAACATAAATAATAAATCTGTAATTAAAATGGCAAACAACAGCTAGACCAAAGAAACTTTGGAAAAAAATATATAGTAATTTTCCCTTTAGTACACGCTTTAAAAAAAAAATGACTAATTAGGAATTTTGCTTTCTCTACCTATGAGCTATAAATCAATTTTGTTCACTCTGCTTCAGCTTCTTAAGCTGTGTGCCTCTTTATTAGCAGTGATTTCCTTAAAGGGAATCAAATGCTTAAGAGACCCTAATAAATCCTCATGGATTTAATACATTCATGGATATTTTGTGACCACACTTCAACCTCTCTAAATCAGAGTCTCTTCCATGTGCCTGACAGTGAGCTGCCTTCACATTGAACCCAATTAGATACTCCTAAAAGGAAGAAACACGTGTTGTAATTGCCCTCCTAAGACTCTTTGCAGGCCCCTCTAGGTCACTTGCTTCCATTCCTCTGTAGGGCGGTTCTGCCAGCTCCAGCACTGATGGGCAGAAAGCCAGTGCAACACTGAGCAGGGGCAGCCCTGCGCCTGAACTTTCACTGGATCCATTACAAGCAATGCATTTATATGCAAATATACCCAAACCTGAATAATGATTAAATTCGGATTCTGGGAACTTCCTGGAGACAAAAGAGGATGAAAAAGGAGAAAGAAGTAATGAACTGTATATCTAAAGGCTTCTAGTTCAAAATCGACTTGATGTACATTGATGTGAAAGCTAAACATATGGTAGATATCTTTGATCTGGGATCTGTGACAGTTTGTGCTTGGCATCTGTTGTTTGTGATTTTGTGATGCATTGATCACTGTCACCATGTCTGATAGAAACTAAATTGCCTTCAGTCCACGCAGACCTGATTGCTGCTTTTACTCTCCTGCCCATTTGCATCCTTATAGTTTCCCAATGCGAAAGAAAAATAACCACAGTGGATCAGGTTTTAACATTGGGTGTTGCCTCTCATCACCTATGTTTTGGATTTGCCCTGGCCAACACTAGGATTCTTTCATCTGAGATGATAAAAATCTACCAATACAGTAACAAGGACAAGGTGATCTGTTACAGAAAAAACAAAGAAGGAAACTTGGAACGTCCTGCTCATAAGTCAGGTCTGCAGTTCATGTTTTATTTCACATTTGCAGACCCACTGCAGGCAGCCAAGGAGTTGCTATTTGAAATGTTTTGCTGACCTCATAAGAAACAATGTAAATAGACTTTGTATCCCAATGACGTCAATGTTAGAGCCAGTATACATGTTCTTTTCTGTTTTGTGAGACTTTTCTGTATATTGTTTCCAACTCCTTGTGCTCACCGGCAGTGTTCTGTTTTGGGGTAAACTGATACCAGTCTTTGCATGCTACCATTTCTCCTAGTTCCCCTACACTGACTATAAAATGAAGGATAACAGAAGGTAAAATGTAACATGGGTGACAGGGGCAAAGATGTCTGTACTGACCCCCTCTTTCCACTCCTATACCCTTTGGTGCTTTTTCCCTGGGGACCTTGTTCTAGGGTTGTCTTATGGACAAAACTTTGCCCTTAAAGGTCTGAGCTTCTGTGTCAGGAAAAGCTCTCTCAAACCGTGTTTTTCTTCTACTCTCATGCCACCACAACAACAGTCATCAACACAGAAGAAGACTTCTGTTACCCAAAGTGTGGAGTTTTTCCCCCATACATCAAGCAGTGGACACCAACTGGGGTCCTCTAATTCAATTCTGCCACTATCTACCTGGAGATAGCATCAGATCCCATAGGTTGAGGGCTCAGTCCCAAAGATGCTTCCACCTGTAGACACCAGTCAGAAGTCTGGTGTCTTTTGACCAACCAACTTCAAGTTGGAGTTTCCATGACCCCTTCTTTGGGATTGATTAACTGGAATTGGAAGCAGGTCACAGAACTCAGGGGAACACTTTTACCCTTACCAGTTTATTATAAAGTATATTACAAAGGATACAGATGTGTAGGGTGAGGTATGAGGGAAGTGGCATGAGCTTCCTTGTCCTCCCTAGATGCACCACCCTCCAGGAACCTTCACGTGTTCAGCTATCTGGAAGCTCCCCAAACCCAATCCTCATGGGTTGTTATGGAGGCTTCATTACATAGACGTGATTGACAACCATGTAGAAATGTGATTGGACAAAAAGTGCATGATCTAAACCCATCCATGTCTATCTACTCAGACTTTTCTTGGCCTCTCTGTGTAGCATTCATTCCTCTTAGGTATAGAGCAGGACTCTTTCTGGAACGAGGGTATTTTGGTTTTTTTGGGTTTTTTTCTTTATTTTTTCTAAAAAAAAAAATGGGATACATATGCAGAACGTGCAGGTTTGTTACATAGGTATACATGTGCCATGGTGGTTTGCTGCACCTATTGACCCATCCTCTAAGTTCCCTCCCCTCACTGGTGTATATTGTTCCCCTCTCTGTGTCCATGTGTTTTCAGTGTTCAACTCCCACTTATGAGTGAGAACATGCGGTACTTGGTTTTCTCTTCCTGTGTTAGTTTGCTGAGGATGATGGCTTCCAGCTTCATCCATGTGCCTGTATAGGACAGGATCTGGAATGAGGGTATTTTGACCGACAGTCAGATTAGAGTCCTGCCTTGGGCAAGTGAAAGGAGGACAGGAGAAAGTTAGAGAGAAAGATTCTGTTTCCTGAGGCCTAAAGTGCCCCAACATTATAACAAGGATTATGGGAGCTAGAAGCCAGGAACCATGGATGAAAACAAGTATCTATATCATAACACCACAGCGACCTAATTAAGTAATCCATTATCCATAATGACAGCTAAAAATTCAACAAATATTCATTGTGTACCTCTTACGGGCAAGTTATGGCTTTTCTAAGCATAGTCACTTCTTTTTTCTTTTTTTTAATTTCAACATTCCTTTGAGGAAAGAAAGGACAGAATTTTTTTTTTTTTTATTCTATTATTATTATTATACTTTAGGCTCTATGGTACATGTGCGCAACGTGCAGGTAAGTTACGTATGTATACATGTGCCATGCTGGTGCGCTGCACCCACCAACTTGTCATCTAGCATTAGGTATATCTCCCAATGCTATCCCTCCCCACTCCCCCCACCCCACAACAGTCCCTGAAGTCTGATGTTCCCCTTACTGTGTCCATGTGTTTTCATTGTTCAGTTCCCACCTATGAGTGAGAATATGCGGTGTTTGGTTTTTTGTTCTTGCGATAGTTTACTGAGAATGATGATTTCCAATTTCATCCGTGTCCCTACAAAGGACACGAACTCATCATTTTTTATGGCTGCATAGTATTCCATGGTGTATATGTGCCACATTTTCTTAATCCAGTCTATCATTGTTGGACATTTGGGTTGGTTCCAAGTCTTTGCTATTGTGGAAAGGACAGAATTTTAATCCACATTTTGCCATCCAAGAAATTATGATATAGAATATCATATAGATATAGAATATGATATAGAGAGGTTTTACACTTTATCTCCAAAGAGCAAATCTGTGAAAGGATTGGAATAAAATACAAGTCTAACAACAGAAAGTCCAGTGTCTTCTCCCTCTTCCTTCCCTACGCTTGCACCAAATTGCACTTTATAACATAGTAGTGAAAAGAAATTCTGATCACAGAGGTTCTCAGCTTGGAGTCTATGCCCACGGACGGATGTAGAAGGTATTCAGACTCTTGAAACTGTATTCAAAAGGTTGGCATATGTGCATTTTTCGAAGGAGAGAATAAAAAAACTCTAAATGGTTAAAAAAATTTAATCATATGATTTATATTTTATGTACTTGAATAACAAAGCAACCTCAATACTGCATGAAACCTGGTATTTCTCCTTCCTGGTCACCTAAAATGCACCCCGTTACAATTCTTCACATATAACAAGCCACCTTAAAACTTAGTAGCTGAAAGTAACAACAGTGATTTCGTTTTCTCACAAATCTACAATTTGGGGAAGGCTCAGCAGGCACAGCTCATCTCTGTGCCATGTAATGTCAGCTGGAATTGCTTGACAGGCTGAAGGATCTGCTTCCAAGATGGCTCTCACACATGGCTGACTGCAGGTTCCTCTCCATACGGGCCTTTCTATGGGCTAGGTGAAGCTTCTTCACAGCATGTTGGCTGGGTTCCGGGAGCAAGCCTCTCAGGAAACACAAAGTAGAAGCGACACATTTCTGAAGGTCTGCACCAGAAACTGACACCCTACCCCATCCTATTGGTCAAGCAGTCACAAGAGGATACAAAGGGAAGAGACATAGATCCCATTTCTTGATGGAAGGAGTGTCAAAGGATTTTAAGGCCATGTTTTAAAGCTGCCATATCCCTCTGGAGGCATCTTATTTCTTCCTTTGGTTTACTCCATTACTATTCTCTCTCGCTCTCATAGATCTTTGCCATGTTAGAAACCAAGCTCTGGCATCCCTCCTATTTCCCACTTCCTGGGGCAAGTGTACGGCTGTTGCAGCCTACTGCTGCCAATTGACTGGCCCTTCTACCTACATCTCCCTACTTCTTAGCTCTGGGTGTCCAACCCTCGCAACTTCCTCCCTTCCTCCCCTGCTGGAGTCACATGAGGTGCTCTGTGCAGCCTGCTTGTTTAAAGAAATGCTAGCCAATAGCTTTAGGGGGATAGTGGTGGTGACTTCTGTCTAAAGGCAGAGAGATCAAAGTTATTCTGCAGTATTATATTAAATATGAGCCATGTGCAGCAAGAAAAAGAGTCCAATCTTTGCCACAGTACTCTGTGACCTCTGGTTAAGTTTAGAGCAACCCCAATTCTGCCTGTTTCCAGTCACTAACCAAACTCCTTACCCTTTGAAAAGTAAAAGGTATTCAACATTCAAGGAAATGCCAACCAGGACTTACATTGTTTGCATCACTTTCTCCCATTCTCCTTATTAATTAAAATGACTGATCCATAAAATTGGTTATCAGCACTGAAACACTCTCTGATACTCTCTGCCTCCAGCTCCCTTAGGCTGCCCTTTGGAAATGGTCTGCTTTTTCTCTGCAGTAGAAATGATAATTTAAAAAAAAAAAAAAAAAAAAAAAAACAAGAATCACCAGCTGAGGAGAAAATCTCCAAGGCTCCAAGGCTTGGCCTGAGGGGGAATATAAGCTACTATTCAAAAAATCAACCTGGCACCCTGGAAGTTTTACCTACATTCTCACCTATTCACCATCTCCCCTCCCTCCCGTGCCAGGAACCCCCTGCCCTCAGAGCCTTTGCATTTCCTTTGCTTGGGATAGAAAGTCACTGGCTGTTTCTTCCTTCCTAAAAGAAGTCCTCGGGTCTTTATTTACATATCAACTTCTCAGTGAACCTGCCCTAGAAGCCCCATCTAAAATTTACAAACCTAATATACACATGCATATATATACACATGCATATACATTCACACACACACACGCACACACTGCTTCCTATCACTGTTACCTCCTCACAGTTTCCTCATCACTTATCGCTATCTAATATATGATGCATTTTACTTATTTATTATCTTTCCCCTTCTACAATGATAGCCTCATGAAGGCAAGATTTTTTATGTTTTGTTTACTGTTTGGCCTAGAACAGTGACTTGTACCAAGTAGATGTGCAATAAATGTTTATTGATAAATAATTGAATAAACTATTGATCTAACCTATAACATCCCCACATGGTGATAACAGGGGGCTCGCAGTCACACTGTCTTCCCTGAAGGTAGAGAGCTATAAATCAGACTCTAACAGCCACCCCGCAGATTAGTTTCCTACTGCTACTTTAACAAATTACCATTAGTGGCGTAAAACAACAAAAGTTTATCATGACACAGTTCCATAGGACAGAAGTCCTATGAGTCTCAGTGGGCTAAAACCAAGAGGTTCATAGGGCTGAGTTTCTTTCTGGATGCTCTAGGGGAAATTCTCTTTCCTCACCTTTTCCAGCTCTAGAGATCATCCACATTCTGTGGCTTGTGGCCCTTTTTTCCATTTTTAAAGAACACAATGTCATATCCCTCTGACTATTGCCCCTTAGTTTCCTTAGTCACAATTCCCTCTCTTTTCCTGCCTACCTCTTAAAATATCGAAATGGGCCCACCAGGATAATCCAGGATAATCTCCCTATTATAAGATCATCTCATTAGTAATCTTAATTCCATCCACAATCTTAACTCTCCTTTGTCCTATAACATATTCATAGATTCCAGAGATGAGAACATAAACCTCTTTGGGGGCCATTATTCTGCTCACATCATCCTCTTGAGCAACCTAAGAACTGATAAGGCCTCTCTCATCAATTTGATAGCTGTGATGTTCCATGTTTAGCCCTTACATTTAGTCCTTGTTGAGGTATGGTACAAACTTCTCTGGATTGAAAGGCAGAAGATATTTCATTCAAGACCCTTCTGAAACTGTTGTTTTTATAACCTGGGATGACTAACTCAATCACAATTACTGAGACTCCATATTTTCAACAGAAAAGTAGAGTTAATAAAACCTACTGACAGGACTATCATAAAATGAATTGTGGAGAAATCTTTTTATAGAACTTTCATACTTCACACAGTGTAAGGAATCATTGTGAACAGAGATCTCTAACACCAAAGATACCCTGAGTTTGTACTGACAGTTTTTATTGTTTTGCTCCTCAAAAGAAATTACCAAATTATCACTTGCAAGTCTGAACAAATTACAAACTGAAATTGGCAATGTCACACTCAGTCCAAGTCCTATATTACCATTACATGATTTACTGATGACAATATTGTGCAGACAATCCAACTGTGAATATGAATTTTGTTTTTTCTAGTTGAAGTTTCTTCATTTATTTGTCCTCAGAAAACAACATTGAGAAACAGGTAAGCCTCACCTCTTTTATTTGGTAGTGTGAGAAACAATGACTGTAGTTAATTGTATATTTCCTTCTAGGCTCCCTCAGGAAGAAAAATGTGCCTCATTCACTTTTGTAACTCTGGTGCCCAGATTCTTGCCTGGCAGAGATACTCAATGAATATTTGTTGAAGTAATTAATAAGTTAATACACCAATATTTAATTAGAGATGCACATTAGGAAATTGTCCATGCTGCTGCTATGTAGCTATAAATCCCTTTCCATCTTCATTTTCTAGCCTTTTGTTAATCCCACCCTGAAATTCCCAATATCAAGGGGAAATTGGCCTTTGCCTGACCTCCGGAAAGTCATTTTAAAAAAAAATTTAAGCAAAATTTCTTTAAATGGGGAACACCGTACTCCAGTTCATGCTTCCAGTTACCACTCTCATGATGAAACATTTCTTCCTAAAGTTCCCCTAAGAAGGATACCACAGGGAAGATTGTAAACTTCTTATTCAAGTAAAAGAGGTGGAGATGTGCAACACATCTAAACGGGTTCTTCCCCTAAGGAAGGTGTAACTATTGCTTCTACAGGGAGCCAGGGAAGATTTCCTTGAGGCTGAAAAATATGCCTAGTAAACAAAGCTTTGATTGTGAAACTTCAAGTCTCTGATGGATTTTTTTTGAAGGAAAGCTTATATCAGAGGGGTCAGTCAATGACACACCACCAGATATGTTCAAATAAATCAAATGCTTATACCAATTCCACAACATGCTTTGGTGAGCCTCAAGACACAACCAACTTAAACCTCCATGAGGTGGATGTGTCACACATCGGAACAACTTCATAGGAAAACAGTGAGAACTGGGCCCTTACTGATTTCATATTGCCTGATTTGCCAAGAGAGGAGAAAGGCTTTTCTAAGCCAAGAATGTCTTTCAGCATTGCACATTGTGTCCAATACTTGAGGTGTGATAGTAAGGGTGTAAGAGGAAATAAGTTTCTTTTTTCCTTTTTTCCCCTTGAAGCTGCAAAATTTATGAAGAAGAACCTTCAAGTTTTATGAAAAAGAACTCTATAAGTAGCCTACTACAAATAAAAAAACACTACCAATTTAATCAAGAAGGTCAAGGAATAAGATATGCTTGTATTGCATTTCGCTTAAAATACTCTTCAATTTAAAAGGAGGACTTGGCAATGTGAATTTTGCCAGCAACAAAAAATTCAAATTCAACAACCAATTCCACAATAATCATTTTGCCACACTCACAGCAAATATCCCTGGATTCACTCAAACTTAATACTGCAAAGGTAGCACTTAAAACTCTTTTCACTTTAGGTATCCACTGAACACTGAGGTGGCCAGAGCAAGTAATAAACTCTTGGTGGTAATGAATGGCTAGTCCATTTTTCTTTGCCAACATACAATAGATTCTGGTGTGGAAGAAAATAGTTTCACAGTAAAACACTAATTTAACTCTCTTAGGGTACTAATCTATGTGTTGAAAAAGAGGTTTCATTAAATGTTTTCCTGAGTTATATTTCAATTATCTACAGATTTACCTAAATTTTCTAAATCCATGTGTATTTTCTACTAATATAACCTCTTATTTTTTGCAGCTTAAGTGCTCAATAAAGCTCTAATTAGCAAAAGATGAAATATGTTCCAGTCATCTGGATTTTTATTCAATCTTATTTACATGAATTCAAATCTATATTCTCCCCAAAATTTCGACAAAATTCACCTTTGTCAAGTAGGTCTGTCCTATACTTTTAACATGAAGACTCCCAAATATGCACACAAACTAACGCATACAAAGAATTTTTTGGCACAAATGCTAATTTTTCCTACACAAGGTCACCGTTAATGAACTGCTTTCAAGAATATGTAAAAAGAGTGGAGAACAATATATTTTAAATTATAGTGGCAGCTTTTGCCTCCTTTTAAAGTTTTCTCTCCATAAGTTGGGTTTGTAGCACTGAAATGGGGATAAGAATGCTCACTGTTTAGTTATTGTAAAGTTAATTTAGGAATTGTGTTTTTATGAAGAACTTTGAACTCAAGGTTTTATATGTTGAAAATAAAACGTATACATTTCAATTGCCTATCGATTTGTCTACATTTTCTGAATCCATTTGTATTTTCCACTAATATAACATTTTATTTACTGCAGTTTTAAGAGCTAAACAGACCTCTAATCAACAAAAGCTAAGTTTCATCATCTAGACTTTTATCCTATTTTATTGACTTCAACTCAAATCTGTGATCTCCAAAATTTTCCTTAGTAAATTCAGGTAATCACTCAGTACAAATGAAGTAAAGACTTTCAGTTACCAGATACTAAATTACAATTTATAACTTGTCTTGTCTATTTACATATGTTTAAGATCTTTCTTCAGGGATGGAGCAGCAGTAATGACATTACTTTGGCAGAGCTCATGAATCTACATTAATATCCTCTCATCTGGGGTTTTCCACATCTTGCTCCGGTACAAACATTTTCTTGATGGCAAGAACCAAAACTCAGCAACCCAAGGAATTCTTGCAGAGAAATATTAGCTGTCTCACATTTTCACCTTCAGGGTAGTCCCAAGAGCTAATGTCTAAGGCTATACTAATACTCCTAAAGTGACCCACCCGAGCCTAGATTTTCTTCAAATGGCTCAGTCCCAAGACCTTCCTCATGCTCCATCTTAATGTACAGGTGCAGTGGGATTCTCTTAAACCAAATCCGATTCAACAAAGAGGTCATGCTGAGTTGCATAAAATCCGCCCCCCTCCACTGCTGAGTTACAAAAATAATTGTACCAGCAGAAATCTGACAGCCTCCATCTGCTGAATAACTTGTTGAAAACCAATCAACCAGAGACCACTAATTATTCTGAGGTCTTTTTAAAATGTAAGGTCTTTTTTTTTAATTTCTGGAAACTTGACTGCTATTATTAAGATGGCCCATTCAACAACAATGGTTCATAATTATATCTATTTATTTTGACAGTCCATAGCTCCTGATAAAAGGCCATCTGCAACATTTTCAAATTAAGGATTTTTTTCCTACAAAGAACATTATTATTAACAATGTGAAATATTGAGGCTTTGGAAGGGAAGTGTAATCAAAGACCACAACATAAAATTCCATTATCACAGTGTCTGGTTCTGCCTCTGCTTTTTCAATTTAAAGAGGAAGAACTAGAAGTAAATGTAATAAGTAGTGAGGCAGAAAGGATGAGGGAAAGGAATTGCTGAGTTAGACTGAAAACATCTCAACAGCAAAGATTATGCCTTGTATTTCTCTTTCTTTTTCAAAATACAATGCATAATCTACACTGTGTTCTGTTAATAAAGGGTGCCAAGATAGAAGAAAAAAAAAAAAGCAAACAAGCCAAACTCCCCTTCAGAACTCCTCCCTCCCCGCTCTGCATCTCTCTACCTTGCTTAGGTGCCCATTCCATGAGTTGTTTGAGCCCCCTACCCAATATCACACCGCTTAAGCCTGCCCATTACCACCACCAGGGGACCATGTAGAGTGGTCCAGGTTGTTTACCACACAAAGGTACTCAGCTCAAGCAGGCAGGTGAGAGCTAAAACCAAGCCCACGGTTACCAAGAGAATCAGCTACTAGTGCCCAGCTGGAACAGCCTCTTTGGTTGTTTTGTGGGCTTCTTTGAGAATACCAGCTGTGTGCGCTGGTACAGGGCTACATCCACCCAAAGGGGGCACTGCTCTTTTCTGTTTTGCATAAAATAACAGCTTTATCCACTGCACATGTTCCCAAATTTTAACACTCACTCTTCCCACAAAGGAGCAGGTATGTTAAAATAGATGATCCTGAGAGTTTATTCTTAGACAAGATTTTGCAGATGGTGGAGTCTATTGAGAGGAGTAAAAATAAGAAAAGCCTCCTGTGTCTTCCTTTATGAAGTCAGGAAGGTGAACTGGGTTGGGCTGCTGCCACCTGGGAAAGACCCTGCCACATATTTCTTTGGCTTCTTCCCTTATTTTCTTACGGGTCTTCTTCTCATGGGGCTAGAAGGAAAGTCAAACCAGGGATTACCCCATCTGAGAAGACCTGGTCCCTCTCTCTCTGGTTCTATATTAACTTTTAACTCCTTTTCTTTTTATTCTTTTTTCTTTTTAGAGACAGAGTCTTTCTCTGTTGTCAAGGCTACAGTGCAGTAGTGTGATCATAGTTCACTGCAGCCTCAAACTCCTGGGCTCAAGGGATCCTGCCTCAAGGGATCCTGCCTCACCCTGGTGAGTAGATGGGACTTCAGGTGAAAGCCACCATAACAGGTCTGACTCCTATTCAAGGCTGGAGATTTTGCCCCCAGACAGAGAAGACCCAGAGTTAGGTATCCATGCCAGCTTGGCCTTAGACAACAGGTAGATTTGTGTTTCCTTAGTCTTAGGCTTGCTTCTGCTGACTTGCTGGCCGACTCATTCCAGGCAGACCTTTCCTTTCCTTGAAAATTAAAGCCTTCAATAGCCAAATTCAGTTGTGGACCTCAAGGTAGGTTGGGAATTGTATGGAAACAAAGAGGAACACTAGGTCATTCTGACTCTTAGCCCATTTTCCAGCCTCACAAAAGAAATTCTTCACGTGGGCCAGTGCAAATTTTTAGGATCTCACATTTACTACTAGCACTCACAGTATTTTTAAATGTGCATTTCCCTTACAAATTAAAACTGCAATGAGCTATCACCTCACATCTGTTAAAACAGCTATCATCAAAAGACAAAAGTTAGCAAGCGTTAGCAAGAATATGGAAAAAAGGGAACATCTGCACACTGTTCATGGGAATGTAAATTAGTGCAGCCATTATGGGAAGCAATATGGGGGTTTCTCAAAAAATTAAAAATAGAACTACCACATGATCCAGGAATCCCATGACTAGGTAGATTTCTAAAGGAAATGAAATCATTTTGAAGAGATAGCTGCACTCCCATGTTCATTGCAGCATTATTCACAATAGCCAAGATACGGAATCAACCTAAGTTTCCATCAATGGATGAATGGTAAATAAAATATGGTATATATACACAATGGAATCCTGTTCAGCCTTAAAAGAAGGAAATCATGCCATGTGCAACAACATTAATGAAGCTGGAGGACATCATATTAAGTGAAATAAGCCAAGCACAGAAAAACAAACACTATACCACATGGTTTCACTCATATGTGAAAATTTTTAAAGTCAAACCTACAAAAGCAGAGAGTAGAATGGTGTTTACTGGGGGCTAGGGACAGAGAGCTGTAGGTGGGAGAGATGTTGGTCAAAGGATAGGAAACTTCAGTTAGCTAGGAGAAATAAGTTCAAGGGATCTATTATACAATGTGTTGACTATAGTTAAGAACAGTGTATCATGTACTTGAAAATCATGAGTAGATCTATAATCTCATCCTTTGTACTATTCTGCCTGAGCTCTCATGTTGGAAAACCATCAGATAAAATAATTCCTTATAGTATAATTTAATCACATTGTAGGCAATAACTTACCCTAATCTATTTGTTCATAGAGTTTAGACCTTGAAATTCTTGCACTGTAGCAAAACTAGGTGAGCACTCTTACAGTTATTCACAGCACAGGCTCTACTGGAACGGACAAGATTTCTCGGGATTACCCCAGAAGACATAATTAGGATAGACCATGAATCCCACAGGTTTTGCTTTGGAAGGAGAAAATGCCATTCTTTTTTGTTTTTTAATCTTCTATGGTTGAATGCAATAAAAAAAATTGCCCAAGAGAATTAGCTCTTAGTGCCCAGCTGGGAAGGCCTCCTATTTTTTAACTGATTTGCAAATGATAGTGGTACCTCACCATCATTGAAGAAGGCCATAGCTGTATTAGCTTCTTCCATCCACCACTCACACAACACATTGGCCAAATCAAGTCAGGGAAAGTGGTCAGAGCTATAATGATGGTGGTAAAAGTGGCTGCCACTTTTACGGATCTGTTACTGGTTGGACAGACCAACTGGCTTCTACCTTGGCCTGGTCAGTTCATTTCCAGATTAGGGTTGACATTGATGGACACTGTCTGAGTGGCTGGTGTTTCACCATCAACATCAGGAGTAGCCCAGCTGAGAGGACTAATGCTTGTCTGAGTTCTCGAGAGAGTTACTGTACCATAGAGTTAGCTATCGAAGGGAACCTGGGACATCCCTCAGTCCACCACACTTACTCCCCAGTGCTAGATCTTCCTCTACAACACCAATTGCATTGTCAACTGACCTCTGCTTGACATTTCCTCCAAAAGCAACCCATTTTTACTTTAAGAGAACCAACTTCTCCTCTATTCTCCTATAACAGGAATTACAATGAGAATAGCTATTTACTAAATACATAATATGGGATTTACATATATGAATTTATTCAATTCCCATACCAACTCTGTGAGATAAAGATTACCACTGCCCTTTTTCAAATGAGAAATAGACTCAGAGGGTGAAGAAATGTGCCCCAAGTCACACAGCTGAACAAGGACTTGCACCCAGGTCTGTCCAACCCCAATACCCTGTCTGTAATCACTAAACTCTGCTTCCTCATGTTAAGCACCCACCTATCTTTGAATTGCAATGAGGCATACATCCCAAAATTAAAATTTTACATCCCTGGAGATCTACAATTTGATTATTTATAGAGGAGGAAAAGCCAAGTTTAAGCAACATCTAAGCCCCACTTAAATAATTGCTTTTTATTTCCTTTCATCTGATCCATTCTAGGCCTATTTTATAGTTGCACTCTCAGAAGGTGTGTTCACTTCTCCAATCCAATTTCTTGGGGTGGGGGTGTGACAGAGGCTATATTACCTCTTAGCATTGCTTATAGAAACTTCAAGAAAGCTATGAAGAAAAGGAACTGAAGGTTATCTCTTTATATTTTCTTCTCCTACTTGAAATACAGACTATTAATAAGGGGCTTAAAAGAATAAAGATGTCAGCAAGAAGGAAAATTAAAGGTTCAAAAGAATGCCTTTAGATAAAATGAGTTGATTATGTATTGTCAGACTGTGGCCTTCTGGTATCTGAAACCCTTCCTATATTTGATGAATTTCCTGCCATGTGAATCTTAGTGGGAAACAAAGCCCCTTTCATTACAGCAGTCAAGATAGCCAGAATCTTTCTTTTTCAGACTCTCTGGCAGTCATGGCACAGATCATGGTCATGGACAATGATATACATCCATCCTAGGGCTTCAGATCTGGGGCCAGTGGCTCAGAGAACAGAGAAACTTCATCCTGGCAACTGTGGTGGCAGCAGCCAGTTGCCAGGCCAGTAGGTCCAGCAGCACCAAGCAGGCGTATCCAAGGCCAACACCAGCAGTGGCCGTGCCAGCCCCATGCCCAGTGTTCAGCAGGAGCAGCAGTGATGGCTCCCCAAGCTGGCTCTCTGGTGTGACTTTCAATTTGGCTCTGGCTTCCCTTTATCCCCACCCATATTCTAAGTCTGGTTCCTACAACTTTACAGTGAGTCCACCAGATAACCTGGTATCTCTCTAGAAGTTACTTTTATGCCTAAGCCAGCCAAAGTCTGTTTCAATTGCTTGCCTTGAAGATCTCAAATGGATATATGATATAAAAGGACACATTTGTGCTCAACCAGAGTAACAGCAAGGGCATCAGGCCGTATCAGGTCCCCTCACTAAATTCACATCAGCATCTGAGGCTTACCCTACCTTTGAATCTGGAAAAACACAAGTATGGCCAGATTCTCTCCTATTTATTTCATGACTGCATCACAAAGTGACCACTGCCTCAGAACCACACTCACTACACAAGAATGTGGAATGGGAAAACAAAAGTGGATGGGACTGGGGTTCGAAAGTTTTCGTTAGTTTTCTGCTATATTGAAATATAAATTCTCGTCTGTAATCCCAGCACTTTGGGAGGCCGAGCCAGGTGGATCACGAGGTCAGGAGATCGAGACCATCCTGGCTAACACGGTGAAACCCTGTCTCTACTAAAAATACAAAAAATTAGCCGGGCTTGGTGGCAGGCGCCTGTATTCCCAGCTACTCAGGAGGCTGAGGCAGGAGAATGGCGTGAACCCGGGAGGCGGAGCTTGCAGTGAGCCAAGATCGCACCACTGCACTCCAGCCTGGATAACAGAGCGAGACTCCGTCTCAAAAAAAAAAAAGAAATATAAAGTCTTATCAATCCCCAAGTATATGTAATGACATATAAATTTCTTGTCCTAACATCCTACTATAAAATCCATTAATTTATAGAATTAAAAGTGAGGGGCCAAGCGCGGTGGCTCACACCTGTAATCCTAGCACTTTGGGAAGCCGAGTTGGGTGGATCACTTGAGGTCAGGAGTTCAAGACCAGGCTGGCCAACATGGTGAAACTCCATATCTACCAAAAATACAAAAATTAGCCGGGCATGTTGGCAGGCACCTGTAATCCTAGCTACTTGGGAGGCTGAGACAGGAGAATTGTTTGAAACTGGGAAGCACAGGTTGCAGTGAGCCGAGATCATGCCACTGCACTTCAGCCTGGGAGACAGAGTGAGACTCCATCTCAAAAAAAAAAAAAAAAAAAAAAGTGAGGGTGGTGTGGTATTGGGGGTTACAGAGGTGAAGTTTGCTTCGTGCATAAATTTCTTCATTTAATTCTGCATCAGAGAATAATCAAAACACAAGCACTTGGGATAAAGGCCGTCTAAGCTATTTTAAAACAGCCAGTTTTTCAAACAGGGGTACTGTTTACAAAACCGTGGTACTGGGGTAGTTTTGTAAACTTGGTACTGCTATGGAGTCCACAGGGCTTTATTACACAAAAGCCACATTTTAAATACAGGGAAGATGTTTAGCAAACTATCTTATGTGGTAAAACTGTCCAGAAAAGTCAGGACATGATAAGCCCAAATTTCAAGGAGTGGTTCCAACAAGGAGACTGCACAAAAAGCCGGCTTCATGCTCCATAGGGGACAGTGGGCACACTCAAGACTTATTTTATGGTTAGGCTTTTGATGACATGATATAAAGTCTTGAATATATAACACACTTCACAATGAAAAATCTAGAAAACAAAGGGCAAATGATGATAAAAAGAAAAGTCCACCTTTCACGAACATCTTTCTTCAGTCTACTCAATTGCTGAAGCTGCAAAGAGTAAATGACACACATCTCTGGAGTGTGCACACCCTCCTGCCCTTCTGTTAAAAATGAGGATGGAGCCTCCCTCTCACGGCAAGCCCACAGGGCAGGGGGAGGCTTTGAACTGATAATGATGTACAGGTGAAAGTGATCACACAACAGTGATCCGCACTAATGTTGATCAGCACTGTGCAGCATCTCCCTCCAGGCCCCATCTCAGGAGTCTACATGTTAAACGTGAGCACTGGCTAATTCTTCATCTTAATAGGCACTTCCCAGGAAACTCCAACCCTGCTGAGACCCCCTCCAGTTTTCCCAGTCCTGATTAATGTGCTACTTATTACGGAACATTGAAATGGTTCCCAGAACATGTTTGCAGCATCTGCGTCAATCAACAGATATGTCTAGCCCAATAAACTGATACACTCTGTCTTCTTCCCTGCTGCATCTTAATAAGAAACCCGGAGAGCTTCAAGCTTCTTGCTAACTTTTTAAAGCACTACGAAATGAATCTCAATAAAATCTAAATGTGAGAGTACCCAAAAGTGGGAAAGAAAACACAGATTATAACTCCAATCAACCAAGAGTAAAAAGAAAAAGATCCAACATAAAACTTACATTGGAACCCTGACAGCTGGAAAATACGACTGATGACTTCAAACACTCTCTCTCAGAGTAGATGGGGCCACTAGTGGTGATTGTTTCTTTGTTCCAGCAACGCCTGAAATAGCAATAATGTGAGAACAATAATTCCACCCTAAATGACCATGGGCAGAGAACACTGAACTATAACAGCAAATGATATCTGCAGAACATCCTGGAGGTTGTGCGACATACATGGGAAGACATGTGAATTTTGGCATCCAAAAATCTTCTTCTCAAATCTCACCTCTACTTCTTTCCTCTCTGAGCTGCAGTTCCTCATTTGTGTTGTGAAGGCAGTAATGTCTACGACATGGAACAGCTGTGAGTTTACATGAGACAATGTGTGTGAAATGCCCACTATGGTGCCTGGCATGTGGGAGGTGTTCAGTAATTGGCTCTACCCTTGTTCCCTGGGACACCTACAGCCATGAAGAGCTGCTTCATTCCTGCTTTCTATGGGCTAGGCCAGTTGCTCCAGGCCAGTAGCTTCTGGCAGTCCGTGGCTGCACCACTGAGTGGACAGTCATGCCTCGGAATGTCCTGGAGCAGTTTTCCACAATACACACAAGCCTTGCTGCCTAAGGGCACCCAGTTTTGAAGATCACGTTTGGAGCAGTCAACTGGTTTCATTCCAGGTGATCTTATGTTGATGCTTAATATCCAGGAAGACTCCTAAGGGATGTTTATAAATCAGGTTGGTAACTAACAAGCTGTGAAACAGTCCTAAAACTGTCATTGTTGATCCCCTGTTCCTTCATGGTATGTCCCTTATGCTCTCATTATCAGGCACCCTGTAACCATATTGGACAGAAGCTCCCTGTCCTTGCAGGGCTATAATCCCCACATTGCCACCTTCCAAAGCCATCCAACCCAGGCACTGCCCCATGCCTCAACATGAAAACTCACTTGCCTGGTAACCCACTTATAAAACCACAAACCAAACCATTTACAGAAGATCCAGTCTAATCCTCCACTTAATTAATAGGAAATCTGAGGTCAACGCCCACGAAAGGCCAGACGCTAGCAGAGCCAGGCCTGGAGGCCAGAATATCCAGCTCCCAGATCAGAGGTGTCTCCACTCCACAGTGCTGTCTTAGGAGGCTCAGCAGGTGGACCGAAACCATGGCACACAATAGCTTAGTGTGTTCCTTCTCTAAAGTTAATATTTGCTTTTAACAGGGACATATGACTGAATAGAATGAAGAATACTTAAATTTCAAAACAGCAGCCAGAGCCAATGGGATGATGTTTGAGGTTGAATAAGAGACTTTTGGCCTCCCCAAATCATTGTACTTAGGCAACCACCTACACTCCCAGGAAATGTTCTGCAGATGAAGAATGTTTTGTAGATGTGACTTCCATCCTTCCATCCACCTATCTATTCAACAAATACTTGCTGAGTGTCCAATATATACAAGGCACAATTCTGTAGGGACAGAAAAGATGACTTATTCCCCTGTATTCATGTTCTGTGTGCCAGGTCTTGCACCAAGCACTTCCTTTGCCTTGTCTGACTTAATCGTCACAACAATCACACGAAGCAGGTATCATGTCCCCCATTTTACAGACAGGGAAACTAGAGCTAACAGAAATTAAGTACATGCCCAAAGTCTTGAAGTTTAGTAAGTGACACAGCTGAAATTTAAGCCCAGTCTGCTGTACTCCAAAACCTCTGCTTTCCCTCCTTCCTGATGCTGTCTCTCCAACAGGTAGGTGCACAGCTGACCTTTGTCAAGAAAGTATTGTGAAACCCACATTAGAAAACGCATGTGAAGCAGGCAGCACAATGCTTGGCATATAGTAAATGCCTTCTCTTTTTAAGGTTGGACAGGACAAACTGTTTTATAAAACTTTTGTTTAGTTTGGAACTCAATGACTCTTTGGTTTGCAATATTGCAACAAATGCCAATATTTTATATAAATGACAAGCATTTTAGTGTAAACTGGCCACTTTGTTAAAACTGAGCGATTCTCCACAGAAAGGAAGATCTAGAAAAAAGGAAGTTCTAGAAAAAAGATCTAGAGAGATTTTCTGATCCTACAGCCTAACCAAGTTATTTTGTGTATCCAACACCCCCAGTCAGCCAATTCTTTTTTTTTTTTTTTTTTGGTCTCTCTCTATATTCATTTATCTGGAGACAGAGCCACATTCATTCCTCATTTAACTAGTACACAATGAGTGGGTGGTGTTTAATGAAACTATGTTGACTGCTTGGATAAAAAAAATCATCAGAATGGAATGTTGAGCAACTATTATTTTGGTTGGAACAATGGGCTTGTTAACCTGAATGTAATTGAAACTGGAAGTCTTCCCCAGGAATTGCATTACCTCTGCTCAAGTGACTACAAAAACTCTCTGATGTCAGGTCACTGAATACAACTTCAGTGGCCTAAAGCTTCTAGAGCAGCACTCTCTACAAGAGTAGAATTTCTGTGATGATGAAAATGTTCTTTCTGTGTCTCCTCTGCCAAGTAGCTACTAGCCACATGTGGCTATTGAGCCCTGGAAATGAGATTGTGTGGCCCAGGAACAGGATATTTTATTTTATTTTATTTTATTTTATTTTATTTTCATTAATGTGGAAAGCCACATGTGCCCTGTGGTCAGCATAGTAGATAACATAGTCACAGAAGAATTGACAACAGGAAAGTTGTTTTATAGAGGAGGGAATAAGGGCTCCGTAACATGACATCATAATTTCTAGACAAACGCTTAACTTCCCTGAAGCAGATACCACCAAGAGGGATTGGGCTATGTTGGAAAGAGACCAGTTTGCCTGTACTATTCTTCCTTTCTCTAATCCTGGGCTCCCTTCAGGTAGATCCCAGATCACCATCAAGAACCAGAGAATGAGAGAAAGTAGAGAGATTGTGGAAGCTCTAAGCCATCTTCTCACAGAGGAGGAAACTAGAGTTCAAAGATGCAGCCACCTGCCCCACCTCATATAATGAAAGAACAATAGAGCCTTCTGACATACAGACTACCTGCTTTCAACTAAACTTGGCTGACATCTGTCAGTTCTCTTCTCTAATTAACTGTGGGAAAATAAGTTTTCAGGTGTTGCAAGGGCCAGGAAAACAGTGAAAATGTCTACAGAATGCCAAGAGTAAGGTGAAAGGGATCAGTATCCTATCAGGAGTGGGCATCCCATCGAAACTGGGCAGCTGCCCCTTGCAGCCAATTGCAGCCACGCCATAATGTGTCATCTGACTGTCCAGTTTTCCCAAGAGGAGCAAGGAATTAGTTTGTAACCTGTAGCTTAACCTATTTCGCCTCACTCTCATAACTCTCCTCCATTCTCAACTACCAAGAATACTTGCATTATAATAGAAGATCTGGCATTTTGGAATTTTGTTCAAAACTCACAGGAATGAATCTGTAACTGGTGCAATTTTTGGCTCTATGAAGGACAATGAGGCCACTGGCCCTGTCAAGGACTCTTCAAACCATTCCACATAGGTGGGCACCCCTATGCTATATCCAGCCCAAAGCTAGTCAGGAGTTTCACTCCCCCAGCTAAGAAAATTTAACAAAAGACAGCAAATAGGTCATTGTGCGGAAACATTCAAATGCTTATGGTATTGCTTATTAATTATAACATAGTGGCCTACATCTATTTGAAAAGGAATATTTGCTGGGTATAAAGCAGATACTTCTTTTTTTATTATACTTTAAGTTTTAGGGTACACGTGCACAATGTGCAGGTTTGTTACATATGTATACATGTGCCATGTTGGTGTGCTGCACCCATTAACTCATCATTTACATTGGGTATATCTCCTAATGCTATCCCTCCCCCCTCGCCCCACCCCACAACAGTCCCCAGTGTGTGATGTTCCCCTTCCTCTGTCCATGTGTTCTGATTGTTCAATTCCCACCTATGAGTGAGAACATGCGGTGTTTGGTTTTTTGTCCTTGTGATAGTTTGCGGAGAATGATGGTTTCCAGCTTCATCCATGTCCCTACAAAGGACATGAACTCATCATTTTTATGGCTGCATAGTATTCCATGGTGTATATGTGCCATATTTTCTTAATCCAGTCTATCATTGTTGGACATTTGGGTTGGTTCCAAGTCTTTGCTATTGTGAATAGTGCCGCAATAAACATATGCGTGCATGTGTCTTTATAGCAGCATGATTTATAATCCTTCGAGTATATACCCAGTAATGGGATGGCTGGGTCAAATGGTATTTCTAGTTCTAGATCCCTGAGGAATCGCCACACTGACTTCCACAATGGTTGAACCAGTTTACAGTCCCACCAACAGTGTAAAAGTGTTCCTATTTCTCCACATCCTCTCCAGCACCTGTTGTTTCCTTACTTTTTAATGATGACCATTCTAACTGGTGTGAGATGGTATCTCATTGTAGTTTTGATTTGCATTTCTCTGATGGCCAGTGATGATGAGCATTTTTTCATGCATTTTTTGGCTGCATAAATGTCTTCTTTTGAGAAATGTCTGTTTATATACTTCGCCCACTTGTTGATGGGGTTGTTTGTTTTTCTCTTGTAAATTTGTTTGAGTTCATTGTAGATTCTGGATATTAGCCCTTTGTCAGATGAGTAGATTGCAAAAATTTTCTCCCATTCTGTAGGTTGCCTGTTCACTCTGATGGTGGTTTCTTTTGTTGTGCAGAAGCTCTTTAGTTTAATTAGATCCCATTTGCCAATTTTGGCTTTTGTTGCCATTGCTTTTGGTGTTTTAGACATGAAGTCCTTGCCCATGCCTATGTCCTGAATGGTATTGCCTAGGTTTTCTTCTAGGGTTTTTATGGTTTTAGGTATAATATATAAGTCTTTAATCCATCTTGAATTAATATTTGTGTAAGGTGTAAGGAAGGGATCCAGTTTCAGCTTTCTACATATGGCTAGCCAGTTTTCCCAGCACCATTTATTATATAGGGAATCCTTTCCCCATTTCTTGTTTTTGCCAGGTTTGTCAAACATCAGATAGTTGTAGATATGCCGCATTATTTCTGAGGGCTCCGTTCTGTTCTATTGGTCTATATCTGTTTTGGTACCAGTACCATGCTGTTTTGGTTACTGTAGCCTTGTAGTATAGTTTGAAGTCAGGTAGCATGATGCCTCCAGCTTTGTTCTTTTGGCTTAGGATTGACTTGGCAATGCGGGCTCTTTTTTGAGTATAAGGCAGGTACTTTCCTAAGGTTATTATAATATTTTAATCTCTAAAACACCATTGCTAGATAGTGATTGTTATTCCCAATGTATAGATCATAGATTATTGAAGTTAAGTACTTGCTCAAGGACATAAAGGAAAAACATAGAACATGGACTCAAAACAAGTTGGGCTTCAAAACCCAAGCACTTTCCACCATATCCTGCCCCTTCTTCCTGCCCCAATTACACCCACAGGGGTTCCTTATTCTATCCAACAGATGGGCTCTGGGTGGCTGTCTGTGCAATAGATCATCTTGCACTTTTTTTTTCTTTCCTAAATCATAGTTTCAGACTTAACTAATTACAACAGTTCCATTCTCATCACTGGAAAAAATAATAAAGATATTTCTTGCTAAATCAAAACAACAAGACAAAATTTCATATCTGCAGTGACACAGAATGGATAAGCATCTCCTATCCAAATTCACCCCATTCCTGATGCCTGTCAGCAGTGGATGAGAAGTACGTGCCCTACACATCTTCTTTTTAAAACTTGCCATGTCTAAATATTTAAAGTACAGGATTCTGAAATGCACAATTAATTTTTAAAACTAAAAGGAGGAACCAGAGACAATACATCTGCTATCCCAAACTCTTTCAACTGTTTTCTCTATCTAAAGTAAAAAACAACTCTCAGTGCACGATTTATAACAGTCATAACTCTCTTCTGTTTGAGATGCCACATCTACAGTGATTAATGGGAAGAGTCCAGGGTCTCTAATACTGTCTCCTCTGATGGCAAATTGATATATAGTCCTCAGCAAATTCCATTTGAGTCTATGATTTTTCTGTAAATGTGCCCCAGAGTGGCTGCCACATTCCTAAATTCCAGCTAAAATTTATGATCACACTTCCATCTTTGATTATTGTGTAGGAGTTTAATGTAAAACTCCCAAAATAGCAATATTACAATTGTGTTTCTTTATTTTATTCCAGGCTGCCTGGTACTCTCAGTTTTACATTAGCAAGCTTTTTGATGAAAATTTGCCTCATTTTCTATCAGCTGCATTAATAAAAATAAGTATTGCTGAGAAAATAGGACCATGTGGCACAATTAGCTAATACACATTCCTTCTATTTCTTGTAAATTATGTTGAAAAAAAATGGCAGTAAAAATGAGTGTGGGGAGTTCCATGTGCTTCCCAATGGCTGGTTGAAAAAGTACTATAAATTCAGCACAACTAGCCTTCCTTGCTGTAAGCACCAAGAGCAGTGTGTTCAACAAAACGTGACTGAAATTGGAAATAAGGTAGGGATGAGGAATGAAAAAGGCCAGGAGATGAGATGTGACGGAAAAAGTGGAGGCCCAGCAAGATGAGCTGGAGGTGGAAAGGAGAGAGTGCATGTTTGGAGAAGTTCTGATGAGGAGCTGCTTGGTGACAAGAGGGTCGTTGAGTACCTGAGAGTACCTTTACCTATTTTATTATGACCACCAAAGATTTCAAATGATTGCTCTGCAGCTCTTAGCTCCCGAGCACACTGGAGCTGAGGAAGGAGACGTTTCTCTCAGAAGATCATCAAAACACTCTAGCTGCAAAAAAAGCCATTGAACATCAGGGCACATGTGTGGTAAATGTAACCTGGATTCGCGCAGTCACAAGCCTATCGCCCTTTCCAGGATATAAGGCCCCTCTCTTCCCCTCTGCTTGCTTCTTTCATCCTTACATTTTTACTACATTTTTTCTTTTTCTTTTTCTTTTTTTTTTTTTTTTTTTTGAGACGGAGTCTCACTCTGTCACCCGGGCTGGAGTGCAGTGGCACGATCTCGGCTCACTGCAACCTCCGCCTCCCAGGTTCAAGGGATTCTCCTGCCTCGACCTCTGAGTAGCTGGAACTACAGGCGCGCCACACCACACCCAGCTAATTTTTGTATTTTTAGTAGAGATGGGGTTCCACCACATTGGCCAGGCTGGTCACGAACTCCTGACCTCAGGTGATCCATCCACTTCAGCCTCCCAAAGTGCTGGGATTACAGGTGTGAGCCACCACGCTTGGCCCCTTATATTACTTTTAATGGCAAAAACCGCAATTACTTTTGCACCAACCTAATATTAGTTTAAAACATGGCTGCAAAATTCTTAGACCCTCCTCCCATTTAGAAGGGGGGTCTATGTCATCTCCCTTGAAGTGGGTTGGTTTTGTGACTATTGCAACCAAGAGAAGACAGTAGAAGTGAGGCCGTGTGATTTCCAAGGTTGGACATGAAAAGCAATGTAGCTTCCGTCTTCTTTACTGGAACTTGTATGCTTGGAGTCCTGAACTCCACACGCAGTGTCTGACAACCTGCAACCACCAGGCTGTAAGGACACTAAGCCACACGGAGCCATCCTGATCACCAGACATGTGAAGGAAGGTGTCTTTATATGACCCCATCCTGGCATCTGGTCTCCCCTGCCCTTCAAGTCTGCACAGTTGGAGCAGAGACAATATATTCCCACTGTGCCTTCACTGACTTCTTGACCTGTAGCTTCCTGCGTGAGCATAAAAAAATGGTTGTTCTCAGCTGCTAAGTTCTAAGATAATTTGTTACACAGCAGCAGTCTCTGGAACTATTTCTTGTTTCATTCCCACCTCTGATCTTTCTCTGTGTAGGCTCCAATCCTGAAAGAAGTAGTTTCCACTTGGGTGTGGCCCTAAAACTCTTTGTTCAAATGAAAATTTCCACATAAGCCATTGCCAACTGAGGCTCTGAGGCTCCTCAGCACACAACTTGACAATTACTCTTCTTCTAGAAAGTAAATATGTGACCTTCCTTCTGTCAATCACATAATTTCTGAAGCACTGCTTTCCCTGGAAAGTCTTGCCAGTTTAATCATACGCAAATGGAGGGCCTGTAATCTTCCCTCACCCACTCCCCACTCCCTCCACCAATGATCACCAGCATGTTTGTATTGAGCAGCTAAATATCAAAAAAGGTGTGAAAGAAATACGAGCATGATGTCTTCCTTCAAAGGACTTCTTATCATTTTTAAGAGGCAGTGCTAGCCCACTCTACCACCACCATCACTATAGAACAAAGTAATAAAGGTAGAAAGATATTCTCACCATTACTATGGTTCATAATAAATATAATATAGAAAATCCTTATTTCTGTGCTTATGCAAGATACTTTTGCTCCATGCACATCCATGTCACCAATGTTAATAATCATAATGA
Source organism: Pongo pygmaeus (assembly GCF_028885625.2). NCBI lineage: Eukaryota > Metazoa > Chordata > Mammalia > Primates > Hominidae > Pongo > Pongo pygmaeus. The sequence goes on from NC_072377.2 coordinate 65,717,421, forward strand.
TTCTTTTTATCTGAAATAAGATAGCATTCAGTCACCTATCATGTATTCAATAACTATGTATTGAGCTCTTTTTTGTGCCAAGTCCTCTGCCAGCCCAGTGGGGAATAAAGCGGACACAGCCCCTGTCCTCTTGAGGCTTACATTCTAGTGGAGAAGAAAGACAAAAAATGTGTAAACATAAAATAGTGACTTATGCAGAAAAGAAAATAAAAAGGAGGATGTGGTATGGAGAGTAATTGGAAGTGGGGATGGCTACTTTGGTTAGGGTGGCCAGAAAAGATCCAGGAAAATCGAGGTGGCAGCTTTTAAGGCAGGTACTGAAAATGAGAAGTCAGTTAAGAAAAGATATGGGAAACAGGGCTTCAGGTGATACAGCAGTAATTATTACATACCCCAAAGCAGGAAAAATCACTTCATGTTCCAGGAGCAGAAAGGCTTGTGTGGCAAGAGAGATGGGGAGAGGGGCAGAGGGGGTGAGAATTGTGAGAGGCAGAGCAATTACGTGTCATGATGCCAAGTGCACAAGTGCTCTGAAGTTATGGTCTCTTCCCTAAAACCAGAAGCTATCCAAGGGTAAAAACAATCTATATAGCAATTATCCTGTGCTAATAGTTACTTTATCAGCATCATCATCATCATCATCATCATCATTATAAAGCTTGTATTGATTACCTGCTTACTTTGGATTAATATTTTGGAAAATATCACTGTGCTCTTCCTTGCTTTTCAAATATAAAATATTGTTAAGACAGATAAAGGAAGAAGGAGTTAATATTCAGCATCTGGCATTCAAAATAGGCCATTTGCCAAGTCTTACTGACATATTGTCTTGAGGAAGAATGTTTAAATGTCTCTATTGCTTTTCACATATCCAAATGATTTGGCTCAAAGTGTTCTTCCATGGTGAAATGAAGATTTGGCCTAGAAGAGTGTAGGGGAAACTGTCATCTCTCTTTCTCATCCCAGGAGTGTGAGAAGGAAAAGCAGGGAAGGAACAAAGCAGTCAAATGTGTGTGCCTTAAAGACTCTTGTGTGGATAGAGGAGAGCCAGAGGAATGAAGGATTTCTGCCCCATTCCTGTTCAGGGCTCTAGAAAGATATGCCCTCTCAGGTTGCCCCATACCAAGGACATTTGGGGGAGTTAGGCAGAAGGAGGCCTCAACGTTTAGCTTTTCTGAGCAGCTCTTTGTTCCCTATGGCAACCTTTGAGGTAGGGGTGGGAGTCTGGGTGTTTAGGGGGGAAATTAGAAAGTGACTAGCCAAGAGCTAGAACACAAGCTTGGCAAATAATGTGATGGCACCCTAGCAAAGGCTGGGTGTGAAGAGTCCATCCAGAGGCATTGGTCTCTGTTCCTGAAGTGCGATCAGTGGACACCATGACTATGCCTATGGGTCCAGACTTTTCTCTCCCACCAAGAGGCTGCCTAAGCCCCTCCCCTCCCCTACATACCAGATATCATCTTGGAGAGAAACCTGGAAAATCCTGGAACACATAGATCTGAAAGTCTGAGCACATTTTCCTAGAGACAGAGCATTATCTAAAATCAATACATCAGACTAAGACAGCTTAGACATTTAATTAATTTTTCCTTCTAATCAGCAGTGGTTTGCTCAGGAGGAAGATCACATTAGTTAAAATCAAAACTAAGAAGCTACCTCTTCTCTGCCCATCTGGATGAGATGTCAGTGAACTTTGTGACTCACCACAAGTTTTGACAAATATCATCTCATTTAATCCTCAGCAACCACACAAAGCAGACACTATGACTGACTTCCATTTTACAATGAGGAGAGCAGTCTAAGGTTAAGCAAATTTCCAAAGCTCTTACAGCTGTCAAGTAACAGAACTGTCAAAGGTTTGTGTGCTTGGCCACTCCAGGTATTGCCTCCATGTCCTTGATACAGGCTCTGTGATAACATGATGGCAATGAGCCTCAGACATTTATATTTATTTTAAAAAAACAAGGCACTTGCCATGGGAAAGACACTGTTCTTACTGCTTTCATAACAGGAATTCATTTAAACTTCTCAATAATCAGATGAAGTAGGTACCATTACCCCATTTTACATATGAGAATACTGAACTAAAAAAGCTGCATACTTTTCCCCAGGTCAATTTTGCAGCTAATACATGGAAGAACTGACATTTGAATGTAGGCTGACCGGCCCTAGAGAATGGGAGATGAGCTATTAACTACTGCACTGGACAAAGAGGGAGTCAAGCAACTTGGGAAATTCTAACTTTTTCAAGTCACATTCATTCTCGGTTGTAATAAAACATGCACTGGTATAATCTTCATTGCTGATAAAAAGGAATATAACTTCCAGAAGGGTTCATTTTCCATTAACTGTAAAAATCTATGCGAAAATAGTTACAGCTGGTAGCTATAACCAAAATAGGTTATGATGTTTAAAGGAAAAATGGACTAAAAGACTAGCTTAAGTATAAAGCAAACTTATTTAAGGGCTAGAACTATCCTGGCCTTTCACGTGTATTATTACCACCACTGTATGACATAACCAGAAGAAATTCAGACATGTCACAAAGGGAAGTATCACATAAGTGTTAGCTAATCTTATTATCATCATCATCATCATCATCATTGCAATTATTATATAAAACCAAGGCATCACAATATATGAAAGTAATCACCATGTAAAAAGAATTTTTCAATGCATACATTTATTTTATACTAAAAGCAAGGAATTTCACATTTTAACATTATTTCTGAATATTTAAGTCCAGTCCAAACCATTTAGCTCTAAAAAAGTGAAATGACAATTTAAAAGATCAGTTCTAAATCAAGGATTAAAAACCAGATCTAAATGAAGGAAAATGTGAGTGAAATTAACCCTAAAGTTAGAAATAAATTTTTCTTATTGCTGCAATAACTAAGCTATGATCCAATGGTGTTCCCCAGATATTTTCCACCTTTCCTAGAAAGCTCAATTTACATACTAGTTTGTTCCACTGCCACTGACCCAACCACCTGAGGAAAAGGTGGCTAGATAGGTGTTATATTGACCAAAATCTTTATATTCCCAAAGATGCCGCATGCCAAATTATATTCAAAAAGATTAATATTTTAAGTCGCTAACTTAATAAAACAGTACAATTCTTAGAGTAACCATCTCTTTTTAGCTGCAGGTTTTTATCCCAGTGAAGGAGTGGTTGGCTTGTTTTTGTTTCTTTCACTTTTCTTGAGGTTTTCTCCATTCAAGGCTAGGTTCATCTGTACATTCAGTCTCGAGACAATAGGACTACAATTATACATGTCTTCAAAAGAACACTAGGAAAATGTTATCTTCACTATTCCATCTTGCAAGTAGATCAACTAAAACACAAAGAAGTTAGGGGAAAAAACAGCCAAGGGAGACTGAGACCAATAATTTTGTTGCCATTCACCCAACACTGCATCTTTTTTATAGACATATTTACACATTCACTTGAAAGAGCAATCCAGAAGAGATAGGAAAACCAGTCAATATCTTTCTAGGGAGACTTACTCCATCTGGAGGTATTTGGGCAGGCTCAAATAATTTAGTGTATTATTCTACCACATTCCACCTTGTTTTTGTCTTTTTTCTGCATGTCTGGATCACTGATTTGTATTATTCCCAAGGAGACAGAATTTTTTCTCAAATCATCCTGGTTCTTTGATGCTTAGTTCAAACTCTGCATGTTTTGCGTATTGATGTAGATACTTATAGCAAAAGGATTCAATCACCCAGAATTATGTTATTGGTTCTAGCAAAGTACAATACTCCTTATGTTTCCAATGATGACTATGAGGCACTCCAAGATCTTAAGTTATGTACTGAATCATTTTGTTAAGTTTTTCTGTTAATTTTATGTCAATTATTTTGGTTATTTAAAAATATGTAACCACTGTAAGGTAATAACAGCCAGCTGATTGTTTTTTATTTGCCAAAGCCTATAGCATTATTTCATATAACCCTTACAACAAATCCTTAAGGTAGGTTTTAATCAAATACTTTTTATAGATAAGGAAACTGAGGTTAGGCTAGAGGTGGAGTCATTTGCTAATGACTAGGTGAATATTAAGTCATAATACCAGGATTTAGATCCACCTCAGTCTGATTCTAAAACCATGACTTTAACTACAACATTATATGGTTGAAGGCATGGAATATATGTATAATTCATTTAACTAAGCTATTTAATAAATGCAAGCTCCTTCATCCCCTCACTAGCTGAGCTCACAAGCACATAATGTTCATGCTATCAACAGTTTTATTTATCCCAGGACATACTTCCTAGATTATATTCCTACTGACTACTGTAGCTTACTTTCATTACATCATTCACTCAAAAACCCTCAGGATTTTTAGAGAGCAATATACTTTATAACATTACCTCATCAAACCTATAGGCAGAAAAAGGTATATTGTCAGGTCTGTTTTCATTTAAATCCACCTTTTTTCCAATCTGAAGGAGAAGCATCCCTTGCATCCATATTGCTCTGTGTTTTACATTGGTCCCAAAGGTACTCACACACAATAGACTTCCAGAGCCTTTCATTTTCTGAAGATGAGAGGAGGAAGGAGGAAGGAGAAGGAGGAAGAAACGAAGGAGAAACAGAATCAGGAACAAAGTGGTGCACGCTTGGTAAAAGGGCACAAGGTACTTTTAATATTTTGCACCAAGCCTTGTCATTTTTTCCACCTTCATAAAACCAGATTCTAAAAGGGCCAAAGCCTATCCTTATAAATTCAGAATGCCATGGATGTAAGAGAATTTGGGAGTGGTTTGTTTTAATTTTGAATTTCTTTTTTCGTTTCTTTTTTTTGGAGAAAACAGCTTAGAAACTTCAATTTGGTGCAAGTATCATTGACTTACATTGTTGTTTCAGCCCTGCATTAGATCCCAAAGTAACAAATAATCTTAATATAACTACTATTTCCATCCAACCAGTTATAAGCATCTCCTAACCCAAAGAACACGTCCAGATTTTTCTTGCTGCTTTATCAGAGTTAAAGTTCAATGTGTCAAACTTTTTACAGTTCTAAAATAGAAAATAGAACTGATGCCCTATGTCTTACAATTAACTAATTGCATGCATTTCTGTTTGTTCTACCAAGTTTCTCAATAGATACAATTTCTCCCTTCTGGAAGGTAAGCGGAAGGGGTCACGTATTCCTCAGCACATGCTGTGGTAACAGTGCTTGTCTGTCATACACAGTAGGGCCCATGCTAAGATGAATCTCTTCAAATAAACAAGCCAAAGCTTCTGTGCACTAGCAATCCCCGGCTTTGTACTTTATATCAGTTATGTACCATTTCTGCCTTATTGTCCATACATTGTTTTTATATTCTTTAGGTAGTTTTTATGTGTTAATCTGCCTCCCTAGAGAATGCAAATAATAGTCATAAAACCAAAAATTGATATTACTATTTTTATGGGTCATACAACCCTATTAAGATTTTTTATCTTAACTGTTTTTGATCACACTATTAAGATATGCGTTGCCCACCCAGAGATAAAGCTACTTAAAAACAAAATTAAATTAAAAATAAGTTAAATATACATAAACACACAAAGACAGGCAACTATAATTTGGACATATTATAAAAATTCTCCCTGGCATCATTCCAAAGGACATATATAAGTTAAAGATCAGCAAAGTATTGCTTTCAAGGAGAAAGAAAAGATGGAATATGCAATCTACTTCTGTTGGTACATAGAAGGCTACAAAACAGTTAGCTTGATGGTTGTTTAACACTCCAGGTATCTGGAGTAAACCAGTCCTAGCTGTTTTCTGAACTCTTTCTTTTAAGTGTTAATAAATATGGTAATAAAGAATAACCAAGAAACAAAGTTGTGTCTCTTATGTGAACCTAGTTGTAATGGAATTACATTAAATCTGGGAGTCATTCCACATGACAGCCTTCACTTACCTATCTAAGGTCATAACATCCCCAAACCAAGAAGCACCTACCTGGACAAATCCAAAGTGCCTCTTTGTCTCTGGCATACATGTTTTAAAAACTCTCCTTGGTTAAGACACAGGAAGAGGGGAAATGAAATTTGAAACTTAGGGTAATCATTTGCCATTGGGCAGACCCACATCAAGCCAGATGCCAGTACCTTATCACATGGTAGGAATGCCTAAGTGGTTGCACTCAACCTGGGTGAGACAACTGGAAGTCCAAACCTCTAAAGTGCCACTGAAAGGGAGCAATCAATGGTATTCACTAATGTGCATGGGTTCCCTTCTTTCAGCACCTATTTCCTAGACCCTCTGCATCTGATCAGGCTATGAGACAAGTTCTAGCCAATAGAATGTGAATGTAAGTCATATGTACCCCATTCAGACTTGGTTCCTAAAACCTCCAAACCACCTATCATACACTCTTCCTTCAGATAAATTAATGTCCAAGACTCTGGGGCTTTAGAGGATAATGAACTAGGTAAAAATGGCTTGGGAATCTGAGTAACTTTGTGGCACATGCTGTGTCCCACTCTATCCCCAATCCACATTGTAATGCGATATGAACAAGAAATAAATATGCAATATATAAAGCCATTGAGATGTAGGGATTGGCCTCTTAAAGTCTTCTTGCTACCATGACTAATCACACTATGCGATTCCGTCTACAAATGGCCAACATGGTTATTAATTAATCAAACATCCAACTTACCTGAAGTAGACGTCCAGACTCATTTGTACTGCCAGAACAGCCAGAACATGAAGTAGTCATGGTAACAGCCACAGTGCTGTTTGGGCAACCAGATTTTAAAAACTGATTGACAGCAATTGAAAAGACCACATAAAGCAAGTGTGCCCAGAGAACAGCCTCTCTCAATTCTGGGGAGGATTCTCCCCACAGATTTATCTTGTTTAATCTGTGAGATGAGTACAATTGTATCACAGATGAGAGAACTGAGGCTTAGTGTACCTCACCCAAGATCATCCAGCCTACATCTGTCTGCTTGAGTTCAGATCGTGCACTCACAACCATTGCACTCCTGGAGGGCAAAAACCAGACTTCTGCATATCTTTGTTCTGTTTTTTGTTTCCCTCACACAGTTCTAAGCCTAGAGCTTAGTAGTGCCAGTAGTACGAGTTAATACATTCTCCAAAGAAGCTAACACACTTGTTTCTCAGAGGAAAAATCAACTATATTCGCAAGATCTTTTCAAGCCATTCAGTTACAGTGTTTTATAATAAGTTTGAACAATAGGCCAGGAAGAGTATTTGACAGGAGGACATAGAAGAGTCAAAGGCAGTTGGCAACAGGAATCTCAACATGGGAGGGTGGGGCTTGGGGGCTTAGAGCTTTAGAATATAAAGAATATTTTTTTTTTTAGAAAGCAGTTACAAAGAAGAAAAAAAAACTCTTTTGAATGGGCTCTTTTGAGTGTTGATTCCACAGGTATAGTACAACTTCGTGTTGGGACCACACAGTTTAAAGTACTAACAGATTTAGAGAAAGACAAACACATGAGAAATGTCCTTGTCTTTAATGTTTAAATGGTCAGGGTTTAAAGGGAATGCTAGAGAGAGAGAAAAAAAAAAAACACTCTAAGCTAACATTAAAGATAGACACTTCCAAATTTCATAACAATGAGTTCACAATTCACTTTTCAGTATACTGCAGACAAGAACCTGAAAAATCAGAGACTCCTGAATTACCTAGTGACAATTTAATGTTCCAGGAAGTCGAGAAGATTCCATCAGAGTCACTGTTTCCACAGGAAAACATTGATTCGGAATGTTCATTGAGTAGCTAAGCGTTGTCACAAATATCTTTAGCTCCTCAAATTCAGAAGAGCAAGTGAGGTAAAGGAAAAAAAACAAGAAAGAAAGAAAACAAGCTAGAAAGCTCACAGGACATGATTCCATACAGAATTAATAAAGTTAGACTGTGCATTTGAAAGACATGAGTTCAAATTGGGAACAGGCTAGCATATGTTATACCCATATTTTTAAAGCACAAAAAGGGGAGAATAATTTGAATATCAGACTGACTAAAATGGAAATAAAATTGAACTTTCAAAATGGATATTATCAGCTGATTCCTGCCCTGGAATATTAGGAAAATCAACCACAGCAACCACAGTAATAATAGTAACTCTAATTTGTATAAATCGCTGCTGCTTATTTGTTTTGGTTTTTTTTGTTGTTTTTTATCCTTCTATAGACTATTTTTCTTTATTTTCTGTGTGACTCTTTTTGTCTTTTTTTGTACTTTAAATTTTTTTTATTTTTAATTGTTCTGGGTACATAGTAGGTATAATATATTTATGGGCTACATGAGATGTTTACACAGAGACATGCAATGTGAAATAATCACATCATAGAGAATGGAGTATCCATTCCCTCAAACATTTATCACTTGTGTTACAAACAATCCAATTACACTCTTGGTTATTTTTAATTGTACAAATAAGTTATAAACTCTAGTCACCCTGTTGTGCTATCAAATAGTAGGTCTTCTTCATTCTATCTATTTTTCCTCATTAACCATCCCGTCTTCCCCTTAGCCCCCTTATTTGTTATAACAAGAAACTTGTAAGTTAATCAGGAAAAGATTATTAAAAGATTAAGATGAACGTAAGAATAAAAAATAGAAGCCAATTTTGTAGATGTACCATGGAGAAAATGGATACTGCAGGCAAAACAAAAATGTCAGCATTCCTCCCGTACATTTTTAACGAGGCTATAGCCACTAACACAGCTGCTGGAGGGAAATTTGGCAATATTTAACTAAATAACAAATGTGCATACATTTTCAGGTAGCAATTGCACTTTTATGAATGTGTCCTACAGATATACTGGCATATACCAAATGGTGTACCCAAAGTAGTTCATGAAGCATTGTTTATAATAACCAAAAAGTATGAGTATAAATAGGAATCTGGTGAGATAATTCATGGTATTTTATAAAACTGAGTATCATGCAGCCCAAAAAAGAATGCAGAAATTCTTTATATATTAATATGTATAGCCTCCAAGATATGTCATTAAGTAGAAAAAAGATAAAACACAGAAAAATATATAAAGTATGTACATCATGCTATCATTTATGTGAGGAAAATAAGAAGAGGGAGAGGATTTCATATATATCTAAAATATCTCTGAAAGGGAAAAAAAAGAACTGGCAACATCTATCACCTCTGAGGAGAATTATTAGGCTACTAGATTAGAAGAGAAATTTTTTGCTACATATTCTTCTATAGCCTTTGAATTTTATTCATGTGAATCAATAAATACATTCCGTGATCAAAAATAAAATGATTAGAATTACAAATTTTTTAAGATAGGCAGAACGCATTCTAAACTAGAAACAATTGCAAATCAAATTGACACCTATATATTTCTGCTTCCAGCTATGATAGAGTAACTGGTAACAGATTATCTGTCTCACAGAAAATACTTACGAAACTAAGTAAAATATACGAGGCAACTGTTTTCAAACAGTGGCTAACAAGCCAATCCAGAACTGAAATCCCTCTGCCCACGACTGTCCACCTTTGTGAATAAGGATATTTTCCTAAATATGACAAAAAGAGCTGGAGTCTGAGGCAGCTGGCATGGCTGGCATCTATAAAGCAGTCTTAGAGAGTAAAGAGTTTAACAGAGAAGTCTCAGAAGTTTTGCAGAGATTTGTCCCAGACATGGGATAAATCTGGGACTGAGATCACCACCATACATTTGCAGAGTGAGAATACTTGAGGCTTAACAGAGAGAAAATGTTATCGGGTTGAGAGAACAGAAATAGTGGAGGTCAAGTAATGCTGGAGGAAGAATAGTACTAGACATCATTGCAGTTCAGGTCCTATAGGTGTGAGAGAGCTCTTTAATAAATACTACTTTCACAACCCTGGGATCTACCTGAGAAACAAAGTTGGTACCTCTCTACAAGGAAAGACTATGTCCTAAAGTAAGTCCTATGACTCCAGTAAAGTCTAAAACAAAGCCTATCATCAAGGAAAACATCTTCTATCAACACTGAATACTGCCAGGTTGAATAGGTTGGGAAAGCACCTGGGGTTTCTCAAAGATTTGGACTAACAAAGCCTAAAACCATGCTGAAACATGTTCAACGTGATCAGCCAATAATTGAACAGCATGCTAAGATAACAAGCAAAATTCTTCAGAAGAAAATAACACGATCCAGAGGCATTATAACACATTGTCCAAAATGTCCAGTATGCAATAAAAAATCACCAGATAAAGAAATAAGATCTCCATTCCAAGACGGCCAAATATGAACAACTCCAGTCTGCAGCTCCTAGTGTCATCGATGCAGAAGATGGGTGATTTCTGCATTTCCAACTGAGGTACCTGGTTCATCTCGTTGGGACTGGTTGGACAGTGGGTGCAGCCCACGGAGGTGGAGCCGGCGCAGGGCAGGGCATTGCCTCACCTGGGAAGCACAAGGGGTCGGGGGATTTCCCTTTCCTAGCCAAGGGAAGCTGTGACAAACAGGACACTCCAGTCCAAACACTGCGCTTTTCCCACTGTCTTAGAAACCGGCAGACCAGGAGATTCTCTTCTGTGCCTGGCTTAGCAGGTCCCACGCCCACGGAGCCTTGCTCATTGCTAGCAGACCAATCTGAGATTGACCTGCGAGGCAGCAGCCTGGCAGGGGGAGGGGTGTCTGCCATTGCTGGGCTTAAGTAGGTAAACAAAGTGGCTGGGAAGTTGGAACTGGGCAGAGCCCACTGCAGCTCAGCAAAGCCTACTGCCTCTATAGAATCCACCTCTGTGGGCAGGGCATAGCTGAACAAAAGGCAGCAGAAGCTTCTGCAGACTTAAACATCCCTGTCTGACAGCTCTGAAGAGAGCAGTGGTTCTCCCAGCATGGTGTTTGAGCCTTGAAAACGGACAGACTGCCTCCTCCAGTGGGTCCCTGACACCCATGTAGCTTAACTGGGAGACACCTCCCCGTAGGGGCCGACAGACATCTCATACAGGCAGGTGCCCCTCTGGGATGAAGCTTACAGAGGAAGGATCAAGCAGCAATATTTGCTGTTCTGCAGCCTCCACTAGTGATACCCAGGCAAACAGGATCTGGAGTGGACCTCTAGCAAAATCCAACAGACCTGCAGCTGAGGGACCTGACTGTCAGAAGGAAAACTAACAAACAGAAAGGAATAGCATCAACATCAACAAAAAGGACATCCACACCAAAACCCCATCTGTAGGTCACCAACATCAAAGACCAAAGGTAGATAAAACCAAAAAGTTGGAAAGAAACCAGTGCAGAATAGCTAAAAATTCTAAAAACCAGAGTGCCTCTTCTCTTCCAAAGGATCACAGCTCCTCACCAGCTATGGAACAAAGCTGGATGGAGAATGACTTTCACAAGTTGACAGAAGTAGGCTTCAGAAGGTTGGTAATAACAAACTTCTCCAAGCTAAAGGGGCACATTCTAACCCATCGCAAGGAAGCTGAAAACCTTGAAAAAAGGTTAGACGAATGGCAAATTAGAATCAACAGTGTAGAGAAGACCTTAAATGACCTGACGGAGCTGAAAACCATGGCACGAGAACTTCGTGATGCATGCACAAGCTTCAATAGCCTATTAGATCAAGTTGAAGAAAGGATATCACTGATTGAAGATCAAATGAATGAAATAAAGCAAGAAGACAAGTTTAGAGAAAAAAGAGTAAAAAGAAACAAATAAAGCCTCCAAGAAATATGGGACTATGTGAAAAGACCAAATCTACGTCTGATTGGTGTACCTGAAAGTGACGGGGAGAATGGAACCAAGCTGGAAAACACTCTGCAGGATATTATCTACAAGAACTTCCCCAAACTAGCAAGGCAGGCCAACATTCAAATTCAGGAAATACAGAGAACATCACAAAGATACTCCTCGAGAAGAGCAACTCCAAGACACATAATTTTCAGATTCACCAAGGTTGAAATGAAGGAAAAAATGTTAAGGGCAGCCAGAGAGAAAGGTCAGGTTACCCACAAAGGGAAGCCCATCAGACTATCAGCTGATCTCTCGGCAGAAACCCTACAAGCCAGAAGAGAGTGGGGACCAATATTCAACATTCTTGAAGAAAAGAATTTTCAACCCAGAATTTCATATCCAGCCAAACTAAGCTTTATAAGTGAAGGAGAAATAAAATCCTTTACAGACAAGCAAATGCTGAGAGATTTTGTCACCACCAGGCCTGCCCTACAAGAGCTCCTGAAGGAAGCACTAAACATGAAAAGGAACAACCAGTACCAGCCACTGCAAAAACATGCCAAATTGTAAAGACCATCGACACTATGAAGAAACTGTATCAACTAATGGGCAAAATAACCAGCTAACATCATAATGACAGGATCAAATTCACACATAACAATATTAACCTTAAATGTAAATGGGCTGAATGCCCCAATTAAAAGACACAGACTGGCAAATTGGATAAAGAGTCAAGACTCATCAGTGTGCTGTACTCAGGAGACCCATCTCACATGCAGAGACACACATAGGCTCAAAATAAAGGGATGTAGGAAGATTTACCAAGCAAATGGAAAGCAAAAAGAAGCAGGGGTTGCAATCCTGATCTCTGACAAAACAGATTTTAAACCAACAAAGATCAGAAGAGACAAAGAAAGGCATTACATAATGGTAAAGAGAGAATTCAACAAGAAGATCTAACTAACCAAAATATATATGCACCCCCAATACAGGAGAACCCAGATTCATAAAGCAAGTCCTTAGAGACCTACAAAGAGACTTAGATTCCCACACAATAATAATGGGACACTTTAACACCCCACTGTCAATATTAGACAGATCAACGAGACAGAAGGTTAACAAGGAAATCCAGGACTTGAACTCAGCTCTGCAACAAGCAGAACTAATAGACATCTACAGAGAACTCTCCACCCCAAATCAACAGAATATACATTCTTCTCAACACCACCACATCACACTTATTCTAAAAATGACCACATAATTGGAAGTAAAGCACTCCTCAGCAAATGTAAAAGAACAGAAATTACAACAAACTGTCTCTCAAACCACAATGCAATCAAATTAGAACTCAGGATTAAGAAACTCATTCAAAACCACACAACTAAATGGAAACTGAACAACCATTTCCAGAAGAAATGGATAAATTCCTGGACACATACACCCTCCCAAGAATAAACAAGGAAGAAGTTGAATCCCTGAATAAACCAATAACAGGCTCTGAAATTGAGATAATAATTAATAGCCTACCAACCAAAAAAAGTCCAGGACCAGATGGATTCATAGCTGAATTCTACCAGAGGTACAAAGAGGAGCTGGTAACATTCCTTCTGAAACTATTCCAATCAATAGAAAAAGAGGGAATCCTCCCTAACTCATTTTATGAGGCCAGCATCATTCTGATACCAAAGCCTGGCAGAGACACAACAAAAAAAGAGAATTTTAGACCATTATCCCTGATGAACATTGATGCAAAAATCCTCAATAAAATACTGGCAAACTGAAACCAGCAGCACATCAAAAAGTTTATCCACCGCAGTCAAGTTGGCTTCATCCCAAGGATGCAAGGCTGGTTCAACATGTGCAAATCAATAAACATAATCCATCACATCAACAGAACCAATGACAAAAACCACATGATTATCTCAATAGATCCAGAAAAAGCCTTCAACAAAATTCGGTAGCCCTTCATGCTAAAAACTCTTAATAAACTAGATATTGATGGAATGTATCTCCAAATAGTAAGAGCAATTTTTGACAAACCCACAGCCAATATCATACTGAATGGGCAAAAAATGGAAGCATTCCCTTTGAAAACCAGCACAAGACAGGGATGCCCTCTCTCACCACTCCTATTCAACTTAGTGTTGGAAGTTCTGGCTGGGGCAATCAGGCAAGAGAAAGAAATAAAGGGAACTCACTTAGGAAAAGAGGAAGTCAAATTGTCCCTGTTTGCCGATGACATGATTGTATATTTAGAAAACCCCATCATCTCAGCCCAAAATCTCCTTAAGCTGATAAGCAACTTCAGCAAAGTCTCAGGATACAAAATCAATGTGCAAAAATCACAAGCATTCTGATACACCAATAACAGACAAACAGAGAGCCAAATCATGAGTGAACTCTCATTCACAATTGCTACAAAGAGAATAAAATACCTAGGAATCCAACTTACAAGGGATGTGAAGGACCTCTTCAAGGAGAACTACAAACCACTGCTCAACGAAATAAAAGAGGACACAAACAAATGGAAGAACATTCCATGCTCATGGATAGGAAGAATCAATATCGTGAAAACAGCCACACTGCCCAAGGTAATTTATAGATTCAATGCCATCCCCATCAAGCCACCAATGACTTTCTTCACAGAATTGGAAAAAACTACTTTAAATTTCATATGGAACCAAAAAAGAGCCCACATTGCCAAGACAATCCTAAGCCAAAAGAACAAAGCTGGATGCATCACACTACCTGACTTCAAACTATACTACAAGGCTACAGTAACCAAAACAGCATGGTACTGGTACCAAAACAGAGATATAGACCAACGAAACAGAACAGAGGCCTCAGAAATAACACCATACATCTACAACCATCTGATCTTTGACAAACCTGACAAAAACAAGAAATGGGGAAAGGAGTCCCTATTTAATAAATGGTTCTGGGAAAACTGGCTAGCCATATGTAGAAAGCTGAAACTGGATCCCTTCCTTACACCTTATACAAAAATTAATTCGAGATGGATTAAAGATTTAAATGTTACACCTAAAACCATAAAAACCCTAGAAGAAAACCTAGGCAATACCATTCAGGACATAGGCATGGGCAAGGACTTCATGACTAAAACACCAAGAGCAATGGCAACAAAAGCCAAAATAGACAAATAGTATCTAATCAAACTAAAGAGCTTCTGCACGGCAAAAGAAACTACCATCAGAGTGAACAGGCAACCTACAGAATGGGAGAAAATTTTTGCAATCTACCCATCTGATAAAGTGCTAATATCCAGAATCTACAATGAACTTAAACAAATTTACAAGAAAAAAACAAACAACCCCATCGAAAAGTGCACAAAGGATATGAACAGACACTTCTCAAAAGAAGACATTTATGCAGCCAAGAGACACATGAAAAAATGCTTATCATCACTGGTCATCAGAGAAATGCAAATCAAAACCACAATGAGATATCATCTCATACCAGTTAGAATGGCAATCATTAAAAAGTCAGGAAACCACAGATGCCAGAGAGGATGTGGAGAAATAGGAACGCCTTTACACTTTTGGTGGGAGTGTACATTAGCTCAACCATTGTGGAAGACAGTGGGGCATTTCCTCAAGGATCTAGAACTAGAAATACCATTTGACCCAGCAATCCCATTACTGGGTATATATCCAAAGGATTATAAATCTTTCTACTATAAAGACACATGAACATGTATGTTTATGGTGGCACTATTCACAATAGCAAAGACTTGGAACCAACCCAAATGTCCATCATTGATAGGCTGGATTAAGAAAATGTGGCACATATACACCATGGAATACTATGCATCCATGAAAAAGGATGAGTTCATGTCCTTTTCAGGGACATGGATGAAGCTGGAAACAATCATTCTCAGCAAACTATCACAACGACAGAAAACAAAATACCACATGTTCTCACTCATAGGTGGGTATTGAACAATGAGAACACTTGGACACAGGGTGGGGAACATCACACACCAGGACCTGTTGGAGGGTGTGGGGCTGGGGGAGGGATAGCATCAGGAGAAACACCTAATGTAAATGATGAGTTGATGGGTGAAGCAAACCAACATGGCACATGTATTCCTGTGTAACAAACCTGCACGCTGTGCACATGTACCCTAGAACTTAAAGTATAATAAAAAAAAATGAAAATATGATACATAGGTAAGCAAAAAAGCGGTAAATACAAACAAATCTTAAAATTACCCAGATATGTCCTAACAAAGACTCTAAAGCAGCTTTTATAAATATGTTAAAGAATTTTAAATCTATATGTCCAAAGAATGAAAGGAAATATGATCTCAAGGAGTGAATAGAGGAGTCTAAGCAGAGAAAATAACCAAATGAAAATTCTAGAACTAAAAAAATAATAAAAATGAACAATTTAGTGGACATGTCTGAATAGCTGATTAGAGATGGCAGAAGAAAAGGGAACCTAAAACAGATCAGTAGAAATTATTTAATCTTAGAAAGGAAGAGTGGGAAAAAAATCAAGAAGATGAACTAAGATTTAGGAATAGGTAGGACAATACCAAATAGTCTTAACATAAATGTAATTGGAATCCTAGAAAGAAAAGCGACTGAGAATGGGCCAGAAAAAATATTTGAAGGAATAATAGCTGAAAACTTTTCAAAACGATCAAACAGATCCAAGAAGTTAAGCAAACCCCAAGAAGAATAAATATAAAGAAAACCACACCCAGGCACATTGTAATAAAACTGCAGAACATCCAAGATAAAGAGGAAATATTAAGGGCATCCAGAGGAAAGACATACATTACGTACAGGTGAACAAGGGTAAGAATGATCATGGGCTTACAAGAAACAATGGGGACTGAAAACCCCAATGGCATGGCATTTTTAAATTGCTGAAAGGAAAAACGAAAACAAAGCTGTTAACTCAGAATTCTACATCCAACAAAAATATTCTTCAAAAATGAGAAGAAAATAAAGGCACTTTTGATAAACAAAAGCTGAGAAAATTAATCACCAGCAGACCTACACTATAAGAAATATAAAAAGTTGAAGATAACTGATACCAGATGGAAATTCAGATCTACAGTAAGAAAGAAAAAGAGCACTGGAAATGTTAAGTAAATTGGTAAATATAAAGTAGTATGTTTTCTTTCTTAGAATTTCCTTAAAGACTACTATTTAAGGCAAAAGTGAAAACACTCTAAGGTGGGGGTTATGACATGTTAAAATAATGAATATGACAATAACCACACAAAGAAAGGGATATGAGGCCACGTGTTATGGCTCATGCCTGTGATCCCAGCACTTTGGGAGGCAGAGCAGGGAGGATCATTTGAGCCCAGGAGTTCAAGACCAGCCTGGGCAATATAGTGAGACTTCATGTCTACTAAAAATAAAAATAAAAAATTAACTAGGTGTGGTGGCACATGACTGAGTCCCAGCTACTCAGGAGGCCGAGGCAGGAGGACTGCTTGAGCCCCAGAGTTTGAGGCTACAGTAAGCCATGATTGTGCCACTGCACTCCAGCCTGGGTGAGAGCAAGACCCTGTCTCAAAAAAATAAAAAGAAAACAAAAGAAAGAGGATGACTAAATTGAAATAAAATGTTATAAGTTCACTAGATTTGTCAAATGTTAAGTGTGAAATGTGGAGAGGTACAATACTGAGTATGAATAGATTCTAATGCATAGGGGCTGCATATTTTTAGTCCTTGAGCAATCAATACAATTAAATAAAAAAAGAAGATAAATGATAAAGAGAGAGATAAGGGGGTATAACTAAAAGCGAATAGAAAAAATAAAATGGCACACTAAAAAATATTCAACTGCTCCAAAAAGAGCAGGAAAGAAACAACAGAGGAACAAAAAACAGAAGAGATAATGAGAAAAAAAAAGTTTGATACCTGGTGTTTAGTGGAATTCACTCAATAAATTCATTCATGCAATGAGAGGCTGCTATACTGATGCCTGAAGATATGTAAATGTTCATAAGACTTGCCTCCTACTCTCAAAAACCTTACAATTATACATGCAACTATACAATAAAATGGCATATGAAAAATACAAATAAAATTATAGTTATCACTGAGGACTTCCCATATACTGAAAATCCTACTAAATGCTTCACAAATAGTATTTATTTCTCACAATGATATAAAGAATTTTCATAATATAGGTGTCCTTGGCCCCACTTTGTAGGTAAAGTTGGACGTAAGCTTCATGACAGTACAAACCATAAATATTATTTACCATTGTGTTACCAATGCCTCACAATTTGCACACATCTAATACAAGCTTAGTAAGCAGCTGTAAAAAGAATAAGTGAATGGCAAAGGATATAATAATTTACTCAAAGTCATGCTGAGAACCAGAATTTGGAACCAGACAGACTTTGGTCCAAAGTCCTTGATACTAACAGTTAGGATCCCAAAAGGCAATAACTTGGGTGACAATACATCCAGTTTACACGGATAGTTCCAGTTTATGATTATTGTCCCAGTGTAACTACTAATAGTTCTCCCATTCATTCACCCTCAAAAAATGCCAAATTTGTATGATAAATGTTATGATTTCTCTAGCTATAAGATTTCAGAGGAGATTCTTCCTATCCATGAGCATGGAATGTTTTTCCATTTGTTTATGTCATCTCTGATTTCTTTCAGTAGTGTTTTGTAATTCTCATTGGAGAGATCTTTCACTTCACTAGTTAGCTGTATTTCTAGATATTTTAATTTTTGTGACTATTGTGAATAGGATTATGTTCTTGATTTGGCACTCAGCTTGGACATTATCGGTGTAGAGAAATTCTACTGATTTTTGTATCCAGAAACTTTGCTGAAGTTATCTAGGAGCTTTTGGGCCAAAACTATGGGTTTTCTAGGTAGTTTGACAGAGGTAATTTGATTTTCTCTCTTCCTATTTGGATGCCTCTTATTTCTTTCTCTTCCCTTATTGCTCTGTCTAGGACTTCCAATACTATGTTAAATAGGAGCAGTGAGAGTGGGCATTCTTGTCTTGTTCCAGTTCTCAAGAGGAATACTCCCAACTTTTGCCCATTCAGTGTGATGTTGGCTGTGGGTTTTGTTGTGGATGGCTTACTATTTTGAGGTATGTCTTTCAATGCCTAGTTTGTTGAAGAGATGCTGAATTTTATCAAAAACCTTTTCTGCATCTATTGAGATGATCATGTGTTTTTTGTTTTTATTCCGTTCACATGGTGAATCACATTTATTGATTTGCATATGTTGAAATCAGTCTTGCATCCTACGGATAAAGCCTGCTCAATGGTGGTGGATTAGTTTTTTTATGTGCTGCTGGATTCAGTTTGCTAGTATTTTGTTAAGGATTTTTGCATCTATGTTCATCAAGGATATTGGTCTGAAGTTTTTTCGTTGTTGTTATGTCTTTGCTATGTCTTTGCCAGGATGATGTTGGCTTCATAAAATGAGTTAGGGAAGAGTTCCTCCTCCTCAATTTTTTGGAATAGTTTCAGTAGGAATGGTACCAGCTCTACTTTATATGTCTGATAGAATTTTGCTGTGAATCTGTGTGGTCCAAGGCTTTTTCTGGCTGGTAGCCTTTTTATTACTGATTCAATTTTGGAACTTGCTATTGGTCTGATCAGGGTTTAAATTTCTTCCTGGTTCAGTCTTGAGAGGTTGAATGTTTTCAGGAATTTATCAATTTACATATGCAATGCTATTCCTGTCAAACAATGATATTCTTCACAGAACTAGAAAAAACTATTCTAAAATTCGTATGGAACCAAAAAGAGCCCAAATGGCCAAAGCAATTCTAAGCAAAAAAGAATAAAGCTAGAGGAATCACATTACTTAACTTCAAACTATACTTCAATGCTACAGTAACCAAGACAGCATGGTATAGGTACAAAAATAGATACATAGACCAATGGAACAGAATAGGGAGCCCAGAAATAAACCCACACACTTACAACCATTTGATCTTCAACAAAGTTGACAAAAAAAGCAATGGGGAAAGGACTCCCTATTCGATAAATGGTTCTGGGACAACTGGCTAATCATATGCCAAAGACTGAAACTGGACACTTTCCTTAGATCATATACAAAAATCAACTCAAGATGGATTAGACACTTAAATGTAAAATGTAAAATTATAAAAACCCTTGAAGAAAACCTAGGAAATACCATTCTAAACATAGGCCCTGGCAAAGATTTTATGATGAATATGCCAAAAGCAATTGCAACAGAAACAAAAATTGACAAGTGGGATCTAATTAAACTAAAGAGCTTCTGCACAGCAAAGGAAACTATCAACAAAGTAAATAGACAACCTACAGGATGGGAGAAAATATTTACAAATGGTGCATCTGACAAAGGTTTAATATCCAGAATCTATAAGGAACTTAGACAAATTGACAAGCAAAAAAACAAACGAGCCCATTAAAAAGTGGGCAAAGACACTTTTCAAAATAAGACATTTACACGGCCAAGAAGCATATGAAAAAATACTCATCATCACTAATCATTAGGGAAATGCAAATCAAAACCACAAGGAGATATCATCTCACACCAGTCAGAATGGCTATTATTAAGAAGTCAAAAAGTAACAGTTGTTGGTGATACTGCAAAGAAAAGGGAATGTTTATACACTGCTAGTGGGAATGTAAATTAGTCCAGCCACTGTGGAAAGCAGTTTGGCAATTTCTCAAAGAACTTAAAACAGAACCACCATTTGACCCAGCAGTCCTATTATTGGGTATATACCCAAAGGAATATAAATCATTCTACCATAACGATACACACATGCATATGTTCATTGCAGCTCTATTCACAATAACAAAGACAAGGTATCAACCAAAATGGTCAACAACATTAGACTGAATAAAGAAAATGTGGTACATATACACTATGGAATACTATGCATCCATAAAAAAGAATGAGATCATGTCCTTTGCAGCAACATGTATGCAGCTGGAGGCCATTATCCTAAGAGAACTAACACAGGAACAGAAAACCAAATACTGCATGTTCTCATTTATAATTGGGAGCTAAACATTGAGTTACATGGACACAATGAAGAGAACAACGGACAGCGGGGCCTATTTGAGGGTGAAGAGTAGGAGGAAGGTGATGATCAGAAGACTACATATCGAGTACTATGCTCTGCTCATTACCTGGGTGATGAAATAATATGTACACCAAACCCCCGCAACACACCATTTATCTATTAGAGCAAACTTGAACATGTGCCCCTGAAACTAATATTTAAAAGAAAAAAGATTTCAGAGGAGAAAGCTCCCTTTGATTGACATGATCAGGAATCTTCATTTAAGAGATGACACTTAAATTCAGCTTTTTAAAAAATAAGTAGGATTTGCTATGCAGACAAGAGGTTAAGGCTTAAAAATCGAAAACAGTTCTGTAACTTTAAGAAAACATGACATGAATTTATAAATGGTTGTAAGATTCAGCACTGTAAGAAATCTTTAAATAAAAATTATTGTTCACAGACTTTCATAAGTGATGGGGATTGAAAGCTTTCTAAATGATCAGAAACCAAAGGCTGATAACAAAGACTACTGTGTAACACATCTCACTGGGCTGAGGGGGAGACACCAGAACATTTCTCTTTTTTTTTTTAATATTTGTGTGTTTTAAAAAGCAGAGTCAGTAGCGTGAATGGTATAGATTACTTTAATTTTGAAGGCAAAAGTAAGAAAGATTTAATGGATTTAAATGTACACAAAAAGAGGTAACATTAACCAAGGTGGTTTTCAATTAGTGGGACACAACTTAGTTTTACTTGTTAAATACAATTTGTAATTCAGATACTATGCAGAAAACAAAGCTCATAGGCATCCTAATGGTTTTTAGTTGTAGAATCTGAATCCATTCCTAAATCTCTCTGATTCCATCTCTCACTCAAACCTCCAGATTTCAATGCACCAACAATGATGAGTTTGAATGGAAAAAATCAAGGTACAAAAGGAAAGGCCAGGGCTTTCCTCTCTCTCCCTTGCTCTCAGGGATGGGTCTGTATGTCAAATGAAGGGTACTGAACACTGCAAAGAAAATGCTGATGGAGACACAGAAATGAAATAGGGAGTTAGAGATTAACTGCTTGGAAAAATAATGATTTATAAATATGTTCAGAGTATACTTTGTCAAGAGCACTGACTTATGGCATGAAATTAAAGGGAAGTAAACATGGGTCAAGAAACTGGAAGGACAATTATGAGATGTGTTTGCCATTAGCCTGTAAACTTCTATAACGGAATTGTTGTCTAAGAGATACAAAAGTAGTTCCTTTATGTCTGCAATGTAAAACTGAACTTGAAAAACTATCTAAGAATATTCAGTACAGATGGTTCCTTTTGAATGATGGGAATTACTAGAACAATGTGTTATGTATTTTTCAACTCTGATTACTAAATCTCTATCCTGAATTTCTTTGACACAAAAAGAATTTTAAATCAAACAACTAGAGCATATATTTAAATTGTTTGAATCTTCCCTTTTACTAAAGTACCTGCTTGATAGACACAACTTAACATATAACTTAAATGTTTAAATTTCCAGAGAATCTTTAAGATGTTTTTGAAAGTTCACAGCTTTTCATTTGTTTGGCTTTTTTATTTTTACTCCTAACAAAAAGTTTAGGTTTACATTTGGAAGTTTTATGACAATTGGTGTTAGTTATGAAGATGATTGTCTCTTGACTCTCTTTGCTTAGAAGTCTATGGAGCACGTGGCTTTCAAGATTTTTTTTGGAAACTGAAGTCCAATATTTTATTTCTAATTGGGGAATACCTCTTTCTATTTGCAACTTGGATAAATGAGAAAATTATTTAGGACGTGAAGATTAATGAAGATTCAAGAAGATGAATGTCTCTTGACTCTCTTTGCTTAGAAGTCAATGGAGTATGTAGCTTTCAAGATTTTTTTTTAGAAATTGAAGTCCAATATTTTATTGCAAATTGGGGAATACCTCTTTCTATTTGCAACTTGAATAAATGAGAGAATCATTTAGGACAAGTTGAGTGTTCTTCCATTGCAGACTTTCTTAAGCTAACATTTATTAAACAGAACAAAAAAGACAGATCTTTAATTTTTCAGAGCCTCCAGGGCTGGTTTACAGGTTTCAGCACAATTCAGCTAAGAAGCCTATCAAGGCTAGTAGGGAAAAGGAACACAGCAGAAATGATTGCTATGTAAACAAAAGTTCAGAGTAGATAATGAAACTCTGGAGAAGCCTGCCAGAGTAGCTTTCTTTAGGTAGGCAAATTCATCTGAATTTATCAAAGTGCTGAATATTGATAATTTGTGAATTAGTTTTCTGGTTCTGTTGTTAAAAAATCTTTTTGGGAATGACAACAATCATCCATTGATCCCAAGTAGTACCAATTTATTAGGAACAAGAAATGTGGCCATATTATTTGTTCTGAAATTACTAATAGTGTCTTATATGAAATCATTAATAGCCCAGAAACAAAGTCAAAAATCAGTTAGACTGTATCGCAAGTTTCTAATATTAATCCTCAATAAAGATTTTTAGAAATCCACCAGCTTTCATTTATTTCCCTGAGCTCTCCTTTGAATGTTTTCAAGACATTCAAATTTTCTCCTATACAAAATCTTATGCTTTCAATACTAGAGCACTGTATGTGTATTTAAAAATTAATAATGATAAGCCAAAACAACTCATGATGTGTTCCAAGTAGAGTTCAAAGTAGATTAAGATCAAGAATTCATTTAATCTAGCTTGAGCTTCAAACAGAAAATACTCATCCCTTCCAAACCCTTTAGAATTGAAGTATGAGTGCCCACTGCCTAAGCTACTTGCAGGTGGCAACCATTATTCATACATGTTTAGAAGCAGTAGGAGTCTTCTCAGGCCACCAGGATGCATTCGGTTCGCTGAAGCATACTGAACACTACCCACAGAACTTATGTTGTTTTTAGAAGTATGAAATTAGGCTCAATGAAGTAATGGGCTAAATAATGGGAAAATTCAGCACTGTTTTTAAAAGTACTGATATTTGACACTTTTCTGCAAGGAATCTCAGCTAATTATCCCTTTACCTCAAGGGAGCAGGCAACTGGCAGAAAAAATATTATGAACATTGTACAGAGAATAGACTATAGTCACGTTTTAAAAAAAATTCATGGGTTTGGAGCTAGAGGTCTGGAGTGCATACATATTCTGACTCGACCACTCTAGATGTGTGACCTCAACACAATCACTTTTTCTCCCCCACCTCATTTCCTCATCTTCAACAGAATATCTACTCTATCTGGTTGTTGTGATAGTTGAACATATGTGAACCTATTTTAAACTGTCGCTTGGCTCTTTGGAAGGTACTCAATAAACACTGGTTGGGCACAAGCTTTGGAATCAGACAAATCTAAGTTTAAATCCCAATTCCATTTATTAACTGGTTGTTTTGGACAGGCTATGTGACCTGTCTCTAAGTCTAAGTTTATTCATCTGTAAGGTACAATGAAATTACTACCCTTCAGGCTCACTATGAGGATGAGTGAGATAATATATAATGTACTGAGCAAAGTACCTTATACAAAGTATTTAATAAATAAAGGCTATTGTTTCACATTTGACTCTAGAACACAAGAAAAGCTAAGTGGCCAGCTTGTGGTTTCACTGAAAGTTGATGGTGGGTATCCTCTCCTATCTTTGGACTCCAAGTTTCTCTGTTTCCCAATAACCTACTGGTAGACTTTTCCACTGCAATTTGCATGGCAGGCCTTGAATAGTCTTAATACACTTGGGCTTTGTCTTATTTTACTTTACATTTATATTAATACCCTTTCTTTGAACATAAATTCAGAAAGAATATGTAAATTGAGGATATTCTTTAGATCTTTGAATCCATTATGGAAATTCAGTTGCCAGTGCTTCCATGGTGAAAGTCTTTCTTTCTACCTTCAGAAGCATCCAGATAAACAAATTAATAAAAGCTTACGTTTCCATATCAATCCGGCTGTAGACATTTTATGTCTGGCCATAAAAGCTAAGATGAATTTTTATTTCTACTTTCCCTCATTGGAACAACTTTTCCAAATGAAGACTGACTTTGTCTTAAGGAAAAAAGTCATAAACCAGACTCATTAAGAAGCCATCTCTTTTGTGATTGACAGCAGGCATACCCAGGACAGTAGGCACTCTATGAGAATGGAGTGAAGTGACCCTTGGTGAGGGCTGGAATACGCCCTATAAATTTAACAGATTTTAAAAAGCCTTTAGATAGCATTCGTCCGTTCTGACATGTCAGATAATTCATAGTGGAGAGAAATCATTTTAATGCAATTATTACGGGAAAGCCATTAACCAAACGCTAACCATGTTCTGCATTAGAGAATTTACACTTGCAAGAAATAATAAGAATCAAACAAGGGAGGGAGAGTAAAATTAGAGCACACAGATGAGAAAGAAGCAGGGAGAAGTACTTGGAAATGCCTTTCCTGTTAACCTCATGTAAAACAGCAGCTCTCCTATCTTCACCATCTAAACCCTTATTCTGCTTTATTCTTCTGTGTGGTACTATTACCACTTGATATTTATATTTTTAGCTAATTTATTTTTTGTATGCTTCCCCCTTTAAAATGTAAGCTCTATGAGGGTACAATATTGTGTGTATTTTGTTCATTGACTGTACCCCTTGTGTCTAGTACTGAGCCTGGCATATATATGCTTCAATACATGTGTTCATCGACAGAAGAGAGGCCATTACCTGAGTAACCCAAGTCAGTCTACACAGACCTGGAAATTAGGACATCTATTCAGTGCCTTGAGAGATGTCAGAAAAATGAGCAAATTTTTTTTGACAGTCACTACTTTCTCATAATTGTAGAAGTTCAAGAATGGTTAAAAGTGAGAAGAGGAAATAAACATATTAATAGGAGGAAGGTGCTTGATTGTACTCCTGACAAAAGAAACATGAATTAAAATTAAAACAAAGTAGCATTTTTTTTCCTATGAGATGAGCACCTGTGTTGGTAGGGTGGTAAGAAAAGCAGTCATTCCCAGACAATCTTCTGGAAAGGAAGATTGGTAAATTTGGTAACTGCTTTTATCTAATAATTCTATCCTTAAGATTTTGTCCTACAGATATACTTGCACAAGCATGCACTGTTGGAGATAGGAAAAGGTTGAGACAACCTGAATGTCCACCAGGAAGGAACTGGCTATGTACATGATATGACATATAAGTAGAAGAACACCATGTGGCCTTTAAAAAGAACAATGCGTCCCCCGATACAAAATTTCACCTCTCCAGAAGTTCCCAGTTGATAACCACCAAACATTTGTTTAAATTCCAAAAATACCCTAGGGCTTAATTAGGGACCATTGTTTTCACACCAATATCAAAGCTCTTATAACTGCGGAAATACATGTTTTTTACAGGATAATAGACATCCCAGAAAATTGATACAAATGGACGGTGGGTAATGAACAGAAACTTCATTCCATCCTTAATAATTTTAAATTTAGCTTGATATTCATTCTAGATCCACCTCAAGATACATCTTCTCCATGAAGGTATCCTCCTACACCTCAGTGAGTACTACATGACAAGCACCCACAATGACTCAGTCTCTGGAGGTCATACAGGAACAATTCATTCTATCCCAAATGGCATCAGACTTTTGCATTAAGTCGGGTAAATTGATGCCTAAGAATTGTTGGAAATTATCTACTATATGAAACCTTCTTTCATCCATAAGTTAAATAAGAAATATAGCCACAACATCCATATAGATGTTTGAGTGAGAAACTGAGACATCATATCAAATTGCTTTCTTTCTTTTCCCTAACACTTCTTCAGCAAATCCTGTCCATTCTACTTTCAAAATAAATCTCAATTCCACCCACCTCTCTCCATCTCCACTGCTGCCATTTGAGCCCTGGCCATGCAGTCTCTCACCTACAAGAGCACCCAACTGTTTTCTCTGCTTTCACTCATCTTCCTACTCTCTGTCTTCCATCCATCCTGGGTGCAATTTTAAAAGTAAAGTATTATCTTTTTATTCCCCAGCTTAAAACCCTTCAAAGGCTTTCCACTGTTAAAAAAAAAAAAACACTAAACTGCTAAACTGCATAACTTGGCCTGAAAGTTCTAGTGACCTATCCCATCTCTCTCCAACTCTCCAACTTCAACCCATGATACTTTCTCCCTCCTTCACTTCACTACAGCATTGATGATCTGTGAGTTTCTAAATGTGCCAAGCTCTTTCCTACTTCAGAGTCTTTGCGAGGTAACAGCCAGAGCCCAGTTAGCAGCAAGCTAACAACAAAAACGTATTAGTGGGGGATGAGTGAGAGGTACTAATTCTATACTTATGCATCCAAAACAATACTCTTGTCATTTTTGACTAGTTTGATAATGACGATTTCTTATCCAAAACCTACACCCTTCCTCCTATATTCATTCAACAAATACTTATTACATTTATGTTTGGAGAACTTTCCTTGTTACTTTAGAATACGAAAAAAATAAACACAAACCCTGTTTTCAAGGAGTTTACAGTCCATCAGGCAACACAAGATTTCTTTGTGTGTAATTAAACTAAGCCAACATGAATTAAGTAAACAGGAAAAGTATAAGATAGGCTGTGAAACTTCAGAAACATAAACAATCATTTATGGCTGGTATGATAGGTGAAGGATCGTGGAGAAAGTCTATTTGAGGTTCATTTGAAGAACTGATATAATTTCTAAAGACACAGGAGAGATAGAGGATAGAAAAGGGTATTACAGGCAGAGGAAGCAGAAAGTAGATATTGAAATGCATATATAATGAAAAATGCACAATGTGTTTAGAAATAGTGAGTAGTGAGAAGGTTGGATTTGAGACAAAATATGAAAGCCCACAAATAGCAGACTAATAATAATAGCATAAATTCATTGACTGTTTACTATGTGCAGGATAATCATTTAATTATTACAACAACCCTATAAGGTAGCACTATGATTATTCCCATTTTTCACCGAGGGAACTAAAGCACAAAGGTGTTGAATAATTTTTCCAAGGTTACAAAACTAGGAAGTAGTGGGACCAGGATCAAAATCCCGGCAGTCTAGCTTCAGAGTACATGTTAATCATGTAGGAAATTAACCATTATCACACAGAAATCAAGATTCATTGAAGATCTTTGAGCAAGAATGTGGCATAATTGGACCTTTGATGACTTCTTCTGGTTGCAATGTAAAGAATATCCTAGAGAAGAAACAACTAAAGCCAGGAAAAGCATCTTTATGGAACCAAAAAAGAGCCTGTATAGCCAAGACAATCCTAAGCAAAAAGAACAAACTGGAGGCATCATGCTAGCTGACTTCAAACTATACTACAAGGCTACAGTAACCAAAACAGCATGGTACTGGCACCAAAACAGATATATAGACCAATGGAACAGAACAGAGGCTCAGAAATAACACCACACATCTACAACCATCTGATCTTTGACAAACCTGACAAAAACAAGAAATGGGGAAAGGATTCCCTATTTAATAAATGGTGTTGGGAAAACTGGCTAGCCATAAGCAGAAAACTGAAACTGGACCCCTTCCTTACACCTTATACAAAAATTAATTCAAGATGGATTGAAGACCTACACATAAGACCTAAAACCATAAAAAGCCTAGAAGAAAACCTAGGCAATACCATCGAGGATATAGGCATGGGCAAAGATTTCATGACTAAAACACCAAAAGCAATGGCAACGAAAGCCAAAATAGACAAATGGGATCTAATTAAACTAAAGAGCTTCTGCACAGCAAAAGAAACCATCATCAGAGTGAACAGGCACTCTATAGAGTGGGAGAAAATTTTTGCAATCTATCCATCTGACAAAGGACTAATATCCAGAATCTACAAGGAACTTAAACAAATTTACTAGAAAAACAACAACCCCATCAAAACGTGGGTGAAGAATATGAACAGACACTTCTCAAAAGAAGACATTTATGCCCCCAACAAACATATGAAAAAAAAGCTCATCATCACTGGTCATTAGAGAAATGCAAATCAAAACCACAAAGAGATACCATCTCATGCCAGTTAGAATGGCAATCATTAAAAAGTCAGGAAACAGCAGATGCTGGAGAGGATGTGGAGAAATAGGAATGCTTTTACACTGTTGGTGGGAGTGTAAATTAGCTCAACCATTGTGGAAGACAGTGTGGTGATTCCTCAAGGATCTAGAACCAGATACACCATTTGACCCAGCATTCCCATTACTGGGTATATACCCAAAGGATTATAAATCATTCTACTATAAAGACACATGCACGCGTATGTTTATTATGGCACTGTTCACAATAGCAAAGACTTGGAACCAACCCAAATGCCCATCAATGATAGACTGGATAAAGAAAATGTGGCACATATACACCATGGAATACTATGCAGCCATAAAAAAGGATGAGTTCATGTCCTTTTCAGGGACATGGATGAAGCTGGACACCATCATTCTCAACAAACTAACATAAGAACAGAAAACCAAACACCGTGTGTTCTCACTCATAAGTGGGAGTTGAACAATGAGAACACATGGACACAGGGAGGGGACCATCACACATCAGGGCCTGTCGGGGGGTGGGGGGACTAGGGGAGGGATAGAAGAAATACCTAATGTAGATGACAGTTGATAGGTGCAGCAAACTACCACAACACGTGTATACCTATATAACAAACCTGCATGTTCTGCACATGTATCCCAGAAATTAAAGTATAAAAATAAAATAATAAATAAATAGCCAATACAATATTAAAGGCCAAAAGTAAGGGTTTAGATAAGCACCATAAAAGCGGGAATATAAAGCAAAGCCTGGGTAACAGTAGAAATCAGAGAACATTGAAATGGTTGGCTATGAGAGAACAATCAGCAAACAGCTCATACTTAGGTCTCAAGTTTGAGTGGATAGAAAAATGGTTGCATCATTAATGTAAATATTTCAAATTAAACATTTACTTGAAAGAAAATATAGCTGGAATTTTGTTTTAAATTATATGGAATTTCTATTAATGTTGAAGCTTTTGTGGGGCAGATGGTAGAGCTTTCCAGAAACAGTAGATCCGAACATAGGAAAGAGGCCTGAGTTGAAGGTTAGGGTTGGGGTGTCATCCCTGCAGACATGGTGCAACTTAATATCCACTCTCAGGACATCAGAAAGAGGACCACAGAAGAAACAGAAAATAAAACAGAAAGATACGAACAAATAGACAGTTGAGTGTGACAGACATTAAGAAAGAGCCCATTCAAAATAAAGGGGAATTTTAATGGTTTCAAGTGTTATCAAGAGGTGAAGAAAAATGAAAACTGAGAAATTGACTTAATAATTTGGAGACTGAGAGAAGAAATCAGGTAATAAAGATTTCCAGACCTCAATGTATGAAGAAAAGGTGCAGATAGTGGTTATAGGTCATTCAAGCTGTTTGGAGGTAAAAAGAAAAGTGAAAGTTAAGGTATGCAACTAGTAAAGTCAAGCAAAATTTTTGTTTATTGAGTTGTTTCAAGGATGGAGAATTCTAATGATGTCTGCAAACAAAGAAAGAGGTAAATGGACAAAGAGAGATTAAAAGTTAAAAAGTTGCTTAGGCAATATTTAAGAAGAAGAAGAAGCACACTTAAATGAGGAGGTTCTTTTTCCCCAGGGTAAAGAAAATAATGCTGATGTAGAAGAATTTGAGGAGTGAAATTGAGGGGCTTGTGTCAGATGAACTTAACATTCTCAAAAAAACAAGGTTCATTTGCCCAGAGTAAGACAGTGGGTGACACCAAAGGTAATGTGATAAAGAATCCAAGAAGTAAACAAAGCAAGTAACAATAAGAACTAGCTAAAATTAGGTAGTATGAACAGAGGGAACCAAGTAAAACAGTGATGCTACTTTCTCCAGCAAAATTAGCATTGCCACCTCAGAGAGTTGAGAAAGTAGACATGACAGTTAGCTGGCTGTCATACCCCCAGCTACACACTCAGCATTCAATTACTCACAAAATATTTACTCAACATCCACTGGGTGCTAGAATCATGAAAACAATGGCTACACATCAATGTGGACAGCTTTGGTCCAAAACATGGCATATCCCACTTCACCCACCCTACCCACCCACTCACCTAAAGCTGTGCTTTCATTACTTGTGATTACCAATAACTCTTGGTGACCAACTCATAATTAGGTATGTGTTAGGACCCTGGTAGCTCAGGAAATAGGTCCTCCATGTTATAAACACCCCGGGAAATTTAGAAAAGTATTTGGTGGAAAGCGTCTTCATTTAAGGATCCTAGAATTTCAAATGTGGTTTCTTAATAAATGGTGATATTTCAAAGTTGACATTATGGCTTCACCCATTCTGTCCTTATTTCTGTTAAACTCAAAGCTGGTCCCTTCACCTCTAATAGCATGCTGTTTTTTTCTTATGCAGTTACTTCACACAAGCCCCTGCCAGTGATTTCACCAGGGCTATGTCCTGCCATACATTCATTTTTTGCATCCATTCATCTGTTCATCAAGCATTCACTGAGTGCCTATGCTATGCCAGGCAGTGGGCTCTGTGGTTACAAAAACACAGTCCTTATTCCCAAAGATATTATAGTACCAGTAGAGGAGGAAGAGCAGAAGAGTAACAGTAAAATACAGATTAAGTACAGTGGTTAAAAATAAAGGAGAGAGATCAGCATTGCTTAAGGGGATCGGACAAAGTTTCATAGAGGAGGAGGCTCTTTGATTGTTGTTTGAAGGACAAGGAACAATTTTCCAGATGGGCGAGGTATGTGTGGGAGAACACTTTGGCAGAAGGAATAACATGTAAAAAGGCACTGGGGCGTGAAACAGCAGACAGGATAGACAACTGCAAGCAGTTCAGGAGGGGAAGGGTGGGGATATGGAAGAGTGGTCAGGGAGAGGGCAGGCAGGTAAGAAAGAAATGTCAACCAGGGGAGGACCTGCTACTGACAAGTCATTCTGGGGGGTCTGACTTTCTTCCTGTGGCACAGAGGTTATTAATGCTTTGGAGTCATGGCTCTTTCAAAATCTATGATACTATCAATCCTCTACTCAGAAAAAAAAATCACCGAAATGGTGTCTACAAACACTCTGAAGTTCAGAAATTGCTTGGACTTCAGGTTAAAATCTTGTTATAGGCAAAGGGCTCATTTTTAGTTTATAAAAATAGCTGGAAGTATGTATACACAACAAGCAGGGCGTAATATGATCCAATTTGTGTTTTAGAACAACAATTCAGCCAACTTTGTTGTGAATGGATCAGAAGCAAGTGAGACCAATGGTAGAATGAGCAATTAAGACATTATGACAACCATCTGGTCAGGAGATGATGCAAGAAACTGCCAAGAAATGTTTGAAAAAGATAAGAATGATTTAAGCTATCAGATGTTTAACTGCATTACAATAATTAAAACAATGTTATGCTTTCCCAAAAAAAGAGAAATCAATGAATTATATTAAAAAACGAGATCCAAAATTTTATATTATGTGTTTTCAAGGTAAAACTTAAAAAGCAAAGGATAGATTATTCAACAAATCATTATTCCACTGGCAAGTGGAAAACTATCTGAGAAAAATATAAAGTTAAATTCTTGCACTCCTATACAACAAAATAAATTCCAGATGGATTAAGATTTGCATGTAAAATAAAGAAACTGGAAGAAAATGTAGGAAAAGTGTGTGTGAACTTGGGATAATGACGTCATTTCTAAACTAACTCCAAAGGCAGAAACTTTAAAAGGAAAACATCAAAGACTCAACCACTGCCCAGGGGCTGGGGAAGGGGGAAATGGGGATTTGCTATTCAGTGGATATAAAGTTCCAGTTATGTAAAATGATTAAGTCCTAGAGATTTGCTGGGCAACATTATGCCCATAGTTAATAATACTGTATTATAGACATAAACACATTTTAAAGGACAAGTCTCATGTTAAATGTTCTTACCACAATTAAAAAAGACTCAATCACATGCACAAAAACTTCTCATGTAAAAATATACCCAAGGGAAAAAGTCAAAAAGTGACTAAGAAACTTGGAAAAAAATATTTACATTATAAACAATCTGTAGACACACGGATTACTAGCTATACTATATAAAAATTGTTAGTAAAATTAATTGGAAAATAAGCATCTCAAAAGAAAAATAAGTAAGGAACATTGATAGGCAATTTGCAAAGGATAAAACTATCCAACCTCACTAGTGACTTAACAAACACAGAAAAACCACAGTGAAATGCCATTTTCCCCGTATCAGATTGGCAACGTTTTTAAAAAACAACACTACTTAAGATATGGGAAAATGTGCCCTCTCATGCACTGCTGGTAGGAGAATAAATTGAAGGGGAAAAAAACTTTCTGGAGAGCAATTTGGCCAAAAAAATCAAACCTTTATAAATAACTATACTCCTTAACCTACAAGCTCTGCATCCTAAGGAAATAATCCTGATTTAACTACCAGGAGACACACAATAATTTTTACAGTAGCAAAATATTTTAAATTTGATTGGCTAAATTAATGTTATTTAACCGTTAAAAAACTATAAAAAATTATCTTGGAGAAAAGTGTTTAAAAGGTATGGATAGATGTTCACACTAGTTCGTTAAATGGGGGGGCGGGAAAACAGACTTCAAAATCATGTTATCATATACTAGCCTGAGACAACACCACTACCACCCCATACTACCTACCATAGCTAGACAAGAAATTCTAGGTTGGTTGAGATATTAATTTGAAGTACAAGTCAGTTGCATTGATACAACAAATGATACCAATATCGTTAGCAGTAACAGAAGTAACAAAGGAAAAAAATGCACAACACCGAAAGCAGCAGGCTGACTCACAGTGATGTGTTAATAAGAGAATTCAGATGGAGAGCTAAGTTTCTATAATCCCTTCATTAGTCTAATGTAACACCTCTGGTATAGCACAATGGACCTTAGTATGCCTGCTCATACTGGCCTCTTCAACCTAATTCTGCGCCTGCCCCCTGCCAAGCTTTGGCCCAGAAATTAGAGAAAAGAACACAGGAAAATCACACGCGGTCAGACCTGAAAATGTTGAGGGGACAGAAAAAGAGATTTGTGGGGGGCGCTGGAGGCCTCAGCACTGCCCTGGGGGCCTTGGCAAATTCTCCAGGAATGATACAGATTGAAACAAGAAGGAAAACCCTACCTCAGATGGATGGCCTGATGGCAATGTGGTGATTGTTTTGGTGTCACTTCAGCACAGGAGCACTTGCACACCATACGGTGGCCTCCAGCTCTCTCACATGTGCTGATTCCTAGGAATCAAAGTTTGTATGGAGCAGGGCAAGTGGCATGTTCTCATCCATTGCCAATATAACATTTTCATTTCAAACGGTCCATATGGGGCCTCTGAAAATCTACAACTATCATCATATGGATAAATTTATCAATCAATAAAACCATATCACATGGTTCAGAATAGCATCTCAAGCAACTTACATTTTATTCTGAGATATGTCAGCATAGGGATTACAGCCTATAGTAGTTAAGCATAATTTGCAATGGAAAAACATGTTTCTACTTAGTTTGCCTTTGCAGGTTTATCTTTGTGATTGCTAATTCCTTTGCTTCTCATTCCCTCCTTTCAAAACTACAGACAAGAGATTCGTCAGAAGACTTTACTCTGTGCTGAAAGCAACTGAATATAAAGTAGAAAAGAAGGAATAGCTTTTGAAAAAAAAGAAAGAAAACAAACACCCACACAAATCAGTGTGTGTTTAACAAGGGAAGTTATCTCAAAGGTCACAGATCTGCAGAGGAAACGTGCTATTTACCAATGGCGGGGAAGGAAAAATCCCAAAGACACATAAAACTCACTCTAAATATTTGCCACTCTGTTTTATTTAAGACCAGTGTGTATTAGCAGGGGCAAGCTGAGTACACACTGAGGACTTGACAAGGACACCAAGCTACAGGATCCAGTCCCTTCATCGGCAGCGAGAAGTTGCTCTCAACAGTGCCTAACTGGTTTCAGCAGAATTACTGTTACTACACTAGGAGGGTAGCCTCAGAGAGTATCTATCCTACTGGCCACAGTTCTTTGGGGATATATGTTTTTAAATTTACTTTGTTTATAGTATAGTCTAACTCAATTATTTGAGTTGGGTTTCCTCATGATTTTGCTTATTATCATTTATCTGTAATCTCACTCATAAAACTTGCTTGAATCTATTTTGTTGACATTTACATCTGTTCCAAATAGAAGAAAATAATGAATGATATTTTGTTAAAATAAAATGCAATCAGTCAATTCTGAAAGTTTTCATTGATGATAAAGGCATCTTCCCCATACATTAAACCATATGTGACTTTACATTTAGAAATTCAAAAAATAATTACTTAAAAGCAAAATCATCCATTTACCAGAATAACTCAGAACAAAATGGTACCGTTAAAGACCTGACAGGATTTCTAGGAAGAGAATGTTATTAGTTCATAAATTTAAGGCAGGCACACAGATGTCTGCCCTGCACATAACATAAAGCATTTTGCAACAGAAAAACCTTCATTCATATTTTGACCATCAACACTACTCAATAATCACACCAGCAGGAGGTTTAGACTGTGTTCAGCGTTTTTCCTTCTCACACATTCAGACAAAGACGTACACTTTCATTCTGAAGATGTCCATTTGGTTTTCCCCCACGTTTCATCAACAAACTCATGCCGCACCGAAATTCCTTTTCTGACTTACCTCGAGCATAAAAATCTGGAACAGGAGTGTTGCTTCAGGGAAGCCAGCATCAGAATGGGATGAAGGAAAATGAAATCTCAGTTTCTACCAACAATACAAATCTCTGACATTTGATAGCAGGAAAAAGGGGAGCTAACATCCCATCTAATCTCAGTGCTTTCATAGCAGATATTTTAATGAAAACAATTCAAGCTCCTGACGCAACAGAGGGTAGCCTTTGCATAATGTTTAGTTTCTAATGCCTCCAAAAGGTATCTGATATTTATTTATGATCCAAATATATTAAGTCTGAAATGGAAACACTTCTAGAATTTCCAAAGAGCTTTCATAAAGCTGCCTGAATAATTATTAGCAAATAAGTTAGTAGAAAATATTTTGAAGTTCCACTATTGTTTCTTTGGTTATTGTTTGTTCTCCCCATATCCCCCTCTACCCACCCCCCCAACGGCACACACACACACACACACACACACACACACACACACACAGGATCATGAAAATATGTTTTAAACGAGTTAAACACAGGAACCATTAATTTGTTAAAATCTCCCTGGATCCCATTTTCAAAGATCACCTGGAAAAATCTTAGGATTTTAAAATGTCCCAAATTCAGAAATCAGAGATTCAAGTGCAAATGTCCTATAGGATGGCTGGCAAGAAAGCTTCATTTGGTGTTCTGAAAGAAACAACTTCCTTCTAAATGGAATTGAAAAGTAAGAAACCATTATTCTCTCTCTTGGTAATAAAAGAAACTAAAGTAAAATCCTGTTTAACTGGAATCTAAATAATCAGAAGTTCACATACCATAATTTTATTGTCATTTTTATGAGAAAGAGACAAATAAAGTAAACCAGCTGATTCAGAGACTTATCTTTTTTAAAAAATCTGTTAAGATATGATTGGTGGGGATTCAACCCCATATTTAGCTCATATATATCAAAAGACTTCTAAACCTGTGATTGATATTCATGACAATGTTAGTATTAAGTACATTTCACTATCTTCTAGGTATTCAAAAGGTGGTTTTGCCCCAATCTGACACAAATTCTAACCCCATGTTAATCACCATATAATTATTTAATTAACCTATCCCCAGCCTAGTTTGGACAAACTGAATTCACAACAAACTGAAAAATAGGGGTTAGTTGTTTTACTTGGAGAAGGGAGGGACAAAAGGGCTGAGTGAACCATTTAAAATGATAATTTTAATATGCAGCATTTCTTTGTGGAACAATTAAATAACACAAGGTTAGGGACCAAAAAACTTGTATCTGCAATTTACTTTATATCAAAATAAATTTGGGAAAATCACTTAACCTCAATTTTACCAAAAGTAAATTAGGGGCACTATTACACTTCTATCTCCCACAATACAAGAGTATGACATAAATACAAATTTCATTGACCTGGCCAAATTGAACTGGATAAAGACAATTGGCCATATACATGGTGATATCTATCTCCACCTGCAGAAAATAGGATGAACCAATGATTTGACTACAAATATATAAATGCTATCTTTATGTCTTTATATGGGTGTATTAGAATAAGATGCTTCCCCACCATCAACCTGCAGTTCCCTGTAAGGTTACCAGGCCATTACTATTACTGTCACCTACATATAAATGACGAAGCAGAAGCAAAAATCATAAAAATAAATTGCCCGACATAGAAGACGGGTCAAAAATAGAACTTAGAATCTTCAAAGCATTAAAGATAGTGCTCTGCGTTAAGTAAGCACTTAACGTATTCTTGGAGCAGACTCTTGAACTGATACCCCACAGTTCTGGAGATCACTAGGCATCCTAAGCACCCTATGGTAGACAGAAGCCCAGTGTCTTGTCAAAAATCCTAGATGCTCAAATGCGATGAAAATTACATAAGGAATATATTTCTGCTACTGCTTTTGATTACTTTTTAAACTGCTTTTATTGATATATAATAGTTGTACATATTTGGGAAGTACATGTGATATTTTGATACCTGTACACAATGTGTAATGATCAAGTCAGGAAAATTGGGATATCCATCAGCTCAAACATTTATCTTTTCTTTGTGATGATCATGTCTTTTTGCCCCTGTCTCTTTTTTGGCCTCTTTGCTACTTCTACAATAACACAAGTTTACTCCAAGTGAGTTCACAGCAAGTAATATATTCATAATAGCAGAGGCCCAAGTTATAATTCTAGTCTTGGCAGCTCTCTCAATAACTACAGGCTTTTAGGATGTCATAATAGATGTCTTTATTTTCCCATTCTTAGAA
Source organism: Pongo pygmaeus (assembly GCF_028885625.2). Lineage (NCBI taxonomy): Eukaryota > Metazoa > Chordata > Mammalia > Primates > Hominidae > Pongo > Pongo pygmaeus. The sequence goes on from NC_072377.2 coordinate 65,755,081, forward strand.
GGGATTAAAGGTTGAATTTGACCAAAAGGCAACTGATACTAAGGATGTTGGAACCACTCCATATCTCCCAAGGAGGAAAACTTGCAGAGGTTTAAATGGAGTTGAGAGATTTTATCCCTACTTCCATGGGACCCTCTGCTATGCTGCCAAACTCTCTACAGAGACAAAAGGGGGAAACTGGACCAGTTACACTATCTGCTCAATAATGTCTTGCAGCACAACTGATAACAGGATCTTTACTGACCAGAATGCCTGGATGATGTTTTGCCAGGTTTGTTGAAAAGTTATGCTATGTAAAAGCGAAACAGAAATATTATTATTAACTATGTAATGACAATAATAAAGAACTCTTCTACCTGGACTCTCAAAAAAACAGGAAAAGTGACCAAATAGTTTTTCTCAATAGCCCAAAAGACAGTCCAAACAGTTTTAAGGGAAGCTTCAATTAACAGCAAAAATTCATGTTTCTTATTCCTTCTCTTGGAAAGAATTAATAAGCAGTTAAATGAGAAATGATAAGAAGAAAAGCCTCAGGATTCGGATGTCCTATAGGCAAGAATACACAGCCCCTGGAATTTTGTAAATCTCTGAGAAAACACTAAAAGTTTACTTATCCAAAGAACCAAGGGCAAAATCCACACTTGTCTTCAACTAATTTAAGTGTCATCTCATTTCTCAATTATTTTCAATGTAATTGATCACATTGAATTACATTTTGAATAACACCAGGAAAAGGTTGGACTGCAGATGCCTGTTTTCACTTCATTTTCAATCAAAGAACCAAATTAATCTGCAGGACATTATGAGCACATTATCCAGCAACAGCACGCCACATGTCTGCCCACTCTCAGAAGACAATATATGTCTTATCTTCATTCGCCAATTCCACAAACATTTCACCAACCCAATGAAAAGCCCAGGGTAAAGAAGACAATGACATGAACCCTGTCCTCAAACAGTTTAAAATTTGGTACAAACGATATGTTTACATGCCAAATTACTATAACATGAAGCAAAACGTAATAACTGCCACAAATGAGGACTTAAAAAATTCAAACACCTATGGCATTTCAGAGGCAACAGCTACATTATGGAAGAGGGAACATTTCTTATCATTTTAAAAATCACTCAAAAAAGTATTCCAGATGATTAAACAGACCTGAGAAAATAAAGCATCATAGCTGAAGGAAGAAAAAACAAAATTAAAAAATTGTTTAAACGTAGCATCTTCATGTTTTCATTCAACTATACACACCCCAGAAAAACATAAAATGTGGTCAGATTTCTCCAGTCAAACTTCATCCATTCTCTGTGAGAAAGCTAGGTTCAAATGCCTCCACAATCTTGAGATTAAAATGGAAAGTGAGAGAACCTTACATCATTGTACATGTGCATTGGTCAAATTGTCTTTAGGAATTAAAAATCATATTTTTATTTTTTCAATTAACACTGTAAACATGCGCAGCCAGAGGCCTCTTACCTTTGCTGTTTAATTATCCATCTGATTGCAGCTCAGATCAGCTCTTTATAATCCAATTTTAAGAAAATGATACATCTATTTAAAAGCACATATAGCTTGTTTTGTTCAAGTAGAAAGTGACCAAATTCTCCTAGACCGAGAAAAGATTGGCATGTTTGCTTGTGCATGTCAGATTATTTAGTCGCAAAACTGGGAATTATTCCACAGATGTGAATGGATTTCTAATTTATGTCACAAAGGAGAGATTATACTCTTAGGATAAGTTATTTACTTACTCATTTTCCTAATTTGATTTCAACACACATGAGAATTTCAAGTCAGGAAAGCATTGCCAACAATGCTTCACCAGAGACAACCAAAAAGAGATCATAAATGTCTTATTAGCTGTAAATAATGATAAAAATCAAATCTTTGGGAATATAATTACAGCTGGTCTAGCTTAAAGGGTTTTACATTTATATTAGCCCAAGTAAATCACAGTATACTAATTTTAATTTATACATTAAAGTAGGTTTGTTGTACTTGTTGCCATAAATTTCAAAACAAGAAAAATCAAGAAGGATCAACTTCTTTATTTTTTTTTTTGAATCACATTTTCCAATTGTAAGGTCCATAGCTCCTCCTTTTCTGCCTGTTGACAAGCGTACTTCTCCTGCTTTCTAACTAAATACGCTCCTCTCTGCAGTAACTTGTCTGAGCTTGTTTGTCATAGTTCTTACTGGCAATTTCTAAGCTAACTTTTCATGATCTTTTGAAGAAACAACGTATAAGTGCACCTGTGTTATTTTATGTTCATGCCTCCCCCTTGTTTTCTTTCCTTGGCACCATAGAAGCAGACATACATGTCTGTAACTTATGATGGCTTATTTATTATTTTTACCTGCATATATTCAGAAACTATTTTTAAGAAAAGGACTGGACTGATAAATCAGAGCTAGGAAGCCTGGTCATTGTGTGGGCTTGGACAAGTGATATAATTCACTAGACCTATATTTTCAGGTGCAAAATGAGGAGGACCCTGCCAGAGAATCAATCATCAAAACTGCAACAACTCTGAAACTGTATGACTCTCCAGCTCTTTGACTTGGGACTTCACACTTAGACGTCATTTGTTACTACTTTAAAAGATGGTTGGTTCCATTGTGGAAGACAGTGTGGTGATTCCTCAAGGATCTAGAACCTGAAATACCGTTTGACCCAGCAATCCCACTACTGGGTATATATCCAAAGGATTATAAATCATTCTATTATAAAGATACACGCATGTGTATGTTTATTGCAGCACTATTCACAATAGCAAAGACATGGAATCAACCCAAATGCCGATCAATGATAGACTGAATAAAGAAAATATGGTACATATATACCATGGAATATTATGCAGCCATAAAAAGGAATGAGATAATGTCCTTTGCAGGGACATGGATGAAGCCAGAAGCCATCATCCTCAGCAAACTAACACAGGAACAGAAAACCAAACACCACATGTTTTCACTCGTAAGTGGGAGCTAAACAATGAGAACACATGACACAGGGAGGGGAACAATACACACCAGGGCATGTTGGGAGGCAGTGAGGGGAAGGAGAGCATCAGGATAAATAGCTAATGCATGCGGGGCTTAATACCTAGGTGATGGGTTGATAGGTGCACCAAACCACCATGGCACACATTTACCTATGTAACAAACCTGCACATTCTGCGCATGTATCCCAGAACTTAAAGTAAAATAAAATTAAAAAATAAAGATGGTTGGTCTTTCCCCTGGTAGATATAAACACAAAGACGAAGCGGCACATACGTGAGTGGGGAGTGAAACAAGAGAGAAGGGGTGGGGGAAAAAAGTGAGAGAGAAAGAAGGAAAAATGAGGCAAGAGAGACAAAAACCCAGAGACAAGGCAGGGAAAGGGTGGGGAACAGGGTGAAGAATTTAGAGAAAGAGGAGAGAATTTGGGAAAACAGAAGAGTGTATACAGTAAGAGAGCTAAAGAAGAGGTCTAATTAATAGTATACAACCAATTATAGGGTATAAAATTTTAAAATTATTGCATGCATTTTTTGCATGTCAACAAATACCTACAGGTGTTAGTTTCTCTCCAGATTCAGAAAAAGCAAAATACTTGGATATTGAAGTGCTAATTTTAAATGTCTGTAAAAATTTGTGAGGGAACAAAGTTATTTTCTATTATGAATTTACTAAACATTAGATGACATTTTAAGCCATCATATGTTATCAATAAAAATTAGCACAAGAGAAATTCCAGCACAGGGCACAGGATATAGTAGGCAACAATATACCTTAGAGAGAAGAAGGAAAATGAGAGACAGAGGAAGGCTCTATTTTAAAATGACATAAATCATCTTCCTGATCTTGAAGACTAATGGAGACAGGGAGAAAGGATAAAATATGCCCATGCAAAATTGCCTAGACGCTGAACAAACAGCAAGTACAAACTACAGTAAAAAGTTAAATAACCAGAAAACTCAATTAACTAGAATTCTCAATTTTCTAGAACACATCCACACACCTTTACAGTCCAGTATTCAAGAAGACAACTTTACAAAAAAATAAAAGATTTCAATGTTCATGAAATAATAATAGCAATTACCACCACCACCATTAGCAACTCCCTAGGAATGTCTCTGGAGAACAGTCACATCTAGTACCTACAGCATTAGCGTCCAGAGAACAATAACCACTGTTGTTCAACATGCAGACCAGGAGGCCATGCAAGGACCTCTGCAATCAAGCCTAGTTACTCAAAGTAGTGCCTGCACTTCAAAGTCAATGTGAGTTGACTGCTCTAAATGGTTTCCCACTGGAGAGTTTGAAATGTCAGCCCATGCCTAAAATTTTTGGAGTCAGGGGTCTCCAGCCAGTAGCCCACTCCCTTCTCTTCTCTTCCCCACCTTCAGTTCTTTTCTGCAGTGAGGGGCCTTACACACACTCCCAAGGACACCTCAGCCCACACATCTAAGATTCATACACAGCCCCACACTCTTTGGTCCTAGGAGTGCTCCACACAAGAGGTACAGTTCACCTTTGGGAGATGAGACCCCAAGAGAGACCCACGTAGGCCCTGGAAGTCATCTTGGGATCACTTAGGTAGGAATTGTGGGGTATCAAATGGTTTAGAAGAGGGAATGGGGTGCTTTGGATTGACAATATCCACATGGCTCTGCAGAATCCTCTCCCCATAAGGCATGCCACAGTAGAGGAAGACCAGCAGGGCCTTCTAAAGCAAGTAACATGAGAGAAGAGCCTCTTTCCCCAGGTTTAAGGGTGCTACTGTTAATATGGCATTTCTGTCTTAACCTAGGTTAGCCAGGAAATCTAATTAGCCATATCTCATTCCATGCAGCCAGACTGAATAGTATTTGGTCGTGCTATACAATGAAAATAAACAACCTAAGCACTAAAATTACTATAACTCAGGTGGTCAAATGATTTTGGTTTTAATACCCTGGAATCCCTGCCCAATTAGCACGAGAGGATGAATTTTCTTCAGCAACAAACCCCTAAAAGCCTCATGCATACTGCTTAAGAATAAGCTAGCACAAAGAGAATCTTTACTCTCAGTGACCAGAGAGTAAAGTTTTTGTCTCAACTTCTCCTTCCTTACTCTCAGTCTACAAAACATCATGCAAGGCTGACCCAAGGCCAGAAGCCAAATTTAATGGTGAGCCTCCTCTCTTGTTCTCTCTTCTTGTAATACCTCATCCTGACATGCCCAAGTTATCCTCTGTAGGAACACAAGAAGATCCACTTTCCCAAAACAGTGTCCTATACCTCTGTTCCCCACTCTCTACCACCTGATTTTTTTTTTCTTATCTTTTTGGGCTTTAATCTGGTCACGGTCAACTAACTAAGAGAATAAACTACTTACCATATACTAGTGAGCTAGTGAGTGTTATCAGTCGAATAGGGTCATCTACCCAACTTAATTAACATTGCAAAAATGAGGTCAGAGCAGTGGAGGCACACAAGCTCCTTGGAACACTTCGAATAAACTGTACAGCCTGCTCGACCGAGAGACCACCACACATAGACACAGTACAAGGAATATATAAAAGAGACAAGAGACTCGTCCTAATAGATTTGCAGTACAGCTGAGAAACAGAATCTATATAACATAGAAAGAGCTTTAATAATATTATAAAATAACACAAGGATACAAATCAGTGAGTAACAAGGCCTTTTTCCCTCCTGTTTTCTAATGTACTCCCAAAAGTCTCATCTGCCATAAGCTTTCCCTGAAATTTTGATTAAGAGATAGAAGGCTTGGCCTGAATAGTAAAAGAAACAGCTTGGAAGAATTTAGACACATTTCCTTCCTTCTCTGCTTCCTCATGTTTCCTGTCCTTAGAACTTAGGCCTTTTCAAGGATGTTTGGAAGTGTTCCCTGCATGTTCATGTGCTTCTGCTACCTCAGTCTTACTTTTATTACTATAATATATCAGGGCCCTCAAGAGTTATCTTTATTCTTCCTATGTAAGAGTGAATAGTAATTTCATTTCAGTTTTTCCAGCTGCTCCTTTACATTGTTCTGCCCCAAGACTTCAAAAAGATAGGAAACCCTTGAAGTCCTAGAATCCTAGACTCAGAGTCAGAAAGCACACATTCTTATTCTAGTTCTAGTGCTTAGTAGCTGTGAGGAAAGTATTTAACTCTTCTGAGTCTGAATGCCGTCTGTAAGATGGCGGCCTGTTTCAGCAAATGCCAAATCAAATCCCTTTCTGTGAGAGCAAACAACACGGTGCTGCTTAATAGGCATGGTTAATGTGAGCACTTGTGGCAGATATTCTCTGCTTTGGAATTTCTCTGAACAAGATCCGATTGATTTGTTTATTCAGTTAACAAATATTTTATTGAGCACCTAATATGTATCAGACTCTCCACTGAGCACTTATTAGAACCACTGGAGCTATGAGCCATCCAGTTGCTACTGGACAGTTTCTATTTTCAAATTACCACTTTTCTAGTGTTCTCCCTTTTGGAGAATAGTTAAGAATATGTGTCATGGCCAGGCACAGTGGCTTACACCTGTAATCCCAGCACTTTGGGAGGCCAAGGCGGGTGGATCACTTGAGGCCGGGATTTTGAGACCAGCTTGGCCAACACAGTGAAACCCCATCTCTACCAAAAGCACAAAAAAATTAGCTGGGCATGGTGTCACGTGCTCGTAGTCCCAGCTACTTGGGAGGCTGAGGGAGGAGAATCAGTTGCACCCAGGAGGCAGAAGTGGCAGTGAGCCGAGGTGACACCACTGCACTCCAGCTTGGGCAACAGAGTGAGACTTCATCGCAAAAAAAAAAAAAAAAGCAAAAGAAACAAAGAACGTGTGTCATGTTGCTTGCTTAAATTTTATTTGCAGCATTTTGGAATGAAGTGTGTCCCTCTCCTGGCTTCATTATACATCAAAATTCCCACAGTTAAAGTTTTTTCAAGACATATAAGTCAGCATAGTCGCTAAGAAATTCTCCCTTGGGCTTGATAGAAGATAATTAAAATATATCTGGACTTCATCAAGTTTAGTTTTTCAGTCTGTCACGGGAGGCTGGAGTCACTAGGGATAAATTAAATTATTAAGAATGAAAGTTTCCAATAGTGTAAGGAGAGACGTGGTAGTGAGCAGCACATCAAGATAATGAGTGAGCACACGCACCACACACCAGGACCCATGGATACTGCAATCCATAAGTGCACCTCCTCAATATGCCACCTTTGAAAACCAAAAATGTAACAAGCAAATATCAGAATAGTCATTCCTGCTCAGTGGAGTCCCTAGCCACAGCCAAATAAAAGAAGACTAGCTTCTTTGAAACTCGGAAACAAAGAGCACCTTTCCAGTGGACAACTAACTAAAGTGGTGTGATTTTGGTATAAGTTTGTGTGTGTGTGTGTGTGTATTGTTTGTGTGTGTGTATGTGTACACATTTAGTTTTATTGTAACAAAGCAACTTGTACTTTTCACATTTAAAACTGAGCATCATCTTTCCTTTACAGTGAAACAAAAAGAAAATTTAAAAATAAGCAGGAACAAAATTACAATAGAGAAAGTCAATTCCAAATAAGATCCTACAGGTTCTGCTGATTCTCCCATTGAGTGGCAGGGCTCAAGTCATCATTAGGACAGAATTTATTTTAAAAGTGTCATCTTAAACTGCAAAGATGTCTGTCAAATATCACAATAAACATGCCAAAGGAGAAGCCATGTTGTCAAAATGCCCACTTAACCCACCCAAACATCTCAGATCCACCCTTTGCTGACCTTCTATAATCCCATTTTGTTTTTTAGTTTTTTCTTTTTTTAAACAAGAGAAAATAGACAGATACATGTTGGTAAATGCTAACTGTCCATATTCACATAGAGACACCGTGTACTCTCTAAGCCCAAGATACAGAGAAAGGAGGGAAAAAGCTAGAATTCTATGCACTACTACATAGGGGCCTAGCACCCTCCAGCTTACAGCAGAACGAAGGGAGCAGGTTTTTCTTTTTTCCCACAGAGCTCGGTGGTGTTGATTCCATACAGTTTTTGTTCAGACAGAAAGGGATAAAAATGAATTTCAAACAGAAAGGCGTAGAGACACTTTTCCCATTGGATTCCACAATAAGTTGAGAACCACAGTGTAGAGCAAAGAGACCTCAACAACAGGGCAACAGAGCACAAGAGGAAAAAGAAAAGACTGGAACTTGCTCCCAGGGACTGGAGAAAATTTTTAAAACAGGAAAGTTGGAACCTATCAGTGTTCTAGTAATCATCTTTTCCTTCATTCTTCTCTCCTTCCCCCCCCTTCATCATCATCTTCATCTTCTTCACCTTCATCTTGTCTTCTTCATCAAAGCTTTTTATCCTTCCTCCTCTTCATCATCACCATCATCATCTTCTCCTTCTCCTTCTTCATCATCCATATCGGGAACCAGGTAGTACTGTAATGAGTTTGACCAAATATCATCTTTGGTGACCTCTCCTAACTCATCAGCACCTGCACCAGAATGGCCAGTAAACCAGGTAAAGAACCTCTCTGGTTCCTCATGCTGCCTCTTCCTGCTGACTTTATTCTGCATTTGACTTGAACGTTTCATCAAATCCTTTCCAGATTTCCATTTCATTTCAGTGGACTTTGAAGATTGATCACCACTCTCATTCAGATGAAATTCTTTGGAGGGAAGTTTATTTTCAAAGTAAGGATTTTCATCAAAATAAAAATCTATTCTGTAACCTGATTTAATATCTTCAAATTCTGTCATTTCAACTCCGCTCACATAATGCAGTGCCTCTTCATCCTCCTCCAGCAGGGCAGACACTTGTGGATGGTTGACAAATATTGTTACCCCAAAATTTGGGATTTTGGCGATCAATTCTGACATCTTCTGAAAAACTGGTTGGCAGAGTTTATCATATTTCTGTTCTACTTTCAAAATCTCCCCCTGGCTTGTCCATTAAGTCTGTCTATTTCATTTTGTACTTCATCAATGCGTTCAATTGCTTCTTGCTATTCTTTTTCTCCCTTCTTCAGCAAGCCTGCAGAGGCCAATGTCTCCTCCGGTCCCAGAGCAGGAGGCATTCTTGGTTTCTTCTTTTGAGCGGGAGTGGAGACTGGCATTTGGGGGCCATGCAGCTAGGGAAGTCCAAGAACCAGACTACAAGTCTCCTTGCTCATCTGGAAGCAGGCAGAACACTCTGGTATAAGATTTATTGGTTAAAAGTGAGCAATAACACATGGATATTTGAAGGATCCCTTTACACTATTAATTCCATTCTTAATTAATAGCATAAATGTCCATTCTTAATTTTATAAATGCAGAACCATTTATAAAAATGGAAAAGCCATAGCTGTTTGGATCCCCCAAGGAAGCTAATCTACCCACCAAGATAGAACAGGAGTTTGTAAACATACCTTTGGCGTAATTGTTTGATAATTTATTATATAATAGTTAGTTCTTTAACAAATGGCTTTTCTTTTCCCTGATCTACATTAATATTAGAAGGAGAATGAGTTCTCTCAAAAAATGGGAGAAAATGCAGAAAATAACATTATTTTCCCTTCAAACACCCATCTTCTCCATATGCTTATGATGGGTGACAGAAAGAGGAGGAAAATCAGGCCTCCCAGGGAATACACAGTTGGGGGAATCCCTGCCCCAAACATGCATAGGCAGGGCTACCATGTTGCACAATCCCTTTGCACAATTATACTCTTGGCAAAATTTACCTCCAGGACTGTGCGGTGCACAATCTGCCTGCTGTGCACAGGGACTCTATCTGAAGGCACCCAGTAATCCATGAAGAGGAAAGTGCACCTAGCCCAGCGAAATAATATTGTGTTGCCCTGCGGGCTAGTTCAATCCAAAGGGAGTCAAGGAAAAGAAAGAGAAAGTGTTCACTGACTTTAATAATTATTCAAGATTCAGAAGTATCTGGGAATTATAAAATATTTGATTCTGTAATCACATCAGAGGAAAGCCTTTCCATTTGACTGATTCTCCAGCAAACCAAACCACAGAGGGAATGGCTGAGCAAACAGTTTTCCTACCTCCATGCTCACACACATGGTAGAACATACCAGCAAACAAAAAAACATTCACCAGACTTCAATTGATGAAACACACTGGGAAGAGGTGCCTTCCCTTTGGTTGACTTTAAAAACATTAACTGATATAGTTTAAGTTTTTGTTTCAACCTGCAAAATAGAGTTGTTACCTTAAATATATGACATTTAAAGACAAGGAATTTCTATCAGACCAGATGAAGAATATGCTGGACCTCAGTCTGGTGACCAAGTGTTATTCACATGAGAAACGTTCTTAACCCAAACACTTCAGAATGGCATAGGAAGCTTGCTTTACTGAGATGCTCAAGGATGTGTTACAAGCAGGATCTCTGAAAAGCAGGAGTGAAAAGGACAGGGGGCTGATGCTTCAGAATGCCCTCTCCTGCCCTTCTCCAGCCATGCCTCTCCATGGAACCAGCAGTCTGCAGGGCTGTGATACACACCCACCTGCAGGGACAACTTCCCTTCTAGACTTTTCCCCAGGTACTCATGACCCTGGGATGTCCTGCCCCAAGTGCTCCGAAACCAGCTTCCAGGGCCTGTGTGGGTCTTCACCCTCCCAAAGCAGATCAACTCACAAGTGTGCACACCCCTAGGCCTGAGGGGTGTTCATGGGCAGCTAGTGGATGTGGGTGTGAATAAAGTTGAATGAGCAGGCTGGCTCATCCACACACATTCTTACAAGCATCCTCCAGTTGCACAGTGGAGCCAGGGCAAGAAGAGAAGGAATAGGTTGTGGAATAGGGGGTCTTGTCCTGGGCCCTCAAATGTTAGGGGTGAGCCTGGAATGGGATAAATCATATAACAAAACAAGTACTATTCAGTGATCCAAAGAAAAATCTCCTCTCTCTGTTTCCTATCCTCACGGTGACCACATAAATGGAGTATCTCAACCAGGACACTGGGGAGCATGAAAGGTATCTTAACTAGGTGGGACACCAGCTCAACAGGTGAGGCCAGGACTGTCTTGCAAACTAGGATATAAAGTCATCCCAGCTACACCGAACTGTAGAATAGTGTCTCCCCTTATGATGATCATTCACTACCACTGAGCCCAGAGTTCCATAAATCACTGCCATCCATTGGCATCCAGCATTTTCCTCCTCGTTGGGTTCTTTTCCTCATTAGAGAGTGTTTGTGTTTGGTGTACCCAAGAAGTAAATAAAACCTCATTTTCATCACATACAACAGACTTTGGGCATATAATAGAAAGCATCATATGTGGTTCCACCTTCTGTAGTTTTCCTACAAAGTTTGCTCAATTTTTTAAGTTTGTAGGTTGACATTCCAAATAAAAGGGGTAGAAAATAAGAAGGAAACCCGTGAAACCAGAGAACCATCGGAAACCCCTGCAAACTCATCAGAGAAAGTTGGATCTAGGGATTCCTGCAGGAGGTAGAAAATCAAAGATAAATAGTATATGGAATTTTAAAAGAAAACATTGTGGATGGCCTTTTCTGGAGCCCAGCCTGCGCTAAGCCTATGCATACAGGATTTAATCAGGACTAGTCAGTGCAATCCAGACGTGCACACCCTAGATGAGGGAGTTTCTAGGAAAGTCTATGGCCACATCCTTGGCGTCTAGTTAATGCGTCTCCCGTGCTGCTTCTTGGCAAATTTCAGTAGCCTGATTTTATCTCATAGCTCTTGCACAATACACACACACACACACACACACACACACGCAATTTCTACAGTGCTTCCAGCCAGTGCTACTGTTCACCATTATTTACACTAGCAGCTCTTAAACATAACCACACATCACAGTTATCCTGGGAGCTTCTCTAACATACAGATTCCCAAGCGGCTCCCCACAGAGACTGAATCGGGAGGTCTCGGGTGAGGCTGGGACTTTTCTACCCTTAGTAAACAAACAATCCAGATGACTATAAAAGCAAAACATTCTAACCCCTGGAGAATCTCTGCTAGAGCAGTACAGGCTGAATTCCATCTGACCAGCATAAAGTCATGCCATTATGCTGTTTTTCTTGGTCTATTCCTACTTCGGGGTCTTCCCAGAAAGAGCTGAAGATGTGCTGCCCAACACCATGGAGATGAGGCCCCACAATAAACAGCTGTCCTTTCCTGCCACGGCCAAAGCAACCAACTGCCAATTCAAACACGTCCTGAAATGGCTCTCTATTCATTGACTTTCATGAGAAACTACTTGATCTTTATTAAGAAATAAAATACACACATGCAGCAAGTTATGAAAATTTTAGAATGGTTCCTCTTTTTTATGGACAGTCTTTAGTTTCTAATCCAACAATAAAATGATTCCTTCAAATGAAATTTTAACCCATTTCTTTCCTTCTTTCTCTCTCTCCTCCTCCCCATCCCACACACACTCATACAATGATCTGTGGGCTTTTTGTTAAATTAGTGATTCTCAACGAATAGAGGCCCAACCCTTCCAGAAGAACACATCAATGTCTCCAGGAAGCCATGTCATTTTTCTGTTTGTGAAAATGAACCAAATGTTTTCAAAGGGAAAGAAACACTGCCAGCCTCATCTTTGATTCATCCAGAATACAGATGGGAGAAAATTATAGCAATCAATCAACTTGAATTTCATGTTTTACAAATGTTATAGTGTGATCAGAAATAAGCCAAAATTTATAAGTAATTGGCATAGAAGAATTAATAAAATAAGTAAAATTAGAGAAATGCTATCAGGTAAAAATCCCTCCTTAACAGTAGAGAAGCAGATTATGAGAATCCAGTCATCACTCTGGATATTATCATCACAGGCAAAAATCAGCTAAGTCAGCTGTTGACAGAGCAGAGGAAGTTAAAAAAAAACTCTACTCCTCTGGCACTGTTTTGAAGTTCAGTGATACTCAGCTTGGTAAGTCATTCAGTGCACTGATTGCTGCTTCCCCTGGAAGCAGTCAGTGCCTGTCTCCTGTGTTACTCCCACAGATCTCAGGGATGGGGCCATTACAAGACAGTCCTTCTGATCTTGGCTGCCAAAAACTCAACATAGCGTGATAGTGATGCCTCCTCGCCAAGGGGGAAAATCAGTGCTAAACATGGTACCCAAATTTCCACTCATCATACTGTGGTGGCATTAGAGGGTATGGAGCTATAAAAGCTAAAAAATAAAAAAGCAAGGCCAGGCCAGGCATGGCAGCTCACGCCTGTAATCCCAATACTTTCGGACGTCAAGGTGGGAGGATGGTGGGAAGCCAGGATTTCAATACCAGCCTAGACAACAAAGTGAGACCCCATCTCTATAAACTTTTTTTTTGTTTTTTGATTAGCAAGGCATGGTGGCACATGCCTGTAGTCCCAGGTATTTGGGAGGCTGAGGTGGGAGGATTGCTTGAACTCAGGAGTTCAGGGCTGCAGTGAGTTATAATCGCACCACTGCACTCCAGCCTGAGTGACAGCACAACTTCATCTTTTAAAAAAAAACAAATAAATAAAAATAAATAATTAAATAAAAATTTAATTTATTAAACGCACCCGCTTGCTTCCTGAAATCATGCCAAGCTGAAGAAATATCTCTTCAATATATTGGTCCTTGGCATTATTTCACTAAACTATTTCATTAAACTAACACCTCATTCCTCTTGCTTTATTTTCTTTTCACTATGCTTTAGATCATTTTCCTAAGGTAGTTTAAAAGTGAAACTAAATGCTCACCCTCCATAAGTCAAGACTTCCATAAAACATAAGACATAACATACATATTATTCCACTTGTATAAGCATAAATTTGACATGAAATAGCTTGAAATAAAGTTTGGAGGGATGTGCATGGTGACATTCCCATTGGTTCGTTGAAGATGGTCCAAGATTTCTGTTCCTGTTACTTACCTCTTTTCTACTAGAAACATTAATTATTTATTATTTGTATGCTCATCAAGCTTTTAAAAAAAGGGTGGGAAATATTGAAGTTACTTACCAATGGAAGCTATCAATATCTGATATTATAATTACAGAGACTCCTCAACTTACAATGGGATTATGTCCTAATAAACCCATTGTAAATTGAAATATCATTAATTGAAAAATGCATTTAATATACCTATGCTACCAAGCATCATAGCTTAACCTAGCCTACCTAAACATGCTCCAAACTCACATTAGCCTACAGTTGGGCAAAATCACCTAACACAAAACCTACTTTATGATAAAGTATTGAATATCTCTTGTAACTTTAAATGCTGCACTGAAAGTGAAAAAAAAAAGGAAGAGCAAAATCAATGGCACAGAACAATGAAGGGACACAGTAATTCAACAGGAAGGGAACAGTTTCTACTGAATGCATGTAATTTCACACCATCATAAAAATAGTTGAAAAATTCTAAGTCGAACCATCATAAGTTGGGGACTGACTGTATTTCAAAACTCTAGGAAAAAATGGCTGTTAGACTTCTGACTATATCATTTCTTTTGCTATTGTTACCCATTGTTTGTGTGATCTGCCATTGCCAAAATGCATCTACCAGGTTGAATGGAAGTATTTGTCCACAATCTTATTTTAAAACATAGGAAGGAGATGGTCATAAATGAGAGGTTACTTACCCTCCTGAAACAGCCACTAATTCCGCAAATTGGCTGCTTGTTGTTCAAGACAGAGACCCTCACGGATAAAGTAAATAACAATTTATCCCATCAATGAATTGAAAGATGCATTCATTTAAAAATTACTTGATATCACAATTGGCATTTCAATTTTATAGTTCTTCTTGCTCTCACTTTTCATGGAGATTGTACAACAGGAGGCAGATACCAAATATGTTCCCTAAGAAAATTTAGAATGGCTCTATTAATCTCTCTCTGACTTCAAGACAATGTTTAAAAATAAATGTCTGGCTTAACATTTTACAAATGCATCTTTTTAAACATTAATATTTTTTCTGTGCACCACAAGAGAGAAATTTTGTATTGGGAATCTAAGTCAGGAGCAATTCAATGAGACTGAAATCACCCAAGACAGCTTCCATCTCTTTATCTCCATCACATGGAAGATTTCTTGATTACACTTTGGAGCCCATTATCAACTAGGATTGTCCCATTTTCAAGATCTGCCAGTCTCAAATTTTTCAACATTTCCTACTCTTTCTCTCCTGTTGAATTTATCCTGCCCCTTCATTGTTCTCAGTAGTTGATTTTGCCCTTACTTTTCTTTGTTCTTCGAGTCTTCTTAAACTGGGATACAAATTCCCAGCCCACTCCCACCCAGTATAGGCCCTTGTCATGGAAAAATATGGCATATATATTTTAGGTGTCTATTTACTGAGAAATCAATCACCTACTACTATCTACTACTTTATTTTAACAGATCCGCACTGGAATTTTAAATATTTTATTTTATTTTATTTTATTTTTGAGATGGACTTTTGCTTTGTTGCCCAGGCTGCAGTGCAGTGGCGCGATCTCTGCTCACTGCAAACTCCACCTCCTGGGTTCAAGCGATTCTCCTGCCTCAGCCTCCCGAGTAGTTGTGATTACAGGCACACACCACCACCCCCAGCTAATTTTTGTATTCTTAGTAGAGACGGGGTTTCACCATGTTCGCCAGGCTGGTTTTGAACTCTTTACCTTGTGATCTGCCTGCCTTAGCCTCCCAAAGTGCTGGGATTACAGGCATGAGCCACCACTCCCAGCCCTGGAATTTTAAATATTTTAAAGTTAAAACTTAAGACTTCAGAATTTTCCAACTTCTAAGAGGCTACCTGGAGCCTCAGAAATATGCTTTCCTTCTTCTCTGTCATTATGGATATTTCACAGGAAAAGTTTGGAGCATTAACCTAGCTTGTTCAGCCTCCTCTTGCCTTCACAGCCTATGGTCAACCATCTCCAACTGAATTCTCTCTGAACTCTGAGATTTCCTGGTATTCTTAACCTTTCACTAAAAGTCATACTTACACTGGCCCAATCCATTTCTTCTGCCTTAATTCTGGGGTGTCACATTTTCTCTATTAGTCTGTTTTCACACTGCTATAAAGAACTACCTGAGACTGGGTAATTTATGAAGAAAAGAGGTCCAATTAACTCACAGCTCCCCAGGCTTAACAGGAAGCATGACTTGGGGGTCTCAGGAAACTTATGATTGTGATGGATGGTGAAGGGCAAGCAAGCACGTCTTGGCATGGCAGAGCAGGAGAGAGAGAAAGGGGATGTGCCACACATTATTAAATACTCAGATCTCATGAGAACTCACTCATTATCACAAGAACAACAAGGGGGAAATCCACCCCCAAGATCCAATCACCTCCCACCAGGCTCCTCCTCTGACACATGGGGATTACAATTTGACATGAGATTTGGGTGGGAACCCAGAGCCAAACCTTATCAGTCACTAAGGAAAATCCCATGATAATACCTTGTAGAACCAAGCCACTCAACCAGTCCAAATGCTGGTCCTCCCTCACTAGACAGTCCCCTTTTTCATCTCTAATACACATCCTAACTTTCTTTCTTTTTTTTTTGTTTTTTTTTGTTTTTTTTGGTTTTTTTGGTTTTTTTGAGACAAGGTCCTGCTCTGTCAACCAGGCTGGAGTGCAGTGGTATGATTTCTGCTTACTGCAGCCTCTGCCTCCTGGGCTCAAGCAATTCTCCCACCTCAGCCTCCTGAGTACCTGGAACCACAGGTGAGTGCCACCACGCCTGGATAATTTTTATATTTTTAATAAAGATGGGATTTTACCATGTTGCCCAGGATGGTCTTGAACTCCTGAGTTCAAACAACCCACCTGCCTCAGAAAATGCAGGCATTACAGGCATGAGCCACCATGCCCAGTCTACATCCTAACTTTTCAAGTCCTTTCAGATTCTCAAATATACTTCTAACTTTTTTAACAAACAGCTTCATTGCCCACTCAACAAAAATTGAGGCAATTCTAGGTGAATTATCTCAATTTTTCCTTCCTTCATATGAAATGTCATAGGTCATCACACACAGTCTCTTTCTCACCTTCAGTTTTTTTTTTTAAGACTCAGCATTACTTTTTAGGTAGCTGGAACTATAAACATGTGCCACCATGTCTGGCTAACTTTTTTTTCCTTTTTGCAAAGGTGGGGATCTTACTATGTTGCCCAGGCTGATCTTGAACTCCTGGACTCAAGCAATCCTCCTACTTCAGCCTCCCAAATTGCTGGGATTACACGCATGAGCCACCCACTGTTCCCAGCCTTCCCTCCAATCTTGAAGCAGTGTCTCTATTTCTTCCTGAGACCAGTCCCTCCAGCCATGCTCTTGATTCTAACCCTGCCAGCTCTCTGCATCCCCCCACGATTTCCTGCATCTTCAAGCCTTTGCCTTTACCTCCTGGATGACCAAGACAATTGCCTCTTTTGGAGAGAGACCATTTCTTTATCCTGTTTCTTTCAAAGTTGTCCTTCCTTTTATTACCAATCTGCTTAAGAGAATAGCACACATTTATAAAATCCATGTCTTTCTTCCCATTCTTCCTGAGCCCCATAAGTAAGCACCTGTCCTCACCAAGCCAATGAACCATTCTCACTATGGTCACTAAGAAACCCACTCATCACTATCCCAGGTCTCTGCTCTGAATTTGTCTGCCTCATTTGCCTAAAGAATGGCCAAGTCCTTCTTAAGCCCTTACTTCTCTTCCTTTCCTTCACTCCACCCCCTCCTGTTCTGTCTCCTACCTCTCTGACTGCTCAGTCTCAGTCACCAGCTCAGTCACCAGCTCCCAGTGACCAGCTCCCCTTCATCTTCATACCCCGGTCTCAGTCTCAGTCATCAGCTCCCCTTCATCTTCATACCCCATAGGCAACATTCTCCAACACTCAGCTTTTTCTTCTACAGCTTCTCTCTTAGTGACTGCATATATCACATGTCTTCAATGATCATCTCCATGTAGAGGGCTTTCAATTCCAGAGCCTCCAGCCCTTATCTGTTTTATTGCACTTTGCTTTATTGCACTTTGCAGATACTGTGTTTTTTTACACATCACAGGTTTGTGGCAACCCTGGCTGAGCAAGTCTATCAGCACCATTTTTCCAACAGTGTGTGATCATTTCATGTCCCTGTCACATTTTGGTAATTCTTATAATATTTTAAAATTTTTCATTGTTATTGTATTTGTTAGGGTGATATGTGATCAGTGATCTTGGATGCTACTGTTGTAATTGTTTTGGGATGCCACAAACCACGCCCATATAGGATGGCGAACTTAATCAATGAATAATGTGTATTCTCTAACTGCTTCACTGACTGGCTTTTCCCATAAATCTCTCCTCTCCTCGGGTCTCTTTCTCCCTGAGACACAACAATATTGAAGTTAGGCCAATTAATAACCCTACAATTTCCTTGAAGTGTTCAAGTGAAAAAAACAGTTGCACATCTCACTTTAAATCAAAAGCTCGGAATGAATAAGCTTAGTGAGGAGGGCAGGTTAAAAGCCAAGAACAGCCAAAAGCTTCTGTGCAAGTTAGCCAAGTTGTGAATGTAAGAGAAAAGTTCTGAAAGAAATTAAAAGTGCTACTCCAGTGAATACATGAACGATAAGAAAGCAAAACAGCCTTATTGCTGATATAGGGAAAGTTTGAGCAGTCTGAATAGAAGATCAAACCAGTGACAACATTTCCTTAAGCCACAGCTTAATCCAGAGCAAGGCCCTAACTCTTCAAGTCTACAAAGGCTGAGAGAGGTAAGGAAGATGCAGAAGAAAAGTTTGAAGCTAACAGAGATTGGTTCATGAAGTTTAATAAAACAAACTGTTTCCACAACAGAAAAGTACAAGGTGAAGCAGCAAATGCTGAGGAAGAAGTTGCAGCAGGTGAACTGGATAATCTAGCTAAGATAACAAATGAAGGTAGCTACACTGAACAACAGATTTTCAATGAAGGTAGCTACACTAAACAACAGATCTTCAATCTAGACAAAACAGTCTTATATTGGAAGATGCCACCTAGGACTTGCATTGCTAAAAAGAAGTCAATTCCTAGTTTCAAAGCCTCAAAAGACAGGCTCTCTTGTTAAGGACCAATACAGGTGGTAGCTTTAAACTGAAGCCAATTCTCATTTATAATTCCAAAAATCATTAAGCCCTTAAGAATTACACTATATCAACTCTGCGTGTGCTCCATGAATAGCGCCACAAGGACTAGATGACAGCATATCTGTTTAATTATGGTTTACCGAATTTTTTAAGCCCTCTGTTGAGACCTACTGCTCCAAAAAAAAAGATTCCTTTCAAAATATTACCGCTCATTGACAATGCACCTAGTCACTCAAGAGATCTGATGAAGAAGTACAAGGAGATTAATGTTGTTTTCATGCCTTTAACAAAATATTCATCCTGCAGTTCACAGATCAAGGAGTAATTTTGACTTTCAAGACTTATTATTTAAGAAATATATTTTTATAAGACTGTAGCTGCCATAAACAGTGATTCCTCTAATGGATCTGAGCAATGTCAATTAAAAGCCTTCTGGAAAGAATTCACCATTCTAGATGCCATTAAAAACATTCATGACTCATGGGAGGAGGCCAAAATGCCAATATTAACAGAAGTTTGGAAGAAGTGATTCCAGTTCTCATGGATGGCTTTGAGTGGTTCAAGAGTTTAGGGGAGGAAGTCACTGCAGATGTGGTGGAAATAGCAAGAGAACTAGAATTAGAAGTGGAGCCTGAAGATGTGATTGAATTGCTGCAATCCCATGATAAAATTTGAAGATTTGAGGAGCTGCTTCTTACAGATGAGCCAAGAAAGTGGTTTCTTGAGATGGAATCTACTCCTGGTGAAGATGCTGTGAACATTGTGGAAGTAACAACTAAGGATTTAGAATATTACATTAACTTAGTTGATAAAAAGCAGCAACTGGGTTTGAGAGGACTGACAGCAATTTTGAAAAGTTCTGTGAATAAAATGCTATCAAACAGCATTGCATGTTACATAAAAATATTTCATGAAAGGAAGAGTCAATTGATGTAGCAAATTTCATTGTTGTCTTATTTCATGCAATTGTCACAGCCACCCCAAAATTCAGAAACCACCATCCTGATCATTCAGCAGCCATCAATGTCAAGGCAAGACTCTCCACCAGCAAAAAAATTACAACTTGCTGCAGGCTCAGTGATCATTAGCATTTTTTTAACAACCAGTATTTTTAAATTAAGGTATGTACTTTTTTTAGATATAATGCTATTTGCACACTTAATCAACTACAGTATACTAGAAATGTAACTTACATACATTGGGAAACCAAAATGTTTGCATGGCTTGCCCTATTGCAATATTCACTTTATTGCAGTGGTCTGAAACTGAACCCACAATACTCCCAAAGTATGCCTATGCTGAGACACTAGCCCATTTCTATGGCCTATTAGGTATCCTCATGTAGTGAGCCCAGGGATAGTCTGGTATGTGGAACAGAATGAGCATTTTTACCAATACTTATATGGTTTTGGGCAAACCATGTAACACCTGAGTCCCAATTAGCAATAATAATAATAGTACCTTCCTCACAGATTTGCTGGTGAGGATTCAGTAATATGGGAAAATAAGTTTATTTATATTGATTCAGCAAACAAATATAGTGCTTACTATATGTCAGAATGGCTTATAATACTTTATAAATAATAACACTTTACAAATAATAACTAATCTAATTTTCACAATGATCCTGTGAGGGAAACGATGTTAAAATTCCCATTTCACAGTAAGAAAACTGAGGCACAGCCAACTTAGGTCATTTTTCCCAGGTCACACAGCTAATAAGCAGCAAAGCCTGATTCCAACCCAGACAGTCTAGCACCGGCGTTCCTACTCTTGATCACTACCATAAGCTGCCTCCAATCATACGCCTTTCTGCCTTTAAAAGCACTATAGAAATCTAATTATTATTATTAAATGAAAAATCTGAAACATAAGCACACCCTTGCACTTCAATTCTCTTTCCTGAGATCTTTGTTGGTTAAGGACATCAATCCTGTAAACTACAACCTTATTACCAGCTTTACTCCCTCTCTTACCCTAAAGCCCATTGTTGCCCAATCTTATTGTGTTCAACTCTGAAATGGCTGTCTTATTCTCACTGACAGTGCTTCCACTCAAGCCTATTTCATTGTCACCTAGGCTACAAATGGTCTCTGACTTAAGATGGTTCAACTTAGGATTTTTCAACTTTGTGATGGTGCAAAAGTAAACACATTTGGTAGAAACCATATTTTGGATACTTTTTTCACTTTCAGTACAGTATTCAATAAATTACATTAAATATTTATGTAATTTACTTTATTACATGATTTATATTAGGTGATTTTCCTCAACTGCACGCTAATGTAAGTGCTCTGAACGCATTGAGGTAGGCTAGGCTAAGCTATGACATTTGATAGGTTAGGCATATTAAATGCATTTTCAACTTAGGATTAGTTTATTGGGACATAACCCTATCATAAGTTGAGGAGCATCTGAAGAAAGACAGACAGAGAGAAGGAAGGAAGGAAGGAAGGAAGGAAGGAGAGAGGGAGGGAGGGAGGGAGGAAGGGAGGGAGGGAGAGAGAAAGAAAGAAACAAAGAAAAGAAAGAGAAAGAAAGAAAGGGAAGGGAAGGAAGGGAGGCAGAGAAGCAAGGGAGGGAGGAAGGAAGAAAGAAAGGGAGAAAGACCGAGACCTCCTACATTTTGGGACAACTGGTGAAATCTGAATAAAGTTTGGAGATCAGACTTCAGATATTAGATATTACCACATAGGGGTAATGGGGTATGATGTCTGCAACTTACTTTCAAATGGTTTAGAAAGGTGCTCTTAATAATATGTATATGTTAAAGAACAAGAGAATAATAAAGTAAATGTGGCAAAATGTTAACAACTGGTAAATTCAGATGAAGAATATCCTAAAACTTTTTGACAATTCTTGCAACTTTCTCTAAATTAAAATTATTTCAAACAATTTTTTTAAGCTAACAAATCTTGCTGCCCTGGCACACACAGAGCTGATCATGGCCTTCCCCCACCACTCCACTCCTTAGATCCCCTCACCAAAGTGTCAATGGCTCCCCATGCCAACCCAAAATGTCCAAAGAGCTCATCTGGTATGCAAACCTTACTACCATATGCTTTCACCTCTGTCATTCCAATTTCTTGGTGCTCTTCCCAACACTATGCACTCTACTCCCTCTCCACTGTTTGATGTACCATGCCCCCTGACCCCACCCCAGCCCCCAGCATTATTCTGCTTCAAAGCCTTTGAAGAGGCTATTTCCTTTACCTAGAGTAAAACAACCTTTTTTTCCTAAAGATAAGCATCAGTCACATCCTTGCCTCAAGGCCTAATTTGAATATTATTCTTTCCAAGTCATCACTCAGATCCTCCCAGTTGGAATTTTTTTATCTTCCCAAGGCAGGTGTTGACCTCTGTGTTTGGCTTACTGTCTCAGTCCGTTTGAGCTGCTATATAAAAAAAAAAAAAATACCTTAGACTGGGCAATTTATAAACAATAGAAATTTATTGCTCATAGTTCTGAGAGCTGTGAAGTTCAAAATCAAGGCACCAGCAGATTAAATGTCTGGTGAGGGCTCATACCTTGTAGACAGCACCTTCTATGTGTCCTCACGTGATGGAAGGGGCAAACAGGCTCCCTCAAGCCTCTTTATAAGGGCACTAATTCATTCATGGAGAGAGAGCCCTCACAACCTAATCACCTCCCAAAGTCCCCCCTCTTAATATCACCACTTTGGTGATTAGGTTTCAGCATATGAATTTGAGAGGGATACAAAAATTCAGACTATAGCACTTACCGCCACTCCTTATACTGGAAATTTTATTTATGTGTCCTTCGCCCACCAAATTAGGAGTTTGCAAAGGCTGGTAAAAATGTGGTTTTCATCTTTATAACCCTTGTCCCTTTTTAAATAATTTTAAAAATGTGTGCTGCCAGAGCTGATCAGCAGATTCAAGGCGACAGGGGAAGGCGCGGTTCTGGCAATGAGCTTCACTAAACATGTGAAGTCATTCAGACACACTTTCCAATCTCCACAGCTCCCAGCTCTGCAAGGAAAGGCAGAGAGGAGAGATATCCTCCACAGGCTCACCTTTACCCCCAACAATGTTCCTGTATGGAGCTCCTCCCCTTTCCAGAAGCCCCTTCATTCATTCAGGTCAGTTTGTCACACCCTGCCTCAGACCTTCCAGCAAGCTCTGTGCAGCTGCTGCTGGCAGAGAAAGGATGTGTGTGAAGCTGCTCTAGCTGCAGGTGAGAGTTCTCCAGGACTCTAAATGCTTGAATGGCTTTATTTTCAATACTTTACCTTTTTTTAAGGAAAAATAAATTTAAGCCTTTTGAAAAAACTTACCTAAAAGAGTTTTTTTTAACTCCTTAGAAAGTTCTAGATAGAAAACAAAATAAGGGTGCTCAAAAGGAATAGAAATTCAATTCTGTTTGCTTTCTAGGTCTTCTTTCCCCTAATGTCATGCTCCCTAAGCATCCTGTCTTTCTTTCTTCTAGTGCCCATAGATTTTGTTCAAATCAAGGCTCAGTTTCTTCTTCCATCTCTTCCTTCTACTGACAGAGACTAAGGCTCAAGGGCAATTAAGTCACTTGGCCAAGGTTATGTTGCCCTAAAGTGGCTCTAGGTTTGTTAGGGGGTTTATACATCCTACAACTGGAGCTTAGGATCAAACACTGAGATTTGGGGATTGTACATGTAGTTATAGCCAGAAGAGCCAGGTCCTTAAAGGAGAATAAGGAGAAAAATATAAGGCCAAGGTCTGGACATTGGGAAACCTGCACTTACGGGACACAGGAAGTCATCCTATGACGAAAATGGCTTTCCATTAAACTCCAAGAGATTACTTCCTAAAACTCATTCTATAATAAGGAAAACAAAATATACCACTCTTGAGTAAGATCTAAACACAAGAACCATTCTTTTTCCTTTCATTCATTTAGCAAGTATTGATTAATGTCTATCATATACTAGAATTGTTTCTATGTTCTAAGGAGACAGTAGTGTACAAAACAGACTAAGTTCCTCTTTGCAGAGAATTTACCAGAGCTAATCTTGTAATATCTGAAAAATCAGAGACTTCCTAAAACAAGCTATTTACTCTCTATGAACTTCACTTCTCTCATCTGTTAAATGAAAAAAAAAAAAAAAAAAAGACAATTACCACCCACATCCCACATCACATAGAGTTGCAGGGAAAGCTGAGTGAAATGTCATATAGAAGGTGCCTAACATAGAGTGACATTCAGTAGATAATCAATAAGGGGTAATAACTAATTCTGATTACATACTACCAGAGTTATCCTTCACTATCCCTCAGGACTCAACCTAACAAATAATCCTGTCAGCATGTTCTAAATCCAATCATTCAGATATAACCCTAGAGATTTTTGCTATTTCTGCATTCAAGTCTGCACTACACTCAATACTTTTTCCTCACTCCGAGTAATAACTGTAAAATCATAGTTTTTACATGCAAGTTTTATATATTTTTAATCCACATTAAAATCATCAGTAACTATTAAAATTTAAAAGTCCATGCATGTAGCATAGCACCTAAAAGTAACTAAGATGTCACCGGAAGTCTCTTGGGTCTACTTTGGGAGATACTTCTCCACAGGCTCGACTTGGCAGAACTGATCACAGTATCTAAATTTGGCTTCTTTAAATGAAACACATTTTGGAGAGCTCCACAGTCTGCCATCCTCTCACAATCTCCACTGTTACTCTCCTAACACAGCCCCTGACATGACTGTCATAACCTCCCCACTTCCACCCTTGCCTCCCTACAGCCTGTGCCCCATGCAGCAGCCAGAATCAGACCATGTCTCTCCCCTGCCCCAAATCCACCAATGGATTGCCATGGCACTTAGAAAGAATGTAACGAGCTTACTGTTGTCTACAAAGGCCTTGCGTGATCTGGTCCCTGGTTGTCTCCCCCACCTCATTTCCTACCCTTCTTTCCATTGGAAGTACAGCTGCTGCAGCACCAAAAGTCATTCAGACAGCCTTGCATCCACTAATCCCCCTGCTTGCAGCACACTTTGCCCAGATTGTCATGGCTCACTCCCTCATTTCAGAAGCCTTCCCTCAACACTAATCAAAAAAAGCACCTCCGCCATCATTCCCTTTCTGCTCACCTTGCTTTATTTTCTCAATAACCCTTATCACTGCCAAGCATTAAATTATGTATTCACACATTTGTTTAATGTCTGTCAATCCCCATTAGAGTATAAACTCTAGGATGGCCTCCATTTTGTCTACTTTTACACTAGTATATTACTAATGCCTGAAATAGTATGGAAGTCACTCAACAAATATATATTTGTTGGTTGAAGGTATGTGTGACTGGGGAAAGTGGATAACCAGTATTCTTTAAAATATGTCCAGTTTGAAGTTCCTCTATGACATGTAGAATAGGCAGGAAGAAATGCAAACCTGGAGTTAAGGAGAGAGGAAATCAAACAGCAAGAACATATGAAAGCATGATCAAAACCCCACAGACTTACCCAGCAAATGCTATAGTAATAGTGGCTCCAAAATACAGAAATTGATTAGAGACAGAATAGAGCTCAGGGATAGATACGAATAAAACTGAAAAAGAACCAACCTCATTATTCAAGAATTTGTGGCTTAAACTCAATTTGCTTTAAAAAGGAGGAGTTAGGGGAGAAGTGTGTAAGTAAATAAGCAAAATTTTAATTTTACACTGTAATAACAACTTACTCCCTGACCAAGCTTTAAAAACAGTGCTGAAAAGTAACCAGGTAAGTTGAGATTTTTCTGTTTCTTTGGTTTGGTTTTACACAGTATGTAAAAGTTAAATTTCCAAAAGGGAGGCTGTTAAGACGGAGGAAAAAAGGTGAAATGACTTCTGGTAGACTGAGTGTATTAATGGCCCAACTCATGGCCTTCCTATGTATGCACACTTTGACTCATAACTTTACAATCCTCCACTCGGACTCTGAGTTCCACCACAAACTGCTTTGGCCAGTGGGGTGTTAGCAAATGTGACACACACGGAGACTTGAAAAGTGCATCTGTGTTGCCAACTACCATTTTACACAACTGGACTTGTCCATGCTTCGACCCCAGACACCACTATGAAAACATCCCTGAGCTAGCCTGCTGGAGGGATATGAGAGACGTGGGAAGGAGCATTGACTTTACCAAGGAAGGTCATCTTGGTCCGCCAGCTAACTCCTAATGCATGAGTAAGGCTTGCTAAAATAATCAGAATCTGCTTAGATAACCAGAACTCCCCAGCCAACTGGTAGACTCATGAAAATCTTCAATGATTATCCTTTTAAGACACTATGTTTTGGAACTGTTTGTTACACAACAATAGCTAACTGATACAACTTGGATAATTCCCTCCAAATAACAAAGGAGATTAAAAGAGGAGGTTGAAGGAGTCCCTTGAATTCAAATTCAAGGTCATAATTTTAAAATATTTTATCTAAAAGTCTAAAGCATTTAAAAAACAAATTCAGCAAAAGAATTCTGGATTTTCTGGTTATATCTTTTTAAATCATTTGAAAACAAGATTATGAGAAAATACATTTAATGTAATTCCAATCCAAAGCTGAACCATTAGCATCCCCTTAAATTATAAAAATGGGGTGATTTTTTTACAAGTATAAATAACTTATACTGAGTAAGCTGTCTGGTTTTCTTTATGGCCTCCAAGAAAAACAAAATGGAGCCACGTACGTTCACTTCATCCTTCAGTAATTCTACTCTAGTGTCATCACAGGGGACTTCTCATTTCCGTAGCACTAGAGTCTATTTTCATTAAAAGAAACTATTCCTTCCTTCATCTTTAAAACATTAACTACCTTCTTGTATATATACCAGATTCACTTAAAGAACTTTAGCTAAAAGAAACCAGCAACTATTTGCTTCTATTCATGCTTTTGTATTGGCATAAGCACTACCTCTTTTCCCCTCCAAGGTTATCTTTTCTTTTTTCTTTGCATATTTCCCAGGAGCTCTGTACTAAAGCATAAACTTTCACATTAGAGAAGTGAATAATAAAGCAGACACCAGAGGAATACATATGCTGTCTGAAGAGGCTTTCTCACCCAGCCTCCTTCACGCTTGCAGACTCATACCCAGTGCAGTTGACAATTATAGTTCACTCAGAATCCATTGTATATTCTGTTCCATAAACATACACATCTTTGTATGAGAAGAAAGTGAGCCAAATTGAGAACATTATTAAGGACACAAGTAATAATATGCACTGTAGAGCCTTCTAGTATGCTGAGTCTCATTTGGTCCTCCTTGTGTGGCAAGCATAGCCTGGATTCCTACCTCTGTTTTACAGGCAAGGAAACTGAGGCTGGCGGTGGCAATGTAACTTGATGTTTCTCCTTTATAAAGTGACTAAGTCAGGATTCAAACCCAAGTTCAAGATCCTTTTCTGTACACTATGCTTCTGAATCTTACAGTGTTGGGGAAGGGGGAAGTTTTCATATAAGAGAAAAGGACAACAGACATATTTACATTTACTTTGAATAATTGCATGAAAAAAGGAGCTACCAACTGGTAATATCTCTAGAACAACATTCTACAGCACACAACAGAAAGCTATATAATTTTGCATCATGTTATATACTGATCACACTAGAGCAACAAATACTAAAATGAAGATTCCCAGACAACTTGGCTTGACAATCCCAGCTTCACCACCTCTTAATATTCACAATGTGCTACTGAGGGCTGTTTGTTCTTTATCCAACATAGCCTACTGCAATAAATTCTTGTTTATCCAAAATACATTTAAGGGATGTGGTGCTGCAAATAATTGAGTAGGCAGGTTAGTGGAGACTACTAAATGTAGTAACATCTCATTTATTTCTGTCTCTGTCCAATTTTAAAGCTCTAGAACAGGGTTTGGTAAACTCTTTTGTAAAAGGTCAGATATTAAATACTTTAGGCTATACAGACCATATGGTCTCTGCGGGAACCACTCAATTCTGCCCTTACGGTGTGTGAAAGCAGCAGTAGATGATATATAAACAAATGAGCATGGCTGTGCTACAGTAAAACTTTATTTACAAAAAACAGATTTGGCCTACAGGAAGTAGTAGTTTGCCAACCCTTGCTCTAAAACATAACCCTCACCCAGAAGGAAAAAATGCAGTCACA
Organism: Pongo pygmaeus; assembly: GCF_028885625.2. Classification (NCBI taxonomy): domain Eukaryota; kingdom Metazoa; phylum Chordata; class Mammalia; order Primates; family Hominidae; genus Pongo; species Pongo pygmaeus. The sequence continues at coordinate 65,783,202 of NC_072377.2, forward strand.
TCTTATTTACTCTCAGGGGAGAACTGATACCCTGAGTGATACCTATTCTCTCATTTTATATATAGGTTTTAGAAACCAGGCTATTTTCTTGCTTACAGCCTACAGCAAAATAGGAGCAGGAATTTTAAAGCAAGGGTACTAGTGTAGGCCAGTAGACTGAAGTCCAAACCCTTAGAACATCGCCAGAGGGCTGATGCAGTAGAGTAGTCTGGGCCAGTTAGTGCAGGGGCAAACACTCTCCCTAAATCCCTTCATGTCCTCTTAATCATCTCAGTATCACCTCAATCAGTATCACCAAAGGAAGATTCCATTTAATCTCTCTAAAACAGAAGAAACAAAGATGCAGGGATCCTTTTGTAAAGACCCATGAAAACTGGCTACATCTAGAAGTTTTAAAACTGACTGAATAAACTTCAGCTATCTAGAAAATATATTTTGTGAAATAATCAGTTCCCCAAATAATAATGATGACAAACATTTATAAAGCACTATGAGGTATGCATCATTCCAAGCAATTTTGAAATTAATATACGTAAAATGTAAAGCATTTTACGTATATTAATTTACTTAATCTCTACAACAACCCAACCAGATAGGTACTATTGTTATCCCATTTTCCCGATAATTAAATGGAGGTACAGGAAGATTAATTAATTTGTCCAGAGTAACTCAGGTACTAAGTGGCAGAGCTGGGATCTGAACCCAGGCAGTCTCCAGAGACCACAGAGTTATGGGTTGATGCAAAAGTAATTGCAGTTCTTGCCATTTTAATGACAAAAACCACAGTTAGTTTTGTACCAACCTTTTGCACCAATAATTGCTACACTATGCTGAGGCATTACTTTATACCTACATGTGGACTGCCTTAGTTCAAAGACTAGAAATATAATACATATACTTAAAATATCTATTAAATAGAATATAATCTTCAGAATCTTAAAACTGAGACATGTCAGTGTTTTCAGTGCCTCAGGGTGAAGAATGCAAGTGCCTATTATTATTGTTCAGTTTCACCAAAATAAAAAGATTGCTCGGATATTAGATTGAGGATATTTTACTCTTTTGGTGTTGTATTTTAAATTGTTTTTGGAACGAGCCAGGGAAATAAACAGCAAGTAAATGGAGTTATGGGAAAATTCTTTTTAGGCATTCCTAGTCTAATCAGATAAATATGAGAATGTGACATGAGTTAGTGCTTCTATTTTTTAGGTCAGGATATGAAGATTAAAACAGTTTCTATTTGTTGTCTTTATTTCTTAAATAGCTTGATTGTAAATTTGGTTTATAGGAAGAAAATAATTTAGTTGTTAAAATAGCTGAGTTCATTATTGGCTTAACACCCAACAAAAATATTTTAACCTAATATATCCAAGGTAAAGGACTAAAATTGGTTTGACAGGCTTATGACTTTTATTGAAACTGATGTTTTATTAACAGAAAATTAACAGATTTGGAGAGATTTTTTAAACAGGATAATCTGAAAAAAAAATTGTTTACTGAGAGGTAACTGTGTTTTTTTTTATTTGTGATATAAATACTTTTGTTGATCCCTAGAAGTTCAGAGTGGAGAAAAATCTTCTAGCTTCTGAAAAACAGAAGCTACAAACCAAGCTCATGTTAGTTGCACCATTTGCTCAACTCCATGCAAGAAAAATTTCTCCAAAACCTACCTGCACACTTACTTTATAGCAGTTTTCCCCAATAAGAAGTCAGCATTTACTGCAAAGTTTATAAAATACCCAAGGAACTATGGGGAATGAATGAATTTTGATTAGCCATTTCATCTTCCTTGACAATTTTTCATTTTCTCCCCACCTTTTTATAAAACTACAAAGCAAGGGATTCAAATACCTGTCATAGAAGAGGATGGGTGAGGTAAAGAGAGAAAAATATCCCAGGACTACTTTTTCACTATAAGACATAAGTATTAAATCATAGCAATCTCTATAATCACAACATTCAGTGATATTTTAATAGCCTTGGAAATTTTTTAACATATGGATCAAGAATTTAAAAGTAAAATCATTTTCCTAATTTCTTCCAGATGGTAAATATTATGAGTTTTTTCATTACCTTTTTGGTTAGAAGGCATAGATTCTACATAGACATACTGAAGAACAGGAAGGAAAGAAAAGAGAAAAGAAAAAAAGGTATGGCAGAAATAGCTTAGTTGATCATTGTTGTGGACTGAATGTTCATGTCGCCCCAAAATTCATATGCTGAGATCTAACTCCCAGTGTTTTGGTGTGTGGAGATGGTGTCTTTGGAAGATAATTAGGTCGTGAGAGTGGAGCCATCAGGAATAGGGTTCGTGCCTTTACAAAAAGAGGCCAGAGAGCTAGCTCACCCTCTTTCTACCATGTGAAGATGCTAGGAGAAGTCAGCCACTTGCAACCCAAAAGACAGCCTTGACCAGAACCTGACCAGGCTGGCACACTAATCTCAGAATTCCAGCCTCCAGAACTGTTAAAAAATAAATAAATTTCTGTTGTTTGTAAGACACCCAGTTGATGATACTTTGTTACAGCAGCCTGAACTAAGACAATCACCAAACGAACTTTTTATTCTTCCCAGACACAAATAGGACTATAGCCCCAGCTTCCCTTTCACTATATGGGGCCATGTGACCAAGCTCTGGCCAATAGAATGTGAGCAGACTGCTATGAGTTTTCTCCTTTGCCAAAGCACAGACACCAGGAAGCTGGTCGTGACAACAAGGTGATAACAGTGGAGTCACAAGAACACTGCTTCAATGAATGAGAAGAATCTGCCCATCAAGAATACTCACTTTAGGCTTTGATTGAGTGAGAAATAAACTTCTCAGTTAAGTCAACAAGATTTCAGATTTTATATGTTATAGCAGTTAACATTACCAAAACTAACATGTAGAATCTAATACAGATATCTAAAACTCTGGAAATGTATTTCCTGGAATGGTACAACTTTATTCCTTTCTTGTTGATTTCAGATTTTATAACATAATTGTATATCTCAGATGTTATTACCATACCTTCCACTAAATATCATGTTTGTAGATAATTGTCCTAGCTGCAAAACATATAGATGCTTATAAATTTTGTTTTAGCAATTTTAAGTAGCAATATATATTGTCAGTACATCCTAAACTGAAAGGGCAGAGATCTGGATTCTAGTTCCAGGTACTCTAGGTTCCTGTCTCCGTTCTACCGTATATGAAACTTAAACCTGGTAACATCTTGGTTCCACCATTTATTTGTCAAATATGGTGACTGAACTAAATAAGGCTGGAGACTCTAAAAAGTATAATTTTATAAGAAAATTTTTATGTTTCTTTTTTGGGGGTGGGTGGGGGACACGGTCTCACTCTGTTGCCTGCCCAGGCTGGAATGCAGTGATACAATCACGACTCACTGCAGCCTGGAACTGACAGGCTTAAGTGATCCTCCCACCTCAGCATCTCAAGTAGCTAGGACCACAGATGTGAGCCACCACAGCCAGCCAAGAAAATTAATATATTTCTACCCAGTACTTTTTGTATATACTACAGATTGGTCATTCCTTCACTATTAACATAGTAAATATTTTGAGGAGAAAAGTAGCAACCTCATAATAACCCTTCTTCTTTGAGAATTATCCTAAAAGTTCTGCAAACATGAAACTAGATTATAAGCTCCTTGGGGAAACCATGTCTTGTTCATCTTTGTGTTTCTAGCACCTAACTCCTGATTTTTGCTGAATAAATAAAGTTTTATTGAGAAGTTAAAAAAAAAACATTATTTCACTATAGTTCTAAATTACTGAAGAAGTGTTCCTATCCAATCACCAAAGGCACAAAAAAGTCAGGTCAATGGTCCTAGATCCAGTTTTCAAATACTACCACAAATGAAATTGTTTCATTCCTAGAAAGTTCTCTCATGAATTTCTGGGTGAGCTGTGTGAGATAAAAGTGGAGAAAATCCATTCCATTTTAATATGTTTTACTTATTGTGATTCCTCTATGATTTCACCTATTTTTTAAAAAGGGTTCAACAGGTAAAATGAGTAACTGCTTTAGCCTAACCAATATTGCTGTTAGGAAATCATCAAACTGTAACAGCAGTGAGCTGAAACCACTGAAATGTAGGATGCAGCTATGGACATTATTCCAAAAAGCATAATGCCCTTCTGAAGCAGAACCACCTAAAAATTTGGGATTCAAAACTGCTAACTGATTTTTCAAATCATTCAGAAAGTCGTTTTGACCATTCATTGTATCCCTGAGATGAAAAGACTACTAGGGATAAGCATCACCTTAAAACCTACATGATTATTTCCTTAGCAAAATTTAATAATGAGAGTCAAGACAGGAATTAAAAAAAAAAATCCAAGAACATCTGTCAGTCTAAATTTCCTAACCCACTTTTTCCTGTGAGGAAAATATGTCCTCTAAAACTTCGTCATTGGCAGCTCTAAATGTAGGCTGTGAAGGAATGCTTATCTAACTATTGGCTTAGTGCTGTATCTAAGTGGAAAGAAAATTACGGCACAAGTTTAACCAATAAGAACATTCATCCTGTTTGAGGGAAGCAGACATAGCTTAGAAAGTTAGTCAATCCAATCAATAAGAAATATATCTGATACTTTCCATTTTAAAAATTGAAAATTTGCAAAGAATTTTTATTAATATACTGATAATTGTTGCAATATGTAACATTTATATGGCTATGGCACATGGAAGTTTACTAAATATGTTTTCACATACAATGCCACATCCATTTATCACAGTAAACCTATTGGTATTTTTAATACTCAAGTAATAGATGGATCAGCATTGAAGCTCCAATGGGAGCTTCAATGGGAGCTTAAACAAATGTAAGGTCCAAAAGCCTTCATAATACTAGGATCAAACAGTGAAGATTTTCTTTGCTTCAAAAGTTTTGTCCATTACTGGGAATATGTTTTAGAAGAGTCCTAACCCTAGTGTGATGAGCTACAGTCATAACAATAGTGTACATGTACAGCACGTTACAAATTACACATTACAATGTTCTTTTGACAAGCACTTCCTCATTGTGATGTGGATATTCACCAATCTAGTAAAATACCAGAACATATATCATTATTTTCATTTTAAAGACATAGAGACTGAGGCTTAGAAAACGTTTCATGGCCTGAGAGTGGTCCCACTGACTCCAAGATTAATTCACCAAAATGTTCTGCTTCTTGAAATCAGAAATTAGAGGAACACAGTTATAGTTAAGTTGGAATCATTGATTGTCTTGAAATTAAATGAAAGCTCCTCCTCCACCAGTGTCTAGCTCCACAAAAGGAGGGACTTAAAGAAATGTAAGGCATTTAACTCCTTGGTGGTGTGTTTTTCTGTGGGAAGGGGGACATTTGTTTCATTCATTTTGTTCTGCTTTTTTAAAAACATGCTCAAGGTAGACAGCAACTCTTTTGAAAACACAAAGTAAGAATAATTAAATTCTTGGGCAAGCTGAAGAAATCAAATCAGTCCTATATATAACACAGGAAAAACGTTGGAGGGAAGGCAAGCTTTTCCAAAAACAAAATTCACCAAAAAAAACACCCACTGGAAAACGTAATTCAATCAAAAAATAATTTTTTTTTCAATTTGGATTTATGTCTTTGCTTCAGTAGGTAGTGTTAATAGTCTCCAAATGCCAGTGTGTATTCATGAACACTTAGCAAGTTCATGATGTGATACATTCCTTTTTGGATATATCTTTTGTCAAATCCATCTGTCTATGGCAGATATGCATAGTCTTACAGAACCTTATCTGCAAAAGAACTTCCACAGTTAGACAAAAATGGCTTTAGAAAATTGAGAGGAGTGGATAGAAGAAAGATCAACTATTGCTGTTTGGGAGATATTTTTTTGCTTTCCCCACCATGCCTTGCCCCCAGCCCACTGTCCACTGGGCACCTGGCACCTCTAGACTCCATTTCTTAAAGCTCTGTTCTTTCACAAGTAAGAGATATAACTCTGGCATCTCAGGAAGAACTGAAGAGATGGAAGTCCCAGAGGAAAGTACCGATGCGAGACGTAAATACTCCTAGTATACACCCACCAGAATTTCCTTGACCCTTGGTTTTAAACATCCTCTGAATTATATAGGCAGCTGATTAATGTTTGATAATTAAGCATTTTTATGTGATTCATCTCAATAAGAGCCCAAGCAAGGTAACGTAAACAATGAAGGCATGAAAAGGTGGAAGGAGATGTGAATACTACACCAAGTGGGCAACATGGACCCAAGGAAAATGAGGAGCTGAGTTGAAGTCAGGAGCTGATTCAGATAAAGCAGCTTCAACTCTACTACTTCTTACTCTTAGATGGGCTCCAAACCACTTTGAGGGATGGGATTATATTTCTTTTACAGATGCACTCCTTTCTCCCACTAATACAGTCAGTTAGGAATGTATAGCTAAGAATGAGCCCACCATTACTATTCGTGTCTATTGCTACAGAAACTCAATAAATCAACTCGCTATTCTGGGTCAATAAATGAACTCATTATACTGTTTCTTCATGAAGTAAATGTGTTTCTAAAGGAATGTATTAAAATTACATTTTTAAAAATCTATGTATTTTGCATATACTTGATTGATAAAGAAAAGGAGTCTATGTTGGCTACTCTTCTTTCTTTCTATAAACTTCATTCATTGGTGTGATCTGAAAGGGGGTAATATTTCAGAAAGTAAAAATATTTTTAACAACAAAACTTTGCATTTCCAGTGTGATCTAAACACAAAATTATGCAAAACACAACTAATATTTCTCTCCTACTGGCTAAATCATGCCAGTTGTAGGTGCAATCAAAAATAAACCACTAATGTTATTTTTATAGGAATTGGCAAGTAATTGCCAACTATAGCTATTAAAAGTTTATATTTGCCACAGGAGCCTGTGATTTTAAATACTGTTCAAATGATTTATGCTTGAGAGTTATACATAGCACAAATATATACATTTGTATCTACGGTCTAAAGAGGAAAAATTAGACAAAAAGCAACTTGAAAAGCAACCCCTTTTTTTTTAATGACCTACATTTGTGCTGTATTGAGAAAAAGTATAAAAATTATTTGGGAGGAAGAAAAATATTTCTAAGCACTAATTTCATAGGCAAAAGCCCTATTTTTTTTATGATAGGCTAGGAGAAATCAACAATGATTTAAAAGCAAAAAGTAAACTGCTCACATTTACTAGTCTATACTCAGTATTAATTGTACCCTGCCGTGTATGCTATAGAAGGTAATGAAATGCTGATGTTTTCTGGTTTTTCACTTCAATCTGCTTCAGCTTCATCCTAAACCTTGTCAGCAACAGAAGTTACCCCCCAGCAATCATACAAACCTAACAACGGCTTCCCTGGCTTAATTTGATCTGCTCCAATCACAAATTCCAATCCACATACTTTCTTCTGTTATGGTTGTGTCTGTATGTGTTAAATGTACTTTTTATAAGGCTTTTTTACAAGCTCATGGTTTTTCATTCAGCCCTCTACCACATAAACAGAACCACTGAAGAGCATTTTTGTTCACATAAAAATGTTTTAGTTATTCATAGTGTATGTCTTCAGTTGGCTGCAGATTACAGTGAACAAAAGTATTGCTGCCATCATTTTACATTTCTCCTGTTACTGTGCCATATCTGCTGTGTACCCCTGTCCCCAAAGCATTTATTCTAATATTTGCTGCTTGCTCTCAGTTTTGGACTGAGATGCTGGGGGTGGGAAACCTTAAAACTTGCCTGACTCAAGTACTCTCTAAGCTTTGATCCCAGCATCTTGCTTTAACCTGCTCCTGTTGGACCTCTGCCACTTTACTGACCCCATAAAACAAACAGAGCTAGCAAATGCATCAAACAGCCTCCTTCAAAATGCAGCTTGACTGTGATTCATGACACAAAGCTGGAATAACCCTGCCATTTCTTAGAAGCTGTAAGATTCAACATCTTGAACTTGATACACATAGTATAGCACCTTAAAAACGAATCATCTGCTAGTTCAGTATTTTCTACTTACAATCACTCCCTCCCAGGGCATGTAATTAATTTACTGAGCTTAAAAAAAAAAAAAATCAGGATTACTCACACAGTCTTGAAGATGCAATGTCAGCTATTTAGGACAGAAACATCCAAGGCCGTGTCAGAACTCAATTACGACTACATATACATTAAGGCAGGAACTGGCAGGCCTCTGGGTACGCCAACTATAGGACTCGTGCTTCTCGTACGCTGGGCTATAATCTATGAAACTGAGCTCCAGAGCCAGCCAATCACTTAGCTCCTCATAACAAGTCTAACTGGCTCTGGAAAGCTGAAAGGGCTGCACTGGAACAACACAGATGAGATATTCTACACATTAATCTACTTATCTGGAATCACTTTGCCTCTAAAGGCCAGAGAAAAATCACAGCTTCCTTGTCGGAGGGGAAAAGGACAGGTGATCTGGGGAAAACGCAGCTACACCTGGAGCAAGGTCTCTTCCCGGCTTGGCAATCCCAACTGTGCCGGAGCTACAGGACCAGAGCCGTCCCAGAAACCAAAGGGCAGACACGGCAGCAAACGCCTGAGGTAATTCTCATCTTTCTTTTTATTTTTAGTAGAATAATGCAGACTGAAAATGATAAGCATAAAGTTGCTGAGGCAACTAGATATGCTTCGATTTTATTTTACATTTTCCTATTCTAATCGTGTGCAGGATAATTTGTTATGAAGTCTGAGGAGGGAGAGAATTAATGTACCTGAAATAAACTTGAAACTAAAACGATCATTTGTGGAGGAAAATAGAGGATTTTCCAGAACAGTTTCAGAGCTACCTTTTCAAATGGGTGGGCTTTTCACCCACCCACAGAAAGAAGAGTCAACGGGGCTGAGACAGAACAGGGATGGGTTTCAGGAGCACAATTAAAAGTTTTTTGTATCTTAAAGAAAATAATCTAAGTTCAAAGAGAAAATTGAGAAGATAAGTTACTGCCCAGTTCCTCTGGCCTTTGACACTTAGACCACATAAGAATGTTCCATGGTAGAAGGGTTGGGACAGAGAATCTTAGGAATCCTAAAAGAGAATCAATACTGCTCCCCTGCCTCAGGTTTTTCTTGTTTTCTTTACAATAGTATCCTTATTTCCCATTACATTTTAGTATTAGTCATACCAATTACTTGTTACACCATACTTCTACATTTGCAGTTATTAAAGGATCTGCGAAAAACATTTTAAAGTCAAAATTACTATAGAGGCAACTAAAATAAGAAAGCAAAAAAATATGTGAAACTGACATACACATAACCGGAACACCACACCCCTTAGATACTTAATGTACTTAACCCAATGACAAATCCTTCCAAATCCTCAGCAAATTGTCTGTTTCTTTAATACATTTTGTAGCAAGTATAACATTAGCAACAAAAAAAACTTTGGCAATAAACTTGTACATAACTAAATCAATCCTTATGCTTTCATAGTGACAATAGAATTTACATATTTTATTTGTTTTGTTGGACTTATAAGCTCCTAAGGCAAGAAGCTGAGAAGAAAATTTTGCTTTGTTTAGTGGTGACATATAAACAGTAACAGAAGAGACATTTATGCACTTTTTGTTGGCTGTAGATAATTGACTGAATTCAACTTGAGATTTGACACCAGAAAGAAAAACATTGCAATAGACAGAAAACAGAAAAAGTAATCCTTTGGCAATTTCCCCCCACGGTTTGTTCTTTGAATTGTCCAATCTGTGCCTAGCCAGGGAGGAATATTTCTGCTCTGTTTAAATAGTTTTTATTTAATTAAACCTTTGTTTATTTGACAGTGCTGCTGCCTTCGGTGACTATGTGAGAATGGAAACTTCTAAGGAAGCCAGGTTGTTAGAACTGTTACCCCCTTTACTCAGAGATAACATAGATTATCAGGCTGAGATGGAAAACAAGCCCTTTATTGAATTTTCAACACAGATTCCCTGCTTCTCATCTCCTTAATAAAATTTCATTAAAATCCCCTTGAGCTCCCATGTTCAAATCTCCATTTGTTGACAGACAAGGCCAATAATACTCTAAATGGAGGCATGCAAGTCATTTCATTTGTATTCTTGTCCAGAAATTTCCCATAGGAAGACTTCACCTCCTACAACTCTGAAGAAAACTCTTACTGTCCAAGACAATCGCCAGCAACCATCCGCAGTCATTTCAGTGGAAGCTTTCACAGCTTTTGCACATTCTCTGTGTCAACATACAACTGAGTTACAGACTGTCCCCTGGCTCCCTGACCCTTACAAACACTACAAGTTTTGTCTGACTCAACTTCAAGCTGCTCATCTGTTAGTAAGTGATATTCACTCCAGAACACATTCATGATGAGAACTTTCTAAAAGACCAACACTGCCTTCCCCTCCTATAATCATAATAATCATGATAACCTGAAACATGTTACTGGGACTCGACATTTTTCTGGGGATTGAAATATTTAGTCCTTGGATCTGTCACATAGCAGGGGCAACCTCACACTGAAACAAAGGAAGTGATGTCCCATTATTATCCACCCTGAGCCACCATAATATGCTGTTCACATTTATTTTCTTCAGCCTGTGCAAAACAAAGCAATGGAAAAGGAAACTAAAAAATATACATACTAGTACCATTATCTTCTTTTGCCTAAAATTACTAATGCACCACATCAGTCTGCTTCCTTCAGGCATCATTCTCAATTCATCAGGACTTGTATTAGCAGGTTCTGGCTAGAGAGACTATCTCCTGTCATCACGATCAATTAATGTTTTCTGGTGATCACATCAGGCCGTATCTAAGAAGCTCATGGTATACAAGGGTCACCCAAATAGCTGAGTGCAGTCCTTGCTCATATTTCCTTCATCTCAACCCCGCAAACAAGAATTAACATGATCCCAATAAAAGAAAAATTGCTCAGGAAAGTGAACCTTTTTCTGAACCAAGCACTGTCAGCAAATCTCAGGTATTAGAGCAACTATGGTTGACTGAAAAGTGTCTCAAAATCTGGGCCAAGAATGATTGCTAGGTCCATAAGCTAATTTGTCTGGCCTTGCCGTTTATGTAAGCCAAAGAAAGTCAATCATGAGTAAACTATAGAAAACGTTCAGACCCATCCTGTTAGTATGTCAAATCAACTAAGACTGGCAGGGTATTAGCTCCATTCCAGGTGACGTGGATAAACAGCCCCATTATTTTCACAGTGCCAGCCTCTACCTAAGGAAACCGTAGACCTTGGAACCAGTTTCCTGGTAGGGAACTGCTGACAGTTTCAATGCTGACAGTTGGAGCCAGTGCCTCATAGTGTAAACCGAAAGAAAAATAGTTGCTTTTTAAAATGTCAGCAAGAAGGCCTGCCTCATATTAACAAAGCAAAAAAAAAATGCTTTAATTCAAATTAAAAATCATGATACTAGAGATGGGAGTCTGTGATCACTATAAAGATAAAGCTCATATTCTTGGTTCAGACAACAGAACACTTTACCTGGACAAATGGACCTCAAATTAAAATCTGCTCCTGGCACATGGGGGAAATTTTTTGTTGTATTTTGTTGTTGTTGTTGTTGTTATTGTTTAAATCAATATTCCTAAGGCCATGAATATGAAATCATACTAATAATGCATGTGACAAAATTCTAAAATATATTACCCTTAAAATTAGCATAAACCATCAACCTTTAGTACTCATATATTGTAGTCAAAACTCTTCTAGGTAATGAGACCTGAACAGAAGGATCCATTTATCGGTGGTCTTGCTCTTTGTCTAAGTTTCTCAAAAGCATTAGGACAATGACATATACAAAAACTGGCAATTACATTTAATAAGAAAAATGTGGGGAGTGCATTCTTAATATTTGATGCTAAAACCACATCTTTGCTTTAAACATGTAAAGCAGCATAACATGGTGGTTGGTAGAAACTCTGGAGTCAGGCCACCTGGGTTCATATCCCAGCTCTGACTCTTAATTGTTGGACCCTGAGCAAGCTACTTAACAGCATTATGCCTCAGTTTCCTCCTATATAAAAGGGTGCCACACACAGTAACTACCTCCTAGGCTGGTGTGAAGATTAAATGGGCAAATACATGCTTAGAACTGAGCCTATTATATGGTGACTGCTCATTAAAAGAAACCTGTCGGCTAGAAATGGTGGCTCGCCCCTTTAGTAATCCTAGCCCTTTAGAAGGCCAAGGCAGGAGGATCACTTGCATCCAGGAGTTTGAGACCATCCTGGGCAACACAGCAAGACCCCATCTCTGCAAAAAAGAGAAATAAATAAATAGCTGGGCATGGTAGCACACACCTGTAGTCCCAGCTACTTGGGAGGCCAAGGTGGGAGGATCACTTAAGTCCAGGAGTTGGAGGCTGCAGTGAGCTATGGTTGTGCTATTGCACTCCAGCCTCAGTGACAGAGTGAGATCCTGTCTCAAAGAAAAAATTGAAAAAACATAAATAAATAGAAATAAAATTGTTGTTTTTATTAGGATTAAGCTCACTGCAACAAACATACACAATATTGAAAATGAAGGTGAATTCCATGGAATACCATGCAGCCATAAAAAAGGATGAGATCACGTCCTTTGCAGGGAGATGGATGAAGCTGGAAACCATCATTCTCAGCAAACTATCACAAGGACAGAAAACCAAACACTGCATGTTCTCACTCATAGGTGGGAACTGAACAATGAGAACACTTGGACACAGGGCAGGGAACATCACACACGAGGGCCTGTCAGTGGGTAGGGGGCTGAGGGAGGGATAGCATTAGGAGAAATACCTAATATAAATGACGAGTTGATGGGTGCAGCAAAACAACATGGCACATGTATGCCTATGTAACAAATCTGCACATTGTGCATATGTACCCTAGTACTTAAAGTATAAAAAAAAAAGCAGAAAAGAAAAAGAAAATGAAGGTGAGTTAATGAACTGCCAGATGTGGTGAAATGTGTCTGCTAACATCACATATTGCATTTCAACTGACATTTGTAAGATTTTGCCTTAAGGCCTCTAAGATAACAGCACAGTGAAGTGTGTTGGTCACTATTAATCATCAGTTTTTTGCCTGGTTCTCATTTGACATTTTTAACCCTGCCCTGCATTTTGCTGTGTCGTGCAAGGACACTAACCCAGAACATGACACACAAGGGGTAACAGTAGTAGACATGATTCATATGATAGTTGGTACAAAGTTTAGACTAGTTTAAACATTCCTGCATGAGGGGAAAAAAATAATGGAAGTCATTAATCTTCAGTCATGGTAACCTAACCAAAAACGATTTGAAGGAGGAGAAAAAAGAGGGTTACCGATCATGAACAGCTATGCTGATTATCCAAAATACATGAACCATGTCTGGAATTCATGCTGAATTCTCAGCTTAAATATGAGCTATGTTGAAGCTAATTATATTTTCTCCTCCCATTGATGAGAAATTTCTCAGAGCAAGAGAATATCAACTGAGATTTAGACGTGCTCACTAAGAAGCAGCAGAAGAAAGAACAGAGTCTGCTTGGTGAAGGAATAGCCACCCCAGAGAAGGAGCATGGACTTCTATACACAATCATTCATTCATTCATTCATTCACTACTCATGCATGATCTTTGTCCTTATCTTCCTCCACTGTCACACGAATACCCACCCGCCGCACCTACCTGCTTCCTATTCCTGAGAACCCAGGCTCACACACAGAGCCATGTTTCTGCAAATGCAGCCCCTCTAACTGCACACCCTTCCCCAGCACCCACCATGGAGACAAAGAAAAATGAGTTCCTTCACTGGAAACCCTTTCCTAGCCACCCTGTCTCCATGAAAGGTGGTTACTCCCTCCTGAGTAAATTAATGAACCAGTACCACTTACCACATAAATTAGCACCAGAGGACACACAAACATTGGAAAAATTGAGGGATGTTTTCATCCCTCAATTTAACAAAAAAAAATTTGTTTAACAAAAAAAAATGCTTTAAATTTGAAACATAGGGTACTTTCTGCAAGATTAAAATTCCAATAAAATCAAATGTGAGGCTTATTGGACCCACAAACAAACTCTTGGCTAAAGTTAGGGATCATCTCTGGTCCTTCTCAACAAATGGATAAAGAAATGCAGGGGATCCCAACATAGTCTCTAGAAATGATTCTATATTTGAAAGTTTGAAAGCTTTGCATGGGGCCTGGCAAGGAGCTGAATGAGCTAAGCTAAGTCTCACTTATTCTAATGATCCTGCTCCTGGCAGAAGAATGCATTGGGGGTAGGGGGATCTCAGACTCAGAAGTGGGTAATTATCTTCCTCTTCCCCCTCTGCTGGTGCGGCTACAGAATCCGACATCAAGATTCCCTCCCAGAGCCACTTGTGCCACTGAGCCTCACCACCTGCAGCACTGCTGCAGTCCAGTCCTGTGACTAAGGGGGCAGTTATTCAGCACTGGACATTCACTGAGAGGAAAATGATGGAAGGGGCTGGAGAATTTCAGGAAAACAATGTATTCTGGAGAACAGCCCTCGGAACTGTGACACAGGTCCAGTTTGTCTTCAGAGCCTTTCCTCCTCACTTCTCCCCCCAGAATAGTCTCCCTGGGCTCCCCAGATTCTTCTTCGTGGCACAAAGGGGCCTAACCTCCCTCCCATCAACTAAATCTTTTTGTGTGCCATCCCCAGAGCAGCAGATTAAAGCAGTCTGTGAAAATATAAGTAAATGGTCCTGCTATCTTCCAAGTGGCATGTCATTTCAATAGTGGCTTTCTAGAGCTAAAGCTGAGAACCAGAGAAATAACCACCAGTGAACATTTCAGGCCTCATGAAACATGACAACAAAGACAGAAGGCAGGCAGGTTTTTCTGGGCCCTAGGGAATCACACCTGCATATCAGCTACCTTCCCCTCTCAGAAATGGGCCAGCCCTATTTGCATAGCCCTGGGCCAAGGAAAAGACCAAGCTTTCCCTTCTCCATGCAGGGTCACCATCATGATTATACAACCTGTACAACACCTGTAAGTCCCACCTCCATGGCCCATGTGTCTTCCTCTCTACCGCCAGAGCACAGGCTACCACTAAGCAAGGAAAGAGTTCTCACTTCTTTAACCCTCCCCCACAATAGAGATAAATATCACACATAGTGCCTCAAAAGCAATTTGGCCATGGAGATACATTTGTAATCACTAGCAACTAAAAGAGACATGAGTTGCTCTATATCTAACTTCAGTCCATGGTACTTTGTCTAACTTTTGTCATGAGAATTTACACACAGAAATCAGAGGAGTGGAAAGAAAGCAGATTACACTGAGTCACACTTGCACTAGGAAATAACACAGTGGCTCTTGAATGTCATGTGCATAAGGATGATGACCAAAGGCACCTGCTAAAATGGTAGATCCCTGGCTCCCACTACAGGATGCTGATCCCATGGATCTAGAGTAGAATCTAGGAATCTGTCTTTTCATTGCCCACGCCCACCACCACCCGTCAATGTTTGTAAAGCCGGTGATCTATGGGACCACTCCTTGAGAAACATCGAGATAGTGCTTGCAGACTACTTAACAGAAAACCTGGTACAAGTTTTCAATGCTTGCTAGCTAGCATTATTACCAATCAGAATCAATCCCAACTTCATAGATTCTACTTAGACTTGACCTTTTGCTAAGTGAAAATTGCACATGGGTGCGGAAGTATGGTAGCAAGCCAGGAGTTGTTTTAGTGCAGGAAGAGAAATAAGAAGAGGGCTACAGTACGTGTCCTTCTAATGATCCTTTAACCATTAATGAAATCTCTTGAGCCCTAATTATCCCCTACTCCACAGTTTTCAACAGCTCTGAAAAGATTACACAGGGGTATCTGAAATAATTATCTATGGACCAGAAATTCCCAGTGTAAAAACACTCAAAATATTGCCATTTTTATTTTTCTGCCTCAGACATGGAAAGCAAAACAGGGCTATTTGTTTTGTAGTGCAAAGCAGGCCCCAAGTGAACAGTGAGTTTCAGAATGGCTGAGTCCACCAACTTTGGCACAATATCAGAGAAGTGAATCCCAAACCTGACTGGCTGTTGTGCTCCTGTGAGTCTTGGCTATTTCCTTTTGCTGCCAGTATGGGCCCTCTGCAGATGGTTGCAGCTGAGTATGTCTACTTACCTCTTGGACTGACTCCTCACCATAAATGGGATGGCCCTTCAGGAAATCTTCTGTTTGCTTTGCACGCTGCTGTGTATAGGACAAAGCGCTGTTGTTTAAGAACATAAATAACAAAAGCTTTGTTCTTCCAAACCGAGAGGGAAACTATAGATCTATCCAAAATCACTTGGTCTTAAACTGCCTAAGGATGACAAGAATGAAGTATTATTTTAGGCTGCCCGTCAGCATCTGTCTCTCAATCTCCTCTCTTGGCTTCAGAAAACAATGACTCAATATGGCCTTTTTCTGACACACTGCAGCCTTAGGAAAATACTGTTCCACATATTTGGAACTAGAGCTTTCCCTGCATTAAAATAAGTGGAAGTTATTCAAAAGCCCACTTGGCTTTCTCTCTTTGAATCTTGGGCATAAGGACACAGCTGTTTGTACTCATATAATGAAAGAAAAAAAGGAAACTGTGTATGACAGAAAAAATCAAAATACATTTTTTACTAGGTGTTTGACATGTATTTTATTGCTTGATTCTCACAAACTAAGAGTTTGGTATTATCTCCATTTTCACCAAGAGTGAGAAAGGTTAAATAAGTTTCCCTAAGGACATAGAGTTGATAGGTGGGAGAGGAAACAGTTAAATATCAAAGGAAGTAAAGGTAGCCTGAAATTCTAACTGTTCAGATTTAAATGAACAACTTCCCATATTTCTAGTAATATAGCTGTATAGAAATGTGATTGTTGTGTTTCATAACCCGTTTTGTACCATTAAATAATTTTCACATTAATATATGAAGCTTTACACCATCATTTTATTGACTATGCAGGATTTCACAGTAGGTATTTATCATAATTTACTATACCAGTTCTCTATTGATAAACATTGAAGTTATTTCTCATTTTCCCCATGAATATGCTTTTGCAAACATACTACATAAATGTATTTTTACATTTGTATAGTTGCCTTCTTAGGATAAGTCCTAGATTATACATTTCACATTTCAGTAAGTATCAGCCACCTGCCCTCCAAAAGGTTGTATCAGGTAGTTGTATGAGCACGTCGATTTCCTCAAACTCACAGGCACACCATGTTTAACCATCCATTCACATTTCTGCCAAAATGATGTGGGGAAATGATAGCATTGTTATCTTTATAATCACAATGCTAATTGGGGGGGGTTAGGTGTTAGGCATCTTCTCTTATGTATTGGCTGCTTGCAATTCTTTTTTGTCTTTCTTTCTTTTTTTTTTTTTTGTTTTTGTTTTTGTTTTTGAGGCAGGATCTTGCTCTGTTATCCAGGCTGGAGTGCAGTGATGTGAACACGGTTCACTGCAGCCTCAACCTCCCAGTCTCAGGTGATCCTCCCACCTCAACCTCCCCAGCAGCTGGGACCACAGGCACATGCCACTAAGCCTGGCTAATTTTTTTATTTTTTGTAGAGACAAGGTCTCACTATGTTGCCCAGGCTGATCTCAAACCCCTGGCCTCATGAGACCCTCCCACCTCGGCCTCAAAGTATTTGGATTACAGTGTGAGTCATGGGGCATGCCAGCCACTTGTAATTCTTTCAGAAATCAATTATTCCTATCCTCTTTCTACTTTTCTAACAAAATCTGACTCCAAATTAATTGCAAGTGCTTTCTCCCACCCCTACCTGTTTTCTCATTGTCTGAGCTCTGCAAAGCTGATGTGCTCGTATATTACAGACTTTGATCTATTGCCAAGAAAACTTTGGCAACATATTGCCAGGGCGATTAGTCAAGTTCCATAACATATGTTCCAAGAAGGAACACTGGTTAAGTCTCAAGAATAGAAAGCCATAAATTTCTCCTTGGTTGTCTGCTTCAGAAATAGGTCATCCTCTGACTATCAGCAGTTGTTTAGCTGAAAAGAAACAATGATCCATTCACATTTAAATCTTGTTTGCACAGAAAAGTTTGGGTAACAGAAAGAAGGCAAGAACAGTTTGGAGGAACATCCCCAGAACCAGTGACTGGAGACACACATACACACACAAACACACACACACACACACACACACACTTTTCCACGCCCCAGACAGAGTTAGACCACAAAGATTGTGCTGCGACTCAGGTTAGAGATGTCTTTGCTCAGAGGAAAATGAGGCCCACAAATATAAAGTAACTCATCTAAAATCAACCAGCAAACAGCAGTCCACTGACTCCCTGGGCAGAGCCCATTCCACTAGAGGACCCTGGCCAAAGGTGAAGCAGAGCACAAGTTGAGTCCCCAGAGCGTAAAACATTGACTCCCTCTCCCAAAATGCCAGAACTGTGTTAAAAAGGCATTATAACAAGAATACCTTCACCCCAGTCCCAGAACTTGTGCACATGGGGCCTGGGCCACATGGATGGCCAGCATCCTAGCTGCTAAGGTTGGACATGGATCTGACTGGCTGTGGGCAGAGGGCTTCAGGGACAATGTTAGGCTGCCCTCTTGTTCCTGTACTCAAGAAAGAGTATGATCAAATCCAAACAGCAGCACTGGGCTGGTATCCAGCTCTTATGGTATCTAGCTTTTTCTTTACAATATCACTTGTATAATCAGCTTGTTTGCTTGTTTTTTTTAATCTTGTCTGTTCAAATTTAGCCAATTCCAGGCTCTGAGCTAAAGAAAACCAAGCCTGGCCAGGTAGTGGTCCTATCCTCCTATAAGAGCTTCTGCCTTAGCCCAGCGGAGACTCAAATGTGACCAAGATCTCTGACAGAAGAACTGTACAAGGGCTACCCTATCCCATCTTACCTGCAGAAAAATGCATGGATGAGTGGCCCCACATTCATTCCCCATAGGTGATCAGCCACCCAATGGCATTAGCACCCTCTCTATAAAACCCTGCATCATGAAACTCTTACCAAACCCAAACAAAGATTCTATTCCACCCAACACAGATCCTTGATGAAGCCTAGAAAAGCAGCTTCCTCCATATTTTCTCAATTTGAAAGCATTTTTGTGAACTCTTTAGATATCCACATGAGCCAAACAGAATAAATAGTTCACACTGAGACTTAAAAAACAACTGGATCAGCGTATTTAGGAAACTGGCTTAGAACACAACAGTGGTGATTAGTTTGTGCCAGGAGATGTGCATGCGTTATGCCATTTAATCTCACAATGACTTTCCAAGGTGCTTCTTTTTACCCATTCTTTATATATAAGGAAACAGAGGAAACAATAAGGAACAGCTTATTTCTAGACTCAGCTGATTCCTCTACAGAATTTCATGAACTTTCATTGAGATTTCAGCAGTTCTTCCAAAAGACCAAGGGAAAAGTCTGCCTTGAATGTTAAATCTGTCATGAACGTTGATTCCTGGCTGCTTCACAGACTGACTCCCCTCAGCTTTCTCCTTGGGTGGTGAGGGGTTAAAAAGAAAAAAAAGCAATCTCATGCTGATGGCTCTCTTTGGAAATGGATGTTTTCCACAAGAGAAAATTCTTTCCAAAACTTGGTGCTTATTTTAGTAGAGTTGTGTGGATTCCCAGCCATCTTCACACAGAAAATCTTATACCTCAGAATCAAGAATAAATTCTTCAAGTAAATTTCAGCAACCCGATTGGTCATTAAAGACTCCAAAAAATAAACAACAAAGAGCCAGACAGGGAGAGTTACGCTGCTGGCCCAGACCATTTGTAAATATAAGAATTTGAAGCAAAGGTTTGAAAATCCTTATGGTATATTTCTCTCCTCTCCTTCAGTTTTCCTGTTAGCCCTCTTGGCTTCAGAGGTTTTTACTTGCTGATTCTCAAGGTTAGACTACATTTAATTGGTTTTGTTTCTTGAAACATTCACTCAATTTTGATTAGCAAATTTGCTTCTTTTCTTTTTTTCTCCAAATATGATCGAAAAGAAACTAAAACCTAGGCTGGGTGTGGTGGCTCATGCCTCTAATCCCAGCACTTTGGGAGACTGAAACAGGATAACTTGAGCCCAGGAGTTTGAGATCAGCCTAGGCAACATAGTGAGACCCTATCTCTAGAAAAATAAAAAAATTAGCTGGGTGTGGTGGCCATACCTGTGGTCCCAGCTACTGGAGAGGCTGAGGAGGGAGGATCACTTGAACCCAGAAGGTCAAGGCTTCAGTGAGCCATCCATGATTGTGCCACTGCATCCTAGACTGGGTGACAGAGACCCAGTCTCAAAAAAAATAAAAATAAAAAAGAAGAAGAAGAAAGAAGAAGAAGGAGAAGAAGGAAGAACCTGGTCCCAAGGATGGAAGAAATTTCCACTTGAAAATAGTTAAGATTTATTTATAATGCATCTTATGCAATACTACATTAGAGAAATAACTAATTCCATAGATTGTCCAAAATGAAATCTGACTCAGTGCTAAATATCTATAAGGAACTTGGTAAATAGATGTTAAGTAGTTTATATTCATCAGTATGATAATAATAACATGCATTTACAAGGAACTTTGCTATTTTCAAAACACTTTCACACATGTCATTTTAAATAACTCTCAAAATTCCATGGAGGATTAAGCGGGGACTTTGTGAACATACATATGAAGTTTATAGCCTGGCTTTGCCACTTAGCTGCATGACCTCAGGCAGCTTACTGAAATAATCTGAGCCTCAGCTTCCTCAGCTGTAAACTGTGAACGACAATTGTTCCTTCCTTGCAGAGTTGATGAGAGACTTAAAGATAATATGTGCCAAAGACATAGCAAGAACCTGACCCATGGCAGGCATTTGGAAATGGGAATTATTGCTATGATTATGAGGCAGGACTGATATAATTAACTCCTCTAACAGTTGAGGCAACTGAGGCTGAAATAGATTAAATCATTCAACCAGTTACTACAGCCACTACGATACCAGAGCTACAGGTTTTCAATCTGACAAAGGAGAGAGTTTTCTGTGCTGATCCAGAACTCAAAGTGTGAAGGTAGAATTATTGCCAAAACAGCAATGTCAATCTCTAAATCTCTAAAATATTTGATCCGTGCTTTTGGAGTGAGCTCATCCCTTCAAAGCCATAATAAAAGTGTTTTGGGGATCTCTTTTAGCCTCTAGCACATGACAGGCAGAACTTTTCTATCTGTATTTTTTTCAGTTCTAGATTTAATATCAGTTCTATTACATAGTTGATATGTCTTATTTTCTTAGAATTTCTTTATAATAAGTTACTATATTCAGCATTATAGACAATAATTTTAGACCTGCCTCCTAAGGTACGAAATTTTTAGAACATTACAACAAGGGCAAAATTCACTTATGCTCTCTGCAGCAAGCCTAACTGAGCTTTTTTGAAATCACTGAACTAAGCTACTGAAGTTGAGTATCACTCACACGTCCATATCTTTTTGATGATGTGGATTGACTATCTGGAGTAAAGACAGCCATACTAGTATCAATATTAACCCTCATGAATAAAAATGGAAGAGAAAGAAAGTGAGGGAATCCATGATACTCCTTTCCCCAATAACTCAGCAGAAAACAAGACAAAACATAAACAGGGTAGAATACCCTATAGACAGAATACTCTGTCTATAGAATACCCTAGAGTATTCTGTCTATAGGATATTCTACTCGCTGCAAGAACACCAACGTTGTCAATATTTATTTGATACTCTGCTATGTGTGCTGTGCTGTTTAGCCAACAACTGTTCCAAGTTATTAGTAAGTTCTCCCTCGATTTCTTTATTCTTAGGTATTATTTTCTTTGTCTTGCTTTGGTTCCCTTGCTTTTTCATGTCTACATTCCTTTGGTATTCCTTGCATTTATATTTACTCCTTCCTTTATCCCTCTGTCCTTTATTATATGAAAGTGCTTTTAGAAGAATCAATAATCTATGGAAATGTAAGGTTGTTGTATCATTATCACTTGTATGTTTATTATTCACGTCAAGGCATTATTAAATGCCTTTTACATGCTCACTATTGTATCTACAACTTGTTCCTCCTGCTTTTGTCTTATCTGGTCTTCTACGGGCTTATCAGAATATAGCACATAAATATTAATAATAGAAGCAGAGTTGAAGATCATTCTGTTAACTTTTTTTAAAATCTGGAAGTATCCAGTGAGCCAGGCGACATTTGTTAAACACCATCTGCAAACACAATCAGGGTATCAAAATTACAGAGGAAATTCCAAAGATATGAAAGATGTGTTTCTTGACCTTTGTAAGCTTCAAACCCAGTCAGAATGACAAGTCACATGATAAGCAACTGAAGGGGACAGCTGTGAGATGTACAGATAACTAGAGTTCAAACCGAGAACCAAATTTGAGTCAGCCAGGTAGAGCTGATCATGTAACTATTTCCTGAAAGTGAATTTTAAAAAGAAAAGGAAAGATGATAAGTCAAAGGGAATAAGGGCTTCCTATCTGACCCATCAATGTTATTAAATCCATTTCAAAGCCTTCTGCAGTCTCCTGGGGACTATGCAATTCTCTGATGACTTTCCCATTTATGTTTTGAATGTATTATCAAAAGCTCCCTTGGAACTTAAGAAAGCTCTAATATGTCTTTATGCATTTTTTTTTTGCTTCCATGATCTTGCATATAGCTTTTGTATAACTACCGCCTGCTTCTCTAGTTCTTTCAAGGTTTTTTTTTTTTAGGTCTTTTTAGGTATATATTTTTAGCATGACATGTGAAAGGCAACACTTTTTTAAAAGCAGTTCTGTAACATCTGCTGTTTGAGGTAGGTGGTATAGTACAGCAGCTCTTGAGACTTTATTTCATCCCTCTCCAGTGCACTGTATTGTCCCTCAGGCAGTTTCATTCTCTCTACAAAAAAAGATCAGGTAACAAAACAGCCTCCACTACACTAAAATGGGGAAACTGAAGCAAAACCATCTAAGTGCAGTCTGAACTGCAGCAAGCTCCAGGTTGAAGTTGATTGACTTCAGTAAGCTCCAAGCTTAGGCTGTAATCATTTCCACCATCTTTTCAACAGTCTGCATCTTCTTTTTAAAATTTATTTGACATTAAAATTGATGTAGTGGCTTTTACTTGAAAATTAAAATTTATTATGGTTAGAAAAAAAGGGATATTCTTTTAAATGAGAAGCCAGATTCCCAATCCCAGAAGAGTTTCTGTCTGTTTAATTGATTTCTTCATGCCACGGGGGGTTTAAAGCCGGGTTGCAAATGGGAGAGCTCCCCTAAACCTATCCTCCCCCAACAAAAGCATAAAATGCCTCATCTGTCTGCATGTAGGTGACATTAATTTTGTTCCAAAATAAAGGATACAATGTCAAAATCAAATATCTAAATAGAATGAACATAAATCTTACATTTGCTCAAAGGTGTGCTTGATCGATTATTCCTGAAAGCTAGCGTTTCTTGTGAAGGAGGCTTTGGATAACTCCCTAGATGGAGAAAAAGAGAGGAAACACTCTAAGACTGTACAGACAGAATAGAAAAGGTCGACTTTTTCACAATATTTCCAAAGGTCAGTGAAGGCAAGGGGCACTGTTAGGACATCAGCATTACTCAGTATTCTCCATGCTCATCAGGACTCTCTCCTTGGCATTTTGGCCCATTTAGGAATCTTGTACAATTTGCATGCTTGTTTCCAATCAGGCAAATTTAATAAAGTCCCATTTTCACCATATGACTTTGAGTTTTAAACATATAACACTGGGATAAAGCCTTTGTCTTGCTGGTTATCCTTTTCTCTATCCAGCTCTGTCTTCGGGATGAAGAAGGAAGAGCTCTCAAACCCAGAAAGCGTATCAACGTACATTCTTCTCCACTGCGAAATACTGAGCTGAGCACTCTATAATACAGCCACGGGGACTTGCACACTGCAAGACAGTGTTATTTGCCTGGTTCTTTTCATCATAGGTTTGATTTAGCAGGCAAATTTACAAGGCTCAGTGCTGACGGATATACCCTGGGGCCACTTCGAAGCCAGACCTTAGGTTTATGAAAATAAAATAAGCATAGTACTTCAATTACAAATACCTACTTTACATTCTAATGTACACATAAAAATGTTCATCTTATAAATCCTGGCCTTGATTTCTGACTCAGTTAGAGGGTCTCCTGATTTGGTCCTTGGCTCCTCCCTTAGGGTGCCATTTTAATTCAGTCTGCATTCATACATATATAAATCGAGATCCACCATCTTATCTAATACATGTATCTCTTTGCCAGTTGGCAGGCTTTTGGAGAGATTAAAAGTTATGCTGCCTGTCTCTAGCCCAGTCAGGAAGCAGCTGAAAAGCCCACACAGCCAACACAATTTGCATCTTCTTCATCAAAGCTTTCAAAGTACAGATGCCAGCCTGTTGGTACCAGGGTGGATTAGAACATTCCTCTCCTCTGCATACTGTCTGAGATCCAGATGGCAAGCTCTGAAAGGTGGCTATACAGAGACAGGCAAACAGGCAGTCAGCATCGTTGCAGTGTCTACTTGCGTAGGGCATATAGGAAAGGATACAGTACCTGTTCTGGAAGAACTGGAACATGTATTCACTCACAAGTGCACACCAACTTGCACATGTATGTACAAACATGCACACAAACATGAATGCATACGTGCACACATGTGAACACATTCATTCTCATGCATACCTCTGTATGCACATATACACATGTGTTCCTCACATAATGGGAAAATACTTTGAGAAATCCCAAAAGGAATACAAACTTTTAAATTAATGCAAAAGCACTACTGAGGCTCTGAGGTTTGGAATAGACTATTCCGTGAATGCTTCCTCTACCTTACAAAATTAAAAACCAGACAAAGAAACAAAGGGAAAAGTGGTAAATATTTGAAAAACTGAAGAGCAAAAATTATATCCTGAGCAGAGGAGAAAAAAGGCTAATGCTGTCAAAGAAAAGCAGACAGAATTTAGTATTTTTTTTTTAATCAGAGAAAGAACAAAAAGGAATGGAAAGCAAGGAGGCCAGAGTTGCAAAGGAGGCTGAGTATGAAGGTTTAAGATGAAATTATACTGTGGGAAGAGAAGGGCTTATAATTGAATTAATGTGAAATAACTGAGATTGCATTTTAACTTTCAGCCAAAATGAATGATGAGACATTTTAAAATGTAGAAACTAAGAAACAAGGATAGGACTTCCCATAAGTAAATCATAGTTCAAGTGGGACTAAATATGGTTTCAATATTTCTTCTGATTATAAAAATATATAGTCATTTAGACAATTTGAAAACTACAAAAGGAAAAATAAAAAGGAAAAGAAACACCTCTAGTCCCATTACCAAAAGATAACCCCTGTTAACATGTTATTCTGTTCACACATAAACAAATTGTGATTATGCTATATATGCCATGATTATTTTCACATCATGTCTTGTCATAAACAGTTTTTCATAATATTAAGTGTTTTTTTTTTTTTTTTTTACATGAAGTCTCACCCTGTCACCCAGGCTGGAGTGCTGTGGCATAATCTCGGCTCAACCTCTGCCTCCCATGTTGAAGCTCTTCTCCTGCCTCAGCCTCCTGAGTAGCTGGGACTACAGGCATCCGCCACTATGCCTAGCTGATTTTTGTATTTTTAGTAGAGACAGGGTTTTGCCATGTTGGCCAGGCTAGTCTCGAACTCCTGACCTCAGGTGATCCACCTGCCTCAGCCTTCCAAAGTGCTGGGATTACAGGCTTGAGCCACCGCACCCGGCCTAAGTGATATTTTAAAACTGTAATTCTTAGACACTTTGATTCCTAGTTTTCACATTATGAACAAAAATGCTATAAATATCTTTATACATAATTTCTAATTACTTCCTTTTTCTAATTGCTTTCTTAGAATATATTATTGAAAGACAAATTTGGTATCTGGTGCAAAAAATGGAAAATGTCTTTTTAGAAAATTCATACCAATTTATACTGCCACTGACAATATAGGAAGTTTTGTTTTGCCACATCCTAGGCAAGAGTGAGCATTTTATTTAAAAAAAAAAAAAATCTTCTGCTAGATTGATAGGGGTACAAAATACAATGTCAAGACACTACCCCAAATAGAATTTAGTATTTATGGTGCACAGTTAACCTCAGAATATGCACAGAAGTTCTTAGACTTTTTGGAATCATGAACTCCTTTGAGAATCACATGAAAATTTATGAGCTTCTTTCTACAAAAATATTCATATACAGCAAAACAGACCCCTTGGAGCTCATCCTGGGGAGCTCATCAACCTCAGACTGACTTATAAACATCCGACCTAAGTGGAATTTCTGGAACATGAGCTCATTTTAAGCCGGGACTCCAATAACTAGTTCGAGCACATAGAGCCTGTATGTTTTAGTGGGAAAGGATTCAGTTTCAGCCGTGAGGGTTGGTTTTCAGTTCTAGCTCTACATCTAAACATGCTCAGGTCCTTGTCACATACTGGGTCTGTAGGATCCCTTCCATCTATAAACCCCCGAAGCTCTAAGATAATGTCAAACTTCACTAGCATGTTGTAGACACCTACTCTGTGGACAATATGTGGTTATTTTCTGTACCTAGGCTGGGTTCCTTGTTGTTCAGGACCAGCCAAAACCTTCTTTGACTCTAGTTGATACCTGTTCCAGGAATACAAATTAATGTCAATACTGTTGATTACACACATCTCCTGTCTTCCATGATCAATTGAGAATTCCTTGGGAGCAAAAACTGTGTCGGTCAACTTTACCTAACTTACTCAACACATTTGCCAGTAAACACCAGTAAACATCTGCTAAAATAAACCAAAACAAAAGAGGATTTTATTTAGAGTTTTGTTTGAAACAGAAGAGAATAGAGCATCTTCCCAAGTCAAATAAAAGGAGTTCCATTTCACTTGGGTTGATTATAATTCTACAAAATGTCTAAACATGCATATGCATTGACCAACAAAAATGTTTACAGAGTTGATTCTTGTTATTTGTGGCAGTTACATTCTATAAAGTCACTGAGAACACTGCATTAGCAAATACTGAACCATTGCTCCCAGGGGAAATGTAAGATCAGGTTTCTGCAAGTTCTGGTCACAATATTTTCTTCACCTAATCAATACATAACTTTGTTTTTTGTGTGTTTCTATTTAAAGATAGCTTATTTTAATATATATTGTTAATTCATTAACACTAAACACCCTGCCAGCAGCTCTATAACTCATGTCTGAACAAAGTTTATCTAACATGCAGATTTCTCTCTTTTTTTCTTTCTTTTATTTTATTTATTTATTTTGAGACATAGTCTTGCTCTGTCATCCAGGCTGGAGTGCAGTGGCGTGATCTCAGTTCACTGCAAGCTCCGCCTCCCGGGTTCAAGCTATTCTCATGCCTCAGCCTCCCAAGTAGCTAGGATTACAGGTGCACACCCCCAGGTCCAGCTGATTTTTATGTTTTTAGTAGAGACGGGATTGCACCATGTTGGCCAGGATGGTCTCCTGCACCAGGGCGCCCGGCCAGATTTCTTCTTATTACAGCCTTCTTGTGCTTAGGAGCACCAGACAGCACTTCAGCACTGTGCTTGGAAGCCATTTCACATGACAAAATCACCAGCGAAAAACACAAGAATTCAAAAACACAGCCTTAAATGTATCATGGAAAGGACCCTTGCTTCCAGCATGAAGGCTGAAACACGATGGCTGAGCATCCCTTGTTCACCCTCAGCTGGAAATACACATGTGGCACGGCTTAAATTTTTCACTGCTTCATGCTTGTCCACAAATGACTGCAGAAGCGCCGCAAGGATTGCTTTTGGGATTACAGATAAATTTTAGCAAGTAGGTGAATTTGCAAACACATAATCTGTGATAATGAAGATTGACCGTACATTGATTTTCTCTCCATTCAACTATTATTAGATCATTTCTCGCACCTGAGTTCCCCCTCCAATGCTAAGACTCCTAGGATTTTTTCTCTCATTTCATCTTTCTTTCCCTTCACCCACCTTTGACTTCACCTTCTGCTTCTTGGCTACACTTCTGGCCTTGCATGCCCACAGCTTCTGCATTTTTCTCTCCCAGTTGTGCCTGACGTTTTCTTGCAGTCTTCTTTCATACTCTGTCCTGCTCCACCCCTTTCTTTTTTTTGTACTCAGTCTCCTAGAAGGCTACACTCTTTGGAGATATTTCTTTTAAAATTAGGTTACATTTATTAACATTTGTGGTGAATACTTGGCCCAGTGAGCCTCCCTGGTCCAAGACAGGACCTTTGGCTATGGAGGACGATGAAAGGGAATTAATCGGGTCAGGGCTGGTGCCAGTGGGACCAGTATAAGGGCTGAGGAACCAACCCATAGGTGAAGAAGGAAGAAGGGAAACATCACAGCTAGTTCCAGCACAACAGATCCCATCAGAAGTCAAACTCTGGGGAGAGATAAGGAGAGGCCAGGCCTTGAGCTAAGGGGAAGACAAAGTATAGGGAAGGTCCAGGCAATAAATGGCTCTGCAGGAGTCCAAGGAATCAAAAAAGAGCGGAGTAAGAGAGCCCTAAGCAGCAGCTGCTGGGAGAACAGTGAGACATTCTCTGGCTTCCTACATGCAATAATTCTCAGCAGCCCATCGGAGAAAGAGAACACAGAAAGGAAGAACCACTTCTGGCTGAAAGACAGGGCAGGAAGCCCACAGAGACAGCATTCTGCAAAAGTTTCTCTGTCCTTGGTTTCCATCTCAAGGTTTCTTTCTATACCTAGTCTCCCTACCTTAGAACACTACAACGCCCACCTCTTGCTTTTAACCTAACTCGAATTCATCCTCTACATCTAGGGAGACTATAGATAAGATGGTGTTTCTCTTACATCTTAAAGAATGAGTACAATTTTGCAAGGCAAGAAATGGCTAAAAAAACATGTCTAGCTAAAACAACAGCTGGGAAGGACACAGTACTAATGGAGATGTGCAATTAGTCCTATGGCCGGAGCATAGGCTGCGGGAAAGGAAACAGGAGGCGATACAGCTGGAAGGGCAAGAGCACAGAGGGCCTTACATCTTAATGAGGCTGAAGTGTTTTCCACAGACAACAGCTGTCTACGAATGTGTGAATGATGATGGCATGATTTTGTTTTAGAAAGATAATTTCTGGAAAAAGTATAAAGGATGGATTGGAGAGACAATAAATGGGAGTTAAGTGGTAAGGCAGCTACTGTGAAAACCCAGACAAGTGATACTGTGTGGGTTCCAGCACTGACAGCAGAGATGGGGAGAGGCAGACACCTGTGATGGAGGCACAATTATCCTTGGTAACAGCTTTCACATGCTTGAAATTCCTCCTGCCATGGTAGTTTTTTTGTTTTGTTTTGTTTTGTTTTGTTTCTTTGAGACAGTCTTGTTCTGTCGCCCAGGCTGGAGTGGAGTGCAGTGGCGAGATCTTACTGCAACCTCCACCTCCCTGATCCAAGCAATTCTCCTGCCTCAACCTCCCAAGTAGCTGGGATTATAGGTGCTTGCCACCATGCCCAGATAGTTTTTGTATTTTCAGTAGAGACAATGTTTTGCTATGTTGACCACACTGGTCTCGAACTCCTGACCTCAAGTGATCCTCCCACCTTGGCCTCCCAAAGTGAGGGATTACAGGCATGAGCCACCATGCCCAGCCCTGCCATGGTGTTTTAAACACTGCTAAGCTTGTTGATAGAGACTCAATAAATGCTTGTTAAATTAAGAATACAGAATTTATTATATGCTATTGACTCCCATGTTCACTAAATATACCTATCTTGGTAAACTCTAAAGAATAAAGTTAAGTTAATTTATTTTATAAGAATCATTCTCCTACTGGAATATTATTTGCCAATACATTATTCTATGAACAAACTTAGGCAATAACATACTATAGAAATTTAATAATAATAATAATAATGGCTGCCATATATGAATATGATACTAACTCATTTCCCACTTCGTTTATTCTTAAAACAGCATTGTAAGGTAGAAATTATGGACCCTGTGTTACAGATAAGGAAACTAATGCTTAGAAAGTTGGAGTTGTTTTTCCAAGGATACACAACTAGTAAGGAACAGAGCTACTATTCCAGCCCAGGTTTGTCTTAATCTAAAATTCATATTCATAATTGTCACATTATACTGTAGTGCATTTTAGTACAGAAAAAAATATTTTAAAATATCAAATTTCTAAATATCAAAATTTTTAAATATTTTAAAAGTAAAAGCACTAAGTTCATATTTCAAGCACTCTACTAATGCTAAAAGAATTTAATATTGTATCCAAAATATTTTTTAGGTGAAAATATAAGTCATAAGTCAAATGCACATGTATAGACCCAATATGCTCAGTAGGAAGGTGTCACATTTAGTTGTTTTGCTGAAAACTGATACCCAAAACTGAGAATATTCAATGAAACACAGCTAATCAACATCTATGTAAAAATAAAAGTGTAAATTATCTGGAAAACACATACAAGGCAGGATCTCTTGAATGACTTCACAAATGAGAAAGATATAAAATAATATGACATGAGATTCTTAAAGAATGAACTACTCCAAGTCAGTGGAAATCAAGTTCAAGCAAGATATATGCATATATGCTTTTTGCATTATTTTTAACATACTTTTACATATTTCTTTCAACTTAGGTTTACATACATTTTATGCTCCCTCTCTCTCTCTTCAAGAGTTAGAAAAATACTTCCTAGAATTGTTTTGATAGTCCTGGACCAACCCTTAGTATATATATAAAACAAAGGTCTCTATTTTGAATCATCAAATACCTGATTCCTTTGATCATCTGCATTCAATGTGCAGACGTATTAGTATTAAAAATACTTTATACTAAGTATCTATAAACTTTAAATCCCATTTAAAAAAAGAAGTATGTGTTTGTGGATGCATTTTTATTCATCCTTTGAGTTAAATATTTCTACCTACCTAGGGAAGTTTTAGAAGACTTTGGATGGCAATGGAAGCAGAAAACAATGAAACATCTTCAAATGCCTAAAGGAAAAGAAAATTCAACCTAGAATTCTATACCAAGTGAAAATGTATTTCAGAAACAAAGCTAAAATAAAGACATTTTCAGAAAAATAAAAGGTGAGAGATTCCTCAGCAGCTTTCATGTACTCAAGGAAGCACTACAGGTACTCTTCAGGCAGACAGAATGATCGCAGCTGGGAAACTGAGATACAGAAAAAATGAGGAGTCAAAAAGGGGGCTAACTATGTGGGTATATCTAAATAGATATTGAATGTCTTTGATAATAATGTCCTGAGGGGGTTAATATTGATGCCAAATGAAAACACATAAACAAAAGTGTATAAATTGGGAATGGTGGAAGTCAATAGAGCAGGAAAAGTGGAAAATAATAATAAATTTTCTAAACCTCAAGACAAAGAAAGTAAAAAAGATTTAAAAAAAGGGGAAACAGAAAAGATGAGACAAATGGGGAGCAAATAATAATGATAGATTTAAACAAAACATAAATATAATAATTACATAAATCACAAACATTAAGTATTTTATTCAAAAGACGAAATTTGCCAGGCTGTATTAAACAAAGCTATATGTTTCTTACAAGAGACATTTCTTAAATATATAAGATTGAAGGTGAAAGAATAGAAAGAGGTCGCTATGCAGGCACTACTCCAGAATAAAGTGAAGTAGCCATGTTCACACCATACAAAGTAGATTTTAAGACAAAACATTAATAGATAAAGAGGAGGAAATACATGGCTGAATTTACTAGGAAGATATAATAATTTTAAAAGTATATGCTCCTAATAACAGAAGCTTAAATTATTTAAAGCAAAAATGAACAGAATTACAAAAACTGATAATCCCACAAATCGTAAGACATTTTAACACACCTCTTGTAACAGACTAATAAACAGGAAAATAGTCATCAGTTATAGAGAAAATGGGAACAACATGATTTTAAAACTTCAACGTATATAGAACACAGCCCTAGTAATGGCAGAATTCATATTCTCTTAAAGTGACCAAAGTGGAATTAAACTAGATATCAATAACAAAAAGACAACTGGAAAATCCCCATATATTTAGAAATTAAGTAGTATATTTATAAAGAACATGTAGCTCAAAGAAGAAATCAAAACAGATATTGGAAAACATTTTGAACTGAATAAAAGTGAAAATCCTACAGTAGAAAATTTGTGCAATATAGCTAAATCCAGCCTTTGAGGGAGATGTATAGTCTTAAATGTAAATATTAAGTGAGAAGAAAGCCTAAAAATCAATTATCTTAACATATATTTCAATAAATTATATAATTATAATTATATAAGAACAGCAAATTAAATCCAAAGAAAAAGAAGAAATGAAATGATAATATAAGAATAGAAATCAATGAAAATTTTTAAAACATACAATAAAGAATATCAATAAAAAGCCAACAAATGGTTCTTTGAAATGACTAATAAAACTGATAAGCCCCTAGTGAGACTGACTGATAAAGGAGGAAATAACAAAAGGCACAAATATCCAATATCTGAAATGAAAAAGGGACATTAACTGAAGATCCTTCAGATATATTAAAATTATATTCTGAGTAACCTTAAGCAAATAAACTTGTTTATATGAAATGGACGATGCACTGTTGAATTCTGCCAAACAGATAAGAAAGAATTAACAATAATCTTACATAAACTCTACAGAGAAGAGAAAAATAGGAACCACTCCCAACTTGTATTATGAAGTCAGCATATCCTTTACACCAAAACCCAACAAAGTTATTAAAAGAAAAGAAAAGTCAAGCCAGAACTCTCTCACATGTGACAATGCAAAATCTTAAATTAAATGTTACCCACCTGAATCCAGTAATGAAACACAGTGTAACTAAATTCAGTTTCGTTACTACAAGGTTGGTGACTAATACAGTTGGTTTAACATTCAAAATATCAATTTAATATAGTTAACCAGATTAACAGAATGAGGGAGAAATTTCTATTATATCAACAGATTCAGAAATACCATTTGATAAAATTTAACATCTGACAAGAAAACTCTTAGCAAACTAGAAACAGAAGAAAATTCTTTAAATGTAATAAAAGGTATTTACAAAAAAAATTGTTAACACCACAAAAAAAATCACTCAATATTGAAATGCTACAAACTTTTCTTCTGAAATCAGGAATGAGAAAAAATGCTTACCATCAACATTTCTATTTGACACTGGAAATCTCAGCCAAAGCAATAAAGCAAGGGGGGGAAAAACAAGAAAAGGAGATTGAAAAAGAATAAGTAAAAATAAAAATATTCTTAGACAATGTGATTGTGTTATTGAAAAGAATCTACAGCTGAAGTGTTTCCATTAACCACAAAGTTTAGCAAGTTTGCTGGATAGAAAAATCAACTGTATTTCTGATACTTGCAACAGGGTGAAAATCACAAAACAATAAAATTTGCAACAGCAACAAAAATATCAAATACATACAAATACATCTAACAAAAGATGTATATGACCACTGCAGTGAACTATTTTTCTTCGTGTCAGTATCACACTTAAGTATTGTACTTTATAGTAAGTATTGATATCAGATAGTTTTAAGATTTTCCTCCCTGTTCTTTTACTTTAGGGCTATATTGGCTCTTCTTGGCCACTTGTATTTCCATATAAATTTTGGAATAAGATTGTGAGTCTCCATTATAAGATAAAGACTGTTGACACTTTTATTGAAATATCATTGATTTTATGGGAGAACTGATGTCATTATAATAAATAGTCTTTCTATCCATGCATAATTTAGCCCCCCCATTAATTTACATCTTTACTTTCTTTCAAAAATGGTTTCTAAATTTCTAATACATGGTGTTATAAGTTATTAGAGTGGTTTCTTTTGGACAATTGAAAAAGAATACTTATTAGGAAAGAGCATAAGGTAAAGGAGAGATTATATCTTTTCAGATAATGTGTTAGTTCTTGATCTGAGCTTTCTTTCCTTTTTTTTTTTTTTTTTTTTTTGTCAGGATGAGAGGAGGCAATGCCTCAAAATGAAACTGAGATGGCCACAACCCATCATGTATGATACGGGTGATATGTGGATAGTGCGTATGAACTCAAGAGGCACCCACCGGATGGTCCTCTAGATCAGGGTTTTTCAAACTGCAGGTTATGTGTTTAGTAGGTTACAAACCAGACTCATTTTCAATAAAAAAGAAGAGAATACAAATCATGAAAGTACATTGTG
This sequence comes from Pongo pygmaeus, assembly GCF_028885625.2. Classification (NCBI taxonomy): domain Eukaryota; kingdom Metazoa; phylum Chordata; class Mammalia; order Primates; family Hominidae; genus Pongo; species Pongo pygmaeus. Next base: position 65,817,363 of record NC_072377.2, read on the forward strand.
TGCAATAGGTTGAACATTGTTTCATGACACTTTTGCTTAAGCTATGCATACATACATACATATAAATAAATGTACATCTGTATAGACTGTGATGTGAAATCTATCTCTTATTGATTACAGCCAAAAATATTTGAAAAACTATGCTCTAAGTGTCTATAAATTCTAAGTGTCATCATGTTATAACACCTAGTACCTACCATTACCAGGTATTTCACAGCTATACCATTTTTGCTTGTGCTCAGATTAAGCCTGTTGTGTGAATATTAAGTTTGCGATGGAATAGAAATGAACAAAAGTTAATGGTGAAAGATTCATAATCAATTTATCAACTTAACAAGAAACTGTAGGTTATGAGTGAGTTAACTTGAGGAAAATATGAGAACAACAATGTAATGAAGGTTACCAGGGCTCAGTGTCTTTGAAAGAGGACGTTTGAGAACTACTGGGCTTTAGCTCAGGAAGGGCATTAGAGGCAACATACATTCGATTTCTGAAGGAGGCAGCAGGAGCTGCAGAGGCAATGAGTGAAGATAAAGGACAGCTGTCTGGAGGACACCTGTCTCTGTCTGGCTCTCCATCCCTACCCTCAAGAACCACCTTAGCAATTTGCTCTCCCATCTCTCTGGTTCAGGACCACCCTTTCCCATATGATGTCTCTAGCCATCCTTAACTGGAATTTAGGCAAAAGACAGTAGGGTATTGAGAGGTGAGGAGAGCCACTTTACCCTGAGCTATGCCACTCAGAAGAAACCCTGTAGGTCAAAAACCTCCATATGTCACAACAATATGTAAAAGATTCAAATTATAGCAAAAATGATACCAACAATAATGAGAATTAATATTTATTGAGCATCTATTTTATGCCAGACATTGTTCCCAGCATTTTACATGGATTAACTCATTTAATTTTCACAATAACACTAAGCTAGGTAATGTAATTGATGGCAGTGGTGGTCCATCTGGAGTGGCTGCTGAGAAGACACCGGCTGCAGCAGGCAAGGCGCAGCCAGGGCTGCACACTCCATGAAGCTGTTGGGAGCTGGGAACAGGCAGAAGCCCCACCCACTTCTGAGTGTAAGGGGTGGGAGTCCTGCCCTCCTGGGCACAGCTGCAGCCACCCAGCTGTGGGTGCAGACCCAGGCATCCCCGTACTCTCAGAGGCCCAGGAAGCCCCCCTACCCCCACAGGCTCAGAAATGCCTGCTTCCGCTGCCCAGCCTCTCCCCACTCCTAGCTCCCACTCCAATTTCAGAGCAAAGTTAAGTGCAAGCTGGGGCACTGTCACGACCCAGCTGGGTATGCCTGTGCTCAGAGTAGCACTGACACACCAGCCCCGTTGCCTCGGCCCCCTCCAGACTCTGTGCACCAAGGAGCATGGGAGGGGGGCCAAGGGAGAGCTGACAGTGGCTCAGTATGGGCTGCAGACGCCCCTCGGCATGAACAGCCTGGGTGCCAGGGCAGCAGGTTGATGGCGGCGGGAGGCAGACAGACTCCTGGACAGAAAGGGGCAGTTCCCGGTGAAGCCCCACCTTTAGGCCTGGGATGGCCTGAAGCCTGGGGGCCAGGCTGCTAGTTCCACAGACTGGAGTGAGAACTTATGCTGCCCACAGCTGTCCATAGACCAATTAGCACTCACTTCCCCTTCTCTGAAGCCCATAAAACTCCCTGGACTCAGCCAGACCGGGCAGAGGTTGGAACAACCGGCCTGCAGAGAGGAGCCACCCACTGTGGGTCTTCTCTCTCCTGAGAGCTGCACATTCGAAGGGATGACCTGCCTGCAGAGAGGAGCTACCCACTGTGGGTCTCCTCTCTCTTGAGAGCTGCAGGCTTGACAGGACAACCTGCCTGCAGAGAGGAGCTACCCACTTCAGGTCTACTGGGAGCTGTACCATTGCTCAATAAAGTTCCTCTCTGCCTTGCTCACCCTCCAGTTGTCCCTGTATCTCATTCTTCCAGGACACAGGACAAGAACTTGGGACCCACTAAATGGTGGGACTGAAAGAGCTGTAACACAAACAGGGCTGAAACACACCCCTTGCTTGCCATGTTGCGGGCGAGAAGAGGGAGAGAAGAAGAGAGGAACTGCAGCCCTTCAGGGAGCCCAGACCTGGGAGCTCCCCAAGCCAGGGATGTGACACCCTCTTTGGGGCTCTGTAGTTCCTGGTGTCTCCAAGCTTCCAGGCACCACCACATTCCCGGGTGCCAGCAGTGGAAGCCACCTGTGGTACACCTGGTCCAGCCACGGCCTCACAGGGAGCTAGCACTTGTGTCGGCATCTGGAGCTGCCTGCCCTGCTGCAGCTGGCATGACTGGCTGTGCACAATGGGCAGCTCCCTTGTTCACATACCCCTTGCCTTTTTGTGCCTGGCTCACCCTTGGCAGGCATAAGATCTGGGCCAGTAGCGTGAGCCCAGCGCAGCCTGCCCAGGCTGAGTGGGCGGAAGCAGCCCAGTGGGCCCGAGCAAAAGTCAGGCAAAGGCACCATTAGCCACAAAGGTTTCTGGCTGGCAAAGCAACACCCCAAGGATCCTGTGACATTTTCCCCATTTTGCAAGTGAAGCAGATGAGGCACAGAATTTTTAAGCAACGAATACACAGCCTCACAGCTAAAAATTGTAGGAAATATAGAAAGAAAACAACTAAGAGTGGGCTATGAAGCAACCAGGAAGGAAGAGGATACTGAATTGTCAGCTTGACAAAATGGGACTCTATACAGTTTCCATTTGCCTTTAGTTAGAACTACAAGAGTTCATAAACACACTCAAGGTAAATACATGCGTGAACTCCCACAGCCTTTACCTGACCACTTGTGTATGGTATTTGTGGAAATGCCTGGTGTTATTTTTTTTTCTTCAAGAAAGATACTGCCTTTGAGGCTTCTAAACTAGTCTTCATAATGTTGAAAGTTGCTAGGGGCTCATCAGGACACTAATGCACAACCCAAGAAACTTTATCATCAGATGACTAAACTTCACCCTGCTTATTTGAGACACATCAGTCTCCTACCTTATTTTGGGAAATACAGCAAAACGGCTGGTAGACAGATGGTATTTTGTAGACCAACAAATTTAATCCATGCATCCACAGTCACTGGGGAGAAAACGTCATCAAAACTCCAAAGCCCGGTGAAATACCCATTCCAGAAACAGGGCTAACGTCAACCAGCTGGGTTAAATATTGATCATTACATGGTGGTTTCTCCACAGAGCTGTTAAAGGAACTTAAAAAGTTGCTCGAAGGTGAGAGGAGAAGCAAGAAAGAGACAGAGGGCTAGCTATTACTAACGAACTTGAAGTACTATTTAAAAGAGGGAGAACTTTCAGCCTGACATTTAGACATTGCTTATGTGATGTGCACAGTCGTATTAAAGCCCTGACCTAAATTTAGTAGTTTAAAAAGAACTCAGTTTCTACTTCCACCCTTTTCCAAATGCCAGCTGAGAACTCATTTCTCGGACCCTTTTCATCCATAGGAAATCCCTGAGAACTTTACAAAAAATTTAAGAACAAAAAGGTCAGAAAGTTAAAACACAGTATGCAGTCGCTCTCCTTCCTAAAACGGCCATTTGGTTAAAATTCATTATAATGAAAGAGTTAAAATTCTGCACAGTTTAAGAACAACCAGCTGACCTTTAAATGTGCTGGTTTGAATCCAATCACCTTTCAACAAGCATGAAATCTGGCACAAGGCGTACTAACGCACACCAATTATTTTCATAGTGTACATGACTGATCTCACAGCGTCCTGTTTGGAAAAAAAGAATAGTGTTCATTTTCCAAAAGCCAAACTTAGAGGCTGAGTGTCTCTGTTGGTGGGTGGGATTTTCCTTTGGTAACTGTCTCCAAAAGTGCCTTTGGAGGAGGCTTTTCCTTGAAAAAGCACAGCATAATACCTTAAGGAAAATAACTTTTTCGTTTTGTTTAAATTCTGTTAAATGAAATAGTTTCCTCCAACTTTTAATACGTCAAAGGTAAAAATAGCTGGGAAATAATTAATTATTATCCTTAGTTAAGAACTTTCAAGCCATATATGTAGGAGAAAAAACAATCCACTGCCAGTGAAAGAGTGAAATACTGAATCCTACTTGGAGTAAATGGATTTAAAACCCAGAGATTCAAAACCAATCTTTGAGAGATTTTCTACTCCCTAAAATGATTACTTTCTTTTTAAAAAGTAATTCCTATGAGATTATCCTAAATGATAAGACCCTCTGATATCTTCAAAATATAGTTCAAATTACAACGTACCTTCACAGGACTTTTAAGAACACACTGGATGGCTGTTTTTGTGCAATGTACAGACATAGGTGCCCTGATATGGGGACTACACCATACAGCCAGATACACTCTGGTCAACTGCCAGACTGTGTTCCTTCTCCTCTCCTTTCTCCTCTACCTCTATGGTTCCCCCTGTACCCCAACCCACCCCATTTCCATCACAGTGGAATGCTCTCCCATGTCAGACAGTAACATGGACTACTAACCCCACACCTGGACCATATTCAAGCCAGAGTCGGATTTTCCTTTGTTGAATCCTTTGCCTGAGGAGTGAGACTTCTGAGATTCCCTTCCCAAATCCTTCTCTCAGCTCCTCACTTAGACTTCTGTTGGCCATTCCCGTGTTTGTCAGCCCCTCCCTGCCACAATATTTGATTTTCCTCCCCATTCACTCTCTTTATCTTGTGAGTCCAGAAAAGAGAAAGGTCAGGATCTCACAGCAATGTGGGTAGTGGCCCGTGGCTTGTGGCCCCGGGCCAGCACTCAGATCTTCACCCACCCAGCCACTTCTGCTTAGGCATTGAGGAGGAAAGGGCTTGATTCAGGAAAAGAAGGCACCGCCGGGTTGGGTACTATTCACAGACCATGTTAGGAAGACACCTGCTGGCCCATGGCCCTGGCCCAGGAGGCCCCCTTGGAGATTCCCATCAGGAAAGTCTGGTTATGTGCATAGTCCTGAAGATTCCCCCAAAATCAAAGGCTTCCTCCCAGAGCCCTGGTAGAGCAAGGTCATTCCACAGACATGCCAGCAAAGACAGGCAGCCAGAGTCTCCGTGGGCCTCCCTCGCTGCCCCTGTCCTAATCTGCACTCATTCCTAAGCAGACCTCCGTCACCAGCTTCTTCTAAACAGCACTAATTCTGTTCCTTTTTCCCTACTCCAGGACTGAGAAGACGTCAAGGTCCAGACACTCGTCATTAACACCTACTCACAACCGATTCCCCCACCCACTTTGGCCTCACCAAGATTTGGCCAGCAGGAGAAATAAATGTCATTTTGCTACCATCCTCTGCTCAACCTCCAACAGAAAAACCCACATTGCCCAAGTACAAAGCATGAAATACTGCTGGCCTACCCTGACTTTTCAGCTATTCTCCTTGCATATAGTAAATGACTCCCCAGGTGACATCATCTTAAAGTCTGAGACACAAAAAAGGACCCAAGGTTCTATATGCTTGAAGAATTGCATGGCAATATATTTAGTTAACTTTTTCTATTTTATTAGAAAAAATAGACAATTCAATTGTCGATGTGATCGTTTCAGGCTTCCCAGCCTCTCCATTCTGATATCATCCTATATACCACAACCTCCACCAGAAAAGCAGTATGGTACTGGGAAAAAGAGATCTAAAGGCAGAAGACTAGGGCTTCACTCTCAGCACTGTTAACTGAGTGACTTGGCTAAGTCACTGAAATTCACTGAAACCGCAGTTTCCCCTTCCGTCAAAGGGATATAACAATATCAGCTTCACAGGGTGCTGTGAAGGCAGCAAATGAGAAAATGAAAGGGAGCATCCTTTTAAATTATAAACAGAGAATAAGGGAGAGGGGAGGGGGAAGGGGAGAGGAGGAAGAAAGGAAACAATCTGCCCTCCCTCACCCCTTCACACTAGGTAAAATAAAATGTTTAGACAGAAAAACCTAAAGAAAAGGATCCAAATAAAATATTCTTAGGAACTGTCAAAGGGAGAAGACACTGGAATCTCCAAATCTGGCCAAGAGCTCAGCCTGAGCAGCATGTTTTGAACTCCTGAGTCCATGGAACCCTGCACTAAAGCTTTGGGACTCTGACCTGCAGAAAAAAAAAAAAAAAATGCTTCCCTCAGTTCATTCCCTGTAGTTTAAAAACAAGAGCAACTGAAGGGCAAGCTTCGGGGGCAAGGGGAGACAAACACTTCAGACCATTAACTTACTTCATCCCCATTGGAAATCAACTTCGGGAGAACATGTCAGCTTTGTATGTTCTTCTTGGTCCCACTCAAATGGGAAGTTCTGCTCAAGGCCGGAAATAGAAAACAGGAAGTCAACAGAACTGATTTTCCTAACTGCCCAAATGCAAATCACCACACCCCGTTATGGATGAGAATTAGAGTAAAATGTAAATTTCCTTTTAAAAAGAAGTTCACATGCTAACTGTGTACAGAAAACATCCTACTCCAGGAAAGAAAGAAAGAGAGAGAGAGAGAGAGAGGAAAGATCCATCAGCTTCCTTCCTTAATAAAGGAGGATTGACAGAGCTGGACTGACAGTGAAGTAAAGGTTACCGAGGGTGTGCTCGTCAGAACCACACTGCCACTAAAAATAATGAAGTGTCCCACTTTGATGCTGACACTATTCTCCAAGCTGGTTCCTCTAAAGGTGCTTTTCCTCAAGGGAAGCAGATACTAAAGGGACAACTTTCTCATTACCATTCAGACTATTTTCTTAGAGTCCCATGTTTGAAACTTTCAAGTTGAAACTCCAAGCTCCACCCCCTGCATACAGACTTCTTAGTCAGTTTCTATCACATACCATCATATCTACCTTATTTGCATCAGTCATAAATTCTGCTCATTCTTCTATCACAGCTCCTCTGACATTTGCCAGACCTCACCATTTCCTCAGCCATTTCTGGTCTGAATCATCAGCTCCCCATGCCTGCAGCCTGCTTTCTTCTATAAACATACCAGATGAATCTTTCCAGCATGCTGCTTCCCGTGCCCCCAAGTCTGCCACAGCTCCCTACTACCTATTGATCACATCTGAGTTGCCTCAGCCAGTGGTCTTGCCATATCTATCTAGCTTAGGCTGAGTGTTATAGGAGAAAGTGCACTAGCCCGGGCACCAGATAGATCAGGTAAGACTCTAGCTTAGGTAAGCTGTATCACATCATATAGCGGCTGTGTGGATTGAGGAAAACTATGAAACTTCTTTGCACTTCAGTTTTCTCATTTGCAGAATGAAGATAATAACACCTACCTATACAGTTACTAAGGATTAAATAGGATAATATGCACAAAGTGATCCTAGTGAGTTTCAGTAAGAATGAATGCTTATGAAGTGCTTATCACATTCCAGCTTCTGTTCTGAGTGCTGTGCATGTGTTTACACAGGTATTATTATTAACTTCATTTTGCAGAAGAGGAACTTGAGGCAAGAGAGAGTAAGTAAAGTCACATAACAAATCCACAGAAGAGCTAGCCTTTGAACTCCAACAGCCTGACTCCAGTGCCTGCATATGTAACTCCATGCTCTACTGCCTCCCATTCCCCCTTCCCTCCAACTTTCACTGGCTAACACAGCCCACAGGTCCACCTCAGTCCTTCTCATCCTTCCAGCCTTCCCTCCACATTCTAACTACCTGTGACAAATACTATGCTGCATTTTCTCTCCAATCTCAACTGACATCTTGAAGGGAGAAGTTCAGTTACAGCATTCTCTCTATACCCAACTATACCATCTCTCTACTCTTTATCTTGCCCTCACATACACATAAGTTTGTCATTGTTCTTCAGTTCTTTGGGTAATCTCTTCCTAGAAACTGCATCCAAAAAATAGACCACATCCCCAAATTCCATCATGTCCAAAAAGAAGCATGTTACTTCCATCAACACCCCAGCTGCCATCACCAAGCCAACTCGCCTGACTTCCATTCACTTACCTAGCAAACATTTACCAAGTATCTGCCATGTTCATTTTGTCAATGAGGATGACATGGGACTTGTTCCTCTAGGAGATCACAATCTAATGAGATCGATGTTTATACAGAAAATGTAAATAGGTTGTGATAAGTACTAAATGCAAGCTGCTAATGGCATCATCACCTCTGGCTCTTCTCAGTCCTGCATTTCCCATGTTGTGTCATGCACCAAAGCTGTCACACTGCCCCTTCCTCTTCATCTCTGGTGCCACCTGTGATTTACTTGCACCCTATCTTGTTTCTGAACTATTGCAGCCCCTCCCAACTTATCTCACTGCCTCATTCACCTGCCTTTCAAAACCAGCCCACCTCCTGCTGCCCAATAACCTGATGTTGTCACTCTCATATTTAAAACCCATAAATGTGGCCGGGCGCGGTGGCTCACGCCTATAATCCCAGGACTTTGGGAGGCCGAGGCGGGTGGATCACAAGGTCAAGAGATCGAGACCATCCTGGCCAACATGGTGAAGCCCCGTCTCTACTAAAAATACAAAAATTAGCTGGGCGTGGTGGCGCACGCCTGTAGTCCCAGCTACTTGGCAGGCTGAGGCAGGAGAATTGCTGGAACCCAGAGGCAGAGGTTGCAGTGAGCCAAGATTGCACCACTGCACTCCAGACTGGTGACAGAGAGAGACTCTGTCAAAAAAAACAAAACAAAACAAAAAACACATCAATGCTGATGAACCAAGTACAAAGCCCTGAGCTTGGCCAGGCAACATCGCCTGGAAACTTGACTTTTAATCCTTACTTTGCTCTATTCCCCCAACATACACACACTTCATACACCACAGCTAAAAGAGACGTCCCACAATTTTCTAAAAATGACTCACATTTCTATTTCCTGTTTTTCCCTTTGCCCACCCTGCCCTCTCTCCCTCTGCCTTCATTTTTTTTATTAACCTCTGGAACTCAAGTGCTCCTGCTCCAAGGTTTAGGTCAAAAGTTACCTCCTCCATGAAGCTTTCTCTCATTCTCCCACAATGTGTGAAAGCCCCATTCTCAGATTTGCTTAGTTGTGTATTTGTATATTCTACCTTGCACTGCAGTCATTTGTGTATTTATCTTATGGTTTCTGTGCTTTAGGAAAGGTACATTGTCTTAATCATCTTTGTTCAATACAGTGCCTAGCAGAGTGCCTCAAGTACAATATTTGCTCAATAAATAACAGATGCATTTTTCCATGCATATTTTCTACTATATCCAAGTGGAAAATATATCCATGTGATATAGTGGAAAATATCTCATGAAGACAAAAAAGCAGAAATCCAAGTTTTTTCTTTTCATTACTATCATCTGTGATTATTAATTTTATGTGTCAACTTGGTTGGCCTTAGGGATGCTCAGATAGCTGGTAAAATATTATTTCTGGATGTGTCTGTCAGGGTGTTTCTGGGGGAAATTAGCATTTGAATCAGTAGACTAAATAAAGAAAATCTGCCCTCACAAATGTGAGCCAGCATCATCCAATTTATTGAGAGTTTAGATACAACAATAAGGCAGAAGAAGGTGAACTCTCTTTCCTTGAGCTGGGACATCCATCTTCTCCTGCTCTGACATTGGAGTTCCTAGTTCTTGGGCCTTCAGATTCTCCCCTGAAGTTTCTCAGGCCTTTGGCATCAGACTGGAAGTTATGCCATTGGCTCCCCTGGTTCTCAGACCTTTGGACTCAGACTGAATTATACCACTGGCTTTCCTGGTTCTCCAGCTTCAAGATGACATATTGTGAGACTTTTCAGCCTCCATAATTGCCTGAGCCAATTTCCACAATAAATCTCCTCTTATGTATCTATATACTTCCTATTGGTTTTGTTTCTCTACAGAATCCTAATAGATCATCTAATTGTTTATCTAACAAGTCTTTTCCCCCCTAGACAATATGTTAGGCACTAGGGACACAAAAATAAAAACACAGACATCTGCACTCAATAAACTTACATTCAATATCAGAGAGATTGGCACAGAATACAAATAAAATGAGATACATGCAAAATAATATGAATTGCAAAATTATGGCAATTCACCACCAACTAGGTGTGTGACCTTGGGAAAATCACACTGTGAGCTAAATATTAGCAAGTTTAAAATGCAAAATCAGAGGCAGTCTATGAATTAGACTTTGCTAATGGCCTCCTTTGCTAATGGATGGCACATTGGTGTTAGAAAGTGCTTATTTTTGCAAAGGTCCATTATTGATGCTTTAATTCTAAGGAAATTATGTAGGCAGCAACTAAAGAAAGGTTAAAAAAAAACATCAGCTAAAATTGATACTTAGACAATAAAAAACTAATTATAAGTGATTTATCAGTAGCACTAGATAAATACATCAGTGAAATGTAAGGCCATGAAATGCAGGACAAGCCTCATAGGAAGCAATGTCCCAGTGGATGAGATGCTGTCCTCTGGGCTCCCACCTTCCACCACTAGTATTCACCATATCTGATTGGAAATGTGTGCGTGTGAGTCAGCCTCCCCTCTATGATGTGAATAGGGACCTATTTCTGCTCATCTCTGTATCCTCTACACACGATGCTTGGCACACAGAAAGTATTCAATAAATGTTTATGAATGAAGCAATCAGTCATTGTCACCAAGAATTTACTGGGAATTTCACATGCTAAATCTAGAACAAATGATATGGTCCCTATCATCAAATAAAATCTGTGAAAACCCTAAGACGTACACTGCAAACCATGACTTGGTATTAGAGAGGGGTCATTATCAAATGAAAACAACTCAGCCGCCAAGAAGTCATTTCAAAATAACAAATTCTCTTTCTGTTATTTCTCAAATGCTGTGAAAAGGAATCTCAGTCTGCAGCAACAATTCACAAAGCCCCTTCCTTTCATGTGGTCATGTCACATCACACAAGCCCTGTCACGTGCCTCTCTCCTTCATACCCTCCCATCAAAACTGATCTCCCAGACCTAGTCCTCAAACCTGTGCCCTTCTGACCCTCTACCTTATTCAATGATTCTGTATCACAAAAGCCCAAAAGAACTGCTCTGGCAAGATCTAACAGTGTCTGAAATATCGGGAAGTAAAAGAAAATAAATAGGCAAAACTAGAACAATTCTTTGTAGGCAGTAAAACAACATCTCAGATCTACCATATATTATAAATGTTGGCCTGATGGCATATAAAAAAAAAAACTTAAAGGTGCCCAAAAAAATCAAAAATGGTAAAAAGAAACAAAAGTGTTTAAATGTTTTAAGCATCTACAATGTTTGGGAGATTTGTGATGCTCAATCACAAAATATTTATTAAGAACCTACTCTAAGAATTTGTTTTGAAAGAGATACTGTGTCAGGGGTACCCAAGACCCCCACCCCCTACATTTGGACATCTCTAGAAGGACCCATGAGACTCAGTGTATGGCAGTACTTAAAGCTAAGATTTATTCTAGTGATATAATAAGGATACACAGCCAGATCATAAGGAAGAGCCACAGGCAGAGTCTGAATGATTTTATGTGCAGATTTCCTTATGCTTCTGCCTACCATGGGAGACCACATAGAGTACAGCAAGGAAAATGCAGCAACTTGTATATGACGTTTCAGCCCACAGAAGCTTCTTTTTAGAAACTCGGTGCCCAAGGTTTTTCATGGGGCTGATCACATAGGCACCCTCTGCCTAGCACAACAAAATATTCCAGACTCCAAGAAGGGGAGCAGGTGTTCAAGCATAAACTGTGTTGTTTGCACAAAAGTCTAGGCACAGTGAACCACACTTACCAATTGACTGTTGACTGAGAGCCCTCCAAGGGCCCAGTTCCCAGTTACCAACCAAAGGCTAACCTGGCAAGCAGGCCTTTCTAAGGCTAGCAGTGTCAAGCCTTTGTAGCCTGCACAGATACAAAGGCCCAGTTTTTGTTTCAAGGCAACTAGTATAGACAGAAATAAGATTTATACATAAAAATATGTATTGCATACAGTAGCATCCTAGATAACACTAAAGCAAAAATTCCCAAAATGTCCTTGAGCACTTTTATCAGCATCATCAGGATGCTGGTCAACCTAGTGGCTACAGCCCAAAGCATCCTGAGCAACAGAAGAATGGGCATCAGTAAGAGCCACAGGCTGAGGGGAGATTACAGAAGCCTTGAATACCATAATGAGACATTTGAATTTGATTTCATAGTCTTAGAAAGCCACTGAAGGTTTTATTTTTTCTTCACCAGATGACAAGATCAAAATAGCATTGTTTGAAGGTGAATCTGATTACCTATGTAGAATATATTGAAGGAGGCTAAGACCAGAGGCCAAGAAACCAGAAACTCAAAAGGAAAGAAAATGATCCTAACATGTAGGGACCACTCATTAGGAATTAGACTCTGCTCAGGGTGCTTCCGGTGAATCCTGTCAGCCTTCTAAGGCAGTTGCTATTGTTCCCATTTTGTAGCTTGCCAGTGTCATGCAAGTCAGGACAATAGGAAAGGAGCAGGGAATAGAAAAGGAAATAGATAAAGAACTGAGAATGAAAAAGGAGTGGTGGGCCAGTGCCCGAGGCAAGGGAGAGGAAGTCATCACAGGTAACTCCTGAGCATATCTTGTTCTTTTCTTCCTTTGGGCCTTTTATTCTAAGATGACAGGGAGAAAGTCATCTTCCAAAAATGGTGGACTGTAAAAAGAGAACTAAAAGCAGAAATAGTCAAAATTTTCTGAGTGAGGTAAGAGAGGTAAAGAAGAAATAGGATGTTCCACCTTCTTCTGACTCAGACAGTAAGGAGTGGGTAAACTGGTAGCATTCTTTTATCTTCACTATCTCAGAGAAATTTACGCTATTAAAATAGTTTCTTCTTGATTGTTTCCCTGACATGATGCAACCCCAAAATCACTTAATAACTGAGCTACTCTTGAGACTAATTCTTAAGGTGTCTACAATGAACACCCAGAAACATCACAGTCCCATTAGGACACATTTATTAATCACTTGATTCCATAAAAGGTGTTAGTGATGCTACAGTGAGACACTGACCCCAGGGGCTTTAGAGGACACAACACAGAAATCTGCTCGATTGATAAATATCCATCTTCGCTCTTACTTTATAAAACCCAGAACTAAGTAACAAGACATGACATGCCACTATTTAAGGGGAATTAATCTGTTGCCTCAATTGGCATTTAAGCAGGAGGCCAAAGACCATTAGAACAAATTGAAATTAATTAATGTAGCAAAATAACTCAATACTAGGATGCTGATCTTATCTTGTTGAAAATCACTCCAAGATCTTTATTAGTCCTTAACGTAACTTCCAAGTGAGCTGCCTGTATCTTTCTTATTCAGAATCCCTATTAGCCAATTGAAGTGCTGGGCAGCATGGCCAGGAAACGAGGAGGAACTTGAACAAAATCCTTAAAATAGACCTCACCCCAAAGGCTTATGGAATGTCCCCCGTGACTGGGGAGAATTCATTCTGATTTTGGTAACCAGCTCAGTTACAGCTTGCTTGAGAATTCTTTTCCCCTAAGAGGTAATGCCAGGAAAAAGTTATACGAAAGGATTTGCTCTTCCTCAGGGTAATTTATGTATTTCTTTACATTTCAGCCTGCCTTGTACTTCATGCAGGTTGAACAGAAATGTTTTCTGAGCATATATTGTTACAGCTCAGAATGAAAGAAGACACGACCTGCTTTCCAGGATTTTCACAAAAAAGATGGGATGAACACAGGTAAAAGCAAGATGAACATACGCAGGTGACTGTTTATGAACAGCAACTAAATGCAGAGGTTATGGGGTGTTGAAGAGCCTAGGTTTAAATCCTGTCTCCACTAGTTACCACTTGGAGCAAGTTGTATACTCTTTATAAGCCTCAGTTTCCCCTTCTGAGAAACTGGGTTGATAGTACCCACCTCATAAGGTCCTTGTCAAGGGTGGTAAGATAATAAACATAAAATGCTTGGCACATAAAAGGAGTTCAACAAATGTTAGCTACTACTATCATAAAAATTATTATTTTTGTTTGTACTACTATTACTACTACTCCTAATGCGTTGCTACTCTCATCTATATTTTGCCCCATACCTTAAAGACAGGGAGGCTCCCAAGCTGCATGCAGTGGTCCAGGTCAGATAGACTATAATGCATCTCAGGCAGGGAGGCCAGGAGGCTCAGGGTCTGTCAAAAATGGCAGGGAAGAGCATTTCCAATGGAGGAGATGGCTTGGAGAGGAGAGGAGTAAGCAGAGCCTGGGTAAAGTAAATAAGTACATTTGCTCTAAATGGCTTTCTGAACTGAGAAAGGGCACATGTTCACAGATCATATTGAGAGGTGACAGCGTGCTGGCAGCCCTTGCAGCCCTCGCTCACTCTCGGTGCCTCCTCGGCCTTGGTGCCCACTCTTGCCATGCTTGAGGAGCCCTTCAGCCCGCCACTGCACTGTGGGAGCCCATTTCTGGGCTGGCCAAGGCTGGAGCCGGCTCCCTCAGCTTGTAGGGAGGTGTGGAGGTAGAGGCACAGGTGTGGAACCCGGGCTGTGCGGGGCTTGCGGGCCAGCGTGAGTTCCGGGTGGGAGTGGGCTCAGCGGCCCGCATTCGGAGCAGCTGGCTGGACGGCCGGCACGCCCCAGGAAGTGAGGGGTTTAGAACCTGGGCCAGCAGCTGCTGTGCTCGATTTCTCGTGGGCCTTAGCCTTAGCTGCCTCCCCGTGGGGCAGGGCTCAGGACCTGCAGCCCACCATGCCTGAGTCTCCCCGTCTTCCCCCACCTTCCCCACCCTCCCCACCTCCCCCCTCCCCCTTCCCCCCTCACCCCCTTCCCCCCTCACCCCCTTCCCCTTCCCCCCGCCCTTGCTGTGGGCTCCTGCGCTGCCGGAGCCTCCCCAAGGAGCGCCACTCCCTGCTCCACAGCGCCCAGTCCCATCCACCGCCCAAGGGCTGAGGAGTGGGGGGCACACAGCGCGGGACTGGCAGGTGGCTCCACCTGCAGCCCCAGTGCGAGATCCACTGGGTGAAGCCAGCTGGGCTCCTGAGTCTGGTGGGGACTTGGAGAATCTTTATGTCTAGCTAAGGGATTGTAAATACACCAATCAGCACTCTGTATCTAGCTCAAGGTTTGTAAATGCACCAATCAGCACTCTGTCTAGCTCAGGGTTTGTAAATACACCAATGGACACTGTATCTAGCTAATCTGGTGGGGAGGTAGAGAACTTTTGTGTCTAACTAAGGGATTGTAAATGCACCAATCAGCACCGTGTCAAAACGGACCAATCAGCTCTCTGTAAAACAGACCAATCGGCTCTCTGTAAAATGGACCAATCAGCAGGATGTGGGTGGGGCCAGATAAGAGACTAAAAGCAGGCTGCCCATGGGGCAGTGGCAACCCACTGAGGTCCCCTTACAGGCTGTGGAAGGTTTGTTCTTTCGCTCTTTGCAATAAATCTTGCTGCTGCTCACTCTTTGGGTCCACACTGCCTTTATGAGCTGTAACACTCACCATGAAGGTCTGCAGCTTCGCTCCTGAGCCAGCAAGACCACGAACCCACCAGAAGGAAGAAACTCCGAACACATCCGAACATCAGAAGGAACAAACTCCAGACACACTGTCTTTAAGAACTGTAACACTCACCATGAGGGTCTGTGGCTTCATTCTTGAAGTCAGTGAGACCAAGAACCCAAAAATTCCGGACACAATATGATTTTCAGAGCTGGAAATTGACTTAGAAATCCTTATTACTTTTTTTTAAAAATCCAGCTTTTGGATAGCCATAAAAATCTTATGCCTTCCTTTAATGTTATTTAAATTTTTGAAATAAGTTCAATAACAACAAAAAAAGAAACAGTAACTTTGAAACGATTTACTTTAGATCTTAAAAGATAGTATTTCTGCCAGGCGTGGTAGATCACGCCTGTAATCCCAGCACTTTGGGAGGCCCAGGCTGGTGGATCACGAGGTCAGGAGCCCGAGACTACCCTGGCTAACACGGTGAAACCCCGTCTCTGCTAAAAATACAAAAAAAAAAAAAAAAAAAAATTTGCCTGGCATGGGGGTGGGTGCCAGTAGTCCTGGCTACTTGGAAGGCTGAGGCAGGAGAATGGCATGAACCCAGGAGGCGGAGATTGCAGTGAGCCGAGATCGTGCCATTGCACTCCAGCCTGGGCGACGGTGCGAGACTCCGTCTCAAAAAAAAAAAAAAAAACTATTGCTTCCTTTGATCATGTGGCCACAATGTGAGCACTGAATCTGCTTGCTGACGGCCAGCTTTTCACTCCGAAGGAAATGGAGAAAACAGAGCCGGAGGCAGGCTGCTCTCCATGTCAAGCTTATCTGCTGCTTTATTTTCAAATACCTTAAGACCCTTTCACCCTGACTCTGATACACCCCATAGTAGGCCAGGACCCTTCTTATTCCAAAACCACAATTTTACAGACAAAGGGACAGTGAGACTCCAGTGACTTACTCTTAGCCACACAGCTAGTTGGCAAAGAAAGAAAACAGAAATCCTGCTGATGGAGAGGAAGATTCAGAGGAGGAGGAGAAACAGGATAATGCAGGCTTATAATAATTTGCTGTGGGAAATCAAATGATGTGGGCAGCAACAAAGGGACTTAAGCAAAAAGATTTTTTAGGAAAAGAGACTTAAGCGAAAAAGGGACTTCAGCAAAAAGAATTTTTTGGAAAAGCATTATTGCTGCTGTATGCAGAGTGCAATAAATAACCCATGTCATATTCCTTATCTCTGCACCTTTTGCTACCAGAACCTAAAATATATACCAAGAAAATATATTCAAAGGTAAAATCTGTTGGTCGTTTTTTTTATTTGAGTAAATTTTCTATGTATAATCAGTGATTAACCCATTTTAGGAATGAAGTAGAAATGAAGGGTTTTCTCCTCAGTGGTTATAACAAACTTGAAGGCTCTATGGCTAAAAGTACAAATTCCCTTTTGTTGCTTCTTTGTTGTTGTTGTTGTTTCTGAGATAGGGCCTTTGTGTTGCCCAGGCTGGAGTACAGTGGTGCCATCACAGATCACTGTAGCCTCAACCTCTCAGGCTCAATCAATCCTCTCACCTGAGCCTCCCCAGTAGCTGGCATGCAGGAACGCACCACCACACCTGGCTAATTTTTGTATTTTTAGTGGAGATGGGGTTTCGCAATGTTGCCTAGGCTGATCTTGAATTCCTGGGCTCAAGTGATCCACCCACCTCGGCCTCCCAAAGTGCTGGGATTACAGGTATAACTGCACCCGCCTATAGTTTTTTCAAAGGCAAAAAGTTACAAATTGAGCACTCATGAGCTTAGAGTCTTTTGAATGCTCTCCAAATCAAAAGTCAAGTTTTAGTCCTACTTCCCCTAAGCAGAGAGTTCTTCCCAGCTTAGAGTTTCATTTCAAAGAACTGATGGCAAACATTTTTCAGGTACAGTTCTCGTATTTGAAAGCTTCATTCCTTCCCAGCACAACTGTGTGCATATTGACCGAATACAGACCTGTGTTTTTGGTAGATTCTCAGAAAATGTTTGATGGTGACTTTGGCCTTTGGGACTTGGCCACCACCCTTAGCTTTCATAGCCTTTTCCCAGAGGGAACCAGATGAAAAAAGGAACTTCAAGCCTGGAATTATTCTGTTTAGCCACTTCTCCTGTTGCTTACCAAAGGCTTTGCCAATGATAATACTGATAAAGGGCAACATAAACACATCTGTGTGTGAGTTGCCATCTGAAACTGAAGTTAAACACACTTGGTGCTGATCAATAAACTATAGTGCTTTTTCAGAAGAAAAGAGGATATTCCTTTTCTCTTGGAGCCACGGAAAACAGGCAAGAGTATGAGGTAGGGGAAACTCCAGAGTTTCTATATAGGAAGGGACTGAAGCAGGAATCTACCTAGAAGAGAAGCCTAGGGGACTTGACTCTTTTTTTTTTTTCTTGATATGATTTGAATGCCCCCTTCAAAACTCATGTGGAAATTTCATCGCCAATGTAATGGTATTGGGAGGTGGGCCCTTTAAGAGGTGATTAGGTCATGAGGGCAGAGCCCCACGAGTGGGTTCCTGATAAAAGGATAAGTTCGGCCTCCATTTGCTCTCTGTTTCTAGTGCTTACTTCCACCTTCCACCCTTTCACCATGAAGGACCCTCACCAGATGCTGGCACCATGCTCTCGGACTTCCCAGCCTCCAGAACTGTAAGCCAAATAAACTTCTTTCTGTATAAATTACCGTTTGTGGTATTCTGTTATAGCAACAGAAAACAGACTAAGACAATACCTAACAAGATGTTTTCATATACATATTGTCAAAAGGCAAAACTATAACAAATTTAGTTTTAAGATCTAATTGGCTTCTATTTCTGATTCTAGAATTCAGCAGTATGTTATTCTATAAATAGAATGAGTGCTCCACTGGGCATGGCAGAACAATTGGTTTTTGTAAAGTGGGAACAAGGAAACAGAATAATAGAAAAAGGCAGATCGGTTAACATCAGGTTACTTCAGGTTACTTTTCTTATAAGGGTTAAAACAGTGGAGATTTCCTTATTATACTGACTCAGGTTCACTAGGCCCTTTCTAATTGGTTTCTGTGAATCTTCTGTTTTCAAAAATATCTGGTCTGTTTGGAAATTTACCTACTTTCTTAAAATTTCAGTTTAATCATGTGGCACTTAGCGTGTGGGACTCCATTTTGCTTTGGTTTGTTGGGATCTAGAATGAGAGCTTCCATAATTTTATTTAACAATATGCATAATGACATGATTACCACATCAAGCAAATTAGCATATCTATCATGGAACACAGTTACCTTTTGTGTGTGCGTGCGTGTGTGTGTGTGTAGTAGAATTACCTAAAATCCACTCTGTTAGCAAATTCCCTTATGAAATAAAATACTATTACCTACAGTCTTCATGCTATACATTAGTTCTCTAGGCTTATTTATTCTACATAAATGAAACTTTGTACCCTTTGACCTCCATCTCCCCACTCCCCCACGTTTCCTACCCCTGGTAACCACCTTTTTACTCTGTTTCTACATCTTTGAATTTTGTTTCTTTTTTTTTTAATTTCGCATATAAGTGAGACCATGTAGTATTTTTTTTCTGCGTCTGACTTATTTCATATAGTATAATTTTCCTCTTGATCCATTCATGTTGACACAAATGGCAGGATGTCCTTTTTTAAGACTGAATAATATTCCATTGTATATGTGTGTATACACACACACACACACACACACACACAATTTCTTTATCCATTCATCTATTGACAGCCAAAGGTTGTTTCTATATCTTGGCTATTGTGAATAATGCTGTGAAACATGGGGGCACAGATATCTCTATGAGGTGATTTCATTTTCTTTGGACATATACACTAAGAAACAGGATTGCTGGCTCATATAAGAATTTTATTTTTAATTTTTTGTAGAACCTCCATATTATTTTCCACAATGGCCTCTGTATTCCCACCAACAGTATACAAGGTTCCCTTTTATGCATATTCTGGCTAACACTTGTTATCTCTTGTGTTTTTTATAATAGTCACTCTCACAGGTGTGAGGTGATAACTGTGGTTTTGATTTGCATCTGCCTGATTAGTGATATTGAGCACCTTTTTATATACTTGCTGCAGGAGGCTTTTCTTGCAGCTGTGTTTGCAAACACACTGCTTTTACAGAGATTGCGTATTTATTGGGAAGCTCCTTGGATTTTTTCAGAAGAACAGCAACAGCTTCAGCTGAATGGAGCTGATGAAGATGGAGGTGGTTAAGCCCCTAAATCCAAGCCATCCCCTGGCCTCTCTACTGAAGACTAAATGAATAAATGAAAGGCCAGAGGGGAAAAAATCTTGAAAAATGGGGAAAATCAAATGTTTATGAGTCTGATCTGGTATAAATCTCTGAAATCTTACAGTGTTTAGACCCTAGGAGCTTCCAAACACAACCATGTGAATAGTTCAGATGCCTTGCTTGGAGTGATCCAAGCAGATCATTCCATATCCATCCTATGTATTATCTACTATGTTCAGATTCTGTGCTGGGTTGAAAAAAATAATAAAATAAATTGCTTTTTTAAAGAAATAATACCACAAATAGTGCAAAATTCAAAGGTACACAAAAAATATAGTGAAATATAACACTACTTCCTACCCCATCACCCAACCACTGTTGCATTTCTTGAATATAGTTCCAAAGCTGTTCTATGTATATGCAAGTATATATGTGCATGTATTTTTATGTAAAATTTACATATGACATACATAGGAAAGTGGCTTTTCAAACTATTTTTTACCGTGATCTACAAAAAAAAAAGAACTTTCTCCTCTGTTCCATTGATGTAGCTATCTGTGCACCACTACCATAGTGCTGTAATGATTATAACTCTATAATATGTGTTCATCAGAGCATTGATGCTTCTCATTATTATTCTGATTCAAGATGTTTCCTAGCTTTTCTTGCTTTTTTCATTTTTCCATATAAACTGTAGAATTAGCTTCTCTGGGCATACAGTCCTTTCTTGCATATCTTAGCACCAATTGTTGTTTACGTGTGTAAAGACTATTCTAGCCACACTACTGAATTCTCTTATTATTATTATTTTTTTACTATTGTTGGCAGTGATCTTTCAGTTAACTTTCTTGGGTTTTCAAGGCACAGAGTTACATTATTTGCAAATAAGATTATCTTACCTCCTCCTTTCCAGCTTGTACATACCACTCTTCTTTCTCTTATCTAAAAGTTGGTTAGTACCTCAAGACCAATGTTCAATAATGTTGTGGTAATGGCATCTTTGTCCCAATTTAATGTGAATGTATGGTTTGCCCATTAAACATGACCTGGCTTTTGAGGTAAGACAAATATATTTTATTCATGTGATATAAATTTAGTTCTATTTGATGAGGTGTTTTTTCACAATCAATAATGGATTTTAATTTTATAGCAAACATTTTCAGCAACCATGAGTGCGGGCCTATGGTTTTACTGTTTTGATATATACTAGGATGTTAAACAATATCAATAGATTTCCTAATATTAAACTATCCTCCCTTTCCTGAAAGGAAGGATATTCTACTGTCCTCCTGGAATATGTTTGCTAGTATTCTATTGAAGATGTTTGTATCAATAGTCACAAGAGACATTAGACTTTCTTTTTATTATTTTTGTTGTTCTGTGGCAGACTGACACCAATGTAACCTCCACTTTATAAAAAGTAACTAGAGTCTTTTCTTCTAGAAGAATTTTAAAAGCATTAGAGTGATTGAGTCATTAAGGTTATGAAGAGCTCACCTGTAGAAATATCTGTGCCTAGTAGTTTGGAAGAGGGATAGCCTGACTTTCCTGTTTTTTCTATTGTAATTGGTCTCTTTAGATTTTCGAACTTTTCTGGGGCCAGCCTTAGAACTTTATCTTTTCTAGAAATTCATATTTTTTCCAGGTTTTTACATTTATTTGCTTATGGTACATATAAGTCCTATAATCTCCTTTAATTTTCTCTATCTATAATTATTTCTCAATTCTTGTTTTCTTATATCATCTATTTCTGCTTTTTCCCTTTTAAAAAAAAGATGGGTGTTGCACCATTATTCACAATAGCTAAAAGGTAAAACCATCCAAGAGCACATAACAAAATCAATTGTATAAACAGAATGTGGTATGTTATGTACAATAGAATATTATTCATATATAAAAAGGAATGAAGTTCTGATACATGCTAAGTGAAATAAGCCAGACAAAAAAATGACAAATATTATATTATTCCACTTATATGAAATATCTAGAATAGGCCTCATAGACACAAAAGGTAGACTGAAGGTTACCAGGGGCTGGGGGGTAGGGAGAATGGGGAGTTACTGCTTAGAGGACACGGAGTTGCTGAGGTGATGAAAAAGTTCAGAAATCAATATTGGTGATGATTGTACAACATTTGCATATAATTAATGCCATCGATTTGTATATTTTTAAATAGCTAAAATAGCAAATTTAGGTTTATATTTTTAACCACAATTAAAAAGTTATCATTTCAAAAAAAGAGCATAACAAACAGTTTTACTTAAAAATTTTTCAAACACAACTCAAAGACTTTATTTTGGCATTTTTTAAATTTTCCAAATTAATTAATTTGTTTTTATTTTTACTAATTTCTATTCTGCCTTGTCTTTATTTTACTTAATACATTCTGATATTGGATGCTTAATTCATTTAATTTAATTCTTATTTGTTACAAGTATTTAAAGTTATGAACTTTCCTCTAAGTACTGCTGTAACAAGATCTCATAGTCTCTAATATACAATGTTTTAATTCGTGTTGCTTTCCAAATATTCTGCATTTTTAGTGATGACTTTCTCTTTGAGACTGAAAAATTATATAGAGAGTGCTCTTTAATTTCCAGGATGTAAAGTTATTTTTTCTCTCTCTTTAACATCTGAAGTTTTGCGTTGGCATGAGATAATGTCTGTACTATTTCTATTTGATGGACTGCATTGCAGTTTTCTTTGTGGCTTAATATGTAGTTAATTTTTGTAACTGCTCCATTAATACTTGAAAGGAAAGTGTAATCTGTCTTCATAGTATATAGTTTGTTGTAAAGCTACTAAAACTATCCTTGCTTTTTTTTATATGATTTCTCCATAGTTAAAAGATAAGCATTAAAGTTTTCTACTGCTAAAGGATTTCTGGCTATTCCTATTTTCGTAGCTTTGACACCATGTTTTCCATGCCAATTTATTTATCGTATTGAATTGCATTGTGAATTATATCCTTTATTATTATCAAGTTCCCCTTTTGTCTTATTTCATGTTTTTTGTTTTGAATGCAACCATAGTTATGACAGCTGCTCCTTTTTTTTTTTTTTTTTGCATTTGCTTTGCCTAATTTTTATCTTTATCCTTTCTGAGTTTTGTTGTTTTAGATGCATCTCGCATATTACAAATAATTTGATTTCCCTCTTTTGTAAATTTGAGTCAATAGGTGAATTAGACAATTTAAATTTATTATGGTAATATGTTGAAATGTTGTACTCTCATTTATGTTAGTATTCCGTTCTCTTGCTTTTGATATTCCACTACATAGTCTATTTTGTTATCACGCCAACTTAATTTTTCACTCTTATTTTTTATTTTTGCCTGGATTCTAAAATTTTTCATTGGCCTTGAGGGCCAGTATGTTTACTTGGATACCTCTCAATGTTGATCATTCTGTATCAATTTTTTCTGAGCTACAGTATGCCCTTTCCATTTGTAGATTCAAGTCTTATTTTATTTCTAAAGAGTTTTACTGAGTAATATCTCCAGACTTCTTCTTAAAAGATACAAATAATGCATATGTTGCAATTCTTTTGTTTTCTGTATCTTTCGTGGTCTCTCTAGTTCACTCTTTGTTCATTTCTGGTTATTTTGCTTGTATCTTTTGTTTATGTGTCTTAATGTTGCCCTCCTATTCCTCACTGTGATGTCAGCAGTGTTTCTTCTTAGTGTTTATTACAATATGCTTGCATTTCCATGGTAGCTTTATTTTTCTCTTCTGCTTCCTTCCCGACCTTCAGAAGTTC
This sequence comes from Pongo pygmaeus, assembly GCF_028885625.2. NCBI lineage: Eukaryota > Metazoa > Chordata > Mammalia > Primates > Hominidae > Pongo > Pongo pygmaeus. The sequence goes on from NC_072377.2 coordinate 65,840,785, forward strand.
TTGTTTCATTTCCTCCTGTGGTGGTGCTAGTATTTCCCCAATCTCTCAATTGCTCTGCTTCGAGGCTCTTCATTGTTTCATTAAATTCATTGTTCATAGACATTTATTTTGTCATAATTTTCTACTTCTTAATGGCAACTTGTTATTGGCGAGGATTCCTTATGTTCCCCCGACCTCTTCCTCTTTTTGTCTTGTAACTTATTTGTGTAGATCCTGCGCTAGTTGCCTTTTTGTTACTCATCTTTAAATGAAGTGTGTTCTTCCTGATGTTGGAAGTGGTCCAGGGTCTTGTTGAGAAGGAGATGAGCAGTTCCAGGCTAGCAAGAATTCTCCCTGGTTCAGGGACAAACTCATGATGACAAGACTATATGTGTGTGTTGTTTGAATTTTTACCTCTCTCCAGCCAACAGGCATTGGCAGCTACAGAGCAGGAGGCAATTCAGCCTCTCTCCTCTACCCTGCCTCACTAGGACACAGACTGATTGTAGCATTTCTGCACATTTTCTGCAGTTCTGCTTGCTCCACTTTCCTGTGACGTCAAATGGGGTAAAGGGATGCTCCAGCCCTACCCTCCATGTACCTGCCTTTCCTGGGATTCCAAAGAAGGGGTGGTTGGTTTTGCCCTCAAAGTGCCATCTACTTAGGAAAACAGTTTCCTGCCAGCTTTATCTGAGATCTGTGTTCCCAAGCACTCCCTCCAGGAGCCTTTCTGCACCCATATTTGATCTTCACTGCATTGAGAGCCTCTCCAAATATTATCTTTTAGGAGTTAGTCTTCAAGGTTTATCAAATGTGAAATTCCTATTTCTGTCCTTGTTTTCTGGCAAATTCTAAGGAGAAGGGTAGAAGACATATCTTTCGTCTGACTTTTTAAATGGAAATCCCAATATTTACAAGAGGTAAAAGGAATTTTGAAGTAAACATAAAGGGCAGCCTTAAAGTTGGGAAATGTCCTGTCAGGGGAAAATATATCCTGCCAATTAGTCATGGAAGAAGGTAGAGCAATTACTTGACCTTTGCCTCAGTGGTTAGGGACCAGAAGAGCACCATGCAGACTATGTTCTTGCTGTGTATAACTGTTCCCTCCCTGTGAAACTTATTTCCCCCAACCCCTGCTTTCCGTTATGTTTGTCCTTTAGAATCTTTGGTACCAGCAGCGTTAGCATCACAGGGCAGCTTATTAGAGATGCAGAATTTTAGGCTCCTCCCCAAGCCCCAGAAGCAGCACAGGGATCTGCATTTAACAAGATCCCCAGATATTCATATGCACATAAAGTTTGGGAAGCACCACTGTGGATCTCAGTTCAAGTGCCAATTTGCTTCACTGATCAATCACATCGGGTTCCTGTTACACATACCCATAAAATGATCCTTCAGAACTCTTGCTCTGTAACTATGCATTTATTATGATAATTTTTTCCATTCCTGTGTGTCTCTCTTACTAAACTAGTGCCAGGCTCTATGGCTTATCCCATAACCAATCAATAAATATTTGCCAAATGACTGAATGAATATGCAAAATTCATATTTGTATCTGAGTATTTTTAAAGCCAGTTTGCACTGCCCACTCTCCCACCAGTGGTCTCCCTGCCTCAGACTCATCCATGACTGCATCAGCCTTGGACTCCTCAGCCCAGCTCTCAGATTGGCCCTTCCAGAAGTGAGTGAGTAAATGAAGGAAAAAATGACATTGCTGAAAAATCCAAGAAATTTCATCATTCAGACCGCAGTTCCTCAACATCTCACATATCTGTAAATGCCACGGAGAGATTCTGTTTCCTGAGTGCTATTTTGGAAAATATAATCACGATTTTTGTGTGGGAAGAAAAGACACTCCCCACAGACATCAGAGCAGACACATCCCCCCAGCCCTAGCCCACAGAGGGTATATTGCAGGAAGGTCTTACTGAAAGAAAGAGGGGCTACAACAGGGCTGGATGGGTGCTGAAGATGCTGAACTCAGGCAGTGGAATTGCTTTTGTCAGTTGCTCTCACCAGGTGTGGCTGTGTGACTGAAATTACCAGTCTCCCCTGCTGGTGGTGGGGACTGTTTTGATTAACCAAGTAGAAGGTGACGGTTTAAAACTAGTTTCCCAATTTGGGTAATTAAACCTCTACTAAATATAGTAGGTTTAAAATGAATGTTCACAACATTGAAACAGAACATGCTAATTCTAAAAATATAGACTCCATTGCTGTGAAAGACCTCTCAGGGGAGAACCGACATTGAAGCAAAACAATGATTTCATCCCTCCTGTCCACCAGCCCCCAGCCTGTGAACCAATTTGTTCTAAGAGATGAGTCTCACCACGCTGCAGCAAAGGAACCAGAGCTGTTACCAGACACTAAGGAAACTAATCACAGAAAGTCAAAGGAAGAAAGATTATAAGGCTGAAACTGTTCTCTTTGTGGGATCCTGTCCTGCACCAAATCAGGCCAACCAGCACTTCTTATGTCTACTCAATACAAGATATATAAAACTCAAGTTAGTGGGGAAAGAAATTTTCATTAAGTCACTTAGAAATGAGAGACATGCAAATGAGAGAAACTGACTTTCTTTGAAGAAAGTGTAATCTTTCTAGGAAGCCTCTTTCCTGAATAATTAAATCACAGAGAACCGTGACTCTCTGTGGCCTCAAAAGCAATTACACCCAGTTCTCAAACAGAGCTGTTCCCTCATCATAAAATCCCTTGTGCAGTTCCCTCTGTATAACAACAAATGGTCCACAAACCTCCTTCAAATAGTTGTCCTCACTTGGTGATTCCACTTCTCTCCCTGTTCTCTTTTATCTCACTCCAACCACAGAAAAAGCTTGTATTGAGGTCACATGCCTTCATGTTGCTCAATCCAGTGGTCAGTCCTTTCATATCAGCAGCATGTGACAAGGCTGATGACTCCCTGCCTGAAAATCTTCCCTTGTCATTCATTTGGCGTTTAGCCCACCATCCCCTCTTAGTTGTACTCTGACCTCAGTAGGGACAACTTTGCTGGAAAAGAAATTTAGAATTTGATTATGTGTGACCTAATCTCCAGTGCCCATGTATTCTATTTTTGAAAGACTTGAATTTTCAATTATATTTATAACAAAACCATGTATGTGGAAATGATAGAATAACAGTCTCTTTTTTTCCAAGATGATATGTGCATATTCAAACCTTTACACAGACGAGCTCTTTCCCTCCATTTTCTAAAACTATTAATTAATCCTGAGAAGTGTGTTGCTATAAAATATTCTGTGAAGCATTTTCACTTATTTTTCTTTTCTTTCACAGAAAATAATATGGCCCAGTGCCTGGCTTTTGAAGAACTAGAGAAAATCATCGTCATTGGTGCCTCCAAGGCTCTTTGGTTGGTTCTGCAATCATAGGAACCCTTACCTGGTCTCCTGAGACGTTCTCCTCTCTCCACACCCTAGTACAACAGCACCCACACACCTGATGGCAGAGATTTTAGGTGAGCTTTTCCATCTTCTGGCTTAGAGTTACCCAGGAATAAAGAATAGTTCCTGTAGCTCTGAATCCTTCAAATCCCCCAACTGGCCCTTAACTGACTCTTCCTTAGTGAATCTGCAGACTTCTGGATGGGAGACAAATATGCGCAAACTATACCTACAATTCAATGTAGGACAAAGGCTACCTGGTACAATATTAATATGTGCCTGCATTGGAGATTTTGGAATTTTAGGACTTAAAGAAGGGTCTAATTCAATTACCTCGGTTCCAGATGAGAAAATGAAGGCCCAGAAAAGCAAGTGATTTGCCTAAGATCTCACAGTGACCAGTGAAGGACCAGAGCTGGACTAGGCTCTCCCGTCAGCAATTAGGGCTCTTCCCAGCGTCCTTCCTCTTCTATATGATACTTGCCCTTCACTTTACAGAGTCCTAAATTCTGCAGGGAAATGCATTGATACAGTCAGTCCCCTGTGCTTTGATCTTGGTGTTACACTTAACATCTCTAGAAGATTCTTATATACCGTAGTATGTTTCACATTTGGTCATCATTGGAACTCTCTGTTTGTCTGTGCTCTTGCCTGGACTTCTTTCAAAAGGAATCCATTCATTAACAAATCTTTCAGAAAAAAAAATGTCTGCAGCATTATCAGAAGTTAATCATTTAAATCTAAAGGAGAGAGGAAAAGGTTAGGCATAGTGGATTAAGGAGTTCTTTTTTCGAACGGGCGCAGTGGCTCACGCCTGTAATCCCAGCATTTTGGGAGGCTGCGGTGGGTGGATCATCTGAGGTCAGGAGTTCGAGACCAGCCTGACTAACATGGTGAAAGCCTGTCTCTACTGAAAATGCAAAAATTAGCCAGGCATGGTGGTGCACGCCTGTAATCCCAGCCACTCGGGAGGCTGAGGTAGGAGAATTGCCTGAACCCGGGAGGCAGAGGTTGCAGTGAGCTGAGATTGCGCCGTTGCACTCCAGGCTGGGCAACAAGAGTGAAACTCCATCGCAGAAAAAAAAAGAGTTCTTTTTTCCAGCTGAAGATAGTCAAGCGGGTTATTTTCTACTATCTTCCTTGGAAAGGTGAGCATTCATTTGTTTCTCTGGCACATTAACATTCTCAACTAAGTTCAGTTGACTGGTTAGAACTACAGGTCTGACTTTCTTTGAGAGAACCCTCAAGATTTCTGATTTTACTTTCTTCCAAAGGAAATGTGTATTTTTTCTTCAAGGAATGATCTTCAGGGGTATATTCCCCATAAGTAATAGGTTAGCAAATTCTGTGAGCTTCAGGACTGAAGACTAATTCTTTTGCAATGCTGAGGTGGGCCTTCCAGCCCCAGACCTGGCCACACCCATCATAAAGACTTTTTACTGATGTAATTAATAATTTGTGTATGTATGAATTCTTTGGATTATTTCTGCTTTCTCAAGGGATATGTCACATTTATTTCCTCATACTCACAGACCTAGCATAGAATAGTTAGTCGGTAAACATTTCTTGTGTTAAATTGTTGACTTTTCTTCACTTTTTATGGAACTTAATCTTCTGGCTCAAAAAGCAACCTGAAATGGTCTTACATCGGCCTGATCATACTGTTCCGTACTATATGTGTAGAGTAGATAAAGGCAGAAGGCAGGGCCTATTTATGCTTTTGAAACAAATGTAGTGAGCGTGAATTTGTTTCACAATCCACAGGTACATGAAATACCGCATTTCTTTACCTTTTACATATCTAATTCCAACTGAAGGAGCCTCTCCCATTCGAGTTGACAGAATCTCAGTCATTCTCTGGCCACCATCTACCCCACCCACCAACATAAGAAGACTGAGGCTTGTGAAATCTATTTGTGGAAGGGCCTCTGGTCTGTCCCACAATCTTTAATCACAGAACCTTGAAATACATTGTCCACCCCCAAGTGATTTATTCCATGATGGGTGATGCTGTTGCTCACTGAATAACAGACTCCATTGGAGTCTTTGCTCTGCCTCTCAAAGCCACTGTATTTATCTACAGGTACCACAATCAGGGATCTTAGCACTCCAGCACCCTCCATGGTTCAGCTTCTCCCCTTCAACTTTCTAGTCCTCCCTAAACATCAATCCAGTGAAGTAGCTCCAGAAGCACAGATCTAGGTAACAAAAGCATCTTAACTCTCTCCTGGCACAAGGGACACTCAGACTTCTGCACAAAACCCTCTAGCTACCCTTCAGTTGATGTGGATGGAGAATAAAAACAGAGAAAAAAAAGAGAAAATATTTAATTTTTTCATCATTTCATGCCACCACAGATGAAGCTGTTTTCACTGGTTACCACATTCATGCTTAAACATTTGATAAATACAACCATGAAATTATTTTATAATAGAAAAAAATGTAGGAAGGTTTTTTTTTTTCTTTTGTAAAGAATTGGAGACAATTAATGAGGAAGATGTGTGGCCAGGAAAATTATATTTCAGCAGTATGAAAGGTTGGTCTGCTTCTCCTACTCCACAATTCTCAAAATAATGTAAACTATCATCTTTTTTTAGATGGGAAAAAGTCATGTTCACAATAAGCCGACTTCATTTCCTCCTGTTTCAGCGTCTGCTTTCTTGACCTGTCCTCCAATTCTGCATATTTGAACCAGATTGACTGAGGGACATTGGGATGATTTTGAAAGTCTTCCTGCATGGCATCTCACAATTTCTCAGATAAATTACTCAGGAAGTTAGACTTGAAAGAAAGCTCTGGTTGTTTCAAAAAGACTTTCACCTTTGTATATAAATTCTGGAACCTGCCAGTTGCTCTGTTGCCATCTCCAAATGACCATAACTCATTCATAATCTAAAAGTTTATATAACTTGAGGATTTTTCTAGGATAAACTACAAAAAGCACATTCTTAACTTCTAAAATTTGATGAGTGTTTTATGCTATGTTTACTTTTTCCATGGGAGCGAGAAAGAAATCTAGCATGTCTGACACTTTTAAGAATTGTGCTTGTTCCGTGTTCTGAATCCAATTCAAATGTTGAAAGTTCAAGAGAAAATGCTTAAAAGGAAGTGGTTAGGAATGTCTATTTATACCACAGATAATTAGATTTATAGTACATGTGATATATAATAAATATCTCATGTATAACTGCTAGAATGTAATTACTTAGTAAATTTTCAAATAGGCATCGTTTTCAATTTTAGCTATTTTAAATCTATCACTATTTATTAAAAGATGGGAAATGAGTTGTGAGATATATTTTCTTCATTTTTTACTATACTACCCTTTTATAAGCAGAATGCCAGCTCTTTATTTATTGTGTTCGCGGACGGGTAAATTGAAGCAAAAAGCAGACAAGTTCTTCTATGGGATTTGCTGGCATTGATTTCCCAGGGTGGCAAAGTGCTAAGAACTAAACCTTTAAAGCTAACAAAATGTACTGAAGTCTTTGCAAAGTATCCAGGACCAACAAGAAAGTAATTTCCCACCTCACCCTACCACCACCCAGAAAAGGAGCACAGAGATGGGGGAAAGACTGGCTGCATCTGGCATCCAGCCAGAGGAGTCCGTGCTGGGATTCTGGATCCCTCTTCCCCCACCCCACTGCCCTTCCCCCTCCACCCCAGCATTTTGGAGAAGCAAGAAACTGTAATGATGCAGCTCCCTCAAGTGTCACATGAACACAGTGGAAAGAGCCTCCTGAGATAAATATGCCATGCAGACAGAAACAAGCAATGGCTCAACAGCAATGTATGAGGTCCAAGGACCAGGACCAAAGGGAAAAACAGCCATCTCACCAGACACCTGCCTAGGACCAGATGCGTCATCTCCAATATTAGCTAACTCCCTAGAACCTGGACTCAAGGTGTGAAATAAAGGTTAATGGGAAACTGCAGGAGTCAAAAGGAGGGGGCAGGATTATTGAGGATTCAGGCCGTTTAGAAATGAAAGTTTGGATCACTCCCCAGATAAAGAACCCTGACCATTTAAGGGCAATGGAAATATAGAATAGGCAGTAGAAGAAGGAAGCCATAGATACCAACTATGGCCTCTCAATCAATTACAAAACTGAGAATTCTGACAGTTTTGTGTATTTCCTCTTTGCATGTGATGGATATGCATGTATTTGTATATATTAACCATTTTCCTTTTTCTGTCCTCATTATTTTATGAAAGTTGTTGAATGTAAACTCTACAATTTAGCCTTTAGGTAAGAGAATATTCAGTGGAACTTTGATTTGAGGAGTATTTAAGACAGCCAGGTGAGACTACGATGACTGTTGGAACTGTGTGTCTCCTCATTTGGGGAAAGGGGTGAGAACTCTGCACTTCTCTGAAGAACAGAGTTGACTTTGTGTTATAAAGAGTTCAAATATATATAAAATGATGCATGTGGAAGCTAAGAAGCCAAAGGAGTTTACCGAGACAGTTATCAATATATTGCCTCTCCGCTCCAAATCCACCCTTCTTTGTCCTGTTCCATGATACTAATCTGGCTCCTCGGTCAGCCAGTGCAATGTCATCTGTTGCTGGTAGAGTGTAGGGGAGACACTACAAGGTATAGTAAAGGGGTCAGATGCGGTGTCTCGTGCCTGTAATCACAGCCCTTTGGGAGGCAGAGGCAGGAGGATCACCTGAGGCCAGGAGTTTGAGACCAGCCTGGACAACATGGTAAAACCCCACCTCTACTAAAAATACAAAATTAGCATGCACCTGTAATCCCAGCTACTCAGGAGGCTGAGGCAGGAGAATCACTTGAACCCGGGAGGTGGAGGTTGCAGTGAGCTGAGATCGCATCATTGCACTCCAGCCAGGGAAAAAAGGCAAAACTGTCTCAAAAAAATAAATAAATAAAATAAAATAAAACAAGGTATAGCAAATAAAGGAGCATTCCTTCTTGATTCTTCCTGGTTCTTGTTACCTGTGGCCACCACCAGTGGTGTATGGGAGAGTCACCCTACAGTGAGTTCCACCAGCACCTAGTGAGGACTTCCTCTTGAGTTTTATTGTCACCAGAGCAGGCAATTTCCTTGCCAGCAGTATGCAGGAGACCCAGTGGTGACCACCTTCCAGTGGGTTTTTCCAGCACCCTAGAAGGCACTTTTTTGACCACAGTGCTGATCCACTGGCACCCAACCGCCAGTACCCTACTCATCAGGCCTGGCCTGTGGCACCTCAAATAACTTTTCTGTCCTGCGGGCCACAGCACCACCCTCTCCAACAAGGTCTGAATCTCAGCCTTGAGGTGTGAAAGACCCTTCCATGTTTGTTCTTTTCTTGTGTATCCTCCCTCAGTCCTAGAAGTAGCAGCTCTTCCCTATGTTTGCTATTTCTGTGTTATTTAGCATGCAATTTACCCCTTTTGTAGTTTATCACATTTTTCCAGTTAATAATTCTTTATAGTAAATTTTCCCTCTTCAAATTACTATCTCTCACCAAACACTGACTTCTGTATCCTCATCAGACACTGAGTGACACAACCCCCTTCAGAAAAGAATCCCTTTCACCCTGCCCTTCATGATGAACACTCTCAACAAATTAGGTATAGCAGGAACATACCTTAACATAATAAAGGCCATATATGGTGAGCCCACAGCTAACATCATACTGAATGGGGAATAACTGAAAGCCTTTCCTCTAAGAATTAGAGTAAGACAAGGACACCTACTCTCACCACTCTTATTCGGCATTATACTGGAAGTCCTAGCCAGACTTTCTCTTTCCAGAAAGAGAAAGAAATGAAAGGCATCCAAACTGGAAAACAGGATGTCAGCCAGGTGTGGTGGCTCAAGCCTGTAATCCCAGCACTTCGGGAGGCTGAGGTGGGCAGATCGCTTGAACCCAGGAGTTCAAGTCCAGACTAGACAACATGATGAAACCCTGTCTCTATGAAAAATACAAAAATTAGCCAGGTGTGGTGGCACACATCTGTAGTCCCAACTACTCAAGAGGCTGAGGTGGGAGGATCCCTTGAGCCTGGGAAATAGAGGATGCAGTGAGCCAAGATCACACCAGAGCACTCCAGCCTGGGTGACAGAGAGATATTCCAATTCAAAAAAAAAAGGAAGAAGCCAAATTGTCTCTACTTCAGATGACGTGATTTTACAAATTCAGTAATGTTACAAGACACAAAATCAATATAAAAAAATCGGTTGTGTTTTTATACACCAATAACCAACTAACTGAAAAAGAAATCAAGAAAGCAACCTCATTTATAACTTCAAAAAAGTCTCAGGGATAAATTTAGTCAAGGAGGTGAAAGATTTCTACGAAAGCCAAAACAAAACAAAAAACACTACACTACACCCTGATGAACAAAATTGAAGAGGATACCAAAAAATAGAAAGACATATTATGCTCATGAATTGGAACAATTAATATTGTTAAAAATGACTATACTACCCAAGGTAAGCTATAGATTTAATGCAATTCCTATCGAGATACTAATGACATTCTTTGAATCAATAGAAAAAACAATCCTAGAATTCACACAGAACCACAAAAGAGCCCAAATAGCAGCAATACTCCATAAAAAGAACAAAGCTGAAGGCATCACACTAACACATTTCAGAATATACTACAAAGCTATAGCAACCAAAACACTATGCTGTTGGTATAAAAACAGATACATAGACCAATGGAACAGAATAGAGAATCCAGAAATAAATTCAAGTATTTACAGCCAGCCAATTTTTGACAAAGTTGCCAGGAACATACACTGAGGAAAGGACATTCTTTTCAATAAATTGTGCTAAGAAAACTGGATATTCACATGCAGAAGAATGAAACTAGACCTCTATCTCTCACAATGTATAAAAATCAATTCAGAATGGATTAAAGACTTAAATACGAGACCTGAAACTATAGAACTACTAAAAGAAAACATAGAGGAAATACTTCAAGATATTGATCTAGGCAAAGATTTTATGGCTAAGACCTCAAAAGCAGGGGCAACCAAAACAAAAATAGACAAATGGAATGACATTAAACTAAAAAGCTTCTGCGCAGGAAAGGAAACAAGCAACAGAATGAAGAGATAACATGAACAATGGGGAAAAAATTGCTAACTATTCATCCAACAAGGGACTAATATCCAGAATATACATAGAACTCAAACAACTCGACAGCAAAGAATCAAATAATCTCACTAAAAAGTGAGAAAAGGACATGAATAGACATTTCTAAAAAGACAAACAAATGGCTAACAGGTTTAGGAAAAACTGCTCAACATCACTAATCATCAGGAAAATACAGATCAAAACCACAATGAGATACTATCTCACCCCAGTTAGAATGGTTATTATCAAAGTCAAAAAATAACACATGCTGGTGATTATGTGGAGAAAAGGGAACTCTTTATGCATTGTTGGGAATGTAGATTAGTACAACGATTATGGAAAACAGTATGAAAGTGTCTTTAAAAACTAAAAATAGAACTACCATCTGACCCAGCAATCCCACTACTGTCTATCTATCCAGAGGAGAGGAAATCAATAAATCAAAGGGATAACTGTACCCCCATATTTATTGCTGCCCTATTCACAATAGCCAAGGTATGAAATCAACCTAAGTGTCCATCAACAGATGAATGGATAAAGAAAATGTGGTATATGTACACAACAAAATACTATTCAGCCATTAAAAATGAAATCTCGTCATATGCGGCAACAAAGATGGAACTCCAAGTCATTATGTTTAGTGAAATAAACCAGGCACAGAAAAACAAGTATCACGTGTTCCCACTCATATGTGGGAGCTAAAAAGTTGATCTCATGGAGGTAGGGAATAGAATGATAGATACCAGAGGCTGGGAAAAGGCTGGGGGGATGAGGAGAGATTGGTTAACAGGTACAAACATACAGTTATGTGGAAGAAATAAGTTCTAGTGTTCAATAGCACACTAGAGTGTCTATAGTTAATAAAAAATATATTGCATATTTCAAAATAGCTGAAAGAGAAGATCTGAAATGTTCCAAACACAAAGAAATAACTTTGTTTGACTGCATCAAACTATCACATGTACCTGATACATACCAATATTATGTATTAATAAAAATTAATAAATAACAAGTAATAAACTTTAAAAATAATGTCCTTTAGAAAAGTGCTCCTTTTTTCCACAAAATTGATAGTGTTAAAAAATTATAGCACCTCAAAAAAGACCTTTCATAAAATAGATGCTCAAAAAATTCATTGAATTTTTGCCAAATAATTATAATTGTAAAATTTTCCTTTTACAAGGCTGTGAAGAAATTGGAATCCTCATGCCATACTTACTGGTGAGATTGTAAGATGATGCAGTCACTTTGCAAACAGTCTGGGAATTCCTTAAAATATTAAACATACAGTCACCCTATGACCCAGTAAGTCTATTTCTAGATATGTACCCAAAAGAAATGGAAACATAATGCCACACAAAAACTTGTTCACAAATGTTCGTGGCAGCATTGTTCATAGTAGCCAAAAAGTGAAAACCATCCAAATATTCATCAAGTGATGAATGGATTAATAAAGATGTGGAATACACATACAATGGAATATTACTCAGATATAAAAGGGAAAGACACTTACATATGCTACATGATAAATGTGAAAGCATTATACTAAGTGAAAGAAGCCAGAGCCAGTCACAAAATACCACATATCGTATGATGCCATTTATAGGAAATGTCTAGAATAGACAAGTCTATGAGGACAGAAAGTTGTTTAGTGGTTGCCTAGGACTGAGGGTACAGGGTGGCAAGAGGGAGCTGCCAGGAATGCAACATGCTAATGAATATGAAGTTTCTTTTGGGGTTCTAACATGTTCTAGAATTAGATGGTGGTGATGTTTGCACAACTCTGTGGTTATACTAAATAAATGAACTGTACACTTTAAATAGATCTAAATGTATGTAAATTATATCATAATGTCTGGGTTTTATTAATTGTCTTTTAAATGTGGCTTTAGTTCTGTCTGTATACTTCAGGAAATGTATCAAAGTAATGCTAAAATAAAACCAATAATTAAACCCAATGAATCACAAAATCTTTATTTTAAAAAGTTTATCTGGCATTTTCTGTTTCATTTTATTAGCTCTTAATACAAACTGTTTTGAGAACATCTGAAAGGATAGTGGATGGTTTTTCTCGGATGTCTTATAATAGACTGTTACATCAGACTGCCTGAAGGGTAGGCCTTGATGAATGCAATGTAATGTGCAATAATTCTAATTCAGTGTTAAAGACAAGCTCATGCCACATAATAAGCAGGAAAGTGTGGTGGGAAATGCCAAGGGCTGTCCTGGTTCCATGTCTAGAAACAAGTGCTAGAGCTATGGAAGGCGTCCTCACCTCTCTGGGCTTCTCTCATCTATGAAATGAGGCTGTTGAGGCAGAGGGTCTCAGAGCACCTTCTTGGCTCAAACATTCTGTGAGTGAGATTCTGTTATGTAGATGTTAATATTATCTTATAAGTCATAGGAGGAAAGGTAAATATAGGTGAGTTCTAAGCAAATTTTGCAAATGGAAATAAATCTTTGACATTGAATACTGAAGTATGATGGCTTTGAAGGTCATCAATTATGCCGAGGAGGACAGTCTGTCAGCGGTCAGGAGTGCTACCATTCTTCAGGGAACAAGATAAATAGATACATATTTTTTTTACTATCACCTTTAAAATCAAGACTTTTGAATGAGTTTATAAAATTATAATTACCATTATTAACTATATTTACTGCCACTAAGAATAGTAACCCTTCCTTTAAAAATAAATAAATAAAAGTTTCTACAGTTATTCCTGCTTGAAAAAAAAACAGGCACTGAAAAAAAACCCAGGCAATTTGGAAATAATTAAATCCTTTATATAGTTTTCTTTCATATTACTCATGTATTCTCTTTCTTTCTGAGGATGTTGCAAAGCATTTCACTTCAGGAAAAATACAGAAAAATGCAACTCATTTTTCTTTCTCATGTTTCTCTTGGTGTGCAATAAAAGAGTCCTCACCAGAGTTTTCCATTATACCTCCAAATATATAAGCTAAATCTCATCCTAATTGCTACTTACATTAGCTAATTTCACATTTAAATCATGTTGATGACCTCTTATCAAGGTTTTAAAAACCGCTTAAGCAATTTTTGTTGTCTTCAATGGATTGTAAGCACTTAAGAATTTTTAAAACTTAATCTTAGTTTTTTAAATTTCATATTTATTTGACTAGGTATGTAAAATGATCAGGTACTCAGTGAATTAAAATTCTCTACCTGAAAAATAAAAAGGAAACTAGAGATTTAGCCTTTAAGTAATAGAAAAATTAATATAAAATTATAAATATAATTATATATTCTTATAAATTAAGGTAAAATGGGGCTGGATGTGGTGGCTCACATCTGTAATTCCAGCACTTTGGGAAGCCAAGGGGGGCGGATCACATGTGGTCAGGAGTTTGAGACCAGCCTGGCCAACATGGCAAAACCCATCTCTACTAAAAATACAAAAATTACCTGGACATGGTAGCATGTGCCTGTAATCCCAGCTACTCAGGAGGCTGAGGCAGGATAATTGCTTGAACCCGGGAGGTGGAGGTTGTGGTGAGCCGAGATTGTGCTACAGCACTCCAGCCTGGAAGACAGAGTAAGACCCTGGCAGAAAGAAAGGAAGAAAGGAAGAAAGAGAGAGAGAGAGAGAGAGAGAGGAAGAAAGGAAGAAAGAAAGAAAGAAAGAAAGAAAGAAAGAAAGAAAGAAAGAAAGAAAGAAAGAAAGAAAGAAAGAAAGAAAGAAAGAAAGAGAGAAAGGTAAAATTAATATGAACATGAAGTACATACAAAATATTTGATACAGATATAGAATAATAGATATTATTACATAAAGACAGAATGATAGATACAAAATGGACATTTATTTAAAATTTTTAAAAGTCACAATAAAATGCAAACTTTTAAAAGGTGATAAAGATGACAAATACTGCAAGATCTTTAGAAAAATAAAATATTGTGTTAATTAGCTGTCTGACACATTTTTAGAATACTTCATTTCTATAGTTTTAGCTGACTACTCTTTGGTTGTCTTGTCACACGACAATGATTTTTTTCCAAAATATCTAATTAAGGAGTGTCTCTTTTTTCTATTGTAAGTTCTGTTTGATTCTCAGTAAATATTATGGAGTAATCATTTGGAAGAAAGTCATTAAACACTGTTGAATGAAATATGGCTCATAACAAAAGATGACAGTACTTACCAAAATAAATAATGTGGTAGAAATGCAGCTGTGTTGGCCCTCCTGCCCCCTCTGTTGGCTGTGTGCAAATTAAGTTCTTCTTCATTGCCATGCCCTTCTTCTCACTCCTTTTTCACCCCCTATTTGAAAGGACCCTGGTTCTCATAAACATCTTGATGACTTCTGTCTTCATTTTTATTAACCATATTTTTTGGTTGTCTTGATTCTTTTTCCCATCTTCATGATTTTGAGCATCAGTTTTTAGTTTATATTGCCACACAGTAAGAGAGTTTTTGATATTTTGAAGCTTCTGCTAGCCTTCTTTCTTTCCGTGTTTGTTTTTGGCTTTCCCTAGAGATACTTCCTTTGTATCTACAGTTTGTGGCATAGTGAATAATTCTTAAATATATAACATATTAGATATATGTATGTATCTCATATATATATCATATATAACATATAAGATATAATTAATCTGAAATCAAAGCATACACAAGGACAGGAGTTAGCAAACGCTTTTGTAAAGGATCAGATAGTAAATATTTTTGACATCGGGGGTCTTATATTACAGTCTTTTTTTTTTTCTTTTTTTTTTGGAGATAGGATCTCACTTTCTCTCTCAGGCTGGAGGGCAGTGGCATGATCTCAGTTCACTGCAGCCTTACTTGACCTCCCAGGCTCAAGTCATCCTCCCACCTCAGCCTCCCCAGTAGCTGGGACTACAGGTTCACGCCACCATTCCTGGCTAATTTTTGTACTTTTTGTAGAAACAGGGTTTCACCATGTGGCCCAGGCTGGTCACTAATGCCTGGGCTAAAGTAATCCACCCACTTGAGCCCAAGAGTTACTGACCAGTTAGTGATCCCCCTTGGCCTCCCAAAGTGCTGGGATTATAGGTATGAGACATTGTGCCTGGCCACAGTCTTTTTTTCAACTACTCAACTCTGCTTTTCTAGAACAAAAGCAGCGATAAACAGTAAGTTAATAAATGGGTAGGACTGTGTTCAAAGGTAACTTTTTACAAATAAAACAGTAGGCTAGATTTGGTCTCCAGGTCAGAATTTGCTAACCCTCACCCATGAGAAATGCAAACGCATTTAAAAGTGATACTTTACTGTGTTAAGCTACAGACTTACTCATATTAATTATTCTTAGCTACTCTTATAATAACTATTTTACTGCATATATTGGTGAATTTTATGAGTCGGGTCACTTGAACACTTTCTTTGGTTGTTTCATCACATTGCTGTCAATAGTGTTTGCCATTTCATCTGGAATCACAGGATTTTAGCAGGACACAGTGCCTCTGAAATGCTAAAACATAATCTGATATATAGGAAAGCATAAAACATATGACTTCACACATACATACATACACACACAGAGAGACAGAGATGTATGCATATTGTTTCTATCATGACAGCATGTTTCAGCCCCACATGGAAATTCAGATACATTCTATTTTATACATTTTCCAGCAAAAAAGAAAAAAAGGTATAGTGAATTTGTAGCTCCTATTAGGCATCATCAAACATGTTGACGATAGGAAAGAATTTCAAATTTGAGTAGAAATCAATGAAAACAATTTTACAAGCCTAAAAATTGGAATTGCTTTCCCCCAGACTGACTTCTGGCTATCTACATTTCAAACTTCGCTACACTGCAGGGTGCAGGACAGTGGGTGCAGTGCACCAAGTGTGAGCTGAAGCAGGGCGAGGCATCGCCTCACCCGAGAAGTGCAAGGGGTCAGGGAATTCCATTTCCTAGCCAAGCAAAGCTGTGACAAACGGCACCTGGAAAATCAGGTCACTCCGACTCTAATACTATGCTTTTCCAATGGTCTTAGCAAATGGCATACCAGGAGATTATATCCCACGCCTGGCTCAGAGAGTCCCATGCCCACGGAGCCTCACTCATTGCTAGCACAGCAGTCTGAGATTGAACTGCAAGGCAGCAGCGAGGTTGGGGGAGGAGGCGCCCCACCATTGCTGAGGCTTGAGTAGGTAACAAAGTGGCTAGGAAGCTCGAACTGGGTGGAGCCCACCTCAGCTCAAGGAGGCCTGCCTGCGTCTATAGACTCCACCTCTGGGGGCAGGGCATAGCCAAACAAAAGGCAGCAGAAACCTCTGCAGACTTAAATGTCCCTGTCTGACAGCTTTGAAGAGAGTAGTGGTTCTCCCAGCAAGGAGTTTGAGATCTGAGAACGGACAGACTGCATCCTCAAGTGGGTCCCTGACCCCCAAGTAGCTAACTGGGAGGCACCCTCCAGTAGGGACAGACTGACACCTCACACGGCCAGGTACCCCCCTCAGACGAGGCTTCCAGAGGAACGACCAGACAGCAACATTTGCTGTTCAGCAATATTTGCTGTTCAGCAGTATTCGCTGTTCTGCAGCCTCTGCTGGTGATACCAGGCAAACAGGGTCTGGAGTGGACCCCCAGCAAACTCCAACAGACCTGCAGCTGAGGGTCCTGACTGTTAGAAGGAAAACTAACAAACAGAAAGGACATCCACAACAAAACCCCCCCATCTGTACTTCACCATCATCAAAGACCAAAGGTAGATAAAACCACAAAGATGGGGAAAAAACAGAGCAGAAAAGCTGAAAATTCTAAAAGTCAGAGCACCTCTTCCCCTCCAAAGCAACGCAGCTCCTCGCCAGCAATACAACAAAGCTGGATGGAGAATGACTTTGACGAGTTGAGAGAAGAAGGCTTCACAAGATCAAACTTCTCTGAGCTAAAGGAGGAAGTTCGAACACATCGCAAAGAAGCTAAAAACCTTGAAAACAGATTAGACGAATGGCTAACTAGAATAACCAGTGTAGAGAAGTCCTTAAATGACCTGATGGAGCTGAAAACCATGGCACGAGAACTACGTGATGCATCCACGAGCTTCAGCAGCTGATTTGATCAACTGGAAGAAAGGGTATCAGTGATGGAAGATCAAATGAATGAAATGAAGTGAGAAGAGAAGTTTGGAGAAAAAAGAGTAAAAAGAAATGAACAAAGCCTCTAAGAAATATAAGACTATGTGAAAAGACCAAATCTACGTCTCATTGGTGTACCTGAAAGTGACAGAGAGAATGGAACCAAGTTGGAAAACACTCTGCAGGATATTATCCAGGAGAACTTCCCCAACCTAGCAAGGCAGGCCAACATTCAAATTCAGGAAATACAGAGAATGCAACAAAGATACTCCTTGAGAAGAGCAACTCCAAGACACATAATTGTCAAATTCACCAAAGTTGAAATGAAGGAAAAAATGTTAAGGGTAGCCAGAGAGAAACATCAGGTTACCCACAAAGGGAAGCCCATCAGACTAACAGCGGATCTCTCAGCAGAAACTGTACAAGCCAGAAGAGAGTGGGGGCCAATATTCAACATTCTTAAAGAAAAGAATTTTCAACCCAGAATCGCATATCCAGCCAAACTAAGCCTCATAAGTGAAGGAGAAATAAAATCCTTTACAGATAAGCAAATGCTGAGAGATTTTGTCACCACCAGGCTTGCCTTACAAGAGCTCCTGAAGGAAGCACTAAACATGGAAAGGAACAAACGGTACCAGCCACTGCAAAAACATGCCAAATTGTAAAGACCATTGATGCTAGGAAGAAACTGCATCAAGTAACGAGCAAAATAACCAGCTAACATCACAATGACAGGATCACGTTCACACATAACAATATTAACTTTAAATGTAAATGGGCTAAATGCTCCAATTAAAAGACACAGACTGGCAAATTGGATAAAGAATCAAGACCCATCAGTGTGCTGTATTCAGGAAACCCATCTCCTGTGCAGAGACACACATGGGCTCAAAACAAAGGGATGGAGGAAGATCTACCAAGCACATGGAAAACAAAAAAAGACAGAGGTTGCAACCCTAGTCTCTGATAAAACAGACTTTAAACCAACAAAGATCAAAAGAGACAAAGAAGGCCATTACATAGTGGTAAAGGGATCCATTCAACAAGAAGAGCTAACTATCCTAAATATATATGCACCCAATACAGGAGCACCCAGATTCATAAGGCAAGTCCTTAGAGACCTACAAAGAGACTTAAACTCCCATACAATAATAATGGGAGACTTTAACACCCCACTGTCAATATTAGACAGATCCACGAGACAGAAAGTTAACAAGGATATCCAGGAATTGAACTCAGCTCTGCACCAAGTGAACCTAATAGACATCTAAAGAACTCTCCACCCCAAATCAACAGAATATACATTCTTTTCAGCACCACATCACACCTATTCCAAAATTGACCACATGGTTGGAAGTAAAGCACTCCTCAGCAAATGTAAAAGAACAGAAATTATAACAAACTGTCTCTCAGACCACAGTGCAATCAAACTAGAACTCAGGATTAAGAAACTCACCCAAAACTGCTCAACTACATGGAAACTGAACAACCTGCTCCTGAATGACTACTGGGTACATAATGAAATGAAGGCAGAAATAAAGATGTTCTTTGAAACCAATGAGAACAAAGACACAACATACCAGAATCTCTGGGACACATGTAAAGCAGCGTGTAGAGGGAAATTTATAGCACTAAATGCTCACAAGAGAAAGCAGGAAAGATCTAAAATTGACACCATAACATCACAATTAAAAGAACTAGAAAAGCAAGAGCAAACACATCAAAAGCTAGCAGAAGTCAAGAAATAAATAAGATCAGAGCAGAACTGAAAGAGATAAGGCGCAAAAAACCCTTCAAAAAAATCAATGAATCCAGGAGCTGGTTTTTTGAAAACATCAACAAAATTGATAGACCGCTAGCAAGACTAATAAAGAAGAAAAGAGAGAAGAATCAAATAGACACAATAAAAAATGTTAAAGGGGATATCACCACTGATCCCACAGAAATACAAACTACCATCAGAGAATACTATAAACACCTCTACACAAATAAACTAGAAAATCTAGAAGAAATGGATAAATTCCTGGACACATACACCCTCCCAAGACTAAACCAGGAAGAAGCTGAATCTCTGAATAGGGCAATAACAGGCTCTGAAATTGAGGCAATGATTAATAGCCTACCAACCAAGAAAAGTCCAGGACTGGATTCACAGCAGAATTCTACCAGAGGTACAAGGAGGAACTGGTACCATTCCTTCTGAAACTATTCCAATCAATAGAAAAAGAGGGAATCCTCCCTAACTCATTTTATGAGGCCAGCATCAGCCTGATACCAAAGCCTGGAAGAGACACAACCAAAAAAAGAGAATTTTACATCAATATCCCTGATGATCATCAATGCAAAAATCCTCAATAAAATACTGGGAAACCGAATCCAGCAGCACATCAAAAAGCTTATCCACCATGATCAAGTGGGCTTCATCCCTGGGATGCAAGGCTGGTTCAACATATGAAAATCAATAAACATAATACAGCATATACACAGAACTAAAGACAAAAACCACATGATTATCTCAATAGATGCAGAAAAGGCCTTTGACAAAATTCAACAGCCTTCATGCTAAAAACTATCAACATAGTTGATAACAACTATGGGATGTAGCTCAAAATAATAAGAGCTATTTATGACCGACCCACAGCCAATATCATACTCAATGGGAACCAACTGGAAGTATTCCCTTTGAAAACTGGCACAAGACAGGGATGCCCTCTCTCACCACTCCTATTCAACATAGTGTTGGAAGTTCTGGCCAGGGCAATCAGGCAGGAGAAGGAAATAAAGGGCATTCAATTAGGAAAAGAGGAAGTCAAATTGTCCCTGTTTGCAGATGACATGATTGTATATCTAGAAAACCCCATCGTCTCAGCTCAAAATATCCTTAACCTCATAAGCAACTTCAGCAAAGTCTCAGGATACAAAATCAACGTGCAAAAATCACAAGCATTCTTATACACCAATAACAGACAAAGAGCAAAATCATGAGAGAACTCCCATTCACAATGGCTTCAAAGAGAATAAAATACCTAGGAATCCAACTCACAAGGGATGTGAAGGACCTCTTCAAGGAGAACTACAAACCACTGCTCAATGAAATAAAAGAGGATACAAACAAATGGAAGAACATTCCATGCTCATGGGTAGGAAGAATCAATATCGTGAAAATGGCCACACTGCCCAAGGTAATTTATAGATTCAATGCCATCCCCATCAAGCTACCAATGACTTTCTTCACAGAATTGGAAAAAACTACTTTCAAGTTCATATGGAACAAAAAAAGAGCTCGCATTGCCAAGTCAATCCTAAGCCAAAAGAGCAAAGCTGGAGGCATCACGCTACCTGACTTCAAACTATACTACAAGGCTACAGGAACCAAAACAGCATGATACTGGTACCAAAACAGAGATATAGATCAATGGAACAGAACAGAGCCCTCAGAAATAATGCTGCATATCTACAACTCTCTGATCATTGACAAACCTGACAAAAACAAGAAATGGGGAAAGGATTCCTTATTTAATAAATGGTGCTGGGAAAACTGGCTAGCCATATGTAGAAAGCTGAAACTGGATCACTTCCGTACACTTCATACAAAAATTAATTCAAGATGGATTAAAGACTTAAATGTTAGACCTAAAACCATAAAAACCCTAGAAGAAAACCTAGGCAATACCATTCAGGACATAGGCATGGGCAAGGACTTCATGTCTGAAACACCAAAAGCAATGGTAACAAAAGCCAAAATTGACAAATGAGATCTAATTAAACTAAAGAGCTTCTGCACAGCAAAAGAAACTACCATCAGAGTGAATAGGCAACCTACAGAATGGGAGAAAATTTTTGCAACCTACTCATCTAACAAAGGGCTAATATCCGAATCTACAATGAACTCAAACAAATTTACAAGAAAAAAACAAACAACCCCATCAAAAGGTGGGCAAAGGACATGAACAGATGCTTCTCAAAAGAAGACATTTATGCAGCCAAAAAAACACATGAAAAAATGCTCCTCGTCACTGGCCATCAGAGAAATGCAAATCAAAACCACAGTGAGATACCATCTCACACCAGTTAGAATGGCGATCATTAAAAAGTCAGGAAACAACAGGCGCTGGAGAGGATGTGGAGAAATAGGAACACTTTTACACTGTTGGTGGGACTGTAAACTAGTTCAACCATTGTGGAAGTCAGTGTGGCGATTCCTCAGGGATCTAGAACTAGAAATACCATTTGACCCAGCCATCCCATACTGGGTATATACCCAAAGGATTATAAATCATGCTGCTATAAAGACACATGCACACTTATGTTTATTGCGGCACTATTCACAATAGCAAAGACTTGGAACCAACCCAAATGTCCAACAATGATAGACTGGATTAAGAAAATGTGGCACATATACACCATGGAATACTATACAGCCATAAAAATGATGAGTTCATGTGCTTTGTAGCGACATGGATGAAGCTGGAAACCATCATTCTCAGCAAACTATCGCAAGGACAAAAAACCAAACACCGCATGTTCTCACTCATAGGTGGGAATTGAACAATGAGAACATATGGACACAGGAAGGGGAACATCACACACAGGGGACTGTTGTGGGGTGGGGGGAGGGAGGAGGGATAGCATTAGGAGATATACCTAACACTAAATGACGAGTTAATGGTTGCAGCACACCAACATGGCACATGTATACATATGTAACAAACCTGCACGTTGTGCACATGTATCCTAAAACTTAAAGTATAATAATAAAAAATAAATAAATAAAACAAAATAGGAAATCTGAGGCTTAAAGACATCAAATAATCCCCATATGTTTACAATTTAAGAAATATATTTCTACATAATCCATAGGCTCAAGAAATCATAATGGAATTAGAATATATATTTCAAACTGATTTATAATAAAAACACGGCACATCAAAATTTGTTGGAGGCTGCTAAAGCTGTGCTAAGGGGAAAATGTATATCCTTATTATATATATATTATATATATATTAGAATAGACACAATTTTGATAATCAATGATCTAAGCATGTATCTCACAAACTTCAAAGAAAACTAGCCAATTAAAGTCAAAGAAAACAGAATGAATGAAATAATGCAAATAAATAAAAAACTAATATACATAGGTAGATCAACAAAGCCTAAGGCTGGTTCTTTGCAGAGAATAAACAATTTGCCTAAATGACAGAGCTGAGACACCAGTTCAAAGAGCTGTTTGACTCTCTAGGCCAAGCTCTGAAGCCTTAAAGGGCTGCTTATAACCTCCATCTGGTCCTCAGGTGACTGAGTGTATGATCTTAATAAAAGCAAATCTGACCATTTTATAGAAGGCAGGACCCAAAATATAAGCAAAGCCTACTTTCACAGATGGATTTCAACACTGAAATCATTCGTATTATTGCAACATATTTGCAAAGTTTTTTTTGAAGCCCACATCTTTTCTATTTTAAAATAACTTTCCCTTAGATTATAGGGGGAAAATCTGAAAAAATAGTTGCTTGCTGCTTGTGTAAAATAAGATTTTGTTTTTATATTAAACAATAAACTGTTAGATTGATATTATATACAAAAAGGAAGAGGATCTACAGGATCATTAAAATTACTTGGAAAACAAAAACAGTCTTATAGTTACTATGAACATCCTAGGTGGCAAGAGTTATATATACTTACCTAAAATATTCCCCAAAGCCCTTATGTAATACTATGCTCTCTGTGATATTGAACAAATAGTAATTCAATCACTCACTGCGCTGGTTTTTCCATTTTCCTTAGGATGTTTACTTTGCTATTTGAGCTCTAAATCCCAGGTCAGCTCTTAATCCAAGGCAGTGGATCTCAAAGTATGGTCTCAAAACCAGCAACATCAGCATCACCTGGGAACTGGTTAGACATGCACATTCTCAGGCTTCACCCCAGGCTTGACTCTGACACCCTGGAGGTGGATCCCAGCAATGTGTGTCTTAACAAGCAATTCCAGGTGATCCTCCAGTGCTGAAGCTTGAGAACCTCTACGCCAAGATAAGTGGGTAAGACTTCAGAAGCATCTGAAAATTTTACTTGCAGTAGTAGCTATAGGAAGCTCACGGGGCTCTGCACGTCCACAAAGTGTTGGCAGCTTATACGGAGTTCTTAATGGCACTGCCTAAAGCAAGAGACTAATTATCAAAGAAGGAACTTCCATGGCTCTCACAAAAGAGAGGTTCTACATTGCAAAAACGGGCCACAAACAGCACTTCCCAGCACACTGCAAGAAATGACAAGAAATTTAATGAGCTTATAACACCAGGATATATTTGCCTAAACATTTGATCGTTCCCCAGGGTAGAGTTGCCCTGCCCCCAAAACAGGATATTAACAAGAAAATAGGAGTGAACAAGTACAAGCAATGAGCCGCTGTTTCAAGAACATCCAATTAGAAAATGACTTGATAGAATGAAAATAAGATGCACCTGCACTTTATCACCAATTATTCCAAGGTAACAAGGATTATATTTACTCATTTATATTTTTCCATGCCTTATTCCTACCTCTATTTTGAGAAGTAAATGAGGAAAAATGTTTCCCCTGGATTTCCGTACACTCACAGTTCTCAACCGTGTAACAATGGTCGCAACTACCAGAAGAGGTTCCTAGAGAGTCAGCCTCCTAATGAAATGGAGCGGAACACTTGCCTTCCCAACTTTTGTTTCGTTTTTGCTTTCTGACTTTTTTTAAAAATGTAGTTTGGACGGGCGCAGTGGCTCAAGCCTGTAATCCCAGTACTTTGGGAGGCCAAGGAGGGTGGATCACCTGAGGTCAGGAGTTCGTGACTATCCTGGCCAACATGGTGAAATCCCGTCTCTACTAAAAATACAAAAATTAACCAGGTGTGGTGGCGGGCACCTGTAATCCCAGCTACTCAGGAGGCTGAGGCAGGAGAATCACTTGAACCTGGGAGGGAGGTTGCAGTGAGCCGAGATCGCACCAGTGCACTCCAGCCTGGGTGACAGAGCAAGACTCCGTCTCAAAACAAAAAAATGTAGTTTTCCCTTTCCAAACTAGAAAAAGGTGAAACTTAAGTTGAAGTAAAGAGTGCCCAATGGAGCACCACTGATGATTGGAGGGGCAGGTGGAGGCAAAGAGGAAATGTGTGCGCATTTTATGGCCATTTCTTTCTTCTTACTTGATTTCTCCTACCAGCTTACACTGCATACAGGTTATTGCACCATTAAGTGGAATGTTCTAAAGGTCAAGGTTCTATGCTCCCTGCTGGGAGAGTGTGGAGCAATGAGCTGAGGTGTACAACCCTCTCTAGTGTACCCCATATCGAAGCAAAGAGGCTATCTCTGTACCTGAAACTTGAAAGAAAAAAAAATCTCTCTTTTATAATTATTATGTACTCGACTTAAAATTACAAACGTAATATATGCTCACCTTAACTAATAAAAGAATCCAAAGACACTGCTATAATGTCAGTAATGTTTAATGTAAAAGATTTTTAACGGGCAATTGTGGGGAAATCCTCCATTGTGTATATTTTGGTGGCAAACTGTGCTCTGCTACCTAACAGATTCACACACCCCCATCCAGTGGCATCTGGTTGCACGGCACATAAGCTTGGCTTGCACGAACACTCCCACCTGGGATGACTGCATCTAAAGGAAGTGGTACAACACTCCATTGCCAATTGGTGCCAGTGAGGATAAAGTCTAATGGTGGCCATGCCAGTGGGACAGGCTACACCAGATTGCTTTGTGGTGTGACCTGAACTGTGTCACCCACTGCCAAGATTCATGCCAAATTTCTGAGCCTAGATCTTCAGTCTCAGTCTTCCAATCAGTTCTGTGATCCCCATTAGGCCCATTCTTTGGAATATTCTCAGCTGTGTGAATTTTTTTTCCTTTAATTGTAGATTTGAGTTTTGAAACAGACAAAAGGCATTTGGAAACAAGCAATGATGCTAATTAATACTTTATATGGACACATACACACACAAATAAGGCATGATTATAAAGTTTTGACACTGGTTTTCCTGCCTGAAAAAGACAAATATAATGCCAAAAATGTTTTGCACAATGGAAACATTGTTAAAATGAGTGCATTTTAACATTTCTTAATCTCACTTTCTAAAATAATGGAATTAATTTGAATGTTTACTTACATATTTACAGATTAAAAAAAGCAGTCTCATTACTGCCTGCCTTATGTGCCTCATACATGAGCCCAGATATAACAGGACTTCACAGAGTCCCTGAGAATACTTTATAATTAATAAGAAAAATTATAACTTATAAAAATCATTTGGGCTTACAGATCCATAATTTAATTACTTTAAACCTAGAAAATACAACTCTAGGCTAGACATGATGGCTCATCCCTCTAATCCCAGCACTTTGAGAGGCTGGGATGGGCAGATGGCTTAAGTCAAGGAGTGCAAGGCCAGCCTGGACAACATGACAAAACTCCATCTCTACCAAAAAAAAAAAAAAAAAAATTAGCCAGGCATGGTGGTGCATGCCTGTAGTCCCAGCTACTCCAGAGGCTGGGGTGGGAGGAGCCCTTGAGCTCCTTAGGCAAAGGCTGCAATAGGCCATGATCAGGCCATTGCACTACAGCCTGGGTGACAGAGCTGTTTTAGGTTGCTGTGCACTTTTGATTTTGATACTCATATATCTATCCATTTGTAAGTTTCTGGTACACAGTAGGCACTGAACATCGATTTTTCTTTTTCGTTATATACCATTGACTGGGTGCGATTTTTTTTCTCCTGTGATTTTCTTGGGGTGTCAGCTTTATTAAGACGTATTTCACATACCATGCAACTCACCCAATTAAGTGCACAATTCAGTGGCTTTTCATATATTCATAGAGCTGTTCAACCAACACAACTGTGATTTAAGAGGCATTAGCCAAAGGAAGAAGCGACAGGAGAATAACTCCTTCCCAAATTATGTACAAACCCACATTGTGGTTATTTTGCTTGAACCATTATAGATAGCTTTGAGGTGGCAAATTCATTCACCATACATTAAGGTGGCAGGAGAGAAAAGAGAAGGAAAGACAAAAAAAAAAAAAAAAGCTAGTTATGTTTGCTAGTCCAAGCTTCCGAGCAAGCCTCTACCCTGCTGGGCAATAAAAAAGTTGAGATTTTTCAATTAACAAAACTTAATGCACCGGATGCCTTCTTATCTGATGAAATCAAGACATATTTAATTAAAAAGTCAAAGTGAGAAATAAAATATATAACACAAATACTATAATTATTTTCATTTAAACTAAATGTACGTACATTTAATAAAATGAGTTCTTTTAAGTTGTTAAGATGATAGATTTTTTTCATAGCATAGTCCTTCCACATTTTTAATTATATTCTTGATGGTTGAGTCCATCTGATGTTTAATATCTGGTAATATTTAGGTAGTTATCGGCCACTTTTGGCTCTAGATTTGATTATATCTCTTCATTGTTTTCTGTTTTCCAAATTGAGATCAATAAGTTTAATTCAGAGTATATATTATTCTGCATTATTCATAATTTTCCAGTAAATCAAATTAAATATTCTATTGTTTGATGTCTTATAAATCATTAGTGCTGTCAATTTTCTGAGAATGATTAACAAATTATGTTCATGGTTAGTCTTAAAATTCAGGATTTCCTATAGCAGAATTTAGCAAAATTTTTCTGTAAAAGGCCAGATAATAAATATTTTAGGCCTTATGGGCCATATGATCATAGTTGCAACTACTCAATTCTGCTATAGTAGAACAAAACTCATAGACAAGACATAATCAATGAGTGTGTCTATGTTCCAATAAAACATTCTTACAAGTGCATTTGACCCATGGGGCCATAGTCTGTCAACTCTTGTTTTATAGTATTTTCAGCCCCAGGCCATTCTTTTTTTCAAGCTTTAGTACACGTTCACTGAGGACTTTCATTTGCCAAAGTATAATTTTAAAAACCTGACTCTCATATAAAATAAAGTAAGCATGTATCAAAGATTTATTTAACTCATTATTATGGGAACCAATAAAATAGCAAAGGTGAGAAAAAAGAATACAGCAGAAGCAGAAGTATTTATAGTTATTGAAAAAAGATGACTGAATAAAAAATGCTAAAAGAGATATAAAACTGGTTAATGTCCTGCATTAACTATATCCCCTGGAGTGTTCTTTTCTACTGGAAAGAATTTATTTGCACCACTCTCAGTTTTCGTAAGTCACCATCTATGCATAGAGTTGTAAATATCCCAATCAATAGAGTTAAATCAAAGTTAACAGCCTTAAATAATTAAATCATCAATGACAGATCTGTTGCACATTTCTCCAGTATGGCTATTTCCAAGTCTAGGAAATCTTTTTCTTAACACATTTCACTCCAGTACTGCACTGTGAACAATGACTTTTGATATTAGTCTTTTCTCACATTGCTATAAAGAACTACTTGAGACTGAGTAATTTACAAGGAAAAGAGTTTTTTGTTTGTTTGATTGATTGATTTCTTCTTAAAACATGGGATACATGTGCAGAATGTGCAGGTTCCTTACATAGGTACACATGTGCCATGGTGGTTTGCTGCACCTATTGACTTATCCTCTAAGTTCCCTCCCTTCACCCCCCACACCCCAACAGGCCTGGATGTGTGTTTTTCCCCCTCTGTGTCCATGTGTTCTCATTGTTCAACTCTCACTTATGAGTGAGAACATGCGATATTTGGTTTTCTGTTCCTGTGTTAGTTTGGTGAGGATGATGGCTTCTAGCTTCATCCATGTCCCTGCAAAGGACATGATCTCATTCATTTTTATGGCTGCATAGTATTCCATGGTGTATATGTACCACATTTTCTTTATCCAGTCTATCATTGATAGGCATTTAGGTTGGTTCCATGTCTCTGCTATTGTAAATAGTGTTGCAATAAACATGCATGTGCATGTGTCTTTATAGTAGAATGATTTATAATCCTTTGGATGTATACCCAGTAATGAGATTTCTGGATCAAATGGTATAAGAAGAAAGTTTTAATTGACTCACAGTTCTGCAGGCTGTACAGGAAGCATGGCTGGGAAGCCTCAGGATACTTATAATCATGGCAGAGGTAAAGGGGAAGCAAGCATGTCTTACCATAGCGGAGCAGGAGAATGAGCAAAGGGGGAAGTGCTACATAGTTTTTAACAACCAGGTCTCATGAGAATGGCAAGAGGGAAATCCACCCCCATGATCTAATTGGCCCCACAAGGTCCCACCTCCAACACTTAAGATCACAATTAAACATGAGATTTGGGTGGGGACAGAAAGCCAAATCATATCATTCTGCCCTGGCCCCTCCCAAATCACATATCCTTCTTATATTTCAAAACACAATTATGCCTTCCCAAACAGTCTTAACTCATTCTAGCATTAACTCAAAAGTCTAGGTCCAAAGTCTCATCTTTTATGAGAGACAAGGATGAGACTCTTTGAAGAGACAAGTCCCTTCTGCCTATAAGCCCGTAAAATCAAAAACAAGTTAGTTATTTCCAAGATACAATGAGAGTACAGGCATTGGGTAAGTTCTCCCATTCCAAAAGAAAGAAATTGACCAAAACAAAGGGGCTACAGGCTCCTTGTAAGTCCAAAACCCAGCAGGGGAGTCATTAAATCTCAAAGCTTCAAAATTATCTCCTTTGACTTCATGTCTCACATCCAGGCTACAATGATGCAAGCAGTGGGCTCAAGTCCTTGGGCAGCTCTGCCCCTGTGGCTCTGCATAATACAGCCCCATGGCTGCTTTCACAGGTTGGTGTTGAGTGCCTACAGCTTTTCCCGGCACACAGAGCAAGCTGTCAGTGGATCTGCCATTCTGAGGTCTGAAGTATGGTGGCCCCTTTCTCACAGCTCCATCAGGCAGTGCCCCAGTGGGGACTCTGTGTGGGAGCTCCAACCCCACATTTCCCATTTCCCCTCTGCACTGCCCTAGAAGAGGTTCTCCATGAGGGCTCCACCCCTGCTGCACACTTCTGCCTGGACATCCAGGAGTTTCCATACATCCTCTGAAATCTAGGCAAATGTTCCCAAACCTCAACTCTTACCTTCTGCACACTCACAGGCCCAATACACTTGGAAGCCACCAAGGCTTGGAGCTTGCATTCTCTGAAGCAACAGCCCAAGCTATACCTTGGCCCCTTTTAGCCACAGCTGGAACTGGAGCAGCTGCGATGCAGGGCACCATGTCCCAAGGCTGCACAGAGCAGCGGGGTCTTGGGCCTGGTCCATGAAACCATTTTTCCCTGCTAGACCTCCAGGACTGTGATTGGAGGGGCTGCCACAAAGGCCTCTGAAATGCCCTGGAGGCATTTTCCCCATTGTTTTTGCTATTAACATTTGACTCATCTTTACTTATGCAAATTTCTGCAGCCTTGAATTACTCCCCAGAAAATTGGTTTTTCTTTTCTTCTGCATGGTCTGGCTGCAAATTTTCCAAACCTTTTTGCTCTGCTTCCCTTTTAAATACAAGTTCTAGTTTCAGGTCATTTCTTTGTTTATGCAAATGAGTTAGGCTTTTAGAAGCAACCAGGCCATCTCTTGAATGCTTTGCTGCTTAGAAATTTCTTCCACCAGATACCCTATATTATCTCTCTCAAGTTCAAAGTTCCACAGATCTTTAGAGCAGGGGCACAATGCTGCCAGTCTCTTTGCTGAAGCATAGCAAGAGTGACCTTTACTCCTGTTCCCAACAAGTTCCTCATCTCCATCTGAGACCACCTCAGCCTGGACTTCACTGTCCATATCACTATCAGCATTTTGGTCATAACCATTCACCAAGTCCCCAGGAAGTTCCAAACTTTCCCTCATCTTCCTGTCTTCTTCTGAGCCTTCCAAACTCTTCTAACCTCTGCCCATTACCCAGTTCCAAAGTCATTTCCATATTTTCAGGTATCTTTATAGCAATGCCCCACTTCTCTGGTACCAATTTTCTGTATTAGTTCTCAACTAAACTAAAAAGAACCACCTGAAATTGGGTAATTTATGAAGAAAAGAGGTTTAATTGACTCATAGTTCTTCAGGCTGCACAGGAAGCATGGCTGGGAGACCTCAGGAAACTTACAATCACGGTAGAAGGCGAAGGGGAAGCAAGCATGACTTACCATGGCAGAGCAGGAGACAGAGAGTGAGAGAATGGGGAAATGCCACACTTTTAAACAACCAGGTCTCATGAGAACTCACTAACTATCATGAGAACAGCAAGGGGGAAATCTGCCTCCATGATCTAATCACTTCCCACCAGGCCCCTCCTCCAACACTCAGGATCACAATTCAACATGAGATTTGGATGGACACACAGAGCCAAACCATATCAATGAGGAATTTTATCAGTTCTATAAACTCATCTTCTTATATTCCATCTTTTCAAAATGGAACTAAAACACTTTCTCATGATATTCAGTGGTAAAAATATGGCCTTTACATATCTTCATCCTTAAGGTTCATACAGTTAGGAAGTAAGATTGTTCTGTGTGTGTGTGTGTGTGTGTGTGTGTGTGTGTGTGTATGTGCACAGATTGCAGTTTCCAAGACTGCCACAATAGTATTTCCCATCCTGCACGACCATCTTACAATGTGACTTTGATACCCACCCTCCTATCAAGATGTGGGGTATATGGTCCCTCTACCTGAATCTGAGCAAGATGGAGCCTACAGAGGGAGTAAAGCCGTGTGACTGCCAAAGGCGAGGTCCTAAATGGCAATACAGCTTTCTTCTGGTTTTCTCAGTGATGTTTATTCTTGCAAGGCACCCACCCTGCTGTAAGGAAGCCCAAACAAACACAGAGGTCATATGGAAGAGCCATGTGTATGTGCTTTATTTAGCAAGACCAGCTGGAATTCCAAATGATAAGCAGAATCAACTGCAATACAAGTGAATGTAGATTCCACCAGATGATTCCAGACCCCCAACTGTTGAGTCATTCCCAGCCTACAAGTCTTCCCAGATGAGGCTGTATACACGGTGGGAAAATAACCCATCATCCGTACCGTACTCTGTCTGAATTCCCGACTCACAGAAAGCCCGAGAGATAATAATATGATTGTTGTATAAACCATTTATTTAAACTACTAAATTTTAGGGTGATTTTGGCTAAGCTACAATTGAAAACTGATATAGGTACCATGGTTTGGGTGGTTGTTTTTTGTTTTTTTTTTTAATTTCTACTGTCACGATAGATGAAAACTTCAGAATTCTTCCAAATTTATTTTTGGTACTGTAGTTAGATTAATAATACATTTTTTATTTCTAAAACCTCTTTTATCAATTTGCCAATAACAGCATTTTTTTACTCTAGTTGCATTGCTGCAAATATTACTGATTGTTGTAAAAATTATTTATTAAAACCTCATATCTATGGTCTTATTACCATTTTTGTAGATAATATCTTATGATGTGGTATTGTAGGCTTGTTCTTCAATCAAATGTTCTCTCTCAAGAATTGACATTAACTTCATTACTCTTTAGAACAGCAAGATAATTTCTCCCTAATGGTGCTTAGTACATGGGTATCATGCTGGGTTGGGTGTTCTTTTCCCTTAACATTCAAGCCATTTATTACTTCAAAACTTTTTGCACCACCAATTAATTTCTTTAAAGTGGAATTAAAAAAAGTTCATGTCACTTGCAAAGTTACTTGGGAGCAGAATCCATCCAGATTTTTACAAAATGTCCTCAATTTCTTAGTTGTCTTAGCCTCATTTTATACAACAGATTTTTTTTTTACACTTTAAGAAGTTTTTTGAAAGCACTTAGTTTTTATAAAAAATACTTTTATATTCATATTTCAATTGTTTTTATGGTATTTAATTAAATTTTGTGATTACAATAACAGATATTAGTGTGGTAGCTAGTAGCCAAGACAGCTTCCAGTGGCTTCTCCTGGTATTAACATTTTTGTGTGGTCCTCTTCTACATTAAAAAGGATTGAGCTGTGTAACCAACAGGATATTGCAGAAATGACACTTTGTGACTTCTTGAGACTGTTATAAAAGGCATTGTGGCTTCTGCCTCACTATCTTTAAGATCACCCAACTTGGGGTAAGCCAACTGTCATGTCATGAGGGTACTCAGTTAGTGGAGATGTCTCCATGGCAACAAACTGACGCTTCTGGCAACAGCCCTCATCAGCTTGTCAACCACATGAGTGAGCCATTTTGGGACTCCTTCCTACAACTGCAGTCAAGTCTTCAGATGACTGCAGGCCCATCCAGTAACTAGAATGCAACCTCTGAGAAACCCCCAAGTCAGAACTACCCAGATTATGCAAACCAGAATTCAAGACTTGCAGAAACTGTGGCAGACTAAATGTCCACTGTTGCTAAGTTATTGTTGTTTAAAGTCACTAAGTTTTCAGATTATCTGTTATAAAATAGAAATAAAAATGTGTTAGGAAACAGAAAACTAATATAACTACTATAAACAGACTTGGAATAAATAGATACTTAATACAACTAGTATAAACATACGGAGAATAAACACAGCTCCCAAATGGTGTGGAAACATAGGTACAATGGTATACTAGAGCATAGCCAAATGACTATGAGTCAACACCACACAGTGGACATGAATCTATATACAATTTTATGGAGGATACAGAATGCATTGGTTAATCCAACAACTCTGTTCATTAGAGGCCCATTAAAAGAGTGCCAGCTGTTAGAATCTCTTTTGGATGATTTAGTCTCTTCTGAATAAAGATTTATTGTGCCAGTTATCAACTTATCACCTTTCAGTTCCAAATTCACCATTCAATACATGCTCTGTGATAATGAACAGAATTCCTTTAAGCATTTCTCCTTTATAGTGTGTATGATACTAAACTCTCACAGTTAAAGGTGCTGGAGGGGCAATGCTGGAGGAAATGACTCTTCTGCTGTTTCTGGCTACTGCACAGTGGGTCAGCAGCGTGGGTGTGAGGACTCCAGTGGTGTTCTGCCTCAGCCATTAGTCCAGAAGGTGCAGTCCCTTGGCCACCTTACAGCGTAGGCCAGGACTCCTGATCACCTTCCCACACCCTCACAATCTGCATACTGCACACTCTAGGCATCTTGCCTACACTGGTACCCCCAAACCCCTCAACACACTCCTCTTACACAGCCATGGGTAACTGAAAACTGCCACTCCCCAGAGGGTTGCCACCAGCATCCCCATTCTCTCTACATGCCTACCCACCCAGCCACCAGCTGCAGCTTACCTGTGCCCCATCTGCACTCCAGAGGATTACTTCTACTTGCCCAGTGACTACAGACCAGCTCCAGCATGGGCAAACCAGGGAAACTCCTCTAACATCCAGAGATCTGCATCTCATGTTCTCCAATGAGGTCTGAACTCCAGCCTCAAGAAGAGGGCTCTCCTTCTGAGTTTGTCTTTCCTGAGTACTCTCATTCAGTCATAGGGTACAATAATGTGTTTTCTTACATCTTATAGCTACCCTTTTATTTTTATTTAATAATTATATTTATATTAATAGTTATCTTTATATGAAAATTCCCATTCAGATTACTGTATGTTTTCTATCTCCTGATTGAACCCAAACAGATACACCTGCATTTCAGAGTTCTATCCCTAACCTCTTCTCCTCCCAAAGATGGCATCTAGGTATGTGAAGACATTTGCTTTATTCTTTTTGGAAGGAGAGAGAGACAGAATAAGGGAGAGACAGAGAGAGAGAGAGACAAAGACAGAGAGAGGCAGACCTCAGATTCAAGAGATGTTCTCTGAAACTCCACTGTATTCTACTGCAGGTAGGTAGGTTGCTCAGCTCCCTGGACCAGTTACAATGAGTAAAACTGTTCACACTTGGTTTGGTGTGGAAAATGCTGACAACCACTACTAGAAACTGATCCTGGCCTCTAGTCTTAAAGGCTCCTTCTATTACAGTCTCTTCACTCTGATACAGCCTTTTCTGATCCGTTGGCCTCAGAGGTCCCTGAGGCAGTAGAAAACCTCCAGGCATGGAAAGCCACACAATCCCCTGCACACCGAGCGCAGGCCCTGGGGAGCCAGGAGCACATCCTCAGTCTCAATCCTTCTAGCTGTCTCCAAGGTTACCTCCATGTCATTGCTCTCTCACTATTGATCGTGTCCCAGACCTGAAGGCTGAAGTGGAGCCAACTAATGTCTGTGGTCTCCCTCATGCTTTGACAGAGGAGCAGACCACTAGCTCAAATGTTCTCAGACTCCTCCATGCCTTTCCTGATGTTTCTACATTCACCCCATTTGAGGCACAGCCCTAAGAAGGGGAAAAGCAAGGACCTTAAGGAAAAAAGAGGCAGGGACTCTTACTCCATGAGACCAAAAGGGGAGGGCATCTACTTGCTCTAATCCAAATCATTCTTTATAGATAAACCAGTACCTTGAGACTCTGGAAGAAATTCTAGAAATTTTTCTTTTACTACGTATCTAGCTTTAAAGAAATTTAGAAAATCCTTCCTTCTCCTGACAAAGTCAAGCTTTCCTCTTTGCCAGCATTATTAAAAACATCCTACAGTAATTAAAAGCTGAACGCTGGTTCTTCTTTGCATTCTTGTTATAAAAGTCCTAATCCCATCACTATTCCCATAATTTCTCCTTCTCCCATCCCCTGCTACAGAAAAAATTCTTTGGCCTGACCAGGTATAAAGTCATATGCATAGAAATTTAGGAGAGGAGAGTAAAAAAATTTCAAATGTTTTTACCTTCTGTTAAATACTTCTACTAATTGCAGAGAATGAATAAATAAATGAACAAGATAGAAGATAGACTTGCATAGAAAAAATTGGGACATAAATGAAGCTCAGGGAATACTCAGGAATGCTTACTCAAAGCATAAACAGATGAAATCACTGACATAATGAACCACCTTCCATTATCTGTCCTTGGAAAATAAAAATAAAATGCCACATTTTATTAAATCTAGGACACCACTAATTTTTCTACCACTACAAAAAAAAAATGCTGCCAATTAAACTGTGATACATCCTTAATTGAAAGATGAATTCTAGTTCCAGAGATGCTAAAATGTGGAGAAAAAAAAGTCTTAGAAGTAATTTAATATGGTAGTAAAGATGACTGAATCCAGAAAACAAAAATTAACTGATTATTTTAAATTATATTGGAGATATTCCCCCCCAAAAAAGCCACACAGATAAAAAAATTACAGTAAGAGCTTATTGGGATAATGAAATAATATATTTTCAGCATTTTTTTTTTGCCATTCCAACTTTTATTTTAGGTTCGGGGGGTACATATGCAGGTTTGTTTTATGGGTAAACTGCATGTCATAGGAGTTTGGGGTACAGATTACTTCATCACCCAGATAATGAGCATAGTACTCCATAGGTAGTTTGCCGTCCTCACCCTCCTCCCACCCTCCACCCTCAACTAGGTCTCAGTGTCTCTTGTTCCCTTTTTTGTGTCCATGTGTACTCAATGTTTAGCTTCCACTTATGAGAACATGTGGTATTTGGTTTTCTGCTCCCACATTAATTTGCTTAGGTTAATGGCCTCCAGCTCCATCCATCTTCCAGCGAAGGACTTGATCTCTCATTCTTTTTTATGGCTGCATAGTATTCTATGGTGTATATGAACCACATTTTCTTTATCTAATCCACCACTGATGGTCATCTAGGTTGAGTCCATGTCTTTGCTACTGCGAATAGTGCTGCAGTGAACATAAGCATGCGTGTGTCTATATGGTAGAACAATTTCTATTCCTTTGGGCATATACCCAGTAATGGGATTGCTGGATTGAATGGTAGTTCTGTTTTAAGTTCTTTGAGAAATAGCCAAACTGCTTTCCACTGTGGCTGAACTAATTTACCTTCCCACCAGCAGTTGTATAAGCATTCCCTTTTCTCTGCAACCTGACCAGCATGTTATTTTTTTACTTTTATTTAAGAATAGTCATTCTGACTAGTAGGAGATGGTATCTCACTGTGGTTTTAATTTAAACTTCTCTAATGATTAGTGATGTGGAGCATTTTTATATGCTTATTGGCCATTCATCCATTCATCTCTCTTCTTTTAATAAGTGTTCATGTCCTTTGCCTACTTTTAATGAGGTTGTTTTTTGCTTGTTGATTTGTTTAAGTTGCTTATAGATTCTGGATATTTGACCTTTGTCAGATGCATAGTTTGCAAATATTTTCTCCTATTCTGTTGGTTGTCTGTTTATTCTGCTGAGAGTTTCTTTTGCTGTGCAGAAGCTCTTTTGTTTAATTAGGTCCCTCTTGTCAATTTGTGGTTTTGGTGCAATTGCTTTTAGAATCTTCATCATAAAATCTTTGCCAGGTCTGATGTCCAGAAGGGTATTTCCTGGGTTTCTTCTAGGATTCTTATAGTTTTAGGTTTTATATTTAAGTCCTTAATCCATCTTGAGTTGATTTTGCTATATGGTGAAAGAAAGGGGTCCAGTTTCAATGTTCCACATTTAACTACCCAGTTATCCCAGCACCACTTATTTTCAGCATTTCTAACAACCACAAGTTACTATAGAAAAATACCACAAAGATGTGAAGTTTTGAAGTAAATATTTAAGTGCTCCCAAAATGTCACAATATTTAAGTGGCATAGATAAGAAACAAAAAATCATATGCAACTAGAATTATGGAAATAGCACTAATATCTGAGGAGGCCGCTGAGCAGTGAAAGTGGGTGGCAATAGGAAAGCACAGGCCTCTGTTGCAGCAGAATGACTGGTTCCAGGGGTCTGAGCACACAGAGCTACTTCTGAAAGATATTTTCTGAGAGGCCTTCCACAAACTAGAAAAAGTTTGATTAGGTTGACCAGTTTGCTTTTGCCTAAAGAACGGCAATACAAGTCCTGCCAATGATATTCTTCCCAACAATCTGCAAACCAATGACATGCACAGTGATAGGAAAAAATTAACTTATATTAAAAGAATATAAATGAAGTATTAAAATAATATAATAATCTTAAAATGACATCATTGTAGACTCTGTTCAAATAAATTAACCTATCAGAAAGCAATAGCATCTAAGAATGATCAATATGAACTGTGTATAACTCAGTTCCCTATTTATTTCTACTAGGAGCTATACAAGTTTATAACATTGAACTGACTATGAATAGTCAACAATGTAATTGGAATATTTTACATCTTTCAGTGCACAAAAGGGCTATCAAATCAAGAACATTTTAATGAAATGGGGAATAATTTAGAGATGCTTATTTAATACTCTCATTTTATATTGAGGCAATTAAGGGAAAAAACCCATATAACTTTGGTCTTGACTTAATGATAAAGCTTGAAAACAGGCATCATGACATGAGTCATTTGAAAACTTGCAGCTCTGTGCCAACTCTCATACCCAGCTCCCCAAGCTACTGAAAATTGCCATGAACATTAATAATACTATAAAAAGGAAGTCTGGTTTATATAAATGCAAGTCAATACAAATGAGAAAAGGACCATTTATTGTAATGGATGTGTTCACTGAATGCAAAAGCAAATTATTGAAGATAGAGTGAAAGGGAAAAATCTATAAATATCCAGGCTCCCTGCAGTAGTGAGATTAACCACATGGAAATTAAAGAAAAGCTAAAGGAAAACACTGAGTTCACATGTGGAGAAAATATTAAAAGCATCTCACTGCAGGCAACAAGATTAAGGCAATGCATTTGCAGAGCCACTTCTAACATTCATTAAATGTTATGAAATGGAACAGTATGGACCCAGAGGCATGGAATATCAGGCTGTTGATGGAAAAATAGAAACTGGCAATAAAACGATCACTCTTTTACATAAAGCGCAAGGAAGGTTCATCAACACCAATAATTACTGCAACCATTGTAAACTCGTCAGTACAGACTAATGCAGGAATGCCCTGTGAAAATGTGGAAAGAGAAACCATGGTGTAGCAGCAACTTACTAAGAACCCAAAAATTCGAAAGAACATTGAGATCTGGATCAACTGACCTGGAATATGTAAAGGAAGCCATCTCAGAGATGTTATTTGACAGGTGCCAAAAAACTCCTTACTTAAAAATAAGTCCGCTGCCTGCCTGGCCACAGTTCATGAAATCCCCTTATTACTCAGTCCTTTACAGAGAGCCATGTCAGACTTTATATTGAAGTATTAGCATTACCTGGACCACGTGGAATGGTAAGTCATTTCTAGTTATCACCAGATCCTATTTCATGCTATTTCCTCTGAGAAAATGCCTCTGCCCTGCCTTCCTCACTGGTGGACACATTCTTCAGGGCTCAGCTTGAATATTAGCCCCTCAGTAACACCTTGCATATCCCTCCACTGCCCTGGAAAAATTACCTCTCCTCTGTGTACCTTGCACTCTACAGGGGTCTGATTTCATCGTCTAGAGTTACACGTAGACATATTGCTTTCCTCATTGGGCTGAGGCTCCTTCAGAGTTAAAGCCATCTTTCTCCCTCCATCATTGCCCAGCCTAGTACCTGCGGTATTAAGGCTCTACAATAAACTGAATGAATGAAAGGGCTCTAAGTACTTGTTTAGCTAACTAGTCTTCATGAAGAAACATAATGCAGCCTGGTATAAGCTCTGTGGAGGGCAAATGTCAACATCATAGTGGGGAGCCTGAAAAGAGAGGTGGGGACTGGGCTGTTTCAGCTCCTGAAAGGTGTCGCCTACAAAGCTCATGCTCAGGAAACACCTGAGCACAACTATGGAGGTAGTGGATAAAGAGAAAAGGACCCAAAAAATAAAGAAGGGGCATAGATGGAGGATAAAGGGAACCAAACATAAGCCCTCTCTTTCAGAGATTTGCTTAGATCAAGCCCACACACTGCTGTCAGCGACAAGACTTAGTGTGGCGAAGTGGGAAGAACTCCAGATCATCGGACAGAAGACCAGAGTTGAAGTTTTGCATTTGTAACTGGGCACCTCTCTCCCAGTTTTCTCATCTGCATCTGTCTGCCCACCTCTACATATAGCATAAGTTTGGCCAACATAGAGCATTCAACACTTTGTCTCTATCAGATACCTTATTGTAAGATCCACACACTCCATTTCTCCACTGACCCCTCCATTCTCAGCAACTTCAAATATCTTCCTGTCCTGGAAAACACTGGAGTTTGTTCCTTCCAAATCCAATCCCTTCACTTTACTGAGAAAAAAACAAATCTCAGAGAGGTTGTGACTTGCTCAAGGTAACCTGCCCAACTGGCAGTGCCACAAGTTAAAATCCAAATATTCTGATTTCTAACTAATATTGGTGCTACAAATTCTACTAGGAAGGAACGTTGGGTAATAATTTAGTTGGAAAGAAGGAACTAGGAGTCTTGCTTTTAGACTGTATTTGCATAGCAAACACAGTTTACTTATGTTTATTTAAGGTGTGGGAGATTAAAGCCTCCTCAAGCTATCCGGTGGCAGAAACACTGCTGCTAACACACCGCTCTTTCCATCACACCATCTACCTCCAGTAAAGTCATTTATCATCTCAGTAACCTCAAAGATGTTTCCTGGGCTATGCTGGTTTGACTGCTTATTGTATTTTGGCATCAACAACTCCAAAGGCATTACTTGTAAACATATACTTTATCTCCGATTGCCATCTCTGCATTTATTATAAAATTCTTGGTTTATAGACCAAAACATTAGTCTGAGGAACAAAACAAGATTTATCTGAAGGAAAGAGAATAGGCACAGTTGTCCCCATATTGCAGAGAAGACAGCTAAGGTGAGGGGCTGATGCGTGAAATTATCCTACCTCTGTGTTACTCTTCTCAAACTGAAATTTGCAAGAAATATTTTCAGTTTCAAATCCAATAATCTGACATTTATCCCAAATTATCTGTTGCTACATTTAGATAATTGTTCATTTCTACCATTGATAAGTTCTTTTTAGGGAGTATTTAGCAAGCAGTAAAGCCTTCTGGGGTTTTGAGGAAAACATATGGTAGTAAAGGACCCAAAATATTACCCACAGTAATTTTTGTTACAATAAAGATGACCAGTCTTTAAGTTTCTTTCTTGCACAATTAATGGCTTACTACCTATATCAAATATACTGGATTTTAACATGAAATCCCTAGTTTTTCCTTTATGATACAATAACTATCAACACAAGACTGACCTCTACTGGGAACATCTGTCCTTGTTAGATGGATTGTGACTTGTGAAAATAGTCAAATATGCTAAATCAGACACCTGCTATGCCTTAATAGATCATCAAATTCAATTCTCTGTGAAAAGGTAAGAGTGATGAACTTTCTGAAATCAAAACTTTCATCATCTTTAAGCAGTAATTGTGTAATTATATTTGGCATTTTGATAAGTAGAAAGTAGAAAGAAATTCAGAAATGATGTCACTGTATGTTTTAAATGTTAATTATTGCCTTAGATAATTATTAACTTAGAACACTGATGCATTATTATCCAATCAGATTGTACCATCTTGTATATTCTATTTAGAAAAGTCTTAAATTTTTTTTTCTAAGTATCAAAACGCTTTCAAAAGATGGAAATTTTTAGGACAAATTTGCATATGGACAAAAACCCAAATTTAATTTTTAAAATTATGCAGAATCAGTATGCAAGAAGGCTGATTTCATTTGTTATATTTCCTCTGTGCCTCTTATCATGGTCTAATAACTCATGTGAATGAGCTACATGATTCCAATCTTCAAAACATCACTCCCATCATTTGACTGAAGTTTTAATAACTTCTGAGTCCAAAACACACCTGATTAAAAAGTATACATACATAGATATGGATATTAGTAATTGGAGGTAAACTAGAATCACAGGTTCTCATAAAATTATAGATTGCATTTTATCCTGCCTAACTATTTTTAGCAACAAACAGTTCTGCTATCTTGGTAAATTATCACTGAAATTTCTGTTATCAGGACCCTTCAAAGGTCATGAGTTCTTAGTGGGAAGAGTGAGCAAAAGGCCCTACATTCGCATGTTGTATTAGTCTACACTAATCAAAATCGAAGTACTTCAATTTTATTTTTTTATTTTTATTTTTTAATTATACTTTAAGTTTTAGGGTACGTGTGCACAATGTGCAGGTTAGTTATATATGTATACATGTGCCATGCTGGTGTGCTGCACCCATTAACTCATCATTTAGCATTAGGTATATCTCCTAATGCTATCCCTCCCCCCTCCCCCCACCCTACAACAGTCCCCAGAGTGTGATGTTCCCCTTCCTGTGTCCATGTGTTCTCATTGTTCAATTCCCATCTATGAGTGAGAACATGCGGTGTCTGGTTTTTTGTCCTTGCGATAGTTTACTGAGAATGATGATTTCCAGTTTCATCCATGTCCCTACAAAAGACATGAACTCATCATTTTTTATGGCTGCATAGTATTCCATGGTGTATATGTGCCACATTTTCTTAATCCAGTCTATCATTGTTGGACATTTGGGTTGATTCCAAGTCTTTCATATTGTGAATAGTGCCGCAATAAACATATGTGTGCATGTGTCTTTATAGCAGCATGATTTATAGTCCTTTGGGTATATACCCAGTAATGGGATGGCTGGATCAAATGGTATTTCTAGTTCTAGATCCCTGAGGAATCGCCACACTGACTTCCACAATGGTTGAACTAGTTTACAGTCCCCACAACAGTGTAAAAGTGTTCCTATTTCTCCACATCCTCTCCAGCACCTGTTGTTTCCTGACTTTTTAATGATTGCCATTCTAACTGGTGTGAGATGGTATCTCATTGTGGTTTTGATTTGCATTTCTCTGATGGCCAGTGATGATGAGCATTTTTTCATGTGTTTTTTGGCTGCATAAATGTCTTCTTTTGAGAAGTGTCTGTTCATATCCTTCGCCCACTTTTTGATGGGGTTGTTTGTTTTTTTCTTGTAAATTTGTTGGAGTCCATTGTAGATTCTGGATATTAGCCGTTTGTCAGATGAGTAGGTTGCGAAAATTTTCTCCCATTTTGTAGGTTGTCTGTTCACTCTGATGGTAGTTTCTTTTGCTGTGCAGAAGCTCCTTAGTTTAATTAGATCCCATTTGATAGAACGCTAGCAAGACTAATAAAGAAAAAAAGAGAGAAGAATCAAATAGACACAATAAAAAATGATAAAGGGAATATCACCACCGATCCCACAGAAATACAAACTACCATCAGAGAATACTACAAACACCTCTATGCAAA
Organism: Pongo pygmaeus; assembly: GCF_028885625.2. Lineage (NCBI taxonomy): Eukaryota > Metazoa > Chordata > Mammalia > Primates > Hominidae > Pongo > Pongo pygmaeus. Next base: position 65,883,452 of record NC_072377.2, read on the forward strand.
TAAACTAGAAAATCTAGAAGAAATGGATAAATTCCTCAACACATACACTCTCCCAAGACTAAACCAGGAAGAAGTTGAATCTCTGAATAGACCAATAACAGGATCTGAAATTGTGGCAATAATCAATAGCTTACCAACCAAAAAGAGTCCAGGACCAGATGGATTCACAGCCGAATTCTACCAGAGGTACAAGGAGGAGCTGGTACCATTCCTTCTGAAACTATTCCAATCAATAGAAAAAGAGGGAATCCTCCCTAACTCATTTTATGAGGCCAGCATCATCCTGATACCAAAGCCGGGCAGAGACACAACCAAAAAAGAGAATTTTAGACCGATATCCTTGATGAACATTGATGCAAAAATCCTCAATAAAATACTGGCAAACCGAATCCAGCAGCACATCAAAAAGCTTATCCACTATGATCAAGTGGGCTTCATCCCTGGGATGCAAGGCTGGTTCAATATACACAAATCAATAAATGTAATCCAGCATATAAACAGAACCAAAGACAAAAACCACATGATTATCTCAATAGATGCAGAAAAGGCCTTTGACAAAATTCAACAACCCTTCATGCTAAAAACTCTCAATAAATTAGGTATTGATGGGATGTATCTCAAAATAATAAGAGCTATCTATGACAAACCCACAGCCAATATCATATTGAATGGGCAAAAACTGGAAGCATTCCCTTTGAAAACTGGCACAAGACAGGGATGCCCTCTCTCACCACTCCTATTCAACATAGTGTTGGAAGTTCTGGCCAGGGCAATTAGGCAGGAGAAGGAAATAAAGGGTATTCAATTAGGAAAAGAAGAAGTCAAATTGTCCCTGTTTGCAGATGACATGATTGTATAGCTAGAAAACCCCATTGTCTCAGCCCAAAATATCCTTAAGCTCATAAGCAACTTCAGCAAAGTCTCAGGATACAAAATCAATGTACAAAAATCACAAGCATTCTTATACACCAATAACAGACAAACAGAGAGCCAAATCAGGAGTGAACTCCCATTCACAATTGCTTCAAAGAGAATAAAATACCTAGGAATCCAACTTACAAGGGATGTGAAGGACCTCTTCAAGGAGAACTACAAACCACTGCTCAATGAAATAAAAGAGGATACAAACAAATGGAAGAACATTCCATGCTCATGGGTAGGAAGAATCAATATGGTGAAAATGGCCATACTGCCCAAGGTAATTTATAGATTCAATGCCATCCCCATCAAGCTACCAATGACTTTCTTCACAGAATTGGAAAAAACTACTTTCAAGTTCATATGGAACCAAAAAAGAGCCCGCATCACCAAGTCAATCCTAAGCCAAAAGAACAAAGCTGGAGGCATCATGCTACCTGACTTCAAACTATACTACAAGGCTACAGTAACCAAAACAGCATGGTACTGGTACCAAAACAGAGATATAGATCAATGGAACAGAACAGAGCCCTCAGAAATAACGCCACATATCTACAACTATCTGATCTTTGACAAACCTGAGAAAAACAAGCAATGGGGAAAGGATTCCCTATTTAATAAATGGTTCTGGGAAAACTGGCTAGCCATATGTAGAAAGCTGAAACTGGATCCCTTCCTTACACCTTACACAAAAATTAATTCAAGATGGATTAAAGACTTAAACATTAGACCGAAAACCATAAAAACCCTAGAAGAAAACCTAGGCATTACCATTCAGGACATAGGCAAGGGCAAGGACTTCATGTCTAAAACACCAAAAGCAATGGCATCAATTATAAATATTGATGTGGTTGGCTGTGTCCCCACCCAAATCTCATCTTGACTTGTAGTTCCCATAATCCCCACGTGTCAGGAGAGGAGCCCAATGGGAGGTAATCAAATCATAGGGGCAGTCATCCCCATGCTGTTCTCATGATAGTGGGTTCTCACAAGATCTGATGGTTATATAAGGGGCTTTTCTCCCTTTGCTCGGCACTTCTTCTCCTGTAGCTTTGTGAAAAAGGATGTGTTTGCTTCACCTTCCACCATGATTGTAAGTTTCCTAAGGCCTCTGTAGCCATGCAGAACTGTGAGTCAGTTAAACCTCTTCTCTTTATGAATTTCCCTGTCTCAGGTATTTCTTCATAGCACCATGAGAATGGACTAATACAAATATTAATTATATTTTACTTAGTTCTCATGAAAATAATTTTTAGTCCTCCAGTTTTTTAAAAATTAAGTTTCATTTGCTTTATTAAACATAGAAAGAAATCCATTATAAACTACTCAAGAAGACTACCTTGTTATTACTTTGAAAGATACACTAGCAGCAAGATGTAAAATTTGTGGGGGCTAGAAAAGGGAGAAAAGCTTTTGTTATATTCTCTAGAAAAGGCTCTAGATACTATGTGTCCTCAGTTCTGACAGAAGAGCCCCAAAAGAGGCATTACAAAGTGAGCAGACCTAGCCACATACATAATTATTTTTTGTTTGGAAATAAGCACTGTTGGTGACATTTTATGGAAAATATAATTTATTCTACATCCTCAAATGAAGCAAACAATTCACTCAACAATTCTCTAAGGTGAAATTTGCAAAAACTGTAAATAGAATTTTAACTTAGATTCACTACTTAATTATGAAACTTACATTGCAACATAAATATGCACTAACAAACTGAAAGTGACTTTTTTTTATTGGGTTAGCACCCTGTTGTCCCATTGTTCCCAGTTTATTTCCTCAAATTGAAAATTTAAACGTTAAAGTTAACTAGACACTGAAAAAATTCATCAGAGGGTACTTATTACACTGTTAATAAATATATCCTCCACTTATCACAGGAAGTATATTTGTTCTATAAAATTAAATAAGAAATATATTTCCAAGTTGATACAAAGTAGCAAATTCTGTTTATTAATGTGGTCTTAGATCCCAACTTTCAAATCACTTGAGTACCCATGAGCAAATAATTTCTTTAAGACTCAATAATCATAGTTTATGTTTTATGGCAACTTGTTTGGAAGACCCAATGATGTCAAGGTATTATACTCTGCAAGTTATATTGTCTTAAACAAGAAAATGCACGACTGCAAATGCTGTAAAATCAGAATTTCCTATGTTTCATGCTGAAGTGAGTACTTCAAAATACTATGATGATCAATATAAATACAGTTGAATCTCTCCTAAATACTGATTTTTCATAGGTAATAAAACTCTTACTTTTCCCTAGGTCTTTGACATATGTAGGTTTTTGTTCTTGAGGGTAAAAGTAATGATTTACCACAGCCACACCCATATAACTAAGGACCATTTTTACTGATTCCTCTTTTAATCATGATTTAAGATTTTTGTGACTTTCCAAACATAAGACATTTTTAGTTTCTTCTTCCTGTACACAAGCAGCTCACAAACATCAGCTTTTTAAAAGTTATATTTCCTATAACAATGTGCAGAAACTCTCTTCTATATGTGGGAATCAAAACCAGACTCTTGGATAACATAAGTGCTAAGTCGTGACCCATATGTCTATTAAATTTGCCAGACTCCCAGACATGACTTCCCTGAAGGCAGATGCAGGAACACAAAGACGTGTGAGAAATAAAAATGAGAAATGGCTGAATTCCATCATCCTGCTCATACACAGAGTGTCTTCAACCTTGAAAATTTGCTATAGTACTCGTTTAAAATTTTCTGTATGGAACATTCATTTGATAAATTTCTTACCAGAGTCTCTTAGGGCAATGATACTCCCTATGACATTTTTGACTCATCATACCTAAAAATAAAAGCAATTATACATAAAAATGAAAAATACTTTAAAAATCATACCTAAAAATAAAACAAATACATGCTTATGTCTACAGTGCATCAAAGAAAGACTTTGTTTTCATCACTGTTGCAGTATCTTTTGTGGGAATTTGTGGAAAATGCGATGAAAAATCTTTAGCATATATTTGTAGAAAGAGACCAAAAGAAATTGGAAGTGAATTTGGAAAAGCTGGTTAAGACAATGAAAATGCTGCAAATCAAAAAGAAATTTCAGATCTTAAATTTTTTAAAGTATAGGTTGAAAAATGACAAACGAGCTTATACATAAGTATCCAAAGTAAATGTGCTAAAAACCATAAAACATTGCTCACTGGAAACTATACAACACATTAGTCAGGAGCCTGGGGTTTGCAGTTAGACAGTGCTTGTTTTGACTGCCATCTATTTTACTTGCAAGCTGAGTAATCTTAGGGATATTACCCAACCTGACTGAGCCTCAGTTTCCTGAGCTGTAAAATGGACAGTAAAATGAATGTAAAATCCATAATAGTGGACATATGAATTGAACAGGAGACTAGAAGTGCTGAAATGTAAGAACATTCTGAAGAAATTATCCAGAAAGCAGCATAGAAACACAAAAATACAGACATATGTTGAGATTAAGAGACAGAGTATAGAGTGAGATCTAACATACATTTAATTAAAGATTCAAAAGCAGAGGAGAGATTGTGACAAAGGCAATATTTAAACTGATGAAAGACCTCAAACTTCTGATTCAAGAAGCTCAAGAAATCCCAAGCAGGATAATTATTTAAAAAGTACACACCAAGATATAGCAACATCAATGAAAGACCATGAAAGAGAGAGAGAAAAGCAGCCTGCCAAGAAAGGGGCACATTATTGATAAAGAAGTGATATCTAGAGTGGCAGCTGACTTTTAAACAGCAATAATGTAAGCCAGCCAACAAAGGGATAACTGCAGTATATGGAAATAAAATAGCTATCAACTTAGAATTCTATACGCAGTGTATTAGTCAGTTCAGGCTGCTATAACAAGTACCATACACTGGGTGGCTTATAAATAGAAATTTATTTCTCATAATCCTGGAGGCTGGAAGTCCAGGATCAAGGTGTGAGCATGGTCCATTTCTGGTGAGGGCTCTCTTCCATGTTGTAGACTACTGACTTCTTATTGTATCCCCACACTATAGAAAGAGGGCAAGAGAGCTCTGTGGGTTCTCTTTTATAAGGGCACTCATTCTATTCATGGTCTACTCTCTTGGCCTAATCACCTCCCAAAGGCCTCATCTCCTAATACCATCACTTTGGGGGTTAGGATTTCAACACATGGGTTTTCTGGGGAGACAAACATTTAGTCCATAACTTACAGTTAAACTATCTTTAAACGATGATGGCATTCTTTACACTAAATTGTACACTGAATGGCTAAAATACAAATTTTCTGCCATATATATTTTACCACAACTTAAAAAAATATATAACATACCCCAAATCACTGAATTATACATTGTAAGTGGGTGAATTGTATGGTTATGTGACTTATATCTCAATAAAGCTGTTAAAAAGAATAAGGGCAAAATTTAAAAAGTTTTCAGACAAAAACAAAGTAATCCCTTACTGCAGATAAATTCTAAAGAATTTACTTTAAGAAGAAAAAAAGTGGTAAAATACATGGGTAAGTCTAGTAAACAAAGACTACATAAAATAACAACAATATATTATGAAGTTTAAAAAGCAATAAAACATAATACATTATAATAATATCTAATTGGAAGGGTGTTCTTACTGCATTAAGGTCCCTAAATAGTCTGAGATGATGGAAAAGGTACTGACTAACTTTAAACTTTGATATGTTAGTGTAAAAGACACAATTCCTAGGGAATCCAACAAGAAGATTAGAAACAGAGTGCATAGGTTTCAAATTAGCAGGAGAAATCATGAAATTATTTCCAAAATCCAAACAAAGGCAAGAAAGTGAAGACAATTAGTTAGAAAGCATCAGTAAAGGTGCTTTTACCCAAAATTAGAGTAGATTTATACCTAAAATTAGAGTAATCATATTAAACTGTCTAAATGCTACAATTAAAAATAAAGACTGTGAAGTTGGCTTCTTAAAACATAAACTACATGCTGTTTATAAGAGATACACCTAAAATATAATACAGAAAGACTGCAGACAAACACATTACTAATGATAAAGAATGACATTTTATAGTGATAAATAAAAAGGTCAGTCCACCAGATAAATATGAAAATTCAAAATGAATTTAATCAGAAATCTATAATAATTCTCTCAGTAATAAATATAAATACAGCCAAGGTGAGAAGATCACTTAAGACTAGGAGTTTGGGACCAGTCTGGGTAACAAACACATCAAGACAAAATCTCTAAAAAATTTGAATAAAATTAGCTGAGCATAATTAGTCCTAGCTACTTGGGAGGCTGAGACAGGAGCATCACTTGAGCCCAGGAGGCCAAGGTTGCTGTGAGCTATGACTGCACCACTGCACTCCAGCTTGGGCAACAGAGTGAAACCCTGTCTCTAAAAAGAAAAGGGGGGAAAAAAACATACACACACACACATATATACAGGCAAAATAAATCAGTAAAATTGTAGGAAATTTAAACAAGATTTTATATATAGAGAAAAAACTGTAATCACTGCAAAATTCATATTCTTTTCATGTGTACAGAATATTAACAAAAATTGATCATATACTAGGCTATGCAACAAGTCTCAACAAATCTCAGACTGAAATTATACAAACCATTTTTCTGACTTCAGCATAATTACATTATTTATTTTTTAAAAGTTAACTAAGTTCCACCCAAGATTCAAGAAAGAAATCATTCCAATCATATATAGAAAAAGAGAGTAATTTTCAGCTTAATTTATAACCTTGATCAGAAAGTCAACAAAGATAGTAAGAGAAGAAAATTTTCAGGCCAATTTTACTCATGAACATAGATACAAGAACTGTAAACTAAATATTAGCAACAGAATCTAGATATACATATTCAAATGATAATACATCATAATTAGATTTATGCCACTCCCAGAATGCAAAGTGGCTTAATATTAGTAATCAATTAATGTAATATAACCCCAATGATAGACTAAAAGATAGAACTTATAAAATCCTCAAATGTAGGAAAGGTAGTTGATTAAGATTCAACATCAACTTACAGTTAAAACAAGCAATAAAAATTTTTTGACAATAGAATAGAAATAGAAAATAACTTCTTTTAAAATTATAAAAGGGTATCTACAAATACTCTAATGCTAAAAACTTCCTCTTTGAAATTAGGAGCAAGATGATGCTGCTGCGATCCCCACTCTATTCCACATTAAACAGTAACTCCCTCTTATCTGCTAGGGATATGCCAGACCTCCATAGGTGCCTGAAACCATATAGTTTTGTTTTGTTTTGTTGATATAGGGTCTTACGCTGTCACCCAGGCTGGAGTGCAGTGGTGTGATCTGGGCTCACTGCAACCTCTGCCTCCCAGGTTCAAGTGATTCTTGTGCCTCAGCCTCCAGAGTAGCTGGGACTAGAAGCGCCCGCCACCACACCTGGCTAATTTTTGAATTTTTAGTAGAGACAGAATTTCACCAGGTTGGCCAGGCTGGTCTCAAACTCCTGGCTTCAAGCATTCTGCCCGCCTTGGCCTCCCAAAGTGTTAGGATTACAGGCATGAGCCACCATGCCTGGCCCTGAAACCGTATAGTATTGAACACTATATATACAGGCATATCTGGTTTTATTGCACTTCACAGATTATATTGTATATTGTATCCAGATCACTGCATATTTTACAAATTGAAGGTTTGTGGCAACCCTGCATTAAGAAAGTCCCTTGTTGCCATTTTTCCAACAGTAATGTGCTCACTTCGTGTCTTTGAGTCACATTTTGGTAATTCTTACAATACTCAAAGGTTTTTCATTATTATTACATCTGTTACGGTGATCTAAACAATAGCTTTTCACTGTAGATAAAACAGCGTTCTATTGGCAGAAGATGTCATCTAGGACTTTCATAGCTATAAAGAAACCAATGTCTGGCTTCAAAACTTCAAAGGACAAGCTGACTCTCCTGTTAGGAGCTAATGCAGCTGGTGACCTGAAGCTGAAGCTAATGCTCATCTATCATTCAAAAAATCCTTGGGCCCTTAAAAAATACACTATATCTACTCTGCCTGTGCTCTACAAAGCCTGGATAACAGTACATCTGTTTACAGCATAGTTTACGCAATATTTTAAGCCCACTATTGAGATCTGCTGCTCAAAAAAAAAAAAAAAAAGATTCCTTTCAAAATATTACTGCTCATTGACAATGCACCTGGTCTACCAGGCATGGATCCATGAAACAAAGGGATAAGTCATTTTCAGAGTGGGCAAAGCACGACAGTCCAAGATTTCATCATGCTATAAGAACAGCACACAATTTAAAACTTGTTTATTTCTGGAAATTTCCATTTAATATTTTCTGACTGTGGTTGAGCATGGCTTACTGAAACTGTGCAAAGTGAAACAGCAGATAAATGGGAACCAGGGAACTGCTGTACTTAAGATCTCCAGTGTCCTGAGACAAAAAAGAAGGAAAGGATGGAGGGAGCCAGGGAAAGGAAGGAAGGAAAGGAAGGAAAGGTAGGAAAAGGAGGAAAGGAAGGGAGGGAAGGGAGGGAAGGGACGGAAGGGAGGAAAGGGAGGGAAGTGAAGGGAGAGAAGGGAGGGAAGGGACGGAAGGGAAGGGAGGGAAGGGTATGGAGATTGGAAAGTATGTTGTATTTAGGTCACTTTATAACAAATTATTCTTCAATTAAGTGGGTTAAAACAATAAACATTTATTATATCACAGTTTCTGTGGATAAGGAATCCAGGCACAGCTTTGCTAAGTCCTCCAGCTTAGAGTTTCTCAAAAGTCTCCAATCAAGGTGTCAGCTAGGGTAGAGTCACCTCAAGGTTTGACCAAGGGAAGATCCACTTCCAAGATCACTCGTAAAGCTGTTGGCAGGCTTCATGTCCACGCTGGCTGTTGGCTAGAGACATCAGTTCCTTGCCTGGTGGGCCTCTGAAAGGGCAGCTCACAACATGACAGCTGGCTTTCCTCAGAGCAAGCCAGGGAGAGAATAAGAAGGAAGACAAGCCTCTCCCTCCTCCCTCCTCCCTCCTCCCCCCTCCCCCTTCCCCTCCCCCTCCCTCTCCCTCTCTTCGTCTCCCTCTACTTCTTTTTTCGGTCTTCCTCTGTTGCTGAAGCTGGACTGTACTGCCATGATCTCGGCTCGCTGCAACCTCCCTGCCTCGGGCTCCTGTGATTCTCCTGCCTCGGCCTGCCGAGTGCCTGGGATTGCAGGCGCGTGCCGCCACGCCTGACTGGTTTTTGTGTTTTGGGTGGAGACGGGGTTTTGCTGTGTTGACGGGGCTGGTCTCCAGCTCCTGGCCTCGAGTGATCTGCCTTGCCTCGGCCTCCCGAGGTGCTGCGATTGCAGACGGAGTCTCGCTCACTCAATGCTCAATGTTGCTCAGGCTGGAGTGCAGTGGCATGATCTTGGCTCGCTACAACCTCCACCTCCCAGCCTCCTGCCTTGGCCTCCTAAAGTGCTAAGATTACAGCCTCTGCCCCGCCGCCACCCCGTCTAGGAAGTGAGGAGCATCTCTGCCTGGCCGCCCATCGTCTGGGATGTGAGGAGCGCCTCTGACCGGCCGCCCCATCTGGGAGGTGAGGAGTGCCTCTGCCCAGCCACCCATCGTCTGGGAAGTGAGGAGCACCTCTGCCAGGCCGCCCCGTCTGGGAGGTGAGGAGCGCCTCTGCCAGGCCGCCACCCCGTCTGGGAGGAAATGAGGAGCGCCTCTGCTCGGCCTCCCCGTCTGGGAAGTGAGGAGCGCCTCTGCCCGGCCGCCCCACCTGGGAAGTGAGGAGCGCCTCTGCCTGGCTGCCACCCCGTCTGGGAGGAAGTGAGGAGCGCCTCTGCCCGGCTGCCCCGTCTGGGAGGTGAGGAGCACCTCTGCCCGGCCGCCCCGTCTGGGAGGTGAGGAGCACCTCTGCCTGGCCGCCCCGTCTGGGAGGTGAGGAGCACCTCTGCCTGGCTGCCACCCCGTCTAGGAGGAAGTGAGGAGCGCCTCTGCCCGGCCGCCCCGTCTGGGAAGTGAGGAGCACCTCTGCCTGGCTGCCACCCCGTCTGGGAGGAAGTGAGGAGCGCCTCTGCCCGGCCGCCCCGTCTGGGAAGTGAGGAGCACCTCTGCCTGGCTGCCACCCCGTCTGGGAGGAAGTGAGGAGCGCCTCTGCCCGGCCGCCCCGTCTGGGAAGTGAGGAGCGCCTCTGCCCGGCCGCCCCGTCTGGGAAGTGAGGAGCGCCTCTGCCCGGCTGCCCTGTCTGGGAGGTGAGGAGCGCCTCTGCCAAGCCGCCCTGTCTGGGAGGTGTACCCAACAGCTCCAAAGAGACAGTGACCATCGGGAGCGGGCCATGAGGACGATGGCGGTTTTGTTGAAAAGAAGGGGGGGAAGTGTGGGGAAAGGAAGGAGAGATCAGATTGTTGCTGTGTCTGTGTGGAAAGACGTGGGCATAGGAGACTCCATTTTGTTCTGTACTAGGAGAAATTCTTCTGCCTTGGGGTGCTGTTGATCTACGGCCTTTCCCCCAGCCCTGTGCTCTCTGAAACATGTGCTGTGTCAACTCAGGGTTAAATGGATTAAGGGCGGTGCAAGATGTGCTTTGTTAAACAGATGCTTGAAGGCAGCATGCTCTTTAAGAGTCATCACCACTCCCTAATCTCAAGTACCCAGGGGCACAAACACTGCAGAAGGCCGCAGGGACCTCTGCCTAGGAAATCCAGAGACCTTTGTTCATGTGTTTATCTCCTGACCTTCTCTCCACTGTTATCCTATGACCCTGCCACATCCCCCTCTCCGAGAAACACCCAAGAACGATCAATAAATACTTCATAAAAAAAAAAAACCCAAACCAAACCAAACCAAACCAAAACAAAGAAAATTATTTGGCTCCGTTTGGCTTAAAAAAAAAAAAAAAAAAAAGAAGGAAGACAAGCAAGATGGAAGTCAGAATTTTGGAATCTAATCTCAGAAGTGATACCCCATCACTGATGATGTATTCTATTACTTAGAAATGTGTCATTTTAGCTCCACCCACACTCAAGGACAGGAAATTACACAAGGCATTAAATACCAGGAGGCAAGGATCACTGAGGACAATATAGATGCTGTCCACCACGGAACAGAAAAGCAAAAGCTGTTTTTTTCCTAATATGTAGACAATGCAAAAGAATCATACTAAATGTTTAGAATTAACAAGTCTAGCAAGGTTCACTGTAAACAAAACTCAGGAAAAATCAGTTTTATACCATACACAAGCAACAAACACGATAAGGAAATTTTACACCAGCATTTACAAAAGAATTAAACATCAACATTGATCAGCTGAGTAACTGTTGAAACAAGAAATGGGTACTATGTTCTTTGAAAATTTTGATACTTTTTTTTAAAGTATCAAATACTTGGGAACAAATCTAACAAAAGATTTGTAAATCTTCACAGAAAAAAACAACTTTTTTCTCATTTATTTCAAATAAATGGAAGGGTAAACCATGGTCATGGACTAGAAGACCTAATATTGTAGACAACAATTCTCTCCAAATTGATTTATACATATAATGCAATCAAAATTAAAAAAAAAAAAAACTCAACAGGGTGAGCGTTTGTCTCTCTGTGTGTGTGTGTGTGTGTGTGTGTGTGTGTAGGCTTGACAAACTGATACCAAAATTTGTACAAAGACGAAAAAGTCAAAAAAATGGAAAAAATGTTCAGCCATATTAATAATCATGGAAATGCAAAATAAAACCATGATCAGACACTATTAATAACCACCACATTGACAACATTTCAAACTCTGACGATAGCAAGTTTTAGTGAGGATATTAAACAAAAGGCGTTCTCATACACTGTTAATGGGAGTGTTAATTGGGACAACCATTTTGGATAACTGCTATTATCTATTCATCAATTTCACACTTAATTGGTGCTTATGTTTTATGATCTCTCGATAAGTATGTTATTTTTTTTTAAAAAGTAATCTTAAAAAAAAAAAGGAAAGAAAACAACCACATATACTTCCAAAGACAAGCAACAGGAAAAGAGATTCTGAAAAATAGACTCTACCTCGGAGTGAAAATAGAGCAAAAAGAAGAATTATTCTTGGCTCTAAACAGAATGCCAAAGTCTGAGAATGAATCCTGAAACACTAAAAATCTCCCATTACATTACGTATTTGGAATGTAAGGTGGTACCCAAACCAATAGGAATACTTTGGTCCATTTTTAAAAGCAAAATCTGCATCAGATGTAGGAGGTATTTTGCTACAAGAGAACAGGAGCAAATCTTAAGTGCAAGGACAAATCAGTCCAAGGAGTACTGTAAGCCAATTAGCAGGTGTTGCTCTCAGCTTTTTGGGTAATTGCACTCAGAGGAAGACTTTCAGATGCTCCATAATCCAAGTGCACCACAATTTTACAAAAGGACAAAGCAATGCTAAAAAATTGGCAAAGTGCTCGCCTAAAGACCAGTCAGTACAAAAGCCCAAATCTTACTTTTCATTTTCTCATAGAAATAAATGACTGATGAAGACCACTGGCAAAGGCATTTGAGGATGCTCTCTAACTGATCTAAATAAATGCCAAAAAAGAAACACGAGTAATGGCATTTTTAAAAAAAAATAAGTTTATTTACATTTCACTTACTTTCAAAAGGATGAAAATATATTTATAAAGGAAGTAGTCTCATTTTATTTAACCCATTTGCGTTTGACTTAGAATCACAGGTCTAAGGGTACCCAAAGAATTTATCCAGTTCAACTTTCCATTTTTACCTAAGACTGAAATTATACCATTGCAGGCAGATGAAAATCTACTCCACTTATAGGTAAACATCAACTAATATATATGTTATAAAAACACTAGCTTTAGTAAAATCTGTCATAACAACCAATAAATCTGCAATAAAAGCATTGCTATCACAATATAAGACATTAAAAAATTTATCTGCAGCAATAAAACCTGGAATTTATACAGGAGAAATCAAAATTGGCTACTAAGTCAATAGCATCACAGTAACAGTACCCAGTGTCTTTCTTATTCAAGTATACACACTATTTTTAAGTCTTAAGGCTATAATAAAGATACCAGTAGCTAGGATGTATATACACAATTATTTAATAAACACCATGAAAAAGAAAGCAAAGAGATAAAAATACCCTTAAATTCTGTAGCAATTACAAACATGTTAACATTATCACTATATATTTGACTCATAAATTTTAACCAATGTATACACTTTAAAAATAGCATTGAGTTTTATAAAAATACTAATGGCTAAACATTTTTAAAAACTAAGGCAATCTTTATCTATGTATTTCAGTAGTCTTTGTTTTATGCTTTTCTTTCTTCCACCACCAAAGTCTTTCTCCTAACCACCATTCACTCAAAACAACAACAGTGGTCTCTAGTGCCTATTGCTGTGGAAGTATTATTACATTCGAAAACTTCTAGTTCTTTGAAATGGTTGGAAAGGCTTCTTTAGTGCCCACATTAGCAGCTGTGGTTTCGGTTTGGGTTTTTCAGGAAACAGAAGTGCTTCACTTTCTGGTGTAGGAAATCGTTCTTGATAGACTTCAGGATAGGATTTCTGAAACTAAAAAAATGAATGGTCCAAGAAGAGTAAAAAAAGACACATAAAAGCCAATAAAATTAGGCAGCCAAATTTTAAGAGTTTCTGAGCCTGTATTTTCCTGTTTTTGTTTATTTTTGTTAAAACATTTCATTCCAATTTCTATAGAGCTAATCCATCTTTCCTTTGATCTAAGCTTCAAATAAGTTCCCCTTTTAATAATGTTTCTTAAAATTCCCCCCACTGCCAACTATAAATAGACCTCACTTTTTAAATATTCACAAGTAACTCTGACTTCAAAATAACTTCTGTTCTACACAGTTAAATAAAATTTTGGCCCAATTACATTTCACCATTTTTCTGTTTCTCCAAGTCAGCCCCACCAGCTTCTGCTCAAATGGAAGAGGGAATATTCTGGTGTATATTACTTTGCGAAAAGCTTAAAAGAGAGGCAGTATACTTTCTGTTGATCTTTACCACTAAACTCTTCTCCAAAATTACTCTGAGAATAATATGATCAGAAGCCCAGAACTCTGGTGCTCTGTGTGTAATCCTACAGGTACGGTGTTTCCTGAATCCAACTATGTAGAGTTCAGTCTTTAAAAACAAAAACCACTCACCTGATCATGGATCAACCTTTATGAATAGTCAAAAGTAACATATTGTGAATTAAAAACGATTCCCTGGAACCCTAAGCTGTGTCCCCTAACATAAGAGGAACTAAAAACTTGTACTGATACCTGAGGCAAGAAACTAATTTGATAGTGGCTATCTAAAACCAATGGCTTTTAAACTCTAAACATTTTACACCTGTGAATTCCATCTGCTTTGCCTTTCGAAAACATGAAAAGAAATCTACCCTCACTGATAGCTTCTCTGAGATTAAAGCAGATGCTCTGCTAATTCACATCATGCCACATACCAAAACAAAGGACAAATATTAGAGAATAGCTCCATAAATGAAGAGTTTGGCAATGGTAACAGATTTACACTGAAGAATAAAGATCTAGGAAACTGACCACAAGTGTGTAAATCAGTGAGACTTCTGGAATGTATGAACTATTATACTTAGAAAACTGCTATGGCTCAGAAGATGAGATTTACATGAAGCCTATTAAAATTAAAAAAAAAACATAAAAACAGTAGGGAGGAGAAAAAATGGCTTATAAGGAATATCATTTTACCTGCTTCAGTTTCTTCTTCTTCTCTTTGTTGGAGAGTTTGGCATCTGTTATGACTTCCTCCAACAAGGCTGCCAGAGGTTCCTGAGAGCCGTATGATCTTTGATATTCAAATTCCTCTGGACTAATTTGACGGCAAAATGATGGAGCAGATAAAGTGATATCCATATCAGCTCCTGGGTATTTTATCTGAGGTAAAAGGATTAGTAGTGAAAGAATATGGCATATTTTCAAATAAATTATAAGAATTAGTTTAGATCAAATACAGGATATCTCCTTGTACTGTAGCGATGCCATGTTAGTCCTCAAAATTTGATTGGGGGAAACTCTATATTGAAAAGTAAAAGTATTTCCATAACTTCAAAATATTATTATTTAAAGCCACGGTTTTAAACTGGATTTTTACCTTTGTAAACCCAGGAGCCATTTCAATAACAAAAAAAGCTTGTGCCCTTGTTGGGAACAGGCCCCAAAACTGGCCATAAACAAAATCTCCACAGCACTATGACATGCTTGTGATGGCCTTGATGCCCACGCTGGAAGGTTGTCGGTTTACAGGAATGAGGGCAAGGAACACCTGGCCCACCCAGGGCAGAAAACCACTTAAGGCGTTCTTAAACCACAAACAATAGCATGAGCGATCTGTGCCTTAAGGACATGTTCATGCTGCAGATAACTAGCCAGAACTCATCCCTTTATTTTGGCCCATCCCTTTATTTCCCATAAGGAATACTTTTAGTAAATCTTATAACTGGCTTGCTGTCAATAAATATGTGGGTAAATCTCTGTTCAAAGCTCTCAGCTCTGAAGGCTGTGAGACCCCTGATTTCCCACTCCACATTCTATATTTCTGTGTGTGTGTCTTTAATTCCTCTAGGGCCGCTGGGTTAGGGTCTCCACGACCGAGCTGGTCTCGGCATTCCCTCTTTTAACAAGATCTGAAATTCAAGCATAAATTAAACACATTGACTAAAATGATTCAAAACATTGATAATGCTGTATATCCACTGGAACTATCTGGGCGCCTTCCCACATCTGAAGAGTGTGATTCTCAATGCCTTGGGGATGGTAGTGGCATGCATTTAGCTAAGCTTTTAGGAAGAGAGGGGTACTACAATCATTTCCTAACATCTTACCCATGAGAATCAAGTAAAACAACAAATCTGCAGACATTGCAGAAGGGATAAGGGAGAAGAGAGAAATAAGAGGAAAAAGGAAACCAAGACCTGTGAGTAAATGAACATACATTAAAAATATTTAATTTCAGAGCCTGGAGTCCTTTGAAATAGAAGGTTGCAGATGAGCATCATAGAAGGCTTGTGTCAAAAACATTGCCTATCTAATAATGTATCCCAGGGTCAGCTCTGAAACTGTCCTAAAACAATCACTGGAATAATCCAAGCAACACTGCATTTTCAGAGAAGCACTCCCCTAAATGTGATACAGTGTAGAGGCTTAGGAGCCTAATCAAAAGAACAAAGATCTATAGGTTCTGAGTGCTGAATGGAACAGGTGCTTGGCAATTCTAATATGTACTTGCAAGAGAGAAAAAGTAACTGGACAAGTGAATCACTACTGATTTTATTCAGAGCACACTGCAGTGTCTCTTCACAAGATCATGTTTACCTGCAGTTAAATTAATCACCATAGCTCAGCCTTCTGAACTACAAGTAATAGCAAAGGGCTCACAAGGCTAAGTTACTACATATATGCCTGTGCTATGCATGTGAATACACAAACCTAGCAAGTATACAGGGCAACACAGTTATTGCTTGATATTGTTTGGCTGTGTCCTCACCCAAATCTCATCTTGAAATGTAGTTCCCATAATCCCCTTGTTGTGGGAGATGGGAGGTAACTGAATCACAGGGTGGTTCCCCCCATGCTGTTATTATGATAGTGAGTGAGTTTTCATGAGATCTGATGGTTTTATGAGGGGCTTTTCTCCCTTTTGCTCGGTGCTTCTCTCTCCCGCTGCCTCATGAAGAAGGAAGGATGTGTTTGCTTCCCCTTCTGTCATGATTGTTAAGTTTCCTGGGTCCTCCCCAGCCATGCTGAACTCTGAGTCAATTAAACCTCTTTCCTTTACAAATCACCCAGTCTTGGGTATGTCTTTATTAGCAGCATGAGAACAGACTAATACACTGCTATAACATTTCCTTGCAGAAACTTGGGGAAGTATTTCTGTTCATTTTTATTTTCTTTAGGTTTGGCTCATAAAAATATCAGAGGAAAAAAAATTAAACTAAAACAGCAGTTAAGATTACACTTTTCACCCATGCAAGTGGCAAAGGTACATATAAGTGTTAATGATAATATCCAAACTAGGCAAAGGGGCAAAGAAATGAACACTCACTTTCTTATACCACTGACAGAAATGTAAATTGAAATGATCATTCTAAATTTGGCAATATGCTATCGATACTTAAAATATGTTCATGGCCTTTGGCCAAGCAATGCTGCCCCTAGAAGTTTATTCTTAGAAAATAATCACAGATTAGCCAAAAAAAAATCTACCTTTAAAAATATTTACTGCTATACTGCTTCCAAAATGGGGGAAAGCATGGAAACAATCTAAATACCAACCAAAAAGTATCATTTAAATAAATTATGGTATATCCATATTATGGAATACTATGTTGCCAATAATATTATTATGGAATAACATAACAATAATGATGATACCAACAACAAAGGCAGCTACTAATTGTAGGTTTACAATGTGATAAACATTATTGTGAGCATTTCACATGTATTAAGCCCACATGTATTTTAATCATGTTTTAATTCCCTAGAAAAACTCTATGAGGTAAATATTAACTACTATTATTCTCATTTTACAGATGAGAAAAAGAAATGTTGGGACAGATGTTGAAGCAGAGACATATTATATAATTTGCCTAAGGTCACACAGCTAACAAAAGGCATGTCATGAATTCAAAGGCTCCTGAGTCTGTGCTCTTGGCCATTCTCATGCCAATCAACAATATTTAATGATGGGGGAATTTTTTTCTCATTGTTAAGAGAACGTAAGTGGCAGGAAGGGAGGCAGGCAAGAAGGAAGAAGGAAGCAGGGAAGGAGGGAAGGAGGGAAGGAAGGAAGGGAAGAAGGAAGGGAGGGTGGGGAGGGAGGAGAGAGGGAAGAAAGTAAGGTAGGCATGGACATAGACAGCAGACAGACACAGAAAAAAAAATTTGAAAGACTATAATACTGACTATGAACATTTTAGTGTAACTCTGATACTTTTTGGTGTGTTTTTTCTATATTTCCCAAGTTTCTTCAATGTGTTAGGTTGATAATTGCAAAAAAAATAGAAAAAATTTTAACTTTAAAATTGCCTTCTAGAAACAGCTGGACAGTTAATTATTTTTGTAATACCTCAGAAGGAGGCAGTTCACTGGTCCTTAATTGTGGTGCCTCAAAAAGATCTCAAATGAGAAGAGGTCCAATCAGTCAGAAGGAGTGAAGTGGACCTTCTGCCTGCCTTTACCAGGTTTCTGCTCCCACAGGCTGACATACAAACCCCACTTTGGGGTCCACACGATAATAATATATTACACTTCTTTTGCATTGTTTTTATATAACCACCATGACAACAGCAGCAGCTACCTTTCAAAGAATACCTGACATTTGTCAGAAATTCATCCTAGGAATTGTAAAGTATAGTGTTCTAATCTTCACAACTTTATAAAGAAAGAATAGCCCATTTTAACGCCTGAGGAAAGAAAGTAAAATCCAAAGAGGTTAAGGGACTTGCCCAGAGTCACACAACAGAAAGGATACAGCTAGGAATTTGGCCAGGGTTTCATGGCTCTCATGCCAGTGTTCTCCTACTGTACTATGATTTTCAGACAGGCAATATGGAATGATAGTTTAGAGCACTGATTACAGAGGCTGACTGCATCAGTCAGAATTCTGGCTCTGTGGCCTTAAACAAAGTTATTTAAGTTCTTTGTGCCTTAGCTTTTTCATGCAAAAAGTGAATATTAAACTAGGTCACAGGGCAATTATGAATCAAGACACTTACTGCACATAAAATCATTTCCATCAGTACGTATATGTAGATTCTGAATAAACTCATTCAAGGAATTAGCAATAAAAGATATGCCACATGGATTGATATAACAAAACCAAATGTGCATTCTGTAAACTTTTCAATGATAATACAAACACATGCAGGGGATTACTATGTGCCAAGACCTGTTGTAAGTACTTTATAAACATTAATTCACTTAATCCTCATAATAAAATGCCCCAAGAAGCCTAGCAAGCTTACGTGACTTTATATTGCCAATTTTATAGGACTGATAATATCCTCTCCTTTACCTGGACTCTTCGTAGATGAGCCACATGCTCCTCTATAGAGGTCTGCAAGGCCAAAGGGACTTTCAGAATTTCCTGGTAATTGTCCATCAGAAACGTTACCAATCTAGCAGCTAATAACTCATCCAAGTCCACTTCATCCTTGGAACACAAGATGCAACGGGAAAACGTCTGAACCATCTAAAAAAAAGAGCGGGGTAGGGGGTAAACGCAGACGAGTATTTTTCTGAACTGAGTGCAATCTAATTTGCAAAAGGCAAATATGAGAAATAGTCTAAGGCACAGGGTGCATATTCTACCAGGAGTACCCAGCCATCTCAGATGGGTTGATGGTGTCAACAACCAGAACAAACAAAATGTACATCTTCCTGTTAAGAGACTGCAGAGAGATGCTTATCTGAGCAATTTTTAAAGGTACTTCCTTTTACGCATGATTTTAAATATACACACATATATATATATATACACATACACACATATAAATATATGAAAACAAATTTTGAAAATCATTATCACCATGACTTGAATCATGTAGCACTATTAAGTTCAAAGCACTTTATAGCCATTTAGTCAATTATTATTTATCCTAATTTCATTATTGATTTCTTTTAAACTGCTAACACAGTCCACATGCCTCAACCATTACATCTTTTCCTAGTTAGCTTATTTTCTCTAGGATTTTCGATGTATATTTGACAATCATCTTTGAACAAAGCCATGGGACTTTTCAAGAAGTACATTAAGTGATGAGACTCTCTTTCAGGCAAGCAGAAATGCAAAATATATTATAGCATCAATATCATGTAATAATTTCCATAGAATTTATATTAACTATTCCTTTTTTTTTTTTTTTTTTTTTGACGGAGTCTCGCTCTGTAACCTAGGCTGGAGTGCAATGGTGTGATCTCGGCTCACTGCAACCTCCGCCTCCCAGGTTCAAGCAATTCTCCTGCCCCAGCCTCCCGAGTAGCTGGGATTACAGGCGCCTGCCACCATGCCCAGCTAATTTTTGTAATTTTAACAGAGACGGGGTTTCACCATGTTGGTCAGGCTGGTCTAGAACTCCTGACCTCAGGTGATCCACCCGCCTCGGCCTCCCAAAGTGCTGGGATTACAGGAGTGAGCCACCACGCCCAGCCTAACTACTCCATTCTTAATACTGTTTTTGGACTGGCTTTTTTTGTTTTGTTTTGTTTTTTCCTACTACTTTTATTGCTGACAATCTTCCTTCAAAATCTTTAAGTAAAAAATCATGTAATTCTGCTTAGTAAGACTTCATTAACACACTGCAAATGATCTTCACTTACATTTACATGTACAGAGAGACACACAGGCAGAGAATTTTTTGCCTGGAGACCATGGACCCCAGGGACTCTGTGATCGCCTTGAAACTGCATGCAAAGTTTTGCACATGTATTTTATATTCAGAATAGATATAAAGTTTTCTTCAGCTTTCCGAAAAGGTCTATTAGCCTCTCTAACCATCCACTCACTCCAACAAAATATAGAGATCAAGAATCCTACTGGGCACTAAGTGTTCCTCTGATCTTACTCTATTACTTCTAAAACTGGGCCAGTGAATCCCCAGGGAGTACACAGTGGTTTAGCAGGATATGGAAAGCACATACATTCCACTGAAGCACCAGTTTTGCTCCAAGACATTTTTTGAGGAAAATTAAGAGATTTTGCTAGTACGTTAATTCTAAAATAAACTCTCTTTAAAAACATATGCCAATAGAAGCAGAGATTAGATGGTAGTTACCACAGGCTGGGGGATACAGGGGCATGGAAATAGAAGATGATGGTCAAAGGGTACAAAGATCCAGTGAGACAGCAGGAGCAAGTCTTAGTGCTCTAGTGCACAGCATGGTGATGACAATTATAATAATATATTGTGTATTTCAAAATTGCAAAAAGAATAGATTTTTAACGATCTCATTACAAAAAAATGATAAGTTGGTATGGTAATGAATCTGTTAATTAGCTTGACTGATTCTTTCTATAATGTATACATAAATTAAAACATCACATTTTACCCCATAAATATATGCAATTATTATTTGTCAATTAATAATAAATTTAAAATAATTTTAAGTGGGAGAACAGGATGTAGCAGATCTCTCTACAGAGTTTGCCCCTACTCAAGTCTCCATTTCTCATTATGTTCTTTAAGACACTTAGAACAAAAGCACGACACAAGTCTGGGTGGACACTGACTGTGGCTCTTTTAAGCAAGCCTGGTTTGTACTTCCCTCTGATCACCCGAACTAATACACCTTACTCAGTCTACTTTCATTCCAAAAAGTCATATCTGATGTTAAAAATCAACCTACCAGTGTTCGGGTACCAAAGCCATCACACAGGGGTGGCATCTCTTTGTTTAAGCAAATCCTTGCCATCATCCTCATCAATAGCTGTAACTTTCTCCTATTTTCAGGAGGCAGGAGAAGGCAGCAAATCTGAAATGCTTCAACTGCCACTTTCTCCTTCTGTAACAAACCTGATTTAGAAAAAAAAAATGTTATCTTTCAACACCTATAGCCTAGTAGATTCTATATGGTCATATTTTAACAAAATATATATTAGTAAAATTACATAAAATATTTTCACATATTCAACTATACTGGGTCAATTGAATATAGATCCATTGTCACTCACAAATCACTATAGAAAATACAAACCATCAACCAGGCATGACAAATATATAGAACCAAATACAGCCATTTTCTCCTCCCATACACTAGACAGATATATCTCAATTTTCATAGCACTCTTTCCCGAACCAGGAGCAGCCAGGCTAACACTACCCTAACCCTCAACTCACCTAACAACTCACGTTGTTAATAAGTCCAAAACAGCAAGAACGTGAACGTGTCATCACTCCCCTGAATGCTTCCCTCTGTATTATTTCCTCATTATCAGCAGGCTCACCACCTTGCATGACTCTCACTGACTAAATAAAGGACTGATGCCCACAAAGTCAGTCCACTGCCAAATGGCTCCCCTTCTTTCTAAATAATGCCTTTCAAATAACCCTTCCTTCCACTTAGGCTATCTTTCTTAGTTAAGTGTGCCGATTCAATCATGTTATATGCCATCCTTCCTCATCTCAGGTATGATTTTGCTAAAAGTTATGATATTCTAGCCAGGCACAGTGGCTCACGCCTGTAATCTCAGCACTTTGAGATGCTGAGATGGGAGGATCACTTGAGGCCAGGAATTTGAGACCAGCCTGGGCAACATAGTGAGAACCCATTTCTACAAGAAAAAAAAAAATTTAATTAGCTGCCATGGTGGCACATGCCAGTAGTCCTAGCTATTCAGGAGGCTGAAGGAGGAGAACTGTTTGAGCCCAGGAGTTTGAGGTTACAGTGAGCCATAATGGCACCAGCCTGGGCAACACAGCAAGACCCTGTCTCTCTTTTTTTTTTTTTAAAGGATATTATAATATTGCTCTCTTTTTTACTATATTTGTCCCTGGACATACTTATATCCAAGCCCTCTAATGAGGTAAAACTGCTTCTATCAGTTTATCTGTCCTATATCCAACTATTTCAAGTTACCACTAGTCTTTGGGAGGCAAAAAACATCTTTTATATTGAATAAGTATTTATTGACCATCTACAATATACAAGAACTGTGCTAGATCCCAGAAATACAAAGATATACCAGGCCTGTTCCTTTGAAGAGCTTATGCACTGTGAGGAGAAACCCATAAACAAATAAGTGACAAATGAAAAGCAATGCAAGAAATATCTGCAAGGGCCACAGAAGGGGAACTATAAGCCACTCAGTATGACATGTAGTTATGAGGGGAATGACTTGGTAGAAGTAAAGCTAGAAAGATCAACAGAGATGAGGTCTCAGAAGGCCCTGACTGCCAGATGAAGGAGATTGGGTTTGATCCCAAAGGCAGTGGATGTGCACGGACGGGAAAGGAGGGCAGAAGACAGATCTTTTCTAGACCAAGTGCTGATCCTAGACGTACTCAGGAATGCTGTTGATTATATCATTATCATCTATGTAGACCTGTTTTCAATTCCACATCATCAAATCATGGAAAGAAAAAAGGTTTACGATAATATTTTAATATATTCTTTCATTTACCCAACAAATATTTATGAAGCCCCACCTGTATTCCGGGAACTGTATTAGGAGGGGACATGCAGTGAGGAATAAAGCAAAATCCCTGTGTGATCTCATGGAGCTTGTTTTCTAGAAGATAAAAAGCAAAAAGATATAGAAATACAAGGTCAGGCAGCAAGATGCTATGGAGAAAAATACACTGGAGAGGAGCTGGGGAGTGAGGGGATGTGCTCCAAAAAAAACACTTCTATCATCTTCAGGAAGGCCCTCTCTAAGGAGGTAACATGTGAGCAGAGATCCAAAGGAAATGAGAGCAAGCCAAGGAAATACTGCAGAGACAAACTTTCAAGGTGGAGGGAATGGCAATTACAAAGATTGTAATGTGAGAGCATACTGGGAGTGTGTGAGGTACAGGAATGCGGCCAGCATCAAGAGACAGTGTGTGTAAGGAAAACACAAGTCAGAAATCAGGTTAGAGAGGCAGCCAAGGGGCAGATCATGCAGAACTTTGTAGGCTATATCATTAAAGACTGAGGGGTTCATTATAAATGACCTGAGAAACCACTGGTGGGTTCTGAACAGAGGAGTCACTTGATCTGAATTGCTTTTTACTGTGGCACCTGTAGAGCAAATAGATTGCAAGGGGAAAGCAGGGAAAAAGGAAGACACACAGCATGCTGATGGTCTGAATGGGGATGTAGCAGTTGAACTGGTAATAACTAGTTAAAATCTTCCTCCACAAAGCCATCTAGTTTTTCTGTAAAGCCTCTGTCTCACTGTCCCACGAATCCCTTCTTTTTCCAAATTAAAAATCCCTTTGCAAAGGCAGATATCCTTACTGCATTGTATCTACATTGCTTTATGAATGAGACTACAAGCTAATTGAAAGCATAATGCATTTATTTTGGCAAGCCACATTTCCTAGTATAATACAAGGCAAACAGATAAACACTCAAATACCTATTTATCAATAGACTATATATTATATTATATTATATTATATTAAATTAATTATTAGCCAGTATTATATGGCTACTAAATGATAATTTTTGAAGTTATGCAACAATATTAGTAGTACAATATTTTTTAAAAAATAAAAGCATGCTGATTATAAAGCCTTTATGAAAAATAATGTATTAAAAAAGAAATATATTTTAAAATTAAGAGTACATCAGGGCTGTAAAATAATCAGAATTTTATAAAAGAAATTTAAAAATTTCTTTGTGAGGATGCTATTAAACAAATATGTAAAAATTATATCCACTATATCTTTTCAAAAAATTATTACTAAATTCTAAACAGCCAGTTGCTTGCCAAACTTACAGTAGATAATAATTTCAGACTTTATGAAAATTAAGTGAGGCTAGGCATGGTGGCTTACACCTATAATCTCAGCATTTTGGGAGGCCAAGATGGAAGGATCACCTGAGGCCAGGAGCTTAAGACCAGCCTGGACAACATAGCAAAATCCCATCCCTACAAAAACATTAAAAAATTAGATAGGCATAGTGGTGCATGCTTGTGGTCCTAGCTACTCAGAAGACTGAGGCAAGAGGATCACTTGAGCCTATGAGTTTGAGTCTGCAGTGAGCTATGATTGCACACTGCACTCCAGCCTGGGCAAAAGAGCAATACCCTGGGAAAGAAAAAGGAAAGGGAAAGGGAGAAAGAAAGAAAAAGCAAAAAAGAAATCAAGCAAGAAAACATACGTAAATCCATCTCAGGAATTTATCTACAGAAACCTACATACTGGGTGATAAGCCACCATCCTTGACTCATAAACATCCCAATAACTCAACCTTCCTGTGAGACCCTTTTCCTCCCTCCTGTCACTGATCCCAGCTGGGACTCCTCTACAATTTCTTCCAACTGTCAACCTTCCTATTTCCTGTGAAAACAGAAGCCTATGCTACTATCTCTTCCTCCTTTAAATCCATAATCTTTCCCCAAGATCATCCTCCTGCTTCTAGCAGTGGAGGAGCCACTATCAGTATCTTTAACAGAAGGAAGTCTCTGCTGCACAATATTGGATAATGTGGAGGGAGAGGGAGTTGCTTACTCCCAAAGCTAAAGGAGCAGCATGAAAGGATGAGGTTCCTGTCACCTGCAGCTGGAGCATGGAATACAGTTTACCAGACTGGGGAGAAAACCCACTGTAAGGACTGGTTAGGTCTATAACACTACTAGATTTGAATCACAGTTGAGCTACATAATGAATTAAGTAGGACTCTGTAAGTTGATCTTGTAATTTAGCTGTCTTTTATAGCAATGTTCTGAGTAGTGGGGAGAGAGGAGAAGAACAGAACACTTGTTCAAAGCTACCTGCTTGGAAAGGCTTGGGACAAAACCTATTATTTTGACATAATTTATGAGATAAAATTGAAAAATTAATTCATTTCTCCCTCCAAAGAGGTATAAAATTGCTATGCCCAATTCCATTTACCTGCTTACTTTTTTCCAAGTATACATTACTACCACCTAATATACTACAGAATTTACTTATTATGTTATCTGCCATTGTTTCCCCTCTGCCCCACTGGAATGTAAGCTCCACAGGGTAGGGGTTCTTATCATTTTCGTTTGTTGATATGCCTCCTGTGGCTAGAAAAATACCTGGTACATCATAGGTACCAACACATTTCTGTGTAAAGAATGAATGAATGAATGATATGAATGAATGAATACATGAATGAAGGATAAGAATGACCCATCTCTTATTGGGATTATAGCCAGAATATCTGGATTAAATCCCAGCTCTCACCGATTGTGGACAAGTCAACCTCCATAAATCAGAAAATGTTGTCAACAGTCATAAAACCAAATCAATGTACTACACTGGGTATCCATGGGCTATATAGAGGAGTCAAGTGAACTAAAATTTCAGTGGCATCAGTCATAGCTACTACTACCTTAAAGTGTTAAAACTAACATCAGGAGGAAGATACAACATGAATCACATACAACTTTGGCTGGATTTTCTTTAAAATCTGGTTAAGAAATGTATTGTGCACTAATAGATAAGATTAAATTTGGCTCTGGGCCTCACAACAATAGCAGGTAAAATTCCACAATGTCCCAACACAAGCATATTATTGAATAATAAATCATTTAATTATATGCTCCTAAACCCTAATTGCCTAAACATTTGTAGAACCACATTACATAGTATGGAAGAAGATATAAACTTATGTAAACATCATCCACATATTATGTTTTTGTCAAATTCACCA
Organism: Pongo pygmaeus; assembly: GCF_028885625.2. Lineage (NCBI taxonomy): Eukaryota > Metazoa > Chordata > Mammalia > Primates > Hominidae > Pongo > Pongo pygmaeus. The sequence goes on from NC_072377.2 coordinate 65,909,698, forward strand.
TGTGTAATTCAGAAAGCCTCTGTCACAGTTATTACTCTGTGAGTCACTGGAAGATTTTCAGGCTTGCATTATTATTACATACAAAAAGGTATGTCTCATTCCCTGGTGTTAGAAGGTCCTAAACAACTCAAACTTTTTTGATTTTTCAGCTGAAACTTTGTAGATGTTTTTGTTAGCTTCAGTGAGAGAACTATCTTTGCAGTTGCTATTTGATAGTTGGCTCCTTGTTATAGATTAGTGAAGTCTTTACTGGAGTCATCTATTAATATACAGGTATAACCTCGTTTTACTGCACTTCCGTTTATTTGCTTTGCAGGTATTATGTTTTTTACAAATTGAAGTTTTGTGGCAACCCTGTGTTAAGAAAGGCTATCACCACCATTTTTCCAACAACATGGGCTCACACCATGTCTCTGTATCACATTTTGGTAATTCAGAATATTTCAATTTTTTAATTATTATTTTATCTATTATTATGACCTATGATCAATAAGTAATCTTTGCTGTTACTACTGTAAGTGTTTGGGGGAACCACACAATATGCCCATAAGACTGTGAACTTAATCAACCAATGTGTGTGTTCTGACTGCTCCACCAACAGTGGTTCCCCTGTCTCTCTCCCTCTCTTTGGGCCTCTCTATTCCCTCAGACACAACAATATTGAAATTGGGCCAATTAATAACCCTACAATGGCCTCTAAGTGTTCAAGTGAAAGAAGAGTCACATATCTGTCACTTTAAATCAAAAGAAACGATTGACCTTAGGGTGGCAGGTTAAAAGCTGAGAGAAGTCACAAGCTAGGCCTCTGGTGCCAAACAGCCAAGTTATGAATGCAAAGAAAAGTTCTTGAAAGAGACTAAAGCGCTACTCCAGTGAGCACACAAATGACAAAGCAGTGAAACAGCTGTGTTGCTGACAGGACGAAAGTTTGAGTGGCCCAGATAGAAGATCCAACCAATCACAACATTTCTTTAAGCCCTACCCTAATCTAGAGCAAAGTCCTAACTCTTCAATTCTATAAAGGCTGAGGGAGGTGGGGAAACTACAGAAGAAAAGTTGGAATCTAGCAGAGGCTGGTTTATGAGGTTTGAGGAAAGAGGCTGTCTTCATAACATAAAAGTGCAAGGTGAAGCAGCAAGAGTTAATGTAGAAGCTGCAGCAAGTTACCTAGAAAATCTAGCTAAGATCATGATGAAATTGGCTACATTAAACAACAGATTTCCAATGTAGACAAAACAGCCTTTAATGGGAAAGGATGCCATCTAGGACATTTGTAACTAGAAGGGAGAAGTCAATATTTGGCTTTAAAGCTTGAAAGGACAGGCTGGCTCTCTTGTTAGGCGCTAATACAGCTGGTGACTTGAAGTTGAAGCCAGTGCTCCTTTACCATTCCAAAAATCCTAGGGCCCTTAAGAATTCTGCTACATCTGGCTGGGTGCGGTGGCTTATGCCTGTAATCCTAGCACTTTGGGAGGCTGAGGTGAGTGGATCACCTGAGGTCAGGAGCTCAAGTCCAGCCTGGTCAACATGGTGAAATCTTGTCTCTACTAAAAATACAAAAATTAGCCAGGTATGGTGGCATGTGCCTGTCGTCCCAGCTATTTGGGAGGCTGAAGCAGGAGAATTGCTTGAGCCCAGGAAGTGGAGGTTGCAATGAGCCAAGACTGCGCCACTGCACTCCAGCCTGGGCAACAGCGCAAGACTCCACCTAAAAAAAAAAAAAAAAAAAATAGAATTATGCTACATCTATTCTACCTGTGTTCTAGAAATGACAACACATAGTTTAGTGAAGATTTTAAGCCCACTGTTGAGATCTGCTCAAAAAAAAAAAAAAGAATAGTAAGTAATGGTAAGTAATCAGTGTTACTTTCCTGATTTTTATGCTTGTATGAGGGTCCTGTAGGGGAGTGACCTAGTTTATAGGAAAAACACTCAGAAATATTTATAGGTGATAGAACATTTGATTGGCAATTTACTTTCAAATGGTTCGGAAAAAAAAAGTTCTTTGGACTGTACTATAGCCGTTCTTGTAAACTGGAGATTGCTAGAAAATTTAAAAATTTGTTTAAAAGAAAAATGGTGAAAGGTCTGAGGGAATGCAAGGTCATATGCGGGCTAAGAATAGTGTTATGAATACTCTAAGGATGTCAATGATATCGTTATGGTTTCCATCATTGCCACAAATAACTGAAGGATATAAAATATAAGTGTGACACCTGGGAGATATCATCACTCTTCTAAGCTTCTCTTGTGCTATACACACACAGGAGCTACATGCTACTTTTTAAATGCATTGCTTTTTTGTAGTCTTCATTATGCTTCTCTTCTCATGAGATATTCATTGCGAGATTTCAATTTCTCTAAATCGATTTGAAGGCCATGATTTGACCCTTACAAAATCTGCATAACAAAAACACATTTTAAAATAGGGTGCTAAGATAGTGCAACTATGGACAAATAAACTGTGAATCTTCAGCTTTAAGGGGGCCTACTTCAAAAACAGTGGAGCCAGAAGGGGCTGCTGATTTGTCACGGAAGAGAAGCAGTTTGGGTTTGTGAAAGATAGTAGACTCATGGAAATATTCAACAGGCAGATGACGATAGCAGCTCTGGAATTTAGGGGACAGGTCAACACTTGAAATACATACTTGAGAATCATTAATTTATTCATTCAATGAAGGTTTGAAAAGAGCATAAAATGTTCTAGGACTGTGCTAAGATCTGAGAATCCCAAAACAGTGAGACAAAGATCTTGTTATCAAGAAGCTCACAGTCTGGAGAAGAAGATGAACGAACACAAGCCATCATAAAGCAATGTGGAAGACAACAATAGAGATGTGTCAAAGGGATATCATGGAAGCACCAAGGAGACTGACAGGTAATCGATAATGATCTGTCCCAGGAAGATTAAAATATAATAGCCATAAGAGGAAGTTACTTTTTTAAGTCTGTATTTGAATACTTAATATAATGTCACAGAAACACACAGAAGTCATTCAACAACTATTTCCTCAAAATCAGATGAACTAAGACAGTCCATGAAAAAAGGCTGTTACATATGTATGTGTGTGTGTGTGTGTGTGTGTGTGTGTATACATAAAAAACAGATGTAGGGTCATTGTTTTGCCATTAATTGGGTCTGAGGTTTTAAGCATTCCTGTATGACCACCCAAGAGATTACTTCTTGATATATTTTAATCAGTTAAGTTCTTTGTACCAGTGATACTTAGTCACAAATTGCACCTATGTTGTACTTTCAGTTTTCAAGTCTTACAGGAACCATTCTCTGCTATACCTCTGTGGTCCAGGGGATGAAAGGGATTTACACCTCTGTACATCTTTCCTTCCTTTCTCTTTCACTCCTATAAAAGAGGGCAACAGAAGTCTGAACTTGTTTGTTTAAACTCCACCAAATCATTCTGAGCATGGTTCTAAAAGCAGCACCATGCGTTTTCCCATCTGAGCCTTCATTTTATCTTTTCTGACTGTAGAGTGGTCATGCTCATAGTTAATAAACAAACAACACAACTTTTAAAAATCACTTTAATTTCTGTGAGTTTTGGGGGGTTTTTGTTTTTTTACACTTTCTTTCTAGTTTCTATGTCTTCCTCCAATCGTCTCTGTTTTGTTTTGTTTTGTTTTGTTCTGTTCTGTTTTGTTTAAGAGATAAGGTCTTGCTTTATTGCCTGGGCTAGGCTCAAGGGATCCTCCTGCTTCAGCCTTCCAAGGAGCTGGAACTACAAGCATGTGCCCCAACACCCTGCTAATCCATTCAGTTTTGTAAAGTTTGTTTATATTTGTTTATGTTTCTAAGCCCCTGCTTGATCTCTTCTCTTTAACTTACCATATAAGATAGGAATTTATTAATATTTAGATGTAATATGTTTATTAAATAATGTTGTCTTTCCCTTTCAATTGGATATGAGTACTGCATTTATTTATCCAAATACGAAATGTTAGGTTTTTTAAAGTTATTATTAGCAGGCCAGGCATGGTGGCTGACGCCTGTAATCCCAGCACTTTGGGCAGCCAAGGCGGGTGGATCACCTGAGGTCAGGAGTTCGAGACCAGCCTGGCCAACATGGCGAAACCCTATCTCTACTAAAAATACAAAACATAGCCAGGCATGGTGGCACATGCCTGTAATTCCAGCTACTCAGGAGGCAGAAGCAGGAGAATCACTTGAACCTGGGAAGCAGAGGTTGCAGTGAGCCAAGATCATGTCACTGCACTCCAGTCTGGGTGACAGAGCAAGACCTTGTCTCAAAAATAAATAAATGAATAAAGAAATAAACAAACAAAGCTATTATGAGCAAAGTTATGAAGAACAAAGCCACCCCTACAGCTAATACTTCATGCACATACATGACATTTCACTCAAATTAATACTTGAGTAAAATGAATCAAAAACATCCCAAGTTTAAAATCTCGAAAGGGGGGGGGGGGGGGGGTGGAACCAAGATGGCCAAATAGGAACAGCTCCAGTCTACAGCTCCCAGCGTAAGCGACTCAGAAGACGGGTGATTTCTACATTTCCAACTGAGGTACCGGGTTCATCTCACTGGGGAGTGTCGGACAGGGGTGCAGGACAGTGGGTGCAGCGTACCAAGCCTGAGCCAAAGAAGGGCAAGGCATCACCTCACCTGGGAAGCACAAGGGGTCAGGGAATTCCCTTTCCTAGTCAAAGAAAGGGGTGACAGACGGCACCTGGAAAATCGGGTCACTCCCACCCTAATACTGCGCTTTTCCAACAGTCTTAGCAAATGGCACGCCAGGAGATAATATCCCACGCCTGGCTCGGAGGGTCCTACGCCCACGGAGCCTCGCTCATTGCTAGCACAGCAGTCTGAGATCAAACTGCAAGGTGGCAGCCAGTCTGGGGGAGGGGCGCCCGCCATTGCCCAGGCTTGAGTAGGTAAACAAAGCAGCCAGGAAGCTTGAACTGGGTGGAGCCCACTGCAGCTCAAGGAGGCCTGCCTGCCTCTGTAGACTCCACCTCTGGAGGCCGGGCATAGCCAAACAAAAGGCAGCAGAAACCTCTACAGACTTAAATGTCCCTGTCTGACAGCTTTGAAGAGAGTAGTGGTTCTCCCAGCATGCAGCTGGAGATCTGAGAATGGACAGACTGCCTCCTCAAGTGGGTCCCTGACCCCTGAGTAGCTTAACTGGGAGGAACCCCCCAGTAGGGGCTGACTGACACCTCACATGGCCGGGTACTCTGAGACAAAACTTCCAAAGGAATGATCAGGCAGCAACATTTGCTGTTCACCAATATCTGCTATTCTGCAGCCTCCGTTGCTGATACCCAGGCAAACAGGGTCTGGAGTGGACCTCCACCAAACTCCAACAGAGTTGGAGCTGAGGGTCCTGACTGTTAGAGGGAAAACTAACAAACAGAAAGGACATCCACACCAAAACCCCATCTGTACTTCACCATCATCAAAGACCAAAGGTAGATAAAACCACAAAGATGGGGAGGAAACAGAGCAGAAAAACTGGAAACTCTAAAAATCAGAGCACCTCTCCTCCTCCAAAAGAATGCAGCTCCTCACCAGCAACAGAACAACGCTGGATGGAGAATGACTTTGACGAGTTGAGAGAAGAAGGCTTCAGACAATCAAACTACTCTGAGGTAAAGAAGGAAGTTCGAACCCATGGCAAAGAAGTTGAAAAACTTGAAAAAAAATTAGACGAATGGCTAACTAGAATAACCAATGCAGAGAAGTCCTTAAAGAACGTGATGAAGCTGAAAACCATGGCACAAGAACTATGTGATGAATGCACAAGCCTCAGTAGCCGATTCGATCAACTGGAAGAAAGGGTATCAGCCATGGAAGATGAAATGAATGAAATGAAGCGAGAAGGGAAGTTTAGAGAAAAAAGAATAAAAAGAAACGAGCAAAGCCTCCAAGAAATATGGGACTATGTGAAAAGACCAAATCTATGTCTCATTGGTGTACCTGAAAGTGACGGGGAGAATGGAACCAGGTTGGAAAACACTCTGCAGGATATTATCCAGAATTTCCCCAATCTAGCAAGGCAGGCCAACATTCAAATTCAGGAAATACAGAAAACGCCACAAAGATACTCCTTGAGAAGAGCAACTCCAAGACACATAATTGTCAGATTCACCAAAGTTGAAATGAAGGAAAAAATGTTAATGGCAGCCAGAGAGAAAGGTCAGGTTACCCACAAAGGGAGGCCCATCAGACTAACAGCGGATCTCTCGGCAGAAACCCTACAAGCCAGAAGAGAGTGGGGACCAATATTCAACATTCTTGAAGAAAAGAATTTTCAACCCAGAATTTCATATCCAGCCAAACTAAACTTCATAAGTGAAAGAGAAATAAAATCCTTTACAGACAAGCAAATGCTGAGAGATTTTGTCACCACCAGGCCTGCCCTACAAGAGCTCCTGAAGGAAGCACTAAACATGGAAAGGAACAACCAGTACCAGCCATTGCAAAAACATGCCAAATTGTAAACACTATCGAGGCTAGGAAGAAACTGCATCAACTAACGAGCAAATTACCCAGCTAACATCATCAGGACAAGATCAAATTCACATATAACAATATTAACCTTAAATGTAAATGGGCTGAATGCTCCAATTAAAAGACACAAACTGGGAAGTTGGATAAAGAGTCAAGACCCATCAGTGTGCTGTATTCAGGAAACCCATCTCACGTGCAGAGACACACATAGGCTCAAAATAAAGGGATGGAGGAAGATCTACCAAGCAAATGGAAAACAAAATAAGGCAGGGGTTGTAATCCTAGTCTCTGATAAAACAGACTTTAAACCAACAAAGATCGAAAGAGACAAAGAAGGCCATTACATAATGATAAAGGGATCAATTCAACAAGAAGAGCTAACTATCCTAAATATATATGCACCCAATACAGGAGCACCCAGATTCATAAAGCAAGTCCTTAGAGACCTACTAAGAGACTTAGACTCCCACACATTAATAATGGGAGAATTTAACACCCCACTGTCAACATTAGACAGATCAACGAGACAGAAAGTTAACAAGGATATCCAGGAATTGAACTCGGCTCTGCACCAAACGGATCTAATAGACATCTACAGAACTCTCCACCCCAAATCAACAGAATATACATTCTTCTCAGCACCACACCACACCTATTCCAAAATTGACCACATAGTTGAAAGTAAAGCACTCCTCAGCAAATGTAAAAGAATAGAAATTATAACAAACTGTCTCTCAAGACCACAGTGCAATCAAACTAGAACTCAGGATTAAGAAACTCACTCAAAACTGCTCAACTACATGGAAACTGAACAACCTGCTCCTGAATGACTACTGGGTACATAACGAAATGAAGGCAGAAATAAAGATGTTCTTTGAAACCAATGAGAACAAAGACACAACATACCAGAATCTCTGGGACACATTCAAAGCAGTGTGTAGAGGGAAATTTATAGCACTAAATACCCACAAGAGAAAGCAGGAAAGATCTAAAACTGACACCCTAACATCACAATTAAAAGAACTAGAGAAGCAAGAGCAAACACATTCAAAAGCTAGCAGAAGACAAGAAATAACTAAGATCAGAGCAGAACTGAAGGAAATAGAGACATAAAAAACCCTTCAAAAAATCAATGAATCCAGGAGCTGGTTTCTTGAAAAGATCAACAAAATTGATAGACCGCTAGCAAGACTAATAAAGAAGAAAAGAGAGAAGGATCAAACAGATGTAATAAAAAATAATAAAGAGGATATCACCACCAATACCACAGAAATACAAACTACCATCAAAGAATACTATAAACACCTCTATGAAAATAAACTAGAAAATCTAGAAGAAATGGATAAATTCCTCGATACATACACTCTCCCAAGACTAAACCAGGAAGAAGTTGAATCTCTGAATAGACCAATAACAGACTCTGAAATTGAGGCCATAATTAATAGCTTATGAACCAAAAAAAGTCCAGGACCAGACGGATTCACAGCCGAATTCTACCAGAGGTACAAGGAGGAGCTGGTACCATTCCTTCTGAAATTATTCCAATCAATAGAAAAAGAGGGAATCCTCCCTAACTAATTTCATGAGGCCAGCATCATCCTGATACCAATGCCTGGCAGAGACACAACCAAAAAAGAGAATTTTAGACCAATATCCCTGATGAACATCGATGCACAAATCCTCAATAAAGTACTGGCAAACTGAATCCAGCAGCGCATCAAAAAGCTTATCCACCATGATCAAGTGGGCTTCATCCTTGGGATGCAAGGCTGGTTCAACATACACAAATCAATACACGTAATCCAGCATATAAACAGAACCAAAGACAAAAACCACATGATTATCTCAATAGATGCAGAAAAGGCCTTTGACAAATTTCAACAGCCCTTCATGCTAAAAACTCTCAATAAATTAGGTATTGATGGGATGTATCTCAGAATAATAAGAGCTATTTATGACAAACCCACAGCCAATATCATACTGAATGGGCAAAAACTGGAAGCATTCCCTTTGAAAACTGGCACAAGACACGGATGCCCTCTCTCACCACTCCTATTCAACATAGTGTTAGAAGTTCTGGCCAGGGCAATCAGGCAGGAGAAGGAAATCAAGGGTATTCAATTAGGAAAAGAGGAAGTCAAATTGTCCCTGTTTGCAGATGACATGATTGTATGTCTAGAAAACCCCATCATCTCAGCCCAAAATCTCCTTAAGCTCATAAGCAACTTCAGCAAAGTCTCAGGATACAAAATCAATGTGCAAAAATCACAAGCATCCTTATACACCAATAACAGACAAACAGAGAGCCAAATCACGAGTGAACTCCCATTCACAATTGCTTCAAACAGAATAAAACACCTAGGAATCCAACTTCCAAGGGATGTGAAGGACCTCTTCAAGGAGAACTATAAACCACTGCTCAATGAAATCACAGACGATACAAACAAATGGAAGAACATTCCATGCTCATGGGTAGGAAGAATCAATATCATGAAAATGGCCACACTGCCCAAGGTAATTTATAGATTCAATGCCATCCCCATCAAGCTACCAATGACTTTCTTCACAGAATTGGAAAAAACTACTTTCAACTTCATATGGAACCAAAAAAGAGGCCACATTGCCAAGTCAATCCTAAGCCAAAAGAACAAAGCTGGAGGCATCGCGCTACCTGACTTCAAACTATACTACAAGGCTACAGGAACCAAAATAGCATGGTATTGGTACCAAAACAGAGATATAGACCAATGGAACAGAAAAGAGCCCTCAGAAATAATGCTGCATATCTACAACTCTCTGATCTCTGACAAACCTGACAAAAACAAGAAATGGGGAAATGATTCCCTATTTAATAAATGGTGCTGGGAAAACTGGCTAGCCATATGTAGAAAGCTGAAACTGGATCCCTTCATTATATCTTAGACAAAAATTAATTCAAGATGGATTAAAGACTTAAATGCTAGACCTAAAAACATAAAAACCCTAGAAGAAAATCTAGGCAATACCATTCATGACATAGGCATGGGCAAGGACTTCATGACTAAAACACCAAAAGCAATGGCAACAAAAGCCAAAATTGACAAATGGGATCTAATTAAACTAAAGAGCTTCTGCACAGCAAAAGAAACTACCATCAGAGTGAATAAGCAACCTACAGAATGGGAGAACATTTTTGCAATCTACTTATCTGACAAAGGGCTAATATCCAGAATCTACAATGAACTCAAACAAATTTACAAGAAAAAAGCAAACAACCCCACCAACAAGTGGGCAAAGGATATGAACAGACACTTCTCAAAAGAAGACATTTATGCAGCCAACAGACACATGAAAAAATGCTCATCATCACTGGCCATCAGAGAAATGCAAATCAAAACCACAATGAGATACCACCTCACACCAGTTAGAATGGTGATCATTAAAAAGTCAGGAAACAACAGGTGCTGGAGAGGATGTGGAGAAATAGGAACACTTTTACACTGTTGGTGGGACTGTAAACTGGTTCAACCATTGTGGAAGACAGTGTGGCGATTCCTCAACGATCTAGAACTAGAAATACCATTTGACCCAGCCATCCCATTACTGGGTATATACCCAAAGGATTATAAATCATGATGCTATAAAGACACATGCACACTTATGTTTATTGCGGCACTATTCACAATAGCAAAGACTTGGAACCAACCCAAATGTCCATCAAGGATAGACTGGATTAAGAAAATGTGGCACATATACACCATGGAATACTATGCAGCCATAGAAAATGATGAGTTCATGTCCTTTGTAGGGACATGGACGAAACTGGAAAACATCATTCTCAGCAAACTATCTCAAGGACAAAAAACCAAACACCACATGTTCTCACTCATAGGTGGGAATTGAACAATGAGAACACACGGACACAGGAAGGGGAACATCACACAACGGGGACTGTTGTGCGGTGGGGGTAGGGGGAGGGATAGCATTAGGAGATATACCTAATGTTAAATGACGAGTTAATGGGTGCAGCACACCAACATGGCACATGTATACATATGTAACAAACCTGCACGTTGTGCACATGTACACTAAAACTTAAAGTATAATAATAATAAAATTAATAAATAAAAATAAACAAAGAAAAAGAAAATGTGGCACATATACACCATGGAATACTATGCAGCCATAAAAAAGGATGAGTTCATGTCCTTTGTAGGGACATGGATGAAAGATGGAAACCATCATTCTCAGCAAACTATCACGGGGACAAAAAACCAAACACCTCATGTTCTCACTCATTGAGCAATGAGAACACTTGAACACAGGAAGGGGAACATAACACACCAGGGTCTGTCCTGGGGTAGGGGGAATGGGGAGGGATAGCATTAGGAGACATACCTAATGTAAATGACGACTTAATGGGTGCAGCACACCAACATGGCACATGTACAAATATGTAACAAACCTGCATGTTTGCACATGTACCCTAGAACTTAAAGTATACCCTAGAACTTAAAATATTAAAAAAAAAAAAGAAAGAAATGGCTTTCAGGAAAAACAAACATGCATTAAAGAACAGTTTTTGGTTATTACTCATCTTTGTACAATTATATACTACTTTCTTTTCTTAGTAATTCAAGTCTTGAGCCTAAGTTTTTTCAGACAATAAATTCAAATGTTTTCTGAATGTTTTTGGTGAATAGCAACTATGCTTATCATCATATGATATACTGATTTTCACAAATAGTGATTTTGACTTCTTTATTACCTTTAGGATATTGGCAATGTAATTTATGAGTTGTATTAAATAAAACCCTTGTCTGCAAAAAATAAAAAATAAAAATAAAACATGATGCTTTAAAAAAAAAGTCCTCAGATAACATGTGTTACTTTTTTGTTCAACTTTGATTTATAATTAAAATACTACAAAAATGTAGAAATTTTAAATGTAGAGCTCAGTGAGTTTTGACAAATGCATACCCCCATGTAAACAGCACAACAACGAAAATATAAAACTCTTCCACCCCCCAAAGAATCTACTGGTGCTCTTTGGCAGTAAGGCCTCTCGATCCCCTAGACCAAAGCAACCTCTGACCTGCTTTCTGCCTCCATAGATTCCCCTTTCCTAGAATTTCATGTAAATGGAACCAGAATGGCTTTTATCACTCAGCATATTTTTGAGATTCATTTATATTGTTGTATGTACCCATAGTTTATTTTTATTGCTGGGTAATATTTCATTGCATGGATATGCTACAAAATGTTTTTCCATTCACTTGCTGATAGACATGTAGATTGTTTCCAATGTTTTGATATTATGAATAAAGCTGCTATGAATACCACACAATTTGTGTGAACACATGTGTTCTTATCTCTTAGATAAATACCTAGGAATGAAATTAAGGTATATGTATGTTTAACTTAGTTAGAAATGATGAACTCATTTTCCAAAGTGGCTATGTCATTTCACAGTCCTATCAGCAATGTCTGAGGGCTCCAGGAGCCCCACATCTCACCAAAAATTTATGTCAGTGTCTTTGGCTTTAGCCATTTTAGTGTGTACATGGTAGTATCTCATTGTGGTCTTAATCTGCATTTCCTGTATGATTAATGATATTAATAATCTTTTCATGTGCTGAGTATTTCATATATATTCTTGTCGTGTCCAATATTTTTGTCTTTTTTATTGCATTGTCTTGTTATTGAAGTGTTCTCTACATATCCTAGTTATAAGTGTTTTGTAAGCTATGTAATGGGAATTTTCTTGTCTTTTCATTTTCTTAACAGTATATTTCAAAGAGCAGAAATTTCCAATTTTGATGAAGTCTATTTGATATAATTTTTATTTTATGGTTATGTTTTCTAGGAACTAAGATATCTTTGTCTATGCAAAATTGCAAGAATTTTTCTCCTATACTTTCTTTTGGAAGGTTTTTAGATATATCTACTATATTTGAATCTGTGATCTAGTCCAAAGTAAAATTTGAGTGCATACAGTATACAGTATAAAGGTTCACTTTTTCCATAATAGATATCCAGTTGTTCCAACACTACCCTGAAAAGATGATCCCTTCCCTTGGCTTCTTTGCTGCAAATCACTTGACTACAGATACGTGAAATCTACTCTTGGACCCTCTATTCTATTCCATAGGCCTAAATATCTATCCTTATGCCAACACCACACTAAATATCAATATACTTTACAGGAAGACTTTACAGTAAGATACCAATACCACACCTGAAAGTAAGATTTTATAGTAAGTCTTAAAAACAGGTAATGTAAGTTCTCTAATTTTTTCTCCTTTTCTCCACATTGTTTTGGCTATTCAGCTTATTTGTATTTCCAAATAAATTTTACAAAATGCTTGAAAACTCTACCAAAAAAAGCCCTTGGATTTTTATCAAGCTAAATAATCCATGGATCAATTTTGGAAGAATTGACATCTTATCAATATTGCATATCTTTCAGTCCATGAACATAGTATGTCTCTCCAGTTATTTAAGTCATCCTTAGTTCCTCTCAACAACATTTAATAGTTTTCATTGTCAGGTCTTGCACATACCTTGTTTATCCCTACTTATAATTCATCCCTGAGTAGTCCATGTTTTTTGGTGTTATTGGAAACAGATTATTAGGTTGGGTTTTTTGGGGTTTTGTTTTAGTTTTCCAACTGATTTTTATACAGTGGTCTTATATTCTGCTTCCTTGTTAAGTTTAATTATTAATTCATAAGTGCTTTTTGGGGGCAGATTTCTTGGGATTTTTGATATCAGCAAATGTAGTTTTATTTCTTCTTTCCAGTCTTAAATCACTTATTTCATTTTCTTGCCTTTAAGGCATGAAAGCACTGCTGACCTCTCATGAAATGTTGCATAGAAGTGATGAGTTTTGTCTTTTTCTGACCATAGGGGAAAGCATTCAGTCTACCACCATTAAGAAAAATGTTGCTCTGGGAGCCAAGATGGCCAAATAGGAACAGCTCTGGTCTACAGCTCCCAGCGTGAGCAACGCAGAAGACGAGTGATTTCTGCATTTCCATCTGAGGTACTGTGTTCATCTCACTAGGGAGTGCCAGACAGTGGGCGCAGGTCAGTGGGTGAGCGCACCGTGCGCCAGCCGAAGCAGGGGCGAGGCATTGCCTCACTCGGGAAGCGCAAGGGGTCAGGGAGTTCCCTTTCCAGGGGTGACAGACAGCACCTGGAAAATCGGGACACTCCCACCCGAATACTGTGCTTCTCCCACGGGCTTAGGAAACGGTGCTCCAGGAGATTATAGCCCGCACCTGGCTCAGAGGTTCCCTACGCCCACGGAGTCTCGCTGATTGCTAGCACAGCAGTCTGAGATCAAACAGCAAGGCGGCAGCGAGCCTGGGGGAGGGGTGCCCGCCATTGCCCAGGCTCACTTAGGTAAACAAAGCAGCCTGGAAGCTTGAACTGGGGGAGCCCACCACAGCTCAAGGAGGCCTGCCTGCCTCTGTAGACTCCACCTCTGGGGACAGGGCACAGACAAACAAAAGACAGCAGTAACCTCTGCAGACTTAAATGTCCCTGTCTGACAGCTTTGAGGAGAGCAGTGGTTCTCCCAGCACGCAGCTGGAGATCTGAGAACGGGCAGACTGCCTCCTCAAGTGGGTCCCTGACCCCTGAGCCCCGAGCAGCCTAACCGGGAGGCACCCCCCAGCAGGGGCAGACTGACACCTCACACGGCCCGCCGGGTATTCCAACAGACCTGCAGCTGAGGGTCCTGTCTGTTAGAAGGAAAACTAACAGAAAGGACATCCACTCCAAAAACCCATCTGTACATCACCATCATCAAAGACCAAAAGTAGATAAAACCACAAAGATGGGGAAAAAACAGAGCAGAAAAACTGGAAACTCTAAAAAGCAGAGTGCCTCACCTCCTCCAAAGGAACGCAGCTCCTCACCAGCAACGGAACAAAGCTGGACGGAGAATGACTTTGACGAGCTGAAAGAAGAAGGCTTCAGATGATCAAATTACTCCGAGCTACGGGAGGATATTCAAACCAAAAGCAAAGAAGTTGAAAACTTTGAAAAAAATTTAGAAGAATGTATAACTAGAATAACCAATACAGAGAAGTGCTTAAAGGAGCTGATGGAGCTGAAAACCAAGGCTCGAGAACTACGTGAAGAATGCAGAAGCCTCAGGAGCCGATGCGATCAAATGGAAGAAAGGGTATCAGCCATGGAAGATGAAATGAATGAAATGAAGCGAGAAGGGAAGTTTAGAGAAAAAAGAATAAAAAGAAACGAGCAAAGCCTCCAAGAAATGTGGGACTATGTGAAAAGACCAAATCTACGTCTGATTGGTGTACCTGAAAGTGACGGGGAGAATGGAACCAGGTTGGAAAACACTCAGCAGGATATTATCCAGGAGAACTTCCCCAATCTAGCAAGGCAGGCCAACATTCAAATTCAGGAAATACAGAGAACGCCACAAAGATACTCCTTGAGAAGAGCAACTCCAAGACACATAATTGTCAGATTCACCAAAGTTGAAATGAAAGAAAAAATGTTAAGGGCAGCCAGAGAGAAAGGTCGGGTTACCCTCAAAGGGAAGCCCATCAGACTAACAGCGGATCTCTCGGCAGAAACCCTACAAGCCAGAAGAGAGTGGGGGCCAATATTCAACATTCTTAAAGAAAAGAATTTTCAACCCAGAATTTCATATCCAGCCAAACTAAGCTTCATAAGTGAAGGAGAAATAAAATCCTTTACAGACAAGCAAATGCTGAGAGATTTTGTCACCACCAGGCCTGCCCTAGAAGAGCTCCTGAAGGAAGCGCTAAACATGGAAAGGCACAACCGGTACCAGCCGCTGCAAAATCATGCCAAAATGTAAAGACCATCGAGACTAGGAAGAGACTGCATCAACTAACGAGCAAAATAACCAGCTAACATCATAATGACAGGATCAAATTCACACATAACAATATTAACTTTAAATGTAAATGGACTAAATGCTCCAATTAGAAGACACAGACTGGCAAATTGGATAAAGACTCAAGACCCATCAGTGTGCTGTATTCAGGAAACCCATCTCACATGCAGAGACACACATAGGCTCAAAATAAAAAGATGGAGGAAGATCTACCAAGCAAATGGAAAACAAAAAAAGGCAGGGGTTGTAATCCTAGTCTCTGATAAAACAGACTTTAAACCAACAAAGATCGAAAGAGACAAAGAAGGTCATTACATAATGGTAAAGGGATTAATTCAACAAGAAGAGCTAACTATCCTAAATATATATGCACCCAATACAGGAGCACCCAGATTCATAAAGCAAGTCCTGAGTGACCTACAAAGACACTTAGACTCCCACACATTAATAATGGGAGACTTTAACACCCCACTATCAACATTAGACAGATCAACGAGACAGAAAGCCAACAAGGATACCCAGGAATTGAACTCAGCTCTGCACCAAGTGGACCTAATAGACATCTACAGAACTCTCCACCCCAAATCAACAGAATATACATTTTTTTCAGCACCACACCACACCTATTCCAAAATTGACCACATACTTGGAAGTAAAGTTCTCCTCAATAAATGTAAAAGAACAGAAATTATAACAAACTATCTCTCAGATCACAGTGCAATCAAGCTAGAACTCAGGATTAAGAATCACTCAAAACCGCTCAACTACATGGAAACTGAACAACCTGCTCCTGAATGACTACTGGGTACAAAACGAAATGAAGGCAAAAATAAAGATGTTCTTTGAAACCAAGGAGAACCAAGACACAACATACCAGAATCTCTGGGATGCATTCAAAGCAGTGTGTAGAGGGAAATTTATAGCACTAAATGCCCATAAGAGAAAGCAGGAAAGATCCAAAATTGACACCCTAACATCACAATTAAAAGAACTAGAAAACCAAGAGCAAACACATTCAAAAGCTAGCAGAAGGCAAGAAATAACTAAAATCAGAGCAGAACTGAAGGAAATAGAGACACAAGAAACCCTTCAAAAAATTAATGACTCCAGGAGCTGGTTTTTTGAAAGGATCAACAAAATTGATAGACTGCTAGCAAGATTAATAAAGAAAAAAAGAGAGAAGAATCAAATAGATGCAATAAAAAATGATAAAGGGGATACCACCACCGATCCCACAAAAATACACACTACCATCAGAGAATACTACCAACACCTCTATGCAAATAAACTAGAAAATCTAGAAGAAATGGATAAATTCCTCAACACATACACCCTCCCAAGACTAAACCAGGAAGAAGTTGAATCTCTGAATAGACCAATAACAGGAGCTGAAATTGTGGCAATAATCAATAGCTTACCAACCAAAAAAAGTCCAGGACCAGATGGGTTCACAGCCGAATTCTACCAGAGGTACAAGGAGGAACTGGTACCATTCCTTCTGAAACTATTCCAATCAATAAAAAAAGAGGGAATCCTCCCTAACTCATTTTATGAGGCCAGCATCATCCTGATACCAAAGCCAGGAAGAGACACAACCAAAAAAGAGAATTTTAGACCAATATCCTTGATGAACATTGATGCAAAAATCCTCAATAAAATACTGGCAAACCGAATCCAGCAGCACATCAAAAAGCTTATCCACCATGATCAAGTGGGCATTCATCCCTGGGATGCAAGGCTGGTTCAATATACACAAATCAATAAATGTAATCCAGCATATAAACAGAACCAAAGACAAAAACCACGATTATCTCAATAGATGCAGAAAAGGCCTTTGACAAAATTCAACAGCCCTTCATGCTAAAAACTCTCAATAAATTAGGTATTGATGGGACGTATCTCAAAATAATAAGAGCTGTCTATGACAAACCCACAGCCAATATCATACTGAATGGGCAAAAACTGGAAGCATTCCCTTTGAAAACTGGCACAAGACAGGGATGCCCTCTCTCACCACTCCTATTCAACATAGTGTTGGAAGTTCTGGCCAGGGCAATTAGGCAGGAGAAGGAAATAAAGGGTATTCAATTAGGAAAAGAAGAAGTCAAATTGTCCCTGTTTGCAGATGACATGATTGTACAGCTAGAAAACCCCATTGTCTCAGCCCAAAATCTCCTTAAGCTGATAAGCAACTTCAGCAAAGTCTCAGGATACAAAATCAATGTACAAAAATCACAAGCATTCTTATACACCAATAACAGACAAACAGAGAGCCAAATCATGAGTAAACTCCCATTCACAATTGCTTCAAAGAGAATAAAATACCTAGGAATCCAACTTACAAGGGATGTGAAGGACCTCTTCAAGGAGAACTACAAACCACTGCTCAAGGAAATAAAAGAGGATACAAACAAATGGAAGAACATTCCATGCTCATGGATAGGAAGAATCAATATCGTGAACATGGCCATACTGCCCAAGGTAATTTACAGATTCACTGCCATCCCCATCAAGCTACCAATGACTTTCTTCACAGAATTAGAAAAAACTACTTTAAAGTTCATATGGAACCAAAAAAGAGCCCTCATCGCCAAGTCAATCCTAAGCCAAAAGAACAAAGCTGAAGGCATCACACTACCTGACTTCAAACTATACTACAAGGCTACAGTAACCAAAACAGCATGGTACTGGTACCAAAACAGAGATATAGACCAATGGAACAGAACAGAGCCCTCAGAAATAACGCCACATATCTACAACTATCTGATCTTTGACAAACCTGAGAAAAACAAGCAATGGGGAAATGATTCCCTATTTAATAAATGGTGCTGGGAAAACTGGCTAGCCATATGTAGAAAGCTGAAACTGGATCCTTTCCTTACACCTTATACAAAAATCAATTCGAGATGGATTAAAGACTTAAATGTTAGACCTAAAACCATAAAAACCCTAGAAGAAAACCTAGGCATTACCATTCAGGACATAGGCATGGGCAAGGACTTCATGTCTAAAACACCAAAAGCAATGGCAACAAAAGCCAAAATTGACAAATGGGATCTAATTAAACTAAAGAGCTTCTGCACAGCAAAGGAAACTACCATCAGAGTGAACAGGCAACCTACAAAATGGGAGAAAATTTTCGCAACCTACTCATCTGACAAAGGGCTAATATCCAGAATCTACAATGAACTCCAACAAATTTACAAGAAAAAAACAAACAACCCCATCAAAAAGTGGGCAAAGGACATGAAGAGACACTTCTCAAAAGAAGACATTTATGCAGCCAAAAAACACATGAAAAAATGCTCACCATCACTGGCCATCAGAGAAATGCAAATCAAAACCACAATGAGATACCATCTCACACCAGTTAGAATGGCAATCATTAAAAAGTCAGGAAACAACAGGTGCTGGAGAGGATGTGGAGAAATAGGAACACTTTTACACTGTTGGTGGGACTGTAAACTAATTCAACCCTTGTGGAAGTCAGTGTGGCGATTCCTCAGGGATCTAGAACTAGAAATTCCATTTGACCCAGCCATCCCATTACTGGGTATATACCCAAAGGACTATAAATCATGCTGCTATAAAGACACATGCACACGTATGTTTATTGCGGCATTATTCACAATAGCAAAGACTTGGACCCAACCCAAATGTCCAACAATGATAGACTGGATTAAGAACATGTGGCACATATACACCATGGAATACTATGCAGCCATAAAAAATGATGAGTTCATGTCCTTTGTAGGGACATGGATGAAACTGGAAGTCATCATTCTCAGTAAACTATCGCAAGAACAAAAAACCAAACACCGCATATTCTCACTCATAGGTGGGAATTGAACAATGAGAACACATGGACACAGGAAGGGGAACATCACACTTCGAGGACTGTTGTGGGGTGGGGGGAGAGGGGAGGGATAGCATTGGGAGATATACCTAATGGTAGATGACGAGTTAGTGGGTGCAGCACACCAGCAATGGCACATGTGTACATATAGTAACTAACCTGCACATTGCGCACATGTACCATAAAACCTAAAGTATAATAATAATAAAAATAAATAAATAAATAAAAGAATTTAAAAAGACTAAAAAAAAGAAAAATGTTATCCATAATTTTCTCACAGGTACCCTTGATAAGGCTGGGGAAGTTTTCTTCTATTCTAATTTATTTAACATTTTTATCATTAATGGGTGTTGAATATTGTCACATACATTTTCTGCAATCGTTGAGATGGTCACATGAGTTTTTTCCTTCATCCTATTGATATGTTGAATTATACTGATTGATTTTAGATGTTAAACCAGTCTTACTTTGCTGGGATAAACCCTACTTGGCCATGATGTATTATTGTCCTTTTTATCTACTGCTGCATTCAATTTGCAAATTTAATGTATTTTTGCATTTGGTTTTATCAGGGATATCATGTCCCACAATTTTTTTGTGTAATGTATTTGTTGGTTTTATTACCCATGTCAATACTGGCCTCATAAAATGGTTCAGGAAATATTCCCTCATCTTCTATTTTCTGAAAGGACTTTCATACAAATGTCATTATTCATTCCGAAGTGTTGGGTAAAATTGATCAGTAAGCCATCTGGACCTGCAGTTCTAGCTTAATTCTAGCATAGTCAGAAAACTTAGTACAATTTCAATCATTTTAAATTTACTGAGCTTTGCTTAATTACATGTCACCCTTGACATACATATTATTTTATTATTATTATACTTTAAGTTCTGGGGTACATGTACAGAACATGCAGGTTTGTAACATAGGTATACATGTGCCATGGTGGTTTGTGGCACCCATCAACCCGTCAACTACTTTAGGTATTTCTCCTAATGCTATCCCTCCCCCAGCCCCCGACCCCCTGCACAGGCTCCTGTGTGTGATATTCCCCGCCTTGTGTCCATGTGTTCTCATTGTTCAACTGCCACTTATGAGTGAGAAGATGTAGTGTTTGGTTTTCTGTTCTTGTGATAGTTTGCTGAGAATGATGGTTTCCAGCTTCATCCATGTCCCTGCAAAGGACATGAACTCATCATTTTTTATAGCTGCATAGTATTCCCTGGTGTATAGGTGCTACATTGTCTTCATCCAGTCTATCACTGATGGACATTTGGGTTGGTTCCAAGTCTTTGCTATTGTGAATAGTGCCACAATAAACATACGTGTGCATGTGTCTTTATAGTAGAATGATTTATAATCCTTTGGGTATATACCCAGTAATAGGATGGCTGGGTCAAATGGTATTTCTAGTTCTAGATCCTTGAGGAATCGCCACTGTCTTCCACAATGGCTGAGCTAATTTACACTTCCACCAACAGTGTAAAAGTGTTCCTATTTTTCCACATCCTCTCCAGCATCTGTTGTTTCCTGACTTTTTAATAATCACCATTCTAACTGGTGGGAGATTCTATTGGTTAGAAGCAAGTAACAGGTCCCACATATACTCAAGGGTACAAGGTAGCAGGAAAATTGGGGGCCATCTTGGATTCTGTGCATCCATAAGTACTTTCAAATATTCTATTTTATCTCCACCATTGGTTGATAAGCTATACCTCTGTTTAAACAACCACACCAAGATACAATGCAATTCTTAAAAATCAGTAATAAAATCCTAACAGCAGTCATAGGGAACAAAAAAAAGATACATTCTACCCCCCTCCTCCTTCAGGATTCCAATTACATGTATATTAGACTGCTAAATATTTCCCATAGGTCATTGAGGCTGTATTTTTTGTTGGCTTTTGTTTTGTTTTGTTGTGGGAGGTTTGTTTTGTTCTTTTTTCTCTCTGTGCTTTGTTTAGACTAGCTTCTATTGTGTGTATTCAAGCTCATTGATCTTTAACTTCTGGAGTGTCTAGTCTACCCCTAATCCTATCCAGCAAAATTTTCATTTGAGATACTATATTCTTTTTAACACCTAAAGTCAAATTTAGTTATTTTTTCTTTGCTTGTTCTTTTTGTATGGGAATATATTTTTTAAAGTATATGATTCTAGTGATTTTTTTTGTATAGTCACTAAGTTATACCCATCCCTATTATCTAATTCCAGAACATTTTGTCACCTTCCCATTCTCTCCTCCCCACAACCCCTGGAAACCACTTATCTTTGTCTCTATAGATTTGCCTATTCTGGACATTTCATAAAAATGGAATCTTTTACTTAGAATAATGTTTCCAAGATTCATCCAAGTTGTTGTAGCATGCAACAACATTGCATTCCTTTTTATGGCTGAATAATATTTCATTGTACAGATATACTACATTTTACTCCTTCATCACTTGATGGACATTTCAGTTGTTTCCACTTTTTGGCTCTTCTGAGTAATGCTGATATGAACATTTGTGTACAAGTTGCTGTGTGAACATATGTTCTCAATTCTTTTGGGTGTACATCTAAAAGTGAAATTTCTATATCACATGTTAACTGTATGTTTAACTTTTCGAGGAACTGCCAAACTGTTTTACCAAATGGCTGTGCCATTTTATAGTCCCACCAGTAATGTACAAGAGTTCCAATTTATCCACATCCTCACTAACACTTATCCAAATTAAGAAATACATTTTACACTGCAATAATAAATATATGTGTTTAATTAAAACGAAAAAGTTTATGAAAATACCTACTCTTGCTACATACAATGCACTCTGATATTTTGCATACTATTCTATTTTTTTCTTTTTTTAATGTTATTCTACAATACAGATTTCACATCCAACATAAAGTTTCAAAAACAATGGTTTAGGGAATACTGAGTTTGAGCTGAGATTCTTGTATAACATCCAAAAATACACAGTCAGAAGTCAGAAACATATTCTGATCTTGAGTTCAGGAGATCTAGAATGAAGATACAGAACTGAAAGTCTTCAGCACATGGGTGATCTATGAGGCAGGTATGTGATCAAAGAGATACACGGGAAAAGGGCTGAGGTTGGGGGTATCTATAAGACTTGTGAGGTCCTTCTTTACATACAGTTCCAAGGATGTTAATTATTTTTCAATTCATTCAAATGTCAAAGCAGTATTCCACTTTTAGTTTTGCATCGAATCTTGGAGTGCTACATTTTGTTTTCCATGATTCAAATTCATGCAGAAATGCTTAGATTCTAAAAACCAGTTTAATCTGAGCTCTTTGTTCCTTAACTTCTTCCCCATTGCTGGATGATTACCTAATCTTTTTTATTTCATCACTAAGAGGTTACTGACAAAGGTATAGAAAAAAATGATTACAAGATAACTTAGCTTTTAAATACACAAGAAGACCTACAAATAAATTCAAAAGACATCTTCATCAAATACTTTTTTTTTAAGCATGTAATGAGTTTATTATTTTTAATCAATGTATTAAAATATATTTAATTTATCCACTTTAATTTCTAATATGACAAATACTAACAGATATAAGGCACATAAAGAAAAACTCTTTGGGTCCTTAATAATTGTTAAGAGTAAAAAAGGGTCCTGAAACCCAAAAGTTTAAGGACCACAGGATTAGCAGATTCCTAGTAAAGGGACAAGAGGAACCGAGGCTGCGGTTCCCAAATACATCCCCTAACAGCTACATCAGATTCCCGGGCTTGCTCCATACCCATTGAATTAGAATTGCCAGAGTTTTGTTCCAGGAAATTATATTTCTAAAAAGCTCTCCAGCTAATTCCTATATGCAACCTAATGCTTGGAGGCAGAAGCACCCACAATGAGTTGACAAGTATTTCAGTCAACTCCTTTGGTTTGCAGGAATAGCGATGTACTCAAGTAAGCTCCAGTAATTGGGGAGTTGATTGCAAAGATATACTTGGCACCACTGGCATGTCTTGTGGGATCAGTTATACCACAAAACAGGTGTTGTAATAGATCCCCACCCAGGAAAGAAGTGGGAGATCACAGCAGGAGTTTGTGGTTCTTCACTCTGTGTTCTGCCATCAGTATGACTGAACTTTATGACTACAGGACTCTATGCACTCCCTAGTCAGCTTCCCTCTGTCCCTCCTCCAAATAGCTGCTTCTCCATGCTTGTAGCTAAGCCAAAAGAACAAAGCTGGAGGCATCACGCTACCTGACTTCAAACTATACTACAAGGCTACAGTAACCAAAACAGCATGGTACTGGTACCAAAACAGAGATATAGATCAATGGAACAGAACAGAGCCCTCAGAAATAATGCCACATATCTACAACTATCTGATCTTTGACAAACCTGACAAAAACAAGAAATGGGGAAAGGATTCCCTATTTAATAAATGGTGCTGGGAAAACTGGCTAGCCATATGGAGAAAGCTGAAACTGGATCCCTTCCTTACACCTTATACAAAAATTAATTCAAGATGGATTAAAGACTTAAATGTTAGACCTAAAACCATAAAAACCCTAGAAGAAAACCTAGGCAATACCATTCAGGACATAGGCATGGGCAAGGACTTCATGTCTAAAACACCAAAAGCAATGGCAACAAAAGCCAAAATTGACAAATGGGATCTAATTAAACTAAAGAGCTTCTGCACAGCAAAGGAAACTACCATCAGAGTGAACAGGCAACGTACAAAATGGGAGAAAATTTTCACAACCTACTCATCTGACAAAGGGCTAATATCCAGAATCTACAATGAACTCCAACAAATTTACAAGAAAAAAACAAACAACCCCATCAAAAAGTGGGCAAAGGACATGAAGAGACACTTCTCAAAAGAAGACATTTATGCAGCCAAAAAACACATGAAAAAATGCTCACCATCACTGGCCAACAGAGAAATGCAAATCAAAAGCACAATGAGATACCATCTCACACCAGTTAGAATGGCAATCATTAAAAAGTCAGGAAACAACAGGTGCTGGAGAGGATGTGGAGAAATAGGAACACTTTTACACTGTTGGTGGGACTGTAAACTAGTTCAACCCTTGTGGAAGTCAGTGTGGCGATTCCTCAGGGATCTAGAACTAGAAATTCCATTTGACCCAGCCATCCCATTACTGGGTATATACCCAAAGGACTATAAATCATGCTGCTATAAAGACACATGCACACGTATGTTTATTGCGGCATTATTCACAATAGCAAAGACTTGGAACCAACCCAAATGTCCAACAATGATAGACTGGATTAAGAACATGTGGCACATATACACCATGGAATACTATGCAGCCATAAAAAATGATGAGTTCATGTCCTTTGTAGGGACATAGATGAAATTGGAAATCATCATTCTCAGTAAACTATCGCAAGAACAAAAAACCAAACACCGCATATTCTCACTCATAGGTGGGAATTGAACAATGAGAACACATGGACACAGGAAGGGGAACATCACACTTCAGGGACTGTTGTGGGGTGGGGGGAGGGGGGAGGGATAGCATTGGGAGATATACCTAATGCTAGATGACGAGTTGGTGGGTGCAGCGCACCAGCATGGCACATGTATACATATGTAACTTACCTGCACGTTGCGCACATGTACCATAGAGCCTAAAGTATAATAATAATAATAATAATAATAATAATAATAATAATTTAAAAAAAAAGAAAAAAAAAGAAAATGAAAAAAAAGAAAAAAAAAAAAAAAGAAAGAGGAACCTGACAGTTGGCAATAAAGCAGAAACGGAAAATTGCTTGGAGGTGAATTTGAAGAAGCATCAAATACTTTTAAACCCTTCAAGATCATAAACTATTACTGATTTTTTAAAAGCTTCTCTTTTTTTTAAGGTTCTGGTTTAAGAAGTTCTGAAGGACATTAGCATTCTATCTTTTTTTTTCCCCCCAAAGAGATTCAATGTTGTAACTGTTTTATTATTTGGGTTCATTTCATTTTGCTAAACATAAGCTAGAATAACTTTTTCACCTTCATCATTTCTACAATCTCAACATCATCATCAAAATGCTGATTCTTCCTTCTTTTGAGAAAATGACAAAGGCCTCTGTCGCCCCAAAGGTAACTTGTTTCTTGCATTTCCAAATGATATAATAGTGCTTTCTCTAACTAATAGTGCTTAACAGATTGTTAAGATCTCTGACAAGTAGTTTCACATAAAAATCTTCCTATCATTTGAGAGAAGAAATGGCTGGATATCAATATATGATTATTCCATCTTAACTAATACATTACGCCAATTTTTTATCTTTTTCAAAATAAAAAAAAGATAGGAGGAAAGTATTATCCAATACTTTAACTTTCATGTTTTTATATCTGTAAGTATGACAGGTTATCACTGCCACTTAATGAGAAAACTGGGTCCAGAAAGGCAGTGATTTGTCAAAGTAGGTACAATCAGGTCAACAAACCAAAGAACTTAGTGATATTTTCATTGGTGAAATAAGAATAAATAATAAAAAGAGCATAAACAATCCAACCAAATAAACTGTGCAATCAATCTATGAGACTTTTGCAATCAGGGAAACAATCATTTAGCTGGCTTGAAGTGGAATAAGTGAATAAATAATTTAACACTCAAGGAAACCCAACTGTTCCTATGATACACATAAATGCAATCAAGTACAGAATTATTCAGAATTGTTAAGTGCTTTCGGTGATACCTACCTTCGTCACCTTCTTTCCCAATATCTAATAGTTACATCAGATTTCTATTTTCAAATCACTAGAAACACAAATTTTTCATCTTTGCAAAGTAGTCCTCATCATTCCACTAACATGAACAACGTCAAGAACAAGCTATTCCTTTTGGGAGCTCTGAAAAGAAATGAAACACGAAGGTTTTTGAGACGGCCTGGAGTTCCCTGAAAGGCCAATGGGACCATTGTTTTTTCAGCCAGAGAAGAAACTCAGAAGAGTTCATTGTAGTTTTTGACCAACCAAAGGAATAAAAAAAAAAAGTCACAGTTTCATTTTCACTAAGAACATGTATAAAAAATAAAAGGTTTACACTTAGCCAGGATTCAGACTACACATCAATTAGTAAAAATTCTTGCCTAAAGAAAGACACAGCAAGAGGAACTATTTCTCCAGAGATTTTCAAAAAAAAGGAAACAGGCGCCATTGGAAATTGTTTAAAATTAGATACAGATTCATCCATGCACATGATGATGCCCTTTCCTGCGTAAAAAGTCTCAAACTGCTATAGCATTTCTATGACTTTTTTTTGCTTTTATGCTTAGAAAGTCCTTTAGACACCTAAACACCAGGCAAATATCAACTGTATTTTATATACAGATATAAATATGTATTTATTTGCATTATTAACATTTCATTTTCTAATCCAGTTGGAATTTATCCTGCTGAAATGGTGGAAGAAAGGTCTTAAACTTCTTTCCCAAAAGTTCTATGGATTATCCTAGTGATCACTGATATAAGTAGCTTGTGTAGGATTCCTCAGGACTTGACTGAGGGGGTGCCATGGCAGCTTTGGGACGACTTGGGGCCGGCCCTGTCCTGGGGAAAAAACAGCTCTGGTCCCTGGCCCTGACTGCTGAGGAGGCAGCTTCTGTACAGCTTCTCTGGGGAGTTTTTCTTACATTGTCCGCCATGTTGCTGCAATGACATGATTCCGTGAATTTTTTATGGTGAAGAGCATTCCACTGTGTATATACACTGCATTTTCTTTATCTCTTCATCTGTTCATGGACAGGTAGGTTGATTCCACATCTTGAGTATTGTGAATAATGTGTCAAGAAATGTAGGATTTCACGTATCTCTTCAATATACTGATTTCATTTGCTTAAAATGTATATTCAGTGGTGGGATTACTACAGCAAATGATAGTTGTATTTTATTTTTTGAGCAACCTCCAACTATTTTTCATAGTGTGTATACTGACTTAAATTCCACCCTACATTGTGTAGTAGTGTAATAGTACCCTTTTGTCCAACTCCACACTGATCACTGCATTGTAAAAAATTTGTTTCTTTTTTGTAACATTAATTCCAATGAGAGTGGAGAAGATATCTCAGCGAGTTTTAATATACATTTTCTTGATGATTAGGTATGTTGAGAACCTTTTCTTTTACCTGGTAGTCAAATTCATGTCTTCTATTCAGAAACATCTATTCAGGTTCTTTGCCCAATTTCCATCTGGTTATTTGTTGTTTTGTGTTGTTGTTGTTTTTCCTACTTAGTAGTGGTAATTTCTTGTACATGGTAGATAACAACCCTTTCAGATATATAATCCCCCATAATTTTGTCCCAATCTACTGGATGCCTTCTGTATCAGTTCATTCTTTTCTTTCCTATGCAGAAGTTCATCAGTTTTCCATAGTCCCACACTTATTTTTGCTTTTGTTAGCAATGATTTTTGTGACAACAGAAAAAATTATTTCCAACCCACTTTATTGGCAGAATCATTTTCCTCTATGTTTTTCTCATATTTTTCTTTTTGCAACCTGTGAGCATAAATTTGAGTTTCCCTAAACATGCATTCACCCTATGTTTTCTTTTAAAAGTTTCATCGTTTCTGATATTGTTTAGGTCATTAATTTATTTTGAGTTGATTTTTGTGTATTGTGCAACATAACAGTCCTCTTTATACTTCTTTATATGAATATCCAGTTTTCTCAAAATAATTTATTAGACAGACTCGCCATTCCCCATTTTGTCTTTCAGATGTTCTTTCAAAAAATGTGTTGACTATCCATTTGCGTTTATTATTTGGTTGCCTCAATTTGTCCACTGCCGAGTCAGCTCCTTGCCCAGAGTAGGAGCTATCGAGAGATGTGCACTCGGCGTGGCTGCAAGGACCAAGGGAGCAGCCCAAGCCAGTAACGGCCTTGGACGGGGAAGGGGAGGACGTGGAGACCAAGAGCAGGCAACCTGGCCCCACCAAGCAGTGGAGGCTTTGCTTCCTCTTGGGATGCTTTGCACATCTGCAACAGGCACTGTGCAGGCCCTGAAAAGCATGGCTGTTGTGGAAAAGAAAGGCATTTCTAACCAAAAACCAAAACAAAAGAAAACAAAGAAGCAGAAAAGGCTATAGAAGTTTCCAAAACTGGTTGCCATGAAAGAAATTCTGCAGGCACAAATAAAAACCAGCCACAGACTGAAGGTGCACTCAACCCACTCAGGAACTCTGCAACTGTGGGCTCTTTAGCACTTGGGAGCTGATCCACAGCTCACTGACTTTGAGAACCAAAAAGACGTGTTCAAATTTTCAACAAATTCTCAGAAGACAAATGAGTGCAAGAACTCCTACTGCTGAAGACATCTGTACCCAGCAGAATATTGTGCTCCTGTTATTGAAAGGGTGTGAACCTCCAGAAATACCTCTACATTGTGGATAATGTTAGAAGAATGCATCAGACATGAACCACCTACAAAGAACATTTTGTGGTGGGAACAGTTTTATGATTTCTTCAGAATTTTGCCTTGAGAATATGAGAACGTGTTTTCAGTGGTCCAGAAGATCTGCTGCCCACCCCAAGCAGTAGGTGGAAACAATCCACATCTGTTCACATTCACAGATTGCACCCTGGGGAACAATTCATTGAAGCTCAGGCTGAAGACCTGGTGGAGGAGCCTCCAGGTTACAGGTCAGAGGAGGAGACCTTATTTGAGGTCAAGGTAGACTCAAAAGCAAGTGAAAACCTTCCCGTTGAGGAAATATTGAAACAGCTTCCTCATTACTGGGCATTGGAAAAGGTCCCATGAAAGACAATGGCAGCCTCAAGAATCAACGAATATGATTAGCCCCTGGACATCATCTATGAGGGCAGCTGTAATGACGAAGACTCGTCAGCTGCTCCTGAGGATCTTCTCAGCAGAAATGAGGAAGATTTCTTCTCAGGGAAATGACATGTTCCCACCCATCGTCAACTTCATGTGACCCAGAGTGGATTCTGGAGAGTATAAGTGACGGGGAGGACTCTCCAGCTCCCTGCAAGGACCATGTGGAAACCAGATCTGAAAAGGAAGAAGGCACTGGCAATATATCATCAACTGCCAGGGAAAGCAAGTGGATTCTGGAAAGGATAAGTGATGAGGAGGACTCTCCAGGTTATTTCTCATCCTGATAAGTCTCATTTGCATCATATGGGTCCTATTAGCACAGATATCTCCAAATGGGCCACTCTTCTATTACACAGAATAAATTGCTCATTAAAGGCCTCTAATTATAGCTATTTTCCTCCTTGCCATCTACTATAAAAGGGTCAATCAACGCGGGGCTCTAGGGTCTCACTGAAATTGTGGTCAGCCTTATTCATAGAATCACAGAGTTCACCCACAGAACAAAAAACTGGTTGGTGGCTGGTGACTGTCCTAAGTTAATAAGTGGGGCACACTATCTGAACTTTGCCATTTTTGTAACCATTCTGGCTATCCTGGGAATCTCCCCATTCACTAAGCCCATTCCTGGTGTATGTAATGTCAAAACTGTTCAACATGAATGATGTCCTGTGCTGATGAGGATGAAGAGACACCCTCACTCTCCAAAGCTGTCAGAAAGAACCCATATAGAGGACCAGTGGAACAATTTGTCTATTTTGTTGCTGTTTCATTAATTCCCTATGAGACTGCATGCCTGGGCACTGTGCCCTCTGCCAGAACCTGGGGTACCAGGGGCACTAAGAGGCCATCTGTTGGGGCAGCCCAGGCCACTCAGAGCACACAGGGCCACAGCGATGGCAACGCTTGGCTGGAGCGCTCCATGCCCGTGTCCTGGAAGCCACTCCTCACCCCAAATCGGCTGCCAGGCATCATCCCAGGTGCCAGGATCATTGATGCCACCACCACAGGCATGCTGGGGAAAGGCGGCTGTTGCAAACTGAGCAGCCAGCCAGGCCACCTGCCTTGATTGGAGCCTGGTCCCACTCAGCCCCAAATCCTGCAGCCTCCACCCATCTGGCCAGAGCGCCCCCTCTGCAGTCAGGCCCAGCGGCCACACGGAACTTTGCCCAGAATATCCAGCTCCTGCCTAAGAGCCATGGGTGCATCTGGCCCCACGAGACCAAAGTTGGCTACTCCCGACCTGGCCTCTGCCTTCTGCAGTGCCCAGCACAGGCCTTGCTTCAAGGGCCCATGGCCTCCAAAGTGCTCAGCACCCACCAGGGACCACTGGCAAACTAGCAGGGGTGCCTCTAGGCTGGGTCCCTGGTGCCACTTTATATAAGCCAGCCTGGGGAATGGAGACCTCCACAGCTGTGGGGATAATGCAGCATCCAGGTCTGGGATTTTAGGTGGCTGTGGTGGTGTTGGGGACAGGAGACTGAGGCAAGTTGCCAGTGGACTCCTGGAAGTGAAGAGAAGTCAGGGGAAATGTCTGTCCCTGTCCTTGTCCTGATGCCAGCAGAATAAGCCACAAGCTGGGGGATTCCTTTTAAAACCTGCATTATGCCCTCACCTAAGTACTACCACAATCATTTCCTTGAGTGCCTGCTGTGTGCCAGCTGCTGTGCCAAGCTCTTTGTGTGTATCTGAACTTCACAAAGGCCTTAAGGCAATAGTTAATAGCATTATGCCATTTTACTTCTGAGGAATCTGAGGCTAGGGGATAAATAACTTGCCCACAGTGAGTGCAGAAGCCAGGACTGGAATCCATGTCTGCTTCTCTCTAGAGCCTGGACTCCTTACCCCTGAAGTTACTCTCCTGGCTTCTCTATGGTAGGTACTGTTCAGTTAGTGTTCACACTGTAACAAGAGGAGCTGGCCCTGCTGCCTTCCTTGCCTCTTCTCTCCTTCCTTACTCTGGTGACTTCCTCTGGCCAAGGAGAGGATCTGCAAGACTCTCTCTCTACTCCATGTAAAACGACTGGATTCTTGTGGAGAAACTGTGAAGTGGACTTGGGAAGCACACAAGAAAGCTATGCTGGAGGCTTGGGAAAAAAGAGTAGCTATAGGCAAGTACTCCAATAGAAACTCTGCCTCCACCGTGAGAACATGCCAGGGTTGGCCTGCTGGAGGGAGACATGTGGAGCAGAACTGAGTCACCCCAGCCAACCTCCAGACCTGGGAGGCCCCTGCCAACAGCCTGCAGTCCTGGGAGTGAGCCCAGCTGAGACCTGAAGAGCTGCCCAGGCTAAATCACCAGCCTGTAGATTTGTGAGCTGAAAGGAGAAATGATAAAGAAAGTGTTCTTGGAATTCATTTCTGGCAGAGTCTTGTGAGCTTTGCTTTCATTTGTTAGTGAAATGCTTGACATTTTTCCTTCACTTTATAAACATTATGTGTAAATTACTCAGAATCCTAACTGAAAGTAATTTCCCATTAATGCAGGCTATAAAATACCATTTTATTTGAAACTATGCCTCAGAAATAGATAGTACAGGGCACCCCTTTACACTCGCAAATTACACCCACAAATCCAGGAAGCACAATGTTGGGTGTGTGAGACAGAGACTTAAAGCTACTACCAAGGAAAATGCAGAAGAGGCAACTTTGGACAGACATAGGCAAATGGCAGAGAGTGGCATGCAGTAGAGTCTGCAGCAGTGAAAAATCCAATTATGGGACACTAAACTTTAAAAGCCAACTTTTGCACATCTGCAATCTCTGGGCGACCAGTACCCTTCTAAGAATTTAATCTGCCTAGACACCAAGCAAGGGCCAAGAAGGAGGAAACAGAAGCACTGGCATGCGTGGTCTGAATGAGGAAGCCAAAGAACCCACTGTCCTATCAGTGTTTTTTTCCTTCCAAGTCAGACACATACAGCGGACTTCCTTTGCGACCACTTGCTGATCACACATCATCTGCAATCATGAATCTTGGAAATAAATCATTCCAAATGCTCTTAAAAATAAAAATAAATAGGCCGGGCACAGTGGCTCACACCTGTAATCCCAGCATTTTGGGAGGCCGAGGCGGGCGGATCACGAGATCAGGAGATTAAGACCATCCTGGCTAACACGGTGAAACCCCATATCTACTAAAAATACAAAAAATTAGCTTGGCATGGTGGTGGGCACCTGTAGTCCCAGCTACTCGAGAGGCTGAGGCAGGAGAATGGTGTGAACCCAGGAGGGGGAGCTTGCAGTGAGCCGAGATCGTGCCACTGCACTCCAGCCTGGGCAACAGAGTGAGACTCTGTCTCAAATAAATAAATAAATAAATAAATAAATGGCTTGTGCATTTTGTTACAGCCAGGTAATACCTAGGCATTTCCCTAAATTTCCACCTTTAATGAGTACCTAACTCCACTTTATTCTGACAATCATGGTAGGCAGCAATCATTATGTTTTGAGGTAATTCAACATCCTTACCTTGGCTCATCTGCATCTTTAAAAGCTCCAGCCAATACAAAATTAGCTGGGCATGGTGGTGCATGCCTGTAATCCCAGCTACTCAGGAGGCTGAGGCAAAAGAATCACTTGAACCCAGAAGATGGAGGTTGCGGTGAGCCGAGATCGCACCATTGCACTCCAGCCTGGGCAACAACAGCAAAACTCCATCTCAAGAGGAAAAAAAACAAAAAAACTCCAGCCATAAGCCCTGGGCTCTGAGAGCAGATAGCACCATTGGCAAGAACTTTGGACTAACATGGGCAAGAGCCCTCTGTCTGGTCAAGCACATAAACTAGGCACTCTCTGAAAAAAAAAAAAAAATTGTTTTTCCTTAAGAATTACCATGGGATAGGGACCCTGACATAACTTGAAGAACATAAGGGAAGAGAGGTAATAAGGCAAAGATTTCACTGCTCCAGAGGGTCTCCTTAAAGTCACTAGACAAAAGAACCAACGAATGGAAACCCTAACCTTAAGGATGTTTCTAGGTTAAAAATCACAGGGGAAGATCTCAACCTATTGAGTTAAATGATCCAGTGCATAATCAATCTAGTGAATGTCTATGGCATTTTCTATATTTAACATTTAGGAGAAAGGGAACAGCAAAGAGCTATTATCTCAGTATTCCAGCCTCCTAACAAATAAACCAGGAGTTGCAAGCTCAACTGCCTACGGGAGCAGACAAATGAAATAAATAAGTGAAGAGAGTCAAGTGAACTTGGCTTCAGAGTCTGAAAAGCAATGAGGAGTATTAGAGATTTGGCAAATTGGAGTTCACGCTCCTTAAACACTTGCTGCTTCTAGTGGAAGCACTCACTATGCAGCTGCAGCAGTTTGTATCACCAAAAATTCAAGCCCAGGGCTGCCAGATCTTCTAAATTTTTTTTAAAAAAATCAGAAATATGAATTCTGATGTGAATCTCCTATTTCTTAAGGATTGGCAATTTAATTAAATTCTCTTTTTAAAAACACAGGTCAAATCAGACGTTTTCATGGTGAATTTATGTGGGCCATATTTGGCCTACAGATGAACAGTGTGGGTTCTCAGATTATACAGCCTACAAGTCACTCAATTTTCCAAAACAGTCTACCCTGCTCCCGTAGCCTTTTCTGCTTCCTATCTGCCTCCCTCCTTTCCTCAATATGCCAAATTATTGCATGCTACACATCTCAACGGACTCTAGGTTGGGTATGGAGTGTGAGTAAAGAATGCTACTCTATCTCAATCACCCCATTCAAGAGTCAGCTGAGCTTTGATCTCACTACAAGGAATTCCTATTTTGGAAATGAAGATCAATTACAATGGAGTCATACTGGCAGGTCAGACAGCTGGGCCAAATTAAATAATTTTTTTAACATAAGTAACAAATAAGTCTTTCATCTCCAAAACTGCCAAGTCTTTTTTAAAGAATCTTTAGATGTCCTATCTCATGTATCAGTGATGACTAACTGCTCTCATACAGCTTTGCCACCAAGCCCAACCATGCCACAAGCAAAGGAAGAAACCTCAAAAGAAGTTCATTAACTAAGCTGAACATCACTTCCATTGAAAACACTGTAGAATTTTTAGCTTCTACGCAAAGTAGAATTATTATTTACTTTAAAATACTTTAATGATATCCTATTCCAATCAAAGTAAGTAAAAGGTTTAAAGGATGGGTCAGCCCCACCGGGATCCAACCTACATATCTAGATATTTACCTTTTCCCACAGACTCTAACAGGATTGCTATGTTAGATAATCTTTGTTAAACATGTAAACAAACTGTGGTCTTCTGTATCTAGAAGGCCTTCTTCTTTCTTCTTCCACTATGAAAGGATCTAAGAAAATAGTTTTCGATGTAAGATATCTCAAATATATTCACTTTAACAGGACTAGATAAGGCAAGGTTAATGTATTACCATCCATATGCATTAGTGCATTCCTGCTGATACCTAAAGGCAATAAATTCCCCCAATCTGCCCATCCTTTTCCACCCTGAAGCCACTAAAGATGATATATTAGAGGGCAGCTGACTCCAATACTAATTTAGAAGCAGCTTTCATTCCTAGCTGAGATCAAAATGAATAATTGTGATAAAATAGAGCAGTGACATCGTAAATATAACTGATGCAAATTGGAATTCGTTTTTGAAAAAGTTTCCAAAACAGATACTTTTACTATAGAACATTATAAAAATAGAAAATGAGAATGAAATCTAAGAAGTTATTTTTAATACAATCTTTAGAACTCTTATTTTACCAGTGGCATAAAGGCAGTAAGTGGCTGGTATGGTTTGGATCTGCATCCCCACCCAAATCTCATGTTGAAAGGTAATCTCCAGTGTTCGAGGTGGGGCACGGTGGGAGGTGATTGGATCATGGGGGCAGTTTCTAATGGCTTAGCACCATCCCCCTTGGTGACATTGTTGCAACTGTGAGTTCTCCCAAGATCTAGTTATTTTAAAGTGTGTAGCACCTCCCCTAATCCTTTTGGTCCTGCTCCTGCCATGTAAGATGCCTGCTCCCATTTTGCCTTCTGCCATGAGTAAAAGCTCCCTTAGGACTCCCCAGAGGCAGACACTGCCATGCTTCTTGAACAGCGTGCAGAACCATGAGCCAATTAAACCTCTTTTCTTTATACATTACCAAGTCTCAGGTATTTCTCTACAGCAATGCAATTCCTAATACAGTTGCTGTAATAGGAATCCACCCAATTAGTCCATTAGCATACTAAGCAACAGCAAATATTCATCACTAGCCATGATGCTCACAATTCCATGGGCCCCCAATTCTCCTCAGTTGGAGCCAAAATACCAAGAAGATCCAGTAGTCTCAAAACCCAGTAATAGGCCTAATCTTTTAATTTGTTCCAATGTTGTTCTGTGGGAAAACACTGACTCTTATTTACATGGTTGATAATTGTTGTATTTTGTTATTATCAGGAAATCTATAAAAGCATAAAATCCAAAGTATTTCTCATGAGATCAAGTAACTTATTCACATATTGCTGATACTTTGTTACAATACAATGGCAGCATCCATAGTTTCCAAAATGAAAGAACGACATAGAGAAGGAGGAAGAGGAAGAGTAAGCAAGGGAAAAGAAGGGAAAGGGAAAGATGGTTAAACCCAACAACATTCAAAAACAGAAGTATGCTAATTCCTACAACTTTACCTAACAGAATATGATACCCACACAATAATTTCGTCCTTAAAGCTCTTTTGACAAGAAAACAATAATACTTAATGAACAATTACAAGAACAAGAAAATCTGATTTCCAAGAAGAAAGGAATATCAGAACGAACTGTAACAATAATGTTGATTTTTTTCCTTTCTACCATGTTCCTTTCAGTGTAAATTCTAAAGTATAAATCTATATGAGGAATAGCTACACACGTTTTAATTAATGATAAAGTCACTATATTTATTTCATATGTCTCAAATTACAAAGTCCCACAAAAAACCTGTTTCTTCTACAAAAAGAAATTAGATTTCTAAACGAAAATACACCTCCCACACTTGACTATTCATGAAGTCATAGCCAGAATAATAGATTTAGCCAGGAATAGTAAATGTCAAACTTATATTCTCCTCTGCCAATAAAGTTATAGTCTTTTGAATAAAAATGACATACAATGTATTATATTCTTTCTTAAGAAATAAAAACTACTGGTCCTTGCTTTGAGTTTCTTAATAGAGCTTAACCACTTTCTTTTACTTCTGCACAGAGCAACAGAGCAAGACTCTAGCTATGCCAAATACTCTATCAGTTTTTATTTTTAAAATGGCATGAGCTTTGGCTAATGGAAGTCTCAAAATAGTGAAAAATGGAATGATTCAATATCAGTGATGTAGATATATGTTCATTATATTCCAACTTACCCAGTACGCTGACAAAAGCATCAAAAAGATGAAATGTAAGCAGAGGCTCTTTCAAGTGACCATAGTAATCAGCTATGGTTTTAAAGACATCTTTTTCAAATCCCAAGTACATAGGCTGCTTCAAATCCGAACAGTTGGGCCCTATTTTCAAAAAGACAGTGAAAGAGAAACATTAATGGAGTAATTACCTCGAAGTATTATTCTCTGTGAATATGTGTGGCGTGTACAGATATTCAGATATTTGACATATACAGAAAAGTTTTTATGGGGAAAATTGACATTAATTAAATAGGCATTCTACATTGATATTAATTAAACAGACATTTTACATTTTGCCTACACAAATATGCTTTATGTCTAAATTGAAATCTATTATAAAACAATGAAGAAAATCACTGGTTTATTTCCATTTTAAAAGAAACCTTTCTTTAAGAAAAAAACATTCTTCTGAAAGGCATTTTTATTAAACGTAAACAATAATTTTCTTTGAAATACTCAACATTATCCTAGTCTTAATAAAGTTGACCAAGATAACAATTAGCTCACATATGTAACAGACAAGTTATAAAGCAATTTTTAAAGATTTTCATTATTTCATCCTTGTTATATTATAAAATCCTACAGTCATAGAGTTGAGCGAAATAATCAATTTCTGCCTCTATTTCAGACTAATAAATATTTAAACTTAAAAAAAAAATCCTTAAAAGGGGATTTTTTATTTTGTCTTAATTCATTCTGATTATAAACTCTTTATTTGATCACTGACCGACCATCAAAAGATAGTTTATCAAGCAAAGTCATACTGCAAAGTTGAAGCAACCATTGAAAGCCTGAAACAGCCTGCTCCCAACCATACTCTACTCCAGCAACAAGCAAGGAAACATCCACTTGTGTCTGGCCCAAAGAGGAACAAGAAATGTTCTCTACAGAGTTGGCAACAACTGCCCCACCAATCCAGCCACAGGCCACAGATTTACACTGCCAAGTTGAGAGATGAACTGGAGCTGCCTGTACCTTGAGGAAAATAGCAAGTCATCCCATGAGGAACAGTGTAGCCAGCCTTCTCTATTTCCATTACAGCATGGAAGAAAGGACCACATCCTCATTGCCTAGTTCTGGCTCAGCAGAAGACTAAACAACTGTACCCAAATGGACCTCTACCCCCAGAGGAACAAAAGCAGCAGCCAAGATAAATTGAAAGGAAATTCTTCCTACAGAATCTCTCTAACTAAAGAAAGGGGATCAAGCTAAAAAGGACAGTAAAGCATTCTGGGTCTTTACATTTCAAGGTCACTGTAACATGATCAAATGACCTTTTCGGCCTCCTTAAAGACTCTCTTACCTTTCAATGTTCTGTTCTCTTCTTATAAAATAATTTGATTGGCTAAAATAATGAAAATTGTGAAATATCTATGCGTGTGGTACAGCATGAATTCAGCAGCAAAGGTAGCTGCCATTTTGCTTGCCTCCTGCTCTGACATATCCTAAGCTTAATCAATTAAAATAATTAGGTTGGTATGTCTCAGCAAGCAATACACATTGCCTAGAATTACTCCCTGTCAGGATAAGTACGCGGTTCATTCTAAGCAGTTGTATCCCTTTGTGAACATCTCATCATCCTTCTTAAAAATATGCAAAAAATTTTTAAAGGTTTCCCTAAAAAAAATCAGTGTATGGTGAGCCCTATGAGAGGAAGCCATATTTTTATGACCTTTTCTTTCTCAGTCATCTTGAACTTTAATAATATTTTAAAAATTTTTATATAAATGTTATTCCTGACAGATTCTGGAAAAGAAATGCTTTGACTTTTTTTGTCTATTTTTTAATGAATCCTGGACATGCGCAAAGAAGAAAAACACAGTTAACTTGGTTTTTCATTTATGTAGCCAACATTGAGGCTGGCCAACAATGAATGTATACAGGCCCATGTGCACACGGGTGTGACAATAAACACAGATGGGCCTGAAGAGAAAGAGGTGAGCAGCACCTCTTTCAGAAAAGGAGGCAATAGGCCTTCAAAATACCATACAATCAGCCTATCCTTTCTGTTCCCTTTTAGATGACTGAAACACGAATTGGGACTTATTAAGGATAGGACGGACAAGAAACAGGTTGTGACTTTGGTGGACTCAAAGTAGATTCTGAGGGTCAACAGGAATTTCAGAAAACATTGTGACTTTATAAAGTTACTCAAAAGGTTAATCTTGCCCTTTGGCCACCTTTATTTGTTTGACACATAAATAAACATCTTTACAGATATGCCAGCCACTCATAAAGCATAGTACTTGATACATATGAGACAAGTTCCCTTTTCCCAGCACTTGCCACCTAGTATCACGCCACCTCACACACATGAAGATCATTAGTAATTCACCCCTCACATCTTTGCTCTTCACTGATAAGAAATTCCAGTTATTCTAAGCTTTCTGCAGAAGTTTTTTGGCTTTAGGTGCACATGCTGCTTGAGGGAAAATTATGTTCTTTACTACATTTCAGTAATCATTGAAAATTCAACATCATAAATATCTTACTATATATTTTACAACATATTACAGGCTAGATTGGTTATACTAGCTTCCTATGTTCATTCCTAGCTGATCAACTTCTTTTTTTTTTTGAGACGGAGTCTTGCTTTGTCACCCAGGCTGGAGTGCAGTGGCACAATCTCAGGTTCACGCCATTCTCCTGCCTCAACCTCCCAAGTAGCTGGGACTACAGGCGCCCGCCACCAAGCCCAGCTAATTTTTTTTGTATTTTTAGTAGAGACGGGGTTTCACCATGTTAGCCAGGATGGTCTCCATCTCCTGACCTCGTGATCCACCCGCCTCGGCCTCCCAAAGTGCCGGGATTACAGGCATGAGCCACCGCGCCTGGCCTGATGAACTTCTAAAACCTTGATTTGCCCGTTCGGAAACGGGAAGTTTAACTTCTCATTTATACTCCCTATCTCATCATTGTCAACCCTAGACAAGGATGTAATTTAAATTTCATTGACTTCAAATGCCTGAGCAGGAAGAATAAAAAGCACTTCCCCAAGCTAAGACCATAGTACACTGAATCTCAGAGGCCCAAATTTTAACCAAAAGCCAATGAAAATGTTAACAGTTAAACTCAGAGAACCTTGGGCTTCACACAAACTATTGGTTACTATTCATATACAGAAGGATAGTATAGAATGAATGAATAGCATTCATCTTCAAAAGGCTATTCAAAATCATAGGATCATGTTCCATATACTACCACTAAGATTCCCCACATTAAGCTTAAGAGTTATTTTAGTTTCATTCTATAATCAAACAAAACTAATTCCAGTTAAACCCATATTTTAGGGTCTACTAATTCACGAATTTAAAGGGAATTTTCACCTATATCTGTAATGCTAGTCCCGTACAAAAGAAATGAAAATAAACTACTACCTTGTGGTATCTGTGAGACTCAAAAGGCACTCCAGACCAAATATCACTATTATCAGTCAGCCAAAATAACTAGAACTCTTTCCATCAAAATTATTTGTTTGGGTTAAGCCATTAATCATTAGAATCCCTTCTTTGGGTTAACCCTTCTGAAAATTCCCAGAAGAATGGTAGTGTTTCTGAGATACTATAACAACTAATGCCTTCACAGTGCCTATGATATTCAATGATATGGAAATCACATGCCTATGAAATAGATTTCATATACCTATAAAAATCCTCACAGGGACCACCCTGGTCCAGGCCCTCTCATCTAACATCCAAATTACTGAAACAGTCTTTCTTGTTTCTCTACATGCAGGTTCTTCTCCTTCCAAACCATCCTTCATCCTGTGATGAAGCAATTAGAACTAGTGTGGATGGATCTACTAGAAAGTAGAAGTACTAAATCCCTTTAAAACTGTTCTAGAATTCAGTCCTTTCACTAAGTCACAAATTTATAACTAAAAGCACAGTAGTCCCAAAATAATTAACTGCCAGTCTCACAGGTGTCAAATCAATGTTCAGGCCATTGAGCAGAAATTTTTTCTAATTTAGGGCACTAATTTCTGTTAATTTCACAAAACTGGCAGATAATTAGTACTTACAATTTGCCAAACACTTCATAGCTGACAGCACCCAATGAGGAAGTTCTTCTGAAGGAAAAAGAAAATTTTTATTCAATTCCATATAACTCAAGAAATCATATACATACTTGGTATCATAAGAATGTATTACTTGCCCAAGTAATATTAACCATATCTGCTAATCACAAATCACCAATTTATGTTATTGGAACATTTAAAAGATGGAAACCTTTCTTTGTCAGCAGTGTTATAACATGCACTTACATAAATCATGCCTACAGATTTCTCTAAGGACACAACCCTTTTTAAAGCTTTAGCACCTTTTTAAAGCTATAGGAAAAAGAAAAAATGTATAGTTTGCTCCAAACAAACAAACCAAAAGACAAACCAATTATTTTAAGAATTACAGAAAGAAAAAGAAAAGAAAAAATATTAGTCATCAAACACATTTGTGAAACAAGTCCATCAAACACCACCAGCCCCACAAAAAGGGTAATTCTGTAGGTCCAATATAAGTATCATTTTACATGTTTCTGTTTTCAAAATGCTTTAGGCCAAGAACTGACATATTAATGTTAGGCTATTAGTATTAGGACAACCTTTAAATAATAATAACTGAACATTGCTACAAAAAAATCCCAGCTGAACCATTTGGTACAGAATCTCTTCCCTCCACGCCCTGCCACAGACATCCGATGAGATGGGCTAGCACTCAGGCTGCCACTTCATCTTCTCTATTTCTGTAAAACTGCGAAGACACTTGTTGAATTGTGTTAGATCTAATGAACCAGAGTCTTGTAAAATGCTCTCTTCTTTCTTAAGATCTTACTTAATAAAATGAAAGATGATTGATCATCTAATTGATAACTAAAAGTATTAATTTGCTACACTCAGGGAATGTGGAAGAATTTTAGATGTATTTCAAAGGCTGCACTCTCCCCCTCATTCTATGGAACTTAATTTTATATGTTGATATTAACCTCAAAACTCATAAAGTCACCACAAACTTATTTGTCTCTCATTGTCCTCCATTCCTCATATAGGGACTATAAAAGGAGAAGTGTTTCAGGTCTGAAGACAGGTTCTGCTCCTGTCAGGAAACATGGTATAGAAAAATCTCTTCCCCTCTCACCACTGCTCAGGCTATTCTGCTACATTCTGTCTGCTTCCCAGGAGCCTCCAGCCCTAAATTTAATCATATTTTTAAAAAGTCAAAAAGTATTATGCCATCTTCCCACATCCAAAGATCATCAAGTTCCAGGCAATTCCCAGCATCGAGGGTTTGAATTAAAGGAAGAACAAATCAATGAGCCCATCCAAATCTGGTCCTTATCCACAGAAAGATTTAAAATCAGTGTGGGGACTGTGGTCCACTATCAGTACCCTAACCACATTTTTACAAATCAAAAACCATGTTAGGTGGCTGTTATATGGTTCTTTTGTTTGTTTGTTTGTTTTTTCTGATTTGTAATCTGGTCTAGGGTAGGAAATATAAAAAATTAAAGCAATGTCAACATTTCAAAAACTACCTTATTAAAAAGAACCAAGACTATTCCAGAAAATCTAACACAGAGAAACCAAAACAAAAACGTGAGAATTCTAAATGCAGTCAGACCCCAGGGCCCACCTGAAAACTGACTCTAACTCTTAGTTATGTCTTGAATATTCTCACATTTCAGAGATTTCCCTGGGAATACGCAACCACTTAATGCGCAAGGTGGCTAACACTGAACTAGCTTCTGGATGGATTTTGCTGAGGCTCTCATTCCTAGATACTCATCTTCCTATGACATTCCCTTATTCCAAACAATTTGTTAAAAGGTATTAGAAAGAATATATGTAATGAAGGAACAAACTTATTCAGGGTTTAGGGAAGGGTCAGATAGGAGCTGATGGACCTATGCAGCCAATATATTATGTCAATAAGTAACAAAATTATATTTATGCACTTACTTGACTTGTCATCAAGAATAACAACTCCCTGCTTGCTAACACTATATACATTATGGATGATGAACTTCGAATTAACAAGTTTGATGTCTAAAACTTCTTCTAAGGAATCCAGGCCAAGAATTTTCTGTAAGCTAAAAGATAAGTAATTATATTAATTAGTTCTGTCTTTAATATTATATTTACTCAAAAACCTGGTACTACAAAAAATCAATCTTTATAATGCTTTATTTTCATGCATTGCACCCAATCTTTGTGGGGCAAAAAGGGTAGAAATTGGAGTACAATAAAACAAATGTAAAAGATATCCTTTTGCTATTAATATTTTGCCTCACAGATTTAGTAACACCCCAAATGACAAGAAAGTAATTTTGTAAGTAAAAATACTACAACACAAAAACTAACTTATCCAATGATAAGAAACTAATATTAGCATATCTTCATGAGAAACAAAATTTTGCTGTATATGATTGTTAACTTTATACATACAGTACATCAGTATCTAGGAGACCAAATTTTCTATTATGTGTCTTATTACTCTTAAGAACTTTTAAACTCCTAACTTAACTATTATATAAATAGCAGGAGATAACCCCAGAATTCAGTTAAACTATGTTTGCTGATCACAACTGCAAATAATGCAAAGTTGAGATTTTTATATATAATTTCAGAAAATTAAATATGCAGAGAGTGAAGAAGTAGCAAAATGGGAAACAATATCTCTAAAATTTCTCATTAATATCAAATGTACATACTATGATAATGTCATAGACTTCCATATCTCTTCTACATTGGCCTCTGTCAGCTGTCTGCGGTGGACAAGACGGCAAGCTGGCACCTCTCCAATTGCAATACTGTGACGCTTGTACCACATCTCAGAATTCTAATGGAGGGGGGATGTAAGAAGGGAGGGAAGGAGAAAGAGTAGAAAGAGAGTGAATAAATATTTCA
Source organism: Pongo pygmaeus (assembly GCF_028885625.2). NCBI lineage: Eukaryota > Metazoa > Chordata > Mammalia > Primates > Hominidae > Pongo > Pongo pygmaeus. The sequence goes on from NC_072377.2 coordinate 65,953,046, forward strand.
ATATAAGGTGGTGTGATTTTTATGAGAAATGTCTTTGATTTGGTTACTTGCAACTTGATTTAAAGTAATAATTAGAAATATAAACTAACTTTCTTTACATAGACCTCAGAGAAGTAAAGAGTGATTCTTAAGACTAGGTCACATTATAAATGAATATTCATGAATTACAAAAGAGCTATGGCAATAAGTATGGCATTAACTAGCTAATTTTTCCTGTGGACGTTTCAACTAATCAGTGAAATAGCAGTGAAATAAAATTTTATTCATTCAAAATTAAGGAATACATATCTAAATTCATACACTGTACAGACTGATTATTGACAATGGAATTAAAATGTATTACTTTTGAGGACTGTCTATTTTTTATAAGCAAATATCAAGTAAGTGCAATGTTCGAAAGTAGCCCCCAAATCTTAGCCATCTGCAAATGGCTCCACAAGGACAGCTGAAGATGGCAAAAGGAACAGAAATTTTTTTGTTGTTTGCTTTTTAGCATTACACTTCAGTCCTGGTGGTCTTCTACTGGGGATATTTTAAGGAAAAAATGTGAAAAAAAGAGACAGTCAATTCTACAATGAGCTTCGGTTTTCCAAGACTAGAAGAATCTACCTTTGTTTATATATTTGGTCAGGGGTTATTACACAATATTCCACACCCTAACCTTCTTACCCTCAACTGGCAATAATAACAAAGTTTAGGAGGAAGAGACAAAAAGGAAGAAGAGTAATAAGTTATAGAACGTACTGGAAAAGGGGATTACAAGAGAGTTTTAACAGAAACCTGCTCAGTCTGAACATATAAGAACAGCTGCCATATACAGTTGACCCTTTATATTTATGGGTTCTGCATCTGTGGATTCAACCAACCACAGATTGAAAATATTCAGAGGAAAAAAATGGATGGTTGCATCTGTACTGAACATGTAGCATTTTCTTCTTATTGTGAATCCCTGAACCAGGGGTCCTCAACCCACAGGCCACGGACTGGTATCAGTCCATAGCCTATAAGGAACCAGACTGCACAGCAGGAGGTGAGCGTTGGGCAAGTGAGTGAAGCTTCACTGAATTTACAGCAGCTCCCTGTTGTTCACATACTGCCTGAGTTCCACCTCCTGTCAGATCAGCCGCATTAGATTCTCATAGGAGCGTGAACCTTCTTGTGAACTGTGCATCTGGGGGATCTAAGTTGTGTGCTCCTTATGAGAATCTAATGCCTGATGATCTGTCACTGTCTCCCATCATCCCCAGATGGGACCATCTAGTTACAGGAAAACAAGCTCAGGGCTCCCACTGATTCTACATTATGGTGAGTAGCATAATTATCTCATTATATATTAAAATGTAATAATAATATAAATAAAATGCACAATAAATGTAATGTACTTGAATCATCCCAAAACCACCCCCACCCCCACCCCAGCAGCCCTGGTCTGTGGAGAAATTGTCTTCCATGAAACCAATCGCTGGTGCCAAAAAGGTTGGGGACTGCTGCCCTAAACAAAACAGTACAACAACTATTTACATGCAAGAGTGAAAAACTGCAAAAGTCATTCTTTCTTTGTTACTGGTCTCCCAGCTGTTGGCAGGTACGATTCTGTTTTACAGTACCTTTAAACTATTGTTCATAAAGGACCACAGAAAGACCAACCCTAGGAGTTCATGGATGATTCTCCCTGCTGCCAGCCCCTCCGTCTTTCAGTCATGGCACTTACCATCACAACTGGCCTCACTGGGATGCTCTCTTGTGAAGTGCCTGGTGGGGGATCATTCCATTCTGGAAATTTAATAACATCCTTTTGGTATGGGGGCTTCTTTGGATATGGTTTCAGGGGTGAAGAAGGAGGAAATCTAAAACCCAAGAAGAAATTCTCTATTACTGAAGTCAGTGGGAGACACAGATATTTTAACAATAGTCTCCACTTTTGTGTACCTGAAAATTTATACAATAATTTGTACAATATTTATACAATAATTACATAAATTTTAATTACTTAAACTGCTCTATACCATACCTGATAAAGAAAAGAAAGGTGATTGAATACATATTTTTTATCAGATAATCTTTTTCTGTAGGCTTGTTAGAAAAGGATACAATGCATTACATTGCACTGCAAAAGCAATGTAAGAACTCTAGTTCTTAATGTTGACATAAAAGGCAGTGGGTTGCTGACTTTTATTTTGACTTTTTATTTACTTAAGCCAAAATAACAGCTTAAAAATCTTACCCATGTTATCCATAGAAAAAAATCATACAAATAACTAAAGACCTTATCTCAAAGCAAATGCAGAAATAAAGAATTATAAAATATCTATAGTGTTCAAGGGAAGTTTATATGAAGGTGAATCCGGAGACTCACCAACAAGAGTACTGAAGGAAACAGAATGTGTCACCTCAAAATATTCCTCTTTGACATAATTTTTTGGGGCTAAAGGCCATTTGAAGCAAATACAGAAAAGTGCTTTGTCTTTCCTCTGTTTGCCTAAGAGCAGGAGTATTATTAATATGAAGACAAAAGGTCTATCTTTCCCTCTTTCCTGCCCCAAAACAGTATGTAAATTCTCCTTTACAACCTTTATCAGCTTAGAGACTGCACCAGAGACATCTAAGCAGACTTTATTAGTTTCCCCATAAATTTACCTTCCCACACCTTCCTGCCTTTGGAAGACTTAAACTGCTTTCATGTGTCCTGATGCTTCTCTAAAATTTATTGCTCTTTGTTGAAGACCATATAAGCTGGGACTCTAAGGCACTGCATCTAGTTATTTTTCTCCCACGGGATGTGCACTGCACACATTAACAAACTTGCTTATTTTTCTCTTGTTAATCTGTCTTTTCTTGCAGGAATATGTCCCAAGTATGAACTTCTGAAGGTTGAGGAAAACTATAATTTCTCATCTTCAAATAGAGAAACATTTCAAAAACAGTCGCAATAGATTTGAAAAGGAATGACTAGTGGAGAAAAGTTGCATTTCATCTTTTCTGAAAAGAATATCCAATAACTATTTTAAACATCAGTTTTGGGTCACTTAAAAAAAGAGAGTTCTGGAAATCACTAAATTAAGTTAAAGATAGCTTAAAGTTTGGGAATCAAGTTACCAAGGCAGGTGTTCCCAAAAGATTCCAAAATATAAACTAAATGAATCTCTATAGCCAAAGCATCTTTCTTTATAAATAAAGGGTGGCTTATAAAAGTCCAATTTTGTTTCCTACAAGTCAACAATCCCAACAAATGCCCATTTCCAGACAAAGTACAGCATTTATGCATGTGTATGTGCACATATGCTCACATACAGGTAGGATATTGAATGTAATTCCCGGAGTTCACAGATTGCCCACTTCTCAGTTCATTCAAAACTAAACACAATCCCTACTCCCATCCCACCACTAATGCCCTCTGTTTACTCTCCCACTTCATTCCCTCAACTATGGCATAAAAATTTTTGGACCTGAATTCCGGGCTTTCTCACAAACTATCTATGTGTCTTTTGGAAAGTATAAGTCTCTCTAAATAATAATTTATTTATTTGTCAAATGAAGGAATTAAATTGGAAGATCCATAAATTTTCTCCTAAGTTCAAAAAGATGCTTCTTATATTCCCATAACCAGAAAAAAAGTAGTATCTTCCAAAGACCAAAGCACAATTTGTTATGTGCAAAACTGTGATTGAAGAAATACCAGGAAATCACTTTTTTCCTCCACACTGAGAAGATGAGATCTTTGCTGTCAGTAATATCTGCAGTTACCAATAGAAGGTGTGCTATCTATTTTCACAGCAGTCTGACAACTTTGTCTGAGAAAAAATGCAGAAGAGCTCCCTCCAGTGGAGTACTTCTATTTCGGGCATTGAAAGTTAGCAATTTAATCCTAATATTTTAATAATGTAATATTTCACCTGTTAAAGATGATCCAGTTCAAATGCCACATTTTTCACTCAGAGAAATTAAGGCTCAAAAGAGGAAAGCAACTAATTTAAAAGCCTCACAACTGGCCAAGAGAACAAACCATCTTACACAAAGGATTTGCAAGCCTTTTATTAAGAAAATTATAAAATTTTTATGCAAAAAAAAGACAGTGTGCCCCCCTAAAAAGAAAGAAAACTATAAAATTTTATTGAAAGACATTAAAGAAGAACTAAATTGATAGCTATATTATGCTGGTGAATAAGATTCTTTCTTAAACTCAGGCTCAAGCAATCCTCCTGTCCTGTTTCAGCCTCCCAAGTAGCTGGGATTACAAGTAGTTGCCGCTGTGCTCAGCTTGGTGAATAAGATTCCATATCATACAATGTTAATTTTCCCCCATGAAGATACATAGTTACAATGAAAATTTAATAAAAATATTAATATAAAAATATTTAGGAAACATCATAAACTTATTCCAAGCCAGGCACGGTGGCTTACACTTGTAGTCCCAGCTATTCGGGAAGCTGAGATGAGAGGATCACTTGAAGTCAGGAGTTCGAGACCAGCCTGGGCAATAAAGCGAGACCCCATCTCTAAAGTAAAAAAATAAGAAACATGATCAACTGATTCTAAAATTTATATGAAAATGCAAAGGCCCAAAAATAAGACATTCTTAAAGAAGAAAAACAAAGTGAGGTGACTTGTCCTATCAGATATCAAGGCTAACATAATAGGGCAATACTGATGGCAGAGAGACCATAGTTCCTCGAGCTCCGCATTGTTGACATTTAGGGCCGGATAGTTCTTTGTTGTGGGGAGCTGTCCTGTGCACTGGGGGATGCTGCTAAGTGCAAAGCATCCCTGGCCTCTACTCACTGGATGTGAGTAGCACCCTACACAAAACACACACACCTGTTGTGACAACAAAACATTTCTCCAGACATTGTCAAATGTCTTCTGCAAAATGGCCCCCGGTTGCGAATCATGGGCCTAGACAAAGAGAATTCAAAACAAACACTACTCTTTAGAAACATGATTTATGATACAGCAGACATTACAGATCAATGGGAAAGTATGGACTGTTCAATAAATAGTACCGAGCCAACTGGTTATCCATTTGGGAAAAATGAAACTGCATCCCAGTTCAGCCTGCCATATTTCCAAAGGTGTTTACAATCATACCTCCTAACCATATGCTCTTTTGCAATATGATCTTGCCACTACTGTATCAAGAGATAGAATGTCTTTCTCTACCCTCTTCAAGTCTAGGTGAGCCCTGTCTAATTGCTTTAATAAATACAATAAAGCAGAAGCACTAGCCTAAATGGCTAGAACTCTCTTCCTGCCTCTTGAAACTCTCACTCTTGTATAACTCATTATTATGAAGCTCCCTCTTGGAAACCAGCCATCTTATAAGAAGTATGACTACTGTGAGCCCACCATGTTGTCAAATGCCTAAGCAACAGGAAGACGCCCTAGAAGATGAGATACTGCAAGGAAATAAACTGAGGTAAAGGAGCACCAAAATTCCAGATCTGCAAATAAACAAATATTCCTGGAGGTGGATTCTCCAGCCTCAGCAGCCGAAGCTGATGCCCACCTAAGCAACCTTCCAAAATTCCTGATCCACACAATTATGTAAAAACTACAATGGGCCGGCACAGTGGCTCACACCTGTAATTCCAGCACTTTGGGAGACCGAGGTGGGTGGATTGCCTGAGGTCAGGAATTCGAGACCAGCCTGGCCAACATCGTGAAATCCCGTCTCTACTAAAAATACAAAAATTAGCCGCGCATGGCGGCATGTGCCTGTAATTCCAGCTACTCGGGAGGCAAAGACAGGAGAATTGCCTGAACCCGGGAGGCGGAGGTTGCAGTGAGCTGAGATTGCACCACTGCACCACTTCAGCCTGGGCAACAGAGCAAGACTCCATCTAAAAAAAAAAAAAAAAAAAAAAAAAAAACTACAATGGTTATTTTAATCCACTAAGTTTGACATAGTTTTATTACACAACAGGTAACTAGAAAAGAAATTTGTGGTATCTGCAACAGGATCGGGCAGTGAAACGGATGCATGAAGGGCCTCAGATGGACTTCTTAATAGAGGCTGAAAGAACAGTAAGGAAGTTGTTGTGAAACAGTATGGAAGGTGGAGAAAAAAATCTGTGTTGCACAGTGGCATAAATTTCAGTAAAACTGTCACCTGTGGTAATAGGGAAACTAGAAAAGATGGATCTGGCGAACAAATTTCCCAGGATGAATGATGAAAATGACAACTGGTTTCTTTTATAACAGCTGCAATAACCAGGTGTGGATTGTGCCAAGTTAAGAGTGATGAGGTGGATAAATTTGCAAAGAAGAGCTTTATTTCTCATAAAGGGTTTCAGCCTGTAGGCTGGCCATCCCACAGGTTGGGAAGCAAAGCCTCCAGCAGCAGCTGAGAGCAAGCACTTTGAGGGAGGGGTAAAGGGAACAGGAATTTATGCTGAGCGAGGTAGCCAAATATGCATATTTAATAAGCTAAAGGAAGAGTCATGAATATTTATGAAAGGAGAAATATGCACATGTGCAATTGAGCTTCATGCACCTTTCATGGGTTGCATGTTCAAAAAATGGTGGCATTAGCATGATCTGAAGATGGAGTTTTCAGCCCACTGATGTCAAAAGATGAAGCAGAGGACACAAAATCATCACCGTGTATCCTCCACCAGTCAGCCAAAACTGGTCTGGAGATGGTGGTCAGTTTTTAGCAAGGGATATATTGTGAAATTGCAAAAAAAGTAGGAAGAGTCCAGTCACAGCCTCAGATGATTGGCTTAAGATGATAAAGCAATGAGTCATCTGTTTCTTGTTTTCCAAAGCTGGTTTCTGTTTATTCCTTGGGAAAGAAATCTGGTTAAAGGTTACTAACGAAGGGACATATTGAGGCTTGTCCAACCCCCTATCCCATCATGGCTAGGAACTCAGTTTTTAAGGTTTCTTTTTTGTAGAATGCTTTTTATTTATTTATTATTTCAATAAGTTTTGAGGGACAGGTCATGTTTGGTTACATGAATAAGTTCTTCAGTGATGATTTCTGAGATTTTGGTGCACCCATCACCTGAGCAGTGTACACTGTAACCAATGTATAGTCTTTTATCCTTCATCACCCTCCCACCCATTCCCCAAGTCCCCAAAGTCTATCATATCATTCTTATGCCTTTGCATCCTCATAGCTTAGCTCCCACTTATAAGTGAGGACACACAATGTTTGGTTTTTCATTCCTGAGCTACTTCACTTAGAATAATGGTCTCCAATTTCATCCAGATTGCTGCAAATGTCATTATTTTGTTCCTTTTTATGGTGGAGTAGTATTCTATGGTGTGTGTATATATATATATATATATATACACACCACATTTTCTTTATCCACTCATTGATTAATGGGCATTTGGGCTGGTTCCATATTTTTGCAACTGCAAATTGTGCTGCTATAAACATGTGTGTGCAAGTGTCTTTTTCATATAATGACTTCCTTTCCTCTGGGTCAATACCCAGTTGTGGGATTGCTGGATCAAATGGCAGATTTACTTTAAGTTCTTTAAGAAATCTCCACACTGTTTTCCACAGTTGTACTAGTTTACATTCCCACCAGCAGTCTAAACATATTCCTTTTTTGTCACATCCATATCAACATCTTTTTTATTTTTAATGGTCATTCTTGCAGGAGTATGGTGGTATCACATTGTGGTTTTGATTTGCATTTCCCTGATCATTAGTAATGTTGACCATTTTTTCATGTGTTTGTGGGCCATTCGCATATCTTTTTTTGAGAATTGTCTACTCATGTCCTTAGCCCGCTTTTTGATAGGATTGTTTGTTTTTATCTTGCTGGTTTGATTGAGTTCCTTGTAGATTGTGGATATTAGTCCTTTGTTGGGTGCATACTTTGTGAACATTTTTCTCCTACTCTGTGGGTTGTTTGTTTACTCTGCTGATTATTTCTTTTGCTATACAGAAGCTTTTTAGTTTAATTAAGTCCCATCTATTTATTTATTTGTCTTTGTTTTTGTTGCATTTGCTTTTGGGTTCTTGGTCATGAAGTCTTTGTCTAAGCCAATATCTAGAAGGGTTTTTCCGATGTTCTGCAATTTTTATGATTTCAGGTCTTATATTTAAGTCTTTAATCCGTCTTGAGTTGATTTTTGCATAAGGTAAGAGATGAGGATCCAGATTCATTTTCCTACATGTGGCTTGACAATTACCCCAGCACCATTTGTTGAATAGGGTGTCCTTTCCCCACTTTATGTTTTTCTTTGCTTTGTTGAAGATCAGTTGGCTGTAAGTATTTCACTTTATTTCTGGGTTCTCTATTCTGTTCCATTGCTCTATGTGCCTATTTTCACACCAATACCATGCTGTTTTGGTGACTATAGGTTTATAGCATAGCTTGAAGTCAGGCAGTGTAATACTTCCAGATTTGTTCTTTTTGCTTAGCCTTGCTTTGGCTATGTGGGCTCTTTTTTGGTTCCACATAAATTTTAGGATTGTTTTTACTAGTTCTGTGAAGAATGATGGTGGTATATTAATGGGAATTGCATTGAATTTGTAGATTGCTTTTGGTAGTACAGTCATTTTTACAATGTTAATTCTACCCATCCGTGAGCATGGAATGTGTTTCCATTTGTTTGTGTCATCTATGATTTCTTTCAGCAGTGTTTTGTAGTTTTCTTTGTAGAGGTCTTTCCCCTTCTCAATTAGGTATATTCCCTAAGTTTTTTGGTGTTTTTTTTTTCTTTTTTTTTTTTGGCGGGGGGTACTATTGTAAAAGGAATTGAGTTATTGATTTGATTCTCAGCTTGGTCACTGTTGGGGTATAGCAGTGCTACTGATTTGTGTACATTAATTTTGTATCCTGAAACTTTAATGAATTCATTGATCAGTTCCAGGAGCTTTCTGGATGAGTCTTTAAGGTTTTCTATGTATACGATCATATCAAGAAACAGTGACAGTTTGACTTCCGCTTTACCAATTTGGATGCCTTTATTTCTTTCTCTTGTCTGATTGCTCCGACTAGGACTTCCAGTACTATGTTGAACAGAAGTGGTGAAAGTCAGTATCCTTGTCTTTTTCCGGTTCTCAGGGGGAATGCTTTCAACTTTTCCCTGTTCAGTATAATGTTGGCTGTGGGTATGTCATAGATGGCTTTTATTACCTTAAGGTACATCCCCTCTAGGCTGATTTTGCTGAAGATTTCAATCATAAAGTGATGCTGGATTTTGTCAAATGCTCTTTCTGTGTCTATTGGGATGATCATTTTTGTTTTTAGTTCTGTTTATGTGGTATATCACATTTATTCACTTGCAGATGTTAAACCATCCCTGCATCCCTGGTATGAAACCCAATTGACCATGGTGGATTACCTTTTTGATATGCTGTTGGATTCGGTTAGGTAGTATTTTGTTGAGGATTTTTGTATCTATGTTCATCAGGGATATTGGTCTATAGTTTTCTTTTTTTGTTATATCCTTTCCTGGTTTGATATCAGGGTGATAATGGCTTCCTAGAATGATTTAGGGAGGATTCCCTCTTTCTCTATATTTTGAAATAGCGTCAATAGGATTGGTACCAATTCTTCCTTGAATATCTGATAGAATTCAGCTGTGAATCCTTCTGGTCCTAGACTTTTTGTTGTTGCTGGCTATTTTTTTCTTACCATTTGAATCTCACTGCTTGCCATTGGTCTGTTCAGAGTTTCTATTTCTTCCTGGTTTTATCTAGGAGGGCTATATATTTTCAGAAATTTATACATCTCCTCTAGGTTTTCTAGTTTGTGCACATTAAAGTGTTCCTAGTAGCCTTGAATGATCTTTTGTATTTATGTGGTATCAGTTGTAATATTTCCCATTTTGTTTCTAATTGAGCTTATTTGGATCGTCTCCCTTTTCTTGGTTAATCTTACTAATGGTCTATTGATTTTGTTTATCTTTCCAAAGAACCAGCTTTTTGTTTCGTTATCATTTGTATTTTTTTGTTTCAATTTCATTTAGTTCTGCTCTGATCTTTGTTATTTCTTTTCTTCTGCTGGATTTTGGTTTGTTCTTCTTTCTCTAGTTCCTTGAGGTGTGACCTTAGATTGCCTATTTGTGGTCTTTCAGATTTTTTTATGTAGCCATTCAATATAATGGGCCACCATGCCCGGCCCAGAATACATTTTTTTAAACCACAATGAATCTATAAGAAAAAACTTCTGTGGAGAAAAGCAAAACACATGAACCAGGCATTTCCAGATGTGGAATTAGGAATGGTGAATAAGCATAAAAATATACTCAACCTCATCAGTAATCAAGGAAATTCAAAATAACATCATGAAACAGAATTTCGCACACATCAAATTGGCAAAAGTTTAAGTCAATATCAAATATTTTCTGCTACTGAAATAAAAATTAGCATATGTTCTTTTATGAAGGATGTCTTTCTCAATAAAACTGAGAACATTTAAAAACAGCAGAGCTCCCTCTAGTGGGCTAAATTTCATTTTGCTTTAAAAACTGTAAATTTAATCCTAACATGATCATGGATTCCAGAATTATAAACTCCCTTAGAAAACATCTAGAACAAACTACACATTTGTACACTGAAGAAATTAAGGCCAGAAAAGTTACTGGCCACAACTAATTGTCCAACCAAACAAGCAGGTCTCCTAGTGCCACCACCACTGCCAAATATTGGCTGGAGAAAAGCAATTTAAAAATAATCCATACCAGAACTATCCTTTGGTGAATTTACTTGTAAAAAAAATTAGGATTTATTACCTAATAAATCAATAAAATTATTCTAAGTCATCTAAACCACAAAGAAACATAGTTATAAATCTTAATAAACTTGATAAATGACAGCTCTCTCAATGATTTAAAGCCCTTTTAAGAGTTTAACTATACACTGTGGAAGCATCAGTAGAAATTTGCAACATCAACAGCTTTGGCCAGCCTGCCTCCTTGCCTTACTAGCTTACAGACTTTGTACCCAAAAACAAAAAGCAAACAACAATACAAAAAAACACAGCCAGATATTGTTTATTATATGGGCTGGTCTTTCTGAGACTACTATTTCCCAGAAATCCTTGAGTTATGCAAAACCATAGCAATTTGCAGGGTTTTGCTGTGCTCTGTAAACCCATTCAACATATTTCTTGAGCCCATTAGTGGTATATATCACCTAAATGCTGAAAAACTGCTAATGATTACATTTCACAATACTTTCTGAAAGTGTGTCAGGAACATAAAGTGTTTGAGGAAAGGAGAATGGGAGATGAAGTTGGAAACCAAACTAAGGAAGGCTTTAAAATCCAAACTCAGAAATCTTTCCTTATTCCACATGAATAAAGATTCCATTGTAAGTAAAGGATCAAGTGAGCATTTTTAAGGAGAGAGGTGAGCTTATCTGAAAGACACTCCTACCTTAAATTAACAATAGTTATTTAGAAAATAAATTCCATTTGCAACAGAAAAAAATCTATAAAATATCTATGACTTAAAAACACATACATATACAAGATTTACAAGAAAAACTACAACCACTTAAAATAGCACAACCCCACAATAAGTGGGGTGATTATTGCACCAAACCCCACAATAGGTGGGGTGAAAACTGCACCAAAATAATCACCCCAGAAATACGTGGGGTGATTATTGCACCAAAAAACATGAACTACTTAGATATAAATATAACAGGCAAGGCGCAGTGGCTCACGCCTGTAATCCCAGCACTTTGGGAAGCCAAGGCAGGCAGATCACGAGGTCAGGAGATCAAGACCACCCTGGCTAACTCAGTAAAACCCCGTCTCCACTAAAAATACAAAAAATTAGCCGGGCGTGGTGGCAGGCGCCTGTAGTCCCAGCTACTCAGGAAGCTAATGCAGGAGAATGGCGTGAACCCAGGGAGGCGGAGCTTGCAGTGAGCTGAGATGGCGCCACTGCACTCCAGCCTGGGCGACAGAGCGAGACTCCGTCTCAAAAAAATAAAAAATAACAAAATATGTTCAGGATCTATATAGTCAAAGCTACAAAAAAACTGCTGAGAGATTAAGCACCTAAATATTATAATTTCACTCAAAATCCCAGCAAGAATTTTTATAGGAATAAACAAGTTGGTTCTAAAATGTATATGAAAAAGAAAAAGAACTAGAATAACCCAAACAATTCTGAAAAATAACAAAGTTGGAGGACTCACATTACCTGATTTCACTGGAGACAAGCTACACATGTAGAATGGAATGGTATATGAATTAAGTCAGAGGACTCTATATGGCATTGTATCCCCCTAGGAAGAATACATGTACTGGGAACCAGAGGGTGGAAGCAGGAGTGGCCCTACTTACCATCCCTCCCTGTGCTTCCCATCTCCATAACCCTGGGCTCTGCAATTAGCAGTCTTGTCCCTCAAAGGGACATATTCTTGACAGGGGACATAGTAAGGGTACTTTGGACTCCTTGTGGCCAGGGAGCAGCAGGTGAGAAGAGAAAAGGAATCACTATCTTGGCAGAGGTCATGGATCCTGATCAGCAGGCAGGAGAGTTGCATTTACATAATAGGGGCAGGGAGAAATACCTGTGGCACTTCCTGGAGATCTACATGGCACTTCCTGGTACTTCCTTGTCCCATTGTAACTGTGAATGGGTTTGTACAGAAACATTAGCTCAAAAAGTGCATGATTACCATGGGTCTAGATCTTTAGGAATGAAGTTTTGGGTCACACTACCAGGTAAGGCACCCAAGTCCTGCCAAGGTGATGGCTGACAGTAACGGGACTGAGAATGAAGAGTCAAGGAGGGAGAGAATGAGTACCAGCTGCAGCCATGAAACCAACTGCAACAATAGGGGCTATAGTCTTCCTAGTAATTTCCATCTTCTAGGTTTCCACTCAGGAAGTAAGCACCAACATGTGTGGGCAAGCGGATCTGTGAAGCACAAGAAATGGACTGTGCTGGCCACAGGGGTGCACAGCTCACATCTCCCTCCAAGAAGCCAACAGCTCCCAGCTGCTCTACCTTTCACACTTCCCCAGGCTGCTTCCAGCCCACCAAGGAGCACAGCAAGGTAATGAGCCAAGATAATCCTTCCAGAAGACCTAAGACTCCTCTAACAGCATCCTTTGCTTGGGAACTCCCCATCAGCCTGGGGAAATTTTCAGAACTGCAGCATGTGGTCTTAGCTCTTCCTACCCAATTCTTTCCCCTCTGCTTTCCCTGAGGTCAGGCCTTCATCACAGCCTATAGGCTCACTCCATCGCCTCCTGTTCCTTCCCCATTTATCCTTTCCTGGTGCCCCACCCCAACCCCTGGCATTAAATCTCTTGCACATCTAGTTCCCTCTTGGCATCTGATTCTCTTCTCAGAGGACCTGAATTAATGGAGTCTCCTATTAGTCTGTACTTATCTATGTGTAATGAATTCAGATCAGTGCAAACAATGTAAGTATCTGCCACATATCAGACACCAATAGGTAACAAAGATACAAGAATAAACAAGTCTTTGCCCTCAAGAAACTTAGAGTCTAGCAACTATGCCCTGCGAGCCAAATCCCACCACTTGCTTTATTAGATGTAAAGTCTTACTGGTGGAACACAGCCATGCCCATTCATTGACACACTGTGTATGGCTGCTTTCTCCCTACAACTGCAGTTAAGCAATTCTGACAGAGGTTATATGACCTGGAAATATTCACTATCTGGCCCTTTTCAGAACAAGTTTGCTGACCTGGGTCTGGTGGATACAGAGATAAAGGAATACTTACTTGCTTGTTGTATAGGCTTCACCAGGGTAAAAAGCCTGTCTGTCATGTTCCCACTGTATCCCCAACAACTGGCTCATTCAATTTGAGCACAAGTTACAGTAGACTTGGTAAATGCCTTGTATTAGTCTGTTTTCACACGGTATAAAGAACTACCTGAGACTGGGTAATTTATAAAGAAAAGAGATTTAATTTACTCACAGTTCCACATGGCTGGGGAGGCCTCGGGAAACTTACAATCATGGCAGAAGGCAAAGGAGAAGCAAGCACCTTCTTCACAAGGTGGCAGGAGAGAAAGAAAGAGTGCAAAGGGGAAAGTGCCACACTTTTAAACCAGCAGATCTTGTGATAACTCACTATCACAAGAACAGAAAGGGGGAAATCCTCCCCCATGATCCAATCACCTCCCGCCAGGTCCCTCCCCTGACATGTGGGGATTACAATTCAACATGAGATTTGGGTGGGGACACAGAGGCAAATCATGTCATACCTACATCTATTCTTGGTGACCAGTATATCCTAAAAACAGAAATGTTAGCAGTCTTACTTTGTAGATGAGGTCACAGAGATTCAGAGAGTGTCAGCATTTTGCTTAAGATCATATGAATGGTAGTAACTGAAAGCTGAGATTAGACCCCAGGCCTGCCTCATTCTAAACCTGTGTTTGTTACAGTCCTTCTATACTGAGCTCACATTATACTTAACTGCAGTTCACTGATATGGGGAGGACTGAGCAACCTTAACTAGGGAACAGAGGTGGAGTGATTATTGTTTAACTCCTTCAACGGGAACTCACTGACTAACCTTTGAACTTCTTTGTCAATAAATACTGGGCATTATGCTGGGTGTTGAGGACACAGAGATAAAAGGCAAATTCTTTCACAGCCTTATCTCCCACAACTGCCTGTGTAATAATACCTAACTTGTTTACTGGGTTCCCACCCCCTTGATCACCCTGACCAACCTCTCTCCCTTCCTTCCCTGACACACACCTGTTGATGCATCAAAACTCAAGTGTCACCTCTAAAGCAAACTATTCTCTGACTGATTCAAGCAGAGTTAATTCCTCAGCCCTCCTATAACAATGAATTCACACACATTACAGCATTTGAAGCAATAAATTCGAATTTATCTGTTTGTCTTTCTAACTAAACTATAGATAGGGGCATAGATCAAAAGTGTTTAGCACCATGCCTGGCATACAACAGGAACTCCATGATGCCTGAGAAAGGAAAGGAGGAGGAGCGGAGGGCACTGGAAGAAGCAGCATATGTGAGGATCTAATTAACAGAGACCCAAAAACACAAAACTGAGCTAAGAAGCCGGAAAAGAAGTGTTAATCAAGTGACTGGGGAAATGCTGACTGGGCACTAGCTGCATAAAATGCTTAAGCTGACTGTGCTTCCTCATGTTCACAGGAAACATTTGGTGGGCCTCTCCCATTCCTAGTTTGAGAGCTTGTCAACTCCACAAATTCAGGGAATAGTATACCCCAGCTTTCAACAACTTTCATAAACCTAGTCTTAACAACCAACATCTCAAGGCAAGTTACCACTCTTCTCAGCAAGTTATAGTTTAGAACTGATTAATGCCTATATGATATTTATTATTTTGTTTCTAGGTCAATAATATCTGAGAACTACTCTTGTTCAATCCCTGTTCTCTCCAAAAGTGTTCTCTTCTGTGTAAATTGGGAGCTTTCAGTCAGCCGTGCTCCTTTCATATTTCTGGAGTCCTTTATTCCATTTCCCATTTAAACTCATTTATGCCTAGTGTTCCATTACTGGAACGCTAAGCATGTGGGAGTCATCTCTATCCTACTGCTCAAGGTCACTACCAAGGTCTGATTGCAAAAATTCAAAAAATTGCAACCTCAGGAATAAACAGGTTAAGGACACTAGTGGATAATAACTAGGCATCATGAATTCTCAGCAAAGAAACCTGGGTAAGGATATTAAAAAAAAAAAAAAATTTCAAGGCCAGTTGGTAAGACCAAGTGTTTAAAACAAATAAATATAAAGGGAAAGGATAAAGAAGTCAGCAGGAACTATGACCCCAAATGAAGGATCAGGATAGAAGAATAAGCCAAGGATTTGAAATTATCATGAGTTAATCACCAAAAAGCCTAAAAAAGGACATTATAAAACAAAAGTCTATCAATAATCAGGAATTACCTTTTATGACTCAGGGCAGTATATTTCAACATTCTATTTAACACACCTACATGTACTAGTTCTTTTGCAAAGATGGCAGTGATAACATAACCCCAGAATCAGTTTGACTTAACAGCTTAATACATAACTTTGAACCTTGGGTCCACATATAACTGGCCTACTACTTATACTTGATAGACTCTGCTCCTGTGCCTCGGTGCCTACAAAGGATCCTGAACTCAAATCCATCCCCCATATCTCTGATTGCCACAGATCAATCTGATCTGTTGCTTTGCTTTCACATACACCTAATAATCTGTTGCAGTCACAAACACATAATAGTCATTGTGCTATTTCCTAGGCCCAAAAAGCTGCCCCAGTCTTGCCCACTCTACAGCCATTGCTTGTTATATCCATCTGGGTCTTAGTTGCAACTGTAAGGAACAGAAACAAATTCTGGCTGATTTAACCATAAAGGAATTTGGAGATATCAAATAGAACACAAAATCAATTGGAGAGCTGGAGAAACAGGATGGGGGTGGTGGATAAGACAAAGGGGGAAAAGGAGGCCACCCAGCACACATAGAAGGAAGCACAAGTGAGTTCATGCTCCAGGAACAATCTGGTCCTAAAGCCACTGCCAGTAGTTCTGGATGCCTCTGTGTACTTCTGTCCTTGTTCCTGCAGTCCACCACTTCTGTCACAGGAGGATTCTAAGCTGTCCCTTCCCCTTTGCATGCCTCATTCAAGATGCAAAGTGCTAAGGAGGAACATACAAATGGCCAAGGAGAAGACATGCCTGAGCCCTCACTGCCAGGGGTAGGAAGCAGGAGTGTCTCACCCCTGTCGGCTTCCACTGTAGGGCACAGGGCCCTGCCTCCCACCAACACCCACACAAATGGGGATTCCCACAAAATAGAAAAGAAGTTTGGCAAGAAACAGAAATAGAAAAGAAATGCCTGGCAGCAACAAAGTTGTCCCTATATATTTTTTTCATCATTATCCCACAACAGCCTGGGCATTCATTCTTGACCTTTGTGGGAGATGTGGGTGCAGACTCTGAGACAGTCACCCAGCTCCAGGGACTCCAAAATCCTTGAGAGATTACCTAGGAACAAAGCCATCACAAAGACTTAGACACCCACTAAACAATGCAGGTGTGTTTGAAGAACTGTTCACTGGCTTGAAAATAGTTACAGTTACATTCCAAGCCTCTGTAAGCAGATGCTAAACATTAACAAAGATTCTAAATGTAAATAGCAATTTCAGATTAATGAACAATATGTTTAAAACTTTGTTTAAAAAAAAATCAGACTTCAAACAAAGCTTATGGACTACATACAGAGCAGTTACAGGGTCCAGCCTGAAATTTGCCTATAAAACACAGGTCCTTCCTTCCTTTTCAGCCCCACAGCTAGCATTCTCATCTAGGCAATATCGCTTTCACCAGTTACCTTAAACGCCTCAACCAGCTTCTCTGCCTTACAATCTATTCTGTCCCTATTATTCAATTAACTCTGTTCTAGAACAAAGACTCCATCACTGCTCAAAACACTAACAGTAGCTGCCTTCTCTGTTTTTTTTTTTCTTTTTTTCTTTTTGTTTTTTTGCTTTTTTGTTTTTTTTGAGACGGAGTCTTGCTCTGTTGCCCAGGCTGGAATGCACTGGCGCGATCTCGGCTCACTGCAAGCTCTGCTTCCTGGGTTCATGCCATTCTCCTGCCTCAGCCTCCCGAGTAGCTGGGACTACAGGCACCCGCCACCACGCCCAGCTACAATTTTTTTGTATTTTTAGTAAAGACGGGATTTCACTGTGTTAGCCAGGATGGTCTCGATCTCCTGACCTCGTGATCTGCCCGCCTCAGCCACCCAAAGTGCTGGGATTACAGGCGTCAGCCACCGCGCCTGGCCTTTTTTTTTTTTTTTTTTTTTTCTTTGAGACAGGTTCTCACTATGTTGCCCAGGCTGGCCTTAAAAATCCTGTAGCACACCAACACGGCACATCTATACATATGTAATAAACCTACATGTTGTACACATGTACCCTAGAACTTAAAGTATAATAATGAAAAAAAATATCCTGAGCTTAAGGAATCCTCTGGCTTCAGCCTCCTAAGTAGCTAAGACTACAGGTGCATGGCACTATACCTCGCTTTAATAACTTCTCCTTTTGAAATAAAACCCTACTCCATAGTCAGAAATGTAAGAAATTCCACCAAATGTATCCCTCATGATTTCCTGACCTAAGGTTTCTGTTCCAGCTGGGTCATCCTCCTCCCTTTTCTCCCAGGAAGCTTATTTGTGTGTTTTTGACTGACAGCCTTGATCTTGCCATCTTTCCTTTTCCTTCCCATCCCTTCTTTTTATCCAGATCCTGCCCTGTTTAGCAGACCCAGGCTGAAGTCCTGCTCCTCCTCCATCTCCTTCCCCTTCTCTTTCTCCTTCTCCTCCCCATCTCCCTCCTGTTCCATGAGGTTCCAAACACTCCAGTCCACACCAATTGGATCACAGACACAATTCCTACAATGGCCAGGCAGATAACATAATCATGATACAGTCTGGTATAATATTATAGGGAAATGGTGGGGAATGTGGCCACTGGAGTGAGTTTGCCCCATCTAAAGACTTTCTGGTTCATAATGTATTAAGACTCTGTGCTAGAAGTTAATGACGTTAAGTGTCTATGAGAAAGAGAACTGAGTGGCTGGGGGAGGGATATGTGAGGAAGGCTTTTCATTGCATATGCCCTTTTGCACTTCGTAAATTTTGAACCACATAAATGTATTATCTTCACAAAATATACAAAACTTAAAAATAAAAAGGCGATAGAAAAAACTTAATGACTAAACCACAACGCTGGTCAAACAAAATAGATACGTCAACCCAATGACTGCCAGTGTAACTGATTGTTTGTTATGGGCTATTTTAGGTAATTAATTAAATATTGTCTTGATTCTGCTAAGTAGCAGAATCTTTTTCATACAGACACACACACACACACACACACACACACTCTCAAAAGAGATTATAAAGTCAGGCAGATAAAGAATCATGTTATATTTCCTTTTTAGATCCTTCACTGCCACGGATTGGAAAACATGTGATAGGTACTCCATATCCGGAAACATAAAAGTTTAGAACTAAAAAGGATCTTAAAGATATAGTCCTCCCCGTCATTTTCTTCTTTTTTATTTTTTCTTTTTTTTATGAGACAAGGTCTCTCTCTGTCACCCAGGCTGAAGTACAGTGGCATGATCATGGCTCACTGCACCCTTGAACTCTGGGACTCAAGCAATCTGCCCCACTCAGCCTCTGGAGTAGCTTGGTCTATGGTACATGCCACCACTTCACCTAACTAAATTTTTAACTTTTTGTAAAGACAGGGTATCACTTTGTTGACCTGTCAGTTTATATTTGAGAAAACCAATGCCCAGTAAGGCTAAGAACTTATCCAACTAATCACAGGATGACAACCCATGACTATGAAATGAGTAAAAACAAAAGAAAAATAAAATCACACTAACAAGTTTTGTGCTTTCCTAGAAAAACAAAAGATGTCCACTAGAGGGAGGAAGTCATCCATTAATTTAAAGGTGAGGTATCTAAAACGGGTCCAAAAGACCTATTGGGTAGTGATGAAAGAATTTTTCCCAGGGCCACAGAAAATGACTTAAGGGCCACCTCCCTCAAACAACTTAAATTTGAGTTTCTTTCACTGGAGGTACAAATACAGGTTTTGCAAATCTCTAGCTTAAGAAAGTTATTAGCATAGGGTAAAAAAAAATTTTTTTTTTTTGGTGTATAGCCCTATCAAGTTTAACACATGTATACATTTGTGTATCTACCACCAAAATCAAGAAACAGAACTATTCCATTACTCCCAAAAACGCTCCTTCCTGCTCTCCCTTTACAGTCGCACCCTTCTCCCACCCAACGGTGCTACATTGTATGGATGTACAATAGTTATCCATTCACCCATGGAAGAATGTTTAGGTTATTTCCAGTTACTGGCAATCTATAAATATTCACTTACGAGTTTTTGTGTAAACATTGCTTTTGTCTCTCTAGGATAAATACCCAGGAATAGGAATGCTGAATCATATAGTCAATGTACTTATTAACTTTAAAAGAAACTAACTTTTCCAAAGTGACTAACAATCTAGGTGTCCAACAGCAATGTATAAGATTTCCAGTGACTGCATCCTCACTAGCACTAGATATCATTAGTATTTTTATTTTAAACATACTAATAGACACATAGTTTTATCTCCCTAGGGCTTTAATTTGCATCACCCTAATGTATACTACATTAAACATCTTTTCAAATGCCCATCTGCTAACTGCATACTTTTGGTGATATGTCTTTTCAAGTCTTTTGCTCATTTTTTAATTGGATTGCTTGTTTACTTACTGTTGAGTTGATGAGTTCTTTACATATTCTTGATACCACTCCACTGTCACATATGTGGTTTGCAAATATTTTCCCCATCTGTAGCTTGTCCTCTCATCCTCTCATCCAATGTCTTTCACAGAGCAAAAATTGTTCATTTTGATGAAATCCAATTTATCATATTTTTCCTTTATGTTTGGTGCTTTTAGTGTCATGTCTAAAAACTCTTTGCCTAATACCAAAACAAAGGTTTTTCTCCTGTTTTTCTAAAAGTTCTATAGTTTTATATTTAAATCTATGATCCACTTTGCACTAATTTTTGTATGAAGTATAAGGTTTATGTTGAGGTTCTTTTTTTATTTTGGCATATGCATGGATGGATGCCCAATTATTCCAACATAATTTGCTGAAAATACTCATCTTTTCCCATTAAATAGAATTTACATCTTTGTAAAAAATCTATTGGCATATTTATATTTATCTGTTTCTGGACTCTCTATTCTGTACCACTGATCTGTATGTCTATCACTTCACCAACACCATAGTGTTAACTTCTGTGGCTTTATATACTAAGCCATAAAACTGGGTAGTATGATTCCTCTGCTTTTTACATTAAGAACTGTGAAAGTAACATTATTCAATAAATCTGGCGATAGCTACATAATGAACTTTAGTTTCAAATTAAAATCAGTATTTTGGAAATAGGCCAGAAAAATAAGAAAGTATGAGAGAAAAGGAATAGAAAGAGAGAAAGAGGAAGAAAAAGAGAAGTTGAAACATGAGAATGACACACATAGAGGGAGAAACAAAACAGAAAAAAGAGAAGGAAAGAAAAAAAGGAATGAGAGAGGCAGGAGAATAAAAAGAAAATGGTCCCTACGTGTTAGATCTCAATCCCCACCAACTGAGCCAGTGAATTTCTACCTGTGAGCCATGAAAACCTTCCCAGTTCAACCACCCACCAGAGCTAGCACCAGTGATGAGAGCAAGTCAGGAGCCATGTACAGGCTCCATGCCAGAGAAACCTTTCCTGCTAAAGGGCTACAACAGGACAAACACTTTTCTCATTAAATAATCCAAAACAATTATCATAATATAAATTTTTATTTGTATAGAACCCACTAAGTTAGGTTTAAATAATATTACATAATTGTTCAGATGGGCAGAAGCAGTAAGTACAGGATTTCTTTAACTAGAACATTTTTGGTGTTTTGTTTAGATATTTTAAAGGGGAAAGTGTCTGAGGATTAAATATGTACCCTGTCTACCTCATAGAATTGTCGTAAAGATCAGAGGAGATCATAAAGATTAAATGACATCACAGAAGTAGAAATGTTTCATAAACCAAAATTTCTTATAAACATATAAAGCAGTATAATTCAATCTCCTTATCCATTAGAAGTTTAGGGTCACGAAGCTTTAAGACACAGACAACAGCATCTAGTTCAACCATGAGCACCATTTAGTGAAATCTAAAATTGTTTTCACCAGCAGCAAACCCAGAACTCTTTCTAGTAATTGCTGTCGGTTAACAGGAAAGAAGTATAGTGCTGAGTACATCTCCGCAACATCTCATTATTATTATAGGCATTCAGATATTACGAACTTGCTTTCCTTCCTTATACACTAAAATTCACTCCTCCCTTCAATTTTTCTATACTGAACATCTTGAGTCTTTAAAAAAAACTTACAAATTTAAATGCATTCACAGAACAAATATGGCATGCATTTTTTAAATCTAGAAATCATTTTTGACACATTCCAAAATAAGGGCTTTACTCATCTTTGTTATAAAATTCTCTAACATATATATGCAAATCCCCTCTCTTCAAAATATACAAAAAGAACCCTTATGTTTCAGGAAGCTTTCTCTAACTCATAGATAAAGGAAACCACCTCTCTTTTGCTATATTTATATAAGTATTTAGGTTATGTTTCCCTTGCCTCCTTTATTTGAGAAGAACTTCTTGAAGAAGACAGTTCATCATTTAATACGTATTACATAGTACTTAATGCATTGCAAGAACTTTGTGAATATAAACGTGTTGATTACACCAAATGTTTCTTGCTTATTCTGTGTGTTTACTCTTTCATTTACTAATACATTTGATAAACTAAATCAACCTCATGTTGTGAAAATAGAGGCAGTCTGGCATAGGCTTCAGAGATGAAGACCTCATTTCAAATCCTGACTCTTCTACCACTACCTGGATTACTTTGGACAAGTTAGTTATTTTGGCTTTATTAATTTCCTAATCTTTACAACTAGGATACTACCATTTCCACCTACAGGTGTTGAGTTAAATAATGAATTATGTGATGAGGATGGAACATCATAGAAGCTCTAGAACATTAGTTCCTTCCTTTCTAGCAAGAATCCTTCAATGTCCATTCCAGTATTCTCAGAACTACTTACAAAATGTTTCCCTTCAGTCCAGCCCACCCAGGCCCCCCACCACCAATGCCAGCACCTGCATATACCACCCAGGGACCTGAGGACCATCACACCTTGCCCACTACCACCACCCAGGGGCACACATACACCACCCAGAGCTGCAGGACCAGCCTGCCTGGCATCTACATCATCAGAAAAACCTTGCCACAGCCTCTGCCAACAACCTAAGCCATTGAGGAACTCACAGACACCACTGGCATTGATTACAGCCAAAGAAATAATAGAGACTAAATTACTGTGCATACCCAAAATCAAAGGGAAGGCACTCTAACCAGCCAACACTATAGATAGATCTACAGGAAAAAAGTCTTTACCTACAAAAGCCAATCCATAAAACTAGAAGAAGCAACTGTTCCATCAGATACACAGATAACAACACTGAGGCATAAAAAACATGAAAAGGCAAGGAAACACGAAACCTCCAAAAGGACGCGATCATTCTCCATTAACATCTCAAAGAAAAGGAAATCAATGAAATGTCTGAAAAAGAATTTCAAATAATGATTTCAAGGAAGCTCAATAAGATACAAAATAACACAGACAGACAATACAAAGAAATAAGGAAAATAGCTTATGATCTGAATTACAATTTTTTTTTTTAAGAGACAAGGTCTCACTATGTTGCCCTAGCTGGACTCAAACTCCCCTACTCAAACAATACTCTCACCTCCTGGGTAGCTGGGGCTACAGGTACACACCACCACACCCAGCTCTGAATGAGAAATTTAATAAAAAGATAGTTATAATTAAAAAGAACCAAACAGAAATCCTGAAAATTAAGAATTCAATAAATGAAATAAAAAAGCATACAACCAACATTTCAATAGGCTAGATCAAGCAGAAGAAAAACTTTCTCGATTTGAAGACAGGTCTTTTGAAATAACCCTGTCTGATAAAAATAAAGAAAAAACCAACCCAAATGTCCAACAATGATAGACTGGATTAAGAAAATGTGGCACATATACACCATGGAATACTATGCAGCCATAAAAAATGATGAGTTCATGTCCTTTGTAGGGACATGGATGAAGCTGGAAACCACCATTCTCAGCAAACTATCGCAAGGACAAAAAACCAAACACCACATGTTCTCACTCATAGGTGGGAATTGAACAATGAGAATGCATGGAGACAGGAAGGGGAACATCACAGACCGGGGCCTGTTGTGTGGGGTCGGGGTGGTGGAGCGTGGAGGGATAGCATTAGGAGATATACCTAATGTTAAATGACGAGTTAATGGGTGCAGCACACCAACATGGCAAATGTATACATATGTAACAAACCTGCAGTTGTGCACATGCACCCTAAAACTTAAAGTATAATTAAAAAAATAAAAATAAATAATAAATAAAAAGGAATAAAGAAAATAAAGCAAGCCTACATGACATATGGGATTACCATTAAGCAAATAAATATGTGTATCTTGAGCATTTCAGAAAGTGAAAGATGGGAAAAGGCATAGAAAACCTATTTAATGAATAAATATAAGCAACAAATTGGAAAACCTAAAGGAAATGGATATATTCATAGACACATATAACTTACCATGATTGAACCAGAAATAAATAGAAAATCTGTAACAGATCAATAACAAGTAACAAGATTGAATCAGTAATAAAAAGTCTCCTAACAAAGAAAAGTCCAGGACTGGACAACTTTACTAATGAATTCTACCACACCTTTGAAGAGGAATTAATATCAATTCTTATCAAATTATTCCAAAAAAATTGAAGAGAAGGAAATTATTTCTAACTCATTCAATAAGGCCAGCATTACCCTGATACCAAAACCAGACAAAGATACAACAAAAAAAGAAAAAAAGTGGCCAGTGTCCCTGATGAACATAGATACGAAAATCCTCAACAAATTACTAGCAAACCAAATCCAACAACACATCAAAAAGGTAATACACCATAATCACATGGGATATAGCCCAAGGATGAAAGGAAGGATCAGTATACACAAATCTGTCAGGCACGGTGGCTCATGCCTATAATCACAGCACTTTGGGAAGCTGAGGCTGGCAGATTTCTTGAGCTCAGGGGTTCAAGACCAGCCTGGGGAACATGGCAAAACCCTGTCTCTACAAAAAATCTAAAAAAAAATTAGCTGAGCATGTGGCGTGCGCTTGTAGTCCCTGCTATGCAGGAGGCTGAGGTGGGAAGATCACTTGAGCCTGGGAGGTTGAGGCTGCAGTGAGCCAAGATCGCACCACTGTACTCCAGCCTGGGTAACAGAGCAAGACCCTGTCTCAAAAAGAAAAAGAGAATGCAGTGAAAGAAATAAAGATTTACTTACATATATACATCACAACAACAGAATGAAGGACAAAAACCATATGACCACTCAACAGATACAGAAAAAAAGCATTAGATAAAATTCAACATCCATTCATAACAAAAACTCTCCATAACTTAGGTACAGAAGGAATATAACACAATAAAAGCCATATATGACAAACTCACAGCTAACATCATTGAACAGAGAAAAGCTGCAAGCTTTTCCTCTAAGAATTAGAACAAGATAAGATGCCCAGTTTCACCACTCTTACTGAAAATAGTACTGGAAGTCCTAACTAGAGCAATTAAGCAGGAGAAAGAAATAAATGACATATAAATTGGAAAAGAGGAAGTCAAGTACTCCCCTTTCACAAATGACATAATCTTATATAGAGAAAATCCTAAGATGCCACCAAAAAATTCAGAACTGATAAATTCAATAAAGTTATAGGATACAAAATCAACATACAAAAATCAGTAGCATTTCTATACACCAATAACAAACTAGCTGAAAAGAAATCAAAAAAGCAATCCCATTTATACTAGCTACAAAAAAAAATACCTAGGAATAAATTTAACAAGGAAGTAAAAAAATCTCTATAATGAAAACTACAAACACTGTTGAAAGAAATTGAAGAGACACACAAAAAAATGGAAAGACATCCCATGCTCATGGCTCAGAAGAATTAATGCTGTTAAAATGACCATACTACCCAAAGCAATCTACAGATTCAATGCAATCTTTATCAAATTACAATGACATTCTAGAGAACACAAAAAAAAAATCCTGAAATTTGTATGTATCCACAAAAGACCTTGAATAGCTAAAACAATCACAAGCAAAAAGAACAAAGCTGACAGCATCACACCACCTGACATCAAAATATACTACAAAGCAACAGTAATGAAACAAAATGATGTTGGTATAAAAATATACATAAACCAATGGAACAGAAAAAAGAACTCAGAAATAAATCCACATGTTTACAACCAAATGATTCTCATAGCCAAGATGCCAAGAACATACATGGGGGAAAGGATATCCTTTTCAATAAGCTAGAAAAACTGGATATCCTTATGCAGAAGAATGAAACTAGACGCCTATCACTCACCATGTATAAAGGTCAACTCAAAATGGATTAAACACTTAACTGTAAGACCTGAAACTATAAAACTACTAGAAGAAAACAGGGGAAATGTTTCAAGGACACTGATCTAGGCAAAGACTTTATGGGTAAGACTACAAAAGCACAGGTAACAAAAACAAAAATAGACAAATGGAACTATATCAAACTAAAAAGCCTCTGCATAGCAAACAACACAATGAAGAGTAAACCCGAAGAATGGGAGAAAATATTTGAAAACTATTCATCCAACAAGGGACTAATATCCAGAATATATAAGGAGCTCAACAACAAAACTCAAATAATCCAATTAAAAAATGGGCAAAGGATCTGAATAGATATTTCTCAAAAGAAGACATACAATTGACCGATAAGTATGTGAAAAAAATGCTCAACATCACTAATCATGAGGGTAATGCAAATGAAAATCACAATGAGATACCATCTCACTTCAGTTAGAATGGCTATTATCAAAGACAAAAAATAACAAATGCCAGCAACAAATGCTGGCAGGAAGGCAGAGAAAAGGGAACTCTCATACACTGTTGGGGGGAAAGTAAATTAGGATAACTACTATAGAAATCAGTATGGTTTTAGGTCTAACATTTAAGTCTTTAATCCATCTTGAATTATTACCATTTGACCCAGCAATCCCATTACTGGCTATATACCCAAAGGATTATAAATCATGCTACTATAAAGACAAATGCACACGTATGTTTATTGCAGCACTGTTCACAGTAGCAAACATTGGGAACTAACCCAAATGTCCATCAATGATAGACTAGATTAAGAAAATGTGGCACATGGAGGTTCCAAGAGGGCCAAATAGGAACAGATCCAGTCTACAGCTCCCAGTGCGAGCGACACAGAAGACAGGTGATTTCTGCATTTCCAACTGAGGTACTGAGTTCATCTCACTGGGGCTTGTCGGACACTGGGTGCAGGACAGTGGGTGCAGCCCACTGACCGTGAGGCATCGCCTCACCCGGGAAGCGCAAGGCGTCCGAGAATTCCCTTTCCTACCTAAGGAAGCCATGACAGATGGCACCTGGAAAATCGGGTCACACTCACCCTAATACTGTGCTTTTCCAACAGTCTTAGCAAATGGCACGCCAGGAGATTATATCCCACGCCTGGCTCAGAGGGTCCCACGCCCACAGAGCCTTGCTCACTGCTAGCACAGAGGTCTGAGATTGAACTGCAAGGCAGCAGCAAGGCTGGGCGAGGGGCGCCCGCCAATGCCAAGGTTTGAGTAAGTAAACAAAGCAGCTGGAAAGCTCGAACTGGGTGGAGCCCACCGCAGCTCAGTGAGGCCTACTGGCCTCTGTAGATTCCACCTCTGGAGGCAGAGCACAGCCAAACAAAAGGCAGCAAAACCTTCTGCAGATTTAAACGTCCCTGTCTGACAGCTTTGAAGAGAGTAGTGGTTCTCCCAGCACGGAGTTTAAGATCTGAGAATGGACAGACTGCCTCCTCAAGTGGGTCCCTGACCCCCGTAGCCTAACTGGGAGGCACCCCCCAGTAGGGGCCAACTGACACCTCATACGGCCAGGTGCTCCTCTGAGACAGAGCTTCCAGAGGAACAATCAGGGAGCAACATTTGCCATTCTGCAATATTTGCGGTTCTGCAGCCTCTGCTGCTGATACCCAGGCAAACACGGTCTGGAGTGGACCTCCAGCAAACTCCAACAGACCTGCAGCTGAGGGTCCCGACTGGTAGAAGGAAAACTAACAAACAGAAAGGACATCCACACCAAAACCCCATCTGTACGTCACCATCACCAAAGACCAAAGGTAGACAAAAACCACAAAGATGGGGAGAAACTAGAGCAGAGAAGCTGAAAATTCTAAAAATCAGAGCGCTTCTTCTCCTCAAAAGGAACGCAGCTCCTCGCCAGCAATGGAACAAAGCTGGATTGAGAATGACTTTGACGAGTGGAGAGAAGAAGGCTTCAGAAGATCGGTAATAACAAACTTCTGCAAGCTAAAGGAGGAAGTTTGAACCCATCGCAAAGAAGCTAAAAACCTTGAAAAAAGATTAGATGAATGGCTAACTAGAATCAACAGTGTAGAGAAGACCTTAAATGACCTGAAGGAGCTGAAAAGCATGGCATGAGAACTACGTGACGCATGAACAAGCTTCAGTAGCCGATTCGATCAACTGGAAGAAAGGGTATCAGTGATAGAAGATCAAATGAATGAAATAAAGCGAGAAGAGAAGTTTGGAGAAAAAAGAGTAAAAAGAAATGAACAAAGCCTCCAAGAAATATGGGACTATGTGAAAAGACCACATCTACGTCTGATTGGTGTACCTGAAAGTGATGGGTAGAATGGAACCAAGCTGGAAAACATTATGCAGGATATTATCCAGGAGAATTTCCACAACCTAGCAAGGCAGGCCAACATTCAGAATCAGGAAATAAAGAGAATGCCACAAAGATACTGCTCGAGAAGAGCAACTCCAAGACATAACTGTCAGATTCACCAAAGTTGAAATGAAGGAAAAAATGTTCAGGGCAGCCAGAGAGAAAGGTCAGGCTACCCACAAAGGGAAGCCCATCAGACTAACAGCAGATCTCTTGGCAGAAACTCTACTAGCCAGAATAAAGTGGGGGCCAATATTCTAAATTCTTAAAGAAAAGAATTTTCAACTCACAATTTCATATCCAGCCAAACTAAGCTTCATAAGTGAAGGAGAAATAACATCCTTTACAGACAAGCAAATGCTGAGAGATTTTGACACCAACAGGCCTGCCTTATAAGAGCTCCTAAAGGAAGCACTAAACACGGAAAGGAACAACTGGTACCAGCCACTGCAAAAACATGCCAAATTGTAAAGACCATCGAGGCTAGGAAGAAACTGCATCAACTAACGAGCAAAATAACCAGCTAACATCATCATGACAGGATCAAATTCACACATAACAATATTAATCTTAAATGTAAATGGACTAAATGCTCCAATTAAAAGACACAGACTGGCAAATTGGATAAAGAGTCAAGACCTATCAGTGTGCTGTATTCAGGAAACCCATCTCACATGCAGAGACACACATAGGCTCAAAATAAAGGGATGGAGGAAGATCTACCAAGCAAATGGAAAGCAAACAAAAGCAGGGGTTGCAATCCTAGTCTCTGATAAAACAGACTTTAAACCAACAAAGATCAGAAGAGACAAAGAAGGCCGTTACATAATGGTAAAGGGATCCATTCAACAAGAAGAGCTAACTATCCTAAATATATATGCACCCAATACAGGAGCACCCAGATTCATAAAGCAAGTCCTTAGAGACCTACTAAGAGACTTAGACTCCCACACAATAATAATGGGAGACTTTAACACCCAACTGTCAACATTAGACAGATCCACGAGACAGAAAGTTAACAAGGATATCCAGGAATTGAACTCAGCTCTGCACCAGGCGGACCTAATAGACATCTACAGAACTCTCCACCCCAAATCAACAGAATATACATTCTTCTCAGCACCACATCACACTTATTCCAAAATTAACCACTTAGTTGGAAGTAAAGCACTCCTCAGCAAATGTAAAAGAACAGAAATTATAACAAACTGTCTCTCAGACCACAGTGCAATCAAACTAGAACTCAGGATTAAGAAACTCACTCAAAACCGCTCAACTACATGGAATCTGAACAACCTGCTCCTGAATGACTACTGGGTACATAACGAAATGAAGGCAGAAATAAAGATGTTCTTTGAAACCAATGAGAACAAAGACACAACATACCAGAATCTCTGGGACACATTTAAAGCAGTGTGTAGAGGGAAATTTACAGCACTAAATGCCCACAAGAGAAAGCAGGAAAGATCTAAAATAGACACCCTAACATCACAATTAAAAGAACTAGAGAAGCAAGAGCAAACACATTCAAAAGCTAGCAAAAGGCAAGAAATAACTAAGATCAGAGCAGAACTGAAGGAGATAGAGACACAAAAAACCCTTCAAAAAATCAACGAATCCAGGAGCTAGTTTTTTGAAAGGATCAACAAAACTGATAGACTGCTAGCAAGACTAATAAAGAAGAAAAGAGAGAAGAATCAAATAGACACAATAAAAAATGATAAAGGGGATATCACCACCAATCCTACAGAAATGCAAACTACCATCAGAGAATACTATAAACACCTCTATGCAAATAAACTAGAAAATCTAGAAGAAATGGATAAATTCCTGGACACATACACCCTCCCAAGACTAAACCAGGAAGAAGTTGAATCCCTGGATAGACCAATAACAGGCTCTGAAACTAAGGCAATAAAAGTCCAGGACCAGAGAGATTCACAGCCGAATTCTACCAGAGGTACAAAGAGGAGCTGGTACCATTCCTTCTGAAACTATTCCAATCAATAGAAAAAGAGGGAAACCTCCCTAACTCATTTGATGAGGCCAGCATCATCCTGATACCAAAGCCTGGCAGAGACACAACAAAAATAGAGAATTTTACACCAATATCCCTGAAGAACATCAAAGCAAAAATCCTCAATAAAATCCTGGCAAACCGAATCCAGCAGCACATCAAAAAGCTTATCCACCATGATCAAGTGGGCTTCATCCCTGAGATGCAAGGTTGGTTCAACATACACAAATCAATGAACGTAATCCAGCATATAAACAGAACCAAAGACAAAAACTACATGATTATCTCAATAGATGCAGAAAAGGCCTTTGACAAAATTCAACAGCCCTTCATGCTAAAAACTCTCAATAAATTCGGTATTGATAGGATGTATCTCAAAATAATAAGAGCTATTTATGACAAACCCACAGTCAATATCATATTGAATGGGCAAAAGCTGGAAGCATTCCCTTTGAAAACTGGCACAAGACAAGGATGCCCTCTCTCACCACTCCTATTCAACATAGTGTTGGCAGTTCTGGCCAGGGCAATCAGACAGGAGAAAGAAATAAAAGGTATTCAATTAAGAGAAGAGGAAGTCAAATTGTCCCTGTTTGCAGATGACATGATTGTATATTTAGAAAACCCCATCGTCTCAGCCCAAAATCTCCTTAAGCTGATAAGCAACTTCAGCAAACTCTCAGGATACAAAATCAATGTGCAAAAATCACAAGCATTACTATACACCAATAACAAACAGAGAGCCAAATCAGGAGTGAACTCCCATTCACAATTGCTTCAAACAGAACAAAATACCTAGGAATCCAACTTACAAGGGATGTGAAGGACCTCTTCAAGGAGAATTACAAACCACTGCTCAATGAAATAAAAGAGGACACAAACAAATGGAAGAACATTCCATGCTCATGGATAGGAAGAATCAGTATCGTGAAAATGGCCATACTGCCCAAGGTAATTTATAGATTCAATGCCATCCCCATCAAGCTACCAATGACTTTCTTCACAGAATTGGAAAAAACTACTTTCAAGTTCATATGGAACCAAAAAAGAGCCCTCATTGCCAAGACAATCCTAAGCCAAAAGAACAAAGCTGGAGGCATCATGCTACCTGACTTCAAACTATACTACAAGGCTACAGTAACCAAAACAGCATGGTACTGGTACCAAAACAGAGATATAGACCAATGGAACAGAACAGAGCCCTCAGAAATAATACCACACATCTACAACCATCTGATCTTTGACAAACCTGACAAAAACAAGCAATGGGGAAAGGATTCCTATTGAATAAATGGTGCTGGGAAAACTGGCTAGCCATATGTAGAAAGCTGAAACTGGATCCCTTCCTTACATCTTATACAAAAATTAATTCAAGATGGATTAAAGACTTAAATGTTAGACCTAAAACCATAAAAACCCTAGAAGAAAACCTAGGCAATACCATTCAGGACATAGGCATGGGCAAGGACTTCATGTCTAAAACACCAAAAGCAATGGCAACAAAAGCCAAAATTCACAAATGGGATCTAATTAAACTAAAGAGCTTCTGTACAGCAAAAGAAACTACCATCCGAGTGAACAGGCAACCTACAGAATGGGAGAAAAATTTTGCAATCTACCCATCTCACAAAGGGTTAATATCCAGAATCTACAAAGAACTTAAACAAATTTACAAGAAAAATATCAAAAAACCTCATCAAAAAGTGGGCAAAGGATATGAACAGACACTTCTCAAAAGAAGACATTTATGCAGCCAACAGACACATGAAAAAATGCTCATCATCACTGGCCATCAGAGAAATGCAAATCAAAACCACAATGAGATATCATCTCACGCCAGTTAGAATGGTGATCATTAAAAAGTCAGGAAACGATAGATGCTGGAGAGGATGTGGAGAAACAGGAATGCTTTTACCCTGTTGGTGGGACTGTAAACTAGTTCAACCATTGTGGAAGACAGTGTGGCAGTTCCTCAAGGATCTAGAACTAGAAATACCGTTTGACCCAGCCGTCCCATTACTGGGTATATACCCAAAGGATTATAAATCATGCTGCTATAAAGACACATGCACACTTATGTTTATTGCGGCACTATTCACAACAGCAAAGACTTGG
Organism: Pongo pygmaeus; assembly: GCF_028885625.2. NCBI lineage: Eukaryota > Metazoa > Chordata > Mammalia > Primates > Hominidae > Pongo > Pongo pygmaeus. The sequence continues at coordinate 65,985,622 of NC_072377.2, forward strand.
AACCAACCCAAATGTCCATCAATGATAGACTGGATTAAGAAAATGTGGCACATATACACCATGGAATACTATGCAGCCATAAAAAAGGATGACTTCATGTCCTTTGTAGGGACATGGATGAAGCTGGAAACCATCATTCTCAGCAAACTATCGCAAGGACAGAAAACCAAACACCGCATGTTCGCACTCACTGGTGGGAATTGAACAATGAGATCACTTGGATACAGGGCAGGGAACATCACACACCACGGCCTGTCAGGGGGTCGGGGGCTGGGGGAGGGATAGCATTAGGAGAAATACCTAATGTAAATGATGAGTTGATGGGTGCAGCAAACCAACATGGCACATGTATACCTATGTATCAAAACTGTACTTTGTGCACATGTACCCTAGAACTTAAAGTATTAAAAAAAAAAAAAAAATACCAGTATGGAGGTTTCTCAAAAAAACTAAAAATAAAACTACCATATTATCCAGTAATCCCACTACTGGGTATTTATCCAAAAGAAAGGAAATCAGTATATCAAAGAGATATTGGTACCTCTATGTTTATTGTAGCACTATTCACAATAGCCAAGATATGGAATCAACCTAAGTGTCCATTGATGGATGAATGGATAAGGAAAATGTGGTACATATACACAATGGGACACTACTCAGCCATTAAAAAAAAAAAAGAATGAAATCCTATCATTCATGGCAACATGGATGAACCTGGATGACATGTTAAGTGAAATAAGTCAGGCACCAAAAGATAAATAATTCACGATCTCACTCATATGTGGGAGCTAAAAGAAGGAGCTTATAGAAGTAGAGGATAAAATTATGGTTATTAGATCCAGGAAGGGTAAGGGGAGAGAAGGACAGCAAGAAGTTGGTTAATGGATGCAAAATTACAGTTATATAGGAGGAATAAATACTAATGTTCAGTAGCGTTATAAGGTGAATAACAATAATTTATTGTATATGTTCAAAAAGCTAGAAGAGAGGTTTTTTTAATATTCCCAACACAAAAAAATGATAAATGTTTGAGGTGATAAATATCCTAACTACCCCGATTTGATCATTACACATTGCATACTTAGATCAATATATCACTCAGTACTCCATAAATACGTACCATTATTATATGGTAATAAAAATTAAATAAATTAAACTAAAATTTAAATAAATACATTGAAAATTAATAAAATTTAATTTAAATAAATTAAAGAAATAAATGTTTAAAGGCTCCTTTCCACAAAGCTTGATATTTAGAAGGATGTTCCTGGATTTTGACATTTCATTGACTCTCCATCTATTTTCAAATCTAACCTGCCTCTCGCTCATACTCCCCTCCTCTGTTTTCATAACTTGGCAGTAGTACTCTTTGCCCAAGGAAAGCAGTTAAGACACGGCAGGTAGGACAGCAAATGCTCTTTCGTGGAGCACTGTAATAGAAGCCTGCATGTATGCAACGGCTGGCTGTACACTCATTAGCTCACTCTCAATTCAAGGCATGGGCACCTTAACAAATGATTTAGATGTCTAAACAGATTTCATCCCAGATTAATCTAGGTAATTGGCAAAAGTCGGTGGTTAACTTACACAACTTCCACTCAGGAAAATGGAAAGCCATAATGAACTTTCAGGTAGTAAATGGTGAAAAAAAAAATACTGTTCCATTTATGACTCACAAGTATTCTATTAGAGAAACTGGAGGAAAAAATAATTATTTAATGGATGAATTTAATCTGTCTTGTGTACTCCATTTTTTAAAGGGGGATACATGGTTAAGTCTTAATATTGAAGTGAAACATGTTCTGGCAGTTAGTGCTGGGTAGTCGGCTCCTATTTTACTCTGCTGGGACTCATAAAGCCTCCTGGGACTCGATGGAAGGTACCCAATTTAAGGTCACAATAGAATAGAATGGAAGTTACTCATCCAGAGACTCTTTCAGACGTGTTCTAGCTAAATCTTGATGGGGTACAAGCAATTAAAGTTTCCCAAGAGAAACAATCATTTAAGAATTCCCAATAAAGTGTAACATGTAGAATCAGGGCTAAAATTTCCACTGCCTGATGCTATTAAGTACTAAGGTCTCAGAATAGGCCAAGATTACCCAATATCCTAATTAAAAGTGGGATCAGCAACGCCAAAACTAACCACCAAGTGGAGAGATGACTAATTGCCCAGATGACAATACTGGACGCAAGAGACTGCTGATGAAACTCCCTGAGGAAGTTAGATCCTAATGCACAGCGATGTCTGTTCTTCACCCTATGCACTCACGACAGACACTCTCACCCTGCTCTGCCTTTCTCAGCAGCTAGTCCAAGAGGGAGACAAAGAAGTGTTTCAGGTACGAAAGAGCCAGGTTTTCTCTGTGCAAAGCCATGTGTCCCAGTGGAATGCCCTCACTGAATATGTTGCAATCACACTCCTTATTTTTCAGCTGGAGTAAAAGAAAGCATGTAATAAGGGTCCATATTCTCCATTCTTTCTTTTAATCTGTGTAGATAACTCAACAATTCCTTTATGGACCTGTGTGACTTCATTCCTCTTTAGTCTTCTCCCACACCTGAATCTGAGGTTGGTCCCCTCCACCTCCAGCAATAAAACTGCCAAGTATGCAGTGAGAAGTGAAGTGCAAGACAAGCAGTCTTCATTTTCCCTTGGATTATCTGGTGGTAAGTGTCCACATGATAAAATAGCACTGAAACATGAGCAAAAATGTTTGCAGAAAAGCAGACTCACATTGTCAGGCTTAATCTGAGACATCAGGGGATTCTAGCATAATTCTTCACATGGGCCCTGAGCTGTTTAAAGATCACACACACTCTGCTACTAACCTCCTGAATATACCAATCCCCATTGCTCAGAAAAGCTGAACCCAGAGCTACTGTTTCACCATCTCAGATTCTCCAGGAGAAGTACTAAGTTATGGCCACCATCTTCCCAGGTGAGCAAAAGGCATGAAAAGATTACCTTACTGAAACATCACTGCAACAAAACACAGCTCTGGTATGCTCTAAAAAGACAAGAAAAATCCCAACTGGTTTTATTGTAGCAACACATTCAGTTCTCCACTCAACAAATCACAACTAGACCCACTGTTCGGTGAACAAGGTAAATTCTTACACATCAGGAAGCTTCAACAGACTTGGACCACATTCACTCATCTCCCCAATTCCTCACCTTCCAGGTTTACATGTTGCCATTACCTGTATAAGTGACGATTGTCTTCAAAATCTTCCTGACCCCATTTTCCCTTGATGTCTTCAATAACGTGATTCTTCAGGAATTTTTTTAGCAACTGGACTGTTTGTTTGCGGGTCACTTCAGGGCCGAAGTTTTGACTGCACCTCAGCAGCTCATGCAGCCAATCCACAGCTTCGGCTGCTGTGAAACAATGCTCATAGCTCTTGAAACAACAGCGATGTTTCCGTAACGGCATCTTAACACGAAAAAGCTCCACGGTCTCATTCCACTAGCGGAAAGAAAGAGAATGGCATTTAGTAATCAACTGATTTTTTTAAGATTACTACATCTCAAATAATTAAAGCAAAGAATGCAATTTTTCCACTTAAACTGCTTTAATAACAGGTAGAGCCTTGAAGATGTTTTATTTACAGGCTTCAAACTCTAATAAAGAAAAGTTTGGGAGAATGGATGCTGGTAATGGCTGTACAACACTGTGAATGTACTTAGTGCCATAGAACTATACACATAAAAAACAGTTAAAATAGTTTCATATTATGTATATTTTACCACAATTAAAACAAAAATAAAAACTTTTTTTTTTTTTTGAGATAGAGTCTAGCTTTGTCGCCCAAGCTGGAGTGCAGTGGCATGTCTCTGCTCACTGCAACCTCCGCCTCCCAGGTTCAAGCGATTCTCCTGCCTCAGCCTCCCGAGTAGCTGAGATTACAGGCGCCCACCACCACGCCCAGCTAATTTTTTATTTTTAGTAGAGATGGAGTTTCACCATGTTGGTCAGGGTGGTCTCGAACTCTTGATCTCAAGTGATCCAGCCACCTCGGCCTCCCAAAGTGCTGGAATTACAGGAGTGAGCCACTGCACCCGGCCTCAAAAATAGAAACTATTGATAGAAAAAAAACTCTCAAGAAAATGCAGCTTTTCAAGGGTGGTTCATCATTTATTCATTCAAGAAATATTATTTATGGAGGAGGTTGCCATCAAGTTGTCCTATTAATGGATTTTTACATAAATGAAGAACATACAGTAAATAATGATTAAAACTAAGCTCACTATGCAAACTTTGCTTTTTGGAGTCCCCTGTTTAATATGACTTTACCTTCATTCAGCAAATATTTCTAGGTTGCTTATTATGTGAAAGGCATTGTAGGAGGAGGAGGAAAAGAGATGAAAAAGATAATACAGTGCCTGATGTCAAACAGCTCAAGGCCACAAAGATAAACCTTTGAAAAGTGATGAGCCAGTTTTTGCTTACATGCAAAACAAAGCTTTTTGAAAGAATAGCTACTAGATACCTCAAATAATATATATTAGTTTAAAACTACCTCATGGTTCCTTTGAAAGGACCTAGAAGTTTAAGTGTGCATGACATCTTCAGATATCACATTGAAAAGTAGACTGGGTAGAGAGAGCTCAGTCTCTGAAGTCAAACACTGCTGGGTTGAGAGGCCTATTCTACAACTGACCAGCAGGGCAACCTTTGGCTCATTGCTAAACGAGCCTCCATTACTCCGGGTGTAATGCAGTACCCACATGACAGGGTTATTACAAAGACCAGATGAGATAATGTTGATGCAGCCTATCACAGTGTCTGTCATGAAAGAAGTGCTTAATAAACATTAGCCATTATAGCATCATTTCTGCTGTATTTATTAATATTATCAGGGTGGGTGTGGCTGTCAGAGCTGAGTGAGTTCATTGGAAAGACCCCAGAATGGAGTCTCCATTGGCCATTAGTCCAGCCTCTGCCAATAACTATGTGGCTTTGGTGCAGTTAACACTTTTCTCTAGGAATTTGTCCTAAATAAAAACATGGCCCTAGAAGCTCAAAAAAATCTCAGATTTTGGGAGTCAAAAATCATGGAAATTAAAATGAGAGGTCTGCTAAGAAACAGCACACCACACACTGATTGGATCCACTTCAGTTAAGTCCAGGGAATATATATCCCATTGCTTCCACTTTATTCAGGAACCTTGCTTTGTCAAATCAAGTGCATACTAACTCACTGTAATACACTGCTGGCCATGCTGACCACACAATGATCCTAATCTTCAAGTTAAGAAACACTGGACCACTTCAGCATAACAGAATCAATCCCTGAGGAATGGGAAAACATGAGGTATGGAGTCAGACCTGAGTTCAAATACCAGTTCTGCCATATACTGGTTGCACAGGGCCTGGCACATGGTTAAGATCTGAAAAAAATCCAGTTTCCTTCCACTACAAGATGCCACTAGGCGGCAGGTGAACTGCCATGTCTCATAGCATCCTTGAAGACAAAAACCAGATGTCTCTCTTAAATGTTACTTTCAAATAACTTCATGACAACTCAGCTTCTTTCTCCTTATATCTGTGAAGTTATATCAGTGAGCAGGAAATCAGGAAGCAAATAAATGACTTTTTTTTTCTCATTAGACTATAATATGTCCCAAACTTGTCTCCCCATTGTGTCTTTGTATATATGTAATCCTCATAATAACCATCTTTCAGAAGGAATTAAGAAATTTACTCAAATCTACCCAGCTAATAAGTGGTAGAACCAATCTGTATATTCAAATCTATATCTTGTATTTTAAAAAATCTATGTTCTACCTACAGTCTGCTGAAAATACAAAAATGTTAAAGGGAAATAACAGTCTCATCTCCATATTGTTTAAAGCTAGCTCTAGAAAAGAATCTCATAAGTACTTGTTTAATAAATGCTTATATGAGATGTGATCTCTTTTTTTTTTCAGCCACTTTACTTTTAGGGATTCACCATGTAGAAGCAGAAATATAACGGATTAAAAAGCATTTACAGGCCAGGTGCAGTGGCTTACACCTTTAATCCTAGCACTTTGAGAGGATGAGGTGGGCAGGTCACTTGAGCCAAGGAGTTCGAGACCAGCCTGGGCATGATGGGGAAACCCCATTTCTACAAAAAATTTAAAAATTAGCCAAGCGTAGTGGTGTGTGCCTGTAGCCGCAGCTACTCGGGAGACTGAGCAGGGAGGCTGAAGTGGGAGGATCACTTGAGCCTGGGAGGTCAAGACTGCAGTAAGCCATGATTGCACCACTGCCTTCCAGCCTGGGCGACAGAGTAAGACTCTGTCTCAAAGAAAGATAAAATAAAAGTATTTACAAGTTAAATTTTATTTAAACATGTTGAATTATATTTAATAAACCTGAGTGTTTTTTCAGAGAAAGCATTTATAAGTATTTTATATACTTATAAACATAAGTATATTTATGCTTTATAATCAGAGAAAAATTAGAACTAATTTGCCATTTTATAATCAGAGAAAAACTAGAACTAATTTGAATAAAATTGACTGAAGTGTGGAATAGCCACAAAACAAACTACTATCAATAGTTCCAAACAGAAATAGATATCATAAGTATAACAAAGTGGAAGAAAAACGTACAAAACACTATACATAATCTGATCCTATCTGCTTTGGTATATGCATATGAAAAGCTAAATGAATATACAACAAACTTTAAAAAAAAGGAAAGTCACCTCTTTTGAAGAAGGAATATAAGGCAACTTTTACTGTGTAACATATTTCTAATTTCTTCCTACATAATTATTTCAACATCTTTTTAGGAACATAGGCTCCCTGCCAGTCCTCCTAAAGTCCTTAAAATTCATAGTCATATTCTCATTTTCTCTTACTCTTCTCTTTCAAGTCTGTCACTTTACAAACCCTGAATCTTTTATTTCTCACCTCTCTTCCTATTTAAATCAGATTTTTCTGACGTCACCTTTTCTTTAAACTGTATTTCTGATCTCAGAGTTGTTTTTTGTTTTTTTTGTTTGTTTGTTTGTTTGTTTTTGCCCAACCTTGGGTCATGTTTTCCCTTCTAATCATGCCTTTTCTTCCAGATTTCTCTTCATACTCTCTGCTGCCCAACCACCTGAGAAACTATTATCCTATTTCTCTTTTATTTTTGATGGCTAACCTTCTCAGCCACATTCATAATTCCTGAGCATACAACAGCAGGAGCTTGAGGGACAGAAGTGGGGTTTGTGTATGCATGTACCCCAGATGTGTAGCACAGTGTGTGACCCACACTAGGTAGTCAACAAGCAAGCACTTAATCAATCTTTCACTTTTTCTATTTTTTTTTTTTTTTTTTTTGAGACAGAGTCTCACTGTATAGTCCAGGCTGGAGTGCAATGGCATGATCTCAGCTTAATGCAACCTCCGCCTCCCGGGTTCAAGTGATTCTCCTGCCTCAGCCTCCCAAGCAGCTGGGGTTACAGGCATGTGCCACCACACCCAGCTTATTTTTATATTTTTAGTAGAGATGAGGTTTCACCATGTTAGTCAGGCTAGTCTTGAACTCCTGACCTCAGGTAATGCACCCACCTCAGCTTCCCAAAGTGCTGGGATTACAGGCGTGAGCCACCACACCCAGCACTTTTTCTACTTTTTTTAACCAACTTCTCAAACTCACAAAATTTAATCCCACTAATTCCTAATCATGTCTTCCTCCTCGCCAAATTGAAATAGCTTTCTATTCTTACATTAATCTTTCTACTTCTTTTGACACTGTTATGAGCCATGCTCCAAATTAAGTTAGTCCAAATTTAAAATCTTTTTTAACTTAAAAACACACAGAAACAAGGCAAGCCACTGAGTAGGATAAGATATATCTATCATTTCCAAACAAAACAAAAAAAATCTATAAGAAAAAGACATTCCAATTAAAAAATGAAAAAAAATTTAAACAGGTATATCATAAAAAAAGATCTTCAAATGTCCTATAGCATATACAAAGATGTTAAACCTCATTAATTATCAGTGCAATGTAAAAGAACTCAAAAAGTCAATATCACGACATGGCTGTCAGAATAACTAAAATGAAAAGCAGGCGGATCTAATGATCCCACTTTTGGGTATTTGCCCAAAACATTTGAAGTCAAGATGTCAAAGAGATGTCTGCACTCCCATGTCATTTACTATTTACAAGAGCTAAGTTACGGAATCAACCTGAAAGTCCATCAACAGATAAATGAATAAAGAAAATGTGGTATACATATACAATATAATACTATTCAGCCTTTAAAAAAAGAAAGAAATGTTGTCATTTGCAACGACATGGATGGAAGTGGAGAACATTATACCAAGTGAAATAAGCCAGGAACAGAAAGACAAATAATGCCTATTCTCATTTATACGTGGAATCTAAAACAATTGAGTTCAAAGAGGCAAAGAGCAGAATGGTGGTAACCAGAGGCTGAGGGGAGTGGGGAACGGGGAGATAACGGTCAAAAGGTACAAAGCCTCAACTAGACAGGAAATTATCTTTTTTATTTGAGATATCTTGACATCATGGTGAAGATATTAATAATAATGTACTTTCAAAATCTGAGAGTAAATTGCAAGTGTACAACAAAAAAATGTTAAGTATCTGAGGTGATGGATATGGTAATTAGCTTGATTTAATTATTCCATTGAATTCATAAATCATAACATCATTTTGTACCCCACGAATATATACAACTATAATTTGTCAGTTTACAATTTAAAAAACTAAAATTTTTTTTAGAGACCTAAAAAATAAGAAAAAAGGTAGGCGATACTAAGTGCTGGTAAGAATGTGAAAGAACTAGAAATCTCATACACTGCTATAAGGAATGTAAATTGGTGTGACCAGTTTGGAAAACAGATTGGCAATATCTGCAAAAGCTAAATATCTGAACACCTTATAACTCAGCAATTCTACTCCTAAGCATATACCCAACAGAAATCCATATATATGTTCCCCAAAAGACACATTATTCATAATGGCACTATCCATAATAGGCAGAAACAACCCAAATGTCCATCAACATAAGAATAAGTTATAATATATTCACCAATAGAATGCAGTGAAAATGAACGAACTATTGCTACATGCCATAACATAAATGAATCTCAGAAAATAATATTGAGATGAAGAGGCCACATATGAAAAGTAAATACTATATGATTCCATTTACTTGAAGCTCAAAAGCAGGCCAAATGATCCATGATAATTGAAATAATGATAGCAGTTACCTTCATAAGGAGGTAGGGACCAAGTGGGGGAAAGGAGACTTCTGCGGTGCTAGTAATATGATATTCCTTGATCTGAATGTTGGTTACATGGGATACTCACTTTATGAAAACTTGTTGAGTTGTACACTTTTTGTACAACTCAACAAATTTTTTTGAGCATTTTTCTGTACATTATGCCTAATTAACCCCTAAAAACAAAAACACATACATACACATATGCACATGCTCACATACTAAAATTATTACCCACATGAAAGTTGGCAAATATGAACTGGTTGGTTGGGGTGGTAAACTGGATGTGGAAGAGAGTAGGGAGGTTGGAGAAGAAACCAAGTGAGTGGATGAAGGAGGGAAAGTATGTAAACAGGAAAAGCAGAGCAAAGGCTAAATAATGAATAGTAGAAAGGAAGCCCATAAAGAGTCCAAGAATGCTGATTTAACTTCTCTACCTATCCACCCACTTTACAAGGTTATTGTAAGATCAAATGAGATCATGACTATAAAAGTCCTTCGTTAAAAATGTGTTCCTCAAATTTAAGGATCATATATAAAATGTCCAGGATATCTCTTAAATTATAAGGTTCAATCTATTCTAGAGCTGGAAAAAATCTTTGGGACAAAATCAAGACCTTAGCAGGATACACAACTTAGCAAATGTCATTCAGGTACTTAGTCTGTGAATAAGATCTGGAATCCTGTGCTATGGACTTTTCTTCAAGTAGTCATTTCACTACACCAAGTACCTATGGATATTACCATACCTTTAAACAATTTTCACATATTTTTAATCATTGATTATTGATTTTTTTAATACATGCTCTGATACCTAGCTTTCATTTATCATTAGATTTTTGCACTGAAAAGGCATAATCAAGTATGTAGGGCCGGGGGACAGGTGAATAAAAAAGATTTTTGTTTATGTTGGTTGAACAATCATAATCATGAACTAAAATTACCTAATGCATAATACCTTATGCATTACATAAACGTAATGAAGACATGGCTCTCTGGGACCCAATATTTCCAAATATCACTAGGTATATCCACTAATTGACCCAGTCTGGTTAGCAGTTCTGTTGTTCTTTTAATTACAGAAGTAATAACACTCATTGAAACAAACAAATTAAACACAGAAGTACACACAAAAGAGTTTGCATGTCTTACTCCATACCTATCACATACAGACACACAGACAGAATTTTTTCTTTGTAGGTGTGTCGTTTATTGTTGTTTGCCATTTTAAAAAATGAGATCAATCATGTTGTATATGTTATCCTAAAACATGCTTTTGCACCTAACAGATATCTCCCTGAATCATACCTGCAGATCTAGCCCATTCTTAAGAATGTGTCATAATTTCTTCTGCCATTTTCTAACAAATGGTCATCCAAGTTCTGCCCAGTTCAATTTTTACAAATATGTTACAAGTATATACTTGTTTATATAACCTAAAGTACCAAGGCTTTTGTTTACTTTTGATAGATTTCTAAAAAGTATCAGCATATTTAAATCAGTTGTAGCAATTCACACTTCCACCAACAATGTGGGAGCCTAAAGCCTTACACTTTGGCCTACACTAGATGTTATCATTCCTTTCATTTATGCCAATCTATGTAAAAGAAATGATAGATCCATATTTTGTTTGCGTTTTCATATCTTTACCTTTAGTCATATTCATTTCTTCTTCTGAGATTTGCCATTTTTCTATTGGGTTATCTCTTTTTTAAAATCAATTTTAAGAACTGTTTAATCTGTTAATGTTTAAGGGCATAGAAGTTAGGAAAGTTAATCGATTTTGTTCAGTTCAATATCCTCACAACAAAGACCAGTGCCTGACATATAGTATACCCATTTAATATGTACTGATGAATATAGAATATTAAACCTTTTTGTCATATGTTACGAATGTTTTATCTTAGCCTATCAATTTCTTTACATAGTCTGTAGCTATACAATGATTTTGTTGTAGATGTTGATGTTTTTATAAGGAAATAATTATCTATTTTCTTTATCAGTTAGTTCAGGGTTTATTCTCTTAAGAAAGCTTCCCTATCCTGAGGTATTAAAATATTTATCAAAATTTTCTTTTAATATTTTAGAGGGTATGTTTTTTAATATGTAAACCTTTAACTGAATTTTATATGGTGGGAGGCAGGGGATCTCTATTTTTTTCTGGATGGAGAGTTGTGTTAGTCCATTCTTGCGTTGCTGTAAAGAAATACCTGACACTGGGTAATTTATAAAGGAAAGAGGTTTAATCAGCTTACGGTTCTGCAGACTGTACAAGAAACATGGTGCCAGCATCGCTCAGTTTCTGGTGAGGCCTCAGGAAGCTTTTATTCAAGGCAGAAGGTGAAGCGGAAGCAGGCTGAAGGAGGCACGTAACACAGCAAGGGGGGAGCAAGAGAGAGTGAGGGACAAGGTGCCACACTTTTAAACAATCAGATCGCACATGAACTCAGAGTGAATATTCACTCATTATCATGAGGACAGCAACAGGCCATTCATGAGTGATCTGCCCCAATGACCCAAACACCTCCACTAGGCCCCACCTCCAACACTGTGGATTACATTTCAACATGAGATTTGGAGGGGACAAACGTCCAAACCATATCAAGAGTCAATTATGCCATGCTTTTCTAAATGAACAGTAATACTATTAAGTAACCTTACATACCACACTTCTTGATTATTTCTATCCCATCGAGCGACTATCTGTTCCTGTGTAATATCATACAGTTGTCATTACAGTCAATTAATACCAAGTATAAATCTCTGGTAGGACAAGGCCCCTGTCTTCTTTGTAAGGGAATGTGAAAACTTCTTTCTTTTTTTTTTTTTGAGACAGAGTCTCACTCTGGTGCCCAGGCTGGAGTGCAGTGGCGTGATCTCAGCTCACTGCAACCTCTGACTCCCTGGTTCAAGTGATTCTCCTGCCTCAGCCTCCCAAGTAGATGGGATTACAGGCATTTGCCACCACACCCAGCTAATTTTTGTATTTTTAGTTGAGACAGAGTTTCATCATGTTGGCCAGGATGGTCTTGATCTCCTGACCTCGTGATCCACCCGCCTTGGCCTCCCAAAGTGCTGAGATCACAGGCATGAGCCACCGCACCCAGCATGAAAATTTCTTTTTGTGAAGTTCATTTATTTTTGTGAGGGAAAACTTTTTTCAGTTCTCAGAATTTTACTCTTCAGCATGAGCTTTCAATTCATTGCATTCTCCCACACAAGAAAAAAAGAATCCATTAGGATTCAGAATGGATTAACTGCTCTATTGCTACTGATGTTTATTTCATACTAGAAAATGTCTAATAAAACATCTTTATCAAAGTCTCATTGCCCCTTTTAAAAACAGCATTTATAAATAGACTTTTGAATTTATTCATTTTGATTCTGAATGGCATTTATCATTATGGGTTACATTTCCTTAATATATGAGATACTTTAGATTTTTCAAAGCCTGCTGAGGTCACCTTGGTCTCTGTTCCCACTTATTTCCAAATATAACTAAGGGGTTATTTGGCTACTCTGCTCAGAAAGAAAAATAATTATCTTTAAATAATCTAACAATATACCATTCTCAGTCACTTTTGGAAACAAAATATCCTATGTCAACAAAGAACAAGAAAGAGCTTGAATTTTTTTTTCATGACATTATATTTAAAGAGAATCTTTACAGCAAATGGAACAAAACAGATTTGTTTTATGATTTTAAAACACTTTTTGTTTTGCTCTACTTATTAATTTCAGTCCCCTAGTTTCTCAGGAAAAAATAAAATCACACAATTGTTTTTGCTTAACATGATGAGGCAAACTATAAGACATACACCTACTGCTGTGCATCCTGTTCTTTTCTCCAGGATATTCCATTTCCTTTCTTCTTAGTACCAAAAATATTATGATAGCGGTGCTATAAAGAAAACTGACTGGTCTGGGAGTTCAGTGACAACCAATCCTAGATCTACTTGTACTTGCCACAACCTCGTTGTGTGATCTTGCCATTCTAATTCTCAGATTCAATGAAAGCTGTATGTCTTTTAAAATTTATCAGTTGCATCAGACCATATATATAACTCAGAATAAGTTCAAAGAAGATTTAAGCAGTTTCTAGAAAAAAATTTCTTTCTCTCTACTTGAATGAACTATTTATACCAAGTTTACAAAGATGAAAGTTATTTCAATGAAAATGTATAAATGGCTAATTAGCTTCACATTTATCATGAGTTGGGGCTGTCATTTGACTTTTGTCATAACATTTTACCTAATCCACAAAATGTTATTTTCAAATAAGACTTTGGTGCTTAAAAAAAGCACCAAAGAGCTTTTTCTAAAGCTGTACATGCTTTGAGAAAGTAAAGTGAGTCATGAAAGGAGAAAATAAAGGCCTAGTTTTTGTATCCCAATAGATTTTTACCAAGCTTCCCCTGAAGAAAGTTTAGAATGAGCATGATGGGAAAAGGAAGAAATTGTATCCTGCGGATGGAGGGAGGAAAGGCCAACTAGGTTCAACAAGTAAAAAGAGGACTAGTCTCAAACTATTAAATATATGATTTACCTAGCAACAGCTTTAAGTCACAGCTGAATTACACTGGGGAAACAATTACAGATTTTACAATGGAAAGAAGCAGCTTCAATGTTGGCTGCAATCACTGACAGCAGGAATACTCACTTTTGAAAAAAAAATTGGCTATTGTTTTCTGTTTTCCAAATCTTAGTTTAATATTATGTTCCTCAAACACTATGAAGTTGAGAACTGAATTGATTACCTGGGAAATTGTGGTGAAACTGAGGTGTTTGTTTCATTTATTATCCATGTCATTTATCTTCTTAACTTAATCAACCTAAATTTAGCCTGAATATTATTTGTTAGGGACTGAAGACTTCTAGAGAGCAGAGAGCACCCTTTTTTAATTAAACAAATTCCTTTGATAATATTTTAATGTGGCTCAAGAATCCAGCAGTATCTATATATGGACCCTCTGCATCCATGAAAAGAAGTACCTCATACAATTCTGTGAATATGAGACTAAAATACAATTCCAATTATGAGGTAATATTTTTTAGTCTAATGCAGGAAGAATGAAGACTAGTCACGTCAAGAACCAGAGCCTTGCTATGTTTTCCTTATGTAAGTGCTGTAAATAAATTGGTGAAGAGAATGATCAAATGCCTTATTTTCCTCCCTAAAGTTAAACCCCAGATCATTCTGGTGTCTGTATAGAGTGTTTGCAAAGATGAGTGCAATAATTCTTCTCGTCCTCTCCACATGCACCTCTGTGGCTTTGCCACTCTGCCCATCAAGAAGTGGAGTTGAATTTCTAGAATCTGGATTTAGCTGTTTAACTTGCTCTGACCAATGAGATTTGAACAAAAAGTCACAAGCTGAAACTTCCTTTTAGCTACGTTGGAACCATGAGACCACTACGTGAAGATGCCTCCGATAACCTGTTAGAGATATCTGGCCCAGGTAACAGCCAGGACCAAGTCAAGCAGCCATCTTCCATCATCCAGTACTAGCCAAGTCACATTATTTGTGGCACATGAGTGACCTCCACAAAAGAACCATTGACATGAGTCTAGCCGAGATTACTGATCCAAAGGATGAGCAAATAAAATGCTTGTCTTTATGCCAAATAAAACAATGTCACAGACTCTCCCAATCCCCTTATTATTATTATTTATTTTTTTTTTTTTTTGAGATGGAGTTTCGCTCTTGTTGCCCAGGCTGGAGTGCAATGGCGCGATCTCAGCTCACTGCAACTGCCGCCTCCCAGGTTCAAGCGATTCTCCTGCCTCAGCCTCCCGAGTAGCTGAGATTACAGGCGCATGCCACCATGCCCAGCTAATTTTTGTATTTTTAGTAGAAACGGGGTTTTGCTGTGTTGGCCAGGCTGGTCTCGAACTCCTGACCTCAAGTGATCCGTCCCCTTAAATCATGTAAAATTTCATGAGTATGTGGCATGTGCAGTTTTCTGTGTAGAGGATCCTTAATCTTCACCAGATTCTCGAAGTGATCTATGAGCCAAATTTAAAAAGTAAAGACCCATCAGCCCCAACTATGATTTCTCTTCCAGAAGCTGGCCTTCTCAGCTCTGGCTTGACCTACTGGTATAGTGTGTGGCTGGCTTTGGAAAGAAAAGGAAACCCTATTTACATTATCTGTATCCCAGCATCCTCACCTCTTCCATGAGTCTAGCTGAGTAAGAGTATGGATCTTTGTTCCCATCTTTTCCTGCGTATTCATTATGATGCATGGAACGATGAGAGTAATTCCCATGTTAAATGTGGCCAGAGAGGTTGGCAGACCAAGGAGCAAGTTACCGTCCTCCCAAATTACCATTACACTTCCACAGAAAGTCCTCTAAAAACTTGCCAGAGACATTACCAAATTGTCACCCTTTGTTGCATTATAGTAAGCCTTTGAGGTAGAAATCACTAAAATTACTTGCTCCAAGTCAAAGCTGACCAAGTACACCTCAATACCAAAGCTTTTCTCCCAGAAAAAAACAAAACAAAACAAAAAAAAACAGGACCCAGGACCCTCAGGGTCTGCAAAGACTCTCCTAAAACATCTGTCCCGGCCAGCTCCTCATTTGGATCGGTGCTGACAGAAACAGAAACGCCAGGGGCCGGAAATGTGGCCAACGCGATGCCCCTCTGTTCTGGGCACCGTTTGTTCGAATACCTCGTCAGATATCATCAGGTGTCACTCAGGAAGGAGACACGCCCTGCCTGGACTGCCGCGAACGCTGAGCGTTACGGGGTACGTGGTGGCCCCTCAGGTTACCGACCGGGTCCGTTAGATTCCAGAGGACAAAAGGCAGGGAACAGCCTGGTCTTGGGGTCTTTAAATAGAGAGGCGCCATCTACTGCCGAGAACCCAGTCAACATCTCACGGACAAAGCTGCACTCACCCCAGGCCGGCTGAGCTCTGGGCCCCGTTAGCCTTTCTTTGAGGCTCGTCCACTAAAAGGCAGCCCCAGTAGTCCCAGCTGAAATGCTCCACACCCGAGCCCCGCTGGCCTGCGGAAGCGAAGACTGACAAGCACTCTGTCCGCGCGCTGACTGGGGGCTCGCGGCACCGGCGGCTCCGCCCAGGCCCCCGCACACTCACTCACCAGCCTGGTAGCTCGGTACGGCCCGGGCCCCACGATGCGATGCTCCATGGCGCGTAGGCAGCAGCGGCCGCAGCCGCGCCAGCGCGGATCCCCGCCAGCCGGAGGAGCAGCAGTTTGAATCACAAGCCCGCGGGCTCCGGGCGCTGATTGGGCGGCGCGGCAGCACGTCACCGGAACTGCGCGGGGTGGGCAGGGAGGCAGGCGTCTCCTCGGAGACCCGCGGCGCCGGGAGCTCCGGGTGCAAACTTGCCGGGGGCGAAATCTCTTGCCCACCCTGGTCCCACCGTGCGAGCACACCTGGGCAGATGCGACTAAGGGGCCAGGGGCGTCTCCCCAGCGCTGGACAGCGCTGTGCAGCGCCCTTCCCAGATTTCTGCGTCCGCGCAACACAGACGCACGTTTTCTCTACAAAAGGATCAATAATAGGTGTTATCCAGCGACCGAAACCCAGCTTTGGGCCGCGTGGATAAATCCCTGTCCTCCCTACCAAGTGCACTGTGAGCCTGGAGGTGCTGCTAACGCTGGGAGAAGCGGTAGTGAAATGAAGCGAGGCGACAGCTTTTACCAGTGTAGGGACATTTAAAAACGGGATAGAGAGCACAAGGAGCGTAGACAGTGTGTTAAGGGCAATAAAGAGCGGGAAGGGAGCGCCGATTCCTCTTCTGTTTGTTCTCACGATAGTCTTTTCTCCTTTAATTTGAGTTCTATGTTTTGTGCTGGACTGATAATTTTAGTCCTCGGCAATAGGGTTGTGAGTCCTTTTTTGACTGCTTAGAATTTTCCCCCCGGGAATTGCTAGTCCGATTTGCAATCTTTCAGAGGGACAAATGAAGTAACTCCATATACTTAGGACTCTGTACACCTACTCAAATTTGGTCATCTCCGTAAGTACCCAGGACAAGACGTTGAAGGAGTGAAGGTGTGCCATTCCAAAATATGCCTAATTGGTATATTGATTATTTCGAGCGGAAAACATTGGAGAAATGGTAGTTTCAAAAAGGGCAAGCTGACCTGCCTCTTCCGATGCAGCAGGCCACAAAGATTTCTGTGGGATGGGCATCCTCTCCCTACCACGGTGAGAAAATAGCCTTTATCACCAAAGGCTTGGAATTGAAGGCTGCAGTGGACCTGAGTAAACATTCTTAACGAAGTAACCCTATCTTCCACTAGGAGATATAGGAGACTTTTTACATATATCTTCTAGTGACTCCCCAGAAAATGTTACTGCCTTTGTGAGCTGTGGAAGTTAACTCGAGTCACAGGGCACCAAAATATGTTAGCAGCTGCCCATATCCGAGACACAGCCCCAGAGTATGTTACAGGCAGCGAATCCCTACAGATCTGCAGCAACCTCAATTCTTGCCTCCTCAGAAGAAAGAGTTCGACTGAGAGGCATAAGGCAGAAGGAGAGACCAAGGCAAGTATTAGACCAGAAGTGAAAGTTTATTAAAAAGCTTTGAATGAAAGGAAGTACACTTGGAAGAGGGCCAAGCTGGTGACTTGAGATCTAGTGCGTAGTTTGACCTTTTGACCTGGGGTTTTATATGTTGGCATACTTCTGGGGTCTTGCTTTTGGGGCTTTGCATTACTTCTCTCCTGATTCTTCCCTTAGAGTGGGCTGTCCACAGGCGCATACTTGAGCCCACTTGCCCAACTCCTAAGATCTTATCGGGAAGCCGCTGACCAACAGTTCAAGTGTTTTCTATTAGGAGACTGCCTTTCCCTGGTGCCGGCTGTGACCACCCATTATTTCAGAGAGACAATTAACAACCACCTGACCATCACCTGATGGCTGCCTGACATTCCTGATGTGTGTGTGTATGAGGGGAAGCCCTCTCCTGCCTTGCTCATGCCTGACTGGCTACCTACTGTAACACCTTAACCAGATTTTCTTTGTCATGGCTTTTCTTCTCAAATTTATCTCTCTCTGTCTAAAAAAATGAATAAAAGCATCTTACTTTGCCACTTCTTCAGACTTCACTCTCTTGTGAAGATCCCCATGTGCATGTAAACTAATAAAATGTGTATACTTTTCTCCTGGTAATCTTCCTTGTGTCAATGTGGTTTCTAGATACAGCTGGAGAGCTCATTAAGAGGTAAAAGGGAGCTTGGAGGTGATCTCTGGCTCCCCTATAACATCATAAGAAAGAGCAAAGTAAGGGATTGGACCACCTCTTTATCCTCAAAACTACACCACTACCACCACCCATTTGCTGCTTTAGGTTTTTATTTAGAAAGCCCAAGAAATGTCCTGAGATGATACATATATATTGCTTTTGTAATTAGAAAAAGCAATTTAAAATTTTTTTTCTTACTTCCAGTAAGTGAATCCTTATCAGAACCTTTTTTCTTTTAACCTCTAAGCTCCATGGAAGAGATCTTCCTGCCCTTGGCAAGGAATAAAAAGGTATACTTGTGTCCTTGACACAAGAAACAGGAGAAAGGGAATTTTAGAGCCTTGTCTGAGACCTGCCACCACCTATCATGGTGGTGAAACTGGAATCTGATACAAAACATTACGTTCAGCATCATGCAGCTTTCTAGTTCTGTAAGTATCACAAACTGTGAAATTCCATAGATCTGGATTTCAATAATGACTGGTACTACTTACCAGTGGAGTGACTTCAAGCTAATTATTTAATTTCCATCTACTCACTGGTAAACTGGGAATATTAATGATTATCTTGCAGAGTTGTAAGGATGTATATAAATTGCTAAATATAGTGCCCAGCATATATTTACAATGCCCAGCATATAGCAGTAATAAAAAGAACTATATATATATTTTTTTAAAATCATGCCAGCTTCTTGAGCATTTCCCAAGAGCCTGTTACTAACCATAGACAAGATGGCTGTTACTAGAAAGGCATACTTCCAAAGGATCTACATATCAGAAGCCACAAAGAGTCATTGCACGGGCCAGGGGCATCTGCCCAACGCTGGACAATGCTGTGCAGCACCCTTCCCAGACTTCTGCGCCCACGCAACAAAAACACACACACTATTTCTCTACAAAAGGATCAATAAAATGGTGTCATCCAGCGATGCCTCACACCTATAATCCCAGTACTTTGGGAGACCAAGGCAGGTGGATCACTTGAGCTCAGGAGTTCAAGACCAGCCTGGGCAACATGGCAAAACGCTATCTCTACTAAAAATACAAAAATTAGCTGGCTGTGGTGGCACACTCCTGTAGTCCCAGCTACTCAGGAGGCTGAGGTGGGAGAATCGCTTGAACCTGGGAGGTGGAAGTTGCAGTGAGCCGAGATTACCCCACTACACTCCAGCCTGGGTGACAGTGTGAGATCTTGTCTCTAAATAAATAAATAAATGCCTCAAAGAAATCGAGGTTTTACATTTGTTCATTCACTTATTCAGCAAGTATGTAAGAATACGCTACTGTGTGCCAGGTAAAATTCCAGTCACTGAAATCATGCAATAGATAAAATGCAGCTTCTAGGAGCTGACTCCTAAGTAGAGGAAGGGATGACAAGCCAGCTATAATACATTCAAATATGTATTATATATCAGGTAGTGATTGAGTACTGGGAAGAAAAGTAAAAGACTAAAGTGGAGAGGGTGGTAGGGGGAAGTTGCTGTTTTGGTTCAGGTGGTCAGGGAAGGCATCTTTGATGAAATCACATCTGAGTAGACGATCTGAGTAAAGTAAGGGGTAGTTGTCTGGGGAAGAGCTTCTACGCTGAAAGAATGAGCAGCCCATGAGAAACTTCCAGGAGACATGGGAAGGAGGTTGGTGCTGACTAAAGTGAGGGAGTAAAAGGGGCAGTGGAGGAGATGGAGTTGAATACAGAGTGGAGTGGGGCTTTCAGACCACATTATGGGCCATGGGATTCTGATCCTCTTCTGAATTAGTGAAAATATATTAGAAAATTTTGATCAGCAGAGTGATCAAAACAGATCACAATCACTCCGCTGATCTTTGGCCAATCATTTTGGCCAAATCACTCTGGCCATTGCGTGGATACTGGACTCGGGTAGGCATTGAGGGTGAGAGAGGAGGCAGGAAAACCAGTTGAGGAAGCTGCTACAATACCTCACTGGAGAAAGTAAACATATTCGCTTGGTATGGTGCTTGGCACATAGTGGCATTCAACAACTATTTACCAAGTGAGTAAATGAGTGAGCAAATGTGTTGCTCATGTAGTGTATTCTTACATAAGCTTTAGAAGTTATTCATTTCTTAAAGATCAATTTGATTCATTCATTCTGTTTGCCGTTTCTCACATGAATATGGGCAACAAAATAATAGCTAGCTTTTATATTTTTATTTTAATGTATCAAATTTGTTTTTAAAACTCTTACTTTTTATCATTAAAGTCCTCAGAGATTTTGAGTTTGGGAAAATACAATCTGCACATACTCCATGACTTGTGTTATAATTGCCCCTCCACCTCCTGCCGCCTCACACTTACACCATTACAGTACAAAGTTAGCATAATAAAACCTGTGCCAAGGAATATAGCTAAATGGATTTTCATATCTGAGAATAAGCTCAATTTCTGACACATCACAGCTATGCCATGTAGCACATATGGTGAAGTATAATTCTCTACACCTTGGAAAGAGACGTAATGAAAAAAATTTTTAACTAACATTGATCTGGCCAAGAAATATAGGATGAATTAAAGGAGGAAGATTCTGAAGATATGAAAGCCATTTGGAAGACAGCTGAAGGAATATAGGCATGGAATTCCATGAGTAATAGAGTGTTATGAGAAAATACCCATATAATCTTGAGCAAGACTCAACTTCTCTGATTATCAGTTTCCTCATCAGTAAAATAGAAATAATAATGGTACTTGCTTCATAGGGTTGTTGAAAGACTTAACTGAGGAAATATATACAAAGCTCTTAGAATTTTGTTTCCCTTATATGGTAGGCAGAATTCTAAGAAGGCCCCTATTTCAGAAAAAGAGAACTAATAGAAGACATATACATATATGTACAGAGAGAAAGAGACAAAAACAGACAGAGATTTATTAAAAGGAACTGGCTCACATGACTATGGAGCCTGATGAGTCCCAAGATCCGTAGTTGGGAAACTGAAAACTCAGGAGACATGATGGTGTATTTGCAGTCCAAGTTCAAAGATCTGAGAACCAGGGCCAATGGTATAGCTCCAGTTTGAAGTCTGGTAGGCTTGAGACCAGGAAGAGCTGATGTTTGAACTCTTCAGTTTGAGTTTAAAGTCAGGAAAAAAAAAATGTTCCAGCCTGAAGGCATTCAGGCAGAAGAAATTCCCTCTTATTCAAGAGAGAAACAGTCTTTTGTTTTATTCAAGCCTTCCACTGATTGGATGAGGCCCACCTATATTAGAGAGGGCAATCTACTTTAGTCTATTGACTTACATGTTAAACTATCAAAAATACCCTCAAGAAATACTTGGAATAATGTTTGACCACATATCTGGGCACCCTGTGGCCCAGTAAAGTTGCACATAAAATTAACCATTACAGCCTCTGAGATTCCCCAGCCCCTGATATACATAAACCTTCTTCCCATTATTCAACCAAACACTAATCTAGACACTGCTGTAATGGGATTTTGCACATGTAATTAAGGTTGTTGATCTTGAGGTAGGACAAATATCTAGATAGGCCTACTTAATCATATGAGCTCCTTAAAAGGAGAGAATTTTCTCCAACTAGTTGTGTAAGGGAAGCCAGAACTAAATTCCACCAACCTGAATGAGCTTGGAAGCAAATTTTCCCCTAGAGCCTCTACAGGAGAACTCAGCTGGCTGATGCCTTGATTTCAACCTCCAAATACCTGATACATTGAACAGAGAGCAGCCACATTGTGCCAGATTTCTCACCTACTGAACTGTGAACTAATAAATAGGTGTTGCTTAAAATCCGGTAAATCTGTAGTAATTTCTTATGTACCAACAGAAAACTGATACACATTTTACATACAAAACTCTCAAATGCTTGTTCTAGTTACTCTATGGCTGGAGTAGGAATGGGAGAAAAAAAGTCAATATTTAATGAGTAATTATTTACAAGGGATGAGGGAGAAGAAAACGTCAAAGATGGCTCTAAATATATTCTGGAAAGCTGGCAAAAAAAAATTGTGCCATTAACCATAAGGAAAGAAGAGTTGTCTGGGTAAGCAAGAAGGAACATGGAGAAGGGGTCTCAGACTTTCCTGTGCATAAGAATTGTCAAGGTTCTTATGCATAGTAAAGTGCATAAAACTCAATTTTATGGATTCCACCCACAGAGGTAGCTAGAAGTACCTAGATTCCATAGCTAATTTGCTGTTTGACTATTTGCTAGTAGCTCCAAAGATAGATGACATGTACAGATTTCTAATTTTGATGAATCAAAAACTTGAAATCCCCACCTTGGGGGATGGAGTGTAAGAGAATATCATCTAGCTTGTAATTAAGCCCATCCAGCCACCTGGGATCCTCAGCTCAATATGGCTTTCTACTTTTCTAATAGAGAAAAGTAGAGTTAATCTCTACTTTTCATACCCAGTGCATGTTACCGGAAAAATATTTTGTTATACTGGTATTGGATAATTCACACAAGTCATTGGACTTATTCCTTATACATGCCAAAGGCCAAAGAAGTTGATATTTGGACATGCAGCATTCAAATGAGAATGAAATATCCAAAGAGAAATAACCCATATTTGAAAATACTAGATGAAGAGGTTGGGTACAGTTGGGGAAGTTAGAGGGAGGAGGAGTAGAGAGAGGAACAGAGGATCTTTCCAATGTCCCATTTCAAGGCTTTTGGTTTACGGCCTTGACTGACCTGTTTCTCTGGCCCTCATACTACTGCCTCACCCCTGTGCCTAGACTTATCTGCCTACACCTGGCTCTTCAGGTACCACAATCTCTCAGCCTTCCCTTGGCCCGTGCTAAATCTTATGACAGGGGCTTGTCCCACTCTTGGCTCCAACCCTGGAGGCTAAAGCTCTGGACATTCATCAAAGACCTTCTCCTCTATTTTACTTTTAAAGGCACAAGATTCAAGTTTCTGCCTCAGCAGAATTACAAATCATTACATATTACTGAACTTTGGGGCAGTTGACAAATAGTCAAACAATATATTGTTTGATATCCAGTATTAGTAGATCAGTTGTCTGGCCCATGGCACCTAAGCTCAGTTTTAAAAGAAATGAAAAAAGTAAGATAAAATTATTGGCATTTTTTAAAGATTCATCACAAATGGTCCCTGAAATAGCAAGTGTACTTAATTTAGCTGGGGGAAAAAAAACTCAATTAAAAATTTAAAAAGGAAGTTAAGGTAGAAGGGTGGGGAATATACAGAACTTTTGGGAAACACTACTGCCAGATCCTACAGACACTTATAAGAAGTAAGGTGCTCAAGGCAGAGGGTGCTTCCTTCAGGGCAAGATATTCAACAGGAAATTTCCTACACCTGGAATCAACAGTAGAGCATCCTGGGTGCCTAGGCCCATGGACCACATGCACATGCAAGAACCCAGAATCAGAAGTGGAGAGTAGCCGGGTGCACAATCTCAGTGACTCTGGAGGATTGCTTGAAGCCAAGAGTTTGAGACCAGCCTGACAAAATAGTGAGACACTTGTCACTACAAAAAAAATTTTTTTTTAAATTAGCCAGACTTGGGGGTCACACACCTGTGGTCTTAGTTACTGAGGAGGCTGAGGTGGGAAGACTGTTTAAGTCCAGGAGTTTGAGGCTGAAGTGAGCTATGATAATGCCACTGCACTCCAGCCTGGGCAATAGAGCGAGATTCTGTCTCTAAAAAATAAAAAATAAATTTTAAAAAATGGATAGTGGTTGGTGTCACTAAGCCAGAAACAGGATGAAATTGAGATTGTGAGCAAAAGCAGTTGGGGAACAAGGAAGGTCTGTGAGCTGGGGTTGGGGCAGGGTGTCTGTATGTGTTGGGCTCCCTTGAAGGGCTAACAAAGGCAACAATGGTGATTGTGTTCGCCCCCAACACTGCTGCTCTTATTTTCTTGCAGAGCCAAGCAACTGAAACTTGCAAGGATATAAAAATATAAAAACAAAATCATTTTAAGCTTTTGTCCTTACTGATGATGATTAGATTTTATATTTTTCTTTTGTTTATCCTTAAAGGTTTTAATGAGTATTCCAATATAGGCTTATCATTTAATCATATTAAATGTTTTGAATCTGATAAATCCTCTGTGGTATAAAAATACATATTTTATTAAAAGACTTTTTAGAGTAGTTTTAGGCTCACAGCAAAATTTAGAGGAAGGTTCAGAGATTTCTCATATACCCTTTTACCCACATGAGCATAGCTTCTCTCATTATCAACATCCTCCACCACAGTAGTGCATTTGTTACAACCGATGTTTTAACTTTTCACTGGGTTATAATACATTGATATATATGTCTTTTTTAGTAGGACTCTAAGTCCCTTCCCAAATCTTATGTGAAATTGTAATCCCCAGTGTTGGAGGTGGGGCCTGGTGAGAGGTGACTGGATCATGGGGTTGGTTTTTAATGGTTTAGCATCATCCTCCTAGTGCTATTCTCTTGAGGGAGTTCTCACAAGATCTAGTTAAAGTGTATAGCACCTCTCCCCTATCTCTCTTCTTCCTGCTCCCACCATGTAAGATGAGCCTGCTTCCCCTTCACCTTCTGCCATGATTGTACATTTCCTGAGGCCTCCCTAGAAGCTGAGCAGATGGCCAGCATCATGCTTCCTGTAGAGCTTGTGGAACTGTGAGCCAATTAAACCTCTTCTTTATGAATTATCATCCCAGGTTTTTCTTTAGAGCAATGCAAGAATGGACAAATACACACATATGGAGAAAAGTACACAAATCTTCTTGATATTTCTTGGTGAATTTCACAACCTAAACACATCCTGTAACAAGCACCCAGATCAAGAAACAATATATGAAGGGTATCCCTCCTCCAGCAGTTCCACAGTGTAATGGTGAACATTCTGGATTCTGAATCCAGCTGTTCAAGTTCAAGAAACAAAACATGACCAGCACCTGAGAAGACCCTCTCATGGCACTGCCAGTCTCTACTCGCTAAGGGTAACTGACACAGATATTTTACTGTGTAAGAAAAAAGAGAAGCGAAAAAGACTATACAGCAGACCAAAAAGGGAACAGACGCTGAGACACAAGTTACTAGGAATTTAGTCCCTCTACATTATAACCCAAAAAACAGTGTTGGAAACTTAAGGAGAAAAAGATAAAAGGATTTTATTTAATAGACAAAACTCTTACAGTATCCAGTTTCAGACTGGATCTACCATTTGTGAGTTTTCCTGTTTCAGTTAAAACTAAAGAGTGACTTTCTAGACATTGAAACCTGTTTGACTGCATTTTCTTGTCTAACTTTCTCTGAAAAGCCTCTGGCTTGCTCCTGGAATTAATTTGCAGGGCAGTGGTGTTATTCCAGTTCCAATGAGGGATTAGTAGAGAGTGGCTCTGCAGAATTCACTATGAAGTTGCCTCCAAATCTGTCAACAAACCAGAACCCTGGAGACTATTTTAAAAAGAGTTGCCAAGGCCTGACTTCAGGGCCCTTGAAAGTAGCTGCTTTTAGGAGAGAGGGACCAGAAGAGTTACCACAGAAATGTCTTTTTTTTTTCTGTTTTTAAGATAGGGCCTCACTCTGTTGCCCAGACTGGAGTGCAGTGGTGTTATCTCTTGTCTCACTGCAACCTCTGCTTCCTGGGCTCAAGCAATCCTCCCATATGAGCCTCCCAAGTAGCTGGAACCACAGGTGTATGTCACCATGCCCAGCTAATTTTTGTATTTTTTGTAGAGATGGGGTTTTGCCATGTTGCCCAGGCTGGTCTTCGACTCCTGGGCTCAAGAGATCTGCCCGCCTTGGCCTCTCAAAGTGCTGGGATTACAGACATGAGCCACCGTGCCCAGGCTTTTTTTTTTTTTAAAGATAGAGTCTCACTGTCACCAAGTGACATCACTGAAATGCAATGGTACAATCATAGCTCACTGTAACCTCAAACTCCTGTGCTCAATGATCCTCCTGCTCCAGCCTCCTGAGTAGCTAGGACTATCACATCTGGCTAATTTGTTTTCATAATTTTTGTAGAGAAGCGGTCTTGCTATGTTGTCCAGGCTAGTCTTTTAACTCCTGGCCTCAGGCAATCCTCTCAACTCAGTGCTTGGATTACAGTATGAGCCACCCTGTCCAGCCAGAAATGCCATTATTATCTGATCTCCTCCTGCAAGCTAGCAGAGAGCTGAAAGTGGGGTTCTGCAGGCCTTGCTAGTAAGGGTCATGAGGACCTGGGCAGAATCCTAGGAGAGAATAGCTCTTGCTGTTCTTCTGTGCTTGAAGCTCCAGCTATCAGAAGTAGCATCTTAAAGGAATATTAGATAAAAGTCATAAAGAGATTCAAGTCCAGTCTTCAAACTGAGCCAGGAAAAGTACAGAGCCAAAGGAGATGGAAACAGAGGAGGTACAATCAGAGAGGATGTTGAGGCAGAGCCTGGAGCAACTATAAGCTGCAGTGCAAATAGCCAGAGCCAAGTTTTGACCATGAACTTTTAAAGAGATAAAGACCACAGCTCCATCTACTGAGAGTTCTTGCCACAAAATTTGAAGCTAAAGCTGACCATACCTCATCATTATGATTCAATTACCAATTTACAGGAATGTAGAGGATAGAAGAAAAGAGGGGTGGGGTACAATGAGCAAAACTTTATAAATGTGGGAAATTCTATACATGATCAGGTGTTTGCAATTGCAGGAAGAGGGAATGTGACTGATGGAGGGAGAACCCATAAGATATTTAAGACAAATTAACTAATCACAGTATGTGGACATTATTTAGATCATTACTCAATGAACTGTAAAAATAATGAAAACAAAACATTTTAAAAGCAATTATGAGATAATTGGAAGGTGGAATACTGAATCGCTATTTGAGGATAATCAGAAATTATAGTTTAAATTTTTACACGATTGTTGTATTGTGGTTATTTAAAAAATAAAAGAAAATAAAAACCTTCTAAATCTTTTAGGGTAGTGATTCTAGATCTGGAGCAGGCATCAGAATCACCAGGAGGACTTATTAAAACACAGATGATTGGGCCATATCCCCCAAGAGATTCTGATTCAGTAGGACATTGTTGGCACCTGAGAATTTCCATTTCAAACAACTTTCCAGTAGATTGTAGTAAGCAAGTCTGGAGACCACATGCTAAAAACAATTGTTTTAGATATATATTTTGAGATATGCATGATTAAAGGATACAATTTCTAAGATGTGCTTAAAAATCATATGGAGGAATGGGCATGGGTGGAGACAGACAAGATTGCCTGTAATTGATAACTGCTGGAGCTGGAAGATGATGGGTATAGGAGGGAATATTGTTACTTTTCTGTCTACTTTTATTATGTTTGAAATTTCTGTTTTGAAAAGATTTTTTAAGACAAAGGAACACAAAAACCAATAAAGCATTTGACAAAATTCAACATCCATTCCTGATTTTAAAAATCAACCATGGATGCTTGGTACCAAAAAAACCTCTCAACAAACTAAGGAATGGACAGGAATTCTTCAACCTGATAAAAAGAAGCTTTGAAAATCCTACAGCTAACATTACAATTAATGCTGAAAGACTGAATGCTTTCTCCCTAACATCAGCAACAAGGCAAGGATGTCTGCCTTCATTATTATTATTTTTTTTATTATATCCATGTAACTTTCTGTATTGTCTTTTTAAATTTAATATTATTTTTTATTATACTTTAAGTTCTGGGATACATATGGAGAACGTGCAGGTTTGTTATATAGCTATACATGTGCCACGGTGGTTTGCTGCACCCCTCAACCCATCATCTACATTAGGTATTTCTCCTAATTCTATCGTTCCCCTTGCCCGCCACCCCTCAATGGGCCCTGGTGTGTGATGTTCCCCTCCCTGTGCCCATATGTTTTCATTGTTCAACTCCAGCTTATGAGTGAGAACATGCAGTGTTTCGTTTTCTGTTCCTGTGTTAGTTTGCTGAGAATGATGGTTTCCAGCTTCATCCATGTCCCTGCAAAGGACATGGACTGATTCTTTTTTATGGCTGCATAGTATTCCATGGTGTATATATGCCACATTTTATTTATCCAGTCTAACATAGATGGGCATTTGGGTTGGCTCCAAGTCTTTGCTATTGTAAATACTGCACAATAAACATATGTGTGCATGTGTCTTTATAGTACAATGATTTCTAATCCTTTGGGTATATACACTGTAATGGGATTGCTGGGTCAAGTGGTATTTCTGGTTCTAGATCCTTGAGGAACTGCCACACTGTCTTCCACAATGGTTTAACTAGTTTTGTTTTTTTTTTTTTTTTTTTTTGAGACGGAGTCTTCCCAGGCTGGAGTGCAGTGGCATAATCTCGGCTCACTGCAACCTCTGCCTCCCAGCTTCAACCAATTCTTCTGCCTCAGCCTCCCAAGTAGCTGGGATTACAGGCACCCGCCACCACACCCAGCTAAATTTTTATATTTTTAGTAAAGACGGGGTTTCACTATGTTGGCCAGGCTGGTCTCAAACTCCTGACCTCGTGATCCACCCACCTTGGCCTCCCAAAGTGCTGGGAATACAAACATAAGCCACTGCAGTCAGCCAGCTGAACTAATTTACACTTCCACCAACAGTGTAAAAGCATTCCTATTTCTCCACATCCTTTCCAGCATCTGTTGTTTCCTTTTTAATGATCGCCATTCTAAC
The DNA here is from genome assembly GCF_028885625.2 of Pongo pygmaeus. Classification (NCBI taxonomy): domain Eukaryota; kingdom Metazoa; phylum Chordata; class Mammalia; order Primates; family Hominidae; genus Pongo; species Pongo pygmaeus. Next base: position 66,014,684 of record NC_072377.2, read on the forward strand.
TAGCATGAGATGGTATCTCATTGTCGTTTTGATTTGCTTTTCTCTAATGACCAGTGATGATAAGCTTTTTTTCATATGTTTGTTGGCCACATAAATGTCTTCTTTTGAAAAGTGTCTGTTCATATCCTTTGCCCACTTTTTGATGGGGTTGTTTTTTTCTTATAAATTTGTTTAAGTTCTTTGTAGATTCTGGATATTAGCCCTTTGTCAGATGGATAGATTGTAAAAAATATTTTTTGCTTTCCATTTGCCTGGTAAATCTTCCTCCCTCCCTTTATTTTGAGCCTATGTGTGTCTTTGCATGTGAGATGGGTCTGTTGAATACAGCACACCGATTGGTCTTCACTCTTTATCCGATTTGCCAGTCTGTGCCTTTTAATTGGGGCATTTAGCCTGTTTACATTTAACATTAATATTGTTATGTGTGAATCTGATCCTGTTATTATGATGCCAGCTGGTTATTTTGCCCATTAGTTGATGCAGTTTACAGTGTCGATGGTCTTTACATTTTGGTTTCTTTTTGCAGTAGCTGGTACCGGTTTTTCCTTTCCATTTTTAGTGCTTCCTTCAGGAGCTCTTGTAAGGCAGGCCTGGTGGTGAAAAAATCCCTCAGCATTTGCTTGTATGTAAAGAATTTTATTTCTCCTTCACTTGTGAAACTTAGTTTGGCTGGATATGAAATTCTGGGTTGAATCAGAGAAATGCAAATCAAAACCACAATGAGATACCATCTCACACCAGTTAGAATGGCGATCATTAAAAAGTCAGGAAACAACAGGTGCTGGAGAGGATGTGGAGAAATAGGAACACTTTTACACTGTTGTGGGGACTGTAAGCTAGTTCAACCCTTGTGGGAGACAGTGTGGCGATTCCTCAAGGATCTAGAACTAGAAATACCGTTTGACCCAGCCATCCCATTACTGGGTATACACCTATAGGATTATAAATCATGCTGCTATAAAGACACATGCACACATATGTTTACTGAGGCACTATTCACAATAGCAAAGACTTGGAACCAACCTAAATGTCCATCAATGATAGACTGGATTAAGAAAATGTGGCACATATACACCATGGAATGCTATGCAGCCATCAAAAAGGATGTGTTCATGTCCTTTGTAGGGACATGGATGAAGCTGGAAATCATCATTCTCAGCAAACTATCACAAGGACAGAAAACCAAACACCACATGTTCTCACTCATAGATGGGAATTGAACAATGAGAATACTTGGACACAGGGTGGGGAACATCACACACCGGGGCCTGTCATGGGGTTGGGGGAGGGAGGATGGATAGCATTAGGAGATATACCTAATGTAAATGACGAGTTAACAGGTGCAGCACACCAACATGGCGCATGTATACATATGTAACAAACCTGCATGTTGTGCACATGTACCCTAGAACTTAAAGTATAATAAAAAAGAAAAAGAAAAAAAAAAGAAATCCTGGGTTGAAAATTCTTTTCTTTAAGAATGTCAAATATTGGCCCCCACTCTCTTCTGGCTTGTAGGGTTTCTGCAGAGAGATCTGCTGTTAATCAGATGGGCTTCTCTTTGTGGGCAACCCATCCTTTTTCTCTGGCTGCCTTTAACATTTTTCCATTCATTTCAACCTTGATGAATCTGACAATTATGTGTCTTGGGGTTGCTCTTCTCGAGGAGTGTCTTTGTGGTATTCTCTCTATTTCCTGAATTTGAATGTTGGTCTGCCTTGCTAGGTTGGGGAAGTTCTCCTGGATAATATCCTGAAGTGTGTCTTCCAACTTGGTTCCATTCTCCCTGTCACTTTCAGGTACAGCAATCAAATGTAGGTTTGGTCTTTTCACATAGTCCCATATTTCTTGGAGGCTTTGTTCATTCCTTTCATTCTTTTTTCTCTAATCTTGTCTTCTCACTTTATTTCATTAAGTTGATCTTCAATCTCTGATATCCTTTCTTCCACTTGGTTGATTCAGCTATTGATAAATGTGTATGTCTCACGAAGATCTTGTGCTGTGTTTTTCAGCTCCATCGGGTAATTTATGTTCTTCCCTAAATGGGTTATTCTAGTTAGCAATTCCTCTAACTTTTTATCAAGGTTCTTAGCTCCCTTGCATTGGGTTAGAACATGCTCCTTTAGCTCGAAGGAGTTGTTATTACCCACCTTCTGAAGCCCACTTCTTTCAAATGTCACACTCATTCTCCATCCAGTTTTGTTCCCTTGCTGGTGAGGAGTTGTGATCCTTTGGAGGAGAAGAGGCATTCTGGTTTTTGGAATTTTCTTCCTTTTTGCATTGGTGTTTCCTCATCTTCATGGTTTTATTTACCTTTGGTCTTTGGTGTTGGTGACCTTCGGATGGAGTTTCTGTGTGGTGGTCCTTTTTGTTGATGTTGATGCTATTGCTTTCTGTTTGTTATGTTTCCTTTTAACAGTCAGGCCCCTTTTCTGCAGGTCTGCTGGAGTTTGCTGGGGGTCCACTCCAGACCCTGTTTGCCTGGGTATCACCAGCAGATGCTGCAGAACAGCAAAGATTGCTGCCTGCTCCTTCCTCTGGAAGCTTTGTCCCAGAGAGGCACCCACCAGCTGCCAGCCGGAGCTCTCCTCTATGAGGTGTTTGTCAACCCCTGCTGGAAGGTGTCTCAAGTCAGGAGGCACGGGAGTCAGGGACCCACTTGAGGAAGCATCTGTCCCTAAGCAGAGCTCAAGTGCTGTGCTGGGAGATCCACTGTTCTCTTCAGAGCTGGCAGGCAGGAATGTTTAAGTCTGCTGTAGCTGCCCCAATAGCTGCCTCTTCCCCCAGGTGCTCTGTCCCAGGGAGATGGGAGTTTTATCTATAAGTTCCTGACTGGGGCTGCTGCCTTTCTTTCAGAGATGGCCTGCCCAGAGAGGGGGAATCTAGAGAGGCAGTCTGGCTGTAGCAGCTTTGCCATGCTGCGGTGGGCTCCGCCCAGTCCAAACTTCCCAGCAGCTTTGTTTACACTGTGAGGGAAAACCACTTACTCAAGTCTCAGTAATGGTGGATGGCCCTCCTCCCACCAAGCTCAAGCATCCCAGGTTGCCTTCAGACTACTATGCTGGCAATGAGAATTTCAAGCCAGTGGATCTTAGCTTGCTAGTGGGATCCACTGAGCAAGACCACTTGGCTTCCTGGCTTCAGCCCCCTTTTCCAGGGGAGTGAAGACTTCTGTCTCACTGGCTTTCCAGGGGCCACTGGAGTACGAAAAAAAAAAAAAAAAAAAAAAAAACTCCTGCAGCTAGCTCGGTGTTTGCCCAAACGGCCTCCCAGTTTTGTGCTTGAAACTCAGGGCCCTGGTGTTGTAGGCACCCGAGGGAATCTCCTGGTCTGTGGGTTGCAAAGACCATGGGAAAAGCATAGTATTTGGGCCGAATAGCTCCAACTGTCATGGCATGGTCCCTCCTGGCTTCCCTTGGCCAGGGGAGGGAGTTCCCTAATCCCTTGTGCTTCCTGTGTGAGGTGACACCCCCCACCCCCGCCTCTGCTCGCCCTCTGTGGGTTGCACCCACTGTCTAACCAGTCCCAATGAGATGAACTGGGTACCTCAGTTGGAAATGCAGAAATCACCTGCCTTCTCCATCAGTTTCCCTGGGAGCTGCAGACCACAGCTGTTCCTATTCGGCCATCTTGCCCCAATCATCTGCCTTCATTATTTTTATTCAACATTGTATTGGTGGTTCTAGTTAGTGCAGTGAGGCAAAAAAAGAAAGAAAAATTCTCCAGTTTGGAAAGAATAAGTAAAATTGTCTTTCTTTGCAGAAAACATTATAATCTATGTAGAAAATCTTATGAAGTCTAGAAAATAGCTACTAGAATTAAGAAAGCTTTGTCATTTTCAGGATATAAAATCAATAATCAAAACTCAGTTGCATTTCTATATGCTATCAATGAACAATCAAAAATTTGAATTTTTAAAAATGTCATTTGTAATAGCATCAAAAACCCATAGGGTTAAATATCTAGGGATAAATCTTATGAAAGATGCATAAGACTACACACTGAAACTATAAAACACCTAAAAAATTAAAGACATAAATTAGTAGGGAGATATATAATGTCCATGGATCATAAGACTCATATAACAAAGATGTCTTGTCTCCAAAAATTGATTTATGCAATCTCAGTCAAAATCTCATCAGAGATGAGATTTGCCATAGAAAACAGCAAGGTAATATCAAAATTTATAAGGAAATGCAAAGGACCTAGAATAGCCACTTGAAAGTGAAGAACAAATTTGGAGGACTAACACTCTCTGATTTCAAACTACATCAATCAAAAGAATGTGGTGGCATTGATATAAAGATAGACAAATAGACAAATGGAAAAGAGTCCAGATATTAATGTATTATACTCCCAACATTTATTTGTAAATAAATTATTTGAACTCAAAACACAAATATTCTATATAAACTGGAAATATTATACATTATAGAAAGATTGCCGACACTCCCAACAAAAGCCTATTGAGCCCTCAATACCCCAAATTTACTGTTCTACTAGTATCACCATTGAATGTCACCACCACACTTAAATATGTTAACAAATTCTGCCATTCTTGGGTCGAACTGGCAAGCCCACCTGCTAGGAAATTGGAGAAGGAATTCTCTCCACTGTACCACTGGGGACCATCCCTGTAGCCAAGGACAGGAACTCTAGCAGGGTAGGGGCTAAATAATTGTAGGGCTCTGATATGGTTTGGCTCTGTGTCCCCACCAAAATCTCGTGTTGAATTGTAATCCTCAATGTTGGGGGAGGCACCTGGTGGGAAGTGACTGGATCATGGGGGTGGATTTTCCCTTTGCTGTTCTTGTCATAGTGAGTGAGTTTGCATGAGATCTGGTTGTTTGAAAGCGTGTAGCACGTCCCCCTTTGTTCTCTCTCTCTCTCTCATGCTGGCCATGTGACAATGTCACTGCTTTCCTTTGCCTTCTGCCATGATTGTAAGTTTCCTGAGGCCTCCCCAGAAACAGAAGCCTGGATAGCCCACAGAACCATGAGCCAATTAAACCTCTTTTCTTTATAAATTACCCAGTTTCGTTTCAGTTTCAGGTAGATCTTTATAGCAGTGTGATAAAGGACTAATACAGGCTCTCTATTGTAAGAGTTCCTAGGAGCATATTTCTTTCTAAATCTGCATTCTATCCCAACTTGGGAGCCCCAGGTGGGTTTCTTTTCTTCCTTAACTAATACTGAGAATGAATACCTATTCTGCTCTTAGTCATATTACCACATGGAGAGACTTCCTTAAAGCAGTGGTTCTCAAGCTTGTCTGCACATTACAATCACCTGGGGAGTTTCAAAACTACTGATGCCTTTGTTCCACCTCCACGGATTGTAATTTAATGGCTCTGGGATCGGGGAGCATAAGATTCCCAAGTGATTCAAATGTGCAATCCAGCTTAAGAACCATTGCCCCTGAGGAGTATTTCTGGCCTTGTAACTTGTCTGAACAGGGGGTTTAGGAGGTAAAACTGGAAAGCATGTTTCAGATACTTCTGGGTTATCTGCGGGATCTGACTGCCTGCAAATTCTACCAATTCTGTACTGCTGTTCTGAGCCATCAATTTTATAAGAACAGGCCTTACGCAAGGGGCAGACGGAGCAGTAAGTGGGAGAAGTCTATTCTTGCCCAAGAGTGACTATGACAAGATAATTATGTCTAACTTAGGCATGAGGAAGTATCAGTAAGCTCATTTAGTCATAGACCTAAAGTCATCTAACCACTTACCTGCCCAACTTTTTATTTGAAAAAATTTCAAAGGCACAGAAAAGCTAAAATAATCCAATGACACCTATGTACTCTCCATCTACATACATAAATTGTTAACATTTTGTTCCAGTTGCCATCTCTCTCTCTATCTCACTCATGCTCCCTCTGCATGCACGTGCATGCATACTTTTTTTTTTTGGCTGAACATACACAGCTGACACTTGAACGACATAGGTTTGAACTATGCAGGTCCATTTTGGTGAAATTTTTCAATTGTGCCTGCCTTTCCTGCCTCCCCTTCCACCTTCTCCAACTCTTTCACCTCTGCCACCAGAGACAGCAAAACCAACCTCTCCTCTTCCTCCTCCTCTTCAGCCTATTCAGTGTGAAAACAATGAGGATGAAGACCTTTATGATGATCCATTTCTACTTAATATATAGTAAATATATTTCCCCTTCCTTATGGTTTGCTTGATAACATTTCTCTAGCTTAATTGATTATAAGAACACAATAAATAATACATATAACATACAAAATATGAAAGCTATTCGCAGTTGAGTTTTTGGAGAGCCAAAAGTTATACGTGGATTTTTGACTGCACAGGGGATTGGCACTCCTAACCCCCATGTTGTTCAAGGGTGAACTGTATATCTCCACAGGTATCTACTAAGAATGAGGGAATCTTCTACTCAACCACAATACCACTTTTACACTTACAGTTTAACATTGATAACATAATATTATCTAATATATGGTTCATATAAAAATTTCTTCAATTTACCTCAAAAATTTCTTTATAGCTATTTTAAAGACCACATACTGCATTTGGTTTGTTTCTTTACTCTCCATAATGTAGAATAAACTCTCTCCTTTTTACCAGACATTGACACTTTTGGAAAGTCCAGAACACTTGTGTCATAGAATGCCCTATAATGATTGTTCCTTATGATTTAATTCATGTTGAACCTTGAACAAGAATAGTATGTTGACGATTTTATGCACTTCCAATTGCATCACATCAGGAAGAATGTGGTGTCAGTTTGTCCCATTATCTAATGCTAAATTTAATCATTTGGATAGGGTAGTGCCCACCAGATGTCCCCGTTGTAAAGATAGCTTTTTCCTTTATACTTAATAGGTAATATGTGGGGTGATATTATGAGACCATACAAATATCCTGTTCCCCAACAAACTTTCACTCAATGTTTTTTGACAATCCTCACATGTATGAGTTAGTACATTGGTGGTTTCAAATAGTGATTTTCTAATTCTACCATTCCTTCTACATTTTTAACAGGTATTCTTCTGTTAAGAAGAGCTTTTCTCACTATTAGAAATGACAAAGGGGACATTACCACTGACCTCACACAAATACAAAAAACCTCCAGAGACCATTAGAAATTATGCACATTAACTAGAAAACCTATAAGAAATGGATAAATTACTGAAAACATACAACCTCCCAAGACTGAATCAGGAAGAAATTGAAACCCTGAACAAACCAATAATGAGTTCTGAAGTTGAATCAGAAATAAAAAGCCTACAATCAGAAAAAGCACTGGACCATACAGACTCACAGCCAAATTCTACCAGACATATGAAGAAGAGCTAGTACCATCGCTAGTGAAACTATTCAAAAAAGTTGAGGTGGAAGGACTCCTCCCTAACTCATTCTATGAGGCCAGCATAATTCTGATACCAAAAACTGGCAGAGACACAGAAAAAAAGAAAAAGAAAAAGAAACTTCAGGCCAATATCCTTGATAAACATGGATTAAAATAACTTCAACAAAATACTAGCAAACTGAATCCAGCAGCACATCAAAAAGCTAATCTACCATGATCAAGTAGGCTTTATCCCTGGGATGCAAGGTTGGTTTAACATATACAAATCAATAAATGTGAATCACATAAACAGAACTGAAAACACAACCACATGATCATCTCAATAGATGTAGAAAAGGCTTTCAATAAAATTTAACACCCTTTCATGTTAAAAACATGAACAAACTAGGCATTGAAGGAACATACTTCAAAATAATAAAAGCCATCTATGACAAACCCACAGCCAACATTATACTGAATGGGCACAAGTTGGAAGCATTCCTCTTAAGAAGCAGAACAAGACAAGGATGCCCACTCTCACCGCTCCTATTCAACATAGTACTGGAACTCCTAGCCAGAGCAATCAGGCAAGAGAAAGATACAAAAGGAATCCAAATAGGAAGAAATAATGTTAAACTATCTCTGTTTGCAGACAATATAATACCCCATAGTCCTAGAATAGAAAAAGAAACCCCATAGTCTTTGCCCAAAAGTTGCTAGATCTGATAAACTTCAGCAAAGTTTCAGGACAAAATATCAGTGTACAAAAATGAGTAGCATTTATATACACCAACAACTTCTAAGCCAACAGGCACATTAAGAACACAATTTATTTCACAATAGCCACAAAAAAAATAAAATACCTAAGACTACAGCTCACCAGGGAGGTGAATGATCTCTACAACAAGAATTATGAAACATCATTGAAAGAAATCAGAGACCACACAAATGGAAAAACATTCCATGCGCATGGATAGGAAGAATCAATATTGTTAAAATGATCATACTGCCCAAAGCAATTTATAGATTCAGTGCTATTCCTATCAAACTACCAATGACATTTTTCATAAAATTAGAAAAAAACTATTTTAAAATTCACATGAAACTAAAAAAAGAGCTTGAATCATCAATGCAATCCCAAGCAAACAGAACAAAGCTGGAGACATCACATTTCCCAACTTCAAACTTTACTACCAGGCTACAGTAACCAAAACAGCATGGTACTGGTACAAAAACAGACACATAGACCAATGGAACAGAATATAGAGCCCAGAAGCAAAGCCACACACCTATAACCATCTGATCTTCCACAAAGTTGACAAAAACAAGCAATGAGGAAAGTAATTCCTCAATAAATGGTGCTGGGATAATTGGCCAGCTATATGCAGAAGATTGAAACTGGACCCTTTCTTTCACCATATACAAAAATCAGCTCAAGATGGATAAAAACTTAAATGTAAAACCTAAAACTATAAAAACCCTAGAAGAAAACCTAGGAAGTACCATTCTGGACATAGGCCCTGGCAAAGATTTCATGACAAAGATGCCAAAAGCAATTGCAACAAAAACAAAAATTGACAAGTGAGATTTAATTAAAATAAGTAAACTAAAGAGCTCTGAACAGCAAAAAAAAAAGAAGAAAGGAAAGAAAGAAAAAAGAAAGAAAGAAAGAAAGAGAAAGAAAGAAAGAAAAACTATCCACAGAGTAAACAGACAACCTACAAAATGGTAGAAAATATTTGCAAACTATGCATCCAACAAAGGTCAAATATCCAGAATCCATAAATAACAAAAAAATCAACAAGCAAAAAACAACCCATTAAAAAGTGGGCAAAGGACATGAACAGACACTTTTCCAAAGAAGATGGATGCATAACTAACAAGCATATGAAAAAATGCTCCACATCACTATTCATTAATGAAATGCAAATCAAAACCAAAAGGAGACATGATCTAACCAGTCAGAATGGCTATTATTAAAAAGTAAAAAAATAACAGATGGTGGAGAGGTTGCAGAGTAAAGGGAACGCTTACACACAACACAGTTGGTGGGAGTGTAAATTAGTGCAGCCACTGTCGAAAGCAGTTTGGCAATTTCTCAAAGAACTTAGAACTGCAATTCAACCCAGCAATCCCTTTATATTGGGTATATATATATGGTATATACTCAAAGGAATATAAATCACTCTACCATAAAGACACATACGAGCATGCATATGTTCATCACAGCACTATTCACAATAGCAAAGACATGGAACCTAAATGCCTATCAATGGTAGACTGGATAAAGAAAATGTGATACATATACGCCATGGAATACTGTGCAGCCGTAAAATAGAATGAGATCATGTACTTTGCAGCAACGTAGATGGAGCTCGAGGCCATTATCCTAAGTGAACTAACACAGGAACAGAAAACCAAATACCACGTGTTCGCATTTACAAGTGTGAGCTAAACATTGAGTACACATGGACACAATGAAGGGAACAATAGACAACGGGGCCTACTTGAGGGTGGAAGGTTGGGGAAGGGTGGGGATTGAAAAACTATCAGGTACTAGGCTTATTACCTGGGTGATGAAACAATCTGTACATCAAACCCTGAGACACCTACCTATATAACAAACCTGCGCATGTGCCCCTGAACCTAAAATAAAAGTTAAAAAAAATAGTTTTTCTCCCCCACTGCCTGTTCTGAGTATAATTATAGACTCAGGAATTCTGTTTACTTAATGAATTATAATCCATTATTGTCATTTTTCTTTTTTAAGCCAGATCTTGTGTCATTTTGATATATCCCCATTCATCTTTGACTAGTGTCTTTATTTTCCCTACAACAAGGTGTTTCAAACTCATCTTGTATATTGCCTGCTCCAGACCTGGAGTTAAACATTTCTCTAAGAAGCCCCTCATTCTTTTTAATAGGAAATGGTGTTTCTTTCTTTTCAGTCGTGACAGTGAAGTTCTTATCGGTATCTGCCAGGCTCCTGCATCTATCTCTAAGTTCATTACAAACTCAGGCAGAGGAAAAATAAGGTGTTATTGATTCACACCTTTTAAAATAAGGCATGAATTGATTCACACCTTTTCTCTTATATTTCTGTATTGATCCAACAAATATTTTTTGAATTATTACATTGTGCAGGGTTATGCTAAGCACAGGAGATAGAATTTTAAGCAAGACACAGACAGTCCTGGTCTTCATGGAGCTTACAGTCTTAGTGGGGAGGACAAATGTGAATCAGGTGATCATACATTTGATTTTTAATCAAATTTTGATCAAATTTTTGATTTAACTAAAAATAGGGTAAGTGCTCCCAAAATAGACTGAGTTCTAGGCATGTAACAAGGAATCTGATACATCCTGGGTAGTTAGGAAGAGGCTTCCCTAAAAATATAAACTCAGACTAATGTCTGAAAAATGGGTAGAAGTTACTGAGGCCAAGGGTGAGGGGTTTATGTGCTTGTTAGTGGGGAGATAGAGCCTGGAGGAAGGTAGTCAAGCAAGAAGGTTCCAGACACAGGCAGATAAACGTGGACTTTTGTTTTTGTTTTTGTTTTTTAGAGACAGCCTGGGTGTTAAGATTACAGGTGTCAGCCACTGCACCCAACCCCTAAAACTTGAACATTTGAGAAACCAAAAGAATATTTAGGTCTTTATACAGCAGCTATAGCTAAAAGTCTGGGCAGATGCTGACTCCATAGAGCCTTGAGAGTTTTCTTCTTTTTTTTTTTTGTTTGTTTGTTTGTTGTTGATGTGGAGTCTCGCTCTGTCACCCAGGCTGGACTGCAGTGGTGCAATTTCGGCTCATTGCAACCTCTGCCTCCCAGGTTCAAGTGATTCTCCTGCCTCAGCCTCCTGAGTAGCTGGGATTACAGGCATGCGCCACCACGCCCAGCTAATTTTTTTTTTTTTTTTTTTTTTAGTACAGACGAGGTTCCACCATGTTAGTCAGGCTGATCTTGAACTCCTGACCTCAGGTGATACACCCACCTCAGCCTCCCAAAGTGCTGAGATTACAGGGTGCACCACTGCACCTGGCCGAGGGTTTTAGTCTTTATTCTCAGTGTATTCTCAGTGTAATAGAAAGCTATGAAAGGACTTAAGCAGCATAGAGGCATAACCAGATCTATATTTTAAAAGGAATATTGTCTAATACAAAAAAGATTAGCTGGAGCAAGGCAGGATGTTAGCATTCCAGCTGGAAGTCTCTTTGCAATAGTGTAGAGAGAGCTGACAAGTACCATGTTCTAGGGTGGTGTCCGTGAAATGTCACTGTCACTTCCCACCACTGAACAAGCCCACACCCTTTTTTTTTTTTTGGGCCCTCTAAGGATTTCTACAGACAATGGGAAATCTAGTTAATGGGCTTCTTGCTAAGCTCTCTATCCCTCCGCTACTGTCTCTGTTCCCCATTTTTCTTTTATGCCTAGTAGAGAAATACAAGAGTGAGACTGAAATTGATGAATTGATTATGAGACTTTAGGAACACAAACTCAGTAAACAAATAGACTCCAAAAGTCTTCAAAAGTAGGGTGGGGGTCTCTGAGGGAAGGAACAGAAACGGAACAGGAGCTGGCAATTTATTTGGATCTTTGGAAGGGAGAAGTAGAGGGTAGGTGAGAGGGTAAAAGAAGGAAGTGCCTAACAGGGGACTTACTTTCATTCCCCCCTTACTCCAAAGGATCTGCTCCTTTGCCACCATAAGATGTGGCACCACTAAAAATCTGCTCATCCCAGCACTGGAAATGGTTTGAAACAGAGAGCAGTGGTAATGGTTAAGGGTTACCACCAAAAGGATGTTGAGGAAGGTCTGAATTTTAGGAGTGACAGCTGGGAGGAGAGCCAGAGACTAAATGGAATGATTCTTCAAAATTATATAAAATTATTATGCTATGTGAAAATATTCTAAAAGATTTTTTAAAACTCAAATGTTTCCCAACTCCTTTTACAATGCTAGAATAACTCTGACATCAAATCTGATGGTCATAATAATGCAAAGGGGAAGGGATAACACACAAAAGTTATGAGCTTAACTATTTTGAAGTGAACAGTTCAGTAGCGTGAAGTGCATTCACATTGTTGTGCAACCAATTTCCAGAACTCTTTTCAATTTGCAATGTTGAAACTCTGTACCCATGGAACAACTCCCCACCCTGCCTTCCCCCCCAGCCCCTGACAACTACCATTCTACTTCCTGTCTCTATGAATTTGAATATACTAGGTACCTCATGTAAGTAGAATCACATAGCATTTGTCTTTTTATAACTGGCTTATTTCATTTAGCGTAATGTTCTCGAGGTTCATCCATATTGTAGCATGTGTCAGAATTGTGTTCCTTTTTAAGGCTGATTAGTATGATATTGTATGTCTATATCATATTTTGTTTATCCATTTATCTTTCAATTTATTGCTTCCACCTTTTGGATATTGTGAATAATGATGCTATGAACATGGGTGTACAAATATCTCTTCAAGACTCTGCTCAGTTCTTTTGGATATATACCCAGAGGGGAACTGTCAGATCAAATGGTAATTCTATTTTTAATTTTTTGAGGGACCACCATATGTTTTTTGTAGCAGCTGAACCATTTTATAATCCCACCAACAGTGCACAATGGTTTCAGTTTCTCCGCATCCTCTCCAATATTTGCTATTTTCTGTTTTTTTTTTTTTTTTTAATAGTAGCCATCCTGGTCAAGCGTGGTGGTTCACGCCTGTAATCCCAGCACTTTGGAAGGCCGAGGCGGGCAGATCACGAGGTCAAGAGATCAAGACCAGTTACTCAGGAGGCTGAGGCAGGAGAATCACTTGAACCCGGGAGGCAGAGGTTGTAGTGAGCTGAGATGATACCACTGCACTCCAGCCTAGGCAACAGAGTGAGACTCCATCTCAAAAAAAAAAAAAAAAATAGTAGCCATCCTAATGGATGTGTGTCTACAAATTTTAACTATGAAACGATGTTCATTTTGTTTATGTAGAAATTAGAGATGTAGAAAAAATAGGCCGGGAGTGGTGGCTCACACCTGTAATCTGAGCACTTTGGGAGGCTGAGGCAGGCGGATCGCCTGAGGTCAGGAGTTCAAGACCAGCCTGACCAACATGGTGAAACCCCATCTCTACCAAAAATACAAAAATTAGCTCAGCGGTAGTGGCATGCACCTATAATCCCAGCTATTTGGGAGGCTGAGGCAGGAGAATCGCTTGAACCTGGCAGGTGGAGATTGCAATGAGCCAAGATTGTGACACTGCACTCCAGTATGGGCAACAGAGTGAGACCCTGTCTCAAAAAATAAATAAATAAAATAAAAAATAAAGTAAAATCAAGTGTTTTTAAACGTTTTTAAATGTTACATTTTAAAATTAAAAAAGCAAAAGTTTGCTATGCAAATATAAAAAGAGCCATTGTTTTTAAAAATACAAAAACTTTAATAGAAAATTGAGCAAACAACAAGCAAAGGAAGAATGCCAGGGATGAAATAGAAGTAGCTAAGAACTATATGAAAGAGCTGGTTTTGGGTGATAGGGAGCCAGGGCTGGAGGCTTCTCTAGCTCTCTGATTGCTTCTAAGGTAGTCATGAGGGTGAAGCAGTCTCATGCCCCTATTGCAGCAGGGAGGTGTCAAGGGCACTTTTGTTCTGCTCTGCAGGGACTATAACTCCAATTGGTTGATCTGTTTAATACAATAAAATAGAGGCCAGACAGCCAGAGGAAATATTTCCTTTTCTAATGCCAAAAACGATATATTGGGAATGCTCCAGGGAAGACAAGGAAAAGAATCGAGTCCTTAAAAAGCTCTACCAACACGTCTGAGATGGCTGAACTACACATTTTGTTTCAGAGAATGAATACTTGGGCTATTTGGGGGTTAAAAAAAAAAAAGGATATTAAAGGACTCTGTTTAGACTGCAATGCTAGACTGAAGTTACCTGCACACACATCATTTATCAAGCTGATAATGCAGCACAGCACCTGGAGCGTTCTGAAGGTGCAGTAGTGCTGCAAGAAATCTAAAACTGCAGTGGTTTGAAAACGTGGCCTCAGAACACTTTGAAATACCTCTCATTAAGAGGTGGGCTCTATGTTTCCTCCTGTGACTCTGGATGAGCCTGTGACTCAGCCAAAAATGTATGACAGAAGTGATGCCATGTGATTTCCAGTTAGGTCCCACAAAGCCGTGCAGCTTCCCCTAATTTTCTTGGACCACTGTCTGTTCAGATGTTCCTTCACTGGATACACACCCTTGGAACCCAGCCACCATGCTGTGAGGAGCCAAGTTGTGGAAAGGCCAACTACTGGTACCCCACTGACTGTCACAGCAGAGCCCAGCCTTCAAATCATCTCAGCCCAAGCACCAGATGTAAATCAAGCAGCCATCAGAGGATTCCAGGCCTCAGTCTTTGAAGACACTCCCAGCCTTTTGAGTCTTCCCAGTTGAGGCCAAACATATCATAGCATAGAATAGGGATGAGCCACATATGCTATGTCCTGTCTGAATTTCTGATCTATGGAATCTGAGAGCATAACAAATGGTATCTCTCATTTTGTTTCTTATCAAGCTTATTTGGATTTTCTCTCCTTTTATTGATTAATCTTGCTAAGGTCTATCAATGTTATTTATCTTTTCAAAGAACCAGCTTTTTGTTTTATTTATCTTTTGTATTGTTTTTGTTTGTTTCAATTTCATTAGTTCTGCTCTAATCTTGGTTATTTCCTTTCCTCTGCTGGATTTGGGTTTTGTTTTTTTTCTCTAGTACCTTGAGGTGTGACCTTAGATTGTCTGTTTGTGCTCTTTCAGACTTTTTGATATAGGCATTTAGGGCTATGAACTTTCCTCTTGGCACTGCCTTTGTTGTATCCCAGTGGTTTTGATAGGTGGTGTCACTATTGTCATTCAGTTTGAAGAATTTTTTTTTTTTTTCCTGAGATGGAGTCTTGCTCTGTCGTCCAGGCTGGAGTGCAGTGGCGCGATCTCCGCTCACTGCAAGCTCCGCCTCCTGGGTTCACACCATTCTCCTGCCTCAGCCTCCCAAGTAGCTGGGACTACAGGTGCCCGCCACCGTGCCCGTCTAATTTTTTGTATTTTTACTAGAGACGGGGTTTCACCGTCTCAGTGATCCATCCGCCTCGGCCTCCCAAAGTGCTGGATTACAGGCGTGAGCCGCCGCGCCTGGCCGAAGAATTTTTTAATTTCCATCTTGAATTCATTTTTTTTACCCAATGATCATTCAGGAGCAGGTTATTTAATTTCCATGTATTTTCATGGTTTTGAAGGTTCCTTTTGGAGTTGATTTCCAGTTTCATTCCACTGTGGTCTGAGAGAGTGCTTGATATAATTTCAGTTTTCTTAAATTTATTGAGGCTCATTTTATGCGCTATCATATGGTCTATCTTAAAGAAAGTTCCGGCCGGGCATGGTGGCTCATGCTTGTAATTCCAGCACTGTGGGAGGCCGAGGTGGGTGGATCATGAGGTCAGGAGTTCAAGACCAGCCTGACCAAGATGGTGAAACCCCGTCTTTACTAAAAATACAAAAAAATTAGCCAGGTGTGGTGGCAGGCACCTGTAATCCCAGCGACTTGGGAGGCTGAGGTAGAGAATCACTTGAACCCGGGAGGCAGAGGTTTCAGTGAGCTGAGATCGCACCACTGCACTCCAGCCTGGGTGACAGAGCGAGACTCTGTCTCAAAAAAATAAAAAATAAAAAATGAAAAAAAAAGTCGCTTCCAAGATGGCCAAATAGGAACTGCTCCAGTCTACAGCTCCCAGCGAGATCGACACAGAAGACAGGTGATTTCTGCATTTCCAACTGAGGTACCTGGTTTATCTCATTGGGACTGGTTGGACAGTGGGTGCAGCCCACGGAGGGTGAGCTGAAGCAGCGTGGGGCATCACCTCACCGGGAAGAACAAGGGGTCAGGAGATTTCTCTTTCCTAGTCAAGGGAAGCCATGAGTGACTGTACCTGGAGGAGTGGTACACTCCTGTCCAAATACTGTGCTTTTCCCACGGTCTTCACAACTGGCAGACCAGGAGATTCCCTTCCGTGCCTGGCTCAGCAGGTCCCACGCCCACGGAGCCTTGCTTGCTGCTAGCGCAGCAGTCTGAGATTGACCTGGGATGCTGAAGTTTGGCAGGGGGTGGGGCATCCGCCATTACTGAGGCTTCAGTAGGCAGTTGTATGCTCACAGTCTAAACAAAGCGGCAGGGAAGCTTGAACTGGGCAGAGCCTACCATAGCTCAGCAAGGCCTACTGCCTCTCTAGATTCCACCTGTGTGGGCAGGGCATATCTGAACAAAAGGCAGCAGACAGCTTCTCCAGACTTAAACGTCCCTGCCTGATAGCTCTGAAGAGAACAGTGGTTCTCCCAGCATGGCGTTCAAGCTCCAATAATGGACAGACTGCCTCCTCAAGTGGGTCCCTGACCCCCGTGTAGCCTGACTGGGAGACACCTCCCAGTAGGGGCCAACAGATACCTCATAAAGGCGGGTGCCCCTCTGGGACAAAGGATCAGGCAGCAATATTTGCTGTTCTGCAGTCTCTGCTGGTGATACCCAGGCAAACAGGGTCTGGAGTGGACCTCCAGCAAATTCCAACAGATGTGCAGCTGAGGGGCCAGATGGTTAGAAGGAAAACTAACAAACAGAAAGGAATAGCATCAACAGCAACAAAAAGGACATCCACACCAAAACCCCATCCGCAGATCACCAACATCAAAGACCAAAGGTAGATAAAACCACAAAGATGGGGAGAAAACAGAGCAGAAAGGCTGATAATTCCAAAAACCAGAATGCCTCTTCTCCTCCAAGGAACACAACTCCTTGCCAGCAAGGGAACAAAACTGGATGGAGAATGAGTTTGATGAGTTGACAGAAGTAGGCTTCAGAAAGTCGGTAATAACAAACTTCTCCAAGCTAAAGGAGCATGTTCTAATCCATTGCAAGGAAGCTAAAAACCTTGAAAAAAGGTTAGACAAATCGCTAACTAGAATAACCAGTGTAGAGAACAGCTTAAATGAGCTGATGGAGCTGAAAACCACAGTACGAGAACTTCATGAAGCATACACAAGCTTCAATAGCTGCCTAGAACAAGCAGAAAAAAAAGATATCAGTGATTGAAGATCAAATTAATGAAATAAAGTGAGAAAACAAGATTAGAGAAAAAAGAGTGAAAACAAGTGAACAAAGCCTCCAAGAAATACGAGACTATGTGAAAAGACCAAATCTACGTTTGATTGGTGTACTAAAAGTGACGGGGAAAATGAAACCAAGTTAGAAAACACTCTTCAGGATATTATCCAGGAGAACTTCCCCAACCTAGCAAGGCAGGCCAACATTCAAATTCAGGAAATATAGAGAACACCACAAAGACACTCCTCAAGAAGAGCCACCCCAAGACACATAATTATCAGATTCATCAAGGTTGAAATGAAGGGAAAAATGTTAAGGGCAGCCAGAAAGAAAGGTCAGGTTACCCACAAAGGAAAACCCATCAAACTAATAGCAGATGTCTTTGCAGAAACCCTACAAGCCAGAAGAGAGTGGGGGTCAATATTCAACATTCTTAAAGAAAAGAATTTTCAACTAAGAATTTCATATCCAGCCAAACTAAGCTTCATAA
This sequence comes from Pongo pygmaeus, assembly GCF_028885625.2. Taxonomy (NCBI): domain Eukaryota; kingdom Metazoa; phylum Chordata; class Mammalia; order Primates; family Hominidae; genus Pongo; species Pongo pygmaeus. The sequence continues at coordinate 66,032,622 of NC_072377.2, forward strand.
GTGAAGGAGAAATAAAATCCTTTACAGACAAGCAGATGCTGAGAGATTTTGTCACCACCAGGCCTGCCTTACAAGAGCTTCTGAAGGAAACACTAAACATGGAAAGAAACAACTGGTACCAGCCACTGCAAAAACATGCCAAATTGTGAAGACCATCAACACTATGAAAAAACTGCATCAATTAACAGGCAAAATAACAAGCTAGCATCATAATGACAGGATCAAATTCACATATAGCAATATTAACCTTAAATGTAAATGGGATAAATACCCCAACTAAAAGACACAGACTGGCAAATTGGATAGAGTCAAGACCCATTGGTGTGCTGTATTCAGGAGACCCACCTCACATGCAAAGATGCACATAGGCTCAAAATAAAGGGATGGAGGAAGATCTACCAAGCAAATGGAAAACAAAAAAACAAACAAAACAACAACAACAACAACAACAAAAAGGGGTTGCAATCCTGGCCTCTGATAAAACAGACTTTAAAGCAACAAAGATCAAAAGAGACAAAGAAGGCCATTACATAATGGTAAAGGGATCAATGCAACAAGAAGAGCTAACTACCCTAAATATACATGCACCCAATACATGAGCATCCAGATTCAAAAAGTAAGTTCTTAGAGACCTACAAACAGACTTAGACTCCCACACAATAATAATGGGAGACTTTAACACCCCACTGTCAATATTAGACAGAGCAACAAGACAGAAAATTAACAAGGATATCCAGGACTTGAACTCAGCTCTGGACGAAGCCGACCTAATAGACATCTATAGAACTCTCCACCCCAAATCAAGAGAATATACATTCTTCTCAGCACCACATCAACTTATTCTAAAATTGACCACATAATTAGAAGTAAAACACTCCTCGGCAAATGTAAAAGAACAGAAATAACAACAAACTGTCACTCAGAACACAGTGCCATCAAATCAGAACTCAGGATTTAAAAACTCACTCAAAACCGCACAACTACATGGAAACTGAACAACCTGCTCCTAAATGACTACTGGATAAATAACAAAATGAAACCAGAAATAAAGGTGTTCTTTGAAACCAATGAGAACAAAGACACAACGTACCAGAATCTCTGGGACACAGCAAAAGCAGTGTGCAGTGGGAAATTTATAGCACCAAACGCCCATAAGAGAAAGCACGAGAGAAAGCAAGAGAAAACAAATTCAAAGATCAGAGCAGAACTGAAGGAGATAGAAACACAAAAAACCCTTCAAAAAAAAAAAAAAATCAATGAATCCCGGAGCTGTTTTTTGAAAAGATCAACAAAATACACAGACTGCTAGCCAGGCACATAAAAAAGGAAAGATAGAAGAATCAAATAGACACAATAAAAAATGATAAAGGGGATATCACCACCGATCCCACAGAAATAAAAACTACCATCAGAGAATACTATAAACACCTGTATGCAAATAAACTAGAAAATCTAGAAGAATGGATACATTCCTGGACATATATACCCTCCCAAGACTAAACCAGGAAGAAGTTGAATCTCTGAATAGACCAATAACAGGTTCTGAAATTGAGGCAATAATTAATACCCTACCAACCAAAAAAAGTCCAGGACCAGACGGATTCACAGCCAAATTCTACCAGAGGTACAAAGAGGAGTTGGTACCACTCCTTCTGAAACTATTCCGATCAATAGAAAAGAGGCAATCCTCTCTAACTCATTTTATGAGTTTTGGCATCATCCTGATACCAAAGCCTGGCAGAGACACAACTAAAAATGAGAATTTTAGGTCAATGTCCCTGATGAACATCGATGCAAAAATCCTCAATAAAATACCGGCAAACTGAATCCAGCAGCACATCAAAAAGCTTATCCACCACGATCAAGTCGGCTTCATCCCTGGGATACAAGGCTGGTTCAACATACGCAAGTCAATAAATGTAATCCATCACATAAACGGAACCAACAGCAAAAACCACATCATTATTTCAATAGATGCAGAAAAGTCCTTCAACAAAATTCAACAGCCTTTCATGCTAAAAACTCTCAATAAACTAGGTATCGATGGAATGTATCTCAAAATAATAAGAGCTATTTATGACAAACCCACAGCCAATATCACACTGAATGGGCAAAAACCGGAAGCATTCTTTTTGAAAACCAGCACAAGATAAGGATGACCTCTCTCACCACTCCTATTCAACATAATATTGGAAGTTCTGCCCAGGGCACTCAGGCAAGAGAAAGCAATAAAGGGTATTCAAATTGGAAGAGAGGAAGTCAAATTGTTTCTGTTAGCAGATGACATGATTGTATATTTTGAAAACCCCATCGTCTCAGCCCAAAATCTCCTTAAGCTGATAAGCAACTTCAGCAAAGTCTCAGGATACAAAATCAATGTGCAAAAATCAAAAGCATTCCTATACACCAATAACAGACAAACAGAGAGCCAAATAATGAGCAAACTCCCATTTAAAACTGCTGCTAAGAGAATAAAGTACCTAAGAATCCAACTTACAAGGGATGTGAAGGACCTCTTCAAGGAGAACTACAAACCACTGCTGAAGGAAATAAGAGAGGACCCAAACAAATGGAAAAACATTCCATGCTCATGGATAGGAAGAATCAATCGTGAAAATGGCCTTACTGCCCAAAGTAATTTACACATTCAATGCTATCCCCATCAAGCTACCATGACTTCCTTCATAGAACTGGAAAAAGCTACTTTAAACTTCACATGGAACCTAAAAAGAGCCCACATAGCCAATGCAATCCTGGGCAAGAAGAACAAAGCTGGAGGCATCACGCTACCTGACTTCAAACTATACTACAAGGTTACAGTAACCAAAAGAGCATGTTACTGGTACCAAAATAGATATATAGACCAATGGAACAGAATGGAGGCCTCAGAAATAACACCACACATCTACCACCATCTGATGTTTGACAGTCCTGATACATACAAGCAATAGAGAAAAGATTCCCTATTTAATAAATGTTGTTGGGAAAACTGGTTAGCCATGTGCAGAAAACTGGACCCCTTCCTTACACCTTATACAAAAATTAATTCAAGATGGATTAAAGACTTAAATGTTAGACTTAAAACCATAAAAACCCTAGAAGAAAACCTAGGCAATACCATTCAGGACATAGGCATGGGCAAGGGCTTCATGTCTGAAACAGCAAAAGCAATGGCAACAAAAGCCAAAATTCATAAATGGGATCTAATTAAACTAAAGAGCTTCTGTACAGCAAAAGAAACTACCATCCAAGTGAACAGGCAACCTACAGAATGGGAGAAAAATTATGCAATCTACCCATCTCACAAAGGGCTAATATCCAGAATCTACAAAGAACTTAAACAAATTTACAAGAAAAAAAACAACCCCATCAAAACATAGGCAAAGGATATGAACAGACACTTCTCAAAAGAAGACATTTGTGCAGCCAACAGTCATATGAAAAAATGCTCATCATCACTGGTCATTAGAGAAATGCAAATCAAAACCACAATGAGATAGCATCTCACACCAGTTAGAATGGCGATCATTAAAAAGTCAGGAAACGGCTGGGTGTGATGGCTCATGCCTGTAATCCCAGCATTTTGGGAGGCCGAGGTGGGCAGATCGTGAGGTCAAGAAATCGAGACCATCCCGGCCAACATGGTGAAACCCCGTCTCTAATAAAAATACAAAAATTAGCTGGGCATGGTGGCGCATGCCTGTAGTCCCAGCCACTCAGGAAGCTGAGGCAGGAGAATCACTTGAACCAGGGAGGAGGAGGTTGCAGTGAGCTGAGATCGTGCTACTGCACTCCAGCCTGGTGACAGAGTGAGACTCTGTCTCCAAAAAAAAAAAAAAAAAAAAAAAAAAGTCAGGAAACAACAGATGCTGGAGAGATTGTGGAAAAATAGGAACACTTTTACATTGTTGGTGGGACTGTAAACTAGTTCAACCATTGTGGAAGACACTGTGGCGATTCCTCAAGGATCTAGAACTAGAAATACCATTTGACCCAGCAATCCCATTACTGGGCATGTACTCAAAGGATTATAAATCATTCTATGATAAAGACACATGCTCACATATGTTTATTGCGGCACTTATCAATGATAGACTGGATTAAGAAAATGTGGCACATATACACCATGGAGTACTATGCAGTCATAAAAAAAGATGAGTTCATGTCCTTTGTAGGGACATGGATGAAGCTGGAAACCATCATTCTCAGCAAACTATCACAATGACAGAAAACCAAACACTGCATGTTCTCACTCATAAGTGGGAGTTGAACAATGAGAACACATGGACACAGAGAGGGGAACATCACACACTGGGGCCTGTAGGGGGTGGGGGGACTAGGGTAGAGATAACATTAGGAGAAATACCTAATGTTGGTGACGGGTTGATGGGCGCAGCAAACCACCATGGCACGTGTATACCTATATAACAAAACTGCATTTTCCACACGTATAACCCAGAACTTAAAGTATAATAAAATAAATAAATAAATAAATAAATAAATAAAAGCTCCATGTGCTATTGAATAGAATGTATGTTCTGCAGTTGTTGGATGGAATGTTCTGTATATATCTGTTAAGTCCATTTGTTCCAGGGTATAGTTTAAATCCACTGTTTCTTTGTTTACTTTCTGTCTTGATGACCTGTCTAGTGCTGTCAGTGGAGTATTGAAGTCCTGAACTACTATTGTGTTGCTGTCTATCTCATTTCTTAGGTCTATTAGTAATTGTTTTATAAATTTGAGAGCTCCAGTGTTAGGTGCATATATGTTTAAGATTGTGATATTTTCCTGTTGGACAAGTCTTTCATCATTATATAATGTCCCTCTTTGTCCTTTTAAACTACTGTTGCTTTAAAGTTTGTTTTGTCTGATACAAGAATAGCTACTCCTGCTCGCTTTTGGTGTCCATTTGCATGAAATATATTTTTCCACCCCTTTACTTTAAGTTTATGTGAGTCCTTATGTGTTAGGTAAGTCTTTTGAAGGCACCACATGGTTGGGGGGTAAATTCTTATACATTCTGCAGTTCTGTATCTTTTAAGTGGAGCATTTAGGCCATTTACATTCAATGTTAGTATGAGATGTGAGTTACCATTCCATTCATTGTGCTATTTGTTGTCTGTATACCTTGGTTTTTTGTTTTTAAATTGTATTTTTGTTTTATATGTCCTGTGAGATTTATGCTTTAAAGAGGTTCTGTTTTGATGTATTTCCAGGTTTTGTTTCAAGATTTAGAGCTCCTTTTAGTAGTTCTTATAGTGGTGGTTTGGTAGTGGTGAATTCTCTCAGCATTTGTTTATCTGAAAAAGACAGTATCTTTCCTTCATATATGAAGCTTAGTTTTGCTGGATACAAAATTTTTGGCTGATAATTGTTTTGTTGGAGGAGGCTGATGATAGGGCCCCAATCCTTCTAGCCTGTAGGATTTCTGCTGAGAAATCTGCTGTTAATCTGATAGGTTTTCCTTTATGGGTTAGCTGGTGCTTTTGTCTCATAATTCTTCAGATTCTTTCCTTTGTCTTAACTTTAGATAACCTGATGACAATATGCCTAGGCAGTGATCTTTTTTTGATACATACCCCAGGCGTTCTTTGTGCTTCTTGTAGTTGGATGTCTAGGTCTCCAGCAAGGCTGGGGAAGTTTTCTCGATTATTCCCCCAAATATGTTTTCCAAGCTTTTAGATTCTCTTCTTCCTCAGGAATGTTGATTATTCTTAGGTTTGGTCGCTTAACATAATCCCAGACTTCTTGGAGGATTTGTTCATATTTTCTTATTCTTTTTTCTTTGTCTTTGTTGGATTGAGTTAATCTGAAGACCTTGCCTTCAAGTTCTGAGTTTTCTTTCTACTACTTGTTTGATTCTGTTGCGGAGACATTCCAGAGCATTTTGCATTTCTGTAAGTGTGTCCAATGTTTCCTGAAGTTTTGATTGTTTTCTTTATGCTATCTATTTCATTGAATATTTCTCCCTTCACTTCTCATATCATTTTAAAAATTTCCTTACATTGGGCTTCACCTTTCTCTGGTGCCTCCCTGATTAGCTTGATAACTAACCTCCTGAATTTTTTTTCAGGTAAATCAGGGATTTTTTCTTGGTTTGGATTCATTGCCAATGAGCTAGTGTGATTTTGGGGGGCATTAAAGAACCTTGTTTTGTTATATTACCAGAGTTGGCTTTCTGGTTCCTTCTCATTTGAGTAGGCTCTGTCAGATGAAAGGTCTAGGGCTGACGGCTGTCGTTCAGATTCTTTTGTCCCACTGTTCCCTTGATGTAGTACTCTCCCCCTTTTCCTATGGATGTGCTTCCTGAGAGCCAAGGTGTAGTGATTTTTATCTCTCTTCTGGATCCAGCCACCCAGCAAGTCGACCAGGCTCCGGGCTGGTACTGGATTGTCTGTGCAGAGTCCTGTGATGTGAACCATCTGTGGGTCTCTCAGTTGTGAATACCAGAACAGTGTTTGGGGTGTCTCCCAGATCCTGCAGGAACAATCCACTTCCTTCAGAGGGTTTGTGGGTCCTCTCGGGTTTCCCGATTTATTCCTGCAGTCGTTCTGGTTCCTCCGCATGCTGCTCTGTCATGTGGTTCCTCCACATGCTGCTCTGTCCGTCCGAGTCAAAGCTACAATCTAGGCCTGCCACCTATCTGCCACGATCCCTAATGTCGAATGGATTTTAAAATGTAGTATTTATGGCCGGGTGCGGTGGCTCACGTGTGTAATCCCAGAACTTTGGGAGGCTGAGGTGGGTGGATCAGCTGAGGTCAGGAGTTTGAGACCAGCCTGGCCAACATGGTGAAACCCCCATCTCTACTAAAAATAAAAAAAATAGCCGGGCACGGTGGCAAGCACCCGTAGTCCCAGCTACTCGGGAGACTGAGGCAGGAGAATTGCTTGAACCCGGGAGGCGGAGGTTGCAGTGAGCCGAGATCATGCCACTGCACTCCAGCCTGGGTGACAGAGTGAGACTCCATCTCAAAAAAAAAAACAAAAAAAGTAGTATTTATATACAGTACTATTTGGCCTTAATACACACACACACACATACACACACACGAAGAGGAAATTCTAGGCCAGGCACAGTGGCTCACACCTCTAATGCTCTGGGAGGCCAGTACTATTTGGCCTTACACAAACACACACACACACACACACACACGAAGAGGAAATTCTAGGCCAGGCACAGTGGCTCACACCTATAATGCTCTGGGAGGCTGAGGCAGGAGATCCCGTGAGGCCAAGAGTTCAAGACCAGCCTTGGCAGTACAGCAAGACCTCGTCTCTACCCTCTACTGTCTTTAAACACCTAAACCACACGTTTCTGTCTTATTTTAAAAACAGTTTGTTAATTGTAAAAACAAGAAAAAGACAGACTTTTAAGGGATCGATATGTTATTTAATCATCAACTAATTACAGGGAAAAGACTGAAATATAGCTCTCATAATAGGGAAGAATCCCACCCATCTGTCTACTTTTAAACTGTGATAATACTCTGTCCCATTTTCTTATTTCATGTATCACAGTAAAAATTATTTATCTATACAGCTAAGTTCTTTTTCCATATTAGCTCATATTGTCTTTAATTATAAGTGATGTCCATGTTTGCTATCTGGCTCTTTTCAGCCATAAAAACATATCCTGGGGAGGCAGAGTAAGATAGCCAAACAGAAGCCATCGTCCTCCCAACAGGAACACCAAATTTAACAACTATCTACACAAAAAAGCACCTTCATAAGAACCAAAAATCAGATGAATGGTCACAGTGCTGGTGCTGAAGAGGGTAGAAAAGACAGTCTTGAATCACCAACACCACCCCTCCACCATTCCCCAGCAGCAGCCATATGGTGCAGATAGAGAATCTGTACACTTTAGGGAGGGAGAACATAGCGATTGTGAAACTTTGCATTGGAACTCAGTGCTGTCAGCATTAGGCAGAACTCAACCAATGTCCACAGCAAAAGCATTCAGACCAGCCCTAGCTAGAGGGGAACCACCCATGCCAACAGTCAGAACATGAGTTTCAGCAAGCCTTGTCACTGCAGGTTAAAGTGCTCTAGGGAACTAAATAAACTTGAAGTCTAGGCCACAAGGACTACAGCTCCCAGGCAAGTCTGAGTGCCTTGCTAGGTGGGCTCAGAGCCAATGGACTTGGGGAGCATGCAACCTAGTAAGACACTAGCCAGGGCAGTTAGGGAAGAGCTTGCACCACCCCTCTCACAAACCCAGGCACTGTAGCTTACAACTCTTAAAGATGATTTTGTCTTGCAATTGGATACCAGCTCAGCCATATAACAATTGGGCACCAGGCAGAGTTGAGAGGCCCCCCCCATTCCAGGCCTTAGCTCCCAGATGACATGTCTAGACACACCCTGGGCCAGAAGAGAAACTGCTGCCTTGAAGGTAAAAAACCCAGTCCTGGCAGGATTCATGACCTGCTGATGGAAGGCTGGGCCCTGAATAATCAGCAGAGTAACCAAGCAGTACACGCCATGGGTCTTGGATGAGACTAACATGTGTTAGTGTCACGTGTGACCCATCATATTCCCAGCTGTGATGGCCATAGGGAGAAACTCCTTCTGAATAAGAAAAGGAGATGGAAAAATAAAGGGGACTTTGTCTTGCAGCTTAAGTACTAGCTTGGCCACCCTGGGGTAGAGCACCAAGCAGGCCTGTGGGGTCCCTGATGCCAGGCCTTGGCTCTTGTACAGCATTTCTGGACCTAACCTGGGCCAAAGGGGAGGTCATTGCCCTGAAGGATGAGTCCCAGGCCTGGCAGCAGTCACAACAAGCTTACTGAAGAGTCCTTGGGCCTTAAGTGAACATCGTTGGTACCCTGGCAGTAGTCCCTGTGGATCTGTGTTGGTGGGGGACACAGGGAGAGATACCTCTGCTTATGGAAAGGGGAGGGAAGAGTGGGAAGGACTTTGTCTTGTGGTTTTGGTACTAGCTTAGCCACAGTAGAATAGAGCAGTAGGTTGAGTTCTAAGGTTTCTGACTCCAGGCCCTGGCTTTTAGACAGCATCTCTGGACCTGCTTGGGACCCAGGGGAACTAGCTGCCCTGAAGGGAAGGACACAAGCCTGGCTGGCTTCACCCCTTCTGACTGTAGAGCCCTAGGGGCTTGAGCAAACATAGGTAGCAGCCAGGTAGTAGTCACAGTGGGCCTTGTGCAAGACCTAGGGCTGTGTTGCTTTCAGATATGGCCCAGGGCAGTCCCAGTCATGGTGGCCACAGGGGTCCATGTGTCACGCCTTTCCCAGCTACAGGCAGCTCAGCACAGAGAAAGAGACTCCATTTGTTTGGGAGAAAGTAAGAGAAGAGAACAAGAGTCTCCGCTTGGTAATACAGAAAATTCTTCCAGATCTTATCCAAGGACACCAAGGTAGTACCTCTATGAGTCTGCAAGAACCACAGATGCAGTGACCAAAAACTTAGATCACAACACCCAAGACCTTTCAAATACCTGGAAAGCCTTCCCAAAAAGGATGAGTACAAACAAGCCCAGTCTGTGAAGACTACAATAAATAGTTAACTCTTCTATGCTCAGACACTGATAAACATCCACAAACATCAAAACCATCCAGGAAAACATCCCCTCACCAAATAAACTGAACAACACACTGGACACCAATCCTGGAGAGTTAGAGACATGTGACCTTTAGACAGATAATTCAAAATAGCTCTTTGAGGAAACTCAATTCTTTGAGTTTCAAGATAACACAGAAGAGGAATTCATAATCCTATCAGATAAATCTAACAAAGAGATTGAAATAATTTAAAAGAATCAAGCAGAAATACTGGAGTTGAAAAATATAATTGACACACTGAAGAATGCATCAGTCTCTTAATAGCAGAACTGATCAAGCAGAAGAAAGAATTACTGACCTTGACAACAAGCTGTTTGAAAACACACATTCACAGGAGACGGAAGAAAAAAAGAATAGAAATGAATAAAGCTCACCTACAAGATGTACACAATAGCCTCAACAGGACAAATCTAAGAGTTATTGGCCTTAAAGAAGAGGTAGAGAGAGGAGTAGAAAATTTAGTCAAAGGAATAATAGAGAACTTCCCAAACTTAGAGAAATATATTAATATTCAAGTACAAAAATATTTGACCCAAAGAAAACTACCTCAAGGCATTTAATAATCAAATTCCCAAAGGTCAAGGATAAAGAAAGGACCCTAAAAGCAACAAAAGAAAAGAAACAAATAACATACAATGGAGCTCCAAAATGTCTGGTAGCAGACTCCTCAGTAGAAACCTTACAAGCCAGGAGAGAGTGGCATGACATATTTAAAGTGCTGAAGGAAAAAAAAACCTTTTATCCTAGAATAGTATATCCAGCAAAAATATCCTTCATGCATGAAGGAGATACAAAGACTTTCCTAGAAAAACAAAAGCCACGGGATTTCACCAATAGCAGACCTGTCCTACAATAAATGCTAAAGGGAGTTCATCAATCTTCAAGAAAAGGATGTTAATGAGCAACAATAAGTCACCTGAAGGCACAAAACTCACTAGTAATAGTAACTACACAGAAAAACACAGAATATTATAATGTTGTAATTGTGATATACAAAGTACTCATATCTTAAATAGAAAGATGAAAAGATGAACCAATTAAAAATAATAACTACAATAACTTTTCAAGATACACACAGTACAATAAGATATAAATGGAAACAACAAAAAGTTAAAAAGTAGGGAAATGAAGTTAAGTGTAGAGTTTTTATTAGTTTTCTTTTTGCTTGTTACTTTGTTTGCTTATGCAATCAATGCTATCATCAGTTTAAAATAATAGGTTATGGTTGGGCGCAGTGGCTCACGCCTGTTATCCCAGCACTTTGGGAGGCCGAGGCAGGCAGATCACCTGAGGTCAGGAATTTGAGACCATCCTGGCCAACATGATGAAATCCCATCTTTATTAAAAATACAAAAATTAAGGCTGGGCATGGTAGCTCACACCTGTAATCCCAGCACTTTGGGAGGCTGAGGCAGGTGGATCATGATGTCAGGAGTCCAAGACCAGCCTGGCCAATATGGTGAAACCCTGTCTCTACTAAAACTACAAAAATTAGCCAGGCACAGTGGCAGCTGCCTGTAATCCCAGCTACTCGGGAGGCTGAGGCAGGAGAATCGCTTGAACCCGGGCAGCAGAGGTTGCGCCACTGCACTCCAGCCTGGGTGACACAGTGAGACTTTGTCTCAAAAAAAAAAAAAAAACAAAACAAAAATTAGCTGGCCATGGTGGCAGGCACCTGCAATCCCAGCTACTCGGGAGGCTGAGGCAGGAGAATTGCTTGAATCTGGGAAGCAGAGGTTGCAGTGAGCCGAGATCACTCTATTGCACTCCAGGCTGGGGAATAAGAGCAAGACTTTGTCTCAAAAATAAATAAATAAATAAATAAATAAAATAAAAGGGTTATAAGATAGTATTTGCAAGCCCTGTGGTAGCCTCAAATCTAAAAATATACAACAGATGCAAAAAAATAAAAAAGAAAAAGGAAGAAATTGAGACATACCACCACAGAAAATAACTTTCACTAATAGACGTCAGGAAGGAAGAGAGACTACAGAACAATTAGAAAACAAATAACAAACTGACAAAAGAAAGTCCTTACTTATCAGTAATAACATTGAATGTAAATGGAGTAAACGTTCCAATTAAAAGACATAGAGTGGCTGAATAAATTTAAAAAATAAGATCCAATGATCTGTTGCCCACAAGAAATACATTTTGCCTGTAATGACACACACAGACTGAAAATAAAGTGATGAGAAAAGATAATCCACACGAAGGGAAACCAAAAAAGGGCAGGAGTAGCTATACTTATATCAGACAAAATAGATTTCAAGACAGGATCTATAAGAAGATACAAAGAAGGTCATTATAGAATGATAAAGGGGTCAATTCAGCAAGAGGATATCACAACTGTAAATATATGTGCACTCAACACTGGAGCACCCAGATGTATGAAGCAAATATTATGAGAGCTAAAGAAAGAGACAGACCCCAATACAATATTAGCTGGAGACTTCAACACTCCACTTTCAGGACTGGAGAGATCTTCCAAACAGAAGATCAGTGAAGAAATGTTGGACTTAATCTGCCCTATAGAACAAAGGGACCTAATAGATATTTACAGAACATTTCATCCAGCGGCTGCAAAATACACATTCTTTTCTTTATCACATGGATCGTTCTCAAGAACAGACCATATGTTATATTACAAAACACATCTTAAAACATTCGGGAAAAATAACATCAAGCATCTTCTCTGACCACAAAGTCACCATTCACCCCGCCCCTCCCATCCCAATCAATACTGCTCCTGGTCCTGCACTCTTAAAGCCGAAACACTAGGCTCACCTTTCACATTTCCCTCAAGCTCAGGCCAGGGTGTTTCTTTCCTTTTCTCATCTGGAATTACCTGTTGGGCACCCTCTTCTCCCTCATTTTCTGTCTGGCAAACATCCCCTTATTGTTCATGAGGCAGCTGATATTATCTCCCCTTTAAAGTCTCTGCTTAAGTCCTACCACAGCCCATATAGAGCTATTTCTCCTTTCTGCCCCTACATTGTACAGGCTAAAAACTTCTTCCTTCCTTTCTCTCTCTCTTTCTTTCTTTCTCTTTCTGCAGAGCTAACTGAGGTTTTATTTTGGACAATAAAAAAAAAAAAAGCAATTGAATTGTTTTGTAGCTGGAGACATGGGCATGGGGGATCCCCAGGCAGTAAACTCCCCTGGGGGTGGGCTGAGGGCTAGGGCTGAGCCTCAGGTGGGTCTCCCATTCCCTGTGCTCCCCTGCACAGCCGCCTCCCTCGCGTGCTCTGGGGCAGCCGCAGGAGGGGCAGGCTGGGAGGGGCTACCGCCTCAGCTGTTCATTTGAGCAGGACGTCAGAGGACTCAGACACCAGCTTCCCATCGCGGGTCTCAATCTTCTTCACAATCATGGTCCTGATGGAGCTGGTGCGGCTGAAAGCGCAGGAGCCCGCGCCACAGCCACAACTAGAGCCCAGGCCGTAGCTGAGGCCGGGGCTTGTGAGGCCCCCATAAGCCGAGTTCAGACCACCTGCATAGCCGCTGGTGGTCTTCCTACGGATACTCATGTTCTGCATCCCAGACTCCAGCCGGCTGTCCTTGCCCTCCAGCAGCTGTAGGTGGCGATCTCGATGTCCAGGGCCAGCTTGACGTTCATCAGCTCCTGGTACTCACGCAGCTGCCGCGCCATGTCCTGCTTGGTCCGCTAGGGCGGCCTCCAGCTCAGACAGCTTGGCGTTGGCATCCTTAATGGCCAGCTCCCCAAGCTACTCGGCATCTCTGATGGCGGCCTCCAGGGAAGCCCTCTGGCCTTTGAGGCCCTCAGTCTCAGCCTGGAGCCGGCTTATGTTCCAGTTCATCTGGGAGATCTCAAGTCTTTGTATGCCGCCGGTCATCCCTGTGCTTCCCAGCCAGCGTCTGGAGCTCCGCATACTTGATCTGGCACATGCTCTCAGCCTCAGCCCAGCTGCGGTTGGCGATCTCCTAGTACTGTGCCTTGACCTCAAAGATGACGCTGTCTATGTTCAGGGAGCGGCTGTTGTCCATGGACAGCACCACAGACGTGTCTGAGATCTGGGACTGCAGCTCCCAGATCTCCTCTTCATACAGCTGCCTGAGGAAGTTGATCTCGTTAGTCAGCCCTTCCAGAAGAGACTCCAGCTCTACCTTGTTCATGTAAGCTTCATCCACATCCTTCTTGATGAGGACAAATTCATTCTCCATCCCTGTACGCTTATTGATCTCATCCTCATACTTGTTCTTGAAGTCCTCCAGCAGCCCCTGCATGTTGCCAAGTTCCGCCTCCAGCTTCAGCTTCTCCTGGCCCAGAGTTTTCAGCTGCCACCTAAAGTTGTTGATGTAGCTCTCCAACATGTTGTCCATGTTGCTCCGAGCCATCTTCTGCTGCTGCAGGAGGCTCCACTTGGTCTCCAGCATCTTCTTCTGCTGCTCCAGGAACCGTACCTTGTCTATGAAGGAGGCAAACTTGTTGTTGAGGGTCTTGATCTGGTTCTTCTCTTGGGTGCAGACTCCTGGATGTTGGAGTCCATCTCCAGTTAAGGGAGCTCAGCAGGCTCTGGTTGACCATGATGGCAGTGATGCCTTCCTTGCCACTGGCCCCACTATAGCCTCTGCCCAGGCCACCCCGGAAGCTGCTGCTGCCCACTTAGGAGAAGCTTGAGGAGCTGATGTGGGCACCGGGCCCATAAGGTGGACACCTTGTAGGACTTCTGGGTCATCCTGATGGACATGGTGCAGGCAGGAGTGGAGGCAGGTGGCCTGAACCAGGCAGAGATTCCAGAAGGAGAGGACAAGCTGCTTCTTGGTATTTACTTATTTATTTATATTTTAAATTCAGGGGTGCATGTGCAGGTTTGTTATACAGGTAAACTAGTGCCACGGGGGTGTGTTGCATAGACTGTTTCATCCTCAGGTATTAAGCCTAGACCCTTTCATTATTTTTCCTGAACTTCTCCCTCCTCCCAGACTTCACCTTTAGACCCCAGTGTCTGCTGTTCCCTTTATACGTCCAGGTGTTCTCATCATTTAGCTTTCACTTATAAGTGAGAACATATGTTATCTGGTTTTCTGTTTCTGTGTTAGTTTGCTAAGGATAATAGCCTCCAGCTCCATTCAGGTTCCTGCAAAGGGCATGATCTTGTTCTTTGTTATGGCTGCATGTATTCCATGGTGTATCCGTACCACATTTTCCTTATTCAGTCTACCATTGGTGGGCATTTAGGTTGATTCCATGTCTTTACTACTGTGAATAGTGCTGGAGTGAACATACATGTGCATGTGTCTTTATGATAGAATGATTTATATTTCTTTGGGTATATACCCTGTAAAGGGACTGCTGGATCAAATGGTAGTTCTGTTTTTAGCTCTTTGAGGAATCACCACATTGCTTTCTACAGTGGTTGAACTAATTTACACTCCAACAGTGTATAAGCATTCTTTTTCTCTGCAACCTTGCCAGCATGTTTTATTTCTTGACTTTTTAATAACAGTCATTCTGACTGGTGTGACATGAAATCTCATTGTGATTTTGATTTGTATTTCTCTAATGATGTTGAGCTTTTTTTCATGTGCTTTCTGGCCGCATGTATGTCTTCTTCTGAAAAGTGTTCATGTCCTTTGCCCACTTTTTAATGTTTTTTTCTTATAAATTTGTTTAAGTTCCTTATAGACGCTAGATATCAGACCTTTGTTAGATGCATAGTTTCTAAAAATTTTCTCTCATTCTATAAACTGTCTATTTATGCTCTTGATAGTTTCTTTTGCTGTGAAGAAGCTCTTTAGTTTAATTATATCCCATTTGTCAATGTTTGCTTTTGTTGCAATTGCGTTTGGCATATTTGTCATGAAATCTTTGCTTGTTCCCATGTCCAGAATGGTATTACCTAGGTTGTCCTTCAGGGTTTTTATAGTTTGGGGGTATACATTTAAATCTTTAATCCATCGTATGTGGTGTAAGGAAAGGGTGCAGTTTTTACTGTCTCTACTAAAAATACAAAAATTAGCCAGGTATGATGGCAGGTGTCTGTAATCCCAGCTACTCAGGAGGCTAAGGCAGAGAATTGCTTGTACCCGGAAGGCGGAGATTGCCGTGAGCTGAGATTGCGCCTCTGTACTCCAGCCTGGATGACAGAGCGATACTCCGCCTCAAAACAAACAAACAAGCAAACACACAATAACTATTTGTTTAACAGCAGAATATCTGACTTGATTTGTTTGCATGTTTGTTGCCCTCTATCCAAGTGAAAATCTCTGTGGGGATTGGTATTATTTGACTTTATTTTTATATTCTAACACAGCAGTTGGCATATAGTAGGAGTTTAACAAATTGTTGAATGATTGACTAAACCACTAAAGAGTGAGCAGAGGAAGAGAACTTATAACAATAGCACATACTTATTCAGTGCTTCATTCATTCATTCATTCAATTCATTCATTCAACAACAGTTATTGAACTCCCATAATATGCCAGCCATTGTTCTAGGCACTTGCAGTGAACAAAATAGACAAAATCATCTACCCTTGAAGAGATTACTTTCTCATGAGGAAGACAGTCAATGAATAATATTAATAGTAACTAAATGCATTGTATAGCATGTTAGAAGGTAATAAGTGCTGTATAGGAAAAAGAAAGATGAGGGTGCAGGCTGCAGTACTGAAAAAGTGAGATTTGAACAAAGGAGGGAATTGAAGGGTTTAGCCAAGCAGTTATTTTGGGAACAGTCCCTTAGGCAGAGAAAAATAAATGAAGAACCCTAAGATGGAAATGCACTTACAATGGTCCAGTGACCAGCAAGGAGGCCAGTGTGGCTGGAGCAGAGGGAACAAAGTGGGGATTGGTAGGCGGTGAGGACAGAGAAGCAATGACAGGGTTTTTATGCTCAGTGAAACCAGAAACCATTGTAGGGTTTGGAATAAAAGAGTTACATGATCTGATTTGTATTAAGAGATGACTTTGGCTGCTATTTGGACAAGAAGTTTTAGGGAAGCAAAGGCAGAAACAGAGAGTCAGATAGGAAGCTATTCCAGGAATCTAGGCATGAGATGATAAGGGCCCAGGATTGGTCAGATTCTGGTTATACTTTGAGAGGAAGCCAGCAGGATTTCTTGTTGGATTTGGCGTTGAGTGAGAGAGAAAGGAACTGAGGATGACTCTGAGGTTTTTAGCCTGAATAACTGGAAGGAAAACACTGCTCTAAAAGTTTTCCCTGTTTTAACTCATCTAATATTCCACAATAACTGGATAAAGAAGTATTGTTTCCATTTTCAGTTGGGACACTAAGAGACAGAGAAGCTGTCCAGGTTATAGAGCTAGCAAGAAACAGAGTCAGGATTTAACTAGGCAGGCTGGTTCCAGAGCCTGTGCTCCCAACCAGCGTACCACGCTTCCTCTCCATGACAGCATCTAGTAGGATGAAAGGCTTTTTATACAGGGATAATATAATAATATTATAATCTAGGCAAATATTATTATAATATAATCTAGACTATATTATAATCTAGGAAATATTATTCGGGTCTGAACAAGGAGGGTTGCCACAAAAATAAAAAGAAAGGCATAAATTCATGGGCAAGATAACCCAAAATGGGCAAAAGACACACTGACCAGAATTTGTGCAACTTTTAAGATAGAAGGCTACAAGGGGGCTCCTGTCCATAATCCCAGTGCTTTGAGAGGCTGAAGTGGGAGAATCGTTTGACGCTAGGAGTTCAAGACCAGCCTGGGCTACATAACAAGACCTCATCTCTACCAAATATTAAAAAAAATTATCCAGGCATGTTGCCACTCGGGAAGCTGAGGCAGAAAGATTGCTTGAGCCCAGTAGTGTGAGGATACTGTGAGCTATGAAGGTGCCACTGTGCTCCAGCTGGGGCAACAGAGGAAGACCCATCTCTTATAAAAAAAAATAAAAGGAACACAGTAGCTTCGAGTTTACATCTCCACATTCAAATACTCAGACGCTTATATCATTCTTATTTAACTTGTAAGGACTATGTACAGAGTGTCCTTTTGTGTGGCCTGGGCACTTACAGATACTTACCTCATATCAAGCTTTCTCCCTTTAGTAACCAGAGTACATCCCAAACTAATTGAATCCTGTAGGTCCTAGAATACAAACAAGGTGCAGCAATGTTTTAATAATGCTGTAGTTTGAATATAGGCAAAAATGTTCATATTTAGATTTGAAGAGTGTTATAATTTGTGACTTTGTTGAGTTATAGGTACACGTGAAGCCTGACCTGATACTGGCTGTCAATAAAAAGTATGAACATGCCCAGCCAGTGCCAGGAAAGTAAGAGCCCTTTGGCCCTCTCTCTGGGGCAGCCTGGTATAAAAGACATATTGTGTGGCCTGTTATATTGTGGTTGTATCTGCTAGAAACATCTGGAGGGATTTCTATCTCCACCGCCTCCCCAATCATCATGTATCTTATGCTGCCTGAAACAAAGAGAACCATAACCCTTGCTCTCATTTAATCTAGGGACCTACCTTCAACTCCACACTCAAATCTGAGTCTATTTCTCTGTGCAAGGGGCCACTTTCTTAGTGAAAAAATAAAACGGCACTTACTTTCACCTACAGAACTAGTCAATACAAACCAGAACTGTGTGAATTAAAGATAGGCTTTAACTCTTCTAAAGAGAAAAATAAGTATTCCTGTCTATTTTAGGTAATACTTTGTGTGGCAGACTGTATTTTCCAAGCACAATATTTCTCCCATCCTACATGTACTTACGAGGTAGCTTTTACATTCTTCCCATTGAGGGACATGGTCTGTGTCCTCTCCTCTTGAAAATGGGTGGGCTTTTGTACGGGGAATTGATATTCCCTGACTTCTATGGCTAGGTTATAAAAGGCAATACTGCTTTCATTTTGTTCACTGGAATGCTTACTCCTGAAGCCTTCGGTCTGACTTCCCTGAGACGGCCATGCTGTGAGGAAGCTCAAAGTAGCCCAAGGGGAAAGACCACATGGAGAGGACTTGAGACTACACAGAGATCTCCAGCCATCCCCCACTGCCTCAACCTCCTAGTTCCTGGTTAAGCCACAGTCTGACAGCAATTGCACCAGGGACCCCAAACAATAACCACTCGGCTTCTCAAATCATTGATCCTTCAAAGTGGTAAGAGATGTAGCCTTGATGTAGCTATAAGTCATCAAATTTAGGGGTGATTTGTTAGTCAATAATAGATAAACTGTAACAGCTTAAGAAACAACAATACTATTTACATAAAGATAACAAAGGCTATACAAATAGTATACTGATGGAAAAATATATGCTAAATATATACACTGAATTATAATATATAGACTATATATATTTTAAATTATATTAGAATATCAATCATTTTGAATGAATCTATTACATATAATACATTATATATAACTTATGTGTATATATATTCATCTAAAAGTAATGATTTAATCATTTGCTGATGCCAGACACAGTGCTGGCCCTAAATAAGAGTGTTCAATCACTTTTCCATTTAGACACTTGAAGAATTATATGTACTTCTGTGCAAAACAATGGCCCATCATGGTGGTGGATTCTCAGTGGGTGAGGTTACATCAGGTGCTTACTCAAACGTCATCTCTTACCTTCTTTCTTACTAATAGAATCTAATTTTGTTGGAGATGACAATGTGCCCATCTAGAAAATTAGTTCACAGCTTCCCCTGCAGCCAGAGATGGCCATGAGGCAGTTCTGACCATTGAGATGTAAGTGGAAGTTGTTGTGCGGGACTCCTGGGAAAGCCCTTTAGAAGGAAACAGACCTAGACTCTATTGTATTTGGTACCCAAGGAGGCATACAAAGACATCTTCTTCCTTGGTGGTATATGGTATATGCAGATTTTCTCTGTATCCCTGCCCTTCCCCAGAGTACTTAGCTACATGGCATGATGCTTTGGAATGACAGACAATAACTACAGTCTATTACACCCAACTGCTTCCTACAAGAAGGAAATACTGGAAAATGCTGGTAACAGGGAGCCTCGGGCTCCATGGAAGGGATTCTTTTCCAGAGGCTCTCATAACCAGACTGATCATGTTACTCCTCCATCAAACATCTTCAGTGGGTCCTGATGAACATTATTTTTTGTTTCATCAAAGGTAACTACTTAACATTAGGATAATATATATTGCAAATCTGTAATACACTTTTCACTTGTCAACAGCTATGCCACCTTTGTTTTTATTAAAATTTGACGTAGGCCTGTCTTTTTAAACTGTGCTGTAAACTTTTCAAGGGCAGGGACCACATCCAGTACATTTTAAAGTTTCTCATGACACTTAGATGCATTAAGCACCCTCAATACTGACTGACTACCAGTGAAAATCATGTCAATTCTGTCATTTTGGTTCCTAACTTAAATAACATCTATACAGAACATTATAACACATACATTGCTTTTTAAAAACTGGACAATTTCAAACATACACAAAAGTAGACAGAAGAGTATAATAAACTCCTATTAAGTGAACCCATTACCCAACTTTAACAATTATCAACACCTCCTTTTCTTTTTACTACAGTATGTTAAAGTGAAATCAGACAACCTATCATTTTACATACACATACTTCAGTGTATGTATCTCACATATAAGGACTTTAAAATATATACATCTGCAATACAGTAATAATATCTAACATTAATAATTTCTGTCTTAAAATTTAGTTCATATTCAGTTATATCTGATTGTTATAAGAATGTCCTTTTATGATTTGGTTTGTTCAAATCAGGATTCAAATGACATTTGGTTAGTATATCTTAAGTCTTTTATCTACAAAAGTTGCCTTCTCTGGTTTTCTTTTTTTTTTAATGTCATTTATTTATTGAAGAAACCAGGTCATTTGTTCTATGGAATTTCCTACATTTTGGACTTGGCTGATTGTATCCTCTTGGTGTCTTTTAACTCTTATATACCGTATTTCCTGTAACTAGTAGTTTAGATACAGAGGATTGATTAGATTCAAGTTCAAAAATTTTTTTGCCACGAATACCTCAGTATTATAGTGTATTACGAGACAAAACATCTGGTTGTCCCACTTTGAATGACATTAAGATTGATCAGTGGGTTCAGTCATATCAGCACAAGCCATCCCCATCAACCTTTCATCTAATTGTTTTAGCAACCAGTGATCATTAGGTAGTCCCATTTATTAGAGACAGTGGGGATGGCGAAATTATTCTTTTTTGTTAATTCTTTCCACTTAAAAAACCTTGCCTACTAACATACCACCAATTTCGAAATTCTGTACAACCTAAACACATAACTCAAATTCAAATTCCTTCATAGAGTCTTCCCTGTCTGCTAAGTGGCAGAATTGTCACTCATCTGGCACCTATCATCTACTGCCCTGTCACATAATTTCATCTGCCAGTTAGTAAGCTCCAGGAGATCCCAATTATGCTCTAGGTATCTTTGTATCCCAAAGATGAACACAGCACATGTACAAGAAATATGTAAAATAACTTTGATTGGTGAGTATTCAAATTAAAAGTCACCAACCCATGCAAATACATGCAGCTAGATTCCAAAATGAAAAATACACACACATATACATGCGATACCACAAATTTATTATAATACACAGGGAAAAACAAACTCAAACTTTGACAACATCCACAGAATGTTTCAGTCTTTAAAAAGTTAACAGAAATAAAGGGTAATGGAGAGAATATAATCTCATAATTTTATAATTAAGGCTGTAAATGGCAAAGTCCCATAGATATTTAAAAATCTATATTTGTATTTATTTATAATATAGATATAGGCCCTCAAGGATTCATAGAGATTTATGTAATAAACTAGATTTTGGAACTATTTATTTTGTTGTTGCTGTTGCTTGTTAGGTAAGCAAACCCAAACAAATTAAGTCTGAAAAGTGGGATGAAATCCCAAAGGAACTCTATGTGACCACACAGAACTCTTTTAATAAATATGGCCCATACAAATTCTATATCCAGTGAAAATCACTTTGATCCACAATCATGTTGATGTTTCTATGGAGGATACTTCTAGCAGCTGTGATTTCTTTTGTAGCATTCTGGCTCTCCACTTCTATTCATATAATTGAGTATGTGTTTTATTACATGTTAGCTTATAGGCAAGTTAAACATTTTAAAGACTACAGGGAGGTTAGGAAAGGTTGTTTGATGAAGGTCGGAAAGTATACAAGAAATAAACTCTCCTGTTTCATCTCTTTTATTTTTGCCTCATTTTGGTCTCTATACTACTTGGGGTCTTTGGAAATGGTGTGATTTCTAACAGCACCTAGCATACCTTCTCATTTTAGCACAGGTTAGATATGAAGAGCCAAACCTGGAAAACAATTAAGGAGTCCTGAGACCTTTCCAGTGGAAGAAATTAGAGCAGCAGTTTCATTTAGCTGTGCTCTTTTGTCCTTTATTCTTTATTTTCTAAAAATATAAAATTATGGCCGGGCGCAGTGGCTCACCCCTGTAATCCCAGAACTTTGGGAGGCCGAGGTGGGAGGATCACCTGAGGTCAGGAGTTCGAGACCAGCCTGGCCAACCCTGTCTCTACTAAAAATACAAAAATTAGCTAAGCATGGTGGCAGGCACCTGTAATCCCAGCTACTTGGGAGGCTGAGACAAGAGAATCATTTGAACCTGGGAGGCAGAGGTTGCAGTGAGCCGAGATCGTGCCATTGTACTCTAGCCTGGGCAACAAGAGTAAAACTCTGCTTCAGAAAAAAAAATAATAAATTTTATATATATATGTAATTACTCCCATTTATCAACCTTTACCTTCTCATGCTGTAATCAAGTAAAATCACAAAAGATCACTTAAAGGCAAATAACCTTATGAATCTGGTAAGTGTAAACATAAAAAGCCATGGTATTGAGTAAAACTTAGGCATTGTACAATAAGTATCTCTGTGTGTTCAAAATTAACTGGGGCTTTAAGTACTAATTGTTTAAAGTCCTACAAACATAAACAGTGCTTCAAAATTGAGTATAAATAAAAGAAGAAAAAAAATAGGGAAAAATTCACAAATGTCCAAATATTATTTCATGGACAAAACTCTACTGACTAGTAGTTTTGATTCTCTGACAAGAAAATGTAAAAATAACAGAAAGAAAGTAGCAATTTTAAAGAAACAAAGCCTATGCCAAATGAATTTCAGTCCTTCATTACATGGTTTATAGGTCTGGAAACAGAAATCCAGGTTGTTAATTAATTCATAATTCCAGAAAATACTTTATTGTTCAGTGTATCTATAACATTAATTATATAATCTATTACTATTATGTAGTCTGTCTGTCTCTCTCTCAAAGTAGAACAGCCCTTGCTTACATAATCAATTTTCCCCTGGATAGTCTCTGTGCCACAATTTGCCTCTAGTTGCTTCACAGCCACTCTAACCCATATCTGGAAACTGTGTACAATAGGTAATATTATTTATGGTTTAAGGGTAGTACCTGTAGTGTGCTAATAATATGAACATTTAAGTATCTAACCTATATATTTAACCAAGATAATAATTTAAACCATGACAATGTAAGAAAGTGATGTGATACTATAACAGACAACAGGTTTTTCCCACTGAACTACACAATACTTTTTTCATTGACAAATTCACCTCTTTCCAGAGATATACAAAGTTAATTGTAAAACAGTAATAGCAAAGTATTCATTAACCCATTAAAACAAATCACCTTGTTTTGAAAATAATCAACTGAATGAAACTTGGTGTCAAGTGCATCAGTGTACTAACCCAAAGGATTGCTACTTTGAAACAGTTTGTACAACAAATGGGTTGTGAGGAAGTCTTATCAGCAAAACTGGTGATGGCTACTGAAAAGATCCATTGAAAATTATCATTAATAATTTTACATGACAAGTTATCAAAAACTCACTCAATTTTCACCTGTGCTAGCTTGCTAAAATGGGAGTTAACTCTAGAGCAAATATAGTATCTTCTGAATACAGTCAATAAATGACAAAGCCAGGGCCTACAGTTGGTTTCCAGACTTTCCAGACCCGGCAGAAGGAATCTATTGTATCACATGGATCTCTGTCTGTGCTCAAAATACCTAATGATATTTTTCATCTTTATTGGACTTCTTTGAAGAGTACTGTATTGCTTCATATCTTTTTTCACTGTAACAAAATGTTTTAAACAAAACCTTTGGATTAGGTTTAAAAGCAGCTTAAAAAAAATTCTGGCTGCTGTAGGCTCTAATTATCAGAAGACTGTTATCTGGAAGCTTCGGGCTCTCAAATATCAGACATCCCAATAACTTATCATAAAAATACAAGCTCTTAGTTTTGAAAAATATACAAAATGCACTGCATAGGTAAATATCTCTTGATTGTCAAGGAAGACAATGTATCAGTTTCGATCACAGACTTATGTTGGGCTTCAATTATCTTTGTTTTTGCAAGTTCCATTTTTCACAGTTTTGGGCAACCTCTGACCTTTGGTGTAAGCGCGGTACCAAAAATGGAGAAAGAGCAGCAGAAACAGGAAACTGTAACTCATAATGATGCATGCAAACACTGGAAACTGATACTTGCAATCCTCCATGAAAAAGAACTGGCTTATGTGGATGGTGACAATAACAAACTGGACCTAAAAAATGAAAACGTGAAAAAAAATTATTCAGATATGAAGAGTTAACAATTATCTACCTACCTATGTTTATGCACTCCCAAAGTGCAGGGAGTGCACTATTGGGAAGAGAAGTCCATCTTTAAATCTAGCCTCCCTGAGAGTGATAATGGGTGGTATAATTTCAAAAGCCAGTTGGAAGTATGGATCCACTATTCAGAACCGCAAAACTGCACAACTACAGGGTCTATATTTAAATGTTCCCTGGAGCTGTGCAGTGCAGCAACCTTTTTACTACTCAGAGAATCAACAGAGCAGGTTTTCTCTATAAGTCTCTGACTTGAGTCCTTGACTATGATGAAATGACCATGTACTACATGTGGCCTATTTTTTCAGGATGATTTCAATTTCAAATATTCTGTCCTGTTATTGGACCAGATACTTTAATTTTTGGAAAATAATAACATTTTACTTAGAGCCCCTTGAATTTTGTAGTAGTCAAAGCATCTCTGAGTCCTTATACCTGCCACTTGTCCTCCACTGTCACAGATAAAAATGTGTCTGGGCCGGACACGGTGGCTCACGCCTGTAATCCCAGCACTTTGGGAGGCTGAGGCGGGTGGATCACGAGGTTAGGAGTTCGAGACCAGCCTGGTCAAGATAGTGAAACCCTGTCTCTACTAAAAATACAAAAATTAGCTGGATGCAGTGGTACGCGCCTGTAGTCCCAGCTATTCAGGAGGCTGAGGCAGGAGAATTGTTTGAACTTGGGAGGCAGAGGTTGCAGTGAGCCGAGATCATGCCACTGCACTCTAGCCTGGGTGACAGAGTGAGATTCCGTCTCAAAAAAAAAAAAAGTGTCTGAACTGCCAACTGAGGCAGAGAATCTACAAAGTGTGAGAGAGAACTGGTGGCCCTTCTAGTAGTGCTCAACGGCTCTGTGGGGCAGAACATCTTACACAGTCCCAAGAGGGACCTTTTCTAGGCTAATATTCAGATTTTCTGGTTATCATGTTTTCCCTGATTAAAAAGCAACATGTGTTCTGTGGAAATTTTAGAAAAGTAAAACTCTATAAAGAAATAGACAACAATTACTCACAATCTGTCTAGTTATAATCATGGTTAAGATTTTCATATAGTTTATTTTATTATCATTTTATCCTTGTCATCATCAACTTTCCTTGCATTATCTTAATGTATATTTATGACATTCCCACAGCATAGCCACTTATTCCTCTCATTTTGCAAAAGAGAAAACAAAACTTTAGGAAGGCTAAACGATATCCTCAACATTCTATGCATGTGTATGTTTGTGTATAATTGACATTTTTGAGAATATAATGAAAAAATGTCCATCCTATTTTTTCTACATCAGTATTTTTTCACGTTATTAAAAAGTTTGTACAACATTTAAGAGTATGCTGAGAAAAAACAAAGCCTAAATACAAAATACAAAATTATATATGCAATACTATACAAATAATGTAAAAGGTGTACACATATGCCTGAGAGAAAAACTGGATGAAAACCAAATAAAAATATCATCAGTGATTATCCCTGGGTGGCAGAATTACATGTATTTTTTTCTCTTTGCTTAATTAGGTGTTCTCACGTATTTGCAATGAGCATATACTACTTTGAGAAAATAATATTTTTTAAAGAAGCAATGGTGAGTAATTTTCATGACTTCATAGTATTTCAAAGTATGAATTAAAATAATATATTTTACCATATCCTTATGGTTGGTCATTTAGTTTGCTGCCAATTTCAAATACAACAAATAACTCTGCAAGGAAATACTCTGATCTTGATTTAGGATCCTTACCCATTAAAATATCAATCTCTCACCTGGAAGAACACATTATATGAATGTGCCAAATTTCATGTAGGAAGTTACAGGATTTTAATAAAAAATTAATCTTCACCACGCCATCTAAACCAAATTCACACTTTCTCATTGGTGTTACTGGCAAAATATGACATCAATTTATTATAGACTGCAAATGTGGAAATACAAGGATGACAGAATTCTCCTTTTAATAGACACCAATAAAATGTAAAGCAAATCATCATCTCAAACCCATAATGAGTCTCCAAAAAAAATTAAATATCATATATTTTGAGAATTAATGCTTAGAATGCATTATTAGGTCTAAACTGAGTGCCTCTGGCTCTTTCAAACATTGCTTATATAAGGGCAGTATTCAAATTTAGGTAATACATATATGTTGGTCTAACCCTCTACATTTTTAATTCTCACAATGCTTTTTATTGACTGGAGGAAAGATGGACTTATAAATGTTAGGACTATATAGGTAAGCAAACAAGAAGGCTCATCGTTCCCTCAAAGTTGCATTCCCTCAAGGTCATTTAGATCTAACGGAATTTCTAATTTCTAATAGGTATTATGCCTATTGAGGGTCATATAACTTTGGAGTTATTTTAATCACAAATGTATTTATTCTTGTATAAATGCATAAAATAGTATAAAGATGGCATAAAAACACACATGCTTGTTTAACTGTATGAACCTCTTGATTACCAAAGTTCATCTAACATATTAAGAACCATGATGGCATATCATGTAGAGGCCAGACACTCTACCCCAATTGTTTTGTCTTTCTTCTTTATTTAACTAGTATCCTAATTCACAGTGAAAACAAGTGACTCTAGCTGCTTCATATATGGTTTTAAAGACAATTAATTACTCACAAGCTGTAATGATGTCAAATATTTTTTCCACCACAAATACTTCTGGTAGGCTGGCCCCAACGCAGAAAGTCCATAGTAGGAATACATGACCACATGTACAGCTGTATTTAGAAGGGCATGGAATGTTCCCAAACCACCTGGAAAATAAAATTATTGTAACATGGGGCCATTGTTCCTTAAAATGAACCATATTTTCATCTGAACTGAGATTTTTGTATAATTATTTCTTGAATTTTGGAAAAAAATATATAAAATATCAATCCTGTTAAACAACTATCAAATTAGAGGGGGCTGGATAGTATATTTAGTAAAATATAAGATACGAACCTGAGAACGTAAATTAGCATATCTTTATTTTGTTATATCTTAGCTTAAGGTGGTCTTATGATTTGAATTTACTTACACTTAGTTGAGTTACCTTTTAAATATAATATGTTGCTAAATAATAGTAATAATGTTCATATTTTAGTGAGGGTTAACATATAAAAAGTATACAAAGTACATTAATCTTAACTTGATGATTTTTCATGTATGTATACACCCACGTCACTACCAAGATCAAGATACAGAACATTTCCAACACCACATAAGATTCCCATGTGCTCCTTCCAAGAATATACCCCTCCCAAGGTAGCTTTACTCTAACTTCTTATCACCAACTATTACTTTTGTCTGCTATTAAACTTCACATAAATGGAATTACACAGGATGTACTCTTTTGTACCTGGTACATATATTGGTAGTTTGTGTTTTTACTACTGTGTAGTATTATACCATATAAATGCATCACTAATTACCCATTCTCCTATTGACAGACATGTGGGCCGCTTCCAATTTGGGCTATTCTGAATAAAGCTGCTAAGAATATTTTTGTATATGTCATTGTGTGGAATCAAATTTACTTTTCCTACTCTCAGTAATCTTCATTAAATAATTTTGGCAGTAAAACCACTGGCTTTCACTAGCAAACTGCTGAATTTAATTAATTATTGTTTTCCCAAAGTAAATATCTACTAACTGTGAAACCATCCTTATTTACAGCTTCCAATTGATTATGCCTTCCTGTCTTGGTTTTCTTCTTCTCATTTCGCCACATTTCCTACCGATCACCTTCAATTGAGAATAGAAGCAAAGAACACGTGGGAATGTAAGAAAAGATCATTTCAATTGTCTTTAGCTGGACCAGTAATACAGCAGAAGGGGAAATGGTGTTTAGCTGATAGTGTGGCGGGGGGAACACTCTCCCTGGGGTCCGTTTCCTAAGAGAACAATCTGGAAGAATATGTGTTCTTTATGTATAGCCTGACTCAGCTTAGTAATGTTGACCTGGAATTTACATTTTTCTCTAAAACATTCTATTTTCTTAATTCCAGTATTCTTTAATTCTGGAAATAAAGCAAACCCTTATCAATTTAGATTATGGTAGAAGAAGAACTGAATTCATAAACACTATGCATTACAGAAAGTTTAAAGGAAAATACAAATTCATCACTTCTAATATAATCTGGAGAAAATCTAATAAAACTGTTACACAGTAGAAATTGCTTTTAAATAATTATTCCTAATTGCAGCAATTCTAGATATTTCTAAATACTAGCACTGTTGAAGTACTCTGTTAAAATAAACTGTTTTAAATAATTACTTTTAAGCAGTTAAGTACTCTCCCAAAGCCTCATTTATGCTGTACTGTTCTACATAAACTTTCTCCTCCTAATGAGAGAAAGCCATATTTTAGCTAATCCCTCAATTACCATAAATTTCAAGTCAGAAGGAACTGAATTAATTAAGCTTATTAACAACTTTCCAGCTTGTATTATTTACATTTGGATTGGTCTTCTTTCCCAAAGGAAATTTGAATAAACACATTATTGTGGTGTAAGAACACCTTTTCTAGGTTAATTTAAAAATAGAATAGTTGTCTACTTCTGATAGTTTAGGAGTCAAGGTGCTTAAACGGAGGATAAGCCAAATACCTCTCAAATTCATTTGTGTTTCATAATAATATACACATAAGACATCTATTTCACCTTTGATATGGAACTATGTCAGAGCTTTTCTAATTAAGACACCTCTCCTATTATTTAATAGAGGAGTGCCTATTTTCTATTTGGATACTTTCACCATTAAATATCCTAAAATGAGGATCTTAGACACAGGGATTTAACAAAGCACTACTGTAGCCAAGAGTGTTTAGTAAGGTTTACTGATTAAAATAAGCTCTCAAATAAAAGTAACATGTTTACTTTCTCTAGTTATGATTATTTTCTGACAAGCTATTTTAATAAGTTTATTTACAAAACAACCATATTTTAATTAATAATGTTTTTTGTGTCTTCTTTGGAAGGCTTTCCTAACAAAATATTTTCTAAGCCTGTTTTCTTCTTTATGATAATAGGTCTGTTACCAAACATCTCAGAATGAATTACGATTAGTACCATCACATTTTACTCCTTTGGAAAAAACAAAGGAATCACCTGGGTAATTATTGCAATTCTCCATATCTCTGGAAGGGGATATATGCATAATTAATGTAAAAACCTACCACAGAAATATCTTCATCCTATTCAAAAGAAAAGCTGGATTGCTATTACCCCATTGAGGAGTACAACAGAAAAACAGGAAATTAAATACTAGATAAGATCAGCTGTGCTCAAGTTTTTGCAAAAAAACAGTTTGGAATGGACAGTTTCATTCTAGGAATGGACGTCAGTGCCAAACAACATTTCTGGGAACAGCTTTTGTTGCTGTGCTTGTCACTGAAATAGGTGTCAGGTCTGCTGAATAAACCTCTATTATTTACTCTATCAAAGTAACTCTTTTGTCAGATATATTTCTTAGGTTTGGGGGGAATACTGGAGATTGTGACGGGTATTGAAATATACCATATGAAAAATGCCAGTGTGAGTGGCAGAAAGTTTTTTTCATAAAAGGTATATAAGCTGATCGTAGCGGAATTGGGGGTATGCTGTTTGAATTCATAAAAATAGGGAGGTTAGGAGGAGAGTTTTAATAGTAAAATATATCGTATAGAGTTCTGGTGAATAAATAGTGTGTAGTGCTCCTAGAAAAATTGTAGCAGTTAGGGCATTTATTATAATAATGTTTATATACTCAGCTATAAAGAAGAGGGCAAATGGGCCTGCGGCATATTTGATATTGAAGCCTGAGACTAATTCTGATTCTCCTTCTGTAAGATCAAAAGGGGCTCGGTTAGTCTCTGCTAGTGTGGAGATAAATCATATTAGGGCTAGGGGTCATGATGGTGGAGTAGTCAGTGTTTACTAGAATTCCACATGTAAGACTGAACAGAAGTGCCAATGCATGGAACATATGAGAGAGAAGAAAACTATCTTCTACTATTTTCATTTTGTAAAGAAGAAGAAGGATTAAGAAGGATTAAGGTGTGGACAAGAAACCCGTTATAAAGTGACTGATATCCATAAACATAGTACCACTGAAAAACTGAGGTATGTCGCTTGAACCTGGGAGGCGGAGGTCGCAGTGAGCCAAGATCACAGCACTGCACTCCACCCTGGGCAACAAGAGTGAAACTCTGCCTCAAAAAAAAAAAAAAATTTTTTTTTGAAGTATATTATATTTAAATTCTCATTATTGAAAGCACTGCTTGCTTTTGAAATGGAAACTTACACTATCAATGAACTCAAACATAGAAGTTAGAAAAATGCTCAATTGTATTCATTAAATAAAATTTATTTCTCCCACTCTTGAACTGTCAGATATTCAATATTTAAAAATTAGAAAATATAGAGAAAGGGACGGAAATAAAGAGGGAGAAAAAAACCACTTTTTGTTTCAATATCTCCAAATCACCTCTGTTTATATTTTGGGATATTGCCTCCCAATCTTTCTTCTATTCACATTTAGTTTTCAGTGTGTATCCTGGCCTCATGGGAGAAATCAGAATAAATAAATTATAAGGATGTGAAAGCACCTTTTCCAGCATACTTTAAAAATAGAATAGTTATCTATTTCTGATAATTTAGGAGTCAAGCTGCTTAACAAAGAAGATGAGCTTTGTTAAATCCTTGTGTATAGGATCCTCATTTTAGGACATTTAATACATCTCAATATCATTTTTGTTTCATAGTTATATACATACAAGTAATAACCACTCTATTAGTGAGTGTTTAGGTATTTTCCAATTTTTCACAAACACCAATAAGTGTCAACGTATATCACTGTAGGAAGAATAGGAAGGAACAATATGCATATAAGGGGAATAGAAACACAGAAAGTAAGGATAAGTAAAATAATGGAGATTAATATAGTTACCGTTGATTTGACAAATGGACACCGCTGAGACTATCTTGTTTTAATGTAAATGAAAGGTTTATACTAACAAACCTCATAAGAAAAAGCAGCTACATTTACTTAAAAACATTCCTCAATAATAAATGCCAATTTTGAGCAAGGAGGTACTTTACATCCTGGAAAATCCGATGCCCGTAAGCCATGGTAGTGACAGCTGTTTACTCATGATTCACAGCCCCTGTGGCTCCTCTGAGTTCTGGCAACCCCTTCCTGACACGGGCTTATCCATGTCCTCTCATGCTCTGAGACATTTAGATATTTTTCCTCCACGTTTAGAGAGTCTAGAACTCAAACAATAGTTCCTCAATTGTGGTTCTCCCTTTCTTTTAGTCTAGCAGAGTTAGAAAGGCCAATAGAGGAGCTATTCACAGAAATGTTATCAGCTATAGGTCTATTTGAAGACTTTTAAAATTTAAGAAACTGGAACAAATAAATCCCCCAACCAAATTTTCCTAAGGTAAGAGTACATCCTTGGGGATATCACTTATTTAAAACTGTATAATAGGATAAAATTATTTCTGGTTTCTCCAATTCTTGACGTTCAGAAGCCTAAAACGAAAAAGAAACAACCTGTTTTCCAAGCTTTCAATTTAAACTATTTTGGACCTTAAAAACAGTATCAACACATTCTTTAATATGGTAGGATGCTTTAGGAAGTTGGGGTAACCACAATTTGACACATCTTTAAAGAGCTATTAGGGGTTAGAGTGTGTGTCAGCTATTAGAAATTTGAAGGCAAATAAGACATAGAATTTGAGATAAGCATTCTAACTTCCTGGGAACATACAGGAAATTGTTCTCTATACTCCTATAAAGCCAAAGTTTTTACCATTTGATTTATTTATTATTTATTTATTTAAAGATATTTAATAAACCTCTCTGGGAAAAGAATAAAATACAAACAAAACAACTAAAGAATATGTGTAGAAGGCTGTGCCCAGAAGTTATGTATATCTAAAGAGTGGGATAAACCTAATTATTATGAGTCTTATGTTTATTTTTCAAGTAATAATTAATGAAAGAAGTATAAACAAAGTGACTCTTTGATTTTTTGAGTTTCTTATAAATCACTTTTTAGAAAAATATTTTGTTTTTAGCATATAGAAATGTTGTTTATAACACATGATCCCAACTTTCCCTTGTCTACCTGCAGCAAATTTGACTCCAAACCACCAGGTCCACGGCATGATGGTATGATGGAATACATGAAGGAAAGTCACTTGGCTATTTTTCTTGCGCAGAACAAAAAAGATCTGAAATAATTTAAAGAATATCAAGTTCACAGAAAATTATTTGATAGTGTATTGAGTATTATAAAAAATACTGACAAAGTGCAAAGTATTTCATATCATAATTTCCTCTAAAAGTGTTGCCTTATAGAATGCTTACAGAAGCAGCTAATTCCCCAAGGGGCAGCTCAAATCTAATTATCATTAAGTAACTTAGGTACGACACCTATACATGGAAGCACCAATAAAAAGGCGAAAAGAAACTTTATGCAGATTTAAAAATCAAAGATATAAAGTAAGGAATATGGCCAAAATTATTGAAAGAAATTGTATTGGTAAAAAAAACATTCCCCTGGATTTTGAAGTATATGGGAAAGCAGAAGACTTATGATTGAAATATTCTACATTGCTCTCTAATACATCTTACTGATATGGATAAGGGATTAGGCAAACGAAGAGGACTTGCAACAAATCAAAATTTAGCAAATTATTATTAAAGAAAAATGAAGGGAGAAAAAGTTGAAAAGTTAATTTGAGAAATATGAGGGAAAAGAAAGCAAAACTGCATAGAAAAAAATGAGAAGGCGAAGGAAGGTAACACTCAGAGTGAACGTTATCCAGTGGTTTGTAAAAACCCTATCAACAAAATGGTAGAATTTGGGAGAGGGGGAAATGTTCAAAAAATATTCCAAAGTGAAATTAAGAATACGAGTGTTAAGATTTTTAAATACAAGACTAAACAGAATAGCACAAAGAAAAGTATTAAGAGGAGTATTTGAGCAATGTAGTTTAGGGAAGGACATAGAAGCAGTGCAGTTTCCTTATGGAAGCTGTAACTGAGAATATGCAAAGCAACTGAGAATATGGAAATTTTGCACATCTCCAAGGGCAAAATGCGTTTGCTTATGCACATGGAAGAAGGCTGAGTGGTGCAACAGAAAAAGCCATACACTAACACTCTGGGTCCTAGTCCCACTTAGTAGCAGCATTCCTCTGGGTAAGTCATTTAACTCCTTGGCTTCAATTTCTCAGAGTGAAGGTTCTGGACTAATGCTTCTCAACCCTGGCTGCATATTACAATATCCAAGAAGCTTTTTAAAAATAGCTATGCTTGGTGTCTGTTCCAGACCATATGGCACCAAATCTCTGGAGGTAGGGCCTTTTTTTGTCGTCGTCGTTTTCCCTAATGCAATTAATTCTATTGCACAATGCGTGCTGGAACCACTAGAATACAGGCTCTCAAAACGTGGTCCCTGGACCAATAAGTATTAGCATCATCTAAGAACTTGTTAGAAATGCAAATTTTGAGCCCCATCCAAGGCCTAGTGAATCAGAAACTCTGGGGGTGGGGGTCGAGGCATCTGTGTTTTAACAAGTCTCAGGTGATTGTAAATGCATGTTAAAGTTCGAGAACCACTGGATTGTATGTTCACACAAGTCCTTTCCAATTCTAACGTTATGTGATTAGTCATTTCAAAAGGTGAAGCATATTGAGATTTCCTACAAGAAATATCATGGTATGCATTCCAAAGAAAACACACTTTTGAGTCTCAGAGCCAAAACTAGCTCCAAATAACTAAGATACACTTGCTGCAAAGATACAACAAATATTCAGCTTTCCTAAGCTCCTCTGGAAACAAAGGTTCATGGCTTTCTCCTCTAAATCACAGACCCTAATTCGTGACACGTGCTTTTCCCAAGACCCGGTCATCCAGGTTCAGAGGTGATCCTCACTAGGATCTGAAGTAGGAAGAGATAGGGCCCAGTAAGCACAGATTTCAGAAAAGCAGCTGAATTACTGACAGCCCAGGGGTAATGCAAAATTCTCGTGAAAGTCTATGAATTTTTAAGCATTTATCCTCCTAAAGGAATATGGATGACTATGCTTTGGGATAAAAAAAACAAACAAACAAAGGTAAGATGTTTTCTGCTTTTTACTTTCTGAACTTGATTCATAAAACAACTGTCATCCATCTATATAAAGATGCAGTTTTGGAGTATATGACACAGTTACCATGCTTATCTTAATCAACTGATAGCTATATAACAGAAACTTTACAGAGTTTGCAAAATACTGAAAAAATAAGGTTATCCTATCTGTTCTATAAAGTTACTGATAATAAAAGGTAAAAAAGATAACAGTAGGTCTGCCTGAAAAGGAGAAATAACCAAAGTTATCAGACAACTGAAACTACAGCAGTTTATTGGTTTCACTGAAAGATCAAACATTTAAGATCAAACATTTAAGATCAAACATTTACCAAATGTGGTGGCCATATACTCACCGTATCTAATAGCTCAATAAATTTGGAGAAGTAATAAAGCCAGCAGGTACGTGCCATCTGCAGAAGCAGAAATAAATCTAAATTTATTTTATTTTATTTTGTATATGGAAGAAAAGCTTATATTTTTAAACTTTGGTAAAATATGCATAACATAAAATCTGTCATGTCAACCACTTTTTAGTGCACAGTTAAGTGGCATTAAGTACCTTCACATTGTTGTTCAACCATTACCACCATCCATCCATAGAACTTTTTTCATCTTGCAAAATTGAAACTACACCCACTAAACTACATCCCATTCTCCCTCTCTCCTAACCCCAGCTACAATTCTACTTTCTGTGTCTATGAATTTGACTACCCTAGGCACCTCATATAAGCCAAATCATGCAGTATATGTCCTTTTGTGACCTAATTATTTCACTTAGCATAGTGTTCTCAGGGTTCATCCCTGTTGTAGCATGAGTTAGAATTCCCTTCCTTTTAAATGCTGAATCATATTCCATTCTATACATATGCCACATTTTGTTCATCCATTTATCTTTTACTTTTTTTGAGATGGAGTCTCACTCTGTCATCTAGGTTGGAGTGCAATGGTGCAATCTCAGTTCACTGCAACCTCTGCCTCCTGGGTTCAAGCGATTTTCCTGCCTCACCCTCCCGAGTAGCTGGGACTACAGGCCCATGCTGCCATGCCTTGCTAAGTTTTGTATTTTAGTAGAGACAAGGTTTCACCGTGTTGCCCGGGCTGGTCTCAAACTCCTGAGCTCAGGCAATCCACCCGCCTCAGCCTCCCAAAGTGCTAGGATTACAAGCGTAAGCCACTGCACCTGGCCTTGTTTATCCATTTATCTATCCATGGACACTTGGGTTGCTTCTACCTTTTGGCTATTATGAATAATGCTGCTATAAATATGAGTATACAAATATCTCTTCAAGTCTCTGTTTTCAATTCTTTTAGGTATATACCCAGAAGTGGAATTGCTGGATCTTATGGTAATTCTATTCTCAATTTTTTGAGGAACCACATGTGATTTATTTTTAAATCCAAGAAATTAAAAAAGAAAAGCACCAATTTTCATTTTATAGAAAATTATACATGTGATTTTTTTTATTCTTGTAATTTTTCACTTTCTCCACCACAACACACACAATCTGATAACTGAGTCATCTGCTTATTCTAAGTTTACATTCAGTGTTACAAACAGTTCACAAAATTTTAACATTGATTTTGAATTTCAAGTTTTTCCAAAGAGAAACTTACCCTCAAAGCTGTGGGTGACCGTGAATAGTCAACAATTTCACATCGAAATGAATAACCTATACCCCAGCCAGACATCACAAACTGCAAGAGAGCACATGCATATTAAGAAAGGAAAGCATTTTCCCAACAGCCACAACAAAGGTAGTTTTGATAGTGTCTCTTCATTACATTTTCAGCTAAGTCAATAGTCAGTGCAGAGGAAAAGGTAGCTGGAACAAATACAAAATGAACATGCTTGATATCAAAGCTTGATATCAAGAATTTTCAAAACCACAAACTCATATATTATTTATATAAACTGTGTTCTGACTAAAATGCTCATCTCTTGGGATGATTATTCTAATATGGTGAAGAATAAAACACTTGGAGTGTTTTGCTTAAACAGCAAATACTGGTATTTGACTTATCTTAGGTTCATCTATGTATGTGTGAGTGAATGTGTTTGTGTACTCTTAAAGGGAACACTTGGATCTGAATCAGTCATTTCTAGCAATTTCCAGTCTTTCTACTTAGTCAATAACTAAACATGCAAACCAAAATGCCTCAATGTACTCATAAGACGGCTGCAACAACTGGGCTTTTCCCATTATTGGCTGGTGAGTGTGATGTGAGGTGGTAGTCCATGGCTCAGATATTATTAATAGTTTTACTGTGGATTCACAAGACAAGTAAAAGAGGAAAATGCTCTTGTTAACAATAAAAGTGCAATCTGGCAGGCCTTAATTCCAACACACCCACAAAGTGATCCAAGGCTGACGGTGACAAGAAAGAGCCTATTGTTGATAAATCTGAACTGTAATTCAAAGATTATAAAGATTATACTGACATTCTTGCAGTCTGATGGTGGGAAGGTCTTCTTTTAAAACAGTATCTGAAAAGGAAAAGCCAAGGGCTCCAATTTTAACTTAACACATATATGAAATGGTTGGCTTAATTTAGGGTACTGACAATATGATCAGTTCTCCTCATACATGCCAAATACCCCCTGGGAGATCTTCTCTCTCAGTATAATGGTTATATCCTTTTCTGCCATTGAACCATATTTTAAATTTCTAGTTTTAATTACTATTAAAGCTAAAATTGGAACTTTACAATTAATTAAATTCTAAAAACAAAAGCTTATGAGGCATTGTCAGAATAATATTCTGATGGTGTAAAGAAAAGAAACAAAGGAGAAGAACAATTATTAGACACTATAGTATTATAAAATGCATCATTCTTTTCTGAGACTAGCCTCTAGCTTGACTTATAAGATAATTTAATCACACTGTTAACTTGGTAAGTTATAAAATCTTGAAAATTAAGACTCATAAAAGCACAAGATATTTCATGAATGAGAAAAATAGTTAACAAAAACAAATCAATAGATTTTGCCAAATGAATAAGGGCACATGACATAGAAATGGCTAATTTTGTTTTATAAAATCCTACTGTCAGTGAGTGTCCTCATATTCTCTTGTGCTCAGACTCATTTTTGACTAATGTAATGCTCTGTGGCCAGGAGCTATTTACTGGAATTGTGATGAATAATTCTCTACCTTACCCTACCCCAAACAAGCACTGTGTTGAATGAAAGTTTTGAGACTTGGCCTTCTGTTGGGTCTTAAGTGGTCTCTGCTAGTGTCTGACTGCTGCCAAGTAACTAGCACTTTCAAACAATCACTACACAAGAAGGCATCTGAGTTCCTTGAGTCTGATGTCCTTCCCTTTCAACTTCTTCAGATTTGGCCTAACATCATTGGTGGAGGTGTTTGCTTTGTAAACCAAATGAAATCATACTCCATACAATAAACCATATGTTCAGATGTGCCATCAACAGATGGATAGCATGCTGTGTGGCTATCAAAAGCCTTTGTTTAAATAGAGTAGAAAGTTTAAGAACACTCCAACAGCTTGTGGAACTTTTTACATATATGTCTATATTCCAGTATATAGTAATAAGAAAAATTAGGCCAGGCCCAGTGGGTCACACCTGCAATCCCAGCACTTTGGGAGGCTCAGGCAGGTGG
The DNA here is from genome assembly GCF_028885625.2 of Pongo pygmaeus. NCBI lineage: Eukaryota > Metazoa > Chordata > Mammalia > Primates > Hominidae > Pongo > Pongo pygmaeus. The sequence goes on from NC_072377.2 coordinate 66,070,594, forward strand.
ATCACTAGAGCCTAGGAGTTTGAGAGCAGTCTGGGCAACATGGCAAAACACCGTCTCTACAAAAAATACAAAAAATTAGCTAGACATGGTGGCGCATGCCTGTAGTCTCAGCTACTTGGGAGGCTGAGGTGGGAGGATCACTTGAGCCTGGGAGGTCAAGGCTGCAGTGAGCCAAGATCGTGCCACTGCACTCCAGCTTGGGTGACAGAGCGAGACCCTTTCTGGGGAAAAAAAAAAAAAGAATTCCCTGAATTCAGAAGGTAATAATTTATATTTGGCAGGTAGTTCCTGAAACTGACACATAAGTAACTCAAGTATTAGCAGTAAATGAGAGTCAGAAACTCTCAAATTCAGATATTTTAAAACCTTCTTTTACATCATAATTGATCAAGTAGGAATCAAAGCTGACTGGTGATGACTGGATTCTTTCCAAGCCTGAGAAATGTATTTGGGGACATTACACTCAATGACAAATCAGACATAGACCCTAAGAATATGAGAGCAAGGAGGGATCTGAGAGACTATTTGGTTCAATCCTATCTTTATAAAATGAGAGAACTGAGGCCCAGAGAGGTTAAATAACTTGCTAAAAATCAGGCAGCCAGTCAGTGGCAGAACCAGAACTTACTAGTTCCTAATCTCCTGGCTTCCAGGTATGTTCTTAACACCTTACTAAAACATGCTGTCCCCTAAGACCATGCTAGGACCTTGTGTTTTCTTTGCTCCCATCTCTATCACTCTTTTTCTCTCAGTTGCTCATACTCCTGAAGGGACATTAAGAGTGGCCTGTGAGTTAATTTTCAAAATAAAATAGAAGTAATGGAAAGCAGCAGAGTGAGTCCGGACTATAGGGAGGACTGTGAGAAATAAGGCCAGAGTATTTTTTTTATTTTTATTATTTGACACAGGGTCTTGCTCCGTCACTAGACATGATTACGGCTCATTGCAGCCTCGACCTCCCAGGCTCAAGTGATCCTCTCACCTCAGCCTCCCAAGCAGCTGGGACCACGGGTGTGCACCGCCACACCTGGCTAATTTTTTTGTAGTTTTTGTAGATATGAGGTCTCCCTATGTTGTCCAGGCTGGTCTCAAACTCCTGGGCTCAAGAAATCCTCTTACTTAAGCCTACCAAAGTGCTGGGATTACAGGTGTAGGCCACCACACCTGGCCAGCCACAGTAGATTGAAAGTGATCAATATGATGGATCTGTAGCAACAGTCAGGTCAGAATGCATGTGGAGAAACTATGGTGCCAGGAAAGGTCAGTGGGCCCATATTGGGCCCTCCTGAGCCCTACTTATGACTAAGCACAAGGTATGCTATAGAGGAAGTTAATAAAAAAGGATAATGAAGCCAGCCAGAGTTGGAAAAGAAGGAAGGAATCTCAGAAAAGAACATACATGGGGGTGGCTGAGGCATGTTAATAGCACAGGGGAAGAGAGAGAATTCATGAATCTGTTTTAGGGTCCTGGAAGAGCCCCATCTCTCTTATTAACAATTAAGGGACAGTAATGAATTAATGAGTTCATGGGAAAAAAATTAAGGAACAGGCTCCCTCACCTACTGCTTTATATGAGTCTATGCTCTCTGTTCCCACAAAGCTTAGCTAAACCAACCAAAACAGTCTACCATCCTATAGTTCATCAGAGTATCCAGAAACCAAAGGTTCCTACCATGATGATGACAACTCTCCACTGAGTCAAGATGAACTCTGATGTCAGACAGACATGGGTTCAAACATCAGCCCTCCACTTACCAGCTATGTTACTTTAAGTTAAGAGTTTCCTCAAAACTAAAATTTATGGATTAATTCAATCATCCATTAAGACAATTATGTACAAATCCATGGAATAGATGTTAATTTTTCTCATTATCTGTGAGATAGATTATACTGAGATCCTCAAATGAGTTTATTATTTGGTCTATACCTAACACTATCTTGGCAAATACCTGCTCTAGTGAGATCAGTTTCTTAATTCCTTAAATTGCAAAGGTTACCCTTATAACAGAAAACATAATGACACACAGACAGAAAAACTCAGGCAAAATTCTCCCATTAGGAATACTGAAGACACTTGCCTCATAACACATATACACAGAAAAGAGTACTATGAAAAAATTGTACGTTATCATTGCTTTCTTGAGTTCAAAGGGCTTGCGATTTTCCATGAGCTTTGGTCCCAGAGAAGTGACAAAATAGACATAGAATCCTAGGAGGATGGTTTGTGGCAGAGGCGAGGACATGAGGAGCCAATCTTCAACTCTTGGATCTAAGAGAAAAACAATATGTGAGTACACACCTGCTTAGCCAAGGGGTAACTAACAGCAACCAACATTTCTTTAATTGAGCACCCAGATCCTACTATTAACTGTGAGCTATTTGGGCAGTGATCACTAGTATCTCTAGAAAGGTGAAAAAGAGATCAATGGGAATAAGGAAGTATCCTGGGGCTAGGAACAGTGGGAGAGGAGCTGTATTATGCACTGATCGCCTGCATGATGGTATTAGTGCCCTTATAAAAGGCACCCCAGGGAGCTCTCCTGCCCTCTCTCCCCATGTAAGGATACAATGAGAAGATGGCAGTCTGCAACCTGGAAGAGGGTCCTCACCAGTACCCGACCATGCTGGCACCCTGATCTCAGACTTCCACCCTCAGAACTGTGAGAAATAAATTTCCATTGCTTATAAACTACCAAGTCTATGATAATTTCTTAAGCATCCTGAGTGTGCTAAGACAAGTTTTGACTGTCAGTTGAGGGATTTGGCCAGCCCAAGACAATTCTATAAGTATGGGGCCGGAGGAATAGATACCCCAACTCCACCCTCCTCCCTCTCTCCACTGGCTGAATCTAACCAGAAAGCATACGGCAGGGGAGGAAACCCAAGGATACAGTCTTCATGGATCGTTCTCCAGGGCCCAGCACAGGGTGCAAAGAGAGAACACCCAGCAACATCCCACCATGTGTCTATAGCCATTATTAATATCTTGGAGTTTTTCCATCCATACATGCTTTTATATATTAAAAAAAGTTTGTGTTTGCTGCTTAAATTTTTCCTTCCCCAGGAAAACTGGCACACTTCCACATATACTGTATCACAGGATCACAGAATAGAAAGGCTGAACATCCTCTAAGTAGCTAAAGTATGGGATTTTGGAGTCCATGTGGGTTAACCACTGTGATATTCTGAGCAAAAAAAATGCACGGTCTCACAATTGCAAACAAAAACTTATCTGCTTACTGCCAGCTCCAGGCCAGCAGAGATGGATGAATAAAAAATTACAACTCAGGATGAAATGTGATTAAGTCTATAATTTCTAGTAGTTCAGGTTTAATTTTACTAAATGGCCTCATGAAGATAGAGTATTGTGAAGGAAAGGAAGTAAGGACAAGTTTCCAGAAGGATCTGACTCAAAATTATGCCATGACTAACCTCAGGATGCTAACTACTGTCCCTTTTATCAATTGGAAAAGAAGGGTAGGGAGAATGCAGCTCTTGCTCTTTTAAGCTGCTAATGATGTGGCCAAGCACTCACAAATTCTTAATACCCCTGCAAGTGTGACTTCCCACTCAAAATTCTTCATTAGGACTCTATGACTGATAACTCACTTGGCCTCAATTTTAGTGCTGGAGTGCTTACATTTGACCATCAGATGTGCATGGGTGATTATTCTGCATTCAAATAAGCCTCCCTCAAAAATACTGGCAGAGGCCCCTGTCTCAAAAAAAAATAAAGAAATAAAGCCAAAAGAGTCAAGAGTCAGCTCCAGACTAGATCCTAGGACATTTAAGAATTTAATATATGATTAAGGAAGTCCCAGAAACAAGCAGGGAAGGAAGAGATCTTCAACAAATGTTGATAGGAAAACTGACTGCTTGGGAGAAACATGAGTTTGTTTCTTATCTTATATCCTATACAAACAAGAATGTTCCAAACTATGCATGGAGACAAGCTATTTAAAGACTTTCCACAAAGAATTGGGGAGTACTGGAATGCTGGGTTAAACAAACAGGTTGCATTACTGCAGGATTTCTTAATGCTTCGTGTTCATCATGAATTGCCACAATGGGAATGGTAGCATGCCATATTCTCCAAACTTATTTGGCCACAAAACACTGTTTTTTTTTTGTAGAATGTTATTTAACATCTTATGAAACTAATGTTCTGTGGAACACTAAAATAAATTTATAAATTAAACGACTGAAGATTAGGTGGTCAGACATACAAAGAAGAGCTAGTACCAATCCTACTGAAACTATTCCAAAAAATTGAGGAAGAGAGATTCCTCCCTAACTCATGCTATGAAACCAGTATCATCCTGACACCAAAATCTGGCAAAGACACACCACCACCAACAACAATGACAAAAAAGAAAACTACAGGCCAATATCTCTCATGAACATAGATGCAAAAATCCTCAACAAACTAGCCAGGTGAATCCAGGAACACATCAAAAAGTTAATTCCCATGATCAAGTGGGCTTTATTCCTGGGATGCAAAGCTGGTTCAACATATTCAAGTCAATAAATGTGATTCACCACATAAACAGAATTAAAAACAAAAACCATATGATTATCCCAATAGATGCAGAAAAAGTTTTCAATAAAATCTAACATCTATTCATGATAAAAACCCTCAACAAACTAGACATTAAAGGAACACACCTCAAATAATAAGGGCCATCTATGACAAACCCACAGCCAGCATCATACCTAATGGGCAAATGCTGTAAGTATTATCTTTAAGAGCTGCAACAAGACAAGGATACCCACTCCTATTCAACATAGTACTAGAAGTCCTAGCCAGAGCAATCAGGCAAGAGAAAGAAATAAAAGGCATCCAAATTGGAAAAGAGGAAGTAAAATTATCCTGCTTGCTGATGATATGATCTTCTACCTAGAAAAACCTAACAACTCCACCATAAAACTCATTTTTTTTTTTTGAGATGGCGTCTTGCTCTTGTCGCCCAGGCTGGAGTGCAATGGCATGATCTTGGTTCACTGCAACCTCTGCCTCCTGGGTTCAAGCGAATCTCCTGCCTCAGTCTCCTGAGGAGCTGGGATTACAGGTGCCCACCACCATGCCCAGCTAATTTTTGTATTTTTAGTAGAGATGGGGTTTCACCATGTTGGCCAGGCTGGTCTCAAACTCCTGACCTCATGATCTGCCCACCTTGGCCTCCCAAAGTGCTGGGATTACAGGCGTGAGCCACCACACCCGGCCAAAACTCTTATATTTGATAAATGAATTCAGTAAAGTTACAGGATACAAAATCAATATATGAAAATCAGTAGCATTTCTATGCACCAAAGCATTATCCTTAAGAGCTGGAACAGCTCTTCAACCCTCAAGCTGACAGCCAAATCAAGAATGCAATCCTATTTACAATAACCACATGCACAAAAAATAAAACACATAGGAATACATCTAACCAAGGAGGTAAAAGATCTCTATAAGGAGCATCACAAAACACTGCTGAAAGAAATCATGGAAAATACAAACGGAAAAACATTCCATGCTCATGGATTAGAAGAATCAACATTGTTAGATGTCCATACTGTTCAAAACAATCTAAAGATTCAATGCTATTCCTATCAAATTACCAATATTATTTTTTACAAAATTAAAAAAAACTATTCTCAAATTCATAGAAAACCAAAAATGAGCCCAAATAGCCAAAGCAATCTTAAGCAAAAAGAACAAAGCCGGAGGCATCACATTATCTTACTTCAAACTATACTACACGGCTACATACAATACCAAAACAGCATGGTATTGATACAAAAATAGACACATCGGCCAATGGAACTGAACAGAAAACCCAGAAATAAAGGAGCATACCTAAAACCAACTGATATTCAACAAAGTCAGTGAAAATAAGCAATGGGGAAAGGACTCCGTATTCAATAGATGGTGCTAGGAAAACTGGCTAATCATATGCAGAAGACTGAAACTGGACCACTACCTACCACCATACACAAAAATTAACTTAAGATGGATTAAAGACTTAAATGCAAGACCTAAAACTATAAAAATCCCAGGAGAAAACCTAGGAAACACTCTTCTGGACACTGGCCTTGGCAAAGGCTTTATGACCAAGTCCTCAAAAGCAATTGCAACACAAATAAAAATCAACAATTAAGACCTAATTAAACTAAAGAGCTTTTGCACAGCAAAAGAAACTAACAGAATAAACAGACAACCTATGGACTGGGAGAAAACACTTACAAACTATGCATCCAACAGGACTAATATCCAGAATCCACAAGAAACTTAAATCAACAAGAAAAAATAAATAACTTCATTAAAAAGTGGGCAAAGAGCATGAATAGACACTTCACAAAAGAAGACATACAAGCGGCCAACAAGCATTAAAAAGTCAAATAATTACAGAAGTCGTTGAGGCTGTGGAGAAAAGGGAATGCTTATACACTGTTGGTGGGAATGTAAATTAGTTCAGCCATTGTGGAAAGCAGTTTGGAGATTTCTCAAAAAACTGCAAATAGAACTATTATTCAACCCAGCAATTCCACTATTGGGTACATACTGAAAGGAAAATGCCAAAAATATACATACACTTGCATGTTCACTGCAGGACTATTCATAACAGCAAAGACATGTAATCAACCTAAGTGCCCATTAATGGTGGATTGGATAAAGAAAATGTGGTACATATACACTGTGGAGTACTATGCAGTCATTAAAAAGAACAAAATCATATCCTTTGCAGCAACATGAATGTAGTTGGAGACCATTATCCTAAGCAAATGAACAGAGAAACGCAAAACCAAATACTACACGTTCTCACTTATAAGTAGGAGCTAAGTCTTGGGTACATGCAGGTATAGATGGGAACAACAGACTGAAGAATCCAAAATGTGGGAGGGAAGGAAGGGGACAAGGGCTGAAAAACATACTTTTAAGTACTATGTTCACTATATTCATGATGCAATCACTAGAAGCCCAAACCTCAGCATCACACAATATAGCCTAGTTATAAACTTGCACATGTACCACCTGAATCTAAAATAAAAATTTTAAAAACAGGCAGTGATAGTGAAAGATAAATGGGAGATTATTTTGATATACAGTAAGGAGAAGAAAATATAAAAATTTGTAATTGGTTAAACACGGAATGGAAATAGGTAAATGTTAAGAAAAATATTCAGATTTCTCACTTATATGTGGGATGTAAGACTCAAAACAATTAAGCCCATGGAGATAGAGTAGAAGGGTGGTTGCCAGAGGCTAGGAAGGGTACTAGGGGGGTTGGGGGGGAGGTGGGAATAGCTAATGGGTACAAAGAAAATAGAATAAATAAGACCTAGTATTTGGTAGCACAACAGGGTGACTTATAGTCAACAATAATTTAAATGTATGTTTAAAAATATAATTGGATTATTTGTAACCCAAAGGATAAATGCTTGAGGGGATGGATACCCCATTTTACATGATATAATTCTTACACATTGCATGCCTGTATCAAAACATCTTATGTATTCCATAAATATATACACCTACTATTTACCCACAAAAATTAAAAAAAAAATTTTTAAAGAAAAATACCCAGATCTTTAAAATCACTTAGATTGGGAACACAGGATTAAGAGCAATATTGGTCAAGCAGAGGTGGCTTAAGTTTTAAAACATCTTACACTTACAGTGCCTTTAAAACATTCATATGAAGTCTTTCATAAGCAGCTGAATATATGGATCTAGAATTAGGAGAGAGATCTGTGCCAGAGATGTAGGATTGAGGGTTGCCATCACATAAATGATGAACACTAAAAGCAGTGAGATTGGCTTAGGCTAAGTGGGTACAGTAAGGAGAGTAAGTGCTGAAGTCAGGATCCTGAGGACTCAGCATTCACAGAAGGAATTCCTGAAGGAAAAAACATAAAAACCAAAAAGGATCAGCTAGAGAGGTAGAGAGAAAACCATAAAAGTGAGATATCTTGAAGCCAGGGAAAAGTGGATTTTTGGAAGGAGTCAAAGCATTAAGTGTGGCAGAAAGGGGAAATAAAATATGGACAGAAAAATGCCACTACATGTAACAAAAGGACGTCTCTGATGCTCTTAGCAGAATAATTTTAACAAGGTATCATGCACAAAATAGAAATTAAACAAAAGTTTGATGACAGACACTTTTCAAAACATAAAGTTCTACAATTTTGGAAGTATTTTCTCATATTAAGATTTGTCACACTTCTAAATCAGGAAAAACTTTGAAATCAGCTACCCAGGTACACATCACTGAAATCTTTTACTGCTTCTATTGGTTCCCCTCCTTGCTTTTAACAATGGCAAGCTTTCTAGGATGTCTGGTTGCTTCGTGCAATTAAAACCACCACAAGGAAGGCTTGCTATGGGTCTGTATGTCACAAAGGAAGTCTCCATAAATAAAAGTTGTCACAGAACCAGGGACCAAGGGAAAAAATTAGAACTGATCGAACTTTGATAGATTTCTTCTATAAGTGGGTAGTGCAAACCTTAAATACATGAACATCATTGTATTAGTCCACTCTTGCACTGCTATGAAGAAATACCTGAGACTGGGTAATTTATCATGGAAAGAGGTTTAATTGCCTCACAGTTCTGCATGGCCTGGGAGACGTCAAGAAACTTAACAATCACAGCAGAAGGCACCTCTTCATGAAGTGGCAGGAGAGAGAATGAGTGCCAGCAGGGGAAATGCCAGACACTTATAAAACCATCAGCTCTTGTGAGAAACAATCATGAGAACAGCACGGGGAAACTGTCCCCATGATTCAATTATCTCCCACCAGGTCCCTCCATAACATGTGGGGATTATGGGAACTATAATTCAAGATGAAATTTGGGTGGGGACACAGTCAAACCATATCATTCCGTGCCTGGGCCCTCCCAAATCTCATGTCCTCACATTTCAAAACACAATCATGCCTTCCCAACAGTCCCCAAAAGTCTTAATGCATTCCAGCTTTAACTCAAAGTCCAAATCCAAAGTCTCATCTGAGACAAGGCAAGTTCCTTCTGCCTATGAGCCTGTAAAATCAAAAGCAAGTTAGTTATTTCCCAGATACAATGGGGATACAGGCACTGCATAAATATACGCATTCCAAATGGCAGAAATTGGCCAAAACAAGGGCTACAGGCCCCATGCAAGTCCAAAATCCAATAGGGCAGTCATTAAATCTCAATGCTCCACAATGACCACCTTTGACTTCGCGTCTCACATCTAGGTCATACTGATGCAAGAGGTGGGCTCCCATGGCCTTGGGCAACTCTGCCCCTGTGGCTTTGCAGGGTACAGCCCCCCTTCCTGCTGTTTTCACTGGCTGGAACTGACTGTGACTTCTCCAGGTGCACAGTGCAAGCTGTCAGTGGATCTACCATTTTGGGGTCTGGAGGATGGTGGCCTTCTTCTCACAGCTCCACTAGGCACTGCCCAAGTGGGGACTCTGTGTTTGGGGTCTGACCCCACATTTCTCTTCCACATTGACCTAGTAGAGGCTCTCCATGAGGGCTCTACCTCTGCAGCAAACTTCGGCCTGGACATCCAGGAGTTTCCATACATCCTCTGAAATCTAGGTAGAGGTTCCCAAACCTCAATTCTTGACTTCTGTGCATTCACAGGCTCAACACCATGTAGAAGCTGCCAAAGCTTGGGGCTTGCACCCTCTGAAGCCATGCCCCAAGCTGCACCTTGGCCCTTTTTAGCCATTCCAGGAGCAGCTGGAATGCAGGGCATCAAGTCCCTAGGCTGCACACAGCAGGGAGCCCTGGGCCCAGCCCCAAAAACCATGTTTTCCTCCTAGGCCTCCAGGTCTGTGAAGGGAGGGGCTGCTGCCAAGGTCTCTGACATACTCTGGAGACATTTTCCCCATTGTCTTGGTGACTAACATTCAGCTCCTGCTACTTATGCAAATTTCTGCAGCAGGCTTGAATTTCACCCTAGAAAATTGTATTTTCTTTTCTATTGCATCATCAGGCTGCAAATTTTCCAAACTTTTATGGTCCTTCCTCTTGAATGTTTTGCCACTTAGAAATTTCTTCTGCCAGATACCCTAAATTATCTCTCTCAAGTTAAAAGTTTCACAGATCTCTAGGGCAGGGGCAAAATGCTGCCAGTCTTTTCTCTAAAGCATAGTATTATTTATTCCAGTGCCCAATAAATTCCTCATCTCCATCTGAGACCACCTCAGCCTGACCTTCATTGTCCATATCACTATCAGCATTGTGGTCAAAGCTATTCAACAAGTCTCTAGTAAGTTCCAAACTTTCCCTTTTTTCTTTTTTAGATGGAGTTTCGTTCTTGTTGCCCAGGCTGGAGTGCAACGGCATGATCTCAGCTCACTGCAACCTCTGCGTCCCGGGTTCAAGTGATTCTCCTGCCTAAGTCTCCCCAGTAGCTGGGATTATAGGCATGCGCCACCAAGCCCAGTTAATTTTGTATTTTTTAGTAGAGACGGGGTTTCTCTATGTTGGTCAGGCTGGTCGCGAACTCCTGACCTCAGGTGATTCACCCGCCTTGGCCTCCCAAAATGTTGGGATTACAGGCACGAGCCACGGTGCCCAGCCAAACTTTCCCATATTTTCCTGTCTTCTTCTCACCCCTCCAAACCGCTCCAACCTCTGCCTTTAGCCCGTTTCAAAGTCACTTCCACATTTTCGGGTATCCTTATAGTAGTGCCCCATTCTCTGAGATACCAATTTACTGTATTAGTCCATTCTCACACTGCTATGAAGAAATACCCAAGATTGGGTAATTTATAAAGCAAAGAGATTTAAATTTGCTGGGGAGGCCTCAGGAAACTTACAATCATGACAGAAGGCACCTCTTCACTGGGCAGCAGGAGAGAGAATGAGTGCCAGCAGGGGAAATGCCAGATGCTTAAAAAACCATCAGATCTTGTGAGAACTCACAATCATGAGAAGAGCATGGGGGAACTGCGCCCATGATTCAGTTACCTCCCACTGGGTCCCTCCCACGACACGTGGGAATTATGGGAACTATAATTCAAGATGAGATTCATATTACTATGTCTAGTTTTTATTGCTAATGAAATAAAAAACTAATGAAAACAATACCAGCCAGGCACCATGGCTCACACCTGTAATCCCAGCACTTTGGGAGGCCAAGGCAGGTGATCGCTTGAGGTCAGGAGTTTGAGACCAGCCTGGCCAACATGGTGAAACCGTCTCGACCAAAAATACAAAAATTAGCCAGGCATAGTGGCGCACGCCTGTAATCACAGCTACCTGGGAGACTGAGGCACAAGAAGAGCCTGAACCCAGGAGGTGGAGGTTGCAGTGAACTGGAGATCATGCCATTGCACTCCAGCCTGGGCAACAGAGTAAGACCCTGTCTCGAAAAAAAAAAAAAAAAAAAGGAAAGAAAAAAAAAAAAACAATACCAAAAGAAGACCTCTGGAAGGATGTTACATCACCACCTTTGCATGGTGGGAGTTTAGCTGACTTGTGTTTTTTCTTTTGCTTTATAAACAATTTCAATGATTCTATTATTAACAGTCATCACACATATGGTTAGAAACGAGCTTAAATGTCAGTAAAAGAATTGCTGAATTAGAGATATATTTTATTTTATTCTTTCATTGACTCAGGAGGGGGAAAAATCAAATGACATCATTTATCTGTTCTTCCTCTGGTAGCAGTAGAAAGAAAACAAGCCAGGAAAAGCATGCTGGGCTGGCTCAGGAAGCAGAACAAAATAATTTTAAAATAAATAATTTTTTCCCATAATTTAATATTTTCAGCACACACCTTAAGTCCTGTACATGACTTTCAAGTTCTACAGATAAAAAGTAATTATGGGAAACACTGGTTAATTTAATTGGATGATATTTTCAAAGCAAATAATAAAACAAAATACCAAGCTTTAGAAATTCTATTTCAGCAAAACTCTGGAGTCAGACAATCTGCATTCTGATCCTGGTTCTCCCACTGGCTTGCTATGTCACCTTGGGCAATTGACTCACCTTCTCTGTATTTAGTTTCCTCATCTGCAAATTGGGCATTAAAAGGCATGTATTTCATAGAGGATTGATTGAGTTACTATATGTAAAGAGCCTAAGTGCTCAATAAGCTTGCTACTGTTATTATAGCAGATCTCAATTCTGTTAGCACAGCCAAATTGCCTCTGCAGTATTTAAAAGTCAAATTGCAAAAAACAACCTTGGTCCAATTGAATCAGAATCCTAGGACATGGTTTCTATGCATCCATTTTTTTAAATGGGCAAAGGACCTGAATAGACATTTCTCAAAAGATGACAAATGGCCAATGGATAGATGAAAATAATTCTCAACATCACTAATCATCAGGAAAATGCAAATTAAAAAAACAAAGAGATATAACTTTACATCTGTAAGAATGTCTGTTATCAAAAAGACAAAAGATAACAAGCGTTGGCAAGGATGTGGAGAAAAGAGAATCCTTGTACAATGTTGGTGGGACTGTAAATTACTATAGCTATAAGGAAAACTACATGGAGGCTCCATAAAAAACTAAAAATAGAATCACCATATGATCCTGCAATCTCACTTCCAGATATATATCCAAAGGAAATGAAATCAGCATATTGAAGGGATATCTGCACTCTCATGTTCACTGCAGCATTATTCATAATAGCCAAGATGTGGAATCAACCTAAGTGTCCATCAATGGGTGAATGGATAAAGAAAATGTGATATCTGTCAATCTAAAGTTATGCCTTTCTGAATTACAGACCTGTAGATACATAGATAGAAATAACCAATGGACTATTATTCAGCCTTCAAAAAGAAAATCCTATCATTTGTGACAATACGGATGAACTTGGAAGACATTATGCTAAGTAAGATAAACCAGGCACAAAAAGGCAAGACATGTTATCACTTATAAAGGAGTCTAAAATAATCACATTTATATAAGCAGAGTAGAATGGTGGTTACCAGAGGCCAGGGGGCTGGGGGAATAGGGAGATGTTGATCAAAGGGTACAAAGTTTCAGTTCAACAGAAGAAATATCTTTTTGAGATTTATTGCACAGCATGATAACTAGAGCTAATAATAATGTATATTTCAAAATTGTAAAAAGTAAATTTCAAATGTTTTCACCACAAAAAGATAAGTATTTGGTGATGGATATGCTATTTAGATTGATTTAATCATTTTATATTTGATACATATATCACAACATCACTTTGTACCCCATAAATATATGTAATTATAATTTGTCAGCAGCCAACAATTTGTTAATTGGTGACCGTGATGAACTGTCATAGTTAAGAGCTAGGGGTCTGGTGTGAGACCAAGTTTCCTCACCTGTATTTAGGGCTACAGCACCCCTCACTAGGTACTCTTCAATAGTCTTTTATATGGTTTCACTGCCTCCTGATCCAATCTGCTACATTGGTCTTCCATGCAATTGTCAAATTCATTTTCTAAAAATCAAGTCCTAAAATTCTTCCTCTGATTAAATTAGCTCTCCCTTACTGAGAAATAAAATTGCTTAAATTAGCTCTCCCTTACTGAGCAAATAAAATACAAAATCATTAGGATGACACCCATGACTCTGGCCATTGTTCACTTTTCTGGCCTTCTCTCTCAGCAACAGTTATACCTTTCTGAATAGAGAGTCCACTTCCATGTAAGGTAGTGGGCATGTTACAGGGAGTATCAATGCACCTGCTGGGTGACAGTTAAAGTTAATTCTGACTCTGTTTATGATCCCATTTGGGATAGTGAATAGCAAAAGTTGGATAGCAGGGGATCTGTTCTTCCAAACAGCTCTATTTCAAAAAACTGCACCCAAAGCTACTTGGTTCCTAAGCTCAAATAATGAGAGTTCAGGTAGCAAGGCACACCTCTATTTGAAAAGCAATGAAAATATTAGTATTGAAGTTAAATACTGAATTTATGAGAACTACTATAAACCTTCATAAAAGGATGACCCCCTAAAGAAACTTGAATGTTCCCTGTATCATTACATAAGTTGAATAAGTTAGGGTTAGGCATGAGGTGCTCTGTCTTCTCCAGAAACAAAAGGCTAATGGGGTGCGGGATGTTTCATGTACCTTCTTTTAGGCATCAGATTTGGTTTAAGTGTCATGAGTAGAGCCATGACAGAAGCAGAGGATGGGACGGCAGGCTGTCTGACAGTCTATACCCCAGTGATTACCAAAGTTCTCATTTATTACTAGCTTAATAATTCGTTTCTAAGAGTGTCCCAGGGACAGAGCATACGGAAAGCAGAATGCCACATACATAGAATATTAATGGGCTTTTCCATCAACTGCTTCTAAGAGAGTATTCTCTTCTTAAGTAGCAGGTACTGGCTCAAAGAGTACATCTTTAAGATTCCAAGTACCAATGAAATGAAGAAGCTGGAAGGAAAAGCAAACATGTACCTTAAGTACTTTTTGAAGTACTAAAGTTTCAGAATGGCAGCAATCTTACTCATACACCATCTTCTTGCAAAAAAAAGCATCATGACTAAGTCTGAAAAGTCATCATTTCTAATCAAATGCAAGGAAAGCTGTATTTTAAACATTAAAAACTTTTTCATTTCTCCATAATCCAAAATGCTACTATAGCATTATTTCAAACTCTCACATTTCACATCTAAGAATCCAAATAAATCCTCTTATAGCTAAGTATTAATTAAACCATTTTTTATTCTGTAGCTGTGGAATTTTTCCACATGAAATAACTATGCATGACCACTACTTCTCTAGCAATCAGAAAACCAATGAATATCGGTAAGTTTCCTCAGGCTACTCAGGGTTAGGGCTAAAGCCAACAATACACTTGAAATTCTTGGCCCTTGATCATAAGTTCAGACATTTCCAGGGTAAGCAAACTAAAACTGGACTAAGATGGCCAAAAATGATTCCTAATGGATCTCAGAGATCAATACTACACTAAGTAGAAGGAAAAAACTTTCCTGTTATGCCTGACAGGGTTTTTCATAAAGCTGTATATCTCAAAACAAAAGATTTTAACCCTTTTAGACCATGCCTGGGAAAAAAATAATGTAAAGAAAACAATTTTTAAGTATATGCTATATGAAGAGTATTTTCAGATGAAATCTATCATCTGTAACAACCAGCACCACTATTTATGTTGGGATACTTCTGAAACAGCAGAGCACTTTCATGTGTGTTATCTGGTAGCTGGTAGATGCTATTCTCACTTATGTTTTGCTAATAAAGAAATAAAGACTCACAGCCAATAAATAACGTGTTCAAGATCATCCAGCTGGGCTACAGCAGTGTCAGACCTTAACTCTAGGTCTTCTCACTCCAAATCCCCATATCCTCTCTCCCCTCCCAAGTCTTCAAATAAGCATAACTTCAAATACAAGTATTCCTTGCCTTCTCCCTGCCTCTCTCCCCTCATCTTCCCTGCACCGTTTGCAATGCTGTTGTCAGGCCTCCACTCCATATCTAATCTAATTTTACTCAGCAATTTCAATGTAGGTATTCCTAATAAAAATTAAGGAGTTGATCCATGGATAAAAGTGGAAGTGGAATTCTAAAGAAGTTCATATTAAGGCATTTTTAACTTCTAGGACTACATAGATATTTATCATTATCTACATCTATTCAGCTCTTGAGTTAGCATATTGATTATTTGAGTCTCTTGGATTCTTGTATCTGGGATAGTGACTATCAAGAATTGGATACCAAGAGATCTGTTTTTCCAAATAACTCTATTTCAAAAACTATACCCAAATCTACTTGGTTCCTAAGTTCAAATAGTGAGAGTTCAGGTAGCAAGGCACACCTCTCTTTGAAAAGCAATGAAAATATTAGTATTTAAATTAATACTGACTTTATGAGAACTACTGTAAACCTTCAGAGAAGGATGATCCCTAAAGAAACTTGAATATTCTGTGTATCATTACATATATTGGAAAACTAAGAAAAAAAAACAAGCAGAAAAGATAGGCATAGTCACTATGTATCCCCTACCACAGTGAAGCTTCTCTCTCTATGAGATACTTACAAAGAACCTTGGCATTCCTCAAAGGAAAAACTGTTGGGAACATTTTTAGTGAGATAAATTTGGCCTTTAGTAGTCTGCTGAGAAAGCTGCAAATGATGAAACAGTGTATCTTTGCTGAAATCATTGTAAATTTGACTATAATTTCAACTGCGGTAGGCGCCAAGAGGTGTGCATTTCCTTCCTGAATTTGGTAGACTTGCAATTTCTAGTTGATAGGTAAGAATCAACCTAAAGTAGTGATGGTGGTGAGTATGTATAGCTCAGTATCTCAAAAATAAACTCAAATGTTAAATACCAGAGTACTACAACTAATAACCAGAACACATAGGTTCTAGTCTTTTCTGCCATCAACTAACGCTGACTTTGAGGTCACATTTCTTCAACTGTAAAATGAGGCATTAGCTTCGATGATATCTAAGATCCATCTCAGCTCTAAGATGCTCTGATTCTTTGTTTTTGAAATTTTACTTTTGTTCTGCTTTTAAAACTTTAAAAAATGGTTATAAAAGCAACACAACATATTTGTTGTGTTAAAAATATGTAGACAAATATAACTAAGGAAATAAAAATTACCCATAATCCTACTACCCAGAGATAACTGGCTAAACCCCAGGAAAGAAATGTATGGAGTGTTTTATAACCTGCTTTCATTTAACATATTTTAAACTTCTTGCTATGGCATTAATGTTTTCTGAAACATTGACTTTTAAAATAAATGGGTAAGGGTAAAAGGCAGGCATATCAGAATCACTCAGAGGTGTCCCAGGCAGTCATTCCCTGGTTTTTCTGTTCCTCTGACAGGTTCCTGGGGGCTGCAACTCTTTCATCCAAAAGAGTTGGCAGTGGCCGGGCGCAGTGGCTCACGCCTATAATCCCAGCACTTTGGGAGGCCAAGGCAGGCGGATCACGAGGTCAGGAGATCGAGACCATCCTAACACAGTGAAACCCCGTCTCTACTAAAAATACAAAAAATTAGCCAGGCGTGGTGGTGGGCGCCTGTAGTCCCAGCTACTCGGGAGGCTCAGGCAGGAGAATGGCGTGAACCCGGGAGGCGGAGGTTGCAGTGAGCTGAGATTGCGCCACTGCACTCCAGATTGGGCGACAGAGCGAGACTCTGTCTCAAAAAAAAAAAAAAAGAGTTGGCAGTAACTGTAATTTCCCTCAGGAGCATTAGGGAAGAATCAAGCTGAAGAGCACTGTCCTTCCAAAATCACTTTTAATGGCTACTAAGTTAGAATGAGTCATCATTTATTGATCAGTTCCCTTCACTGGATATCTAGGCTATTTTCATTACTGTAAACATTGTAATGAACATCTGTGTAGCTCCATCTTTGTACATATCTGTAATGAAACCTGTGCACTTCCTCTTTGTTAACTAGTAATAAGGGACTGTTAAGTTGCAAAGTCTCTCATTCTGTTCCAGTGAAATCCTATTAAATATGAGAATCTGACATAAAAAGAAAGGATGAACCTCAATTAGGAAATGTGGTTACTCACCAGCATCTTTGATCCAATTATCATAAAGATGCACAGTCCTCGATGTAAGATCACTGAAGGCCATTTTCCACAGGATTTACTGGCTCTTTTAATGGGTTCTTCAGTAAAATAAAACACAAATGAGTTTATGATCTATAAATGCAAATAAAGTCAAGCTTATAGTAATACATTATTTAAAATGCTAAAAACGTAATATGAATAACTGGCAAGACAACAAACTCCCACTGAAGGCAAATGCATTGTAAATTACTTTAAACCCTGATGCAGTTGTAGACATTTCGGATTTTCCATGCTTCTAGAGACACTGCTAACATCACTGAGAAAGACTAATATTCTATGTACAAGACTCAAAAGCAGTAAATGACTCTAAGAACTTTCATAGGAGCAGCTCCCTTTTATGCTGACAACATAATTCAGGAACGGACTGCACTTGAAGTGGCAAAGCTAAAGCAGAAACCCTGGAGAAGAAAGTCAAGAGATACAAACTTTCGGAGAAGATAAACTGACCCTAGACTTAGAGCTCATCTTCAGGCCCCATAAAGTCATCTAAATGCAAATTTTTATAATTTAAGTAGAATAGAAACAGAAAGAGGGAAAGGAAGGTCTATAATATCCAAAGAAAAGCTGCTTAGTTTATCTAGACAGATAGACAAGAATAACTGGAGAAAGAAATCTGAAAAAGAAGATCAGTGAGGAGAAACTAGCCTTATTATGTATTAAAAGATATTATAAATCTGCAATAATTAAGACAGTGTGGCACTGGCACATGGAGAAACAAATGAATGTAATAGATTAGAATGTTCAGAAATAAACTAAATACACTTGAAAATTGAGAACTATATTTCAGTAACTAAATATTTTAGTAACTAAAATATACCTAAAATGTATATTTTATCGTATTTTACCATCTGTAAAATCAGGGCTCACCTTACAAATGAATGGTATGTCGTAAAATTACTGGTATATTTGATTCAAAGCCACGTCGTGGGAACATGAAAAAGTTCTAGAGATGATGGTGGTGATGGCTGCACAACAATGTAAATGTACTTAATGCCACGGAAATTCACACTTAAAAATGGTTAAAGTGGTAACCATTTAAATGAAAAAAATATATAGAATGGTAAAAATAATAGGTATATTTTACCACGATTTTAAAAAATTGGCCGGGTGCGGTGGCTCACACCTGTAATCCCAGCACTTTGGGAGACTGAGACAGACAGATCACTTGAGGTCAGGAGTTGGAGACCAGACTGACCAACATGGTGAAACCCCATCTCTACTAAAAATATAAAAACCGGCCAGGCGTGGTGATGGGTGCCTGTAATCCCAGCTATTCAGGAGGCTGAGGCAGGAGAATTGCTTGAACCCAGGAGGCAGAGGCTGCAGTGGTAGACTGTGCCACTGCATTCCAGCCTGGTCCAGCCTGGTCCAGCCTGGGCAACAGAGTGAGACTCAGTCTTAAAAAAAAAAAAAAAATCCTCTAGGGTTCCCACAAGAAAATTCAGACTTTCCTCTAGGATTCTAAAGTAAAGCCATTTTATTTACATAAGTATAGATAAAATTATATATGGCATATGGTATATGATAAAGGTGGCATCTCCAATGATTGGGCACTGAATTACCAGACATTAATCACTAAATGGTGTTGTACACCTGGACAGCCATCTGAGAAAAAAAAGTTCAATCCAAGTGTTATAATATAAACCAAGATAAACTCCAAATAAAGCAAATATTTAAGTAAGAACAACAGAACCATGAAATCACTAGATGACATAGTAGAAGACTTTTGTAACCTTGGGAAAGGCCTTACTAACTAAGACCTAAAATTTAGAAGACATAAGAGAAGGCTAACAAATTTAATCATAAATGGCAAACAGTAAAAAATATGTTCAATTCATATCATAGACAAGGGCTACTCTCCCTAATATATGACAAGTTGCTAGAAATTGATAAAAGACCTTAAGTCAATAGGAAATGGGCAAAGTTCACAGAAAAGGAAATACAAGTGGCACTCAAACATATGAAAAGTTGCTTAACTAATCATATTTAAATAATCTGCAATATTTTTTATCTATTGAATAGGCCAAAATTCAAACATTTTTTATCAAATGGGCCAAAATCCAGACAACCATTAACTGTGTTGGCAGGAGTGTGGGAAATTCTCTCTCTTCATGCGTTACTAGTGGAAGTACAAATTAGTGTAACTCTTATTGAGGACAATTTGCCATTATCAGTCAAAATTATAAATGCATACTTTTAACACAGCATTTCTACTTCTAGAAACTTATTCTGTAGAAATACATACACATATTCAGAGTGGCATATATGCAAGTTTATTCATTGCATCAGTAAGAGCAAAAGACTGGAAACAACCCAAATGTCTACTAATAGAGAGCTGGTTAATAAGTGATAACAGATTTAACATCACGAAATATTATGACATTGTAAATAAGAATGAAGAACCTCTCCATGTGCTGATATGGAAATATTTCCAAGATAAATCACTACTTGAAAAAAGCAAAGAGCTGGGCGCAGTGGCTCACGTCCTTAATCCCAGCACTTTGGGAGGCTGAGGTGGGCAGATCATCTGAGATCAGGAGTTCGAGACTAGCCTGGCCAACACAGTGAAACCCTGTCTCCATAAAAATACAAAAATTAGCCGGGCATGGTGGCAGGCGCCTGTAATTCCAGCTACTCAGGAGGCTGAGGCAGGGGAATCGCTTGAACCTGGGAGGCAGAGGTTGCAGTGAGCCAAGATGGCGCCATTGCACTCCAGCCTGGGCGACAAGAGCAAGACAGTACCTCGATAAGAAAAGAAAAGAAAAAAACAAAGAAAGTACAAAATTTAAAAATGATGACCTTGTATATAAAAGGAGAAAAGGCATATGAATATAATTTTACATTTACTCACAGTTGTATAAAAGGAACTCTTAAGAGGTAGACATGAAAAAGGGAATGGGGTACAAACTGGGCTGAAGGAATGGAAGAAAGATTTTATACTGTTGTTTTGTGGCTCATATGGATATTTTACCTATCTAAAAATAAAGAATAAAATCAGCTGTACCTTTACTGGAACATTCCTACTTAAAAACCCATACACAAATACACATATGCAGATACACCCAAAATAGAAATTTTGTCTAAATTCTTTAAGAGTTCATCCCCTCCAGAGGATTTCTCCAAGTCCAGGAAGGCATGTCAGCATGGCCTCTGTATTGGTACA
Source organism: Pongo pygmaeus (assembly GCF_028885625.2). NCBI lineage: Eukaryota > Metazoa > Chordata > Mammalia > Primates > Hominidae > Pongo > Pongo pygmaeus. The sequence continues at coordinate 66,091,302 of NC_072377.2, forward strand.
CTCAGTCTTCTCAGTGGAGTTCAGACTCAAGACTGGCTGTGGTGATGCCAGGGTCTTGCCAGAGTCGCTCTGGACTCTTTATTTTCCTAAAAAATCATCTCTCATCTCTATAGCAAAGGTGTAATGTGGGGTTGTGAGCAGGGGCTCTGGGCTCACAACAACCTTAGTTTTTCAATCCCACCATTTAATAGCTGTGTGACTCCAGCAAAATTACAGCTCAATTTCCTAATCTGTAAAATGGGAATTCCATTAATTACCCACCAAGATAAAAGAAACCAACTCATAGAGTTGTTTTGAGAACCATATTAAATCATATATATTTGTAAGGTTTGTAGCACAGAATCTGATTTTTTTTAAATGAGCATTCAATCAAACTTATCCTTTTGTTTTAGTTTTAGGGTGGTTTTTTTGGTTTGTTTTTTTGGTTTTGTTTTGTTTTTTTCTGAGACAGGGTCTGGCTCTGTCACCCAGACTGGAGTGCACTTAGAGAGCTTCGCTCACTGCAGCGTCAACTGCCCAGGCTCAAGCAATCCTCCTGTCTCAGCCTCCCAAGTAGCTGGGATTACCAAAGCATGCCACCATGCCTACCTAATTGTTTTACTTTTTGTAGAGATGGGTTTCACTATGTTGCTCAGGCTGGTCTCAAACTCCTTGGGCTCAAGCAGTCCACCTGCCTCAGCCTCCTCCCAAAGTGCTGGGATTACAGGCGTGAGCAACCGCACCCAGCCAAAATCAGCCATTTATCATTTAAAGAGAGAAATTGTGCCAATTTATGGGTACATACAGACATAAAGACTAGACACTGGGGACTTCAAAATGGGGGAGGAGGAAGAGGAAAGGAGAGAGGAGGATGCAGTCTGTAAAACTTCCTATAGGTACTATGTTCACTATATGGGTGACAAAGGTAATAGAAGCCCAAATCTCAGCATCACACACTATACCCTTGTAAGAAACCTGCACATATACCCCCTAAATCTAAAATATATTTTTTAAGTTGTGCCAATTTAATAGGAAAACATCTGGCCATCTCATTACCTGGTACAGTTAAATGGCAGTTTATGGAACAAATCTACAAAAAACTCTACTACTTTTACTTTAAGAGCTAGCATATAACAGATTGTATGATTCTTCCCTTTGTGTCTTCCAATTGTCTTAGTATGAGTGTTTTAGACCACACAAAAAGCTACATTTCCCCCTCACCTTAACCACTGATATACCAGCCCTTGACCCATTACTCTCAAAATTAAAGTACTGAAATAATGCTCGTTAAGTTATTCAGAATCAGAGTGAAATATTCTAGTTTTACAAGCCATGAGGCAGGGTTACAATTCAAAGTATTATTCTGTTTCTGTGTGATTTTTTCCTCTTCTTCTTTCACTACTTCCACATAGGCCATTTTCCCCTCCCCAGTCCTCACCGAAGCACAAAGACTCAAAGAAACCACACTCTAATGCAGGTCAGAAATATTCACAGGCAGCCAAGAAAGCTGGTTTCTCCAATCCCAAAAACTACACAAGACTAAGACGAAGGAAGGAGGAAAGGCAGACAGAGGAAGAACCCAAACTGGATGAGGCAGGAGTAGATGTCATCAAAGCCACCAGGAGATGAAGGACTACAGAGTTATGAAAAAGATCCAGTAACCACAGCTTTTTGGAGTGTGGACTCCTCTCTCACTAATCCACTGCTTGTAGATAATCTGTTGTCCTGTCCATAGTCTTTACTATTTATGGCCCCACCAGAAGAGAAGGAACATCCACAATTGCACAGGGATGGGGCACAACAGAAAAACCTGATCCCCCTTACCTTGTTGGAACTGAACACAAACTACTGAGAATTTCCTTATGAGCTGAGAGTGATGGACTGGATGCCAATGTTACATTGTAGGGACTGACTGGTTTAGGAAACTGTTAACAACTGAATTATATTGCAGGTATAGTGATACCCCTAGACTAGACCCAGACATATCTTTGCCTTCTTTTACCATGACTCATCATGGGCACTTGATTACTAGACAATGGGCACATAAAGATAGGAGGCAAGCCTGGCATGGTGGCTTGTGCCTGTAGTTCCAGCTACCTGAGAGGCTGAGGTGGGAGGACTGCTTGAGCCTGGGCAACACAGCAAGACCCCATCTCTAAAAAAAATCAGAGGGAGGAATGTACTCCATGTGGTATAGGTGTATAGGTAGTAGAGATATCCTTTAGTTAACAGCAGAACCAGGACCCGAAAAGACAATTTAGACTATTTGATGGCAAAGAAGTTCAGACCTGGCAATGGCTTAAAAATCAAGGCTCTTGTATGAATGAAGCTCACCAGACTATTGAGCACAAGAGAACTGGATAGAGAAGACTAAAAATGATCTACAAACCTATCCCCTTGATGCATCCCTGCCTCATCCCAGGTCTGACCATGGCTGGCCTAAGTTTAGTGGAGGTGCCCCATAGTCTCAACATGGTCCACACAAACTTTTCATGGAGCAGAGAGCTGGAGCAGGGAGTTGGTTAATTGCTTGAGCTATTATGAGAAGACTGAAGAGATACTATCAAGAGTTTGAGGAGTGGGAGGCCCTTCAAGACGGGTCACAGGAAGCTTTGGTGTTCAGTTTGTTTTTGGACAAGCACCCACTGTACCTCTCAATGCAGTAGTTAAAGAGGTTGGTGTTATGCCACAGAGGTTCAGAAACTCATCTCATATTTGGGTAACATGAACATGCAATTTCTCAAAGGAAGAGTGGTAATTCATAAATAGGATAATACTGCTACAATTTTTTTTTGCCCAGACCTGGAAGCCATGGGGAGAAAAATGGACTCATGAGACTGAACTCCAGCATCTTCAAAGCGCTAGCTCAACACTGCCCTAAGCTAGCAGGCACCAAATATCAGGATGACATGTTGCTGCTTAAAGTAAAATCAAGTAGAGGAACTAGATTTGGGTTTGGGGGTAGAATCCACAGAGCCCTGGAAACATTAAAGTTCAAGAACTTTAATCTGACACACTCCTGATACCCAAGAAATGAAGCAGAGACTTAAAACTCTAAACAAGGGTAATATCTTATCCTGCTGCTAAGGGGATGTGGACCTCCTACAAAGTGAGCAGCAGAGGACAGAAGAAAGAGATCCTTGTCGTTTTTCTGGGAGGACTCTCAGAGGACTTGTCTGAAATGATCTACTTGTAAGACTACAATAAAGAGGTGCCAGCTGCATACAATATCCAAGTCCTGGGGCCCATGATGGTGAAAAACAAGAAATTACACTAAAAAAAGAAGTATTGTACCATAACACTACCTGACTATATTTTTAGCAGTTGTTAGAGATCAGAGCTCAGCAATGAAGACACTGAGAGGTTGAGAGGAAGGTAATCACAAGAAAGCAGTGGCCCAGAATTTGGGGCTACCTTAGATTATAAGGCAGTAGAAAAATCACCACCCCTCCATTAAGGGTGGAAGAAACAAGAGAGATACTTCAGAGGAATAGCTAAGGCTCACAGTCAGAGCCCAGCCTGCCTCCAAAGGCCTGAAAAATGTATGGCAGGAGTAGAGTAAACAGGAGCTCACTCATGAGTACTGGTGCTGGTGTTTCATTGCCCCACATCTGCAACTGCCCCATGAATACTGCTCCTTGATTTTGATAGTATCACATGACAACTCGGTCATTTGGTAACGAAGTGACTTAATTTGCCTCTTTAGACCCAAATTAAAGATGTCAGGTTCAAACATGAGAAATGCGCCTTCTTCGTAGAGCACAAATCCCTTCCCATAGGGCAACCTACCTGGAAACTACTCAGAGCCACAAGCTGCCTACGTTAGCATGATGTAGACCTAACACCAGAACATACACAGTGTGCCTGGGCACCTGGTCACTTTGTCCTTTTTGCCTAAGTCTATTTCAACAGTGATCAGAAGGCAGAACTCTGGGAGAGCATCTTGCTGGAATTCACTCAGATGAGGATGGGACCTCAGAGGTGCTTGCGGTGGGAAGCACCAGACAAGAGCCCAGAAATCATGGCCAACCATTTCCAGGTAGACTTTCAAATGTAGAGATTTATTCTAATTCTGCAACAGACATTGGAGACACTGTACCTGAGGGAAAGGAGTGGTAGAACCAGCACATGGCTTTCTAGGGCATACCTTTAATCCAGGAACACAGCCATATGGTTTTCTCTTTCTCTTTTGATGTTTGGGAGGTTCTGGCCTCCCCACTTATCTCTGCTTTAGGAATCAGATATCAGGGACAAACCTGGAAGAATAGAACTGGCTAGCCACAGATGCTGCTCAAGGGACCACACACTGAAATGAACTGCAGGAAGGTACCAACATAGGGATGGAGCTCTATGGTGGAATTGGGGACTGCAGGGTAAAAACCAAACAGCTAACCTTCCTATGGGAAGCTTTGTCTGGCCTCATATGGCAGATGGGGTGTTTGAAACTTTACCCTTGTACAGAGTAAGGGAGGAGAAGGGTACAGGGCAAATCAAGCTATTCTGCAGAAATAATAAATGCTTAATAAAGAACGGATCAAAACATGCCTTCAAATGCAGAAGCTGTTGAGCAAAAGCAGCGTGGAGAATAAAAAGGCAAAGGCAGCTAACTGTGACTAATTAGATCGGGACAGGGAAGTACAGATGTGAGTCACAATGGGGCAGTGGGATCACAGCCCACAGGGTGGTGAAAGCCTCCCCACACAGGGTGGTGAAAGCCTCCCCGAGAGGAAGGTACTGAGAGACAGGACTAGCTGGACTTCCTAGGCCGACTAAGAATTCCTAAGCCTAACTGGGGAAGGTCACCGCACCTGCCTTTAAACATGGGGCTTGTAACTCAGCTCACACCCAACCGATCAGGTAGTAAAGAGGGCTCACTAAAATACAAATTAGGCTAAAAGCAGGAGGTAAAGAAATAGTCAAATCATATATCACCTGAGAGCACAGGGGGAGGGACAATGACTGGGATATAAACCCCAGGCATTCCAGCAGGGAGCAGCAACCCCTTTGGGTACCCTCCTGTTGTATGGGAGCTCCGTTTTCACTCTATTAAATCTTGCAACTGCACACTCTTCTGGTCCATGTTTGTTCTGGCTCAAGCTGAACTTTCGCTCACCATCCACCACTGCTGAATGCCGAGGTCGGAGACTTGCCGCTGACTTCCAACCCTCCGGATCCGGCAGGGTGTCCGCTGTGCTTCTGATCCAGTGAGGCGCCCATTGCCACTCCCGATGGGGCCAGAGGCTCACCATTGTTCCTGCATGGCTAAGTGCCCAGGTTCATCCTAACCAAGCTGAACACTAGTCGCTAGGTTCCACGGTTCTCTTCTGTGACCCATGGCTTCTAAAAGAGCTATAACACTCACTGCATGGCCCAAGGTTCCATTCCTTGGAATCTGTGAGGCCAAGAACCCCAGGTCAGAGAATAAAAGGCTTGCCGCCATCTTGGGAGCGGCCCGCCACCATCTTGGGAGCTTTAAGAACAAAGATCCACGCACGGTAACAGTACTGCATAGACAGTCTCTCTCTGGGTTATGACCCTAGAAAATCAGAGGCCCCAAGTCTCTGCTCCTACCATCTTTGGCAGGAAAAATCCCTGAGATAAGTAATAAACTTCTTAGTAAGAATTCAAAGGTTGCTAGGGAAACTTCCACCTAGATATTAACCTACACATTTCCTAGTATTTCCTTCCTCATCTGTTTTCTCATTGGAACTGGTTCCTCACTCTCGTTCCCATCCTTTATACTTTAGCAGAAACAAAATCTCAAAGAGGCTGTGAGGCTCTGAAGTATATTAAAACATGAGGGATGGCTATAAAGTAAATATTTGTTTAAAGCAGGATTTCTCAACCTCGACAGTATTGATATTTGGGGACAGACAATTCTTAGTTGTGGGGAAGTGTCCTGATTATTGTAGGATGTTTAGAACCACAACTCGGCTTCCATCCACGAGTGCCAGGAACAAGTCCTCCCCAGTTGAGATGATCAAAAACATTTCCAAAAATTGCCAAATGTCCCCTGTGGGGCAAAATCCTCCCAAGTTGAGAACTATTGTTCTAAAGGAAGCTACCAACATGCATTCATTCAAATAAAAGTTTGCTTCAGCGTAATCACTTTTGCAGTTACACATTTGTGTGAGTGATACAGTCATCAAAACATTTTGAGCTTTTCTTTAAAAATCAACTTCAGAGTTTTTCAGAATTTCATTTAAATGGTTTTAAAGGAGGAAAAATCTTTGCCTACTGCTTCTATACAACAAGTTCATAACTAATCAAAAGTTAAGGTTGGTTTAGAGGCAAATGGATCAAGTGGAGCTGTATTTTTATCAATGAGGTGGGAAAGGGTGGGGAATAGAGCTGGGTTTAATGAAAAAGTAATTTACTACGCACATTTTCAGCTTATGGTTTATAAAACAAGAACAATTCCAAAAACAACTTAGGAAATGTCTGGGGCTATGGCAATATTAGTGGAAAAGATATATAGTAGTCTGAGGTGAATATTTTTGAGGAAACACTCATTTAGATGTATATATTCCAGCAGAATAGTTTATCTGCTGGAATTGTCACTTATTATAACTCCAATTAAAAGGAAGCAAACCTAGAATGTGGAACAGCCTCAGTGAAAAATTATTTCAAATGACAAATTTTCAAATTTGTTAATTATAACACATACGCATGTGTGTATGTGGCAATATATACACACTATACACACATACATTACAGAAGCAAAAATACATGTCCATTCCACCTACTACACAGGATTTTGTGTTTTGTTTTGATGGCTCATGTATATTAACCCACATTTCTCCTTGGTATTTTATTTATCACCCTCCATTCTCTTTTTGCCATTTCTCTCCACTGAATAGGTTGTTCACACTGCCTTGGAAATAAAAGAGAACAGCAGAAAGCAAAGAAAGTTTTATCTTAGCTTTTGGGTTACAAAAGCTTAGGCACTTAGCCATACAGAACATAGGGCAGAGACAAGAGGTGCCCACGCCTCCTGGCACAGAAAAGCATCTTTCAGGCTTGAGGGAAAGAGAGTCCGAGGAAAGGAGTTAGTACAGATCCCAGAGAGAAAGCCCTGAGGAAGTGCCAGGTAGGATAACAGGAGGCAAGAGCAGGAGACGTCAGGCACTATTGCCTGGGCAGAGCCGGGACAAGTGGCCAATGGGACTTTAGGCAGCCACTGAAAGTTTCTTTTGCTCCAGTCTGGTGCAGGAGCAGTACAAGGACTTCTGAGCATCCCCAATAGGCATGGAAGTGTGTGAAAGGAAAATCTCTTGGGCCCCCAAAGTCACTAAACGGAAAAAGCAGCTGGGAACTGCTTAGGGCAAACCTGCCCCCAATTCTTTTCAAAGTTATCACTGAGATAAATGCATACCTGATTGCCTCTTTTGTAAAGGTTAATCAGAAACTCAAAAGAATGCAAGCAACCCTTTGTCTCTCGCCTATCTGTGACCTGGAAGCCCCCTCCCTGCTTCGAGTCTTCCTGCCTTTGCTTTGAGTTGTCCCGCCTTTCCACACCGAACCAATGTACTTCTTACATACACTGATTGATGTCTCATGTCTCCCTAAAATGTATAAAACTACGCTGTGCCCCGACCACCTTGCGCACATGTTGTCAGGACCTCCTGAGGCTGTATCACAGGTGCATGTCCTCAACCTTGGCAAATAAAGTTTCAAAATTAACTGAGAAACCTTTCAGATTTTCTGGGTTTACGGAAGTATTGCAGAAGAGCCATAGAAAATGAAGGAGTCATAAAAGTAGAAACAACATATATCTCTTCAGATCTGCAAGCACAAGTGGCCAAAGACCTGATGGGACCCTGGATACCTCAAAGGATGGCAATGTAGACAGAGAACATGGAGGATTAAAGGGCTCCTCCTCTCAATTACCTTGATACTACATAAGCTTTTTTAACTTGCTGAGGGTGGAGGGGAGGTGCTTAGAGATTAAAATTGACTAAAATAGTTTTCTACCACCTCAAGGAATAAAAGTTTGAAATAAAAATAAAGCTGTAAAAAAAATTATTTTCTTACATCAGGCCAAATAGACTTTAAGTCAAAAACTGTCACAAGAGATAAGATCATTATATGGTGATAAAGGGGTCAATTCATCAAGAGAATATAACAATTATAAATACATATGTACCCAACATAGTAGCACCAAAAATAACACAAAGATTAATAGATCTGAAAGGAGAGAGGGACTACAATACAATAATAGTAGGGGACTTTAATATCCTACTTTCAACATTGCATAAATCACGAAGACATAAAATAAATAACGAAACATTGAACTTGAAGTACGCGTTAGACTAAATGAACCTAACAGACATGTGCTGAACGTTCTATCCAACAACAGCAAGATACACATTCTCCTTAAGTGTACACAGAACATTCTCCATGACAGATGATATACTGAGCCACAAAACAAGTTTTACCAAATTTAAGATGACTGAAATCATATCAAGCATCTTTTCTTATCACAATGGTGTGAAACTACAAATCGATAACAGGAAGAAAACTGGAAAATTCACAAATACATGGAAAGTAAGCAACATGCACCTGAACAACTCATGGTCAAAAAAGAAATCAAAAGGGAAATTTAAAAATATTGAGACAAATGAAAATGAAAACACAACTTACCAGAACTTATGGGATGCCACAAAAGCAGTTCTAAGAGGGAAGTTTAAATGCCTATAATAGAAAAGAAAAAAAACTTCAAATAAATAATTAACATTACACTTCAAGAAACTAGAAAAAGAAAAACAAAGTCAACAGAAGCAAGAAAATAATATAGATTAGAGGAGAAATAAAGGAAATAAAGACTAGAAAAACAAAAGATCAACAAAACTAAGAGCTGGTTATCTAAAAATTCAACAAAATTGACAAACCTTTAGCTGCACAAAGGAAAAAAAAAGAATATTAATAAATAAAATTGGAAATGAAAGAAGAGACATTGCAACTGAGACCACAGAAATGCAAAGGATCATAAGAACTACTGTGAAAAATGATACACCGACATATCCCAGAATAAATGGATACACTCCTAGAAACATATAACCTTCCAGGATTGAATCATGAAGCAGGAGAAAATCTAAACAGACCAACAGTGGGTAAGGAGATCAAGTCAGTAATCAAAAACCTCCCATAAAATAAAACTCCAGGACCTGATAACTTCACTGTTAAATTCTACCAAACATTTAAAGAATAACTAACAGACTGGGCGTGGTGGCTCACGCCTGTAATCCCAGCACTTTGGGAGGCCAAGGCGGGCGGATCACCTGAGGTCAGGAGTTCGAGACCAGCCTGGCCAACATAGAGAAACCCCGTCTCTACTAAAAATACAAAATTAGCCAGGCATGGTGGCGCATGCCTGTAATCCCAGCTACTCAGGAGGCTGAGGCAGGAGAATCACTTGAACCTGGGAGGCGGAGGTTGTGGTGAGCTGAGATCATGCTATTGCACTCCAGCCTGGGCTCGAAACTCCATCTCAAAAAAAAAAAAAAAAAAAAAAGAATAACTAATAGTGATTCTTCTCAAACTCTTCGAAAAAAAAATGAAGAGGAGGGAATACTTCTGAACTCATTTCATAAGGTCAGCATTACCCAGATACCAAAACCAGACAAGGACACTACAAAAAAAGAAAACTTCAGGTCAATACCCTTGATGAACATACAGGCAAAAATCCTCAAGATAATACCAGCAAATCAAATTCAGTAGCACACAAAAAGGATCATTCACTATGATCAAGTGGGATTCATCCCTAGGATACAAGGATGGTTCAACAAATGCAAATCAATAAATGTGATATACCACATTAATAAAATGGAAGACAAAAACCACATAATCATTCCAATCAATGCAAAAAGAGCATTTGACAAAATTCAGCATCCTTTTATAATAAAAACTCAATGAACTCAGTTTAGAAGAAACCTCAAAACAATAAAGGCCATATATAAAAAGCTAACGTAATACTCAGCAGTAAAGAGTTGAAAGCTTTTCCTCTAAGATCAAGACAAGGATGCCCACTCTCACCACTTTTTTTGTTGTTTGTTTTAAAAAATAGAAATTTATTTCTCACAGTTCTAGAGGCCGGAAGTTTACGATCAAGGTGCCAGCAAGATAAGGTCTCATTCTGAAGTCTCTTCTCTCGGCTTGCAGGTGGCAACCATCTCACTGCGTGTTTGAATGACCTCTTTGTTGTGCCCTCACCACTTCTATTCAACATAGTAGTCTTCCCTCCATATTCATGGGTTCTGCATCCATGGAATCAGAGGGCCAATTGTACATATTTTCAATCCACTGTTGGTGGATGTGGAATCCTCAGTTATGGAAGGTCAACTGTACTACAGCATTAAGCATTCTAATCTTTAAAAATGTTTTACTTATTTATTTATTTATTTGGAGACAGGGTCTCATTTTGTCACCAAGGCTAGAGTGCAGTGGCATGATCATGACTCACTGCAGCCTTGATCTCCTGGGCTAAGGAAATTCTCCCACTATAGCCTCCCGAGGAGCTGGGACTACAGGCATATGCCACAATGCCTGGCTAATTTTTTATTTTTTGTAGAGATGGGTGTCTTACTGTGTTGCCCGGGCTGGTCTCAAACTCCTGGGCTCAGGTGATCCTCCCACCTTGTCCTCCCAAAGTGCTCAGATTATAGGCATGAGCCACTATGCCTGGCCTGGACTAGAGGAATCTCGGATTTTGGTATAGGGTCCTGTAACCAATCCCCCACAGATGTGAAGGGCTGACTGTACTGGAGGATCTAGCCACAGCAATTATGCAAAAAAGAAATAAAAAGGCATCCAAATCAGAAAGGAAGAAGTTAATGTGTCTCCTTGCAGCCAATAGGGTCTTACAACTAGAAAACCCTAAAGAGTACCAGGTGTGGTGGCTCACATCCGTAATCCCAGCACTTTGGGAGGCCAAGGCAAGGGGATCACTTGAGCCCAGGAGTTGAAGACCAGCATGGGCAACAAAGTGAGCCCCCATCTCTACAAAAAAATTAAAAAATTAGCCAGGCATGGTGGCACACACCTGTGGTTTCAGCAATACAGGAGGCTAAGGCAGGACGATGGCTTGAGCCCGGGAGGTCAAGGCTGCAGTGAGTCATGCTTGTGCCACTGCACTCCAGCCTGGATGACAGAACAAGATCCTGTCTCAAAAAAAAAGGAAAAAAAAATGAAGAAACTAGAACAAAGCGAGCAGAAGGAAGGATAAGCAGCTTGCTGAGTCTGTTCAGTCTTTCTTCCCTTGTAGGACGCTTGCTCCATCTCCTCCTGCCCTTGAATGTCAGATTCCAGGCTCTTTGGCCTTCGGACTCTGGGAACTTGCACCAGTGGCCTCTCAGGGGCTCTCAGGCCTTTGGCCTCAGACTGAGGGCTGCACTGTTGGCTTCCCTAGTTTTGAGGCTTTTGAACTTGGACTGAGTCACACTACTAGCTTCTCTCTCTTTCTCCAGCTTGCAGATGGCCTATTGTTGAGACTTTGCCCTGTGAGCCATTTCTCCCTAATAAACTCTCTTTTATATATATATACATATATCCTATTGGTTCTGTCCCTCTGGAGGACTCTAATACAGACTTGTGAGTTTGTCAAGTGAGATTTGAAACCATTTACTTTAGGTATGGGATTGGGTCAGTACAATTTTTCTTTTATATCCCTTATGTCAGTGGTTCTTAAACCTGGTTGAAAATCAGAATCACCCAGAGAGAGATTTGGATTCAGTTAATATTTGGGAAAATTCTGATGGGCCAGGTTAGAGAATCTTTTCTTAATGCTTCATAAATCATTCTCAGACATGACGACACCCATGACAACATGAGCAACAGGCATAAAGTACGTGACAAAGGATTCAGTTAAAGGTCACTTAGGAACAATAAGGCATCTGGGTCAAGAAGGGCAGGAATAGGAGGTGCAATCAATGCTGGAAAAGATTAATCTGGGATTTCAAAAGAACTCACAAGAGATGTGAAATATGGGGACAGATCTTTGAATCAGCACATATATCCAGGATGTAAACTAACCTTTTATATCTGGGATGACTGCTTGAAGTTCCTAAGTATCTGTGAAAGAGAAAATCACTACTATATCTTATATCTTAGTAAATTACAGAAAATTAGACCATAAGCCTTGTAATTTAGGCAAACGAAATTGATGAAGAAATTTTCTTCACCTATTAAACACCTAACTTTCTATTTTTCAAATGGCAATGTTACAGAATCAGGGAAGATGCTTTCATCTGCAAGTAACAGAAAACTCAAAATGGCTTAACCAGTAAGGGGATATGTTTTCTCATAGTATAAGAAGTCCAAAGATACGGCAGTTCTCCTGAGTTGGCAAAATTCTCTTTTGTCATTTTTATGGAAAAAGACAGTAGCAACCCTTCCAAATAGCACATTCTCATACACCTTTATTTAGAGCAGTGAAAGAGAACTTTCTTTGTGTCTCTTTTTAGGAGCTTCAAAATCCTTCTCAATGCTCCTCCAGAGGCCCTTAAATGTCCCTTCCCAGAATTGCATCACATGCCAACATTTAAACCAAGCACTGAAAAAAAAAAAAAAAACACTGGGACTGCAGTGATTTCTTGGTTAATCTACATTATATTTACAGTCCCATCCCATCCCACAAGTCACAAGGGGAAGCACATGACCTCAGGGAGAAAGGAGAATCCCAGAATAAGGAAGAAGAGTGGTTAGCTCACATGGAAGAAGGAAGGTTGAGAGACAATGTTGGCTGTAGCCATGACACAGAGATTACTCTGCAGTGTCATTTCAAGTATAAACTGAAGCTGACAGCCTGAGCCTATCCAGGTGATCTCTACCTTTCCTGCTGATAGGTGCTCAGGATAAACTAATCTTGATTTTTGTTTAAACAAAGCATGATTAATAAGTGAATATGTTAAGTATACCTGATAAACATACTTTGCAACACCATATAAGACTTGTTAGTGAATTATATACCTGCTATTTAGAAGTATCTTGTGCCATTGTCTCTCTGATACAGATAACACTATAAACCTATAAACACAGACAGCATAGGGTTGGGCTATTACTTGTAATTGTTGTTATATCACTTCCATGAACTCATGTTGTTCTGATGGGTATACAACATATTTAAATAAAATAGATGTTTCCCATCCCCCAATAACAATGACATAATAGAACATATTGCCACATTTTCTATATGAATTAACTCAGGCCTGTCTTTCAATCAAGTTTAAGAGCAGTCATTTCCACGTCAAACAGAACCTCAAAACAAGTATTTTTACCATCCTTTCCACTCCCTACTACTCCATTATTTCATCTCAATTTTCACTTCCTCATTTTCCCTTCATAAAGGGATTTATTAAGAATTAAATGGCTCTAGAAAAGATAATATATGTGCATGACCCACCAAAGTAATTCAGATTGCATTTCTGTTTGGCACAAGCTCTTCAGTATAATCATGACTCTTGAGTTTGAGCAGAGGCAAACAAACTAGATGTTCACTCACCAACCTCAACATGTTAACATGACAACTTGTAAGAAATGAAGGAGTCCTAGAAGCCAATGATATAGCAACAGGCCCCACTAGAAAACACAATTCACGTAAAAACCTTAGCACGAGTGCTAAACATTGTGCTACTTAATTGCGCTTATTTTTACTCTTATTGATAATAGAGGGCCTCTGAATCTAAGCAGAGCAATCAGTATCCTTCTGAAGTCTCTGGTCCTAACTCATCATTCTATAATTGGAGAGACAGGGCAAACTTAGAAAAGAGTCAGAGAATCTTTAGGGGAAATAAAGGACCCACTGAAGTCGCCATCAGGTATAAGCTCAGTGCTAGGCAGTGCAGAATGGGAGGATAAAGACAAGGGCCCTACTCTCAGGCAGCCTCAACATGTGCAAAGAGCCTAGACTCTGGGATGAATAAATGTGAGTAAAGAAAAGCATCTTAAAAACTGTACAGATGATAGTGACCACTGGGACCAACTGGGAAGTCTCTCTATCAGAAGAAGTGATAAGTACCCCAAAGGCAGTTTAATTCTTGTTTGTAATTTAAGTGCTAGGACTTGAATAGTCCTAGTCTTGAATAGAACAAGGGCTTAATAAATATCTGCTGAATGAATTTAAAAATGTTGTAAACTCAGAAAAATAAGGGAAAGCAAGAGGGACAGACCAAATGCTCCATTTCTTAGGCCTTCTTCCCCACTTTTTTGAAACAAATACAAAATACTCCTCCCATTCATTTTCTCTTCAAACACAAATTAACTTTTAGGCATCTATTATTGTGCAAGAAAGTGCTAAGCAAGACACAATATTATTTTTAAAATATGGTTCCTAAATTCAAACAACTGAATCTGGCAGGTAAAAGACACCTACTCAGATTTCTACAATGCGAAGCAGAATGCAGGGGCATGCAAACAGTTCACACAGACTGCAAAAGTCTTTAGGAATGAAGAGTCACATCTGTATCCACATGTGACCTAGAAGAAAGGCATAATGGAGGAAAGCATACATGAGCTGAGCCTTGAGAATAAAATTTCAATAGGGCAAAAATGTGCACAGCTGAGAGAAAGGAGAGGCCTGCATTGCAAGTAGAGAAAATTCATTTGTTTATTCGACCAGTATTCTGAAGTATATGTTATAGGCCAAACACTTTTTTAGGTGACAATGATACCGTAGGAAACAAAACAAAAATCCTGGCTTCATGAGATTATGGAAAGTTGCAGATGTGTCTCCAAAATGTGTGTTACTACAACTTGGTAACATACAGGGCTAAGGATGGAAACAATAGGAAGATCAAGACAGGAGAAGTAGATTACAGTGTGGCACCTGATTCGGGAGGAACCAAAGGCCAGCCAGGCTAAATAATTTTTTTAGAGTTAGTTCTGTTGACCATGAGGAGTCATTACAGGTTTCTCAACTGAGAAATGTCTTAACATGGTGCTTTGAAAAGATTGTCTGGGTGGTGGAATCCAGGGCTGGGTAACTAAGGGTGTGGTTTAAAAGCAGGGAGAGCAATTACACAGTATTGCATCTATTGGGAAGGATCCAGCATAAGCCAGTATTGCATCCTACTGGGAAGGATCCAGCATAAGCATCACTTCCTCTGAGATGTCATTCTTGATTCTGCCAGTCAGGGCTGGGTGTGCCACTAAGGGATCCTCAAAGGAATCTCTATCTATGAGAGCACTTCCTGTATATAGTATTGCAAATCTATTCTTATCTTTTCTACTCATGAAGAGGAAAGAGACTGAGCCTCATCACGTCCATATTCCCAGGGCCTAGACCAACGCCTGGCATGTAGCAGGAAATATGTGTGATATGAGTAAATATTCAAGTGTTATGGATTGAACTGTGCCTTCCCAACATTGTATGTTAAAGTCCTAACCTCCAGTTCTTCAGGATGTGACCTTATTTGGAGAAAGAGTCTTTCCAGAAGTCATCAAATTATAATGAGGTCATTAGGTGGTCCCTAATTCACTATGACTGGGGTCTTTATAAAAAGGGGAAATTTAGACACAGACATGCACACAGGAAGAGCACCCACCTATAAGCAAAGGGAGAGGCCTGAACAGATCCTTTCCTCAAAGCCCTCAGAGAGAACCAACCCTACCAACATTTGGATTTCAGACTTCTCATCTTCAGAACCATGAGGTAATAAATATCTGTTGCTCAAACTACCTAGTTTATGGCACTTTATTACAGCAGTTGTAGCAAACTAATACACCAAAGTGAAGATGTTCACTCAACTTGAAGAAAAATCCAGAATCAGAGCCCAGGATTAAGGCCAGGGTTACCAATAAAAAGAGGCAATCATTGTCATGGGAGCAGATTAAATCTCTGTCAGAAATAATATAGAAGGAGACATGGCAAAGGGCAGCACTCAGGGGACATCCATGTTTAGGAATCAGGAAGAGCAGCTGACACAAATGTAAAGAAGCAACAGCCAGAAAGGTGCAGAAGGAAGCTGCCTGGTAGGAGCTTCAAATACTGCAAAAAAAGAAAAGGAAATGATTTAAAAAAAAAAAAAAAAAAAAAAAAAGTAACAGAAATTTATTGTCTCACAGTTCTGGATGCTAGAAGTCTAAAATCAAGTGTTGTAGGGTTGGTTCCTTCTGAGGGCTGAAGGAACTATTTGCGGTCTCTCTCCTTGGCTTGTGAACTGCCATCTTTATGTTCACAGGAAGGCAGCCCCTCAGGGAACACCCATGCTGGGGAAATAGAAAGAGAATCCAGGGACAAACATAAAGCAGCAAGTCAGAGAGCTGCAGAAGGGAGCTTCTACTTTGGTATTGGTAGCAGCTGCAAATACAGAAAAAAGAAAAATAAATGGTCAAAAGAAAAACTGCCCACAGAATTTCACGGAGGCAACCAAATAAGGAAGGGCTACATACAAATGTTCTAAATTGCAAAATGCTGTGGCCCAGGAAAGGGTCGGGAGCAGAGTGGCTTCTACAACATGGCAGGGTTCCTAACCCAACACGGCCTCTTCCCCCAGTTGTGCTGGGGATGCAAAAGAGCCTGAGAATCCTCACAAGTAACCCCACATTGGAGGAGAAGCAAATAGACTAACAATCCTAATTTTGTTTTTTTTTTCTCCAGGTGGTGAATGGAACAACAGGATTGATTCTGATTATGGAAACTCCATACACTGGTGAACAGATAAAAATGCCTTAAAGGGAATGGGATGCAACCTATGAGGTGGAATGAATCTTGGTATGAATATTGAACACTACAACTCAGGTTCCTAAATTCTTGTTTTTTTCACTTTCCATGTCCTTGGGCTACAGGAAAAAATGACTATAAACTGAAATTATCAGCCCTCAAACTATTGCTCAGTGAGAAAAAACAAACTGGCTCAAAAACACTGAGGGAAAGAGACAACAAAGCACTCAAATTGTATCAGACCAAGTATGTGGTCTGACTAGAAGTGCCCTAATATTCATTTGATGAAAAAAAAAAAAATCACTAGAAAACTTTACAAATAAACTGTGGGGGAAAAGAAAGCAAAGCAAAAAGGACACAGAAGACAAAAAAGAACTCAGAACAACAAAAGGTAACTAAAGGAACAAAAGGAAATTCTCTAGAAGTGTTTTGAGTTAAAAACATGTATTCATAAAATGATAAAAGAATAAAATAGGGCCGGGCACGGTGGTTCACGCCTGTAATCCCAGCACTTTGGGAGGCCGAGGCGGGTGGATCACAAGGTCAGGAGATCGAGACCACCCTGGCTAACATGGTGAAACCCCGTCTCTACTAAAAATACAAAAAATTAGCCGGGTATGTGGTGGGCGCCTGTAGTCCCAGCTACTCGGGAGGCTGTGGCAGGAGCATGGCATGAACCCGGGAGGTGGAGGCTGCAGTGAGCCAAGAGCGTGCCACTGCACTCCAGCCTGGGCGTGAGACTCCGTCTCAAAAGAAAAAAAAAAATACAGTAAAATAAAATAAAATGGAATGGGAGACTGTAGAACCAATGAAACAAATTGAGGACCAAAGCTCATTAGCACACTAAAAAATAAATCAGAAACAGAGTATTCAGAGCCAAACAGTGATTTCTAGGTATAGAAGAAAACCTGAAGTGTTCAAATGAAAATGATAAAGTTTAAAGCAATAGAAAAAAAAAAGAAGGGCAAAGATGATCCTATAAAAGGGTAATTGGTCTTTCTAAAGTACAGGATTCAACAAAAGAAAAAGTAACATATTCAAATACATAACAAAAAATAATTTCCTACTGACTTTGTAGACAGACTGAGAAAACAAGATTGTAAGATAATCTGATGCATAACAATCAATAGCAAGACAAATCCTGGTTAAATTGATGAACTCAAAGAATAAGAAAAAATTCTTATGCATCTATGCAGAAAAATCAAATTAAAGAAATCAAAGAAAACCTAAATAAATGGTAAGTGATACCATGTTCATGGTTTGGAAAACTTAATATTGTCAAGATATCAATTCTCCTAAATTGGTCAACGCAATTCCTATTAAAATCCCATACACTTAGCATATGACCCAGCAATTTTACCCTTAATATTAACCCAAGACAAAGAAATACTTATATTCATTCCAAAACTTGTACATAAATGTTTATAGTGACTTTATTCATAGTCACCCAAAATAATAAACAACTGAAATTTTCTTTGACTAATACATGGATAAACAAACAGTGGTATATCTATTCAATGAATTACTACTCAGCAATAAAAAGAAAAAGAAATAGAAAAAGAAAAAGAAAAAGGCTGCTGATACAACATGGATGAATCTGAAATGTATTTCTGTTAAGTGAAATAAGCCAGACTCTAAAGAATATATACTATAAAATTCATCTATGAAATTCTGGAGAAAGCTATAAACTATAAGAAAGCTATAAACTATAAAGATAGAGAACATGTCAGAGGTTGCCTGGGGTTGGAGGATGGAGGGGGGTTCATTACAAAGTGCAGCACAAGAGAATTCTGGAGGGTGATGGAAATGTTATGAGAATAAAATGATTTTTTTCTTTAAAAAATAATATTAAGAGACTGGTAAAATGTTGACAATTTTTGAGAATGGTTGATGATAGTACATGGGTGTTAATCTCTACCTCTGTGTATGTCTGACAACTCTATTTTAAAATGTTTAAAAATGAAAGAAAGAAAAAGAATGTTAAGATGACAACTGGTATTGGTAGAAGAATCTAAGGAAGAAAACTAGTTCTCCAGTGTTGAGTGAATATGGATGAAGAAAAAACCTACTGAATTTTGAAACTAGCTAAATTTATAAACTTCTATAGTATAATACACAGTTGCATGGCAGAAATCAAACCCAAGCCCCAAGGAGTGAGGAGGCATTGAAAGTAGCTAGTCTTAATAAATATAAATTCATCCCAGAGTAAGGTTTGAACTGGAAGGACTTCTAGAGCTTGTCTAGCTGTGATGACTGAAGTTCTGAAGGATTTTCCAAGAAAGAGTTGGACCCAACACTCAGCTCAACTGACTTCTGGGGTCACTCCCTTTCTATGACCCAGTTACTCAAGATATTTATTTACAGGAGGAAGAAATAAGATAGTAGAGTGAAGGACAGATTTATTTCAAGGACAAAAACATCTTGAATACATTTGTAAGGCCAAGAAAAGTTGGTGGAAGAGGAGAAGCTGAAATTGCATGAGTGTTTATGTATATGCCTAAGGCAAAAGCTTTGATTTCACAGGAAATCTGAAAAAAAGTAGGAAAATAGAGAAACCATAGCCTTACATTGGAGGAGAAGCAAATAGACTAACAATCCTAATTTTGTTTTTCTCCAGGTGGTGAATAGAACAACAGGATTGATTCTGATTATGGAAACTCCATACATTGGTGAACAGATAAAAATGCCTTAAAGGGAATGGGATGCAACCTATGAGGTGGAATGAATCTTGGTATGAATATTGAACTCTACAACTCAGGTTCCTGAATTTTTCTTTTTTTTCACTTTCCATGTCCTTGGGCTACAGGAAAAAATGACTATAAACTGAAATTATTAGCCCTCAAACTATCGCTCAGTGAGAAAAAACAAATTTTATCTTGCCTGCCTGCTTTGCATTTGTGGCCAGTGGAACTTCACTTGAGGCTTGTTAACACAAATGAATCTTTGTATGTTTTAGGTACTTAAGAAAATGGAGCATTTCTTATAGTATGAAGAAAAACATTTGTGGGCAGAAGAACTAAAAAAGCAGGTTGGCCCAGTTTAAGGCAGTACCCCTAGGATCCTCCTCCTGCTATATTTCAATACTTAACACACACCTTCATTTCCCATTCATGGGTGAGGACACGGACACTGGAATCACATACTGAAGGGAAAGGGAGATGATGAATTCATTCATTTATTAAAGGCTTTTCATGTGGATTTTTCTAAGCCCACTGCTTATCTAAATTTCTGCTTAAAAAGCTTCTACACAGAATTCATGTTAGAAACATTATTTTATTCAAAACTGATGATAGATTAGCCCATTACCTATACATGATTATTCAGTGGAATCAATTACTAAATTATACAAATATGCAATCCTACAGCACATTATATGTAATCAGTACTGATATTCCACTCTTGTGCTTTAGGACAGCCAGGTCAGTTTTTCAGGGCTGGCATCTGATCTGATTCATTGGACACCCATACCACACTAGTTATTAATATTTTGGTTCTAACTCCTACACATACCTCTATATTTTGGAGTCATTATACTGCATTTCATTTGTAGATATGTTTTACCTCACCTAGAATTTTGTAAGTTCTTGTAGGGTAGGGTGGAAGGGTTTCTTAAGCAAATTTGTATTGTGCACAGTACTGACCCAGGGGAGGTGAGTCAAGGACTAATATCCATGGTATTCATCAATCAGTAAACAAATTCTCATAGCTGTACTGGGCAGTAAGAAGGCCCAATTTTCTCAGTTTCAGTTTTAACTTAGAAGAGTAAGTAAATAAGGTATATTTATCTGTAAATAACTCACATGACCAGGTCAACCTCTCAACTTTCTGTTGTCTAACTGTATTCTATTTGTGCTTCTGCCCTTTACTGAGAGGCTGTATTTATCTTCTCAAAAGATCTTCTTTACTGAGATTTGATTCTCAAAAACTTGAGGAATGTGTTTTCATTAAGGTCAGTTGTACTTTTTTTAAAAAAAACTTTGTGAATTAGCTGCATTTTATTCATTTGAACTATGATCATTCACACCTAGAAGGAAAAAACAGTATATAGTATGTGTGTGTTTATGCACATACTATATATATACTACTATACATAGCACAGAAGATAGTATAGTCATTAGCATACTGGGCATTCTAAGTGTTTCTCTTTATTGGCTTCAGTGTCTTTCGCAAGTAGTCCATCTGACTTATTTTCTGATAAGTAGCAGGTGTCTTCCTCTTTCTCACTACATTTTGTTAAGACTAATAAATAATGACATATTCCTGAAAGGGGAAATGGAAAAGGTAAAAATAAAAATAAATAAATAATGACATATCAAGAATAAAAGATTAGAAACTGAAAAACTGGGGCCTGTATAACTCACACAAAGGCCATCAACCTTTGTCTTCATGGATGTATGGATTAATGGGTTATGGAGGGAGTGAGTTGTTTACCAGGAGAGTGAGTCTGTTATAAAAGCCAGTCTAGCCAACTCTCATGAGCCCCCTCACCATGTGATGCCCTGTACTACCTCAGGACTTTGTAGAGAGTCCCACCAGCAAGAAGGCCCTCACCAGATATAGTCCCTTGGCCTTGGACTTCCAGCCTCCAGAACTGAAAGAAATAATTTTTTTCTTATAAATGACCCATTCTTTAGTATTCTCTTATAGCAACATAAAGGGTAAGACACCTAATCTCTATCTTAATCTAAGATAAATTCTAGAAAAAAAACATAAATGAGAAATATAATTCCAGGTACAGTGGCTAAGACCTTTAATCTCAGCAATTTAGGAGGCCAAGGCAGGAGGATTGCTTGAGGCCAGGAGTTTGAAACCAGCCTAGACAACACAGGGAGACCTCATCTCTACAAAATTGTTTTTAAAAAATTAACTGGGCATGATGGCACACGCCTGTTGTCCCAGCTACTCAGGAGACTGAGGCAAGGGGACCACTGAAGCCCAGTATTTTGAGGTTACAGTGAGCAATGATTGTGCCACTGCACTGCAGCCTAGGCAACATAACAAGCTCCTATCTCTCAAAATTAATTAATTAATTAATTAAAGAAAAGGAAATATAAAGAATAAAATGTTATCTTGAGAGAAAATGAAATAGTACAATGTAACAAAGAGTTTCTTGCTGTTAAGTTTGACAATAGAGAACCAAATTTATTGCTTGGTATATATTTAATTTTCATCAGAAAATGTGTTGGAATAGAAAAAAGTTTTACTGGTTGTGACCTATCTTGTTCAATAACAATAGTGACAAGCCCTCTCTAGGCTAGAGAGGACAAGCTGCAAAATTTAATTGGAAAAAAAAAGAATAGGCATATGATAATGGAATAAGGGAAAGGAATTGTTCTTGAGTAGATATGACAGACTGTGATTCAGCATGGCAGGGATTCTGCATCACAGCATCTCTAAAGGGATTCTTGATGGAAGGTGTGACTCTTCTCAGATAACCATCTTGCTTGGTTAAAGGTTTCCTCCCTCACTGGAATTGTACACAAAGGTTGAGAACCTCCCTCTTGCTAAACCCAAAGGCTTATCCTAAGTTTTTGTCTACTCTGATCTGCCTGCAGTCCCTCACTGCTGACCTCTCCTTCCTTCTCACAGCCCTGACCTTGGCTTCCACAGTATAGCATTCATCTCACTGGCCTCAAGCCTTTCCATCATTCAGCTCTTGCTTGTTTTGTTTAGCTGGTTATTTTCTTCATACCCCTGCATTGAAGGATTTCTCCCCTCAATCCTTAGTGCTCTCTTTTCTTTCTATCTACTTGCTCCTAAAACAATGGTAATGACTCCTAAGTCTACACTCTGAACCCTAACCTTTCATCCATGCCAGAGTCCATTTTTTCCAACTGCCAATAAACATTATAATTTGGATATTCCACCATCACAGGAAGCCTAACTAATCTCAAAAGGAACTCATCTTGCCCAGTTTCTATCTTCAACCAACAGGTTTCTTGATCCATTGCCTTCACAGGTGTTAATGGCTTGACTTTTCTTTTACTCCAAGCCATTAGAATCATCTTTGTGCTCTTTCACCTCCAACCTGTGAGCTGTTACAACCTGACTTTTCTCAAATGAAAATGTTCCCCACAATTCTCACTGCTAACAACCAGAACTTCAGTTGACACGTGTATTACTATAACTGGGCCTGGATAACTCTTGCCTCTAGTCGTATATCCCTTAAATCTATGCTTAGGGTTAATCTTATTAAGAGAAAAAAATAGTCCTAAAATACCCCTTTCATCACCTTTTCCCCTTTCTCTATTCTAAATTACATCAAGTCCCAAGCTCTCAGCTCCACTATCTGACTCCACTCTTCTCATTCAACACTCCCTACTGCCCTCCAATGTAAAAATCTCTATTTCCCTTCAGTAAGTTATTTCTCACCTGCCCCCATTCCTTCCTCCCAATCTCAGAAGTCATCAACTCTTTGTTTTTGTTTATATCAAATTTTTTTTTTCAGTTAACAGAAACAGGGATTGTTACTTCAGAGAACACTTGTTAAAAGACCACTAGCCTGGTTGTAGTACAAAAAGGATTTGCAAAGAGGGGAAGCAGGAGCTAAAACTCAGGTAGATTGGGGCTGACTAAGAAGGTCCCTAAGGGCAAGTGCATCACAGTCTTTTCTCTTAGACAGTTAGCTCTCAGGCAAAAACACTGAAACAGTCATCAAATTATGATAAAGCCCAGACAAGCAAAACAAAATACGAAGGTCTCCCTTGCGACCACCATGTATGAGATTTGTAAGAACAAACATTTCCTGCCATGGGAACTTTGCCACTGTGTGCCTCAGATGAAAGCAGTTCCTCTGCTTTCATACATTAACCAAGAGGTTCAAAATCAAGGTGGCAACAAGAACAAACTCAGCTAAGCTACTTCTCTGACAAAGATCGGAAAGACTTTTCTCAGTTGCCCAAATCAGCCTGTGCCAACCTGGAATCCTCATTATTGAAATCTTTTGCAAAAAGAAACCTGTCTTGATTAAAGTTTTAAAAATTGGTGGTTCTGAAAATAATAAAATTTTCATAATGAGTTATTATGAAATCTGTGAAATGGGTCAAAAATGCATAAGGAAGAAGCAGAACCACAGGTGACAATCAGCCTTCTTATCCAGCCTCAGTAGTCATCTTGGAGTATTGATCAAAAGTCAAAGAGGTGTTAACAGATTCTGTGAGGAGATTGCAGAGTTTTCTTGAAACAAAGGGATCTGACCCAGCATACCACAAGCAGTACAACTAGGCACATCCCCTGAAACCAACTATTGTCTCTACTTCTTGAGGCAAGGGAGTATAGTGAGTTGCTACCCAAGTTATCCAAGAGAATAACAATAACACCCACTAACTGAAGGCTCTGGGTCATGTACTGTGCTAGGTGTCCCACTGACATTATCACATTCAATCTTCCTGGCAGCTCTATCAGAGAAATACCATTATCTTTATTTTACAGATAAGGAAACTGAAGCTCAGAGAAGTTAAGGAACTTGCTCCAGATCACACAGTTATTAAGCTGTAGAGGAAGTGTTCAAAGCTCAGGGTTCCAGTCTATGCTCGTCATGATAGCACACAGCTTCCCAGTGTGAAGGGCAGTAAGAAGAACAAGATGGTGAAATGAATTTCATCAGTCAACCAACATTTATTAACACCACATTAAGCCCTATGCTGGGCTTAATTGTGAATGGTAAGCAGAAAATACAGGGCTGGAGACTCACCTCCACCCCATCCCCATTTACTGCTCCTAAATCCCTATCCCATGAAAAACATCACATGAACTACATTGCAGCTAACTGCCAGGAAACTGTAAGAGGACCCCAACAAAGCATATGAGCTGAAAGTCTTAAATTCAAAGCATATACAGAATTTTATGTGGTAACTTTTAAACATATGCTACCAAGCTAATACATAATGAACTGAAATCAAAACTACTATTATACAATCATCAGCCCACATTACTTTCCGTAACAAGTGTGATTTTAATTGGATTAAGGAATTTGTAGCATGTTTTCCCTCTAAATAACCCACATGAAAATACTTATCATTCTTTAAATGTTTTTGTTCACTTCCTCCTATATGGGAACATAAAACTATGGAAAATACTAGCAAGAATCACAGCTTGGAAAGAATTTTAGAATTACCTAAATCTAAATAACCTAAATATACACTAAATCTACTACTTACATTCAGGTAATGAAATAAGCAGATGAGTATTTCATTTTCCTTTAGCATCACTCAGAGTGAAATCAGAAAAACCTTGCAGAAGTTATCTACCTTTGCTTAACCCTTTCATTAAAAAGTAGGAACTAAACATGAACATCACATTGTAAATCTCAAATACACACAATAAAATTTTTTTATTTTAAATAAAATTTATTTATTTATTTTTTTTGGAGACAGAGTCTCGTTCTGTTACCCAGGCTGGAATGCAATGGCACAATCTCAGCTCACTGCAACCTCTGCCTCCCGGACTCAAGCGATTCTCCTGCCTCAGCTTCCCAAATAGCTGGGATTACAGGTTTGCACCACCATGCCTGGCTAATTTTTCTATTTCTTTTTAGTAGAGACGGGGTTTCACCATGTTGTTTAATATTTATTTTAAAAATAAAATAAAAATGGTGAAAGTCTTTAGGTTTGCTAAAGCCAAGATGGAATAGTAGAGTTATGTTGTAGCTCACAAGTTATGGTAGTTTTTATCTGAGGTCAATGGAGTGAAAAGACGTCTTGGGCAGATCTGAGGCATGTCCTGGAATGGTGTGGAATAACACTAGTAATCAAAAGACCAGAACCTGGGTTTGAGCTCTGCCAACTTGCTCTGTGACTAGATATTGGAACAACTTTAATCTTTGAGTCTCTGTTATCTACAAAATGGAGATAACATATGTCATTTAGAGGAGTTTTGGGAAGGGCCGGGCGTGGTGGCTCACACCTGTAATCCCAGCACTTTGGGAGGCCAAGGCAGGTGGATCACTTGAGGTCAAGAGTTCAAGACCAGCCTGGCCAACATGATGAATCCCCGTCTCTACTAAAAGTACAAAAATTAGCTGGGCATGGTGGCGGGCCCCTGTAGTCCCAGCTACTCAGGAGGTTGAGGTAGGAGAATTGCAACCAGGATTCGGAGGAGACGGAGGTTGCAGTGAGCCGAGATCACATCACTGCACTCCAGCCCGAGCAACACAGCGAGACTCCATCTCAAAAAAAAAAAAAAAAAAAGAGTATGGGGAGGATTAATTGGTTAACCATAAGCACTACACAGTCTAAAGACTTTACCTGAACAGATTGGGATCAATAAGACAAGGTGAACTCCTGGAGGGCAAAGAATAAATGTTATTTACCTATACCTCACCACAACCCACAATACCACACAGTTCTAGCCAAATAGGCCAAATTACACTATAAACGGATTTTTGAAACAAAGTCAGCACTGGTTATTTCAACATGTAGCCCTTGGAAAAATGTACAATGATAATGCCATGGCAGCTTCTCTTCCAGTTGATACTTCAAATATTTAAGAAATTAACCAGTAGACGCAGGAATTAGTTCATAGTAGATACACATGCATTTTAAATTATTGGGGAAAATACAGATTATTCAACAAATTATGTGAGGATCAATGGGTAGCCAACTGGAAAAAAATTAATTGAAATCCATACCTCATATTAAAACAAATTTCAGATAAATACAAAATTCAAATGTAAAAATGAAATTATAAAAATACCTGGTGTTTGGGGGAAACTGAATGAAAATTACACAGATCTCTCTGTAGTAATGTTGCAACTTTTTGTGAATCTATAATTATTTCAAAATTAAAAGTTAAATAATTGGTAAACCTGAGATAATTATTTTATAATACTGGAATGAGGGTCGGCTTTTCCAACAATGACACAAAACATAGAAGTCACAGATGTAAAGATTAAATATGACCACTTTAAATATTTATACAGTGAAAAGCTTAAGCACACAAAATCAAAAGAGAAATCAAATTGAAAGAAAAACATAAGTATCTCATATCCCAAAAGGTTACTTTCTCTAATATATAAAGGCTTTCAACAAATTTAAAAAAAAAATTCAACATTTCTCAGCAGAGAAATGAAAAAAGATACAAAAAACAGAGGGTTTACAGAAAAGGAAATACAAATAGCTCTAAAATGTATTCAAAAAGATGCCCAATGTTACTCAACAATGTGACAAGTGCAAATTTAAAATAGAGTGAAATATCATTTTACTTATCAAATTGGCCAAGACCATAAAGTCTGATAACACACTTTGTTAGTCAAGGTGTGGAGAAACAGGCACTCTCAGACATTGCTGATGGGAATGTGAACTGGTACAACCTCTATGGGAGTGATGTGGCAATATCAACTATAAAACAAATGGCGTGTGTGTGTGTATATATGTGTGTATATACATGTATATACGTATATATACATATATACACACACACCATATATATATACACAATCATATATATACACACCGTATGTATACACGATATATATACACACACACCACACATATATACCATATATATACACACCATATATATATGTGTGTGTGTGTATATATATGTGTGTGTGTGTATATATATATATACTTGCATGAAAGATACCCACAGGAGTTTTTTTTATTGTAGCAATCTTTTAATAGCAAAAGAAGTGGAAACAATCCAAATGTCCACCAATATGAGACTTGTTTAAAAAAACTGGTATATTTGAACAATGGAATACTATGCCATAAAAAAAGAATAAAGTTATAAAAAGGGCCAGGTGTGATGGCTCACATCTGGAATCCTGGCACTTTGGGAGGCCGAGGCAGGTGGATCACTTGAGGTCAGGAGTTTGAGACCAGCCTGGCCAACATGATGAAACCCCGTCTGTACTAAAAATACAAAAATTAGCTGGGTGTGGTGGTGGGCTCCTGTAATCCCACCTACTCTGGAGGCTGAGGCAGTAGAATTGCTTGAACCCGGGAGGCGGAGGTAGAAGTGAGCCAAGATTGCACCACTGTGCTCCAGACTGGGCAACAGAGTGAGGTTCCATCTCAAAAAAAAAAAAAAAAAGTTATTAAAAGAATAAAGGAATGAAATAGCTTTACCTATGCTGCTATGGAATAATCACTAAAATATACAATTAATGCCAGACACAAGACAAATACTTTCTTGTATGTGCACAAATCTCTGGAAAGAGTAATAAGCAACTGTAACACTGGTTACTTGAATAAAGTTAAAAATGAAAGCAACGATAAGATACATGCAGTAATGGTTCCTAAATTTTATGGCCATACATAGAAGGAAGTAAACTAAACAGTAATTATAATAATTACTCACATTTACTGAGAACTTGGTACAGGGCTTGAAGCTATAGCTTACTAAAAACAGATAATTCACTACACAGAGAAGAAAACATCAACACAAGACAAACCTATCAGTAGACAGCATGGATTTAAGAAAACTTGAGGCTGGGCATGGTGGCTCACGCCTGTAATCCCAGCACTTTGGGAGGCTGAGGCGGGTGTATCACGAGGTCAGGAGTTCGAGACCAGCCTGGCCAACATGGTGAAACCCCGTCTCTCCTAAAAATACAAAAACATTAGCTGGGCATGGTGGTGGGCACCTGTAATCCCAGCTACTCGGGAGGCTGAGACAGAAGAATCGTTTGAACCTGAGAGGCGGAGGTTGCAGTGGGCTGAGATATTGTGCCACTGCACTCCAGCCTGGGCAACAGAGAGAAAGAAAAAGAAGAGAAGGGAAGAGAAGAGAGAAGAGGGGAGGGGAGGGGAGGGGAGGGGAGGAGAGGAGAGGAGAAGAGCAGAGCAGAGCAGAGCAGAGCAGGCTTGGTATAGACCTCAATATACTAAAAACGAACTGACAGAAATCAGGTGTTAACTTTGTATCTCACTTTCTTCCTCATTTCCCAACCTAGCATAGACTGTTTTTAAAAAGCAGCTACTCAAATGTTTACAAATTAATGAATGAATGACTACTAGTTGAATAGATGGGATAGGTGGACAGACAGATGGATGAGCTGGACAATGTACTGATGGTTAGAAGAAAGAGTGGAAGTTGAAGGGTCGTGATCTATCTCTGTTCCCACTCCCTTCTGACACTGGGCAAATTCAGTCTCCTTTTGTTTCCCTGTACAACTGAGAGGTGCTAGAATGCATAAGTGTTTAAGAACCACGATCACAGGCTGGGAACAGTGGCTCATGCCTGTAATCCCAGCACTTAGGGAGGCCGAGGTGGGTGGATCACCTGAGGTCAGGAGTTTGAGACCAGCCTGGCCAACATGGTGAAACTCCATCCCTACTAAATATAGAAAAATTAGCTCGACGTGGTCGCAGGCGGGCGCCTGTAATCCCGGCTACTCAGGAGGCTGCGGCACGAGAATCACTTGAACCTGGGAGGTGGAGGTTGCAGTGAGCCGAGAACGAGCCACCGCACTCCAGCTTGGGTGACAGAGTGAGACTCTGTCAAGAGAGAAAAAAAAAAAAAAAACCACGATCATAATGCCTACATGACTTGGTGGATAATTACTATTGCAGTAGACAAAATGATGCTCTCCCCTCCACCCCTAATATGTCCAAAAGGGTTGCTACGGATGTAATTAAATTTATAGACCTTAAAATAGAGAGTTACCCTGGATTATCATGGTGGGCCCGATGTAATTAAATGCATCCTTAAAAGTAGAGAACTGTCTCTGGATGGAAGGAGGAGGATTTGAAGCATGAATATTCAATGCAACTTTGCTGGCTCTGGGATGGACTGGCCCACATTCAGGGACTGGGGAGAGGTTCCTAGGAGGTAAGGGTGGCCTCTGACAGACAGCCTGGAAACAGGAACCTCTGTCCTACAGCCACAAAAAAAGTAAATCCTGCCAACAACCTGAATGAGCTTAGAAATAGATTCCAAGCTCCCATTGGAGCTCCAAATGGAGCCTCCTAATAAGAGCCCCATTGACCAACACCTTAATTGGGCCTTGTGAAACACGGAGCAGAAAAACCAGCTGTGCCATCCTGGAATTCTGACCTACAGAACTGTGAGATAATACATTTGTGTTATTTCAATGAACTTAAAAAGTCTGTGGTGGTTTGTTATGGCAGCAATAGAAAACTAATACACTATCTTTCAGTTTAGTTTAAGAACCATTTGTTAAGCCTGTTCCACATGCCAGACCCTGTGCCCAGTGCCTGGGATAGAAAAATGGGTACACATTCTCAAGGAGCTCATGAGTACTTCAGCCCAATGGACAATTCTATGCAAGAAGTTAGCACAAAGCACTACAGGAGCACAGAAGGGCACCTAACTGGTATGACATCTTTAGACTCTTGACTTCTCACTTCTCCAACACCCTCCCCTTCTATTATGAATTCTCCCAATGAGTTGGACCATGAACCTGATCACAAATCAGAAACTGTGAGCCATCCTTAAACTCCACTAACCCCTTAAGACCTGTGGTGTATGCCCTCTTTATGATATTTCTCCTAAAAGTCCCTTTCCCTCTCCTTCAACTCCACTTCCTCCCCTCGACCCCTGACTGCTATTTCCTGAGCTTTATCATCTCTTGGCCACACACAGAAGGAAGTGAACTAATAAGTTTGTCTACTGATAAGTCTGTCTTGTGTTGATGTTTTCTTGTCTGCCTAGTGAATTATCTGTTTTCAGTATGCTGTAGCTTTAAGCCCTATACCAAATTCTCGGTAAATTTGAGTAATAATTATAATCACTGCCTAGTTCACTTCCTTCTTTGTGTGGCCAAGATTACTGAAATCGCCTTTCAACTAACTTTCCTAAATGAACAGCCATCCATTGTACACAAGGCCACCAGAGTCATCTTCCCAAGGATTAAAGCAATCACACCATGCTGTACTTCAAAATCCTTCAAAGACTACCTACAGTTAATAAAAAGTCTAACTCTTTGGTGACGCTTAGCACCCTTCTAATCTCTAGTAGAGAAAAACTGTCCCTGCTGGACTTCTAACCCCAATTCCTAGGCAGGGTCTGGCACATGGTTGACTCCCAAAAAGTATTCGCTGAACGAATGATCTCAACCCCACGTGACTCTCTAGCTTCATCTATTGCCTTACAGCAACCTTTTCCACTATGTCCCCTCTATCCTCCAACTCAGCAAGCCCAAGTGCTGCTCCTTCCCCCTCTATCTATGCTCCAGTTTCTCTTCATGACTAAAAATCCTTGTTCGGCTGCCTGGGAAGCCTAGCTCACTTTTTATAATTCTGCCTTCCTCTAACATGCTTTCTGTTCCCCTTACAGCCAAACCACCCAGGCAAACTGTCCAGTCTCTTCTGAGCCCCTGACATAAGCTGTCCCCTCTTCTACCACGGCATCTATAGCAAACACTCTAGGGCAGTGGACTGTGACTGGTGCTGACGCACAAATGGTTTGTTACTAGATTGGTACCAGCTAAGTCCAGAAATCAAGTGTAAGCATTTAGAAATGTTTATAGCAATTTGACATTGCTGTGACATCCAAGTATGTGATGCTTGTTGAACAAGGCATAGACCAGTTCAAGTGTTGCTGAATTTGTGAGGTGAGTCACATGTGGTGCAACCTGCATATTCACTATGTGCAATAGGACAATTTACTGATCCACGATAGGGAAAAAAAGAAAAAAACAAATTAAAAACCCAGTTGGTCTATCACCACAGATAGTTTGAGAAGCACTTCTCTAATGCCTTCAGGTGTGTTCTTACCTTCCTCCTTTTGGGAATGTTGTTTGCTGCCTGGGACAATGCAACAATGCAAATGTCTAATAAACATCAGTGAATAAATAAATGAAGATCTAAATGATAAGAAGGCTTTGTGAAAGATGTGAGACTGAGCTATTTCTTGGTGAACAGTAGGAATTGGGTACTTTGGGGTTGTAGGATGGGCAAATGCACTGAGAAAGGAGTGCAAATGAGGAAGAGTGTGAAAGACATTGCATAGGCAATAGGAAGCGCTGAAAAGGTGAAATATTATTCATAAGCTCAATATGTAAAAGAGCTCAACCACATAGGTCACCAGAGTGCTACCCACTGAAAACCCCAAGCCTGTACCAGAAGAATCCCCTTAGTGCAAGCTTTGGGTATAGGCAAATCAGCTATGCAAAGCATGAATGTGATGGGTGAGCCTAAGAGCAAGGAGACCGAGTGGGGTTTAATTCCATCATCCCAGTGAGAAAACATTATAGGCCTGAACAAGGGCAGAGATAGTTTGGTAAAGTAAATCCCAATGTGACAAGCCCAGGGGACATTCAGGTGGAGATGTTTAGCAGGCACTTGGGAGGAAGGTCAAGGCTAAGGATACAGCTTTTGGAACTTCCCATCTAGATGGTGATTAAAACCACAGTAATAGATGCATGAGAACAATAGTGGTCTAAAGACAAACGCCTGGAGAATACCATCATTTAAGGGGAGGGCCAAAAGATGGAATCTCACAAAGAAGACAAAAAGAAAGAGTCAAAAAGACATGAGGAGAACTCAGTATGTGCAGAATCACGAAAACAAAAGTGGGGAAAATTCTGAAGAGGGAGGCAGGGACGAACAGGGTCAAATGCATCAGAGAGGTTCAGTGCATAGAGTTGAATGGTCTTCAGCAAATTCAGCCAACCTGGAAGCTTCTGTGACTGGAAGGAAGGGGAAATTAAGCAATGATAAGGCTGAAGCCAAAATGCAAAGGCAGGTGATTAATAGCAGGCATTGAACAGGTCTTGTTCACGAAGCCTGGTGGTGAAGGCTAGAAGAGAAGAAGGAGAGGCAAAATCAAGCTTTATTAGTCTTAAGGTGATAACTGTTTGAGTATTTTTGCCATGAGGGGATGAAATAATAGAGAGAAACAAGAAGGAACAACCCATGAAGGTCTAGAGGAGAAAATGAGAGGGGATGGACAGAAGCCCTGCAAGGCAGCATTCTCCCTCCACTGGAGCAAGGGTGATACCTCCTCTGAGAAGGAAAACGGGAAAGAAGGGCGTGAAATAGATGAGTTAGTAAAGGGGAGGAAGCCTTCTCCAGAGCCTAAGTCTGGATTAGGGCCCTTCCTACATGCGCCCATAGCACTCACCATGTCCAGTAATTGCCTAATTGACCTGCCTGGATGCAGGGCTAGACCATAAGCACCAGGAAGGCATGGACTATAACTGTCCCATTTACCACTCTATGCCCAATGCCTACCACAGTGCCTGGCTTATCTAGGCCCTAATTAAATGTATAATTGACTAAATGGGGACTAAAAATTAAAGAGGATTCACCAATAGATGCTTCAATTTTTCTAGCAAGTAGGAGGTGGGATCAATTGCCAAGGGTTTATAAAATGGAATTAGGTAGAGGGTTTTTTAGAGATTAGTGAAAGAATAGAATAGCTTTTCAGGGAAATGGCAACTGAAAATCCTTCAAGAACAAGTTTAAAGTAGTGGTTCTTAATCTTAGTTGCACATTAGAATCACCTAAAGAACATGAGTAACTACTGATGGGTCCTGCCTCCAAATTTCAGATTTAACTGGCCTCCGAAGCCTGGGTTCCAGGATTTTTTTAAGTTCCCAGATGATTCTAATATGCAGCCAAGATTGAGAGTCACTGAGTGAAAGACTTAAGTAATGCTGGTCAGGATTGAGACAAGACTGGAAAGCATGAACTGATCCATTTACCATTTTACCCAGTTTTCCACCATACTGTTCAGCTGCCTGGGTATCCGTGCAGAGGATGACTGTAGGATTAATTTGGAATTACAGCTTTGCCAGGTAAATATGGAAGTAGGATAAATAAAAAATTCAGAGACCAAGGGAAAATTACAGTCTCTCAGAGAGTGAAGAGAGGGAGGTATAAGAGAGCTGAACAGCCAGAGACTGTGGCTTGAAAATGGGATAGTGGAGTTAATTACATCTTCTTGGCATATTTCTAGGTGATAAGGCCCAGAGACTGGTCATGAAAGCAGGTGGTTACAGTGCTGTAAAGGTTATTACAGTTGAGTCAGACAAGGAACTTTAAGGCCGCTCACAAGTCGGCATTTGAAGGGACTTGGAAGTCTCCCAGAGCAACAGCAGGAGTGAGGATGGAGAAACGGCAAAGTCCCCAAGGCATGTGGGATTGAAGCGAAGAACAACAGACAAAGAGGACTAAGAAAGGCAGAGGCAACAAAGCCCAACAGTGAGATGTTCAAAAAAGGAGAGTTTTGTTTCATTTTCCTATGGAAGTGAAAAAGTAACAGTTAGATTCAAATGTGGCAATGGATAGATAGGGGAATCCTGGCCAGTCCACCCAGATCTTTAAATATGGAAGAAAGCCTCCATTTCTTTCTACATAAAATTCATGAACAAATCCTGACAACCCTATCTTCTAAATATATTCTAGAATCCAACTACTTTACTTTAACGGTGACCCAAGCCACTGTCCTGTCTTATCTGGATTGCTGCAGAAGCCTCTTATCTGGTCTCCCTGACTTCATCTTTGTCCCTCTTTAATGTCTTCCTCAGGTTAAAAACAACAAAACAAAAACTCAAGTCATGTCCCTTCTCTGTTTAAAATGCACCAATATTTTCCCACCTCACTCACAGTAAAATTCAAAGTTCTTACAATGGCCTCTACGGCCTTACATGATCTGGGCCCTGACTAGCTCTCTGACCTCTGACCTTTCCTTCTTCTCACTTCTTTTTTTTTTTTGAGACAGAGTCTCACTCTGTCACCCAGGCTGGAGTGCAGTGGTGTGATCTCAGCTTATTGCAACCTCCACATCCTGGGTTCAAGTGATTATCCTGCCTCAGCTTCCCAAGTAGCTGGGACTAAAGGCACATACCCAGGCTGGTCTCAAACTCCTGACCTCAGGTGATCCACCCAAAGTGCTGGGATTACAGGCGTGCGCCACCATGCCCAGCCTCACTTCTCATACTTAGCTTCAGCTGCATTGATCCCCTTGTCCTTCCCTGAACACACCAAGAATGCCCTGCCTCAAGGCATTGGAAATCACTGTCCCCATAACCTGTAGTTATTTTCCTCCAGATATCTGCCACGGCTTACTCCTTCACTTTCCTCAGATCCCTGCTAAAATGTCACCACTACACCAACACGCACTTCCCTTACCTTGCTTTATTTTTCTGCATCATACTTCTCAGTGTTATATATATTTATATGTATTTCACCAATATTCTAAATTTACTTGTTTACGGTCTGGCCCTCTCTGTCCCCAAGAATGCGCTATAATATAAGCTACTTAGGGGCAGGGATCTTCTGCTGTTTTGTGCACTCCTACCTCTCTGGCACCTGAAACAGTGCTTGACATGTAACAGCCACCAAAATATTTGTTGAATGAATGGATGGATGAACCTTCTCATATGCAGTGTATGGGCCTGAGGTTGAGGGAAAGAGCTGTGATTCAGTTATATTTGGAAAATGATGAGACTGGGGATACAAGAGAGCTGGAACGCAATGGAACACCAGTCTCAAAGAATAAAGGACAGAGCTGAAAGTATGGTTAATAGTAACAGGAGCCAATAGAAAGGCTATAATACCCAGTAAAGGGTTTCTCTTTTAGTCAGTAACCAAAAACTACAAGAATGAGAGGAAGGGTGGGAATCCATAGCCTTAAATACCCTGCCTTGAGACAAGCAAGAATTGGCAGTCATAGGATCAGTCTAAGTAGGGACAGGAATAGGGCATGGAGCCCCATCTGGGGAAGGAATGCCCAGCGGTGGACAGGCAGGGCACATGGGCTGATGAATCCTATAGAGAGCAAAAAGCATAATGTTCTTTCCTATTACAAATCTGAACACAGGGGAGGTATTACAGTACATATACACCAAATAGTACATATCTATAAAATGCACAGGTAAGCCAGAAAGGGAGGAAAAATAAATGGTACTCAAGGAGAGGGGTGGTTAAGAAAAGTAACCAACAGTAAGATCAAATTAATTCATCCTGTTTTTTATTTATGAGTACAGTTCATTTATCCAGCCTCATCTTGTAATGCAGTGTTTCATAAAAGTATTTTAGATAACTGAAATGCCTATCTCTAGGTGTAATCAAAGATACAGCTGCCCAGATACACCTGTATCTGTGATTCTGATTTTTGTTTACTGTAAAACATTTTTTTAAAGATTTCAATCATCTTTAACTGAACTTTTCTGGATGATTCAAGGATACTATTAAGACAACAGTATCATAGCAGTGTCCTCCGGGACTACCCCTGTTTATGGCTATGGATCTTTGCCCTGCACTAAAAGTTCCAAATTGCAAGGCATTTCTAATGCCAGTGCCTGTTTTTTAACAAATTTCCTGTCTCCTCCCTATCAGTTTGTTAGCCACTGCTCTTCTTACTGTTTGTTACTAGCATTCCTGTTTCTACAAAATCTCACTCATTCTAATTTGTTTTCCCTAATATGCTATGGGATGGGAAATGAGAAAAACAACAACATTGGAATGTTTAAAATAGTGCTAAATGGGTGGAGATTAAAAACCAGGGGGTTTCCCTCTGGGTGGAGCACAGATGTACTCAAAAGACTTTGGGACATTGTTTTCTCTGCTTGGGGATAATTTCTCTGCTTACTCATTTCCAGAAACATTTTAGGTACTGAAACTTCATGATAAATGGCCTCTGGGTTAGCAGACTGTATCTGTATCCATACTACTTTCTTCAGTACAGTTAGACTAAAACGATTGTTATTAAGGTGTCTCAATTCTCTTTAACAAATTAAACATGAACACAGATTTAGAAAAACAGAGGATCTTCATTTATTCCATGTCTGCAAAAAACATCTCTAATTGAGAACGAAATGTATAATTTAGTTATTTTAACTGAAGAAAACATTTTCCCAGGGAAAGTGTAGTTACACACCTAAGCTAGTAGACAAATTGATTTAATGCATAATCTGTGTATACATTTGCAATACAATATTGCTAAAAATATCATTACTTAATTTTTAGGTTACGTAATTTTGATATGAAGGAAAAGATGCCAGAAAAAAACTTAGACTAATATTTCCTTCCACTATCTATCTGGATAAGATATATATAGTTTAATTCAATATTTCCTCAACGTAGGTTCCTCCAACTATGGCCCTTTCAAACAACAGCTGAACATCAACAAACAGAAATTGTAAAGAATGCGAAATTAAAACAATGACTACCCTATAAAAGCTGTCATGTCAAATATTTACAAATATCTTTCTAGGTAAACACAGAAAAACATTTTCTTCTAGACAATTTTATACAAGGTACTCAAATACCATGGATTTTCTTCCTAGTTAGTTGGGAGTAGGAAAGAAATCCTGGTTATTCTGGCTGGCTTTAGCTACTATAATGAGATTTCATACACTTGATGTTTGAAATAGCCCAATAATTTCTAAACCTTTAAATGCCCCATCATGAAAGAATTGCCCAGAAGAGTGAAAAGTCTCAAATTCTACAAATGAGCATGTAATTTATTAACTTAACCTGCAATGATTAATAGGGAATAGAAATAAAGGAATGTCCATAATCACAACCAACACATGCCCTTGACTAGTTTCCCTAGGTGACCAGTTTTGGTACCACAACCCACCTGTGGTACAAGCCCCAGCCTTGGCCTCCCATCCTTCCTGCACACCCAGACTCTCCCTTTCTTCACCTTTCTTTCACTCTTTCTGCCCTTCTCACTCCTTTCCATCCACAGAGGCACACCCCCGTCTAGGCTCTGTGCTGGACCAAGTCCTCAATTTCCCCCATTTTACACCCCTAGTTCCCTCTCCCCTAACAGTGTGTCGAGGCAGCAATGTGAATCCCCAGCTCAAAGCACCTCTCACCAGGACCCTTGTCTTTTCAGAACCCTCTAGCAATTTGTCAGTGGAGTCTGGAACCAAGCTGGAATTCCTGCTCATGGGCTTCATTACCAGGACCCCTTTTACCCCTCACCCTCACCTTGCACTCTGATTCTTGATAAACTAATCTTTCAGCCAAGTAAATTTTTTTGCTGCTCCCTGCATTCTCTCTGTTACACCCTCATGTGGTAAAAATTATAATAGGAATAAATTATGCAGAGACGTGGAAGATTTAGCACTTTTCATTAAAAATTAACATATATCTTTGAGAGCACAAAAATTATTTCTACTACTGAAATTCTAAGAATAAATGGATTTTCTCTGCTTTATTAATTTAACAAAGCATATGCCTAACAGCTCATTTTTACTTTACTTCAGGTAAAGTATTTATAGCTTTAGAAAAATATATTAACTGTATCATAGTATAGAACCTTATGGAAACATGTCACACTGCTGACTTTTATGTATCCAGTTCATACTTTTTCCCTGTGCTAAGCCCAAAAATGCATAAGAGATTTTTTAAAAAATCATTAGGCATAGGTGAACACTGCATTTTGAATTTAAACCATGAGAATAAAGAAATAGCAAAGTTATTAAAATATAAAATGACAGATTGTTTACTAATGTATTAATAGTTATCTATATGCAATAAGCACAGCTAAATAAATTACTCGTATTGTTTTAAAACTTTTCTTGTGATATTTATGTAATTTGCTACTTAGACTGCATATCATCCTATTACCCGAAAATCTCTCACTACTTTAGTCATAACAAAGTGGTGGTTTTTAAAAATTTTCAGGTTGATTGGCTATTTGATGACATTAAGTGATTATTTTTAACTTCTTAGGCATGATAATGGTATGGCTGTAATTTTTTAAAGTCCTTATTTTTAGAGGTATACTGGAATATTTACAGATGAAATAAGATTAGCCATAATTCTGAGTGATGAGTATATCAGTTCATTACATCATTCTACTTTTATAAATGTTTAGAAATTTCTACAATAAGAGTTTTTAAAGAAAGAAAATGTTCATGTTGGAAAGGTTTATATTTTATGTTTAGAGCTTACAAAAAAAAAAAGCATACTAGGAGATGGTTCTTGTTCCTCATCTAAATATTTCCCAATTCTTTTCCTCGAGAAAAACTTTAACAACCTTTTTTAAAAGGCTACAAGAAGCCGCAAAGCAGTTTATCAAAATGTTAGCAATTGTTATTTCTGGTTGGTAAGATTATAAGGGATATCTGTTTTCTTTGATGTCATAAGATTTTTATTTGTTATTTTCTGTTAGAAGTTCTCTATATTTTTAAAGTCAGCATATATTATTAATATAGTCAAAAAATGATCTGAATTTTCAGATTACATGGAAGATTTTTGCATGTCAAGTACAGAAAATCTGTCTATATCATAAATCCCTCTATCTTTTATATTTACCATGAAAAATATTAATGAACGCATGAACACAAGAACCCAGTTGTCTATAAATCTACCTGTTTGTGACAGCAGGATGGAAAGAGTGAGTTTTGATTGTCACAGGGGAAAGACATACTAGAGAAGAAGATAATTCTGGAATGACAAAAAGGCTGGTAAGATCTTGGTCTCATTCTGGCAAGGCAGACATATTGACTCATACAACTGAGTGCTCATAATGGGCTCTCTAAGGGCAGATGATAAACAGGAGTCAGGTATTTCTGGAAATGTGACATACAATATCTTACACCACTTTCATTTTACATTTGGCTTAGGCAAGGTTCATGAGTGGCTACTGATATATAGTTATATTTTTGTTTTATCTTGTTTTTATTTTAGATGGGTAGGGAGATAGAAGAGAGAAAAAGTTTATTCTACCCTTGAATAGACGAAACATTTACTGTAATTTTGGCTCTTTGCCTCCTACATCATCTGCTCCTCTTTCTCCTCCCCCTGATCATTTCATTTTGAGAAATCATTGTCCATTCTCTACGTGAGGCCTGGCTGACAGGTTCTTAAAATCCTTGCTCACAACCACAGCTCAGGGCTCCTGAGACTCAAACAGTATCAGAAACACTCAGGTCCTTGGGGTAGGGGACCATGTCTCTATTCATTTATTCAACAAATATTTGGCACCTGCTATGTGCCAAGCAGCCTTCTTGACACTAGGGATACAGTGAGATACCTGCTTTCATGGAGTTTACATTCTTGTGGGAAGACATACAAGTAAACAAAGAGACAAACATAAATAAGACAAATAGTGGCAAAAGTCATGAAGAAAATAAAGGACAACAGAGTGAAGTAATAGTAACTGGGGCAAAGGGCTGCAACAGTAGAAGGGTAGTGAGAAAGAGCTAGGATACTGGGGAGGATGTGGCAGCCAAGTGGTCCTGAAGGACAACAGCAGAGGAACAGAAAGCAGAGCACAAAGACAGTGATGCTGGATGGCACAGACAGATGGGCATTGACGGTCTTCTAACTTCAGGTAAGGTACTTGGATTTTATTCTAGGTGCAAGAGGAAACCATCAGACACTTTTTTTCTTTTCTTTCTTTTTTTTTTGGTAGTATGACTATCCATTTTTCAATTTTAAAATTTATAGTAAAATACAAATAACTTAAAATTTACCATCTTAACCATTTTTAAAAGTATATTTCAGTATTAAATGAAATACATTCAGACTGTTGTGCAACCATCACTACCATGCAACTCCAGAACTCTTCATCTTGTGAAACTGAAACTCTCATCAGAGGCTTTTAAGCAAAGCAGTACATGATCTGTCTTATGTTTTAAAAAATAATTTTTGCTTGGTAGAGAATTGATTGTGGGAATACAGCAGGAGTAGAAGTTTACTGAAGTAGATGGTTCAGGATGGATTTTGTTGACATAGCTGACATGATTGCTGCTAATTCACATATGGGCATGAGAAAGAGAAAAAAACGAGGAGAAATGACTTCTAGATTTCATATGTCCAGTGTCTAACACATTGCAAATAGCTAATGTTTATTACATAAATGAATGAATACTGATTTAACATTTAAAAAGTAAAAACCTTTCTTCCTAGACAACTAGGACAACAGAAATGAAACTACTATGGACACAGGAGATTACCTTCTTTCTAGTGTCTGTCTATAATAATCATGTCCTTATAACATGGATAAAGTCTGTACAGTTGGTTCATGTTAACATAATCTGCCTAATTTCAATATTATCATTAAAGGCCAATCCTTTATAATGTATACAGTAAGTTAAATTTTACTAAGCATTTTACATATATTACTTCATCCCTTTCTAAATCAATAGCTTTTAAAATTTGAGACTATGGTGCTATGGGCCACCTCCCCAGAGATTACATTTATACACAAATGTGATGTTTTGGGAGTTTATGGACCTTCTGAAGTCCATCCATAGACCAGCCTCAAGTTTTAAAAGGCTCTGCTCTGTCTAGTGCTAGAGTTTTTATTGTATACATCATCAGGAGAATCTTATTAGCCTAGCCCTGGAGGTTTTAGAGAAATGCTTTTAAAGAGTTTACCTTCATTAACATCCACAATTAGTGAGTTATCAAGAACCAATATTAATTTTTAAAATATTTTTGCATCTTTAGCAAAACTTAAAGTATTATCCATAAAGCAATTCAAGATCCTCTTTATGAGTGCCAATTTGATAAATTCCTTTTGCACTTTACTTCTAGGACAAAAAGTGCCTTATATATTTACGCTTTTAAAGAAGCAAAAAACCATTAGAGTTGTGGTTACTCTTTCAATATAAGCTCCGGGCTAACTGTTAAAATCTAGTGTTCCATTTATCACAACTGCATTACCTAGATTTTCCCCTTCTATGCTTGGATTTTAATATATTTATTGTAAGCATTTCAAGTCTTTCTGGGAAAAAAGTAGAATGTGAATTATATATGATCATATTTAAAATCTGCAATATTCCTATTTCATAAGCATATCAGCTGCCTCTCCCAAACCAGCACTTTTTTTCTGAAGATAAGAAAATAAACTCTAAGGCAACATGTAGTAAGCAGCAGGATGTATAGTCAGAATCTTTGTATTCTAGGAACCCAGGTCTGCCAGCCACCACTCAGGTGACCTTGGGGAAAATCACTTAAATTTCTTGGAGCCTCAGAATTTTTGGTCTCTAAAAGTGAATTCAGAGCACACACCACAGGCAGTGTTGCAATCAGAATTGAGCAGCAACACATATTTGCCTGTTAATAAGTAGATGGCAACTCCTACTTGCTCTGTGCTCTGTCTACTGATGAAATAGTAAAACCTAAAGATTGGGGATTGATAGATTTTTTTTTTTTTTTTGAGACGGAGTCTCGCTCTGTTGCCCAGGCTGGAGTGCAGTGGCACCACCTTGGCTCACAGCAACCTCTGCCTCCCAGGTTCAAGCGATTCTCTTGCATTAGCCTCCCAAGTTGCTGGGATTACAGGCACCCACCACCACACCCAGCTAATTTGTGTATTTTTAGTAGAGATGGAGTTTCACCATGTTGGCCAGGATGGTCTTGATCTCTTGACCTTGTGATCTGCCCACCTCAGCCTCCCAAAGTGCTGGGATTACAGGCATGAGCCACCGCGCCCGGCCGGATTTTTTTTTTTTTTTTTTTTTGAGAGTGCAGATCAAAGCAATGTGCACTAACTCTCCATTAACCTTCCCCCTTCCCAATTCCAAAAATGCCACTTCCATGAGTGAGATACTCAGGCAGTCACCTAATGGGGATAAACTCAGGTGCTAAGGGCAGAGAAGGAGAAAAGGAAGAGGGCTGTTAGATAAAGTCCATGGCTTGGGCTAGGTAATTTAGTCACCTTTGCTAAAATAATACAGTTTTTTCTTTGACACCTTTACTCATGGTTCAGGCTTAGGTTTTATAATACATGGGCCTCAGGGCTAGGCACAGCATTGCATTGACTTGAGCTTCAGTTTCTGTACTTTTAACACGGGGGAAGCATAATCCTCGCCTCGCCATATTCTACAGTAACATCTGTAGGAGTAATTAATGTTGTTACTTGTAGACAAAGATGGAGGGGGGCAATCCAAGAGCTTCAAAAATTCAGTGTCAAGTCATATTCAGAAATAAGGCTAATGATGAAAATATGATTATCAGCTACAAAAGCACTTGGGCTCTAGTTGGGAGAACTTGTTTCTGGTCCCAACATACTAAATAGGATTGTGGTCTTGGCCAAACAAAATGGCCTCGTGTCCTCAACAGTATAAGAGGTCAGCCTGAGTGACCTCTCAGGTCCTTTGCAGCTCAAAACACTGATGTTTCTCTGAAAAATGACCAACATGCTCATGACCCAGCAAAGGCTTCACTTCTCAGCTCCTTGGGTGGGACGACACTGAGAGATGTCCCATGGGACTGAGCGCCAGGTGCCCACAGAGGTAGCAGACTCTTCATTAACACTCCCTGTGTTGGTGGCCTCCTTTTCCTGTCTCACTTCCCCACTCCCCAACCTCTGGTACTGTCTAGGATTATCTGCCAAATAAGTTATTTACACTAAAAAAAGAGAAAAAATTAAACCTACATTAGAAATTAAATTCAGTTTTAAAGTACTAAGTTATAAAGTAGTAAGCGCATTAGCACTGGAGTTCAGACTAAACTAGGTCTCATTCCCAGTGCTATCACTAATCATGTGACCTTCGGCAAGGTTCTTCACTTCTATTTGCATCAGTTTCCTT
Organism: Pongo pygmaeus; assembly: GCF_028885625.2. Lineage (NCBI taxonomy): Eukaryota > Metazoa > Chordata > Mammalia > Primates > Hominidae > Pongo > Pongo pygmaeus. The sequence goes on from NC_072377.2 coordinate 66,134,351, forward strand.
GCTTATAACATGGAAACAATACCACCTTCTAGGGCTTCTGTGAGGATTAAATGAGATAAGGCATAAATAGACTTTAGCACAGTGGCTGGAATATAGCCAGTGCTTAATAATTGCTATTATTATAAAATATTATTTTATTTTTCTCATTTTATAAGTTTGGCCTTTTTTCATCAACCTACTAATACTTCAGAAAAGAATAACTATACTTTTATAATTACTATTTGAATCTAAAATAAGTTACACCTTGGCCAATTCAACTTGTCAGCTTAATAACACTAATAAATTTTTCAAGTTTAATAAACTCTAGCTAGTGATATATTTTTGCTTTCAGTTTTTATGTAAGCCATTTAATTCAGGTAGGAAGCAGCTCTAAGTTCTACATATTGGTTCACATTATTTTTTTTTTGAGATGGAGTCTCGCTCTGTCGCCCAGGCTGGAGTGCAGTGGCACGATCTTGGCTAACTGCAAGCTCTGCCTCGTGGGTTCACACCATTCTCTTGCCTCAGCCTCCCAAGTAGCTGGGATTACAGGTGCCCACCACCACGCCCAGCTAATTTTGTTTCTGTATTTTTAGTAGAGACGGGGTTTCACCATGTTAGCCAGGATGGTCTCGATCTCCTGACCTTGTAATCCGCTTGCCTTGGCCTCCCAAAGTACTGGGATTACAGGCGTGAGCCACCGCGCCCGACAGGTTCACATTATTAAAATAAACTTCAATGTAATATAGATGTTATTAATGAAAGCCCAATTTAAAATAAGAAGCATGAGCCAGGCAGAGTAGCTTACACCTGTAATCCCAGCTACTTGGGAGGCTGAGATGGGAGGAATGTTTGATGCCAGAAGTTTGAAATCAGCTTGGGCAACATGGTAAGACCCTGTCTCTCAAAAAATAATATAAAATAAGAAGTATGAGTTGATTATTTACCATTAATATGGAATTCTAAGCGAAGGTTCTGACTACTTACTACACTATAGCGTAAACTATTATAGTCAGACTAACAGGAGGAGCAGGAATTCTGACTAGTTTTGGTTAGTTGATTTTTAAAAATTTATTTATAGCAAAGGATCAAAAATTTATTTAGATACCATAAACATTTAGTTTTAAAAAAAATATATAAATAGGCATCAATTCTCCAATTTTCCAAGGTAGTCCCAAGGGCTGAGCACAGTGGCTCACACCTGTAATTCTAGCACTTTGGGAGGCCAAGGCGGGCAGATCACTTGAGCTCAGGAGTTCAAGACAAGCTTGGGCAACATAGCAAAACCCTGTCTCTACCAAAATACAAAAATTAGCCGGGCGTGGTGGCACACACCTGTAGTCCGAGTTACACGGCAGACTGAAGTGGGAGGATCAGTTGAGCCCGGGAGGTGGAGGCTGCAGTGAGCTGACAGCAAGCCACTGCACTCCAGCCTGGGTGACACAGTGAGATCCCATCTTGAAAAAAAAAAAAAGACAGAGTAGTCTCAAGACTGTCCTTGAGGAAGAGCTCCTCACTAATATTTTTCTGCTATAAACCATACCTAGAACTTAATCTTCTACAATTTCCAGTTTTAACTTTCTAAGTGAATTGAAAACAAAATAAAACAACTACACACACTTTTAAGGCAAGCTCAGGATATTTTTCAAGTTTTTACAATTTCTGTTTTTATTTTTAAATTTTTTTTTTAGACAGGGTCTCACTCTGTCATTGAGGCTGAAGTACAGTGGTGCAATCATAGCTCACTGCAGCCTCGACCTCCTGGACTTAAGGGATCCTCCCACTTCAGCCTCTGGAGTAGCTAGGACTACAGACGCATGCCACCACACCCAGTTATTTTTTAAATTTTTTGTAGAAATGGATGTGTCACTATGTTGCCCGGGCTCGTCTTGAACTCCTGTCCTCAAGTGATCCTCCCACCTAGGCTTCTCAAAGTGGTGGGATTACAGGCATGAGCCGCTGCACCCAGCCATCTTTCTGATTTTTTTAGTTTTCCTGACCCCTTAGTGACTCACTTTTACGGAACTTTTCCAAAGAATTCAACATTCCTTTCACAATAACAATATTCTTTTTTTTCACTTACGTTTCATAAGTTCACGCACATCTAGATTATCTATCACAATAACAAGTATAACTGGCACTAACATGTTTGCAATAAATACAATAAATTGTTGTTAAGCCAATAACCCAGCAGTTGGAGAAAGAAGGAGACAACTAGAAGCCAGTGTTCATCATGCCTGGGCACCACCCCATGTGCTTATAGGGAAATGAAGAGCATAGGCTCATTGGTCAACTGTTAGATGTCAACGGTATTGTATTTGAATCAGGATGAACCATATGCAAACTGCCAACATCCAACTGTTTATTCACCTACAGAAAGGGCAATTGCATATGTTCAACCATATATATATATACATTTTATTTAAAAACACTGACTATATTGTATGTTAAATATCACATCCACTACCATTTTTTTCCTTTTGAAGAATGAATAGTGGTTCTCACAGCTTGATTTAAAAAATTCCATTCCACATTTGCTCAGGAACTCACCCTAAGCTACTGAATAATTAGTCATTGGACTCTGGATTCCTAGGAATGCCATTTCTATCTTCTTTCTTTCTTCAAGTTAAAGTTACACCTGTTAGTCACACACAAAGAAGAGGATGAAGGGTGAGGCTATCAGCTGTGCTTTCTAGCTAACTGAATGATAAGCAGCAAAGGGATTAAAATGTGGGTCAACATTGTTCACTGGCTGGTTTATTTCTGAGACATAAATCTTTCTGTCCTACAGGATGCAACACAGCACTGTCTGCCTGAAGAAGGTACAAAAAGACAGGTAAGACTCTGAGGGGCAGAGAAGCCCCTGAACAGACTTAAAATAAGTCACCCTTAAGTAATAAGTGCCCTTTACTTTTGTTCTGCCCTTGTTAGAGCATTTAATTAAAATAAACACACAAACAAATCACAAATGTGCTATTAGGACAAAACCCAAACATTTGGGACAGAAAGAAGGAGAAGAGTTGGGGGACGGGGCTGTATTTAGATAAAGGGCCGCTAGTGAAACTATTTTTCTAGATCTCACATTTCTACCACTGACCCTAAAAAATCTAAATTGGGTTTATTTTTATGGTTGCCCTTACGCCCTCACAAAACTATTGTAAGATATCAGAGTCCTACGGCCTCCTATATTCTCAAAAATATCAACCCAGAGTTAGTATTCAGAGTGGGGAGAGCCTAAACCTTGTAATTACACCTAGGTTTAAACCCTGGCTGCATACTTCTACCAGTGTAGCCTGAGCACCCTTTCTGCTTTTTTCACCTTTCTGTACCTGTGCATATGATGAACCAGACTTTGCTGGCTTCAAAGGATTCATTAGAAAATACATGTAAAGAGACTCACTGCAGGCCAGGCGCGGTGGCTCACACCTGTAATCCCAGCACTTTGGGAGGCGGAGGCGGGCAGATCACCTGAGGTCGGGAGGCGAGACCAGCCTGGCCAACATGGTGAAACCCCGTCTGTACTAAAAATACAAAAATTAGCCGGGCAGGCGTGGTAGGGCAGAGGGGCGGGGTGGGGCGGGGGGGAGGGCGGTGGGCGGCGCTTGTCAGGAGGCTGAACCAGGAGAATTGCTTGAACCTGGGAGGCAGAGGTTGCAGTGAGCCAAGATCGCAACATTGCACTTCAAACTGGGTGACACAGTGAGACTCCACCTCAAAAAAAAAGAGAGATTAATTGCAACTATTACTTATGCCTAAAAGATGACAAACCTTTCACCCTATAATTTTCAATAAGATGTTTTAAATGTAAATGCAGCCTTGAGTATCCTGTAAGGACAGAGGTACAGATGATGCCCATGAAGTTGATTTTCTGTTTCAAAATTCACATGCAAGCTAAGCATAATCAAGATATCTAATGTAGGCTGGGCGCAGTGGCTCACGCCTGTAATCCCAGCACTTTAGGAGGCCAAGGCAGGTGCATCACCTGAGGTTGGGAGTTTGAGACCAGCCTGACCTAACATGGAGAAACCCCGTCTGTACGAAAAATACAAAATTAGCCAGGCATGATGGTGCATGCCTGTAATCCCAGCTACTCGGGAGGCTGAGGCAGGAGAATCGCTTGAACACGGGAGGTGGAGGTTGCAGTGAGCCAAGATCATGCCATTGCACTCCAGCCTGGGCAACAAGAGCAAAACTCTGTCTCAAAAAAAAGATATCTAATATAAACAAGGAAGGTAGCTGTCCTTTCCAGATCAGATAGGGAAATGAGATAAAGGCCTGATGGGAGAAGGAGAGGTTTCATAAAGGTGAAATGGCAAGCACTAGAGAGATACAAATCTTAACACGTCCTTTTCCTTCTTACAGGCTTCCCAGGATTCCCCACTGACGTTATGATAAAATTCAAAACCTTTATGGGGTCAAAAAACGCTCTCAGTAAGCCTGGCCTCTGCATGCCTAGGCAACTTCAACTCACACCCTCTTCTTGGTTAAAGTATCTGCATTTCCCTGATCGCACCTGCACTCTCTCCCTAGATTCTATTTCCCACTCCTCATCCCATTTCTCAGCTGCCCTAACTCGCACTCTTCCTCCTTTCCTCTCAGAAGGACTTCCTGTCTGCCCACCTCTGCCTTGCCTCCCCAGGACCTGGTCTGTGTATATCACAGCACAGTTTATCATACTGAACTGTAATTTTGTAACTTACATTTACTTGTCTATAACTCATATGGACCTGGACTGGCTTTAGCAATCTGCCAGCCACTTTGCCTGACACAAAGTTAACACTCAAATGTTTGTTGAGTATGCAGCTTCTGAAACTCCCCAGTTTTATCTAGGTTTGGCTCTTTTACCCTATATTAGGAAGTCCAAGAAGCAGGGCTGCTGGTGTTCATGGCTTAAGTAGCTGCTTATCCAGATTAATTAAGATTTGTCTTTAACATGGGGAATTCGTAAGCTATGTGGAAACTTATCTCATTTGAATAATAGTCTGTTTAAAAATATTTATGGGTCGGGCGTGGTGGCTCCTGCCTGTAATCCCAGGACTTTGGGAGGCTGAGGAGGGCAGATCACCTGAGGTCAGGAGTTCAAGAGCAGCCTGGCCAACATAGTGAAACCCCGTCTCTACTAAAAATATAAAAATTAGCCGTCTTGGTGGTGAGCGCCTGTAATCCCAGCTACTCAGGAGGCTGAGGCTGGAGAATCACTTGAACCCAGGAGGCAGAGGTTGCAGTGAGCAGAGATGGTGCCATTGCACTCCAGCCCAGGCGACAAGAGCAAAACACTGTCAAAAAATAAAATAAATATATATATATATGTATATATTTATGATGGGCCAGGCATGATGGCTCACGTCTGTAATTCCAGCACTTTGGGAGGCTGAGGTGAGCGGATCATCACCTGAGTTCAGGAGTTCGAGAAAAGACTGGCCAACATGGTGAAACCCCATCTCTACCAAAAATAAATAAATAAATAATTAGCTGGGCATGGTGGCATGAGCCTGTAGTCCCAGCTACTCAGGAAGCTGAGGCAGGAGAATCACTGAACCTGGGAAGCAGAGGTTGCAGTGAGCCAAGATCGCACAACTTTACTGGTCGACAGATCAAGATTCCGTCTCATAAAAAAAAAAAAAAAAAAAAGAAAAGAAAAGAAATTACGATGGTATGCCAACTTCTATTATTTACAAAAAGAGTGATTTCACTTGCCAATGTAATAATACGTACTTTTAGAAATCAATTAGAAATAATGGAAATTTCAAATTTTTTAGAAGACCAATGATATAAAATGCCCAACTGGTATTAGTTTTCAACTTTTTGCAACTGTGCATGGTCAAAATTGGATGAGTCACTGAAACACATGTAAGACATATTTCTAAAAGTGTGTTTATGGCATGCTTGCTTCTTTCCATGCTATGTGATGTATCTTCCTGAAATTCTGGCTATTCTCAGTTTAACACGCTACCATTTCCCATGGCTCCGGAATTATGTGTTTGGTAAACAGCAACCTTCCAGGCCATGTGCAATGGCTCACATCTGTAATCCTAGCACTTTGGGAGGCTGAGGCAGGAGAATCATTTCAGCCCAGGAGTTCAAGACCAATGTGGGCAACATAGTGAGACTCTGTCTCTATAAAACATACAAAAAATTAACCAGGCATGGTGACATGAGTCTGTAGTCCCAGCTACTGGGGAGGCTGAAGTGGGAGGATTGCTTGAGTCTGGGGATTGAGGCTGCGGAAAGACATGATTGTGCCACTGCGCTCCCGCCTAGGTGACAGAGAGAGACCCTGTCTCGGGGTGGGGGAAAAGCATCCTTCTAGATCTTAAAACTGATAAGCACAAGTGGCACATCATGGAGAATAAACAAATCTCAAAAATGAGAAAAAATCCTACTTTCTCAATTTGCCTAGAAATTATTTGCAGATAGGCGCTTTCTTTTATGCATATTTGAAGACCCTATGGCAGGTTGAATTGTGTGCCCCAAAGAATATGTTGAAATCCTAACCCCCAATACCTCACAGTGTGCTATTATTTGGACATTGAATTTTTGCAGATATTAAAATGAGGTCATACAGGAGTGGGATGGGCCCTAAATCCAATATGACTGGTGTGTTTATAAGATGGTTATGTGAAGACACAGACACAAAGGGAGAATGCATATGAAGACAGAGGCAGAGATTAGAGTGATGCAAGCACAAGGAATGCCAGAGATTGCTGCTGTCAACAGAACCTAGGAGAAGCATGGAACAAATTCTCCCTCAGAGCTTTCAGAAGGATTCAACACTGCTGACACCCTAATTTTAGACTTGTAGCCTCCAGAACTGTGAGACAATAAATTGCTGTTTTTTCAAGCTACCCAGTTGGTGGTACTTTGTTATGGCAGCCTGAGGACACTCATACAACATTTAATAATACTGTTCATGTTTAATTGAATTGCTGTTACTTCATAGAGAGAAAAGTTAGGCAAAATGCATTGATCCTCTTTTTAAAATTGCTTTTAGAAATCTGACAACGTGTATTGAGAACCATAAAAATGACCATACTTGCTGACAAAGTAATTCTACTTCTGGAACAGTATCATTAGGAAACCAGTCCCAACTTGTAAAATGATACAGCTGCAAAGATAAGTATCACTATAACTTAGGTTGTTTATAATTTGTTGCTAATATACTTGTCCAACAATAGAGTTTTAGTTAAGTAAATCACATTATAACTACTAGAATACAAACAATACGAGTTCTGAAAATCACATAAGATGAAAAATGCTTACTAGGTATTATATGGAAAACACAGAATACTAAAAAAAAAATTACTTTCTTTTTTTTTTTTTTTTTTTTTTTAAAGACAGAGTCTCCTTTGTTGCCCAGGTTGGAGTGCAGTGGCATGATCTCAGCTCACTGCAACCTCTGCCTCCTGGGTTCAAGCGATTCTCCTGCCTCAGTCTCCCAAGTAGCTGGGACTACAGGCATGTGCCAACACACCCAGCTAACTTTTGTATTTTTAGTAGAGATGGGGTTTCACCATTTTGGCCAGGCTGGTCTCAAATTCATGACCTAAGGTGATCCACCTGCCTCAGCCTCCCAAAGTGCAGGGATTACAGGGGTGAACCACCATGCCCAGCCTGAGAACACTAAAATTCTATATGGAGTATGATGTAGGAAAATATGCATAGAAAAAAAGAGAGAGACAAAGGCAACCTGGTTAAATATTCATTGTGGTAGAATTACGCTCAGTGGGTCAGAACTCCCTTCTTAGCTCCCTGATCTTATCCTTTTGGTACCAATTTCCAGTCTTATTTTCTCGCTCCTCAAGCCTCTCCACGCACAGCCAATTCTTTCTTGGCAATGCCTCTTGGAAGCAGTCCAGGCCCACTTCACCTTATACAGGTTTTTGTGAAAAGATTCCTATTTGGCCTGACTGTAGCCTATCTATGGCCAGAATAACACAGCCGTTCTATTGCTGAATACATCTACTGTGTTAATCTGTCCATTTATGTTTTATGCACTTTTATGTATGTGCTATGTTTTTCAATAAAAAGGTTTTTTTAACTTTATGTGTTTTCATATTTTGTTTTGTCAAGATAAGGATAAATGGTTCTCTGCTGATTTGCCCTGCTTCATTATACCTCTCTAAATGTAATGTTTCATCAGAACAGCTGGGTACCTGTTTATGACAATGGAGTGAACACAGGCTTTTCTCCCCTTCATGTACAATGTCTACCAGCTCCTCCACGTTTACCAATGCAAACTCCTTAACATCCTGTAAAACCTGGCTTAAAAATTTCCACTATCATCAAACCTGCCTGATCGGTGCTACCAAAATTTATACTGTATCATATTCTACATTTATCAAGCAACTACTAGCTGTAAGGCCTGAAGATTTAATGTCCTAAGCTGTTTGCAATCTTTTTGTGGAAAGCAAACATAAACGATGATAACAAATAGTAGAGAAGGGCATATGATGTGTTCAAAGTGGGGAAGAGGGAGAGTGGTGAAGAGAGGATGGGAGTGGGTGAGACTGATAAAGGCTAGAAGAGACCACGTAAAAATTGGATAGAAGATATTTAACGAATGGGAGAGGAATGGCATGAGACACGGCACCTTGGAGACCAGGATAATGGCAGGACCCTTAATGGAAATGAGCATCTAGAGCTGTTTTGGGGAAAAGCTGGGCAAGTCCAAACGGAATATTATAATGTGCACTGAGAGATGTTACACTAAAACTGAAGAAGACATGGAAAGCACAGAATCTTAAGCCAGGTAAATACAGGTGATAGATGAAGTAACAAAGTCCCATAAATCTATTTTTCTCAAAAAAAAAAAAAAAAAGCGGGGGGTGGGGGGAGGGTGTGGGGATCCTAAACTAGTATAAAGACACATAAGAAGGAAAAGAGGTACCTGAGATTGACAGCCTGGTCAGCGATGCCTGAAACAGCACGGGACTTCAGAAAATAAGGACGAGCAAAGGAACTCTACGTGAGGCAGTGTAGGACAGTGGTTAACAGCTCCAGTGCTGGAGACAGAACCCCAGAGCTGGAATCTCCTACTGCTGAGATGGGTGTGGCCTTGGGCAAGTTACTTAACCTCTCCGTGCCTCAGTTACCTCATCATTAAAATGAGAATAATATTAATATCTACTTCCCAGGATCGTTGTGAAGATTTAAAACTTTAACACAAGAACTGACATCAGTGCCTGGCACCTAAGCACTGATAAATGTCTGCCACGGGGTGAGGGGTGGATTTTATTTAGTTCTCGGTGACCTTGGGGAGACCAATTTCTGATCAGTAGTACGAAGGAAAACTACAAAGAAAGGGAATGAATAAGCGGGTGCGTGGTAAGAACGCAGAGGCAGTCACCAGGTATCGATGACCCTTTGGGAGCACGTAAGCAATAAAAGTGAGGAGTGAAATAAAGGGTAATCCGAGAGCACAGGGTTAAGTGAACATGCTTTCCGAGGGGAGATCGTAGCAAGAGGGAAAAGACCACTGGCGAGGAACTCGGGTCGCTAAAACTGTTCTTCAGTCGGCGCGGGACTAACTACACGGGGAGCAGGACAGGTGTAAAGACCCGCTCCTTCCCGTCCCGAGTTCTCCAGGGAGCTCCAAAGAGCGCTCTGTCCGCGCCGGGTGAAGTTTGAAACAGCGCTGACTTGAAGGGGGAAAGCCCATTTCCCAACAAACCTGGGAAAGCCCATTTCCCAAAGAACCAACGATACCTGGGACGACAAAACAACAGGCTTTCCTGTTTCCATCTCCGGCACGACCTGTTCCACGGCTCTGTATTCATCAGCCTCCTCTCGGCCAGCAGCAGCCACCAAGACAGGATGCGGCTCGGGGAGCCGAAGGGACAGCGCCCCAAGTTCATCCGGCCGCGGGAGCAAAAAAAGCGCCCAAAGGGGAAGGAAGGAAACAGAAAGAAAGGGGCTCCGGAATGTGGGGGGTGGCCAGCGAGGCCAGACCCCGGAGCTGGGAAAATGACCTCCGCGTCCAAGGTCGAGCAGGTCCTTCTCCCTCCCAGTCCCGCCGGCGAGCACCTCTGCCCCTCCCGCTCCGCTCCGCAGGGCCGGCGCCGCGCGGGACCCCAGTCCAGGCTCCACTCCACAGCGCGCCCACCGGGCCCGACCTTCCCTTCGGGATGCTGCCGGGTGGGGGCTCCCGGAGAAGGCGCAGGTGAGCGCCGCGGCCCCGCGCTCCGGCGGAAAAGGGCCTCGGTCCTCCCCACGCGCAGGCGGCGGGGACAGAACTTCCCAAACGCCTCCCGAGCCCAGGGAGGGCCTGGCCCGCTCCCGGGGCCCCCGCACCCGGGTCCCACTTCTCGCGCGCCGCGCCCAAGTTCCTCCATCCGGCCGCTCCCGACGCCGTTCCCCTCGGCTCTGCCTCCCTCCCCAGTCTCTTCTCCGCGCGCCGGCAAAGTTTGGCCCCTGCCTGCCGGCCTGGAGCCCCGCACTCACCGCACAGAGAGCGGAGCCGAAGCGCCGGGCGCGCGCGGGAGGGAGGGCGGCGGCTGGCAGCGCGAGCGCGGAGCTCCTCACAGCGGCCTCTGCTGTCCCGGCCGCCGACCGGGTTGGAAAGGGGAGGACGCCGCCGGGTGTCACCTGCCCGCTCTCCCACCCAGCCGCGTGACGCGCACAGCGCCGCCCCCTGCCCGCCGCCGCCAGGTGCCCGCCGAGGGCCGGAGGGAGGAGCCGGGGCGGTGCGGGGGAAGCGGCCGGGAGGGCGGGGGCCGCCCCGGCCTCGCCTCCGCCGCGCGCCCTGACTCTCGGGACTGGAGCCCACCGGCGGCTCTGGGCTAGCGGGGCTGGTCGTGGCACCGATGACCTTTCTTTCCGAGAGCAGATGCCATCACTTGGGGTACATCTCCAGGCTGACATAGCAGAGTGGAAATTGTCGTCATGCGTGACTCATTTGGGAATGAGTTGTAGAAAAATCTGAAATGAGGAAACCCTAGCTGAGGCTGGAGGCGGAGAAAAAGGGGACTCCCTGCTCCTGAAAGGGTATTGGGAGGGTTAATTCACATCTAAAATGGAAGCCAGACCAGGAGGAGAAGGCCCTGGGAGGGGAAGGCCGACTTGGGTCAGCTCCATCCCCTGCTTGTAACGGATAAGAAACTAGAGAATTGAGGCAGCCTGGGGGGGCATGGGGAGAGGACTTTTAGAGCAATGAAGACTAGATTGTATGTAATCTAACTTTATTTCTGGTAACAGCAACTGCTGCAGGAAAAAAGTCTAGCAAATTCATTTCTCGTTACCTACTGTCAGATTGGAAAGTGGGGTGGGGATGAGCGTTCGGAGTGTGCACCTGCGCTTGGTTTATTTATTTATTTTTTAAACGTACCTGGCCTTGTGTCTGGTAATGATCCTCCTAATCGCTGGTATGATTTGGAGTCGTGGCATCAATAGCTGGAAGGCAAAATAGGAGCCTAGAGAAGTTCCCTGCTTCTGAGGCAAAACCAAAGGCTGGTGTTGAGCTGTCCAGAAACCTAAAAAAAAAATAACCATTTTTAGTTGCAGTCCTGACCCAAGCACCTCACAAATGTGGGCTTTGAGTTTGTGTTGTGAGTTCTCAGCATGGAATCAAGAAACACAAAAAAGGGCGGGGAGCGTCAGGACAACCAGAGAGGATGGGTAGGAGAAAAAAAAAAATTGGGGTGTCGGAAGCATATTTTCCTCACATGTAGGGATTGCCTTCGGCAGCTTAATCCCACTACATTAAACAAGAGGTTTTAATGTTTTATGTAAAACTTCGAAAGTGTCCATTGAAAGAAAAGAAAAAAAAAGCTTAAATTGCAAAGAATCTTGAAGTCAAAGAAACTAAAGATTTCTCCTTTCTTTTAGATAACTTTGCTTTCATATTAAAAAGAGATCATTTAGTAGACTTAGGAAGTCTTTTGGGAATGGGAGACAATTGCCTAATGATACTAGCCTTTGAGTCTATCACAATTTACCATTTATATATACTTATGAAATTTCAAATATGCAGAAGCTCAAATGGATTCATTTATTTAACAAATACTGGAGTGCTGCTATGTTCCAGGCCCTGAAGTTTCAATAGATAACAAATTCCTCGTTCTTAGGGACTATACGTTCATTCTGGTTGGAGATGACAGACAATACATGAATAAAGAAGTTAAAAAAATGTAGCATTCGGCCAGGCGCGGTGGCTCACGCTTGTAATCCCAGCACTTTGGGAGGCTGAGGCGGGCAGATCATGAGGTCAGGAGTTCGAGACCAGACTGTGCAATACAGTGAAACGCCGTCTCTACTAAAAATACAAAAATTAGCTGAGTGTGGTGGTGCACGCCTGTAGTCCCAACTACTTGGGAGGCTGAGGCAGGAGAGTCGCTTGAACCTGGGAGGCGGAGGTTGCAGTGAGCAGAGATCTCGCCACTGCACTCCTCCAGCCTGGGCGACAGAGCTAGACTCTCTCAAAAAAAAAAAGAGGAAAAAAAAAGAAAAAAATGTGGTGTTCAGGGTTTGATAAGTGCTATGAAGAAAAATAAAGAAGGGAAGGGGATAGAGACTTTTGGAGGTGGGGAGTTGTGTTAAATGTTAAAATGGTTAGGGAAGGCCCCAGTGGAAGCAGGCATTTCAGCCAAGATTTTGAACAGGTAAGGTGACACACCTGTGTGCCTATCCAGTAACAGCATTCCACTCAAAGGGAATGGCAAGGCTAAAAGCTCTGGGAGCGTGGTGTGGGATATTCCATTCATAGACCAGCAAAGGGGAGAGGTCAGATGAATTTCAGTGAGTGAGGACATAAGGACAGTAAGAACTGAGGTCAAAGAGTTAAGGAAGCAGTTTGAGTAGAAAAGTGACATACTTTGACATTTTCAAGAGTATTTTGGCAACTTTTTTGAGAATAGGGCATGGGGTATGGAGGCAGAGAAGAAGGACAGAAGTAAGACGATGATCAGGAGGCTCTTGGGAAATCCAGATGAGAGATAAAGGTGGCTTTGACCAAGTTGGTAGTAGTGAAAGATAAGATTTTAAAAAATACATTCTGAAGGTAATATTAACAGGATTTCCTGAGAATTTGATATGGGCTATGAGAGAGAGAAAAAAGAGGTCAAGGATGACTCCAGGGTGTTTGCCTTGGGTAACTGGAAGAAAAAAATTGCCATTTACTGAAAGAAAAAAAAAAAGACTGTAAAAGAAAAAAATAGGGAGAAGGGCAGGTCAGGAGTTGTTTGGCATTGCTTTAATTTGAGATGCCTGTTACCTATCTAAATGGGAATGAATGTCAAGTAGGTAGTTGATTACACTAGTCCGGAGGTCAAGAAAGAGAGGTCTGGGCTAGCAATATAAATCTGGGTGTAGTCAGTTTCCAGATGACACTGAAAGGCATGAGAATGGCTAAGAGCACCAAGAGTGAGAATAGAGAAGAGATTATCCCTGCTTTCCCCATTTGCTAAATTCCCACACACGGGGTTCTGTGTTTAGGCTCTTGATTCCATTCCACTGTCTATGTGTCCTGCCTTATATTTTCTTTTACTTTTACTATTTTATGTAAATGTGAAAAGAAGCTTTCTTTCTTGTTTTCAATGAAAAGCTATGGCAGGATTTTTATTTTAATTGTCTTAAAGTTATTTAGGGATAACCTGTCATCTTTATGATATTGAGGTGACCCATCCATGAACATATATCTCCATAGTTGGTCTTTCACATATTTTATTATGCTTATTCTTAGGAACCTTATAATTATTGCCACTACTATCAATTTTTTTTTTTTTTAAGACAGGGTCTCACTCTGTTGCCCAGGCTACAGTGCAGTGACACAATCATAGCTCACTGCAGCCTTGAACTTCTGGGCTCAAGCGATCTTCCAGCCTCAGCATCAGAGAAGCTAGGACTACGGGCATGCACCACCATGGGGGGCTAATTTTTTAATTTTTTGTAGAGACAGGATCTTGCTATGTTTCCCAGACTGGTCTCAAACTCCTGGTCTCAAGAGAACCTCCTACTTCAGCCTCTCAAAGTGCTGGGATTACAGGTATGAGCCACCGTGCCTGGCCTGGTATATGTATTTTTAAGTTACATTTTCTAAATGTAAATATAAGAATGTTAATTTTTGTTTAATGGTGGTAAGTCCTTTGTCTTTACTAAATTATTAGTAATTTGTAGAGTGCCTCTGGTATTCTCTTGAGGCAATGATAACGCTTGTGAATAATTACAATTTTTTTCACTGTATTTTATTCTTTAAGAGAAAATTGAACCCTGTCACCTTCTTACTCTATGTCAGTATCATATGGATTTAACTTTTACCAGTGATTCTTATACTTTACTGAGAGTCACAATCCTTGGGATGTTATGCAAGTTCCTGAAAATTATTTTGAGATGCTGATTTAGTGAGTCTGGAGAGTGGGCCAAGGAATGTGCATCTTAACACACACTCTAACTGATTCTGTTAGAGTTGCTGAGACACCTTACATGTGACCTATCTTTTCTGATATTTATCATTGCCTCCACAGCTGCACAATAAGCCCTAAAGGGAAGATATTTTATCTACTCTCTCTTTATATCTGTGGTGCCTAGGATATTAGCCTACAAACAGTGGGTGCTAAATAAATATGTAGATGGCAAAAAGAAATTTAGAAAAGTTGTGGAATGTACTTTTGTGAGTTTCATATTTAAATGCTTTAAGTTTTCCTATGTTTTTTAATATAGATTTCATAATGATAACTCTGATATCATCAGAGGAAGAACATAATTGCAATAGGATAGGTTCATTGAGTAAGTGACTATCAACCATTCCCACATCTTGTTTCTTTACCACAACGTATCTGTAGCCTGCCAGACTTAAAGGCTTCATCCTTTTAATTTTTTTTTGGCATTGAAATGCAAACTATGAGTTTCAGAAAAATCATTTTCTTTCTGGTAATCCTGTTCACATATCTAAGATATATGTAAAATTAATATCTCCGAGACAGTGTGAGATATGGAATGAGAACATCCCTCAAGTTATTATAACAATCAATATAATTATTTTCCTGTAAATCCCAATCATTTGAAAATATGATTTTTGACTGTGAAGAATTGCCACTTATTATGATCATGAAATTAACTTTGATCTGACTTCAAATATTATAAAAATGCTTTCTGTGCCAACTATATTATCTGAATGTTTATTCAATCAGTTTATCTTGATATCACAGTTTTGTGAAGGCCAAATCTAACATAGTATCTAGTTAAAATTCTCGTGTCCTACATTTCATAATAATAAACTGCTCTTCAAAGAGATAAAACTATCATAATTTACGTTTTATTGCATGGGTAAATAATATACCATCAGGAAAAACTATTTTAGTAATTTAATGGAAACAATAAACAAGAAAACATAAAAATATTTACACATTAAAACTCCATTTAACTCTCATGAGTTTTGGGACTTTGTACTAGACACTATATGTTATTTGTACTGCATGTTACTCATAACTTTTTTGTGCTATGTGTTACTCTAAGTTTTATGTAATAATAGTTAACTGATGTCTAATGTACCTCATAGGTTTACATAACAATTTATCAAATGGAGGCTCTGTTTTCCTGGAGGAGTTTCATTTATGCTAGGTTGGTGTTTCCCAAATTAGCCTGATTTTAATAATCACTGAGGATAAATGCTAAAAAACACAAATTTTGAGGCCCCTCCAGTACAAGGCCAGCCATACTTTGGATGGCAATGAAATAACCAATGAAAAGAATTTCAGCGAGTTTTATCTGTGTCTTTTAACATTGTATATTTTATTTTTATTCTCTAGATATGCCTGCTTTTGGAGAGATAACCTGTATACTTTATTATCAATCCTGGATGATTACTTTCTTGGATAATCATTACATTTTTAGTGTAGTGATTGAAAGGCTCATCAATTTGGGGTAAGAAAAAAACAAAGAATACTTTTATTAATAGGCTATCACATTTTATAAGATTTTATAAAAACATTAGGATTTACATATTAGATTTTACATATTCTATGATACTCTGTTAAAAAAATTTTTTTTAGGGATGGAGTCTCACTATGTTGCCCAGGCTGGAGTGTAGCAGCTGTTCACAGATGCAATCATAGTGCACCACAACCTCAAATTCCTGGGCTCAAGCAATCCTCCTGCCTCAGCCTCCTGAGTATCTGGGACTAGAGGCATGTGCCATCATGCCCAGCTCTTAAATTTGTTATAGGTTTTGAATATTTCCAAAAGACTTCTTGTCTTAGTCTGATCAAGCTGCTACCACAACTGAGTAGCTTATAAACAGCGGAAATGGATTTCTCACAGTTCTGGAGGCTAGGAAGCCCAAGATCAAGCAGCTAGAACATTCAGTGTTTGGTGCAGTCCTTCTTGATTTAACAATGGCTCTTTCTTTCTTTTCTTTTTCTCCCTCCCTCCCTCCTTCTCTCCCTTCCTCCGTTTCTTTCTTTCTTGTCAGGGTCTCACTCTGTCACCTAGGCTGGAGTGTAGTGGCACAATCACAGCTCACTGTAGCCTCAACTTCCTGGGCTTAAGCAACCCTCCCACCTGAGTTTCCCAAGTAGCTGGGACCACAGCATGCACCACCACACCCAGCTAATTTCTGTATTTTTTCGTAGGGGTGGGGTTTTGCCATTTTGCCCAGGCTGGCCTCGAACTCCTGGGCTTAAACCATCCTCCCACCCTGGCCTCCCAAAGTGCCGGGATTATAGGAATAAGTCACTGAACCCAGCTCTGATGGCTCTTTCTATGAAAGGAGAATCTGGGGCCTCTTTTATAAAGGCACTAATACCATGTGTGAGGGCTCCTATCCTTATGATCTAATAATCTCCAAAGGCCCTCCCTTCTAATATCATCACATTGGTGATTAGGTTTGAACATATGAATTTAGGAGGACAGAAACATTCAGACCATAGCAATGCTACCCTGATAAAATTGTGGTAAGCAAAACGAGTCACTGGGGATTATACACACACACACACACACACACACACACACACACACACACATATATATAATTTTTTTCTTAAGATGGAGTCTTGCCCTGTCACCCAGGCTGTAGTGGAGTGGCGCAGTCTTGGCTCATTGCAACCTCCACCTCCCAGGTTCAGGCAATTATCCCACCTCAGCCTCCGAGTAGCTGGGATTACACGCGCCCACCACCACGCTCGACTAATTTTTGTATTTTTAGTAGAGACGGGGTTTTGCCATGTTGGCCATGCTGGTCTTGAACTCCTAACATCAGATGATCTACCTGTCTTGGCCTCCCAAAGTGCTGGGATTACAGGCGTGAGCCACCGAGCCTGACCTAGGGGATTATATTTATTAGACAATAAATATAATAAATATTTATTAGACAATAAATATAATAAATATTTATTAGACAATAAATATGTGAACCTTGGTTGCATACAAAAATATCAAATCAGTCAAATTATTTTTACTTGTCCAAGGAACATAGTCTTTGATTGAAATGTACATTTTAAACTGTTATTAGAATGTTTTTATTTTACAGTTTAAGGTATATTTTCAAAATGATTTATCATGGTATAATCTGTAGTCAGTTAATCAGTGTTTACTGTAGTCAGTTAATCAATGTTTACTGATCTTTTGGCATAAATGACAGTGGAGGCCAGCTTTAAAAATCAGACTGAGTAGAGATGAGCATATATGTGTTAGTGACTGATTTCCTTTTTTTATTTTGAGACGGAGTTTCACTCTTGTTGCCCAGGCTGGAGTGCAATGGCACGGTCTCAGCTCACTGCAACCTCCACCTCCCGAGTTCCAGCGATTCTCCTGCGTCAGGCTCCTGAGTAGCTGGGATTACAGGCGCGTGCCACCAAGCCCGGCTAATTTTTTTGTATTTTTAGTAGAGACAAGGTTTCACCATGTTGGTCAGGCTGGTCTCAAACTCCTGACCCGTGATCCGCCTGCCTCGGCCTCCCAAAGTGCTGGGATTACAGGCGTGAGCCACTGTGCCTGGTCATGACTGACTTCCTAAGTGAAGAAAAGAAATTGTAAATTACTTTATATTACTCATGTTTCTTTTTCTTTGGCATAGATCATCAAGAGCTGACCCTGCAAATGGATGTGATTTAAAAAATGGTATCTTTTATCTCTGTTGTTCTTGGTTTTATATATCCATTTAATGCATTTAAAATGAGTTCCCTATCTATTTTTAAGCAATTGTGCAGATAAAGCATTCTAGGAAATGAGAGTGAAGGAGCT